>NC_086341.1:29609056-35185411 GCF_032445375.1 Bacillus rossius redtenbacheri
AACATCCAGTGGTTACAAACATAAATATTACAAAAATATGCACTTAACAATGACTTAGGTTATCCAGAAGCATATAGATATAAATATACAATTAAAAAGCAAACCAAATTACCAATAATATGGAATCACTTCAAAAAGTAAACAAAGTTCAGTCATTACAAACACAGAAAGGTGAAAAAAACGCATCAGTAAGATGAGAGACCAATTCCCTCGCGGATGAAGGATGATAATCATTGCAGTAGGTAGCACACATTGTCCCACATATGTATCGAAACACAAGGTTAGATCGTAACACACACACACACACACACACGACTTCCAGGATGTTTCCACCATCATGTTTGGAACCTTTATACTTATTTTAAATCTAAATTTACATTGATTAACAACGAGAACTGTAATATATAAACAACAGCACCGATAGTAGCTAAACACAACACACTTAATAGAATATTCTCCATCACTTTCACAAACCCATATAAAGACATTAAACTCTGCCGGCCACCGCAGCCCAGCACGAGTTGCCAGACGTGTCCTTCACAGACAGAAGGGGTTGCCATTGCGCAACCAATATGTAATTATTGTAAAAGACGCATCTAAAAAAATCAAACATGTACGTTAAACCAGGCTAGCAATCTCATAGTTTAAGTGAAAACAGGTCGGAAGACAACATGGTAACATAATATTAGCTATTCCTAAACCTTAAATACATACAATGTAAGAAATCGCACTAGCCAACTTAACACTCATATTCCACAAAACATAAGTTCACCGAGATACAATGACACACGAATATATGCATGAATGATAGATAAATACTATACAAGACACAAAGTTAAAAACATATTTATCAAAGTACCCTTTCAATACTAACCCAATGAAGCAGAAAATTCCATTACATCCCAAGCATTGTATATGAAAGTAAGCACATATCACAATTGAACTAGAAAAAATAAATATAAAAAAAAGCTAGCGAACACACAGACAAATATTCATCATAGCACCATTGGGTGGAAAGAAGATAGTAAGTACCATCAATTTCATCTCTACAGCCACATGCATTAAGAAAAAAAAAATATATATATACTTTTATTAACCTCACAGGAATCTTTTAGTGTATAATCGTTGTGAAGCAAAATTAGGAGGATAAAATTACAATGTATTTAAAAAATAAATCTAATTACAACTATTAAAAAGTATGTGCGCTAACTCACAATTGTAAAACCATTAATGAAAAACCTACAAAACCTCTCTCTTCATATCTCTCTCTCTCTTTCTCTCTCACTCTTTATCTCTCTTATTCGCTCTATATACTGGTTGCGAAATTCCACGATTGATACAATTAACTTAGAGATAACCCCCACACCGATGCATTGTAACGTCAACTACATTCCGCTTTTGAGAGGGAAACTAGAGCAACTCGAGAACACTCGCAGGCTCACAGCAACGTCCGCCACATTTACACACAGAACTAACCACTCGTACCCACCGGATGGGATACGAACCCCGAGCAAAAGGCAAATACCTCCGCTTAAACACAATAACAAGTGATCTAAATATAGAACGATAGTGCTAACGCGAGCAAACACATTGGTTGAAAACTTTTTAGAGTAATGGAAAACAATACGCTCTTCAATTCTGTGTGTGTCAACTCTGGAAAATCATTACGTAGCGGCGGCAATATTTTACAACATCTTTTATAAAGAACCCTAAAGGAAAAATATCTCAAAGTAAACGATGAAAACAAAAAAAAAAACGTAGTATTTGTCGGTCGATGGTAGTGAAATAATGTGAGATAAAACATTAAAATAATGTTAAATAAATATATTAATTTTTACTATAAAATGAATCCACGTATAACCATAAGTTTTTGATAATAAATCAACAAATCAACATAGATTTAAATTAATTAAAAAGTTGTAATAATAAATTCTTAAATAAATTTATTTCCTTTAACAAATTAACATATAGGTTTCAATTAATAAAAAAAATAGTTTAATGCGAAATTCACCGACGTTTCGGTCGACATTGCAGTCGCCATCATCAGGAAGCAATTATCTACAAAGTAGTTGTAATAATAAATTCTTAAAATAAATTTATTTCCTTTAACAAATTAACATATAGGTTTCAATTAATTAAAAAAATAGTTTAATAATAAATTTTAAAATCTATTCATTTTTTTTTATTATAACAGGACTCTGCTTTTAACCATTAGTTTTTGATAATTTTCAAAAAATAAACATAAATTTACAAATAAACATAAATTTAATTATTAAAAAAATTAATTCATAACAATATTATTAAAAAAAATTTTGCGGCCGCAAAATTTTTTTTAATAATATTGTTATGAATTAATTTTTTTAATAATTAAATTTATGTTTATTTGTAAATTTATGTTTATTTTTTGAAAATTATCAAAAACTAATGGTTAAAAGCAGAGTCCTGTTATAATAAAAAAAAATGAATAGATTTTAAAATTTATTATTAAACTATTTTTTTAATTAATTGAAACCTATATGTTAATTTGTTAAAGGAAATAAATTTATTTTAAGAATTTATTATTACAACTACTTTGTAGATAATTGCTTCCTGATGATGGCGACTGCAATGTCGACCGAAACGTCGGTGAATTTCGCATTAAACTATTTTTTTTATTAATTGAAACCTATATGTTAATTTGTTAAAGGAAATAAATTTATTTAAGAATTTATTATTACAACTTTTTAATTAATTTAAATCTATGTTGATTTGTTGATTTATTATCAAAAACTTATGGTTATACGTGGATTCATTTTATAGTAAAAATTAATATATTTATTTAACATTATTTTAATGTTTTATCTCACATTATTTCACTACCATCGACCGACAAATACTACGTTTTTTTTTTGTTTTCATCGTTTACTTTGAGATATTTTTCCTTTAGGGTTCTTTATAAAAGATGTTGTAAAATATTGCCGCCGCTACGTAATGATTTTCCAGAGTTGACACACACAGAATTGAAGAGCGTATTGTTTTCCATTACTCTAAAAAGTTTTCAACCAATGTGTTTGCTCGCGTTAGCACTATCGTTCTATATTTAGATCACTTGTTATTGTGTTTAAGCGGAGGTATTTGCCTTTTGCTCGGGGTTCGTATCCCATCCGGTGGGTACGAGTGGTTAGTTCTGTGTGTAAATGTGGCGGACGTTGCTGTGAGCCTGCGAGTGTTCTCGAGTTGCTCTAGTTTCCCTCTCAAAAGCGGAATGTAGTTGACGTTACAATGCATCGGTGTGGGGGTTATCTCTAAGTTAATTGTATCAATCGTGGAATTTCGCAACCAGTATATAGAGCGAATAAGAGAGATAAAGAGTGAGAGAGAAAGAGAGAGAGAGATATGAAGAGAGAGGTTTTGTAGGTTTTTCATTAATGGTTTTACAATTGTGAGTTAGCGCACATACTTTTTAATAGTTGTAATTAGATTTATTTTTTAAATACATTGTAATTTTATCCTCCTAATTTTGCTTCACAACGATTATACACTAAAAGATTCCTGTGAGGTTAATAAAAGTATATATATATATTTTTTTTCTTAATGCATGTGGCTGTAGAGATGAAATTGATGGTACTTACTATCTTCTTTCCACCCAATGGTGCTATGATGAATATTTGTCTGTGTGTTCGCTAGCTTTTTTTTATATTTATTTTTTCTAGTTCAATTGTGATATGTGCTTACTTTCATATACAATGCTTGGGATGTAATGGAATTTTCTGCTTCATTGGGTTAGTATTGAAAGGGTACTTTGATAAATATGTTTTTAACTTTGTGTCTTGTATAGTATTTATCTATCATTCATGCATATATTCGTGTGTCATTGTATCTCGGTGAACTTATGTTTTGTGGAATATGAGTGTTAAGTTGGCTAGTGCGATTTCTTACATTGTATGTATTTAAGGTTTAGGAATAGCTAATATTATGTTACCATGTTGTCTTCCGACCTGTTTTCACTTAAACTATGAGATTGCTAGCCTGGTTTAACGTACATGTTTGATTTTTTTAGATGCGTCTTTTACAATAATTACATATTGGTTGCGCAATGGCAACCCCTTCTGTCTGTGAAGGACACGTCTGGCAACTCGTGCTGGGCTGCGGTGGCCGGCAGAGTTTAATGTCTTTATATGGGTTTGTGAAAGTGATGGAGAATATTCTATTAAGTGTGTTGTGTTTAGCTACTATCGGTGCTGTTGTTTATATATTACAGTTCTCGTTGTTAATCAATGTAAATTTAGATTTAAAATAAGTATAAAGGTTCCAAACATGATGGTGGAAACATCCTGGAAGTCGTGTGTGTGTGTGTGTGTGTGTTACGATCTAACCTTGTGTTTCGATACATATGTGGGACAATGTGTGCTACTGCAATGATTATCATCCTTCATCCGCGAGGGAATTGGTCTCTCATCTTACTGATGCGTTTTTTTCACCTTTCTGTGTTTGTAATGACTGAACTTTGTTTACTTTTTGAAGTGATTCCATATTATTGGTAATTTGGTTTGCTTTTTAATTGTATATTTATATCTATATGCTTCTGGATAACCTAAGTCATTGTTAAGTGCATATTTTTGTAATATTTATGTTTGTAACCACTGGATGTTTTATTATTATTACTTCATTATGTGTACAGGCAACTAGTGGTGACAGTATGGTTCTAGATATACGACATACCCGAGGGTTTTTTTTTTATATGTTTCTTATTTAAATTGTTATAATTGTATGGTTGGTATCTAAATATACATAATTCCGTATTTATCGTTTCTTGTCACTACATAGCACTTGAGCAAACATCAAATTTCTTACACTAATCCATTTTTTCTCAACTTGTGTGCGAACATACATAATTAAAATGATTTGTGCGAACAAGAGTTCGCAATTCCTTTCAATATACTTAATTATAATGCGGAATCTCTCTTCCATGTGGGTTTTTAAACTTAGATTTCGGTTAGGTGAACAAAAAAATAACCTTTTTCTTTTAAATAATGAATTTAATTTATTTGGGATGTGACATTTAGTATAGGAAACGTGTTTTGTCGCACGCTTCATTATATTCATTTAGCTTAGTCCTTTAACTTTTACACGTCTTTAACGAGTGATTCTCTTTTTAAAGTCTGTGTCTTTAACTCTTTCTATTTCACATGTATGTTATTAGGGATTGTGACTATTACCATCGAAAATTTTGTGTTGGGGAAGCGATGTCTGATCTTTCTGAATGCGTTTTTTTTTTTTTTTTTTTTACGCTAGGTATTTTAAATTTTTAAATATATATTTCTACTTAATTGTACTCTCATGTGTTTACGTCGATATTTACCTAATTTTCTGTTCAGTTTAGACTTTTGAAATTTCTCTTTTGGTTCATTCTCCTGTCTTATGTTTTTTTGAGGCTGTGATATTTATTGTATTGTTTCTTTTATATAATACTTTCAGTTATGGCGGTTACACCTGTTCTTATTGGCATACATGTGTCTTTTTAGTACAGCATCTGTAGTATATGAAATGTAATTTCTCCTGACCATCTCTGTGGGTTTATGAAGTGTCTGGGTTTGAGTCTTATGATCGTTTCGATGTAGGTTGCAATATGCCTGTAGGCGTTGTTTTGGTTTTTTCGAGTTGACTTGTTATTTCTGGTAACTATATTATGATAATATTAAAGGATTATATATGTGATGGTAGAATTTCAAGGAACGTTTATGATGAGAATTATACAGTTTTGTTTGTGTACACGCTTCAGTTACTTCTATACTTATTATTAGTATTATCCTGACACTATGTTTATTTTAATGTAAAGATATTTTATATAGAAGAGAATTGGTTATTTTATGTCTGGCAATACATGGATAAGCACTAGTAGGTAGTACATAGTTGGTGGGCAATGAGTATTCGTACACCACATGTTTACTTTCATGTAATTATTATTTCCTTCTTTACTCCTTGTCACTTGAAAGTCGTTGTCGGGCTTCGTCGTTCACGTTACTTAGTTTAAAGGTATGGGTGGTGTAATTAATAGTTTGCAAGGCATCCTTGTTGTTTTAGATATTTTGATATATTGTTTTTTTCTTGTTGGAGGCTTTTTTTTCGGGGGTGGCTGCGTGTGTGTTATTACCGTCTGCCCCTCCGGCAAGTGAACGTTACTTACTGGTGACCTCACGAGGTTCGCCGAGGCGACTGTGGCGGTCTCTTGGGGAAGGCAGATATAATTTTTGTGTTTTCTGGACTATCGCCGAAGCGATGTGGTGTTTGAGACATGGAATTGCTATGTCTGTTATTCTGCAAACGATTTTGGCTAAGTGGTTATTAGTATGAATATCATCGTGTGTTCTTTCACGAACATTACTGGTGTGTTCTATTCTGGTTTCGTCGGAATGGGATTATAGTGCTTCTTATGCTTAATGGAATGCATAGTAGTAGAATATATATTCTTACCTGAACCAGTAACCTTTTATTTTACGTTTTGTTATTAATGCTAGAGCTTCCTATGCTTATTGGGTGTATTTATATAGGTTATTTTGTTTTATTTACCCCGATATATCCTTAATTATTATTTACTAGTATGAAGTCTATAGTTGGTCTCTGTTTATTCATCTACCATATATAGAGATTGTTTTTTATCTAGCCTTGATGGAAAGTTAACAATAATCTTATAAGCATTTACAACATGACTCATATAATATTCTTTCACTCCTTATTTAGAACACCACACACTATGTCATGAGTGAAAGGGAAGGATGGATAGCTGTTAATGTTTGTTTGTATGATTATTTATTAACGATGGTATAACTATTTTATAATGATACATAGTTTATTAGAATAACATGCTATGTTTTCTTATATGAAGGACAAATTACTCAGAGCTGATGATAAGCATTTGTATTACACAGACCGTTCAAACGACTTATGTTTATATTCCTACAAAGTTTGACTGTATAAACCTGCAGGTATTTAGTTTAGGGTATAACACGTTTTACTTACATATATTATTATTTAATAACTATACATACACTTTATTACTATATTTTTAATAACGTCTTGTGGCAATATCACTTTGTACTTCCTATTTAATGACTACACAAATACTATAACCGATTTTATTTATTAATGTATACTAGCTGGGCTAGCACTACAGACTCGTATTTGCGTCTTTTTAACAAATGGGAATAGCATGTTTTGTCTCTGGTGTTGTGCCGTTCGTTCGCGAGGTCTTATGTGGGTTGTAGTGTATTTTTCGGTTGCTTAATAACATATTTTGATTATGTAGGTATTTATGGTTATTGATATTTATTTGTGTTGTCATTTATCGGGCCGTGTCATTTGGTGTGTTGGAGAGTGTGGTATTTTTATAATATTGTTCTCATAGATAGATTTTTTTAAAGTTTCGCGTTTGTTTTATTTTACGTATAGGGATTTTTTACTCTTTGCATCATGGTGTCTCAATAAGCGATTTTATTATTTCATGGGAGTTTTCACTGCATTGCGCTGTATTGCGTTTGTGAGTGCATTTTGATTGTTTTTGTTATGTTTTAATTTTTTTTTTGTTATTTATGGTAGTTTTTTTTTCACATGCATTCGGCGGTTTCATGTATCACTGGGCTGTACGTTTTTTATTGTGTTCCGTGAAATCTGCTGCAAACTACTATAGCACGCGGCGGGCCAGGGTCGACAAACAGCTTTCTTTTCGTCGCACCGGGAATTTGAAAACAGTTCGAGGAGTGCGTCTACGGACTACAGACGTGCGCTCCCGCTTTGTAATATATTTTATAAATTTACTTATCGTTATTCGCTGTCGGTTGTCTACACGGCGTACATAGGTGTTACTATTTTTAATATCTCTTTTCGTCTGCGTTTTTATTTTTAATTACACGTCGCCGTGTTGGAGTGGGTGTATTCCGGTGAGTTTTTCCTTTATGTATGCTTATTTGCGGTGCGCGAACAGGCTTACAGCTCCCCTACACGGTCGTTTGTTCAACGTTTATTTATATTTGTTACAAGTCGCCGGGGTGGGCGGGATGCGTTCCGGTGAGTTTTTTTTATGTATGCTTATTTGCTATTTTTTTTATTACCTCGGTAACATACGTAATTTGTTTCTGACGATCGTGCCGCAGCTAATTACTGAACGCTACGTGTTGACTGTAGGGGTCCTAACTATGCTTATTCATGCTATCGCTATGGCATATGTTATCTGGTCCAGTACTATTAAATGGTGATCTACGGTTTTTTTAACTATGCTTATTTTTATGTATTTACAATATTATAAATTTTAACTATGCTTATTACTTCAAGCATATTTTACGTTACGTTTCTCGCTCTCCTCTGTGACATTAAAGATGTCGGTGTGTATATGTGGCACTCCATTTAGTCTTAGCCAGTATGGCGGGGGTTTTTAAGCATGGCTGCAAATGATTTAGGCATAGCTAGTATGGTTGGGGTTTCTTTTAGGCATACTTGTGGGGGTGGGTGTTTTAAGCATACTAGGAGTGGGGGTGGCACCTATAGTTTTTTTTATTACCTCGGTTACATACGTAATTTGTTTCTGACGATATTGCCGCAGCTACATTTTATTTTTTCATTACTGAACGCTACGTGTTAACTGCAGGGGTCCCTTAATACATTCCTGGTCGCACGAGCGGGTCTCTCAGCACGGCGTTTTTAATGCTTAACACATTGGCCGAGAGCCGATTACTACACATTGTTTGTATAATATTTATTTTTTACTTGACGTACAATAATAGTAACTATGCTTAATACTTAACTTTCTTTACGTACTTTTAAGTTTTACCTATGCTTATAACACTAAAACATATTCGTGAGCGGGCCGCTCCCGCTTTGTAATATATTTTATAAGTTTACTTATCGTTAAATGCTGTCGGTTGTGTGGATTGCACTCTACACGGCGTACATAGGTGTTACTATTTTTTAGTATATCTTTTCGTCTGCGTTTTTATTTGTTACATATCGCCGGGGTGGGTGGGGTGCGTTCCGGTGAGTTTTTTATTTTATGTATGCTTATTTGCTATTTTTTTTTATTACCTCGGTAACTTATGTCAATCGTGCCGCAGCTAATTACTTAACGCTACGTGTTAACTGCAGGGGTCCTAACTATGCTATCCTAATATTATATAATTTGATTATGCTTATTACTTAAAGCATTTTTTTAAAAATTATTATGCTTATAATATGATGTGTGGGGTTATAATTGCGCAGTGTAAGAGTGACGCTCCAGCGGACAACATCTCGCTCTCTCTGCGCGGGATTTTTGAGGTTATGTTTGTTTTAGTCATAGCTGGTATGGCGGGGCTTTTACGCATACTGGTGGTGGGAGTGGGGTAGACATAGTTAGTATGGTGCCATTTTTGAGGTTATGTTTCTTTAGTCATAGCTAGTATGGTGGTGTTTGTTTTAAGCATACTGGTGGTGGTGGGGGTGGGGTAGACATAGCTAGTATGGCGCTTTTTTGAGGTTATGTTTCTCTCAGGTATTTCGTCATAGCTATTATGGTGGTGTTTGTTTTAAACATATGCTGGGTGGTGGGGTTGCGGTATTTGCTTTTCGATATTTAAACATGGCGGGTTATTTTCCAAATTTAAATATGGCTATTGGAAATTTTAATTTGGCGGTTTGGGCATACATAGTATGGCGGGGGTTTCTTTTAGGCATACTTGGGTGTGTGTGTGTTTTAAGCTTACATCATGGCGGCATAGGTATGGCGGGGGTTTTAGGCATACAACATGGCGCCTTTATTATGCTTATATTATGATGTGGGGATTATATTTCCACCTCTGTATATTCCTTGTGCTTGCTCCTTTCCTGTAGGCAGCGATGGCCTGACCTTGTTTTCTGTGGTAACCACTTTCACTGTCACCCAGCAGGTAAACACATTCCTGGTCGCACGAGCGAGGTTTCCAGCACGGCGTTTGTAATGCTTAACACATTGGTCGAGAGCCAATTACTACAAAGTGTTTTTAAATATGCTTAATATTATTAAAACTTTTAACTATGCTTATTATTTATTTTACTCGGCGTAACGTAATGCTTAACACGTTTTTTTACACAATATTATGGATTTTAACTATGCTTATTACTTAAAGCATTTTTTTTAAAGACATTAATATGTTTATAATATGTTGTGGGGATTATGATTGCGCAGTTTACGAGTGACGCTCCAGCAGGCAACATCTCGCTCTCTCTGCGCGGGATTTTGAGGTTATGTTTCTTTAGTCATAGCTAATATGGCGGCTTTAAGCATACTGCAACATGGCGGGTTGTTTTCTTCGAGATTTCATAAACATGACGGTATTTTTTTTAACTTTAAATATAGCGTTATTTTATTTCTTTTCGTAATTTAAATATGGCGATTAAGCATACTTGTAGTGGAGGGGTTTAGTCATAGCTAATATAGGGGTGGGGTTTTATAGACATATCTTTTTTTCGAAATTTGGTGGTTGGGAATTAAACATTGCGATTAAGCATACTTGTAGTTGGGGGTTGGAGGGGTTTAGTCATAGCTAATATGGGGTGGGGTTTTATAGACATAGCTAGAATGACTGTATTATTTAAGCATAGCGTTATTTTATTTATTTTCGAAATTTAAGCATAGCTTCTTTTAAGCATATTTTTTTAAACAATATGGCGGTTGTGGAGTGGTGGGGGTCTATAGGCATAGCGATATTTTATTTTTCGAACTTAAGCATATTTTTTCGAAATTTAAACATGGCGGCGATTGTGGAGTGGTGGGGTCTATAGGCATACTTTTTTAAGACATGGCGTTTGCTTTTCGAATTTTACGCATAGCTAGTATTGCTTTTAAAGACATAGCTTCTTTAAAGCATATGTTCATTATTTTATTCCCCATACTTCATCAGGTCCCGTGGTCTAGTGGTCAAGGCGCACGCCTCGTAACCACGACGTTGGTGCGTCCCCGGGATCGAATCCACCCAGTGCCCAGGTTTTTTTGTATACAATTCCCGCCTTCGGAGCGACGGTGGCGCGCTCCGGTAACTAAAGGCTGAACTAAGATGGCGGCCTACCGGCGCGCCCTGGTAACCAATGTCAACAACAATGGCGGCGCCCAGTGGCGGCGACGGTGGCGCGCCCTGGTAGCCAATGTCAACAACAATGGCGGCCCCCACATGACAAGATGGCGGCGCCCATGGGGGTACTGGCGCTGTGTTTACATTTCTATGTTTACATTGGTCCAGTACCCCTTCGTCACTCCTACTGTGACCGACTGCTAAAAATATTTTCTCATATGAAATAATAATATATGTTCAACTTTGATTTTTTTTTTCAATTCAGAAAGACTTCAACTGTTATACTACCGTCAATGGACATTATTTTTGGTATTAGAAGAATAAAAAAAAATAAAAAAGTAATAAAATTTGAAACAATTAAAGATGATATACAAAATAAGTTTTTTTTAATTTAAAAAAATGGTTGTCTGTAAAGTCGGTTTACGGTCGATAGTTTAACGTGACGTCATAACAAAACATTGATGAAATTATTGCATACTTTTATGAATAAAATTGAATCATATTTATTTTAATAATAAAAGAATAAATACTTGAAATTATACTAGTAATCAGATTTTTAAAATGCAAGAATAATTAACCTTTATTGCCGAAATTGTTGTTGTAATAAGCAATGAAAACCACATTAACTTTTCACTTCACTTTATAAACAGTCGACGAAACAGTTCACGTGTAGATTACTTGTAATTAATTTTAAAAACTGGCGTTTAGCTATAAAGTTTAAATATAATTATGAACAAGTTTTCATATAAATAAACTGTAATCAAATATCTATCATTAATTATATGAATCACCATAATTTTTTTAGTCAATTGTAACATAACCTATTATTACTGCACTCACCGACAGCGTAACGGCACACAGCGTAACGGAACAATGTGCGTAACGGGACACTTTTTCGTGCGTGCAGCCAGCGTTCATCGATTTATTAGACGTTGTCACGTCAAAAAAGCCGGTTACTATCAATCTAGTGTGGCAATAGTGTGTGTCATTTGTTCTGTACCGCCAACTAAGAGTGAGACACTCTATAGCCGTGACTATTTAGCTCAGCCGGCACGTATGCGCGTTTAAAAGGGTCGCAGTTGGACGGCACATTCCTGCCTCTATGCGCGCAAAGGGAAAATGAGATAAAGTACGAGCTGTTTATCCCCGTGTCCTGTAATGAACGTGTCATCATGCTTAAAGACGATTAGGGGCAATTTTTTTTTGGGAAGGAGAAGATACATTGACGGCTAGTTCTAGTGTCGTTTAGTGCTCATGCGGGTTGTGATGACGGGCTTCATCTCACACGCAATATTATTATAGTTTTTTTTTAATTTTAAAGACATTATTTTTTTTTGTTTAATGACCATTACGGTAAATTTATATCATAGCTATTTTACGTTTTATGTTCCATCACAAACATTGTAACTTGGTTTTTAACGAGTGATGCTCTAGAAGAGGTAAAAAAAGGCATGTAGTGTTCATCATGATTACTTATGTAGATGTATTACAGCTCACAAATACATATTGGGCGAAATATAAAATTGGAAAAGACCTATTAAGATAAATTTTCAAATATGTTTCTTCAGCAACACTACAAAAAAAAATGCTTCTGAGACCAAGCCTTATATGAAATAATATGATTATAACAAACAGTCCACAATACCCATGCATTCAGCGGTCTGTGAACATTTTCAGACCAATTCAAAGGAATTATTCAAACGGCAATCAACGTAACGCTTAAGAAAGTAAGTGTTTTTCGAACGGTATTTCATATCACTAGGCAACAGCTAAATGTTTACTGCACTATATATTTCATTTAACTAAAATAACTTTTGGAAAACAAACATTTTGGAGTTCGTGAATTGTAGGAATAATAAATGTTTGCTCAAGTTACGTACACGAAAGACTGAACAAAGGATTTTATTATTAATAAAGGATATTCGCTGTTATAAATATCAATAAAAAGTATTTAACAGTTATGTTACAAATGTATATAGCCTATGCTAATTACGTGTATCAAGGATAAACAGGCATCATCGGTAGACAGTGCTCAACTAGGTGTCAGTCCCATATAGCGAAGAAATATAACATTTGATAAATCTAAAGGTGGAGTTATGTTTCGTCGTGGAACTACCTCAAGTATTATATTGTGCTCCGAACTACATACTTATAAATCTATGTCATACTGGAGGTTTATAGAGTTAACTAATACTTATATCTATACTAATATTATAAAGCTGAAGAGTTTGTTTGTTTGTTTGTTTGTTTGAACGCGCTAATCTCAGGAACCACTGGTCCGATTAAAACAATTCTTTCAGTTTTGGATAGTACTTTTATCGAGGAAGGCTATAGGCTATATAATATTATCAATAACATTAGGGATCCTTACTAAAAGTCCAATTTAGAATCAAATTCGTTGGAGAGGGTTAGATAAGACATGCAGTACACAGGCGCTAGAAGTTTATTTCCTATTGCCTATTAACATTGTTGCCACCCACAAGATGCCTTATCATTCTTAATTTTCCAAAACAAGTAAAAAACACCCGTGTGATATTAACAACGAAGCAATCAGTACCCTCATAAGAGTTTAATTAGTATTTAAATACTTTTTATCACTTTAAATCGCAAACCTAAACTATTGTTTTTTTTTCCTCTCTCTGTGTTTAATTTGTTTTTTTATTGCCCTTTTTTTCAAGTATATATATTTTACAGACTTGAAACTTCACAGTAATGTTCCTTATATTACGCAGGATGACATTTTCCGAAAATTAGATCCCATGGGTGGTTAAAACCAGGCAACAGTGGGTACTTTGTCTGCATGAGAACAGGATTTTGCATTGTTCATGCCTTCTGCGTCTCCATGGAAACGGGCATCGCGCGGCAGTGGCGTACCCACAAGGAGGGGCATGTATAATGAGCGGCGCAAGAGTGATCTGCCTGTAGACTGCCGTAGCGAAGTACGGGTACATCAGTTGTACGTTGCGTGCACGAGTCGGGAAACCATCGGTGCTATTCACTTTCTCTCCGGTACATTATACAGCATTGTAATACATTTTCACTGAATTTTTTTTTATTTACCATTACTGTAAATGGGAGATGTGGCTTAAATTTGTTCCATTAGTATACCCATGCGAAGCCGGGTCGGGCAGCTAGTGTATTGATATCATGACATAACGTGGTGTTCTAAAGACTTAGTAACACAAAAGCTGAGAAGTTGTATGACCAAGGACTGGAAAATATCGCGGATTCAGTTACCTTCAGGGGAGAATACACAGTCCTCTGTATACTCGGACAGATAACGGCAGTTCATAGGTTGTTGACCTGTGAGCAGTTTCAGCTGGATTGTCTGTGATTGGAGACTTAATTTGGTTGAGGGTTTCTCATTGGCCCAGAGCCCTACAGATAAACAGTAAGCCAATAGCGAAAATGGCTCAAAGATATATGTATTTGAATTTTTGTCTGGTACGAAATGACTACGCGAATTTTTTCGGTTTTTTATGTATGGCTCAATATAAACTTTCCAGGGGTCTTTTTCAGGTAGCCATTTGCGAAAGGATTCCTATTGGCTGCAGTGCCAGCCAATCAGAGAAGGGCTCTTCTGCAATTGGCTACTGTATCGATAGGCCAATCCTACATGGCCTTCTTTCATTGGCTGGTAAAGTAATTGATAAAAAAATCCTAAAGAAAAACAAAAAGTAAGCATTCGTTTTGGCACCGGTCACATGTTTTTCAGGTCACTAAATTAGTATAAATATTAGTTTTTTTTTACGCTGGAACTATATCGAAAGATGCACTTCGTAAATTTTTTAAACGACTCATTTTTAAGCCTCTCACGTTATCTTCCCGACGTACATACTTCGAGGTGCGCGCACACCATCTTACATTACTCGGCGATGTTCTCAGATGATCAGATAAAATAAAAAAAACTCTCTCTCTATCTCTCGAACTCGTGTTTGGAACATTTATTATCTGAAGCCATCAATCCTCCCTCCCATGAGGCCGCGTGGTTCTTTAATTACCGGAGTCTCAAAGCCTCGCGGACAGCGTGCGGGGACGCCGCAGCAAACAAGAGATCAGCAATTACTCATCGCGGTCCCGGGGAGAGAGACAGAGAGAAACAAGCGCGCGACGGCTTGGGACGTCTCCGTCGAGCAGACAAGGGCCAATCAGAGCCGCGGCCGGAGGCTTATCGTCCGCATCACCAGCGGTGCGTGCACAGGGTGGTTCGCAAGGAGTCGCTCACGGGGCTTTCTCGACGTAGAGACTGGGGAAATTCGCGCTTTCGATGACCTTTTAGGATAGACTCCACAACCCTCTACATACTCAGGCAAATGCCACTTGCTCATTGGCTATTGACTCGTGACACTTGTCAACTGGGACGCTTGCGACTCGATGCTTTTTTTGGTTGAAGGTTTCCCAACGGCTAAAAGTCCTTCAGATAAACTGTAAGCCAATCACAGAAGCAATATAAATGTACAGTTGTTTGGATTCTAGCATATCGTGAAATGAATCCGCGAATTTTTCCGGTCTCTATATCGACGTGTATTCGGCACTTGGCTGGAATGGCACGGAAGTCGCGTGGAACGGAAATGTGTAACCACGGTGCTGCCATCCGCGGAGGACGGCACCAACCAAAAATGTTCGCAAAGACAAAGGGAAACTTTCACGTATTAACGGTTTGGTGAATTTTAACAAGATGGGCAGTGTTTTAATAAAAATTCCTTGTCGAAAATCAGGTAAAAAGACGGGGTTGAGTATTTTATCAAGTATTTTTTTTTTTCATTTTTATCGGAGCCGTGTCATGATATAGTTTAAAGTTTCGATATGCAATGTTTTTGATTCGACGGTCTACGTAGCCTCTCCGGCAGAAAACTCTAGCGGCGGGTGCGGAAACTATACGTGTGATTCGCGTCAAGAAATGTTGCTTGTAACACAATTTTCGTACATATATGTTTTTCACGCTCGGCATGATTTCAGAGAATTTAACGTTATATTTCGGGCCAGAGTTTTGTATTATAAGTAGAGACCTGAAAAATACGCGGGTTCAATTCGTGTTGTGCTAAAATTCAAATAATTATACCTTAGTGCTGCTTCTGCCTTTGGTCCACTGTTAATCTGGAGGACTGAGGGCCAATTAGAGACCCTCACTCATTGAAGAGTCGAATCACAGGCTGCCCAGTGGAGACGACTCACAAGTCACAAGTCAGCAGCCAATGAACAGTTGGCATTTACCCGAGTGTGTAGAGGATATTGGAGTCTATCCTGGAGGTCATTGAAACCGCGAATTTTTCCGGTCCCTAATTATAAGTGTATTTGCAACATGAGAACACATGAATATGCTCGTTACTGAGGTTAGATGTTACACATTTCCGGCGAGTACTGATATACTCCTTCAACTGTTTTTTTCCCCCTTTTTTTTGATAATTTATATTTGTGTGTATACACACAGTTGATAGACCAATTAATTAAGATCCTGAATAAAAAATTAAAAAAGGGTTGTAGTTTTTAAGTTATGGGTATTTTTACCCTCAAAAGTTTTAAAATCCTCACCCTACACGAAATTATTGGATTTTGTGATTAGAAATATTTTTTCTTTGGAGTCATGAATTACGCTACTATTGATAGCAACTTAAAATAAAATGTAACATGCTATTTTTCATGGTAAAAAAATTAAAGTTGCATGACTTATGCTGCAAAAATCGTTATTCCGATAACTTTCAAAATTCATACAGTAAAAAATACTATTATAAATTGGCGTGTTTAATGATCATAACTTGATGAAATTTTGCACACTTCACGTACAAAATAAGAGAAAATTACTTTCAACGGGTGATATCGAAAAAAAAATCCCTATCACCCGAAATGGAACTACTTCACTTTCCGTCAGTTCCAGGCTATGCTGGTTACTTTAGCTGGTATGTCATATACACGTGGGCGCTATTCCCAATATTGACTGAGTAATTCGTCAAATATGTAAATGACTCACAATGAACCGCTTATCGCGTATGAAGACGAATGAAGGAAATTGTTCACCCAAGGACTGCACAAACACGCATCACGCATGCCGTCGCAGCTACCAGAGAGAGAGAGAAAGAGAGAGAGAGAAAGAGAGAGAGAAAGAGAGAGAGAGCGAGAGAGAGCGAGAGAGAGCGCAGAATTTGAGACTCGTAGAGCGACAAGAGCGGTACAATAGCGTGCGGGTAAGTGTGTGGAAGTAAAACGAAACACGTAAGCTAGGTACACATAATGGTGATCATCAGCTGTGAGCCATACGGTCTGATTATAGCTATATCATTGTATTTACTTACGAATGAATTATTGACTTGATGTAGGCTTTTGGACATACGCCATTGCTTAGCACATGTATGTCTGCAGAAGAAAACTACAAAAAAAAAAACATACACAAATGACAAAAAACACAAATTAAGCTAAAATTGCTATTGTCAGGATTTAACGCCACACAATATTCCACAACAGGAATATGGTCAACAAACAAGGAAAAAACAAAGAAAAATGGACTAACAGAATGAAAAAACCCCCACAAATGATGACAGCACAAAAAATATTGAACCCAAAAAATTCAGCACATAAGTCAAAACGAGACAAAAACACGACCAAACGAAAAGACGAAACAAACACAACAGTTTTCTAAAACAGAAACAAGCTTTTTGTAGTTTTCTTCTGCAGACATACATGTGCTAAGCAATGGCGTATGTCCAAAAGCCTACATCAAGTCATGCACTCCCATTGCACAAATCTTTCAAAGATAATAGAATGAATTATTATTGTAAAAGTCCCCCCTAATAATGTTTGAAATTACTCTGTAACAGGAGAAACATTTTTTTGACTTATTTTTTCTTCAAATTATGTAAGGAATTTCACTGGGTTCATAGTTAAAAAAAAGCAAGTGTACAGAAGGCAAAGCATACAGCTAGCTGTACACGCCATCCGTGAAATATCGATTCTCAATTTAAATACTATAGTGTTAATTTCAACCAAATGAAATTTCGCAGGATATCCGACATGTGATGGTAGTGTAAGTAAATAACTATATTAACTACGAAATGATTATCCCACGACATATAACCAGCATTATGTGAACACATTTATTTTAACATAAAAATTTATTTGGTTAATGTAAAATTTTTAGTTTGCCCTTTTACCCAGGAATATATTTTATTTATTTAAATTACTTGCTACAGACTTGTTATAAGTATTAGGGATAATCAATTTTTAAAGAATTCACTTGAGAATTGTAATATCGCCATAATTTCTTTCCCGAATATTATCTTTAATTATGAACTGCTCTCTAGTCCGAATCCTACTCTACTCTCATTGGTTGTTTCGCCTTGCGTTCTTAACATAAATAAAATATTGTCATTTGCCTCCCATGCACACAACCATCTTATGAGCATTTGTGAATCAGTAGGTTCGAAAAATGGCTGTCAAATCTTGTGCACACAACCAACTGTTACTGATAATTTTTTTTTAAAATTGTGTTACATCTTAAGTCTTTTGAGTGCATTTTACTCCTTTTGAATCATTGTGTATAAATGCCGGCTCGAGTGCATTTGTACCTGAGCGCGAAGGTAAGCCCAGCCACGGTACGTCTTTGAAGTATGTCATTGAAACGCTTACGCCTCATCCGCCATGTTGAATAACGTCATGGCACACACCCATGTCATGAACACTATTCTAGCCACCATATTTAATTTTGCAGTAATTGACTTAATAAAACTTGAATTAAATAAAAATATAAATAACTTAAATATTATAAATAATTATATAAAAATATTTGCATAAAAACACCTCCGTTATCGAGTTGGGTGTAAACGGTTTGCACCCGACAAGTGAAACTAAAAAAAAACTATTAATAATATTTTAAAAAAATATTTAAATATTCAGTAAAAACGCACGCAATGGACTTCGAAGTATCCGGTTCGATTCCCAGTGGATTCACTTATAAATTCACAGATTAGGCCTATCTAACATTTCTCCACAATTTTTCCACCAGCACACTAATAACAAGACATGTTACACTCCCACTATATTGACAGCCAAATCGGATTATCTCGTCGTCTGCTACAGTGTGATAGTGAATTGTTATGCGCTTGAGCGCATTTGTTTCAATCACCAGATCGCCATCTTAGAAATTTAAACCTGATTTTGGTTCCATTGTTTTGATTAAAAAGCGGTGAAAAAATGTAATTTTACCTTTAAGAATACCTGATAAAGTGTATTTAGCTAAAAATCGGGTCATTTAGTTAAAATCGGATCTTACAATAAAAATTAGATCCCGGGGGAGGGGGGGTGGACATTCTAAGGCGATATGACATACTCGAGTAATTTTAAAGAAGCGACATACAACAGGAAGCGCCCGCATTGTCACTTGAACATCGCAACCTTGTAGTCACTGTAGTGAATGGGTAGCGTTCGTCTAGGCAGAGAGTGCTAATGGTAAAATCTTTAGCCAAGGAAATAAATCCTTACACAATTTCTATAAATGTAGTTGACAATAAGATTTATCGAAGTTGATATATTTTTTAAGAAGTGTATAAATGGTCGTTAGAATAGTAATATTCCTGAAAATCTTAACAGTGAGTTATATTTATTCTTAATTGATCATTATTTATTGATCAATAATTATTGATATCCTGATCAGTTATTTTGAAAAAAATTATTTATTTATAAAAAAATTGGTTATCTGTAAAGTCGGTTTACGGACGATAGTTTAACGTGACAAAGTCATAACAAAACATTGATTAAATGATTGCATACTTTTATGAATAAAATTGAATCATTTTTATTGAATTATCAGTATTTCGTATGGATACAAAGGAGTGAAATGAAATCTACTATTTAATTGATAAATTTACTTTTATTTGCACTCATTAATTCAAATATGTTTATTACTTTAACGAACAGATTATTTTAACTATAACTTTTATACATGTTTGCTATTTAACTTCTTCCAATCTGTGTTATTCTGTTAAGGATAGGATGATGTTAGGAAAAGTAGGAAACGAATGAGAGTGTTTCAAGTTTAAAGTGCCTCGAAAAAGTCAAATCGATGGTTGTTCCAATCGAGTGGAAGAGAGACAGATGCGGCGCAAGCGTACAATGAGCGTAACGGGACACAGCGTAACGGGACAACGTGCGTAACGGGATACTTTTTCGTGCGTGAAGCCGGTGTTCATTGATTTATTAGACGTAACGTCAAAATTATTCTTTCTCTCTTTCTATCTGTATGCCGTTATATATTACGAAATGATTACGAGTCTTGGTCGAAATGCCAAAGAAGTTTCACTTCTACCACATGTACTGAGATACACGAGCTCTTTCAATTAAAATGGCGATATTTTCAGATGGTTCCAGTCAGATTAAGTAAATATTCAACAATGAGTTTATGTGTGTAGAGCTGCTGGCTTTAACTGCACACGCATAAACATACGATGTGAAAAATCACACGTTTACCTAAAAAAAAAAGTAATAACCAGCGAGAATTCATCGCCGAGTTCTCAAACAGAGTTTTCCCACCTGGTGGTATTTAAATGCAGTTGCTAGAGACCGGACAAATTCGCGATTTCAATGACCTATAGGATCGACTCCATGATCCTCTATGCATGCGAGAAAATTACACCTGCTCATTGGCTACTGACTCGCGACACCTGTTAACTGGGATGCTCGTGGTTCGATACTTCTTTTGTTAAAGGTTTTTCATTGGCCGAGTTTCATTCAGATAAACTGTGGTCCAATCACTGATGCAGTAAAAAGGCAAACGTTTTTCGATTCTAGCCTATCGCGAAATGAATCCGCGAATTTTTCCGGTCTCTAACAGTTGCAGATCCATAATTTTCAACTGGGTGATTTGGTGAAGGGGGGGGGGGGGGGGGGCACCGGTAGTTCGGACCTAGTTTATTACCTGTTTACTACTTCAGAAGTCGTATTACCCAGTGTATATTTTACCCTGCAGGGAAAAGGGGGGGGGGGAGGGTGGAAACGTGCCCCTGTGCCACCTTTAAATCCGTCTATGTTTATATGTTTCGAAGCTGGTTCGTTATTATCACACTGTTCGCTGAAATTCAGTATCATTTCGTGTTCGCAGCGTATACCACAATTATACTGAACAAATGAATGAGTTATTTGTCTTGTCGACATCGAGTGTTGTGACTATAGCAGCGAGGGAATGAATTGGAGTGAGTTTACGGGAGTACCCTGAAAAAACACACGCGCTAACGGCACCGTCCGCCTCTTTTAAACCATAAAAAAAAAAAAATTCAGATTCGACCCCGGCGGAAATCGAACATGGATTGTCATTGTGAGAGGCGGGTGGTTTTTAACTACTTTTATATGTACAAAAGAATGGCTCGTTCGTAATTTTTTCATTAACAATCAGGCAACCATTTTTTTTAATTTTTTTTTTTTTTTGGCAATTGAATCGACTGAATGAAATTTCTTTTACTGCCGACGTGTTTGGATTGTGTTGGCAAGTTACAAAATTCACACCCATGCTTTAACCAGCACTTTTGAATCCAGAACTTCTCACGTCCAAAAAACATATCTTCATTCATCTACGCCGCGGGATAGAAAAATTTAGTGTGCATCGGCCGGGAATCGAACCCGGGCCGCCCGCGTGGCAGGCGAGCATTCTACCACTGAACCACCGATGCTTCTATAGCATTTTGGTAATCGTGGATTGTTATATACTTATTACCCAAATGCTTGTTGTGAAGTTGTTTGCATTAGTGATATCTCAATACCTGTGGCGTCTAAATTTGCAAAAAGAGGGGGGTAGCGGGTTATATGAAGCGAATGACGCCACTGAGAAAATTGTTGGTGTGAGGGTGCATATTCAAATACTAGGAAAAGGGGGGGGGGGAGAAATCAGAAAAAAATATTAAACACAAAAATGTAAAAACAATTTTATCAGTCGACATTAAGTTCTTCTAAAGTGCAATATTGAGCTTAATATTTTAGCATTATGTTTGTATTAAAATACGATTTTCGTAACATATTGTCATAAATTTCCTTTGTGGAGCGGGGAACTAGTACTGCTACCGCTCACCAAAGTAATTTACTAGAGTAGGTGCTCTCGGGAAAATTTAAAAATAAATTCCGAAAAATGTTAATGGGCTTACGCCATTGTTGCTTTCTATTGTATGTCATAGAGAAACCACACGAAAGGAAAAGAAATATGAATACATAAACACACAGAAAAAAAAGTCAAAAGCAGCCGCTGTCCAACTTATAAATGCACAAACCGCACAGAGAATGCTGTGGAAGGAATTTTCGAGAGAGAAAAACTATCACGGCACAGACGAACACAGGGGGGGAGACACGACGAGACAGTTGCAACAAGAACATCAAGTAGGCCACACACTAACAAAAACTTTGGACAACAGAGCGATCAAACGGACGGACCCGACAATAATACAAAAATATAATCTGGATAACACAACGACGAGACAGCGACGCAAGGCCCACCCAGCGATAAAAGTAAACATATATTCTACGCAAGACAACGACGACGGCACAGACTAACACAGCAGACCTTCCAAAACAAACAGTTGCGACGAATGTCCCTATAAAAAACGTTAAATCAATCTTCCCCATTGCAAAAATAAATCAAAGAACGCAATAAAAATAAAATTCTGAAAATATTATTTAATGATATTTGTGATATCTAGTAGTTAACAGGTATTTTACAGTTTTGAACATTTTTTTTGGGCTAGGTTACATTAAAATGACAGTTAAATCGTTTGAACGGTTGGTTAGGTTTGGTTTACTACGTTCAAAGTACTTTTAATATGTTTGAACAGTTAGTTAGGTTAGGTTAGTAACATTGAAATAATACTTCATGGCAATTATCGTGACGAGAAGCCTAAGATGTCCATCATTACTGTCCCTGCCCGAACACGCCCGAATATTCACCTTCGGCCAACCTCGGGATTTGTTTTATTTTTGCACAGGAAAAATGAATTCGAATATTGAAAGTGGTCGGTTAGGTTAGCTACATTAAAACACTTGAAAACACTATGGACGGTTAGTTAGGTTAGTGTAGCTACATTAAAATAAACAGAAATATAAATATATATATAAATAAACCCGAGCTTTGCCGAAGGTGAATATTCGGGCGTGTTCGGGCATGGTACCGAACTTGATGTACATCTTCTATGCAGGTTTTACCTGGGCCCAACCTATCTCTAGTTATAGTCTAGATTTAAGAGTGAGGGGAGTTAGTCATGGCGCCAATCGTTGCCATGGCTGGCCAATCCCCTCCTAGCACATGATGCATGCGACCCTCTCCCTGCATGGCTAATACCAGCATGACTAGGCGTATAGGCTTCGGCCTGAGACGCACCTAGGTCCCTCCCTAACCCGGACCCCTCCAAAATACACTTAGTTTTAGTTAGGTTAGGAAAAAATTAAAACAATCAATCGATGTACATATTAGGCTTCCCTTTCGTGACAAGAAGTACTCAAACTTACTTCAGAAGAGTACCTACTCTAGGAAGACACTCAGAATCCGGTTTGTTACGTGGAGCCGCCGCCTAACCTTTCACCGAGAGGCGGCAGGAGAATGTAACGGTAGCTGGTGATGGGGAAAAGGGGAGTCTTGATTGCGTGGAAAGGTCTGGCAGATGAGAGCGGCAACCACAGGGAATCGGTAGGGTCGAAGCAGATACACTCTATTATACGGCGAGTGAATTCCTATAGGTGAAACTCCCGTATCAAGACGCCTTCGTGCCTGGCTTCCGAAAGCTTTGCACGGCTACCGTTCTAAAAGTTACATTTACCTATTTATTTATTTATCGACTCATTTTAACGTGCCGCCTTGTCTGCCACTTAACCACATACATTTTGTAAAATTAAACGTAAAGTTGAAATAAATAAACACACATACCTAAGCTAACCTAAGCAAAATACAAGAAAGAAGAACATGATAAACAACTAACGAAATACAATGCAAACCATATAAACAAACTAATTACTAGCAATTAATGAAACACGAGTCACGCATATTTAAACTACATGTTACTGATATCACAATTGATATATATATTTTTAATAGAAAACACATACATACATGCCTATAATTAACAAAAAAAAATGTTAAAAAATTTAATGCCAAAAGCACTGGAAACTATAAACTATTCATCATTAAACTAAAGATTAAAATGTTTAACCTGTAACAAACAATTTAAATAAGTACACATACACACAAACTTGTACAAAGCTAATAAACATAATTATCACATCCCTACTTATTCCATTTGGCAAAATTTTATTTTTTGTTGAAATATTTTATAACACACTTTCTGAAAAGCTGCGTCCGAATTCGCCTTAAATTTTTACTTATTATGTAGAGATGTGGGTGGGCAAAATTAAGTGGATTTTTATTACTAACATATATTTACATAATTAAAAATAGGTTTAAATACGTTATATTAACTTTTTAATACCACACGTAAGTAGGGACAGCGTGCCGACTCTGGAACATAGACGAGGGGGGAGCGGGGTAATCCGGGGATTATCCCATTTTTTATGGTTTTTTACGCATTTTTTATGGTTTTTTATGTGCAAATCCAGTTTTTTATGCGCTAATCCAGTGGCTAATCCGCTAATCCGCAAATCCGCAAATCCGCAAATCTGCAAATCCGCAAATTCGCAAATCCGCAAATTCGTAAATTCGCAAATCTGCTAATCCGGAGATCCGCAAATCCGCAAATTCACAAATCCGCAAATCCGCAAATCGCAAATCCGCAAATCCGCCATTTTGTATTTCTAGAAATTTCCACCAACTTCGAATCGTGACGTCATGATTCTGTGTCGTCTGCTGGAGGCCGCCATCTTGATTTTTCCTGGTCGCCATCTTGTTTCGTCTGCTGGAGGCTGCCATCTTGATTTTTCCTGGTCGCCATCTTGTTTCGTCTGCTGGAGGCCGCCATCTTGATTTTTCCTGGTCGCCATCTTGTTTCGGCTGCTGGAGGCCGCCATCTTGTGTGACGTCATATAGTTCTGTTGGTCGACACCTGGTAGCAGCAGGTATTAATTTATTTTAACTAAAATATTTTCAGTGCCGAGGCTGGGATTCGATCCATGGGACGTGAAAACGTCCAGGATGTCGTGGTTACGAGGCGGACGCCTTGACCACTAGACCACGAGACCAATTGGAATATGGTGGAATAAATAATCTATATATGCTATGTACTGATGTCAAGTTTATGATAAAAGGGGGAGGGTATTTTTGCCTTCCTTAATGCATACCTAAGGCGCCACATTTGGAATTAAAAATCATTATACAGCCGCCATCTTTAATTCCAGCACAGACTACCAGATGGCGCCAAATTCAAAAATTAGTTGCCAGAGGCGCCGCCATCTTGGTTTTCAAGTTGGCTGGTAGATGTCGCTAGTATCGCGCGCCAAATTCAAAAATTAGTTGTCAGAGGCGCCGCCATCTTGGTTCTCAAGTTGGCTGGTAGATGTCGCTAGTATCGCGCGGCAAATTCAAAAATTAGTTGCCAGAGGCGCCGCCATCTTGATTCTCAAGTTGGCTACCAGAGTGTGCCACCATCGCCATCTTTATTTCATATTTCAGCTGCCAGGGCACAGCACCATTCGATAGATCGAATGCTAATCGATATATTTACTTTTATTTCATATTTCAGCTGCCAGGGCGCAGCACCATTCGATAGGTCGAATGCTAATCGATATATTTACTTTTATTTCATATTTCAGCTGCCAGGGCGCAGCACCATTCGATAGGTCGAATGCTAATCGATATATTTAGTAACAAGTGTTGCTACCAGAGGGCGCGATATTTAAATTTAAAAAATATTACAACCTTTAAACAATTCTCCGCCATCTTGGATTCAACAGCCCCACCATCTTGGAAGCACGTGATACACCCAAGGACTCGTTCCAATACATGCACAGAGTGCACCGAAAAGATTGTTCCCTTACATGCACAGAGTGCACCATATTGAATGATCATGATATGTGTTCCTTTATATGCATCAGAAGTAGGCATAAGAAATTTTTTCTTATAGGCATACTTTAGTGTTAGCTTTCCTGTAATGCATTTAATAATAGTGTAAGCTCATTATTATTATTTAGTGATAGTGAATTTATAACTATGATGTGTAGTCTCATTCTCTTCATCTCGACGTGGCGGAAGATTCTCTGGAGTGTAAGCTGAAAAAAAAAAAAATAAATAAAAACTTGTGTTTGAATTTATAGTGGTATGCTGCTTTCCACATCACCTTAGAGACTATGTCTCAGGAGGTACAGCATTAGATGCGTTAACTCCTTTTTTTATACATGGCGAGTTTCCCCGAGAGGCCTATTTTCCATGTTTAACAAGGGCGCAAGCATTATGCTTCACCGTCACTCTCTCCGAAGCCGCTGTCCACTCCATCATCTGGCTCCACTTGCTCTTGAGCCTCCATTACAGCTTCAAGGCATGCTATAATACCGTTGTAAAGGTATGTTAGAAACTCGTATTCCTCTGGAAATGCAGCGAACAAATTGATCGCGGAGACCTATAGATGATGTACTATCGCATCTATATTCATGCCGATGCAAGCATGAAGCGCATATTCAATGCAATCGCGAATTTCCTCAAAAGCAGCCATGTTCATTATGGAATTGTCAGAGACAGAATGAAGACTATAGTTGACCGGGTCTTGACGGAAAGATGACATGCAACAAAGTTTAACCACATTAGCATTTAAAATCAGGATGGACTCAAATTTACTTTAAATTATTAAACAGACTAGCATTTAAAGAAAACTATCAGATTCACTATCTGAACCGTGTAAATAAGATGAGTGCAATCTCTACATGTTAAACATACCGATGGTTTTATCTCCACATGCGCAGTACAGTAGTGCATGAGTTCTGTCCAACATTCTTAATGTTTTATGGCTGAAGGGGGAGGCAATGAATCGAAGTTGGTTGCCATCTACCCAGTTGACCACTCCGAGCGGAGGAGGAGTTTGGAGTGCTGTTGTTTTCCTACAACTCGACTCGGAGCAGCAATGCTTCTTGAGCGTACCAAGGTATGAGGATAGTACAAAAAAAAAAAACTGGAAAATTATAAAAAAAAAAAAAGTTAGAATCTCTTATTATGTGGGGAACTCAGGTTCAGGGATCTAGACGGTAATGTCCCCATGGAAGCGTGCTAATTCCATCATCGGAAATGCTCCGCTTGTCGTCACCTGATGACAACGCCACCTTAGTCACGCGTTCAGTACAAACAATATGATTTCGTGAACGAAAATGATATTGAGTCCCCCAAACCCGTGAATTTGTTTGCAAGCAATCCAGATATTGCTCAAAAAGTAGCGAGCTGAGTACACTGGCCTTCACACCCTTGGATTTAAGCGTAAAAGCACCATCGTCCATCTTGTATGCATAAAGTTTGGGGCGAAGACCAACATACTCAGTAATGATGCGTCCAGCGGCTTCATCCTTCATGACACCAGTCATGCCGTGGTTGACTGATGGAAACCTTTGAGCATTATCTGGAGCATAATTCGAAGTGTCGAATCGAGAAGCCAAATCGGGGAGAATCGAAGAATACACATCGCGACACTCGATGTGGTACAGAAGAGAATCGGTATCTGAGTAAAGCAGGTGCAGAGATGGAAAGGGAAACTTAACCTGCATATAGTTATAGTGGAAATCATAGAGATGCAATTTGGATAAATCTAAGATGGCCACACCAGTGTAAAGGGGTTTGTTGAAGGTTACCGAACATTTGGCTAACTCAATGAGGACCAGATTCTCATCGACGATCCGCCTTGCCTTAAATGACGGACGACCTATCAACTCTGCCGCACCATACATGGTATCAAACCGCGAAACCACACGTATGTCACGCTCCCTACGCGGCGACTGCAAAGATTTGCCAAAAACGGAATTATTCATTAATTTATAGAAGGATTTCTCAAAGGGGTTCGCTGCCTGAGCACGGCAATTCAGATTATACCGTACGTACGACGCCATCCAGGATTTTTGTTCAAAGCGCAAAACACGATGAACATTTTCAAGAACGGCCCCGTACGTAAGGTAGTGCTGCAGTGTTTTTGCATGTAAAACATAGTTCTTTCGCGGTTCAAGTGTCAATAAGAGCTTTGACATATTGCCGTTCACCGGTACACCATTCACGGGTGCAAGCGGCAGGTCTGATAGCCGGTCATGACATTCACGCGGAAAGGATAGATCCACCTCTATAAAACATGAGCAGTCACCATCGGTGTCCATGGTGCTAAAGTTCCAGTTTGCATATTCGAGTTCCTGCACCCACTGGAAGTTGCCCACCGGAAGCTTACCAAGCATCGTATGACCATAGAGAGAATTTACATCGAAATAACAGATGTAGGAAGATGGCAGGCTGGAGTCATAATCGCTCATGTAAACATTGTTAGCCTTCGCATAGCGCCGACTAACGTTGGTGATCCCACCCCGAACAGCATTCTCCAAGAAAAGATAGATATCTGGATCGGTGACTAATTCCAGACACACCTCAGACTTGCTCAACAAACCGTCCCACGCAAGTGATGGGGCCGTAATGTAGTGCGCCGGATCTAAGCCATAGGACTGGCAACAAACTGAACGGAAATTCTCGAACACGTCAGCCAACAAACACGTATCCACCTTCAAATACTGCAACGCGTAATCGTTCAAAGTCTTACAGCGGAAAACATTCCACGCAGATCTAGCGTGAGCATAGTCCCCGTCACTCACGTCAGTCCCACTAAGAGCATTATGAAATGCTTCCCTAGGGGGTAGTGAGGTCGTCTGCAGTTCTGCCATACTAGTGACGAAATCGTATGGGAACACCCCTTTCCTACGAGCTAGATCAAACTGTGCGTCTTCTGGAAACTGGACACGAGTGAGGCTCAGCTGAGCAGGCGAGAGATTACCTGCCAGAGTATCCAGAGATGAAGTTAGGAAGTTAAGGGAGTCAATGAATCTTAAACGCACTGTTCGAGTACCTCCTCTCGCATCATTACCGGTAATCGGTATGTACTTTGTTATGCTCTTGTAACTTTCAAGAGACGTGCCTATAACCCTGACCTCCCCGGGGTTCTCCAAAATGGAGGAACCGTCAGGTTGTGCAATATGACGTGAGACTAATGGTCTCATCAAAAAGTGGGCGTCATAATTCTGAAGATTGTGGAAAATAGCCACCAGTTGGTTCTTCTGCAGTCTAAATGCAATATTACACTTAGAATGCGCATAGCCACGAATCTCACCGGTCAGGTGGTCATGGTCCAACACTGACTTGTCACCTAGTGTCTTATTACATATATGGCAATGTGTCTGACTCGCCAACCGCGCAGCAACAGCAGGAGTCTGGGCTTTCATGGGAACGGTCTTAGCATAAATCGCGCACACCCACTTAGTCATATCAATCAAGGTAGAGACCATGTCGGCAACACAATTCTCCCCTTCAAAGTACGCATATCTGGTAAGCGAAGCATCGTACGAACAAACTAATAAAATGCTACATGCATAAGGCACGTGCTCGTTCACCGTCGTGGTGCTGGAGGCATCGGTCTCCGGTAAACAGGTGGACATCGGTTTCAAGTAGGTCTCTGTATCGCAATAAGCGACAAAGCCCATACGTTCCTTCTTGGATACATTTGTGAACTCGAGCCATTTAGTCTCCTCAGTCGGGAATACTGACCGAACGGCCGTGTGTTGGCTGCACAAATCAGTGTGGGAGTTCAACTTGTCCACAGTATGGAAATACTGAAGACAGCGCTCGCAAACCCACTTTGTATGTTGATCACGCGAGAGTTGAGAAGAAAGCAAGCGGGACAAATTCTTAATAGTCACGAAATGGAGATGAGCGGGAGCACCAGACGCACGAATAGCCAAAATATTCACATGGCGATCACATCGCATAGAGGTAATGCAAATCGGCTGGATACTTGCATCAGTAGGTTTGTTAAAATCCTCGTCAATAATCGTTCCCTGATCACTCACGCAAGAATAAATGTTCACGGAAATATTATTGAGACTCTCAAAGATCTTAACCTGATGCAGTGTCATGGGGAACGTCATACCGGTCGTATCAAAAACCTCGAGAGGATTAGGATACGATCCAGTACGAGTAACCATACCAGCCGCCGGCGTCACACCTGCCATAACGGCATACAGAAAGCACATCTCACGGTCAGTCTCGATGTTTACACAAGCTTTGCGGTTAGACAAAAATGCAGGCAACTTTGTATGCGCGGCCCCCACCGTGAATGGTCGGTATGCAGAGACATGCATGTCGAGATGTTTTACATGACTCAACATCCATCCAGACCCGCGCAAAGCAAACTCACTTACATGCTCCATAAGCACAGAAACTAATGTGAAACTGAAAATTTCTGCTAGGTCCTCACTTAACAAAACAGGGATACTTTTGGAGGCGAAGTGGAAGCTATCACTGATGGGCCCCTGCACAGGATCCTCCTTAATAAATACCGCGGCCAATGTAAGATAAATTTTGAATGGGCGGAGAACGCCCCCCACTACGTCCAGAAAGGGTTCCCTGCACCTGGAGAGAAATCTATTAATGTTGGGGTCGGGCTGGGGAATATCATTCGCGATTCTGGAATCAACAAGTCGACCCTGGAATGCGGAATCTAAAGTGACGGGCTTCAGGCTAGGCAAAGAGGGAGGTGGCGTGTCTTCGATCTCTAGGTTGGATGAATCATCAGCCGACGATAAAATCACTGACTCAAATGATGATGAAGATGAAATCAATGAATCAATAGATGATTCATCGAGCTCAGACATCGAAGGCTCGCTTTCCTCAAATCTAGCACGCTTATTAGAGTATGGAGAAGACATTATTATAAAAGGAATTTAAAAAAAATAAAGAAGGATACGCTCAACAAGTTAGAACCTGAAAAATAAATAAAAGATGCTTGCTCTAATATACTGAAACCAACAGCTGTATCAGCACTTATTATTTTCCATAATATGTGTAAAAATTTGTATTGAAAAAATAAGTGTAAATATGAAATAATTGTATGTCATGAGAAAACTTCTTGTAATATTTATTTGTGAAGTATTTCAAGTTGTAAATAATGTAGAAATATAAAATGTTTAAGACATGTAAACAATGTGCAAGAAATTAATTATATGTCGGTATATTCTGAGAATGTAGAGAATTATTATTTACATGGAACATACTGTATTGAAAACAAATGTATATCAACTTCATATCACGCTTAATATTGTTTAAAGTTTGACAAAATTTATTTAACTGTTTGCAAGCAAAGAACGAGCTCTGAATGGTTGTTGTTTTTATAAATCGCGCATAGCGTTCAGTAACAGAATGAAAGATGTATTAAAGAAATATTAAATACACGCATCCCGTTGTAAAAATAATTATGAAAACAAGTTGATTCTCAATCATTAATAAATAAGCGAAAACAGGAATAATATTCAAAGTAATATAATCGCAACAAAAAAAATAGAGTTTAGTAATTTTTCCGTGATAATACACAATTTAAGTAATATAAATACATGGATTTAGTTATTGCTTAATTCGACCGTTTTAACGTGTTTATTTATTTAAAATAGTGGACATATTGTTAAATAAGAACTGTAAACACAGTGCGCGAACGTGTTTTAACGAAACGAATGTACTCCATCTCGTGTTGTCAGTCAGAACTGACAGAACACATACCTTATCTGGAGAAGAACGTCTCTCTGCGGAGGAGGTATCGAGGGCTGACGAGGGCTGGCTGCGATCAAATGAGGTTTCCGACCTCTGTGGCAGGTGTATATATATATAAATCTGCGTCGGGCGATGACCTGAATTCTCGCGGAATCGCCTACTCTGTGTGTCGGCTTTAGATGACAGTTATAAACTGAAAATTATTAATTTAAGAAAGTTGAGTAGATTATATTTGGTAAAATCATTTAATAATATGGTGATCATGGAAAACTAGTTAAACTATAAGTTTTTTGTTTTAGAAAGTAGATTTTCTACCATTCACTTTTTTCAGAATTAAAATTTAATTAATGTTTTTTTATTATAGCTTACTGAAAACATTTTTCTGCAATCGTTGTAATGCATTACAACGATTGCAGAAACTGTCAACCAAGTCTGTGACAGCATATAGACACCTCTTAGGTGCGACGACAGTTGTCTGGAAAAACAAATTCCTTTCTCTGAAAATAGAGAGCTTCATCCACGGGCTCTCGCACGTCAACCCGCTGGTCGGCCCAGGAAGGCAGGACGTTTCAATGCTAGCTTTTATTTTATATCAGAGGAATACTTAAATCATAACAATAAATCAGAGGTTACACATTAGTTTTATTGTAGTCAACATACATTTCGTGAACGTGCGGGCGCAGAGACTGATGGATAATTTGAATACATTTTTTTTTAAATTATACTAAACCAGAAAATTATATAATTGAAAAGAGTATTAATAAAAAATACAGTAACCTACACGTTCTTTACTTAAGTTGCAAACAGTTTCGGTAATAAAATATGCATTATGCTTTTAACAATTTATTTTAAAACTTTATGCAAAACTGAAATATTACAAGAAAATCACACATAATGTTTGCATACAAACCTGAACATTTACATACAAAGAGTATTAAAGTGACGATAAAAAAAAGATTTGAATGCTAACTTGAACATTTCCTTACACACAAAGAATATTATATTTACGTATTCAGCTGAAACATTTACATACACAAAGTGACAAAAATTCAATTATACTTTGCTTAATAATTCTAGAAGTAATGAGCGCACTGCTACCCGGGCCATCTCGTCAGTTCTTTGTATGGAAGCACTAGACTCTGTTTGAACTCCGACATCTTGACTCACCGGTCCTAAATGACTGAGATCTCTGGTTCGACTCTTGCGAGAGGCAGCAGGCTTTCGCTGTCGTCTGGTGGACTTCGGTGTCGCCTCGGTGATTGGCTCAGCTACAGGTATGATGGATGTTGGCGAATCAGGGCTGATTTGAATGCATTCAGGGATAACCTGAACCGATTGGGTAGCTGTCTGGTTGAATGCGTGTGCGTAGACGTCTTCACTCGTGGCAGGCAGCACTGTATCGTGTCGAAGCATGTTAACAATACATTGTCCATAACCCGAGCAGTTAATTAATTCAAATGGTATGTCTTGAGGTCCTGGGTCGAGTATTTGTTTCGAGTGAAACATGCCGTCACAGCTTTCCGATATGTGTTTTAAATTGTCTTGACTCCACTCGCTGTAATCAACACTGCCTAGACCAGGATTTACACTCACGTATGTCTTGCTTGAATGAAAGTTAGACATCTTGCTTGGCACAGATCCTCACACCGACACAGTTTCAGCTCGACTGTCGACCCAGGAAGCGGCGATCCTATTTAAAAATATATTGCCCATCCGAATGAATAAATTGATTACGAAATTCCATAGAGTAGAGCATCTCGTAGAACAGTCCATTATCTATATCCCCATAGTTGCTTGCTTAGATGCGTCGACACCGAGAATTTGTTTTCTCGTAATAAACGACCTCTCGACAAGGAACACAAATGATTACTGCAAGGCGTGTCGTGAGGTGGGTTCCACATGCATGTAGCGGGATTATGGCGATAGTGTTTAATTCCGGTACACCATTCGGAGAAAGTACTTTCATAGTCTCTGTCACGGGATGTCTTGAGCTCATCAATAGTACAGGGAAACTTTGCCATTGGATGACTAAGATTTATTACACAGTCTTTATGCTGACAGTCGAAAACAGTCAAGAGAGTCACGGACTTGTATGGTCTATCAGCGTGCCACCTCAGTCGGAAATGAGTATTTTCGCGACAAAGTTCGAAATAAACGTATCGAAGACTACTCAATCCAATATCAAATTCATAGAACTCTACATGAAATTCAACACAGTTCAGACTTGCACGTTTGTAAAGATATCTATTTTCGGTATTGTCAAACAAAGTCGAAGGCTTCATTTCTTTAGATCGTGGATCAGGAGGATAATTAAAATATCTTGTCGCTTCATCCCATGTTAAGATGCTCGGTGCCCACAATTCATCTATTACGGCATCTTCTTGGCTTTGAGTTATATCATGGAATCGCGGTGATAACATGACTGACATAGGTATTGTCTTAGCTCTCAAACTTAAGCGAATGGGGTGAATCGATAAAGTTTTCACTGAAGGAAACTACATGTCTCGTAGCAAACACTGTTTTCATAAGTTGTGTTGTGAACATAACCATCACACTGCTCCTCCCAATGCACAACTGTCTCTGGGTTCGTGCTGCGTCTCAAATCACACCTTACTGCAGAATAATCTGGTTCTGAGGTTATAGTTTCAGTAGCGGCTGCTGCCTTAAGTTCTTCTAAGGTAGTAGGAAATTTACTGTCGGGTCTCAAGTAGTGCACAACACAATCTACCTGATTGCAGGGCGTCTCAATAAAGTCCGGAGCCTCCAGATCGCAATCGGTGCTCCAGTGATGATTGAAGTTGCAGACTATGAGGTGGAACTCTCCATCTCCGGTAAGGTATGCCACACGACGAAAGCCGGGTGACACGTCTGCGTAGCGTGCCGATGGATCGAACGTCATTTTTCTTGAATATATAGTGAGTCTACGCCCGCACGACCGCGAACTGTACGCTGACTGTCGTACCCCGGGACGATGACCTCAATTTATAGCGCCTCCAGTCCAGACATGTTTACCGTTGCTTCGCTTGTTGTTGATTCCATTTCGAGCGCGTCATCCAACATTCCAGGATCGCTGTGTTCTAGCATCCAAGCCCTAAGCAATGCGACGTTACGGCGAGACGATACAGGTCTTATGCTGTCACGATTTTGAGCATACATTATGTCTAATTTTTTGAAAGCCGGGCAGCCATATTCCTCTTGTGCATCCACTATGTGCATGTGTTTGAGACAGTGTTTACCCAACCATCTTTTCTGTTCGCTTCCAGCAACTATTACAGTTCCACTCAAGTGAGTTGTCAAGATGGTGGAAAGACTGTTGTAGGGAAACAATCCGTGTTCCCATTTTAAACTATGAAAATTTTTAGTGAGCCACGCATTACTTCTCCGGTATTTACGACTAATGTCTCTCCACTCAAACGGCGGTTTGAATGTTCGCGTAATTATGTTCCCCTCAGAGTCAGCAATGCTAAGTTCCTTGGTAATAAAGCCACACTGAGAGAAAAATCCTTGCAGATTAACATACTTCATGGTGGCTGAGACACGACTGAGCCTCTACTATGCTTAACCCAGTATTTTAACAGCTTTGTCTCGTGGATTATAGGAGACAAGTCTGTCGTGCAATATTATTGCAAATGCTTGTGTTAAGATCGGTAGGTTGTCTGAGCTTGTGATCTCCAACTTGCAATCTATGATATTCGAAGGTATTTTCTCAGCTTGACGGCTTACATCAAACATGAATAACGTAGCCAGTTCCTTAAACTGATGAGGGTCAAGCAAAGGTGCATTCTGCTTTCCATAGTAAGACTCTTGAAAATTTGAATACATATCATATGCGATTAAGTAAAATCCATTGTCGAAGTTTATGTCCAAATCCGTGTATGGATAACTTTCTGAATTCAAGAATAGTTTTATATTCTTTATGTTGCAGTGGTCAAACCTCGATTTATCGGCAGCCATTACATTATGTTTAGCCGATTGAAAGCCGACTATTATGTATCGTGGTTTTTCCATCGAGAAGCTTGTCTTTACTGACCAGCTGACATTTTGTGCTTGTGGCATGCTGGGATATGTTTCAACAGACCAAGATCTAAATGCTATATCTATATTTCTGCCTTTCTCCACAAGCTTAAGCAGTCGCGTGCGTTCCGCTGGAGACACTTGGATGTGTGGTACGGCCCAATCGATAGATTTTATGGTTAAATTAACTGCTTGAGGCTGCGCACTCGCATCTACGATCGAGTTAATGTACGTATTTTCTAAAACTATAATTAACTCTTGTTTGGAGTTTAGAAGTATACGGTGATAATCCTCAGCAAAGCCGAGGAGATGGCTTAGCGGAACACAGATTTCGAAAACACCATCGGCTGTTAGAGGCAAGCTATAGTTTTCCTCGAGACACCATCCCTCCATTTTGCTGATGGCGTATTCATCACGAGTTCGTGAAAGATAATTCTTCACTGTAGATACCACTCCTAGTGATCTGGTCTGATCTATAAGAACGCCGTTCAGTTCAAATCCTATCCGATTGATCATATGTAATACACCATTGTTTATAATCTTTGCATGGTCCGGTTTCCGTCCGTCTGCCTTTACGAGTTTTCCACGTATACGCAAAAAGGATTTTGAGATGTTTGTGTATGCATCATGATTTTGAATCACTATACGGATTTCAGAGTTGGGGGCATAGGGTCCATTTAAGTATGGTTTGTAAATATGCAGTTCAGTTTTTGAAATAGAATCCTCAAATTGTGGTGCTTGCTCGACTTCAAGAACGGTGTTCTCCATGAGGATAAACTCTAAATCCAAGTTTTTTAAGGAATCTCACGTTAACAGATGTTAGCCGCTTGATGTCTCGTCGTCTACTGGATAAGGACACACCTGAACCGCTCCATTTATGCTTAGAAAAATATTTCACTCCCATTGTTTTTTCAAATGCAGTCTTAGAGTTATTTCTTCCTTTCTTAGGTTAACTAAGCGTCCTTCCTGATCGACTATTTGAATGTCGAGCTCCGATATCGATTGAACGGTAACTGGGACATAAATGAGCGTGGTAGGTCGTTCATTTATCTTATATCCCGGAGGTACTATGGGGGAAAATTCATGAATAGTATTGTTTAATTTACCATTCAAGTATGTGTGTCCCACAGCATTGCTTGTAATTCGTATAACATTTACAGGATTTGTCGATTCATGCAGCTCACCTGCTTTGTATACTTGAGAAGAAAATCCAAGCATTTCACCTAATGTATTTTTTCCACTAAAATCCACATGTATATTGTTGCTGAACATTATGCACTGTAAGGTGTTGGGGTTGCCTCGTAATAGAAATGTTGAATCTGCAGGTAGGTTCTGTTTTATGTAAGCTTCCATGTCACTTATTTCATATGCACCTGTTGGTAATTTCATTTCATGATGTTCATTGTTTGCGATGTATCGAAAAACTTGATTATTTTCATCAATGTTCGGTATCGAGTTATATGTTGTCAGATCGATCAATGCCATTGTCCACTCTCCATCCAATTGCAAGGGAGGGAAGTAGTAGGTTCTCATAATCGAGCTCTTCCCAGTTAAAATTAATGTTATTGACATTTTGTCTAGTTTACACTGCGTCTCGCGTTGTGTGTGGTCTCTCTATAAACACTCTGTCGCATATGTGGCTTATGATAACACTAATGCTTCTTATATATTGATACTAAAAATCTTAAGCATAAGTGACCGCAATTCCATGAATGCAACTTTTGTTGCCTGTCATAATTATAGGTTATGTTGCACTTGTTTAAATATCGTATCAGTTCCACTGGTGGAGGCAAGTCTCCGAAGCTATCGTAATATTCAACGTTAGGACCGGTCTTGACATAAGCAGTCCAATGCGTTCCCGGTCCTTTGGATGAGTCTAGATTCAAAATAGCACTTTCATTACGCAATGGTTTCTTAGGTAGCGAATCGCGCATGTATATTTGTCTAAAGTATGGTATTTTCAATTCTTTTATCGCCTTCATTAACTCGAGGTTTGTAAGAGCTCGCTTTGGTAAGTTTTTGATTATCGCTTCCTGCTCCCGCGATTTTTCTTTCTTCTTCTTCCTCTTCGCTTTCCCCCACCACCCGACTGTGGGTAGGGGCGTAGATAAAGTCCTGAACCGTTTTTTGCTGCACGTGCTATCGCTTGCATACGTGCCTGACTCCGGACATCGGAAACAGTTTTAGCAACACCCGCAGCTCCACCAATTAAGCTGCCTAATGCAGCGAGTGCTGGAAATATAAATGGTAATAGACCACCCTTCTTCCCCAGGGCTTTCCTGACAGATTTACGGTTTCTCTTCTTTGATGATGATGAAAATCTTAAACCTGCACCAAGCTTACGTTTCACTCTCATAATCTTGTTAACGGTCCACGCGGATACTCTCTGTCCAAATTTAGTTTCGGGAGACTTTCTAATCTTCTCGGCCGTGTCAGCTAATATTTTATCCGCTTTATGTCTTTCAGCCAAGTTATTACTATTCGCATACACAATATCGTGAAGACTACACGCCTCGTCTAGTGCATTCACACCACGATCACCTCTTGCTAGTCTCTCGGCTAGTCTCGTGCCAGGTCCACAGAAATTGTAGCCCGGAAGATGTGCCTCGAATGGTAGCTTATTTATAACAGAATTAACTAAGCCTGAACCTCTCTTCCGTCTCATACAAGACATATCAAGACACTGAGTGGTTTCACTATAAGGATGACTGTTTTATAGTGTTTAGGTTTAGTATTAAGAATGGAGGTTGTTCAACAACAGCTCGCTTTACCAATTTCACTAATTGATGATGATGTGTTTAGTAAAACTGAAGAACGTCATGGATCTCTGTTACCAAATACCATACGGTGTATAGTGTCAGGTCCTTCGAATTCTGGCAAAACTTGTCTTATTCTTTCACTTCTAGAACACCCCAATGGGATACGTTTTGAGAATGTGTATTTATATAGCAAGTCCCTAGAACAACCAAAATATCAACGTTTAGCCCATGTGCTGGAAAATGTCGGGGGAGTGAAATTTTTTAAATTTCGAGAAAATGCTGATGTTTTAGACCCCAGTCAAGCCCTCCCCAACTCTGTGCTAATCTTCGATGATGTTGCTTGTGATAAACAAAGCATTGTTCAAAAGTATTATTCTATGGGGCGACACCACAAGATCGACTGTTTCTACTTGGTACAAACTTATACCCAAACCCGAAAGCAATTAGTGCGAGATAATTGTAATCTAATAATTTTGTTTAAAATGGACGATCTTAATCTAAAACATGTGTTTTCCGACCATGTCGGTACAGATATGAGCTTTGAGAGATTTAAAACTGTTTGCGGTCACTGTTGGAACAGTCCTAATGAGCATGGTTTCATTGTGATAGCTAAAGATTTTCCTCTACATAAAGGGCGTTACAGATGTGGTTTTGATCAGTTTATTGTGATAGGTTCATGAATCATGATGTCAAAGTTCGGTGGTGGTGGACTTAAACGATCGCACGACTCATGCATGACGTTTACTCGTGAAGGGGACTGCGACTTAAGCTGGAAACATTTGAAGAGAGTTGGTGATCCTAAACAAGATGGTGATGCTGCTAATAAGAAGTATGTTGACGCAGTAAGCGGGGCTTTTACACATGCTTTGCATTCGATGACTGATGGTGTGACACGACAAGTTACAGATATCAACAGATCACTTACTGTAACAAGAGATGTGCAAGTGGGGATTATGGAGTTCTTGCGCAATATGGAGGCTAAAGAACAGCATTTAATTGCTCAATTAAATGAAAGTCTTTCAGCTGTGTCGACAAAGTTGGGTGATATGTGCACCTCGTTGGAGAGCAGGTTAGATTTATTCGCACAAACATTTATAGAGGAACTAAATGATGCACTAAATGCTAACATGGTTGAGATGGTATTGAAAATTAATGCTGGAATTGTACAACAGCTTTCACAAATGAATCGCACTGTTGGTGTTTTGACGATTACTCCTGATGAATATTCTCGCGGTGTGTTGTCTAAGAAACCTTCACCTCCAAAACCAGCACCTGCAAAAACAGCATCTTCAAAACCAGCACCTCCAAAACCAACACCTCCAAAACCAGCACCTCCAAAACCAGCACCTCCAAAACCATCAAGCTCTAGACATGCCTAGATCACTCACGTATTGATGCTAGTTGTATATAAAAGGGTGATATGCTATCGCTAACTCTGCAGTCATGTCTCTTGAGGCTAGTAAGTTGGAGCGCGTCATAGAAAATGTTCGTGCAAAGTATCTACTTGCCAAACGAGCTCGTTTGGAGAGGGATGCAATTAATGAAGAAATATTCAAGTCTGTTAATTCGCGTTTGGATAAACTTGGACATACTACATCGCTCGCACAGTCTATCGATACTGTGAAGCAGGATTCTGCGGAAGAAGCTACTGTGAAACAATATTTAGAATCAGGCGACAGTGATGACTCGAACGCTATTCCTTTAAAACATCACGGTGTTCCATATGATGATTCTTTAGGTGGAGTGCAGTCTTATTTGCAGAGCTACAACCTTCGCTCTGGTGATGGAACCTATGGTGTATCTAAACGACATAACCGCTGGTTTTTAGGGGACACGGAATTATTTTTTCACGATAACAATATGATTCGCGTTAAAGATGAACTGATACAACCTGCTCCTGGTTTATTTGAACTTTTATTTCGCAGAGAGCCGCATACGTACTCGGAATCGGCCCTTAAACAATATGGTAATCTACTAGAGCTTACAAATGCTTATTTTAAAAAGAATGATCCTGCAACAAATCTCTATAAAAGCACGTCACATGCGAAATTTGATATCATTAAGCAACTGTTTCCACATATTGGTTCGCAGCAACGAGGAAGTGGATTGTTACATAAAACATTGGATTTAGGTCGTAAACGAGAGTTCATTTATTGGAATGATCCGAATGAGATAGTAGATCGACTCAGGTTGTTAATGGCCTCGCAGGCTTCTGGCCACACCGGACACAATAACGAAATCCTTTCGATACTTGAAGAGTTACAAGAATCAGGATACATTGCAAAATGAGCGACGCACAGCGTGGGATTGCATACGAGCTTCACCGAGGCAAACGTATTATATTTCCTCGCAGAAAGGTTTTAACATATGGACTCCATGATTTACTACAGATTGATTTGGTAGAAATGATACCATACAGTAAAGTGAACAGTGGTTACAAGTACATCCTGACTGCCATAGATGTGTACAGCAAACGTGCTTATGCAGTTCCAGTTAAACAAAAGACAGGTGTGATGGTTACTGCTGCCATGAGAAGTATTTTGAAAGAAGCAGGAAGTTTTAAAAGTATTCAAAGTGATGCGGGAACAGAATTTTATAACTCAACTTTCAGAGCTCTTATGAAAAGAAAAAATATTAATCATTATTCCACTCACAGTGAGATTAAAGCAAGTGTGGTAGAGCGGTTTAATAGATCTCTAAAATCGCTGCTTTTTCGCGAGTTTTCAGCTCAAGGAAATTATAAGTGGCTTAAAATTTTACCACAAGTTCTACGTGTCTACAATAACAGATTCCACCGCACCATTGGCATGGCTCCGAATCAAGTGAAGGATGACTCTTTGCTACAAAGTGTTTACAAATATGTAAAGACAATTGACCCTAGAAAACCTAAGGCTCGTGTGGGGGATCATGTACGCGTGTCACGAAACAAGAAAGTTTTTGAAAAGGGGTTTACACCGAATTGGTCTCACGAAGTGTTTAAAGTAACAGCTATGAGGTCCAGCTTTCCGCGTGTGTATAACTTGAGTGATATGGATGGAAATGAAATACAAGGTGTTTTTTATGCTTCAGAAATTCAAATTACAAAATACCCCGATACATACTTGGTAAATAAAATTCATCGAAAGCGTGGTGAAAGATTCCAGGTGTCTTGGAAGGGGTTTCCCGATACCGTGAGGACATGGGTAAGGAGAAACGATATGGGAGTTTAAGATTACATATACACATTTTATTTTACCTTATTGCTTGTTCTCAATCGAAGCATATTCTATGGAATCGTTTGTGTGGGCTGTTGTTGAGATTCTATTCCTGCAATGTATTTATAATGTGTGGACTACTTCCTGAACACGACCCAGCACTCTGCAGCTTGGGATCAACAAGCTGTGACGTCAGCCCGCGCTGGGCGCCTCATTGGAATGTGTAGCGCGACATCGGGGTTGCATGTCATCTTTCCGTCAAGACCCGGTCAACTATAGTCTTCATTCTGTCTCTGACAATTCCATAATGAACATGGCTGCTTTTGAGGAAATGCGCGATTGCATTGAATATGCGCTTCATGCTTGCATCGGCATGAATATAGATGCGATAGTACATCATCTAGAGGTCTCCGCGATCAATTTGTTCGCTGCATTTCCAGAGGAATACGAGTTTCTAACATACCTTTACAACGGTATTATAGCATGCTTTGAAGCTGTAATGGAGGCTCAAGAGCAAGTGGAGCCAGATGATGGAGTGGACAGCGGCTTGGGAGAGAGTGACGGTGAAGCATAATGCTTGCGCCCTTGTTAAACATGGAAAATAGGCCTCTCGGGGAAACTCGCCATGTATAAAAAAAAGGAGTTAACGCATCTAATGCTGTACCTCCTGAGACATAGTCTCTAAGGTGATGTGGAAAGCAGCATACCACTATAAATTCAAACACAAGTTTTTATTTATTTATTTTTTTTTTCAGCTTACACTCCAGAGAATCTTCCGCCACATCGAGATGAAGAGAATGAGACTACACATCATAGTTATAAATTCACTATCACTAAATAATAATAATGAGCTTACACTATTATTAAATGCATTACAGGAAAGCTAACACTAAAGTATGCCTATAAGAAAAAATTTCTTATGCCTACTTCTGATGCATATAAAGGAACACATATCATGATCATTCAATATGGTGCACTCTGTGCATGTAAGGGAACAATCTTTTCGGTGCACTCTGTGCATGTATTGGAACGAGTCCTTGGGTGTATCATGTGCTTCCAAGATGGTGGGGCTGTTGAATCCAAGATGGCAGAGAATTGTTTAAAGGTTGTAATATTTTTTAAATTTAAATATCGCGCCCTCTGGTAGCAACACTTGTTACTAAATATATCGATTAGCATTCGACCTATCGAATGGTGCTGCGCCCTGGCAGCTGAAATATGAAATAAAAGTAAATATATCGATTAGCATTCGACCTATCGAATGGTGCTGCGCCCTGGCAGCTGAAATATGAAATAAAAGTAAATATATCGATTAGCATTCGACCTATCGAATGGTGCTGCGCCCTGGCAGCTGAAATATGAAATATAAGTAAATATATCGATTAGCATTCGATCTATCGAATGGTGCTGTGCCCTGGCAGCTGAAATATGAAATAAAGATGGCGACGGTGGCACACTCTGGTAGCCAACTTGAGAATCAAGATGGCAGCGCCTCTGGCAACTCATTTTTGAATTTGCCGCGCGATACTAGCGACATCTACCAGCCAACTTGAGAACCAAGATGGCGGCGCCTCTGACAACTAATTTTTGAATTTGGCGCGCGATACTAGCGACATCTACCAGCCAACTTGAGAACCAAGATGGCGGCGCCTCTGGCAACTAATTTTTGAATTTGGCGCCATCTGGTAGTCTGTGCTGGAATTAAAGATGGCGGCTATATAATAATTTTAATTTCAAATGTGGCGCCTTAGGTATGCATTAAGGAAGGCAAAAACACCCTCCCCCCATTTATCATAAAACTTGACGTCAGTACGTGGCATATATAGATTATTTATTCCTCCATATCCCAATTGGTCTCGTGGTCTAGTGGTCAAGGCGTCCGCCTCGTAACCACGACATCCTGGACGTTTTCACGTCCCATGGATTGAATCCCAGCCTCGGCACTGAAAATATTTTAGTTAAAATAAAATAATACCTGGTGGCGACCAACAGAACTATATGACGTCACACAAGATGGCGGCCTCCAGCAGCCGAAACAAGATGGCGACCAGGAAAAATCAAGATGGCGGCCTCCAGCAGACGAAACAAGATGGCGGCCAGAAGAAATCAAGGTGGCAGCCTCCAGCAGACGAAACAAGATGGCGACCAGGAAAAATCAAGATGGCGGCCTCCAGCAGACGATACAGAATCATGACGTCACGATTCGAAGTTGGTGGAAATTTCTAGAAATATAAAATGGCGGATTTGCGGATTTGCGATTTGCGGATTTGTGAATTTGCGGATTTGCGGATTTGCGGATTTGCGGATTCGCGGATTTGCGGATTCGCGGATTTGCGGATCTCCGGATTAGCCACTGGATTAGCGGATTAGCCACTGGATTAGCGCATAAAAAACTGGATTTGCACATAAAAAACCATAAAAAATGCGTAAAAAACCATAAAAAATGGGTTAATCCCCGGATTACCCCGCTCCCCCCTCGTCTATGTTCCAGAGTCGGCACGCTCTCCCTACTCACGTAAAGTTTTGATTTACCATTATATTGCATTTCACGTTAAAAACTGTAGAGTAATCGTGTATGTACAATAATTAGGAACTTCAAAAATCGTTAACAAAAAAGAGTCCACTAGGTGGTAAAAACATACGAAATTAATATTTTATTTGGTAATGCTTGTGTGAAAAAAGTGATAAATTTTTTTGAATACCTCTGTGAAAGTACATATTTTCGGAATATTATCCTTTTTCATAAACAATTATTTAGGTGAATTTTTCATAAAATGTTTCCAAGGATTCTTTTCCGGAAAACTAACACATCTACTTATATATACGTATCGTACGCAGAAAACAATTGAGTACTTTTCCAAAAGATTCCTTTGGAAAACAGTTGTCAAGAAATAATTTGTAATCCTATAAAAATATATATAAAATAGGTTTTTGGAAACAAAACTAATATGTCTTGTCCACTTACAAAAATTGCCGCATAATTAATCGTTTTAGTTATATTTCATAAAAGTATAAATGTTTTAAACCATGAAAATGATAATCAAATATTAAACAATTAATTATGCTTTGTTTTGTTTCATTATTCTTATTTCATTTGCACAGATAATACTGGAATGCGAATAAGGTAACTTTTTACAAATAAATTTACTAATGTAGTTGCTGGGACAACACAAAGCATAAATTACCGAGCAAGAATCGTAACCTTGTATTACTGCGAACAATATTTATAGCGGTACAGCTGCTTTCAAGTAGATGTAGAAATTTACAAATATCTGAAATGTTGCGTGATTATTTCAGTAACATTTGCAAAAATTAATTACAGGGATCTTGAAAGTGATATTTAAAGGGCCGAAGTAGAAGTGATGCATGCAGGTATTCAAGTAAACGAAAATGAGTACTTGTCGCGTATTTTCAGAGGAAGGGTACGTCGTTGTTTTAGAAATAATTTTGATTGAAAACTTATTTAATTAAAAACGTTTTGAAATTTTTTTAATTTAAAATTTTACTAGAATTAAAATGTATAGTTAAAATGTTAGTATTTTAAAAGGCATGTGAGGTAGTTTAATTATGTACATGTACCTATTCTACCAACCTTTCCCAGCCTGGTTAGGTTTGACCATTCCGAGAAAGGCTCGCAGTGGAAGTTGCCCCGAACCTTAGGCTCAATGGTGTCTTACCTCAAGGTTGAAAAATAGTTAGGCACAAAGGTAGGCCGACTGAACAACCAGCTCACAAAATTATAAGAAATATTTTCTTTTAGGTTAACTTGGGGGTAATATTTAAAAATAGAAACTAACTCATTTTCAGACCATCATTTATATTTGATATTAAAAACAAACTTTATGAGTATTACAGTATTCCTTAGTTATTTATAAATCTTCATAAACAATAAATAGAATATCATGAGTTACATTTGTTACTTGTTACATTTGTTACTTAAATTAAAAAAAAAAATTGGGCCCCAAAACATTAAATAAATTATTAACGTTACTTTAATTCATAAATTTATGTTAGCAAAACAAAATAAAAACAAACGATGAAAAATTTATAAAATGAATTTAGGTAGGTTGTCCACATTTATTGCCGAACACATGCTTCATGCGAAGTATGAAAACGAAAAATCACTTTCCTGAATTCATGAGTGAGTGAATACCGTAGCCGTCAGAAAAGAGAGGAGAACATCCTCTACTCCAAACAAAGGTTACCAGTTGTTCATAGCATGGCCGGCATAGGGAAGCACTCCTGATCCATGACTCGTGGGCCGCTATAAAAACATTTCAAAGACTAATAACATGGTGAAATATTTAAAAATAAATGTCCAGCATGATTTCCAGAGAAATCTGCGAAAACTCACCCAATTGGCGGCTACCCAAACTTGAAACTACCGCATGGATGCGGTGGATAAATTAAGAGCAGAAAATTAATACAGTTTTTCACATGATGGTCGCCAAGAAGAAGGAAGTGACCGTAGATGGCATAACACAGTTAGCCAAACATAGTTACAAATGCACAATTTAAAGAATAGTTCCGAAAACTGAATAGCACACTGCCTTGACGAAAATATAATAATTAATTAAATTTGTTCAGAGTTCTTTTCTTTGATTCTTGATGCACTTAAATTGGATAATAATTATGTGATAATAAAATACAATACAAATGGTTAGAACAAAACATACCTTCACTTAAAGACAAAATTACAAATAAATTACCCCCATAACAGAAATTCTTAAAAAATAAAAATAAACCAGTGTTCAGTTTGCCGAAACAAAAAAAAACAACACACAAAGAGTTAAGCAAAAACGAGTGTACGCCCAGCTGAATGCTGCAATGGCACACTATATTGATCGTAACCTACATACCTTAAAGAATACTGACATAAATTCACGTGATTATATGTGAGGGTAAACGTTTTGTTTTTTCATCTAAAATATTGGCTGGGATAAATTTTATTAGGTGATAAATTTAATAACAGGTTTTGCTGGTTAATATAATTTTTAGATTCTCAAAAATATACACGTCTAAATTGCTCTGAAAAATCACAAGGAAAAGCAGATATGCGAATATAATTATAATATGCGATATGTGTAATCAATATAAGAATTTATCTGTATAGTTGAGTAAGGAAAAATTGTTATAAAACGTCCTATTTTTACAATTTCATTTCTGCCAGTTTTGACGCGTGCCTCGAGTGATTTTTTTATCAAATCAATAATTTAATCGATATAAAAATTACTAAGCAGTACACTGAAATTGTTGTGAGAGCAAAAATTATGAATTTATTTTTTAAATGGATTTTTTCAAGTCTATATTAACGATACCAGTTTCAAGTTTAAAGTAACTTAAAAACTAAAGTGTTAATCTAAACCCATGCACATTATCTTTGTTAACTCCAAAAATTATATCATTTAATTATCAAGTGATTTCCTACATCGAATAGACCTAGGTCCTCCTTGGACGTGAACCCACTCAACAATCTTCCTTTTCAACGTCCGCATAGTTGTTTACACTTCCTCGTTTAGTTACTAATATGCATTTTCGAAGAAGTGAATCGGTGAAAATGTCTAAAGCCAGTTTTTCATAATCTTTTTTTTTTCATAGTATGAAAAATCAGTCAGCAGAGTATTTTACTTTCCGTATATATAGGCTATATATTCTGTGTCACGTTACTATAAAATGTAGTACCAATAGTCTACATATACCTAAACCACTGTTGTTCGGTCAATAGTGTTTGCGATCGCCTGCATGTGTATTCAGTTCTCTTAAACAAACATCATGCGTTGCTTTGCAAGAAAGAGCTGGGGAAAAATGTAGTTACCACTGGTTGTAACTTGACTAGCAGGCAATAAACTCACAGGGCCACGCAGGGGGTATTTTGCCCCCCCCCCCTCCTTCTGAAACCTTGAAGTGGGTGGCGAACGGGGGCAAAGAAAGTGCTGTGTAATTAATTTCTAGATAATAAAACTGCCTACATAGCACCATTTTCCACCTTGAAATACAAATTTTCCCGGGGGAGGACCCCCGGACCCCCCGCTTCAATAGGGGGATCGATGATTCTTTATAAAAAGGCATATTGCCCCCCCTTTGGAAATTTAGTTGTTGCGCCCCTGGGGCCACCGTTCGGTGTGTCTTCGAGACGTGTCCGACCAAAAGTCTACATAAGCGAGTTAAAAAAAAAACAGGCGTAGTTACGTTTTCCTTTGGCGCGCGTGTAGTTGGTAGGTCTGGAGTACGGTCGTATACACAGGTCCGGCAACTTACCTTCATTCTCTGTCCGCTTAGTGAAGCTGGCGGCGGCCTGCGAACTAACGGCGCTAGTAGTTGTTGAACCCATTGTTAACATGTGTTAAATGAGAGTTTCGAATAAAATGTGATATTATTCCCAATTCTGTCTCAATTTTTGAAATTTTTTACCAGATTACTATTTTTTCCATTCGTTTGGGTGCACCAGCGAGCGTCGCACTTATCATCCCGCCTCACTGACACACACACACCCCTGGCGGCTTGGAGTACCTTGTGCTCCTTTTGGACGCGAGGCCAAGGAGCGCGGAGCACGAGCGCTTCAGCGAGCCGACATAATGACGAGGTAATGCGACCGCGCGGATTTCACACGTGCCTGATATACCTACCGACACGTGCACCAACTTCTGGGTTGTAAGGGGGGAGGGGGGATACATTCAAACCCTTCCTTCGCGGGATGGTATTCATGAAGGGTTGCGAGATGCAAAAACGAAAAAAAAATAAATAATAATACTGAGCTGCAGAACCGATTAAGTCTCGATGTATAGACTAATGGATTTTGTGGGATTCGAAAATGTTTCTTGTGAATGGCACCATGGGCGTATCCGTAGAAGTTGCCCGCCTTACAAATTAATATATATATAATATATAAATATAAAAAAAATACCATGTGGTAAAAAAATTTTAAATTATCCTCTTAATATATTGATTTTTTTTTTCAATAAAGATTTATTTTATTTTCTTATTGTTTGTTATTGTGTTGTCCCGTGGACCATTCTTCTCCACAAAAGAGGATGAGTTCCGGAAATTCTCCGCCTCCCCCAATTCTTTTGAATTCCAAAATATGTCCTCATTCGATTTTGAGCTGACCCTGATACGCACTTTCATGGTACCAGCTGATTTCCTGAGTAACTTGATAATTTTTTTATAACACTGTTATATATGTGTAATAAATTTCTAGCAGTTTCAATTTTCTCAGCTTCCGGGAGTTGTTTCAGACCATTTATACGCAGCTGTGTATTTTTTTTTCACCGCTCTTTAATAATAGACAACTCAATCAATGCATGCGCCGGTAGTTTGAAGCTGCATCGTCATCGACGGTATGAAAGGGTTTCGGAACATTTCCCTTCATCGATTGTGCCCGCTCTCTCTTGGGTGACTGGCGTTACAAATCGCTGGTCTAGATTCGCCATTTCATACCAGAGAAGTTACGAAGGCAAAAAAAAAAAAAAGTACCCACCTCTTGTCACAGGGACGCCTCCTGTAAAAGGCTATTCCACTGGTGGTGATTGTTTCCAGAACAGAAAGTGCGTGTTCATGCAGGGCATCGACATACAGATGATACACGAAGAACGCTGTTTGCAATTGTCCAGGGAACTTCGCGAATTTGCGGGCATCGTGGCAAAATGACAGACTTATCATACTTACTTAGAACATGAAATCATATGAATTATCTTACTAACATAGAAAAAAATAATGACACCCATTTCCTAAATACTCACCTCCGTGGACATTCATAATGTCGACAGACAAGAAAACATTACACCCTCCCAAAACCTTTACAGACTTCATGTTTTATGTTATTTGAAATGGTGATGATATATAAATTTAGAAATTTAAAAGAAATATAAATATCTGAAATATTTTTTCAACTTAGCGCTAAACAGTATTTTAAAATTTTATGAAAATCTTTGACATACTATTTGGAAAAAAAATATTATCATAAAAAATAATGTATGCGTATGCATGGCCCGTATTTTATTCAACAATATATCGATATTCCCAAATGCTTATATATTAATTTATGCTGCACTTTTAAAAAACTGAAGTTCACTAGTTAATAATGATCAGGGGATCTTAATTAATTTACGAATATCTTCGTAAATATTACTTTCGATAAGCAAGAACTAACAAGAATCGTCTTGAAGTATCAAAATAACATTAGAAAATATGGAATTACAACTGAAAAAAAAGTTACTGTAACTTATAACATAGGCCGTAGCCTACTCACAGTATTTGACCATGTTTTCGGAACTACTGATTCACAACAACGCAACAACGATCGTGCGCATGGAAGGGAATTGAAAGTATTTTATATCTGTTACGGATGCATAACACAACAGTGAAAGAGAGTGTATAGTAAGGTGACATTTCAACGGGATTTATGAACAATTAAAATTTAATTATCATATTGGCAAGAAATTGTCGAAATATTATATTGCTCAGGTACACTGTTAGAAATTCCAGTAAATTTACATAACTTTAAACGAACATTTTAACTCAAATACACCTATATTTCATCGTAATTTCAAATAAATTAATATCCTTGGAAACTACGCTGTATTTATACTTCCGAATTGTATGTTTCGTTCTAAACAAACGTAAACACACACAAATAAGACAAATGGACAAATAAGAGGGTTCTTACTGTAGACTTAACCAGTTTTGGAACGTTTTGTTAATATACCAAACATATTATTTTGGTTTCATGTTCATAGTAAGTGAGCTCAGAGTCCATAAATTTGTGATAATGGACGTTAATTTACGAAGATCTCAAAATAATTTGTTACCAACGTTCTTCGTAAACTGGAGGTGAAAATTTTTCACCAGTGTAAATAATGCTTTATAAATATTTCACTTAAATTTTTTGGATCAGTTACACGGAATAAAGCATATTTTTTTGGGTTCCTTAAATATTGTTTTTAAAACATTTTGCATTGTCTATGATAATCTTATATAAATTTGAGTTTACAAAAATAGTGTTTATATGCTGCTGGTCTAATTTCGCGGGAGATAACTTTAAAATAAAAATACTAATGCCTAAAACTACCACCTATGTTAGGTTATTTGCGAAATTTCTTGACTAAAATTGTCGCATGAGAATTATATTGTGAACCCATTTCGTGCAGGTGGTGTGACCAGTCGTGTGCATTCGGTTAATTGTTTTAATTGTGAATCCAAACATTAGGCGGGTTAAACATGACGCGAACCTACCCCTGCAAAGTTTGACGGCATGAATGAATAATTAGAGACCGGAACAAATCGCGAATTCATTTCGCGATAGGCTAAAATACAAATAGTTATACCTCAGTGCTGCCTCTGCCATTGGCTCACAACTCACCTGGATGACTCTGGGCCAATGAGAAACACCCAACCAAAGCTTTATCGAATCACATGCTGCTACGTTGGGACGTCTCACAAGACTGCAGCCAATGAGTGGGTGGCATTTGACCGAGTGTACGTAGAACATTCAGTTCATCCTGCAGGTCATTGAACCCGCGAAATTTTTCGGTCCCTATGAATAATAAAAAAACTCATGGAACGAGAAACATTTGCAGGTTCGAGCGTCCAACAGCCTCAAAATGATGAACACCAATTCACTTAGAGCATCGTGAAGGATTAACGTATTTTGGGAAAAGTATAACAATAATTCCAAATGATAAATAAATAAATACTTTTGGTCAGAAAAGCGCACAGTGAAAAAAAGAAAAAAAAGCAAGTTTCATGGCCACCCAAAATTATAATCTATATGTAACCCTCCCAATATTTTATGTTCTACGAAATATTATTTTAGTGTACAATAATAGGCTTATTACGTAGAGCCACACTTATTTCGCATGCAGCAAAGTAGAGGTGAAGCAGTACACGTCGATGATTGGACTACATTGAACGAGTTACAATCAAGGAGAATATATTGTTACCCAATCACATGAAAAAAAACCCAATTGGTGTGATCGTGTTATCGACCAATAATCACACCAAAATGGTTAGATTGTTATATAGGCTGGTTTAGCTTTCCTGAAGTGAAACGAATCCGCAAAATAATCATGGTTCTATCTATTAGTAACAAAATATTGTTCTATCATTACTACTTAAATTATTTTGTTGATACAATAATGTAATTTTTTCACCACAAAATATTTGTTATAGTGTGTATTGTCAAAATAATTTTCAGCGGCAACATAGTTTTTTAATGTTAAGGCTCGGTTTCACAAGCCCATTTTTTGACTTAACGATTGTTAAAGGGTAATGCCTACCAATTTAACACGAGAGCTCTCATACATTTTATGTTTTGTTCAAAGTTTAGCACGAGATATTTTAAAAAAAAATTGATTGGGGTATTAAAATATCTTTTTACAGCCATCATATACCACTTTGTGAAATATAAAGGGACGAAAAAATTAGGATTGAAACGAGAAATATATTGTAATTATTTTACAGGCATAGCCCAGTAATAGTAAAAAAGTAAAACAAAAAACATTATGTGAATGACTGGCTTAAAATAATTTTGCAACATGAGGTATTTTAGAAGCTACAACGAGGCACATATGAATTCCACTATGGCCAAACCGGCTTCGAAACTATATATATATATATTTTTTTTTTTTGGAAAAAGAGGGCGTGTTTATGCTCGGAGGTTTTAGATGGTAGGGGACAATGGAATACCTCCCAGTTAAATTGGGAGTCTAAAATTTGAAAAAAAAGTTATAGTTACTAAAAAGGATCACATTAAATTAACTGTTCTTAAAAAGTCATAGAAATAGTTTTATATTTTTACACACATTACAGTAAAACATAAAAATGTAAATTATATTTTAAAAAATCCCTTTCGGCACAGCCTAAAGGTGTAGGTAGATTTTGAAGTACCTATTTATACTGGAAATATTTTAGGAACTTTTAAACTATTGGAATATTTTTTAAGAACTTAATGTATATATTTATGTTCTCCAATATTCAGGCGCGTAGGAACCGGAGGGGGGGGGGGGGGGCGACCCAGGCGACTGCCCGGCCATAACATTTCATGGCCGGGCAAAGTGATGGTTTTGCCCGGCCATTGCATCAGATGAATAAGAGGCATTGTCTTCATTGCAATGCTAAGTGGTTTTGTGGGATTTTCTTGTCTGTGCGTTACTTTATTCCTAAAATAAATTAAGACTTTTCGATAAGTGTACAGGCACAATAAATAAGGCAACTGTTCTTGTTTTATTCTAAATATTCACGTTTCACAGTGCTGATAGCGGAAATATTATTGTGGGATATAAGACCAGTATTTTTTCCGCTCGTTGCTTACGCTCCGTTTTGTCCACCCTTGTCTACTTGACCTTCAGACGGTAACGACCTGACCTGACGTGCAGAGCGCTTTCCACATCAGTCATCATTCAACAGCTGTACGTATTGCTTTTAAGTCCAAGAAACTTTGTGAGCCGTACTACATAACTGTTTAAAATAAACTTATTTATCTGTAGTATCGTGAGTGAGTAGTGCGTAACGGCATTGATGAAAAACATTTAGGGTTTAAGGAGAAAATTTATAACACTATTTTAATTTTTGCGGCGTACAATGACTCAGAAAAGCATCAATATTTTCTTCAACAACCGTTCTGCACAGTCCTGCAGTTTATCACAACCACCGCCTAAAAAGCAGTGCACATTAGGCTGTAATGCCTCTGAAGACAAATATCCTAAAGAAGAGTTGGATTCCTTTAACTCAGGTATTACTTTTGAGCAGTTTAGGCTGAGACAAATTTTTACATGATCCCGAAAACCATATGTAATATACCTATTTAACATTAAAGTTTAGTATGTCGGTACATTATTTTTTTCCGCTCGTCGCTTGTGATGATTCCATCGAGTAATAAAAAAATTCTTTGAATCTACAAATCATTGAACAAGAATTCATCAAGCAGATTTGCAGTTATTTTTAAGCATCTTCACTCGCCTATTCTGTGGGGTTCACATTTTAAACTTATTCTTAAGGAGAGTCTGACAGTGAAAAAATTAAAATATTGACTTTTTTATTTTTTAATACCAAAATAAAATTTCGATTTTCCTGAATAAAAGGATAAGAGTGTTATTGCGAAAAGCTTTTTTCCATCTTTAATTTTTATTTTTTTAAAGTTTAATTGCATTTTTCGAAAAAAAAAAAAAAAATTTAAATTTTTATATGCTAAAGAAATTAAATTTGAAGGTGCTTGTAATTTATGTATTCTGTGGAGTGGGAAAATTCAACAAATTGCCTTTAAAATGAATTCTACGAGGCGAAAACTGAAAAGTGAACACTGTTTTGTGATGCCGAGCCTTAAGTTAATTTGTTATAAAAAATGTTAAAACTTCTGCTGTAGCACATTCTATTTTTATGAACGAAAGATTTTGCTCCTTAGAATACAATTATTTTTCTACCGGGGGAGAGCCCCCGGACACCCCCTTTATTAAATCAACCACTTATAATGATAGTCTCCTTTGCCCCCCCCCCCACCCCAATTAAATATTTGCTTCCTACGCGCCTGCCAATATTAGAAAAAGGTCGATCAAAAATTTTCTCATTTTACATACAGCGAAAATATTACGACTTCTTTTAACTCAATATATCCACCATTGAATAACTTAGAACGTATTTCATTTAACATGCCAAATAAAGTAATTGTTTAATTGTTTTAATATTCAAACGCTATTTTTATCCCTTGCACTAATAATGTGGTCATATAAATTTGTTCTTTGCACCAAAGCTTAAGATAATATTACGATGGATTAAAATAAATCGATTGAATTTGATATTAATAAATCTCGAATTGTTTTAAATTCAACCTCTATTTTTACGGTAATAATTCCTTTCAACAAAAATGGTTTCAGCCAAAGTTTTAAGTGAAGTTTTGGATTCATACAATAAGTTATAACAGATAAAATAGTAAATTTATTTAAAAAAAAGTAAAGATCCTTTTTACTTTCAAACCTTGTTATTTTCACCTCTTGCAGGAATGGTTGTTTAGAAAAAAATATATTGTAACAATATGTAGTTTTAGTCAATATTTAGAAAGTTAAATTAAAATAAGAATGCATTCGGTAGCGTACATTGGTAGGGAAGTTTTTATTATTTTCTTATTCAATCCCTAGGTTTTTTATACCCCTTGCAATAATGGTTTGTTTTATCAAAAAATTGTTATAAACAAAAGTTTGAGATAAAATCATAAGATATACAAACAATTTTAAAGATTTTGATAGTGTGCATAATAAGGGAGTTATGAATGTTTTGTCATTAAAACCCTGATTATTCCGAATTGTAATATGTATAAAAATTATGTTGTAGATAATAATTAAAGTTTTTGCAATCAATAAGAGTTGATTTGATAGTGTACATAGTAAGGATATTATGATTTTTTTTTTAATTCTACCCATTTTTCTTTAACCACATGCAGCAATGGCTCATGTTATAAAAATATGTTTCAGACAAAAGTTTTAGATACAAATTATAAAATTTACAAAGAAATTGAATAGATTTGATTGTGTCATTACTAAGGGAGTTATGAATTATTAGTTTTTGACTTTAACACTTGTTTTTTCCACCCATCGCAGTAATGGTTGGTCATATCAAAATGTTATCGGACGAAATTTGTAGATACTATTTTTATGTTTTATAATAAAAATAAATTTATTTTTTAGTGCACAAAGTGTGGATTTTATGAATGGTGTGTTATTTAAAAAAAACTTTGTTTTTTAAATTCCTTGCAGCAATGGTTCGTCTTATCAAAAATTGTTTCAGAAATGTTTAATATGAAAATTATAAGATGTGCAACAACTCTAAACGAATTCGATGGTGTGCCTATGCACAGAGTTAAGATATTTTTTGTCTTCCAAACCATGTTTTTTCCACCCCTTGTAGTCATGGTTGGTTGTATCAAAAATGCTTTTAGACTCCATCGAGCTATAATACTTTCAAACTGATGTGATATATGCCATATTATGGGAGTTACAGCAATTTTTCTGTTTTTCAAAAAAACCTTCCCTGTTTATATCCCATTGGTCGGAAGTTGCCCATTACCGAACTCGACTAAGATTTTACAAAATTATATTTTATTTATCTTTTTGGAAGATATTTGTGAAAAATTTCGGCAGTAAACGTGTCCACAAAATTGTGATATATACACATAAACCTTTGAGTTCACGATTGTTTTGGGGTCTATGGAACATGAAACGAAAAATTATACAAATATTTTCCGAAAGTCGCACCATGGTAACGACTACAATACGTATCTAGTATTTCTTCAACAACTACCTTAAAGAAAATGGAAACTACTTCGAAAGTCATGTGGGGCCTGGAGTAGATGTTTTTGCATCCCTCTGGGTTTTTTTGGAGCGGTACTGCAGACCGGAAGGAGGGAGCTCGCGAGACCAAATGACAGCCACTGAAAATCCTAAATTCCAAAGCTTTATTTACTTTTTCGAGACTAAACGTTCAAACGAATGAAGCTCTAAGCATTTCCTTCGAGTATAAAGAGAATTTCCATTCTTTGTCGCAAATGCGTCTTCCAGTCATTAATTTTCCCTCCTCTTTCTGTCTCACGGGACACCAACCACGTCATTCAGTTTCGCCGTCGGTCTGAGAGACAGGTTACGAGGGGCGTTTCCCTAATCACAAAACACGCGTCGTCGTTCATCATTTTTTCCCTTCTTCCTCGCGAAAAAAAAAAAAAATTTTTTGGGGAGTTATTCTGGATGAAACCCAGACATGGAGCAGTAAAAAAAAATGGCCGGTGTTGTTATTTTGGCGTGATCATCTCTCGTCGCGAGAGTTGACGTGGTTGTGTGTGCTCACGCAACCGAGCATGAGAATCTCCGGTGTCGTCCTCACAGGCGGCGTTATCTCCCCTTTCTCCTCTCATCCCCCCCCCCCCCTCCGAAATGCGCAGTGCCACCAACCCCAACCCTTTTGTCCGACGTCTTCGTGACTAGGCGGTTTTAATCCCCCCCTCCTCCGACCCCGTGAACAAGTCCCGGAGGACCGCTTTGCGATGTGACGAAGCAGAGCGCGCACCGTCGATCGGTAGCCGTTCCCGTCGAACGAGCCGTTGCCTCAACTTAGGTCCTCCACCACACTGTACTTTTAAATAATAATAATTTTATGTAAAAATTGGTTGTCTGTAAAGTCGGTTTACGGACGATAGTTTAACGTGACTACGTCATAACAAAACATTGATGAAATGATAGCATACTTTATGAATAAAATGGAATCATTTTAATTTTAATAACAAAATTATAAATACTTGAAATTATACTAGTAATCAGATTTTTAAAATGCAAAAATAATTAACCTTTATTGCCGAAATTGTTTTTGTAATAAGTAATGTAAACCACATTAACTTTTCACTTCACTTTATAAAGAGTCGAGTGGAAGAGAGATAGATGCGGCGCAATGAGCGTAACGGGACACAGCGCAACGGAAAAATGTGCGTAACGGGACACTTTTTCGTGCGTGCAGCCTGCGTTCATCGATTTATCAGACGTTGTCACGTCAAAAAATACTCCTGGGGAATCTAGATGCCAAGAAATAGTTTGTAATGATACAAGATATATATATATATATATATATTGTAACATTGTACAACACACTGCAAGGGCCACGATTTTTCGCGAAAATTTTTCTAGACTAGCTGAGAGTTAAAATACTGTAGCATCATCTGCGTTTCCATAACTGGTCGAGTTTCTTTCATGGCATACATGTCTGCTATCGGCATGCCAGTCACAATAATGCAGCGCGGAAGCAAGAGTCCTGAATGGCTCGGCCAAAGGCGTCTCGCAGACGGCCGCCAATTACAAGGAAGGAACCACTGGAGCATCATAGCGTGTTGCATTCTAATTGGCGTTTAGATTTTTTTCGCGTAACATGGCTTGGGTTATTTTTGCATATAAACCTAATAATTTTTTAAAGATAATACTGAGTATTTCTTACGAAAATTGGTGAATATTATTAGTTTAGGTTTCATTAAGTATAGTTTGTTTTAAAACCACCGAAAAGATATAATATTCAATAGTTCGATTTTATTTTATTATGTTTATTAATGTCCGCAAACAATTGTGGAAAGCTATTCAGGAAAGGTTAACAAATAACTTTACTATTTTAGGTACTGGGACAACACAAATAATAAAGAATCCGGGCCCAGTGATAGAGCTGTTTTCGTGTTAAAGTAAAAATGTACTAATGTATGTATTTTTACATGAGTATTAACTAAAAAAATTACATGGCATGCAAAAAGATACTTCATGTCAACTTAAGCAGGAAAGATCAGAAGAAAAAAGTACTATAATGTTATTTTATACTTTTTTTACTTTATAAAGACGATTTGGCGCAATTGATTCCTAAATTAACCCAAATCGTTAAGTCACTGAACGTAACAACAAATATAAAAAGTTGTTCTTAAAGTCAATGATTTTTAGGCCTGCGCTTGCAGTCTCGAATCAATGCATGTAAGAATTGCAATTCTTGCGCTTGAAAAGTTTATTAATTTACTATGTGTTGTTTAGTATTTAATGTAATGCTTTTATGGGAATAAAAATAATTATTCATTAAACTGTCAATTATTTAATATTATATTTACTCATTTATAGGTCCTTACTCACGGGAGAAAAAAATCAAAGTTTTCATTAATTAGGTATACTTAGCACAGCTTGCTATATTAAGGAATTATTCTAAAACAGTATAAACAGTAGCTGATGAATATTTAAAATTCAATTTTAAAATTCAATTTAACTAAGGGATTTTGTAGTTTGGTTCTTAATTTACTTTTGTTTAATGTCACTGATGAAAATATTCTTTAAGTTGCTGCTCATTGAAAATGGAGGCACAGAATAGCATTCATTAACGTTGTTAAATTAAATGAAAGTATTGTAACTGTTAACAATCGTTGTAAACACACTAAAAATCTCTCAAAAGAACTGTATCTAGTACGAAAAGGCGGACGAGAAGGCGACGTCACCAAACCAATGTGACGGTTAATGAAACCGCGTGTGCTCGAGAGACTGCTTCAATACGGGTCGTTACCACAACTCCAAAATACCACAACACCGAACGAACAATAACGCCGCAGGAGCTAAATGAAAAACAACTGAATGAATTTGTGTGCTAACCTGCAATGACATTTTTAGGCGTTAATGTATTTGGCGTTGTGGTACACAGCAGTTTTTTAGCTGTCGGCGTTGTAGTCAGTTTGGCATTCGGCGTTATGATTTCGGCGTTATTGTACGTTCGGCGTTGTGGTATTTCGGCGTTGTGGTGCGTCCCCCTTCAATACAGGCGAGGGTTGAAACCAGACACTCGGGACTGGAAGATAGCTTTCAATAGTAGTTCCGCGAAACGTGTACCAAGTATTAGGTACAACAAGAGGATTGAAGTGAGATATTAAATACGGTTAATAAACTTCTATTAAATACTTAAATATTTATTACATATTACGACCCAGAAGTAGCACACGCATATGACCATTGGGCTGCTATATTTAGTTTGAGAATAAACTTCAGCATAGAGTTATCATCGAATGGAAGAGATAGCGCAGTGTTCGTAGCTTGAAAAGTGAACTAATAATGTGGTAAATTAATCGATGTCATGTATGTCATGAGTAGAGACATGTAAAATTCGCGGATTCATTTCGCGATAGGCTAGCATCAAAACAACTATACCTTCGTACCGCTTCTGCGATTGGCCCACATTTTATCCGGGGAACGGTGAGCCAATGGGAAACACTAAACCAAGAAAGTGCCGAATTACGGACAGCCTAGTTGAGACGTCTCACGCGTCAGTAGCCAATGAACAGGTGTCATTTCCGCGAGTATTTAAAGGACTGTGGAGTCTATCCTAGAGGTCAATGAATCCGCGAATTTTGCAGGTCTCTAGTCATGAGACAATATTCTTGGCTAATAAAGAACAAAACCAAAATTTTCAGAAACTGTGTTGGTGGATTTCTTTATTACAAAAAAAAAGATACTTGTCGTAGCTATGAAGTCAGTATAAAAAGGTTTACGCGTACATATTTTTCAATTTGTTAGTTACACGAAAGATTTTTCTTTCGCTTGAAAATAAACCACGTGCTGGTTGTACATCTTGAGTTCGAGCACAACTGGACCAACCGCACGTCCGCATTACACTTCATCCTGCGTAGTTTCTTAGAAGACTAGCATTTCACCCTCAACGCGCCTTAAGAAGTAAAACTTAAATAAAGGCTGTATTTTCTTTATCTATTTCGAAAAATTAAAAAAATAAATGAAATTGATTAAAAAATTAAAAAAAAATTGGTTGTCTGTAAAGTCGGTTTGCGGACGATAGTTTAACTTGACAACGTTATAAAAAAACATTGATGAAATGATTGCATACTTTTATGAATAAAATTGAATCATATTTATTTTAATAATAAAAGAATAAATACTTGAAATTATTCTAATAAAAAGATTTTTAAAATGCAAGAATAATTAACCTTTATTGCCGAAATTGTTGTTGTAATAAGCAATGAAAACCACATTAACTTTTCACTTCACTTTATAAACAGTCGACGAAACAGTTCACGTGTAGATTACTTGTAATTAATTTTAAAAACTGGCGTTTAGCTATAAAGTTTAAATATAATTATGAACAAGTTTTCTTTGAATAAACTGTAATCAAATATATATCATCAATTATATGAATCACCATAATTTGTTAGTCAAATGTAACATAACCTATTATTACTGCACTCGCCGAAAGCGTAACGGCACACAGCGTAACGGAACAATGAGCGTAACGGAACAAAGCGTAACGGGACACAGCGTAACGGAACAATGTGCGTAATGGGACACTTTTTCGTGCGTGCAGCCGGCGTTCATCGATTTATTAGTCGTTGTCACGTCAAAAGATCTTTGAGTGAATACCAACTCTTTTGGACGGGATTCAAATATGTTTGTTTAGAAACAGATAGCGTCTCCACAATCTTATATTATTATTTTTTTTAATGTTCCAGTCACTTTTTTACCTTTTCGTACATATTGAAAAAAAAATATAGTGTTTACTAAGAACTTATATTTTGTTAAAGTACAAAATTACTCTTTTTATTTTCTCGTTCTTATTTTAATAATTTTTTTAAAATAATAATCTGATCGCACATTAAACTGCAGTAAGGTATGCCTGCGCTAGTGATTGTTCCCTTATCTGCAAGAGAAGCCATTGCTCTGTTTGGCCGGGCCATTCTGGACGGGTTGTCTTCCGCACTGGATGGCTGTGATTGGTGTGCTGACAGTAGACATATACCTGAAATAAACCCAGCCAACCACGAAACACAAAAAAATGCTATACGCAGTTTCAGTACACAGCAGGTCTGGAGCTCCTTTCGTAGCACACAAATCATAGCCACCCAGTGTGGAAACAAAAGCGTTCTGGATGGCCTCTCTTGCATATGGCTGCTAATTACAAAGGAAACAATCGATAACACAGTCGTACCTTATTACAATCTAATGGGCGATCAGATTTTTTCGAAAAAAAAAAAAAAAAAAAGACTGCTTCTACTTAAAGAATGTTCAGAAGCGGCAAGCGTCTCAGATACTACTCACCCATGAGTTCCAGTGTCTACACACTCGTCGATACAAATTCCATACTATCGTAGTCACACCGGTTCCTTGTAACTCTGTGACAAAAACAAGTGAGAGATTATTTCAGTACTCGCCAAAGATGTGAAACATTTAACCTCAGTTACGAGGTGTTCCAATATTTGCAAATTTACTTATAATACGAAATGCGGACACGAAATTGAACTTTGGAATCTTAGAAATAATACCGAAAGTGATAAATATACGAAAATTGTATTTTGAACAAAATTTCTGGAAGCGAATCACGCAGTTTCAGTACTCGCCACTAGAATTCGCTGCCGGAGCAGCTACATCGACTATAGAATCATTCCAATTGAAGAGCGGACGGTTATATAAAATAATGAATTGGCTCCGATAAAACCGAAATAGGACTTGCAAAACAATTGATAGGAACGTGGGAGGCAAGGGTGCAACGTGCCAGGTGCCTGTTGGCTCCGCATGGCACTGACGTCATGTGTGCATTCCTTTGGCGATTACAGCGGCCCGGTCTCGCCAAACAACCCTCTTGTCCCTGCGCTCTCCTTCCTCTATCTATCCCCTGGCGGCCTGGGAATTCCGTGTGGAGTGGTGTGATTAAGCGCCGTTATTCTGGATGCTTCGAGCGTCGGGTCGGCCCGGGATGACGCGACACGTCACAACCACTCCAGTCGGTTCCAGAAGGACTGCCAACGGTATAAAAGCGGCGACGCGTGCCTCCGCGGGATTTTGAGGGTTCCGAAAGTGCGAGTTAAGTGAAGTACAAGTTCGGCGAGGAGGACGAGAGACCCTTTGCGAGCGGCGCGACGCGGAGCGACGGGATCGTGAGAGTGCGACTGAGTGGCGCGAGACTGTGTGTGAGGACAGGTGCGTGGTAAGTGGCGAACCACTGTTGAGCCTAGCTCCAGTGAGCAGTGCAAACTGTGGATTAGACAGATATTTAGTGATTAATGAGGAAATATATTTAATTGCGAGTGATTTGCGAACAAAAATTAAGTGTAGTGATTTAATTAGGGATGTAAATATTAGTAGTAAATAAAACGGTATAAAATTTTATTTGGCTGTCCTTAAGAACTCATTTTCCCCACTCGTTACAATACTAAACCCCGGCTTTAAACCTGTTTTTATCAGCAAGGGATTTTGTTAAAATACTGACCATCTGTTTAAATTCCCCAAAAGTTAATTCCAAAAGTTTCCCTTTGTCACTATGAACTTTAGTTCATTCCATCCGCTACAGATGGCAGCACCGCGGTTACACAATTCCGTTTCATGCGGCTTCCGTTCCATTCACGAAATTACTCCTGCCAAATGCCGCATACCAAGAGTTAAGATGTTTACACATCAACAACTTTGATTTTATGGCTCACCCACTTCCCACTTCTGACTTGGTAAAGAGAACACTCAATCTATTGTTTCTTTCTCCCAGTACGCAGCTTCTCTCGCCTGAAACAGAACTGTTGGGCCATGCTTCAATCGTGGCTCAACAAGACTTGGATGGTTTTTCTGTGAAGGTCTCTAAACGTCAATTATTATGTAGAATTATCGACCTGAATAGTAACTTCCAGGAGCTTTCATTTTGCAGTTGATAACAATGTACTATCTCAAAATCTCAAATTGCATGCACCCAGGCTGGTGCAGCTTAGTCGCATAGAGTGATAACAGCAGGGAGCTGGCAAGGGGTGGTTGTGATAGCTCTTTTTTTTTTTTAGATTTATTCCTATAAAGTAGACAAAAGTCTACATTAATGTTATGAAAAAATATTCAACCAAATGACAATTATTCTGTGACTCACTCACTTAGCATGTAAGACTTATTTGCAGTGGAAGCCATGCAGGATCGCATCAATGTTATCAAAAATTCAAGTAGCCAAGAATCAAGTACTTTTTCTGCACGAAGCGCTAGTATGACATTTATATTTGATTTTTTTTGACTACAAGACGATGTGCAAATATTCTGTTAGAGCAAATTTCACACTATTAATGCCCAATATTACGAAATATTTAAGATTTCTAGAAGTATTACATCCACTTCGATTTATACAAACATTTTATTTGTTACAATTTGAAAGAAAAGACTACCAATTTCTTTACAGTTAGATTGATAAATTGCACAATTAAAAAAAAAATTAAGATAAAAAAAACAACAAATAATTTGAAAGTGGTAAAGATGGCAAAACAATTAAAACGTTATCTCTCAAAATTCTACAAAGGCACGTTTTTCAAAGGAAAGACTACACTCTGGGTTAGTATTTTGCACGTAGAGATGAAAAGACAGGAAAAACGCTACTTGTTGCCACCCTTAAGAGTCTGATTCCTATAGTACTCTTGAGTGAGTAGAATACTATATGGTGTTCTATAGAATCACTGGAATATTACTGAAGATAAAGTGACGTAATATAGTTTTCACACGAACAAAAACTCGTATTCTTTTATCCATTAATATTTTTACTTTTTATAGTGTTTATGTTTTTAATGACGAAAACATTCAAATTTGCTCGATAAAATCAGTTACCAAGCAAATAGTCCAAACCTTATACAAAACGGGGTAATTTCACAGCATTGAATTTGGCTAAAATATCAGAAAACTATTGAAAACTTTCGCAAGAGACTTCGTGCTCAAGCAATCTTGATATTGAACCTTGCACCATTCTGCTCTTCACTCCGCGATTCAGTGATCTCCACCTAAGAATAATCTAGGGATCATTCCTCTAAACGTTGCAACAACACATGCTGCGGAAACAGGCGGCAGGATGTTGAAGAAATGCCACTGCACAGCTGTTATAGGGCATGTGCTCAACTTTGCTTAGCTGTTTTTATTTTATTTTATGGCTAACTGGACTCCATATTGCCTCTAGATTTGTTTTGTAATTTCCTAGGTAATTTATTATTAATGTCCAAGGTTCATATACAATGTAAGTTTCGTAACTTTATAAATGTTTTATTAAATGTTTTAGTAACGTAATGATAGCAATTTCATTTTCTTTTATTTTCTTTAAAACTTTTCAAATTTTGGACAAAATTGTGAAATGCATCAAGATTTCAAAAATAACTCCAGAAAATTAGTATGATATTTTAGCTAAAGTATAAAGTAATTTATGTTTTGGAACAGAACCTGTTCTTGGTTATGATATTTCAGCAAAGTGAAAGAAATTTCTGTCAGTATGTACATTGTGTTACTGTGACATTTATGATTATGTTCGTTATAGATATGTCGTTATGACCTCTTTCCGCTTCTTTCGTCCATAACGTGTAGACATAGTTTCGTACTTGGAATCAAATACATCTGATTTAATGTAGTAGCAAAAACTTTCTTACCGCCTTTTGTGTTAGTTTTGTGCCTTATTTTCCCGGGAATTAAGCAGTTTTTAATTTTGATTAATCTCTGCTTTTTAAAACTATTTTTTAAGCCTAACAGTGGCTCTACGGGTCGGTGTTTCAAGAGCTCATCATGCTGTTATTTACATGAACGAACTCCGCTCAGTTCTGGAGTGGGATTGAGATAATTTTCTCCCCTATTGGCGGCATTGGGAACCTACAAACACCTTATTCAGGAAATACATTTATTTTTGTAATGGATTATTTCGTATGCGTGCATCTTTGGAAACCGACTTGGCCAACCACATCGGAACCAAAAGTTGAAATATGATTTTGTAATTTAATTTGTTGGGATGTTAAAATTATATTTAATTTTTTTTCTTTTGAATGTAACGGGCACTTCATAACCTATGAAAGTCTGATAAATATTAAATATTTTTGTAGCAACAAATAATACTCTAGCAATTTTATACAGCCTTGTCAGTTATTTAATAAATTATAAATGATCCGAAGCCAATTCCATGTATCTATTATTATTTTTTATAAAAACTTAAATTATACGTATCTTTACAATAAACATATTATTAAAAAAAAAGAAAATAATAAGCAATTAGAACACGTTTTGTAATTAATTTTTCAATATGAATGTAAATTATAAAAAAATAAAATGGTTTATTAAATGTTAAACTAAAATAACGAGCCTTTCGAAAGAAAGTGGTTGTGACGCAAGAAAAGAAGTATTTTCCTTAGATGTTTTAATATGATCTGAAATTTTGTAAATCACACTCTAATAGTTACTTATATAAAAATAACAACCTGAAATAAGTCCGAACAAAGTCTATACATGTCTACTAGTGCTGAGTCGAGGTGAGATCATCGTCATGAACCACCAGGTTAGTCAGCTCATCCCTGAAGTTCCCAAATGATCTTCGTTCAGCGTTCAAACCACAACGGCAGAGCTGGAAAGGAAGGTACATCACGATCACGAAAGGAGGCCGCGCTTCAACTCTTAATGGTGCAACTGGCATTAAGACCCTCTGAAATGCATCTGCTTCCAGACCTCCCACGTCCATCCAAGGGTCCCTTCCATGCACTACAGCCTGACGTTAAACCCAGCATTTAACTTCTTGGTACAACAGATCGCGTTAGGTGGTCGCAGTTGGGAAAAGGGTTGAGCGATAAAAAAAAATCCCCGCACAGTTTCAACAGCATGACTTGACTTTGCTGGGGTTGCGGAGGGGGTGAAGAGAGTTGCGCCGCACCCCATCCCCCTTTTTTTTAAGTCTGGCGGCGCACACGAAGCCACCCCTTGGTTTAGAACTGCCGCGCTCCCTCTACTACACTCTCGGGGGGATGAAGCCCACACAAAAAGACTTGCAGTCTCATCGGGACGGGGCGGAGCCCCCTCTAGCCTAACGTTCTTCCCACCTGACCGAGCAGGCTCCCCCATAAAACATTCGACCTCCGCGTTTTGATTCACATCCGACTGCCCGCACACAACGCTGTTGGCGCAAGAAACCTCCAAGTCGCCAGTTTCTGCTGCGCTGTCGCGTGTAGTAGACCTCACAAAAAAAAAAAACATTACTACATTAAATAAGAGCCGTTCAAATTGCTCATTAGCAGTCTGGTGCCTTTATATAAATATTCAATGTTTATCCGATAATTTTGCGCTTGGTCGCCTGGAAAATTTCAGGTAGTCACCGCAGGGTTGAAATATGCCACCTCTTGAGATACTATGAACATCATTGGGTACATGAATTATGGGTAATATATTATAATGTTCATCTATGAGTCTCCCGCAACGTACGGATGGCTCTGAATACCATTTTTACAAACTAAGTGGCACATAAGGCTTGTTTTTTTTTAATTTCCTCGTTGTTACTGTTGTAATATCAGAGTATACCTTGTAAGGTATCTTTTAATGTACTGTAATGTATCTCGTAATGTATTGTAATGTATCTTGTAAGGATTGTAATGTCAGACTATACCTCCATAAGAGTTTGTAAAGAGAGCACACAGCACTGCGGAGGACAAGGGTCAAACCCCCTCACGAGGCAGGGGAAGGACCAGTGGATCTTGGTGGGAGTTGTTGCACACGAACCCTGGGGAAGCGTTGCACACGGCCCTCAAGTAAGGACAAGGGGCACTCCTGTGCCGCCTATATAAGAGAGCTCCTCGGCCAGTTGCGGGAGTTCTCCCGGCAGAGCCGGGAGCAGTAGCCACTAGGGGAATCGTGGTAAGACATCCCATGGCTAATAAGCACCTCTTGGAGCATCGTGGTAAGACAGCTCATTAATGGTGCTCTCCGGAAATCGCGGGGACTTAGGGGAATCGCTGTAACGCATCCCAGGCAGTGTGCGACGTCTGTGCACTGTGTAACTGTTTGTCTGTTCAAGTCCGTGTCAATACGTACCGTGTATTCAAGTGAAGTTGTATAAGAATTGTTAATAAAACGACCTCACTACCAGCATAAATTGTCGTATTGTGTTATTGCACTTAATTACCACTCCCCCACACTACCTTCAAGCAAGGTGGAACTGTACGAATATTCCCAGCCGCTCGGGATAGTACATTATTTTGGTGTCAGATGTGGGGTGTGGTAAATACGACAGGATAACTGGTTAGAAGCGTGAGTAGATCGTGCAGCAGCAGAAGTATTCACACGGAAGTTAAGCAGGCGTCAGAGCGTGCAGAGAACGGGGCCAGGACTACGAGGAGACCACACGCGAGTTACGGCGCGAGATAAGACAGAAGAGGTCAGTCGAGGTCAGCTTACTCTTGACCGGTGGGCGCTGCCAGCAACTACAAAACAAAGTCCGTGCGAGACAAGATAGAAGAGGTCAGCCGAGGTCAGCCTGTACTTGACCGGGCGTCACCGCCAGCAACGACCAACAGGGCCAGCGCAAGAGAGAGAAGACAGCGCGACCTGCAGGAGCCAGCAGAAGCGACGCATCAAGGCAACACGACGTCATGGCAACACGACGACACACGGAACTACCACTGCATCACCAACCAAGAGTCAAGATGATAAGGTTAGTAGAGCAGTAGGCTCGCTAAGGGAGTGCTCATGCTAAAATTTGTGAACCCCAGTTGTATAAGGTGAATCTTAGGGTGTTATACCTAATCTCGGTCTCCCCATACAAAAGCACGCCATGATGGATAGTAATGAATCGAGTGAGGCTGGGGACCAGTACATCCCTGTCACCTCAGCACTTAAATTAATTACGCAACCTTTTGACGGAAATAAGAGTAGGTTGCGAGAATTTATAGATAACGTAGATACCGCGATTGAGTTGGTCCACCCTGCGAAACATGACATATTATTGAAGTTTGTTAAATCAAAAATTGTGGGGGATGCCAAATCTAAAATACTTACACGTGAACGTACAGGAACGTGGAGTGATGTTAAGGATATTTTGGAAGAGAATTACGCGGTTAAGCGGACCATAGACTACTATGCATGCCAACTGTTTAGTGCAAGGCAAGGGGTCAATGAAGGGGTCGCACACTGGGGAAGTAGGGTTGACACAATGGTCACAGACATGAAGGAAGCCACATTGAGAGTATGTTCCTCCGCACACGCAGCCGGTGCCTTGGCTTTAGTCCAGCACTTGGCAAGAGCATGTTTTATACAAGGGCTAACTAATGAACGTATACAAACCATCATCAGGAGTAAGGGGACGCTGTTGGACACACTAGGGCTCGCGGTAGAAGCTGCTTTAGAAGAAGAGTCCAACATACTTTCAAATAGGAATAGACAAACGTCTAAAAATTTGGGAGAAGATAGGACAAGGGAAAACAGACCTTCGTGCACTAATTGTGGGAAAAAGGGACACCGGTATAAAGACTGTTTCCTACGGGGAGGACCTAGAAATACGCAGACCAGTGAAGGACGAGTTAACCTAGGGGAAACCAAAGATCCCGACAGTCTGGGCAATAAGAGGGTTGGCATGAAAACACATGAGGAGCGTGGTCAGGGAAACAACCGCACATGTTTTACGTGTGGACTCCCGGGACACTATGCCAGATATTGTCGGAACAGATCCAATGCCAATGGCAGTGGTAGGTTCCAACGCCCCTTCGGGCAAGGTGGGAATCGAGACCAAGGAGACACACTGAACCATTCCCGATATCCCAACAAAGATGCCAACACTGCCTACCAAGGCAAAAATTACACTCCTTCCCACAAGAACATAATTAACAGTTCGGGAAACGACACCGGGGGCAGGTAGAGCAGCAATACAGTGCCCCCAGACAATGCCGACTAACCAGCTGCAAAACCTTCCAAGATAAGACTACGATAGGGCCACCTAAAACAAAGACGAGTATCGTTTTCTTATTCATAGAAGAAATCGGTAGGAGGGTAGAATGTTTGTTAGACACCGGTTCAGACATAACCCTAATGCGAGAGAGCCTCGTGAGTAGCGAAATAATAGGTCTGAAAAACAAGGATAGGGCAACGACACTGAGTGGGTTAGCCACCGGGCTAGTAACCACAGAAGGGACACTGGTCATGAACATTAAAGTACGACAAAAGAACATAAGACAGGAGTGTCACTTGTTGAGACAGTGTCCTCATGAATGCATTCTAGGAAAAGACTTTCTGTCCGCCACGAGAACACTTATCGATTACGGTAAGGATGGAGCATGGATAATGGGGCAGTTTGTTCAGTTCGATGTACAGAGGGAAGCCACTAACCTCTCTTTGCCTGCGAGGTGTGAAAAAATTGTACAGATAAACACGACGAATGATGGTGTCGGTTTTATCTCCAGACAAGCACTAGCAAATGGAATCTTTATTGGAGAATGTCTAACGGAAAGTAAAATGGGGAAAAGTATTTGTACAATTATAAATACTAATGAATACGACACCCAGGTCGAGGTGCCACCCCTTACTATAGAAAATTTATCCCAAGAGCAAAAGGTACTTGAGGTGACGAAGGGAAGCACAGATAGAAATCAAGCTCTCACTAACATATTAAGGTTAGATCATCTCCATAATACTGAAAAGGAAGGGTTACTGAAATTATGTAGGGAATATAATGATATATTCCACCTACCAGGGGACAAACTAACATTTACCAATGTCACAGAACATAGAATTCCCACAGTAGAAAATTGTGTACCTGTGGCGGTCAGACCTTATCGTATACCAGAAATACACAAAGAGGAGGTGAACCGACAGGTGAAGCAGATGCTAGAAGACGAAATAATCGTCCCTAGTAGAAGCCCATGGAATGCTCCCATATTGGTTGTTCCCAAAAAGGCAGACGCAAAGGGTAACCCATTGTGGCGTGTTTGCTTAGATTTGCGCAAGCTGAACTCTTTATCGATAGGGGATTCACACCCCCTTCCTTCCATCGCGGAGATATTAGATAGTCTAGGACAGTCAAAATACTTCTCCACGTTAGACTTATATAGCGGATATTTACAGGTAAAGATAGCCGAAGAAGACTGTCCTAAAACTGCCTTCAGCACACCTAACGGTCACTATGAAATGAAGCGAATGATGTTCGGATTAAAAGGAGCTCCAGCCACATTCGCACGATTAATGAACACAGTATTAGCTGGACTGATAGGTATTAAATGTCTAGTTATTTAGATGACGTTGTCATCTACGGCCAGTCGGTTGAGATTCACAACACACGACTGAGAGATGTCTTTGATCGCTTACGAGAACACAACCTCAAACTACAACCCACTAAATGTGAGTTCTTGAGGACAGAAGTAGCGTATTTAGGACACATTATCAGCGATACAGGCATCCGACCTGACCCTGCAAAAGTGGAAAAGGTTAGAAACTATCCAAGGCCCTCCACAGCCAAAGAAGTTAAAATGTTTTGTGGACTAGCCTCTTACTACAGACGGTTCATTGCAGACTTCAGTAAAGTGGCAAAGCCGCTGTATATGTTGGTAAAAAAGGAGACACCCTTTGACTGGGGAGACGAACAGGAACGAGCGTTCAAACAACTTAAAGAATTACTCACGTCGGAACCTATCCTACAATATCCCGACTTTAGCAAACCATTCGTTCTAACCACTGACGCAAGTCAGGTGGCCGTAGGAGCCATCCTCTCACAAGGTGAGATTGGTAAAGACAAACCAGTGGCATTCGCCAGTAGGACTCTCAACAAGGCGGAGGTTAACTACTCCACAACAGAACGTGAAATGTTGGCCATAGTTTGGGCCATAAAATACTTCAGGCCATACTTACTAGGGAGGCAATTTAAGGTGGTAACCGACCACAAACCCCTTCAGTATGTATTCAATGTAACTGATCCGAGTACACGCCTTATGAAATGGAGGCTAAAACTCGCAGAGTACACTTTCGACATAGTTTACAGAGCAGGAAAGACAATAACCCATGCGGATGCACTTAGTAGAGCATACCACATTGAAGCTGAAAAACACGAATGCAGTGACGCGGTAGAAGTCCCGCCTGCATTAACAGAACAGATAATTAAAGAACAACACGACACTGCAGTAGGTGGACACCAAGGAATGAACCGTACACACAACAAGATAAAACAATATGTCACATGGCAAGGGATGAAAAAGGATATAGAATCATACGTTCGCAAGTGTGATTCGTGCCAACGTAACAAAATCGCAAGACCACACACTCGGGTACCCTTAGAGATCACGGATACACCCTCGACCGTGTGGGAAAAGTGTAGCATGGACGTTGTTGGCCCCTTGACAGAGACAGAAAAGGGAAATAAATATATATTGACATTCCAAGACGCATTGTCAAAGTACACGGTGGCAGTACCAATGGCGAACCAACTAACAGAGACGGTCGCGGCAGCATTCGTAAATGAAATAATATTCAAGTTTGGTATACCCCAAGTATTGCTAACGGATCAGGGTAGCAACTTTTGTAGTGAAATGTTTTTACAGGTATGCAAACTCCTAAAAATTAAAAAAATTAAGACTAGTGCATACCACCCACAAAGCAATGGGGCGATAGAAAGATGGCATAGGTCAATGGCGGAATTTCTACGCCACTACATAGCTTGCAACCAAAGTGACTGGGACGTTTGGGTAAACAATGCAACCTTTGTGCACAACACCACACCGCACGAAGCAACAGGGTTTACTCCACACGAATTAATGTTTGGGAGGTTACCTAACATTCCGGGAATCCTACAGAAAGATCCCGAGGGTATCCAGTACTGTTATGATGATTATTTGAAAGACTTAAAGTATAAGCTACAGGAAACCTACAAAAATGCTAGGCAACAATTGTTGGCATCCAAAGAAAGCAATAAGGTCAAATATGACAAAAGGGTACACCAGCATGTTTTTGAAAAGGGTGATAGAGTGCTATTGTATGATGAGACACTGAGACGTGGCAGATCAAAGAAACTGTGTAGCCAGTATATAGGACCTTATACAGTAGTCGATGTAAATGGGGTTAACGTAACTATTCTAGTAAAAGGGAAGAAATCCGTTAAAGTTCACGCTAACCGATTAAAACCATACTTTTGATGTTCCAGAGTGTTAATTCTCGTTATTGCGAGCGCCAGTGCAAGCGGGCCCGCAGGACATTTAGACATTCAAGTGTCACCCATCCTCGACTCCCCTGGACTGTACTATGATTATCAGGGAGAGGGACAATTATATAACATTGAGTGGCGGTTAGTGACATTTGTAAACATACGCCAAATAGATGTAAATTTCGAGAATGTAAAAAGATATGTATTTATGGTAAACAATCTGTGTAAGAGGGAAGAATATACCCATAAAAACAAAACATTGTGTAACCTTAGTATGAGTAGGATTAGGACGACAATTGAATCCCTCACTAAAGCAAGGACAATTATTGCAGAAATGACGGAAAGTAAGGCTAGACGTAAAAGAAGCATATTCCCATTTAACATCATTGGTCAGTTAAGTCGTGTACTATTTGGAACATTAGATGAGGAGGATGCTGAGTTTTATAGCCAAAAGATATCTAAACTGGAGGAAGAACAGTTAGACTTCCTAAAACTAGGCAAGGAACAGATGTTGGTTGTCAAGTCTACTATACACTCTGTAAATCAAACTATGAGAAATATGTACAGCAACCAAAAATCCCTCCAACAAGGACTAGAAAAGCTAGCGGCAGAAACTAACAACAACACGAGACGAGTATCATCTGCCATCAATAAACAGGCATTAAAAATCAAGGTAAATGAACACATAAATGCCTTAACATTGGAACTAGAGTCTCTTAGGTTTCAATATGAAGTCTTGATAGACGCGGTAGTTAATGCGGGAAACGGAATTTTAAACCCCCACATCATCACCCCACAACAAATTGCTAAGTACTTTAAATCATTTAAGACAGATCACGCGCAAGGGCTCGAGTTACCAGCCCCGGAAGGAGTAAACCTCGATAGTGTTATACTCAAGGTGGTTAATTTGGAAGTATTTAGTAGAAACAATATACTATGTTACATCATTAAACTTCCATTAGTTGAACATTTTGTGTTTAAGATTTATAAAGCTGTGCCTTTACCAATACAGAGCAAAAATTCGAAGGACTTGTATATATTCATAAACCCAAGTAAAGATTATATAATGTTAGAAAATGCTAAACAATATTATATCAAACTAAATGAGAACGAGTTAGACAAATGTCGGGAACTCACACCTAAGTTTAGAATTTGTAAGCAACGTTTTCCTTTAATCAATCTGTATACCCCTAAAGAGTGTGAGATTAGATTAATGTTCCCAATAAGTGCAATTCCTGAGGATTGCACAACACATGTCGTAAAAATAATAAATACGGTGTGGATACAATTAAAAGATAATGAGTGGCTCTATGTAGCCCCAAAGGAAGAGAAGATAACCATTGCATGTGAAAACACTGAACCTTACGATGCTGTACTAAAAGGGACGGGAAAGTTGAAGTTCTTTGAGAAATGTAAAGGTTATGGTACTAATGTAATTATTGTGTCACAAGCTCGAATAAGCCATAACGTCACATCTAAAGACATAATTCCAACTTTACCCTTAGATATGGATTGTTGTGAATCCATTGAAACTATGTCATTAGACGAGATTAAAATAAACACACCCTTTAAAACCATAACACACCAGCTAGATGATCTAAAGATAGCTAGTCATAAGGTTAAAGAGGTGGAAGAACATTTAAAAAATGAAGAATGGAAAATTAAACAGAACACCAGATTGTCAAATGTAACCTGGAGTTCGTATACAACTTTTATTGTATTCCTTATTGTAATAATTATAATTGTGTGTTGTAAATGTGGATGTTGTAAACATATCAAAGGATGTATAATCAAGAGTAGCAATAATAGTGACTGTTGTAAGACATTGTGTTTCAAACCTGTAATTGTAAACACGTATAGTGCTAGTAATATAGCACAACCTAGAGACAGAAGAATATCAACTACTAGTGCACACAGTGAGCCAGCCCATGAACTGACCATGTTAGACGCTGCATCCACTAACAAGACCTATCGGTGAAATGACGTGATGGACAGTGCTGTAAAACTGAAAGCAAATTATTGTTACTAATTTGTTTCTTTTTATAGGGGGGGAGGTGTAATATCAGAGTATACCTTGTAAGGTATCTTTTAATGTACTGTAATGTATCTCGTAATGTATTGTAATGTATCTTGTAAGGATTGTAATGTCAGACTATACCTCCATAAGAGTTTGTAAAGAGAGCACACAGCACTGCGGAGGACAAGGGTCAAACCCCCTCACGAGGCAGGGGAAGGACCAGTGGATCTTGGTGGGAGTTGTTGCACACGAACCCTGGGGAAGCGTTGCACACGGCCCTCAAGTAAGGACAAGGGGCACTCCTGTGCCGCCTATATAAGAGAGCTCCTCGGCCAGTTGCGGGAGTTCTCCCGGCAGAGCCGGGAGCAGTAGCCACTAGGGGAATCGTGGTAAGACATCCCATGGCTAATAAGCACCTCTTGGAGCATCGTGGTAAGACAGCTCATTAATGGTGCTCTCCGGAAATCGCGGGGACTTAGGGGAATCGCTGTAACGCATCCCAGGCAGTGTGCGACGTCTGTGCACTGTGTAACTGTTTGTCTGTTCAAGTCCGTGTCAATACGTACCGTGTATTCAAGTGAAGTTGTATAAGAATTGTTAATAAAACGACCTCACTACCAGCATAAATTGTCGTATTGTGTTATTGCACTTAATTACCACTCCCCCACACTACCTTCAAGCAAGGTGGAACTGTACGAATATTCCCAGCCGCTCGGGATAGTACACTGTTAGTTAAGAGCTATTTCTAAAAATTTTGCACTAAAGCTTTCTTGCATTAGTGGTACTGTCACAAATATTCTCAGTGGATATTTACTAAGTGGTATAAAAATAGTTGTAAAATGTTGCGCAGGGTTTGTAATTATTATAACTTGCATGACATTTTACATCCTTTATACGACACATAGCAAATATACGTTGAAAATATTTGTGACAGAACAAAAATTCCAAGAAAACAATAAGTAGTATAGGAAAGTATTTTCTGCGCCTGGCTTCGTATTGAGGAGCAGAAGCCGACCGCCATCATGGATTGTGACGTCACGGCATCCATCTTGGATGACATTTAATATTGACCTTTAAACTTGACCTTTACCTTAAGAATTTGCCAAGATTTATCAAAAAGACCCCAAATTATCCCAAAATTCGCCAAATTTTCCAATTTTTAAGGGAAAAAATCCATAAAAAAATTTAAAATAAAAAAATTGCTCTATTTCTAGGGAAAAATTTCAATTTTGAGGGAAAACATCCCGTTTTAGTCCTCAAAAATGCCAAAGACTTAAAAAGTCCGTAATGAAGCTTAAGAATCCATACCAACTAGCCTCCCTAAACCTCTGAAGACATGACCTTGACAATTAGGATGCCATCACCGTCATCTTAAATTATTACGTAACTGATGCAATTCTCGTTACGCCCGCCATCTTGAGAATCCGTATTTTTTATGCTAGATAATATGGAAAAATTTCAAAATTTATAAAATATTTAATTAATATTTAATAAAATTTCAATAAAAAATATTTTAAAAAAACAGGTTTCATGTTGGATTCTAGAAATGTCAAATGTTTCGTTAAGCCCACCATCTTAGTTGTGTATGATGTCATCGTTGCGCGTTTCGTTACGGACACCATCTTGGATTCTAGATCGTTGAAATTTTCTTTACGGCCACCATCTTAAATAGCAGTAATTATTATCAGAAAAGTTCTTAAAACTATGTACATTAAAAAAAATTCATTAAAAAAGTTGTATAAAATATTATTTAAAAAAAAATTGCACATATCGTTATTGTGACCATCTTGGATTCTAGATGGTTTCAATTTTCGTTACGACCGCCATCATGAAAATCCGTATTTACTATTTTAGAAGATCGGTAAAAAATTTAATTTCTATTAAAAATAATAAAAATTAAAAGAAAATACTCCGCCATATTCGTTTATAAGGTCACGGCCACCAACTTAGAAATCTGTAATTATTATAATATTTTAATGGGAAAAAATTAAAAAGATTAATTAATCAAATTTTTAGTAAAATTTTAATAAAAAAAACAATAACATGATGGTGACCTTGGTTAGAACCTGATGAGGGCAAAATAAAAAAAAATAACAGATCCTTCCTCCACGGAAGCCACCGACAGACTGACCTCCCACCACTAATGCCAGATTATATATATTTCAACTACCAGACGTCACGTCTGCCATCTTGTTTTCGTTAGTTAGAGTGGGCTACCGCCATGTTAGATTAATGTTTACCTGCTAGAGTGTAGTAATTACTTATTACTAATATTGCGCCCGCCACCTTGAAATTTGGAGGCAAACTTGAAAATCTGTATCTCTTTATTTTGCTATAAATTCGGGAAAGATTCAAAAACTCATAAAAAATCTGCAATTAATTTACAAATTTAGTCGATCTATTCCCGTCCTTGGATCAATACTTGAACGATGCAAAAAAAAAGTAAGTTTAGGTATAAAACTCTTATTCAATAAATCATGTAAATTCGTAATTAATTAGCCATAAATTCGGACAAAATTCTAAATTCATAAAAAAAACACTTTTTAAAATAACGATTGACACGATAGATTACCGTCTATGTTTTTTCTCGACCAGAGATGAGGAAAACTAAAGCTTAAAATTTTTTTTAAATTCTGTTTTCCGATACCATTCGTAGAGTTTATCATTCACTATACGAAAAACAACACTAGACGAGATACCTCCGCCAAATTAAATATTTTGTCGCATTGTATAACATGGAAGTCTATATTTTTCGATGCATGAAATACATTCCAACCAGTTTATGTACAATGCTATACGTATAGGCCAAGTGTCTTCGGACCACGAGATCAGGTCATGATCAGCGTCAGATGTATAGACCAGACTTTACCGAACCTCAAAAACTTCTTCGGTGATAGCTTATATAACGTATTTCAAGCAGTCGATGATAATTCATTTTACTGTTAGACCAGAAGTATCGATAAAATCAATTACAAGCATTTATACCAATGTAACAGGTTTTACGCTTACCAAAGGACCAAGTATCCCTGAAAAATTGTTTGTCAAGGCCAAGAAGTTTTGAACTAGTAAATATTCAGAGCTACAACATATTTAACTACACGCATTTAATGAAAACACACGTATTCCTTAATATCAGAAAATCAAGAAAAAATAAAAATAAAATAATAAAAATAGTAATGAAAATTATAAAAACAATTTAATAAAAAATTACAAAAAATTCACTTTTTTTATATCTAACTTTTGCTCTTTCCACCCCTTGCAATAATGGTTTGTTACATATAATTATTAAGACAAATGTTTTCAACGATATTTAAAACGTTAAAATAATATATACATTTTTAATTTTAATATATACAAATATTTAATATGTTAAACATAATGAATTTGATAGAGTACATGGTAAGGTAGTTTTATTTATTTTCTTATTTAAAGCCCAGGTTTTTCAACCCATTGCAATATTGGATTTGTACAATCAAAAATTGTTTCAGACTAAAATTTTAAATAAAAATTTCAAGTGTTACAAACAATGTGAACAGATTTCATGGTATGCTTATTAAGGGAATTATTAATTTATTGCTGTATTTTAACCCTCCTTTATCCACTCCTTACAGTAATGGCTGGTTGTATCAAAAATTATTTCAGACAAAAGTTTTGATAATTTATATAAGTTTAACCAACCATTTGAACAAATTTTATGTGTGCCTACAAGGGGATTTATTCATTTTTTTTGTCATCCAAACCCTGTTTATTCCACTTCTTACAGTAATGGTTGTTCGTAAATAAAATTATTTTAGACGGATGTTGTCGATAATAATTTAAGGCTTTACAGTAAGACAGAACGGATTTTAAAGTGTATATGGTAAAGAAATTATGAATTTTAAAAATCCACCCCTTTATTTTTTCAACACCCAGAAACAATGGCTTGTATTATCAAAAATTGTTTCAGAAAAAAGTTTTAGTTAAAAATTATATGATAAAGAAAGAATGTAAACGTATTCGATGGTGTGCTTGTAGTTATGAATTTGTTTTTGTAGTTTAACCCCTCTTTATACTCTGTTTACAGCAATGGTTGATTATTTTAAACATAGTTCCAGACAAAAGATTTATATATTATCTATAAGGATTACAAACTATTTGAACAGAATCGATGGTGTGCCTACGAAGGGAGTTATGATTTTTTTTATCTTCCAACCCTTTTTTTTTCCACCCCTTGCAGTTATGGTTGGTTGCATAAAAACTTATTTAAATAAAAATTTATGTAATTACTCATACAAACGGATGTGATATTCGTCATATTATGGGAGTTATGGCGATTTTTCTGTTTTTCAAAAAACTTCCCCATTTCTACTCCTTTGGTCGGATATTGCTCATAAACAAACTAGACAGAGATTTTCCACTACTAGATTTTATGTATCAGTTTGGAAGTTATTTGTGAAAATTTACGGCAGTTATCGTGTCAATAAAAATTATATACATAGATATATAAATTTATATGTATAAACATTTGTTTTGACGATGGTTTTGGGGTCTAGGGAACATGAAACGAAAAACTATATAAAAATATTCCGGAAGTCGCACCATGGTAACGGCCGTAGTATTTATTTGGAATCTACCTAAAAATACACACACACAAATTTATGGTAAGAACTTCTCCAAGCACAAAAAATCTTCAGAATTATAATTTTTTCCAATATGGCGCAGGAAATCTGATTTGAGGCTGGAATTCAATGCATTTTTCAGAAAATATTTGCGTGAGGATTTTGTGACCGGAACACACTCGCCCAGATTCAGAGATGAGTATCTTGTCACTTAATATTTGGCTTTTGAAATAGTCAAGTTCTACATTTGTGGGAAGGGTTTACAGTAAATGGATTGTTGTCAAAAAATAAATCAAATATCCGTAAACTTAACAACTTTTATCTGAAAAAAAAAGGTCAAATGAAATATCACTAACTGTTTCACCATCCAAACAATATATCGAATGCATCAGACGGTCAGATATTCAGTTTTTTTTTCTCGAACAGCATGGACGAAATTCCGCATTTCACTCCTTACGAATATAATAATTCTAATATATGTCTTCGCATCACCCTTTTCTTAAAGTGGTTGCAAAAGTTGTAATACGCCTACGAAATTCGCTTAAAAATCTAGTTTGTTTTTTATTTAGTGCAGAAAAAAACCATTATTTATTTTCGGAACAAATTAAATAAAATGACAAACAGTTGGGTATAAATAGAGATTTCCCATCTCTAGAAAGTTGTATGGTAACATAACATAATCTCATTATCCCTTCGTCACTTATTTTTCAGCGCTGAGGTACACATTTAAATTCGTATACACACAGAAAAAAAATCCCACCAAAAACATTCTGTAAAAAAATTAGCCAAGTCTCGATTGTTTGTTTATCTCTAAAAAGTAATGAAATCTAGACAAATTCGTGCCAAGTCTAAGGTTCCTTACGGTGATTACTTTATTATTATAGTTAATGTTGTGTGACTTGGCCGTTGAACATTCTTTATACGTTAGTGGGTACAAGTCAATTTTGTTTACACGTAATGTTATATCTGTTTGTTAAGCAAGATAATAGCCCATACTGGTATTGGTAATTGGACGCTAGTGTATCATTTTAGGCTGTTGTTGATTGTGCAACACATGCATTCAGCATTGACAATGCTGACTTCTGCTCTCTTCTTTTTGGAGCGTCAAATCGACCACCAATCTAACATAAAATAGACGTACAGACGGACTTCTATCAATGATTTGAAGTCCGTCTGTACTGGAAATAATTTTTTATACTGTTTGTTTCAGGCTCGCCTGCACATAAGTATTATTGAAATACGCAGCTTTTTCAAGCCTACAATTGACTGGTTATTGAATCAACGTTTTCCAAGTGGCAATTTTCCATCGTCAATGGGTAGCGGTTTTGGCGACGGATTGGTGCAATTGTGTCATGGAGCACCTGGTTTTGTACCCTTGTGTACCCTTCAACGGCCAAGTCACACAACATTAACTATAATAATAAAGAAATCGCAGTAAGGAACCTTAGACTTGGCACGACTTTGTCTAGATTTCATTACTTTTTAGAGATGAACAAGCATCTCCATCGAGACTTGGCTAATTTTTTTACAGAATGTTTTTGGTGGGATTTAACTTCTTTTTGTAGAAACGTGGGCATATTGATTTATTTTATTAGATTTGCTTATTTGAAACATTTTTTCTTAAAAGAATTTTTTTTTATTATTAAAAATCTTTCTTTTCTTTTTTTCCGGTTCTGATCCTTGTACAGTAGCAACAGTTTTTCGTATTTCCCATTCGCGTTCATTATTTATTCTTTTAGACGGTTTAGACGGTTTAATTTCTGTAAGATCAGCGCGGTATTTACGCCTAAACCTCACGAAATAATAAGCGAAATCAACGAAATGCAAATAATCCCTCATAATCCCTAGCAAAAGTTTTCAAGCGCAGTAGAACAATGTCGTAAACTACTGTAACGCGGCCGGTTGCCACTTCGCAATATAAGGTTATCGGAAAAACAAACGTAAGCGCGTTTTAAAATACAGTCAGCACCATCTAGCGACGTGTGCGGGTATCACCGCCACTCTTAGTCCAATGACTTATATTTTGACCAAATTTTGAGCGAAATTATTTAAAATTTTAGTGTAATTTGTTTATTTAATTTGTGTAATGTTCGAGTAGAATAAAGTAAATCTTTCGACTATTTCTTCTTGTAAACTTGTAAGTATAAGTATAAAAGCCAGTCTAGTCTTATCCAGAGTTTTCCTTTAATTTTATTTATATGCGTATTAAAAGCAGAAGGGGAGGCATTCGCCCAGCAGTGGGAAGCATTAGGCTAGATCAAATTAGAAGATGTGTGCCACTACGCTGGATTTTTGCAATGACAGTCGATTTTTTTATGTACCAATAGTAGAAGGGGGCATTACCATATCTCTAATACAGCTGAGACAAGCTGAGGGTTCTTCATCAGATACTTCAGAACTTCCAATGAAGAGGCAAACAAAGTTTAATATTTTTTGTAAAGGCGGTATGTCGATCTTTAATAGTTTGGTTGGGCTCTTGTGTTTTCACATAAGGGTCACCAGGTACTCCAGATCTTTGATTATCCCAGTTTTTATAGTTTTCCCTTTATGTGGCCATTAAACCCTAACTCTGTACCAAATTTCAGCTCTCTGAGTTTATGGGAAGTACTAGTTCTATTCTGATGATCATGAGTGAGTGTCATAAATGCGAAACTTTGCTTTCGCTTAACTTCGGAACTAAATGACCTACAGACTTGAAATTTTATTTTAAGTATGTGATTTTATAGCTTACTTGATGACGAAAATTTCTGAGTTCTGGTCTTATCCAGAGGTTCTCAAATAGGGGCCTGAAAATGCGGCGAAATGGTTCCAGTAAAGGATGATACGGCAGTGTTTGCTACGCGCTCGACTTGGCGGGGGCACTGCCGTACCCCCCAATTGTCTGTATTTTTACGAAAGATCCCTTTGGAATCCAGTTGCCAAGGGATAGTTTGTAACACTGCAAGAAAGATACCGTAACTTTGTGCAAAACGTGGCATATATTAAGAATTTTTCCCGAGACAATACGGAGTATTTCTTACTGAACTTGACACATTATTTTATATTTTAATTGATGTTTCATTCAACACTGATTTTTTTTTAATCACGGAAAAGATGGTAATCGAATATCAATTAATTGTACTTTATTTGGTTTAATCATATTTGCTTTTATGCGCACAGTTTGTACTGTAAAACATTGCAGGGTATGGTTTAAAAATTACTTTAACTGCTGTAGGTACTGGGACAACACAAAGCATAAGCACCCGGGGGGTATTGCGAGCTCAGTATGACTGCGAACACAATGTAGAGTGGATGTCGCACAAACGAGGCAGCCCCTGTCCACACCGCGACCTGGGCGGGGACGCACCACAACGCCGAAATACACTAACGCCGAAAAATATCATTTCAGGACTGCCACAAAGGTTAGGTTAGGTTAGACTAGGTTAGGTTAGACTAGGTTAGGTTAGATTAGCTTAGGTTAGGTTATGTTAGACTAGGTTAGGTTAGGCTAGGTTAGGTAAGGCTAGGCTAGGATAGGCTAGGTTAAGTTAGGTTAGGTTACATTACGCTAGGTTAGGTTAGGTTAGGTAAGGTTAGGTTTGATTGAGGTATTTCGGCGTTAAGGTACATTTAAGAAACACACACAAATTCATTTAGTTGTTATTTCGGCGTTGTGGTACACAGCAGTTCGCTAGCTGTCGGCGTTGTGGTCAATTTTGACATTCGGTGGTATGGTATTTCGGCGTTGTGCGAGGCGGTCTGGGCACCCCTGGCACCCCTGGCCGACGACTGAGGGTCGCGTCCTCCGGTAGCCGCCTCGCGAAGGGGTTGGCATGATCTATGATGCAAGCAGCGACGGCGATGATGAGTCTGTGTATTCCTTGTTCTCGCCACGCCGACCCTTTTAGCGCGACCTGAGGGGAAGTGCAGTGTGGCATTCGAACACGTGACAGGTAACAACGTTTACGCCAGGCACACTTTGAGCTGCGTGGCGCAGTATGACCATCAGGGGTGTAAGCAGAATTTCCATTTCAACATAAAACAATATGTTTTCTGTGAAGTATACTTCAGGAAATAATCAACAATGATTTAAATTTTCAATTTTCTAAAAAAAATAAACCTATGAAAATCATTGGAAAATGTAAAAATCAATAATGGAACTAGGTTTTTTCCTCATAATAATGTGGCTGATCATACCAACAAAAAAAAACTATTAACTTTGGGTATGGTCATCTGTACTTGAGAAATTAAAATTAATTATTTTAAGGAAAAAAAATTGGGCTTGTAAATGAGAAGCAGCGATTCTTAGGAATTCAGTGTTTTAAAACTCCGGAACCAATGGGAAGCTTCACATTAGTCGCGGAGCTTTGCATCACATTCACAGCTTCTAATAAAACTATTAGGAAATTTACTGGTGATATCAAATCGAATATTAAAAATAACTTAAAATATTAAAAAGAGCTTTAATTAATTATTTCAGTCGAAACTTCTCACAGGCCAATTTGGGGGGGGGGAGGGGGGGGGGGGGAATAGAATCACTTTGCTCACTCTGGTTTCAAATTATTTCTTTTTTTTTGGCAGAAAGGACAGATGTTTTTTTTAAGAATTCGGGGTGTATTTATCGTCCCTCCCCTCATTCCTACCATTGAATATATATCATGTATAGAATTCGCGAGGGGATACGATTTATTCTGCTAGTTTTGGCTCGCGACTTATATACGTTATATATATTCAATGTTCCTACATCTCCCTCCAATGAGTACGCCCTTGATGGCCAGAGCAGGGAAGGACAGGGCATCACAAAATAAAAGTTTTCTTTGAAATATTCTTGTAACGGAAAATATTGATTTACAATAATATGTTGGACATCCGTCATTGGTGGTTTATGCTGATTATCATAAAAAAAATCCTCAGGATATGATGCCATTGTGAATAAATACATACATACATACGTTGATAGCCTACTATTTTCACATGCACTGCCTTTTTTCTGAAGAAATTTATTCCAAGAAATGTTCTGTGTTGCCTAAGCATCAGCTGAAAATATCATGTTTCCAGATTTCCTGGTTTCAGTTGTCTTTTGGCCATATACATGTGTTTACGAGACTTTAAGCCCAATTAAAAAATGTTCATACATTTTGAACTATTATTTCTAAGTGCCATACATGATACGTATTACATTCTAAATACATACACATATTAAATACAACTGACATATATGACTGTGTTATTCGAAATATTACAATCAATTTTTTTTTCATGTTATGATCTTACATAACTAAACTAATGCTAATATTAAAAAAAATATTTTTGTTACTGTCTTTTGTACTAAATTATTTAACTGAAAACCATTTACGTAAAAATCACTCGCGTCTTCATTTAAGCGTGATATCAAATGTTTCCGAAGATATGATGATAATTATTATTATGTGTCATTACATATATTTTGATTGTTTAGTTGAAAATTGATTTGTAAATTGATAAATCAATCCCATCTAATAACTGAGAAAAAAAGACAAATGATTTGTAATTTTGATAATAAATTCCATGTAGTGACATGAGTCACTGTGGATGTTTTAGTTTTTTTTTAGAATTGGTTGAAAGTTATTTTAATTAGCTCAGTGTGGTCATCAAGATGGGAGTAAGTAGGCGCATGATCAGCTCTTCGTAGTACTTTTCAAATTAATGATTTCACTATGTCGTTTGTGCTTATTCCTTAACGTAAAATCAAAAATGTAGTTTACTTTACAGTTTTACTGTCACTTTAACTTAAGTATAAACCCACATATTTAAATATTGACGTCATATTTCATATCTGAACAACGTATGTGAGTTGTTTGGCCCACATGAACGAATTCGCTAATTATGAGTAAAATTTAAACTCGAGATCTGAAGGTGAGAGAATGCCCCCAGCGCTCATTTATTTATCCGAAACTTATTTTTAGAGGGTCTTGTATGCTCACGTGTTGTGGCTAAATTTAAAACCAAATAAATGTGTTGTTTATTTTCTGGAGTAGGTGTTCTTCTGAAAATAAATTATAATACAAATATAAAATGATATTTTTAATTTTCTCTCATTCTGTTTGATGATTTTGTTTAACGGCTTTGTAATATTTCAATTAAATTACCATTTTAAAAAGTTGATTAGTTTAGGTAAGCTACTTAAAAAATACCGTAAAGTGGTTTCATTTGTTGGCTTGGTTACGTTAGCTACTTTAAAATTGCCGTTAAATTGTGTGAATGGTTGGTTAGGTTAGCTATATTTATATTACTGTAAAATAGCTTGAACGGTTGGTACGGTTGTCTATATTTAAAATACTGTAAAGTGCTGCAAATGGTTAGCTATATTAGGGTAGTGATATTTAATACACTTAACAGCGTTTTCCGGAATAAGTAGCTAGTACTCAAAAATATCACTTTTTTGTAATGACTTTAAGAAGGTGAAACATGGTTTTCTGTTATATATATCTATATATATATTAATCTGTTAACGGGAAGCGAGTCAGGAGGCGCTTATTGCTTGGCTGCTTCTTCCCGTGAGTTCGAAACCCAATATCCTTCTCCATCTGCCGCTCAAAACTTGCTTCAGCTCGTGGAAACAGTTGGCTACCTGAGAAACCCAATATCCTTTGGTTTATGTTCCGGTTCCCAGCATCCGTCAGTTTCGTAATGAGCTTCCCAACGCGCACGCAACAACGTTCCTGAACACTTTGTTCAGACCCTTCGTCTACAACCTACATGCAATGCACGGAGGTACGAAATTAAAGTGGTAGTATCCTAAATTGTTTTGCTTATAATATCTCGTGTTTTTGCAGATGATTTTGAAAAAATTCACAACATAACCATATTTAATTGACTGTAAAAGGTTTTTTCTACTAAATAAGTCTTTATTTAATTATTTATATAAACATAAAGGAAAATTGTTATGCAAATCGTGGCGTTTACTGAAAGCTTGACATCATGTGTACTTCAGTTTTGGAGTAACCGTTCTATGTAGCCTTCGTCTGCATAAAACTTTTTATTTTGAGTATCTATACCACTGATTAAATAAATAAAAAATTAGGTTTTCTAAAAAAAACATAGAAACATTTCTTTTAGAGTTTTGGGAAAACCTAATTTTTATTTATTTTGAATGATATTCTAAAAAAATAACGAGTTTCGAGACGTAGGCTTCAATTGAACGGTTATTTCAAAACTGTACATCATATGATTTCATGTATTTTTTACATGCTACTATTGACATAAAAATTTGTTTTTAAGTTAACATTAACCATTTAATGAGAATATTGTTTAGTAAATATTCCTTTTTTAAACATTTAATATGGTAATATTCTGAATATATTATAAAACGTGTACAACCCACGAAACGTTTGAAGCAAAATAATTTAGGCTACTAAATCACTGTCGTGTTAATATGTAATTTAATTCAAGCTGAGAACGACCACTTGCTCCCCTGTACCATACTGGATAGCAAAACATTGGTGATTATAGTGGAGTTTAATGCTTTAATACTGTCTGTTTTGATGTTATCGTGATTGATTATCCAAGCTAACAACATGATGGCTTTTTTATGATTGTTCCTAGAGAGTTATTTCTCTAGCTATTAAACAAACTTCAAGCGTTAGCCTTTATGTTATCAATGGTTTAACAGACTAACTTTACCATTTATATCTTTTACCTACTCCAAAGAATAAATTAATAAATGCTGGTTCCTCCTCCCTTCTCATTTATAAATACACACTGAAATAATAAAATTGGCGTTCAGTAAGTGTTACAAGTGGGGAAAGAGGTCCGGATAGGGATAAAGAATAGTTAATTGCAGTTTTGTTTACTAATAACTTACTCTATTTCTTAAATTACAATAATTAAAATGTCTGTTCACAAATTAATCACACTTTTTAAACACAATTTCATTGGTTAAATATTTAATATCCCCAGTGTAGCTCGGCTCGACAGTGGCTCTCACTACTGCTCGTCTCTTACCGCGCACCTCGGTCCCAACACACTGAGAAGCACTACTTACTACTCGGTCGTCCGTCGCGTCGTGACACCGCGCCGTGGCTGCGATCTTCGCATAGAAGCCCTTCGCTCGTCACCAACTATCGCTCGCCACTTCACTGCCCTCGCAGGTCACTCCGAGGATCCGCCGGCCTGTGTCACTCTCTCTCGCTCTCACCGCAGGCCAGCATCGTCTTATATACCTGCGGAGTCCCGCTCTGGAAAGGTCTAGTAGCTCTCAAAACTGTTGTGTCTTGACCCTCGAAGTTGCGAGAACAATGGCGTCCTAGTTACGCAACTTCAAGCGACGGTGCTCTCGGGACTCGCAGAAGGCACCGGACGAGACAGAAGTGCGCCACCCTCGGACTCCGCGGGACAGAGGTGTGGTTTTCAGAAAGCAGCCCGCTACTGGTGGGTGGAGGGGGAAGGGGGAGGGACGCATTACCTGTGTGGAGTCAGCTAGTGTAAATATTGAAATTATTTAATGTATGTAATAATTTCGGTTTCTCTAGCCTACCTCTCTCAGATTTAAGAATTGTATCAAGAAGCTTGTGTCTGAAAGTCAAGGTAAAGTGTGTCAAAAGTATTTTAAATACTAAGATCGTGACTAGACCTTGGAATAAGTGTAAACAAATTCAAATGTACGGTTTATATTTGTGTGTAATGTTTGTGACGATGGTGACAATACACTTTGACATGCACAAAATCACACTTAAAATAATTTATTTTAAACTCCAGATGGAATTTGTTATTACTCTCAACCTCAAATCATTTAACAATTCTTTCACTTGAGTGAATTATCTTTACAATCAAATGTTAATTATTTGGATGTTATTTATTTTAACTAACTTCAGTACGGTAAATCTTGGACTACTTGGTACGTAACTTGCAGTACCAGTCAACCAAAATAGCAATACGTTATTCCAATATCAAATTCCATCTATACTCGTTAATACTATCTAGTTCGGGATCGCGATTCCGGAATTTGATTTGTAAATCTAAAGATGAACAAGTTGTTCTGTTTCCTTTACAAAGAATATTCAATATACTATAACAGATTCTAGTTCTGCGAAAAATGTTCGTCTTGTTTAAATTGTAATTCGTTAGGGTACTTCTATATTCAGCAAGTCTTCGTGTGATGGGTCAAGGGACCAAACCTTGCTGCAGGATACCCACGAGACGTGTAGGTTCTCGGAGACTCCTTGGTTCAACTCATTCAGGACTGCGATATTGGTGTTGCTCCTCGGTCCTCTAGCGTGCGGCAGGAATACGCGCTGTCACGACTCCATCCTTCAGACTATGGGCGGCGACTGGGCTGGACTGCGCGACGGTCATCCTTCCCGGGCTCGAACTGCGACTTTTCAATCTTCGACAGGATTCTTCTTTCTTCGGAATTATAAAAGGCATTTAATCTTCGTAGTTTCAAAGCAAATTAAAGTCATTTGGCGATCTCTTGAACATGGATTTTGGTCGACTTCTCTTCTTAAGTTATTATTTAAAATCTTGATGTCTGAGTAGTAGTATATAATAGGGGCTCCGGAAACAGGCTTCAGGCTGTGGTGCCTGAAGTGCCGACCGCCATCTTGGATTGTGACGTCACGGCGGCCATCTTGGATGGTTGTGACCTTGACCTTTGACCTTGAACTTGACATTTGACCTCCAAAATGTGTCAAAATCGTCCAAAATTGGGCAAAATTTACCCAAAATTCCTCAAAAATCGTCATAATTTCCATTTATGTGGAAAAAAATTCCGCCAAAAAATCTCAAAAAATTCCACAATTCAAAAATTAGGATTTCGAAAATCCTCAAAAGCAGTTTTGCCTTAGAAAGAACCCAAATTCCTGAAAGTGGCTTAAGCATCCTTAGAGCTAGCCGCTTTAAGCCGCCAAGGTCATGACCTTGAAAATTAGGATGCCATGGCAGCCATATTGGATGATGACGTCACCGTTGCAATTTTAGTTACAGTCGCCATCTTTAAAATCTTCATTTACTATCCGATTTTAATGAATTTTTTTTTAAATTATAAAAAAATTCAAATAATAAAATTTTAATAAAAAATATTTAAAAATCATACATTAACGACACGGAGCTCGGAGTCGCGGTTCGAACCCGGTGGGTGCAAAAAAAAAAATTAAAAATGACGACAGATCCTTCCCCCTAGGTGGCTGCTGGCAGACTGACCCCCACCACTTTTACCAATGCACATATACCATCAGGTAGTATGACGTCATGTCCGCCATCTTGTCTTCGATGCTGGAAGCCAACATCATTGTATCGTTGGCTAGAGTGCGCTGACACCATGCTAGTTTAATTATTACCCACTAGAGTGCAGTAATCATTTATTACTAAGGTGTCCGCCATATTGAAATTTGGACGCCATCTTGAAAATCCGTATTTATTTAGCTAGAAATTTGGGAAAAATTCCAAAATTTATTAAATAAATTTGCAATCAATATACTGATTGGCCCGGTCAGTTCCTATCCTTGGTTCGATACTCGATCGATGCAATATATTTTTATTTTATGTAAAAAATAATAATTTCAATAAATCATGTTAAAAATTCTTAAAGAGACTTTAAATCCTCTACTACCATCATCTTATCAGACATCAAGACTACCATATTGGAAATTCGTAATTTTAATGCTAGAGATTCGGGAAAAAGTTCAAAATTCATTAAATATATTTGCAATCTATATACTGATTAGTTAGATCGACTAAGGTCCTTGGTTCGATTCGGAATGAAGATGAAAAAAAAATAAACATAATATAATAGTGGCAGGTCCGAGAAATAAAACAACACAAGTTCTTTCACAAAATAAAATTTATTACATAATTTCTACTTTACTACACGAACACTTGCGAAAGCCAGCAATCTTATAATCATTTAGGTCCGCAGCGGCGTGAAATGACTAATTCTTAGCTCCAATCGACTTATACTAGAAAGAGTCCAGCCAGAACCTTTACAGACATAGTCCTCCTCTTCTTGACAGAGTTTCTGGATACCGTTTTTAACAGTATGCTTCACATCGTTAGAACTGTAAATTACTGCAGCCGATGTCTTGAATGCACACTTCTTCACTTCGTCTTCGAATGGATACGGCTTTCCATATATACAGTCCAACCACAAGTTGTATTTTAATGGACCGTTTGTTGCTACATCATCAGTAAGCTGATTGATTATGTTCTCTTTGATATCATCAAGAAAATTACAAATGTCTTTCGACTCACCTAACGTATTTAGATAATAGTAGTCTTTCAATGTCCCACGAAATGCAGACTGCGCCAAGTAGAACCCATTATCATTCACTTGTAATGCGCCGAACACAGTCTTAGGTTTATTTTCATGTTCAGACGTCATACCAATCGGTTGCTGCACATCGGTTTTCTTGCTTGTTCTCTTACGAGTCTCCAATCTAAAGCGAGGAGTCGAAGTTTCTACAGGTAGTTCTTCAGTAGACACACGGACTTTACCGTTGCATTTTTTCACATGTCGTCGCAGACTGTCAATACGTGTAAACCATTCATGACACCCATCACAGCGAAACTTTATACGAGATGGATTCTTCTTACATTTACTCCGCTCATGTCTTCGTGCATCATGAGAAAATGCGAACGACATATCACAGTAGCTGCAAGGATACCGTGGTGATGAAGACGATCCTTTCAGACCCGAACCAGATGATGTTGTTGCAGCAGTTACACCATCTCCAGGCATACTCTTATGAACATCAATACATCGTTGCTGCACCGAAACCTTTACTTTCTGCCGCACAGCAGGACCTTTGCATGTCTTCATGTGCGTTTTCATATTATCTTGTCTTGCAAATTGCTTGTGACATTTCTCACAAATAAACATTTTACGATAAGGGTTCTTAGCGCATTCTCTCCTCTCGTGTCGTCGAGTATTGCTGCTGTTTGTGAAAATCTTGTCACAGTAACAGCACCGATGTTCGTTAGTCGTTGTTGAATCACCAGTCATTGAAGTTTCCATCGAGGGCGAAACGAAGTTCGACGAGTTTTCCTGCGTAGTCAGCACCACCGGCATTAAAGTCTCTCCTGCTGACGGTATCGCGACTGTTGAAATCTCCTCTTTTGATGACGTCGTCTTTGCCGACGGGATCTGCACCTTCTCCACCGTAGTTTACGTCAGGGTTCCCGTAGACGATGGTGCGTCGTCCATCAAGTTCAGCGTTTTAGATGGTAAAGATGCCATCGAAGTCTCAAGAACAGGCAATTACATGACGTATGCACCAGTAGAATCAAACTAGGTGATCCTTATACCGACGACGTCAGTAACAAACTGAGCGACCTGCTGTCCAGGACTCGCTTATATACACGCACCGGTTGGAATAATACTCTAGTCAAATCAAGAACCAATTACTATAATACTCGAGTCAAAACACCATTGAAAGAAGAAGCGCACCAAAATAAGGTAACGCATTTGGAAACAAATTCATCAAATGAAATGAACACGCAATGCACGCACTTGCAGCTTTCATCTCAAGGTATCATTTAAATTTCATTCAAGCGAAGTATCAAGCCAATGTCACATCATATTATCATCCTATTGGTCATACTATCCTCAAAATTTAACAGTCTTATAAATCACACCAGTTATAGAAGGACTTATAGTTTATAACACACATCATTTCAGCCATTGTTCTTTAACAAATTCGAATTTAAAAATGTAAAATGTAAGTACTTGTTAAGTTGAAGAACCAGGTACGTAAATATATTATATACTTTATGGACACTGTAGGCACAAAAACCCTAAAAGTACATATGTAAGAATGATATTTAATAAAATTAATATTAAATTGTATATTTAATCACAATAAAATACTTACATCAGATCAAAAAAAGCAGGTTTTATTCTATAAACCCTGCATTTCGTAGATCATGTTTCTTTGAGGATGTATAAATTTTCAACATTTTGCGAACCAAGTAGAAGTTTTAGCCTATTCTCCAATCATTTGGATTGACTCTCGATGATCAATTTGGTCTCGCGTGCTACGGCTTCCATCTTTTCTATATTAATAATATTATTTGTCGTAAAATCTCCGCATCCGTGTCACCATCACAGATTCAAATCACCATCATCGTAGTTGTCATCAATATTGTCATAAGCTGCATCAATATAACTTATTTTATGATATCGTTTCCACATTTCAGTTGTCAGAGATTAACCACAATCTATGATCTTGTGAGCTTCACAATATTCTCTATTGTTTTCTAGACATGGTTAGCTCCATTCTCATTTTCTTTAAAAGCCTATGTGTCCAGTTTTATTATTTAAACCTTCAACCCATCATCCCAAACTCAATTAAATTATTTAATTATATAGAACAAAAATCAACAATGTTCCTTTCATTTAATCTTAGGTACCGTATCATCCTTTCCACCTATAGTTTAGTTTCTTGAGCCCAGGAGTCATTCATTATATACCATACAGTGTTTTTCAAGAGATGTGGTATACTACCAGTTCTACATACAAATCCATCCTATCATTGATTTTTTACACATAAAAAAACCTTCACGTTATTTTTACACGTTTTATTAAATGATCACTTCGACTAAAATAATTACCACACATAGTAATACATACAAATCCATCATATAATTGATTTCTTTACACATAAAAAAACTTTCACGTTATTTTTACACGTTTTAGTAAATTATCACTTCGACTAAAATAATTACCACTCATAGTAATTTCTACAAAGAACTCTTTGCCCAAGACATTTTAACCATCATATCCGAAAACAACCATGTCACGTCTATATCACAAAGTAAAAGAGGGTAGAGGAGATAGGACAAACAAGTGCTAGTCACTCATAGGGTAAGAACCATGTGTTGGATACCTATCTCAGACATTGTAGCAACTCTGTATTTTTCTTACCTCATGTAGAAAAATATCTTCCTATACATACGTTTTTAAAATTATTCACGAACGTCTAGTCAAAAGTACCTAAATTCAAGCTCGTTAACCTTAAAGAAAATTTAAAAAATTCTCAAGGATAGAGGCAGAGACTACACGATCGTGACACGCATACCGTCACCCGCAAATGAACATTGACCCCTCGCGCAGGAGTTGCAAGCTTGCAGAATGCTGCAGCAGTCATATGTTTGCTCGAGTCATACATACATAACGTCGCCAGCCTTCCCACTCATTTCACGCAAAGCTCCAGTGAAATCGTAATAAAGCTTATGTAAAGTACTCGCTGGAATCAGTTTAAAAGTGCTAAACACGGATCCAGAGCAGAAAATCAGCCCTCGAATGTATAACTCGATACTATAAAAAAAATTTGTAGTGTATATAACATATTCAAACCCAATAGCATACTCCTTACGGTGAAAATTATAAGTGGAAAAATTTTAAATCATGACCCCGGCTAGTATACATTTTTTTCGTGAACCCTAAATTCATGTTAGTAATCGGTACGAATGTGTGAGTAATTCGGACGAATAATCGCTTACCAAGTATCCAGAATCTTACTGTTACAGCCCAGCCAGTGCACCAGAGTACCACGAAATATGATCAATTGATTAACATTATTCAATTTTTTAATATCACCTCCGTAGTGTACACCAATATATGACAGGTTACGATTTAAGACCATAAATTTCCCACAAGTCTGTTAGTTTTATTTCGGGAAGTAATAAATTATTTCTCAGAAATAATAAATCAAGTTCCTATCAGATTTGCTCTAACGTTACGGTATTACATACACCAGCACTTTACCAAAACATCTCCCATAAAAAATCCTAAGAATGCAGATAACATACTCAGACAAAAGTAATTTTAGCAAAACTGTCTTGAACATTATTGGTAAAAATAATAAACACACAAACAAGTCAAAACGTGCATTACAACTCCGACCAAAATTACGTGTCACATGTAGTTTATTACATTAAGATGAATGAAGTAGGTTAAGAAAAATAAATCAAATAATATTTTTAATTCTATAATTTATTTAAAATTGTACATTTATACACAATAAAATCTGACATGGTATATATATATATATATATATATATATATATATATCGTATACATTTCTCAGTTCATGTGACAATCATTTTTATTAAAATAAATTATTATATTTCGTTTTTAGAGTGACAAAATACAAATAATTCATGCAGATCACGTTACATCAGTTCAGGAGTGTAGCACCTTAGAGGACCAGAGATGATGCTAGAAACCCACCTTTACCAAATTTATAATGTTTTTTCAAGTATAATTTTCGTGTAACCTGTACACCGCACTTCTCACACAGAAATTTTACACGGTCAAGATTTCTTCTGCATCCATGCTTTTCATGGATGCGTGTACTTCGTAGTCGCTCAAATCGTTTACCACAGTAGCGGCACTGATACAGATATTCATCGCAATTACCATCGCTTCCCCGCTGTACAACTTGCAAACGAGCTTTGCTTTTACAATGCCTAATCAAATTACTTTTGTTTGTGAAATGTACACCACATGGGTCACACGGAAATGTCACACGATTAGCGTTTCTTCTACAGACATGATTTTCATGTCTTCTTGCATGTTGACGGTATTTAAAACTTTTGTCACAGTAACAGCACCGATGTTCGTTAGTCGTTCTTGAATCACCAGTCATTGAAGTTTCCATCGAGGACGAAACGAAGTTCGTAGAGTTTTCCTGTGTAGTCAGCACCACCGGCATTAAAGTCTCCTCTGCTGACGGTATCGCGACTGTTGAAGTCTCCTCTTGTGATGACGTCGTCGTTGCCGACGGGATCTGCACCTTCTCCACCGTAGCTGACGTTAAGGTTCCCGTAGACGATGGTACAACATCCATCAAGTTCGTCGTTTTAGATGGTAAAGATGCCATCGAGTTCACAAGAACAGGTAATTACGCGTCTTATGCACCAGAAGAATCAAACTAGGTGATCCTTACACCGTCGTCGCCAGTAACAAACTGAGCGACCTGCTGTCTAAGACTCGCTTAAATATCAGCGTCCGCTTGTATAATACGCAAGTCAATACATCATCCATTGTTATTACTAAAAAAAATTAGGAATTTCAAGGAATAAAAGTTTAAATTATATATTGAAACAACTAATCGCACATCCTACATACACGGTTCATTTAGACTTACTAGAAGGATTAAGAGTCTCTGAACAATGGAACTTTCACAACCCAAACATAATTTAAACTAGGTACCCAAATTTAAATTTTATTATGTACAGCTACACATAACCTCCACCTGACTCCAAATGACTACAACACATGACCAAAATAATTTATACGATACCAGGTTAGGTCCAAAGTCAATTTTTTTTGTACCTCTCATCTACAGTTCAGAGGACCTTCAGTGTTGATATAGCTACAGACAAGACATGCCCAGTACCATACATCTTCAAAGCCTTCAAAGTCGATCCTTGTTAAGCCTTATGACAAAAGTCTCCAAAACAAGAGTCCTACTCTATAAGTTTACTATACACTTTTATGCCTTTTCATAGCACACATCGATAAATATATTCATAAATAACCCAAAATATTATCAGACCACTAGCATTCGATTTACGCACCAACATATTCATCAACACAAGTCCATTCTACATTAAGCTCCTCACTTATTTTCTTAAGTCTACTCGGCTACACTCAGCACACAAAAACCAAAAGAAGTCAATTACCAACCTAGTATTTATGTACATTCGCTCATTTAACATGAGGTGCCCGCCATATTGAAATTTGGGCACCATCTTAGATATTTGTATTTATTGACTTATTAGTTCGGGAAAAATTCCAAAATTCAGCGAAAAAATCCCACATTATTTTACATATTGAATCGAAACTTGCGTCGATCCATGGATGAAGCTGAAAATAAATTTAATTTAAATACCAGAAAGTGTCAGGTTCGAGAAATAAAACACCACAAGTTCTTTTACAAACATAATATTTATTACACAATTTCTATCCTACTACAGAATCACTTGCAAAAGCCAGCAATCTTATAAACATTTAGCCCTGCATAGACATGCAACGACTACTTCTTAGCCCAACAGCTCCAAATGCTCCAACAGCTCCAAATGCTCCAACAGCTCCAACAGCTCCAAATGCTCCAACTGCCTTTTCTTTCAACAGCTCCAATGATATTGGGCTACAATGCTACGAGTCTAAGAGACTACGAGGCTACAAGGCTACGAGTCTAAAAGGATCTAGCTGGTTCCGAGTTATACATGGCGGCGAGACTGCATGACTAAAAGACCGCTTGGCTACGAAACCATATGTCAATGAAGCTACTCGGCTCCAACACGCAATGTACACACAGTACACACAGGAAACGGAACGTATACACAGTACACACAGGAAACGGAACGTACATACAGTACACACAGGAAACAAAACGTACACACAGTACACACAGGAAACGGAACGTACACACAGTACACACAGGAAACGGAACGTACACACAGTACACACAGGAAAACGGAATGATCACACATACAGTAGCGGAAACACACACACACAGGCTTAGTTAGAAATCAGGATACAAGAAATAAATCATACTTTTTTAAAATATAAATAATTCATTTCATTTTTCAATAGTACACGCATGACAGTTAATCAAATGATTATTGTATGTAGCCAGCTTTTCGCAGTTCGTTAAGTATGGACGATACTTCCTCCATATGCGAGTAGTTTCCTCTACGAACAGATGCCACCAACAGTCTTAGCCGGTCAACCAATATGTTGGGATCTTCCCATGAGCTACATTTAATCTCTTCTGCTATGTTCATCTTCCTATTTTGTTTATAATAAATATTATTATCCCTGGTGTCTTCTGTTTCAACACCAACTACAAGGTCACTTTCGGCATCGAGCCAATGATTATCACAAGCTTGATTAGGATAATTTATTTTATTACGTCGTTTCCATCGTTTTGGTCTAAAGACACCATCACAGTCTTCGCTCTTGTATGATTTAGGTGCTTCAGCACAGTACTCATTCATGTCAGCATCACAAGATTGATCAAGATAATTTATTTTATTACGACGTTTCCACCGTTTTGGTCTTAGCCCGCCATCACAGTCTTCGATCTTGACCGCTTTAGGTGCTTCAGCACAGTACTCAATCATGTCAGCCTTAGTTGTGTCAGCACAGTCATCGATCATGTCAACCTCAGATGTGTCACCACAATCTTCATCCATGTCAGATTCAGATGTTTCATCACAGTCTTCGGTATTGTCAGCTTCAGGTGGTTCTCCATCTTTCACATTTTCATGGAGACGACTAGATATTGGTGTAAATATCTTTTCATTTCTAATGAGGTCACTACTTTCTTCGTTTGTTTTTAATTTTAAATTATTGTTTTGATCTATATAAATATTTTTAGCATTAGCTTTTTTACAGTCTTCATAATTATTATTGACGTCTAATATTTTGCCTTCGTTCCTCTTCCACGATGTTGGAACACAGTCTTCGTTATCTTTATTCATCTTAGTTGTACAGTTCATGCAATGTCTATCCAAGTAATATCTTCTACCAAAGGATTTATGACACTGACTGCAATTAAATGGTTTTTCACAAGGACCCAAACTACACTCGCTTCTCTCATGACGTTTAGCATTCTTTCTCAAGGTAAACACCTTGCTGCAGTATCTACAGTGATGTCGGTTTGATACAGCTACAGGCAACGAATCAGGGTACATGTTAGCTTCTGCGACTAATGGTAGATGAAAACTAAGAGTTGTAAATTAAACCATTACTTAAATAGAATTTTTTTTTAAATAATTATTTCGTCAGCGGGAGTTAAGTTATCTCATACAAAAGTACTGGTTGTAAGTAGTTCTACTTTTCATCAACAGTTGACTCCACATGTTGCTAGCTGGTAAATAATAATTATTACTTTTATGCCGGATGAAGGATGCTCACTAACGATCTGTTGAAAAAGGTGTTCTTCCCTAGATCTCAAGAGGAAGAACATCATCCTTATTTAAAAAAAAAATAGTGAATATCATCATGGCCTAGCGAGAATCACAAGATAACCTATTCGCATATTAGCATCCAGCATGTATCAGTTGTCTGTATAAGCAGTCTCTGTTGTCTGTATAAGCAGTCAATGTTTTGTGTGGGATGCAGGATGCTCCCTAACGATCGCAACAGAAGGAGGGCTTCGCTAGAACTCAAGGGGAAGGGAAATCTTCGTGTGTGATAGAGTTTCTCAGTTGTTTCATGACGTAGTAATCGTCTGATTAATGATCTTCCGTTTTTGTCTGATTTCCACCTGATAAAAAAAAAATTTAAGTACCGATTTGTTAATATGAATTCGGAAATTTATACGAAACTCTGAATAAAATTACCTGTCTTAGACACCAAGGACAATGCAGTCTGTCTTACATGTTAATGCTTCTCAACTGTCCCATAGCATATTATTTGTCTGAGTAAGGTTATTTTATTTTAAATCCACCTAATAAAAATATTGTAAGTGCTAATTTATTAGCAGGATTTCACTAATTAAATGTAACTCTGAATAAAATGACATGACGCATTTAGTAAAAATTCATTCATGCAGATATCGATTTCTCACAAATAATCAGGATCACGCGGAGAAAACCATCATATGTCTAGCCAGGAATAATCAAAATCATTTGGAAAAATCCATTAAAATATTAACAAGAATAATCGGGAGCACACGGAAAAAACCTTCATAATATTGACAAGGATAATCAGAAGCACACGGAGAAAACCACCATAATTATGAGAAGAATAATCAGAAGCACACGGAGAAAACCACCACGCGTTTTCTTGATATCATAAAATTAGAGGGAAAAAAAATTAAAAAAAAAAATTCATAACAAATTTAAAATAAAAACAAAAAATACATAATATTCTGCTAGCTTGTGAACTTCTCATTGATGAGCAAAGATAGAGTTGTAGTAGAAGCCAGAATTTTATGTATTTTTTGTTTTTATTTTAAATTTGTTATGAATTTTTTTTTTAAATTTTTTTTTTCCTCTAATTTTATGATATCAAGAAAACGCGTGGTGGTTTTCTCCGTGTGCTTCTGATTATTCTTCTCATAATTATGGTGTTTTTCTCCGTGTGCTTCTGATTATCCTTGTCAATATTATGAAGGTTTTTTCCGTGTGTTCCTGATTATTCTTGTTAATATTTTAATGTATTTTTCCAAATGATTTTGATTATTCCTGGCTAGACATATGATGGTTTTCTCCGCGTGATCCTGATTATTTGTGAGAAATCGATCTCTGCATGAATGAATTTTTACTAAATGCGTCATGTCATTTTATTCAGAGTTACATTTAATTAGTGAAATCCTGCTAATAAATTAGCACTTACAATATTTTTATTAGGTGGATTTAAAATAAAATAACCTTACTCAGACAAATAATATGCTATGGGACAGTTGAGAAGCATTAACATGTTAGACAGACTGCATTGTCCTTGGTGTCTAAGACAGGTAATTTTATTCAGAGTTTCGTATAAATTTCCGAATTCATATTAACAAATCGGTACTTAAATTTTTTTTTATCAGGTGGAAATCAGACAAAAACGGAAGATCATTAATCAGACGATTACTACGTCATGAAACAACTGAGAAACTCTATCACACACGAAGATTTCCCTTCCCCTTGAGTTCTAGCGAAGCCCTCCTTCTGTTGCGATCGTTAGGGAGCATCCTGCATCCCACACAAAACATTGACTGCTTATACAGACAACAGAGACTGCTTATACAGACAACTGATACATGCTGGATGCTAATATGCGAATAGGTTATCTTGTGATTCTCGCTAGGCCATGATGATATTCACTATTTTTTTTTTTTTAAATAAGGACGATATTCTTCCTCTTGAGATCTAGGGAAGCACACCTTTTTCAACAGATCGTTAGTGAGCATCCTGCATCCGGCATAAAAGTAATAATTATTATTTACCAGGTAGCAACATGTGGAGTCAACTGTTGATGAAAAGTAGAACTACTTACAACCAGTACTTTTGTATGAGATAACTTAACTCCCGCTGACGAAATAATTATTTAAAAAAAAATTCTATTTAAGTAATGGTTTAATTTACAACTCTTAGTTTTCATCTACCATTAGTCGCAGAAGCTAACATGTACCCTGATTCGTTGCCTGTAGCTGTATCAAACCGTCATCACTGTAGATACTGCAGCAAGTTGTTTACCTTGAGAAAGAATGCTAAACGTCATGAGAGAAGCGAGTGTAGTTTGGGTCCTTGTGAAAAACCATTTAATTGCAGTCAGTGTCATAAATCCTTTGGTAGAAGATATTACTTGGATAGACATTGCATGAACTGTACAACTAAGATGAATAAAGATAACGAAGACTGTGTTCCAACATCGTGGAAGAGGAACGAAGGCAGAATATTAGACGTCAATAATAATTATGAAGACTGTAAAAAAGCTAATGCTAAAAATATTTATATAGATCATAACAATAATTTAAAATTAAAAACAAACGAAGAAAGTAGCAACCTCATTAGAAATGAAAAGATATTTACACCAATATCTAGTCGTCTCCATGAAAATGTGAAAGATGGAGAACCACCTGAAGCTGACAATACCGAAGACTGTGATGAAACATCTGAATCTGACATGGATGAAGATTGTGGTGACACATCTGAGGTTGACATGATCGATGACTGTGCTGACACAACTAAGGCTGACATGATTGAGTACTGTGCTGAAGCACCTAAAGCGGTCAAGATCGAAGACTGTGATGGCGGGCTAAGACCAAAACGGTGGAAACGTCGTAATAAAATAAATTATCTTGATCAATCTTGTGATGCTGACATGAATGAGTACTGTGCTGAAGCACCTAAATCATACAAGAGCGAAGACTGTGATGGTGTCTTTAGACCAAAACGATGGAAACGACGTAATAAAATAAATTATCCTAATCAAGCTTGTGATAATCATTGGCTCGATGCCGAAAGTGACCTTGTAGTTGGTGTTGAAACAGAAGACACCAGGGATAATAATATTTATTATAAACAAAATAGGAAGATGAACATAGCAGAAGAGATTAAATGTAGCTCATGGGAAGATCCCAACATATTGGTTGACCGGCTAAGACTGTTGGTGGCATCTGTTCGTAGAGGAAACTACTCGCATATGGAGGAAGTATCGTCCATACTTAACGAACTGCGAAAAGCTGGCTACATACAATAATCATTTGATTAACTGTCATGCGTGTACTATTGAAAAATGAAATGAATTATTTATATTTTAAAAAAGTATGATTTATTTCTTGTATCCTGATTTCTAACTAAGCCTGTGTGTGTGTGTTTCCGCTACTGTATGTGTGATCATTCCGTTTTCCTGTGTGTACTGTGTGTACGTTCCGTTTCCTGTGTGTACTGTGTGTACGTTCCGTTTCCTGTGTGTACTGTGTGTACGTTTTGTTTCCTGTGTGTACTGTATGTACGTTCCGTTTCCTGTGTGTACTGTGTATACGTTCCGTTTCCTGTGTGTACTGTGTGTACATTGCGTGTTGGAGCCGAGTAGCTTCATTGACATATGGTTTCGTAGCCAAGCGGTCTTTTAGTCATGCAGTCTCGCCGCCATGTATAACTCGGAACCAGCTAGATCCTTTTAGACTCGTAGCCTTGTAGCCTCGTAGTCACTTAGACTCGTAGCATTGTAGCCCAATATCATTGGAGCTGTTGAAAGAAAAGGCAGTTGGAGCATTTGGAGCTGTTGGAGCTGTTGGAGCATTTGGAGCTGTTGGAGCATTTGGAGCTGTTGGGCTAAGAAGTAGTCGTTGCATGTCTATGCAGGGCTAAATGTTTATAAGATTGCTGGCTTTTGCAAGTGATTCTGTAGTAGGATAGAAATTGTGTAATAAATATTATGTTTGTAAAAGAACTTGTGGTGTTTTATTTCTCGAACCTGACACTTTCTGGTATTTAAATTAAATTTATTTTCAGCTTCATCCATGGATCGACGCAAGTTTCGATTCAATATGTAAAATAATGTGGGATTTTTTCGCTGAATTTTGGAATTTTTCCCGAACTAATAAGTCAATAAATACAAATATCTAAGATGGTGCCCAAATTTCAATATGGCGGGCACCTCATGTTAAATGAGCGAATGTACATAAATACTAGGTTGGTAATTGACTTCTTTTGGTTTTTGTGTGCTGAGTGTAGCCGAGTAGACTTAAGAAAATAAGTGAGGAGCTTAATGTAGAATGGACTTGTGTTGATGAATATGTTGGTGCGTAAATCGAATGCTAGTGGTCTGATAATATTTTGGGTTATTTATGAATATATTTATCGATGTGTGCTATGAAAAGGCATAAAAGTGTATAGTAAACTTATAGAGTAGGACTCTTGTTTTGGAGACTTTTGTCATAAGGCTTAACAAGGATCGACTTTGAAGGCTTTGAAGATGTATGGTACTGGGCATGTCTTGTCTGTAGCTATATCAACACTGAAGGTCCTCTGAACTGTAGATGAGAGGTACAAAAAAAATTGACTTTGGACCTAACCTGGTATCGTATAAATTATTTTGGTCATGTGTTGTAGTCATTTGGAGTCAGGTGGAGGTTATGTGTAGCTGTACATAATAAAATTTAAATTTGGGTACCTAGTTTAAATTATGTTTGGGTTGTGAAAGTTCCATTGTTCAGAGACTCTTAATCCTTCTAGTAAGTCTAAATGAACCGTGTATGTAGGATGTGCGATTAGTTGTTTCAATATATAATTTAAACTTTTATTCCTTGAAATTCCTAATTTTTTTTAGTAATAACAATGGATGATGTATTGACTTGCGTATTATACAAGCGGACGCTGATATTTAAGCGAGTCTTAGACAGCAGGTCGCTCAGTTTGTTACTGGCGACGACGGTGTAAGGATCACCTAGTTTGATTCTTCTGGTGCATAAGACGCGTAATTACCTGTTCTTGTGAACTCGTTGGCATCTTTACCATCTAAAACGACGAACTTGATGGATGTTGTACCATCGTCTACGGGAACCTTAACGTCAGCTACGGTGGAGAAGGTGCAGATCCCGTCGGCAACGACGACGTCATCACAAGAGGAGACTTCAACAGTCGCGATACCGTCAGCAGAGGAGACTTTAATGCCGGTGGTGCTGACTACACAGGAAAACTCTACGAACTTCGTTTCGTCCTCGATGGAAACTTCAATGACTGGTGATTCAAGAACGACTAACGAACATCGGTGCTGTTACTGTGACAAAAGTTTTAAATACCGTAAACATGCAAGAAGACATGAAAATCATGTCTGTAGAAGAAACGCTAATCGTGTGACATTTCCGTGTGACCCATGTGGTGTACATTTCACAAACAAAAGTAATTTGATTAGGCATTGTAAAAGCAAAGCTCGTTTGCAAGTTGTACAGCGGGGAAGCGATGGTAATTGCGATGAATATCTGTATCAGTGCCGCTACTGTGGTAAACGATTTGAGCGACTACGAAGTACACGCATCCATGAAAAGCATGGATGCAGAAGAAATCTTGACCGTGTAAAATTTCTGTGTGAGAAGTGCGGTGTACAGGTTACACGAAAATTATACTTGAAAAAACATTATAAATTTTGTAAAGGTGGGTTTCTAGCATCATCTCTGGTCCTCTAAGGTGCTACACTCCTGAACTGATGTAACGTGATCTGCATGAATTATTTGTATTTTGTCACTCTAAAAACGAAATATAATAATTTATTTTAATAAAAATGATTGTCACATGAACTGAGAAATGTATACGATATATATATATATGTATATATATATATATACCATGTCAGATTTTATTGTGTATAAATGTACAATTTTAAATAAATTATAGAATTAAAAATATTATTTGATTTATTTTTCTTAACCTACTTCATTCATCTTAATGTAATAAACTACATGTGACACGTAATTTTGGTCGGAGTTGTAATGCACGTTTTGACTTGTTTGTGTGTTTATTATTTTTACCAATAATGTTCAAGACAGTTTTGCTAAAATTACTTTTGTCTGAGTATGTTATCTGCATTCTTAGGATTTTTTATGGGAGATGTTTTGGTAAAGTGCTGGTGTATGTAATACCGTAACGTTAGAGCAAATCTGATAGGAACTTGATTTATTATTTCTGAGAAATAATTTATTACTTCCCGAAATAAAACTAACAGACTTGTGGGAAATTTATGGTCTTAAATCGTAACCTGTCATATATTGGTGTACACTACGGAGGTGATATTAAAAAATTGAATAATGTTAATCAATTGATCATACTTCGTGGTACTCTGGTGCACTGGCTGGGCTGTAACAGTAAGATTCTGGATACTTGGTAAGCGATTATTCGTCCGAATTACTCACACATTCGTACCGATTACTAACATGAATTTAGGGTTCACGAATAAAATGTATACTAGCCGGGGTCATGATTTAAAATTTTTCCACTTATAATTTTCACCGTAAGGAGTATGCTATTGGGTTTGAATATGTTATATACACTACAATTTTTTTTTATAGTATCGAGTTATACATTTGAGGGCTGATTTTCTGCTCTGGATCCGTGTTTAGCACTTTTAAACTGATTCCAGCGAGTACTTTACATAAGCTTTATTACGATTTCACTGGAGCTTTGCGTGAAATGAGTGGGAAGGCTGGCGACGTTATGTATGTATGACTCGAGCAAACATATGACTGCTGCAGCATTCTGCAAGCTTGCAACTCCTGCGCGAGGGGTCAATGTTCATTTGCGGGTGACGGTATGCGTGTCACGATCGTGTAGTCTCTGCCTCTATCCTTGAGAATTTTTTAAATTTTCTTTGAGGTTAACGAGCTTGAATTTAGGTACTTTTGACTAGACGTTCGTGAATAATTTTAAAAACGTATGTATAGGAAGATATTTTTCTACATGAGGTAAGAAAAATACAGAGTTGCTACAATGTCTGAGATAGGTATCCAACACATGGTTCTTACCCTATGAGTGACTAGCACTTGTTTGTCCTATCTCCTCTACCCTCTTTTACTTTGTGATATAGACGTGACATGGTTGTTTTCGGATATGATGGTTAAAATGTCTTGGGCAAAGAGTTCTTTGTAGAAATTACTATGAGTGGTAATTATTTTAGTCGAAGTGATAATTTACTAAAACGTGTAAAAATAACGTGAAAGTTTTTTTATGTGTAAAGAAATCAATTATATGATGGATTTGTATGTATTACTATGTGTGGTAATTATTTTAGTCGAAGTGATCATTTAATAAAACGTGTAAAAATAACGTGAAGGTTTTTTTATGTGTAAAAAATCAATGATAGGATGGATTTGTATGTAGAACTGGTAGTATACCACATCTCTTGAAAAACACTGTATGGTATATAATGAATGACTCCTGGGCTCAAGAAACTAAACTATAGGTGGAAAGGATGATACGGTACCTAAGATTAAATGAAAGGAACATTGTTGATTTTTGTTCTATATAATTAAATAATTTAATTGAGTTTGGGATGATGGGTTGAAGGTTTAAATAATAAAACTGGACACATAGGCTTTTAAAGAAAATGAGAATGGAGCTAACCATGTCTAGAAAACAATAGAGAATATTGTGAAGCTCACAAGATCATAGATTGTGGTTAATCTCTGACAACTGAAATGTGGAAACGATATCATAAAATAAGTTATATTGATGCAGCTTATGACAATATTGATGACAACTACGATGATGGTGATTTGAATCTGTGATGGTGACACGGATGCGGAGATTTTACGACAAATAATATTATTAATATAGAAAAGATGGAAGCCGTAGCACGCGAGACCAAATTGATCATCGAGAGTCAATCCAAATGATTGGAGAATAGGCTAAAACTTCTACTTGGTTCGCAAAATGTTGAAAATTTATACATCCTCAAAGAAACATGATCTACGAAATGCAGGGTTTATAGAATAAAACCTGCTTTTTTTGATCTGATGTAAGTATTTTATTGTGATTAAATATACAATTTAATATTAATTTTATTAAATATCATTCTTACATATGTACTTTTAGGGTTTTTGTGCCTACAGTGTCCATAAAGTATATAATATATTTACGTACCTGGTTCTTCAACTTAACAAGTACTTACATTTTATATTTTTAAATTCGAATTTGTTAAAGAACAATGGCTGAAATGATGTGTTTTATAAACTATAAGTCCTTCTATAACTGGTGTGATTTATAAGACTGTTAAATTTTGAGGATAGTATGACCAATAGGATGATAATATGATGTGACATTGGCTTGATACTTCGCTTGAATGAAATTTAAATGATACCTTGAGATGAAAGCTGCAAGTGCGTGCATTGCGTGTTCATTTCATTTGATGAATTTGTTTCCAAATGCGTTACCTTATTTTGGTGCGCTTCTTCTTTCAATGGTGTTTTGACTCGAGTATTATAGTAATTGGTTCTTGATTTGACTAGAGTATTATTCCAACCGGTGCGTGTATATAAGCGAGTCCTGGACAGCAGGTCGCTCAGTTTGTTACTGACGTCGTCGGTATAAGGATCACCTAGTTTGATTCTACTGGTGCATACGTCGTGTAATTGCCTGTTCTTGAGACTTCGATGGCATCTTTACCATCTAAAACGCTGAACTTGATGGACGACGCACCATCGTCTACGGGAACCCTGACGTAAACTACGGTGGAGAAGGTGCAGATCCCGTCGGCAAAGACGACGTCATCAAAAGAGGAGATTTCAACAGTCGCGATACCGTCAGCAGGAGAGACTTTAATGCCGGTGGTGCTGACTACGCAGGAAAACTCGTCGAACTTCGTTTCGCCCTCGATGGAAACTTCAATGACTGGTGATTCAACAACGACTAACGAACATCGGTGCTGTTACTGTGACAAGATTTTCACAAACAGCAGCAATACTCGACGACACGAGAGGAGAGAATGCGCTAAGAACCCTTATCGTAAAATGTTTGTTTGTGAGAAATGTCACAAGCAATTTGCAAGACAAGATAATATGAAAACGCACATGAAGACATGCAAAGGTCCTGCTGTGCGGCAGAAAGTAAAGGTTTCGGTGCAGCAACGATGTATTGATGTTCATAAGAGTATGCCTGGAGATGGTGTAACTGCTGCAACAAAATCATCTGGTGCGGGTCTGAAAGGATCGTCTTCATCACCACGGTATCCTTGCAGCTACTGTGATATGTCGTTCGCATTTTCTCATGATGCACGAAGACATGAGCGGAGTAAATGTAAGAAGAATCCATCTCGTATAAAGTTTCGCTGTGATGGGTGTCATGAATGGTTTACACGTATTGACAGTCTGCGACGACATGTGAAAAAATGCAACGGTAAAGTCCGTGTGTCTACTGAAGAACTACCTGTAGAAACTTCGACTCCTCGCTTTAGATTGGAGACTCGTAAGAGAACAAGCAAGAAAACCGATGTGCAGCAACCGATTGGTATGACGTCTGAACATGAAAATAAACCTAAGACTGTGTTCGGCGCATTACAAGTGAATGATAATGGGTTCTACTTGGCGCAGTCTGCATTTCGTGGGACATTGAAAGACTACTATTATCTAAATACGTTAGGTGAGTCGAAAGACATTTGTAATTTTCTTGATGATATCAAAGAGAACATAATCAATCAGCTTACTGATGATGTAGCAACAAACGGTCCATTAAAATACAACTTGTGGTTGGACTGTATATATGGAAAGCCGTATCCATTCGAAGACGAAGTGAAGAAGTGTGCATTCAAGACATCGGCTGCAGTAATTTACAGTTCTAACGATGTGAAGCATACTGTTAAAAACGGTATCCAGAAACTCTGTCAAGAAGAGGAGGACTATGTCTGTAAAGGTTCTGGCTGGACTCTTTCTAGTATAAGCCGATTGGAGCTAAGAATTAGTCATTTCACGCCGCTGCGGACCTAAATGATTATAAGATTGCTGGCTTTCGCAAGTGTTCGTGTAGTAAAGTAGAAATTATGTAATAAATTTTATTTTGTGAAAGAACTTGTGTTGTTTTATTTCTCGGACCTGCCACTATTATATTATGTTTATTTTTTTTTCATCTTCATTCCGAATCGAACCAAGGACCTTAGTCGATCTAACTAATCAGTATATAGATTGCAAATTTATTTAATGAATTTTGAACTTTTTCCCGAATCTCTAGCATTAAAATTACGAATTTCCAATATGGTAGTCTTGATGTCTGATAAGATGATGGTAGTAGAGGATTTAAAGTCTCTTTAAGAATTTTGAACATGATTTATTGAAATTATTATTTTTTACATAAAATAAAAATATATTGCATCGATCGAGTATCGAACCAAGGATAGGAACTGACCGGGCCAATCAGTATATTGATTGCAAATTTATTTAATAAATTTTGGAATTTTTCCCAAATTTCTAGCTAAATAAATACGGATTTTCAAGATGGCGTCCAAATTTTAATATGGCGGACACCTTATTAATAAATGATTACTGCACTCTAGTGGGTAATAATTAAACTAGCATGGTGTCAGCGCACTCTAGCCGACGATACAATGATGTTGGCTTCCAGCATCGAAGACAAGATGGCGGACATGACGTCATACTACCTGATGGTATATGTGCATTGGTAAAAGTGGTGGGTGTCAGTCTGCCAGCAGCCACCTAGGGGGAAGGATCTGTCGTCATTTTTAATTTTTTTTTTTGCACCCACCGGGTTCGAACCGCGGACTCCGAGCTCCGTGTCGTTAATGTATGATTTTTAAATATTTTTTTTTAAAATTTTTATAATTTTTTAAAAAAAATTCATTAAAATCGGATAGTAAATGAAGATTTTAAAGATGGCGACTGTAACTAAAATTGCAACGGTGACGTCATAATCCAATATGGCTGCCATGGCATCCTAATTTTCAAGGTCATGACCTTGGCGGCTTAAAGCGGCTAGCTCTAAGGATGCTTAAGCCACTTTCAGGAATTTGGGTTCTTTCTAAGGCAAAACGGCTTTTGAGGATTTTCGAAATCCTAATTTTTGAATTGTGGAATTTTTTGAGATTTTTTGGCGGAATTTTTTTCCACATAAATGGAAATTATGACGATTTTTGAGGAATTTTGGGTAAAATTTGCCCAATTTTGGACGATTTTGACACATTTTGAAGGTCAAATGTCAAGGTCAAGGTCAAACGTCAAGGTCACAACCATCCAAAATGGCCGCCGTGACGTCACAATCCAAGATGGCGGTCGGCACCACATGCACCACAGCCTGAAGCCTGTTTCCGGAGCCCCTATTATATACTACTCTGAGTATTATCTTCGTCGATTAAAAATATTATTTTCTTCATAAACTCAGTTGATATTGTCATTAATAACTATTTCCAATCTTCTATAAAATTCAATTATAAATCAATGTGGTCTTAGTCAAGTCTCAATTCGTTCTAAAAGAATATTTTCCCCGTCACTAGTAAACGATTTTCTTTAGTTTTTTGTTAAAACAAAAACTAGTAAAATTACTAACCATTACTGACGTGTTCATCTTTAAATTACTAGTTGTTTCAAAAAATACTGCTATGCTAGCCTTGACAATATTTTAAAATAAAAATTAACATAGAGTAAGACATAGACAAAACGATAACCAAATAATGTACAGTCTGAATTAATCATAGAGTACAAATATAAACATACGGATTAAAATGTAATTAAACAAAATAAATATTAAAGGAAATTAAATATTTACTTTCTATAAAGTGTAAATTTTGCCTTTATACCTGGGTCACAGCGGGGTTTCCCCGGGGATAAGTGTGGTCAGTGCGCCGCTCCAGCCATTTATAGTCGCCTCGTAACAGTACTATCCTGCGAACATAAGAAATTACAAATTAACAGAAATTTTAAACCTTATCAAATTAGTTAACTGCAGTGAATTACAAAAGAATCCCCTCTATTTAATTAACCAGCATTAATAAGTACATTATTTGTCATCGTTCGTAGATTACAGGCAAAAAAATCTGCTTCACAAAGCATATATTTACCATATTTATTATTTCTGAAATTCTATTTAATTTGCAATAATTAGGACATAACGCTAAATTGCATAACCTTCATAAACCGAAGTTGCCCACTCTAAGTAAAAGCGGCACTACTAAGCGAAGCCGTGAAAATATTTAACAAGTGGGAAACGGGAGATTTCAAATTTCGCACCTTCGCCTTTTGATTCTTATGCTGATCGGGTAATTCGGTGCTCTAGTTTGAATCAGGACCTCTCCGAAATTCTACCGAAGTACGTTCATACTTATACAGAACGTCCCTTAACTCAGCGCCAAGCTGAAAATAGTTAATATACTAATTATTACGGTTATTAATTAAAAAAATTAAAATAGTTTCGCAATTTTGAAGTTATCATTGGCATTTTATCAAAATAAAATTTTAATTGCACCAAATTATTAGATTACTCTTACTACATTTTTGTCTTGAAATCCTTTATAACCATACTATTAATAATTATTAGGAATAAAATATTACATGTAATAATTTTTTGGGAAAACAATTCTTTACATTACCTACATATGTGGGAAAAACTGTAAAAATATAAAATGATATATAATGCTTACTTAGCAAAGTTATTTGAAAATATGGCTCATTTAAGGAAATAATGCGCTAAGTTAGCATTATAATTTTGCCGCATCACTCGTGCACAGTTTCCCCCTCCCCCCCCCCCCCCAAATATAGTATGATTGATTTTATTTTGAATTTCTATCACGATTATGTAACAAAAATTCGTAGTGATATTATCTAGTAATTGGGTGTAATGTGGAGATTATAAACCTTTTGGAAAAATGCCCGTAACTCAGAAAGTTTGACGTTTATTTTATTTATTTTTTATATTTAGTACCTTCATTAATTGGCCTATTAAAATTTTCTCGGTTTGAATTTCATAATAAGTCTTTTTTCATATAATTGCAACTATTCTAGTTAATATGTAACATTTAGTACAAATTAATTTGGTTCAGGTGTTCGTTTTGTGTAGATTTAAATTTTTCATTGATCATTTATTTTGACAGTTATGTTAATTTATTAGCTTTATTTTCCTTGATGGATATTTAGTTTTCTTTTAACAAATACGAACTGAAACACTTTTAAAAATTAATTGAATCGTTTTTGGTACACTTTGGGTATCCGAAAAAACCATAGAAGCACGTGAATGATGAAAAATTCTCTCCAAGAAAATATGGAACGCGTCCGAAACAAAATGCTTTGAAAATATTGGAAAACTCGATCCCTTAAAGAATATAATGGTGGAATATTAATGAAGTCATAGGTGTTACATTCGATAAAAATTAAATTTATTCAAAGCGAACTTTGATAGTAAGCACACACGCAGTTCTTATAGTAATCAATATTTAATGTTCCAGGGGGATGGGGGTGAGCTATAACTTCAACAAGTTAATTAATGTGATAGAAGGGCAATTGTCGCCCTTAAAGTTCTTGATTCTCCTGACTCACTTCAGGGGGATAGAGACATAAATTATAATGAAATAAAAAATTCCTGTTTTTGTTCGTGTTTTAAAATTGATTCTTAATATAACTATCCGTAGTTGATTATAAATATAAATGTTTAATGTTTCAGTTTAATGATTGTTTATTTAATGTTATTGAAAAAAACAGAAATTATTATTTATATTTGAATCCTAGCATAGAAAAGGGCATGAAGTCGTGTGTTACCCAATTTTGAATTAAACGTGTGTATGTGCACTTTTCGTAAAACTCTTTATTTTTTTAATATAATTTGTATATCAATAAAAATTTGTTTTTCGACAAAAAACTGAAATTCTCAAGGTTTTGAGAAACTTATATTTTGTTAATATGTTATGTATGTTATGTTAGTATGTTATTTTTTGTTGTGACCCATGATTTCATGTTAATATTGAAATATAATAAGCTGCAACTATTTATAATCTGACAACTATATTTATTTTTATTGATTCAATTTAAATGGCTAGCAAGAAAATTACAAGAAATGGTTATAGTAGTATACAATAGGGCATCCGAGGACAGGCCTCAGGCGGTGGTGCCGGTGCCGGTGTCCGCCATCTTGGATTTGTGACGTCACGGCGGCAAAAATTCCTCAAAATTCCTCAAAAATGACTCAAAATGACTCAAAATTTCCCGTTTTAAGAAAAAAATTTCCCGTTTTCGAGGGAAAAATTCCCGTTTCGAGGGAAAATTTCCCGTTTTAGTCCTTAAAAATCCCAGCGGCTAGAAATGTCCTGATAGAGGCTTAAGCATCCTTAACTCAAGCCTCAGTTAAGCCTCTATCAGGATGTGACCTTGACCTTTGACCTTGACCCCGACGGCCATCTTGGATCCACCATCTTGGATGACGTCATTTCGTTTTCTCGAACATTCCGGCATTGTGTTATCCGCCATTTTGAATTATGATGTCACCGTTGCAATTTCCGTTACGGCCGCCATCTTTAAATTTATTATCCGATTTTAATGAAAAAAATTTTAAAATTATAAAAAAAATTAAATAATAATTTTTTTAATAAAAAATATTTTAAAAAACATTTACGACACGGAGCTCGGAGTCCTCGGTTCGAACCCGACGAGTGCAAAAAAATTAAAAATGGTGACCGATCCTTCCCTCACAGTGGACGCAGGCATACTGACTCCCACCACTTTTTTTTTCAAAGCATATATATCGTCAGGTAGTATGATGTCATGTCCGCCATCTTGTCTTCGATGCTGGAAGCCATCATCATTGTATCGTCGGCTAGAGTGCGCTGACGCCATGTTAGTTTAATTCTTATCCGCTAGAGTGCAGTAATCATTTATTATTGCTGTGACACCCGCCATCTTGAAAGTTGACCGCCATCTTGGAAATCCGTTATTATTTAGCTAGAGATCCGGGAAAAAGTTCAGAAATCATTAAATAAATTTCCGATCAATATACTGATTAATTAGATCGACTAAGGTCCTTGGTTCGATCTAGGATGATGCAAAAAACTTAAATATAACATCAATTTAACATAATAGTAACAGGTTCGAGGAATTAAACACTGCAAGTTCTTTTACAAACATAATATTTATTACATAATTTCTATTCTACTACAGGATCATTTGCGAAAGCCAGCAATCTTATAATCATTTAGTTCCGCAGCGGTGTGAAATGACTAATTCTTAGCTCCAATCGGTTTATACTAGACAGAGTCCAGCCAGAACCTTTACAGACATAGTCCACCTCTTCTTGACAGAGTTTCTGGATACCGTTTTTAACAGTTTGCTTCACATCGTTAGAACTGTAAATTACTGCAGCCGATGTCTTGAATCCACACTTCTTCACTTTGTCATCGAACGGATATGGCTTTCCATATATACAGTCCAACCACAAGTTATATTTCAAAGGTCCGTTTGTTGCTACATCATCAGTAAGCTGATTTATTATGTCCTCTCTGATATCATCAAGAAAATTACAAATGTCTTTCGACTCACCTAATGTATTTAAATAATAATAGTCCTTCAATGTTCCACGAAATGCAGACTGCGCCAAGTAGAAGCCATTATCATTCACTTGTAATGCTCCGAACACAGTCTTAGGTTTATTTTCCTGTTCAGACGTCATACCAATCGGTTGCTGCACATCGGTTTTCTTGCTTGTACGCTCACGAGCCTTCAACCTAAACCGAGGAGTCGAAATTTCTGCAGGTAGTTCAGCAGTAGGCACACGGACTTCACCTTTACAGTTTTTCGCATGTCGTCGCAAATTATCAATTCGAGTAAACCATTCATGACACTCATCACATCGAAACTTCATGCGAGATGGATTCTTCGTGCATTTGCTCCGCTCATGTCTTCGTGCATCATGGGAAAATGCGAACGACGTATCACAGTAGCTGCAAGGATACCGTGGTGATGAAAACGATCCTTTCAGACCCGATCCAGATACAGGCGTTACAACAGTAGTACCATTTCCAGGCATTCTCTTATGCACATCGATGCATCGTTGTTGCGACGAAACCTTTACTTTCTGCCGAACAGCAGGACCTTTGCATGCCTTCATGTGCGTTTTCATATTACCTTTTCTGGCAAACTGCTTATGACATTTCTCACAAACAAACATTTTACGATATAGGTTCTTGGCACATTCGCTCCTCTCGTGTCGCCGAGCATTGCTGCTGTTTGAGAAAATCTTGTCGCAATAACAGCACCGATGTTCGCTAGTTGTCAAATCAGCATCCATTGAAGTCTCCATCGAGGTCGTATCGTCGATCGTCGTGGTTTCCTGCACATCCAGCTCAGTAGTCATTAAGCTATCTTCTGCTGGTGGTATCACATCTGTTGAAATCTCCTCCAGTGTTGACATCGACGTTGTCAATGGAATCTGCTCCTTCTCCGTCGTAGCTGTCGTCAAGGTTCCCGTAGACGATGGTACAACCTCCATCGAGTTCGTCGTTAAAGTCGGTAAAGATGCCATCGAGTTCGCAAGAACAGGTAATTACGTGATTAATGCACCAGAAGAAACAAACTAGGTGATCCTTACACCGACGACGTCAGTAACAAACTGAGCGTCCTGTTGTCTAGGACTCGCTTATATACATGCACCGTATGGAATAAAACGCTAGTCAAATCAAGAACCATTTACAATAATACTAGAGTCAAAACAACATTAAAATAGAAGGACCATCAACGAAAAGGCAGCACATTTGGAAGCACCGACAACGAAACGGCAGCACATTTGGAAGCACCGACAACGAAAAGACAGCACATTTGGAAGCACCGACAACGAAAAGGCAGCACATTTGGAAGCACCGAAAACGAAACGGCAGCACATTTGGAAGCACCGACAACGAAATGGCAGCACATTTGGAAGCACCGACAACGAAAAGGCAGCACATTTGGAAGCACCGACAACGAAACGGCAGCACATTTGGAAGCACCGACAACGAAACGGCAGCACATTTGGAAGCACCGACAACGAAAAGGCAGCACATTTGGAAGCACCGACAACGAAACGGCAGCACATTTGGAAGCACCGACAACGAAAAGGCAGCACATTTGGAAGCACCGACAACGAAAAGGCAGCACATTTGGAAGCACCGACAACGAAAAGGCAGCACATTTGGAAGCACCGACAGCGAAAAGGCAGAACATTTGGAAGCACCGACAACGAAACGGCAGCACATTTGGAAGCACCGGAAACGAAAAGGCAGCACATTTGGAAGCACCGACAACGAAAAGGCAGCGCATTTGGAAGCACCGACAACGAAAAGGCAGCACCATCATCAAAAAGGCCGCACATTTGTCATTGGCTCCAATATTCATTGGCTCCATTATTCATTGATTCCATCAGTCTATTGATTCCATCAGTCTAGTGACTCCATCTGTCATTGGCTCCTACAGTCATTGGCTCCTACAGTCATTGGCTCCAACAACTGTCTTTTGTCTCACCAACTCCAAATATATATATATTTGGCTAGAATTCTACGAGTCTAAGAGACTATGAGACCTCATGGCTCGTAGTCTCGTAGTCATGATGTATTGGAGCCTCGTAGACTTGAAGCTACGTAAGCAAGTAGCTTTGTAATCTTATAACATAATGCTGATGGTGTAGATGTAGCAAAAGAGAAAATTCCATCGAAGACAGATGTGTCAATTGGAGCCTTGTAGACGAGTAGCTTCGTAGTCAAGAACTAATGCAGACTTGTATTCCTGTATCCACGCAGTCACGTAAACTCTTTTTCTAGAGGCTTCGTAGCTCTGTAGCCTCGCAGTCTCGTAAACATGAAGATTCGTAGTCACGCAATCTCGTAACCTTATGGCTCGAAGTCGCGTAGTCATGAAGTCTTAGGACCTCGTAGAATTGAAGCTACGTATCCAAGTATCCTCGTAGACTTGAAGCTACGTAAGCAAGCGGCCTTGTAATCTTATAACATAATGCTGGTGGTGCAGTTGGAGCAAAAGAGAAAATTCTGACGAAAACAGATGCTGTAATTGTAGCCTTGTAGACGAGTAGCTTCGTAGTCAAGTACTCATGCAGACTGGTAGTCCTGTATCCTCGCAGTCACGTAAACCTGTGTACTAGAGGCTTCGTAGCTCTGTAGCCTCGCAGTCTCGTAAACTTGAAGATTCGTAGTCACGTAGTCTCGTAACCTCATGGCTCGTAGTCGCGTAGCCTGGATGTCTTGGGACTTCGTAGAATTGTAGCCTCGCAGTCTCGTAACCATGCGTTCTAGAAGCTTCGTAGTCCTATAGCCTCGCGATCACGTAACCTAGAAGACTCGCAATCGCGTAGACTCGTAACCTCATTGATCGTAGTCTCGCAGTCATGATGCATTGGAGGCTTGTAGACTTGAAGCTACGTAAGCAAGAGGCCTTGTAATCTTATAACATAATGCTGATGGAGCAGTTGGAGCAAAAGAGAAAATTCCGTCGAAGACAGATGCGGTAACTGGAGTCATGTAGACGAGTACCTTCGTAGTCAAGTACTCTTGCAGACTTGTAGTCCTGTATCCTCGCAGTCATGTAAACCTGTGTACTAGAAACTTCGTAGCTCTGTAGCCTCGCAAGCCATGTATAACTCGTAACCAGCTAGATCATTTTAGACTCGTAGCCATGTGGTCTCATAGTCTCTTAGACTCGTAGAATTCTAGCCAAATATATATATATTTGGAGTTGGTGAGACAAAAGACAGTTGTTGGAGCCAATGACTGTAGGAGCCAATGACTGTAGGAGCCAATGACAGATGGAGTCACTAGACTGATGGAATCAATAGACTGATGGAATCAATGAATAATGGAGCCAATGAATATTGGAGCCAATGACAAATGTGCGGCCTTTTTGATGATGGTGCTGCCTTTTCGTTGTCGGTGCTTCCAAATGCGCTGCCTTTTCGTTGTCGGTGCTTCCAAATGTGCTGCCTTTTCGTTTCCGGTGCTTCCAAATGTGCTGCCGTTTCGTTGTCGGTGCTTCCAAATGTTCTGCCTTTTCGTTGTCGGTGCTTCCAAATGTGCTGCCTTTTCGTTGTCGGTGCTTCCAAATGTGCAGCCTTTTCGTTGTCGGTGCTTCCAAATGTGCTGCCTTTTCGTTGTCGGTGCTTCCAAATGTGCTGCCGTTTCGTTGTCGGTGCTTCCAAATGTGCTGCCTTTTCGTTGTCGGTGCTTCCAAATGTGCTGCCGTTTCGTTGTCGGTGCTTCCAAATGTGCTGCCGTTTCGTTGTCGGTGCTTCCAAATGTGCTGCCGTTTCGTTGTCGGTGCTTCCAAATGTGCTGCCGTTTCGTTGTCGGTGCTTCCAAATGTGCTGCCTTTTCGTTGTCGGTGCTTCCAAATGTGCTGCCGTTTCGTTGTCGGTTCTTCCAAATGTGCTGCCTTTTCGTTGTCGGTGCTTCCAAATGTGCTGCCATTTCGTTGTCGGTGCTTCCAAATGTGCTGCCGTTTCGTTTTCGGTGCTTCCAAATGTGCTGCCTTTTCGTTGTCGGTGCTTCCAAATGTGCTGTCTTTTCGTTGTCGGTGCTTCCAAATGTGCTGCCGTTTCGTTGTCGGTGCTTCCAAATGTGCTGCCTTTTCGTTGATGGTCCTTCTATTTTAATGTTGTTTTGACTCTAGTATTATTGTAAATGGTTCTTGATTTGACTAGCGTTTTATTCCATACGGTGCATGTATATAAGCGAGTCCTAGACAACAGGACGCTCAGTTTGTTACTGACGTCGTCGGTGTAAGGATCACCTAGTTTGTTTCTTCTGGTGCATTAATCACGTAATTACCTGTTCTTGCGAACTCGATGGCATCTTTACCGACTTTAACGACGAACTCGATGGAGGTTGTACCATCGTCTACGGGAACCTTGACGACAGCTACGACGGAGAAGGAGCAGATTCCGTTGACAACGTCGATGTCAACACTGGAGGAGATTTCAACAGATGTGATACCACCAGCAGAAGATAGCTTAATGACTACTGAGCTGGATGTGCAGGAAACCACGACGATCGACGATACGACCTCGATGGAGACTTCAATGGATGCTGATTTGACAACTAGCGAACATCGGTGCTGTTATTGCGACAAGATTTTCTCAAACAGCAGCAATGCTCGGCGACACGAGAGGAGCGAATGTGCCAAGAACCTATATCGTAAAATGTTTGTTTGTGAGAAATGTCATAAGCAGTTTGCCAGAAAAGATAATATGAAAACGCACATGAAGGCATGCAAAGGTCCTGCTGTTCGGCAGAAAGTAAAGGTTTCGTCGCAACAACGATGCATCGATGTGCATAAGAGAATGCCTGGAAATGGTACTACTGTTGTAACGCCTGTATCTGGATCGGGTCTGAAAGGATCGTCTTCATCACCACGGTATCCTTGCAGCTACTGTGATACGTCGTTCGCATTTTCCCATGATGCACGAAGACATGAGCGGAGCAAATGCACGAAGAATCCATCTCGCATGAAGTTTCGATGTGATGAGTGTCATGAATGGTTTACTCGAATTGATAATTTGCGACGACATGCGAAAAACTGTAAAGGTGAAGTCCGTGTGCCTACTGCTGAACTACCTGCAGAAATTTCGACTCCTCGGTTTAGGTTGAAGGCTCGTGAGCGTACAAGCAAGAAAACCGATGTGCAGCAACCGATTGGTATGACGTTTGAACAGGAAAATAAACCTAAGACTGTGTTCGGAGCATTACAAGTGAACGATAATGGCTTCTACTTGGCGCAGTCTGCATTTCGTGGAACATTGAAGGACTATTATTATTTAAATACGTTAGGTGAGTCGAAAGACATTTGTAATTTTCTTGATGATATCAGAGAGGACATAATCAATCAGCTTACTGATGATGTAGCAACAAACGGACCTTTGAAATATAACTTGTGGTTGGACTGTATATATGGAAAGCCATATCCGTTCGATGACAAAGTGAAGAAGTGTGGATTCAAGACATCGGCTGCAGTAATTTACAGTTCTAACGATGTGAAGCAAACTGTTAAAAACGGTATCCAGAAACTCTGTCAAGAAGAGGTGGACTATGTCTGTAAAGGTTCTGGCTGGACTCTGTCTAGTATAAACCGATTGGAGCTAAGAATTAGTCATTTCACACCGCTGCGGAACTAAATGATTATAAGATTGCTGGCTTTCGCAAATGATCCTGTAGTAGAATAGAAATTATGTAATAAATATTATGTTTGTAAAAGAACTTGCAGTGTTTAATTCCTCGAACCTGTTACTATTATGTTAAATTGATGTTATATTTAAGTTTTTTTGCATCATCCTAGATCGAACCAAGGACCTTAGTCGATCTAATTAATCAGTATATTGATCGGAAATTTATTTAATGATTTCTGAACTTTTTCCCGGATCTCTAGCTAAATAATAACGGATTTCCAAGATGGCGGTCAACTTTCAAGATGGCGGGTGTCACAGCAATAATAAATGATTACTGCACTCTAGCGGATAAGAATTAAACTAACATGGCGTCAGCGCACTCTAGCCGACGATACAATGATGATGGCTTCCAACATCGAAGACAAGATGGCGGACATGACATCATACTACCTGACGATATATATGCTTTGAAAAAAAAAGTGGTGGGAGTCAGTATGCCTGCGTCCACTGTGAGGGAAGGATCGGTCACCATTTTTAATTTTTTTGCACTCGTCGGGTTCGAACCGAGGACTCCGAGCTCCGTGTCGTAAATGTTTTTTAAAAATTTTTTTATTAAAAATATTATTATTTAATTTTTTTATAATTTTAAAATTTTTTTCATTAAAATCGGATAATAAATTTAAAGATGGCGGCCGTAACGGAAATTGCAACGGTGACATCATAATTCAAAATGGCGGATAACACAATGCCGGAATGTTCGAGAAAACGAAATGACGTCATCCAAGATGGTGGATCCAAGATGGCCGTCGGGGTCAAGGTCAAAGGTCAAGGTCACATCCTGATAGAGGCTTAACTGAGGCTTGAGTTAAGGATGCTTAAGCCTCTATCAGGACATTTCTAGCCGCTGGGATTTTTAAGGACTAAAACGGGAAATTTTCCCTCGAAACGGGAATTTTTCCCTCGAAAACGGGAAATTTTTTTCTTAAAACGGGAAATTTTGAGTCATTTTGAGTCATTTTTGAGGAATTTTGAGGAATTTTTGCCGCCGTGACGTCACAAATCCAAGATGGCGGACACCGGCACCGGCACCACCGCCTGAGGCCTGTCCTCGGATGCCCTATTGTATACTACTGGTTATCATTTAGGAAACTTCCTTCATAATGGACTCACCTACCAGAGCACACATACGGTGTGCAGAGCTTCAGCAAACCCACGTGATTTAAAACTTCCCAAGATATCTGAGTAGGGTCTCTTTACGAAAAGTCTTTAAGAATACGCTGAGGTCGGAATAACAGTACGGTTCCTGGATTGAGTATTTTTAAAAGCCCATTTTTTGCATTTATTTAATCAATTCCATGTCGGAATTATGTAAAAGAAAGATTAGATTAATATCCTAACGCGCATGAGGCTTCAACAAAGCAGTAGCCGTTGCCATGGAAAATTAAGAATTGTCAAACGAAAAATTTGTAAAAATTTTAAAACAAAAAAAAAGAAGTTACAATTGTTACACTCTTCTCTCTACACTTGTGTAACGTAAATGTCTCCATGGAAAATTTTTGGGAGAATGGTGGCTATTTTAGTTTCAAATACATAAATAACAAATGCAATTTCGTCTATATCTATGCACCTATTTATTTTACGTTTGTAGTTACTGGAAACTAAGCCAACAAAAACATGATAAAGAATTTAGTTCCTTGACATACATTATTTGACTAATGCATTATTCGTTAGCCATTAAAATGGCTAATACACAAATTGGGTTAATATTGGTTCGTAGGGTCGACTCTTTCTAAAAAAAATATTACGAAATGACACCATAGAAAAGTGAAAATGACCAATACGCGTGTTTTTAGAATAATATTGAGGCATGAAACTCCCGGTACAGATTCCTGAAAGCACTCAAGGGACTTATTACACTTTTATCTCAATTTTCGCCAAATAATGATAAGCTCAATCATTAGTCTCGTAGTTGCGCTATGAACGACCTAACGTTTAGGTCGAATTGGTGCTGGTTTCACCTGCGAGAGTCGCATTTATCTTCCCGCCTCAACTCAAATACACCATAGAGTAGGCGGGTCCATGCCCCCGGTTTCGGGCGTAGCGATTCGACGAGAGAGTCGTAGTTTGAGTGACGTGTTCATCAGCTAGCGCCAGGCTACCTGCGAGATGTTCATCCGACCAGCTCAAGAGCACGTGCTGAAGCGGCGAGGCTGCAGGCGTTACGAGCGTTATGAGCGGAGAAGGGGGGGGGGTGGATTGTTTCCTATAAGGACCCCGTCGCTTGCACCTGCCGCCGCGAAAAACCGCTTGCGGAGCCAAACCGGTGTTTTTTTTTAACAACTACCTGCGAGTTGAAAAAAAAAATACACCGTCGGCCACTTTTCCCCTGACCTCTGCTGGCTGGAGGATGGAAGGGGCTAATATCTCGGACCATTACCAAGAGGAGGGGCCGCTAGCTACAGCGAAGGGGGGAACCTGCTCCCTCTATGAAACACCGGGGCCGGTATAGTACCTCTCTTTCATCCCCTCCCCCTTCCGCAATTCTACCTGATCGAGGGGCGATTGTGGGTCAACAGGTTATCGCAATCCGACATCCCACCTGCTGCAGCTGACACTGGTCCGCGGAGTAGGGAATTGCCAGGAGACGTCATGCTGTGAAGTAGTTGAAGTGACTTTCAGCCCCGCCGTCAACGTTCCGCAACACCTTCCTCCCCACCACCCTTCCAAAAAAAATTGTGGAACCGGTGTGTAGCCACACCCGATCAGTACGAATTAGAATTCCCGTCATCAAAGGTCCCACCTTGTCAGGGGTGTGTTTGTGAGACGGGACAAGTGCGACGCTAGTGCGGTTTCGCCTCTGCAGTATTCTCGTGGCGCATAGGGCAACCAGGAGATACGAGCGGTAGTCATAACAGTATATGCATGGCGGAGAAATGAAGATAAGGATGTAACGCAAGTCCCTTGAGTGCTTTCAGACACCTGCACCGGATTTTTGACGCCTAAAAATTATTTTAAAAAAGCGTGTTTATAGGTATTTACATGGTTATAAAAATACAGTTAAAAATTAAATACTATTTAACGTATTCTTACATGTTTTTCGTAAATAGATGCCACACGGATATCTTGAGCTGTTTTCAAATTGTTTTTTTTTTTCCCTCAAGCTATGCCCACAGTATCCGAGCCTAAGTAGGCGGATTCCTTAACCAGCATCACTTTTATCCGCCATAGTCCAATGCGTTTTTTTTGGTGCACCATCGGATGGACAGAAAAGCAGATTCGTGCAGAATTCACGCAGTAGCACCTCCATCCCTCATCTCTGCCAGCAACTCGAGGCTTCAGTCCTGTTCAGGTTGCGTGCCAGCAACCCATCAGTTTTGTTGAAGTCGGGCTTGTTCAACCATGGCCAGGTGTGGTATCTCTGGTGGGTCAAGTGTCCTTGATTCGATTCCCGGTTGGGTATGAGGGTTATTTTTCACTCGTGTAAAATTTACAGTTGGGTTTGAGGACCCCGCCAAGAGCGCTACGGCGTCCACCAGCGTGCTGCCTTCGGAAGTCACTATAGCCACCATAATCATCACCACCACCATCACCATCATTACTATCACCACACCATAATACAACTACCACTATCATCATCACCACAACCAATACAACCACCATTAAAACCATCATCACCATCATCATCAATACCACCAATACAATCACCACCATCAGGGCCGGCCCTACACATTTTTCAAGTGTAAGCGAACAACATTTTGGCACCCCCCTCCCCCAAATTTTTTTTTTAAAAAATCGATAATGATAACTTTATTAAAAGCGCTTTTGATAATTTTGGTATAAGAAGCAGTACCACGTGGTTATCTGTAATATTATTTATAAACTCACTACTTTAATAAATTAAATCATGATATTAGATAAAATAAATTACAAACTTGCATCAATTTTTACAAGAATAAAAAACGCACCTATGTTATAACTGTACATAAAATAGAGAATGTAAATGAATATAACTACACTCACATTATAAGAACGTATGGCAAAACTAAAAAAAAAAAAATCATTAAAAAGAGATTTTTCTGGCTTTCATTTTTGCTAATTCATTGAGTATGAAATCGGTGTTCATTTCATTAAGCAACTCATTTTCAATGGCCATTGTTGCCAGCCCACTCAAACGCTCTTGAGACAAAGTTGATCTTAAATAAGTTTTTATCAGTTTTAACTTAGAAAAACTTATTTCACTGCTGGCCACTGAAACCGGAAGAGTCAGAAGAATTTTCAGCGCAACAAAAATGTTTGGGAAGGTGTCCATATAACCATTTTTGATTATGAACGACAACGCTTTAGCTGGAGAACTTTCAGATGGCATAAGTCCAAAATTTTGTAGCTCGTCAAACAGTTCAACTCCGTTTATATCACGCACACTTTTGACGAGATCCATTGAGCTTTGCAGGTCAGTTGTAACCTTTTGCAAGACCTTACTTATCATGTTTATTTTAAACAGAATCTCATACCAAGATACTAAACAGCACAGAAACTTGAAACTTTGCAGTTTTCTTGCGATTCCTAAAGCAGCGTTTCTGCCTAATACATCGAGTTTCTGGTCTTGAGAGGCTTCATACACAGCATCGTATATTTCCTCAATATGATATCTTAGAGGCAATAAGGCCTCAATCCTACTCTCCCATAGAGTGTTGCAGAGAGCTTTTACAGTAAGATTTGGCATGTGTTTCATCAAAATACTCTATCGGTGAGTTGAACATGAGAAGAAATAAAAAAATTCTTGAATAATGCTAAAACAGTCAACTGCAGTAGGGCAAGACAGAGCGGCATCGTTAACCACTAAATTAAGGGAGTGGTTTCCACATGGCACAAAAAATGCTCAAAAATGCTAAAATTTGTTTGTCCAATTCCTTTACGGAAGTTAAAGCCGAAAACAATCTCTATAAAGCTTTCGATTGCTTCTCATCTTCTTTCGCATGTTGTAATTTCCTTTTGCGGTTAAATGACCCAGATGTTTTTTTTTACTACACGACATTATGTTGATTAAAAATAATTACAAGAACAACAACACGAAAACCACAGCTGCACAGCATTATTAGTTTATAGGGAACAAAATAAAATATAACCTTCACACAACCAATTCGTACAACTCCGTTGACACAACTAATTCGGGAATGACATTTCAATTTCACGTCAATATCATCCTATTCCCACCCTGCCGTGCCGAGGTATTATTTACGGACGAGTTCATATTACCTAACAGACGCGTTGGAAAAGGGGTGTGGCGCCTGGCGGTTTAATGTGTACATGTGTGAGAAAGAGAGATATCGTCTGCTCTACAGTGCTCTGCTGCGTCATGCGTCTTGCGCCTTGCGTGATGTTAAGTTGGGCCCATCAAATTCGTTCCGAAGAGACGTCACACTTTAGAGGGCGTGGTACATAAGTTAATGATAAACACCTTCGCAGTATGTCACGAGAATGTGCAAACTAAACAAGAAAAAATAAGTAATGCCGTGAAGAAACACTATACTCTAACTGCTTGTTTATTAACAAATATTATCTTCTCTTTGATATTATTGCTTATTATTTTATATTTGGGGCCGCGGCGGCCGAGCGGTTAGATCGATCGCCTTCCTCCAAGGTGATCCGGGTTCAATTCCCGGCCGGGTCACGTAAACTAGGTACTAATATGTACTATGGACAAGGCCGGGGGTTTGCCGCCTTCGGCGGCTCGGCGCCCCCCTTTGACCAGCGCCCTACGCGGCCGCGTAGCTTGCTTATACCTAGGACCGGCCCTGACCACCATATCACCATCATTATCACAATCATCAAAACCACCACCAATACAACCACCATCAATACAACCACCACCGTTATCATCACCATCCTCACCACCACCAATATAACCACCACCATAATTACCATCGCCACCACCATATTAATCATTACAAGACGATAATATTTGATGACGCAACTCAGGTAGATTGGCCTATAGTAAGGAATAATCGCAATATTTGCTTGAGTGTTTTCGAGCATTAGAGGAGAATCATGTTCAGCATTACCGTACGGCCATTTTTTTTTTAATTTAAGGAGTTGATTATTTTGTAAGGATATGATCTAGGTTCTTGAATATCTCTAGTGCATTCGTGGCAATTGAGTGTAACCCGAAAACGATTGAATTATTTTACGCAGTATTTAAATTCACACTCGATAACAAATTACAGCTTACCATATGCACCTAAAATATATTTAATTTGGCATGGTAGATAAAAAAGAAATTTATGCGCAGTTTATTTCCTCGGAAAATTTGAATGAAATAAAACGTTTTTTTTGACAGAAATTGAATGTTTAGTTAGTATTATGTGCTTTATTAAATAAGGCCAAATAACTTCTTCAATAGTGAAATGACTCAAAATAAATTAAAACTGCGTCAAAGTTAATTCATATTATAACTTTTTTTATTTTTACAAAGCCATTCATGCAATGTTCCTAGATATACGTAATCTGTCAGAAATTTGCTAGTTATTAAAATCCCTACCATTAAATTCTCTGTCTGTATGTGTATCGGTAGTGAAAACTGATAATTTAAATTAATATCTATGGCCAGAAAACTGTATTAGTTATAACACCGCAGACACCAAGTTCATTGCTTTCCACCGTAAATAACAAACTAGTAGCTCAAACGTCTATTATCTAGAAGTAACGTGAAAGACTTCAGTTGTAAAACTTACCACAGTAACCGTTCGGTTAAATAGACTCAACCGTTATGTCAGAGATTTGGTACTTTCTAATCCCTGATTTTTATTTATGTTTATAAATATGCAGAATGTCCTATACTCAACTTCAAGCCGAGAACAGCTGATAGGCCAGTTATTTACGATATGAAATTTTTTTTTTAAAAAGTCTTGTAGTTTTGGAGTTATATGCATTTTTGAAATTTTTTTAAAATATAATCTTGTTACAAGTTATTAGATACTTTGACTAAATTTTTTGCAACGCAATCATTAATTGACCCATTTATTGGTAAAAATTAAAATAAAATCAAACGTGCTATTCTTTTAGGGGAAAAAAATTTGAAAACCAAAGCGGCCATAAAATTTAATCGGGTAAATTTGACTATTAATTCTGTAAAAAAGAATACCTTGCTAACGAAGCCAGTTATTTGATGACTTAAAGCATATTACTCACTTCGTTACCAAAGTAATCGTTACAGTGCGAATATTCAAAGCTACCCCATTAAAAAATATTGCCGCATAAGTCGCGAATGAAAATATTTTCTTCAAAAATACAGCATGTTGGATTTTATTTTGAATTGGTATTAATAATAGAATTATTTATTATTGCACAAAACTGTTTTCGTAGAAAAAAATCACTCGCAGTACCTACTGATTTGGTGTGGTTTAGCGATTTCAAAAATATTAAAAAATATCCAATAACTCGAAAACTACGACACTTTTTGAATTTTGTATATTTGATTAGGAACAGTAATATACTGGCCTATCAATTGTTCTGGGCTTGACGTTGAGTTATATTACAACCTACGTATATAGGCCTATATTAAAAACAAAATTATATAAGTAAAGATGTGTGTATCATCAATAGTTTCAACAAAACAATTTAACTAATGCTAAAATAGGGCAAAAATCAGAAGTATTTGCTCTTAAAATTGAAACCGTTTTAAACTTAGAGTTTAGTTGTAAATAATTTTTAGTTCATAAATTAATGCTCTGTATCTTACGTAAGTTTTATTTTAAAAGTTAAAGTTATTTTTAACATATTTTTATTCCTATCATCTATTTTAAAGTTAAAAAGTGGACTAGCCTTTGTGAGCCTGCATTAAAAATGTATTAATTAATAATATATAATTAGTTTATTTACTTTAATGTGAGCTATTTTCTTAAATTTGTCTTTTTCAAACCGTTGGCTAAATGTATTTTTAGTTTTTATGTATATTTTTATCCTTAAAAGTACCTAATTAATTTACGGCACCCTATCTTCACCATGTAGCAAAGTAAGACAAATAAGTATATAAATAAAATACAATAAACTAATAAATAGCGGCCGGGGCTAGTTCCTTTTTGTTCCAAGATCCTTCACTGATACAAGTGTATGTCAATGATAAAACAATTCTGAGGAGTCTATTCGTGAATACTGATATTTTTTTTTTAATAAGATATGTTATTTTACGTTCAATAAACTGCTGCTAAATCTAAGCAGCATAATATTTTCTTTGGCTTGAAGAAACCGTTAATGCTGGGGCTTTAGAAACGCCCTGAAAGATTGCGTACTAAATAACTGTAATTTATTGTCCTTCAGGAGGAAAGTGAGGATAAAACAGTTTGCCAGATAAAAAAACTAGCAGTAGAGGAAATTGGACCACGAAGAAAACAGCAACTATTACACTAAATTGCAGAGGGAGTGTAGCTTATAATTTAAGTAAATGCGTAAGATTTTATCAGTAGATTAGTTTAATTCATTAATGAATAGCAACTGGGTGCCATTGTTCGTTGAAATAACATTTAACGCAAAAATTGGAGCTTTGTGTGTTTACTATTACATCCAGGCCAAGCGGTAATTACCTGCATTTGCGAAGGAATAATTTTCTAAACAAAACTTAATGTGCTTTTGAGCCCTGAACAACTTTTTTTTTTTTGCATTTGAGTCTCTAGTAGACAAACAGAGCGAAAAACATATTTTATTGACTAACTTATATTTCCTATACATGTCGAAAAAATTACAGGCTTAAGGCCTATTGTGCATATCAGTGTATTTATTAAATAAAAGACAGATGAGTTAATGTATGTCAACCAATGATTAATTAAATCATAGATATTAAGTAAACTGTACGCCAATATTAGATATTCCAGTGGTGTTTCTAAGTACTACGCTATAGCACTCAATCAGTAATGATTCAGTTTAACTTATTTCCTAGATTTGGCAATGTTAAAAAAAACTGTTATAGATTGTACATCATAACACAGTAAGTTTATTAAATTAACTTAATCCCCTTTATGTAAAACTGAGGGAGAATATCCAAATTATATAAGCAGCAAGAATAACGATGATTCGGATTCTTCTTTAATAATAAAGGAGAGAGTTTGCCTGACAGCGGCTCGCGTAGCGCGGAAGCTGAGACGCCTGGGGCTTTGAAATTTCACACGCGGATTCTCCAGTGTCTCCGATCGCACTTCGAAGGGAGGTTATTTTTTTTTTCGAAATCCGTCTTGGTTCTTTTAAAAGAAAATTCTTTAGTGATTTTTTTACCACTTTTTCCCGTTTATCTCCATGGCAACTTCCGTTGCAGTGATTGTTTGTGATGTTTTCTTAATCTCCATGGCGACGGCTACTGCATTGTTGATGCCTTGTTCATGTTAGTATCTTAATCAAGTTTCTCTGCAGTCATCTTTGCCATCATATAGAGACAGTATTAGTTGAATAAATGCGTATTAGAAGCCCCATAAAAAAAGATGCTGCCTGGTTCACTTTTTCCCTGTTTATCAAAGGTTTAATGATTTATTTTTAATAAGTTAATTTATTAAAGGATTTTTTTTCGTTCGAGTCGCGGCAGTGGCGTACCCACGATGAGGGAAGTGTACAATGTGCAGTGCGATACGAGAGTGTACAATGAGCAGTGCGATACGAGAGTGTTCTGTCAATAGACTGTCGTAGCGAAGCGGGGATACACAGGCTTGTAAATAAATAGAATGACAAAATAAAAATTAAATTATTAACAAATAATGCCAGGCTTTCGCCAACACATTGAGAAGTACGACTTTTGGACAAGGACTGGCTAAACCAACAAGGCTTTAAAATAATATCAGTACATATGTTGATTATAAACTGTTTTCTATCTTTAAATCATTTCTCATAGTGAGGGATATTTTTTTAAAAAAAGTTACTTTTCCCCATTTTATGAACCATGAAATGCATGCGGCTGTAATGTCGTGTTTGGTAATCGAAGGGATCCCCAATAATAATTAATCACGAGTCTCAGAAGCCCAAATAATCCACGCCAAAATTTTTATTTTTATTTTTTGAAAGATGTTTAGATTGTGCATTTGTAATACTTTTATTATCAGGGTATTTTTTAAGTTTTTTTAAATGTTTGGTTTAGTTAACTCAGTGAAAATTTTGAAATATGTTCACGAAAATTAATTTTTCCTGAGGAACTTTAAATTTCATTTTTACTCATCTCTCGTAATTAAACATCTCTAAATGTAAAAACAAAAACTTGCAAACGTTGATGAATGTTGAATGTTTGGTGCGTGTGTAATTGCAAGAAACATTATGCATACATTACTTAAATGATTCTTGCTCTGGGACATTTTGATTTAATACAATTTCTTGGAAATATGCCAATGATTTTTTGTAGCGAGGTCATCTTTTTTAATAGGGAGACGACAAAATTACAGCTAGGATGGTCACCGCTTATAATTCTTTACAATAATTTATAATTGTAGCAATGTAATAATTTATACGTTTTTTTTGGTTGTACAAAATATTGAATTTTAATAAATTGCTCTTTTTAACTTTCATCTTTACATAAATAATGTAAAGTTCCTTAGGTTATATTTTATATATTTATTTCTCAGTTATTATACATTTACAAATATGTTTACAATCGTCAAAATACCGCATGTAATTTGAAGTGACAAGATGAATTTACGGATTTTATAACGAAGCCTCGAGTAAACGGAAATTTTCTTCGTAGTTACACACAATTTTTCTTCGTATAGATTGCGTCGGTTTCCTAATTTATAGTTCTGAGATTTAAGATATTATTTTGAACATACGCCATTCCTCACTACACTGTATGTCATAAGGAACCTCAATTACGAACAGAAATATAAATATGTTTGTGTCTGTCAGTTTGTGCCTCAGGACGAGAAAAGATCTTAGTTCCCAAAACAACGCAACTGGTGTCGTAGGAATCATGTGTTCGTCTGTGCTGTCGTCGTTGTGGTGTTTAGAATATCTGCTTTGTCACATCGCTGGGTTCGCCTGCGTGTCTCTGTGTTGTCCATTTTATCTGTTCAGTATCATCGTTTGGTTTTCCTGTTTGTTGTTGTATATTCCAAGGTCAATTTTTGACTTTATCTACTGTTCTTGTTGTTCCTGTCTCGTCGTTGTTAGCCCACTGTGTACGTCTGTGCTGTAGTCATATTATTACTCGTTCCTTCCTCTAAATTTTCTGGTATATGTTTTTAATTTTTGAACATCTATTGATTTGGCATGTTTTCTGTGTTTGCATAGTCATGTTACTCGTCAGTAATTGAGGTTTATTATGACATACAGTATAATCAACAATGGCATTTTCCAAAACAACTTCTTAAGTCCATCATCACCATTGCAAAAAATATTCAAAGAACGTATCCTAGTCCTGAGTTCCGCTTTAAACAATGTGTGTAAACACGCACGGGAAAAAAAAGAAGAGTTTTTTTGGTGTGTACTTTTTGAGGTTTATTTTTAAAAATACCAAGATATATGAGGCCATAGAAGTCGATCGAAAGTCATGTGACTGACAAGCAGTACACAAACAGTCGTTTTGTCGAAAGTCATTTAACCGATATTTGACCGGCATCCGATTGACCGACAGGCAGTACGCCGACAGTCCTTTCATTGAAAGTCATTTAACCCAAAAAATTTGGCTGACATCCAGTCATTTGACCGAAAATCCAAAATTATGTCTCACCGGGAAAATGTCTAAACTCGCAGTTGGTCGACAGGCACTGGAACGAAAGTCATTTTCCGAAAAGTAGTTTCACTGACAGCAATTTGACCAACAATTTGCAATTTTATCTCTCTGGGATTTTGTCAATCTCTGGCAACAGGTAGTTCATCGACAGGCACTAGAACAGAAGTAATTTTACATAAAAGTAAAATTACACATACATTCATTTGGCCAACAGCCGTTTCTCCGAATTTTCAGTCAAATGACTTTCGGTTTTCTGAATGATGCCCGATGGTGAATGTGATTTCATTTTAAAAGTTAGTTAAATCAGGACCCGTAAATATACGAATATCTCTAAATAGTTTTCATTCTTAGAACTTTTTATAAATATGTAGCTGTGAAGCATAGCCTATTTTAAACACTGAATCTCTTCTCGATAATGTCGATCCATGAGCTTTGTTTTTCCATGATACTGGCGATTCCAAACACCCGATTGTGTGGTCCATATTAGATTAATATGCATGCACTGGGGAAAATAAAAAGCGAAGAAATCGAAACATTATCAGCGTGTGTTTATGACATTAAGTCCCAGATTAAACTGTATACCAGGTCTGCCTCGTTAAATTAAATCGATAATTTAACGTTACCGGCTGCACACACTCTTGCCCCAGGCGAGCACGGTCCCTGATTATAGCGGAGACTGATTAACGATCAGCGATGCGTATCGCGATCCATTGCGAGTAACGTAACATGTTATTTTCGAACTGAGCTACGGGGAATTCCAATAGCTGGAACTTCGAACAGCTGCAAAATTTTTCTCTTCTTTTTGTTCAACATAGTTAATAGCATGGAGAAACCAAAATGGTTTTTGCCGTTGACGTGCGAAATACAAGGAAAGATTCTAATTGAAAATAATTAAAAATATCAGCCTTTGTCAAATAAAAACTGTTAGGGGTTTTCTTGTAAATTATTGCTGCAGCTCTCTTGCATTTTTTATAGTCTCAACTAATCTCAACAGATATTTAATAAATATTATCTAAAAGTGGCAAAATGTAACACAATTGGTCATAATTATGGATAACGTGAGTGACATTTAACAGCTATAAATCACGTATTATTAATATATTGTGAGAACATTTTTGAAATAACAATAAACACAGAAAAGAAAAACCAGTTGCCAAGTAACATTTTGAAATCATACATGAAACATATTGCAACTTTGTACAACACATGTATATAGTTTTTGCATAGCATATATATAAAATACGATATTTATGATATTACAAACATTGACACATAATTTTATATTTTAGTTGATGCTTGATTCAAGCATATATTTCAAACTATGGAAAAAATAATCTAATATTGAATAATTGGACTTTATTTTGATTTATTATGATTATTAATTTGCACATTTAATTCTGGAAAGTTATTCAGGGAACGGTATACAAATAAATTCAACTATTGGAGGTATTACTGCAAACACTATTTTGTAGTGATAGAGTTGTTTTCATGTAAATGTACGAATTTACAAATATCTGAAATTCTACATGAATATTTCTGTTCCTTTTACCGAGAAAATTTATAGTGCACCAGTGAATAAATGTACAGGAAATCTCCGCTTTAAAAAAACCAGCCACCAGTAACGAACAAAATAAGAGTTTTTTTTTTTTATTGACGTGAGTATGCCTGCCCAGTATTTAAGCCTTCTAATAGGAACGCTCCAACGGGATCCGGAGAGAAAACTCGCTTGTCTCGGGATTCCGGGGGGATCTCACAGGATCCCGGACTGGTATAGGAGCGGGGAGGTCAGGGGGGAAGGGGAGAGGCGATGTGTGCGTGGCCCCCAGGTTAAGCCCAGTCACGAGCAATATCTCATCGGCGGCGCACTCCCAGCATCTGGGAAACTCGCGGGCGCGAGGCGAGATGAAGAATGGGGCCCGGCTAAGGCCGCCACACCTGGCGCCCACGTTAGAAACATAACAACTTGACAGCTTGCAGGAGACGGGTCTTACCCCGTTCAATTGGAGACAATACTAGTTTTTTAGTTGTGGTTGATGGGTTATCTAAATATGTTATGCCATTTCCATTTGCTATACCGTAGAGACCTGTACGTAAAATTCGCGATTTCAAATCCTTAAAGGATAGACTCCATGATTCTCTATGCACTCGTGCAAATTACATCTGCTGATTGGTTACTGACTCGTAACACCTGTTGACTGGAATGATCGTGATTCGCTAATTCTTCTGTTAAAGATTTTTCATTGGCCCAGAGTCCTTCAGATAAACTGTGGCCCAATCACTGAAGCAAAACAATGTCAAAAGTATTTGAACTCTTTCCTATCGCGAAATGAATCCGCGAATTTTACAGGTCTCTAATACGTTATCATCGACCCAGTAAAATTTGTAAAATCCTAACAGAACGTTTTGAAAACCCAATGGGGAATAGAATCCCAAAGAAACCCCACAGATAAAAGTTTCAATACTTTTACAAAATATTCTTTTGGAAACCATTTGGCAAGAAATAGTTTGTAACGCTACAAGAAAAATATTGTAACTTTTTACTCACATGACTATGGTTTTTTTTTCACATACATGAAATACGATTTTCGAGATAATACTGAGTAGGCATTTCTTTCGAAAAGTGGCGCATTATTGTATATTTTATTTGTTTTTTCATTCAAGCATACATTTTTAAACCATGGGAACGATATTTTGTATTCAAAAATTTGACTTAATTTTTGTTTTTATCTTACGTATTAATTTGAGAAATTAATAATAGAATGCTATTCAGGGAACGGTTTACAAATAACTTTAACTATTGGAGGTACTGAGACAACACAGAACATAAATGCTCGGGTTGAGAATCCGAACCCAGTATTACTTCGAATACTATTTGAGTGATGCATTGGTTTTCATTTTAATTTACAAATTTACAGATATCTATAATTTTACGTAAGTATTTACAAAAAAAATCATGTGCACCTTGAAGTCATCCTACATGTCAATGAATCTGTGGCTATTATAAAGCGTAACAACTTTTAAAATTTAGTTATTTTCTGGTTCTAGAATGACCTTATAAACTTGTACACTATATATGTCGATGTCTTTTGTCCTTCAACAGATGCTACTTTTACTTCCCGGCTGGATTGCATGTAATCGGGTCATTTGCATGTTTTAACGTTATAATGAGCGTCTTGACATTCGGGGAGGGTCACGTTCCTTTTTAGGAAGTATGTTCTAAAATATCACAGCAAACAATAAAAGGCTGTGTGCTTATTTAAATTGTTAGTTATAGCGTTATGGGTTAAATTTTTAAACTTAATTTTAACGATGGACGGTGTTTAGTTTATAATGTGTTTGGGGTGAGTTATATATTTACTATTTTTGGCTAAATAACTGTCACGTGTTTACTATTAAAAAGGGGAATTGATTTTGTTATCAGTAACATGTAGTTTAATATGCGTTAATAATGTTTCATTACTTGCTAGTAATTTGGTTGTTTATTTAGTTTGTATTGTATTTCGTAAGTCATGTTCTTGTTTATCGTCTTTTATTTAGGTTAGCTTAGGTATGTATCTTTGTTCTTTTATAACTTTAAATTTAATTTTATAACATGTCAGGGGTTATGTGGTATACAAGGCGGCCTACCTTAACTTCACAACGAAAAATATATCAATAAATAAATAAAAATAATTACGGGCTTGCATTTTTACATAAATAGCCGTGTGTTGAGTCACTGTAGTAACTGGATTTGTCCAGTTTCTTTCAGGCACGCGTCTACTGTCGGCACACGAATCATGTCTAAACTTGTCCTGACTAAATAAGGCAATGGCTTATCTTGCAGATGGCTGCCAATCACAAGGAAGAAACCGCTAAGGGTGGAGATACCTCTCCGCAGTCTGATTGTTTTCGCAAAAAATAACCGCCACTTCATATGATCTAATGAGAATGCAGGTGTAGTGTTTAGAGGTATGCATTTCAGCTATAGAGGATACATGCCTATATATTTTTAGGGAATGTAAAAAATAGAATTCGTGTATCCGAACAAACGTGTTTCAACAAAAAAGGGGCATTGCTTCCTGTGTGGTTTGTAGTTTAAGGTGTTGAAACAACTCACCTTACATTACCCAAAATAACTTCTTGCAAAATTCGCGTCAATATTTTGAACAGAATCTGGAACAGCAGTGGCGGATGCAATATGGTGTTATATCCCCCATTGAAGTTAAGTATATATATGAAAGGGTTCAATTATTTACATGGAAAATATAACACACACCAACTCCCTAACCTTTTACTTCCACGAAGTTGACTTAAAATCCATCCTTTTTCTGGCTGAGGTTTTTCAAGGACTTGTCAAAGGAACTGAGACAGTAATGACAGTAAAGCCGATGTAAATGTGCTTCTAGTGTACTTTGCTACCAAAATGTTGCTACCAACTGGAACAAATACGCGGTTTCACTGATTTCTAGTATAGACCTATCACTCTATCCTATCTATCCTCGGGACAATTTCCCCAGCTTATTGGTTGCTCACTTGAAATATAGTATGTTATCTGGGTTGTAGAGCGGTTGGATACTTCCTTTTGTTAAAGGTTTCTAAATGGCCCAGAGTCCTCCACGAATTAATGCCGGCCACTCGGAGAGGCAGGCCAAACGTAGAATGTTTTGTGTAACGGCCTTGAAATGAAACCGGGACTTTATCAGTTGTCTTATTATTGTCTTATTAATGTCAGTGTTTTTTTCTTCTCTCGTATTAAGGATGTTTAACGTTAGTTCCTTGCTGATATTTGTTTAACAACACTCAATTCGTAATATTTCGTTTTACGATTCTTTTTTTTTTCAGAGTTACTTTCAAGCTATTAAACAAACTTCTTGCATTAGCATACTTTTTTTAGAGTAGCGGTTTGTTTGTCTAACCAATTGACAACCAGAGTGACGTCTAACATTAGAGCAGACACTTACTCCATACACTAATATCTTCATTGCAAGCCCCGGTAAATAGGGGCCCAGATATTTCGCGGAACAAATTCACATGCTTATTTATACTCTACACTAATATGCTTCCCTATTGGCTGTTTTATTTTGAGTGTGTCGATGTGATTTGCTCTCTCTACAGCTAGCTGGTCGTTGACCAGCCCACGTTCGTAGATGGGAGGGGTGGAACTATTGTGAACCAACCATCAAGCACAATGCAATGTTACACATGTTTGCATTCTATACTGCTGCCAAAATAATCCACGCAATTTTCGGATCTTCGCAGGTGAAAAAACGAAGAAGAACATAGCTGCAGGTGTATGGTGCTCGTGTTTCGAGCCAGCCTGTACCCAGCGGCCACGCTTATGGGAAAAAAGGGAAGGGGGCAGCCCCCAACTGCTCGGTTCTCGCCCGGCACATTAATGCCGTGCCTTGCCGGAGAATGGGGACTATTAAGGCGGCACTTACCCGCCGACGTAATGGGCCACGGGCCTACACCTGCCTGCCCAAAGGATAGAGTTCCGACGGTCGTAACCGTCGCCGTGCTTGGTCCCGGCCGGGGAAAACGACGACGAAAACAAAAGAGCGGCGGCCTCGTCGGCCAACAGGTTCTCTCTCCCCCTGTCTCCCTCCCCCGTTCCCTCCACGTGCCAGATCTCACGGCAACACAGTGAGAAAAACAAAACAAAACATCATAGTCCTGTTTTTATTGAAGTGAAAACTTCTTTAGCCGCGTTGAGCGGTTTTTTTGGTAGGGGAAAAACATGGGTTCGCGTCACCGACATGCTAGTGACGTGTTGCGCCAGACTGGCAACGCGAAGCGGCCTGAGTACATGTATACACGAACATACACTAATACATTGTATATACTCGACTGTATCATGTGCGTGTTGGACTCTTTTTTGGATGGGTGAAATCTTGTGAGTTCGCGTCACCGAAAAGCTAGTGATATAATACCAAAATCATTTTCTTACGTACATTTGACGTAGAAATGATGTCATGATACACATTTAAAAACAAAGTTTTAAGTTTTCACTTCTGTTGGCAGTCCTCATGGCTTCCTATTCGTTTTTTTTACGTATTGTTGTTTTTCCTTCACAAAAAAAATACTTTTACAAAAGATTTCTTTGGAAACTAGTTACCAGGAAATAGTTTGTAATACTGCAAGAGAATATATTGTAACTCTTTACGACACATGGCGGTGTTTATTTTTGCATATGTGAAATTTACTTTTCGAGATAATACCTAGTATTTATTACGAAAATTGGCTCATAATTTTAAATTTTAATTTATGTTTCATTTAAGCATGATTATTAAAACCATGACAAAGATAATAGAATACTGGAAAGCAATTCAGAGAACCGTTTACATATAACTGTAACTATTGTAGGTACTGGGACAACACAAAGCATAAATGTCCGGGTAAGAATCAGAACCCAGTATTAGTATAAACACTATTTTGTAGTAGTACAGTTGCTTTCATGTAAATGTTAAAACTTACACATATCAGTAATTTAAATGGAATATTTATGGTCCATTGACAAAAAAATCACAGAGTGGCGAGTTGCGAGTTATTTTCCAAGAGTGGTGTATATAAAGAGCAAGCGGAATCGTATAATAAAAAATACGCTACTCAGCGACACGAAAAAATCAAACGTGAAAAATAAAATTTAAGTGTGTGCGCCCCGTTTCAGCACGTTAGTTTGCATTCACGTTAAACACCGTTAAACTTGTGGTATTTCCTTAAATTAAAAATAAATGAAACATTTTAACCGTAAAGACAAAAATAAATTATCTATATCTGGTTTTTCTGATAAATAGTGTTAGGTTGGTAATCGAGAAGATTACTTGGAATCATATAACTAAGTGTATACCAGAAAAATGATTGGATTCTTTTCGCTCTAAGATAAAATTTAAATACATGTAACTATAATCTGCTTTTTCTATCGGCTCATTATTCATCTGGACAACTCCTGGCCAGTGAAAAACCCTAAAATAAAGACAAACCAACTGAGACGACTTACAGTCAGTAGCCAATGAACAGGTGTTATTTGCCCGAGTGTACAGAGAACAGTAGAGTCTATCGTGAAGGTCATAAGTAGAGACCTGTAAAATTCGCGATTTCAAATCCCTAAAGGATAGACTCCATGATCCTCTATGCACTCGTGCAAATTAAATCTGCTGATTGGTTACCGACTCGTAACACCTGTTGACTGGAATGATCGTGATTTGCTATTTCTTCTGTTAAAGATTTTTCATTGGCCCAGAGTCCTTCAGATAAACTGTAGCCCAATCACTGAAGCAAAATAATGTCAAAAGTATTTGGACTCTATCTTATCTCGAAATGAATCCGCGAATTTTACAGGTCTCTAGTCATAAGAAACAGCGAATTTTTCCAGTCCCCAGATATAAACCGTGCGTGCCTGCTTACTTGTAGAGACCAGAAAGGTTTGCGGTTTCAATGACCTCTAGGATAGACTCCAGTGACTCCACAGCCCTCTATATTTTCGGGAAACGTGTACGTGTTCATTGGTTTCTAAATTGTGAGACGTCTCAACCGAATGGTCTGTGATTCGACACTTCTTTGGTTGAGCGTTTCTCATTGGCCAGCAGAAGCAGGACTGGTAAGTCCGTGCCTGATGGCGTCGCAAACTGATTTTTAGAGGCAGGCATTTTTCGTGAATAAATCTGAACGCCTATTAGACTGCAACAAGGTATACCCGCACCAGAAGTTTCTTCCTTGTAATTGGCGGCCGTCTGCGAGAGAATTCGTTGCCTTTTTTGACCGAGCCACTCAGGAGGCGTTTGCTTCCCCACTGAATGTACACTGTTCTGAAAGTACACATGGTACCTGAGAGAAACCCACCCAATCACAAAACACAGACGGTGCTACAATGTTTTAACTTATAACTTTTCTCGGAATCTTTTCGCGAAATATGCATGGCCGTACTGATTTTCCATAGAAAACCTACTAACTGTGTCCATGTGTGCCGTTGTGTTGCCCAGAATATATGTTTAGGGCCACTTGCAGAGTCAGTTAGGTAAAATCTAAACAAAAACTTCGCGGGTTAATCAAATGGAGAAATACTTTACTTTGCCTCAAGTCACGACCGTGCAAGTGGGCCTTGGTTTAATGGTTGAGTTCGTTTCAGCAGAAGCCTTCGTAAACTTTCATATCAAGGGTGGGGATGAAACGACTTTGCCCGCTGTTTGTTTCAACTTCTTTCCATTTTTTTGTGGAAAGGTTCGATTGTTTAGGCTTTCCGGTGGTTGGGGAGGGGTTGATATATTTCCCTTATTGACCCTGCTTCTGTGCGTCAATGCGTTGACCAATGTTATTGTTTTTTTTTCTGTATTTGCTGTTCTTGTAACAGCTGACTCGTCGTTGTCAGCATACTGTGTTCATGTGTGCTGTCCTATCTTCTGACTAATTACGTTCCATTGGATTATCTGTGGTTTTGGGACATTTTACTCTTGACAGCAGCTGCTGTCATTGTGACTTGTTCTCTGTGTGTTTGTGTATTCATATTTTTTGTCTTTTCTTGAGGTTTTTATATGACGACCAGTGCGAACCAGCAATGGATTGCATGTGTCCATTAAACAGCAACGAATCAGTCTTCCCCATTTCAAGAATAATTCCAACAATGTTTTAAGTTATTATTTAACATTTAATAAATTTAACAAAAATTCGTATATTTGGAGTAATATTTGTAAACAAATGCACATGGCCTTAATTTACATAAATTTACTATTTTATATGACAGTTGAGTGAATAAATATTTCGCTAGAGAGAGCTTAGTGCGCAGAAGACAAGAATCAATCATTATTTATCTTAATACTTGCTTTAAATAGTACGTAAAATGTTAAATTTCTGTTGGCTAGCTTTTTAAATGTACATACTGTGTCCCCAACGGGATGGGCATATGGTTAAAGGCATGGGGTGGAAAAATTCTATAAACTTTTTTATGATTTAAGGTACTCTGGTAATAATACAAGTACCTACCTACACTTATTAACTATACATATAAACATTTTTACGTAAACTTTTGTAACTTTGAACCCACAACTAGGCATGCAGTTAAAATAAAGGCTGATTATTACCAATATAGAAACTAGTTGAAGTTTTTTAATAATTATATCGCACCCTGAGTACAAGACTATCGTAATTCAAAAATCAGTGCAATACTATCACAACTTAGATGCCATAGTCTTGCACATATTCTTATATAATGTTTTCCAGAGTGCAACACTACATTATTTGCCATAAGTCCCGTAAAAGTAAATATAATATTGCGATAGTCTTGCAGTGCCTAGATAATGATATTTTCCTGCTTATGGTAAAAATATCTCATAAACTCAATTTTTTGAGTTACAATAGTCTTGTACTCAGGGCACGATATTATTATTTTTTGGCTTAACACCGAGAAAGCAACCGTTGAAAATGTTCACTCTCCTAGTTTTCCTGTCTTCGTTTACATTTTACGCAGTTATTGTCAATTTGTTCTAGCATCTCCAATATTATTCTCAATTTTTCTCTAGTTTAAGCTACTACTTTGTTTTTGATGTGTAACATCTTCGCTCTCGGTATACGGCATTTGGTAGGAGTAATTTCGTGAATAGAACGGAATTTTCATGGAACAGAAATGTGTAAACACGGTGCTGTCATTAGTAGCGGATGGTGCAAACCAAAGTTCACAAAGCCAAAAATAAACTTAAGAGTATTAACTGTTTAATGAATTTTAACAAGATGAGCAAAATTTTAATAACATTACTTGTCGAAAATCAGGTCCAAAGCCGGAGTTTGATATATTTTTTTCAAGTCTTTTTCGCTTATCGGAGCCGATTTATTATATAATTTAAAAATTTGCCCCGGCAGCGAATTCTAGCGGTGGGTACGAAAACTACGTGTGATAAGCGTTTAAAAATGTAGTTGGAAAAACACACTTTGCTTATATTTATCACGCTCGGCACTTTTTTAAAGAGTTCTACGTTCAAATTCGTGTCCGAGTTTCGTATTATAAGTGCATTTTGAAACATGAGAACATATGCATTCGCTTGTTACCGAGGTTAGATGTTGCAGGTCACTGACGAATACTGTTTTTTAAACTAGGATAAATACCAGCCTTATCCCTTTCGCCCGGTCTAGTGAAAAAGCGTCGCAGTTAGCGGCTCGTAAAAAAAAAGTTAGGTTAAGTCGCGACCACGTGGTTCCGGACGCGAAGGGATTGGGCGTTCCCATCTCACGAGACCCTCCGCTTAAGAACATCCCGTGAAGTGTGAAGGAACACCGATATGCGAGTCATTTGAACGAGAGGAGCTCGTAATAGCGTCTAATTACGCCTGCTCTGCGCTGGTAGCTGGGAATTATCGCTGTGATTAAGGTAGGGGGAAATAGGGGGTGGGGGTGATAGGCGATCTTTATCGCCGCTAATGGAGATTAGAAAATAGTCGTAAAAATTCCTTGGAGAAAGGTTTAAGGTGGGATGCGCCCGATGATTCATGACTACGCTTTTTAATTCAACAACTGAGATGAAATACGCGAAGTTAAACTGAGCTACTCAATAAAAGCATACTATGGTTATTTTTCTTTAGAGAAAAGAGACTCAATAAAGCTGCATCTATTAAATCAGGAGACAAAAATGTTGCATACAATGAGAGGGCGTCACCACCCATTATATTGATGAAGAAGAGAGGTATTATTAAGAGTTTGTTAATAGGGCGAAGAACTCCATATTTTAAAACGGGCTGTCCTCGAAATAATAGTAACAGCTTTTAAGCTAGATGGTCTCAGGTTTTTTACAGTATAGTACAATCCACGTAAGAAAATTAGGTTTATTGTAATAAAATAAAAATGTATCTATGAATGTGGAATAAAAAGGAATTTTGTAGGCAATGAAGAAAGGTACTTTGTTTTATGGTATTTAATTGTTTACAAATATGTTTATAAAACTGATTTTTTTTAGCGTGAAATCCGCTGAGGAATTGAGTTAAGAGGTAAGTGGCTTATATGAACGCTATCTCACAATGGTTTAGGTGAGTCTCCAAACAATCTGTATATGTTCGCTAAATTACTTTCTAAAAAAGGTTGTTTCCAGTACGGCGTAGAATATCATGCTTCGTAATGGAAGAAACTCTAAATTACGGTGAAGATACTGTTTATGGACTTTGCTACGCATCTGTTCAAGTGAATGTGTACCGTTATCATCCCGGCTCGTCGTGGTCCTCGAGTAGTGCTGTGCTACTTACAAGAAACACAACTCGTGTCAGCTGCGGGAAGTTACTTCGCGGCCCAACTATCCAGTCTCATGCGGCATAGCCGTGCAGAATTTCCAGCCAGGACTTTGACCTCTTAAAGACCCCCGCCCACCCGGGCACACATACGGTGCGCAGAGCTTCAGAAAAAACCACGCGATTTCAAAACTACTCAAGATATCCGAGTTGGGTCTGCTTACGAAAAGCATTTAAGAGTTCGCTGAGGGCCGAAAAGTACTTTTGATTTCGAATTAAGTTTTTAAACTGTATTTTCAGAAGAGTTAAAAATGGCTAAAACGCATGTTTTCAGAGTAATTTTTAGGTGTAAAACAACCGGTAAAGATTCTTGAAAACCCTTGAGGGACTTGAATTACACATTTATTTTCATTTCTCCGCCATATAATGTTACGGTCACCGCTCAAATTTCACAGTTATCCTGTGATGACGAGAAGACTGCGCGCCAGTTCAGAGCCTTGCGCTTAGGGGCGATACCACGCTAGGAATACCAGCGAGCGTTTCGCTTATCATCCCGCCTCACTGACACAGATACACACCTGACGAAGCGGGCCCCTCAACGTCTCTCCTTCTCTCTCCGGTGGAGTTATTTCCCAACCTGTCTTCTCCCGTTCAGAGCATAGAAAAATTATGATGCAGACTCTACACAGAAAAAAAAAAGATTCCTTTGGAAACAAGTTACCAAGAAATAGTTTGTAATACTACAAGATATATATTGTAACCTTGTACAACACATGCCTATGGAATTTTTGCATAGACATATGAAATAACATTTTCGAGATAATACTGAGAACCTCTTACGAAAATCAGCACATAATTTTATATTTAAATTGATGTTTCATTCAAGCATAAATTGTTTTAACAATGGAAAATATAATAGGATATTTAACAATTTTACTTTATTTTGTTTAATTATGCTTATTAATGTGCGCAGTTAATACTGGAAAGCTATTCAGGGAAGGGTTGTAAATAACTTTTAGTACTAGATGTACTGAGTCAATCCAAAGCATAAATTCCCGGGTAAGAATCAGAACCGAGCATTACTGCGAAAACTATTTTGTAGTGATAGTTTTCATGTAAATGTACAAATTTACAAATATACGTATTTTTACATGAATATTTGTGTTCACATTACAAAAAAATTACAGTGTATAGGAAGCAGTAAGCCAGTTTTCTAATTTTCTATGAGCTTAATCGAACATTGAAAAATTTTACCAGTCACGGTAAGTTACCTATTTTCATGACATTAATTATTTTATTTTACTGATTTTTCACTGTGTGAAAATTTTCACATTGTTTTAAATCTTTATATGATACAGATTTTGCTTCTATTTTTTTTTTCATTGTCTGTTGTATTCTAAATGTAAAAAATAATAATATAAAAAGACAACATGGCAGTGATAGTAACTGTTATGCTTGTTGCAAGTAATATAATTTGTTATGTAGGCTACTGTACAGAAAAAAAATTGTCGGTATGCATTTATTCAGATGCCCATCATGATATGTATTAGCTGAATATGATGCCACCAAGTCCTTAAAATAATTCAGCGCTGTTTCTCCACATGCTAACAAAAAAAAAAATATATGTAGTGTTCCCACTAGATTTTATACAAATATTAACTATTTATTGCATACCTGCAAAAAAGGTCAGGATTTAGACTTATTAGTAAGAAATATCATACCTAATTTATTGACTATAGAAGCGTTTTGTTATTTTAAAACATGACAAATCACTTTCATGTATGTCAAGTTTGCGAGTTTATTTAGTGACTACGATGTTGGGGGGGGGGGGGGGTGAATTGGAAGATCCAATAGCCTTGAGTGTTCACCCAGTACTAGTAGCATTTCTCCTTCATGACAGACCTAATCTTGTTTTCGATGCATCGCTCCAACGTTGTCTTATGATGAGCCAACAAAACAGTAACTCCACCTGCAGACACATGATTCCGTTAAAAATAATTACGAATGTAAAGTTTTATTTTGACGCAGTTTGCGCAGGATGAGAATTCGACTGACTAACCGCAGTGACAAATTTTGTGGTGGTCATAGAACTTTGATTGGTAAAACATTATACAAACGTTCATTGTTGCATCATAAACACTTTCTCGTTTATTTGCAGCAAAGTAATTGTGCGACACCAACTTGAAAAGGCGTATAGCACTCTTGGGCATCATTTTATACCATACACACGTTTGCAACTTATTTTTCTCCGCAATGAATATGTGACCTGAATTTTTCGGTCGAATACGGTATAATTCAACTCAGTTGTCACGAAATACCAAACAAAATTTGGATTGCAACACGTACGTAAGAAGTGCCTCGAGATTCTATCACGTCGACGACTTGAAAACCGCGTCAACCACGACAAAAATTTCTGACCTTTCCTATTTGAAAAATAAGCAGTGTCGAGATGGGACCACAGCTGTTTCACTCACTACACACCTTCATCGCGTCTTTTTAAAGCCCGTATGCCACTTGGAAGGTTTCGTACAGGCTGCGCTAGAAGTTTCCAGCTATACTACTGGACAATACTTTATGGCAGCAGGTATGAACGTTTCTATGGAATAACCTACATATGACACGATACTTCTCTCACAGCCTCTACAGTAAACAAGTGAACTTCATTTACTGTGGAAATAAGTACTAGTGGTTATACGAAAACATAAATATTTACCAAAAAAAGTACAGACAGCAAAAGAGATATTATCTTTGAAAGATTTGTGCAATGGGAGTGCATGACTTGATGTAAGCTTTTGAGCATACGCCATTACTAAGCTCATGTATGTCTGTAGAAGAAAACTGCAAAAAACCAAAAGACAAAAAACACAAATTAAGCAAAAATTGCTGTTGTCAACAGGATATATACACCACATAATATTCCATAACAAGAATATGGTTTACAATCAAAGATAGAACGACAGAGAGAGACAGAGACAGAGTCAGGGAGAAACCGACAGATACAAAGAGAGACAAAGAGACAGGGCGAGACAGAGTAATATTCTCGGGTACTTTTATAAACACCATTTTCAGCCTACAGTTACAGCTCAAACTAGTCTTATGTTGTTTTGTTCTGCAGGCAAAAATAAAATTTCTGTAGTGTTTCTGTGGTCTGTTATGAATTTGAACTTTGACTTTTATAATCATTAAGGTACATAAGAAAATTATTTTTTTAAAATGGAACAAATCATTGGCATATATTATGGAAGAAAGTAAATGGGTAAATTTGTAAAGTAATAGTTTTGGGAAATAATCTACATACTTACCAATGAACGTTCTTTCAGTAACTATCATTTTCTGCCGTATTGCTAATTTAATAATAATAGTGCGGGTTTTTATTGGTTTGTGTTATTTCAAAGATATTACCAAGACTTTTCTACCTGTATGGCAGGAACACAGGATGTTCGGGAAAAAAATTGTAACTGAAACGAAATGGATTTAATCGTTTGAAGTGCATTTTAATCTCATAGTATGTCTATTTTATTACGAATATGTAATTACACACATATATATATAAACTACCACTGGTTTTGATGCAATGGAAAAACTTAAAACGTGTTTCCAATTGTTGTATGAGAAACGTTTCGGATTCTGCAGAAATAAATTAATAGTACTTACAACATAAAAAAACATAAATAACGCATACGTTTCAAAAATCTAAACATCGGAAACTTTCGCACATATCATGTAAAACGTTGAGTTAACGTAACAAAAATGACCAATTCTCACTTAACTGTTTTTTTTTCAAAGTCACTTGTATCCCTTGGATCCTCACACCTTCAGTTGATAACCAGTTCATCTTCAGAACATCCACCCACTCCATCCTCTATGCGGTATCCCGTCTGGCCGCGGGCATGAGTGTTGCAGTCGGCGCCGGTCTGCATCAATCGCCCGTGGGCGACCCCCCTCCCCCCTGGTCGCAGCGCCGTGCCACGTCAGTCAGCTGTCAGGCGGGATTGATGGAGGTCTTACCGCGCTCGAAGCTCCATGATCCCGGCGGGCGAGAGATCTTACACTCCACGCGGGAGCAGACGTTAATTGACGGAGCGCTCCTTATCGCACCTGCCCCAGCTCGCCGTACTTTCCTTTGTAAATGGAACAGAAATATTCACGTAAAATAACAGATATTTAGCTACATTTGTACATTGACATGAAAACCACTGTATCGCTACAAAATAGTTCTCGCAGTAACACTGGGATCGGATTCTTCTTACCCGGGAATTTATGCTTTGTGTTGTCCCAGTACCTCCAATAGTTAAAGTTATCTGTAAACTTTTCACTGAATAGTTTTTCAGTATTAACTGAGCACATAAATAAGCATAATAAAACAAACAAAAAGTTCAATTGTTAAAAATTATATTATCTTTTCCGTGGTTGAAAACACTATGCTTCAATGAAACATCAATTAATATATAAACTTATGCAAAAAAAATTCGTAAGAAGTACTCAGTATTATTTCATATATGCAAAAATAATCATAGCCATGCGTTACAATATATTTCTTGTAATACACAAACAATTTCGTGGCAACTGGGTTTCAAAGGAACCTTTAGAATAAGGACAGAAAATGATTTTCTGTGAACCGGTAGAACCATGCGCTGTTACCGAATACCTCACCAAATGTCTTGTTAGCTTATAATTTCATCAAACAATTTTTCTTAAAAAAAAATTATCCATTCCCCCCGTCCCTTTTTTTTCAACCCTTTCCAGCCAAAAATGTTCAAACACCTTCACAAATGTGTCAATAAAGACTCTCTAGTGTCCTTTTCATGCGTCGTTGTGGCCTTTTAGGTTTTTATGAAGCTCTCTTATATTAAAAAATAATCAATAGTATGTTATCTGTCCAGCCAACTGCTTTTTACAGTCTGTTGTGTCTATCCGTCATGGTCAAATTATTGACTTGAATGTGCAAAGTGAACTATTAGAAGGATAATCAAATTACTGCCGTAACTTTATGGTTTTGGGTGTTTGCGGAAGTAAAATTTTGTGCTATGTTTACAAAGAGGATTTTCAGTTTTCGTATTGTGATTATTCATACAAATTATTTAACTTTCCGTGATTTGTTTCAGAGGTAATTTTTTTTTATTACAGACCCAAATTTACTTCTTTATATCTCACCAAGCTAGCAAATATGGATAAATTTAGACTTTTACAACACAACTATTTGTTATTAACGTTATCTTGTAGTATATTTAGTGATATTATTTTTTTTTTTCAAAATTTTTTAAGTTTCTTCATTTTTACCTTTGTAGTTTGGAATTTTGATTATTGTAAAAATAAGTTTTAGCATGTTAGTAATCCATAACCATTATCTTAACATTAGCTTGGTTATGTTCAGAAGTTGGCCTAATATTTTTTATCGTAAAAACTAATACATCTCAATTTGTAACCTTTTTAGAGATAAAATTAAACAGTTTTGTGATTAAAAAAAAATCTTTCACTCGTCGAACTGCAGTAAGAATGGTCCTCGCTAGCGACTGACTGTTTCCTTGTGATTGGCGGACGTGTGCGAGGGAAGCCTGTTCAGCCGGGCCAGTCAGGACGTGTTCGCTTCCGCACTGGGTATGATTTGTGTCGGCGCGCGTGTGCGCCTGTGTGTACGGGAGAGAGAGAGAGAGAGAGGGGGGGGGGGGAGGTGAAGGAGGCGGGCAGGCGCGGGCGTTGTAGAGAGTTGGGCCGAAGTCCAGGACACCCCCCCCCCCCCCCCGCGGCCCGCTCTCAAAGGGGTCGCGCAGTCAAGGCCAGTTCGCGGGAGGCTCATTACCGGCGTGTCTCCCCTCCCCCCTGCTAGTTCCCCAGGTGGCCCGCTGCGCCCAGGCCCCGTGACGAATGGGCCATTCCGCACCTCGCCGCTCGCTCACCTGCCGCCCAGCCGGGACCCACGACTTGGAACCCGAGACAAAGAAAATACACTTAACATGAGTTGGAACTTAGAAAATCACAACTTACAATCGTCAAAACATAGAAACATAACAACGTAGAACTATCACAATTTAGAGTACTTAGAATAAAAAAGAAACATATCGTTGGGCATAACCAGAATAAATTAGAAACTTACAAAGTAGAACCTTCATAGTGTAATAAATATACATCTTAGAATTGTCACAACTTATAAACACACGCCGTAGAAATATGATAACATGGAATAACCATAATTTGGAATTCCTGAAAAAATCCATGCAAGTTAGAAATGTCATAAGTTAGAATCTAAAAACTAGGAATTGTCAAAACTTACAAACGTCCAACTTAGAACTACCCCAACTTAGAAAAAATTAATATTGAACTTAGAAATGAATAGATTATAACTTTATTAACTTGGAAATACGCATAGCCGAAACACATTACTTGGAACCGCAATTAACTTTGAATAATACAACTAAACGTCTTCATAAATTAGAAACACACAACTTAGAACAATCACAAATTAGGAACATAACTTTGAACAGGCATTACGTGTGTTTCTAAGATATGCGTTTCTGAGTTGTGTGTTTTCTTAGTAACCACAGCAACCCCTGCCAACCATGCCCAGTTGGTTATTTCATTTTCTTGTCACTTCTTTTAAATCAAGAAATTTCCCTTAATACCTATATATACAATAATACCTATACATGATATATAATATTTAATAATATATATAATATCTCACTTGCAAAATAATGTTCTTGGTTAACAATTTTGCTCACCAGATACTTACCAAACGTTATTTCCGAGCTGTAAGAGTTCGCGTAAGATATTGCAATTATTAACATCTGCGTGACTTTTCAAAGCTATTAGATAACATTCAGTAAATATTTTGAAAAAATTGGAACAATACAAGAAATGCAAGAGAGCTATAGTGATTAATGTACATAAAAACCTTTCAAAATATTAGTAGAGACAAAGTAAAATAACCAGCATGGGGATTGTAAGACCCGAAATAGGTAGGCCTTACCGAACGAAGCCATATGTATGTATTCATAACAGTTTTCTTGTTGTAAAAATATTTTACCAGCTGATATTGAAAATTTGTTTTCATTAAGGCAGACATCAAACATTACATTATATTTTCAACATTGCGTACATCGACAGAATTGTTACAGTTGTAGTCATTCCCAAAAGGTTGTTCAGTTATAAACGCCAAAGACTTCACAGGATAACTTATTTGTAGCAGCCAGGCACTAATGACTTTAGGCATTCCATTAAATAAAAAAAATGTGTTAACTAAGCTTTGGTTTGAAAATGAAACCAAAGAATATCAATAGGGCCGAAGAACTGTTGGAACCATGATAATGCATTTCCATTTCTATCTCTATCTCTTAATGTAGACATGTGTGTTAACTTGTAATTGCAGGCAAACAGGCCTTAAGGAAAAAGGAAAGTTTCTCTTTGCATAAGCTAGCTGGGAGGCATAGCTACTCGACTTTATTCAGCAGAGGGGCTTGAAAATGTATCATATCCACCAGCCAAACTATTAAATCAATGCTGTTAAACATAAGCATCGTGGTCATATGTGCTGTTTCGCCAATTATTTGCGCCTCACATGGACTGGCCACCATAATAGCCACTGAAATGAAGTCAGACGCCCGAAAATTTCCGAACCATTACTAAGTTTTGGTGCTCACTCGTGCAACATACAAATTTGAAAAGAAAAAAAATTAATTGTTACAATTTTGATATATTTCAACTATCGTCAAAGTAATTTAACCAATCTTTCATTTTTGTTACGATCACCTAGATGCACAAAAACATAAATTCTAAAAAAAAAAACTTTTTTGCAAGAATTTCATTTACGTAACAAACTTAACCTAAACCTCCTTTTACTTTTACAACATTTAAATATTAATAATCTCATGAATGTACCAATGTGGATTATTTAGGTGTCTGATTCTATATCAGTGAATCTTAGGTTTCCAACAAAGACGCAAAGTTTTTCTCTCATTGAACATTATCAAGTGTAATACATATTAACTTACAAAAAAAAGTTTTTACAGCGACCAAATAAATATTTTCAGGTCATACGTAAGGTACTTAGAAAACTTTTAACTGTTTTGTTCGATTGCATAACGGGACTTGACCGCAAATTCATTGCTGGTATCCACAACGGCTGATTGGCGCACAAAGTTTTTGCGTCTGCGGCGTGTCGTAAGGAGCTACCGGGATCAGCCAGTCCACAGACGACCGTTCGCAAGACTTTATTTTATTTTTTTCTTTCAACCACGGCGCTTTTCTTTCTTCTTGTCCTCGTCCATTCTCGCAGCACCGGTTTCAAACTTACGGGCCAGGTGATCTTTCGTAATGAGTTTTAGTGGAGAATAAAAGAGAGAGGAGGAAAAACAAAGCTGTTTGATTCGAAGGTTGCAGTCGGATAATGCTGAGGCCTTACCATTTCTCGGTCATCGTAGGAACCAGGCGACTCCATATCGGTCCAAAAGTTTTTTAACGTAACAATTTTTTCCCGTCTAATATTGAAAACTTCACCTTCGTTAAAGTAGAGACACATTAAAAATATTAACATAGTGTCTATTGAACTTATTATCACAGTTGTATCATTCTAAAAAAAAAAAAAAAAACAAATTCAATATTAAACTCCAATGACTTAGCAGGAAAATATATTTGAAGAAGCCATTGACTGACTTATTTTGTTCAGCTATATATATACTTTTCGCAAAAGGATTTCCAAACCAGCTGTGTGTTAAATTATTATAGCATTGTGTGTGTTTCATGGTTGGCTGGGTTTATTTCAGATACGGCATCGTTGATTATATACCCGTGGTGTCCTTCTCGAAGAGACGAGAGTGGTTGTGACGTGTCGCGTCATCCTGGGCGAACCTGTCACCCGAAACACCCAGAACAGCGACGCTTATTTACGCCACTTCATCGCGACGGCAACTGTAAGCCCGGAAATACCAGGCCGTTATAGGTGACAATAGCCCATCTGACCATCTACTGGACATCCGTTCCTGGCTACTGCATAGACGTGTCCGGCCATCGACTTTGCGTGCCTTGCCACCAATTGGCGTGTTAGTCTGACCAACCGACTGGACATGCGTGCCTGGCTAACCGACTGAATTGCATAGCTTACATCCAGACGTGGCTGGTCACCGATTACGTGCCCGGAATAGACATGCCATACCGCCAACTGGATGTGCCTGGTTGCTGACTGGACTAGCCTAGCTGATAACTGGACATGTCAGCCACAAACTGAATGTACCTGGCTACTGAATATACATGCCTCGCTACCAAATAGATCAGTATTGCCATATACTTGACGTGCGTTCCTGGTCACTAAATAACATGCCTGGCTACCGACTAGATGAGACTGGTCACCGACTGGGCGTACCTTGCCAACCTGCTGGATGTGTCGTCCCAACTTATCTGATATGTCTGACCACCACCAGCATGTGCCTAGCCAACATCGGATCGTGTTAGCCACACCACTAAATGGACGTGTCTAGCTAACAAACTGAATGTGTCTGTTCACTAAATACATGCCTGGCCGCTGACTGGACATGCCTGACCATCGAATACGGGCCTAGGTGCCAACTGGATGCGTCTCGACACCTACTGGACGTACGTTCCTGGTCACTGAATAGATTTTTTCGGGCCACCGAAAGGGTGTACCTTTGCCAGCAAATGGTCATTTTAGCCTGACCAACCAACTGATGTGTCTATCCAACATATCTGACGTTCCTAACAAACCAACTGGTTGTGGCTGGCCACCGATTCGACGAGCTTGGTTAATCGACTGTCATTTAGAACTGACTTGAAAACACATGTCGAGGTACTCTAAGAAGCCTGAAGAAATCGGAAAAGTAAGTAATTTGTTGTTTTTTGTTGTTCTTGTAGAAATTACATAATATTTTTATTTTAATTTTTGTTGTTTATTTCTCGATCGTGTCAAATCAATGTTAAATGGAAATAAATTTATGGTTTTTTACCAGATTTTTTTTGCATCGTGCAAGTGCCAAACTAAGAACAGTAATCGAAGGAATTATTTAAAAAAATTACTTTTAAAAAATTAATTTTGGAATTATCCCTGAATTTTTATGTTGTTAATTACGAATTTCCATGATGGTGGCCAAGATGGCATCGGCAGCATACTGGCGGTTGGTGGATGAGGAATTCAATAATGTCTTTTAGGATTTTTCAAGGTTTTTTTAAATAATTGTTTTTTACATAAAATTATATTTTTTGTATCAAGCAACGGTCGAACCGAGGACAAGAATCGATCAAATTAATTTCCGGTTGGTAGATGAGAGGTGTTTTACCATATTTTATTAAATATATGTTATTGCTCAAAATGACAATTTTTGCAGAGAGCAAGGTTCGAACCAAGTACAGAAATTGATTCAATTAATTATTATTTTAATAAACGAATTTTCTGATTTTTTTTTAATTTTTTTTCCGAATTTATAGCTAAATAAATACAGATTTTCCCTGAATTTAGAATTCCAAGATGGCGGATGTGAAGTTTTCTAAAATGGCCACCGAGGTCCTGATTATAGTCAACGAGAAGCGAACACTCCCGAGCTTGACCGAATCCATACGATTGGCAAGCCACCACAAGAATCCACCACAAAATCGTAGTCTCATAAGAATAACATTGCGCCCGAACAAACCAAATCGTAATACTGGGTTGTGATAATAATTACTGTGAATAATTTTATTACGAACAAAGTAATAAGCTAACATCAAATTATAACTATTCTTCAACGGCTAATGATGCGCATTCATCCCTATGTTGATTGAATGCTTGGAAGCATTTCTGGGAGGTTTATTCAGCTGCTCCGTCATGGCCCTCTTAATGTCGGAAATGGTGTCAAAACATATTCATATTTAGCACGACCCATTTTTATGGTCTCCGTTTGACAAACAAAACTTAAATGATAACGCGTTGTTCAAAATCCATGATAAGAGATGCGGAAATTTCGCGCATTCATTAAGTCGCAAGTTTGAAAGCAAACATTCACACTCTCGCACTGTGTTCACGATTGGATCGCAGATATTTGGACACGCCCCTCTACGACTGTGAGCCAACGATTGCCAGCTAGGAGAGAAGTAAGAGAATCAGGTAGTGCCAATTAACAAGGATAAAAATGTTCTCGCTAAGAAATCAAGCAGCGGGAAATCAAACATGGGCTGAGCACATCTATGACTTTGAATTCTACCCTGAGGCAAGACGAATCCGCGAAATTTCCATGTCTCTTTCCATGATGCGTGGCAGACACGGTAAACACGACCTCACTCTAACGACTCTGGAAGTCGACTGACAAGCCACAACTTGTTCAAACTTGACACTGATTATGTCAACAGATAAGGCAATTGGACTTATAACTTCAAATCGATGTAGTGCCAGCAGTTGTTGGTATCAAAATTCATTCATCGTATTTTATCATCACACCTCATACGATGTAAAAAGTATTCGTCTCTGATGACTACATTATACCTACTATACGAGATGTAATACCTTAATACACAGCAAATATAATAAATTATACAACGTATAATTCAATAAACATTACTTTTTTTGTTTACAATGGTTTTGTTATATCTAATACTTGATTTTTTTTGTTTTTTATTTTTTATTTTTTTTTGTTCAGCGTGTAAATACACGAATTCATACAAAATATCTACAGCTAACTTATAACCAGCGTTATTCGTAAATTTTAGGTGAAAAAACTTTCAAACCGTGTGTTTTTATTCGTCCTCTGTCAAGGAGTTAAGTTTATCTGCGTCCCCTCTGTAAATGATACCACCGATCAATGGTTTACCCCCAAAGGTTATGTACGATGCAGGTATCGCGTCTGTCATGCCTTTTTCAACTCGTGGCTGGAGGATGCGATGATGATTACCCCTCCTCCCCTCAATCGAAACGTATTTTGGGTACCGTGATGGAGGGGGGTCCTTTGGGGGGTTGTTTTGCATAACGCGCGGCAGGTAGTCCAGCAGAAGAGGCAACTCGTTGGGGGTTGAGGCAAAAGGGGCAGAATACCCCGCGGCTTATGAATACACTCGCCCCGCTGGATGTTTTGATAAACACTTCGGGCGCGAGTTTTGCTTCCTCCCCCCTCTACCCCCCACCCGACCACCTGACGACCTAAGCCCAACTCCCGCGGGCCAACGAGATCCATCAAACGAATGAGAAATGGGTGACGTGTTTGGACTGCGCAGACGCAAGCTCAATGACGTTCCAGCCACGTGGTTAATGACATCCATTACAGCGGCTTTGCATATTCCCTCCTTGCGCACGGGGGTATTAACCCGCTGTTTGTGCTGGTTCACTATGGGATTCGGAAAAAGGAGAGGGGAGAGACTCTGTTAAGCTACCCATCGTCATATCGTATAGCTAAATATATATAAAAAGAATCCTCCAGTTTTGGTGCGAGCTCACACATCCTGTTGGTTATATCTTTTTTTTTTTCATGCGTAACATCTTAGCTCTCGGTATGCGGCATTTTGTGGGAGTCATTTCTTAAATGGAACGAAAGTCGCATGAAACGGAAATACGTAATCACGGCGCTCCCGTCCGTGGCGGATGGCACCGAAGGAAAGCAGAAAGGAAACTGTATAGTATTATCTTTTTAATGAATTCAAATAAGATGGGCAGTGTTTTAATAAAATTTCTTGTCGAAAATCAGGTCCAAAGGCGGGGTATAGCATATTTTAAAGTCTTTTTAGCTTTTATCGAAACCGATCCATTATATATAGTTTAAATTTTCGCTCTTCAAATCGAATGATTCAATAGTTGACGTAGGTGATCCGGAAACGAATTCTTGCGACGGATGCGGATAGTTGAACACACAATTTGCGTATATTTATCACACTCGGAATCATTTACTATAAATAATTCAACGTTAAATTTGGTGTCCCAAGTTTCGGATTATATGTTTATTTGCGACACGAGAACATAGGAATGTGCTCAATACCAAGGCAATTTATTATTATTATTATTTTCATGCCTTTTCCTCTAAATTTATCAAGAAATCTCTCTTTAATTTCATGTTCCGTCTTAAATTTTCTTAACATTTATTATCGAATAGAGGTAAAAATTCACGTGTAAGTGTTGAAATTTATGAACACTTGCGTGACTTTTCACACCTCGGATGTTACGTTCAGTAAACATCCGGTAAAATATGTGACCCAAAAACCAACTTCAAGATAGTTATAATAACAAACGTGCATGATTATCCTTTAGTAAATAGTAAGTCAACATGAACAATTAATAACCAACTCGTCGTGTGAGTCCGAGCCTAAGGATTCAATGTACACATTTTGTCTCAGCAGTTTATGAGACAAGGTTTTGCAATTTATTAAGGCCAGAGTTGTTTGCTACAGTTACTATTATCGCAGCTGTACCAGAACATTAAAAAATTGAGTTTGCTCTCACTGCTATTACAAAAAATAAAGCTAGCTGCAGACACATGTATTATAAATTGATTAAGCTTGGAAGCCTTCGTAACTGTTCCAGCAACAAATATTGGAACCCAAAATCGGAAAAAAAATCTCACTTATAGATTATAATTTATTAATTGTAGATCAATATCATACGTGTGAATAGAATACTGAGTTATTTTCTAAAGTATTTCTCTATTTAACCCCAAGAGCCACCACGTTTCTCACCAAGAAAAATACCAAGAATATATATAATAAGTGGAATTATATGTCTGCGGGATATATAAATTACTCAAGAGCAAAATTTTAAAATGATTTGTACATATTGAACCATACATCTACCTTCAAAATAGACTTCAGTAGAATATCGACACTTAGATGCAGACGTCGCGTCGGTTTTAAATACACGATATGAGACTATTGGTTGGAGTTACTTTCGAAGAAAATAAAAGTGTTTTTTAAATTATGATGATTATTATATTTTAAATATTTCGTAGCAAGATGCGGTATAACGTTTAAGGTTTATCTGTAAACTACTGTCTTCTGACGAATTTATTATTATAATATTTGGTGGAACGAAGAACCTTCCGTATGATAAATCCACTTCGGGCGACGTCTGTAATTTCCACATTACAGCTTATCCGAGGTGTGATGAGAAAAGAAAAAAATAATTGGCTCTTTAGAAGTGAAACTCCACAGATAAAAGATATTTTAAAAGTACACAGATATTTGAAACGCTAGTAAAAGTGTGCAAGTGTACAGTCGCACAGGCGAGTGCACAGGTATGTGAGTCTGTAAGTGTGCAAGTATGCGAACAAGATTTCGTGCGCTTTTGCTACCATCTGGTTTCGGCAAGCAGTTCTCCAGCTGATAAATTGCGTACACAATGGAGGTTAACAATAATTGCAACCAACATGGCGACGATAAAGAGTCCTTTTTTCCCCCCAGTAACTCTTTCTTCGTTGGTATCTGTGACGTCATTACCTCGACTCACCCTACCGGCTGTGAGAAGTTTCACTTGAAGAAGCAAGGAAGTTTATTCAGACCGGAGAAGGATGCCGCATCAAAACGAGAAGCTGGTTGATAGTGACATATAGGGGTGTGCCGCGCGTCGGGACACACAAAGGCTGTCGGGACCGGAGGGGAGTGTTCCCCGGCGACCGGGGCCCGGTATGCAGATGCGGTCCCCGCTAATGGCGGGGGATATTTAGCGCGATGTCGAAGGTGGGGAGTGGTCGCCGACGTGGGTACCTCGTTTGCGGGTGCTCGATCATCGCGCTATTTGAATACAGGCGTCCTCCCTCCCCTCCCTAGTGCTTGGCCCTCCACGGCCCCCTGCCTGACGCACGTAATCGGTCTGAATGACGGGCGCTGTCTGTGGCTCCAGCCCCGTCGCCGGCGGTGATGGATGGCGTCGTCAGGTACTCGTGAGAGCTGCGGTGACAAGTGCTTGTACCGCTGCCTTCTCTTCTCGGTCTTCTTCAGTCGAGCTACTTGGGCCAGCGGCAGTTGTCGTTCAAATGAATTATTTCATAATTTGTTTTACGGTTCAAGTGTATTATTGAAGAGTGAAGTTTTACTTTGAACGCGCGTGGAGGGCATGCACAGTTTTTTTAATTTTTTTAAAATTTTTTTACTTTGGTTGAAAGTACAGATCTCGAATCTTACGACGGCGACGGCGGTGGTTCTTGTATTCCTGTTAATAATAATAATAATAATAATAATAATAATCTTCCTGGCACCAGCACAGTGTTTCAACGTAGCGGTTTCATGAAGACCGTCACGACCACCAGCTCATTATAGCGCTCTGTGGACGCCGCTCTTCAAGAGCGCTAACGGGAGAATTGAACGCACTAGTAGACGGGAGACTTGAATGTCTGCTAAGCTAAAGGCCACAATAGCCATGCGTCGACAACCTGTAACAGTCTCCAGCCCGGTGCTCAGACAAGATGTTTCGTTAGGTCTAAGCAGAATTCAAGTACACGGTTAGTAACGTACTAGCGACCCTGCGTACCATACTTGTCAGAATTTGAGTTATGGGCAAGGCCGTCTTAAAATATGCTGGGGCCCTTGGGCACACAAGAATTTGGGGCCCTTTTGGAAAGTAAAGATAGCGAATTATACTAACATTTTTTCTATTATGATCTTCTATTTACTATGGGTAATCAAATAAACAATAAATGCCATTAATGATATTACTTATGCTGCTGTTTTTTTGGTTACGATTAAGATAATGGTTTATTTCGTGATTTCTGTTGAGCAAAAACTTCTATTATATCCTCAAAGTCAATTGTTTGAAGGATGTCACTTTCTATGCACATAATTGACAAATTACTTAGTCTTGTAACAATGTTGTTCGCAATTCATTTTTTATTCTTTTAAGCTTAGAAAATGAACACTCTCCACTACAATTGGTAACCATTAGGCAAAGGAATATTCTTGTAGCAACTTCAACGTTTGGAAATGTTTATTGTAATTTATCTGACTTTATTAGAGGGGAGACCGGGGTAAGTTGGCGAACGGGGTAAGATGACGAATCGTAAATAACTAATCCAGAAACACAGATACAAGGTTGGCGCATCTGTGACCTTGTGTGTCACCATCTGCACCTACTAGGCAGGTGCAGCGGAATTTTCCAGTCAGTTTGAATGTGGCAGATTTGAGAGGTAGTCTGTTTCGTGAGCCATTGTTGTAATTTTGAAGGTACGTATGTTAAGCTATTACGAGAAAAGAGTCTATTTGTTTTAAAAGTTTATGTATGTAAAATGAAATGCTGACTTTTGGAAGTATTTTAGTGTATAGATTGCTGAAGAAAATTTTTTAATGTTGTTCGTGATTTTGGTAAAGCAAAAATACGGCTGCTGGGGCAAGTTGACGGGGGCAAGATGACGAATTCGTCATCTTGCCCCTGCAATCGTCAACTTGCCATAGGTAATGACAATGTGAGCATTATTTTGTATTAATGTGTTATTTAAACCAATGATGTACAGATATGACGAACATTTAAGTAAAATAAAAATAATAATGAAATTATAAAATATTATAAATAGTTCCTGTGTTAATAGTCGTAACAATTTTTTTAATTTTTTTTTGTAGATGCCTAGGCATATTATAAGCGGAGAACGGAAAGGAGGCGTTGGAGTGACGTAGATATGACTGCTGATGTGAATTTTTGTCGTGATAATGGTATTGTGATGGTCGGATAGCTACCACATACTTCACATAGGTTGCATCAATTGGATGTTTAGTTTGTCGGCCCTTTGAAGACATTCTACTCACATGCCTGTGACAATTATTTGGTGTCACATCCCGGACAACAAATAACTGATCCTAATGTAGGAAATATCTTCGCTGCAGCTTATTTAAAAGCAGCAACTGTAGGCAATGCCATCAAAGGGTTTGAGGCTACTGGGATAGAGCCTTACAACCCTCAGATATTCGAAGAATGTGATTTTGCTGCTGCGGCTACATCGGAAAGAAAACTTCCCGGAAGTGAAGAACCAATGTCCACTTCAATACCAATTTCATCTGATCATGCATCAAACGATGTTTGGCTAAATGATATGCCTAATGCTTCAGGAGGTGATTCATTAGCCCAGTCTTCAAACAATGTGCAGCCAGAACAAAATAGTGATCATATCGATGAAGAAGGGCCTTCTTCTGGGAAGGCCAATGCATGCTCATGTAGTAAAAAGGCATCGTTTTATGATTTAAAACCATGACAGTGGCCCACAGGACAACCACGACAAGGAAAAATAGTATAGGATCAGCTTCAGTAATAACAAGCTCGCCAGTTAAGAACATGTTGTTACGAAGAGATAGATAGAAGAAGCAGAATGAAGAGAAGAAAAATGAAAGAAAAACTAAGAAAACTGAAAAACGAAGCTCTGATCATTCTGTAGCAAAACCATAAAGCCTAAATAGTGTTTCTTGCCCTGCATGTGAAGAAGTTTACGTGGAACCTCCAAATGAAGACTGGATTCAGTGTTCCACATGTTCTGAGTAGTGGCACGAAAACTGTTTCAATTATGAAGGCAAAGAATTATATCAAAGTCGTTCAAATATGTTACAATATATCTTCTTTACATCCTGCACGTTGTTTAGTGTAGGATATCTATAAAACTATTGTTTACTTTGTCCATAAATATATATATTTTTGTTTCGTCATCTTACCCCAATATGTTCGTCAACTTACCCCACTCCTGGGGCAAGATGACGAATGTGCCAACTAATTGGTTTCTTGTCAATAACTTCGGAACTACGCAAAGTAATACAACCTTTTTACATATTTAGGTAGAAATTAGTATATACTTCGTATTGGTACCAAATTAAATATTATATATGCTTATTTATCTCTTAAAGGCCATTTCAAAGCTTAACATCGTCAACTTGCCCCGGTCTCCCCGATTATGTAAGGTTGAGATATTTAATTCCGCTGATTGATTTGTTATGTTTTTTTTAAATATGGGCTTAAATGAAAACATTCTGTTGTGAGCTCATATGCATTAATGTCTTCATGATAAAATTCTGCAAATTCTTTGTATTTTTGGTCAACTCGCCAGATTCAATTGTTGTTAACTGACAAAGAATACTAAATGAATTATCAATTTCTTGGTATGCTGCCGAACGTTTTTTTAAATGTGTATTGAATGTGTCAATTATGGGAATGAAAGTATCTACACGAAACTTTTCCTGGCCTCTCAACTGTGCAGTCTCGGATGATCCTTCAAAAAAACTGAAGCGTGTGCTGCGAATTCTATTTATTTCAAATTTATCTTTGTAGTCAGCATCTGGATTTTTTCTTTAGAAGCCGTTTCGTACTGATAAAAATTATTGCGTGCGTTATTGACATAACTGATCAAAGACTCGTAAAGTTTTGTTACAAAATCCATGGTCATAGTACTATTCTGTAAATTTAGACTTGTTTTATTCATAATTCCCAAAAGATCACTCCATATTTCTGTTAGAAGAGCAGTCTCAAAAATTTTCCTTTTTTTTATATAGGCTTTAAGCTTTGTTTCTAGTGTCTCCTGGTTGATTGATGTCACTTGCGATTGAAGACAATGCTTCAGAAATATTTAGATATCCATTTCGCAAAGCATTAATAGCATTGGCACGTGCAGACCATCTAGTTTCCGAAAGAGACTTCAGGACTCTATTTGCACCTTAATGCTCTGTCAAAATGTTCCACCGTCTGGTACAAGCTGCGAAAAAATTGAATAATTCTTGTAAAAATTGAAAGTAAAACACTCAACAGCCGGAACACCCACTAAATTTAGCGAATGTGCCGCACATGGAACGTAAATTTCAAATTCATAAACTTATTTTATTCTTGACTGAACACCAGAGTAGGGTAGACTGGGTGCGGTTGAAACGGTGGATGGTTGATACAAAGCGGATATCTCGACACCGTGCGTGATGGGGTGGGTAAAAGGGGAGAACGAAGCGGGCAACAAGTCGAAACACGAATTTTAGTGGTGCGTCGCTCTTCGCGCACTGTGCTTGTGTATAATGTGTTTTTTTGACGGAAAAGTAAGTATTTTTTGTTCGTACATTTTTGCAATTATTATGGTTTTATTAAAGTTAGAGTATTGAGAGTTTTGTATCGTTTTAATTGAAGTTTGTAGAATATGGATGTATGATTAGTTTTTATTCAAATTTATTATCATTCTAACTGTGGACCGTATTATACCTAGAAGGGGGGTTGGGGACAGTTGAAACAGTTTATTTATTTAGTTTTCTTGTTTCTTAGATGCCAAGGGTACGCCAAAGGAAGACTAAGATAGGTCAGGCTGACTTATCAACGTACAAACAAGCCTATGAAGATGTAAAAGCCGGATCTTCGTTAAGAATAGCGGCAGAAAAGAATGGACTGAACCACTGTTCCCTGTTCAGGTATGTAAGTAAACGAGATGCGACTGGTGGCGATGAAAATAAAGAAATGGGATATAAGGCTCACAAACGAGTGTTTAACCAGGAACAAGAGCATGAGCTATCTAAATATTTAATTAGATGTGCAGACATATATTTTGGCCTAACTAAAAAGGATGTTATGAAATTAGAGTACGAACTAACCGTCAAGCACGACTTATCACGACCTCGGACTCGGGATGACAACGAAATGGCTGGCGAAGAATGGTTTCTCATGTTTATGAGAAGAAATCCTGAACTGTCAGTACGTGCAGCTCAGGCTACAAGTCTTTCTAAGGCGATTAGCTTTAATAAAAATAACGTAGATGCATTCTACGACAATTTGGCTACTGTCATGGACCGTTATAAATTTGAACCACAAAATATGTATAATGCTGATGAGACCAGTATAACTACTGTGCAAAAACCCGACAGAATAATAGCTAGACGTGGTGCTCATCAAGTAGGTTCAGTGACTTCAGCCGAGAGGGGTACTTTAGTCACAGTAGCCTTTGCGGTCAATTCTTCGTCTTCCCACGAGTGCGATACCAAGATCACTTTATCAGGGATCGAAGTGCAGATCCTTCTGGCTGGATGCAGGATGAAACATTTATTCATTTCCTGGAACACTTTAAAAAACATACAAATGCTTCTACTTCCCATAAAGTCGTACTTATGCTTGATAACCAGTCTTCACATATTCACATTAAAGCACTGGATTATAAGTATCGTGAAAAACTTGAATATTAATAAAAAACATTTGTGATGTCCAATTGTGCCATTACGAGTCGTAATATTTTATTAGACGATAAATAAAACACGTTCATTTATTATATTTTGTATTATTTGCATGTGTTTCAATTAATCCCAGGCACTGTTTCATGGGGACGGTTGAAACAAATTACATTTTTTTAAAATTTGATTTTACACATAAAATACAATACAGTGATCTCAAATAACATAGCTCATTAGTAGACAGATATGTGGTCTTTTATTTAATATATTTCCGTCATCGCTCGCTTAACTAATCCCGATGCAATGGACTATAAACGCTAAAATGTTTCAACCGTACCCAGTCTACCCTAATTTCCAGACATATTTGATGCATGGTCGTAGCTCTGCCAGCGACAATCTTTGATAGGAATATCAAAGCTTTCAAAAAGGTTTACAATAGTTTCTGCTATATATTGCGCATTATGTTCATCCATAGGCAAAAATTGCAAAAATCTCTCAATAGGCTGTCCGTCTTTTACGTATCTAACAATGAAAGTGAGTTGGTCAACGTGGGACAGATCTGGCGTAGAATCTACGCTAATATAGTAGTATTTTGCTGATTTAAGTTCTTTGACAATTGTTTTTAAAACTCTCTGTCCCATTAAATTAATAAATTCATTACAAATATTTGCAGATAAATATGATGTACTTCCTTTTCCACGATTTCCGCAGTTTTGTATGTGATCAGCAAGAAAAGGATCAAATTCACTAATCAGTTATAAGCATCCCAAATAATTCCCATTACTTTACGATCCCATTATCTCATTATCACCACGAAAAGCAAGACCTCTTGAAGCTAAAAATTTCACTACTGCAACAATCCTCCAAATAACATTCTTCCAATAGTTCATTTCTGTATTATATTGGGACAGCAACTCACTATCAATTCGTCCAGTAGTTTTCACTCTTGCAACATAATTCATCATAAATTGCCTGTGCTGTATACTGTTCTTATGCTCCATCAAGAAGTTACTTATATGCTTCCAATCTTTATATCCATTTGGAGAACTCAAATTAAGTCCATTAGTGGTATTACTCGTAAATAGACGTAAATAGCAATAACGGTACACAGATTTCTTTGCTGGTGAATAAAGGAGCCATTTTCTTTCTAAAGACTCAAACCATTCGTCAATTTACGGGTAAAAATTTTTTTAGTCAAGAATCTAGTTTTTGTTTTACCCTTTGAATCTGGAAAAATTGTAGAAGTTTCGGAGAAGTCACAATTTTTATTTTGGAAAAACTCTGGCCCTTTTCGAATCCAAATATCACGGACTTCTTCCGTTAATATTTCGTCACAGTACGTACCAGGGTCAGGAGATACAGATACATTCTACAAGCTTGCAGTTATTAACTCACAGTAGCTTGAAGTCGAGGGTTTAGCATCTGATGTGTGTTTGTCATTTTCGTCACATGTAAACTCATTTTCCTGTTGATATTCAGAGGTATTATTATCCTGAGGTGATGAGGATGAAGAGTCCCTCAACTTATTTGTTTCTTCAACCGTAAAAAAAGAAGTAAGTGTATGAAGTTTTTCCGTTATTTCTTTTTGAGCAATAACATTTTTCTTTTTTTTTGTGAAACACTTAAATATGTTATTTTCGACATAATTAAATAATGTTCAAACGAACAAATCAAAACTCTATTACACAATGAGTTAAACGAAACTAAATCACGCCACTTTTGTCCAACTGAAATTTTAATAATTTTAATAAAGCCTACATCAAGTCATGCACTCCCATTCCACAAATCTTTCAAAGATGATATAAGGGGATTCCCTCAATCATAGACAATGTCAACATCTATTTTAGGCCTTGTTTAGACTGTGCAGCTTGACTTTGGAATTGAAGTGGTTTACATGTGTGATCGCTAGATGGTGTACTTAGTAAATTAGGATGCGTTCTGAAATATTATTAATTAGTGCAACCCGAAAATAAAAAATTTTGACGGTGGCGCTGTTGGGTACTGTGCTCGACAAAAATGTTTTGAGAATAAATGTGAGAGAAATTGTCGGTCGTTCGGGGCCCCCTGAGAATGGGGGGCCCTGGGCATGGGCTCCGTGTGCCCTTATGGTAAATACAGTATTGGTTATGGGCTGACTGCGATGATAATGCAGGAGTATAGGTGATTGTTAAAGTGTGTTGAATTGAATACATAGGCGGGATTGCGGGTGGGCCTTGAACCTACGCTATGCCCAGTGAAATTAAAAAAAAAACGATGTAGGGAGAAACACAAAACAGTCCAATCCCGAATCATAGTGTGGCGAGTATACTAGAAGCAGGCGCCGTCTTAGCAATAGCGTTTCGCTACCCCCTTCTCCCACTTAACCCCTTCCCCAGTGATTTTACATTGAATCCTTAATGCCTCTGGAAAGTTAGGCACGTTCTCAGAGCCACAAATGCGTGAAGTGGCTTAATTAGGACGCTATTGCTCTGGAAGCTTCGGATGTCAAATCAATCCTGGTGACGTGACACTTCAAAGGGGTGCGAGATCATTCCAAAAGGAGACTGAAGAGTGTAAAAACGGTGACGCTAGCCTCCGAGGCAGTGAGGTGAAGAGGGAGACTGATCCCTTGGTGAGCGATAGTGGACGACGAGCGACGGGCTTCGTGTGCGGAGACTGGTGCAGCTGGACTGTGTTGTGTGCGACGGACGAGTGAGTAGTGTGAGACTCTATGTTGGGACAGAGGTGCGAGGTTAGAGATGAGCAGTAGGGAGAGCGACTGTCTGGAAGGGAGAGTAGACTGTAGACTAAATAAAAGAGTGATTAATTTGTGTAAGACATTTAAAGTGTTGAATTTTAATCAATATTGTAAATAGTAATTAATAAATAAAACACTGATTAATTGGGTTTTTCTTTTCGAAACCAGTTTTCCCACTCGTATAAATAGGTTAGTTTACACTTGGAAGTAGATTCAGCTCTGAATGCTTGTCCTACGTTCTTCAAGCCATTCATTGTTGCTTTGTGTGTTGTATCTTATCACACGTAACTGCGAGGGGCTGGAAGAAAAATCTAGTTTCGCAGTGTGTGTTAAACAAAATGAGGTTTTTAAATGAAAGTTGTCTTTCATTTGCCACAATATCTTTTGTTTGTTATCTTCTTTCTGGGGAGGCTTGCACGATGTTATATGTTTATTCTTCAATCAAATTGTTTTTTAGTCATTTTGTAATTATTTATATTTGTTAAATTTTTCAATGTGACCTAAAAAGTGTTAACAAATAACTATAAATATTTTATCAGTTTTTTTACTTACTGTGAAATTCTAAATACGACTCCACATGTTAACGTAATTACATCGTGCGATGATCGACCAAATGTTGTACTCATTACCTAATTCGTTCCAGTTTGATGTAAATTGCTGATGGAAGTTTTCCTAAGTGCTTTTTTTTCCTGAGACGAAATAAAATCAGGACAAAGAAAGCAAATAACATTGTGTAAAATAACATAGCCTTTTAAGGGAACATATACGAGGCGGTTTTCAGTTAGAACGAATCTTCCCATCACCCCGTTCTACTCCGTCTCTGCTGTTATACATCTTCGGCGGTATTTACAGTAGTTCGTTACAAACTGCTTTTCTTCCCAGTAACAAATGGCTTTGCCGTGCACTCTTCCACGAACTGCTTTCACGACCTTTTAGGTATGCCACTTCGTCTTCTCCCTTTTAAACGCTTCAAGAAAATCAGTGGGTTTTTTGTTGACCTCCCTCCAGTTTAGTGATGTTTAAAACCTTTTCCAGGCCCGACTTAACAAATAAAGTCTATTTACGCTTGTTTGGTGCATCGCTGACTTCTCGGAAGGACTTCAAGAGAGCCGGCTGGGTTTCACGCCAAAGTCACCAGCACGAAGAAATTTTTTTTTTTTTTCCTTGTGACGAAACTTCGGTGACGCGAGAACGTTCTAAACGCTCGGTCTGACACGCTTTGTTGATATTTTAAATTCTTTACCATCATTATTTTTATTCAAGGGCTATTTTTAAAATTTCAACCCCGACAACTATCATTGCATTCGTTGTTTTGTCACTAATATTTTCAACATATTTTTTATTTATTGTAATATAGAGAGTGTCATAGGTCGTAATTATTATCACTTTCACACCTTTTTACACCCTCTAAGTTAATGTATGTTGAAATATTTGTGACAGATCAACGATTGAAAGGAGGCACGATGAAATAAATTGATCAACGTGCCATGTTGATAATTTCAATTTTTTTTTGTTTTAATGAATATTGGACAGTTTTTCCTGTAAATTTATCATGATAGAGCTCCTGACATTTACGTTTCGTCTCCGATTTCCTCAACAGATTTATACTAAATATTAACTAATAACGGTAAGCAACTAAGGAAGTGCTCATAATTTTGCAATGACTTGCGTGACTTCTACAGCTCTAAATTAACGTTTAACAAATAATTAGTGAAAAACAATGTGACACAACAGCGGATTCAAGAGAGCTTTTGTAATACATTTGCAGGAAAAGTTCTTAATTAATAGAGACCTGAAAAATTCGCGTGTTCATTTCGTATTATGTTAAAATTCAAATAATTATACCTTAGTGATGCTTCTGTCATTGGTTCACTGTTAATCTGGAGGAATAAGGGCCAATTAGAGACCCTCACTCATAGAAGTGTCGAATCACAGACACTCAGTCGAGACGACTCACAATTCAGCAGCCAATGAACAGTTGGCATTTGCCCAAGTGTGTAGAGGATATTGGAGTCCATCCTGGAGGTCATTAAACCCGCGAATTTTTCCGGTCTCTATTAATTAATAGTAACGACCATAATATGAAATAACAAAACCCGGCTTTTAAGGAATAGCCTTAACGCAGCACGGTCAAGCAGCTAAGAGACTAAGCCAGAAGGGGTTCGTGTACGACCTACGAAGTTAAAATATTCCGAAATTCATCACACTAATATACGGGTGCAATGAGTTATGCCTCTATTATTACTTAGCTGATTCATTGGGTAGCGAAGTAGACTTGAAGCGCAAAAACATATGCTATACGTTGATGATTGTACTACAGTGCTCTTGATGACTAGTGATACGGACTTTTCGCGGATTCATTTGGTCGCAAGCTAGAATGCATGTCTCTATATTCTAGAACTGTGTCAATGATTGGACCGCAGTTATTTGGACACACCCCTCTGTGACCGTGAGCCAATGATGTAAGGCTTTCAGGGAAGTAAGCGAATCAGAACGTGCCGATTATGAAAGAGCAAACATAATATTTAGAATTTTAGCCTGACGCCAAACGAATCCGCGAAAAGTCCGTACCCCTATTCATGACCCTGTGTCAGTTACAAACGGAGACTCGGAAATTCGCCCATTATTTTGATCGCAAGGGTAGACTGCAAAAATGTAAACTTTGCATTGCGTTAATGGTTGGTTGACATTTGTTCCTCCCCTCCCCTCTGCGACTGTGGGCCAGTCAACTGCCAGCTAGCAGTGGAGAGACCGTAGCACATCGACCCACTAAAAAGAAATCAGCCAACAGGGAAGTGTATGAGGGTGAAGTATGAATAGGACTGTGAATTCCATCCTGACACCAAATGAATCCGCATAATTTTCCTCGCCTCTAGTTATAAATCAGGACATGAAGTGGTTACCCTACCATTTGCCTGCCGCCAAAAGTAATAATCGTGGCTGTAGCAATTGGTAATGTAAAGAAATGGGTGTTTTGCGAGAAAAAATCTAAACGCTCATAAAACTGCGGCAAGGTTTTCCTGCAATTCTCTGGCGTCTGCAAGATAAGTCCTTGCTAGAGACCAGAAAATATTCACAGATTCATTTTGCGTTATGCTAGAATCCAAACACATGTAATTTTATATTACTTCTGTGATTGGCTGAAGGACTCTGAGTCAATAAAAAACCTTCAACCAAAGAAGTATCGAATCGCAGAATCCCAATTGACAGTTCTCACAAGTCAGTAGTCAATGAGTAGGTGGTATTTGCCCGGGTCTCTCCTAGAGCGTAGCCATTGCCTTACTTGGCCGGGCCATTCAACGCGCGTTTCCTTTCGCAAAAAACTTCTGTGATTGGTGTACCAAAAGTATACAAGTACCTGAACAAAATCTCCAACAATCACGAAACACAGACGATACCACAGTGTTTATTTTTAAACTGGTCTCGAAATCATTTCGCGAAAAATGCATGCTCCTAGTAATTAAAAATGGTAAAGATATTTCCCAAAATCCTTCGTATCTCTGCTTAAATTTTTTTTAAGAAAAAGTTAAATTTATATTCAGTTTGAAAAATATTTATTAATAAAATCAACAAAATATTTTTAGTGATTTAAATATAAGCTAGTGTATAACCACTGAGCCGGTTACCTGACAATAAGAAACGTAGACCTATCTACAAATCACTAGTTTCATCAACTGCAAAAAAAGTGATGGGAATTGAAATAGGAAATAAAATAAATGCTTTTACACGTATTGTTACGGAAACACTTTCAGATGATAAATACAGTTTAACATGGCTTATAAAATCTGGTTGTGAAAAAGAGGTAGCTGAAGAATAAACCAGCAATTGATTACCTAGAAACTTTGGTACTTAGATTTTTTCTCTTACTAATACAACGTTCAGGAAGATATACTTATAGATATATAGATAATTTATCAGGGATTATGTTCTCTGCCACAATAAACGTAGCTCTGCTTTGACGTTCAAATGAAATGGGTTGAACTCAACGTCACGTTTGTACCGAGGACATTAGAGAAAATGAATGAATAGGTGTAGGAGGCTGGAGACTGTATCATGTGTCTTGTAAATATACCTACTCATCATCGATAAAACAGCATACACTTAATTTCTTACGTTGAGTTACCATGCGTTTTGATCATCTTTTTAAAAATATGTTAAGGGAAAATCAACATTATTTTAAAATTTGAGTAATTTTAAAAACAAAAATATATAAATTTACACGGAGGAAATTTGTAAGATGGCACGAAAATTTTGACGAGATTAACTTAACGTTCGATTTCAGATTCCGAGTCTACTGTTTGTACTGGCACGAGACAGACAGACGGATACTACCCATCACATGGCATACGCGATGACAGTGTTGTGAAAACAGCTGTTTCAATACAAATTTTCGATTGTTGCCATTGACTTTTTCGAAAGATCTGGATAGGTTCTGATTTTTGTATATTACCTGACTATTTCATTTCAGGGTTTATTGCTTGCGACAGAAAATGAACGATATTGTCCAATTTATTTTAAAATTAACCGTAATATTTAACTGCGGTTGATTTTTTTCACATTTGAAACCATATTTCAAATTTCATCTTCATCTTGAAATAATGCATGACATTAATTTTTTTACAATATAAAAGAACCTGTTACAGTTTGCAAGAAATGTTTTTACTTGTAGTATTTTATGTTTAAAGTAATATTCGGAAGAATACAAAAATATTAACGATCGGGGGAGGAAAGTTCTCTTTATCTCAAAGTGAACAAAGAACAAAATCATGACTCAGCGTCAATAGCGTAACCAGCTTGAAATTTTTTGTGTACAGTGTAAGGGGGAGGTTTTGGAGGCAGGAATCCAGTTTTTTGGAATACCTCTCAGAAGGGATTTGGAAGTTTTGGAAAGAAAAAAAACTTCTTAAAAGACTATTTTTACTACATTTTTGATACCTTGATAAGTTATAAAAACTATGGTATTTGTTGGGTTTTTTTTGTTTCTCTCCAGATATTTTTTTTTGTAGTTTTAGGGTTGAGTAGTCAGATCTGAAATTAATTTATGTGCGTGTCAGTACGTTATTATTGTTCTTGTTTGCTGGCGACGAGCGTCAAAAAGCAGTGTCCGACGCTCACGGCTGGAGACAGTCGCGGGAAGCAGTCTCCTGCGGACGAGGCGGGCACAGCAGTCGGGTTGGTGGATCCCTCCACGTTCACCCCGGCGCCTCTCTGAGGGCGGGGCGCGCTGCCCCACAGTCGACGGACGGCAGGCGGACCCCCAGCCGCGAGGACTTCTCCTGGTAGCCGTGGTTCCCGTTAAGGTCGGATTACGATTTAAATAAAAAAATAGGTTGCCTGTAAAGTCGGTTTACGGACGACAGTTTAACGTGACAACGTCATAAAAAAAACATTGATGAAATGATTGCATACTTTTATGAATAAAATAGAATAATTTTTATTGAATTATCACTATTTTGTATGGATACAAAGAAGGAGTGAAATGAAATTTAAAATTTAATTGATGAATTTACTTTTATCAAGTTTAATGTGCATCGAAAAAGTCAAATCGATGGTTGTTCCAATCGAGTGGAAGAGAGATAGATGCGGCGCAAGCGTACAATGAGCGTAACGGGACACAGCGTAACGGGTCACGTAAACCATTCAAATGAAATACACACCAGACAGGCGTGGCTTGGGGGGGGGGGGGGGGGGCAGGTCCTTTACACTGGTCAGAGCATCAGCGTCACCCGGCGACCTCCAACCCCCCGACTCTGACTCTCCTGGTGGCTCGTTCCGCTGGACACCACCGTCTCGATTCCCAACAGATAGCGAGGCTCGCTGTCAGGCAGTCAAGTCCGAGTGACGGATCTCAAAACAACAATAAAACCACTACCACTGTGAAAAAACAACCACCGTTGAAATTCTCTAGCTTGATGTCGACTCGTCCTCTGTTCTGGGTAGGATATTTTATTTTTCTTTCTTCGGGGACTCCCGCAGTGCGTTAAAATGTGAAAGTCTAGTCAAGAAAGCGTGGCATACCCTGGATAACTTAAAACAAGGACACAAGTACCTAAGATGCAAAGTTTGTTTCAAAATTTTGGTGGAACATACGTTACGGAGTGACAGAACTGAATTAAACAAGCACGCATAACCAAACAAAAATAATGCTCGAACTCAACTGGAGAAGCACTAGAGGACGGTACGTGATCTGATGTGTTATGATATGATGAGAAAGGAGACAGAAAGAGACGAATTACAGAACGAACTCCTTGCACGTCCGGCTTAAAATATATTTTTAAAATCACCTTAAGCTGCATTACAATAAATGGCAAATTACCCAAGCTGAATTGGTTTACCCAAATTAACAAATAAAAACACTCAACATTTCCAATTACGTACAGAAATATAAAATAATATAATAATAAAATTACTTCAGTCAAAATTTACAAAAATTATAATAACTTAAATTTAATTTAAAAGAGATTAAGTGGTCATAGCCTTCAATTCACAAACGAAAGCCTTTCATACATGTTGGTGTCATATCCAGAAAGGTTCTCGCCTCTTACAACTTCTAGTTGGGAAAAGTTCTTGGTAAAATCTTTGTTCTGTCCTTGCATTTCCGTCCATAGGCACGCATAATAATTCGTTGGAGATGCACAGCACAAATGTCATTTGACGACGGTTGCTATGAACTGGAAGTTTGTATCGTTTGCTGGAAAGCTTCCTCTAGCTCTTCACCGGTTGAGTTTTTCTTTGCACGATGACTTTTACTTCTTTAGAGTTGTGTTATATCACCTTCTAACGTTTGTACCACGAATTCTTAAACATTTTGTCTATGCTTACTTACATTAACCATTAGAGCTATATCCCTTGTAGAATACTCACCACCAACCCTCAACCATCAGAACAATGTTTTTGTTCATAATGTATGTCATATTTTCATTACAATCGCCATATTTACCAAGGAATAGTGTTTTTGGTTTTTGTAACCAAAGTTATTTTCCAGGGTTGGAGGTGTAATGTACATGCTTAACCATTATCAGTATATGGCATTCGGTTGGAGTAATTTTGTTGAATACGACGGAAGTAAAGGAAAGGAATTTGTAACAGACGGTGCTGCTGCTTACTATGACATATGGCGTGAACTAATGTTCACAAAGAGAAAGGGATAGTTTATAGTATTAACTGTAGTATTACAAGTTCATACAAGACAAGCAACTGTATAACCCTGCACGTTCTGAAAGAAAAAAAATCAAATTCTTTCTAAACATGATTGTTTATTTTACCATCACGCGGTTTTTATTTCTTTAGCACATTCAATGACATTTTCACATTCACTATAGGAACTTGTTTACATATTTGTTTTTGCACAAAAACGCAATAAGAAAGTTACATGTTAATACAAAAGTCACCGCTCGTGTGCCGCACAATACTGTTCTGTAAATTTAATTTCAACAAGACGTTACAAAATAGATTTGCCGTCTCTTTAGGTTCAAGGTTACGCAGACAGGTGTATGTCGCAGACAACCACGTACACCACACAGAGTTAACTACGTTCTCGAACAACATGTGCACCTCTTTAAACTTACAATAGCTTTTACATATGTGTCAGTCATGCAACGTGCTTAAAAACTTTCATGAAGCGCTTAACCCGAACGGTATTCAGTCGTGAACATGCTTGTGCAGTTTGCCAAATCTGGACCGTCCACAAACTCGGTAACTCAGATTACGGCAGAAATAATGCCCTACAATCTAATCGAAAATCCATTATATCATATTAACTCTACTAAACACATCATTGAGTCAATTTCAAAGGGCGAGCCGAAACAAAGTGACTTGCTAGAAAAAGTATAAGTATCCCTAACGATCGTTACTTACGCTGAATGCTGCCCACGCACCCGCCTGTACTAGCGACCAGGGTTGGTCTACAACATATCAATTCAAAAGTACGCCGAAGAAGACCGAGTTAACCAAATTGACGTCTTTATATAGCCTCGACATGAAGTCGACGAATGCGCAGCGTGGACAGGTCCAACTCAGGAGGGGTAAGGAAGGAAAATAGGACCTAGAGGAGGAGAAATCAGCAGTCCCGCGGCGGGCACTTAAAAATCCAAGTCGGCTCAACCCCCCATCCTCAAAGACCCAGATATGGGTTAAGTCCTTGCCAAGTCCTTGCCATGAGAGTTACCCATCTGTCCTGCTCGTTTAAATACTTTCCTAGAAATAGGACCGACCAGCGTAAGTCCGTCGTAAAGTCATGAACAGAGTCACCACCACATTTACAAAGAACAGCTTTAGATGCAATACGAAGTCTTCAAGCGAAAGAAAAGTCGACACCGTTGCGAAGCGAAGAGCTGAAATTCATTATAGATCGACGAGTCGAGAGTGTTCACAGCGAAGTCGTTACAGCGAACCAGTCTGAAGGTGGCCATCTCCATGATGCTCGAGCAGGACCCAGGACGTAACAGTGGGTGGCAGACGAGCAGACTGCCGGAATGGAGATCGACGTCACGGGGTGCCGACAGCAAGGGAAATCACCCCATCAGCGTTGCAGTGTCATCTTCAAAGAGTAGTGCGGATCTCCGCGTCGCTCGACGACATGCAACACCAACTTGCAACATGACCATACGTTTCTGATCTGCCAAGGATCAAAGGTAGCGGAAAACAAAAGGTAATAGCACCATAAAGGGATACGCACAATGCACCGATAACCAAACACTACAGGTCTTCAAAAATAAATTAACATCATATCCAGCTAAAAACTTGTATAAAGCTTTTCAATGCAATACAAACAGATTATAACTATCACACATTACCTGCAAGTTCACTAAGTACCTCCCGAAACTAATAAACTGAAACATACATAACCTGTATCAGTACCCTTTAGTTTTTTGCGCCCATATATAGTTATAACTTCCATCCTTAACACGAATATAACTATAGTTCATAGATACTATGACTTATTACAGTATTTGCCATGATGAATAAATTGACTAAATCATACAATAGAAGAAAAATACGCTATTATAAAGCGTGAGAGCATTTACATTTGGTGCCATAAATGGTGAAGTCGTAACACACTACAACGTTTATCAACCGTGTTTCGCATTCACGATTTTGAAAAAGCAAGTGGGCTCCCTCAGTGAGGGGCCTCCTAATTCCAGGGGAGCCCCGGAAGTGGGTCTGTCCAAAAATGGCATAAATCATATTAGGGAAGGCAGAAATCAGGCACAGGTCTTAACTCCACGGCACAAATGCTTTCATACCATCCCACGTTTCTTGCTTAGTTAGTCGGGTTCTACCAAGCCGTTCTTAATGCCCGTGCATTTCGGGAAGGAATGATCCCGTGGCCAATAATTCCAGAGTCTGAGGGAAGGAAGAGGGGGGTGATCTCGCGGCGGGCGTACCCGGTGGTTGGCCGGGTAGGCAGCCAATCACCGGATCGCCCGATGATGAAGTACGTGGGCGCCTCGGAGATACACGAGACACGTATCTCATTAGACGGCCGTGTCCGGCGGAGTCGAGCGCACACACGCCCGCCCGCTCCTAATCACATATCGGGCCGGATGAACCCCTCCCTTCGTTCCACCCTCCCCCCACACACCCCTTCTCTAACTGTACATTCACCATTCGAACTGCCTTCGTGTTCCAGGCAGACAATCAGAACATCTAATGGCAAAAGGGGAAAAAAAAAAAAAAAACACAAGGATGAATGAAAACACATTTCCTGTGGAATATTATATAATCCATGCATTTTCAGAACGTAACACACACGTCGTACTATGTCATAAATATAAAGGAAGATTTTTTTTATGCTAAGATAGTCATAAATGTACTGTAACCTCTCTTATGGCTGGAATAGAGAAAGTCGAAGTGATGACGTCGTCAGAGCGTAACGGAAGTGTAATATTCGACGGAAAATGAACATTCCATCGACCAGGAGTGGGGCGTTCGATGGTGGAGAGAGCGAGGGTTCTCAGCAGTGGAGCGCTCGATCGCATGTTTGCATTAAAGCTCACATATATTCGCACTTGTATACATGCGCTCTTGCATAACTGCACAATTGTGCACTAGCAGAGCAACTTACTCACTAGCGTACCTCTACACGTTCTTATACGTCATAATACCTTTATCTGTGAAGTTTCACTTCTAACGTGCGTGGATACATTACATCACGTAGTTATTTAAGGACTAATTTCGGACTTCCTGCATTACAGTATGTGCTTCCCCACTGGTTGAGTTTAATGCATAACGAGCTGCATTCGTTAATACGAACCAATAATAATAGACAAGCTGCAAATAAAGACAAAATATGTACTGCATCCCAAAAAAACACGCAAATTTTCTCAAGATGAATCATTATTTATATTATTACGGTATTAACTTCTTGCATGACCGTAAATAGTCATGAAATTTCGAATATATTACTGTTTTGTTTACGTTAATGCACACAACCTATTAATCATGACGTAAAACATCTAAACTACGCACTATTAAAAAAGGTTTTATATATGCCATCTAGTGCCCTGACATGTCATTAGTCAAACATTTTTATGTTTTACCAGGAGTGTCAATTTTTAATGTGATTATTGTTTCTGACTTATAAATATTTAAAAGTTTGAAATAACGAAGCTTCTAAGCTTGAGAGTGTAATGTTATATCAGGATTGGAATGCGTGTTATTTGTTTAGTATCTAAAACGCTGTGAAAATTAATAATCATCCGGGATAAAAACGCGAAAGAATAAACGGAAACAAAAATGATCATTACAATTTTAAACATAGTTATTCGAATAAATAAGCAAATTTCTTTTAGGCCCACTGTTTTCTAGCTGTGGTACCACGATTAAAACAGTATATAGCGTTTTTATAAGGGAAACTTTTCTTTCAAGAAATACTTGAAAGCAATTGTTTATGCCTTAGTGTCTCACCCATCAATACTTCATATTCAAAGTATGTATATACGAGATGTGTTCAAAAACAAACTGGAATTCTTTTAATTTCGCAGGTTGTATTGTTCCAATTCGCAAAATATTTTCGTGGTTTCGTTGTTAAACACGTCTGAAATGCATCTATACATTGTTAGCATATTGGATGTTTAGTTGGTTTTCAGCTATCAAAACGGTTAAATGTGTTTTGGTACCGTAGACGATTTGTAATGTTAGTCATTTGTTTAAGAAAACGGATCAGAGTATTTGCATTGAATATTGTTGGCTCAGCAAGTTCTTGAGCAAGGGAAAGTCTCGCGCCAGCAAGTGCGGCTACCTGCACAATGCCAGAGTGCGGCGGGCAGTCGTCCACCAGGCGTCCGGCCCCAGACTCCTGGTGTTCCTGTGGCAAAAAAAGTTGACATTTCTAAAACATTGCTACACTTTACTACATTCTAATAAAATTAAATGGAAGTTGTCTGATCCATTTTCTTAAAAAAATAAATTTAAAATACAAATCGCATTTTTAACAACTGTCAACAAATTAAAGATCTAATATGGCCAACATTGTACATACAGATATTTTTCAGAGATGTTCACCAACACAATTATTGAACTAATTTCGCGAATCGGACTCATACAACCCGCAAAATTACAAACTCACCTTTACTTTTTTTTAACACAGCTCGTATATCGCTGTTCTTCGCTATGTTATCTTGGTCTTTTGTCATTGAGAAGTCTGGATATAGAATGATATCAAACGCACGCAGATGGAAAAATACAGCTGACGTGTCCATGGAGATTTATAAGATGGCAAAAACTTGTATCTTCAGTGCAGTCAATTTAATAATTTGTCTCCGTATTTAATATTATATATAGCTATATCTAAAAGAAAATTAAGTAAATAAATTATATTTTAAAAAACAAAAACACACGTTTTATAGTTAATCTAACTAAAAATTAAAAATTAATTCATAATATAAGAATAAAATGACTAACGAGAGAATTAATGTCATCGTGGAAAAAGCTTTGGGTATTTTGTACCACATTTTTACTCTAACTCTGCATTTCGGAATAGAACTAGTAAGAAATTATAACAATTAATATTCCGTCTACAGAGACACGGAATTCGACGGAGGTATATTGTAATTAACGCTGGTTGTTCATTATATTTTTTGTTCTGGTCGTAGAATTTAAGTTTATCATCTTGATAACAGGATGAAGAAAGTGAAACGAAGATTTTTTTTAGTAAACTTATTTCACAGCGATGCGTCAGTAGGTCTGTTTTGTTATCAGTTCAATTACTTACTTGTACTTAATTTGACACTAACTCTACATTTCAGTATATAACTAGTAAGAAATTATAACAATTGATATCAAAAATATGAACAGATAATCTCCGTGATAAAACCCATATGGTCATTAACGTCATGTTCGCTTTACATGATCTTCTTGATTCTGCTTTATGTTGGCGCATTTGCTGCAAACGAGTTGCTGTGTCTTCTTCCGATTTCGAGGCTCTATATATTTTCATATATAGACTCGTCTTTTTTCATTTTCTCTCCTAATTCTTCACTTGGGAGTTTTGATGTTTTTATATTAACCTTTGTCTTTTATTCACCAATCTATTATCTTTTTTGTGTTGTAGTAAATTATTCTTAATCTTTATATTAATCATTTCACATCCCATTATTGTTCCCACGATTAATGGACAACCAAAGGGTTCGATAGAAGGTGTGCCTGGTTTAGCGACATGATATTGTTAGTCACCCTCTTGCACGTACATTACTTTTTGTCGCTACATCGCCATGCTGGGATTGGGTAATTTGCGCGCCTGCTGCCTTCCTTGGATGTGGTAGCCGTTTCTCAGGTTCCCTCTCCGGAAGGAAATCGTTAATCCTGATGATCCTGATCAGAAAAATGGAACAAAATATTTAAATTATTGTATTGTCATCGGTCCTTGACAAGTGTGCAAAATTTCGAATTAATCTGACCTTTTAAAGTGGGTAAAAATAGAGTTCAAAGGTTCCGTTACATACAAACATACATTCATACAGGTGAATCTAATAAAAGCGTGTTAAAAAAAACTGAAACCTTGTCTACGTGGATCTGTAATTATGCATCTTTATAACAGATATAGTATTTAAAATCAATACAAAAGTTTTCGAGTTTATTTCATACAAAAAAACCAATACACAACTATGCATGGAATTAAATACATATAAAAGCTCTCTAAGATCCTCAGAACCATTGAAAAAATTGGTTGTCTGTAAAGTCGGTTTACGGACGATAGTTTAACGTGACAACGTCAACAAAACTATAACTTTTATACATGTTTGCTATTTAACTTCTTCCAATCTGTGTTATTCTGTTAAGGATAGGGCGATGATAGGAATTGTAGAAAACGAATGGGAGTGTTTCAAGTTTAATGTGCCTCGAAAAAGTCAAATCGATGTTTGTTACAATCGAGTGGAAGAGAGATAGATGCGGAGCAAACGTACAATGAGTGTAACGGGACACGGCGTAACAGGACACAGCGTAATGGGACAATGTGCGTAACGGGACACTTTTTCGTGCGTGCAGCTGGCGTTCATCAATTTATTAGACGTTGTCCAAAAACACTTATTTGAGAATCCTTTTATAAATGACTAACCATGTATATATAAGCAAAATCACGAAAGCAAATAAGAGAAATAAATTAGGAAACAAGCCTGTTAAAAAACTTCCCTCGGACAGCTGTGTAAGGCTGTCGTGGCGGTCGCCGCGGCGTCGTTAGCTTTATTTATAGCCTCCCCGCGGCGGAGGAGGGACTACTATTTCCAGAGATCGTGGGCCGAGGATTGCGCCAGTGGAGGGGGAGACGTCCTCATCTGACAAACATTTCTCGAAAACAGTTTCACGCTGTTTTGCCTGACTCCCCTCCCACCGCCTCCCTTCAGGCACTTCTTCCAGGGAGGTAGGGGCGAGGCGCGTGTGCCTCTCTCCTCGAAGGATAGGTTACACCGGGCGAGTTTCCAATCCCTTTTCTTCGGCGGAGAAAACTCGCCTTTTTGAAACGTAGGAACATCTAATAATTTCTTTATATCATTAAAAGTTAAAATAAAAAATATTCTATCTCTAACTAAGGTATATATGATCGATGGCGATAGCAACAAAGTTTTAAACGGACCATACATTTTAGATCTAACAAAATCCTTTACTGCTGATGCAAACATTTTTTTTATGGATGTTCCCGTTTATTCAGGATAGACATCTCAACAAAGTTATGCATTTGAATCTAAATTTGCATCAGTCATTTAAAAATTCATTTAGATAATACAAAATTAACAATATTACGTTTTTAAAATTTTGCGTTGGTTACAGGCTAGAACTTGTAAGTTTTTAAAACTTCAAATTCCTAGCTCATCCGGGAATAGGTTAAGATTTTTCTGGATGAGCCGCACATGGTTCGGTATATTTATTGGATGATTGTGGTTACGAATGCAGACAGGACCGCGACTCGCGCCATGTCCGGAGCTGGCTGCGGGCCCCGCAAGGCCACTGATGTAAAGCGCCGTCCATTGGCGTAAGGCATGCCACCCGTGCCTGGCCGGATTACAAGGGTCTTTGCTATCCATCCCCCTTCGCTCCAGCTCACCTTTAGCTGCCTGGGAATTCCGGACTTACAGAGGCTGCCGTGAGGAATAACGTGTCTAAGCGTCGCTGTTCTGGGTGTTTCGGGCGTTGATTTGGCCCGGGATGACGCGAGACGTCACAGCCTCTTTCGTCCCTTCCAGAAGGACGCTGCGGGTATATAAGCGACAACGGCGGGCTCCGCGGGAGTTCCGAGAGTTCGGAGAGTTTCGTGAGTAAAGAGAAGTGTGGCATCGATGAAGAGGGTGAGAGAACATCTCCAGAGCGGCGCGACGAGGAGCGAAGGGACTGTGAGAGTGTGGCTGAGTGGCGCGAGGCTGTGTGTGTGAGGACAAGCGCGAGGTAAGAGGCAAACCACTTTCGAGCCTAGCTCCAGTGAGGAGTTCGAACTGTGGAACTTGACAGACATTGAGTGACTTGTGAATAAACATTTTTAAGTGCAATTGATTAGTGATCAAACATATTTAAGTACAATTATATATTAGTAACGTAAATATTAGTAAATCATAACATTGTAATACAACTTAATTGGGCTATCCCTTACGAGCCCAGTTCCCCCATATTATCCTCGTAACATTTTTTGGTGTCTGAAGTTTGATAACCCTAATTAATAGATTTAGTGTACAGTTTCATTATCTAAAATTAAAAAAAAAGTAAAACATTTTTACAAATTTATTTATACGAGAATTGAGTTATGTAGTTTAAGAACTGAAGTAAATTTTGATTGTAGTAGTAGTAGTAGTAGTAGTAGTAGTAGTAGTAAAATTATTGTTAGTTTTTAGTAGAGGTTTAGGATTCCTTTTAGGGGAAATTACAGTGTAGTCATAAGACAGAAGTGATAGGCTGGTAGTGTATTTGAAAGGCCGATGAACTCAAAAACATAATGGCTTTTTTTTGGCCGAGATGAATAATAAAATGGAGATAAACCATAAAGAGATGATGAATAAAACTCATAATAGCCAATAAGATATGAAGAATAAAATTGATAATAGCCAAGAGATGATGAATGAAATTAAGAACTGCCAGTAGGAGATGAAGAATGCTATGAAGACTGAGATATAAGACAATAAGAAGAAACAAGGAGAAATGAAGAGGGGTCAAGAAGAGATGTAAACGAAATAGTTGCTGCTCAAGAAGAATTAAAGAAGAGAATCGATGAAACCAGAATTCAGTTCGAGGGTAAAGTTTAGTGTTTGAAGCAGCATCTCGCACAACAGAAACAACAGATAATTCAGCTCGAATATGACACTAAAAGTTCGTACAGAAGCTGTAACCGTGGAGTGCCAATGGATGATCAATGAAATCTCTGCTGCTTCGAACAATAAGCGTTTCACCAAAGATTTTAAGGTGAAAGGCACTTTCAGCATCCACTCAAAATTCAAACTACACACCTTCGATGGTCAATCTTTGAAGACAGTGTACAGAAGACAGTTCGAAGCAGCTGCAGAAGTAAATGGTTGGGGCGAGGAAGAAAAGCTACGGCACTTGTCTTGGTCCTGAGAGAATCTCCACTAGAGATGCTGCAGACCATATCAGTCCCAGACCAGAAATACTATTGAGTATTAGTAGAAGCTCTTGAGCTGAGGTATGGGAATTGACACATAGGTGAGGTGTTTAGAACAACCCTGAAGACACATCAACAAAGATCTTCAGAAAAACTCCAAGAATTGGAAGGGGACATTGAGCAACTCGTGCACCTTGCCTACCCAGAAGAACCAAAAGAGTTCCACCAGCAGCTATCCACAAGTGATTTATAGATGAACTCAGAGACACAGATGTTCAGCAAACTCTTCGTTTGGCCTGAAACAAGAAGATCTGATGGTCCATTCACTAGAAATCGAGGCAGCATGCAGTGCCTCAGGAATTACAAGCATCAGGACAAAGAGAGCTGGACTGAAGCCCTACAATAGAGCAAATGCAAGAAACACCATCTAATGAAGAATATATTCTCAGAAAATAAAAAAATTTCTAAATGACCCTCCAGGTAACAAGATCAGAAGAGCAGGAGGACGTCCGCGGTACTTTAACTGCAATGAACCAGGCCACATCCAGTGGGACTGTCTGACACGCAGGAAGACATCGTAGTAGGAAGAGAAACCGGAAGATCAACAGGGGGCGCGTGCCAGCTTTACAGAAAATGGTTGCCCCTAGGTATTTCCTGTATCCATACTTCGTAGAGGCCATTAAAGTTTGTTGCTTAATGGATGGATCAATGGCAGACAGTGTTTACTTACTGTTGACAAAGGGGCATTAGCATCTATAGTTCGCACAGACATTGTAAGTAGTGAAAAGTTTAAGAGAACATCCATCCCATATAGACTCAAAACAGCTACCGGAGAAAAATCGCCAATGCATTTGGAGGTAAAGATGGGAACTTGGAATTTAACACAAACATTTATTTTTGCTGGTATCACCTATCAGGTAATTCTAGGGGTGGACATCATGAATCGATAGGGATTCGTTATTGACATGAAAGGACGTGTACTGTTTATTAAAGATGAAGCGGTGGCCTTGTTTACCTCCGAATAAATAGAAGTTCCTGTAATGCAAGTGGTAGATAGCGAATCTGTTTCAGATAATAGCAGCTAGGATTATGGTAGATCATAGGGACAACGTGAGCTACCTGATTGGGCCATATATGACATTAGGATTGAAGATGCTCCTGGTCACCCGTAGCATTTCAAGGTTCGGTGAGGTTGTACGAGTCAGGTTGGCAAACTTATATTCTCAATACGAGTTCTTAAACAGTGAAGCCCAATAGCTAGCATCGAACAAGTCTCTTGGCTAGGCCAGTGGAGTCTTCCTCACCTATTAGATGTGATGCGGAGCCACTGAACCCAAAACATAGAACATCTACTAAGGTGATCCCAAAATAATAAAACAGATGATGGAATAGAAGAAGTCAGGTTTTTCTGGTAAGCAACAATGATGAATTTTCCTTGGGGGAATACTGAGCTTGGGAAAATAGCCTGGTCTACCATCGAAAAAACACAGGTGATGCAGAAACAATCTGACAAGCACCATGGCGGCTGCCTCTAGCAAAAATGGAAGAATCAGAGATGTTGATCGTGGATATATGTGAAATGTGTGGTGTAATAGAACTATCAGCGAGCCTTTGGGTTTCCCCACTTGTTTTAGTGGCGAAAAAGGATGGTCAACTGAGGTTCTGTGTGTGGACTACTGAAAGTTGAATGATGTCACCAAAAAGAACAGCTACTCCCTCCCATGTATCGAGGACACACTTGATACACTCTCTGGTACCAGATGGTTCTCTACACTGACCCTGAGAGTGGTTACTGGCAAGTGGAGCGCACCCCGATGATACGGAGAAGATTGCTTTCACAACAGTTTATTGTGTTACTATTCGGGTTATGTAATGTTCCTGCAACTTTTGAGAGATTTATGGAAATTTTCCTGCAGGGCTTGACTTAGAAAACATTAATAGTATACCTGGACGAAATTTGCGAAATATCCAGGACATATATTCGACAGGCTTCCCCATACCCAACTTATTGTTCCAGCATGAGGTAACATTCATGGGACATATTTTATCACAGGATGGAGTGCGAACAGATCCTAAAAAGATCCGGTCTGTTAAGGAGTGACCTCAACCTAAGAATAAGCATAAGGTAAGGAGTTTCTTGATATTCAGTACCTACTATAGGCACTTTTTGCATGGGTTCGCATATCGCAAAACCATTGCATCCGATGACTGAGAACAAGATGCAATTTATATGGACATCAGCATGTGAAACTGCCATTCAAGACCTCAAGGAATCCCTGTGAATTAGCCCCAAACTTGCCTACTCCAGTAGACATTGAATGTATATCCATGACATAGATGCAAGAGGAGATGGGTTCGGTGTTGTACTTTCTCAGATTCAAGACGTAAATTTACGAGTAATATCATATTACAGCAAAGTTTTGACTAAGATCGAACGCAACTATTGTGTCACAAGATGTGAACTATCGGCTGTAGTTATGTCTCTGCAACATTTCCACAAATATTTATATGGGAGAAAATTACTTTTATACACTGACCATGCCACCCTTAAGTGGTAACTACAGCTCAAGAATCCAGAGGGACAACTTTCTAGATGGATTGACCAGATACAGCTTTCGGACAGGAAAGGCCAAACTAACAGCAATGCCGATGCCCTCTCCCGAAGACCTGGCAAGGTAAACTGCAACCATTGCAATAGGGCAGAGAAAATTTAAGGAATACAAGCATTTCGGCGAACAAAGATAACACAGGGTAGATAAATTAGATAATGTCAGCTTGAAAGCAGCACAGCAGCAAAATCCTGACCTGTCACCTATAAGGCTAGAGAATGGTACTGGATATCCAATATGGCATGAGATCTCCAGTGACCGAAGGGCTGTGAGAGCTTACTGGGCACAGTGGGATTCTTTGAGGGTGGTGATTGGGCTGCTAATGAGAGCATGGAATAGACCATATGGAAAAGTAGTTACCATGCAACTACTCTTTCCAAAGGGTCTAGTGGCTGAGGTTTTGAAAGAAAATCAAGATGATACATCTCGTGGTCATCTAGGGTTGAACAAAACTCTAGCAAATATCCATCAATTATACTATTGGTTAAGGTGTCACCAATATGTGGAGGCTTGGTGTAGACAATGCGAATAAATTTCGGCTAAAAAAGGACCACAATACCGGAGTCATGGGAAAATGAGGACCTACAATGTAGGGGCCCCCTTGAGAGGTTAGCCTTCAACATCGCTGGATCATTTCTCAAGATTAAAGATGGTACACAGTTTATTCCAATCCCCGCGAACTTTTAGTGGCCTGGGAATTCCGGGTTTACGGATGCCGCAGCGAGGAATGACGTGAATAAGCGTCGCTGATCTGGGTGTTTCGGGCGTCGGGTCGGCCCTGGATGACGCTACTCGTCCCTGCTGCTCTCGTCGGTTCGAGAAGGGCGCCACAAGTTTATACGCAGTGACGCCAGCTTCCGTATGAGTTCCGAGCGAGAGCGAGTCCTGATAGTTCTGAGAGTTCCACGAGTGAAGGGAAGTGCGACATCTGCGAAGAGGTTGAGAGATAACTCGAGAGTGGCGCGACTCGGAGCGACGGGATCGAGAGAGTGCGACTGAGTGGTGCAAGACTGTGTGTGTGGACAGGCGCGAGGTAAGCGGAGAACCACTGTTTTGCTTAGCTCCAGGGAGGAGAGCTAACTGTGGAACTTGACAGTAATTGAGTGACTTGAAAATCAAAATTTTTAAGTGCAATTGATCGGTGATATAAAATTTTTATGTATAATTATTAGTTATGTAAACACAAGTAATTAATAAGATTGTAATAAAACATAATTGGGCTATTCCTTACCTACCCAGTTCCCCCACATTACACTCGTAATATTATTTTAAATGAGGGGTTACTGACAAATAATAAAACACACATCACAAAGAATGGCTACTGGGCAAGGTATCCACCATGAACAAAGACTGTGTGAACCTAGTAAAAATATGTTAGCTATTAAATAATATAGTCTGTGACGTGTATCATATCTCACATTTGTCTGTTCTCAGTGGATACACATTTCTCAGCTGTCTTTTGGGGGTGCTGTCATAACAAAAAAAAACACACACCTTAGAAACAGAAAAATTACACACACGCACGGTATAATTTTCTAAGTAATGACAGTTTATGTTATGACCTTCTAAGTAGCGTGTTTTGGCGTTGTGTGTTTCTAAGTTACGTGTTTTTAAAGTATGACAGTTCTAAGTTGCGTCTTTTTTAATTTGTGATAGTTATAAGTTATTGTGTTTCTAAGATGCGCGTTCCTTCATTGAGAGTTTTTAAGTTATGTGTTTCTAAGTTTTGAGTTTATAATTTATGATCGTTCTATCTTATACAGTTATAAATTATGTTTTTTTTTTTTTTCAAAATATTAAGTTATGACTGTTCGAAGATGTGACTTTCTAAGTTATGTCGGGATCTCCTGTCACTTGCAAAGCATCACTTGGGGCCGAATGCACAAATGCCACTAGAAACCTAGTGGCCACTAGCACTTCCTCGAGTGGTAGTGCCCACTAACACTTGATTTCGTATGTTGAAAATATTCTAGTGTCAGCCGGGCTGGGATTAAATGGTATCTAGTGTGAGAGCCCACTAGATAACGAAACTTGTCGAGTTTAACCGAATGCCATGACGTCAACAAAACGTCACGAAGTCCGACCAATAGGAATCGTGTAAAACAATGACGTCGGCTATTTCCGGTACTAAAGTATTGTCATTTCCGTCATTTCAGTCATTTCTCTTTCTTTTGAATTGAATGTTACGATGGATACTGGTACTGGTTCTGTTTGTAAGAAAATTGGTGATCGATTTTCAGTAGGAGAGAAATCAATACTTTTTTCTTTAGTTGAGGAGTTTTCAAATGTAGTCGAAAACAAGAAAACTGATTTTTCGACCATAGCTACCAAGAAGAAGGCGTGGGAGGAAATTTCCAAACGTTTCAATTCGTTTGGCGAAGTTTCGAAGGTATGTAAAAAAAAGTTTATGTATTAGGTTATTTATTACGCCTATTGTATGCGTGTCTTGAAGTGCCATGATCTTCTATTACTTGTGCATACTGAAAGTATCGCAATTAAATAGTCAAAGTAACTTATTAGTAGGGTTATGAATGTAGCTAACCTAACTTAACCAATAGTTCTTCAAATTTTATAGTATTTATAATGTAGAAAAGTATACTAGCTAAGCTATGTCCAAATAATTATTGAGTGTTTTTAATGTTGCTAGTCCAACCAACTGTATATAGTTATTCTATAGGTTTTATAGCTAACATAAGCAATAATTCTCAATATTTTATATTAATTTAAATGTACTATTAAATTACTTCAAGTATTGCAAAGCACTCTATTGGTATAATTTGAAAACAATTCAGGATGTGAAATAAATTATTTTGGAATAATTACAATATTGTAAGAAAATGCCTTCCCTATATATTTGCTGTTTACCTAAAGGACATTAAATTGTGCACTGTTTTTACTTAGACATGTTTTAATGTGTAGTAATCATGGTATAATAGGCATAGGTAATTTGTTTACCTATTACTTCAACAAAGGTCTTATTACTAAGTTTGAATTGTGAAAGTACTCTTAATTTTAAAGTTTAGGAGATTTAAGCATGTATATGGAGAATGGTTGAACCCACCCTTTTCTGTTATTATTTCCCTCCACTCTGAACATGATTTAACAGTTGTTGTTTGATTTGTGGATCTACTAGTGACTAAATAATGCTACTTTGTTTACTTTTTATATGGTGGGATTTACTGCTTCATTCCACTGATTAGTATTATGTTGTTTTTCAGCGATCAGGTCCTCAACTCAAAAAATGTTGGGAGAATGAAAAGGCCAAACGGAAGCGCATTTTGGCTGCTAACACCAGGCAGCGCATGACCACTGGGGGAGGTCCTTTCATTCAAGACACCCCAACTGACCCAGAATTGGAGGTGGCACTAGCTGGTGTACAACATTTTTTGCATGATACTGGAGACTCTGACATGGTCATCTCAGCTGAAGCAATGAAGATGTCAGAAACAGCTTCAAATGACCATGACTATTTTGCCAACAGCATTCCTGCGCCAGATGTGGGCACATGTGACGTTGTTGTAGAAATGCCTGCAGCATCCTGTTCGTCGCCATCAACGTCACAGACAAGGCCGGCGTGTGTAAGACGCAAGCGTGCCCCATCAACTGTTCCTTCCTTCGGTCGTGATGGTGCAATTGACTGTGAGCTTCAGCGCCGCCTTGCCAGAGTCGAAGCTGCTGAAAAGGGTGATGTGAGGATGCAAAACCTTCAAGAGCTTCACCTCAGGCTGCAAGTGAGGGCAGCCAGAAAGGCTGCTGCTCGTGAAGATGAACTGCACGAGTTGAAGTTGCAACAACTTCGTAGAGCTGAAGCTAGGGCAGAAGAACTTCACGTGCAGTGCATGAAACACAGGCAGGAAGAACATCTTCAGAGAATGCATAAACTGAAAACTGATATTGATATTGTTCTTTAAATATACCTAGTTAAAGTATAATATCAATTTCAGTTTTCTTGGCATGGTTTCATAGGCCTCTTGGGGAAACTCTCCATGTAAAAAAAAGAGTTAACGCATTGGGCACTGTACCTCTTGAGACCTGTCTCAAAGGTGATGTGGAAACCAGTTCAAAGCCCAGAAGAAAAGGAGTTCCAGTGGATCATGGAGAAAAATGGTAAGTTTTATTTATGTTTAAACTACTAATTAATATCTTCATGTTAAAGTAACGTGTGTAAGGCACTTAAAAACAGTAATTGTGTTAATGCTCATACGTATTAAAACAGGATTGGGTAAATATGTAGAGTAGCGGTATATGCGAAAAAAAATGCTAAAAATCCGAAAATACTTTTATTCTATGCTCTTTCACTTCCTCTTTTCAAATCAACCGGCGGAGATAAGAAATTCCAAATACTTTAGGAAATATCAAATTTTTTAATTTTGAACATGTAGAGTAGCGGTATTTGCGGAAAAAAAATTCTAAAAATCTGAAATTACTTTTATTATATGCTCTTTCACTTCCTCTTTTCATTACAACCGGTAGAGATAAGAAATTCCTAATACTTTAGGAGATATCAAATTTTTTAATTTAGCAATACAACACCTGTACAACCATTTGAACGACGCCATTATTGTTATTTTGCCATGTGTTCGTGAATGCGTAATAAATAAAATGGTCGATTAGGTCAGGTCAGTGACATTATTAATACTTTCAAACTAAGCGGACATAAAAAATAATGTGAATTAATTTTAATGGTTGTTTAGTTTTAAAATATTTATAATGTAACTGACCTGACCAAACAAACCGTGACAAAGGATGATCAGTAGGAACTAAAATGGTCGATTAGGTCAGGTCAGTTACATTATGAATACTTTCAAACTAAGCGTACATTAAAAATATGATTTAATTCCAATGGTTCTTTAGTTTTAAAGTATTTATAATGTAACTGACCTGACGTAACAAACCCGGACAAATGATGAACATTTAACAACTCACGTAAATTTTTTTTGTGACTTATTACTTGCGCAACAATATCGAAATAAAAAATAAGACTTTAAAATTAGAAACGTTAAAAGCCCACCTAAGTTCGAGGCGGGTACATTTCCTTTGCCATTAAAAGGAAATTATGTAGTCATTCGCCTACGTCGCGATACCTCCGACGGAACATTAATAAATAAATAAATAATCACGTATTGGTTCATTTGAATACTGGCCAATCACGGAACTGTCACGTGACAAAATTGTCCAATAAGAAACATAATAGATACTCGTAAACAAGAAACAATGGTAATCGCAGCATGAATACGCAGGTAGGTATTGTGATGAAATTAAAAAAGTCGATATCTCCTAAAGTATTTGGAATTTCTTATCTCCGCCGGTTGATTTGAAAAGAGGAAGTGAAAGAGCATAGAATAAAAGTATTTTCGGATTTTTAGCATTTTTTTTCGCATATACCGCGACTCTACATATTTACCCAGGATTGCATAAGCACGGAACAGTCTTAACGTCATTGTTGTTTTCAATGTGTTGTGTTTTAATGTCTAGTTCTTTATTAACTGAATAAGTGGAAGCAGCTGAGACTAGAACAATGAGAAAGTTTTTTTCCCTGTTTTTGTTGAGTGAAAAGCATTAACCTTGTAGCAACCCAGGCTATTGCCCTCCACACGGTTTAAAGGATTGATTTAATATATACTGCTGATAATATGGCACGTCAGGGATATTTAAGATGTCTGATTATCAGTACCTCCTGCAATCACAAAACACAAAATTAGTGAGTAGAAACACATGTAAGTTGACATAAATTTTGTTTATCTGGAGCATAATAAAATGACAGGCCAAAAGTAAATTGACTGTGAACAATGCCAAATTCCGCTGAACTTCGGAATAAGCCATGACAGCCACTAATCTCTTGGCCGTGCAGAGTGCTTCTCCCACTCATCTAGTATTTAGGACCACTGGTTGGAAGACTATCAAAAGTTTACTGCATTAGGTTTCCATAATCGGAAATGCATAGTTATATTTTCTAGTTCCATGTAATTAACGGCTGTTTAGGCTTCAGAGAAGTATCTGGGCATTTGCAACATGTTTTATGACAATTATTGACATTTGACGTTTTTATTTCAAGTGACTGTTTATTTTGCCAAAGTCGCTTAAAGTTGTTTTTAGCTTTTATACTAGTTTTAGTTCAGTGTATGTACAGTGATGTGTAAGCATATATTAAGAGGCAAGACGAGTCATGTGAGGTCTACAAGTGTGGGAATAAGTCGAGATGCTGTTGCTCTGTACCCAGGACTGGTAGGTATTTCAATGTTTTTATTTTTTGAAACAGTGTTTTGATAATTAGAAGATTACCACGAGCAGCAGTGAATTTCCTAGAGAAGCCTTTTGAGTAAATTGTACTATCCATTGCAAGCAGCAAGATTTCATCAGAAAACCTTCAGTAAAATTGTGCCTAAGAGGTAAACCAATTTGATTGAGAATTCTTTTTTGCTGCTAGTATTTATTTATTATTGTGGTATAAATTTTATTATTGGCAATTGTCAGTGTTTGCAAAGGCAAAAATAAATGTACAAGTCATATCAGTGAATGCTTTTATTTGTGTTAAACATTTTCCTTCATGACCTCCCATTACTTTACAACTAGCTACAAATTTAGCAATTAAAAGAGAGACAAAATAAAATTGTGAAATGATAGGTACCTTTAAACTAGTTTACAGTATTGTAAATATTGCTAACCAAATGTGATTGTGATTGTAACTGTCATTATACAACCAACACTTGAAATCTTGTTAAAAGTTTAACAATGAGGTTTGTAATTATATATATGTAAAATAAACATTGTGAGAAAAATGCCTTTATACACTCATTTAGACCTGCCTCATAAGGTGACGAAACCAATGCATTTTTCTTGAAGTATGTATGTTTCAGCAAGTCACGACAATGGTTTGTACCGGTTATTTTTTTTCCGTTAATGTAAACTGAACTTATTTGCTAAGTTTCTGGATATATTGTATGTAAGCAGTACTGGAAATATTGTACCTATTTAAAATAAAGCTTAAGGTTGTATAGATTTGTTAAGAAAAATTAATCATAGATCAATTACCAGTTTAATAAAGCTGTTGCATATTATTAATGTAGCAGACCTAACAATTATAATTCATATTGTGTCCTAAAAGCTGCCAAGCTCAGAAATTACTGGTACCATATGTAAAATATTTTAACAGGCATGTATAAATGCTTATTTTTTATTTGTCTTAAATAATTAACTACATATGTGTCAAACACATTTTCTGAAATAAGTTCAGGGCCGAAACAGAGCGTTAAAAACGTAAATTGTGGAATCAATTGCAACTGGGAAAAAGGCAACTAATAAAAAAAGTAAGTTATTTGAAACAGAGGTGCGAAAAAAATTCACTTTTTTTTTTACATGGATTAAAAAGATCCAACAGCAATGTAAAGTATTATTTAGCTGATGTTACCAACCTATCAGTTACTTTCAAAGCATGTCTGCATTCAATATTCATGAATTTATAAAAATTAAAAATAACACTTGATTACTAATGCTTTGCTCATTGCACAAGGAAAGGTATGAGGGGGGGGGGGCCCCTTGTGCAATTTGTGGTGCCATGTATACTAATTCAGGACAATAACAATTTGGTATAAAAAAATTCAATTATTTATTTACCTGCATCAAGAATGTTTCCACCAACATGTAAAAATGTATAGCAAGATTATCTAAGCAAGTTTACTGTTTTAACTGAGTACTAGATTAGGTTAAATACATACAGGTAATTCCTAAATCACCGTTTCAATATTTTCACATTTTTTTTGTGTCTAACAATACCCAACCATCCATTTTCACAATTAACTGTCAGTAATCAAAAATAACTTAAAAATACATATTGTGGATGGTATCTTGAGGTTAACAATAAACTTGAAAAACAATTGTGTGGCAGGTTAACGACAATAACCTTTAAAAACAATTGTGTGGCTGTTTGGGCTATGTACATTGAATCTTATTATTATTACCCCAAATTAACTGTCCACTATATTTTACTGAACTTTAAATGTAGCTTACCCAACCATTCATATGATTTTAACAGAATATATTTTTGAGGTAATTAACATAACCACGAGATAAAACACTGTAATGGAACAGGCAGTGTATGCCTATATACAGACGGTTTAAACTGTGAAAGTGTTTGGGTTAAGTTAAATTACAATTTGCAAGACTTTTATGAATGATTTTACTAACCATATGCTGTATATAAAAAAAAAATATTAAATTACTTCGTCAAAGTTTCTGAACTGCACCATGTGATTGGCTGCTGCTTCAGCGGCAAGGTGCTCGGAATGTTCACTTGAATCTTGGAGGCATCCCGCCAGTTGCATGATGGGGTTCCCCTGACAGGAGTTGGACCTAATAAAGTGAAAAGTGTGTTTATCCGCCGTGATACACTTCAAAGATAAAAAGGTGCGGCTGCAATTTATCAGTCAGAAATGGCCACTGCATAATTAACAATATTCATTAGTTTTTCCACTGAACACAACCTATAAATAGGCAATTTTGTATCAATAGAATGAAACATTAATACAAACCCTGTTAATACAACTCTCATTAATACAAAGTGTTTTCACAGTCCCCATAAATTACATGGGAGTTATACAGTTTTAAGATATAATGAATATTGTGTAATACAATGTTGTTTTTGTGCCATGGGTAAAAAATTTCCTGTAATATAGGATGGTTAATATAAATATTTCAGTTAACATCATTTAAATTTGATTTAGAATTCATGTAAATATTGTGATCAACATTTGTCATAGTTTTGTTTATACAAACCTTGTTATTGCAAAGTGACAATATTATGGTCCCTTCAATTTTGTATTAATGAGGTTTGACTGTATAGGCCTAGAATTTCGACACTTCTAAGGGATACCAAGACATTTGCATCCCTAAAACGTATTTGTCTTATTTGTGGGCTGGTAGGTTTCTCTCGTACTTACATTTTTTCCCACACATTCATCTATTGTCATTACATTTCCCTACACTGTTTCCAATGACCTAAATGGTGAATAAACATCCGGCCATAATTCACCCTACTGTTTTATCTGTATAACATCAGCTGACATACAGGAAATAACACCAAAACTACTATAGTGGAAGGTAAGGTAAAGTAAGCTACATAAAAAAATGTATATTATTTATTCTTTAATATGTAACACAAATTATTGTAGCTGACCTAAATAATAATTTTTGCTTTATATTTTAGTTGGCTATTTTATCATAAGCAGGATTGTGTTTAAAAAATTAATAAATGATATTTTATCTTTGGAGCAGTCACACTAAAAATTGTAAATTGGTAAATATAAAGGTATTTTCGGATTTTTAACATTTTTTTTCGGAAATACCGCCCAAGTAAATATTTACCAATTAATGCACTTTTATGTTACCAAATGTGACATGTTTATGTAAAATAAAATATTTTCACCTCTTTGAAAGAATTATTTTCATATCAGTTAGTGAATATTTGTGTTAACCTGCTTCCTAAGCTAAAGAAAAGCACGTGTGTATCTTACCTTCACGATTCTGCACACGGTAGACTGATTCAAATGGTTCAAATCACCACAGACAATCTAAAACAAGGTACATTATTAGGGCAACGGACGTATACTCAGTAAAACTAGGCTTCGTACAAAAGAACATTATGAATTTTCAAAACACTTCCTAAATGATATAAATTAATGATTACTAGGTTTACTTTTATTCCGCAGACACTTTTTTAAATTATATACAAAAAAATTAACTGCCAGATACTTTAGAACTGAGAGAAAAAATTATAGTTAATTGTTCTAGATGTGGCAACACCAGCAACACACAACACACACATCACAAATATAAATATATTCAAACATACCTGAAAACTGTTACTACCATAAAATCGCAGAGCAGCAGTTATTTTCATGATTGTTGGAACCGGCAGGCCCCGATTGTTACCATTGTCTGGAGTCAGAAGTGGAACAATAACATCATTTACGGTTTCCTTTGAAAATCGAAAACGTCTGACAAACTCACTGTCGCTAAAAAACTCTAATGGATTATCCACATCCCTCAAATATCGCCTCGGTGCAGGTGCATATGGATTATCCCTCACATACGCAATAAATTCGTTAAAATCACGATCAAAAACACCCCTGACGACAGCCATCTTGAAGAAAAGCTCCACTTGATGGAACTAGTGAGGTCGCTCGGCCACTAGATTCCTCCACTAGATAGTTAGTGGGCACCACCACTAGATATGACTGAACATACGAACTAGTGGGGGTTTCTCGACGATTCTAGTGGCCGCGGCCACTAGATTATTCTGTGCATACCGATTTTTAAGCCGAGTGGGGATTTCTCGTTAAATCTAGTGGTCGCAGCCACTAGATTGTACTGTGCATTCGGCCCTTGGTGTTTGTTCCCGAGCACTTTTAACAAAACAAGGGTGACAGAAGGACACCTAAACCATTGCTACTAATTTTGAGAATTTTCAAATTCAACATAAGTTACACAACGCATAAATTAAGTTGTCACACATTAATTATAAACGTAAAAAAATGTATACACCAATAGCAAAAGTCATATTCATCATGACATAGCTATACATAAAAAAATCTGTAATTTTACAAAAGATTCCTTTGGAAAACCAGTTGCCAGGAAATAGATAGTAATACTACAAAAAACATACTGTAACTTAGTAACACATGGCTATGGTTATTTTTGCATGTTTGAAATATGTTTTTCGAGATAATACTGAGAATTTCTTGTGATAATTACCGCATTTTTTTAAATTGATGTTTAATTCAAGCATAATTTTTTTTAAACCATGGAAGAGATAATCGAATATTCAAAAGTTTTACTACAAAAAACTGACAGTACTGGAACAACACAAAGCATAACTGCGCAGTAAGAATCCGAACTCAGCATTTCTGCGAACACTATTTTGTAGTGATAACAGTGTACTTTAATGTAAGTGTACAAATTTACTAATATCTGTAATTTTACAAGAATATTATTTTTCTATTAAAAATATTACAGTGTATTGTACTTTTACACTTTGAATTCTCTTTTTACCTATGTAGAGAGTTAATGTTTTAGGAACCTAATAAGGTTGTTACAAACGTTATATATACCTTTTCAAATTTAACATAAGTTACACAATGCATAAATTTAGTTGTCACACATTAATTATATAACAGTGACGGAGACTTTGCTGCTACATAGGCCTAAATATGTGTAAAATTATACAATATTGTTTTCAGTTCATGGTTGGAAAACTTCTTAGCCTATTACTGTACATATGTAAAGAAAAAACTGGGAAATCGAATTTAGGTTCGCCGTATCGAAGTCCAAAACCAGGTAGGCGGGCGGATTTTCTACGAGTTCTGCGACTTTGGACTACGCAGGTCTGATGCAAATTCAAGGTTTAACGCATTCGTCGACGCTTGTCAACGCCGAGATTCAGAGTCGCAAACAATACACGTTGTATTGTTCGTATTCAAAATTTAAGATGTTCGTATCGACTCTAAAATGTACTTACGCACGCTAAATTGTGGAAAAATAAAGGAAAGAAACCAAAAATTAAATATACATGTACGGCTTGTTGAAAATATTTGCCTTAAATTGAAAATCAACACTAACCGTCAGGATATAAATAAATTAATATCTCTACAGTTTTTAAAACCTAATAAGTTGGTTATAATTAGACAAATAGTTTTAGAATAACTTCTATGATTAAATGTCTTGTAAATATTCCAACAGTTAAAACTAGGCAATATTAGCAAGTACCGGTAAAACTTTTGTCAAACCCAAAACGATGACACAGGTAGAAAAATAATTGAGTTTAAATTAAAAAAAAAAAACACCATGAGCACCAACTAAATAAGAAAATATTACTTTAATTAATACTGCCAAACTGAAAGTTAAAAGGTAAAACAAATTCTTTTCAGAGTTTTTTACATTAAAGTTCTTTAATAATTCGTACATCTAGAACTATTCGTTTGTAGTGATAAATAGCAAATATAAATTTCCGTATATTTAATGTAGGGGCCGTATAAATATAAATATTTTCCTACATGCTTCTTGAAACGGCAATATTTTATTGGTACGTAAATTTACATATGGGTGGCAAAGCTGCGAGGTTACTATAATCAGGAATACAGTGAGCTGGAGTAGCTTCGGTGTGTGTGTGGAGGAGCGGGAGGAACCCGAGAAAACCCGCTACTTCAACCGCGGCGACGGCCCAGTGAATGTACTTGAAATATTGGTTGTCTCTGCGAAACCGTGTATGTGACGTGAGTCCAGATCTTTTTGAGTCGCTGCGTCTCGCCTCTGGACCTGGACCAGAAAATCAGACTCCAACGTTTCACCCAAAGGACTATAAAGCACGTCACAAAATTTGGCAGTCTTTATTCGCGTATACCTTGAGGTGAGAATGGTAAAACCAATTCGTGTTTGAGTGTGTTAATATCATTACTTAAAAAACTATATATATATTATATTACTAATAAAACTTAAACAAATTTTATGTTGTATGTTAGTATTAAAATCGAATATTTAAAGGAAAAAATAATGCTCTAGAATATTTTTAAAAAAATTTTTCGAAAGTAAATATTTTTTTAGATAAATTTATTTTAGATTTTAAAAATTTCGTTTTTTTGACATTTAATATGTAAGATACCGATTCTGTTTTAAGAGAAATCATACACGACTTATCTGCACCAAATAAAACCACAATAAATAAATAAATATTTATTTTTAATAATATATTTGTTTGTAATTGAAAGAAAAATAATATACCTTTTTAAAACCAATTTTGTGCTTCGGTTTATTTCCTAGGCTAGGTGATACGTAGACGACAAGCAAGAAATGAGGCAAATGGTCCGCCTGAACTTGGTGATCGGGGTTCGGTATGGCAACAGTAAGTAGCCCGCGCCTAGTGTAACAGACCTTTTCCGCCGCAGGGAGGGTTGAATTATTTTCGTAAGCGACCTAGGGTCGAGGGGGAGGGCGAGTCTGTGGCGGGCGCGAAGAGAAATAACCTGCCGTGGAACAACACCGCCGATTGTGCGCGAGTGTGTCTGTGTCTGTGTCTGTGTGTGTGTGTATCCCCAGCAGTTAGTCTCATCTTCGGCTGAATGTGTGTCTTTGTACGCCCCCCCCCCCCCCTTTCCGAATGGGGTGGGGACGGAGGCCTGGCAACCTAAAGGGGCACTTGGAGCCATGAGAAACTACCCCTTTTTAACTTTTTTTCTCTTTATTTTCTTCCCTCCCCTTCCCAAAGGGGGTGAGTGACTGCAATCCGTCACGAACATATCCATCGTACGCCACTCGAAATAAAAAAAAAACTAATAATAAGAACCGTTTCGTGAGAATTCGTGCATTTTTCACTATTTTAAAGATTTTTAAATGTCACAGACCCCGGGACACTCGAGAGAATCTAGTGCCCTCTCCGCAATTACTTAAAGTACAGGTTACTAAACCCATAATTAAATAACCGTACCGATTGTGCTGAAAATCGGTGGACGATCGTTAAATTACATAATATTAATAATTCAAACGACGAAAACATGATTGAAAAGTCAAATCGATGGTTGTTCCAATCGAGTGGAAGAGAGATGCGGCGCAAGCGTACAATGAGCGTAACGGGATACATCGTAGTGGGACATTCGTAACGGGACAATGTGCGTTACGGGACACTTTATCGTGCGTGAAGCCGGCGTTCATCGATTTATTAGACGTTGTCACGTCAAAAAAATGATGAGTGAGTGTTTTAGTATTCGCCAGTGACGTGTAAGCATCCAATTTCGGCAACGAGCAAATTCATGCAAATTCACATGTTGCAAATGCACTTATAATACAAAACTTGGGGCCTCGGCCACGAAATTTAACATGATGAAAATTCGCAAATTGTGTTTTCAACTACATTTATTCACGCGAATACACTTAGTTACTGCACCCACCACTATAATTAGTTGCCGGAACAGCTAGGTCGACTATCGAATCTTGCAATTAACAGAGCGAAATTTTGAACTAAATAATGAAAAGGCTCCGATAAAAGCGAAAATGACTTGAAAAATTACTAAATCCCGGCTTGGAACCTGATTTTTACAAGAAAATATATTAAAATAATCCCCATTTAATACGTTAATTGAACAGTTAATACCATAAAGTTTGCCTTTGGCTTTGTGAACTTTGGTTCGCGCCATCCGCCACAGATGGCAGCACCGTGGTTACACATTCCCGTTCCATGGGACTTCCGCTCCATTCCCTAATCATTCCTACCAAATGCCGTAAAGTGAGAGCTTGGATATTAAAATTCAAAAACACATCTAAAGACTGAAAACGTCACGGTGGCCATTACTTGTAAAAATTATTCATGAATTCTATTTAGCAATAGACTTGTGATTTCGTGCTAAACTCGAGGTAAACTCATGCATAAAAAATAATCTTGAAACTCCACGTGGCCCCCCGGTGCTCGGGTTTTGTTGGGATATTTCCCTTCCCCCCCTCCTTGTTATGTTATTGTTTTTTCTCTAACACCCAAGCGGACGGATATAACGCAGCTTACGAAAACCTAGACGTGCAAATATTCATAATCTTAAGGTTTACGCTTTAGTACCTACTGCTCTAGCTAATAACTCAACGGTACGAAAAAAAAGTACTTAACTGCGTAAATGAATCGAAAGTCGCATGGAACGTAAATGTGTTATTAAGGTGCTGCCATATGTGGGGAATGGCGTGAACTAAAGTTCACAAAGACAAAGGGAAACTTTATAGTGTTTTAACAAGTTAGGTAGTAGTTAATAAACATTCCTTGTCGAAAATCACGTACAAAGTCAAGGCTTAGAATTTTTTCGAGTATTTTTCCCTTTTATAGGATACGTTTCATTATATAGTTCAAATTATCGGTTTGCAAATGGAATGATTCGATAGTCGATGCAGCTGCTTCGGCCACGAATTCTAGCGGCGCGGCGGGTGCGGAAACTACGTGTGATTCCGAGTCCAGAAATGTAGTCAAAATCACAATTTGCGTACATTCATCACGCTCTGCAATAAGTATTCTACGTTAATTTAAGAGTCAGAGTATCGTATTATAAGTGTATTTGCAACAAGAGAACATATGAATTTGCTCGTCTCTGACGAGTTATGTTACACATATCTGGCTCACGTATTTTTTGGTAATTATGAAAACATGCAGTGCTATTGAAACGATAAAAAAATAATCTATTGCATCGGCCGGGAATCGAACCCGGGCCGCCCGCCTGGCAGGCGAGCATTCTACCACTGAACCACCGATGCTTCTTGATATCTACAGATTTTGCTGTTGATACTAACTAAGATAAAATAATTACTTAGATATGATAATATAAGTAAACAAGGTTTGAAGATTAACAACAGATATTAAACATAATTTATAGATTACTTTTGCTTCGTGACTCAAAATCTTCCATCAGTGTGTGAAATATATGTATATATATTAATTTTGTAACCGTTGTGTGAACGCAAAACCGAAATGTAAAACATATACGATGAATTCTTGGGGGCCTGCCACATTCGCGCATTCATTTATGTCTTATGTATTGGACCTGATGGTACATGATAAGTCATTTGCTTCCGCCCTGCACGGCGGCTTTTTTATTTTATTGTAACATATTTCTTGTGTTACTCACTTTTACTTCTATAGTTCTAGGTGCTGACTGGCAGCGGAGTGAGTGGTCATTGTAGCCACTCACCACCAGGGGCGCTTGCGTCCCTGGTCACTAAATCCAGCCCTGGATAAGGTACAAAGCGGACCACGAGTCCAAGCGCCCAACCCCCCGCATGGTTTCTACTCTGTCCAACTCTTCATCCAGACCATCCTCTGTCTCCTGTATTCTCCTACACTTAATGCATGCCAATTTGCATCCCGCATGAATGTGCCCAGGGTTTTCCCTGTGTCTATGCAGGTTTTACCTGGACCCAACATATTTCTAGTTATAGTCTAGATTTATGAGTGAGGGGAGTTAGTTATGGCGCCAAACGTTGCCATGGCTGGCCAATCCCCTCCTAGCACATGATGCATGCGACCCTCTCCCTGCAAGGCTAATCCCAGCATGTCTAGGCGTTTAGGCTTCGGCCTGAGACGCACCTAGGTCCCTCCCTAACCCGGACCCCTCCAAAATATACTTAGTTTTAGGTTAGGAAAAAAATTGCTGATGGTGCAGATGCGTACCTAGCAGTTGATTGGACTACGCGATATTGAAGTTATGTGCTTATGGCACAGTCGCGTGGCGCGCGCAGTGTGACCGGACCTGGCGAACTGGAACTCCCGACGTCAGACAGGTCAGACACCGCCATCTGCATCTGACGCCATGAACACTATTCGCTGAAGAGAAGCATGACGAGTAGGTACGCACAAACTATAAAACAGCGCGAGTATTTCTTGATAAACTAATCAATTTACGGATTTTATCTCGTATTGGGTACCATTTGGTTGAAGTATGTTTGCCGTTTAGTTGCTTTCAATAGGAAATCGAAGTGCCCGATAATGTGTTTAGACATTTAAGTAACAGGTTTGCCCGAAATATTTATTAAATTCTTGGTTAAAATTTCAATAATTGTATCGACATTTCATTAATACTCATTTTCATAAATCTCTATATTGTATATTTTTTTTGGTAACAATCTAGAGTTATCAACCGTGCTGGCAGATATGTTATTATCATGTGAACCAGATGCGTCAAACAAGCGAATGCAACACGCTTCTACAGGAAAAGCGTATGACCACGTGGTCGGACAGTACTTCCAGTCAAATAATACAGATGCATCTGTGAATTGTAGCAGGGCCTCGAAGATGTTATTTCAATTTACATTTTTATTGCAACGGTGCAGATTTGACAGTTACTACTTACTTTTCCCTTACATGGTGCTTCGAAAACATTTCAAACATTTTATTTGTGAATTAAAAAATGATTATAAAAATAACTTTAAAAAATCCATCCTACACAACCCTAGTGGCACGCACTTCAATGTGGGTTCAGATTGAACTTTGCTTGTTAGTGGTTTGCAGCTAACCTCAGGGGCTGCATATACTAGTTAGTAGTGTATTTGCTGATTAATGAGACGCTCGTTGGTGCTTCTATTGCAGTATCGGCTCAGAACTGACGCGCAGTCTTCTCGTCGTGCATGGGTAACGTAATCATCACTTTATATGTTTCAAACGAAAAACGGAAACCGAAATCTCATCCACCCTCAGTGTTTTCTTAAATACTTTTCGTAAACAGACTCCACTCGCGTTTTAACTTATGAAGCTCTGCTCAACGCATGTGTGCTCGGGTAGGCGGGGTCTTTAACACTTTCTAATTCTCGCTCTGTGTTTCACCACCCAGAGAGAAGGTGAAATAGACACCTTCTTGAACTTAATACGTAGCCAGTTGGTACAGGCGTGAGACAGGCTAAGTTTAATTTTGAATGTGGTTGCAGTTGTTGCCAGGAATTTCTGGCTGAAGTCCGTTTCGGACTGCTCAGTTTACCTGGAACGGACAATAGGTACGAGTTTATTTACTTATTTTTTTTTTCAACCAGCAGGAATGTCAGGCAAATGTACTTATACTGCGAGGTTTCAAAATATTTCTTATAAAAAAAAAACACCCAAGTGTGTGGCCGCCACGCGCGTCGAAGAGAAACAACAGGACAAGAAATAAAAACTAGGAATGGGCCAGTAAAATCCTCAAATACCATCCTTTCCGTAGCATTCATAAGATTAAATATTCAAGGAAAAAGATTCTAAGAAAAATATTAAATAAAATAAAGTAAATTAAAAAAATTCAACACTGATAACTTCTCAATTTTACTAGGTATTTTTTATCCATACCTATCCTGTAACCTTTCCCCAAGATATTGTAATTGTTTGAATAAAATTACAGTATTCAAAGGTTTTAATGTTTCAACACTATAGTTTACATTTTATTGCTTGTGTATTATTTTATTTCTGACCCTTGAGACCTAGATATTTATTCAAAGAGCTACACTATGGGATTCAAAATCGAGATTCCGGGACGATAAAATTGGTATTTGGCCCATCACTAATTAAAACGCATAAGAATTTTTACAGGTATGTAAGTGCGCAAGTATTACAAGTACGCTAATATGCAAGTTTTCTACTATCCAAACATGACATTGACTGCTCCACTCCTGCGCCCCTCTCTCCCCCTCACGTCATCTAACGACTCACTTCTGATCATTACACTTTTCGTTACCCTTTAAGCGTTTCACTTTCGTTATGCTCGGATGGCGTCATCGTATCACTTACTTCTCAGGCTGTAAAGATGTCAACACTTCAAAAAATTCTGTAACTATAAAGATAACTGTAAAATCTAACACGGCTGTAGTGTTGGAAATTTTATTAAATTAACTGACTTTGCAACGAAGGATAAGTTTGAAACAAAGGAATTGTTCTATACCTGATTCCGACGTGAATTTGTTTTTTAGAGGACTGTAATTTTGTTCTGTAAATATAATAGAAAATTTCATGTAAAATTACAGATATTTGTAAATTTGTACTTTAGATGAAAACAACTATATTACTCCAAAATATTGTTCGTAAAAAAACTGGGTTCGGAGTTTAACCCGGGCATTTATTTATGCTTTGTCTTGTCAGAGTAACTCCAGTAGTTAAAATTATTTTCAAATTGTTCCCTAAATAGCTTTCCAGTATTAACTGCAAACATTAATAGGCAAAATAAAACAAAATAAAGTTCAATGATTGAATATTTTATCATATTTTCGATGGTTCAAATATTATGCTTGATTGAAACATTAATTAACATATAAAATCTTGCGCCAATTTTTGAAGAGAAATATTCAGTATTATCTGGAAAAACGTGTTTCATACATGCAAAAATATTCAAAGCTATGTTCCGTACATAGTTTTCATATCTTTCCTATAGTTTTACAAACTATTTCTTGGAAACTGGTTTCGAAAGGCACCTTTTTCAAAAGTACATCATTTTTTTTTCTGTGTGTTCCGTTCCAGCACGTGTAGGTAGAAGATTGTTGTTTTATTTTATTTTATTAATGTAACTACTTATGAAGGTTTTATAAATATTCGAATTGATTCGCGTTGCGTTCAAGTTCTCATAAATGTACAAGATATTATATATATATTTCTAATATATCTGCATAGTCTGTAAGCACTGTTATTCATAAATGTTAGGTAAAAAATTTAAAGGGCCCAGCTCACCCGGGCACACATACTATGTGCAGTGTTTGAAAAAACCGCGTAATCTGAAAATTGTTCAAGATATCCGCGAGGTGGTTCTGTTTACGAAAAGCATTCAAATATACGCTGATGGCGGATGAGTATTTCCGTTTGGGAACTTTTTTTTTAAACTGTATTTTGAGAAGCTTGAAAATGGTTAAAACGGGTTTTTTCAAAATAATGTTTACGCATGAAACAGCCAGTACAGATTCTTGAAAGCACTCAAAGGGACTTGCATTACACCTTTATATTCACTTCTTCGCCTATAATATTATGGTCACAGCTTAAACCTCACAGTTGCCACATGCGTCAGTCAGTTGAGATCACCATCGAGCGTCGCACTTACCATCCCGCCTCACTAACACAAATACACGTGGCTTTTCAGGTAGAGCAGCGTCCAAGTGGTAGTTCATGCCTACGTTTCAGCAGGATCTCCCGGGTTGAGATTTTAAAACTGATGCAAATGCCTGTTGCAATGTACAGAGGGGCCTCGGCATGTACAATCTACCACTTGGACGCGGCAACCTCGGTATCCAAGTCAGTTTTTTTCCCTTCCAGCGGGTGCCTGGAAGGGTGCGCCAGGGCGGGTACAGGACGGGCCTTCTGTCCACATGTCACGTGTGGGTCCGGGGGAGTGACAGCTGCCTGCAGGAGCCCGCGCTGGCTTCTTCAGCCGCCACAAAGAGCGCCCTTGTCCCGAGTTCTCCTTTACCGGGAACCGAGGGGGCCTCGGCTGCAGCCCAGACACACGAAGCCAATTAGTGTTTCCTCTGCGCGCCGCGAACCTGCAAACCATACAGCTCCTCCCACCAGCCCTCCCTCCACCCTTCCCTCCACATCTCCCTCCGGCCCCCGGGACAAGACCCCAAGGGTCTCAAGAATGGTCACCAGATTTTTAGATACAAGAATCAGCGGGAAACCAGTGGAGAGAGTAAACAAAAAAAAATAATCTAAAAGTCAGTCATGGGGACTGTCGACAGAAGTGAAAACTTAAAAATTTTGTTTTTAAATGTGTAACATGAAATCATTTCTACGTCAAATGTACGCCATAAAATGATTTTGGTATTATATCACTAGCATGTAGATGACGCGAAGCCATAAGTTTTGCCCCTACCAAAAATAACTTTAAAACTAGAAGAAATGAAGTTTTTTTCATTGAAAGAATAAAAAATTATTAACTTAAATCAACAAATAATCAAAATTATCTCTATTTAATTAATAACCTGACATTTGAAGAAATTCACATCGTAAATAAATAAACAAAACTAAAAACATAACCTCAACTAAACTACCTACTAAAAAATATCCAATACTCGCAATATGTACCACACAATAACATTAAAATTTCCTTGGAAAATAAAGATAAAATAAAAAACTTGTATCTTTAAAAATAGAATAAAATTAAGTTTTATCCTTGAAATATAAAAAACTAACACGTCACGTGACCATGTCGATGACGACTTACGTGAATTTACTCCCTATCCAAAACATTCCTATAGAAGTTTTCATTTCAAAAACAAAATCTGCAAAATATAATCGCAATTTGCTACGTTCTTTAAACGATTCTCGCAATGAAGAAGATTAATTAAAAATAATAATTATGGACTCACGCCATTGCTAGTTCACACAATCAAATGTTAAATGACGAGACATCACAGAGAATTACGCGGAAAGAATTTATTTAGGAACATAAATTAATTAATCACACCACAGACTAACACAGCGGGGTGATGGCGACGAGATAGTGGTATCAAGACCAGCAGATACAGACAAACAACAACCTCGGACAACACTTCGACAGACAGACGAACCCACCGATGATACTATAAACAGATACTCTGGACAACACAGTGACAGACAGACGAACCCACCGATGATACTATAAACAGATACTCTGGACAACACTTCGACAGACAGACAGACGAACCCACCGATGATACTATAAACAGATATTCTGAACAACAAAACGACAGCACAGACGAACACGGCAAGCTTCGTAACACAAAAAAGCTGCGACATTGAGGGAACTGACTTTTTCTTCCGTCATCAGGCACACACAGACTTTTGGCTTTTTCTCCGCGTGTTGTCCATTATTGAGATTTTTCGATGACATTCAGTGTGCAAACCTCCAATGGTGTATTACCAAGAAATAGGTTTCAATTACTTTTTGCTGGTTAAAAAATGTTAGTAGAACATTTTAATAATACAGTTTTTTAAACATTTTTTATATCAATGCGTGGCAAATGATAGACTGATGTTATGTAAAATTAAAAATACAAGTTAGGTGTAGGAAAACTAGCTACGAAGTTTGCATTATATTACATAACTTGATTCACTGAAATGTTTATCATTGACTTTTGCGGAATGGACAAAACAACTCTCAGTCCTCTACAATGGGGATAGATATTTCAGATATAACGTAGGCTAGTACTTAAGAACATTGGGAGTATTCATTACGCAATATTGGGGACAGCATTTCATTTTTGTTTGGAATAAAAGTAAGATTTTAGGATGAATTCTTATCGAAGTGATAAAAGCGAATTTAGTTGGTCAGAACCAATGCCACATGGATTCATTTCAATAAGTGCATTCAATTAAAAATATGAAAAATACTGAGTTTCTGTCTGATAAAGTGCATTATTCTCAAATCAACTTCTTCCAGTCTTGGAAATGTGGCAATTATTGTCCTCGTGAGAGGTTGAATTAACCTGAAGTTTTTAATAATATGAATCGAGAGTAAAATTTTCAACGCGAACATTTTCAAACACAAAAATTAATCTCATCTTTGACCAACCTTAGCTTCGATTGTTGTGCACGACGCGGCGTTCCAACAACGCGTTAGTGTTGATTGAAATCAGCTTTGTATTACTTGTACCCCAAATATCAGCCACAAAGAAAAATAAATAAATATTTTGTGAGAGACAAGCGATCGGAATCTGGCTGTAGGTTGAATTTTTTTTAAGCTTTATTTTTCCTTTCCAAAATCCGGTGTGGTTCCCGAAGGTGGGCGACAAAAGATGCTTCTCGAGGTTTTCTCCTCGAGAGAGATTTTGGGTTGGAAAGAGAATAAAAGGGGGGAAGAATTGGGTAAAGACGGTTCGCCTGATGTCTCCAGACGAGCGGAAACATCTTTCCCCTGAAATCTCCGAAAAACCATCGGTCCGGGTACAACTTTTATCGTCGACGCAAAAAAAAAATAGTGTTATTTCGAAATCTTGATAGAATTCAAGTGCGTGTCGCTTCCACGAGACCTCACGCTTATTCGAGATGATCTGGGAATATATATATATTTTTTTGCTTCGGTGAATGTTTTATGAAATTTTTGAACTGATGGACAGATGAGAATGTGCTGTAACTTTCTGCCTTCGGGCGACGGATTATAAAGAAAACTCAGTGGAGTATGCTTCAGTGTGTGCTTCTTCACTTCAGACACCTGCTTCGCTGCACCATAACCAAAAAATAATAATAATTCAAAAAACCACAGAAAATGATAAAAAAAAAAACAACAAGGAGATATTCAATAATATACCACGTTACACACAGCTGGGGTGGTCTTCGAGAGATAGCCCTTGAATTGAGTGAATATTTTTTTCTGCGTAATATGAACATAGGTTCAGTGCATCATTCAAGAGACGTTTCCTACTTTTTTTTTCCTTGGGCTGCAGAATATCCATTCTTCATACTCGAAATTTCACAAAAACTCAGAAATCCAATCACTCATTGTTAGGATTTGTTTTGGGGAGACAGTACTGCGGCTTCATGCAATAAAAATAATCTATGCTAATAACAAAATGTTTAAAGTAAAAATTTTGCACAGTGGAGGAAATGAAAAATAAAAACGATTGCAAATAGCTATTTACAATATTCAAAACTCAAAAATATAGTTTTTAAAATTTTTTAAAAATATTTGACGGATTATGATTAACCTTTTTTATTAGAACGTTATTTAGCTAATTTAAAACTAGTATATATAATTACATCACTAAAAGGGTGAAAAAGGGTAAAATATGGTTATAATTAACATACGAAAACAACCAAGATTTCAACAGTTTGTGAAATTCCAACTCTGAGCGGTGAAAAAAGGGTAAACATGGTTTTGAGATATATAATTATTACTCCGAATCTAAAAAAGCATAAGAAAATCTCTTGGATACCAATATTAATCATACTACTAATCATAACTACCAACCACAATGTTACCACTTTGCGAATTCAACTTCTAAGGGGTGAAAAACAGGTGAATAAGTTTTTAAGGTTAATCTTAGTATCTAATCAAGAAAAATAATATATATAATATAATATATATATACATAATAAAACTACGAACAACAATTTAACCGTTTTGCGAAATTCAAGCTATAAGGGGGTATGAGAGGTAGGAATGTTTTTAAAACGAAAAATTAACGCATCTGATTATAGGTATAAGAACAAATGGTAGAAGAATAAAAAGGAACAACTTGTATTTAGAGTTACGTATCGCATATTTTTCAATAATTTAAATTATTTTTTTAAAAGTTTGAAAAGTGGGTGAGTTTTGAATTTTTTTTTAAAGATCGTACTCTGTTTCTAATTAAGTAAGACTTAAATTATTTTGTCAGAATAATCAAATTAATAATTATTTTATGACTATGCTAGATTCCGTTCCTAATGAATGTAAAAGAGTTAAGTTTGGGTTAGAGAAAAATGCATATTTTCGAATTCACTCGATCAAAGAGTAAGAAATTGTAAACGAATAACAAAAATTTAGAGTTACGAATTAAAATTGTTCAGTTTTCCGGAATGCGACTTCTAAGGGTGTGGAAAGGTAGTACTTTTTTTATCATAAAAAACTCATATCTCCATCCTTTCTAATATTATAAATGCGAAAGTAACTCTGTCTGTCTGTCTGTCTGTCTGTTTGTCTCTATGTTTGTTTGTTACCTTTTCCCGACTGAACGGCTGAACGGATCGTTATGAAATTTGGCAAGGAGATAGATTATATCCTGGGGATGGACATAGGCTATCTTTTGTCTAAAAAAATAAATTTTAAACGGGTTTAAAAAATATATCTTAATTTTATGTAATGTGTGTCATAGATATACAAACTGTTAGTGTCATTCCTCTATGTCTGCCAAGCAATAGCTTTCAAGCCATTACGTTACGTTTTGCTATTGTAAGGAACTAAGTAGAGAGTAATAAAAAAATAAAGATCTTGACAGTTTGTAGTGTCGCCATATTTGTTTCAATTTTCAATACCGGTTTTGTATATTACAATTTAAATTGCAGAAAAAAATCATGTTTCATAGACACATAAATAGTGAGTGTGTGTCATTTCTCTATGTCCACGAGGTCTCGCCGCGTCAATTTTCTCCTTGGGGCGAACCCGTCCTCTTTCTTAAATAAATAGCTTTTATCGTTGAATGATTTCATGATTTATTACATGAAAATCTGCTCTCATAAAAAAGAAAGTTTTATAGACATTCAATAGGTGTCTCGCTCTCTCTGAAGATCAATCTATGAATCGTTACAAATTTATTTCCTTTTCTTTTTTAGTTTGATTTGATACAATATGATTTCACTAAAAATCATTTTCTACCCATTCCTATTTTCATTTCCACATTACGAAGTTTCACTTCTTCCACGCGGAGGGACTCCACGCAATATTTTTGCATGCAATTAAAAACTATTTTTAAATGATGCCAAAGAAGTATAACTTCTCATGCGCGTACCTAAGTACATGCACCCATTTTTTCTAATTTAATTTCTACTATATATATTTTTTCTCCCTACCTAGGGCACTCATAATTCTTTTAAATTTCACGTGTATGTTTTCAATGTCATTCGAGTAGTACAATTTTTTTTTGTCAAATTGGTTATTATTTATAGTTTGTTTCATTTCGGAAACATACATATTTTAGGTATTATGACAAATAAAAAAAATTAGTTTCACTAAAATTCTTACGTTTTTATTGTGTGTATAGTTTCAAGTTTAATATTATGTAGGTACATCAATTCTTAAACTTATAAATTTCCTCGAAATTTATTCATTCTATTTGTCAATATTGTTATTTTTTTACAGTACCTACTTATTTGCAAGGAGTTTGGTTTATTGTTTATAATTTATCTGCTGAGAGTCAAGAGTCTTAGGGCTGCTGAGACCGAAGACCAGAAATATTTATCAATTATGTAATATATGGTTGAAAAATTTGAATTTTACTATTTCAGGAAAGTTGATTTTTTTTATTAATTAGAATAGTTACGTGTAATTGCCATCTTCCTTTATTTCATATTAAACATTATGTTTGGTTGAGTGTGAGATAATTTTATTTATGTATGTTTTAATTTCATTTAATTTCTTATATATATATATATATATATATATATATATATATATTCTCACCTACCTACTTCTATTAAATTTCAGGCGGATGTTAATATTGTCATTCCAGTTGTATAAATTTCAGGAAAGTTGATTTTTTTTATTAATTAGAATAGTTACGTGTAATTGCCATCTTCCTTTATTTCATATTAAACATTATGTTTGGTTGAGCGTGAGATAATTTTATTTATGCATGTTTTAATTTCATTTAATTTCTTATATTCTTACCTAACTACTTCTATTAAATTTCAGGCGGATGTTAACATTGTCATTCCAGTTCTATAAATTTTTTTGTCAAATTAGTTGTTATTTATACTTTTTGTTTCATTTTGGACTATGTTGTTTTTTTTTTTTTTTTTTTTTTTTTTTTACTTAATTCAAAGATTTGTGGTGTGTACAGGGAGTGATATCTCTATTAATTCCTATACTCCTTTGGATAAGCGGAATATTGCCACCACAGTTTTACATATAAACAAATCCTACAACTGTTTTAAACATTATGACAAATAAAAAACAGTTTCATAAACATTCTTATTTTTTTTGGTGTGTATAGTTTGAAGTTTAATATTATGTATGTACGTAAATTCTTAAACATACAGTTATTTATTAATTTATTTAGATAATTATTCATAGGTAGGTAATATGCTTTCTATTTGTCAATATTGTTATTATGGTAGATAGGAGTACAGTAAATGCCTACATTCTTATATTCCATTATATCTCTTTCGATTTGGAGTCTTTCCGAGCCATTCGGAGTCCTCAACATCACCCCCCCCCCCCCCAGGTGATTAAAGCCCCAAAATTTCGAAAGTTAAATTTTTTTTTAAAATCTATCTCTTTCGATTTTAGTGTTTTAGAGCCATTCAGGGTCCTCGAACCCCCCACCCCCTCTGGGAACAAAACCCCAAAATTTCGACAATTTCAGGAATTTAAAATATCTATTCTTTCGAGATGGAGTGTTCCGAAACATTCCAGGTCCTGAACAAACACATCCCCCCCCCCCCCCCTTTCTCAAAAGTGAAAGCCGCAAAAGTTCGAAAAATTGGATGAAATTGTATTAAAATTAAGTCATTACGAACTAAAGTGTCCGGGGGATGGTGGAACTTTTACCCAAAATCGACTTCCCCATCAAATTTTGGGGGAAGGGGGGGGGGGGAAATGCAAAACCCCAAAAATTTTAAAAATTTTAAAAATATTTAAAATGTAAGTATACTTTTTTACTATTTGGAGTGTTTCCGAGCCATTCGGGGTCCTCAAACTACCCCCCCCCCCCCCCCCCAAGGAGTCAAAGACCCAATAATTAAAAAAAATTCCCAAAATTTCGAAAATCTATTTTCTTTCGATTTAAGGTGTTTACGAGCCATTTGGGGTCCTCAACATCAACCCCCCCCCCCCCCCCTTCTCATGGGTCAAAAACCCTAAATTTAGAAAATTTAGAAAATCATTCTCTTTCAATTTTTAGTGTTTCCCTGCCATTCAGGGTCCTCAAAATAAACCCTTCCCCATCTGGGGACATTGCCCCAAAATCTCGAAAATCTCGAAATTTTTCTTTCGAGATGGAGTGTTCCGAACCATTCGAGGTCCTGAACCTTCAACCCCCCTCCCCCTTTTTTTCTCAAAAGTGAAACCCGCAAAATTTTGAAAAATTGTAGAAAATTGTATTAAAATTAAGTCATTACGAACTAAAGCATCCGGGGGATGGTGGAACTTTCACCCAAAGTCGACTTCACAACCAGTTTTGAGGGAGGGGGGAAATGCAAAACCGCAAAATAACGAAAAATTTCTTAAATTTAAGAATACTTTTTTACTATTTGGAGTGTTTCCGAGCCATTCGGGGTTCAAACTACCCTCCCCCCACAATGAGTCAAAGACCCAATCTCCCAAAATTTCAAAAATCTATTTTCTTTCAATTTGGAGTGTTCACGAGCAATTCGGGGTCCTCAACATCACCCCCCACCCCTCACCACTCATAGGTCAAAACCCCAAAATTTCAAAAATTTCAAAAATCATTCTTTTTCGATTTTTAGTGTTTCCCTGCCATTCAGGGTCCTCAAAATCACCCCCTCCCCCCTCTGGCGACAAAGCCCCAAAATTTGGAAAATTTCAGGAATTTCAAATATTTCTTTCGAGATGGAGTGTTCCAAACCATTCGAGGTCCTGAACCTCCATACCCCCCCCCCCCCTTCCCTCCTTCCGCAAAAGTGAAAGCCCCAAAATTTCGAAATATAAGAATATATATAATTGGATGTTGGCATGTATGACGTCGATAAACTCTTACACTGTTTGACCAATTGCCATGAAAGTTGGCACAGCGAAGTGTTTTTATCATGGAGAAGGTTTTTATGCTATCCATTTTTTTTGTAACTCGCCGCTAGATGGCGCTGTAGCGCAACAACTTCTAAACCTTTCAACCGATCGCCATGGGTAAACAGAAAATCATAAGTTACAGATAAACAAACAGTAATTGTGTGTCATTTCTTAATGTCCACCACACTGGACATTCGTTATCCATTTTGCTGTAGCTCGCGGATAATATATCACCCTGTGTTCAGCCCGGGCAAAGCCGGGTACTGCAGCTAGTGAATAATATACATACCTTATGCTACCTTCACTTATGCATCGATCTCCGAAATATCACCTTTTAAGTTGTAACAAACGTTAATATTGTTTAAAAAATAAAGTTATTAAAACTACACAATCCGTTTTGGAAAGATGAATTAAAATTCATTATAAATGTAAGTTGATTACAATTATTTTCGAGTTCATATATATAGTAGACGGGTAAAAAATTTGGCAAATGTGTTTATGTAATAATAAGCAAAACTAAGAATCAACTAATATGTTAGATATAAATTTGATATATGTACAGTATATTTAAATAATGATGTGTTTGTACAGAATATGTTTAAATAATGCAAACATTTGTAATAAGGTGAAATCATATAACTATGCTAGGGATAGCCTTAACTATACTAAATTATAGTGTAAGTGCAAACGAAGACAAATATTATTTGAAAAAAATAATTGGTGCCTGTTTAACAATTTTTAAAATTTTTAATGTCATGAAATGAAGAGCGGGGAAGTGTGATTTCATGAAGGAAAAATATATCCTCAAACACACTAAAAAAAAGATTTATAAATTCTGATACTTAACTGTACTAAAAATTAAAAATTCTTTCGTTTGGTTATCTTTTATATACCTGAAAAATTGTTGTGTCTATTATTTTAGTAAAAATGTTTGGAATTTATCAGATACTTTTCTTTTCTTAGGATGATAGATATCCTCAATAAACAAAACTTGCGCGAGCAAAGCCGCGTGTTATTTGCTAGTATACACCTATATCTTTTATCGGCTAATTCAGGCTTCAAAGTCGTAGTATCTATTTCCGAAAAAGAACCTTAATATCCTCAATCTAACCAAGAACTTACATGAAAACTTACATGAATGAACCGATCGATAGAACAAGCCATCGCTATAATACATGAACGGCCAATTTTAAAAGCGTAATTTATCGTATTTCATTAAATTTTGTAAATCAGGATACGACAATTATTTTTTTTCTTTTTCTTTAATTCTCACCATTTAGAACTATATGCGTGTATGCTTTTATGAGCATGTTGACATTCTTATCTTTTAAGGCTCTACACTAAATGGGCTGGAAGGTTTGGCTTGTATTTATTATATAATTGCAAACACCCAGAAATGGTTTCAACCATTTGTTAAAACTCTGCTTCACTCCCCATATTCTTTATGTTTTATTGCTTTTTCATCTATTTATTTAGAAATACTTTAGAAATACGAAACCATAAAGCGAAATTCTATGAATTAACGAGGTGTGTAAACACCATCAAATACTTGGTATGATGCAAAAATGTGTTCAATTATAGGTTGGCAGTCAAAACTCATTGAAATTGTCGTTAAAAGTAAATATAATGGAATAAAATTCAACCTCCTAACTTTTAGAGTGAAATCGAACTGTAATGCAAAGGGGTGGCAGGAGTAAGTTTCGAAATCACATGATTGGGACATACACTTACCTATCACATATAAAAAATTAATGCGTTTATATATACACCATCAGTATTTGTGTATGTGTATTTACAAACAGTAAATGATCAAAAATAACAAATAAAACATTATTGATATAATTAATGCGGAAACTTCAAAATGAGAACCTATTCATTAAAGTCCCATTATGGTCCCTGCACTGCACACATTCATGTCTTATCCGATAACAGAACCAAGAAATTTGGTTTGCAACCTAGCACCTCATTAGTTCCCCAAAAAGAGTAGGTATATGAATCATCGTTATTATAGCGTGTGTAATGTGTCTTTTTGCCGGGAAGGGGGGGGGAGGTAATTAAGAGGCGTAATTTAATTTATTTGTTGGCAAACAGTTACCACTAACGGCCAGCGAACAAGAAAGGCTCTAAATGTTGATTGCAAATGGTGAAAGGACGGCAATGTCCTAAATCTGCTGTGTAGTAGAGGCCCGTCAACCCAGGGAAAGTAAAGGACATGAAACAGAGAAAATATTTTGAATGGGTTGAACTGGCCTCCTATATATTATAAATTAAAATTCCCATTCTAATTTCAACTACAATTTATAATATGTTATTTTATTTTCCGCTCACTAGCACGTGTCAATACTTTGCATGCTGCTAAGACTTCTGTACGTTTATATTTGTTTCTGGTGGGTATGTTTTTCCTTGAAAAATTAAAAGGTTTTAATGGGTAACATTTTAGCTCTCAGTATACGGAATTTCTTAGGAGTAATTTCGTGAATGCAACGGAAGTTCAGGAAAGGAAATGTTTAACAACCACGGTGCTGCAATGGCAAATGGGAAAACAAAAGTTCATAAAGTCCGAGGGAAATTTTACAATATTAACTATTTGATGAATATTAAAAAACTGGGTAGTAATTTAATACAATCCTTGTCGAAAATCAGGCCCAAATCCAGGGTTTGGTATTTATTCAAGCCTTTTTCGATTTTATCGGAATCGTTTCATTATATAGTTTAAAATTTCGATCTCCAAATCGAATGGTTCAATAGTTGACGTAGCTGCTCCGGCAGCGAATTCTGGCGGTAGGTGCGGAAACTACGTGTGATTCGTGTCCAAGTTTCGTACTATAAGTGTATTTGCAACATGAGAACACATGAAATTCCTGTTTTTTTCTCTAATTTTCATAATTTTATAAATTTCATGTTGGTAGCCTATAATCTATTTCATATTGTATTTTGTGTACGTGGAATGTAAATCCATAGGTGCACGTCGAGTCAGCTACCTAACGTACCACATCCGGAATGAACGAGTCCTTCGAGGCATGGTTACCCCCCCCCCCCCCCCAGGGAGACAAGGACGGTTTGCGTGTGTCTCGGAGGATGTTAAAAAGAAGGAGGGGGAAGAGTAGCTGTTGGTGGTAAGTGGGCGCTCAACGGCCGGCTCCAATTAGCCTAATTACTAGGGTCAAACTAATAGGTTCTCCGCGCAGCCGACTGCGCATCAGTTAGCGGCTCCCCCTTCTCCCCCCTCCCCCCTCACCGAAAGGCCGGTGCTCGGCGCCATGTTGGCCTCCACCAGGAACCATCGTCCCACGAGCGCAGGTCCTCGCCTGCCGCCTTTCAGGCGTCTGAAGACAGAGACGTTACTACGAGGCCGTTCAACTTTCAGTACTTCATACTTCAGACTTACATGTACAGGGCGTCCGAAAAAAAAAAGGCTTTGAACAATTGCTAGGTATATCCGAGTGGTGTCTGTTTTAAGTAAACCATTTGAAAAATACGCTGACGTCAGATAAGTAGCTCTGTTTTCGTATTACTGTATTTTTAGAAGACTGATAATGTTAATACGCTTGTTTTCAGAATAATATTTAGGCATGAATCATAAAAAAAACATAAAATGTTATTTCTACTGAGATTCAATAATAATTTTTGACTTTTTTAAATCGGGAAATTAAATCTGGATCGTATGTTTTTTTTTACTAGTGTTACTAAATAGCCTATTGGGTTTGGAGCAACTTTGTAGATATAAATTATGGCATGCCTGAAGATAAATTTTAGCTTTTAAGCCGCCTCCCCGAGTCAACCACCACGAGAGAAGTGGTGTTAACAAAAACCGATTAAAAATTTTAATGACAAAAATATTCTCACGAACGCGAAAAGCATTAAGCTTAGTATTACTATTATTTTAGCTTGATATTGTATCAAATTTCCAGGTGTCTCTGATACGGACCTGTTGCCATGGACAAAACACGCGAAATTGCGAAAATGTTTTAGGAGGATTTTACGTAACGCCAATTTACCTTGTAGCGCATGCACGACAGGGGGAAAAAAAAAAAACTATAAAGCCTTTCTTCTGATATAACTCACAAATTGCGTCTTCACATTTCGCTAACTTGTATACCAACCATTGAGCAATTTAAACTTAACGTAAACCCTATATATGGTAATTTCATCACAAAAAATTAAACATTGTAACTTTTTCCGCTGAAAATGTCATATTTATAAACTTTCTTCGTAGGGTAAGTAATGTTTACATTTGACTTGCAAAAGCAGATTTTATCGTCAAATGGGCCACTTATATAGCCTACCTGTACATACCGACCGTTCCGTAATGCGACTGTTTTTACGTTGGTATAAAATAATTCATCACGGTACTGGCCACAACATAAGTTAATGTTCACCGAATTCAAATTTCCATTGATCCTTCCGAGTTAATTCACTGAATCCCTAATATATATGGGACTTACAAAGGCATAGAACATGACCAGTTCTGTGCCCAATTCAATAGCCTCTCATTATACAGACTATTCTAAGTTGACTGAAAGGCCAATCTCAACATTTTTCCATAAGTGCCGAAACTGCAATGTAAACATTTCAATGTCCAAGCGTTGTACACCTTTGATATTTTTAACTTATTCGCTCTATAAATCCTAAGTTATATTTGACTCTTCTTACGTATGGATACTTGCTCAACCCAGCGCTTTCGGATGGCTTTTCGCTTTATGGTGAAGCCTCACCAAAAAAGGCTTTTTGAAAACAACATTAGGTGAAATGATTATCGTAAAACGTGTATTCTTCGTTTCTTGACGAAAGAACTCGTCGCTACACGAGGCTAGTAAAAATCTCCTTTAATAAAGAACTTTGTTTATTATTATTTCTGTGTGCAAACTTCCGTGCGACAGGGTGCCACATTCTTTGTATTCTTAAGTCTCTGGTGACGCACCTGGCCGTAATAAAAACGGTGTTTGGCGAGAGTTTATCGCGCATGGCGCCGTTGTTGGGAATCGCTTTACGCTAGATTGAGGGGTTTTGGTGGTGTTTGGGGGGGGGGGGGGCATTTGGGCGCAACCTTTTGTCGCCGCTGGTCCCGAAGTTGCAGAGGCACGCGGTGAAACAAGTTGTGACGAGGTTTATGGTTCCGGCCGTTAAAAGCGACTTGCGATGGATGACGACGAAGGCAAGACGACGAGACATCTGCCCGCGCAGACAATGTCCGCGCTTTAGAACTACCTCGGAGTGATAAAACCGTTCGCTTTATTGACGCCTCTCGTGCCCTTTTGCACCAGGTTTCTGTGTGTTTTCTTTTTTCTTCGGCATCTCGCAGCGACAGCTAAAAGCTTCTCCCATACGCCTGTAAAGTCCCGTCCGGTTATGGTTCATTGTCAGCTTGCCTTTTCGCTCGCGGAAGACGACTTCTCTGACAGAACAGACCGCGGCCACTTAAGGTTCTGTCAGCGACTGGCGCGTTGGTCAAACAAGGATTTTCCTTCACGTTTTCTGTCGCGATACATCCTTTCAATACCTCTCCGTGGAAACTGCAACATTCGTGGAGGAACTTACCGAAAATATTAAATCCAAAAAGAAAACTTGAGTGCATTATTTTAGAAGTGCAATTTTATTTAAATATAGTAACCATCGTAATTAATGTAATTGTACCTAGTACTAGCTGACGTACCAGTGCTTCGCTACGGCAGTCTACAGACAGAACACTGCTCAAACCTTCTCGTGGGTACGTCACTGCCATGCCTCGAATGATAAAAATAAAATTAAATCGAATTTTTTAAAACAACTTACGAAACAATACTTTAGAAATATAAACCAAAGATGCCATCTCGGATTCAAAGGTTTTTAATGGTTTCCAAGATCACATTTATTTAAACCAATGACTAATGTGGCAATATAATGGCAAAGATGATTACAGAAATATTTTGATTACATTTGTAAAGGAATAAATCATCATCAATGCAATAGCCGCTGGCAGGAGACGATTTAAGGCATCAACAATGCGATAAGAGTTTCCATGGTGATAATCGGGAAGACGTGGTCAGAAATTTGAGCGAGTCATTCAGTACTCGTCAGAGATGTGGAACATCTAACTGCGTTAAGGGGCAATTTAATGTGGTCTCATGTTGCAAATACACTTATATACGAAACTAGGACATGAAATTTAACGCAGAATTCTTTAAAACAATGCCGAGCGTGATAAATATACGAAAAATGTGTCTTCGACTACAATTCTGGACGCGAATCACACGTATTTTTCGCACCTACCGACTGAATTTACCTCCGGAGCAGCTGCGTCGACTATAGACTTATTCCATTTGCAGACCGAAATAATAAAATTATCTAATAAAACAGCTCCGATAAAAGCTAAAAAAAAAAAGACTTGAAAAAATACTATAACCCGGCTTTAAACCTGATTTTCGACGAGATATTTTATTAAAATACTGCCAATTTTGTTAAAATTCACTAAACCGTTAATACAATAAAGTTTCTCTTTGTCTTTGTGAACTTTTGTTCGCGCCGTCCGCCACAGATGGCAGCACCGTGGACTGCTTAGAGTAGGAAATTAGGTCTTTGATATTTTTTTATACTATATCTTAATTTCGCTAGGCCTAGCGTCACACTGGATAGAGTACTAAATGTTAAGTATTTAATACTTCTGTAACTTAAGGCGCAAGGCCGGGAGAGGAATTTACACAATATAATAAACTGAAAAATAATAATTATTTTTCTTACCGTGCATGTCAGACGCTAGACCGAGATAAAATTATGAACCGCAGTGACGGAGGTTGGATTGTAGACCGCACGAGGGATCGAACCTCTATTCTTCACCTCCCGTCCGGAGCGGAACCTAGCCGGACCAAAGCGGTCTCCCAGCGCCGAGAGAGAAATGAAACTATTTACCTCCGCCCCTCTCTCTGTGCCGGCTGCGTGAGGCTTACACCGAACTGGAAGCTTCAAGGAGAACTTGCACACTGCATAAAGAATTGCATTCCTTCTGCCCCTTTCCTGTCCAGCCGATACACAGCGACTTCACAGTGCCTGGAAGGAAACGAACAGGTAAATGTGTGTGTGGCGTACCCCGTTTAGGAATAAAAACCAATAAATTAAGTGTGAGGTTGCTTGCGACTCGTTCGCCTCCACAGCAAAGTCAAATGCATTATCAAGAATCGTATATGCACTAGACAGAAATAATAATTGAACCCCTTAACTTGGACCACAGTTCTCCAACAAAAAATTTACGAGAAAAAAAAAGAATACGAAAAAAAACACACACACCACAGATAAATAACAAACATAGTGCAATAAAATAGAAATACTGAAATTAAAAAAAATACCACGAATCTCAACTGAAACAAACGCACTCCGAAACACTTCGTAAGCATACAGACCACTCGGGAACCGAACCAACAACCCCAACTAAACCTGAAGGCCGCGCGCTATTCCAACCGCCGTCCCCGGACAACACGCCTGCCCAATCTCTCCCCTACCCTCCACCACTCAGTACTTGTTACCTAACTGTGGAAGGAAACTTATTTCACCCCGGGTCAGGCCCATGGAAAGTATTTTTTTTAAAAAATGAAGTAAAGAAAACCCTCTAAGGATCGTAGGCAAACCCATATCCTCGCCTCCTAAAAATAGCCAACGACGCAAACCTTGCAGTAGAGAATGAATATTATAAAATAATTGGTACACAGAGTAAGAAACAAAAGTTTATATATATTATCCACTGCAGAAATGTATCATGTAAAACTATCTTCAGGGCAAAATAATGTTTTAACAAAGTAAGGAAAAATGTTTCAATAAAACACCACCAGAGTGTCGAACTCAGTCTTTCAAATACCTCCCACTTCTAAACATATGGAGAAACTCTCATAGCAGTGTACGAAGACCGTCATTATTAACACAGAAACCTCTAAACTAAATCTGTGCGCTTTCAGAACCTCATGCCCCAAATTGATTTGGCATCACAACATGACGCAAAAAAAAATTCTCAAAATACCGCAGCAAAGCCTAGTAAAGTAACCCAAAATGTGGGATGGAAAAAAAAAATTATACTTTATACACACACTACTAGATAATAAACATACATAAGCTACCTAGCCTGTAAATACATGAAAAAAACTTATAATATACATAGTATTGGTGTAAATCAAGCGGGGATGAACCCCCAAAAGGCATATAACACAAGGTAGGTAGGTACTGGAAAAAAAAATTTTTAATTAAAGTAAAAATATCATTAATTTTGAATCAAACCGAAATGAAGATACATCCAAGATGAATCGCAATAAAGTTAGAAAAACAATTTTACAATATTTCCGTAAAAATAGTTCAGGACAGCACCGCCGGAGGGTAGCATCCCATCATTCAGGCACGGAATAGCGCACACACCATTTCCCCGACATTCTGTTAAATTACATCGCCAGGGGAAACGTGAAATAAAGGAATACATAACTGTTGGAAGAGGGAGCTCATATGCCTCATATGCTAGTAAGTTGTGAGTCCTGTTAACGAGAAGCGGAAGTAAATAGTTTCATTTCTCTCTGGCGCCGGGAGACCGCTTTGGTCCGGCTAGGTTCCTCTCCGGACGAGAGGTGAAGGATAGAGGTTTGATATCTCGTGCGGTCTAAAAGTTGACCTCGGTAATTGCGGTTTAATATTTTATCTCGGCCTAGCATCTGATATGCACGGTAAGAAAAATAATTATTATTTTTCAATTTAATATATTGTGTAAATTCCTCTCCCGACCTTGCGCCTTAAGTTACCAAATTATTAAATACCTAACATTTATTATTCTACCCAGTGTGACTCTAGGCATAGCAAAATTAATATATATGTAGTATAAAAATATTACAGATTTAATTTACTACTCTAAGGGGAACAAGCGACAAACGACCTAGTGCTAACTACTCTGACGAATTACTGATAGCAAATTTCCTTTGTTTGTTCTTTCACTTAGGCTAGTGCGTGCAAGAATTCTAATTTTTAATAAAATTGCATAAAATGGACTAAATATGGTACTTAGTGTTGTGTGTGTACCAAGTAAGAGACTGCTTCTGCCACCCGTCCAGAGCTCTGGCGCGGGGCTTCTGGACACCAGTGAAGTATCACGCACCGACTACCTGCTATCCTTGTAGGCTGCCCTGAGTTATTTTTTTTTTGGGGGATGGGGGAAAAGGGTGACCTGACGGAGGGAGAAGTGGGACCACATGTGTCGAAGCTAAAACAATTATTCAGACCTCTTCTATGACCTTGTCTCGCTTCGGCGAGCCAAGTGGATAGAGGAAATGGAACAAAATTACATACTATCATTTCACGCGTACTGCGTATAGTAATTTATCCCGATACCTTTACATGTGTACCATAATTACCACTATAACGTACCATACGTCTGACACAGCATACCATACTTCCACTTTAGCATAGGAGGTCCGCCTGGTGACGTTCAAAGTTATTTCGGACGTTTTACGCGCAACCTACTAGTTATTTAGTCTGCAATATTTAAAAGCTAAATCAAGATTTAATGATCTGTGATTGAGACACCTCTGCCTATAACCAACTGAGCATTAACTTTTCATAATTATTTTTGCTTGAACCCATATAATTAAGAACTGATATCAAGCGCCCGGTGTTATTGAAATTGTTTTAAGAATAATTTAAAAAAAAAATTTGAACTTTTGAAATATGGCACACTATCGTAATTTCCTAGGTAGGGAATAAATATTTTCTTGACTATATTAACATGATTGTATTATTTTATAAATAACAAGAATAGTTAATATTATTTTCATACTGGTATTCAAGATAACAGTGGATTAAAATACACCACGTAATAGTCCAAAGTTTATTCTGATATATACACAGAGGCAGATAGGTACTCACACACTACAAACAAACATCAAGAGTAATATCAGTTCAAAGAGTGAAAGGCAATAACATATAAACAACTACTACCATTATTTTTAAATCCAATAATATGGCAATTCATCTTGGGGCAATTTTCTGGCGGACATCCGACGATGGCCACACAAAAAAAAAAGTTTATGCAATAAAAAAGTGTATGACAAAGCAAATATTTACTTTCTGTAAAAATAATATTTTGTAGCATAATCAAATTTGTATTTTACATACGAAATAATGTACAGTTGAGTTGATGAAACAATTTCGTTGTTTTAACGTAATATTTCCTTCTACAAATTGTTTCTTTGAACTCTTTGTATACAATATTTGTTTTCCCAAATACAAACAAATAAAATGTTCACTAAACCTAACGTTTTTTTTTTCATAACCTACGGAAATACAGTATAGTCTGAAATTAAACAGTTAGGAAATCACTTCATTTTATTTATTTAAAGCCGAAGAAAAAAAAAATTATTTAGTGACGTGAAATTTTATGTCTTCCTTTTGAATGCAGTTTATACTATATCTTTTCATAAATTAAGTCACAACATTAAAAAAAAAAATACACGTAACACCGTATTATATAATATTCACTTTTTAAAAAACACATAACGCCAAAATATATGCTATTTACATTTAAATTTAATTGCATATGCTGACAATCTTTAAGCATTCTGTTATTATTAAAGTACAATTAGAAACTTCAAACAAATTTAAACACGCTATTTACTTATATATATGTGTGTGTAATGAACCTAGTTAGTTACAGAAAACGGCACGTTAAAACGTTTCAAGAGCTTTATTAGACCTAAACACAATAGTGCCTGGCTAATCATAGCTTGTCAAATGTTTCGTCTTATCTTTTTTGTAAGCGTTAATTACCTGAAAGGCAATTTGTGCACGCCATATAAATCCAATTAATCTCGATGCGTGTTGCAAGATGACCTAGCCCAGTGTATGGACTGAGCCATCCTCTATCTAAAATAAATAAACAAAAATCTAATTAACTGTCTGTTTTCTTTGTGACTACAACGCTTGCGGGAGAAACCTTATTTGTAACACGGGCCTCCGCTCTGGATGCAGTCTCACGTAATTGACTGTTTGCTTGATTCGAATCGTGACGGCTCTAACTACACTACTTGTAAACTGTTTTGTGGTTTTTCTTGTAGCTCTGCCATCGCCGCTCGTGGTTGGTCGGCTTCGAGGAGGCGAGTGGCCCTGGCCGCCCACTCATGCTGCAGGTACGGGCTCTGGAGGTGTTCGAGCCAGCAAAGGCGCCGTTGAGTGGTCGACAGGAATACTAACAGTTGCTATACACGCGTTCCGTAGAGGTTCCCCGCCCGTGTATCATTCATAGATTCAACTCTATGGCCAGTATTCCAAAACACAAAAATAATAATAAAATAAATAAAAAAAACTTTAATGTACCATTTTTTATAACGGACTAAAAAGTATAAAATAATTTCTCTAATCTTTATGAAGGATAAAACCATACACAGATTCCTAAAATTTTCTAAATTATCCTGAAAATTCATACTTGGAAACTTTTGATAGCTATTAAAATACTTGTAAGATTGAAAACGAAAAACATTGTGCGCATGCAGCAGATAATTATTGCATTAATAGCTCAACTAACAATTTTATTGCACCACAAATAATGTGAACCGATAATTAAGTTCATTATTGATAGCTACTATCTACACTCTTTACAGTTTTTCTTCTTTTTTCACATTTTCATGCATTGTCATCCACTTCTGAGCTATGGTCCAAATTTCAAGTAGCTAGCTCATCGGGAAGTTAGTTTAAAATCAATTACAAAATTACACCCGAACAGACATGCAAGAAAGCGAGTTAATAAAAATTACATGGTTATAAGGGCTCAGGTGTTGAACATGCTACACGTGTAAACTAACAGTAGTCCTTTGGCATGTTAGGATGCGACCAGTCTCTTATTTTTAGGAAATGCACAAATTCCATGCATGCATTTTTTCCAGATGGTGGACCCGCGCCTGGCGCCACTAACTCGTACATAGTCATTTTCGTGACAATAGGGGACACACCAAGCCTGTTTGTGTGGCAATGAAACTTTATAATAGCGAACTATCCTTGAATACATGGTCTTAACAAGAGATAATCGCAATTTTCAAAAGTACCTGAAAAATTAGACAGACCGTTCTATTTTTGTTTTGTTGGTACTATCTGTAGTATTTTTTGACGTGATAACGTCTCATAAATCGATGAACGCCGGCTGCACGCACGAAAAATTGTCACGTTCCGCCTGAGCCAAGCGTGCAAGAACCGGCCAACCACCGTGCGAGAAAATCTTCTATAATATCAAATAGGTTAAGGCGGGCTTTTTAACTAATTGTTCGTGATTATAAGTATTCAAACAAATTATTTAAATTAAATTTGCAAAAACTGTAAATATTACTTTAAAATTAAAAAGTATGCAATTTTTCATCAATGTTTTCTTATGACGTTATCACGTAAAATAAGCGTCCATAAACCGACTTTACAGACAACCCTCCTTTTTCCGTAACATTTGTATCGATGGTTGCGAAACGTCCGGTAGAATGCGTTGAAACAAGTTTAAAGGTGCCTTGCGCAGGGCACTGTTTGTTAAAACAGTTGCCGATTTGGATCCTTGCTGGGATTCGGCTTAGACACGTTATGGATTACGGCCTGCAGGTTACGTTACGGTTGTATCCCAATAAGGCAGTGTTTATTCGCTACCTTGCCCGAAAGTCTTGGAATACCGCCCTGTCGTTTGCTGTTGGCAGAGGCGGCTCCAGGGACCGACAAGTCAGGCAACCGCCCACACATTAAAAATAAACCATGTGAGCGAGTGTTTCAGTAGGGCAAGTGTACTGAATATGAGACCCATTTTTAAAAATATTTATATTTTGTTATTAAAACCACTATTGGTAGATTTATTTATCTTAGATGATATATTATGTAATGCACTTTTACTTCAAAACAGGATTGAGCACTTGTATTAAATCATAAAGTAATTACACTAAGAAATAAAAAAAAAATGCGAAATTTCATGAAAACAAAAACGTGTTACTAATATGAGACATACCCTAGATTATGTTCCAAATTTCATATTTGATATCATTTAGTAACTTTTTGCACTTTTGTTTGTTACACATAGGACACACAAAACATGGATCAGCTCCACAATCTTCATGAGCCCACCCATAGCACTTGAGGCACTGACGCCATTTCTCGCCATGTTTGTCCTCTGAGAAAAGGCAGTAGCATAACAAACACTCTGCATCATCATCACTTTCAGATCCATCACTTTCATTTGAACTGTCATGCACCGAAATATTTTCGTCACTGGAGTCCTCAGAATCTATAGCGATGAATGATTTGGTAGTTATCGTAATTTGTCCGTGTTGCGAGATCTGGTTTGTATAGGTCTAGCTTCGTTTCCTTTCTGTTTTCCAAGAACCAATTTCTTACGAGCTTCAGCCTTTTTCTTTCTTGCGACATTTTCATCCAAGCTTGTTTTGTATGGCGATGATGTGATAACATTAGCACTGCCACATCTACTGGATGTTTCTTTTGAAGGAAAATTTGGTAGTGGTGAGATATCTACAGGTCTGATAAAGGGCCTAACTGCACTGCTGCAACATGGCTGATCTGTCTGCATGGAAGTTTATCTTGGGTGGCTCTGGTCTTCTCTACAAATGGCTGTATCTGAATTCTCTTTAGCTCCATTTTCTTCTTTAGTTTCGTGGCCATTTAATGATTCAGAGAAAGCACCGAATTCATAAATACTAAATATGTTTCGGTTAAATGGAAACAGGCCTGTTTTATTAAAATAATTAACAGATATTTCCATTGTTGCTGCTCTTTGGTATGCAGCACTGAAAAGTTTAGCCACTGTAAAGTTTGTATCAACATGATTTGGGTTTTGGCGCAGCCAGTCTTCTACTTCTTGAGCATAATATGTCTTGAGAGGGAACATAAAACCTACGTCCAACGTCTGCATCTTATGAGATGAGTGTGGAGGTAAGCAGATAATCGAAACGTGGCTTTCCCTGGCCTTCTCAGCAGGGCCTACATATCTAACTGTGTTCTATTACAAAATTTTAAGATATTTTATATAAAACTAAACTTATTAGTTACTGTTCTTACAGCGACAGTATTATTTTAAATCTAAATCACCTAATATGAGACCCTTACTCCTAATATGAGACCCTATCTCAAATGAGGACATGTTATTGGTCTCATATTAGGCACCTTATAATGGCCGCTACAAAACACAACAACAAGGCTGAAATTTTAAACTGTCATAGTTCCTTATTTAAACACATGGAAGCATACTTCACTGCTAATAAGAGAGTATGAATGGATAATTAATATAAACGTACCTCTATGTTGATAATAAAGCTGAAAGATGCCACTCACGAAAACTCTAAATGAAGAATATCGTTTAAACGTTATTCTGGATCTCGCGCGCGTCAGATAAAAGTCTAACTCTATCCGTGGTCGGGAAATGGAGGCTGCTGGTAGTTCCAAGAGCAGCTGATAGGTAGCAGCTCTTACTTGTCAATATAACCAAGGGTCTCATAATTAAGGCCGGGTCTCATATTTGGGTCACCTACCCTACTCGCCAGAGATGTGTATCATCCTGACCTCGGTAGCGAGCGTATTCATGAGTTCCCATGTTGCAAATACACTTGAAATACGAAACTCATAAATTATATTAAACGTGGAATTCTTTGAAATAATGCCGAGCCTGAAAAATGCATACCTACGAAATTGTGTTTTCAACTACACTTCTTGCCGCGAATCGATCGTAGTTTCTGCACCCGCGGAATCCTTTGCAACAGGAGCTACATTGACTATTGAATCATTTGATAAGCAGTCAGAAATTTTAAATTATATAATGAAACGGCTCCGTAAAAAGCGAAAAAGAGTTCGAAAAATATATAAAACCTTGGTTTTCACCTGATTTTCGACAAGGAATTTTATTAAAATACTGCTGATCTTACTAAAATCAATTTAACAGTTAATACTATTAAGTTTCGCTTTCGTTTTATGATATTTGATTCGCGCCATCAGCCACGGATGGCAGCAGTGAAGTTACACACCTTCGTTCCATACGACTTTCGTTCCATTCACGAAATTACTTCTACTAAATGCCGTGTACCGAGAGCTAAGATTTTACACATCAAATATATCTAACGTTACAGAAGAATATTTTGGAAACATATTGCCAAGAAATGTTCTGTAAAAGTAAATGAAATATGCTGTAAATTCTCCAGCATATTTACTGGAAAATTGCAAAGATTATGCTGCATTTCTATAAATGTCTCCGAATAGTTTATTACTGTTATCACCCACGAACTGGAACAGTGAAACATGCTATTGGAAATTAACTGTTCTACCCACAAATTGAACATTTAGTAAGTTTCATATATCGGCAGTGGGCGCAACTACCTTAGTCCATGGTATCAGTGATTACTAAAGTTATGTATTAATCTAAATATATATATTTTTTGTAACACAGAATAAACTGTTCAATTTTGTCGTTGTTTTACAGGAAACAAGGGTTTACAAAGAAATATATTTGTAACTTTACAAACATTTATACTTTTACAAAAAATTTGAAGTTAAGATGGCAGATTTTTTTTACTGTGCAGCCCCTCCCCGCCCTTTTTTTTTTCACCGCTGACCTGTTATTGAAATGTTTGACACTGTATTGAAGAATCTTTTCAATAAACAGCATAATTAATTACACATTAATTAACGCTAAAACCAAATGTTGTGTTATTATTATTCTTTCGTTATACTTTTAACTTATAAATATGCATGCAGCCAATCGAAGAAATTTAAGTTCCTGTTTGAATAAAAATAGTTTTTTTTTTAATATTTTGCTGGGGAGGGCAACCGAAGTCTAGAGTCAGTAGACCGAAAGTCATCTGATCTAAATGTCGGTCTAGTGCCTGTGCGCCTCCAAACTACTTTCGACTTACTGCTGTACCACACCATTGAACACTTACTGCTGTACCACACCCTTGAACACTTACTGCTGTACCACACACTCGAACACTTCACTTCCCCCCATATCACCTTTTCTCTGGCTTTTATTCCATACCCTTCGGGGAGGCCTCTCTCCAAATGATGAGGGCCCAACCAGCGTAAAGTCTATCCCCGTAGCTGAACTCTCTCTCTATCTCTCTCTCTGAAGAGAAAAAAATCTGCACTTTCACAAAAGATTCCTTTGGAAACCAGTTGCCGAGAAATGGTTTGCAATACTACAAGAAAGATACTTTTAGTCCGTACAACACATGGCTATGGTTATTCTTGCATATATGAAATACGTTTTACAAGATAATTCTGAACATTTGCTAACTAAAATTGGAGCATAAATTTAAATTTAAATGATGTTCGTTCAAGCATAGTTTTTTTTTAATCATGGAAAAAGTCTTTGTTTTTATTATGCTTATTAACGTGCGCAGTTATTACTGGAAAGCTATTCAGGGAACGGTTTACAAATATTATTCAACTATCGGAGGTACTGGGGCATTAGTATTACTGCGAAGACTATTTTGTAGTAATACAGTTGTTTTCATGAAAACGTAGGAATTCACAAATATCTGTAATTTCACACGAATGTTACTGTTCCATTCACAAAAAAAGGGGGTTGTCTGTAAAGTCGGTTTACTGACGATAATTTTACGTGATAACGTCATAAGAAAACAAAAATAATGAAAAATTGCATACTTTTTAATTTTCAAATATTATTTACAGTTTTGCACATTTAATTTAAATAAAATGTTTAAATATAATCACGAACAATTAGTTTATAGAAATAAACTGAAATCAAATCAATGTCAATAAATTGTTAATTTCAAATGGTGAAATTGGACAAAAAAATTTTTTTTTAATTGCTGCCTTTAAAAAGCCCGCCTTAACCTGTTTGATATTATAGACGATTTTCTCGCACGGTGGTTAGCCGGTTCTCGCACGGTCAGCTCAGCCGGAACGTGACAACGAGTCATGCTTTTTCGTGCGTGCAGCCGGCGTTCATCGATTTATAAGACGTTATCACGTAAAAAAAATTGGTTGTCTGTAAAGTCGGTTTACGGACTATAGTTTAACGTGACAACGTAATAACAAAACATTGATGAAATGATTGCATACTTTATGAATAAAATGGAATCATTTTTATTTTAATAATAAAAGAATAAATACTTGAAATTATACTAGTAATCAGATTTTTAAAATGCAAGAATAATTAACCATTATTGCCGAAATTTTTGCTGTAATAAGCAATGAAAACCACATTAACTTTTCACTTCACTTTATAAACAGTCGAGTGGAAGAGAGATAGATGCGGCGCAAGAGTACAATGAGCGTAACGGAACAATGTGCGTAACGGGACACAGTGTGACGGGACAATTTTTCGTGCGTGCAGCCGGCGTTCATCGATTTATTGGACGTTGTCACGTAAAAAAAAAAAATTACATAGTGTTTACGAGATCCATCTCTGGTGACTGTCAGCCGCCTGGGTGGAGTCCGGGACGAGGACTGCGACACGTGTAGTGGCCAGAGGCGGTCGACCCAGGCCGGTGAGGACTGCGCTGCTAACTTGCGGCGCCGAGCGCCCAGTTAGCGCGACGTCTCGTGCCGGTGACGTCACCGCCTCCAGGTCGTCCGCTGCCTCTTCACATCTTAGCTCTCGGCACACGGCATCGGGCAAGAGTGCTGCCATCTGTGGCGGCTGGCGCGACCCGAAGTTCCCAAAGACAAAGGGAGACCTTTGAAGTAGCTTGGCTTCTGGGTTGTGGCCGCGTCCTTGGTGAATAACTCATCGACGTTTCGGTCGACATTGCAGTCGCCATCATCAGGGAGCAGTTAGTACGTACCGAGCAGTTACCTACGTCCCGGATGATGGCGACTGCAATGACGACCGAAACTCCCCAAGGACCCGTCTACAACCCAGAATCTACTTCAGACAATGGCGGTGAAAGCCTGCGAACATTATTAAAAGGGAGACTTTATAGCAAAGGTTCCCAACCTTTTTTTGATCAGGGACCACTTTAATTTTATTATTATTAGCAGGGACCACAAGGTTAAAAAATAATCTGTATCAATCTAAAAATATAATAATCGTTCAATGTTAATCGAAACGTTTAACATAAGCAATCTAAAAAACCAAAATAAACATTTATTAACAGTGTTATGATTGAAAACATATATTTTTATTACACAATTCAGTTTGCATCAATGAGATTTTTGAGCTTGCATCTTCTGTACAAGATCTTGAATTCTTGGGGTAATATTTTTGCTCAAAGCTACACGCATATCATCACTCACTTTCAGTCGATTCCTGGATTTGTTTTAAATTACCAGTAATGCAGAAAATCCTTGTTCGCATAAATAAGTTATTGAGAAAAACATAACATAGCGCAAAGCGATTTCTCGAATTTTAGTATATGAAATTGCTTTCTTACACCAAAACGTCTCCAAAGAATCAGATTCAAAAGCGTCCTTACAGTTCCTGTCATTTTGTAATTCAATAAGTTCTTCTTGGATTTCTTCTGCAACTTCTCTAGCGTTAGTGCCAAAAGGGTTGCGTATCAGTTTTTGGTCCACATTTGCTTCTGTATTGTTATATTTTGGGAAGTAACGGTTGAATTCATCAACCAACATTTGCAAATGACATTTGCTGTTTTTTTTGTATGCTTTCCCTAAACATAACATACTTTTTGTCATCAAGGAGTGCCTTCAATGTTGCAAACGCACTATAATTGCCCTCGCCAACTTGACTAATCTATAACTTAAGATTGCAAATAAAAGCACGAAGTTTATCTTCATAATTAAAAATATTTGCAACGCCTTCTAATTGTCTGTTTCCTGAACCTTGCATTTGCAAGTTCAAATTATTTAAGTGTGTAAAAATATCCACAAGATATGCCAAATGCATTTGGGATGTCAAATCAGAAAACTGTACTACTAAGTCTTCCATTTTTTCTCACCTAGAAACAACTCAATCTCTCCTCTCAGCTCGTATAATCTTTCCAGCATATTGCCTTTAGACAACCAACGAACCTCTTTATGAAAGAGGAGGTTCTCATGGTTGGAGTCCATTTCAGTGCACAGTTTTTTTAAAAGGCGTGAATTTAAGGCACTGCTTTTAATGACATTTACTACTTTTATGGCCAATTTCATTGTATCATTAAGGCATTTAGGAAGAGTCTTGGAAGCTGACGCCTGGCGATGAAAGATACAATGCGATGTTTATGTTGACGGATTCCTCTGTTTGATTAACGTTGCTAGAACGGAATGTGATCCTAACATCGCAGGAGCACCATCCGTACAGAAACCGACTAGCTTTTCCCACATAATGCCATATTTCTGGAAATATCCAGTTATTATATTCATGACGTCGATACCTCTTGATGTCATTTCCAGTTCCTGAGAAAACAACAGTTCTTCTTTGATTATGTTGTCGTCGTCTAAAAAGCGGACAAAAACAAGTAACTGAGCACAATTAGAAATGTCAGTGGATTCATCGCACTGTAAAGTGATCAATGGCGACATTATAATTCTTGAAACAAGTTGCTCCTCGATATCATTTGACATGAGTTCAATTCTAGCTTTCACCGTATTGTTCGACAAAGATATATCTTGTATTTTTTTTTTTTGCTTCTAACCCTAAAACTTCTTCGACGGCTTCAATCAAACAAGGTTTCACAAGAGTTTCTCCTATTGTGTGAGGCTTTTTTGATTGTGCTATTAATTTCGATATCTCAAACGATGCTACTAATTTTTTTTTAGATGATGCATACCTTGTACCACTAGGCCAGAGTTTCCTTTTTTTAAATACTCTAATTTTCCTTGAAATAACTCTGGTGGTCGGTCAGAAAAATTTGTATGAATCGTTTCTAAGAGACGTTTTAATTTCGCTGGCTTCAAGGCTTCGTTCGCGAGAACAGTTGCGCATATAACACATTGTGGTTTTATTTCTCCATTACTTTCTATCGAAGTAAATCCAAATTTAATGTAACTATTATCATATTTTCTTATAGGCGGCATTTTCTGAAAACAAAACCAAAATGCAATAGAATGTACACTGTTATGCTTATATAATGTTTTATGCCAAGTAAAAGAATAAAAAAGAATATAGCTAAATTTTTTCATAATTCATAAAATAAATAATTAAATAAATAAATATAAACTGGCTTCCAAAAAATTCTAACCTCGCTATTATTATTTTACAAACTTAAATATTTACTACACAATTTAAATAATTATGTTGTCTAATCGTTAAAAACAAGGGTCTTGGTAGGTACCTTAAATTTCCCTTAACCCTCTTGGTGCCAGCCTCAAATTGTCTAATTCTATGACGGTTATACTTAAAGTACCAAGACATTTGTAAATGAATTACATATCTGGAGTTAAAAATTAATACCTTTTTTACTTTTATTAAATTTTACCTTTAATTACTTTTTTACCTTTAAAACTTTTTACTTTTAAGTATGGAAGTATAAATTTTTTACATATTATAAATAAAGTATTCTTTGTCAATTTTTTAAGATAACATAAAAACATATAATGCATTTGATATTTATTTCATTTTAAAGTTCTCGTGAAAAAGTCATTATTTTTAATGGATTGGCGTGCGAATAGAGCAAGGTTATTAAAGTAATATTCTTGGCCCTAAGAATTTCGTGGGAAAATATAATCACTACAACTATTACAAAAATGATTTTCAACGCACAATAAACAACAATAAAGAATAGCTGGCAATTTATAATATTCAAGAAACTGCTTATTATTTTTTGATAGAGCAACTTAATTATTTGTTTGCCAGAAATATATAACTTTTGTAAATATTTGCAAAATACATTTTTATAAGCAGAACCACATACTTATGTAAAAAATAATTAACACTTATAATTTACAAAAGAATCAAAATATAATTTTTTAAAAATAAAAGTTGAATTTCTCACAACGTAAAGTTAAATTCAAAACGAAGTAATGCGCACATACGCAGTACTAATCTGTTTCACATGCTGTTCGAAAATAGCATGAGAACTCTGCTCTCTATCAGGGAAGGAAGACAGAAGCGTGACAGCTCTAATCTCTATTTTGAGAAAAAGCAACTCAATAGTAGGGCGAGTCAAACCGACAACAGTAGAGTGCGCTGCAAGTGACGAAAATGCGTTTTTTAAAAGAAAAAAAAATTCAGTCCGATTTTTCGATCCTCCAATTTTTCGTACGACACAGAAAAGGCGATCTATCCGACTTTGGCATTAAAAGAGTAAACGGTGTTTTTATTTCGTTATGAAAAACCTAAAACAGCATAATAACAATTCAACAATTTTATAGCATATTTTTAAGAATTTTTGTGGCTGGTTACACTTTTTAATTTGGGAGGCCAGTGTTCTTTTACCATCTTAATTTTTAATTTCAAATCGGTTTATGTTAATATAATTAGGTTTTAAACTAACTGTACCTAACTGTTGTGAACATTTGTAATACATAAAAACAAGACTCGTACGTAAACTAACGTCCACATTCTGTTTTGTAATTGCATGTTTTTATTAAAAAAAGTTTAACAGAGAAAAATGCGTAGTCTACTTACCCTGTTCATATTTTATAAAAATATCCATAAGAATATTGAGGAGTTACAGATGTTGACCCACTAAACAGCTAAACAGAATCACTAACACAACACTGCTGAGCAAAACAAAAGAAAACGTACGATTGACTGACCGGCTTGCGCCATAATGTTTAGTCAGTTGCTTGCCCTTCCCCCGGTCGCCTGCGCGCCGCGTTCGCTTTTGTTGACCAACGCGCGTTCATTCAAAGTTTGAAATCTTTCACGGACCATATTTTAGCTCTCGCGGACCACTGATGGTCCGCGGACCACTGGTTGGGAACCACTGCTTTATAGTATTAACTGTTTGACAAGGTTCAAAGCCGGGGTTTTTGTATTTTTTCAAGTCTTTTTTTTTTGCTTGATCCGAGCCGTTTCAATATAAATTTTAAAATTTCGCCCTGCTAATGAAACTATTGAATAGTCTACGTAGCTGCTCCGGCAGCGAATTCTAGCAGCGGGTGCGGAAAATACGTATGTTTCGCGTCCAGAAATAATAGTTGAGAACACAATTTGCGTATATCCATCACGTTCGGCAGTATCCTAGGTTGAATTCCGTGTCGGAATTTCGTATCGTAAGTGTGTTTGTAGAACGAGAACAAATTAGTTTGCTCGTTGCCGAGGTTAGATGTTACTCAGTGCGTGGCTGGAGTGCGCTACATATAGCGCCATGATTATTTCTCGGATTGCTTTTTCTCCAGGTCAAACTCAATTTGCCTTCTTAGGCCGGTACACAGACTCGGACAAGACGCAACGCAACACGGCATGACATCACACGATGACGCGCGATACACTGACAACGTTTTACCTTTGCGTTATTCTTCCAATGCTATTTCGATCAAAAATTGTCGTCCTTATACTTCTGAGATGATACATATATATAGTACGTGTTTCTTAACACAATAAATACTAATCGTCTGCATTACCTCCATAATTTGAAAAATAAATTAAAATACTTTACACGTAAATATTTACTTGAATTAAATTAACGGTATAGAACAATATTTAACTATTCTGCTACAGTGTAACCATTGTGTCAATAACGACATGCTTTTGTTGACTTTTTTATACTCGCACATGCGCAGACCCGCACTCACGACCAAGGGACTTATTCTAAGTATATCGTTACATCCTTTGAGTCATCTTGACGTCGAGTTACTTTAATGGAATTTCTAATGACAGAAAATATCTATAGCGAGAAAAGTATATTCTATGTTCGTAATCGTTAAGATCCTACAGTCGCTCGGGTTAAGTTCTGGTTTTTCGATTTCCTCTCTTCCTCTGAGACGCGAGAGTGGGCATGACGATACAGCAGCAACGTAACGAATAAAAAACATTTTTTATATTTCTTCAGTATTATAAATAAAACGCAATTTTTTCTGAAAAGCACATGTTTTGAATTTAAATATGTAATGATTTTTAGATACAAAATTTAATTGGCTGGTAGAACAAAGATGACGTGTAATTATAAACTATGCAGGTCACACACTGCCGTGATTAAAAATTTCACTTTAAAATTGCGGTGACACCAAAGATTATCCACCTACGTAACACTGCGAAAGTTTGCATAGCAGAAGAAAAGCAAAAATTGTTTTTCTTCACTCGTAAGAAACTAACTGAAAAAAAGCCAACGCAGTTACCGACCAAATAAATAGCTTATCTGTGTAAACATAAACATTTTGCTGTCAAATTACCCAAACTCTAAAAAAATAAGAAGAAAAACACGAAAAAAAATTCAGCAGTTTATTCTAAAATTATTTGACTCGGGAAAAATAATAATCTATATTTAACTTACATAAATGCAGTTAAATTTACTTAGTAGGTATTAAAAAACTGTGTAATTTTAGACTTAACGAGATCACATTTTTTAAAAGGAAGTTTGGAGATATAGTCATATATTAATATAAAAATGTTATAAAGGAGTTGGTGTCTGCTTTGATGTTTTTAGGTTATTTCAGATATAATCTTATAGGCTTAATTACATGTAGTAAGCTCTTTGAGATAATTTGCAGTAATAATAGTGCTAATTTAATAGAAATAGTTCAAAATGCCACCGAGCCATCATTTGTATATGTTCTTTGAGAAACTGTAAATAAAGAGCGAGACATAGAATCAAGCAGAATGTAAGATAAACTATAATTCTAAATGAAAGAAAACCATCTCGTGTTTTCATTGGCTAGGTGTGCAGTTCATATAAATGCTTTGTTTATGCATACTTTACTATTGAACATTCACTATTAATAAAATAAAGTTTTATTTAAATTTCAACTATTTTATTTAAGTAATTTGAATTGTATTTCGATTATTTATTTTTATTAGTAGTTAAAAATTTAAGGCTATAAGGCTACCCAGCATTAAATAAGGAAAAAAATGGACTGAGCTATGAAATAAAATTATTATAGCAAATTAGATTAACTTATTTTTTAATTTTACATAAAGTGCAACTTCTTTAATTCCACAAGAAGTTAATTTTTTTTCAGCGACGGGATTTGAATCACATCAAAAATTTGCTAGAATCACGGTCTGCAAGCTAACTACACATACACAGTTGAATAATTACTGTTTCTTGTGTATTATTATATCGCGATTATTTCCAACCATGACCATATAAGTTTAGAAAATGTATTTCAGTATAGTTCCACTATCACAAAGTTTCATTTGGCACACCAATACGTTTGGTTCGACTCCATATGTTAATGAATGAGAATATATACGAGTGTGTGATATCACACGCGGGTCCGCCATCTTGATGACATCGGCTCCTGAGCATAGCAGAAAAATATAACACGTTCTAGTACGGTTGTAGGTACGACTTTGGGTATGAAGACTTTTAAACCCAGAGCCATACCCTCTTGGAAGGATGCTAAGTGTTCGCAGAGGTGCACATAGGTGCGCAGAGGTGCGCAAGCAGAAAATTAGCACGATAACTTCCAAGGAAATGGGTATCGTGTTGGGCTTTCGATAGCTTGTACCCTTTCATTACGAAACTATAGTTTGTAACGATTTTATTCATCGAGAATGACGTCACAGAAGAAACTAAGAATACGACACTGTCGAGAACGAGCGATATAATCGATAGGCAACGACAAATATTATCGAAACGATAAACTTAGGATAAGCACCTAAGTTGGAGCAGTCATTGGATGTTGTCGCCTCGTGTCTGATTGCGACAGTTTCGGCAGTGTCTTCACTCCGCTTCTGACTCTGTGTGCATTGCTTGTATGTAAAAAAACATGTGAGTGAACTACTAGCAGACAAAATGTCGCGCTTAATTCTGTGTGTTCCCGGCCTCTGAGTGCTCTTTTTTTTTTTTGGCGGGACGTATATGTGCTTCAAGTCTGCTTTGCTACCTTACGAACACGCGAAAAATCTTGGCTCTAGCATAATATGTTCCATGGAAACAGGAAGGGGTTACGTTTCGCGTGTTTCAGGCCCATTAACGCCCAAGTCCTAAGGGCAAAACCGGCACACGCATCAAATGCATCCTCGCCCCTAAGCGCAAAGTAAGTCGCTGAACCTGCCGTGCATTCGTTTCTGTCGGCAATTGTAGGACTTTATGGCCGAGACCCTATAACTTAATGGCCGAATAGTATGTGCAAATAAGTGCCGCAGGTACGACTGGTGAAAATATTCTTTTGAACGCAATAAATACCAAAAATGTACAATATAAAACCAAGGTTACATCCGTTGTAACACGCAAACATATAAACAGCACGGTCACACACGCACAGCCAAAGGCGTATAAAGCTCAAAACTTAAAAAGGGCGGGGGGGATTTTTCAGTACTCAACTTATTTAATTGGGAGGATGGCATATAATGTTATAATGCCATATAATGATAAATACTAACTACAGGAAAACTTTTGTTTATTAAAAAAAATTAAACAATAGTTGTGTGTATTGGTTACAAATATTCTAACTTTACCTTCTTGCTCCTTGTTATAATTTTTTTCACTTTGGAAATTTTTTTGGGGGGGAGGGGGAGTTAGTAGTATGTAAAAGGGGCCCTGGCGCTGGCGCGTGGTGTCCGTATCGGTGTCAGCCATCTTGGATTGTGACATCACGGCGGCCATCTGGGACTCAAAAATTCCTCAAAATTCCTCAAAGATGACTCAAATTGACTCAAAAATTCGAAAATTAGAATTTCGAAAAACCACAAAAGTCGTTTGCCTTAAAAACCACGAAATTCCTGATATAGGCTTAAGCTTCCGTGTCTTCAGCCTCCGATAAGACTCTTTTAGGATTATGACGTCACCGTTGCAATTTTCGTTACGGCAGCAATCTTGAAAATCTTTATTATCCGATTTTAATGAAAAAAATGTTAAAATTTATAAAAAATTCTGCCTCCGTTAAGCCATTTCTAGGAATAAGGATACCATGACTGACATCTTGGATTATGACGTCACCGTTGCAATTTCCGTTACGCCCGCCATCTTTAAAATCCGCAATTTTTATGTTAGAAAATCGGGAAAAATTTTAAAAATCATAAAAAAAATTTCATAATCTAATTAAATAATAAAAATATTAAAAACCACTGTTGCACTTATCGTTACGGTCGCCATCATGGATTATATAAACGTTGCATGTTTCGTTACACCCGCCATCTTGGTTGAGTAATATGCCATCGTTACACTTTATGTTACGGCTGTCATATTGGATTCTATTAATGTTGCATGTTTCGTTACGGCCACCATCTTGAAAATCTTTTTTTATTATCCGATTTTAATGAAAAAAAGTTCAAAATTCATCAAAAAATTAACTTATTAAAATTCTGATTGATTATATCGATTCCCGTTCTCGGTTCGAAACCGGTGAGGGCAAAAAATAGAAAAACAACAGATCCTTCCTCCACAGAAGCCACCTACAGACTGATCCCCGCCACTTGTTTCATAGCATATTTATCATCAAATAGTATGACGTAATGTCCGCCATCTTGTAATTTAGTCGCCATATCGGAAATCTTTATTTATTATCCGATTTTAACGAGAAAAAAAAATCCAAAATTCATCAAAAAATTAACTTATTATAATTCTGATTGATTAGATCGATTTCCGTCCTTGGTTCGAAACTGCTAAGAGCAAAAAACATTATATCCTTCCTCCACAGAAGCCACCTACAGACTGACCTACCACCATTATCAAGGTATATATCGTCAGCTGGTATGACGTCATGTCCGCCATCTTGTCTTTGTCCACTGGAGACCGTCATCTTGTTTTCGTCTGCTAGAGTGTGCTAGCGACATGTTAGTATAATTTTCTGTTCACCATACCTTTAACCCTGTCTGTTGGCATTGAACTTTCTCATTGACCTTGAACTTTGACCTTGGCCTTTAAATTTGACCATGACCTTGAACTTTGACTTTGACCTTGAACTTTGACCTTGACCTTGAAATTTGACCTTGATCTTGAACTTTGACTTTGACCTTGACGTACATCATGGATCCGACATTTTATGTTCAGTACATGCTACCAGGAGCTACCACATGCTAGTGGTCATTGCCACCATCTTGTTTTCGTCTGCTGGAGGACACCATCTTGTGTGTACTCGTCTTACCATCATGCTAGTTTTATTCTAACCTGCTACAGTGCAGTAATCATTTATTATTACTGAGGTGCCCGCCATCTTGAAATTTATCAGCCATCTTGAAATCATGTAATTATTTAGCTAGAAATGCGGGAAAAATTCCAAAATTCACCGAAAAAATCAATTATTAATTTACAAATCGAATCGATCAGTTCCTGTCCACGGTTAGATTCTTGACCAGTGACAGTTGTAACTAAATATTAAACATATTTAATATTTTGTTTTCCATTACCTTTCGTGGAATTTATTAATCATTCACTCTACGAAAAACAACTCAAGACAATATACCTGACCATCTAAATAAATACAGTGCGCTATGCATTACATGAAAGTTTAGTTTTTTGATACTTAGATTAACCTTTAAAATGTTCATGTACAAAACCATCCATGCACCAAGCGTCTTCGGACCGCAAGACCTGGTTATGAACAATGTCAGACATATAGACCATGAACATAGTACACACAGATAAACGGAATTTACACACAGGAAAAAGGAATGTAACGCAAGAAAACGGAATGTACACGCAGGAAAACGGAATGTACACGCAGGAAAACGGAACGTACACACAGGAAACGGAACGTACACACAGCAAACGGAATGATCACACATACAGTAGCGGAAACACATGCTTAGTTGGAAAACAGAATAAAAGAAATAAAACGTACTTTTTAAAATATAAATAATTCATTTATATTTCAATAGTACCCACATGACAGTTAAACAAATGATTATTGTATGTAGCCAGCTTTCCGCAGTTCTTTAAGTATGGATGATACTTCATCGATATGCGAGTAGTTTCCTCTACGAACAGATGATACCATCAGTCTTAGTTGGTCAACCAATCGTCCCATGAGGTATAATCAATCTCTTCTGCTACGTTCATCTTTCTTGTACGTTTATAATAAATATTATTATCTCCGGTGTCTTCCGTTTTAACACCAACCGCAAGGTTACTTTCGTCATCGTGTCAGTGATTATCACAAGCTTGATCAGGATAATTTATTTTATTATGTCATTTCCATCGTTTTGATCTCAAGCCGCCATCACAGTCTTCAATCTTGCCTGCTTTAGCTGCTTCAGCACAGTCTTCGATCACGCCACCAGCTTCAGAGTCACTGTAGCAATCACCGTAGAAGGCATCGTCTTCACCCAGATTACCTTAAGAATTCGTTATCGTTGATGTCGAAGTGTCTTCATAGTCTTCATACTTCCTTTTGACAAAGTATGGTGGATCTACTGAATATCGGCTTGAATGTATTCTCACTTTTCACGGTGTTACTTCCATTAGTTTCAGTCTTCTCGAAGCCATCAGCATCCTTCAATTTATGTTCTTCGTACGATCGGGTGAGCTAATACCATCACGCTCAGGACAAGGAAAATTATTGTCGTAATGCAGATCACTCTTCTTTAGTCTAGCGGATCCATCGATGTCCTCTATGCCGTAAGTTGGCTTGGCTTTACATGTTCTACCATGTCTTTTTAAGCTGTCAATTCACGTTAACAACCTGATACACCGATTACAGCCTATAATTTTGCGTAGTGGTTTTTAACACAATCATTCGTCTCATACCGTTTAGCATTCTTTCTCAAGGTAAACATCTTGCTACAGTATCTACGCTGATGTTTTGATACAGCTACAGACATCGAAGTCTCCAGAAGGCACCAATTGCTCCTACAGCCTTTTGTTTCAACAGCACCAATGATATTTGGCTAGAATGGTACGAGGTCCCAAGACATCACGACTACGCGACTACGAGCCATGAGGTTACGAGAATACGTGACTACGAATCTTCAAGTTTACGAGACTGCATGACTAAAAGACCACGTGGCTACGAAACTACATGTATATGAAGCTACAAGGATACAAGTCTCCTCGGCTCCAAATGACTGCAAGTCGACATGGCTACAAGACCACTTGGATACAAAGCTTCAATTCTACAAGTATACAAGTCTCCACCAACTACCTTCGAGTGTATAAAGCACCAACTACTCCAGCAGTATTATGTTATAAGATTACATGATTACTTGTTTACGTAACTACAAGTCTACGAGGCTCCAATGCTTCATGACTACGAGACTACGAGCTATGAGGTAACGAGACTACGCGATTGCGAGTCTTCAAGGTTACGTGATCACGAGGCTATAGGACTACGAAGCTTCCAGGTCACATGGTTACGAGTCAGCATGGCTAAAAGACTGCGTGGCTACGAAACTACATGACTCTAACTGACTGCAATAGCACCATTCAGTGGTGAGAGTTAATTTATCTCATACAAAATAACCTGTTTAAAGTAGTGTCGATTGATGTCAACAGATGACACCACATGTTGCTTACAGGTAAATATTATTTATTTTATACAGGATGCGGGATGCTCACTAACGATCGCAATATAAGGATGGCTTCGCTAGTCACCAAGGAGAAGGAAGTTCGTCTTGCATGTTAGTGCTTCACAGATGTCTCATGGTATCTGAATAAAATTACCTGTCTTAACCACCAAGTTCAATGCAGTTTGTCTCAAAGCATATTATTTGACTGAGTAATGGTTGTTTATTTTTTTAATTCCACATGGTAAAAATATTGTAAGTGTCAATTTATTAGCAGAATTTCACTATTTAAATGTAACTCTGAATAAAATGAAATGACTCATTAGGTAAAAAAATCCATCATGCAGAGAGTGGTTTCTCAGAATAGAGAGAAGCACTTGAAGAAACCACAGGGATAATCAGAAGCACACGGAGAATACCACCATAATATTGACAAGGATAATCAGATGCATTCGGCAGGGCCAGTAGCCCCTTTTACATATTACTGGAGTTTCCTCCCTTGTCCCACCCCCTGCGGATTCACCCTTGATTCCAGCTCAGATGTCGAAGCTACATTCACACACAACATACCGTTTAGTTTCTTCATTTAATGCTGCCGAGGTCTTCAATTTCAACCTTTTGAATTTTGTCAGCTACTGTTATAGGAAGCAGTTGTTTACCTAAATTAAAGCATACAAATCCATCGTTTTGTTCTTAAACGACTAGGAATGGCTTTCTGCAAAATGTCGCCTCGCAAATAAATAGGGTACCATATTCAAATTCCTTTTACTTTTTATTTAAAAAAAGTAAATTTGAGAACCATCGCTGGCTACTCCATGCCGATGACGTCGTGTATGCTGATTGGCGTTGAACGGATATCGGCGCATGCACAATAAAAGTTAGAAGTTTTGCACCATTCTGTGCGTCGTGTGCTGTCTGTTTTAATCATGTGCGTGTAATAATAGGCGGATTTATAAGAATAACTACCTATTGTAGCCGTTACCGTGGTGTGATTTCTGGAAAATGTTTACACTTTTTTTTTAGTTTCGTGGTCCATAGACCCAAAAACCACCGTCAACTTTATGGACACGATAACTGCTGTATTTTTGCACAAATCACTTCCAAAAAAATTCATATAATAATGAAAAAACGAAGGGGTGGAATCGGGGAAGATTTTTGAAAACCAGAAAAATTGCTTCCTCCCTTAAAATGACATCCGCGTGAAGTCATTGTATGATTTTTTCCCTCAATGTGGCGGCTTCTGTCCCGTTGTGTACTTTCAGCTTCCATGATCTATTCATTTCAGTTTTCTCTTACTTGTGCAACTGATACGACCCTGTTATCTGCGAGACGTAAAATATAGTAAACACAATTTGAACAGCGCTCTATTATTTTAGAGAACGAAAGTCCATTATGGTTTAGTTGCAGGTTTTTTTTTGTCGAGTTGGCGCGGTGCAAGACGGGCTGTTCATAGGCAGGTGCGTGTATGCGTGCTTATAATATAATGTGAGCGCAGCGAGCTAGAGAGAGAGTGTGTGTGTGAGAGTGTGTGTGTGTGAGAGAGTGTGTGTGTGTTTGCTTGAAAGAGAGAGATAGATGAATGATGCGTATCTAGAACCGCACGCCGCTATTTGCAAAGCGAGCACACGTGGCTGTCCAGCCCGTGGGGCAGGTGTATACCCCTCCTCCCCAACCTCCTCCACCACTCCAACTGCTACGCACACACTTCTCCTCCTCTTCTTCCACTTCACACACTCTATTCACCTCCCCTACTCACATTAGCCAGTACAGTCACGTGCATGGGAGCGTGGTCTTGTGCGTAGGAAAGAAATTTTTTTTTCTGATATTACTTTGCTCAGGTGATTCCTGCTTTAAAAATAAATTGTGCAAACCATCTGAAAACCTAACCATAAATTTAACTTAGAAATTATTTAGATTTAATTAATTAAAAAAAATACTGAAGTGTTGAAATTAACAACAACGGTGTTGCGCCATGGTTTACAATCTGTACTACTTCCATGTTCTGTATGACTATTACATTACGCTGGTTGACAAATCAGCGTAGAGGAAGAATCCCATGTGTTTACGATAAAAAAGGTATTGATGAGATATTTTTACTTGGACTAGTTTTAAGATGCCTCAACATTGTCTTCTCTCAGGAGACTGATGTACAACCGATGCATTCAATACAGATTTCTCACTGCCTGTAGTTCTTAGCTCATCCCTCGATGGGGACTTCTGTCATAACTTATCGACACATAAGCTAGGAACACAACATAGTAATACACAATATAGTATTTTCTAAGTTATGACAGTTCTAAGTTATGTCATTCTAAGTTATGTCATTCTAAGCTATAACGTTTCTAAGTTGTGTAAATCGGCATTTGTGTGTTTATAAGTTATGTCGCTTCTAAATTGTGGATTTATTATTTGCAATAGTTCTTAGTTATAACGTTCTAATTAATAACTTTTAAGTTAAGACGTATCTAAGTTTTGTAATTTGGCGTTGTATGTTTCTAAGTTAAAAGTTCTTAATTTATGACAGATTTAAGTTGTGTATTTCTAAGAAATGTTAGTTCTAAGTTATGACTCTATAAGTTATGACTTTTCTGAGTTGTTTGTTTCGGCGTTGTGTGTTTCGGAGTTATGTGATTCTAAGTTATGATCATTCTAACTTATGGTCGTTCTAAGTTCTGAACTTTTTTAAGATATCTAAGATATGATTGTTCTAAGTTCTGACTTTCTAAGTTACGTGGGTATTCCCTTTCAAAGCTAGGCGCTCCCTTCAGCCTCTGCCACCACACAGCTGCTCCCACTTCAGCTACAGGTCACATGAGTGCAGTCAGCGCAGTGCCCGGCTGCTCTTTAAGCTGTTTCCAGTTTGATCAACCTGGCCTCAACTGTTTTACTCTCAATTTACCGGTGCTTCAAAAATAATAACGCCGTTATTAGATTGACAAAATTAAAGCTATCTTGTCTGTGTTCACTTATACATATACACTCATAAAATTAACTACAGTCAAAAACATTGAAAGAAAAAAAGTATTATCTAGTAAATACATAATTAATTAAATAATTACTTTTAAAACTTCAAAATTCTGGTAATGTTCTGTATATTAATTACAAAATGCATGTAATATTTTAATAAAATCTTGATGTCTAAAACAATAATTAAGATTACTGGTATGTTTCAATGGCTGAAGTAAACGAGAGAGGAGGGAAAACTGCTTTGATAGATGAGATGGTACATATATACTGGTGTGCATCTGATTCCTTGGTCAGCAATAGTAGCGTAGAGACTGCACTTTTAGAAAAGCCGACTTATCTATTATTACATGCAGCAGAGATTGACGTTGTCGAACTGCTTTAATAGATTATATGGCTAATCTAACCTGGAGTGCTGTAGGGATCCTAGGTCAGCAAGAGAAGCGACGAGACTGCACGTTTTGAAGAACCGACATATCTACCACAACATGAAGCAGAGATTGAAGTCAAACTGACTTAATAGATGAGATGACTCGTCTAACCTGGTGTGCTGTAGAAGCCTATAGGTCAGCGAGAGAAGCAATGAAACTGATCAATTAAAATAGCCGTATTACCTACCACAGCACGCAGCAGTGATCGACGTCAATAAACATTTTGAGTAGATACGATGGCTCATTTAATATGTGTGCTGTAGGGCCTAGGTAAGCAAGAAAAGTGTCACTATTAGAAAAACCAATTCATCTACCACGTTATGCAGCAGTGATTGACGTCGTCCAAATACTTTAGTAAATGAGAAGGCATATCTAACCTGGTGTGCTTTAGGGTCATATAGGTCAGCGAGGGAAGCAACGAGGCTGCTTTATTAGAAGAGCCGAATTATCTACCATGGTATGCAGCAATGATCGACATCATCAAACTGATTTAGTAGATAAGATGGCTCACCTTGCCTGGTGTGCTGTGGGAGCCAAGTTTAATTAGAGAAGCGACGAGACTGCACTATTAGAAGAGCCGACTTATCTACCTTGGCGTGCATCACAGATCTATGTCAGCAAATGTAGTGAACTGATGTGTTTATGTTGTTTGGCCCTAGGTTAGCGAGAAAAGCTACAATACTGCTCTAATGGAAGATCTTACCTTGGTGTGCAGATAAAAAATACGCCAGAAAACGTTGTAATTACCCCACTCTCCACTCACAGCTTATCAAGGGGAATAGAGGGGCAAGGAAATCTAGATGTAAAAAAAACCAGGTTTTTTATGACAAATTTAATATGTTGCATAAAGAAGCCTAACATTATACAACAAATGATATGTGTCCACAAACATGACTCGATTACAGCTCACATTCAAAATAATTAACAAAGAGAGCATAGCAACAGTTAAAATTTAGAGCTCTCCGAATAGAATCAACCAAACTTACAATATTTTCTTCACTCATTATCCACAATTTGTGCAACATAAAATAAGGGAAATGGGCTGGAGAACTGTGTCACAGGCCAAACCACTGCCATCACATCACAGGTTTGTTAACATCACCTCAAAAACTAAGTCACTGCTAGAATACACACCCTCCAAGATAATAATTATGCCAGCATAACTCTCAACACCCGATACCACAGTTGCCACTTTTTATGATAACTTCCACAGGTTCATAGTGTGAATACAAATATATAGGTATATAATATTTAAAAAATTACCATTCATCATTAAATATTCCTTAAATAAATATTTATTTCTAAGTGCCCATTTTATATATTTCCTCACTAAGAGTACTGTTCACTTCCATTTGGTATGAAAAAAATATTTGATCACAGTACTAGACGATATATATCATTTAGCTACATTAAACCATGATAGCTCCTTATAGCATTAGAGTACTCATAATGAAGGGACTACTATTAATGACTCGCAATATAGACTTAGTTGGGCCAAAAACAAAACAAGGTAATGACTATAGTATATAATTGGCTGAGCCCCAATATCCTACTAATATTATAAACGCGAAAGTTTGTAAGTATGGATGTTTGTTACTCTTTCACGTAAAAACTACTAAATGGATTTGAATTAAATTTGGCTTACAGCTAGCTTATAACCTGGATTAACATATATACCCCATATTAATATTAAATTCCATCCCTAAGGAAGTGAAAAAGTGATAATTTCATTTTATAACAGAAAAAAAATCATAGGTCATAAACATACAAATAGTGAGTGTCATTTCTCATACACATAGTAAGGTCTGGCAAATTTTTTTTTTCTCCGTGGTGAGACCAGTCCGCTTAGTGGAGCTCGCAGCGGCTAGCAAAATAAAGGCGTTAATAACAGTTTTCTTCTTAACTTCGTCAATAGATAGAGTTGCCTTGAATTTTAAACGAATCATCGTTTGATGCGTTTGTCATGTCTTTAATTTTCGTTTGTTTGTGCCGTATACTTTCCTATACCATTCATCCTATTGCGATGAAATTTTGGTGAGTTGTTATGCGCATGCCCATAAAGGTTACTGAGACGGTATAACTATTTTTCAATAGTTGGAGCATGAATCGTGTCAAAAAATGTGTTTATTTCATTTCATATAGCGGCACTTCGTCTGTTTTTGTTGTATAAGTGCCCACGCATGACACAATTTATTTAAATATAAAAGAGAGACAGAGATAGTGTGATATATATGTATATAGAGTGAGATAGAGACGGAGAGATAAGTTGAGATAGAGCGAGGTATAGAGAATGAAATGGGTTAGATAAAAAGATATACCTATAGATGTATAGAGCTATATAGAGACTTATATATAGAAGATATAGAGATAGTGGGAAGTATATATGTAGATATAAAGAGATAAATAGAGATAGAGATATACATAGATGTATATAGATGTGGATATAGATAAATACATAGAGATGGATAGATGATTTGTATATGTGGAACTACTTCAAACATATTACAAAACAAAATTGAATGAGGCATTGCAATGCAGACCGAGCATTAGCTAGATAATGGAATCTTTTCAATATTAGTAATCCCTTATTTTTCAGCTTTTTTCTATATTGCTTTATAATGTCTAAATTACATACAGACCAGGTAAATAACAATAAACTGGCAGAACAACGTCTGTCGGGATCTAAAAGTGATATAAATGAATTTTCACACTTTACATTCAAATTAAGAAGACAATTACTGACTACGCCCTGTGTTAAGCCCGGGCAACGCCGGGTATTGCAGCTAGTATGTATTAAAATAACAGTCTTGATTTATAAACGTCACTTGTTCTAATATGCCATCAATCATAAATCATCACATCATAAATTGTGCAAGTTCATTTGCCAAACAAGCCAACCTGTGCTACCTCAAAAACGCACATTTATCCACATTTCTTCTATAATGACACCAACATGCACAAAGTCTAAACATTTCGGCTGAGTACATTTACTTAACAGCCATTTGTGTCGTTTCAGCAGCGCACCAAAAAAATTAATAAAATAATCACAGCTTTTCCAACAGTAAAATTTCAGCAGGACAATTTAACGAATAAAAGCTTCGAGGATATCTACAAGGCATTAAACGGCTCGTTGAATATGGGACTTAAATCACTTAATGCAATCAATTACCTGCTCTCCCAGGAATACAGGTTTTAAGGAAAATGGCAGCGACCACAACCTATAAATTCTTCGTTAGCTCTATTCCGCCCTCCAGCACAGCAGCAGGAAACCAAACATGCACCTCCAACATGGCCGCTCATGTCAGAGCAACATGAAACCCAGGAACACGGTAGTATAGGCCGCCTCCCGCACGAAAACGTAGAGTAATCCCACCTCCGAATTACTGGCTTCGTCCAAGAAAAGTAATATAGCTTCCTTCATATTACTCGTGAAACACGTAGTTTCTCTCGTACATCGAACACTCATCAAATACCAAATCTTCAAAAACTGTAAAATCTTGGTCGTCGTCATGACGAGTAAAATTGCATTAAATTTCCACAATTTCATGCTGTACATCGCCTGTATCGCCCAGATCACACCAACCTCGTTACTTCGTCTCTCAGTCATGTCTCTCGATCAACACGACAAAAGAACACCGCGCCAGTATTAGTAGAGCTGCCATATATACCTTGGTGTGTAGCTGAAATCTACAGCCATTCTCAGTCTTAATTGTATTAAATTTTCCAGCAAGCAAACATATACTTCTTTTCAGCCAACCTGAACACTAGATTAAATGTTGCTTACGGGGTTTTTTCAGACAAGGACTTTCAAAATTGAACTATTTGTTCTCAACATGTTAGGTTAAAACTCCAGGTTAGATTTAACTGTTCTATACATAATCCAGCCATTGATTGTGCTCGTAAGGTCGATACGGGATCCACATATAACTTAGAAACACACCACTTATAAGTCATAACTTATAATACTCGAAAAAAATTCACTAATTTTTAACTGTAACATAAGAAAGAACGACAATAACTGAAAAACACGTAACTAAGAAACACATAACGCCGAAACACACAACTTCGAAACGTCTAAATTTGTTAATCATAAATTAGAACTAGCATAACTTAGAAACACACAATTAGAACCATCTTGCTTAGAAACACACAACGCCAAAACACATAACCAAGGAGAGAAGGTTTTAATCGTTTGAACTGGATGACAAATTGTTGGTTCAACATCAGTCCATGTTGAGGCTTATCAAACCAGCTGCGAAGTATTGCTGCCGAATGAATCCGAGGTGTCTTCGCCTCCAGTAACGACTGTCGACACAGCTGGAGTCGTTGCAGTGATGGAGGATGCACGCACATCGAGGAATGACATGCTGCCGGCGGCAAGGACCTTCAGTGGCAGCTGTGTCGTAAAGAACCCCAGCTCCTCTATATACACTCGTCCATTCGACCGCTCCTCGTGCAAACATATCGACGGAAATTCTCGGGTTGTTAACTATGCAAAGGATTAAAAAGAAACTTAATAAACAGTTGAAGTCACACCACAATCGTGAAAGAGCACCTAAACGTAAAACGAAATTAAGTTTTTCGCATAAAATTTACCAAGCAAATATTTTGGAAATTTAGTTTTGTTAGGTTTCCGTTTTTACTTTCTATCGTGCGGTACGACGCGACGAAATAAGAAATAGAATCTACTTTTTGCGGGGCCGTCGGCGCGCGTATTTCTTACGTGTTGACGTCACCACGACCTTGAGTTCCATTGGCTGCTGAGCGTGTGTGGCCTGTCGTGGCGTTGTGACTCCAGCTTCAGACGTGGCGGCAGCAGATGGACAGTGGACATGGACTTATTTGCGCGGGAGTGAGAGTGGAGTTGATCCCGGCAGCAGAGAACGACGTGGATATCGCAGTTCACTAATCCCCAGTCCACGCAGTGGAAGTCTCGCCGGACAGGAACCTCCCGCGGGACCTTTGTCGGTGTCGTTGCAAGGAAGCCGCGCCGACAGTGGGACAAAGCGCGGATCCACGCTCCTGGCCTTGGCGGTAGCCGCCTGCGCTGTTGAAAGAAGTGCCGCCGGACCTCCGCCGAAGTCTCTTTGACGCCGCCGCGAGCGGACATCCCGTCGCACACGGTCACACTTTCGAGAGGGCGACGGTTCAAATAAAAAAAAAACGGGGGTTGTCAGTAAAGTCGGTTTATGGATGATAATTTTACGTGATAACGTCATAACAAAACATTGATGAAATTATTGATACTTTTATGAATAAAATTGAATCATTTTTATTTTAATAATAAAAGAATAAATACATGAAATTATACTAATAAAGATTTTTAAAATGCAAGAATAATCAACCTTTATTGCCGAAATTGTTGTTGTAATAAGCAATGAAAACCACATTAACTTTTCACTTCACTTTATAAACAGTCGACGAAACAGTTTACGTGTAGATGACTTGTAATTAATTTTAAAAACTGGCGTTTGGCTATAAAGTTTAAATATAATTATGAACAAGTTTTCATATAAATAAACTGTAATCAAATATATATCATCAATTATATGAATCACCATAATTTTTTAGTCAACCTATTATTACTGCACTCGCCAACAGCGTAACGGAACAATGAGCGTAACGTGACACAGCGCAACGGAACATTGAGCCTAATGGGACACAACGTAACGGAACAATGTGCGTAACGGGACACTTTTTCGTGCGTGCAGCCGGCGTTCATCGATTTATTAGACGTTGTCACATCAAAAAAGGGGGGTTGTCTGTAAAGTCGGTTTACGGACGATAATTTTACGTGATAACGTCATAATAAAACATTGATAAAAAATTGCATTCCTTTCAATTTTCAAATATTATGTACAGTTTTCTCAAATTTAATTTAAATAATTTGTTTAAACATAATCACGAAAAATTAGTTAAAAAGCCCGCCTTAACCTGTTTGATATTATAGAAGATTTTCTCGCGCGGTGGTTGGCCGGTTCTTGCACTCTCGGCTCAGGTGGAACGTGACAATGAGTCATGCTTTTTCGTGCGTGCAGCCGGCGTTCATCGATTTATCACGTCAAAAAATCAACGTGAGCGATTCTTTCAGTGTAACATCTAACCTTGGTAACCGGTGAATTCGCGTGTTTTCAAACACACAATCACAAACTGGCACATGTAACGTAGAATTCATTAAAATAACGCCTTCCATGATAAATATGCGCACAATGTGTTTTCGACTACATTTCTGAAAGCGAACCACGCGTATTTTCCGCACCCATCGCTAGAATTCGCTCTCGGAGCAGCTACGTCGACTATCGAATCATTAATATATAATAAAACTGGTCTGATTAAATAAAATAAAAAAGACTTGGAAAAATACTAAACTCTTGTTTTGAACCTGATTTCAGACAGCGAATTTTATTAAAAATACTGTCCATCTTATTAAAATTCATCAGACAGTTAAAACTGTAAATATTTACTTTGTATTTGTGAACTTTTGTTCGCGCCATTCGGTAGCTACCGATGGCAGCACCGTGGTTATGCATTTCCGTTCCATGCTACTTATGTTACATTCGCGAAGTCACTCCTACCAATTGGTTTATACCAAGAGCTAAGATGTTACACATCATTAAAAGTTGGGGTAGGCCTAGGATGTGTTGGAACAATGTTGCAAGTGTTTAACGTCGTGTCGTGTGTATCGGAGGATAAAAAAAAAGATGTATAATTTCAATATCAATGTAATTACTTTTTCTGTTTCAATATGTATATAAAATTAATGAAAGAAATAAAATAATTGTAACACTATTATTTTAGTCTGCACTCGTACTAGGCCGAGGCTAATTACTTGCATTGATGCGTGCACTGTACTAGGCCGGGTGGCGTCCGCCATCTTAGATTTCTTCCTCTCCTTGCAGATTTTGCTTCGCTCGGCGCCGGTGTGTGACAACTTTTCGGAATCGTCACAAGCTGTTCTTTCTTCTAATCCTCGTTTCTTGCAATACCGATTGTATTAACTCGTCATATGCCTGGACATTGTAATTTTTTAAAATTACTAATTTGTATAATTACGTCTCTCATTTGTTATACCGTAAACATTTTTAAAGCTGTCTGAACGTTTTTGAAATATTATAATATTTTATGCACAAAATTAATATTATTATATTCAGTATGGTTTACGCGTGTAGCCAAACATTTGCTGTCAAAGTAAATGAGTCACCCGGGACATAACGTTAGAGAAACTCGCCTATTAAACGTAGTGACCTGTAAATAATAAAAAAAGAATTATAATGGCATATGCTCTACCTGTATGTATTGTATACCCAAACTTACTAAGTCCAATTTATATTTATAACGTTTCAAAATCTACCCTATTTTCGTTTTACTCAAATTTCGAACTGCATGGAAAAATAATTTTGGTACTTGTAAGAATCCGAACCCAGTATTACTGCGAACGATATTTTGTAGTGATACTGTTGTTTTCACATAACTGTACAAATTAAAAAATATATATATTTAATTTTCCATTAATATTTCTGTTTTATTTACAAAAAAATGTTCAGTGTGGCATCCCGATTCATAAGACGTATTCACGTCAAAACAAGATCATTTAATTATGTAGTTCCCTAAATTATTGTAGATTGCAGGCTTTCGCAGCATTTGTCAGAAAACAGAACATCATACGCCAAAATTGAGCGTTTTCGTATTTTTTTAATATTTCATTTCTGTTAAAAAATTAAATAATAGTTACATATATATATATATATATATATATATATATATATATATATATATATGTGTGTGTGTGTGTGTGTGTGTATCTTTTTATGTATTTTTGACCTAAGAGGAACCTGAGAAGAAAAAAGAAGGATGCATTGCACAATATTTGGTTCTTGAGGAAATTACATTATGGTACGCTAAATATATCATTGATATTATGTTCTGTACTAGAATAGGTAGGGCTGAAGTATACTTTGATACCCGGGATATTAAAATCAGCTGCTCAGATTTGTCCTGAAAAAAAAGAATAAACGGATCACGTGATCCACTATTATTCTACGGGATCTCTACGCTCCTAGCCTTACTAAACTATTATTTAAATAATTAGGACACTTCAGTGTGTTCATTGGCCGATACCAAGGACCGGGTCTCTGCTGATTGGATAAACGCCTCTTAGGTTTCTTAATGACAAGGTGGTCCAGGGCGGTCCAAGATATTCAAAGTGAAACTGATGGCTATCACTATTAGAGATTACAGTAAATTTGCGTACTTTTCAACGAAGAGATCACCTCAAATAAACGAAAGGTTCGTCTTAATGTAAAATAACTGGATCTTCGTAGAAAATACGCCGTATTTCGACTTACGAGTTCTGTTTTTTAAGGTAAACAGGCACGAAGAAGAAATTTGAGTGTTTTTGCAGGTGCATTAACAAGTTCTACTAAAGGATTGAGCCGCATACCCCTGAGATTCCACAAGGATGCATGAAAGGACGGGAACGACTCATACTTTCACGTAAGGTAACATCGGCGAATCCTCAAGGATCCTTGTAGCTATTCAGAATGTCAACATAGGTGACTGACATCGCTTAAGGTCAACTTTTCAGAACCCTCTAGGCTAAAAATTTCCTTAATGTGATATTTGGAAACAGCTATAGATTGTCAGCTGTACCAGCAAGCAGGTTTTAATTAATTTTTCAAATATCTGTCGTATTAAAAAATTATGTAAATTTTATTAATTGCTTAGTCTAGATAATTAAAAAAATTATATGTTATTTTTTAATGGAAAACTACTCACGAATCCTTCAAATTAAAACAATGGTATAAAAACATATGATAAGGTTATTTATTAAATTAAAAACACAGCTCATTTGCGTAAGCAACGTATTGTGACGTTAGATGTCAAATAACAGTGAAATGTATTTTTGTCAATTGTTGAGCCACCTGACACATCAAAATATTTCTTTAATTATTAATAAATAAACCATTAATTTAGACTATGTATTTTCTAATTTTTTTTTAAATTTTAAATAATGACAAAATTACGAAAATGCATCTCCGAAGGTCAAAACATATCGAGGGAGAGATAAAATTGCATTTTTCTTATGATTTGTTGTAGTATTACAAACTCTTTCTTGGCAACTGGTCTCAAAAAGGAATCTTTTGTAAAAGTACAGAAAACTATTTTTTTTGTGTCCCGGAATATTTCAGTTATTGTGAACTTTATAACTCGTCTTAAATCACCTTGAGGTGGTTGACTGACTCTCGCCATATTCTCATGACGCACGACTTCAGAGGTTTTTTCGAAGACGAACGTGTGTACGGGGCTTTGGAGCACATCTGCCTCAAACCCTTTCACCTCTCGCAATACCCTACCTTCGGCCCGCCTCTATCGCATTTCCCCCAGTAGGTAATCCTCTCTCCGCTTCAACAATGGAAGAAACACATTCGCCGACGTGCTCTTTGGAATATCCGGTCGGAGTATTCACAGCTCTGGCGTGTTTACGTGGAATTACAATTCTCTGGGTCTTGGAGAAAGCTCGAAATAATTCAGCGGAGGCCACGCCACAAAAAGCATTGTCGCCGGATGCTGAATTCCATTCCCACGTTTCAAGGGATTGTATTTCAGTGAATCGGTTCGCCGGACAAATCACGAATACTCACTGAAAGGGTAAGTAGCGACAAGTCCGTCGGTTGTAATGGACTCGGAACTTCGCGAATGTTCATTCGGTTTCCGAAATTCTGGTCCTTCTGAGCGATTGCGTTTCTTTTCTTTTTCAATCTGCGGCGAGGGGAAATATTAGAGTACAAGAAAATAACTTGACAATGTGGGAACTCTGGCCAATTAGCATTGGCGAAATGCGAGACACTTTTATGCATTGCTTTCGAGTTGTTGTACACTCCACGCCACTGTAACTAGTTTCATGCACTTGAAAAGGTAGGTACACTCCACACCGCCATGTTTGCTGACACCACTTGTCTCGTATATTTCTTACCAGTTTCCCATATTGTCTCTATTACAATATCTGGTACAAGCATTAAACACTAGCAGGTTTGTAAAATAAATAACTAAAAACAAGCTTTATATATAAAACCAAACTAAAAAATAGAAAATAAATTTTAATAAATTTGAATTAAGAATAGTGTAAAAATTTTTTATAAATATAAATTAATAATAGTGTAAATAAGAAAATAATGTATTTTATTTAAAAAAAGCGTGGGGTGCATGGTGTCAATAGTTATAAATATTTTATTGACAGATATGAGTAGAAGGTTTATAATATCGATAATATCTTAAAAAGCACCCGACGCTTTTTTTTAATTAAAATACATTATTTTCTTATTTAAACTATTAGTAATTTATATTTATACAATTTTTTTACACTATTCTTAATTCAAATTTATTAAAAAAAAATTCTAAATTTTAGTTTGGTTTTCTATATAAAGCGTGTTTTTAGTTTTTGAAACTATTATTTATTTTCTACTTTTTAGTTTGGTTTATTTATAAAAGTGTTTTCTTTTCCCCTCAATTTCTTCCAGGTAAAAATCCTTAAACTGTAAGTTTTTCTCTCTATCCAAATATGTTTTTTGATATATCATCTGTCAAACTTATCCATATTTTCCGTGTTTGATGTCTTTTATTTGATGATTTACTGACCTTGGCATAGTTTGGAGTATTTGTAACTGCTTGGTGTAGATTTACAGGTTGGTGTTCGAGTGGAATTTCAAAAATCTGCCCATCAGGTGTAGCTATTGATGTTATGCATATGGTGTTTGATTTCCCATCTGCTGTTGGTTTCACAGCAAAATCAAACCTCAATTTTTCCATGTTTGGTGAAATATTTGCAGAAAATGTTTTTTTTATAATAATATTTCACTCTTGGTTAATTGGTAAAAATGAAACAAAGACGTAATTGTGTTTCTCTATTTAACGAAAGAAACAACATTTAAAGCCCTTATTTCAATTTTTTTCTTCGTATTTTTACAAATATAGATAATATTCTCTTCAAGAAAGTATATTGTTCACAATAATCATAACCCACTCTAAATTTTCATTTAATTAAATGTCACAATATATAGTACGCTTTGTTTATATCGCGCCAAAGACAAACTGAAAGAAAAGAGTTCGCACATGAGCGAAATGGTTTTCTGTACATATATGTCTTTGTTTCATTTTACCAATTATATAAATTGACAGAAATCTTATTTTGCAAATTGATTAATGTAATAATCTTATCAAATAAGTGTATTGTCATCGGTCCTCGATAAATCTACAAAGTTTGAATGAAATCTGGCCGTTTAAAGTGGGTCAAAATCGCACCCAAAGGAGTCGGTTACAAACATACATACAAACAAACATACAGGTGAAGCTAATATAAAGCGTGTAAAAATAGTGTGTTTAGAGTAGGGTTACACGTATCTCACACAGCACAAAAGTTTTAGACGCGTTTTCGCAGATTAATACTTCTAAGAAGCAATCTTCAATGGCCCTTGTACATGGCTGCAACAAGGCATGTCGAAATGTCGGGCACATTTGCAGAGACGCGGCCTCAATTCAGAAGCCGATAAGAAGTTCGAGCACCTGGCCGCATAAAAACCTAAGATTGAGCATTTCTGTAATGTTCCTGAAACATTACAGTGTTTCACTAAGGTTTCGCTTTACAATGCCTCATTCAATTTTTTTTTGACGTGATAACGTCTTATAAATCGATGAACGCCGGCTGCACGCACGAAAAAGCATGACTAATTATCACGTTCCACCTGAGCCGAGCGTGCAAGAACTGGCCAACCACCGTGCGAGATATCAAACAGGTTAAGGCGGGCTTTTTAACTAATTGTTCGTGATTATATTTAAACAAATTATTTAATTAAAATTTGCAGTAACTATTAATAATATTTGAAAATTAAAAAATGAATGCAATTTTTCATCAATGTTTTCTTATGACGTTATAACGTAAAATTATTGTCCGTAAACCGACTTTACGGACAACCCCCCCCTTTTTTTTGTAATTTGTTTGAAGTAGGTATACACATACAAAGCAGCTGTGTCTCTAATTCTCTTTCTCTACATCTCTATCCCTCTATATATCTTTATAAGAATATCTATACCTCTCTCAATATCTCGATATATATCTATTTCTCCATATATATGAAGGATATTTGTAAAACAATGTCCATTTGGTCATTAAAAAATTTAACTCTTGACAAAAGGTTTTTATTGCCAGTTTTAGGTTATTAAGTATCTACTTCGTGTTCACACATATTCGCCATTCAGTTATAAGCACTTTCCGTAACGCTGCACCAGTTTCCTTAGCCCCTCTGCAAAGAATTTCGCCGAAACGTGCCAGGAGGCGCGGCCACTCGCAGTGCGGACGAGTGAAACGGGAAGCCTGCTCACAGGGGCAACCCAAGCCTCGCGACGACTAAGCCGATAGCAACTTGAGTCACGCGCCTGGCTGGCATGGTCTTGTCACCTGGGGTTGCCAGTGAAGCCATCGATTTAGATACTGAGAATGCATACAAGACGAACACACAAACATTAATTTTAATATATTTAATTTGACATATCCAATACATTTCCTAATATACTTTTAATATGCAGCGAAACCAAAAATGAATCCCTATAATTCAAATTAACTACAAGCAAATAATTTACAAATAAAAAATAAATACATTTCCATCGAAGTCTTCACACTAACTTTCATTTCAAAGCATTTATTTGGCTTCGTCGTGGTGTAAAATATTTTTTATTATTATATCGTATTATAAGTTCATTTGTTTTAGTTTTTTTTTTTTTTGCAATTGGTGACCACTTAAAAATAGTTCGCTCCACAAACATGTGTGTAGGTCACTATATTTATTGGGGGGGGGGGGTTGTGATGATCATGGGAAATTGCGAGTCTATTTTGAAAAAACTCCAGCCTCTACAATGCCAGTGCCTGCACAAAAAAAAAATGGAATGTAGTCGCCAGACATTTCCAATTAATTTGGAACCTTCCTGACTTTTATGGCTTGACTTATTCGAAGCACGTAAGAATCGATAGTCCAAAGAATTCTTGTCCTTTGTCTTCAAATGATAAAGGCTTTAATACTATAGTTACTCAAACACAAAATTTTGAATTGTTAATGTAAGCGATCTAGGACGAAACAGCGATTTTCAGTAATTCAAATTTTGGAAAAAAAATTTTTAACTGCACTTTGAATATTTTGCCAACCTAAACAATGATTGAACTGTATTTACATTTATGTTTATCGTAATTGCATATTTCCTCGAAACACATGTCGTAGATTCGTGTAACTGGCATGAGTTTTAGGAGAAAGAAATCAGCAAATAGGTAGAACCAATAATAACTTTGTGTGAAGATTTACATAAACTACTTTTTATCAGAGAATGAATCGGTACCTTGACAGAATCGCATGAATCTAGTACGTTAAATTCAGGCCTGAAGACTTAGAGATTAGCAAAATGTAATTTAATTTGGTTTTATTGCTTGCATCCATATATATGTAAATATAATTTATATTTGGTACTTAGATACTACGTGCAATTTAATAAGAAGCATTGCAAAAATGTTAAATATAAATATAAGAGCAACATCGAAGTTCAATGCTTTATGTAAATTATCATTAAAAGTTAGTTTAAGATGTTACAAACCTGGAGCTTCCATTTATTTTGAATTTTGTTAACTCATTCTTGTAATCAAATTTTTGTTGTGATATTCATTTGAAGATGTTTACTTTACAAGTAAACAGTACTTAACTAGTCAGCTTTAAACACACCAAGGCATGCCTTCGTTGACGATTTTTGTTATACATGTGCGTGCCCTGAGCACTGCAGCCATCAGACGAGGTTGCAGCAGTCGTTCGATGTCGCCGCCTCGGTGTGTGATCGCGACAGTTTTGAGACGTCGTACCACGTCTGGTCCTTAAAGCACTGCTTTTACTTACATAATTACATGCAAGACAACTAACATCAAATTGTCGAGTAGTGGAAAGTGCTTCTGGAAGTGATGGAGTAAAAGTGTGTTTTTTAGTTGTGTTTTAGGTATATTTCACAGAAATACTACCTTTTGTAGCCATTTGAGCGATTTAGGAAATATTTTATATAGACTTTCATTTAATGGTCCATAGACTCTAAAACCATTGTCAACTCAGAAGTTTATATGTATACATCACAATTTTTTTTGACAAAATAACTTTCGCAATTTTTCACAAATCACTTCAACCCGATACATAAAATCTAGCAGTGGAAAATCTCGGTGAAGTTCGTTTATGACAAATATCTAACCAAAGGGGTAGAAAAGCTAAATGTTTTTTGAAAAAAAAAAACAGAAAAATCACTTAACTCCCATCATATGAAAAATAACCCATCCGCCTGGACGTATTAAATCTCTTAGGAGTAATACCATAATATTTTATCTGAAATTTTTTTTAAACGACCAACCATAACTGCAAAGGGATTAAAAAACAGGGACTGGAGGACAAAAAAAATCATAACTTTATTTGTAGGCACAACATCGAATTTTTACGGATTTTGCCTTATTCTTAAAATTTTTGTCTGGAACAATTTTTGATTAGATGAACCATTGTTGTAAGATATTTAATAAATAAGGGGTAAAATTTAAAAAAAATATCATAACTCCCTAAGTAGGTACAATATCAAATCCGCTCAATTGTTTGTAAATATTATAATTTTTATCTAAAACTCTTGTCTAAAAATTTTTTTGATAAGACGAACCATTATCGCAGGGGGTTGATAAAATCTAGGGGTAGAATTAAAAAATTAATTATAATTTACGTACCACGTACACTGTTAATTCCGTTCTGTTTATTCTAAAACCTTAAATTATTATCTAATATTTTCGTCTGAAATAAATGTTCTTACAACCAACCATTACTGCAAGGGGTAAAATAAACGAGGTTTGGAGGACAAAAAAAGCATAACTCCCTTAGTAGGAATACTATCAAATATGTTCAAATTGTTTGTAAATCATAAAGTTTTTAACTAAAATTTTTGTCTGAAACAATTGTTGAAATACAAACCATTACTGCAAGGGGTAGAATGACAAGACAAAATATCATTACTTCTTTTAATAGATGTACTATCATATCCATTATAAAGTATTGTAAAATGCCTAAACTGAATCTAAAACATTTGACTGAAATTTTTTTTTTATGAACGAACAACTATTTACGAGATTACAGGTATTGGGATTAAAGGTATTGAAATATAACAAAAGATTAAAACTGTCAGTATCAAATTCTTTGAAATTTATTAATAACTATTTTAATGTTACCTTAAACTAATGTTAAAAAAATTATACGACCATGTATTAGTGCAAAAGATGAATAATAGTGTTTGAAGATAAAAATATTTGCATAAGTACCTTAGTAGGCATAAAATGAAATTCGTTATGTCATTCAATGCTGGATGAATTAATTTAAAATAATTCAAAATATTTTTGCTGCCTGTAATATGCGTAAACGTTATATCCATCTTTCTTGAATATTGGTGAACATATAGGATGTTATTTAGGCTACATTAATTTCTTTAAATGTTCCAGAAGTTTATAGAATTTTCCAAAATATTTCCAAAATAAATAGGTACTTCGAAATCTACCGCCTGTAGGCTGTGTCAAAAGGTTTTTTTTTTTTTTTTCATGCAGCCTGATTATTGAAAGTAAGAAATTTTTTGGAAACATTTTCATCTATTGCTGAATGAACATGACTGCAACATGTTGTGTTGAAACATCCCGTCAGAATGGTCAACAACTGTGTGCAACGTGGAAGTAAGGACAGAAACTATGAAGAAAGATTTGGAAAAGTTAGTGATGTGTGTTACATGCGAGTTTACCTTAGTACATGCCTGATAAATACTTTAAGATAAAAATTTGGAAGTGGTCAGCTCTAATAATATTCATTTGTATATGTTGTGCACGTACTTTGTCATTTAAAACCCCCATTTTATGCCTTGAGTAGTAAACCTTTTAAACTTTTAAAGCATGTATTATATAACTTTCAATACCTGTAGTGAGGCAAATGTTAAATAAATGACTTTTGAAATTATTATATTGCCTTTTCTATCCGTCGAATAATTTGTAGGTGGCATTAACTGAAAAAAGGTTGGGTTTGTATATACTACGTAATGATTTCAACGACGCAACAGCGCCACACGCAACCAATACTAAAAAATCAGTCATTTATAAAGTCCACATGGTGAAGACATCACCAATCTTATTACTTATCACCCCGGAATTCGTTATATAATTCATATTTATAATGAAAACAAAATAAATTGTCAATAATTTTCATTTCTTTCACCGTGTGAAAGTTTAACAAGTAACAACGTGTATATAATTATTTGAACATTGTGTTTTTCTATGTACCTACATGTCTGCGACTTAAACAGTTTTTAGAACACATCTCTTATAGAAACGCAAGCCAAAACACAAGAAAGTGGGAAGTTAAACAATACTTGCGTTGTGTAATTGTGCCTTTGAATAGTTTATAAACCGGTACATACAGACGACCGCTGCTGGTGACATCAGTGGAAGTCATTCGTATTTTAAAAGCCATTCGTAGTTCATTAAAAATAACCTTTCCAGTCCGGACAAGGAAATCTTTGTAAGACAAGATACAATTTTTTCCAACAAAGCCAACTCTAAAACAACTGAATAAACAAAAATTTATATTCTTAGTCAAGCAGAAACACCAAGATTTAAAGTGATGTCCAATTCTCACTTAATAATTTTGTATATTTTAAATTATTTGTAGTAAATTTATTTAAAGAATTTTGTGATTTTTCTCTTTGATATGAGGATATGTTTGTGTTTTTTTCAGTACTAAGTAAGAAACTTTAGGTCTATGTAAGTATGTACTTAATAAATTAAAACCAGAACGGGCTTTCTTGCATAAATAATGGCATTTATATGTAGCTCACAATGGCTAGATGCATTCAAGATTAGTTAATTGTATTCAGTTGAATTTTCTTATACAGTACCTAAAACTAGCCATGCAATTGACCTAAGAAACAATTAAAAAGCTATGATGTTTAGAGGCTTGAAACATTGAAACAAACGCATGGCAATGAACATTCATTCATATGTGACGTAATCACGTACCCCTTTCTGTTATTAGTTAACCTTTGCATTGCTTCCTGTTCTGTAATCGGATGTGCTTACTTGAGGACTGTAATTGTTTGAAGGTGTTTTGCTACTTGACTAAACCTTTTGCAGTTGCCACACTGGAGAAATAAATACATTATGTCTGTACGTGCATGGACTTAGAGAATGGTGGATTTTGTAACCCGGTGGTCCATTGAAGTTTGAAATATCCTCGCAGAAAGAGATTTAGGTACTACAATCGGCAATGAAGTGGTGACAAAATGCCTAGGATGGGAAAAAACGGAAAACCTCAAGAAAACACTGCCTAACCTCGGCGACCCCAATGTGACTCCCGTGCAAAATAAATCTGTGTTTGACCTCACTGGGAATCAAACGCAGATAATCTTTATGGCAGATGAGTTACATGGCTCTCACACAAATGTGGTCGATTTTATGAAGTGGAGTATTTAAAATTCTGCAATTTATAACAAATTTAAAAAATAAATAGCTCATTAAGGGCAGACAGTTAAAGCAAGTAATTTTGCATATGCCTTTATAAAACAGTATAAAAATACTTTCATAAACTTGAATCTTTATAACGGTTAGTTATATGGCTGATATTGATAATATACATATCCTGGTCGAACATTTGTTATTATTAGAAACAAGATTTTATGGTTTTTATTTTTAGTACAATTTCATTTTTAAACAGAATATTTCGGTGTAATTAGTTTTATTTTTATAAAAAGCCATTTGGTAATACTTGCTTCACCAGAAAAGTGGTAAAATTTATATGCTGCATTTTACGATAAAATAATTGGTAATAAATTGTTCTGAAACAGGTACATTCAGAACGATAAAAGTAAATTAGTGAATATTTGGGGTTTAAAAGTGATTCAATAAGAGATGCACAATAAAAAAAATTAAATTAATTTTTCTGATCCATGCATTTTGGTATAATTTTGTGCCCGGAAATGACATTCTTTGAATTTCAAACATTAAAAGATTAATTTTTTTATTATTTGAATTAAGTTTTGGTTAAATGATACTTAATTTCATGATAAACTTCCGTGTCAGTGAATTACGTACTTGCATGTCGGTGCTATGCGGTTTTTGACATGCTTTTCGGTGTTATTTAGGTTTAATCGCGATTCCATATAATCTTGTCCCTAGTTATTACATATACACTTATAACATCTTAGTAATAAAAATATTATATACTTTTTTATGTACAGTATAATAAACATATCTGTTTTTTTCCGCACTGATACAAGTAGCTTGAAAACAATTTGCTGGTCACATGATATGGGCAGTGTTGGTTGTAGATCTTTAATATGTTGACAATATTACGCAAAAAAATCACTCAGTTTCATTGTCAAGTGTTACCAGTTGACCTCTTCAAATAAATGCACAGTTTTTTTTCTTATTTTCTGTCAAGCTACTTACTGCTTCCTTCATTAGATGTTTTGGTAGAGTAGGGACATTGACAGACCAGGACCAGGATGATGGACATGGCGTATTTTAAAATACTATAGTTTTCAGTAATGATTTTGCTTCTCATCCACTTATTTTCTCTCAGTGTTTCTTCCACGCCCTTTTCCCCTGAGGATATCGCACCCATTGGCTCTGATAACTAACATTTACCCTTCTCCTCCAGTAGGGGCGTTATTTAAATGTGTTAAAATAGCTTGTTAGTAAAAAATCTTAAATATCTAAGATATATATATATATATATATATATACACACAAATACACTCACACAAACTTCTGGTAGGGAATGCATTTGTAACTATAAAAACATAAGAACTTTAAAACTGTTGTTTTTATTTTAAGTTACTCTTGAATGAAATTTACAGAGCAAGAAACAATTATTTGCCCCTCTGTAAATAGCTTTGAAAGAACCACTACTTTCACTTTTCCAGAAAAAACAGTTTTCAGGAATACAGTTTTGAGCTCACGAAGCGTCACACACATCACGTTTACGTACTTTGAATGATTCTTGCAATTGGGAAGATTTATTCAAAACTTCATGTTGAACATACGCCACGGTTAGTTAACACTGTGTATAGAGAAAACCTGAAGTACAAACAAACAAAAGATGAAAACACAAACACATACACTGGAAGCCACGCCAAAATAAGCCGTTGATAATTTCATAAACAAAGAGCATGGGCGTAAATTCCAGGTAGGAGAGGAGACAGACCCCCCCCCCTCCTGGAATTAAGAAGCCCCTCACTAAGGGGAGCCTGCCTGCACTTGCGAAAGCGCGACTGTGAAACGGTTTTGATGTCAAAACTATGTCTTATGGAAAACTTTCTGTATTTATAAAAGTTTTCTGCTTATTGTATTGCATGTAGGCCAAATACGGGCAGTACACAACATACGAGCACCGAATACAGAGACGAAGTTTTGGTTAATCCCACGCGCTGAACTCTTGGGAAATGTGGGAGGAATTAGCCCACTGTTTTCATCTGTGCTGTGATATTGTTCTCACTTAATACTTCCACAGCATGCTCTGTGCTGCCTGCGTTTTTAACTTTGATTTAAGATGATTTTTCTTCGGACATACACCATTGATGGTTACACCGTATACCATAAGAAACCTCAATAACGAACAAAAATGATGATATCCAAACACACAGAAAAAGAAGCCAAAATCAGCCAATGTAAAAAAAATAAAAAACATAGCACAGAAAAACCTGGCCATGTTATGACACGTGCAAGACCACATATTCTTTTTTTTTTTTTGACATTAGGAGTAGGAGTCTCCCTTGAGGTCAGAGTGAAAACATATATTATATTGATGATAAATAAAAAGCAAGCAGTCTCGGAGTGTTATGACAGCAGGAACTGCGCCGCGGCTACGCGCGGCCGCAGGAGGTGGCGCCCGGGCCGACGCACGAGGCGAACGCCAGCAGGTGCGGGATGACGCTCTGCTCCAGCACGCCGGAGAAGAGGTGCGCCCACGGCCCGCGCGCGAACACGGCCACGTCGTCCCCGCCGTGCGTCTCCCGCCGCAAGGGCACCGTCGCCGGGAAGCGGTACTCCGCGCCGCCTGCGCACCCCAGCAAGGCACTTCGCTCCCAGTTCGCGGACTGCGCAGGCCAGCGAGGCACTTCGCTCGTGGACTGCGCAGGCCAGCGAGGCACTTCGCTCGTGGACTGCGCAGGCCAGCGAGGCACTTCGCTCCCAGTTCGTGGACTGCGCAGTCGTTTCACACTTCAAGGTGTAGCAAGCTTTAAGCATATTTTAGGTAATAAAATCAATATGTTAAACTTAATTTTTTGGCTCACTTTCAATTCTTGCATTTTAAATTTCTTTGTTTTTATTTCGAAAAAATAAAACATGTTGCAAAAGTGCCTTTCAAAATTATCTTATCTACTAAGTTCTCAGAATGATTCTTGCAATGGAGAATAATGATATAATATTTTTTTTTGGAAATACGCCATTTCAGTTTCTGCACTATTTTTCATGGGGAAAAAAATCATAAAAATAAAAGTGATATCATAAACCCAAAGAAAGAAACCAAATTATCTTATATCAATCAGATAAAACCAACGAAGAACCTAAACAGGTATTATGGACTACATAACGACGACAGTACAGACGAAGTTTGAATGTGTTCGTTTGTGCTATGTGCTGTCGTCGTAGTTTGGTCCATATACATGGTTAGGTTCATCGTTGGGTTTATCTGTTTGACATTAGCAGATGTAGGCTTGTTTTCTGTGTATTTGTGTTCTCATTTTTATTTTAAATTATTTAATTTAATAATTTTTCATGACAAAAAGTGCAGAACTCTAATGACGTATGTCCAAGAAATTGTTTTACAATATGATCTGCTTTTATTTTTTCAAGCCATATGCTTCATATTGATTACATTTTGTTATAAAGAGTTATTTTTAATTTTTCTATATCAAGTCATAATTTGATATTTAGTATTAATGATAAACTATTAGGACAGAAATCTATCTATCGGCTTTGCAGTATATGTTTTACGGATAAAAAATTTTGTACATGGCTTAGATTATCTTATGTAAGTCTTGTTTTGGTGAGCCTTTGGACGTACAATTGTTTTGTAATCTTTTCAATGACAAATTGTATTTTTTAACATATCTTGTCCGCATGGTTCGATTCTGTGGCTAGTTTATTTGTATATTTTATTTTAACGTGGGTGTACATTAGATATCTTGATTATAAGGGCCAGTTCTCCAGCCTAAGTATGAAATGTTTATATAATGTGTCTTAAATGAAGGCATCACCATCCCATTTCCACAAACCAGTTAAAAGAATGACTTAATTAAATATCTCACATCAATAACAAAATTTCAGAGTCCATGAGGTACTCTGTAAGCATGTTGCATGCTGGAAAATAGCTAAAAGAGTAACATTTATCCAGCAATCAGCCCATAAAATATTTCTTTCGTAATGATTCAAAAACTTTTACCTAAAATGCTACCTCAAGGGAAACATAATTAAATTTTTTTTAACAATTGACATTCACGTGTTTCATATGTTTTATTCTTTTTGAAAAATTTTTATTTGTAATAAGTACAGCAAATAGTATCTCGCTCAAATTTGGCGATTGTTTTCAGAGCAGTAATTTTCAGATTGTTGATAAAAAAATTAATGTGTTTAAAATATTGTGCACAGTTATTATTTACAAATTTATTAACTTGAAAATTTGAAAGAATTCATTAACCGTCTATAAATGTGTCATATTCATTAACATATGTAACATTTTTTTTTTATTTGGCCATTATGTTTATTAAAGCAATAAGATCAACAACACAGTTCGATGAAATTGGGCAAGGAATCATCTCACGAACCATGGGCGTAAGTTCCCGAACTGAGAAATTAAAATGCCCCACGCTGTGGGCGCACCCGCTTGCTCATGCGATATCACAACTGTGATGAACCTAGATCCTTCTGGGAAGCCACAGATTGGCGCAACTGTCATGCCATGCCATGCCAGGAAACCACAAGACCAGGTGCTGTGGAGCGCGAGGCCAGTGTCTCGCCACAGCTCCACCTGGACGCTGGGTGACTCGACTTACCCATGTTATCGTCTCGCAGGTCGGGTCTCCGGCGATCGCGCTGGGGTTTCCTGTACCCAGGCCCGTTTGCGTAGCTCAGAGTGGAGTAGGGAAGGCCATCCACCGCAGAAACCCCTGCTATTCCTTTGGACACACGTGGAAACTTTCTTCTAGTACTCGGCTACACTGTCCATAAAACATTGTGTGTTAGACAGTTCTAAAATAAAATTACGAGTTTAAGTTGCAATGATAACTGACGTAATATTTTCTTCCACATCTACTAACACTTGTAAAAATTTAAAAGAAACAAGAGACAGGTATTAAAATTTATAAACTGTAACATAGGTTTCATTTAGCTTATGCTATTTCACCACTGGTGTCATGGTAGTCGGTGAGTTAGAGTAATTTTTAGGTTGGCTCCATTTGCTATTCGTAAACTTCATGCCTTGCTGGATAAGTAGTAGTACGAATAACACCTGTCTTCAACTCCAGACTATTTATGATTATTTACTAAACGACAAATTGCTGTAAATATTACATAGAATATCTATGAAAGTTAATGAAATACTTTTTCAAATAAATTTGGTACGCAGTTTTACAGTACAGAAACTGTAGATAGTTACGCTACTTTGAAATGTTAACTTCAAAACTTCTGAAATATATTAAAAATAGTGTATACAAAGACTATATTTATGTGTCCGAACTTTTATTTATAGAATTTCATGCAATTTAGTTCCCTTAAATAACAATTTCTTTACGCATACACGAAATTAATTATTTTTAACGAGGTTAAAATCTTAAACATTTTCAAGACAGAGATAAAAACATTACATAACTTATTTCTAACATTAACCTAACACTTCTACACGTGTTACTTAGTAAAGTGCAATTAACTGTGTTCATTAATTCCAGTTCACATTTTACTTAATAGTTTTCAGTAATCTTGCATTATCGTATAGTGAGGACAGAGAAATGGCTATTTGTATCTAATTTTTGAGAATGTACCCGTTCAGTGTAATGTATTTTACCAATATTTACATTAACACTTAAGAAAAATTTTAATGCTCATATTCTATCTGGTGGGAACATAATTAAATAAAAAAAACTAAAATTTACAGATTCGTCCACATTATTTCAAATATTAACATTATTAGCACTTAAAAAAGCTCAGTATAGTGTTTTATCTTATACTTAGATTCCACTATTTAGTTGATTTAATATTAATATTTTCATATAAGGATATCAGTGGACTGTATTTTGCTGATACAAATGTTTACCTACAGAGTGTATCAAAATTCATGTTACAACGCTTGAGGGTAGAAAGCTCTTATTATTATTTGCTAGTAAACATGTTGCCGGAAACGCGTAGTTAAGCCCCTGTATCCCCAGAAAGAGTCAGCGTAGGCAACCCGTTGGGCTTTGTGCGAGACAGACGATGTGGTGAATTACGTGTTTACGACGCCGGGCAGCGCTCGAGAGGACTGTATGATGTCGAATGCTGACCCCCGCCCCTTTTTACTTCCGTTGGTGGCGCCCTCACCTCTTTTCTTCCGTTCGTGCCGTGCCATAGAACTGCGCAGCGTGACATCGCAGAGTCGCAGTGTGTTTTGATATCACTGGTGGTTTGTCGTTGACTGTTCTGTCGTACAAGCAAACTCGTGGTGTCATTTCTTTCGCTGTGGTTCTGAAAAGGGGACGTTTTATTGGAATACAATGGAGTACACGTTTAGTGAGTACAAGGACATGCTGCTTGTTTACGGGGAAGCTAGACAAAATGGACGAGCCACCGAATACAATGGAGTACACGTTTAGTGAGTACAAGGACATGCTGCTTGTTTACGGGGAAGCTAGACAAAATGGACGAGCCACCCGTCGTCTGTACGAATAACGATATCCGGGTCGTAGGATTCCAGCTCACACCATGTTTGCAAGACTTACTCAGCGAATGCGTGATACTGGTACATGTGCCGTCACAAGACTAAATGCTGGTGCTCCACGCAGGGTTCGTACTCCCAGTTTCGAAGAAGATGTACTTCAGAGATTTTAAGAGAGTCCGGATACAAGCACAAGGGCAGAAGGTTCCGATATGGACACTGACAAAATGACTGTTTGGCGAGTTCTTCATGAGCAACTCTTGTACCCGTACCACCTTCAAAAAGTGAAACACATGGGTCCGGCGGACTATCCTCTTCGCATGACCTTTTCTCGTTGGTACATTCGAAGAGTATTGAGGAACCCCGAGTTAGCGGTTTTATTCAGCGATGAAGCCAAGTTCACTCAAGACGCAATTCGCACAACAGTCATGTTTGGAATGATGTCAATCCGCATGCAACGTGTGTTACAGCTCGCCAGGAACGTTTTTCAGTTAATGTGTGGGCCGGTATTGTTGACAGCGTACCCATCGGGCCTTTTTTTCTTCAGCCACGACTTAGCGGCGCCGGATACCTCCACTTCCTTCAGAACGAACTACCAGGTCTTCTTGAAGAGGTTCCATTGCATGTCCGACGTGTGATGTGGTACCAAAATGACGTGGCACCACCTCATTTTTCCCTGCAAGTGCGAGAGTATTTAAACCAAACATTTCCAAACCGATGGATTGGACGAGCGGGCCCTGTCACATGGCCGCCAAGGTCACCGGACCTAACCCCGTTAGATTTCTTTCTGTGGGGTTACGTAAAAAGGCTTATCTACGCTACGCCAGTAGAAACGGTAGAAGATCTCACACAGCGAATCATTTAAGCGTTCGAAATCATAAGGTCGACTCCACACATGCTCCAGCGTATCCGTGAAAACATGATTCGCCGTTGCCACCTCTGTGTCGCTCAATGTGGGCGTGTTTTTGAGCCGTTGCTTTAGGCTGTCACGTTGTTAAAAGGTATGCAACAATTTCAATGCCGAAGCTGTGATTGATTTCAAAGTGAAATTAAAATCTGTGCCACGATTAAAAAGGTTATTTCTCTACTCGAAGGCCCGCACATCCACAACATAACAATCTACAACGGGTTGCCTACGCTGACTCTTTCTGGGGCTACAGGGGCTTAACTACTCGTTTCCGGCAACATGTTTATTGGCAAAAATGGTTGCAAATAATAAGAGCTTTCTACCCTCAAGCGTTGTAACATGAATATTGGTACATCCTGTATAATCTATACATGCCGACTCAAATGAATGCACATTCGAATTAATACCTCTAACAACAAAAACAAAACAAAAACCAAAACATAGCAACATATCTACTTCTATGAACAGTTCACATTAATGAGAGTATTTTTTATCGTGTAACTTGTCTTAAATTTGATTATTATGAAAAGCAGTATCAGTAACCATTTCCAAAATGTCATTTGCTAAGCAAACAGATGTTTATTTACGAACATTGACAACTAAATTATGTTTACAAATATTGTTGACAGAGCAAAAGTGGCAAAAGGATACGGAAACCATCTGCACTACGGCAGTGTCTCACGTATCCAACATAAATGGCCTAACATAACGTCGGAAAAGTAAAAATGTCGAAGAAGTTGTTAATAAAAACCTATAAAAGGTCAAATTATGTAATAATTGTACATATTTCAACAACAAAACCACAAAACAAAAGAAAATATGAACATATAGTTACAGAACTTTGTGAACTGAATTGCAGCACTTATATTAAAAGTTTTCTTGTGATGGTTTTAATGAATTTATGGCTGTGGTAGAATCTGGAGCAACAAAAAATTAGATTTGTTCACCCTCGCTACTTGAAGTTCTTGTTGACGATTTATGAGTTTTACCTTCGTTCGAACATCGGATAATACAGAATGTCGAACGAGCAGACAGCCTAGAGGTGGTGTGCTACTAAAAATGATTTTAATTCCGAGAATTGTTTTTAAAATACTATTTGTCTTGAAAAACACAGTTTATTATTTAAAATGTCTGTAAAAAACCTTACCAACTGTTCTAATGATTTCACAGAAATTGTAAATTAGGTAACTTTACGTAACCCAACATACTATTTAAATGGTAAACTACCAGTAAACTTCATGAGACATATCACAGTCGATTTACACAATTTTCAAACATATTGAAGTAAACTCGTAAATACATTTTCAATTTTTTTTCCAGAAGAGCACCAGCTTTATAATACGGTTGTTCTGGTAACGGCCATGTTTGAGACACACATGTTACACGACACATTTTTTTTGGAACTCGGCCAGCTGATGTCGGGCAGACCCGGAACTCGGAGGACTTCCAGAAGCGTCCAGAGCGTGACTAGGACTCTTAGATGAGGGTCCAGTATAACAATTACATTTCACTTTTTAATGATTAAAATTTTTCATAGTTGAGTTTTAAAAGAAAATTGACTGTCACGCTTAAATCTAAGGAAATAGTTGACTTTGAGAACTCCAAAATTTAAGTAATGGTTTCTTGTAATTTTTTATTCATATTTTTGGTTTTAATTTGATTAAAACTTTGTGCATAAGTCGATTGTTTAAAGATTTCGTTAAAACATCTTATATATGTGATATTAAATACATGAAACACGCGTGTCAAGATTGTATGAAAGACATCTTTACAGTTACTCGTGTGCAAACTGGCATTAAATATTGTTTACCTCGAAACACAGTTCCTGCCAATTGTATGTACAAGGCATGTCGGGCTACATAATGGGACGGGAATACATTATTGTAGCCTGCTAAGAATTTAAACTATCCTTATAAAATAATCTGTGTGTGGCTAATGTTTCTATGAGAGAGGCTATTAGGACTATTAGCGAGGACTTCCCACTGGCTGCATGCCTGAGGCACTCACCTAAGTGGCTAATGTTGCTATGAGGGAGACTATTAGGGCTATTAGGGAGGACCTCCTCCTGGCTACGTGCCCGAGGCGCTCACCTATGTGGCTAATGCTGCTATGGGGGAGGCTATTGGGGCTATTAGGGAGGACCTCCTCCTGGCTACGTGCCTGAGGCACTCACCTATGTAGCTAATGCTGCTATGGGGGAGGCTATTGGGGCTATTAGGGAGGACCTCCTCCTGGCTACGTGGCCGAGGCGCTCACCTATGTGGCTAATGCTGCTATGGGGGAGGCTATTGGGGCTATTAAGGAGGACCTCCTCCTGGCTACATGCCCGAGGCGCTCACCTATGTGGCTAATGCTGCTATGGGGGAGGATATTGGGGCTATTAGGGAGGACCTCCTCCTGGCTACGTGCTTGAGGCACTCACCTATGTGGCTAATGCTGCTATGGGGGAGGCTATTGGGGCTATTAGGGAGGACCTCCTCCTGGCTACGCGCCTGAGGCGCTCACCTATGTGGCTAATGCTGCTATGGGGGAGGCTATTGGGGCTATTAGGGAGGACCTCCTCCTGGCTACGTGCTTGAGGCACTCACCTATGTGGCTAATGCTGCTATGAGGGAGGCTATTGGGGCTATTAGGGAGGACCTCCTCCTGGCTACGTGCCCGAGGCGCTCACCTATGTGGCTAATGCTGCTATGAGGGAGGCTATTGGGGCTATTAGGGAGGACCTCCTCCTGGCTACGTGCTTGAGGCACTCACCTATGTGGCTAATGGTGCTATGAGGGAGGCTATTGGGGCTATTAGGGAGGACCTCCCCCTGGCTGCGTGCTGGAGGCGCTCACCTATGTGGCTAATGCTGCTATGAGGGAGGCTATTGGGGCTATTAGGGAGGACCTCCTCCTGGCTACGTGCTTGAGGCACTCACCTATGTGGCTAATGCTGCTATGAGGGAGGCTATTGGGGCTATTAGGGAGGACATCCCCCTGACTGCGTGCCCGAGGCGCTCACCCAGGATGTCGTGGCCGCGCGGGGCGTAGCCGCTGTAGGACATGGTGTGCGAGTGGTCGGCCGTCACGACGAGCAGCGTGTCTCGCTCGTCCGTCAGCTCGACGGCCGCCTGCACCGCCTCGTGCAGCTGCAGCGTCTCGTCCAGGGCCCTGCGCGGCCGCGTGCTGTGGTGGGCGTGGTCGATCATTCCGCCTGCCAACCAGCGCCCGTGTCGGTCAGCGCCGCGCCACACCCGCAACACCAGCTGCATTCCAGAATACTACACGCACAGTGCACAGACAGTTGTTGTCTCTGTGTTCCTGGCAATTCAACATGCACTACTTCAGCGGCATGGCGTAGCTAACGGTTGTTTTGATACTTTAATTTCAAAGATAACAAAGTGAAATTAATTTGAATATTGTTTTGCGAGGTGGTTCATTGTGTATATGTAAACAACTGCTTCATCTAATATCCGACGAAATTACAAATATTTAAAAATAAAAAATTTTGACAGCTGCAAATGAGAGTAAAAAAAAGGGCAACAGTTTCAATGTTTCAAACTGTTTTGTCGCATGCAAATGTAGCTTCAAATTTTTTACTATGCATGTGCAACTGTACTGTTTACCTACACGGTGGATGTATGCATTTAATCACGAATATAGCCTAGGCATCACATACTTGTCCAGAAGCGTGCCATGTATTTTACTTTGGAGAGGGATAGAAGCATTTTGCCCGCTGTTTGTTTTCAAATCCTCAACTTTTGTGACTGGGAGTGATACATTTTTTAGGAATTGTTTTAGGGAGAGGGGGACTATATCCCCCATCTCCCCTCTTCAGTTGAGCATCAAGTACTCATGAATTTGAGTCATCCGGGAGTGTTGAGATCAGACACACAACCCCTGGCCTTAGAAACGTGACCTTTAGCAATCGGTATATACGTATGTCGTGGACGAGGGGGGTCCAGTCAAAGACGTGCGCTGGACTCAGAAGTGGGTGTGAGAATACGCACCCCTTCCCCTTTCACCATTCCCTATTCCCACACTCCAATCGCCTTTCCTAAAAAAAAAAATGAGAGGAAAAATGACGTGCATCGTGACGCAAACAAATTTTAAATAAGTAAAGCAATCTGATGGAAGTTTTCTTTTTAATTTTTACCTTATCAAATTATTGTTATTACTGTAGTTCGCACACCTGCGAAACATATGTAAAACCAATCATTTCAGCCTACTAGAGGTGGTGCCGAGACATCATGGTACATTCGTTGTGCATGCCTATGGGTTTAGTTCTTGGTGGTTCAAACTGGTGTGTTGTAACCAGGAACCTCTTCCTGCATAGTTCATTATCAGAGAGGTGGTACTGTACAGTTCAAACTGTCCCATGTTCTTTTATTCTTGTAATTGTTTTTACCTTTAACGTTCCTTTGTTACATTCTGCCATGTCAACGCCGAGTGCTTTGTGATATCCCCTTTTATAAATCGTTGGGGGCGAATTTCTAGTTTAAAAGCGTCTTAGAAAATAAAACAAAGACTTTACACTCATTTTTATTTTAATTCTAACACTTTTTTTTTTGGGACAGGAGAAAATATTCGTTTCATTTCAATTATTTGCAAAACGTTTATAGGTGAAGTTGTGTATTCTTGTACATATATCATTCGCACTTTGTTAACTATGTGTGTGTTTGTGTTTTGTAACTATTTGTGTCAAGTGTGGTATGGTAATGTTATTAATAGTTTTGTACGTAATCTAACTGGTGTTTTCGTGATTTCAACTGTAAAGACAGGTTTATTTACTTTTCAATAACGTTTAAATATTCGCCTGCTTGGAATTGAGATCAATATTTTTCTCACGTTTAATACATTTTACCCTAAAATTGCAGTACGTAGCTGTTACATCACTTGATATTCTGATTTTAAAGTCCCTGTAATTTTTGAGGCAACTGTTTGCAACCATTGTAGGGACCCACGCATAGTGGCGCCCGCTTTACTGCACAGACTACATAATTAACCTGTATTTATTGTAGCAATCACGAAAACGCTCGTTATTTTACGTATTCTCATTAGTAATAAAATATCACACTTGACACAAGTATTACCAAAACTCACACAGTTACCATGGCTATAATGATAAACTGACGCGAATACAGCACTTCACCTATAACGTTTTGTAAATCATGGAAATGTAATAAACTTGGACTCCTGTCTCAAATTGACCACTAAAAAGGTAAATATGTGTATATAAAGTCTATGTTGATTTTTTTTTCTCGTAGAAGCTGCTATACTATAAATATACATTGTTGGGATACATGGAAGCCTTATGAATATTAATGCAACTGTGGATGTATATTGGCAATATCATACAAAATAATATGAGCAACAAAAACATTACAAATATCACATACACCGCAATGTGCGATACGCATAACTTGTAGGTTGTGATTTGAACGTCTCTGGGAGTATTCATGGCCACCGAGATACACTGCAGAAACACATCCTCACCTTCGACAAAGAGGAAGTATCCGTTCGGATCATTCCGCAAGATCCCGATTGCGGCCTGGGTCATCTCGGCCAGACTGGGTTGCTTCTCGCGGTCGGCCTCCAAGTTGTAATCCATGTGGTCCGACGCGAACAGTCCTGCGAAGCAACCACACGAGACGTTAGTGCGTGAGCGTCTGTTGCCAATCTGAATGCGAACCCTTATCTTGTAAGGAAGTTAATAATGTAGCACTGAATGAATGTTGTTTGTCCTGTTACAATGTCTGACATATGACTCCAGGGCTGGGCGCTGGCGCTTTTCTTTTTTGACGTGACGTCTAATAAATCGATGATCGCCGGCTGCACGCACAAAAAGTGTCCCGTTACGCTGTGTCCCGTTACGCTGTCGGCGAGTGCAGTAATAATAGGTTATGTTACAATTAACTAAAAAATTATGGTGATTCATATAATTGATGATTGATATTTGATTACAGATTATTTATATGAAAACTTGTTCATAATTATATTTAAACTTTATAGCTAAAAGCCAGTTTTTAAAATTAATTACAAGTCATCTACACGTGAACTGTTTCGTCGACTGTTCATAAAGTGAAGTGAAAAGCAAATATGGTTTTCATTGCTTATTACAACAACAATTTCGGCAATAAAGGTAAATTATTCTTGCATTTTAAAAACCTGATTACTTGAATAATTTCAATTATTTATTCTTTTATTATTAAAATAAAAATGATTCAATTTTATTCATAAAAGTATGCAACCATTTCATCAGTGTTTTGTTATGACGTTGTCACGTTAAACTATCGTCCGTAAACCGACTTTACAGACAACCAATTTTTTTTTATTTTCCTTGTTTGTCTATTGCTCTGTTAAACATATGGAGATTAATGTGAAAAGTAAATTTAAATGGTTATTGGCGTGTAGTTTTAAATTGCTGGCTGACATCCATTTCAATTCATGATTTCTAGGGACAAGATTATATGGTAAATTGCGATAAAAACCAAAATAACACCGAAATGCAAGTAAATACACCATAAAGCACCGAAATGTAACAAAAATTCATGTCATTAATAGGAATATTTGATCAAAACTCAACTCAGATTACAAAAAAAAACACGTAACCTTATAATATATTACATTCAATTAACGTTGATTATTTAGCATGGAACAAAAATGTATCTACTAAATAGATAAGAAAAAAAATATTTTTGTATATTGAAACTGTTAAGGGTAACTAATTTATACATTAAATAATTTGTCAAACGTACATATACTTGCTGATTTATTTGTATTGTTACCAGTAGTTTAATGTAGGCTACTTATTAAAAATTATTATTATATTGTAAAAGTGCATTATGTAATAGTCAAAATGACACTGTTCTGGTAAAGTACTATTGAAGAAGTAAGTATCGTATTTTCTGAAAATTCTGCTATCTTTATGAATGAATAAACAGAGTTCATAAAAATAGCAAAAAAATCTCCTGTTGTAAAAAATGAAATTTGCCTTAAAATAAAACAATATAACCTTCACTAACGATTCCTTATTAGAAAAACTTTAAAAGATTTTGTTACATGTTATAAAGACGCGATTATACAGGAATTTAATCATAATAATTTTGAGGTGATATTGGTTTTAACCTCTTAGCAACCTCTTTGCATGAACATTGTTTAACCTTCAATATTACCTCTTATTCAAATCTATGTATTAATTCATGTAACAATCTAAGTCATGTTTTGTGCTTAATAAAGCCTTAGTTTCTGAAGATAAGGTTTATTATGTCAATTTATTAAGCACATTTTATCAAGAAACATTTAATACAAACAATGGACAAGTATTTCAAGCCCGAGAGATTTGAAGCAGATCACACAACTGGGAAAAGCTCCTCACAATGGAATCACTGGAAGAAAACATTCGAAGTCTTCACAGCTTCAATCAAGGCTTCTGAAGCTGATAAGCTGTTACTACTCTACAATCACGTGAGACACAGTATATACGAACTTATTAGCGAATGTACTTCTTATGCGTCTGCAATCGAAAAGCTAGATTCACTCTTTATTAAACCTAAGAATGAAATATTTTCAAGGCATAAACTAATGAGCCGACACCAGCAACCTGATGAAAGTGTAAATCAATTCTTACAATCTTTGCATCTCCTTAGCTCTGACTGCGAGTTCAAAGATGTTAAAGCAGCAGCTTATAGGGATGAATACATTAGAGATGCATTTATAAAAGGTCTCTCATCGAACAGTATCCGACAACGTTTGTTAGAAAACGCAACTCTTAGCCTGGATGAAGCATTTGCAAAAGCACGATCATTAGAATCAGCTCATATAATTTCTGAATCCTATATTCCTAGCCAGACACCTTTAGCCTCAACTGAGCCGGTTCAGCAACCAAATTCTCCTGTAACCGCAGCCAGCAGTAGTCAGAAATGTTTCTTCTGTGGGTTCCCTCGTCATCCTCGTTCTTCCTGTCCAGCGCGAGAAGCTACATGCAAACTCTGTGGTAAGAAAGGCCATTATGCAAAAGTCTGTAGGTCAATTAAGCCCAAAGATCGTACTGCCGCCTTACCTGACTCTCCTCAAGACACAGATGACTTCTCAACTATTGCTTGCCTTCCTTCTAAGTCTCTGGTTTTCCCTACTAACCAATCTAATCGTAATCGTAAGACCAAACCAACATCTTCCAAAACATCAGCTGCTTCTCCAACTAGCCTTTCCAAAACCATTGTCAAACTGAAAGTAAATGGTTTTCCAGCTGAAGGGCTAATAGACACGGGGAGTTCGGAGAGTTACATAAATGATGGTTTTGTCTCCAAACATAAATTAAAACAATATCCTACGTCATCTGAAGTAGCTATGGCATCGTCCTCTTTGGCCATGCCTATAAAAGCTTATTGTTCCGTAGATTTACAAATCTCGGACAATATATACAGAAAAACAAAGCTTAACGTTCTAAACAACTGTTGCGCAGATGTTATATTAGGGCACGATATCTTTAAGCAGCATTCCACTCTGTCGATAGTTTTTGGTGGTAATAAACCTGAACTGCAAATCAGTAGCTTAGCATGTGCCAAAGTCGGTCCGGCCACCCTCTTCGAACACTTAACACCAAATTGTAGACCTATCGCGATCAAGTCCAGACGACACTCAAACGAAGACGAAAAATACATTCAATCCCACATAGAAAAACTTCTCTCTGACGGTGTCATTGAAGAAAGCAACTCACCCTGGAGGGCGCAGGTACTAGTCGTGAGTGGAACACATCGAAAACGTATGGTCGTCGACTATTCTCAGACTATAAACCGATACACGATGTTAGACGCTTACCCAATCCCTTCCATAGAGAAAATAGTTTCCGATGTAGCTAAATATAATATCCACAGCACAGTAGATCTCAAGAGCGCATATTATCAAATACCAATAAGGGTTGAAGACAGGCCGTACACCGCCTTCGAGGCAGCAGGACAACTCTGGCAATTCAAACGTATACCAATGGGCGTCACCAATGGAGTGTCTGCGTTCCAGAGGAAGATGGACGAGATCAAGACCAAAGAAAGACTACAAGGAGTTGGCATCTACTTGGACGATGTGACGGTGAGCGGAAAAGACCAATCTGAACACGACTCCAATCTACGAAAATTTTTAGACGTCTGCAAGAAATATAATTTAACCATTAATCAAGAAAAATCCCATTTCAATTTGAAGTCTCTTAAGCTCCTCGGTTATCTCATCGAAAACAATATACTCAAACCAGATCCCGACAGACTTAAGCCACTGATTGATTTCCCTATCCCTAGAAACAAAGCATCCTTGCAACGAGCACTAGGGATGTTCGCTTATTATTCTAAATGGATTCCAAAATTTTCAGATAAAATACGTAGATTAGTGAACTGTAAAGTATTTCCTATGGCCCCTGAACTAATCCAAGACTTCAACAATTTACGGAACTGCATAGTTAAATCCTTCGTCGTTAACGTAGAGGAAGACATCCTATTCTGCGTCGAAACAGATGCCTCTGACGTCGCCATCGCCGCCACTCTGACTCAAAACAAGAGACCAGTAGCCTTCTTCTCGAGAACCCTCACTAAGAGCGAACAACACCATTCAGCTGTCGAGAAGGAAGCTTATGCGATCATTGAAGCCCTTCGGAAGTGGAGGCATTACTTGATAGGAAGAAAGTTTCAACTTATAACCGACCAGAAGTCTATTTCTTACATGTTTAACATTCGGCATCCTGGGAAAATCAAGAACGAAAAATTTACAAGATGGCGGTTAGAACTTGCTCCTTACAACTATGACATCATCTACAGACCGGGGAAGGAGAACGTGGCGGCTGACGCTCTCTCTAGGACTTGCGGCTCGCTCCATACCTTCGACAGACTTGTCCACTACCACAAGGCTTTGTGTCACCCAGGGATCACCCGGATGGCTCACTGGGTGAAGAATCAGAACCTTCCCTACTCCATCGACGAGATACGCCGAGTCACGTCTTCCTGCAGAACATGCTCCGAAATCAAACCTCGCTTTCACAACAAGCGGAGCACCCTCATCAAGGCCACCGCACCCTTCGAACGGCTCAGCGTTGATTTTAAGGGACCATTACCATCCAACACTCCTCGGAAATATCTGTTAACGGTAGTCGACGAGTACTCCAGGTTCCCTTTTGCCATCCCTTGCAACGACCTATCCTCCACAACCGTCATTCAAGCACTAAATCAGATCTTTACACTCTTCGGATATCCTTCATACATTCACACAGACAGAGGCACATCCTTTATATCCAGAGAACTTCAATCATTCCTACATTCCAATGGAGTTGCTACTAGTCGTACTACACCATACAATCCGTGTGGAAATGGCCAAGTAGAACGTTACAATGGGATAATATGGAGAACTGTATCGCTGGCGCTGAAAACGAAGGGACTCGTGATAACGCAGTGGGAGAAGGTGTTACCTGAAGCGTTGCACTCCATCCGCACACTGCTCTGTACTGCTACTAACGCTACACCCCACGAACGTATGTTCTACCATAAGAGAAGGGCCAGTTCTGGAGTTACTCTTCCTTCGTGGCTTACTACACCAGGGAAAATTCTAATGAAGAATCACGTCCGTCAGAGTAAATATGACCCCCTGGTGCAAGAAGTAACTCTGCTTGAGGCGAACCCTGACTATGCTCTGGTTCAACTTCCAGATGGTAAGGAGACAACAGTCAACCTCAGGCATCTCGCTCCTGCAGGGGATATTGTCGACAATGAATCTAACTTAGAAGACGTGAATTTTCCAAACCTTGCTGATGATCCTAATCAACACACTGAAGCATCTGAAGACACCCAGCTGAACCTCACTCCAGAAGATTCACCTGCGAAGAACATGAATGATCAAGACCTACCTCAAGTGAACCCAATTCGGACTCCACCCAGATCTCCTCCCAGACCTCAACCTCCACTCCGGAGATCTTCCCGCACCACTAGACCTTCTGAATATCTCAAGGACTATGTCCTTAAATGAAGAGGGGGCGAATGTGGTGATATTGGTTTTAACCTCTTAGCAACCTCTTAGCAACCACTTTGCATGAACATTGTTTAACCTTCAATATTACCTCTTATTCAAATCTATGAATTAATTCATGTAACAATCTAAGTCATGTTTTGTGCTTAATAAAGCCTTAGTTTCTGAAGATAAGGTTTATTATGTCAAATTTATAAAAAACAACCCAAGGAAAGAATTTCAAAATTTATTAACATAAATGAGCAAAACCATTGTCTAAATTTAAGTTCCAGATTGCCTTTAAAAAATGTAGTTTGAAAGAGTTTATTTTTAATATTTTCTGGCAAAGAGCCTTGGGATAAGGCCTATTTTCTAAATATTTTGCCCTTGAAGAATTACATGGCCCAGGCCCCGCAAAGCCTAGAGCCGCCATTGGACATATCGTACACCGAGAATAATAGGGCCACATCTCAAAAAAAAAATTACATTTTTGTATATTTGTAATGTCTATGGCCATATCTATTCGGTATAACAAGGCCATATATGTAGTACAATAAATATTCACCTGAAATGAGATATGTCCTTATTACATTTTAAATTTTTAAAACAGAAATCAGAATAATACAGCCACATGTTGACATGCGGCCTTATTATTCGTACAGCTGAGGGTGGGTTTGAATACACCATGGCCATATTTTGACTTGTGCCATAGAAACAGTGCCGACATTATGCACTTCCTGATTGCTGAGGCTAAGAATAAACTTTAATTTATTCACTCTCCTGTAAAATTTAGTTTTTTTGAGATGTGGCCCTATTATTTTCGATGTGCCCGTGCATATGTAGTTTGTCAATTGCCTTAAGGGGACAGTCTAGTCAGAGGTTTGCCGTGTTAGTGAGGCAGAATGATAAGTGTGACGCTCGCTGGTGCTTCTAGTGCAGTATCGCATCTAAACGCAAGGCTCTGAACTAGCGAGTGCAGTATTCTAGTCCTGCCTAGGAAAACTATAAAATTTTAGCGGTAACTGTAACAATATATAGTGGAGTAGACAAAATGAATGTGTAATGTGTCCTTTCAATGCTGTCAAGAAAAAATGTATCTGGTGTTTCATACCTAAAAACTGCACTTGAATCACACATTAAAGCCATTTTCTATCTTTTATAAATACAGTTTGATAACTAAATCCGAAACAGCGTATTCTTATATGCTTTTCGTGAATAGACGCCAATAGTAGTATAGGAATGACGGAGCTGGCACAGGCGTCAGGCGGTGGAGCGTGGAGCCGGTCAATGACCGACCAAACTGACGTCACGGCGGCCATCTTGGATGACCTTGACCTTGACCTTTGACCTTGACCTGGAATTTGATCCTCAAAAATCGCCAAAATCCACCAAAATTGGGCAAAAATTGTCCAAAATTCCTCAAAATTCGCCAAAATTTCCATTTTTTTGAAAAAATTTCCGCCAAAAAATCTCAAAAAATTCCACAATTCAAAAATCAGGATTTCGAAAATCCTCAAAAGTCGCTTTGCCCTAGAAAAAACGAAAACTCCTAAAAGCGGCTTAAAACTCCTAAGAGCTAGCCGCTCTAAGCCGTCGAGGTCATGACCTTGAAAATTAGGATGCCATGGCAGCCATATTGGATGATGACGTCACCGTTGCAATTTTCGTTACGGCCGCCATCTTTAACTTTTTTATTTATTATTCGATTTTAATGAAATTTTTTTTAAAAATTATAAAAAAATTAAATTAATAAAATTTTAATATATATTTTTTTAAAAAATGTACTTTTTAGACACGGAGTTCGGAGTCCTCGGTTCGAACCCGACGAGGGCAAAAAAAATTAAAAATGGCGACCGATCCTTCCCCCGTGGTGGGTGCTGACAGACTGACCCCCACCACTTATGTCAAAGTATACATATCTTCACCTAGTATGACGTCATGTCTGCCATCTTGAAATTGAGACGCCATCTTGAAAATCTTTATTTATTATCCGATGTTAATGAAAAAAATTCCAAAATTCATCAAAAAATTAACGTATTTGAATTCCGATTGATTATATCGATTACCGTCCTCGGTTCGAACCCGGTGAGGGCAAAAAATAAAAAATCAGATCCTTCCACCACAGAAGCCACCTACAGATTGACCTACCTCCACCAATAACAAGGTATTTACCATCAGCTGGTATGACATCATGTCCGCCATCTTGTCTTCGTCCGCTACGGCCGCCATCTTTAACTTTTTTATTTATTATTCGATTTTAATGAAATTTTTTTAAAAATTATAAAAAAATTAAATTAATAAAATTTTAATATATTTTTTTTAAAAATTGTACTTTTTAGACACGGAGTTCGGAGTCCTCGGTTCGAACCCGACGAGGGCAAAAAAAATTAAAAATGGCGACCGATCCTTCCCCCGTGGTGGGTGCTGACAGACTGACCCCCACCACTTATGTCAAAGTATACATATCTTCACCTAGTATGACGTCATGTCTGCCATCTTGAAATTGAGACGCCATCTTGAAAATCTTTATTTATTATCCGATGTTAATGAAAAAAATTCCAAAATTCATCAAAAAATTAACGTATTTGAATTCCGATTGATTATATCGATTACCGTCCTCGGTTCGAACCCGGTGAGGGCAAAAAATAAAAAATCAGATCCTTCCACCACAGAAGCCACCTACAGATTGACCTACCTCCACCAATAACAAGGTATTTACCATCAGCTGGTATGACATCATGTCCGCCATCTTGTCTTCGTCCGCTACGGCCGCCATCTTTAACTTTTTTATTTATTATTCGATTTTAATGAAATTTTTTTTAAAAATTATAAAAAAATTAAATTAATAAAATTTTAATATATATTTTTTTTAAAAATTGTACTTTTTAGACACGGAGTTCGGAGTCCTCGGTTCGAACCCGACGAGGGCAAAAAAAATTAAAAATGGCGACCGATCCTTCCCCCGTGGTGGGTGCTGACAGACTGACCCCCACCACTTATGTCAAAGTATACATATCTTCACCTAGTATGACGTCATGTCTGCCATCTTGAAATTGAGACGCCATCTTGAAAATCTTTATTTATTATCCGATGTTAATGAAAAAAATTCCAAAATTCATCAAAAAATTAACGTATTTGAATTCCGATTGATTATATCGATTACCGTCCTCGGTTCGAACCCGGTGAGGGCAAAAAATAAAAAATCAGATCCTTCCACCACAGAAGCCACCTACAGATTGACCTACCTCCACCAATAACAAGGTATTTACCATCAGCTGGTATGACATCATGTCCGCCATCTTGTCTTCGTCCGCTGGAGTCCACCATCTTGTTTTCGTCTGCTAGAGTGTGCTGACATCATGTTAATATATTGTTCTGTTCTCCATACCTTTAACCTTGTATATTAACATTAAACTTTGACCTTGACCTTGAACTTTGACCTTGACCTTGAACTTTGACCTTGACCTTTGACCTTGACCTTTGACCTTGAAATTTGACCTTGACCTTGAAATTTGACCTTGACCTTGAAATTTGACTTTGTCCTTGAAATTTGACTTTGTACTTGTCGGCCATCATGGATCCGACATTTTTTGTTCATTACATGATACCAGGAGCCACCACCTGCCGGAGTACGCCATCTTGTGTGTGTACTTGTATTATAGAGGACATTCCCATCTGGATAGTTTTATTCTAACCCGCTACAGTGCAGTAATCATTTATTATGGAGGTGCTCCCCGCCATCTTGAAATTCGACCACCATCTTGAAATCATGTAATAATGTAGCTAGAAAAGCGGGAAAAAAATCCAAAATTAATTAAATAAATTTGTAATCCATATAATGATTTATTGGATCGACTAAGGTCCTTGGTTCGATCCCTGGCCGATACAAAACATCTTTAATTTAAAAAAAAATACTAAAAAAGTGTTGGTTTAAGAAAATAAAAACACCACAAGTTCTTTTTAAAAAAATGTTATTACATAAATTCAATAGGAAACGAAACGTATACACACATTACACACAGGAAACGGAACGTACACACAGTACACACAGGAAACGGAACGTACACACAGTACACACAGGAAACGAAACGTACACACAGTACACACAGGAAACGAAACGTATACACACATTACACACAGGAAACGGAACGTACACACAGTACACACAGGAAACGGAACGTACACACAGTACACACAGGAAACGGAACGTACACACAGTACACACAGGAAACGGAACGTACACACAGTACACACAGGAAACGGAACGTACACACAGTACACACAGGAAACGGAACGTACACACAGGAAACGAAACGTATACACACAGTACACACAGGAAACGGAACGTACACACAGTACACACAGGAAACGGAACGTACACACAGTACACACAGGAAACGGAACGTACACACAGTACACACAGGAAACGAAATGTATACACACATTACACACAGGAAACGGAACGTACACACAGTACACACAGGAAACGAAATGTATACACACATTACACACAGGACTTCATTTTTTTTTTTAAAGCTTTCCCGCAACAATTAACAAAAACTAATATTCCCGTCCAAACCGACGATCTCCCCCGTCCCCCCCTGATCGACCGCGGAGGCACCTGCCTTTCTCCTTGCGCAGCCTCGCGATGAACTTCTTGGGCGCGATGGAGCCGACCTTCTTCTTCTGCGTGGCGATGCTGTAGAAGAGGTCGGCCAGGCAGGTGAGCAGCGTCTCCTTGGTGCGCTTGTTCTTGGCCTTGTACTCCAGCACGCGCTCGCGGAACGGCCGGCAGAAGTAGAGCGCCTGCAGCACCGAGTTGCTGTAGCACGTGTTGCCGAACTGCAACACCAGACCGCGCCCCACGCCCAGAGTGTCCGCAAGGAAAAAAATATTTCGTACCAACTTAGGCGAGAAAAAAGTACTAGATTAGAAAAAAAAGTACTAAATTATAATTTGTTATGGTTTTTAACAATTTAGGAAGTTATTATGACATTGCAATGCTCGAACTTAAATATCACATCACACACACATACATTCCATAGTTTTATTTAAAAATAATTACGCTTAATAATAAAACATATTGGAGTTACAATAATATTATTATATTAAAGAAAAATGTACTAGATATGTACTAAACCCCTAAAAAAGTTATAAAAGTACTAGATCTAGTACGAAAGTACTAACTGTGGAGACCCTGCCCACGCCCCATGTCCCACGTCACGCCAACCAGCCTCCTCGCTGCCGCGACGTTCACAAGCGACGTTCTTTCGACATTCACAACTCTTTAGCAGCTTGGCTTCTGGGTTATAGCCCGCGTCCTCGGCGGATAATTCACAGACGTTTCGGTCGACAGGTAGGGCAACTGCTCCCTGATGATGGCGACTGCAATGCCGACCGAAACGTCGGTGAATTATCCGCCAAGGACGCGGGCTACAACCCAGAAGCAAAGCTACTTCAGACAATGGCCGTGAAAGCCTGCGCACATTATGTATGTACGTAAATATATAAACATACATACTATAGTTTAATTGTACAAACTTGACCTTTAAAACAAGAGAAAGTTTAGAAAAAAAAAATTATGACTCAAAAACCCATGTACGGTTCCGCTGACTCCACTCAAGGAAATCTCGCCCACACCGAGACGAAGCGACCAGCATTGAGAAAACGACCAAATTCCAATCAGGTCAGAAGTTACGAGGTGTAACGTGTTTTTTTGGACGAACACGTGACTTGCCTAACTGGACAATGATGGTTTTTCTCCGTGTGCTCCTGATTATTCTTATCAAAATAATGATGGTTTTTCTCCGTGTGCTCCCGATAATTCTTGTCAATATTATGATTGTTTTTCTCCGTGTGCTACCGATAATTCTTGTCAATATTATGATGGTTTTTCTCCGTGTGCTCCTGATTATTCTTGTCAATATTATGAAGGTTTTTTCCGTGTGCTCCTGATTATTCTTGTCAATATTATGAAGGTTTTTTCCGTGTGCTTGCGATCATTCCTGTGGTTTCTCCAAGTGCTTCTGGTTATTTCTGAGAAACCGATCTCTCCATGAAGGAGTTTTACTCTTAATGAGACATGTCATTTTATTCAAAGTTACATTTAATTAGTGATTTTCGGCTACTAAATCGTCACTTGAAATATTTTTTAATGAGGTGGAAATAAAAAAAAAATATTACTCAGTCTAGTAATATACCATGAGACATCTGTGAAGCACTAACGTACAAGACGAATTTCCTTCTCCTTGGTGACTTCCGAAGCCGTACTTCTTTTGCGGGCGTTAGTGAGCATCCTGCATCCTACATAAAAGAAATAAATTTTATTTATCTGTAAGCAACATGTGGCGATATCTGTTGTTGAAAAGCGGAACTACTTGCAACAAGTACCTTTGCATGAGATAAATTAACTCTCACCACTGAATGGTGCTATTTTAGTCAGTTAGAGACATGAAGTTTCGTAGCCATGCGGCCAATTAGTCAGGCAGTCTCGTAACCATGCGTTCTGTAAGCTTCATAGACCTATAGCCTCGAGATCACGTAACCTTGAGGATTTGCAATCGTATAGTCTCGTAGTCTCGCAGTCAAGATGCATTGGAGCCTCGTAGACTTGAAGCTACGTAAGCAAGTAGCCTTGTAATCTTATAACATAAAGCTGATGGTGCAGTTGGAGCAAAAGAGAAAATTCCGTCGAAGAAAGATACGGTAATTGGTGCCTTGTAGACGAGTAGCTTCGTAGTCAAGAACTCATGCAGACTTGAAGTCCTGTATCCTCGCAGTCACATAAACTTGTGTTCTAGAAGCTTCGTAGCTCTGTAGCCTTGCAGTCTCGTAAACTTTAAGATTCGTAGGCGTGTAGTCTCGTAACCTCATGGCTCGTAGTCGTGTAGTCATGATGTCTTGGGACCTCATAGAATTGTAGCTACGTAAGCAAGTAGCCTTGTAATCTTATAACATAATGCTGATGGAGCAGTTGGAGCTTTAAACACTCGAAGGTAGTTGGTGGAGTCTTGTAGACTCGTAGAATTGAAGTTTTGTATCCAAGTTTTCTTGTAGCCATGTCGTCTTGCATTTATTTGGAGCCGAGTAGACTTGTATCCTTGTAGCTTCATAATCATGTTTTTACGTAGCCACGCGGTATTTTAGCCATGCAGACTCGCCGCAGCCATGTATAAGTCATAACCAGCTAGATCATTTTAGACTCGTAACCTTGAGACCTCATAGTCTCTTAGACTCGTAGCATTCTAGCCAAATATCATTGGCGCTGATGAAACAAAAAGCTGATGGAGCAATTGGAGCCTTTTGGAGCCTTCGATGTATGTAGCTGTATCAAAACAACATCACTGCAGATACTGTAGCAAGGTGTTTACCTTGATAAAGAATGCTGAAAAGTATGAGAAGAATGATTGTGTTAAAAACCCACTACGCAAAATGTTAAGCTGTAATCGGTGTATCAGGTTGTTAACACGAATTGAGGGATTAAAAAGACATGGTAGAACATGTAAAGCCAAGCCTACTTACGTCATAGATCACATCGATGGATCCACTAGACTAAAGAATACAACAATAATTTTTCCTTGACCTGAGCGAGATGGTATTAGATCGATCGATCATGTTGAAGAACATAAATTGAAGGATGCTGATGGCTTCGTGAAGACTGAAACTAATGGAAGTAACAACACCGTGAAAAGTGAGAATACAACCAAGCCGATATTCAGTAGATCCACAATACTTTGTAAAAATGATGGACTAATAAATTGATTAACTTTCATGTGTGTACTATTGAAAAATAAATAAATTATTATATGTTTTAAAGTATGTTTTATTTCTTGTATTCTGATTTCCAACTAAGCGTGTGTGTTTCCGCTACTGTATGTGTGATCATTCCGTTTCCTGTGTGTACTGCGTGTATACGTTTCGTTTCCTGTGTGTACTGTGTGTACGTTCCGTTTCCTGTGTGTAATGTGTGTATACGTTTCGTTTCCTGTGTGTACTGTGTGTACGTTCCGTTTCCTGTGTGTAATGTGTGTATACATTTCGTTTCCTGTGTGTACTGTGTGTACGTTCCGTTTCCTGTGTGTACTGTGTGTACGTTCCGTTTCCTGTGTGTACTGTGTGTACGTTCCGTTTCCTGTGTGTACTGTGTGTATACGTTTCGTTTCCTGTGTGTACGTTCCGTTTCCTGTGTGTACTGTGTGTACGTTCCGTTTCCTGTGTGTACTGTGTGTACGTTCCGTTTCCTGTGTGTACTGTGTGTACGTTCCGTTTCCTGTGTGTACTGTGTGTACGTTCCGTTTCCTGTGTGTACTGTGTGTACGTTCCGTTTCCTGTGTGTACTGTGTGTACGTTCCGTTTCCTGTGTGTAATGTGTGTATACGTTTCGTTTCCTGTGTGTACTGTGTGTACGTTTCGTTTCCTGTGTGTACTGTGTGTACGTTCCGTTTCCTGTGTGTACTGTGTGTACGTTCCGTTTCCTGTGTGTAATGTGTGTATACGTTTCGTTTCCTATTGAATTTATGTAATAACATTTTTTTAAAAAGAACTTGTGGTGTTTTTATTTTCTTAAACCAACACTTTTTTAGTATTTTTTTTTAAATTAAAGATGTTTTGTATCGGCCAGGGATCGAACCAAGGACCTTAGTCGATCCAATAAATCATCATATGGATTACAAATTTATTTAATTAATTTTGGATTTTTTTCCCGCTTTTCTAGCTACATTATTACATGATTTCAAGATGGTGGTCGAATTTCAAGATGGCGGGGAGCACCTCCATAATAAATGATTACTGCACTGTAGCGGGTTAGAATAAAACTATCCAGATGGGAATGTCCTCTATAATACAAGTACACACACAAGATGGCGTACTCCGGCAGGTGGTGGCTCCTGGTATCATGTAATGAACAAAAAATGTCGGATCCATGATGGCCGACAAGTACAAAGTCAAATTTCAAGGACAAAGTCAAATTTCAAGGTCAAGGTCAAATTTCAAGGTCAAGGTCAAATTTCAAGGTCAAGGTCAAATTTCAAGGTCAAGGTCAAAGGTCAAGGTCAAAGTTCAAGGTCAAGGTCAAAGTTCAAGGTCAAGGTCAAAGTTCAAGGTCAAGGTCAAAGTTTAATGTTAATATACAAGGTTAAAGGTATGGAGAACAGAACAATATATTAACATGATGTCAGCACACTCTAGCAGACGAAAACAAGATGGTGGACTCCAGCGGACGAAGACAAGATGGCGGACATGATGTCATACCAGCTGATGGTAAATACCTTGTTATTGGTGGAGGTAGGTCAATCTGTAGGTGGCTTCTGTGGTGGAAGGATCTGATTTTTTATTTTTTGCCCTCACCGGGTTCGAACCGAGGACGGTAATCGATATAATCAATCGGAATTCAAATACGTTAATTTTTTGATGAATTTTGGAATTTTTTTCATTAACATCGGATAATAAATAAAGATTTTCAAGATGGCGTCTCAATTTCAAGATGGCAGACATGACGTCATACTAGGTGAAGATATGTATACTTTGACATAAGTGGTGGGGGTCAGTCTGTCAGCACCCACCACGGGGGAAGGATCGGTCGCCATTTTTAATTTTTTTTGCCCTCGTCGGGTTCGAACCGAGGACTCCGAACTCCGTGTCTAAAAAGTACAATTTTTAAAAAAAAATATATTAAAATTTTATTAATTTAATTTTTTTATAATTTTTAAAAAAAATTTCATTAAAATCGAATAATAAATAAAAAAGTTAAAGATGGCGGCCGTAGCGGACGAAGACAAGATGGCGGACATGATGTCATACCAGCTGATGGTAAATACCTTGTTATTGGTGGAGGTAGGTCAATCTGTAGGTGGCTTCTGTGGTGGAAGGATCTGATTTTTTATTTTTTGCCCTCACCGGGTTCGAACCGAGGACGGTAATCGATATAATCAATCGTAATTCAAATACGTTAATTTTTTGATGAATTTTGGAATTTTTTTCATTAACATCGGATAATAAATAAAGATTTTCAAGATGGCGTCTCAATTTCAAGATGGCAGACATGACGTCATACTAGGTGAAGACATGTATACTTTGACATAAGTGGTGGGGGTCAGTCTGTCAGCACCCACCACGGGGGAAGGATCGGTCGCCATTTTTAATTTTTTTTGCCCTCGTCGGGTTTGAACCGAGGACTCCGAACTCCGTGTCTAAAAAGTACATTTTTTAAAAAAATATATATTAAAATTTTATTAATTTAATTTTTTTATAATTTTTAAAAAAAATTTCATTAAAATCGAATAATAAATAAAAAAGTTAAAGATGGCGGCCGTAACGAAAATTGCAACGGTGACGTCATCATCCAATATGGCTGCCATGGCATCCTAATTTTCAAGGTCATGACCTCGACGGCTTAGAGCGGCTAGCTCTTAGGAGTTTTAAGCCGCTTTTAGGAGTTTTCGTTTTTTCTAGGGCAAAGCGACTTTTGAGGATTTTCGAAATCCTGATTTTGGAATTGTGGAATTTTTTGAGATTTTTTGGCGGAAATTTTTTCAAAAAAATGGAAATTTTGGCGAATTTTGAGGAATTTTGGACAATGTTTGCCCAATTTTGGCGGATTTTGGCGATTTTTGAGGATCAAATTCCAGGTCAAGGTCAAGGGTCAAGGTCAAGGTCATCCAAGATGGCCGCCGTGACGTCAGTTTGGTCGGTCATTGACCGGCTCCACGCTCCACCGCCTGACGCCTGTGCCAGCTCCGTCATTCCTATACTACTGCCAATCGGATATCTTGAGCACTTTTCAAATCACCTTTTTTTCCCCCTGAAGCTCTACCGTATGTGAGCCCAGGTAGGCGGGGCCCCATACGATATTTTTTACGTGGTTTCGAATACTACCTACATTTTCTCTATTATAAAATTTCCTCTTTTCCAAAAATATTACTCCAAAAACAATAGCAGTATAATTACTAAAAATTCCAAAAGGTTTACGATCGTATAGACCAAATTTAATAATCTTAAATTTAATAGTAGAATACACTTCAGAATGAACAATCTTCGGATTATTATTGTTACTTTTTGCCAATGTAAACATGGAAATAATGAAAATATAGTCATATTGATTTTTAGCCGGTAATGGTGAACTTCATGATTACAAAGCATTGAAAGCAGCTAAAAAAACTTTCTAAAATGACTCAATAGCCAAGATTTTATGGTTATGTATTCTGATCAATTTGGTACTGAATATTTTAAAATTTAATTTAAATCAATTTAATGATTGTTTTGCAAGTAACCAATATAATATTTAAATAATATACTAAATTACTTAATTTTGGCACAAGTTACAAATTATGTTTTAAAACAAGACCTCATGTTATTGGAGTCACTCATTTAGCTGTGGTATGGCATGGAAAAATATTATATAAATTTAATTTGTGGCCTTGTTTTTTTCTGGTGCTAACATAGATTATCATTATACTAGAAGTATACACAAGATTAATCACTATGCAGTATTGCAAGGCCAATTACGATTTGCATTCCTGGTGATATAACCGATATTTACTTCTTTTATTTTCTCAACTGTTAATTACATTATTTAAACAGAATTTTTATTTTAAGATTTTCTGTACACTTCTATAAAAATCTACATACATTAGAAAGTAAATAAATTTTGGTACAAGTCTGTATTTGCTATACGGCTCTAAATAAAAGCGGAACTAAGGGTTCACAAATAGAATTTTACATTTTCATAGAAAAAAAATATTAGTTAATCCAAGTGAATTTTGTTTCATTTTTGTATTAGTTTGGTTTAATCATGATATAATCTGGCCTTTTCTTATGGGTTATGAGAAAATATTAGCATACTTGTAACGGGACATTTCCCCTCTACTCCCCTTTACGCCCCTTTACGCTGACTGACCTCAAGTCAATGATGGTTAGCGCCACATGCTTGGGGTGGAGAGCAAACTGCATGCGGGGAAGGACGGGAACAGACCCTGAGCCTGTGAAGTTGGTGATAGCCGAGAACGGCAGAGAACAGGGAAAAATCTTCCAGAAGGAATTAATGTCACCAGGCGGGGACACAGTCTCGCACAGTTACTGAGTCCCAACAGTCTGCAGAGAGTAGCCAGAGGTGAAGGACGAGATCACGCTGCTGTCGACGAAGATGTCAAAGAGTTGCTGAGCGAGTGAGCTCAGCGAGATGCGACGAAACTATGGAGGAGGTTGCGGTAGCCAAGCTGCTGACGACGGTCGCACACACTACACAACTAGGAGCCGGGGCAGTCGACTCACTGGCCGAGTCACCTAGCTGGAGAGGACCTGGAGTGACGACTCGTGGATGCCGGTGAGATCCCGCAGCTTAAGAGCAAGCCGCTACCCGTGGGAGGTGTCCATCAGCCAGAGCTCCTGGTCACGAGTCACGGAGTAGCTGACCGAACGAGGGTTGGAGTCAAGCGTTCGACAACCGATGAGTCGTCGCATGTCCAGGAGTCCATGCGACGGAGCCGAGTTGGGAAGAGTGACCCCAGTGCACTTCCGAGTATGGTGGGCTGTCTAACAAGACGACCAGCAACGCTCTTAAGAAGGCGAGTAAAAACTTTACCTTTACCATTACCGTTACCTTTACCAAACACAACACTCGATGGCGAGTAACTTAAAGTTCAAAAGTTATTTTAACGACTGCCTGGGAGTGAATGAGCGCACTCGTTGGAGTTAAAGTATACAACTCTGATTTCTATTTCAAGTTTTTTTTTCAAGATTCGTAATTTAATAAATTATAACTCTTTAGGGAAACTTGTAAATAGCCAGTGTAAACGTAATGTTAATGTCAATTTTGGCTTATTAATGCATTTTGCTGATTTGTTATAACGGGCGTTTATAGTTGATTGCACTTATTTTCGGTATTAACAGGGGTGTCATTAAATTTAGTTAAAAGCGAGTTGTGTTACGCTTCGTGCCAAAAGTAAATGGTTTTGTTTCATCAACGGATAGAAGGGTAATAAAAGTAATATTCCCTTTGGTTGAAGATGATTAATAGTAACAATGTTACGTTTAAGCCATAGTTTATATTATTTTGTTAATAATAAGAGATGGGGGAAAAAATCTTGTTTTATCGCTGGTTCATTACCCCTGCATCATATAATGTTTTTTGTTGTCCAACTAAAACATAGCGTTGCAAAACGTGAGAGGCAAGACCGTGACATGTGCCAGGTACCTCGTCTGGAGGCCCCTCACGGCCACTGACGTCACTCGCGCATACCTTTGGGATTAGGACGGCCCAGCTTCGCCCTCTGACCCCGCTTCATCCTTCCTCGGTGCTGTCATCTATCTTTTAACGGTCTGGGAATTATGGAGGCTTACAAAGGCCGCCGCGTGGAGTGGCGAGAGTAACGAAGTTTTTCTGGATGCTTCGAGCGTCTGTACGACCAACAGGTATACAAGCGACAACGATGGCCTCCACGGCAGTTCCAAGAGTTCGGAGTAAAGTGGAGTGAAAGTGCGTGTCCAGTGAAGAGGACGAAAGACCCCCACTTGGCGAGCGGCGAAGCGACGGAACCATGCGTGTGTGACCGAGTAATTTGAGTATGTGTGTGTGGACAGATGCTGTGTAAGGGGTGAACCACTGTTAAGCTTCAGCTTCAGTGAGGAGTGTGAACGGTGGACTTGGCAGATATTTAGTGATTTGTGAACTGAGACAGTGTGGTGATTTAATTTATAATGGAAATATTAGTAACAAATGAAACTGTATTAAATTAATTGAACCAAACGAATCAGTGTCTAGCAGAAAAGTTCGCCGAATTTCGAGTTTCCTGACATTTGTTGGGGAAAAGAAACATTTTTAAAGGATTTCGGGTAGGGATAAACCCCTTATTTCCTCCTATTCTCCCCCCCCCCTCCTTCAAGAATACTGCTGATGTCCAGCTCTGCTCTAAAACAACCTGTACCTGAGCCTTACCTAGAAGGTATTCCGTGTTATTCATATCTAAGTTGAGAAGTCCTTTCCTGTTCCACACGTAGCGACTGGTAGAGTTCCTGCCGAGCTTGTCCGCTTCCCACCTGGCGATGAGGTCGCTGGTGTCTCGACGGGCTCCCCACTCCCCTTCTTCGTCTCTCACGCCTTTGTGGCGGAAATTCATGCGACCACCTCCCATAATTACCTGAAGGAATAAAACACAAATTAAGTAAGTGACCTAGCAGAAGAATTATTAACATTTCAATATTAAAGCATCAGCTAAATTTATTTGGCTAATTTACATTTAGGTCCAAACCCATGTATTTGGACACCAGGTTTCCCACTTTATTTTACTCAAGACACTTTCCCTGGGTTTTACCTGATTTCAATGTCCCCCCACCAAAGAATTAGTGAAACACACACCAACCACAGATGATATGTAAAATTGATGACTATAAAATGTTTACACTCACAAAACACAGTTTTTCTATTACTGATATGCAATCAATGTTGCTAGCCGTAACATAAATCAACTATAGGATCAAACTTAGAGACGCAACATTATTAATTGTGGCCAGGTGAGGGACTATCGACATATGATCGTATTTCAAATGATTAAATCGATACACGTTATTTGATTCGTTGATTGTTTCTGTAACACTTAACTAACTATGAGAAGCAATGAGTTTTCAACTACCCATGAACAAGTGATTAAAATACAAATGGATTTTAGAAGACACGAAGGAACCTACCTAGTGGTATTAAAAAATTTTAAACTAGTTGGGTATCTAATATTTTGTATATTTCCTAGTGATTTTTCTAGGTTTTATGTTACCTTTCAATTCCCTGAGTTTTTTCATGTTTTCCAGATTCTCCCTGTCTGCGGAATCCCTGTGACATACATATAAGTAAATAATTTTTATGATTCATATTTATAACTCATTAATAACCCGCGGCTTTGCTTGAACATTTTCTGAGAATTGCTAAAAATTTTACCATTAAAAAAGGAATGTTATTAATTCCAAACATTTTTATTGAAAAAATAGAAAAAATAAATTGTCAGATACATAAAATATTTATTTCATAACATAACTGTTTAAAAATGATTCTTTTGGAGTATTTATTAACCATACGATTTTAAAACACATGTTTCAGAGTGTTCGAAGATATATTTTACCTTGATGAAATCACACTTACCTCCTGTTCATCCCACGAGATAGAAAATTTGAAAAAATTCTTAAGCTCGCACCTAAATTATTTTAACAAAGTTTATGCCATTGTTTACACTGAAACTTCCTTTTACTACGGTTAGAGATATTTTTGGAATTATTAAATAATTTCACTTTATTACAAATACCTCGCATTATTTAAGGATATTGATACAGGCATTTTTTTAATTGAAATAAAATACAGATATCAAGTTTATTATACAAGATATTAGTTGACTATTAGTTTACTTAGTATTACTTAAACCAAATCCCAAATATTTTTACTCCTCACCGCTTTTACCACAGTGATGCCAATGTAATAATTAAGAACTAAGTAAATATGACAATATCTATTAACAAAAAAAAATCAACCCTATTTTTTTAACCGCAGAAGTGAACTCCAAAACAATTATAATAAACTTATATTTATATTCATAACAATTCAGGCAGTAGTATTCGATTGATGCTGAACAAACCGACAGAGACAAAAATGATCAAATCTATATTTTTGATTTCAGAATAATTTAAATAGCAATTTTCAATCATTTTTACATTACTTCATCCAATAAATGTACAGATATTTTGCATCGAATAGTTTTATTATTAGTACATATTGATACACTCTAGTGACTACAAAGCAATGTAGCAAATAATTTATATATTACTTAAGACTCGGCTGCAAACTTTTGACTTTTTGAGTTTCCCAGCTGTACAAGGAAAATAACTTATAGAGACCATATGATAAAAAAAATATCATACAAAAAGTCCCAATCACAAATATTAGCCCGGCATTTTAGAAACAGCAGATTGCTTCTAGTGTATATCTGGAGACTAAATTTAGAACAAAAAAAAAAGAATGCAATGCTTAAACTATAACTAACACATCCATATTGTTTCAAAATGGATCTGATGACATGAGAATGCACTAACGTTGAAATTTGAGCCTTGTGATGCCAGAGAAATTAAATTTCAAATCGAAGCAAGAAATTCAGTATCAAAATACATTTCAGAAATAAGAGCAGTAAGTAGTAAAATTATTTATGATAAGAACAGTAGGCCTACAGACATATAAACCGACAGGACATAAGGTAAAATCACAAAAAGGACAATATTCAAGCTAATTTTCGACCATGTAGTGGCCATCATGAGTAAAGAAGTACGTGTTCATAGGTGCTACTTCCGAACACCTGGTTAAGGTCCACCTATACGGTGTGTTGAGCTTCAGAAGAAACCGCGCAATTTGAAAAATGCGTGACATATCTTAACTGAGTTTGTTTACAAAAAAATCATTTAAGAACATTCTGAGGGCGGATTGGTATTTCTATTTCCGTATATTATTTAAAAACTGTATTTTTATGAGAGTGAAAAAGGCGTCTTTTCAGAATGAATTTTTAGTCATGAAAAGTCCGGTACAGATTCATGAAAGCTCTCTAGGGCTTTGCATGAAACCTTTTGTCTCGTTCCTTCACCATTTAATGTTATAGCTACCGCTCAACTATCATGGTTGAACTATGCACGACGAGAAGACTGCGCGCCAGTCCGCAGCCTTGCGCCTAGAGGCGATACCACGCTAGAAGCACCAACGTAAACGCTCTGACGACTGAACATAACGGCTGCAAAGAAGTTTTACTTTTTAAAAAAAGAAGACCACTGTAATTGTCCCGGCTAAAGTTCATGACTCCGCAATTAAGTTTATCCTAACTAGCGGTGAGTGACGATTGGATGACAAAGGGGGGGGGGGGGGGTGATTCCTTGTTATTTTTCCCTTCCTCGACACCCAAGGCCAGATCCAGGGAGGCGCAACTGAACAGGCGGAACATGGCCACTAAAAAAAACTGAATGGTTGAGAAGTGCCCACATCAATAATTAATTATAAAAGTATAAAGAAAAAAGAAATCTCTTAACTATAATGACTTAAAAAAAAATAAATAAAAACAAACATTCTTAGTTCAGTATTTATGGAATTGTGTATTAACAGAGTAGCGTATTGAGTATAGTGGCAAAATATAATAATTTTTTTTTGGAATAATGTTTGACAGTGTTGAATCATCTTGGAAGCAATGAAATAAGTACGGCTGCCACGTGCACATGTCCGTGATTTTTTTCTTTCGAAATTATAACTGCGGTTACTATTTCCAACAATCACACTTTTCGGCTATGCAGTATTTTTTATTTTTTATTTTTTTATTTTTTTGAAACAAACGATAAAACACTTTAACATACTGTTTTGTTGTTTCGTATCGGAAAAAGTACAATATTCCCAGCAAAGTACGACAGGAGTTAAATCAAGTTAGCCAACATATTCTTTCAGAAAGTTAACGACTTGAAGGAGGTTAAGGTTGGCGATGACCACCGCGCAGAAGAGAAGGGGAAGCCTTCTTTTCACAGACGATAGAACCAAACGCCCGATCGTGTATCTTCGGTTTTTTTTTCCTTTATTGTAACTCATGATAACTAATGGTCAATTAGGTTAGGTTAGCTACATTATAAATACTTTAAGGCATTGTGGACGGTTGAATTGGTTAGGATAGCTACATTAAAGATACTGTGGAATCAAAAATAAAAAAGCGAGCATGAACTTCGGGGAACTTGGGGTGTGTCTCTCTCGTGTGTGAAACGAAGGCTTCCCGAAGAGGAGAGCCGCGGGACACGGGGAGGGGAGGTCACCTTGAGGTCGCGGCCCGGCAGGTCCAGCACCAGCTGCGCGGCGATATCGCGGCACGGCTTGGGCGTGTCGCCGTCGCTCTCCCAGCCGCGGTCCGCGTGCGCGTAGCCGCCCGCCGGGGTGGCGTGCGTGACGCGCGTGTTGGTCGCCAGCCCCGCGCTGCGCCCCGCCGCCTGCGCGCACGCACGCGTGACTCTCGTCACACAGTCACACAGTCACACCTCGCACGTGATGTGTGGGTATGAATCATTTCAAACCTGTGTCCACTGCAGGATGGAAGTGACGTGGTGGGAGGTGTTGCCCAGCGACGGGCAGTCGTTCGCCTTGGCGCCGGCCGAGACCCCGACCACCCCTCTGTTGGTCTTCACGCCCGACAGGCAGGCCGTGGCGGCGCAGGCAGAGTCGGCCACTTGCGAGTCCACGCAGTACGTCTGCGGCCCATGACAACACACACACTCCCATGAGCCCGGCCCCGCCATCCCCGATAGTTCACATTTTTTTTGCTGCAATTATGATTTTAACTAATGTTCGCAGGCTTTCAACGGCCATTGCCTGAAGTAGCTCGGCTTCTGGGTTGTAGCCGTGTCCTCGGCGAATAATTCACCTACGTTTAGGTCGACATTGCTCCCTGATGATGGCGACTGCAATGTCGACCGAAACTTCGGTGAATTATTTGCCAAGGACACGGCTACAACACAGAAGCCAAACTTCTTTATGATTTCAACTATTTATAGCAGTTTTTTTTTTGGCATGTCATTGCATAAATAACATCTCCCAGACCTTTATTTTGTTGCCACCACGTGTTCACTAACAGGTTCAATTTGGCGCGGGTGACTTCAACTATCATGGCAATCACACCAGTTTGCATGTGTTTTACTTCAAGGAATTTCCAAAAGTTGAGTCCTATGCCGTGTCGAGCTAAAAAAATTAACACGGAAGCTTCATTGCAAGGGGGAACAAAATATTGGAAATCGCAAGATTTTGAGGCTTGATACCTTCCCTGACGCACATGCGGTGTGCAGATTTTCATGAAGAAACCACTTGATTTGAAAACTGCTCAAGATAGCCGTGAGTGGTGTATGTATACGAAAAATCATTTAAGTATTCGCTGAATGAGGATGATTGGTTTTGTTTCCCGATGACGTTTTTGATGTGTATTTTTAGAAGAGTGTAAATTCCTAAAAGGAGTGTTTTCGTGCTAATTTTTAGACATGGAAAACCCTGCAAAGATCCTTGAAAGCACGTATATCTTTGTATTCATTTTCCCGTGATATAATGTCACGGTAACCGCTCAACTACCTTAGTGCACGACGAGAAGACTGCGCGCTAGGTCAGAACCTAGCGCTTAGAGGCGACACCGCGCTAAAAGCACCAGCGAGCGCCACTGACAGTAAACATTCGGCAATTGATTTATCACTTTCATAATAAGATATTTTGTTTGGCATTTTTTTACAGATCACATCAAATTCAATTCTTTAGGGAAAAAATGGATAGCTGATCAAAAAATTGTAACACAAAAGCACTGAATTATCAACTTTGAAGTAAAATATTTTGAAAATTATGCCTCTTAAACAAAAAAAAACTACAATTTATAGTGTCCATGCACAACTCTTTTACATGGAAAACTTAAAAAAAAATATTTCAAATAGGGCCTTAAGAACAAGATTTTTGATTTGATTCTCGATTAATTAAAATCGTTAATAAACCATGGGAAATGTGAAACGCAAGCTAAGTCGTGAAATATCACTGTGTGACCGTGACCCAGCTCGAGCGCACGGAGATGAAGGGATGGACTTAAGGTCCCCACACACGATCAGTCCGAAATGTCAGTTCAGACTTATCAGTTGGAACTGAACAGTCGGAAAGGTGCAAGGATAGTTGACTGATCGGTCGGAACGCTGATGGCTCCCCATCAAATCGGACTGTGTGCTCGAGAGCCCTCAGTCCGAACTGCCGTGTGTGGGAACAGCGACTTACAAGTCCATCAGCTGAGTGTCGTGGCAGACATCTTTGTTTGAACTTTCGGTTGCTTTGCTAATTTTCCCCCTTGTTTTCTAACTAAAAATGCAACTGAAATTGCAACAACCAAATGTTCTTCCATATTCTACGATGTAACGACACATCCCAGAGCAACAGCAACCAAAATATTGATCGTGTTTGGGGAAGGCCAAACTGTCAGTTTGGACTCAGCACCTGAACTGATTCACAAAGCAAGGAAGACAAAGAGTTGCAACTGAATGCTACAACTAACGCTCTTATTTTCTTGAGAAATCAGTGAACTGTGCGGTATTGATCAGCAACCTAACCACCTAAAAATCGTTAAATTTTCGAAAGTAAATGTTGGCATACTTGATTTAATTTCATGATCGTTCGTTGCTGAGAATAATCAACCTATATGTATTAGATTATCTATTTTCCAATACGGAACAACCAAAACTCCATGTAAAAAATGCGTTATCTTTTGTTTCAAAAATTAAAAAAAAAAAACTGCACGGACGCAAAGTACGAGTGTTGAAAATCATAACCTCTAGTTTAAAGAAAAAAAAAAAAAACACGAGCACACGTCTGCACATGGTAGCCATTATTATTTAATTGCTACCAAAATTAACTAAAATTGTCAAAAATTATTCCGAGGTATAATGTTTTGCAATTATACTAATGCATTCTATAAATTCAGAATTATTAGGTTTTTTTTGACGTAACAACGTCTAATAAATAATGAACGCCGGCTGCAAGAACGAAAACATTGGTTGTCTGTAAAGTCGGTTTACGGACGATAGTTTAACATGACATCGTTATAACAAAACATTAATGAAAGATTGATCCAGAAGAAAAGGAAGTATCATATTCGGCCTGAGACTTAGCCGTAATACGTTTTTGCAACCAAACCATTTTGGCATTAAAAATATTATATTCTTTGAGGAAGAATTTTTTTTCTATCTTTTGTATGATAAAATCTACCTCTGCATACTTTTATGAATAAAATTGAATCATTTTTATTGAATTATCTCTATTTTGTTTGGATACAAAAGAGTGAAATGAAATGTACAATTTAATTATAAAATGTACTTTTATTTGCATTCATTATTTAAATATATTTATTACTTTTGAAATGTTACGTGCGCCGTATTTATTTTTACAAGTTAAAAAAAAAAAACGTCGCACCTGCCGGGATTCGAACCGACAACCTTACGATTAGGAAAATTAACGCCGTTGACCGCTTTTTTTTTTTTTTTTTTTAAAAAGATGGATGGCACACTGGCAAGTTTTGACAGTCACCAGTGTGCCAACAATCTCCCCCCCTTAATGTTGTAGTTGTAAGTCACCCCGAGTCATTGTGGAATGGTAGTGTTGGTTGAAGGTTGTTATTAAGACAATACAAATTACACCCATGTCTTACCCGGGATTCGAACCCGGAGCCCCCGCACCGTAGCCCGGTGGGCCGTCGACTGCGCTACGGAGGCCGACTGCTCAGCCAAGAGGCCATGCATGACAATTTATTGTTTCAGATGGTATATAGACTCTTTAATCATTTTGTTCACGGTAGGGGAATAATATTATTTCGTTTTAATAACTCGATTTTATAACAAATACGCATCCCAAATACACCAAACTTATTTATAAGGTGTTACAATATTTTTTAAAACATTGTGCAAAAGATCCCGGTTGTAATTTGAATTATTATGTGTAACTGTAAAACACCATTGTTGGTTCAAAACGTATTTGAATATCCAACATTACTTTTAAATAACCGTACCGATTGTGCTGAGAATCGGTGGACGATCGTTAAATTACATAATACTAATAATTCAAACGACGAAAATATGATTGAAAAGTCAAATCGATGTTTGTTCCAATCGAGTGGAAGAGAGATGCCACGCATGCGTACAATGAGCATGAAGAGAGATGCCACGCATTCGTACAATGAGCAAACAGGAACATCCGTAGTGGGACATCCGTAGTGGGACACTTTTTCGTGCGTGCAGCTGGCGTTCATCGATTTATTAGAAGTTGTCACGTCAAAAGTGTCCCGTTATGCACATTGTTCCGTTACGCTGTGTTCCGTTGCGCTCATTGTACGCTTGCGCCGCATCTATCTCTCTTCCACTCGACTGTTTATAAAGTGAAGTGAAAAGTTAATGTGGTTTTCATTGCTTATTACAACAACAATTTCGGCAATAAAGGTTCATTATTCTTGCATTTTAAAAATCTGATTACCTACTAATATAGTTTCAAGTATTTATTATTTTATTATTAAAATAAAAATGATTCAATTTTATTCATAAAGTATGCAATCATTTCATCAATGTTTTGTTATGACGTTGTCACGTTAAACTATCGTCCGTAAACCGACTTTACAGACAACCAATTTTTTTCTTCATATTGAAAAGTTTAGTTTTGATGTTGGCATTTGTGTTGTGACCGCCCCCACCTTGGCCAGGCCGGAGTAGGGGAAGCGCTCGAAGGACAGCTCGGCCTCCTCGCCGGACAGGCCTCGCCGCTGCCCCAGCAGGGCGCGCGCCGCCGCCAGCGTGGCCGTCGACATGCCGTCCCCCAGGAACAGCACCACGTTCCTCGCGCGCCGCTCGACGGGCGCCGCCGCCAGCCGCCCCGCCAGCGCCGCCTGGCCCGCCGCCAGCCAGAACCCGGCGTCTGTACAGTAGTTTGGCAAATATTCGCCGTTCATTTACCCAAAACAGGAAGAAAAAGTATTATCTTTGAAAGATTTGTGCAATGGGAGTGCATGACTTGATGTAAGCTTTTGGACATACGCCATTGCTTAGCACATGTATGTATGTAGAAGAAAACTACAAAAAAAAAACACAAATGACAAAAAACACAAATAAAGCAAAAATTTGCCCCACAATTTGTGGTTTTTTTTTCGTTATGTTAGTCCATTATTCTTTGTTTTTCTCTGTGGAGTATTGTGTGGCGTTAAATCCTGACAACAGAAACTTTTTGCTTAATTTGTGTTTCTTTTTTTTGTAGTTTTCTTCTACAGACATACATGTGCTAAGCAATGGCGTATGTCCAAAAGCTTACATCAAGTCAGGAAAAAAATGTTTCCGAAGAGTTATAATTTTACATAAACAATCCACTTCAATAGTTCTTGAACCATTTCTGACCCCTTACTGTAATGTTCCGAGGTTCTGACACTTCCAGAGTGAACTATGGAAGGAGGGGGGGAAGGATAATATCGTATTGAGAGGGATTCTGGGTACCTGAAATTTTCGCTTTTTTCGATTAGTCTAAGCCAGCGGTTTCCAATTTTTTTTTTCGGCCAGTGAAACCTATGATCGGCTTTTCTTTTGGCGGAACGCCAACTCCTTCAAAGAAAGTTGTTTGACGATAATAATTGTGCCAGCTTCATATGACATTCGTCCTGACTCACGGAACCCCTGTGAACCTGCCACGGAACCCCAGGGTTCCGCGGAACAACCTGTTGTCAACTGTTGGTCTAGGCAGTCATAAAATGTACTCAGATACTACTCTTATGTCTGTTCGGTTCCTTAAACTCCCTATAGGGAAAGGTCGTACAGCTGACCGTGTTACAGTGCCGACCTTTCCTAGTTATCACTTCTGACACTAGGTATCAGCATTTTACAGGCGTTCGTGAATAACTTTTACCTGCATAGTTCACGTGCTTAGGCGACTACCTACCGTCTTTGTTCAGAGTTGAATGAACCGTGACCCGGTGAAGGTGTCCGTTTACATTTCGTGCGTGATAAGTTGTTTTGACGAAGTCAAAATAAGTTATTCCTTTAGCATCCACTTTATCTCTTGAGAATAGGGTCAAATAAGTTGTTATTAAATTCACGATACTACTTGACATAAATGTGCATCTCGCATTAATGTTACCAAGCTATCGTACATTACCGACCACCCAATTTTTGTCTAGTACCAACGAAGAAATATATAATAAAAAATCAACATGTTAAAGCTTTTTTTTAATATTTTCAGGGAAAAATGGCTAAATATGAAAACAGAAAGAAAGGAAAATGTAAAGAGGACGATATTTGATAGGCAATTCAAGAAGTTGAATAAATAGAATAAATAGAAACAGCGATAATTCAGCGATAATTGATTGAACAAAATGCAAACAATGATATTTCAATTCGTGTGTGATATGCACAATAGGTAGCCCAGGAGACTTTTCAACAAATGTGTTTATTTCATATAGTGTAGCGGCAGTTCGTCTGTTTTCGTTGTATGATTGCGCGCGCATGAAGCCTGGACAAACAAGCATTAACGAATTATCCTTACCTTTTCCCCTAAGTGTGACAAATAGTCACTTGATATTACATATTAAGTACCTTGGTGTGTATGTACGTAATGAGATAATTTGTTACGTAGTGAAATTACCTCTGGTAGAACATTTGAAGTTTACGTTATTCAAATTAATCCCATTGCCAGTACCAAAGCATGATGGTGACACAAAATTTGTTTTTGTGTCTCCTAAAACATAATTCCTATTAGCATCTATCAGTATTTTTAAAAATTACTACCTCTGAGTACAATAAGTGTAAGGCTATTGACGCAAACTGGCGAGTGTGCGTAAGCAAACTTCGCCTTTATATTGAACACACCATCAGGAAGATTGTGAAGTTCAATTATTATTCCCGATTTTGCTATTTCCTAAGTATTGTATATAACACATACTAGAATTAAACACTTCAGTATGGCACCAGTTATACCCACACGAATGGCTTTATGTTACACCGAAACCAGAGACAAAAACAGTTGTATGTAACGGACAAGAGCCAAGGGACGAATTAATTTCTGGAACTGGTCGCTTAATACTTTTAAAATAGTGTAAATGTTTAGGGGAGAGTATTTTAATTCAAAGTCAAATGGAATAACGTAGTAATTATAGTGATAAGGACTTTGAACCAACTATTTCATTAGAAATGATTGTTGGAAAATCTGTAATGAATAAGTTAACACTTATGATTTAATGTTGAATTTGTCACTGAATAAAAATGATGTTGGTCTAGAGGATTTAAAATTAGCAGGACAAAAGATGGAAGTGATGGAGAAGACAATACACGAGGAAGAGTGGAAATTGAGTCAGTCACACTTGAAGTACAAACTTTCACTATTAGTCTCTATTATTGTGTTATGTCTTTGTTTTCAAAAGTGTAAAGGTCTAAAGCGGTTTACTTGGTTTAAGGCTAGAGAAAGCTGTTGAAATAGTCTGTGTTTCCGTCCACTAATCGTTAATACTGTTTACTACCTATGTGGGAAGAACTGGTTTCATAAGGGTTAGCCGAAATGAGTTTTATTACAAATTTATTAATTACTAAACTTTACATTAATAATAAATAATTGGACTTAAAAATGTCCGATCACAAGTCACTGGCCCTTAAAAATGTTTATCCTCAAGTCACTGGCACTTAAAATTGTTTATACTCAAGTCACTCAATGTCTGTCAATTTCCACAGTTCGCACTCTTCACTGGAGCTAGGCTCAACAGTGGTTCGCCCCTTACCATACATCTGTCCACACTCACAGCCTCGCGCCACTCAGTCGCACTCTCACGGTCCAGTCGAACTCCGCGTCGCGCCACTCAGGGAGGAAGTCTCTCGCCCTCTTCGCTGACGTCGCACTTTCCTTCGCTCGGAATCCGGCGTCGTGGCTTAAGTAGTCATACGTCGTATTTCCAGAACCGACGAAAGCAGCTGTCACAAGTCGCGTCATCCTGGGCTGACCCGACGCCCGAACAGTCCAGAAAAGCAGTGCCAATTCGCTGCGGCGACCCGCAGAATTCCCCAGGCCGCTCAGCGATCGATGACAGCGCCGATGCAAGACGACACGTAGGGCCCTTGTTATCCAGCCAGGCACGCGTAGCACGCCTTACGTCAGTGGAAGGCACGTGACACGACGCATGACCCCAGTGGCCGTGCAGGGCCGCCAGCCAGCTCCGAACCTGGCGCGTGTCGTGGTCCTGTTTGCGTTCGTAACAATACGGTAAACAGAGATACGCGATTGATAAGGCGAACTCCCCTACGAGAGCCAGTACACGAGCGAATTCTCTGATAAGATACGTAGTGGGAATGAGCGTGATGGTAGGGAGCTCAAGTGAGAAAGTCAGCTCCCACTCAACGTTACTACGTGACTGGCTTTTCTCGACAGGGGAGGGATTGTTGTGACCAGAAGTAGTAGTGTGTAATAGCCGGTCCGGGCACAGGATGCAGGATGTGGAGCCGAACCACATCTCTGATTCTGACGACACGGCGGCCATCTTGGATGAGCGTAACGGGACACAGCGTAACGGGACAAGTAGATCACGGCGGCCATCTTGGATGACCGTGACCTTGACCTTTGACCTTTTAACTGGTCCTTGACCCCGGCAGTCATATTGGATCCGCCATATTGGATCAGACATCTTGGATACCGTCGACTTTGTTTCTTTTGTTTGTTCCTATATAGCGCCAGCGGCGCTCTTACCTTTTTCTGTTCCACTGGACGCCGCCATCTTGAATACCGTCGACTTTGTTTCTGTTGTTTCTTCCTAGATAGCGCACGCGTCGCTCTGTCTCATCACATAAGGTCGATGTTTCATTACCTACCAGAGCTATTATGGTCCTTATCGAATTATTAAATTTTTTTTTATGCAAAATACATTGGAAGGGCTGTGATTCGAACCAGCGCAGCTCTGATCTCTAGGTTGGAAAACATACGCCTTTGACCGCTCGGCCATCGAGACATTTACTAGACTGAGAATTAAATAAGGTATATAAAAAAATAACATGCATATTTGGACTTGAACTTTTTTTTAAATTTTAAGTAATAATAGCACTACCTGTTCGAGACAGAGCCGCCATCTTGGTTAATGACGTCAACATTGCAATTTCCGTTACGCCCGCCATCTTGAAAATTTGTAATTTTTATGTAAGAAAATCGGGAAAAAAATTAAATAATCGAATTAAATAATAAAAATCTTAAAAACCACTGTTGGACTTATCTTTACGGTCGCCATCTTGGATTATATAAATGTTGCATATTTTGTTACACCCGCCATCTTGGTTAAGTACTATGTCATCGTTACACTTTATGTTATGACCGTCATATTGGATCCTATTAATGTTGCAATTACCGTTATGGTCGCCATCTTGAAATTTAGACGCCATCTTGTAAATCGATAATTTTTATGTTAGAAAATCGGGAAAAATTCATCAAAAAACTAACTTAATAGAATACTAATTGATTAGATCGATTACCGTCCTAGGTTCGAAACCGCTAAGAGCAAAAAAAAACATCAGATCCTTCCTCCACAGAAGCCACCTACAGACTGACCTACCACCAATATCAAGGTATATATCGTCAGCTGGTATGACGTCATATCCGCCATCTTGTCTTCGTTCGCTGAAGACAGTCATCTTGTTTTCGTCTGCTAGAGTCTAGAGTGTGCTAGCGACATGTTAGTATAATTTTCTGTTCAACATACCTTTAACCTCGACTGTTGCCATTGAACATTGTCATTGACCTTTAACTTTGTCATTGACCTTGAAAATTGACCTTGACCTTGAAATTTGACCTTGACCTTGATATTTGACCTTGACCTTGATATTTGACTTTGACCTTGACGACCATCATAGATCCGTCATTTTATGTTCAGTACATGCTACCAGGAGCTACCACATGCTAGTGGTCATTGCCAACATCATGTTTTCGTCTGCTGGAGGACACCATCATGTGTGAACTTGTCTTATAGAGTACATTACCATCATACTTGTCTAAGTTTTACCCGCACCTGCTACAGTGCAGTAATCATTTATTATTACTGAGGTGCCCGCCATCTTGAAATTTGGCCGCCATCTTGAAATCATGTAATTATTAAGCTAGAATTGCGGGAAAAATTCCAAAAGTCTCCGAAAAAATCAATTATTAATTTACAAATTAAATCAATGGATTCCTGTCCACGGTTATATTCTTGACCAGTGACAGTTGTAACTAATTATTAAATAAATTTTAGATTCTGTTTTCCATTACCTTTCGTGGAGTTTATTTATCATTCACTCTACGATAAACAACTCAAGTCAATATACCTGACCAATGAATTAATACAGTGCCGATTAGCCTATTATGAAAGTCTAATTTTTCAATAATCTGAATAACCTATAAGCCGTTCATGTACAAAGCCACACATATAGATCAATTGTCTTCAGTCCATGAGACCGAGTAATGTCATTATCCGACGTATAGGCTAGTCATTTCAGGACCGCAAGACCTTCGTCGTTAGCTAATTATATTCAATTAATCCATCGTGACATTGTTATACATACTAAAGGACCAAGTGAGCTTGAAAAATATTTTAGTAACACCAAGAGGTTTTAAACTAGTAAATATTCAGTCACTACATTTTGTACTACGCACAATCAACAAAAAGGAAGCACCGACAACAAAAAGACAGCACCGCCAACGAAAAGGCAGCACATTTGGAAGCACCATCAATGAAAAGACAGCACATTTGGAAGCACCGAACACGAAAAGGCAGCACCGCCAACGAAAAGGCAAAACATTTGGAAGCACCGACGACGAAAAAACAGCACCGTCATCGAAACGGCAGCACATTTGGAAGCACCGGCAACGTAAAGGCAGCACCGACATTGAAAAGGCAGCACCGTCATTGAAAAGGCAGCACATTTGGAAGCACCGCCAACGAAAAGGCAGCACATTTGGAAGACCGCCAACGAAAAGGCAGAACATTTGGAAGCACCGTCAACGAAAAGGAAGCACATTTGGAAGCACCGCCAACGAAAAGGCAGCACATTGGAAGCACCGGCAACGAAAAGGCAGCACCATCAACGAAAAGGAAGTACATTTGGAAGCACCACCAACGAAAATGCAGCACAATTGGAAACACCGTCAACGAAAAGGCAGCACCATCAACGAAAAGGAAGCAAATTTAGAAGCTCAAGTTACGAGAACTAAGTCTTAGTTAGAAATCGGAATACAAGAAATAAAAACATTACATTTTTATAATTGAAATTATTTATTTCTTTTCATTATACTAATGCAAGTAAAACAAGCCATTATTGTATGTAGCCAGCTTTCCTTAGTTCTTTGAGTATGAAGGATATTTCTTTGATGCACGAATAGTTTCCTGCACAAAGCGAGCCATGTAGAAGTCTTAACCGGTCAACCAATATGTTTGGATCTTTCCATGATGTGTAATCAATCTCTTCTACCAACATTTTACTTGCTTGTTTACTATAAATATTATGATCTCTGGCGTCTTCCGTTTTAACACCATCCTGAGGGTAACTTTCATTTTCGAGGCAGTGATCATCACAAGCTTGATCAGATTTATTTAATATATCTCGACATGTCCAACGTTTCGGTCTCAGGACACCGCCACATTCTTCGATCTTATCAGCTTTAGGTGCTTCATCGTCTATGCCGTTGTCAACAGCCTCAAGTCACTGTAACAATCACTGTAGAATACATCCTCTTCACCCAGATTACCGTATGAATTCGATATCTATGATGTCGAAGTGTCTTTATCGTCTTCATGCTTCCTTTTTAGGAGTCCATCATTTTTACAAAGTAGGAAAGATCTACTTGAATTCAGCTGGAATGTATTCTCACTTTTCACGTTAAGGATTCTTCCATTGTCTTCATTCTTCCATAAATCATCTTCCTTCAATTTAAGCTCTTCGTCGAGATCGTAAGAGCCACGAACATAATCTCTCCCAAGACAAGGAAAATTAATGTCGTAATGCAGATTACTCTTCCTTAGCCTAGTAGATCCATCGTTGTCCTCTAGCTTGTACGCAGGCTTGGCGTTACAGGTTCTGTCATGTCTTTTTAAGCACTCTATCCGCATAAACGACTTGTCACATCGATCCCAACTTATCATATTGCGTAGTGGATTTTTAACACAGTCATTCTTCTCGTGTTGTCTTCCATTCTTTCTCAAGATAAATTCTTTGCTGCAAAACTTACACCTGTGTCCTTTCGATACAGCGACAGGCACCGACTCAGGATTCATATTAGTTACTGTGACTAATGTTAGATACAAACTGACTGTTTTCCAATTGGATCCATTGCTTAAATATAATTTTTTAAATATTTCGTCAGCGAGAGTTAAGTTATCTCATGCAAAGGTACTTGTTGTAAGTAGTTATGCTTTTCAACAACAGATGACACCACGTGTTGCTTGCAGGTAAATATTATTTATTTCACGCGGGATGCAGGTTGCTCACTAACGATCGCAATATAGGGACGGCTTCGCTAGACTCCAAGGAGAAGGAAGTTTGTTCTTCCAGTTAGTGCTTCTCAGATTTCTCAGAGCATATTATTAGACTGAGTAATATATATTTTTTTATTTCCACCTGATAAAAATATTGCAAGTGTCGATTGAGTAGCAGAAAATCACTAATTAATTGTAACTTTGAATAAAATGACATGTCTCATTAGGAGTAAAACTTCTTCATGGAGAGATCGGTTCCTCAGAAATAACCAGAAGCACTTGGAGAAACTAATAATCGCAAGCACACGGAAAAAAATCATCATAATATTGACAAGAATAATCAGGAGCACACGGAGAAAAACCATCATAATATTGACAAGTATAATCAGGAGCACACGGAGAAAACCAACATAATATTAGCAAGAATTATCGGGAGCACACGGAGAAAAACACCACACATTTACTTTGATATATTAAAATTTAAAATAATTAAAATTTAAAATAAAAAATTACAAAAAATACAAAAAATACAAAAACTGATTCTGATAGCTTGTGAACTTATCATTGATGAGCAAAGATAGAGTTCTAGATCAAGCCAGAATCAGACGCCAGAGATCATAATATTTATAATAAACAAGCAAGTAAGATGTTGGTAGAAGAGATTGATTACACATCAGTAGTATAACATAGCCGGTACTAGATCTGGCGCTGGCGCGTGGAGCCGAGAGCCGGCTCCGCCATCTTGGATTTGTGACGTCACGGCGGCAAAAATTCCTCAAAATTCCTCAAAAATGACTCAAAATTTCCCGTTTTAAGAAAAAAATTCCCGTTTTCGAGGGAAAAATTCCCGTTTCGAGGGAAAATTTCCCGATTTAGTCCTTAAAAATCCCAACGGCTAGAAATGTCCTGATAGAGGCTTAAGCATCCTTAACTCAAGCCTCAGTTAAGCCTCTATCAGGATGTGACCTTGACCTTTGACCTTGACCCCGACGGCCATCTTGGATCCGCCATTTTGGATGACGTCATTTCGTTTTCTAGAAAATTCCGGCATTGTGTTATCCGCCATTTTGAATTATGACGTCACCGTTGCAATTTCCGTTACGGCCGCCATCTTTAAATTTATTATCCGATTTTAATAAAAAAATTTAAAAATTATAAAAAATTAAATAATAAACAATTTAATAAAATATTTAAAAAACAAACATTTACGACACGGAGCTCGGAGTCCTCGGTTCAAACCCGACGAGTGCAAAAAAATATAAATGGCGACCGATCCTTCCCCCGCGGTGGCTGCAGGCATACTGACTCCCTCCACTTTTTTTTCAAAGCATATATATATATCGTCAGGTAGTATGACGTCATGGCCGCCATCTTGTCCTCGTCTGCTGGAAGCCATCATCAGTGTATCGTCGGCGAGAGTGCGCTGACGCCATGTTAGTTTGATTCTTATCCGCTAGAGTGCAGTAATCATTTATTATTGCTGTGACACCCGACATCTTGTCATTTGGCCGCCATCTTGAAAATCCATAATCATTTAGCTAGAAATTCGGGAAAAATTCCAAAATTCATTAAATAAATTTGTAATCTATATACTGCTCGATTAGGTCGACTAAGGTCCTTGGTACGATCTAGGACGAAGATAAAAAATAAATTTAATTAAAAAACCAGAAAAGTGTCAGGTTCGAGGAATTAAACACCGCAAGTTCTTTTACAAACATAATATTTATTACATATTTTCTATTCTACTACAGGAACATTTGCGATAGTTATCAATTTTATAATCATTTAGGCCTGCATAGGCGTGAAATAACTAATTCTTAGCTCCAATCGGTTTATACTAGACAGAGACCAACCAGATCCTCTACAGACATAGTCCTCCTCTTCTTGACAGAGTTTCTGGATACCGTTTTTAACAGTTTGCTTCACATCGGTAGAACTGTAAATTACTGCGGCCGATGTCTTGAATGCACACTTCTTCACTTTGTCATCGAACGGATATGGCTTTCCATATATACAGTCCAACCACAAGTTATATTTCAAAGGTCCGTTTGTTGCTACATCATCAGTAAGCTGATTGATTATCTTCTGTCTGATATCGTCAAGAAAATTACAAATGTCCTTCGACTCACCGAATGTATTTAGATAATAGTAGTCTTTCAACGTTCCACGAAATGCAGACTGCGTCAAGTAGAAGCCATTATCGTTCACTTGTAATGCGCCGAACACAGTCTTAGGTTTATTTTCCTGTTCAGACGTCATACCAATCGGTTGCTGCACATCGGTTTTCTTGCTTGTACGCTCACGAGCCTTCAACCTAAACCGAGGAGTCGAAATTTCTGCAGGTAGTTCAGCAGTAGGCACACGGACTTCACCTTTACAGTTTTTCGCATGTCGTCGCAAATTATCAATTCTAGTAAACCATTCATGACACTCATCACATCGAAACTTCATGCGAGATGGATTCTTCGTGCATTTGCTCCGCTCATGTCTTCGTGCATCATGAGCAAATGCGAACGACGTATCACAGTAGCTGCAAGGATACCGTGGTGATGAAGACGAACCTTTCAGACCCGATCCAGATACTGACGTTGCCGCAGTTGCACCATCTCCAGGCATACTCTTATGAACATCAATGCATCGTTGTTGCGCCGAAACCTTTACTTTCTGCCGAACAGCAGGACCTTTGCATGCCTTCATGTGCGTTTTCATATTATCTTTTCTGGCAAACTGCTTATGACATTTCTCACAAACAAACATTTTACGATATAGGTTCTTGGCACATTCTCTATTCTCATGTCGTCGAGCATTGCTGTTGTTTGAGAAAATCTTGTCGCAGTAACAGCACCGATGTTCGCTAGTTGTCAAATCAGCATCCATTGAAGTCTCCATTGATGGCGAACCAGCGTTCGCCGAGTTTCCCTGTGCAGACAGCACTAGCGGCATTAAAGTCTCTTCTGCTGGCGGTACCACGTCTGTTGAAGTCTCCTCCAGTGTTGACATCGACGTTGCCAACGGGATCTGCTCCACCATCGTCGACGCTGACGTCATGGTTCCCGCAGTCGATGGTACAACCTCCATCGAGTTCGTCGTTAAAGTCGGTAAAGATGCCATCGAGTTCGCAAGAACAGGTAATTACGTGATTAATGCACCAGAAGAAACAAACTAGGTGATCCTTACACCGACGACGTCAGTAACAAACTAAGCATCCTGTTGTCTAGAGCTCGCTTATATATACATGCACCGTATGGAACAATACGCTAGTCAAATCAAGAACCATTTACAATAATACTAGAGTCAAAACAACATTAAAAATAGAAGGACCATCAACGAAAAGGCAGCACATTAGGAAGCACCGACAACGAAAAGGCAGCACATTTGGAAGCACCGACAACGAAAAGGCAGCACATTTGGAAGCACCGACAACGAAAAGGCAGCACATTAGGAAGCACCGACAACGAAAAGGCAGCACATTTGGAAGCACCGACAACGAAAAGGCAGCACATTTGGAAGCACCGACAACGAAAAGGCAGCACATTTGGAAGCACCGACTACGAAAAGGCAGCACATTTGGAAGCACCGTCATCGAAAAGGCAGCACATTTGGAAGCACCGACAACGTAAAGGCAGCACATTTGGAAGCACCCACAACGTAAAGGCAGCACATTTGGAAGCACCGACAACGAAAAGGCAGCACATTTGGAAGCACCGACAACGAAAAGGCAGCACATTTGGAAGCACCGACAACGAAAAGGCAGCACATTTGGAAGCACCGACAACGAAAAGGCAGCACATTTGGAAGCACCGACAACGAAAAGGCAGCACATTTGGAAGCACCGACAACGAAAAGGCAGCACATTTGGAAGCACCGACAACGAAAAGGCAGCACATTTGGAAGCACCGACTACGAAAAGGCAGCACATTTGGAAGCACCGACAACGAAAAGGCAGCACATTTGGAAGCACCGACTACGAATGGCAGCACATTTGGAAGCACCGACAACGTAAAGGCAGCACATTTGGAAGCACCGACAACGAAAAGGCAGCACATTTGGAAGCACCGACAACGAATAGGCAGCACATTTGGAAGCACCGACAACGAAAAGGCAGCACATTTGGAAGCACCGCCAACGAAAAGGCAGCACATTTGGAAGCACCGACAACGAAAAGGCAGCACATTTGGAAGCACCGCCAACGAAAAGGCGGCACATTTTGGATGCATCATCGAATAAGGAAGCACATTTGGAAGCTTCATCAACTAAAAAAGGCAAAAAGGAAGCACAAGTTACGAGATCTAAGTCTTAGTAAGAAATCATAATACAAGAAATAAAAACATTACATTCTTATAATTTAAATTATTTATTTTATTGCTTTACATTATACAAATGCAAGTAAAACAAGTCAATATTGTATGTAGCCAGCATTCCTCAGTTCCTTGAGTATGAAGGATATTTCTTTGATGCACGAATAGTTTCCTGCACAAAGCGAACCATGTAGAAGTATTAGCCGGTCAACCAATATGTTTGGATCTTTCCATGATGTGTAATCATTCTCTTCTACCACCATCTTCCTTGCACCTTTATAATAAATATTATGATCTCTGGTGTCTTCCGTTTTACCACCAACCTCAGGGTAACTTTCATGTTGGAGACGATGATCATCACAAGCTTGATCAGATTTATTTAATATATCACGTCGTTTCCATCGTTTCGGTCTCAGGACACCGCCACATTCTTCGATCTTGGCAGCTTTAGGTGCTTCATCATAGTCTATGTCTTTGTCAACAGCCTCAGAGTCACTGTAACAATCACCGTAGAAGGAATCGTTTTCACCCAATTTACCGTAATAATTCGATGTTGATGATGTTGAAGTGTCTTCATCGTCTTCATGCTTCCTTTTTAGGAGTCCATCATTTTTACAAAGTAGGAAAGATCTACTTGAATTCGGCTGGAATATATTCTCACTTTTCACGTTAAGGATTCTTCCACTGTCTTCGTTCTTCCGTAAATCATCAACCTTCTTCAATTTAAGTTCTTTGTCGAGATCGGAAGAGCCAAGAAAATTATTGTCGTAATGCAGATCACTCTTCCTTAGGCTAGTAGATTCATCGTTGTCCTCTAGCTTGTACGCAGACTTGGCGCTACAAGTTCTGCCATGTCTTTTTAGGCTCTCTCTCCGCGTAAACGACTTGCTACATCGAACACAACTTATCATATTGCGCAGTGGATTTTTAACACAGTCATTCTTCTCGTGTTGTCTTTTATTCTTTCTCAAGATAAACTCTTTACTGCAAAACTTACACCTATGTTCTTTCGATACAGCGTCAGATCCCAAATCGGAATTCATATTAGTTACTGAGACTAATGCCAGATACCAATTGAGTGTTTTAAATTAGATTCAATACTTAAATAGAAATTTTTTCATATTTCATCAGCGAGAATTAATATATCTCATGCAAAAGTACTTTATGCATGTAGTTCTGCTTTTCAACAACAGATGTCGCCACATGTTGCTTGCAGGTAAATAATATTTAGTTATTTTATGCGGGATGCGGGATGCTCACTATCGATCGCAAAAGAAGGATGGCTTCGTTAGACTCCAAGGAAAAGGAATTTCGTCATGCATGTTGGTGCTCCACAGATGTCTCATGGCGTAATATTAATTTGACTGAGTAATGATATTTGTTAATTCTACCTGATAAAAATATTGCAAGTTTTGATTTAGTAGCAGAAATTATCGAATTAAATGTAACTCCAAATAAAATGACATGTCTCATTAGAACAAAAAAAATCCATGCAGAGAGCGGTTTCTCAGAATAGTCAGAAACACTTGAAGAAACCACAGGAATGATTGCAAGAACACGGGAAAAACCATCAAAATATTGTCAAGAATAATCAGGAGCACACTGAGGAAACCACCATTATATTAACAATAATAATCGGAAGCACACGGAGAAAACCATCATAATATTGACCAGATTAATTGGAAGCACACGGAGAAAACCATCATAATATTGACCAGACTAATCGGAAGCACACAGGGAAAACCACCACAAGTTTTCTTTGATATCATAAAAATAAAAATAAATTAATAAAAAATTAAAAAAAATTAAAAAATGCATAAATTTCTGGCTTGTACAAGAACTCTATCTTTGCTCAACAATGATAAGTTTACAAGCTAGCAGAAACTGTTTATGCATTTTTTAATTTTTTTTTAATTTTTTATTAATTTATTTTTATTTTTATGATATCAAAGAAAACTTGTGGTGGTTTTCCCTGTGTGCTTCCGATTAATCTGGTCAATATTATGATGGTTTTCTCCGTGTGCTTCCGATTAATCTGGTCAATTTTATGATGGTTTTCTCCGTGTGCTTCCGATTATTATTGTTAATATTATGGTGGTTTCCTCAGTGTGCTCCTGATTATTCTTGACAATATTTTGATGGTTTTTCCCGTGTTCTTGCAATCATTCCTGTGGTTTCTTCAAGTGTTTCTGACTATTCTGAGAAACCGCTCTCTGCATGGATTTTTTTTGTTCTAATGAGACATGTCATTTTATTTGGAGTTACATTTAATTCGATAATTTCTGCTACTAAATCAAAACTTGCAATATTTTTATCAGGTAGAATTAACAAATATCATTACTCAGTCAAATTAATATTACGCCATGAGACATCTGTGGAGCACCAACATGCAAGACGAACTTCCTTTTCCTTGGAGTCTAACGAAGCCATCCTTCTTTTGCGATCGATAGTGAGAATCCCGCATCCCGCATAAAATAACTAAATATTATTTACCTGCAAGCAACATGTGGCGACATCTGTTGTTGAAAAGCAGAACTACATGCATAAAGTACTTTTGCATGAGATATATTAATTCTCGCTGATGAAATATGAAAAAATTTCTATTTAAGTATTGAATCTAATTTAAAACACTCAATTGGTATCTGGCATTAGTCTCAGTAACTAATATGAATTCCGATTTGGGATCTGACGCTGTATCGAAAGAACATAGGTGTAAGTTTTGCAGTAAAGAGTATATCTTGAGAAAGAATAAAAGACAACACGAGAAGAATGACTGTGTTAAAAATCCACTGCGCAATATGATAAGTTGTGTTCGATGTAGCAAGTCGTTTACGCGGAGAGAGAGCCTAAAAAGACATGGCAGAACTTGTAGCGCCAAGTCTGCGTACAAGCTAGAGGACAACGATGAATCTACTAGCCTAAGGAAGAGTGATCTGCATTACGACAATAATTTTCTTGGCTCTTCCGATCTCGACAAAGAACTTAAATTGAAGAAGGTTGATGATTTACGGAAGAATGAAGACAGTGGAAGAATCCTTAACGTGAAAAGTGAGAATATATTCCATCCGAATTCAAGTAGATCTTTCCTACTTTGTAAAAATGATGGACTCCTAAAAAGGAAGCATGAAGACGATGAAGACACTTCAACATCATCAACATCGAATTATTACGGTAAATTGGGTGAAAACGATTCCTTCTACGGTGATTGTTACAGTGACTCTGAGGCTGTTGACAAAGACATAGACTATGATGAAGCACCTAAAGCTGCCAAGATCGAAGAATGTGGCGGTGTCCTGAGACCGAAACGATGGAAACGACGTGATATATTAAATAAATCTGATCAAGCTTGTGATGATCATCGTCTCCAACATGAAAGTTACCCTGAGGTTGGTGGTAAAACGGAAGACACCAGAGATCATAATATTTATTATAAAGGTGCAAGGAAGATGGTGGTAGAAGAGAATGATTACACATCATGGAAAGATCCAAACATATTGGTTGACCGGCTAAGACTTCTACATGGTTCGCTTTGTGCAGGAAACTATTCGTGCATCAAAGAAATATCCTTCATACTCAAGGAACTGAGGAATGCTGGCTACATACAATATTGACTTGTTTTACTTGCATTTGTATAATGTAAAGCAATAAAATAAATAATTTAAATTATAAGAATGTAATGTTTTTATTTCTTGTATTATGATTTCTTACTAAGACTTAGATCTCGTAACTTGTGCTTCCTTTTTGCCTTTTTTAGTGATGAAGCTTCCAAATGTGCTTCCTTATTCGATGATGCATCCAAAATGTGCCGCCTTTTCGTTGGCGGTGCTTCCAAATGTGCTGCCTTTACGTTGTCGGTGCTTTCAAATGTGCTGCCATTCGTAGTCGGTGCTTCCAAATGTGCTGCCTTTTCGTTGTCGGTGCTTCCAAATGTGCTGCCTTTTCGTAGTCGGTGCTTCCAAATGTGCTGCCTTTTCGTAGTCGGTGCTTCCAAATGTGCTGCCTTTTCGTTGTCGGTGCTTCCAAATGTGCTGCCTTTTCGTTGTCGGTGCTTCCAAATGTGCTGCCTTTTCGTTGTCGGTGCTTCCAAATGTGCTGCCTTTTCGTTGTCGGTGCTTCCAAATGTGCTGCCTTTTCGTTGTCGGTGCTTCCAAATGTGCTGCCTTTTCGTTGTCGGTGCTTCCAAATGTGCTGCCTTTACGTTGTGGGTGCTTCCAAATGTGCTGCCTTTACGTTGTCGGTGCTTCCAAATGTGCTGCCTTTTCGATGACGGTGCTTCCAAATGTGCTGCCTTTTCGTAGTCGGTGCTTCCAAATGTGCTGCCTTTTCGTTGTCGGTGCTTCCAAATGTGCTGCCTTTTCGTTGTCGGTGCTTCCAAATGTGCTGCCTTTTCGTTGTCGGTGCTTCCTAATGTGCTGCCTTTTCGTTGATGGTCCTTCTATTTTTAATGTTGTTTTGACTCTAGTATTATTGTAAATGGTTCTTGATTTGACTAGCGTATTGTTCCATACGGTGCATGTATATATAAGCGAGCTCTAGACAACAGGATGCTTAGTTTGTTACTGACGTCGTCGGTGTAAGGATCACCTAGTTTGTTTCTTCTGGTGCATTAATCACGTAATTACCTGTTCTTGCGAACTCGATGGCATCTTTACCGACTTTAACGACGAACTCGATGGAGGTTGTACCATCGACTGCGGGAACCATGACGTCAGCGTCGACGATGGTGGAGCAGATCCCGTTGGCAACGTCGATGTCAACACTGGAGGAGACTTCAACAGACGTGGTACCGCCAGCAGAAGAGACTTTAATGCCGCTAGTGCTGTCTGCACAGGGAAACTCGGCGAACGCTGGTTCGCCATCAATGGAGACTTCAATGGATGCTGATTTGACAACTAGCGAACATCGGTGCTGTTACTGCGACAAGATTTTCTCAAACAACAGCAATGCTCGACGACATGAGAATAGAGAATGTGCCAAGAACCTATATCGTAAAATGTTTGTTTGTGAGAAATGTCATAAGCAGTTTGCCAGAAAAGATAATATGAAAACGCACATGAAGGCATGCAAAGGTCCTGCTGTTCGGCAGAAAGTAAAGGTTTCGGCGCAACAACGATGCATTGATGTTCATAAGAGTATGCCTGGAGATGGTGCAACTGCGGCAACGTCAGTATCTGGATCGGGTCTGAAAGGTTCGTCTTCATCACCACGGTATCCTTGCAGCTACTGTGATACGTCGTTCGCATTTGCTCATGATGCACGAAGACATGAGCGGAGCAAATGCACGAAGAATCCATCTCGCATGAAGTTTCGATGTGATGAGTGTCATGAATGGTTTACTAGAATTGATAATTTGCGACGACATGCGAAAAACTGTAAAGGTGAAGTCCGTGTGCCTACTGCTGAACTACCTGCAGAAATTTCGACTCCTCGGTTTAGGTTGAAGGCTCGTGAGCGTACAAGCAAGAAAACCGATGTGCAGCAACCGATTGGTATGACGTCTGAACAGGAAAATAAACCTAAGACTGTGTTCGGCGCATTACAAGTGAACGATAATGGCTTCTACTTGACGCAGTCTGCATTTCGTGGAACGTTGAAAGACTACTATTATCTAAATACATTCGGTGAGTCGAAGGACATTTGTAATTTTCTTGACGATATCAGACAGAAGATAATCAATCAGCTTACTGATGATGTAGCAACAAACGGACCTTTGAAATATAACTTGTGGTTGGACTGTATATATGGAAAGCCATATCCGTTCGATGACAAAGTGAAGAAGTGTGCATTCAAGACATCGGCCGCAGTAATTTACAGTTCTACCGATGTGAAGCAAACTGTTAAAAACGGTATCCAGAAACTCTGTCAAGAAGAGGAGGACTATGTCTGTAGAGGATCTGGTTGGTCTCTGTCTAGTATAAACCGATTGGAGCTAAGAATTAGTTATTTCACGCCTATGCAGGCCTAAATGATTATAAAATTGATAACTATCGCAAATGTTCCTGTAGTAGAATAGAAAATATGTAATAAATATTATGTTTGTAAAAGAACTTGCGGTGTTTAATTCCTCGAACCTGACACTTTTCTGGTTTTTTAATTAAATTTATTTTTTATCTTCGTCCTAGATCGTACCAAGGACCTTAGTCGACCTAATCGAGCAGTATATAGATTACAAATTTATTTAATGAATTTTGGAATTTTTCCCGAATTTCTAGCTAAATGATTATGGATTTTCAAGATGGCGGCCAAATGACAAGATGTCGGGTGTCACAGCAATAATAAATGATTACTGCACTCTAGCGGATAAGAATCAAACTAACATGGCGTCAGCGCACTCTCGCCGACGATACACTGATGATGGCTTCCAGCAGACGAGGACAAGATGGCGGCCATGACGTCATACTACCTGACGATATATATATATGCTTTGAAAAAAAAGTGGAGGGAGTCAGTATGCCTGCAGCCACCGCGGGGGAAGGATCGGTCGCCATTTTTATTTTTTTGCACTCGTCGGGTTTGAACCGAGGACTCCGAGCTCCGTGTCGTAAATGTTTGTTTTTTAAATATTTTATTAAATTGTTTATTATTTAATTTTTTATAATTTTTAAATTTTTTTCATTAAAATCGGATAATAAATTTAAAGATGGCGGCCGTAACGGAAATCGCAACGGTGACGTCATAATTCAAAATGGCGGATAACACAATGCCGGAATTTTCTAGAAAACGAAATGACGTCATCCAAAATGGCGGATCCAAGATGGCCGTCGGGGTCAAGGTCAAAGGTCAAGGTCACATCCTGATAGAGGCTTAACTGAGGCTTGAGTTAAGGATGCTTAAGCCTCTATCAGGACATTTCTAGCCGTTGGGATTTTTAAGGACTAAATCGGGAAATTTTCCCTCGAAACGGGAATTTTTCCCTCGAAAACGGGAATTTTTTTCTTAAAACGGGAAATTTTGAGTCATTTTGAGTCATTTTTGAGGAATTTTGAGGAATTTTTGCCGCCGTGACGTCACAAATCCAAGATGGCGGAGCCGGCTCTCGGCTCCACGCGCCAGCGCCAGATCTAGTACCGGCTATGTTATACTACTCACATCATGGAAAGATCCAAACATATTGGTTGACCGATTAAGACTTCTACATGGCTCGCTTTATGCAGGAAACTTTTCGTGCATCAAAGAAATATCCTTCATACTCAAAGAACTAAGGAAAGCTGGCTACATACAATAATGGCTTGTTTTACTTGCATTAGTATAATGAAAAGAAATAAATAATTTCAATTATAAAAATGTAATGTTTTTATTTCTTGTATTCCGATTTCTAACTAAGACTTAGTTCTCGTAACTTGAGCTTCTAAATTTGCTTCCTTTTCGTTGATGGTGCTGCCTTTTCGTTGCCGGTGCTTCCAAATGTGCTGCCTTTTCGTTGGCGGTGCTTCCAAATGTGCTTCCTTTTCGTTGACGGTGCTTCCAAATGTGCTGCCTTTTCGTTGGCGGTGCTTCCAAATGTGCTGCCTTTTCAATGACGGTGCTGCCTTTTCAATGTCGGTGCTGCCTTTACGTTGCCGGTGCTTCCAAATGTGCTGCCGTTTCGATGACGGTGCTGTCTTTTCGTTGTCGGTGCTTCCAAATGTTTTGCCTTTTCGTTGGCGGTGCTGCCTTTTCGTGTTCGGTGCTTCCAAATGTGCTGTCTTTTTATTGACGGTGCTGTCTTTTTGTTGTCGGTGCTTCCTTTTTGTTGATTGTGCGTAGACAAAATGTATTGACTGAATATTTACTAGTTTAAAACCTCTTGGTGTTACTAAAATATTTTTCAAGCTCACTTGGTCCTTTAGTATGTATAACAATGTCACGATGGATTAATTGAATATAATTAGCTAACGACGAAGGTCTTGCGGTCCTGAAATGACTAGCCTATACATCTGATAATGACTTTACTCGGTCTCATGGACTAAAGACAATTGATCTATATGTGTGGCTTTGTACATGAACGGCTTATAGGTTATTCAGAGTATTGAAAAATTAGACTTTCATAATAGGCTAATCGGCACTGTATTAATTCATTGGTCAGGTATATTGACTTAAGTTGTTTATCGTAGAGTGAATGATTAATAAACTCCACGATGGGTAATGGAAAACAGAATCTAAAATTTATTTAATAATTAGTTACAACTGTCACTGGTCAAGAATCTAACCGTGGACAGGAATCCATCGATTCAATTTGTAAATTAGTAATTGATTGTTTCGGAGACTTTTGGAATTTTTCCCGCATTTCTAGCTAAATAATTACATGATTTCAAGATGGCGGCCAAATTTCAAGATGGCGGGCACCTCAGTAATAATAAATGATTACTGCACTGTAGCAGGTGCGGGTAAAACTTAGACAAGTATGATGGTAATGTACTCTATAAGACAAGTACACACATGATGGTGTCCTCCAGCAGACGAAAACATGATGTTGGCAATGACCACTAGCATATGGTAGCTCCTGGTAGCATGTACTGAACATAAAATGACGGATCTATGATGGTCGTCAAGGTCAAAGTCAAATATCAAGGTCAAGGTCAAATTTCAATGTCAAGGTCAATGTTCAAGGTCAATGACAAAGTTAAAGGTCAATGACAATGTTCAATGGCAACAGTCGAGGTTAAAGGTATGTTGAACAGAAAATTATACTAACATGTCGCTAGCACACTCTAGACTCTAGCAGACGAAAACAAGATGACTGTCTCCAGAGGACGAAGACAAGATGGCGGATATGACGTCATACCAGCTGACGATATATACCTTGATATTGGTGGTATGTCAGTCTGTAGGTGGCTTCTGTGGAGGAAGGATCTGATGTTTTTTTTTGCTCTTAGCGGTTTCGAACCAAGGACGGTAATCGATCTAATCAATCAGTATTCTATTAAGTTAGTTTTTTGATGAATTTTTCCCGATTTTCTAACATAAAAATTATGGATTTACAATATGGCGTCTAAATTTCAAGATGGTGACCATAACGGTAATTGCAACATTAATAGGATCCAATATGATGGTCATAACATAAAGTGTAACGATGACATAGTACTCAACCAAGATGGCGGGTGTAACAAAATATGCAACATTTATATAATCCAAGATGGCGACCGTAACGATAAGTCCAACAGTGGTTTTTAAGATTTTTATTATTTAATTCGATTATTTAATTTTTTTCCCGATTTTCTTACATAAAAATTACAAATTTTCAAGATGGCGGGCGTAACGGAAATTGCAATGTTGACGTCATAAACCAAGATGGCGGTTATGTCTCGAACAGGTAGTGCTATTATTACTTAAAATTTAAAAAAAAAAAATCAAGTCCAAATATGCATTATATTTTTTTATATACCTTATTTAATTCTCAGTCTAGTAAATGTCTCGATGGCCGAGCGGTCAAAGGTGTATGTTTTCCAACCTAGAGATCAGAGCTGCGCTGGTTGGAATCACAGCGCTTCCAATGTATTTTGCATAAAAAATTAAATTTAATATGTCGATAAGGACCATAATAGCTTTGGTAGGTAATGAAACATCGACCTTATGTGATGAGACAGAGCGACGATGGCGCTATCTAGGAAGAAACAACAGAAACAAAGTCGACGGTATTCAAGATGGCGGCGTCCAGTGGAACAGAAAAAGGTAAGAGCGCCGCTGGCGCTATCTAGGAACAAACAACAGAAACAAAGTCGACGGTATCCAAGATGGCGGCCTGCTGTGGAAAGAAAAAAATCAAGAGCGACCCTGGCGCTATTTAGGAACAAACAACAGTAACAAAGTCGACGGTATCCAAGATGTCTGATCCAATATGGCGGATCCAATATGACTGCCGGGGTCAAGGACCAGTTAAAAGGTCAAGGTCACGGTCATCCAAGATGGCCACTGTGATCTACTTGTCCCGTTACTCTATGTCCCGTTACGCTGTGTCTCGTTACGCTCATCCAAGATGGTTGCCGTGACGTCAGAATCAGAAATGTGGTTCGGCTCCGGCTCCACATCCTGCATCCTGTGCCCGGACCGGCTATTACACACTACTAGAAGTATATGCTCGATTCTCGGCGCGGTATACTAGGGAATAGGAAACCACTTTATTATATGCATTATCTTCAAATTTTTATTTAATTGAATAATTTCGTATATTTAAGTTATAAAACGTGGTTTGTAGTGATTCGTGTGAACGACCACACACGCAGACAGATGGCTGATGCGTAGAGGATGTTTGTACAAACGTTACTCAAAGTGTGTTGAGGTGCTGAAATCAAGAAACCACGCATTTACAGTTTATAGCCATGTCAGTAAACGGAGAGATGAATCTGCGCGTGTGTGCGTGTGCGTGTGGAACCGAGGAAGCTTAGAGACAATGTCGGCCTCGTGACTGGTGACGACCCGGTGGACTTTTGTTTTGCGAGTGGTCGCCAAAGGAAGGCTGGGCGAGTCTAGGGAGGAGACTCGTGTTCTGAGTCTGACTGAAGGCAGACGTGCAACCATAATGTAGTTAGAATAAAGTATAGTCTTCAGCTCGATGACAGCAGTTATGTCTCTGGGGTAACAATCCCTTAATCTTGGCAACGATACGCATCTCCTTATGGTTCGACTGCGAACAATCCTAGTTTCAACGACAGCCGGACGCTACAAATTCAAAGAACTTATAAAATGAATTGACTTGAAGGGCATTTTATATTTGTCCAAATAATAAGACATAAAATTTATTTAATAATATCTGTGATGCTTATTTATCCTTTGTACTTACCGTTTTCGTCCCGAACATTGTTTCGTGATAGTTGGTCAGATTTGTCTGGCGAGGTTCCTTTCACTCCAACTGAAAAAAAAAAAAAAAAAAAAAAAAAAATGAACCATATCTCATTTTCAAATTCTTTGGCAAGATGTTAAAATTTTATTTTTCTTAAAAATTTCTTATGCTCTGTAAAAATTTGCTTGCTGTCACACATCAACGTTAACATTTGTTTACTGATTTCAATTTACTGCTTCGTAGGGGACCTAGCCCTTTACTTTATTGGACACCAGTTTTCTTAAACCGTACTGCTGTATAGTTTGCTATGCTAACAGCAAAAAAAAAAAAATCAACTGCTCTATTCACAGGCGTATCCAAAAAAGTCTTTTGAGGGGGGTGGGGGGAGACCGAGAGAGATATAGTGATCACCCCTTACTATGTGTAGGAAAAAAAAAGCAGTAAGTTCCTGTAGTTACAAAAAATTTGTAACTAATCTCACAAGTAATGTTGTTAATTGGTTTACATTTTTTTCATTTCAGTATTGTTTATTTTTGTATGGCCCCATTGATACTCCTCACATAGGAAATAGGTTGAATTTCAGACTATTTTCTCTGCCCACCCGCTTTTTTTAAATTTTAAGTTGGAAACACCCTATTATCTCTCTTTCAGAACAATACCTACGAAAAACACTGTGCAAATTTGGTAAGGTGATGGTTAAGGGGGAATAGGCCTCTCTATCTTGGATTTTTCCATCTTTGTGCTATAATTCGGATTTTAAACTATTTATCCCAATTGTTGGCATATTAGGGTATAAATCATATCTCCCCACCTGTACCTTTTTGGAACAACATATTTACCAACAGGCATACTGTAAGCGCTGTGAAGACAAATATTATTCCACATGGGTGACTACAACTATCATAATAATCACACCAGTACACAAGGGTTTACTTCGAAAAGTTGCCAAAGCTAAGTCCTATGCCATGTCAAACCCAAAAATTTTGCTAGGAAGCTTTATTGCAAGCGGTATCATAATATTTGAAGTTGCAAGAAGGAGAGGCCTAATCCCTATTAAGAACGAGGTTTCAAACGCATGAACAAAATACGTGCGCCCGATTAGCTAATGTTAGTATCTCGCAGGCTTTCAGAAAGATTGATCTTGGGAATTAGTCCATTGATCGGTAGTCAATAGACCGAAAGTAATTTGTCTTTATGTGAAGTGACTCTGGGTCAAAGAACTTTTAAATGAATTTCCTTTCGGCAATGTGACTTACTATGTTAACTTCATGTTTCCAGAGCTAAGACTTTTCCCAGCAAGATAAAATCGTGGGATTTCAAAAGTAAAATGACTGTCGGTCAAACTACTGCCGTTAAAATGAAATTTAGGTTAAAACTCTCGGCACAACTACTTTAGGTCTTAGGAAGCCGCCTGTCTTCGTCTGTGCTGTCGTCATTGTGGTGTCCAGAATATCTGCTTCATCGCATCGCTAGGTTCGCCTGTTGTCGTTGCGCTGTCCAAGGTTGTTTTTGTCTTTATTTGTTGTCCTTGTTGCTACTCTCTCGTCGTTTTATTCACTGTGTCCGTCTGTGCTGATTTTTTTTACTAATCCACGAAATTTTCTGTGCTGCTTATGTTTATAAATTTTTTATAACGGCTGATATTAACTGTTTTCTGTATGTTTGCAAGTCCATACTTTTTGTAATTTTCATCTTTTATGTCCGTTATTGAGGTTTCATATGGCATTCAGTGTAACTAGCGATGGCGTATGTCTAAAATTACATCTTGAATCAACTCTATGTCTACTACCCTTAATGTAAAATGATTTACGTTATACGGATTATTATCCTTTCAATAATAGAGGAATTGCAAACTTAATATTTTAACATATTTTCAAATTATTCTTTGCAATTCTGAGGGTAACCTCTGTATTTTCTTTCATTTGTGTTTAATTAACTTCTTACTTGGATATTTTATTTTTGATTTTCGAGTTTTGTTTATTAACCAATTAAAAGTTTCCTTCGTAATTTATGATTTTATATTTTGTGAATTTTAATTTAATAACTGAATAATATCAGTGGAATACTCTTTATAGATGACCAGTTTTGATTCAGGTTAGATTTTTATACGGTTTGAAAGTGAATTTTGATCTATAACCTTGTAATAAAACAATGTGTGATTGCATGGTAAATTTGTAAGAGCTTTGTTAGTTGGCCAGTACAAACCAGGAAGAGGTTGATATATCCGAGAGCGTTTGTTTGGAAGCTTTAAGTCTAGTTTGAACCTTCACGAATATCAATCGTGTGTTGACCATTTACAAGTTTTGGAAACTTTATTTCGGACCTATATTGAGTTTTATATTCTAAGAACAAATTTATTTATGATCAGTTATTTTGGTAATATATCCTAAAGAAGAAATTGAAATTTTATTTAATCATCGCCAAGTTAACTACGTTTTATGTGGACATTGATTTCATCGTATTAAGTAACGAGTAGGCTAAATCATAAGATGATGTCTAAACTATGTTGGATTTGTAAATAGTGCTTGCCCTGGATTTGTGTTGACTGATCCAAGTGTTGGACGCTTCAAATTCGAATATAGCGCCATTTTGCTGCCATTAGCTCAAGCGATCCTGGTGGCCACCGGGAGAGACTCAGTGGTTCATCTGGTACCGGCGTCATCGGACGTCCGGCTATCGGTTTTGACTTTCACAACAGTTTCAGTACGAAACATTTGGTCCTCCGGGCCGGATCAATCCGCTAACCGCGATTACTGAACTATCGGGCTCAGTTCTAGTTACGTGGAGAGATTCGGAGTGTTTGTTTGCGTTGTTCATTGTACCGAGTCTCCTTTGTCCGTCGTTGCGCCGCCATAAAAACGTTCACGGGTTATCTTAATGTGCTATTAGCTTCCTGTGGAAGGGAAGATAACAACTGAGTGCTAAGGGAAGATAAGAACTGAGTGCGTGAGGGAAGATAAGAGCTGCCTTTATCACACTGACCGTGCAGGTGCTGACGAAGCCCTTTGTGTCGTGCCGCACTACTATTTCTTATCATCTTTCCACGGTAACCAGATACTGATAATGACCGGTCTGCTATAAGATTGCGTGTTTTCTAAGACTGGCGGTGAAATATGACTTTGAATTATTAAGTAGACCGTTGACATAGATTTTGCCAAGTCTTTGTTTGGCATTACTACACATATCGATACAAAATCGATTCACAGGACATGGAAAATCGATTATTTAAACACTACTCGGGCCAGAATCGATTTTAGTTGAAAAATCGATTTTATGAACCACTCGGTTCAGAATCGATTTTTAGCTGAAAAAATCGATTACATTTAACTTTTATATTTTGTGCTCCTATTTTCGACTGAGTGCACGTCAGTAGAATAAACACAACCATGACTGACAGTGTTTCAGCTCTGGAGCGACGTCTGGAGCGTGCCGAAAACCGATTACAGCGTGCCGCGGATCTGGCCAAAAGGGTTACTACAGACACTTCCAAGCAGTCATTATTCTTTGCAACCTGTCGGGACTTATCTCAGCTTCGTAATGGGTTTGAAGATGACCATTTGGCTTATGAATTGGCATGCAAGGAGCAAGTTTATTTTGATGACAAAAGGCATACAAGTAGGCTAAATCACTTCGACGATCTTTATTATGAAGTTAATGCAATCTGGGACACATTAGTGCAGGATTCTAAGAACCGGAACAAAGAAACACGTAATCAATGTGCAGCTGGGTCGTCACCTCATCTGCCAGCTATTGATTTACCCCACTTTCAGGGTAATCCAACAGAATGGCTCAGCTTCTCAAATCTGTTTGAGGCTCTGGTTGTAGACAACCGAAGTCTCACCAATGTAGAGAGACTATCTTACCTAAAGTCATCTTTGTCTGGTGACGAGTTGGCAGTAATTCAAGCATTACCCTTGACTGATTCGAACTATAGTATTGCTTGGGAACTACTGTCTAAGAGGTACAGTAACAAGTGCTTGATTGTTTCATTGCACATTGAAGCAATTATGCAAATACCATCTGTGTCATTAGAGGCCCCAGCATCAGTGAATAAGATGATGTCTCTTCTGGCAGAGCACATTGCGGCATTGCGAGTGCTGGATGTCAATGTTGAAAAATGGGACCCGCTGTTGCTGCATATCATTGAAGCTAAGCTGGATAAGGTTTTGCGTAACCAGTGGGAGCTGTTTATTAATGACAAGGGAGCAGAGTTACCCAAGCTTACCGAGTTTTTGTTATTTTTAGAGGGTTACCGCCGTGCAGCTGAGTCACAGTTAGTGACGTCTGGGAAAACCTTTAAGAGCAAGTCGTCTATTTATTCTAAGCCAGCTTCTAGATATGTGCAACATCAGTCATTCGCAGGAAACACTGTCTCCAAGTCAGTGAAGTGTGTCATATGCAGTGGACCTCACGAAATCTACCAGTGCCCCAAGTTCCTTGAGTCATCCCCAAAGGAAAGGTATCAGATGGTGAGGTCAGGAAACCTCTGTTTGAACTGCTTGCGAACCTCTCATCATGCAAGCGCATGCCTTTCGTCTTCTCATTGTCGGTCTTGTGACTCTCGACATCACACACTACTTCATTTTAGTGACATGCGACCACAGTCACCAGACCATGATGGTGTGAATGCATCGTGTACTTCATCTCCTGGACAATATTTGGCTACATACGAACTGCATAATCAAGACAGTCCATCTACGATTTTGCTGTCCACTGCACTCATAGAAATTCCAGTCAGCTCTGGCAGGACTCACACAGTTTGAGCACTCTTGGACTCTGCCAGCCAATCCAGCTTCATGACAGAAGGTTGTGTGAAGAGGCTAGGCTTAATACGTCGAAGCTACATGGATACAAGTCTACTCGGCTCCAACACGCAACGTACACACAGTACAAACAGGAAACTGAACGTACACACAGAAAACGGAACGTACACACAGTGCACACAGAAAACGGAACGTACACACAGTACACACAGGAAACGGAACGTACACACAGTACACACAGAAAACGGAACGTACACACAGTACACACAGGAAACGGAACGTACACACAGTACACACAGGAAACGGAACGTACACACAGAAAACGAAACGTACACACAGTACACACCGGAAACGGAACGTACACACAGTACACACAGGAAACGGAACGTACACACAGGAAACGGAACGTACACACAGTACACACAGGAAACGGAAAGTACACACAGTACACACACGAAACGGAACGTACACATGGTACACACAGGAAATGGAACGTACGCACAGTACACACAGGAAACGGAACGTACACACAGGAAACGGAATGATCACACATACAGTAGCGGAAACACACAGGCTTAGTTGGAAATCAGAATACAAGAAATAAAAACATTAAATTTTTACTTTCAATATTTAATTACTTCTCAACATCACACAAATACAAGTAAAAGAAGCCATTATTGTATGTAGCCAGCTTTCCTCAGTTCTTTGAGTATGGCTTGTACTAGAACTCTAACTTTGCACATCAAAGAGAAGTTCACAAGCTAGCAGAATGTTTGTATTTTTTTCGTTTTTATTTTTAATTTTTTATTAATTTTTTTTTGTAATTTTATGATATCAAAGAAAACTTGTGGCGGTTTTCTCCGGGTGCTTCCGATTATTCTTGTCAATTTTATGGTGGTTTTCTCCGTGTGCTCCCGTTTATTCTTGACAATATTATGGTGGTTTTCTCCGTGTGCTCCTGATTATTCTTGTCAATATTATGGTAGTTTTCTCCGGGTGCTCCTGATCATTCTTGTCAATATTATGGTGGTTTTCTTCGTGTGCTCCTGATTATTATTGTCAATATTTTGATGGTTTTCTCCGTGTGCTTCCGATTATTCTTGACAATATTATGGTGGTTTTCTCCGTGTGCTCCTGATTATTCTTGACAATATTTTGATGGTTTTCTCTGGGTGCTTCTGATTATTCCTGACTAGACATCTGATGGTTTTCTCCGAGTGATTCTGGTTACTGATGAGAAATTGACATCTGCATGAAGGATTTTTTTACTTAATGAGGCATGTCATTTTTATTCAAGGTTGCATTTAATTAGTAAACTTCTGCTACTTAATCATCAGTTGTAATATTTTTATCAAATGGTATTAAAAAAAATCATTACTTAGTTGAATAATAATAATCTCTGAGAAATCTAAGAAGCACTAACAGGAAGGACGAACTTCCTTCTCCTTGGAGTCTAGCGAAGCCAACCTTCCTTTGCGATCGATAGTGAGCATTCCGCATCCCGCATTAACGAAATAGATATTATTTACCTGCAAGCAACACGTGGCGACATCTGTTGATGACAGCCAGAACTGCTTGCATCAATTTGCTTTGCATTAGATAACTTAACTCTCGCTGATGAAATATTTAAAAAATTCTATTTAAGAAATGGTTCCAATTGGAGAAAACTGACAGTTTGTATCTAACATTAGTCACAGAAGCTACCATGGATCATGGTTTTTTATCTGCAGCTGAATCGGAAGGAAGCCGCTGTAGATACTGTGGCAAGAATTTTGTCATGAGAAGGAATGATTGTGCTAGAAACCCACTACGCAACATGTTAAGCTGTAATCGTTGTAGCAGGTTGTTAACACGAATTGACAGCTTAAAAAGACATGGTAGAACATGTAAAGTCAAGACTACTTACGGCATAGAGGACACCTATGGATCCACTAGACTAAAGAAGAGTGATCTGCATTACGTCAATAATTTTCCTTGTCCTGAGCGTGATGGTATTAGCTCACACGATCGTGAGGAAGAACATAAATTGAAGGATGGTAATGGCTTCGGGAAGACTGAAACTAATGTAAGTATCAACACCGTGAAAAGTGAGAATACATTCAAGCCTATATTCAGTAGATCCTCCATTCTTTGTAAAAATGATGGACTCCTAAAAAGGAAGCATGAAGACGATGAAGACACTTCGACATCATCGATAGTGAATTCATACGGTAATCTGGGTGAAGAGGATATCTTCTACAGTGATTGTTACAGTGACTCTGAGGCAGTTTACAAAGGCATAGACTGTGATGAAGCACCTAGAGGCGACAAGATCGAAGAATGTGGCGATGTCCTGAGACCGAAACGATGGAAACGTCGTGTTATAATAAATAAATCTGATAATGCTTATTATGATCACTGGGACGATTGTGATATTAAAAGTATTTATAATAAACAAGCAAGTTAGATGGTGGTAAAAGAGATTGATTACACATCATGGAAAGATCCAAACATATTGGTTGACCGGCTAAGACTTCTACATGGCTCGCTTTGTGCAGGAAACTATTCGTGCATCAAAGAAATATCCTTCATACTCAAAGAACTGAGGAAAGCTGGCTACATACAATAATGGCTTCTTTTACTTGTATTTGTGTGATGTTGAGAAGTAATTATATATTGAAAGTAAAAATTTAATGATTTTATTTCTTGTATTCTGATTTCCAACTAAGCCTGTGTGTTTCCGCTAGTGTATGTGTGATCATTCCGTTTCCTGTGTGTACTATATGTACGTTCCGTTTCCTGTGTGTGCTGTGTGTACGTTCCGTTTCCTGTGTGTACTGTGTGTACGTTCCGTTTCGTGTGTGTACTGTGTGTACGTTCCGTTTCCTGTGTGTACTGTGTGTACGTTCCGTTTTCTGTGTGTACTGTGGGTACGTTCCGTTTTCTGTGTGTACGTTTTGTTTCCTGTGTGTACTGTGTGTACGTTCCGTTTCCTGTGTGTACTGTGTGTACGTTCCGTTTCCTTTGTGTACTGTGTGTACGTTCCGTTTCCTGTGTGTACTGTGTGTACGTTCCGTTTCCTGTGTGTACTGTGTGTACGTTCCGTTTCCTGTGAGTACTGTGTGTACGTTCCGTTTCCTGTGAGTACTGTGTGTACGTTCCGTTTTCTGTGTGTTTTGTGTGTACGTTCCGTTTTCTGTGTGTACGTTCAGTTTCCTGTGTGTACTGTGTGTACGTTGCGTGTTGGAGCCAAGTAGACTTGTATCCATGTAGCTTCATAGACTTGTAGTTTCGTGGCCATGCGGTCTTCTAGTCATGCAATCTCGCAGCCATGTATAACTCAAAAACAGCTAGATCATTTTAGACTCGTAGCCTTGTAGCCTCGTAGTCTCTTACACTCGTACATTGTAGCCCAATATCATTGGAGCTGTTGAAAGAAAAGGCTGTTGGAGCATTTGGAGTTGTTGGAGCATTTTGAGCTGTTGGAGCTGTTGGAGCATTTGGAGCTGTTGGAGCTAAGAAGTAGTCGTTGCACGTCTATGCAGGGCTTAATGTTTATAAGATTGCTGGCTTTCGCAAGTGATCCTGTAGTAGGATAGAAATTGTGTAATAAATATTATGTTTGTAAAATACTTTGTGGTGTTTTATTTCTCGAATCTTACACTTTTCTGGTATTTAAATTAAATTTATTTTAGCTTCGTAAGGATCGTGCCAAGGACCTTAGTCGACCTAATTAATCAGTATATTGTTTGCAAATTTATTTAATGAATTTTTTATTTTTTCCTGAATTTCTAGGTTAATTATTACGAATATTCCAAGGTGTTGGTCTTGATGTCTGATAGGATGATGGTAGTAGAGGATTTAAAGTCTCTTTAAGAATGTTGAACGTGGTTTATTGTAATTATTATCTTTTTCATAAAATTAAACATTATTGCATCGATCGAGTATCGAACCAAGGACTGGAGCGGATCGAATCAATATGTAAGTTAATGAGTTATTTTTTTGATGAATTTTGGATTTTTTTCCCGCTTTTCTAGCTACATTATTACACGATTTCAAGATGGCGCCCAAATTTCAAGATGGCGGGGGCACTTCGGTAATTAATGATTACTGCACTGTAGCGGGTTAGAATAAAATTATCCAGATGGAAATGTACTCTATAATACGAGTACACACACAAGATGGTGTACTCCAGCAGGTGGTAGCTCCTGGTATCATGTACTGAACATAAAATGTTGGATCCATGATGGTCGACAAGGACAAAGTCAAATTTCAAGGTCAAGGTCAAATTTCAAGGTCAAGGTCAAATTTCAAGGTCAAGGGCAAATTTGAAGGTCAAGGGCAAATTTCAAGGTCAAGGTCAAAGTACGAGGTCATGGTCAAAGTTCGAGGTCAAGGTCAAAGTTCAAGGTCAAGGTCAGGTTTCAAGGTCAAGGTAAATTTTCAAGGTCAAGGTCAAAGGTGTGGTGGCCAGATAATTATACTAACATGGTATCGGTATACTCTAGCAGACGAAAACAAGATGGTGATCTCCAGTGGGTGATTTTAAGATGGCGGCCGTCACGAAAAGTGCAACGGTGGTTTTAAGGATTTTTTTATTATTTAAATAGGTTGATTAATTTTTTTAATGATTTATAAATTTTTTCCCGAATCTCTAGCATAAAATTACGGATTTTCAAGATGGCGGACATGACGTCATACTAGGTGAAGATATATATGCTTTGACATAAGTGGTGGGAGTCAGTCTGCCAGCAGCCACCACGGGGGAAAGGATCGGTCGTCATTTTTATTTAATTTTTTTGCCCTCGTCGGGTTCGAACCGAGGACTCCGAGCTCCGTGTCGTAAATGTATGTTTTTAAAATAGTTTTATTAAAATTTTATTAATTGAATTTTTTTATAATTTTTAATTTTTTTTCCATTAAAATCGGATAATAAATTAAAAAGTTAAAGATGGCGGCCGCAACGGAAACTGCAACGGTGACGTCATAATCCAAGATGGCGGTCATAATCCTAGATGACGTCAGAGGCTTAAAGCGGCTAGCTCTTAGGAGTTTTAAGCCTCTTTTAGGAATTTGGGTTCTTTCTAGGGCAAAACGACTTTTGAGGATTTTCGAAATCCTAATTTTTGGATTGTGGAATGTTTTGAGAATTTTTGCGGAATTTTTTTCCTAAGAAATGTAAATTTTGGCGATTTTTGAGGAATTTTGGGCAATTTTTGCCCAATTTTGGCGAATTTTGGGGGTCATAGGTCAATGTCCTACTTGTCCCGTTACGCTGTGTCCCGTTACACCCATCCAAGATGGCGGCCGTGACGTCACAATTCAGAGATGTGGGTCGTCTCCGGCTCCACGTGCCAGCGCCATGTGCCCGGACCGGCTAACCTATACTACTCATACTCTTCCATACTTTTGCATTAGTTTGTTTTACACACGTTTACAATAAATTTGCATACTTTCACAACTCGTAGTTCGCAACTCTAAACTGTCAACTCTGAGGTTGGATCCGGCGTTAGCATTAGAATATTGTGACAATTTGAGTATACATTTCCAATATTTTAGCTATCATAAACCCATTAAATCTATCTTAGATTCTTTGAATACATGGACAGACATTCGTAAATAAACGTCCTTTTCCAACGCATGATTACGCTTCAATTACCCTTAAAATTTCTTATCCACCTTATCGGATAAGATTCAATCCTAACGCACGCGGTGGCCTCGCACCCGTGATTTTCCTATGGCCTTCTCGTCGGTGCTGGGGAAAAAAGTTCTTTTTAGAAATCCCGTCGAAAGATAATCATTAGGAATGATTGCGCATTTTTCTTAGGGCGAAGGTCTGCGTATCTGCGAAAATATCGTTCGAAGCATAAAAATTGCACATCTCATCGGCGACGCAGGCGTTACAGATGATTGTAAACGGATAAACAAAAATCATCCATCGCATGAGCAGCTGCGAATCCACGCGCCCAAAGACAGAGTTAGCTGAGTATGGCGAAGTACGTTTCACCGCTGAGAAAGAAGACATGTATTATGCAGGGTTTACATAAAAGAATGCCGCTGTTTCAATTATATATTGTAACAATTTAATTGAGACTATTTACAACAAATCATACATATATTGAAGGTAAACTAAGTTTTTTTTACAAATGTTCAATTGGTGCAACTTTAGTTATACGTCACACATACAACCTTAAGTTCAATTCTTCCCACACTTTACTTAACACGTCCGGAGTAATGGAAGCAATAAATAGCCTCTTCAATTCTGTGTCTCAACTCTGAAAAATCATTAGGAAGCGGTGAAACGAAAACACAATCTTTTATAAAGCCCCAAACAAAAAAAAATCGTATGGCGTTATGTCAGGCGAACGTGGAGGCCAGCGAAAAAGAGCTCTGTCATCTCAACCATTACGACCAATCCAACGGTCAAGGACTTCGAAGTTCAACCACTCTAATGGGGAGGGGATCCATCCTGTTGCTAAAGTTTACATATTCACCTTCTACTTATTGGGAAAATATCCATTCTTTCGCGCTGCAAGCGAGAAAACAACTAAGTAGTACTCGCTCATGCGTTTATCTAAAACTGTTTGAGTTATTATTTATTTGTGACCTTGAACCAACAATCTACAACGTTTACAGTTGATACTATTAAAAATTATAACTGGGACATTATTTTATGGACATGCTGTACTAGGGAGAAAATAACTCGCAAATTGAAGTGACTGCAATACTTAGAGGCCGTGATATCATCGACTATAGCAGGAGAAAAAATAATTGCGGGGCTTGTGTCCTTGAAATATCTCCCTTCGCAATAATGACACATGCGTGATAGTCATTTCAGTAGTTACTCATGCTACCAGGTAAATGCTGGATGAAAAAGGTAATCTGCAAGAGTTGGAGGTCTTGAACAGCTAACTACGTACACATAGGTGCATCACGTCATAAATAAGTGTACATGAATCCACTAGTTAACCACTGGTGTTTTTTGCATTTTAGATGGAACGAAATTGTCTAGCTTTTGAACAAATGAAGGGCAAGCCGAATGTTCACTTAGTTGTAATCCAACCCCACACACTTCTCTTCACACCGTGAATGTTCACATTATTACGTGTTACAGCGCATCTCATCCTTAGATTAAAATGGGCATTTACTCTCTTTTTCCAATGCATGATTTCTGCCATTAGCGCTGTCCTTTGGCTGGCTCTGTTGCCAGATGCACGCCATAGAGCATAAAAGTTTCACACACAACTTTATAATTTAATGAAAATTTGTTTAATGAATTAGAAATAAAAAAGTGTATTTTGTACGGGAAAATTTGAAATGAGAATTGAGGTAGTAAATTTTCGTGGCGTATTTCATAAAGAGCATCATCTAATAGTTTACATTTGTTATTTTAAGGATGTAATTGAATGACGCCATCTTGGTTTCAACGGTTTTTGTTAACATTTTGTTGATATAATTTAACTTCTAGAAGTTTGGTTCTTTTCTCAATTGCACATACTTTCATAGAATGCCTTGTTTATTATAGTGACTGAATGTTGTAAATAGTTTCTACTGTGAAATAATTGTTGTTCAGCATTTAATCTTTTTTTCTGCCTGAATGAGTACAACTGTAATAAATACTACCAATGGACACTTTTGTATGGTCTCAGAAAAATAAAGAAATAGTTTGATTAAAAATATATAAAACTTATGATTAACGATGGTATACAAAATAAGACTTTTAATGTTAACAACCATGGTAGTATCAAACTGGAAACAGTGTTCGCCATTTACTCTGTACTGCAATCTAAGCGTGAAACACACCATACTTATCTACCCCTGTAGAACTCCAAAAACTTCCTTCTACTTTAATAATATTATTTAGATCAAACAACAAAACATTGGATCGGCCTACTATTCGAGGGGTTTTGAAATGATGTTTATTTAAATTTAAAAAAAAAATGGTGTCTGTAAAGTCGGATTACGGACGATAGTTTAACGTGACGTCATAACAAAACATTGATGAAATGATTGATCCAGAAGAAAAGGAAATATCATATTCGGCCTGAGACTGAGCCGTAATAGGTTTTTGCAACCAAACCAGTTAGGCATTAAAAATATTCTATTCTTTGAGGAAGAAATTTCTTTATTTTTTCTATCTTTTGTATGATAAAATCTACCTCTACATAAATTTATGAATAAAATTGAATCATTTTTATTGAACGATCACTATTTTGTATGGATACAAAGGAGTGAAATGAAATGTACAGTTTAATTAATAAATTTTACTTTTATTTGCATTCATTAATTCAAATATATTTATTACTTTTGAAATGTTCCGTGCGCCGTATTTATTTTTACAAGTTCAAAAAAAAATTTGCAGCTACCGGAATTCGAACCGACAACCTTTGGTATTGGAAGTTAGCGATGCTGACCTCACGGTCACAAGGCCATAGTTAAAAACTAATAGTTTGAGATGTTATATACAAATTTATAAAAATTTTGTTCAAAGGTAGGGGAATAAAATTATTTCGTTTTTATAACACATTTTATAACAAATACGCATCCCAAATACACCAAACTTATTTATAATGTGTTGCAATATTTTTTAAAACATTGTGCAAAAGATCCCAGGTGTAATTTGAATTATTATGTGTAACTGTAAAACACCATTGTTGGTTCAAAACGTATTTGAATATTCAACATGACTTTTAAATAACCGTACCGATTGTGCTGAAAATCGGTGGACGATCATTAAATTACATAATATTAATAATTCAAACGACGAAAATATGATTGAAAAGTCAAATCGATGTTTGTTCCAATCGAGTGGAAGAGAGATGCCACGCATGCGTACAATGAGCAAACAGGACTCATCTGTAGTGGGACATCCGTAGTGGGACATCCGTAGTGGGACACTTTTTCGTGCGTGCAGCCAGCGTTCATCGATTTATTAGACGTTGTCACGTCAATAAGTCAATGAAAATTAAGGGACATTCATGTTAATTGAAACACGCCATTTTGGTTTTCAGTTGATTTTAGGCTATAATATTTTTAAAATCTTATAGTAAATTTTGACTTCGTTAAAGCATAAACTATATATGTATATATATAATTTGAATGTCTGAAGTTATTAGTGACTGTTTTCTAAAAAAAAATTATCTGTGAAGATATAGGTTTTACGCATTGAATTCATTTATGTGTATGTCATAGTCTCTGTAAATCTATTGACGTATAATCTCTGCCTTAACGAAAACCAAAAGTCAATTTTTAAACATTAAAAATATTGTTAAAACACAAAATATGTTGAAACAAATATGGCCTCGTTTGAGTCCTATCCGTCCCTCTTAAGGGGCCCGCCTACCTGGGCACACATACGGTGTGCAGAGCTTCAGGAAAAACAACGCGATTTCAAAACTACTCAAGATATCCGAGTGGGGCCTATTTACGAATAGCATTTAAGAGTTCGCTGAGGACCGAAAAGTACTTTTAATTTCGGATTAAGTTTTTAAACTGTATTTTTAGAAGCGTTAAAATGCCTAAAACGCGTGTTTTCAGAGTCATTTTTAGGCATAAAACAATCAGTACAGATTCTTGAAAGCACTTAAGGGGCTTGCATAACACCTTTATCTTCATTTCTCCGCCATAAAATATTACGGTCACCGCTTAAATTTCACAGTTATCCTGTGACGACGAGACGAATGCGCGCCAGTTCAGAGACTTGCGCTTAGAGGCTATACCGCGCTGGAAGCACCAGCGAGCGTCGCGCTTATCATCCCGCCTCACTAACACACATTCACCCCTGACGAGGCGGGCCCCTTAAGGGGACTCCTAGTCAGGGGTGTATTTGTGATATTGAGGCGAAATAAGTGTGACGCTCGCTGGTGTTTCTAGTGCGGTATAGCCTATAAGCGCAAGGCTCTGATATGGAGCGCAGTATTCATGTCGTGCATAGGGCAACTGTGTGAGTTGAGCGGCAACCGTTACATTATATAGCCTAGAAATGAAGATAAAGGTGTAGTGCAAGCATGTCATTTGAGTAGTTTCAAGAAACTGTATCAGGTTTTTAATGCCTAAGAAATAGTTTGAAAACAAGCATTTAAGCCATTTTCACTAGTTTCAAATTACAGTTTAAAAACCAAATACGGACACCGAACTACTAATCCGCCCTCAGCGTTTTCTTAAATACTTTTAGTAAATACTCTCCCCCCCCCCCCCCCCAACACAATTCTGAAATCTCGAGCAGTTTTCTAATCGTGTTGTTTTTTTCTGAAGCTATGCGCACCGTATGTGTAGGCGCGGCTCGGATCACGTACAAACCAGTCAAATGGAAGTATCGGGATTTACATGGAAGTACAAATTTTGATACACGAAAAGAAATTTCAAATTTTTATTTTTTTTATATTCGATTATGCGAGATAGTTTTTTGTTCATTCGCCGTTTTCAGGCATTATTCTCGACGGCCTTAAAGATTATGTAGTAAAATTGGACAAACCTAGATCTTAAGAAAAGCCCGGTATATCTGTCTCAGCACTTCAAACAATATGGTAGTAGAAGTAGCTGCTACGATTTGTATAGTTTTCTGCTTAAGCAACTGTTCTGACCTAGAGCTGCTTTCTTACAGATAGTGAATTGAACACTCAAGTAAAGAACTAGTTTCCAGTATATAATAGTGTTATTGACTTTGTCATTAGACGTGTTAAATATAATTAAACATTATAAGCATAAAGGTAATTGTGCTATGGCACAGAGCACTGATTAGGGATTAAAAAACGGCTGGTGTTTCGTATTACATCTTTCGTTAAGGGTGTATATCCCGTTTCAAGGTCATTATTTTATTTTTGCGTTTAATATGGTTAAACTTGAAAACTATGAGAGAGTTGGAGCTTCAACGAAATGAAATATATAAATATAAAGTGCATATTAATTGCATAATTAGCCGACCAAGTTGAATCTTTCAACATGTTTGTGCAGTAACTTATAGCTAAGGAGAACCAAATTGAATAAATAACTCAAAATTTTTGTTTTTAAAGACAATGCTTATGGCTACTGTTGTTATGGTTTAAATTTCTTCCAGAATACTTTATTTTATTTAGCGTTTTAAATCATAAAATATATGGTGATTTAAAAGGACAGGTAAAATAAAAGATTTTTTTGAAAGAAATTAAACCATACTATTTAAACCTAAAAACTACAAGTTTTATATTACATTTTATTCACCTAATCCATACTGCACAAAATCGTTAAAAAATGAAACTTTGTCAGATAATTATGCAGAAAAAGTGCAATATACAATTTTTTCCATTTATCATTTATGAAATGTAAGTAAGCCACACAAATAGTCGGAAAGTTAACCATGCGATAATTAAATATAAAATAATGAGTTTCAAGGGTCATCTACCCTTAAGGTTAAGTAGTTTGGCTAGAGTGGCAGTCGCGATGCAAGCGAAGTGACATTTAAACCAGGAAATTACAGATTGTTTTATTTACATTTTCATGCTAATGGCTACGAACTACTGCGGAATGAACTTTAATAACTACCTTAAAGAAAAAATCTGCGTTTAAATGCTGTTCCATCCCTGTCCACTGTAAACTGGCTTCGGGGTCACGCCCCAGCAATAGCGCTATCAACTGCACCGTCAACAGACGAACTGCAGGAGAGGTTTACTTCTGTAAGTAAAGAGTTAAATTAAGTACTTTATACAGTTTTTTAGTCGTATTTAATTTGTTGAAAGTTTTTGACCGGGAGGGCAAGACTTTCAAAACAGTGTAGTGATTTACTTTCTTAATTAAATATTAGCAATACCAAAAGCTAATTTGTTTAAAGGTGGGCCTACGAACCCGTTAGCTATGTAGGGGTTGACATTCATTGGTTTATCGAACTCAAACTCGACATTCTCTCATCGTCACGGATGTCCAAAGAACACATTATTTTCCTTTGAATTTAAAGCGATGATCCTACGAGCATAATTTGTCAGAAAATATTTATTTTATTTAAGGCCTAATTCTGATGTTTTTGGTGGTTATTTAATTAATTTAAATACGTTAAATATATGTGGCTTATGTGTACAGACAAGGGATGACTGTTAAATCTTATATATATAAATGTCTGGGAGGGTGGCAATGAGTTGTTTACTTTTAAACGCATGTAGCAGCCGAAGCTATGCATGTGAGAAATCACTGAATTTGGGGGGGGGGGGGGGGGGGGAAGGGTGGCAGCTTCAGTTCCTTCAAAATCTTCATATAATCATTAACACATGTGTTAGTCCACTAAACAAAACTAATTTTTTTATTGTGTTTGCCACATTGTAAATTTAGTATATACATATTTATTTATTTTAACGTACGCAAATTCGATCAATTTTTCTTATTATTGTGGCCGTCAGGCTTACAAGTACAAACATTTAGTGCTCTACGGCAAAAAGAGATTATGTGCTTAGGCCGACAATGGCTCTTGCAAGATTTACTGGTGGCCTTTATGTGCAGAGCACAACTTTCGTGTATTATTCTTTTTATCGTCAGTACGCCTTTAAGAATGTTTAAATTTCTACTTTATCATATAATGGAACAGTCGTTATATAAAATAAACTAAAATTCTATACCACTTTAATATATTTTGCTTAAAGTTTTACACTAAACATTGTTGTAAAAGTAAGCTTTTAAGCAATTTTAATTTTAAGGGTGCCAAAAAGACCTGAAAAAATTTAAGTTGAATTTAGGCTTTAATATGACTTAAATGTTTTGTTTTTAAATTTAAGTAAGCCACTTTAAAGCAATGTTTAATTTTTTTTAAATTACGCGTTCTCTTCTAAAATCTGCATACCGTTTAACATGTAAGCAGCCAGAATATTATATTATACGTGACTGAATGTAATGTGACATGAAGCTAGTTTCTATTTAATAATTATTTTTAATTATTTTTCGTGATGAACGAGAGTAACTTTATGTGTAGACGCTCGTTTCCAGTCTTGGAAATGTTGGAGCCTGCTCCAAGCCCTCCCAGCTGCGTCACACGCGTGTAGCCAATGAATATGCAGCGTTCATGAATAGCCTACGTAATACACGTAACTTAACTTGGTTCGCATCTTATCAGTAAAGCGTAGATCTCTGAATTTCATCAACTTGACGTCAATTTGGTACCAACCTACTATACTGTTATAATGTTTGGATGTAATATTGCAAAATTAGCACAAATTGAGCACTAAATTATGACAAATTCTGAGTTTGAAATTCCAATGTGTGGTTTGCCAACTTGACACACGTCTACTAGCTCTCTCCAGCGAGGAAGAATCACAACTGTGACCGTGAACCGAGTTGTTTTTCTTTCAAGCTGTGCCAATGGCGAACAAACCGGTCCTTTATTGGACACTGCACGACTTATCCGTCTTCCTCTCCCCTCTCCCCTCTCCCCTCTCCTCTCTCCACGCGGCGGTCCACTGATCAGATCACTCGCCTCTTTCCAAGGTGATCCAGGTTGGACTGCCGGCGGGGTCAAAAAGGAGTTACGTATCGTTTCAGCCAGTCGAAAACGCGACGTCGGACGTTGTCGTGAGCGAGTGTGTTTTCTCGGGGCACTACATCCTTTCGTTCCTCCATCCAGCCTTGATCCCGACCCACTCCCACATTGGACAGTTCTCACCAACGACCTAGAGATACATAGACTGCTAGTGGGAGGCCATCTTTGATTCCAATTGAATTTGACAGAATGGTGGGCAAACAGCGCTTTGTTAGCAGACGACGTACGTTGACAGCAGAAAAGTGGCAGTGTACTAAGTTAATTATGTAACATTACGGGATGAATTATGTTCATTAAGTAAAATTACGTGATTAATGAACAGATAACAAATAACACAAATAACAAACCCACACAAATCATTTAAAAGTGGTAATTATTCCATTGCAGTAGATTATTTTAAATTAATAGTACTTAGTGATGAGATTAATTCTATGTACTGTATTAAATTACTTACGCGAAATACATATATAATAGGTTCAATAACTGAGCAACATATTGGTCACAAATGTTTGGTCGAATAAGGGTTAGCTATTTTCTAGCGCATTTAATTTCGTACTTACAAATCGCACTACGATGAAACTGTATTTAAAATTATATTTCACTCGTTCCATCTTTAAGTATTACCTGCAAAAACTGTTGAATTGCGAAAAACCTACATTTTTAGGTAATTTACTAGCAACTTGCATGTTTCTCCCATAAGAACCAATGCTTTTAAAGCTCTGTTTTGCCAACCATTCTGTCAAATCAGCTCTCTGTCTCTCTCGCTCGGATTGTACTTCCCCGGTATGCCGTCGACAGCAGCAATTGGCGCTGAAAGCAGGGTGATAAGCAGTCTATATATCTCTAGGTCGTTGGTTCTCACAAAGTGCTACCAACGGTCTACGCATTCTTCTGGTATCTGTTCTGTCGACAGCGTTCGCGGACGACTCTATGTGGTTGTCAGTTATCCTGAACAAACATGATATTTTTCTTTGCAAGGTACAGTTGGGAGGAAAAAGGGTACAACCTATATTACTTTTGAGAACCGTCACACTCGAGACAAGTTAAATGAACATTCACTTTCTTTCCAATACATAATTTCTGCCAGTAGCGCTGTCCTTGTTTCGGTGTACTCTGTTGCCAGATAGACGCCATATAACGCAAAAGCTTCAGACCCGCCTTTCTAATGTAATTGAAAATTTTAAAAAATATATATATTTCTCTAAAATTGTATTTTGTAAAGTACAATATGGAATGAGAATCGTGGAAATACATTTTCCTCTAAAATTGCATCAAGAGCATCATCTAATAGTATTCATTATTTATTTTTGATGACGTAAATGAAAGACGCCATATTAGTTGCAACTGTTTTTGTTAATACTTTGTTTGCATCATTTAAATAAAAAAAGAAAGTATTGGCTCTGTTCAGCATAGAACATATATTCATGGAATGCCTTGTTATTAATAGTGGCTGACTGGTACAAATAGTTTCTCCTGTGAAATAATTATTTGGGTTTAGCATTTAATTATTTTTGTCAGAATGACTACAACTTTAATAATAGTATCAGTAGACACTATAGCATGGTCTTAGGAAACTCAAGAAGCAGTTTAATAAAAAAGTATATTCATACTTATTATGATTAACGCTGGGGTAAAAAAAATATGTATGATGTAAATAATCCGGGTAGTATCATTCTGGCAACAATGGACGCCATTCGCTCTGTACTGTAGCCTAAGCAAGAGGGAGACCTAAGATGCACTTTTTTTTTTCCTAACCTAACTAAAACTAAGTGTATTTTGGAGGGGTCCGGGTTAGGGAGGGACCTAGGTGCGTCTCAGGCCGAAGCCTATACGCCTAGTCATGCTGGGATTAGCCATGCAAGGAGAGGGTCGCATGCATCATGTGCTAGGAGGGGATTGGCCAGCCATGGCAGCGATTGGCGCCATGACTAACTCCCCTCACTCTTAAATCTAGACTATAACTAGAGATAGGTTGGGCCCAGGTAAAACCTGCATAGACACAGGGAAAACCCTGGGCACATTCATGCGGGATGCAAATTGGCATGCATTACGTGTAGGAGTTTACAGGAGACAGAGGATGGTCTGGATGAAGTGTTGGACAGAGTAGAAAAGAGTCTACCATGCGGGGGTTGGGAACTTGGACTCGTAGTCCGCTTTGCTTTTTATCCAGGACTGGATTTAGTGACCAGGGACGCAAGCACCCCTGGTGGTGAGTGGTTGCACTGACCACTCACTCCGCCGCCAGTCAGCACCTAAAAAACTAAGAAACTAAAACAGAAAAAAGATAAATGACTTACAAACTAGGCATTTCGTTACGAAATACTAAGATGCACACAAAGTTCTGCCATTCCCGATTACACCCGAACAATTCACCTTCGGTCAACTTCGGGATTTGTTTCATTTTTGCGCAGGAAAAATGAATTCATATATTAAAAGTGGTCGGTTAGGTTAGCTACATTAAAACACTTTAAAACACTATGGACGGTTAGTTAGGTTGGTATAGCTACATTAAAATAAACAGAGAAATATAAAACTATATATAAATAAAGCCGAGGTTGGCCGAAGGTGAATATTCGGGCGTGTTCGGGCAGGGACAGAACTTGACGGACATCTTAGGCTTCCCTAAGCAAGAGACAGACCATATACAAAAGCAACGTTGCGCAACAGTAGGGAGACCTTGCGCTCCCGAGACGAGACTGTGTTTGGAGAACCCCGAAGCGCGTTGTTCAAACTGTGGCCGGAGATTGTTTGAGTAAACTATCGAGTCCACAAGCTTCTGGCGGTGGCGGGTGGTGGTATGTGACGTACTCCATTATCTTGTTGTTCGGGGACGTCTTCGGTAACTATCGACCACATCAGGCAGGCCTGTGTTGCGTGGTACTGCGCATGCGTTCAGAATGACGTCACCACGAATGGCTATCGCCGGATGCACAATTGAAAAAAAAAAATCATTAAAAGATTTGACCGCTATGGTTTCGAACCTACTGATTCACAATAGCAAATATGATGGTCGTGTGCATGGGAAAGAGGTCGTGTGCATAGGAGGGAAATGAATATATTTTATTTCTGTTACCTCCACATAGCGCAACAGCCAATGACAGAAGGGTAGGGTGCCATCTTGGTGGGACTAGAGAACTGTTTATATTTATCAATCATATTGTGGCTAGTATTTGTCGAGATATTATAACGCTTAGGTGTAATTCCTGCTTAAAAATTAATTAATGCTTTTACTTATAAAAATGTCACTAGTAATTAATGTACATAAATAATAAGAATTTTCTTGGTTAGGTATAAATTATGTGTTCATGATTGGTCAGATGTCACGAGATAATCATCTAGTAGTTAATATAGTTACTTAATAACACTACCAACATATGTCGAATGCATCGCGAAATTTTGCTAGCTCAAACTAACTGTAAGATTTCAATTGCAAACAAATTTCGCACAGGTCCTGTGCTTGGGCTGCTGTGACCTCGATTGTGATTTTTGATTGTGAACTCAGCTTTACGGTGGAAGGATAGGAACAGAAATACATCATATGAACGCCGATGAGCACACTGTTAAGTAATACCGCCAACACCTAGTTTATGAATGCATTATTGGTCGTTAATTCCAGCCAATGAAAATGGACGAGAATGGAGACATGTTATATAAGCAGAATTTTTGTATTTGTAATTATCGTCTGCATTTGAAGTTCATTTTAGTTAGGAATATTTGCCGATTGATTATTCTTTCAACGCAACACTTGTATCATTGTTGAAATTGTCTAAGTACCTATTTGAAATACCAAACATATAGCTAGGATTGAATCTAAACATGACAAAATTTTAGCTCTTAGCCTGCAATCCGTACACAAATAATAATCACAAATATTTAACTTTAATATATATATACATTTACATGTAATTTTTTTAATCATATGCTTGAATCCACCATCAAATAGTTGTAAAGTTAAAACAATAGATATATTAAAGAATTGGAAATACATTTTATAAAATCGTATAATAGCAAACATTAGCCAGAAACACACCAAAATAATCCATTTCTGAAACGGTAAAATAATGATTCTGATAAGAGCTTTTTTACATTTCGTGTATTTATATTTCTTCTAATTATCTCATAACTGTAATTCCGTATTTCCTACTCCTTCCGTACTATATCATAACCTGCTTCCCCAAAGAAACGTTACTCCGCGCCAACGACACATTCGACTGCGCCTTGATCGGTGCTTCCAATAATATTCAAGGAGAAATATCCAACATTGAAATCCGTTTTAAGTTCCAAAAAAAGTGTCAAAGAAGCTCATGGAATGTTGAGATCAGTACATGGTGTTAATGTGGTGACTTTGAAGAATGTTTACAAGGGTATGAGCGATTTAAAAGCGTAAATGAATCGTTTTAAGACGAGCAACGGTCGGAACTTCCTTCGACCTCAAAAACAAACGAAAAATGGCAAAAATTGGCAAATATGGTTTGTCTGAACAGGCGATTAACTATTCAAGAGCTTACAGAAGAACTGAACATCACGTGCGGGTCCGTGCAAAGCATAATAACCGATAAATTGCAAATGATACGAGTGAGTGCGAAATTTGTCCCCAGACTTTTGACTGACGAACAGAAGGAAAATCGCGTATCAGTTTGCACGGAGTTTAAGGATCGTCTTGAGGCAGATCCAGACTTCGTGGCAAAAACTGTAAATGGAGATGAAAGTGAGGTGTATGTCTATGATCCTGAGACGAAAATTCAGATTTCCTAATGGAAAACTGTGACCCTCCTCGCCCTAAGAAGGCAAGTCAGTGAAAGTCGAACATCAAGCTCATACTCAATATTTTTTTTATATTGAGGGCATAATGTGATCAGTTATTTTAATCTCCGAATATTACAAGAGCTCAGTGCAAATTTTTCGAAAAGGACCAGGAAAATGGGCCAACGCCACACCCCGCTTTTGATTCGCGAGTTTTTGGCCGAGCGAAAGGTTCCTGTCCATCCACATCCCTTCTTACACTCTGGATTTGGCACCATGCAGCTTCGAGCTCTTCCAAAAAAATAAAAACTGTTCTAAAAAAACGTTTTGACATCATTCCCGAAATTTAAAGGGCCACAACGGAGCAGCTGAAGGCACTTCCGAAAGAAACCTTCCAAAAATGCTTCCAACCAAGGAATGAATGTTGGGAGAAGTGCATCACCAAGCATAGTATTTCGAAGGAGATTAGTTCCAATTTAATGTAAGTTTATTACTTTTTCGTAATAAAATTATTCACCCAATTTTTTTTAACATAACTCATATAACCATATCTGTTAATTCTTAATTCAACATGTGATTCACGTAAGACCCTTCAAAACTCCTACACGACAATCATAAACCATCCCACTTGTTTCCATATTGTCATATTTTCAGAACGAGACTAGTTCCTAAATTTTATTTTCAATCACTTGTGTCAATTACCAGGAGATTATATGTGACGTAGTTGAAGTCACTTTCTACCTCACCGTCGCCCTATTATGATACCAAAAACAATGCGGAAATGGTGTTTGACCCCACTTGTTGATATTAATTTGGAATAAGAATTTACGGCCTTTAGCACAGATGCTGCCAAAAAAATACAGTCCTTTAATAATGTTTCGAAAATGCAAACACTGCACGTGACCAATGTTTTGAGTGTCCAGCAAAAATGGCACAGACCATCGTCTGGACAAAAAACGGCTTCGCGCAGTATAGTAATTTAGTGCTGTAGATAGAACCAAAATCGGTCGTGATTGGTTGCTGGTAAGATTGAGTTGAGTGACAGTAGGAGGGATAGGACCGTCTGTCTGACCGCGATGTCCAAAAATTTTTTTTATTTGTAGTATGTAGCAACGAGCCAAATTCACTAGTCTGATGCACCTGGTTCACATAATTATACACAGAGGGCAGCATGGTATAGTGCCACACATATATTTATTTATCTTGGCTTTACTCAATAGCTTTATGTGAAATAAGACTATGGGAAATATATATTAATGGAATTTCGATACTTTTTTTTCCCAAAGAGTTGAATATATATATATATTTAAACCTTTTTCATGCCTACACACATTAATAATTTTTATTTACATTTTTGGATACTTAGTTTTCCGTTTCAAAGCAACTTAACTGATGAAATAATTGTTGTCCAAGAATAAAATCCTATTATTAAAACGTTCGTTTGGAAATAATTATTTTCGCGCGATTAAACAGTTTATTTGTACTCATCGTGCTGCTCATTGGCGAATGTTGTTCATAACGTCAGATGCAGAGTTTGACCCGTCTGAACCCGGAAGGGTCAGACAGATACGCTACACGCGACTGCACCAACAGGTCACGGGAACCAATCAAATGCCACATCCACATCTGCACCATCAGCTCCGACACACCAGACAGACGTGACTGCGTGAATGTGGCAGGTCCTTTTGGCCTAATAGAAACTGAGCAAATATGTGCACGCAGCGGCGATGGATGCTGGTCCTGATCGGACGAAGCGGAAACGTGAACACAAGAGCAAAACAATTCAGCACGACAATGGCGACAGCCGAGGTCACCGCCGCATCGTCGATCTCGTTCATGCTCGGCCTGGCCTCATACGCGTGCGGGTAGGTCATGTTTCAAGTTCGGGCGACCGCCAGCGAACAGTAGGGCCCTAGACTTTTTGAGACTATCCCCCGAAAAAATTAAAACAAAAAAGTACTCTTTCAAACATTATTATCCCAAACCTGGAACTTGAATTTCGACAATGGTTTTGATAATTTATCTTAGGGTATTTTTATATTATTTCCACGTGTTAGCTTTATGAATGATTAAGATGAAATTTCCGGTATACTGGCATCTTTATACTTTGAAAGGTTTGAAATTTGTAAACCGAAATCATGATTTGAAATATGTATTGACTATCACATTAAGTTACATAATAATGAAAAATAAATTTTCTTTTACCCCTTTTATGTCCATATTTTTAACAGAACACTAGACAAACAAAAATAAATGAAAATGAAAAGCACCGAACCTGGGTCCTAGGTGACAGCACGCCATTCACACACCGCTCAATATTTCGTGAAAGTGTCAACTACTAGCACTTAAGAGCCATTACACTTGCCAATATCAGCTCCGGCACTAGCCTGGATTAGCGAGTAGAGGTTGTATAATTATGTCCTAGACAGGATAACAGGCTCTCTGGGTTTTCTGAGGAGTCACGGAGATGTGGTAGGTTCGGATTGGCGCCCACAGCGCTCGCTGGAGGGGCTTGCCAGTGTGCTAATGGTACAAGGGGGTAGCGGTGGTGACGATGCTAAAGTGAGTTCCCTCAGCCACTCGTCATGGTCTCTCCCCAAACAACTCCGAACCACGCTGAAGTGGCATACCCACTTCCCTCGCCACATGGGGCCATCCAAGCTGGTGCCACCCATTAGGGTGTATGTCTTGGGCCCGCAAGGGATCAGTTGGCGGGAAACGATTCTAGCATGAGCTAACATGTGACGCAAGATTGGTTTCACGGTTTCGTATTAAACACGTAGGCCCTATATTTTTGGACACTGGTATTGCGCGCGTGTGTGCGTGTTTGGGGAGGGATGGCTGTAATGAGTGAGACTCTGGTTGGGGCTCGGCTCTTTGCTGGCTCGCTATTGGCTCGTGTATGAGGAGTGCGAGTTTGGCTCAGGTTAAAACACGCCAGACATTGGAGGATAGAAAAGATCGTACCGTGCATAAATGACGATAATACAAAAAACAATAATAATATCCGAACGACTTGACAGAATTCGATGGGGTTTGTTTTGTCGGATATATATGTACAGAAATAGTCAATTCAGTGTCTAGTTTTTACCAATAAGGGTTTAGAAGCAAATAAAGAATAAATATGAAATTTTTTTGGATGTAAAATTATTAAACTTACATAAGAAAAACCCCTATAGTAATAAAATCTTAGAACGAAAAAATATGTTTCAATTTAAAAAATAAAAATAATATAAATGTATTTTGTTCGAATATTTGGTTATCATAGAGGTTGTTAATAAGAAATTTTAATAATATTACAGACTTTTTCATATTTGTGTATTTTTTGGTATTCAAGACGTTATTTTATAAAAAAAACTTTTTTTTTCTTTATACTGCATTGAATATTTTTGTAAATTCAGGTCTCCATAATAATAATAATATCTAGCCGACAAAACCAAACACATAGAATTGGGTAAAGTAGTTCAGGTTCTATATTCTATTATTGTTATCATATTCTTGTCATCCATGAACGATGTGAACTTTCGTATCTTCTGAAGTGCATTCTGTACCTGGTGAGAGAGGAATTACGTCGGCTGCCGTGCCACGCAGGAGTGTATGAGCCCGACATTCTAACTATCTTCGTGGACGAGTTCCTTGCGTTGCCGGTTCTTGTGGTAGTTCACACGATGTAGCCTCCTCACGGTGGCTTGCAGTGGTTCAAGTATGTCTGGAAAAGCTTGCAGGAAGACATACTTGCAGGAAGCCCACAATATTGTCGGTAATAGGTTCGCCTGCAAGCTAGTTCTGCAGTCAAGGAAAATGCGTGGTCGTCGTTGCTTTTGGGACAGTGTCCCGATAGATCAATTGTTTACTTGTTCCATTTTTTTTATCAACTTACTTGGTGCGTTCTTGATATACCAGCACTATACACTCTAATAAGAAAAGTTATCGAAAGAATATTCAGGCAAAAATCTCTGCTGAAGTTTTCGCCGCGGCGCGGCGGGTCCCTGTACAGTCCCAGGCCGACCACTACCTCGTCACAGAAAAAAAAATTCTCTACTTATACAGGATAATTCTTTGGAAACCAGTTGCCAAGAAATAGTCTGTAATATTACAAGAAAGATATCGTAACTGTGTACAACACTTAGCTATGTTTATTTTTCCATATAAGAATACGTTTTTTCGAAATAATACTGACAATTTCTTATTACAAATTGGCGCATAATTTTATGTTTTACTCATTTTTTTAAACCATAGAAAAGACAATGTAATTAATTTTGTTTTATTATGCTTATGTGCGCAGTTAATACTGGAAAGCTATTCGGGGAACTGTTTACAAGTAAGTAACTAACTATTGGAGGTACTGGGACAACACAAAGCTTAAATGCTCGGGTAAGAACTCGGACCCATATTACTGCGAACAATATTTTGTAGTAATTACGTTGTTTTCATGTAAATACACAAATTAACAAATATTTGTAAAATTACATAAATATTTATTTTCCCGTTAGAAAAATAATTACAAAGTAGGGATAATAAAAGTAATTAATCGTCGATTGCGGTAAAGTAACACATTGAAATGACTTAAAAACAGTTTTAAAAGATGCTGGACTGGGAAAGGGGGTGGAACTCATGCCTGCTGGGTCGCAATGCGCTCGAAGCCCTCTGTGGAAGCTGTTTCAGCATCACAAGAGGTCGCGGTGGTGGCGTGTCCGACCTTCGTAGCGCAGTCGGATGAATGCCAGGTTTAGGTGCGATAGGTTCTGCTTTCGGATTCCGAGTAAGGAATCTTACTCGACAGCCCAGTTTAGAAAACACCGAGTAAGGAATCTTACTCGACAGCCCAGTTTAGAAGACACCGAGTAAGGAATATTACTCGACAGCCCAGTTTAGAAGACACCGAGTAAGGAATATTACTCGACAGCCCAGTTTAGAAGACACCGAGTAAGGAATATTACTCGACAGCCCAGTTTAGAAGACACTGAGTAAGGAATCTTACTCGGTGTCTTCTAAACTGAGCTGTCTATGTTAATGAAATTTACAAAACAAAACTGTCAAAAACCACAGTATGGATGAGGGGAGAGACGTGCTGGAGTTTCACACACTCACAGATATATATATATATATATATATATATATATATATATATATATATATATATATATATATATATATAGTCGGAACACTCGCGTTCCATAAGGGCGGTTGGAGTTCTATTCGCTGTGGGTATAGTATATCCATGATTTTTTTTTTGCAAGTGGTTAATGTGGCGGACGTTGCCACTCTTTAATTCCTTTAAGTACTCCGTTAATCGTCGCATCACTCCGTCATTTGTTTCCAGCTACATCATCGTCAACGAGACGGAAAAAAAAAGTGTGGAAAGAGGGGCAATCTCCGGAATTCAACTTATTCATGGAAGGTTGTAGTTCCCGTGCCTTCGCACAGATTACGCAGTGCCTCTATATCGTGAATACTTTATTTAAAAGTGTTTGAATATCAACAAATAAACTGTTGATAAATGTTCGGAAATTTCTTTATAAACAGTATTTTATGTATTATTTCATTTTCATTTGTAATTTTTTTTTGGGATGGGGTTGATATCTTCCCATGTTCCCTTCCAAATAGACGACAAAACTTTAAATGTTTCTTGCCATTATATACGCAACAAATATACGGCAACCATTTTTTTTATCAATTTGTTTGAGAGAAACATTTTTGATTCAAATTTAACATTCTAAAGAAAAAAATCATTATGGTTGAATACATATTTCTGTCATTTCACAAATAAATTTAATTAACAAAATCTTTAAAAAAGTACGCGAATAATAATAGTATTACCAACGCACCAGTTTAACTATCTTCCGAAAACCAAATTCTGACGCTCATTTAATTGACATAGCGCCCACGACGGAATTAGAAAATCTTTCTAATAGGGAAATCCACAATTTATGTCGCAATAACATCACATGTGTCAAACGTGATTAGTTAGAAAATTTTTCGCTTCCACCGCACTATCATGTTGCGTGAAATATGCAAAATAGAGATGAATTAAATACGCAATAATGATTATTCAATTTTTTTTTTAGAAAATTTATCCAAGAGTTAAAATATACTTGGGCAAACCTGTTTTTTTTTTCATGCGTACACACGTTTATATTTTATATTTATATTTTTTCTGTTACTGTTTAAAAGCAACCTAATGAAAACTAATACAACAAAATGGTGCCCAAGAAGAAACTATCCAAAAATAAAATTAAAATGTTTGTTTGGAAATTATCTTTGCACTGTCTTACAGTTTATATGTAATAATCACGCTTCTCACTGGTGAATATTGTTCATGACGTCAGATGCAGATTGTGCCGCTGTCTGTTCTGTCTGACGTCGGAAGTTCAAGATCGCCAGCTCTCGTCACACAGATCTCACGACTGTACAATCAACACCTGACGTCACAGGTCACGTGAGCCAATCAAATGACATACACGCATCTGCATCATCAGCTCCAACACATCAGACAGGCGTGAATGCGCAGAGGTGTAGTAAGTGTGCAATGACAGGTGTTTGTCGCGCAGGTAAAAATCCCGAATGTTCACAACAACGCTGTATTTTAATGTTCGCTCGTCCAGCCTCAGTGAACACGACACAACGTCCACTGCAAGCTTGCACTGACACGTTTGGGCGGACTTATTTCGCTCTGGCGTGGACGCGTGCTTAATTTATTAATTCGACAAGATGTTAGGCCTGGTTTTTAAACTACGCAAGAAAAAGAAAAAATGCCGAAAGTTCAATAACGACGTTCTCAAGTATCCGTTTATAAACTACGCAACATGCAAAAACACAACGCAAACATCCACCAAATTTCAACTTCTTGAGATTCAACTTTCGTTTGAAGTCAAGTGTTCCGAAAGAAAGCCTTTAAAGACGCAGACCGAATGATGATTGTTGTTTTTATTATATAAATGACGTTTTCACCAGTCAAACATTCAGCACAGTGAAAAAATTAACACATTCAAATCAGTTTATGAATTATTTTTTTTAAATTATAAGTTAGAATAAACAAAAGAAGCCCGGTGTTGAAATTAGTTTTCTAATGTTTTGTTATTTCAAGTTGTAAGGTCGATGACGATTTGCGACTTGCGTGCTAGATAAAAAATTCCCTATCACGAATCCAAGTTTATCCTTCATCGTGATGGCACGATCCTGTATATGATGCTTGCTGTTTTAATTTAGTACGTCGAAAGATCGTGGACATAACAAAAACCAGTGACATAACAATAACAATGAATTATAATCGAAAAATGCACACGAAAGAAAAAAATATATATCCACAAGACCTTTGTATTGTGATATTCGAGTTTTTGTATGTCCAGGATAGTTCGGCGTACAAAATTAAAAAAGCAACCATCAAGTACCACAGGATCAATATACACAGGATCATGCCCTTGGGATTTGGATACGTGTTGCGTATACTCCGTAAGTCACATAATTAATTAATCAATCAAGTTCACTCACCGGTCCCTGAGGCGCAGCAGAACGCCGCGGCCAACAGCACGCAGCCTGCCGCAAAACCAGCTAGCGGTTCCATGGTCAGTGGTCAGGTGCTAGCTACTGTACCGTCCCGTCTCTCTTTTCCCTTCGGTCTGTCCCTCTCTCTCTCTCTAACTCTCTCTCTCCCTCTCTCTCAGCACACGCGCAGCTAGATGACAGCCGAAGACTGAAATGCCCGCCTCCCAGCGCGGCGGGAAAAAGAGCCTTCATATACAGACAAAAGGCTACCTCCTCCGCCCCTTCTACGTCATCCAAACTACCTGCTCCAATACGTGGAATCCACAATCTCCACCTAGCGTCCTCATCCCCGCGTGTACTTTCCTCAGGCCGTGTGAAGCCGTCACGTCCGTCCGTGAATGCCCGAAAATTCCGTCCGTCCGTCAATAGCTTCCCAACCTTGAACTTACGACTTAGAACATAATTACGCATCTTCAAAATGTTAGCATAGTATCGCGGGCGACCTTTACTATCTTTAAATGATTCGAATTTTGTTTACTGGTTTAAATGTTTCCATGAAATGGTTTTAACTTTCGTTTTATTATTACGTATATTAAAATTATAAATTTTTTATACCAAAAATGTACCGAGACATAGAAGTGTGATTAATTACGTATTGCGAAACTGAAAATAAACATAATAAATATCAGAGCAAAATAAAACTATGTTAATGATTTATAAGTGCTTAAATGTCATGGTCGTCCATATAATCTACTTATGCAAGAGAGATACTCACCACTTTTTAAGCCTTCTAGTCAGTTGGCAGTATCAAAATGGAAAAGTATTGTACAGACGCGTGGGTCAGTCGCTCGGCCTGTAGACGTGACGGGTCATAGAGTCACCCTTTGTAAATTAGAACCATCTCAACTTATAAAATCAATTTCGGCACAGCCTATAGGCGTAGGTAGATTTCGAAGTACATATTTCTTCTGGAAATATTTTGGAAACTTTTAAAAATCCTGGAACATTTTAAAAACTTAATGTAGCCTGCATAAAATTCTATATGTTTGCCAATATTTAAAAAAAAATCGAGTTAACATTTTTTTTATATTCCATGCAGCGAAAATATTTTGAATGATTTTGACTAAATGCATCTAGCATTGAATGTCTTAACGAATGTCATAGTTTGCTTACAGTAGTGTATAATAGTATGTCCGGGCACAGGCTTTAAGGCTGTGGAGCCGATGAGCCGAACGCCATATTGTATTGTGACGTCACCGTGGGCATCTTGGATGACCTTGACCTTGAACTTGACATTAACCTTTAACCTTAAAAAATTATCCAAAATTTGCCAAAATCAGCCAAAATTTGCCCAAAATTCACCAAACTTCACCAAAATTTCCAGATTTTTGGAAAAATATTCCTCAAAAAGAATCTCAAAAATTTTTAAAAATTAAAAAAATTCTTTTTTCGAGGGAAAAATTCCCATTTCGAGGGAAAACTTAACGTTTTTAGTCCTTGAAAATCCCAGCGGCCAGAAATGTCCATATTGAGGCTTAAGCATCCATGTCTACAGCCTCCGATAAGCCTCTGACGTCATCATGGAAAATTTCATTATGGAATATTATGTCACCGTTGCAATTTCCGTTATGGTGCCATCTTGAAAATCTTTATTTATTATCCGATTTTAATTGAAAAAATAAAAATTATAAGAAAATTCAATTAATTGAATTTTAATAAAAATAGTTTAAAAACATACATTTACGTTATGGAGCTCGGAATCCTCGGTTAGAACCTGGAGAGGGGAAAAAAATGGCTACCGATCCTTCCTCCACGGAAGCCGCTGGCAGACTTTTGTCAATGTATATCTATATCGTCACCTAGTATGATGTCATGCGTAATTTTAATGCTAGAAAATCGGGAAATATTTTAAAAATGAATAAAAAAATGAATAATTAAATTTTAATTAAAAATATTTAAAAACTTCGTTGCACTCTTCGTTACGGCCGCCATATTTAAAAAGCATACTTTTAATGGTAGAAATTTGGAAAAAATTTCAAAAATTATAAAGAAATTTTAATAATTACATTTTAATAAAATAATAATTATCTCCAACCATCAATTAGATTCCTGTCAGATCAAGCTCAGATTTTTCACAAATGGGAAACGTTGCTGACGTTTCCTCAAGTCAGTGTTTTTATTTTTTTTTACCTCCACCAACGCATTCCGTTTCTGTCCCCTTCTCACCGATTACATCCGTCTCTGATGACTCTTGATGTCGACGAGACAATGTTCCATTCCATTTCGCTGATTATCCATCCTTCTGTTCATGTCAGTTTTAACTATACCAAGAGCCCGTCACTGCTTTAAACACACTAAGCTGTGGGGCTGCCTTGAAACGTAAGGTATAACCGTAAATTTCCAAATGTCTCTTTAAATAACCCTTTTACCTCTGGAATCCATTATAATGTTTTTTTTAAATGTTTTCAGTCATTTTTTACCCTTCCAAATATAAAATACTAGTTGCTCGCGTTCTTTCGTACGTCCTTGTGGCTTTTGAAGGATTCGTAGTGCTATCATTTTAGTAAAATGTAAACAAGCGCAGCTCCTTTGGATGATCAGCCGGGGGGGGGGGGGGGGGACAACAGCTCCTCTTGAGCTCGAGTTTTATGCATATTATTTTGGAAGTCATATTTTTGTTTACTTAAATACTTACATTCATATGTTAAAATCTTGTTTATCAAAATAAGTATGAGTCTATAAAAATACTGTAATTGGGACCATAAATTTGTTAATACTCCAAGACCAATTTCTGAAATTTATAAAGTCATGTTTTGGAAATTCATTCTTTCGTTGTATGATAGCCCGTCCCGAAAAGTATTTTTGGAGCCACCCTTAATTGTAATCGTCTGTTCCTTAGGTAGCCAACTTCTGTCTATAAACTTATAAATTTATATATTAAGTACTATAAATTACTTGTAAGAGTAAAAATTAAAAATATATCTATCCGAAAATAGCGAGAAATAAACGTAAACAAAAATGACTGCCGGAAAAATATTTCTCTGTTAATACATTCGTATGACTAGTTTTTCACTGAATTCCGTTTTAAAACTAAAGGATTCCTTGTCGAAGGCTGGGTCGGTCAAGGACATGTCCTAACTATTCGGATACAGTAACAGTGTCAACAACCTCTTATTTCGAAGCTTTATGAAGTGCGTTGTTCTAGCAACCCGAAATGCATTCGCAGAATGGTTTCAGGTATAAATGTGACGTCGTCCGGCCGACGACCACCCCAGAGCCCGACCTGCACCCGCCAGTATACGCTCCCGCTAACGGAACACACCCCTGGCCATGGCCCACCCGAGTCAGGCGAGCCGAACAGCGATTAAAGGCAAACCCGCGAAAACCTGAGTAGACAAGAGAAGAACCGTACCCATTCCTCCTGGAACATTAAATTAGGATTTTAGCGACAATAAAGTCTCTTCCAGACACACCCATTTAGAGTCTAGCGTAATGTGGTCAAACCTGGCGCAAGAGAGGCCGAGCCTCTCTCGGACGCCATGCCAGTTCGGGAGTTCATCACGGCTCGCGGACCGGGGCGGACCTACGTCCCACGGAGAGGCAACAACCTTTGTCTTCATCGAAAGTAACGTCCTGTAAATATAGTCACTAATTAACAGAACCCCTTTTTTTACTTAAACTCTCCGTGAGTACCCGGTCCCCCTTTTCGGTCCAGGACCTAATCCGACCGCATCAGTTTAAAGACACCCCGCACCACACTTGGTCAGCGGGGTTGATCTTCAGTATACGGCACGGGCCGCCTCCCGCAACGCACAGAACTTTACTTAAGGTCACGCGCACGGCGCTGACCACAAACCCGCAAGGGAGCTTGGACAAACTTAATTGCGGTGCGTGTTTCACCACAGTGGGCACAACACCCGCGCAGAGACATTCGTATACGGGATTGGCCGTCTCCAAGCGCCCAACCCTTAACTCAGTGTATTTTTGTATCCCGTATTTTGTATTACTAACTTACGTTACCCGAGTAACGAGTGCCACGTAACTTGTGCGCACCCCCTTATTCAGTGTACTTTTGTGTCCCGCCTTTGTGTTACGAAATTACGTTACCCGCGTAACCAGTGAGACGTATGAGACGTAACAGCGTCCGAGGCCCACGTAACGCGGAACACAAACAATACGGCGCCACGGAATAACGAGTAAAACCCCCCCCCCCCCCCCGGGGACCTCTGTAGAGTGTTGTATTGTGTACGACTCACTCCTATGAATAAAAGGTACGACACCACCACCTCAACTCCACGTCTCTTATTTAAATATCATCTCACGCAACACCGCCGCCGGCCCTAGTGGGCCACGCAGGGGCACATACATCCACGACCCCAAACTCACGACTAGAGCCGAGCTAGTCTGGCGCCCACCCGGACAACACAGACGAAGAACCGCCTTTTCCCACTAGGAGCCACACCGGGACTCGAGCCCGAGACCCCGGACGACGGCAAATGAATATGTGTACACCGTGATGTGTACATTATGAACAAGCAAAACATTAGAGTCCGCTCTACAGTGACACGGAAGCAGAGATGAATTTCGCGAAACGTGATGTTTACAATGGCATGCAAGCGGACACGGACCCTGTGCGGATAAACTCGGCGCAGTCCGGCTCGTCCGTTTACGTTAATCCGTGCGACCAATAGCAACCGAGTATTTGGCCGCGGTGGTTGCCGTGTTTTGTTCTTGCATCTTACTATTTAATTACTTTTTAGTAACCAAGAATATTAGTCTCACTGGTTACCATTTGTTGCGTTTCCGTGCATTGTGAAATCGGTAGACGGATAGTGAAACGTTAACATCTTGCGGGCCCGTGATTGGTTTTCGTTTTTGCGTATTCGTGTCATTTGTGGAACGGGCCTAAATGAAGTGTACAGATAAAGTGCGGTTTTCTTACAACATGCTAACTTCAGAAGTGCTCAATTGGAACGAGGTCAGACATTCGGAGAGTAATGGGCCCACTTTAACTTTAGAAACTAAATTCTTCGATAAGGTTCCCCACAATGAAAAAAAATTATTAAAAAAAGTGGAGGAGGTCGTAAGGGACAGATGGGTGGTGGAGTAGATTGGCGATTTTCTTAGGAACAGGACACAGAGGGTACGTGTGGAGGATGAGATGTCTGAGGAGGGAAGTGTCAAGTCAGGGCAGTGCTCTTCACCATCATGATGAACGATTTATGGGAGGGAATAAAAGGGCATATAAGACTCCTTACAACACTCCCTCCTCCAACGCTTAGGAGGGAGGGTTGCAATAGAATTTGAATAGGCTGGCATGAATATAAATATGGGCAAGACGAAAGTGGTCAGTTTACTACGAAAAATAACGTTAAGAGGGTTTACCACTGGAGGGGAGTTGTGATAGGTGAGGCCTCAATTTATAAATACCTAGGGTTAGTACTGCAAGGAAATCTGATGTGGGGGAGTAGGTTTAGAGGGTGGTTGAAAGAGCAGACAGGCCCTGGGGATGCTGGGACGAGTTCTTAGGGGAGGAAGCAGTGTTTTAAGGGAAAAACAATGGTTCGCCCCATGCTGGAGCACGCAGCAGTAGTGTGGGGCCCATGTAGAGCAGTGCTTGAGAAGGAACTGGAGGGGGTGCAGAGGAAAGTAGCTAGATGGGTGAAGGAAAATTGGAGGAGAATCGATAGAACCGAAAAAGGAGAGTATCCAAATAGCCCAGCAGAGCTGATGAAGGAAATGGGGTGGGAGAACCCAAAGGACAGAAGGCAGAAGGAGAGGCTAGTTAGGATGAACCAAGTGCTGAGGGCGGTGGGAAGAGCTGGGGAGACGAGTTGCGATGGGAATGTTAGAAATAGGAGGGAAAACCCCAGGAAAGTCTTTAAGGAGCGAAGAAAGACGGAAAGGGAAAATATTCTATGGTTGTGAGAACGATAGGGGAATGGCATTATTGGAAGAGGAGTGTGTATTGGTTCAGTTCAGGAGAAGAGTGAGAGGAAATTAAGTGGAATGCTTGCCATAGGGCTTTTTCCCAATCAGAGCAGTAATCGATAATTTTACCTTTGGAAAGAGAGCCAAAATGGTTTTCGTAAGGCAATCGCAAGTATTTTATATTAAGATAATATATACTCTTCAAGAATACTATGTATCCTGTTGGCAAACGTTACACAGAGCTCTAGTGTAAAACTTTTTCAAGCTAACCTTCCCAAAATTTTGAAAATATGTCTCATGAAAAAAACCCAGTAAATAACGTTTCTACAACACATGATCTCTTTTACTTGGTTTTCTAATAAGGTTTTAAATTAAGAGTGTAAAATTACTGAAAAAGTACTTAATTTCACCACAATCCCTAGTATTCTGTTTTCTACATCGATGTATACGCCATAAAATGGCAGGACATCCATGGAAGTTCTAAAGAAGTGCATTATTTTCAAATCGACTGCATGCAAGTTCGTGGACTTGCAAGTACATTAAGAAAGTTAAGGCGATTAGACATTAGGCGCGCGTGCCCACGCATTAACGTGCTTGTTCTTACGTCGGATTTATAAACTACACAAAAATCGAGAGAAAAAAAAACGCATGACTCAAAAAGTTTGTTAATCACGTTTTGAAGTTACCGTTATAACAAACCCACGCAGTATACAATAACGTGAGAGTTTCAAGATCCCAACTCTCTTTTATTCAGCACATTATACCAGTGTTTTTCCTGTTTTCCCTGACTCACAGGGACTAATTAGACTAGTTCCCACCTGAAACAAGAACTCATCTTGGCGCCACCCCCCCCCCCTATATTTTCCAAACCAACCAAACCAAAACCTTTCCCGACAACACCCCATATCGCCACCACATATTAATTTCACTATTCCCAATATTTGTTTTTATTAAATTTGGATGATAAATAAAAAGTTTTATTGGCAATCATTTCATTTTTATACATCGCGAAAAAAAAAAGAAAATTTTAAATATTTGGCGATATGCATGCATGTATCTTTCAATACAAATAAATCAGTTCATCTGCCCTACAACTTGTTTTTGTCTTCTAACACTACGATATTTTAGTAAATATCCATAGTAAAAATTACTCTGCCAGTTTAGATACCTCCCCCCCCCTAAAACATTCCAAACATGCGGCGCCTGGGGCACAAGCCTCGTCTGCCCCCTATAGTTACGCCCCTGCTGATTGACAGGCTTTTAGATATATAAAATTCACATTATCGAAACACATTTTAACAAACATACATAACATTTTGACTATTAAATGTTTTTCCTGCTCAATACACAGTCTGCTCTGGCAAGATTTCTACATTTGTCGTCACGAGACGTGAAGGTTATTTACGCGGGAACAGGTGACCATCTCCAAAAGGATTTGAGAGGAATAAGGATTTGCGTGGTTCGTCACACCGTGCAGGTAAATGTAAAAACAATTTGGGAGGGAAGAGGATATATAAATCCGGGCACAAAGAAGTCAACTCTTTTAAGACGTTTAGCAACAGTATAAAAAATATGACGTAGCCAACAACGAACACAAACAGAAATAAAGTTGAATATTTTTGTTTAGTCAGATTTTGAAACGATATTGTGATCAGCGACTGTTTCTTTTTAATGTTCACTGTGTTAAAAATTAATACTCAGTGGTTTGCGCATCTTAAATTTAATTAATGTCACAAGACACGTGAATTTATTACATTATTTGAATAATTATTGCAATGTATAATTTTGATTTAGACTTATTTCATAGACTACGCTTATGACAAATGTCCATGAAATCAGTTTTTAATCAACACGGATTTATATTTAAAATACATACCAATTTTGAGACAGTAAATATGAAATATTATGAAAAAATTACTGAAACTGTTTCGCAATTAAGATATTGTTTATTTCCCCGTGTGTTCCAGGTCTCTAAGACATGTTTTCAGCTCATCGAGTTTTTTTTTTTTTTTTTTGCGGTCTGCGGGAAACCTAAGTGAGCAAAATTTCAACTTCCACAGTTTTGGCTTGTGACCTATTCTTCTGTGTTTGAAGTGAAAATAATCAGATGGATTTTAAAGATGCGGTCTCTATTGTGCATCATGTTTTCACTTAAGTTAATCTTTCGCTCAAAGTAATTATCAAAAGAAGACTGATATATATATATATATATATTACTGTAGGGTGTATATATATACATATATACACACACACACACTCTCTCTCTCTACAGTTTCCCAATTAAAAGTTGTAGTGTTAGTGACGTCTTACGATTTGCGTACTTTATTAGCGACCGACGTTTTCATGCGTTAGTTGCGTGTTGTGTTTATTGCAAAGTCTGTGAATCCGGCATTAGACGCACACAATAACCCTTCGCATAACTTACACTAATTACATTTACCTACACGTACTAATCGATGCGATCGAAGTATAGAAATTCGGGTTTATATTGGCTCGTCAAAACTTGCAATGTCCTAATTTTTTTTTGATCACTGATTGGAAATTTTTGTCCCAATCTGTGTCCTGGTAGCATAGAAGAAGAAGAAGAAGACTAAAATCATGATATTTTATTTTGTGGTTCCCGCTTCAAAAAGGTAAACAGAAAATAACCGCCGGTGCCAAGAACACCAAGACGGAAATTTTGTTTACTGCTGTCCGTTTGCGACCGGCGCTTTTCAAAGGCTGAACACACGAGTACATTTTTTCAGAATGCTTAGAATTCATTTATTAGCATTTACTCTTGTACTTACAGAATAAATACATATTATTAAACTCCCACAACCTTCAAAAGTTAACTGAATATTCAAAACTTATCTGTGTACTAATTTACATTGCTTGAAAACAATAAATAAAAACAATAAAAAATCATTTATTTTGGCGCCTTATTAGTCCAGTCATTACGTCGGAAAATACGGGTTAGAAATGCAAATGTACCGAGAAAGATAAATTTTGGATATTACGTGGGAGGGGCCTGGAAAAGCTTAACTTCAAATTGTCGACCAAAATTACCTTGCGCATTTTCCGCCATCTTGAAAAAAGGGCTGAATTCAGTTTTTTCATCATAACTCGGTTCTCCGTTGAGATACGAAAATGTATATAACAATACTTTTTTGTTGCTTTTCTTACGATCTACAATTAAGGTCCTATACTTTTTTCACGTATCGTTCATCGTTATTGAGATATCGATCGCAAAAACCATAAATTTGGGGAGTGAAATTAGTTTTTTTGATATTTTCTTTTTTCTCGTGAAAAATATCTAAAAAATGTCTAGTATCAAACGTGTAGAGCGTGTTCAGACCTACAATACATTTTTTCTTTTTTCTTTTTGACAAAAATTACGACCTCCAGGGCACCGCAAAGTTGATCGCAGCCCGCCCGACGCTGCAATGTGCGTCTCGCCATAGAGGTGCAAATGCTTGTGGGTGCAGGAAAGCAGGAATTAGTTGCTCCGTTATTTTCCTGCACTTTAGTGGACAAACATGCAACAACGTCGCCAGAGTCAACATTCTATTCAACGACGATCACGATGATGATGATGATGATGATGATGATGATGATGATGATGATGACATTTCGACCGTCACAGCATAATTTCATGCGGTTAAAGAGTCTTCACGACTCCAAGAGTCTACCGTGGAGGAACTTCTTCAGCTAGGACCATCAAAACGACGAAAAATATTTGAAAAAAAAAGACCGCCTTTAATTATTATTTTTTAATACACAAAAATCATTTGATCAATAAATCTCATGTGTTTGATTTATAATTTGGGTGGTTTATTAATTTATTTTGTATTGAAATAATTCACTGAACAACCTTCCATCCATTTTGACGTGTGGATACAACCGTGGCTAAACAGCGGCTAAATAAAATCTGAGCACAGTCGTACCAACTTTGCGGCGCGCTAAAGGTCTTAATTTTTGTCTAAAATAAAAAAAAACTATATTGTAGGTCTAAACACGCTCTACATGTTTGATACTAGACATTTTTCGATATCTTTCACGAGGAAAAAAGAAAATAGCAAAAAACTAATTTCACTCCCCAAATTTATGGTTTTTGCGATCGATATCTCAATAACGATGAACGATACGTGATAAATATAAAGGACCTTAATTTTATATCGTAAAAAAACAACAAAAACGTATTGCATAAATATTTTCGTATCTCAACGGGGAACCGAGTTATGATGAAAAAACTGAATTTAACCCTTTTTTCAAGATGGAGGAAAATGCACAAGGTAATTTTGGTAGACAATTTGAAGTTAAGCTTTTCTAGGCCCCCCCCCCTCCCCCCCAAGAAATATCCAAAATTTAGCTTTCTCAGTTCATTTGCATTTCCAAATGTATATAATGACTGGACTAATATACGATATTACGGTTTATATCGGCAATGGTCAGCTCTTCAGTTTACGTTACTCCGTGCGACCAATATAAGCGGAGTATTTATCTGCGGTGGTAGCCATATGTGTTTGCGTTAATAACACGTGACAAATGTTTTCAAGTACAAGCATACATATAATGTTTTATCATTACATTATGATTTATTTATATTTAATATGTAAAATTAGACTGTTTGACCGTTTTTTTATTTCAAATTTTTTAATTAACTTTATTATTCGAAATCGTGAAGCTCCATTTGTTGCCGTTTTGTTACGGTTCCGTGCATTCCGGGAGCGACAGATGGATAGCGAAGCGTAAATATCTCGCGGGTCTGGATTAGTTGTAGAAGGGGCCTAAGCGTTGTCTTTCAGGGCGTCTTCGTGCCTTCATCGTGCGTTATTTTTCAATGTAAATGTCACGAGTTTGCTCGTAAACACTCACTTTTCTCCACAACCATCCACCTTTCCCACCCCTCCTTCATTCACGGTTACAGTAGTAGATAACCCTTGGTCTCTCATTGACAATAAGACAGTTTGGTAGCAGTATCTGTGCGTGGGAGTGGGTGGTGAAAATCTCTTCGCAACATTGGTCTCTGCGATATTGATCAATAGTTTTTTTTGTGTGAACTAAACAAAATTCAACGCTGTGACCGTATCCATTTTCGAGTTATTTTTTGTTTAGAATAACTTCAGCCAGATTCACTGTGATGTATTTTCAAATAATTATATTACATTTAAATAAAATTCATGCGCCAAGTTGCACAATTCAGTCATTCATAAAATGCATATTTGGCATCACTGTAATAAAAAATTATATAATTCAAAGAATACTAGTTTTTAAAGGTCGCAGATTTTTGCAGCCATTGCCTGGAGTTGAATGGCTTTTCAGTTGAAGTGTCGCGAAGGAGAGGGGGAGGGTCCAATTCAATTACCTCAATTATGTTAACAAATAGGTAAATGACAAAAAAAGCATTGGCCCTAGTAATAGGGTTAGGCAGAGTGCCAGACGTGTTGTGCAAAAGTTAAGCAAAAAAACCCTAAAGAAAAGCATAAATATCGTAACAGAAATACACAACTTTATTATTATTTAACTCAAGCCTCATTTAAATATGGAGGGACAACTCATGACAAGTGAACTGCCCATAAAGAGGGAGCAATGTTAAGTACAAAAATTACGTAAGTACAGTGATCAATACAAATAGTCAGTATACAATTTACGTGCTATCGTTATTTAAAATCCATACAAGAAACTCCAGAGAGAATGCTGTCTGTCCGGACGTGAGAGGTGCGGCAATGCTAAACAGATAATTACAAAATAGAGTCGGTGTTCTGCAAGCACTGCTTTACGAGCCCAAAAGAAAAAGAAGGCAGACATGGAGGCAGAAGGCAAACTACTGAACTATCAAGATAATATAAGACACCGACCAGAAAGCACATCCTAGCCATGCGTAACATGGCGCAACGCCGAAGCATCCCTCACGGCGATCGCTCCCGGAACAGAACATAACGAGCAAATGAAAATCAGCCCTATATATAAAAAATCCAGATGGCGCTAGTGTTGCATTCAGTAGGCCTGGAAGGAGGTGCCTACGTCACGCGGACGTCAAAAGGGATGGCGGGAGGGGGATTTAAGGGGAAGGAGGGAAGGGGAGGAGCCGGCGGGCGACTGAATGCCGACGCGCACGTTGCACAGTTGTAGCCACTCGAAGGCGAAAATATTCCGAAACGTCGGTGAAATAAAAAACATTGTGTTTTTATCCCTAGAAATATAACTCCAGGTCAAATGTATAGGCTAGTATGTGTCCTGTTACTTCACTATGACCTGTGTATCCTTAGGCCACTGTCGTTCTGTCAACACTGTACACAGAAAAGAAGAATTTTTCTACTTTTACCAAAGATTCCTTTGGAAACCAGATAAAAAGAATCAGTTTGTAATAGAAGCACTAGAAGAAAGATATTGTAACACACGACTTTGGTTATTTTTGCAGATAAAAGTTTATCGAGATAATAGTCAGTATTTCATACAAAAATTAGCGCATAAATTTACATTTTAATTGATGTTTCATTCAAGAATAATTTGTAAAAAAAAAAATTGAAAAGAAATCGAGTATTCAATGATTTAAATATATTTTTTTTATTATGCTCATTGATGTGCGCAGTTAACACTGAAAAGCTATTCAGCGACCGATTTACAAATAACTTATTACTGCGAACACTATTTTATAGTGATACAGTTGTTTTTATGTATGTGTACGAATATCTGTAATTTTGGGTGAATATTTCTGTTCCATTTACAAAAATTTCTTACAGTGCATGTACGTAAACATATTCACGTGGTTATCGGAAACGAACCCAATGGGATGTTTCGCAGGTGTCAGCTGGTACTGTCAAATTACGTATGACACAGGCTATACCTTCGTTTTCGATGGGACAGAGATAACGTCAGCAGCGAAGGCCATTTATCCCCTCGGTATCAAAGGTCGCAGAGGAGAGGACTCAGAAGCTTCACAACAGTTTCCTTCCTCCCCGCTGAAGTTTCGTAGAACTTCGACTTCAGGTTTTCTCCTTCCATTGTCACCACAGAGATAGGAAGGAAAACCTCAAAGTGGCCGCTGACGCACGGCGACTTACGGAACCAGAACCTCTCCGATATCGGTCTTCCACGTATTTTGGCCACGCTCGCTTATATTACTCATGGCCTGGACAGAAACTGTCTACTTATGCCAAGCGTGATGGTCCATTGGGATGGGATTTGCCCGCCCCCTAACCACCCAGAACTAAAAATACTGACAGGATGGATGACACTTGTATTAGGTTCAATTTTTTAAATGTAAATTTTACATTTTTAATTCTACTGTTGTGTGTGATTTTTAACAGCTTTAGTACTATACAAATTAGATGTTATCATAGATTTGTAGACTTTTCAAGACACCATAAAAGGTTAAAAATTACCTTTAAAGGAGCTATTGTTTGTTTTCACTCAAGAATTAAGACTAACAATTTAACCTTTTCCTAAGATAAACATAATTTTTAATTATTATAATGTAACTAATCTATTTGTTTTATTTTTAATGTGGTAATAAAGTTACTGTATAATTATAAGATTAATGCATAAGAATAAATGCAATTGATTTATTTCATAGCCATAAATTATTGTTACGAACGCGAGAGACCAGACCGCGATGCCAGGCTCGGAGCTGGCTGGCGGCCCCGCACGGCCACGTGGCCTCACTGACTTAAGGCATGTCACGCGTGCCTGGCCGGATTATAAGGGTCGTCACTACCCCTCTGCCCCCAACCCCTCCCCTCCCTTCGTTCTGCCTCGGCACCGTTATCTATCGCTGAGCGGCCTTGGGAATACCGCGGGCCGCCGCGTTAAGTGACGTGAGCAAGCAACGCCCTTCTCGACTGTTCGGGCGTCGGGTCGGCCCAGGATGACGCGACTCGTCACAGCTGCTCTCGTCGGTTCGAGAAGGGCGCTGCAGACTACTTAAGGGGCCCGCCTACATAGCCTTGAAATGACCTGCCGCGCTCAAAAATTGTGTTTCTTCCACCAAGTGCCGTGGTGGTTCGAAGAAACATTCAAGCTCCCCCCCCCCCCCTGCCCTGCTGTGTTCTTCCGTATTTTACAACAGGAGGGGTAGGGGTGACTCGGCTTATCCCTCTTCTCCGGCCGTACACGACCTTCGTTCCGTACTGCGAAAGGAAAGGGGCAAGGGAATAACAAAAACTGGTGGCCAGCGTAGCGGGCCACGGCTGGAGTTCGCCTGTCTGCTTGCTACCCACGGCATTTAGTCCAGGAAACAAGGCACAAACATCGAAATTTTTTTTCAAAAACAGAATTTTTGCATAGTGGTAGAGTTGACTATGCTTAACAACAAACCGAAAGTTTACCGCATTAGACCTTGTGCGTATCACCGAAAAAGTGCATTTAAGTTCTAGATGACAGCGACTTTCAGCAGTCCATTAAAATACTTCTTTTTCATACAGTTTGAAACGTAGACTCTCCGTAAACTTATCAAAATAATCTAGAAACGCTATTTATACATTCGTGTTATAAATATTCCAAAGTATAATATTAAAGATAATATATGCATGGATTAAATCATAAAATAGTTTTTTTTATATCTGTCACCCTTGATAAAAATATGATTTACACAAAGCTGAAAAGCCTAATGCGAAACATTTTCTTATAAATGTTTTTGTGTATCCTTTTAGCTTTAAGGTAGTGTTTTTATAAAGAGTCTAGGTTAATAAGTTTGCGTTCTAGAGAGGCCCGAGTGTCACAGCGTGTATCGTTCTGTGGCGCGGCGGTTGTAACTCTCACAGCGGGCGCGACATAGCGTCACTAATTATAATTGGTCTTGTTTATCTATTTTATACGATAGAGTGTATTTAATTTACATCTATATATATATATACTTCTATTGGTTTTCCTTTATGAACGAGTCTTTATACAATTTAAAAATCAACTCTTAAATTATTTCTGTTAGCAATGTTTCAGTCGAAAACACTAAGAGACATATGATTTCTATCTGTTGGTAGATATTATATTAAAAAATAGTATTTAAATTTAAAATTATATAAATACCAATTAATTATTGTTTATAATCCTAATTCATCATTTTATTTTCAACCAGACAATGCAAGATTTTTAACCAAGCCTTTATCCGAAAATGTGTTAAGATTTTGAAATATTAAAAAATTAGTTTGATGCTTCATAAAAAGTACGAAAATATAAATCGTTAAGTACCTACAAAGTCAGGTTTTATATCTTTTATTATATCATTACTATAATTCAATTATTTTATCTAAAATAAATAAATCAAGGGGTCTATTGTAAAATATTTAGCATAAATGATTAAGCTATTTTAAGTTGAATTGTGTGCTGGCTAGCAGCCTTCGTTAAATCTCTATAATTAGACCAGGAAACAAAGTATTCATCCTCAATACTTTTTCAAAAGCCGAATTTTTGTACAGTGGTAGATTATACTATGCTTAATAACATACCGAAAGTTTACCGCTGTAGACCTTGTGCGTATCACCAAAAACATGCATTTAAGACCTAAATAATAGCTTCTTGAACGATCCACAATATTTTCAACCCGTAAACGTTATTACTATTAATTATGTTTACTGCTGTCTACAAAAGCATCTTTTTACGTAATAAAATTAAAAGTTAAAAGTTTGTATATGTTTTACTACACATGCAATTCTTTAATAATATTAGGAAAAGATTTTTATCCGAATATATGAAGAATGGAATTATTTATTGCAGTTATATAAATTGACTGACATGAAAATTAAGATGAATAAATTTATGTATTTTTTAAGCTTTAAATTGGTATATTTGTTAAGATGGTTGTATAATTGATTGACTGCAGAAGTGTTCTGAGTGTGGTAGTGTGCATTGTACTGCGGCGATGTTGAAGTCGCTCGGGCCGGGACGATTTTCGTTCCTATGAATTGAAGCTTTTTAATGCATTGAAAAATTATTACAAAACTGAAATTTCGTACAGTGGAAGGATAAACACATCTTAGTAACATATTAAAAGTTTACCGCCGCAAACCTTGAACGTTACACCAAAAAGTGCATTTAAGCCCAAAATGGTAATATTTTACAATGATCTACAAAAAAGCATTTCATAAATGCAATTTATGTAGTGTACTCTCAACATGAACAACAAAATAATCTAAAGACATTGCTGTGCATGGCTATAGTGATAAAAATTACATTATTCTTAGATATTTTTTTGATAGACAAGTTAATAAAACCATAATTATACTATACTAAAGTTAATAAAACCATAATTATATTATTTAATGTAAAAATAAACACAAATTGTAAAATTTATAAGAGTTCAATGGGAAAAAACGCTTTTATAAACGTTGTTGCATATTTGTTTGCCTTTAAATTAGTGTACTTGTTTAGAGTCTGGTACAATTTATCTGGCCACTGAAGCGTTCTGAGCTGCGTAGTGTACCGCACTGCAGCGATGCTATGAGTCGCTGGCGTTGGAAACACTACGCAGCTCAGGACGCTCCAGCAGTCGGAAAAAATCATACCAGACTCATAAAATATATACCAATTTACGCTTATGAAATTCGCAACAACGTTTCATTAATCACTTTTTACGTCGGGCTGTTCATATTTATGTAATTTGTATTTATATTTCCATAAAATTGAGTAGAATATGTTTTCTTAACTTCAATGATTTTAATTGTCTATTAATGATAAGGTGTTACAAAATTTGTGATTTTTATCACTGTCATTATATATGGCAATGTTTTTCGATTATTTTGGTGTCCATACTGAGAGTTAACTATCTATATTACATCTATGAAAAGCATTTTTTTTGGATCGTTGCAGAAAATATCATTTAGGAATTAACTGCACGCTGTTGGTGTGACGCAAATGGTTAACGGCGGTGAACGTTTTATATGTCACTAAGAATACTTTTTAATGCTTCTGTACCAAATTTCATATTTGGAATAATCTTCCATACATTAAAAACCTTTGTTTTCTAACAGTGAAAATCGTCCCAGTCCGTGCGATTTTAGCACCGCCACAGTGCGGTACGCACACCACGCTCGGAACGCTTCTGCGGTCATGCCAGTTGTACCAGTATCTTACAAAATATGCCAATTCAAAGTTTACGAAATTTACAACCACGTCTTTTAAACAATTTTTACGTCAAAGTCAGCACGTTTATGTAATGTATATTTTCATTCCTTATACCTAAATTGTAATGACAAATACTTTTTCCTAATATTATTATAATATTGCATGTTCAGAAAAATATAAAGAGATGTTTTTCAATTAGGTTTATAATGTGGAATTTTTTTATTTTAATATGGTTTTATTTACTGAATGTTTTATATAATAATGAAGTCTACGGAGTGCAATATTGTGGAACGCTCAAAAAATATTATTTAGGACTTTATTGCACGTTTTCGGTGTGACGCACAAGGATTACGGGGTAAACTTTTACATGTTATTAAAAAAGAATGGTATTACCACTTTACTCAATTTCTGTGTGGGTAAAAAATTCCAGAAATCTCTATTTCGTAAGAGCGAAATTCGTTCCTGCTCTTGCGACTCTAGCACCGTACCCACGCAACATTATTTCGCTCGGAACGCTCTAGAATTGTAATAATTTACGCTAGCGTTTTGCAAAGTATGTCATTTAAAAGCTTAAGTAATTCTCAAAAATTTTCAATTAAGTAGTTAGGTATTACGTCAGACCAGTCGTTAATATTATAATCAGTTTATTATGTCCTTGATTGAGATAAAAAAAACTCATTAAATTAATTAATAGATTTATATCACACCTTTAATATTACCTTTCTGACTTTGTTTCAATGTGAATGTGGGTAATAGCATTTCCAGATTATTTTGATGATTTTACGGAGAGTCTACGTTTAAAACTATATGAATGGAAGGTATTTTAATGTATTGCTGCAAGTCGCTGTCATCTAGGACTTAACTGCACTTTTTCCGTAATATGCACAATAACTACAGCGGTAAACTTTCGGTATGTTATTAAGCATAGTTGACTCTACCACTGTGCAAAAATTCAGCTTTGAAAAAAAAATTTTGGAGGTTGAAACCGTTGTTTCCTGAACTGATTTACGCACTATGATGGACACTTAGTGAGCGTTCGTGTAATTAGATTTGACAGAAAAAATAAGTTTTTTTCCCAACGAACATTTTTTTTTGACGATTCATGTCACAGCTTTACTTTGTGAGAAATACAACTTTGCTTATATTATAAAGAAAATATGGTGGGGAAAAATGAACATGTTTACGCCAAACAATTTCTGTTTTATGTTTATGGCTTCTTTGGTTTTTTTGTATCATTTAGTTTTGTATAATATGTGAATATTTGCAATAGTTAATATACTCATGCTTGAATTATACATTTAAATAAGTTTTCCGAAAATCAGTATCTATAAATATGCTATTGAAAACAGCCGATTGCAAGAAATACAAGCAACAGGATATTACTGATTGTTCTAAACATTACCAACTACTTTCTTTAATTCGTTAAAAAATCTGCCTAAAAATAAGTTAAACTGCCTAACTATGTATCTAGATATTATGTATGATAAACCTGTCTGACAGAGAATTGGCTGGAAAACATAGAAATCCCAGCTACAAATCTTCGTGGCTACAAAATAAGTAACTGCTACTGCATTCAAGTATATAAATGCGGAGGAGCTAATTTTTGTCACTTCTATATATTATCGATTATAAAAAATGCACTTCATGTGTACAGAGTTTATAATAATAAAAATTCTATTAATGATCTCACAATAGTAACTTGCTTTTCTACAAATCTAGATGAATATTTGTTTTCTATTGATGTCATAGAAAATTGTCTCAGTGACAATACTACGCAGTTGCTAATTATGACATAGCAGCATAACTAGACAGTACATTAGTAAACGAATTTTTAATACACATAATCATATTCATTTTAACCGCCTTCTGTAAAATACAGTATGAACAACACCAAAGCATAATAATGTTATGGAAATTATGTTTACCGATTTCCATTGTCAGATTTGTTTACATTTTTAAGAATCTGTTCATTGAAAACTGTGAAACATGCACTACCAGAAACACAAGCTCAATTACTCAAGGTGTAAAAACGTCGCCTAGATCTCAAAAGACCTAACATACCAGGAAAGACATAAAAATAATCCAAACTCACTAAATTACGATAATCATTAGAATAATATATGCTAAAAGTGTTTGGAAGCTACAAAAAAATTTTATTTGAAAGATGCTTGCTTAAGCTAATAAAACAAAATAGTTTGGAAATAAATTAAAACTAATAAATGAGTAAAAAAACATTATCCATAAATAAAATTATCAATAACTTTTGTTTAAGCTGAGCTCATTGTATGGTCTGTAATAAAATAAAGAAACACAAAAAATGCCGTAATGACAGTCTGGGCCACTCATTACCAAACGTTTTCTTCTTCGTATTATATGTTTCTGATTGCGTCTTTTACGCCGCTTTGAAACTGAATTTTGTTTACTTAGAATGTTTTGTTTGCAAATTTTCCCTGGGCTGTGTCTTGTTAAACTCTTGTGAATTATACCCTGTGTTCTGCCATCGCTATTTACATTTATCACTGACAAATCACACCTTATATTGTATCCTCCACGAAGACAATGATTCACTCTCTTTCCACTTACATATTTGCAAATAATGGAATTGAAGGACTCTGCCCTGTTTGTTGAAACATTGTGAATGAGGCTAGCTGCGTGGGAAGCAACAATATTTCTGGCTGCTAAAATCTCATCCCAAATACCAACTACTTTCAAATCTGGAACTATATTATCCTCATCTTGCTTTGGACCTGTACAGAAATACCCTCGTTCCTGACACATGCTGTGGTCTCCAAAAGCATGGAATGGGCCATTTTGTATATCCTTCTTCAGTTCATTAATCTTTTGTTGTAAAGTTAAGTCTGCTTGACCAGCCCTGTACTTCATAGCACTTGTCACAGCAGACCGCAAACGAAGTTGCCTATCAACAGTAATAGCTCTTCTTGCACTCAGTGGAACTTGCCAAACAGGATTCTTAGTTTTCGTGCTTATGTCTCTTATTCGCCGAAGGTAATTTCTGAGTATGTGATTAGAACATTCAATTTTGGTTATGGTGAATTCTGGTCCATAAGGCTGGGCTTTTGTGAGTTGCGCCATAACACTGCTGTCTCCATCTCCTATAGGTAAATTAACACATATTTAATGTTGGCATTGAAAAAACATTCATTACGAACTACCCTAAAGAAAGTGATGTAATTGCAATCATGAGCCGTTCTGGTGTATGATTATATTATTATCAATACAGTACATATAGAACAGAAATGTTATTATATTCATGCTACGGATCATGCTTGTTGATAAATATTTTAAGTTATATCACTGAAAAAAGTCGTTAAGAAACTTAACCACTTGGACGAATTAAACAAATTAAACAAATTTAGGAATTGTGTTTGAATACGAAAATCTTCCTTTAACTTATAACTATTTTTTATCTCTTTTACTATGTTTCTTAAAGTATTGAAATGAATTTAATACCTAGAATAGGCAAGTAGCTCTAGCTTTTTAATAATAACATATTGGGTTACATAAAAATAACCACTGTTTCGTATCAGTTTAGTCGTCCGTTTTTAAACTTTCAAGTTCTGAGAAAGTACCTGTAAAAAGGATTGATGAGAATGTGTACTTGTTTTTAAGTAGCTAGGAAGGTTTCTTCAAACGAAGTAAAATAGAGATGTCAGTCGTGTTACGTGAAAAAAATGTAAAAGAATCACGATGCACGAAATAAAACCACATGATAAACGGAAATATTTATGTAAAAGAAGAGTATAGTAATGAAAAAGTGCGCATAACAATGTAACTCCTGTATTGAAAACAAATGACCACAACAAACCGTGTATCACAATTCGAAATATGTTAAAATTTTGAATTAACACAAACAGGTTGTAGAAATAAACTTTAAACAGTATCACAGTTTAAAACAAATTCTGACAAATTTAAAACTTTGGGTGCTCAATATAACGTGAAGCTAAAATATGAACTGTTCTTAAAGCGAAGTTTCGAACGTTAACTCAATATAAAAGTGGTTCGGTTACATGAATAATGAAATTAATGTAATAAAACTTACAGTTCTGCTTTAAATGTTTACCCATATTTTTCCAAAATAGTATATAGTTTTCACATGTTGATAATTGGTAACTGTCATTTTATAGCATATTGCCACTTCATTAAACCGTGCCAAATCTACCCGATTAAAAATTACATAAGATCATATTTTCCTGTTGGAAAGATAATATAAAAATCTAAAAATACATATATAAATTTATTTTTCAAAGTGCTAACTTATGTTCTGACCTTACCTATAATGTACCCATATTTCAAATTGTGCATTGACATGCTGTTTTTGAAACCTTCCACAATTATATCTGCTTCCATCGCTGTTGGTGTTTTTAACCAGTTTTTATAACAAATATGTTCATGTGATGGTTCGTTCTTAGTGGAAGATCGAGCGCATATGCAACAGTAGGAATTTCTAGTGCTTGCAAATAATACTTTTCTACTGCGCGCTCCAATAATACAAGCCTGTAAATAAGTACAAAGTAAGTTTTGACAACAAATGAAATGTTCGCTTAAACACACGCACATTCTCATACACACATATTCAAATGTAATTGTGTATTACTATTTACTCACCATTCCAGACAAGGCCCTGTAACTAGTTCCAAATTCCAAACGATCTTTTGCACCAAGTTCCATCAGTTATTATTTTAATAATGGGTGTGCCATTTTCGTCAACAGTACCTCCAGATATGGCCAAATAATATTTTTCCTTTCCTGCAGCTTCCATTTCCTCCCAAGCGGCATTGTTTATCACCGATGACAAACTCCTTTGGTGCCTCTGGAAAGTCTCTTTGGCCATGCATGGAATTTCTAATGTTGATGTTATGTCCCTCATTTGTGCATAACCTTGTCCCGTTATCAGCATGCCGGTAGTTCAAGCATCATTAATATTCATCTGAAATTTGTTTTTATGGGTTCTCTGTATTTAGTGTTTCAACTGTTCCACACATTGAACACCGAAAGTAAAAAAATGCTCTGCATTCTTCGTCTTGCTTCTTTAAAGAATTCCATGTTGCTGAAAGAGCAGTTGGCATATTTTTGAAATTTGCGAAAACAGGCCTTTCACATCGAATATCCTGCGACCATGTAGTTCAGGTTCTAATATATCCATTGAGTCATTGGCTGTGCAATCAGGTTCCCCAGTCCCTATCTCCACTTCTTCTGAAACACCTCTATAGGGAGCCGAATCTTTATTTGGTGTTGGTGGTAATGATGTAATATCATTTGAAAATTCTGATCGCGAATTTAAGTCTGTTATATCAGATGAACAAGAAGTTTCGGCAAATAATTCTATCAATTTTGTTGTCCCATGAGCACTTCTTTGTGGCGTAGAAAACCATTTAGAGCAGCCCACCCCATCTGCAGGTTTTGGACTTGCGGAATATATTGAAACAACGGGAATATCATGAGACCTAAAACAGAATATTTTTACATAGGTATAATATAAATATTTACATCATAATGTGTATTTCTATAAAACTAGCTGTACAAGAAATGAAAATTTAAAATTTAAATATGATTTAAGCTACAGTGAAAATATCTTTCACCTGGTTACTAAAAACAATGTTACTCGAAACGATGTAAATGAAGTATCTTGTAACTTTGAGTGAAAGGTATACGAGTCGTGTATTCGCTAGATTATACAGGACTTTAGCACAATGGGACGTGCTGTATGCTATGTGCGTTGTACACTGTGTAGTTAGTTTTTTTGTTCACCTTCCCTTTCTCTCCCCCCCCCCCCCCCAATTCACCCGATAAAATACCGAAGGGAAGGGCTGAAATGTTTGCTTTTTTATTTATTAGTATGTTTTAATGATGTTTACATATATTGTGTATTTATGTCTGCAGTTGGTTAGAATTAGTCTTGCCTGTGGAGATTTTCGCTACTAAAAGTTTATTCGTTTTTAAATTGTATTTGTTATTTTTTTTGTGGTAATGGTCAGTGTCACGAAGGTATTATATTAGTAAATGATGGCATGCCTATGGAGGGTGGAGCATTAAATAATGTTTTTATTCTTAGGATTGTGAAGATAAAAGTAACACATGCTGAGCTCATCAGAAAAGTATTCACAGCTTCCCCTGTAAATAAATAAGGCAACTGTTAATTGTATACTGTTAAAATCATCTCCTTTCTTGTCGTCGTAACACTATCGCGCTATAGCCTTCTTCCCTCGCCTTGGATCATGTGGAATTTTCATGGCAGTGAAATCAGCTGCAGTACTGAGCCTACACTGACAGGGCAGACCGTTCCTCCGTCAGACGAACCCCACCGGAGCTCGCGCACACAAACAACCCAGATCGCGAAGGGAACTAAAGAGGACGCCAAGAAGGGGCGGAAGCAGAAACAGCCCCCCACCCCTCACCCAGTAGAGTGAGAGGTAGTTCTCTCGCGCGCTTTGTCTGCGGGTACGGCGGGGTCTGGAGGGCGCCACATGCTGGTCAGCACATTGACACAAAACATGCGATAGGAAATCACAAATTTCTCGAAATTTAATGCTGTGACATGGTGCAAACTATACATGCGATGGATGACAAAAGAATGATACATGTTCCTGCGGTGGATTTCTTTAAAAATATTCAAAACCACGAGTTCTGTCGGCATCTTAAAATACGTTATTTTGCCGTTTTCAGCATGCAATATTATTATGACATATGTATTCTAGATCGATGCAGACACCGCAGTGACATAGAATGTATTTTAATCTCTTTTATTTATATAAAAAAAATTGCGCAGGTCAAACAGTTTCTTCATAAAACGTAAACTGCTGAACGTCTACAACACATTTGATGTAACATGTAGGCGGGCCCCTTAAGCGGCGACGCCGGCCTATACGGCAGTTTTGGCGACGGAGTTCAACGACGGGTGCCGCGTGAGTGCTGCGACGAGTTCCGAGCGGATTCCGAGCGAAGGGAAGTGCGACATCGGCGAAGAGGGTGAGAGACCCTCCGCCCTCCCCATGAGAGTGGCGCGACGCGAAGTTTGACTGGATCGTGAGAGTGCGACGACTGAGTGGCGCGAGACTACTGTGTGTGGGACAGGCGCGAGGTAAGGAGCGAACCATTGTTGAGCCCAGCTCCAGTGAGGAGTGCGAACTGTGGAACTTGACAGACATTGCGTGACTTGAGAATAAATTTTTTTTTAAGTGCGAGTAATTGGTGATTAGGCACTTTAAGTAAGATTATTTATTAGTGATGGAAATATTAGTAATTAATAAAACTGTAATAAAACTTAATTGGGCTATCCCTTATGAACCCAGTTCTCCCCACATTATAAATTGTAACAGTATGATGTCCACTAGAATGTGGGTACACCTTAACCCACACATTCAAGGTTTGATAAACTCCATTTATCATTGAGATATTGTCCAATTCAATGGACGGATAGACGGAAAAGGTTAACTGGGAGGTACTGCATACCACCATAAACCATCGAATCCCCTAATATTCAAAGGAGGGTAGGCCACAGAGACTAGACATCAAAGAGGTCTTGAATTTTGGTCATGTCCGTCCATATGGTTTTTTGGGGCTAGGGACGAACATCAGTTGGGTCCACTCCATTTGTTTTAAACTAAAATTTAAAAATTTCAAGCCACGTAATAATCAACTAAGTCAAAGCCAGTTGTCGTCCGACCAGCGGTTATTAAGACCCGGTTTGTTGACGTGTTTAGCACTTGTCAATGTTGTTGCTTGAACAAAAACCAAATAAGTGTGTGAAAACTGAACATACATGTATTTTGATTGTAAGCTTTCTTGGCCAGTCACAAACTCTTTTTTTCTCTTACGGGCTGAGGCCATGATGCCCGAAGTTTTTTTTGCAGCTATCTTTAAGGGTGATTGAGGTTAGAATGTAGGCCCATTTATACTGGACATTTATATAACGCAACATCTATCTAACACTTTCATGTAACCAGTGTAAACGTGCCTGACATTAAATGTCCCATACATGTGTGAGTATCGCGAGATATATTGCACTACTTTCTTGTCTCAAATGTAAACGCTAACCAACATGAGACCCAGTGTCCGAGAGAAATCCTGAACTCCTGCCTAAGTGTCAAGACCGTTTTACTCTCAAGTGTGAATGCTTCTTGATATATGAGTGTCCGAAATTTATTCCACAATATATCAGATACTTATTGCATGCACTTTGGTGTCAAGTGTGAACACATAATCAAGGCAGTACTTGTATCTCAGATGTTTATAGCTTCATTTCGAGCGCTTTCAACTTTTGAGATAAGTGCCAGACAATTCTTGAGTTGTTGTGATAGCAATGGCATTGAAAGGATTGCCAAGGAGCGATGTACAGGATTATGAAGCAAGGGCAATGTTGCGGGATGTTCATGATGCAGAGTGTAGGGACAGTTGTAAGAAGCATGGTGCTTTGAAAGAAATAAGCAGAGAAAGACACAAAAAAGCAAATAAAAAAATAATGTCTAGTACAACATGCTATCTGTGAAATCGGTTCAAAAGCGAGTAAAATAAGTCGGGACGAAAAAATAGAAATAGTTATGTTTACAAAGATGAAAATGTGTACTTGAAAACTTTTTTTTAAAATTTCTTTAAACTTTACCCAGGCTGTATCCGAATACCTAGGGATGCGTCCTTTAAGTTCGCATCCCTACATCCCTAAACAAATGCACCCACAGTTTAAAGGATGCATTCTAAAGGATGTACGATATCCGAATTGTTTTACAGCTAGCACTACCTGTTGGTTTGTCATTGAACTAATGTGGATTGGCATTTTATATTCATGACATCTAAGGTGGGCCAGTAAAACGTAAATGAACATTCAAAATTGTAAACAATTTCGGATGATTTCAATTATCGTTAGGAATTGTAATATGGAAGAAAATTTGAATCGGGGACTTGTTGTTCCTACAAATCAAATTAATTTACTGTTCATGTGAATTATGTAAACATATACCTATGGTATAAGTATTTATAAATACCATAGTTACATTTCACGTGTTTATCTTCTAGTTCAAAATCCATTTTGATTAACTATCTCGTATCACACGTTCGCTCTTTAAGGGGTATGTTCACAATAACAAAGCTAAGGGATGTATGGACGTATCAGTGGATGCGAGAGTCGCATCCCTAAAAATCTCGAACTAGTGGACGCATGAGAGGATGCATCGACATCCATTGTGAGAATTCGGATACAACTCAAAGATGGCCGCGTCCATTACGATGCACTATCTATGGATCCCTTAGCTGATCCATTAGCTAAGGGATCCATTAGGCCACTATTCGGATACAGCACCAGTAAAATTAACAATGTAACTTGTGTGAGCTGAAAATAAATATATGGTTGAATTTAGTTATAAAAATAAATACTAAAACAATAGACTCAATTGAATGATTTTGCTAAAAATTTAGCCCATTTTAAAAATATAATATACCCTCGAAGTTTGCTTTAGTATAATTAGCTTATAATTTTGTATTTAACATCTTATTTAACCCCCATTTACTTACATTTCATCAGTCCGCCATTTTATTTCGTAGCTTTATTTTTGCACCTGACACTTATTCCAGTGGCCAGTGAAAACATATTAACAACCTGTTTTAAGTGTCAGAAACTTATCGCAGATATTTATATCATCTGAGTAAAGGTTATGTCAGGTACGCCCTCTCTGGGTGGGCCTGATGTTTGTAGATATATAAGGCATGGCCCCCACAAGGGTGGGGCTGGGTGGACACCCCTGGTTCCAGGGCCCGGGCCCGGCCTAATTTTATTTTTCTGTAACTATCTTAATTTTTATCTCAGTGTGAAACTTGCTGTGGTTATTTTAAAGTAAAATTATTTTATGAATAAAGCATAGTTTGGACTTATAAAATAGTAACCGTAATTATAGCCTGTATTTCAAGGTTAAATAACATTCTAAAAAGAGTGTATTTAAGAAATAACCATGCCATTATAATGAAGCACGTGACTGCAAAATTGCCCCCTCCCGCTCCACTCGTCGTCGATCCTGGGTCCAGGACCCGTAGTAGAATGTGGGGGCCATGATATAAGGAGCCAGTCCCCTTCCCCCGCCACACATTTACCGTTCACATTGTAAACTTAGGTGCAATGCTCTTCCTGCAGACCTACGATGCCCGCAGAAAAGTTCATGACCTAGAATGTGGGTCAGGCAGCCGCCGGCAGCTAAACTCACGGCCGCCCATCTGTTTTATGGCACACACTTGACCTACCTGCTCACACACGCTTTCACCTGTGACATTAGTGTCACTATGTTCCGATGGCAGGTCCTTGGAACTAATATCTGATTCACGTTGACCTTGGCTTCAAATGAGTGGAAGCTCTGACCTTATCTCTGTGACGTCAGTGCAGCGGTTTGCTCTGTCCCAACTCGTTCTTCTCAGGTTCCTCGTCAACCTTCATGTCGCAGTGGGATGCGATCCGGCTTTCGGCACGAAGGGGCAGACCCCCCACATTATACTGTGGGCCCCGTTGCTAGAAGTCATGATGCCCCCCCCCCCCCTTTTTTTTATTACAGAGATAAAAAAAATATTTTTTCCTTTATGTATATTGTTTTAGTTATATATATTTTTTAAACTTTTTCACAATTATTTTTAAAACATTAAAACTAGTTTTAAGTCAGTGTTTCGATTGTCAACGTAAATTGATTTTGAATAATGGCAAATAAATGAGTGTAAGTGTTCTGCACTGTCAACATGGTGTCACGTCAATTGGTGTTGGTTTTGTTACTCACAGTTGTAGATTCAGACACGTTCTGTACGCACAGCATATTTCGAATAATATTACTCTGGTGTAATATTTCATCGGTAACTAAATTTAGGCCTTACTGTTTAATTGTTTTCTATGATTTATTTAAAATTGTCTACTTTTTTGTTTTAATTTTTTTTCCCTTCCTTCGCAGGCCCCCTATACCCTTGGGCCCCGTTGCCATAGCAACGGTAGCACCGGCCATGTGGGGGCCCTGCGAAGGGGTCCCGTGTTCGATTTCACGGGAAAGACACGGGTGTGAATTTGCGGTGCTCTCAAAGACTACGGATTTTACGTAATTAATACTAGTTTAAGGTACCGTTACGGAACTACGGATTGTTATTTTTTTAATACGTCAACAAATAAACATTCACACCATTGTGTTTATCAGCGTCTCGTACTGGAAATATCACTAGCTCATGGCCATGGGGCTCATGTTATGAGAATATGGCAATCCTTTTGTAAAGACTTCGAATGATTATAGTTCCTGAAACTCATTTTATCATTCCAAAAATAAAGTTATTTGAAAAACGCGTTATTTTAAAATTATTTAATGAATCTATCAGTTCGTTACTGTATAGGAGTGAGTGTTGATAATTTTTTTTTAGAGTATAGTATAGAGCGTAAGCTTAGTAGCACTTGTTTTACGCGAGTTTTATTGTATTAATAAATGTGATTTATGATGGAGTGCCTGAAAGATAGCAGCGCGCTATTTGTAATGTTAAAATATATACAGCCATTGTGTCCATCCGAAGTGCAAGTTTTTATTTACAAAAGCCTACAACACTATCCGTTTCCCCAAAACCTTAAAAAAAATTTTAAAAAAAATTCTCAAACTTTTTTATTCAAGAAAAATCATATTTTCAAGATGATGATTTAATATTTATTTATTTTTGATTAATAGTGTTTAAGGTCTTTGTATATGAAAAACTGCACTTAGGATCAGTAGCGTAGCCAGGATTTGTGTATGGCGGGGGGGGGGGGTTAAGATGCATGCCCCCCCCCCCCCCCCATTAAAGCGATGTGTCCGGGAGTCCTCCCCAGGAAAAAATTGGATTTGAAGGTGTAAAATAGTGCTATTTGAGCAGTTTTCGGTACTTAACTTTAAATATTGTAATGGAAAAATATTATTAATTGTTTAATAAAAAAATTATTTGAGTGATGAAGTAAGAAATTAATTATCGATATTTTAATCAATCCAAGTGCCTTGTCCACGTCCACTCAAAATCATAAATCATGCTCGAAGCTCGACAGTACAAAAAAAAAAAGGAATAAAAATGATTGGGTTTCGGCAGAACTGGCCTATTCCTGGAAACAATTAGCTTTAGCTTGAAGAGTTACCCACCTGCTTATAATTACCGCGCTGGTTTAATACAACAGGTGTAACATATTTGAAAACTTGGGACCCGTCACGGCGTCACAACCTTATAGCTTCTGCTCGTGACAGGGGTAGGGGAAGGGAAGGAGAATCGGTAGGGTTCGCATACTCTTCCTTCCCCACCAGTGCAGTGGCCGGTGATAGCAGTAAGACACCCAGGCTTTTAGCTAACCTGCTTTCAGATAAGAAAAAATTTTGGCTAGGGGGGGGGGGGTTAGAACCCCTAACCACCCTCCTGGCTACGCCCCTGCTTAGGATACAATGCTATTGGTGCTCTAATAAATACATAATATACACACACATACATAAAACACACAGACGCGCGCGTGCTCACGCACACACGTACCGACAGTGTAAGGAATCAGAGTTTCATTCCTGATGGTTGTCAAACCAGGATTTCCCGCACGTGGGGAAACCTAGCGGTTGCTTACCTCAACACCCATCGTCATGTCTAACGACTCTTATGTCGACTAGATCTATCCACTTGGTCCATCTACATCAAATAAAGCAATGTGATGAGATCCATACTGGCTCGTCAGCTGTAGGGGAGGGTGGGCCAGAGTGAGACACAAATTTTTTTATTTGAAATCACTGTTTGCTTTTCTACATTTAAAGACATCTTCTTATACCAAAAAATAGCCTGATTAATGCTCTTTATTATTGCAAACTATAAATTCCGTAATATATGAGACCTTTTCTTAGAAAATGCAATTCTTCATTACATATCAAACGTCTCACTATACCCCACATATGTTCCACAGTGAGACAGACAGTGGTCCACAGTGAGACAAACTGAATACACTATACAACAATCAGATTTACCTAGCAAAAATCACTGCACATCAACATAAATGCCAGGAAAAATTTATAGAACATTCAGCCGTCCAAAATCTACACAAAATTTGAGGTACGACATTTGTCTTTTGTTTTTCCATGTTCAGAAGGAACAGGCAAAAATGCTCTAATGTCTTTTGCAGCAACTGATGCAATATCTGGAACATCTGGGTAAAAAAACTTCCTCCACATTTTTTAACTTTTTCTCAGGAACTTTACTTCATAATCCTCAATGTATATTTCTCGTAGCACCTCCCCAAAGTAAAATTTTGTGTTTTTTCCTGAAAACTCTACCAGGACATAGTCACCTTCTTTAGGCTTCCTCACAAGTTGGTCGTATGATTGAAGTTGTATTTCTTCATTGCCTGAAGAAACATCAGATTCAGAAAACTCTTCATCTTCATCTGAAATCTCAGTGAATTTCATTTTTATAGGGTCAGACTTCTTGAACAGACCTCTCTTGCTGTTCATTTTATGTTGGTATTGAAGAGCAAGTTGGTTTTTTTTCTGGTGTGTCAGTTGGAATGAAAGATCTTCCCTTTTTCCTTTTAGTAGCAGACTCCAATCTCTTTCCTGGTTTGGGATAGTTATGTATGTTTACTGGGCTTATGTAACTAGGTGTCAAGCTATTTTCTTCAGAATGTCCATCTCCAGTCGTCACCATTGAATTGTGGATTGGAATGTCTTTACTACTGCACGGTCTCGTAGCTTCTGGTGTAGGACTAATTTCCCTGTCAGTCACAGCACTTGCCAAAATATCTTGCTCTGAAAACACATTCCTGTTAAAAGGAAAAATTCCTGTTTTGCGGAATCCAGATGTGATGTTTGCGGGTGTCATTGCTTTTTCGTGTGCTTCACAATTTAACTTGCCACATCATATATTGAAAGTGTTTTTCCAGGGTTTCTTATCATCCACGAGTCAACCGAAGCATTTTAGAAAGACTTGAAGGCCGCAAACACTGATACATCAAGTGGTTGTAGGCGATTACTGCAGTGAGGAGGAATTGTTAAAATGGTTACCCCATTTTCCTTGGCTAACTCGATAGCCTCTATCCTTAAGTGGCTCTCGTGATTGTCCAGTATCCAAACAGCGGGATTTTCTAGCGAGGAAAATGAGTGCTTCACAAAATGGTGCAAAACTTCTACAAAGAGTTCACCATTCATCCATCCTGACTGTGTTGCGAGGCCAAGACTTCCAGTGGGGGCACCACGAAGCATATGTTCCTTAAAATGGACTCTTGGGAAGATGATGACTGGAGGAAGAGCATTCCCTGCTGCGTTGACAATATAACATGATGTGACGAGGCTGCCTTTCTCGCCACTTGTTACTTTTGCAACTTGCTTCACTCCTTTTCCTGCAATGATTTTGGTTGGTTTTTGAACAGTGCTGCAACCAGTTTCATCAAGATTGAAAATATGCAATCCATTGGAGAAGTGGTCAGATCGTTTAAGCACAGTCTCAAGTTTATCGAAAAACAGCCCCACATTCTGTTTATTAAATGATGTAGCACGTGACAAACTGCAAGCTTCTGGCTGCCTTAGGGATAAGTCTGGATGCCTCTTCAAAAAACCCCGGACCCACTCTATTCCAGCTTTCTTTTGGATTTTCCATGTTTCGGGACAATCAATACCATTTCTTGATGCCATTTCAAATGCTAATTCTCTGCAGTTCATCAAACTCAGGCCATAACACATAGCTGAACAAGTTAACAGATAATCTTTCAACTCGCTTTCTTGTTCAGTGTTAAACACTTGGCGACTGTTGTACTTAGGACACATCCTCACGTTAGCCATTTCGGGATTATTCATCTTTTTTCTCACATACCTAAAACACGAAACAATTTTGTTGAGAAAAACATATTTTATAAACCATAAGTAGGCCTGAATATCATATAACTAAGCAGTAGCGGCCGGTGATGTTAAATTATGGGTGTTCACACACTCATACATACGCACATGCGAACACATAGGCACTCATAAAGAAAAAAAGAAGACCTCCTACCTTACTGCGTTTTTGAAGCCTGTTTTGGTGTCAGATTATCTGTGTTGGTGCGGCACCGTAGCAGTAACTGCTTATCTTGGAGTCGTGAATGATATATTTAGTTTATTACACAAACTCATGTCTGTATTTGTAGCCCGAATTTACACAACGAAGCTCATTGAGCAGACTAGTTGTTTTTCAAGAGATTTTAAATTGTAATTCAAAATGGTAGATCTCTGATCAAGCCTCACATAAATAATAAAAATATTATGTTTGATGTTCTTGATTTTTCAAATTTGTAATTTTCTCGCCCAAATGTACCAGGTCCTTATAACCTGACTTTGTCCACGCGCTAACTTCGGCACTAAAAATCAGGCACGGAAAACAAAACAGAGCATTTGTTTTTACACAGCCGCATAGCCACTTGTGTTTTGTGTAAATGTTTTTGTTAAATTTACGTCTGAAAATACGTTTTTGTGACTTTGTTTACGTAGTTATTTCTAAACGAGGCTGATCAGGAGCTAAATTTTTAATTGTTAACCTTTCCTCGTACGTAAGTTTTCTGTTCGCTAAAATTGTTTGCACGGAATTCATTATGACGATTTTTTAAAAAGTCGTACATGTTTGCTGTATGCGCCAAATAACGCAGTCACATTTTCACAGTTAAAGTCTTACAACAAAGGGAAACATTATAACATACCCCAGAAAAATGTTGTCCTGCATAAGGCACAGAAAAAATTTTTACAAATGCACATGCACACTAATTATTTAAAGATATTTACGCTCGCATTGAACCACACGCAACTACTTGTTTCCACTGGACGTAAAAAACTGAAAACGAAAAGTTTGTTTGGTTAGGGGTAATAGTATTGGAGTGGACAGTACTGGCATCTACCGGGCTGATTCATTAGTTATGATTTACTTCTCTGATCAGTGCTGCTGTGTGTGCTGAAATTTGGAACTCTATCAATGAGCAACGAGACGCCAGGACAATCACGAGCACACTAGAGTCGTGCACTCGTCCAGTGTTGAATGTCCCGTAGGAGGTGACTTAATTCCTTAGTGCGCATGCGCAAAAGGACCGAGGCAGGCATGCAGGCAGCGCGTTTCGTGCACAGATCCACTGTGAACACTACAGCGTTGCCATATCGCCGCAATCGAAAAAATAAAAAAAGACGACCGTGACACATGCAACCAAAGCGACGAGTGTAACTCTGGTAGCTGCCACTGGTAAAAGTAGATAAAAAGGAACTTTTAACTCTACAAAATAAATAAATGTTCCGTAGAAAACTGGGTGTGCACGTACACCTCTCCTCTTTAATACCGGCCGCTACTGTAACTTAGCCTCACCTGTGAAGTGTCTGAAAAGCTAAACCTTTAGATTTTGCAGCTTTTCGCACTGACAAGCCTTCCTCCACAAGTTTTACAGCTGCTCTCATGTCATCTTCTTTAAATTGACGTGCCCGGGGGTTGTTCGGACGGCTTAAAGGCGGTGTGTTAGTGGGCGCCACCACGTGGTGAGGCACGTGGACCCGGTGAGACTCCTAACTCGGGGCGTGACGTCGCCCGTGTGAGGACATGACTTGTTTCCCCCACGCGCAGCTTGTAGAATAACCTGACCTCAACCCGCTCTCAGCGTCGGGCACGCTATGCTTACACAGTGGGCTCTTAGGGCGTCCCACATGCCCGCCGATGAGGGTACACACGTGGTCAATTAAAAGAACAACACGAGTTCGGAACTTTTGTGGTTTATTAGCCCCTGTAGGAACAGGGGGCTCGCACAACACGTTACATCTACTCACGAAAGAAAGCTGTTCAAAAGTCTTGCGGCGCGATCAGTTTAGATGAGGGCCGGCCACCACGTGGCCGGGATTTAAGATTCACGTTTATTCAAAGTCCCGCAAACGGTGTTAATATATTTAATTAAACTGACAGCCCCCGAGGTAGGCTCTGAGGACGAACGAAAGCGATTAGGATTCAAAATTACACAAACAGAATTACCAGATCAGCGGAAGCAAAGTTGAAGTCCCCGGAGTGCTGGAAGCGTCCTACCTCGGGTAGCGATGAGAAGAGACTGGGGTGAAAAATGGCCGCCGTGGTAGCAAGACAGTCGCGCTGCGCGCCGAAATGGACAGTACAGTTATTCCAACTAGACCGCGCCGTGGCCGATTTAAGAAATACATAAAACGCACAAACACCTCTTCACATTTAAAAATAAAGCTACATGCACTGCAATTACATAAAAGTTCAGTTAATCAAATATTAAATATAAAAGATAATATTGCCAAATGGCCTTCGGCAAGTCTGCGTCTATAGCGGCCAGCTAATATTTAGGTGGAACAAAATTGAAGGGAATACTGTTATTAAAAGCTATATTTACTTAATGGAGGTTTTTTTTTTTTAAGAAAACAACAAGCATGACACTTAATAATAATTATGGGAGCAAAGCACTGACTCTACTGCGCCCTTTTCCTGTAGTCCGTGGCACTCTCTCACACGCACACACACTCCCGTGACGTCGGCGGGCGGTTCAAAATGCCGAGGAATAGCCCAGGAAAAGAAGGTTTTATGTCGGGAAAAATTAGAGACAAGCTGATATTTTCGCAAGTGTTAGGACCTAACTAGAGGTATATTTTCCCAAAAGTCCCCACCCCTCCCCTTTGTGCTTCCCCCCCTACCCACCCTTAAACATCCGATTTGCAAGCATTTGGATTACCCTTCATATCTCCGTTGTTATTTATCGCAGTCAAATTTTCTATACATAATTTTATTCCTTATATTATTATCTACAATAAAGTTATATATAGGTTTGTTCTAAGATTAGCAGTTAACTAGATATTAGCTGAGGAATGTCAATTTTTACAATTTTATGTTAAGTTTGTTAAGAATATTTAAGTTTAAAATTTTAATTTGGGACAATTTCACGAAACACTTAAGATAAAAAGTGTAGAATGATTCTTTAGCTTTCCAACGGTATTAATGTTTCATTTTTCTTTATGACGATAACATGTGTATAACACTAGATTATGCGAGGAAGACGCTGCATTTGGTTTTACCCTTGGTGCGTGCTGCAGTGGGTGGCCTCAGGAGGCTAAACAACAGGCTTACTATCAAGAGCGAGGGAGCTGGCGTGTGAGTCATGGAAATGTCCCTAACCACCCCCGACCATAAATTTCTTAAGACATGTTTACTGCCTTGCATAGGCGTGCGCACGGTAGGTGCCACAGGTGCCTTGGCACCACCATTAGGGTTAACGTTATTTTGTTTTTTATAAGCATAAATAATACATACTTACAAAAATCCGTATTATTTCCAAAAAAAAATCTGTTTTCCAATCGTGTCGAGTTACAGACATGTGCTCATAACACTATCAGTATATCAATTATCAATCGAACCAACTATACACACGGAAACAAGCCAGTTGCAATTACTTGTGTTGAACACGCGGGCCGCGGCTACGAAACTTCTGAAATGTAAATACTTCTCATAGTTCTCCTCGAATTACATAGAATGCGCGCTCGGTGTACACTGTTCACTCCACTCGGCAGGCGCACGGAATAATAGCCACCGTCCGCCAGGGTTTATTTAAAAAAGAGAGAGAGTTTAGTTAGTTAAAAGGATAGGCTTACTCGATGATTTATATGCAGTCGCCGATAAAACATTTTTGTTGTATTCCAAAAACATGTAAGTACTGTTTTTCAAAGCCACCAGCATGAATTCCGTGCAAACAATTTGTGCAATTTACTTTATGGCTCAACAAAGCTTAAAACTGTAAATAGTTTAGTAGTTTTCCTGGTGATTATAACGTTCAAAGCCATAATTTGTCATAAAAAATGTTAAAATTTTTACATCTGTGTATTTAATGTTTTTGTTCGGAAACACCTTAAAAGGCACCATTTTGCGCTTTCAAATCCAAATTCTTTAGGCTCGGGGTCTGTGAATGACAGGGCTGTAGTGTAATCTGGCACCACCAATACTGAAGTCCTGCGCACGCCTATGCTGCCTTGAGTAGCCCGTCTTCCAGAGACTAGTTCTTGGAGTGGTTTTGAAGCGTGCGGTAACGTTCTAGCGTGTATGTGCGTGATTTTCCAAAACTTCCACTTACTCTACATCACATAATAACCTGAAGTACTAGAAAATACGTTGTTAATTTTTGATAACTGAAGAAATTTTGCAACAGCTTCTCGCAAATCTAAGAAGGTAAGAATGTTTTCAATAACAAAAGCTAAGTATTATAGTAATAATAAAAAAAACACTTCTTCCCGTGGGCTGTTGCTATTCAGTGGTTATAGTGCTGTTCTCCTATCAAGACGATTTGGGTTTGGTTCTCAGATAGGACCACTCCCTTTTTTTTTATTTGTACCACTGCATGGTCGGCTGTCGATTTTTTTTCCTTCTTCGGAGCCTTGTGCTATTCCCCACCCTAGCACTCCGGCCCTGCTTCATTCGCATATTAGCATCGATTGTAGATGCTTCACGTCTTAAGATCCACCAGGACATCTTATAAAATATTTTTACACATAAGACTATATGTCGGCTTTATTGCAGTTTTCTTAATTTTTAAATTTGTATCACGTAAATGTGATTTCTATTGCAACACAAATATCAAACACCGTTAGGCCTATTGATGTGTGTGTCAATACACTGTTTTTGAAGTTCAGGAAATTAAAAGATCATATAACTTAAATATTTTTACATATTTGTGTGAGATTTGTAGTAATATATTTTCAAAATTTTAACTATAAACTGATTCAATACAACATCGTGACTATTTGTCGTAATATTTTTATGGTTCTTCAGAATACCAAACTTTCATTTTAAGTAAATAAGTATACTATTAAAATGCGCATTTGTCAGTCTATGATAACTTTTTACTATTCGACAATTGCAAATCAACAACTTTCTAAGTGATGAGTAATTACTTATTCGTACATATGTTTCAGGATTGAATATACCTACCATGTTATAACAAGAATTCATACTAACCAAATTTTAAATGGAACATTTAAGTTTACTTTGTATTCTATGCGGTAAATATACGGAAGGAGATACTGTTGTTGTTACAAAAGGGTTGAAAGCAATAACAGAAGCAAGCATTCTACGAAAGGATGGGCTCCTCGAGAACTTGAAAGGAAAATCAAGTGTTCGAGTACACAAACCGTGTAGGCAAAACTATACGAGACCATCTTAAGTATTAAAGCTGCAACTACATAATCACTAAGTCCTGCACTATGTATTCCTTCAAAATTATCGCCTGTTTTGCGAAGTGTAGGAAATAATTTTGACTACAAAAAAGGTTGCATTTTTAAGTGGGGAAGAGGTAATTGTCGATTCTGCTTTGTATCGTAGGAAAAAAAGTTCGTATGGTAGCAACATTAGAAATTAAAGATAGTTTGTTGCAGAGATGTGAAGATCGGAGCGATGAATGGGGGGATCAAGTGAATGCACGCATTTTAAATGTAAGTGACCTTGTAGCCCCAAAAGCACGATACCATAAAAACTGTCATGACACTTTTTCAAAGATAAACCCAAGTGAAGGATTTGCAGGCAGACCGATGATGGATAAAGAATCTTTTTTTAATGTTGTGCAGTTACATTGAACAAAGCGATGAATGCCAATATTCAATTCAAGAGTTTCAAGATATAATGGCATGCATTTCAGGGAAAAAAGATACATATTCCGACAAACACCTGAAAAATCTTCTTCTAGAACACTTTAAAGAACACATTATGGTATCTAATGTCTCAGGTAGAAAGAACATTGTGTGTTTGTCTGATACTGTCCATAAAATTTTTGAGACCTGGTATACAAAGAAAGAGATAGGAACCTAGATACAGAAAAACTTAGGAATGTATTGGCTGCAGCTGACATAATTATAGAAGATATTCAAAAGAAGGCATATGATCATGAAACATATCCAGGTACCAATGACATTACATGTGGAGGAGAACATTTGATACCAAATACATTAGCAGCTTTCACACAAAGAGTTACGAAAAAGAAAAACGTTTCAGAGTTTTAAATGGTAGAGAGAAAATGTGTAGTCATAAACCATGCTATTATATCAACTGTAAGACCCAGATCATTTTTGTTACCACTTCACATTGGCTTAGCTCTGACACTACATCGTTTATATGGATCTAAGCATCTTATCAACATGCTATCTTCTATGGGCATTTGTGCATCCTATTACGAAGCTTCCGTGTACATTAATGCTCTCATAAATTCAGGATCACTAAATGTCAATGAAGATGCTTTCATACAGCATGATTTTGATAATGCTGATGTCAATGTTCGAACACTGTATGGCGAGAACACGTTTCATGCAATGGGCGGGGTCCAAACTATTACCCCAGATTCTAGTGTTGAAACTCAAGTAAAGGTTGCATGGAAATTTTCTGGAACATTTAATCCAGAATGCATTAGGATACGATCTTACCCAAAGAAAAAAAGCCCACAACGGACTTAGTAGCATTACTGTGAAAGACTACAACGAATTAAAAGCTGAGCTGAAAAATTCAGACTTCACAGTAGCAACCATGTTTCCTCTAAACTCTATTTGGCTTTCTGGAATGAATGTCCAACCAGGATTGAATGGTTTCATGAACCTCATTAACAGCAGAAGGGGAAAATGTGACTCAACATATGTCATGGCTCTTCCATTTATTAATTTGGATAAGTGTGTAAGAGAAGCTGGAGGCTAGAGAAACGTACTTAAGCCAATTACCACATCTAAGCCTTTTGCACCAAACGATCTGTTGCACATAGTGTCATGTTCATGTAAATCTGCATGTGGGATCTATTGTGGATGTCGAAAGACAGGTTTACATTGCTCAGCTATGTGTGAACACTGCAATGGTCTTTCGTATAACAATGCAACAGCCATAGATGAAGATGAAGATGCAATTGATGACGTATAATTATGTATGTAGGCGTTGAGTCGAAAACATTATGAATAGATCTGTTTGTAAAATACATTGAAGTACTTTTGTTGTAAGTAGAAATTGTCTATACAAATTAAATAGCATGATGTGTAAATAATAGCAAAGTTTGGAAATGAAAAATGCACATAAAGAAGTGAATAATTCAGTAAATTTCACAACAGCTTGAAGTGGGTGGGTGGTCCGTGATGCGGTGGATGATACCGATTGCTCTTTATCACATACTGTGAATAAGCAGTTGTGTATTTTAGTTCACAGCTGCCGGTTGTTGCCCAGTCCGGGACACGGCGGGTCCATATATGGTGGATAATTGAACGATCCTATGTGGGTTAAGGTTGAAGCCCCTCCGAACCAAAACTGGCAAAAATAATATAAAAATTAAACCAACTTTGTTTCTGTATTCTGAACTAAAATTGTATATGTAATTTATTTAGAATAATTAGGAATAATTACCAGTAACTTTTAAGGCCAGCGGAGCGAGCTTGAATAGGGTGCGGCAGATTGCTTTTAAGTCCGGGTTGCGAGAGGTGAGTTCTTGGTGTACTTACGGCCCTCTACTTCATGTTATCGTCATCCAAACTATGAAAAATTAATACCGTTGGAAAGCTAAAGAATCATTCTACACTTTTTATCTTAAGTGTTTCGTGAAATTGTCCCAAATTAAAATTTTAAACTTAAATATTCTTAACAAACTTAACATAAAAATTTTAAAAATTGACATTCCTCAGCTAATATCTAGTTAACTGCTAATCTTAGAACAAAACCATATGTAACTTTATTGTAGATAATAATATAAGGAATAAAATTATATCTAGAAAATTTGACTGCGATAAATAACAACGGAGATATGAAGGATAATCCAAATGCTTGCAAATCGGATGTTTAAGGGTGGGTAGGGGGGAAAGCACAAAGGGGAGGGGTGGGGACTTTTGGGAAAATACACCTTTTTTTGGGTCCTAACACCTGCCAAAAGTTCAGCTTGTCTCTAATTTTTCCCGACATTTATACATTTTTTCCTTTCATTTCCTGGGCTAGAAGGAAGGAGGGTGGTTAGGGAGGTGGTGGCATATCGAGCTAGGGAGCAGCCCCGGACGATGTCAATTGCCCCCCCCCCCCCATAGTAGCTCGATATGACAGCGCGCCGTTGTCAGCCAGGTGGGCGTGGTCTGTGTTTACTTCTGCGCCCCTGGATTGTTGTCCGTACCCACTTGAGTACAGTGGGCGACCTCGACCACACAGCATCGAGGCGGGGATGTCGCTCGACGTGGGCGGAGATTGTACCCATGTCCCGTGTCCTGCCTGTCTGTTTCCTGCTCGCCCGAGCCGTCCCTCTCTTCTGTAGTGTCTGCAGGTTCCTCCACCACTATGCGGAAAGTTGAGTCAGCCAGCGAGTAGTGGAGAGGCCATTTAGGCTCTTCGAGCAGGGGGCTCTCGGCCTGGCTCTCGACGTCTTCCGGGTACCAAATAAGGGGAACCGAGGGGTTATCGAGTTCGGTGGCCTTCTCGCCTCCTTATCCACCAAACCCGTGAAAGGCTTCATCCATGCTTTCTGTAAATGACAGCCTGACCTGCGTGGTACGACCTGCCTGCTGAATAGGTGAAAACGTCGTGGCCTCTGAGAATCCTGCGAATCCCGGTGACTCATCGCTGGAAGGCATCGAGGTGTCTCTGCTTTCTATGGTCGGCTCCCCTTGTGGTGTGGGTGACGGTGCCTCTGTTTCGAGGTCCTGTGCATCCCTGTCTTCCTCCGGTGCCAATCTCACTGTGTCTCTATGGTACTTGACAACCCGGCCCGTTGGTAAACGTAACAACACTGCTGTGGTACCTGCGGTTCGTACCACTGGTACTGGTCCCACCCACTTCGCCACTAACCCCGCGCAATACTTTCGCCCACTGGCGGAGAGGGGATGGAGCCTCGCGTACACAAACTGCCCCGGGGATAGATCCGGGGGTGGGGACACGGTCACCGGTGTAATCCGGGCCTGGTACTCTGCCTGTCTGAGTCGTGCCGAGTCTCGTGCTGCCACCATGCGCGCCGCCCTTGTGTCGGGCGGAACCTCTTCATGCTCCCCGCTCTCTTGCTGCACCCGATACTGACCCGGGAGTGGTAGGCTACGTCCCTCTACTAGTGTAGCCAGAGCTTCCCCTGTGGCTTCGTTCTCTCTGCGTCTCAAACAGTATAAAATGTCTGGAAGGTGAACGTCCCAGGTGGTGTGATTGTCTGACAGTCGTAGACACAGCTGGGCCTTTATCTCCTGGTTGCGCCTCTCTGTGGGATTTGCTCTGGGGTGGTATATAGGTGTGGTATGGGATATGACTCGCCACTTATGGCATAATGTACCCCACTTTCGGCCCGCGTTGTCGGACAGGAGTACACAGGGATATCCCCACGGGGGAAAGAATTCAGTTTCCAATGCCCGGGCGATCGTACTGGCATGGCAGTTCGGCAGTGGAAAGGCCTCCACCCACCGGGTAAAGCAATCGGTGACCACAAGTATGAACCTTTTGCCCCGCGCAGTACGGGGGTAAGGGCCCATAAGGTCGAGGGCCACAGTGTGGAAGGGCTACGTGGGTCATCGGGACACCTGCTGCTCCCGGCCGTCCGGTCGCCGCGTCTTGTGTCACTGGCAGTGCTTGCAGCTACGTACATTACTTTTTACGTACCTGCTTATGCCTGGCCAGTAGAACCATTCCCGTATCGCTCGGAGTGTCTGGTCAGTACCCGGGTGCCCTGCTAACTTACTGTCATGTAACATGATGAAGATGTCCCGCCGTGTTCCCTGCGGTGCGTACGTCCGCCATCTTGTCTGCGTTGGCCCCACCGGGCGTGCTTGCAAGCAGCCATCTACTGTACGGTATCCCGCCTCAGTGTCCTCGCCGCATTTATGAATCAGCTCTTGCGTGTGAGCGTCAGCGGCCTGCACGGCACGTACAAAGGAATCCAGGTCGTCCAGCTCTGCTCCTGGGGGGAGTGTGGGGGGTGTTTCCTAATGTAAAGCGCAGAGGCGCGTGTCAGCTTCAGCTCCGTGATGACCACCCCCCACCTGTCCCCGCGTCGGCGGTAGCAATACATCCCACTCCGCGTCATCCTGCGCCTGCACCATATTGTCTGGGTTCCGGGACAGCTCGTCGGCCAGCTCATTGTTCTTCCCCGCTACATGTTCTACTGTGAAATCTAGTGCCTGAAGGAGCATTGCCCACCGGGTCAGTTTGGACCTGCGGCCCTGCATGGTCGCGAGACATTTGAGACACTGACTGTCTGTTCTTAGGATAAATCGCTGTCCCTCCAGGTGTGGCCGGTAGCATCTTAAGGCCCACACGACCCCAAGACATTCACGCTCATTGACACTGTAGCGACGTTCCACCTCCCCGAACTTGGGGCTTGCATACTCAATAACCCGGGGTTCGCCCGCCTCGCCTAGCTGCAGTAGGATGGCACCTACACCCTTCTGGCTGGCATCTGTCTGTACTATGATGGGTTTCTGCGGGTTGAGCCTAGCCAGTAGGTGACACTGACGAAATCGACGCTTGAGCTCATCAAATGCAGCCTGCATGGTGCTTGTCCACCGGTAGGGCTTCTTTGGTGACAGTTGTTCTGTCAGGGGAGCTGTCACAACTGAGAACTCAGGAATGAATGCCCTCAACCAGTTAGCCAGGCCTACGAACCGTTGTAGTTGTTTACGTGTGTTTGGGGCGGGTTGATTAAGTATGACCTCCAATTGTTTGTTGGTAGGCCTGTTGCCGTCCGCGCTCATCACGAGTCCCAAAAAATCTAGTTCGGTCGTACCCAGGTGGCATTTCTCCCGGTTACATGTCAACCCGTGTGTTGGCAGCCACTCTAGCACGAGCGCAAGATGGTGTGCATGCTCCTCCCACGTTTGTGACCATACATTGATGTCATCTAAGTAGGCTGCCGCGAATTTTCCCGAGTAGTTGTCCTGCATGCGGGCCATCATGTTCTGAAAGGTAGCGGGGTGTCTTGTAACCTAAATGGCAGAGCTCGAAACTGGAATCGGCGGCCATCTGGGATGGTGAAGGCGGTTTTCGGGCGGTCGGCAGGTCGTATTGGCACTTGCCAATAGCCTGATTTCAGATCGAGTGACGAGAACACTTTTGCATTGCCGAGGCTCGCTATGGTATCTGCTATGTTCAACAGGGGTGGGGGCGCATTAACTGTGACTTTGTTAATGGGCTTGAAATTTACACAAAATCGTGGCGTACCGTCTTTTTTCTCTGCAAGTACAATTTGGAAGTTATACGGACTCTCACTCGGTTCGATAATGCCGTCTCTAAGCATCTCGTTAACTTGGGTCAGAATAGTTTGCCTGCCCGCATGCCCATAGCTACATGGTGGGATGAACATGGGGATGTGAGGATGGGTGGGAATGGAGTGTTCGGCTACCATGGTTCGCTTAAGTGGGTCAGCACTCGCGAACACGCCGCTCTGCTGGTCAAGCACACCCTGAATCAGGTCCCGGAGGTCGGGAGGGATTTCATGCTTAAACTCGTCGAGACTGACCTTTACATCCGGTGAAGGTGTGGCCCTCCCGTGCCCATGACGGTGCGGCGACCCTGGATGCCCACGTGCACCCGGCCGTCTCGTACCTCGATCCTCGCGTCCTGCTGCTGAAGCCAGGGCTGGCCCAAGATGACATCATCGCGCAGCCCGGCGATCACCACAGCAGTCGTTGTCGACCGCTGATCTCGAACGTCCACGTGTAGCTTCGCGACGCCTTGCGTCTGGCAGGAGTCTCCGGCGGTGGCCAGCTGGAGTTGACCAGGCTGGTGCTCGTACTGGGTTTCCTCCAGGAGGCGGGCGGCAATGTAGTTGTGACTGGCGGCCGTGTCTACCAGCGCGTTCACTGCACGTCCATTGACTTGGACAGGAATGCGCAGGAGTTCACCCTCTGCAGCGCTGACATGGCCCACAAATGGCCCTGTTGGTATATGCCTGTGGTCCTCGGCTGTTGTCGTGGGGGGGGGGAGGGCATTGGAGCTACTGCACTGCCCCCCCTTGCCCGTTTCCCGGCTGCCTCGGCGTCTCGTTGTCTGGACGGTGGACAGTGGTGGTGCCAATGGTAGGTGCCAACTGGGCAGGTCTGTCACTGCGGTGGGGGCCCCTCTCCAATGGCCCGTCGACGCAACACCGGCAGCGAGTGGGCGTCTGGGCGTGTGTTGCCGTGGCGCCCTCCCGCCTGTGGCGCGACGTACGGGACCACATCCTGGGCGGTGCCGGCGAGCGGTTCCGTGCATGCCAGCGTCGCAGCGCTGGTCCTAGTTGGTTTGAGCGCCCTTAGGTCCTGTTCCACGGTTCGCGCGAACTGCACGAACTCCTCCGCTGAATAATGGACCGTGTGACGTAAGTGCGGGCGGATCTCCGGACGCATAAGCTCTATGGTGGGCCCTAGAATTTCCTCTGGCGCCTGCATCGGAAACAGGCGTCTGTACAATCGTATTTTCTTCAGTACAAACGCCTCGGCCGACTCCGCGTGTCCTTGTTCAATGCAAAACAGTTCTGTGCGCACTTTCAGCTCCGTCCGGGCATCCGCGAACCGGGACTCGAACCGCCTGACGAACTCAGGCCACGGCATGTCGAACTTGTGAATAATTGTCCACCATGTTTTAGCGTCTGCGTGTAGCATTCCGCTTACCCTCTCGGCCCACTCCGCCTCCGGGACGACGTAGCGGCTCAATCTCCCGCGCCACGCGTTGAGTAACTGTCTCGGGTCATCGCTGGTCCAGCCTGCGAACTCCGGAAGCTCGACGTGTCCCACCGGAATTGGCTGTCCTGGGCGCCACGTGACGTGCTGCTCTCGCTCGGACGTCCCTCTGGCCGTGCGCCGTGCGCCCTGACACTCCGCACAGATGTACCACATGTTCTCGACACTGTCCGCCTCGGCCCGCGCGAGACACGCCGCGTGTTTGAATGCACGACAATGTTTACACCACATGCCCTCGCGTGCCTGACGGTCGCATGCCTCGCTCGTGCACTTAAGATATTCCGGCACTATTATCTTCCTCTCTACCGGCGAACTGTCCACACGTGGCTCCAAGCAATTGCACGTGTCTGCTCAAGACGTCCCCAGGAAGCCGTACACGTGTTTGGGTCGCGTGCACTTTACACAGTCAATTTCGTTCAGGTTGTACAGAACTTCAGATTTAACCGCACTCGCGTTACCGTCCGCCCGCACACTGTCCGACATAGTGATGTGCAGTGATACGGCCGATGTACTGCCTAGTTTTCCCTCGCTCCGTCCAATGCAAGTTCAACACACTCACCCTACAAGTCGGCTGAGTACAGCCAAACTCGCCTGGAATGCGGCCGCGTGCTCGCGGAATTCTTGGAAGCGCGCGCGCCACGAGATGGTAACGCAGTCGGGCGCGACGGAGTCCCGTTAGTCACTCCGCGCGAACTTTAGTTCCGCGCGCTTCGCGCAACAACCGCACAACTCACATGCACAGGTCCGATTATTCTGGCCGCTTGTCATGCCCCACGTTGGGCGCCACTTGACGTGCCCGGGGGTTGTTCGGACGGCTTAAAGGCGGTGTGTTAGTGGGCGCCACCACGTGGTGAGGCACGTGGACCCGGTGAGACTCCTAACTCGGGGCGTGATGTCGCCCGTGTGAGTACATGACTTGTTTCCCCCGCACGCGGCTTGTAGAATAACCTGTCCTCAGCCCGCTCTCAGCTTCGGGCACGCTATGCTTACACAGTTGGCTCTTAGGGCGTCCCACATGCCCGCCGATGAGGGTACACACGTGGTCAATTAAAAGAACACGAGTTCGGAACTTTTGTGGTTTATTAGCCCCTGTAGGAACAGGGGGCTCGCACAACACGTTACATCTACTCATGAAAGAAAGCTGTTCAAAAGCCTTGCGGCGCGATCAGTTTAGATGAGGGCCGGCCACCACGTGGCCGGGATTTAAGATTCACGTTTATTCAAAGTCCCACAAACGGTGTTAATATATTTAATTAAACAGTCAGCCCCCGAGGTAGGCTCCGAGGACGAACGAGAGCGATTAGGATTCAGAATTACACAAACAGAATTACCAGATCAGCGGAAGCAAAGTTGAAGTCCCCGGAGTGCTGGAAGCGTCCTACCTCGGGTAGCGATGAGAAGAGACTGGGGTGAAAAATGGCCGCCGTGGTAGCAAGACAGGCGCGCTGCGCGCCGAAACGGACAGTACCGTTATTCCAACTAGACCGCGCCGTGGCCGATTTAAGAAATACATAAAATGCACAAACACCTCTTCACATTTAAAAATAAAGCTACATGCACTGCAATCACATAAAAGTTCAGTTAATCAAATATTAAATATAAAAGATAATATTGCCAAATGGCCTTCGGCAAGTCTGCGTCTATAGCAGCCAGCTAATATTTAGGTGGAACAAAATTGAAGGGAATACTGTTATAAAAAGCTATATTTACTTAATGGAGGTTTTTTTTTTAAGAAAACAACAAGCATGAAAGTTAATAATAATCACGGGAGCAAAGCACTGACTCTACTGCGCCCTTTTCCTGTAGTCCGTGGCGCTCTCTCACACGCACACACACTCCCGTGACGTCGGCGGGCGGTTCAAAATGCCGAGGAAGGAAGGAGGGTGGTTAGGGAGGTGATGGCATATAGAGCTAGGGAGCAGCCCGGACGATGTCAAAATGTTCCAATAGTTGTTTTTCTGTTTCTGTTGCTTTTCATGACTGAAAAACAATTTTTTTTTTTTACCTTTTTAAAAATAAAATGGGTTGAATAAATATTTAAGTTTGATAATTAATGTTACTTGAAATTAAGTAGGTATTTCAAGAAATTTGATGTTAATTTTGCTTTGTTATTTTATAGAATATATATGCCTATCTAACAAAAAAATAACATTTTTGTGTGGAAATAAATATTTAACAGTTAAAATTGCATAAGGTAACCAAGAACTTTTTTTTCATATAGTCTTCTAAAAATTAGCAAAATCTAATGTGGGGCTGGATGTTCCCGAAACGGAAGCTAGCTCTAAAATTTACATGCATGGGGTACAGTGAGACATGTCTCATTGTGCCCCACACTACTACACACATATCTATGAATTAAAAATCCTAACCTATAATAACCAGCATGTCTGTGACTCCATGAATTATTCCTCAATATGTGCACATTAAGTTAATGTCTTAATAAGTAACATATAACAACAAATATAAGTATGAAAAATAATAAACTAAGGAAAGAAAATATTTCTTTTCTTACCTGAAGACCAACACTTTAAAATATGTGGTTAATATCAGGTGGCATCAACATTAAAACACAATCAAAATGGAAGTCATGAAGGGTACCAACATGGGAAATATTGAAACAAATTTCCATTTAATAATAGTTGGAGTTAAAAGACATGTCTCACTGTACCTGTTGTATATAGTATGGATGAGGATATTTGGTGACTCAGGTTGGCAACATAGACCGATGCGCCACTCAGCCAGTTGAGCATCAGCCGCCGCCATGTCCGCGTGGTCTATACATAACAGTTGGCGACGAGGTTAAAACGGATAACAATTTCTTGTACAATATGGCCTTAATCGGAGCCATCGGAGAGTTCGCGCCCGAGAAAGAATCGTGGAATTCTTATCGCGAACGGTTACAGTTTTATTTTATCGCGAACACTATCACGGAGGATGAGGCCAAGCGGGCAGTGTTTTATACCGTGTGCGGCGCCGATTTGTACGGGCTGGTGACGTCGCTAGTATCACCAAAGTCGACCGCGTCGGTTTCCTTGACGGACGTCTTCACCATATTAAATAATCACTTTCACCCGAAGCCTAGTGAAATTGTGGAAACTTTTAAGTTTTTGAAGCGCGATCAGAAAGATGGGGAGACGATCGCCGTGTACATAGCAGAGCTTCGAAGGCTGAGTACACACTGCAATTTCTCGGACCTCGACCGAATGCTTCGCGACCGGCTCGTTTGCGGCGTAAGGGATAAATCAGTGCAACAGGCTCTCCTCGTTAAAGAGAAACTAACCCTGAAAGAAGCAGTGGATATTGCGATGGCAACAGAGGCGACTGGACAGAACATGGCGGACTAGAGAGACAGTACAATAGTGGAAGAGAGTGTACACAAAGTGAACAATGGCGTGTCAAGATATTCAAAACCGGCGGGTTCGGTTAAGTCGAACACTATATCACTGGGAAGACAAAGGGAAGCGATAAGGAAGGGAAGAGACAACGAGAACCAGCTATGTTGGCGCTGTAATGGGCAGCACGCAGCAGACACGTGCCGACATTGGAACACTGTATGCCGGTTCTGTAAAAAGAGGGGACACATTGAGCGGGCTTGTATCACAAAAAAAAAGCATGAGTGAGTTTCGAAAACAAACGACCTAGCGCAACGAAAAGTGGCACAGGAAGTACAGCATTTTGAAGAGGATTGTTCGGAAGGTGCTGCCACGCAATATACGCTGTACAATATGCGGGAACAACAGCCCAGGAAACCGTGGTGTGTGGAAGTGTTGCTAGATGGGAAATCAGCGATGATGGAAGTTGACACGGGGGCAGGTCCATCAATTATCAGCGGGAGAACTTACAAGGCCCTGTGGCCTCAGGAACCTCCACTGACAAGGAAGGACATGTTATTACGCACCTGGTCCAGCGAATATCTACAGGTGATGGGGGTTATGGAAGTTGCTGTACAACTGAAGGGGCGTGAGTCAGCGGTACTCCTAGAGTTGGTAGTGGTGGAAGGACAAGGGCCGAATTTGCTGGGACGAGATTGGTTTGCACCTCTGGGAATTAAGTTAGTGGGGGTGAACAAGGTTAGGGAAGACTTGGCAGCAGGGATTGTTAGGGAGTTTCCGGATGTGTTTAAGGCAGATAAGCTGGGAAAATATGTAGGACCACAAGTGACAATAACAGTTCCACCAGAATGTGACCCTGTGTTTAAAAAGAGCCGGCCAATACCATTTGCTTTGAGAGACAAGGTGAGCCAGGAAATAGATAGGTTAGTGCAGCGTGGAGTGTATGAACCAGTGGACTTTTCGGGTTGGGCGACTCCAGTCATACCCATTTTGAAGAAAGACGGGTCCATTCGGCTTTGCGGGAACTATAAGGGCACTGTAAACAGCGTGTGTGACACTAGTGTGTACCCATTGCCCACTGTCAATGAAGCACTAGCAGTACTAGAGGGAGGACAGCTGTTCTCAAAACTGGATCTGGAGGAAGCATATTTGCAGGTAACTGTAGATGAGGGCACAGCAAAATTGCTTACGGTAAATACCATGAAGGGGTTGTTCAAGGTTAAGAGATTACCATTTGGCATAAGTAGTGGTCCAGCGATATTCCAGCGGTTGATGGACACCTTGCTTGCTGGCATACCTGGTACAGTAGTATTACTTGATGATATATTAATATCCGGAGGAGGTGACAATGAGCACTGGAGTCGTGTCCGTGAAGTCCTGGGACGGTTGCAAAGTGCAGGGCTTAGGTTAAAGAGTGAAAAATGTGTTTGGGGGGTGGATTCAGTTGTTTTCCTGGGACACAGAATTGACAAGATGGGTATCCATCCACTTTCAAGTAAGGTTGAAGCAGTTCACGATGCGCCAGAACCTAGTAACAAAAAAGAGCTCCAGGCATTTTTGGGTCTCTTGAATTTTTATGAGAGATTTCTTTGTCACAAAGCAAATGTATTAGAGCCTCTTCACAGACTGCTGGATGCCAACACTCCATGGTGCTGGACAGATGCACACGCAAGGGCGTTTGAAGAGGCCAAGCAGCTTTTACGATCGGAGCAAGTCTTGATACACTATAACCTAAACAAACCCTTAGTTTTAACATGTGATGCATCTGAGTATGGGGTAGGGGCGGTGCTGGCCCATGATCTGGGTAATGGGACGGAAGCTCCAATCGCATTTGGGTCTAGGACACTACAAAAGAGCGAACGAAACTACGCGCAGGTGGACAAAGAGGCCTTGGCTGTCATTTTTGGGGTGTCCAAATTTAAACAATATTTGATCGGAAGACAGTTCAAGATTGTGACTGACCATAAGCCACTCTTGCGCCTTCTCCATCCCAAGCAGCCCGTTCCAGATACCATTTCACCGCGATTGTTGAGATGGAGTTTGATGTTAGGAATGTATGATTTTGAACTAGAATTCAGACCAGGGACCCAAATACAGCATGCTGATGCCCTTAGCAGATTGCCTCTGCAGTCACCTGCATTCCCAGTTCCAGGTCCCAGTGAAATTCTCATGCTGGAAGAAGCGGGGGAGGTGTTTGTCGATCCACAGACAATAGCAAGAGAGACTGGGGAAGGATCATTTACTGTGCAAGGTGTTGACATATACACAAAATGGATGGCCAGATCAAGTGACAGAGGAGATGCAGCCCTATGTTCGACGGAAGCTGGAACTGTCTGTTCACAAGGAGTGTTTGTTGTGGGGATCCAGGGTAGTAATCCCACCACAATTACGGACAGAGGTGATGAGCATGCTTCATGCAAACCATGATGGGGTGGTGCATATGAAAGCGTTGGCAAGGAGTTACTTTTGGTGGCCAAAACTAGATGCTGCAATTGAACAGGTTGTGAAGGAATGCAAAAGTTGTCAGCAGTGTCAAAATAATCCACCTAAGGTTAAAGCAGTAGCCTGGCCCACAGCTGACAAACCATGGTCTCGATTGCACATAGATTTTGCGGGACCATTTCAAGGAGCTAATTTTCTCATTGTAGTCGATGCGTATTCCAAGTGGCCAGAGGTCAAGCAAGTGGGAAGTATGACTGCAACAGCCGTAATTCAAGAATTACGAGACATATTCAGTTATCATGGACTGCCAGACACTGTGGTGGCAGATAATGGGACAGCCTTCCGATCCCAAGAGATGGCACAGTTTTTAAAAAATAATGGCATTGACATGGTTTTCGCACCACCCTATCATCCTTCGAGTAATGGGTTGGCGGAGAGGACGGTGCAAACTTTCAAGGTGAAACTCCGTAAACTGGTATTGGGTGACTGGCGAACTCGAATAGCGCGGACGCTGTTGGCATGGCGCACTACGCCAAGACAAGGGGAAAATAACACTTGGAAAACTCCCGCGGAGTTGTTGATGGGGCGATCATTACAGACAGCTTTGACAAAACTCCATCCAGCAACAGGTACAGTTCAGAGAAGTCAGGCGGACAATACGGTAGCAACGCGGGTTCGACACTTCAGAGAAGGTGAGGCAGTGTGGCTGCGGAATTATAGAAGAGTCCCAAAGTGGATACCAGGCTGGATCTCTGGGGTAGAAGGGTTGCTGATATATGGGGTCAAAGATGAGCAAGGAGGCTTACACAGGAGGCACGTCGATCAGTTACGTCGAAGAAGTAGCCAGCCAGACAGGGGACAGTGTCCTGGGGAGGCAGTGTCCTGTAGGGAGCAGACGTTTTTGCAGCGGCCACACCAGTTTGCATCCGGAGTTCGCCCCAGCAGTGAAGGTACGCAGCAGCCAGCAGCGGCGGCCATAAAAGCAGCAGAACCAACTGGCGAACGGGGTCGGACGACTGCAGATGAGTCCACAGCGGCAGCAGGGACACCCGTAAAATCAGCTTCCGAGATGCCTGGATATGGAAACAGCCCGGGGATCTCCCAAGGATCTCCTCCATTCAGGGGTTTTCCTTCCAGTTCTGTACTAGGCCGTACTCAGGACAGGTCCTCGAGGAGACATCGAGTGCCACCAAGAAAGTTAGATGATTACGTGACAAATTAAATGGGGGGAAGTGTTGTATATAGTATGGATGAGGATATTTGGTGACTCAGGTTGGCAACATAGACCGATGCGCCACTCAGCCAGTTGAGCATCAGCCGCTGCCATGTCCGCGTGGTCTATACATAACAGTACCCCATGTCTCACTCTGGCCCACTCTCCCCTACTCTTCGAGGGCATGGTAGATTATTGCTGTGTTATTACCTCATCAAGGAATGTTTCTAAGGATTGCACTGGTATGTCAATGTACCTACATGATGTTTAATACTGATTAACTGGCTACTACACGTTGGATACCAAGGGAATATCCAGTGGTATGGAGAAGGGGGAGGTGTAAGTTATGTGGTGTGAGAGTAACTGTCCCCTCTCAAAGTGGAATAAAAAATTAAAAACAAAGTTTATCAATATCCTCAGCAGTTTGGCTGTTGAAATGCAATTTTTTTTAAAGAAAAAGTAGTAAAAAACTACAACTTGTAAGATTTGCAACTAATCCTCACAAACTATTATGTATTAAAAAAAAAAAATATTTTTATCATGGTGGTACCACACACCTACCCCATTAAAAAGGTTCAATTCCCCTCTTTCGTTTTGGGCTGAATACAATCTTGTTGGCGAAAGATCGGATTGGTTGTCCCGATTGAAGGCCTATTATGAAGATGTGAGGAAGGGCAACAGTTTGTATTATCGGCTGGCTCCCAGAACTACTCTCTGCTACTTCAAAGTACTATACAGAAGATATAGATGTACATGCTAATCATGACTCCCTTGATATCAAACCATGGTGCATTTAGGCACTGCCTATCTGGGCACACATGTGGTGTGTGTTGAGCTTACGAAGAACTCACGCGATTTCCGAATTGCTCAAGATATCAACGTAGGTTTCTGTTTATGAAAAGCATTTACGAATGTGCTGATAGTGGATGAGTAGTTCTGTTTCTGTATTTAGTTTTTAAACTAAATTTTTGGAGAGTGAAAATGGCCAACACGTTATCCAACATGTGTCACCGCGCTAGAAGCACTAGCGAGCATCGCACTTATCATCCCGCCACAGTAACACAAATATACCCCTGACCAGATGGGTCACTGAACCTCATTTCACTGTATTTATGCTTTCCATAGTGGGTGAATGAAAAAGTGTGCCAGTGAAGTCTGTCACTTTGTGTTCTATACAAATTAAATAAGAATTGGCATAATAAATAGATTTATGTTTATGAAAATTTCACAGTTTCCTTAGATTGACCCATGAACTGTACATAAATTTTAAGAATGCTTCCACAAATTTAAATTTAAATATGACTGGTGTCTCCAGACAGTGTATTATTAAAATGTATGATGGCAAATTGTACTTCTTTTATCAAAATAGATTAATTTTTTAGTGCACCTACATACTAGGTACTTCGGAATAAAAATAAATTTGTAATAAGCATGTCTTTAAATGATTTACTTGGTAGTTGGTAGAGTAAAAATAATATCAGCAAGCATTTGTGAGTGACAAGTAGAGATGTGAATTATTTTTCCAGAATATTTTCTTTTTTCCATTACCAGCATAGCTTTACATAATTTAAAGTAAGTTGATATACTTTATAAATGAATTTATTTTCAACAGATTGGTAGATACTGTTTAAAAACAATATTTATTTCCATCAGTTGGTACATTTTAGCATGGATCCTACCTAACTCTCAAATGTTAAGTGAGACATTAGGTGGGAAAGAAAGACTAAATGCATGTTTTCTTTTTCTTTTTATTTGTGTAAAAGATGTTGATAAAATTTGTGGCTTTCTATGAGAGTATAATTTGATTATTAATTTTTCAATAACTATCAGGAAAATGTTTTTTGAAAATAGTAAAACACCGTTTTAACGAACTTCATTAGAGCGAACAATTCATTACTACGAACTATGCCTTTGGTCCCGTCAGACGTCCATATAACATAACGTAAAAAATTTCACTAGTACGAATTATCTCGCTCAAATTTTTAAAATATTCTATAAATATTCATTTGAACGAACACTTTTCTGCCCAGCACGGTAAACGACAAACGTATAAAATAGTCGCCATTCACCCACATTGCCATCATATTTATTTTAATACGCGCCTTAGATGACTGCAGTGGACTAGTGTTGAAATTAATGCACAAAACTGGTGTAGCGACTAAAGCGCTGCATTGTGGTGTTCGCTGACATTACTCTTTGTTCTATGCTCGCACGTGTTCTACATCATAAAGTATTGCTACATACATATCTCTGGTCGTTTCCTTGTTTATTGTTTTGAGAAACGTGGCTATACCAACATGGTCGTGCTGTTATGAATTCTTTTTTTTTTTTTAAGGGGAGGGTCCAGGTTAGGGGAGGACCTAAGTGTGTCTCAGGCCGAAGCCTATACACTCTACCATGCGGGTTTTTAACCATGCAGGACAAGGGCGCGTGCATCATGTGCTTATTGGGGTTTATTGGCCAGCCATGGCTGCAATTGGCGCCATGACTGACGCCCCATTGGTCGCCTAGCTTAAAAGCTAGCTAAGTGTGGCCCAGGTAAAACCTGCATAGACACAGGGAAAACCCTGGGCCGGTTCATGCGGGGATCAATTAACATGCATTAAGCAAGCAGGTAACTACTGGACAAGAGGAAGAAGGGTCCAGGTAAGAAGAGTTGGAGGGGCTGAAAAATCAACCTTGGTGGAGTTGGGTGCTTGGGCCTTGCGGCCCGCATTTAAGTTGGGAGCTCCTGGGTTATTATTAGCCAGGGGCGCATGCGCCCCCAGGGGCGGGCGACTTCACGTCAGCCCAGCCACAGCTGCCCAGGCAGCCACAGTTAAGACAGAAGCGGGCAGACGAGCCAGTAAACCGGCTCGAACTGCTGGCTCTCGGTGCGAAAGGCAGCCTGACGTTGCGCCATCTTCATCTTCCTTCTTCAGGTCAACAGCAGTACTTTTCAAGCCAGGGTGGGGGGAGGGAACCAACCTCGCCACCCAAAATCCCCGAGACGGTTGAAGGTCGCGCCGCTCGAGGCTACTGCTGCCACACCTACAGCAGCCCCAGCTGAAGGTTCCTGATGTCTTCCTTCAGAGTTCCGATGCATTTCAATTCCGTTGCGCGCGCAGCAGTTCACAGCTCCGCAAGTTCCAGCCCGCAGTTCGTCTACACTTCGCATTTTTGCAGCACATCGAGCTCCCCTGCGGGCCTTCGCCGACGAAGCTGCTTCCTGCCACGCGCCGAGCTGCATTCAGGCTACCTTTCACACCGACAGCCGTAATAACGACTCCGCAGGCCGGCCATTGGTCCGCGGACTGCTATTGGTTATTCACAGCCACCCCAGCGAGATTGCAACTCTCGAGCTGGGCTCCCGTATCCGCCACCCGCGGGACGCGGTCGGTAGCAGTTGGCGCTGCTAGGCCGCCCCCAGCACGCACACAAACCCCACACGAACTGCCAGCCTTCGGTATACCCAATAGGTCGCAGGGAACTCCCAGCCAACAGCCCGCGAGAGACATGCGCACGCCCCGAGAGACGACCACCGACGTGCTGTTATGAAAATAAAAACAAAGTCACGAAGTTGGCCGAAGGTGAAGTCTTCGGGCATGTTCGGGTTGGTCCTCAACCCTTTGTGAAATGTAGGCTTCCCATACTACGAGTATAACTTATTTTTACGGGAAGCCTATAACTCACATAGTTTCGGTTCCCTGCAAGAATATCCGAAGATTTTCGAAGTTTTGCGTTTTGGTATTAACGCCACTTCAGCCGCTAAATCAGAAGTTTCCAATGAAAACAAGCATGTTGTGACTAACCTAACCCTTCGATTTTTTTAATTTCAATTTTTGAGAGAAATCCGAAGTTGCACGGACGTGCTAGGGAACCGAAACTACGTGAGCTGTAGGCTTCCCTATTTTTACAAGTGTCGGGTCCATTTGTTTTTATAGTTTAAAAAACCGTACTACTGAACATGTCTACTTGAAATGTTAAAAGCAGTAGATAAAGGAAATAAAAAGACTGATGTGGCTAAAAAGTTCGGTATCTCCAAATCAATATTATCCACAATTCTCACCCAGCGATCCAGTTGGGAAGACAATAAAATGTAAAAAATTTTTCCTAACTTTTAAATTTTATATTTTTGATTTATTACAGCTTGTCTTGATTCCAAAGGTAGGCTTACTGTTTTGGCAAACAACTTACCTACATAGTATTTCTGTATTGTACATATACATACTATACTAGTATGTATGTAGTACTTATGTATCTTGATCCCAAAGTATAACTGTTATAAAATTATTGATGCTTGTACCACTCATATTGGTATTAGATTTTCTACTTTGTTTTTTAACAAGATCGAGTTATGTTAAAAACCCCAAATCAGGCAATCATTGTGATTTCGGTATAAAGAACTTCGTTATAACAAACTGCCATAATTTTGGTCCCTTCATGTTCTTTATAATGAAGCTCTACTTTTCCAAAAAACAAAACAAATGTCTGTAGCTGTAAGCTCTGTTTATGTTATAGGTAGGTATGTAACACATGATTGAACTATTATTTAGTTACAAATTGTTATACTAGGCCAACTAGCTTTAAAATACAGTTTATGTTTTTCTTCAATTAAATTCATATTCATTCTTCCTAGGTTATTAGATAATTCAAATTAAATTTTTTCATTTTCAAAATGCTGTGAAAAGCTACTAGGCTAAAGGAAATGTATTATTATGAACAGCAGCTAATGATTGTAGAATTGAAGTCAAGCCAAATGCATGATAATAATTGTGCAGCACAAAAGCAAATATTGACAGAAACATGAAATTTGAAGATTTACAGAGCACTTAATGCTGCTAAAGAATAATTGAATACCTAATTGCTGTTTTCCGAATTGTTATTATTGTTGTTATTGATACACAGATCAGCTTTTTTTACCCCAGAAAACTGACTTTACTTAACACTGAAGTATCTTGTAAGGAAGCAAAAATATAACATTGTATTTAATTCTTCATCAATGATAAATACAAACATTTTAGCAAGTACCATTTAGTCACATGTTTAATTTGAATTCCTCTTGGTATTGTGGTCTAGTATGTCATTCACAATTGACCAATGACAGCAAAATAGCAGGATGAGATGACATTACACAGCAGCTATCCAGCCATTTAATTTTCATTCTACCACTGAGTCAGAAACTAGAAGAGGTAATATTATCTCAACAGATGGCAGCACCTTCCAAAAACAAGTTTCTGACCAGGAAATTATAAATGTAGAAAAGGTAGGTAGTGTATTAAGCTTTAAATTACTCACCTTATGATTTCAAATAGGTACTTTCTTTAATAAAATGGCTTTTATTGCTAGTCTTCATATTCATTCTACCATGGAGTCAAGCTGAGAATAGATTTACTAACTTATTTACCAGGCTGGGTTTTCTTTTCTGCAATTTTCTATTGTTTTTAAACATTGGCATTATATGGTTGACATTATTCCTGGATTTAATGAGGTCCTGGATACCGTGGACAAGGGCACGGAGACCCCACTAACGTCTCAGGGCGCGACTCATACACGGAGCTTAGATTCTTACTGGGCGTAAAAAAGGATCAGCTTCAACCATCATTGATGCCCAACACGCGTGCAGTCAGACACTCTGGCAGTCCCGGCCTCTAGTGTGGTACGCAGTTTTCATCTGAGAAGTGGTAGGGGGGAGGAAACAGAACCACTTTTCCCACTGTTTGCTTTCAAATTCTTTCCATTTGTTGGTGGGAATAATAGTTTGGAGGGGGGCGGGGAGTGGGTATATAACCCCCATCTCACCTCTGCATACACCCTTGGTCCTGGCCACTGCATGCACTTGCTACCAAAACCTTTTGCGTGGTCAGTGTTATTATCACACTTGGCGGACCATTTAATTGGCCCCGACTGATAATGTCCAGGTGCCAAGACTTAGTGCAAAAGAAAGGAAAAAAAATACACACAGTTTATTGAGGAATCATTTGCGTTTGTACAGCAATGACTTTTTAAGTAAGAAACGTTTAGTATGAAAGAAATTTTACCTAATCTTGTTTCCTGTTCGTTCAACTGTAATCATTGTACTACAGTAGAACCCCTGTCATACACTTTTCAATGGAGGGCACAAAAATGGTGTATGAAAAGGGCAATGGCAATAATAAAAATTTTTTCCAATCTAGCATACCAGCACAATGTAAGATTAAACATTAATACATATGTGTAAATAATTGCACTATATTAATGAGAGATATGAATTCATCATTATATATACATACAATAAAACCATCAGAAATGTAAAATACTATACATAATCAAGTAAAGCTGACATGAGAAACAGTGGCCTACAAAATGTTATGAAGTCCTTTCTTGAAAAGGGGGTTAGGGGGGGGGGGAGGGGAAGAGAGAGAGGGAGAGGGGAAGAGAGAGAGGGGGAGGGGAAGAGAGAGAGAGGGGGAGGGGAAGAGAGAGAGAGAGTCACCAAGCCTAAATTAGAAATTAAGAAAAAAAATTAGGCTATTTAGTAAAGAAAAAAAAAATCAGAAATTTTTGTTTGTTATCTGTTGCAACATGCAAGTTCTTCAACATGTTCCAATTTATACAAGAAAGGAAACACAGGTTCACTCCCACTGACACTGTTCAAGTATCGAGACAATGTGTCCAGTGCTTCTACTGCTTGTGTGTACGAAGGTGCAGGTCTGGGTTCTTCACCATCATCATCATCCCCATCTTCTTCACCATCTTCATGCTGTTGATCAGCATCATCTGTCTTCTGATGAATGTGGTCCTTAATTATGTCATCGAGTGTTTGTAATTCAGATGTAACAACTCCATCATCAATACAAAGAAACTCGTTAAAGTGACATTACTGCCCAACATTTCCCACTGACCTGGACTAACATCACTGACATCAGGATCCTCAACTGTGATGTCCTCCTGAACAAGAAACCCTGCTTTCTTAAAACAATTTCTGATGGTACTGGGGTCAACTTGAGACCAAGCCAATGCAATAAAATGCAGTGCAGTTAACACACCAATTGACAGTGAACTTGGATCTTTAGAACACTCCATCATGGTGAGGGACTTTTGAACAAGCCTTCTCCTGTTCTTGGCTTTGAAACTTTGAATTACGTATTCCCAAGTCTAGTGGTTGCAGTTCACTTGTACAATTTGGTGGGAACAAACAAACTGTAACGTTTCTCAAAGTAACAGTCTTAGTGTGAGCTGCACAGTTTTCGATGAAAAGAATAATTTTGTACTCCCATTTTTGCTTCTAAAGCATGCAACTGCAATGAAAACAACTTCCCGGTCATCCATACTTTCTTGATAGCATGATATTTTGTTGGCAAAGTTTTCACACCTTTGAAACACCTTAGCTTCATACTTTTACCAACAGGCGGTAACTTCTCACTACCATCACAGTTGGTGAACAGCAATACAGTCAGCCACTGCTTACTAAGCTTCCCACCATAAGAACTTTCACCACAGAAACTAAAGGTTTTATTTGGCAAAACATTTGAAGCAGTTGCTTCCTCCTCCATCATTTTTCGGCACTGTACAGCATTCCTTCCCCTCCTTTCCCCTCACTCTCCAACTTCCCCTTCCTACCCCTTCTCTCCAACTTCCCCTTCCTACCCCTTCTCTTGCTCTCCTCCCCGCCGCCTCACCAGCGCTCTCTGTCGGAGTGTTCACCGGGCCTATATATAGTCTGGCCCCTAGCGTATTCCTTGCAGTCGTTCGGTCTCTGGACTCAAAGGTTGTCACTGCGGCGGTGGCTCTGCGTTCCGGTATGTACTCGGCTGTGAAACTTAACGTCTGTATTTAGGTATTCTTCTTGCTTGCGCGTTGTAGCCGCGCCTTCATTTTTTCTTGCTGCCCTGTTAAATGTAATCACCACCATTGTTTGGACCTTTCAGGTCATTTGATTTGGGTTTGTTTTGTTCACGCCGAGTACTGCCCGTAACATGTTGTAACAACTCTGCGGCTGTATATGGGCATGCCACGATGGCATTGGACACTTCTTGTCAAGCCGCATTATAAGTTCTCTCTTGATTTTGCCTTCAGTTTTTTCGCCTAGCGGCCCATATTACTTGTTCTGCTATTTTACAGCGCTTTGCCACCATGTCCGCTTTACTCTTGCTTACCTTGTTGTATTTGTGTGAATGATTGTATTTATTTCACGTTCCGCGGGAGCGCATAAGGATTTGCCCCAATGAGAATTATAAACTGTTTTATAAACTGTAATTTTTTATGTCATGTTCCATTTTCGCTCTAGAGGCATTTTATACTGAATAAAATTGTAATGGTATTTTCTACAGCTTTATATTTTTGCTTTGCACCAGCTTCCCACTGTCGTTGGGTTTTAATGTAAAAAAACCCCCTTGCTTTTGTCTATGTTAGTTGTAGTTGACTGGACTTGTCTCCAATCGGCTTCACACTAAAAAAAGTCCAGTTTCGTCTGCATTGAAGATATTGCGGGGTTCGTACTCACTGACAAGAGATGGTATCTTCTCTTTTCAGTGTTCCACAGTGTCAGGATCAACATTTATACTCTCCCCACATACAGTGTTGTAAACGATGTGTCATTTTTTTAAAACGATCGATCCAGCCGTTTGAAGCAGTGAAATTCTGGATACCTAGGCGGAAAGCTACATGCAATGCTTTTTCTCACAGTAGTTTACCATCCGCAGGAAGACCTGCCGCATGTACGTTGATAAACCATTATTTCATCAAATCGTCGAGTTCTTCAAATGACGATATTTTGATGGCCATAATTTTTTTTTGGTATTGGCCCAGTTCTTTGTGCAACGTCTTCTCATTTTCGCGATCGCGTTAATCGTCGACACCGGCATCCCAAGTTTATTTGCCAACGACACACGCGTACTGACATGGGCAGCCAACTCTTTTAAGATGTCCATCTTTTGCTCAGTTGTAAGCAGTTTTCGTTTCCTGCTACTAGACTCCATTGCTGTTAAAGCATTTTTAACAAACAACTTTATGCAACAGAACAATTTTCCATAAAATTTTAACTTTAGATTGGTAGAATACAAAACAATCCAATTGTAAGAAAACAATAACAAATGGGTATATGTATTCAGTTCAAAGATTAATGAATGCACAAAGTATGAGATCCGTGCCTTGGTAAAGAGCATGCACCGTTTTCATAATCATTGCTAGTTTGTGCCACTAGTTTCACTTCGGTGCTGGCCATAGATGCTACTAGTGAAGTGCACAGTCTTCCTGATACTATCCATATCTATGGCGCGATAAAGTTATTTTCTTACGTTTGTAAAGGTAAACAATAGACATTTTTCAAAATAAAAGCATTAAAACATAGTTTGTAAGGAGGAATAAAAAAAAACATTTGTGAATTTTGGGACTTTTCAGCTTCGTAAAAATGTTGAAACATGAAATTAATGATTTTATTAGTCTATGTTCTGGGAAAGTAAACCATTGTAAATATAGTACTTTCGGCACTACCAAAATTAATCGGCGTATGGCACGGGAAAATGTATGAAACGGGAACGTATCATCGAGGTTCTACTGTTTTAAGTGAATCAGTCAAATTAATGCACCTTGTAAACTAATTTTTTAAATTATTTTACTGTTTTTAAATAAGAGCACATTTATTAAACAGATTATAAAAATAAATATGCCCAGTATTACACACATGTACCCGTGACCTATAGTAAGGAACCATTCCAGCATTATTAAACAAAAATTCATTGTGGATTTCATGAAGATGTTGATAGATGCCAACATACCACTAGAAAAGGGAGATGATGACTTTAAAAATTTGTCTAACTCCAAACTGCAACATAAAACTTATTTCTTTATAATTAGAGGTGCTGCAGATATTCCAACTGCTATGGTATTGCGAGATGTATATCTACTCAGAATTTGTGAGACCAGTTCTTATATGGTGAACAAAGCAGTGGAAAACCAGAAAGTTGCACTTATAATTAATGAAATGTTTTTTTCCTTCATTATTTTAATTTGTGTTATTGTTACTGACAGTGACCAAAAGTTGTATGTGGGTAGTGTAAACGAACTCTACTACATTTAGATTCAATGAAAACTGTTATGTTTTCTCAAATCACACACACATGACTTCACAATTCAGAATTTCTTGCAAATTTTCATTTTCAAAAGGAAAAGATTTACATCCTACATTTGAGAACTATTGTTAATAATCCAGACTTTATTGAAGCTATATAAACTATATATAAATTTAAGTACAACTAAATAAAATGTTGAGTTCACGATAGTCATTGAAGTAATAAATAAAATATTCTAGAACAGCTTTCATACAAAATATTTATTCCAAAAAACTGCAAATTTATTGGTTTAGCAATAAATTACTTAAAACAATCCAGCTGCCAGAGCAGATAATTTGTTTGCCCTGTGCACGAATTTCATAGGACTACAAAACATTTCTTTGTTGCACTGCACTCAGGTGAATAAGTCATCAAGCCACTTGCGCGAGCCACTTCTCGACGCTTTCAATGTCGGCGTCATCTTCGCTGCTCGACTTGCGGGCGTACGACTCGGCGAACTCTATCTTCAATGACAGGTGGGCAAACTCAAAGTCTTTACCTTCCTTGCCCAAGAAAGAGTTGTTGCTCGCGGAGTCGTCCGTGCTCTCCAACTGGCTTGTCTTGGTCATGCGCACCATGTTCCTGGAAATGAGTTGATAATCTGCGAGGGTTCAAGTAACTAATTGGTGAAAACCACACACATTAGTGAACATTCAGCCAAGAACAAGAGAAATATGTCCGTAGATATAACCGTATTTACCCGAATATAATGCGATGATTTTTATCAAAATATCTAAAACTGAAAGTGGGGATCGCAGTATAACAACCGCAAACCTACATCTTTGCCGCTCGAAGAATGTTTTGAAATGACGCGGCGCGGCGAGACAACTGTGTCAAGGTCAGAGCCGGCGCCAGCAATGCGGGAAAAACGTGAAGTATGTGTTTTAAGGGATGATAGTCGCACATTTTATAATCAAACCGTGCATCAAAACAGAAAAATGGAACTCAGGACGAAAGACGGAATTAATGCATAATTATCTTCGTAGTAAATACTAACGAAAAATAGGTAGTTTACTCAGTACTTGATAGAGCGCGCGCGGTGCATTCAATCATCGTCGATTTATCGATAGCCCACTACGTGCGCACACTCTATACGGGAATCAACGTAACCAAACGTGAATGATTCTAAGATTCAACGACATAATTCAACACGTTTGAAAATATCTTTAAAAAAATTTCCACATTAAATCAGTAAGTGGTAGTATTCAAACTAATAATAAATTTCAACTTGTAAAATACATAAAACGTTTGATATGGGAAAATAACTTTATCGACATACTGGAGAAAAATAGCGCATATCTTAATGAGAAAAATGGCAGGACCAAAACCTTTTCCCGTGTTTGCGATATGATCTGTGGTGACTGTTAATTGTCGCAATTTGGGGTTATGTTACAAGGGGAAAAAATGTAAATAGCGGAATTGATTATTACATATTTTACCTGACGTTTATATTAACTAGCATCGGATGCCCATATTTCATCAAGTAAGTTCTTTGTATTTGTTTTATGCCTTTTTAATCGAATAATCTCAGTGTTTTTGGTTCATTTGTACTAGAAAACAATTTGAATGAAAAAATTTTTTTTAATAATTTTTTAATAATTTTTTTCCCCATAGATTTGGATTCGATATTCGACAAATCCTTAAAGGATTTGACTAAGTCTTCGGATTTGGCCAAAAATAGGATTCGACCCATCCCTAATTATGACAAATTTATGGTTTTTTGTTTGTTCTAGATTTTATTTTTATGAATGCTAAACATGTGCCACTGATACTGAGTATCAATTAAAAAAATTACTCAAAATGTGGCACGTATCACATTTTACGTATCAAACCATGAAATCATGTTAATTGAACCATTAAACCGACAACTCTCCATTAGCAATATTAAAAAAATTAATTGCGGGGTTAAATCACTTCTTTCTGATGCTGACACAAGTTCAATTTGAACTCAACATTTTGTCACTGTCTTACTACTATGTTACTATTATCATAAATAAACAATCTTGGTATCTTTATGGGATGACTTAAGTCATATCGGTACAGTATCAGACACTGGAAGCTTTTAACTGCTTAGCTAAGAATTATGTTTTCCCCCCAACTTTTTTTGAAATTTCTTTACTTTTCCAGTATAATTTAAAAAAAAATCTAGAAATTAAATTTTAAAAATACATACATTTTTACAATTATTAATAGTTATTGAGTTTTAAATTCTAAAAGAATAAACTACGGTGAATTTCAGTGAAATTTATATTTAGCCAGCTTTTGGTGTTGTTTCTGTTTTAATGCTCTTCACCATTTAATCTTGCTTCTATGGAAGATAGAATAACTGCAGCAACAAAAAAGTTACCATAATAAGATCTGTGATACATAGTCAATTTTTTCAACAAAAGCAGTTGACAATCTTCTAGCAAGGAATGTGGAAAAAAATTACACACAGATAAATAAAAATCATAGAAGGACCAATGTAATCTGATGAAAGATGAAAACAGAAAATGTTATTAAAATTTATTAGGAAGAAAAATAAATAAATGATAAATGATAACTAGAACCGATGATTGCCAAGACACCCAGGTAGCCATCATCAACGTGACTGCAAGGGTCATGGAATCGAGTCCTCCAACTATTAGTTCCAATTAGCAGGAGTTAAGAATGCACAGGTAAGTGTGAATGTACGCCACTAAGTCGCTAGTTACACGACTGTGCCATTGCACAGTTGTTGTGTGGTACATACTCAACTTGCTTTTTTTTTTTTTTTTTGTTGGCAAACTGGACATTACGTATGGCTTATTTTTGTAACTTCCTTAGGTTCATATTCAGGGCTAGATTTTAAGGAACATTTTAACCTGCCCAACGGACAGGTGTAATCGAAAATTTGCCTGTCCGCCATCCAATTTGCCTGTCCGCTGTTTTACCCAAATAAAAAAAATTTCAAAGTCGCTGAAAAAGTGAGAAAAAAGGATTTTTGCTATATTTTGCACCTATTTTTATCACACACTTAACATCCTTATTTAATCATCATTTTCAGACGAGTCACTACACGAATTACTTGGCTGATTCTGTCTTGAACATCTTCGATAAGGAGGCTGAAAAGGTCTATGTTTTCTCTGAACATTATGATACCAGAGATTTATTGCTGGTGCTGGATCAAACTCACTTTCAGAAGGTGACTGTATTTGAACACTCATGAGGGCAGACAGTGTATCATCATTTAGACAGTTTCGCCAGTCTGTCTTTATAGACTTCATGAGCAAGAACCCTCGCTCACAATCTGCAGTGTGAGCTGGCAGGGATAGCACAAGATCAATGAGAGAGAGTACATTTTCATACTCAGTGTGGTATTTGAGATTGATATCACTCCAATTTGCTTTATTACTGGATTATACAGCTGGTAAACTGTGGTCTTTAGACTTGTCCATTCCAACTCAATCATTTCACACTTACTCCATTATTCACAAGGGAGGGAGAAAAAAAGTGTATCAACCTAATGATGCAATTGTCACCAAACTCTGGCTGAATGCTTGTAGGCCACATTTTAAAACTACACAAATTTGTAGCAGTCAGTAATTCACAGAGTCCAGTTTTCTTATCTCCAAGGCGAGATTCTAAATTTTCAACAATTGCATTTATAACAGCTGTTTTCTTGGGTGTCTGCAAAGGAGCTCCTTTCAACTGCTTAGCTTCATCTTCAATTAATTTGTTGCATGCACGGAGATGAAAGCCATCTTTGTCACAGAGCTTCTGCAACATGGTGATAGTATCACACAGTGACTTTTGTGTTTCTGCTACAGTCAAACAAGGATGTTGCAAAAGTTGTGAAAAGTAACTCAAAATGGAGGTTACATCGCAAAAGAAGTGAATATAGTGAAAAAATTCCAAATCGTTCAGTGCATCTTCAATAAATTTGCATGAACAAGCAGTTGATGCATTACACGTAGATTCCTGGCGTAAATTTTCTGCAGTGAGGATAAGTGCAGGAACAATCTTGAGCACATTTGTCAAGGCTCGTTTGGTGTGAGAAACCCAACGAGTGCCTCCAACTCTGGTAGGTACGCAGAACTTGATTCTCAGAGTTTCACAATATTTTTTCAAGATCGCTCGGTGCACTGGACTGTGGTGGAAGAATGCATATAATTTCTTCAAGAAATTTTCCACTTTGAGATTCAATGGTGTTTCAGAAAGTGAAGCCTTCAATGCGAGTTCAAGACGGTGTGCTAGACAATGTATAGCAACCAAATTGGGCTGAATTGATTGCTTCAATTTGGTACTAACTCCATTATGCAATCCTCGCATCACTGCTGCACTATCACTTGCAAAGCCTACCAAATGCAGCTTTAAATCTGAAATGGTGAACCCACAATACTAATTTAAAACACACAATATGCAGTCATATATCAGGGCTGCATTAGGCCTTTCTACAAGTTTAACACCTACAAACTTACAATGTATTACCCCTTTAACAGCAAACCTTACATAAACAATGACCTGTTCTTGTACAGCACTATCTGTAGACTCATCAATATCACACATTACTGAAATATATGGTGCACTTCTTAAGTTATTTTCCAATTCCTGGCGTTCTATTTCTGCAACGGAACCCAGAAATTCTTTGCACTTCTTGACAGTGCGGTAAGTATTACCAACATCCAGGCCTTTCTTTGTGTCAAGTATACACTGCCAAACAAAGTCTGTGAAAGGTAACTCATGTTTAGCCACGGCATGAGACGTACGAAACAGTATTTCCAGTTTAGTGAAAACATCCTTTTGAATACTTTGTAAGGTCATATCTGCTTTGGATTTTCCAGGTTTTGTCAGTATTGCATCTTCCATATCTTGAGACTTGTGGGCACTGCTTGTAGCATGCGACGTTAGGTTTTCCTTGCGAAAACTTGAGCAGCCCGTAACAAAAACTGATCCAGATGATTTTGAATGCGTTTCGCAGACTTTGCAAAACATTTGTTTTGTTTGTGTCGTAACGCAGCCAAATAAACTCGGAACACCAAGACGTTAAAAAGGTACGGGACCGGGCGATTTTGTCATATTTAACATTATATTCTGACTTGTCCTCATCCGTTTTTCTTTTCTTTTCTGGTAGTTTTGAAGCACCAGTAATGAATTTCCACATTGTGTAACGCAGTTAATTATATACTGAAACAATCGCCGTGACAAGATAAACTGTAAAAGATTACCGTGTCCTCTGTAAATAAGTAATGTTATTTTTGGATGCAACAGTTGACAGGCAAATTTTCAAGCAGTCGCAGTCACTGCGGCCATTGTCAGCTGCATCTGGAGTACGCAGTGAAATGTTAACCACGCGAAAACGCTTTTCTGTTAACAAACTATGTTAAAGTAGAGAAAGGAATTAGTAAAGTCGCGATTTATAAAGACAATAAATTTAAAAAAATTATATTTTGAAAGTATACAACGGTAAATTACGTAATTGTTGGCTGCACTGCAACGAAATTAATATTAAAACATGGCAACAAAAACAAACATCATCGGTGTGAGACGTTTTGCATCTCTAGCATACGAATACGACTCTGTTACGTGAATTATGACGTGAACGTAAGATTTTAAGAATTATGATTCAGAAGATTTCAGCACGGTTTGTACATAACCTACTTTTTTTCCCCGCGGTATACAATAGCCAGAGTTGTCCGTCACAAAAGAGCAGCCATTATTGTTTATTTATAGATATTGTCAAAGACGTTTTATTTGCGGTCGCGGTCGCATAAATGTTATTAATCACCTCTGCTGCATTAGTGCGTGCGAATAACCTCCGAGTCACCTGTCCACCGGACAGTTGCCTTTTTTATTTTGCCTGCCCGGACGAGATTTTGCCTGTCCCGGGCAGGCAGACAGGCGCTAAAATCGAGCCCTGTTCATATTTATATTTAAGGTAAGGTGCATTAATTTTTTTGTTTATATTGTTATGTAATAACTTCGTAATGTGAATCTTTTGTGTGTGTTCTAAATAAGACAATTATGTTTAATATATAAAACTGTTGTGAAAAGCCTCGACTGAACTATAATAAAAAACTATAAACAAAATTTTGAAACAAATGCATAAAAACTTCAAATAATAAATAATGAATAATAAGGTATTATGCAATCTTGGTTTAGGAAGAGAGTCTAAAAGTGCAAAGGATTTGTTACCAGTTTTTAACATCTTGTGATGATATCTCTGATCATCTTGGTTGTTGTGAGGTGACTTACACCTTCTTCTTTTTTGGTCAGCCATAATGTGAAAACATAATTTTGACTTTAGTTTTTTAATTCGCTGGATTTATGCAATATTAAGTATAGGGGAAAGTCCTCTAGCCCCGGACAGTTAACATTTTTCGTTTATAGTAATTCAATTAACAGGTGTTTAAATGAAGTATTATATGCCAGATATCTTCGAACAAATATTTAATAATATTACTCATTCAATAAACAAAAACTCTAATGCAATTAGTGAAAACACTGAGTTAAAATTATTGAGTTATTTTCTTATTTCTCGAGATTGGCGGGTAGTATTGGACAGTTAAAAAACTTGTCAAAAATTTGTGTACATAATTTAAGTACTTTATATATACAGGATCATAATACATAGAATGTGTTTCGAAATCTCGGGGACACATATAAATATTATGCTAGAGCTTTTTAAGCAGTATAAAGTTATAAAAACTTAGCTGTTTTAATGTAAAAACATTTTCAAAACTGCACGACGTCATTCAAATTTAGAATAAGAGTGTATAAATAGAAGAAAATGGTGTAATAAGTCAATAAAATATTTCTTGATTTCACAGAATATCCAGCATAAAAATATACCCCTAAAAGAAAATTAGACAATGTTCTTAAGTTTATCACATCTGTCACATTTATAAAATAATGGTGCTCCTTCAACACTTGCACAGTTTTCATGGGCCCATTCTTTACACACACAGCATTGGATCCAATCTTCTTCAAAAATTTCCCCACATAATATGCAGATGGTTTCCTGTACACTTGAATGTGATGATGTTGTAAAGGCATCGAATTTGAATGATTTCTTGTACTTCAGACGCTTTCTTGTTTCCTTCTCAACTGTCTCATCGTGCTTAGCCTGCAGGGCTTCTTTAAATGGAGTTGATGTAAGAATTTCACTTCGCTGCATCTTCCTTTTCCTACTTTGAATCCTGTGTTTGCTGGCATCTGGGAGAGGTGAGAGTTTTTCTAAAATAGTCAAAGGATTGACTAATCCACTTGAACCTGGAGTTGGTTCCACGTTGGATGGTGCTGAACTGGACTGTGTGGCATACATTCCATTTTATTTGCTGGTCGACGGATTTTTCACTTCTGTCATTTTGGAAGGTAGGAAATCCAAATCTGAAAATACACCCGAGTTGAATGGATGGATGCCTGTACACGAGAATCCTTTCAGAGCGATCCCCAGACGATAGACCTTGGTGTAGGCAGAACTTGCCAACTCTGCAATGTCGTACTTTCTCATCCATGCGGAACATGCTTCTGCGTACACCCCTTTAAAAGGTTTCATGAATGACCTGTCAAGAGGTTGCAGCCTATGAGTGGTGTGGGGAGGTGTTGATAGCATGTGGATATGCTGCGATATAGCATACACAATGACGTCCAGTTCCTTATGACTGCAGTGGCAGTCGAGGACGAGAAGTGTGGGACTTTGCTCCGTTGGATGTGCGTGCTTAGCAAAGTGTTTTAACCATGCTAAAAAATGTTCTGCATTCATCTAGCCATTTGGCTGAGCGACTCCGAAGCTCTCACCAAGAACACCAATCATAAGCCTTTGTTCATTTTTTGTCGAGGAAAGGTAAACATAGGTGGAATGAAGTGCCCTGTAGCACTCGTGCAGAACACTAATGTTACGTTTCTACCTCTCTCCCCAGAAGTTAGTTTCCCAACTTGTCTTTTTCCTTTCACTGATCTCACTTTGCTGTTTTCATGGTCAGAATATGTTCCCGTCTCATCCGCATTATAAATACGGGAAGGCGGGAAAGAATATTTATCGAACAATTGACCCAGTTTGTCATAAAATATAGTAACTTGAGGCTTATTAAAACCCACTGCTTGCATTATGCTGGTAGATTCTGCAGTTCTCAATGACAATTCTGAATGCCTCTTCATGAAATTGTAGTAGAAGTTTTTCCTTGCAAGTTTTTTCTCTCTATTGAACTTATGGGGCAGATTCAAAGCAGCAGCCAAATCATACGCTAGCTTCAGGAACTCTTTTCTGGTGGTAAGCATATCATCTAACTGTTTGATGTGAGAGATTAATTGTTCCTCGTAACTATCTGAAAATGTCTTCTCAAACCGGCCTAAGTTTGGTGAGATCTGAATTTCCCCTCCAATTTTAATTCACATTAATCTGTCCTGTAAAGTGCTCTTTGGAACACTAAAAGTTATTGCAGCTTCTTGTACACTTAAACTATTAGCCAACACATTGTTTACAGCCAGCTTCATATCATCTTCGGAACACTTGCCTCTTCTTTTCGCATCATTTTTGTCTTTCGACATGCTTGAAATTTATATAATCTGCAAACAGAAAACCTATTTCATGTCTGAACAAATTAAAGGCCCGTGTAAAATTAGTAGTGGTTTCTCTTACTAGCTACAGTAAAAATAAATGCTATAATTTCAAATTATTAGTAACGTCTTCAACACGCATGTTAAATTATAATACATTCATAATTAGATTGTACCACTCTTTTAAGTAACAATTATAAACTCAATAACAAAAATATGTAACGAAAACTACTTTTAAAAACAATCAGAGACACTCTCGTAACCAACATTTGTAAATCATGCAAATTGTTGCTAATGCATACGAAACACAAATCATTATTGAAAAAATAATCAGGAATTTAAAAAGGAGCCTTAAACCAGTTACATATGTGTCTGAAAACAGAACACTTATATTTATGTGTCTTAATACAGAAAATAGAGTACCTATGTATGTGTCCAGTACTACAGGACAAAGGGCCTGTTGGTTGTCCGATACTAGAGGACATTAAGTGTCCGGTGCTACCGGATCCGCATGCGACCAAATTAATTCTCGCCATTAGATAAACACTGTTAGATTTCCACTAAAAATCAATGAATATGTTAGTAAGACTATAATAATTACCTGAAAACAGTTTAAACACAATCCATTCAACTAATTCCGGGTGGTTTCACTTTCGAATCTTAACTTGGGTAGAAACATAAACAATGATTTTCACAAAAATGCTCACAGTGTGGTCACAGCTCGAGGAACTAACACACTCTGCCGGAACATTTGTGTACTGGAAGGAACCTTTAAGATGCACCCTGCATTATGCTGATACCTAGCGGGATTTTCGTGAACTCTCATGTGTCCGATGCTAGAGGCCGTCCTGTTCTAGAGGACTTTTCCCTATCAGTATCGCCAACTGGGTAATTTTTTTGCTTTATGTACCTGGGAAAAAATTGGGTTATTTATTTTTGGCCGATGTATTATTTTTTTATATACCTATATCCTTTTCTTTCAGTGGTCTTAGTGTTGGTAAGAGACATCCCCGCCATGTGTCCTTAAAATGCATTTTTTGAACGGGAGTCTTTCATCTGCTCGAACGGCTTCGGGATGCCACCAATAAGTATTTCCAGGAAAGTTCTTCAATAATTTTTTTTCTTTGCATGCAACATGTGGTGCATGAATTTACCTCTTTGGAACTCCAACTGGCCATGTCATCAATGAAATTCAAATGAAAACAATAAACGTAAAATGTAATCAAGCTTAAGATATAAATGAACCAACAAAACTTTAAATAGTAACTTATGTGACTACTGTGTAACAACCACCACAGCAATGTAAATTTTTTATTTTAAGCAATTTAATTGTCTATTTTAATTTGTTTTGTGGGGCTCCCAAAAAAGTATATGAATTATGTTAAAGTTATAGTGCAACAAATAATATTCAATGTGAATACTCTTTTATGTGCGATATCTTGTTCAAAAAAATAAACAAAAGGTTGACCTCCGAATTTTTGTGTAAATTTGACCTAAAGTTTCTTTTTAAGTATTTCACCTATTTTATTAAGTGTTTTTATTTTATTTTTTGCACCTTTTGTATAGGCAATGTGGCGAGCCAGTTGGTGCATTTCCCATTCACTGATAGTTTCTCTGCACTTCAAGTTTGGGGTGCCATAGAGCCTAAGGTTCATGGAGCTTTCAATGTTAGACTGTTCCTTCCTGGCAAACCTAACATAGACTACGAGGGGATCCCGGCGAGATGTCCACACAAATAATGAGCAACAAGGCAGCGATGCCCACATCATGTCACCACACCCTGAGCTACAACCCGTAGAGGTGGACGAGAGACGGGAGAGTCAGAGAGGCATGGTGTCTATTCTTGGGAGCTCGGTACATGATCGCCAAAGTTTGTAAGGACTTTGAATAGAAGGCGAGTACGATATTCCGCATTTTGTTGCAGCTTTTGGTGGTAGTTTTAGGAACACGTTTAGCCATTTTTAATTTCAACTAAGATATTGAACAAAAGTGGAAATTTTTTAAGACAAGAAATTTTGAAAACATGGCTAAACAAAAGATAACTATTATTTAGAATTGTTTGATTTTTCAATTCACAGCTAGATGTATACCTATCATAGCAAGTGTCATATTTTCAATTAAGTGTCTATGAAACCTGTGCAAATAGTAATAATTTTAACTCTATTCATATTAACTTTAATTTAAAGCCTGTAATGAGGGGATAATGCCATACAGAATAAGACATTGATGTTTCTTTATTTTTGTGAAAAGTGTTAGTTTTTCTTGTAATAAAATTATAATATGGATCTTAAGTATCTGTCATTGGCCCGCCTGCATTTCCCATATCCCGTTGTGTTTACATAAATAACACAACTGCGGAAATACCATAGGGTAAAAAATCTGTGGAAGTAGACAAACACTAGAATACTTGAAGCTGATTGACAAATAATACAAATAAGAGTCAATTATGGAGATATGAAGAATGATGATGCATAGGGACCCCAGAAAATGGTAAATAAAACTGGCTCATTTCGGTTTAAAAAAATGACAAAAGCGGTGCAAAAAATCGGTGTAAAAATAAGCAATCGGTAGAGACCCCAAAAAATTGTGAAAAATTATGCCATTGGCGGTGTAAAAAAACCTCATTGCGGTGCATATAAATGAGGAAAGCAGTGTTTACGAATATGTTATATTGTACATAAAAATACAATTATAAATAGCTGTTAAATTTTGTAAGTGAAAATCTTCTTTACATAAACAGGAAAAATGTAAAAATTTTGTTAAATGATTCATTCAATTAAACATTGTTATACTTTTTAATTACAATACTTCACAATGATACCTAGGTACTACTCATCTCAAGAAAATACTTATTTTCACATGGTACTTTGGTAGTTTTAAAACCTGTTTTGTAAGTCAGTATTTTTTATACAGTATCAAAGTGATGTCTCATTTTGAAAAATAATAATAATAATAATAATTTGTTGTAAACTAAAGAACACTGGCTTTACAAAGTCCAAACACGTCTTAACAAAGTAAAAACATTCGAGATATTCCATTAAAAATCCTAAGTTACAATACACAGTATTTCAATATCCAAATTCAATTATAGTGTCTCACTGTACATACTAGAAATTCTCCTCTGCAGGCAAGTTTGGTTGGTACACAAATGTGTAACACAACAGTTACCATAGTATCTTTCATAGGCACTACAAAATAGCAGACTCTGCCTTACATCCCACTTTGTCTGTCGTTTCATCACACAAGAATACAATCGGTTTGTCTTCTACAGCATGCCTTACTGTTTCCTTATTTGCCTGGCCAATTTTTGGGACATAAGTTTCTCTAAGAGTGTTGGCTGATGGCAAATCCCCTGCACCTAAAATGTATACATAACTTACAATATACTTATAAATAGGTAGCATTTATCAGGTTATCGCTGAAAATATTAATGGGCTGATTTACTCAAAACAATTCTTAGCCAAACCTAACCTAACCTTTTCAAGATTACTGCTGGATTACAGAGTCAAAATATCAATCAATCAGTGAAAAATATCTTGTGGTGTGCTCACCATTTCACAATGCAATCTATCCTATTTGTGTGTTTGTTAATCTGAGGTACTTGCATATTTATTTGAAGTAAAGGTTAAGATGGGCCTAAAGGTAAGTTAATCGATAATATTGTAGGCCTACATATGCTTATGAACTTTTATTAGAGGGGGAAACATTTCTAAATAAATAAGGCTAACCTTCAACATGGGTGTTAAACCATTCCCTCATAGCTGGATGATCAGCTTTTTCCAAAGGAATGTTAACTTACAGCATCATATTAACAAAATCAGAAACAAATTCTTGTTTTCTGCACTTTCAAGCTTGTTTGCTTTATTCACGCTGTCACCTACTGAGATTTGTTTAGAAACGGTAGAATTTGCTTGACAAAATAATTGTCTTTTTTGTTTTGTTTTGTGTGTGTCATTTGCCACAACATGCTTTTTGCACGTATCTTTGTGTGTCCAATCAACCCGCACGTTGCAGAACTTGCACATCATAATTTTGTCCCGCTGATCAAATATATAAAATCCATCCAATTTCATTTCTCTTTCAAACATTGTCGAAGTTTTCAGCATCTTAGCCATAAATTCAATTGTATCACAAAACTTACAAAATGTGGACGGTATTTGTAAACACTCATAGATATGTGCACGTAAAAATGACTGTGATTTTAGCTTCATGCGATTAAATTAGGTTAAAAAAATAGACACCAGTGTGCCTTGCGGCAGAAACGACCATTATTCAAAACACGAAAACTGTGGAGTCAATTTTGTTATGTTGGTAGTGCGCACATATCAATTGTTGAAATTTTTACATTTTTTATATTTTGTTTTCATTTGCGATGGCAATATTTACTGCTTGTAAACAAGTAATAAAAATACGTGGATTTCAGTAACGTTTCAAAACGAAGTTAATATCACGGTACTAGTCTTTCAGTATATGTTTATTTCACGCATATGTTTATGATGGCGTAAATAAATAGAACTTGCGACATAAGGACATTATTTTGTGCGGAAAAGCGTGAATTTCGCGCGAAAATTCGTAAATTTCGCGACTATGTTGAAATCAAAGGAAAGTCGCACAATTCGTTAAAAGTATCAAATTTTCGCTTTAATTCGTGAATTTCGCTCTTCACCATTTTTCGGGGTCTCTAATTGATGCAGTATTAAAAAAAAAAAAGCCAGGACTAAAGGTTTAGAGAATGAAGTGGTCTGAAGAAAATGAGAAGAATTTTAATATTCATTTAAAGTTCTCATCGTCTGGTTAAAGCAAGCATACTGCACAGATTGCAAGAAAGCAAAAGCTATGTTTGATTTGAGGCTTTCATTTACCATTTTTCTGGTCTCTCGGATAATGTGTCTTTACAGGACACCATTTTCAATGCTTTGTGAGATGTCACTTATCAGCCAAATTATAAATGATACAAGAAGAAAAATAAAACTTGAGGTTCCCACAATCATGCTTCAGTTAACGTGTTTTATTGCATAATAGTCGCACATTTTATACTAAAATCAAGTTTAAAAAGTAGGGGTGCGACATAAATGCGGGAAAAAAAAATTGTTAGGTAAAGTTATTAATAAAAACAAAACCCATTCATTGAAAGTATGTTTGTTTAAAAAGTAGAGTATACAAAAGCAGGCCAAACAATTAAATTAATAAGTCATGCAACAAAAACCTTTCTTTTCAACTTTAAATAAAAAAACAAAATCTGTGACCCGAATGAAAGCCTGAACTAACTGTAAGGAGGTTAGGCACTGACCTACCCTAACATTGATTCTTTAGCGTGGGGTTTTGAGAAGATAAAACATATTTATTCTTGGGTTATGTTTCGTATGTTTCGTGTTGAAATATTTGTCTCTGCATTCCTTAAATATTTTTCTATAACTCTTTTGTTTCTGTTGGTGATTTCTGGCAGAGATGATTTATAAATTTATGTTTAAGCCGGGTGTTGGGAAGAAGGAGTAAGGAAGGGCCATCCAGCTGGCGCCAAGAGGTGTTTGAAAGTGTTGTGGTGTGACCTAGTTAGCTGTGATTGGCCAAGTGACGTTTCACTTTATTTGAGAGAAAATCGCTGTAGGCTGCCGCCATATTGTGCCGGAACTATTTCTTTATAGGTTGCCAGAAGTTATTGTAAGCTGTTAAATAATGGTAAAGTAAATGAATTTGTGGTTTAAAATCTTGTATGTATCTTTTTTTGTTAAACTTATGTTACTTTGAAGTGTATATTTGGTTGAAGTAAGTGCAAATATTTACCGCGGAAGGATACGTAACTTTGTCTTTGGAGGGAGGGAGAGGCTTGTAACGGTGAATTGGAAGGAGCTGTGAAAAGGTGGTGAAAATAAAGTTTTTCTTTTGTAGTTGGGCGTTATTAAATTTATTACTGGAGAGTGACCCACTACATAACGCATAACTATCGTCGTAGTACACACCACGAAAGAGTGTCTAATATAGTTAACTCGGCACCCGACAGAGAGCGCGCGTTGCATGCAATCAGCAAGATATCAATATCGATATTTGACTACGTTTGCGCGCTCTATACAGGAAGCAACATAACCAAACATGAATGATGCCAATTAGCGCTGGCTACATTTTTATAAGCGGTACACCATGACGACACAAACAACACATCAGGCAACTTCGTATTTCCTATAATTAAATAAGTAAGTGGTAATGTCCGAATAAATGTTAGATTTCTACTTTAAAATACATTGTTTTATACGGAAAAAATACCTACACAAAGAGCTCAGAATCTAATAGCGGGACAAAAAAAAACATCATGTGACGTTTATGAGAGAGGATTCTTGATTAAAATTTTGACATCCTAAAATATAGGTGCGACGATTATGCAATAAAACAGGGTAATTTCCCAGATTTTTATACACATTATACTCAAAACATACAGAAAATGCATAGTTGAATATAAACTGTTTTCCTGCATAGTAAACAGTTTGCATTGTTATTGATTCCATCAACATTACCAACGCAACCCAACCTGTCTGAAAAAGATATAGTAGTTTAATTATTGAACTTTGGAACGCTACATTACTGATTGTGCTTCAAAATAATAAAGAGTTGTTTGTATATATTACATTTAATCAGTGATATTAAAAATTGGACCTAGATTATTAATGGCACAGAAATCAAGAATTAAAATTATGGATCGGCACGTCAATTCTTTGGTGCTTGGATTTCACAGATTCTACCTGGAATTGGAACCGTCAATTCACAAGCTGTAAGGAATCGTATCATATTTAGAATGGTAGGTCGTAAGAACTGTCAATAATTAAGATGTAAACTAGATTCAAATAAATGAAGTGATTCTTGCCACAATTGCCATATTTTCTAGCCAGTAAGCTGACAATGTTTGCGCAACTAGCCAGCACTAATATACAAAAGACGTGGTAGATAATTTAAAGGTTATTATATCACAACCGCAAAAACCAAAATGCAACAACAAAGCATGAAATTAATCAGCAAATTACAGCTATGTAATCTTTTAATATATTAAATTTGATGAATGTAAATGATTTAGTATGGAGTTATTACCAAAATGTATATTAGATGTATTGGAATTTTTTTATAATGCAACTGTTATTAGTAACTAAGTTTTACATTATGACATTTGAACATTTTTAACAAACGATGTATATTTGCTGATACACCAATCCCTCACTAAGCACATCTTCAGATTGCGCGAATTCATTTAGCAGATGTTAATTTAACTGCCCCAGTCTTGGATAGCACGTCTGTACAATTCATTTAGCGCAAAATCTCCGCAGCATAAAGAAAAAAGAAAAAAAATTGGGCACATGACGCCACAAAGTCTGTTTCAACTTCTGTAAACAACAGATGTGCTGTGGCATGCAGTTAGCCATACAAGGAGGGAAGAGATGCGTACGTAGGTCTGACTACACTATCAGCTGTTGTACAAATATCAGCTATGGCAAGTTGCAGCTATGGAGTGCAGAGGACCAAATGTTTTTACATCCGCACGTATGCTGCCGTACCGTACTGTCACCTGGCAACAGACCGGGCCGTGAACTCGGTCTAGCCAGCAGCAGGGAATTCACACAAACAAAAGCAACGTCTGCCGATACATCTGCCGGTAAATGTACGTGCGTAATCACCTGCAGTTGGAATCATGGCTTCCAAGTGAGAGCATCGTGTTCAAGTATTTGAGACAAAAGTATAAGTATTATGGTGTGCATATTATCATGAAGGCCACACTTATGATGGTCACACTTTAGTTTTAAGCAAGTCAACTGTGCGCACAATCGTACGAAATAAGGACTCTTATCAAACATCTGATGCTGTTGGTTGTACTAGCTGGAACATAATTGACATTAGTTACTGGAACAGAAATGAACAGATGATTCACATGGAAAAGATTGATAAATGAATGTTGCAATGAAAAAAATAATCATTGGCTTGACAGGATTGGTGTGAACCAGGTAGTGACCCGCGAATATACACTTTAATTTTTGAAAAATTAATATGTAATTATCCAGACAGTAATATCGGTTTCACTGTCAGTAAAGGATGGTTTGGAAAGGTACGTGACGTGAGTTGAAGGTCACGCCCGGGCGGGCAAGTCAGCCAGCCGACTGATCATAAAGTATATAACCATGTATCTCCCGTTACGCGGTGTTGTATTTGTCATACAAAGTTTGATGGGAGGCATATAAAAATAAATGGAGCGAGATATTTATCGTTGAGTGTTCTACGCATTTCAAATCTAACATAATTAGAGTTAATTTCTTGTTATAATTTTGATACTTTTACATAAAATTTTTTTTCTTAATAGAAGTTAGTTTATAATTGGTTTTATATGTATATAAAGTCATTAAATTAAATGCCTAAGATTTATTGTTTGTGCATAACATGTTGCAGCCCGTGTGTGAACAAATCTTTGTACAAATTATGTTCATGTTGATGTGGTTCACTTGCCATGACCCTGATAGCTTGCAGTATTAAATCTACTGTAAATTTGAATTACAATGAACAGAAAATATATCCTGATCAGTTAGTGTTTTAATGTTAAGTAATCATTCACAGACAAAAACCAGTGAAACATAATAAACAGGACTTTTAAAGGAGCATGGCAGGAGAGAGGAATTGCACAAGAACACAAAATCATGGAGTCATAAAATTGGGAATTAGAATTGTAACTGAACCTGGAATCGAAGGAAATTGTGGAAATCAGAAACAAAGAAATGTGGAAACGACCTATCCCTAACTAAAATACATTAAGATATTTCATTTTATTATTGAAATTTTGCTGATGCTAGCGATAGTGTATTTTCCATAAGTTTTCTAGTTTTTAAAGACACTTTACCTGATTTCAGTATTTCTGTAGATGAAGAGAATCTGGAAACCAGGAAAAAAAATACATTGAATTGAAAAAGTAACGAACAGCAATACCTACATTTCTTTTTCTAGCAGACTCTTTACAACTCCACTGCCTTTGGCCATTGTTACATCTTGCTTATTGCACAAGATTAAAACTGAGGGACGTGCCGACGAAATCGCAGGATCAGCCAGAATTATGTACAAGAACCTGAAACAGACAGATTAAAAAAAAAAAAAATCAATTAACCGAAACATACAGATGTCAAAATAATCAATCAATGTACATGTATGTAGAACTGAATACTTATCAAAATTATAAGTTTTTATTAGGATTTATATGACATTCACAATCAAGCATATTAAACAATATTGGTCCCGCAATGTCACAGCCATTTGTAGTCAAGTTTATTTCCACTATCTGCCATTATGTTAATAAGAGTACCTACATTGAGTAAAATAACGTACTAAAACAATTTCTGTAGTTTGGTGCACCAAGAATAAGATAACAATTTTTATTTTACCCTTCTGAAGCCAAGAATTATTTGACTCACCAGTTGCTAAAATTAAACGAGTATAGTTACTGATTTGAATAATTTTCTAATTTTTATGTTCAATTCACTGTATTTTCCCTGGACAATCACAATTAAAAAAGGAAATGTTAAGAAAAATGAATAGAGTTGACTATAACTTGTCTAAAACAAGGAATTAAGTAATAAAGTTACTAATAAGTTTCTTAGTACATAAAATTTTGAAATCTCAATACAATGCTACAAGTTATCAATTACTCAACTATTCTCAGTTTTGAGCATACAAGAGGTATCCTCCATAGTTTACTGCTAAAACTGATTTCATTCTTCAAAATCATACTTAATATATAAATTTTGGTTTCAGATCATTAACTACTGCATATTGATATTATTTAAAATCCTTCTAGAGCACGATACATAATAAGTCCATATGTATGTATAGACAATGGCAAATACATGATTTTTTTTTGAGGGAGAAAGGAAAATCCAAAACAAGTATAAAAATTTTAAAATTTCTACACTTTTATTTAAAAAACTTTACATTACTAATCACTATTGACACTAACATACTGACATATGGGTCCACAGAAGTAAGAGTAGGCGACATAGACTTCTCACATACTAACATACTTACAGTCTTCACTGATATTTTGCAAATATTTTTAGAACTTAGGGGAAGGAGGGGGAGGGGATATATCTTTCCTCACTGTGTATACGTGTAAAGTAAATAAATAACAACCTACAAAATAATTGTGTGCTGAAATTTTGGATAGGCCCAAACATATCATGAATAATTAAATTTTTTATTTAAATTTTTCACACAAAAATGAAGCCAAAATCAACCATGTCATAACTTAAAAACATAGTAGCACATAAACTTCATTGGAAGGAACTAGTCAGAAAAATATTTCAACACAGTTGGATAAAGTTGGAAATGACGAGACAGTTGCAACAAGAACAGTAAATACCGGTAAGACAAAAAAAAAAACTGACAACACAGCAACAAACGGCATGGTCTGGTTTTAGCTTGTTTTCTGTGTGTTTACATATTCACCTTTTTTGCTCATTATTGAGGTTTCTTATGACATACATTGTCATTAGGAAAGACATCAAAAAAAAACATTCCCAATTGCAAGAAATATTCAAACACGTGTGGCGAACCTTAGACAGATTAAAAGTTTTAAAGACTGTTTGGAAAATAGCACATGGCTAAATTATATTTACAGTGACAGCATAAAACTACAATTAAGATACAGTGAAAAACAATGGACAAAATAGCATCATTAAAATATGCACCAGGAATATGTGTAAATATAGAGATCAATGAATAAATATGTGTATGTTATTATTAACACATAGTATGTATTATTAAACTCATTATGTATATACAAACATTGCTTGAAAAAAATTGCATTATTCAGAGGTTTTCAAACTTTTTTCCATACCTAGATGACTTAATGTTTCTCTTTTCCAAGAACACAATTACCATAAATATTACCATGACATTTGGCAAGGTAATGATGGTGAGGAATGATCTACAGTGAAAATGTCTTTATGTATTAAACTATCAATCCAACAAATGTATGGTAACACGTAACAATACAAGTTGTTTCTATATGGCTGTATCATTCTGGTTCTGAGTACAGGTTAATACTGGGTGATAGAAAGAATAGGTTCCTAGGCCCGTCTAGATAATGGAGCTAGTAAGAAATCAAAGTTCTAGAGAAGACTAAACAGATATGAGTTGGCTGCAGAGTGCATGGGTTGGATGGACATGCTAATGCTACCTAGAGGACAAATGAGTCAATGTAAGATTGTAATCAAGTGTGTTTAATGAAGTTATAAATGCTAATTAGGTACAGAGAAACATCAAAATTCCAGACCTGCATCGGAAAGGCTCAAGTTCTTATCGTGGTCCAAATATCCAAATTTTGGTTTTTCTTGATTTTCTCTAAATCACTTAAGGTAGATCCTGGGAGGGTTCCTGATACTAGAATATGGCCAATTTCTTCCCTGATTTCCCTTGTATAGTGCATATCCATCTTCAAGGCCCTCGTCAACAATACACTTAAGTAAAAGCAGAAAAAATATTGTGGACAGATGCAAGGTAATTCAAAATCATTTTAATAAGAAAGTTAGAAAACTGAAATTCTGTATTCACAGAAGGACAATATATGAATTATGCCATTGTTTCAAATTGATAGAGTGATATTATCAAATCCATACAAAAATAGTCTAAATTTATTTATTTATAAATGAAATAACTTTCTTAAATTTTTAGTTTTAGGGAGAGTTAAAAACGTCATCACTCAACGGTAAAATATCATTAGCCAACTAAGGCCTGTTCTACAGCTGCAAGGAGACGGATCTTCCGGAACATTTCACTCGTGTGTCTGCTGCTTCCACAATGCATGGCAACATAACAAATGGTAACCAATGATAATTGGTTGCATAAATAATAGGCTTTGATATTATAAAGCAGGTAAAATTTACATATATAATAAAAACAAACCACAAAGTAATAACATAACACTTGATATTCTTGTCCTTGAAACAATTTTTAATTTATTTTGAAAAACAATAAACATGGCTATCATTGCAGCCAAGTACTCTGCTTCTATTGGTCACACAGAGCAACGTAAACAGAAGAGCTCAGCATTGCCGAGCTAATCCGTACGAGCCCGTCACCATGCGAGTGCCATTGTAGAAACTCTGTTTCGTGAGATTTGTATCTGTTCCCGCGTCATTGCAGACTGGGCCTAAACAGTTTGGAATGATACACCTACATCAGAGGAACCAACGTCTCGACCTATGACTGTAACTCACTCTGCCACGTCTCGCACTTCCTTCTGGATGGTGACCGAGTCCACGACAAATACTAGCGCCTTGGCCATGCTCTTGTACTGGTCGAAGAACTTCCCTCGCAAACGCTCGTGGCCCGGGATGTCAACCACTTTCACCAATCGCTGCAGGGCAGAGTAAACCGTGACACGACATTCAAGTTACATGGCATTTGAGACTAGCCATTTATAATACAACTTGATAAAAATCTGCAACACTTTTCTCTCTATCAAAGATAAATTATATTATAAATAAGAGTTAATAACTAAATATACCGGGATTAAATAGTGATGACCAGCACTCTTTTGGATTGTGGCCATAATGAAGCTAATTTTTTTTACATAGCTTGTTCTTTATATTTTTCTAAGAATGTTTGTACATGAACAAAATCATACACTAAGTAGTTGTTGGCAAATGCAATGAATGAAATTTGTTACAGGAAAAATTATATATAAAGCTTTCAAATTGTAGTTGTGCTACTTTAGCTATTTCAAGTTTCATTAAATATACAAACAGGAAATACTATTCATTTGCTCACTTATTTGACACCAATGGACAAATGATAATTACTTTATTCAAGTAACATAGGAGATAGTTAGTACTATCCTACTGCCTGCAGGGCAGTACATAATTAAACTGTAACAAAACAAGTGTTTTCAAATACCAATCTCACTCTGTTTCCAAATAACTCCTTAAAGGACTCTTAAGCTTATAAGGAACTCCAAAGAATAACAGATGCAGCCTTTCATCAAATGACAAGGCAGGCAACTGCTATTTACGCCTCCTGTATATTTTGTAACCTTTCCCTAAGCAGCGCGTACTGAACTCAAAACAATTTACTGACCTCAAGGAGTATCAATTTTGGTTAAGATATTTTGTGATAGCAAAAATATTTTTTAATGTAGTAGGTTGGTAGGCTATTACAATAATTTTTATGGTAAAAAACAACTGGAGTATTTTTTAAGTAACTTTTATAATCTTTAAGTTTTGAAAGCAGTTTTAAGTTTGGTTTAATTATATTTATTAAGTAATATTTAATGTTGTTAAAAGCTATGTAAAAACTGGGCAGCCACAAAGAGCAAGTAGTGCAGTGAGGTTAATATTTGGCATAATGGCATTAAGTGCGTATATGAATGTGTTCTTCGAGGAACTGCTGCTACACTTCGGTGATGATTGTGTGCCAAGAAATTTGGTGTGGCTGCAAGAGCAAATGTTTGAAGTGCGTTTGTGTAGAAACCACAATTTAGCTAACTAGAATGCATTAAAATTGCAATTTGCCCTATGAGTGAGTGAGAACATTTTTTTAAAATGCACTGCTCAAGAAGAATTTCTCTGTTAAAACACCAGGTTTTGTTAGCACAAAAATAATTTTAATATCTTTCCATGGCTAGTTTCTCGCTGAATGAAGACTTTGAAATTAAATGAAACTTTCAGTTAAGGTTGCTTCAGGAAATGACACATTAGGGAACATTACTATTAGGAAACAGCACGAGTGTCAGACATTTCCTCTGCGTGTATAACATACAGCAAGTGTGATTACTTTAAATCACTAGTTTAGACATACACCATTGCTAGTGATGGCGTATATCCCAAATAACCATTTAACCCTTTCCTGCCTAGAAATGTAAAAAAATTGAATTTTGTAATTTTTATTTCATTTTTATATTTAAGTAGGCATAAAAGGAGGCCATAATTTTTTCCAATTTTTTTTATTTATATTTAATATATTTTTTAATGATGGGACTTTTAAGTCCTGACAGGCATTTATCATATGTCCAGCTCAACAAACAAAAAAAAGGGCGCTCCAGACTGGTGCAGTGCTGCCGTTTTAGTGCTGCAACCTCTTGGCTGTCAATCGAACTTCTTCGACAACTGGCAGAGCGGAGCTATACAGGGACCCAGAGGTCCCGACAGGCAGCATGTGGTTTCAAACATGCACACACTATTTCTATGGGGCTTCAAACATTGTGGGACTCACAAGTACCGCCAGGCAGGAAAGGGTTAAATCAATCTTTCTCATTGCAAGAATAATTAAAAGAAAGTAGTCAAGACCTGGCATTTTCAATTTATTGAGTAACACCACAGCCTTTGCTGCCGATTACTATGATGGTCTAAAGACAATAAATGAACGCTCATACAGTGTTAGTAAAATCATGGTGCACTTTCGATCGACCGGTCACAGGAAAGCATTTCTATCTACATTTTTCGTTGCTTTCCTGTAACCGGTCAAAAGTGCACCATGACTTTACAGACACATTCTATTTTTATGAGGTGGGACACAAACCATTAGAAAAGTTACAGTTGTAGACATAGGTACATGAAATTCCATTCAGTACTGGTTTATAATTGCATCAATACAAGAATTTTTCAAACATTATTTGTTATTTACATTTTGATAAAAGTGTTGAGGAGAATTATAGAGGTGGATTGATATGAACCTATCAAAAATAAAGGATTTTCAATGGATGAGAGAGGTTGCTCATAAAAGTAAAATGTTAGGCTATGAACTAAAATAAATTAAGAGATTATTTTTGAACAGGTAAATGTATGCTAAATTATAGCACATTATGAAATTAAAATACTTGGAAATACAGTTGAACTAACTATTGTAGATATTGAAACATCAGTTTTAGCTGTTAGTGTTTTTTATTAGGTATCATTCTCATTACTAAAACTCCAAGGAGACCGGCAGTAAAATTGGCACTAAGCTATTGGATAGTGTCTAAGGCAAGACTTTCATAAAAATAAAACTTTATACAACACGGCCATTCCATGCCAAAAGGACCAAATTGTGTACAACTAAAACATAACATAAAATGTTTTTATAAGACTATAACTACCCAACATATCCTTAATTAACCAGAAATGTATACATTTTTCTGATTATTTTTAATTTTTCATACATAACTTTTCATTTTAAAATGGGTACCTAATAATTACCATGTATTATGATATAAACAAGTCAAGTTAGCACTCCTTTAACATTGGCTATAGATGTTTTTCTTTAACACCTGTGTTTTGGAGGGAAAAGACCAGTTCATTTGGCTTCCATCTGTATAGTTTTTGTGGTTTAAAGTCATTTTTCAGAGGATTCAGCTAGTGTTTTTTGAAGACCTATTTGATGGTGTCCCGTCCGTAACAAAAAGTAAGAAAGTTTATTATACACATAAAATATTAATCAAGTCATTGTTTATCATACACGACTAGATACTACAACTAGATGTTATCAGAAACTCAATGTTGATTATTAATTTTCTGGACTAATAAATCACTTTGTAAAGATTTGTCCTGTCCGTAACATTTTTAAGATTTATTATAATATATAATAATTTTGTTGTTTTTTTGTAAATTATTGCGAATTTACCTAAACATGTGCAAATAACCAACATTCACATGAGAATTTCTATAATAATATTAACAAATTTAGAAGCATGTAATGTGCAAAAATCTTTACTTTGAGAGTTGAAGCCAAGGAACAGAATTCCATATCACCGTAAAGTGTACACTGATTCTGAGACAGATGAAGAGTGTGTTGTGCAGAAGCTTACCAAGAACAATGTTCAAGGAGGGCAGTCCCTACTCATTGAGCAAGTAGGGCAGAGTAAACATAAATATGTAGTGGTGAGCCAGGGAGGAGTAGATGATGGCAGCATTGAGATTTTCTACATGGAGCAGGTTGTACGCGATGGATGCCAGGACATTCTTTTTAAAACTGATACGAGGAAGAAATATGTTGTGAACTTTTCAGAAGTGATAGGTTTATTTCCAGAACCTGAGTTAAAACAGCTTGGAGATAGGATTTTTTACAAATTTGAAAAGATAATTCCTGCGATTATGTAGAATCTGCTTTTCTGAACTTAAAAAATATTTACGATACTGAAATGACTGATAATGTTAGAATTTTTGCTGTTGTGTTCATTAAGGAGTAACTTTTAAACCAAATTGTTATGTTCAGTAAGGTGGTATTGTAAATTATATTTTGTCCCAGGTCATGTCCCGTCCGTAACATGTGACTCATATTTTAACTGTTGCTTAAAACTTAATATTTTAAGTCAGTATATAGTATACTTTTAACATCTCGTTATCTAGGTACTAAATACATGGTGGCCACTCACAGTCACCAAAAACATTCCCTGATTTTTCCCTGATTTCCCTGATTAAAAATTCAAAATTTCCCTGATATTTACAATTACAAAAAAAAAAATACTTTTGATGAAATATAATATTATAGAAAGAGATTACTCACATTTTAGCACCCTGCTGTATTTTCTTCATTATATACATACGGAAGTTCGTTAAATAACATAATACATTTTAAATGTCACTTTACATTTTAGCATCCCTTTCAATGACCTGCAGTCTGTTTTGTTCTATGGCTCTTCACAAATAACAAATAAAAATTAATTAATTACACACTAGCATATCTTGTTACAAATTGCAGCAATTTCAAATGCACACTACAGTTTTCATTTATGATAATGATAAATGATAATGATGATAATGATAAAGCAAACAAGCAAATTGTCAATAAACCAAAATGTTTTCTCCGCAATACATGTATCACAGGAGCATCCTGTTGGAGAAATAAATTTACTTGGTTGAAAACAGGAAGTGAACTGCTAAGAAAATAACAGTAAAGTTTCGTAAGTGGATCCTGCATTAGAGATTTTACATTTTCATACTGTGAAGTTGAAGACTTTTCAGGATCACTACAAAAAAATAATAGCTTTAGTGCCTCCCATTGTTCCAGCACTCTGTCATCTGAATCTAGGAGAGAGAGCCAACGTGTGCTAACATATTTCAAGATTTTGTGTGACTTTGCCTCACATACCTCTTGATACACTTTCAGATGATTCTGGCATTTTGAACTTTTTTCCAAGTAATAGAAAATATTAACCAAAAATGTCTCAATGCTAATTGTTAGCTGTGCACTGGCTTTTTTAGCAGCTAGATAAATGAGGTGACATGAGCAGCCTTGCACAACAATAGTGGGATGTTTTTCTTTAACAAATGCCACCACATCTTTGTTTGTGCCAATCATAGTATTGGCATTGTCACATGCAAACGCTACACAATTTTTCCAAGAAATTCCAAAACGTTCAAATACCTTATCCAGCACAGAGAAAATACCATATCATGTGTTGTCTGTACTCTCAACAAGTGATAACAGTACAGTGCAAATTTTACCTTGTGTTTGATTTAAAAATGAAACAACTAATTGATAAATCTTCACTTCATTACAATCAGTACTCCCATCGATAGCTAAAGCAAATGGTCCACTTACTAAAGATTCAACAATTTCACTTTTAGTTTCACCAGCCATATACTCCACTAAGGCAGATGTTTTTGTTCTCGCAGAGCTGTATTTCTGTGCAATTTTTCAGTCCGGAAACATAAATCTATACAAATTACCGGAATGATCGGCTACTGCTATCGGTAAATTGTGTTCTACCAGAAAACTTGTAAACAATAACTCTGCGTTTGTTACTTTCGTTTCTTCAGATGTAGCGAAAAACGACGATATAGATTTATTGCTCGTCACGGCTTTAAAATGTTCTGCATGTTTCTTTGATTCAATATGCCGTCTACAGTCATCCCTTCCACCATGTGCAATCGAAAAGTCACACGTGCATACATTACAAAACGCGTGGCGTTCCGAAACATTTTAAAATGACAAGCATGGCCATTCTTTTGAATAGTTTGGTCAAAAGTTCTGAAGAATAACGTTCTCTTTTTTTGCCCCAGATACACATTGTTCTGTCACACGCTTCATTTCTACAACCGGTACTGAAGAACACAACACTATCGAACAACATAAAAAGGTTTCACGTCTGTAGACACGACAAAAACACATTGATGAAAAAAAATGGCTTTCAAGAAAGTAAATAAAACAACACAGGTTAGCCAAAGTACCGTACAAAAATTATCGTGATAAAAGTAGCTAACAAACGATAAGTCCGAGAATATGTACTAGTTGTATCGTACAAAGGACGTAATACCATACAATTTATATTACAAAACACAAGAATTAATCTACTTATTTCGACAGTACATGCGCACATTTATTAGTTCCGTTATCTGCGCAATCACGTGATGTATTCGAACTACGTTCACGAAACACGCACATCAGAAACGGAATTTTTTTTCCGTTACCATGCAGCACAAAGCCTCGTTTCCGTAATAATCCAGCGATGTTCCGTAATTCCGTGTTGAATCCGTAATAATTACGGAAAATCCGTAATGGTTGGCAGCTCTGCGGAAATATACATGACACAAAAAATTCCCGGTTTTAAAAAAAATTCCCTGACATTTCCCTGATAGTTCCCGATCAACGTGATTTCCCTGATAAATCCCGGTTTTCCCGGTTTTCCCGGTGAGTGGCCACCCTGAAATAGTAAATTAATTGGATAAAAAACACTTAATGATTTTCAAAAAATATTAAGTATTCCTAGTTGATTCAGAGGCCAAAAATAACTTTAAAATAGACAATTAATAGCATCATATATGCTGATATTATTAAATGTAATTATGTTCTGTTCATCAAGAAAATTATTTAAGCCAAATACTAAATTAAGAGTGTTATTGTCATTCAGACTTTTGTCCCATCTGTAACGTCCCGTGCGTAACGTGTCACTTTCTCAAAAACATTTTATTGATGGTTATTAAAACTAAGTTCTGATTTCAGGAGGTTATGCATGTTTGAACTAACTACTATACCATGTATTGTAATAACTGGATGTAAATCACTTCATAATTCACAGAAAATATTAAGTGAAAAACTCACCCTTTCCGTTCTGTCCAAACTGTGTCCCGTCCGTAACAATACCAAAAAGATGTATAATTCAAGGATCAAAATTAATAATTATCTCGTACATAAACAATTGGAAGTTGTATAATACGTATTAAGGGTGACTAACTGCAGATATTGATAAAATAGTTAAATAATATATTTGAGACAGTGTACAACATTATTTTTAAGGTCTAACTGTCCCGTCCGCAACAATGGAATGACCCAACACAGAGTTGGTAAACCAATTTTGGAACTTTTACAGACCTTAAAATAAAATTTTCTAATATCGAGTTGTAAAGCTAATACCTTTGCAGAGATATGGACAGTCTATAACTATTTAGTAGGTATATTTAATGTGGGACAAATAACTGAAGTAAGGATCTTCAAATAACAAAATGCTGCTGGAAATTAAAGTTCCATGATTTCTAGCACCGTAACCATTTATTTAGGGACTTTTTAGAGACTTTTGTGACCTGTAGACACCCTGAGTCAACAAGAAGTTGATAAGTAACCTTCAATTATAGTAGCTACATACATTGTTCCAAGTAGCTTCACCAGAGTTCTCTCTCACGGAGGTGTACGTGGCAACGAATTTATCGTGAAGCAACCGTGCAAACAACAAAGTCTTCCCACTGTCGCACAAGCCAAGCAGAAGTACTCCATTCCTGGTCGGCCTATGTTTCTTCCACAGCCAGAGAATGACTAAAACACACCATGAACATTAGTCACACACTACACTCTGGCACTGTATGGTTATACCTATCCATATATTAAAAAAAATTAAAGTTATAAAAATTTTATACCTAAGACATTTAAACAAAATATACTACAGAGCATGTAACCAAAATTTTAATATTATAATGTCTTTAAATTAATTAAGAACCATGCCAAGTCAGAAGTGTATTTGTGTAAGTGGGGAAGGATGAAAAGTGCAATGCTAGCTGGTGCAAGGTGCAAGGCTACTGGTGTGCAGTCTTCTCTTCATGCATATGGCTTCTACGAAATTTGAGTGGCAACCATAATATTACATGGTGTAAAAATTAAGATAAATGTGTAATGAAAGTCCCTTGAGTGGTATCAAGACTTTGTACTGGAACTTTTATGTACAAACATAACTCTGAAAACTGGTGTTTTATACATTTTCTCTCTCCGAAAAATACAGTTTGATAAAAAAGATACAGAAACAGAACTACTCCTCCACTCAGTATATTCTTAAATGCTTTTCGTTAACAGACACCAGCAGTTTTAGAATCACGTAGTTTTTTCTGAAGCTTTGCACATTGTATGTGTGCCCTTAAAGTTGTCTACTTTTGACATCACATAACCAGGCGTATAAACGGAACTGTCATTGCATGTATCAAACTTAATAATTCCTTTTATAAGACAGGTTACATGCTATTGCACGTAACAAGTCGGCGCTTTGCGCCTCCATACTGCTAAAACAAATCCCTGTTAAGGGTTGACGCTTAGGTTTCAATTCACAACAGGGAAACACACAATTTTTTTTAAAAGTTATTCTTTGAGTTACATTATGATACAATATCAAAATATAATATATACACGTTCGTATATATGAAAACCAAAGGATCGGCAACACAATTTAAGCACAACATGGCGATGGCCGCTTCACTACATAGGGTATATAATGTAACCTACAAATGGTCAATTTCTCAGAAACAATTAGGAATTATGAAACTCTGTTTACAGGGTAAATAAAGGAACGTCCTAAGTGTTTGAAAAATGTATTTTACAAATTTAATTTATTAACGGAAAAACTGTGAAACAAGAATTTTACCGGTAAATGTATTGAAATACTAATAATTAATAAAAATAACTTAATTTAGTACGGAAGTACTAGCAGTGGTGATTCAACTATGGAAGCTTAAGTTAATAGTAAAACACACAATTTTTACAAATATTTTTAGTAATTCTGAAGGCTCACAAATTCTTCTTAAAATTTGTATAAAAAAATATTTGATTATACTCTAATTGTTCCTTAGTGCATATTCAATTTAAATATATCAACTTTTATAAATCATATTTTCAAAATCACACATATTTTGGTTATGGTATAAGTTTGTATCACAACCACATTTAACTGCTTACTTAATTTTAAGGTAAATATGTAGTGTACGGATTATCGTCAAAATTTTTTTTTAAAAATCTGAAGGGCCATTCCATGCACACGGGTGTGACATTTGAATGATATTTTTCAAGCAAAAACAATATTTGTATGTATTATATATAACTAAATGTGTTCCAGGCATATATGAAAAAACACTGCATTTTCATTTGTTAAAAAAAATTTATACAATTTTTTTTACAAGCATCTGTATTTATGTTATGGGTGTGACATATTTTGGACACCACAGTACAAAATTACATGTTTATGTTGAATTCTCTGTGAAATCTGAAAGGACTTTTGCCAAATGTAACCATATGTGGCCAATAAAAGGAACGTAGATAATTATTCCTGTGCCAATTTGTATGAAGATGTTCCTTTCTTTTTACAATAAATTATATTGTGTCGTTATGGGTGTGACATGATATGTTACGGGTGTGACATCATCTGTTACGGGTGTGAGACTGTACATCAACATGGCTGTCACTTTTGTAGACGGATTTGAATTACACTAAATCACTTATGTCATACCAACTTCTTATATTAAGCATTGTACATAATACTATGTAAAAAATTTACAACAATTTTTAATGCAAAACACTTCTAGCCTATTTTAGTATGGTGTAAAATGTGTACAAGAAAAAGTCAAACTCTAACTTTATACAGGATTTTAAGAAACTACATTATCTCACACTAGTATAGGCTAAGTCTTAAACAATTTTTTTAAATTTCACTCTAGATTTGCATCTTTACAAACATGTTACGGTTCAATGACGTCAATATCCTTTTGAAATTCATAGTAACTTACACTCTGTTACCGACTACCTTCATTACTGGTTCTGGAAGATACTTCAAAATTTGTTTGATAAAAACAAAACACTTGTCTTTTTCATTAATTTTGAATATTCTTTTATTGTCTTTATCATGAAGTTTTAAAAACAGTACCTCAACTTCCTCACCATCAGGCTTACTTTGGCACATCCCTACAAATTTGTATGTTCTCTTCTTTCCCTTATATTCTACTAAAACACATTGTCCTGGTTTGAGATGATTTGTTGAAACTGAAAGGATGGGTTCATCGTCACTGAAATCACTTGATTCCGTTTCTGTTATGTCATTGTACGATACTTTTTCCTTCGTCGTGCTGCATTTCTCTAACGTGGAGAAAGATGTGCGGCTCACTAAGAGACAGAACTTGTTGTTCAATGGTTTAAAACAATGTTTTGACTGAAGTCCAGGTACAGCCTGTGCATTGTTCCACCGGTCCATTAGCATCCTTTTGAATTTGTGAATTTCTTCCATGTTTACAAAAATGCATTTTATTCCTGAAATGATTTCCGAAGCACAATCGAAAAACTCTTTCGCATTAATAAACCATCCTACAGCGGGACTTCACCTCATTCCACACTTTATATTAGACCATTCTTCCTACACCATCCACTGCCCCTTTGCCATGAGGAGTGGCAAAAAAAATGCCACTCCCCAATGAGCCCAAAATCATCTAAGAAGAAACATTAATTAAATAAATTGTATCTTTTTTCTTTTTCAACTCCTTCCTGTGCTTACTCTGGCGTTCAGAATCCTTCAAACGTTTTAATTTCAATTGTCTTTTGTTATTAGGCCTACACAAGATATCCATATTTTTCTTTCGTCTTATCTCGCTCTTGTTCTTTACTTAGGTGCTCCTTCCATTTATCTGGATTAGCTTTCAATCTCTCTCTCCACTTACATACATGTTCTTCGTTGTCCTGTACCTTCATCTGTAAAAAGTAATAATAAATATACATGCAAACTTAAAATTCACAGTTACTATACATTACTAATAAAACAAAACTAATTGTTACCTGTAGTCCTGACACATTCCAAAATGATTTACTCTTAAAAGCATGCTTTAATACGTTAAATGAAAATAAAATTTTATATTTGTGTTACGGGTGTGACACTTTTTAATATTAATCTTTACTTAGTTAATAAAAATATAGCCAGTTAAGGGATGGTCACATTAAACATTGTCATATATAACCTTTTATTCACATAATGAAAACATGTTCAGTTCTTTATTTAACCAAGCATTTCAACTTTTATCAATTTTTTGTTACGGGTGTGACAGATATGTATACAGTTACTAAATAACCAAATTCATGACAGATTAACTTACCTACAAAATGGATATGTTGATGTTTCTTTACTGCAAAGTTAGCACTGTAAAAACTACCTAGTGAATGTTACAAACAACCTTTTTGGAGGGAAGATTTAAGCATGCCAACTTAACATATCTCTACAAAAATTTTCTCTGTGTACATGGTTTCCTTTAGGCCTAACGTTTTAATATAATAACCTAAAAACAAACAATTGTTACTTCTGTACCAAAAATGTTAAATACAATACTTAAGTATCCTAAACAAAAAAAAAAGTGCTATACAATAATTTTTAATTTTTTGAAGATTTGTCCAGTTTCGCATGGAATGGCCCTGAAATAACTTTCATTATATGCTCTTTTACGTCCTATTTTCATTACAGCCTGTGGAGATAAGAAATTCCAAATACTTTAGGAGATATCAAATTTTTTAATTTTCATATTTAGGCGATATTTGCTAATAAAAAATTTAAAATTCCGAAAATACTTTTTTCTGTGCTCTTTAACTTCCTCTTTTCATTACGCGGAGATAAGGATTACCAAATACTTTAGGAGATATTGAATTTTTTCATTTTCATCCTGTGCACTCATGCGGCATTAAACATTGTTGCTTGTTTACGAGTATGATTTTTTTTTCCCCGAGACGTAGGTGAACGACTACATCATTTTCTACTAATGGCAAAGGAATTGTACCCGTCTCTAACTTAGGTGAGTTTTTAACGTTTCAAATTTTAATGTTTTATTTGTTGCGCAAGTAATAAGTAAAAAGAAAATAATGAGTTCCTATTGTTTATCCTTTGTCCTGGTTTGTTAGGTCAGGTCAGCTATATTATAAATACTTTAAAACTAAACAACCATTAAAATTAATTTTATTATTATTAATGTCCGTTCAGTTTCAAAGTATTTATAATGTAGCTGACCTGACCTAATCTACCTTTGTCCCGTTTTGTTAGGTCAGGTCAGTTACATTATAAATACTTAAAACTATACAACAATATTAAAATTAGTTGATATAATTTTTATTTTCCATTTATTTTGAAGTATTTATAATGTAACTAACCTTACCTAATTGAAAATTTCTGTTATTTAAGCATTCACGCACACACGGCAAAATATAAAATGTCTTCGGTCGAATGATTACATAGGTCTTGTATTGCAAAATAAGAACGGCGATATCTCCGAAAGTAATTGGAATTTCTTATCTCCGCAGGCTGTAATGAAAAGAGGATGTAAAAGAGCATATAATGAAAGTTATTTCAGATTTTTAAAAAATTTTTTGACGATAATCCGTACACAACATATTTACCAATTTTAATATTTTATGTTAAAATACAATTGGATATATTAAATAGAAGAATTGCTCCTAATAAGTTACAGCTTTGGACCACAAACACAATTAATTATTAATTTTATTTTAAAATGCATCTGGACTTGCAATTAGATTAAATAGCATGAAATTATGAGAATTGTTTAAGTAACTTAAGAAAAACTCTATAACAGCATGAATGGTTGGTTCGGTTATGTTAGACACATTCAAAATTTTAATTCATGTGAACGGTTGGTTAAGCTAAATTATCTATTTACTTTTAACTGATGTGAACTGTTGGTTAACTACATTATAAAACTATAAAATAGTAAGGCTCGTAAGTAAAGTTGAATTTGCAACATTAAATATTGGTAATTTTTGACTATTCACAAAATCTATAAATTATTATAAGATGTAAATAAGTATTAACAAAACATATGGTTATATTCAGTAAATTAATATGGTCCACATTTCTACCCTAATATTATGAACATATTTAAGATTCGTTATACTTACGCACTGTTAGAAATACTACAGAAAAAGAAACAGCAACACCAACATAAATATTCCATTTCTCGTCCTTCGAATCATCATTAATTGGCGTTTCTCTAACCTTATCCATTTTAAAATTTTAAACAAGTAAAGATTCAGTCATAGATACATGTAGTTTTAGGCACGTTCATTATTGTTTTCACGTATTTACATTATTTGTCTTGGAAAGTTATACAGCCATAAGAATACAAGATTCAGCAAATTATTTAGAACATAAACAATCATGGCCCGATCAAATTTTAATAATTTTAGAATATGTAAAATAATGAACGCTACAGTTAATGTATTAATCCAATAACATTTGTCAAATTAAATTTAGATTTTGTAATATTCGATTAAAATTACGGGAAAATATTCTATGTCATATTATGTAAACGATTGTTTGCTTTTCATGATAATTTCATAATATATATTTTAGTTATTGGCACCACAAGGCATAAAAAAATATTTGTCTGATTAGATTTTTGTTGGTACTAAGCAACAAGCTCCTGCCTAAAATTTCCAAAAGCAAATATCACTGTTTAAAAATATCTCTTGGAATTCCGTCAAGTGTGGGGTCCCTGCTTCCATTTCTTCATATGCACGGCACACATGTATAGCCACTGACAAATGTGTTACATCTTCGGGTTCATCAAGCAGGGGGGGGGGGGATATTAGTTGCTTAATTTTCCAAAGAAACGTTTATATTTAGTCAATTCTACAAGAACACTAGTTAGAAAAACTGTTTAAGTGGTATAAATAGGCACTATTTTTTTTACAGTTGCCAGGATATACTGCTGAGTAGCTGTTTTGCTTCAATTATTTCTTTCTCTCCATCTGCTGTCTTGGCTTCTCTGGGGTTCGAACTTCTTTACATTGGAAGAAGATGGTTATTCAGCAGGGACGAAAGTTTCTTTCGATTTTCGCGGTCATATGATTGTTTTTCAACAGTGTGAACTTCGTCATCTACTTCAAATCAAGCCAGAATTTTTCTGAAATGTTCCAAAAGTATGTTCTTTGTTTTTTTCTTATATATATTACCATCACCTGCAGTCTCGAGCACGAAACCTGATGGAGCCTAGTGGGGACTGGTTGCTTGAGGGTTCCTGGAGGGCACCAGGCTAGCTCATCGTTGTGGGTCGTGGGTGCTTCACCCCTTCGTGTCCCACTGACGTCGAACCAAGGGTCTCCCCTGCTCATAAAGACCGTTATGCTGTGCCAACCCCCGATCCACCTCTGCCCTGTGCAGTGTAATAAGTGATAGTGTGTAATTGTGAATTAAAAACATTACTGGGAAACAAGAAAGTATCTATAAGAAATATGTGTCTCTGTAATTATTTCACGTAATATTTTATAGTGTTATATGTTTTTCAGAAATATGTCAAATATTTAAACAACTTTGTTCACTGGGCGACGAAGCCAAGACCAACACCCAGAATCACTCTGAGCGCTGCACGTGTCGTGGAGTGGGGGGAAGGACGGGCGGAGAGGGGCGACGCGCGGCAGGGGAGGCAGTTGGCATCTGGCGACCAGACGAGGCAGACGTGCGCGGAGTCCAGGGACGGCGAGGTGCGACTGTAAGACCAAATGCGAGAAGTGGGGAGTCTAGGACTACGTTCGACACACCACGAAAAGTAATTGTACATATTTCTAATTATAAATAATGGTTTTTGTGACTAGACATAGCATATCGCAGCGGACGTGTCATTACCGTAGCGGGATGGACTTCATATCTCAGTCGCCGACATTTTAACATAATTTCTTCTCCGTCATCATCGCGATGGGGACAGAGTTAGTTTTTCACACGAACATACCACGAGACCACGGGGGAAACTCGCACTAGGCGCCTGCCCACAGAAACACGCACAGCCGAGCTTCACTCCGCAGAGGGACGAGTGTTGTGCCTCAGGTAGCCCCATGTACAGGGACTGTGTAAGGGAGTAATTAAATAGCTGTATCCAAATCGGCAAACAATTATTGTAGTGCAGATAGTAATATTTTCCCCCCGCCACAAGGCCTGAACCCCGACCCTAGTGCCGAACCCGAACCAGTATCACAGGAGGGTGATATCTGCGACTACGACAAGTGGTGCCCACCTTGTGTGGCCAGTTCATAATAAATTCATGCTGAACATTTTGTCGACGTTAGGGCCGTTCCCGTGGTTCGGAGTCACTGCCCAGCTGCTCCGGCAGTGAAGGTTCGTGCCACGTGGCAAGGGAACTAGCCTAACTCAGGTGAAATAAAAGAGTTTATGATGTTACATTGTGTTTACTGCACATGTCACACAGGGGCTATCACGGCTCCCATTTGTGACAGTCCATCAGGGTGAGACCCAGCTTCATACACTTTGAGCGCAACAAGATACTAGCAGTGACCTGACTGGTGGTGACATGACAGTGATGCGACTGACAGTGGTGTGAATGACAGTGGCATGACTGGGGCACGACTGGCAGTGATGTGAATGACGAATGACGGTGAGTGACTGATGGTGACGTGACCAACGAAGATGCGAATGATGGGGATGTGACAACAGTGACACGACTGACAGTGTCCATTCGACTCTCACTCACAACTTCGCGACCGCACTATCTCATCCCACTCAGGCGACTACTCGACCAATGCTCCGCGACGTCTCAGCGGCTTCCCCCCTTGCCGCGCGCACATGAATCCCCCCTCTTCCCTTCGTGTGCGAGTGCGTGAAGCCCACATGGACACAGGCGGGGAGACGCGACTCAGTCACCTGGGAAATACATCTACAGGTACACAACACAAATAGATATTTACACACTCACATAATAATATAAACAAAACCCTTATGAAAAGATACATCACTGTTATGGAGGTGCCTCTGCAGGGCGTTCCCCTCTCAGCTAAGGCCGTTTGTTACACTTGTGCGCACGGGCGCCGGCGCACACGCAATCCTGAAGCAGAAATGAGCAATAATGGCCTCAGCGAGCCGGAGGAGCACTTGGGACGACGTCAAATGCCCCCCCCCTCCCTGATGCCATTTTGCCCGCTGATGCTATGATCACTCGCACTTCACCATTAACACTCGGGCCCTCGGGCATTCATATTGGCGTCCCATGGGCGGAAGTAGGAGTAACCTGCTGGGTGGGTACCCATGGCCAATAGTCTAGCAGGTAGGAGGGAGGCATGCGGTGACAAGTAGAACAGCGGACTATTTCCGGAACCTGGAAATTCGGGGCGTTGTCTGGGTAAATTGGTGGGGATCTGTCCCCTTCCTTCACCTCATCAAGGAGTTCAATGATGACCCCTTCCTCGGGGCCACAGGGCCCTTCAGGTGGATAACCTATGTGGTGGTGGCACCCATCCTCGTTTAACCCTTACATTACTTCCTCGGGGAATACAATTTTAGGGATGGTGTCAATGGTTGGTAACCCAGGGTCCTCTCCATCAGGGATTGGGGTAAGGGATGTGTTAACGATGGAGTTTTGGGCATCCCTGGTGGAGGTGGGTTGCAGAGTATCAATCTGCTACTTTGTAACTGATAAACACCTGTTTCAAGTACTGCAAACGAGTACACTATTCAAGTATCAAATACTTTAGTATCAGTTTAGAATTCACCTGGAACAACACCATGGCCAATGTGCGCAGAACCCGATCGCAGATGATGGTCGCTTGGGCGGATCTTGTGAAAGGGAAGGGTGCGGCACGACGAATAAGGGATAAAGAAGGGAAAGAATGTAGGGGTGGGGGGAGCCTAAGATGTACATCAAGTTCTGTCCCTGCCCGAACACGCCCGAATATTCACCTTCGGCCAACCTCGGGTTTATTTATATATATTTATATTTCTATGTTTATTTTAATGTAGCTATACTAACCTAACTAACCGTCCATAGTGTTCTAAAGTGTTTTAATGCAGCTAACCTAACGGACCACTTAATATTTGAATTCATTTTTCCTGCGCAAAAATAAAACAAATCCCGAGGTTGGCCGAAGGTGAATATTCGGGCGGGTTTTCGGGCAGGGACAGAGCTTGATGTACAAATTAGGCTTCTCATAAAAGTACGCTCAGTGCGCAGTGCGTGCTCCTTGCAAAGATTGAAGACTCCGATTACAAAAGGTGTGGAAAGAGAACACCGATACCTTTTTTCGACTACGAAAAATGAAGAATGAGAAAACTGATACCTTTTTACGACTATGAAGAATGTAGAATGAGGAAAATGATACCTTTTTACGAAGAACGTGGAAAGAGAAAACTGATACCATTTTACACTGGTGATGACCGGAACGGAGGATGTGTAACCTGTAACGAGAATGATGATACCTTGTTGCTTCCTTGGACCACTACTACTTAGCTTGATGTCGTACCGACCATGGCCTTTAAGCCCGTGCTCCGCACCGCCAGTACCGTATCCCGTTTTCGGAGCGCGCCCCTTGCCCAGCCGGATTGAGTCAGGCGAGCGCCTCGGGCGTGAACCCAATAGACAACAAACCTCATTACCAGTCACCGCGGCCACTGGCCTTAATTAAAATGCCCGTGACTATGATCAAGTCAGAATAGGAGAAATCCCTCTAAAACAATTCACAGTGGGACAATATGTTAGCAAATTTACAGTCGCCAACTTGATGTCACAATTTAAATAATTAAATACATTAAAACCATTGTTAAGCCATAAGCACCCAATTACCAGGTGCTACATTTTAATTGGGCACCTGGAACATGTTTTAACTGGTCATAGAGTAAATTCAATTAATATAAGTTTTTTGACGCCGACTCACAAAGAAGAGAAAGTTTCTCTTCCTTGCGAGGCGGCCATGTACGGGAGTCTCCAACCACTCCGCGCCGGGAACAGACGTGTGTCCGTGGGCAGCATCCAAGTTTTCTTTCTTTGATTATTTTATTCTACACTAAATCTTTAAATTTAAAACCTCTTATTAATTCATCGCTGCCCACGTCGACTGGGCGCATATTTTACGGAACCGGGCCTATCCCGACCGTCTTCATCGTGATACCGCGACGTATCGTATCACAAAACGTACGGTACTGGCCGACTCCAGCGAAAGTGTTTATACTTAAGGACGCCGTGCATATGCCTGCCGGCTGCACACACGTAAGTGTTTCGCCGAATTTAGGAGCCCGCTCATAGAGCCCCCCTGCACCCGTTAACTTTCGGCGCTGGCCGTCTCCAGCGAGCATCGACCCGTCTCCAGCGAGCATCGACCCACGTCCCGCGAGACTGCCGAGGTAACCATTGTCACGTAGTGTTGTGTTTAGTATTGGTGAGAATTTTTGTAGCGGGACTGAACCGCGGAGCGGACTTGTAGAGTGTACCGTGTACCCACATGGACCCCCGGTGAAACTCACAAATTAAATGTATTCTCGCCAACTCGTATATCATTTTCCGTAATTCCCCGCCCTCCACACGGCAGAGCAGCCTTCACAATCTAGCGTAGAACCATTCAGGTTACATTCAAGCCGTGTACCTGGCGGGGCGCGCGGGGGCAGAGTACCCATGACCCCACACCAACGGCCTAGCAGCCCGCTAGCCTGGCGCCCCTCCGGACAACAAGAGCATCGCGACATCCGTAGCTCCCGTCAGGTACCCCCCGGGCCTTTCACAGAGGTCGGGTGACGGCAAGCTGATACAGAAGTATAAGCTACTTGTAACCAGTACATTACTGTATCAGTAACTGGTTGGAACAGATACCGAAAATTGCTGTAACAACCCACCTTTAACCCCTGGAGTCCAGCTTGTCAGCAAGCTCATCCAGGTGGTCCATGGTGAAACCATTGGGTTCGTACCCATATGCTTGTTGGATGGGCGTAGCTTCTCAGGAAAATAATGGAGCTTTGGGATTTAAAGAAACCTCGCAACCCACTGGGTTGGTTTTGCCAGTGACCATTTCGTCGTCGAAGTTTGTCGGCACCGGAGGTGAGTCCGATCTCCTTCCTTTCCTAATGCAGTGGTTTCTTCCAGGGTCGTTGTCTAAGGGCATCAGGTCAGAATTGGCACAACGGCCTCCCCGCGGGGTCTCTGGTTGGTCACTGGGGCTGTCCTGGTCTGTAAAACCATCCGCGACTCCTGCGGTTGACGGCTGCTGCGGCTTTGGGACAGTGGCTAGCCGCAAGGCATCACGGTGTATTTTGGCCGTTCGGCCATTCGGCTGCCGCACCAGGTAAGTGGTCGTCCCCAAGCGAGCCACCACCTCCCTGGGCTCGGACCACTTGGGCGCGAGGCCTGCGCAAAACCCACGGCCCCTGGCCGACAGATGCTGGAGCCTTATGTGCACAAACTGGCCTGAAATGATCTGCAGGGTTGGATTTAAGGACTGCGGCGTTCGATGATCCAGAACCTAGGCCTGATGCCTGCGTGCCCCAGCCCGTAGGTCCTCTACCGGGAAAGGTTCTTCTGTGTGAATGATGCCCAGTTCGGCTGGCAATGCCAATTTTGACCGTGGAGCAGCTCAGCTGGAGAATATCCTGTGACCTCGTTCGTGCGCCGGCCGAGGCAGTACAAGAGGGTGGGGAGGTGAATGTCCCACTTAAGGTGGTCCTCATCAAGGCGGATACGGAGCTGGGTCTTAATGTCTTGGTTGCGGCGTTCAGTGGGTTTTGATCTGGGATGATAGGTAGGGGTGGTGTGATGATGGACCCCCCACCACCCACATGCCTTCCACCAGCTGTGACCCGTAAATTGGACTCCATTATCTGTGAGCAGCACTCGCGGATACCCATACCGTGGGAACAACTCTCGGTCCATTAGGGCGATGATTATTCCCAACTTGACATTGGCGACAGAAAATGCCTCGGTCCATCGCGTGAACATATCAGTGACTACAACAATGAACTGCTTTCCCCGGGAGGTGCGTGGGTAGGGCCCATAATGTCAAGGGCCACCTCGTGGAATGGGTGGTCAGGGCGTCGGGGAATCTGCTGCTCCACGCCATCAGGTCGATGCACATTACACTGTTGGCAGCGTTGGCACTCACGCACGAACCGCTTGACGTCGGCCATGACCTCCGGCTATTGGAACGTCCTGCGGATTTCTAGCAGGGTCTGTTCAGCCCCAGGGTGCCCCGCCAGCTCATACCTGTGAAAGAACAGTAGGATGGATGACCGTGCAGCAGGGGGTGCATGAATGCTCCAGCAGCTTCCTCTGCGACCACCACAGGTCTGAAGCATGCCATCGAGACTACACTTATGGGGAAATGCTTGGTTGCAACACTCGGCCAGTCGGAATCGCATTTTTGGGTCGTCCTGCTGGGCGTGACGCATGTGAGCCACCAGCTCTGCCATGGTGGCGAATGGGGTGGCGGGCTCCGGTGTGCTGGGCCCAGGCAGCATGTACAGTAGGGCCTCTTCGTGGGCCGGGTCCTAATAGTGGGAAATCGAAACCAGGTTGTCCCACCCCTGGTCATGGTAGACTATGGTTCTGGGGTCTGGGTTCTGGGAAAGCTCATCAGCGAGCTCATTTTCCCGGCCTGGAACATGTTCCACCGTGAAGTGGAAGCTCTGGAGGAGAAGGGCCCACCGGGTGAACTTGGGCTTGCCCTCCTGCACGGAATCCAGCCATTTGTGGAACTGGCTGTCTGTGCAGAGAATGAAGGGGCGCCCATCGAGGTAGTGTCGGTATCTTTTTAGTGCCCACACCACAGCGAGGCACTCTTGCTCATTGACATGGTATCGTCTTTCCGCTGGGCCAAACTTGGCACTCGCGTACTCGACGATACGTCTCTCGCCTTGGCCGTCCAGCTGTACAGCACCACCCCCATGCCTTACTGGCTGGCATCGGTCTGCACGAACAGTGGTTCATCCGGCACCAGCCGCACCAGGGTGTGGCAGTTGCGGAGCTGTTGTTTTACTTGGCCCAGGGCCTTGTCGGCGGCCTGGGTCCACCGGAATTTGTGCTTTGGTGAAAGCAGGTCAGTCATGGGTGCGGTTATCGAGGCGAAATGGGGAACAGATGACCTCAACCAATTCAACAGCCCCATGAGTTTCTGGAGTTGCTTCCATGTCTTGGGTGCCTGCTTGCCCTTAATAATGAACAGCTGTTTGGGTAGCAGGCGGCAACCCTCCGCGTCCACAATATGGCCCAGAAACTCGATATCCTCCGCCCCAATGTGGCACTTCCTCGGGGAGCACGTCAGCCCGTGCCTGGCGAGCTGCTCAAACACCAAGGCCAGATGGTGTGTGTGTTCCTCCCACGAACATGACCAGATGATCACATCGTCCAGGTAGGCTTGGGCAAACTTGCCGATGTAGCCATCCAGGGCACGGACCATCATGGTCTGGAAGGTCGCAGGAGCATCCATCAGGCCGAACAGCATCGCGCAGAACTGGAAGAGCCTGCCGTCTGGGGCAGTAAAGGCTGTTTTGGGGTGGTCGGCGGGGCATACTGGCACTTGCCAGTACCCCGACTTGAGGTCAAGCTTTGAAAATATGGTGGCATTTCCCAAGCTAGCGAGGGCATCCGTGATGTTGATTAATGGTGGTGGTGCCGGAAAGGTTAGGTGATTTATTGCTTTGAAATTTATGCAAAATCTCAGTGTTCTATCTCTCTTGGTGGCCATTACGATACAACTATTATAAGGTGAATTACTAGGTTCTATGATGCTACTCGCCAGCATCTCCTCGATTTGCGACTGTATGGCATCCTGTTCACTGGGTCCGAACCCGAACGCTTTCTGGAACCGAGGGGTATGGGGCACCTGGGGTATGCAATGCTCTGTAATTGTAGTTCTTCATAACTGGTCCGCAGCTGCAAACACTTGCGAATGAGCCCTTATCACCTCGTTGATGTCGACGTGGTGCTCGCCTGGAACTCCGTGGTACAGCTCATCCAAACCTACAACTGTGCTAGGTGGGGATGGAATAAGCCGGTGGATACCGTAGACAGTCCAGCGGCAGCGGGTACCAAGGTGCAAGCACCCGGCATGGACTTCGATTGTAGCATCGACCTGTGCCAGCCAGGGGGCTCCCAGGATCAGCTTCTCTCATAGCTCATGCAGCACTATGGTGTCCCTTTGGCTAACATGGTCCCTTATGTGGATTTATATCCTGGGCGCGCCCAGACATGGGCGCGCAAGCTCCCCTGGTAGCCAGCAGGACTGTCCCTGCCTCAGCCATCACGTCAGCACCAGCGATGAGGTGGGCGGCAATATAGCTGTGGCTGACATCTGTGTCCACCAGCGCCTCCAGTTACCAGTCATCCACCCGGACTGGTATGCACAGTAGACTGCCTTCCTTGGGACCCATGCGCCCGAGCCAAAGACTGGGGCACGGCCCATCGGGCCGGCGCGAACCACCCCCGCCGACGTTAGGTAGGTGCGGCGGTAGCTCACTAGCTTCTGCATCTGCTGGTGGGGACGCCGACGACATGGGGCGAGAGGCAGAGCTCGAAGAAGACTCAGGGCATGGCCCGTTGGGCCAGAGCGGACCGCCCCCACAGACTTCAAGTGGGTGGGGCGGTAGATCACTGGCGCTCGCAGCTGCTGGCAGGGACGCCGACGACGTGGGGCGAGCGGCAGAGCTCGCCGAAGAGTCGGGACATGGCCCGTCGGGCTGGCGTGGACCGCCCCCGCCGACGTCAGGTGGGCAGGGCGGAAGATCACTGGCGCCCGCAACTGCTGTGGGGGATGCCGTCGATGTGGGGCGAGCGGAAGAGCTCACCAAAGAGTCGGGGCATTGCCCGTCGGGCCGGCGTGGACCGCCCCCGCCAATGTCAGGTGCTCGGGACGGTAGCTCACTGGCACCCGCAGCTACTGGCGGGGATGTGGGGCAAGCAGTAGAGCTTTTCGAAGACTCGGGGCATGGCCCGTCGGGCAGGCATGGACTGCCATGCCGATGTCAGGTGGGCGGGGCAGTAGCTTACTGGCTGCCGCAGCTGCTGACGGGGACGCTGACGACATGGGGCGAGCAGCAGAGCTCGCCGGAGACTTGGTGCACGGCCCGTTGGGCCAGCGTGGACCGCTCCCGCCGACGTTAGGTAGGCGGTGCAGCATGGCTGGTTGGAGTTTCGAAGAGCGGGGCCGAGCTGTTTCATCGCCCTCACCTAGTCGTTTCCTGATGATGTTGTTTCACCTCCATTTCCCCTTTCTCCGGTGGCCCGGGCGGCCTTGATGAGGCATTCGCAGTGACAGTGGTACATTTCTGTTGGACAGTACCTGCAGCTGGGTAGCCGCTCATCGCTGGCTGTCGGGCCTCCGCGCCACTCCCCTCGGTGGGCATGCCGCCAGGTCAGCCGCGACTGACGCTGTGGCTCTAGGTTGCGTCCCCGCGACCCCGGCGACTGGGAGGATCTGTCCTGCAGTGCTGGCGGGCCAGTGTACCGCACCACCGCTCCAGCATCTTCTGATGACAGCACCACCGGGGTGGGGTTGGGCCTTCACTGCATCGTGGTCTCCGTTGCACTCTGTATGGCCTGGATGTCTCTCTGTTTCCCTCGCCACAGCTAGGAAATCGTCCACGCTTCTCCCCCCGGCGTTACGCATTAAAGGTCGTAATTCTGGTGACAGTAGCTCCACAATCATTGGCAGTATCTCGGCGATGGAGCCGCTTTTTTTTTCAGAGGTCAGTGGAGGCGTAGATTTTGATAAATAAAGCCTTCCACGCTTTCCCCGGCCCGCTGTGTTTGACAGTACAGCTGATACCGACAGATGGCACGGAAACGCGCGTCATCAAAACGGGATTCGAACCGTGTAACAAATACAGTACATTACATCCGGTATTCGCCTGCCATCGCCCACCAGGCTTGGGCACTGTCCCGGAGCTGTCCACTAACTCTGTCCGTGAACTCGTCCTCAGGCACCGCGTGTCTTGATAGTCTGTCCCAGCATGCTTGCAGAAATGCATGCGGATCATCATGTGCTCGCCCCGTGAATACAGGCAGTGACACCGCCACGCTTGCATTTCGCTGTACCGGTTCCGGTTGTGCCTCCTTATAGCACAGCACACCATTGTTACAGGCTGCGCATAGAAATAGTCCGTCCCTGAAATTACCGAATTCGCGTGCAGTCGTGCAAATCTGGTGTCTGACAGTGCCACACACATAACACCGCGCCGTCTCGCCTGGTCGCCCGGGACAGCCTACCATCGCGCACGTCACGTACTCACTTATCACGGCCCGCTCTGTATCATGGTGATATATTTCCTTTTTTTACAGTCTTTTCCTTAGGGGTACATCAGCACCATAGCGTAGTGCCCTCCCCTCGCAAGCTGCCCGCCCCATGTGGCTTATGACACACCTGGCAGACCCCGTCCATATTCACGCGCACAGGTGTGTAATATTCCGCATCCTGCGCGGCTGACCGGCCCGAGCGGCGGACCGGGACGTCTTGTGGCGGGGAACAGACAGGCAGGGGGGCCTGCCTCCCCCCCTACACGGCCAGAGGTCCCGTTTCCGCACGCTCTTCTTCCCTGTAAGTTGACCCGGCGGCACAGTGATCTGGAATGGTCCGACTCTGCTGTACTCGTCGTTGCTCGGCTGGACTCGGCTTCCGCTCGACCTGAAGGGCCCAATTCGCCTGCGCTCAACCGGCGCGATCCTTTGAAGGGGAAAAGGGGGAAGAGCGAACTCACTCGCACGGCTAAATGAAACCCAATACCTGTGTGACGCTCTCTTATTGCTTGACGGCGCAATCTCAAACCATTTTAGTGCGTTGGCCTCCGCTCCCGCGCCGCTCTTGTCCCCGCTCGACTCCCTGCAGCATCCTCGCGGCTCCCGAAAGTTTTGAAAATCAGCACTTTTCATGTCTGTTTCTATGTAATAGCTCATGGTGAGCCACACTAGCTGGGCGCCATTTTGTCGATGTTAGCGCCATTCCCGTGGTTCGGAGTCGCTGCCCAACTGCTCCGGCAGAGAAGGTTCATGCCACTTGGCAAGGTAACTAGCCTAACTCGGGTGAAATAAAATAGTTTATGACGTTACATTTTGTTTACTGCACACATCACACACTGTACATGGGCTGTCACGGCACCCATCTGTGACAGTCCATCAGGGCGAGGCCCGGCTCCACACACTTTGAGCGCGACACGATACTAGCAGTGATCTGACTGGCAGTGACACGACAGTGATGCGACTGACAGTGGCATGAATGACGGTGGTATGACTGGCAGTGACTTGAATGACGTTGACACGAAAGACTGTGATGTAACTGCCGATGCGATCGACAGTGACGTGACTGAGGTGATGTGACTGAGGTGACGTGACTGATGGTGACGTGACTGATGGTGACGTAACTGATGGTGACATGACTGACGGTGATGTTACTGATGGTGATGTGATTGACAACGCGAATGATGGTGATATGACCGACGAAGTTGCGAATGACGGGGACATGAGAACAGTGACATGATTGACAGTGTCCGTTTGACACTCACTCACAACTTCGCGACCGCACTATCTCATCCCACTCAGGCAACAACTCGACCCACGCTCCGCGATGTCTCAGCAGCCTCCTCTCTTTCCGCGCGCACATGAATTCCCCCTCTTCCCTTCGTGTGCGAGTGCGTGGAGCCCACATGGACACAGGCGGGGAGACGTGAATCAGTCACCCGGGAAACACATCTACAGGTACTTAACACAAATAGATATTTATGCTCTCACATAATTACATAAACAAAACCCTTATTAAAAGACACATGACTGTTATGGTGGTGCCTCTACAGGCCGTTCCCCTCTCGGCCAAGGCCGTATGTTATACTTTTGTGCACGGGCGCCAGCGCACATGCAAGCCTGGAGCAGCAATGGGCAATTTTTATGAAACATTTATTAAATTTCTGAGCGTGCTGGGCAAAGATGCGGCGCGGCAGGGCCGAGCGTGGGAGACACAGCTGTGAGCGGAATCTGCCGCGACAGGGCGGCACGACATGATAGTAGCGGATCTAGTTTCGATGTGTCCCACGGCGCTGGCGCATAACAGAAGCTGGGCGGCTACACCGGAAAGATAGCGACGGGAAGATAGAGAATGTCGACAGAACTGATAATGTCGGAAAAGTGCGTGTGGTGTGACCTATCGCGTCCGGACGATAACACCACGAGCAAGGAGACAGAGGGTTCGTGTGTGTGTGTAGACACAGGAGGCAAAGCCGAGTACAGAAACATGTGATGAGAGCAGTAAACATGAACTATTGTAGGAACGAAGTGAGGTTAGCAGGAAAATGGACGCACAAACAATGACCAGTGCGGGTGTGAAGGAAGATGAGGGGGAAGTCACGGACTGTGCAGTAGGGGTAGCGGTGATGTCGGCCGGATGTAACGAGTTTCCAGTGGTGTTGCAAGTAGCGGAAATGTCGACCTCGCTGCCAGAGTTCGTTGGTCAAATACACGAAAATCCACGAGCCTTTATTCAGACGTGCCGGGATAAACTGAGGGATGTTCCGCGGAACACCTGGGTAACTATAGTGAGCGGACAACTGCGAGGGCAGGCCTTACTGTGGTGGACCGAAACTGGCGATTACCTAGCAGACTGGGACGAATTCAAACGGACATTCGAGCACCATTTCGACGGACATCTCACGTGGGCACATTGCCAACAGGCACTACAGTGCAAAGTGCAAGGCCGGGATGAAAGTGTTCGAAGCTTTCATACACAAGAAAGCATGATTCCATTGCCAACTGGATCCGAATGTACCCTTGAAACAAATCATCCCCGTCATCGGTGAATTAGTGCTACCAGAACTGAGACCGTTTTTGAGGGGAGTGGCAGATCGGGATTTTATAGACTTTGTGGAAATAGCCCAGGAAGTGGAGCAAGATCTTTGTAAATTTAGATGTGCGCACGAGTTGCAGGAGCAGGGCAGAGGGACACAGATACAGGAACAGTTGCAGACCGAGGTGGCATTGGCAGTGGTGCCAAATGTATCTGCGCCGACACCAACCAACCTGCGGCTACAAATAAGACCAGCACCGACCATCCCGAGGAGACAGGAGTCGAGGCACCCGGACAGAGGGTGAGACGGCGGGCTACCACCACGTTGCCTATACTGCCGCAATGTGGAGTATCACTGGCACGTCGAATGTTCGACCAAGTCCAGGTTTTGGGAGAAAATGGTAAGGGAAGGACGCCAGCCAGGAAACGGACAGTAGGGGACAGTGGCTAAGTCAGACACTGCCCCCTAGAGACCGGACCTTCTGACGTAAGCAGAACATCATCACTGGAAGAGGACGTCGTGGCAAAACTACCACACAGCACTGCCGCAGGAGCAAGGACGAGCAAGGCAAAACTCACACCGTGGGAATCACAGCCGACTCGGAGCCATGACGTACATCGGACGCGGACACCGGCGCTGCCACCTACCCGGGGCATGAGGTGAGCCCGTGGCAACTTTGAATCCGAGAGGACCACCAGCTACAACCCACATCCATGTCGTGGTGGCTGCCCCAGCAGTCACACAACCAGGTGCTGCGGGAGGTGCAGCCGCCGATGTGGAACCAGACACCAAAATTGTCCGGCTGGGACAGCTGGGGGACAGCAAGGCGCAGCTGCTGCGGGTCCCTGTCTGCCTGGATGGGTGGCCCATCCACGCCCTGGTGGACACGGTGGCGAGCCACACATTTGTCGCTGCCCACTTGGTGCCATAAGCCCGGCTGCTGCTCGGGGAGGAGTCATCCAGCTGGCCTCGGAGTAAGTAAATGCGCTAACATCTGGGCGCATACAGGTAACCATCGCCATACAAGACAAGCTCAGCAAGACCACCGGATTGGCGATTCCAGGCTTGCGAGGACCTGATCCTGGGGCTACCCTGGCTGATCCAAGAGGACGCAGAATTGACATCGGCGATGGTAAGCTGCACATGGGCTGTCAAAGGCGACCTACTCTGTACGGCGTCGGACCACCACGACCGCCCCCCGACGCTCCCATCCATAGGACTGGCAGGGATTCGCAATGAGGTGCCACCCGAGTACGCTCCCCTGTTTGAGGAGGTGTTGGAGCAGCAGCCGTAGGTGTTTGCGAAGGCGGACCTTGTGCGGCGCACGTTGTATGCCGATCACCATATCCCGTCTCGTTCACATGCCCCTATTTTTTTGAAACCATATAAGTTAGGTTCAGGTGAGCGGCAGATCATACAGGAACAAATTAAAGACATGTTATGTAATAGCATCATAGAACCTAGTGAGTTACTGTACAAAGCACCATAGTTATGGCAAAGAGAAAAAAAACACACTAAGATTTTGCATGAACTTTAAACCTATTAACTCTGTGACTGTTCCTGCCCCGCCGCCACTGTACAACATAGCTGATGCCCTGGCTGGCTTGGGAAGGCAAAATTTTCGCGTCACTTGACTTAAAGTCCGGGTACTGACAGGTGCCAGTCCGCCTGGAGGACAACCCCAAGACGGCGTTCACCGCTTCCGACGGCCGCAGGTTTCAGTTCTGCATCATGCCGTTCGGGATAATGGACACTCCTGCGACTTTTCAGGCCATGATGGTCCGCGTCCTGGACGGGTTTGTAGGCGATTTCGTCACAGCCTACCTAGACGATGTGATTATCTGGTCTGACATGTGGGAGGAGCACGTGCAACATTTGTCCCTGGTCTTGGAGCGGCTGGCCAGACATGGATTAACCTGCAATCCACGTAAGTGCCATGTCGGAGTGTCAGAGCTGCAGTTTCTGGAGCACCTTGTCAGTGCGGACGGGTGCCGGCTGCTACCCGAGCACCTGGACTTGATAGCGGCCAAGCCCGTACCCAGGACACACAAACAATTGCAGAACATCATGGGGCTGCTGAATTGGCTTAGGTTATTCATCCCAGACTTCGCCAAAGTGACAGCACCAATGACTGACCTACTATCGCCTAAGACAAAGTAACAGTGGATGGAGGCAGCAGACCACACACTGACCACAGTCAAGGGTTTGTTCTGTGACTGTTGTACCTTGGCGAGAATGGTCCCGGATGAGCCCCTGTACCTGCAGACTGATGCGATCCAAGTGGGTATGGGGGCCATGCTGTATCAATTCGGGCCCGACAACGAGCGGCACATGATTGAGTACGCCAGCGCGAAGTTCGGCCCGGCTGCGCAGAAGTACGATGTCAATGAGCAGGAATGCTTGGCCGTGGTGTGGGTGGTTAGCCGCTATCGGCACCATCTGGAAGGGTGTAAATTCACTCGGTGCACCGGCAACCAGTGTCTGAAGTGGCTCAATACTATGCAGGGGCGAAAGTCCAAGTTTGTTGGTTAGGCCATAACACTGCAGAATTACGACTTCCAGGTGGAGGATGTCCCGGGAAAAGCTAAACAGTTGGCCGACGAGCTCTCCCGACACTCGGACATGACAGTGGAATACGAGGACATAGGCAGTTGGGACGACCTTGTACCACCAAGTGCAGGGAATATGCCTCCTGGACGTCAAAACGTCCTCAGTACTGTACACTACTGCCCAGCCTGTGCTGAAGGCAAACCGAGGGCTGGTGGAAACCCTACATGACCTGGTGCAGGTCGTAAACCGGACCCAGGTGGGGGACGCAGACACCCTGACAATGAGGGATTCATGTGAGAGAGAGTTCTCGCCGTTCCAGCACTGTGTGGATGGAGTCGTGCAGACCCGGAGTCCAGGGGCCATGGGGACCTAGTGTACATACATGCCAAAGAGGGCACGAGCTGCTGTGCTTAAGTTTTCCACGATCACAGCTTAGCAGTACACCTGGGGCTGACCAGATGATAGAGGGTGTGCACAGGATGTTCCACTGGCGGGGTGTGACGCGCTACATCCAGGAATATATCCACTAGTGTCAGACGTGTCAATAACGCAAAGCATGGAAGTCAGACGGGGAGGACCAACAGCGACCCCGCCGACCACAGCAGCCGTTCCAGACAGTAGTACTTGACATCATGGGACCATATTCCCGGTGAGTCAAGGGGAAACTGTTCCTGGTTGTCGTGACCAATCTGTTCACGTGCTGGGTAGAGGCGTACCTGGTGAGATCGGGTACACTGGTGGGGCTGTTGAAGGGGGAGGTGTTCCCCCGGTTTGGCTATCCTGCTGTGCTGTTGAGTGACAACGGGGTACAGTTCAGAGGTGCCCGTTGGCGGGCGGTATGCAGGACGTGGGGGGTCGAGCACCACACGACTCCCACCAATCACCCCTGCGCCAACCCAACCGAGAGATGGAACCAGGAGGTCAAGGCTCAACTCCATCTCCGGTTGGGTAATTATCACATGAAGTGGGATGTGCACATACCAAACCTGCTATACAGCCTGAGACGTTGGACCATCGCCGCCACTTGGTACTCGCCCGCGGAGATGGTCCAGGGCCATAACCTGGCCCTGCCGGGCGAGTGCGGGGTGGCCGCCGTGGGGATGGAGGGGAAGCTGGGGGAGTGTCTCAGAACAAAGCTTCAGTTATGCGGGAACAGGCACGTCAGCGTCAGGAGGCGATCGTCCAGAAGACGATGCCAGTGACAGGACGTTCTCCCCCACCACTGGAACCCGGCAACATGGTGCATGTGCGGCAGCACCACCTGTCATCCAAGGCAAAGAATTTCAACGCCCGGCTTGCTCCGAATTGGTCCGAGCCAAGGCAGGTCATCTGCAAGTTCGGACTCACTACGTACCTGGTACGGATGCCGAGCGGACGACCTGTGAAGATACGTAGGGACGACCTTAGGCGGGCAGGAGGGGACCAGCCAGAATCCGGGACGACAGGGCCACGGGATGGGTCACATGAGAGTAAGGGGCAGGTGCAGTCCGGGACCGGGAGGAGACGCCACGTAGGGGTGAGTGGGAGAGTGGTGGCAGGAGACGACGCGAGGTGCAGAGGGCCGCGGACGTCGAGTCACACGAGAGCCAGGTGTGAGCTTTCGCCATGCAGACAGGGGACATGAGCCCCGGAAAGGAACAGGAAAGGGGCCCGCAGGCTAGTGGGGAAGGTGTAGCGTGTAAAAAGGGGCGGGGCCAAAGTCAGGCCCCATCGAATCACGGGAAAATGGAGCAGGTGTCGTTTCCGAAAGATCAGGAGGGGGAAAGCAGGGGCTGGAAGAGGAATACGACATAGAGAGGTCGGTGGAATTGACGAGTGAGAGAGATAGGGAGATGGAGGTACTGGAATCGGTAGTTAGGTTCATGATAGCGTGGCCGTCATGCCACGAGCTGGCTGGGGAAGAGCGAGAGGGAATAGTCATGGAGCCATAATCAGACAACGAAGACATTGAGTCTTTAGGGGACTGGTATAGTCCTGTCTGGCCTGTGGACATTAGCCTGACTACCTCTAGTTTTACGGTTTCGGTTACTGAACAGGACTCAGAGGATGAGGAGTTAGACGAGAGTGGGTTGGTCCAGGGGAGAAGAAACCCGCCACGTCGACAACCGGCGCCCGTACAGACATGTTGTCCGGTGAGTCTGGATAGAGGGGGTCACGACCGCACAGAGGTACCATTGGGAAACTTGATAGACACATTGTGCGATGCAGCGGACGAATGTGTCCAGGGGCTTACGCCATCAGGGGAAAGGCTGGAACATGCACTACAGGGGAATGAGACCGGGAGGCCTTCCCGGGTACGGAGGGCACTGGCCTACCTAAAGGACTACGAGTACCACACCTTACAGGCTCAGACAACCACCTGTGGGGAGGCGGTACACATAAGCGTAATAAACCTGCTGCCCTGGTTCGCACAGACGAATGACACTGACAGAACACCCCTAGGGCGGCCAGCTGGCATGCAGCCCATACTCTAGTCCTAGTGGGACCTATAGTAAATATGTTCATTGTAGAAGGGAATTGGCGCACATAGCGGTCTCGTTTAGGGGGTGGGGTCATTTTATGTCAACCCAAGTATCTCCCCTTCTCATAAAGACAGTTATGCTGCGCCAACCCCCGATCCAACCCTGCCCCGTGCAGTGTTATAAGTGATAGTGCGCGTAATTGTGAATTAAAAACATTACTGGGAAACAAGAAAGTATCTATAAGAAATATGTATTTGTGTAATGTTTTTCACGTAATATTTTATAGTGTTAATACTTATATGTTTTTTCAGAAATATGTCAGATATTTAAATAACTTTGTTCACCGGGCGAAGAAGCTAAGACCAACACCCGGAATTTCTCTGAGCGCTTGGCATGTCGCGGATTGGGGGGTAGGACGGGCGAAGAGGGGCGAGGCAGTTGGCATCTGGCGACCAGACGAGGCAGATGTGCGCGGAGGCCAGGGACGGAGAGGTGCGACTGGTGAGACCAAACGCGAGAAGTAAGGAGTCTAGGACTACGATCGACACACCACGAAACATAATTTTAAATATTTCTAATTATAGATATGGGGTTTTGTGACTAGACATTGCACATCGCAGCGGATGTGTCATTACCGTAGCCAGACTTACTTCATATCTCAGTCACTGACATTTTAACATAATTTCTTCACCGTCATCATCGCGAGGGGGACAGAGTTAGTTTTTTCGCACGAACGTACCACGAGACCACGGGAGCAGCTCGCACTAGGCGCCTGCCCACAGAAACACGCTTAGCCGAGCTTCACTCCACAGAGGGACGGGTGTTGTGCCTCAGGTAGCCCCATGTACAGGGACTGTGTAAGGGACTAATTAAATAGCTGTATCCAAACTGGCAAACTTATATTGTAGTGCGGATAGTAGTATTTCCCCCCCGTCAAAAGGCCTGAACCCCGACCCTAGTGCAGAACCCGAACCAGTATCACAGGGGGGGTGATATCTGCAACTACGACACCACTAGGGTCGTCGGTGGTGGTACGGACTAGAAATATATGTTAATGGGCGGTCTTCTTTATGTTGGCAGAAATCACTAATCACTGGTTCACTGGAGTTACTGTTCAGTACTTGCCCGTTCACTACTCGTACGCTCACTCCGTCCCATCTGTGGCTGCGTGTAGGGCTAACGACGGTGTGGCCGGAGCTCCCGTGAAGTGCGGGCTGACGCGGTGAAGGGCAGAGGAGAACTGATTCCCAGGCCTTCTTTACATCTCCGTGCGTGGGGTGGGCTAGGGGTGCGTTCTGCTAGCAGGGTTCAGTATTTTATGGCCTTCGGCGAGACGACGACAATATAAAATCAGTATTCGTGCTTTGGTTGCCACTAAGTTCTTTTACAATCAGCTCTTGTTCTTCAAAACTAAGTTCCTTGCTAATTATCAAGCTGGTTTAAAACCTATTTACATGTGTACAAGGTTCAGATAATCTCCGGCGTTGTCAGTGCCGTAATATTGGCGGTAATTTCAACAACCCTTGCGACTCCGTGCGATTTCCGCCACAACTAGTACTGCTTTTGAGCAGTTTCTATCTGACGGTGGCGACATCTTGCGAAGTATGCACGAACTAAGTCTTGCTATTGATTCTTGGTGCCATCTAGTAACAAAAAAATTAATTTAATTTGGGGTGAATGGAAACATTTATTATTCCACAGCGAATTGGTTTGTATTTTGCAATACGGTTTATTTAATCAAAACTAGATTTGAAATAATAAACCTTGAGACAAATTGATTGCTTGATAAATTTGGCCAAGAATGGTGATTCTCCTGACAGCGTTTTGCCTAACGGCGAGTTGCCTAACGGCGTTTTGCCTAATGGCGTTTTGCCTAACAGTGAATTGCCTAACGGCGGTTTGCCTATCGGCGGTTTGCCTAACGGCGATTTGCCTAACCGCGATATGCCTAACGGCATTTTGCCTAACGGCGAATTGCCTAACGGCGTTTTGCCTAACGGCGAATTGCCTAATGGCGTTTTGCCTAAAAGAGGAAAAAGCGTTTTTCCCAACGGCGAATTGCCTAATGGAGTTTTGCCTAACGGCGAATTGCCTAATGGCGTTTTGCCTAACGGCATTTTGCCTAACGGCGTTTTGCCTAAACGGCATTTTGCCTAAAATTAGGCAATACACCTTTAGGCAAAATGACACATGCCCAATACCAAGGTAGAGTCTGGGGGCTAAAATGATTTCCTTTGGACTCAGGGTTAGAGTTTGTAGGCACTTTTCTCTCTCTCCATTACACTCATATTGTCTTATACTTAAGTGAAATATATTCATGTGGTTGTAACCTTCCCGAGCCGAGTTCATAGATACTACCAATTTGTGTTCATTTAGTGCCTAAAGTAACATGGCATCGTCATTGTAGCAATGTACCAGGCTAAAATGCTAGACATGTGAATTCACCTCCCCCTGTAATTCCCACAGCTGGGCTCTTGGGTCGTCATACTTGCTTGGGGTCAGCACACAGAGTCCCAGAACTGACAACTACATGGGCCACTGCACAACACTGTCTTCTTGTGGGTCGCTTGAGTTGCTCTTGGTGTTGAGGTCATAGCTTCTCCCATAGGACCACCATTGGAGTCTTTGGAATGATTCACTTTCTGCCTCCATGGTCGAAGGTGATGAGGTTTCTGGCAAGCTTATGTGCATTGAGGCTGGTAGGGATTTCGGTGCCAGTTGTATCTCTAGTTCTGCAATGGAAAACCTTGACTCTGTCGTAATCTGTCGCACATGCGAGTCAACCTTAACCTTCGGTGTTTTCCAATTATCTTGCTGCTTGAGTTGGTGTAGGTGAGTGAGGTTCGGGTAAAATTTTCTGTTGTTCCTGGCTCTCCTCGGTTTCTTGGATGGGGTAGTCAGAATTGAATCTTTTCGGAGGATTCGAGTTGACTTCTTCTTTGGTAGTCCTGCTGAAATTTCAGGAGAGTTTGGTCTGAAGTGAATTGTTTTCCTTTTGACGTGAAGAACTTTGTGAGTAAATCTTTGCCCATTATATCTTCTTGAGCTCTACTGCAACTTTTCAGTGAATTTGTAACCCTTAGTCTATGATGCTGCATTGCAATATTACTTTTTCTTGTAATTCAAGAGTGTTCCCTGCAGGACACGGACTGTTTGGGGTTGGGACTTCATAGGGGTGCCTGTAGCAAGATTTACATTCTTACTTACAAAGCTGGCAGTGGTGACTGAGTCGATAAGTGCATGATGGTGTAGCACCTGGACTTGTGAGAGTTACTGGAGTGGGTTGTGCTTTGATCACATAATACCAAGGTAGTTGTACTTTCCAGTAGAGTCTGGGGGCTATAATGATTTCCTCTGGACTCAGGGTTAGAGTTTGTAGGCACTTGTCTCGGTCTCACATGTCAAGTCGGTGTTTTAATTTAATTGTCAACTATTCATGCTTATTTATTCTTGTTTCTTATTTGTATTGTAACATACATTTTCACAACAGATATTTACTAAATGTTATTACTGAGCTTTAAAAGGTCATGCTAATGCTTTTAGATTATATTTAGTACATATATTTTGAGAAAAAATTGAGAAGATAAAATAATGACATGGAACTAGAATAGTTAATGTACAGAAGAAGGTCTTAAATAATATTAAGGACAAGAACCAACTCGAAATGTGAGACAGAGCTTTAAAACCTCATTAATATGGTGGCAAGCAATAAATAGATTACGTTTTTTTTTCCATAAGAAAATCAATTTTTATGGGTGGTATTAATACACTATAGCCTCATTCTATTTGCAGAAATGGTTTACTCTAGGGTTATTAATTTTTCTTTACATAGGAAAGAAATAGTTTCTGTAAGGGGAACTTGTGAGAACTGTCATCTCCTCGCAGAGATGGCTGGAGACTCCAGTCTGACTTCAGGCAGTTCACCCCATCATGCTACGAAATTTCTAATCTTTTGGAAGCCTTTTTCATTTACCATTGTAACACATTCATCGGTTGATCAATAAACAGAAACTATTGAAATTTATAATTTTAATGAGGTATAAAAATAATTATTGTAAATTATCAACATTTTATTTTTATTATATGAAACTTTGGTGCCTCTCAGATTCCTTAGAGGCCATTATGGTGCATTACCATTAAACCCACGAGTGCGGGCCTAGAATGCATGTAGTGTACAAGACAGTGGATGCCTAACTGCGCATATATCTTAAAATAATTAGTATAATTAGTGTAAGAGTAAGTTATGTAAGCTTTTGTACTCTTTGTTATTGTTTTATAGTTTTATATTTGCGGACACTTTTATTTTGTATTATATGTACATGATGCCACTTTTTAGATTTATTTATATTTGGTACATGCATGCAGGCTGTTGCAGTTGGCAGCCTGTCTTGGGAGTAACTTTAATGGATTGACAGAGATGGATGTGTATGATATCAGCCCTTGCTTCGCATGCACCAAGCTGCATCTAAGGTGTGCAGGGTTTCCATTATCCATCCAATAACACTGCTCGCTATCATTCAATGCACAATTATTCATTCCGATCTGAACCTATATCTGACTCCATGGAACCGATTCCATCGTATCTTCTCCTACAGGCTGAATAAAACACCAGTGAAACCTGCCAGATGGTAAAAGAGCTGGTTTTCAGAAGATCCTGCTACTCATAAAAGATGAACCCCTGCTTCTGCCAATTGCAAGATGTCGCCGATTGTAGATTGTTACTGTATATTTTTACTCGCAGTGTAAACAAAGCATGCCACTTGCCTTACACAATGTCATAGGCAACGAATTCTCAGCAGAGCAGTCAGAAAGCTTCCTAGCGACACACATACAACGAGAGCCGCAGAGAAACAGGTAATGTTCCGATGCTGCACTCCTTTGTACTACACCCAATTTAAATTATACTACTCAATGATACAAGATTAAAGTGCTTCTTGAAAGTTAAAAGACACAGTTCAAAATGTGAAAAATTGAGTCATTTTTGCCAGTAGAGAAAGTCATCTGATGGCTATAAAGAACCACATACCACGGTATTTCAAAATATTGCCGATTATGATAAAACTTCCACATTATACATTGATTTTTCAGTAAAAGAAGCATTGTCGTGGAAAATGGCAATATTAGCAAAGCAAAGAACATCGTCCAATATCGCATTATTTGTTGTAACACACATAAGGAAAATGGAAATATTAAAAGGTGAATTCTATCAGAATTCAGAATCATTTAAATAGTTCAGGTATTATTTCCCCTAAAGATAGGAAGGAAATCTTAACAGCCACAGAGATAAAACAACATATAAATTGCAAGTTTTGTACTCGACATCTAGTAATTTAAAGCTCGCCAGTGTATTATTGTGGATAATGCAACCAAAATCGAATTTAGCTTCCTGAAACACTATCTGCAAATGAGATGAATAAGACTTTCTTAGATTTTTATCATGTAAATATTTCATACGAAGTGTATTGGTCAATATTAAAATGGAATTAATAAATGAAGTTTGGCTTTTCATGCAGTGACACCTGTACAGAGTGATTCCTTATTTCAGAAAAATAATTGAGCAACCAGCAGCAAGAGCACTTCGTTTTGATGTCAGATGGCTACCCTGGCCAAATCAAAAATGGCCACATGGTCACTGCTTGAAAATTGTTATGAAAGTAAGTTATATATTTACCATGAGAGAGAGGCAGAGAGAGAGAGAGAGAGAGAGAGAGAGAGAGACAGAGACAGAGACAGAGAGAGAGAGAGCACTCATATTAATCGAACGATCAAGAATTTGCTTCGTTTGAGATGAAGAAGAGGAAATACAGAGCAGGAGGTGCAAAGTAATTAGGACAGCATAAACAGGTTGGCAAGACATACCGAGCCTTTTAATGCAGTTTATATTTCAAATGCAATCTTTTACAACTTGCATAGTGAATTTAGTCATTCACCATGAAAGAAGCCGTCTTCAAATGAAGCTCAAAGGTGCCCATATGTGGCAAGTCTCAGAAGAGTATTCACATATAAAAAAAAGTAAGGAACACCTTCTGGTCCTTGGGATACAATGTGACAGTTCGTGTATAAACAAAATGAATAGCAGTTGTGATGTGGTTGCGAGAGAACACATGGAAAAGTACCCAGTCTACACATCACTATTGCCACTGAAATCAAGTTGCAAAATATTAAGGTGTAATATCTCAATCTTCTCTCGTAAATAAATCGGAAGCGGATGATGGCATGGGCCCCTATGCTAACAGTAGTGGCTAAGAGCACTAAACATTAGTTATGATTGATAATTGACTGTACATACACAAACCTTATGTGCGAAGTTTATTATTGGAAAAGCTAAATAATTGAAGGTAACAATAACACTTACTTTTCTTTACTGAAATGAATACTATAATATACTTGATGAAGTGGACTATTGTCTAGTGGCTAATCATATGTATTTTAAGACATTTCATAATTTGACTGATGATTATTTAATTTTTCTCTTAAAACCCCCATTGTCCACTTATGACTGATATTAAACTTATGTTTATCCACAATAGTTTAATATTAAATGTCATTATTCTTTTGCATACATTATGTAAAGAAAGCACGATTAATGTATTGACTCAGCAATATCAATAGGATCCATATCACATTAATCTATACTTCTTTTTAAAAATAAATTATGTTTTTGGACTATTTTTTTGAAAGCCTTTCAATTCTCCAGCTTTCGACACCGATGCAAAATGTACTGCTTCAATGCCTTATAGTACACAAACAGATGACCAACATGACACTAGTATCTCGTTGCTTCGTCCTGCATCATACCCATACCACGACACCCCAATGGCTTTTCTGCGATTTGTTCGAACTGTATTTTATGTTATATAATTACGTAACACATCCAGTATCACAAAACTTTGTCTAATTGTAAATTTGTGGATGTTTATTATTATGTTTACATTGTTATCTTGTTATCTTGTCATCCACGGCACATTGCACCACTATACCATGGTCACTGATCTTTTGTAAACAATTTAGGTTTGTTTATATTGTGCAGCATATGCACTATGACACAACCATGATGCATTTGTGAATTTATTTGTACCTATTTTTAAATTGTGATATCTTAATCTGCTCCATATTGCATCAGTGTTTCGAATCCTCAGTTTCTTTGAACAGTAGTTCTTCGACAACACCATCACAACTGCAATTCACTGAACTAAAACAAGACATGTCACATTGCCACACACACCTGAAATATTTTATATATGTCCGAGACTCTCACCTATGATACAAAAAAATTCCTCAAATAAGTTAACTGTTTTCGGAGATGTGGTAAGGGTGATACAGCTGTCAAGTTGTGAAGCAAAGGCCCAGACAAATGACCATGGGGAATGTGGCTTCAGTCACCCGCTGATGCATGTTTCAGTAAGTTACAATCTATGCTTAATGAGTCATGTCATTAGCTACTAAAAATATATATTTTCTGCAGGGTGCAAGGGTAGAGATTCGTGATGTTTGGTGCGCAACTACCAGGGATCACAGTGTTGGCGTGGGCTGCATGCACACATGTGCTTATCGGCCAGTTACGAGAGCATTGACTTAGTTGTGATGAAGTACCATTGTTTGTGTCATTACATGTGTATGGATCACTTACCTCTGAAAACCATGCTGTTAGTGTAATTACCACATCGCCAATGGAACAACCTAAAATTCAAATGTTCATGTTAAAGTTTATTGACAAACTCAAATCCAAGCATACAATCATAGGAAATGTAATTATGGCTAAAACTAAGGCCTGCTTCTCGTGATGTCATAAGATTAATTCACAATACTCCGAAGTTGGTAGAATTTCTTCCTTTCAAACTGAAACTGTGAATAGGCACTGCACGCTGGCCTTCAAAAAATAATTACATAAAAATCTCAATGAGTAAAAGCATGGAAAGAATTATCACTACTCTGGGAAACTAAAGGATACAATTGGACAGTGGAGCTATTTTTGGAATATTATAGGTAAATGAAGAAAACAGTTCAGAGGTATTTTAAATAAAAATTATTGTTTAAATTTCTAGATTTATAATTTTTTTTTTTTTGGAAAATAGAGAATTACTTATATTCTTGTCTAGTGCAAACTGACATTCGTTGCCAATTCCTGATGAACCTTTGTTTATGCTGAACTTTCTTCAGCGCAGGGCCTAAATTTCGTGCATATTACTTTATTTTCATTACAAGTTAATTACAATCTCATGGTAAATGTTGAGAGATAAAAATTATTTCCCCATGACGTTTTCTGCATTAATTGAGGAAAGTATTATGTATACTGCTTGAAATCAATAAGTAAAAAAAAACCAACACGAATGTTTTCGGATATGTATTGTGTCTTGTTACCGGTCTGAAACGGTAAAAACTTGTTTCTGGGACGATGTTTTTAAAATATTTCGTATTTAGTCACTCTTGTTCTAGTGCACTATCACGGACAATACGCTCATCTTCCGATGAACACGTCACACGAGTTGTCTTGCTTCGCACGTGAAACGAAGACAGTCGGTTCGTCGCTTCATTCGAGGATGACCGGCTGGTTCGTCGCTTCACTCGAGGATGACCGGGTGGTTGTGGTGGTAAGGTCGCTACTCGTAGCCTCCGTGGGCCTCGGTGTCCTCCGGGTCCTCGGACGCCTCGCGGGCTGCTGCGCGCTTCTGGGCGTAGTACTGCTCGTAGTAGCGGTGGTCTACCAGCCCCGCCAGCTTGTCTTGCTCCTCCTCCTGGTCGGCCCCGGCCAGCGCGTGAAGGTCCTCCTCGGAGTCCTCGCTGTCCAGCTCGGCTTCAGGGGCCTGCTCCACCTCGGCGGCCGGCTCCACCCTCTCTTCCTTGGCGCCCTGGGAGGAAGAACACTCTTTGAAGCCGGCAAGGTACAGCTGCACTCACAAAGGCGTGGGGGCATGCTCCACCTCGGCGGCCGGCTCCACCCTCTCTTCCTTGGCGCCCTGGGAGGAAGAACACTCTTTGAAGCCGGCAAGGTACAGCTGCACTCACAAAGGCGTGGGGGCATGGTCCACCTCGGCGGCCGGCTCCACCCTCTCTTCCTTGGCGCCCTGGGAGGAAGAACACTCTTTGAAGCCGGCAAGGTACAGCTGCACTCACAAAGGCGTGGGGGCATGCTCCACCTCGGCGGCCGGCTCCACCCTCTCTTCCTTGGCGCCCTGGGAGGAAGAACACTCTTTGAAGCCGGCAAGGTACAGCTGCACTCACAAAGGCGTGGGGGCATGCTCCACCTCGGCGGCCGGCTCCACCCTCTCTTCCTTGGCGCCCTGGGAGGAAGAACACTCTTTGAAGCCGGCAAGGTACAGCTGCACTCACAAAGGCGTGGGGGCATGCTCCACCTCGGCGGCCGGCTCCACCCTCTCTTCCTTGGCGCCCTGGGAGGAAGAACACTCTTTGAAGCCGGCAAGGTACAGCTGCACTCACAAAGGCGTGGGGGCATGCTCCACCTCGGCGGCCGGCTCCACCCTCTCTTCCTTGGCGCCCTGGGAGGAAGAACACTCTTTGAAGCCAGCAAGGTACAGCTGCACTCACAAAGGCGTGGGGGCATGGTCCACCTCGGCGGCCGGCTCCACCCTCTCTTCCTTGGCGCCCTGAGAGGAAGAACACTCTTTGAAGCCAGCAAGGTACAGCTGCACTCACAAAGGCGTGGGGGCATGCTCCACCTCGGCGGCCGGCTCCACCCTCTCTTCCTTGGCGCCCTGGGAGGAAGAACACTCTTTGAAGCCGGCAAGGTACAGCTGCACTCACAAAGGCGTGGGGGCATGCTCCACCTCGGCGGCCGGCTCCACCCTCTCTTCCTTGGCGCCCTGGGAGGAAGAACACTCTTTGAAGCCAGCAAGGTACAGCTGCACTCACAAAGGCGTGGGGGCATGGTCCACCTCGGCGGCCGGCTCCACCCTCTCTTCCTTGGCGCCCTGGGAGGAAGAACACTCTTTGAAGCCGGCAAGGTACAGCTGCACTCACAAAGGCGTGGGGGCATGCTCCACCTCGGCGGCCGGCTCCACCCTCTCTTCCTTGGCGCCCTGGGAGGAAGAACACTCTTTGAAGCCGGCAAGGTACAGCTGCACTCACAAAGGCGTGGGGGCATGCTCCACCTCGGCGGCCGGCTCCACCCTCTCTTCCTTGGCGCCCTGGGAGGAAGAACACTCTTTGAAGCCGGCAAGGTACAGCTGCACTCACAAAGGCGTGGGGGCATGCTCCACCTCGGCGGCCGGCTCCACCCTCTCTTCCTGGGCGCCCTGGGAGGAAGAACACTCTTTGAAGCCGACAAGGTACAGCTGCACGTAGGAGCAGGGAAGAAGAGAAATTCATAAAAACCAGCTGAAATAAAGAATATATGGCTCAGTTTATGGCCACTCAACATAAAAAAGTGGGGGTTGTCTGTAAAGTCGGTTTACGGACGATAATGTTTAAGTGACAACGTCATAAGAAAACATTGATGAAAAATTGCATACTTTTTTTAATTTTCAAATATTATTTACAGTTTTTATACAAATTTAATTTAAATAATTTGTTTGGATATAATCACGAACAACTGGTTGAAAAGCCGGCCTTAACCTGTTTGATATTATAGAAGATTTTCTTTCACCGTGGTTGGCCGGTTCTTGCACGCTCGGCTCAGGCGGAACGTGAAAATTTTTCGTGCGTCCAGCCGGGTGTTCATCGATTTATAAAACGTTATCATGTCAAAAACCAGCTAAAATAACGACTATATGGCTCAATTTATGTCCACTCAATATAAATATTCATAGTGTAAGTAGCCTTATCTTTGAACATGTATTAGGACACAATCATGATGATCCACCGTTCATAAGTGTCACGATTGATTTAAAAATTTTAACTTTTGAAAAAGCAACTTTAAGGTCATCAGATAGCCAAAAAAAAAAAAAAAAAAAAAAAAAAGTGTATCAAAGCATCAGCTTTTGAAAGCTGTTCTGGGAGAGGAGCATTTCATGATACTCCCCTCAGACCCCAAAAAACCAAAATTTTATTTTTGTTATCGCTCTGTTGGGTTTATTCTTCCAATCATGATTCAGATAAACCATGGTTCCCACAGTTAGTACTGTCGTACTAGATCTATTACTTTTATAGGTTTTTACTCTAAAAACACGTTAGTCAAAGCTGTTATGGACCTCCATTTACATCAGCAGCAACTGAAAGATAATTTTCAGCAGTTACATAACAAACTAAAATAATAAAGAAACAAACTAGAAACTCCTTTTGTTAAATGGACTATCAGAAATATATTATTGGAAACATTTATTTGCTATAAATTTTACGGTTTCAGAAGAAAACATAATTAGATAACAAAAAAAAAGGTATTTCATTTCTGTTATTTCCTTGTAAGTAAGGGTGACGTGGAAGTGTAAATATAATAAATAACTAACCGTTAATAAGTAATTCTTTTAAAAATACTAAACATTACATAGTAAATCACAAAATCTCTGAAATTTAAGAATTACAATTCTTACATTCGTTGTATTAAAGACAACAAGGGGAGATCTAAAATTCATTGTATTTACAACAATTAAGTAAAGTTATTTAATTTAATATTTGTTGTTAATAAAGTGAGTAGTATAGAAAAGGGGCTCCGGCGCCAGGGTTCAGGGTGAGGATTGAAGATTGTCGGTCAGCCATATTGGATTGTGATGTCACGGCGGCGATCTTGGATGAGCGTAACGGGACACAGCGTAACGGGACAAGTAGTACCGTGACCATGACCTTGACCCCGGCGGCCTTCTTGGATCCGCCATCTTTAAATCGATCACCCCACTCATTATGATGAAATTTTCGTCCCTGTCGCCATATTGATTTTTTTCTGTTCCACTGGAGGCCGCCATCTTGGATGAGCGAAACGGGACACAGCGTTACGGGACACATCGTAATGGGACACCGCGCAATGGGACAAGTAGATAACGGCGGCCATTTTGGATCCGCCATTTTTCATGACGTCATTTTGTTTTCTCGAACATTCCGGCATTGTTTTTTCCGCCATATTGGATGATGACGTCACCATTGCAATTTCCGTTACGGTCGCCATCTTTAACTTTTTTATTTATTATCCGATTTTAATGAAAAAAAATTTAAAATTTATAAAAAAATTCACTTAATAAAATTTTAATAAAAACATTAAAAAATTGTACTTTAACGTCACAGAGTTCGGAGTCCTCGGTTCGAACCCGGTGGGGGCAAAAAAATAAAAATGATGACCGATCCTTCCCCCGCGGTGGCTGCTGGCACACTGATTCCCACCACTTTCTTTCAAAGCATATATATCGTCAGCTGGTATGACGTCATGTCCGCCATCTTGTATTCGTCCGCTGGAGATCACCATCTTGTTTTCGTCCGCTAGAGTGTGCTGATAACATGTAAGTATAATTATCTGGTCACCACAACTTTGACCTTGACCTTGAACTTTGACCTTGAAATTTGACCTTTGCCTTGAAATTTGACCTTTACCTTGCCCTTGAAATTTGACCTTGACCTTGAAATATGACCTTGTCCTTGAACTTTTACCTTGAAATGTGACCTTCACCTTGAAATTTGACCTTGACCTTGAACTTTTACCTTGACCTTGAACTTTGACCTTGACCATGAAATTTGATCTTGACCTTGAACTTTGACCTTGACCTTTAAATTTGACCTTGACCTTGGATTTTGACTTTGACCTTGAAATTTGTCTTTGTCCTTGAAATTTGACTTTGTCCTTGTCGACCATCATGTATCCGACATTTTATGATCAGTAAATGCTGCCAGGAGCTACCACCTGCTGGAGTATGCCATCTTGTGTGTGTACTTGTATTATAGAGTACATTTACATCTGGATAATTTTATTCTGACCTGCTACATTGCAGTAATCATTTATTACGGAGGTGCCCCCGCCATCTTGAAATTCGGCCGCTATCTTGAAATCATGTAATAATGTAGCTAGAAAAGCGGGAAAAAATTCAAAATTCATTAAATAAATCACTCATTAACTTACATATCGATTCGATCCGCTCCAGTCCTTGGTTCGATCCTCGATCGATGCAATAATGTTTAATTTAATGAAAAAATAATAATTCCAATAATCCATGTTCAACATTCTTAAAGAGACTTTAAATCCTCTACTACCATCATCCTATCAGACATCAAGACCACCATATTGGAAATTCGTAATTGTAATGCTAGAGATTCGGGAAAAAGTTAAAAATTCATTAGATAAATTTGTAATCTATATACTGATTGATTAGATCGACTAAGGTCCTTGGTTTGATCCCTGGCCGATACAAAACAACTTTAATTTTAAAAAAGTACCAGAAAAGTGTAAGGTTCGAGAAATAAAAGACCACAAAGTCTTTTACAAACATAATATTTATTACACAATTTCTATCCTACTACAGAATCACTTGCGAAAGCCAGCAATCTTATAAACATTTAGCCCTGCATAGACGTGCAACAACTACTTCTTAGCTCCAACAGCTCCAAATGCTTCAAATGCTCCAAATGGCTCCAACAGCTCCAAATGGCTCCAAATGCTCCAAACGGCCTCAAAATGGCTCCAACAGCTCCAACAGCTCCAAATGCTCCAACTGCCTTTTCTTTGAACAGCTACAATGATATTGGGCTACAATGCTACGAGTCTAAGAGACTACGAGGCTACAAGGCTAAGAGTCTAAAAGGATCTAGCTGGTTCCGAGTTATACATGGCTGCGAGACTGCATGACTAAAAGACCGCATGGCTACGAAACTACATGTCTATGAAGCTACAAGGAAACAAGTCTACTCGGCTCCAACACGCAATGTTCGCAATGTACGCGCAATACATGCAATTTACACGCAATAAATGTAATGATTACACAGTACACACAGGAAACGGAACGTACACACAGTACACACACAGGAAACGGAACGTACACACAGTACACACAGGAAACGGAACGTACACACAGTACACACAGGAAACGGAACGTACACACAGTACACACAGGAAACGGAACGTACACACAGTACACACAGGAAACGGAACGTACACACAGTACACACAGGAAACCGAACGTACACACAGTACACACAGGAAACGGAACGTACACACACATACAGTAGCGGAAATACACAGGCTTAGCTGGAAATCAGAATACAAGAAAAAAAACCTTAAATTTTTACTTTCAAAATTTAATTACTTCTCAACATTACACAAATACAAGTAAAAGAAGCCATTATTGTATGTAGCCAGCTTTCCTCAGTTATTTGAGTATGAAGGATATTTCTTTGATGCACAAATAGTTTCCTGCACAAAGCGAGCCATGTAGAAGTCTTAGCCGGTCAACCAATATTTTTTAGATCTTTCCATGATGTGTAATCAATATCTTCTACCACCATCTTACTTGCTTGTTTATTATAAATACTTTTAATATCACAATCATCCCAGTGATCATAATAATCATTATCAGATTTATTTATTATAACACAACGTTTCCATCGTTTCGGTCTCAGGACATCGCCACATTCTTCGATCTTGTCAGCTCTAGGTGCTTCATCACAGTCTATGCCTTTGTCAACAGCCTCAGAGTCACTGTAACAATCACTGTAGAAGACATCCTCTTCACCCAGATTACCGTATGAATTCGCTATCGATGATGTCGAAGTGTCTTCATCGTCTTCATGCTTCCTTTTTAGGAGTCCATCATCATTTTTACAAAGAATGGAGTATCTACTGAATATAGGCTTGAATGTATTCTCACTTTTCACGGTGTTGATACTTCCATTAGTTTCAGTCTTCCCGAAGCCATTAGCATCCTTCAATTTATGTTCTTCCTCACGATCGGGTGAGCTAATACCATCCCGCTCAGGACAAGGAAAATTATGGTCGTAATGCAGATCACTCTTCTTCAGTCTAGTGGATCCATCGGTGTCCTCTATGCCGTAAGTAGTCTTGACTTTACATGTTCTACCATGTCTTTTTAAGCTGTCAATTCATGTTAACAACCTGCTACAACGATTGCAGCTTAATATGTTGCGTAGTGGGTTTCTAGCACAATCATTCTTCTCATGACGTCTAGCATTCCTTCTCATGACGAAATCCTTGCCACAGTATCTACAGCGGCTTCCTTCCGATTCAGCTGCAGATGACAAACCATGATCTATGGTAGCTTCTGTGACTAATGTTAGATACAAACTGTCAGTTTTCTTCAATTGTACCATTTCTTAAATAGAATTTTTTAAATATTTCATCAGCGAGAGTTAAGTTATCTAATGCAAAGCAAATTGATGCAAGTAGTTCTGGCTGTTATCAACAGATGTCGCCACGTGTTGCTTGTAGGTAAATAATATCTATTTCATTAATGAGGGATGCGAAATGCTCACTATCGATCGCAAAGGAAGGTTGGCTTCGCTAGACTCCAAGGAGAAGGAAGTTAGTCCTTCCTGTTAGTGCTTCTTAGATTTCTCAGAGATTATTATTCGACTGAGTAATGATTTTTTTTTTAAATTTTCACCTGATAAAAATTTTACAAGTGATGATTAAGTAGCAGAAGTTCACTAATTAAATGTAACTCTGAATAACATGACATGACTCATTAAGTAAAAAATCCTTCATGCAGAGACCGATTTCTCACAAATAATCAGGAACACTCGGAGAAAACCATCATATGTTTAGCCCAGAAATAATCAGGAGCACTCGGAGAAAACCATCATATGTCTAGCCAGAAATAATCAGGAGCACTCGGAGAAAACCATATGTCTAGCCAGAAATAATCAGGAGCACTCGGAGAAAACCATCATATGTCCAGCCAGAAATAATCAGGAGCACACGGAGAAAACCATCAAAATATTAACAAGAATAATCGGGAGCAAACGGAGAAAACCATCATAATATTGACAAGGATAATCAGAAGCATTTGGAGAAAACCATCAAATTTTATAAAGAATAATCGGGAGCACACGGAGAAAACCATCATAATATTGACAAGGTTATTCAGAAGCATTTGGAGAAAACCATAAAATTTTGACAAGGATAATCAGAAGCACACGGAGAAAATCCCCATATTGCGTGTAAATTGCATGTATTGCGCGTGCATTGCGTGTTGGAGCCGATTAGACTTGTATCCTTGTAGCTTCATAGACATGTAGTTTCGTAGCCATGCGGTCTTTTAGTCATGCAGTCTCGCAGCCTTTTTTAACTCGGAACCAGCTTGATCCTTTTAGACTCGTAGCCTTGTAGCCTCGTAGTCTCTTAGACTCGTAGCATTGTAGCCCAATATCATTGTAGCTGTTCAAAGAAAAGGCAGTTGGAGCATTTGGAGCTGTTGGAGCTGTTGGAGCCATTTTGAGGCCGTTTGGAGCATTTGGAGCCATTTGGAGCTGTTGGAGCCATTTGGAGCATTTGGAGCATTTGGAGCTGTTGGAGCTAAGAAGTAGTTGTTGCACGTCTATGCAGGGCTAAATGTTTATAAGATTGCTGGCTTTCGCAAGTGATTCTGTAGTAGGATAGAAATTGTGTAATAAATATTATGTTTGTAAAAGACTTTGTGGTCTTTTATTTCTCGAACCTTACACTTTTCTGGTACTTTTTTAAAATTAAAGTTGTTTTGTATCGGCCAGGGATCAAACCAAGGACCTTAGTCGATCTAATCAATCAGTATATAGATTACAAATTTATCTAATGAATTTTTAACTTTTTCCCGAATCTCTAGCATTACAATTACGAATTTCCAATATGGTGGTCTTGATGTCTGATAGGATGATGGTAGTAGAGGATTTAAAGTCTCTTTAAGAATGTTTAACATGGTTTATTGGAATTATTGTTATTTTTTTCATTAAATTAAACATTATTTCATCGATCAAGGATCGAACCAAGGACTGGAGCGGATCGTATCGATGTGTAAGTTAATGAGTGATTTATTTAATGAATTTTGGATTTTTTCCCGCTTTTCTAGCTACATTATTACATGATTTAAAGATGGCGGCCGAATTTCAAAATGGTGGGGGCACCTCTGTAATAAATTATTACTGCACTGTAGCAGGTTAGAATAAAATTATCCAAATGGAAATGTACTCTATAATACAAGTACACACACAAGATGGCGTACTCCAGCAGGTGGTAGCTCCTGGTAGCATGTACTGAACATAAAATGTCGGATACATGATGTTCGACAAGGATATAGTCAAATTTCAAGGACAAAGACAAATTTCAAGGTCAAGGTCAAAATTCAAGGTCAAGGTCAAATTTAAAGGTCAAGGTCAACGTTCAAGGTCAAGGTCAAATTTCATGGTCAAGGTCAAAATTAGAGGTCAAGGTCAAATTGCAAGGTCAAAGTTCAAGTATAAGACATATTTCAAGGTCAAGGTGAAAGTTCAAGGTCAAGGTCAAATTTCAAGGTCAAGGTCAAATTTCAAGGTGAATGTCAAATTTCAAGGTCAAGGTCAAATTTAAAGGTCATGGTCAAAGTTCAAGGTCAAAGTCAAATTTCAAGGTCAAGGTCAAAGTTCAAGGTCAACGTCAAAGGTGTGGTGACCAGATAATTATACCCACATGGTATCAGCACACTTAGCAGACGAAAACAAGATGGTGATCTCCAGCGGACGAAGACAATATGGCGGACATGACATATTACCAGCTGACGATATATATGCTTTGAAAAAAAGTGGTGGGAATCAGTATGCCAGCAGCTACCACGGGGGAAGGATCGGTCGTCATTTTTATTTTTTTGACCACACCGGGTTCGAACCGAGGACTCCGAACTCCGTGTCGTAAAAGTACAATTTTTTAATGTTTTTCATTAAAATTTTATTAAGTGAATTTTTTTATAAATTTTAAATTTTTTTCCAATGAAATCGGATAATAAATAAAAAAGTTAAAGATGGCGACCGTAACGGAAATTGCAATGGTGACATCATCCAATATGGCGGAAAACACAACGCCGGAATGTTCGAGAAAACAAAATGACGTCATCCAAAATGGCGGATCCAACATGGCCGCTGTGATCTACTTGTCCCGTTGCGCTGTGTCCCGTTACGATGTGTCCTGTAACGCTGTGTTTTTTTACGCTAATCCAAGATGGCGGCCTTCAGTGGAACAGAAAAAAATCTATATGGCGACAGGGACGAAAATTTCATCATAATGAGTGGGGCTCTCGATTTAAAGATGGCGGATCCAAGATGGCCGCCAATGTCAATGTCATGGTCACGGCACTACTTGTCCCGTTACGCTGTGTCCTGTTACGCTCATCCAAGATGGCCGCCGTGACGTCACAATCCAATATGGCTGACCGACAATCTTCAATCCTCACCCTGAACCCAGGCGCCGGAGCCCCTTTTCTATACTACTAAAGTGGCTTTACATTTTGAGTTCATTTATAAGAATGTACTAATATCGTCAAACTGTCTAAATAGTGTAAAATAATAGAAAATAACAATCTAGTACATTTTGTTTAGATATAGTATATATTTTTGCATGGTGGGAACTCTGAGGTAAGCTGACAGATGACCCGGGGGTGTACGGAGCCCTTTAAGGAGGATTAAGCCCCGCCATCTTGGGTTCTTCCATTTTGTTTTCTTTATAATTTTCAACTATTTATCCAAAATTTTGGATTGTCAAGGCATAAATCATATCTCCCAGACCTTCTATATATTGTTACAAACGAATATTTACTAATGGGCACTAGTATGTAAGCCCCACGAGGATATGTTATCATAATTACACCAGTTCAACTAGTAGCAGAAGCATGTAAAGCCAAAGGAAAAGAAATAACATTTAAGATTAATGGGGTATCAAAATATTTAAAATTTGCATAATGACGGTGACTACAAATGTACAAGTAGCAAAGTAGTAAAGCCAAAGAAAAATATAGCATGGAAGGCTTATATGATATCAAAATATATCAAATTACAAGATCCCCCCTCCCAAGTGTGGAGGACTCGTCTCTCGGGGGCAGGTGGCTGGAAGGAGAAGTGCCTCACCATGGCCTCCCGTATGGTGGGAGAGACCAGCTCGTTGCCGATGGCTAGGGCTAATCCCCGCAAGTGGGGAGGACTCGTCTCGCGGGGGCAGAGGGGCGGAAGGAGAAGTGCCTCACCATGGCCTCCCGTATGGTGGGGGAGACCAGCTCGTTGCCGATGGCTAGGGCTAATCCCCGCAAGTGGGGAGGACTCGTCTCGCGGGGGCAGAGGGGCGGAAGGAGAAGTGCCTCACCATGGCCTCCCGTATGGTGGGGGAGACCAGCTCGTTGCCGATGGCTAGGGCTAATCCCCGCAAGTGGGGAGGACTCGTCTCGTGGGGGCAGAGGGGCGGAAGGAGAAGTGCCTCACCATGGCCTCCCGTATGGTGGGGGAGACCAGCTCGTTGCCGATGGCTAGGGCTAATCCCCGCAAGTGGGGAGGACTCGTCTCGCGGGGGCAGAGGGGCGGAAGGAGAAGTGCCTCACCATGGCCTCCCGTATGGTGGGGGAGACCAGCTCGTTGCCGATGGCTAGGGCTAATCCCCGCAAGTGGGGAGGACTCGTCTCGCGGGGGCAGAGGGGCGGAAGGAGAAGTGCCTCACCATGGCCTCCCGTATGGTGGGGGAGACCAGCTCGTTGCCGAACTGGTGGAGGAAGTCGAGCGCCACACCGTTGGTCCAGCCGAAGCCGATCTGGTTCTCGTACTCGCCCCCGCGGCCCGGCATGCCCATGACGCGCGCGTCGTACTTCTCGTACATGGCCTTGCTCTCCTCGTACGCCATGTAGTTGGTGGTGATCCAGTTCTGCGCCAGCGTCAGGGCCAGCTTCTGCGCCTCGTCGTGGTTGGTCTTGTGCAGGCCGGAGATCACCATGTCCTGGCCGGGGCGCACTCATCTTCAGACAGTTTCACTCACTGTAGTAGGTGTCATGCAACTTGCCTCAAACTGTGCTTCTCAAGGTTACGCATAAACTAGGCCATTAATACGTTAACAAAAAAAATAGCGAATATTTCACTAACCTCAATAACGAGCAAAGTAATGCGTTCTCATGTTGCAAACACGCTTATAATACGAAACTCAGCCAGGAAATTTAGCGTAGAATTCTTAAAAATAATACCGAGCGAGACAAATTTAAAAATAGTTTTTTAACAACTTTTTTTGATGCTAATCACAAGTAGTTTCTGCACACATAGCTAGAATTCTTTGCCGGAGCAACGACGTCGATTATTGAATGATTTGATCAGCAGACCGAAATTCCAAACTATATATTAAAACGGCTTCAATAAAAGCGATAGTGACCTTAAAAATAATACTAATTCCCGGCTTTGGGCCTGATTAAAGTCAAGGATTAAAATAAACTGTTAAACTGGTTAAAATTCATTAAACAGTTAATTATATTAGAGTTCCCGTTGGCTTTGTGAACTTTGTTTCGCTCCATCCACCACAGATGGCAGCTTCGTGGTTACACATTTCCGTTCCATGCGACTTACGTTCAATTCACGAAGTTATGCGTACCAAATATCGTATACCGAGTGCTAAGATGTTTACTCATCAAAAATATGTTAAATTAAAGACAAGCCTCATGACACAGACTATTTCAATCAAATAAACTACACAAACCATGAAAATTAGGACATACAACGGTCATGTAGAGTATATTTCTTTTCTCTACCCCTCCGTTACTGGCTATCCACATAATGTTTATTTGTTTTATTACAATAATGGAATATTTACTGCTTTACATTTATGGATAAATGAAACAGAAAAAAATACTGAAATATCAGTTAAAATTAAAACTTTTCAAAGATCTGGAACTAACAGAAAAAAAACCAATGTTGTATTTTTTTTTTAAAAAGATTCATTTGCAAACCAGTTTCCAATAAATAGTTTTTAATACTACAAGAAATAAATTTTAGCTTTGTGTAACACATGGGTCTAGAGATATGCTGAGTATTTCTTACGAAAATTGGCCCATAATTTTATATATTATTAGATGTTTCATTTAAGTATAATTGTTTGAAACCACGGGAAAGACAAAAAAGTTCAATAATTGGACATTACATTGTTTTATTTTGCTTATCAATGCGCTCAGTTAAAACTGGAAGGCTATTTAGGAAGGGTCTACAAAAAGCTGTAACTATCGGAGGTACAGGGACAATAAATACAAACCACAAATGCCCGGGTAAGAATCCGAATCCAATATTAGTGCGAACACTATTATTTTGCGATAGCTGTTTTCATGTAAATGTACAAACTCACAAATATCTGTAAGTTTTCATGAATATGTTTCATTTACAAAAAAAAAAAATCTACAATGTAGTTTCGTGTTGTGTGCTTGCGCTATAGCGCGTCTGGCGGACATTATATACCCGGGCACTGAGGCACGTCACCAAGGAGACAACTGCACGCCAGAGACGTGGGACTGTCGCCCTTACCGACCCCACGCTCTTCACAGATCATGGACCGCAGTCACGTATGTCTGGTCTGCCCGACCGTGTTATTCTCGCTGACTGTTGTTTCGCATTATAATTTAAATCACTTACAGTGCTCAGAAAATTATGGGGTTTGCACTGTTCAACACAGACATGGATTTATAAAACTAACCAGGAACAATATAAATTAACCCTTTTTTGGTTTGTTTTTTTACACCATTGATCCCCTTAATCTCGGTCATCATCTGGCTGCCATGGATGGAGCTTCTGAGAATCAATAAGGGTTCCGTGGAGAAAACTTTGGGAAACGCTTGTACAAAGTCATACACGAAACAGTTTTTACAAAACCAATAGAGCAAAATAAATTACTAACGAAGTTAGTCTACACGTACAAAACATATTATAGTTTAATTCTTTATCACTAAACAGTAGTTTAATAACATAAGAATTGTACATGGGAAATTTACCATACAGATACGCTACATTTACAATGCATTTAATTTTACCCTAAACTAATGTAGGAGAGAGGCCCTAGGTTAATGGTAAATTTCATATTAAAATATAGTGGAGTATGAGTAAAGAAAAAAACTGTTTTATTTTAAATATGTAATTTAAAATTAAATTTCACGTTCTTATACAACCATGATTTAATTTTTCACTGTCATCACAATTATTTCACATACAAAGAACAGAAAAAAAGAATTTTTCCCCGAAATATTTTCTTTGAGTGGTGGCTTCTTAATTTTGAAACGTATAAAGATACACTTTCATCAAAATTATAGCAACAATTTGTGGTTCAAAGAAAAAAAAATAATTCATTTTTTTTCCTGCATCAACGTTCTTACTCTTTATAGCACCTATCATTAAATTGACATGCTCTGAGTAGGAGGTGTAAAAATATGGCCCACTTAGGTCTTTCTCATCTAGCTGGAGAATGTGCACTGGACGTTTCTAATTCGCCCTATTTGGACGTATGGAAATGCTCGTTCTAAAAAATAATAATTAGGATTTTTCCACCACGAAGAGCGAGGGTGGACACGGAAAATATGTTTGTGAAGGGTTGCTCTGGTGAGCCAGCCGGGGGGGTGGTGATGGGGGGGGGGGGGGGCGTGGGGGGTAATCTGAAGCCCAAGGGTTTTGTTGCTCGGGGGGTAAACACTCGTATTTTCAGGTATATCTACTGTCGTTTATTAAACGTCTTCCTTGCATATTTGTAGAACAAAGTGTTCAGCTTATTGTATATAGAAACTACGGTATGCTCACAGATATATATTACATTAATGTTATTAATTTACTGTTCAAAAACTATTATTGTTTTGGAAATTTTTGTAATTACTATTTTTAGAAGATTTTGTTTCCTTTACGTTTTCATACGTCACATTTCCCTAGGTACAACAGGCCTAAGCGAAAATACCTTTCTAATAAATCGAAAAGTTTTCCTTAAAATAAAATCCTGGTGTTATTATTCCGTTCATTAGCCATGTTTCACGGTTACGATTGACACAAAAAGGGAGAAGCTATGCAATGGCGAAGGGCAAAATGTTATGTTTTGAGCTGAAAAAAGTTTTCATTGAAATTACAGTTACAGAAAATGGATATTTTACAAAAAGAAACTATATTATGAACATAAGAATTCCCGTCCATCGCTTTGTATTTTTCTGCAGCGTAATATTGGAATAACATAAGTGCAACTGGCGAAACGCGATAGATGCAACTCGAGCTAAAATTAATTTTTTGCTAACTACATCGTAACATTTTTTGGTAACTAGGACAGACATATTCATGTAAAATTATCGATCTTTTTAAACTTGTACATTAACACGAAAAAAACTGTACCACTACAAAATAGTGTTCGCAGTAATACTGGATTTGGATTCTTACCCGAGCATTCCGCTTTGTGTTTCGCAGTAACTACATTTACTTGTAAACAGTTCCTTGAATAGCTTTCCAATATTAACTGAGCATATGAATAAGCACGGTAAAAGAAAATAAAGTCCAATTATGAATATTCGATTATCTTTTCCATGGTTCAAAAAATATGCTTGAATGAAACATCAATTAAAATAAAATAAAAATCCTTTTGGAAACTTTGATAAACATCTGGACCATTTTAATAACTTTGTATATACAATATTCAAAAATGATCGACAAAACATTTACTCAAATTTTATGAAGAGAAAATGTTTCGAATGTTTTCAACTCAATGCATCCACCTTAAAATGTCTACTAAAGTAGTTATGAATTTTTTTTCGACCTCCAAACACGTTTTCAATTGCTTGTACTAATTCGTGGTTGTATAAAGTTTGCTCTGTACCAAGTTTTAAAATAATATTAAGATGGTTTAAAATTAATTCGATGATTTGACAGAAAAAAAGTTTGAAAATTGTTTTAACCCTTGTTTTTATGGTAATAGTTTGTTTCATAAAAAAATGTTTATGCCAAAGGTAATATTAATATTTTTGCAATGAATTATAACAGATTTATTATAACTACAAACAATTAATGATTTTTTTGTATTTATGTATATGTTACGGAATATTTTTTTTAATTATAACCCCTGGTTTTTTCAACTCCTTTCAGTAATGGGTCGTCGTATCATTATTTTTTTTCAGACCAAAATTTTAGATAATTTTTAGAAGATATAAATTTTATAGCTTACATAATGGGAGTTATCGATTTTTTGATCTTCAACCACTGTTTATTTCATTCTTAGCAGCAATGGGTGGTTGGTTGAATCAAAAAATTTTTTCTGAAAAAAAGTTTTAGATAATTTTTAAAAGGTTTACTAACAATTCGAATGGATTCATTAGTGTGCCTACTAAAGGAGTTATAAATTTTTTTGTCCTTCAAACCCCTGTTATTTTCCACCCATTGAAGTAATGGGTCATCGTATGAAAAATTACTTGTAACAAAAGTTTTAGATAATATTTTAAGGTATCACAATAAATAAGAACGGACTAAATAGCGTACATGACTCGAAAATTATGATTTCTTTATTTCTATACTTTTTTTTGTTCAACTCCTTGCAGGAATGGTTTGTCTTATCAAAAATGTTTTTAGAAAAAAATTTTTGGATAAAAAATTATAATATTTAGAAACAACTGGGACGGATTAAATGGTGTTCCTACTAAGACAGAGATGAATTTATTTTGCTCTCTAACCCATGTTTTTTCCAACCCTGGCATAATGGTTGGATTTATGAAAAAAAAATTTCGGACGAAACTTTTCAGTATTACTCCTACGAGTTATATTATACGTTCAAACAGATGTGAAAATTTTCATATTAATGGGAGTTATAGCGATTTTTCTGTTTTTAAAAAAATCTTCCCATTGTCTAACCCACTGCTCAGATTTTGCCCACTAACCAATTAGACTGAGATTTTTCTTTTCTATATTTTATGTATCAGTTTGGAAGGGATTTGTGCAAAATTATGGCATTTATTGTGTCCATAGAAATGTGATGTGATTAGATATATATATATATAAATAAATTTTTGAGTTGACAAACACAGCATGGTAAAGGCTACAATATTTAGTAGTCTTTCTTTGATATCTATCTAATAATGTGCCAATTTTCGTAAGAAATACTCAGTGTAATCTCGAAAAAATTATTTCATATAAGTATGTAAAATAACTATAGCCATGTGTTGTACCAGCTTACAATATATCATTTGTAGTTATTTGTTATAATATATGTTCAAACATATGTGAAAATTTTCATATTATGGGAGTTATAGCGATTTTTCTGTTTTTCAAAAATCTTCCCATTTTATAACCCTCTGCTCAGATTTTGCCCACTAACCAATTAGACTGAGATTTTTCTTTTCTAAATTTTATGTATCAGTTTGGAAGTGATTTGTGCAAAATTACGGCATTTATTGTGTCCATAGAAATGTAATGTGATTAGATATATATAAATAAACTTTTGAGTTGACCATGGTTTTGGGGTCTATGGACCATGGAACGAAAAACTATATAAAAATGTTTAGTACTTCACACCGTCGTAACGGCTACAATAGGTAGGTAGTATTTCTTTGAAATCTACTTAAAAAACATAGACACCATCTTGCAAGATTTAATTAGTTTTAACGACGAATTTTGAGTATTTTTAGGCACGGTCTTACACGCCATGTTAATTTAATTGTTTTTTTCGTTATTGCTTATAACCCTCTGCTCAGATTTTGCCCACTAACCAACTATTGTAAAACCTTAAATTATAATCTACAACTTTCGTCTGAAATAATTTTTTATACTACCAACCATTACTGCAAGGGGTAGAGTAAAGAAGGGTTGGAGGACAAAAAAAAATCATATATCCCTTCGTAGGCACAACATCGAATTCGTTCGGATATTTTGTAAATCTTATAAGTAGGTGTATTTGGTTCATATGGGGACAGGGGAGGGGGGAGGGGGATTCGGGGATTCGAGGCGGCCATCTTGGATGACGTCACTTCCAGCGGCCATCTTGGATTACTTCACTTCCGGCGGCCATCTTAGATTGCGTCACTTCCGGCGGCCATCTTAGATTGCGTCCCTTCCTGCGACCATCTTGGATTACGTCACTTCCGGCGACCATCTTGGATTACATCAAGTCCGGTGGCCATTTTGTTTTCTACAACATTCCTCTATTTTGAGTTTCGTCCGCCATCTTGAAAATCTTTATTTATTATCCGATTTTAATGAAAAAAAATTTAAATTTTAAAAAATTAAATAATCAAAATTTTAAAATAAAATTAAAAAAATATTATTTAATAAAATTTTAATTAAAAACCTACGTATCGAACACCCCACTCCTCTAAATTACAAGTACATCATCTAGCACCCCCACCCCTCTGTTACAATGGCATCGTCATCGAACACCCCACTCATTCATATTACAATTTTTCATTACATCCACCATCTTGGAAAATCATAATTATTAACTTAGAAAATCAGGGAAAAAAATATATACCATCGTTGTCTGCTGGAGGGACCATCTTATTTAGTGGAGACTGCCATCTTGATTTCATCTGATGGATGTCGTCATCGGCTGTAGGTTTATAAAGTATGTTAGTGTATGCAAGGTCGAGTTACAATTCTCTACCAACATTGTTATGAACCTTATAGACCAAAATCCACAGAATCCACAAAATCCACAAAATCCACAGTCATTTTGTTGTTGTAACCGACAGTTTTTTCTTAAAGTCTTATCACTTATAGGTTTTAACTAAAATATATGTTATCAATACTATCGTTGTGGATGCGTTAGTTAAAGTAATGATAATTTAAAAAAAAACATTTATTACTCCATCTTAGCTGGCCAAAAAATTTTCAGAGTCCTAACTCACAAGTAATAATCTCTTCTCATGTTTGCGTACACGTGTTTTAAAGCTGCATGGAAGCAGATATTTTTAATGTCTGCGTTCAATTTCACTTTTATAAACAAGTTCATGTTTGCGTACATGTGTTTAAAAGCTGCATGGAAGCAGATATTTTTAATGTCTGCGTTCAATTTCACTTTTATAAACAAGTTCATGTTTGCGTACTCGTGTTTTAAAGCTGCACGGAAGCAGATATTTGTAATGTCTGCGTTCAATTTCACTTTTATAAACAAGTTCATGTTTGCGTACTCGTGTTTTAAAAGCTGCATGGAAGCAGATATTTTAATGTTTGTGTATAATTACATTTCACCATTCTGTAAGACATTTATAAGTATCAGTACCTCGTGGGATATAGGTTCTATATTAAAAATAATAAACAATATGTAGGTAAAATTGTATTTATTAAATTAAGAACATATTTTACACAACAAAAATGGAGCAAAAACAAAAACTACACATAAAAAAACTGAAACTTTACAACAAAAATGGAAACTATAAATCAAAAACATAAACTGTACAGCAAAAACAGAAAAACTATACAACAAATGGAAACAACTACCAAACTGCCAAACTATTTAAATCAAAAACTATTTACAGAAAAAAAAATTATTCGCCACCTCCAACATATCCGTGGGGTACTGTGTGGATACCATCTTCGCAGATCAGCCGTTTGTCGTCCTCCCACGTTATGGCCAGCTTATTGCTGTACTCAGTATAGAGTATGTGCTGATGGGAGCGAATTGCTCTAACGCCTGCCCTCATTGTGCGGTGGTCTTGCAGGGCTTCCAGGTAGTCATCGAATGTTATGTGGTTTTTGACCACACATCGCTGGATGCCCTTGGCCTTTTTCTCGCTCTTACCACCACACCTGTAGGCGTAGAGTTTGGCCCGTAGGCTTACAAACTCCTCCATCACTTCTCCCCCACATTCATCTTTGAATTTACCGACAACTTTCTTGTTGATGGGGGAGAAGCATGGGTGGTCGGAAGGGTAGCAGCTGGTGTCGAATTTAGCCATCAGTGTAGGGTCGGCTTTGAGGTCTGAGTAAAAGTCTGTTGTCTGGATCTCATACACAAAACTGTCTGTATCCATATACATCAGGTGAATATTGTCATGGTAACGGGGTTTCATGGTATTGTAGTGGAAGTCGTACATGAGAGTCTTTGAAAGATCTAGTACGGCCAGTCCGGCATAGATCGGCTTGTCGAAAATGATGGTCTCGTGATTAAGGTGGACTAGAGACAAATTCGGTTCGTACATTGTACGGTCCTTGAAGGACGGACGACACACCAACTTCTTGAACCTCTTCTCAGAGCACACCAACTCCATTTTGAGCCTCCGCCTTTTATTTTCCATCAGTTTACCAAATGTCGAGTTCACAGCGAGCTTAAAGAACTCCTTCTCGAACTCGTTGGCTGCTGCTTTCCGCTTGTTGGTATTCAGCCGAATATAGGGCTCCAACCATGCCGACTGCTCAAACTGCAGGACTCGATGTATCTTAGTCACTCTCAGCCCATGAGATACCGCTTGCTGGAGGTTTTTGTAGTGGACAATGTAGTGCTCTTTATTTTCAAGTGTTGTCATCAACTTTGATTGATTTGAGCCGGGCGGACACTGATTTATGGGGAGAAATGGCAGGTCTTTATGACTTTCATGGAGCTCGGGAGGGTACTCCACATCACACTCAATAATGTAGCCTGTAGGAGAATCATCTGGGACAAACACGACATCAATTGATGTGTCTGCCCATTGGAAATGCCGAATTGGAAGCGGCAGAGACATCGCCCACCCGTACAAATTATTTGCATCAATGTACTCCAGGAATGTGGATGGCTTGGATGCATCATATGTCTCAGGTATGTAGGAGTTATTGGCTACGCAATGACGTTTAATGCTTTGCGCTACTCCCCCCCTAATACCAGCCTCCACAAACATGTACATATCATAATCGGTAAGAAGCTCTAGCTGTACGCCTGTGGTTCGAAGCATCGCATCGAAAGCGAACCCTGGACAAGAAACATAGTGAGACGGATCTAGGCTGTATGTCTCCAAACATATGGAACGGAAATTCTCGAATACATCCGCCAAAATCAGGACATCTGTCTTTAGATACAAGTCAGCGTACTCCCCCAAAGTAGCACACTGAAACTTGTCCCAGACTTTCACTGCATGAGCGTACTCCATCTCTGAAATCATGGAATCAGTCAGACTATTGTAGAAATCATCAATGGATGGAAGACGAGTATCATCTAGTCGAGCAAAAGAATCCACAAAATCATACGGGAAGACACCCTTGCGGGTAACCAACTCCAACTCATCAGGCGCGAAAAACTCAGTAGTACTTATAAACTTGTCTGCAGGCAAGAACTCAGCGAGCGAAGCAAGACCCCGACTCATAAAACGGAACGTATCGACAAACTGAATGCTGAACTTATCATGTAACTTCTTGGAAAAAGTTATCAGCTTCTCCTCTGAATTCGGAATGATGAAGATGTCTTTACTATCATACCCCAACTTCCTGATAATGAAGTTCTGATCGTATGCCAGGTTGTGGAAGAACACAATCAACTTTTTCGGTCTGCGCCTGAGAAGGTTGCAGTCATTACATGCAGGCCCAATAAATTCGCCGGTGAAGTGATTGTGGTCACGAACATTCTTTACAGTTCCTCCGAACTTTCCTCCACAGTAGCAACAACACCTTGCTTGCAGAAAAGCAGTGTTTTGTGCATGTGTGAGCGGAGTCATAGGAACAGACGTAGAAAATATTTTCTGTACGTCATGTCCAATCTCCACAATGCGGGATATGAACTTATCCTCTGCGTCACAACCGCGATACAATTCAGGCTCTGATGGAAGTGCTGAAGTGAGGTGTGCAGGAATGATGGTATTATCAGCTTTCACGTAAATACAGTAGCTGTATGCTTTATGCTTTTGGTACTGCAGCGTGTATGACTCATCAGTATTCGGGTGACATGTATGGATTTTCTCTAGAATAGCTTCAAAGTCGCAATATACCACGATGGGCATCTTATCACTGTGATGGAAGTTTTTGAACTTCAGAACAGGTGGCTGGCCGTTTTGATCGGGCGATGGCATCTCCATCCTAACAGCAGCATGCTGTTTGCAGAGCTCACGGTGTTTTTCCAAACACTGAAGACCAGTGAGCCCGCTAACCCTACCCCGATCATCGTAATGCTTGAAGCATCTTTTACAAACATGAATAGCATCATGATGTGTAGTGATTTGGGACCGAACCAGAGCAGAAAAATTAGTGATGTAGGTGAAATGGGATGAATCGTCATTGACCAAGAGCAGAAGATCGAAATGATGTTCTTTTTCTTCAGGAGCGACTCGTGCAGGAACAACATTCAGATTCTCGTCGATACTGTAGATGTTGATGGAGACTCCGGGGTTCTGTTTTTCAAACAGTGGTATTTGCTTGATTGGAGTAGGGAAGTCAGTGTTGTTGAAGTTGAACATCCCCTCCAAGTCATGGTAGCGCTGGTTGACACGTTCAGGATGCTCACCTTCCACGTACTTCACAAGAATCGACCACTTAAAGCACATGTGGTCTTCGAGGTTTTGCGGATTTATCACTGCGTATTTGTCTTTGATGGAAGTAGGTAATTCGATGTAGGAGCTGGCACGGAGTGGATCAAGCTTGTTGATTCTCAACTGTAGTCGCTTAACGGCCGACAAAGTCCATCCGGACCCCTTACCCATGTAGTCTTCCTCCTCCTTGCAGATCTTAGAGATGGACTCGGTAACTGCCTCCTCCACCTCATGAACTGCGTAGAGGGGGACATTCATGGTTTTGAAGGCCCTCTTGTCTTCACAGGCATCTACGGGTTTTTTGTAGGCGCACTCGAGCACGATATTGAATTTGAGAGCTCCGTTCTCTTCAATCTCCTCCACAAGTTGGTTGATTATTTTGTTCTTGATGGAGTCCAGGTACGTACAAATATCCTTGGCAGAACTTGACGTATTTTCTGCCACGTACGTCTTCAAGTTACCCTTGAAACCCACTTCGGAGGTGATGAAGCCGTGGGTATTGGCCAAACCAGTCCCGGTCACCACCTTTGTTCGGCTGGTCGAAGGCTTGGGCGTAACTGCAGGCTTAACTGCTACCATCCTCTGCTTCTTTGTTGGAGGCGGAGCAGGCCCCTTGCATACCTTGATGTGGGCTTTTAACTTATCAGCCCTGGCGAACTCCTTAGCACAGTTGTCGCAGGTATGTGATATGCGGTTTGGGTTAAGACCGCAAGCCGACTTCTCATGGCGTCTTGCAAAATCAGCACGGGCGAAGGCCTTGTAGCAGAAGCTACACCGCATGCCTGATGTCGTAGCGACAGCTCCAGCACATGATGCAAGGTGCTGCTGCATCTTATCGCTGCGTGCGACCATCTTTCCACATAGGTGGCACTGTTGGTGGTCACGATGCTGGTTCTCAGCACACTGACGCTCGTGCCGGTAGCGGTTGTGGCCTGCCGTGAATGTAGCAGAGCAGAAACGGCATTTCTGAACGGTAGACGCCATCATCACGACACTCGGTAGACTGGTCTCAACGTACGGAACACACAACGGTAGCTCGACGCACGGAGAACTATAACAAAAGAATTAAGAATACAATGTAGCTAGATGTTAACACGAAAAAGTTGCAAACATAACCTCAAAACTCTATCCCTCAAGCTTATTAACCTAAACTGATAGCAATGTAACTAAATAAAAAAGTTACAAACATAACCTTAAAGCTCTAGCACTCAAGCTTACTAACCTAAACTACTAGTAATGTTACTAAATAAAAAAAGTTGCAAACATAACCTCAAAGCTATTCCTTCATGTACAATCCTAAAAATGGTAGAATATTTAAAGTACCTACTCATAAAAGTTAAAGCTGAAAAAGTATTCAATGTTAACTCAAAATGATTGATTACATAACCTCAAAACTACACTAATGCACAACTCAAAAATGCTAGAATATTTAAAGTACTGTTAAAAGTTTAAGCTAAACAATTCCTGGTTACCCATACATAAGTGTACAGAGAAAAAACTAGCTATCAGATAACCTACGAAAAAGCTGAGAAACATAAAAATATTAACGAAACATGTAGCATACCTCAGAAAACGATGAAGTGGAGCTGCAGAAGATGATGTATCGGTGGCGGTAGGAATCGTGGTAGCAGCGAAACTCACACACGAACTAGCTCACTCAAACTCCAAGAACACAATGAAGCTCCGACAGTTAATCCTGGCCTTTTATAGCCTCGGACCTGCCTGTTCTTGGAAAAACATTAGGAACAGAGTATTTCTGTTGTATCCGCCAATAGGAATGTAGTACATGGAAGTACCATTGTCTTCGGAAAAACCCAGCATGACTCATGTGCATGTCGTAGCAGGTCTGTGAGTGGTGGTGGTAGAAATGTAACCTGACAGCCAAACATGGGAAACCACACTCGGGTAAAACCACGAATGACCTAGGTGATTAGAGATTAGGGCGCGAGGCACTGCCTGCATCGTGACTCATCACTCAGGAATGTCATCTCACAGTGTCCAGGGGACCCAAACAATAGACTTGACCGTGCATGTCACAACTGGTACATTAGTCCGCGACTTTGTGGCGCCATGAGGCGCTCATGAATGTCTGAGCCTGCCACCAACAGCTCGTCAAAGTGTCATCACGAAGCACTCGAGCTGCAGTCATGACGCGCATGCTACAACAGGCCCGTTAGTCACCGACTTCGTGGCGCCAATCTGACACTCGGGTAGACAGGTAGCTAAATGGTAATACTAGTAATGCAAGGAAATAAAAAAAATCGGGTATGTTTAATACATTTATTAAAAGTAAGAACACATTACAAAACTAAAACATTAACAATTTATTCTACATTTATTATGACCAACATTCGTTTATAAATTTTTAGCATTTCATTGCGAACAATCAGTTGAACATCCACAGAATGACACATTTTGCTGATGTTCCAGGAACAAACCCTTTTCACAAACATTTAAGGAGACTTACCTTAAGCTTTCTTTTCATTGGTCAAATAAAACATCTCCCTCTCTTCCCCTTTTACAATGATGCTGCTTCACCATTACGCTAAAATTCTGCAAGACCAAAAAAAAAATATACTTCCCTTAAACCTTACGGTAGAAATTTCATCCTAGGATGCTGTTACTGCATCTAGAAATTAAAAATTATATTATCTCATACAGGTTTTATTTACATGTTAGGCTTAACCATCCTACCACACACACACACACACACACATGCGTGCGCATGCGTGCACTGAGATGAAATACATACTTGCCCAAATAATGTACTTTTATTTACAAAGGCAACATATTAAAACACATAATATTTAAATTTTGTGTAGATTGGATGGTACCAGAAACCATACTACAAAACGAGCGGACAACACTTGATTCTTTACTATGATTGGGCTGACGGATTGCCTCTGGAATGCCCTTGTTACCTTCAACGACTCAGAATTAATACTTTTATCCATCAAAAAACAGCAACAGTTTAACTAAGCAAACATACACCCCACACCCCTCAAAAAATTGTTATTACACAAGGCATTATTTACATGGTAGGAGACCGCACATACGAAGTGCGAAGCTTCAGGTTAGAAATATTGATTAAAATAACTACTAAAGATGCTAATTTGTTTATGAAAAAATTGCACATGAAATACAGACACTTGCTTATTTACACACACATACATACATACATACATACATACATACATACATACATACACCCTGCATGGCTTCAGAAGTAAGTACGATATTTTGAAAACCACTCAAGACTTACATCTGTTTATGAAAAGGAGCTAAATATTAAAAAAAATTCAAAGTTAATTTTAGAGATGAAATATCATGTGCAAGTCCTTGCATGCGAGAAGATTTTATTACGCAATTATCTTCATTTTCCCCAAACCATAGGTCTGATGTCTGGATACCACACAAATCCCACACCTAACATATGCAATACGAGATGACTGCACGCCAGTCCAAGCCCCTGCGCTTAGAGACGAATCTGCACTAGAAGCGTTAGCAAGCATTGCAATTATCTAGCTTCACTAATGCAGATTCACCTCTGACTAGGTAGACCTCCTGAAACAGTAAACATAGGACGGTGAAACACATTAAAATAATGCATTTCAAAATAATTGAATAATATAAAACACTGCATATTTCACGAAAATCACCACGCAATTGACAGCCCTTTCAGTCACAATTCTGCGAATGCTATCACAGAATGCTAGATTTAGAAAGAAAGGATCATTCATTCCTTCATTATGGAACAAAGTAATACATCACATGAAGAGAAACAAAAAAGGCACACACTTCGTTCTTAGACTCGTGCCGCCTCCTTGACAGAGAGAAAAGATTGTACACATAAAATAGTATATATTTCATTTCCAGCGATGAAGCTGTACTAATATCACCTTGACAAGCTTAGATGATCTAGGGAGAGATAAAGTAAATATATTAACAAAAAAAGTCGATAAAATTCATTTACAAACAAAATACTTAACATTCCTTCGATTACATATTTTTCTCAATTTAATAAATGAGAGAACACAAACATTTGCTTAAATCACTATTTATCAATTTTAAACTCTCTTGTACATCAGGAAAAAATATATTGTATCATTCATTATTAGCTGTAATGTAAAAAATGCAAAACAGTTTCTTTGTGGGATGTGGAATGCTCACTCACGATCGAAAAAAAGAGGGGCTTCGCTGTAACTCAAGGGGAGGGGGGGGGGGGGAAACCATCTTGAAAGTTGAAGTTTCTCATATATTTGGATGTATAGTAATCAAGTAAGTAATAACATTTGGTGGTATAATATCCGTCTGATTAAAGTTTATTTGCTAACATGAATTCACAAATTAAACGAATCTCTGAGTACATTTGCTTATCTTTTTTAAAAAAAAATGCACAGATTGATTGTTTTATCATGAATAACCAGGAGCACACTAAAAAAACAAACGAAATTCTCGCCAATAATAACCAACAGCACACAAACAATAAAAAAAAACCATGTGTCAGTAATAACATGCAGCATGCGAAGAAAATCACCAAAATATTGTCAAGAATAACCATCAGTACATGTAGAATACCAATAAAGTCTTGACATGAAAAAGGCTGAAGTGCACGGAGAAAATCATCAAATTCTCGTCAGGTAAAAAAAGCAGAAGCACATGAAAAAAAAACCAACAATATTATAACACAGTAATGTTGAAGCACACCAAGAAATCTATCGAAATTTAATGTGAAAAAATAGGAGCACTCAGAGAAAACTATCAGGGAGAAGATTAAAAACTCATAAATTATCAATTTTTTTAAAAAAGTTCAATTTAAATCCTGCTAGAACTCTCATGTTGCTTAAGCAAAGAGTTCTAGCACAAGTCAACTTGTGAACTCTTTGCTTAAGCAACATGAGAGTTCACAATTCGGCTTGTGAACTCTTTGCTTAAGCAACATGAGAGTTCTAGCAGGATTTAAATAGAACTTTTTTAAAAAAATTGATAATTTATGAGTTTTTAATCTTCTCCCTGATAGTTTTCTCTGAGTGCTCCTATTTTTTCACATGAAATTTCGATAGATTTCTACGTGTGCTTCAACATTACTGTGTTATAATATTGTTGGTTTTTTTTCATGTGCTTCTGCTTTTTTTACCTGACGAGCATTTGATGATTTTCTCCGTGCATTTCAGCCTTTTTCATGTTAAGACTTTATTGGTATTCTACATGTACTGATGGTTATTCTTGACAATATTTTGGTGATTTTCTCCGCATGCTGCATGTTATTACTGACACATGGTTTTTTTTTATTGTTTGTGTGCTGTTGGTTATTATTGGCGAGAATTTCGTTTGTTTTTTTAGTGTGCTCCTGGTTATTCATGATAAAACAATCAATCTGTGCATTTTTTTTTAAAAAAGATAAGCAAATGTACTCAGAGATTCGTTTAATTTGTGAATTCATGTTAGCAAATAAACTTTAATCAGACGGATATTATACCACCAAATGTTATTACTTACTTGATTACTATACATCCAAATATATGAGAAACTTCAACTTTCAAGATGGTGAGTGAGCATTCCACATCCCACAAAGAAACTGTTTTGCATTTTATACATTACAACTAATAATGAATGATACAATATATTTTTTCCTGATGTACAAGAGAGTTTAAAATTGATAAATAGTGATTTAAGCAAATGTTTGTGTTCTCTCATTTATTAAATTGAGAAAAATATGTAATCGAAGGAATGTTAAGTATTTTGTTTGTAAATGAATTTTATCGACTTTTTTTGTTAATATATTTACTTTATCTCTCCCTAGATCATCTAAGCTTGTCAAGGTGATATTAGTACAGCTTCATCGCTGGAAATGAAATATATACTATTTTATGTGTACAATCTTTTCTCTCTGTCAAGGAGGCGGCACGAGTCTAAGAACGAAGTGTGTGCCTTTTTTGTTTCTCTTCATGTGATGTATTACTTTGTTCCATAATGAAGGAATGAATGATCCCTTCTTTCTAAATCTAGCATTCTGTGATAGCATTCGCAGAATTGTGACTGAAAGGGCTGTCAATTGCGTGGTGATTTTCGTGAAATATGCAGTGTTTTATATTATTCAATTATTTTGAAATGCATTATTTTAGTGTGTTTCACCGTCCTATGTTTACTGTTTCAGGAGGTCTACCTAGTCAGAGGTGAATCTGCATTAGTGAAGCTAGATAATTGCAATGCTTGCTAACGCTTCTAGTGCAGATTCGTCTCTAAGCGCAGGGGCTTGGACTGGCGTGCAGTCATCTCGTATTGCATATGTTAGGTGTGGGATTTGTGTGGTATCCAGACATCAGACCTATGGTTTGGGGAAAATGAAGATAATTGCGTAATAAAATCTTCTCGCATGCAAGGACTTGCACATGATATTTCATCTCTAAAATTAACTTTGAATTTTTTTTAATATTTAGCTCCTTTTCATAAACAGATGTAAGTCTTGAGTGGTTTTCAAAATATCGTACTTACTTCTGAAGCCATGCAGGGTGTATGTATGTATGTATGTATGTATGTATGTATGTATGTATGTATGTATGTATGTGTGTGTAAATAAGCAAGTGTCTGTATTTCATGTGCAATTTTTTCATAAACAAATTAGCATCTTTAGTAGTTATTTTAATCAATATTTCTAACCTGAAGCTTCGCACTTCGTATGTGCGGTCTCCTACCATGTAAATAATGCCTTGTGTAATAACAATTTTTTGAGGGGTGTGGGGTGTATGTTTGCTTAGTTAAACTGTTGCTGTTTTTTGATGGATAAAAGTATTAATTCTGAGTCGTTGAAGGTAACAAGGGCATTCCAGAGGCAATCCGTCAGCCCAATCATAGTAAAGAATCAAGTGTTGTCCGCTCGTTTTGTAGTATGGTTTCTGGTACCATCCAATCTACACAAAATTTAAATATTATGTGTTTTAATATGTTGCCTTTGTAAATAAAAGTACATTATTTGGGCAAGTATGTATTTCATCTCAGTGCACGCATGCGCACGCATGTGTGTGTGTGTGTGTGTGTGTGGTAGGATGGTTAAGCCTAACATGTAAATAAAACCTGTATGAGATAATATAATTTTTAATTTCTAGATGCAGTAACAGCATCCTAGGATGAAATTTCTACCGTAAGGTTTAAGGGAAGTATATTTTTTTTTTGGTCTTGCAGAATTTTAGCGTAATGGTGAAGCAGCATCATTGTAAAAGGGGAAGAGAGGGAGATGTTTTATTTGACCAATGAAAAGAAAGCTTAAGGTAAGTCTCCTTAAATGTTTGTGAAAAGGGTTTGTTCCTGGAACATCAGCAAAATGTGTCATTCTGTGGATGTTCAACTGATTGTTCGCAATGAAATGCTAAAAATTTATAAACGAATGTTGGTCATAATAAATGTAGAATAAATTGTTAATGTTTTAGTTTTGTAATGTGTTCTTACTTTTAATAAATGTATTAAACATACCCGATTTTTTTTATTTCCTTGCATTACTAGTATTACCATTTAGCTACCTGTCTACCCGAGTGTCAGATTGGCGCCACGAAGTCGGTGACTAACGGGCCTGTTGTAGCATGCGCGTCATGACTGCAGCTCGAGTGCTTCGTGATGACACTTTGACGAGCTGTTGGTGGCAGGCTCAGACATTCATGAGCGCCTCATGGCGCCACAAAGTCGCGGACTAATGTACCAGTTGTGACATGCACGGTCAAGTCTATTGTTTGGGTCCCCTGGACACTGTGAGATGACATTCCTGAGTGATGAGTCACGATGCAGGCAGTGCCTCGCGCCCTAATCTCTAATCACCTAGGTCATTCGTGGTTTTACCCGAGTGTGGTTTCCCATGTTTGGCTGTCAGGTTACATTTCTACCACCACCACTCACAGACCTGCTACGACATGCACATGAGTCATGCTGGGTTTTTCCGAAGACAATGGTACTTCCATGTACTACATTCCTATTGGCGGATACAACAGAAATACTCTGTTCCTAATGTTTTTCCAAGAACAGGCAGGTCCGAGGCTATAAAAGGCCAGGATTAACTGTCGGAGCTTCATTGTGTTCTTGGAGTTTGAGTGAGCTAGTTCGTGTGTGAGTTTCGCTGCTACCACGATTCCTACCGCCACCGATACATCATCTTCTGCAGCTCCACTTCATCGTTTTCTGAGGTATGCTACATGTTTCGTTAATATTTTTATGTTTCTCAGCTTTTTCGTAGGTTATCTGATAGCTAGTTTTTTCTCTGTACACTTATGTATGGGTAACCAGGAATTGTTTAGCTTAAACTTTTAACAGTACTTTAAATATTCTAGCATTTTTGAGTTGTGCATTAGTGTAGTTTTGAGGTTATGTAATCAATCATTTTGAGTTAACATTGAATACTTTTTCAGCTTTAACTTTTATGAGTAGGTACTTTAAATATTCTACCATTTTTAGGATTGTACATGAAGGAATAGCTTTGAGGTTATGTTTGCAACTTTTTTTATTTAGTAACATTACTAGTAGTTTAGGTTAGTAAGCTTGAGTGCTAGAGCTTTAAGGTTATGTTTGTAACTTTTTTATTTAGTTACATTGCTATCAGTTTAGGTTAATAAGCTTGAGGGATAGAGTTTTGAGGTTATGTTTGCAACTTTTTCGTGTTAACATCTAGCTACATTGTATTCTTAATTCTTTTGTTATAGTTCTCCGTGCGTCGAGCTACCGTTGTGTGTTCCGTACGTTGAGACCAGTCTACCGAGTGTCGTGATGATGGCGTCTACCGTTCAGAAATGCCGTTTCTGCTCTGCTACATTCACGGCAGGCCACAACCGCTACCGGCACGAGCGTCAGTGTGCTGAGAACCAGCATCGTGACCACCAACAGTGCCACCTATGTGGAAAGATGGTCGCACGCAGCGATAAGATGCAGCAGCACCTTGCATCATGTGCTGGAGCTGTCGCTACGACATCAGGCATGCGGTGTAGCTTCTGCTACAAGGCCTTCGCCCGTGCTGATTTTGCAAGACGCCATGAGAAGTCGGCTTGCGGTCTTAACCCAAACCGCATATCACATACCTGCGACAACTGTGCTAAGGAGTTCGCCAGGGCTGATAAGTTAAAAGCCCACATCAAGGTATGCAAGGGGCCTGCTCCGCCTCCAACAAAGAAGCAGAGGATGGTAGCAGTTAAGCCTGCAGTTACGCCCAAGCCTTCGACCAGCCGAACAAAGGTGGTGACCGGGACTGGTTTGGCCAATACCCACGGCTTCATCACCTCCGAAGTGGGTTTCAAGGGTAACTTGAAGACGTACGTGGCAGAAAATACGTCAAGTTCTGCCAAGGATATTTGTACGTACCTGGACTCCATCAAGAACAAAATAATCAACCAACTTGTGGAGGAGATTGAAGAGAACGGAGCTCTCAAATTCAATATCGTGCTCGAGTGCGCCTACAAAAAACCCGTAGATGCCTGTGAAGACAAGAGGGCCTTCAAAACCATGAATGTCCCCCTCTACGCAGTTCATGAGGTGGAGGAGGCAGTTACCGAGTCCATCTCTAAGATCTGCAAGGAGGAGGAAGACTACATGGGTAAGGGGTCCGGATGGACTTTGTCGGCCGTTAAGCGACTACAGTTGAGAATCAACAAGCTTGATCCACTCCGTGCCAGCTCCTACATCGAATTACCTACTTCCATCAAAGACAAATACGCAGTGATAAATCCGCAAAACCTCGAAGACCACATGTGCTTTAAGTGGTCGATTCTTGTGAAGTACGTGGAAGGTGAGCATCCTGAACGTGTCAACCAGCGCTACCATGACTTGGAGGGGATGTTCAACTTCAACAACACTGACTTCCCTACTCCAATCAAGCAAATACCACTGTTTGAAAAACAGAACCCCGGAGTCTCCATCAACATCTACAGTATCGACGAGAATCTGAATGTTGTTCCTGCACGAGTCGCTCCTGAAGAAAAAGAACATCATTTCGATCTTCTGCTCTTGGTCAATGACGATTCATCCCATTTCACCTACATCACTAATTTTTCTGCTCTGGTTCGGTCCCAAATCACTACACATCATGATGCTATTCATGTTTGTAAAAGATGCTTCAAGCATTACGATGATCGGGGTAGGGTTAGCGGGCTCACTGGTCTTCAGTGTTTGGAAAAACACCGTGAGCTCTGCAAACAGCATGCTGCTGTTAGGATGGAGATGCCATCGCCCGATCAAAACGGCCAGCCACCTGTTCTGAAGTTCAAAAACTTCCATCACAGTGATAAGATGCCCATCGTGGTATATTGCGACTTTGAAGCTATTCTAGAGAAAATCCATACATGTCACCCGAATACTGATGAGTCATACACGCTGCAGTACCAAAAGCATAAAGCATACAGCTACTGTATTTACGTGAAAGCTGATAATACCATCATTCCTGCACACCTCACTTCAGCACTTCCATCAGAGCCTGAATTGTATCGCGGTTGTGACGCAGAGGATAAGTTCATATCCCGCATTGTGGAGATTGGACATGACGTACAGAAAATATTTTCTACGTCTGTTCCTATGACTCCGCTCACACATGCACAAAACACTGCTTTTCTGCAAGCAAGGTGTTGTTGCTACTGTGGAGGAAAGTTCGGAGGAACTGTAAAGAATGTTCGTGACCACAATCACTTCACCGGCGAATTTATTGGGCCTGCATGTAATGACTGCAACCTTCTCAGGCGCAGACCGAAAAAGTTGATTGTGTTCTTCCACAACCTGGCATACGATCAGAACTTCATTATCAGGAAGTTGGGGTATGATAGTAAAGACATCTTCATCATTCCGAATTCAGAGGAGAAGCTGATAACTTTATCCAAGAAGTTACATGATAAGTTCAGCATTCAGTTTGTCGATACGTTCCGTTTTATGAGTCGGGGTCTTGCTTCGCTCGCTGAGTTCTTGCCTGCAGACAAGTTTATAAGTACTACTGAGTTTTTCGCGCCTGATGAGTTGGAGTTGGTTACCCGCAAGGGTGTCTTCCCGTATGATTTTGTGGATTCTTTTGCTCGACTAGATGATACTCGTCTTCCATCCATTGATGATTTCTACAATAGTCTGACTGATTCCATGATTTCAGAGATGGAGTACGCTCATGCAGTGAAAGTCTGGGACAAGTTTCAGTGTGCTACTTTGGGGGAGTACGCTGACTTGTATCTAAAGACAGATGTCCTGATTTTGGCGGATGTATTCGAGAATTTCCGTTCCATATGTTTGGAGACATACAGCCTAGATTCGTCTCACTATGTTTCTTGTCCAGGGTTCGCTTTCGATGCGATGCTTCGAACCACAGGCGTACAGCTAGAGCTTCTTACCGATTATGATATGTACATGTTTGTGGAGACTGGTATTAGGGGGGGAGTAGCGCAAAGCATTAAACGTCATTGCGTAGCCAATAACTCCTACATACCTGAGACATATGATGCATCCAAGCCATCCACATTCCTGGAGTACATTGATGCAAATAATTTGTACGGGTGGGCGATGTCTCTGCCGCTTCCAATTCGGCATTTCCAATGGGCAGACACATCAATTGATGTCGTGTCTGTCCCAGATGATTCTCCTACAGGCTACATTATTGAGTGTGATGTGGAGTACCCTCCCGAGCTCCATGAAAGTCATAAAGACCTGCCATTTCTCCCCATAAATCAGTGTCCGCCCGGCTCAAATCAATCAAAGTTGATGACAACACTTGAAAATAAAGAGCACTACATTGTCCACTACAAAAACCTCCAGCAAGCGGTATCTCATGGGCTGAGAGTGACTAAGATACATCGAGTCCTGCAGTTTGAGCAGTCGGCATGGTTGGAGCCCTATATTCGGCTGAATACCAACAAGCGGAAAGCAGCAGCCAACGAGTTCGAGAAGGAGTTCTTTAAGCTCGCTGTGAACTCGACATTTGGTAAACTGATGGAAAATAAAAGGCGGAGGCTCAAAATGGAGTTGGTGTGCTCTGAGAAGAGGTTCAAGAAGTTGGTGTGTCGTCCGTCCTTCAAGGACCGTACAATGTACGAACCGAATTTGTCTCTAGTCCACCTTAATCACGAGACCATCATTTTCGACAAGCCGATCTATGCCGGACTGGCCGTACTAGATCTTTCAAAGACTCTCATGTACGACTTCCACTACAATACCATGAAACCCCGTTACCATGACAATATTCACCTGATGTATATGGATACAGACAGTTTTGTGTATGAGATCCAGACAACAGACTTTTACTCAGACCTCAAAGCCGACCCTACACTGATGGCTAAATTCGACACCAGCTGCTACCCTTCCGACCACCCATGCTTCTCCCCCATCAACAAGAAAGTTGTCGGTAAATTCAAAGATGAATGTGGGGGAGAAGTGATGGAGGAGTTTGTAAGCCTACGGGCCAAACTCTACGCCTACAGGTGTGGTGGTAAGAGCGAGAAAAAGGCCAAGGGCATCCAGCGATGTGTGGTCAAAAACCACATAACATTCGATGACTACCTGGAAGCCCTGCAAGACCACCGCACAATGAGGGCAGGCGTTAGAGCAATTCGCTCCCATCAGCACATACTCTATACTGAGTACAGCAATAAGCTGGCCATAACGTGGGAGGACGACAAACGGCTGATCTGCGAAGATGGTATCCACACAGTACCCCACGGATATGTTGGAGGTGGCGAATAATTTTTTTTTCTGTAAATAGTTTTTGATTTAAATAGTTTGGCAGTTTGGTAGTTGTTTCCATTTGTTGTATAGTTTTTCTGTTTTTGCTGTACAGTTTATGTTTTTGATTTATAGTTTCCATTTTTGTTGTAAAGTTTCAGTTTTTTTATGTGTAGTTTTTGTTTTTGCTCCATTTTTGTTGTGTAAAATATGTTCTTAATTTAATAAATACAATTTTACCTACATATTGTTTATTATTTTTAATATAGAACCTATATCCCACGAGGTACTGATACTTATAAATGTCTTACAGAATGGTGAAATGTAATTATACACAAACATTAAAATATCTGCTTCCATGCAGCTTTTAAAACACGAGTACGCAAACATGAACTTGTTTATAAAAGTGAAATTGAACGCAGACATTACAAATATCTGCTTCCGTGCAGCTTTAAAACACGAGTACGCAAACATGAACTTGTTTATAAAAGTGAAATTGAACGCAGACATTAAAAATATCTGCTTCCATGCAGCTTTTAAACACATGTACGCAAACATGAACTTGTTTATAAAAGTGAAATTGAACGCAGACATTAAAAATATCTGCTTCCATGCAGCTTTAAAACACGTGTACGCAAACATGAGAAGAGATTATTACTTGTGAGTTAGGACTCTGAAAATTTTTTGGCCAGCTAAGATGGAGTAATAAATGTTTTTTTTTAAATTATCATTACTTTAACTAACGCATCCACAACGATAGTATTGATAACATATATTTTAGTTAAAACCTATAAGTGATAAGACTTTAAGAAAAAACTGTCGGTTACAACAACAAAATGACTGTGGATTTTGTGGATTTTGTGGATTCTGTGGATTTTGGTCTATAAGGTTCATAACAATGTTGGTAGAGAATTGTAACTCGACCTTACATACACTAACATACTTTATAAACCTACAGCCGATGACGACATCCATCAGATGAAATCAAGATGGCAGTCTCCACTAAATAAGATGGTCCCTCCAGCAGACAACGATGGTATATATTTTTTTCCCTGATTTTCTAAGTTAATAATTATGATTTTCCAAGATGGTGGATGTAATGAAAAATTGTAATATGAATGAGTGGGGTGTTCGATGACGATGCCATTGTAACAGAGGGGTGGGGGTGCTAGATGATGTACTTGTAATTTAGAGGAGTGGGGTGTTCGATACGTAGGTTTTTAATTAAAATTTTATTAAATAATATTTTTTTAATTTTATTTTAAAATTTTGATTATTTAATTTTTTAAAATTTAAATTTTTTTTCATTAAAATCGGATAATAAATAAAGATTTTCAAGATGGCGGACGAAACTCAAAATAGAGGAATGTTGTAGAAAACAAAATGGCCACCGGACTTGATGTAATCCAAGATGGTCGCCGGAAGTGACGTAATCCAAGATGGTCGCAGGAAGGGACGCAATCTAAGATGGCCGCCGGAAGTGACGCAATCTAAGATGGCCGCCGGAAGTGAAGTAATCCAAGATGGCCGCTGGAAGTGACGTCATCCAAGATGGCCGCCTCGAATCCCCGAATCCCCCTCCCCCCTCCCCTGTCCCCATATGAACCAAATACACCTACTCTTATAGTTTTTATCTAAAACATTTACCTGAAACTATTTGAAATAGACAGACCATTGCTGAAAGGAATTGAAAAAATGAGAGGTAGAATTTAAAAAATCATAACTCTCTTATTAGGTACACTATCAAATCTGTTCAAATTGTTTGTAAATATTAATATTTTTACCTAAAACTTTTTTTCAAACTATTTATGATAACACAAACTATTTATGATAACACAAACCATTACTGCAAGAGGTGGAAATGACAAGGCTCGAAAGACAAAATGTCATAAATTTTTAAAAATAAATATAGAATCGAATTCATTATAATTGATTGTAAAACGCCTAAAATTTATCTTAAATCTTTTACTGAACCATTTTTTGATGAATCGAACTATTACCGTAAAACAGAGGTTGAAATAAAAAAAAATGAAAACTTTCTTATTATCAAATTCATCAGAATTTATTAATAACCATCTTAATGTGACCTTAAAACTTTGCCCAAAAAAAGTTACGACCACGTATTAGTGCAAGGGATGAAGAATAATGCTTAAAGATCGAAACCTACCTTAGTAGAAATAATACGAAATTAGTTAGGACATTCCATGCTGGATGCATTAAGTTAAAAACATTAAGAATATTTTTGCTGCATGAAATATGAGAAAATGTTAAATCCATCTTTTTTTTTAATACTAGCGAACCTTAAAGGATATTATATAGGCTACATTAAGTTCTTAAAATGTTCCAGGAGTTTATTGAATTTTCCAAAACATTTCCAGAATAAATAGGTAGGTACTTCGAAATCTACCTACGCCTGTAGGCTGTGCCGAAAAGGATTGTTTTACTGACCAGAAAGTTACACGAACGATTCATAGACTTTGGATACGTTCGGGGTCAGATTGAGGGTCAGTGAAGAGTAGGATTCTTTTCCTAATCCATCTCTTAGTTTATTCATATTTTAGAGAATCCGCTAAACTCCAAGTCAAATGTTTTCTTTGCCTCCGTCGCATTGTTTTGAAACCAGTACGGCGGAGAGTGGTTTGTGTCGGTCGACTGAAAATGCGTGCTTGCCAGTACACTCACCGCAGATTTTTTTAAATTACTTATTCGGGGCCCGCTCGCGGCGGACACACTACTATAGTCTGTGCCACGTAACTTGTCTCAGTTCCGAAAACCTTCAATAGAAGTACCAACGATCTGCTGTTCTGAATATTTTGTTTCTTGCTAACCTCACCTAATCTAAAAGTACTGGGTTGGAAAAGGTTTAGGTTAGGGAACACTAAATGCGCATCTCAGGCCGAAGCTTATGCGCTTTATCATGATGGGCATTCAACCATGTGCTTAAATTGAGGGATGGCCAGACGTGGCAGCAATTGATATCGTGACTAACTCCCCTATCTTAACTTTAGAGTATAACTAGATACGTTGAGCCCAGGAAAAACCCTGGGTTCAGCCATACGGGTTGTAATATGGCATGAATTAAGCAAGCAGGTAAAGAACACAGGACAAAAGAGGGTGTTACAGGAGAAGAGTTGCTCTGGGCAGAAAAGTTACTACCATGCGTTGTTTGGGTGCTTGGACACGATGGCTCGCATGAGATTTGAATTCGCATCTGCTTTTGGTGTACTTTAGTCACCCATCCGTCTGACAGTCACCTTCTGAAACATTTAATTAAATGAGACAATTTTTTGGTATTTAAGAGGCCACTCCAGTGTTTCAGGGGCACTACGCAACCCGCGTTAACCTCATAAGATTCAATGCTATTTTCAATTTGCTTATAACTTGTTAACTAATATAGATTTCAAAATGATGCTTGCTTGATATGTAAGACAACGTTGCTCTTATCAAAGCCCCTTTCTTCAAAAACGTGCATAAATTATGGTTCAAACCTAGACAATACACTTATGCATATTAGTAAAGATTAGTATAAAACCATAATTTATGCACGTTTTTGAAGAAAGGGGCTTTGATAAGAGCATCGTTATCTTACATATCAAGCAAGCATCATTTCGAAATCTATATTAGTTAATAAGTTATAAGCAAAATGAAAATATCATTGAATCTTATGAGGTTAACGCGGGTTTCGTAGTGCCCCTGAAACACTGGAGTGGCCTCTTAAGTAGAATTAAAAAAATTTAATTGGACCACACTTCAGAAAGAATAGAACATCAGGTCACCTGTCGCCAGCAAAAAATGCAGTTAGCGAAATCATCAAGTCTGTCATCGAGGTTGTTCTGTAGACATATTTTCTAAACTATGCTTCGTGTCACTGCCAGTTTTCGTGAACAAACATCACGCGTTGCTTTGCAAGTGAGATTTGGGGAAATGGAAGTATCCCTGGTGCTACTTCTGAGAGCTTTCAAATTTGAGATAAGTTACATGGCATGGCACATGCTATAAAATGTTATCACCAGAGTTCTCACCGCGCGAGGGCAGCACAAAGATTAAAATTTCAACCCCCGTTATGGAAGAGAACCGAATGATTCACTACAATTTCTGCTTTGTACGGTTTCTCGAAATCGCTCATGGTAAACTCTGGGACGGTTAATTAACTTAAGGGGGTGCCTCCCATTTCATATCAAGATTTTATATTTACAATAATTACTGATAAACTTGTAGACTTTTTCAATTGTTTAACTTTCACGAAATGAAAAATACTTACAGCGCATACTTTATGCATAATTAGCTGCCAAAGTTACATTTTTAACGTTTTTGAGTTGTACAAATAAAGATAACTTAATTTATTAAAAAAATGAAACTTTTAGAAGTTATACTTCCTTAGGAGCGTAATGAAAAAAATGATGAGAGTGAAATTTTAAGATGCGCGTGCATCACTGTAACACAAAATTAACAGGTTGAAGCTGCCCGCTAAACCGTTCATTAAGTCTCGAAAAAAATCTACCAACAAAATAGAAGTAGAACCTCTATTAGTCGCGCAAGTTGGCACGCTCGTCGCCTCTGATCACTGTTTTCATATTTATATTATTTATTAACATGTTTCTAGTTTCTACATTCACAACACGTGTTTTAGTTTTACAAGTGCGAATTATATATGTGTTAATAAATTATATTCAGTAGTGATTTAAATTGAATATTTTGATTAATATTATTTACTATTCATAAATATTAGTAAAAAAATTGTGCCTTTATACTTTTTCAAGTGCTCCAATATAATTGAGGTTAAATATCCGTGTGTATTATTTATTGGTATGAATGAAAATATTATTTAATATAAATAATACTAAATATTATTAAATTATTAATGTAAAATATTTATAATTGGTTATTTGATATTTACAAAATAAAGAAATTAATTTAATAAAACATTTAATAAAAAATTTGTGATAAAAATTAAAATAAAACATCAAATAAAACTATTAATTTTTAATATTTATTATTAAATTAAGAAAATAATAATTATTTTATAATGGATAAACTTAAATAAAATTTTTGAATTTATTATTAAATTTATTCATTTTCTTTTAAAGTATTAAATAATCAATAATAAATATTTAAAATTAGGAACCTTATAATATTTAGTACAAATTATGTCATATATATTTTTATTATTCTATAAATTTTAATTATTTAACTTTTCAAATTTAAACTGAACTTTATTCACTGTGTTGACTCTTTTTCCAGCCCTTTTATAATTTTATTGTAATTAATAATTTGCAAGCAATTAAAAACAATTTTTGACGTGACAACGTCTAATAAATCGATGAACGCCGGCTGTACAAACGAAAAAGTGTCCCACTACGGATGTCCCACTACGGATGTGTCCTGTTTGCTCATTGTACGCATGCGTGGCATCTCTCTTCCACTCGATTGGAATAACCATCGATTTGACTTTTCAATCATATTTTCGTCGTTTGAATTATTAATATTATGTAATTTAACGATCGTCCACCGATTTTCAGCACAATCGGTAGGTTTATTTAAATGTAATGTTGAAAATTCAAATACGTATTGAACCAACAATGGTGTTTTACAGTTACACATAATAATTCAAATTACACCCAGGATCTTTTGCACAACGTTTTAAAAAATATTGTAACACATTATAAATAAGTTTTGTGTATTTGGGATGCGTATTTGTTATTAAATCGTGTTATAAAAACGAAATGATATTATTCTCCATTTATGAAATTTTTTTTTATAAATATATAAGTATATAACATCTGAAACTACATTTTTTTTAAGTATGGCCTCGTGGGCTTGCGGTTAGCGTAGAATATAATATTTTTAATGCCTAACTGGTTTGGTTGCAAAAACCTATTACGACTCAGTCTCAGGCCGAATATGATATTTCCTTTTCTTCTGGATCAATCATTATTTCATCAATGTTTTGTTATGACGTTGTCACTTTAAACTATCGTCCGTAAACCGACTTTACAGACAACGATTTTTTTTTAATGATGCCAAAGAAGTATAACTTCTCACGCGTGTGCATAAGTACACGCACCCATTTTTTTTTTTTAATGTTTAACAGCAATGCCACTCGCTACTTCAAGAAATGGTTTGAATTTCTTTCAGAAAATATTAATTAATTTTATCTGGGATTTCAAAATTCTCAAATTTGTTACTATTTTGACAGCCAAGAAACATGAAATGAGTTTTCGTGATATAAATGCAAACCATATCATGAAGTAGCCAGTGGCATTGCAGTTAAACCTAAAAAGTTTCAGTTCTGCAATACATTAAATTCTCCTTATTTGTATAACCAAAAAACGTTAAAAATGTGACTTTGGCAGCTAATTATGCAAAAAGGATGCGCTGTATAAATTTTTCATTTTGTAAAAGTTAAACAATTGAAAAAGTCTAAAAGTTGACCAGTGATTAATATAAATATAAAATCATGACCTGAAATAGAAGACACGCCCTTAAGGGGTAATGGCAGATTCATTCCCCACCGTCCCGTATTCAGTGTCCCACAAACTTACAATATTATTACGCAGTTAAATACATGCACATCTTACGGTACGTAATTCCTGATGGTCCGTCACCACAGCGAACTCAAGCGAAAAACCTACAATTTTTTTGCCATAATGTTGGAAACGCATCTGCAGTACGTACATACATAAGTGGTAGTCGGGAGTAGGAACCTCTTGAAAGTGATCGGCGGGCTCCGTGTTTATCGTGTTTATTCAGCAGGATTCGACAGTCGTTGACAGAAAATTTAGTTTTGCCCGGAACTCGTGTTGAAATGTTTACATTATATTAAGACGGAGTCGGACTCGTATGCAATTCTGAGCTCTACCGTATACGTTGCAACGTGCGACAAATACAAGCTGCGGTGTTAGCAACGTTTGTTTATGTTCTAATTACGTTAAAAATGTTTTCACATAAATTAATGCATATTGTTCTATTATTACTTTGTGGTTTATTTTTGTTATGTATGTAAATTACACCTAATTTATTGATCACGAAGTATAAATAATTTGTTTAAATAAATTAATATTTCGTTACCTGGAAATACATTCCCTTTGGTTGCCATTTGTTACGTTTCCGTACATTGCGGAAGCGGCAGACGCGATAGTGAAACTTTCCGGGAGTTCCGCCCCCGTTTCCTTGCCATTGTAGAAAAGGCCTAAGGGCGGTATTCCTGGAAAACTAAAAACTAAAAATTATTTTCAAATAAAAAATTATGTGTACATTTGGCTAGATAATTTAACTGATGAAGTGATGGCTTTAGTATTTAAGTAAGTTTTATATATTGTTATAACTTTGTACCTGTACTTTACTTAAAAAACTAATTTTAATTGAATTATATTTTCATTTATTCATGTAAAAATGTTATAATTAATACATTTTTCGTTTATACATTATATTGCATTTTAATAAATTTCTCTTTTTAACTTTCATCTTTATAAAACTAATGTAAGGTTTCTTAGGTTTAATTTTATATATTTATTAATCAGTTATTATAAATTTACAAATGTTTACAATCGTCAAAATACCGCATGTAATTTGAAGTGACTAGATGCACTCACATACAAGCTTGCTTTCGTGAGTGCTAAATTTCCTGGTTAATTAAGTGAATATTGTTAACAAAGTGTAAAAAAAAGGGAAAATAATAATTATTATTAACAATTATTATTATAAGACGTTCGCGAAAGGTAGCGAATAAGCGTTGCTGTGTTAGGATACAACCGTTACCTCACTCGCGAGCCTCATTCCAGAACATGTCTTAAACCGAAACCCAGTAACGAAACCAACCGGAAACCATTTTAATAAACGGTGCCCTGCGCGAGGATAGAAACTGATTTCAACGCATTCTAGCGGACGTTTCGCAGCCGTCGATACAATAGAGAGAGCAGCACTATCGTACGAATTAAATTGTGTTATTTTCAAGGATTATTTAAGTTGCGATTATTTCTTGTTATAACCATCAAAGTGTACAAAATGTATTCCAGTACAGATTCGATACCATAACATTTAATTTAGCACAGCAGCACGCTTGGTACGCTCTCCGATGTTCACGGGTAAAGTCTGTGTCTTGTAATACCCGCCTAAGTGTTACAGAAGTACCTGCAGAGGAGCCCACGTGTTGGGGTAGTCCCACTGCTGGCCAGTCAGCTCCTGGCTGGTGGGGATCCCGCCCGGGTAGCGCAGGATGTTCACGTCCTCCAGGTACTCGAGCACCCGCTCGACGTAGTGGCTGGCGTCGCGGCGGTCGAACGACTGCGTCCACAGCGGCGCCAGGTTCGACGGGTAGAAGTAGTTGCGTCGCTGGCGGCTGACGAAGTCGTAGTCGAGCCACGCACCCACGTTCTCCCGCCACAGCACCTTCTTGATGGCGCGCTGCAGGTCGCGCGACAGCCGCGTGTAGTAGCGCGCCCGATCCTGGCGGCAGACACCCCCTCATTATACATGGCGCGCTGCAGGTCGCGCGACAGCCGCGTGTTGTAGCGCGCCCGGTCCTGGCGGCAGACACCCTCTCATTATACATGGCACGCTGCAGGTCGCGCGACAGCCGCGTGTAGTAGCGCACCCGGTCCTGGCGGCAAACACTCCCTCATTATACATGCCGCGCTGCAGGTCGCGCAACAGCCGCGTGTAGTAGCGCGCCCGGTCCTGGCGGCAGACACCCCCTCATTATACATGGCGCGCTGCAGGTCGCGCGACAGCCGCGTGTAGTAGCGCGCCCGGTCCTGGCGGCAGACACCCTCTCATTATACATGGCACGCTGCAGGTCGCGCGACAGCCGCGTGTAGTAGCGCACCCGGTCCTGGCGGCAGACACCCCCTCATTATACATGCCGCGCTGCAGGTCGCGCAACAGCCGCGTGTAGTAGCGCGCCCGGTCCTAGCGGCAGACACCCCCTCATTATACATGGCGCGCTGCAGGTCGCGCGACAGCCGCGTGTAGTAGCGCGCCCGGTCCTGGCGGCAGACACCCACTCATTATACATGGCGCGCTGCAGGTCGCGCGACAGCCGCGTGTAGTAGCGCACCCGGTCCTGGCGGCAGACACCCCCTCATTATACATGGCGCGCTGCAGGTCGCGCGACAGCCGCGTGTAGTAGCGCGCCCGGTCCTGGCGGCAGACACCCCCTCATTATACATGGCACGCTGCAGGTCGCGCGACAGCCGCGTGTAGTCGCGCCCGGTCCTGGCGGCAGACACCCCCTCATTATACATGGCGCGCTGCAGGTCGCGCGACAGCCGCGTGTAGTCGCACCCGGTCCTGGCGGCAGACACCCCCTCATTATACATGGCACGCTGCAGGTCGCGAGACAGCCGCGTGTTGTAGCGCGCCCGGTCCTAGCGGCAGACACCCCCTCATTATACATGGCGCGCTGCAGGTCGCGCGACAGCCGCGTGTAGTAGCGCACCCGGTCCTGGCGGCAGACACCCCCTCATTATACATGGCGCGCTGCAGGTCGCGCGACAGCCGCGTGTAGTAACGCGCCCGGTCCTGGCGGCAGACACCCCCTCATTATACATGGCACGCTGCAGGTCGCGCGACAGACGATTGTAGTAGCGCGCCCGGTTCTGGCGGCAAACAAACTCTCATTATACACATTTGTACACATCTATGTACCAATCAATCGGTGTATCGCTCTCTTGATGATTTAAAGTTTTCATGTATCTATATTGATATATTGTTCTATGGCCGTGTCCAGTAGTTTCAATATTTTTCAATTTTTACTTAAAATAGATAACCTATTATGGTGGTAAACAGTAAAAATTCCGTGTTTGTTTGAAAAAGGCTTTGTCTCCAGTATATTTCCTAAGGGTCTCTGGAGAAACACAGGATCAAGTTGCAGCTAGTTTCAAGTTAACAATAGAGTGTCGACATTATCAGGGAAGTCTACCGGGAAAAATAGTTTCGGCTACGCTATCAAAGCACAACACATATTTACGTCACTCTATGTTTAATAAAGGTAAAATTTACAATAATTGTATACCAGCTGTAAACTGATAACGCAACTGAAATGTTGTACCTAACCGAACCATTAAACTGCCATTAACTAGGAGTGTCGCAATGTCATTTTACACAGTGATTATAAAGAAGAAAAGATATAATTTTTTTCTTTAAAATTTTTTATCGCCTTTGTTTTGATGCGCTCCTATGTTCAATATTTACCAATACATATTTTGTTAAAGATGCCCCTTAGATTGGGTGTTCAAATCGGTATTTATGCCTGGGGAGTAATTATATTGTATGCCTAGAATCGATGTGGGATTATACAACGCGTCCAATAATTTAACTCCAAGCCTAGAACAATTGATATGCCCGTAAATTACGACTCTGAATCAAAAAATCAAAATTCAGTACGTGTTGTTGTTTTATGATATATGCATTTAAAAAGTGTGATTAATTGTGCTATAAACATTTTTTTCTTTACCTTGAGTTGTGGAGTAGTATAGGAATGGGGCTTCTGGGACATGGCTTCTGGCTGTGGTGCCTGTGGTGCCGACCGCCATCTTGGATTGTGACGTCACGGCGGCCATCTTGGATGACCATGACCTTGACCTTGACCTTTGACCTTGACCTTTAATTTGATCCTCAAAAATCGCCAAAATCCGCCAAAATTGGGCAAAATTTGCCCAAAATTCCTCAAAATTCGCCAAAATTTCCATTTATGTGGAAAAAAATTCCGCCAAAAAATCTCAAATAATTCCACAGTTCAAAAATTAGGATTTCGAAAATCCTCAAAAGTCGCTTTGCCCTAGAAAAAACGAAAACTCCTAAAAGCGGCTTAAAACTCCTAAGAGCTAGCTGCTTATAAGCCGCCGACCTTGAAAATAAGGATGTCATGGCAGCCATATTGGATGATGACGTCACCGTTGCAAATTTTGTTACGGCCGCCATCTTTAACTTTTTTATTTATTATCCGATTTTAATGAAAAAAAATTTAAAAATTATAAAAAAAAATCCATTTAATAAAATTTTAATAAAAGATTTATAAAAATTATATTTTTACGACACGGAGTTCGGAGTCCTCGGTTCGAACCCGGTGAGGGCAAAAAAATTAAAAATGGCGACCGATCCTTCCCCCCGTGGTGTGTGCTAGCAGACTGACTCCCACCACTTTTTTTCAAAGCATATAGATCGTCATCTAGTATGACGTCATGTCCGCCATCTTGTCTTTGATGCTGGAAGCCATCATCAATGTATCGTCGGCGAGAGTGCGCTCACGCCATGTTAGTTTAGTTCTTATCCGATAGAGTGCAGTAATCATTTATTACTGTGACACCCGCCATCTTGAAATTTGGCCGCCATCTTGAAAATCCGTAATTATTTAGCTAGAAATTCGGGAAAAGTTCCAAAATTCATTAAATAAATCACTCATTAATTTACATATTGATTCGATCGATTCACGTCCTCGGTTCGATACCTGATCGATGCAATAATGTTTAATTTTATGAAAAAATAATAATTTCAATAAACCATGTTAAACTTTCGTAAAGAGACTTTAAATCCTCTACTACCATCATCCTATCAGACGTCAAGACTACCATATTGGAAATTCGTAATTTTAATGCTAGAGATTCGGGAAAAAGTTCAAAATTCATTAAATAAATTTGTAATCAATATACTGATTGATTGGATCGACTAAGGTCCATGGTTCGATCCCTTGTCGATACAAAACAACATTAATATTTTTAAAAAGTACCACTAAAGTGTAAGGTTTGAGAAAATAAAAAACACCGCAAGTTCTTTTAAAAAAACTTTTATTTCATACATACTACACTACTACAAGTACAAAAAAACACTGACAAATTACTAAAGTTTTGTGGATTTCTCGATTCAAACAGTCTTCTTATTGTACGGACTAAGCCTTTTACATGACTTTAAATGTCTATACGATCCGTTCATCACCACAGCCAGAGACGGACTGAAGTTCATATCACTTATATAGTCTCATTAGCCGGTACAACACATGAGTCGAAACAATAACCATGTTCATTATACGTCTCGGAGCATTTTTTATAATGACGATGTAAGCTATCGAGACGTGAAATTAGTTTATTACATTTTATACACTGAAATTGTATTCTTTGAACATTATTAGAACAACCGCTCCTTTCATGTCTGCGCGCATTTGAAGTTCTAGTAAATGATGCGTCACAATATTTGCACTGATACGATGCACGCTCTTCATGAATTGAAGTCTGGAATACAGATGGTGAAACTTCAGCTGATGGTGGAACAGCACATATCGAAGTCTCCTCCAGCGTTGTCAGAGGCGTTGCCAACGGGATCTGCTCCAACATCGTCGGCGCCGACGTCATGGTTCTCGTAGTCGATGGTACATCCTCCATCGAGTACGACGTTAAAGTCGGTAAAGATGCCATCGAAGTCTCAAGAACAGGCAATTACGCGACTTATACACCAGAAGAAACAAACTAGGTGATCCGTACACCGTCAACGGCAGTAACAAACTAAGCGTCCTGGTGTATAGGACTCGTTTATATACATTAACCGGTTTGAATAATACGCTAGTCAAATCAAGAACAATTTACTAAAATACTAGAGTCAAAACAACATTAAAAAAATAGAAGCACCATCAACAAAAAAGGAAGCACATTTGGAAGCACCTTCAAAAAAGGAAAAACAATAGGAAGCACCGACTACGAAAAAACAGCACATTTGGAAGCACCGACAACGAAAAGGCAGCACATTTGGAAGCACCGTCATCGAAAAGGCAGCACATTTGGAAGCACCGACTACCAAAAGGCAGCACATTTGTAAGCACCGACTACGAACAGACAGCACATTTGACAGCACCGACAACGAAAAGGCAGCACATTTGGAAGCACCGACTACGAAAAGGCAGCACATTTGACAGCACCGACAACGAAAAGGCAGCACATTTGGAAGCACCAACTACGAAAAGGCAGCACATTTGGAAGCACCGACAACGAAAAGGCAGCACATTTGGAAGCACCGACTACGAAAAGGCAGTACATTTGGAAGCACCGACTACGAAAAGGCAGCACATTTGACAGCACCGACAACGAAAAGGCAGCACATTTGGAAGCACCAACTACGAAAAGGCAGCACATTTGGAAGCACCGACAACGAAAAGGCAGCACATTTGGAAGCACCGACTACGAAAAGGCAGCACATTTGGCAGCACCGACAACGAAAAGTCAGCACATTTGGAAGCACCGACTACGAAAAGGCAGCACATTTGGAAGCACCGACTACGAAAAGGCAGCACATTTGGCAGCACCGACAACGAAAAGGCAGCACATTTGGAAGCACCGACTACGAAAAGGCAGCACATTCTTAAGCACCGACTACGAAAAGGCAGCACATTTGGAAGCACCGACAACGAAAAGGCAGCACATTTGGAAGCACCGAAAACGAAAAGGCAGCACATTTGGTAGCACCGACAACGAAAAGGCAGCACATTTGGAAGCACCGAAAACGAAAAGGCAGCTCATTTTGGATGCACTATCATAAAGGCAGCACATTTTGGAAGCACCATCGAATAAGGAAGCACATTTGGAAGCTCCAACAACAAAAAAAAAAAGGGCAAAAAGGATGCAAAATTTACGAGATCTAAGTCTTAGTTAGAAATCATAATACAAGAAATAGAAACATTAAATTCTTATAATTTAAATTATTTCTTTTATTTCTTTACATTATACAAATGCAAGTAAAACAAGCCATTATTGTATGTAGCCAGCTTCCCTCAGTTCCTTGAGTATGAAGGATATTTCTTTGATGCACGAATAGTATCCTGCACAAAGCGAACCATGTAGAAGTCTTAACCGGTCAACCAATATGTTTGGATCTTTCCATGATGTGTAATCATTCTCTTCTACCACCATCTTCCTTGCACCTTTATAATAAATATTATGATCTCTGGTGTCTTCCGTTTTACCACCAACCTCAGGGTAACTTTCATGTTTGAGACGGTGATCATCACAAGCTTGATCAGATTTATTTAATATATCACGTCGTTTCCAACGTTTCGGTCTCAGGACACCGCCACATTCTTCGATCTTGGCAGCTTTAGGTGCTTTATCATAGGCTATGTCTTTGTCTGCAGCCTCAGAGTCACTGTAACAATCACCGTAGAAGTAATCGTCTTCACCCAATTTACCATAATAATTCGATGTTGATGATGTTGAAGTGTCTTCATCGTCTTCATGCTTCCTTTTTAGGAGTCCATCATTTTTACAAAGTAGGAAAGAACTACTTGAATTCGGCTGGAATATATTCTCACTTTTCACGTTAAGGATTCTTCCATTGTCTTCATTCTTCCGTAAATCATCATCCTCCTTCAATTTTAGTTCTTTGTCGAGATCGGAAGAGCCAAGAAAATTATTGTCGTAATGCAGATCACTCTTCCTTAGGCTAGTAGATTCATCGTTGTCCTCTAGCTTGTACGCAGGCTTGGCGCTACAAGTTCTGCCATGTCTTTTTAGGCTCTCTCTCCGCGTAAACGACTTGCTACATCGAACACAACTTATCATATTGCGCAGTGGATTTTTAACACAGTCATTCTTCTCGTGTTGTCTTTTATTCTTTCTCAAGATAAACTCTTTACTGCAAAACTTACACCTATGTTCTTTCGATACAGCGTCAGATCCCAAATCGGAATTCATATTAGTTACTGAGACTAATGTCAGATGCAAACTAAGAGTTTTAAATTAGATATATTACTTAAATATAATTTTTTTATTATTTCATCAGCGATAATTAATATATCTCATGCAAAAGTACTTTATGCATGTAGTTCTGCTTTTCAACAACAGATGTCGACACATGTTGCTTGCAGGTAAATAATATTTAGTTCTTTTATGCGGGATGCCTGATGCTCACTAACGATCGCAAAAGAAGGATGGCTTCGATAGACTCCAAGGAAAAGGAAGTTCGTCTTGCATGTTGGTGCTCCACAGATGTCTCATGGCGTAATATTAATTTGACTGAGTAACGATATTTGTCAATTCCACCTGATAAAAAAAAATTGCAAGTTTTGATTTAGTAGCAGAAATTATCGAATTAAATGTAACTCCAATTAAAATGACATGTCTCATTAGACAAAAAAAAATCCATGCAGAGAGCGGTTCCTCAGAATAGTCAGAAACACTTGAAGAAACCACAGGAATGATTGCAAGAACACGGGAGAAACCATCAAAATATTGACATTAATAATCAGGAGCACACGGAGAAAACCATCATAATATTGGCAAGAATAATCAGGAGCACACGGAGAAAACCATCATAATATTGACCAGATTAATCAGAAGTACTCGGAGAAAACCACCACATGTTTTCCTTGATATCATAAAATTACAGGAAAAAATATTTAAAAATAAAAATAAATTTAAAAAAAAAATAAAAAAATGCATAAACAGTTTCTGATAGCTTGTAAACTTATCATTGTTGAGCAAAGATAGAGTTCTTGTACAAGCCAGAAATTTATGCATTTTTTTATTTTTTTTTTAAATTTATTTTTATTTTTAAATATTTTTTCCTGTAATTTTATGATATCAAGGAAAACATGTGGTGGTTTTCTCCGAGTACTTCTGATTAATCTGGTCAATATTATGATGGTTTTCTCCGTGTGCTCCTGATTATTCTTGCCAATATTATGATGGTTTTCTCCGTGTGCTCCTGATTATTAATGTCAATATTTTGATGGTTTTTCCCGTGTTCTTGCAATCATTCCTGTGGTTTCTTCAAGTGTTTCTGACTATTCTGAGGAACCGCTCTCTGCATGGATTTTTTTTTGTCTAATGAGACATGTCATTTTAATTGGAGTTACATTTAATTCGATAATTTCTGCTACTAAATCAAAACTTGCAATTTTTTTTTATCAGGTGGAATTGACAAATATCGTTACTCAGTCAAATTAATATTACGCCATGAGACATCTGTGGAGCACCAACATGCAAGACGAACTTCCTTTTCCTTGGAGTCTATCGAAGCCATCCTTCTTTTGCGATCGTTAGTGAGCATCAGGCATCCCGCATAAAAGAACTAAATATTATTTACCTGCAAGCAACATGTGTCGACATCTGTTGTTGAAAAGCAGAACTACATGCATAAAGTACTTTTGCATGAGATATATTAATTATCGCTGATGAAATAATAAAAAAATTATATTTAAGTAATATATCTAATTTAAAACTCTTAGTTTGCATCTGACATTAGTCTCAGTAACTAATATGAATTCCGATTTGGGATCTGACGCTGTATCGAAAGAACATAGGTGTAAGTTTTGCAGTAAAGAGTTTATCTTGAGAAAGAATAAAAGACAACACGAGAAGAATGACTGTGTTAAAAATCCACTGCGCAATATGATAAGTTGTGTTCGATGTAGCAAGTCGTTTACGCGGAGAGAGAGCCTAAAAAGACATGGCAGAACTTGTAGCGCCAAGCCTGCGTACAAGCTAGAGGACAACGATGAATCTACTAGCCTAAGGAAGAGTGATCTGCATTACGACAATAATTTTCTTGGCTCTTCCGATCTCGACAAAGAACTAAAATTGAAGGAGGATGATGATTTACGGAAGAATGAAGACAATGGAAGAATCCTTAACGTGAAAAGTGAGAATATATTCCAGCCGAATTCAAGTAGTTCTTTCCTACTTTGTAAAAATGATGGACTCCTAAAAAGGAAGCATGAAGACGATGAAGACACTTCAACATCATCAACATCGAATTATTATGGTAAATTGGGTGAAGACGATTCCTTCTACGGTGATTGTTACAGTGACTCTGAGGCTGCAGACAAAGACATAGCCTATGATGAAGCACCTAAAGCTGCCAAGATCGAAGAATGTGGCGGTGTCCTGAGACCGAAACGTTGGAAACGACGTGATATATTAAATAAATCTGATCAAGCTTGTGATGATCACCGTCTCAAACATGAAAGTTACCCTGAGGTTGGTGGTAAAACGGAAGACACCAGAGATCATAATATTTATTATAAAGGTGCAAGGAAGATGGTGGTAGAAGAGAATGATTACACATCATGGAAAGATCCAAACATATTGGTTGACCGGTTAAGACTTCTACATGGTTCGCTTTGTGCAGGAAACTATTCGTGCATCAAAGAAATATCCTTCATACTCAAGGAACTGAGGGAAGCTGGCTACATACAATAATGGCTTGTTTTACTTGCATTTGTATAATGTAAAGAAATAAAAGAAATAATTTAAATTATAAGAATTTAATGTTTCTATTTCTTGTATTATGATTTCTAACTAAGACTTAGATCTCGTAAATTTTGCATCCTTTTTGCCCCTTTTTTTTTTGTTGATGGAGCTTCCAAATGTGCTTCCTTATTCGATGGTGCTTCCAAAATGTGCTGCCTTTATGATAGTGCATCCAAAATGAGCTGCCTTTTCGTTTTCGGTGCTTCCAAATGTGCTGCCTTTTCGTTGTCGGTGCTACCAAATGTGCTGCCTTTTCGTTTTCGGTGCTTCCAAATGTGCTGCCTTTTCGTTGTCGGTGCTTCCAAATGTGCTGCCTTTTCGTAGTCGGTGCTTAAGAATGTGCTGCCTTTTCGTAGTCGGTGCTTCCAAATGTGCTGCCTTTTCGTTGTCGGTGCTGCCAAATGTGCTGCCTTTTCGTAGTCGGTGCTTCCAAATGTGCTGCCTTTTCGTAGTCGGTGCTTCCAAATGTGCTGCCTTTTCGTTGTCGGTGCTGCCAAATGTGCTGCCTTTTCGTAGTCGGTGCTTCCAAATGTGCTGCCTTTTCGTTGTCGGTGCTTCCAAATGTGCTGCCTTTTCGTAGTTGGTGCTTCCAAATGTGCTGCCTTTTCGTTGTCGGTGCTGTCAAATGTGCTGCCTTTTCGTAGTCGGTGCTTCCAAATGTACTGCCTTTTCGTAGTCGGTGCTTCCAAATGTGCTGCCTTTTCGTTGTCGGTGCTTCCAAATGTGCTGCCTTTTCGTAGTTGGTGCTTCCAAATGTGCTGCCTTTTCGTTGTCGGTGCTGTCAAATGTGCTGCCTTTTCGTAGTCGGTGCTTCCAAATGTGCTGCCTTTTCGTTGTCGGTGCTGTCAAATGTGCTGTCTGTTCGTAGTCGGTGCTTACAAATGTGCTGCCTTTTGGTAGTCGGTGCTTCCAAATGTGCTGCCTTTTCGATGACGGTGCTTCCAAATGTGCTGCCTTTTCGTTGTCGGTGCTTCCAAATGTGCTGTTTTTTCGTAGTCGGTGCTTCCTATTGTTTTTCCTTTTTTGAAGGTGCTTCCACATATGTTTCCTTTTTTGTTGATGGTGCTTCTATTTTTTTAATGTTGTTTTGACTCTAGTATTTTAGTAAATTGTTCTTGATTTGACTAGCGTATTATTCAAACCGGTTAATGTATATAAACGAGTCCTATACACCAGGACGCTTAGTTTGTTACTGCCGTTGACGGTGTACGGATCACCTAGTTTGTTTCTTCTGGTGTATAAGTCGCGTAATTGCCTGTTCTTGAGACTTCGATGGCATCTTTACCGACTTTAACGTCGTACTCGATGGAGGATGTACCATCGACTACGAGAACCATGACGTCGGCGCCGACGATGTTGGAGCAGATCCCGTTGGCAACGCCTCTGACAACGCTGGAGGAGACTTCGATATGTGCTGTTTCACCATCAGCTGAAGTTTCACCATCTGTATTCCAGACTTCAATTCATGAAGAGCGTGCATCGTATCAGTGCAAATATTGTGACGCATCATTTACTAGAACTTCAAATGCGCGCAGACATGAAAGGAGCGGTTGTTCTAATAATGTTCAAAGAATACAATTTCAGTGTATAAAATGTAATAAACTAATTTCACGTCTCGATAGCTTACATCGTCATTATAAAAAATGCTCCGAGACGTATAATGAACATGGTTATTGTTTCGACTCATGTGTTGTACCGGCTAATGAGACTATATAAGTGATATGAACTTCAGTCCGTCTCTGGCTGTGGTGATGAACGGATCGTATAGACATTTAAAGTCATGTAAAAGGCTTAGTCCGTACAATAAGAAGACTGTTTGAATCGAGAAATCCACAAAACTTTAGTAATTTGTCAGTGTTTTTTTTGTACTTGTAGTAGTGTAGTATGTATGAAATAAAAGTTTTTTTAAAAGAACTTGCGGTGTTTTTTATTTTCTCAAACCTTACACTTTAGTGGTACTTTTTTAAAATATTAATGTTGTTTTGTATCGACAAGGGATCGAACCATGGACCTTAGTCGATCCAATCAATCAGTATATTGATTACAAATTTATTTAATGAATTTTGAACTTTTTCCCGAATCTCTAGCATTAAAATTACGAATTTCCAATATGGTAGTCTTGACGTCTGATAGGATGATGGTAGTAGAGGATTTAAAGTCTCTTTACGAAAGTTTAACATGGTTTATTGAAATTATTATTTTTTCATAAAATTAAACATTATTGCATCGATCAGGTATCGAACCGAGGACGTGAATCGATCGAATCAATATGTAAATTAATGAGTGATTTATTTAATGAATTTTGGAACTTTTCCCGAATTTCTAGCTAAATAATTACGGATTTTCAAGATGGCGGCCAAATTTCAAGATGGCGGGTGTCACAGTAATAAATGATTACTGCACTCTATCGGATAAGAACTAAACTAACATGGCGTGAGCGCACTCTCGCCGACGATACATTGATGATGGCTTCCAGCATCAAAGACAAGATGGCGGACATGACGTCATACTAGATGACGATCTATATGCTTTGAAAAAAAGTGGTGGGAGTCAGTCTGCTAGCACACACCACGGGGGGAAGGATCGGTCGCCATTTTTAATTTTTTTGCCCTCACCGGGTTCGAACCGAGGACTCCGAACTCCGTGTCGTAAAAATATAATTTTTATAAATCTTTTATTAAAATTTTATTAAATGGATTTTTTTTTATAATTTTTAAATTTTTTTTCATTAAAATCGGATAATAAATAAAAAAGTTAAAGATGGCGGCCGTAACAAAATTTGCAACGGTGACGTCATCATCCAATATGGCTGCCATGACATCCTTATTTTCAAGGTCGGCGGCTTATAAGCAGCTAGCTCTTAGGAGTTTTAAGCCGCTTTTAGGAGTTTTCGTTTTTTCTAGGGCAAAGCGACTTTTGAGGATTTTCGAAATCCTAATTTTTGAACTGTGGAATTATTTGAGATTTTTTGGCGGAATTTTTTTCCACATAAATGGAAATTTTGGCGAATTTTGAGGAATTTTGGGCAAATTTTGCCCAATTTTGGCGGATTTTGGCGATTTTTGAGGATCAAATTAAAGGTCAAGGTCAAAGGTCAAGGTCAAGGTCATGGTCATCCAAGATGGCCGCCGTGACGTCACAATCCAAGATGGCGGTCGGCACCACAGGCACCACAGCCAGAAGCCATGTCCCAGAAGCCCCATTCCTATACTACTTTGTGGGAATAAAAAAATGAAAAAAAAATTACAGTCCGATATTGATTTTTTATGATATCGGCATTGAAATATATGTACCTCGGAGGCATAATACTCTTATGTTACATAAACTACAGCACTTTAAAGATTTTTAAAAAGCACCTCACTTATTTATATGAAAAATGTGAATCTTTGACATATCGTAGAGGTTAGGGTTTGTATGCCACTAAAAAGAACTTTAAACGGTGGTGAAATGTTTGGTTAGAAGTGAATTGTGCCGAAACGTGTACGTAGTGTGTTATGCCGCTGAGGTCCCTACCTGGCGGTTCATGCGCTTGCAGAACTTGGCCAAGGTGCGCGCGTTCCACTCGACGATGCAGTTGAGGTCGACGGGCACGATGTTGCGCACCTTGGTGTCGGCCAGCGTGGGCCGGTAGTCCGCCGAGGCGTTGTACACGAACCACCGGCTGGTGAAGTCCCAGCCCGACTCGGCCGCGGCCTTCAGCTCGCGGAAGAACTCCTCCCGCTTCTCGGGCGTGTCGAAGGCCGCCGCATCCACCACGTCCTCCTTGTACGACTCGGGCCTCGGGCCCTCTGAGCTCTCGTAGAACCGGAACATGGTGTACTCCTTCCCGTACTTGCGGAACGTCACCGACCGCTGCTTGCGCCAGAAGTCGAACTCCTTCTCCAGCGTGGGGAAGATCTCCTGCACGAACGCAAAGTCCTTGGTGAAGTCGTGGTAGATGCCGACCATCGGGATCAGCATGGGCGGCTGCGAGCGCTTCTTGTAGTAGATCCTGTTGCCGTTCGGTATGAGCCCCCAGTTCTCCACCAGGTGGACGTAGTTCTTGATCATGCCTCTGACGGTCACGTACATCTCGGAGATGAGCAGCCCTTTGCAGATCCAGAAGGTGTCCCAGTAGTATATCTCCCTGAACCTGCCCCCTGGGACGACGAACGGCTCAGGCAAGTACATGATGGAGTACAGCTCCGGGTTAAACTTCACGTCGTCCTTGATCTTCCTGGCCAGGAACGCCCACATCATGTGGATGTTCTTGGCGTATGCCTTCAGCTTCGCGTCCCGGATGCCATCGAGGAACCCGGGGTCGTCCTTGATGTCTGGGAGCGTCCACGCCTCGAACTCGCTCGCCACGTCGTCGAAGTTCTCCCTGAGGAACAGCGAGAGGCTGGTGCGACTCACCTCGTTGTCCGACAGCCGCAGCAGGATGTCGAAGTTCTTCAGCACGACCTGCTTGGGGAACTTCAACTTCATGTCCACGAACGTCTTCGAGTCTGGGTACAAGCTGCTCATTTGCACCTCGTGCAGGATTCTCCCGTGGCAGAATATCTCGTGGTTGCAGACTAATCCGGACGCGGAATCGACGACGATAACTACACACAAAAATGGTATCCTTAAATCATACATAACTATTCTCTTCCTAGCTGTATTGTGTGATGTGTTTAGGTTAGAACTCACGGAATATTTTCAACATCGATTCCATAGAGTATCCCAGTCATAAGACACAAACTCGTTGGCAAGGTTTAAACCATGGTGGTAATATTAAGAGAGTTTGTGTGTGCAATCTTTGCCATGTTAATAGCTCGAGTCAACTAGATAACGAACTTTTCCCTTTCCCCACATACACTTTTTACCCCCTGGGTGGCAAAATATTTTCGTTAGTAATGAATTTTAATGGTTAATTCCTGGCCGATGTGTTAACATATAAGTTGAACAATACTCACTAAATAATGCTCGTCTTAGATTTTTCTGTGTGAGTACCTTTTCGAGATATTAAACTTTTAGCATTAGTTTTTGTTCCTACATGGTTGAAACATGAATATTACAAAAATAAACGAAAGAAAATAACATTGAAAATATTTTACATTATTTAACACATAAAATAATTATTATAATAAAAATTTGACATTGTTAGCCATCTTGATAAAGTTATAATTTATTAAATATATATCTTCATTAAAAACGAAAATTTTAAAACAACTCGTGGCAAAATTAAATTATTAATAAGCGACACACAGTTATCCACTCGGTGAACCAATGCATTGTAGAAAAAGTTAGTTCTGTAAAAATATCACCAATGAATCTGAGTTTTCACTGGAGTAGCAGGCATGGACTCGTTTCATTCTGCTCAACGGTGATACAGTAAAGTCTCCAAGAAATTGAGTTTAAACCATGGGGTGCTCACATGTGCATGATTACATGATGACCATCGGGGTGACTATGAACACATATATTGCGATATAAGAGATATAAGAAGAAGCGGCGTGATTACGAACACAACATTTTTCGTTAAACTCCCGCTATTGAAGCCGTTGTGACGGTATGTATCGTAATCTTTAAGTATGAACACAAATTTCGGATGGTATTTATTGCACCGGCGCTACGTAAATTACCACGTGTGTATCAGTTGGTGGTGTGAAACGAATAAGAGGTTAGCGATATAATTGAACTATAATGAATATAAAATGATATGTAATTTTATGGGCACGATTATCTTTTAACATAGCTGGATGATTTAGGAGCCAAAGATATGTACAATGAAGTTAAACTTAAAGAATATTTGAGGTTAGGAACTGTTTTCCGCAGTACTTTTAACAATGGTTTTATGTTTGCTATGGAAAAAAAAAAACAATTATACAAACGTTGACGACACAAATTTATTTTACTCCATATAAAAATGAAATTATTAGCTATTGAACAATTTACAGATAGTTTTAAATGCTTGCAACAAAAATTCAAATTAAAAACAAATTTTGTATATCATTGAAACAAAACAGTAATATTTTATTGGTAAAATAGTTCATTTACGACACATTAAATATTCAGTGTTTTATTGCCTTTTGAGTTCACTGAATTTTAGTTTCACATGTCCTACGGATAATAACGAAACACTAACAGTATTTTGGTTCGTAAACATAGTATGCGGTACGTAATTCGGTGGGGCGTGGAAAATACCGCATTTCCCTGTGAGTTTTCGTAATCAACCCACCACGTTGGTTAGACGTCCAAAACATTGGTTGAAGTGTAGTGTTTCTATTGTGTAAACGGTCTTAAAAGACTGCATTTTTTTGGAAATGACTTGCCTAACAGTGGAGATTATGATTTGTACTTACAAAAATCATCAAACGTCACCGAGGAACATTTATGCAATGTTTTGGGCGTCAAAATATTGTGATTCATCACAGCATGCCCGTCTCCTGACAATTCCTACCTTCATGGCTTCAACTGACGTGAATCACAAGTTGTTTTAAAAAAAGTTATTTTTAAAGTAGACATTTTTAATGTATACAATTTTATGAAGTCTGGATGATGCAATATTTAAATGTATAATTTTTCTAAATGAAATCAAACAATAAAGAATTCTCAATTTTTGACGTGACAACGTCTAATAAATCTATGAACACCGGCTGTACGCACGAAAAAGTGTCCCGTAACGCAATTTGTCCCACTACGGATGTCCCACTATGGATGTGTCCTGTCGCTCATTGTATGCATGCGTGGCATCTCTCTTCCACTCGATTGGAACAAACATCGATTTGACTTTTCAATCATGTTTTCGTCGTTTGAATTATTAATATATTTTGTAATTTAACGATCGTCCACTGATTTTCAGCACAATCGGTAAGGTTATTTAAAAGTAATGTTGAATATTCAAATACGTTTTTAACGAACAATGGTGTTTTACAGTTACACATAATAATTCAAATTACACCCGGGATCTATTGCACAATATTTTAAAAAATATTGTCACATATTATAAATAAGTTTTGTGTATTTGAGATGCATATTTGTTATAAAATCGTTTTATAAAAACGAAATAATATTATTCCCTTACGGTGCTGCTATCTACGGTGACGGACGTGAACCGAACAAATCGCGCTATCTATTAGCTACCGTGGCAACCAGGCACTCGTTTTTACATATTTTCCTTTGTTTATCGCGAGGGGCGTTATTTTTATTGAATTATAAATAAAATTTCGTGCCCGGGGCCACAATTGCATATCATTTTGAGCACTGGAAGATATAAATACGTAAAATATTCTCTACGAATTTAATCTATTGTTTTCATTGCTTATTACAACAAATTCGGCAATAAAGGTTAATTATTCTTGCATTTTAAAAATCTGATTACTTATATAATTTCAAGTATTTATTCTTTTATTATTAATAAAAGTAGCATCTGTCGGCGAGTGCAGTAATAATAGGTTATGTTAGATATTTGATTACAGTTTATTTATATGAAAACTTGTTCATAATTATATTTAAACGAAAAGGTAATGTGGTTTTCATTGCTTATTACAACAACAATTTTGGCAATAAAGGTTAATTATTCTTGCATCTTAAAAATCTGATTACTAGTATAATTTCAAGTATTTATTCTTTTATTATTAAAGGAAGTAGCATCTGTCGGAGAGTGCAGTATTAATAGGTTATGTTACAATTGACTAAAAAATTATGGTGATTCTTATAATTGATGATAGATATTTGATTACAATTTATTTATACGAAAACTTGTTCATAATTATATTTAAACTGCAGAGCTTAACACCAGTTGTTAAAATTAATTACAAGTCATCTACACGTGAACTGTTTCGTCGACTGTTTAGAAAGTGAAATGAAAAGTTTATGTGGTATTCATTGCTTCTTACAACAACAATTTCGGCAATAAAGTTTAATTATTCTGGCAATTTAAAAATCTGATTCTAGTATAATTTCAAGGATTATTTTTTTTATTATTAAAATAATAATGATTCAATTTGATTCATAAAAGTATGCAATAATTTCATAAATGTTTTGTTATGAAGTTTTCACGTTAAATTATTGTCCGTAAACCGACTTTACAGACAACCAATTTTTTTTTCTTTCACTTATTTATTTTTTATATTACTCACGTTTTCAGCACATGCATTTTTGCTCAACACATTTTGGATATGTGATACATACATTTCACAGGTGGAATGTCTTTGTCAAAGTTGCATGCCGGTACAGTATAGGCTGAACGTAGTTCGTTGAAAGCGCGTCCCTGGGAACGAACCTGCAGAATTAAAAAGGTGGAGCCCTAGGGCTGGTGTATACTATGAGTTTCTGCCGCTGCGCATAAAAACTCCATAGCATTTTTTTGGAAGAAGATTCTTTGACTGGTTTTATTAGGTTCGCAATGCGGTCTCTCAATATCGCACTGAGTAAATTTATTGAAACCGAACATGTAAACAAGTGAGATTAAAGGAATCACATAGCAGAAACTAACAACCACTCACGCATAGCGCAACACCGGCCTTTCGGAACCAAAGCCACACACCAAATGTTCTAAAAAAAATCAATGTTGTTTTATCTTTAGTAGTATGTAAATGTTCCTCCGGGCACAGGCACCAGGCGGAGGTGCTGAGGTGCCGACCGCCATCTTGGATGACATTGACCTTTGAACTTTGACCTTAAAAATTTGCCCAAAATTCGCCAAAATTTCCAGTTTTTTTTTAATAAAATTAAATACTAAAAAAATTCTCTTTTCGAGGGAAAAATTCCCGATTAGATGGAAAATTTACCGTTTTTAGTCCTTAAAAATACGAGCAGCTAAAAATTTCCATATTGAGGCTTAAGCATCCATGTCTACAGCCTCCAATAAGCGTCTGACGTCATCATGGATTATGACGTCACCGTTGAAATTTAAGTTACAGCCGCCATCTTGAAAATCCGTAATTTTTATGTTAGAAAATCGAGAAGAATTTTAAAATTCATAAAAAATTTAAGTGATAGAATTTAATAAAAAATTAATAAAAAATATTTAAAAACATTTTATAAAAAAACATACACTTGCCATAGACCTCGGAGAACTCGGTTAGAACCCAGCGAGGTCAAAGGTCCTTCCTCCACGGAAGCTATCGGCTCCCACCAATTATGTCAAGGTATATATATCGTCCGCCATCTTAAAATTCCGTCATTTTAATGCTAGAAATTCGGGAAAAATTAAAAATATATAAAAATATTAATTAAATTTTAATAAAAATATTTAAAAAAAACTGTTTCACATATCGTTACCGCCACTATATTTGATTATATAAATGTTCCATGTTTCATTACTCCCACCATCTTGGATGAGAATGATGTCAATGTTATACTTTACATTACGTCTGCCATATTGAATTATAGAATGTTGCACTTTTCGTTACGGCCACCATTTTGATAAACCATAATTTTTATGCTAGAAATGTGGAAAAAATTTCAAATATTAACATAAAAATTTATTAATCAAATTTTATTAAAATAATATATAAAAACTCACTTACACTTTGTAGTTCTTGGTTCGAACCTGGTAAGAGCAAAAAAAATCGTCGACAAATACTTCCTCAATGGTAGCCACCTGCAGACTTACCTCCCACTACTAATACCAAGGCATATATACCACCAGCTAAATTGACGTCACATCCACCATCATGTTTTCGTCTGCTGGAGGCCACCATCTTTTTTTCGTCTGCTAGAGTGTGCTAATGCCATTTTAGTGTAATTCTTACCTGCTAGAGTGCAGTTATTATTTATTATTACTGAGCCACCCCCCATCTGGAAATTTGGGTGCCATCTTGGAATTGTGTAATTACTTAGCTAGAAATTCGGGAAAAATTACTCAATTGACCAAAAAAATTTCAATCAATTGCAGATTGATTCGATTAGTTCCTGTTCTTGGTTCGATACTTGATCGATGCAATTTTTTTTAATTTTAAGTAAAAAATTAAAATTTTAATTAATCATGTAGAAAATTCTGAAAGAGGCTTAAAATACTCTACTACCAGCCTTCAGTAAGTCGTTATGACTACCATCTCGGAAATTTGTCATAATTAACCTAGAAATTTGGGAAAGTTCCAAAATTCATAAAAAAACACTTATTAATTTACATATTGACTCAATACTTGGTACGATTCCTGAACGATATAAAATTAATTTAATATAACATCAATTCAGAATAATAGTGACAGGTTCGAAAAATAAAACACCGCAATTATATTACAAAATAAATTTTATTACACAATTCATATTCTACTACAGGATCACTTGCGAACGTTAGCAATCTTATAAACATTTAGGCCTGCATAGGCGTGAAATGACTAGTTCTTAGCTCAAATCGGTTTGTACTACACAGAGACCAGCCAGAACATTTACTGACATAGTCCTCCTCTTCTTGACAGTTTCTGGATACCGTGTTTATCAGTTTGATTCACATCGTCAGAACTGTAAATTGTTGTAGCCGATAACTTGAATGCAAACTGCGGTTGTACCATTTCCAGGCATACTCTAATGCACATCAATAATTTGCTGTTGCAATGAAACCTTTACTTTCTGCCGCGCAACACGGCCTTCGCATGTCTCCAAGTGATGCTTTAAATTAGTATTTCTTATAAATTGCTTGCGACACTTTTTACAGGCAACCATTTTACGATAAAGGTTCTTAGCACATCCTCTCTTCTCGTGTGGTCGAGCATTGCTGTTGTTTGAGAAAATTTTGTCGTAGTAACAGCACCGATGTTCGTTAGTTGTCGAATCACCAGCCATTGAAGTCTCCATCGATGGCCGAAACGAAGTTCATCGTGGTTTCCTGCGCAGCCAGCTCTGTAGTCATTAAGCTCTCTTCTGCTGGTGGTACCACGACTGTTGAAGTCTCCTCCAGTGTTGACGTCACCGTTACCAACGGGATCTGCGCCATCATTGTCGTAGCTGACGTCAGGGTTCCCGTAGTCGATGGTACAACCTCCATCGAGTTCGACGTTAAAGACGGTAAAGATGCCATCGAGTTCGCAGTCCATCAATAATGTTCGCAGGCTTTCACGGCCATTGTCTGAAGAAGCGTGGCTTCTGGGTTGTAGCCTTGTCACCAATTGGTGAATTATTTTCCAAGGACACGGCAACAACCCAGAAGCCAAGCTACTTCAATCAGCCCATCAGCCAACCAGCAGAGTGTAATTACGTGACTTATGCACCAGATGATACAAACTAGGTGATCCTTACACCGTCGACGACAGTAACAAACTGAAAGTTCCGTCGTCTAAAACCACGCCTATATACACGAAACCGACGGAATAATACGCTAGTCAAAACAAGATAAATTTTCTGTAATACACGAGTGAAATCAACATTAAAAATAGAAGCACATTTGAAAGCAAATTAGTCAAAAAATGGACGCACAGTACACACACTGGACGTGCATTACACACAGGACATGGAATGAACGCACAGTACAAACACCGGACGCGCAGTACACACCTAACACGTAATGAAAACGCAATGTACACACCTACCAAAGCTCCAACAGCTCCAAAGCTCCAATTGCTCCAATTGCTCCAACAGCTCCAAAGATCGAACAGTTCTAAAGCTCCAAAGTTCCAATTGCTCTAATTACTCTAACCGCTCCAAAGCTCAAATTGCTCCAACAGCTTCAAAGCTCCAATTGCCCATCAGCTTCAAGTGCTCTAAAGCTCCATTCGCTCCAACATACAATGTTCACGCAATGTACGCGCAATACACGCAATGTACGCGTAATACACGCAATGAACACACAGTACACAAAGGAAACGGAATGAACACACAGTACAGACAGTAAACGGAACGAAAACGCAATGTTCACTCAAATGACGCGCAATACACGCAATGTATACGCAATGACAACACAACGTTCACGCAGTTCAAGCATTTAATGAAAAGGAAGCACATTTGGACGGAAATTCTACAAAACGGAAGCGCATATAACGAAAAGGAGGTGCATTCTCAAATACATTCAGCTCGGTAGGATGCGATCGTCATTGTTAAGTAAGGATGTAATGTATCCATCAGTCTGTGAATCCAACAGTTTTTAGTTCCAAAAGTCATTAGCTCCAAATGTCATTGGCTTCAACAGTCATTGGATCCAACAGTCATTTGCTCCAACTACCTTCGGCTCCAACAATCAATGACGTCAAAGGTATTTGACTCCATATAGTCTTAGACCTAGCGGTATTTGACTACAAGACTAGGAGGCTACGAAGAGACGAGACTACATGAGACTATATGAGTACTTGACTACGAAGCTACAAGTCTCGCTCCAATTGCTGCATCTGTATTCGGCGGAATTTTCTCTTTGGCTCGAACTGCTCCAGCAGCATTATGTTATAAGATTATAAGACTACTTGGTTACGTAGCTACAAGTCTACAAGGCTCCAAGGCATCATGGCTACGTGACTACGAGCCATGAGGTTACGAGACTACGCGATTACGAGTGTACAAGGTTACGAGACTGCGAGGCTACAGGACTACGAAGCTTCCAGAACACATGGTTACGAGACTGCGATGATACAGGACTACGAAGCTTCCAGAACACATGGTTACGAGACTGCGATGCTACAGGACTACTAAGATTCTAAGAAACAAGGCTACGTGGCTACGAGACTACTTGGCTCTAACTGACTACAATAGCACCATTCATTGTTGATAGTTAATTTATCTCACGTAAAATAACTTGTTTAAAGTAGTGTCGATTCTTGTCAACAGATGTGCACGCGTGTTGCTGTTACACTCCTCACTCATAACAGAGTAAACGCAAGTTATGTTATATTACACTTCACTCTCTCTTGATGACTGGTGTCATTAGTGGATCTTTTAGTTTCAGAAGGCAAAATAATGATTTCGTCTAGATATTAGTAGCTCTGTTTTTATTTTACATTTGATTATTTTCACAGTAAGATTATATATTATAAATCGATTAACACACATATATATATATAACATGGATTTAAAATCACATTATTAAAAGAATGGGCCGGCCCTTATTAGACAATGTCATTGATCATTAACACGATTTAAATAAAATACGCAACAATAAGCAGATTAAGTTCATTTTACAATAAGCACCCTAGGAGTGAGTAAAGTCCTGAATAAAAAATATTTTTGGTGTTGAGATCAGTTCAACATCGTGGCTTAATGTTATTCTGAAGATATAAAAACTGATGAACTGGAAGTTAGACGATATGCTGCTAACGAGGCGTCCAGGTGCCTTAGTCGTCCCCATTGATGGAGGAAGGACTCGAGGGTGGAGTGGTCAGTTCAGCATCTGGTCCTTGGGAACTTGTCCGGTTCTTGGAAACTTTTCCGTTCCTTGGATCCTGTCTGTGAACAGATCCAAAACAAGCATGTTCATGACTGGTTCATAGACAGTTGGCAAAAAAAGGCAGAAAAAACCTAATCACGATGATGGCCGGGGAGTAAAGGGTGTCAAAACTCACCATACAAGGAGATGGCTTCCAGGATCTGCCCGGGTGTGGAGCTAGCGACTCATCCGTTGTCGTGGACGTTTTCATGATAAAAAAAATTAATTAATAAATTATGATGAACAAAACATGACTACTCCTACGAGGTAGACCTACACAGACTGACTAAATGCTAATCACTAAAGTTGTGGGAATCATATCCCTTGTCTAGCTGATTACATCTTAAAAAAGTCCGGAGTCGCGGCGTGCAGTAAATTTGGGGCGGCAGCGACTCGTAATTAAAAGGCGAAATTAAACAAAAGAAAGGGGGGAGGCTTCGGATTCCGGACCGAAAGGTTCCGAAGATTAACGAGGGGCTTGTCGAGAAATACTGACTTCGATATCTCGAAGTGGTGGTACTTGCCGATGTCAACGCGACCTACTGAGGTGTGTCTGAACCAAGTAGAGGTCGACTCACAGGCAACTGGTAAAGCATAGGGCCTATAGAGTGGACTAGGCCAGCGCTCTGGTGGCCTAGGAAGGAACTACAGTTTTTGCGGGAGACGCCAGAGGGCAGGCATTTAGCGGGCGTTCAAACACCCAGGAGAAATAATTCGCAACACTCCCGCTAGGGGGCATAAGCATGTACCTTTTGGGACTGGAGTCGTGGCCTTGGGACAGGCCGACCCTGGCCGGGGTTAGTGGCCAGTCAGTGCTCTGGCCAGTGTTCTTAGGAAAACTTTTGGAGGGGGGGGGGGGGGTTAAAACTGCGGTGACAGTGGGAACGAGGCTCTACTGAGCCCGGAGGCGTGACTGGACGTTGGTGAAAATAACTCGAGATCATGCCCTGGAGTGCTCACGTCAGATGAGGTCTTAGAAACAGCCTGCCACGATAGCTTGCAGGACATAGCAGCTCTTGTCATGGCTCGGAGGCGAATTACAGGCGACGTTCGTGTGCCAAGGCGGGAATTAAATGATACACAGACTGAGTTGCAAAAGACTCGGAAAAGTCGAATATAGAGCTGGGGAAAATTGGAGAGACAGAGCTGACAAAGATTAACTGGAATGTACAGAAGGAGGAACATTTTTAAGTTCTTGCAGCAAGCAAATAAAATGACTGGCGACATTATTGTTCAAAGTTTTAAATTTAGAAAACCAACAAAATATTAAGATGAATAATCAGGAGCACACAGAGAAAACTAACGCACTTTTTCTAAAATCAAGATCACTGAATAACAAAACAACAAAAATATATTTTTTTTTTTTACATAAACACAGACTCCGTCATTTTGTAAAATTCTCCCTTTTCCAGCAAGGATAAAGTTCTACCTCTAGCCAAATTTTTATTTTTGTAAATTTTTATTAATATTGATGTGATTCACAGTTCTTGATTCAAGAAAACATGCGTTAGTTTTCTCTGTGTGCACATGCGTTACTGGTCACTAAATAGATGTGTCTTGTCACCGACTTGGTTTACCTCTCCACCAACTGGACGTGATATCCTTTCCATTCGACTGGTATTGCATGTCTGGCCAACCGGCTCATGTGTATGGTCACCGACTGGTCGTAGCTGGTTAATCGACTTACATGTGGAAATGTGCTGAAAACACATTTAAAGGCAATCAAAGGACTTCATTCGCATGTCAAGAAGACGGTAGATTTCCATAAGTGTTAGTACTTTGTAGAAATTCTGTAATAATAATTTTTGTAATTTTGTGGTTTTTTCTCGAACCTGGCATATTTTGAAAATTTTAATGAAATTATATTTTATTACTTATAGCAAGGATCTTACAAAGTACAGAAATCTATCGAATTAATATTTTAACAAGTGATATATTTTTAAGATTTTTGGATTTTTTTCCCGAAATTTTATTTTAATAATTTCAGATTTTCAATATGGCGGCCAAGATTGTGGGGTGCCCTGGCAATAAAAAATTACTGCGCTCTAGTGGTTAAGAATTTAATTAATATGGTGGCAACATCCTCTAGCAGATGTAAACTATGTCAGCAGCGGCCTCCAACAGACGAAAACAAGTTGACCGCTGTGACATCCTACTAACTTACATAATATCTTACTTGCATTAGTGCTGGGAGGTCAGTCTGCTGGTGGCTTCCATAGAAAGATTTCTTCTACATTTTTAATCAATCACCCTCACCGGGTTTCAAACATCCATGATGATGTTTTAATCAAAATTTCATCAAGTGTTTTCTTTATGAATTTTATAGTTAATCCCGATTTTGTAGCATAAAAAATGGAGATTTTCAAAACGACGGACAGTTTTGAAAATGGTGTAAAGTTCTTTTTATTAGAATTCATTCCTTAATTTTTTATTTTTAAAATTTTTCCCAATTTTATAGCATAAAAAAAGAGTTTCAAGATGGCGGCCATAACGATTAATGTAATGTTCTAGAATCGAAGATGTGTGGTATGACAACCCAAGATGGCGGAGGTTCTTTTTATTAAATAAAATTTTTGATAAATAACAAAAAAATTCCGTTACAATCTGATATTTACTGTACGGTTACATGGTACCGCGTACAGCAACATACGACTATTTATTAATTGTTTATTATCATATATGTATTTCTTTATTATTCATAATACTATGATGTTGTTTAACACTTTTATATAATATATCTGACATTCAAACTACGGAACTGTCATGCTACAGCTTAGCATTCATAAACATTGAACTGACTATACTACCATCAAACCTAACCTGATTTAATATTTAACTCATTGTTGTAACTTCACTTATGTTATTTATTGTATTTTTTTGTCTCACCACAGATATTTTATATTTAATAGTGTTTCCACGTTGTTTGATGTGATTAGTAATCACGTATATCAGATTACCTGTTCCTGGCTGAAGTGTTTACAGCCGCAGGCTATCCTGTATAATAGCATACCGCCGTGGGCGGAAGTGCGTCCGTGAATTATGATAGAAGAAAAAAGTAAGAAAAGGCGTCTCGTCGTCTGGGCCTATCCCGACGCCGGCCTTTATATAAATTGATATAATTAACATAATCTTGTATGATAATATAAATTCTGTGATTCTAAACTAATTTGTGGTGTGGTGACTAATACCATGAGTATTTACAACGGGATCCGGCGGCAAATAGATAAATTATCTGCACATTAGTTAGAGGCTTATAGCTAAAAGTTGCAATTTTTTTTTGCTGGATAGCGTCACTAGCACGGAATTTTACAAGTTAATACTATTGAACACTATAATTATATTCAAATCAACTGCATATATTTCGGACAATTTTGAACATTATTTATTTGTAATTAGTTTGAACTTTATTACAGATTTGAATGATTATATCAGAATGATTTATAGTGAATATTCTACTCAGTGGTCTGAAAGCAGAACTTATGCTAACCCTGAGCTCTAGCCGAGGTGACAATATTATTTATTGAAGGAATTTCATAATAATTATTTAGTGTTTGTACATTTTACTGAAACTGATCGACGTTAAATTACGGAAATTTGAATACATTAACTATTAAACTGTTTCTCGTATAAGAACCTTTGACAAATGATAATTTCATCGTAACGAACTTTAGTATAAATCTGTGCCTACGTATCTCCTGCATTTTTAACCAGTCAACCTAACCAGGAAAACCACAATTAACCTGTCAATTCAGAATTTTTCTCCCTAATAATCTGTACCATTTATCACTATCCATAACAACCCAATTAAATTCCCACTGTGTGACAATAGAAGTGTTAATATTGTTGTGTAATTGTTTGTTTAGAATTAATATGGTTCAGTGTATTTGTTATAGTTGTTTGCATGTCTTTCTTCATTAAACTGTGTGTTGTTTACATTGTCATACCCGTTCACTTTACACAATTACAGTTTTTACTTTTGTTATTTTAATTTAATTTTTTTCCATAGTTAATTCACTACGTCCAACATATATAACGGACACTCACATAACATAGCAAAGGCGCCCAATAAATTATAATAACTTTTAATTAGCTATGTTATGCCCATTGAATAATTGAAATTATACGAGAAATAGATACATAGAGTCGACAAGTCAGAGGGGTGTTACCACCATCCATATACAAACACAATACATAATAAATATATAGAGTGATAATATATACATAGAGTGGCCCACAACGTGGTGGCTCGAAGAGGAATTTCACTGTAATAATTGAAATATTCGGAAGAAAATGTCTGCTGGAAAAGGATACGAGCTTCGTAACCGAACTGCCACTGAGTCTGCTGCCATGGAGGAAGGTAGGGAGATGGAGGATTCAGGAGCTCCTCCATTAGAAAATGACCCTACAGCTGTCCAAGAGCAGGATGATCACAGATATGCTGCCAGCTACAGTAGCAGTATTAATGTACCAAGGGAACAGCTAGAATTTGCTGTTACTCACATTCCTGCCAAGTCACCCAACGACTCAGATGAGGAACAATCTGAGGAGGAGGAATTCCAGGGAGCCGGGACAGCTGAAACCAGCGTGCCAACAGCTGGGACAGCGGCAACCACAGTTCCTGCAGTGAACCCCATAACTACACAGCCTTCTGGAGTAACAGACATGTCACAGTTGCTGCAACAGCTGAGATTAATAATACAAATTGAAGGACAGCAAATAGCCAGCCAACAGCAAGAATTGCAATCTAACCTGATTAGCCAACAGCGAGACTTGCAATCTAACCTGATTAGCCAACAGCAGGACTTGCAGGCTAACCTAACCAGCCAAATAAACAGCCAGAATGTAGAGATGCGTCAACACATTGACAGCAAGATAGATCTGCTCAACTCCAGGTTGCAAGAGGGACTGACTGAATTGGAAGAGAGGATAGAGACCAGATTGCAGGACCAGTCTCAATCAATGACTCAACTGTCAGAGCAAGTTCAGACTCAGGCATCCAGAGTTGACAATTTGGAAACTCATACTACCACCTTGGTGAAGGCAGTAGATAGGGCCAGATTGGAGCAGCAAGAACATGCCCAGGTACTGAGTGAGAGGTTGGAGGAAGTGGAGACTACAACAGCTCTACAAAGATCAAGATGGGACAGCGTGGAAGCAGAGTTCAGAGCTGTGGCAGGGAAGAATACACCTAGTGGTGATGCAGCCATGCAGCTACAGGCCACCCAGCAGATAGGTGGGCTGCCTAGCCAGGTGACTTCTGTCACATCACTCACCACTGCCATGCCTGCCTCTACGACAGCAACACTACCTGCACCCAGCCACCATCCACAACAACGTTCATGCCCACCTGCACACTTGGACCAGGTCCCACTTATGCACCAACCCGCCAAACACTGGTCGGAGTCTATTCCCATATTCTCTGGCAAGTCTCAAGAAAATCCAATCCGCTTCCTGAAGAAGTTTGAGGATTATGCCAAAACTTTTGCCTTGACAGACTTAGAAAAATTAAAGTGTCTGAATTTTGCCCTCAAGAGCACGACATTCTATTGGTGGGAGCTCCAAAGCACTCAGACTATGTCATTTGACCATTTCAAGGACCAGTTCAAGAGCCAGTACTGGAGCTTGAAAATACAAGGCAACCTGCGTGCTCAGCTACATGCTGACCGTTTTGACAGTAAGAGAGGTGGTTCACTGGAGGCACACATAGCCACCATGTATGAACGCACCAGGTATTTGGACATCGTCATGTCAGACGAAGAGTTCATTGCCACCATGCTAACACAGTTGCCTGTAGCCTACCAAATGCAAATGTCTGGTCATGCCTACAAAGATGTCACAGAGTTTCATGATCACATGTTGGCAGTGGACAAGTTACAACGCTTCCAGAAGGGTCAAGCCAGCAAGGAGGAGTCTGAGAAGCCATCTCAGACTGCTTACCAAAAGCAAGGACCAGTTAACACATACTGGCAAGGCGAAAACAAAGATAACAACCAAGCAAATGTTCATCTCATTAATTGTGAGAAGAGTACTCGATAATCTGAGTCAGAGCCGAGTAACAACAACAGCTTCAAGTATGGGTACAAGAAGGGTAGGAAATCACACCAAAACAAGCCCTATCCGAAGAAGAAGTGGTGGAGCCAGCGACGCAGGATTAACAGTGAAGGCGAAGAAGAGGATCAGCGGCAACAGAACAGGAAGGCGATGGAATGGCCTCCCAGGAAGTCAAGCTATAGGTATAGAGCTACCGAATCAGATGGAGAAGCTGATTACCGCCCTGCAATTCAGAAGCGCAGCTACACATCAACAGCTTACTACCAGCATGACTACCGAATGACACACACCAGAGTCCCGACTGAACAGGAAGATGGCTGCAGAACCAGAAGAAGTACCGGCCCACCTGCCAGTCATCAATTTTCATTTCCTTATCCACCGCCATCACATCATTCACCAAGCCAGCAGAGCATGGGATATTTCCAGCGCAACACACCCATCAACCCCATTGCTGCTGAGTTCCGGACTGCTGTGGCCAATGCAGTCCATGGCCCATCGAACAGCTGGACAACTCAGAATGGAAACCACCCTGCTACATCATCAAGGAGTCACAACCAACGGGACAGCCCGTTATACTAGAGTGGGTCCAGGTTAAATCGCCCCGAACCACGACCTCTAATTCAGAGTAAAGCCCTAAGTCTGGATCGGTCGGTGGCGATTAACCCACTCTATTTACCTGAAAGAGATATTGATACGGATGTGACGGAATGGCCAACCGGTCAAGAGGTTGAGCACCTCATCAGTAAGCGACTACAAGCAGAAGCTTTAGCCAGGAGGACGCGCAAGAGTTCATCTAGAGTAAAGCAGATCCATGTTGGAGACCGAGTGCTTCTAAGAACAGTTCCGGTGAGCAAGAAATGGGAACGAGTGACGAAGAAGCTGTTTCTGCTCTTCGAAGGCCCATATGTGGTAATCAAGATCATACGTGGAAATTGCTACGAGCTGCAAGACCCTGTTACAAACCAAGTTGTGGGAAGGTATAATCTAACACATTTAAGGGCCTACAACCAGCCTAGTAATCTGTAAATATGTGTTTGGTCAGAGCTCATTAGAACTCATTATGTGTTACTACAGTGGAAGATAGCCTGAATGTACAGTTGTTGTATAGAATACATTGGATGGTCCTATGTAAATAGAGAACAGGACATCCTATACTGCAAATGTGTGATGTTTCACATGTTATGCCAGCAATGGTAGTGCCAGCCATGATATGTTATTTTTGCTGTTATTGTGTTTTGTAGTGTCTATTGATACACTACACTGGCAGCCTACGAGTGTAAGGCCAGTTTGTCCAGTGATGAGGCATGGTGAAATAGTCCACCCACACTAGGATTTTATTGTGTGTAACAGTGTATAGCCAGAGAGCTATTTATACAGCATTGCATGGCGCTAGCACCACAGAGTTGGTGTCAACATTATAACATGTACACACGAGCATGACCAGGAGTCAGCTGTGGAATTAAAAACAACTGTGTATCCTGTATTAATACCCACTGACATGTGTGAGAACAGCTATCATGACCAAGTGTAACAGAATGTGTTAGAATTCGCTGACCAGCTGATTGTCCACATAAGCAAGCATGCACACAGCATATCAAATAAGCCACATATCACTCTTGCAACTACGAAGCCATGCAAACCCTCTAGGAACTAATTACCTTGTTTGCGTTATCCATATGATGAATTATTGTCGCACTTACTGAATTTTAAGCTCACTTCTGAAGAATAAAATAAAATGAAAATTGCCATGAATTTGACTGTGTAATATCATGTGTAAAAAATTGCACAAATTTTTGTTATACTGTGTATTGTGTTTGGCATTGTATCTTATATATTTATAGTGAGCCATTTAAAAACACTTTGCTTTGAATGAATAAAAACACTTGAATTTAAATTTGAATATTAAGCAGTAGCTTAATTTATTTTAAATTTGCCACTGAAAAGAAATACAACATGGTTGTATATACTTCACACACTAATTTTGTTGTTGTCACACGAAAGTTATAAGCTCTTGAAGTTTCAAACGACCTACTTGTTGGGGTCTATTCTTCTGGCTGTGATACAGAACATGGAACACTGGTGTCGCGAGCAAGAGGAAATGATTTTCTGTGCTACCCAGTTGTTGACTGTGACCAAAGTGTGTAACAAGTGTCAACAGTGTGATGAAATCATCTAGAAAATTATTAAACTTATAATTTTACATCAACAGTGAAATGAAAAAAAAACCTATTGAAACCTGCAAGATATGTGTTATGTGAAAACACAGTATGTACTGATGGTACAAAAACATAATAATACACTATTATTGTCTGCAAGTCTGCAGCATTTGAATTTAATTAATTATGTTATAAGATGAAATAACATGAAATGAATTTTATGAAATGAGCTATTATTATTGCTATAATAAGTCATTTAATTGCATTGCAACTGTTCATGTGGTCATAATGACATGGAATGTGTAAATGATAATGGTATATGATGTGTTAGAATATTCTTGTATATAATTTCTAAGCCCAAGAGCAAAATGTAAATAAGCCTTTGCTTTAGTAAATTACCATTAGTACCTAAAAAGTTTGAGAATTAATCTCAAGGCAACTTGTTATACTTGAGATAAAATAATATCAATTATTATTAATTTTTGGTGCAATATGAACTGTAATTACACCATTACTGAAATTAGTTGTAATCAAATTAATTATGTTACCAGAAAATAACTGAAAATAATTGCTATGTCTATGAGCAAATATGTAAACAAAAGAAATATTATCTAATATTTATAGCATGAATCTGCTGTATGTTAGTACCGATACAATAACAATGGTACAAGATTACCCCGTGAGTCATGGTAAATTAAATATTAATAGGTTTAAGTTATAAACAAAACACATTAAACCCTCCTAATAATAATATTTTTTTATTGTTGTAATTAAGTACTTTTCCTAGTATTTCAAAGGTTTATTTGTGGTCGAATGGTTATGGTCGAGGTGACCCGAGGCTACGACTGGAAAGCACAGATAGGACATTGTTGTTTTGAAGAGGTGAAATTTGAGAGTTAAGCCCGAGCTATAATTAAGGACGCCCGTGTGAGTGCGCCTTGAAAATGTGTTTGAACTAACCGCATACGCAACGACTGTGTAAGGACCCAACTCCGACGTCCCACGCTAGTCGTGGAACGTCCCGATGTCGGACGGGAACACCGTCGTCACCGTCAGCAGGCACTGTCTCGCCTAGACGCCGCCTCCCGCCAGCTGGGCTGGGGTGGATTACGCTGGCCTGATAGCAGTGCAGTAGACAGCTGGGACCTCGCGGCAGGTGGCCGTGAGATGATTCGCCCGTCCCCGCCACCATGTCCCATCCCGTGGCGCTGTCAAGGTCGCCCAGACTCGTTCCAGGGTGCTGTACAGTAGCGCCTGACGCCGTGCTGGACCTGTACACAACAATACAGGGCTTGCAATTGTTCTTTACGTTGCATACTTTCGCCGTCTTCACAATCGTAAGTACACTTACCTGTGTCTGTGCTGTGCCCGTGCCTCGTAAGCCCTTCCAGACTGCCTTCAACGACGGAGCAACGGAGAAAAACGCGGGAGTTTCGCGGAGCTGCTCAACGCAGGTCTTGACTGTACGAATGTTCATCGAGAAGTGATCGCGCGACCCAGTGCCGTCGCGGATTGGTTGTCGCTTTGGCGCGAAATTTTCCCTCCCTCCACTCCTGCTCCTAGTTCAACCGCAGTGCGCTTGTTGTTTTTTTTTTATCTCACACCTGCTGTGGAGAAATAAAATAAAAGAGACGTTTGCTCGCCAAACGCCGAACTATCGCGTGACCAGAATTGAGACTGAAAGAAAGGGTTAAGATGAACTTTTGAAAACCCCCTAGACTTATTAGAAGGATCTTTCACAAAACTTCATCTGGGACAGCATTCTGTACGGTTACATGGTACCGCGTACAGCAACATAAGACTATTTATTAATTGTTTATTATCATATATGTATTTCTTTATTATTCATAATACTATGATGTTGTTTAACACTTTTATATAATATATCTGACCTTCAAACTACGGAACTGTCATGCTACAGCTTAGCATTCATAAACATTGAACTGACTATACTACCATCAAACCTAAACTGATTTAATATTTAACTCATTGTTGTAACTTCACTTATGTTATTTATTGTATTTTTTTTGTCTCACCACAGATATTTTATATTTAATAGTGTTTCCACGTTGTTTTGTTGTGATTAGTAATCACGTACATCGGATTACCTGTTCCTGGCTGCAGTGTTTACAGCCGCAGGCTATCCTGTATAATAGCATACCGCCGTGGGCGGAAGTGCGTCCGTGAATTATGATAGAAGAAAAAAGTAAGAAAAGACGTCTCTTCGTCTGGGCCTATCCCGACGCCGGCCTTTATATAAATTGATATAATTATCATAATCTTGTAAGAAAATATAAATTCTGTGATTCTAAACTAATTTGTGGTGTGGTGACTAATACCGTGAGTATTTACAACGGGATCCGGCGGCAAATAGATAAATTATCTGCACATTAGTTAGAGGCTTATAGCTTAAGCTAAAAGTTGCCATTTTTTTTGCTGGATAGCGTCACTAGCACGGAATTTTACAAGTTAATACTATTGAACACTATAATTATATTCCAATCAACTGCATATATTTCGGACAATTTTGAACATTATTTATTTGTAATTCGTTTGAACTTTATTACAGATTTGAATGATTATTTCAGAATGATTTATAGTGAATATTCTACTCAGTGGTCTGAAAGCAGAACTTATGCTAACCCTGAGCACTAGCCGAGGTGACAATATTATTAATTGAAGGAATTTTATAATAATTATTTAGTGTTTGTACATTTTACTGAAACTGATCGACGTTACATTACGGAAATTTGAATACATTAACTATTAAACTGTTTCTCGTATAAGAACCTTTGACAAATGATAATTTCATCGTAACGAACTTTAGTATAAATCTGTGCCTACGTATCTCCTGCATTTTTAACCAGTCAACCTAACCAGGAAAACCACAATTAACCTGATCAATTCAGAATTTTTCTCCCTAATAATCTGTACCATTTATCACTATCCACAACAACCCCATTAAATTCCCACTGTGTGACAATGGAAGTGTTAATATTGTTGTGTAATTGTTTGTTTAGAATTAATATGGTTCAGTGTATTTGTTATAGTTGTTTGCATGTCTTTCTTCATTAAACTGTGTGTTGTTTACATTGTCATACCCATTCACTTTACACAATTACAGTTTTTACTTTTATTACTTTAATTTCATTTGTTTCCATAGTTAATTCACTACGTCCAACATATATAACGGACACTCACATAACATAGCAAAGGCGCCCAATAAATTATAATAACTTTTAATTAGCTATGTTATACCCATTGAATAATTGAAATTATACGAGAAATAGATACATAGAGTCGACAAGTCAGAGGGGTGTTACCACCATCCATATACAAACACAATACATAATAAATATATAGAGTGATAATATATACATATTACGGATTTTCAATATGGTGTCTGTAGTGAAAAGTGCAACAATGGCGTCCGAGGTCAAGTTCCTGATACCAGCTACTTAGGGCGGCTTGCTTTTAGGAGTATTAAGCCGCTCTTAGAAATATGTATGCAGATGAAATTTTTTAAGAATAAAATGGGGAAATTTCCTTTAAAATGGGAATTTTTCTTTTAAAACAGGGAAATTTTGATGAATTTTAATTATTCTTTGAGTTTTTTCTGAGGAAGATTGAGAAAATTTGACACCCAGATGGCCACTGTGACGTCAGAGGTTGTTTGGGCAATGATCCCACTTCACACCTGAGCTAGAAGCCAGCGGAATAACCGGCTATTATATACTTACTACTGTATATATTTACTATGCTCAGCATTATTTTAAAGATTTCCACGGTAAATTTTGTTTGCAAATTTTTTTCTATACGCGTATTTGCAACATGAGAACACACTAATTTTCTCGTTACCCTTATATATCACGGGCGAGTACTGAGAGACTCGCTCTTTTTGTTTAATCTGTGTGCATAGAGGTTTTTTTAGACTTTAACAATGGAGTTTAAACCAGACGGGAAGATATATGGATATTTTCTCTGTTTTATTTGCTTTTGAAGTCGCAAGTGTGTAACACTTTAAATAATTTTCCAGTTACCTTTTTGCACGCTTTATATTAGCTTCACCTGTACGTTTGTTTGTATGTTTGTAACCGACTCCTTTGGCTGCGATTTTGACCCACTTTAAACGGACTGATTTAATCTAAACTTCATACACTTATCAAGGACCGGTGACAATACCATAATTTAATAAGTTTATCTCATTATCCTGATTAGGATCGACAGGATTAAATAATTTCCTCACCCAGCCTCTGTGTGAGAGCAAGTGAGATAACCGTGCAGTCGGCGCATGCGTACCGTCTACCTACTTTCCAGCTCGAGCACTCGGGGTATTAGTATTATATTGTATAAACATATTAGCTATTTGTATATGGCATTTGGTAGGAATAATTTTGAGAAAATAGAACGCAAGTCGATAAATGGAAATGTTGGACAAAAATGGCGGACCCACGTGAAGCTAAATAAACTCATATAATGCCACTTTTGTGAAAATCAGGGTACACACCAAACGTATTGGTGTGCGAAATTAAACTTTATAGAGAAACTACCCTGAAATATTTTTGGTAAACAAAAATAGTCGTAGTTAAAAGTAATCTGAAGTTTGGAAATACGTTATAAAAACCTCATTCATAATACATATTCTCCATTCACTTTCAAAAGACGCTTAGTAGCGCTTGGGGTAAAGCACGCTTGGTAACTTCAAGGGGTGAGGTTGGAATCTCGTCAGTGGCAAGGTTTTTTTTACCTTTTAATAACATTATAATATTATATAAGAATATTTATTTAGCTCAAAAGTTCAAAATTTGTTTGTAGGAAGTATTTACAGACTGATTTCAATCGTTAAAGCAAAAAAAAAAAAAAAAAAAAAAAAAATGTACATACATATAGGCCCACTTAGAATTTTAATATGTGTTTTAAAATGTTTAATTTTAATATTTTAGTAATGCTATAGAAGTATAATTTATAACGGGTGCGAAAACTTTGTAGTATTTACTGTTTAGTGAATTTTTAAAAAAATGGGAATAGTGAATGATTGAAAACAGACCATAATGCGCAATAACCGATAAAGTTAAAAATCTACATTACCAGTTATTCAATTGCAATATAACTGTCACGACAGATATTATAAAATAGCTAACCATTTCGCGCATTCCTAGATGTAAGCTGCATTTGATGGTGGTAAGCAACGTTTACGATTCAAACTCAAATTCTAGCGGCGGGCGTAGAAATTATGTATATGTTTCACATAATTAAAATAAGTTAATTTAAAAGCTAATATCTATGTTATAAGTTTATTTATTGTAGGATTTATTTTAAATTTCGTGTATAAATTTAGTTTTATAAGTTTATTTTTAACACGAAAAACATGAGAACACATGACGTTGCTCGTAAACGAGGTTAGATGTTAAACAACATTGGCGAATACTGAAAGAATCGTTCACATTTTTAAAAATCTTTTGTATTAATTATCGATGGGAATGTTTTAGGAATGTTATAACCCCAAATAAGCATACTATATCATAGTATGTATCAGCTACAGTTTTTATTGATTTATTTCTCGCATAAGAGTGGGAAAATATAAATACCAGCAGTAACGCGTGGAACATGTATTTGATACCATTTAGCCACACTTACAAATTTAAAGATTTAAGTCAGCAAAACCTTTATATTTTTGTTAGTCATTTTTGATGTCCTTAAAATTATTTTTAAAATGTTCGCTACTTAGTAAGATATAATCCCTAGTGACATAAAAATTTTAACGAATTTACCCCTTTACAACTGATTGTGGAGTCTTTTTCAATTTTAAAGTAATCACTACAGAATCAAAGCTATGAGAACAGGAAAGTATTCCAAAGAATACGAAAATTATGAAAGCATCTTTTCTTAAAATTACTTACCTCACTATCATCATAACACTTTTTTATGCATCGAGATATTACTTTAAACATATGTCTCTTATTACAGTCAGAAACCCACCCCTTGGTATCGTCTGACATTTCAAATCAGGGCTTTCGGTGTGTTGGACTCATTTAGATGAGTGCGGGCGATGCTTCTATGACGTCACGCCTCCAGGTGGGCCGTGGTCGCTTGTCCTCGGAGCGCAAAGGTCTCTGTCTAGTGACCGACCTGCAACTTGCACAACTAACAAGCATGAGCACCTGAGCCTGTTTCTTCCACCATTGTCCGTTGATTCCTCCGCCCACTACACGGAAATTTTTTTTTTAATAGAAAAGAAATGTTCATACAAACTTATAAATATTTTTATAATTGCACATTAACATGATAACAACTACATCACTTAAAAATGGTGTTCGCAGTAATAGTGGGTTCGGAATTTTACCCGGGCATTTATGCTGCTTGTTGTCCCAGTACCTCCAATAACTAAAATTGTAAACCGTTCTCTCAAAAGATTTCCTGTATTAACTGTGCACATAATAAGCATAAAAAATCAAAATAAAGTAAAACTATTAAATATTCGATTATATTTTTTTCACTCGGTGAAAAAAATTGTGCCTGAATGAAACATTTATTAAAATATAAAATTACAAATTAATTTTCGTAAGAAACAATCGGTATTATCTTGAAAAACGTGATTCATATATGAAAAAATAATCATTGCCATGTTTAGTACACATTTACAATATATTAATTGTATTACAAACGATTTACAAAGGAATATTTTGTAAAAGTAGAGTAAATTCGTGGTCGGCTGTATCCTCGAAAAATACGGGCCGAATTTAGAGTCCTCCCTCGAAAGAGGTCTACTCCCATTTAGCTGGCAGTCTCTCCCCCTCTCGTACTTCTTGAACGCCTTTCGTGTAATTGCCAGCTTATAGCCTGTTTTCTCTCAGCTGAGATATGGCTACACTGCACAACATTTTCTCGGATTAACTGCTCAGAATGCTTGTGAAAAAGCTCCCTATCTCTTTTCAAATGTCTTTTGATCGGTGTCTCGCAGGATATACCATGTTTGTTTGTTTATTGTAGGCGGATGTAATGTGTTTGAGATGGATACGGGACTTAAAATGTAAATTTTTCTCCCAAATCAGAAAACTTTTAATTTTTGATTTCATAAAAAAAATGTATAAATATAGAAAACAAAAATGAAGACACGTTTTTTGAACTTGTACAATGTTGTTCATAAGGATACAAAAAAATGTATCTAACAATGGCGCTTGAAAAAAAATAATCAAACGGATCTGCAAAATTGAAAATATATCTTCCCGGAACTGGAATTTCTTTTTCCAGACATTCGAAAAATTCCAAAACCTCTTCTGTTAGATATATATATTAACATCTTTTTAAATATTTTGCCATATTTACATGACACACGATGACTGTGTAATACTTATGGGCGAAACTGATTTTAACAAGCACCAGTTTGTCATTTTACAGAATATTTAAATTACGTGTCCTGCGATGCTACAAACAGGTTTTATAGAACTTAGAAGCTCATACGAAAATTTTTTATGTGAAAGATTGAGAATCAAACCGGAAACTCATTCGTCGGGTTTCAACCGAACAAGCATTCGAATGGCACTTCGGATAGATCAATTTTCAAGGGGTTGGCTTTCCTCATCCAGCAGTAAAACAACCACCGAAACACGTCCCTGAACGTCTCCATTCGTTCATCCGTCCGTCAGTTTTTCTTCCACTGCAGCGTAGTATCTATTCCGCTCGCTCTTGGCTCGAGATTACTTTGCCCTGTGGGCGATCAGCGCGCATGCGCACTAGTCGCTGCCCTGCTCCACCCTATCAACACCCGGGGCTGACGTCACCAACACACATTTTAAATGGCAGAATATTTTCAGTCTGTATGAACGTAAATAAAGCTGGACATGACTTACCTCGCCATTTGAAAGCGCTGGTACACTGTTGGCTGAAGACAGAAACAATTTCTCCTGGGAACACAGTTACCTAAAAGAGCCCCGATTGCAATGATCCGAAATCACTGGCAGACAACACGTCAATATTGAATAACAAATGATACTGAAGTTTCCGAATACCTTATTTAACCTAAATTATCTTTAAGCTGGGCACCATAAAAGTTATATAAGCAGTTTCTGCTGACTATCTGAAGATTAACAAGGATCATTACAGCTTTTCGAGAAAGGACGTGCCCCTCATATCCTTTCATGCATCCTTCTTGAAGGGGTTCGATGTGCTATATTTTGATAAAAAAAATATAACGATAGTCTTCCAACTGCTGTCTACAACCTTTCATGTTTATCTTTGTCAAATGATTAACTTTAACATGCAAAAATTGACACTGCCTGAAAAAAGAGTTTGGAAATTTTGTACATGCTAGCAATTGAATTATACATTTGAAAATAAACATTAACAGAAAATATGTTTGCAAGATTTATCTGTCATGATTATATAATCCAATTGAGTGAACTTTATGCATTAAGAGTGGCTTTAAATCAATAAATTCTTAATCATTGTGGTGAAATGGAATGCACACGAAACATGTTATACACTACTGATATTAATTTAAATTGTGGAGCCAATCCCAACTGTTCTGTTGTCATAAAATATGTAAAAAACTTTAAAATTAATAAAAATTTCAAGGATCACATAATGAAAAATGATATAATAATAATGTAAAATAAAGTATTTATCAACCGAAATTTAATACAATTGCGATCAATTTGGAAATATTTGTAAACTAATAATTCAATTTACAACAGGTTGGTAAGTATATAAATACTAGAATAATTTTCATTCTTCTAAGGTAAAACATTAACAGTTTAATGAAAATTGAGACATAAAATAACTGCCAGATTTACATGGAATAAATGGCTAATGAAAAATAGGAAACACATAGTAATAAGCTAACATTAATAAAATATATTAATAGGAAATTAAAGAATTGGTTACAGAAATTTAGGACGATACTGGAACTCACAAATAATAAAAATTAATATTATGGGAGGTTAAGTAATTTTAAGTGCACCAAGAAATTCATATATTTGGAAGATTAAATTTAGTGGAAAGGGAATGGTAGTAAGAACACACAATTATGGGGTTAAATTTGCTTTCTACAAGGACACACAAGACAGTTTTCAGATTTGTGTCCTTTGACATCTGATGTTACACCATTTTGGATGGTGTAGCCTCTGCAATCTTGAAATCACTTCCGCCATTTTAGATTATGATTATCCACCATCATCTTGGATTATGCACCACATGATCCAGGAATTTGATTCTCACCATGCTCTCTCATTTCATTTGAGAAACTGACATCTTGGATTATGCTAAGTGTTAAGTCAGGCATAGTTTAAAAATTGCTTTTCAGTTGAATAAAATACGACTGCAGAGAAATATTTTATTTATGTACATAAATTACAATTTACATACACATGATAGTAAGGCACTGAAAACAAACTCATTCAATAGCCTCGATTTAAAAGAGGCTGTCGGAGCTTTGTTACAAATACTCAGGGATTATAGGCAATATGACCAACAGCTATCTGTGATATAGAATCCCAGCCCTCAGTTGTTTATACAAAGATATACACGAAAGAATGTGAGCCTTTCAATGTGGAATGAAATATTTTTTAAATTCTAAATTTAATCAACACACAGGATACACAATGAAAACATAAAAAATAAACTACCTGTCTTGAGCTTGAGTTACATTACAGCGTTAGGATGTATAGTACTTCTTCAGCGTAGAGGTGGTTGATTCTATACCCTGATGTAGCCTGCTGCAATGTAGAGAGAAACATCGGTACACGTTCCTTCTACGACGTGACTCAACTTGCAAAACAAAGATAGTTAAGACAATGACCGCTAAATTATGCCATATGCTTAATGTAGCAAGTAGCTTTGTCACACTTGGGATACCATTGACGATGATGTAACACTGTCACAAGCAGTAAGGTACATTTCCACATGCGTCTAGGTAAGAAATTGACTTTAAAATTCGAATATTATCTAATAATAAAGTTATTCATGTTTGTAAGGTAGTGTCATAAATAATAAAAGTACACTATACAACGAAAAAAATGGTAGGTACACTTGGTCCCCATACAATTGCCATTTCCCGCTAAATTGATATTATAACACTAATTTGGAGGCAACATTCGATGGAGGTATTCACGAAAAGATGCTGGTCATTTTCTCTAAAATCCCTGAAATTTTTGAAACATTAACTTGGAAACACAGTCTTTACTTATCTCATCACGTTCTTCTTTGAAAATGGTCTATGCTTGTTTATTCCATAACATTTTAAGCTATTTTTTATAAGTGTTGTATACATGTGCAACAAAATCCTTTTGGCGACAAACTTGACGAGATCTGGATAAGTGATCAATCGAACAGAATCAGACATAGCACATCTAAATGGAAGTGTCGCCGCAGCGAGGTACGAGGGAATGTCAGTTCTGGCCGGACCTGGGGCCCGCCAGCTCCCTCGCCACGTAGGCAGCCCGCCTGGCCGTGCCGAGTCGCAGCGGCACGTCGTCCGCCGGCGACCAGCTGTTGCGGTGCGCCAGCCTCGCCCTGCGGCTCGCCAGCACCACGGCGGTCCCCCCGCCAGCCGCCGCCAGCCGCACGAGGCTGTCCTCCCCCTCCACCTTGTCGAGCGACAGCGTCGAGCTGCCATTGGCCGTGGTGCGCGGCCCGAGGTTGTCGAAGGCGGAGCCACTGCCCCAGCTGACCACGCGCGGCTGCCTGCCAGCCGACGGCGAGCGGCGCGCCAGCAGAGGGGAGACCTCGGTGCCGGCGGAGGGGTCGTCCACGTCGTGCGGTGGGAAGGGGAGCAGGTCGGGCGGGTAGGGCCCCTGGCTGTCCGCGGATCGCTGCTGCGGCGGCTGCTCCGTGAAGTCACGGAGGCGGTCCTCTTCGGAAGAACTGGAGGGTCCTGCGGTCAGATCACGCACCGTGAGGATTTAAAACATTTTAAAGGAGTACGACTATATAAAACTTCTGTATTCGGCAATTCCACCATCACACATGGGGCAGTATTTGTTCCCCAAAAAATTGGGGAGGATGGATAGGGGTAAGGAGTTACCAGCTGTCAAGTGCAGGACATGCATTTGCTACCATTTAATCACCTATTAAGGGGTTATACCTATATTTTTAGTTAGTGACATGTAAGGGACAAAGAGTTGTCACTTCTATGACACTCTAAACCAAATAAAATATTTATTACATTCAGCATTCCCGAATATGTAATGAAAAAATTCATAAATTCCCTATTGCCTTATGGACTATTTATAGACATATAAACATGTGAATATAACTTTCGTCAGAGGTTATTACGAATTATTAATACATATACTCTATTACAGATTTTATACAATCCCTGAATGTTTTGAAACAACCTGGAAACATAGTCTTTAATTTTCTCATCACCTAATTCTTTCAAAAGATTCTATGATTTTACTTAACTTGGTAATAACTATGCCATAATTCATAATAATTATGTCTATAAAAGAAAACTAAATAAAATTACAAATTGGTTTTCAAAATTTTTTTTGAATTAGTTTAAGTTTAACTCTCTTATTATGCTGAAATTATTTGACCCCTATACAAATTTTATAACATGTTGCCACTGCACATATTTTCATTTGCAATTGACCACCTCCTCTCAATCCCAGGATATGTTTCGAATGATTACTGGGAAAACATAGAAAACTGAAATAACGATGGCACAGTCGTAATTGAACCCTTCACTTTGCTAGGACTGCGTTCTTAGCACAATTCGCACTCACACACAGCTTACTTCCCACAGTGTCTTATAGCGTTTTAGCATGTAAAATATGAGGTTTTAATCATGCAGAATGGATTGGTGAACTGCTTCTAAAGTGGTCTAAAATTTACAAAGGATTTGCCGTGGTACCTTAACATTTTCAAATACTAATCAGCAACACACAGTACATCATATGTACTGCACTTTACGGCGTAAAAAAGAGTCAATTGACTAGGATTGATTGAGTTTCACGGTCCTATCCTGTCGCTACTAGGACAAACACACATCGCCCTCTTTAGAAACTATTTGGTAGTATATGCATGAATCATGAGTACCTAATTAGGACTCATCCTTGTTGTAAAACATATGGTGCCAAATTTTAAATTTTTTTAGTATGTTATTTATTTTAGCTGTGACAGAATATAAATTTGTGTGATGCTGAAAATACTTTGCTGTAATCATAAATATTTTGTATACAAATGTTCACAATGTTGTAATGTTTCTTAATATTTTTTTAAATAAGGAAAATATTTCTGGCGTGTGGTGTATGAAATTATATCATTTATTTGCGGGCTATGATAACAACAAAACACTAGCAATTAAGGTTCTCATTACAAAGAAAACACAAATGTGAATATAATATATTATGTATAATTGATATGCTGTGCTTTGTTTAATAAATAATTTAAACATACTTTGGTACCTGTCGAAACTTGTCGTGTATGAGTATGTTTTTATGTTAGTCTAAAATAAATACAAAACTATTTATCATTAAATTTGATTCTTTCTTGCCTTACTTCAGAAAAATAATTATTTTTGAAATGTATTTTTAACATTTATTACTTTTATGAAAACTTTTTCCAAAACTCCAGAATCCCCAGGAGGAATTCCCATCCATTGGTTAACGCACCACTACGAAAAATGACGCACTTTCATGTGGAAGCAATCTTGCCAAGGATTTTCGATTACGTGGAATATCCCAGGCAAACATAACCCCTTGCATTTGTTTGAAAAAATTCCATCTCGCAGGACAGGTAGCGTTAACCCTAGTTTTGCGGATCCCAAGCCTGGCGCTCTACTCCGAGGCTACGGAGGTCGAGCGAGCACACAGTGGCTACATTTTCAATATGTTGTTCACTTTTCGACAGATTATACAGATCAGTCTTCAGTGATACGAAACGAGATATTAAATAACCTATTAAAAATATTGTTACGAGGCGGCCAGAGATGGCTGGAGCGTCGTGCTAGTCGTGATTATCTCAGGGGAAACGACGTTGCGACCCAGGTAAATGCCCGTCCCACTCCTTCCCCTCGTTTACATGTACATTGACTTCATTAGCGGGCTGCTTTATGAAAACCTAAACTCTTTTACTCGGAGTCTTGGGGTGGCGCCTTATTGTCTGGTCCGGCACATTCTGCGCGTCCCGAGAACACCGTCACGTGAAGTGACGTAACTAGAGTGCCATTTATCTCGCAGTTTAAAATGTTAAGTCAGGAATCATGATGACGCGACACTTCCGAGGATTACGAGACCTTTGTCAGGGTGGGACTTCGCAGGTGTATAAAATACGTACGCCGATCTGCGGTGGATGTGTGTGTGTGTGTGTGTGAAGCTGGTGGCGATACCATTGAATCCTCGGGCAGAGAAGTGAAGAGGGTGAGTGTCTCCTTGGCGAAAGATAGCGGGCGCCGAGTGTAGGGATTGGTATTGTGCCGCCAACTAGTATTTTCGGCACAATTTTAAATTTGAATTTTTTTTCTCAACATAAATAATGTCTCCAATCCTTCCTCTGCTGCAAGAACTTAAACTTGTTCCTCCTCCTGTAGACTCCCATCCAACCTTTGTCAGACTCGTCTCCCCAAGTTTTCCCAGCTCTAGATCTGATTGTGCCTACTATTCAATGACCCAGCAGGGCGATCATTTTATTACCTCCTTGGCGCACGGACGTCTCCTGTAATTAGCCCCCGATTCGTGACGAGACTGCTAGGCCCTGCAAACTCTTAGGACCGGCCAGTTCCTAGACCTCGCCTGACGCGAGCACTCCTTGGCATCTTCGCCAAAGTATAGTCACGCCTCAGGGTCTAGTAGACCATCTTTTCCACTGTTATCGCAGTTTTAACCCCTCCCCCCTCTCCAAGTTTTCCTGGGAACACCAACCCGGGTCTTTGACTGGCCACTAACCCCGGCCAGGGTCGGCCTCTCCCCAAGGCCACCACTCTAGTCCCAAATGTACATTCTTATGCCATTTAGCGGTAGTTTTGCGAATCACTTCCCCTGGGAGTTTGAACGCCCGCGGAAAGGCCTGCCCTCTGGCGTCTCCCGCAGTAACCAGTTCACGTAGTTATTTCTTAGGCCACCTGAGCACTGGCTTAGTCTGTCCCATAAGCCTCAATGCTGCTACCAGCTGACCCGCGCGAGTCGATCTCTACTCAGTTCAGCCACACCTCAGTAGGTCATGCTGACATCGGGCAGTACCCCCAACTTCGAGATATCGAAGTCTGCCTTCCTCGACAAGCACCTCAGTAATGTTCGGAACCTTTCGGTTCAAAAGCCGAAGCCTCCCCACTTTCTTTCGTTAACGACGCTTTTGATTACGAGTCACGGCCATCCCTAACTTACTTCATTGCGTGCCGCGATTCAGGACTGACTGCATAGAACCAGACATCATCGGACGCCTCGTCGTGTTGTTCTCTTAAGAGGTGATCATATTAGACAAGGGATGTTTAACACCATAGTAGTGTTTAGGTGTTAGTCAGTCCACGTAAATCTAGCTAATGTAGTCATGTATAAGTCATCGAAGATAATTTTTTTTTGAGAATCATGGAATATCCGCGTCGCGCTCGCCTGGTCAACCGTCGGGCAGGCCCTGGAAGACATCACCCTGTTTGGAGAGTTTTTAGCACCACCTCTCCCCCACCTGTCATCGTAACTAGAATGCATTTTCTGCCTATTCCACCTACTGTCTGTGATTCAGTCCTAAACATATGTGTTTGGATCTGTTCACAGACAGGGAACAAATAACACAGTACAAGTGCTGGACCAATGCACCGAGTACCGAACCCGGGTACTTTTCCAAGGACCGGATCAGTCTCCATTGGAGCAGATGACCCAGAACCTCTGACATCTCTTCAGCTGTCCCACTACATCCAACATTCTACAAAATGCCAGCCTTTCAATTTTTTTAAACCTTTTTCGGACTAGCATCTAACCACGACGTTTCTTCGATCTGAAATCAAGAACCTCACTATGATCATTTAATGTGTTTACTTATTACGAACTTTAATTAATTTTTTTTAAATCTACTTATGTTAATTCTCTAATAGGGGCCGGCCCATTCTTGTATTAATGTAATCTCAATTCCATGTTGTATATACTTTCTGTTAATCAACTCACATGACGTAGCTCTATATTATGACAAATAATCAAAAGTAAAATAAAAACAGAGAAACTAACGTCTGGACGAAATCATTGTTTTACCTTCTGGAACCAAAAGATCCACTTGTTACCCTCTGTCATCAGGTGAGTGTGACGAGGCGGGACAGTATTCAGATAATCAATTTGTTATAATTAAATTAATTCTGTAAATATTTGTTAATAGGCCTAAATAAAACTGAAAATTATTAACTGGGTTAACATTTCCGGGTTTTTTCCCACTTGTAACAATATCATTAAAATTAGTAAACATTTATTTATTTAGATTTATTTAATCTTTAATATCATAGGCCTAGTCACAACATGATACATTAAATATAAAACTCTCTATAGATTTTTGTGAATAGTTTGTGCTATGTGTATAATAGCGAGAAAATATATTTACTCATTTAGTGTCAACAGTAAATATTATGTATTGAAACAATTATAAACGTAGGTAATGTCGACATATCAGTTAAAATAATTATTAAAATGTTGTGAATGATTCTTCTTACTAGTTAGGTAACATATAAATATAAAGTTCATTCAAATATTTTAAAATTTCATAGTAACATTGCCAATAATTTTAGATTTGACAAACGTTTATTAAAAAAGGGTTTTGTTACTATAACATTCAACAATTTATTTAAAATAAGTATCTGTAAATTTATAGTCGAATGCTCTTTGTATTTTGGTAAAATTTCTTTGTCTTTTGGAAAAATTCCTTCTGGGTCTGGAGACATAAATTTTGATAATCTCGTAATGTAAAACTTATTTTTTATCACAATTTTTGCAATAAAGTTTAAATAAAATTGTAATTTCAATTATATTATTATGTATAATTGTAATGTTGTATATATATTATATATAAAATATTACAATACTATAAAACTTATACATACCTACTATCCGCACTAAATAATATATAAACTTAAGTTAGTAACGAGTGAGTTAATTAATACCTCAGATACTAATAAATGTCTAAAACTATCTGAATTTAGAGGCTCAACAAGTATTATCAAAAAGTTACTATTAAAACATTTTAATAACTGATATAAAACAATTTTTTTATGCTAGAAAATATTTAAAAAATTTCAAATTGCTGGTAATAACTTGAAACTTATCCAAACAGTGTCAATTTTTTTACCTACACATTTGATGTAACATTTTTAGAGCTCTTTAAGTAGAAGTAGAGTGTATGTAATACAAATATGCATACATGAACTCAAACATCTAGACACGTCATTGTATTGGCAATTTTAGATAGTTTCTTAGGTTTCCAAATTTTCTTTTAATGCCTCATTATTGTGTTATTAATATTGCAAGAATTATTTAAACCACCGTTTGACATACAGTGGAGACTCTTTTATCCAATCTTCGCATATCCGACATTCCGTATTATCCGACGTCAGGCGAAGCGAAGGGACGCAGTCTATTTATAGCCCGTGACTCATGCATGTGTGTATGGCATTCATCCCTTCCTTCCACAACGCCATACGCCCTACCTCTCTCTTCACCCCCTACTTCACTTCCTTCATAACTCATAACCTACTCAGTGCAGTACAGTTTATAATATACACAAGTATGGCGACGAAAAGGAAGAAAGTAGTTTTATCGATGGCACATAAACTTGAGGCAGTCAGGACACTGGACAAAGAAGAGACATTGCAGAAGATAGCTGACGACTTCGGCATTGGACGGGTAACAGTAGGAGACTGAAAAAAAAAAAAAAACAATCAGAAAAAGAAAAATGGTGTGCATCAAGAGTTACAGAGAGCGCATTTAAAGAAAGAAAAACTTTGAAAAAGTTAGCAAAGCTTTGTATGTTTGGTTTACACAGTTCAGGGTGAAAAAGGTGTGCCAATTTCAGAGCTTATTTTACAGCAAAAGGCGTTGTATTTTCGTAATGAATTCAATAAAGGGGACATAGATTTCACAGCAAGTGTCGGTTGGCTCGACTGATGAAAGAAACGCTACACCATCCGCCAGTTGAGTGTTTGTGGTGAAAAACTGTCATCGAACTTTGAATATATAGATGCAGAAAATAAGATTTCAGGAATTTATTGAAACTGAAACCTAATGGGTGAAAATATATTTAATGGTGATGAGACAGGGCTTAATTTAGAGTCTTGCAGCCAGAAGTGAAGCGGCAGCCCCTGGCTACACGCATTGTAATGAAATATAGACTATTTTAGCATTCAGCAATGCTACAGGAAACCTCAAAATGGACCATGTAATGATTGGAAAGTAAAAAAAAAAATCCGAGAGAATTAAAAAAAATTCATAATACACTATTCCTGTTAAAATACTACAGCCAGAAAAGCGCGTGGTTGAGCATTGACATTTTAAAAGATAGTTTTTTAAGAAATGTATTCCTTCAACAGAAAAGTATTTGAAAGAAAAAAAAAATATCCAGGAAAAGAATTTTTTGCTGTTAGATAATGCTCCAACTCAACCTAATGCAGAGAAGCTTCGAAAAGGTGGTTTTAAGGCGATGTTTTCGCCTCCCAATGCTACTGCATATGTCAACCTATGTATCAGGACATATTGGAAACAATTAAAAATAACTACCGCAGAAAGCTACTGTCTACAGTGATAGAAGCAATCGATAAAGGGCGAGACATAATTGACAAATCGAAACGTGTTAATGTTGCTCATTGGGTTTCAGGGGCCTAGTCTGATGTAAGGGCCAAATCATGGAAAAGCTGCTCCATAATGATGAAAGTATGGACACAGAAGGCACAGATAAAGCCGAAGAAACCGTTCTAACTTTAGTGCAGCGCATTCCTAGATGTGAGGATGCATCTTTGCAAGAAATTTAAAGTTGCGTGGAGGTAGATGATCAGCATTAAAATACCGATGGAGAAATTGTCGCTCTCGTCAACTGCGATGACAACGAAAATGGAGCTGAAGATCAAACACCGACTGTTGAGCTTCGCATAATTTCACATAACGACGGAGTTGAGGCTCTAGAGACTGCAATTCAATACATCGAGCAACAGGAAGAAACTACAGGAAGTGACGAAATAATACTGCAAAAATGGTGAGATTTGGCAGCGAATAAACGGCACTCATCAGGAAAACAGACTACAATAAAAATTTTCATTGAATCTTCACCGGAATGAACTTTAAGTGGCACTCGTAGCTACAGAAAAATATTCTGTAAATGTAAGTTCATTTTTTCAATTAATTTTTCTATTGTTTTGTTTTACTTGTAGAACTTGATTAAAATGTAAGATCGTAATGTGAATTATTACAAATGTATGTACAAAGTATTATGTTCCAAGATACAATGTAGCTTAACGTTTTAGACGCTTTTTCTTTACTTCTTCCTATTATCCGGTATTTCCGTTTATCCGACGTTTTACCGGCTCATTTATGTCGGATATGCGAGACTTTACTGTATATGTATAAATATAATTAATTTTATACACACTGAGATATTTTTTTAAAGTATAAATCCATATTACAATCCAGCCAAATACACGCAAGACACCGTACTTTATATTCGTTAGAGATTTAAGTGCCAAATGCGACCATGCAAGTTTAATAGCTATAAAAGTGCGAAAAAGAGTGCCAAATGTGTAAACAAAAAAGTGAGGATGCATTTAAAAATTGTTATTTCAGGTAAATCCTAATTTACTGAATATTTTTTCGGGTTCTATTTTACTTTCACTTACCCTCTTTTTTAATCTTCCAAGTACCCTCTTCATTTCGAAATACCTTTCTCTACCATGGGTATTATTACTTCTGTTTTTATTTACCTCAAGTATTACTTTTTACTAATAGTTATTTTATCTGTTGGTGACTTTTGAATTACCTCCTGGCGGTTTATGTTTGTTATTACATTTCTTCTCCTCTTTATCCTAAACGTTTCTCAACGCTTGTCTGCATTATTTTTTTTTAAATTTCCTTTTTTTATAAACACCAATGTTTCATTTAGTCAGTATTTCTCTAAAAAAAACTTTTTCCCGCCGTTTTTAACTGATTATTTATACTCAAATCACGGTATGGTATTTTACTACATTTTCTTGTAATTGTTGTTGTTTCCTTCTGGATGGGTGTTTTTATTTAATAAACTAACTTATTTATATTTCAAATTAATTTTCTCTTGTATGATAGATCCAGTAGAAAACCTTTCTTGCAAAATAATTTTCTTTTTACATCATATTATTATTTTCATTATTTGGTTAACAATATAGCGAACATATAATTGTCATCAATATTATTAATTATATTAAAATATTATCATGATTATTTGTTCCGCTCTACTTATAAATTTTTTTGTTAGGCACACCATTAAGTTAATAGGCATTGATAATCACGTGGACAGGTATTTCCTAATTTCGATTTTCATGTTTCAATTTAAAATATATCATAAACGAAAAATAGCTTTAAAACTGAATTTATTTTATAACATTGTGGTAAAAAGATGTAGATATATTTAAAGTATAATTTATTAAGCTTATATTTTTTCCATCATGAATTCAGAATGAAAAAAAAAATATCACATTTTGATCGTTACAGTCACAATATTTCTTATTTTATTCTTTCAAGAATAACACTTATATTTTATTATCAAATTGTTTTTATTAATAATTTTAAATTCTGTTTATTGAAACAATAATTTCTTTATAGATAGAAAAAGTTTAAACTAAATCAAGAAACCAAAACAAGAAGAGAGTTAAAACGAGATAGCTCATTTAAACTTTTTATTCACAATTATATTTATTACAATTTTTTTTAACGATTCTAATATTTAAAAATGCGTGTTTTACATTTTGATTAACTTAATTTCTCTCACATTTTTACATAAAAAATATTTCCAACGTTTCAATCTAATTATCTATAAAGTAGTTTAAAATCAGGTTTTATTATTTCTCTCTTTTAGCCACATATATTCTATTTCATAATTTGTGATAATAGTAAGAGGTTTTACACATTATCGGGTGTCACAAGTACAGGCAACGCACGTTGATGCCAGCCGTGTCATGCTAATGCTAGCCAGGCCGGATAATCACTATAGAACAAATAAAATATAACTGCAATGTAGAAAAAATTTAATCCTACATTTTACATTTATTTATCTTACTTTAAATGAAGACCTACTGATATAAGTATGAAAAGCTATCCCAGGAACCCAGTATACTTACCCAGCCTTCCTTTCTTTGACGCATTGGGAAAGTGTCCTACATCAAATAGTGAGTGACTTCATCTAAATTCTCAGGCGTGACTCTGGTATTGGAACCTCAAAGAAAGCTTTACTTAAACACTCAGATATAGCAAATAAAAAAATTTATACTAGCATTTCAAATTTTTGCATTAAAGTTTTCGAAATAAAAAAGTGTGCTACAGTGTAACAACTGCATCAACCTCAAAACCAGTTAAATACAATGTATGCAATTAAATATTTACATGGTTTTAGTTAAAGCTGAGTTGAATATAGTCAAGCTGAGATAAATTGTACATAGTGATGAGGCTCACTTTGAGGTAAATTGATGCCACGAGTGAAATTCTCACCTTCTTACTGTAGCCCTGTGAGTTTCGTGAGCATTAAAAAAAAAAAAAACACATTCCAAGACCATTACATTCAAACAAATTGCACATGTGATTTAAGTCACGCTAAAAGTGCATTAATTGCGCTCATGTGAACACTTCTGAAATCAACCGTACTAAACAAGATACGTGCCCACATAACATAACATAATAAAATAAAGTATCCGTGTGCCTCATGTTTATCTAGCACCAGTTTGTAAATAGTAATGATGTGTCAGATCGCTGTATAAGTAATTGCAACACATGCTTAAAATATATGCAAAACTAAAACGTCTATGAAAAAATATAAACTCTAATGCTTGGTCAGTATATAAAACTCCAAAACTTTTTAAATTGTATATTGAGTGTAAACTTGATTACATTAATAAAAATACATATTTTTATTGACTTTCCTTGGGGTCTTATTCCTGTGATTAATTTGTCTTACGTTAGTCCTTGTTCTGTGCTTTATGTTTGTGTATATGTTTGTTATTCTTTGTTAAGGATTACTTTATTACATTTTATTTTCCTGCCTCATAAAGGCTTTGACAGTTGGTAGGCACTCAAATCGTTAGTAAATAAATTACTAAAAAAATAATTAATATGTATAAGATATTTGTTTGGATAACAATTATTTCGTTTGTATACAGATGATTATATTTAACATAAATAATTTAATGACAATTTAGATATTAAGAAATAAATGAATCCATAACAATAATTAAGACTATATGAATATCATTAAAAAAAACTCTCAGTATGAGTTATCAGTGTATTTTTAGTTTTTCCTCGAATCTGTGTGTACTTTAAAATTAATAAAGTTTGGTTTGTAAGGTTTCTCTTACAATTCATGGGCTTTATCTTTACTTAAACGTTTGTATAGAATTTTAATGGAAGGACGCTTTATAAGAGATGACTCTTAATTTCGAATGACAAACTTCTGCTGAAGGTTGATAATAAAAATAAATAAATAGAAAACATGTATACGACTTATGGTAAAAAAAGCTTCCAAAGTCTTGTGTTAAAAAGGTCACAAAGCTGTACGGGAAATAAAGTGTGTTGCTCTCATTTTGCTCTCATTTATTTCAATGAAGTAATTTTGCATAGAGTGACAAGCTTTTGTTTGATTGTAGTGTGTTTCTATTCTAGTTAAGAAATTTCTCCATTATTTTTTATAAACAGTTGGTTTATTTCCAATCTCAATGACGTATTCCAGCCGTGGGAAGTACTTTATACAATTCGTCGTGTACATAATTTTTTCAATTTATTATTATTTTTCGTGATAAATCTGCAGCCAAAGTTTGTCGGTCGAATTCAGACGCACTATACTGAAATCAGACAGAAATTTAGGATTTCAAAAGTGTTCAATGAAAAGCAAAACCAAACATACAGCTGTTGTAAAATTCAACTTTCTTCCTTTACAAACACTCGTTGTAGGCATACTTCACTTAACAGTGTTATAGAGTACTGTCTGACGAAAAGCACGTTGAAAACTGCCAGTTGCGTACACGCGAACACTGCACTGGTTTTCGATGACCACAGTTTTAACCACCATCTCCCTCACCCCCCCCCCCCTTTACCCACCAAACAGTTTACCTACATGTTTTTTTTTTGTGTAACATTAAAGCTCTCGGTATACAGCATTTGGTAGAGCAATTTCGTGACTGCGACGGAAGTTGCATGGAACGGAAATGTGTAACCACGGTGTTGTCATCTGTGAGGGATGGCGCACATTAAAGTTCACAAAGACAAAGAGAAACTTTAAAGCATTAGATGTTGAATGAATTTTAACAGGATAGGCAGTATTTTAATAAAATTACTTGTCAAAAATCAGGCCTAAGCCTAGGTTTTAGTATTTTTTCTAATATTTTTCGCCTTTATCTGAGCCGTTTCATTATATAATTTAAAAATTCTCTATGCTAATCAAATGATTCAATAATAATTGAAGTAGCTGCTCCGGCAGCGAATTCTAGCGGTGGGTGTGGAAACTACGTGTAATTCGCGTCCAGAAATGTAGTTGAACACAATTTGCGTACATTTATTGATCATGGTTGGGAATAATTGAAATATTTATACGTTAAATTTCCTGTCCGAGTTTCGTATTAAAGTCTGACTAAGTCAAAAGGTATGCGACTTGCACGCCCAAATAAATTGCCAAAAGTACTGCCTGAATAACTGATTGTTATCAGAGATACGGTCGCGACTGAAAATTCTTTCGACGAATTGTTAGTAAATCAGTGGTGTTTCAATACGAATCTGTGCACAGTGAGTTATATTCACTGAAAAATTAGTTGTGGGTATTGCAAGCGCAACACTCATCAGAGTGAATTTTATTTATTTTTCTTTAATTTGTATGTATAGGGGTGGATTTAAATTATTTTCCTATTGTTTCCGAATTGGTTTGATTAATAGAAAAAACTGTTACAATTATTTTAAATTAATTTATAATTTTGTTTATAATAGGATATCCATAAACTATGATTTATTTTGCTATAGTAACTTTGATTTAGTCTAATATTTTTACTTATGTAAAATAATGATATTGTAGTTGTACAGTTTTCCACGATTTATTTTTGATAAGTTTACTTATCATTAGTTTTAAACTTTTATAGTAGTAATTATGTTATTTGATAGATTTTTGTAAGGGAGTGAGTGAAAATTATCTATTGTTATCTGCATTTTGTCAGTGGGTTTTAGTCACCTTCCTAGACACCCCCTCCCCCGAAATCCACTTGGCTTGCTTTACATTAGTACAACCAAGCAAAAGGAAGAAAGGGAATTTACAAACACAATATTAAAGACATGCACACTGTTAAGGGTGTAGTTTCTCATAATATTTTTTCTTGAATAATTTCTTATCTGCTCATTATTTTTGTGTGGTTGATGGTTTATAAATTATTATATAAAACTAATTTGTTTGTTTCTTGGTTTTTAGAAACTTGAAGCCTAATTTACATATTTAAAAATTAGCATGAATATGACAGTGAAATAGTGTATTATTCAGTCACGAATCAATCGTTTATAGATATCTTTATATATATATTTCTTGTTTGCGTGTGTATGTCACTGAACTCCTCCTAAACGGCTGGACCGATTTTGATGAAATTTTGTGTGTGAGTTCACGGGGATTCGAGGATGGTTTAGATTCACAATTGGATATTTTATCTCGATTCTGAGTGAAGAAAAACTAAAAAAAAACACGCTTTAAAAGCAAAAATTGCAACGCATTATTAGAAGCCATTAAGTTAGAGGTGGGTTGTTACAGCAATTTTCGGTATCAGTCCCAACCTGATACTGATACAGTAATGTACCTAGGTACAAGTCTCTGATACTTCTGTATCAGACGGTCCCAGGAGGCAACAAAGCTCCGCGTACGCAGACCGTGCGACCGGAAGGAGAATCTGATACATTATTTATCACGCCCGGTAATTCTCTACCTCTGTTACTCTCATGCCCGCCTGATACAGCCAGTATCAATCAGTTCAACATTCACTGCAGTTCGTCCTGGCCGTGTATCACCATGTACATTGTTGCGGGCTGTCATGCTTTTTAGTTAGTATATTTATAGTGAAATAAGGAATGGATAAGTGCACGAAAAATACTTCATTTGTGTGGAATTTTTTCACGGAAAATAATGAGTTTGCTAATTGTAATTTGTGTAAACAAAAACTGTGTTATAAATCATCATCGACTAATCTGAAGAAACATTTGAAACGTAAACATCCAACTGTACAGTTACCTGATCAGAATCAAGATAGTTTAACATCACTATCACTGTCCAGAAGTAGGAGCGATGATCCAGACATCGCAAATACGACACCGTTCCTCAGCCGAAAAAAGATTCGTCCAGATATAGGAATTCCTTCTACAAGCAGTTCGTCGGTTTCCAAACAAGCTGTGTTGGAAAGAACCAATGTGCGTGACTGTAAAGTAAGTGATTTTGTTGTAAGAAAACTTTCTGTGTCTGCTAACAAGAAAATTAATGACCAACTGTTAAATTTATTTACTGTAGATTTTCAACCATTCTCATTTGTTGAGGACAAAGGGTTTCGAGGATTTGTTTATGCACTAAATCCTTCGTATACATTGCCAAGTAGGAAAACTATAACAAACACATTGTTACCAGCTGCTTATGAAACTGTGTACAATAGCATTCATGAAATATTAACAACCACTGAAATTAATTCCGTCACACTAACAACAGATTGTTGGACTTCTGTAAATACTGAAAGTTTCATGGCAGTGACATGTCATTTCATAGACTGCAATTTCAGATTGATTTCTTTGGTGTTAGATTGTTGTTCATTTTCGGAGTCTCACACCAGTGCTCACTTAGCCCAGGAACTGAGTCGTGTAGCAAAAGAATGGAGGTTAGAAAACAAAATTTTACTCTGTGTTTCTGACAATGCAGCGAACATACAGAAAGCTATAAAAGACGAATTGAAATGGAGGCATTTCGGGTGTTATGCACACACGATCAACTTGATAGCTAAAGATGGGTTGCTTAAATTGCGAGACCTTATTCAGAAAATTAAGGCAATCGTCCAGAATTTCAAACTCAGTGCAACATCAACAAAAAAATTAATGGAGCTTCAAACACAAATGGGCTATCAACCCAAGAAACTGATCAGTGATGTTGCTACTAGGTGGAATTCCACATATTACATGGTGGAAAGGTTCGTAGAACTAGAGAATCCAATACGTTCAGCACTCGCTCTTATAAATAAAGATATTCCAATGTCCACTGCTGAAGAATGGAAGTTAGCTGCGAAACTACAAGATGTTCTCAAGCCACTAGAAGAGGTGACTAACATAATGAGCGGGGAAAACTACATCTCAGCATCTTCAGTCATTATCCTAACCAAAGGCCTTGAAAGTATTTATGCAGAGATGATGACAACAGAACTACCAACAGAAATTCAAAGAGTAGTATGTGTAATCAGCGAAGGCATTTGTACTCGTCTAGGAGATTTAGAGAACAGTAACACACTGTTACTTGCTACCTTTCTTGACCCTAGGTACAAAAGTGTTGGGTTTAGTAACAATAACACAGCAGAGAAAGCAAAGAAGATGGTTATAAATCTGTTGGCAAACAAATTACAAGAATCTGAATCCGAAACACATTTAGGTCTAGTATCAAAAGTGACAAACAAATCTCAGGAAACCCAGAGAAAATTTTCACTTTGGAATCGGTTCCATAAACAAGCAGCTGAATTTAAACCTGCTGGTACTTATCAGTCCAGAGCCATTGTTGAAGTACAGCGATACATTGAAGAACCATTGTTGGAACTTCATGAAGATCCGTTAAAATGGTGGAGTCGACACTCGTACAACTACCCACATCTCAAGAGAGTAGTCCTAGAGAAGTTTGCTACAGTTGCTACCTCTGTTCCATGTGAACGATTGTTCTCAAAAACTGGAATTATTGTGTCTGATCGACGTTCCCGAACATCAAGCGAGAAAGTCAAGAAACTTGTTTTTCTAAATGCCAATAAGAAATATTGTAAATAGTGACTGAACTTGACTTATTGTGTCTGACCGATGTTCCCGAACATCAAACGTGTAAGTTAAGAAAATAATGCAATACTTATTTGTTAAATAGTGACTGAACTTGCAAAGTGTTTTTTTTATCGATATTGGCACTGCTATCTGCCTGATGTACATAACACAAATGTCTATTGATATAGTATGCTCACTAATGTACTTATCTGTATTTTCTATTTTTAATTTTTGATAAAATCGTAATCTTTTAATGTATGAAAACACTAGTTACTAATTGTTTTCGAAAAAAGAAAGTCCATATGTAGATTACATCTGTTATTAGTGTCAACTGAGAATTTATTTGCATTTTCATAGCTGTTAGGTGCACAAATATAAATATTATATCTTGTATTAATGTACTTTTTAATATTAAAATTTCATTAGTTTTATTATTGAACGAGACGGTGCACGCACTGCGCACTGAGCGTACTTTGAAGTAGGACAATAAACAAAACGACTTGTAACCAGGGCTGCCACTCTGATATTCATGAAAAACCTAGATAACCTACAAAAAAACCCAGACTCATGGGTAAAAAACCCAGATGCGTCTAAAATGCTATCGTTGAAAATGTTTGCGTACTAATTCAAAAATATAAACATAACTGGTTTTAATATAAAACAATTAATTACCTTACAAGACTGAAAACGGTTAAATACAACCAATACAAGAAAATTACACTGCAGCAAAATGGCTGTATAAGTAATTCTTGGACCAGTACATATCATAAAAAAACCTACAAATATATACATGACAAAACAAACACCATCACTGCATCCTTTAAACCGGTAATTGTTTTTATAAAACTGCATCATGTACGTTAGTCTTTATTCAGAGTCTGATTCTACAAGATTGGTTTGAAGGTTAATTGTTGCATTGGTTTTGTGTTCTGCAAGCCTCTTTGAAGAATGTGTCTAATTTAATATTCGACTTAGCTTCTTGAAAACTAGTTTTGTGTTTATATGTATTTTTGTGTGTGAAACACATAGACTTGTTTGCATTTATCAAACATATATTGCAACAGATACAGTAGCTACTACCTTTATTATTGTTTTAGGTATAAAAATAATTAAAATTATAAAAAACCTAGAATTGTTGGAATTCATTATTTAAAAACCCAGAAACCCAAACACCATTGGAAAAACCCAGATCTGGGTGGAAAAACCCATGAGTGGCAGCCCTGCTTGTAACAATATCGCTTTGCGCCTCTCCTTCAAGGCTTCAACGCCTTCCCCTGCGCTTCCTCCCCTACATTCTTTCCCTTCTTTATCCCTTATTCGTCGTTCCTGCTCCCTCCCCTTTCACAAGCTCCGCCCAAGTGACCGTCATCTGCGATCGCGTACTGCGCTCATTGGCCGTGGTGTTGTTCCAGCTGAATTCTGAACTGATACTAAACTCTCTGATACTTTTCAAGTGTACTCGTTTGCCGTTCCTGATACAGGCGCGTATCAGTGCCAAAGTATCAGGTTGATACTTTTCGACCCACCTCTACATTAAGTTTTGCTATTGTAAGGAACTAAGTAGAGTAAGAAAAAAATAAAGATTCTGACAGTTTATAGTGTCGCCATATTTGTTTCAATTTTCAATACCCCTTTTTGTATATTACAATTTAAATTGCAGAAATAAAATCATGTTTGATAGCCACACAAATAGTGAGGATGGTTTAGATTCACAATTGGATATTTTATCTCGATTCTGAGTTAAGAAAAACTAAAAAAAAACACGCTTTAAAAGCAAAAATTGCAACGCATTATTAGAAGCCATTAAGTTTTGCTATTGTAAGGAACTAAGTAGAGAGTAAGAAAATAATAAAGATCCTGACAGTTTATAGTGTCGCCATATTTGTTTCAATTTTCAATACCCTTTTTGTATATTACAATTTAAATTGCAGAAAAAAAATCATGTTTCATAGCCACACAAATAGTGAGGATGGTTTAGATTCACAATTGGATATTTTATCTCGATTCTGAGTTAGTAAAAACTAAAAAAACACGCTTTAAAAGCAAAAATTGCAACGCATTATTAGAAGCCATTAAGTTTTGCTATTGTAAGGAACTAAGTAGAGAGTAAGAAAAAAATAAAGATCCTGACAGTTTATAGTGTCGCCATATTTGTTTCAATTTTCAATACCCTTTTTGTATATTACAATTTAAATTGCAGAAAAAAATCATGTTTCATAGCCACACAAATAGTGAGTGTGTGTCATTTCTCTATGTCCACGAGGTCTCGCCGCGTCAATTTTCTCCTTGGAGCGAACCCGTCCGCTTAATTAAATAAACAGCTTTTATCGTTGAATGATTTCATGATTTATTTAATGAAAATATGCTCTCATAAAAAAATTAGTTAGATAGACATTCAATAGGCGTCTTTCTCTCACTCTCTCTCTCTCTGAAATGTATGTAGCTTGCTCGCGGGTCAGTAATGCAGACAATCTTTACATTCTAGCTCAAGACGGAAAAAACAGTAAATGTGGTTTACAAAGACATTTTATGAAGTGTCTTCCCGTCATTAAATTTGAAAGTAGAAACATATTTACTCAAAATTTAGGTAGTAACATAATTTTATTGCAAAGACTTAAATAGAGGTGAGAAAAATTATCATTTGTGAACATAAGAAAACTACTACAACTGTATCAACTGTTATGTTATAATGTTTAAATTTCTAAATGGTGCAAGATAATACAAAATTCCATGCGGAAAAAGTCGTGGGCAAAAGATACGTATAGTTTTAGGTGTGGGGCTATGCATGCTGATTTTTCAGCATCTATCTTACTATAATAAAACAGTACTTTTTCTGTCTGTCTGTACGCGATTTTGATGAAATTTTGTGTGTGAGTTCACGGGGATTCGAGGATGGCTTAGATTCACAATTGGATATTTTATCTCGATTCTGAGTTAAGAAAAACTAAAAATACACGCTTTAAAAGCAAAAAAACTAAGCATTGTTGATAATTAGCCTCCATGGCAACGGGCTTTTGCATTGTTGTTGCCTTCTGCGTAACCATGGGAAAGGTTTTTGGTAAAGGCAGTGGCGTGCCCAAGAGGAGGGGTATGTATAATAAGAAGATACAAAATGTCCAGCGTAGAAATACTTACCGCCATATCCATATCTCACAAAAAGTACATTTGGGAAGGACAATGTCTGTCGGGTCCGCTAGAAAGATATATAGAGAGATAGAGATATAAATAGAAATATAGAGAGAGTTATAGAGATATACATAGAGAGATAGAGAATTAGAGAGATAAAGAGAGATGCTTAGTATACGTTTAAAAAATTAAAAAAAAAATTGATTGAGGCAATGCAACGCATGCCGGGCATTATCTAGTCTTTATATATATATTTCTTGTGTGCGTGTGTATGTCACTGAACTCCTCCTAGACGGCTGGACCGATTTTGATGAAATTCTTTGTGTGAGTTCACGGGGATTCGAGGATGGTTTAGATTCACAATTTGGTCTACTGGAAAATGTTTATTTAATTAATTTTTTATTTATAAATTGTTGTTGATCTTTGAATGGTTTAGGTTTACATTACATATATATGTGTGTGTTGTGTATTTATTTATGTGTTGTTGTTAATCTTTGGATGGATTTTATGAATTGTTGTTATTACATTAAAATTAAAATAAAATTGGTTATTGAGATTATTATATTATTATTTATTGAAATAACATTTTAAAGTGTAATTAAAAATATAGGTGCAAATTTGTGAGGTGCAGTATTGAAGTGAGTATTTTACATGATTTTTCGTGATTTTAATTATGTATACATGTGAATTCAATACCAATCAACTTAACCTCCAAATTTAAATCGTCAGTTCACATTTTATTCTACATATTAAACAGTAATAAAAAATATACATTGTGCAAAATATTTAAGGTGCGTAACAAAGTAAGGGTAAATATTTACTTGGGCGGTATTTCCGAAAAAAAATGTTAAAAATCCGAAAATACCTTTATTTTATGCTCTTCAACTTCCTCTTTTCATTAAAATCGGCGGAGATTAGAAATTCCAAACACTTTAGGAGATATCGAATTTTTAAATTTCTTCATATGTAGTTGAGCGGTATTTGCGAAAAAAAATGTTAAAAATCCGAAAATACCTTTATTATATGCTCTTCAAATTCCTCTTTTCATTAAAAGTGGCGGAGATTAGAAATTTCAAATACTTTAGGAGATATCGAATTTCTAAATTTCAGCACAAAACCAGCGCATTCCTGTGGCGTGCGTGCACCATTGTTTCTTGTTTACGTACGAGTATCTATTTTTTTATTGGATAATGATTTCACGTGATTGTTCGTGATAGGCCAGAATTCAAATGAACTAATACGTGATTATTTAGTTCAATTATTGTTTAAAACGGTGTTTAATTACCGCCTCCAACTTAGGTGAGTTTTTAACGTTTATAATTTTAAAGTCTTACTTGTTATTTTGATATTGTTGCGCAAGTAATAAGTAACAAAAAAAATTACGTGAGTTGTTGCTGTACATCCTTTGTTACGGGTTTGTTAGGTAAGGTCAGTTACATTATAAATAATTTAAAACTAAAGAATAATTAAAATTAATTCACATTATTTTTAATATCACCTTAGTTTGAAAGTATTTATAATGTAACTGACCTGACCTAATCGACCATTTTAGTTTACTGTTCACCCTCTGTCCGGGTTTGTTTGGTCAGGTCAGTTACATTATAAATATTTTAAAACTAAACAGCCATTAAAATTAATTCACAAAATAATTTTTAATGTCGGCTTAGTTTGAAAGTATTAATAATGTAACTGACCTGACCTAATCAACCATTTTATTAATTACGCATTCACGATTCACGTATTCACGAACACACGGCATGATAACAAAAATGGCGCCGCTCGAATGGTTCCACAGGTCTTGTATTGCAAAATTAAAAAATTCGATATCTCCTAAAGTATTTGGAATTTCTTATCTCCGCCGCTTTTAATGAAAAGAGGAAGTTGAAGAGCATAAAATAAAGGTATTTTCGGATTTTTAACATTTATTTTCGCAAATACCGCTCAACTACATATGATGAAATTTAAAAATTTGATATCTCTTAAAGTATTTGGAATTTCTTACCTCCGCCACTTTTAATGAAAAGAGGAAGTTGAAGAGCATAAAATAAAGGTATTTTCGGATTTTTAAATTTTTTTTTCGGAAATACCGCCCAAGTAAATATTTACCAAATTAAGTATTTAACACGATTTTTCATTACTTTTAATTATGTATAGACGTGCATTCAATAACAATCAACTTAACCTACAATTTTAAATTGTTAGTTCTCATTTTATTCTATGCAACTTATGACGTATTGATGTCTCTTTGAAAATAAAAATATATGTTTGTAAAATAAATTATAACATTATAACATTTATAGTATCTTATAGTAATTATAGTAATTTTAGTTCGACCCGGCAGATGACGCTGCGATTAGATTCAGGGAAATTTCCTGTAAATTTTCGAATTTAAAACGTTTGAACAGAACAACGTCGGTTGGGTCCGCTAGTATTTTGTAAAAAACTATGTTGGAAGTATTTTATAGAGGAATAAAATTTTTTGGTTTCCAAAAATTGCAGAAAACTGATTATTCACGGTTTTTGAAAAAAAATAAATAAATTTACTAATGAATAATATACTGAAAATTAAAGTTTTTGTACGACAAAGGATAGTTACAAACTGTTAAATTAAAATTGAGAACCACACGATTTAATGCTCTCAATTTATTACTAGGCTTGAGGAATAAATTAGCCTTTAAAGTTCTTAAAAAAAGTATCCAAACAAATTAAAATTAATAAAACAATTTATGACCTATTGGCCTAAGATGTTTTATTCAGTTTTAATCACTTCAAAAATACAAAATTATGGTAGCTAAAACTTTAAGAAACTACTCCCCTAAAAGAAAATTCACATGCAAGTAAGTATGTGCACTTGAAGGGAACTGAAGTGAGGAAATATAATTTAAGGGGCTCATGCTAGGTGCACTTAAGCAAATGAGTGTGCACCAAAATTTAACTTGTTGCCAATATAACTTTCTTGGGGTGAAAAAAGGGTGGGGGGACCGAGTAATGGAGTGCTTTGTTCGTACATCCACAGATTTTAGAGTAGTGACGCCAAATAAATGGTTGGTAGTTCGTGAATAGTACGTAATGAACAGCTAGCGCGCAAGGCACAATTTCCACGCGAATGGCTTGCAGTCTTATCGTCGTGATGCGTGGTGAGAGCTGCTATGACACTGTAAGCGCCCCATTAGAACTTTCATTGCGACGAAACACACGTTTAATGCCAGGTTTGAACTAGAAAATTTAGTATATAAAAATTGTGACATTTCGCACAAATGTATCGAACTAAGATCAAAACATAACAAATTTTAAATTCGCCATTTTGATTTACTTTAAAGAAATTTACATTTTAAAGTCAATCAAAATTAATATCATAAATTACTGTAGTTAACCAATATATTTGGTTTTAAATATTATGCCCCAATTATTTTAATAAAACAATATTACTGGTGAAAAACATTTTTTCATAGATTAATTTAACGAAAAAGTAAGAGCGTTCTGAAAGGCTTTATATATATAATAATAATAACCATACTATCTAGTACTTTCGATTGCTTATTAAATAAATGATAAATGAATCACGATACAAACCAATAAAATCGTAAACTTTAAAGTACTTAATGACCATCCAAATACTTTAATAAAAGTGTTTTTATTTGTTGAAATACCATGTAAATAAAAAAATACAATTTTTTAAAGTTTCACGATTTCACTGATTTGATCTCAGAGTTTATACAAAACAAACAGTGCTAGACACGTGACAAATCATGTGTATAAACAGTCACTGGCACAAATTTTCTGAAACATAAGCTATAATTGTAATGATTTGGGACGGGTTCGTTTGCTTTGCACGTATTGCATGTATGGCATGTATTTGTGAAATGAAAAATCAAACTCCTTTTTTTCAAAGGATAAATAACTGTTTATGCCAGAATTTTTTTTAATTTTCGAGGATATTTTGTGAAATTTGCACACGTCGGGTCCCTGACATTACATCCACTGTTTTTACTGGCAACAAGTGTCGGGAGCATGCACGCAAGGCCGATGTAAGCTGAGTGGCGGGCACTCACTGTAGGCGGCGCCGTTGTCCAGAAGGTTCAAGGTGACCTCGGACCGCTCAGCGGCCACGCTCGCGACGACAGCGCGGTCACTGCGCCGCGGCGGCTTCTGGATGGGGTTGACGGCGGCCAGCAGCAGCTTCTGCTCACACGCGGCCCCCGAGGCCGCCGCCCCCTGGGTCGCCGCCCCCGAGGCCTGCGCCTGCGGCCGCCGGCACAGCCGGAGCACCAGCGCCGCGACGCCCGCGGCGAGCAGCGACGCGCCGGCGCCCAGCGCGAGCACCAGCACCCAGGGCCGCGCCCCCTCGCCCAGCGCGCCGGCGCGCATCGTGCTGCCCTCCACGCCGAACAGCACCCCGCCCACCGTGAGGGTCACGTTGCGGCTGTCCGAGCCGCCCGCGCTGCGCGCCGCGCACGTGTAGTTGCCCGCGTCGTAGGCGCCCACGCCCGTCACCGTCAGGTTGAGCCAGCGGCCCGACGGCGCGGCCGCCTCGGCCGTGGAGTACTTGCGCCGGCGCGTGTTGTTGCCCAGCAGGCGCGAGTTGAAGAGCCAGTGCAGGTCGGGCGGCGGGCTGCCCTGCGCGCGGCACGCCAGCGTGGCGCTGCCCCCCGAGGAGGCGTCCACCAGGACCCGGGGCACGTGCACTTGCGGCCGGCACGCGAGGTCCGCCTCGGCCAGGTCGCTCCAGAACCTGCCGGCCAGCCGCGGCGGCTCGGCGCACGCCGTGGGCGCCGTGTACAGCCGGCGGCGCACCGCCCAGTCCAGGAACGGCCGCAGGTGGCAGTCGCAGCGCCACGGGTTCCCGACCAGCCCCAGCCCCACCAGCGAGCGCACGTGCTCCAGCGACGCGAGCCTCAGCGTCGTGAGGTTGTTGCGGCTGAGGTTGAGGTCGTGCAGCTTGGGCACGTCGGCGAAGGCCTTGCGGCCGACGTGCGTCACCTGGCAGGAGCTCGCGTCCACCGCCTGGAGGTAGCGCAGGCCGCTGAACAGTCCGTCCTCGAGCCGCGCCAGGGGGTTGTGGTCGACGCGCAGGATCCTGAGGCGCACGTTGTCCTTGAAGGTGAGCGGGTGCAGGTCGCGGATGGCGTTGCGCGACAGGTCGAGCTCGATGAGGATCTCCAGGCCGGAGAAGGAGCTCTTGTCGACGCGCCGGATGCCGCAGCCGCGGAGGAACACCTTGTGCAGGTTGACGAGCGCCGCGGCGCGGAAGGCGTGGGCGGGCAGCGAGGCGAGGGCGTTGCCCGACAGGTCGCACACCTGTATCTCGCCGCTGAGGCCGCCGGGCAGCGAGGCCAGGCCGGAGGACGAGCAGTCGGCCACCTTGCGGCCCGACACCCAGCGGCAGCGGCACGCCGGCGGGCAGTTGGTCCAGCTCTCGTCGGCGGCGGCCAGGCACTGCAGCAGCAGCAGCGGCAGCAGCAGGTCACATGGCCTCATGTCGCGCGCTGCTGCTCGCGGAGCTGCCGCCCGCCGGGGTCTGCGGGCACACGTCAGTGTATACTCCCTCTGATTCCCACTACAAGCCTCACAGTGCGGAGCAAAACACATTTTCTTTGCCTTTTTTTTTAGTTCATTAGACTCCCAGTTATTTAAACATGTGCAAATGTTTAAAAATTAGATAACCTTGCAAACAAACAGTGATATTATTGTTTATCATATAATAGTGAAAACTAAAAAAAAAAAAAAAACGGAATATTCTAAATTACTGCTGTTTTATAATTTAGTGTATTTTGATTTTAAATTAATTCAAGTTTTTTATTATTAGTAAAGAAGAAATTTTGAAAATTTTTTTATACTCAAGCAAAAAATAAACCGCACGTTATCGTGTGGTACACAGTTCTGAACAAACGTTTGTATGTAGTCGTTGTAGAAAAAATAATTTTAGTTTTTTATATAATTATACGGGAATAATTTTTTTAGATCTTCCTTCTAAAAAATCAAATTTATTCATCATTGAGAGATAACATAAAAATAAAAATTATGATGATAAATGAACATACAAATGGTTACATCAAAACTGTAAACCACGTGATGACTTATACTTAGTTGTTGCAATAGTTAAAATACATTTTTAAGTAAATAATTATAAAATACATATTTATAAATTGTTAATACAAATGATGAATAATCAACCATAGTTTTATATTGAATTACCAAAAGTATCGCCGAAAAACGCGAAATTATAGAAGCTAAATAAGTTAGGATTTTAGGTGCACACCCTTAAAATAGAGTTTCATTGGATTGGCATACAGCCCAGGAGAACAATAAACAGAGCTTACAAAAATAATGGAATGGATTGACCTTTACGTCTCGTTATCATCATGGTCATTAAGCTGGGTGCACAGTTGAATGCACAAGATTTGACTGCTATGTGATCCTCGTGATTCATAATAGCGCATAGGAGGGTCGTGTGTATGGGGAGAGGTCGTGTGCAATAAGGAAAACGAATATATTTTATTTAAGTTACGCACGCATGGCGCAATAGCCAACGAGAGAGGAGTATGATTCAATTTTGATGGGACTAGAGTACTGTTTATAATTATCAATAATATTGCGAACAAGAAATTGTCGAGATATTACAATGCTTGGTATCCCTGCTTTAAAGTTAAATTATTATAAAAATCACTAGCATATAATGTAAATGAAAATAAAAGTGTTTCGTGTGTAAAATGGTAAACCAAATTTGTAATGTAGTTATTTAATAACACTACTAACATATGTCTTACACATAGCGAAATTTCTATGGCTGAAATTAACAGTAACATATCAATTGTGAACCGATTTTGCACAGGTGGTGTGCTCAGCCTGCTTTCTCGTATGTTTTTTTAAATTGTGAACGCAGCTTTAGAAATAATGACTGACGATGATATGCTAATGAGGCTTTGACTGAACGAATGACTAGGGGAGGACGTCGAGAAAACGTTTCATCACTCGCAACGTCTGCCGCGTTTCTCTCTTGCAAAAATGCTGCGAAGAGGTCTTATAGACACAAACAAACAAATTCAGAGTAACCTTTATGAGGAATATTTTATAATTTTTAATACATTACAAAAAAATTAAATTTATATAAATTTTGTTTGTTTGACATAATTTGTTTTATTTAGATGTCATGCAGTGTAATATATTTAATGCCGTAATTAGACATTATTCAATTTGTTCTGCAGTGCCGTATTTTGACTCGAAGAATGAACGAAACCTTAATTAATCCACTTAATTTAATAACTGTAAAAATGTATAAAATCAAAGGGTTGTACCTTAGATTAGCACTTTATACTCTAAATAGAAGTAAAAATAAGCAAAAATTCATAGTTATCGTACATGGCACACACAAAATATAATTTATACTTTTCATTTTCCTAAAAATTTAATTTCAAAGACTTCTTCAGAATGTATTCTTCCAATGATTGTATTCACGCTTCTTGTAAAAGATTGAAAACTTAACAGTTAAATAAAAATATAAATCAATTAAATTGTTTTTCTTAAATCGAAAATATTTTACTAAGGCAAGGTTTAGCCTCTTATAAAAGTTTATTTCACTTATTCTTGCATACATATTTAAGATTTATAATAATTTTTTTTCAACTATACTCTCTTATATAGGTACTTAAAAAAATAAAGCCAAAGTACCGCCCATAGACATAAAAAAGCAAATAGCACTCACACACGAAATAGCTCTATTTATGTTACATTAAGTAAAGTTGTATAACTAATGTACCTACCTAAAAATATTAACGGTCATTTTAAATGCTCATCTACTTTAAACGTTTTGGAACTAATGAATTTGGCATTAGAAATATATTCTTGTAGCAATTTATACAACAAATTTTTATGTTTATCTTTGTTTACTGCAGCATAAAGCAATATGACTTTTGCCTTTAAATAAAAACAACTTTATGACTCATTAATGTTACATCATACATTAGTTGGCTAATTGTATTATTTGGAATGTATATAAATTGACAGGGAATAGAAAATTAAAAAAAAAACACTCTTCCCACTTAAGTACACAAGAGGAACAGTAGTTATTTAAAATTCAGGTATGAAGAATTTTGCTAGGTACCTATTACGGATTGTGTCTCTCACCACATCCTTAGCCATGTAAGCAAGGTTTTATTCCTACTATTAGTTGGTCATCTTGGTTTTTCTTACCGTGGAGTTTAAGCGCGTCTAACCTTCAGTAACCAAAGATTCACAGATCTTAAGTTACACGCCCGAAAATATTCGCGTTCGTGTAGATTCGTAATTGTACTTTTTAGGAATAATGAAGACTATTTTACCTTAAAAAAGGGGTTGACCAAGTCCCAACCAAAGTTCAATTGACTTATACGTATTATACACTGCAAAAAAAAACACGAATCCGAAATGGCAATTTTTGGGCCTCGCGCGGAGTTTCTGTAAATACAATACCGGAGTTACAATGTTAAAGACACGATTCGACCGGAAAATATTGCGCTGTATTGCATATATTTTTGTTACCACAGAGACAAATAAAAAAGCAATTATGTATAAAACGTTTCTTGCTATTAGGTATGCTTTTCATATACGAATGACATTAATATTTTATTAATTTTTTTAATCTACATGTTGAAGAGAAATATTTTTAGTGTTAATTTAAAATTCACTAGAGAAAAAAACACTCGGCGAGAGCACATTGTAAACCTTTCACAGATAAATGATTAAGTAAATAAAAGCTGTAAAAATGTACTAACCATCACTCGGAAAAACGTTCTGACAAACATTCCAGCTACACACCCATTATGCTTTTGTGATTAAAGCATTAGGCTAGCGTTCAAGCCTTCCTGACGAGAATTTCACAGGCCGGTGTTGTCTCGTACTCTCCACATGTCTTTGATTGACTACATGCTGGATTGTATTGCCCATGTCGGCCTTTAAACATCGGTTCTCAGTGGCCATCCAGAGCAGGTTTTAAAAATGTTTCAGTAGCACCCGTGTGCTGACTTGGCTACCGGGCTCACTTCTTACCAACTTTTCCTTAAGTCGAATGACAAGTTGACGGGCCACACGAAACGCCTGCAGGGAAGACTACTCGCAACACACTGTGTGAGGCCGACTGCATAGCCACAGGCACGTGCTACAAGAACAGGGTGATTAAACAATATCTCCCACATTTGACAGGCGAATAGAACAGCAAGTAATGCAGATAAAAGTGTTTTTTATTAAAAATATTAATTGGTGTTGAGAACAGTTAGTAAACCAAGTACTGTGTTATGTGTTGAATTATTCTGTGCTAATGTGTGTAAATGACGTAACTGGCAATATGATTACATTTTAACAATAAAATAAATATATAATGTCAATAAAAATGATGGATTTCAAACAGTGCGTTGATATGTTTATTTCTCGTAATGGACAACACTAACCAGGAGTCAATTTCAAAATATAGTCATTACAAACTGTTGTAATACCCATTTTTGAATAAACAAGTTTCTCTCTGCAATAATTTGGTTTTATTATTCTTTAAAATGTGAGAGGTTGTTTTGGGTCTCTCTGTACGTCCCCGTTCTACGACAACTGGATACACAGGTCACGGAAAAAGGAGTCTAAAATGGAACGCATGCTGAACTGGACGCGTACAAGTTTTTCTCGGAAAATCCAATCTCTACCAATTACTTTACTCCGTGTGACCAATAGAAACCGAGTATTTGACCATGGCGGTAGCAAGATTCTTTAATTTATAAATACGTTAAATTTATTAAAGTATAAAGAATATTTGTAAACAAGGAGATCCGTGTTTTGCTTTCGAAGAGAAACTTCTTAACATCCGGTAGGGCAAGTAGAAGCGATGACGTCATCAGACGGTAACGAGAAGTAGAGAAAAACAATTATAACTTTTATACCGTTAAATAAAGTGTGACGATCAAGGAGACTGTGTTGTAACTGCATTGCTATTTGATGACATGTTGGTTCCACTTGTACTTATACGGCGGAACCGAACATTTTGGGTCTGGCGAGGCCTCTTAGCTGTGGATACTTTAGTTGCATATTGCAAACATTTTTATGAAACCTCTTGACACTACTAGAAACTGAATTCATAGGTATTTAATTCGAAAACACATTACTTGCACATTACCTATAAATGTACTGTTATGGTAGTAAAACTAAATCTCCTATAATCGCAAACATATGTATAATATATATTTTGCTATAAAATTACCTGCCGGAATAAGAGGCAGTAGCAGCAGCGCTGCTTACTCATTCCGTAATGAGCTGACGTGAAACTGCAATGAAAATACGTTGCTTAAGTCCAAAATCGACTTCGTAAGTATATTATTGGGAATACAAGTTGGAACACTAACAACGGGAAGTCAGCTACTCGTCATCACCGATTTCGTCCGGATTTTCAGTATATGCATGTATTGTTTAGAAATGAAAATAATTACAATTCCTTCTTGGAAAGTTATTCGCTATCCCGAATTTCCCATGATTACACGCCTGTTGAAATTATGACGTCCTATCTATTTTGTGAAAATATCAATAAAAATAATACATCATGCATTATTTCGGTACATTTCTGGCCTTAAGTATCGTAATAATAGAATATAAGCCAAAGTAAACAAAGTTTTCACATGGGGACTCGAACCCTTGACCCTCGCATTACGAATCCGAACTATCACTGCCAAAGTAAAGAATGCTTGGAGATGGCACTAACATATAAGACTTAAGTATTTACCGATCCGCGACACAAAATTTATTTCCTAAACGCTTGGCCGTCTGGAGATACCACTTGCGTCACTTTCACTTCTAGTCGAGCCCTGCACATGCTGTGCATCCGGACGACATCGGCGATGACAAGTAGCTGACCTACCCTTGGAAGCGAATATCAGCCTGCTTGCGTGTTACTGGAGCGAAACATCTTAACAGCCGATAGGTAAAATCGAGGCGATGTCGTCATAAGAGAGTAACGAAAGTGTAACACTCAGAGAGTAAACAAAAATTACAACGTTTAGGAGTGAAGTGCTCTATGGAGAGGGGAAGTGGCTCAGGATTGGGGATCTCGATTACATGTTTGCATTACAGCACACTTGCATACTGGAGAACGTGTAATCTTACCCACCCACATTCTTTAAATTTACTTTTTAATATATATATTTTTTTCATAGTTTCATTAAATATTCTTGAACTCAAATCTTCAAATTTCCGCACATTATGTATTATTGTACTACGTGAGATAATAAACTAAAATCTAAACACACGTAGGTAATGTCATTATGATTTTGGTGACCACAAGATTCCACTGGTTGCTGTTTGAAACGTCTCCTTGTACTGTGTAATCGGAAGACGGATAGCGAAACGTAAATATCTTGCGGTTTTGTGTTACGTGTCCGTTGTTTACGAATCCGCGTCATTGTGGCATATGCTTAAAATAAAAAAATGAAAAATAATACTTAACTAGGAAATATTTTCCATTTAAATTTAGTTAAGGAATAACTTTTTCTGAAACGAGTTCCTACTATAGCTCAAATGGTTTAGGCAAAAATTTTGATTAACGAAGTTACGAATTCATAGTTTGGTTGTCATGGATATTTGTGCAGTGTTAGGTTGAACAAATAAAATGAGCCTAGAACCCTTAATTTCTGCAAAACTTGAGAAGACCACGCACAATTTAACAACTGCCCGAAGTACCCAAGTGCAATATTTCTAAAAATAGCATTTAAATATCAGATTCTTCTGCCATGTAATATTATGCTATCGCATTTTAATGTTATGTATTTATGTTTTACTGCAATTTTTATGGATTATTTACTTTTATCAGAAATGCAAATTAATTTTTTCTGTTTTTTTATTTTTTTTTCCAGGTATGTTTGACACGTCACTTACTATTTGCAATTATTTGACTTGCGTGGTCATTCACTGGAAGTTATCGTTCTGTGTTTACACACCTAGATAAATCATCCGTCAATGTTATAGCTACATTTAATAAATATTTATGCATAAAAGTATGAAATTATGTAACAAAAATCAAACATCGAGGTAGAAGCGAAGCCATGCTGATTCTGGATACTCAAGGCTACGTACAATCGACACTAAACATTCACTCATAGTTATTTATAGAGATTAGCACTTAACCTAGCATAAAACAAGCACAGCGGCCTGGTTAAAATTGACATAAACTTAGAAAATTCTTTTGTTTATTTGTTTTTGTAGCTTGCAAATAAATAAAGTCACAATAGTTGGTAGAGTGAAGTTTTACAGTATTTTAAATTAAAACTCTAGGAATTCCAAAATTATATTAGGAAATATTTTTTTGCCTTTTAAGAAAGTGTATAAAGTGTTTTTTTTTTAAGCAAAACTCCATAATGCGAACATTAAAATAAGAAATTAATTTTCGGACGATTTAGACAACACTAATTTTTAAATTTATTATATAGTATTTTAAAGATTTCATACTACAACGTCCAAGGATTCTCTATTGGCTAAAAAAACCTAACCGTGTTTTAGGAAAATCATAGTATTAAGAGTTAAATCTATAACAAATTTTAATTAAAACTATTGCCATGCTTGTGTGAATACATTTTGCAATGAAAGATTGGAGATAAATATAATTTAATGACGTGAAGATTTTATCATGTGCTTGTTGGGCCTTTAGAGGCGACATGACACTAGATCACCAGCGAACATAGCACTTGTCATTCCACCTCATTAAAAAAAACTTGCTAGAAGGTACCCTTGAAATTAGACTATTTTACGAGTCGTCCCATGATGCACCATACTCTAGAAATCCAGAGTGAATATTTGTAAGTTGTTTTTTTATGTGCCACAAAATGAGAATATTAAGATATGAGAATTAATATACAGAATAATTTATAAAACACAGATATGTGACTTCTCACACTGTAAAAACATGGCATTACTTAAGGGGCCCGCCTACATGTTACATCAAATGTGTTGTAGACGTTCAGCAGTTTACGTTTTATGAAGAAACTGTTTGACCTGCGCAATTTTTTTTATATAAATAAAAGAGATTAAAATACATTCTATGTCCCTGCGGTGTCTGCATCGATCTAGAATACATATGTCATAATAATATTGCATGCTGAAAACGGCAAAATAACGTATTTTAAGATGCCGACAGAACTCGTGGTTTTGAATATTTTTAAAGAAATCCACCGCAGGAACATGTATCATTCTTTTGTCATCCATCGCATGTATAGTTTGCACCATGTCACAGCATTAAATTTCGAGAAATTTGTGATTTCCTATCGCATGTTTTGTGTCAATGTGCTGACCAGCATGTGGCGCCCTCCAGACCCCGCCGTACCCGCAGACAAAGCGCGCGAGAGAACTACCTCTCACTCTACTGGGTGAGGGGTGGGGGGCTTTTTCTGCTTCCGCCCCTTCTTGGCGTCCTCTTTATTTCCCTTCGCGATCTGGGTTGTTTGTGTGCGCGAGCTCCGGTGGGGTTCGTCTGACGGAGGAACGGTCTGCCCTGTCAGTGTAGGCTCAGTACTGCAGCTGATTTCACTGCCATGAAAATTCCACATGATCCAAGGCGAGGGAAGAAGGCTATAGCGCGATAGTGTTACGACGACAAGAAAGGAGATGATTTTAACAGTATACAATTAACAGTTGCCTTATTTATTTACAGGGGAAGCTGTGAATACTTTTCTGATGAGCTCAGCATGTGTTACTTTTATCTTCACAATCCTAAGAATAAAAACATTATTTAATGCTCCACCCTCCATAGGCATGCCATCATTTACTAATATAATACCTTCGTGACACTGACCATTACCACAAAAAAAATAACAAATACAATTTAAAAACGAATAAACTTTTAGTAGCGAAAATCTCCACAGGCAAGACTAATTCTAACCAACTGCAGACATAAATACACAATATATGTAAACATCATTAAAACATACTAATAAATAAAAAAGCAAACATTTCAGCCCTTCCCTTCGGTATTTTATCGGGTGTATTGGGGGGGGGGGGAGAGAAAGGTAAGGTGAACAAAAAAACTAACTACACAGTGTACAACGCACATAGCATACAGCACGTCCCATTGTGCTAAAGTCCTGTATAATCTAGCGAATACACGACTCGTATACCTTTCACTCAAAGTTACAAGATACTTCATTTACATCGTTTCGAGTAACATTGTTTTTAGTAACCAGGTGAAAGATATTTTCACTGTAGCTTAAATCATATTTAAATTTTAAATTTTCATTTCTTGTACAGCTAGTTTTATAGAAATACACATTATGATGTAAATATTTATATTATACCTATGTAAAAATATTCTGTTTTAGGTCTCATGATATTCCCGTTGTTTCAATATATTCCGCAAGTCCAAAACCTGCAGATGGGGTGGGCTGCTCTAAATGGTTTTCTACGCCACAAAGAAGTGCTCATGGGACAACAAAATTGATAGAATTATTTGCCGAAACTTCTTGTTCATCTGAAATAACAGACTTAAATTCGCGATCAGAATTTTCAAATGATATTACATCATTACCACCAACACCAAATAAAGATTCGGCTCCCTATAGAGGTGTTTCAGAAGAAGTGGAGATAGGGACTGGGGAACCTGATTGCACAGCCAATGACTCAATGGATATATTAGAACCTGAACTACATGGTCGCAGGATATTCGATGTGAAAGGCCTGTTTTCGCAAATTTCAAAAATATGCCAACTGCTCTTTCAGCAACATGGAATTCTTTAAAGAAGCAAGACGAAGAATGCAGAGCATTTTTTTACTTTCGGTGTTCAATGTGTGGAACAGTTGAAACACTAAATACAGAGAACCCATGAAAACAATTTCAGATGAATATTAATGATGCTTGAACTACCGGCATACTGATAACGGGACAAGGTTATGCACAAATGAGGGACATAACATCAACATTAGAAATTCCATGCATGGCCAAAGAGACTTTCCAGAGGCACCAAAGGAGTTTGTCATCGGTGATAAACAATGCCGCTTGGGAGGAAATGGAAGCTGCAGGAAAGGAAGAATATTATTTGGCCATATCTGGAGGTACTGTTGACGAAAATGGCACACCCATTATTAAAATAATAACTGATGGAACTTGGTGCAAAAGATCGTTTGGAATTTGGAACTAGTTACAGGGCCTTGTCTGGAATGGTGAGTAAATAGTAATACACAATTACATTTGAATATGTGTGTATGAGAATGTGCGTGTGTTTAAGCGAACATTTCATTTGTTGTCAAAACTTACTTTGTACTTATTTACAGGCTTGTATTATTGGAGCGCGCAGTAGAAAAGTATTATTTGCAAGCACTAGAAATTCCTACTGTTGCATATGCGCTCGATCTTCCACTAAGAACGAACCATCACATGAACATATTTGTTATAAAAACTGGTTAAAAACACCAACAGCGATGGAAGCAGATATAATTGTGGAAGGTTTCAAAAACAGCATGTCAATGCACAATTTGAAATATGGGTACATTATAGGTAAGGTCAGAACATAAGTTAGCACTTTGAAAAATAAATTTATATATGTATTTTTAGATTTTTATATTATCTTTCCAACAGGAAAATATGATCTTATGTAATTTTTAATCGGGTAGATTTGGCACGGTTTAATGAAGTGGCAATATGCTATAAAATGACAGTTACCAATTATCAACATGTGAAAACTATATACTATTTTGGAAAAATATGGGTAAACATTTAAAGCAGAACTGTAAGTTTTATTACATTAATTTCATTATTCATGTAACCGAACCACTTTTATATTGAGTTAACGTTCGAAACTTCGCTTTAAGAACAGTTCATATTTTAGCTTCACGTTATATTGAGCACCCAAAGTTTTAAATTTGTCAGAATTTGTTTTAAACTGTGATACTGTTTAAAGTTTATTTCTACAACCTGTTTGTGTTAATTCAAAATTTTAACATATTTCGAATTGTGATACACGGTTTGTTGTGGTCATTTGTTTTCAATACAGGAGTTACATTGTTATGCGCACTTTTTCATTACTATACTCTTCTTTTACATAATTTTTTCCGTTTATCATGTGGTTTTATTTCGTGCATCGTGATTCTTTTACATTTTTTTCACGTAACACGACTGACATCTCTATTTTACTTCGTTTGAAGAAACCTTCCTAGCTACTTAAAAACAAGTACACATTCTCATCAATCCTTTTTACAGGTACTTTCTCAGAACTTGAAAGTTTAAAAACGGACGACTAAACTGATACGAAACAGTGGTTATTTTTATGTAACCCAATATGTTATTATTAAAAAGCTAGAGCTACTTGCCTATTCTAGGTATTAAATTCATTTCAATACTTTAAGAAACATAGTAAAAGAGATAAAAAATAGTTATAAGTTAAAGGAAGATTTTCGTATTCAAACACAATTCCTAAATTTGTTTAATTTGTTTAATTCGTCCAAGTGGTTAAGTTTCTTAACGACTTTTTTCAGTGATATAACTTAAAATATTTATCAACAAGCATGATCCGTAGCATGAATATAATAACATTTCTGTTCTATATGTACTGTATTGATAATAATATAATCATACACCAGAACGGCTCATGATTGCAATTACATCACTTTCTTTAGGGTAGTTCGTAATGAATGTTTTTTCAATGCTAACATTAAATATGTGTTAATTTACCTATAGGAGATGGAGACAGCAGTGTTATGGCGCAACTCACAAAAGCCCAGCCTTATGGACCAGAATTCACCATAACCAAAATTAAATGTTCTAATCACATACTCAGAAATTACCTTCGGCGAATAAGAGACATAAGCACGAAAACTAAGAATCCTGTTTGGCAAGTTCCACTGAGTGCAAGAAGAGCTATTACTGTTGATAGGCAACTTCGTTTGCGGTCTGCTGTGACAAGTGCTATGAAGTACAGGGCTGGTCAAGCAGACTTAACTTTACAACAAAAGATTAATGAACTGAAGAAGGATATACAAAATGGCCCATTCCATGCTTTTGGAGACCACAGCATGTGTCAGGAACGAGGGTATTTCTGTACAGGTCCAAAGCAAGATGAGGATAATATAGTTCCAGATTTGAAAGTAGTTGGTATTTGGGATGAGATTTTAGCAGCCAGAAATATTGTTGCTTCCCACGCAGCTAGCCTCATTCACAATGTTTCAACAAACAGGGCAGAGTCCTTCAATTCCATTATTTGCAAATATGTAGGTGGAAAGAGAGTGAATCATTGTCTTCGTGGAGGATACAATATAAGGTGTGATTTGTCAGTGATAAATGTAAATAGCGATGGCAGAACACAGGGTATAATTCACAAGAGTTTAACAAGACACAGCCCAGGGAAAATTTGCAAACAAAACATTCTAAGTAAAAAAAATTCAGTTTCAAAGCGGCGTAAAAGACGCAATCAGAAACATAGAATACGAAGAAGAAAACGTTTGGTAATGAGTGGCCCAGACTGTCATTACGGCATTTTTTGTGTTTCTTTACTTTATTACAGACCATACAATGAGCTCAGCTTACACAAAAGTTATTGATAATTTTATTTATGGATAATGTTTTTTTTACTCATTTATTAGTTTTAATTTATTTCCAAACTATTTTGTTTTATTAGCTTAAGCAAGCACCTTTCAAATAAAATTTTTTTGTAGCTTCCAAACACTTTTAGCATATATTATTCTAATGATTATCGTAATTTAGTGAGTTTGGATTATTTTTATGTCTTTCCTGGTATGTTAGGTCTTTTGAGATCTAGGCGACGTTTTTACACCTTGAGTAATTGAGCTTGTGTTTCTGGTAGTGCATGTTTCACAGTTTTCAATGAACAGATTCTTCAAAATGTAAACAAATCTGACAATGGAAATCGGTAAACATAATTTCCATAAAATTATTATGCTTTGGTGTTGTTCATACTGTATTTTACAGAAGGCGGTTAAAATGAATATGATTATGTGTATTAAAAATTCGTTTACTAATGTACTGTCTAGTTATGCTGCTATGTCATAATTAGCAACTGCGTAGTATTGTCACTGAGACAATTTTCTATGACATCAATAGAAAACAAATATTCATCTAGATTTGTAGAAAAGCAAGTTACTATTGTGAGATCATTAATAGAATTTTTATTATTATAAACTCTGTACACATGAAGTGCATTTTTTATAATCGATAATATATAGAAGTGACAAAAATTAGCTCCTCCGCATTTATATACTTGAATGCAGTAGCAGTTACTTATTTTGTAGCCACGAAGATTTGTAGCTGGGATTTCTATGTTTTCCAGCCAATGCTCTGTCAGACAGGTTTATCATACATAATATCTAGATACATAGTTAGGCAGTTTAACTTATTTTTAGGCACCAGATTTTTTAACGAATTAAAGAAAGTAGTTGGTAATGTTTAGAACAATCAGTAATATCCTGTTGCTTATATTTCTTGCAATCGGCTGTTTTCAATAGCATATTTATAGATACTGATTTTCGGAAAACTTATTTAAATGTATAATTCAAGCATGAGTATATTAACTATTGCAAATATTCACATATTATACAAAACTAAATGATACAAAAAAACCAAAGATGCCATAAACATAAAACAGAAATTGTTTGGCGTAAACATGTTCATTTTTCCCCACCATATTTTCTTTATAATATAAGCAAAGTTGTATTTCTCACAAAGTAAAGCTGTGACATGAATCGTCAAAAAAAAATGTTCGTTGGGAAAAAAACTTATTTTTTCTGTCAAATCTAATTACACGAACGCTCACTAAGTGTCCATCATAGTGCGTAAATCAGTTCAGGAAACAAAGGTTTCAACCTCCAAAATTTTTTTTTCAAAGCTGAATTTTTGCACAGTGGTAGAGTCAACTATGCTTAATAACATACCGAAAGTTTACCGCTGTAGTTATTGTGCATATTACGGAAAAAGTGCAGTTAAGTCCTAGATGACAGCGACTTGCAGCAATACATTAAAATACCTTCCATTCATATAGTTTTAAACGTAGACTCTCCGTAAAATCATCAAAATAATCTGGAAATGCTATTACCCACATTCACATTGAAACAAAGTCAGAAAGGTAATATTAAAGGTGTGATATAAATCTATTAATTAATTTAATGAGTTTTTTTATCTCAATCAAGGACATAATAAACTGATTATAATATTAACGACTGGTCTGACGTAATACCTAACTACTTAATTGAAAATTTTTGAGAATTACTTAAGCTTTTAAATGACATACTTTGCAAAACGCTAGCGTAAATTATTACAATTCTAGAGCGTTCCGAGCGAAATAATGTTGCGTGGGTACGGTGCTAGAGTCGCAAGAGCAGGAACGAATTTCGCTCTTACGAAATAGAGATTTCTGGAATTTTTTACCCACACAGAAATTGAGTAAAGTGGTAATACCATTCTTTTTTAATAACATGTAAAAGTTTACCCCGTAATCCTTGTGCGTCACACCGAAAACGTGCAATAAAGTCCTAAATAATATTTTTTGAGCGTTCCACAATATTGCACTCCGTAGACTTCATTATTATATAAAACATTCAGTAAATAAAACCACATTAAAATAAAAAAATTCCACATTATAAACCTAATTGAAAAACATCTCTTTATATTTTTCTGAACATGCAATATTATAATAATATTAGGAAAAAGTATTTGTCATTAAAATTTAGGTATAAGGAATGAAAATATACATTACATAAACGTGCTGACTTTGACGTAAAAATTGTTTAAAAGACGTGGTTGTAAATTTCGTAAACTTTGAATTGGCATATTTTGTAAGATACTGGTACAACTGGCATGACCGCAGAAGCGTTCCGAGCGTGGTGTGCGTACCGCACTGTGGCGGTGCTAAAATCGCACGGACTGGGACGATTTTCACTGTTAGAAAACAAAGGTTTTTAATGTATGGAAGATTATTCCAAATATGAAATTTGGTACAGAAGCAGTAAAAAGTATTCTTAGTGACATATAAAACGTTCACCGCCGTTAACCATTTGCGTCACACCAACAGCGTGCAGTTAATTCCTAAATGATATTTTCTGCAACGATCCAAAAAAAAGGCTTTTCATAGATGTAATATAGATAGTTAACTCTCAGTATGGACACCAAAATAATCGAAAAACATTGCCATATATAATGACAGTGATAAAAATCACAAATTTTGTAACACCTTATCATTAATAGACAATTAAAATCATTGAAGTTAAGAAAACATATTCTACTCAATTTTATGGAAATATAAATACAAATTACATAAATATGAACAGCCCGACGTAAAAAGTGATTAATGAAACGTTGTTGCGAATTTCATAAGCGTAAATTGGTATATATTTTATGAGTCTGGTATGATTTTTTCCGACTGCTGGAGCGTCCTGAGCTGCGTAGTGTTTCCAACGCCAGCGACTCATAGCATCGCTGCAGTGCGGTACACTACGCAGCTCAGAACGCTTCAGTGGCCAGATAAATTGTACCAGACTCTAAACAAATACACTAATTTAAAGGCAAACAAATATGCAACAACGTTTATAAAAGCGTTTTTTCCCATTGAACTCTTATAAATTTTACAATTTGTGTTTATTTTTACATTAAATAATATAATTATGGTTTTATTAACTTTAGTATAGTATAATTATGGTTTTATTAACTTGTCTATCAAAAAATATCTAAGAATAATGTAATTTTTATCACTATAGCCATGCACAGCAATGTCTTTAGATTATTTTGTTGTTCATGTTGAGAGTACACTACATAAATTGCATTTATGAAATGCTTTTTTGTAGATCATTGTAAAATATTACCATTTTGGGCTTAAATGCACTTTTTGGTGTAACGTTCAAGGTTTGCGGCGGTAAACTTTTAATATGTTACTAAGATGTGTTTATCCTTCCACTGTACGAAATTTCAGTTTTGTAATAATTTTTCAATGCATTAAAAAGCTTCAATTCATAGGAACGAAAATCGTCCCGGCCCGAGCGACTTCAACATCGCCGCAGTACAATGCACACTACCACACTCAGAACACTTCTGCAGTCAATCAATTACACAACCATCTTAACAAATATACCAATTTAAAGCTTAAAAAATACATAAATTTATTCATCTTAATTTTTATTTTATTTTATTTTATTTATTTATAAGCCTCCATTTCTCCAGTCAATTTATATAACTGCAATAAATAATTCCATTCTTCATATATTCGGATAAAAATCTTTTCCTAATATTATTAAAGAATTGCATGTGTAGTAAAACATATACAAACTTTTAACTTTTAATTTTATTACGTAAAAATATGCTTTTGTAGACAGCAAAGTAAACATAATTAATAGTAATAACGTTTACGGGTTGAAAATATTGTGGATCGTTCAAGAAGCTATTATTTAGGTCTTAAATGCATGTTTTTGGTGATACGCACAAGGTCTACAGCGGTAAACTTTCGGTATGTTATTAAGCATAGTATAATCTACCACTGTACAAAAATTCGGCTTTTGAAAAAGTATTGAGGATGAATACTTTGTTTCCTGGTCTAATTATAGAGATTTAACGAAGGCTGCTAGCCAGCACACAATTCAACTTAAAATAGCTTAATCATTTATGCTAAATATTTTACAATAGACCCCTTGATTTATTTATTTTAGTTAAAATAATTGAATTATAGTAGAAGATGGGGCAAAGCTCCGCACTTAAGGTTTAAATTGATATTCTGACTGTCCAAATAGCAGGAGGATGTTTTTCTCTTCATTTCCGGAATACACACACATTAATGTTATTCAGTTATATTCACAACTGTAGGAAAACAAGTGCATTATTTCATAAGTTACAAGTATCGATAGATGTGCAAATCCGGATCTTTACCCCACTAGTGGGGCAAAGGTCCGAATTGAGTGGGGCAAATACTCGCACCTTTCTACATCTAAACCCACAGCGATCAAAACTTATTATCTACAGGAAAACATTATATTTATTATAATATGCTTATTGTAAAATATCACCACATTGTAAGTTGTAAACAGGAAATTACAAAATCACACAAAGAGTCCAAAAATCTAAATAGACAAAATAATTCATAAATTTGAAAATATTGCTTAAATATATATATAAAACAATGTCAAATTTAAAAATAAAATTCTAACTTTCTTAATATATATGTTTAAATAGAAAATTAAAAATATCGTAGCTCTACAAATTTTAAATTAAATAAACCAATGAAAAGTTAAAGAAACCCAATGGCAATAGACTAACGATATTAGACATAGTAGAAAGTAGATAACTTCAACTTACACAATGTATGCAAAATATCATTTTTTCTCATTTATGCCTTGGCATAAAAAAAATAATTGAACAGATGCAGTAACAGCATTGACATAGTGAAGGGACACATACAACATTTATCTAGTAGTTTACAGACAGGTTAAATTCTGGAGCTTCATTGACACAAATCACACACAAAGTTTAGTGTGTCCTCATATGCACTAGTTTTCGTGCCACCATGCCTCACATGAAGTACACTGGATCCAGTCCTCGTTAGGTGGGTCTTCATACAATGCCTCACAGCCTGGGCACTGTATTTTTCCTGACTGAATGGCTGATTTTACTTGTTTAACACCTCCTTTCTTCACTCCAAATCTTTTTTTTTTTGCGCTCGTCTTTATCAGCCATTTTTTCTCCTTTTCTTTCAAATGTTCAAGCAATTTATTCTTGTATGGTGAACTGGGTATTATTTCAGAATGTTTGCTTCTTTTATTCCGTTTTGTTTGCTCAGACCTCTTTGGCATTGGAAGGATTTCTTTTGGTGAAACTGGAGTTCTAGCTTTAGCGCCTGAGCAACCTGGCTTGTTTATGTCTAAGACTATTGATGGTTCACATGTGTAGGGAGGAGTCACAGGCTTAGGATCGTCCACATTAGGAACTGACCTACGAATATTTTGAGTTTGACACTTTAACTGTTCTGAGTCAACTTCTTTGTCCACTTGAGAAGATTCTGCTTTGTTATCCTCACGTTCTTCACTACAACGTTCACTATTTTGTGCGAAATCAGTGACACTAGAAGGAAGAAAGTCTTCGTCCGTGAATACATCAGAATTGATAGGCCAGATCCCACATGCTCTAAATGCAATTCCTGCATTCTCTAATGTTGCACACATTTCATAAGCTTTACCGAACAATTCACAAAACTGGTAGGGAGTTATGTTTCTTCCAGGATGTGTCATTAACCATTTGTTGCATTCATCAGCATAGAAAGCTTTCAGTGGTCCGAAAAAGCTTCTGTCAAGTGGTTGCATTTTTTTGGCTACTGTGGGGTGGAAGTGTCAGAAAATGTATGCTATGGTCACGGCAGAAGTTAATTGCTTCTAGCGACAAATGTCACGAATGATTATCCAGCAGAAGCAATACAGAATGATCAATGTCAGATCGCACCTTTTCCTGAAAGTGATGAAGCCATTGCATAAAAAGGCTACAATTTACATAACCCGAGTCAGAACGCATTGCAATAGTTAGTAAAGTTAAATATGTTGATATTGCAATGAAAAAGAAAGGAATGCAATGACCATTTACATTGCCAAAACATTTTCCTCCAAGAGACTAAACCCACAGCAAAATATTGAGCATAAGAGAGGCTGAGACTTCAAATTAAAACATTATTTTAAACAATTTAATTTATGTGGGCATATGTAAAGCATAGGCCTACACGGGCGAGGGGCAAAGATCCACATGAAACACGTAGTGCGGATCTTTACCCCGTCATTAGTTGCGGATGCTTACCCCAGAGCGCAGTCTGGCCTGTGCGCGACTCCTGCTGCTACCTGTGTTTGACAATCTCTAGTAATACCAATGCACAGTAACCACAAAGAAGCACACTTTCTTACTGTGGTTTCACAAATCCTTCCCGATCGTTGTTCCCGGCGACATACATTGTTTTGTATTGCTGCAAAATTACATCAGATTATAGTAAATTAGTTATTACCTCATTATGTTCGCTAGGTGTTATACACTGGCACGACACACATGGCAATAAACGACCAAAATGGCGACACTTTTCTTTACTGTGTCAATGTTGCCAACAGTTTTCATTAATACGAAATATTCCAAGATAGGACCTTTGCCCCACGTGGATTTTTGCCCCATCTTACTCTAATGATATAATAAAAGATATAAAACCTGACTTTGTAGGTACTTAACGATTTATATTTTCGTACTTTTTATGAAGCATCAAACTAATTTTTTAATATTTCAAAATCTTAACACATTTTCGGATAAAGGCTTGGTTAAAAATCTTGCATTGTCTGGTTGAAAATAAAATGATGAATTAGGATTATAAACAATAATTAATTGGTATTTATATAATTTTAAATTTAAATACTATTTTTTAATATAATATCTACCAACAGATAGAAATCATATGTCTCTTAGTGTTTTCGACTGAAACATTGCTAACAGAAATAATTTAAGAGTTGATTTTTAAATTGTATAAAGACTCGTTCATAAAGGAAAACCAATAGAAGTGTATATATATATAGATGTAAATTAAATACACTCTATCGTATAAAATAGATAAACAAGACCAATTATAATTAGTGACGCTATGTCGCGCCGGCTGTGAGAGTTACAACCGCCGCGCCACAGAACGATACACGCTGTGACACTCGGGCCTCTCTAGAACGCAAACTTATTAACCTAGACTCTTTATAAAAACACTACCTTAAAGCTAAAAGGATACACAAAAACATTTATAAGAAAATGTTTCGCATTAGGCTTTTCAGCTTTGTGTAAATCATATTTTTATCAAGGGTGACAGATATAAAAAAAGTATTTTATGATTTAATCGATGCATATATTATCTTTAATATTATACTTTGGAATATTTATAACACGAATGTATAAATAGCGTTTCTAGATTATTTTGATAAGTTTACGGAGAGTCTACGTTTCAAACTGTATGAAAAAGAAGTATTTTAATGGACTGCTGAAAGTCGCTGTCATCTAGAACTTAAATGCACTTTTTCGGTGATACGCACAAGGTCTAATGCGGTAAACTTTCGGTTTGTTGTTAAGCATAGTCAACTCTACCACTATGCAAAAATTCAGTTTATGAAAAAAAATTTCGATGTTTGTGCCTTGTTTCCTGGACTAAATGCCGTGGGGTAGCAGACAGGCGAACTCCAGCCGTGGCCCGCTACGCTGGCCACCAGTTTTTGTTATTCCCTTGCCCCTTTCCTTTCGCAGTACGGAACGAAGGTCGTGTACGGCCGGAGAAGAGGGATAAGCCGAGTCACCCCTACCCCTCCTGTTGTAAAATACGGAAGAACACAGCAGGGCAGGGGGGGGGGGAGCTTGAATGTTTCTTCGAACCACCACGGCACTTGGTGGAAGAAACACAATTTTTGAGCGCGGCAGGTCATTTCAAGGCTATGTAGGCGGGCCCCTTAAGCATTATCGTAAATAGCAATCAGATAAAAAAAAATATGAAAATATTTTTAATGGAATAAAAGCCCTTGGCAGGAACAAAATATAAATATGAAAGTTACGATCTCGTTCTTTTTATTTTTTAATACCAACTACGCAAACCATTAAAAAATGGTTTCCAAACCGGTATTTCAGGCCTTGCATGTGACAGTCAGTTTAATGTGAACTGTGAATGAAAGTGCTTATTTTGTGACAACTCACAGATTTTCCTCTACAAACCAAACAATGAAAAAGCGAGAAATCTGAAAATTGTACAAAATATAACGCTTGAAAAATAAATGCCTAGTGTGAAGGCTTTTAGGCCCCTCAGGGAATCGAACAGTGGCGCAATAGCTTCCCACTGCCAGATCAAGGAAGCTAAAGAGTAAATAGTCGCTCAAAAAAGCAATTTTTTTGGTACATGGAAGAACAATGGAGTGGTGTGGGCTTTCTCTACCAGTTACTTAAAAAAATAATTGTGTATAGCAGTTCATAAGTAACAGAGTGATCGCGATACAAAAAAGGCTATATACATATTGTCAAGTATTAACAGACAGTCACACGTGTCTAATAAACCTCGTGGATAATTGATCGCAGAATAGCAACATCTAAAAAAAAGTTCCGTCCAAACATTATGTATATATCACTCAAGTATACAAATAAGTATGATACATAAGACACCACAATAGTCACGTATCATTAATGACGATGATTCGCAATGATTAAAGTAATACGTAACGTACAACATATCAAAAGTGATCGCACGCATCTATAATGAACGTACAATATAGCATGTGCACATGCATAAGCGCATAGTATCAAACCGTTGCAATAACTTAATTTACGCGTTACATTAAATATATACCTTTAACAAGATGACTGCACATAAACACAAATTAAACACGAGAAAGCATAACAATAGGCCGAAGACGTTTCACGGGCACCTGATCACTACCAGGTTACAACAAGTCAAGGTAAAAGTTAACAAAAATTTAAACGGGCATGAATAAAATTTAGCACGCCCCCGAATAAACACGCTAGCTCGCAAATGTGTCGCAAAACAAAAACCAAACAGTAACATGGAACTACAACCATGGTGAATTTACAATTACAGATATGAATCAGAGATTGGGGCTTTTATCCCGCGCACGGAAGAGGAAACGAATTTATATGGTGGCATTTAAGACAAGTCATCGTAAAAGAAATATAATTTAAAACGCACAGCAACTGTCGCTGAACCTCAGATCAATTTGCTCAAGGTGGCTGCCGAAAAGAAAAGTAGACAAAGTCTAATTAAAACAGATGAATTTACATTTACATTAAGTACGGGGCCACCACCCGTTTCACAGCGTCGAAAAAACAAACACTTACCAAGCGATATAAATCGCCCATACACCCGTCGCCTGGACCAGTGAAGTTAGGTCAGTGAGATATAAACCAGAATGGGACGATTCTTTTTTTTTTTGCCTGCTTGAGCTAAGCAATCTATTGAGTGCCGCCCAGAGAATCTGCAATTTGTTATGGAGTACCTGATCCATACGGACCTTTACCTCCTGCTTAAGGGAATTGAATGTGAATTACTACTTGTTTTTTAAATAGCTTGTGCCTTCTTATATGTTTTTGGTTTCCCTCTATCCTTCCACCCTTGTGAATGGTTGTCTAGTGGGGTCATTTGATCTAAACATAAATTCTTTTCTTTTTACCAGTATGGTAAGAGTTTACCCTGTTTCTATGTCTATGCTTATCTTAACTACACTATTTATCTATATCTATAGATACATATATATAAAAGCGAAATACCACTCACTGACTCACTCACTCATCACGAGATCTCCGAAACTATACACCCGATTGACTTGAAATATAGCATAGTTACTCATTTTGTGATTTAGACGCTCACTAAGAACGGATTCTGCGGAAATCCGATCCCAAGAAGAGTTTCGGGGGACGTTAAAGATCATAATTCCAGTTTTTTTTGTAGAAAATCACCATGTTGTTGATGCTTCATTCGTCTCCATGGCAACGGATATTGCATTGTTGATGCCTTCTGTGTCTCCATGGCAACGGGCTGGGCAGTGGCGTACTCACAAACGGTGCTTTTATAATTTCAATTTACTCCCGTTGTGTTGGTGAGTTTTAATGACACTTTTTTTCAATTCATATTGATATTTATTTGTTTGGATTAAAATAATGAACGTAGAATATATTTTAATAGGTGGGCAATATATCCCTTTCCGAATCGTCGAGATTATAGGTGATGGAGAGTGTTTATTTTATACTCTGTCCCTACTGATGTACGGCAACGTATCAACGACTGACGAAATTAGAAACGAAATTGTTAAGCATGTATCAAATAATTGGCCAAGGTTTCAATGCGTCACCCAAATGCCATCTGGCGCCCCTTATGATACTCAAGGTATTTACTGTACAGAAATGTCTAAGCATAACACGTATGGGTCCATTTGCGAAATTATGGCAGCTGCACAGTTATTTCCCTATCAATTTCAAGTGTATCAAGGTGGCAGCCTCATGGCTTCCGTTGGAGAAGCGACAGAGGGTAAAAAAGACTACGATTTACGGGAAATTTTAAAAACGGTCATTTCGATGCATTGATTGATGTTGGAGAATCAATGTATGGTGGTAATGTTCATGTAAGTAGTGATAATAACGTGCAAAAAAGAAAAGAAAATATGTAATTCATAGTGTGTCAGACTAACGAAGATGTGTTAGTGGAAGTTTTATAGCCTCAATCAATATCTAAAATTAATTTATCAGGTTAAAGTGAATCTATTAGTGATAATGAAACACCTCTTCAACCAAATTGAGGAAAAAAATGAAGGAAAAGATTTACAAATTCAATTGCGAATAAACAATTGAGACAAGATGCTTCAAAATATACTAAAAGTCACCCTGAAGTAAATAGAGTAGCTGCTGCGAAATATACTAAGTAAATAGAGAAGCTGTAAAAATACGTATTTTAAAACCAACATGTTAATCAGTCAGCTGTACATAGTTAAATACAACCAAAAAAGGTCACAAATTATACTAGCACCTTGGCAATCTAAGACTTTGTCTGGCTTTCAATATAAAACGAATACCGACCTCGCAAATGATAAAAGTGTAAACACCGGAAAACGATTACTCTGTATTTATTGTCGTGCTTTAAAATGGATGAATGAACCTCAAGTCATGTGCTGCAGTGGTGGACAAGTCCAGCTTCCTACAATTTAGCCCTACCCTGAACCTTTGTACAGTCTCCTTATCCATCAAGACCCGCTTTCAGAACATTTTCTTTCCACGATTCGAAAGTATAATGGATGTTTTCAGATGATGTTATTTGAAGAAAAAGGAGTAAAGGAGGGAAATTTTATGCCAACATTTAAAATTGAGGGGCAAGACTACCACAGAATAGGTAGCCTTATGGCTGAACCTCATCAACAGCCTTCGTTTCTTCAGTTGTACTTTCTTGGGGATGATAAACGTGAGAATGAAATCCGTTGTGGAATTTCTCCTGGTGTTAAACTAGAATTAGTTATCCAAATACAGAAATCTCTTCATAAATATAATACATATATTTGGGATTTCAAGTTCGCTATCGATTCAGTTCCTAAATACCAAAAAGAGTTCAAGTTTGTAATTAATGCCGATAGAAAACCGCAAGGTCAACACAAGGGTCGTTTCAATGTTCCTCAAACTAATAATGTAGCATTGTTTTTGTCGTTCAGGCTTACGAAAAAAAGAGATATAATTCTTTACAGCATATACGACAAATTAATACGGATTAGTGAAACACATCGTGCATACGATGCTCTCCAGTACCCTTTATGTTTTTCCATGGAGAATATGGTTATTACATAAACATACATAAACATACCTGCTTCTGAGTTCTACAGTTAAAGGTTAATGGAGTGTGTTCCACTTTTTTTCATAGCACATATATCGTCAGGAAACATGACGTCACGTCCGCCATTTAGTACTCTTTTGTAATCTCTTTAATCAGTTTTTAGTTGACATGTATGCTAAGATCGAAACTGAAAGGCTCAATTGGATTCGTAATAATAAAAAAACTTAGGAGTGAGGAATATATCCACCTAAGAGACCATATGGCAAAAAGAGATGGACAGTTTTCAGAACTTGGTAGAATGGTTGTATTGCCGTCTTCGTTCACGGGTGGACTCCGCTACATGGATGAACGAACTCAAGACGCTATGACGTACGTACGTCATTTCGGACATCCAGATTTATTCATTACATTCACTTGCAATCAAAAATGGTCAGAAATTGAAGATCTTTTGAGACAAGGACAAAAATCTTATGATCGACACGATATCATTGCGAGGGTATTTTGTTTGAAAGTTAAGCCCATGATGAATCTTCTGACAAAAAGATGTATCTTTGGCAATGTAAGGTGTAACATGTATACTGTTGAATGGCAGAAGCGTGGACTTCCACATGTTCATATTCTTCTCTGGTTGGAAGAAAAATAAGACCTGACTCTATTGACGAAGTTATAAGGGCTGAATTACCTGACCCCGATCAGGATCAAACACTTCATAAATTTATTATTAAATCAACGATGATTCATGGCCCGTGTGGAGACTTCAACTTCAATTCACCTTGCATGGTGGCTGGTGTTTGCACTAAACGATACCCAAGGCCTTTCTTAAAAGAAACTCAAACAGGTGAAGATGGATATCCCAAGTATCGAAGGCGGTCTCCAGAAGACGGTGGAATAAAAATAAAAAATAATGGAAATGATATTGATAATCGATGGGTGGTACCATTTAATCCTGTTTTGTCACGTACCTACTTTCAAAGCTCATATCAATGTTGTGTATTGTAATTCAGTTAAAACTATCAAATACATCTGCAAGAACGTAAATAAGGGTTCTGATCAGGCAGAGTTTACCACTAAAAATTTAGATGAGGTTTCTAGGTATGAAGCAGGACGATACATAAGCAATTCTGAAGCAGTCTGGCGTATTTTTGATTTCCACATTCACGAGAGATATCCTCCTGTTGTTCATCTTGCTGTTCATCTAGAAAATGGTCAAAGAGTTTATTTCACAGAAGAGAAAATTGTTAATAAAATTGAGAATTCAAAGAAAACAACGCTTATGGTTTTTTTTTAAATCTCTGTAAAGTAGATGGTTTTGCGCGAACTCTCTTATATAGTGAAGTTCTAGGTTATAACGGTTGGAGAAACAATGAATTTATTAGGAGGAAAAAAGGAAAGGCCGTGACAGTTTCTCCAGAAATTAAAAAAAGATAATGTGTTGGGTAGAGCGTATACTGTCCATCCCGGTAATGCTGAATGCTACTATTTACGCCTTCTCTTACACGAGATTCGTGGTCCTACTTCATTCAATTAATTAAAAACTGTAGAAGGAGTAGAAAATCTGAATTTTCAAGCAACTTGCCGAGCACTTGGATTACTGGAAGACGATATTCACTGGGATCGTACTTTAGAGGAAGCTTCCGTTTTCGATTCTCTTTACAAAATTAGAGAGTTATTCGCGATTATGTTGGTTTTTTGTCAAGTAGGAGATCCGATAAAATTATGCACAAAGTACCGGGAAAGTTTGGCAGAAGATATCATAAGACAAATGGAGGGAGAGAGTAGAGAAGTGGAACTGGTCGTTGATATCGTTTACAACCAATGTCTTATCAGTAGTATATAATAGGGCATCCGGAAACACGGGTCCGGGGCGTGGAGCCGGAGCCGGGTCAATGACCGATTGCTCTGACGTCTCGGCGGCCATCTTGGTTGGTTGTGACCTTGACCTCTGACCTTGACCTTGACCTTGACCTTTGACCCTCAAAATTTGCCAAAATTGGGCAAAAATTGCCCAAAATTTCTCAAAATTCGCCAAAATTTCCATTTCTGTAAAAAAACAATTCCGCCAAAAAATCTTAAAAAATTCCTCAATTCAAAAATCAGGACTTCGAAAATCCTCAAAAGTCGTTTTGCCCTAGAAAGAACCCTAATTCCTAAAAGAGGCTTAAGCATCCATGTCTAAAGCCTCCGATAAGCCTCTGATGTCATCTAGGATAATGACAGCCATCTTGAATTATGTCGTCACCGTTGCAATTTCCGTTACGGCCGCCATCTTTAAAATCTTTATTTATTATCCGATTTTTATAAAAAAATTTAAAATTTATAAAAAAATTCATTTAATATTATTTTAATGTAATTTTTTTTTAAAAAACAAGCATTTACGACACGGAGTTTGGAGTCCTCGGTTCGAGGCGACATTTGTTGATGACAGCCAGAACTACTTGCATCAATTTGTTTTGCATTAGGTAACTTAACTCTCGCTGATGAAATATTTAAAAAATTATATTTAAGAAATGGTTACAATTGGAGAAAACTGACAGTTTGTATCTAACATTAGTCACAGAAGCTACCATGGATCATGGTTTGTTATCTGCAGTTGAATCGGAAGGAAGCCGCTGTAGATAATGTGGCAAGGATTTTGTCATGAGAAGGAATGCTAGACGTCATGAGAAGAATGATTGTGCTAGAAACCCACTACGCAACATGTTAAGCTGTAATCGTTGTAGCAGGTTGTTAACATGAATTGACAGCTTAAAAAGACATGGTAGAACATGTAAAGTCAAGACTACTTACGGCATAGAGAACACCGATGGATCCACTAGACTAAAGAAGAGTGATCTGCATTACGACAATAATTTTCCTTGTCCTGAGCGTGAAGGTATTAGCTCACCCAATCGTGAGGAAGAACATAAATTGAAGGATGCTAATGGCTTCGGGAAGACTGAAACTAATGGAAGTATCAACACCGTGAAAAGTGGGAATACATTCAAGCCTATATTCAGTAGATCCTCCATTCTTTGTAAAAATAATGGACTCCTAAAAAGGAAGCATGAAGACGATGAAGACACTTCGACATCATCGATAGCGAATTCATACGGTAATCTGGGTGAAGAGGATGTCTTCTACAGTGATTGTTACAGTCACTCTGAGGCTGTTGACAAAGGCATAGACTGTGATGAAGCACCTAGAGCTGACAAGATCGAAGAATGTGGCGATGTCCTGAGACCGAAACGATGGAAACGTCGTGTTATAATAAATAAATCTGATAATGCTTATTATGATCACTGGGACGATTGTGATATTAAAAGTATTTATTATAAACAAGCAAGTAAGATGGTGGTAGAAGAGATTGATTACACATCATGGAAAGATCCAAACATATTGGTTGACCGGCTAAGACTTCTACATGGCTCGCTTTGCGCAGGAAACTATCCGTGCATCAAAGAAATATCCTTCATACTCAAAGAACTGAGGAAAGCTGGCTACATACAATAATGGCTTCTTTTACTTGTATTTGTGAAATGTTGAGAAGTAATAAAATATTGAAAGTAAAAATTTAATGCTTTTATTTCTTGTATTCTGATTTCCAACTAAGCCTGTGTGTGTGTTTCCGCTACTGTATGTGTGATCATTACGTTTCCTGTGTGTACTGTGTGTACGTTCCGTTTCCTGTGTGTACTGTGTGTACGTTCCGTTTCCTGTGTGTACTGTGTGTACGTTCCGTTTCCTGTGTGTACTGTGTGTACGTGTACGTTCCGTTTCCTGTGTGTACTGTGTGTACGTTCCGTTTCCTGTGTGTACTGTGTGTACGTTCCGTTTCCTGTGTGTACTGTGTGTACGTTCCGTTTCCTGTTTGTACTGTGTGTACGTTCCGTTTCCTGTGTGTGTACTGATTGTACGTTTCGTTTCCTGTGTGTACTGTGTGTACGTTCCGTTTCCTGTGTGTACTGTGTGTACGTTCCGTTTCCTGTGTGTGTACTGTGTGTACGTTCCGTTTCCTGTTTGTACTGTGAAATCATTACATTTATTGCGTGTAAATTGCATGTATTGCCCGTACATTGCGTACATTGCGTGTTGGAGCCGAGTAGACTTGTATCCTTATAGCTTCGTAGACATGTAGTTTCGTAACCATGCGGTCTTTTAGTCATGCAGTCTCGCAGCCATGTATAACTCGGAACCAGCTAGATCCTTTTAGACTCGTAGCCTTGTAGCCTCGTAGTCTCTTAGGCTCGTAGCATTGTAGCCCAATATCATTGGAGCTGTTGAAAGAAAAGGCAGTTGGAGCATTTGGAGCTGTTGGAGCTGTTGGAGCCATTTTGAGGCCGTTTGGAGCATTTGGAGCCATTTGGAGCTGTTGGAGCCATTTGGAGCATTGGGAGCTGTTGGATCTAAGAAGTAGTTGTTGCACGTCTATGCAGGGCTAAATGTTTATAAGATTGCTGGCTTTCGCAAGTGATTCTGTAGTAGGATAGAAATTGTGTAATAAATATTATGTTTGTAAAAGACTTTGTGGTGTTTTATTTCTCGACCCTTACACTTTTCTGGTACTTTTTTAAAATTAAAATTTGTTTTAGCTTCGTCCAGGATCGTGCCAAGGACCTAAGTCGACCTAATTAATCAGTTTATTGTTTGCAAATTTATTTAATGAATTTTTAACTTTTTCCTGAATTTCTAGGTTAATTATTACGAATATTCCAAGATGTTGGTCTTGATGTCTGATAGGTTGATGGTAGTAGAGGATTTAAAGTCTCTTTAAGAATTTTGAATGTGGTTTATTGAAATAATTATATTTTTCATAAAATTAAACATTATTGAATCGATCGAGTATCGAACCAAGGACTGGAGCGGATCGAATCAATATGTAAGTTAATGAGTGATTTGTTTGATGAATTTTGGATTTTTCCCGTTTTTCTAGCTACATTATTACATGATTTCAAGATGGCGGCCGAATTTAAAGATGGCGGGGGCACCTCCGTAATAAATGATTACTGCACTGTAGCGGGTTAGAATAAAATTAACCAGATGGAAATGTACTCTATAATACGAGTACACACACACAAGATGGCGTACTCCAGCAGGTGGTAGCTCCTGGTAGCATGTACTGAACATAAAATGTCGGATCCATGATGGTCGACAAGGACAATGTCAAATTTCAAGGACAAAGTCAAATTTCAAGGGCAAGGTCAAATTTCAAGGTCAAGGTCAAATTTCAAGGTCAAGGTCAAATTTCAAGGTCAAGGTCAAAGTTCAAGGTCAAGGTCAAAGGTGTGGTGACAAGATAATTATACTAACATGGTATCAGCACACTCTAGCGGACGAAAACAAGATGGTGACCTCCAGCGGGTGATTTTTAAAATGACAGCCGTCACGAAAAGTGCAGCGGTGGTTTTAAGGATTTTTTTTATTATTTAATTGGGTTGATTAATTTTTTTAATGATTTAAATTTTTTCCCGAATCTCTAGCATTAAAATTACGGATTTTTAAGATGGCGGACATGACGTCATGCTCACTGGCGATATGCTTTGAAAAAAGTGGTGGGAGTCAGTATGCCAGCAGCTACTGTGAGGGTTGGATCGGTCGCCATTTTTTAATTTTTTTGCCTTCGCCAGGTTCGAACGGAGGACTCCAAACTCCGTGTCGTAAATGCTTGTTTTTTAAAATATTTTTCATTTAAATTTTATTAAATGAATTTTTTTATAAATTTTTATTTTTTTTTATTAAAATCGGATAATAAATAAAGATTTTAAAGATGGCGGCCGTAACGGAAATTGCAACGGTGACGACATAATCCAAGATGGCGGTCATAATCCTAGATGACGTCAGAGGCTTATCGGAGGCTTTAGACATGGATGCTTAAGCCTCTTTTAGGAATTAGGGTTCTTTCTAGGGAAAAACGACTTTTGAGGATTTTCGAAATCCTGATTTTTGAATTGAGGAATTTTTGAGATTTTATGGCGAAATTTTTTTCACAGAAATGGAAATTTTGGCGAATTTTGAGGAATTTTTGGCAATTTTTGCCCAATTTTGGCAAATTTTGAGGGTCAAAGGTCAAGGTCAAGGTCAAGGTCAGAGGTCAAGGTCACAACCATTCAAGATGGCCGCCGTGACGTCAGAGCAATCGGTCATTGACCCGGCTCCGGCTCCACGCCCCGGATCGTGTTTCCGGATGCCCTATTATATACTACTCTTATCCCTCTTGAAGATATTGTTACATCAATGTCAGGCAAGTCATTGTTAGAATTTGGTCTTCCAGAGCATTAAGAAAGCAAAGCAACGTTATTAACAACCATCAGTACATGAGTGAATTGGTTTATGATGTTTCTCAGTTGATCGAAGCAGTTTCTGTAGGGGTTTTGAAATTTAATGATGATCAGAAACAAGTTTATAATGAAGTCTTGAACAGTGTTGATTCTAATTCAGGGAAGTTATTTTTCTTGATGCTACTGGTGGAGCTGAGATAACTTTATTGATCAATCTTCTGCTTGCTAAAATTAGGAGTAGAAAAAATATTGCTGTTGCTGTTGCAGCGTCAGGGATTGCAGATATGTTAATTGATGGAGGCAAGACGGCGCACTCAGCTTTCAAACTACCTCTCAACTTGAATCATTCCGATAATCCCATTTGTAATATCTCAAAGCAAAGTGACATGGCGCATGTACTCAGAGAAACAAAAATTATAGTGTGGGATGAGTGTACTATGGCCCACAAGAAAGGTGTTGAGGCTCTTAATCAGACACTTCAAGACATTAGAGAGAATAATCGACTTATGAGTGGGTTGACTATTCTTTTAGCGGGTGACATTAGACAAACTTTGCCTGTTGTACCACGAGGGACATTTCATTTAATACTGATCCACAGCGAAGCGTGGACGGGTTTAGCTAGTTACTTATATAATGGGACAATTCTATTGCGTTCTCATGTTTAAATACCCTACACCAGCGCCAAGGAGCATGCGCAGCTCACAAGAGGGGAATCGGCATACACGTCACTGAGGCGTGGAAAACAGGGGGAAACGGGGAGGGTGAAGAGGAATAGTGAGGCTTTGCCGCGCTGGTTTCAAACGAAGATTGCCCGCTTGCTGTAAGTGCAAAACCTTTCTTGAACGGAAACTTCTCTACAGCACGTGGGGTGAATCAAGGCGATGGCTCTGTGCGTTACGAAAAGTGCAACGTTCAGAACAGGGGTGTTTAATGCGGGAGAGGGAAAGGTGATATCAAGCTCATTCTTGTGCAAGCGTTCGTGAAGCGACGCTACACTGCTGAATTTTAGATACGTTGAAAACGACCTAGAGTTTTCTCTTAAAAAATTCAATTGAATTTAATTAGAAACGTGAATTTCTCAAAGATTTTTTATTAATGTCGTGTTTTTTTAGTATGTTGTTGTCAAAGACCAGGACATTTCGTGAATTAATTTAGCATCAGGCAAAATTTAAATCCTTGTGTTTGTTTTACCAACGTTTGCTTTCCCGTCGGCTGAAAATTTTTGATCTCGTTAATAGGCACAACCTGATTCGCTTCCTTCTCCCGTATCTGGGCATCGTTGGTTCACCGTTGCAGAGGGGCGTGTCCAAATAACTGCGTTCCAATCACGATCACGGTGCAAGAGTATGAAGGTTTGCATTCTAGCTTGAAAACCGAATGAATCCGCAAAATTTCCGTACCTCTAGTTATTTATTGCCTTTATTGTCCAGACTTATCGTTCAAGTGGATTATTGAAATGTGAAGTTTTACTTCTAACGCACTTAATGGCTACGCTCACATTTTATTTTTTAGTATTGTACATTTAAGTCAAGCATCACAATAAACTTGAGGGTCAACGGGTCCTGGGTACTTCCTTGTCCGCATGAATGTCGCAGCTTTAATAAATTCCAGAGCATAGCTCCGCGGGCAGAGATAAGAACTCTGCCGCCCTGAGCCGCTTTTTTTATTTCTCGACCCTTTTCCGCGATGGCGCTGAGGTCGATATCACGTCGATATTGAAACGCGAGCGAGCGAGCTAGCGCGAACGGGACTACTGTCGTCAGCTAAGCGGAACAGCTGAAACTCGTCTCGCTCCAGCTGATAGCCGACACGAAAGTCCCTAGGATATTTTCCAATAATCCTCCCGACCACCCACCTTTACCAACCCTTCATTTTTTTCCTACTTTTCTCTCTCCCTCTATCACTCTCTTTCCATCCACATTCTGCCCGGGAAGGGAGGGGGAGGGGGAATTCCGCATGTTGACTTCCATTCCTCCCTCCATCCTGGATGAAACGGGATTAGGCAATGCTTCATTCGATTCGAAACATCCAGTTACTACACTCGAATGAAAATTATCGTTCTGTAAATTAGCTGTGACACGATTCATCTGCTAGCCAGGACACGGTCTGAATACTTCATTACTTAGTATGCAAAATAGATTGATTGAAAAAACATCTGCATTGGTAAAAAAATTTAACTGTGTGCCGAAATATTTTTATCCAACAAAACAGTTCTCGGGAGCATAAAAACCTCATATTTGGAGCTTCTACACACACACACACGCAGATATATATATATATATATATAAACTTCCTGAGTTTTCCAGACAACCACTATTTAAAGATTTGTAGTTTGTTAAAGATGTTCATGTACAAAAAAAGTATAAGATAATGACACAGGTAAGGAACATTTATTAAAACAATAGGCGCATCTAATTAGAGGAAGGGGGGCACTCAGCGAAAAAAAAATTACACGAACACATTTAAAAGTCTTAGCGCAGGGTATTTCTTAAGAAATGGGCCTGTTAATTTTTTTGAGTAGAAAATTGTGGAAATTCTTAAACACTTTAAGTTTAATTTCTTAAATTTATTCCAATTTTTTTACATGCCAGTAAAATGATTATTTCATTATTTAGTAAATAAAATAATGTTACTGTGACTTTTCATAGTTGTGTGGAAAAAAAAAGTTTAAAAAAACTAAAAAACACGCTTTATATAGAAAACTAAACAAAAAATAGAAAATAAATTTTAATAAATTTGTATTAAGAAAAGTGTAATTTTTTATATTAAATATAAATTAATACTAGTGTATATAAGAAAAAATGTATTTTATTTAAAAAAAAGCGTGGGGTGCATGGTGTCAATAGGTATAAATATTTTATTGACATAAATGAATAGAAGGATTATCATTTCGATAATATCTTAAAAAGCACCCCGCGCTTTTTTTTAAATAAAATAGATTTTTTTCTTATATACACTATTATTAATTTATATTTATTAAAAATTTTTACACTATTCTTAAATCAAAATTATTAAATATTATTTTCAATTTTTTAGTTTGGTTTTCTATATAAGCGTGTTTTTTAGTTTTTAAACTATTATTTATTTTATACTTTTTAGTTTGGTTTATTTATAAATGAAAGTGATACTTCTTTATCGACTTATGAAATAAATTTTATAACAATGTAAAAAAACTTGATAGTTATTACATCAATTAACTATTTAAGTATATTTTGAATGGATATTGGCTGTCGTTAAAATAAAATCGATAAATATTGTTTTATCTAAGAAGTGTCTCTAGATGTGGCTCAATTTTTTATTTATTACATGAATTTACTATAAATATGAGTTTGAGTTTATATTGGCTGCTTCTAAAATATATGTCCAATACAGCGTGTTGAAGAACTACAGTACTCAATAATTTCAAAATCCTGCTATGAAAATCAATATATGTATTCGGGAAGTCATTGATGTTTATTCTAAGTCAGTATATCTTATGGGTGACAATCCTTTGTTTGCAAATGTCTCACACAATTTTTTCTCCCATTTGTTCCAGTCCGATTCCACTATATGTTTCATTTGCATGCAGTTGTACCAAACTACACTAGAGTATTCTAAGAATGTTTTAAAATTTCTATTTTCTTTTGGTCTTCTTTGATTAGGAAACGTTCACATTATTTGTTGAAATATTTAATCCACTGGTAAGCATTTGAGTTTCTGCCCGTGAATTTCTCAATCATGAAATCTTTTGCAATTTTCCCTAAATTTTGAGTTTCAGATATAGTTTTTTTTTCAAGAAATTTTTCTTACAGTTTTACCAATTTTTTTTATATGATCCACTAGGTATAGATTCAGAAATTTTGGTTTTTTCCTCAATTTCTCCCAGATAAAAATCCTTAAACTGTTAGTTTTGCTCTCTAATAAAATATGTTTTTGATATATCATCTGTCAAACTTATCCATATATTCCGTGTTTGATGTCTTTTATTTAATGATTTACTGACCTTGGCATAGTTTGGAGTATTTGTAACTGTTTGGTGTAGATTTGCAGGTTGGTGTTCGAGTGGAATTTCAAAAATCTGTCCATCAGGTGTAGCTATTGAGGTTATGAATATAGTGTTTGATTTACCATCTGCTTTTGGTTTCACAGCAAAATCAAACCTCAATTTTTCCATGTTTCGTGAAATATTTGCAGAAAATGTTGTTTTATAATAATGTTTCACTCTTGGTTAATTGGTAAAATGAAACAAAGACGTAATTGTGTTTATTTAACAAAATAAACAACATTTAAAGCCCTTATTTCAGTTTTTTTTCATATTACAAATAAAGATAACATTCTCTTCAAGAAATTATTTTGTTCACAATAATCATAACCCACTCTTACTTTTAATAAATTTAATTAAATGTCACAATATTTAGTAGGCTTTGTTTATATCTCGCCAAAGACAAACTGAAAGAAAAGAGTTCGCATATGAGCGAAATGGTTTTCTTTACAATGTACATATTGTACACGTACAATGTACATATTGAGCGAAATGGTTTTGTTTACAATGTGCGAACAATTTTCTTTCAGTTTGTCTTTGGCGCGATATAAACAAAGCCTACTAAATATGGTGAAATTATATAAATTGACAAAAATCTTACTTTGCAAATCGAATAATAGAATAATCTTATCAAATTAGTGTATTGTCATCTGTCCTCGATAAATCTACAAAGTTTTAATGAAATCTGGCTGTTTAAAGTGGGTCGAAATCGCACCCAAAGGAGTTGGTTAGAAACATAAACAAACAAACAAACATACAGGTGAAGCTAATATAAAGCGTGTAATAATACAACGAACAGTCATTATTTTGAATACGTAACGCGTGATTACCATTTTTCATCTTAAAAACCGATAAAAATTTCGTTTGTAAATACACACACGGATGGGACAGTCGCGAATAGTAGCCGCAGCAAAACTTCGGCGTTGAAGGAACAAACTCAACAATGTTCCTCTCTTTCCTAATAGGTGGGTCTAATAGGATGAAGAAATTTAGTGGATGAAGAAGGGTTGGAAAGGGAAGGGAGGGAATCAAGGGGGTTTAAGCAATTTCCGGGACTAAATTAAACAGTAGTTTAAAGGTATTACTCTCCTTGCTCAACACCTATAACGTAAAACCACGGAGAATAGCACTGAATAAATTTGCCGACATTAAACCCAAAGGAATGCTAGGCGGGTAAAAATATACCGTACTTTTAAATTTCCACCTCGAAAGAGAGTATAAGAAAAAAAAAAGCCGAGATCCTTAATGGCAATGAAACAACACAACATGTTTCCTATGTCCTCCGTAGACAGCGTAAGCTGTCCAGTAGGACAATAAAATTTTCCATTGCACTATTGCAAAGAAAATGAAAGACTATGAGAAAAATACATCTTTCTAAGATTCAACAACAATAATTTTGCTATCTTCATGTCAAAGTATGGATTTATAAATAAATTCAGATATAGTAAATATATTCGTAGGTTTAGCAGAGTTCGATATTTAGAATTTAACACTATTCCATTTATTTTTGTGCCCTACTACATCGGTTTTAAAAAAAAGTTTCAATATAGATAAAATTAAGTTCTGGGTTTATATGACCACGTTTTGCTTCAATTTCATACAGAATTATTAATATTGTCATGTTTTGAAAATTTAAATTACTAAACAATGTTTTAGCAAATTAGTGTTGAATCAAAACGTTCCAAGAGTTAATTAAAAAGTTTAGAGGTTGGTTTACGACACTGTAGACAGCATTTTTATTCTCCGTTAAGTGATTTATTATGTATCTTTATATTATAAGAGCGAAAGTTTGTGTGTGTATTTGTATGTTTGTTACCACTCAGCTCCTTAATGGCTTAACGGATTTTCAGGAAATTTGATACATAGTTATTTTAGGTCCTCGAATATACATAATGGTCTTTTCATCACAGAAAAATATAAAGATACTGTGGAATAGTAACAAAAGGTAACTCTTTAATTGCTGATTTTTTTTAAACATTTTAGTGTATTCCATATGTGTACGTCCTGAAGTACACCAAGTACGAGAAATAATTAGTTTGAACACGATACTTCAAATATAAGTATTTTTATAGTAATTTTATAATTACTCTTTTAAAAATATTTATATACTTATGCCAATCCGGGTACCGTAGCTAGTCAATATTTTCCCCTTGTGTCTGGAAATACATTTATTGAGACCTTAAGGGATATACAGAGTGTCCATAAAGTCTTTCCCTCATTACAAACATTAATAACATGATAACTACAAATGCTAGAAAATGCGGTATGAACGAACGTGTAGTGTAGCGTGCTAAGTTTTTTGTGTGTATGTTTCAAGTAGGTGGTGTTTGAAGAGTGAATGGCACAATGACCTCCATGCAAGAAAAGGCTCAATGTGTTCTGTGTTATCACGAGAGCAGGTCCCCTGTTATGGTTCAGCGCAATTTCCGAAGGGAGTATAGACGTCTACCACCTGATCACAAGAGCATAGAAGCTTGGTATGAGACATTTAAAGAGACTGGTAGTGTGGGCCACCGTTCGCCAACAGGTCGTCCTTCTGTAACAGATGACACTGTTCACGCTGTTCAAGTAGCATTCCAACGAAGCCCCTCCAAATCGACACGTCAGGCTTCCCGTCAACATGGTATTCCACGTTCAACAGTGCACAAAATCTTACATAAAAAACTTCATTTGTATGCGTAAAAAGTTTAAATTGTTCAAGCCTTGCAACCAAATGACCTGAAACGTCGCACTGAATTTGCGACAGAAATGTTGCATCGTATTGGCGATGATAATTCATATCTACAGCGTGTGATTCTCCGATGAAGCAACATTTCATACCTCTGGTACAGTGAATAGGCATAACGTGCGTATATGGGGGCCCGAACATCCTCATTCAATTGTGGAACATGAGAGGGATAGCCCAAAAGTAAATGTTTGGTGCGCCCTTCTGCATAACAAAGTCATTGGGCCATTAGAAACAGTTTTAAATAGATCAAAAAGTAAAAATGATAAAACGGTTGGGTCGATGCATTCTAAATATGGAATCCTAAACGAAGCGGAGACAACACAAGTCTAGTATTTCCGATTTTAAACAGAGGATACGTTTCAGGTAATCACACATTCCCATATGATTTTGCAACCCTTATTTTAACATGGCTTTAAAATATGTTTATGCATCCAACAAGATAAGTGAGCATAAATTTGTATTTTAATAAACAAAAATTATAGTACAAATTAATAACATAAACATGCCCCGTAAAAATCTTTATTAACTTTCTAAGTTTCACAGAAAGTAAATAAAGTTTTAATGTTTTCTCAAGGGAAGTGAAACCAAAGGGAAAATAGGGTAAAGGGAGGGTTGGGAGAACTGTAGGTACACCCAAATATTTTAAAGGAATTTCCAAATTAGTTATGCCAGGCATTATTTGAAATGGAGAGTTTTTGGGTCTCGTTCTTCCACATTGAAATACTTTTTAAATTAAATATTTGCTTAAGGCAGACGATATGAATCAAAAACTTACATATTTTCATTGTTTTCTATGTAGATTTTCTTCTTCCCAATTCCAAAGTTTTAGCTTGAATCTGTAACATAGAAAGCAATATCGCAATGAATTAAAATGAACAGTCGAACATTACCATTATTTTTAAAAATAATACAGTCACTATAAATGTAACGTTTGTGATATTTTGGAACATATCTACAGTTTAGAGATACATAACTGAAAATTTGTCCAAATTGATTTGAATTTTATAGCAGCACAAGGAAAGTTTTATCCTTGAATTGAGGAAGAATGTTTATAGTTCTATTTAAATTGAATTTCCAAATTTAAAAGGTAGTTTCCAAAACATTGCTTTTACCAAATTCTAATGACAGTGATTTTTAGTTATTTGCAGTGTTAAGTAGCGCATAAACTGCGTAGATAAAAAAATATTCGTGTTGAAAATGCTTAGTGTATCTTGCTCGACACTAATCAAAACATTTCTTATTCACATAAAAATAATATTTCTTAAAATAATCTGAGATGCAACAAGAAGATATTAGGTTTTATTGGATAGCCGTTTCAAGGTGGCAAGAACAAACTTATAATTATACAAAATATTCTTTATTTAAAATGAAGCTGCACACTTTTAATATTGTGTAAACATCGCTTTGAAAACGAATCATGTGTGTGAGAGAGAAAATGAGAGAGATAGAGAGAGAAACAGGAAATTTTAGAGAGGAACCAGGTATGACTTTTATTAAAAGAACAATTCCAGAATATTTACTTGAGTGATTCAGATAAATCATGAAAAATATTATTCAGGAATTTAAAAGTATTATGTAAACACAATTTTATGATTACATTGAAAAATCCAATCGTAAGATTTTACAGAAAAATAAAGCGTCATAAGGTCAGAATATATATATATATAAAGGCACCAGACACGTAATAAAACTCTGTTAATTCACATTCAATAACTTTTTAAGTGTTATTTCAATTATTCCCATTTATTCTTAATCCATGTTTACCCTGCCGATCTTTCTTAGTGCTTGTTTAGCACCAAACCAAGGGACGATGGGTATCAAATTATTCAAGCGCTCTTTATTCCGCTTCAGCTATAGAGAGATAGAGGGGTCGTTTCCACACAGTTTAATTGTAGTTGCTTCGTATTTCAATTTATTCGTGTTGTTCTCCACTTTACATAAAGAATGCTTACTCGCGAATAGTTCTCGCCTTAATCAAGCATGCCTTAACGCCTGAAATTATACTAAATAATCATGGGGTTGGCTGTGCGCTACGAAACAATTTCAACTCTCCAGCTCAAACTGCATAACTCTCGTCACACTGCAACTCGCTACGTCCAAGTGAGTAAAATTACGAATTTTAGAAATGCAACGCTCGTACGCTTAAGGCTCGGTTGCACACGTCAGGTTGGTTATTTTAGCTTCTTTTTAATGCTATTATTTGAAGGTTTCTGGCGCTAATTAATCTCTTTTTGTTTCAGCATAATTTTTCGTAACTGATATTTTTAAATATAATATAATATAATACAATACAACAAAATGTCACACGTACGTGTTCATAATTATGGCCATTTGTGTGATCTTTTGGAAGACAGCTATCGAGATAAATTTACAGAAAAATATTCGTAGTTAAATTTGATGTATAGAAAATGAAATAACCTACATGGCATGGCCACACTTAGCATTAACAGAACATTTACACAATTTTACGAAGAAAGGACCTCGAATAAATGAAGAGTTCTTACAGATAATTCAATCTTTGTAAAAAAAAATACGCCGTATTCAGAATTATGAGTTTTGTGTTTCTTAGTAAACAAAGTAAACACAGAAACAAGACGGTTTTTACACATTTTTGATTGTTTCGTCTTTATACCAAGACTAGCTGCAGTACCCGGCTTTGCCCGGGCTGAACACCGGGTGATATATTGTCCGCGAGTTACAGAAAAATGGATAGCGATATGTCCAGTGTGGTGGACATTAAGAAATGACACACAATTACTGTTTGTGTATCTGTAACCTATGATTTTATGTTTACCCATGGCGATCGGTTGAAAGGTTTAGAAGTTGTTGCGCTACAGCACCATCTAGCGGCGAGTTACAAAAAAATGGATAGCATAAAAACCTTCTCCATGATAAAAACACTTCGCTGTGCCAACTTTCATGGCGATCGGTCAAACAGTGTAAGAGTTTATCGACGTCATACATGCCAACATCCAATTATATATATTCTTATACATCGAAAATTTGTGGATTTCACTTTTGAGAAAAATAGGGGGGGGGGGGGGGGGAGGATCAGGACCTCGAATGGTTCGGAACACTCCATGTCGAAAGAAATGTTATTTGAAATTTTCGAGATTTTGGGGCTATGTCCCCAGATGGGGAAGGGTTAATTTTGAGGACCCTGAATGGCAGGGAAACACTAAAAATCGAAAGAGAATTATTTTAGAAATTTTCTACATTTAGGGTTTTTGACCCCTGGGCAGGGGGGGGGGCATGATTATGAGGACCCCGAATCATAGGCGTGCGCAGGACTTACGTATTGGTGGTGCCAGATACACAACAGCCCTGTCATTCACGAACCCCGAGCCTAAAGTGTTGGGGGGGGGGGGACGTCCGGGGGGTCCTCCCCCGGAAAAATTTGGATTTGAAAGCCCAAAATGGTGCTATTTAAGGTGTTTCCGAACAAAAACATTAAATACACAGATGTAAAAATTTTAAAATTTTTTTTTATGACAAATTATGGCTTTGAACGTTATAATCACCAGGAAAACTACTAAACTATTTACAGTTTTAAGCTTTGTTGAGCCATAAAGTTAATTGCACAAATTGTTTGCACGGAATTCATGCTGGTGGCTTTGAAAAACCGTACTTACATGTTTTCTGAAGATGCCAAATAAAAGCTAGAAAAAAAAACTCAAATGTTAAGTTTTAAAATCAACAAATCAAGAGAGTTTTTGTAACATACCTTAAATATGTAAAATATTAAAATAATAAAAATGCACAAATAAGAGTGGGCAAAAGTTTTAACTTTTGGAATACATCAAAAATGTTTTGTCGGCGACTGCATATAAGTCATCGAGTAAGCCTATCCTTTTAACTATCTAAACTCTCTCTTTTTTTTTTTAAATAAACCCTGGCGGATGGCGGCTATTATTCCGCGCGTCTGCCGAGTGGAGTGAACAGTGGACACCGAGCGCGCATTCTATGTAATTCGAGGAGAACTAGGAGAAGTATTTACATTTCAGAAGTTTTGTAGCCGCGGCCCGCGTGTACAACACAAATAATTGCAACTGACTTGTTTCCGTGTGTATAGTTGGTTCGATTGATAATTGATATACTGATAGTGTTATGAGCACATATCTGTAACTTGACACGATTGGAAAACATATTTTTTTTTGGAAATAATACGGATTTTTGTAAGTATGTATTATTTCTGCCTGTAAAAAACAAAATAACGTTAACCCTAATGGTGGTGCCAAGGCACCTGTGGCACCTACCGTGCGCACGCCTATGCCCCGAATGGCTCTTAAACACCCCAAATGGAAAGAAAATAGATTTTCGAAATTTTGGCAAAATTTTTAATTTTTGGGTCTTTGATTCCTTGTGGGGGGAGGGTAGTTTGAGGACCCCGAATGGCTCGGAAACACTCCAAATAGTAAAAAAGTATACTTACATATAATTTTTTTTTTAATTTTTCGAAATTTTGGGGTTTTGCATTCCCCCCCCCCCCCCTTTCCATCAAAATTTGATAGGGAAGTCGATTTTGGGTAAAAGTTCCACCATCCCCCGGACACTTTAGTTCGTAATGACTTAATTTTCATACAATTTCATCCAATTTTTAAACTTTTGCGGCTTTCACTTTTGAGAAGGTGGCAAGGGGGGGGGGGGGCCGGACATGGTTGTTCAGGACCTGGAATGTTTCGGAACACTCCATCTCGAAAGAATAGATATTTTAAATTCCTGCAATTGTCGAAATTTTGGGGCTTTGTTCCCCGAGGGGGGCGGGGGGTTCGAAGACCCTGAATGGCTCGAAAACACTTAAAATCGAAAGAGAAAGTTTTAAAAAAATTTTTAAACTTTCGAAATTTGTGGCTTTGACCATCTGGGGGGGGGGGGGGGGGGGGGTGATGAGGACCCCGAATGGCTCGGAAACACTCCAAATCGAAAGAGATATAAAGGAATACTAGATGATGCGCGGCATGCGTTGCAATGCCTCAATTAATTTTTTTTGTAATTTTTTAAACGTATACTAAGCATCTCTCTTTATCTAATTCTCTAATATCTATGTATATCTCTATAACTCTCTCTATATTTCTATTTATATCTCTATCTCTCTATATATATCTCTATATATATCTCTATATATATCTCTATATATCTTTCTAGCGGACCCGACAGACATTGTCCTGCCCAAATGTACTTTTTGTGAGATATGGATATGGCGGTAAGTATTTCTACGCTGGACATTTTGTATCTTCTCATTATACATACCCCTTCTCTTAAGCACGCCACTGCCGTTACCAAAAACCTTTCCCATGGTTACGCAGAAGGCAACAATGCAAAAGCCCGTTGCCATGGAGGCTAATTATAAACAATACTTAGTTTTTTTGCTTTTAAAGCTTTGCCCGGGCTGAACACCGGGTGATATATTGTCCGCGAGTTATAGCAAAATGGATAGCGATATGTCCAGTGTGGTGGACATTAAGAAATGACACATAATTACTGTTTGTGTATCTGTGACCTATGGTTTTCTGTTTACCCATGGCGATCGGTTGAAAAGTTTAGAAGTTGATGAGCTACAGCGCCATCTAGCGGCGAGTTACAAAAAAAATTGTTAGCATAAAAACCTTCTCCATGATAAAAACACTTCGATGTGCCAACTTTCATGGCGATCGGTCAAACGGTGTAAGAGTTTATCGACGACATACATGCCAACATCCAATTTATATATATTCTTATATTTCGAAATTTTGGGGCTTTCACTTTTGCGGAAAGTGGATGTTCAGGACCTCGAATGGTTTGGAACACTCCATCTCGAAAGAATAGATATTAGAAATTCCTGAAATTGTCGAAATTTTGGGGCTTTGTTCCCAAAGGGGGGCGGGGGGTTCGAGGACCCTGAATGGCTCGAAAACACTTAAAATCGAAAGAGATAGATTTTCAAATTTTTTAAACTTTCGAAATTTTGGGGCTTTACCACCTGGGGGGGGGGGGAGGGGTTGACTTTGAGGATCCCGAATGGCTCGGAAACACTCCAAATCGAGAAAGATATAAAGGAATATAAGAATGTAGGCATTTACTGTACTCCTATCTACCATAATAACAGAATTGACAAATAGAAAGCTTATTACCTACCTATTAATAATTATCTAAATAAATTAATAAATAACTCTAAGTTCAAGAATTTACGTACATACATAATATTAAACTTCAAACTATACACACCAAAAAAAAAAAACTAAGGATGTTTGTGAAACTATATTTATTTGTCATAATGTTTAAAACATTTGTAGGATTTCTTTATATGTAAAACTGTGGTGGCAATATTCCGCTTATCCAAAGGAGTATAGAAATTAATAGAGACATCACTCCCTGTACACACCACAAATCTTTGAATTAAGTATAAAAAAACATAGTCCAAAATGAAACAAAAAGTATAAATAACAACTAATTTGACAAAAAAATTATACAACTGGAATGACAATGTAAACATCCGCCTGAAATTTAATAGAAGTAGGTAGGTAAGAATATATATATAAGAAATTAAATGAAATTAAAACATACATAAATAAAATTATCTCACACTCAACCAAACATAATGTTTAATATGAAATAAAGGAAGATGGCAATTACACGTAACTATTCTAATAAATAAAAAAAATCAACTTTCCTGAAATAGTTAAATTCAAATTTTTCAACAATATATTACATAATTGATAAATATTTCTGGTCTTCGGTCTCAGCAGCCCTAAGACTCTTGACGCTCAGCAGATAAATTATAAACACTAAACCAAACTCCTTGCAAATAAGTAGGTAATGTAAAAAAATAACAATATTGACAAATAGAAAATATTAGTAGGCCCTACCTACCTATGAATAAATTTCGAAGAAATTTATAAGTTTAAGAATTTATGTACCTACATTATATTAAACTTGAAACTATCCACACAATAAAAACCTAAGAATGTTTTTGAAACTAATTTTTCTTATTTGTCATAATACCTAAAATACGTATGTTTCCAAAATGAAACAAAGTATAAATAATGACCAATTTGACAAAAAAAAATTGTACAACTCGAATGACATTGAAAACATACACGTGAAATTTAAAAGAATTATAAGTGCCCTAGGTAGTGAGGAAAAATATATATAGAAGAAATTAAATTAAAAAAATGGGTGCGTGTACTTAGGTACGCGCATGTGAAGTTATACTTCTTTGGCATCATTAAAAAATAGTTTTTAATTGTATGCAAAAATATTGCGTGGAGTCCCTCCGCGTGGAAGAAGTGAAACTTCGTAATGTGGAAATGAAAATAGGAAGGGGTAGAAATTGATTTTTAGTGAAATCATATTGTATCAAATCAAACTAAAAAAATAAAGGAAATAAATTTGTAACGATTCATAGATTGATCTTCAGAGAGATAGAGACATCTATTGAATATCTATAAAACTAACTTTTTTATGAGAGCAGATTTTCATGAAATAAATCATGACAACATTCAACGATAAAAGCTGTTTATTTAATCAAGCGGACGGGTTCGCCCCAAGGAGAAAATTGACGTGGCGAGACCTCGTGGACATAGAGAAATGACACACACTCACTATTTATGTGTCTATGAAACATGATTTTTTTCTGCAATTTAAATTGTAATATACAAAAACGGTATTGAAAATTGAAACAAATATGGCGACACTACAATCTGTCAAGATCTTTATTTTTTTCTTACTCTCTACTTAGTTCCTTACAATAGCAAAACGTAACGTAATGGCTTGAAAGCTATTGCTCGGCAGACATAGAGGAATGACACTAACAGTTTTATCTATGACACACATTACATAAAATTAAGATATATTTTTTTAACCCGTTAAAATTGATTTTTTTAGACAAAACATAGCCTTTGTCCATCCCCAGGATATAATCTATCTCCTTGCCAAATTTCATTACGATCCGTTCAGCCGTTCAGCCGGGAAAAGGTAACAAACAAACAGACAAACAGACAGACAGACTGACAGACAGAGTTACTTTCGCATTTATAATATTAGTAAGGATTGTTCTCGTTGATTTATGTTCAAATTAAATGAGCAAAGTACGCGCAGATCTACAAAGAAAGCCGTAAATTAACGAATAGGAATTAATAATAGGTAACCGGTCTTCATCGTAGATTTAAGGTTAACATTTTTAACAGTGTGATACCGAGTCTTCATGTGGATGTTTCAACTGTAAGGAAAAAACCAATGAAGGTTCCCACATTCTTTGGAGCTTTCAAAGGAGGAAAAAAAAAATAACTGCGAACGGAGGTGCATAAAACGTCCATCTCTTCGCCCCGGGAGGGAAGGGAAGACTGCTTCCAGGAGCCGATAAAAGGGCGGATATAAAAGGAGGTTCGCGGACGTGGGGACACCGCGCTATATTTGTAAGGGATCAGAGAGGCGCGGGAGTTGCTGGCCGGGTCCTCGGAGTGGCCATCGGGAAGCCTGAATGATCGCCGGCGGAGGGGGAGTGGTGGTTGGCGGGGAGAGGAATAGCTACAGCGGAGCTTGATGGGGTGGGATAACTAGGCCGGCGCGGCGCATACATCACTCCGCCAGGCACAGACCCCCTCCTGCGAGCCGCTGTGGCGGACTCAGCTTCGAATTCTGGGGAAGGCGCGTCACGGGAGAATCGGTGCCACGGCCTATCTCTACAGTGTAACTTTGTTTTGTGGAGGGGGTGAAGGGGGCCAGGAATTTTGAAAAAAATAAATTATATTTATCCTTAAAAGCCTTTTATTTTAAACACCTTTCTAACATTTATACTTACGTGCCCGATGGAAAAGTATTTGATCCTCATTTTTTAATAATCACCAAAAACTCTGATACAACGGACTTATTTATAAACAAAAGCCTATTTCCATATATCTAACTTCAAAAACGTTAAACTTCCATACAAACTCTCATCCTCTATTTACCCGACCTAAGAAGATGAATTTTCGAAAATCCTTTCTTAATGCTCACCTACATTATATAATGAACTACTATGAAAATTTTCATGTTTCTAGTCCCAACGGTGTAAACTGTTCGTTGTGTGTCCGTCAGTCAATGTTAGAGTTTTATTAAGTAGATCATGAAAAACATCACGAAGTACATAAAAATGAACCATGTAGTACATCATGAAAACCATGGTTTTATCTGATTTTCAAGAATACTAAATTAGAGAAAATAACATAACAATAGATTTTAAACATAAAAAATAAGAAATTTTACCAAATATTTGATCTGACTTCAAAGGCTCAGATTTTTTTTGTTCTTAGTACCTTTTTTTTTAAATCTAAGGGTTTAATGGAAATTATTTGTAGGGGGGATAGCCCTTTCGACCTTTTCATTGTACCACTACTGGCGAGTCTTTCCCGAGCGTGGAAGAAAAAACAACGGGTATGTGGCCACCACGTACTTTAGAAGTAAAATATATCATATAGAGGGATAGAACATTATTAGGAAAATCAAATATTTTGAAAACGTGCACAAGTGTAAAGAATTCAAGCATACAGGTGAGTTTACGCTGTAATTTTTTTTGTACCTTTACAAGGATAGTCCTTTGGAAACTCAGTTGCCAAAGATATCACTTGTAAAATTCAAGGAAGAACTTTGAATCATTAGCAAATTTCACAAAGCTCTGCATTGCAGTTTTACAAGCGATATCATTGGCAACAGTGTTTCCAAGGATTTTCTTTGTGAAAAGTAATCACATTTTTTACAGTGGAAAGGTATGCAAGTTATAAGAACGGGTGTAAATTATCCGATTGTGGAATTATGCGAGCATGCAAGTATACAAGTTTGTTGTGATGCAAACATGCTATCGAGCACTGCTTCTGACATGTGTTTTTGACAAGTTATTTGATAGGTAAAAAATACACATTTATTATTCTGAATGAAGTACACTTGGGAGTTGGTTCAAATTGTTACAAATATTGCGAAAAAAAACCCTGCAATTAGCCTTAAAGTTGTCACTTTATACTTTATTCGTCCACTCCCCTTCTCCACAAATCGATCTTTCCACTACATATCGTTTCCCTTTACATTTTCGTTACGCTCCGGTCGCGATTTACTCTACCGGATGTAGGGTAATTTCACTTTAAAAAATAGTGAATGAATCTTTAAGTACTTGTCAGAGATATGTAAAATCTAAACTCGGTAAAGAGCAAATTAATATGTTCTCATGTTTCAAATAAACTTATAATACGAGACTCAGACACGAAATTTAAGGCATAAATATTAAAAATATTTCCGAACGTGATAAATAGTAGTATAGTTTGGCCGGAACTGGCACAGGGTCCAGGGTGAGGTGCGAGGTACCGAGCCACATCTCTGACGTCACGTCCATCTCTGACGTCACGGCGGCCATCTTAAATGGTTGTGACCTTGACCTTTGACCTTGACCTTGAATTTGTGCTTCAAAACTTGTCAAAATTGCCCAAAATCGGGAAAAATTTGCCCAAAATTCCTCAAAAATCGTCAAAATTTCCATTTATGTGGAAAAAAAATTCCGCAATTCAAAAATTAGGATTTCGAAAATCCTCAAAAGCCATTTTGCCTTAGAAAGACCCCAAATTCCTTAAAGAGGCTTAAGCATCCTTGTCAACAGCCTCCGATAAGCCTCTGACGTCATCGAGGATTATGACCGACATTTTGAATTATGAAGTCACCGTTGCAATTTCCGTTACGGCCGCCATCTGTAAAATCTTTATTTATTATCGGATTTTAATGATTTTTTTAAGAATTATAAAAAAAATTAAATAATAAAATTTAATAAAGTTTTTATAAAAAACAAACATTTACGACACGGAGCTCGGAGTCCTCGGTTCGAACACGGTGAGGGCAAAAAAATAAATAAATAAAAATGGCAACCGATCCTTCCCTCGTGGTGGATGCTGGCAGACTGACTCCCACCACTTTTTTTCAAAGCATATATATCGCCAGTGAGCATGACGCCACGTCCGCCATTTTGAAATTTGGACGCCATCTTGAAAATCCGCAATTTTTATGTTAGAAAATCGGAATAAATTACAAAATTCATCAAAAAATTAACTTATTCGAATTCTGATTGATTATATCGATCACCGTCCTCGGTTCGAACCCGGTGAGTGCAAAAAAAAACTAAAAATGGCGACAGGCTCCTTCCTCAATGGTGGATGCAGGCAGACTGACTCCTACCACTTTTTTTCGAAGCATATATATCGTCAGCTGGTATGACGACACGTCCGCCATCTTGTCTTCGTCCGCTGGAGATCACTATCTTGTTTTCGTCCGCTAGAGTGTGCTGATACCATGTTAGTATAATTATCTGGTCACCACACCTTTGACCTTGACCTTGAACTTTGACCTTGACATTTGACCTTGAACTTGACCTTGAATTTTGACTTTGACCTTAAAATTTGTCCTTAACCTTGAAATTTGACCTTGACATTGGACCTTGACCTTGAAATTTGACCTTGACCTTGAAATTTGACTTTGTCCTTGAAATTTGACTTTGTCCTTGAAATTTGACTTTGATGGATCCGACATTTTATGTTCAGTACATGCTACCAGGAGCCACCACCTGCCGGAGTACGCCATCCTGTGTGTGTGTACTTGTATTATAGAGTACATTTCCATCTGGATAATTTTATTCTAACCCGCTACAGTGCAGTAATCAATTATTATGGAGGTGCCCCCCGCCATCGTGAAATTCGGCCGCCATCTTGAAATCATGTAATAATGTAGCTAGAAAAGCGGGAAAAAAATCCAAAATTCATTAAATAAATCACTCATTAACTTACATATTGATTCGATCGATTCCTGTCCTCGGTTCGATACCCGATCGATGCAATAATGTTTAATTTTATGTAAAAAATAATAATTTAAATAAACCATGTTCAACATTCGTAAAGAGACTTTAAATCATCTACTACCATCATCCTATCAGACATCAAACCACCATCTTGAAATCATGTAATAATGTAGCTAGAAAAGCGGGAAAAAGTCCAAAATTCATTAAATAAATTTGTAATCCATATAATGATTGATTGGATCGACTAAGGTCCTTGGTTCGATCCCTGGCCGATACAAAACAACTTTAATTAAAAAAAATACTAAAAAAGTGTTAGGTTTGAGAAAATAAAAACACAAGTTTTTTAAAAAAATTTTATTACATAAATTCAATACACTACTACAAGTACAAAAAAAAAACACTGACAAATTACCAAAGCCTTTTGGATTCCTCGATTCAAACAGTCTTCTTATTATACGGACTAAGCCTTTTACATGACTTTAAATGTCTATCCAATCCGGTCATCACCGCAGCCAGAGACGGACTGAAGTTCATATCACTTATATAGTCTCATTAGCCGGTACAACACATGAGTCAAATCAATAACCATGTTAATTATACGTCTCGGAGCATTTTTTATAATGACGATGTAAGCTATCGAGACGTGAAATTAGTTTATTGCACTTATTGCACTGAAATTGTATTCTTTGAACATTATTAGAACCGCTTCTTTCATGTCTGCGAGCATTTGAGGTGATAGTAAATGATGCACCACAGTATTTGCACTGATGCGAAGTACGCTCTTCATTAATTGAAGTATTCAATGCTGATGAAACTTCAGCTGATGGTGGAACAGCACATATCGAAGTCTCCTCCAGTGTTGTCAGAGGCGTTGCCAACGGGATCTGCTCCAACATCGTCGGCGCCGACGTCATGGTTCCCGTAGTCGATGGTAAATCCTCCATCGAGTACGACGTTAAAGTCGGTAAAGATGCCATCGAAGTCTCAAGAACAGGCAATTACACGACTTATGCACCAGAAGAAACAAACTAGGTGATCCGTACACCGTCGACGGCAGTAACAAACTGAGCGTCCTGCTGTCTAGGACTCGTTTATATACCTACATTAACCGGTTTGAATAATATGCTAGTCAAATCAAGAACAATTTACTAAAATACTAGAGTCAAAACAACATTAAAAAAATAGAAGCACCATCAACAAAAAAGGAAGCACATTTGGAAGCACCATAAAAAAAGGAAAAACAATAGGAAGCACCGTCAACGAAAAGGCAGCACATTTGGAAGCACCGACAACGGAAAGATAGCACCGCCATCGAAATGGCAGCACATTTGGAAGCACCGACTACGAAAAGGCAGCACATATGGAAGCACCGACTACGAAAAGGCAGCACATATGGAAGCACCGACTACGAAAAGGCAGCACATTTGGAAGCACCGACAACGAAAAGGCAGCACATTTGGCAGCACCGACAACGAAAAGGCAGCACATTTGGAAGCACCGACTACGAAAAAGGCAGCACATTTGGCAGCATCGACAACGAAAAGGCAGCACATTTGGATGCACCGACTACAAAAAAGGCAGCACATTTGGAAGCACCGACAACGAAAAGGCAGCACATTTGGCAGCACCGACAACGAAAAGGCAGCACATTTGGAAGCACCGACAAGGAAAAGGCAGCACATTTGGAAGCACCGACAACGAAAAGGCAGCACATTTGGAAGCACCATCATCGAAAAGGCAGCCTCATTTGGAAGTTCCATCAACAAAAAAAAAATAAAGGCAAAAAAGAAGCACAAGTTACGAGATCTAAGTCTTAGTTAGAAATCAGAATACAGGAAATAAAAACATTAAATTCTTATAATTTAAATTATTTATTTTATTGCTTTACATTATACAAATGCAAGTAAAACAAGCCATTATTGTATGTAGCCAGCATTCCTCAGTTCCTTGAGTATGAAGGATATTTCTTTGATGCACGAATAGTTTCCTGCACAAAGCGAACAATGTAGAAGTCTTAGCCAGTCAACCAATATGTTTGGATCTTTACATGATGTGTAATCATTCTTTTCTACCACCATCTTCCTTGCACCTTTATAGTAAATATTATGATCTCTGGTGTCTTCCGTTTTACCACCAACCTCAGGGTAACTTTTCTTGTTTGAGACGGTGATCATCACAAGCTTGATCAGATTTATTTAATATATCATGTCGTTTCCACCGTTTCGGGCTCAGGACACCACCACATTCTTCGATCTTGGCAGCTTTAGGTGCTTCATCATAGTCTATGTCTTTGTCAACAGCCTCAGAGTCACTGTAACAATCACCGTAGAAGGAATCGTCTTCACCCAATTTACCGTAAGAATTCGATGTTGATGATGTTGAAGCGTCTTCATCGTCTTCATGCTTCCTTTTTAGGAATCCATCATTTTTACAAAGTAGGAAAGATCTACTTGAATTCGGCTGGAACATATTCTCACTTTTCACGTTAAGGATTCTTCCATTGTCTTCATTCTTCCGTAAATCATCAACCTCCTTCAATTTAAGTTCTTTGTCGAGATCGGAAGAGCCAAGAAAATTATTGTCGTAATGCAGATCACCCTTCCTTAGGTTAGTAGATTCATCGTTGTCCTCTAGCTTGTACGCAGGCTTGACGCTACAAGTTCTGCCATGTCTTTTTAGGCTCTCTCTCCGCGTAAACGACTTGCTACATCGAACACAACTTATCATATTGCGCAGTGGATTTTTAACACAGTCATTCTTCTCGTGTTGTCTTTTATTCTTTCTCAAGATAAACTCTTTACTGCAAAACTTACACCTATGTTCTTTCGATACAGCGTCAGATCCCAAATCGGAACTCATATTAGTTACTGAGACTAATGCCAGATACCAATTGAGTGTTTTAAATTAGATCCAATACTTAAATAGAAATATTTTCATATTTCATCAGCGAGAATTAATATATCTCATGCAAAAAGCAATATTTTTATCAGGTGGAATTTAAAAAATATCATTACTCAGTAAATTAATAATATGCTTTGAGAAATCTGTGAAACACTGACTGGAAGAACAAACATACTTTTTCCTTGGAGTCTAGCGAAGCCATCGTTCTATTGCGATCGTTAGTGAGCATCCCGCATCCTGAATAAAATAAATAAATAAGATTTACCTGTAAGCAACACGTGGTGTCATCTGATGACAATAATCGACACTACTTTAAACAGGTTATTTTGCATGAGATAAATTAACTCTCACCACTGAATTGTGCTATTGTAGTCAGTTAGAGTCATGTTGTTTCGTAGCCATGCGGCCTTTTAGCCATGCAGTCTCGTAAGCATGCGTTCTGGAAGCTTAGTAGTCCTATAGCCTCGCGATCACGTAACCTTGAAGACTAGCACTCGCATAGTCTCGTAACCTCATGGTTCGTAGTCTCGTAGTCGTGGTGCATTGGAGCCTCGTAGACTTGAAGCTACGTAAGCAAGTTGCCTTGTAATCTTATAACACAATGTTGATGGTACAGATGTATCAAAAGAGAAAATTCCGTCGAAGACAGATGTGACAATTAGCCTTGTAGACGAGTAGCTTCGTAGTCAAGATCTCATGCATACTTGTATTCCTGTATCCACGCAGTCACGTAAACTCGAGTACTAGAAGCTTCGTAGCTCTGTAGTCTCGCAGTCTCGTAAACTTGAAGATTCGTAGTCACGTAGTCTCGTAACCACATGGCTCGTAGTCGCGTAGACAAGATGTCTTGGGACCTCGTTGTATTGTAGCCTCGCAGTCTCGTAACCATACGTTCTGGAAGCTCCGTAGTCATGATGCTATGGAGCCTCGTAGACTTGAAGCTACGTAAGCAAGCAACCTTGTAATCTTATAACATAATGCTGGTGGTGTAGTTGGAGAAAAAGAGAAAATTCCGACGAAGACAGATTCGCCAATTGGAGCCTTGTAGACGAGTAGCTTCGTAGTCAAGAACTCATGCATACTTGTATTCCTGTATCCACGCAGTCACGTAAACTCGTGTACTAGAAGCTTCGTAGCTCTGTAGCCTCGCAAGGCATGTATAACTCGTAACCAGCTAGATCATTTTAGACTCGTAGTCATGTGGTCTCATAGTCTCTTAGACTCGAAGAATTCTAGCCAAATATATTTGGAGCCAAAAGACTTTTGGAACCAAAAGACTGTCGGTGTCAATGACTGATGGAGCCAATGAATATTGGAGCCAACGAATATTGGAGCCAATGAATATTGGCGCTAATGAATATTGGAGTCAATGCATATTGGCGCTAATGAATATTGGAGCCAATGAATATTGGAGCCAATGAATATTGTAGTCAATGATACATGTGTTGCCTTTTCGTTGATGGTGCTGCCTTTTCGTTGTCGGTGCTTCCAAATGTGCCGCCTTTTCGATGTCGGTGCTTCCAAATGTGCTGCCTTTTCGTTGGCGGTGCTGCCTTTACGTTGTCGGTGATTCCAAATGATCTGACTTTTTGTTGGCGGTGCTGTCTTTTCGTTGTCGGCGCTTCCAAATGTACTGCCTTTTCGTTGGCGGTGCTGCCTTTACGATGTCGGTGCTTTCAAATGAGCTGACTTTTTGTTGACGGTGCTTCCAAATGTGCTGCCTTTTCGTTGGCGGTGCTGCCTTTACGTTGTCGGTGCTTCCAAATGATCTGTCTTTTTGTTGGCGGTGCTGCCTTTTCGTTGTCGGTGCTTCCAAATGTTCTGCCTTTTCGATGGTGGTGCTGCCTTTTCGTTGTCGGTGCTTCCAAATGTGCTGCCTTTTCGTTGGCGGTGCTGCCTTTTCGTTGTCGGTGCTTCCAAATGTGCTGCCTTTTCGTTGGCGGTGCTGGCTTTTCGTTGTTGGTGCTTCCTTTTTGTTGATTGCACGTAGTACAAATGTAGTGTTTGAATATTTACTAGTTTAAAACCTCTTGGTGTTACTAAAATATTTTTCAAGGTTACTTGGACCTTTAGAATGTATAAAAATGTTACAATGGATTAATTGAATATAATTTGCTAACGACGAAGGTCATGCGGTCCTGAAATGACTAGCCGATACGTCTGATAATGACATGACTCGGTCTCATGGACTGAAGACAATTGATCTATATGTGTGGCTTTGTACATGAACGGCTTATAGGTTTATTGAAAAATTAGACATTCATAATAGGCTAATAGACACTGTATTAATTCGTTGGTCAGGTATAATGACTTGAGTTGTTTTTCGTAGAGCGAATGATTAATAAACTCCGCGAAAGGTAATGGAAAACATATAATAAAATTAATTTAATAATTAGTTACAACTGTCACTGGTCAGGAATCGAACCGTGGACAGGAATCCATCGATTCAATTTGTAAATTAATAATTGATTTTTTCGGAGACTTTTGGAATTTTCCCTGCATTTATAGCTAAATAATTACAAGATTTCAAGATGGCGGCCAAATTTCCAGGTGTCGGGCACCTCAGTAATAATAAATTATTACTGCACTGTAGCAGGTTAGAATAAAACTAGCCTGATGGTAAGACGAGTACATACAATATGGTGACCTCCAGCAGACGAAAACATGATGGTGGCAATGACCGCTAGCATGTGGTAGCTCCTGGTAGCATGTACTGAACATACAATGACGGATCCATGATGTACGTCAAAGTCAAAGTCAAAGATCAAGGTCATGGTAAAATTTCAAGGACAAGGTCAAATTTCAAAGTCAAGGTCAAATTTCAAGGTCAAGGTCAAATTTCAAGGTCAAGGTCAAATTTCAAGGTAAGGTCAAATTTCAAGGTTAAGGTCAAAGGTCAAGGTCAAAGTTCTAGGTCAAAGGTCAAAGTCAAAGTTCAAGGTCAAGGTCAAAGTTCAAGGTCAACAGTCGAGGTTAAAGGTATGGTGAACAGAAAATTATACTAACATGTCGCCAGCACACTCTAGCAGACGAAAACAAGATGGCGGCCTCCAGCGGACAAAGACAAGATGGCTGACATGACGTCATACCAGCTGATGGTAAATACCTTGTTATTGGTGGTGGTAGGTCAGTCTGTAGGTGGCTTCTGTGGAGGAAGTATCTGATTTTTTTTTAATTTTTTGCCCTCACCGGTTTCGAACCAAGGACGGGAATCAATATAATCAATCATAATTCTATTAAGTTAATTTTTTGATGAATTTTGGAATTTTTACCGATTTTCTAACATAAAAAATACGGATTTACAAGATGGCGTCTAAATTTCAAGATGGCGACCATTACGATAATTGAAACATTAATAGGATCCAATATGGTGGTCGTAAAGTAAAGTGTAAAAATGACATGGTACTCAACCAAGATGGCAGGTGTAACGAAATATGCTACATTTATATAATCCAAGATGGCGACCGTAACGATAACTGCAACAGTGGTTTTTAAGATTTTTATTATTTAATTCGGTTAATTAATTTTTTTAATGATTTTTAAAATTTATCCCGATTTTCTAACATAAAAATTGCGGATTTTCAAGATGTCGGGCGTAACGAAAATTGCAACGGCGACGTCATATTTCAAAATGGTGGAAAACAAATGCCGGAATGTACGAGAAAACAAAATGACGTCATCCAAAATGGTGGATCCAAGTTGGCGGATCCAAAATGGCTGCCAGGGTCTCTGTCAAGGTCAAAGGTCAAGGTCACGGACTACTTGTCCCGTTACGCTGTGTCCCGTTACGCTGTATCCCATTACGCTCATCCAATATGGCCGCCGTGACGTCACAATCAGAGATGTGGCTCGGCTCCGGCTCCACGCGCCGGCACCAGTTTCAGGGGCCCCATTTACATACTACTAACTTTAATGATTCGTATAAATGTTTTCAAATTATTTTGTCGTGATTAACCTGTAGCCAAAGAAAGTATGTCGAATTCAGACTCATTCTGTGTAGCTGAATAATCGACGTTTTGAAACAAGGTTAGAAAAACTAATGTTTCAGGTCCTTAAAAAAAGGAGCTGCAATTTAAAACATTTAGAGATATATTTTACGGGGGGGGGGGGGGGAAGGGGGGTTGGTATACTCAATGGAAGAATCAATAGCTACCTTGATCACAATGTTCACGTTTGATATCATTCGATTTTTTATTAATTTTCGTAGACAAAAACAATGTCTGTTTCAATAACGAAATAGGCAATTTAAACGTCTCATCACACAAAAAACAATTTTTTTTTGACGTTACAACGTCTAATAAATCGATGAACTCCGGCTGCACGCACGAAAATGTGTCCCGTTACGCATATTGTCCCGTTACGCTGTGTCCCGTTACGCTCATTGTACGCTTACGCCGCATTTATCTCTCTTCCACTCGATTTGAACAACCGTCGATTTGACTTTTTCGAGGCACATCAAACTTGAAACATTCCCATTCGTTTCCTACTTTTCCTATCATCGTCCTATCCTTAACAGAATAACACAGATTGAAAGAAGTTAAATAGCAAACATGTATAAAAGTTGTAGTTACAATAATCTGTTTGTTAAAGTAATAAACTTATTTGAATTAATGATTGCAAATAAAAGTAAATTTATCAATTAAATTGCAGATTTCATTTCACTCCTTCTTTGTATCCATAAAAATAGTGATAATTCAATAAAAATGATTCTATTTTATTCATAAAAGTATGCAATCATTTCATCTTTGTTTTGTTATGACGTTGTCACGTTAAACTATCGTCCGTAAACCGACTTTACAGACAACCAATTAAAAAAAAAAAATCCTCCTCATGCAAAACAATTGTTTGCAGTTTATTTCCCTATTCCTGCCAGATACAGACTCGCCACGTGAATAATTTTACTCTACAACTGCTGACGTAGTGAAATGGTGTAACTGATGGGAGAAAACCAAAAGAAATAAAGTGTGCGCTGCTGCGTTCACATGAAACAATATAGCAACGAAACGAAACTAAAAGAAAATAAAAAATTCGGGGAAGCTTATCTCAACTGAAAAGACGGATCTTCTACCCGTCAAGGTTATGTCGCACTGTAACATTTCCGTTTCCATGTACCTTTGACAACGAAGTTTGGGGATACTGTTAGGGCGAAATATATATTTCAATTTATCCATGAAATAAAGTTTGATAAATAAACTCCAACATGTTTTAAATTGTAGAGTATCAAAGTTTATCACTGGACTGAACTAGTATATTTTTTAAAATTTAATGTTATATCAAAATATTATGTTGCTCTATGTAAAATTTGAACTTATGATTTTTCACGTATTTCTTTACTTTTAAATACTGTATCTGTTATTTCAAATCGCTTTTATAGCCAGCTACTGGTTGCTTGACAGAATAAATGTTCACCGATATTCACAAGTTAGTCAAGTAAATTGTCATTTAATACATACATGGCTTCTTATGCGACATTAAAATTTTAATTATTATGTTATTTTATTTTCATAGTAACTAATATTACATGATTCCTAAGTCACTTTAAAGATTCGTTGATATGAAAACGCATGCCTGTTGTGTTTTCGCTGGTCAAGATTCTGATTGGCTGAGCCCATCTAACATAAAACGTATTTTATAACCAGTCCATTATACAACATATTTGACGCGAACTCAAGTCATCCTATTTGTCAAAAAAAAAAAAAATTAGTTCCACAAGTGACGTGTTCGGTGTCGTCATAAACCTCCCGAATATATTTTAACGTTGACTCCAATGACACTTAGGCCGTTGTTGGCCATTGCCGTTCCTCCTGGACTGTACCCCTTACCACCTCTTCATCAATCGGGGGCAGTGCTACCAACGTGGATAGAAAAGCCCCGCACCAATGAATTGATAAGTCGCCCGTGCGACCATATCGTGACAGTTTCGTGTTCCTCCATGGGGGCGCGGTGTATTAATCCGCTGGATGCATTTGTAAAATATTTTTTAGTGTTATTATGTTTCATAAAACAAAAAAAAATAAATACAATCCACTGTGCGCTTCCGTCTACGTAGTCGGCCTGAAACGTATTTTGTTTCCCGCGCACTTTGCGCGCGAACAAGCGACCCCGCGCGTTGCCAGCTCAGGCCGGACGAGGCCGCGCACCTGCGAAGCCTTCAGCATCCTTTAGTCGCCTTCCATCGTAGCTGCAACAGCCGTGAGCCATCCGCGGCCGGCCCCCACTCGGCTTGGCCCACCCAGTCTACCGCTTAACGTAACTACATGTCTGTAATCCCCGCGTGCCGGCAGTAAGGGATCTCGTAGTTGAGGGGCCATATCTGTTGACGGGAACCACACATAACTTAGAAACACACAACTTAGAACAGTCATAACTTAGAAACCTCGAAAAAATCCACGTAAATAAGAACTGTCATAAGTTAGAACGATCATAACTTAGATACACGTAACTTAGAAACACACAACGCAGAATTACACAAATTAGAAACGTCGTAACATAGAAAGTTTCAACTTAGTTCTATCACAACTTAGAACTGTCATAACTTAGAAAAACGTAACTTAGAAACACTCAACGCAGAACCACACAACTTGGAAACGTCGTAACGTAGAAATAACTTAGAAGATTTTATCTTGTTTCTAAGTTATGTGTTTCTAAGTTGTGTGTTTCTAAGTTGTGACAGCACCGCTCCGTTGACCACTCTTCGGTCTCCGCGGGGCGGTCACAGGTCTTGAACGTCGCGCGCCTCTGGGCTAAACGTGTGAACTATCATTTCTTAATTGGTTTTCCACTTGGGGATTAGCATGAGGGGCGTGCAGTGCTACTGCGGGACGCGGACTTAAAGGGGCCGTCCACCCAATCATAATACGTGTCCAATACCCTCAGTGCAAATAGTGCTCTCTACAATGCGTGTCCATATGCAACGAATTTCTTGTGTAAACTGATCGTCTTTCATGTCCAAAATGTTGGGTACTACATACATGTGTTTTTTTAGGGCCATATCCTTTGAGTCCCGTTCTCGTTGTCCAGTGGCCCCAACTTTCGTTACGGACTCCAAACTCCGTCGTTTACACCACTTTCAGGGTGAGGCTCGTACCGCTAATAGACAGTGCGCTGGAACATGCTTTTGCACTCGCACGCGAAAGGCCAGACCCGTGAATAGTACCGTGTTCTGAGTTGCTGTGTGCAGTAAAACAAACAGTAGTGTAAAAATAGGGCTACTGGCACAAGTTTCAGGCTGAGGTGCCGAAGTGCCGACCGCCATCTTGGATTGTGACATCATGGCGGCCATCTTGGATGACCTCGACCTTGAACTTTGACCTAGACCTTGACCCCAGAGGCAATTTTGGATCCGCAATCTTGGATCTGCCATTTTGTTTTCTCGAACTTTCCGCCATTTTGTTTTCTCGAACATTCCATCATTTTGTTTTCTAGAACTTTCCGATATTTTGAATTATGACGTCACCATTGCATTTTTCGTTACGGCCGCCATATTGGAAAGCTGTAATTTGTATGCTAAAAAATTAGCAAAAAATTTCATATTCATAAAAATATTAATTAATCAAATTTTATTAAAAAAAAATTTAAAAAACGTACTTACATCATGGAGTCCTCGGTTCGAACCTGGTGAGGGCAAACAAATAAATATGGCGACCGATCTTTCTTCCATGGAAGCCACCGGCAGACTGATCTCCCACCACATATGCCCAGGTATATATATCGCCAGCTAGTATGTCATGTCTGCCATCTTGAACATCCGTAATTATCATATTTTAATGGGAAAAAAATTAAAAATTATAAAAAATTTAATTCATCAAATTTTAATAAAATATTATTTAAAAACACCATAGCATGTTTCGTTGCGGTCGCCATCTTGAATTCTAGAAATATTGCAAATTTCTTTACACCCGCCATCTTGGACATGAATGACTTAATCATTGTGAGAATCGTTACGATACCATCCTGGATTCTAGATTGTTGCATTTTTAGTTATGCTCTGCTATCTTGAAAATCCGTAATTTTTATGCGAGAAAATCGAAAAAAAATTAACATTTATAAAAAAATTATAGATAAAATATTTAATAAAACACCCATTTACGTCCTCGGTTCGAACTTAGAGAGGACAAATATAAAAAATTACTTATATCCTACCTTCATGGAAGCCGCAGGCAGACTGACCTCCCACCACTAATGCCAGAATATATATATATATATATCGCCAGCTAGTGTGAAGCCATGTCCGCCATCTTGTTTTCGTTTGCTGGAGTCCACCATCTTGTTTTCATATGATAGAATGCGCTACCATCATGTTAGTTTAATTTTTACCTGCTAGAGTGCAGTAATAATTTATTATTACTGTGGTGCCACCATCTTAAAATTGGGATGCCATCTTGGAAATTTGTAGCATTTAGCTAAAATTTGAGGAAAAATTCCAAATTTCATTAAATACATTTGTAACTTATATTAGTTCGATTAGTTAATGTCCTTGGTTCGATCCATGACAGATGCAAATAATTAATTTTATGTAAAAAAAATACTTATTTATTAAATCATGTTCATAATCCTAAAAGTAGCCTAAGTTCCACATAAACCAGCCTTCAGTTAGTCTATATGTCATCCATCTTAGACATAAGTAATTATGTAGCTAGAAATCCGGGAATAGTTCCAAAAATCATCAAAATATCACTCGCTAAAATAATGATTCATATCCTTGGTTCAGTTCTTAGTCAACGCAAAAAAATTATGTTCCGTTAAAAGCATAATAATATAATTAGAATTATTATAAATGTTACTAGTTCGAGAAATAAAGCAACACAAATTCAAATATTATTCATTACCTAAATTCTACAAATACAAACAAGTAAATTACTAGCGTTTCTCAATTTCTACAGTCTTACTAGAAGGCGAAGCGAATCCTTTGCATACCTTTTCATGTGTTTTCGAGTCAGTTATACATAACAGTTGATTAACCAGGCATGTCTATTCCGTAGCCAGGCATGTAATAGGCGGCCAGGCACATCCAGTCGTTAGTTAGTTAGGCACAGTCAATCCGTGGGCAGGCTCGTATTTGATGGTCAGGTACGTACAGTAGGTGGTAAGGCGCGTCCAGTCGGTGCCCAGGCATGTATATTCAGTGGTCAGGCATGTATTTAGCGTACAACCATATTCAGGCAGTTGGCTCAACACGTCCAGTTGTTGGTTAGGCACTTGCAGATTGAGGTCAGGCTAACACGATCAGTTAGTGGCCAGGAACATCCAGTCATTGGCCAGGCACATCCAGTGGTTGTTGAATGGACACATCCAGTCTGTGGCCAGGCACGTATATTCAGTGGCCAGAAAAGCACATCCAGGAGGTGACAAGACGTATCCTGTTGGTAGTTAAGCCTTTGTATTCAGTAGACAGGCACGTAATCGATGTCCAGGTGCATTCAGTTTGTGGCCGACATGTCCAGTTATCAGCTAGGCATGTCCAGTCAGCATCAAGGCACGACCAGTTGGTGGTCAGTCATGTATTCGGTGGCCAGGCATGAATTCGGTGGTCAGACACGTCCAGTAGGTGTCAATACTCACCCAGTCGGTGGCCAGGAATGTCTATTCAGCGCTCAGAAGCGTACTTCCATTAGGTGGCAAGTCATTTCTAGATGGTAGCCAGCAGCGTCCAGTAGGTGGTCAAACACATCCAGTCAGTAGGCCTAGCCAAAATATATTTTTCGTCGATCCGCGGTGAACATTTTAAACAGTCCATGTACAAAATCATACACATAGGACAAGCGTCATGTTTAATGTCATGCCAATATACCAGTCGTCGCCGATCCATGAGGCCAATCATGTGCTAAGTGCATACTTATCTATACTCATTCATTAAAAAAATGGAAGCAGTTTCTAAAAAAGCACATTAGTAAAAAGTAAGTACAGTAAAAAAGCAAGCACATTAAAAACGGACGAAAACTCAATGTAGTACGATACGATCTCGTCATAGGAATGCGATCTCGCCAATATACGGTAGGCTCCAACTGCACCAATGCTCCAAGTGCTCCAAGAGCTCCAAAGCTCCAATTGCTACCAGGGCTCCAATGCTCCAAGACCTCCAAATTTCTAATTGCTCCAACAGCTCTATGTGCTACAATTGCTCCAAAAGCTTCAAATATTCCATTTGCTCTAAAGCTCCAAGTACTCCAATGCTCCAATTGATCCAATTGTCCAACAGCTCGAAGTGCTCCAAAGCTTCAAACGCTTCAAACGTTCAATCAGGTCCAAGTGCTCCTATTGCACCAATTGGTCCAAGTGCTCCAACTGGTTCAAGTGCTCCAGTTAGTCCAAGTGCTCCAACTGGTCCAAGTGCTCCCACTGGTTCAAGTGCTCCAACTGGTCCAAGTGTTCCAACTGGTCCAAGTGCTCCAATTGGTCCAAGTGCTCAAATTGGTCCAAGTGCTCCAATTGCTCTAATGTGCAATTGACACGCAATGTACACACAATGTTCACGCAATGGACACGCAATGGACACGCAATGTACACGCAATGCACACGCAATTCACGCAATGTACACGCAATACACACAATGGACACGCAATATACACGAAATGGACACGCAATGTACACGCAATGCACACGCAATACATGCAATGGACACACTAAACACGCAACGGACACACCAAACACGCAATGCACACACAGAACACGCAATATATTCACAGGACACGCATTTAATCAAAAGGACGCACATTTGGACGAAACGTCGACAAAAAGGAAGCACATTTAATGAAAAGAATGCCCATTTGGACGAAAATTCTACAAAAAGGAAGCACATTTAATGAAAAGGATGCCCATTTGGACGAAAATTCTACAAAAAGGAAGCACTCAGTAAAGATTCTAGTTATAAACAGAAGCATTTCCGTAGCTATGCTAATTTACATCTGTGCCTCCTCTGTAAGAGAAAATAACTAGTTTCTAAACCCGAATAAAACGCCGGAATTAACCCACGTTAGTATATCCTTTTTTTGCTAATGTAAAGGAAAGGGGATGTTTGATTAGGTTAAATGTGTTACATAAATACAATCCTCACCATAATTCTTGCATTATGTTTTCCCCGGAATATTAGGTTCTCACACATTTGAAATGAAAGGTTTGTTAGATAATGTCACCGAAATAAAAAAATCTAAAATCGTCCAAATGATTGTAACTGCGCAGAATTATTATTATTATTTTTAAATTCTGACCGTGAAGTTACATAAGTGGGCGGGAATCTTCAATATTTTTTTGGGAACTCGTTGTGGGTCAGTGAAATACATGCATTTATAAGAATTTCATATTAGTGTTTTTATATTTCATCCCATGTAAAATATATACAGGTTGTGTCGGGAAAACATTGGTAGAAAGTGACCTTTCGATGACATTTCAACGAATAATTTAACGTGAATGATACGACCAAAAAAATTGCAATGTACTTCCATGCTTAACAACAGCCGATGACGATGGATAAATACGCGGCGTGGCCATAATACATTTAAGTCCATCGTGGTTTTCAGAGAGTTCCGCACAAAAAAAAATCACCGGCTCAAGTCAAGCGTAATCTGCGGAAAACATGTGTGTCTGTGGCGTGCGAGAGTTTTGCACCAAAACCCGAACGAACACTGGATCGCTAATGCCCCTCGGGGTATGTATTTTTTCCCTCACATCAGCCCTTTGATCAGTCGCCGAGATATCGTCGCCGTTTCGAACCTTCTGCAGCGAGCGAGGCCTTTCCCTAACTACACCTCCCCTCTTTATTTCCCAAACCACGGCCATGGAAACTAGTTTTATCGCCGGCACGCATTAGCGATCTTGTCTGCAGCATCATCAGCCCCCCCCCCTTCACTCTCTCACACTCTCTATCTACTTCTGTTCGCCAATCTCCATATCTCTCACTCGACGCGGTTAAATGGTGCGGAGAAATCGCGAGCTATGCTCGAAGGCGTATACTAACCTCGAACACACACCACCACGCGATGTGGCTTTATTTTTTTCCCCCGGTAAGGGCGAAAACTGTTGTCATGGAAACCGAAACCTGCCGGGCCCGTAGGGTTTAAAATTCGAACGGCGCGCGGGCTTTCAGAATAAAGCTTTCGCCACACAATCCTCCACAAAAACTCCCCCCAACCCTTCTGGATAAATCCTCCCCTCCGGGGAGCTCCGATAGTGGTTAGACTTTTCGCTTGCAGAGGAGCGGATTCAAATCACGTACCGGAGTCCTTTCCTTGCTGAGGAGAGAGTGGTACCTGTGAGTGCCACGGGGTGTGACCTATATTTGCTATCCCATTGGAGTGTCCTTCCCAAAACATTCCCGGAGAAAGTTTCTCGGCGATATGGGCTGTAGCCGCGTCGAAGGCCAAGATTCCACTGACGTTTTAATCGACCTTGCAGCCGCCATCTTCAGGGTAGCAGTCACCGACTGTAACTGTTACTGTGAGCACTGTTACATTGATGATGATGACTGCAAGTTCAAATGAAACGTCGGTGGAATCTTCGCCTTCACCAAGCAACTCCATACAATGGCCGCAATAGCCTATGATCTTTAATTTCGGGGAAACTCGCTGCAAAAAGTTATTCAAACTCAAGGAACCGATTGAACACTGGCGCAGCGAGGTGATAGGCTTGTTTGTCAATAATTAACTTAAGCATTTTTGACGTGACAACGTCTAATAAATCGATGAACGCCGGCTACACGCATGAAAAAGTGTCCCGTAACGCACATTGTCACACTACGGATGTGTCCTGTTACGCTCATTGTACGCATGCGCGGAATGGCGGAATCTCTCTTCCACTCGATTGGAACAACCATCGATTTGACATTTCTATCCTGTTTTCGTCGTTTGAATTATTAATATTATGTAATTGAACGATCGTCCACCGATTTTCAGCACAATCGGTACGGTTATTTAAAAGTAATGTTGAATTTTCAATTACGTTTTTAACGAACAATGGTGTTTTACAGTTACACATAATAATTCAAATTTAACCCGGGATCTTTTGCACAATGTTTAAAAAATATTGGAACACAATTTAAATAAGTTTGGTTTATTTGGGATGCGTATTTGTTATAAAATCGTATTATAAAACCGAAAGTATCGCGCTATCTATCCAATGTTTATAAAGTGAAGTGAAAAGTTAATGTGGTTTTCATTGCTTATTACAACAACAATTTCGGTAATAAAGGTTCATTATTCTTGCATTTTAAAAATCTGATTACTAGGATAATTTCAAATATTTATTCTTTTATTTTTAAAAAAAGTAGCATCTGTCGGCCAGTGCAGTAATAATAGGTTATGTTAGATATTTGATCACAGTTTATTTATATGAAAACTTGTTCATAATTATATTTAAACGAAAACTTAATGTGGTTTTCATTGCTTATTACAATAACAATTTTGGCAATAAAAGTTAATTATTCTTGCATTTTAAAAATCTGATTACTAGTATAATTTCAAGTATTTATTCTTTTATTATTAAAAAAGTAGCATTTGTCGGCAAATGCAGTAATAATAGGTAATGTTACAATTGACTAAAAATTATGGTGATTCAAATAATTTAATTGATTACAGTTTATTTATATGAAAACTTGTTCATAATTATATTTAAACTTTACAGCTAAACACCAGTTTTTAAAATTAATTACAAGTCATCTACACGTGAACTGTTTCGTCGACTGTTTATAAAGTGAAGTGAAAAGTTAATGTGGTTTTCATTGCTTATTACAACAACAATTTCGGCAATAAAGGTTAATTATTCTTGCATTTTAAATATCTGAATACAAGTATAATGTCAAGTATTTATTATTTTATTATTAAAATAAAAATGATTCAATTTTATTCATAAAAGTACGCAATCAATTCATCAATGTTTTGTTATGACATTGTCACGTTAATCTATCGTCCGTAAACCGACTTTACAAACAACCAATTTTTTTTAATACAATAAAGGTTTTGATACTACGTTATAAAGTTAAAAATAAATATTGGTAAAATTAGCTTTCTTGTGGTTTATTATTATATTAGTTTCAAAGATAATCGTGTTGAATGTTAATCTATTGAAAGGACTGCGAACCAACTTTTGTAACAGCTGGGCTGAACCCTTGATGAGCAAAACCCGGGAAGTCATAAGGCTTGCTAACGATCTTCCAAGAAGAAGCTGAACGAATAATTTAATAATCTCAGTTTGAATTACAAACTTTCTTCTATGAGCTCGGAACAAGTTTCCTTTATGTTTTTGGGGTTTTTCTACATAATTCCAGTGGGATGAGCACACAAAAATGGGTGGACGGATTACGTTTATTTACTAACAAAACATAACCTCAACAGATCTTGACGAAGGCTTTTAAGAAGTGTATTATTATTCTCTGGCGAGAAATAGAAATTACGCCATTATTTGATAATTGAAGCTGATCCCGAATACCAAGGAATGGTTCTTCGCCGTAACTGCCTTAAAACGAAGGATCCTTCTGTTTCAAGCCTGCATTCAGCGGGAAGCTAGCCTTAAAAGGATCCTCGAATTCTTAAAAAACAAACGAAACACTTGTGTTTAGAAAAAATTTTGAGCGTGACTACACTTCACTGACGAGTATTGAAAAAAAAAATCTAACCTCGTTAAAGAGCAAACTCATGTGTTCTTGTGTTTTTCGTGTGGCAAATAAACTTATACTACAAAACTCGAACACGACATTTAAATATAATGCTTTAAAATAATGCCAAGTGTGTTAAATATACTGATAAACAAAATTGTATTTTTCAAATACAAAAATTCTGGATGCGAATCCGTCACAAACTTTCTGCGCCCGAATCGTAAACTTTGCTTACCACCATAAAACTCAGATAGCAATAAGCAGCACGAAACATTAGGAAATATTAAACTATTAGAAAAGGTTCCGATAAAAACCCCGGCATGGAACCTGATTTTCAACACGGTATTTTATTACAATTCTGTCTATCTTTTTAAAATTCACTAAATAATTAATGCTATAAAAGTTTCCTAACACGTTAGAAATTACATTTCTATGGTTAGGGAATAAATCATATGGCTAATTGCGATAAAGCCAAAATTACACCGACAAACACGCCAATACACCGATGTAACACCGCAATGCAAATCAATACATCATAATGCACCGAAATGCAACAAAAAATCATGAAATTAAATAGAATATCTAATCAAAACTCAACTTAAATTACAAAAACGTAATCCTTCAATATGTTAAGTTCAATTAATGTAAATTATTAGCATGGAGTTTTTACTAAAATGTATGTAAAATTGATTGACAAATATTTCTTATATTATATATAACTTTTATCAGTAACTAAATTTTATATTATGACTTTGGTAAGTTTTTCAAACGCACATTTTCTTGCTGTTTTATTTGTATTGTTCCCAGTATTTTAAATGCTTATTATAAAGCGACACTCTTTTGGGAAAAAAAGGTATAATTGAACAAAAAAGTTCCATATTTGTTTAGAATGGTGCTATTTTTATGAATAAACAGAGTTAAAAAAATAAAAACCATAACACCAAAATCTCATGTTTTAAAAACGAAATTGACCTTAAAAAACCGAATCTTATCTTTCTATGACATTACTAAAATATTAACTTGAAACATTTTAAAACACACAATTTAACATCAAGTATATGTTTGTGTATATGTTTTGGCGTAAGCGACTGAAATCATTCTGTAAATACTTCATACAAACATGCCTTTGCCTTACTGATCTCAATCAGAATTATTATAAAATATAATTATATAATAATTTTATTAAAATGAAAAAGTGACGATATTTGAGCCACGCCCCTTGAGGGTACCAAGTGCGCACTCTTACGCTGTGCTACTAAGGCTTTTGGGACTTTATACGGAGAGTATGTATTATAATCATTGTAATGCCAGTTTTCTTACGTATTTTAAAACTCCTGACAACATTTGACTATGGCTATTTTAGTGTACTAAATGTATTCCAGGGTAGTTTCACAATCATAAAGTTACAATTGGCACACCAATACGTTTGGTGTGTCCTCTAATGTTTAGTAAAGTAACTATGAATGGTTTTAAGCGCTACACGTGGTCCGCAATTTTTGTGACATAATTAAGTTCATCGACTTTCGTTCTATTTTCACAAAATTACTCCTACCAATTGTCGAATACTGAGACCTAAGATTTAACGCATGAAAAATAAAATAAATGTCTGAATCGTGCTCAGTAATGTTAGACATTTACACCATTTCACACTGCACGGCTGGAATTACAAATAAATGTGAAATCAGCAACAACAGAAACTAGCAAATCACTGAATTTTTTATCACTTAAATGAAAAGCACACAATCGAATATTTCAGTGAATCAGTTTAAAATTAATTTTTCAATCAAAATTTAGGTAATTGGTTTGGAGCAGTAGCACTATTTACGACTTAAAGGGCAGAAAAAGCACCCGAATGTTTGGCAATTGGAGGTCAGGCATGAACGACATCTACCAAACACGAAAAAAAAATATTTTTAGCTCCAGTTCTTCGTTCCAGTTATATATATTTAAATAGATCTCAACAAAATTGTTCCTGGCGCGTCTTCCGGAAAGTTTCCACTGAGTTTTTTTTTTAAATTTCATAATCCCTAGAAAAGAATTAAATATTAATAATGTATATGATATTTACCGTAATGTTGTGCAAATTACTTCCTGAATGATATATTGAATTTAACAACAAAAATTTTCAGCCGAGTTTGTGAATGGGCAAAACCGTACCATGAATGTTGAAATGGGAAAAGTCCGTTGAAAAACTGAAAATTCACAATAATTCCCTTAAATTAAAATTCCATTTTTAAGTTTATGCTATGAGTAGCATAAAGAAATTCTGTAGAAATGATCTTTTTTACAATTCTGCTGGATGCATTGCATAGAAAACATTCAAAAAATTATTAATGCATGAGATACGTGAAAAAGTTTGATCGATGCTTTCCGAATATTCAAGATCACGTAGGATCATATCTTCATACAGTTTTTCCCCAACCAGAATCGTCTACAATATTTCAGAAGTCATCAGCATGTCCAAACAAAAATATAAACTTCGGAATCTACCAACTTCTGTTAGACAAGCCAATTGGGATTTTTTTTAATCTACTAATCCTAACAATCAAAACGAACTACGTTTCGTTATAAAAATACATCACACAATCAGAAAAGTCTTTAAAAAAATTTTCTTTATTAATTTGAGATACCTGTTCTAGCCATAGGTACTTTAATGCATGATGCTAGATTAATATCCATTATTTACGGTGCTATCAACATGAACTAACGAATTGGCTTCAGCATGTAACCATCTGAAGGAAATAAGTGATTATTTCAAGTGAGTCATGGCACAAAGCGGTTGCAATGGCTAAGACACTAGATTCCAGATGACTCGGGTTTAACTCCTTGACTGGCCATTCAGACATCGGTTTTCCATTTTTTTCTGAAATAACGGCAGGTAAATTATGGGATGTTTACTTACTATTAGTCATATCAAAATACTTTCTCTGTATATCTATGATTAGTGCGATTGAAGTTTTAACAGTCTCTAATGATGTCAACAAGACATGAAGCGCAAGGCTAAAAAGAAAAAACTAACTCAAATTCTATGTAGTTCATAGCCCTGAAAAACCCACAGATTATCCGAAAGTCAGAAAACTAATGTAATTATTTTTATTTCCTCTTTCCAGCTGTTGGTTTGTGAACCTTACTTGAACGTACGCATAATAAGATAATTTCAAAAATCTCATTATTTAAAGAAAGGGGGAAAGTAAATACCATTACAAATTTGTCCTGCCTTCTAATCGGTGCACAGGTAGTTTTGAACCGCCCCGAAAGACAAGGAACCAATCACTACATCATGTGCCGGAAATTAGGAATTTCGACACGTTTTATTTCTAATATTTTATAATTCAAATTATTTTTGGAAATTTTATTTGCTCTATAATTTGGTTACTAAAGGGCGATTTACAATTTGTTAGTCTGGTGTACTCCCCTAAGTTAAACTTTGTGCCAGTAGTCTGAAGCACCTTTCCCAGAGACGTATCTGATATTTTGCAGATCTAATACTTGGCTGGCAGCCAGCTTAAAATTTCCCTCGCTTACAGGCACGTCCCAGACCTGTAACGTTACTTCACTTCATGACTAAAACTGCATACAGCAGCTCTGGACGAGCTGTTACCATTTCTCAGAGGCGAGCTGACCGTAGCCGTTACCGTCACGAATACGTATTAGGTTCTCTCCTCGAAAAGCATGTCATGGATGCTTGTTCTCAGCGTCGTTGCACTTTTGTTCACCCCCCTCCTCTCTCAGTTCTAAGAATTCGTCTAAGGCCAATGACCGGTCAGAAACCCCAGCAGACAGCGACCGTCTCCAAGGACGCCTTGCATAAAAAATGTGTGTGCCAAGATGGACCGCACACGATACCTAGCGGCAAACTCGCTAAACGCCCAGCCAACTTACCCTGTAGGCCGCCAGAGTGTAGCACCTGACTGTCCCTTTGACCCTTGGTTTAAGCAGACGCCTTGGGCGAGTCGATTCTTTTTATTTCAGACACCTCTCAACAGGTAGCGCTAAAGTCTGCCAGTGCTACCAACTTCGAGACATCAGTCAGAGTTTTTTTATGATGCCCACTCGGGGAACTTCGAATCCTTTCGGTCAGGACTCCAAGCCCCCTCCCTACACTTTTGATTCAAGAGTTACTTTTAATTACGAGACGCGGTTCTCCGCGGGACACTTCGCGCCGCGACTGCAGACGGACCGTTTGATTATCGGCGAGTCGACGAGACACTGCAAGACTTCCGTCCGGCCGCAACCGACTATGTAGTCGCCTAAATTAGGGATGCTATCCCTATAACCTTTTTCAAGTAGTTTAGTCCGTATGCGTAGTACAAAGTGTAATAGTTATTTTTTTCTCTTAAATTATTTCTTTTGAAATGAAGAAAACATCCGCGCCCAGCCGCGTATTCGCGGGATCCAGTTACTGGCTGGCGACGCATCGGTAAACAGAAGCCAACTCCCCTGTCTTGTGAGTGACTATCCGCGACTTTCCACAACCCCCCCCCCCTTAACTTTTCCGGCCATTTTCTGCCCCGTATACTGTCTGTGTACAAGTTCTGATCAGTTTTGATTCGGACTGTTCCAGACAGGGTCCGAGAGCCGGACGCCGAATTGGCATTTTCATCTCCCTTCCACAACCGGACACAAGCGCCCTGCGATCATGTTCCCGCGTGATCTCCGGGAAACGAAGCCCCGACCTCCGGTGCTTCTGTATCTTTTGACCCTTTTCTGAACTTTCTTTAAATTACGTCGTAAGATGCAGTTAATTAGATAAACATAATTTCTGGACTTTAAGTATATATACTGGGATCGTATAAACATATTTGTATTTTTTTTATTGGTGTATGTATTTTTAGTAAATGAAACTTTTGATAATTCCGTGTACGGCCGGCCAATATTTTTTTTTGAATATACCTGAGAGCTGTTTGAGAATGTAATTAATATTGTACGTTAATATTTTCTTGTATCTGTTATAAGTTTCCTCAGTATGGAGTAGTTATAATTCAGATGGAATCACACATTGTTTTTGTTCATTTCTAATAAACTGGTGAAACCTAAAGATCCACCCTGCAAGGCAAAGATGGTAATCAGACCGTGGTTTGCTGCTACAAAAATAATAGCAGTTAGCATGGTTTGAACCTTGCTACAAAAATTCGAAAGACCAAACCATCCAATTCGGTGGGAAGGTTAAATGTGGTAGCGAACCAATGGCCAATAGACACTGTCCTTCAGGAGTACAAAAAGTGTGGAATTTATCCTAGGACCAGTAAAAAAAGGGTAAAATTTAGGAAACATGTTTGGTTCACAAATACTTGAAACACATGATAAAATATATGGTTATTTAAATTTTAACATATCTTTTTGACGCAAAAACATTTTATATGAAAAAACAAATACACAAGAATTTGCTTGCTCAAAAACATACTTACGCTATATGAAATGCCTGTAGAAATTTTCAAAATTAAAATTCAAAAGAAAGGCCGGTTTTAAGTATTGATATATATATATATATATATATATATATATATATATATATATATATATATTTCTATATTCCAGTTCAGCCATCCTGTTATAAGTTTTACAATGGTCTCGGTGAATTGACTCTACGCCAATTGTAGGGTGGTTTAATGACTCTAGGCAACGGCGGATTTATTCTATGATATTGGTGTGTGCAGTGTGTTACAATGACACGGATTCGCTGTTACCTGGATGTAAAACAAAACAAATAAAAACAAAATCCAATCCTCGTGAGCAGCCACGGTTCAACTTATAGTTGCAAAAGGCCATTTGTTTTCCAAATCACTGATAGCGGGATGAAATCGTCCTTTAAAGAATAGGAAAGGTCACATCGTGCATGAGTGACGACAATATAAAAACAATATTTTCTTTGAAAGATTTGTGCAATGGGAGTGCATGACTTGATGTATGCTTTTGGACATACGCCATTGCTAAAGCACATGTATGTATGTATGTATGTATGTAGAAGAAAAATACAAAAAACACAAAAGACAAAAACACATATTAAGCAAAACATTGCTGTTGTCAACAGGATACAAACACCACATAATATTCCATATCAGGTATATGGTCAACAAACAAAGAAAAACAAAGAAAATGGACTAACAGAACAAAAAAAAACCCACAAATGATGACAGCACAAAAATATTGTACCCAAAAAAATTCAGCACAACAGTTGAAACGAGACAAAAACACGACAAAACGAAAAGACGAAACAAACAAAATAGTTTTCTAAAACAGAAACAAGCGACGTTTCGGGAACTGCTATCTGCTCCCGTCCTCAGGCAGAGACGCACATGGTACGAAAACACAGGTGCGACAATATTAGAATCTGAACGAATTTACAGATTTCGATGGGGTTTGTTTGTCCGTTAGATATGCCAATTGCGGAGACCTGAATGTACAGAAATAGTCAATACAGTTTAAAAACATTACCAAAGGTTTTCCATAAAATAATAGCTTGAAATAAAAAAAGAAAAAGAATTGACAGTCAAAATTATTTAAATCATTTCAGAAAAACCTAAATAGTAAGCACATCTTAGAACGAAATATATTTCAATGATTTTCTTTTACAATGGCCTGGTAAATTGTTTTTTACATAGGTTAAAATTAGCTTAAAATTTAAATATGTTTCGTATCTAAGATTTGGTTATTTCAGCCAAAACATCCAATTTATTTATATTTGTTAATATTTTGTTTTTTAGCAATTTTCTTATGAAAAAAAAATTTCAAATTTTAAAACTATACACCTAATAGACTATTTCTGTACATTCAGGTCTCCGTAATAAAAACATATCTAACCAACAAAATAAACCCTAACGAATTTTGTCAAATCGTTCAGATTCTATTATTGTTTTTATATTCTCGATAAGAACTTATATACCCTCTTAAGTTAGGGTCTAACACGCCACGTCTTTTTTTCTTGATTTTTTCATTATTACTAGATATTAGTTAAGGGCTATTTCTGTAAATTTTAAGACTATACCTCTCTTGTATGTGCTGTTGTGTTACAAATATTTTTAAAAAATATTTACTAAACGTTATATAATGAATGTAAAATGTCGCGCTAGTGTTTAAAATTGTTATCACCTGCAAGAATTTTCAACATAAATTATACCGTAAATAAAGGTTGAATTTTTTTTTATGCCACAACAACAAACGCAAGAGAGGTACAGTGTTCAACTTACAGAAATAGCTCTTAATTAAAAGAGGGTCAATAAAAGGAGAGAAAACAAATATTGTGGCGTCTAGACATCAACTTAAAGCAAATATGAGAAGTGATCTATGGATGAAGGTAAACAATAGTGCGAAACATTTGCCTGGAGATGAATCGGGGAAAAAAAAAACAAAATAAAGGAATTAGGATCAGGATCGCTTTTCTGGGATACGAACCCCAAATGCGCATGTTTTTATTTAGAATATTTTGTTCACGTAAGGACCTTTAAATGATTCATGAAAATGTGTTGCAGTTTTGTAATGTTTGTCATGGGAAAAAAAATTGAATAATGCAAAATAAAAAATAAAAATAAAAACATCAATTCATAGAGAACAAGCCTAAATCAGCTGATTTCGAACAGCTGGACCTAACGATGAAACTAGAACAGGTAGGTATTATTGACAACATAATGACGACAGCACAGATAAACACAATCAAACTTTAAATATCAGACAGAATTCCGTGGAAGATATTAAGTCTGATTGAGGATTTTTTTCTCTGTGAATTCATGTTTTCATTTTTATTTCTCATTTTTAAATTTTAATTTTTTTCATTCCAAAATGTGCAAAACTGCAATGCCGTTTGTCCAAAAAATTGTGTTTAGTTGTTCATATTAGGTTCAGCATGTTTTCAGAACTTTATGTAATACCAGCGAAATCTAATTCTTAAGAAAAAGCCGTTATTTTTCAGGTGAAAGGCAAACGCGAAAAACCCACGGGTAAAAGTTGTGCGTGAGTCGAGGATAAATCCATGTTTTATGTTCGCAAGTCTGGAAAAACCCCACATCAAGGCTTAAGTTACATTTCAAAAGTCACCGTGCGTTGTAGGGCGCACGAGATTTATTTATTTATCCATCTTCTTTGAAGGTAGAGAAGTCTTACACACAACCACTTTTTGAACTAACAACTATTGCATTATTTATTCAAAATTAACTTATTATTATAGCAATGATAGATTTGATAATGTGTGTAATGTGATGGAAAACAAACCTTTTTGCCTGAATGCACAATATAATTTAACTCAAAAACTGCTAATGACATTATCTTGAAATTCAAACAAGTTTTATGTAGTAAAACCAAGATGCAATCTTTAATTTATTGTGATATCTGAAGAAGTTTAGAATATATGATGATAAATTTGAACCAATATTTGATGGCAAGATAATTACTCTAATTTTAATACTTAAGTATAAAAATATGATCTATTTGTAAATTTATTTATAAAAATCCTGCAGTAAATAAAAAATAAAAAAAAATATCGTAAGCGTAATAAATAAATTTCATACAATTAAATAGGTATTTGTAGAACTTGAGATTTAAGTGGTTTTTAAAATTATTTGTGTTTTCATCAATTGGGGATTAAGTAGGTGAATTATTAGTCATACGCTAATTAACATTATAGATAACCCTGAAAACTAAAAACAGTTACTGATAATACAAGATACATCGGTAGTTGAAATGAACCATTTACGTCGGTTCTTTTAATTAGTTACCAAAAGGATCGATAAAGCTTTTGATTGTTCATCATGATGACTAATAAAAAAACTGGAACCTTAATAAATGAGAATTTACGGTCTGAAGTTTCGGAGGCCAAACAAATGATGCATGTGATGCGTATGGCTTTAATTATCCAAAAAAATTCTATTGTTTTCTGAAATCAATACTCGGCCCATTCTCACTAAATACTCGTAGGAATGTATTAAAACTCAATTTTCTCGGATTAAATTTACTAATTTTATTCACACAAAGTACGAATATACTCTTTGTATCCGAATACGTCTCAAGTTTTAAAAATTAAATAATACACAAGAACTAAAATAATTTTAACTACGGTTATAAAACATCGAATCCTTTAAATATTCGTTTCACGAACTAATTTTCCCTATATGTCCAGAAAACTTTAAATTTATCATTGTTTAATTTTTTAACCTACTACTTTTTCTTCAATATTTTCAACAAAAACTCTTCCCTCGAAACTCAAAAATTTCAATTTCAGTCCTAAGTCTAAATATGCACATGTATTGTTATAATCATCTAGAAATACATGCGTTGCCTACCTCTAAGTCTGTTTTTGTAAAGGTATAGCAAGGGGCAAGCATTTGTCGCGAAAAGATATCAAGACTACCCGTGGGTAAAAAATTGTTGCTTTGTCTGTGTTTCTTGATTGGGTTGTGTTTCACTGAGCTACATGTATACTGCAGGCACACTAACCACTGCCATTCAGTTTGGAACAAACGCATCCTTAATTGCCCGGCCATATAGGCCCATGGCTTCTCTTAAAGACGGCCGCCAATCACAAGGATGAAACAGTTGGAGCGTGCATACATAATTGCATTAATATGAAAATTTAGATCCTTTTGTGAAAAATACTTTCCCCTAAGGATACCTGACTCCGCAAAGTAACATTGTGTAATAATGATGCATCGAACTTCGCACAATAATTAGTCTGAAAGTTGTAATCGGAATTCAGAAATTATAGTTAATTTTTATTTGTATTAATTTAAAGAACGAAAATAACACAAAGTCATAAAAATAATGAAGTAAGCAAAAATATTTTGAATGTTTTCTAGTATAAATTTTTATGATTATCTAGTTTTCGTTTTGAAATGTAGTTTTGTACATACGCCATTGTTTATTACATTGTATTTCATAAGAAACCTCAATAATTTACAAGAAAGATAAATATACAAACACATAAACAAAACCAAAACCATGCGATGTCAAAAATCAAATCCTTAGAAAGCACAGAACTTTCGTGTAAAGAATTAGTAAACTAATTATAACAACAAAGACGGACATAGTGGCTAACCACGACGAGGCAGTAATAACAAAAACAGTAAATAAAGTTATAAAACTACCTTTGACAACGCAAAGACAAAGAGAATAACCCAACGATAATACCGAACAGATCAAATTGACATCATAATGAAAACACAGAGACGTACAGGTGAACCCTGTGATGAAACTACACAGATATTCTGGACACCACAACAACAGCACAGATGAAAACAGTCGGCTTCCTAAGAAAACAGTTGTGATTCTCCGGGAACTCAGATCTGTTCCCGTCCTCAGGCAAAAACACGGTCTCGTGTTGTTAAGACACAGTGCCCGTCTGCGCTTTACAAATTCACGGAATTTTATATATATATATATATATATATATTTTAATTTTTTTACATCGCCTGATTTTGGCTTGTTTTTTTTTTTGTGTTTTCACATATTTATCATTTTTTTATGACACAGTGTAATCAGCAAAAGCGTATGTCAAAAACTACATCTTTACCATTGCAAGAAACATTCAAAGGACGTATAAAGTTCTCACCTAATTAAAATGTTGAAACACCCACAACTATTTAAAAAAAAAATGACAACCTGTCCTCATTTCTGTTGCATCATAGCCCTCACCTTATTAAGCAGCAAACACAGAACACGACGGGTCAAGCATATTGGTCACGCAAGCAACCAAACAGCTACCTGTTGTAAGAGTGAGGTATTTCCTTACTCTTTAACACAATCACATAAGCTAAAAATCGCAATATAACGTAAAAACGAATTTTGAGAAAGATGTTGAAAACCCATACTAATTTGATACCTAAACACACATTTCATCCCAAATATATTTTCATGATTAATAATGAATAATTGCTCAGTTATTATGGGAAATAACGTATTCCAGATAACTGATAAATAACTTTAAAATTTAAATAATAACAGGTAATTACATATCTTCTCAGAGAATTCAAATATAAGAAGAAAAAATTTATATATATTTTTATAATCGACTACAATGTTTAAAATTGCATGTCTAACAACAGCTCGAGACGTACAGTAGGCGGATCATATCTAGAAGCCTGAGTGACCGTTACGGCCAGGGCAAGCAGGCGCTAGGAGGGGGTTAACCTTGTGACTGCGCATGCGCAGAGCGCTTGGGTTAGGCTCATACTATCGGACCAGAAAATATAAACCTTTTTCTGTAGTTTCTGTGCAGGATTCAGCCAGATTGGACTGTCCTATTTTGTTTGCGCTTAGTCATCTGAATTCGCTTCATTATGTGCTTTTGGTGATGTGATTAATTTATATTAAACATGGTTTTACTGTAATCGGTCCAGACTTGAATACACTTTTTCTTATTGTTACTAGTGTTAATTTCGTCTTGTGAATACGAGTGTTATGAAACTCTTTAGAGTGCGTGGCTAAATAAATTAATTTGTTGTGTGTTTTGTTATCACGATGCCACCGATATTATCGACGGTGAAGGGGAAGAAACTACATTTGAAAGCCCGTGAAATAATTTATAATGTATTGTCATTCATGGAGAATGAAGCTAAAACTATAGAACCATCTATTCCAAAAGAAAAGGCACAATTGAGGACAGCTGCAGCTACTGGCGTGTCTCGTAGCGCAGTGCAGAGAATTAAAGTAGAAGCAAAAACGTTGAGCATCGGAGAAGGATGTTCTTTCGTTACACCTGATAAGAAGAGACAAAAGACATTTAAATACGACCTAGATAATTTTGACCAAGCAGTACTTCGCAGAACTGTATATAATTTTTATGTAACTGAAAAATGTGTTCCCACAGTGGAAAAAATACGAATAAAACTGCAACAGGACATTAATTTCCAATGTTGCAATGCAACTTTACGGAAAATTTTAAAAAAGTTTGGTTTTTGGTGGCGAAAAACAAAGTCGCAACGTCTCATTTTGATTGAAAAGTCTGATATATGACAGAAGCGAATCGAGTATTTGAGAAATATACGACTTTTCAGAAACGAAAATCGTAATATTGTGTAAATGGACGAGTCTTATGTTTTGTCGTCCAATGTGCAACAGAAATCCTGGAGTGATGACTCGACCCACGGCCTGTTGACACCTTTTTATAAAGGACAAAGACTTATAATGGTTCATGCTGGCGGTGAAAATGGTTTTTTCCTTAATGCCTTAGTGATGTGGAAATCTCAACAGGCTACAGGAGACTACCATCACAACATGAATCAACAAAACTACGAAAAGTGGGTAAAAGAAAAACTTATACCCAATATCCCTGCTAAAACTGTTGTTGTTTTAGATAATGCACCTTATCACAACGTCAAAATAAATAAGTCGCCAACATATAACTCGACTTAACACGACATGCAACAGTGGTTGCGAGAGCATGGTATTCCTTTTGCAGATGACATGCTCAAGCCAACACTTTACGCAATTATTAAGCAGCATAAGCCGAAGCAAACCCTTTATTCAGTAGATGAAATTTTAAAATGTTACGGGCATACAACACTGCGTTTGCCACCATATCACCCTGACTTAAATCCCATCGAAAATATATGGGCAAAAGTGAAAGGCAAAGTGGCATCGCACAATGTAACCTGTAATTTACGAGACGTAGAACAGCTCTGCGAAGAAACATTTAATAGCATGGGGGCAGACGACTGGAGACCATACTGCGAGCACGTGAAAAAACTTGAAAACGATTACTACGACCGGGATGCACATTTCGACATAGAAATTGATCCCATTATTATTAACCTAGGAGGTGTGGGCAGTGACAGCGGCAGTGGTAGTGGTGATGACGACTGTAATACGGGTTATTCAAGTGACGAAATGGAAGGCATCGCCCCATTACCAGCGAGCAGCGAATAAGTCAGGTGAGAAGTCAATGTTTTTAGTTACAATATAGACTCGATGGTTGCCTCCCCACCTTGTTCCCTCCCTCCTTTGTCGCACCCCCACTACTGTAAATCTGTGACGTGTACCAAGCTTCTAGATATCCTGCGGCTACTGTACGTTGTTTTTAATTGTAATCATTATATGAAAAGCTAGCACAATAAGGATCATGAAACTAAGGATGGCGATGTAGGCACGAACATTATAACGGCATCAGAACTCATTTGAATAGAGATGGAAAAATCAGATAAGGAAAACTCCGCTGTTGCGAAAAGTTGGAACAGGGAGGGGGAAAAAAATGGTCTATCAAATGGGGGACAAACATGATAGTCCAGATCGCTTCCAGAGTTATATACGGGAAAATCGGGTTTACTTTAAGATAAAACCAACCTTATAAAATCGGTGAGTGAGCATGGAATGTAATATCAAGTTCCCTGCCTGAACGGGAAAAAATTTCACAAGTAACTTTATGAAAAATTGTTTACGGCTATACGAAATTACAGACCACATACAGAGCATAAAAATAATTGTAGTTTTCTGCCAGGCAACTTATCATTTATAGTTGTTTAATGACATTGTTATTGGAAAAAAATCTCTTTAATTATTAGTTCACTTGATAACAATTCTCTTAAATATTAAATTTCTAAATTATTGCCATTAAAATTTACACATGTGGATTATTTTACGCACAATAAAAACTAAGTTTTACGAATGAAACAGTACAAAAACATCATATATACCTTAGCATATTTTTTATTGCGTTAAATACTTTATTAAATGACCGATAGCGTGGGGCCACGTATTTTTCAAGAAAGAATCAAACTCTTCTAGACTATAATAAAGTATGCCCATGCCAGCGGTTTCTTTCTTGTAATTTGTGACGGACTACAAGAGAACCAATTGCCTTATTTGACTTGGCCGTCCAAGACGCGAAAGCTTTCACACTGAATGACTGTGATTCGTGTAATTACAGTAAACACGTACCTTAAAGAATCCCAACCAATCACGTAAGTCAGTAGATGCTAAAATATTTTAACTTTCAGCTAGTCTCTAAAATTATTTTCGCGATAGATGCATGCTCTATCAATGGCTGTAGAGAATCAAAATAACTAACGCTGAGCAAGTTAACTATTTTTCAGATGGATAGAAACGAATACCAACAGGAAAAATAAAAATAAAATTGGAATAATATCAAAATTTGAATGCCTAATACACATGACTTAAAAGCTTATACAGATTACCTACTATTGGTGTGTTTATTTACTAACTCATTTATGACGGTAACCACAGAATGATTGGCACTGTATGTAAAAAAATTCCTGTATTATTTTTGTTCCATACACTTTTCTTTTAAATAGTGCAATGTAAAGTTTAATCATACAACAGTATAGCTTGTGTTATTTTTTGATATAGGAAACACCCTTCAACGTTTTACGGGTTTTACTGCTTCTATAGGAAAACTAAGATCTCGCCCTTAAATCCTCCAATTCCTTCAACATTTCTGGGAGAAAAAAACTCACATAAACACAAGCACACACTCACATACACACGCACATATGCCCACACGCACGCTCATATGCACATACACACGCTGATACGCACACACACACGTACACACTTTGTTTACTGGTCAGTCTGGTTCTTTGAAAAAACATAGTATTTTTATTCTATCAAAAGTAATAATCTGTAAAGAACAACCACTTAAGACCTTACGTGAATCTACCAAGAAAGTGTACTCGTTCATAAAATAGACCTATAAATGTTACGGCAAACGGTTGTGAACTGATAGGTTTAAACAATAACGAGATCTTTATGGATGCAGTGAGATAAAAAATTGTTCTATACATCTGAATGTTTAATGCAAAGGATGTGCATAACTGAATAAATGATGAACACGCACCATTTTAAAACGTTAATAAGACGATTATAACGGTTTTTTGTAGGAAGCTTATTGTTATGTGTTGCTTCGTTGCATCGTTTACAGAGTTTTTTCCCCCTCTGTTTTCGTGATCGTATTTGTCTGCGTTGTGTCGTCCAGACTTGTTTGACTGTTGTAAACATTTATTCAAAATACTTTATCCTGCACTACCCCACAAAAAAATACTGCTAGCTGTTACCCACTCGCATTGAAGTGACACCGCGCTGGGAAATACATGCAAATATTTTAAGCAAATTTTTTAGTAAATTTACTGAATAAATATTTGTATTATAATCTGTAAATTATGTGTTGTACATTTGTTCCCGTTTAGTAATAATATGTAGTATGATGAAATATTTTTAGTGTTAAATTAAGTGGCTTTTAATTACTGTATGCTGTTAAAACGCGGCAAATTTGTGAACCTGCCTGTGCTCGATTTTGTTAACTTCAAAATAAATGAATAAATAAATAAAGTCCTTGATTTAGCCAATATATGTTGTCTTTCACGTTTATTAGTTTGGTATACTGAAACTTTTATCTTTGAAATTGTATAAGGGTTTAATTATATATACATGCACACACACACACACACACATACTGACAAAATTTCGGCTAGGTTTTTGTGCATGTTTGTACCTATAGACAATATCAGTCACGGTTTTCTATGAATCACATACTTTTTTTTGTGTTAACTTGATTCGGTAATGCACAGCAGGCTTGTATTGACGTGAACTCCTAAGACTATGATCAAAGAAAATTTCCTCGAAATTTCAAATCTCTAGGTTCACCAGTTTTGGCTGTGCGTAGTCAGTCAGTTAGTTGGTCAGTCAGTCAGTCATGATACTGTTTTATAGGTATAGATTATTCTTGCGGTATCCTGATCGAATTGAAAAAAAAAAAAATTGGTGCTCACAAACTTCCAAAGATACCAGGAGAATTCGTGTCGATATTCTTCGTAAATAATTTGAGGTTGAATATTTTTTTTGACGGCGTAGACCCCTTCACCTGGAAATCAATGCTGTAGCAAGAGTTACAGAACTGATGTGTCGCTAACACCCAGTCACACATCAATCGCGGAGGCGTTTCGCGTTGTTTGACGTTGCGCACATAACGTAACTTTACGTCGCTACGCCCCCCTCGTCCATCAGCTTATTCCGTGGACGAAACCCCGGGTGTGATATTTATCTGTTTACACTGGGAAGTCAGCGGGTGATTTACGTAAACCCAGCCCGCGTCGCGGACTGAACGTGGGGCTGGCAGGTTACAAACTCCTAGGACAAGCGAGTGAGTCAAAGAGTAATGATGAATATAGACCATGCACGCAAGCTGCCACTATAGAAATAAAAAATAAAAGGTTGCGGCAACAACCTAGATTATATTGATGGTGTGATTGTGTGTTTTTGTCTATTATTTAAATATTATTTGCTATTTTAATATTAATGAATGGTTTGTATCACAAAATATATTCACTTAATGGTTTGAAAACCAATTACGGCTAATTTGTCTTTATATTCTAGCATGAAATGAAAGCATGGAATTTGGCTGTATAATGAATTTGATTAACCGTTTTCCCCCTTTTATTATGCAGTATTTGTCTTAAATTTAACTACCTCGCAATCAGTCAAAGACTGAGTATTTAAAATAAAATATTTTTGTTGTGATTTCAAAAGTATAAATGCACGACAAAGGTTACATATCAATAATTAATCTAAAACTATATACACCTGATTACATGCACAGTTCATGATAGGGTTAAAAAAATACGCATGTAAGATATTAAAACCATTCAATAAACACTTATTTAAGTGAAAAGACTATGTAAAAATGATTAAATAGTTTAGTGTTATAAATTAAATTTATCTGATAAACAAAATACGAAATTATAGAAGATAAAAGTCACCCCTTCGACAGCTTATTTGCCTTTTGACAATTGGCCCATAGTAGACGTTATATTCTAAATGATAACCTTTTAACTCTAGGTTTAAATGCATTACGCCCTTCCTGTTTCGGGACCTCTGTTAGAAATAAGTAATTCAAAATAAAACTTTAATATTTATTAATTTCAACAAAATAGCGTACTTCTATTGGAGTACCATCTTGCAAACTACCGAACATTACAACACACACGCACACTATAATGAGTGGTGTATATTTCATTGGTCTGTGTACAGAGTTTGAATGAGTTAAATTAGGGCCTAATTTCTCCTCAACGTCACGTTCATTAAAAAGTTATATACAACCATTTACTTACAGACTTACTTTGCATAAAATTCACCAAATTAAATAAAGATTTCTTCGTAGTTCCCGACAGCTAAATCTTATTATAAACTAATTCCATTCCGAATTCGTCCCTTTTTTCCGTTGTCAAAAGAGTAATTGTGTATGTAAAAAGGTAAACGAATGTTTTGCCTGCGAATCTTTGGTTAATGCTCCAATATGACTCTAGCGAGTATGGTGTAAAAGGCGAGAAGTGACGAGAATGAAGCATTGAAGAAAAGAATGTTGAAGTTTTTTTTTGAGGCGTTCCCGGGGGGGGGGGGGGGGGTTATTAAAGGAGTACCGCGAGGAAATATCTGCTACCAGTTCGCGGAAATGATCGTCACGCTTCCACACTCACGAGCTATCCGATCATGATCCCGCCGGGATCATTTGTCGAGCAGCTGCCCGCTCCGTCACTGTGCCGATGTAAGCTTCTGGTAGAGTCGAGATCCCCCCTTGACCCCAGGTGGAGGGCGAGTCCCAGTGACTCGACTACTCGCCTCCTGCTTCTCCTGGCGTCACACGCTCGCCGAGCGTCAAACTGTCAGTCGAGTGGACCGTGGACAGAAGATCGTGAGACTACTGCCGTACTTTTTACACTTTCGTGCAAACAGCCTGGCGAGTGCTCGGCCGAGTACTCGGCCCAGCATACTCGACCAACGTAAACGAGACTTAACGGAACCCGTATACCCGCACCGCCTTCACACTCGTTCTCCGGCGAAGTTACAGCACGTGCCATGTAACTTGTCTCCAAATTTTGTAAGTTTTTGGAAGTGATACCCGTGGTGAACCCCATTTCTTAAACATCACTTGCAAAGCAGCACGCGAAGTTTGTTTCCGAACACTGACAACCACGCGGAAGTGTTCAAAAGCACTGCTGACCGAAAAAAATAGTACGCAGAAGGATACGTGGACCATTTAAACTACTTTCGAGAACTGTCGAAGACGAGACAAGTTGCACGGGTCAGACTATACATCGATTTCACAAACCAAGAGGTCTAGAAGCAGGAGGGGTGTGGTCGAAACGTCCACACGTGCAGGGGCGCACATCGGAGGGTTAATTGCTTCCGCTGTTCGCGAATCCTTTCATCAGCTCCGGCAGTCGGCCTCATCAGGGGTGGTCCGTCCCTCGTCCGACCTGGCCGGCACCTGGAGGGGTTGCCAACGAGCAGGCCGTTTGGGGAAGGGGACTGCAGCGAGGCTCCAACGAGCGGAGGAACAGGTCCGCGACGTGTTCAACCACCGTCAGTCAAAGAACAAACAGAGATCAAGGTTTGCTTGAGACAAATATTTGTTCGTATACGGCAAAACCAATATTTTCTTGATGGAACTGAAGGGTTTCTTGGCCATACCAAATTTTACATGTAACTAAATACATAGTACAGTTTACAATACTATTTTTGTTGGGTCAAATAAATCTCTCCAAATACAATATATTTATTTGAAACAACCTTATGCATTTATTTGGACATACACCAACATATACGTTGTTGAGATGAACAAACCTTTCTTTCAGTGTAATGAGATATGCACCTGTAGTCAGCTACTTTTTTTTTCTTTCAAGAACGACCGATTAACGTAAATAATTAACAATGATTTGTTGATAGGCAAGGAGCCTGGTTTGTATTCCTAGTCAATGCCTTCTACAGTAAGGTGGCGAAAAGACAGCACAAAACCGGGTCATGAACACGCGAAGAAAATTTTTGCAAGGGATAAATCCACTATTCGGCTTGGGATGGAACCGGGGATCCTTGAATTACCAGCCATAAGCTCATCACACGAAAAAAAAAAAAAAGTAAGTTTGGATCATTGGTAATTTTCACCACCAACGACAGGGACCGTTTTTTGCGAAAAATTTTAACGATCCAAATATACACCCATGCTTTACGTGGGACCCGAACTCATATCGCACTGCGGAAAGCCGACGAGGACAAACTGTTAGTAGGGAGAGCGTGCCGACTCTGGAACATAGGCGAGGGGGGAGCGGGGTAATCCGGGGATTATCCCATTTTTTATGGTTTTTTACGCATTTTTTATGGTTTTTTATGTGCAAATCCAGTTTTTTATGCGCTAATCCAGTGGCTAATCCGCAAATCCGCAAATCCGCAAATCCGCAAATTCGTAAATTCGCAAATCTGCTAATCCGGAGATCCGCAAATCCGCAAATTCACAAATCCGCAAATCCGCAAATCGCAAATCTGCAAATCCGCCATTTTGTATTTCTAGAAATTTCCACCAACTTCGAATCGTGACGTCATGATTCTGTGTCGTCTGCTGGAGGCCGCCATCTTGATTTTTCCTGGTCGCCATCTTGTTTCGTCTGCTGGAGGCTGCCATCTTGATTTTTCCTGGTTGCCATCTTGTTTCGTCTGCTGGAGGCCGCCATCTTGATTTTTCCTGGTCGCCATCTTGTTTCGGCTGCTGGAGGCCGCCATCTTGTGTGACGTCATATAGTTCTGTTGGTCGCCACCAGGTAGCAGCAGGTATTATTTTATTTTAACTAAAATATTTTCAGTCACGAGGCTGGGATACGATCCATGGGACGTGAAAACGTCCAGGATGTCGTGGTTACGAGGCGGACGCCTTGACCACTAGACCACGAGACCAATTGGAATATGGTGGAATAAATAATCTATATATGCTACGTACTGACGGCAAGTTTATGATAAATGGGGGAGGGTGTTTTTGCCTTCCTTAATGCATACCTAAGGTGCCACATTTGAAATTAAAAATCATTATACAGCCGCCATCTTTAATTCCAGCACAGACTACCAGATGGCGCCAAATTCAAAAATTAGTTGCCAGAGGCGCCGCCATCTTGGTTCTCAAGTTGGCTGGTAGATGTCGCTAGTATCGCGCGCCAAATTCAAAAATTAGTTGTCAGAGGCGCCGCCATCTTGGTTCTCAAGTTGGCTGGTAGATGTCGCTAGTATCGCGCGGCAAATTCAAAAATTAGTTGCCAGAGGCGCCGCCATCTTGATTCTCAAGTTGGCTACCAGAGTGTGCCACCGTCGCCATCTTTATTTCATATTTCAGCTGCCAGGGCACAGCACCATTCGATAGATCGAATGCTAATCGATATATTTACTTTTATTTCATATTTCAGCTGCCAGGGCGCAGCACCATTCGATAGGTCGAATGCTAATCGATATATTTACTTTTATTTCATATTTCAGCTGCCAGGGCGCAGCACAATTCGATAGGTCGAATGCTAATCGATATATTTAGTTACAAGTGTTGCTACCAGAGGGCGCGATATTTAAATTTAAAAAATATTACAACCTTTAAACAATTCTCCGCCATCTTGGATTCAACAGCCCCACCATCTTGGAAGCACATGATACACCCAAGGACTCGTTCCAATACATGCACAGAGTGCACCGAAAAGATTGTTCCCTTACATGCACAGAGTGCACCATATTGAATGATCATGATATGTGTTCCTTTATATGCATCAGAAGCAGGCATAAGAATTTTTTTCTTATAGGCATACTTTAGTGTTAGCTTTCCTGTAATGCATTTAATAATAGTGTAAGCTCATTATTATTATTTAGTGATAGTGAATTTATAACTATGATGTGTAGTCTCATTCTCTTCGTCTCGACGTGGCGGAAGATTCTCTGGAGTGTAAGCTGAAAAAAAAAAATAAATAAAAACTTGTGTTTGAATTTATAGTGGTATGCTGCTTTCCACATCACCTTAGAGACTATGTCTCAGGAGGTACAGTATTAGATGCTTTAACTCCTTATTTTTATACATGGCGAGTTTCCCCGAGAGGCCTATTTTCCATGTTTAACAAGGGCGCAAGCATTATGCTTCACCGTCACTCTCTCCGAAGCCGCTGTCCACTCCATCATCTGGCTCCACTTGCTCTTGAGCCTCCATTACAGCTTCAAAGCATGCTATAATACCGTTGTAAAGGTATGTTAGAAACTCGTATTCCTCTGGAAATGCAGCGAACAAATTGATCGCGGAGACCTCTAGATGGTGTACTATCGCATCTATATTCATGCCGATGCAAGCATGAAGCGCATATTCAATGCAATCGCGCATTTCCTCAAAAGCAGCCATGTTCATTATGGAATTGTCAGAGACAGAATGAAGACTATAGTTGACCTGGTCTTGACGGAAAGATGACATGCAACCCCGATGTCGCGCTACACATTCCAATGAGGCGCCCAGCGCGGGCTGACGTCACATCTTGTTGATCCCAAGCTGCAGAGTGCTGGGTCGTGTTCAGGAAGTAGTCCACACATTATAAATACATTGCAGGAATAGAATCTCAACAACAGCCCACACAAACGATTCCATAGAATATGCTTCGATTGAGAACAAGCAATAAGGTAAAATAAAATGTGTATATGTAATCTTAAACTCCCATATCCTTTCTCTTTACCCATGTCCTCACGGTATCGGGAAACCCCTTCCAAGACACCTGGAATCTTTCACCACGCTTTCGATGAATTTTATTTACCAAGTATGTATCGGGGTATTTTGTAATTTGAATTTCTGAAGCATAAAAAACACCTTGTATTTCATTTCCATCCATATCACTCAAGTTATACACACGCGGAAAGCTGGACATCATAGCTGTTACTTTAAACACTTCGTGAGACCAATTCGGTGTAAACCCCTTTTCAAAAACTTTCTTGTTTCGTGACACGCGTACATGATCCCCCACACGAGCCTTAGGTTTTCTAGGGTCAATTGTCTTTACATATTTGTAAACACTTTGTAGCAAAGAGTCATCCTTTACTTGATTCGGAGCCATGCCAATGGTGCGGTGGAATCTGTTATTGTAGACACGTAGAACTTGTGGTAAAATTTTAAGCCACTTATAATTTCCTTGAGCTGAAAACTCGCGAAAAAGCAGCGATTTTAGAGATCTATTAAACCGCTCTACCACACTTGCTTTAATCTCACTGTGAGTGGAATAATGATTAATATTTTTTCTTTTCATAAGAGCTCTGAAAGTTGAGTTTTAAAATTCTGTTCCCGCATCACTTTGAATACTTTTAAAACTTCCTGCTTCTTTCAAAATACTTCTCATGGCAGCAGTAACCATCACACCTGTCTTTTGTTTAACTGGAACTGCATAAGCACGTTTGCTGTACACATCTATGGCAGTCAGGATGTACTTGTAACCACTGTTCACTTTACTGTATGGTATCATTTCTACCAAATCAATCTGTAGTAAATCATGGAGTCCATATGTTAAAACCCTTCTGCGAGGAAATATAATACGTTTGCCTCGGTGAAGCTCGTATGCAATCCCACGCTGTGCGTCGCTCATTTTGCAATGTATCCTGATTCTTGTAACTCTTCAAGTATCGAAAGGATTTCGTTATTGTGTCCGGTGTGGCCAGAAGCCTGCGAGGCCATTAACAACCTGAGTCGATCTACTATCTCATTCGGATCATTCCAATAAATGAACTCTCGTTTACGACCTAAATCCAATGTTTTATGTAACAATCCACTTCCTCGTTGCTGCGAACCAATATGTGGAAACAGTTGCTTAATGATATCAAATTTCGCATGTGACGTGCTTTTATAGAGATTTGTTGCAGGATCATTCTTTTTAAAATAAGCATTTGTAAGCTCTAGTAGATTACCATATTGTTTAAGGGCCGATTCCGAGTACGTATGCGGCTCTCTGCGAAATAAAAGTTCAAATAAACCAGGAGCAGGTTGTATTAGTTCATCTTTAACGCGAATCATATTGTTATCGTGAAAAAATACTTCCGTGTCCCCTAAAAACCAGCGGTTATGTCGTTTAGATACACCATAGGTTCCATCACCAGAGCGAAGGTTGTAGCTCTGCAAATAAGACTGCACTCCACCTAAAGAATCATCATATGTAACACCGTGATGTTTTAAAGGAATAGCGTTCGAGTCATCACTGTCGCTTGATTCTAAATATTGTTTCACAGTAGCTTCTTCCGCAGAATCCTGCTTCACAGTATCGATAGACTGTGCGAGCGATGTAGTAGGTCCAAGTTTATCCAAATGCGAATTAACAGACTTGAATATTTCTTCATTAATTGCATCCCTCTCCAAACGAGCTCGTTTGGCAAGTAGATACTTTGCACGAACATTTTCTATGACGCGCTCCAACTTACTAGCCTCAAGAGACATGACTGCAGAGTTAGCGATAGCATATCACCCTTTTATATACAACTAGCATCAATACGTGAGTGATCTAGGCATGTCTAGAGCTTGATGGTTTTGGAGGTGCTGGTTTTGGAGGTGTTGGTTTTGGAGGTGCTGGTTTTGAAGATGCTGTTTTTGCAGGTGCTGGTTTTGGAGGTGAAGGTTTCTTAGACAACACACCGCGAGAATATTCATCAGGAGTAATCGTCAAAACACCAACAGTGCGATTCATTTGTGAAAGCTGTTGTACAATTCCAGCATTAATTTTCAATACCATCTCAACCATGTTAGCATTTAGTGCATCATTTAGTTCCTCTATAAATGTTTGTGCGAATAAATCTAACCTGCTCTCCAACGAGGTGCACATATCACCCAACTTTGTCGACACAGCTGAAAGACTTTCATTTAATTGAGCAATTAAATGCTGTTCTTTAGCCTCCATATTGCGCAAGAACTCCATAATCCCCACTTGCACATCTCTTGTTACAGTAAGTGATCTGTTGATATCTGTAACTTGTCGTGTCATACCATCAGTCATCGAATGCAAAGCATGTGTAAAAGCCCCGCTTACTGCGTCAACATACTTCTTATTAGCAGCATCACCATCTTGTTTAGGATCACCAACTCTCTTCAAATGTTTCCAGCTTAAGTCGCAGTCCCCTTCACGAGTAAACGTCATGCATGAGTCGTGCGATCGTTTAAGTCCACCACCACCGAACTTTGACATCATGATTCATGAACCTATCACAATAAACTGATCAAAACCACATCTGTAACGCCCTTTATGTAGAGGAAAATCTTTAGCTATCACAATGAAACCATGCTCATTAGGACTGTTCCAACAGTGACCGCAAAGAGTTTTAAATCTCTCAAAGCTCATATCTGTACCGACATGGTCGGAAAACACATGTTTTAGATTAAGATCGTCCATTTTAAACAAAATTATTAGATTACAATTATCTCGCACTAATTGCTTTCGGGTTTGGGTATAAGTTTGTACCAAGTAGAAACAGTCGATCTTGTGGTGTCGCCCCATAGAATAATACTTTTGAACAATGCTTTGTTTATCACAAGCAACATCATCGAAGATTAGCACAGAGTTGGGGAGGGCTTGACTGGGGTCTAAAACATCAGCATTTTCTCGAAATTTAAAAAATTTCACTCCCCCGACATTTTCCAGCACATGGGCTAAACGTTGATATTTTGGTTGTTCTAGGGACTTGCTATATAAATACACATTCTCAAAACGTATCCCATTGGGGTGTTCTAGAAGTGAAAGAATAAGACAAGTTTTGCCAGAATTCGAAGGACCTGACACTATACACCGTATGGTATTTGGTAACAGAGATCCATGACGTTCTTCAGTTTTACTAAACACATCATCATCAATTAGTGAAATTGGTAAAGCGAGCTGTTGTTGAACAACCTCCATTCTTAATACTAAACCTAAACACTATAAAACAGTCATCCTTATAGTGAAACCACTCAGTGTCTTGATATGTCTTGTATGAGACGGAAGAGAGGTTCAGGCTTAGTTAATTCTGTTATAAATAAGCTACCATTCGAGGCACATCTTCCGGGCTACAATTTCTGTGGACCTGGCACGAGACTAGCTGAGAGACTAGCAAGAGGTGATCGTGGTGTGAATGCACTAGACGAGGCGTGTCGTCTTCACGATATTGTGTATGCGAATAGTAATAACTTGGCTGAAAGACATAAAGCGGATAAAATATTAGCTGACACGGCCGAGAAGATTAGAAAGTCTCCCGAAACTAAATTTGGACAGAGAGTATCCGCGTGGACCGTTAACAAGATTATGAGAGTGAAACGTAAGCTTGGTGCAGGTTTAAGATTTTCATCATCATCAAAGAAGAGAAACCGTAAATCTGTCAGGAAAGCCCTGGGGAAGAAGGGTGGTCTATTACCATTTATATTTCCAGCACTCGCTGCATTAGGCAGCTTAATTGGTGGAGCTGCGGGTGTTGCTAAAACTGTTTCCGATGTCCGGAGTCAGGCACGTATGCAAGCGATAGCACGTGCAGCAAAAAACGGTTCAGGACTTTATCTACGCCCCTACCCACAGTCGGGTGGTGGGGGAAAGCGAAGAGGAAGAAGAAGAAAGAAAAATCGCGGGAGCAGGAAGCGATAATCAAAAACTTACCAAAGCGAGCTCTTACAAACCTCGAGTTAATGAAGGCGATAAAAGAATTGAAAATACCATACTTTAGACAAATATACATGCGCGATTCGCTACCTAAGAAACCATTGCGTAATGAAAGTGCTATTTTGAATCTAGACTCATCCAAAGGACCGGGAACGCATTGGACTGCTTATGTCAAGACCGGTCCTAACGTTGAATATTACGATAGCTTCGGAGACTTGCCTCCACCAGTGGAACTGATACGATATTTAAACAAGTGCAACATAACCTATAATTATGACAGGCAACAAAAGTTGCATTCATGGAATTGCGGTCACTTATGCTTAAGATTTTTAGTATCAATATATAAGAAGCATTAGTGTTATCATAAGCCACATATGCGACAGAGTGTTTATAGAGAGACCACACACAACGCGAGACGCAGTGTAAACTAGACAAAATGTCAATAACATTAATTTTAACTGGGAAGAGCTCGATTATGAGAACCTACTACTTCCCTCCCTTGCAATTGGATGGAGAGTGGACAATGGCATTGATCGATCTGACAACATATAACTCGATACCGAACATTGATGAAAATAATCAAGTTTTTCGATACATCGCAAACAATGAACATCATGAAATGAAATTACCAACAGGTGCATATGAAATAAGTGACATGGAAGCTTACATAAAACAGAACCTACCTGCAGATTCAACATTTCTATTACGAGGCAACCCCAACACCTTACAGTGCATAATGTTCAGCAACAATATACATGTGGATTTTAGTGGAAAAAATACATTAGGTGAAATGCTTGGATTTTCTTCTCAAGTATACAAAGCAGGTGAGCTGCATGAATCGACAAATCCTGTAAATATATTCCCCGTGAATGTTATACGAATTACAAGCAATGCTGTGGGACACACATACTTGAATGGTAAATTAAACAATACTATTCATGAATTTTCCCCCATAGTACCTCCAGGATATAAGATAAATGAACGACCTACCACGCTCATTTATGTCCCAGTTACCGTTCAATCGATATCGGAGCTCGACATTCAAATAGTCGATCAGGAAGGACGCTTAGTTAACCTAAGAAAGGAAGAAATAACTCTAAGACTGCATTTGAAAAAACAATGGGAGTGAAATATTTTTCTAAGCATAAATGGAGCGGTTCAGGTGTGTCCTTATCCAGTAGACGACGAGACATCAAGCGGCTAACATCTGTTAACGTGAGATTCCTTAAAAAACTTGGATTTAGAGTTTATCCTCATGGAGAACACCGTTCTTGAAGTCGAGCAAGCACCACAATTTGAGGATTCTATTTCAAAAACTGAACTGCATATTTACAAACCATACTTAAATGGACCCTATGCCCCCAACTCTGAAATCCGTATAGTGATTCAAAATCATGATGCATACACAAACATCTCAAAATCCTTTTTGCGTATACGTGGAAAACTCGTAAAGGCAGACGGACGGAAACCGGACCATGCAAAGATTATAAACAATGGTGTATTACATATGATCAATCGGATAGGATTTGAACTGAACGGCGTTCTTATAGATCAGACCAGATCACTAGGAGTGGTATCTACAGTGAAGAATTATCTTTCACGAACTCGTGATGAATACGCCATCAGCAAAATGGAGGGATGGTGTCTCGAGGAAAACTATAGCTTGCCTCTAACAGCCGATGGTGTTTTCGAAATCTGTGTTCCGCTAAGCCATCTCCTCGGCTTTGCTGAGGATTATCACCGTATACTTCTAAACTCCAAACAAGAGTTAATTATAGTTTTAGAAAATACGTACATTAACTCGATCGTAGATGCGAGTGCGCAGCCTCAAGCAGTTAATTTAACCATAAACTCTATCGATTGGGCCGTACCACACATCCAAGTGTCTCCAGCGGAACGCACGCGACTGCTTAAGCTTGTGGAGAAAGGCAGAAATATAGATATAGCATTTAGATCTTGGTCTGTTGAAACATATCCCAGCATGCCACAAGCACAAAATGTCAGCTGGTCAGTAAAGACAAGCTTCTCGATGGAAAAACCACAATACATAATAGTCGGCTTTCAATCGGCTAAACATAATGTAATGGTTGCCGATAAATCGAGGTTTGACCACTGCAACATAAAGAATATAAAACTATTCTTGAATTCAGAAAGTTATCCATACACGGATTTGGACATAAACTTCGACAATGGATTTTACTTAATCGCATATGATATGTATTCAAATTTTCAAGAGTCTTACTATGGAAAGCAGAATGCACCTTTGCTTGACCCTCATCAGTTTAAGGAACTGGCTACGTTATTCATGTTTGATGTAAGCCGTCAAGCTGAGAAAATACCTTCGAATATGCAAGTTGGAGATCACAAGCTCAGACAACCTACCGATCTTAACACAAGCATTTGCAATAATATTGCACGACAGACTTGTCTCCTATAATCCACGAGACAAAGCTGTTAAAATACTGGGTTAAGCATAGTAGAGGCTCAGTCGTGTCTCAGCCACCATGAAGTATGTTAATCTGCAAGGATTTTTCTCTCAGTATGGCTTTATTACCAAGGAACTTAGCATTGCTGACTCTGAGGGGAACATAATTACGCGAACATTCAAACCGCCGTTTGAGTGGAGAGACATTAGTCGTAAATACCGGAGAAGTAATGCGTGGCTCACTAAAAATTTTCATAGTTTAAAATGGGAACACGGATTGTTTCCCTACAACAGTCTTTCCACCATCTTGACAACTCACTTGAGTGGAACTGTAATAGTTGCTGGAAGCGAACAGAAAAGATGGTTGGGAAACACTGTCTCAAACACATGCACATAGTGGATGCACAAGAGGAATATGGCTGCCCGGCTTTCAAAAAATTAGACATAATGTATGCTCAAAATCGTGACAGCATAAGACCTGTATCGTCTCGCCGTAACGTCGCATTGCTTAGGGCTTGGATGCTAGAACACAGCGATCCTGGAATGTTGGATGACGCGCTCGAAATGGAATCAACAACAAGCGAAGCAACGGTAAACATGTCTGGACTGGAGGCGCTATAAATTGAGGTCATCGTCCCGGGGTACGACAGTCAGCGTACAGTTCGCGGTCGTGCGGGCGTAGACTCACTATATATTCAAGAAAAATGACGTTCGATCCATCGGCACGCTACGCAGACGTGTCACCCGGCTTTCGTCGTGTGGCATACCTTACCGGAGATGGAGAGTTCCACCTCATAGTCTGCAACTTCAATCATCACTGGAGCACCGATTGCGATCTGGAGGCTCCGGACTTTATTGAGACGCCCTGCAATCAGGTAGATTGTGTTGTGCACTACTTGAGACCCGACAGTAAATTTCCTACTACCTTAGAAGAACTTAAGGCAGCAGCCGCTACTGAAACTATAATCTCAGAACCAGATTATTCTGCAGTAAGGTGTGATTTGAGACGCAGCACGAACCCAGAGACAGTTGTGCATTGGGAGGAGCAGTGTGATGGTTATGTTCACAACACAACTTATGAAAACAGTGTTTGCTACGAGACATGTAGTTTCCTTCAGTGTAAACTTTATCGATTCACCCCATTCGCTTAAGTTTGAGAGCTAAGACAATACCTATGTCAGTCATGTTATCACCGCGATTCCATGATATAACTCAAAGCCAAGAAGATGCCGTAATAGATGAATTGTGGGCACCGAGCATCTTAACATGGGATGAAGCGACAAGATATTTTAATTATCCTCCTGATCCACGATCTAAAGAAATGAAGCCTTCGACTTTGTTTGACAATACCGAAAATAGATATCTTTACAAACGTGCAAGTCTGAACTGTGTTGAATTTAATGTAGAGTTCTATGAATTTGATATTGGATTGAGTAGTCTTCGATACGTTTATTTCGAACTTTGTCGCGAAAATACTCATTTCCGACTGAGGTGGCACGCTGATAGACCATACAAGTCCGTGACTCTCTTGACTGTTTTCGACTGTCAGCATAAAGACTGTGTAATAAATCTTAGTCATCCAATGGCAAAGTTTCCCTGTACTATTGATGAGCTCAAGACATCCCGTGACAGAGACTATGAAAGTACTTTCTCCGAATGGTGTACCGGAATTAAACACTATCGCCATAATCCCGCTACATGCATGTGGAACCCACCTCACGACACGCCTTGCAGTAATCATTTGTGTTCCTTGTCGAGAGGTCGTTTATTACGAGAAAACAAATTCTCGGTGTCGACGCATCTAAGCAAGCAACTATGGGGATATAGATAATGGACTGTTCTACGAGATGCTCTACTCTATGGAATTTCGTAATCAATTTATTCATTCGGATGGGCAATATATTTTTAAATAGGATCGCCGCTTCCTGGGTCGACAGTCGAGCTGAAACTGTGTCGGTGTGAGGATCTGTGCCAAGCAAGATGTCTAACTTTCATTCAAGCAAGAAATACGTGAGTGTAAATCCTGGTCTAGGCAGTGTTGATTACAGCGAGTGGAGTCAAGACAATTTAAAACACATATCGGAAAGCTGTGACGGCATGTTTCACTCGAAACAAATACTCGACCCAGGACCTCAAGACATACCATTTGAATTAATTAACTGCTCGGGTTATGGACAATGTATTGTTAACATGCTTCGACACGATACAGTGCTGCCTGCCATGAGTGAAGACGTCTACGCACACGCATTCAACCAGACAGCTACCCAATCGGTTCAGGTTATCCCTGAATGCATTCAAATCAGCCCTGATTCGCCAACATCCATCATACCTGTAGCTGAACCAATCACCGAGGCGACACCGAAGTCCACCAGACGACAGCGAAAGCCTGCTGCCTCTCGCAAGAGTCGAACCAGAGATCTCAGTCATTTAGGACCGGTGAGTCAAGATGTCGGAGTTCAAACAGAGTCTAGTGCTTCCATACAAAGAACTGACGAGATGGCCCGGGTAGCAGTGCGCTCATTACTTCTAGAATTATTAAGCAAAGTATAATTGAATTTTTGTCACTTTATGTATGTAAATGTTTCAGCTGAATACGTAAATATAATATTCTTTGTGTGTAAGGAAATGTTCAAGTTAGCATTCAAATCTTTTTTTTATCGTCACTTTAATACTCTTTGTATGTAAATGTTCAGGTTTGTATGCAAACATTATGTGTGATTTTCTTGTAATATTTCAGTTTTGCATAAAGTTTTAAAATAAATTGTTAAAAGCATAATGCATATTTTATTACCGAAACTGTTTGCAACTTAAGTAAAGAACGTGTAGGTTACTGTATTTTTTATTAATACTCTTTTCAATTATATAATTTTCTGGTTTAGTATAATTAAAAAAAAAATGTATTCAAATTATCCATCAGTCTCTGCGCCCGCACGTTCACGAAATGTATGTTGACTACAATAAAACTAATGTGTAACCTCTGATTTATTGTTATGATTTAAGTATTCCTCTGATATAAAATAAAAGCTAGCATTGAAACGTCCTGCCTTCCTGGGCCGACCAGCGGGTTGACGTGCGAGAGCCCGTGGATGAAGCTCTCTATTTTCAGAGAAAGGAATTTGTTTTTCCAGACAACTGTCGTCGCACCTAAGAGGTGTCTATATGCTGTCACAGACTTGGTTGACAGTTTCTGCAATCGTTGTAATGCATTACAACGATTGCAGAAAAATGTTTTCAGTAAGCTATAATAAAAAAACATTAATTAAATTTTAATTCTGAAAAAAGTGAATGGTAGAAAATCTACTTTCTAAAACAAAAAACATATAGTTTAACTAGTTTTCCATGATCACCATATTATTAAATGATTTTACCAAATATAATCTACTCAACTTTCTTAAATTAATAATTTTCAGTTTATAACTGTCATCTAAAGCCGACACACAGAGTAGGCGATTCCGCGAGAATTCAGGTCATCGCCCGACGCAGATTTATATATATATATACACCTGCCACAGAGGTCGGAAACCTCATTTGATCGCAGCCAGCCCTCGTCAGCCCTCGATACCTCCTCCGCAGAGAGACGTTCTTCTCCAGATAAGGTATGTGTTCTGTCAGTTCTGACTGACAACACGAGATGGAGTACATTCGTTTCGTTAAAACACGTTCGCGCACTGTGTTTACAGTTCTTATTTAACAATATGTCCACTATTTTAAATAAATAAACACGTTAAAACGGTCGAATTAAGCAATAACTAAATCCATGTATTTATATTACTTAAATTGTGTATTATCACGGAAAAATTACTAAACTCTATTTTTTTGTTGCGATTATATTACTTTGAATATTATTCCTGTTTTCGCTTATTTATTAATGATTGAGAATCAACTTGTTTTCATAATTATTTTTACAACGGGATGCGTGTATTTAATATTTCTTTAATACATCTTTCATTCTGTTACTGAACGCTATGCGCGATTTATAAAAACAACAACCATTCAGAGCTCGTTCTTTGCTTGCAAACAGTTAAATAAATTTTGTCAAACTTTAAACAATATTAAGCGTGATATGAAGTTGATATACATTTGTTTTCAATACAGTATGTTCCATGTAAATAATAATTCTCTACATTCTCAGAATATACCGACATATAATTAATTTCTTGCACATTGTTTACATGTCTTAAACATTTTATATTTCTACATTATTTACAACTTGAAATACTTCACAAATAAATATTACAAGAAGTTTTCTCATGACATACAATTATTTCATATTTACACTTATTTTTTCAATACAAATTTTTACACATATTATGGAAAATAATAAGTGCTGATACAGCTGTTGGTTTCAGTATATTAGAGCAAGCATCTTTTATTTATTTTTCAGGTTCTAACTTGTTGAGCGTATCCTTCTTTATTTTTTTTTAATTCCTTTTATAATAATGTCTTCTCCATACTTTAATAAGCGTGCTAGATTTGAGGAAAGCGAGCCTTCGATGTCTGAGCTCGATGAATCATCTATTGATTCATTGATTTCATCTTCATCATCATTTGAGTCAGTGATTTTATCGTCGGCTGATGATTCATCCAACCTAGAGATCGAAGACACGCCACCTCCCTCTTTGCCTAGCCTGAAGCCCGTCGCTTTAGATTCCGCATTCCAGGGTCGACTTGTTGATTCCAGAATCGCGAATGATATTCCCCAGCCCGACCCCAACATTAATAGATTTCTCTCCAGGTGCAGGGAACCCTTTCTGGACGTAGTGGGTGGCGTTCTCCGCCCATTCAAAATTGATCTTACATTGGCCGCGGTATTTATTAAGGAGGATCCTGTGCAGGGGCCCATCAGTGAAAGCTTCCACTTCGCCTCCAAAAGTATCCCTGTTTTGTTAAGTGAGGACCTAGCAGAAATTTTCAGTTTCACATTAGTTTCTGTGCTTATGGAGCATGTAAGTGAGTTTGCTTTGCGCGGGTCTGGATGGATGTTGAGTCATGTAAAACATCTCGACATGCATGTCTCTGCATACCGACCATTCACGGTGGGGGCCGCGCATACAAAGTTGCCTGCATTTTTGTCTAACCGCAAAGCTTGTGTAAACATCGAGACTGACCGTGAGATGTGCTTTCTGTATGCCGTTATGGCAGGTGTGACGCCGGCGGCTGGGATGGTTACTCGTACTGGATCGTATCCTAATCCTCTCGAGGTTTTTGATACGACCGGTATGACGTTCCCCATGACACTGAATCAGGTTAAGATCTTTGAGAGTCTCAATAATATTTCCGTGAACATTTATTCTTGCGTGAGTGATCAGGGAACGATTATTGACGAGGATTTTAACAAACCCACTGATGCAAGTATCCAGCCGATTTGCATTACCTCTATGCGATGTGATCGCCATGTGAATATTTTGGCTATTCGTGCGTCTGGTGCTCCCGCTCATCTCCATTTCGTGACTATTAAGAATTTGTCCCGCTTGCTTTCTTCTCAACTCTCGCGTGATCAACATACAAAGTGGGTTTGCGACCGCTGTCTTCAGTATTTCCATACTGCGGACAAGTTGAACTCCCACACTGATTTGTGCAGCCAACACACGGCCGTTCGGTCAGTATTCCCGACTGAGGAGACCAAATGGCTCGAGTTCACAAATGTATCCAAGAAGGAACGTATGGGCTTTGTCGCTTATTGCGATACAGAGACCTACTTGAAACCGATGTCCACCTGTTTACCGGAGACCGATGCCTCCAGCACCACGACGGTGAACGAGCACGTGCCTTATGCATGTAGCATTTTATTAGTTTGTTCGTACGATGCTTCGCTTACCAGATATGCGCACTTTGAAGGGGAGAATTGTGTTGCCGACATGGTCTCTACCTTGATTGATATGACTAAGTGGGTGTGCGCGATTTATGCTAAGACCGTTCCCATGAAAGCCCAGACTCCTGCTGTTGCTGCGCGGTTGGCGAGTCAGACACATTGCCATATATGTAATAAGACACTAGGTGACAAGTCAGTGTTGGACCATGACCACCTGACCGGTGAGATTCGTGGCTATGCGCATTCTAAGTGTAATATTGCATTTAAACTGCAGAAGAACCAACTGGTGGCTATTTTCCACAATCTTCAGAATTATGATGCCCACTTTTTGATGAGACCATTAGTCTCACGTCATATTGCACAACCTGACGGTTCCTCCATTTTGGAGAACCCCGGGGAGGTCAGGGTTATAGGCACGTCTCTTGAAAGTTACAAGAGCATAACAAAGTACATACCGATTACCGGTAATGATGCGAGAGGAGGTACTCGAACAGTGCGTTTAAGATTCATTGACTCCCTTAACTTCCTAACTTCATCTCTGGATACTCTGGCAGGTAATCTCTCGCCTGCTCAGCTGAGCCTCACTCGTGTCCAGTTTCCAGAAGACGCACAGTTTGATCTAGCTCGTAGGAAAGGGGTGTTCCCATACGATTTCGTCACTAGTATGGCAGAACTGCAGACGACCTCACTACCCCCTAGGGAAGCATTTCATAATGCTCTTAGTGGGACTGACGTGAGTGACGGGGACTATGCTCACGCTAGATCTGCGTGGAATGTTTTCCGCTGTAAGACTTTGAACGATTACGCGTTGCAGTATTTGAAGGTGGATACGTGTTTGTTGGCTGACGTGTTCGAGAATTTCCGTTCAGTTTGTTGCCAGTCCTATGGCTTAGATCCGGCGCACTACATTACGGCCCCATCACTTGCGTGGGACGGTTTGTTGAGCAAGTCTGAGGTGTGTCTGGAATTAGTCACCGATCCAGATATCTATCTTTTCTTGGAGAATGCTGTTCGGGGTGGGATCACCAACGTTAGTCGGCGCTATGCGAAGGCTAACAATGTTTACATGAGCGATTATGACTCCAGCCTGCCATCTTCCTACATCTGTTATTTCGATGTAAATTCTCTCTATGGTCATACGATGCTTGGTAAGCTTCCGGTGGGCAACTTCCAGTGGGTGCAGGAACTCGAATATGCAAACTGGAACTTTAGCACCATGGACACCGATGGTGACTGCTCATGTTTTATAGAGGTGGATCTATCCTTTCCGCGTGAATGTCATGACCGGCTATCAGACCTGCCGCTTGCACCCGTGAATGGCGTACCGGTGAACGGCAATATGTCAAAGCTCTTATTGACACCTGAACCGCGAAAGAACTATGTTTTACATGCAAAAACACTGCAGCACTACCTTACGTACGGGGCCGTTCTTGACAATGTTCATCGTGTTTTGCGCTTTGAACAAAAATCCTGGATGGCGTCGTACGTACGGTATAATCTGAATTGCCGTGCTCAGGCAGCGAACCCCTTTGAGAAATCCTTCTATAAATTAATGAATAATTCCGTTTTTGGCAAATCTTTGCAGTCGCCGCGTAGGGAGCGTGACATACGTGTGGTTTCGCGGTACGATACCATATATGGTGCGGCAGAGTTGATAGGTCGTCCGTCATTTAAGGCAAGGCGGATCGTCGATGAGAATCTGGTCCTCATTGAGTTAGCCAAAGGTTCGGTAACCTTCAACAAACCCCTTTACACTGGTGTGGCCATCTTAGATTTATCCAAATTGCATCTCTATGATTTCCACTATAACTATATGCAGGTTAAGTTTCCCTTTCCATCTCTGCACCTGCTTTACTCAGATACCGATTCTCTTCTGTACCACATCGAGTGTCGCGATGTGTATTCTTCGATTCTCCCCGATTTGGCTTCTCGATTCGACACTTCGAATTATGCTCCAGATAATGCTCAAAGGTTTCCATCAGTCAACCACGGCATGACTGGTGTCATGAAGGATGAAGCCGCTGGACGCATCATTACTGAGTATGTTGGTCTTCGCCCCAAACTTTATGCATACAAGATGGACGATGGTGCTTTTACGCTTAAAGCCAAGGGTGTGAAGGCCAGTGTACTCAGCTCGCTACTTTTTGAGCAATATCTGGATTGCTTGCAAACAAATTCACGGGTTTGGGGGACTCAATATCATTTTCGTTCACGAAATCACATTGTTTGTACTGAACGCGTGACTAAGGTGGCGTTGTCATCAGGTGACGACAAGCGGAGCATTTCCGATGATGGAATTAGCACGCTTCCATGGGGACATTACCGTCTAGATCCCTGAACCTGAGTTCCCCACATAATAAGAGATTCTAACTTTTTATTTTATTTTATAATTTTCCAGTTTATTTTTTTTTGTACTATCCTCATACCTTGGTACGCTCAATAAGCATTGCTGCTCCGAGTCGAGTTGTAGGAAAACAACAGCACTCCAAACTCCTCCTCCGCTCGGAGTGGTCAACTGGGTAGATGGCAACCAACTTCGATTCATTGCCTCCCCCTTCAGCCATAAAACATTAAGAATGTTGGACAGAACTCATGCACTACTGTACTGCGCATGTGGAAATAAAACCATCGGTATGTTTAACATGTAGAGATTGCACTCATCTTATTTACACGGTTCAGATAGTGAATCTGATAGTTTTCTTTAAATGCTAGTCTGTTTAATAATTTAAAGTAAATTTGAGTCTATCCTGATTTTAAATGCTAATGTGGTTAAACTTTGTTGCATGTCATCTTTCCGTCAAGACCAGGTCAACTATAGTCTTCATTCTGTCTCTGACAATTCCATAATGAACATGGCTGCTTTTGAGGAAATGCGCGATTGCATTGAATATGCGCTTCATGCTTGCATCGGCATGAATATAGATGCGATAGTACACCATCTAGAGGTCTCCGCGATCAATTTGTTCGCTGCATTTCCAGAGGAATACGAGTTTCTAACATACCTTTACAACGGTATTATAGCATGCTTTGAAGCTGTAATGGAGGCTCAAGAGCAAGTGGAGCCAGATGATGGAGTGGACAGCGGCTTGGGAGAGAGTGACGGTGAAGCATAATGCTTGCGCCCTTGTTAAACATGGAAAATAGGCCTCTCGGGGAAACTCGCCATGTATAAAAAAAAGGAGTTAACGCATCTAATGCTGTACCTCCTGAGACATAGTCTCTAAGGTGATGTGGAAAGCAGCATACCACTATAAATTCAAACACAAGTTTTTATTTATTTTTTTTTTCAGCTTACACTCCAGAGAATCTTCTGCCACGTCGAGACGAAGAGAATGAGACTACACATCATAGTTATAAATTCACTATCACTAAATAATAATAATGAGCTTACACTATTATTAAATGCATTACAGGAAAGCTAACACTAAAGTATGCCTATAAGAAAAAAATTCTTATGCCTGCTTCTGATGCATATAAAGGAACACATATCATGATCATTCAATATGGTGCACTCTGTGCATGTAAGGGAACAATCTTTTCGGTGCACTCTGTGCATGTATTGGAACGAGTCCTTGGGTGTATCATGTGCTTCCAAGATGGTGGGGCTGTTGAATCCAAGATGGCGGAGAATTGTTTAAAGGTTGTAATATTTTTTAAATTTAAATATCGCGCCCTCTGGTAGCAACACTTGTTACTAAATATATCGATTAGCATTCGACCTATCGAATGGTGCTGCGCCCTGGCAGCTGAAATATGAAATAAAAGTAAATATATCGATTAGCATTCGACCTATCGAATGGTGCTGCGCCCTGGCAGCTGAAATATGAAATAAAAGTAAATATATCGATTAGCATTCGATCTATCGAATGGTGCTGTGCCCTGGCAGCTGAAATATGAAATAAAGATGGCGACGGTGGCACACTCTGGTAGCCAACTTGAGAACCAAGATGGCGGCGCCTCTGACAACTAATTTTTGAATTTGGCGCGCGATACTAGCGACATCTACCAGCCAACTTGAGAACCAAGATGGCGGCGCCTCTGGCAACTAATTTTTGAATTTGGCGCCATCTGGTAGTCTGTGCTGGAATTAAAGATGGCGGCTGTATAATGATTTTTAATTTCAAATGTGGCACCTTAGGTATGCATTAAGGAAGGCAAAAACACCCTCCCCCATTTATCATAAACTTGCCGTCAGTACGTAGCATATATAGATTATTTATTCCACCATATTCCAATTGGTCTCGTGGTCTAGTGGTCAAGGCGTCCGCCTCGTAACCACGACATCCTGGACGTTTTCACGTCCCATGGATCGAATCCCAGCCTCGGCACTGAAAATATTTTAGTTAAAATAAAATAATACCTGCTGCTACCTGGTGGCGACCAACAGAACTATATGACGTCACACAAGATGGCGGCCTCCAGCAGCCGAAACAAGATGGCGACCAGGAAAAATCAAGATGGCGGCCTCCAGCAGACGAAACAAGATGGCGACCAGGAAAAATCAAGATGGCAGCCTCCAGCAGACGAAACAAGATGGCGACCAGGAAAAATCAAGATGGCGGCCTCCAGCAGACGACACAGAATCATGACGTCACGATTCGAAGTTGGTGGAAATTTCTAGAAATACAAAATGGCGGATTTGCGGATTTGCGATTTGCGGATTTGCGGATTTGTGAATTTGCGGATTTGCGGATCTCCGGATTAGCAGATTTGCGAATTTACGAATTTGCGGATTTGCGAATTTGCGGATTTGCGGATTTGCGGATTTGCGGATTAGCCACTGGATTAGCGGATTAGCCACTGGATTAGCGCATAAAAAACTGGATTTGCACATAAAAAACCATAAAAAATGTGTAAAAAACCATAAAAAATGGGATAATCCCCGGATTACCCCGCTCCCCCCTCGCCTATGTTCCAGAGTTGCACGCTCTCCCTACTACTGTTTTCTCTACGAAGTTCGGAAAATGTTTAAAATTACTTTTGAATACCTCTGAACCAATTAGTAGGATCTTAGCAAAATCATATAAATAAATAAATAAATAAATAAATAAATGAATATATATATATATATATATATATATATATATATAGTTAACTGTATGATTTTATGGAGCAGTGTTGGAAATAACAAGTAACGTATTCACATTCTCAACACATCCCATAAGATTTTTCCTTGTGCCCTCACATACGTAACGGTAAGTTCATGTTTACGTTTCACTGCTATGAACATAGGATTAAGACCACTATATCTCTAACACTTCTGTGGGTCGTGCTCATGAACTCTAATTATTCATGCCAGAGTGTTGGGATTAAATATAAGACATTCGCCACACGAGCACTGATACTTCAGCGATCGCAGACACCAATAAACTTTATCGTGATGAATCTCACTTCAATAATATATATCTTGTGAAACAAATATAGCAGTTATAATTCTTAACTTATTTCTTCTTTTACTCTTAAATTGTAATATCCTAGGATTACTTGAATTTATAAGTTTGTGTATGGGTACAGTTTGGCTTAGAATAAAAAAATTATAAAGGAATATTCTAAAGTTTGTTTGAGTATTTTTGTTAAATGTTTAAGTTATTTGGAAGAATTTATTGCAATACGCAGTGACTTGATTATTATTACAGACCATCTACAAAAGCGGAGAGTAATTTATTTTGTCAAGGCTTTACACTTTATCCAGATTATATATTTAACATATACTTATATGTTTGTGTAAAGGGCACTCAGACACACTGCCAATTCTCGCTTCCAATACCTCCCAATCAAGTTTGGAGGTTATGACTACACCGAAAACATCACTAGCGCAACTATGTTTGTTTGACGAGTTGGATGACTTGACTTTCCATCAAATATTCTTTTATACATGACCAGAGAAATCTGAAATAGCATACGTTTACGAATCAAATAAGTTTTAAATTGGTGAAGGACACATGGGATATTACATAGGTCAAAATTTAAAAACACACTTAAATATATTTTTAGTGAATGTTGCACATAAAATAATTTATCTGTAAAAAACAAGCAATATGTCGGTCTGTAACTTTTATTGGTTGCAGAACACGCATTTTGTTATGCAACGAGCATGAATGCGATATTATTGTACAAAAAATTAACAGGTGATAATTACATAACGAAATAACAAGTTCCGATTTCCATCCATAATTGCGATGCATTATTTTCCTGTAAAACAAAAAGGGGTTTGTCTGTAAAGGCGGTTTACGGACGATAATTTTACGATATAACGTCATAAGAAAACATTTATGAAAAATTGCATACTTTTTAATTTTAAAATATTATTTACAGTTTTTGCAAATTTAATTTAAATAACTTGTTTAAATATATTCACGAACAATTTGTTAAAAAGACCGCCTTAACCTGTTTGATAATATAGAAGATTTTCTCGCACGGTGGTTTGCCGGTTCTTGCACACGGCTCAGGCGGAACGTGACAATTTTTCGCGCGTGCAGCCGGCGTTCATCGATTTATAAGACGTTATCACGTCAATAAGATCAAAATATTCCATTTTTAGCTAGCTCAGTCCAATAATAAGTTTTGACAGCGAGGCAGGATCTAAACCATGTTAGAGGTTAACTGCAGAACTTTATTTGAAGGTGTTAATTATAGCAGTATTTAGTCAAATGTCGTTGGAAATGAAAATCTCTCAGCGTGAAAAAAAAAAAAAAAAAAAAAACTGCAGTTCCTTAGCGTGGTGTTCGGAACGCAACTCGGAACTTTTATTCGACACATCTCAGGCCTGCCACACGCACCGCAGGGAAAGCGTCGCACGTTATCGCGGATACGTTAAAAAAAACGTTAAGCCCCTTATTCCCCTTGAGGAAATAGGAGAAGGGGGGTGAGAGGTAGGAGGAAGTTCTATGGCAAGAGGAAGGTGTTTGATGTTGGGAAAAGAGGAAGTGGAGGAAAACGTTATTCATCACCAGCTGGCGCCCACGAACGCGACCGAGATACCGCGAGGTTGGCACCATTTGCTGCGCGCCCAACGTGGCTGCCGCAGCGACTAACGGAAACAAGAAAAAATAAAGAGGGGTGGAGGAAGGATCGCTTCGATCCTCTTCGGGGAATTTCGCGCCTTACACCGGGCTTTCGAGCGCGCGCAGCAGGAAACATTGCGGCGTATCTTATTCGCTATTGGTGGTTCTATATATATTTATCAGCAATACACGGCCTAGAAAAACCTTCGAATAGGTCGCTATCTCTGTAGAAATAAAAAATAACTTGGGTCGTGACGGAATCCTTCCCTAAGTGTACACATTTCCGAACTTGCTCCCGTATCGCGTGATGTTACTCAGTACATAATATCGCGACCCGGATTTCCAGTAGTAAAATACACAATTATTGGAAAAAAGGTTTAGCTTGCTTGGCGTATTTATAAACTTTAAGATCGTCATTTCACCTTACGTGGATAACTTGAGATTTTCGAAAATGTCTTAAAATTAAAATTAAGTAGACGCATACTAGTCATTGCGAAACATTATGATTTTAAATAATGTTACTGAGTTACAAATCCTAGAGGACTAGTGCAAACATCAGTTACAATGTATTTTCTTTCTATGGTTAAGTAGTAAAATATTTGTTTTAAAATGTGTTTTAAAGGGTAGTTTCTGTATAATTTCTTACGTTCATAAATATTTTAATATTTATTTTTAAATTTATTTATTTTTTAGAAACGCGTTTACGAGAAATGTTTACAAAATCACGGAATTATGAATTTACAATTGAAAGACTGAAGATATTGACATCACTATACGTTTAACTAAATTGTTTATTTTATTATTCTTTTAAATATTTTGAGTAGTGAAACACAGTAGCTTAAGTTTTTGTACTCTGCGAATAACACTTTATCTAAGGCGGTAGTACACATGTAGTAAATAAAATTAGGTCCGGCGGCAGGATTAGGGGTAAAGAACCGGGAGCCGTTCGCCATTTTGGATTGTGACGGTACGGCGGTCATCTTGGAAGACCTTGACCTTTGATCTTGACATTGAACTTCTAAATTAACCAAAAAAAAAAAAAAAAAAACTGTCAAAAATGCCTATTTTCAAAGAAATATTCCCGTTTTGAGGGAAAATTTCCCGATTTAGTCCTCAAAAATGCCAGTGGCTTGAAATGTTCTAAAAAGCTTAAAAGACCTAGAAGCAAGCCAAAATAAATTGGTTAGGTCATAACATTGACAATTAGGATGCAATGGCCGCCATTTTTAAATGTCATCGTTGCAATCTTCGTTACGGCAGTCATCTTGGAAATCCATAATTATCATCAAAAAATCGTAAAGAATTTAAACTTACTAAAAATTAATAAATATAATTTAAATCAAAATTATTCCACTATTTTTAAAAAAATGGTCAGCCATATTGAAATATCGTTAATATTAATCAAAAGACAACAAAAAAATAAAAATTAATAAAAACATATTTAATAAATTTTAATACAAAGAATATCCACTAATTTGAAAATTGTCTGCCATCTCGAAAATCTATATTTATTACCCAAAAAATAAGAATATTTTGAAACTTATAAAAAAATAATTAATCAAAATTTAATCAAATTTTAATTAATAAAAGCACTTACATCATGGAGCTTGGGGTCCCCGATTTGAATCCGGTGAGAGAAAAATAAAAATGGCGTAAGACACTTCCTCCATGGAGATCAACGACAGACTAACCTCCCACCACTAATGCCAATGTATATAAATATTACAGCAGCTGGTTAAATCCCACATCTGCCATTTTGTTTTCGTCTGTTGGAGGCAGAAATGTCGGATTATGAAACAATAGCTGTCATCTTGTTTTCGTCTGCTGGAGACAGCAATGTCGGATTATGAACTAATAGCTGCTGGAGGCAGCCATTTTTTTTTTCGTATGTTGAGTGCGCTACTGCCACGCCAGTTTCAATTTTACCCACTAGAGTGCAGTAATCATTTATTACTGTGGGACCCACCATCTGGACGTTTGGATGCCATCTTGGAAATTCGTGATTAATTAGCGAGAAATTAATAAATTAAAAATTCAGTTATTTAAATAGAGAATAATTCTATTGATTCCTGTCCTTGGTTAGATACTTTATTAATGCAAAAAAATTAATTTATGTAAAAATATTAATTTCAATAAATGTGATGAACAGTACTAAAAGAGGCTTAAATTCCTCTACTACCAGCCTACAGTAAGCCAATGATGACATATTGACCACCATCTTGAAATCTCTCATTATTTATCTAGAAATTCGGGAAAAATACCTAAATTCATAAAAACATTTACTCATTAATTTACTGATTAATTTGAACGATTACTGTACTTGCATCAATCCTTGGTTAATGCAAAAAAAATACAAAGTGTCATGTGTTCCATGCAGGTAAAAATATATATATATATTTTTTATGTGGAATGCGAGATGCTATCTCACGATTGCAAATAAGTATTTCGCTGGAAATCAAAGAGAAATGAAGTTCGTCTTGCATGAAAGTGTTTTATCAACCGTCTCAAGATATATTAATCGACTGAGTAATGACTCGCTTTTGTTTGAATTACACAACATTAAAAAATTCGTAAGTGCTGATTTGGTAACAGGAATTCACTAAGTAAGCGAAAGACAAGTATGCGTAAAACACACAATTATATGTGCTGCAAACGATTGCGAAGACTTCTGGACATGACACTGAACACACGACTGTGAACGGTGTATTACAGGTAAATTATAATGGATTCCACTTGACGCAATCTGCATTTGGTGGAAATTTTAAAGACTGCTATTATCTAAATACGTTTAGTGAATCTAAAGACATTTTTTTTCTTTTCTTAATGATATCAAGCAGAACATTACAAATCAGCTTACTGACCGAGTAGCAACGTTCTGGCCTTTAAAATATAACTTGAGGCTGGAATGCGTGTCAGGTAAACCGTATTCGTTCAATGACCAAGTGAAGAACTGTGCATTCAAAACAGTATTTACTCCCATTTACAAACTCGATGACGTGAATCAATCTGTTAAACACAGTATCGAGGAACTCTGTCGGGAAGAAAAGGACTATGTAGGAAAAGGATCTGGAGGGGTTTCTGTCATGGGTAAGGTAAACCGTTTGGAGCTGAGAATTAGTCAGAGCAAGCCAAAGCAGAACTAAATGTTTAATTGATTGCTAACTTTCACAAGTGTTCCTGTAGTAGTGTAGGATTTAGGTAGCCTAATTATCTTTTGTTAGTAATTTTGTTGTTTTATTTAACCCTTTGACTTTTATGGTTAATAGTTGATTTTTAATTAAATTTGTATTATATATTTTTGCATTGACCAAGGATTGAAGCAAGCACAATAATCCATAGAAATAATCAGTAAATTAATGAGCAATAGTTTTAACGGATTTTTGGAATTTTTCCCGAATTTATAGCTAAATAAGTGGAGAAATTTCATATGGCGTTCAGTAGGTTATCTTTGCCTTACTCGAGGCTGGTAGTAGATGAATTTAAGCCTATTTTAGGACTTTCTAACACATTTATTGAAATTAATATTTTTTCACATACAATTTATTTTTTACATCAATCAAGAACGAACCAAAGGCAGGATACTATCCATTCATTAATTTAATAAATGTTTTAAAAAAATGAATTTTTGAATTTTTTCCGAATTTATAGCTAAATAATTACGAATTTCCAAGATGGCACCCAAATTTCAAGATGGCAAGCGCGACAATAATAACTTATTGCTGCACTCTAGTGGGTTAAATTTGAACTAACATGGTCGTTGCATACTGTAACATACGAAACCAAGATGGAGGCCTCCAGCAGCTGAAAACGTTATGGATGCTATTATGTCATAACCCGAGACGGCTGCCTCCAGTTGACGAAAACACGGTGGTGGCTATTTAGCAACAATCCATAATAACTGCCTACATCATACGAAAACAAGATAGCGGAAGGACATTATGCCATAATATATACATTGGCATTAGTCGTGGGAGTTCAGTCTGTCGGTGATCGCCATGAAGAAAGGATCTTTCGCCATTTTTATTTTGCTCTCACCGGGTTCAAACCGATGACACCAAACTCCATGATGTAAGTGCGTTTATTAATAAAACTTTTATTTAAATTTGATAAAAAATTTTTTATTCATTTTAAAGATAGCGGACAGTTTTTAAAATGCTGGAAATACATTTTATCAATATTTATTAAATAAAAATTTATTAATTAAAAAAAATTATAGTTGTTATGTAAAAATTATGAATTTTCAAGACAGCTTACAATTTTGTAAACGGCGGAATGTTATTTATTAAAATTTTAATAATTAATTTTGAATAATTTTAAATATTGGACGATTTTTTGATAATAATTATTGATTTCCAAGATAGCAGCTCTAACGAAAATTGCAATGGTGACGACACAATTAAAAATGGATACCATGACATAACTATTGTAAAGTTCATGACCTAAGCAGCTTAGGTTGACTTGGTTTTAGGACTCTTAAGCCACTTTTAGGACATTTCAAGCCTCTGGCATTTTTTAGGACTAAAACGGGTAATTTACCCTCGAAACAGGAATTTTCCCCTCGAAATAAGGAGTTATTTTATTTTTATAATTTTTTTCCTGTTACTTCACCACATCCACAAACAACAGCACATGAAAATCAAACATAAACAAATCAATTAAATAACTTCAAATTCAAACAATTTACATGTAAAGATTACTGATAAGCTCCTAGTTGTTTCATAAAAGCTGCTTCATAATATATAAATACAAATACGTTTATTCAAAATAGATATTTGAAGTGAAGTGATTAGCTGATGCTAGTACAAAAAAAACTGTTAAGGCCACTTTCATGTTCCATACAGTATCAAGGTTCATAAAATACTGCAGTAAAACGTAAAAATTTAATAAAAACGTTTTTTCAGACCAACTAAATAGAACGTTGGTGTACAGTTACAAAGATTGTTTGACATATTAGAAAAAAATATACATTTCACAAGACGTTTTTGTGTTTAATAACGACTCCCAAAAGAATAATTCAGCTGAAGTTATTTTTTCTTTGAAAAAAAGGACAAAGTCGGAACTTGACAGACAAGCGCAGTCGGTTGAAAGCTGCCCGAAGGGAAGAACTCGCTTCGGGAAAGACAAAGAAGAGCTTAATTCCCCAGAGATGAAAGTCACAAAGTTTAATGCGGATGGGAAACTGGAAATTCTAAATCTGAGAACCTGAAATTTGATCCTGTGTATCTTAAAAAAATCTGTATCAGAGAGAGTACCAGGCACAGTGACCGGAATGAGTTTAATGCAAAGAGATGCTGATAATTATGCTGATTATTCACCACAGCGTTAAAAAGAAAACAACGGACACCTGGAGTATGAATAAAAAAAAAATCATTTTGTTTATTTCAATGCAATTTTTTACTATTTACTTTCATTAAAGTTGATTAATCGAAGAATGTTCTGCGAGAAAAAAAAATCAATACTTTATACAATTGACATAAGGTGGGCCCCTGGCTGGGCCAGACAGTGTGTAGACCTCCAGGTGTTAAAGCACCATTTACAACCATTCGAGATTTATTGAATGTCTCTAAACAAGAATAGAAAAAAAAGTACATTCCTGTGATTGTTCAGTTTCAAAGTTTGGTTTTAAACTTGTATTTGTGGGACAGCGAAAAAGGCTAAATCGGGCGACTTAACGGGTGATTTAGTTATAAAAAATTTGGTGTACAAGAATATAAGTAGGATAAATACACACTGTTAAAAATTACACTAAAATTTACGGACTTTCTAACAATGAATTTAACTCAAATAAACGAAGAGTTCTTTATTATTTAAAATAACTGAACCTTCGTAGAAACTTAAACGTAATTCGACTTCAGAGTTTTTTATTACAAACAAACGTAAACACGCGCTCTGACAAAATGAGTTTGTTCATACTGTAGACTACCCCAATTTTTTAATATTTTGTTAAGACAAAAAATATTATTTTGGATTCTTGTTCAAAGTAAGTGAACTCAGGGTCTGTACATTTTCGAAATAGCTGTATATTTACGAAGATTCCTGGATAATTTGAAGCCAGCGTTCTTCGTAAACTGAAGGTAAAATTTTTTTAAGTTGTATGCAGGGAGAATTTATCTTTAATATTCTACTTCGAGTCAAAGGGTCACGGCTTAAAACACCACAGAGGCTTAGGATAGTGTAATACGAGAGCCAGCTTCACCCTTAGCGCTCCTTCGAGCCAGTCGCTCCTTTAATCGAGAGTCTATCCCTGCACACGAGTGTCTGGTATAGCATCATTTAATGTGGCGAGAACGCTGAAGAACGTAGAAACATACGGAACAACGTAATATATGAATACAGCAACTATTAAAACTTACAAAAAATTAATAAATTCAAAGGTTAGAATGAGTGAAGACCTAGGGTAAATACATATTTTAAACAAGAAATAGTGATTACGTATGAGAAATCAAGATGAATGTCCATATTATAATTCTTTAAGTAAATTTCACGATTTCGTGACCATTTTCCGATAAACTTTCTTGGCTTTCGAGGTTCAACCACGTCGTAGTGGTAGTGCGTTTCTTTGTTTCGCGTTGTTTTTCAGCAAGCTTCTTCATGGATGAGAATCAACTAAGAAATAATCACCGATCTACCATAACACAATCCGGGTCATTTTAGTGTGCTTGATAACAGAAACTGAATTTCTTTGAATCACACTTTGCATATGCACACAACACTTTTATGTATACGCTTGTATCAAAGGGTGATATGAGAGGGTAGGGGGATATATATATATATAAATTAGTATATATAAGTATATATATAAGTATATATATATAAAATGCCGCTAGTGATTGGCTACCTGAAGAAAATCCCTGGCAAGTATATATATATATACTTGCCGGGGATTTTCTTCAGGTAGCCAATCACTAGCGGCCTTTTCCTATTGATTCTAGTACTAGCCAATCAGAGGAGTGATCTTCTGCAATTAGATACTGTATATATAAATCACGATAGGCGCCGTCATATTGGCTGTTATTGGCCAATCGGAGTTAGACCGTGTGTGATATATTTTATTTGGAAATTCGTAAACAAATTTTTTCGATAGTAAAACGCACGTATAAAACAGAATACTGAATTTTAAGGGAGTATTAATTTAAACGTTCAGTTGTGTAATTATGGTTAAGATTACATAGTTTTATTTTCTAATGTAAACCCTCGATGCTGATAAGTCAAACGAGTTCGTCACGTGTTTGGAGGCGTCGATGAAGTTGGCCGCAAAACATCAACTGTGCACCCCTGCCCGCACACTGTTAAAAAATGTCACCTTCGATAAACAAAGAACACTGGCAACATATGATTTCAGGGATCTTCGTAAATCTACGGAAACTGAGTTAACTACTTTGAAAAAGAATAAAAAAAATATTCTTGGTAAATCATAAATAACTAGCTACAGTACCAAGCGTAGCCCGGGCTGCACACAGGGTGATATATTGTCGGCGAGTTTAAGCAAGATGGATAGCGTTATATGACAGTGTGATGGACATACAAGAATTACACAATGTATGTCTATGAACTATGAAAGAAAACATATCTGTACATATTTATACCTTTGACCTATTTTTTCTGTTTACCCATGGTGATCGGTTGAACGGTTTAGAATTTGATGCGCTGCAGTGCCATCTAGTGAGGAGTTATAAAAAAAATATATCAATGGGTAATAAATTAAGAATGAACAACAACAATCGTCACATATAGAGTTACAATTTGTATTTTTTTAATTTTTTGAAATTCGACTTTTAAGGGGTTGTTAAAAGGAGGTGGGATGAAACTTTTCTTTTATAGTAAAAAATTATATTCATTTCAAATAAAGCTGGATACAAGAAACTATGCACGAGTAACTTAAATAGTTATTTACTTAGGGTTATTTTACATTTTTTTTTTCGTTTTTGAAGTTCGACCCCAAATGAATTCAAACGGGGGTAGCCTTGTTTTTATAGTAATGGTCTAATTGATGTAAATTACGGTGCAGGTTAAGGAAATGAGCAAGAATAACATATATTATATTATTTCATAGCACTTTTTTACCTTTACCCTTTTTCTACTTCACAGCAAAAAGTTTGGAAATGCGGTCAGTTTAGTTTTATTATAAAAGAAATATACCCGAGCTAATCAAGTGGAATGTAAGTTATGCGATATGATTTTTAAACATGTATAATCTACCACGTATGTTTTAATACTTCCTGAAATTCTACTTCTTAAGGGGTGAAAGTTTGTATATAAAGCTTTAACATAAATAAATACTTTCTCATCAATTCAAACTTTATTTAAGATATTATTAGTTATTAATCAACATACCTTAAATTACATTTTATTCCAGAATATCACCTATTGTGTTATAAAAAGGCTGATATTATAAAAATTTAAAAAGTTTCGAAATCCACCAAATCAGTACTGGAAAGACAATTATAATTTCAATATAATGTGGGTTTACTATAAATACTCTGTCTTTTATATTTGTGGTAAAGAAAAGATGAGATTAGTTTTATTTGGTTAAAAGACATTGACATATTTAACTACTAAAGATGTATTTCTGAGTTTTCACTTTGGTATTCACGTGCGGGAAAGAGGAGGGGGTGAAAATTAGAAAATTGGTTTAAGTTATACTAAGCATTAATAATAATCAACTAATATTCTAAATAAGAATTTTGATAAACCTATTTTACATTTAAAATTCAGTTTGATCTGTATCAATAAACCTGAAATAATGTACATGTAATAAGGTGACATTATTTCATTATTCTGAGCATAAAAATAACCAAAATAAATGAAAAAGGCGTGTGTTTAAAATAATATTAAATTGTCTACTTCATTAAATGTAAATGAGGTAATTCATATTTTGTAAGGAAATAAATATATCATCGAACACACTAAAACGGAAATTTTAAAAATTCAGATATATAATCTACACTAAAATTAAAAAAATATATATATGCATAAACACTTCATATAATAATTCTTAAACGGTTTTGTAATAAATTAAATATTTTAAACATCAAAGAGTTTGTGCCTTTTTCTTACTGTAAAAACGTTTTAAATTAGTTTTCATAAACTTCTTAAAATGGCGTGATTCAGCAATGTCCTGAAATTGCGCGAGTAAATTTTCGGGTCATAAGTTAGTAGGCAAATAAATACTACCACAAAAATTAACAATTTTTACGTTATGAATAACACCGAAAGAGTTTTGTTTTTAAATAAAGAATACAGTTTATGTTTGTGATTGCCTGGTAATGATTTTTACATAAGTGCAAAACTTTGCTATAGCAAAGTCTATAATACATATAAATACTAGTTCGCCCCGAACTGGCACCTAAAGATTTTTATTTTTTAATGACTATATAAATTTAAAACATTATAACTTCAAACTAACATTTGCAATTAACTCGACAACTTTACAACTAAATAATATAAACGAAAATGGTCGCGAAAACTTTTTAAAGTTAACGCAACGAATACACACTTACAGAAGTAGTTGATATAATCCAGTTACATTTAATTGCCTGTTATATTCTTAAGTTGACTTTGGGGGATGAGGTATTATGATACCCTTAAAATTCCAAGTCATAAGCGTTTTATTTTAAAAGATACATGAGTATTTATTAAATATAACTAAAACTCCTATACCGTATACGTTCGTGTATGAGCAAATAAGTATACTTGCATAACTACCAGATTTTATGAAAATTCTATCAACGGTTCAGAAGTAATCTTTGGACTGTCACATATAAACATACATACATACAAACATAAAAACTTCGATCGATCTAGTTGTTACGGAGACCACGATTTTATTAGTCGATTAAAAACCACCCTGTTATAAACATTATTCAAACACAACATAAATTATTTTTATCACCGCACTTTCAGAACAGAAGGAAACAGTGGGTGCCAACTCAAATAGCCTGATTAGTACCCAAGTTGTATTTAAAATCGACATTATATATAGTTCTATTATAGTTAGCTAGATATTTTTTTAAATTCTTAGAGCGCCATAATAATTATAGTTAAATATTAATTGAAATTTTTAAATGGGATTAAATAAATGAATTAAATAATTAATAGTTGTTTAATAAAATAACAGGTAATATTATCGTTAGTTAAATGTGGGTTTTTACATTAATGTGCTACCATCGGATCGCTCTTATACAAACTGTAATTAGCAGGTATAATACAGCCCATCATGTATAGAACTTTTTTTTTATAAAAAAAAATCATTCAGCGTTCTGAAATTGTATCAGGTCATAAACAAGCCTTGGGGCGTTTAATATTAATAATAATTTACTTTGCGAAACAGGTAGTTATCTAGTGCCTCCGTTTAAGCTAAAAAAAAATGTTGACAATAGATTTTTTCAATACATTATATCACCACGCACTTTGAATCACGTTATTTCAATTGTAGATTCATAGATGACAGTGTCGACAGCGATAAAATATAGGTAATGGAAAACAACGTTGAGTTTCCACTCTTTTAGAAATATGCTTGTTGGTTGGAACGTCAGATGTCAGACGTGGTAGTTATGAGGGGACGTAAAAATATTAGGACAGGATGAAAGGGCATTAGAGAGTTGGATGAAGGGCCAGTATAGGGTACGTACAACGTGAATAATGTAATATTCTTGTTGAGCTACGTCTGAGCTAGACTTAGTCAGCACGCCTTGGGAGGCGACGAGAAGAGGTCCGGTCCGCAGTTGTTCAATAATCCAGCTGAGTGCCTTGTCGCCGAGAGGTCGGCAGCGCCGCCTGGGACGGGAGATGCCCCGCGCGACACTGCGGCGCGGCGGGCTGCCTAGACGTCAGGGGACGCGACACAGCACCTGGGACCTCTGCGCGCTCCATTCTTTCCGAAAAAAAAAGGGGGGAAGCTCTACGGAGGCGAGACTCTTTGCCAATAAATTTCGATGCATGCGACGTGCCAGAAGGGACCAAGTCTTTTCTCGTAAACGTCGATTAAAGGCGGCTCTTATTGATGTAGTAAAAACAATTATATCCACAATAATTAATAAGTACCCGCTCTGCCAAATATTTTTGACCGTAAAAAGATATTTCTGTAACATTCTCATTGAGATTAATTTTTCAATGCCAGTACTTTACTATTGGCGAGATGCTAGTTTACTCACAGTTAAATCGCATTGTCCGAAACTTAAAATAAATTCACCGTTTAAAAATGTATATACGTGAATGTACCTGTTTGGAAATCTTTTTGCTATGTATGACAAATGCACTTTGTTGGTTTCAAACTAATTCATATTGGAAACTTATGAAATATGATTAAATAGTAAATTTTAAAGAAAATTTCCCTTTAAATGTTGTCTGCCGTTATAAAATAAACTAACACCTGTCAGTGAAGTTATTAGAAATGTAGGTATCTATAGGGACATTGAAAATATAAAAGGGCATTTCAAATTACTAATTTATCTCAATGGTTTTTTAAAGTTTCATGAAATTATAAACAAAATAAGTTATCGGTAAGGAGATTTGTAAGATGGAACTCTTAAACTATTGCTTATTTAGATTTTAAGGAGATAATCATAGGGTGCAATGGTATAAAAATTTTTGATTTACTAGAAAAAAAATCATCGTTGTTAGCCTATACGTATTACGAAATCATGCTAGAGCTGAGATTATTTGTCATGTGTAATGTTTTTTAATGTTTATTTATACGGTCGTTGATTGATTAAGAGTATATATATATTGTAAAAATTATAAAATGTGAAATGAATTCACCGCCTTCGCTTCAAGACGCCACGGAGAGTTCGTTACCTTCCTCCCCTCCACCCCTCTCATTCGTGTCGTCATCATCACCTCCCCTATCCTGCTTCTGACCTCCCTCCAGTGCTCCTGCGCATGCGCAGCGAGCTCTAGGCTCTCTTATTTAAGCATTGGAGAGCTCACCTCCTTCTGCTTGGGGTCACCTCATTTATTTCAGTCTTTGAGTTAGGACATCACGTAATTGCGACTTAGTGTTAGAGCGACGTGAAGGCTCGGCGAGACATGGCATATAAGTTTGAATCTTTGCGATTTTATTTGGCGACCGACGGTGGCTCTGTCTCGTAATGTAACGTAAATTTAATTTTATCCCTTTTTATTCTAAATTATTGTTTTCAGCTGCCACCACTAAAATTAATGTTTATAATGAGAATTATTTCTTGGTGCATAACATACTGTTCTGTTCCACCGTAAATTCTCTTTTGTAAAGTGCGCCATGTCCTATCCAGGCGGGTCACGTTCACGGGTATGGTTATAACCACGAGATATTTTCTTGCGGCATTTCTTGGCCTGTTAATTTCTTTGTAAGAGATTTTAGTCTCATATCTTGTGGCATATTTGCTTGATGTGTGTACAGGTTGCTATTCGACTGTACCAAGAGCCGTGTTGAGCCTCGTGAGGCTTGCATTGCCTGTTTTGCTGAATGTTAGTGGTTTGTAAATTGTTTGATACCCTGGGATATCATATACGTATAATCATTTGTGTGGGTTTTGAAATATAATTTTGTATATTTAATCTGAAATACGTAACGTGTATAAGCGCTGGTACTCATTGTACTCCAAGTTTTGCATATATATATATATATATATATATATATATATATATATATATATATATATATATATATATATATTGGTCTATTGTGATTTTTAAACTGCAGATTTATGTGTAGAGTGTACCGTCGTTATTTTGGTTTAGGCTTTTAGAAGGTCCTCATGAATACGTGTCTGATAAACGTAATTCTATTTAAAGTTTGCATGCCTGCTACCACGTACATTATGTGTACAAGGAATTACATTTTATGGTAAAATGAAATTTTATACTGGGATCTTATGAAAATCCTGTTGATTTCATTTGTCGCCCTGTTTAATTGGGTGGTGTTTGAGATGTTAAATGGTTTATTTTGTGAACTTACCACTCATATACCTAACTGTGAAAGCATGAAAAATGTTATACAATAAAATAATTGAATTTTTGCTGTTAAATTTTTTTCCCTTAGTATTTTTCATAACGTTTCATAATAGACACGAGTCAGTTAAATATGTTGTCATCTTTTTTAAGAAACACATCGTTAGATTCTTTTTCTATTACAGAATAGATGAATTAGCACCTGTTTGATAATTTTTGTGTCTGTTGAGCGCTGGACTGGAGATTGCTTGGTGGGATTCTAACCCGGCACCTTTCAAAGGTTTCAGTTTTAATGGGATTACAATGTATTGTTTCTTACACCCGTGGTGCGAATATTGTTTCACGGACACACGGATTAAATTTTACTGTGAAACGAAGTAAAACGAGAAGATCAACGATCCTACGGCTAGTCGCCGTGCTAGCGCAGGGCGAGCGAATCCTTCATTTAATCAGAAAACTCCTTCGGGTTTCTTCAGTGAAAACAAATTAATTGAGCTGGCATCCTCTTGAAGGCCGGCGCACCAGGTGCTAACGATCAAATTATGGCGGGCTTTCAACCGCCGCGAGTGCCAGATCTAAGCGCCAGAGCGCGGAGGTATAGGATTTCCCTCGCAGAAGCACAGATGAAAGAAATTTCGAGATGATCTTCCTTAATTAAACTCATCTCGCTGAAGGGAACTGATCAGCGTGGAATCTCCCCAGCTAACCAAATAAACAAAAGCGAACCAAATTGCTCTTCCTTCGGCAGAAAGCAGCCTTAGCACTTGAGGAGGGTATTACCACGACGTTGCGTATAGAAACTAATATTATTACGAAGACTCATGAAAGGTATCTGCTCGAGGGTTTTGGCATCTTAAATTAATTAGATCTTAACCTAAAGGTATAGGTTGTGATAAGCTATCAAATTTTAGCGGCTGTGGTTAGAAATAAGTACCATTATACTGAACTAGATTATATAATTGAAATCAAGACGTATAATGAATAAGTATCTAAGAAATAATAAAAAAACTAAAAAATTTAATTCTTTATTCCTTATTTTTTAAATTGCAACAAGTCATCATGTGCTTTCATTACCTGCTTTTAAATAATTTTTAATATCTAATATTTACTATGTTAAATAATCTCTGAAATCAAGATAAACCATAGATAATAAAAATCATTAAATATTTAATGCACTATTAGCTGACACTATTAAAGCGACAATAGCGCCTCTTATAATTTAAATAGAATAAATAATTGTTGGTAATGTTCCAAAAAATGTAATGGAAGTTATTAAAAGAGCTGGAAACAATATACTTAATTATTATAATATACATTATTGTAAATAAGTATTCGACAAAAATAATGCGAAAAAGAAGCGAAAGAATTGGTCATAAAAATTCTGAGCTTAGAGTTTATTACGACTGAGTAAAATTAATTATGTTCGTGCCCACTATGCGCAGATAAAGAGCATCGGTGCAATCAAAGAATGCATCAACGTAAGTGCTACGTAATTCCACTTCCGATCAAAGTCGCGAATCTGGTCTGACGTCAAGCGATTTGTATGCAGACGTCATACGGCGCGGAACGATTGGAGAAACGGATAGCGAATCAAAAAACAATCAGATGTAAAGTTCCCTTTTCCATTTGATACGAAGCAGCAAGTAGATTTTTAAGTGACTTCCAAGATTATGGAAGATCATAATAGAAATTTCAGCATTAGTAGAGACGGGAAAAATTTGTGAATTTATTCCATGATAAGCTAGAATTTAACAACATATACCTTTGAGTTGCTTTTTATATTGGCTTGCTGTTCTACTGTAGAACTCTGAGCCAATGAGAAACTCTTAACTAAAGAAGTACTCAAATCACAAATAATCCATTTGAGATGTTTCACGTGTCAGCCCTTATTTACTCGGTTATTCAGAATACTGTACAGTCTACCCTGAAAGTCATTGAACCCGCAAATCGTAGGGAGCAGAAAAAATTGCCGGTACAATAACTTTCAGGGAAGTATTTTGTTATAGCTGTGTTTGCGACTTAACTCGCGTGGACGGAGTAATTCACCAAGGTTATTCACACATAAATAATTGACAGATATTGTTTACTTCTTTGTACGCTATTGTGAATTTTGGTCTTCGAAAAACCTAAATTAACAGCAAATTGTAATCATTTTAATTTAAATGGGTAGTAGGAATCCTTGGTGTGTAAACGTTTTTCCTTACAAATATGCAATTAGAAAAAAAAAAACGAATAAAATTAAGAAAATTGAAGTTATTTTTGTTTTAGCACATACGCAGTGAAGTTACAAATTCACTTTGAAAAGCTTTACACAAAAATATATTTTGGGTATATACATATCCCAAATCTTCGGAACAGTTTGAAATTTATTTGCACTTATCAATCTCTAGAGTTACTAAATGAAACTTTTTTTTTTAAATTCTAATTTAATATCATGATCATATTTGAGTTTAATATTATCGTACATATATTTATTAACATTTGGATTTGGTATAGTTATCTACCTTTCTATCAGGAAAACCACTTTAATATGTCATAGCTTAAACAACAAAGACTTAATTTATCAGTCTTCATACAGTGAAAAGAAAATAAAAACAGCCAAACCAATTTACGACAGATACTTTTGATACCATTTAGAAAAAAATATATTAGGCTGTGTCGGGAAACTGGCCGCAAATTTTTAACGTGAATACGTCGTATAAACGGGTAGTTCAAAACTGAGCCTGGAGACGTCCCCCAGCTTATCTTTCTTTCTCTCCCTGCAGGGCCTGGTCCGTTTGTCGCCGCTGAGTGGCGACTTTTGAAACTGCCACTAGCTGTTCTTTATTCTAAATATTTCTTTCAATTACGAATGTATAAATAAGCCTTATGCTTCGACATTATAGTTTTTTTTTCACACCAATAATCCAAATTTTGTTTCACAGTGGTTATATCGTGCACTTTTTAAAGATGTTCAAAAAAAATTTTTAAATGCATATATCGTGCAAAATATAAACATTATTTTATTTAAATTGTTAAAGCGTACGTCAAAATATCTGTTCTCAAAGTTGGTGAATCACCAGGAATCGAATGTTCAAGAAAATTGCCTGTTACTCGCAGTGACATGTATATATACAAAATAAATGTTGTATAATGGTGGATGCGTAAAACATTACTACACCTATATTTATGAGCAACTACAATATACTTAGCCCCAATTATGTAGCAGTTCAAATTTTTTTCATATTTTCTTACTTTTCAAAACTGGCAACCCGATTTATTAGACGTTCGCGTATTCTTGTCCAAAAATATAAATTGGGTAACGGAACATTTGCGCCGGGTACCAACGCACCTTCGAGCGAGTAACGGACCAGCGTTTGCTGGACACAAATAAAAGAGGGAGATAAAAAAGGCGTGGGGAGCGGGAATATGTTTCGTTGGAGCGCGCCACACCAGTGTGTTCTGTTCCGCACTCACGCGACTGCCGGGTGCTTTTCATGACGCGGCAGATAGCGGATCATCCGGCGCGAGCCCACGGCCGGCGCGCGCGCAAATATTTCAAAACGACCGTAACTCGAGCGAACCGATATTTCTTCCCATGCCCTCGCGGGCCCCTGCTTTCACCCGGGCGTGAGTAATGCCCTGGCTGAATCCGGCCGCAGCTGAAGTCCGCGGGCATGGCCGCCTCTCGCGTGGAAGAGCAGGTCCTCATGAATAATTCATTACTTTTTCCTTTATCGCGGAACACGAGAGGAAGCCTCTCCTATTCTGCGGACTTCATTTACGAAACTACAAATTATGACTTCGGTCTGGAAAAAAAATTCCCTGTTTTATTTATCAATACCAAGAATCTTCACACTTCTTAAAAAAAAAAAAAAAAATCACGATATGAAGGAAACATTAATGTATATCCCACCCTGGATAAAATTATGGGAAAAGTACGGGAAAATGGAAAACAACAGATTAAAGTAGGCCTATACGATATTCAAAAATTTCAACTTCACTGGCTACTGCTTTATATTCACGCGTATTTGAAATACGTGGCAGCACTTATGCTAGGCTTTCGTGGCCTGACTCACAGACCACTTCTTGTTCGCTTGTCACGTCCATCCTGATTCAGAAGCTCAGCCACCCATGGGAACCAATCACAGTTCGGTTGTGAACGAAGCTACGTGAATGCTTGCTGCGCCAGAATATCAGGCCGTCAACACGTCAGCCCTCTGGCTGTTAGGCGGGCTGTGACATGTGGATGCCGCAGCGGGAGGGGGGGGGGGGGAGGTAATAAGTGGCGTCGGGTGAGGGTTTACTTAAGTGTAGGCAGCACACGTGAACTCGTGGACCGTGGTCGTGACATGGCTACGAGGTATGTGAGGACACAGGAGGGACTGAATATCGCTACCCTCTTGTGTGCTGTCGGGGATGTAATGCTACAATACGGACACAATCCCGATTCACAAAGTTTTGATGTGTAAACGTCTTAGCTCTCGGTATACGCCATTTGGTAGGAGTAATTTCGTTAATGCGATGGAAGCCACGTGAAACGGAAATGCGTAACCACGGTGCTGCAATATGTGGCGGATAGCGTGAACTAAAGTTCACAAAGACAAAGGGACACTTGATAATATTTAACTGTTTAGCGAGTTTTAACAAGATGGCTCGTATATTAATAAAGTAATTTGTTCAAAGTCAGGGTTCAGAAATTTTAAAAGTCTTTTCCACGTTTATCGGAGCCGTTTCATTATATAGTTGAAAATTTCGGTCTGCAAGTGGCATGATTCGATAGTCGACTTAGCTGCTCCGACAGCGAATTCTAGCTGCGGGTGCGGAAATAACGTGTGATTCTCTTCAAGAACTGCAGTTTAAAACACCATTAGCGTATATGTTTATTACGCCCAGCATTATTTTAAATAATTCTATGTTAAATTCGTGTCCGTATTTGAAACATGAGAATAAATGACTGTGTTCTTAACAGAAGTCAGGCTTAATTTTTACATATTTCTGGCGAGAACTGAAAGATTGGCTCACCTGTTTGTTTTTATTTAGCATCTAGTTTAAATTGGGGTTTCCTTAACTTTAAATGAATATTTTCACCCACACATAAGATCATTTAGAAATATTTCATAATACTAGCACTGCTTCAGATTTGATGATGTGTTGTCAAATATGTCCCATGTTATTAATGACACTTTTTTACTACGTAAATATTTTAAGATTTTAAGTTTTACACAGAAAATATTTTGCCCTTACCCACACCTAAGCACTGAAAATTCATCTAGCGTATATGACTGTAAAATTATTTGAAACCAATAGTTCCCCCACCCCCAAACACTACTTCTCAGTGCTAACGAAAAAATTAGACGAAAATATTCTGGTGCAGAATCATGCAGACTTAGCGTAAAATAAAACCTCTACGTTATCGGGTTTTTTATGCCTTTCCTACAAACCCTTAACGGGTGACATTTATGAACTTCGTCGCTGCTATATCTGATGATCAATGCAATATTTTTGTTGCTTCTGTTAGAGTTAAGAACTCTAAAGTAATATTTTCGCTCCGATGTCGGAGATGTGGATTGTTACAAAACCTTTCAAGATAGATTAATTTTTTTAAAGATAAGTTGTGTCATCACGTCCCATAGTCTTTAAAGTCTATGAGACGTGATGTCACAACTGGTAGGGTAAGATATGGTAAGTGGAATATACAGTATTTTTTAAATCATGATAATAATTTAGAAATTTTCTTGTTACTAAATTTTTTGTTGAGGTATGAAAAGAGTTCATTATATTATTAAATTAACATTGTTTTTATATTATTTTTCCCCACGAAAAAATAAAAAAAAACTCTAAATTACCCAGGTTCGATTTACAAAAGGTTCCCTAACATTATTTAAAGTACAGTTTTTTTTTAAATTTTGTATTGTTACGAATGTAGGAAATAGGGCCGCGACGCGTGCCAGGTACCTCAACAGGCATTCCAGCGGTAGTCTGGCCCGGGGGCCACACAGCGCCACTGACGTCATGCACGCATACCATTGGGGGATTATGGCGACCGGACCTCACCACACAAACGCCCACGTGCCATCCTTCCTCGGCACCGTTATCCATCCCGCGGTGGCCCGGGAATCCGCTGACTTACAAAGGCCGCTGCGTGGAGTGACTTGAATAATACGCCGTTATTCTGGATACTTCGAGCGTCAGGTCGGCCCAGGATGACGCGACGCATCACAATCACTCCAGTCAGATCCATAAAGACGCCCAACGGGTATGAAAGACTTTGACGTTGGCTTCCATGGAAGTTGAGTTCTAAGAGGCGAGTTGAGTGAAGTGTAAGTTAGGCGAGGGGGACGTTTGGTAGCGGCGCGACGCGGAGCGACAGGATCGAGAGAGTGCGACTGAGTGGCGCGAGACTGTGTGTGTGGACAGGTGCGTGGTAAGGGGCGAACCACTGTTGAGCCTGGCTCCAGTGAGGAGTGCGAACTGTGGATTAGACAGATACTTATTCATTTGTGAGCACACATTAATTGTGCTGATTTAAATTGTAATTTAAATATAATTAATAAATAAAACTGTATAAAATCAAATGGGCTACCCCAAGAACCCGTTTTCCCCACTCGTAACAATATTGTGGAAAGTTTAGTTTTCAACTTAATTGGTCACAGCTCAACAGCTGATTTATAAGTTGGTGATCCTCACTGTGATTCGAAACTATGTGGTTTGATTACCGTACCGACCGCTACCACGTCCTGTACTCACGTCCCTGGTTCAATATAACTATGCTGATTTCTGAATTAATAATTTTAATGAACAGTATCCTGTTTTAAATTTGTTAAGCTTAAGGGTACACATTTAACAAGGTTAAACTTCTAGACTTCTTGAGTGGCCGAACTTCAACAAAATGAAAAAAATATATATGTATAGGACATACTTTTTGCATAATTAGCTGGACAAGTTGAATTTTTGAAATTTTTATCCAGCATGGATAAGGAGAACCAAATGTAATAAACAACTAAACATTTTTGGGCTTTAAGGCAATGCTGATTGCTACGCGTGGTATGGTTAAAATTATTTCAGAAAATTTTTTTTTGATGAAATTTATCCTTTTAAAATTACGAAAATTCTGATGATTTTTAAAGGTCAGGTAATAATTTTTTTCTGGAATATATTAGACAATATAACATAAACGCCAGTAAAATTGACTACAAACCTAAAAAAAATCCAACCTTTTCCTTCTTCATAATGCATAACGTTAAGAATTAAACTTAACCAGCTTATTATGCAAGACGTATGCGCCATATGTTTTAATTTTTGTGTACGTTCAGCCACCCAAAAAGTCACCAAGTTTAACCGCGTGGAATGTAAATATAAAATAATGACCTGGATCGGGACATACACTCTTACGTATAGTTTTAAGATGTATTCGTTGTATTTAATGTACAAACACTACTGTGAATACTAAACTACTGCATATGACATGTGTCTTTTCTAATGTAATGAAACACATTTGTTTGGCTTCTTAAAATTTATAAATTAAGAATTATAAAAACAGCAAGACGACACATTGATTTTAACAGCTGTTATTGCACAACAGTTTTTATAACTAATTAATGAAAATTTACCGTCATTAAGGGAGTTATAAAACATTTATTTAGAAAACGAATAATATAGCATAAAAATAATTTTGTATACATTTTACTAGCCTGAAACCAATAATTTCATAATTGCTATTCTATCCTTTAATACTGCTACATACATAAATTATGCAAAAAAATATACACACGAAAATGAACTATGGGGGCTAGGCTAGCAATTATTACGCTGCAACCAATAAATGTGCAATATAAAAATTTATTGAAAATTGGTATTGCCATAATATTTTTCTTACACTATAAAGTGAAAGTGTAAAGAAATTACATTATATAACTTACAATTCTTTATATGACGAGTAAAATCATTAAAATACTAAAAATATAAAAATATTTTGGTTTGGATAATTTAAAATATATACTCCTAAGTCATATAAAAATATTTTAGGTACTAAGGTTTCAAATAATTATCTCGTAAAATTCATGGAATTTATTTGCCTGGATCTACACCCAGTATTAAGTTGAGTGTCAAACATTTACACGATAACGTAAGATGCTTGTTAAAAAATTTAGGGATAATAGAATAAAAAATCATATTAAATATGCTGTCTTTGTGCAGGAGTAGCTTGTTCAAAAGAATTTCTTGTTTTTATTTTTGAGATTTAGAATGTCAATATTCCAGACAGTAATATGCTTAAACGAGCAATTTTTTTGCATATATATGCATGTAACCTAATAACTTTCTCTATACGTACTCTAAATATTTCATTTACATTTACCGTACAACTACTTCAGGGGACGAGATAGGGATCTAGCTGTATTCCAACTATAGCAAAAATAGTCTTAACTTTAATTTTGGTTATAAGAATTCATAAATACAAGAATGTACAAATACTCTTACATCAAAAATGTATAAATGCCATGAAATAACGTTTATTACAACATACATAAGCGTGTGTGTTCGTTTGAAGTTATTTAAACTAAAATACAGTTATTTCAATATGCAGCTATAACTAACTATTTTCACACACATGGTAATTGAGTACGTTTCATCGTAGAGGGTCTCGGTCATCCGTGTTTTCAAATTTCTAAATAAATGAAGGCCACACTTCATTAGCTATACAAATGTCGGTGGCCGACACGGAGGGTGGAGGGTGAAGGACAATAACCCACGGAAGTTTCAATGGGCGCAGTGCAGGCGGGATAATGGGCGGGTACAGGCGGGCCAGCTAAAGATGGGTCCTCGACGACATAAATCTTTAGTTATATTCGCGGAACAAAAGAAGACCCCACTCCCCCCTCTCGGAGTTAAACTTTCCGCACAGGTAGCCGTGAAGCAATTTATATTAAACTTCCTGCGCGACGACAAAATTCGCAGCCCCATCCCCTAGCTCTTGCAATTCCCCCCTCCTTTTTTTTTACCCAACAACCCGTCCGCTTTCTGAAACCCCCTACCCCTTTCCCAACGATTCTCGGGGCAAATTCTCCTGAAGTTTATACCTCCCACTCTACCTCAAGTACCTCGGTGTCTTATAGTCACATTGTGTTCCGCGACTCAAGTTCCCCCCCCCCCCCTCTCCAAACACCCAACCGCGGCTGGTTTTGAAGAGGGTTCCCAAGGCCGAAGTGGAATGGGAACTTGCGACGCCACCCCCTTTCTACCTTTCCCAAGTCCCACGCGAAAAAGAAATCGTTCTAAGTTCACCACCAATACACAAAGACACAAAGACTGCCTTCTTATGCTCTCACGCGTACTTTACGACGCGACCGCGTGGGTCCCAATTTCGAGCAAAGGAACGCATTTTCGTTCTCGAAGTAATATTTTTTTTTTCTGAACGGAATCTGTGCAAAACCCAGCAAAACGTTTCGATATCCTTCCAATACATTTTCCATGCAGCCTGTGTTTCCGTAAAATAAATGCTGTACGAGTTGTGAGCCGAAAATATGCATCAACAAGGACTAGGAAGTTCCGAGGGTTCATTTGATCCAAGCGCCTAATGATATCCAAGCTAAGGCTGACAATTCATTAGTCGCAGTTATACCTTTCCCGAGATAACTCAAAGAAGTGTCGTATAATTTATGGTCCACTGGAAAATTAGCGCAATAAAACGAGTATTTTGATACATTTTATTTCTAATGAATTCACAAAATTTTTATATTTCTTAAATTTGAAAACAATTTCGGCAAGATTACGGGGAAAAAAAAAATTAAAAATTGCTTCCAATCACGAAACACGTTGTAAATTTTATTATTTTAATATATAGGATACGTAATCAAAAAAAATTGAAATAAGGAAAATGCACCGTAAGAATACTAATATGGGGAAAAAATGTTTCGATTTGTATTTGAAAAAAAAAAAACACAAATTTATCTCATACCAATACCCAAAGATGATACGTACTTAACGAAAAATTGTGAAAAGTAGTTGTTTATAGAGCTGTAAATGCAAACTGTAGCAATTTTATCTTATGTTGAATGCTTTAAAGTATTCGTTTCTTTCTGGTGAAATGTGCCCTTTTTTAAAAAAAAACACGACATAGCATTTTAGCAAGCGGTGTCATTATTTAAACTGCAACTTTCGGGCTTCAATGCTGTTGGACCATTTCATGAAACTTCGGAAATCTTTTTTTCCTCGACAACAGAAACTACAAAAGAAAACAGTTCAGTATTTGAAAATCTGAAAATCAAATCCCTTTTTTTTTTTTTTTTCAATAATATAGATAATGTACCCGCGAATGTACCGTATATTTCCGCAGAAGTATTGAACCGTGAATGTGTTCATCATCCATCGATGGAAAAAAAATCCCGCCCAAAGTAGCACAATAAATTTATTTCACTTAAACGGCCCAATGTGTGCGGTGTACTATACATAACTATAAATAAGATATTTATAAAAATATAAAAAATGGTATTTTATAAATTGTAGTAATCTTTTAGAAAATTTAACCTTAAATAGGTGGGAAACTCAGGTTTCAAATTATTAATTGATCCGGAATATATTTATAAACTTTCGGATACTGAATTTTCTTACTTTGAAAATGAGTCATAATAATAATAATATAAGCGTATTAATGCAAAACCTTCACTTCAAGTGCATGCTTATCCTGTTTAGAATTGACTCAGAACAAATCAATCATATTATGGCGTAAAATTCACATACAATCTGTTATATGTAATTACGAAGTAACAGTAGTTTTTATTTGAAGTAATGTTTTATTGAAAAATCTGTAACCTATCTGTAATTTCGAATAGTGCATGGAGGGGTTGAACGAAGTCGTGCTTAATGTAATGTGTTTATTATTTTAAATATTTAGAATATATATAATTTAAAATTAATCAGTAGTTAAAATGATACTTATTTTAACTGCTTCAAAAATAATAAATGTGATCAATTCATTAATATCAAAGTGAATGTATGTGAAAATGACAATAATGTAATAATGTATTAACCGTTAGAGCTGCCAGATACCGAACAAAATAAACAGAGGGTACTGATCATCGTGCGTTACCTTTAAAAGCCAAAATATTTATTTCGGTTGTTTTATTCGCTATTCTTCAGATGGAGGCCATTTACAGAAATACAAAAAACTTAAACATATTACATTTAACACACACAATTGCAGAAAAAACTTTAAAATACAAACATACAATTTAAGACGAAAATAAAGTGACAATAAACGTGACAATACAACACATAGGAAGGCATACAGATGTAGAAAATGTTCATAACATATATTTTTTTTTAAATTTTACAATTTTTCCTAAATTATGATGATATAAAAAATTTTTACAACAAAATAAAGCTAAAATTTTGTATATAGTGGTTTGAATTTTTCATATTTTTTTTAACGCTTTCCCATAATTATGTCAAGAATACAAATACATATTTAATGTTATCGGCAAAAAATATCATCTTTTATAATAGTTTTCAAATTCTTTGTGTTTGATTTTATTTCCATTCAAATGTTATAATTTGTGCCAAGTAGTATAGGAAAGGGGCTCCGGGGACAAGGGTTCAGGGTAAGGTGCAAGGTGCCGACCGAGCTCTGACGACACGTCCATCTCTGACGTCGCAGCGGCCATCTTGGATGGCCTTGGCCTTGACCACCATCTTTGATCCGCAATTTTGGATCCGCCATATTTAAATCGAGCGCCCCACTCACTCATGATGAAATTTTCGTCACGGCCGCCATATTGATTTTTTTGTTCCGCTGGAGGCCGCCATCTTGGATACCGTTGACTTTGTTTCTGTTGTGTGTTCCTAGAGAGCGCCAGCATCGCTCTTGATTTTTTTTGGTTCTGCTGGAGGCCGCCATCTTAGATATCGTCGACTTTGTTTCTGCTTTTTGTTCCTAGAGAAATCCAGCGTCGCTCTGTCTCATCACATAAGGACGATTTTACATTACTTACCAGAGATGTTATTTTCCTTATCGACATATTAAATTTAATTTTTATGCAAAATACATTGGAAGCGCTGTGATTCGAACCATCGCAGCTCTGATCTCTAGGTTGAAAAACATATGCCTTTCACAGCACGGCCTTCTGTTTTTTTTAAGTTGTTTGGCACACCGGCAAGTTTGACAGTCACCTATGTGCCAATACTCTTCCCCTCCTTAATGTTTTTTTAATGTAACCCCTCGTCGTTGTGAAATTGTAGTTGTAGTTATTGGTGTATGGGTAAGTGCCAAGGAGACGATAAGGACAACACAAATTACAACAATGTCTTACCCGAGATTCGAACCCAGAGCCCCCGCACCGTATCCCGGTGCGTTGCCGACTACGCTACGGAGGCCGACTCCATCGAGACAGTGACCAGACTGAGAATTAAATAAGGTTTATATAAAGATAACATGCATATTGGAACTTGTAATTTTTTTAAAATTTGAAGTAATAATAGCATCACCTGTTCGAGACAGAACTGCCATCTTGTATTAAGAGGTAAACGTTTCAATTATCGTTATGCCCACCATCTTGAAAATATTTTTTTACAATCCGATTTTAATGAAAAAAATTTAAAATTCACCAAAAAATAACTTATTAAGAAAGTGATTGATTAGATCGATTTCTGTCCTCGGTTCGAACCCAATAAGAACAAAAAAAAAAACGACTGATCCTTCCTCCACGGAACCCACCTGCAGACTGACCTCCCACCACCAATACCAAGGTATATATCGTCAGCTGGTATGACGTCATGTCCACCATCTTGTCATCGTCTGCTAGAGTGTGCTGATGCCATGTTAGTGTAATTTTCTGTTCACCATACCTTTGACCTCGACTGTTGGCATTGAACTTTGACCTTGATCTTGAATTTGACCTCAACTGTTGAAATTAAACTTTGAGCTTGACCTTGAACTTTGTCTTTGACCATAAACTTTAAACTTGACCTTGGCCTTGACGGTCATCTTAGATCCGCCATTTTGTGTTCAGTACTCTCTACCAGAAACGATAGTTATCATATATCACCTGCTAGAGGACATTGCCACCATCATGTTTTCATCTGTTGGAGGATGTCATCTTGTGTGTGAACTTGTCTGATAGAGTGCATTACCATCATATTTGTTTAAGTTCTACCCGCTAGAGTGCAGTAATAATTTATTATTACGAAGGCGTCCGCCATCTTGAAATTTGGATGCCATCTTAAATTGTGTAATTATTTAGCTAGAAATTCGGGAAAATATCCAAAAAATTTTCAAAAAATTCACTCATTAAAGTAATGATTGATTCGATCGATTCCTGTCCTTGGTTAGATCCCTGGGCGATGCAGAAAATTATTTTTGTGTAAAAAATATCAATTTAAATAAATAAGATGGTATGACATAAAAGAGGCTAAAAATCCTCTACTACCAGCCTCTAGTGAACCAATATGGCCACCGTCTTAAAATTTGTATTTATTAACCTAGAAATTCGGGAAAAATCCCAAAATCCACCGAAAAAAATCACTCATTAATTTATGTATTGAATCGAAGGATTCCTGTCCTCGGTTTGATTCTTGACCAGTGTCAGATGTAACTAAATATTAAATAAATTGCATGTTCTGTTTTCCATTACCTTTCGCGGAGTTTTTTTTAATCATTCACTCCACGAAATACAACTCAAAACAGTATACCTATCCGACGAATTAAATACGTTGCCGATAAGCCTAACATGTAAGTCTATTTTTTCGATACTTAGAATAACCTCTAAAACGTTCACGTACAAAGCCATCCATACATATAGACCAAGCGTCTTCGGACCGCGAGACCGGGTAATAAACAATGTCAGATGTATAGACCAGTCATTTCCGAACCTCACGACCTTCTTCATAGACAGATAATTATATCCAATTAAACCAACGTAACATGTTTTACGCTTACAAGAGGATCAAGAATTCCTGAAAAAAGATTTATCAAGACAAAGAGGTTTTGGAATAGTAAACATTCAGAGATACATTTGAATACGTACATTTAACGAAACGTCAAACATTCAACAAAAGAACACACTGAACATACAGTACACACAGTACACACAGGCAACGGAATGAACACACAATGTTCACGCAATTGACGCGTAATACACGCATTGTACACGCAATGTACGCAATGACCACACAACGTTCACGCAGTTCAAGCATTTAATGAAAACGAAGCACAATCGGAAGTACAATCATCGAAAAGGAAGTGACAGTTTGAAATGTAAAACCTCTAGTACTAACTTTGAGAACTATCTAATTTAAAACAGTAGTATATAATAGCCGGTCCTGAAACTGGCTTCTGGCTGCGGTGCTGTGTGTCCTTTCCGCCATCTTGGATTTTGACGTCACGGCGGCAATCTTGGACGAGCGTAACGTGACAATGTACGTAACGTGACACTTTTTCGTGCGTGCAGCCGGAGTAACGGGACACAGTGTAACGGGACATAACGTAACGGGACAAGTATATCACGGCGGCCATTTTGGATCCACCATTTTTATGACGTCATTGTGTTCTCGAAAATTCCGGCGATGTGTTTTCCGCCATTTTGAATCATGACGTCACCGTTGCAATTTTCGTTACGGCCGCCATCTTTAACTTTTTTATTTATTATCCGATTTAAAAAAAAAATTTAAATTTATAAAAAAATTAAATTAATAAAATTTTAATAAATTATTAATAAAAAATTACATAAACGATACGGAGCTCGGAGTCCTCGGTTCGAACCCGACAGAGGCAAAAAAAATTAAAAAATGACGACCGATCCTTCCCCCGCGGTGGACGCAGGCAGAATGACCCCCACGACATATGTCAATGCACATATACCATCAGGTAGTATGACATCATGTCCGCCATCTTGAAATTTGGACGCCATCTTGAAAATCTTTATTTATTATCCGATTTTAATGAAAAAAATTCCAAAATTCATCAAAAAATTAACGTATTTGAATTCTGTTTGATTATATCGATGTACGTCCTTGGTTCGATTCCCGGCGAGAGAAAAACGGTCGATCCTTCCTCCATGAAAGCTACCTAGACTGATCTACCACCACCAGTACCAAGGTATATATCATCAACTGGTATGACATCATGTCCGCCATCTTGTCTTCATCCGCTGGAGACCACCATCTTGTTTTCGTCTGCTAGAGTGTGCCGATACCATGTAGTATAATTATCTGGTCACCATACTTTTGTCCTCAACTGTTGACATTGAACATTGACCTTGACCTTGAAATTTGACCTTGACCTTAAAATTTGACCTTGACCTTTAAATTTGACCTTGACCTTGAAATTTGACCTTTGACCTTGACCTTGAACTTTGACCTTGACCTTGAAATTTGACTTTGACCTTGAAATTTGACTTTGTCCTAGTCGACCATCATGGATCAGACATTTTATGTTCAGTACATGCTACCAGGAGCGACCACCTGCTGGAGTACAACATCTTGTGCGTGTACTCGTATTATAGAGTACATTTCCATCTGGTTAATTTTTTCTAACCTGCTACAGTGCAGTAATCATTTATTACCGAGGTGCCCCCGCCATCTTGAAATTCGACCGCCATCTTGAAATCATGTAATAATGTAGCTAGAAAAGCGGGAAAAAATCCAAAATTCATTAAATAAATCACTCATTAACTTACATATTGATTCGATCCGCTCCAGTCCTTGGTTCGATCCCTGAATGATGCAAAACATTTAATTTTATATAAAAAATAATAATTTCAATAAACCATGTTCAAAATTCTTAAAGAGACTTTAAATCCTCTACTACCATTATCCTATCAGACATCAAGACCACCATATTGGAAATTCGTAATTGTAATGCTAGAGATTCGGGAAAAAGTTCAAAATTCATTAAATAAATTTGTAATCTATATACTGATTGATTAGATCGACTAAGGTCCTTGGTTCGATCCCTGGCCGATACAAATCAACTTTAATTTTAAAAAAGTACCAGAAAAGTGTAAGGTTCGAGAAATAAAACACCTCAAAGTCTTTTACAAACATAATATTTATTACACAATTTCTATCCTACTACAGAATCAATTGCGAAAGCCAGCAATCTTATAAACATTTAGCCCTGCATAGACATGCAACGACTACTTCTTAGCTCCAACAGCTCCAAATGCTCCAAATGGCTCCAAATGCTCCAAACGGTCTTCAAATGGTTCCAACAGCTCCAACAACCTCCAAATGCTTGACAGCTCCAAATGGCTCCAAATGCTTCAAAAGGCTCCAAATGCTCCAAACGGCTCCAAATGCTCCAAATGTCTCCAAATGGCTCCAAATGCGCCAAACGCTCCAAATGTCTCCAAAAGGCTCCAAATGTCTCCAAATGGCTCCAACAGCCTCCAAATGCTTAACACAGCTCCAAATGGCTCCAAATGCTCCAAATGGCTCCAACAGCTCCAAAAGGCTCCAAATGCTTCAAAAGGCTCCAATTGTTCCAAGAGCTCCATCTTCAATCGGTTCCAACTGATTCCAATTACTTTTCTTATCGAACTTGGCATGATTACTAACATGTCTTTATAAGTATACATTTTGACTGGCAGTGGTAACATATTTTGCACCTTTAATTTATAAGTTTTATTTAGAAATCAGATTTCGATAAATGGTAGATACCATTTGGAAAGAATTTATATGAATTTATCTTCAAGTTTATACACATACATTTAATTTAAGCCATTATTGTATGTAGCCAGCTTCCCTCAGTTCTTTGAATATGAAGGATATTTCTTTAATGTTCGAATAGTTTCCTGCACAAAGCGATCCATGTAGTAGTCGTAGCCTGTCAACCAATATGTTAGGATCTTCCCATGAGGTATAATCAATCTCTTCTGCTACGTTCATCATCCTTGCATGTTTATAATAAATATTATTATCTCTGGTGTCTTTCGTTTTAACACCATCCTCAAGGTCACTTTCGTCATCGTGCCAGTGATTATCACAAGCTTGATCAGGATAATTTATTTTATTACGACGTTTCCATCGTTTTGGTCTCAAACCTCCATCACAGTCTTCGCTCTTGCATGCTTTTGGTGCTTCAGCACAGTACTCAATCATGTCAACCTTAGATGTGTCAGCACAGTCTTCGTTCATGCCAGCTTCTGATGTGTCACCACAGTCTTCAATCATGTCAGCACCACAAACTTGATCAGGATAATTTATTTTATTACGTCGTTTCCATCGTTTTGGTATCAGACCGCCATCACAATCTTCGATCTTGCCTGCTTTAGGTGCTTCAGTACAGTACTCAATCATGTCAGCCTCAGATGTGTCACCATAATCTTCAATCATGCTCGCTTCAGATGATTCATCAAAGTCTTCGACCTTGTAAGCTTCAGATGGTTCTCCATCTTTCTCATTTTCATGGAGACGACTAGATATTGGAGTAAATATATTTTCATTTCTAATGTGGTTACAACTTCCTTCGTTTGTTTTAAATTTTAAATTATTATCTTGATCTAGATCAGTAATTTTAGCATTAGCTTTTTCGCCTTCGTTCCTCTTCCGCGATGTTGTAGCCCAGTCTTCGTTATCTTTATTCATCTTAATTGTACAGGTCTTGTAATGTCTATCCAAGTAATATCTTCTACCAAAGGATTTCTGACACTGACTGCAATGAAATGGTTTTTGACAAGGACCCAAATTACACTCGCTTCTCTCATGTCGTTTAGCATTCTTTCTCAAGGTAAACACCTTGCTACAGTATCTACAGTGATGACGTTTCGATACAGCAACAAATCCCGAATCAGGATTCATATTAGTTACTGAGATTAATGCCAGATGCAAACTAAGAGTTTTAAATTAGATATATTACTTAAATAGATTTTTTTAATTATTTCATCAGCGAGAATTAATTTATCTCATTCAAAGGTACTTGTTGCAAGTAGTTCTGCTTTTCAACAACAGATGTCGCTACATGTTACTTGCAGGTAAATAATATTTAGTTCTTTTATGCGGGATGCGGGATGCTCACTAACGATCGCAATAGAACGATGGCTTCGCTAGACTCCAAGGAGAAGGAAGTTCGCCCATCCTGTTAGTGCTTCTTAGATTTCTCAGAGATAATTTGACTGAGTAATGATATATATATATATTTTTAAATATCCACCTGATAAAAATATTACAAGTGATGATTAAGTAGCAGAAGTTCACTAATTATATGCAATCTTGAATAAAAAATGACATGCTTCATTAAGTAAAAAAATCCTTCATGCAGAGATAAATTCCTCATCAGTAACCAGAAGCACTCGGAGAAAACCATCAGATGTCTAGTCAGGAATAATCAGAAGCACCCAGAGAAAACCATCAAAATATTGTCAAGAATAATCAGGAGCACACGGAGAAATCCACCATAATACTGTCAAGAATAAACTGGAGCACACGGAGAAAACCGCCATAATATTGACAAGAATAATCGGAAGCACACGGAGAAAACCGCCACAAGTTTTCTTTGATATCATAAAATTTTCAGGAAAAAATAATAATTAATAAAAATAAATTAATAAAAAATTTTAAAAAATAAAATAAAAAAATACATAAACAGATTCTGCTAGCTTGTGAACTTCTCATTGTTGAACAAAGATATAGTTCTAGTACAAGCCAGAATTTTATGTATTTTTTTATTTTATTTTTTAAAATTTTTTATTAATTTATTTTTATTAATTATTATTTTTTCCTGAAAATTTTATGATATCAAAGAAAACTTGTGGCGGTTTTCTCCGTGTGCTTCCGATTATTCTTGTCAATATTATGGCGGTTTTCTCCGTGTGCTCCAGTTTATTCTTGACAGTATTATGGTGGATTTCTCCGTGTGCTCCTGATTATTCTTGACAATATTTTGATGGTTTTCTCTGGGTGCTTCTGATTATTCCTGACTAGACATCTGATGGTTTTCTCCGAGTGCTTCTGGTTACTGATGAGGAATTTATCTCTGCATGAAGGATTTTTTTACTTAATGAAGCATGTCATTTTTTATTCAAGGTTGCATATAATTAGTGAACTTCTGCTACTTAATCATCACTTGTAATATTTTTATCAGGTGGATATTTAAAAATATATATATATCATTACTCAGTCAAATTATCTCTGAGAAATCTAAGAAGCACTAACAGGATGGGCGAACTTCCTTCTCCTTGGAGTCTAGCGAAGCCATCGTTCTATTGCGATCGTTAGTGAGCATCCCGCATCCCGCATAAAAGAACTAAATATTATTTACCTGCAAGTAACATGTAGCGACATCTGTTGTTGAAAAGCAGAACTACTTGCAACAAGTACCTTTGAATGAGATAAATTAATTCTCGCTGATGAAATAATTAAAAAAATCTATTTAAGTAATATATCTAATTTAAAACTCTTAGTTTGCATCTGGCATTAGTCTCAGTAACTAATATGAATCCTGATTCGGGATTTGTTGCTGTATCGAAACGTCATCACTGTAGATACTGTAGCAAGGTGTTTACCTTGAGAAAGAATGCTAAACGACATGAGAGAAGCGAGTGTAATTTGGGTCCTTGTCAAAAACCATTTCATTGCAGTCAGTGTCAGAAATCCTTTGGTAGAAGATATTACTTGGATAGACATTACAAGACCTGTACAATTAAGATGAATAAAGATAACGAAGACTGGGCTACAACATCGCGGAAGAGGAACGAAGGCGAAAAAGCTAATGCTAAAATTACTGATCTAGATCAAGATAATAATTTAAAATTTAAAACAAACGAAGGAAGTTGTAACCACATTAGAAATGAAAATATATTTACTCCAATATCTAGTCGTCTCCATGAAAATGAGAAAGATGGAGAACCATCTGAATCTTACAAGGTCGAAGACTTTGATGAATCATCTGAAGCGGGCATGATTGAAGATTATGGTGACACATCTGAGGCTGACATGATTGAGTACTGTACTGAAGCACCTAAAGCAGGCAAGATCGAAGATTGTGATGGCGGTCTGATACCAAAACGATGGAAACGACGTAATAAAATAAATTATCCTGATCAAGTTTGTGGTGCTGACATGATTGAAGACTGTGGTGACACATCAGAAGCTGGCATGAACGAAGACTGTGCTGACACATCTAAGGTTGACATGATTGAGTACTGTGCTGAAGCACCAAAAGCATGCAAGAGCGAAGACTGTGATGGAGGTTTGAGACCAAAACGATGGAAACGTCGTAATAAAATAAATTATCCTGATCAAGCTTGTGATAATCACTGGCACGATGACGAAAGTGACCTTGAGGATGGTGTTAAAACGAAAGACACCAGAGATAATAATATTTATTATAAACATGCAAGGATGATGAACGTAGCAGAAGAGATTGATTATACCTCATGGGAAGATCCTAACATATTGGTTGACAGGCTACGACTACTACATGGATCGCTTTGTGCAGGAAACTATTCGAACATTAAAGAAATATCCTTCATATTCAAAGAACTGAGGGAAGCTGGCTACATACAATAATGGCTTAAATTAAATGTATGTGTATAAACTTGAAGATAAATTCATATAAATTCTTTCCAAATGGTATCTACCATTTATCGAAATCTGATTTCTAAATAAAACTTATAAATTAAAGGTGCAAAATATGTTACCACTGCCAGTCAAAATGTATACTTATAAAGACATGTTAGTAATCATGCCAAGTTCGATAAGAAAAGTAATTGGAATCAGTTGGAACCGATTGAAGATGGAGCTCTTGGAACAATTGGAGCCTTTTGAAGCATTTGGAGCCTTTTGGAGCTGTTGGAGCCATTTGGAGCATTTGGAGCCATTTGGAGCTGTGTTAAGCATTTGGAGGCTGTTGGAGCCATTTGGAGACATTTGGAGCATTTGGAGCCGTTTGGAGCATTTGGAGCCTTTTGAATCATTTGGAGCCATTTGGAGCTGTCAAGCATTTGGAGGTTGTTGGAGCTGTTGGAACCATTTGAAGACCGTTTGGAGCATTTGGAGCCATTTGGAGCATTTGGAGCTGTTGGAGCTAAGAAGTAGTCGTTGCATGTCTATGCAGGGCTAAATGTTTATAAGATTGCTGGCTTTCGCAATTGATTCTGTAGTAGGATAGAAATTGTGTAATAAATATTATGTTTGTAAAAGACTTTGAGGTGTTTTATTTCTCGAACCTTACACTTTTCTGGTACTTTTTTAAAATTAAAGTTGATTTGTATCGGCCAGGGATCGAACCAAGGACCTTAGTCGATCTAATCAATCAGTATATAGATTACAAATTTATTTAATGAATTTTGAACTTTTTCCCGAATCTCTAGCATTACAATTACGAATTTCCAATATGGTGGTCTTGATGTCTGATAGGATAATGGTAGTAGAGGATTTAAAGTCTCTTTAAGAATTTTGAACATGGTTTATTGAAATTATTATTTTTTATATAAAATTAAATGTTTTGCATCATTCAGGGATCGAACCAAGGACTGGAGCGGATCGAATCAATATGTAAGTTAATGAGTGATTTATTTAATGAATTTTGGATTTTTTCCCGCTTTTCTATCTACATTATTACATGATTTCAAGATGGCGGTCGAATTTCAAGATGGCGGGGGCACCTCGGTAATAAATGATTACTGCACTGTAGCAGGTTAGAATAAAATTAACCGAATGGAAATGTACTCTATAATACGAGTACACGCACAAGATGTTGTACTCCAGCAGGTGGTCGCTCCTGGTAGCATGTACTGAACATAGAATGTCGGATCCATGATGGTCGACTAGGACAAAGTCAAATTTCAAGGTCAAAGTCAAATTTCAAGGTCAAGGTTCAAGGTCAAGGTCAAAGGTCAAATTTCAATGTCAAGGTCAAATTTCAAGGTCAAGGTCAAATTTCAAGGTCAAGGTCAATGTTCAATGTCAACAGTTGAGGACAAAAGTATGGTGACCAGATAATTATACTACATGGTATCGGCACACTCTAGCAGACGAAAACAAGATGGTGGTCTCCAGCGGATGAAGACAAGATGGCGGACGTGATGTCATACCAGTTGATGATATATACCTTGGTACTGGTGGTGGTAGATCAGTCTAGGTAGCTTTCATGGAGGAAGGATCGACCGTTTTTCTCTCGCCGGGAATCGAACCAAGGACGTACATCGATATAATCAAACAGAATTCAAATACGTTAATTTTTTGATGAATTTTGGAATTTTTTTCATTAAAATCGGATAATAAATAAAGATTTTCAAGATGGCGTCCAAATTTCAAGATGGCGGACATGATGTCATACTACCTGATGGTATATGTGCATTGACATATGTCGTGGGGGTCATTCTGCCTGCGTCCACCGCGGGGGAAGGATCGGTCGTCATTTTTTAATTTTTTTTGCCTCTGTCGGGTTCGAACCGAGGACTCCGAGCTCCGTATCGTTTATGTAATTTTTTTATTAATAATTTATTAAAATTTTATTAATTTAATTTTTTTATAAATTAAAAATTTTTTTTTAAATCGGATAATAAATAAAAAAGTTAAAGATGGCGGCCGTAACGAAAATTGCAACGGTGACGTCATGATTAAAAATGGCGGAAAACACATCGCCGGAATTTTCGAGAACACAATGACGTCATAAAAATGGTGGATCCAAAATGGCCGCCGTGATATACTTGTCCCGTTACGTTATGTCCCGTTACACTGTGTCCCGTTACTCCGGCTTCACGCACGAAAAAGTGTCACGTTACCTACATTGTCACGTTACGCTCGTCCAAGATGGCCGCCGTGACGTCAAAATCCAAGATGGCGGAAAGGACACACAGCACCGCAGCCAGAAGCCAGTTTCAGGACCGGCTATTATATACTACTTAAAACAAATTACATTACAAGCTCTATAAATATAAAGGTTTTCTTTGAATGGCTATCATTATGATTGAAGCGAAAAAGCACCATTCTAAAGTTTCTTGTAACATTACTATAAATACGAAATAAAGGTTATTAACATTTAAATTGTTGTAAAAATTACATTGAATATATTGTACATTTCCCACCCATTACCTTTTTCCATAAATAAATGTGGAAAGGATATACATTTTTTGCGGTACCTATATAGGCTGATAACTTCCAATACTTTTCGGACGTTACAGAAATTTAGAGTGAAGAATTAAACACCACGTGGTTCGCAGTTGATAAATTAAAGAAATACGCCGATCATAGTGTTTAGATGGCGTTTTTATTCGTTACTGTTGTAAAATAGGCCCAAATACTATATTACATCACCGGTTAAAATATACAAAAGTGAAGCTAAATTGAGAAATGTCTCACAGGCATAGTAGCACGTACCCAAGGTGTTTCGGAAATAGCTTTTACTTCTAGCTGTAGAAAACAGGAGACACATAGCACGTGTTCAACTTTAAAACCTCATAATAATTTAGACATTACAGGAAATGTTCCGTAAGCTTATAATAGAAGCAATAAAAACGGATAAAGAGAAAACATAATAAATATTTCAGTTAATTTCCAGCTTAAAAAGGATAAGGAAGTATCCTTCTTCCTGTTGTATTATTCGTCTGTGCGCTGTTTTAGACTTTATACCTAAAAAATAGAAGGGAAACTGACAAAATACAAAACAAGATAAAACAATAATTAATTATTGACAGTTAAATCGCCAAGATATAAGAATATATTTAGAAGAAAACATGAAAATGAAAGATTGGTTATCTTTATTGAGTTATTGTGCATCTAACAATCTGAACTGATATCTTGATATTAAAAATAGAGATTTAAGAAACTCTAGCGTGCTGTTGAACGTGCAGCTTATAGTACATTTACTTGGATCTACATATTTGTCTGTTTTTTTGACGTGACAATGTCTAATAAATCGATGAACGCCGGCTGCACGCACGAAAAAGTGTCCCGTAACGAACATTGTCCCACTACGGATGTGTCCCGTTACGCTCATTGCACGCATGCGCCGTATCTCTCTTCCCCTCGATTGTAACGACAATCGATTTGACTTTTCAATCATGTTTTCGTCGTTTGAATTATTAATATTATATAAAAGTAATGTTGAATTTTCAAATACGTTTTTAACGAACAATGGTGTTTTACAGTTACACATAATAATTCAAATTACACGCGGGATCTTTTCAACAATGTTTTAAAAAAATATTGTAACACATAATAAATAAGTTTGGTGTATTTGAGATGCGTATTTGTTATAAAATCGTATTCTAAAAACGAAATATTAATATTCCCCTACGGTGATACTATCTACAGAGACGGACGCGATCCGAACGAATCATGCTCTCTCTATCAGCTGCCGCGGGAACCAGGCACTCGTTAATACATATTGTCCTTGGCTTATCGCGAGGGGCGTTATTATTAATGAATTATAAATAAAATTTCGTGCCCGGTCTCACAATTGCATATCATTTTGAGGACTGGATGACATATAAACGTAAAATATTCTCGACGAATTTTAATCTGTGGTTTTGATTGATTATTACAACAACAATTTCGGCAATAAAGGTTTATTATTCTTGCATTTTAAAAATCTGATTACTAGTATAATTTCAAGTATTTATTCTTTTATTATTAAAAAAAGTAGCATCTGTCGGAAGTGCAGTAATAATAGGTTATGTTAGATATTTTATTACAGTTTATTTATATGAAAACTTGTTCATAATTATATTTAAACGAAAACTTAATGTGGTTTTCATTGCTTATTACAACAACAATTTCGGCAATAAAGGTTATTTATTCTTGCATTTTAAAAATCTGATTACTTGTGAAATTTCAAGTTTTTATTCTTTTATTATTAAAAAAATTAGCATCTGTCTGCGAGTGCAGTAATAATAGGTTATGTTACAATTGACTAAAAAATTATGGTGATTCATATAAATGATGATATATATTTGATTACAGTTTATTTATATGAAAACGTGTTCATAATTATATTTAAACTTTATAATTAAACGCCAGTTTTCTAAAATTAATTACAAGTCATCTACACGTGAACTGTTCCGTCGACTGTTAATAAAGTGAAGTAAAAAGTTAATGTGGTTTTAATTACTTATTACCACAAAAATTTCGACAATAAAGGTTAATTATTCTTGCATTTTAAAAATCTGATTACTAGTATAATTGCAAGTATTTATTCATTTATTATTAAAATAAAAATGATTAAATTTTATTCATAAAAGTATGCAATCATTTCATGAATGTTTTGTTATGACGTTGTTATGTCGTCCGTAAACTGACTTTACAGACAACCAATTTTTTTATCACGTTTTTATTAAATCGCTTCATTGTCTCTTGGTATGTTCCGTACACTTGATTGCACTTAATTTTCAAACTAACTTCGCGATGAGCTAGAGACTTGGAACTTTGAACATAGCTCAGAACGGGATGAAAATGCAGTATTAACTCGCTTTCTTGTCTGTATGTCTTTTTGGTACAATTGTTTCTTTTTTTAGCAAGCCCCTGTATTCACGGCATTAGACTACAAGCGTACAGTACAGTGTTGCGGGATGCATAACGCTGTATTCCCAGGCGGTGCCTACGGTACCGACTTTCCAACTGTTTGTATAGACTTTGACAATACTGTTTTTAAAGGAAAAAAAAATTAAACAAATTAATATATAATATGTAGGTAAAACTATTTTGTATTTATGAATGTGAAGTCAAACTGAACTAAACCTGCAATTTGCCTAATGTATCTGTCATAATATCTTCAAGATGTTTAAAAGCGTTTCGAAAATTTCAGAAGCACAATACTAAAAAGCAGAAAATAATTAATAAAAAAGGTTTTAACAAAACACGTTTTACATCCAACTTAGACAAAAAAATTGATTTCTCCTAGCTCCATACAGATTTATAAGCCCATTCAGATTCCTAATCCAATTACAGATTGTCCTGAAAATGTGTGATTGTGAATTTTTAATAGCTATGAAAATACGTTTAATAATTAAAACAAAAAAAGACATGGGGCGCTCACCCAGATCTCTTAACAATTTTATTGTGCTGCAAATGAAACTAAATGTTGTTTGAGTTTTGTGGACGTGGTATATAAAAAAATATTTAATTATTTTTATTCTGTAACATAATTACTTGTAGAGTTATAATACAATCTTAGTCCTCATTTACACGATGACATTCAAACCCGAGTTACGCTACCACAGAAGTTTACAATGTAACATTCTCATTATATAAACTGCGTGATAGTTACTATCTCGGCTATCAGAATAGTACTCTTGCTATATTAAGCCGAGATTTCTGCATCACTTTTTGTAACTGCTTCGATAAAATCTATATTTATTCTGAAAATTCAACAAATTAATGAATGTTATATAGGCCCTATATTATATATCCTATGCTGACTGGTAGTTTAAATGTGGTTAAATCAACCAAAAAATAATAATAAAAAACATTTAAGGTGATCATTTTCTAACTTTTTTTGCAGTACATTTAAGCACCAAGACTGCCTCTTACAGCAGACTTGTTTAAAAAAACTCTTTTCCTTTTTTCTCCCATGCTAGGTTTGCTTTCGCATTTAATTAATGTAATTTTCTCTACAAGACTAGTGTAAGAATACACAAAATACATATATTTTTTAAGGGATAATTTAGCTGTCACAAAGCTATTTGTACGAACATGTAAATATCTATCGCAAAAATGACCATTTTTCAGTCCCGTGACAATATGGCGAAATAATACTCTTTTTTCAAAGAATATTCAACAGCGAATTCATTAAAAACGGACATACACGATACATGTAAGGTAATATAATTATATCTGTTTGAAGTTATTACACTGACTAAGGGTGTGATATTTTGAAAGGTTTTTGACAAAACAGACCATTATCCCGAGGGGAGAAAAAAATAGATTGAAGGGAAAACATATCTAATCCCCTAGTACGCACAGAATAAAATGCGTTGAAAATGTTTTAAAACCCTGTTAAGTATTAGCTAAAAATATGGTCTGAAACGAATTTTTTTACGACCAGCTGGTACTGCAAGGCGTGACATTTAGTTAAACAGGACCTTCGACCTTAATGTTACAACGAAACGCACAGAAGTTAATACTTCGAAATATGCGCCAGTAGGTACTGTCTCGTCGAAAGCGTCACTAGAGAGGGAATTAAAATTGACAAAAATCTGGGAGGGTACGGAAGGCCGCTCCTATCGCAAGAAACCGGCCGAACATTACCCCGGAGTGATTTCGTTGTAACCGTGGAAAACCGGAATTATTATGTCTGGAACGGAATTCGAATTCAGAGCCTTATCGCTGCGCTACCTTGCACCAGGTTCGATGAAAAAGAAACTTTAGACCTGTACCATTACCGGTTATGTTACTTAATTCAAGTAACACACACATATATATGTATACACACGTTTTACCAATAACAATAACTTAAATTTTCTGGCGTATCAAGTGAATAAATTGAAACCTTCGTTTTAAACTGTTTAAGTATTTGATTTTTGATGAAAATGAATTAAAAAAAAACATAAGATTCTGTCGTTGAATTTACCATTGCTTGCTAACCACAGCCGGGACTTAAGGATAAAAACTATTTTAAAGAGTATAACGAAATGAAGTTCAAAATTTCCTGTTAAATAAAAGAATAGGAATAGAGTCAGTTGGCGCAAAAGTAAGAAGAAAAAAAAAGCAATCCAGATAGCCCCGTTCGGAATCCCGGGAAATCCATCATGATTTCGGTTTTAAATGGTTTCACCGAAATAATTTCAAACACAGGCTGAGAAGTTTCCTTAATATGCATAATAACTCCATACGGGCGCAAAAGTTTTCATATTTAAGCTCTGTCTCACACATCCTGTTGATTTTCTTTTGCAATTTTGAGGGGCTGTTTTTAAATATTAATATTGATACTTCTTTTCCATTTGTTTTTCTGCCACAAATATTTTCATCATATAGACATTCTCTTTGTGCAATATCATGTGTGTAAAATTTAGCGCAAGTATAGTTAATTACGAAGGCTTTCACGCATTTTTACACACATTATATTCACTGAGCGAGCATTTGTTGAAAACATTTGCGGCTGAACAAATGGAAGGAAAGCATCGAGTTAAAAATTTTAATTAGCGCTTAAAAATAAGTGATGACGTAAAAACGAAACAAAAATTAACATAGCGTGTGAAACCTAGCTTTAAGGAAGCAATAGTAATTTTTCAATTATTCAAAACAATCCACAGTGTCACCTCTTAGGTATGATTAGCACATTTACTGAATTCAGAGGATTTTAATATCTATAATCGATACCTGTTGTAAAGTTGAAGCCACTCTGATAATAAAATTGTCGGAAAACAAACCTCAACTGTATAAAGGGTTTATGCTAGAAGTTTTGTTAATAGCTCAAAAAATACTCTCTAGGAATAATAGCAACGAAGTCATCATAAAGTGAGTACTGTCAAACAGACGATGTTAACAACACATCGACAAAGAATGAGCGTTAAACTTCATTTGTTTTGCTACTCAGATGGGACAGAGGTGTGACTTAATCATTGTCAAGACAGATGTTGCCCAAACAATTTCCCTAACTTCCACGGTACTATGGACTGTCAGGAGACGGCGTGCTGTGACCTAGTTGAAGTCACTTTCTACCTCACCATCACCGAATTGCGAAAAATTGTGCTTGACAAAGTCTGATGATGGAGGGTTTGGGGAGGGAGGAATCCTCATCCTTCCTTCAATTGAAAATATCGGTAAAATTTTCTCTCGCCAAATCGCTACCCTATATTGTCAAGAGGAACGAAACAAGACTGATTTCGAGAGGATGCCAAGCGAGGAGAAGTTAATACAAGTCTCGAGAGCGCTTGCGGAGGCGCTTATTTTCGTTTCACGAACACGGAGTGGTTTAGTTTCTTTCAAAAGGAAGAGAAGGGGAGGGTGGAGTTGCGTGACCGAGGGGAATAAACAAGACCAGGCGGCTACGAGTTTGGCCCCTTCATGCGTGGCGCCGTTTGGAGGGTGAAAGCCATGACGTCACTCGGACGAGTGGCCTTGATCGGTTTTGTTTCGAGACGGGGCGCACGCGCTCAGAAAGTGCGGGGAAGCTAAGGGCGACGCTGGCTCGCGTATTACATCCTTCTTCACCTCTATGTACTGGGCAAAAAACTGGCGCGTAACCCTCTCATCGGTAACGTTCCTCTATGGTTCATTTAGCGGTGACTCGGTAATTCTATGGTGGAATATAAAAGATAAAGGCTCCCTGCACTGCTTTCTACCACGTAAAATATCGTGTTCACAATTTTTCATACCCAAAAACGTACGTGAAAACACTCTTTTTAGCCATTTTCACTGTCCAAAATATACACGTTCAACACGAAACCTTGAATAGAAAATTCTATCGACAAGTACAATGTCCCTTTCAACAAAACCTGAGTGTTTTGTAAATGACGCGTTGACACCTGGTGATCTACGCGCCGTTCAGTAGCCTAGCCAGGCAGAAACCTTAAGTCTGTGTAGTAGCGTAACTGGTATCAAAACTTTGACAGTTCTCAAGAGCACAACCAGCGGTACCAATTTTTCTGAACTGTTGCTTGTGAAAGTGTCGACAGAACAACAGTGGTAGAAATATAGGTACGTACAAAGACCATTGGAGCCAACGACCAAATGTCTGAAAGATTGGAAACTCAAAGTTGTTTTCCTGTACCCGCATAGAATTCCCAACTATACTGCAATCTATAAATCTACAAATGAAATAATGTGATCGAAAGTGCGTGACGATAGAATGTATTGAAAAAAGTTTATTGTCAACGCTTTTTTTAAAGCTCAAACGGAGGCATTAATAACTATCAGTCTTACATAGTTGAGTATTAATAACTGTAAAAACCTTAAGGCTTGTTTATTGCCAGAAAGCTTGATAGAATTTCGGAACTCTGAAGGGTTTTATTTCGTTATAAAAAGAGTTCTTTACATTATGAAATATATTATACCGGCTAATTTCATTGCCTTCAGTTATTATATAAGCAATCAGACGGTAACATATTACCGTACAAAACTCACATTTCACTAACAGTATATTTAAAAAATAATTTTTGTTTTCACCACTATTTATTATTTAATTCATACATTTATTTCTGTCTTAAGTACTAAAGCTCTCCATAAATTAAAAAAAAAAAACTTGCTAGCTATGGTAGCTCTATCTTTCGTGTCGATTTGAACCACTACTTGTTATAAAAGGGCTATTTGAGTTGCCACCCGCTGATCGGAGAAACATTTGAAAGCTGTCAAATTTCAGACAAGTTAAACGACACAGAGTATGAAAAGAGAGAGAGAATTCAACTCATGTTTTTCAAGCGAGTGAGTATGTATGAGTCAGGTGGTTTTAATGATCACACGTATGCAAATAATTCTGGCGCTTAAAATAGATGTACATTTATGTATTAAAATTATGGTACAGTAGATAATTTTTGTTTTCTTTTACGTGTTGTTGTTAACTAGTATAAACATGCACTCTATAAAAACACCAGTCAAAGGAAATTGGGAAAGGCACATTGTAAGGAATCATCCCATAATTTTCTTGGGGTTATTTCAAGAAACCATTGAAAACAAAAATCTTGATGGATGAACAGAGATAAAAATCCTATGAAATTCAAGACCAAAATTTTACCGCTACTTATTTCCCGGATAGAATGAAATATCTAGCCATATATTATCGGAGGAATACAAAAAGTAATCAGTTATAATTTTTATCTTTTTACTTTCGCTTTATTCAAATGAATGAACAAGTGTGTTTCTTCCCGGGAATGTTATTGCCGTTATCTGAGATAAGTGAAAGATGAGACCATGAGATGGAGCTACACGGCAGAATGAATGGTCGATAAGAAAAGGAAGTACCTCAAGAAAAATCTATACACTGTAATTTTTTTGTAAATTGAATTAATGAATATTATTTAATTAAAATGTATAATTACAGATATTTGTACATTTGTATATTTACATGAAAAAAAACTGTATCATTAAAAAATAGTGTTCGCAGTAAAACTGGGTTCGGATTCTTATCCGGGCATTTATGCTTTGTGAGTCCCAGTACTGTGAATAGTTAAAGTTATTTGTAAACCGTTCCCTGAATAGCCTTTCATTATTAACTACGCAAATTAATTAGCATAACAAAACAAAACAAAGTCAAATTTATTTATTATCATATCAATGGTTTAAAAAAAGCTTGAATGAAACATGAAATAAAAAATACTATGCGCCAATTATAGTAAAAATAACTCAGGATTATCTCGAAAAATCTAATTTCATATATACATAAATAATCATAGCAATGTGTTGCACAAAGTAAGAATATCTTTATTGCAGTATTACAAACTATTACTTGGTAACTGGTTTGCAAAGGAATCTCTTTTAAAATATACATTTTTTTCTGTGTAGATTCGCGGCAACGTACGACACTTTCCCCACTAGCGATAAGTCCTGGTTTCTGAACCTACCGGCATTTATAACAGGATCTCCTTTGAGGGGAAAGTGTAGTTTTACCACTCAAACACCTCTTTACACTGCACTTTTTTATTTGATTTTGTTATATTGATCCCCTTCATATAGAATAATATTTGAAAAATCTGGTGGCCAGTTTAGTGGTAAATCGGTGCAAAATGTGAAGTATAGCAGGAATGTCCACAATTGTATCAAGAGATCAATGCTTTAGGATTTAAAAACATTTTGACAATAAAACATATTGACGTAAATCACATTTAATTTACTCCAAGTGAGGTTAATATAGGTATGGCTGCAAAATTTATTTTTATTAATGTTTGAAACTTGGGATAATTTGATTATAAAAAACCAAACGCTTTAAATAAAAAAAAACACTTTATTTGAGAAAAAATTAGGAAATAAACTAACCATAAAATGAATAATAAGAATTAAAAATAATAAGGAAACAGAATAAAACATTATTTAAATGTTAAATTTTATATATTTAAACAACTGTTGTTTTATTGAAGCCATAAAAAGGAGCAAAATTTTGGCTTTTTCTAAATAATCTAAATAAAATTTTAATAAAAGTAATTTGAAAATTTTACGACCGAGTTACCCCTACTATGAATTTACCTCTACGAATAATTTACCCCAACCTACCTTACTGTAAATGAAGTAAATATATGAACAGTACTTATTTAAATTACAGAGTGTGTTAGAAAAACGTGCTAGTATATGTAATGCACAGCTGATGAAATTGGATAACAAATATTTCTGAACAAAACATTACAATCGTTTTCGTTATTTACTAACTCGTAAGAAGTGGAAAACTTTTCACATCAAATATCTCATAAAATAAGTGCACACCCAGGTGGTTGGATGGGTAAAAAGAGAGAAAAAACTGACCGAAAAAAGCAAACCGAGCAAATTCTCCGTCATGATGAAATCCCATTGGGAAGAAAGGACGGAGGGAAGAAATTGGGTTTACCTTCTCTACTTCTTCGCCAGCAGACAAAAAAGAGAAATAAACCAGTTGTTCGGTGTTCCAAAAATCAGTGGAATTTATCTCCTTAAGTTAACATATTTTATTGAACGTTTAAAATAAAAGATGAAAGGAACATGAAAATTAGGCTCCCCCTTTCTCTATAAAATTTTAAAAATTAAAAAAAAAATATTTTTAGATGGAATTGTTTGCATTTTCGCTGTATTTATTTGTTTATTCATTTACCGTCTATGTAGGTGACGTATTTAACGCTATATGCCTTCTACTACACTTAGCAACATTTTTTAAATTATAAACTATTGTATTAGTTACCCCAAACACAACAGTTTAACAAAACAAATGTAGAGTTGACGATACATTAGGCAATATGTTTAAAACTACACTAAGCGCTTAATAAAATGTGGAAAAACATGGGTTGAACATCAAAAACTACAATCATAATTAATTTAAATATTACTCTAAATTAAGTACAAACATACACTTGCTGTAATTATCAAATGGGAAAAACGTCAGAAAAAAAACGAAAGAAAAAATATGTCATTCATAAAATATCGTCAGTAGATGTATTTGTTAAAACGAATTAGATTTAAACAAAAATATAACATAATTCAGGGACTCGCTTTAAACGTGAACCCCCTAAAGTACGTTTGAAGGTATAAGGCACGAGGTTAAAATATCTTCCCGTTAGTGCTTTTATCATCACTGTGAGTCTGAAATGTAGTGTAAAGGAGTCAAATTTTTATTAAAATTTCCGAGAATTTACACACAATATAGGCTAAAGTGGATTGACAAAACAAGTTTCATTAATATTCATAAAAAAACATGAAACATTGGAAAATTGAAATTGAAATAAAATCATTCTTAATTTTTACTACACTAAATTTCAAAAAAATTAACAAACTTATCATTATATAATTTTGTCCATCATAACACCATTACCACTTGTTACAATTATGAAACACTTGGAAGTGTTTCCTAAAGTTTATTGTCAAAATTTGTTCAACTTTATAAGCAACTAGCTAAACCCGGCCACGCTTTGCTGTGGCACAGTTTAATATTAATTCATTGTTTAATTTAATATTTTACTGTGCATGGCTGTGGAATGTAATAGAAGAAATAAAAATGTGTTTAGCTTAAATATTTTTATTGTAAAGCTAATGGAAGGACTACATTCCTTGTTTTCCCATTTTTTGCATAAACATATAGATCAGATGGTTTACCGACTCTGGAGCACCCGACATATAAATGTCCATGAGAGAAGCATTCATTTTCTAAATTCAAACCGCACACTTGCAAAGATTGTCCTTGTGCTTTATTGATGGTCATAGCGAACGCAAGGCGTATTGGAAATTGAAGTCGTTTGAACTCGAACGCCATATCTGTCGGAATAAGTGGTATTCGTGGAAGTAATACGTCTTCACCTTTATGAAGTCCAATCAAAATTGTTGCTTCAATAAGATTATCCATTAATTTTTTAACTACTAATGGTGTACCATTACATAATTTAGGCTGACAGATATTTCGAAGCAATATAATTGGCACACCAATTTTCAAATTCAAAATATGTGGTGGTAATCCTGGAACATCGAGTGAATTGAGAAATTCCGTTGGAAAGTTCACTGCTTCATTTTGGTGCACTACTGAATCAATAGATTTGTATGTCATTGTTTCACCTTCGATTCTGTTTATAATACTATTGTTCATATCGTGTACGTCAACATTTTTAGCCGCTAGAATGGCTCTTTCGCTCAACCATGCATGATTTTTGAATTTTGTTTCGATGTTTTGGAATACCTTGTCTACTAATTCCTCTTTTGAATCTACGATGTTGCATAAATCAGATGATAAGCTGATTTTTCCTGTTTCTGGATTTGTAGGTACAGTGCCGTTACCAACTTCAATTAATTGTCTTGAAAATATGACTGCTGTTGGATCGTTCTGAAGTTTAACTCGCATATTCGTGGTTAAATGCATTTTTTTACTGTGCTCCAAAAATTTGAATATTTTAAGCAGGCATGCAATTCATCAGCAGGTGTTGAGCGAGGTATCACTGGGAGCGTTTGCCTGAAATCACCGGATAGTAACACCAACACTCCCCCAAATGGATCTGGATTATTTCGCAAATATTTCAGTGTATGGTCTAATGCTTCCAATGACTTTTTGTGAGCCATTGTACACTCATCCCATACAATGATTTTGCACGTCTGAAGAACTTTTCCCATTCCTGATGTTTTTGAAATGTTACATGTTGGACTTTCTGTGCATTGCATGTTTAGTGATAGTTTAAGAGCTGAATGCGCTATTCTACCTCCTTCCATTAATGTTGCAGCAATACCCGAGGAAGCAAGAGCTAATGCAATATGGCCATTTGAACGGATCGTAGCAAGGATTAAGGAAATTAAGAATGTTTTTCCAGTTCCACCTGGAGCATCCAAAAAGTACAATCCACCGGATTGGTTGGCCACAGCTTGTATGATAGTATTATATACTATATTTTGTTCTTGAAGGAGTCTCGGTGTATTTTCCTGGACGAACAGCTGTAAGTCATTTCTGTTGTATGATTGTTCTCTAAGTAGTTCTCTGTCAAATGTCGCATTGATGGACCGGTTCGGTGCCGTCACTCCCAATTGAGTCAACGACTTACCACATATTGTCAGACAAAGATCCTCAATGAATATCAGCGCTTCATTGTATACTTCTTCTGTGAAATCCAAGTCATGATTCCATTCTTTAATTAAACATTTATAAATGATACCATACACGTAAACTGGTCACAGTGACACATTTTGTGCTTAATCAATATTTGGCTTATTAGAAAACAAAACAAAAGTGTTAAAAGATTATTGTTAGAAAAATCAACAAACACATTTTGCTATGACAACAGGGTTGATATGACAACCGGTTTGATATATCAACAATTATCATAACAACGTACGTGATTATAACAAATTATAATAGCAATATATAAGATATAAGCTACAAGATAAGAATTATTTAATTTTCAAATGTATTGTACGAAATGTATTTTTTAATTTAAACGTATTTTTATCAATAGAGTCGAAAGAATATACTTTCAAATTAAATAAAGTTTTTTATTCTTTCTTGAAATATATATATATACATATTTGTGTAAATTATAGTCGTCAAGGCACAATGGTCGAGTAGCCTGATGTGCTTGAACTTCGACAATATTGTACAGCATCGTCGAGCGTGGTCACAACTAAGTTGGGTGACCATGATATTTAGTTATAGAAACTTTTTTTTCCGACTTTTCCGGTGGATTTTCCCAAAATTTTATTTAATATAAACACTCTTCTGTTAAGATGCAATGTTCTGTAAAAATTTCAATCCAAACCATCGTATACTTTCCGAGTTTTGCGGCCAAATACATACGAAAGCTAAATTTTTATATATATAGATTGTCACATTAAAAACTTGACTCTTTTTGTATTAATGTTATAAGCGATGTGAACAAAAAAAAATTTCTTAAAGAGATTAAACTTCTCTCCATGATAACCAAGTGAATAGAGTATTTTTTACATATGAGGCATTCAGAATAATTATTCATGTCCTCGTCATCAGCGGACACTTTGACTATGACCCAACTGCACTTACTGTTGCTTGAGTGATGGTGTTGTCTCTTAGCTGCTTTTGTGTGATTTTCCATCGGTAGCTTAGGTGTAGTTATTTTTCTGCAGAGATGATTGCAGATATTGACGTGACAACGTCTAATAAATCGATGTACGCCGGCTGCACGCACGAAAAAGTGTCCCGTTACGCACATTGTTCCGTTACGCTGTGTCCCATTATGCACATTGTTCCGTTACGCTGTGTCCCGTTACGCACATTGTTCCGTTACGCTGTTTCCCGTTACGCTCATTGTACGCTTGCGCCGCATCGATCTCTCTTCCACTCGACTGTTTATAAAGTGAAGTGAAAAGTTAATGTGGTTTTCATTGCTTATTACAACAACAATTTCAGCAATAAAGGTTAATTATTCTTGCATTTTAAAAATCTGATTACTAGTATAATTTCAAGTATTTATTTTTTTATTATTAAAATAAAAATGATTCAATTTTATTCATAAGGTATGCAATCATTTCATCAATGTTTTGTTATGACGTCACGTTAAACTATCGTCCGTAAACCGACTTTACAGACAACCAAAATTTTTTTTGTGATAAATCCGCTGACTAAAAGAGCAGAGCCTCTTTTTGTTCACGCTGAAGGTTTGACTGGAACTCTCCTGATGGGTTAGTGTCTAACCCTGGAGCTTGTCGTGGATTGGATAGACGTTCAGGAAAGCCTTTTCATGTGAAAAGGGAGGATGTTCAGAAAAGCCTGGCGCTACTATGGAATACTGTGAAATGAAAGGGATTTGAGGAATATTTTGCCTCATTTTGATATCCTGTAAAATGGAAGGATAATCAGGAAAACTTGCATTACTCTGGCTTCTTGTGAAATGGAGAAATTCTCGGGAAAGTTTTACTTTTACTCTGACTTAATGAGAAATGGAAGGATTTTCAGGAATGTTTTTCTCTAATTTGACTACCTGTGAAATAGAAGAAAGTCCAAGAGAGCCTTGCATAGCATTACTCTGACTTCCTGTGAAATGTTTGCACGTTTAGGAAAGCTTTCAATGCTTTGACTTTCTGCGGACTATACTTCGTGCTGTGTGAAGGAAAACAAAGTCCACATTGGTGAAGAGGTCAGTGCATGATTGGGGTTTACTGAACGATAGTTGAGAATGCTTATTGAAAAAGAGAGGTAATCCAATACCTGCCAACTGTCTTCAGATCTTTTGAAAATGGATATAGAATGTCATTACGCATTGAAAACTGTTAGGCTATTGGGCGGAAATTTTTCGCTGTCATCTTCTTAAAAATTACTTTTATTAACAAATAATATTCTAACAATTCTTTATCTAAAAGTTATAATAAAACGGCTTCCACTCTTATATATCGTTTACCTTTTATTTTAGCTGTTATATTTCAACCCTTTTCTAAAATGTAGACTTGCAAAGTTTATCGAGGAAAATTGAAGAATTTGTTTGTATTATTATCACATTAAGTTAATAAAATACATTTTCTATAGATTTCTTGCCCTAATCTTTACGTTTCGTCATTTAAAAATATTCAGTATTATTAGTTCTCAATTTATTCCTAGGAACGAAATTAGGCAAACCAAAAGGGGAAAAATTACGAACAGTATTTGATTTATCTTAAGCGCTATAGTAAACCACGCTAACAAGTTACCTCAAATGAATATACTGTCATTAAAAACACTACACGAATGATTTACATCACAATTGGTAACACACATACGATATTTATTCTATGAATAACAGGCTCTCATACTGAAAGCTACACTAACTCACCACAGATTTTAAAACATATCGACTTCTAAGACATCGTGCATGCAATAAAACTCTCACAAGTAAACTTGAAATGCCGCCGCGCATGCGGCCGTTGCTATAACAGGAAGGCGAACCATGCAGTCTGTAAATACCTCGGGGGACCAAATTAGGAGTGGGGACGAAATTCGAGCACTCAATGTTAGTATAGTTCTCGAACAAAAAGTACACATCACCTCCTAGATTAAGATATTCCTGACAACTGTACATAAAATTTTAAGATATTTACATCACAAGACATTACAGTTAACCTTAAGCCCCAATTTATTATTATGGACTCATTGAAAACCAGACATAGGTGCCTACTAAGTCTCAAAACTTCCCTCAAAATATAATAAAACGAAAAAAAAATTTCCTTCTTAATAAGTTACAAATTCGTAAGATTTGTAAAAATGTGTAAACATATAACAACTTTTTAAATATTTTTCGAATATAATGTTGCTTTATTTTTTATATATATAGTAAATAAACACGGATACATAAATCCATTACTATTCAAAACGATTAAAACCAAAGCGTTATTGAGAGCTATTTAAAAAGTAAGTTTAAATCAAAGAATGTAACAATCGTAAAATAGCCAAAATAAATTTTAAAAACACTTTTTTTATTACCTCGACACAGTTTGAGTCATTAAAACCCACCATGTGGCCACCTGCAAAATAATTATTTTAAAAATTTCTGGAATCAGCACTCAAAGTGACATACCAGTACGAAAAATTAAAAAAGAATTCACTTATTTAGCTGTATTTTAGCTGTATTCCTTGCTATCAGCGCTGCGATTTGTGGGTTTGAGTTACTCATTGTGTATCCTGGTACAAAATATGCATAATTTACTAAAAATAATTACGTTCGTCCGTTACTTTGAAGATGGAAAGCTAAACATTGACGTTGTGAAAAAATAGTATTTTTTAATAATAAAGAATTATTTCACACTATATAGTACCAGCTGCAGTACCCGGCTTTGCCCGGGCTGAACACCGGGTGATATATTGTCCGCGAGTTACAGCAAAATGGATAGAGATATGTCCAGTGTGTTGGACATTAAGAAATGACACATAATTACTGTTTGTGTATCTGTGACCTATGATTTTCTGTTTACCCATGGCGATCGGTTGAAAGGTTTAGAAGTTGATGCGCTACAGCGCCATCTAGCGGCGAGTTACAAAAAAAATGGATAAAACTTTCTTCATGATAAAAACACTTCGATGTGCCAAATTTCATGGCGATCGGTCAAACGGTGTAAGAGTTTATCGACGACATACATGCCAACATCCAATTATATATATTCTTATATTTCGAAATTTTAGGGCTTTCACTTTTGCGGAAAGTGGATGTTCAGGACCTCGAATGGTTTGGAACACTCCATCTCGAAAGAAATGATATTTGAAATTCCTGAAATTTTCGAAATTTTGGGGCTTTGTGGTGATTTTGAGGACCCTGAATGGCTGGGAAACAATAAAAATCGAAAGAGAATGATATTTGAAATTTTTTAAATTTTGGGGTTTTCACCCCTTAGGGGGGTGGGTGTGTTGTTGAGGACACCGAATGGCTCGTAAACACTACAAATCGAAAGAGAATAGGTTTTTTGTAATTTTGGGACATTTTTTAATTATTGGGTCTTTGACTCCTTGTGGGAAGAGGGTAGTTTGAGGACCCCGAATGGCTTGGAAACACTCCAAATAGTAAAATAGTATTCTTAAATTTAAGAAATTTTTCGAAATTTTAGGGTTTTGCATTCCCCCAATCTCCTTACCACAAATTTATTGGAGAAGACGTCTTTGGGTAAACGTTCCGCCATCCCCCGGACACTTTAGTTTGTAATGACTTATTTTTAATACAATTTCCTCGAATTTTTCGAAATTTTGTGGCTTTCAGGACCTCGAATGGTTCGGAACACTCCATCTCGAAAGAAATTATATTTAAATTCCTGAAATTTTCGAGATTTTGGGGCTTTGTCCCCAGAGGGGGAGTGGTGATTTTGAGGACCCTGAATAGCAGGGAAACACTAAAAATCGAAAGAGAATGATTTTTGAAATTTTCTAAATTTTGGGGCTTTGACCCCTGTGAAGGGGAGGGGGGGAGGGGTGTGATGTTGAGGACCCCGAATGGCTCGTAAACACTCCAAATCAAAAGAGAATAGGTTTTAGAAGTTTTGGGAAATTTTTTTATTATTGGGTCTTTGACTCCTTGTGGGGGAGGGTAGTTTGAGGACCCCGAATGGCTCGGAAACACTCCAAATAGTATAAAAGTATACTTAAATTTAAGAAATTTTTCGAAATTTTGGGGTTTTGCATTCCCTCAAAATTGGGTGGGAAGTCGACTTTGGGTAAAAGTTCCACCATGCCCCGGACACTTAAGTTGGTAATGACTTAATTTTAATACAATTTCGTCCAATTTTTCGAAATTTTGTGCCTTTCACTTTTGTGGAAGGGAGGAGGGGGAGGGTGGAGGTTCAAGACCTCGAATGTTTCGAAGCACTCCATCTCGAAAAAAATAGATATTTGAAATTCCTAAAATTATTAAAATTTTGGGGCTTTTTCCTAGAGGGGGGGCGGGTGGTTCGAGGACCCTGAATGACTCGAAAACACTTAAAATCGAAAGAGAAATATTTAAAAAAAAATTTAAACTTTCGAAATTTTGGGGCTTTAACCAGATTTAAAGGGGGGGGAGGGGGTGATGTTGAGGACCCCGAATGGCTCGGAAACACTCCAAATCGAAAGAGATATAAAGGAATATAAGAATGTAGGCATTTACTGTACTCCTATCTACCATAATAACAATATTGACAAATAGAAAAACTTATTACCTACCTATGAATAATTTTCTAAATAAATTAATAAATAACTCTATGTTTAAGAATTTACGAACATACATAATATTAAACTTCAAACTATACACACCAAAAAAAAGGATGTTTTTGAAACTATTTTTTATTTGTCATAATGTTTAAAACATTTGTAGGATTTGTTTATATGTAAAACTGTGGTGGCAATATTTCGCTTATCCAAAGGAGTATAGAAATTAATAGAGATATCACTCCCTGTACACACCATAAATCTTTGAATTAAGTAAAAAAAAAAAAAAAAAAAAAAAAAAAAAAAAAAAAAAACCATAGTCCAAAATGAAACAAAAAGTATAAATAACAACTAATTTGACAAAAAAATTTATACAACTGGAATGACAATGTTAACATCCGCCTGAAATTTAATAGAAGTAGGTAGGTAAGAATATATATAAGAAATTAAATGAAATTAAAACATACATAAATAAAATTATCTCACACTCAACCAAACATAATGTTTAATATTAAATAAAGGAAGGTGGCAATTACACGTAACTATTCTAATTAATAAAAAATATCAACTTACCTGAAATAATAAAATTCAATTTTTTTCGAAGAAATTTATAAGTTTAAGAATTTATATACCTACATAATATTAAACTTCAAACTATCCACAAAATAAAAACCTAAGAATGTTAGTGTAATTAATTTTTTTTATTTGTCATAATACCTAAAATACATATGTTTACAAAATGAAACAAAGTATAAATAATGACCAATTTGACAAAAAAAAATTGTAAACTCGAATGACATTGAAAACACACACGTGAAATTTAAAAGAATTATGAGTGACCTAGGTAGAGAGAAAAAATTGTATAGAAGAAATTAAATAAAAAAATGGGTGCGTGTACTTAGGTACGCGCATGAGAAGTTATACCTCTTTGGCATCATTAAAAATTAGTTTTTAATTGCATGCAAAAATATTGCGTGGAGTCCCACCGCGCGGAAGAAGTGAAACTTCGTAATGTGGAAATGAAAATAGGAAGGGGTAGAAATTGATTTTTAGTGAAATCATATTGTATTAAATCAAACTAAAAAAATGAAGGAAATAAATTTGTAACGATTCATAGCTTGATCTTCAGAGAGAGAGAGAGAGAGAGAGAGAGAGAGAGAGAGAGAGAGAGAGAGAGAGGACACCTATTGAATGTCTATAAAACATACTTTTTTATGAGAGCAGATTTTCATGAAATAAATCATGAAATCATTCAACGATAAAAGCTGTTTATTTAACTAAGCGGACGGGTTCGCCCGAAGGAGAAAATTGACGCGGCAAGACCTCGTGGACATAGAGAAATGACACACACTCACTATTTATGTGTTTATGAAACATGATTTTTTCTGCAATTTAAATTGTAATATACAAAAACGGTATTGAAAATTGAAACAAATATGGCGACACCACAAACTGTCAAGATCTTTATTTTTTTCTTACTCTCTACTTAGTTCCTTACAATATAAAAACGTAACGTAATGGCTTGAAAGTTATTGCACGGCAGGCATAGAGGAATGACACTAACAGTTTGTACATCTATGACACACATTACATAAAATTAAAATATATTTTTTTAACCCTTTTAAAGATTATTTTTTTAGACAAAAGATAGCCTATGTCCATCCCCAGGATATAATCTATCTCCTTGCCAAATTTCATTACGATCCGTTCAGCCGTTCAGCCGGGAAAAGGTAACAAACAGACAGACAGACAGAGTTACCTTCGCATTTATAATATTAGTATTGATTTTATGACCATCTAATAATGAAATTTAATAAAAAAATCTTTTTCCTTAAAGAAATTTAAGTAAATATCCATAATGTTAACTAAATATTTATTACACCAAATACTCTACTGAGCTTGGATATCCTAGTTACAGTATTTCAATGTAAATTTTTTAAATATTTGTCAAACATGCATTTAATTTTTAACCTACTGTAAATACAAATTAATCTCAGTATCACATATGGACAGGAAAGCAAGATATACAAATCAGTACAACGACTAGATAATTTTTTTGTACGACAAAAGATATGAGTATATATTTTTGTATGAAATCTTGTGATAATATGAATGACACAACCCTGATCACCCTGATATCACAGTATTTTAGTCTGTTTAGTATAAAATTTATAGTCAGTTACCATATTACCTGTTTAGTCAGTTCGGTTAGTTTTTTTTCTTACATATTGAATACCTTTAATGAAGTCCAAGCACCAACACGAACGTTCATAACATTATTCATGCAATGAACACTTTTGGTTTGATAAAATTCTTTGAACATAATACATTGCAGTTTTGCACAATTGTAATGAAAAAATCCAATGATGTAAAATTAAAATACAGAAATGACAATATAAACTCACAGAGAGCAAGCCTTAATCAGATGATGTCAAACTTTAAATTTCAGACAAAAACATTGAATGTCTGTAAAGTCAGTTTACGGACGATAGTTTAACGTGACAACGTCATAACAAAACATTGATGAATTGATTGCATACTTTATGAATAAAATTGAATAATTTTTATTTTAATAATAAAAGAATAAATACTTGAAATTATACTAATAATCAGATTTTTAAAATGCAAGAATAATTAACCTTTATTGCCGAAATTGTTGTTGTAATAAGCAATGAAAACCACATTAACTTTTCACTTCACTTTATAAACAGTTGATTGGAAGAGAGAAAGATGCGGCGCAAGCATACAATGAGCGTAACGGGACACAGTGTAACGGAAGAATGTGCGTATCGGGACACTTTTACGTGCGTGCAGCCGGCGTTCATCGATTTCTTAGACGTTGTCACGTCAAAAAGTAAATTCCGTGGAAAGAATTTAGTCATGAAAAATAACAGCGTAGACTAACACAGTGGGCTAACAATTGCGAGACAGATTCAACAAGAACTGTAAACGCACAAAGACAACAACCCTGGACAACTCAGCGAACGATGAACTCAACGGTGAAAATAAACATGTATGGACAAGTAGTGAGTGTGTGTGTGTGTATATAGGTGTGTGTGTGTATAGGTGTGTGTATGTGTGTTTGTGTGTGTGGGAAAAAAAGGATTTCGGAGAACTAGATTCAATCCCGCCACGGGAAATTTAATAATTTTTTAAAATAATTTTTCCATTGGGACAGGCAGCATACTAACCCCACTATTTTCACCAATTAATAATATTACGCCAACCAGTATGAAGTCATGACGACCATCATGGATCAGCTATCTTTTTTTCGTCTGCATGAGTTCGTTGCCGCCATCTTGGATTATTGATTTAGCGATAGAGTGCATTAATTTGAATCACAAGACTGTCACAGCATCCACCATCTTGTCGGCCATGTTGGCCGTCAAATTGAAAATTTGTAGGTTAACCTAAAAATTCTGGAAAAATGCCAAAACATCATTAAAATATCATCTAATAATATAACGACTTATTCTATCGATTTTTGTCCTCGATTAGATCCTTGGCGGATGCAAAAAGTTTATTTTTGCTTAAAAATACTTATTGAAAATTTATTTAGCCAAATATTAATAAATTACTTCAAATTGGCTTAAAGGCTTTTTAACACACACCGTAAGCCAACGACATCATCTCGGAGTCAATTTTGAAAATACATCAAATAATTAATTTTTTTTATTAATTCACTTTAATTTATTTCTGTCCTTGGTCCAAACACAGTTTAAAAAAATCAATATCAAATTAAAAAGATGAACAGAGGAGAAAGTATATAGCACACACAAAGTGCCAGTCACTCAAGTGGCGAGGGTCGTGTGTTCGATTCCTATCTGAGGAATAACAGAAACTTTATTCTTGCCTCGTTAAGAATATACTGTTTATAAATACGAATACAGTTGAAAGTATTCACACGCGACTAGTCGAAGCGCCTGAATTGAAGCAAGTTAACCACAAAGTTTTAAAGACAACATGTGCAGACCACAGCGAGAGGCGGCCACGCGGCCATCGTACAAAGGACGTCCCCTTGCGCGAAAAGTTGCAAGCTTTCAGAACGCCGCGGCAGCCAGGTGTGAGCACGAGGCCACACAGCGCTCGCAACACGCCAGACTGTTGAACTCACAACCCGCAACACGTAAAGGACTTGTTCGGAACTACTTAAGAGCACGGAAACAAGAATGTGTATTAAAAACTAGCCTACAAATATATAATTTGCGACCGAAAAGTCGTTGTGCATATACCAGAGTCGAAACCAAGTTAAATACCACTAAAAGACATTGCTAGGAAAATTAGAAACAAATATACAGCAGAAAGTCTTCTTCCACGTGTAACACACATGATGCTTGAACACCATGAAACACACATGAAAATTTATAGGAATATATATTTTTTTCATATTAGTTTTTACAGGCACAATAAACATCCTCACTGTGAACTAGGACTCTATACACGACGGCTAACCAGCAAATATTTTAGTATCATTACGTCTACCCTGGAGTCTGTATGAAGTGTACCTTACAGCTACTACATTACTAACAACAAAACAAACATCCAAAATATTCGTAGCCTTATTTTTCGATACTTGGCTTCCTTTCAAAGAAGAAATGACCAATATCGAGCATATAGGACGAAAGTCTCCAAATTGACAGACCTACAGTACAGAATCCCAAACGTAACCATATAATAGCTTTCCTATAAAAGGGATGTCCAAAAATGGTTTTAACATACTTTAAATAAAGCTGACTAAGTCGTTAAAAAGTAATTAGTTGTTAATTTAATAAATCGTTTATCTACTATAAAATTAGGTTTAAATGATTATGAATTTAGGCACAAACCAATCCGACAATATGGGAAAATATTACGATATAGGATCCCAATTCAAATTTCTGTTACACTAAAACCGTGGAGGTATACCAAATGACACAATAAAAATATACAAAAAAATAACAATTATGTAAAAACTTAAAAGCTGAATTCACAATTCAAATGCCATTTAAATAAAATATACTTACGTAAGAAAATGTTGAGAAAAACTTCATTTTATTTAGTTACAGGCATACAGCCAAAGTTATAGAACATTCTCACATCTACATGTCCGATGACACGTACGTAAAATAAATTGTCAAAAAATATTAGTTCAGTTAAATATGTAGGGTTTCCACAAAAAAATTACTTAAAAAAATTAATTCGTTTGCAAAATTCGCAAATTCCATTTTTCGCAATCATATCCTTCCTAAGATAACAGATGCATGCAAAGTTAGTCAAGACATAGTCGAGCAAATAATTAATTTATTGAAAAGTTTTTTTCTAACGTGGTGAAAGAAATAAAAATATACGATTAAAATAAAGAAGGTGTCCAAATTCTTCAGCGGGGGGCTTATGCTACCAGGTTGACCTAACTTACTTGGTGACTCATTGCTGACGTTCAAACTGCGTGCCATCAAAGCACAAACATTATCCCTTGTACCGTCCTGCACACGACCCAGGGGCCAAGATCGAAACGGCACAGCTCGCACTTGTAGTCCGTAACACTTCACCTGCGCAATTTCTAGTTCCTCACACGGAATTATCTGAACGTCCGCACCCATCCGCTAGACCGACTAGTCGCACATTATTTTCCCTTAGCTCCACAGAAACAACTGAGCTCTCGTGACGTCACTCACCCACCAATCTGTCTAACCACTCTCACGTAGATATAAAACTAAACCTGAAGAAAAGTATCATGCACTACTTAAATTTTATTTAGTACTTAAGTTAATATTCATGCTAACCAAAATTTGTTACTAGCTATAAATAAATTGGGAATGTTTACATATGTATATAACACTTTACCAATTACAAGATCTGTTCAGTTTACCAACTTAACAAACATGAAATTATCAAACTTAAATTAAAAAGTTAAAAACTGAAATTAAACTTCAAACATAACTAAATCATAAGATATAAATTAATTATAAAAATTTTTAAAGACTATTTTATCAAAAGGAATAAATAAAAAAATATTTACTATGAAAATACAATTACAGGCGAGTGCGCAATGGTAACCAGGGTCACAGTGCTGTCGTCATCGTGCTGTCCACAATACCTGGTTAGTTACATAGTTGGTTTCATCTATTCGCTGTGTTGTCCCAGGTTATTGTATACCTGCATTTATTGTTCTTGTTGAGAACATCTCGTCTTTGTTAGCTCACTATGTTCGCCTGTGATAATATTTCATTAATAACTCAATTCCTTCCAGTATGTAAATACTTCCTACAAACAAACCTTTAATTTACTGCAGTGCTTAAACATTATTAATACTTATATAAAATGTTTTATTTTAACATTAATAAAAATTGAAAAAAATATATATTTTCAGTGACCTAATTTGACAACGTCCCTTGAGATCATCAGCTGCGCTTTCTACTGCTGTGTTACTAAGCCAACTGGTAATTAAGAATGAGATTATATATTATAATCTTTGTAATGCCAGATTTATTTCGTATTTTAAAACTAAGGATTACCTTTTACTATGACTATTTTAGTTTACTATCATAAAGATTCATTTGGCACACCAATACGTTTGTTATTCCCCCTAATATTAACGAAAGTGAACATATAAGGGTTTATGTTGCTACACGTTGGTTCGCCATTTTTGTGACACATTTCCGTTTATTGACTTCCGTTCCCTTTTCACGAAATTACTCCTACTAAATGTGTATAACGAGAGCTATTATGTTTGCACATAAAAATGGCACAAACTAACTCCCTAACTTCAACGAAGCTTATAACTGTTAGGAGATGGCGTTCTAAGACGCAGTTGAAGTCATTTTTTACCTCACCATCGCCATATTGCAACACACATTGCAGATCAAGCCTGATTTTTTTTAAATAAAATGTTTCTTTCGCAAAAACACAGTCACCTACTTTTCAAAAATTTGACCGAGTTTTTCAGTACTTGCCAAGCACGCGTAATATCTAACCTCGGCAAATAGCTAATTTATGTGTTTGTTATCACGTTACAAATAAACTTATAATACGAATTTTGGAGTCAAAATTTAATGTACAATTATTTGAAATTACGCCGAGAGCGATACATGTACGAACATTGTATTTTCAACTACAATTCTGGACACGAATCACACGTTGTTTCCAGAAACACCGCTAGAATTCGTTGCCGGAGCAGTTACGTCAACTATCGAATTTGCATAGCGAAATTTTAAACTATATATTGAAACGTATCCGATATTAGTACAAACGAATTGAAAAAAAATATTTAAAAAATCGTTTTTGAACCTTATTTTCGGCAAAGAAATTTTTTACAATAGTTCCCATTTTGTTAAAATTCACAAAACAGTTGATATCATAAAGTTTATGTTTAGCTTTGTGAACTTTTGATAGCACCATTTGCCACAGACAGATGGCAGCACCGTAGTTACACATTCCAATTACTCTTACCGAGTGCTGTTTACCGAGAGCTGAGATGTTACACGTCAAAAACGGACTTTAAACTTTTTTTTTACGTCGTCCAATGTTTTTTTTTTGGCTGTTCGCGAACATGGCTCAGCACCGACTTCTTACCTCCAGGGTTAAGCTTCCCGCAAGCCTACTTCGCTTCTCGCAACACGCAGGCCACTACAAACTGTGGCTTGCGTCGGGACTGCGAGAACAACGCCTAATAAGCAAGCAACCCGGCAGGCAACAGGCAAACACCCGCGGGCATTCGGACATCACGACGTGACCTGCCACGTTATAGTCTGTGCCACGCAGCTTGTCTCGGAAGTGACAGTTATAAATAGTACAAGTGAAATGTAATATTTTTTTCCTTAAATAAAAGTACGCCATGAATTCACAAAAAAAAAAAAAAAATACTCACCAAAGACGAGCACAAAAACGTTAAAAATATTAACCATATGTTTTATTTAATATAATTAAGAAAACCATTATTAATTAAGTACACAGAATACATTTATATGATGGCTAAAAATATAATTTACCTCCATAAAATAATGTTTCTATCTGTAAATATTTTCTTTTTGGCCGACAGTTATTAATGGTTATCTACAGCTTTGTACGCCCATGCAGGTTACATTCAGTTCTATATTTACTTAGCATTTTTACGTATTAAAATAATTCTACCCATACGAGTAATTATATGTTAGAAATTTAAACTCCTGAGAAAGTATTTTGAATAATACGATTATATTATTTTATCGTATTATATTTAAGTTTTTCGTTACACGATGTTTAAACATTTTCAGAAGCCATAAAGAAGTTTACATGAGTAAAATTAGGAATTCACATAAATGATTTGTTCGATAAAGTTGATAATTAAAAATCAAAAAAATCGTTCAATATTTATCTTTTAATCAAATATTTGTGCATTTACTGATATATATTATTCTGTCTAATTTAATTTTTAATAATAAATGTTGTGAGAATTATTTTGTCGTAGGCACGTTTTCTTACATTTTGTATCAACTGGTAGGTACTTAGAGTGCCTAAGAGTGTGCGAGAATGAGCGAGAGATAGAAAGAGAGACAGAGCGAAAGTTGAGAAACTTCGATACCCTCTTCGCTAAGCCTTCCGAACTTCAAGCGGACTAATCGATTTCTCCTAAACTTTGTACATTTCAACCGCATCCCCTGCAGGCCTGCCACGAAACTTTTCAACTATTTTGTTATTTTCCGCTGTATCAAGCCCTACTTTGTTCGACACCGAAATAATTCAATCACACAAAATGTAAGTGTAATTTTACACATAAATGTGTTGGTGTATTTTCACTTATGCGATTAAGGGGAAAAAAAATATATCAAAGGTTTACAGGCAAAGATCGAAATTATTTTTGTACATATGCGATGGCTTGTGGTGTATTTGTACTCCGTAGTATATAATTTTACTTATGCATACATGTGCGAAATCTAAGTACATTAATAAACTATGATAATATAATTTTGTAATTGGAAAGCCACTTTTTTTTTAAAAACAAAGTATTGAGCTAAAAACAAACTATGGTTTTTTTCGACATGAATATCCGTATTTTCTGTTACATAATAATTTTAAGTTTACTGTGTAAAATATTATGCTCGTTAACATTGATGAGTGCATATAAAACTTTAGTTCCATAAATAACCATATAAAACGCATGGTTCCATTTATGCATTCGAAAATGTAATTTAACACTGAATAAAATGAAATCGAACATGTACATTTATGTGTTTAAACCGTAGGTTTCCTAGAAACAGTTAAGTAAATTTACACAAACTTAACTTGTTTTATTTTAAATCGCACAGCATCTTAAAATACTAGTATAAAAAAGTCACTAACCGCGTCTATATGTTTGTTCGCTTACTTCTTCTTAACTACACAATGGATTTTCATGAGGATTCGACTATAATTTAGAGAATTTCTTCTTTATGATTTGTGTGTATACGACATTTATATTTAATTATTTGAAAAAATACAGAAACCAAGATGTTTTGTAATCAAGTCGTTAAAAAACAGCATTTAGCGCGTTTATGTGGCCTACGCTGACTTATATATGACATAATTCAAATAAGGTACTAAACAATTTTAGGTCTTAAAATAGTCTTACTACATGTTTCTAGCACATGTTTATATTCTAAGGATGACTAACAGTAACAATTTTTATCTTTAAAATTGGTTGTCTGTAAAGTCTTTTTACGGATGATAGTTTAACGTGACGTCATAACAAAACATTGATGAAATTATTGCATACTTTTATGAATAAAATTCAATCATTTTTATTGAATTATCACTATTTTGTATGGATACAAAGAATGAGTGAAATTAAATCTAAGTACAATTTAATTGATAAATTCACTTTTATTTGCACTCATTAATTCAAATATGTTTATTACTTTAACGAAGAGATTATTTTAACTATAACTTTTATACATGTTTGCTTTTTAACTTCAAGATCGTCGAGAATGTTTTACGATTTTTCGCAATTACACAATTAACGACGAAGTTTGTTCGTCGTGAAATTAAACGTAGAATTTAACTGAAATGCCCTTGCAGTTAATAAAATAAGTATTAGTAAGTTTAAGAAAGAATTTCGGCTTTTATATTCAACCCAAACGCTCGTGGTGCGCTGGGGCCGAGATTATAATTCGTCGAGAATATTTTACGTTTTTATGTCTTCCAGTGTTCAAAATGATATGCAATTGTGGGCCCGGGCACGAAATTTTATTTATAATTCATTAATAATAACGCCCCTCAAGATAAACAAAGGAAAATATGTATTAACGAGTGCCTGGTTGTCGCGGACGCGGATAGATAGCGCGATTCGTTCGGTTCGCGTCCGTCACCGTAGGTGACAGCACCGTAGGGGAATAATATTATTTTGTTTTTATAATACGATTTTATAACAAATACGCATCCCAAATACACCAAACTTATTTATAATGTGTTACAATATAAACATTGTGAAAAAGATCCCGGGTGTAATTTGAATTATTATGTGTAACTGTAAAACACAATTGTTCGTACAAAAGCGTATTTGAAAATTCAACATTACTTTTAAATAACAGTATCGATTGTGCTGAAAATAGGTGGACGATCGTTAAATTACATAATATTAATAATTCAAACGACGAAAACATGATTGAAATGTCAAATCGATGGTTGTTCCAATCTGTGGAAGAGAGATAGATGCGGCGCAAGCATACAATGAGCGTAACGGGACACAATGTAGTGGGACAATGGGTGTTACGGGACACGTTTTCATGCGTGCAGCCGGCGTTCATCGATTTATTAGACGTTGTCACGTCAAAAATTGTTTGAAAAATAATGAGTTATTAGCGAAGCTATTTTCATCGACATAGTATTGATCCGTAATCAAGTTCAAAATTAACTTTTACACCTTATCAAACGCTATTTATAGGTACTTCTATATATACTTTTATAAAACTTTAGTTTGCCTGCTTGTTTGTTTGTTAAACCTTTACGAAAAAACTACTGGACCGATTACATGAAACTTTTATTGTTTAAATTAGACGAGAGCCGGATATGTACCAATAAAACCACATTTTTTTCACAACCAATCGTAAAAATTTAAGGCGAGCTTCCATTTCAAGTTCATTCATATAAAGTATGGGTCAGTCTTGAGTGTCCCTTGCACTGGATGCCACGTGGACGGAGTATATCACAAAAAAAAATAGTGGTAAGATTTGATGAAATTTCACCATTTCATTAATAATAATTTTTTCGTTTCCATGGCAACGGCTTTTGCAGTGACAGTGGCGTACTCACGAGGTGGGAAGTGTACAATGAGCAGTGCGAGTGTTTTCTGCTTGTAGACTGTCGTAGCGAAGCGCGGGTAGTCCAGCTAGTACTTATTAAAATGATCTCACATTAGTAAATCGCAACCCTGTGAAGCCGGGACGAGTTGCTGTTTAATTAATATTTATGTATTATTTTGCAAAATTTTGCAACGGCTTTGAAGACGGATCGATTAACCAAGAGACTTACTTAGAAAAGTTGACCATGGTGCACTTAAGGAATGCCAGGCGGGAAGATTCTGCTATGATTTGCCGTTGCCTTTCGCTGTATGGGAATATACTTAAACGTTCGGAAAGGAAACTTCCCAAAAGTATAAAAAAAATCCTGACCCAGTTGGGGATCGAACCTAGAACCCAATAACCTTCAACTGGAACCTTCAAACACTGATCCAACAGTTCGATGTCTATCATTACAAATCCATTAATACATTAAGTAATAGTTGTGTGTTGAACAATGTGTTGAAAATTGACTAAAGACACTTAATTGAACTATTACCTTAGAACAACAGTTAACATTCCTATACTTTACCCGAATCTAAAACCCTATACAAACCCTCCCGTCTGGCTCAAAATTAATTAACATGCTGTGTGAATTATTAAAATTTGGTGTCAATAAGTTTGTCACTTGCCATTAAATATTTTTCTCTCCTGGCTGCTGTAGTGGAAGTGTGTGCTTTTAAAGGCCAGAACGAGACACTTAAACACTGTTGTTTCAGCAACAATAAAAATGTTTATTAAACTTTGTACAAATTAGACTAAACGTGCACCCATGCGTTCTTGAGACTCTATGATTATTGCAATATTCACAGCTAGTAAATCGCGACGAAGAACTATGAACAGATAAATATTCAAGTTACTCCCTGTTCCAAAATTAATTACATGGAACCATACCACAAGATTGGTGTTATTGCAGCTCATTAAAAAAATCAATCATTACACTTATAAAATATACTACAAACAAAGAATGAGGCAGTAGACTGAAAATAAAACAATGTTTCTTTACCTTCACTTCAAATGGTTACAACAACCAAAACTCATCATTCAATAATCTCCCATGTATTTACATTACTCTACAATTTGTGTATGGTTCCTAAGAAATAAAACACGAAAAGATTTTATATTGATGATTATCACTATAACTTACAACCAGTAACCGTATAGAATACAGCCACTAAAAGTTACCGTCTGTAAGTCCTGTGTGCGCGCTGAATTGTTCCTAAACACTCGTACATGCGTGTAGTACACTGATACCGCAAGAATACCACTAGTGTGCTGAGGTAATACAAAGTCGAGCACTCTCCTTACGAACCAACAGTAAGGGTGTTTCTGTGGCGAGTAGTCTCGTTGTCGCCTGCCGTGTCACGCGCTACTCGCAATCGGCTATCCACACGGTCTTCGACGGCGACGCACTGACAGGAACACGCAGTCTCACATGAGCCTTGCGCAACTCAGCGATGAAGAGCCGCAACCCAGTCGTACTCGTCAGCTCACAGGAAGAGGCACCCTGTCACACAAGTGCACCTGTACTAGCAGACACTGCATAATTCCTCGTATCATTGGATACATTGCTCGTCGGAGTCGCACGGTCTGTCTAACTCTAAGACTTAAGTCTTTGTGGTTATTTGTAAGACTTAAGTCGTTGTTGTAATTTGTCTAAGTCCAGTTCATAAACTCTGCCCTTTCTGTCACTTGCTGCTCAGTCTCAAAAAACAATACCATATTATCAACAGTGTGACATCAGCCCTTGTTTTTCGGTTATTTTCTTTAACTCGCTAACTCGCGTACTCGCCCGACGAGTAAAAAAATGTGACAGTCGTCGGTGAGCGTTTTCCACCCTCAGGCGATGTTGGCACACATCCAAATGGTCCAATTCCGCTGAGAGAGTTTTAACACACAGGAGTAGCCCAGCGAGTAGCAACTCGCTCCACGAGTTACACTATCGAGTATGTTGACCGATACCTGTTAACTTTTTTGTGAATTCGTTAAGCACCTTGACTGCGATTGCACTAAGTCCGAACTGACTGCTGAAAAGTTAGGTCCAGCTGACCGGAGTTTCAGGCTAAGTCCAAATCGGCGCGCAGTCTGGCAGAGTGACGGTGTTGGAAGATAATTGGCAGCGTGACGGCAGGTGTCGATGTCCGACGCGTAATAGATTCCCTGATCCCTCCGATTACTTCGCTTGATAGAGGCCAGGGCAGGCCTATTTATTCCAGTTTCCCACCCCTACATAACCTTCTATAATAGTTGAGTTACTCAGATTCTACTCCCTCTCCTGGCAGGAAGGCGGTGAGGAGGTGGGTTAGCTGACCTGTCACGTGATATCCCCCACCACTGCCTAGCCTTGCTCATGCTTCGGGTTGCTCTAGTAGAAACTTGCCGGGAGATAAGGCAGCCCGCGCTGCTTTGATGTACGGCGCATGTCGTGCACAGTACGGGTAAACGTACCGAGAACCTCAGCTCACACAGCCTTCTGTAGCGTGTGGAAAAGCCACCGCAACACTGCAACTGATTCTCTAAGAAAATTATATATTTTCGACATCCAGATTCTAATTTTTGCACCCCTTTTAGTAATGCTTATCGCATAAGAAGTATTTCATACAAAAGTTTATAATATATTTTTTAAATTTATTATTTTTTGGTTCTTCATTTCCTATATATTTAATCTCTTGAGCTAACTGTTAACGTCGTAAAAAAACTTTTAAACAAATGATTTGTTTTATACTAAGGAGGAGTAACATTTTCAAACTGAAGAAATTTTAGTTCATCGCAAAGGAGTTTCAATGATTTTAGAGTTTTGAAAAACAAAATTGACCCAGATTTTTTAAAAGAATATATTTAATGTACGCCTGTCAATCTGGAAAAAATTTGAGTAAAATCACGACAGTTATCGTGTTAATAAAAGGGTGATAATAATGGATTTAAAAATACATATTTACGACTTTTCATTTGAAATTCGTTAGTGCCTAAGGACCATGAAACGAAAAATTAGTTTCAGTAAACATTTTTAGAAATTCGCACCGGTTTATCGACGATCGTCGGAATGTAGGATTTCTTCGAAATATACATAAAAATGGGCTACTTCTAGTGCACACATGTGACTTGTGACGCTAAAACATGGAAACAGGGCGCAGGCAGTCAATGCGAAAAATTGGTTTTGTTTAAGGAAATTTGTCATTAGTACTCTATGCGCTTCAATTAAGTTTAGGAATTTAGAAAGTGCTGGATTGTTAGTTTCCGATATATTTTTTTTTGCGCTTTAATATTTCTTTGCCAAAATTCTTTGCGTTCTACACTTTAGGCACACAGGGAATTTTCATTCATTACTGTATCGTGAAAAACTTAACGTGTACTATAAATGTGTGGTAATGAAAACTTCACATATCGGTAACATGTGATTGAAACTACTGTTTTCTGCGTGGAAGATGGCCTGAACATAGTGAAATAAATAATTTGCAGTTTAAATTATTAAAAAATAAGGTAATTCTTAAATTACAACAATCTAAATGTATGTACACAAATTAATCACTCTTTCATTGGGTCCTCTATTTACCTACCCTTACTACTGGAGTTCGGCTTGAGAGTAGCTCTCTATACTGCTCGTCTCTTACGACGAAAATCTTTCTCAAAACAATACTTCGCACTACTCACTCGTCCGCCACACACACAACACCGTCTTGGATGCTAAGTTACCCGATGCATTAATCTTCGAACAAGATACCCTTTGCTCGTCGTCCGCTATCGCTTACCAAGGGATAACTTACCCTCAACACTTAAACTTCCTTTATTTCCTTTGAAGGTCATCCCCACTCTGGAAAGGTCACTTAGTCCTCCGAGGTGTTGCGTCATCATAATCCTCGATCTAACACTCGAAGCTACGAGAACAATGGCATCTTGTTACGCCACTTCATGCAGACGGGGTTCTGGGAACTTGTTGAACTCTCGTTGAAGAGAGGTAGAGAGGCACCGCTGCTAATCTAATTGCCGCAGGCTGGCGGGACAGCCTCGCTGATAGCTGATAGCGTCCTCAGAACAATACGTTAGGTCATTCTTACTCGCCATAACATCACTTAAGTGACCAAAGCTCACTGATTATTCCGATTCCCAGTAAAGTATTCCCACCACAAGGCTCGCTATCGCAAGCAATGTTGGTCATATATTCTTTATAACATAACATTGATCTAAGGGCTAGTGACGTTAATTTATAACTACAGCTCTTTAGCGGTCGCCCTCTGGTCGATAATGATGTCACCAGATATTTATTAAAATTTAAGTGTGAGATATAATATAAATAATAGTAAATAGCAACAAATAAAAAGGTTTGTGTGATTATGTACGCGCGTAAGAAGTAATAGTTCTTTTTGATTTAAGACAATAAATTATTAAAAATAATTTCGAACAAAAATTAATTAAATATGTACTTATGTAGTATTCATTATTTAAATAAATATGTATTAATTATTTAATTTCGTAAAATAATGTAGGTAAAATAAAATTAATAATGCAGATAAATAAAAATGCTTAATATTTATTCCAATTTATTAATATTTATTATTTATTAAATAATTATATAATAATTTACTAAGAAAAAAATTAATACATAAGGGAACTGAATATAACTTACAAAAATTCACTAAAATATATTTGAATATATTTATAAACACAATTTATATCACACATATTTACAATAAATTAATGTTTTTAATTATATGGACCAGTATTCACTATCAATCACCAAATATTTGAACGTAAACTCACGCACAGTTTCGCACTCGCTGCTAAAAATAGCTACCAGAGCAGCTATGACTATTATCGAATCTTCAATTTGCAGAGCAAAAGATGAAACTATAAGTAGTATATGAATGGGGCTCCGGAAAAAGGCTTCACGTTGTGGAGCCTGTGGAGCCGACCGCCATCTTGGATTTGTGACGTCACGGCGGCAAAAATTCCTCAAAATTCCTCAAAATTGCTCAAAAATGACTCAAAATGACTCAAAAATTCACGTTTTAAGAAAAAATTTCCCGTTTTCGAGGGAAAAAATTCCGTTTCGAGGGAAAATTTCCCACTTTAGTCCTTAAAAATCCCAACAGCTAGAAATGTCCATATGTAGGCTTAAGCATCCATGTCTACAGCCTCAGATAAGCCTCATCATGGATGATGTCACCGTTGCAATTTCCGTTACGCCCGCCATCTTTATCCGACGCCTGGCGCCGGCGCGTGGAGCCGAGAGCCGAGCCACATCTCTGACATCACGTCTATCTGTGACGTCACGGCGGCCATCTTGGATGAGCGTAACGGGACACAGCGTAACGGGACAAGTAGTACCGCGACTTTGACCATGACCTTGACACCGGCGGCCATTTTGGATCCGCCATCTTGGATAAACCATTTTGGATGACGTCATTGTGTTTTCTCGAACATTCCAGCGATGTGTTTTCCGCCATATTGGATGATGACGTCACAGTTGCAATTTCCGTTATGGTCGCCATATTTAACTTTTTTATTTATTATCCGATTTTAATGGAAAAAAATTTAAAATTTATAAAAAATTCAATTCATAAAATTTTAATAAAAAATATTTAAAAAACATACATTAACGACACGAAGCTCGGAGTCCTCGGTTCGAACCCGCGGAGGGCAAAAAATAAAAATAAAACATCAGATCCTTCCTCCACGGAAGTCACCTACAGACTAACCTACCACCAATAACAAGGAATTTGCCATCAGCTGGTATGACATCATGTCCGCCATCTTGTCTTCGTACGCAGAAGACCGCCATCTTGTTGTAGTCTGCTAGAGTGCACTGACACCATGTTAGTTGAATTCTCACCCTCTAGAGTGCAGTAATTATTTATTATTGATGTGTCACCCACCATCTTGTAATTTGGCCGCCATCTTGGAATCGTGCAATTATTTAGCTAGGAATTCGGGAAAAATTCCAAAATTCATTAAATAAATCACTCATCATTTTACAAATTGATTCGATCAGTTTCAGTCCTTGGTTCGATACCCGATCGATGCAATAATGTTTAATTTTATGTAAAAAAATAATTTCAATATACCATGTTCAACATTCTTAAAGAGACTTTAAAACCTCTACTACCATCATCCTATAAGCCATCAACACCACCATCTTGGAAAATTCGTAATTATATTGCTAGAGAAGCGGGAAAAAGTTCAGAAATTATTAAATAAATTTCCAATCAATATACTGATTAATTAGATCGACTAAGGTCATTGGTACGATCTAGGATGATGCAAAAAAATTAAATATAACATCAATTTAACATAATAGTAACTGGTTCGAGGAATTAAACACCACAAGTTCTTTTACAAACATAATATTTATTACATAATTTCTATTCTACTACAGGATCACTTATGAAAGCTAGCAATTTTATAATCAATCATTTAGTTCCGCATCGGTGTGAAATGACTAATTCTTAGCTCCAATCGGTTTATACTAGACAGAGTTCAACCAGAACCTTTACTGACATAGTTCTTCTCTTCTTGACAGAGTTTCTGGATACCGTTTTTAACAGTTTGCTTCACATCGTCAGAACTGTAAATTACTGTAGCCGATGTCTTGAATGCACACTTCTTCACTTTGTCATCTAACGGATATGGCTTTCCATATAGACAGTCCAACCACAAGTTATATTTTAATGGACCGTTTGTTGCTACGTCATCAGTAAGCTGATTGATTATGTCCTGTCTGATATCATCAAGAAAAGTACAAATGTCCTTCGACTCACCGAACGTATTTAGATAATAGTAGTCTTTCAACGTTCCACAAAAAGCAGACTGCGCCAAGTAGAAGCCATTATCGTTTACTTGTAATGCACCGAACACAGTCTTAGGTTTATTTTCATGTTTAGACGTCATAGCAATCGGTTTCTGCACATCTGTTTTATTGCTTGTACGCTCACGAGTCTCCAATCTAAAGCGAGGAGTCGTAATTGCTGCAGGTAGTTCAGCAGTAGGCGCACGAACTTCACCTTTACAGTTTATCGCATGTCGGCGCAAATTATCGATTCGAGTAAACCATTTAAGGCACTCATCACAGCGAAACTTCATGCGAGAAGGATTCTTCATGCATTTGCTCCGCTCATGTCTTCGTGCATCATGGAATAATGCGAACGACGTATCACAGTAGCTGCAAGGATGCCTAGTTGAAGACAAACCCGAACCAGATGACGTTGTAACTGTGGTTGTACCATTTCCAGGCATGCTCTTATGCACATCGATGCATCGTTGTTGATCCGTTACCTTTACTTTCTGTCGCTCTGCAGGGCCTTTACATGTCTCCAAGTGATGCTTAAAATTATCATTTCTTGTAAATTCCTTGCGACACTTAATACAGCCAAACATTTTACGATAAAGGTTCTTAGCACATTCTCTCTTCTCATGTCGACGAGCATTGCTGATGTTTGAGAAAATCTTGTCACAGTAACGACATCGATGTTCGTTAGCTGTAGAGGATTCGTCATCCATTGAAGTCTCCATCGAGGGCAAAACAGCGTCCGTTGAGGTTTCCTGTACAGCCCGCACTACCGGCATTAAAGTCTCTTCTGCTGGTGGTATCATGTCTGTCGAAGTCTCCTCCAGTGTTGTCGTCATCGTTGCCAACGGGATCTGCTCCTTCTCCGTCGTAGCTGTCGTCAAAGTTCCCGTAGTCGATGGTACAACATCCATCGAGTTCGCCGTTAAAGACGGTAAAGATGCCATTGAGTTCGCAAGAACAGGTAATTACGCAACTTATGCACCAGAAGAAACAAGCTTGGTAGTAGTATGTTTTGGGGGCTCCGGAAACAGGCGCCAGGCGGTGGAGCCGAGAGCCGGTCCGCCATCTTGGATTAGTGACGTCACGGGCGGCAAAAATTCCTCAAAATTCCTCAAAATTGACTCAAAATGAATAAAATGAAATCGAACATGTACATTTATGTGTTTAAACCGTAGGTTTCCTAGAAACAGTTAAGTAAATTTACACAAACTTAACTTGTTTTATTTTAAATCGCACAGCATCTTAAAATACTAGTATAAAAAAGTCACTAACCGCGTCTATATGTTTGTTCGCTTACTTCTTCTTAACTACACAATGGATTTTCATGAGGATTCGACTATAATTTAGAGAATTTCTTCTTTATGATTTGTGTGTATACGACATTTATATTTAATTATTTGAAAAAATACAGAAACCAAGATGTTTTGTAATCAAGTCGTTAAAAAACAGCATTTAGCGCGTTTATGTGGCCTACGCTGACTTATATATGACATAATTCAAATAAGGTACTAAACAATTTTAGGTCTTAAAATAGTCTTACTACATGTTTCTAGCACATGTTTATATTCTAAGGATGACTAACAGTAACAATTTTTATCTTTAAAATTGGTTGTCTGTAAAGTCTTTTTACGGATGATAGTTTAACGTGACGTCATAACAAAACATTGATGAAATTATTGCATACTTTTATGAATAAAATTCAATCATTTTTATTGAATTATCACTATTTTGTATGGATACAAAGAATGAGTGAAATTAAATCTAAGTACAATTTAATTGATAAATTCACTTTTATTTGCACTCATTAATTCAAATATGTTTATTACTTTAACGAAGAGATTATTTTAACTATAACTTTTATACATGTTTGCTTTTTAACTTCAAGATCGTCGAGAATGTTTTACGATTTTTCGCAATTACACAATTAACGACGAAGTTTGTTCGTCGTGAAATTAAACGTAGAATTTAACTGAAATGCCCTTGCAGTTAATAAAATAAGTATTAGTAAGTTTAAGAAAGAATTTCGGCTTTTATATTCAACCCAAACGCTCGTGGTGCGCTGGGGCCGAGATTATAATTCGTCGAGAATATTTTACGTTTTTATGTCTTCCAGTGTTCAAAATGATATGCAATTGTGGGCCCTGGCACGAAATTTTATTTATAATTCATTAATAATAACGCCCCTCAAGATAAACAAAGGAAAATATGTATTAACGAGTGCCTGGTTGTCGCGGACGCGGATAGATAGCGCGATTCGTTCGGTTCGCGTCCGTCACCGTAGGTGACAGCACCGTAGGGGAATAATATTATTTTGTTTTTATAATACGATTTTATAACAAATACGCATCCCAAATACACCAAACTTATTTATAATGTGTTACAATATAAACATTGTGAAAAAGATCCCGGGTGTAATTTGAATTATTATGTGTAACTGTAAAACACAATTGTTCGTACAAAAGCGTATTTGAAAATTCAACATTACTTTTAAATAACAGTATCGATTGTGCTGAAAATAGGTGGACGATCGTTAAATTACATAATATTAATAATTCAAACGACGAAAACATGATTGAAATGTCAAATCGATGGTTGTTCCAATCTGTGGAAGAGAGATAGATGCGGCGCAAGCATACAATGAGCGTAACGGGACACAATGTAGTGGGACAATGGGTGTTACGGGACACGTTTTCATGCGTGCAGCCGGCGTTCATCGATTTATTAGACGTTGTCACGTCAAAAATTGTTTGAAAAATAATGAGTTATTAGCGAAGCTATTTTCATCGACATAGTATTGATCCGTAATCAAGTTCAAAATTAACTTTTACACCTTATCAAACGCTATTTATAGGTACTTCTATATATACTTTTATAAAACTTTAGTTTGCCTGCTTGTTTGTTTGTTAAACCTTTACGAAAAAACTACTGGACCGATTACATGAAACTTTTATTGTTTAAATTAGACGAGAGCCGGATATGTACCAATAAAACCACATTTTTTTCACAACCAATCGTAAAAATTTAAGGCGAGCTTCCATTTAAAGTTCATTCATATAAAGTATGGGTCAGTCTTGAGTGTCCCTTGCACTGGATGCCACGTGGACGGAGTATATCACAAAAAAAAATAGTGGTAAGATTTGATGAAATTTCACCATTTCATTAATAATAATTTTTTCGTTTCCATGGCAACGGCTTTTGCAGTGACAGTGGCGTACTCACGAGGTGGGAAGTGTACAATGAGCAGTGCGAGTGTTTTCTGCTTGTAGACTGTCGTAGCGAAGCGCGGGTAGTCCAGCTAGTACTTATTAAAATGATCTCACATTAGTAAATCGCAACCCTGTGAAGCCGGGACGAGTTGCTGTTTAATTAATATTTATGTATTATTTTGCAAAATTTTGCAACGGCTTTGAAGACGGATCGATTAACCAAGAGACTTACTTAGAAAAGTTGACCATGGTGCACTTAAGGAATGCCAGGCGGGAAGATTCTGCTATGATTTGCCGTTGCCTTTCGCTGTATGGGAATATACTTAAACGTTCGGAAAGGAAACTTCCCAAAAGTATAAAAAAAATCCTGACCCAGTTGGGGATCGAACCTAGAACCCAATAACCTTCAACTGGAACCTTCAAACACTGATCCAACAGTTCGATGTCTATCATTACAAATCCATTAATACATTAAGTAATAGTTGTGTGTTGAACAATGTGTTGAAAATTGACTAAAGACACTTAATTGAACTATTACCTTAGAACAACAGTTAACATTCCTATACTTTACCCGAATCTAAAACCCTATACAAACCCTCCCGTCTGGCTCAAAATTAATTAACATGCTGTGTGAATTATTAAAATTTGGTGTCAATAAGTTTGTCACTTGCCATTAAATATTTTTCTCTCCTGGCTGCTGTAGTGGAAGTGTGTGCTTTTAAAGGCCAGAACGAGACACTTAAACACTGTTGTTTCAGCAACAATAAAAATGTTTATTAAACTTTGTACAAATTAGACTAAACGTGCACCCATGCGTTCTTGAGACTCTATGATTATTGCAATATTCACAGCTAGTAAATCGCGACGAAGAACTATGAACAGATAAATATTCAAGTTACTCCCTGTTCCAAAATTAATTACATGGAACCATACCACAAGATTGGTGTTATTGCAGCTCATTAAAAAAATCAATCATTACACTTATAAAATATACTACAAACAAAGAATGAGGCAGTAGACTGAAAATAAAACAATGTTTCTTTACCTTCACTTCAAATGGTTACAACAACCAAAACTCATCATTCAATAATCTCCCATGTATTTACATTACTCTACAATTTGTGTATGGTTCCTAAGAAATAAAACACGAAAAGATTTTATATTGATGATTATCACTATAACTTACAACCAGTAACCGTATAGAATACAGCCACTAAAAGTTACCGTCTGTAAGTCCTGTGTGCGCGCTGAATTGTTCCTAAACACTCGTACATGCGTGTAGTACACTGATACCGCAAGAATACCACTAGTGTGCTGAGGTAATACAAAGTCGAGCACTCTCCTTACGAACCAACAGTAAGGGTGTTTCTGTGGCGAGTAGTCTCGTTGTCGCCTGCCGTGTCACGCGCTACTCGCAATCGGCTATCCACACGGTCTTCGACGGCGACGCACTGACAGGAACACGCAGTCTCACATGAGCCTTGCGCAACTCAGCGATGAAGAGCCGCAACCCAGTCGTACTCGTCAGCTCACAGGAAGAGGCACCCTGTCACACAAGTGCACCTGTACTAGCAGACACTGCATAATTCCTCGTATCATTGGATACATTGCTCGTCGGAGTCGCACGGTCTGTCTAACTCTAAGACTTAAGTCTTTGTGGTTATTTGTAAGACTTAAGTCGTTGTTGTAATTTGTCTAAGTCCAGTTCATAAACTCTGCCCTTTCTGTCACTTGCTGCTCAGTCTCAAAAAACAATACCATATTATCAACAGTGTGACATCAGCCCTTGTTTTTCGGTTATTTTCTTTAACTCGCTAACTCGCGTACTCGCCCGACGAGTAAAAAAATGTGACAGTCGTCGGTGAGCGTTTTCCACCCTCAGGCGATGTTGGCACACATCCAAATGGTCCAATTCCGCTGAGAGAGTTTTAACACACAGGAGTAGCCCAGCGAGTAGCAACTCGCTCCACGAGTTACACTATCGAGTATGTTGACCGATACCTGTTAACTTTTTTGTGAATTCGTTAAGCACCTTGACTGCGATTGCACTAAGTCCGAACTGACTGCTGAAAAGTTAGGTCCAGCTGACCGGAGTTTCAGGCTAAGTCCAAATCGGCGCGCAGTCTGGCAGAGTGACGGTGTTGGAAGATAATTGGCAGCGTGACGGCAGGTGTCGATGTCCGACGCGTAATAGATTCCCTGATCCCTCCGATTACTTCGCTTGATAGAGGCCAGGGCAGGCCTATTTATTCCAGTTTCCCACCCCTACATAACCTTCTATAATAGTTGAGTTACTCAGATTCTACTCCCTCTCCTGGCAGGAAGGCGGTGAGGAGGTGGATTAGCTGACCTGTCACGTGATATCCCCCACCACTGCCTAGCCTTGCTCATGCTTCGGGTTGCTCTAGTAGAAACTTGCCGGGAGATAAGGCAGCCCGCGCTGCTTTGATGTACGGCGCATGTCGTGCACAGTACGGGTAAACGTACCGAGAACCTCAGCTCACACAGCCTTCTGTAGCGTGTGGAAAAGCCACCGCAACACTGCAACTGATTCTCTAAGAAAATTATATTTTTTCGACATCCAGATTCTAATTTTTGCACCCCTTTTAGTAATGCTTATCGCATAAGAAGTATTTCATACAAAAGTTTATAATATATTTTTTAAATTTATTATTTTTTGGTTCTTCATTTCCTATATATTTAATCTCTTGAGCTAACTGTTAACGTCGTAAAAAAACTTTTAAACAAATGATTTGTTTTATACTAAGGAGGAGTAACATTTTCAAACTGAAGAAATTTTAGTTCATCGCAAAGGAGTTTCAATGATTTTAGAGTTTTGAAAAACAAAATTGACCCAGATTTTTTAAAAGAATATATTTAATGTACGCCTGTCAATCTGGAAAAAATTTGAGTAAAATCACGACAGTTATCGTGTTAATAAAAGGGTGATAATAATGGATTTAAAAATACATATTTACGACTTTTCATTTGAAATTCGTTAGTGCCTAAGGACCATGAAACGAAAAATTAGTTTCAGTAAACATTTTTAGAAATTCGCACCGGTTTATCGACGATCGTCGGAATGTAGGATTTCTTCGAAATATACATAAAAATGGGCTACTTCTAGTGCACACATGTGACTTGTGACGCTAAAACATGGAAACAGGGCGCAGGCAGTCAATGCGAAAAATTGGTTTTGTTTAAGGAAATTTGTCATTAGTACTCTATGCGCTTCAATTAAGTTTAGGAATTTAGAAAGTGCTGGATTGTTAGTTTCCGATATATTTTTTTTTGCGCTTTAATATTTCTTTGCCAAAATTCTTTGCGTTCTACACTTTAGGCACACAGGGAATTTTCATTCATTACTGTATCGTGAAAAACTTAACGTGTACTATAAATGTGTGGTAATGAAAACTTCACATATCGGTAACATGTGATTGAAACTACTGTTTTCTGCGTGGAAGATGGCCTGAACATAGTGAAATAAATAATTTGCAGTTTAAATTATTAAAAAATAAGGTAATTCTTAAATTACAACAATCTAAATGTATGTACACAAATTAATCACTCTTTCATTGGGTCCTCTATTTACCTACCCTTACTACTGGAGTTCGGCTTGAGAGTAGCTCTCTATACTGCTCGTCTCTTACGACGAAAATCTTTCTCAAAACAATACTTCGCACTACTCACTCGTCCGCCACACACACAACACCGTCTTGGATGCTAAGTTACCCGATGCATTAATCTTCGAACAAGATACCCTTTGCTCGTCGTCCGCTATCGCTTACCAAGGGATAACTTACCCTCAACACTTAAACTTCCTTTATTTCCTTTGAAGGTCATCCCCACTCTGGAAAGGTCACTTAGTCCTCCGAGGTGTTGCGTCATCATAATCCTCGATCTAACACTCGAAGCTACGAGAACAATGGCATCTTGTTACGCCACTTCATGCAGACGGGGTTCTGGGAACTTGTTGAATTCTCGTTGAAGAGAGGTAGAGAGGCACCGCTGCTAATCTAATTGCCGCAGGCTGGCGGGTCAGCCTCGCTGATAGCTGATAGCGTCCTCAGAACAATACGTTAGGTCATTCTTACTCGCCATAACATCACTTAAGTGACCAAAGCTCACTGATTATTCCGATTCCCAGTAAAGTATTCCCACCACAAGGCTCGCTATCGCAAGCAATGTTGGTCATATATTCTTTATAACATAACATTGATCTAAGGGCTAGTGACGTTAATTTATAACTACAGCTCTTTAGCGGTCGCCCTCTGGTCGATAATGATGTCACCAGATATTTATTAAAATTTAAGTGTGAGATATAATATAAATAATAGTAAATAGCAACAAATAAAAAGGTTTGTGTGATTATGTACGCGCGTAAGAAGTAATAGTTCTTTTTGATTTAAGACAATAAATTATTAAAAATAATTTCGAACAAAAATTAATTAAATATGTACTTATGTAGTATTCATTATTTAAATAAATATGTATTAATTATTTAATTTCGTAAAATAATGTAGGTAAAATAAAATTAATAATGCAGATAAATAAAAATGCTTAATATTTATTCCAATTTATTAATATTTATTATTTATTAAATAATTATATAATAATTTACTAAGAAAAAAATTAATACATAAGGGAACTGAATATAACTTACAAAAATTCACTAAAATATATTTGAATATATTTATAAACACAATTTATATCACACATATTTACAATAAATTAATGTTTTTAATTATATGGACCAGTATTCACTATCAATCACCAAATATTTGAACGTAAACTCACGCACAGTTTCGCACTCGCTGCTAAAAATAGCTACCAGAGCAGCTATGACTATTATCGAATCTTCAATTTGCAGAGCAAAAGATGAAACTATAAGTAGTATATGAATGGGGCTCCGGAAAAAGGCTTCACGTTGTGGAGCCTGTGGAGCCGACCGCCATCTTGGATTTGTGACGTCATGGCGGCAAAAATTCCTCAAAATTCCTCAAAATTGCTCAAAAATGACTCAAAATGACTCAAAAATTCACGTTTTAAGAAAAAGTTCCCGTTTTCGAGGGAAAAAATTCCGTTTCGAGGGAAAATTTCCCATTTTAGTCCTTAAAAATCCCAACAGCTAGAAATGTCCATATGTAGGCTTAAGCATCCATGTCTACAGCCTCAGATAAGCCTCATCATGGATGATGTCACCGTTGCAATTTCCGTTACGCCCGCCATCTTTATCCGACGCCTGGCGCCGGCGCGTGGAGCCGAGAGCCGAGCCACATCTCTGACATCACGTCTATCTGTGACGTCACGGCGGCCATCTTGGATGAGCGTAACGGGACACAGCGTAACGGGACAAGTAGTACCGCGACTTTGACCATGACCTTGACACCGGCGGCCATTTTGGATCCGCCATCTTGGATAAGCCATTTTGGATGACGTCATTGTGTTTTCTCGAACATTCCAGCGATGTGTTTTCCGCCATATTGGATGATGACGTCACAGTTGCAATTTCCGTTATGGTCGCCATCTTTAACTTAATTTTATTATTATCCGATTTTAATGGAAAAAAATTTAAAATTTATAAAAAATTCAATTCATAAAATTTTAATAAAAAATATTTAAAAAACATACATTAACGACACGAAGCTCGGAGTCCTCGGTTCGAACCCGCGGAGGGCAAAAAATAAAAATAAAACATCAGATCCTTCCTCCACGGAAGTCACCTACAGACTAACCTACCACCAATAACAAGGAATTTGCCATCAGCTGGTATGACATCATGTCCGCCATCTTGTCTTCGTACGCAGAAGACCGCCATCTTGTTGTAGTCTGCTAGAGTGCACTGACACCATGTTAGTTGAATTCTCACCCCCTAGAGTGCAGTAATTATTTATTATTGGTGTCACCCACCATCTTGTAATTTGGCCGCCATCTTGGAATCGTGCAATTATTTAGCTAGGAATTCGGGAAAAATTCCAAAATTCATTAAATAAATCACTCATCATTTTACAAATTGATTCGATCAGTTTCAGTCCTTGGTTCGATACCCGATCGATGCAATAATGTTTAATTTTATGTAAAAAAATAATTTCAATATACCATGTTCAACATTCTTAAAGAGACTTTAAAACCTCTACTACCATCATCCTATAAGCCATCAACACCACCATCTTGGAAAATTCGTAATTATATTGCTAGAGAAGCGGGAAAAAGTTCAGAAAACATTAAATAAATTTCCAATCAATATACTGATTAATTAGATCGACTAAGGTCATTGGTACGATCTAGGATGATGCAAAAAAATTAAATATAACATCAATTTAACATAATAGTAACAGGTTCGAGGAATTAAACACCACAAGTTCTTTTACAAACATAATATTTATTACATAATTTCTATTCTACTACAGGATCACTTATGAAAGCTAGCAATTTTATAATCAATCATTTAGTTCCGCATCGGTGTGAAATGACTAATTCTTAGCTCCAATCGGTTTATACTAGACAGAGTTCAACCAGAACCTTTACTGACATAGTTCTTCTCTTCTTGACAGAGTTTCTGGATACCGTTTTTAACAGTTTGCTTCACATCGTCAGAACTGTAAATTACTGTAGCCGATGTCTTGAATGCACACTTCTTCACTTTGTCATCTAACGGATATGGCTTTCCATATAGACAGTCCAACCACAAGTTATATTTTAATGGACCGTTTGTTGCTACGTCATCAGTAAGCTGATTGATTATGTCCTGTCTGATATCATCAAGAAAAGTACAAATGTCCTTCGACTCACCGAACGTATTTAGATAATAGTAGTCTTTCAACGTTCCACGAAATGCAGACTGCGCCAAGTAGAAGCCATTATCGTTTACTTGTAATGCACCGAACACAGTCTTAGGTTTATTTTCATGTTTAGACGTCATAGCAATCGGTTTCTGCACATCTGTTTTTTTGCTTGTACGCTCACGAGTCTCCAATCTAAAACGAGGAGTCGTAATTGCTGCAGGTAGTTCAGCAGTAGGCGCACGAACTTCACCTTTACAGTTTATCGCATGTCGGCGCAAATTATCGATTCGAGTAAACCATTTAAGTCACTCATCACAGCGAAACTTCATGCGAGAAGGATTCTTCATGCATTTGCTCCGCTCATGTCTTCGTGCATCATGGAATAATGCGAACGACGTATCACAGTAGCTGCAAGGATGCCTAGTTGAAGACAAACCCGAACCAGATGACGTTGTAACTGTGGTTGTACCATTTCCAGGCATGCTCTTATGCACATCGATGCATCGTTGTTGATCCGTTACCTTTACTTTCTGTCGCTCTGCAGGGCCTTTACATGTCTCCAAGTGATGCTTAAAATTATCATTTCTTGTAAATTCCTTGCGACACTTAATACAGCCAAACATTTTACGATAAAGGTTCTTATCACATTCTCTCTTCTCATGTCGACGAGCATTGCTGATGTTTGAGAAAATCTTGTCACAGTAACGACATCGATGTTCGTTAGCTGTAGAGGATTCGTCATCCATTGAAGTCTCCATCGAGGGCAAAACAGCGTCCGTTGAGGTTTCCTGTACAGCCCGCACTACCGGCATTAAAGTCTCTTCTGCTGGTGGTATCATGTCTGTCGAAGTCTCCTCCAGTGTTGTCGTCGTCGTTGCCAACGGGATCTGCTCCTTCTCCATCGTAGCTGTCGTCAAAGTTCCCGTAGTCGATGGTAAAACATCCATCGAGTTCGCCGTTAAAGACGGTAAAGATGCCATTGAGTTCGCAAGAACAGGTAATTACGCAACTTATGCACCAGAAGAAACAAACTTGTTGATCTATACACCGTCGACGTCAGTAACACTCTGAGCGTCCTGCTGTCTAGTACTCGCTTATATACATGCACCATATGGTATAATACGATAGTCAAATCAATAACCATTTACTATAATACTAGAGTCAAAACATCATTAAAAATAGAAGGACCAACTACGAAAAGGCAGCACCGTTAACGAAAAAGCAGCGCATTTGGAAGCATCGTCAACGAAAAGGAAGCACATTTGGAAGCACCGTCAACGAAAAGGCAGCACCGTCAACGAAAAGGCAGCACATTTTGGAAGCACCGTCAACGAAAAGGCAGCACCGTCAACGAAAAGGCAGCACATTTTGGAAGCACCGTCATCGAAAAGGCAGCACAGTTTGGAAGCACCGTCATCGAAAAGGCAGCACCGTCAACGAAAAGGCAGCACATTTGGGAGCACCGCCAACGAAAAGACGACACATTTGGAAGCACTGACAACGAAAAGGCAGCACCATCAACGAAAAGGCAACACATTTGCCATTGACTTCAATATTCATTGGCTCCATATTTCATTGGCTCCAATATTCTTGGGCTACAATATCAATTGCTCCAAATGCTTCAACAGGCTCCAAAATGCTCCAATAGTCTTTTGGCTCCAACAGACTTTTGGCTTCTATAGTCATTGGCTCCAATAGTCATTGGCTACAATATTCACTGGCTCTAATATTCATTGACTCCAATATTCATTGGCTCCAATATTCATAGGCTCCAATATTCATTGGCTTCAATATTCATTTGCTCCATCAGTCATTGGCTCCAATATTCATATGCTACAATATTCATTGGCTTCAATATTCATTGACTCCATCAGTCATTGACACCATCATCCTTTAGGTTCCAAAAGTCTTTTGACTCCAAATATATTTGGCTAGAATTCTTCGAGTCTAAAATGTTCTAGCTGGTTACGAGTTATCCATGGCTTGCGAGGCTACAGATCTACGAAGCTTCTAGTACACAAGTTTACGTGACTGCGAGGATACAGATCTACAAGTCTGCATGAGTACTTGACTACGAAGCTTTTCGTCTACAACGCTCCAGGAGCTGCATCTGTCTTCGTCGGAATTTTCTCTTTTGCTCCAGTTTCACCACCAGCATTATGTTATAAGATTACATGGCTACTAGCTTACGTAGCTTCAAGTCTACGAGGCTCCAATGCATCATGACTACGAGACTACGAGCCATGAGGTTACGAGACTATGCGATTGCAAGTCTTCAAGATTACGTGATCGCGAGGCTATAGGACTACGAATCTTCCAGAACGCATGGTTACCAGACTGCATGACTAATTGACCGCGTGGCTACGAAACATCATGTCTCTAACTAACTACAATAGGACTATTCAGTGGTGAGAGTTAATGTATCTCATGCAAAGGTACTTGGTGCAAGTAGTTCCGATTTTCATGTGCTGCCTTTTCGTTGACGGTGCTGCCTTTTCGTTGACGGTGCTTCCAAATGTGCTTCCTTTTCGTTGTAGGTGCTTCCAAATGCGCTGCTTTTTCGCTAAAGGTGCTGCCTTTTCGTAGTTGGTCCTTCTATTTTTAATGATGTTTTGACTCTAGTATTATAGTAAATGGTTCTTGATTTGACTATCGTATTATTCCATATGGTGCATGTATATAAGCGAGTACTAGACAGCAGGACGCTCAGAATGTTACTGACGTCGACGGTGTATAGATCACCAAGAGTAGTATGTTTTGGGGGCTCCGGAAACAGGCGCCAGGCGGTGGAGCCGAGAGCCGGTCCGCCATCTTGGATTAGTGACGTCAAGGGCGGCAAAAATTCCTCAAAATTCCTCAAAATTGACTCAAAATGACTCAAAATTTCCCGTTTTAAGAAAAAATTTCCCGTTTTCGAGGGAAAAATTCCAGTTTCGAGGGAAAATTTCCCGTTTTATTCCTCAAAAATCCCAGCGGCTAGAAATGTCCTGATAGAGGCTTAAGCATCCTTAACTCAAGCCTCAGTTAAGCCTCTATCAGGATGTGACCTTGACCTTTGACCTTGACCCCGACGGCCATCTTGGATCCACCATCTTGGATGACATCATTTCGTTTTCTCGAACATTCCGGCATTGTGTTATCCGCCATTTTTAATTATGACGTCACCGTTGCAATTTCCGTTACGGCCGCCATCTTTAAATTTATTATCCGATTTTAATGAAAAAAATTTAAAATTTATAAAAAAATTTAAATAAAAAATTTTTAATAAATTATTAATAAAAATCATACATTTACGACACGGAGCTCGGAGTCCTCGTTCGAACCCGACGAGTGCAAAAAAAATAAAAATGACGACCGATCCTTCCCCCGCGGTGGCTGCAGGCATACTGACTCCCTCCACTTTTTTTTTCAAAGCATATATATCGTCAGGTAGTATGACGTCATGTCCGCCATCTTGTCCTCGTCTGCTGGAAGCCATCATCAGTGTATCGTCGGCGAGAGTGCGCTGACGCCATGTTAGTTTAATTCTTATCCGCTAGAGTGCAGTAATCATTTATTATTGCTGTGACACCCAACATATTGTCATTTGGCCGCCATCTTGAAAATCCATAATTATTTAGCTAGAAATTAGGGAAAAATTCCAAAATTCATTAAATAAATTTGTAATCTATATACTGATCGATTAGGTCGACTAAGGTCCATGGTACGATCTAGGACGATGCAAAAAAAAAATATAACATCAATTTAACATAATAGTAACAGGTTCGAGGAATTAAACACCACAAGTTCTTTTACAAACATAATATTTATTACATAATTTCTATTCTACTACAGGATCATTTGCGAAAGCCAGAAATCTTATAATCATTTAGTTCCGCAGCGGTGTGAAATGACTAATTCATAGCTCCTATCGGTTTATACTAGACAGAGTCCAGCCAGAACCTTTACAGACATAATCCACCTCTTCTTGACAGAGTTTCTGGATACCGTTTTTAACAGTTTGCTTCACATCGTTAGAACTGTAAATTACTGCAGCCGATGTCTTGAATGCACACTTCTTCACTTTGTCATCGAACGGATATGGCTTTCCATATTTACAGTCCAACCACAAGTTATATTTCAAAGGTCCGTTTGTTGCTACATCATCAGTAAGCTGATTGATTATGTACTCTCTGATATCATCAAGAAAATTACAAATGTCTTTCGACTCACCTAACGTATTTAAATAATAATAGTAGTCCTTCAATGTTCCACGAAATGCAGACTGCGCCAAGTAGAAGCCATTATCGTTCACTTGTAATGCGCCGAACACAGTCTTAGGTTTATTTTCCTGTTCAGACGTCATACCAATCGGTTGCTGCACATCGGTTTTCTTGCTTGTACGCTCACAGGTCCTTCAACCTAAACCGAGGAGTCGAAATTTCTGCAGGTAGTTCAGCAGTAGGCACACGGACTTCACCTTTACAGTTTTTCGCATGTCGTCGCAAATTATCAATTCGAGTAAACCATTCATGACACTCATCACATCGAAACTTCATGCGAGATGGATTCTTCGTGCATTTGCTCCGCTCATGTCTTCGTGCATCATGAGCAAATGCGAACGACGTATCACAGTAGCTGCAAGGATACCGTGGTCTGAAGACGAACCTTTCAGACCCGATCCAGATACTGACGTTGCCGCAGTTGCACCATCTCCAGGCATACTCTTATGAACATCAATGTATCGTTGTTGCGCCGAAACCTTTACTTTCTGCCGAACAACTGGACCTTTGCATGCCCTCATGTGCGTTTTCATATTATCTTTTCTGGCAAACTGCTTATGACATTTTTTACAAACAAACATTTTACGATATAGGTTCTTGGCACATTCTCTATTCTCATGTCGTCGAGCATTGCTGTTGTTTGAGAAAATCTTGTCGCAGTAACAGCACCGATGTTCGTTAGTTGTTGTCGATTCAGCATCCATTGAAGTCTCCATTGATGGCGAACCAGCGTTCGCCGAGTTTCCCTGTGCAGCCAGCACTGGCGGCATTAAAGTCTCTTCTGCTGGCGGTACCAAGTCTGTTGAAGTCTCCTCCAGTGTTGACATCGACGTTGCCAACAGGATCTGCTCCACCATCGTCGACGCTGACGTCATGGTTCCCGCAGTCGATGGTACAACCTCCATCGAGTTCGTCGTTAAAGTCGGTAAAGATGCCATCGAGTAGGCAAGAACAGGTAATTACGTGATTAATGCACCAGAAGAAACAAACTAGGTGATCCTTACACCGACGACGTCAGTAACAAACTAAGAATCCTGTTGTCTAGAGCTCGCTTATATATACATGCACCGTATGGAACAATACGCTAGTCAAATCAAGAACCATTTACAATAATACTAGAGTCAAAACAACATTAAAAATAGAAGGACCATCAACGAAAAGGCAGCACATTTGGAAGCACCGACAACGAAAAGGCAGCACATTTGGAAGCACCGGCAACGAAAAGGCAGCACATTTGGAAGCACCGACAACGAAATGGCAGCACATTTGGAAGCACCGACTACGAAAAGGCAGCACATTTGGAAGCACCGTCATCGAAAAGGCAGCACATTTGGAAGCACCGACAACGTAAAGGCAGCACATTTGGAAGCACCGACAACATAAAGGCAGCACATTTGGAAGCACCGACTACGAAAAGGCAGCACATTTGGAAGCACCGACAACGTAAAGGCAGCACATGTGGAAGCACCGACAACGTAAAGGCAGCACATTTGGAAGCACCGACAACGTAAAGGCAGCACATTTGGAAGCACCGACAACGTAAAGGCAGCACATTTGGAAGCACCGACTACGAAAAGGCAGCACATTTGGAAGCACCGTCATCGAAAAGGCAGCACATTTGGAAGCACCGACAACGTAAAGGCAGCACATTTGGAAGCACCGACAACGTAAAGGCAGCACATTTGGAAGCACCGACAACGAAAAGGCAGCACATTTGGAAGCACCGACAACGAAAAGGCAGCACATTTGGAAGCACCGACAACGAAAAGGCAGCACATTTGGAAGCACCGACAACGAAAAGGCAGCACATTCGGAAGCACCGACAACGAAAAGGCAGCACATTTGGAAGCACCGACAACGAAAAGGCAGCACATTTGGAAGCACCGACAACGAAAAGGCAGCATATTTGGAAGCACCGACAACGAAAAGGCAGCACATTTGGAAGCACCGACAACGTAAAGGCAGCACATTTGGAAGCACCGACAACGTAAAGGCAGCACATTTGGAAGCACCGACTACGAAAAGGCAGCACATTTGGAAGCACCGTCATCGAAAAGGCAGCACATTTGGAAGCACCGACAACGTAAAGGCAGCACATTTGGAAGCACCGACAACGTAAAGGCAGCACATTTGGAAGCACCGACAACGAAAAGGCAGCATATTTGGAAGCACCGACAACGAAAAGGCAGCACATTTGGAAGCACCGACAACCAAAAGACAGCACATTTGGAAGCACCGACAACGAAAAGGCAGCACATTTGGAAGCACCGACAACGAAAAGGCAGCACATTTGGAAGCACCGACAACGAAAAGGCAGCACATTTGGAAGCACCGACAACGAAAAGGCAGCACATTTGGAAGCACCGACTACGAAAAGGCAGCACATTTGGAAGCACCGACTACGAAAAGGCAGCACATTTGGAAGCACCGTCATCGAAAAAGCAGCACATTTGGAAGCACCGACAACGTAAAGGCAGCACATTTGGAAGCACCGACAATGTAAAGGCAGCACATTTGGAAGCACCGACAACGAAAAGGCAGCACATTTGGAAGCACCGCCAACGAAAAGGCAGCACATTTTGGATACATCATCGAATAAGGAAGCACATTTGGAAGCTCCATCAACTAAAAAAGGCAAAAAGGAAGCACAAGTTACGAGATCTAAGTCTTAGTAAGAAATCATAATACAAGAAATAAAAACATTACATTCTTATAATTTAAATTATTTATTTTATTGCTTTACATTATACAAATGCAAGTAAAACAAGTCAATATTGTATGTAGCCAGCATTCCTCAGTTCCTTGAGTATGAAGGATATTTCTTTGATGCACGAATAGTTTCCTGCACAAAGCGAACCATGTAGTAGTCTTAGCCGGTCAACCAATATGTTTGGATCTTTCCATGATGTGTAATCATTCTCTTCTACCACCATCTTCCTTGCACCTTCATAATAAATATTATGATCTCTGGTGTCTTCCGTTTTACCACCAACCTCAGGGTAACTTTCATGTTTGAGACGGTGATCATCACAAGCTTGATCAGATTTATTTAATATATCACGTCGTTTCCATCGTTTCGGTCTCAGGACACCGCCACATTCTTCGATCTTGGCAGCTTTAGGTGCTTCATCATAGTCTATGTCTTTGTCAACAGCCTCAGAGTCACTGTAACAATCACCGTAGAAGGAATCGTCTTCACCCAATTTACCGTAATAATTCGATGTTGATGATGTTGAAGTGTCTTCATCGTCTTCGTCTTCCTTTTTAGGAGTCCATCATTTTTACAAAGTAGGAAAGATCTACTTGAATTCGGCTGGAATATATTCTCACTTTTCACGTTAAGGATTCTTCCATTGTCTTCATTCTTCCGTAAATCATCAACCTTCTTAAATTTAAGTTCTTTGTCGAGATCGGAAGAGCCAAGAAAATTATTGTCGTAATGCAGATCACTCTTCCTTAGGCTATTAGATTCATCGTTGTCCTCTAGCTTGTACGCAGGCTTGGCGCTACAAGTTCTGCCATGTCTTTTTAGGCTCTCTCTCCGCGTAAACGACTTGCTACATCGAACACAACTTATCATATTGCGCAGTGGATTTTTAACATAGTCATTCTTCTCGTGTTGTCTTTTATTCTTTCTCAAGATAAACTCTTTACTGCAAAACTTACACCTATGTTCTTTCGATACAGCGTCAGATCCCAAATCGGAATTCATATTAGTTACTGAGACTAATGCCAGATACCAATTGAGTGTTTTAAATTAGATTCAATACTTAAATAGAAATTTTTTCATATTTCATCAGCGAGAATTAATATATCTCATGCAAAAGTACTTTATGCATGTAGTTCTGCTTTTCAACAACAGATGTCGCCACATGATGCTTGCAGGTAAATAATATTTAGTTCTTTTATGCGGGATGCGGGATGCTCACTAACGATCGCAAAAGAAGGATGGCTTCGTTAGACTCCAAGGAAAAGGAAGTTCGTCTTGCATGTTGGTGCTCCACAGATGTCTCATGGCGTAATATTAATTTGACTGAGTAATGAATGATATTTGTTAATTCCACCTGATAAAAATATTGCAAGTTTTGATTTAGTAGCAGAAATTATCGAATTAAATGTAACTCCAAATAAAATGACATGTCTCATTAGAACAAAAAAAAATCCATGCAGAGGGCGGTTTCTCAGAATAGTCAGAAACACTTGAAGAAACCACAGGAATGATTGCAAGAACACAGGAAAAACCATCATAATATTGTCAAGAATAATCAGGAGCACACTGAGAAAACCACTATAATATTAACAATAATAATCGGAAGCACACGGAGAAAACCATCATAATATTGACCAGATTGATCGGAATCACACAGAGAAAACCACCACATGTTTTCTTTGATATCATAAAATTACAAGAAAAAATATTTAAAAATAAAAATAAATTAATAAAAAATAAAAAAAATAAAAAAATGCATAAACAGTTTCTGCTAGCTTGTAAACTTATCATTGTTGAGCAAAGATAAAGTTCTTGTACAAGCCAGAAATTTATACATTTTTTTATTTTTTTAATTTTTTATTAATTTATTTTTATTTTTAAATATTTTTTCTTGTAATTTTATGATATCAAAGAAAACATGTGGTGGTTTTCTCTGTGTGATTCCGATTAATCTGGTCAATATTATGATGGTTTTCTCCGTGTGCTTCCGATTATTATTGTTAATATTATAGTGGTTTTCTCAGTGTGCTCCTGATTATTCTTGACAATATTATGATGGTTTTTCCCGTGTTCTTGCAATCATTCCTGTGGTTTCTTCAAGTGTTTCTGACTATTCTGAGAAACCGCCCTCTGCATGGATTTTTTTTTGTTCTAATGAGACATGTCATTTTATTTGGAGTTACATTTAATTCGATAATTTCTGCTACTAAATCAAAACTTGCAATATTTTTATCAGGTGGAATTAACAAATATCATTCATTACTCAGTCAAATTAATATTACGCCATGAGACATCTGTGGAGCACCAACATGCAAGACGAACTTCCTTTTCCTTGGAGTCTAACGAAGCCATCCTTCTTTTGCGATCGTTAGTGAGCATCCCGCATCCCGCATAAAAGAACTAAATATTATTTACCTGCAAGCATCATGTGGCGACATCTGTTGTTGAAAAGCAGAACTACATGCATAAAGTACTTTTGCATGAGATATATTAATTCTCGCTGATGAAATATGAAAAAATTTCTATTTAAGTATTGAATCTAATTTAAAACACTCAATTGGTATCTGGCATTAGTCTCAGTAACTAATATGAATTCCGATTTGGGATCTGACGCTGTATCGAAAGAACATAGGTGTAAGTTTTGCAGTAAAGAGTTTATCTTGAGAAAGAATAAAAGACAACACGAGAAGAATGACTATGTTAAAAATCCACTGCGCAATATGATAAGTTGTGTTCGATGTAGCAAGTCGTTTACGCGGAGAGAGAGCCTAAAAAGACATGGCAGAACTTGTAGCGCCAAGCCTGCGTACAAGCTAGAGGACAACGATGAATCTAATAGCCTAAGGAAGAGTGATCTGCATTACGACAATAATTTTCTTGGCTCTTCCGATCTTGACAAAGAACTTAAATTTAAGAAGGTTGATGATTTACGGAAGAATGAAGACAATGGAAGAATCCTTAACGTGAAAAGTGAGAATATATTCCAGCCGAATTCAAGTAGATCTTTCCTACTTTGTAAAAATGATGGACTCCTAAAAAGGAAGACGAAGACGATGAAGACACTTCAACATCATCAACATCGAATTATTACGGTAAATTGGGTGAAGACGATTCCTTCTACGGTGATTGTTACAGTGACTCTGAGGCTGTTGACAAAGACATAGACTATGATGAAGCACCTAAAGCTGCCAAGATCGAAGAATGTGGCGGTGTCCTGAGACCGAAACGATGGAAACGACGTGATATATTAAATAAATCTGATCAAGCTTTTGATGATCACCGTCTCAAACATGAAAGTTACCCTGAGGTTGGTGGTAAAACGGAAGACACCAGAGATCATAATATTTATTATGAAGGTGCAAGGAAGATGGTGGTAGAAGAGAATGATTACACATCATGGAAAGATCCAAACATATTGGTTGACCGGCTAAGACTACTACATGGTTCGCTTTGTGCAGGAAACTATTCGTGCATCAAAGAAATATCCTTCATACTCAAGGAACTGAGGAATGCTGGCTACATACAATATTGACTTGTTTTACTTGCATTTGTATAATGTAAAGCAATAAAATAAATAATTTAAATTATAAGAATGTAATGTTTTTATTTCTTGTATTATGATTTCTTACTAAGACTTAGATCTCGTAACTTGTGCTTCCTTTTTGCCTTTTTTAGTTGATGGAGCTTCCAAATGTGCTTCCTTATTCGATGATGTATCCAAAATGTGCTGCCTTTTCGTTGGCGGTGCTTCCAAATGTGCTGCCTTTTCGTTGTCGGTGCTTCCAAATGTGCTGCCTTTACATTGTCGGTGCTTCCAAATGTGCTGCCTTTACGTTGTCGGTGCTTCCAAATGTTCTGCTTTTTCGATGACGGTGCTTCCAAATGTGCTGCCTTTTCGTAGTCGGTGCTTCCAAATGTGCTGCCTTTTCGTTGTCGGTGCTTCCAAATGTGCTGCCTTTTCGTTGTCGGTGATTCCAAATGTGCTGCCTTTTCGTTGTCGGTGCTTCCAAATGTGCTGCCTTTTCGTTGTCGGTGCTTCCAAATGTGCTGTCTTTTGGTTGTCGGTGCTTCCAAATGTGCTGCCTTTTCGTTGTCGGTGCTTCCAAATGTGCTGCCTTTTCGTTGTCGGTGCTTCCAAATGTGCTGCCTTTACGTTGTCGGTGCTTCCAAATGTGCTGCCTTTACGTTGTCGGTGCTTCCAAATGTGCTGCCTTTTCGATGACGGTGCTTCCAAATGTGCTGCCTTTACGTTGTCGGTGCTTCCAAATGTGCTGCCTTTTCGTTGTCGGTGCTTCCAAATATGCTGCCTTTTCGTTGTCGGTGCTTCCAAATGTGCTGCCTTTTCGTTGTCGGTGCTTCCAAATGTGCTGCCTTTTCGTTGTCGGTGCTTCCGAATGTGCTGCCTTTTCGTTGTCGGTGCTTCCAAATGTGCTGCCTTTTCGTTGTCGGTGCTTCCAAATGTGCTGCCTTTTCGTTGTCGGTGCTTCCAAATGTGCTGCCTTTTCGTTGTCGGTGCTTCCAAATGTGCTGCCTTTACGTTGTCGGTGCTTCCAAATGTGCTGCCTTTACGTTGTCGGTGCTTCCAAATGTGCTGCCTTTTCGATGACGGTGCTTCCAAATGTGCTGCCTTTTCGTAGTCGGTGCTTCCAAATGTGCTGCCTTTACGTTGTCGGTGCTTCCAAATGTGCTGCCTTTACGTTGTCGGTGCTTCCAAATGTGCTGCCTTTACGTTGTCGGTGCTTCCACATGTGCTGCCTTTACGTTGTCGGTGCTTCCAAATGTGCTGCCTTTTCGTAGTCGGTGCTTCCAAATGTGCTGCCTTTATGTTGTCGGTGCTTCCAAATGTGCTGCCTTTACGTTGTCGGTGCTTCCAAATGTGCTGCCTTTTCGATGACGGTGCTTCCAAATGTGCTGCCTTTTCGTAGTCGGTGCTTCCAAATGTGCTGCCATTTCGTTATCGGTGCTTCCAAATGTGCTGCCTTTTCGTTGCCGGTGCTTCCAAATGTGCTGCCTTTTCGTTGTCGGTGCTTCCAAATGTGCTGCCTTTTCGTTGATGGTCCTTCTATTTTTGATGTTGTTTTGACTCTAGTATTATTGTAAATGGTTCTTGATTTGACTAGCGTATTGTTCCATACGGTGCATGTATATATAAGCGAGCTCTAGACAACAGGATTCTTAGTTTGTTACTGACGTCGTCGGTGTAAGGATCACCTAGTTTGTTTCTTCTGGTGCATTAATCACGTAATTACCTGTTCTTGCCTACTCGATGGCATCTTTACCGACTTTAACGACGAACTCGATGGAGGTTGTACCATCGACTGCGGGAACCATGACGTCAGCGTCGACGATGGTGGAGCAGATCCTGTTGGCAACGTCGATGTCAACACTGGAGGAGACTTCAACAGACTTGGTACCGCCAGCAGAAGAGACTTTAATGCCGCCAGTGCTGGCTGCACAGGGAAACTCGGCGAACGCTGGTTCGCCATCAATGGAGACTTCAATGGATGCTGAATCGACAACAACTAACGAACATCGGTGCTGTTACTGCGACAAGATTTTCTCAAACAACAGCAATGCTCGACGACATGAGAATAGAGAATGTGCCAAGAACCTATATCGTAAAATGTTTGTTTGTAAAAAATGTCATAAGCAGTTTGCCAGAAAAGATAATATGAAAACGCACATGAGGGCATGCAAAGGTCCTGCTGTTCGGCAGAAAGTAAAGGTTTCGGCGCAACAACGATGCATTGATGTTCATAAGAGTATGCCTGGAGATGGTGCAACTGCGGCAACGTCAGTATCTGGATCGGGTCTGAAAGGTTCGTCTTCATTACCACGGTATCCTTGCAGCTACTGTGATACGTCGTTCGCATTTGCTCATGATGCACGAAGACATGAGCGGAGCAAATGCACGAAGAATCCATCTCGCATGAAGTTTCGATGTGATGAGTGTCATGAATGGTTTACTCGAATTGATAATTTGCGACGACATGCGAAAAACTGTAAAGGTGAAGTCCGTGTGCCTACTGCTGAACTACCTGCAGAAATTTCGACTCCTCGGTTTAGGTTGAAGGCTCGTGAGCGTACAAGCAAGAAAACCGATGTGCAGCAACCGATTGGTATGACGTCTGAACAGGAAAATAAACCTAAGACTGTGTTCGGCGCATTACAAGTGAACGATAATGGCTTCTACTTGGCGCAGTCTGCATTTCGTGGAACATTGAAGGACTACTATTATTATTTAAATACGTTAGGTGAGTCGAAAGACATTTGTAATTTTCTTGATGATATCAGAGAGTACATAATCAATCAGCTTACTGATGATGTAGCAACAAACGGACCTTTGAAATATAACTTGTGGTTGGACTGTAAATATGGATAGCCATATCCGTTCGATGACAAAGTGAAGAAGTGTGCATTCAAGACATCGGCTGCAGTAATTTACAGTTCTAACGATGTGAAGCAAACTGTTAAAAACGGTATCCAGAAACTCTGTCAAGAAGAGGTGGACTATGTCTGTAAAGGTTCTGGCTGGACTCTGTCTAGTATAAACCGATTGGAGCTATGAATTAGTCATTTCACACCGCTGCGGAACTAAATGATTATAAGATTTCTGGCTTTCGCAAATGATCCTGTAGTAGAATAGAAATTATGTAATAAATATTATGTTTGTAAAAGAACTTGTGGTGTTTAATTCCTCGAACCTGTTACTATTATGTTAAATTGATGTTATATTTTTTTTTGCATCGTCCTAGATCGTACCATGGACCTTAGTCGACCTAATCGATCAGTATATAGATTACAAATTTATTTAATGAATTTTGGAATTTTTCCCTAATTTCTAGCTAAATAATTATGGATTTTCAAGATGGCGGCCAAATGACAATATGTTGGGTGTCACAGCAATAATAAATGATTACTGCACTCTAGCGGATAAGAATTAAACTAACATGGCGTCAGCGCACTCTCGCCGACGATACACTGATGATGGCTTCCAGCAGACGAGGACAAGATGGCGGACATGACGTCATACTACCTGACGATATATATGCTTTGAAAAAAAAGTGGAGGGAGTCAGTATGCCTGCAGCCACCGCGGGGGAAGGATCGGTCGTCATTTTTAGTTTTTTTGCACTCGTCGGGTTCGAACCGAGGACTCCGAGCTCCGTGTCGTAAATGTATGATTTTTATTAATAATTTATTAAAATTTTTTTATTTAAATTTTTTTATAAATTTTAAATTTTTTTCATTAAAATCGGATAATAAATTTAAAGATGGCGGCTGTAACGGAAATTGCAACGGTGACGTCATAATTAAAAATGGCGGATAACACAATGCCGGAATGTTCGAGAAAACGAAATGATGTCATCCATGATGGTGGATCCAAGATGGCCGTCGGGGTCAAGGTCAAAGGTCAAGGTCACATCCTGATAGAGGCTTAACTGAGGCTTGAGTTAAGGATGCTTAAGCCTCTATCAGGACATTTCTAGCCGCTGGGATTTTTGAGGAATAAAACGGGAAATTTTCCCTCGAAACGGGAATTTTTCCCTCGAAAACGGGAAATTTTTTCTTAAAACGGGAAATTTTGAGTCATTTTGAGTCAATTTTGAGGAATTTTGAGGAATTTTTGCCGCCCGTGACGTCACTAATCCAAGATGGCGGACCGGCTCACGGCTCCACCGCCTGGCGCCTGTTTCCGGAGCCCCCAAAACATACTACTACCAAGCTTGTTTCTTCTGGTGCATAAGTTGCGTAATTACCTGTTCTTGCGAACTCAATGGCATCTTTACCGTCTTTAACGGCGAACTCGATGGATGTTGTACCATCGACTACGGGAACTTTGACGACAGCTACGATGGAGAAGGAGCAGATCCCGTTGGCAACGACGACGACAACACTGGAGGAGACTTCGACAGACATGATACCACCAGCAGAAGAGACTTTAATGCCGGTAGTGCGGGCTGTACAGGAAACCTCAACGGACGCTGTTTTGCCCTCGATGGAGACTTCAATGGATGACGAATCCTCTACAGCTAACGAACATCGATGTCGTTACTGTGACAAGATTTTCTCAAACATCAGCAATGCTCGTCGACATGAGAAGAGAGAATGTGCTAAGAACCTTTATCGTAAAATGGTTGGCTGTATTAAGTGTCGCAAGGAATTTACAAGAAATGATAATTTTAAGCATCACTTGGAGACATGTAAAGGCCCTGCAGAGCGACAGAAAGTAAAGGTAACGGATCAACAACGATGCATCGATGTGCATAAGAGCATGCCTGGAAGGTACAACCACAGTTACAACGTCATCTGGTTCGGGTTTGTCTTCAACTAGGCATCCTTGCAGCTACTGTGATACGTCGTTCGCATTATTCCATGATGCACGAAGACATGAGCGGAGCAAATGCATGAAGAATCCTTCTCGCATGAAGTTTCGCTGTGATGAGTGCCTTAAATGGTTTACTCGAATCGATAATTTGCGCCGACATGCGATAAACTGTAAAGGTGAAGTTCGTGCGCCTACTGCTGAACTACCTGCAGCAATTACGACTCCTCGCTTTAGATTGGAGACTCGTGAGCGTACAAGCAAAAAAACAGATGTGCAGAAACCGATTGCTATGACGTCTGAACATGAAAATAAACCTAAGACTGTGTTCGGTGCATTACAGGTAAACGATAATGGCTTCTACTTGGCGCAGTCTGCATTTCGTGGAACGTTGAAAGACTACTATTATCTAAATACGTTCGGTGAGTCGAAGGACATTTGTACTTTTCTTGATGATATCAGACAGGACATAATCAATCAGCTTACTGATGACGTAGCTACAAACGGTCCATTAAAATATAACTTGTGGTTGGACTGTCTATATGGAAAGCCATATCCGTTAGATGACAAAGTGAAGAAGTGTGCATTCAAGACATCGGCTACAGTAATTTACAGCTCTGACGATGTGAAGCAAACTGTTAAAAACGGTATCCAGAAACTCTGTCAAGAAGAGGAGAACTATGTCAATAAAGGTTCTGGTTGAACTCTGTCTAGTATAAACCGATTGGAGCTAAGAATTAGTCATTTCACACCGATGCGGAACTAAATGATTGATTATAAATTTGCTAGCTTTCATAAGTGATCCTGTAGTAGAATAGAAATTATGTAATAAATATTATGTTTGTAAAAGAACTTGTGGTGTTTAATTCCTCGAACCTGTTACTATTATGTTAAATTGATGTTATATTTAATTTTTTTGCATCATCCTAGATCGTACCAATGACCTTAGTCGATCTAATTAATCAGTATATTGATTGGAAATTTATTTAATGATTTCTGAACTTTTTCCCGCTTCTCTAGCAATATAATTACGAATTTTCCAAGATGGTGGTGTTGATGGCTTATAGGATGATGGTAGTAGAGGTTTTAAAGTCTCTTTAAGAATGTTGAACATGGTATATTGAAATTATTTTTTTACATAAAATTAAACATTATTGCATCGATCGGGTATCGAACCAAGGACTGAAACTGATGGAATAAATCTGTAAAATGATGAGTGATTTATTTAATGAATTTTGGAATTTTTCCCGAATTCCTAGCTAAATAATTGCACGATTCCAAGATGGCGGCCAAATGACAAGATGGTGGGTGACACATCAATAATAAATAATTACTGCACTCTAGCGGGTGAGAATTTAACTAACATGGTGTCAGCGCACTCTAGCAGACTACAACAAGATGGCGGTCTTCTGCGTACGAAGACAAGATGGCGGACATGATGTCATACCAGCTGATGGCAAATTCCTTGTTATTGGTGGTAGGTTAGTCTGTAGGTGACTTCCGTGGAGGAAGGATCTGATGTTTTATTTTTATTTTTGCCCTCCGCGGGTTCGAACCGAGGACTCCGAGCTTCGTGTCGTTAATGTATGTTTTTTAAATATTTTTTATTAAAATTTTATGAATTGAATTTTTTATAAATTTTAATTTTTTTTCCATTTAAATCGGATAATAAATAAAAAAGTTAAAGATGGCGACCGTAACAGAAATTGCAACTGTGACGTCATCATCCAATATGGCGGAAAACACATCGCTGGAATGTTCGAGAAAACACAATGACGTCATCCAAAATGGCTTATCCAAGATGGCGGATCCAAAATGGCCGCCGGTGTCAAGGTCATGGTCAAAGTCGCGGTACTACTTGTCCCGTTACGCTGTGTCCCGTTACGCTCATCCAAGATGGCCGCCGTGACGTCACAGATAGACGTGATGTCAGAGATGTGGCTCGGCTCTCGGCTCCACGCGCCGGCGCCAGGCGTCGGATAAAGATGGCGGGCGTAACGGAAATTGCAACGGTGACATCATCCATGATGAGGTTTATCTGAGGCTGTAGACATGGATGCTTAAGCCTACATATGGACATTTCTAGCTGTTGGGATTTTTAAGGACTAAAATGGGAAATTTTCCCTCGAAACGGAAATTTTTCCCTCGAAAACGGGAAATTTTTTCTTAAAACGTGAATTTTTGAGTCATTTTGAGTCATTTTTGGGCAATTTTGAGGAAATTTGAGGAATTTTTGCCGCCGTGACGTCACAAATCCAAGATGGCGGTCGGCTCCACAGGCTCCACAGCGTGAAGCCTGTTTCCGGAGCCCCATTCATATACTACTACTATATAATGAAATTTCTCCGATAAAAACGAAAAAAAGACTTAACCAAAAAATAAGTCCAGATTTTGAGATGATTTACGATAAAGTATTTATTGAAATATTTCCAATTTTGTTTTAATTCATTAAAAAGTTAATATATTGCCGTACGTTGCCATAGTTTTTAGATATATTAAAATTATTAAGTATGAAAAGATCGTTCTACTGTTATAAAGTTTTAATTTTTTACCTTTGAGTTTTCATGAAATTAATTTCCAAACAAAAGTCATTATTTTAGTATTGTTTCAGTAAAAACTAGAGGATATAGGCCAACCTAGTATGAAATAATCCAATGGACTCAGCTATGCATACATTATAGTATAACAATTCGATAAACATATAAATTGTGTTCATGTATATTTGCTTAAAACACAAATTGTATAATTCAGTAATCTGTAGTTTATAAAATGTACGGTGGTTAAAAGTAATATTCACTGGCGTAATATATAAATTTCTTTTAATTTGTATTCAAATAATCTATATAAATAATATAATAAATGGATTGGAGTAATATTATTAATAATGTTGCTAAAGAATGAATTCCATAAAATAAAATATATATAAATACCCGGTATTCAATATGAATATATCACGTTTATAAAATCAATTATTTACTTTATTAAAATAACAGAGATAAATTAAAATAAAAATGAATATAATTAAATAGTAAATGTTTATTATAATTTGTTTATTTAAAATATTTATTCAATTATAAATAGGAGAAAAAACCTCGCTTGAATAAATACAATAATTTACTTTATTAAAATAATCGAGATAAATTAAAATAATAATGAAAATAATTAAATAGTATATGTTTATTATAATTTGTTTATTTAAAATATTTATCCAATTATAAATAAGAGAAAAAACCTCGCTTGAATAAATAGAATTGAAAAAGTTTATGAACACAAATTATATCACTAACATTAAAAAAAAATGTATTTAAGGACATGGACAACTATACAATATCAATCACTAAAGTATAAGATTTAAAACCTCATATAAAATTTTTATTTGCATGCAATTTTTTTATGTAGCCTTTTCATATCGTAAAAATTTCGTTGCATAGTGCGCGCGTATTGCAAAAAATCCTCCTCACTATTTTTTCATAACGCACCGAAAGAAGTAAAATGTCAAAAAAGAAAAAAAAATTCATTTCCTAGTCTTAAACCATGTTCCTTTAGCTTATTAACCGAGCACTATAAACACTGTGTTACGAAGCCCGAAAAAATATTGTAATTATAATTAAAATTGTTTAATACCAGTATCCCTACGTCATTAAAAATTAAAATCTATACATTTCTCAAGGCTGTTACAATTGCAGTTAACAAAATATATTTCATGGTAGTTCCACTACAATAAAGTTTTATTTGCCACACCAATACGTTTGGTATGAAAGTGACTTATGTGTGTTAGGGTTCGCCATCTTGCTGTGAAAATTTTGTTGCATGGTCCGCGCGCATCGTAAAATTTCACTCTTAAATGATTCTCCATCTTGCGCCTAAATAAGTTTAATTCAAAAATAAGAAAATAACATGGGTGGTGAAACAGAACCTATAACTAGAGACCGGAAAAATTCGCGGATTCATTTCGTAATAGGCTGAAATTCAAACATGTGTACAATTCTGAGGGTTCTGGTATTGGCTCGCAGTTTAACTGGAGCTCTCTGGGCCAATGAGAGACTAACGACCAAAGAAGCGTCGAATCACAAGCTACCCAGTGGAGACGCCTCACAATATAGTACCCAATGAACGCGCGTGTTCACTTGAGAAACGCAGAGGATAATGGAGGCTATCCTAGAGGTCATTGAATCCGCGAATTTTTCCGGTCCCTACCTATAACCTTGATCCAAGTATATTCTTACCCGTACTTGTACCCGGGATGGCAAGTGAAATATGCAGGTATGCAAGTAAACGAATCTGTGTACGCATCGCGTATTACAGGTAAAGAAACATTGCTTTTTTAAAAACATATTTGTAAGTTGTGTTTCAGTTAAAACTTTACCAATTTTAAGACTCGTGAAATCATTTTCACTTATTTACAAAGATTAACATATTAAATGAAAATAATAATCATTCTAATACGTTTATAAGGAATTTTCAACTATTGAAATGTACGTATAAATTTTTTTTAATTTACGAAACATATGTATAACATTATTAGTTTTCCATCGATTTATGTGCTTGTAAATAAAGGTAAATATTAACCGTGAATTTTAAACTAAAAATGTATCAGTGATTTTTTTTATTTTATTACAAAACAAATTTTAAACAACCTGTTTATCGGGCTGACACCATTTGTAAAGGCAAAAATATATACACGACCGAACTGCATTTGTCATGGAGTTAAATTTTTAATGTAATTTTGAGTCTATTTACCTCACGATCGCCATACTGTGACACCAAAAACATCAAGGAAATGTTTATTGAGCACACCTGCGTGAATAAGATCTATGATATTTCACACAGTCTTTTACATTAAATAAAGTCCTTTAGAACTTTGTCCGCAATGCAAAAACTACATACCGCCCAATGTTCTGGGTTGCGCAAAAATGACGCAGACCATTAGCTGAACAGAAAGCGGCTTCAACAACATCCATGTAGTGATAAACGGCCACCCCCAAGCTCCAGTTCACCACGAGGTCACAAGTACATAACTGTGTATTTGAATTCGGGCACGTGATTTATAAACCACGCAAGAACGCAAGACAAAAAATGTTCAGAAAACACACTATAGAGTACTGGTTTATGAACAAAACAAGGCGCAATAACCTCAACGCAATTACTGATTAGCTTCAATTTACCTTGCGTTTATGATTACGTTTCCGAATGGCCAATTTCGAAGAGAAGCGTTCCGAAATTTCTAGAGGTGAATTAATGTTTACTTAAACCCACGATGTTTTTTATTATACACATTAATTAATGTTTCACACATTGAAAGAAAATAACCCTTTTAAATAAAATCATTAAGTTTTTTTTTTGTTTTCATGATGAAATAGAATACCGGGGTAAAGATTTGATTTCTACTCTTATACAATTTTATGTTTTATGGTTGGTGACGTCTTCCGACTTGCTTCCTTTATAAATGACTTAAATTTTCTTGCTTTTGTTGAGTATTGCGTTGTGACCTAGTTGCATTCTGTGCGTAGTTTATAAACCCGGCTCTTGTGTTGCAAGAGTTAAAAAACAATAACGGTCTTTTACAAGCTGTTTGCAGCAAGATAATCTCCAATCGCAATTCTACAATTCTCTACCTTGGATGCATAATACACTATGACATATTAACCATTTTATTTTCAGTTTAAATAATTATTTATAGTACCTTACTTGTTTACTTAACTGTTTTATAACTGAAATAAGTGAATTTTAGACACATCGTAGATCTTAGTGTTGTTTGCCAATAGAAAGAACGTCAAACGGTGGTCAAGTTTATGTTAAAAGTGCATTTTGCCCAAACGTTGACATTGTGTATTTTGCCTCCGAAGTACAGAATTTGTAACTTACCAGCCGAGTGAAAGCACGACTTACCTTCCCGTGAGACGCCGTAGAGAAACTAACTCGGGAACCGCAGTTATACGGCGAAGCAAAGGAGCCTGGTTTTACCCCGAAGGATTAATTACTCAATTCAGACGTCGCGTTGGGATGATGAATTGTACACTGTTCGGGCGAGTTTCGTACACATGGCATGTCGTTAGGGGGATTGGGGAACCAGCTCATTTAGTTAATCATTCCTCCGGTGGGCTACCTTCCAGCTAATTACTTGATTGTCGCCTGTCAATCCCGTGTCAAAGAGAGTTTTGCACCACCATACCCACCATACTACAGAGCCCTTGAAGTTGGCCTGTCATTAACACTAATAACCTTTTGATGGTTGATTCACATTTGCGAAAACACGCGTTTGATATTATTGCTATAATTACGTCGTAACTACATTGGGGCAAACGTTGTTCCACATAACTGATTGAAATTATAAAATACCAAATGTAATTAAAATTGTCTCGAATGTGTTTTATTCCGACAAAACTGGGAATGTAACACTTTAAAACAATCAACCTGTTGGTAAACGCAGAAATAAAAAAAAACTTAATATTTGATTAATTTATTTTGTATATACCTACTGTGATAAATAAAAGTCCTAATTCAAATTTTGTCCTGTTTGAAAAAAGGTTTTAACAGAAAAAAGTGACACGTGGATATTAATTACAAAACCTGATGATGCGGGATCACCATATTATATTAATGCCTACTGGATCAGCGTGTTTAAGAGTATGAAACAAGGAACATTTATATGCAATCGATAATGCTTTTTACTCTCTGATGGGAAAGATGTTAGGGCTCTGTAATTTTTCGACATTTCGATAGCGGCGTCATATGTTGTTCATGTCAATAGATCGATGTCATTTCAGTAAAATGGTTAAGCATGTCGATACCATGCTGACATCAACATATCGCAAGGACTTTGCTTCATGGCCTAAATATTTAAACCAAAAATTTTAATGTTCTTTGCCTTTAAATTATTAATATTTTCAAGAACAATACAGTTGATACTTAAAAATGAATTCGCTAATAAATGCAACAAAAATATATACATGGTTTTACCTATGAATAGAGTATCTCCATAATATTTGGTTTTAGATACTACGATTGAAATTACGAAATTGAATTCCTTTTATATTCACTATGTGATTCACACAATACAGAATCACCTATAATTTTGAAATTTTGTTCATTTGGAGTACCATTTCTGTACACTAATTATATATGACTATGATGTTACAGAGAAACACCGAAAGCCAAAAATCATTTAAAAGTGTATATACAAAGTTGGTTTACTAATATTTCAATGTTGGATTTGCGGTTACAATGACCTTCATGATAGTCCATGAACAGTCATCTGTTCACTCGGGAAAATGCCAACCGTTTCTTTTATTTTATCCTCACTTACAAGACGTCTAACTTGTTTGCAGGGGATTGGATTTTTCTTGGAATGAAGGGTTCTCATGGCATAACCGTCTCCCAGATAAACTTTGGAGCCAACCACAGACGCATAACAAAATTGAAAGTTGCTTATTAATCACCTGTCATTAGGGGCAGGTATTTTTAGCGTGTCATCGCGAGCGGTTTCGATCTTGTGATTGGCGACCAGGCCGCTCGGGACACGTTATGTCTCTGAATAAAACTCGACCAATCACGCAACACGGACGATTCTAATTTTTTTAAAACCCACAGCTAGTTTGAAACATTTTCGCGAAAAACACCTACCAAGAAATACATCTGAAAATTTTTTATGTGTAAACATCTTAGCTCTCGGTATACGGCATCTGGTAGGAGCAAATTCGTGAATCGAATGGAATTCGCATGGAACGGAAATTTGAACCACGGTATTTCCATCTGTAGTGGATGGGGCGAACCAAAGCTCATAATGTCAAAAGGGAATCTTTAAAGTATTAAATATTTCGTGAATTTTAACAAGATAGGCAGTATTTTATTAAAATTAATGTATAAATTCAGGGTAAAAACCGGAGTTTAATATTTTCCAAGCATTCTTTTTTGCTTTTATCGAATCCGTTTCATTATATATTTTAACCTTTTTTTCCCTGACAATTGTTCGATTATAAACGTTGCTGCTTCGGCAGCGAATTCTAACGGCGGGTGCGCAAACTAAGAGTGAATTGCGTCGTGAAATGTAGTTGAAAACACAGTTTGCTTATATTTATCACACACGACATTATTATTTTAAAGAATTCTAATTCTATTTGGTTGTTGAGTTTCATATTATACGTGTATTTGCAACATGAGAACACATTATTTTTCTCGTTACCGATGTTGGATGTTAGACATCTCTAGCGAGTACTGAAAGGTTCGGTCACATTTTTTAAAATTTTCTATGTGTAACCCGAGAAGAGTTTAAAGGGTGCCAGATTTTTTTATAGGCCATGAATCCTTACTCTTTTATTTTTTTTTCGAGTTCTCCTAAGGTATTCTTTTTAATTTATTTGTTTATGTTTCGTTAAAAGAGATTTATTTACAAAGATGTGTGACAAAAATCAAAGATATTTGGAAACAAATTAGTCATGATCTGGCGGATTGCGACGTCGTATCGCTCGGCCGGCCTGAAGATCTTTCAAAAACGTTAACATATACGATTCTATGAAATAGCAGTCTTTGTACGTGTGCAGAATACGTTGTAAGGCATAATTTTGTTTTTTTAAAACAGGAATGTCGAAAAGTATTGATTTTTTTTATATGTTTCATCCTAAATTTTAAGGTAGATATTTTTTGTAGTTACATATTTAAGACAAAAATATTTTTGTAAATCTCAAGCCAAAAAAAAAAATTATATTTATTTATTTCTATATGATAATAACTTACCCCTCGAAAAACTTAAAGAATGATGTTTGGGCTACGAAAAGAGAATTTTGCTAATGTATAGAAAGGATATAAACAATTGTTTTTTCGAGTGGTTTTCCAAAACCACGGGGAACAATTTAAGCCGTTAAGCTAAATCATGATTCGGGGACCGCGATGTTTAAATGATCAGGCATCCTCAAATATAACCCCCCTCCCTTCTACAAGCGATACAGACTCGATCCCCTGCGAGGTCGCCTCGGAATGTTTTTTTTACAAGTGGGAAACGTGGCAATCGTTACCGTGAGCTGGTGTGTTTTATCAAAGTTCTCGCGAATCATCTAACACTCTCATTCCACAAACTTTCCACTCTCGGCTCATCATTACTCATCGTCACCAATTTGGAAGAGACTCACAGCAGTAAATAGTTGATTAATTCATACATCATGTCAGGATTCAAACCCGGGCCATTTTATTGTATTATAGAGTAGGCATGCAAAAATTATTCATCTATGCCAAAAAATTCATTTTTTTTAACTTTCTTTCTTTTCTTCAACTGAAGTGGATACCTTAAATATTAATGATACTGGATTAATTAAATTTTGAATCGGTGGCTAATGCTGTAGCCTATATTCTAGTCGACATTATTCTTTAGAGCTATGAGAAAAATAAATGTAACATTGAGTTTTATGTTAAAATATATAAAAAAATATATTAAGATGTATTATAATTATAATACATAATAATATAATTTATAGCTCCATATTATTACTTCATAAAATTTCTAAAAAAACAAATTGTTTAAAATAAAAATATGAAAAAGATATGTTAGGAAATGAAAAAAGATTCACAAAGGTTAATGTGCCTACAAAGAAATAAAATCTTACAAATCGCCCACGTGTTCATCTCCAACACAAAACACCACATATTTAGTAAAATGGAAGACAATTGTATTATTAAATGTGTCAGTACAAACTTATGTCTCAAAATAAAGGCAACTAGACGTCAAATATCTTTGCAAAAGTGCACAAACACTTATTATTTATTCATCGCAAATTCTTGTTTAGTGTCAATTTTAAATTAAAATTATTTTTTTTCAAATAGTACGTTTATTGAAACAGTCACAGTTAACTTACTACCCCGCATTTAATACCTTACGGATTAAATTTCTAACTCTCATCATATCTAATGACGATTTCAGATATCACATTAAAACATAGATTTAATGGTTTTCGGGTTTGGTGTCTGAAATGTGGAATTTTAAGTCAACAACATTGTCAGGTTTTCTTAAATTTGTTTTGCGAAGACAGACAGACCAACGGGCAATTTGGTAGCGTTAAATTTTTGTTTAGTTATTAATTAAATTTCAAAAATATTAAAAAGTTTTTAAAGACAACATCACAAATGATACATTGATTTTATTTATTTGCCTTGATAACTTGAATAAATTTTTCAATCAGTTTTAACCTTCGTTTTAAATAAGATAAATTAGCATAGATAAAAAATGTTAGTGTGGTGCTAGCTTGGCTGATACTAAGAGCAATGAACTTTGAGCAAAGCTATCAATTATTACGTTCAGAATGATAAATTGCAACGTCTTCCACCGGTTATGCATGTGCGTGTGTGCCAGTGTGCCGGCCCGCATATTGTACCTAATTAAAATGGAAATTTCAAGAGAGGAGGAGACATTGTGTTCTGTTGCCATAAACGGCGGAATCACAAAGGGTGAACGACGTGGGTCTGGCGAGGCCAATCGATGAGGCGGTGATGGACCCCGGGACATTCACGAGCCAGAATTAGCTGCAGGTTCCAATTAGGAAACCACGTGGCTGATACGGCCTGGGGACAGCAGAGAGCAACAGCGGGAGATCCATCCCTCTGATGGGTGAGCTGCACGTTAGGTGGGCTGGAAAGAAATTGCTTGTCTGTAAAGTCGGTTTACGGACGATAGTTTAACGTGACAACGTCATAACAAAACATTGATGAAATGATTGCATACTTTTATGAATAAAATTGTGTTCATTTTTATTGAATTATAACTATTTTGTATGGATACAAAGCAGGAGTGAAATGAAATCTACAATTTAATTGACAAATTTATTTTTATTTGCACTCATTAATTCAAATATGTTTAATATTTAAAAGAAGAGATTATTTTAACTAGAACTTTTATACATATTTTCTATTTAACTTCTTTCAATCTGTGTTATTCTGTTAAGGATAGGACGATGATAGGAAAAGTAGGAAACGAATGGGAGTGTTTCAAGTTTAATGTGCCTCGAAAAAGTCAAATCGATGGTTGTTCCAATCGAGTGGAAGAGAGATAGATGCGGCGCAAGCGTACAATGAACGTAACGGGACACAGCGTAAAGGGACAATGTGCGTAACGGGACACTTTTTCGTGCGTGCAACCGTCATTTATTTTTCTTTATGACTAAATTTAAAAAGGATTATTTAAAATTTTTAGATTTTAAAATTTTCGAACAGATATTGGCCAATTTTTATTTAACTGACTTTAAAAAAAAAATTATGACAGGAATACTAACCCGCTTCCAAATGGTACAATACGATGTGTTGTTGCTACAATTTATCTGTAACTAGTTGTATTTTTCTGCGGCAAAGTAATGGAATGTTGGTAAAAACAAATTTTGAAATATCTCCTAAAATATTTTTACATTAGTTGTTTTACTATTTTTAAACTGTACAATGGAGTACCAAAATTTGGCTGGATGTTATTGTGATATCTGATAGAGGTTGCGTCTTTTCAAAGAAGCACTTTCAGTCTTGTCACAAACCACCTCTGGCCACCTAGTTATCCCGATTTATACCCTGTGATTTCTTCTTGTGCACTGTTATTTTGTTGGAAATGGAACCGAAATATAAGTTTAAAATTACTCATATGGAAACAACTGTATCACTAGACAATAGTGGTCACAGTAATAATTCTTACCCGGGCATTTATGCTTTGTCTTAGCCCAGTACCTCCAATAGTTAAAGTTAATTGTAAACCGTTCCGTTAATATATTTCCATTATTAACCACGTAAAATAATAAGCATAATAAAATATAAAGTCCAGTCTCAGGGTTTAAAAAAATTATGGTTGAATAAAACATCAATTAAAATATAAAATAATGCGCCAATTTTCGTAAGAAATACTCAGTATTACCTCGAGAAATGTATTTCGTATATGCAACAATTAATAATAGGCAAGTGTCGTACAAAGTAACAATATATTTCTTGTAGTATTCCAAGCTATTTTTTGGCAAATGGTTTACAAAGGAGACTTTTGTAAAAGTACAGAAATTTATTTTTCTTTGTATCTCTAAAGGGACAGGTGTATTGCATCAACTCTTATACACTCGAAGAACTCCAGAACTCAAACATTTACTCAATCACTCATTCTTTACATGCATGTTCCACGGAGTCTCTTTTAATAAACTAACCCTGTGACCAGAATGTCCCAGAAGTCAACGTCAACCAGAGAACAGCTGATACGTCAATAAATTATTGTTCTGAATAAAAAACAGTAAACTTTTTTTCGTAGTTTTCAAGAAACAGGCATTTTGTTTTTCCAAATATTTTAAATTTCCACCCTGCACCAAATTATTAGATCCTTTGACTAAAATATTTTTGATAACCGTTAAAAATCAAATCAAACCTACTATTCATTTAGAGGAAACAAACTATTTGGATAACTTAAACGGCGAAAAATTATTTAGTTAGGTTAATTTTATAAATCGTCTGTAAAAAAATATATTACTAAGTAAGTTTTTTGACAAAAAAGGCTTATTAAAGCCAATAAACTACTAAGACAGCAATATATATATATATATATATATATATATATAAACATATATATATATAATGAATGAAGAGCTCTACCATTTAAAATTGTTGCTGCATAAGTCGTGTAATTAATGTTTTCCCCCCAAAAGTGTAGCGTGTTTTATCTTATTTTTAACTATATGACCCGGTGAACTTCGTACCACCTACAATTAATTTTATTGTAACTATTCATAAGCGTTTATCAATCCTTATCAACCTTCCAACTCTAATTAATTGAGATTGAGAATTTTAGCAGCATTGTGTACGGATTGGGTTTCGTTCGGTTATTAAATGAAACGCGTTTGTAATTTAAATAAATTAAAAGTATTTTATTTACATGAAAGATAAACGCAGTAAACATTCAGAGAAAAGCTTTGTGGTAAACTACATTTTTCGTTTTGTTTTTCGGCGCATATATAATTAATGATGATGGCTTTCCGACTCGTGAATACGCGACGTACAGTTGTCCATGCGCGAAACACAAAAACTGCAAGTTGATTCCGTAAACATCCAACGACTGGCCTTGAGATTTGTTGATAGTCATCGTAAAGGCCAGACGCACGGGGAATTGCAGCCGTTTAAAAACGAATGGCAAGTTCGTTGGAATCATCGGGATGCGCGGAATCAAAACATACTCTCCTTTGTACTTTCCCTTGATAATCGTCGCCTCGATGATGACCTATGTCAACTCGTCCTCTCTTTGGCATTGTAATGAACACTGTAAAACAACACGGAATCGTTTTCATAATCACTGAAATCTGTCGAACTTACCTTGAGAACTTTACAACTTCTTATTAACTTCAAACTTACTCCTCGAGTTCTGCTAAAAACATTTGAATTTATTTGTGTTTATGTCTAAGCCTGCAAAGTCACTTTATCTTAATAGGAAGACTGATAAAAATGAATGTTAGCAAAAGGAAATTAAATTCGCCTTAACCAAATCATTTCCAAAATGCACTGCCTATATTTAAAGAAAAATCGATTTTAAATGTTCCTAATAGATTTCACACCGCACGGAATGAAAAACCCTTAGAGGAAACTGTCAAATTTCCAATTTCGATTTTTTTATTATTTCGGCTGTTTCTTTCGGTTTTTCCTAATGTTATTTTTTCCTAAACCACCCCAGTATTAAGGCGAACAAAAAAATAATTATTCAAACTTTTTTCGAGACTAACGCACTGCAATTGATTTTATATACAGAGACTAAATACTGCCCGGCATGCGTTGGAATGCCTCCTTAATTTTTTTTTTTTCCAAATTTTCAAAAGTAGATACACATAAACAGAGAGTTTGTAAGTGTGTCTCCATCCCGCTCTATCGCTATATCTCTCTGTAACTCTCTATATCTCTCTATCTCTATATGTATAGCTCTCTCTATACCTATAGCTCTCCCTCCCTCTACCCCTTTACAACTCTCTCCATCCCTCTATCTTCCTCTGACCCACCCTCCTTCCCACCATTATTATTCGGACTATAGCAAAGAGGAAATACTATAAAATACTTACCGGTAACTTTCCACATGACTCGCGTGCCACCTTACATTATGCTTTAAGGGTTAGTGTTATCGTAATCTTACCTAGACAGTGACCTTCCTCGTGTTTCAAAGGTCAATTGTGCAAAATTTTATCGAGATGGCATCAGTGGTTAAGGAACGCATACAGGACAAACATGAAAACATTCAAAAGTGATTCGAAGTGGCAATTCCCATACAAAATTACCAAATTCAATTTTTCGGCCGTTCCTTTGGGTTCTTCCTAATATCCCCCCCCCCCTAAACCAACCGTCTAATAGGGCAAGGAAAAACAAAAAAAAAAATAATCATTCAAATCTATTGAGCCGTTTTCTAGTTTTAACGAGTTTAAAGCACGGCAATTGATTTTTATATATAGAGATTGTTATCAATAGCAGAGTTATTTATAAATGCGTTGCAAAAAATTTTTAGTCACAATATTTAATAATTTGGTGAAGGGGAGAATTAAAAACCTTTGCAAAATGCATGCAACTCGAAAACTAAGACACTTTTTTGAATTTATGTTTTTGATTTATAACCGTGATTAATTGGCTTGTCTACTATTCTCTACTCGATGTTGAGTTATGGGACAATCTGTTCACAACTAAAATTACAGATATTTTAACACAGTTGTGGACTATGAGTGAACTTTCTTTGAAATGGACATAAAAAAAATCGTCTTTGAGTATTATGAAAACATAGAAAAACTTATTAAGTCAGTATCGAGCTACTTTTCACCCTTTCACATGCCTGTAAACATGTGACAAAGATTTGGGAAGACGGAATATGTCTAATTTTCTACGAAAATTCACTTTCTAGTAGTGTATAAATATGTTTTAGTTAGTAACAAGCGGAGACAAACTAATTATCTGTAATATTTGGGTTCATGGATAATAACAAAAGATATGATTGTTTGTGCCGACATGTTGTTGACAAGTTTTTACTTGTTCATATGGTTTTATAAACATAATTGTCATAAATCATGAGTAATATAAAATAGCCGAAGCTGGCGCAGTGTTATTTTTATGGGACTACGATTTTGTGGAGGATTCTTGTGGTGGCTTGGCAATCGTCAGGATGCGGCCATGTTCGGGCGTGTCCGCCGCTCGTGGTTTCTGATCAGGACCTCAGCAGCCATCTTGGATGATCTTCAATATTGACCTTTACCTTCAAATACAGCAAAAAATTTCAGTTTTTAGGAGGAAAAAATTCGCCAAAAAATCTCAAAAATTAAAAAAAAATCCTTTTTGAAAAAAAAAAATTCCCGTTTTGAGGGAAAAATTCCCATTTTAGTCCTCAAAAATGTCAACGGCTTGAATTGTCATAAAAGTGGCTTAAGAGTACTAAAAGAAAGACGCCATAACCTCCAAGTTCATGACCTCAATTAGGATATCATAACCGCGATTTTGAATTGTGACATCATCGTTTCAATATAAGTTACGGCCACCATAATGAAAATCCATAAATATAAAGCTATAAATTTGGACAAACTAAAAAAAATTAAATATTTTAATTTAAAATTTTATTAAAAAATATTCCACCATCTTGTGTTATGACGTCTGGTTCGCCATCTAAAAAATACGTAATTATTAACTGACTTTAATGGAAAAAAATTAAAATTTATAACAACTTAATTATAAAATTTTAATTCAATTTTTATTCAGAAACGCTTTTACATCATGGTGTCCTTGGTTAGAACCCGGTGAGAGCAAAAATAAAAATGGCGATGGATGCTTCTTTCACAGTCACTGACAGACTGACCTCCCACCGATAATGCCAAGTTATATATATATATATATATATATATATATATATATATATATATATATGTGTGTGTGTGTGTGTGTGTGTGTGTGTGTGTGTGTGTGTATATATCGCAAGCTTATATGCGTCCATCCTGTTTTCGGCTGCTGGATGTTTCCATCTTGGATCCGACATTTTGTTTTCCTTGGCTAGAGGGCGCTACCGTCATGTTAGATTAATTTTAACCCGCTAGAGAGCAATAATTATTTATTGCCAGGGCGCCCGCCTTCTTGAAATTTAACCGGCATCATGGAAATATGTATTTATTTAGCTATAAATTCGGAAAAAAAAAACCAAACTTCATGTAAAAAATCACTTATTTAAATAATGATTGATTCGATCGATATCCATGCTCGCTTCGATAACTGGACGATACAAAAGAGGATATTAAAAAAGATATTCAATAAAATATGACGACCAACAATTCCAAAAACCAGCTTAAGTTTCTAGCTACCAGCTTACAGATAGCTGATTTCAACATATTTACCACCATCTTGAAAATTGTAATCATTTAGATAGAATTTGAGAAAAATTCCATAATTAATTAAATGATTACTCATTAATTAACTGATTAATTTGATAGATTAATTAAAATAACCAAAATAATGACGTGTTCAAGAAATAAAACAACAAAATTACAAACCAAAAATTTATTTCTTAAATCTTACTGCAGGAACACTTACTTAAGTTGACAATCTAATGAAAATGTAGTTATGCATTGGCTCGAACTGACTCTTAGCTCCAATCGGGTTACTGAAGACAGAGACCGGCCAGATTCTTTTCCTAAATAATATTTTTCTTCTCGACAGAGTTTCTCGATACTTTGTTTCACAGACTGCTTCACATCGCCGGAATTGTAAAAATAGGAGTATTCACTGTCTTGAATACGCACTCATTCACTTTATCCTCGAACGGAAACAGTTTACCATACACGCAGTCCAGCCACAAGTTATATTTTAAAGGCCCGTACGTTGATACTTCATAGGCAAGCTGATTTGTAATGTTCTGCTTGATATCGTCAAGAAAAGTACAAATTTCTTTCGACTACCTAAACGTATTTAGATAACAGTAGTATTTCATCATTCCACGAAATGTAGATTGCGCCAAGTGGAATCCATTATATTTTTACCTTAATTCACCGTGCACATTCGTGTGTTTAGTGTAATGTCCAGGCACTATATCAATCGGTTGCTGCACATCTTCTTGTGTGGTTGTACGCAAACGAGTCTTTAACCTGAACCGAGGAGTCGAAATGTCTACTGGTAATTACACAGTAGGCACATGGATTTCACCTTTCCTCTTTTACGCGTGTCGTCTCACACATGACACTCATTAAAGCGAAAGTTCATACGAGGATTCATAATTCATATTCTTTTCTCGTGTCTTCGTGCATCATGGGAAAATGTGAACGACGTATCACAGTAGCCGCAAACAATATGCTGATGTTACTGCAGTTGTATCAATGTCTGGTGTACTCTTATGCACATCGATACATCGTTGTAGCAGCGAAACCTTTAATTTCTGCCGTGCAGAACGACCTCTTTTCTTCAAGTGGGTTTTCATATTATCTTTTCTGGAAAACTGCTTATGGCATTTCTCACAGTCACACATTTTGCGGGGAGGATTCTTAGCACATTATCTATTCTCTCGTCGACGAACAATACTGTTATTTGAGAATATTTTGCCACAGTAACTGCATCGATGCCCGTTAGCTGTTGACGAATCATAAACTATTAAAACTCATTCCATTTAGAGGATTCAGAACCTTCTTGGTGTGAGATACATAAAAAAAATTTAATTCTCCCTTCTTGAAGAGCCACCGTCTCCCCCCCCCCCCCCTTCAACAAGTCCTTGTCGCGCCCATGCCCCGGAATTTCACTTGTAACTGCTAAAACATCATTGTGAGTTGTACAATGGGGTGACGTAAGAGTGAGGGTGTGGAAATGGGGGGAAGCTCTGTGAATGAGAGGGGGTAGTAAGCCAACAACTGAGTTTCTCTCTCTCTCTCTCTCTCTTTCTCTCTCTCTCTTCTCTTTGTGGCTTCACTCACGGCTGTGTAAACTGTTGTGTGGTCTGGGGGCGAAGAGGAAAACGGGAAATGAGGGAATGGCGTGTAAGGGCGAGGAGGGGCAGAAGGGTATGGGAGACTTCAGAGAGTGAGAGAACGGACGAGACAAAGGCAACGCATCGCTTGCGATTTGCCGCTGAAACGCCCGGATGTTTGTACCGCTGTACCGCCTGCTTGCAGGGAGTAACGGACGGAACTGACCCAGCGTGAAACAAAAAAACTGGGGGTGAAAATGAGAGAGAGAGAGTAAGTGAAAATAAAAAAGAACAAATAAGAACAACACACTAGGAAGTTAAACTTTTAAGACAGGCGGCAAACTGAGAGGTAAATAAGTGGAGACGACACGGCTCCCCATGTTTAACCCAGAGGAAAAAAATTGGACGTGTTGTAATATTTTTTTCGAAAGCTCTACAATATTTTTTGGCCGAACTTGGAACTGACTTTGAATCGGCCATAGAATATTGAAATAAAAACTAAACTGTAAAGTTTTCAATAATATAATGTTAATAAAAGATAGTTTCCTTGTTAGTGATATAATTTGAAGCTACGCCCTGGAAGATTAAGGTCTTTCAAATGTAAATAATTTATGAACAAATAAAAATTATTAGTTAATTGAGTTTGTGAATTATTATAGTTTTCATAAATAATTTATTGAAAACGTTAAGCGGTATAAAATTCAACCTATTAACCCTTCACCTCCTTGATGTAAGACTTTACAGTCACCTTAACCATGTTTGTATTACTGACTATATACAACAAGGATAAATTTAATAATAATATTTAAGAAAATAGAAATGTATATTCTCTTTCTAAATTGATTTTTGCGTAAATGATTCTGCCAGAGTTTTAGATTATTTCTTTTCTTTCTAAATATATTTGAATCAGGAATTTGCAAAAGGTACAAAGTCCACTTTTTAGCGAAAATGAGTTATAACCATGAAAATGATCTATGAAGTAAGGGCTATCTGTTCAGCAGGAAAAGGTCCAAAGTCCAATACATTAAGCACAGTTAAATGCACTATGAATTTTTAGGGAATTTGCAAAAGGTCTCATGTCCTGGACATGGCACCTTTTGAAAATGAAAAGTATATGTCGTGGACTTGATACTTTTTTTCAAATGAAATATTTGTGAGGTTCCTTCATAGAGATAATATTTTATGGAGTGGTAACAGCATTATATACAAATAAGCAAAATATGTTTATGATTTCTTGTTATGTAAGCTTCACTCTATATAGTAAAACCTCTATGGTTGTAGGAACAACAGTTGGCAACAGTGGCATTTTATCGTAATTATTTTGTTTACATTTAGTTAACATTGTTTTGTTTTCTGAATGGAACACATACAGTCGAAAATGGATATCAACTGTACTAAGAAACGAAAAGGTGTAAGAAATGATGATAGTTATAAGCGAAATATGATAAAAAAGGCAAAAATAAAGGGTTTGCCTCACACAAACCATGCAGGAAAAGAAATTCGTGCCAGACAAACGGGATCCCAATGCAAGTAAGTGAACCTTTCAGTACATAAAAATGCAATCATACCCAACATAACCTACGTGTAAAGATATTAACATTATATTATTGTATAAACCTAAAACATCGTGTTTATTCGACATTTTTGTGTGTGCTATTGTAAGATTATTAATTTGTTCTAATAAAATATGTTATGTTTCTTACAGCTGCAAGAAACGGTGCTTTGGACATTTTACTGAGTACCAGCAAATTGATGTGATCCAAAGGATAAATGGCTACGACACAAAGAATGAGCAAGATATTTACCTCCAAGGATTAATCCAATCAGTACCTATTCAGCGGAGGCGACCCCGAAGTGGTGAGGGCTCAACAAAGGCAAATACTTTCATTTATAATGTAGTATGTGATTCTGAAAGGATCAAAGTTTGCCGCAATGCTTTTATTGCCTTACATGGTATTACGGCAAAACGCGTACGCCGTTTATGTACATTACTTTCACAAGGTAAAATCCCAAAAGAAAAACGTGGAAAACATAGAAATGGAAGAGAAATAGCAGGTGAAGAGCTGAGAAAAATCCACGAACATATTGAATCCTTTCCGGTACATGAGTCTCATTACTCGTCTAGAGATGTATTTTATTTAGATGCTAGGCTCAATGTAACCAAAATGTATGGTATGTTTAAAGAACAGAATCCAACTTCTAAAGTCTCTTACAAATACTACACAAAATATTTCAGAGACAACTTTTCCCTTTCATTCGGCCAACCGCAAGTAGATACGTGTTCGAAATGTGAACAACTGTCAGCCAAATTAAAGAATCCACATCTGACGGCTGGTATGAAGGGTGTTGCGGAGACTGAGAAACTAGTGCATCTTAGGAAAGCAAACAAATTTCACCATCAAATGAAACTTGTTACAGAAATGTGTGCGAAAGATGACAGTATTGCAGGAATAGTTATTGATTTCATGCAAAATGTACCACTGCCACATATTCCTGTTCAAGAAATATTTTATTTGCGCCAATTGTGGGTTTTTGTATGCAACATTCACGATCTGAGGACTGGGAAGTCAGTGTTTTATATTTATCACGAAGGCCAAGCACACAAAGGACCAAACGAGGTGTGTTCATTCATTCTCGATTATATTGCGACGTACATTAAGTCAAATGTTAGAGAACTACATGTATTCTCAGACGGCTGCCCTGGTCAAAACCGAAATAATACAGTTTCACGGTTCATGATGGCTTTAACTGATACAGGCAGATTTCAGAACATCCACCAGTACTTTCCACAGCGTGGACATTCATACCTGCCATGCGACAGGAATTTTGCAGTTGTTAAAAGAGCTATCAAACACATTGATAGAATTTATACTCCTAAAGAGTACTTGTCATAAAATGTTGGTGTAAAAAATAAATATATTTGTAACTTTCACAACGCTATAAATTTTCAATCACAAATACATGTTTTATTAAGAAGAGTACTTACAAAATAATATGTGCAGCTTCTGCCTGCTTGTAGACTTCTCCTTTGTTGAGCAAGGATAGAGTTCTAGAACAAACCAGAATTTTTTAATGTTTAATTAATTTTTAGTTTTTCATTTTTTCATTTTTTTCTGTAATTTACTGATATTAAGGCCAACGTGCTTTAGTTTTCTCCTTGTGCTCCTTGTTGTTTCTGTCACTATTTTGATGGTTTTCTCCATGTGCACCTGTTATTCCTGTGGTTTCTGAGAAATCTATCTCCGCATAAAAGTTTTTCTTTTACTTAGTGAGGCATGCGATTTTATCCAGAGTTAAATTTAAATTGTGAGTTTCTGCTGCCAAATTACCTAACTAATAAATATTTTTATCAGTTCGAATTCAAAAAAGAAAAATCCATTACTCAGTTATAAAATATGCTTTGAGACAGCTGAGAAGCACTAGCATGCATCCTTCTCCTTTGTGTATAGCGAAGCCATCCTTCTCTTGCGATCATTAGTAAGCATCCCGCATCCCGCATAAAAAAATAAATATTTTTATCCCAACACAACACGAGATGACATCTGTTGGCATGAATCGGCACTACTTGTAACAAGTTCTTTTGCGTGAGATAAATTAACTCCCGCTGATGAAATATTTAAAAAATTCTATTTAAGTAATGGTTCCAATTTAAAACACTTAGTAAACATCTGCTATTAGTATCAGTAACTAATAGGGATCCTTGTTCGGTGTCTGCCTCTGTATCGAAAGGATACAGGTGTTAGTTTTTCAGCAAGGAATCTCTCTTGAGAATGGAAGACTACACGAGAAGAATGACGGTGTTAAAAATTCACTACGTAAAATGTTAAGATATTTTCCTTGTAGCAAGTCGTTTACGCGAAGAGAGCTTAAAAAGACATGCTAAAACTTGTATCTCTAAGCCTGCTTATAAGCTAGAGGACAATGATGGATCTACTAATCTAAAGAAGAGTGTGCTGCATTACATCAATAATTTTCCTTGTTTTGAAAGACAAATCTCGACAAAGAATTTAAATTGAAGGACGATGATGATTTATGGAATAATGATGACAATGGAAGAATCCTTAACATAAAAAGTGAGAATACAGTCAAGCCGAATTCAAGTAGAACCTCCGTAATTTGTAAAAAATAGCAGACTCTTTAAATATACATAAGCTTGAAGACGACGGAGAAGCTCCGACATCAACTATTTACAATTCTTACAGTAATCCGGGTGAAGACATTTACTTATACGATGGTGTCGACAGTGACTGAGGCTGGTGACAAAACCAACGACTGTGAAGAACCACCTAAAGCTGTCAGGATCGAAAGCTGTGATAAAGCCCTGAGACCGAAACGGTGGAAACGTGATAAATCTGGGAATATAGTGATCTTAAAAAAACATTAAGAACCGACATTCCAGGAAGATGGTGACAGCAGAACAGAGTGATTATATGTCATGGGAAGATCCTAACAGATTAGTTGATCCCCTGAGACTGTTGGTGGCAACTGTTCGTAGAGGACACTACTAGCATATTAACTAAGTATCGTCCATACTCAAAGAACTGAGGGAAGTTGGCTACATAATATGATGACTTGTTTTACCTGAATTTGTATAAATAAAAATAATAAATTGTATTGAAGATTTTAAAAGTAAATGTTGTTATTTCACGAATTATTATTTCTAGACCTGAGTTTCCGCGGGAGCGTGTCGTTTGGCCTAAAATATTTGGCCTAAAACTGTTTGAGAACATTCACTTGGCCTAAACTTTTTTGACCTAAAGTCATTAGGCCTAAAATTATTTGGCCTAAAGATGTTTGGCCTAAAAATATTTGGCCTAAAACCATTTGACATAAATTTGTTTGGCCTAAAGTCATTTGACCTAAAATTATTTGGCCTAAAGGCGTTTGGCATAAAGTTATTTGGCCTAAAGTCATTTGGCCTAAAATTGTTTGACATAAAGTCACTTGGCCTAAAATAATTTTGTGACACTTATTTGACCTAAAATTATTTGGCCTAAAGACGTTTGGCCTAAACTTATTTGGCCTAAAGTCATTTGACCTAAATGTATTTAGCCTAAAGTCATTTGACCTAAACATATTTGGCCTAAAGTCATTTGACCTAAACGTATTTGGCCTAAAGTCATTTGACCTTAAATTATTTCCTCTTTAAGTCGTTTGGCATAAATAATTTAGCTTGAAGGTATTTGGCATAAAATTGTTTTCAGAATAATTAACTCTGATCTTTTAACAGGTACTTCTAGCAAATAGTAGAATGTTTTAGTTACTTCCAGCTATGCTATATGTTGAGCTGTAGCGTTTATAGAGCAATAATTTACAACCCTTTATTTAGACATACAAAAATTTCTAAAATGCACACAGAATTGCAAATTTGCTCACTAATATAAAACTTGTTTCGCATTTAAAAAAAAAAAAAAACAATTTAAGTAATGGCATATTGGTAGAGATGATGGAAAATAGCATTTATAAATCAGACTCATAGCAATATGTTTTCAATTAAAGAATATATGTTAAATACTATAATTATACTAAACAATAAATTTAACAAAAAACTATTTATTTAGCAAACTGTTGAGTCAGTTTTTGGAAGGCCATTTTTTGCACAAATTCTTTGTTATTCTTAAGTAATATCCTACACTGTGTTTATATAGAATATTATTGTTTTGGTTACAAGAAAACACAAATTAATGTGAAATTGCTAGTGCGTGCATAACATACATTTCCAATAAATCTAAAATAAATTATTTTCGAGATGCTTTGGGTTAAATTATAGCTGGTGATGTTTTCAGTTAATAATTGTACTGTCATTTAGATGAGACTTTTATTACGCTTATCTGTTGTCTTTTATTCTTCCAACTATCGATGTTACAGTGTGTGCACAACAGAACATTTGGATTACCGACATAAAGTAACTAGATATATTTTCTGTGCCCTACAGTTGATAATGGCAACATGCATTTTAACAACCGCTACTGATGAAACCGTGTCGCTTAGAAGTAGCGCCAGTTTGTTCTCCATGTCACAACTGGTTCCCATTTACATGTTAAATAATTTGTCGAGTTAAGCAAATAGTGCATGCACTCAGTATGACGAAAAATCGAAATACACAAAAAAATACTGGATGATGAAAGTTTTTTTTTTTACAAGTTGGTGCATCTCACTTGGAAAAACGTTGGCTACAATTACTGACTTTGTATTGGAAAATGTTTTTGATATCTACAAAAAAAATTTGCAGCAAGTCATTTTTGTATGGCAATCAATTTTTTCTGCTTTAAAGCCTGATTGGAGCATTTTATAGCTAATTAGCAGAGCCCGGTAGATATGGTTCTGCCATTGTAAGATAGAAGTTGATGCGCTGCAGCGCCATTTAGTTGATACGCTACTAAACTTGACAGGATCACCCGCTGGGCTAATCTGAAGATTGCCTGAAAATTTCTTCAAAATCGGTCCAGCCGTTTTGTGTTCCATAGGAAACATATGGGTGCGTATAGATTTTTATTTATTAGAAGATAAACCACATTGTAGTATTTAATAGCTTATAAATCACTTTGTAGCATTTTATAGCACCTATATAATTAAAACTATTATCCATCATCTCTCTAGCTATTTGGCATTCATAATTGAGAATGTTGTCTTGTACTACTAGTCAATACATCGTAGTGCACTCAATGAAGTATATTGCAAATACTAAGAAGCGATGTTTGAATATTTATATTAATGTGGCTTGGGGCACTAAGCATCCTATATATTTATAATTAATAATTGTGCTAGCTGGCAACGACTGATTTTTGTCGATGTCCCGGAACATTGAATTGCGATGGCTTACCATTTTTTTAGCGTTTAAATTATTTTGTTCCATAACTCAAAATTCTGATGCAGAATGACGAGAATGTTTTATTGTACCAATTTTAAGGGTTTTCACCATATTTATGAAAAATTTGCGGTAAGTAATTTAAGCTAAATTTTTTCTGTGTCTGAAATTTAGTGCATATGTGTAATATTGACAAATGTAAAAATTTAATTTAAAATATATTTAATGGTCTGAATCTGCGTTCGTGAAATAATTATTATATAATTTTTGTACGATCTTTAAATGGTTTATGCGATGGGATTTGGTAATTTAAGATATTTTTTTGTACATACGTCATTGCAGTTTTGAAATGTTTGTCATGGAAAACTCAGATATGTAAAACCAGAAATGCAAAATGGAAACATAAACCATACAAGTTAAAAAAGCTGATGTCAAAAATATTGATCAAAAATGAAACCAAGCATGTAATTAAAAAAAAAACACAATAATCACAGCACAGACGAACACAGCCAAACTTAAAATAATCAGACAGCACAATAATACCGTGGAAGTAATTTGGTCATGAATAATAACAGCACACACGGATACAGTGGCCTAACAACGACGAAACCGTATCAACAACAACGAGAAATGCAGACAACCCACAAACTGGACCACACAGAAAACACAACAATGGAGACAAACATATATTATGGACAACACAATGACGAAAACACCGATGAACACAGAAGGTTACCAATGACAAAAACAGTCTGGTAGGTTCACTATTAAAACAATACCTCTACATATTAACCTTGTGCTTTCTTAAGATATCAATCTGTAGAGACCGTAAAAATTCGCAGATTCATTCGGCGATATGATAAAATTCAAACACATATACATTTTATATGATTTTGCTATTGGTTTACTGTTCATCTTGACACTTGACAAATCTCAACCAGTTATAAAACCTCAACCAAAGAAGGATCGAATCACGGACAAACCAGCTGAGACGACTTACAAGTCAGCAGCCAATGAACTTGCGTTACTTGCCCAAGTGTACAGGGAAATGTGCAGTCTATCCTGAAGGCTATCGAAACCGCGAATTTTTCCGGTCCCTACCAATCAGTCAAAACCAATTACATTTTAATTTACTGTATTATTCTTGATTTATTGCAGTTTTTTGGACATACGCCATTGCTGCAATGGCGTATATCCAAAAAACTGCAATAAATCAAAATTCCCCATTGCATGAAACATTGAAAGAATGTATTATTATTTTATTTAAGTTAAAAAAACATGTTTAAATTTAACTTATCTAGTTTAGTAAGTTGTTCAAGGCTTCATCACATAATTTCATAAACATTTGATATGTAAATACTAGCTCGAAGTTTGCTTCTATTTAGACTTTTATAAAAATTGTTTCTAGTATTCATATTCACAAGCATCTAAGCACAAATTTACTTTTTATTGGTTTTTATGATGATTAAACAGAAGAAAATAAAAGAGTGTTGATTACAACGCCAAAGCTGCAAAGTGCTGATTGGTATGCTGAGGAGAATGCAAAGGAATGGAGCTGTAACCAACATGATCTCAATTTATAATAAGGGGCAAAATAAATCACGTAAATCAATATTATTTCCTGAATTATGAAATATCTAGATGTATGCAATGTGTGGCATTAAAGTTAGTTTTTACTTGTCTCATCCTCGATAAACATAATAATATAACATCCTTTCTGACAATAATAAAAACTAGTTTTTCAAACTTTTTTCCATTGTCCAGGTGAAGCAAATCTATGCTGTATACAAATGTTGGTTTTCCTGTGCCCTTCAATCTGACTCTTCCTACTTCGGGGTGTGCCCATGGCCACAATTGCAGCCGTGGCACCAGACAACCCTGCTACAGCCGCGATGCATGCGACTTTTTTACAATAAAAACCCTGACTGGAGCGTATATGGCTTGCCCTGAAACGCATCCATACTCCAACCGCTCTTAGCTACTAACATGCATGCTGGAGGGCCCACAGGGGTTCATGCTGGTGGCATAGCGGGATATGGGAGCTCGTCAGAAAAAAAAAACACGGAGCGCTCATTCGAGAGCCAGCTGTCGAAGGAGGAGGATGTATCGTTGCTGCGAGATAAGCCTTGCAGATACCCGCATGCTTGAGACCTTCCCCCACCTGCAGCGTCATACAGCCGCAGCAGTGTTGCCAGATGTACTGTCAGTCGCCCCCATACCTCGTGGCTGTGACTTGGTCGGTCGGTCCAGCGCAGTGGCGGCAAGTTCGCTGGCTTGCTGTTACTCTTCCCACGCGTATCCATACCCACTGTCATTCAACCACCCAGCCAACATATGCACTGATCTATCTTTATTACTTCTACAATTAGTCATGCAAGTTAGCAATAATTGTAAACTGATCTACGGAGACCCTATTTATTTGTTGGAAGTGTAAATACATGTTATATAATAGCTCTGAAAAGTCTTAAAGAGATTGTGTCTTTGCATGATAGTTTCTCCCTTCATAATCACAACTAAAATGAATTCAAACCGTATGTTATTGTTACAGTTACCAAACTTAAATTTAAGATGCAATGATACTTGAAGTGTTCTTTAATCTCCTGCGTATAAATTGGATGGTACTGGTCAGAGTCACGGCAGACTGAACTACCATAATGTCCTGTTGTCCTCTAGGCAGCCGATGCAAGTCGATACATAATAAACGTGGCCCAATTTAAAATGTAAAAAGATGTGCGGCCGCCAAAAAATGTTTTTTTTTTTTTTTTTTTTTTTAACAATTCTACAATGCTGTCTTTACGAGTGCCTAGAAGTTATTCTATTCAGCACTCTTCTAAATTCGTAACTGCAGAGGTTCCAAAGATCCGAATAATGGCGTTTTAACTTTTTATTGATGTGTAACATCTAAGCTCTCGGCATAAGGCAATAAGGTGGAAGTAATTTCGTGAATGGAACGGAAAGTGTTACTAAGGTGCTGCCATCTGTGGTGGATGGTGCGATCCAAAGTTCACAAATCCAAAGGAAAACTTTTTATTATTTTACTATAAACACGGTTTTCCTAAATAATCCATATTATAAGTCTGTGAATAGGCAAAAATAACTTGGCAGTGTTAAATAATATCATCTTCTAATAACAAAAAAAAAGCATCTTGTAAAACTTTGACTTAATTGCAGTCTAAGGAACTCAAAAATTAAGATTTTGGCACAGTGGAGTCTCAATTTGAGTTCACAGAGTATGAATATAATTACAAAGTTATACAATGATTATCAGTTACATCTTAAAGTTATTATTCAATGCTCTAAGTTAAGGAGTAAAAACAGGTAGTCAGTTAACACTAAGAAATTTTGTGTTACATATACCGGCTGTAGAGTGAATGAATGCACTCAACTGACGAGAAATAATAATCATTTTATCTACAAAACAAAAATACTCAAACACTTTTCTTAAATCAGTACCCTAACTTACTTAGATTTTTGAAAAATCACTGACAAATAAAATCAGTTACTTCTAAAATCAACCACCGATTCACCTTTAAGTAATATTACAAGAAATATTCTGATATTGGGATCTCAAAATGCAATGAGTCTACAAGGTAACCTTAACCTAATTGTCATGTAAGTTATGTATGTTTTTTTGTACTGAATTATTATTTACATACACTTTTCACCTCATTGACACGGAGTTTATTCTTCTGTTCTACTGGCGCTTTTAATATATATTCAGGTTCACGAATAGGTTTACCTTGGCTCACATTTGGTTCAACAATCTCCGGCAACAAACAGTGGATATGGACTCGACGAAGTTTCGGAACCATTTATCTCTCCAAATAGATATACATCCTCTGTAAACCTTTTCAATATGCAAATTTTCTTTTAGGTCAGTCATAACTTTCAAGTAGCAAGCTTCTCGTTCTGAAATTTTCAGTGTCCCTTGAATTTGATAATAATAATTGTGTGTTATCCTCATCGTTAGCTTGCCTTCTTTTTCTTCTAAATAGAAACTTTTCTACTGTTTGGCCAGTTCTTTGAGACCTATTCCAATAGCTGAAGAAACACACATTACTTCGATGATTGAATTATCAGTCCTCAATAAGCCATCAGGACTTGCCCCTAGAAACCCGTATGTCAAGTCAACAAATAAACCACATTTTCTCAACAAATAAACCAGAGTAGTATGTAAATGGCGGTACTGGGACAGGCACCGCAGGGATAAGCTGAGGAGATGACCGCCATCTTGAATTTGTGACGTCACGGTGACCATCTTGGATTACCTTGACCTTTGACACTGACATTCAAAAGTAGCCAAAACATTTCTCAAAATTCCTCAAAATTTACAAATATTTTAGAAAAAATTCCGCCAGAAATCTCAAAAAATTCTGAAAAATAAAAATCCCATTTTGAGAAAAAATTTCCCGTTTTTATTTCCGAAAAATTCAAAATATCGAAATGTTTCCATTGCGGCTGAAAGTTCCCATGGTCAGGCCGCTCTAAGCCACCGAGGACATGACCTTGACCTTTGCCAACACCGTTGCCGTATTCTTTACGGCCAACATCTTGAATTATGTCCGCCATCTTGGAATTTTTGATGTATTATATCTGATTTTATTGAAAAAAATAAAATTATAAAAGAAATTACTTAATAAAATTTATTTAAATTTTAATGTTGCAAATTTCGTTATGCCTACTATCTTAAACTTTTTTTATTATCTAATATTAGCGTAAACAATTTTAAATGTTATAAAAATTTACTTTATTATTATTTTAAAACAACTTGAACGTTGAAATTTTCGTTACATTCTTCATCTTCAAAATTCATAAATATTATCAAACTTCAATGGGAAAAAAATTTTAATTTATCAAAATAAATAAAAATTATTAATTTTAAAAACTTGCGCCATCTTTAATTTCGTACGCCATATTCAAATTCCGTTATTTGAATGCTAGCAATTTGGGGAAAAATTTTAAAATGTATAAAAATAATTAATTAAATTTTAATAAAATTTAAATTAAAAAAAAACGCACTTATGTAATAGATTTCTCGCCCGGTGAGGTCAATAATAAAAAAAATGGCGACAGATACAGATCCTACCTCCACAGAAGCCACGGGCAGACTGACCTTCCACCACTAATACCAAGGCTTATATTACATAATTTGGTATTATGTCATGGCAGCCATCTTGTTTTCGTTTGCAGGATGCCACCATATTGTTTACATCTGATGAAGGTCGCCATATTGTTCTTAGTGTAAATTTTACTCGCTAGAGTGCAGTATTAATTTATTAAGTGACAGTGAACTGTCATGCCACCCGCCATCTTATAATTTGGATTCCATCTACAAAATCTGTATTATTTAAACTATGAATTCGGGGAAAATTCCAAAATTCATCAAAAAAATCACTCATTAAAATAAATATTGACTCGATCGTCTCGGTTCAATACCTGACTGATACAAAAAATTTATTTTTTTATTTAAAAATTTACTTTTTCAATAAATACGTTAAAAAGTCCTAAAAGAGGCTTAGGTTTCTCGTCTACCAGCCTCAAGTAAGCCATCATGGTCACCAGTTTAAAATTATGTAATTATTTAAGTATAAATTCAGGAAAAATACAAAATTCTTCAAAAAATTACTTATTAAAATAATGATTGATTCGATAGATTCCCGCCCTTGGTTAGATTCCCAGTCAGTGATAATAGTAACTAATATTAAAACAAATTTTAAATTCCGTTTCCCATTACCTCTAGTGGAGTTTATTAAAAATTATCTACAATAAATACTACTCTAAACAAGAAACCTACCTGACGAAATAAATACGATGTCGCTGTATCTACAATGAAATCTAATTTTTCAAAAATTGGAATACCTTCCAACCAGGTCTAATACAATGTTAGATGTATAGACCAAATGTCTTCGTACCATGTGACCAGACCATTTTTAATCTCAGGCATATATACTAATAATCTCTAAACCACAATAACAATGATGTCATGAGTACAGACATATCGATGCTCATTTAAAAAAAGGAAGCACAATAAAAAAAGGAAGAAACGAAGCACCGGAAACACTGGCAGCACCGGGAGCAAAGGAAGCACCGTAAGCACCGGAAGCAAAGGAAGCACCAGAAGCACTCAAGAAAAGGAAGAACAGGAAGCACATTAAGCACCAGAATCAAACGAAGCACATTAAACACCGGAATGAAAAGAAGCACATTAAGCACTGGAATCAAAAGAAGCACATTAATCACCGGAAGCACCATAATCAAAGGAAGCAAAGAACGCACCGGAACCACATAAGCACCGGAATCAAAGGAATAACCGAAAACACCGGCAGCACCGGAAGCTCTGGAATCAAAGGAAGCACCGGCAGCACATAAGCTCCGCCAGCAAGGGTCAGTCTTATTTCCGTCTGTGTCCTGCGTGGGACCTCTCTTTCTATGAGGCTTGGTCATTCCCCTGTAAGATAATCTCCGGAGTCCCATAACAGGAATGGGGGTGGGATGGCATATTGCAAAACATAAACCTAGCAGGTAGGGACATTCTTGGAAGCGCGGTCACTCATCCCTGCCTTATTTTTGAAGTCTTCAGCTGCCTGCGTTTCCTCTTTTACAGCTAGACAAGCCAGACAGTGGCTTTCAGTGTGAAGCGCAACAGCTCGTGGAAGAGTGGTGAACATGTACCTAAGCAATAAGAAAATGATTTTACTCTTTATTATAATTTAATGTAATCATTTACGAAAGACGCAACTTTAAAAGAATGCAAATAAAGAGCAAATCTCCAAGATTCTTTAATTTAATCAATAGCCTTCGGTGAAATATTTTATTGGCCAACGATTTAAATGGAATTTTTAATGATAATTAATGAATGTTATCTAACAGAATACTTTAGCCACGCAATTAGTTAGTATGTCAGTAAAACAAGTTTTTAAAATGTTTCTTTTGTGACATGGCTCTTGAAAAGGGTTTACGTTAGAATAAAGAAATACAGCAGTATTTTTTAAATAAAATATTTTTCTAGAGGTTAGCGTACATAATTCTACAGCTGAAATAGGTTATTTGATTTGATTAATATCAGGCCTACCGATAAATCATATGCATATGCTAAAAATATTGGTCTGAAATAAATTTTAAGAAAAATAGTTATAGGCAAGTAATGTTTTTGTGATGGCATGCCATCAATTTACATTTTTGAAATTCACCCTTTAAGAAACACCTGCTTATAAATGCATAAAATTTAAAGTTATTAAGTAAATATCCGGTTAAGTTGGCAATGAGAGCAGAGAAGTACAGTTTAGTGCATTTACGTCTTATAAAAAGTATTAATTTTAAATTGCTTGCTCCTATAATTGTTTTATGTTTGCTTTATGTGAACAAGAGTAATAACAATTAGTATATCAACCATTTTGATGTTTGTAATATTTTCACATTTGTCCGCGATAGTGCATGGACACGAGCCAGTACGTGAAATACGTAAGTTTTTTTTGAGGGGGTGTGGGGTGTATGTTTGCATAGTTAAACTGTTGCTGGTTTTGATGGATAAAAGTATTAATTATAAGTCGTTGAAGGCAACACGGGCGTTCCAGAGGCAATCCGTCAGCTCAATTCTAGGAAAGACTCAAGTGTTGAGTCCGCTGGTGTTGCAGTATGGATTCTGGTACTATTCAATCTTCGCAAAATTTAAATATTATGTGTATTAATCTGTTGCCTTTCTAATAATTTCTAGATGCAGTAACAGCATTCTAGGATTTATGAAATTTCTGCCGTAAGGTTTAAGGAAAGTATTTTGTTTTTTTGCTCTTACAGAATTTTAAGATGATGGGCGAAGCAGCATAATTGTAGGAGGGGGGAGAGGGGGAGATTTTTTAGTTGACCAATGAAAAGTGAGCTTAAGGAAAGTCTCCTTAAATGGTTGTGAAAAAAAAGGGTTGGTTCCAGGAACATCGGCAAAATGTGTCAGAATTGATATGTATCATCCTCCGAATCTTCCTACACTTCTAGTTTGGTTGAAATGATGAAGTGTGTTTTGCATGATAAACAGTAAGTCTCGAGTTTTACAGTATTTTGTCTGTAATGACGTAAACAACTCATTGATATGTTATTTTTTTTTAACTAAGTGTTGGGAATGAGTAACTTTTTTGATCATTATTTGTGATTTTATTTAAAATACCAGTGTGTGATAGTTTTATAATGTTACAAAAAAATATATTCCTATCCAAATGAGCATAAATGGTCATGTAGCTGATTCTCGTCTCTCATTGGCTAAAGGTTTTTTTTAAAATTGAGGGTTCGAGAGTATAAGATTTCACAATGTTTTGATGTACTACAAGAAATTTGTTCAATGCATGCTATGGTTATTTTAGCATCTCTTATATATTAATTTCGTGTTCGACTTTCATAAGTGAATGCATTGGAAGATATATTCAATACATAAACTTGCCAGAGTTTTAGTGTTTGCACAAGTTGAAACACTTTTGTTTCATTCATGGGGAGTTTGGTCCTGTATGGACTTGTAATCTCACCCCCAGCGATGTGAGATCTCTTCCCCAGAGCGGTGAGGGCTCTCTCGCCGCCATGCACTGACGGGGATGCGAGCAGGACGCTCCGTCTCTACTATGTTTATTAGCCATTCAGATCGTGCATGTGGTTACTGTGTGATGGAGGGGTGAAAAAGTTGTGCCTAGGAAACAGGTTTCTTAAGCTTATTTCTTTCTAGTCAGACTGCGTGGCAAAGTGCGTTGTTGACTTGCATTATCGCGTTGAAATAACACGTATTACTGTTTTTTTTAATATGTTGCATGTAGATTTTAAATAAACTTATTCGATAAATAATCCAATATATTTTTTGTGCATGTTAAACCACTTAAATTCTCTTGTGTACCCAAATTTGGTCTTGGGGAGGTGGCTGTGCTTGTTTGCGTAAATGTTCACTTTCAATTCAATTTTTTTAGGTTGCTTAAATACTGAGAGGAGGAAATTATTATTTTTGTTGCTTGTTCGCTCATCTGACATTGACCCGTGTGAAAGTCTGCTTGCTGAAATGATAGTCTGTGTCACCGTTTCCAGTCTGCTTGTGGTAAAATATTTGTTTCGAAAATGATCTAGAGCTGCATAAGACAATTTTTTATGATTAAGATTTTGGCACAGTGGAGTCTCAATTTGAGTTCACAGAGTATGAATATAATTACAAAGTTATACAATGATTATCAGTTACATCTTAAAGTTATTATTCAATGCTCTAAGTTAAGGAGTAAAAACAGGTAGTCAGTTAACACTAAGAAATTTTGTGTTACATATACCGGCTGTAGAGTGAATGAATGCACTCAACTGACGAGAAATAATAATCATTTTATCTACAAAACAAAAATACTCAAACACTTTTCTTAAATCAGTACCCTAACTTACTTAGATTTTTGAAAAATCACTGACAAATAAAATCAGTTACTTCTAAAATCAACCACCGATTCACCTTTAAGTAATATTACAAGAAATATTCTGATATTGGGATCTCAAAATGCAATGAGTCTACAAGGTAACCTTAACCTAATTGTCATGTAAGTTATGTATGTTTTTTTGTACTGAATTATTATTTACATACACTTTTCACCTCATTGACACGGAGTTTATTCTTCTGTTCTACTGGCGCTTTTAATATATATTCAGGTTCACGAATAGGTTTACCTTGGCTCACATTTGGTTCAACAATCTCCGGCAACAAACAGTGGATATGGACTCGACGAAGTTTCGGAACCATTTATCTCTCCAAATAGATATACATCCTCTGTAAACCTTTTCAATATGCAAATTTTCTTTTAGGTCAGTCATAACTTTCAAGTAGCAAGCTTCTCGTTCTGAAATTTTCAGTGTCCCTTGAATTTGATAATAATAATTGTGTGTTATCCTCATCGTTAGCTTGCCTTCTTTTTCTTCTAAATAGAAACTTTTCTACTGTTTGGCCAGTTCTTTGAGACCTATTCCAATAGCTGAAGAAACACACATTACTTCGATGATTGAATTATCAGTCCTCAATAAGCCATCAGGACTTGCCCCTAGAAACCCGTATGTCAAGTCAACAAATAAACCACATTTTCTCAACAAATAAACCAGAGTAGTATGTAAATGGCGGTACTGGGACAGGCACCGCAGGGATAAGCTGAGGAGATGACCGCCATCTTGAATTTGTGACGTCACGGTGACCATCTTGGATTACCTTGACCTTTGACACTGACATTCAAAAGTAGCCAAAACATTTCTCAAAATTCCTCAAAATTTACAAATATTTTAGAAAAAATTCCGCCAGAAATCTCAAAAAATTCTGAAAAATAAAAATCCCATTTTGAGAAAAAATTTCCCGTTTTTATTTCCGAAAAATTCAAAATATCGAAATGTTTCCATTGCGGCTGAAAGTTCCCATGGTCAGGCCGCTCTAAGCCACCGAGGACATGACCTTGACCTTTGCCAACACCGTTGCCGTATTCTTTACGGCCAACATCTTGAATTATGTCCGCCATCTTGGAATTTTTGATGTATTATATCTGATTTTATTGAAAAAAATAAAATTATAAAAGAAATTACTTAATAAAATTTATTTAAATTTTAATGTTGCAAATTTCGTTATGCCTACTATCTTAAACTTTTTTTATTATCTAATATTAGCGTAAACAATTTTAAATGTTATAAAAATTTACTTTATTATTATTTTAAAACAACTTGAACGTTGAAATTTTCGTTACATTCTTCATCTTCAAAATTCATAAATATTATCAAACTTCAATGGGAAAAAAATTTTAATTTATCAAAATAAATAAAAATTATTAATTTTAAAAACTTGCGCCATCTTTAATTTCGTACGCCATATTCAAATTCCGTTATTTGAATGCTAGCAATTTGGGGAAAAATTTTAAAATGTATAAAAATAATTAATTAAATTTTAATAAAATTTAAATTAAAAAAAACGCACTTATGTAATAGATTTCTCGCCCGGTGAGGTCAATAATAAAAAAAATGGCGACAGATACAGATCCTACCTCCACAGAAGCCACGGGCAGACTGACCTTCCACCACTAATACCAAGGCTTATATTACATAATTTGGTATTATGTCATGGCAGCCATCTTGTTTTCGTTTGCAGGATGCCACCATATTGTTTACATCTGATGAAGGTCGCCATATTGTTCTTAGTGTAAATTTTACTCGCTAGAGTGCAGTATTAATTTATTAAGTGACAGTGAACTGTCATGCCACCCGCCATCTTATAATTTGGATTCCATCTACAAAATCTGTATTATTTAAACTATGAATTCGGGGAAAATTCCAAAATTCATCAAAAAAATCACTCATTAAAATAAATATTGACTCGATCGTCTCGGTTCAATACCTGACTGATACAAAAAATTTATTTTTTTATTTAAAAATTTACTTTTTCAATAAATACGTTAAAAAGTCCTAAAAGAGGCTTAGGTTTCTCGTCTACCAGCCTCAAGTAAGCCATCATGGTCACCAGTTTAAAATTATGTAATTATTTAAGTATAAATTCAGGAAAAATACAAAATTCATCAAAAAATTACTTATTAAAATAATGATTGATTCGATAGATTCCCGCCCTTGGTTAGATTCCCAGTCAGTGATAATAGTAACTAATATTAAAACAAATTTTAAATTCCGTTTCCCATTACCTCTAGTGGAGTTTATTAAAAATTATCTACAATAAATACTACTCTAAACAAGAAACCTACCTGACGAAATAAATACGATGTCGCTGTATCTACAATGAAATCTAATTTTTCAAAAATTGGAATACCTTCCAACCAGGTCTAATACAATGTTAGATGTATAGACCAAATGTCTTCGTACCATGTGACCAGACCATTTTTAATCTCAGGCATATATACTAATAATCTCTAAACCACAATAACAATGATGTCATGAGTACAGACATATCGATGCTCATTTAAAAAAAGGAAGCACAATAAAAAAAGGAAGAAACGAAGCACCGGAAACACTGGCAGCACCGGGAGCAAAGGAAGCACCGTAAGCACCGGAAGCAAAGGAAGCACCAGAAGCACTCAAGAAAAGGAAGAACAGGAAGCACATTAAGCACCAGAATCAAACGAAGCACATTAAACACCGGAATGAAAAGAAGCACATTAAGCACTGGAATCAAAAGAAGCACATTAATCACCGGAAGCACCATAATCAAAGGAAGCAAAGAACGCACCGGAACCACATAAGCACCGGAATCAAAGGAATAACCGAAAACACCGGCAGCACCGGAAGCTCTGGAATCAAAGGAAGCACCGGCAGCACATAAGCTCCGCCAGCAAGGGTCAGTCTTATTTCCGTCTGTGTCCTGCGTGGGACCTCTCTTTCTATGAGGCTTGGTCATTCCCCTGTAAGATAATCTCCGGAGTCCCATAACAGGAATGGGGGTGGGATGGCATATTGCAAAACATAAACCTAGCAGGTAGGGACATTCTTGGAAGCGCGGTCACTCATCCCTGCCTTATTTTTGAAGTCTTCAGCTGCCTGCGTTTCCTCTTTTACAGCTAGACAAGCCAGACAGTGGCTTTCAGTGTGAAGCGCAACAGCTCGTGGAAGAGTGGTGAACATGTACCTAAGCAATAAGAAAATGATTTTACTCTTTATTATAATTTAATGTAATCATTTACGAAAGACGCAACTTTAAAAGAATGCAAATAAAGAGCAAATCTCCAAGATTCTTTAATTTAATCAATAGCCTTCGGTGAAATATTTTATTGGCCAACGATTTAAATGGAATTTTTAATGATAATTAATGAATGTTATCTAACAGAATACTTTAGCCACGCAATTAGTTAGTATGTCAGTAAAACAAGTTTTTAAAATGTTTCTTTTGTGACATGGCTCTTGAAAAGGGTTTACGTTAGAATAAAGAAATACAGCAGTATTTTTTAAATAAAATATTTTTCTAGAGGTTAGCGTACATAATTCTACAGCTGAAATAGGTTATTTGATTTGATTAATATCAGGCCTACCGATAAATCATATGCATATGCTAAAAATATTGGTCTGAAATAAATTTTAAGAAAAATAGTTATAGGCAAGTAATGTTTTTGTGATGGCATGCCATCAATTTACATTTTTGAAATTCACCCTTTAAGAAACACCTGCTTATAAATGCATAAAATTTAAAGTTATTAAGTAAATATCCGGTTAAGTTGGCAATGAGAGCAGAGAAGTACAGTTTAGTGCATTTACGTCTTATAAAAAGTATTAATTTTAAATTGCTTGCTCCTATAATTGTTTTATGTTTGCTTTATGTGAACAAGAGTAATAACAATTAGTATATCAACCATTTTGATGTTTGTAATATTTTCACATTTGTCCGCGATAGTGCATGGACACGAGCCAGTACGTGAAATACGTAAGTTTTTTTTGAGGGGGTGTGGGGTGTATGTTTGCATAGTTAAACTGTTGCTGGTTTTGATGGATAAAAGTATTAATTATAAGTCGTTGAAGGCAACACGGGCGTTCCAGAGGCAATCCGTCAGCTCAATTCTAGGAAAGACTCAAGTGTTGAGTCCGCTGGTGTTGCAGTATGGATTCTGGTACTATTCAATCTTCGCAAAATTTAAATATTATGTGTATTAATCTGTTGCCTTTCTAATAATTTCTAGATGCAGTAACAGCATTCTAGGATTTATGAAATTTCTGCCGTAAGGTTTAAGGAAAGTATTTTGTTTTTTTGCTCTTACAGAATTTTAAGATGATGGGCGAAGCAGCATAATTGTAGGAGGGGGGAGAGGGGGAGATTTTTTAGTTGACCAATGAAAAGTGAGCTTAAGGAAAGTCTCCTTAAATGGTTGTGAAAAAAAAGGGTTGGTTCCAGGAACATCGGCAAAATGTGTCAGAATTGATATGTATCATCCTCCGAATCTTCCTACACTTCTAGTTTGGTTGAAATGATGAAGTGTGTTTTGCATGATAAACAGTAAGTCTCGAGTTTTACAGTATTTTGTCTGTAATGACGTAAACAACTCATTGATATGTTATTTTTTTTTAACTAAGTGTTGGGAATGAGTAACTTTTTTGATCATTATTTGTGATTTTATTTAAAATACCAGTGTGTGATAGTTTTATAATGTTACAAAAAAATATATTCCTATCCAAATGAGCATAAATGGTCATGTAGCTGATTCTCGTCTCTCATTGGCTAAAGGTTTTTTTTAAAATTGAGGGTTCGAGAGTATAAGATTTCACAATGTTTTGATGTACTACAAGAAATTTGTTCAATGCATGCTATGGTTATTTTAGCATCTCTTATATATTAATTTCGTGTTCGACTTTCATAAGTGAATGCATTGGAAGATATATTCAATACATAAACTTGCCAGAGTTTTAGTGTTTGCACAAGTTGAAACACTTTTGTTTCATTCATGGGGAGTTTGGTCCTGTATGGACTTGTAATCTCACCCCCAGCGATGTGAGATCTCTTCCCCAGAGCGGTGAGGGCTCTCTCGCCGCCATGCACTGACGGGGATGCGAGCAGGACGCTCCGTCTCTACTATGTTTATTAGCCATTCAGATCGTGCATGTGGTTACTGTGTGATGGAGGGGTGAAAAAGTTGTGCCTAGGAAACAGGTTTCTTAAGCTTATTTCTTTCTAGTCAGACTGCGTGGCAAAGTGCGTTGTTGACTTGCATTATCGCGTTGAAATAACACGTATTACTGTTTTTTTTAATATGTTGCATGTAGATTTTAAATAAACTTATTCGATAAATAATCCAATATATTTTTTGTGCATGTTAAACCACTTAAATTCTCTTGTGTACCCAAATTTGGTCTTGGGGAGGTGGCTGTGCTTGTTTGCGTAAATGTTCACTTTCAATTCAATTTTTTTAGGTTGCTTAAATACTGAGAGGAGGAAATTATTATTTTTGTTGCTTGTTCGCTCATCTGACATTGACCCGTGTGAAAGTCTGCTTGCTGAAATGATAGTCTGTGTCACCGTTTCCAGTCTGCTTGTGGTAAAATATTTGTTTCGAAAATGATCTAGAGCTGCATAAGACAATTTTTTATGTTATGCTCGGATGTGTCAGCAGAAAACATTTTCAGAATGTTCGGGGTATGCTGCAACAGAATTTTTTCTAAAGTATGCATGGGCGTTGGTGTATATTTTGACATTGTGGAATTGTTGGCTTTTTTTATCTAAGCCTTTTATCGATTTATATAAAACCTAAAAAAACTGTTTATTAGCAAGCATTTATAGGGACATATGGTTTATATACTGCCGTTGTTTGACTCATATAACTGTTTCCTTAATTTTTTTTTAATTAGTAGTCTGTAAAGATGGATTTTCTTGTAGCTTTCTTTTAATTTTATGTTAATGGTTTTCATAAAACAGCCGGTAGACCTACAGACATTATGAAAAGCATGCAGCTATGCACCACGTATTACATCTAATGGTATGCATCGATATGTTCAATCATGTTTACGTTATGATGGAGTTTAAATCTGGGGGGCTGAGCTTTCAGAGCACACAAGTTGACTGGCAGATCATAACGCACACATATAACCATTGTATACCAACGAGATTCTAGTTAATTAATACCACTCCCCACAGAGGGATTATTCGAGCTGTATATTCGTATAAAACATATATTTTCTCGGAGTCTGCAGTGAAACGGTACAATGATAATAATGATAAACATTTTTTTCCTTCACTGCTTGAGGTTGAGCGAAGCCTTCCTTCTCTTGTGGCTGTGAGAAGACATCCTACATTCACATATAAATTAAATAGAAATTTACTACGACACATTATGTGAAGATAACTGTATTATTTAATGCTAACTGTTGAAATAAATTTATAACATTCAAAACAACTCTATTTTTTGTACACACTTATACTGTGTTGTGAAGGAGTGCTTGGATTTTGTGACTTGTTTTACACCTTTTCTGTCTTTTTGTTGAATGTGGCTGGCATTTTTTGAGATATTTTGTTCAAGAAAGTAGAATATTCATGGGGAAATTAACAAAAAAATTACATTAAATTATTAAAGTTAGGGTTTCTTAGTGAATAAAACTGAGAAAATATACTTTAATATGTTTTATATTAAAGTAACAAACGATTGCACAGCAAGAATACACAACAGTCATAGACATCTATACAAAAAATATGTAACACAATGGGCAACTACAACGTGGATATTCAACCAAGATCAAAATTTTCTTTTTCTTTTTTAACACTCCCACTAAAATTTTACATCATGAGAGCAAAAAAAAATATTTTACATTCAAACATTACACTATTGCAGCTTATCCATTATTTGTTCTCTTAGAAAGACAAAAGGTTGAGTGGGCAATGGCTTTGTTAATATATCAGCAAGCTGATTCTTACTTGGGACATAGGATATATTTATTACACCATTCTCCACTTTCTCTCGGATAAAGTTGTATTTGACATCTATATGTTTGGTTAGTTTGTGAAAAACTGGGTTATTAATTAACTTAATGGCACTCTGATTGTCAACATATAGCTTAATACAATCATATTTTTCATCCAAGTCCAACAACAATTGCTTTAACCATAGTATTTCCTTTGCAGACTCACAGGCTGCAACAAATTCTGCTTCGGTGGTAGAGAGAGCAATGGTCTTTTGCTTTTGGCTTAACCATGTTACTGGCCCGCCATTCATTAAGAATATATATCCAGTAGTAGACTTTCTAGTATCAACATCGCCTGCAAAATCAGCATCGGAGTACCCGATAAGATCATTGTTTTCTCCATATCTAATACAAACATTTTTTGTATTAACCAAATATCTAATCACACGCTTCACTGCATTAACATGTTGGAGACTAGGATTATTAATATACCGACTCAACATGTTAACCGCATATGAAATATCAGGTCTGGACACTGAGCATAGAAACAACAGTGAACCAATAGCTTCCCTATAAGGGAATTTCACAGCAGTTTCCTCAAGATTTTTACATATAACAACATTCGGATCAGCAGGAGTTCATGCATGATTGCATTCACTCATATCAAAAGTTTTAACAATTTGATCGATGTACTCTCGCTGATGTAAACAAATACAGTTATCAGACTTTAACACTTCTATGCCTACAAAATGTGACAAATTCAATTCCTTAATTTTAAATGCCTGTTTCAAGAAACTAATTATATCTTTAATTACCTTTTTACTTGATGATATTATGAGAGCATCGTCAACATATATTATCATTATAACCTTGATACTTTCAACATTTCTAACATATACACAGTAATCAGCTTGTGACTGAACAAAACCATATGATTTTAAGAATTCAGTAAACTTCTTGTTCCAACACCTTGCTGCCTGTTTTAACCCATAGAGTGACCTATTCAATTTTAATACATTACTTTTGTCAACAAGCACACCATCAGGAATTTCTAAATAAATTTCTTCTTCAAGATCCCCGTTCAAAAAAGCAGTTTTGACATCAAATTGTTGGATTTCTAAGTTATACTTAGCTGCAATACTTAAAATAATTCTAATTGAATCATACCTTGTGGTAGGGGAAAATATTTGCTGGTAATCAATACCAGGGATTTGATTGAACCCTCGTGCACATAATCGAGCTTTGTAACGGTTTACTTTTCCATAGTCACCCCTCTTAATGGAAAATACCCACTTGGCTGTGAGTGTTCTCTGTCCAGCTCGCTTCACTGGGGTCCAAGTCTGATTTTCATCATGAGCACTTAGTTCTTCTTTAACGGCTTGCAACCATTCATTCTTCTGCGAACTCTTCATTGCCTCATCAAATGATGATGGTAATACAAATTCCATTAAATTGGCTTCTAAATTCAAATTTCTCCTGGGTCTCAGATTCATTGGTTCACATGGAGAATCATTGAGGGTATGTGATGGTTCATAATTAGGATCATCATTCTTACAACTGAGCATACTTTCCTCATTCTCATTCAGTGAGATTTCATTTAAAGAATTATCACTCAAAGCAGGGTCGTTTTTGAGTATGACTTCAGAGTTATCCTGTTTGACATTTTCATCACTTTCTTCTATGAATATTTTTGCTATATTCTGTCTTTGTTCAGGATATTTATTCTCATCAAAAACAACATTTCTTGATACTTTAATTCGTTTTGTTTTCATGTTGAACATTCTGTAATTGGTATTATCATATCCAACCAATATCATCTTTTCACTTTTTTTTTCTAATTTGGTCCGCAACTGATCAGGAATATGTACATATCCTTCACTACCAAATACTCTTACATGCCCCAAAACTGGTTTGACTCCATTCCACAACTCTGATGGCGTTTTGTCTGATGTTTGGCTAGATGAGGTTCTATTAAGCAAATAAACTGCACAATTTATGGCTTCTGCCCATAAATCCAAAGATACATCACGTGCATACAGCATGGATCGAGCGCTTTCTACTATTGTTCTGATACCTCTTTCTGCACGCCCATTTGGTTCTGGGGTATATGGAGCAGTACATTCATGAACAATTCCTTCTTTATCTAAGTAGTCTTTAAATGCATTATTAATATATTCACTTCCATTATCTGTATGCAAGGCTTTTACACTGTGCAGGTATTTGTTTTTCACAATTGCATTATATTTCTTGAAATATTCAAGAGTATCGCTCTTATTTCTCATGAAGTACACATGTCTGTAGCTGGTTGCCGCATCCTTGAATAATAAAAAATACCTCATACCTTGAACCGATGTATGACTCATTGGACCACATACGTCACTATATACTAGGTCACCAGGTTGTAGTTCTGCCCGACTTGATTTTTGGAATGGAAACCGAGATTGTTTCCCATAAGCACATGCTTCACACACTAAGTCAGTTTCATTACTTTTTTCAATATTTAAACCTTCAACTATATTGTTCACGCTCATTTGTTTTATTTCTTTAAAGTTTAAATGTCCTAATCTTTCGTGCCATTTTTTAATATCACTTTTATTTTTCTGCACTAAGTTGCATGTGTCAGGAACAACTGTTTCAATGTCCAGTTCATATAAATTGTTCAACTTCATTTTTGCACACATCACAACTTCATCACCATTGTAAATTAGAGCATTACTGTCCTTCTTTACAATGGCATAACCTTTTCTTGTTACCATGCCTTCAGAAACTAAATTTCTTCTTAAGTTAGGCACATGTAGTACTTCATTTAACATGCTTAGCTCCCACTGTCCATTGACACATCTTTTTATTAAAATTTTTCCAATTCCACATACTTCTATGGACTCTTTGTTCCCCAATGTCAATGATTTCTGAGTACAAGCTGTATATTCTTCAAAAAATTCTTTTCTATATGTCATATGGGCCGAAGCACCACTATCCAAGATCCAGGTGTCTTCTTCTGAACCACTGCCTATATTTGACTCATCAACTACATTAAAAGCTAGCATGGTATTCTTACCTTCAGCTGGTTTCTTATGTATTTTCTTTGGTGCACGACATTCTCTGGCAAAGTGCCCCCTTCTTCCGCAGTTGTAACATTCAAAACGATGCTTATCAGGTTTCTCTTTGCTAATTCTACTTGTACTAGGTTCATTTTTGGTTGATTCTTTCTTCAGTTTAGTATTAGCAACCAAAAAAGCCATTTCTTGTTCTTCTTCACAAGTAATATTAGCTTCCTCATCAAGTAGTCTTGCCGTTAAGTTATTCAAGTTTTTTTTTTCAGAATCCAGCGACATCCATCCTTGCCTAAGTGATCTATATTTAGGAGGCAGAGTTCCCAATATTTTCGTGATTATAGCATTGTCGCTGATGCTTTCACCACTTTCCTTGAGCTGCTTTGCGAGATTTTCAACCTTTGCAATATGTTGTGCAACACTGTCACTTGGTGACATTTTATACTGGTAAAACCGTTCATGAATTAACATTTTGTTCAATTCACTTTTTTGTTCATATATGGATTCTAATTTCGACATAATTTCCAAGGCGGTTTCACAGTTTTCTATTAGGGTTATTTGATTTAAATCCATCGACGACGTGATAATGTACATAGCCATGCCATCCTTTTTTAGCCATGCATCCGCATTTGCTTCTGTTCTTTGTATCGAAATATCGATTCCTTTTGCTTTCAGGGCACATTTTATCTGGAATTTCCATTGCCTGAAGTTTCTTCCGTCAAATTTATCCACACTCAAAGTTCGTTCCATTTTAAGGTTATATGAGCGTGATTTATTCGAAAATCCAAAATATGACTTCTTCTTTGCTGTTTTCTTAATTCTTCAGTTTTCAGAGTTTCCTGGGCCCATAACCTATTAAAGTTAGGGTTTCTTAGTGAATAAAACTGAGAAAATATACTTAAATATGTTTTATATTAAAGTAACAAACGATTGCACAGCAAGAATACACAACAGTCATAGACATCTATACAAAAAATATGTAACACAATGGGCAACTACAACGTGGATATTCAACCAAGATCAAAATTTTCTTTTTCTTTTTTAACATAAATTATACTTGTCTCCGTGAACTTGTGAACACTGAATGAATATGATAAATAGGGACACCTGTATTTCGCGAATACATTTCGTGTCAAGTTATGTCACAAAACACTGTAGCTTTTTCTTAGAGTAATGGCGAATCGTGTGCGTGCAGCAGTACGGTATCCACATTCCCATTGGCCCCGTCAAGTGCGGGAAAACACCTCTCGCCGACCACAGCCAATAACTACAAGAAAAAAACTACGGTGTTTTGCGATGTACCTAGACACGAAATGTATTCGCGAAATACAGGTGTCCCTAATGATAAAGCTCTGAAACTAAATTGTTGGAAACATTGAGTTAAAAAAATAAATAATTATGAAACCACTTGTAATGGATGGGTAATGATGACAAAGATGAATATAGTCGGGATGTTTTTCAATTGGTGAGACTGGTGCTAGCGATGAACACACTTGAGATTATGCAAATATTGACAGTGAAAATAAGATGGGAACAGCAGCAGAAGAGTTTGATTTCATGAGACTGGGAAGATATCAACATACTGTAAGATATGTTAAGACTTGGTTCACAAAAAAAAAGATGAAAATTCATACTTCACTAAAAAAAATTACATGTACTATACTTTGTGAACTAACAAGTAGAAAGATACATGTGGTAATGATTTTTTTTTAATCTGTGAACTTCTCATTGTTGAGCAAAGATAGAGTTCTAGAACAAGCCAGAAGTTTATGTATTTTTTGTAAATTTTTTCATTTTTAATTTTTTTAAATTTATTTTTATTTATTAACTTTTTTTCTTCACTTATATGATTACAAAGAAAAGTGTAATGGTTTTTTTCCGTGTGCTCCCGATTATTCTTGTCAATACATTTGCTTCTGATTATTCTTGCCACTATGTTGATGGTTTTCTACGTGTGCTCCCGATTATTCTTGTCAATACGTTTGCTCCTGAATATTCTTTTCAATGTGTTTATGGTTTTCTCCGTGTGCTCCTAATTTTTCCTGTTGTTTCTTCAAGTGTTTCTGTCTATTCTGAGAAACAGCTCTCTGCATGAAGGAATTTTCACCTAATATGTCATGACATTTAATTTACAGCTACATTTAATTCGTTAATTTCTGCTACTAAATTTGCACTTGCAATTTTTTATACCAGATGGAATTAAAAAAAAACAACCATTACTCAGTCAAATAATATACCATGAGACATATGTGATGCACTAATGTACAAGACGAACTTCCTTCTCCTTGGTGTCTAGCGAAGCCACCCTTCTTTTGCGAACGTTAGTGAGCATCCCGCATACCACATAAAATAACTAAATAAATTATGACTCAATACAACACGAGGCGACAACTCGTGCTAATAATCGGAACTACTTGTAACCAGTTCTTTTGAATGAGGTAAGTTAATTCTCGCTGATGAAATATGAAAAAATTATATTTAAGTAATGGATCGAATTTAAAACACTCAGTTTTGCATCTTGCATCGGCCTCAGTAACTAAAATGAATCTTTATTCGGTGTCTGACGTTGTATCGAAAGGGCGCAGGTGTAAGTTTTGCAGCAAAGAATTTATGTTGAGAAAGAATGGAAGACAACACGAGAAGAATGACTGTGTTAAAAATCCACTACGCAATAAGATAAGTTGTGTTTGATGTAGCAAGTCGTTTGCGCGGAGAGAGAGCTTAAAAAGGCATGACAGAACTTTTAACGTCAAGCCTGCGTACAAGCTAGAGGACAACGATGGATCTACTAGACTAAGGAAGCGTTATCTGCATTACAATAATTTTCCTTGTCTTGGGAGAGATTATGTTCGTGGCTCTACCGATCTCGACGAAGATCTTAAATTGAAGGACGATTATGATTTATGGAAGAATGAAGACAATGGAAGAATCCTTAACGTGAAAAGTGAGAATACATTCCAGCCGAATTCAAGTAGATCTTTCCTTTTTTTTGAAAAATGATGGACTCATAAAGAGGAAGCATGAAGACGATGAAGAAACTACGACATCATCGATATCGAATTCCTACGGTAATCTGGGTGAAGACGATGCCTTCTACGGTGATTGCTACAGTGACTCTGAGGCTGATGAAAAAGGCATAGACTGTGATGAAGCAGCTAAAGCAGGCAAGATCGAAGACTGTGTCGGTGTCCTGAGACCGAAACGATGGAAACGTCGAGATATATTAAATAAATCTGATCAAGCATGTGATGTTCACTATCTCGATAATGAAAGTTACCCTGAGGTTGGTGTTAAAACGGAATACACCAGAGATCATAATATTTATAATAAACAAGCAAGTAAAATTGTGATAGAAGAGATTGATTACACATCATGGAAAGATCCAAACATATTGGTTGACCGGCTAAGACGTCTACATGGTTCGCTTTGTGCAGGAAACTATTCGTGCATCAATGAAATAACCTTCATACTTAAAGAACTTAGGAAAGCTGGCTACATACATTAATGGCTTGTTTTACTTGCATTTTTACAATGTTAAGAAATAAATTAAATATTGAAAGTAAAAATTTAATGTTTATATTTCTTGTATTCTGATTTCTAACTAAGACTTAGTTCTCGTAAATTGTGCTTCCAAATGTGCTGCCTTTTTTGATTGTGCTTTCAAATGTTGTATCTTTTTGTTGATTGCACTTAGTAAAATCTGTAGTGACTGAATATTTACTAGTTCAAAACCTCTTGGTGTTACTAAAATATTTTCAAGGTCACTTGGTCCTTTAGTATGTATAAAAATTTCACGATGGTCTAATTGACTGTAATTAGCTAAATACGAAGAAGGTCATGCGGTGACTGAAATGACTAGCCTATACGTCTGATATTGTCATGACTCGGTCTCATGGTCCGGAGCCACTTAGGCATGTATGTGTGACTTTGTACATAAACGATTTATAGGTTATTCAGATTATAGAAAAATTCGACTTTCATGTTAGACATAGCGGTACTGTATTTAATTCGTTGGTCAGGTATATTGTCTTGAGTTGTTTTTCGTAGAGTGAATGATTAATAAATTCAACGAAAGGTAATGGAAAAAATATATAATATTTTTAATGTTTAGTTACACCTGTCACTGGTCAAGAATCTAACCGAGGATAGGAATCCGTCGATTCAATATGTAAATTAATGAGTGATTAATTTAATGAATTTTGGATTTTTTTTCCGAATTTCTAGCAAAATAACTACACGAATCCAAGATGGTGACCAAATTTCAATATGGTGGGCACCTCAGTAGTAATAAATGATTACTGCACTCTAGCGGGTTAGAATAAAACTATCCTGATGGTAATGATAGTAAGACGAGTACACACACAAGATGGTGTCCTCCAGCAGACGAAAACAGGAAGGTGGCCTCCAGCGGTCGAAGACAATGTGGCGGACATGGTGTCATATCGGTTGACGATATATATATATATATATATATATATATATATATATATATATATATATACCTTGGTATTGGTGGTGTGAGGTCAGTCTGTATGTGGTTTCTGTGGAGGAAGGATCTGTTGTTTTTTATTTTTTGGTCTTACCGGTTTCGAACCAAGGACGGGAGTCGATCTAATCAATCAGTATATAGGTAGATTAAAAATTTATTTAATGAATTTTGGAATTTTTTTCATTAAAATTGTATAATAAATAAAGATTTTCAAGATGGTGCCTTTCACGATAGTTGAAAAAAGTGGTTTCATAATTCAAAACGACGGGAGTGGTGTAAGTAATTTTTATTACTTTTTATTGAGAATTTTTTAAATATCATAATAAATTACTGGTTTACTCTCGCCGGAAATCAAACCGAGGACCGAAATCGTTTAAATAACTAAACATTTGAAGTAGGAAATTTTTAATTTATTTTTTGGAATTTTTTCGGAATTTCCAGCATAAAAATTACAGATTTTCAAGATTACGACCGTAACGATTATTGCAACAGTTACGTCTTAATACAAGATGGTGGTTCTGTCTCGAACAGGTGGTGCTCATTCTTACTTAAAATTAAAAAAAAAATTACAAGTCCGAATATGCATGTTATTTTTATATAGACCTTATTTAATTCTCAGTCTGGTAAATGTATCGATGGCCGTGCGGTTAAAGGCGTATGTTTTACAACCTAGAGATCAGAGCTGCGAGGGTTCGAATCACAGCGCTTCCAATGTATTTTGTATAAAAAAAATAATTTAATATGTCGATAAGGACCATAAAAGCTATGTTAGGTAATGGAACATCGACCTTACGTGATGAGACAGAGCAACACTGGCGCTCTCTATATTCAAACAGCAGAAACAAAGTCGACGGTATCCTAGATGGCGGCCTCCAGGGGAACAGAAAAAAAATCAAGAGCGACGCTGGCGCTATCTAGGAACAAACAGCAGAAACAAGGTCGACGGCTTCCAAGATGGCGGCCTCCAGACGAACAGCAAAAAAATCAATATGGCGGTCATGACGAAAATTTTATTAAGAGTGAGTGGGGCGCTCGATTTAAAAATGGCGGATCCAAGATGGCGGATATATAATTGCCGCCGGGTCAAAGTCAAGGTCAAAGGTCAAGGTCACACTCATCCAAGATGGCCACCGTGATGTCACATTCAGATATGTGGCTCGGCACCTCGTACCTCGCCCCGGACCCGTGTCCTCGGAGCCCCTATTATATACTACTCTTATTCCTTGTCATAAACCCATGAAACCAATCTTTCCCTGCTCTGTCGTTTTGTCCAAATTGATGGCCTATGATATTGCGCACAGCTAGCTGAAATGCTAATACACAAACATCTTTGCGGGTATGGCTATAAAACATAGCTTCCATTTCAACTAATTAAGTCCTCCAACTCAGGAGTCAATAATGGTTTACGACAAAGTTTTGTAGATGCAGCTTTCTTGGTGTCAAGCTCCTTAATGTTGGCAAGTCTAAAGAGTGTATACCTTGGTACCTGAAACACTTAAGATGCATTGAGGTATTCCATCTTCTTCTCCCTAACAGCGCGAATTGTTTTTGCCATTTGATCCTCCTAACATAGCTTCCTTTTCTTAGTTTTGTCTTCTTTCTTTTTATCCATCTCTGGAAGAGAAAAAAACAGACTGTAGCTTATATAACGCCTTGTGTTGTAATGGTCGTCATAAGAAGTTAAAAACCTGGATTTAGGATCCACAACAATTTATTTAGCATGTACACAGATAATGTACTAGCACAAGGTGACAAGTACAATGCCTAAAAGTTGCATTCAAATTTTGTACATGCACAGGAAAACCTTGCATGAGCCTAATAGGCTACTTTAGGTGACTTCTTTTCTGTCAAATGTGCGAACGTGCATTGACAATATTGAAAAATTAAAACTCCCTAAACAATACGCTGTAACGAGTGCCATTAGAATATTTAATTTGCATTCTTTGTGCATGTGTTATTTTTAGCGCTATAGCAATAATTGTTTTTTTTAAGTGGCCTTACTTACAACGATATTAAGCTTGAAAACAATTTACACTTACCTAATTCCTAGCTATTTATTATTTGTAATTGCACTAATTTCTTACAATAACTGGAATATAAATATTTCTATTTGTTTTCTTACACGTTAAATAAACATTCATAGCATACATTTACTTTTTTATCAAATGTCGGTCCATATGGAATTCCTACACTTTCGTCAGGCAAAATGTTATAGAAGGTATTCCATATTACCCGACTCGCCATGTTTAAAATTTGCCTTCTCCTATACTAGATGAAAATGAAAGACTACATTCTTGGAAATAACACTGCGGTCTCTTACTCTTAATCATACATCATGATTTACAGTGTTAAGAAACTTCAAAATATTGTTAACGTGTTTGAAACATTCACCTGCACAAACTTTCCAATTGAAAAAAACAAACAATTGATTATAAAACTGCCCATACACGACCGACGTTCATGCGACTGAATACATGGCCTCTAGCGAACACAGGGATGCAGTTCAACCGCTCTCTCACAGATTTCAGCTCCTTACAGCTGAGATATACACCTATTCCATATTACCCGCCTACTCCATAATACCCTCACTCGGAACCAGACGGCACCACTGTCGTTTTTATTTTCTCCAAAATCTCTCTCAGCCAAGGATAAGGACCGAACCCGAAATCGCCAGATGGTAGACCAAATATAATTTCCGTGTTGTTTATTGATGTTATGTTTACAGTTGGTTTTATGTATTCAGTTAGGTAGCCTACTGGATTCTGATACTGATACTGTTAGTTATTTATTAGGGAAATTTACCTATCACCTAAGTAAAATATAGTTAAACAAGTCTTACTCATGTTATTTATTAATTTATTCTGGTTCACTCAACTCAAATACACAATTGTGATAAGGACAGTATGACAAGACACTCACATAAAACATGTGGTGCACATTATTGGACTTTTCCAGGGACGGGGTATTTATTAAACGAATTAACCAGAAAATAAAATATTCATTCAACAATTTCGCTTATTACAATAACCACCAGAGAAGCAATATGTAAATAACAAGCAAACAAAAAACTTGCGAACAAAAAAGTTCATCAGTGTTTAATCCGCTAAACTTATTTTAAGTTTTCTATCCATGTTGAATGCTCGAAGCGTGTGGCAGTTAGATAGAGATAGAGAGAGCTAAAAGTGCAAGCACTTCTTATTGCCAGAAATAAAGTTACTTTCTACCAAATGACCAAAAATTGTTTGGCCAAAATCATTTGACCTAAAATAATTTTCGGAAACTTATTTGACCTAAAATTATTTGGCCTAAAGACGTTTGGCCTAAACAGATTTGGCCTAAAGCCATTTGACATAAAGTTGTTTGGCCTAAAGTCATTTGACCTAAAATTATTTCGCCTAAAGGCATTTGGCATAAAATGACATAAGATAATTTATTTGACCTAAAATTATTTGGCCTAAAGATGTTTGGCCTAAAAGTATTTGGCCTAAAGCCATTTGACATAAATTTGTTTGGCCTAAAGTCATTTGACCTAAAATTATTTGGCCTAAAGTCGTTTGGCATAAAGATATTTGACCTAAAGTCATTTGACCTAAAATTGTTTGGCATAAAGTCACATGGCCTAAAAATATTTAGCCTAATTTTAGGCCAAATTATTTTAGGCCTACTGGCGGGTACCCGTTTCCGCTACTGCATGTTCAATGTCTGCATTACATGCCCATTCCATTTCCTATGTGTACTGTGTGTTCATTCCGTTTCCTATGTGTACTGCGTGATCATTCCGTTTCCTGTGTGTACTGTGTTCATTCCGTTAACCTGAGTGTACTGTGTGTTGATTCCGTTTCCTGTGTGTACTGTGTGTTGATTCCGTTTCCTGTGTGTACTGTGTGTTGATTCCATTTCCTGTACGTACTGTGTGTTCATTCCATTTCCTGTGTGTATCGTGTGTTCATTCCATTTCCTGTGTGTACTGTATGTTCATTCCATTTCCTGTGTGTACTGTATGTTCATTCCGTTTCCTGTGTGTTCTGTGTGTTCATTACGTTTCCTGTATGTACTGTGTATGCATTCCGTTTTCTGTGTGTATTGTGTGTTTGTTCCATTTCCTGTGTGTATCGTGTGTTTATTCCGTTTCCTGTGTGTACTGTGTGTTCTTTTCTTTTGTTGAATGTGTTTCGTTCTGTTAAATGCGCGTAGTCAAATATGTAGAAGCTCTGTAGTAGCTCTGGATATTTACTAGTCCGAAACCTCTTTGTCTTGATAAATATTTTCAAGGATTCTTGGTCGTCTTATAAGCGTAAAAACACGTTCCGTCTAAATGCTTGTAATTGATATTATCGATACTTTAGGTCTGACAGTTAGAAGACTTTGTATTTACTGGCTGAAATATATTATATTAGATATCGACGAAGATGGTCATGAGGTTTGGATATGTCTAGTCTATACGACTGACATTGTGCATGACCTGGTCTAGTGGTCCGTAGACACTTGGCCTATACGTATAGCATTTTACATGGACTTGACTCGAAAAAAGTTAGACTTCCATGTTAGGCATAGCTACAATGTATTTAATTCGTTGGACAGGTATTTTGTCTTGTGATGATTTTCGTAGAGTAAATGATTAATAAACTCCACGAAAGAGAATGGGAAATATAATATAAAATTTATTTTAAGCTTTAATTGTCCTTATCACTGTCCGAGAATCAAACCAAGGAGAAAAATCTATCCCACCAATTATTTTTTTAATAATTAAAATTGTTGATGATGTTTGGAATTTTTCTTGAATTTCTAGAAACATTATTACAGATCTACAAGATGGCGGACATAAAGACTTACTGAAGGCTTGTGTATGTGGAACTTAGGCTACTTTTATGATTTTGAACATGATTTATTTAAGTAGTTGCATCGGTCAAGTATGAAACCAAGGACAGGAACTAATCAAATTAGTCTGTTTATTAATTGAAAATTTATTTAATGAATTTTGGAATTTTTCCTGAATTTCTAGCTAAATCATTATAAATTTACAAGATGGTATCCAAATTTCAAGATGGCGGGTGCCTCAGTAATAATAAACGAATACTGCACTCTTGCAGGGCGAAAATCTAACATGATGGTAACGCACTCTTATAGACTAAAACAAGATGGTGGACTCAAGCAGACGAAAACAAGATGGTGCACTCAAGCAGACGAAAACAAGATGGTGCACATTACATCATACTGGCTGACGTAATTTCTAGCTCAGAATTCGTGGTGGGAGGTAAGTCAGCCGATGGGTTCGATGGAGGTAGGAACTATCCTCACCGGTTTCGAACCGAGGACGTAAAATATTATTCTATTACAATTTTTTTTATAAATTGTAAAATTTTTTCCAAATTTCTAGCATAAAAAGTACGGATTATTAAGATAGCAGGCGTAACGAAAAGTGCCACAATCTAGAAACCAAGATGGTGTCCATAACGAAACGCGCAACGATTATGTCATACAGTCCAAGATGGCGGGCGTAACGAAAGGTGCAATGTTTCTAGAATGCAATATGGCCACCATAACGATATATGCAACGGTGTTATTAAAAAAATTTTATTAAAAATTTTAATGAATTTTAAAATTTTTCCCGATTTTCTAGCATAAAAATTGCAGATTTTTTAGATGATGGGCATAACGGAAATTGCAACAGTGACGTCTAATCAAAGATGGCGGCCATAGCATCCTAATTGATAAGGTGCGTCTTAGGGCGGCTAATCACTAAGAAATTTGAGCAGTTTTTTTAGGAATTTTGAAGCCGATGGCATTTTTGAGTACTAGACGTGAAATTTTGAGTAATTTTTGAGTCAAAAATGGCCGCCGTGACGTAAGAGAGGTCGGTCATTGATCCGGCACCAAGCACCACATCCTAGAAGCCTGGCGACGGAGTCCCTTTCGTACACTACTTATAGCATATAATATCTACCTATTTTACATTTTTCGAATAGGGAATTGAAGTGTGTAAGATATAAATAAGCTTCCTTTTTTAAACTTATTTTATGTTTGAAATTTGAAATGCAACCAAAGCGAAACTCTCGTATTCTCTCGCCCCAGATCAACATCTCGCACTTGGTAGTAAGTATCTACAGTCATTTATAGTTTCTTAATTATGTCTATAAAATATTCGTTAAAAAAGAGCTCTTAAATAACACAATGCAGAGAAATTTTTCAATGAATTAGCCCAGCATCAGCCTGAAGTGGCTTCTGAAATCCACAGAGAACAGAAGAAGCATAAATGGAACTGGTATTAAAAACCGAGTGCTTCAGAAAGGTCCTTCTGCTACGCCACTTAATGAAGTGTTTTAAAAATTAATTTTGTTATTTATCGTGATAAAAAATTTATATTGATTTTTAAATATTTTGCTAAACATTATCACTGTTATAATCTCAGTAATTAAGTTATTTAAATTGTTAATAGTTTTTTATATTTAAGGTACCGTATTTTTAATTGTTGTTATTAGTCACACACATAAAAAAATTCTCTGATAAGATATTTCACCAAAAATATGCTACACATAACTCCTTAAGCTTTATTTTTATAAAAGGTTATAAACACATGTTTTTGCACATTTTTGTTGAATACCAACCCAAAGTATGAACATTATTATAGTGGTGGTATGTGTAAAAAAAGTGTTACGTAAACGTAAATAAAATCACATGTGATTAAAATTTATTGTTTGAAAATTTTTAGCCATGTGGTTTTGCGTACACTCTTAATACTGTTTTCACATGTTTTATATTAAACGGAACAATTTTCAATATTATATTCGTACGGTGGTTTTCTGTAGTAGGCATATAATGTCAGTGACATAAAAGCTTGCCTTGTTACATCGCGCGCAATTAAAATCATATTGGATGATTATTTGAAAATTTAATTTGAAGCTACTGAGCCCAAAATTGCCACGAGATGCGAAAGGAATGCCACAAACGTCAAATATTTGTACTATAGCTGTCAGAAAAATCCAATAATAATGTTTAAACTTTGCTTCTCTGCTAGGTACGCATTTCAAAGCCGTAGTTTTAAAAATTCTGGAACAATTATCTAGCGTTACGTTTACGATTTCTTTTTAGACGAAGGAAGTTTAAAACATTGTATCAATAAGACTACTTATCATAAAATTCGTGCCCACACTCATTTTGCTACCTTATTAACAGTACGTTTTTAATTTGACTAACTGAACTCTAAAAAATTCTTGTTCCCACAGTTTTGAGTAACCATATTTATATTTAGAGATTTGGAATGATGTTATAAGACTGAAGAGTTTACCTATGACAGGTACATAAAAACGGTTAACTCAGATCTGTAGATACCTGATTTAAGGTTTTCAGTTCATGCAAGGATTAAAATATTCATAGAACTATTACATTTCTAAACTAAACTATACGGATAAAGTTAACGAAAGTAAGGAACTGTTTTCCAGCTATTTATCGTTTTTTTATGAATTTATTCGCTGCAATTTTTATGTAACTGGAACATAAATATTCATGTAAAATTGCAGGTGATAAATTGTTAATATGTACATTTATTTAAAAACAACTTTATTGCTACAAAAAAGAATTCACAATTTTTGTGTTCGGATTCTTACCCTTCTTTGTGTGGTTCCAGTACGTCCAATAGAAAATCTTTTTGTAAACCGTTACATGAATAGCTCTTCAGCATTAACTGCGCACACGATAACACGATACAAGTTAAAGTCAAATTATTCAATATTCGATTATCTTTTCCGCGGTGCACAAAAAATAAGATCGAATGAAACATCAATTAAAATATTATAAATGCGTAAATTTTCGTAAGAAATACTCAGCATTATCTCGAGAAACGTCTTTCATTTACGCAAAAATGAACATTGCCACGTGATGTACAAAAATACAATAATACCTCTCTTGTGGTATTATGAACTATTTTTTTTGGCAACTGGTTTCCACAGGAATATTTTTTAAGATAATTTTCCCTGTGTTGTAAATTATATATAACAAAAAAACATTGTATCGAAACATAGCCGACTAGAGACGAAGGGGTAAATAAGGCGCTGAAAGTTGGAAGAGCAAGCGATGAAGCTGAACTTCCTTCAGGGACAATGATGTCACGTGCTACTTGAAAACTTCAGAAATAGGTCCTCCTCCCACCCCGTGCGAGACAACCCACCCTTCAGTGTATTCACCCCGGCGAGCGAAGGCTGTCGAGGCTCCTAAGGGCCTGACGTCATGCGAACCTCCCTGAGTGGCGCAGCATCTATGCCGCGGTGTCAGGCGATCTCCGAGAGAGGTCATTCCCGAGGTGGTGGTCACGTCAGCCTCACCACTCAGGACGTTCCTTGTGTTTATGTCATCAAAACTACCACATGTTATATAGAAACAGTAAACACAGAAAAAAGTCGTAACTTTTTACAACACATATCGATGGTTATTTTTGCATATATGAAATATGTTTTTTCTAAATAATACTTAGTAAATTTTTTTTTTCAAAAATTGGTGCTTTATTTTATATTTTAATTGACTTTTTTTTTTCAAGCATAATTTTTAAACCATGGAAAAGATAACGGAATATTGAAAATGTGGACTTTATTTTGTTTCGCCGTTATAATGCGCGCAGTTCATACGCGAAAGCTATTCAGAAAACGGCTTACAAAAACTTTTACTATTTAAAATACCAGGACAACACAAAGCATAAATGCCTGGATACAAATCCTAACCCAGTATTACTGCAAACACTAATTTGTAGCGATACAGTTTTTTTTCATTCAAAAGTACAAATTTAGAAACATCAATAATGTAACGTGAATATGATTTATTCATTAAAAAAAATTACAGTTTTTTCTTAAGTATCAACTAGATTACTGTAGGTCTGATGAAATAAACTCTTTTAACGTTAAAAACCAACGTTACTTCAGATGATCATGGACTGTGTTTTACTTACAAAAATATTGTGTAAGCTATAGTGATATTTTAAACTAAAACAGGAGAAACACGACCAAGTTGACTGTATTCTATGCTCACGCCAGTTTAGCCGTTACAGATATAACAGTATAACCATATCGTGCCAGGACTTGGTACACACGTCCGTTCGAAATATGCTATCTTAATTATCTCACATAGAATGAGTCTGTATTCGACCGACAAATTTCATTTGCAAGTTCCTTACGACAAATTATTTTCGAAACGTATATACGACTTACTATATGAAGTACTTCCCAAGATATTGGGATGAACAAAATATTTTTGTAAAATAGATAATAATCCGTGGCTTTTTCGCGTTAATTTCAGGGTAATGATGTTATTTAACCCAAGAATGTGAGAAAAGTATGTGATTAATTCGAAAAAAAAAATGATTCCTTAAGAAATAGACAGAATCAATTTTCAAACTTACATAATATTTAATTCACAACAACAACATTAAAAAACCATATTTTATAAAGCTATGTTGCGTAAGCCACTGGATTTTAAGTAAACATCAAGAATCTGATTTTATAACTCCCGTTTAAGTGTGTTCATGCATTTATTTTTCTTTCATGAAATCACAAGTCTCTTTTAATTTCATGAGATAACCAATATCAAAAAGGTTATAAACTTATCTATTTCATTTGAATGAAGACTTTTGCTATCGTTTACACTTCATTTATTTTGCTTATAGCTATCTTGAAGATGAATAAATAATTTCACCTTATTATAGATACCTACCTACAGGCAGCCTGACGTTGCGCCATCTTAATCTTCCTTCTTCAGGTTAACAGCAGTACTTTTCAAGCCAGGGTGGGGGGAGGGAACCAACCTCGCCACCCAAAATCCCCGAGACGGTTTAAGGTCGCGCCGCTCGAGGCTACTGCTGCCACAGCTACAGCAGCCCTTGCTGAAGGTTCCTGATGTCTTCCTTCAGAGTTACGATGCATTTCAATTCCGTTGCGCGCGCAGCAGTTCACAGCTCCGCAAGTTCCAGCCCGCAGTTCGTCTACACTTCGCATTTTTTCAGCACATCGAGCTCCCCTGCGGTGCCTTCGCCGACGAAGCTGCTTCCTGCCACGCGCCGAGCTACATTCAGGCTACCTTTCACCCCGATAGCCGTGATAACGACTCCACAGGCCGGCCATTGGTCCGCGGACTGCTATTGGTTATTCACAGCCACCCCAGCGAGATTGCAACTCTCGAGCTGGGCTCCCGTATCCGCCACCCGCGGGACGCGGTCGGTAGCAGTTGGCGCTGCTAGGCCGCCCCCAGCACGCACACAAATCCCACACGCACTGCCAGCCTTCGGTTACCCAATAGGTCGCAGGGAACTCCCAGCCAACAGCCCGCGAGAGAGATGCGCACTCCCCGAGAGACGACCACCGACTTATTATTTACTTACTTTGCTCATGAACGAAAAAGCCCGAAGTCACCCGAGTCCGCCCGATCGTTACTGAGCCACCTACGCGTGCTCGCTCGTTACGATGCGCCAATCGGCATTGTTCGGCCGAATATCCGGCTATCCGGCTTCAAGGTTGGCCAGATATCCGGTATCCGGCCAAAAAGCTATCCGTTTTATAATTAAAAACTGCTGGAAACTACAAATAACGTTATTGAAAATTAAAAAAAAATATATAGTTTTTAAAATTTTTGTTTGTGCCTGTTTGTCTGTTTGTTTGACGGATTATGATAATTTTTTCGAGGTGTTTGGTTAACTTAAAATCTAGGCTATATAAAATTACTGAATTGAACCCTTAAAGAGTTGAAAAAGGTTAATATGGTTTTAAGAAAATTAATTATATTTCTTGATCCTTTGAAGCTTAAGTATTAGGTATAAACAATTAACATACAAAAACTACGAATAAAAATTTTCATATTTTATGAAATAGGTGTGAAAAAGGGGTAAATAAACATATATTTTTAAAGATTAATAATTAAATCTTAGAATTTAACCATGCGTAATAAATGATTTTTGATACTAGTAATAAAAAAAGAAAACTGCAAACATAAAAAATATTATAATTGGATAATTTCTACCATGAATGGATGAAAAAAGGGGTAAGAATATTTTTAAATATTTATAATAATACATCCGAATTTAATGAAGCGTAATAGTCAATTTTGAGTACCAATAACAAACATACGAACATTACAATACTCAATTTTTATATTTGGCGAAATGAAATCTCTAAGATGTGAGAACATGATAAGTATGTTTTAAATATGAATAATTATATCTCCGAATTTAACTAAGCGTAATAACTGATTTTGGGTACACGTTTCAAACATGTTTCAAAACCTGTCACACTAAAAAAAAATAATTATTCTCTAAATTATCATTTTTTATTATATTTTTAAATTGAAATAATGCACCATAGTGAGGGATGGAATATTTACAAATGTTATGATTTTCATGCATTTATTAACTTTCAAAATGAATTTAAATTTGTCACATTTATACTCGCTCCATAATAAAACGAATAGTGTTCGATATCTTATGCTATTAAATTTTATTTGCTTAGTCAGAAGATTAATTTAGATGTTACATTCATTTTATATTTTGTTTATATTGTTAACATCTTTAATCTTTAATCTCACATGCATTCTTCGGCATTGGGAAAGTACACTGTTATGTAAACCCAAGACATTTACGATTTATCTAGACATGATTTTGATTCGCTGATTCCGTCAATCATCCAAAACATTTTAAAACCAATCCTATATACAAAATATGTGGTGGAAAATCAAGACATCCAACTTATGAAACGAACATGGCTGCGTTGGTGTCAGTTTTTAGTGTCGTCAAAACCAATCCAAACATTATTTTACCGATTTAATTGGAAATTGGTTGGAGGCGAAAGTTTGACAGTGTGATAGGGCCATTAGACAAGGTGACGCTATACCCTCGAGTTAAACGAAGTTATTAAATCAGAAACCAACCAGAAGTAGACTTATCTTGGTATTCAGTGCCAATACTACAAAATGCCTTAAGCGGCGTGGTTGTACACACTTTACAACAAAAGAAAACCATTTACCTTTCACTTCAGAAGAGAGATAGCGAAGTCAGTGGTAAAAGCATAATTTTTATTTGGAGAAAAATGGGAGGGGTGATTTAAAGCCTATATATATATATATTATATATATAAATTTAGAATTTGTTTAATCAAAAAACTAACATTTTTATCGACACTTGCAAACTGACATATGCGCCTTAAGAAATAGCCAAAGGCGATGTGGGATCTAAACACGTTTCTAGTTGCCAAGGTTGGTAACAACTCATCTTGTATCTCCCAAAAATAATATACCCTCTTCACCGATATCTTGCAAATTTTTATGTGTATCATTTTAGATCTCTGTATACGGCATTTGGTAGGAGTGTTTTCATGAATGGAATGGAAGTCACATAGAAATAGGTAACCATGGTGCTTCTCTCAGTGGTGGATGGCGCGAACCAAAGTTCACAAAGCCAAAGGTAAACTTTATGGAATTAACTATTTCTGAATTTTAACAAGGTGGCATTAAAAAAAATAATTTTCAAAAATCCTGTCCAAAGCTGGGGTTAAGTTTTTTCTTCAAGTCTTTTTTATCTTTTATAGGAGAGGTTTCATTATATAGTTTAAAATTTCTGCTATCAAATGATTCAATAGTGGACGTGGCTCTTCCGGCAGCGAATTCTAGTGGAGGGTGCAAAAACTACGCGTGATTGGCGTCACGAATAATAATTGTAGTTGAAAACACAATTTGCGTATATTTATCACGCCAAGCAATGTTTTAAAGAATTTGGCGTTTAATTTAGTGTCGGAGTTTCATATTATAAGTGCATTTGCAACATTACCGAGATTACATGTTACACGTCTCTGGCGAATACTGAAAGACTCGCTGACAGTTTTTTTTACTTGGTTTCGAGAGGGGGAGGGGATATAGCTCCCCCACCTACCCCCCTCCCCATGCGACCGGCTCCGACTGAAGGCATGTCTGGAGTGCTGGCTATTGTGGCCCAATGCGACTTCGGGATGGTATTGCCCGGACGTGCCACTGGGAACATCAGGACACTCAGCTCCTTCAGAAAAGGAAAGGTCTGAAAGGGGCGAACAGAGCAGAAGACAATAGCTACCCGGCAGATGACGCGGAAGAGGACGGAATAAAGCTTCCTTTGCAAATATTATCCAAGCTTTATACGTTCCTTCTTTCCAGAGCTGCTGCTCTTTTTTTGACGTAGATACTTCTCAAATAGCGTGGATAATTCTTTCCTCCCGTTTCATCCCGTTTCAGTTGATCGCGTCCTGAAACGCGGAAAAAGGAATGTAAAAGTGGGAAATCTTCTGTGAACTCCCGGAGACGGTCAAGTAGAGAGATAACGATATATTTTTTATTTCTTTATCAGTTTTTTTCGAGACATATGTCAAGTCCGCAGGATATGACGCCAGTGCGCCCATACCTGAATCATTCTGTGCGATTCTATGTCTTCACTGCTGACGTGTGAAAGCGAACCATTACTATATTATAGCCTACATCTAAATACCATCGCAGAGAATGTTTACACAGGTTAATTTTATTCACACAGTTAATATATATATATATTATATTTCATATGAAATATTAACGATTATAATATTATAGCTGCATAAGTTAGAACACGACTTTTTTGAAAGGCCTTCAAAGAGGCATTTATTTATCAAGATGTGCAAATTGAAGCTATTTACGTGCACGGTAATTTAAATAATGTGAACCCATACCAAAAAATTTGAAAAACATTTTTATCGCTCTAAAAATTTATATTTTATTAATAAAATACTTATGAAAGTACTAGAAATAAATATTCTGAAGAAGCATTATATAATTTTATATAATTGTTTGGTTTGGTTTGTAATCATATTATATCCTATAATACATTTAAATTTAATTTGATGTATTGAACGAAGGAAATTTTTGTACATATACAGAAATATGGCAATAACGTCAACCGGTATGTACTGAAATATAAAGCATACGTTCATAAAGTTGGAATGCGTTGCAAATCAATGTCAATAGGTACACTTTAACATATATTTATCTGTGTGCTGACGCATTTCAATTCCAACGAAATCACGCGCGGTCGGTTCCCTTATAATTACGTGTTATCATATAAAACACACGTGACGTGCAACACTGTTTCATAAATTAGTAGTACACACGTCAAGGGGCGATAGAACAAATTTTAAGCTCGGATATTTACTGGAAAAGCGCTAGATGGCTCACCTAACCACTTAAGTCTCCTCTTTCCTATCATATATATATATATATGTAAATGGAACAGAAAGAGTCGTGTAAAATTACAGCTATTATTTAATTTGTAAATTTACATGAAAAAAACTGGATAACTACAAAATAGTGTCCTCAGTAATACAGCATTCTGATTCTTACCCGGGAATGTATGCTTTGTTCTGTCCCAGTACTTACATCCAATAGTTTGTAATTTTTAAAGCGTTCTCTAATAGCTTTCCAGTATATATTGCTCTTATAATAACCATAATACAACAAAACCAAATCAGATTATTTATTTTTTGATTAAATTTTCCTTGGAATAAAATATATTGCTTTAATGAGTAACGTTAATATATAAAATTATGCTCAAATTTTCGTAACATATAATAAGTTTTTTCTAAAAAATGTAATTCATATATTAAAAAAATAGCCATTTGTTTTAAAAATTTACAATACCTTTATTGTAGCAATAAAAAACTATTTCTTGGAAACTGATTTCCAATGGAATATTTAGTAAATATAGTTAAAATTTTCTTTGTGTGTTGAGGATACTCTTCTACGATAAATTCAGGTGAACAATTGGTTTTCCCGAATAAAGTTGCTGCTGGTACCCTACGAGACATGCCCGGTGTTTTCGCCATGTATGTAGGGCGGTCAATACATCATCTGCGTAAAGCGCGCCTCACTGTTGCGGACGCAATTTCGATCAGTTGTAGTGATGTGGAGTCTGTGCGACTGGAAGAGGTCGTACAGAACTGGAACGTGAGCTAGTCATTCAGTACTCGCCAGAGATGTGTAGCATCTGGCCTCGGTAACGAGCAAATTCATGAGTTCTTATGTTGCAAATACACTTATAATACAAAATCGGACACGGAGTTTAACGGAGAATTCTTAAAAATAATGTCAAGCGTGATAAACATATACGCAAATTATGTTTCCAACCATATATATGGACGCGAATCACACGTAGTTTCTGCACCCGCCACTAGAATTAGCTGCTGAACAGCTACGTTGACTTTATCATTTTATTAGTGGACCATAGTTTTAATATATATATAATGAAACGGCTCCGATAAAAGCGAAAAAGACTTGAAAAAAATACTAAACCCCGAATTGGAACTGATTTTTGACAGATAAATCTGATTAAGATATAGCCCATCTTTTGAAAATTCATCAGTTAATTATATAAAGTTTCCCGTTGTATTTATTAAATTTTTTGCTTCATCCACCACAATTGGCAACACTGTGGTTAAACATTTCTGTTCCATGCGACGAAATTACTCCTACAAAATGGCGTTTACCGAAAGATAAGTTGTTACACACCAAAAACATTCCTGGAACTATGTCAATTTCTGTATTGGTTTTCATAATTTCATAACACAGCACGTAACTCCATCTAGCGATCCACTTGTTTATTTACGATCATATGTTCATTGCATGGTTACATGATTGCGCTATATCACCACCAAACTATGTACAAAGAAATTTTATTAGAGACAGTAGATATGCACTAAATATACACAGAATTTTAAAGGACATTATTTACCTACAAAATTACGGAACACCAAGTGTTTCAGTTGAAAGAAGCGAGGGGAAACGTATCAGTGACGTAGATATTTACGGGTGCTGCGGAGAGTGTAGACATATTTGCGAATGAATAAATCAACTTAATAAAACTCTTATAAATGAGTGACAGTCAACGCACAGAATAAATAGGTGGGCCTAGAAGCATGAAATGTTGCTTAAGAGTTTTTTACATAACGTAGGTAAGCACTAAAAGAGGACTTTTGAAAATTCATCCTTTAAGTGGCTGTAATAGGGGACTTAAATTTGTATGGAAGTTTGTCAATTTTTTAAAGTAAAAATACTGAAATTGGTGTTTAGGCTCCTTTTTACACGCTTTATATTAGCTTCACCTGTATGTTTGTTTGTTTGTATGTTTGTTTGTATGTTTGTAACCGACTCCTTTGGGTGCGATTTTGACCCACTTTAAACGGCCAGATTTCATTCAAACTTTGTAGTTTTATGGAGGACCGATGACATTACACTAATTTGATAAGATTATTCCATTATTCAATTTTCAAAATAAGATTTTTGTCAATTTATATAATTTCACAAGAAAGAGTTCGCACATGAGCAAAATGGTTTTCTTTACAATGTGCGAACTCTTTTCTTTCAGTTTGTCTTTGGCTCGATATAAACAAAGCCTTCTAAATATTGTGACATTTAATTAAATGAAAAGTGAGAATGGGTTATGATTATTGTGAACAATATAGTTTCTTGAAGAGAATATTATCTATATTTGTAAAAATATGAAGGGAAAAAACCTGAAATGAGGGCTTTAAATGTTGTTTCTTTCGTTAAATAGAGAAACACAATTACGTCTTTGTTTCATTTTACCAACTAACCAAGAGTGAAACATTATTATAAAACAACATTTTCTGCAAATATTTTACGAAACAAGGTAAAATTGAAGTTTGATTTTGCTGTGAAACAAAAAGCAGATGGGAAATCAAACACCATATGCATAACCTTATTAGCTACACCTGATGGGCAGATTTTTCAAATTCCACTCGTACACCAAGCTGAAAATCTACACCAAGCAGTTACAAATACTCCAAACTATGCCAAAGTTAGTGAATCATTAAATAAAAGACATGAAACACGGAAAATATGGCTAAGTTTGACAGATGATAAATCAAAAACATATTTGGATAGAGAGAAAATCTTACAGTTTAAGGATTTTTACCTGGAAGAAATTGAGGAAAAAAGAATGCTGAATCTATAGCTAGAGGATCAAATAAAAAATTGGAAAAACTGTTAGAAACATTTCTTGAAGAAAAAAAAACTATATCTGAAACTCAAAATTTATGGAAAATTGCAAAAGATTTCATGATTGAGGAATTCACGAGCAGAAACTCAAATGCTTACCAGTGGATTAAAGATTTCAACAAAGAATGTGAACGTTTCCTAATCAAAGAAGACAAAAAGAAAATAGAAATTTTAAAACATTTATTAGAATAGGTACTCCAGTGTAGTTTGGTACAACTGCGTGCAAATGAAACTTACAGTGAAATCGGACTGGAACAAATGGGAGAAAAATTTTAGTGAGACATTTGCAAACAAAGAATGGTCACCTATCAGATATGCTGAATTAGAATAAACATCAATGACTTCTAGAATATATTGATTTTCATAGGATATTGAAATTATTGAGTACTATAGGTTTTCAACACGCTATATTGGATATATATTTTAGAAGCAGCCAATATCTACTCAAATTCACTTTAATAGCAAAGTCATGTAATAAACAAAAAAATAGAGCCACATCTAGATACACTTCTGAGATAAAACAATATTTATCGATTTTATTTTAACTGCAGCTAATATCTATTCAAAACCTACTTTAATAGTAAATTGATGTAATAACTATCAAGTTTTTTTACATTGTTATAAAATTTCTTGCATACGTCGATAAAGAAGTATCACTTTAAGTTATAACTAAACCAAACTAAAAAGTAGAAAATAAATAATAGTTTAAAAAACTAAAAAACACGCTTTATATAGAAATCAAAACTAAAAAATAGAAAATAAATTTTAATAAATTTGAATGAAGAATAGTATAAAATTTTTTAAAAAATATAAATTAATAATAGTGTATATAAGAAAAAATGTATTTTATTTAAAAAAAAGCGTGGGGTGCATGGTGTCAATAGTTATAAATATTTCATTGACATATATGAGTAGAAGGATTATCATTTTGATAATATCTTAAAAAGCACCTACTTTGATTGTCATAAAAATGTTGTGTTTGTTTTATAGTAGATGCAAATGTATTGTAGATACATAAGTATCCATTTTTTTTGTTGCTGAACGTACAAAATTGGAAATAAAATTAACTTGTGTAACAAATATAGTTTTTTTTTCTCTTGAAGTTTTTAGTTACCTTGTTTATGTATGGAGTTAATGGTTGTTTATCCTCAAAATTTTATTATTGTAACAGCTCAATGACATTTTACATACTGCCAAACTTTAAAATCAAATCAATACCTTTGATTTTATAAACCTTAAACTGAAAGTATTTGTGTACATTAATGTGGATAAAACCAAACTAAGTTTTGTGCAAAATGATGTTGCAAAATGATGCCACCACCATTTTACCTTCAAAGAAGACATAGATTTTTCTTTTGCTGCATAGACAAAATTCTTATTTACGCAAAATTATTATATGGCACACAATGTTGTCACCTGTATATTTATAGTTCTCTTAAGTAAAACCAGTGTTACTTCATTTCCAAAATGTCACTTGCAAAGCAAAACCCAATGCTTGTGTATAACCAACATGAAGTTATTTAGAAAAAAACATTTGAAAGAACAAAAATGGCAGTAGAATACGCAGGCCACGGTGCTACAAATTTGCGACTATGTTAGTTACATGGCACAGAATTTATCAAGCATAAAGCTAGCTAAAACAAAGGAGAATATACTGTGTGCCTACGTTGAGTCTTTTGCGAAACGAGGAAGTGTATGCAGGGGAACGGGAAAGATACGTCACGTCCACAAAAGCAGAACGAAAGAGCACTCGCCCGCGAAACGTAGGCATATATATTTTGCTCCGCATTATCCGCAGATGAAACGGACATGATTATTCCAGTTGAAATCGCTGGACGGGCACTAAAGAATAATAACAACAACATCGGCGAGAACTGTGTTCCTGCTGCACACCCAGCTTCGCTGCGAGAGAAGCAAACAGTGGGGAATACGAAATTGCGCACGGTTTTTGCGTCTCATTTTTGGTCAAATAACTGTATTCTCAATGAGATGGTAGGGTTTTATACAGTCAAAATAACCATTAGATGAATAATTTTCCAAGAGTATCAAATTCAAATAAACTCTGCTAAATAAAATGTAGTACAAGCTTTACAAACTAAATTGTAAAGAACCATTTTTTTTTTATTTAGAAAAGGTTATAAAGAATCTTATGAAATTAATTGAACATAATAGTTGTTATTTATTTAATTAATTTATATATTTATTTATTCAACTTTTTTTAACCTGTGACAAAGTTAAGGTGTGGGCACTTTCATGTCTTACAATTAATCATAAATTAAAAGAAATAAAAAAAATATTTTACAAATAAAGATAAACATTAAACTGAAAAAAAAAGAAATTATCACTTAAAAATATGAATAAACTAAGAAAATAGCAAACATTTATACTAATAAAATTCTGTATTTTTAATTAATATTTTTTTAAATGTTCTCTTAAAAGGTGGTCTAATTTCTTAAAGAGAAAAGGTACACTATATAAATAAAAATATTAAAACAATTATTATAGATAAAAAATAACAAAGCCATAATTTTCCAAATTTAAATCTTTTGTAAACTACATAGAATTACGTTAAAAACTTAAAATTTATTCTTTATTTAACCATTCATATTAGTCTAAGTATCTAAAAAAAATTTACTCAAATATGTAATACATTAGAGAATATTTCTCTGACACATGTTGCCTTTTTCAACGAAAAGTTAATTACAATTAAAAAGTAAATTGAAATGAACAATTCATGCAACAGAAAGTATCCAATTTTTGATTAAGACAAACAGTCATGTCTTATTGCCATTTTTTTAATCAATGTGAATTTTTGAGTAACGACATAAGGAAAAAAATCATATCAAAGTTGTCTCTTTCGTTTCAGAGGAATTAGTTTTATCCCCCGGAAGTTACCTTTCTTTTTGGATATATGTGATGTAAAACATCTTTCCTATAGAAAGTTTACTATGTAATTGTATTTATTTTATTTAATTTTTTTTAAAAGTAAATTTGAAGTTTCACCATGTAATTAATGCTTTTCTACAAATAATAATTATGTCAGATTGCAAAATATTGAAATTTTGTGATGCTGTCAAAACAAATATGCAATTCGCTGTAAGATTAACTTTAAATGTATTAACAAAAAAATAATAAAAATAAATTATCAATCACTGACTTTGTTGTTAATTGTGAATATTAGAACAACAAAACCTCAGTGTAAGTTGATCAACGCACGAAATGTTATATTAATTCATTTTGTACATTAATATTATGATTCCATTACTTAATAGAAATTACATTCTAATTGACAATGAATATTCTAGTGAAACTTGTATCAAGAGAACCTTGTTAATAATTTTACTTTTAGACCTTTAAAATAATCTCAGTTAATATGAATTATGGTAGTAATTCTTGTTTCACTCGCTAACTCTTATATATTCGGTGAGTTTGAGACACTACACCCATCCCATAATCACTGAGTATTCCTATCTGATTTTACAGGTCATTCACAAGACAAAGGGATATCTTAAAATTGTGCAGTTGCCGTCATATACCAGGGAAATATCTTATTATATTGAGGGGACTCAGTTGTGTGTGGATAGCTCACCGTTGTTGACTGAATATTGCAGAATCCCGTACAATACTACCTTTAAATAGTACGATGACTAAATTGTGTTGATGACGGAGATATTGTAGACAACGTCGATACCAACACACATCGGAAATGCAGTATCCTCTGGAATCCACGTTGGTGCGGACACAAGAACTTCCGTCGTATTTTTCCAGGTACCCGATGATTTCCACACGCGAATTTTTAATAAACTTCTTGATTAATGCAATGAGCCCCTAAACTGAAGAAACTCGTTTTCTTCTAAAGAAAACTAAATCATGTAGCAATTGAGCTTACTTCACAAAGTCATTCTGGGATAGACAAAAACATAATAGCGGTACTTTTCCTTCAAAAAAAATTATCCTTTCTTTTTTTCTTTTTTTTAAACTTCCGCTGACCAAAGACGAATATGACTAGAATAATTATATCAAATAAAATAAATAAATTCGATGAAAGAAAAGAAGAAGAAAAATATACTATTTACAAAGATAAATAAGTGAAATTATTCTAAATAAATATTGGTTCTTTTAGTATAAGCTCCACCGGACATATAATCAACATTAACTAATTTATATTAAACACACATTTGAAAATAAATTTTTAACTAATTTAAATTCTATAAACCATATGAATATATATAGATTTATAGATACCGTTTCAGATGATCAATACATTTAAAACAGTTCATTTAACTTTTGAAATGTCTATAGATCATATATCTCAAATTTACAACATTTGAATTAGTATAAATTCGATTAATGTTCTACAATAAAAAACCATACATATTATTTTAAAGAATCCAATTCAAACACATTAGAACATGATCAATATTCCTGTCAAACTGTAAATAGAAAAATCATAATGTCTCTGACATAGAAAATCAAACTAACATAACTTATTAACTAAAACAAACAAATACATACTCTCTCAGGAATACTTAACAAATTTTCAAAACGTTTTGTAGGGTTTCTCATAAAGCATATACACATTGGTTTTTAGTGTTCATCAGGCTTGTATATAAAAGTTTCTGGTGTCACTATTAAAAGTCATAATTTGATGTATTCGTCCATTAGAAATTGGTATTCTCATATAATGTTCATATATTACCTACCTAAAGGTTCTCTCTCTAAATAACAATCTAATCAAAAGCATAAAGTACACATTCAATCACAATTAACACCATAGTCATACCTGATTAAAGAGTTTATTTATCATAATGTAAAAAAATATCACATTATTATTTTATGAGAAAATTTAATATGTATATATAATTAAAAGAACTCCGTAATATTCATTATTTACAAGGTATTACTTTAGAATAATAATAAAAATAAACAAAGAAATAAAGTTATTATATATGTATATACATACGAAATTTAAAATATAGTCAAAGAAAATCATATATGTTATATTACTAATATGGGATCGAAGACTGTGGAAATAATATGTTGAACTAAGTTATATTATAGCAACAATAAACCAGTGACGTACATATCATTGACAAGACCACAAAAAAAAAACATATCATCAAGAGCAAAGATTCTTAGTGAAATTCTATTAGTAGATCTTCTTATATTAATTTCCTTGGACTTTCACAGGGGTTACCTTCAGTAATATCTACTCATCTTCATTTATAACAATATATGGTAACATATTAACATACATTTCAGGCTAAAAATAATAATAATAATAATAATAATAATCCTAACAACACCTCCATGGTGGTGGGACCAAAAGAATCAACGAAGATATGCATACACTGCATACAAAGCATTCACTGGCCTATTCACTCAGAGGCTTATAATATATAATATTATTATATCGTTGACATTTACAACTCAAATAAGCATCTTCGCTGGTACAACCACTCAACGGACACTAACAAACTAGCCTGCATATGTTTATATGTTGTATATTGAAAAAAAAATATCACAAATGAAGTATTCTCGATTCCAAATTAAAATAAAATGTTATCTTCTGTTTAGTCTCAAAATGGATTTAAATTATTGGAAATTCTTCTCATCTTTGTGGTTATTCACGGTTCTGCTCGATGATAAGGTCGTAGTTGTGTAATATTAAATTTGCCAATAACTTCGTTGCTATCTAACGCTCGTAGTTCGTAACAATTCTCATTGATTTTTCCACTTATTCTATAAGGTCCTTCATATAGTAAAAATAACTTTCTAGTTACCTTTTCACAGACTTGACTAATTGGATTTTTCCTTTTCAATACTAGGTCTCCTACATTTAAACTAGTAATTTTCTTACGTTTTTGATATCGATTACGTCTTTCTGCAGTAGAATGTAAACGAAATTTCACAAAATTTTCTAATTGTTCTCTAATTTTTGGAATGGATGATCCGTCTTTTTCTTTATTATTATTTTTGTCTAATTCTGGCATCAAAGAATCAGGTAATGTTTTAGATCTTTCTGTTGTTAAAATCTCACTAGGTGTTAAACCGGCAGATTAATGTATAATATGATTCATTATACATGTGCAGGTGTATGTGCTGTAGTTGCACTTTGTTTTCCGTATTCATTAGAATAATTTGTGGTCAAGCTGTGATTATACGATGAATCCGGTTGTTGTTGTTTCTCCTGAGTTTGTTTGTATTACTTCACATGTTTGTCATTACTGTCTTGAGGACATCGATAATCCCGTGTGGACTGATCTACGTTTAGTTGCTGGCAATAAACAGACATGTGTTGTTCGTTACCATGAGTCTGTCGTGTTTCATCGTGTCGCGATGATTTGCGATTTTCATTCGGCGAAGTATTTGGTGTAAAATATTGTTCATGGCCGCTCCAATTTCTTGTTAGTGTTGACTGTTGTTTGTTGGGTCTAGTATAGTCTTGGTCATTAAAATGTTTGCCATACCATGACTGATTATTTTTCCTCGCAGACTCTTGATAATAATATCCCTGTTTGTTATTATTATACCAGCTATTCTTCCTTTTCCTTGGCTTGTCGTTTCGCCATTCAAGGGTATTACCCTGTGGTATACCTCGAGTACCATTATCTTGATTAGAATCATGTCGGCGTTTATTCCAGGGCTAATATATTGGGTTAGGTTTAGTATTCGGCGGTTTTTCGTTTTCTTCACGGTTATTGTTACTTGCACGATTTGGAATATCTAAGCGATCAAATGCTAATAACTGTTCTCGGAATTCACATACATTATCAAAGTTTCTACCAGATAAATTTAACTGGTTATCTCATTGGTAATTGGCCTAGTACCATAGCAATAAATTCACTATACCCCATATCTACATCAAGATATCTCGTTCGTTAAAACATATCGCTAAAGTGTGCTTCTAGTGAACGGTTCTTCTTCGGATGAAACTTCTCGCCACGCAAGTTGCCCTGATACTTAGCATTCCAATACTGTTGTAGGAATACCCGTGTGAATTCTTCATTTGAATTAACATTATTCTTGTGTATCTCCCACCAGTAATCAGCATTGCCTGTTAAACAACTAGTTAAGCATCTAATATTCTCAGTTTCTTTTAGATTAAATCTCGACGCGTATTCTTCGAATGTCTTAATAAATTTGCGCGGATTTTCATTGGATTTTGAAGAAAATATTGGTTTTTCCTCTGCCCAGTTTCGTGCCTGATGGTTCATCATTAAAGTAGGGTCTACCATGATGATGGGTTGTCCTTCCGCAGTAAATAGCGTCCTGCTTCGTGTACTATTATCTGATGTAACATTGTGTACCGGAATTGACGTAGACGGGTCTCGAGATGCTAATGGTATTGTCGTATTAGAAGTAGCAGTTGGTACGTCCGTAGATTGTAACGAAATACTCTGTACCTGGTTTTCTAGCTGATCGATTCTCTGGTTTACGTTTCTAATTTCATTCGTCGCAGCTATTTTATGTTGTAGTTCCGCTACTACCCCTGAAATTTGGTTTTCTGTTGTACGTCCATATTGTATAGTTATTTCCTGTGCAGTATGTTTAGCATTATCGGTACACGTAGTTTAATTTGTAGCTAATTTGTGTTGCACGTCTGCCATTTGTTCGTCTACTGATGAAAATTTCAAAGTTACCGACTCGTTAAGTCTACGTATCTCATTACTGTTTTCACGTATTTGTGTGTTTAAATGTTGTACGACCTCTGTTATTCTATTATTTACTCGGTTTATATTCTCAGTGATCTCGTGCGAATGTTCTGATACATTATGTGCTAATTCTTCAGTATGTTCGCGTGACTGTTCCGCTAACTGTCGTAATATCTGCCCGAGCTCATCTCTAATGACTAGATTATCACTTGCATTATTTATGATGTTAGTGGTATTTGTATTATCTACTGAAGTAGATGGTTCTGTTGTCATTGTCTCAGTGTGCTGAATTACCGTTTCGTGTTCACCTAATACAGGACTAGCACTGGAAGTATCAGACATAGCTTCTCTCCATTCCTCATCGTTGTTAGTTTTCTTTCTCAAAAAATAATTAACTTCATCAGAAGACATGACTTTGAGCTTATTCTTAATTAAGTTTAAATGACAATAAATCAGTTAAAAGGTTGTATGAACTAGTATAAATTTGATATAGTCCAGACGTTGGATATGTCTGTAATTCCATCCAACTGACGAGCAGACATATTCGATGCTTCAATTAACAGTTTGGATGTGACACATGTAATTATATCCAACTAACTCGAGCCGAACGTTGGCGCGCCATTTAAAATATGTAAAACATCTTTCCTATAGAAAGTTTACTATGTTGTTGTATTTATTGATTTTATTTTATTTTCTATTTTTTAAAAGGAAAATTTGAAGTTTCACCATGTAATGAATGCTTTTCCACAAGAAATAATTATGCCAGATTGCAAAATATTGAAATTTTGTGATGCTGTCAAAACAAATATGCAATTCACTGTTAGATTAACTTTAAAGATATTAACAAAAAAATAATAAAAATAAATTATCAATCACTGACTTTGTTGTTAATTGTGAATATAAGAATAACAAAACCTAAGTGTAAGTTGATCAAAACACGAAATGTTATTAATTCATTTTGTACATAAATAATTACTTAATAGAAATTACATTATAATTGACAATGAATATTCTAGTGAAACTTGTATCAAGAGAACCTTGTTAATAATTATACTTTTAGACCTTTATAATAATCTCAGTTAATATAATTTATGGTAGAAATTCTTGTTTCACTCGCTAACTCTTATATATGCGGTGAGTTTGAGACACTACACCCATCCCATAATCACTGAGTATTCCTATCTGATTTTACAGGTCATTCACAAGACAAAGGGATATCTTCAAATTGTGCAGTTGCCGTCATATACCAGGGACATATATTATTATATTGAGGGGACTCAGTTGTGTGTGGATAGCTCACCGTTGTTGACTGAATATTGCAGAATCCCGTACAACACTACCTTTAAATAGTACGATGACTAAATTGTGTTGATGACGGGGATATTGTAGACAACGTCGATACCAACACACATCGGGAATGCAGTATCCTCTGGAATCCACGTTGGTACGGACACAAGAACTTCCGTCGTATTTTTCCAGTTACACGATGATTTCCACACGCGAATTTTTAATAAACTTCTTGATTAATGCAATGAGCCCCTAAACTGAAGAAACTAGTTTTCTTCTAAATAAAACTAAATCATGTAGCAATTCAGCTTACTTCACAAAGTCATTCTGGGATAGACAAAAACTTAATAGCTGTACTTTTCCTTCGAAAAAAATTATCCTTTCTTTTTTTTCTTTTTTTTTAAACTTCCGCTGACCAAAGATAAATATGAATAGAATAATTATATTGAATCAAAAAAAATAAATTCGACGAAAGAAATAAGAAGAAAAATATAGTGAAATTATTCTAAATAAATGTTGGTTCTCTTAGTATAAGCTCCACCGGACATATTATAAACATTAACTAGTTTATATTAAACACACATTTGAAAATAAATATTTAACTAATTTAAATTCTATAAACCATATGAATATATGTAGGTTTATAGTGACTTGATTTTCTGTGTAAAACTTGGTATATCTCGACAGCTATGAGCAAAAAATACGTACTCCACCCATTGTTTTAATAGTTTAATACCCTCTCGTGATGAAACGATGGTTTGTAATGATTTCAGACATCGATAATGGCGTCACAAAAATAATATCTAAAACTGTCAAGACTACGATAATAATCGATAAGTATCGACAAATAAAGGCTGGTCTCTTCTTAACACAACACTAACAACACTAACAACTCTGTTTACTCACTTCACTCAAAAATAAAGATAAACTCTTTCTTGCCCAGATGAGGCATAATATGCATATTTAAATATTAACGGGTAGAAAACATTAACAAAAAATTGGTATTTTAGTTCATTATGATTGATTTCATATATTTCTTTTGAGCAAAAACATGTTTACAAACATAACATTTTTAATAAATAAATATATAAGTACATATATTATACTGTAAAGTATATATTTATATATATACACTCTAAAGAATAATATATGAGTTTTGTATGGCAAATGAGAACACATTTTAAGGCTGTGATGATAAGGACAATAAATCAAATATTTCTTTCACCAGCCTGATTACAAAACCTAAAAAAATGCAAAGCGTAATAAAAATATCAAAATAATATAGCTGTATAATTGTTGAGACAATATTCAGGAATTTGGAGAGCTAAGGTACGTTCCTGAAATTAATATGGCATAAAAATCAACTAGCAATCGTTTAAGCAAAATGTGTGAAAATAACAGTAAGTGCACAATGGAAAACAAACATTATAAACACCTATAAAAATAACACTTATTTTTAACAGGTACAAAACACAAAAACAAAATCGAAAATATATCGAAATACTGCAATAATTTATTCTTTAATACAACTATCATCACCCAAAAGTATAAAAGCGTACTCTGGATAATAACTGACAAAAAAAAGAACGTGAGTGAGTCTTTATGTTCTCGCCAGTGATTTGTATCATTTTACGTCCATAACGAGAAAATTCGTGTATTATCAATTTGCAAATAAACTTATAATACAAAACTCGGCCAAAAAGTATATCGTATATCACTTTAGAAAATTGTCGACTATAATATAAATTATATCTACGTACAATAAGGATTAATTTTAAGGTAAAACGGTGCAACATTTTCCTGGTTAAAGCATATCAAAGTGTTGGTTATACCTAGTGCGTGACCATAAACCGGGGATATACCTGGTGTGCGCGCCCATGAGCATGGTGGCCGGGGTTATACCTAGTGTGCGCGCCAATGTGCATGTTGGCCCGGGCTATACCTTATGTGCGAACCCATAAACGTGGTGGCTGCGGCTATACCTGATGTGTGCCCATGAGGATTGTGGCCGGGGCTATAACGGATGTGCGCCCATGAGGATTGTGGCCGGGGCTATAAAGGATGTGCGCCCATGAGGATTGTGGCCGGGGCTATAACGGATGTGCGCCCATGAGGATTGTGGCCGGGGCTATAACGGATATGCGCCCATGAAGATTGTGGCCGGGGCAATAACGGATGTGCGCCCATGAGGATTGTGGCCGGGGCTATAACGGATGTGCGCCCATGAGGATTGTGGCCGGGGCTATAACGGATGTGCGCCCATTAGGATTGTGGCCGGGGCTATAACGGATGTGCGCCCATGAGGATGGTGGCCGGGGCTATAATAGATGTGCGCCCATGAGGATTGTGGCCGGGGCTATAATAGATGTGCGCCCATGAGGATTGTGGCCGGGGCTATAACGGATGTGCGCCCATGAGGATTGATGCCGGGGCTATAATAGATGTGCGCCCATGAGGTTTGTGGCCGGGGCTATAATAGATGTGCGCCCATGAGGATTATGGCCGGGGCTATAACGGATGTGCGTACATGGGAATGTTGGCTGGGGCTATAACGGATGTGCGCCCATGAGGATTGTGGCCGGGGCTATAATATATGTGCGCCCCTGAGGATTGTGGCCGGGGCTATAATAGATGTGCGCCAATGAGGATTGTGGCCGGGGCTATAACGGATGTGCGCCCATGAGGATTGTGGCCGGGGCTATAATAGATGTGCGCCTATGAGGATTGTGGCCGGGGCTATAACGGATGTGCGCCCATGAGGATTGTAGCCGGGGCTATAACGGATGTGCGCCCATGAGGATTGTGGCCGGGGCTATAATATATGTGCGCCCATGAGGATTGTCGCCGGGGCTATAACGGATGTGCGTACATGGGAATGGTGGCTGGGGCTATAACGGATATGCGCCCATGAGGATTGTGGCCGGGGCTATAACGGATGTGCGCACATGAGGATTGTGGCTGGGGCTATAACGGATGTGCGCACATGAGGATTGTGGCCGGGGCTATAACGGATGTGCGCCCATGAGGATTGTGGCCGGGGCTATAACGGATGTGCGCCCATTAGGATTGTGGCCGGGGCTATAACGGATGTGCGCCCATGAGGATTGTGGCCGGGGCTACAACGAATGTGCATACATGGGAATGGTGGCTGGGGCTATAACGAATGTGCGCCTATGAGGATTGTGGCCGGGGCTATAACGGATGTGCGTCCATGAGGATTGTGGCTGGGGCTATACCTTATGTGCAAACCCATAAACGTGGTGGATGCGGCTATACCTGATGTGTGCCCATGAGGATTGTGGCCGGGGCTATAACGGATGTGCGCCCATGAGGATTGTGGCCTGGGCTATAATAGATGTGCGCCCATGAGGATTGTGGCCGGAGCTATAACGGATGTGCGCCCATGAGGATTGTGGCCGGGGCTATAACGGTTGTGCGTACATGGGAATGGTGGCTGGGGCTATAACGGATGTGCGCCCATGAGGATTGTGGCCGGGGCTATAACGGATGTGCGCCCATGAGGATTGTGGCCGGGGCTATAACGGATGTGCGCCCATGAGGATTGTGGCCGGGGCTATAACGTATGTGCGCCCATAAGGATTGTGGCCGGGGCTATAACGGATGTGCGCCCATGAGGATTGTGGCCGGGGCTATAACGGATGTGCGCCCATGAGGATTGTGGCCGGGGCTATAACGGATGTGCGCCCATGAGGATTGTGGCCGAGGCTATAACGGATGTGCGCCCATGAGGATTGTGGCCGGGGCTATAACGGATGTGCGTACATGGGAATGGTGGCTGGGGCTATAACGGATGTGCGCCCATGAGGATTGTGGCCGGGGCTATAACGGATGTGCGCTCATGAGGATTGTGGCCGGGGCTATAATAGATGTGCGCCCATGAGGATTGTGGCCGGGGCTATAACGGATGTACGCCCATGAGGATTGTGGCCGGGGCTATAACGGATGTGCGTACATGGGAATGGTGGCTGGGGCTATAACGGATGTGCGCCCTTGAGGATTGTGGCCGGGGCTATAACGGATGTGCGCCCATTAGGATTGTGGCCGGGCCAATAACGGATGTGCGCCCATGAGGATTGTGGCCGGGGCTATAACGTATGTGCGCCCATGAGGAATGTGGCCGGGGCTATAACGGATGTGCGCACATAAGGATTGTGGCCGGGGCTATAACGAATTTGCGCCCATGAGGATTGTGGCCGGGGCTATAACGGATGTGCGTACATGGGAATGGTGGCTGGGGCTATAACGGATGTGCGCCCATGAGGATTGTGGCAGGGGCTATAACGGATGTGCGCCCATGAGGATTGTGGCCGGGGCTATAACGGATGTGCGCCCATGAGGATTGTGGCTGGGGCTATAACGGATGTGCGCCCATGAGGATTGTGGCCGGGGCTATAACGGATGTGCAACCATGAGGATTGTGGCCGGGGCTATAACGGATGTGCGCCCATTAGGATTGTGGCCGGGGCTATAACGGATGTGCGCCCATGAGGATAGTGGCCGGGGCTACAACGAATGTGCGTACATGGGAATGGTGGCTGGGGCTATAACGGATGTGCGCCTATAAGGATTGTGGCCGGGGCTATAACGGATGTGCGTCCATGAGGATTGTGGCTGGGGCTATAACGGATGTGCGTACATGGGAATGGTGGCTGGGGCTATAACGGATGTGCGCCCATGAGGATTGTGGCCGGGGCTATAACGGATGTCCGCCCATGAGGATTGTGGCCGGGGCTATAACGGATGTGCACCCATGAGGATTGTGGCCGGGGCTATAACGGATGTGCGCCCATTAGGATTGTGGCCGGGGCTATAACGAATGTGCGCCCATGAGGATTGTGGCCGGGGCTATAACGGATATGCGCCCATGAAGATTGTGGCCGGGGCAATAACGGATGTGCGCCCATGAGGATTGTGGCCGGGGCTATAACGGATGTGCGCCCATGAGGATTGTGGCCGGGGCTATAACGGATGTGCGCCCATTAGGATTGTGGCCGGGGCTATAACGGATGTGCGCCCATGAGGATGGTGGCCGGGGCTATAATAGATGTGCGCCCATGAGGATTGTGGCCGGGGCTATAATAGATGTGCGCCCATGAGGATTGTGGCCGGGGCTATAACGGATGTGCGCCCATGAGGATTGATGCCGGGGCTATAATAGATGTGCGCCCATGAGGTTTGTGGCCGGGGCTATAATAGATGTGCGCCCATGAGGATTATGGCCGGGGCTATAACGGATGTGCGTACATGGGAATGTTGGCTGGGGCTATAACGGATGTGCGCCCATGAGGATTGTGGCCGGGGCTATAACGTATGTGCGCCCATAAGGATTGTGGCCGGGGCTATAACGGATGTGCGCCCATGAGGGTTGTGGCCGGGGCTATAACGGATGTGCGCCCATGAGGATTGTGGCCGGGGCTATAACGGATGTGCGCCCATGAGGATTGTGGCCGAGGCTATAACGGATGTGCGCCCATGAGGATTGTGGCCGGGGCTTTAACGGATGTGCGTACATGGGAATGGTGGTTGGGGCTATAACGGATGTGCGCCCATGAGGATTGTGGCCGGGGCTATAACGGATGTGCGTACATGGGAATGGTGGCTGGGGCTATAACGGATATGCGCCCATGAGGATTGTGGCCGGGGCTATAACGGATGTGCGCACATGAGGATTGTGGCCGGGGCTATAACGGATGTGCGCACATGAGGATTGTGGCCGGGGCTATAACGGATGTGCGCCCATGAGGATTGTGGCCGGGGCTATAACGGATGTGCGCCCATTAGGATTGTGGCCGGGGCTATAACGGATGTGCGCCCATGAGGATTGTGGCCGGGGCTACAACGAATGTGCATACATGGGAATGGTGGCTGGGGCTATAACGAATGTGCGCCTATGAGGATTGTGGCCGGGGCTATAACGGATGTGCGTCCATGAGGATTGTGGCTGGGGCTATACCTTATGTGCAAACCCATAAACGTGGTGGATGCGGCTATACCTGATGTGTGCCCATGAGGATTGTGGCCGGGGCTATAACGGATGTGCGCCCATGAGGATTGTGGCCTGGGCTATAATAGATGTGCGCCCATGAGGATTGTGGCCGGAGCTATAACGGATGTGCGCCCATGAGGATTGTGGCCGGGGCTATAACGGTTGTGCGTACATGGGAATGGTGGCTGGGGCTATAACGGATGTGCGCCCATGAGGATTGTGGCCGGGGCTATAACGGATGTGCACCCATGAGGATTGTGGCCGGGGCTATAACGGATGTGCGCCCATTAGGATTGTGGCCGGGGCTATAACGGATGTGCGCCCATGAGGATTGTGGCCGGGGCTACAACGAAAGTGCGTACATGGGAATGGTGGCTGGGGCTATAACGGATGTGCGCCTATGAGGATTGTGGCCGGGGCTATAACGGATGTGCGTCCATGAGGATTGTGGCTGGGGCTATAACGGATGTTCGTACATGGGAATGGTGGCTGGGGCTATAACGGATGTGCGCCCATGAGGATTGTGGCCGGGGCTATAACGGATGTGCACCCATGAGGATTGTGGCCGGTGCTTTAACGGATGTGTGCCCATGAGGATTGTGGCCGGGGCTATAATAGATGTGCGCCCATGAGGATTGTGGCCGGGGCTATAACGGTTGTGCGTACATGGGAATGGTGGCTGGGGCTATAACGGATGTGCGCCCATGAGGATTGTGGCCGGGGCTATAACGGATGTGCGCCCATGAGGATTGTGGCCGGGGCTATAACGGATGTGCGCCCATGAGGATTGTGGCCGGGGCTATAACGTATGTGCGCCCATGAGGATTGTGGCCGGGGCTATAACGTATGTGCGCCCATGAGGAATGTGGCCGGGGCTATAACGGATGTGCGCACATAAGGATTGTGGCCGGGGCTATAACGAATTTGCGCCCATGAGGATTGTGGCCGGGGCTATAACGGATGTGCGTACATGGGAATGGTGGCTGGGGCTATAACGGATGTGCGCCCATGAGGATTGTGGCAGGGGCTATAACGGATGTGCGCCCATGAGGATTGTGGCCGGGGCTATAACGGATGTGCGCCCATGAGGATTGTGGCCGGGGCTATAATAGATGTGCGCCCATGAGGATTGTGGCCGGGGCTATAACGGATGTACGCCCATGAGGATTGTGGCCGGGGCTATAACGGATGTGCGTACATGGGAATGGTGGCTGGGGCTATAACGGATGTGTGCCCTTGAGGATTGTGGCCGGGGCTATAACGGATGTGCGCCCATTAGGATTGTGGCCGGGGCAATAACGGATGTGCGCCCATGAGAATTGTGGCCGGGGCTATAACGGATGTGCGCCCATGAGGAATGTGGCCGGGGCTATAACGGATGTGCGCCCATAAGGATTGTGGCCGGGGCTATAACGAATTTGCGCCCATGAGGATTGTGGCCGGGGCTATAACGGATGTGCGCCCATTAGGATTGTGGCCGGGGCTATAACGGATGTGCGTACATGGGAATGGTGGCTGGGGCTATAACGGATGTGCGCCCATTAGGATTGTGGCCGGGGCTATAACGAATGTGCGCCCATGAGGATTGTGGCCGGGGCTACAACGAATGTGCGTACATGGGAATGGTGGCTGGGGCTATAACGGATGTGCGCCTATGAGGATTGTGGCCGGGGCTATAACGGATGTGCGTCCATGAAGATTGTGGCTGGGGCTATAACGGATGTGCGTACATGGGAATGGTGGCTGGGGCTATAACGGATGTGCGCCCATGAGGATTGTGGCCGGGGCTATAACGGATGTGCACCCATGAGGATTGTGGCCGGTGCTTTAACGGATGTGTGCCCATGAGGATTGTGGCCGGGGCTATAATAGATGTGCGCCCATGAGGATTGTGGCCGGGGCTATAACGGTTGTGCGTACATGGGAATGGTGGCTGGGGCTATAACGGATGTGCGCCCATGAGGATTGTGGCCGGGGCTATAACGGATGTGCGCCCATGAGGATTGTGGCCGGGGCTATAACGGATGTGCGCCCATGAGGATTGTGGCCGGGGCTATAACGTATGTGCGCCCATAAGGATTGTGGCCGGGGCTATAACGGATGTGCGCCCATGAGGGTTGTGGCCGGGGCTATAACGGATGTGCGCCCATGAGGATTGTGGCCGGGGCTATAACGGATGTGCGCCCATGAGGATTGTGGCCGAGGCTATAACGGATGTGCGCCCATGAGGATTGTGGCCGGGGCTTTAACGGATGTGCGTACATGGGAATGGTGGTTGGGGCTATAACGGATGTGCGCCCATGAGGATTGTGGCCGGGGCTATAACGGATGTGCGCTCATGAGGATTGTGGCCGGGGCTATAATAGATGTGCGCCCATGAGGATTGTGGCCGGGGCTATAACGGATGTACGCCCATGAGGATTGTGGCCGGGGCTATAACGGATGTGCGTACATGGGAATGGTGGCTGGGGCTATAACGGATGTGCGCCCATGAGGATTGTGGCAGGGGCTATAACGGATGTGCGCCCATGAGGATTGTGGCCGGGGCTATAACGGATGTGCGCCCATGAGGATTGTGGCTGGGGCTATAACGGATGTGCTCCCCATAAGGATTGTGGCCGGGGCTATAACGGATGTGCAACCATGAGGATTGTGGCCGGGGCTATAACGAATGTGCGCCCATTAGGATTGTGGCCGGGGCTATAACGGATGTGCGCCCATGAGGATTGTGGCCGGGGCTACAACGAATGTGCGTACATGGGAATGGTGGCTGGGGCTATAACGGATGTGCGCCTATAAGGATTGTGGCCGGGGCTATAACGGATGTGCGTCCATGAGGATTGTGGCTGGGGCTATAACGGATGTGCGTACATGGGAATGGTGGCTGGGGCTATAACGGATGTGCGCCCATGAGGATTGTGGCCGGGGCTATAACGGATGTCCGCCCATGAGGATTGTGGCCGGGGCTATAACGGATGTGCACCCATGAGGATTGTGGCCGGGGCTATAACGGATGTGCGCCCATTAGGATTGTGGCCGGGGCTATAACGGATGTGCGCCCATGAGGATTGTGGCCGGGGCTACAACGAAAGTGCGTACATGGGAATGGTGGCTGGGGCTATAATGGATGTGCGCCTATGAGGATTGTGGCCGGGGCTATAACGGATGTGCGTCCATGAGGATTGTGGCTGGGGCTATAACGGATGTTCGTACATGGGAATGGTGGCTGGGGCTATAATAGATGTGCGCCCATGTGGATTGTGGCCGGGGCTATAACGGTTGTGCGTACATGGGAAAGGTGGCTGGGGCTATAACGGATGTGCGCCCATGAGGATTGTGGCCGGGGCTATAACGGATGTGCGCCCATGAGGATTGTGGCCGGGGCTATAACGGATGTGCGCCCATGAGGATTGTGGCCGGGGCTATAACGTATGTGCGCCCATAAGGATTGTGGCCGGGGCTATAACGGATGTGCGCCCATGAGGGTTGTGGCCGGGGCTATAACGGATGTGCGCCCATGAGGATTGTGGCCGGGGCTATAACGGATGTGCGCCCATGAGGATTGTGGCCGAGGCTATAACGGATGTGCGCCCATGAGGATTGTGGCCGGGGCTTTAACGGATGTGCGTACATGGGAATGGTGGTTGGGGCTATAACGGATGTGCGCCCATGAGGATTGTGGCCGGGGCTATAACGGATGTGCGCTCATGAGGATTGTGGCCGGGGCTATAATAGATGTGCGCCCATGAGGATTGTGGCCGGGGCTATAACGGATGTACGCCCATGAGGATTGTGGCCGGGGCTATAACGGATGTGCGTACATGGGAATGGTGGCTGGGGCTATAACGGATGTGTGCCCTTGAGGATTGTGGCCGGGGCTATAACGGATGTGCGCCCATTAGGATTGTGGCCGGGGCAATAACGGATGTGCGCCCATGAGGATTGTGGCCGGGGCTATAACGGATGTGCGCCCATGAGGAATGTGGCCGGGGCTATAACGGATGTGCGCCCATAAGGATTGTGGCCGGGGCTATAACGAATTTGCGCCCATGAGGATTGTGGCCGGGGCTATAACGGATGTGCGCCCATTAGGATTGTGGCCGGGGCTATAACGGATGTGCGCCCATGAGGATTGTGGCCGGGGCTACAACGAATGTGCGTACATGGGAATGGTGGCTGGGGCTATAACGGATGTGCGCCTATGAGGATTGTGGCCGGGGCTATAACGGATGTGCGTCCATGAGGATTGTGGCTGGGGCTATAACGGATGTGCGTACATGGGAATGGTGGCTGGGGCTATAACGGATGTGCGCCCATGAGGATTGTGGCCGGGGCTATAACGGATGTGCACCCATGAGGATTGTGGCCGGGGCTATAACGGATGTGCGCCCATGAGGATTGTGGCCGGGGCTATAATAGATGTGCGCCCATGAGTATTGTGGCTGGGGCTATAACGGATGTGCGTACTTGAGAATGGTGGCCGGGGATATACCTGGCGTGCGCACCCATTAGGTTTATGAAAATCTTTTGGACTACATTTTGTAAATTTGAATATCCATAACACGATATAAAAACGAATTTAATATATTTATAATTTCTTAGCCAGAAAAATTGTGGTGGAGCAATCATGGCATCCAAGACAATTTGTTGGTGTTTTAAAGCATTCGAATCATTTAGTAGCAGTTATGTATTTTTCAAACTACTAGTTGTAATTTAATAAATACTTTAAACATAATTAACCTGAATTATTTTCAAACAAATATTGTATCATCAAGTATATGATGGTATGTATTTTTTTCTTAAACGACAATAATCAGGCTGTAAATAATTTCTTCATACGAACCTTAACCTTAATGAGCAGACTAAACATTTAAGATTGAAGTGTAAAAATGTAACTAGGAATACTTTTATTCAAAATGGCTTCGAATATAGTTAAGCTTAATTTTTCTTATCTCTCTATATTATGATGAACATTGCGCTATCTCTACATTTCAGTGTTATTTTATAATTTTCAAAATTGTATTGCGTATTTCTTAAGTTGTCAATATTTCTGTTTAAGAATATACATTATATTATAGTATTATAGGAAAGTTGTACTATTATTAAGTTAAGTTTGGCTCATCGATACGTTAAGTATGACCACTAATGCTTACGACAGTGACTATATACCTACGTGTTTTTGTTGCTATACGAGCGTTCGCCAACTTTGTGAAACATTTCCGTTCATCGATTTCCGTTCCGTTTTCCCGAAATTACTCCAACAAAATACCGTCTACCGAGGTATAAGATATTTATACATTAACATATCAAACAACTACAATACTTATCTCTCCAAAACCTTCCTCCTTTCGTGAACACCCTCTCCTTTTTTTTAGTGCCGTCAATGATGGTCGACATCGTAGTTCTCTCACCTATCTGCCTAATACGCCCAAAAACTGGGTATATATACCCTACAATCTCACCCTATTCCTTAATGTTGATCCTTAATTCACTGGGAATCTAGAACGTCGGAGAAGCAACTGAATATTTATAACACATTCTTCACTATTCTGTAGTAGAATTGGTACAATGGATATATAGATGTGGCTTCCGCTATTATTCTTTTTCTTTCTAAGCTCTGGTTCTTTGCAGTTGGTAAATTAAGTTTTTTGATAGTTACGAACGCGTGAGACCAGACCACGATGCCAGGTTTGGAGCTGGCTGGCTGCTCTGCAAGGCCACTGGCGTCACGCGCCGTCCCTGACGTAATGCATGCCACGCGCGCCTGGCCGGATTTCAAGGGTCGTCCCAAACCCCCTCCGCCATCACCTCTCCAAGCATCGCCCATCCTCGGTGCTTTTATCTTTTTCTGTGTGGCCTTGGAAATTCCACGGGCCGCAGCGTGGAGTGGCCTGAATGGACTCCACCTTTCTAGATGTTTTGGGCGTTTGGTCAGCCCGGGATTACGCGACTCGTCACGGCTGCTCTCATCGTTTCGAGAAGGGCGCCTCAGGTACTTAAGCAGCGACACCAGCCTCCGCGGTAGTCCCACGAAGGAGTCTCGCGACGAGTTCTGCGACAATTCCGAGTGAGTTCTGAGAGTTCGAAGAGTTCCACGAGCCAAGGGAAGTGCGACATCGGTGAAGATAGTGAGAAACCCCCCTCAAGAATGGCGTGACGCGGAGCGACAGGATCGGGAGAGTGCGAATGAGTGGCGCGAGACTGTATGTGGACAGGAGCGAGGTAAGGAGCGAACCACTGTTGAGCCTAGCTCCAGTGATGAGTGCGATATGTAGAACTTGAGAGACATTGAATGTCTTGCGAGTAAATATTTTCAAGTGCCAGTGATTGGTGGTCAGACATTTAGATTAGAATTTTTCAATAATAATGTAAATATTAGTAATTAATAAAACTTTAAAAAACTAATTGGGCTATCCCTTACGAACCCAGTTTCCCCTTACATTAAATCGTAACAATATGTTGAAAAAAAAAGATATTTCACTGAACTCTCTACTCATTCTGTGGTTGTTCTTAATGTTTTATTTATTTTTAATTTTTTTTAGCACACAGCAGTACCCTATTTATGACTTCTTGATGTTTATGGTGACACATGTTTTCCTTTTTCCCACACTAATTTTCAGGGAATGTGTAAGATAATTTATATATTATGTCCTCAACTGTGTTTTTAGTGTAAGAAACTATTCACATTATAACTTAAATGTCTCCTAACCTTACAAACGGTCTCAAAATTTAATATACTCGGTTATCCTAGAAAAAGCACATTTGAAAACTGACCTCATTATAATCTCTTATTATTAAGTTTTGAATGATATGATCACCACTAAACCACTCACATTGTTGAGTCGCTTTCAATGAGTGGCATTAGAAGAAGGACGAAAGTCCCTTGTAGACCTCTCCTCTAGAACTAAAACCAACCTTGCGTGCTCAAAACCATTTACTGCCATTGTGCTTGTCCGTTCTCATTTGCATTCGAAACATTTCGCTCACGCATAGTAAAAAGAAATAATAATTTTACGACATACATCGTGTGTAGAATATAAATTTCTTGGAACCAAGTAATAAAAAATGTAACCTCGAAGTTGAAAAGCCATTTCGGTGACATTGCATACAATTAAGTTAAATCTAGAATTGAGACTGCGTTGTATTTTGCACACGTGGTTAGGCCCAATGTTAAACAAATATCACTATTCGGTTTTTCACCTAAAATCTGTTTTAACATTCGAACAAGTCTGAGTGTCATGTGGCAACACATCAAAAACTAATTTTTTGTTTACTAAGGTAACGGTTTCCTGGAACCGCAAAAACCGAAATCGTCTGGACTCAACTAAACCTAGTCGAGAACTGAATAATTTTATAGTATGTGGCATGTAGTTATATTTTTATTTAGTTTATAAGTGGCAGAGGAGCATTTTTGGGAAGTTCGCTGGTGCTTACAGTGCGATGCTGTCTCTAAGCATGAGGCTCTGAACTGACGCGCAGTCTTCTCGTAGTACATAGGCCAACCATAAGATCTGAGTGTTAACCATAAAATTATATGGTGGAGAAATGAGTGCTTTCATGAATATTTACTGGGTGTTTCATGTCTAAAAATATCCTGAAAACACGCAATTTTAACTCTTTTAAAAATTAAGTTTAAAAATTAACAACGTTTAACAAAAAGTCATCAGCATTCAAATGTTTTCTTAAATGCTTTTCGGAAACAGATACCACTCGTAAATCTCTATCAGTTTACAAATGGTGTGGTTTCTTCTGAAGCTCTTTACGTAGCTTTCCCGGGCACAAAAAATTTAAGCAGGGTGCAAAATAAAAATAAAATGTTAGCGAGTGCATGGCAGGCTATGCACACAACTATGAACAAGACATTTACGAAATCGTTTCGCAAATGAAATATAACTGTGATAATTTTAGGCAATGATTCGCTATAAAGTCACCCTACTGTCATCTCATTGCCTGTTACGCCATACGTCCGTAACGTAAATAAAAGTATTCATTTCCTTCAGATGCGCACGACCGTCCAATGTGGTATTGTGAATCAGTAGGTTGGTACACATGGCGGTCAAATCTTATGCACAAGACGAACTGTTACTGTTAGTTTTTTGACGTGACAACGTCTAATAAATCGATGAACGCCGGCTGCACGCACGAAAAAGGATGACTCATTGTCTCGTTACGCTGTGTCCCGTTACGCTCATTGTACGCTTGCGCCGCATCTATCTCTCTTCCACTCGATTGGAACAACCATCGATTTGACTTTTTCGAGGCACATAAAACTTGAAACACTCCCATTAGTTTCATACTTTTCCTATCATCGTCCTATCCTTAACAGAATAACATAGATTGGAAGAAGTTAAATAGCAAACATGTATAAAAGTTTTGGTTAAAATAATCTCTTCGTTAAAGTAATAAACATATTTGAATTAATGAGTGTAAATAAAAGTAAATTTATCAATTAAATTGTAGATTTCATTTCACTCCTTCATTTTATTCATACAAAATAGTGATAATTCATTAAAAATGATTCAATTATATTTATTAATAAAAGTATGCAATCATTTCATAAATTTTTGTTATGACGTCACGTTAAACTATCGTCCGTAAACCGACTTTACAGACAACCAATTTTTTTTTTTCCATCGTTAACCTAGCCTCGGAGACGGTAAGACACCCTACACACAGCAAGTATTCTGGCGCTGGCCGTAGCCTATTGCGAAGAAACCGCCCCACATTCGCCTGGAGTCATTTCGAGGAAACCAAGGAGAAACCGGAACCGCAATCACCGGACGGTTACTCGAACACACGTTACCCTGGAACGAGAGACCTTTTTCGTTAAAACCACGACGAAACCTCGCTCCATTTGAAAAGTATTCAGAGAGTTCGAAACTTATCTAGAACATTAACTACGTATAGCGTTTTGCCTGTACAATTTAAATATCACGTGAAAAAAAAATATGTGGACGCTTAATTTTCGGCAATGACTGTGCTGTAAAATTAAAAAAACAGAATTTCCCAGGAGATTGTCGAGTCCCCAGATATGTATACATATTTATCGTATAAAATTTTATGCATGGTCTGCATATAAACACGCATAAGCAAACCCCGTTGGCCTGTGCGTAATTTACGGTGAGTTTTCGTGGTGGTGAAAGCTCGTCCAGGGGCTCGTAATCTTCCCTAACGGTCCCAAGAGTTTCCTTTGAGGGGGGGGGGGGGGAGTGGATAACTTAAAATAACGAGCTCGGGTGGTTCCTAGGGCGTTCTCGTTGAATAATCCCGGAGATTCGTAAGGCGTGCGGGTATAATGAGGCTCTAGCTTGTTTTCCGAACCCTCTAAAAGAGTTTTTGATCGATTTGTTTGAAAACAGTTAATAATTTTTTAATCTGTTGTTTTTTATTTTGCCAAAAAATAAAAATAAAATTTTAAACTTAAGTATGAGGGTTTGCTAACGTCTTTAACTTTTTTATATAATAAGTTTCTGTTAGTGTTTAGATATTAATTTTTTAATAATTTTTACAATATAAACATAATATATATCAACTAAACCGTAAATATTAATTTTTTTTAAATTTATGAAAAGTAAGTGTGGATCTATTTTATATTAAAAGTTTAATCAAACTGCATCGTTATTGTTGTATTTCTATACTTAGAATTTCTGAGTGAGGTGTTCCGGATTCAAGTACTGGGTAAGGAATGAGTGTGACTTTTAAATGTCTGTTCTATATGTCAATTTTAATTAGACTTTATATTTAACAAAAGATAAGATGTTAGATAACATAAGTATATAAATTTGTTTAGCTATTTGTTTTTTTATATTATTGTGTTTTTTATTTGGTTTTGGTAACTTATTCAACAAAGATGGACGTGTTGCTGTTGCAGAGAATATGCAAGCAGGATACAACTCAAAACTAGTAAGTATGAATGATAAAATAAATTATCTTATCAAAGTGTTGTAGTTGTTTTGTCATATAAAGAAGCCTACTATGTTCGCCCGTTTTGTCTTCGTTGTGTACTAATGGTTTTCATCTGTGCAATGGTCTTATCATCCATACCGAGAAAAGAAGTACGTTTAACGGGACAAATATTGTGACAGCAAACTCGTTTAAAGATGATGTATATGTACATGTTCCTGCACCACACGAAACTGTAATAAAGTATGATTATTATATTTTGCTCTGACTAAATTTTATTCTTATACCATGAACGTTTATAATATTTATTCTCCTTAATTTTCTCTCTGCATCTCATGTTTTTAAGTGAAGTGTGCAGAGTTGTTTGCTTGCTTCCAATACTTTTGTCCTCGTTGTTAACCTACGTTTTTAATTTTTTTGTTTCGATTTTTTGTTTGTTTTACAAATGATTCAGTTGCTTCTTTGGAATCGTGTAAGTGTAAAATTATTTATAACAGCACTAATTAACCACAGCTTTTTCATTGGTGTTCGTACATTTAAGTTTTCCAGTCTGTTTTTCCAACACCAACAAAAATCACTACAATGTATTTGTATGTTGATCTTTTTTTATTTTTGGTTTGATTAAAGTTAATATTTTGTATGAATACCACTAGAACTATGAAGACGCACAAAAAAACTCATTCTTAAACAGAATCTTATTTAACGAGAAAAAAAGGAACGTTACATTTTACAAAACAAATATATTTAGATAACATTTCTACCAAAAGACAATGAAAATAGATATTCAAAACAGTTTAAATTATGCTTTACTGTAAACATATTGCACAAATTTGACACTTAAGTTTTGTTTGCGTCATTTTACAATCAGTATTTTTTATTTTGCAAAACGATTCCTATCTTTATACAAACGTTTCCCTTGTAGATTGTGGCCCGTTTGTTATGACGGCGGTATCTAAAACTTAATAAAAAAAATAAAAAAAATGCTGTGTCCCATAGAAGATAAACATGTATCTTCAGATAGCACCCAAGATAAAATAAATGTAATTTTTTTCATAACCATTTTTTGTTCTTGGCTATTATATGAATGAGAGTTTCAAATACAAAAAGATGTGAAATGTTACAGCACATGGGCAGTATTACTTGATAATACATTCACAGTAGAATATCATAATTTATGTATGTTTCACTCAAACTGGATCATGCGATAAAAAAACATTACCTTAAATTGTCAAGATCTTGCTGCTTCAATGAAAAACTATTCTTAAGCTCACAGTTGCACTGAAATTTTACACAAACACTCGATTTTCAGTATCCATCTGTAACATGCACTTTTAAAAACCTTCAAATCTCTTCCTTATTAGGCTAACGGAAATCCAATGAACATTAAATTGTTCGGCTCACAAAAATAAACATTATTTGATGATTGGAAAAGCAAATTTTTTTTTGTGATTTACAAGAAAAATATTGTACATTTTGTAACACATTTCTGTGGGGCATAAAATACATGTTGAAACTATGAACTAAGATTTTAATATAATTCTATTTGAATAAAATGACAAATAGATTTTTTTAAATAAACAAAAAAAATTACCCAATTTTCTATATTTTACTTGCATAAAGAATGGATATTATTCAACTGCCATTTTCCTGCATTTTTTTATAATTTATTATCTTATGCTTGGTTAAATTTTAACAAAACTATTTAAGTTAAGATAGAAAATAATTTATTACGATTGGATACGGTAATTATTTGTTTTCTATGAACTGAAAAATTATATTTCGAGTGAAAAATATTTATTTTACTTATGTTTTTCATTGTAAGCTTATTTGTATCAAAATATTTCTTTATGATGGAAAATTTACTGAGTGAATGTTGAAAGTGACCTTGACATCTATAATAAGGCTTTATGTTACGGAATTTAGCGAGAAATTTCTCAACTCCCACTTTCAAAAACGTTTTTAAGCAAGAATAATTGCCCGAAAATGGTTCATTTTAGAGTTTCCTCGTAAAAAAAATTACATAAATACGTAACTGATGAAAAGCCTGTGCTGTAGAGGAAAATGAACTAAAGGCACATGTAGCTCCTACAACCGACGTCATAGAGCGGGAGTGTCTTGTTTCCATCCTACGAAGAACCTGCGATTAACCCGAGAAGAAAAATACCTACCTCAACCCTTATCTCTTTCGAAAGAAAGGCCAGACTTCCTTCGAACAGTGTATTTTATTTTTCCCTTCTAGCTTTCGCTCCAGAGTTATGGTGCTAGTGAACTTTAAATACTGCAGACAGAAGAGTATAGGCAGTTATTTTATCACCCCCTCGTTCGAACACGCTTTGTCACTGCACACACTACACATTATGTATGTATATGTATATACATTTAAACATATGATTTTCACTCATTAACTTTACCAAGACGAATACGAGGAACGCGCACACCTTAGATAAATAGTAGGAAGTAGATAAGCAAAACGATTAGAATCAGAAATAACAAAAATTATAGTTGAATAATACCTAACCCATATTTTAAAATTGCAACACTTATAACATTTGAGTCATTTGTAACTCTTCGGATTTTTTAACTGTTCAGATAAATATTCTTCCAAAAAATGTAGGTTTATCGCGTTTGTCTAGTTGTTCATGGTATTATTCAGCGGAAGTTGAGATTTAGATTATGTATACGAAATAGGACTTCTATGTAAAATAATTCCTTCCTGTATTGTGATCTGAGGGTGTTTGTATAAGACATATAAATACTAGCTCGTAACAATGGTAAATCCTACACTGATTGAAGGATTCAATTGCATACAATTTAACACTATTAAGGAAATGTATAGCGATTGCAAATTTTTATATTAAATGAAGTGCATTCTTTGGAATAAAAATAATAAAACCTTTACAATTATTTTAATACTGGAGGAAAAAAAATTAAGTACAAATAGGGTAAAATGTTCAGTCACCAAAATAGAATATTTGCTCGAGTCTCTCACAATAGACAATTATTTTATGTAACGTTACTTTAAACACTGTTAAACTTGTAGACACATTGAGTGGCTTAACTTTTACGAAACAAAAAAATCTGTGTAGGCTGTATTTTGGACTACAACCGCCAGGGGTTTGTTTCATCTATTTACATCGCGCTGTACGGGAATGTTGTGAAATAAATAAATAAATATTTGGAACAAAATAATTGCTGCTTTATTTTTGACGTGAATTATAAGAACATCTTACTAGACGGTCGGGCAGTTAGCCAGAAAAACTGCGACGCAAAAAAAAAAATGCGACAGCAAACCCTGAAAAACTGGCACTGGCTCAAATGACTTCATATCAACATGAGAATCATCGGAAAGCATATTCACGTCCATTACCTAACAATTTTCTGCGTTCCCCGTCGCTTCTCGCGAGGTGGGCGGCTGAGGCTCAGTGAAGCGCAAATTTCGCGCCTTGTTTGGGGGTTCGTTTCGCACCTCTGGCTCATTTCTATCGGATATTTTTTGCCTCATTCGACACCTACAACGCTTCTCTGCATTTTTAATTGCTTCTGCTAGGGCGATTTCACTTGTTTTCTTTCTTTTCTCGAACATAACCTGTTTTAGCTTAAGAATTGTGCGATTAATGGCTCATAAACCAAATTTATTAACTTTATAGTTATTCCACCCAACTAGCACCACTCATTGCTAATTCAATGACAACTTTAGGCCATATTTTACAGATATTTTATTTTTTTATGTAAAAGTTGTTCATGGACACTTTAAAATTGTAGTTGTTTCTTGTTTAAGAAGCATAATTTTCAAAAATTTTAAATTCAAAGTTGATAATTTAGGGCTTTTGTGTACCATTTTTGATTAACTATTCATTTTGCCCTAATAATTAATGTGAACTCTACCGTCTGCACAACAAAAAAAATATATTATGAAAGTGATAAATTCAATTGCCGAATGTGTAATGCAGTTATAAGTGTCATTTGAAATAGTCATTAATATATTGGAGAAAAAACCACCAATAATCTTTCGATGGAAAATTTACAGATTTTGTTACTTTATAGAATTAATCTGTAAGATAAAATCAGTTTGTTTTGAAGTAATTTACAACTCCCAAATATATATAGTTTTGCAACACTGAATTTGTTTTATTTCAGTTGCCTTCAACATTCTTCTCTGGGACTGGACAGTAGTTGAGCCTGTGTTGCAAGCACCCGTTGACACTCCCTTCCGCTAGGTCGTGTAGGCAGCAACAGGCAGGTGTCTGACATTGAATATTAGTCTCACAAAAAAACACTCGTCAAGGTTCAAGGGAAAGAGTGAGCATCAACAAGAAGAAGTAAATTGAATTTTGTGGAAGTAAATCGAATTCTTATTTTATGTATTAAATTTCCCTATCGAGGTTTTTTTTGGATTATCAAAGTAATGATGGGTAAACAAATTCAGAGAAAACATTGGGCTTCTCGTCCACGGAAACGAAACAAACATGCGAAAACAGTGAAAGAGATATGGGGGAAAGGAATAAAAGGAAGTAATAATTACAATGAGAGAGAGGGGAAAGCAAAAATTGATTAATAAGCTGAGTTTAATCGGAATAGAAAAAAAAAAACATTTAATTTTACGTGAAACCATACAATTTAATGTTTGACATAATACATTTCTATTTTACATCCTTCAGTTGTGTCGGAAGTAAGAGTTTGAAGTATAATTAAAGTTTTCCTCAATGAGAATTGGATTATAAAATGTAAAACTAAACCCAAATTTTTGACGTGACTACGACTAATAAATCGATGAACGCCGGCAGCACGCACGAAAAAGTGTCCCGTTACGCACATTGTTCCGTTACACTGTGTCCCGTTACGCACATTGTTCCGTTACGATGTGTCCTGTTACACACATTGTTCCGTTACGCTGTGTCCGTTCTGCACATTGTCCCGCCACGCTGTATTTATTCTTTTATTATTAAAAATAGTAGCATCTTTCGGCGAGTGCAGTAATAATAGGTTATGTTAGATATTTGATTACAGTTTATTTATATGAAAACTTGTTCATAATTATATTTAAACGAAAACTTAATGTGGTTTTCATTGCTTATTACAACAACAATTTCGGCAATAAAGGTTCATTATTCTTGCATTTTAAAAATATGATTACTAGTATAATTTCAAGTATTTATTCTTTTATTATTAGAAAAAGTAGCATCTGTCGGCGAGTGCAGTAATAATAGGTTATGTTACAATGACTAAAAAATTATGGTGATTCATATAATTGATGATAGATATTTGATTACAGTTTATTTATATGAAAACTTGTTCATAATTATATTTAAACTTTATAGCTAAACACTAGTTTTTAAAATTAATTACAATCATCTACACGTGAACTGTTTCGTCGACTGTTTATAAAGTGAAGTGAAAAGTTAATGTGGTTTTCATTGCTTATTACAACAACAATTTCGGCAATAAAGGTTAATTATTCTTGCATTTTAAAAATCTGATTACTAGTATAATTTCAAGTATTAATTCTTTATTATTAAAAAAAAATGATTCAATTTGATTCATAAAAGTATGCAATCATTTCATCAATGTTTTGTTATGACGTTGTCACGTTAAACTATCGTCCGTAAACCGACATTACTGACAACCAAATTTTTTGACGTGACAACGTCTAATAAATCGTTGAACGCCGGCTGCACGCACGAATAAGTGTCCCGTTACGCACATTGTCCCACTACGGATGTGTCCTGTTACGCTCATTTGTAAGCATGCGCCGTATCTCTCTTCCACTCGATTGGAACAACAATCGATTTGACTTTTCCATCATGTTTTCGTCGTTTGAATTATTAATATTAAATAATTTAACGATCGTACACCGATTTTCAGCACAATCGGTACGGTTATTTAAAAGTAATGTTGAATTTTCAAATACGTTTTTGGCGAACAATGGTGTTTTACAGTTACACATAATATTTCAAATTACACCCGGGATCTTTTGCACAATGTTTTTAAAAAATATTGTAACACATAAATACGATTGGTGTATTTGGGATATGTATTTGTTATAAAATCGTATTATAAAAACGAAATAATATTATTCCGCTACGGTGCTGCTATCTACTGTGACGGACGCGAACCGAACGAATCGTGCTCTCTATGACCTGCCGCGGGAACCAGGCACTTGTTAATACATGTTTTCCTTTGTTTAACGGGATTGGCGTTATTATTAATGAATTATAAATAAAATTTCGTGCCCCAGGCCACAATTGCATATCATTTTGAGCACTGAAAGACATAAAAACGTAAAATATTCTGGACGAATTTTAGTCTGGGGTTTTGATTGCTTTTAACAACAACAATTTCGGCAATAAAGGTTAATTATTCTTGGATTTTAAAAATCTAATTACTAGTATAATTTAAAGTAATTATACGTTTAACATTAAAATAAAAATGATTGAATTTTATTCTTAAAAGTATGCAATCATTTCATCAATGTTTTGTTATGACGTTATCACGTTAAACTATCGTCCGTTTGTTATCTTACATTTGAGTTGAAGTAATTGTTTTGTTTTCATGTTTTTGCTTGGTCTGATACCCATTCATAATGGTTAATATTTGTGTTGCAATAACTCCCAATGAGTACCTTGGAATAATTAGAGTTTTCTATGATCTACTGACACAGAATTTAGCACGGCGCAATAAGATTTATGTGGATTAGATATTCCACTTGTATACAAATATTTGCTGACCTACATTAAAACTATCATGTTTAAATGTCTGGCTAAACTCTCAAGTTGGAATTTGGAACGTCAATATTGTATTTGTTAACTTGAGTACCACAGTGCTAAGTGTGTAACGTAAATAATATTAACACAAATAATTGAAACTTTGAATACACACTTATATGCATGGTAATGTAATTCTGCAACTTGATGAATAGTCAAATACAATGTTGTTATCCATATTCTTGATTATGTGATGATAACTTTCATTTGTCAGGCAGTAGTCATTAGTATAAGTAAGGTTATCTGGCATTCAGGGAAATTTAAATCATGTCGCAATAACGAATATCAAATCAATCTTATTAACTGTTGAAGAATCGGACACAAATAGTATTTATTCAGGATGTGTTCTGATAATTATTAACTGAAGAAGGAATACTAATTCTTACACCAAATAATCAGGCAACTCACATCAAATATTTATATATGTATCATATAAAGTTTGAGCCAGCAAGTTAGGTTGTCACCTTATAGTGTCACACAACGTTTTGGACAGTTTAACCGATTTGAGAGTGTACTGTTATAGTGGCGACTAACTTAGTAATTTGCTATCTAGTAGTACTCCTTTTGTCTCGTGTTATAATAATAACGCCCCTCGTGATAAACAAAGGAAAATATTTATTAACGAGTGCCTGGTTTCCGCGGAAGACAATGAGCTTAACGGGACACATCGTAGTGGGACAATGTGCGTAACGGGACACTTTTTTGTGCGTGCAGCCGGCGTTTATTGCTTTATTAGACGTCGTTCACTGTCTAACCGCGATAAATGGGAATATATGTTTTCCATATACTAGAGACGGTCCTGAATTAACTCTGAATTGAAGGTTTCTTAATTCCTCCTTTTTTTTTTAAAAAAAATAACAGTTTTCAGCTTACATTACAATACCAATGTATTCAAGCAAACGCCGACATTAATTGTTTATGTTTACCCATGTGGGTCTTTTAAAAGTTTTTTTTTTAGAGAAATTTAGTGAATGTAGGTGTTGTTGTAATAATGAAATTCGTTTGAATAACGACTGTATTGCAGTTGTAAGGTTTTTCTTAATGCATGTTTTTCATGATTGTTGATTTATCAGAACACATAACTTTATTACGAAATGTTTGTTTTGATACAATGCATTTCAAGTACGTACTATTTTGAGTCACGTTATAACTAAAGAGTCTAACGGAAGCCTAACATTTGAACTGAATTGTTAACGTCGTTTATTTTCTGAAAAAAATACGTGCTGTGCACTTAAGTATATGACACATTGAATTTTGTAATCTTATTAGGTAATTCTTTGATTACAGCCGTCGTATGTTCCGTGTTTGTTTTGGCTGGTGTTTCATGCAACCAAGTTTATCCCTGTATCCTGAATGCTTGACCCTGATGGCATGATCCTTTTTCCTTGATCCTGATGGCATGATCTTTTTGGCTTGATCCTGTAGTACTTGTACTAGTTCTGTACGTTGGAATATCCTGCAAATTGCGAAATAGGAAAGAATTATGATTATAGGTGGAAAAACATCCTTTTTATTCGACTTACGATCATAATTCAACATTATATGACAATATATGTACAGGAAATTCAACCTACTGATTTAAAACAGCAACCATCATGTACCGTAAGATCAAGCCATCAGGATCATGCCATAAAGATCTTTCAACGAACCGAATGAAAACAGCAAGCATTATCTATCACAGGATCAAGCCTACAGGATCATGCCATCAGGATCATGCCAACAGGATCAAGCTTTCATGATCCAGAGATGAACTTCAATTTATGAAACGGAAGAATAAGTGTATTTTTAACTGTCCATAATTGACTACATTTGTGCTAAACAAAGAGATACATGATCGCGGGTAAAAATGACTGACAGCGGCAGTGTGAAAACACAGGTACTGTAATGTAATATTAAAACTGTTATTTTTCACTAACCAGTAGGAATCAAGAAACCTTGTTTTCAGGGTAAATTTAGGGACATTCCAAGTAGGTACTTGAAAAAATATATTTTTTGCTTTTATTACTTTTCGTTCCCCGAAGCCGTGACGTCCGATGCTGGTGTAGTAATGTAAGCTGTAAACTATTATATTTCAAAAACTAGTTAGAATAAAGAAAACTTCTCTCCAGGAAAAATTTAGGGACGTGTTTAGTGTGTGAAAACCACGTTTTCCGATTTTTTTTCTTTCCGTTCTAAAAAGACGCGACTTCCAAAAATTACCAATTTATGATACTTTTACAAACACGGGTGTAGTAGCCAAAAAATATTGAGACTTAAGTATTTTAACTAAAATAAAAATAAAAAACAAAATGAATTAAGCAAACCTGTGTATGTTGAATCTCAAGACCACAATTATCGCTGAATCATGTCTATGAAATTATCTGAACAGGTGGGTGTGTCGACCCCACATACATATGTCTTCCTTCCTCCTTTTTCGGTTTTTTACATGTGTTATATTCCTAAACATGATTTGCCCATGCTTAAAGTTGGTGTATGTGATTATTCTTCAACCATCTAATCTGTGTAATAAGTATCCAATAGAAATAAACAGCAGATTGTTACAGTTTTTTGAAAACGTTTTGATACAAATGATATTATTGAAATACCACCATCAGTAATTGTAGCTGCTATTTTGATGACGATGTTGCCATGAACTTGTTAAGTTGTACGTACCGATCATCTCAAAATTATTTTTCTTACTGAGAGTTGAAATAAGCATTTATCAGTCTTCTTTTAAATAGGTCAGCTTTTGAGCAGTAAATAAAAATCTGTAAATGTTCTATTAAATTTTACACTCAATCATCGAGTGAACAAAATTAATAATGTAACTCAGACGTTATTTAGAAGTATAAAAATACTATATGACATCATTTTCCTGCTGTGAATACATTCTTGAAGACAAGCCACATTACCAAGCAATTTTTAATCGCTTCTCCAAAAAAATATAACATAAAAATTTTAGCAACGTAATAAATTCTGTTCTGAAGAGTAACACATATTAAACTGCCCCTGTTCTCGAAAATAAAATTATTATAAAGGCTGCAATAAGTGACATAAATACTAAAAATTAACATTAAATTGGGATTAAGAAACAGCACAATTTTCATTACCAAATTCAGGGACAACATAACATTGCAAACAACACTATTGCGATCTCGTGGCCTACAGCAGTAATTACGTTTGTGTTGAAAGAATTTTTAAACATGAACAGTTTTGTCTGAATAGTATGCTACCAAAGCTGACACAATTCTACTTAAAATGCATGATGCCTTAAAAAATAGATAGTCGCATGATAATGTAACTCAAATTTATTTTAGAAGTACAAGTAAAGAATTACAAGTAAAACCAAATAAAACGGATTAGTTTTTATATAAATAGGTGAGCATAGAGCCCTGCTACCAAAAAATGTTATGCGATTTTACACCCCTATTACATAATAAAAGAACAAAAAGGATAATTATAGGCATTTATTCATCGTAAGATTTTTTTATTATTAGAACAAAGAAAGATTTTGCTGAAAGTTCTATGAACTATGGTAAATATTGTGGGTCTTTTTTTAATTTGCTGCCATGAATATTTCAGTTATACATTTTGGCAAATAGTTCATTTTTATGAAAACTATAATTGTTTGTTTATTAACATTTTTTCTTTAGTGAATTACGTTGTGTATATAAAGGGCTGTATTTTAAAATTTTGTGAGAAGTAGCAAGTATGAAATAAAATAGTTTACTGATCAATATTTTTTGAACTTTTAATGTAAATGCTAGTGGATACTTCATTATTATTTCTTAATTAAACCAATACACCTATCAGAATCATAACAGTTTAAAAATTTTGTAAGCTGGTTAGATGAAATTAAATATAATTGTTTATAATAAATTTTAACCATATCTTGAAGCAGTCAGTATAATTATCATGAAATTTAATTAAGTTTTTGTTCTGCTGTCCATTTAATTCTCTTTAGAAATACTGCACACGGACTTTTAAAAGGAAATGTAACTTTGGAAGCTAACCATGTACAAAAAATAATGAAATTTTAGCCAATATATATATATATATATATATATTCTTTTTCAGCACCTTAGGTGTAATATCGTGTCGTTATACAAGGTTATACAAGGTACAAATTCAAAGAAAATACTAATTTAAAAATAATCGATGATAATCCGTTTAGTATATTTTGAGTCATGCCTGAACAAAAAGGTAAACTGAAAAAAGATAAAAATCCTATGCCAGAGTTATAAACAGTTTAAATAGCTGTTTCCTGAAGATTTATTGTCTTCATAATTTCACCCAACGTAGAGACAACTTTTCTGAACAGCTAGATGGGTAAAAATACTCTACACGCTCAGACTTCATTTTCGAGGGGAACGGAATTTTTTTGGCACGCAAAATCAGATCGCAGGTTTCACATCGCCGTCGTGACCCAAGCGTGTCTTAACCCCCCCCCCCCCCCCTTTTTCTAGGTTCCTTGACGGCAACTCCTGACTTCATGACCACAATCTCCTTCCTCCAGGCCGTCCCAGTTGTTTGCCCCTCGAGTTGTTTGCGGTCCTGAAGTAACTTGCGTCTTCGGGGCCGTCGACGGCATAAGGGCGACCGCATTGTGTGGCGACGCTTTTACTGCGACCTAATTCCTAACTTACATCCACCCCCCTCACTATGCCCCCGAGAGATGCGCTGTAAGAGATCACAGTAAACTTAAACACTTTTCAACGAAAAAAAAAAAATGTTCTGCACTTCTACAAAACATTCCTAAGGAAACCAGTTGCCGAAAAATAATTTGACATACTAGAAGAAATATATTGTAACTTGGTACAACACATGGCTATGGTTTTGTATACTGAGTATTTCGTACGAAAATGGGCGCATAATTTTAGTAGTATATAATAGAATTTCCGAAACCTGGAGTTGGAGTGAGGAGCTGGATCTGATATCCGCCATCTTGGATTGTGTCGTCATGGTGGCCACCTTGGATGTCCTAGACATTGACCTTTGACTGCCAAAATTAGCCAATTATTCGGCAAAATTCGCCAAAATTTCTAGTATTTGAGAAAAATTTCCACTAAAAAATCTATAAATTAATGATCATTCAAAAATTCCATTTTCAAGGTAAAACAACTGTAAAAATTTCATAAATTTGAAATTTTTCAAAATTTTCTTGCCTTAAAAAAGGAAATACCTCAAAGCGTAACTTAGTACATTCCCTTTAAATTAGCCTCCCTAAGCCACTGTGGTCCTTTCCACGATATTATCGTCTGCTGGAGACCGCTATTTTGAATTGTGATGTCCAAGATACAAATCGTTACGACCGCCATTTTGAAAATCCGCAATTATTATCAGAAAAAATCGAAAATGTACTCCGTGACATATGTAAGTTTTAATTAAAATGTTATAAAATTGTATTGAAATAAATGTTGCTATCAAATTTGATTTTTTTCACAGAACGTTTGGAATAATAATTATGGATTTTCAATTTAGCGGACGTGACGTTATCATGGATTCACAATTTATTAAAGTTTTATCGAATAATTTTTTATTAATTTAAGAACTTTTTCAAGCTTTATGATAATGTTAATAAATTTTCTAGATGGCGATCGTTACTGTTGTAACAATTACGTCACAATTAAAAATATTGGTCTTCAGCAAACCACAAGATGATGGACATGACTTCGGCGGCTTCAGGGAGGCTAGTCGACGGGGAATTTATTTAGCTTTCGGGGGATTTTTGCTAGGCAAAAATATCTCAAGACATTAAAAATTATTTTTTCTTTACTTTTTACGGTTTTTTATTCGAAAATGGAATTTTTAAATTTTTATGCGAATTTTTCCCTCAAAAAACTCGACATTTTGGTCAATTTTGACGAATACTTGTACAAACTTCGGCAATTTTTAATTTTTTTTGGGAAATTTTGGCAAATTTTGAAGGTTAAGATCAAAGGTCAAGTTATCCAAGGTGGCCACCGCGACGTCACTATACATAAAGGCGGACATGGGCTCCAGCTCCTCACTCTGACTCCAGGTCTCAGAAATACTATTAAATACTACTTATTTTACATTTTAATGGGATGTTTCGTTGAAGCATATATTTTTTAAAATCTTAAAAATATAAACGAATATTTAAAAAAAAATATATTTTGTTTTATTATGCTTATAAGTGTGAGAAGTAAATACTCGAAAGGTATTTAGGGAACGGCTTCACAAATAAACTATTGGAGGTACTAGGGCATTACAAAGCATAATTAACAGGGTAACAATCCAAACCTAGTATTACTGCAAACACTATTTTATAGTGATAGTTGTTTTCTCGTCACTGTACAAATGTACAAATATGTGTAATTTTAAAGGATATTTTTGTTACCCTTACAATAAAAAATTATACAGTTAAGATATTCACCAAATTTACTCCGAATTACGACTGAAAAGTTCCGAGTTCCTTTGTAAACAGGGTAAACATACAAGTGGCCAATGACGTGAGTAGTATATAATAGCCGAAAGCCAAGCCACATCTCTGAATGTGAGGTCACGGCGGCCATCTTGGATGTGTTTGACCTTGACCTTTGAAATTGACCTTGACCTTCGTCCCTCAAAAATTGTCAAAATTTGCTAAAATTGGGCAAAATTGCCCAAAATTCCTAAAATCGCCAAAATTTATATTTCTGTGGAAAACAATTCCGCCAAAATCTCAAAATATTCCACAATTCAAAAATTAGGATTTCTAAAATCCTCAAAAGCCTTTTGCTCTAGAAAGAACCCAAATTCCTAAAAAACGGCTTAAGCATCCATGTCTAAAGCCTCCGGTAAGCCATTTCTAGGATTAATTATACCATGACCGCCATATTGGATTATGACGTCACCGTTGCAATTTCCGTTACGGCCGCTATCTTTAACATTTTTATTTATTATCCGATTTTAATGAAAAAAAAATTTAAAATTACAAAAAAAATTAAATAATAAAACTTTAATAAAAAATTAAAACAAACAATCTTTTACGAGACGGAGCTCGGAGTCCTCGGTTCAAACACGACGAGTGCAAAAAAAATAAAAATGGCGACCGATCCTTCCCTCACAGTGGCTGCAGGCAGACTGACTCCCACCACTTTTTTCAAAGCATATATATCACCAGTGAGTATGACGTCATTTGGCCGCCATCTTGAAAATCCGTAATTTTTATGGTAGAAAATCGGGAAAATTTTTTAAAATCATTATAAAAATTAATCAACCGAATTAAATAATAAAAATTCTTAAAACCACCGTTGCACTTTTCGTGACGACCACCATATTCAAATCATCCGCTGGAGACCACCATCTTGTTTCCGTTTGCTAGAGTGTGCTGATACCATGTTAGTATAATTTTCTAGTCACCATACCTTTGTCCTCAACTGCTGACATTGAACTTTGACCTTGACCTTGAAATTTGACCCTGACCTTGACCTTGACGACCTTCATGGATCCGACATTTTGCACTCAGTACATGCTACCAGGAGCTACCACATGCTAGTGGTCATTGCCACCATCTTGTTTTCGTCTGCTGGAGGACACCATGTTGTGTGTGTGTACACGTCTTACCATCATGCTAGTTTTATTCTAACACGCTAGAGTGCAGTAATCATTTATTATTTTTGCTGTGACACCCACCATCTTTAAATTTGGACGCCATCTTGAAATCATGTAATTATTTGGCTAGAAATGCGGGAAAATTCCAAAATTAATTAAATAAATTGGCAATCAATCGACAGATTAATTCGATCCGCTCCTGTCCTTGGTTCGATACTCGATCAATGTAATAACGTTTAATTTTATGTAAAAAAATAATAATTTCAATAAACCATGTTCAAAATTCTTAAAGAGACTTTAAATACTCTACTACTATCATCCTATAAGCCATCAATACCAACATCTTGGAAAATTCGTAATAATTAACCTAGAAATTCAGGAAAAAGTTCAAAATTCATTAAATAAATTTGCAAACAATATACTGATTAATTAGGTCGACTAAGGTCCTTGGCACGATCCTGGACGAAGCTAGAAGAAATAATTTAAATACCAGAAAAGTGTAAGATTCAAGAAACAAAACACCACAGGTTCTTTTACAAACATAATATTTATTACACAATTTGTATCCTAATACTGGATCACTTGCGAAAGCCAGCAATCTTATAAACATTTAGCCCTGCATAGACGTGCAACGATTACTTCTTAGCTCCAACAGCTCCAAATGCTCCAACAGCTCCAACAGCTCCAACAGCTCCAAATGCTCCAACAGCTACAAATGCTCCAACAGCTCCAACAGCTCCAATGATATTGGGCTACAATGCTACGAGTCTAAGAGACTAAAAGGCTACGAGCCTAAAAGGATCTAGCTGGTTACGAGTTATACATGGCTGTGAGATGGCATGACTAAAAGACCGCATGGCTACGAAACTACATGTCTATGAAGCTACAAGGATACAAGTCTACTCGGCTCCAAAAGCTCCAACAGCTCCAACAAGCAATGTACGCGCAATACATGCAATTTACGTGCAATAAATGTAATGATTACACAGTACACACAGGAAACGAAATGAAGAAATAATAAACCAACAGGAAAAAACGGAATGTACACACAGTACACACGGGAAACGGAACGTACACACAGTAAACACAGGAAACAGAACGTACACACAGTACACACAGGAACGCAACGTACACGCAGTACACACACAGGAAACGGAACGTACACACAGTACAAACAGGAAAAGGAACGTACACACAGAAAACGGAACGTACACACAGTACTCACAGGAAACGGAACGAACACACAGGAAACGGAATGATCACACATACAGTAGCGGAAACACAGGCTTAGTTGGAAATCAGAATACAAGAAATAAAAACATTAAATTTTTACTTTCAATATTTAATTTATTTATCAACATTACACAAATACAAGTACAAAAAGCCATTATTGTATGTAGCTAGCTTTCCCCAATTTGTTAAATATAAAGGATATTTCTTTAATGCACGAATAGTTTCCTGCACAAAGCGCCATGTAGAAGTCTTAGCCGGTCAACCAATATGTTTAGATCTTTCCATGATGTGTAATCAATCTCTTCAACCACCATATTACATGCTTGTTTATTATACATACTTTTAATATCACAATCGTCCCAGTGATCATAATAAGCATTATCAGATTTATTTATTATAACACGTCGTTTCCATCGTTTCGGTCTCAGGACACCACCACATTCTTAGATCTTGTCGGCTTTAGGTGCTTCATCACAGTCTATGCCTTTGTCAACAGCCTCAGAGTCACTGTAGCAATCACTGTAGAATATATCCTCTTCACCCAGATTACCGTATGAATTCGATATCGATGATGTCGAAGTGTCTTCATCGTCATCTTGCTTCCTATTTAGGAGTCCATCATTTTTACAAAGAATGGAGGATCTACTGAATATAGGCTTGAATGTATTCTCACTTTTCACGGTGTTGATACTTCCATTAGTTTCAGTCTTCCCAAAGCCATCAGCATCCTTCAATTTATGTTCTTCGTCACGATCAGGTGAGCTAATACCATCACGCTCAGGACAAGGCAAATTATTGTCGTAATGCAGATCACTCTTCTTTAGTCTAGTGGATCCATCGATGTCCTCTATGCCGTAAGTAGGCTTGGGTTTACATGTTCTATCATGTCTGTTTAAGCTGTCGATTCGTGTTATCAACCTGCTACACCGATTACAGCTTAACATTTTGCGTAGTGGGTTTTTAGCACATTCATTCCTCTCATGACGTCTAGCATCCCTTCTCATGACAAAATCCTTGCCACAGTATCTACAGCGGATTCCTTCCGATTCAGCTGCAGATAACAAACCATGATCCATGATAGCTTCTGTGACTAATGTTAGATACAAACTGACAGTTTTCCAATTGGAACCATTATTTAAATAGAATTGATGCAAGTAGTTCTGCTTGTCAACAACAGATGTCGACAAATTATTGCTTGCAGGTAAATATTATTTATTTTATGGGGTATGCGGGATGCTCACTAATGATCGCAAAAGAAGGATGGCTTCGCTAGACATCAAGGAGAAGGAAGTTCGTCCTTCGTGATTGTGTTTCTCTTCCGTCTTATTAGATATTTTTGGACTGAGTAATGTTTTTTATTTTTTGAAATACACCTGATAAAAAAAATGTTGTCAGTTCTGATTTAGAACCAGAAATTAACAATTTATTTGCATCACAGGATAAAATGACATAACTCATTAGGTAAAAAGTCCTTCATGCGGAGATCAATTTCTCATCTGTAACCAGAAGCACTCGGAGAAAACCATCAGAGGTCTAGTCAGGAATAATCAGGAGCACACGGAGAAAACCACCATAATATTGACAAGAGTAATCGGAAGCACACAGAGAAAACCACCATTATATTGACAAGAATAATCAGTAGCACACGTAGAAAACCATCAAAATATTGTCAAGAATAATCAGGAGCACAAAGAGAAAACCACCATAATATTGACAAGAGTAATCGGAAGCACACGGAGAAAACCACCTGAAGTTTTCTGTAATGACATGAAATTACAGAAAAAAAAAATAAGAAAATAAAAATAAAAACGAAAAATACAAAGGATTCTGCTAGCTTGTGAACTTCTCATTGTTGTGCAAAGTAAGAGTTCTAATACAAGCCAGAATTCTTTGTATTTATTATTTTTTATTTTTATTTTTTTATTAATTTTTTTCTGTAATTTCATGTCATTAAAGAAAACTTGAGGTGGTTTTCTCCGTGTGCTTCCGATTACTCTTGTCAATATTATGGTGGTTTTCTCCGTGTGCTCCTGATTATTCTTGACAATATTTTGATGGTTTTCTACGTGTGATACTCATTATTCTTGTCAATATAATGGTGGTTTTCTCTGTGTGCTTCGGATTACTCTTGTCAATATTATGGTGGTTTTCTCCGTGTGCTCCTGATTATTCCTGACTAGACCTCTGATGGTTTTCTCTGAGTGCTTCTGGTTACAGATGAGAAATTGATCTCCGCATGAAGGACTTTTTACCTAATGAGTTATGTCATTTTATCCTGTGATGCAAATAAATTGTTAATTTCTGGTACTAAATCAGAACTGACAACATTTTTTTATAAGGTGTATTTCAAAAAATAAAAAGCATTACTCAGTCCAAAAATATCTGATAAGACGGAAGAGAAACATTACTCAGTCCAAAAATATCTGATGAGACGGAAGAGAAACACTATCACGAAGGACGAACTTCCTTCTCCTTGATGTCTAGCGAATCCATCCTTCTTTTGCGATCATTAGTGAGCATCCCGCATACCACATAAAATAAATAATATTTACCTGCAAGCAATAATTTGTCGACATCTGTTGTTGACAAGCAACTACTTGCATCAATTCTATTTAAATAATGGTTCCAATTGGAAAACTGTCAGTTTGTATCTAACATTAGTCACAGAAGCTATCATGGATCATGGTTTGTTATCTGCAGCTGAATCGGAAGGAATCCGCTGTAGATACTGTGGCAAGGAACTTGTCATGAGAAGGAATGCTAGACGTCATGAGAGGAATGATTGTGCTAAAAACCCACTACGCAAAATGTTAAGCTGTAATCGGTGTAGCAGGTTGATAACACGAATCGACAGCTTAAACAGACATGATAGAACATGTACCAAGCCTACTTACGGCATAGAGGACATCGATGGATCCACTAGACTAAAGAAGAGTGATCTGCATTACGACAGTAATTTGCCTTGTCCTGAGCGTGATGGTATTAGCTCACCTGATCGTGACGAAGAACATAAATTGAAGGATGCTGATGGCTTTGGGAAGACTGAAACTAATGGAAGTATCAACACCGTGAAAAGTGAGAATACATTCAAGCCTATATTCAGTAGATCCTCCATTCTTTGTAAAAATGATGGACTCCTAAATTGGAAGCAAGACGACGATGAAGACACTTCGACATCATCGATATCGAATTCATACGGTAATCTGGGTGAAGAGGATATATTCTACAGTGATTGCTACAGTGACTCTGAGGCTGTTGACAAAGGCATAGACTGTGATGAAGCACCTAAAGCCGACAAGATCGACGAATGTGGTTGTGTCCTGAGACCGAAACGATCGAAACGACGTGTTATAATAAATAAATCTGATAATGCTTATTATGATCACCGGGACGATTGTGATATTAAAAGTATGTATAATAAACAAGTAAGAAAGATGGTTGTAGAAGAGATTGATTACACATCATGGAAAGATCCAAACATATTGGTAGACCGGCTAAGACTTCTACATGGCTCGCTTTGTGCAGGAAACTATTCGTGCATTAAAGAAATATCCTTCATACTCAAAGAACTGAGGAAAGCTGGCTACATACAATAATTGCTTCTTTTACTTGTATTTGTGTAATGTTGAGAAATAAATTAATTATTGAAAGTAAAAATTTAATGTTTTTATTTCTTGTATTCTGATTTTCAACTAAGCCTGTGTTTCCGCTACTGTATGTGTGATCATTCCGTTTCCTGTGTGTTCGTTCCGTTTCCTGTGAGTACTGTGTGTACGTTCCGTTTTCTGTGTGTACGTTCCTTTTCCTGTTTGTACTGTGTGTACGTTCCGTTGCCTGTGTGTGTACTGCGTGTACGTTGCGTTCCTGTGTGTACTGTGTGTACGTTCCGTTTCCTGTGTGTACTGTGTGTACGTTCCGTTTCCCGTGTGTACTGCGTGTACATTCCTTTTTTTCCTGTGTGTATACTATTTCTTCATTTCGTTTCCTGTGTGTACTGTGTAATAATTACATTTATTGCGCGTAAATTGCATGTATTGCACGTACATTGCGTGTTGGAGCTGTTGGAGCTTATGGAGCCGAGTAGACTTGTATCTTTGTAGCTTCATAGACATGTAGTTTCGTAGCCATGCGGTCTTTTTAGTCATGCAGTCTCGCAGCCATGTATAACTCGGAACCAGCTAGATCCTTTTAGACTCGTAGCCTTGTAGCCTCGTAGTCTCTTAGACTCGTAGCATTGTAGCCCAATATCATTGGAGCTGTTGAAAGAAAAGGCAGTTGGAGCATTTGGAGCTGTTGGAGCTGTTGGAGCTGTTGGAGCTGTTGGAGCATTTGGAGCTGTTGGAGCTAAGAAGTTGTCGTTGCACGTCTATGCAGGGCTAAATGTTTATAAGATTGCTGGCTTTCGCAAGTGATCCAGTATTAGGATACAAATTGTGTAATAAATATTATGTTTGTAAAAGAACCTGTGGTGTTTTGTTTCTCGAACCTTACACTTTTCTGGTATTCAAATTAAATTTCTTTTAGCTTCGTCCAGGATCGTGCCAAGGACCTTAGTCAACCTTATTAATCAGTATATTGTTTGCAAATTTATTTAAGGAATTTTTAACTTTTTCCTGAATTTCTAGGTTAATTATTACGAATTTTCCAAGATGTTGGTATTGATGGCTTATAGGATGATGGTAGTAGAGGATTTAAATTCCCTTTAAGAATTTTGAACATGGTTTATTGAAATTATTATTTTTTTACATAAAATTAAACGTTATTACATTGACCGAGTATCGAACCAAGGACAGGAGCGGATCGAATTAATCTGTAGATTGATTTCAATTTATTTAATTAATTTTGGAATTTTCCCGCATTTCTAGCCAAATAATTACATGATTTCAAGATGGCGTCCAAATTTCAAGATGGTGGGTGTCACAGCAAAAATAATAAATGATTACTGCACTCTAGCGTGTTAGAATAAAACTAGCATGATGGTAAGACGTGTACACACACACAAGATGGTGTCATCCAGCAGACGAAAACAAGATGGTGGCAATGACCACTAGCATGTGGTAGCTCCTGGTAGCATGTACTGAATGCAAAATGTCGGATCCATGAAGGTCGTCAAGGTCAAGGTCAGGGTCAAATTTCAAGGTCAAGGTCAAAGTTCAATGTCAGCAGTTGAGGACAAAGGTATGGTGACCAGAAAATTATACTAGCATGGTATCAGCACACTCTAGCAAACGGAAACAAGATGGTGGTCTCCAGCGGATGATTTCAATATGGTGGTCGTCACGAAAAGTGAAACGGTGGTTTTAAGGATTTTTATCATTTATTCGGTTGATTAATTTTTATAATGATTTTTAAATTTTTTCCCCATTTTCTAACATAAAAATTACGGATTTTCAAGATGGCGGCCAAATGACGTCATACTCACTGGTGATATATATGCTTTGAAAAAAGTGGTGGGAGTCAGTCTGCCTGCAGCCACTGTGAGGGAAGGATCGGTCGCCATTTTTATTTTTTTTGCACTCGTCGTGTTTGAACCGAGGACTCCGAGCTCCGTCTCGTAAAAGATTGTTTGTTTTAATTTTTTTATTAAAGTTTTATTATTTAATTTTTTTTGTAAATTTAAATTTTTTTTCATTAAAATCGGATAATAAATAAAAATGTTAAAGATAGCAGCCGTAACGGAAATTGCAACGGTGACGTCATAATCCAATATGGCGGTCATGGTATAATTAATCCTATAAATGGCTTACCGGAGGCTTTAGACATGGATGCTTAAGCCGTTTTTAGGAATTTGGGTTCTTTCTAGAGCAAAAGACTTTTGAGGATTTTAGGAATCCTAATTTTTGAATTGTGGAAAATTTTGTGATTTTTGGCGTAGTTGTTTTCCACAGATATGTAAATTTTGGCGATTTTAGCAGTTTTGGGCAATTTTTGCCCAATTTTGGCAAATTTTGACCATTTTTGATGGTCAAAGGTCAATTTCAAAGGTCAAGGTCATACACATCCAAGATGGCCGCCGTGACCTCACAATCAGAGATGTGGCTTGGCTCTCGGCTCCAGGACCCTGACCCTGTCCCAGCTCCGGCTATTACATACTACTGACGTGTGTTTTTATCTGTGGATTTTAAATATTTGGTCAGATTCTTTAAATATCAAATATCATTACACAAGTTCCTTTTCAAAGTAATCAATATTTATACCCGGAACAGACGAACATATTTGTAAATTTACGAAAATTCCTGAATAATTTGTAATAGTGTGCTTCTTAAATTTTTTGTGTTTAACCTTTTACAGTGTGTGCTTTTATAAATAACAAACATTTTGTATATATTATTTTCCGACATTTGTAACACATTTATTGATTTTTGAGATGGTTTGAAACATAATAATAATTTTTCTATTTCACTAGTCACATTTCAAAGAATGTGATTTTTAAACAGTAAATACAATTGTTTCTTGTAAGGTTAAGTTAATTACATAGTTTTAATATTGAAACTCTTTTCCAATAAGCTAATAACGTAGTCCCTACATAAAATATAAATAAATATAGCTATAAATAAACGTATAAACGTATAAAAAGGTGCACTTATATAACACAAAAAATATAATCATATAAATTTATTTTGATGCATAGTTGCTACACTTTATATATGAATTTATTAAATACTAACGTCTTCTAATTTTTTTTTCAAATCAAATACACCCGCTTTAACTTATTAGAGATATAGAATAGTTTTATTTCAGGTTTACCGTTCCCCTCCCATCTGAGTCTACGCTAACATGCCGGTGGGCTAATGACAAATAAAAAAAAACACTACAATAACTCATGACTCACAAAGAATTCGAATCCAGAACCTCTTGTAACCAAAATATCTCTTCAAATATAATGCATTTTTGATATCGGCTTCAGAAATATGTCATTTATAGTGACGCTGAGTCCGCTTTTTGGGTCTCGTTTTGAGTTATGCTGAAACTTTTTTTTTAATGAAATACGAGGCCGGGTGAAGATGGCACCAGCTAATGGAGCCCAAAATAGTGCCCAAACGCTGCTGAAATTCTAATTCATCACGCAAATGAATGAAACTTCCGCATACATATCACCTTGAACTTCACATGCATGTAGTTTTCTGAGCACATTAGGAATCCAGCAGTGAAATGAAAGAAACAATGCAACTCTCTGTAAAAATTATTCGTCTTAGGCTCGGTCTCAAGCACCGATTAATAATTTAATTTTTTGTCATTAATGATATATTTAAGAAATAAGTGCACACATTCATCCCAATAGCTCTTGAATTTGTGATTTTGTCTCGAAATTCCCCACTAGATAATTACTAAACTTTTTTTGAAGCGCAAATACCAACGGAAGTGGTGATAATTATGAATATTTGCACGAAATCATACTGCTATTGTCTTTGCACAGTAAAAAACAAAGTCGCTATCGACGTTTGTTTGCTCGCTTACTTTTCTAAACTACACATTGGATTTTTATGGAGTTTTCCCAATCATTTAGAGAATTTACTACGGAATGATCATGTATAAAATAATTTATAAGTATTAATTAATAGTTATTAATTTTTTTAATTAGTAAATAAGGCTCCATGTTTTTTAATCAAGACGTAAAAAGACGCCTTTAGGGTTATTATTTGTCTTATGCTGACTTATAACTGACTAATTCATTAAATTAAAGCATTTAAAATTGTAGGTCTTTAAAAGGCCTACAGAAAATTCCGAGAAAGCATATGTGTATCTTATAATAATGACTCAAAGTAACAATTTGTATTCTTAAAAACTGGTTTCAAAAGAGTTATTGGTGACACAGTATTAATACTAATCGATTTGAATGTGTTTGCTATCAAGCTGAAATTTACAGAATATCATTAACGATCCATCAAACCGTTCTTCTAAGCTTTTGATACCTATAAGTACTTACCTATTGAATCTAATGATTTTACATTAGTAGATTAAATCCGGGAGTAAAAAAAGGCAGGGGTTGTTAGTTCGATACTATTTAGTAAATATTTGGTATCTTTTTAGGAAATTTTAAACGAAACATGGAGAGCTATTGACCTAAATTTACAGGAGAAGCAAGAAAGTGGCACAACAACAAGGAAATGTAATAACCAACTCGTTGTGGTGGAAACCCAAGCCAAATTAACAAGCATGATATAGAAATTACGTTAAAAATCATATCACAAATATAATCAAGGAGTGCTAATGCAATCTATAAAGTCAAGTATAAAGAAATAAGATAAGAGCAAGTCTTTCAGTACTCCCCAGCGATGTGTAATATCTGACCTCGGTAACGAGCAAATAAATGTGTTTTCATGTTGCTAATACAATTATAATACGAAACTCGGAGACGTAATTAAAAGTAGAATTATTTAGAATAATGTCAAGCGTGATAAATATACGCAAATTTTTATGAACAACATTTCTTGACGCTAATAACACGTTGTTTCCCCGTACACCGGTAGAATTCGCTGCCGGAGCAGCTACATCGACTATTAAATCATTTGGTTATCAGACAAATATTTAAAACTAGCTGCAGTACTCAGCGTTGCCCGGGCTGAACACAGGGTGAAGGGGAACTGTTTAGAGATCAGATCTAGTTGGTAATTGTCTTCTTAATTTGAATGTCAAGTGTGCAAAATAATTTATATCACTGTCAGATCCCGACAGACGTTTTTCTGCCAGTTTATAGTTATTTACCTGGTCTGTACGTAATCTAGACTCTATAAAGCAATATAGAAAAAAAAACTGAAAAGATGGGATTACTAATATTGAAAAGATTCCATTATCTAGCTAATGCTCGGCACGCATTGCAATGCCTCATTCAGTTTTGTTTTGTAATATGTTTGAAATAGTTACACATATACAAATAATCTATCCATGTCTCTAAATATATATTTATCTCTATCTAAATCTATAGTCCTATACATCTATGTATCTATTTATCTGTATTTATCTCTTTATATCTACATATATACCTCACACTATCTCTATGTATTCTATATGAGGGTACTGATTGCTTCGTTGTTAATATCACACGGGTGTTTTTTACTTGTATGGGACAATTAAGAATGATAAGGCATCTAGTGCGTGGCAACAATGTTAATAGGCAATAGGAAATAACCTTCTAGCGCCTGCGGTATTGTCAACACACACTTCGTACGTGTACTGCATGTTGTATCTAACTCCCTCCAACGCATTTGATTCTAAATTGGACTTATAGTAAGGATCCCTAATGTTATTGATAATACAATATAGCCTATAGCCTTTCTCGATAAATGTACTATCCAACACTGAAATAATTTTTCAAATCGGACCAGCGGTTCCTGACATTAGCGCGTTCAAACAAACAAACAAACAAACTCTTCAGTTTTATAACATTAGTATAGATTACATAATGATATGTCTCCAATAAAAGTGAAAAGTCTTTAAAAAATACTAAACCTACACTTTGAAAGTGATTTTCTACGATAAAATTTATTAAAATACTGCCTAGCTTTGTTAAAAATCACCAAACAGTTAATACTTTAAATTTTCCCTTTATTTGTGTGAACTTTGGTTCGCGCTTTTTTCCACAGATAGCAGCACCGTGGTTACATATTTTCAATCCATGATACTTATTTTCGATTCACTGAATTACTTCCAACAAATGCCATATTACACAGTTTAAAACTTACACATCAAAAAACTATATCCTTTCTAACACATTCTTGTTTACCACCGAATGTATAAGTAAGGATGCGATTACACGGAACGCCAAAATACTTCAAGTGAAAAGGTTTAAGTAAACATGATTACAAACGCAAAAGTTTACAGTTACACGGCCGTTGGCATACAGTTTGTTCAACTTCAAAACCTTTCATTGAATTAATTTTTTGTGGATATGTACCTATTTATTTGAGCAAGTATACCTTTATTACACAATTAACGCCAACATAAATTTTAACAACAATAAAATATTAATTTGTGGATAATTATTTGTTGCAGTTAGTAAAATTTTATACTCCACCTTTATTTTTTCGCAAAGGACTGTTTATAATCTCTACAGCCAATCAGAAGCTTATGTAGAAGAGATGTCATTCTGAGCTACATAGCCAACATGTTTAGGGTTGAATGATAAATGGTCTCGAACCAAACATGTTAGGGATGTATGTCATGTCCCAGGTCTTAATTTTATTTTTACGGTTAAACCTGCCGACTCTTTGAGTGGCTGACTTTCACAAAATGAAAAAAATATATATGTATACATATATATCGCAAACTTCTTGCATAACGAACTGGCAAAATTGCTTTTTTTAAACGTTTTTGTACATTGTGGATAAGGAGAATGAGACGGAACATAAAAATTGAACTTTTTAATTTTATAGACAATTTTACTGGCTGCTTTTTGATAAGGTTAAGACGCTTGCAGGAAAAAACAAATATTTTTTTTATTGGCCTTTTAAAATCGCCATAATTTGTATGATTTTTTAAGAGGTTAAATAAAACTAAACATATTTTTCTGAAAGAATTTTAAACTAAAAGACACAGTAAGCTACCAGCATTTCCTACAAACCCACAAATTTACGGTTATTTATTTCTTTTAGGTTATCCTTATTCATACTGCACCCAAATGTTAAAAATTTAACTTTGCGATCATAATATACACATTTTTGCTATATATATAAATACTAGCTGCAATACCCAGCGTTGCCCGGGCTAAACACAGGGTGTAGTTAGTAATTGTCTTCTTAATTTGAATGTCAAGTGTGAAAATTAATTTATATCACTTTCAGATACCAACAGACGTTGTTCTGCCAGTTTATAGTTATTTACCTGGTCTGTATGTAATTTAGACTTTATAAAGAAATATAGAAACAAAGCTGAAAAATAAGAGATTACTAATATTGAAAAGATTCCATTATCTAGCTTATGCTCGGCCTGCATTGCAATGGCTCATTCAGTTTTGTTTTGTAATATGTTTGAAGTAGTTCCACATATACAAATCATCGATCCATCTCTCTATATATATTTATCTTTATCTACATCTATATACACCTATGTATCTCTCTATCTCTATTTATCTCTTTATATCTACTACTTCCCACTATCTCTACATCTTCTATATATGTCTCTATATAGCTGTATACATCTATAGGTATATCTATTTATCTAACCGATTTCATTCTCTATACCTCGCTCTATTTCAACTTATCTTTCCTTTTCTATATCCCTCTATATATATGTCACTCTATCTCTGTCTCTCTTTTATATTTAAATAAATTGTGTCATGCGTGCGCACTTATAGAACAAAAACAGACGAAATGCTGTTATATAAAATGAAATAAACACATTTTTGACACGATTCGTGCTCCAACTATTGACAAATAGTTATACCGTCTCAGTAACCTTCATGGGCATGCGGATAACAAATCACCAAAATTTCATCGCAATCGGAGGAATGGTATAGGAACGCATACGGCACAAACAAACGAAAATTAAAGACATGACAAGCGCATCAAACGATGGTGCGTTTAAAATTCAAGGCAACTCTATCTATTGACGAAGTTAAGAACAAAACTGTTATTAGCGCCTTTATTTTGCTAGCCGCTTCGAGCTCCACTAAGTGGTCTGTTCTCACCAAGGAGAAAAATATTAATTTACAAGACCTTACTATGTGTATGATAATGTGTCAGACATAGAGAAATGACACTTACTATTTGTATGTCTATGACCTATTATTTTTTCTGTTATAAAATGAAATTATCACTTTTTCACTCCCTTAGGGATGGAATTTCATTTTAATATTGGGTATATGTGTTAATCCAGGTTATAAGCTAGCTGTAGGCAAAATTTCATTCAAATCCATTCAGTAGTTTTTACGTGAAAGAGTAGCAAACATCGATCCATCCATACTTACAAACTTTCGCGTTTATAATATTAGTAATATATATATATATATATATATATATATATATATATATATAAAAAAAAAATTAGCTTCCGTATGTATTTGGCCGCAAAACTCGGAAAGTATACGATGGTTTGGATTGAAATTTTTACAGAACATTGCATCTTAACAGAAGAGTGTTTATATGAAATAAAAGTTTGGGAAAATCCACCGGAAAAGTCGGAAAAAAAAGTTTCTATAACTAAATATCATGGTCATCCAACTTAGTTGTGACCACGCTCGACGATGCTGTACCATATTGTCGAAGTTCAAGCACATCAGGCTACTCGACCATTGTGCCTTGACGACTATAATTTACACAAATATGTATATATATATATTTCAAGAAAGAATAAAAAACTTTATTTAATTTGAAAGTATATTCTTTCGACTCTATTGATAAAAATACGTTTAAATTAAAAAATATTCAAATTTTTGGAGCACAGTAAAAAAAATGCATTTAACCACGAATATGCGAGTTAAACTTCAGAACGATCCAACAGCAGTCATATTTTCAAGACAATTAATTGAAGTTGGTAACGGCACTGTACCTACAAATCCAGAAACAGGAAAAATCAGCTTATCATCTGATTTATGCAACATCGTAGATTCAAAAGAGGAATTAGTAGACAAGGTATTCCAAAACATCGAAACAAAATTCAAAAATCATGCATGGTTGAGCGAAAGAGCCATTCTAGCGGCTAAAAATGTTGACGTACACGATATGAACAATAGTATTGTAAACAGAATCGAAGGTGAAACAATGACATACAAATCTATTGATTCAGTAGTGCACCAAAATGAAGCAGTGAACTTTCCAACGGAATTTCTCAATTCACTCGATGTTCCAGGATTACCACCACATATTTTGAATTTGAAAATTGGTGTGCCAATTATATTGCTTCGAAATATCTGTCAGCCTAAATTATGTAATGGTACACGATTAGTAGTTAAAAAATTAATGGATAATCTTATTAAAGCAACAATTTTGATTGGACTTCATAAAGGTGAAGACGTATTACTTCCACGAATGCCACTTATTCCGACAGATATGGCGTTCGAGTTCAAACGACTTCAATTTCCAATACGCCTTGCGTTCGCTATGACCATCAGTAAAGCACAAGGACAATCTTTGCAAGTGTGCGGTTTGAATTTAGAAAATGAATGCTTCTCTCATGGACAGTTATATGTCGGGTGCTCCAGAGTCGGTAAACCATCTGATCTATATGTTTATGCAAAAAATGGGAAAACAAGGAATGTAGTCCTTCCATTAGCTTTACAATAAAAATATTTAAGCTAAACACATTTTTATTTATTCTATTACATTCCACAGCCATGCACAGTAAAATATTAAATTAAACAATGAATTAATATTATACTGTGCCACAGCAAAGCGTGGCCGGGTTTAGCTAGTATATATATATATATATATATATATATATATATATATATATATATATATATATAACAATTTTGTTGAAGTTTGGCAATTCAAGAAATATACTAGTTTAACCGTGTTTAACGTAAAAATAAAATAAGGACCTGGGACGGGAAATACACCCTTAAGACTGTGTGTAACCGAACGCAAAAGTTGAACATGTTAACCTGAATTAGTTCAGAGTCCTGAGTAGTGACCTCTGACGTGGACTCCCGCGTAGTTCCCACGAAGATTCAGTAATGTGAAACTCAGAGAACTTGAAGAGGCTGCGCCGTCTTCATGAGGTCGTGCGTACTGATTTTCCTCCCTCTCCCACTTCCCCACCAGATATACCATCTTCCAGGTTGTGTTACGTCGGCGCTCTCCCACCTATATTCGCAGCGCCGCGACTGTAGCGCCATCTATGTTTTTTATACATGGGTGCGAGGCAGTTGGCCTCGGGTCTGATGCTTAGTTGTCGCTGTTCTCTTGCCTTCAGATCAACTGCGGGTGCTGGTCGTCTGGGCTGCGTCATGCTCGTTATTTGATTTCTTGTTGATTTTGTGCATGTTGCAGCCATGCATCGCAAAAGTACCGTAACCGGCTTTGTTCCCCGTAAAGTTTGTACTCTTGTTGTTGCGATCATTTCTAGAGCTAAATGTTAAGTTTTTATATTATCTTGTGTCGGGAACCACCTAGTAACTTCCCGACCATAAGATCTCCTGATATCTGTATCCGCGGGATTGCGTTCACATGACCTGGCGTTTTTTTTTTCTTTGTAAGCTTGGCCATGTTTAATGTAACCTTTTGCATCATAACTTTTTTTTTGCAACCGGCCAAGTTTAACTTGTAATGGCGCATATATATAGGTATATATAATGTATATACCTATATATAGCCATGTTAATGAAATGCTTGGGAGCTTGTATTGCTCGTAACATGATACTATCTGTACCTGTTTCTATAAAACTTAATATATTCATTGTGTATACCTTTTATATATACATCATATACATTATATTTATTGTTAGACGGATATAATATTTATAATGGATCAAATGTATGACATTTGCCTGTGTTCTGATTCAATGTGTGACCATGTATGGTCACGAGACCTTTAATTTAAGATTATACACCCAAAACATTTAAGGACATGAAGAAGCTTACCTTTCATGTTAGCGGGTAGGAAATAAACAAACATCTTGTGACATCACGACTCATAGATAGGCTACGGCTGTGTGCGGCAAAAGACAGTGCACTTTCAAACAAAAAAAAACCATCGACAAAGTGGAGACTTCATTCCAACACAACATCGAATTCAGTGTTACCAACTCCGGATTTAGCAAGAAGAAGAATAAATCCCGGAAATTGGTTATTTATCGATTATGTGAACTGGTATGAAGATCCTTCTAGAACATTCGAAAGTCATCTTTATTAAACCAGAGAATTGGAGGGGAAATAGGAGGGAAGGGGGGGAGAGAAAATGGGTATGTAAGCCCGTGGTTTTGACCAGTTAGGCATGGAGCAGCAGGACCATCACCATCAACATCATGAGGCATTAGAGAGAGAGAGAGATTGACAGCAGGAAAAATGTTTTGGAGAGCTAAGTATGAGTAGTGTTGTAATTATTTGTTTAGAAAGGGCCAGTAGAGTTTAAATTTTTGATGATGATAATAACTTTGAGATTTTTGTGTTGTATCTTTTGGACTTGTGTTTTTTTGTGAATATGATGCACCTATTTAAACTGTTTAGGTACTCATAATGTGGATTGGCACTTGTTATTTTTTCTGCACCTACTGTGCATTTTTCTTGTTTGGCGGACATATTACTTTTAACAACTTGAATTTGGCGCTCCAAAGACCTTTCCTTATGAGTTGACTAATAACTTGTTTATATTGGTAAAGATAATAAGCATTCAAATGTACCTTATAAATGTTGGCTTTTTCTAACCTAGAGCTTGAACCAAAGAAAGCATTAGGGTCAGATATAATATTTATTGTGTGTAAATTATATTTTTTACTTATGAGATATATCTAGTCATAAGAGATCTAACTTTTTTTGTACTATTTATGAGATGTTAATGATAAACAATAAACATTGGAAATAATTTGATGTGTTCGGTCAATGTTCTGCCACCTTACATTTTTCAGCATGGGTTTTGTCCCTTTGAATTTGTTTTTGAATTTAATATGCTGGTAAGGCCCCATATGCGCAAGTGTTTACCTTGTGGAAGGTAGCAAGAGTTTATGCTTGCAGTGGGAGTTGGGACTCTGATGGGGCCCGGCCTCAAACGCAACATCAGAAACTTCTGTGTGTTCCATCCAGCTGAAATCATTTATTTTATTTTTGTGTAAACGAGCGCAGGTTTGTTAGGTGGTGGGTCTCGTACCTCCCACACTGCAAAACCTTTCATTTATTTGATAACGGATCATTCTCGTCCCACCAAATGTAATCGTGGTTCGAATACCCGACACTGGAAAAAGGGCAAAAGAGATTTTTGGTCATAAGAAATATTTCAGTCAAATGTTATACTCAAAATATTTTTCAAATATTTTAATACATTTGATACCATACCTATTGAGGGAATTATTATTTGCTTTTGTTCTTTAAACACTAATTGTCATTCCTGGCTATAATGTTTGTTGGTAAAAAAAATATTTTGGTGAAACGTTTTAGATGATAATTTTAGATTTAAAAAAAAAACTTCAAATGGATTTAATTCTGTTGGTACTATGGAAGTAATGAAATTTTTTCTTCAACGCCCTATTTTTCTACTCCTTGAAGTAATGGCTGGTAGTATCAAAAATTGTTTCAGGCAAATTTAAAAAAAAATTAGATGTTTACAATACCTTTGAAAGTATTAAATTATGTGTCTCCAGACGGAGTTTTGAAATTTTTCCCAAGTAAGAAACGTGGCGGACGTTGCACGGTGCCGTATGAGTTTCCTCGGAGAGCTATATTCTCACACACCCACACATTCCGCTGACGGCCAACTCTCATCTCACCGCCTTACACCGTCACAAACCATCACGAAGATGTCTTCGTTTTGAAAGACAGTGAATTTACTGTAATTCATATCTGTGTGGGAATAAAGCGTGTGCTCTTTAATACGACACTAATGACTGGCTCATTCTGTAATCCGGCAGTTACTATGGTCACTTCTGTTCGGAATTTATTATTCGGGTGGATTCAGGTGTTTTTTTATATATTGATAAATTTTTTTTAGTCAGTTGTGTTTATCGTGTTATTTCTTAGAATGTATCAAAACAGTTTGTTATATTTTTGTACCGTATGCATTTTTTCTAAAGTGTATGTACGTTCGATAAACCATCACAGTCGTGGCTCCTAACCTGTGGCGGATGTAATAAAAAATATCCAAAAATCAGTGAAGACAATAGGTTACTGCATTAGAAGCCACGTCGAACACGGATACTTCTGTAGGCCCATATGGCAGTGTGGTATTGTCAGTAGTAATATCAGTTATTTTAGTGCAAGTGTTGAAAATATAATTTATCTTAACAACACCCCTCAAAAAATTATCATATCCATCCAGTCTCTAACTACCAGTATTGTCATAATTATGTCTAATTTATGCCTGGGAGATAATTTAAAGTTTTATAATGAAATTTTATATGAAAAAAAGTAAACATTTTTGACGAACAAACTAAGGGCGGTGAGGCGCAAAGCATTCGTGCCCGTGCCTTAATTTCCACTGCCGTGACGATGAAGTACGATCTCTGTGGAGGTTCGAAACAATGCCGATGTAAGCTGCAAAGTGCCTTATGGCCCCTGCCCCGTCCCTCAGGACCCCCCCCCCTTCTTGAACTCTTCACGACGTGACTCTTTCCCTCTCGGGGCGAGGTCAGGAGGCGCCCTCCTTAAGATCTCATGAATGCTCGAGGGTCGCGTGATGACGTCACTTCCACTCAGCGGCGGTGTTGGAAGAAGCGTGTCTGTCGCCGATCAAGCGAAGACGTCGTATACATGTTGTTCGGGAGAATCTCTGGGACAAAAATTTAGCGGTTTGGAGGTCATGCCAAAACATAGCAATTCGTCGTTAAGTGGGTAGAATCCTGAAACATTAATTTCTGTAATTTTAGTTTATTGCTCATTATTCGAAATAAATTCATAATATTACTATCATTAATTATATTAAAACAAAATAAATTCCAATAAAAAAAATATGTTAATCTTTACCGTTGTTAAAAAAGGTTAAATGTAACATCAATTAAAATATAAAATTATGTGCTAATTTTTGTAAGAAGTACTTAGTATTACCTCGAAAAATTTATTTCTTATATGCAAAAATAACCAAAGCCATGTGTTGTATAATTTGACAATATCATTATTGTAGTATTACGAACTATTTCTTGACAAATAGCTTCTAAACGAATCTTTTGTAAACGCACAGAAAATATTTTTTTCTGTGTTGTCACAGGTGTGCTTGAGCTAGTGTAGCGATGGACCCAACGATAAAACTGAACCGGTTTTATGGACAATACAATAACGACACTTTCAAACATAAATATCAATCAGAACAAAAACTCCGTGGAAAGTATTTATTTATAAAAAATATGTAACAGCACAGGCGATCACGGTAGGTTAATATTTACGAAACAGTTTCATTAATAACAGCAAATACAGGGAAAAAAACAAAACCTGGACAGCACAGCAAATATACGAACACAATGCTTAAGATAAACAGATATTATAACACAACGATGGCAACAAAAACAGGGGTAGAAATAAAGAAAATCGTAATTTCCGTACCATGTACGCTATTAAAGCTTATCTTATTTATTGTAACATCTTAAAATTTTTTTTACAACTTTCGCTTGAAATAATTTTTATGCGATCAACCATTACTGCAAGGGGTAGAATAACAGGGGCTGTATGACAAAAAAACCCATTAAACCTGGTTTATCAAATATCAAATCCAATACAGTTTATTGTAAAAATTCTAAATAGTTTCTAATACTTTAAGCCGAATCAAATTTTGATAAAGCGCATTATTACCGTAAAAACAGGAGATAAAATAATTTTAAAAAATTATTACTTCCTTACAATGTTCGAATCCATTTTAAAATTTCTTAATATTATTTCAACCTTAGTCCAAAGAAAATTTATATTCGACTACGTATTAGTACAAGGGAAGTGTTTTAAGGTCAAACAAATCAGAACTACCTTAAAGAGCATAAACGTTCCAAATATATTCGATGCCTAGAATAAGATAAAATATTTTATCGATCATTTTGGACCATTAGACAACATATAGAACATCATGTTGATCAAGTTCTTAAATTTTTCCAGAAGTTTATAGAAGTTTCCAAAACTTAAACAAAAACGGTTCTTTGAAATCTACCCACGCGTGTAGGTTCTGCCAAAAGGGAAATTTTATTTCTCTCTAAGTATATGGAAAAAATATGTCTAATGGGTTTAGACTTCATGAATCATTAAGTGTTTACGAAATACAGTAAACACTCCAAGGTAAAGCCAAGCTCATAATTTGTGTTTAAAACTATCATCGGCTATTAAGACAATTACTGTTTAAAAAAATCTCATCCAGAGAGTTTCTAAATTATATTACATAGAATATTTTAAGCGATGATAACACATAACTTTGATCGATTACAGTCTGCTTTGCAATTGGTTAACTCATAAATATTTCGTAACTCACGTTAATTATCTACGAGCAGGTGATAGCGTGATATAAAGGTAGGGCTACGTTATAAGTGTTAGTCCAACATTGTGGATATCATTAAGTTCTTTATTCTTTCACGCTGAATAGAAGTCAGCATGAAACTATTCGCTGCTTTGTTTTTCGTCTTGGTGCTAACTGCTGTTTGTAATGGTAAGTTAGTACTGACGTGCTAATTTTCTGAAATACTGTACTGTACAATAGCTGAGAGTATGATAAATTCTAACACATTACTAGTCACCCACAGTTTGATAGCTGCAAAACAATTTCCGACTACTCTGTATAGTTCATTATATTCAATGCAATAATTCAACATTTATTCTTAGACTTAATTTGGTTAAGAGAAGACTGCCAAATCATGAATTAAAATAAATAATTTATTGAAATTTTTTTTCCTAGATTAATAAAAATTATAGGAAGTGAAATCAAGTAAACTTAATATGTATTATGATACTACCTCTTAAAAGCAAACACAAATGAAATAATAATAATAATAATAAATACAATTATATATCATTTCAACAACTCGAAACCCTTTCTGTCAAATAAATATTCAAAACTAAATTTCGCTCAGCAATTGCAGTGAATTCGTTCAGTTCAGAAACATAGGATGTTCCACGCCACTTACATGGCTTATAAATAACATCATTTGGAGCAAAATATTGACATAATGTTGGTTCAATCCCAATACTGATTAATAATTCGAAAAAAAAATTGTATGATACTTGCAGTGATCAGCTTATCGCTTATGGGAATGAGTGAAGGACATAGTTTACCAAAGGGCAGCACAAACACATATCATGCATGCTGCTACAGTTACCAGAGAGAGCTATCTGCAGACACGTATAACAACCAGTCTAGTGCATGAGCGTGCAGACAAGTGTTTGCAAGTATCTGGAAACACAAAAATATTTTTTTTAAGTTTCATATACAAAAAAGGTGATTCATTACATCAAACAATGTGGTCTGATGGTAATAAATCACTGTATTTACCTCAGAACGTTCGTTTAAAACACCTATAAAAAGTGAATTTATCATGAACCGAGTGTAATAAGTATCTGTTGACAAATAATTTTTGACAAAACCATAGGCAATTGTGATAGATTTATTCTAATAGTGTGTATGTAACAGAAATGCCAATACAATAACATAACTGAGAAGGCTTGTGAGGCAGAACAGATTCAGATTTTGGAGCGAAAAGCCGGTGTAAACGAGCTACGGGAAGGTTCCTCATTATATTATTTGGTACAATTGTTTTTTAAACATAAATTTACCAAGAATACTGGATTGTGAGAGGTCAGGGCAAGGGAAAACTAAGTGCATCTCAGGTCAAACACACACGCTTTATCGTGCGGAGTTTAAAACTTTGTGGAAGGGTAGCGAATATAGTGTGCTTTATTGGGATTAGCTAATAACCTGCTGCTTCGCCTACGCAATATCACTGTGTGATTAATTCCAAAACATTTTACAAAATAAATAGACAATTAAAATTGTCAGGCACCTAATAGATATATTTAATAACATAAAAATTTATTATGATATTTTAAAGTGGTTATGCGAAGGCCTTTTTTATTTTTAGTGTATATCAAGTATCTTTATTTTCGAACTTATGTTTTATAGTATTCGATAATCTATTTTACTTTGATAAAACCACACTTACCTACATTTCATTTTATGAGGTGGACAACTTAAAAAAAATTTAAAACACAATTATTTCATTTTAAATAAGTTAATGACATTTTAACATTTACACTTTCATTTACAATAGTTAAAGCTATACTTAGAATAATTAAATAATTTATACTTACTTCAGATATCTCCCATTATTTAAGAATATTTGATAACAATCGCATCTTTGTTTTAAATGTAGAGTACAGATATCAAATGTCTTATACAATTTATTAGTGTATTCTTAGTTGGCATATTAATTTAATATAATCTTCAAATGTTTTAAAACTCTCCTCTTTTCCTACAAGGATACCAGTGTAAAAATTGAGAACTAATTAAATACAATAATATCCGTAAAAATACCAAAACAAACTCCACCCAATTTTTTTTCTTTGAACTTCAGATATTGACTCCGAAATAATCATAATAAACTTATTTTTATATTGCGTTTAAATTTAACATGCAAAACTGATTTATTCCATTTCATAGTTTTTTTATAATTATTAAATAAATTTAACCTCTGTTACAAATGAAAAGGTGATATTTGGTAGAACGTTGAATAAAAAAGGTTTTCCGAAAGTATGTTTATATGTAATTTAGAATATGTGTTTTTAAATTTATTTGAACAAAAGATATTAATTTTTAATGTTAAAATCATATTTACAATATTTTATCATTTAAAAAGTTAAAATTCAGATAATTGTAAAGATTAATTGGTAGATTTTGCATATTTATAAATCATATAACATTGATTAGTTTTAGACACACAATTTTTATAATAAAAAAATTTACAAAGTTTTCACCCTTTTTTCAGTCGATTATAGAAAAAATGATAAACGTTTAAGAAAATATAAAATTATAATTTTGTGTGTAAAACTATACAATTTCTTACATTTATCTAAAATTGCTTGGATATATAATTTATTACTAAAAACTAACATGCACCAGTTTAATTGATTATGGGGTAAAATTTCGAAAAATGGTAAGAGTAGGTACTCCATGTAATGCTTATTATTCACCATTAATTTCGAACACAATTAGATATAGTATATTCAGAACAATGCATTTTTTACTTAAAACCAAACTGAACTACTTTACACATCTTAGGGGCGGAATCTTTCAAATAACCAAAACAATAAGTTTTATTTTTTTTATTTTTTCCATTTAATTTACATATTACTTAATTAGTTGCGGGGATAAGATTTTTTTAAGAAAATGAAAACTTACCCTGTTTTTACCCCCGTTAAAATTAATTTTAATAAAATTTAAAAAAAAAAACAAAGCTTAATTTTCAAAGCAAATGTATACTAGTTTGTAACTTTTAGCTCTTATTGAATCTGAAGTGTTATTTTTTTAACACATCTATTCCTTTTACCATTTTTTCCAAATTCTTCAATGTTTACTATTGGATTCCAATGATTTTAATTGGCTTGATTATATAAGAAGTTTAATTATTTATGATAAAACCACATTCTCTAATTTTTTTATCTATTAAGGCTATAATGTAGTTTATTATTGGTTCCAAAAGAATCTATTATGCTTCATTTAATTCGGAGATAAAATATTTTACCTTAAAACCATTCTTACCCATTTCACATCTTAGGGGTTGCACTTCGCAAAATGTAAAAATTCTGGTTTGTATTTTTCGGATGTTTAATATTTGTCCCCAAAATAATTTATTCAGCTTAATTTAATTCTGATATGTAATTATAAATATTAAGAAAATACTTACCCTTTTCATAATGGTAAAATTGTGGTTTGTAGTTTTCATCTGCTTACTATGGTACCCAATATATTTTGCTGCACGAAATCAAATAAGTATAAAGATATAATTATTATCTAAATCAACATTACTCATTTTTTACCACTTAGGGGTTGAATTTGGAAAACTATAAAAAATATTTATTGGTAGTTTTCGTATGTTAATTATTGCTACCCAATATAATTTAGAATTCTTAATTAAATATAGATACATTATGAATCTTAAAACATACTATACCCTTTTACATCCCTTAGAGGTGGAATTTTGAAAATTTAAATAATGTTTGGTAGTTTTCATACGTCAATTATGGGTGCCGAATATAATTTGTAACTATTAATCAAAATAGGACACATTATTATTTTTTAAAACATACTTGTCTCTTTTCATCCCTTATTGGTTGAATTTCGCAAAAATATAAAATAATTGGTTGGTAGTTTTCGTATGCTATTTATTGGTACCCAAAACTATTTATTACGATTAATTGAATTTAGAGATTTTACCTCTTAGGGGTTGAATTTCGCAAATTATAAAAATTCTGGTTGGTAGTTTTAGTATGTTTTATGTTGGTTCACAAAATCATTTATTATTTTTGGTTAAATTCCAAAATATAATTACTAACCTAATAAACACACAACTTTTTCTACACTTAGGTTTATAAGAATATGTATATATTTTTATGAAAAATGTTCAGTCTTGGTTTTTTTATTTAAAAATTTCTGCAGTAACATATTTTAAAACCGTTAAAACACTTAATAGCATCACAGTTTAAAAAAAATCAATATCTAATATCTTATTCTTTAGGTAAATCATGTTTATCTTATGTGCTAGATTTTTGTTGTTATTTTATGTTTGCTAGTAAAATTACGTTTTTATTTTATTCTATTTGTGAGTACTTTATGTTTTTCTTGCCTATAGCTTTTATTATGCTTAATTATGACGTGCTTAGTTAATAAATATGTATGTGTTAAGTGTAAGACAAGGCGGCACGCCACTTAAAATAAGACAGTAAAAATAAAATAATTAAAACATTACGAAACATAAAAAAATGTGTTTTTTTGGTATCGTATGTTTATTATTGGTAAAGAAAAATATTTTATTACGCTTAATTAAATTCGGAGAAATAATTATTTATCCTTAAAACATACTAACCCCTTTTTCACCTATGTAGCGAATTTTGAAAACTATGAAAACTACGGATGGTCATTTTCGAATGTAAATAATTATTTCCAAGATATTTACTTATACTTGAATAGTTTCAGAGATATCATTAACTATCTTAAAACAATATTTAACCCTTTTCACCTCCTGAGGGGTGGAATCCAGCAATTATATATAGCCTAATTTCTAAGTTGCCAAAAGATCTTTAAAATTAAAAAAAATTTCAAAATTCGTCAACTAGTTTTCGATTGTTTCTCGAACAAACAAACAGACAATAATTATAAAACAACTATATTTTTGTGTTCTCAATAATGTCATTAAAATTTCCAATAGTTTTTTTTCCCATCATTTCATCAAACGTACAGACCTTTTACCTCTAACAGTTATTAGTATAGATTGGACAGCAACGCATTATTAAGTTAAGTCTAATACAGTGGAAGGTATTTAATCCGTCATTCTATATTTATGTAATCCGGCACCATTCAAGCCTCTCACGTTCAGATGTTTCTCGAGTGTTTTCCTGCTGTAGGCTTTACCGCCAGGTCATATTACTGCGCAGCCTATGTTTTTAGTTCACTCAAGGTTTATCGTTACTCTAGGTTTTAATTTCAGTAGTGTTTTGCACGTTTTCTTACATCTTACACTTCAAGTTTCACATTCATTGGATATATTCCCTAATGATTTTCGAAGAAGATCAACACTCATCTTTTTTTATGTTTAAAAATCTTAGCTCTAGAGTACGGCATCTGGTAAGAATAAATTCGTGAATGGAACGGAAGTCGCATAGAACCGAAATGTTTAACAACGATACTGCCATTTAGATGACGCGAACCAAATTTCTCAAAGACAAAGAGAAACTATAAAGTATTCACTGTTTAATGAATATTTTACCAAATTGGTAGTATTTTAATAAAATTTCTAGTCGAAAATCAGTTTTAAAACCTGGGTTTAGTATTTATTCAAGATTTTTTTGAACTTTTATCGAAGCCATTTCCATTTGTTGTACGATTTTTTCTCTGCAAAACGAATGAATCACGTAGCTGTTCCAACAACGAATTACAGTGGTGGGTGCGGAATCTGTGTGTAATTCGTGTCAAGAATTGTAGATGTAAACACATTTTTCTTAGCGTTGTTCTAAAAATTCTAAAAAAAAATTTTACGTGAAGTTTTGTGTCTGAGTTTTGTATTATGTTTGTATTAGCAATACGATAACATAAAAATTTGCTCGTTACCAAGGTTATATTTTTATACGTCACTTATTAGTACTGAAATACTGGCTTATATATTTTTCTTTTTATATAGTACCTACATTGATACAAATTGTTCTAAAAATCATTGCAGTGCATAATAATTTATATTTGATATTCCTAATAAATAATTGGGTTGTCCCATAACTCAACGTTAAAATAAGTACAGTTGATAGGCCAGTAAAGCATGTTTGATTTTATTTTAAATAGTTGTCAATACTAGGGGTATTTATGTTTGCGAGTATAAAGTCCAATATCTAATGATTTGGTGCAATGTGCTAATTTGAAAGCTATTAATAAAATGCATATACAAAAACATTACGGGAATTCTTAATTTGGTTTTTTTTTTCATTCAGAAATTTACTGTAAATATTTTTGTAAATGGAACAGAAATATCTATGTAAACTTATAGATAATTGTGAACTTGTTCATTTACTCGAAAACAACTGTGAAACTACGACAAAGGTTCGCAGTTATACAGGATGCGGATATTTACCCAGGTATTTATGCTTTGTGGTCCCAGTACTTCGAAGAGTTAAAGTTATTTGCAAGCCTTTCCCTGAATAGCCATCCAGCATTAAATTGGCACATTAATAAGCATGATACAAACATAATTTTTCCTTGGTTAAAAAAATGTTTTTTGTTTAATCATGATTTCCAAAGTTTAAAAAATAATGCGTAGATGAAGCATAAAATAAAATATCAAAATGATGTGCCGATTATCGTAAGAAATGCTAATTATTATCTTAAAAAACGTTTTTCATTAATGTAAAAATAGCCACAGCCATGTGTTATACAAATTTACAGTATATTTTATGGCAAATGGTTTCCAAAGATATATTTTTTGTAAAAGTACGTATAAATTTTTCTGTGTGATTTATCATCTTATCAACGATTCTCGGCTTGACGTTGAGTTATGGGTCATTCTGTGTAATGAATTTCGATATTCCGACAATATCTCTTATACCTTTCACTAAACTTGTTAAGTTTGGCCACCTTACATTTTGTATGGACAGGATGGATGTCTCTCTCATTCAAGAGCTGATTTATAACACGCCAGTTTTGATTCCTTGCGGGACCACGATATACTACCCCATGCGCGGCACGACTGGTTAGGCGCCCTCTCATGAGACATAGCACGTTCAGCACGAAACAAGGGAAATCTTAAGTGAAATTTCCCGCTGTATGCTGATAAATAATTCTATGTATTAACACATGTGCATTTGGGTAAGAGGAAAATTGTATTCGTCGTAAGAAAAATGTTGTGCATACTACACAATAAACAACTTGCTAAATTAAATGTAACAAAATAATTTTTTTTGGTCGGAATGGCATAAATTTCAACAGTGTTTATACGGTTACCAGATGAATTCGTAAATTAAACTTTGAAACATTTAATGAATTAATTATTTAAATTTTCTTAAAAAAAAGACCTACTGATTAACCAAAAATAAACATACGCTTATTATCAAGTCTACTCTGCAAGTTATATAATCATATACTATAGTAGTGACCAAATTAACATTGGTTGATTTAGCTGAACTTCTGTGTGAGAATGATTCGGGTTCGGTTCTCCAACAAATTGAATTGTTTCTTAATCTTTGAAGTAATTTATTATTCATTTTCATTCACATAAATAAAATAGAGAAAAAATTTGGGTGCTTATTATTACATTCGACTATAACATTGCTTTATCAATGCAGTCTCCGGTAGTATTACATAAAAAATACATCCTTTTACCTTAATTGTTTGAAGTAGTATGTAAATGTATTTCCGGGGACTGGGTTCTGGGTGTGATGTCGATGGCAGTGTATGCTGCCTTGAACCTAAGCCTCCAATGACATTACTGTGGCCATCTTAAATGGTCTTGACATTGAAATTTGACACCGACCTTCAAAATTTTCTAAAATTTGCCAAAAATGCTTTAAATTTGCCAAAATTAGTCACAAATTACTCCAAATATGTTAACATTTGCCCAAAATTCTCCAAAATCATAAAAATTAACCTTTTCTTCGAAAAAAAAGTCAAAAAAGTCAAAAAATTAAATAAAGTGTATTAATTTTAAGGGAAAAAAATTCCCGTTTGGAGAGAAATTTTCCGTTTTAGTCATCAAAAATACAAAGGGCTTGAAAATTACCGAAAGTGGCTTAAATACCCCGGTGAAACGCCACCCTAAACCGATGAGGTCATGACCTTGACAATAAGGATGCCATGGCTACCATTTAGAAATGTAGCGTAACCGTTTCAATTTTCGTCACAGCCGCCATATAGAAATCCGTAATTTCTTTTTTTGCTATAAACGCGGGAGAAAATAAACATTATAACAAAAAACCTTTCACCATCTTGGATTATGACAACACGACCGCCATCTTATATCTCCTTAAATTTTAAGCTAACAATTTCGGAAAAAAAAATAAAATTCATAAAAAAATTATTAAATAAAAATTTAACATAAATAATCCCGGCTTCTTAATTATGATATCACAGACGAAATCTTGAAAATCTGTAATTATTCAGCTAGAAAAGCGGGAAAACTTTTTAGACTTAATCTATTTATTAATCCAATTTTAGTAAAATTTAAAATTAAAAACGCTCAAACATCATGGTGTCCTCGGTTTGAACCCGTTGAGGGCAAACATAAAAATGCAGACGGATCCTTCCTCCATGGAAACCTCCGGCAGACTGACCTCCCACCACTAATGGCAAGGTATATATATCAAGTCCGCAATCTTGTTTTCATCAGCTGGAGGCCACCATCTTGTTTTCGTCTCCTAGAGTGCACTACAGCCATGTTAGTTTCAATTTTACTCGCTAAAGTGCAGTAGTCATTTATTACTGTGACGCCTTCTATCTTGACATATGGGTGCCAAAATGAAAATTCGTAATTATTGAACTATAATTTTGGGAAAAATTTCAAAATTCACAAAAAAAAAACCCGCATTAATATATTGATTGATTTGATCGGTTCCTGCCCTCGGTCCAATACTTGACCAATAAAAAAATTTAATTTTATGGGGAAAAATATTAATTTCAATAAATATGGTAGAAAGCCCTAAAATAGGATTAAATTCCTCTACTACCAGTAAGACGATGTTGATATATGGACCGTCATCTTGAAAATTCCTAATAATTAAACTAGAAATTTAAGAACAAATCCAAAAAAACTATCTAAAAATTAAAACAATAATGGACTCGATCGGTTTATGTCATTGGTTCAAATCACAATCAGTAAAAATATTATAAATGCTTAAAAATAATTTTAAATTGAGTTCCCCATTATTTTTGTGGAGTTTATTAGTCATTCTCTCTACTGAAAAAGACTCTTTACAAGATATTTGTATAACGAAATATATAAATTGACACTATACCTAACCCGGAAGTCTATTTTTTTCTATGTATGAAATACATTCGAACCAGTTCATGTACAATGTTATATGTATAGGCCAAGTGTCTTCGGACCACGAGAACAGGTCATGTACAATGTCAGAAGTATAGGCCAGACGTCTCCGAACCACAATAGATACTTCGTCGATAACTAATATAAAGTCTTTCAAGCTGACAAGTTTTTTTCGCAGACAAAATAAAGTCTTAAAACTGTCAGACCTAAATTATCGCTAAAATAAATTACAAGTAATTAGACCAACTGAACACGTTTTATGTTTAACAAAGGACCAAGTATTTCTGAAAAAAAGTCCCGATTGTGACTAAGAAATTAAATTGAAGGATGCTGACGTTTTAAGGAATACTAAAACCAATTAGTATATCATCACCGTGAAAAGTTAGAATACATTCAAGTCCATATGAAGTAAATCTTCTATAATTTGAAATAGTGATGGACACTTAAAGAGGAAGCTTTTCAACGATGAAGAAGCTTATATGTCAACGATTTTGAGGTGAATAGCTCACTTCTATGGCGATGGCTACAGTGACTCTAAAGCTGGTGACGCTATCGAAGACTGTACTGAAACACCTAAAGAAGGTAAGATCAAAGACTGTGATGAAGCCCTGAGACAAAACGATGAAAAAGTTGTAATAAAATAAACAATTATGATAAAGCTTACGATGATCACTGGGCCGATAGTGATATTAAATAAATTTATAGTAAAAATGCAAGGAAGATGACAGGAAAAGAGATTAATTATGCATCATGGGAAGATTCTAACATATCGGTTGACAGGTTAAAACTTCTACATGCTTCGGTTTGTGCAGGAAACTATTCGCACATAAAAAAGTAGCCTTCATATGTAAAGAACAGAGGTAATCTGTCTACTAATATAATGAATTGTTTTACCTGCATTTATTTGTATTAAGAAAAATAAAAATTATATTTTTCACGAAATCTGATTTCCAGCTATGCCTGTGTTCTCGCGCATGAAAGTTAAATGTCTGCTTTATATGTCCATTGCATGTCCTGTGTGTATGTATTGTGTGTTGATTGCATGTCATGTGTATGTACTGTGTACACATTCTGTGTTCATTTTGTGTGTACAGTATGTTCATTTCATGTCCAGAGTGTGTACTGTGTTGACAATTGCGTATACTGTGTGTCTATTGTGTGACAGTGTGAGTGTACTATGTGCTTACTGTTTGCTTTCAATATGTGTAATGGATGTGTATTATGTGTCCATTGTGTGTAATGTGAGTTCTTTTATTTTATTGGATGTGTGTCTTTTGTTGAATTTGTGTTGTCAAATCTGTAGTACTTTGGTGTAAACCATGTTCTTTTGGTCTAACCGTTTTAAATTGATTTGATCGATACTTAAGGTCTGAGAGTTCGTAGACTTTGTCTTGACTACTTGAAATATTTTATATCAGGTATCGACGAAGTATATCCTGTGGTTCGTAGAATTCTGGACTGAATGTCTGACATTGTGCATGACATGGTCTCGTAGTCCAAAGACACTTGGCTTACCGTATAGAATTGTACATGAACTGGTTGGAATATATTTCATACATTGAAAATATATTCTTCCGTAATAGGCATTGCGACCACGTAGCCTATTTATTTATTTGGACAGGAATGTTGTAACGAGTCTTTTCTTTCATAGAGAGAATATTTTATAAACACCACAAAAGTTAATAGAAAACACAATTAAAAATTTATTTAAATTTTTTTTTTACTCGTTTCACTGACTGTGATTCGAACCAAGGCTGGAAACCGATCGTGTCTATTATTATTTAATTTTTTTTATTTTCGGAATTTTTCCTGAAGTCTTAAGTTAATTATTACCAATTTTATAGATGAAGATCAATATCCCATCATCGCCTTACTGAAGACTGGTGTTAGATGAATTTAAGCCTATTTCAGGACTTCACACCATATTTGTTGAAATATTTTTTCCATTAAATTATGAATTTTTATTGGTAAAGTATTTAACCAAGGGTAGGATCCGTTTGAATAAATCAGTATAATAATGCGCGTTTTATTATGAATTTTGGAATTTTCCCCAAATTTATAACTAAATAATTTCGGATTTCCCAGATGATGCCTAAATGTATGGCAGGCCTCACTGTGTTAGATGATTACTGCACTCTAGCGAGTCAAATTCGAACTAAAATGGCAGTAGGGCAATCTAGCAGACGAAAACAAGATAGTGGCCTCTAGCTGACGAAAACAAGATGGCCGTTTCAACAAAATGGTGGACGTGTTTTTATCCATTCTGGTGATATATATTTTGGCATCATGTGAGAGGTCAGTCTGCCGGTGGCTATTATGGAAGAAGTACCTATCGTCATTTTTATTTTTGGTTTTACCAGGTTTAGAACCTAAGATTCCATGATGTTATTGCTTTTTTAAATTAAAAATTGATTATTAATTTTTTTTCAATAATTTGAAAATGTTTTCCGACTTTATAGTTTAAAATTTATGGATTTTCAAATTGATGCTCAGGATGTCATAATCCAAGATGTCGAAATGTTTTTGTAAGAACGTTTATTAATTATTTTTTATTAATTTAATATTTTTTCCCGAATTACTAGCATAAAAGTGCAGATTTTTAAGATGGCGACCCAAACGAAAATTGCAACCTTTACATAAAAATATAAAATGGCGGCCAAGGCATCTTCTTTGTCTGGATAATGACCTCAGAGGCTTAGGGCTACTTGTTGCTGGGGAATTTATGCCACTTTGGGTAAATTTAAGACGTTGGCATTTTGGAGGATATTCAAGAAATTTTCCCTCTAGTTGGAAATTTTTCCCTTGAAATAGAGACATTTTTATTATTCTTTTTAGAATTTTGTTATTGAATTTTTTTCTCACCAAAATTGGACATTTTGGTGGATTTCAGTATATTTTGGGCAAATTTTGTAAATTTTGAGTCTTATTTGGCAAATTTGGGCAAAATTTGAAGGTAAAGTTCAAAGGTCAAGGTTAAGGTCAACCAAGATGGCTGCCTTGACGTCATTGGAGATGTAAGTTGCAAGGCAGCAGACACCACCACTGACACCATACCCAGAAACCAGTCCCCAGAAATACTTTTACATACTACTATTATTTAAAATAAAACTAAAACTTTTGGACATAGTTTCAAACCAGAAATAATATTTAAAAATATAATTATTGATAATATTAATTAAATTTTAACTACAAAAATAAAATAACTTAACAATATTGGAGTATGCTTATAAAGTTAGGTAAGAAAAGGTTAAAACTATTCTATGTACCTTAAAAATTATTAGTAGTTTTTAATTATTTGAACAAAAAATAAATCTACTTTATATCAAAACAAAAAAGTAATTGTTTAAGGAGGGATCAGAACTCATAAATTATTTTTATTGCAGTTATATAGTCATGATACTACCCACTTTTTTTTTTAAAGCTGGGTGGCACACAGGCAAGTCTTGACAGTCACCAGTGTGCCCATCATCCCCCCCCCCTTTAACGTTGTAGTGATATATCACCCCGAGTCATAGTGAAATTATAGTTGAGATTGTTGGTGTAGTAAGACAACACAAATTACATCCATGTCTTACCCGGGATTCGAACCCAGAGCCCTCGCACCGTAGCCCGGTGCGTTATCGACTGCGCCACGGAGGCCGACACCCACTCAGCTGCTACTTCTTCCTGGGATAAATATATTTTGTTTTATGTACTGGAATAACAAGTAGCTAAACAGAAATTCGTAAATGTATTAAAATTTGCTTTAAGAATAATGTAGGTACTGAATAAGTAATGAATAAACAGTGAATAAGAGCGTACCAAGCGTATACGTAACTATTGCCACCACACTTCCAAGCCGCCATGTTTGTAAGCGAGTTGCCGATTGTATTTTAAGGTTCCGACAGCCTAGCGGCAGTCGGACTCTTCCGATCGCCTTTTAAATGAGAATCGAGGCGCCACACGCATCTTAGAATAACAAATAAGTGAAATCTTCCGATAATCTTCATTTAACGATCGGGAACTCCTTTCCGAGCGAATTAGAATAAACGCCGAGAAGCCGTACTCATACTAGCAACTGCCATTACTTCATTGTGTCTTAACAGCAAGCCAAGACCTTTGCAAAAAAAGTATGTTGTCTGTAAAGTCGGTTTACGGACGATAATTTTACATGATAACGTCATAAGAAAACATCGATGAAAAATTGCATATTTTTTGATTTTCTAATATTATTTACAGATTTTGAAAATTTAATTTAAATAATTTGTTTAAATATAATCAAGAACAATTAGTTAAAAAGCCCGCCTTTACCTGTTTGATACTATATAAGATTTTCTCGCACGGTGGTTGGCCTGTTCTTGCACTCTCGGTTCAGGCGGAACGTGACAATATTTCGTGCGTGCAGCCGTCGTTCATCGATTTATAAGACGTTATCTCGTCAAAAACTCAGAGTAGTGTCAGGTTGGGGTGCATATTTGTTCCAGGCGGGTACCCCAAGATAACTGCCATCTTCGCCGACCCGCGCAGGTACAGCGGCCGGTTCTTGTCGGGCCGCTACGACGCCAACGAGATCTACAGCTTCAGGAAGAACGTCTCGCTGGACGCCGTCATCGTGCCGACGCGGATATCGCCCGGCGACCAGTCCGAGGAGTACGCCGAGACGTACAGGATCCTGGTGGAGGCGGCCGACGACCTGGGAGACTACGGCTACCACGAGGACGTCGGGGTGGGCTACTTCAACGGCACCGCGCGCACGGGCTCGGCCATCTCCGTGCCCATAGTGTCCATCCGGGACCCGGAGCACAGCCTCGTCGCCGCGCCGACGAGGAACGGCTCGGTGCTGCGCTACGTCGTGTACGTCGAGTACGGCTCGATGCGGATGGCGTACTACCCGGAGTTCAGCAACCGGAGCCTGGACTTCCTCGACGTGTTCAGCAACCAGCCGAGCGCGTACGGCGTCGTCGTCGGGCTCGAGTACTCGCACCCTTGAGTGGCTCGCCTAGTGTAGGTGAGGCTATGTGATACGTGTGATGCTGCTGGTGCCTCTGGGCGCAAATCTCTGTGCAACCATAACGTCACACGGCAGCAAAATGAAAATAAATCTACAATAGAATGTCCTTCTTGTTCTTTAGTGCCAAACATAAAACATTTTTAAATATCTTAAAATACAGTTCAAAAACGAAATACGAAAACATAAAGACACATTTGTCCTCAGCGTATTTTTAAATGCTTTTCGTGAATCGACCCTACTCGGCTATGTTCGACACGTGGGTATTTCTGAAGCTTTGCAGCCTCGTGTGTGCGTCCAGGTAGGCGGGGCTAGCCTTTAGCCGCGTGGCACACGCCAAGCGAACGAACAGACTGTGTAACTTTCAGAAGGTGAGAAGCGTCGACGTGGTGGAAATCAGTTTTTTAACTTACGCGCCGCATTGCAACACACAAAAAAATGTGGGAATGGTGCTTGAACAAACCTGATGTTGGATCTGTAAGCATGAATTAGAATAACCGTCGTTAAATACAGTCACATCCACAAAATATAATCCTTTAAGCAATTATTAAAAAAAAAAAACTAAGTTTCAACTAATTTTTAGGACGCAAACCAACAGTGGTTTCATGCAGCATCTAGGGAGTAATCCCCCAATGAGTGCCTTCGCTCGATGAGGATCATTTCCGCTAGGGTTCACTTGGGAGGTGGGTACGTAATTAGTTTCCGAATAATACGAAGATCATCCACTGCTCGCTGTTGCAACTTCTCGTTGCAAATCACATAGAATCACATAATACCACTTTGGTAGAATTAATATATTTTCACGAGATTTAGAGAATACTAAATATCTCTATATGTGATCATAGGTGAACATTACCCATCCAAAATTTAATTTTTATTACGATCACCTATATATGCAAAACTCTTTGAAAAAAATTGATGTATTAATGTTTGATTTTAATTTACGAGTAAGACGAATTCCTACTTACCTCTTAACGTGAACACCGAGAAATAAAATCTGAATATGGGCGAAAACGTATTACTATGGCGTCCGTCTTGAAAACAGTGAATTTTAGGTTCTTTAAATGATACATGTAATAGGGAATTTTGATTTAATACAACTTTAAACATACGCCATTGCAGTTTTGCCCTGTGCGCCATGAAAAAAAAATTTAAGAATGGAAAATAAGATAAAAAATTAAAACATAAAATCACAGAGAACAAGCCTCAATCAGCTGATGAAACTGAACATGTTTTATGGACAACATAATGACGACAGCTATATGAAAACATTAAAACATTAAATACCAGGCAGCAAAAATATTCCCTGGAAGGAATAAATCCCTTCTGTTCCACATCAGCCCATTTGGGGTTGTCCTCTGTGAAATTATTTTTTCATAATTATTTTTTTTCATTCTTGAATACCGGCACACAGTATCCCAAGTGTTTTAATTGAGAATTTGACTATCATATTTTGTTTACAGAAGTTAAAAATAAGCAAAAAAATTCATAAACTATTTTTTAAATAAATGCATAGGAAACACAAAATAACTTTGCTGAGAGTCGTCAAACAATATTCAACAATATAAGAAGATTTTGATCAAACACAATGAAAAAATTATATAGAAATTAGAGAATAATTACCAGTATAAATATTGATGATTTCAAACTACATAATTGATAGCTATCAATTCAACAATTATCTCCCGAATTTAAAATTAAATATACCAATGGAAGATCTGTTTTAACTATATGCCTGTATATAACTGAATTATAGGAATTACCAGCATGTAATGAACACGATTGCCTTAGTTTACTTCATATTACATAATCACATAACAGTGGACGTATATATTTCATTTTAAGATTACCAAAAAATAACATTCATATTCTATTTGATTTATATCAAAAATATTTATAATTATTAACTCGTATGAAAACTTATGAAACATATACGTAATTATAAATTTGATTTTATTCAAAAAAAGTATTTAATATTTTTTTAAAGTTTTCAGGGCCTTTTTGGAGAATTTTGTGAAAAAGCATTAATTGCAAAAAAAAATGTTTAAACAATTAGGAAAAACCATTAATATTACGTTTGTTGCAATAAGGTTACAATAAACTTTTGGAAAGCTTGTTTCAAGGGTGCGTAACATCTCTGAATATTTACGCTAGATAATACCTCATGTGTTTTCCTACCATAATGGTATTAACAGTCACCATTCCAGGATTTATATGAAGCTTCAGTCATCCTGGGTACCTACTGTAAACCCACATGGAACTTGAGAAAATACACATGTTTTTACTCACCGTTGTATATAAACTAATTTTCTACTAAGTAATTGTTAAAAAAAAATTACTGCTAACAATATTATTTAATTTATAACTACTTAAACTTATCCACCAACTCCATAAAAATTATGTACTTATGTAAAAAACGAAGGCACATTTATAATTTACCATAGAGACTTTTATGGAAAAAAAAATTGTTGATATTTTCTTTTGAAAATTTAATGGTGAAATTTCTTAAAAATATGTTACAAAATAAATAGAAAATATGTAAAATCTGTTTAAACAATATATTTTACTGTTGTACATGTACGCTTTTAGAGAACGAGGGTTAAAACAACCTAATTAACTTTACCGAAGCAATATTGCACTTAGTGAGTGCAACTTTATCTACATCTAATCCTCTCATTCTCCATTTCTTACGAAGTCTTCATTAGACATTCTTGCCTTAACTTTAAAAGGTCTTGTATCTTCAATGGACAATAAAGAAATATAATTTGCCATTTCAACTTCATTGCGGGTAGCTCTTTCGTCGCCTGTAGCATAAAAAGGGGCTGGAGGTGGCAATCCAGAATCTTTTGGAACTTCTTCGCTGTGATACGCTCATTAAATTTAATGACGTTTGTTTGCTGAAACTTAACTTGGCATTCAACTGTACCCGAAGGGGCAAAGGGAGAGTGGAAAATGAAATTTTGTCGTCTGATCCTCGTTTTGTAAGAAATTTCACTGAAGGTTGAAATTCCTTTCTCTTTCTGTGTCTGAGGAGGAATGCACTCAGCGTGCGAGAGACATACAGACGGAAAGAAAGAGAATGAAGTGAGACGAAGACGATTGTTTGAGACGGAAAAATAAGGGAATGCTCGCGAGACCTTTGCAGTTAGACGCGTCGTCCCGATTCCCCAGAGCGTTATCGCAAAAGAGGCTTTGAGCACGAGAAGTGTAATTCTATTTGCTGTCAGCGCGCACCGAGGGACCCTGAAGCGGTATTCTATCTGTCCGTTCACTTAATGCGGACAAGAATTATTCGCGTGTCAGCGTTTCAGTTCAAAGGCTACGACGAAGTAAATTTAACGCACTTGACACAATTTTTTAAAATCTCTTGCATCCCAGGATTGGTTAAGAAATTGTGAACTTTTATTGTTTCAGGAACTATACTATTTTATTTTCCAGCTTTATTTATTGATAATGTATAATAGAATTTCAAGAATTATTAAGAAGGATTAAAGCAAATATAAATACATATATTTTTTAGTTTTTCTATGAATAATAATGATTATCAATAACAATAATTATCAGTCAACATATATATTTCACTACACACCACCTTAAACTTATTAATAGTAACATTTATAAGCATGCGATTGAATTAATTTTATTTTTAAAAATAGACTGGGATATTTAATCAGAAATTTTGTAAAATTTCGTACGTATTTGACCAAGAAACAGAAGTTATAGCTTATCTTAACAAACGCAATTTTAAATCAATTAATCTAAATTTTATAGACGCACTCCTGGGTGACCACACACTTCGTTAAATGAATGGAATGACCAATACATCACTGAGGTATGTGTCCTTTATATTTGAAATATCTCGTAAGTATGTAGTGCCAATCGTATGTATGTTCTTATGCAAAATGTGGTTATGTCATTGACAGTATTGGTGAACAAACATCGTGTGATGTTTTGCAAGTGACAGTTGGGAATTGGTACGAGTGGTACTACTCGTGAGTACTGTCAAATTTTAGAAAAATTCCATGTCACACTACGTCTTATTTGTGTGTTGTGACTCTGAGAACACGAAATAAAAAATATTAAGGACCATGCATGCACGAAGTAACTTGGCACGGAAACCAGTAAGATGTAAAAATCACTCCAATACGCGCATTCCCTCCCTCTCCAGCCTCTAGATACCACTACCCACGAGGCATTGCGCATGCCTGCAGGCTTTTCGAAGTGACCCGTGCAACTGTGGAACCTTAACATTGACCTTCATGCCACGGCGTTTCAAGAGGAATGTTCGTATGGTGTATTCAAAATACATAACAGCAATATTAAAACCCCAAGAGTATTATGAAAACACTCGCTTTAGTCACTTTTACTCTATACAGAGTAATTTTTTTAAAGGAATTGAAATTATAATGTTAAATTACAGATATTTGTAAATTTGTACATTTACATGTATGGCTACAAAAATAATTTGCATTACTACTGGGTACAGTTTCTTTCCCGGGCATTTGTTCTTTGTGTTAACCCAGTTCCCAAATAAAGTTATTTGTAAACCGTTCCCTGAATAGTTTTCCAGTATTATCTGCGTAAAATAATAAATATAATAAAACCAAATAAAGCCCAATTCATAAATATTGGAATACATTTTCCGTTCTTAAAAAAAGATTATGCTTGTATACAAAGTGTCAAAATTTATAATTATGCGCCAATTTTTGGAACTGCGACAACAAATATTCGTTAGTATTTCCAAACTCATATTTAATTTATGCAGAAATAACCTTATCAACGCTTCGTAAAAATTTACAGTAATTTTATTGTAGTATTACAAATTATTTCTTGGAAAATTGTTTCCAAAATAATCTCTTGTAAAATTACAGAAATATATTTTCTGTGTGGGAACTCAACTTTATTTTGAGTTATAATATGGTTTAAAGGTCAGTTTCCAAATCATGCTCGAGGAACTAGACTGTGAACAACAAGTTTATTGGCTATAATTATAGGTAATTACCAAACATCAAACAAGGGCAGTAGAGAAAGAATATTTAAAAATTGCTAACACCGCAAAATATATTTCATTAATTTTTTTTTGGAAGTTAAAATTTATTAAATGATTTCTTTGCCATTTGTTTTTTAGTTAACTTTTAATTTTGCAAATTTTTATTTCTTACTCTGAATTGTTTGGTAAAATATGTTTGATACAAAATTACCTTAGGCTGAAGCCCATGCTTAAGCCTATTGAAAACTATTGTTCTCCTAAATCAGAAATCCCATAGTAGAGAATAAAATTTCGTAAATATTTAAAAGATACCTAATGTGTTTGTGATATTGAATTTTTTCTTTAGAAATATGGAATAATAGAATCATAATATTTCACCGAATGCGATATCATTAGAAAAGAGATATAAATAAATATATATTTTTAAAACTAAATACCACGCTTGTTATGTCGTATGAATTAAAAAGTAGAAAATAATCTTTAAATTGAAGAAATTTGTTCAGAAGCGAATGAATGAACTACAGCTCTGTATAACGTAATTTTTTTTAATAAGCTGAAAATAAGAACCAAGTAATAGACTAAACATTTAATTTAAATGAAAAATAATTAAACTGTTAATACTTCAAAGTTTCCCTTCGGATTTTAGAACTTAGGTTCGCGCCATAGGCCCATAGAAAGCAGCACCATGGTAACACATTTCCGTTCCATGTGAATTCCGTTCCATTCACGAAACTATTTCTACCAAATGCCGTGTTCCGGGAGCTAAGATTTTTACAAAAAAAATTGGTTGTCTGTAAAGTCGGTTTACGGACGATAGTTTAACGTGACAACGTCATAAAAAAAACATTGATGAAATGATTGCATATTTTTATGAATAAATTTGAATAATTTTTATTGAATTATCACTATTTTGTAGGGATACAAAGAAGGAGTGAAATTAAATCTACAATTTAATTGATAAATTTACTTTTATTTGCACTCATTAATTCAAATATGTTTATTACTTTAACGAAGATATTATTTTAACTATAACTTTTATATATGTTTGCTATTTAACTTCTTCCAATCTGTGTTATTCTGTTAAGGATAGGACGATGATAGGAAAAGTAGGAAACAAATGGGAGTGTTTCAAGTTTAATGTGCCTCGAAAAAGTCAAATCCATGGTTGTTACAAATAGAGTGGAAGAGAGATAGATGTGGCGCAAGCAAACAATGAGCGTAACGGGACACAACGTAACTGGACAATGTGCGTAACGGGACACATTTTTTCGTGCTTGTAGCCGGCGTTCATTGATTTATTAGACGTCACGTCAAAAAAAAGGGTGGGGTATTCTCTTCTCCAATTTTCATAGTGAATCCATCCTAAATAATAACCATTTGTGGTAGAAACTTTAAGACAAATAATATAAATTCATTTTTTTACATTTTAGTTCATATTTAATATTTTTTTTTACAGAATCCTTGAAATGCATTACAGGATGAATTTGTGTCATCAGAAGCATGCATATAACTACAAAGAGCATACTGGTACTCATACACTAATCATTCTCCTATGGTAAACAATATTAGTACATTATAATAATGAAAGTCAATATACATAAATAAAATTGGATGTTGGTATGTATGTATGACGTCGATAAACTCCCACACCATTTGACCGATGGCCATGAAAGTTGGCATATAGATGTGTTTTTTCACGTAGAAGGTTTTTATGCCATCCATTTTTTTTTGTAACTCGCCACATGATAACGCTGCAGCGCATCAACTTCTAAACCGTTCAACCGATCGCCATGGGTAAACAGAAAATCATACGTCATAGACCTACAAATAGCAACTGTGTGTCATTTTTCAATGTTCACCACACTGTCATATAGCGCTATCCATTTTGCTTTAACTCGCGTACAATGTATGACCGAGTGTTAAGCCCGGATAACGCTGGGTAGTACAGCTGGTATTTATATTGTCACGGTCTGAAAATTTCATTACTTTTTTTTTTCTTAAATTTTATTTTACTTTTGTTTCTCGTCAGGTTTACGTGTTGGTGTACGTGCACGTTTCCAGGCTCGGCCGGTTGATTTCGACACGCGGGTATTGGAATATAGGTTGCTGCGACATTAGTTTACAGGCACCGCGGGCTTTTGCGAGGCTGCGTGGTTAGCTAATTCTCGCGGGTTGCTGGCCAGGGCCCGCTGAGAGGTTGCAACACGCCGTTCCAGAAAAACCTGCTGCGCTACGCTAGTCTCTTGTTTGTCGCGCGAGGCTTTTGAGTACGCGTTTCGAGGACTCTGTCCTGATTAGTGATGCCATCTTGCGTCCGAGTTTGGAAACGTAGACGGAAAATTAACAATCGAGCAGCGCAAGAGGGAGAGGGGGAAACTCGTTCGCGCCTGCGCAGAAGGAATAGCTGACTTCATTTGTTTTTCATTTTTTTTTCCTTGTGGGAAGGGAGGGGACCGCGAGTTGCCTTGTGGATAAGTTTTCCCGGTGTTCGTGTGTTTTTTTTTGTTTTTCCGGCATGGCCTAGTTTTGTAGTTAAAACCTCCTTCCAGGGAGGGGCCGAGGCTTTTTGCCTGGGGACCTCTCTGGGAGCCGGGTCCACGTCGGTTTGAAACAACTTTGCTTCGCCTCATGTCAGTAGGGTAAGTGGTTGGCCATGGCTCGTTCGCAACGATCATTTCTTGGACGATCTTCGTCTTAATCTTTTAAACAGTAATGTAGTCTTGTTCCACCTCTATTATTTATTATTTGGTTTTGGGAAAAATTGACGTCGGGTTATAAGTATGTATGTAGTGGTAACTGGGAAGTGTTCTGTTCCTCAGCGGAGAGGCGACGTCGGCCATGTTGTAGAGATAATTGTTTGCCGGCTGACTTCACTTTAATGCGTATTTAATGTATTTAATTATTCGTTAATCCCATCCCTTTGTTAAATGTTTTATTATTAATTTGTTAATCAAATATTTGTTTGATTATTATTATTTTTTTTATTATCATAGTGAATAAAATCTGTGCTTGAATGAACTAATCATGTTTCTTTTCAGTACATAAAGTATACCCTACACTTCCTGTATAGGGAGAAGACTTGATCTCGAGTACCATGCTTACCAATAGCTACCACCCCCCAAATGTTATAGGTTATTTATTGTTATGTGTATAGGAGTACGCGGGACGTCTGATGGAGTCACGTCACAAGTGGTGTGAGGCTTCGGGTAGTCTCTTGTAGGGTTGTTTGTGCTTTATTTTTTTTTCTCTCTTCTCTTGTTCTTCCGAATTTAATAATGTTTTATTATAGAGCAGTGCAAGCAGGGTCGTGTGGGAGCACGCGGCGGACTTGTTGCGTTGTGCTTCACGTATTTTTATTAGTAATGTTACTGTTGTTCTGTTTAAATTTAATGGATAAAAAGTTTTTGGTTTAGTTAAGTTAAGTCAGTGAGTCAGTCAGTCAGTCATCGGGTCGTTCAGGTCACCTATTAGGTTTTATTAAGTTTTAATTACGTAAATTCTAATGCCGGTTTAATGATTAATTAATTAATTTTGAAAATTATCATAATTAAATTTCGGTTAAGAATCTAAGAGTTTGTGTGGAGTTTTTGGTTTAGGAACGATGTTAAAACTTGTGTTAAGTAATGTTATAGACAGTGCTTGTTGCGGATGTGGAAAGTCATGTGTCATGGAGCGGTGACGAGTGGCGCGACGGTCAGCTGTGCGCTGACCTTGAGCGGTTTCCGGCCTGGCGCGACACGGCTCGGCACGGCGCGGCAAGAATCGTTCCGGCCCGGTGTTTACCGGCCGGCTGGACGTCAGACAGATAAGAGTTTCACAGTTATTTTTTTTTTATGATTAATTTTATGTGCGTCATTGACTACACCACACCGTCTAAGTTTTTTTTTATGAGTTAACTTAATAATTTTAAAGTATTTATTTATTTGTCATTATAATTATTTTTGTTTTGATAATAATTAATTTTTTTTTGAACTTTTCTTTTCGAATTATAGGAGGTACACATTAGAAGGGATTAGCTCTGAGAATAGTGTGAGGTTTGTTTATTTGTGTAGGTTAAGGGAATGAACTCCAGGGGAACAGTCTTTGAGATGAGAGAGTTGTTGTGATTGTCCAGCCATAGGAGATGAGCTGGGACAATTTGAGGTGTCCCTGGGAGAGTAGGGACGGTAGCGCAGACCCATAGAAGATGGGCTGGCTACTGGTTAAGGGTCGGGAGAACCCTGTGTTGTTAGTAGTTGGGGCAGGAGTTCCCCATGGTAGTACCGGGAGTGGCTATCCCGTACGGGATAAGGGTACCACTTCAATTAATTTGGTTTGTGGGGTTAGAGTCCCCTGTTGTGTAGTGGGCCTATAGGAGATAGGCACTACAGCGAAATTTTTGGTTGCCCTGGAGGTAAATTCCCTGGGTTAAGTTAAGGAATTGTTCTTAAAGTTAGGAAGTAGGGAAATGTGAATCATTGTTGGAGAATAACATGCCCCTGGACTCATCCTTGGTTAGTTATGCTGTTTATGGAACTGATAAAGATTAAATGTAGGGTGGATCTTTTTGTGTTAATCAGTCACTTTATAAAATGTAAACATTGTTTGCTAATTATTCAATAGGGCCACTTCACAGTTTTACTTAACGGAATACTTAACTTTTGTTTGTTATCAACCTTGTATTAACATAATGTTTTGATATGACGTTAAAAATAATCCCCCCCCCTAAATAACTTGTTTAAATAGGCTTGACAGTGTCGTGTATGTTCTTTGGTGAGATTTTGATACTGGTGTTGAAATGTTTGTTCAGTTTCACTGGGGAGACATCCCCGATGACATGCTGCGAGGAAGGCAGGCTGAGGGCAGAACTGCTCTGAAGGCTGGATCCTGGGTGTGAGCTGCAGATCACACTTCAAGGACTCTTCTCTCCAGCTTCAACTAGGGCTGATCTGTCCACGGTTCATGCCTCTCCTAGTTGTATGTCGTACGAGTAGTTTTACGATGTGCCAGCCACCATCGATTCTTACAGGAAAGAATTGTTTCCTGGGCTATTTTGTATTTTGTATTGGTTTAACTTTTTCAGTTTAGACTTTGGAATTAATTGTTGTGGTAAATCCTAACCTTCGTGCGCTGTCTTGTTCTAGTAGGCATTTAACTTGTAATTCTTTGCCCCTTGTTTTTTTTTTCATTGTTAGGAATTTTTTTTTGGCTTGTGGGGCACAAGCCCTTGTAGACCAGGGTAATGTCACGGTCTGAAAATTTCATTACTTTTTTTTTTCTTAAATTTTATTTTACTTTTGTTTCTCGTCAGGTTTACGTGTTGGTGTACGTGCACGTTTCCAGGCTCGGCCGGTTGATTTCGACACGCGGGTATTGGAATATAGGTTGCTGCGACATTAGTTTACAGGCACCGCGGGCTTTTGCGAGGCTGCGTGGTTAGCTAATTCTCGCGGGTTGCTGGCCAGGGCCCGCTGAGAGGTTGCAACACGCCGTTCCAGAAAAACCTGCTGCGCTACGCTAGTCTCTTGTTTGTCGCGCGAGGCTTTTGAGTACGCGTTTCGAGGACTCTGTCCTGATTAGTGATGCCATCTTGCGTCCGAGTTTGGAAACGTAGACGGAAAATTAACAATCGAGCAGCGCAAGAGGGAGAGGGGGAAACTCGTTCGCGCCTGCGCAGAAGGAATAGCTGACTTCATTTGTTTTTCATTTTTTTTTCCTTGTGGGAAGGGAGGGGACCGCGAGTTGCCTTGTGGATAAGTTTTCCCGGTGTTCGTGTGTTTTTTTTTGTTTTTCCGGCATGGCCTAGTTTTGTAGTTAAAACCTCCTTCCAGGGAGGGGCCGAGGCTTTTTGCCTGGGGACCTCTCTGGGAGCCGGGTCCACGTCGGTTTGAAACAACTTTGCTTCGCCTCATGTCAGTAGGGTAAGTGGTTGGCCATGGCTCGTTCGCAACGATCATTTCTTGGACGATCTTCGTCTTAATCTTTTAAACAGTAATGTAGTCTTGTTCCACCTCTATTATTTATTATTTGGTTTTGGGAAAAATTGACGTCGGGTTATAAGTATGTATGTAGTGGTAACTGGGAAGTGTTCTGTTCCTCAGCGGAGAGGCGACGTCGGCCATGTTGTAGAGATAATTGTTTGCCGGCTGACTTCACTTTAATGCGTATTTAATGTATTTAATTATTCGTTAATCCCATCCCTTTGTTAAATGTTTTATTATTAATTTGTTAATCAAATATTTGTTTGATTATTATTATTTTTTTTACTATCCTAGTGAATAAAATCTGTGCTTGAATGAACTAATCATGTTTCTTTTCAGTACATAAAGAATACCCTACACTTCCTGTATAGGGAGAAGACTTGATCTCGAGTACCATGCTTACCAATAGCTACCACCCCCCAAATGTTATAGGTTATTTATTGTTATGTGTATAGGAGTACGCGGGACGTCTGACGGAGTCACGTCACAATATAAATAAAAATGTAAATGTTTGATTGTACAAAATAGCTAATCTCCGAAAGTTCTTCACCGATTGCTTTGAAAATTTTACACAACCTTACATTTGTACACGCGCATGCTTTTATATAACTAAAAATAAAAAATAATAAAAATAGATCGTGTGTACACTTTAAAGAAGTAAAAATTATTTGGAAATTCAAACATCTCTTTATATCTCTTTGGCTTCAAACACGGTTAAAAAAAAAAATTTCACGAAAAAGGTTGCATTAAAATTCCGCCTTGAAATTGTAATTGAAATTTTACTCGTATCACGCCCAAAGAGGTTTCACTTAAAAAAATCTTAAATCTCTGAAAGTTTTTCACAGATTGGTTTGAAATTTAAAAAAAAAACTGTTGCATTCGTAGACCTGCGTGTTTTTAAATAGTAAAAAAGTTAGTAAAAAAGAGCGCGTGTAGCTCAGTACAAGTGATAGGAAAACTTCTGTGGAAATATAAACCTAGACTTGCTAGTCCTCTCCTAATATCTATTTGGTGTCAGAAAAGTATTAAAGTATTAAAATTTAAGAAAAATTTTCATTTTAATTCGGCTTGAGATTGTAAATAAAATTTTACTTTCATCGCACCCAAAGAATTTTCACTTTAAAAATTGTGAAAGTAAACATATGTATTAGAAAAGTGTGCTCTCTCTGTACCTTCTTCTCCATTTATTCAGACTGAGTCACAGCAACGCGTGGACGGGTACAGTTGTACATCTATATCAATTAAAAATGTAAATGTACCGTTTTTAAAAATATTAAATCTCCAAAAGTTCTTCACGGATTTCTTTGAAATTTTTACGCAACGTTTCATTCAATAACGCGCGTGCGTTTATACTCGTATACCTATGTCACACATGTGATAAATAAAAGATATATTAAAACATAGAGAGGTAAAAAATATATAAATGAATAACTGTTCGTCTTCTGTTTGATAAATAAATATATATATATAGGAAGACATAGACATACACAGATATATGGAGAGATTTAGAGACAAAAATAGCGATATAGATTGACATACAGATAGAAACATAGATACATAGAGCTTGAGTGATATGGATATATATAGATAGAGAGATGTATAGAGATTCATACATATAAAAAATAGTGATATTTATAGAGGCACACGTATGGAGATATATAGAGGGATAGAGAAAAATGCTTTGATGTGTCATACTTAACCCAAATTAAAATATGTATATATATATATATATATATATATGCTCTATTTTATCTTTCGTTCCCATTTAACCAGACTGAACTCCATCAAGGCGTGACTGACACAGATAGTAATATCATGAATATTACTAAACGATTTACACCCCGAAAAAAGAAAATATATCTCTCAAAATAGAACATCTATTTAAACCTGAACTACAGAACAAACGGCCTAGAAATAGCAAAATAAATTTTGACATTCGTTTTCACCATTGTTTTTTTACGAGAAAAGTTTTTATCTAAAATTATATCGAAAAACAGTTTTCGTCTGAGTTGAGGTCCTGAATTCAAGCCCCAAATTGATCATGATTTCTTGAAATTACTTTAAACAATAAATAAACATTTTAATAGCTAAGAATATAATCGTGTTATAAGAGGAGCCAAAGTAGCTGCAGCGGGTGTTTTCCAATAAAATTTACGTGTAACGTGTAACACCACATCCTTCGTATTTGCAAATGAACTCGCAAAAACAAAAATACTGTTCTCTGAAAAATAAAAGCGTCAACATTGATACACGTGCTGTTGCGCCCATGTTAATACTACCTACGCAGTAATACACTTTCCTAGTTCGCGTGTGTGTTTTTTTTACGTCGACTTACGCTAATTGAAATGGATGTACATGCTCTTTTAGCAGCAAATGTGACCCAGCAAAGCGCATCATGTGTCCCACGACCCCTCCAACCGTTTTTCATAGGTCACATTACACGCAAAGCAGTGAAATGGCATGCAGTTATTACGCGGTTGCACAATATAATTCAATTTGAAATGTGACTTAATTGATGAAATTTGAAGATGAATGTGACTCTTTGCGTTTTCAAAACACAAAAACGCTTTTGCTGGTTTATGTTGGAAAACACATAAAACTCCGTAGCAGTTTAATCACGAAATACAAAATTGCAGAACAGACGAACAGAGAAGGCTGACACAGGATAGTCTAGTCGTTCATATTTTTTATAGCAAACGTAATTTCATGGAATTACCTGTGTTGTGTTACCACGTGACATTGGATATCAGTATATACTACCTTGTTTTCCGTGAGTTTATTTGTTCATATTTGTTTTTTGTTCCCGAATTTTTTTAAGTGTTAACGTGAATGGAACGGAAATGCTGCCATCTGTGGTGGATGGCACGAACCAAAGTCAAAAAGCCAATTGGAAACGTTGCAGTGAAACTTATTAATGAATTTAAACAAGATGGGCAGTATTTTAATAAAATTTCTTGTTGAAAATCAGTTATAAAGACGGGGTTAAATATTTTTTTCAAGTTGTTTTCGCTCTTATTGGAACCGTTTTATTATGCAGTTTAACATTTCTCTTCGCAAATCGAATGTTTTTACTGTCGGCGTAGCTGCTCCGGCAGCGAATTCTAGCAGCGGGTGTGAAAAATAGGTGGTTATCGCGTCCAAAAATGTAGCTGAAAACACAATTTGCGTATATTTATCAACTCCTGCATTATTTTAAAGAATTCTACATTAAATTTCGTTTCAGAGTTAAGTATTTTAAATGTATTTGCAACATGAGAACACGAATTGGCTCGTTACCAATATAAGATGTTTACAGATCACCAGCGAGTACTGAAAGACTCGCTCAAGTTTTTTTTTCCATGATAACAAGCAAACATCAGCCATGGCGCACGTCTTACATAAAGAAGTAGACTCAATATTTCTCATTGCAAAAATCATTAAATGTACTCGTCTGTTCTTTCAGCAAACAAAATAAATATGTTCCACCATTACGTATGTGTTCCGTCAAATGACCAGGACTCCGGAAAGGTGAGTGGAAGGTTCCATATTAGATTTTAGGCCAGACCGCAAAAAAAAAATTAACTTGTTAACTTTTCTTCCCGCATTTATGACTGGTGGGTGTGTTACCCAGTTATACCTCGATTCTACAGAAAACCACCGAGGAATGAACCCTCGCTTGGAAATTTCCGAATGATAGCGCTCAGAAATTTAGCAGCAAAAATTCGTCGTCATAAGTACTTGGAATATATTTCGATTTTCTCAACTAAATACTTGTTTCTAAACGAAAAATAAACTGTGCGTGCGCTGATAAGAAATTCCACCATAAATAAACAAACCCTGGTTACAAATTATCCAGGGATGTTCGTAAGGTTACGGATATCTTCGTTTATTTAAGGATATTTAAGATAACATTCTCTTTGAAAATATACGGAGTTAGTCATGGCTTCAATCGCTGCCATGACTGGCCAATCCCCAAACAAAGAATACTATGCATGCGACCCTCTCCCTGCACGGCTTATCCCCCAAAGACTAGGCGTAGAGGCTTCTTCCCAAAATGCACATCGTTTCAACAAAATACACTTAGTTCTGGTTAGGTTAGAGGGAGAAAAAATCTTAGGACATGAACTCACAAGTGTAGTTTCGTAGTTCACACAAAACATTAATAAACTTGTAAAATCCACAGAAATCACAATTTTCTTCCTTTCTCGTGCGTGTTTATATTGTTTACAGCGGGTCGTTACCACAACGCCGAAATACATTAACTCTAAATACCATAACGCCGAATGCCAAATTGACCGCAACGCCGACAGCTAGAAAACTGCTGTGTACCAGAACGCCAAAATACAGTAACGCCGAAAAATGTTGCTGCGGGGAGGGGTGGCCACAGGAGCAAAATGAAAAACAACTGAATGAATTTGTGTGTGTTTCTTAAATATATCTTAACGCCGAAATACCACAACCTAACCGAACCTAGGCTAGCCTAACCTAGCCTTACCTAACCTGACCTAACCTAACCTAGCCTAACCTTACCTGACCTAACCTTTGTGGCAGTCCTGCAATGACATTTTTCGGCGTTAATGTATTTCGGCGTTGTGGTAATTCGGCGTTGTGGTACACAGCAGTTTTCTAGCTGTCGGCGTTGTAGTCCATTTGGCATTCGGCGTTATGGTTTTCGGCATTATTGTACGTTCGGCGTTGTGGTATTTCGGCGTTGTGGTGCGTCCTCGTTTACAACGGAACACAGAACTCGGAAGACAAGATATGGCAAGGTTTTAACGAATATGACGTTATTTGAAAATACGAAGAACCATTCGTTCACCTGAGGAGCATTCACTGTTTAAAGGCTGTAATTTTATTGTAATTGTCATCAGTGTAGGTGATATCTAAGGTCCTTTTCAGCGAGGTGGTTTGGTTGATTCAACTAAATTGCCTGGTTGATTCTGAACTAGTTGACTGCTGGTTTCATACCAGGAAAAATGTATAATCAAATTCACTTCCCGACGGGAGGTCAGTATTATGTTAGAAATCGAGTGATTGCTCTCCTGCAAGAATAGAAGCAGAATTGCCTCTTGTGGTAGGCTGCGTGCTGTTGAAATAGGCATTGCATTTTCATGCCACTCGCCTACAAGCTCCACTCCTTTTGATATTATCGCTGCTTTCCTCACACCTCATATCCCATATCGCGGGACTACTACGTAATTCTTCTATGAACTGCTCCACATCGAAACAGACAGGGTTAACGCCCTCCATTGCGACCTCGGTGGACTCAACTAGGCAACTGGTGCGAAGGACAAAAGTCGGGTTGTGTATTGTATTGAGTCTACGAGTGGGGATGAAAACGTGAGCGATATAGGTGCCTATTGGCCACCTGCCTGAGCGGACGAGGTGACTCTGTGTGAAGGGGTTCGGGCGGTTCCCAGTCATTAGCTGCATCGCTACACTCCTTGGCACCCGTCCGTGAAAAAAAGTGGATTCAACTAGTCGCCTCGTCTGAAATAAGTCTAAGGGTGGTTACAGTGTCCCTAACGAAACGGCCAGGTTTCAGGACACATAAATTCCTTTAGATGTAGCCTGCACACATAGTTTCGTTTAGATTAAAATTTTCCGGTACTGTCGATTTTATGTGTCATAAACAGGTGAGACCCCTTTTTTTTTGGTCCAAAATTTATCTCTGGGAAAGTGCGATGGATGGGTTGGATAGGATTCGGTGACGTTACCGTATTCCCAGGCATGTGTGTGTGTGTGTCTCTCGCGCGCACACCCTTAATTCCGAAAGTCGATAGGAACCAATTTCCGTAGGCCCTTCCCAATCTCTCGCCTCCATTAATTGGCCATTTCGGGTCATTTTCACCGGAGCTTACACTTCCAATCCCCCCTCCCAAGGATTTACTCCTCTTCACCCTTACTCTGACGTCACGATCAACCCTCTCCCATTTGGCCAGAAGCGGCTTGGCTTGTTACGCAGGGTTAAAACCGGCGCGACCTATCTCGTGGAGTAATCACGCAAAAAGGTTGGAATGACAACTAACGACTAGTGTAATCGAGGCTGGTCAGAAGAAGAGTTAAGTTGGATATAAGCCATCCACCTGAAATATTTTTGACGTGATAACGTCTTATAAATCGATGAACGCCGGCTGCACGCACGAAAAAGCGTGACTCATTGCTCATTGTCACATTCCGCCTGAGCCGAGTGTGCAAGAACCGGCCAGCCACCGTGCGAGAAAATCTTCTATAATATCAAACAGGTTAAGGCGGGCTTTTTAAAAGCAGCAATTTAAATTATTTTATTTATTTGTCCAATTTTGTCATTTGAAATTAACAATTTATTGACATTGATTTGATTTCCGTTTATTTCTATAACAAATTGTTCGTGATTATATTTAAACAAATTATTTAAATTAAAATTGCCAAAACTGTTAATAATATTTGGAAACTAAAAACTATGCAATTTTTCATCAATATTTTCTTATGACGTTATCACGTAAAATTATCGTCCGTAAACCGACTTTTTAGTAGGATGTAAAAGTGGCAAAAGCACCAAGAGCCCAGTAGCCAGCTGCCACCTTGGTCGATCATTACCTTTGACATCGGCTTCGGCAATAAACTTGTAAGATCATGATCTCAGCCGTCATCTTGGCTTCAGTCATATTGTATTCTAGAAAATTTCATGTGTAGGATCAATGTCAGAAATAAAGGTAAAATGTCAAAGGTCAATGACATCCAAGAAGGTGGCCTTGACGTCACAATCCAGAATGGCAGACCGATCCTTGCTCCTCATTTCGGACACTGAACCGGGAACGCCTTTTATTTCACTTCTATTATTTAGTAATTTACATATAAAACACCCAAAAAAAATCAGTGTGTCATAAAAATTTTCTCCATCATGATTTCTGAAATCTAGTTGCACAGAATGAGTGAAATCACTATTTCTCGTTTAAAACAGAAAAAGATATTTTGCTAATTTATTAGTAGTTTAAATATTTTTCACGTGTGGCGACACTAAGGTACTGACTGCCTTATTTTATATTCATCCATTAGAAAAATTAAATATTTTTATTGATAATAACCAATATTATGTTTAAAAATAATATTTCAAAACTATTTAAAAAATAATGAACATAAAAGATCACATAATATCAACTCGATAAACATAACAATTTTTTAATGTAGACACATAAATGCTGGTCTAATTTCTTATTGAGCTCAACCATTGAGCTATATAGACACACTATTATTAAATAGAAAATAATTGTTCATAGGCACATTTTATAGTTACAGAATATAAAAACGTATTTTAAAACTTTCGATTAATTGTTTTTCTAACAATTAAATTTTAGAAATTTTTTTCCATAATAGTTTTGGTATCACAAATATTTATTTGGCACAAGGCGCGCGGCTATCTGGACCACTCAGCACGCGGGTATCTGGACCACTCAGCCCGCGGGTATCTGGACCACTCAGCACGCGTGTATCTGGAGCACTCAGAACACGTGTATATGAACCACTCAGCACGCGGGTATAGCAGAAAAATGCATCCGCTTTAGATGTCATCACAGTTTTCTTCCAACAGTGGTGGGCACGCAAGTCATTCCGTCCCTTTCTTACTAAAATTGCACCAGAAACACGCCGAAAAAAACTATAAAATCCAAAATAACAATTTTTTATGTTTAGAATTTTTTTACTATAAATTCTCCCACCGCCTTCGTTTTCACCTTTATTTCATGACAAATTGGTTGGTGCTAAAAACATCATTTTCAGCTACTGAGCAGTATGTAAGTAAAATAGTACTATTTTATAATTTGGTTTCTCAGGAAATCATTGGATACTGGCTATTATAAAACATATAAAATTATGTCTTACCAAAAATTGTTATCGCAATGATTTTTAATAAGTATTATATATGTTTCAAATAATCCTTTTGGATAGAGTCCTTTAAAGAGTATTCAGAAACAGTCACAAATTCTTTGAAACTCAGACTACCTTAGGTGGAATGGAGGAATACCATTTCCGGCATAAAGAACAATTAATAAGAGAATTTTAAACGTGTTAGCAAATATTGTTTAGCTTCAAAATATTTGCAAGAATATCCAAGACTTGCCTTGTAAAGATAATTATACTAACAATAAATTGTCAAATGTATATGTTTTGCTACCGAAAAATAAATTATTGCTTTCACTCAGTATGTGTTACTAGATTTAAAAAATAGTTGGAAAATTTTGTATGACACTCAGATTTTTATGTTTCTTATTTTATGTGAAATTTACACAACTTAGTGATTTTTTTTTCACACTTCACAGGAGTCCAAAAAAGATTAATCCAAAATACTGTAAAATAAAAAGGAGGGTAATTAATATACACAGAACGATAAATAAGTGTAAAATAAAGAAATAAAAAAAATTGCAATGCATTTTGTTAAACCAGCAAATTTTAATTTGGATTTATGTTTTATTGACTGATAACACATATAAAATTTAATATTATAAATTAATTTAAATCCTTATTATAGGGTAATTGTTAAAAATAAAAAAAAATGTTAGAATAATTTTGCAAAACACATCTATGTTTCTCACTAAATAAACTTAACCTATATATTTGTTACATTTTTAAATTTTAAACAAATGATTTGAAAAAAAAAATTGTATGAAATGTCGGATCGAATATCATATAAATTGAGAATATCGAATATTTTTGGAGTTCTCGCAGACCCCTTAATAATTATATATAAAAAAAGGCGTGTGTATATAATTAACTGTAAAATTTTCAAAGAGAATGGGTTGACTATTTTATGCTTTTAACTTGACGTATCTCAACTAAAATAAATGTATAAACTTTAATATGAATTCAGATTTTTATCTGTAGTTCTAAGAGTAAAATAACATTTTTTCCACAAATGGCAATTATTTGTCTTTGTCATTACACTAAGGCAATTAAAATGCACGTGGTGAGAAAAAATATGTCAATAATAGTATCGAAATCGTCATACACAAGCGATCCATAAAAAAAAATTATGTAACTGGAAAATACTATCTACACCAACCGAGGCTAACATTTCTAAGGGAGAGTGATATTTGTGAACTGATATGCAATTTTTTTTCACAACATGTGTGAATTTACTAAATAAGTATTTATGGATCACAATGAAATCGTTGAAACTAACATTTATAGGCAATATAACCATAATCTTAAGTAACGAAATTTAAATCTTTAATATTCAACCATAAGAATGCCAATTAAGTGCTATACAGGAAATTCAATACCAGTAACGGTCGGGATTAGCAACCATACAGGAAAATTTTACCATAAAAGTGTAGATAAGATCAAACGACAAAAGCAGCCTGCAAAACCCCGAAAAGAAAATTTACGACGCAACTAAAGACATTTGCATGCACACAAAAATAGTGGGGTGATAAAATGACAACGATTATATTAGATTCACATGAGATCCAGGCACAAAAAAATTATACGACGTGCTTGACATAAAACAAGTAATGGCTGGCAGTTAGACTGGCACACCCATCATAAACGCGCTTTTTTTTAAAACTCTGGTCGTGGCATTAATGGGCGATGTGCATGGTACCACTGGAAGCAAAGAGAGTGCAAATGTCATGACGTGCCCACATTTTGTCCTAAAATAAGGAAGAAACACGTACCTCAACGCAATAAAAAGCAAACCAAACTTTTCGTCGCATGCAAAGCCAAGCAAACTTCACGGAAATCTAACAAAAAATACTATATATAGTTATGTTTATTATACGGGGAGCATAAAGGATAACAGCCCCTTGAATACATCGTGAAATTAAAACTCAATAGAAAAAATAACGATGTGTAACACTTAATGTATTCCAAGTTAAATTATTATAGATCACCAAAACACTAAGTGTATGAAACAATATTTTTTTGCGTAAAATACTGCAGAAACCACCAATAATGCGATATTACCTTAGGATAAAATGTTTTCACTAAGTAAATACCATTATAAGATTCTTATGGTGGAATTCATAGTAGTAATATAAGTTTATTCTTAAAAAAGTCCCCTTGTAATCGTATGTAAGTACTTTTTTAATATATAAAGTCAGAAACAATTATTAGTTATTTACTACAATGATGTATTTCTTAATCAAGTAATGCTTAACCAAGTATTGCTATTATAAGTTCAGATTAACAAAATAAATTAATGTTTGTTTTAAAAGAATTCATATTCGCCAAATAGGAAATACCATATTTTTCAATAATTCACAGTCGATAAATAAGCAGTTATTCGTCTATATAAGTTGTTCATCATTGAAAGTATTAGTTCTTGATCAACCACTATCTTATCAAGCAGCACTTTATTTAGCACATATAAAATTAGGGCTCATAGAACACTTGTTTGCCAAATAAGTCTATATTATGTAACCCACCCTAAGTACCTTAACAATCAAGTAACTAAAACATTTCAGGGCTTCTCATGAACTAGTTTTCTTAATTTTGTTTACCAAATAATGAACAGAAAACGGCATTTTACTAAAATACTGATATTATATTTGTGGCAGAAAATAAAAATGTTATCTTTATGTTAATATGTATTTTTTGTTCCTAGTTTAAGGTATCATTTGAAGGTGACATTTAGCTAATGAAATTTACTCGTCCTAGCTAATTTTAAGTGAGGGAAATTTGTCGCCCGTACTGGTTTCTCATGTTATATGTATCCAACGTTATTAGAGAACAATTTACTCCTTTTTTGGTTTAAATGAAACCTGAGAAATTTTAAGATACGCTTGTAGCACACTTCTTATTTTTTAGACATATTTCATTTAATTTTAATAATAATTACTAAATATAAGTTTTTCCACCTTTAGATGCCATAATCAGAGCATATAATCTCTTAACGAAGAGCTTGCTGCACTTACTGAAATCCTACATCATACTAATTAAATTTTCAACACAAGTCGTCTCAATAAATGTCTAAGACTCAGTGAAAGTTTCTTGAAAGTCAGTCCAAGCGAATAGTTTTTAACATACTTTAAAAGATTTACTAAACAAACAACTTACTTTTTGATTACAAAAGTTTTACTTGGCAAATTTAAGCAAGCTATAATTTCAGAATGGTTAGCTGACTAAGATACAAAGTTTTCGAATGTCAACGATACTATTTAGATATAAAAAAATATCTCATTTTACGAAAAATAATTAAATGTAAAATTTTAATTACATTTTCAATGTAGCCTAGAAAGTAAAACAAACAAAGTTATAAAACATTATACTATGTCGTTGAAGGTAAACACACGTATTTAAAAATAACACTCCTAAAGTTAGAGATTTACAGTTAAGTTATTAAAATTCTATAGTAAGATGTCACAGCAAGAAAACACCCATATAGTGAAATAACACTATAGTACAAGAGAAAATTTGACTTATTGGTAGAGAAAATAGCTGAAATAAATTAAAATACTTATATGTTCAGCAAGATTTTGGGGCCTGTATACGAAACACTTTGGCACTAAATCGATCCTTTTTAACTGAGTCATGACAAACACTGCGGAAATATTAATTCAATGCAACATTTGTGGATGGAGTAAGAGGACTAAAATTCCCTATCACAAGAGATGCAAGTAAGTCACCTGGCGGCTAACACAAAATTTTCCAACATTTCCTGCTGGCTAATATATATATATTTTAAAATAATGTCTGTGCAGACATTTCTATACGTGATAAGTAGAAACTTTCACTGGTTAATTATTATTATCATTATATAGAATTATGTATGTATGCGTTTTTCTTTAACGATTGGACCACCATTATGCAACCTCGCCTTAGGTGACCCTAAGAAATCTTTAAGCAAGACGAGAAAACCTCAATCCTGTATATGCATGCTGCAATGCAATGCGAAACGCCAGTATGATGTACTATTTTGACATATCTCAAACTCGAAGGATTTTTGGACAATGCCTGCGAAAACCTGCAATCTACTTTAGGCGAATAACCGTTCATCAAAACATGTTCACAAGAGTACATTAAAAAGGCTGGAGTACACCACTAAAATAAGGTTTTTCACCACCTATATTAACGTAAAAGCATTTGACCAGTAGTTTACAGCGAACATAAATAAAAGTACAATTTTTATGAGTTTAAGTACAATTTTTATACTTTAATGTCAAAGATAACGAAAAAAATCCAGGAATCTGAGAATCTTACATATCAATATTTATAGATAACTCGGTGAAGCAGAAATTTTTTTACTACCGTGAATATAACGCAGATGAATTCAGCTATGAGCAAAAAAGACTCAGTGAAATAATTTCTCACATACACCCTTTGAGGTGGGTAGGTGGTCAGGGGATGTGAAAAAGGCGAAGAGTGATAACCACCCCTGGTATCCGGCGAAATGAGCATTGAGGATCCATCAGAAGAACGATTCGCTGCTAAAAAGCCGGAAAACCATCAGTGACACAAAAGCTCACATCAGAAGGGCAGCATAAGATTCCTTGAAATGGAATCAGACACGCGAGCAGTTCCGAACACACCCGAAGCTCGCCGCTCGCTTGAGCATATTCGCAGCCGGAATATAAATAACACTATTTTGGAGGTTGGACGTGTAGTAAGTGTATCATCCGACCACCAGGAGCGATTGATTCGCTGGTTATAAAAATACAGATCCTGATAAAAACATGAAAGCGGATCTCGCGTCCAAGTGCCCGACCTCCGCGTGGCTGACCCTTTTCTGTCCCGGCCAACTGTTAACAAGCATCCTGTACTCTCCTATACTGTTAGCGCATGCCCATTGCATCCCACATATCTGTGACCACATTTTCTGCTGTGCCTACTCAGGACTTACCTGGACCCAACTTGAGATCACTTTAACCTAGATTTAATACAGGGGAGTTAGTCATGGCTTTAATCGCTGCCATGTGTGGCCAATCCCCTAACAAACACACGATGCTTGCGACCGTCTCCCTGCGTGGCTAATCCCTAGCTCGACTAGGCGTGTAGGTTTCGTCCTGAGACGCACGTTTTTAATATTTTGGAGGTATTTATTTTCACTGACCTAACAAAACCAAACTTTCAATTTAGTTACGATCATCTAGACGTGCGTATACATATTTCCCCTCCCCACAAGTAAATTACAAACGAATTTCCCCCAAAATTTTTTATGTTTTTAACATACTTGTTTTACAACAGAAAAAAAAAACACGAAAATGCACAAACGCGAATTCTTTGGGCGTCTGACTTCATGTCAATGAATCTAAGGTTTCTCGTAAAAGAAAATGAGAAAAAAAGTCTGAGTAGGCGTAGCATCTCCTCGGTGATGGTTAAGATAAAACAAGCTACCTTCAGCTCGGAGACAGAAATACTGTAGGGATGGTTATCAGGCGTGGGGAGAAAGGTCAAACGTCCAAAAGGATGGGAGGCAAAAATAAAACCCTCGTGGTGCTGTATGCAAACCCGAGAGCTGAATGTTTAACTCCCCACTATTGGCCACGCTCACCTCGGGCAGATGAGGAAAATGACGTCGCAGAGACGTGTTTGAACAGGAGCGCGTTGTTTGGCCTAAAATATTTGGCCTAAAACTGTTTGAGAACATTCACTTGGCCTAAACCTTTTTGACCTAAAGTCATAAGGCCTAAAATTATTTGGCCTAAAGATGTTTGGCCTAAACATATTTGGCCTAAAACCATTTGACATAAATTTGTTTGGCCTAAAGTCTTTTGACCTAAAATTATTTCGCCTAAAGGCGTTTGGCATAAAGTTATTTGGCCTAAAGTCATTTGACCTAAAATTGTTTGACATAAAGTCACTTGGCCTAAAATAATTTTGTGACACTTATTTGACCTAAATGTATTTAGCCTAAAGTCATTTGACCTAAACATATTTGGCCTAAAGTCATTTGACCTAAACGTATTTGGCCTAAAGTCATTTGACCTTAAATTATTTCCTCTTTAAGTAGTTTGGCATAAATAATTTAGCTTGAAGGTATTTGGCCTAAAACTGTTTCAAGAATAATTAACTCTGATTTTTTAACAGGTTCTTCTAGCAAATAGTAGAATGTTTTAGTTACTTCCAGCTATGCTATATGTTAAGCTGTAGCGTTTATAGAGCAATAATTTACAACCCTTTATTTAGACATACAAAAATTTCTAAAATGCACACAGAATTGCAGTTTACAAGATCATTATAGATGTAAATTGCAAATTTGCTCACTAATATAAAACTTGTTTCGCATTTGTAAAAAAAAAATTAAGTGATGGCATATTGGTAGAGATGATGGAAAATAGCATTTATAAATCAGACTCATAGCAATATGTTTTCAATTAAAGAATATAATTATGTTAAATACTATAATTATAATAAACAATAAATTAAACAAAAAACAATTTATTTACCAAACAGTTGAGTCAGTTTTTGGAAAGCCATTTTTTTGCACAAATTCTTTGTTATTTTTAAGTACTATCCTACACTGTGTTTATATAGAATATTATTGTTTTGGTTACAAGAAAACACAAATTAATGTGAAATTGCTAGTGCGTGCATAACATACATTTCCAATAAATCTAAAATAAATTATTTTCGAGATGCTTTGGGTTAAATTATAGCTGTTGATGTTTGCAGTTAATAATTGTACTCTCATTTAGATGAGACTTTTATTACGCTTATCTGTTGTCTTTTATTCATCCAATTATCGATGTTACAGTGTGTGCACAACAGACCATTTGGATTACCGACATAAAGTAACAAGATATATTTTCTGTGCCTTACAGTTGATAGTGGCAACATGCATTTTAACAACCGCTACTGATGAAACCTACGTGTTGCTTAGAAAGTAGCGCCAGTTTGTTCTCCATGTCACAACTGGTTCCCATTTACGTGTTAAATAATTTGTCGAGTTAAGCAAATAGTGCATGCACTCAGTATGACGAAAAATTGAAATACACAAAAAAATACTGGATGATGAAAGTTTTTTTTTTTTACAAGTTGGTGCATCTCACTTGGAAAAACGTTGGCTACAATTACTGACTTTGTATTGGAAAATGTTTTTGATATCTACAAAAAAAAAATTTGCAGCAAGTCATTTTTGTATGGCAATCAAATTTTTCTGCTTAAAGCCTGATTGGAGCATTTTATAGATAATTAGCAGAACCCGGTAGATATTGTTCTGCCATTGTAAGATAGAAGTTGATGCGCTGCAGCGCCATCTAGTTGATACGCTACTAAACTTGACAGGAGCACCCGCTGGGCTAATCTGAAGATTGCCTGAAAATTTCTTCAAAATCGGTCCAGCCGTTTTGTGTTCCATAGGGAACATATGGGTGCGTATCAATTTTTATTTATTAGAAGATATACCACATTGTAGTATTTAATAGCTTATAAATCACTTTGTAGCATTTTATAGCACCTATATAATTAAAACTATTATCCATCATCTCTCTAGATATTTGGCATTCATAATTGAGAATGTTGCCTTGTACTACTAGTCAATACATCGTAGTGCACTCAATAAAGTATATTGCAAATACTAAGAAGCGATGTTTGAAAAATTATTTTAATGTGGCTTGGGCCACTAAGCATCCTATATATTTATAATTAATAATTGTGCTAGCTGGCAACGACTGATTTTTGTCGATGGCTTGGAACATTGAATTGCGATGGCTTACCATTATTTGGCGTTTAAATTATTTTGTTCCATAACTCAAAATTCTGATGCAGAATGACGAGAATGTTTTATTGTACCAATTTTAAGGGTTTTCACCATATTTATGAAAAATTTGCGGTAAGTATTTTAAGCTAAATATTTTCCGTGTATTAAATTTAGTGCATATGTGTAATATGGACAAACGTAAAAATTTAATTTAAAATATATTTAATTGTCTGAATCTGCGTTGGTGAAATAATTATTATATAATGTTTGTACGATCTTTAAATGATTTATGCGATGGGATTAGGTAATTTAATATAGTATTTTGTACATACGTCATTGCAGTTTTGAAATGTTTGTCATGGAAAACTCAGATATGTAAAACCAGAAATGCAAAATGGAAACATAAACCATACAAGTTAAAATAGCTGATGTCAAAAATATTGATCAAAAGATGAAACCAAGCATGTAATTTAAAAAAAAAACAATAATCACAGCACAGACGAACACAGCCAAACTTAAAATAATCAGACAGCACAATAGTTCCGTGGAAGTAATTTGGTCATGAATAATAACAGCACACACGGATACAGTGGCCTAACGTATCAACAACAACGAGAAATGCAGACAACCCACAAACTGGACCACACAGAAAACACAACAATGGAGACAAACATATATTATGGACAACACAATGACGAAAACACCGATGAACACAGCAGGTTACCAATGACAAAAACAGTCTGGTAGGTTCACTATTAAAACAATACCTCTACATATTAACCTTGTGCTTTCATAAGATAGCAATCTGTAGAGACCGTAAAAATTCGCAGATTCATTCGGCAATATGATAAAATTCAAACACATATACATTTTATATGATATGGCTATTGGCTTACTGTTCATCTTGACACTTGACAAATCTCAACCATTTATAAAACCTCAACCAAAGAAGGATTGAATCACGGACAAACCAGCTGAGACGACTTACAAGTCGGCAGCCAATGAACTTGCGTTACTTGCCCAAGTGTACAGGGGAATGTGCAATATATCCTGAAGGCTATCGAAACCGCGAATTTTTCCGGTCCCTAGAAATCAGTCAAAACTAATTACATTTTAATTTACTGTATTATTCTAGATTTATTGCATGAATCATTGAAAGAATGTTTTATTCTTTTATTTAAATTAAAAAATTATGTTTAAATTTAACTTATCTAGTTTAGTAAGTTGTTCAAGGCTTCGTCACATAATTTCATAAACATTTGATATGTAAATACTAGCTCGAAGTTTGCTTCTATTTAGACTTTCATAAAAATTGTTTCTAGTATTCATATTCACAAGCATCTAAGCACAAATTTACTTTTTATTGGTTGTTTTGATGATTAAACAGAAGAAAATAAAAGAGTGTTGATTACAACGCATAAGCTGCAAAGTGCTGATTGGTATGCTGAGGAGAATGCAAAGGAATGGAGCTGTACCCAACATGATCTCAATTCATAATAAGGGGCAAAATAAATCATGTAAATCAATATTATTTCCTGAATTATGAAATATCTAGATGTATGCAATGTGTGGCATTAAAGTTAGTTTTTACTTGTCTCATCCTCGATAAACATAATAATATAACATCCTTTCTGACAATAATAAAAAAGTCGCATGCATCGCGGCTGTAGCAGGGTTGTCTGGTGCCACGGCTGCAATTGTGGCCATGGGCACACCCCGAAGTAGAAAGAGTCAGTTTAAAGGGCACAGGAAAACCAACATTTGTATACAGCATAGACATTGCTTCACCTGGACAATGGAAAAATCTCAAAATTCCTCAAAATTTACAAATATTTTAGAAAAAATTCCGCCAGAAATCTCAAAAAATCTGAAAAATAAAAAATCCCATTTTGAGAAAAAATTTCCCGTTTTTATTTCCGAAAAATTCAAAATATCGAAATGTTTCCATTGCGGCTGAAAGTTCCCATGGTCAGGCCGCTCTGTCATCGAGGAGATGACCTTGACCTTTGCCAACACCGTTGTAATTTTCTTTACGGCCAACATCTTGAATTATGTCCGCCATCTTGGAATGTTTGATTTATTATCTGATTTTATTGAAAAAAATAAAATTATAAAAGAAATTACTTAATAAAATTTTAATTAAAGTTTAATGTTGCAAATTTCGTTATGCCTTCTATCTTAAACTTTTTTTTATTATCTAATATTAGCGTAAACAATTTTCAATTTTATAAAAATTTACTTTATTATTATTTTAAAACAACTTGAACGTTGAAATTTTTGTTACAGTCTCCATCTTCTAAATTCATAAATATTATCAGACTTCAATGGGAAAAAAATTTTAATTTACAAAAAAAAAATAAAAATTATTAATTTTAAAAACTTGCGCCATCTTTAATTTCGTACGCCATATTGAAATTCCGTATTTTGAATGCTAGCAATTTGGGGAAAATTTTAAAATGTATAAAAACAATTAATTAAATTTTAATAAAATTTAAATTTAAAAAAACGCACTTATGTAATAGAGTTTTCGCCCGGTGAGGTCAATAATAAAAAAAATGGCGACAGATCCTACCTCCACAGAAGCCACGGGTAGACTGGCCTTCCACCACTAATACCAAGGCTTATATTACATAATTTGGTATGATGTCATGGCAGCCATCTTGTTTTCGTTTGCAGGATTCCACCATATTGTTTACATCTGATGAAGGTCGCCATATTGTTATTAATGTAAATTTTACTCCCTAGAGTGCAGTATTAATTTATTAAGTGACAGTGAACTGTCATGCCACCCGCCATCTTATAATTTGGATGCCATCTACAAAATCAGTATTATTTAAAATATAAATTCGGGAAAAATTCCAAAATTCATCAAAAAAATCACTCATTAAAATAAATATTGACTCGATCGTCTCGGTTCAATACCTGACTGATACAAAAAAATTATTTTTTTATGTAAAAATTTACTTTTTCAATAAATAAGTTAAAAAGTCCTAAAAGAGGCATAGGTTTCTCGTCTACCAGCCTCAAGTAAGCCATCATGGTCACCAGTTTAAAATTATGTAATTATTTAAGTATAAATTCAGGAAAAAATACAAAATTCATCAAAAAATTACATATTAAAATAATGATTGATTCGATAGATTCCTGCCCTTGGTTAGATTCCCAGTCAGTGATAATAGTAACTAAAATTTAAAAAAAAATTAAATTCCGTTTCCCATTACCTCTAGTGGAGTTTATTAAAATTTATCTACAATAAATACTACTCTAAACAAGAAACCTACCTGACGAAATAAATACGATGTCGCTGTATCTACAATGAAATCTAATTTTTCAAAAATTGGAATACCTTCCAACCAGGTCTAATACAATGTTAGATGTATAGACCAAATGTCTTCGTACCATGTGACCAGACCATTTTTAATCTCAGGCATATATACTAATAATCTCTAAACCACAATAACAATGATGTCATGAGTACAGACATATCGATGCTCATTTAAAAAAAGGAAGCACAATAAAAAAAGGAAGAAACGAAGCACCGGAAACACTGGCAGCACCGGGAGCAAAGGAAGCACCGTAAGCACCGGAAGCAAAGGAAGCACCAGAAGCACTCAAGAAAAGGAAGAACAGGAAGCACATTAAGCACCAGAATCAAACGAAGCACATTAAACACCGGAATGAAAAGAAGCACATTAAGCACTGGAATCAAAAGAAGCACATTAATCACCGGAAGCACCATAATCAAAGGAAGCAAAGAACGCACCGGAACCACATAAGCACCGGAATCAAAGGAATAACCGAAAACACCGGCAGCACCGGAAGCTCTGGAATCAAAGGAAGCACCGGCAGCACATAAGCTCCGCCAGCAAGGGTCAGTCTTATCTCCGTCTCTGTCCTGCGTGGGACCTCTCTTTCTATGAGGCTTGGTCATTCCCCTGTAAGATAATCTCCGGAGTCCCGTAACAGGAAGGGGGGTGGGATGCCATATCGCAAAACATAAACTTAGCAGGTAGGGACATTCTTGGAAGCGCGGTCACTCATCCCTGCCTTATTTTTGAAGTCTTCAGCTGCCTGCGTTACCTCTTTTACAGCTAGACAAGCCAGACAGTGGCTTTCAGTGTGAAGCGCAACAGCTCGTGGAAGAGTGGTAAACATGTACCTAAGCAATAAGAAAATGGTTTTACTCTTTATTATAATTAAATGTAATCATTTACGAAAGGCGCAACTTTTAAAGAATGCAAATAAAGAGCAAATCGCCAAGATTCTTTAATTTAATCAATAGCCTTCGGTGAAATATTTTATTGGCCAACGATTTAAATGGAATTTTGAATGATAATTAATGAATGTTATCCAACAGAATACTTTAGCCACGCAATTAGTTAGTATGTCAGTAAAACAAGTTTTTAAAATGTTTCTTTGGTGACATGGCTCTTGAAAAGGGTTTACGTTTGAATAAAGAAATACAGCAGTATTTTATAATAAAATATAATTCTAGAGGTTAGCGTAAATAATTCTACAGCTGAAAGTGGTTATTTGATTTGATTAATATCAGGCCTACCGATAAATCATATGCATATGCTAAAAATATTGGTTTGAAATAAATTTTAAGAAAAATAGTTATAGGCAAGTAACGTTTTTGTGATGGCAGACCATCAATTAACATTTTTGAAATTGACCCTTTGAGAAACACCTGCTTATAAATGCATATAATTTAAAGTTGTTAAGTAAATATCCGGTTAAGTTGGCAATGAGAGCAAATAAGTACAGTTAAGTGCATTAACGTCTTATAAAAAGTATAAATTTTAAATTGCTTGCTCCTGTAATTGGTTTATGTTTGCTTTATGTGAACAAGAGTAATAACAATTGGTATGCCAACCATTTTAATGTTTGTAATATTTTCACATTTGTCCGCGATAGTGCATGGACACGAGCCAGTACGTGAAATACGTAAGTTTTTTTTGAGGGGGTGTGGGGTGTATATTTGCTTAGTTAAACTGTTGCTGGTTTTGATGGATAAAAGTATTAATTCTAAGTCGTTGAAGGCAACAAGGGCGTTCCAGAGGCAATCCTTCAGCTCAATTCTAGGAAAGACTCGAGTGTCGAGTCCGCCGGTGTTGCAGTATGGATTCTGGTAGCAATCAATCTTCGCAAAATTTAAATATTATGTGTATTAATCTGTTGCCTTTCTAATAATTTCTAGATGCAGTAACAGCATTCTAGGATTTATGAAATTTCTGCCCTAAGGTTTAAGGAAAGTATTTTTTTTTTGCTCTTACAGAATTTTAGTATGATGGGCGAAGCAGCATAATTGTAGGAGGGGGGAGAGGGGGAGATTTTTTAGTTGACCAATGAAAAGTGAGCTTAAGGAAAGTCTCCTTAAATGGTTGTGGAAAAAAAAAGGGTTGGTTCCAGGAACATCGGCAAAATGTGTCAGAATTGGTATGTATCATCCTCCGAATCTTCCTACACTTCTAGTTTGGTTGAAATGATGAAGTGTGTTTTGCATGATAAACAGTAAGTCACGAGTTTTACAGTATATTGTCTGTAATGACGTTAACAACTCATTGATATGTTATTTTTTTTAAACTAAGTGTTGGGAATGAGTAACTTTTTTGATCATTATTTGTGATTTTATTTAAAATACCAGTGTGTGATAGTTTTATAATGTCACAAAAAAAATATATTCCCATCCAAGTGAGCATAAATGGTCGTGTAGCTGATTCTCGTCTCTCATTGGCTAAAGGTTTTTTTTTTTAAATTGAGGGTTCGAGAGTATAAGATTTCACAATGTTTTGATGTACTACAAGAAATATATTGTAAATTTGTTCAATGCATGCTATGGTTATTTTATCATCTCTTATATATTAATTTCGTGTTTGAATTTCATAAGTGAATGCATTGGAAGATATATTCAATACATAAAATTGCCAGAGTTTTAGTGTTTGCACAAGTTGAAACACTTTTGTTTTATTCATGGGGAGTTTGGTCCTGTATGGACTTGTAATCTCACCCCCAGCGATGTGAGATCTCTTCCCCAGAGCGGTGAGGGCTCTCTCGCCGCCATGCACTGACGGGGATGCGAGCAGGACGCTCCGTCTCTACTATGTTTATTAGCCATTCAGATCGTGCATGTGGTTACTGTGTGATGGAGGGGTGGAAAAGTTGTGCCTAGGAAACAGGTTTCTTAAGCTTATTTCTTTCTAGTCAGACTGCGTGGCAAAGTGCGTTGTTGACTTGCATTATCGCGTTGAAATAACACGTATTACTGTTTTTTTTTAATATGTTGCATGTAGATTTTAAATAAACTTATTCGATAAATAATCCAATATATTTTTTTGTGCATGTTAAACCTCTTAAATTCTCTTGTGTACCCAAATTTGGCCTTTTGGGAGGTGGCTGTGCTTGTTTGCGTTAATGTTCACTTTCAATTCAATTGTTTTAGGTTGCTTAAATACTGAGAGGAGGAAATTATTTTTTTTGTTGCTTGTTTGCTCATCTGACATTGACCCGTGTGTACGTCTGCTTGCTGAAATGATAGTCTGTGTCACCGTTTCCAGTTTGTTTCGAAAATGATCTAGAGCTGCATAAGACAATTTTTAATGTTATGCTCGGATGTGTCAGCAGAAATCATTTTCAGAATGTTTGGGGTATGTTGCAGCAGAATTTTTTCTAAAGTATGCATGGGCGTTGGTGTATATTTTTACATTGTGGAATTGTTGGCTTTTTTTATCTAAGCCTTTTATCGATATAATAAAACCTAAAAAACTTTTTATTAGCAAGCATTTATAGGGACATATGGTTTATATACTGCCGTCGTTTGACTCATATAACTGTTTCCTTACATTTTTTTTAAATTAGTAGTCTGTAAAGATGGATTTTCTTGTAGCTTTCTTTTAATTTTATGTTAATGGTTTTCATACAACAGCCGGGAGACCTCCAGACATTATGAAAAGCATGCAGCTATGCACCACGTATTACATCTGATGGTATGCATCGATATGTTCAATCATGTTTACATTATGATGGAGTATAAATCTGGGGGGCTGAGATTTCAGAGCACACAAGTTGACTTGCAGATCATAACGCACACATATAACCATTGTATACCAACGAGATTCTAGTTGATTAATACCGCTCCCCACAGAGGGACTATTCGAGCTGTAGATTCGTATAAAATCATATATTTTCTCGGAGTCTGCAGTGAAACGGTACAATGATAATAATGCTAAACATTTTTTTCCTTCACTGCTTGAGGTTGAGCGACGCCTTCCTTCTCTTGTGGCTGTGAGAAGACATCCTACATTCACATATAAATTAAATAGAAATTTACTACGACACATAATGTGAAGATAACTGTATTATTTAATTTTAACTGTTGAAATAAATTTATAACATTCAAAACAACTTTATTTTTTTACACACTTATACTGTGTTGTGAAGGAGTGCTTGGATTTTGTCACTTGTTTTACACCTTTTCTGTCTTTTTGTTGAATGTGCTGGCATTTTTTGAGATATTTTGTTCAAGAAAGTAGAATATTCATGGGGAAATTAAAAAAAAAAAAAACATTAAATTATAGTTGTCTCCGTGAACTTGTGAACACTGAATAAATATGATAAAGCTCTGAAACTAAATTGTTGGAAACATTGAGTTAAAATAAATAATTATGAAACCACTTGTAATGGATGGGTATTAATGACAATGATGAATATAGTCGCGATGTTTTTCAATTTGTGAGACTGGTGCTAGCGATGAAGACACTTGAGATTATGCAAATATTGACAGTGAAAAAGAGATGGGAACAGCAGCAGAAGAGTTTGATTTCATGAGACTGGGGAGATATAAACATACTGGATGATATGTTAAGACTTGGTTCACAAAAACAAAATGATGAAAATTCATACTTCACTAAAAAAAATTACATGTACTATACTTTGTGAACTAACAAGTAGAAAGATACATGTGGTAATGGTTTTTTTTTAATCTGTGAACTTCTCATTGTTGAGCAAAGATAGAGTTATAGTACAAGCCAGAAGTTTATGTATTTTTTGTAAATTTTTTAATTTTTAATTTTTTTCAATTTATTTTTATTTATTAAATTTTTTCCTGCACTTATATGATATCAAAGAAAAGTGTAATGGTTTTCTCCGTGTGCTCCCGATTATTCTTGTCAATACATTTGCTCCTGATTATTCTTGCCACTATGTTGATGGTTTTCTACGTGTGCTCCCGATTATTCTTGTCAATACGTTTGCTCCTGAATATTCTTTTCAATATGTTTATGGTTTTCTCCGTGTGCTCCTAATTATTCCTGTGGTTTCTTCAAGTGTTTCTGTCTATTCTGAGAACTAGCTCTCTGCATGAAGGAATTTTCACCTAATATGTCATGACATTTTATTTAGAGTTACATTTAATTCGTTAATTTCTGCTACTAAATCCGCACTTGCAATTTTTTATACCAGGTGGAATTAAAAAAAAAAACAACCATTACTCAGTCAAATAATATACCATGAGACATATGTAATGCACTAATGTACAAGACGAACTTCTCCTTGGTGTCTAGCGAAGCCATCCTTCTTTTGCGAACGTTAGTGAGCATCCCGCATCCCACATAAAATAACTAAATAAATTATGACTCAATACAACACGAGGCGACAACTCGTGCTAATAATCGGAACTACTTGTAACAAGTTCTTTTGAATGAGGTAACTTAATTCTCGCTGATGAAATATGAAAAATTTATATTTAAGTAATGGATCGAACTTAAAACACTCAGTTTTGCATCTGGCATCGGTCTCAGTAACTAAAATGAATCTTTATGAATTTTGATCATGGTTAATTGAAATTATAATTTTTTATATAAAATTAAACATTATTGCATCATCCAGGGATCAAACCTAGGAACAGGAATCGATCGAATCAATATGTAAATTAATAGTAAGTGATTTTTTCGGTGACTTTTGAAATTTTTCCCGCATTTCTAGCTAAATAATTACACAATTCCAAGATGGCGGCCAAATGACAAGATGGCGGGTGTCACAGTAATACTAAATGATTACTGCACTCTAGCGGGTAAGAATTAAACTAGCATGGTGTCAGCACACTCTAGCCATCGATACAATGATTATGGCTTCCAGCAAACGAAGACAAGATGGTGGCAACTGGCGATATATATGCTATTAACAAAGTGGTAGGGGCCAGTCTGCCTGCACCCACCACGGGGGAAGGATCGGTCGCCATTTTTATTTTTTTACACTCGTCGGGTTCGAACCGAGGACTCCAAGCTCCGTGTCATAAAAGTAATTTCTTTTAATATTTTTATTAAATATTTTATTAATTGAATTTTTTTATAATTTTTCATTTTTTTTCCATTAAAATCGGATAATAAATAAAGATTTTAAAGATGGTGGCCGTAACGGAAATTGCACCGGTGATGTCATTATCCATGATGACGTCAGAGGCTTATCGGAGGCTGTAGACATGGATGCTTAAGCCTATATATGGACATTTCTAGCCTCTGGTATTTTTATGGACTAAGAATGGGAAATTTTCCCTTGAAACGGGAATTTTTCCCTCAAAAAGAGAATTTTTTAATTTACCAAAATTTGTGAGATTTTTTGGCGGAATTTTTTTCCACAAAAATGTAAATTTTGGCGTTTTTTGAGGAATTTTGGGCAAATTTTGCCCAATTTTGGCGAATTTTGGCACATTTTGAAGGTAAAATGTCAAGGTCAAGGTCAAAGGTCAAGGTCACAACCATACAAGATGGCCGCCGTGACATCACAATCCAATATGGCGGACCGACAATCACAATCCCCCTCCTGGAGCCTGTTTCAGGACCGACATTTACATACTACTTCTTTGCTGCAAAACTTACACCTGTGCCCTTTCCTCACAACGTCAGACACCGAATAAATGTTCATTTTAGTTACTGAGACCGATGCCAGATGCAAAACTGAGTGTTTTAAGTTCGATCCATTAATTAAATATAAATTTTTCATATTTCATCAGCGGGAATTAAGTTACCTCATTCAAAAGAACTTGTTACAAGTAGTTCCAATTATTAGCACGAGTTGTCGCCTCGTGTTGTATTGAGTCATAATTTATTTAGTTCTTTTATGTGGTATGCGGGATGCTTTAAGATATTTTGAAGAAATATTTTAAACTATGTATTAAGGAGCAATTTTGCTGTTACCTAGCTCCATATGAACCCAGAACGTGAACCTCTAGTAATTACCTCGACGGATTTAGTAAGGAAAACATTTGAATTTACAAGCACTTACTGACACCAAGAATCATACGTACGGAGACAAAATTCGCTGCACAACACCAAAATTCAAAATATTTGAAGATATTTTCAAAAAATACATATAATGATATTAAAATGCAATAAAAATATTACAGTTAAAGAGGATTAACACATAAGTCTGTGATTTAGCGGGATTTCTACATAAAAATATCTAAGTAATTGAATTTTTCTACGGGCTTCAATGGAGTTGTCATTCACAAGTATATAGTCCATGTAATAAAAGTTTGATAACGTTATATAACTCATAAACCGCCTCCGAATACGTTTTACTTAAAATCGACTGTGTGTGTACGAAGGTCTTTCTTAATTTTCAATAGTTTGTGACCTCTATCCTCTACAGACGTAGATTCTATAAAAAATTTTGTTCGGTTCAGCTCTAAGATTCTTTGTTGCACATGCATAAACAACCCCCTCATTTTACAGACAAAAAAATTAAAACTTTTACCATTAATGTTTTTTTCAACTTTAAAATCAAACGATTGCGAATTTGCAAAATGCAAACTCTGAGCCGAACAAATAATATGGAATCTTTGCATATATTAAAGAATTTTCCTTGTAAAGGTACTAAATGTTTTTGGCAACTATGTAGTGTCTTAAAGTTTTTTTTTATTAGCATACAATTTTTTTTCCTCTGAGTGGTGTACTCAGAGGTTATGATTATCACATGGGAAACGCCGATTTGTTGCAGACTTTTAATTATTATCATAATTAAATTTTAATTATTGCGGTACATAAAGAAAAAATATATGAAAACACTTTTACTCGACAAAACAGCATCGTGGTTATAAATATTAGTTTATTACAATTATAGGTTAATTTTTTGACGTGACAACGTCCAATAAATCGATGAACGCCGGCTGCACGCACGAAAATGTGTCCCACTACGAATGTCCCACTACGGATGTGTCCTGTTTGCTCATTGTACGCATGCGTGGCATCTCTCTTCATGCTCATTGTACGCATGCGTGGCATCTCTCTTCCACTCGATTGGAACAACCATCGATTTGACTTTTCAATCATATTTTCGTCGTTTTAATTATTAATATTATGTAATTTAACTATCGTCCACCGATTTTCAGCACAATCTGTACGGTTATTTAAAAGTAATGTTGAATATTCAAATACATTTTGAACCAACAATGGTGTATTACAGTTACACATAATAATTCAAATTACACCCGGGATCTATTGCACAATGTTTTAAAAAACATTTAAAAATGGTGTATTTGGGATGCGTATTTGTCAATCCAAGGTTGTCGGTTCGAACCCCGGCAGCTGCGATATTTTTTTTTGTACTTGTAAAAATAAATACGGCGCACGCAACATTTCAAAAGTAATAAATATATTTGAATTAATTAATGCAAATATAAGTAAATTTATTAATTAAACTTTACATTTCATTTCACTCCTTCTTTGTATCCATACAAAATAGTGATAATTCAATAAAATTGATTTAATTTATTCATAAAAGTATGCAGAGGTAGATTTTATCATACAAAAGATAGAAAAATTAAAAAAAATTCTTCCTCAAAGAATATAATATTTTTAATGCCTAAATGGTTTGGTTGCAAAAACATATAAACGCTCAGTCTCAGGCCGAATATGATATTTCCTTTTCTTCTGGATCAATAATTTCATCAATGTTTTGTTATGACGTTGTCACGTTAAACTATCCTCCGTAAACCGACTTTACAGACAACCAATTTTTTCATTATTAGAAATTACATCGGTACGTTCAAGTAAGATATAAAGATTCACTCGAAAATATTTCAGCCACATTAGAATAATTTATAAGTAAACTACTCAAAACGATTTACATAGATATGCAAACAATTAGGGAAATAGGTTTCCTTAAAAAAAATAATTACAGACACAAAACTGATCCAGTAGATTATAAATGCAAGTTCGGATAAAATTTTATGACTTGATGTAAGTTTTTGGACATACGCCATTGCTAAGAACTTTTTCTGTTGAAGAAAAAAAAAACTAATAAATAAAATAAATAAATAAAAAAATGTACTAAGAGAACGAAAAAATCCCCACAAATGATGACAACACAAAAATATTGAAACCCAAAATAATTCAGCACAACAGTTGAAGCGAGACAAAAAACATGACAAAACGAAAAGACAAACAAATACAATAGTTTTACCTAAACAGAAACAAGCGACGTTTCGGGAACTGCTATCTGCTCCCGTCCTCAGGCAGAGACACACATGGTACGGAAACACAGGTGCGACTCAGTCAGTCGCACCTGTGTTTCCGTACCATGTGTGTCTCTGCCTGAGGACGGGAGCAGATAGCAGTTCCCGAAACGTCGCTTGTTTCTGTTTAGGTAAAACTATTGTATTTGTTTGTCTTTTCGTTTTGTCATGTTTTTTGTCTCGCTTCAACTGTTGTGCTGAATTATTTTGGGTTTCAATATTTTTGTGTTGTCATCATTTGTGGGGATTTTTTCGTTCTCTTAGTACATTTTTCTTTGTTTTTCTTTGTTTGCTGACCATATTCCTGTTTCGGAATATTTTGTGGTGTTCATATCCTTGTTGACAACAGCTATTGTTTGCTTAGTTTTGTGTGTTTTTTGTCTGTTTTTTGAGTATTTTTATTTATTTATTTTATTTATTAGTTTTTCTTCAACAGAAAAAGTTCTTAGCAATGGCGTATGTCCAAAAACTTACATCAAGTCATGCACTCCCATTGCACAAATCTTTTAAAAATTTTATACTTTATACTTTATAAAGAAAGTGGTAACTCGGGTACTATCACTCATGCAATCCTTATTTCTTAAGTATCTTTCAATATAAATTGCACGAGTAAAAATAATTTTACATAGTTTAGATAGAAACGGTAGATTTCTAATTTACAATTTCGAAAAACTAAGTGACACATTTGAATATAACCAAGTGGTAAATCAACGAAACTTGGGAGTTTATTTGGTATCTGGTTCTTTAAATACCGCTTTTAACGCTGTAGTTTGTTCTCCACGGCGGCTTTGCCGTTTCGCAATGGAATATTCGAGTCGAGCTCCATAGAACTCTTTTAATTTCTCCTGGTAGAAATCTTTTATTTTTTCGCTTTGACTAAACGGGAAAAATTTTTTCCCCAGTGCCTTTGTTGTTCTCGTTTGTGCCTGAATTATTCATTTCCCTTCATCAATAGAATAAGAGCACCAGGGAGAAAAACCACACTCTTGACTACCCAAATGCAAGTTTTTTTTAATACAGAGATAATGTCCTATGTCATCAAGCTGAATAAATTGTGATATCACCGTGGAGTATTTAAACAACGAGTAAGTTGAAACATTATTTGGGACATACACCATTGTTGATTCACACTGCATGGCATAGAGAAAACCTGAGACCGAAGAAAGAAAAATTAATACACAAACACAGAAAACTAGTAAATAAAAACAGCCGATGTTAAATGTATAAACAGCACAGGGAATTCCGTGGCTGTCTATTTTTGCCTGATCACAGTAACATATCTGTTTCCGAAACGTCACAACTGTTTTGTTTTAGGAAACCTACCTTTTTAACACGCCTTTATTAGCTTCATATTTCATCTGTGCTGTCGTCGTTGTGTTGCCAGAATACCTCTTTAATTTGATTGATAGGTTGAACTTGAGTCGTTTGTACTGTCGTTGTTTTACGCGTAGCGCGTAATGTGCTTGCCTCAAACGAATTGTTTATGTTAGTTTGTGATTTAAACCAAATATTTATATTTTATAATTTATAAAGAAATTTTGTGTTCTCTATGGAAAAATTATGTTTTGTACGCTAAGAAGTTAGTTATAGCTTTTAATTGCTATTCTCTTTGCTGAAAACATTATTTATTTATAGACAAATTGATACTATCTGAATATGTTTGGATGTGCCCATTTCCATATTTTAAAACTGGATAAAATCAACAGATGTTTCATTAATTTTTTATAGAGTAAGATCTAATGTAAATTGCAGTAATGTAAAATTATTAATTTCGTTTACCATGTAAGAAGTTGCTGTTTTGTGAAAATCTTATTGTTCAAAGACACATTGTGGTATTTGAAATATAGAATAATAGTCTGGATATTCAAGAATAATAAAGAGTTTTGTGGCCTTCTGGCAGTCATGTTTATGTTTTAGTTGCTGGTAAAGAATAGGCTAACACTTTTTTGAAAGAATATTAAGTCCAGCACTAATTTTTTAGTGTACAACTAAGCCCTACAGTTTGGTTTATAACAAGTGTTTTAATTTTGGGAATATATTAAGTTTTATTCATTTTATATTGCAGTGCAATTTCAGTGTATTGCTTATGCATGTAATTCAGCAAGCCATATTTAGGATGTGGTAAGCCTAAATGAATTTTATTAATGGAGGCCAAACAAGTTTTCTTTGCCTTTTTGGATTCCTCCTGAGGAATGTTTTATCCCAAATCATTTGATGAGAGGAACTTTTATCCTAGAAAAGTATTCGTTTGAGACAAAAATTTATAAAACTAATTTTATTCACAAGAGACTTGTCTTATATCTCAGACCTTAGAAATTTTAAGTTTTAATGTTAGCTTTGAGTTAGCTAAACTATTATTTCATTTAATTTTGAAAGAGTCCATGAGAATCTATTACATTTACTGAATTAATCTGTAAAGTGAAATATATATAATCACTTTTTATTACTTCGTGGCAGCTTAATTATAGGCAAGAACCTAATTAATTATTATTAAAATCCCTTAATCAATGAAAATGGTTCCAAAATGTCACGTAAAAAGTGTTTTAGTATTGACTTTTATTATATACTAGCTGCCCGACCCGGCTTCGCACGGTTGTATTAATGGGGGAAAAAATTAGACCAAATCTCTTATTTACAGTTATAATAAATGAAATAAAATGAAAATTAATTAATTTTCACTAAAACTTAATACAATGTTTTGTAATGTACCTAAGAAAAAATGAATAGCACCGATGGTTTCCCGACTCTCGAGCACGCAACGTTGTCATGGAGACGAAGTACCCACTGTTTCCTAGGCTTAAACACCAATCAACATTGATAATCAGTTTATTATTAATTATAAATTATTAAGACCATTAATCGAAATAAAAATTATCCTATCCCTCAAGTTAGAAAAAATTACACATAAATGCCAATTTTCATCGAAATCAGTTGACTTGGTGAAGAGTTCACTGGAAACAAACATCAGGACACTGGAATTATATATATTAAGATAATTGTTTATATTAGTAGTGTTATATGTGTTTAGTTGCCATTATATCTAAATAGGTAATATGTATGTTGTGAATGTTTTAATTTAGGAACTTAGGTAATACTATTAAAGTAAATCACATCCTTATTAAATTCACAATGCTGTATTATCATTATTTACTTTAATCAGAGTAACTAAACTGCATTTATTCATTTGACAAGAATAACAGCAGTAGCGGTAATCTAAGTAATCGTGTAATTTTAATAAGTAAAACAAAAGCGATTAAAAGGTTCTTTCCAGGTGATAGTATATAACATTTTTAATTATTGTGAATCGAAAGTTTTAAAGTTTTTATTTACTATTACAAATTTATGTAAAAGTTGGTAGTATACTAAAGACACTACTACCACAAGTAAAATAGATCTAATTAAAAACAAAAAACCTACTATTTCAAATATCTTTTCAGATATGGCAAACCAAACCTCTAAATTTTTATACCTTTCAAAAAACATACATAACGTTTTATAAACTATTCACTTTTTATATAAAATGTATTTGTATCACCAATTAAGCAATCGATTACATTTGCAGTGGTTAAGTATAAGACAAGGTGGTCAGCGTCTTAGCTTAGTCACATGTAAAAATGACAAGGGAACAAATAAAACGTTCATATTTCTTAACCCTCCACCTTTTATAAGGTGCATGCCTACCTTACCTACGTAACAATCTATGAATACTAAAACATAAAATAGTCATTACTGAAGTTAATGCATATTTCCAAAAAAAATTTATTGCTTTTATTATTTTATCCGTGAAATTTTTAAATGTATCTAGGTATACTGGTATACTAAATTTATTATAATTTTTTTTGTAATTGCAGTCGTTGCATGTATTTTATCACTAAATCCTTAATAAGCAAAATTATATTATTATAATATTCCATTACATTGGAACTTTTAATCCAAACAATTATTATCTATGGATTATAAACATTATAGAGTTAATTCAGCAAACGATTGCTTTTAAAAATATTTCATGTTTGTTCTGGAAAGAAGAAACATTTATGTAATAAGAGAGGTGAGATTAAATTATATGTTTTTGAAAGTATTATAATTGAGGAAGCTGAGTTCATGATTCTCACTGAACACTCGATACTGACTTCCACAGTATTTCACCCACATTACATAACCACATTAATTTCTGCCGATTTACATTTAATAGAAGCTCAAATTCCTTTCTAGTGAGGTAGTGCAGTGCCCGAATCCTTTTTATGGTCCGTCGAGCTTGGTTTCCCAAAATAAGTCCAGGAGAATGATGGGTATGTTCCCGTCATGGCCTCTTGCTTTACTAATATTCCTGCTCTTTGTCGTTCTGTGTTTACTGCTCTAATGACCTCACTGTCGAACGAGATGTTAAGCCTGAATAAATTTAAAATAAAATGTTTTCCTCTCTACCATGCGTTCCCCTTTCAATTACTCGTTTAACTTAAAGAAATCCTTCAATTGGTCTGAATTCCCCTTAGCTTTACTTCATTCTCAACTTTTTAGAACACGGTAGGTTGGTTTGATAAATATATTACTTGCGTCTGTGGCTGGCTGCAAGCATGCTCCATGCTCATTTATTATTTGGACTCGAACTAACAATCAACTTTTACGAAGTGAGATTATTTTAGCGCCGAATAAGTGAGCTATCGAAACTTATAATTTTATATTTAAATAAATATTTTTAAATATATAAATTATTTACCATTTAATACATTGAATATATTAATACTATGTTAAACTTTTCAAAATAAATACGTATAGTTAAAGACAGTTCAGATTATCTCCCTTTTTTGCAATCAAACAATGTCTTAAAATATATTTTGACATTAAATTAAATAAAATCAAAATGTAAGTCAGAAATAATAAATATCTACGTAACAAAACAATAACTCTATAACATAATTAAAACCGTAAATTATATTGTTTGCAAATTTAAAAGACAATCATCCTGTTATGGTGTAAACGGTGCACTGAATCAGGCACACCATCACAGTAACACGATAGGCGATAGGCAGCGCGCTAAACTCCTTAGCTGCATCCCTGATGTGTACGCAACCCGCAGAAAAATGAACGCATTGCGGCATTTCTTGAACCTAACACTGTGATTGGGCCGTCGGCGTAACCACCGAAGCCGATTAGTTTAACCGGCCTCAGGGGCGGCAAGAAGGACTATCTACCTCGGCACTGCCGCGGTGTCGGGGCTCCGCCGGAGAAGAAAGCGCGCTTCACAAGGGTGCGTTCGACGCCCTCCGCGCTGTCGCCAGCCAGCTGACCGTCGACCGTAGCCCGCCTTGAAGAACTGCACAGGACTTGTACGGGGATGTCGTAAGAGCACGTTACGTCACGCAAGCTCGACGGGAGTAGACAGGCACTTGGTCGTAGAGTCGCCCGCAGGAAGCGAGTGACAGCCGCGGCGCGAGCAACCATCACAAGGGCGCGGCTTTGCCACAGACGAGGCAGCTCGGTGGCGACATGCACGGACTTGTAATCTCGATGCTGGACATAAGTAGAGTCGACAGCCACACTTTGCCAGCACGAGATACCGATCGCGCGCTTGCCGGAGGAAGTCCTCCAAGTGTCCGTGGCAGCAACCCCAGGAGCACCAGCTCGTCCCGGTGGACAGCAGTTTCGTCAGGAGCTGCGCAGCTATCTTCAGGGACAACACCCGGACCGGGACGCTGTCCTCCTATAGGGGCCGCACCGTCCCTGGACAGTCGCTGGACACGAGCGAAAACTAAGCCAAGTGGCGAAATAGCTACAGCCGCAGTCATGGGTGGCGCCTTATGCTGACGAACGCGGGGCTTAAAAAACTTTTATGATTATAAATACTTTCTTGCTAAAAGTTGGAGAGTAATATATTTTTAATCAAATAGCTGGACTGATTCAGAACTCATAGAACAAGTTGTCATTGTGATGCGAACTAGCAGGACAGACCCTATGTCGTAATCGCTCGTAATCCCCATATAGGTATGTAAGTAGTATAGGAAAGTATGTCCGGGCCCAGGGTTCAGGGTGTGGTGCCTGTGGTGCCAGCCGCCATCTTGGATTGTGACGTCACGGCGGCCATCTTGGATGGATGTGACCTTGACCTTTGACCTTGACCCCGGCGGCCATTTTGGACCCGCCTTCTTGGATCCGCCATTTTGGATGACGTCAATGTGTGTTCTCGAAATTTCCGGCGATGTGTTATCCGCCATTTTGAATTATGACGTCCCCTTTGCAATTTCCGTTACGGCCGCCATCTTTAACTTTTTTATTTATTATCAGATTTTAATGAAATTTTTTTTAAAAATTATAAAAAAATTCAAATAATAAAATTTTAATAAAATATTAATTAAAATCATACCTTATTGACACGGAGTTCGGAGTCCTCGGTTCGACCCCCGGTGAGGGCAAGAAAAAATAAAAATAGCGACCGATCCTTCCCACGCGGTGGCTGGAGGCAGAATGACCCCCACCACTTTTACCAATGCATATACGTTTTACACCCCCCCCCCCTCTTCACCCCACCAGAATTTTTTTTTCGCACATGACGATCCACCCCTCCCACACCACCCTTTTTAAAGTATTATTTTCTCATTTCAATGTACCTCTTCAAAACTAAATAAAAAAACCTTATAATGTTGTAGATGATAAAGTATGTATTAAAATTTTTTTTACATCTATTTGTCATGTAGAAGGTACTCGGTAAGGGGGAGGAGGAATTGAGGTAAAAACCAATGTATATATGTAGGTACGAATACGCAGAAAAAATAAAATAGAAAAAAAATAATGTTTGTGTTTTATCATAATAATAAATCCTCGAGTCACTATACTGAATTGTTTTTTAAATATAATCTTGAAAACTTTATACCTGTAAAAAAAATTATACATCTTTATACATGTAAAAAAAAGTTAATTCTTTATGACTTTATACTTGTAAAGAAAATTAATTCGTTATAACCTTATACTTGGAATAAACCTTTCCATTTCGTCTTTATAGTTAAAAATATTAAAAGTTACTCTTAATAAAATAATTTTGTAATATATTGTTAGCAAGCGGCAACCAGCACACTTGTCTTGGAAGAGGACATCTGGTCTGTGCCCCCAGCGCCGTGTCCCACGGTCCGACGAGCGGCATGGAGGGGGAAGATGCACCTGCATGGTCCAGGGGAGAGGAGGGATCATATTTCTGCAAAGTAAGATTCCCACCACCCCACCCTGCCACCACCGCCGCGGCCAGGGGACGCCAGGCCCCCCACCACCGCCACGGGTGCTGTGGAGGGGGTAAAAGCCACGACAGTCGTCCAACGTCTTTCGGCCGGAGCGGTCGCGCTTCTTGCACGATCCCCGCATGACGCATATATACACGTACAGAAATTAAAAAAAAAATACAATTTATTACATACAAAGTTTTATTTATACAAAATAAGTTTTACACACAAGTTTTTTACACAAACTCATTGTTTTAAAATATCCTTTTCATCAATCCACGAGTCGAACTCTGTTCCATGATGCAACCTTACCCTTCTTACGCCTTAAAACTTTTTCAACGAGAAAAGTATCTGGAAATTTAGTTTTCATAATCTCTTCTCCATAAAACGCCCCTGTTATATGTTTCCCTTTCAGATCCTCGAGAAAAAAAGTACGTGGATACTTATTTTTTATTCTACTTACACGAAAAAGTTCTCCAGTCCAATTCCCCTTGTAAGGCCTGTGAAAAATTCCGCGATTTTTCGAAATCCGCACAATTTCGCCGATATTCGCTTTTTTCTTTCGCGAATCTAGTATATTCGTCTTGGAGTACACAGTTAGAAGCAGACGATTATCCTTTACGTCCTTCGGCTTGAGTTTCGTTGTAGAATGCACAGTAGAATTGTATTCTCGCACGAGTTTAGGAAGTAAACTCAGCCACTTGTAATTACCGTTCGCTGTAAAATTCCTATACAGTTTATTCTTCATCGTACGAATCACACGTTCTGCCATTGATGCTTTGACACCGCTAAACGTAGAATAATGCGTAATGTCAAACTTTTTCATCAATGCCTTGAATGATGCATTGTAGAATTCTTTCCCGTCGTCCGTCTGCGGTAACGAAGGTCTTCGTTTATGTTTCAAAATATTCGCCATGGCACTCATAACTTCCATGGCGGTTTTCCGTTTTAAGGGTCTAGCCCACAGGAACTTTGAATAGGTGTCTATGACTATGAGAATGTACCTGTAGCCCTTGTTCACACGCGAATATTCGCACATTTCGAGCAGATCAGACTTCCAATTGTCGTCCAATCCTTTGATTTTTATTTTTCGACGCGGATAATTACGTCTTGCTGGTTTATGCAACTCGCCTGCAATGGCAAACTTTGACATGATCACTATTCAATATATCCCGCTTCCCGTAATTCTTCAAGTATGGAAGCGATTCCGTTGGTGTGCAAATTATTTCCCACACTCTGAGATGCCTGCAGCAGTCTAAGACGATCAACTATTTCATTGGGGTCGTCCCAATATACATAGTCCAATTTTCTACCAGTGTCGAGTTTATAAAGTCCGGTCCCTTCGATGTCTAAGAAAAGACAAGGATACTTCCCATGTTCATAATCTTTGATTCGACCCGTTTTCGGGTCATTTTTCGCGTAAACGGCGTTGGAAGCATCCAGCAATATTCTATATTTTCGCAAATCCACCTCTGAATATTGCCGCGGTTTTTTACGAAACAAAAGTTCGCATAATCCACGAGTAAGTTTTATCACCTCTTTTCCACATTCAATATTATCACCGGACACGAAATGTACTTCCTTCGAACCAAGGACCCATTTACTATCTCGTTTATGCACGCCATACGTCGCGTCGCTGTTTCGAGGCACAGAGGAGGCCAAGTACTCGCTAGCGAGAGGACCGACTTCGAAACCTTTTTTATTTCGAGGTTTCTTCCTAAGAGTTCGACCGACACGAACTTCGTCTTCGCTAGTAGATACGTTGGAATCGTCTGTTAATTGTGGACTTCGCTTTCGTTTGCCCGTGGACGTAGTTTGCGGCTCTTCTTTTACTTCGATTTTAGTCGGTTTCTCGTTTTCGACGCCCCCTCGCCTGGCTATGAAACTATCCAGACGGGCACTCAAGGGCCTCAATTTTTCCTCTCTTCGAACCTCGTCGCTTAATCTGTGTTGCTTGGCGAGCAAGTACTTTGTTCGTATGGCCGCGATGACATCGTGCAGTTGCCTAGCCAAATCGGCGTTAACATCCATAATTTTGTTTTTATTTCGAAGCACCTTTAGACACCAGACGTGAATTAAGTTTTGACAGAAGTGACTTTAGGTCGTCACGTCTTTGTGCATTCGAAACTTCGATCATATTGCGAATTCGAGAATCCGAAGCTTCCACGCGCTGGTCTATGGCTGCGAGGTACACTATTATTTCGTCTTTTGCTCGTTTTATTTCTTGGCCAAGTAGCGAAATGTATTTACGTATTTCAGCATCGTGTTTCACGGTGCATAGTTCGGTACGCGGAGCTCGACTGCTGCGTCCAAATTTCGAAATGCTATGATTCATGTTTGACGATAAACTGATCGAAACCCTGTCTGTACCTGCCCTTATATAGCGGCCAGTCCTTTACGATGACTAGGAATCCGTGTTAATCTTTCCAACACAAGGAGCACATGTCTTTGAATTCCTGAAACGTCATGTCGGTGTTTACGTGATCGTTGTAAGCGTGGCGTAAATTAAGTTCGTCCATGCGAAACAAAACTATGACATTCGCATTATCACGCAGCAAATGTTTGGGTATTCTACCGTACGTCTGACACAGGTATACACAGTCTACCTTGGTGTGTCTGCCCATGGAAAAGTACTCTTGTATTATGCCTTGCTTCTCACAAGCCACATCATCAAACACAAACACGGAATTAGGCTTTGCTTCGTCGGTAGACACCACATCGGTATTATCGCTAAACGGAAAATACTCCAGACCATCCACCGAGCGTAGAACGGCGGCCAAGCGCTGGTACTTTGGCTGTTGCAACGACTTGGAATACAAGTAAACGTTTATCGAACCGAAGACCGTTTGGCTCCTCCAGTAAACTCAGTAAAACGCACGTCTTGCCACAGTTGGACGGTCCTGCTATGATGCAACGTACGGTGGACGGTAATAATACGCCATGTCGTGATTCGCGACCGATAGTGTCATCGTCCTGCGTAATGCACACGGGAAAACAAACATCTTGCTTGACGACCTGCATTGTACTGACGAAAATCTTATAAGAGCAATCGTATTTATTGATTTTAGGTCAGTTGCATGTAATGTCTCGAAGAGGTAAGAACAAAAAACACATCGGCGCGGGACTCGTAAACTCGCTGATAAACAACCTACCATTCGAGCTACACATTCCCGGCTACAGATTCTGCGGCCCCGGGACTAAACTAGCGAAAAGGTTAGCTCGCGGTGACGTGGGCATTAATTCCCTGGACGAAAAGTGCAAACAGCACGATATCGCATATTCATTAAGCAAGGATCTGGAATCCAGGCACAGAGCAGATCAGATATTGGCACAGGAAGCCGAGGAAATAAGCAAATCGCCGGACGCGGGACTAGGAGAGAAAATCGCGGCCTGGAGCGTATCTAAAATCATGAAGGCAAAGACGAAATTAGGAATAGGTGCTCGTAAACCCAGAATTCGCAAGACCAAGAAGCGTATGACACGAAAGAACAAGAAAAAGGGCGGATTTTTACCGCTGCTGGTGCCTGCTATAGGTGCACTAGGCGGGATCGCAGCAGCCGCGGCAAATATTGCTAGAGCAGTCAACACTTCGAAGAATGAGTGCAAGCAGTTAAAAGAAGCACGTAGACATAATGCAAACATGGAAGCCATTGCCATCGGTAAAAAAAACAGCGCAGGACTGTACTTACGACCTCACAAGGCAGGCCGAGGCATGAGAAAAAAACGTGTAAAGAGAAAATCCTAAGTTCCCTACCGAAACGACCGCTCAGCAACGTAGATTTAATAAAGTACGCACGCAAACTTAAAATACCAAACTTACGTGGCGTGTTTATGCGAGACTCTTTGCCCAGCAAGCCAAACACACGGGAGTGCGCCATAATTAATTTAGACACGTCGGCGGGTGCCTATGTAAAGACAGGGAAAAAAGCTACTTACTACGACAGTTTCGGTAATCTACGCCCTCCGCAAGAAACTTAGGCGGTACCTGGGTCGGACCACTACGATGTTTTACAATTACGAAACGGAACAGAGGCCTAATCAAACAAATTGCGGACACTTGTGCTTGAGATTTCTGACCAAATATGAAGTATGAAAAAACAAGTATATTTTTTTTCGTATATAAAATAAATGTACAGTAGCGAAAAACAATCAGTCATGTCCGTAACACTCATATTGACAGGTCGTAGCTCGCAGCTACGAGCCACATTCTACCCGCCGCTGGACTTGAACGGAGAATGGAGCATCGGGCTCGTAGATTTTCAAACGTATAATGCCATACCTAATATCGACGAGGAAAACTGCAAAATGTGCTTCTTGAAAAGTGATGGAACAACAGCTCGGGAAGTTGCCATACCTACCGGCGTATACGAGTTGAGCGATATTACAAATTACATCAAGCAAGCCCTGTCTCCAAACACAATTTTCGAATTGCGAGATAATCCAAACATGTTACAGTGCGAACTTTACTGCACTGAAAATGTCGACTTTACGAAACCTGGCACCATAGGTACCATGCTCGGATTCGAACCGAAAATATACGCAGCCAAGACCTTGCACGTCTCCACGCGACCTGTAAATATCATGTCGACAAATGTAATACGCATAAACTGTAATTTGGCAAGTGGAACGTACCTCAACGGACGATTAAACAACATGCTACACGAATTTTCGCCAACGGTTTCGCCCGGATATAAACTGGTCAAAGTACCGCAAAGTATCATTTACGCCCCTGTGCTCGCCAAAACAGTACACGAAGTGGTAATGGACATTGTCGATCAAAACGATAAACTATTAAATTTTAGAAACGAAGAAATTACACTACGTTTACATTTGAAGCGATGGGACTGATTTTCAAGACCTATAAATCAAATAAGCGACACGAACCCAGGACCAGTCTGTTGCGAGGTCCGCAGTTAAGGCTACAAAGTTCACAAGCATGGAAGATTATTTAAACGTGTCAGAAAAAGCTCAGTTTAGCGACGATGTAAATAAATTTGAATATCACTGCTACGCACCCTACCTCCAAGGGCCGTACATGCCCGGTAGGGAAATACGCATCCCGGTACAGAAACAAGACGTTTATACTCTACCCTGCCAGTCGTTTATTCGTATAAGAGGCACGCTGACAAAGGCGGACGGATCACATCCTACAACTGCATACTTCGGTCGAAACGGAATATTGCATTTATTCGAACGAGTTATTTTCGAATTGAATAATATTGCGATCGACGAATCGTGGGACCTGGGCATTACCGCCACGATGAAAAATTACCTGTCTCTAACACCGAACGACCTGAGCGCGACCATAATCGCAGGTTTTGTAATGGAACCCGATTTCAAAATTCCCATGTACGAAACTGGAAAATTCGAAGTTAGCATACCGCTTTCGATGCTTCTCGGCTTCGCGGACGATTACAAGAAAATATTAATTCAAGCCCGCCAAAAACTCGTGTTAATTCTAGCGACATCGCACCTGAATGCTGTCGTGGGAGCACCCGGAAACGACCCCCAGCCGGTCGCAGTCACTGTCACGAGCACCGAGTGGTTTGTTCCGCACATAACCATCAGCACGAAGGAAAGAGTCAGACTTTTAAGTTACGTCAAAAAGGACAAGACGGTCGAAATTGCGTTCAGGAGCTGGAATCTCGTAACGTGGCCCTTACTGGCCCAGAATAGACGCAATCAGTGGGTCGTCAAGACGTCGAGCAGTACAGAAAAACCGAGATATATAATATTAGCTTTGCAGACAGACAGACAAATGAACCTGAAGACTGACAGATCGGTGTTTGACAACTGTTTTATGGAAAATGTAAAATTATTTTTAAACAGCGAAAGTTACCCGTACGTGGACATAAACATTGATTTTGAAAATGGCGGTATTTTCTTGCCGTATCACATGTACACGCAGTTCCAATCTTCGTACCACGGACGAGAATCGCACCCGATCCTGAGTCCAGACACCTACAAAACATTAGCTCCGCTAATCGTGTTTGACGTGAGCAAACAAGACGAATCGATTCGCAGTTCTATGATTGATTGTCGATTGGAAATTTCCACGAAAGATGACGAACCGCCACTCACAACGGCGTTCTGTCTAATCCTACACGACAGAGTAATTAATTACGATGCGTTTTCAGGTCTCGTGAAAATATTGAACTAGATATAAATACGTCTGCATGTACCATCCCATCATCAGTTGGTTTCAGGATGTACTGCTACCTGCAGGGGTTACAGAGCCAAAATGGATTCGTGCTCAAGGTAATTAGCGTCACTCACGACGGCCGGACTCGAACCCGCAGCTTCCGCCCCCCGTATCCGTGGAAACTACTAGACGGAAAAAGTAAACAGTCGAACGAATGGTTATGTAAATATTATCACGGACTAGAGTGGGACGAAGGAAAAATTCCGTACCATCAAGTGAAAAACACACTTCAAGATTTACTACAGCAAAACGAAATAATCTACGTTGCCGGACCTGAACAGAAGAAATGGCTACGAGAACTGTGTGATGTCGGAGCAGCTGAAATCGTAGATATACAGACCGACTACGGATGTTCTTTACTGCGCAAACTCTGTTCAATGTACGAAGCTAAGCATCCAAACAACAAGTTTGAACGTGTCTGTGCCTGCAAAAACTTGCAGCTAATGCAGAAATGGCACGCGCAGCAGTGTGAATAACTTTTTTTTTTAAATATTGGCAAACCCGATTTTTTTGCCAAATATTGGCACACCTGAATTGTAATTTTAGTATAAATAGCTCGACAATCGAGCTCTATCAATCAGTTGACGTTCGGACATGATGACCGCATTCCAGCCGGAAACCGAGTACCTGAGTGCGAAACCAGACTACAGCTGTATTGAATACAGTTTCCTGGACGAAGAAGAAAACTTACGCACATATACAGAAATATGTTACGGCGGAGTCTTGCATTTCCTAATGGTCCATTCGCCACGCAGTTATGAGCCATCCCAACAACAAATAAACTGTTGCGGGGCGGATACGTGCGTCGTGTTTAACCTCAGACCAACAACCGTTCTTCCATGCACCAAGGAAGAAATTCTCGGCACAACTCTACACGCATCCGACAGCACGTCAGAAGACTGTAGCGGTATCGACCCCGGCACCCCGGGCTGCAGTGAGCAGTCCAAACCCGTGTCTACGAGACGCAGCGACCTGTCCAAACTCGACGCTTCGAAGCGCAGCGACCTGTCCAGACCTGAATTCAAGACTAAGACTCGACGTCGGCCCTCTCGCTAGCGAGTACTTGGCCTCCTCTGTGCCTCGAAACAGCGACGCGACGTATGGCGTGCATAAACGAGGTAGTAAATGGGTCCTTGGTTCGAAGGAAGTACATTTCGTGTCCGGTGATAATATTGAATGTGGAAAAGAGGTGATAAAACTTACTCGTGGATTATGCGAACTTTTGTTTCGTAAAAAACCGCGGCGATATTCAGAGGCGGGTTTGCGAAAATATAGATAGAAGATTGCTGGATGCTTCCAACGCCGTTTACGCGAAAAATGACCCGAAAACGGGTCGAATCAAAGATTATGAACATGAGAAGTATCCTTGTCTTTTCTTAGACATCGAAGGGACCGGACTTTATAAACTCGACACTGGTAGAAAATTGGACTATGTATATTGGGACGACCCCAATGAAATAGTTGATCGTCTTAGACTGCTGCAGGCATCTCAGAGTGTGGGAAATAATTCGCACACCAACGAAATCGCTTCCATACTTGAAGAATTACGGGAAGCGGGATATATTAAATAGTGATCATGTCAAAGTTTGCCATTGCGGGCGAGTTGCATAAACCAGCAAGACGTAATTATCCGCGTCGAAAAATAAAAATCAAAGGATTGGACGACAATTGGCAGTCTGATCTGCTCGAAATGTGCGAATATTCGCGTGTGAACAAGGGCTACAGGTACATTCTCATAGTCATAGACACCTATTCAAAGTTCCTGTGGGCTAGACCCTTAAAACGGAAAACCGCCATGGAAGTTATCAGTGCCATGGCGAATATTTTGAAACATAAACGAAGACATTCGTTACTGCAGACGGACGACGGGAAAGAATTCTACAATGCATCATTCAAGGCATTGATGAAAAAGTTTGACATTACGCATTATTCTACGTTTAGCGGTGTCAAAGCATCAATGGCAGAACGTGTGATTCGTACGATGAAGAATAAACTGTATAGGAATTTTACAGCGAACGGTAATTACAAGTGGCTGAGTTTACTTCCTAAACTCGTGCGAGAATACAATTCTACTGTGCATTCTACAACGAAACTCAAGCCGAAGGACGTAAAGGATAATCGTCTGCTTCTAACTGTGTACTCCAAGACGAATATACTAGATTCGCGAAAGAAAAAAGCGAATATCGGCGACATTGTGCGGATTTCGAAAAATCGCGGAATTTTTCACAGGCCTTACAAGGGGAATTGGACTGGAGAACTTTTTCGTGTATGTAGAATAAAAAATACGTATCCACGTACTTATTTTCTCGAGGATCTGAAAGGGAAACGTATAACAGGGGCGTTTTATGGAGAAAGATTATGAAAACTAAATTTCCAGATATTTTTCTCGTTGAAAAAGTTTTACGGCGTAAGAAGGGTAAGGTCTTAATACGATGGTTGCATCATGGACCAGAGTTTGACTCGTGGATTGATGAAAAGGATATTTTAAAACAATGAGTTTGTGTAAAAAACTTGTGTGTAAAACTTATTTTGTATAAATAAAACTTTGTATGTAATAAATTGTATTTTTTTTTTAATTTTTGTACGTGTATATATGCGTCATGCGGGGATCGTGCAAGAAGCGCGACCGCTCCGGCCGAAAGATGTTGGACGACTGTCGTGGCTTTTACCCCCTCCACAGCACCCGTGGCGGTGGTGGGGGGCCTGGCGTCCCCTGGCCGCGGCGGTGGAGGCAGGGTGGGGTGGTGGGAATCTTACTTTGCAGAAATATGATCCCTCCTCTCCCCTGGACCATGCAGGTGCATCTTCCCCCTCCATGCCGCTCGTCGGACCGTGGGACACGGCGCTGGGGGCACAGACCAGATGTCCTCTTCCAGGACAAGTGTGCTGGTCGCCGCTTGCTAACAATATATTACAAAATTATTTTATTAAGAGTAACTTTTAATATTTTTAACTATAAAGACGAAATATTAAGGTTTATTCCAAGTATAAGGTTATAACGAATTAATTTTCTTTACAAGTATAAAGTCATAAAGAATTAACTTTTTTTACAAGTATAAAGATGTATAATTTTTTTTACAGGTATAAAGTTTTCAAGATTATATTTAAAAAACAATTCAGTATAGTGATTTGAGGATTTATTATTATGATAAAACACAAACATTAAATTTTTTTTCCATTTTATTTTTTTCTGCGTATTCGTACCTACATATATACATTAGTTTTTAGCTCAATTCCTCCTCCCCCTTACCGAGTACCTTCTTCGTGACAAATAGATGTAAAAATTTTTTTTATACATACTCTATCATCTACAACATTATAAGGTTTTTTTATTTAGTTTTGAAGAGGTACATTGAAATGAGAAAATAATACTTTAAAAAAGGGTGGGGGGGAGGGTTGGATCGTCATGTGCGAAAAAAAAATTCTGGTGGGTGAAGAGGGGGGGGGGGGTGTAAGTTCGTATATGCATTGGTAAAAGTGGTGGGGGTCATTCTGCCTCCAGCCACTGCGGGGGAAGGATCGGTCGCCATTTTTATTTTTTCTTGCCCTCACCAAGGGTCGAACCGAGGACTCCGAACTCCGTGTCGATAATGTATGATTTTTATTAATATTTCATTAAAATTTTTATTTTTTTTATTTTTTTTATAATTTTTAAAAAAAATTTCATTAAAATCGGATAATAAATAAAAAAGTTAAATATGGCGGCCGTAACGGAAATTGCAAAGGTGACGTCATAATTCAAAATGGCGGATAACACATCGCCGGAAATTTCGAGAACACACAATGAAGTCATCCAAATGGCGGATCCAAGATGGCGGGTCCAAAATGGCCGCCGGGGGCAAGGTCAAGGTCAAAGGTCAAGGTCACATCCATCCAAGATGGCCGCCGTGACGTCACAATCCAAGATGGCGGCCGGCACCACAGGCACCACACCCTGAACCCTGGGCCCGGACATACTTTCCTATACTGCTTATGTATATTATTTAAAAATTGTAAACTTTTTAGCTAACGTTTTATTCATCTGACAATTAGCTTCGGATAATTTTACATAGCTCTTAGTGACTCTTACAACCGTAATTTGAATATTTATAGGTGGTCTCTTTACTGTTGTAAGAACATGCGAATTGAAGTTTCTTGGAGACATTGCCGTAATGCTATTACCAACAGTTAGGCAAACAGGTAATAAATTAAGTTTCTATTTTACGCAGTTTCTATATAACTTCAGTTAACAAAGAGCCAGCTTAGATAATGTTATCTTAGTTTCACTTCTCTAGTTATTGTGTATCATTTCCCCCTTGTCGTTACAGTGCCGCGTGTGAGGTAAGGCGCAGTACGCTGACATCTCGCAGACGAGTAGCAACGTAGAGCGCTGAGCATTCGCTTATGAAGCACATTAAAGAATGAGTTTATTTTGTTTTCAATTGTAACCCAATTCTGGAGTACGGTACTATGTAACAAATTAGTGTGCTTACTTAGACCCTTGCACGTAATGTAATCTTTTATAACCCCTACATCGTAAGGAAGGCAGTTCAGTAGTTAAGAGGACTATGGTATTCATCCATCATACACCACCATCATTCACCCACAGTCCACAATAATCCGATATATATATATGATATGATATAATATTTATTTCATAAAAGCTGAGTCAGGTTAATATCTGCAAGTTTAATATAGATTCAAAAAGTTAAATAGGTATAATGAGTCGAAATTTAGACGCAGGCTTATGTCTTTTTATGCACAACGGTGTGAATAAAAACTTCTGCAAATGAAGTTTGTTTGCATTTAGTACTGTCCGATACTCTGGTGAATTTGTTTCTTAAATAAACCTCGAGGGTAAAAATATTTGTTACATTAATAAAAAAAAAAGCACTATTTTTACCTCAGACACGGGAAAAAAAAAATTACCTGAAATTTTGTGCAGTGATCAACGAACTAAATAAAAATTTACCATGGTGAAAAAGAGAGAATAATATGGCCATGGTCACACTTTTTTTTGACGCATCACACCGTTTCTTTGAGTTCTTTTGTATCCTTCCAAGAGACTTGCTGTCTTGGTTATGACACTACAAAGGGCACCCTACTTGACACGGCTGATAATGAGGCGGCTGTGGGAAGTGCTGTAGAGAACTCGCTCTTTGAAGCAGACTTACTTCGCCTCCGGTTGTTCAAGGAATAAGTTTTCCAGGAACCTCGTAGAGTATACGACATTCATCCATCCAATACCCCAATACAAAACACATAATCAAAAATTGATTTCAATAATAAAATACACATAGAACAATATGACATATTTTTTATGGTTCTAAAACCACGCAATAGGGCATTTTATAAAACAAAACGTTTATTTTGTGTACCAAAAATTTAGTTAAATACAATTTCAAAATTTTCAAACAGTGAAAAATTCTTAAAGCTTGTCTTAACGTTAAATTTACCCATTAATTAAATTTAAGTAACATTTAAGGAATGGAAAAAATTATTTAGCCTAAAAGATCCTTGGAAATTGAATCTCAAAGATTGTCAGCCCTTTTTTGTTGATCTACCAAATAGTTGCAACAATCCTTACAAAATCGTCCATTTAGCCTTCCGTGAAAAGGACTACTAGTCTCTCGTGTCCTTTCGAACAACCTTTTGGCCTTTCAGGATCGGTAGCGTTTCCTTTAGCAGAAACTTGACGATATTCGGTAGTTAAAACAGTGGAATGTTACGTTTGTTTTATTCCTGTGCACATATTTTTGTAAACTGATCAACTTGAAACACTTACTAACTATATAGATCGCGAGGAATCTGTAAACCACATATATATATGTATATATATATATATATATACGCCAGGTTGTAGCGTTGAAAGGATTCAGATATCTTTTGACAATCATAAATGCAGACTTGGAACTAAAGGATGTTTGTTTGAGGAGAAAGCCTTTCAGTGTTGTATTTGTTTTAGTGAAGCTTCTAGCGCCGTATCGCCGCTGTAAGCGCAAGGCTCCGAACTGTCGCGCAGTCTTCTCGTCATGCACAGGACATTTATGAGATTTTAACGGTAACCATAACATTATACGGGGGATATATAAAGGAAAAGGTGTTATGCAATTCCCTTAAGTGCTTTCAAGAAATTGGACCGGATGTTTCATGCCTAAAATATATTCTGCAAACACTTATTTTAGTCATTCTCAACTCTTATAAACATGCAATTAAAAAACGAAATATTGAATCAGGAATACTCATATGCCCTCAGCGTATTATTTATGCTTTCCGAAAACAGACCTCACTCGGATATCTTCAGCAGTTTTAAAATAGCGTGATTATTCCTGAAGCTCTGCACAATGTATGTGTGCCTATGTTACTGTACGGAAACGGTATAAAAAAAACCCGCGTACAAATTCAGCCGTAGCGCAGGTACTTCATGAAATTACGTCCTGAAACTGCAGTGTCTCTGCGCTTGCCAAGAGCGACACACGCGTCAATTTTTCATCCCGCTCTGTATGCACGCTGAAACTTTCGCGTTTCACGGGACACGGCGTAACCAGCTTTGCGAGACACGATATTAAATATTAACGGCAGCCCTTTGCTCTCGGAGTTAGACCGGAAAATAAAAAAAAGAAGGGTTGGAAGAGGGTGCGGGAGTCTGGAGGCGTGAAAATGATTACGCGCGCCACTTCATATTCCGAGGCGCTGTGCTGGAGGTTATCGCGCTCAAAAGGAAAAGGAGGACCGCCACTCGCGACATTGTTAAACTTGTTCGCCGGGGGCAAATCCCATTTTCTCCCGGACTCTGTCGAGCCTACACGGAAACGTCCTCCTCTTATAGGCGCTGCTGCGTAATAAGCTCACGATGCTAATGTTCCACATTTCAACCACGTCGAATACAGACCCCACCCGCCAAATTAATGTTAGTTTAAATTACATCCCAATGTTTGCTTGCCATGACATAGGTAATATAGAGAGGAAATTGTACATTTTATAAATTGGATTTCAGTTTCGTCACAAAGCGTTCTTATAAGCTCTGCTATGAAAATAACTTATACTCCCAGTATCTTCATCATATGGTTTTAGCAAATAAAAATAAAACATATTTTACAATCAAAAGCTTCATTATAAATTTAAACTAAATAATTATTAAAACCAAATCTTTATTGAAACTTAAAAAAGGTACTAGGCTAATGACATTTATACCGCTAATATCACCCGCGCAGCCGTGAGTTATCTGTGTAGAAATAATTTAATGGCTCATCTTTAAGAAACAACCTATGGGTTGACCATATTTAAAAGGTCATCAAAATTGTTTGAATAAATAAAACGAAATTAAGAACAAACATTTAAACTTCTACAATAGAGTAGAATTATTTCATCCAGCATAAACATTTTATACTGATCACTCTATTTGATATAGTGACCAAAGTGGTGATACTACATTTAAAATGTATTTAAATTAAATAATGAAATTTTTTTGTAGCTAAATAACCCTAATTTTTTTTGAGTCAAGACACATGCATCCGCGTAGTCATACGATATATCTAAAAGTGAAAATCATGCTCTTGTAGCGTGTTATCATATGGCAACCAATGTTTTGACCTTAATATGACTAAACAACAGAACAGCGCCAAGGTTTTACATGCTTTGGTGCACAAAAAAAACATGCCTTATAGCGCACTATAGCGACACTTCACTAACGCTTGCTCGAGAAGGAAAAATTAGGGTGCACAATGACCCCCCCCCCCCCCTCCACCATCTTCACCCACCGAGGACCACTTTCCTGATCTTTACATTTTTCTTTGGGCTTCGATTACTCTTACCGGCTGTACAGAAGTATCGCTTGAAAATGTCAGTGTCAAAAAAATAAATGATTTAAAGCGAATATTATTTATAGTAATTATAATCGATGGAAATGTCTTAAATAATATAATTGAAAATAACACTCTACAGTAATTACAAATATTTACCTGCCAGAAACGCATAAAAACAAAAATCCCTTTCGGCAAAGCATACAGGCGTAGGTATATTTCGAAGTAAATTTTTCTTCTAGAACATTCCGGAAACATCAATAAACTTTTGTAACTATATGTTTTCAGATATTCCAGAATGATTAAAATTCTATGCAGCAAAATTTTCGAATGTTTTAAATTCAATGCATTCAGCATAAAACCAATTAAAAATAATACCTTCCTATGCCTACCAAAATAGTAACAAAATTTTAAACCTTAAAAAACTATATTTAAATTTTTTGCACTTATATGTAGTCATGAAACAATTTGTTTTGGAACAAGGTTTAAGATTCTGTTTAGAAGTTTTAAAATAAGTTTGAACGTGTTTGATGGTGAACGTATTTGGGAAGTTTTTTTTTTAAATTTTACCCCCTGTTTTTAACCCAATTTGAATAATTGTTCATCTCATCAAAAATTGTCTAAGCCAAACGTTTTAGAAAATATTAAGAATTTTTTACAATACAACCGATTTTGGTTCACCCACTGAAAGATTTATAATTGTTGTGGTCTTTCAACCGTTGATTTTTCCACCCCATGCTGTAATAATTGGTAATATAAAAATTATTTTTAGACGAAAGTTGAAGATAATAGTTTAAATGATTTACTATAAGTTATTTTAATTTTGATAGTGTACCTAAAAAGGAAGTTATGATTTTTTGAACTCTAATATCTGCCTATCCCTTCCTTCCTGGTAGTTATGGTTAGTCACACAAAACATATTTAGACAAAAGTTTTTGCTGTTACCATAAAGATATATATTATTTTCATATGGAATTAATATTATTTATATCAAGGGAGTTTTAAGGTTTTTTTCTTGTTTTGAAAAAGACCTTCCTCATCTCTGCCCGTTAGTGGAATTTCGACCAAGTTTTTCCATTATTATATTTTTATTAATCAGTTTGTACGTCATTTGTGCAAAATTACGGCAATGATTGTGCCAGTAAAATAAATATACATACATCAATAAAACTTTTAAATTCACTTTAGTTATGGGGTCTAGTGGACCATGAAATAAAAAAGCAACTTAAAAATTTTCCGGAAGTCGCACGATGGTAATGGCTATAAAAGATAGTACAACAGGTTGTCTGTCTTTAAAATCTACTTAATTCAAAGAAAAACCAACCCTCATGGTTCTGAGGATTCCCGCCAAATGACAGCAGCAAGGGGGAAGGTTAGTTATAGAGTAAACTATATGGTACAAGAAAAATATATTTGCTAACAACATTTTTGCCGAAATTGAAGGCATTACTTGTGAAACTTAAAAAAAAATGTAATATTACTAGTTCTTTTAATAACTACTAACCACGCGCAATCTGTTAATGACGTCATGTACCGGTTAGGGCAGAAGTTAGAGCTCTGTTATTTTAGTTATAAATGAATGCACATCGTTCACTCACAAAAAAAACAGTCCCGATGGATCACGATACAAGTCTGGGATGCGGCACGTGAGCTGGGGAGTTATTCTCACGAACCACCTGTTGCAGTTGACCTAACTGTGGATGTGGACACCATCTGTCCGCGGTTACACCCCTCTTGTTACTCGCCGGCGATTGCACCGGGCGATTCGTACGTATAGTATAGTATCCGCACTGGCTTTTCTGGGCGGAGAAACTGCTCACTCACTTCGCACAGCTGATCGACATTGTCCTAGTTGATCGCGTGACTTCAATAATCCATTAAGGACGTGCACCGGCCATCTTTAACAGCCTTAAACCTTGTTGCACTTGGCCCGAACTCCCGTCTGTCGCCCCCCCCCCCCCTTTTAAGCGTTGCCGCCTGTCACTCCACACGCGTAAGTCCTCCAGCTCCTTTCCCCCCCCCCCCTCTCTTTCACACTCTCTCTCTCTCCCTAGCGCTACCGTCGCCTCTTCACGTCACCAAAACCATGCGCAGCGCGCCCGAAATAATGGGATGTTCCACCAACTAGGTACCAAAATAAACGATGATTTGATAAATAATACCTTTAAAAATGATAAAAAAAAATATAAATACCAACAAGTAAAACTATTTATAAAATATACGAAAATTATTTACAAGTAAAATTTACTTACAAGTAAAACCAGATTTTGTATAGGAACCTATTAAAACTGTGTATTCCAAAATAAATATTATTCACAGTATACTTTCCTAACTTCAAACACATCGGCATTGGGGTTGATTCTAAAATATTTTATCAAAACCACACAGATGAAGCTGTGCAGAACGTATTTAAATCGAAATGAGTTTTTTTTTTTTTTATTTGCAGGGATATGATTTTCCCCTTTTCTTCTGCGTTCGCGTGGACGAATAATGTCTCGATGTAGCTCGCAAACGCTACCTACGTTTTTTTTTTATTTGGCTGGCACGAGACGAGCTTCGGTTCCCTGGAAAAAATAAAATGGGGTAGAGTACAGGCACTCGCAGCTAATTAGTCAAATGGGAATGCGCGTTATTTGTCAAACAACGGAGGTGGAGAGAGACAGGAAAATGAGAAAGGGGGGGGGGGGGGTTGGCCCACCGCGCAGCGGCAGTATGGGGTGCGGAAGACGTTCCGTAGTAAAGGAGGGGAAAGCGACGAATTAGGGTGGGTGGGGATTTGCGATGAAAGGTATTCCGTTTGCTCGCAGTGACCCTGAAGGCAGGATTACGCAGTCGGCTCGTTTGGCGAAAACAACAAGGGTTGGTTTCGCATGAGCAAGAGAGAGAGTAGCGCGCGCACAATGCACGCAAACACACACATACGCGAGGACAAATAACTTCACGGGTCGAGAGAGGGCACTCTCTGGAGGGAAAACGTTTTAAGCCACGCGGAAAATAAATTATTTAAACGCTTGCTGTTTAAAAAACCTCTTGCCAGTGTACACAGTTTAGCTCCACGAGAAAAAAAATCGTAAAATTATCATGGATTTTATTTTATAAAACACAAAACACTGTGTGGTTTGAAGGGCATCGCAGACTCACCACAGAAAGTTCTTTATTAAAATAAGTACGAAATCCCTTTAAGGGCGTTTTAAAATTGAGTGTTATTTATAATCATGATCATCGAGATAGACCAGGGGCCCAGGGGCAAACAAATTTTCGGAGCCACTCCACATTAATTTATATTTACAACTTTTCATCTCCCACATAAAAAAATCTTAATTAAATAAATGTTACAGTCGCCATAACTGTAGACGTTATTTTTGTGTATTAAATAACTTGAAAGATTTCCTAATTTCTGTTAACACTATAGACTTTAATCTTTCGGGATATCATGGTTAAATTACGCATTACAAAAAAATCTCGCCAAACCAACTTATAGAGCACCCTCTTTGCTCCATCCGTTTATATACACCACCACACTTTCAATTTTAGTTTCCTACTGTAAAGGCATAAGTGACATATTCAGTTGTCTTTAGATGGTACAGTTTTATTTAAGGTAAACTTGTTTAAACAAGTAGGAAGCGGAATAAATTATTATATGCGTCATGTGGAAACCCTACAGTTGAGTTTATAAAGTTTGGGCATGACAAAGCATGAATCATTTATTAAACAAATTTAACTCCTGGTTAAAATATTATATGTACGAACAGTCTTTAACACCAGAGAAGAAACAGCTGATTATATTATTCACGTGGCTATGTCTGTCCAAGTAACTAAACAAAAAAAAAATCATAAAGCTAAATACCATGCCGTGTCTCGAAAAAATAAAAAATATATATAACAATACCAGCGTGACATAAGTTGCGGTGAATTATTTAGAAATTCAATATATATCCTTCAGATCAAATTATATGACTCGTTACTACATTTAGTCAGCACGGTGTGTAAGCAGCTTTTGGATTTGCTTCGGCCACGAAAGTTTGAACAGGCCAAATTTGATGTAGGCCTACGTTGTTTGCGTGGTCAAATCAAATAAATTCCACCACGAAGATCTGTGTTTAAATCCCGGCAAGGCTAGAGGAACTGGGAACGCAGTGAAAGTTGTCGAGGGCAGATTTTTTTTAAAAATGGACTTCCAAGAACGACTACCGGTGTCAGTCACTTACGGTGTGGGACCGGAAACTGTCTACCTAGTTTCTAATTTCATGGTACTGAGACCCCAAAAGCATCTTTATCACAAAAGTCTTTATAATAGGGTACAATAACTGAAGAAAATTAGCAGAGAGTAATTCCAGATAAATAAATAAAATACGCAGTTGGAAAATCTCCGTTGAGTTCTTTAAAGACCAAATTCACACCAATAGGACAGAAAAGAAAATGTTAAAAAAAATAAAGATCACATTTAATTTAAATGATAAAGATTGCATCAATTTAAGTTTATTATATTTTATAAGAGGAGTACCAAAAATGTTGACTGGAATAATTTTTTAATCGACCAACGTCGAGGTGTGGAAAAGATAGGTATTAAAAAAAAACTTCAAATTAAACATTATCAAGTCTGCTTAAATAGATTTTTTCAACATTTTTAATATTTATTTCTCAAAGTACACACTAAACCATTCTATAAATGCTCCAGTCTCAATTTGTCACTTTTCATCATCTGAAACGACACCCATGTTGATGATACCTAAAAAAAATTATTTTTCAATCGTTAACATCACAAGACAAGGTGACACGCGTTAACAAGACACTTTACAACAATTTTTGTGGTACCATCACTGAAAAAAAAAATTATGTCCGCAGCAAAACCGTTTGTAAATTTAAACATTTCCAAAAAAATATCAACGGATGGCAAAATAATCCTACAACGTTCACGATGTTGTTTATTTAGTGGCTGCTAAATTTTTCAATAAAAATATGTTTGTTGATCATACATTTGTTTAGACGTAACTAAAATATTTTTATAAGCAGTATGGTGTAAAAAAAAATTCCTTTTGCCGATTTAAAAAGTGAAAATAACATTTTCGTTGTTAATCACGATACGTATGTGACCCTGGTCATTAATGCACACTGGGCTGTAATTTTAATCAAATTTTATATGCAATATTTATTATTTCTGCTTTTTACCAGTTGTCTTCAATAGTTTCATTATAAATTGATGTGTAGGATATAGTTATAATTATTGGTTAAATTTAAGAAAGATGATTTTAGTTTTTTTAAAGTTTGTAAACAGAATTACGCTTGTAATTGCCAATTTTTTTAAAATAAATGTAAACTTTTTAATATTACAGTAAAATGAATAGTAATTTAAGTGCTACACAAAATGTAGGTAGGGCAAGCTAGTCTTATATTTACGTAGGAGTGATTTGACTGATGGCTGGTGCGTGAGTGACGTCACAGGAACTCAGCTGATCGTGTGGAGTGAAGAGAGAGAGGAGTGTAAGTATAGTCGGGTGAGTGGACTGGTGCGCGCGTGCCAGAAACTACGCTCGCAGAACTAAAAAAAATTGCTTGTCTGTAAAGTCGGTTTACGGACGATAGTTTAACGTGACAACGTCATAACAAAACATTGATGAAATGATTGCATACTTTTATGAATAAAATTGAATCATTTTTATTGAATTATCACTATTTTGTATGGATACAAAGATGGAGTGAAATGAAATCTACAATTTAATTGATCAATTTACTATTATTGGCACTCATTAATTAAAATATGTTCATTACTTTAACAAACAGATTATTTTAATTATAACTTTTATACATGTTTGCTATTTAACTTTTTCCAATCTGTGTTATTCTGTTAAGGATAGGACGATGATAGGAAAAGTAGGAAACGAATGGGAGTGTTTCAAGTTTAATGTGCCTCGGAAAAGTCAAATCGGTGGTTGTTCCAATCGAGTGGCAGAGAGATAGATGCGGCGCAAGCGTACAATGAGCGTAACGGGACACAGCGTAACGGGCTAATGTGCGTAACGGGACACTTTTTCGTGCTTGCAGCCGGCATTCATCGATTTATTAGACGTTGTCACGTCAAACACGCGGAAATAAAGTGTTTCAGGCTACAAGTGTGTGCTGTGCCATGCATATCTGGGTTCATGTCTTGTGATCAGGACGGCACACGAGATTGTGTGTATTGACGGCACGAACTTAGAAACATCAGCTACGAGGCACCAATTAAATTACGTCAACCTGGTAGCATTATCCCGGAACAATAAAAAACTAACTTTTACTTAATTTGATGTTAGTATATTTTACGTAACATTTATTTTAACGGCATGTCTGAATTATTTATCTTGTATTTATCTTTTTTCGTAATTTTTAGTATTCTTCTTTGTTGAATTGTATTGAATCATTATTTGGATGTCCGCGATTTTAGCATAACAGTAGGTAAGTTCAATGGAATATTAATATCGTAATAGTGTCTCAAATTATAAAGCTATTTCTTTGCTAATTGATCTGTACCTAAATATGTACCTTTTAAACTTCATTTGATAAACGAAAATAAATTTGTTAAGTTAAAAACCACGAACCTTTTTTAATGACTTGTCAGCTTTATTTCAAGTTTGTTACCACCTTTAGTTTTTGGACATCCCTTTTATAGAAGAGCTAGGCTACAATAAGGTGTTGGTTTTTGAGTTATTAAGTAAATTAAAATTTGGTTTTAATTAGTAATGGATAGAGACCGGAAAAATTCGCGAAATCATTTCACGATAGGCTAAAATACAAATAGTTATACCTCAGTGCTGCCTCTGCTATTGGCTCACAACTCACCTGGATGACTCTGAGCCAATTAGAAACACCCGGCCAAAGCTGTATTGAATCACAGGCTGCTACGTTGGGACGTCTCAAAACACAGCAGCCAATGAGTGGGTGACATTTGACCGAGTGTACGTAGAACTATGGAGTTCATCCTGCATGTCATTGAACCCGCGGAATTTTTCCGGTCCCTAGTAATGGATCAAATCTAAGTTATCTTGAATCCGAATTTTGAATTTGAATCCTAAAAAAGTATCTCGTTATACCCCTCGAATCCAAAATTTTGGTCTGAAGGGTAAAATATTAAATACTGTATGAGAAATGAAAAAAATATTAACTATAGTGTTGAAACATTCAATCATTTAGATGTTTGTTTCACCAACTAAGTTTTCAGAATCAATTTATTTGTAATTTTATTTATATATTTACACGTTAAAAGTACACATTCTTGGGGAATGGTGACAGGATAGGTATGAAGAATAAAATCGACGTTTTTATCTTAAGAGGTTATTCGAATTTAATTTTAAAATAACTTTATTTCCTCTAATATTTTCATCTAATCTTTTTCTTCAAATACCATATCCTTATAATATTAAAAGATTTTATGGTATTTGAGTATTCGAGGATTTGAGGATTAGATTGACTCATTGCTAGTTTTAAAACACGTGGCTGCAACTCCCAGTTAGATGTCGGAATTGTGGGCTCTCACTCTTGTAGTTTCCCCTCGGTTTAACTCGTGTAAAATTATTGTGTACGCATTTAAAGTGTTAACTCAGCCACAAAACCTTTAACTAGCAGGGGAAATTCCCGGACCCCTTCACCATTCAAAACTACAAAATAAAATAAAACATTTGAGATAGACTTTCAGTACTCACCTCGATAACGAGTAAATTCATGTGTCGTGGAGATATTTTAAAAAAAGACCGACCGCAATAAATATACGGAAATTGTGTTTTCAACTACATTTATGGACGCGAATCACACGTAGTTTCCACATCCATCGTTAGAATTCGCTGTCAGATCAGCTACGTTGAATACTGAATTATTTGATTACTGGACCATAATTTTAAACTACAAATTGAAACGGCTCCAAAATTAAAGCGAGAAAGACTTGAACAAATCCTAAACCCTGACTTTTAACCCGATTTTCAATAAGGAATTGACGGCAGTATCTTGGTTATTACACATTTACGTTCCTTGAATTCAGTCGGATTCACGGAATTACTCCAACCAAATTCCGTATACCGAGAGCTAAAACATTATAATAGTTAATGCTCCTCACAGGTCCCCGAGCGGTCATCTGGAATGCGGCGGGTACGAGAGGCGTCTTTGTTGCGGCGGAAGACAAACTGCCTCAGAGAGCCAGGGGTCTTCGCACCGCGAGTTCCGCCGAGCGAGAGAGTTCTGGTTTTCGGAACAGCCAATGGAGAGACCATCTGTCATGCACGGGGTATGAATCCCCTACCCATCGAATACACCCTGGTGGCCATGACATTCTAATTACAAAGATAATGATCTAATCAGCTTAGGGCGACTTGCTTTTACAACTCTTAAGCAGCTTTTAAGAAACTTTAAGCCACTGGCATTTTTTAGGACCAAAACAGAAAATTTTCTCTCAAAACGTAAATTTTTCTCTTGAAATAAAAATAACCCTCATTTTTCTATTTTTTTGCGGAACTAAAAAAAATTAAAATTTTGGCAGATTTGGCGAATTTTAGTCAAATTTTGAGTAATTTTGAGTTTTTTGGCAATTTTTTTTGCAAAATTAAAGGTGAATGTTAAGGTAAAAGATCAAGCACAAGGTCATCCAAGATAGCAACCGTGATGTTCCAAAATCAGATGGCGGACACTGACACACAAAGTACATACATTCTTACTCCTGTAGCTGTACATGCCAATATATAGGTACTACTTGTATTATTTTAAATAATTATTTTTCATTTTTAACTGATACATAAACACATTACAAATTAATATTTTACGTAACATAGCTCTGTAGCAAAACCGACAGCGCAAGTACAAGTCTGCTCACGTTCTGCTTAGGTCGTGATTTTCAATATATTAAATCCATACATTAAAAAATTACTTCTGATTCGACTGTAAAATAAAATTTGTAACTTGCTACAGGACGTTCGAAATAATTAGAAATTTTCTTGATCAGCTCGTGGCAGTCATTTCTGTAAAAAAAAAGTGTGACTATTTCAATTGAAACATAACCTAGTACAAAAAAAATTTATTTTTTTGTCATTGCTGAAACATTGTACATAAAATTTAAATCTCAATAACGGATAAAACACTCAAGTACATAGAATTACGTGCAAGGAACTAACCAGAAATAAATATCACATCACGGACGAACCCAGTGGGCTTGTCAACGACGAGAGAGTTGCAACAAGAAAAGTAAATAAAGTTAAAAACCAATCGACCTCGGACAACACAGCAACCAATAGACGAACCCAATGATTATTCTAAGCAGACAATGTGGACAACACTACGACAGCATAGAGACGCACAAGTGAACCCAGCGATGTCACTAAATATATATTCTGAGCATCATAACTACGACAGCACAGGTGACTAAGACAAAACCAGCTGCGACGTTTAGGGAACTAAAATATGTTCCCTTGATCAGGCACAAACAGTTTACCTTAGACAGGCAGGCTGTCCTGTGATTGGCCATGCACCTGAGGCATGGTATTATTATTGGCTGCTTTCTTGCTGCGAGAGTAGATGGTTAAAAATTTTTTTGTTGATAAATTAGCTTATTTTGACTAAAGGTAGGTATACATGATATATTTTTAATTTACACCGTCTGATTTTTAATATATTCAATTTATTAGCGTATTTAGATTTTTTGTCAGTTATCAAGTTTTCTCTGTCACATAAAGTGTAACGAGCCATGGAGTATGTCTAAAAAAAAATTAACTAGTCTTCTCTATTGCCAAAAAAATTAATCTCTTGGCAAAATATACCACTTAATAATTATTCAAGAACATGTTGGGATTAGATTCCATACACTATTCCAATTTCGTGAGACTTGTTAGGGATGTGATACTGGTTTCATATACCACAAAGAAAAAAAAAATTGATGACTGGTAGCGTCAGGTTTTATCCCTCCCCCACCCCTATAAATAACCGATTTTAATCTTGCTGAACACAATTATGTGACGATAAGTCGTTTTACTGGGACTGGGTGTCGTGAGCACAGGCAGCGCCGGATGATGACGCAATGTTTATCAATTTCCTCCCGCGGGATGAACGACACAAACACTCAGTCCTGAACCAAGAGAGAACTGAATAATCCTTTACCAAGCCGGGAATCGAAGCCTGACCCCTTAGGCCACCAGCCAGACACGCCAGCTACTAGACATGGAACATAATAACAGTAGTATATTTAAGTCGATCCAGAAATACGGTTCCAAATGGGGAGATAAGGGAAATTGGTTGCCGTCTTGGATGACGTCAAGGCTAGAAATTAGACCATGAAACTTAATTTTTTTAATTAACTCGTATTCTTCCAATTAAACAGTAATTTATATTTTATTTCCTAATTTACATTTTTGAGGGGGAAACAACAAATATAGAGAATCCCAACATTCTTATTTGCTGTGGTTTAGGTTTTCATTACAGCGGCTACAATTATTATTTTCTTATAGCAGACTTTAAACCAAAAAATTTTGAAAATAGTCCAAAATATTAAAATATTTAGATACCACCATTCTGAGTTCCACCTTTCAGTTTTACAGAAAATGGTGTAAATCACCAACATGAAAGTCATATTGGATGAAAAAACGCGCCACGTACCTGGATGTTTCTGGTTTATATTTCCTGTATATCAATGTAAAGAAAGTTACTCCACGCTCTTCTTTCACGAAGACTGAATATCTACCCTAGATCATAGCATATATTATTTTCGGCAATATGACGTCACGGTAGCCATATTGGATTGAACTTTCCAGCTGTTAGAGTATGCTAGTGGCGATCGCAATCTTGCTTTGCTTGTCATCTGCTCGAGCGCATTAGTGTCAATCAACAGATCACCTTACCGGCCGCCATATGTTCGGCTATCTTGGCCCTAATACTAAAATATATAATACGTGTGTAATATTTATGATAATGGAAATTTTAATCTACCAGGCTACATATGATACTTCTTCATTCTTTATGAGCAGCCGCCATAATGGAAACAAAATCCCAAAAATTATTAATTAATAATTAATTAAAGGGCCAACATATGGTTTGTTCTTTAGTATGGTATAACTCACGTAACAACTAATGCTTGTGAAAATGCGTGTTTTATTTTTATAACCTAGGACATTATAATTTTCTGGTTAAATATTTTAAAATGTTGTGACATTTAAATAAATATTTCTCAGCCTAAATTATTAATTTTTTAACCAACTTCAGGTACGAGTGTGTGTGTACGTTTGGCGTAAACATATTTTGTGATAAATTAATTGGCTTAATATGTATGTTTAAATAATTATATAGTTTTTTATAATTTTTAAAGTAATACTGTGTAGTTTACATAAGTTTATTTTTTGTAAACTTTATGTTTTGTTCTTATTTTTTATGTTTCTTATTTTATATATTATTTTGTACTTTTTAAGAAAAAATAATTAATTATTATATAACTGTTCCTTGTATTTTAAGTGTGAGCTATTGTCATAGCTTAGTCATTTTTTCAACTATCACGTGCGCTATGAATGATGGGACAAAACTTCACTTGTTGCGGGGCGAAAGCGAAATTTCTCAGGACTCTACTCACGCGAGCAAGCAAAGGTCTGAATCGTGTGCGCGCACAGACGACGTAACTTTGCGAGCTATTTTAGCGACACGCGACCGGTCGGTGGACGTCGGGAAGAGGTTCGGTCGTAAAAAAAAAATACGAGCAAAGGAACCGGGAGTTCCTGCTACGTTTGACGACCATAAAACCGTTTCAGGTTTTAGCTACGCGGTCGTGGTGACCTGCAGGAGCCGGGGAAAAAGATTGTATACGGCCTCAGTTTTTTTTTGGGGTCATCGCAGTTTCGAAGGGAAAGGCGCGGGAAACTGTTTTTTTTTTTTTTTTTTTTTTCGTAGAGTGTCTTTTATTCCCCAAACCCTAATATTCTAAGGTTGCGTCGTCTGTAGCTACACACACGTCCGTCTGGGTGAAAATAAAATAAAATAAAAAAATAACCTACCGACGTCTGTCCGACGTTCTACAAATCATGGTAAGGAAAGGGGTATGTGCCGTCTTTGCTGTGTTGAGGATTAAACTCAGAATGAGAACGACCCCTCCGTATCATCAGGACAGCAAAACATATATATATATATATTTGGTAATGATGAATTTTAACAGAAATTCCCTTAATATTGTTTCGTTAACATATTTATTCATGATGGCATTCATTGTGATTTTCACTAGAGAGTTCATTTACATAAGCTCTACAAGAAATTTCTACCTTTAGACTTCATACAGCTTCTTAGGCTCAATTTTTTTTTTTACGAACCAGAGCGACTTTAACTTTAGAACTGACATCCACTCCCTAAAATTATACCTCCTTGCTTTGTGCCCGCTACATTGTCTTTTTCAATCCCATTGTAAAGGTGGTAAAGGAGGGGGGGGGGTGGCTTGCGTCCAGTAACTACCCCATCTCCACGCTCTTACTCAAAAAACTTTTACTTCAACTGAGAAATAATTTACTTCTCCGAAACAAAACTCCCGTAGCTTGAGTCAACGGAAAAAAAAAAAAAAAACTTGGTTTCGGCGTTCCGGCTGGACGTTTCCCAAGGAAATAATAAAAAAAAAGCACAAGGAACCAAAATACTTTATTATTCTCGTTTCCGCTGGCGTTACCTGGCCGCGAAATTTTACCGCTTCGTGTAGAAATAAAAAATGAACAAGTGCATACAAAAGTTATTTCCGCATTAACATTTCTCAAACCAAAAAAGTTGGGTTTTACTTACTTTTTAGAAATCTTTTGTCATACGCATGCATCGCGTCATTCCTGGAAGCATGTTAGGAAAAAAAATAATATTTTATTTTATAAAAATAATTTTTAAGGTTTAATTGTTTATTTTATTTGTTTCGTAAACTTATTCTGTGTGAAGCCCTTAACTAGAAACATATTCAGCAAGTATAAAAATATAATAAAACAAAATGATGTAAAACAAAGATAACTTAAAAAAATGGTGATTCCAGCAGGATTTCGATTACACACTATCTACCTTTTTTGAAATCATATTTTATCTTTGATCGGTGAATTTAAATTAGTTAAATTCGGTCACACAACGACACAGAACAGGGTTATTATGGAAGTAATTAGACATCCAAGAACTTGCCTAGTATTATTTATGAAAGCATTTGAAAACAATAGAAAACAGAAGAGATGTCCCAGAATAAGTCGTGTAGCGAATATTCTAATTCCCATTCGTGAAAATTCGAATATTTCTTGACATTCTCAATCGTATTCGCAAAATTCATGCATATATTATCAAAATATTAATATCAGAATTTTTTTTTCATATGTGAAAATATCTTAAATATGACAAAAATAAGAAACTTCTTAACAATTTTATTCGAAAGGTAGTTTCACTCTATTAAATAAACCTTAAGATTTTTCACTAATGCAAATTGCAATTATATAATTTACTATCCTTTACCTTAACATTACGTAACATATTATAAAGCTTTAGAAATGGTATTATAAAAATACATTTTTCATTACAAATTTATATACACGTATACATAATTTAAATAAACAAAAACATATTATTTTATAAAACTTGTATCAGTCTTTACTTACACATTACTTTAAATGTTAGAGTTTTTTTAATTGTATTAACAAGAGGTTCATATTCATACTGGTTAAGAGGAATATTAAACTTAAAAATACAAGTTTCGATGTGTTTTCTCCACCAACCCAGGATTTAAAAACTGAAAATTCGCGTTTGCATTTGCATTCTTATGCGCGAATATCTGCGACAGATATTAGCATTCGCATTTACATTCGCGATTGCCTACAAATTGACATAAGTTACTTTCATCACAACCCAGAAATAAAACCCAAGGCCTCTGGAATGCGAGTTCAACTTATTTGCCACATTCTTTAAAGATTATTTCAACGGGGAAGATTGATAAACCATAATTTGTTTGACTCATGCCACTGCTGGTTTATGTTGATTGTGTGCTTATGTAATAAGGTATGTTGACCATTCTTGAGATTTTTCTCTACGATAACCAGCCCAAACAATCAAAAGTGTATGTGCAGCATATTTTGTTAGATCACCTTATTCGCACTGCACCCACCTCGCACTATTTTTTAACGGGCCATACGCCCGTTACATTATTCCATGCGCTAAGAAACCAGGTACAGTATGTACTGTGACTTTCAAAGGAACTATTACAATAATTTTTCGATATGACCACTAGTTGCATTAGTATTTGCAAAAAAACGAACTTTATCTAGTTCATTTAAAATACTGGTAGTAGAGTATGGGTTTTGATCCATGGACCTCTGGGTTATGGGCGCAGCAAACTTCCACGACTACCAGAAACACATATTTTTTTTTAGCTAGAACTGGACCTTATACGATTTTTTTATTTATTTGGAGAGATGTGGCTATATACATTTATTAAATGCATATGTCCAGATATATGTCATTAATTTATATTTACATTCCAGATGGTTGAATGTGCCGACTTTTGGAGTGACTGAACTTTCCCGAAATGAAAATATATATCTCATACTTTTTGCATGATTAGCTGGCAAAGTATAATTTTTAATGTTTTTGTTCCATATGGAAAAGGAGAAAGAAATGGAAAATAAAACTGGAACGTTTTATGTTTAAAGTCAAGTTTACTGGCTGCTATGTGATATGGTTTAATTTCTTTCAGAAAAAAAAACTTTACCTGGCTTCTAAAATTATTACAAATTTTATGATTTTTAAAAGGCCAAATAATTTAGAAATTTTTATATAATTTTAAACCACAGAGCTCAGTCGACACCAGCATTGTCTCTTAACTCAAAAATGTTCAGTTATTTATTCCATTTGGTTCTCCCTATTCATTCTCCACAAAAATGTTAAAAATTAAACCATGCCAGCTAAACATGCAAAAAGTATGCATTATATAATATAAATATATATATATATATATATATATATATATATAATCTTTGAAGTAAGGCCATTCAAAAGGTCTATAGGTTTAACCGTGTTAAACTAAATATAAAATAATGACATAGAACTGGATATACATACTTTAGCTGCTAATCAATTTTCTGCTTCTGACTATTGGTGACCGAGCGGACGAACGCATCCGGTACAAACAAAAATAATAAAGTTTAATCCAAGAACATAAATTTCGCTTGAAAAAAATTATAAAATTCAGTGCTTGTGGCCGAATAGATCAAACCTTGCACACCAAACCAAAGCTACTTAAAAATTTCGAGAGCTTCCCATAATTCTTACTGAAACACCAAACAGGAAATACGAGCAAAAGATTGACCTCAGTGCTGGGCATAGTTCGATGCCGTGAGTTATGGCACAGTCGTAAAAGTCATTGGGTTTCCTGCATCGCGAACATTCTACGAATATCTCACCCGATTAAAAAGCCAGCCCCCTGGATAAAATAGCATTTGAATGAAAAGAAAATCAATATACTGGTAGCCAATATGAAAGAGGAGAAATATTTTTACATACGATGTTTTTTAAAAAAAAATATTTAATAAATTATACTTCGATAAAAATAGTTACTAATGTCGAACATAATATTTAGAAAATAAAAACAAATGATATAATCATGTCTGACTATTTGTACATTGCATGTTAAGAATGACATTTAATAAATATCTCAATTAAAATCATTATACAAACTAAAAATAATTATTAATAGCACTGAAAATTTTGCCTCAAGCAAAAATAAATATTCTGAAAATATTTCCAATTAAAAAATCTAATCTGCTGTGGTTTAAATTAAAAACCTGAGTAAGAGATGATCCATGTTTCAATGCAGTAATGATGCTTAAGTGGTAATTACTTTGCAGGTATAACATATTCATAAGTTTTTTCTTCTAAATGTAACAATTTTGTACAGATTGAATATGGCAAGCCGCATATACATCGCCATAGACTTTATTATTTTTGTATATTTACTATATATTTAACTTAGTACTTGCTTATCAAATAAACCACTTTTATGATTCTTAAATTTAAAATACCTTAAATTACAAGTTAAATAATGTTATTCATATAATTAGTGTTATAATACTCAGAGAATAAGAATAATGGCTGTGAGATTTAAACATATTTTATTTAACCAGTTAATACTAAATAAATTTGTAACTTAATAAATGCACTTAAAGGAAGAAATATAATTATTTCATCCTGCATTATATGTTGCCTGATAAAATATAAAATAACGTGACGCCTAATTTCATTCAAGTTTATGCATTACTCAGAGTACCTATATAACTAAAAACCCCAAATGAAAATTATTTAAAATTATTTTCTTATGTATGATAAAATATTATTTAAGAAACAACAGAACTTCATGGGTTCTTTTACACTGAATATAAATTTACATATATGTAATATATAATATTACTTCACAACTAGACATTATCTAAAACCTTGGCATTATTCATCGATAGTTGTTGATAATAACTTTTGATTAATATAACTTTTTAATTGTCTGTAGTTTTATGTATTTGGTAAAGAACTCAATTTAACAAAATTTCTACAACATTAAAACTTCTTTTCCAGACAAATATTGACACTGAAACGAATGAAAGGGAAAAGAAATACATATTCCGTTTAATCGCTTTATCTAGGAAGCAAGCCCACTAAATTAAAATTAAATAAGTAAAACTTGTTTCTTGGTCTTTTATGCTTACAAAAACTATAGATTATATTTCTAATATTCTCATGTGACCTAGAGGCAAATTTTTGCACTTACAATTAAATTTCTTCCATTTACATTCAGTTAGTGCATTTAATTCCCATATGTAAAGTTACTTAGATATTAAGTCCCCCAAGCAAAGCAAGCCGCATAATGTTTTTTACTGGTAAAATAAATTAGAAAGATTTATATTACATAAAAATTTGTTAATATAAACTTCCACAAATGATTTCTGCTAAAAATAAATTTTTCGTTTTCGTGCATAACCAAACAACTAAAACAAATATTTAAGAATACTTGGAACTTTTAGATATATCTGTTTTCACCTCACACTAATAAACGTTCAGATATGGGCTATGAAACAAATAACAAAATAGCCCATTATGTAAAATTTAGGTAGTGCAAGAGTATTTATAAATTTAAAGCCTATCCCGGAGAGTTAAAAGAGTCACATATTGGCTGTATCTGAATAACTCTTTTAAAGACCCTTTAGACTAAAGTATTCCTTAAAATTACATTTAAAATTATGTAAAAATTTTCTTTAACTTCTCTTACACTTTACAGTATTGCAGATGTAGACATTCGTGAAGGAATGAGTCGCTCTCTACCGTTCATGAATCACTGTGGCCTTTAAGCTGTTTGTGGCGTTTTGGTAAAAATATATATATATATATATATATATATATATATATATATATATAACGATAGTTTGGTACTTAGCCAGCCAAACACTTTTTATTAATTTTTTTTATTACTATATTAACTTGAAGATGAAAAAAAAAACAATTAAACTGCTCAATAATAGTGCGTTTGACATTTCTCAACGAAAACAAATGACTGTGGAAAAAGGTTTTCTTTATTAATACATCAAGGAATCTGGTATCCTTTTACTCAGCGAATGCAGCCTTGAAATTAAAAGATCCTTCAGTTAAACCTGCATCCGTATAAGACACATATTTACGACTTGGAAACAGCAATTACGGGCAGGAGTAGGGACCGACGTAACTCTAAGGTTGTAATCACCAGAATAGTAATGCGCTAAGACCGTGAAACCAACTGAAACAAACTTTGGAATACGAGTAAGGTGCGACATCGCGTGAACAATGTTTGCGGTTATTAGCGTTAAGAGGTCGAAACAGGGGATTTGGAGAAGGAATGAAAGAACAAGGGTACGAAAAAGAAGGGGGGGAGGTAAATGGAGAAAGCAGCTCCACCATAAGAGCAGAATGTACAAAAACAAATTGCATTGAGAGTTTTTAAGGTAAAACCATGAATTAGGGTAGGATACTTTGTAGTTTAGCTTGAAATTTGTATGAAATCTTAACGCTCTGTCACCACAAACAATAAATATGATCCAGATTAAAATAAAAAATATATAAATACAAATATAGATGAAAATATTTTAATGTAAGAACTTACCAAAGAAGTAGGTATTTACAGTGTTTTTAACAGGCATATTACAATAACTCTCAACGAATTCGTGAAGTGGCTGTTCAAGGAAGTTTCTGAAGATCACAGTTTCGAAACTCCCTTAAAACGTTGGGCGTTTGGTTTTCTGTAATATGTAAGCGCTACACTCGTGTGTCAAGATGACTGATAAATAAGTTTATAACTCAAATCCCCTAGCATTTCTCATAACATTCATGAGCACGAAGTGGACGTAAGTGGTTTAGAATCCCTCATAGTCTTGGAGGTCTACAAACGTGAGACGTGAGATCCTATCAAACTAACAAAAACACTGTCTTCCTGCAGAGGAAGAACGTATTTGATAATTTATTTTTTTTTCAACATTTTAAAAATGCCATATAACTCATTTCCATACCATATTCAAACAATTATATATTTACAATTTTTTATTTAGGAACGTTACATAATCTTTATGACTTTAATTGTTTTATCAGTTACCATATAGTAAAATGAATGCTGTCTTTATTTTCTTCGTATTATAAAGTTGACAAGTTCAACATTTATAGAATAGACTTGGAAAAACAAAGTTAGTACCAGTACTAATTGTAAATGGATTGGCGAAACTCATTATTCTAGGTACTGATTTTCTTACTAAATTCAACGTTATATTAGATTTTGGAAGATGTCTAGTTACTACTAATGACGACGGATTGTCATCAACCACTGCGGAAAATTGTAAATTTACTGATCATTGTATATGCACGTTAAAGAAGGAAAGAAGGGAAGCACAAATATGTTGTATTACCACTAATGATTTAATAGCTTCGGAAGCAGATTTGAAGAATGCTACAAAAGGTTTCTCATTAAATGACGAACAATTAATCACTTCTGAGCACAATTCTTTATTTCTCTATGAACCATAAGTCAGTAATTTTGTATTTATATCTTTTAATGTAAAACTTCTTTGCTCAAGTAATGAGATATTTTGTTTAACAAATAAGGAGGGTATTTTCAAAGTTCATGTTTAATATTATATGACTAAGAGTTTGTAAAACAATCTGGTATTGGTCGAAAGGGTATAACAAAAACTATTGCTGGAAAATAAAAGTTGGTTTGGAATTTTGAAGTAAAAACGAAAAAGCAGGATTGATATAGGAACCATCGGACAAGCTAGACGTGACTTTTTATTACTACATAAATTTGAATTAAGACTGTTAGAATATTTTGAAGAATGGCAAGAAATAATAGTAGACATTAATAATATTTATAATTTAGAGATATTTATTGAATTGAAGAAGAATTATTATTTGTAAGAAGATTATAAGAAACATCGAGGCGTTCCCAGGATGAAGATTATGAAACCCGACTACGAAGATTGGATGAAATATTGAGGCGTTCCCAGGACGAAGAATATAATAGTATGAATAATTGACTGTACGAGATCATCCGGAAACAGCGAGAGGCGTTCCCAGGACGAAGACAACTAACAAGAGGCGTTCCCAGGACGAAGACGAACAACGAGAGGCGTTTCCAGGACGAAGGCTTGGAATCGACGATAGGCGTTCCCAGGACGAAGACGGAGAATCACTACGAGGCGTTCCCAGGACGAAGACATGAAACAGCTGAAGGGCGTTTCAAGGATGAAGACGTGGAATCTTTGTTGCTGAGTTCCTGTACCTCGAAGACAGACATCGTAATGCATAGTTCGTTACTACTGAACTATACTAACAGGTCGGTCAGATATTTGTAAAGGAATTTTACAAAACTTAACAGCTTTGAATAACTAACACACCGGAATAGTAACATCACGAGAAATCCGTCTTGTATACTCTCTAAACCAATACCATACTGTTTAAGTCTAGTGACAACTTGAGTTAAAGATAAAAAGTTTTTATGTCAACTAATCTAATGAACTTACGAATTTTTCCACGAAATACCCAGCTCTACCTACTGAATAGTAAGGACAATAAATTAATTAAAATAAATTTTGTATAGTAAACATTAGATGAGTGACGACTTGCAATAAAACAGGTTCAAAGAGTTTGATACTATGTTACTGGTATTAAACAAATTATGAATATCTGTTGATAATTATGGAATGTCACTGAAAACTAATAACGGTTTTTTCCCAATCACGTTGCGAATATTGTGTCATTCGTAATCAAGTCTAAATAGCTAAATATTTTAATGTTTACTCAGTTTTACAACTTCTTAAAAGTTGTTGGCGCCCACAAATTAATATAAAATGATTAGTTCTTTTGCTTTTATCCTATAAATACATTAGAACTAGTCTAAGTATTTTCGAGTCGTTCAAAGTCAAATTGATTTATAATAATAAATAAACGTTTGATAGAGAAGGCCCGTTTAGATTTGCTACCACAACGCGGGGCTATAGCTCGAAGGATTAGCACAAAGTATATTGACTACAACAACGTGGAAATTTTAACTCAAGTTTAGAGAGCCCACATACATGATGTCAGAAGAAAACAGGAACACTTATTTCTTAAAGGGAAATAACTCAATGGCTGCATCAGAAACAGATTCATCTGAAAACACAGATCAAACTGAAATAGACATAAACATCAGACAGGGCAACGTACTAACATCGCAAACAGGCGAAGTAGATACGAGAATAAGGGAAACTACCACGTCAGGAATGGAACAAATATTTAGGTTCATGCGCTAAGCGGAGGAGAAACGGGAACAAAAAGAACGCGAAGCGGAGGAGAAACGTAGACAGGAAAAACGTGAAGAGGAGGAGAAACGTAAACAGGAAAATCAGGAACTATTAGAAAATATTAGGCAGATTAATACAGCAATGAGCAAAATGGTAACTGACACAGAAAGAAAATTTTCTATAGTATGTGATAGGTTAGAATGAATAGAAGGGGATCTATCTAAAGTAGAGGAGGAAGTAGACGAAAAAATGAAAGAATGTGAAAGTAGATGTTAAAATATAGCGGTAAATATAGTCGAGGAAAAGATAGACATAACCAACAGACGTAATGAAGTGAGATTTGAGGGAGTAGAAGGAAGAATCGGTGAAACAGAAAAGGAAATTCAGTTGAGAAATACCGTCAGAACTCATAGCAAAGTAGATGTAGTACATTCACAAACTACAATACCGGAAACTATTAATTTGACTAATTCCGCATGATTTATTCGAGGTTCGGATATGAATAATAGCATCGTTCAAACAGCTATAACAGATCCGATATTAGCTTTACATCATCCAGCTAAGAAATGGTTAGACAGTATACCAACTTACTCCGGGATTAGCACGGAAAACCCCATGCGATTCTTGAGAGCATTTGAAGAATATTGTAAAACTTTCGCACTACACGAAGCAGATAAGTTAAAATGTGTGAGTCATTGTTTAAAGAATACAGCTTTCTTTTGGTGGGAAATGTTACAAGATACTGTTACTGATTATGAAATATTTAGGAAATTATTCACACAACAATTTTGTAATACTAGGGTTCAGAGTAATCTCAGAATCCAGTTACATGTAGAAAAATTCGACAAGAAAAATAAAAGTTTAGAAGCACATGTTAGTGAAATGTACGAACGAACCAGGTATTTAGATTGCAGAATGGAGGATGCGGAGTTCGTTGCACTAATATTATCACAACTACCTATTAAATATCAATTACAGTTTGCGGGTAGACAATTTTCAAATATTGTAGAATTCAAGGAGCAACTATTAGTGTATGACAAACTTGAAAAGTTAGATAGAACGACGGCAAACAGGGAAACATACGAACGTAGGGAAACCAATGAAAATCGTAATAATATTAAACCGAATGTACCTCTGTATTCAAATTAGCACCAAAGAAAATTTGAAAATACAGGAGAACAGAGACCACCGCGAGTTAACACATTGGGATTCGATAATTATAAACGAAATTGGTATGACAGAAACCAATACAATAGGAGGAGTTTTTGGAATTATCGTAACCAGAATTATAAGAAGAAGAATTATCAGGAATCAGATAAGAAATATAATTTTTCAAGACAACAAATGAAGGGAAATTGGAGAAGAAATGACGACTATAGTAAAAACACACAGAACGCAGGAGGGGCTGTGACACAGATGACACAAGATGTGCATACAGTTGAAAATACGCCACAGGAACAGACAAATACTAGATTTCCGACACAAGGAAACAAATCAAGGGATCAATTCGCATGTAATGTAGGTAAAACACCAGAGTGGATACCAAACCCGAAACTTATGTTTGGAAATTCAACACATCAGAACGTACAAGGAGGAAGTAATGTAATGGGTTTTAACAACCGTGAGTTTAATTCAAACGCGACATGGCATTCACAAGATGCTAACCAACATACACAACCGTTAAACTAAGTGGGGTTAGAGAGGATAGACTCCGAACGTCTAACCCAAAACTAGAGAATGGAGTCAAAAATAACTATAGCGGGAAAACGGTGAATATGTCAATGTGAAGGAATACTAAACAATTACACACTATAATGTTAAATAACAACGACAGGGAATTTTTAAGCGATGAAACGAATGAAGAAACCGCGATTAACGACAAAGAAGCTTTATGTCCTGAAATCACTTTAAGGATAAACGAAGTAAAAGTTCCGGTTTTATTAGACAGCGGGGCTGAAATTTCTTGCATCAGTTCTGACAGCGTCGAAATGATTGAAAGTACAGGAGTAAAATTACCTATTCTGCCAGTACCGAACTTAAAGATCATAGGTGTGACGACTAAATGTAGCCCGATCATCAACAAACAGACATTACTAGTAGTAAATGGACTTGGAACAACTAAGTTAGTACCAGTCTAATTGTGAAAGGATTGTCGAAACTCATTATTCTAGGTACTGATTTTCTAACTAAATTCAATGTTATATTAGATTTTGGAAGATGTCTAGTTACTACTAATGACGACGGATTCTCATCAACCACTGCGGAAAATTGGAAATTTACTGATCATTGCTTATGCACGTTAAAGAAGGAAAGAAGTGAAGAACAAATATGTTGTATTAACATTAATGATTCAATAGCTTCGGAAGCAGATTTGAAGAATGCTACAGTAGGTATCTTATTAAATGACGAAAAATTAAAAGGACGTTTATTTGAAGTCTTTTCATTAAATAGGGAAAGTTTTTCTGACAAACCCGGATTGAACAAATCATACCAACCTAAAAATGAAATTACGGAGGAAGAAACACGGAAAGAAACTCAAAACAAGGTAAAAGCTCGTTTAATAGCTGCCGCCGATGCGCGCAGAAGAGGACTGAAATATGCAAACAAAATTAATTTATCTTGCGGCGACTTAGTACTAAAGAGAACTAATTAAAGCAGTCAATTTTGGGAATTGGTTACAAAGAAACTTTTCTTATTATATGAAGGTCCGTATCGCATAACTAAAGTTAAAAGAGAAAATTGTTACGAATTAGCAGATATTGACACAGGGAAAATAATAGGTCATTACAATGTAACACAATTAAGAATTTATAAAGACCCTAACATGATAAAGAGTTAAATTTTCATCTTGATTGACAAGCATCCCATTAATTAAAGTTTGGAGGGGCAAAGTAATCGTTTATTTGAAAATTTTTTTTATTTACACACGCACTGATGATATGAATGAATAATATTTGTATAACGTGAAAGGTTTAATGTATGTACTGAGTACAAAACAAAACAAAAATATGATACAATTGTTTAACTATATTTAAAATAGAAAACATGTACATATTAAATGGAAAATTGTTTTGTTGTTTCGTTATTTGAGTGTTGATTGTATGTAATTATTATATATATTTAACTATGATATGTGTTAAAGTGTAATTTTGTCCATAATGTATTAATGTTATTCGAAGAATACCTCCAGTGTATAGTGTCACCATACACAGTGTAGACATTCTTCGGAGGGGCATTCTATAAATGTTGAACTTGTCAACTTTATATAACAAGATGGAGGAACAAAATTAATGTATCATATTTTATAATTTCACTTCTGAGCACATTTCTTTATTTCTCTATGAACCATAAGTCAGTAATTTTGTATTTATATCTTTTAATGTAAAACTTCTTTGCTCAAGTAATGAGATATTTTGTTTAACCAATAAGGAGGGTATTTTCAAAGTTCATGTTTAATATTATATGACTAATAGAGTTTGTAAAACAATCTGATATTGGTCGAAAGGGCATAACAAAAACTATTGCTGGAAAATAAAAGTTGGTTTGGAATTTTGAAGTGAAAACGAAAAAGCAGGATTGATATAGGAACCATCGGACAAGCTAGACGTGACATTTTATTACTACATAAATTGGAATTTAGACTGTTAGAATATTTTGAAAAATGGCAAGGAATAATAGTAGACATTAATAATATTTATAATTTGGAGATATTTAATGAATTGAAGAAGAATTATTATTTGTAAGAAGATTATAAGAAACATCGAGGCGTTCCCAGGATGAAGATTATGAAACCCGACTACGAAGATTGGAAGAAATATTGAGGCGTTCCCAGGACGAAGAATATAATATTATTAATAATTGACTGTACGAGATCATCCGTAAACAGCGAGAGGCGTTCCCTGGACGAAGACAACTAACAAGAGGCGTTCCCAGGACGAAGACGAACAACGAGAGGCGTTTCCAGGACGATGGCTTGGAATCGACGATAGGCGTTCCCAGGACGAAGACGGAGAATCACTACGAGGCTTTCCCAGGACGAAGACATGAAACAGCTGAAGGGCGTTTCAAGGATGAAGACGTGGAATCTTTGTTGCTGAGTTCCTGTACCTCGAAGACAGACATCGTAATGCATAGTTCGTTACTACTGAACTATACTAACAGGTCGGTCAGATATTTGTAAAGGAATTTTACAAAACTTAACAGCTTTGAAAAACTAACACACCGGAATAGTAACATCACGAGAAATCCGTCTTGTATACTCTCTAAACCAATACCATACTGTTTAAGTCTAGTTGCAACTTGAGTTAAAGTTAAAAAGTTTGTATGTCAAGTAATCTAATGAACTTACGAATTTTTCCTAGAAATACCCAGCTCTACCTACTGAATAGTAAGGACAATAAATTAATTAAAATAAATTTTGTATAGTAAACATTAGCTGAGTGAAGACTTGCAATAAAACAAGTTCAAAGAGTTTGATACTATGTTACTGGTATTAAACAAATTATGAATATCTGTTGATAATTATGGAATGTCACTGAAAACTGATAACGGTTATTTCCCGATCACGTTGCGAATATTGTGTCATTCATAATAAGTCTAAAAAGCTAAATATTTTAATGTTTACTCAGTTTTACAACTTCTTAAAAGTTGTTGGCGCCCACAAATTAATATAAAATAATTAGTTCTTTTGCTTTTATCCTATAAATACATTAGAACTAGTCTAAGTACTTTCGGGTCGTTCAAAGTCAAATTGATTTATAATAATAAATAAACGTTTGATAGAGAAGGCCCGTTTAGTATTAAAATTAATAAAAAATAAAAATTTGATAAAAAAATTGATATTCTTTAGATTTTTAGTGTTTCGAAGTCATTCGGAAAATTCAACATTCCAACCCGCCTCCCTCACGGCAAGAGGATTTGACTCCGATTTTTTTGGAAGTCGGGACATTTAAAGTACGCAAATTTTGACTTGCTTCCGGGGCCTTTTGACACCATCGTACCTCCATCGGTTTGACCTGGAGGGGGGGTGGGGTGGGGGGAAATATAAAATTTTATTTTGTAGTGATTTTTAAGAATTTATGAATTAAAAAATAAAAACATATATTTTAAAAACTACACAACGTACATTAATTTTATAAAACGAAAAGTAAAAAAAAAATATTTAAATATAAGTAATTTGTTCAACCGCTACAGAATTAACCACAACTCTGTGTAACGAATTTTTTTAATACATAAGCTTATAATAAGAATCAAGTAATAAAAAAGACAATTTAAAAAGCATGTAGTGCTTTCTTCTTTCATTTTCGTAATGACCCTGTCCTAACGAATAGACATTAGTGGTAGAAAATTTAAGACAATTGATATCAAGCACCCCACGCTTTTTTCTGTAAAATTAATTGTTTTGTTTATTACTTTTTTTAAGCTATGTATAAAAAATTCGTTATACAGAGTTGTAGTTAATTCAGTAGCTTATCAGCAAAATTACATAATTTTAAAGATTATTTTTTAAATTTTTAGTTCATTCAAACAAAGCATATTTTTTTAGTTCTTTAAAACATAATTTTATTCTTTTCATATCCTCAACTCATACTCACGTAGGATACAACGTAGCAACGGTGCGAAGAATACCATCCTATATCATCCGAATTGTGTGACTGTATGTACTAAAATATTATGGTATACCCGTGTACCGTCTAAAAGTCATCCATAATGTAACTTTTACGAACGAAAAAATTGTTTTGTTCGTACTTATTTTCTGCGGCAATCTCAAAGACTTTCATGGTTTACCGTGTCTTTTAACGCAAAATATGTGTTTGTAATCAGCCCGTAGGCGTCAGCAGTGTTGCGACTAATTTCCGCAAGAAATGGCAACTATTATTTGAGGAGATGTAGAGTGTGTGTGTGTGTGTGTGTGTGAGAGTGTTAAGCCCAAAAATTGTCGAAAAGGGGGGGGGGGGGGGGGAGGAATGAGAGAGGGCCCTCGCGACTTTCGCGACACGTAAGAAACTTTGTCAAGCCTACGGAGACACGTACAAAACGTAGCTTTTACAGTGACATGACACTTGTAGCTTTTCTTTCTCTTGGGAGAGTGTACAGCTTCGCATGACGCACCAGCTCTTACGTAAAACCCTCACCCAGCTTGACACCTTAAGATGGATCCACAATCCGCAGGTCAGCAGATCACAAGCCAATATACACTTTTTTTTTTCAATTTTATTTGTAAATATTATATGTGCGTACCTTTAAAACGAAAATTAAGAACACAAGGGAAACTACCGTAGTATTATCCCCATACGTCAGATTTAAAGCTTGTGCTTCTCATTTTAATGGCCCATAGGTAAATACGAGTGTAAAAAAACACGGGAAGAAATAATCTAGCTATACGTTCACAGCTTTGCATTTTTTGTTATCTTGACAGTAATGTGTTTTTGTAGTGTTTTTTTTTAATTTTCAAATTAAAAAAAGAATACTTTGTTGCTCACCCGAAAAAAATTTTATATAGATGTTTTAATTTTTAGAAATTTGAATAATTGCCAGTAGTTTTGATTATTTTGTATTGCATTTGTAAGATTATTCTTATTTTCTTAGATATTGTTTTTATTTAGGTAAATTTTGTCATGCACGTTTACTTTAATCATCAATTTATATTTACAATGTAAAACCTAAAAACATTGTTAAGTTGAAGAAAATGACTTAACTTCGTCACAGAAAGTAAGTCAATAAACTAAAATTAATAAAACAAAATTTATCATTTGGCAGTCTAGCAGTTCAGCGTGAAGTCAAATCACCTCAGACCTGCGACTGCGGACTACCGACTGCCAAATGCGCATTGTAAATGCGCCTTAACTTATCTCTTCACAAATAATTCATAAAACTTCAGGCTCTTGCCTGACGTTTGCACATGGCGAGATATGTGGCTCATCGTTTCATTTTATATATTTCATATTCTGAGACCCGCTATGCAAATGGCCTTAAATTTTACATTTCGCAAAATAAGTTCCAGTTGTACCGATTTCCCCATGGTCAATCGGAAGGCATGTTGATGTTTTGTTTTATTAGCTCTGACAACCACCCGTAGATGTTCAAAATTACTGTAACAATACAAGAGTGGCTGAAGGAAACTTAGAACATTTAAATAATCTCGAGAACTGTCCAATTTGAGACACGTTATACAAGACAGACTATACTTACCCTAACAACTACGTAACCGGTTACTTTTTTGAAACTTGCGGTTTAATGCACACAACTAACATACGAGGGCTGTATTTTTTAAAGTTAATACCGTTTTGAAATTCGGCCGTTTAAGCGCTTGGGTCGGCATGTATACCTACAAATCTTGCCAAGCCACAGACGCCATTAGGGCAGCATTCAACCGTGTTTACGTCTGTTTGTGAGTACTCAAAATGCCTTCACCCATTGAGAATCCCGTCAACTTTGAAATACGCGCTGTGATTCGATTTCTTTGTGCTAAAGGCGTGAAAGCGGCTGAAATTGATCGTCAGAATAGTGAAGTATTTTAATATGTTTTTTCAAATGTTTCAGATTAATATTTTAGTAATGCCATAGAATTATAATTACTAACGTTTGCGGAAACTTTATTTTAGTATTATCTATTTGGTGAATTTTTTAGAACATGGGCAGTATTTTAATAATAGACCATTGCGTCTGCACGTCAAAGTTAAGCGTAATATGGCCTAATTTATATTAAGTGTGTAATTCATTCAGACATTGGGAATTTCATCGTAATTATGTAAATAAATCAGATGCTTGGATCAAAAAATATATAATTACATGAGCGGCAGTGACAATTTTTTTCTTTTGAATGAAGAAAGAAGGAAAATTGCAAAGTCGGTGTTAAAATTTCTCCATAATTTTGATGGCTGTAGTGAATTATTTTTTTTTATTTGCAAATGTAATAGTGAATTATTGAAGAAAGACCTTCCTGCCAAATAACTGATAAAGTTTACTGTCTAAATAACGAGTTATTCAACTGCCATATCTAGTACTGGAAAATAACCATCTCGCTAATCTGTAGCTGCTATCTGCGTTTAATGGTGGCAAACAACGTTTATGATTCAGGCAGAATTCTAGTGGCAGGCGCAGAAATGTATGTATGTGATTAGTATCCAGAAATTATGGTATTTAAAAAGCAAATATTTAACTTATTAGTTTATTTATCACGCTCAGCATGATTTTAAAGAACTATATTTTTAATTTTGTGACCGAGTTTCCTATTATAAGCTTATTTGCATTATGAGCAACCTGAGAACACACGAGTTGGCTTGTTATTTAGGTTAGATGTTTACACAACACTGAAGACTAATGAAAAACTCGCTCTTATTTGTGTTTATGTCAAAACGGCACTTACTAAAAAACAGGCTTCGTACTATGATTAAGAATTTGCGTGGAAAATATAGAAATGGTCTAAGATTATGAACCGTTACTATCGTTTGCATGGATTGGCTTCAGGAAAACATATAAAATCGAAAGTACTAGCGGGAATATTATTGAAATCAGGTTCCATCTATCCTTACTAATATTATAAATTAGAAAGTAACTCTGTCTGTCTGTCTGTCTGTCTGTTTGTTTGTTTGTTTGATTGTTACCTTTTCCCGGCTGAACGGCTGAACGGATCGTTATGAAATTTGGCAAGGAGATAGATTATATCCTGGGGATGGACATAGGCTATCTTTTGTCTAAAAAAAATAATTTTAAACGGGTTGAAAAAATATCTTAATGTTATGTAATGTGTGTCACATATATAAAAACTGTTAGTGTCATTCCTCTATGTCTGCCGAGCAATAGCTTTCAAGCCATTACGTTACGTTTTGCTATTGTAAGGAACTAAGTAGAGAGTAAGAAAAAAATAAAGATCTTGACAGTTTGTAGTGTCGCCATATTTGTTTAAATTTTCAATACCGTTTTTGTATATTACAATTTAAATTGCAGAAAAAAATCATGTTTCATAGACACATAAATAGTGAGTGTGTGTCATTTCTCTATGTCTACGAGGTCTCGCCGCGTCAATTTTCTCCTTGAGGCGAACCCGTCCGCTTGATTAAATAAACAGCTTTTATCGTTGAATGATTTCATGATTTATTTCATGAAAATCTGCTCTCATAAAAAAAGTTAGTTTTATAGACATTCAATATGTCTCTCTCTCTCTCTCTGAAGATCAATCTATGAATCGTTACAAATTTATTTCCTTTATTTTTTTTAGTTTGATTTGATACAATATGATTTCACTAAAAATAAATTTCTACCCCTTCCTATTTTCATTTCCACATTACGAAGTTACACTTTTTCCACGTGGAGGGACTCCACGCAATATTTTTGCATGCAATTAAAAACTATTTTTTAATGATGTCAAAGCAGTATAACTTCTCATGCGCGTACTTAAGTACACGCACCCATTTTTTTATATTTAATTTCTTCTATATATATTTTTTCTCCTTACCTACGTGTATGTTTTCAATGTCATTCGAGTTGTACAATTTTTTTTTTGTCAAATTGGTCATTATCTATACTTTGTTTCGTTTTGTAAACATGCGTATTTTAAGTGTTTTGACAAATAAAGAAAATTAGTTTCACTAACATTCTTAGGTTTTTATTGTATGGATAGTTTCAAGTTTAATATTATGTAAGTACATAAATTCTTAAACTTATAAATTTCTTCGAAATTTATTCATAGGTTGGTAGGGCCTACTAATATTTCCTATTTGTCAATATTGTAATTTTTTTACAGTACCTACTTATTTGCAAGGAGTTTGGTTTAGTGTTTATAATTTATCTGCTGAGCGTCAAGAGACTTAGGGCTAATGGGACAAAGACCAGACATATTTATCAATTATGTAATATATATAATATATTGTTGAAAAATTTGAATTTTACTATTTTAGGAAAGTTGATTATTTTGTTAATTAGAATAGTTACGTGTAATTGCCATCTTCCTTTATTTCATATTTAACATTATGTTTGGTTGAGTGTGAGATAATTTTATCTATGTATGTTTTAATTTAATTTAATTTTATATATATATATATTCTTACCTACTTCTATTAAATTTCAGGCGGATGTTAACATTGTCATTCCAGTTGTAAAAATTTTTTTGTCAAAGTAGTTCTTATTTATACTTTTTGTTTCATTTTGGACTATGTTTTTTTACTTAATTCAAAGATTTGTGGTGTGTACAGGGATTGATATCTCTATTAATTTATATACTCCTTTGGATAAGTGGAATATTGCCACCACAGTTTTACATATAAACAAATCCTACAAATGTTTTAAACATTATGACAAATAAAAATTAGTTTCACAAACATCCTTAGTTTTTTTTAGTGTGTATAAATAGTATATAATAGGGGCTACTAGATCAGGATGCAGGATGTGGTGCCGGTGCCGGTGTCCGCCATCTTGGATTCTGACGTCACGGCGGCCATATTGGATGGTTGTGACCTTGAACTTTGACCTTTACCTTGAATTTGATCCTCAAAAATTGCCAAAATCCGCCAAAATTGGGCAAAATTTGCCCAAAATTCCTCAAAAATCGCCAAAATTTCCATTTCTGTGGAAAAAAGTTTCGCCAAAAAATCTCAAAAAATTCCACAAATTAAAAATTTCTCTTTTCGAGGGAAAAATTTCCCGTTTCGAGGGAAAAATTCCCGTTTTTAGTCCTTAAAAATCCCAGCGGCTGAAAATTCCTAAAACTGGCTTAAGCATCCTTAACTCAAGCCTCAGTTAAGCCATTTCTAGGAATAAGGATACCATGACCGCCATCTTGGATTATGTCGCCACCGTTGCAATTTTCGTTACGGTCGCCATCTTTAACTTTTTTATTTATATCCGATTTTAATAAAAAAAATTAAAATTTATTTGAAAAAATTCAAATAATAAAAATTTAATAAAAATATTTAAAAAGCATACTTTTATTTCGACACGGAGCTCGGAGTCCTCGGTTCGAACCCGACGAGTGCAAAAAAATAAAAATGACGACCGATCCTTCCCTCATGGTGGGTGCTGGCAGACTGACTCCCACCACTTTTTATCATCTAGTATGACGTCATGACCGCCATCTTGTCTTCGATGCTGGAAGCCACCATCATTGTATCGTCGGCGAGAGTGCGCTGATGCCATGTTAGTTTAATTCTTATCCGCTAGAGTGCAGTAATCATTTATTACTGTGACACCCGCCATCTTGTCATTTGGCCGCCATCTTGGAATCGTGTAATTACTTAGCTAGAAATTCGGAAAAAATTCCAAAATTCATTAAATAAATCACTCATTAATTTACAGATTGATTCGATCAGTTTCAGTCCTTGGTTCGATACCCGATCGATGCAATAATGTTTAATCTTATGTAAAAAATAATAATTTCATTATTCCATGTTCAACATTCTTAAAGAGACATTAAAACCTCTACTGTCATCATCATCCTATAAGCCATCAACACCAACATATTGGTAATTCATAATTTTAATGCTAGAGATTCGGGAAAAAGTTCAGAAATCATTAAATAAATTTCCAATCAATGTACCGATTAATTAGATCGACTTAGGTCCTTGGTACGATTCTGGACGATGAAAAAAAAATAACAATTTAACATAATAGTAACAGGTTCGAGGAATTAAACACCGCAAGTTATTTTACAAACATAATATTTATTACATAATATATATTCTACTACAGGATCACTTACGAAAGCCAGCAATCTTATAATCATTTAGTTCCGCAGCGGTGTGAAATGACTAATTCTTAGCTCCAATCGATTTATACTAGACAGAGTCCAGCCAGAACCTTTACAGACATAGTCCACCTCTTCTTGAAAGAGTTTCTGGATACCGTTTTTAACAGTTTGCTTCACATCGTTAGAACTGTAAATTACTGCAGCCGATGTCTTGAATGCACACTTCTTCACTTTGTCATCGAACGGATATGGCTTTCCATATATACAGTCCAACCACAAGTTATATTTCAAAGGTCTGTTTGTTGCTACATCATCAGTAAGCTGATTAATTATCTTCTGTCTGATATCGTCAAGAAAATTACAACTGTCCTTCGACTCACCGAACGTATTTAGATAATAGTAGTCTTTCAACGTTCCACGAAATGCAGACTGCGCCAAGTAGAAGCCATTATCGTTCACTTTTAATGCTCCGAACACAGTCTTAGGTTTAGTTCTATGTTCAGACGTCATAACAATCGGTTGCTGGGCATCTGTTTTATTGGTTGTACACTTTCATGTCTCCAATCTAAAGCGAGGAGTCGAAATGTCGGCAGGTAGTTCAGCAGTAGGAGCACAGACTACATAAACAGATTCTGCTAGCTTGTAAACTTATCATTGTTGAGCGAAGATAGAGTTCTAGTACAAGCCAGAATTTTATTTTTTTTTGTTTTTATTTTAAAATTTTTTATTAATTTTTTTTTATTTTTAAATTATTATTTTTTTTCTGTAATTTTATGATATCAAAGAAAACATGTGTTTGGTTTTTCTCCGTGTGCTCCTGATTATTCTTGCCAATATTATGATGGTTTTCTCCGTGTGCCCCTGATTATTCTTATCAATATTTTGATGGTTAATCCGTGTGCTTGCGATCATTCCTGCGGTTTCGGTCAAAGGTCAAAGTCACACCCATCCAAGATGGCAGCCGTGACGTCGCAATCCAATATGGCGGACCGTGAGAAATCTGAGAAGCACTAGCAGGAAGGACGAACTTCCTTCTCCTTGAAGACTATCGATGCCATTCTTCTTATGCGATCGATATTGAACAACCCGCATCCCGGATAAAATAAATAAATATTATTTTACCTGCAAGCAAAACGTGACGTCATCTGATGTTGAAAAGCGGAACTGCTTGCAGCAAGTACCTTTGCATGAAATAAATTAACTCTCACCACTGAATAGTGCTATTGTAGTCAGTTAGAGACATAAAGTTTCGTAGCCATGTGGCCAATTAGTCATGCATTCTCGTAACCATGCGTTCTGGAAGCTTCGTAGTCCTATAGCCTCGCGATGACGTAACCTTGAAGACTTGCAATCGCATAGTCTCGTAACCTCATGGCTCGTAGTCTCGTAGTCATGATGTATTGGAGCCTCGTAGACTTGAAGCTACGTAAGCAAGTAGCTTTGTAATCTTATAACATAATGCTGATGACGTAGATGTAGCAAAAGAGAAAATTCCATCGAAGACAGATGTGTCAATTGGAGCCTTGTAGACGAGTAGCTTCGTAGTCAAGAACTCATGCAAACTTGTATTCCTGTATCCACGCAGTCACGTAAACTCGTTTTCTAGAGGCTTTGTAGCTCTGTAGCCTCACAGTCTCGTAAACATGAAGATTCGTAGTCACGTCATCTCGTAACCTCATGGCTCGAAGTCGCGTAGTCATGAAGTCTTAGGACCTCGTAGAATTGAAGCTACGTATCCAAGTATCCTCGTAGACTTGAAGCTACGTAAGCAAGCGGCCTTGTAATCTTATAACATAATGCTGGTGGTGCAGTTGGAGCAAAAGAGAAAATTCTGACGAAAACAGATGCTGTAATTGTAGCCTTGTAGACGAGTAGCTTCGTAGTCAAGTACTCATGCAGACTGGTAGTCCTGTATCCTCGCAGTCACGTAAACCTGTGTACTAGAGGCTTCGTAGCTCTGTAGCCTCGCAGTCTCGTAAACTTGAATATTCGTAGTCACGTAGTCTCGTAACCTCATGGCTCGTAGTCGCGTAGCCAGGATGTCTTGGGACCTCGTAGAATTGTAGCCTCGCAGTCTCGTAACCATGCGTTCTGGAAGCTTCGTAGTCCTATTGCCTCGCGATCACGTAACCTAGAAGACTCGCAATCGCATAGACTCGTAACCTCATGGCTCGTAGTCTCGTATTTATGATGCATTGGAGGCTCGTAGAATTGAAGCTACGTAAGCAAGAGGCCTTGTAATCTTATAACATAATGCTGATGGAGCAGTTGGAGCAAAAGAGAAAATTCTGTCGAAGACAGATGCGGTAACTGGAGTCATGTAGACGAGTACCTTCGTAGTCAAGTACTCTTGCAGACTTGTAGTCCTGTATCCTCACAGTCATGTAAACCTGTGTACTAGAAACTTCGTAGCTCTGTAGCCTCGCAAGCCATGTATAACTCGTAACCAGCTAGATCATTTTAGACTCGTAGCCATGTGGTCTCATAGTCTCTTAGACTCGAAGAATTCTAGCCTAATATATTTGGAGCCAAAAGACTTTTGGAACCAAAAGACTGTAGGTGTCAATGACTGATGGAGCCAATGAATATTGGAGTCAATGAATATTGGAGCCATTGAATATTGGAGCCAATGAATATTGGAGCCAATTAATATTGGAACCAATGAATATTGCAGTCAATGATTATTGGAGCCAATGAATATTGTAGCCAATGACTATTGGAGCCAATGACTATCGGAGCCAAAAGACTGTTGGAGCCAAAAGGTTGATGGAACCTTTTGGAGCAATTCGAGCCAATTGATATTGGAGCTCATGGATATTGGAGTCAATGAATATTGGAGCCAATGAATATTGGAGCCAATGAATATTGGAGCCAATGAATATTGGAGCCAATGAATATTGGAGCCAATGAATATTGGAGTCAATGACAAATTAATGTGCTTCCTTTTCGTCGATGGTGCTGCCTTTTCGTTGTCGGTGCTTCCAAATGTGCTTCCTTTTCGTTGGCGGTGCTGCCTTTTCGTTGATGGTGCTTCCTTTTCGTTGTCGGTGCTTCCAAATGTGCTGTCTTTTCTTTGGCGGTGCTGCCTTTTCGTTGGCGGTGCTTCCAAATGTGCTTCCTTTTCGTTGGCGGTGCTGCCTTTTCTTTGTCGGTGCTTCCAAATGTGCTTCCTTTTCGTTGGCGGTGCTGCCTTTTCGTTGTCGGTGCTTCCAAATGAGCTGCCTTTTCGTTGTCGGTGCTTCCAAATGTGCTGCCTTTTCGTTGTCGGTGCTTCCAAATGTGCTGCCTTTTCGTTGTCGGTGCTGCCTTTTCGTTGTCGGTGCTTCCAAATGTGCTGCCTTTTCGTTGTCGGTGCTGCCTTTTCGTTGTCAGTGCTTCCAAATGTGCTGCGTTTTCGTTGATGGTCCTTCTATTTTTAATGTTTTTTTGACTCTGGTATTATAGTAAATGGTTCTTGATTTGACTTGCGTATTATTCCATCCGGTGCATGTATATAAGCGAGTCCTAGACAGCAGGTCGCTCAGTTTGTTACTGTCGTCGACGGTGTAAGGATCACCTAGATTATTTCATCTGGTGCATAAGTCGCGTAATTACCTGTTCTTGAGAACTCGATGGCATATTTACCTACTTTAACGCCGAACTCGATGGACGTTGTACCATCGTCCACGGGAACCTTGACGACAGCGACGACAATGGTGGAGCAGATCCCGTTGGCAACGACGACGACGTCAACATTGGAGGAGATTTCAACAGATGTGATACCACCAGCAGAAGATAGCTTAATGACTACTGAGCTGGATGTGCAGGAAACCACGACGATCGACGATACGACCTCGATGGAGACTTCAATGGATGCTGATTTGACAACTAGCGAACATCGGTGCTGTTACTGCGACAAGATTTTCTCAAACAACAGCAATGCTCGGCGACACGAGAGGAGCGAATGTGTCAAGAACCTATATCGTAAAATGTTTGTTTGTGAGAAATGTCATAAGCAGTTTGCCAGAAAAGATAATATGAAAACGCACATGAAGGCATGTAAAGGTCCTGCTGTGCGGCAGAAAGTAAAGGTTTCGGTGCAACAGCGATGCATCGATGTTCATAAGAGTATGCCTGGAAATGGTACTACTGTTGCAACGTCCATATCTTGATCGGGTCTGAAAGGTTCGTCTACATCAGCACGGTATCCTTGCAGCTACTGTGATACGTCGTTCGCATTTTTCCATGATGCACGAAGACATGAGCGGAGCAAATGCAAAAAGAATCCTTCTCGTATAAGGTTTCGATGTGATGATTGTCATGAATGGTTTACTCGAATCGATAGTTTGCGACATCATGCGAAAAAATTTAAAGGTGGAGTCTGTGCTCCTACTGCTGAACTACCTGCCGACATTTCGACTCCTCGCTTTAGATTGGAGACATGAAAAAGTACAACCAAAAAAACAGATGCCCAGCAACCGATTGTTATGACGTCTGAACATGGAACTAAACCTAAGACTGTGTTCGGAGCATTAAAAGTGAACGATAATGGCTTCTACTTGGCGCAGTCTGCATTTCGTGGAACATTGAAAGACTACTATTATCTAAATACGTTCGGTGAGTCGAAGGACAGTTGTAATTTTCTTGACGATATCAGACAGAAGATAATCAATCAGCTTACTGATGATGTAGCAACAAACAGACCTTTGAAATATAACTTGTGGTTGGACTGTATATATGGAAAGCCATATCTGTTCGATGACAAAGTGAAGAAGTGTGCATTCAAGACATCGGCTGCAGTAATTTACAGTTCTAACGATGTGAAGCAAACTGTTAAAAACGGTATCCAGAAACTCTGTCAAGAAGAGGTGGACTATGTCTGTAAAGGTTCTGGCTGGACTCTGTCTAGTATAAACCGATTGGAGCTAAGAATTAGTCATTTCACACCGCTGCGGAACTAAATGATTATAAGATTGCTGGCTTTCGTAAGTGATCCTGTAGTAGAATATATATTATGTAATAAATATTATGTTTGTAAAATAACTTGCGGTGTTTAATTCCTCGAACCTGTTACTATTATGTTAAATTGTTATTTTTTTTTCATCGTCCAGAATCGTACCAAGGACCTAAGTCGATCTAATTAATCGGTACATTGATTGGAAATTTATTTAATGATTTCTGAACTTTTTCCCGAATCTCTAGCATTAAAATTATGAATTACCAATACGTTGGTGTTGATGGCTTATAGGATGATGATGACAGTAGAGGTTTTAATGTCTCTTTAAGAATGTTGAACATGGAATAATGAAATTATTATTTTTTACATAAGATTAAACATTATTGCATCGATCGGGTATCGAACCAAGGACTGAAACTGATCGAATCAATCTGTAAATTAATGAGTGATTTATTTAATGAATTTTGGAATTTTTTCCGAATTTCTAGCTAAGTAATTACACGATTCCAAGATGGCGGCCAAATGACAAGATGGCGGGTGTCACAGTAATAAATGATTACTGCACTCTAGCGGATAAGAATTAAACTAACATGGCATCAGCGCACTCTCGCCGACGATACAATGATGGTGGCTTCCAGCATCGAAGACAAGATGGCGGTCATGACGTCATACTAGATGATAAAAAGTGGTGGGAGTCAGTCTGCCAGCACCCACCATGAGGGAAGGATCGGTCGTCATTTTTATTTTTTTGCACTCGTCGGGTTCGAACCGAGGACTCCGAGCTCCGTGTCGAAAAAATAGTATGCTTTTTAAATATTTTTATTAAATTTTTATTATTTGAATTTTTTCAAATAAATTTTAATTTTTTTTATTAAAATCGGATATAAATAAAAAAGTTAAAGATGGCGACCGTAACGAAAATTGCAACGGTGGCAACATAATCCAAGATGGCGGTCATGGTATCCTTATTCCTAGAAATGGTTTAACTGAGGCTTGAGTTAAGGATGCTTAAGCCAGTTTTAGGAATTTTCAGCCGCTGGGATTTTTAAGGACTAAAAACGAGAATTTTTCCCTCGAAACGGGAAATTTTCCCCTCGAAAAGAGAAATTTTTAATTTGTGGAATTTTTTGAGATTTTTTGGCGGAACTTTTTTCCACAGAAATGGAAATTTTGGCGATTTTTGAGGAATTTTGGGCAAATTTTGCCCAATTTTGGCGGATTTTGGCAATTTTTGATGATCAAATTCAAGGTAAAGGCCAAAGTTCAAGGTCACAACCATCCAAGATGGCCGCCGTGACGTCAGAATCCAAGATGGCGGACACCGGCACCGGCACCACATCCTGCATCCTGATCTAGTATTATATACTACTTGTATAGTTTGAAGTTTAATATTCTGTGTGTACGTAAATTCTTAAACATACAGTTATTTATTAATTTATTTAGATAATTATTCAAAGGTAGGTAATAAGCTTTCTATTTGTCAATATTTTTATTATAGTAGATAGGTGTACAGTAAATGCCTACATTCTTATATTCCTTTATATCTCTTTCGATTTGGAGTGTGTCTGAACCATTCGGGGTCCTCAACATCACCCCCCTCCCCCCCTCCCAGGTGGTTACAGCCCCAAAATTTCGAAAGTTTAAAAATTTTTAAAAATCTATGTCTTTCGATTTTAAGTGTTTTCGAGCCATTCCGGGTCCTCAAATACCCCCGCCCCCTCTGGTACATAGCCCCAAAATTTCGACAATTTCAGGAATTTCAAATATCTATTCTTCCGTGATGGAGTGTTCCAAACCATTCGAGGTCCTGAACATCCACTTCCGCAAAAGTGAAAGCCCCAAAATTTCGAAATATAAGAATATATATAATTGGATGTTGGCATGTATGACGTCGATAAACTCTTACACCGTTTGACCGATCGCCATGAAAGTTGGCACATCGAAGTGTTTTTGTCATGGAGAAGTTTTTATGCTAACCATTTTTTTGTAACTCGCCGATAGATGGCGCTGTAGCGCATCAACTTCTAAACCTTTCAACCGATCGCCATGGGTAAACAGAAAACCATAGGTCACAGATACACAAACAGTAATTATGTGTCATTTCTTAAAGTCCACGACACTGGACATATCGCTATCCATTTTGCTGTAACTCGCGGACAATATATCACCCGGTGTTCAGCCCGAGCAAAGCCGGGTACTGCAGCTAGTAAGTCTATATTTGCAATAATTTACCATTGTTCCACCTTGCTTGGTCAACATTACTGTCTCGTAGAACACCGTTTGTAGAAATGGCGATGATACTAAATCGAGTGTAGAAAAGGCTCTACGTATTAATTTCTTCGTAAAGGCGCAGAAAATCCTGTATAGTATAAAACAAAGTCGCTATCCGTGTCTGTCAGTTTTTTTCGCTTGATCCTTCTAAATGACACAATGAGTTTTTATTATTCACCATCATTTAGATAATTTCTTTCGGAAGGTTTATGTTTATAATACATTCATATTTAATTTAAGGATAGTAGATAAATCTCGATGATTAGTGATCAAGTGGTTAAATGACGCTTCTAGGGCACATACATGGCATGACTGATATATCAAATTGAAGTAGTACCGACTTATAGGTCTAAAGGAGGCCTACAGAAATCAAATATAAATCATTAAAAACCTTTTTTAATTCAGTACACAATTCTGACCAGATGTGAAACTGGAGAACTCGATTTGATTCCTCGAATTCCATTTATACCAACAGATCTAAAGATTTAATTCAAACGATTTTAATTCTCAGTAAAACTGACTTTCTCGATAAATATAAATAAAACCTAGGGTCAAACATTTACTGTTGTAGGAATACATTTTAGCGTTGAGTACGTTTTGCATGGCCAGCGATATGTAGCCCTTTCGCGCGTGTGTTCCAAACAAAATCTGTTTGTGTTGTTTGTCTCATGAGAAAAAAGCTGTCAACATTGTTGAAAAATAAATTATTCTGTAATGGACATTACATGTTAGTAGGTTTATAATTTTTTTTAAAACATTGGACACTTACGAGAACTTAATTCTTATAAGTCCCGACTTATTAAATCTAAATAATACCTCATTAGTAGATCGCATTCGTGCGAAGCCGGGACGGGTCGTTAGACTATAATAATAAAAGATAGATTTTATCAGTCTGTAGTTCGCGTATTGCATTGACTGTAAGGTACAGAGCAGTGAACTTTGGTACGTACATTATCCAGAAATGGATTGGGGCAATCCGTTTTCATGTAAATGCAATTTTTTCAAATTTGAATTTAAAATTTAATTTATTCGCAATTTTAGACAATTTTTTTGTGATAACATTCTAGCAATGGCTATTACTTTATTAATGTTTGATTCATTTTCGGAACTGAATAAGTATTTCTGTAATTATCTTTGCCATCATATTATTAACGTATTGGTTAAATAAATGTGCACATGAATGTTCTTTAAAACTATTCAATCCTCGATAGCATGTTTGGTTTATATTTATTCCGATTATATTAGTTACTAGCTGCCCGACCCGGCTTCGCACGGCTATACTAATGGAAATAAATTAAGCCACATCTCCCTTTTACAGTAATGGTAAATAAAAAAAAATCAGTGAAAATTTATTACAATGCTGTATAATGTCCTGGAGAGAAAATGAATTGCACCGATGGTTTCCCGACTCGTGCACGCAACGTACAACTGATGTACCCGTACTTCGCTACGGCAGTCTACAGGCAGATCACTCTTGCGCCGCTCATTATACATGCCCCTCCTTGTGGGTACGCCTTTGCCGCGCGATGCCCGTTGCCATGGAGACGCAGAAGGCATGAACAATGCAAAATCCTGTTCTCATGCAGACAAAGTACCCACTGTTGCCTGGTTTTAACAACCCATGGGATCTAATTGTTGGAAAATGTCATCCTGCGTAACATAAGGAACATTACTGTGAAGTTTCAAGTCTGTAAAATATATATACTTAAAAAAAAGGCAATTTTTGATTTTTAAAGTACCCGAAAAATTTCAACGGGGATGAGGACTGCACTAACAATGAAATAGTCTTTGCCATAGAGACGAATGAAGCATCAACAAAGCAACAGCCGTTGCCATGGTGATTTCCTACCATAAACTTGAAATTTTGATATATTACGCCCCCGAAACTCCCCTTGGGATCGGATTTCCGCAGAATCCGTTCTTAGTGAGCGTCTATATCACAAAATGAGTAACTATGCTAAATTTCAAGTCAATCGGGTGTATAGTTTTAGAGATCTCGTGATGAGTGAGTCAGTGAGTGGTAGTTCGCTTATATATATGTATATATATATACATATACAAGTACATGTCAGAATTGTAACGGGAGAGGAAAACTATTGATGGTCCGAAAAATGAAAATTAATTAAAAATAATAAAAATTATTCTAGTAAAAGAAAATAAAACAAATTAAACACAGAGAGAGGAAAGAAACAATAGTTTAGGTTTGCGATTTAAAGTGATAAAAAGTATTTAAATACTAATTGAACTCTTATGAGGGTACTGATTGCTTCGTTGTTAATATCATACGGGTGTTTTTAACTTGTATGGGAAAATTAAGAATGATAAGGCATCTAGTGCGTGGCAACAATGTTAATAGGCAATAGGAAATAAACTTATAGCGCCTGCGGCATTGTCAACACACACTTTGTACATGTACTGCATTTTGTATCTAACCCACTCCAACGCATTTGATTCTAAATTGTACTTTTAGTAAGGATCCCTAATGTGATTGATAATATAATATAGCCTATAGCCTTCCTCGATAAATGTACTATCCAACACTGAAAGAATTTTTCAAATCGGACCAGTGGTTCCTGTGATTAGCGCGTTCAAACAAACAAACTCTTCAGCTTTATAATATTAGTATAGATTATATGTGATTTTAAAAATTTTATTAAGAATATTTTTATATTTGAGACGTGTCAGTGGCGTACTCACGAGTTAAGGCATGTATAATGAGCAGTGCGAGTGTGTTCTGTCTGTAGATTCCAGTAGCGAATTACTTTCGGCTTTGGTTTACCATGATTTTCCTTGAGGTACATAAAAAAAATTAATTTTGGGTAACTTACATCCAAAAGGTCATGACGTTTACTTTCACAAATTCTTTTAAATTTGTTGTATGAATACGCCTTTATTTATAATGATACAAAAAATTTAAACTTAAAAAAATATAAGTTAAATGAATTATTATTCAAGTTGAACATTGTCAAATTGCCTACCATGCAACATGTTGGGTGCGGTAGCCCTGTGACCAGGTGGAATGCAATTGTTAATGGTATTCCTACAAAATAGGTAATAATATTCTACGCAGCACTGCGTTGCATTCTGTTGACCAGGCGTCTGGTTGCTAATATGTGCACAATCATGTTTACGCATTTTCAGATAATTATCATTACAAAATGAGAGTGTTTTGCAATATTAAAAATATGTTAGATTAATTAAAAAGTGACATAAATTTGACACTAGAATTAAGACCTATGAAATATAAAATAACTGCTATTCTTTTACATTATTAAACATACGTAAACAAACGTTTATAGGTTGCTAGTATATAATTACTTTTACCGCGTTTTCAGCAAAGTGGGAGAGTTTTTCAATATAACAAATTTGTCGGTTTCTTAAGAAGTGACATATGTATATTTAACACTGGAATTAAGTGCTATGAAACTCAAAACTTAGGTTATTATTTTATTTTATTAAATGTAAACAAAATGTAACATATTTCAAATTCAAATTCAATCAGAGAACAGTTAAGGTCAAGACGATAATAGTTAATACGCCTATTAAGAACGTTTTTGAATAAACATCGCACTGTAGTTTAAGAGCTATAGGCTTTTTTCAATGCTTTTAACTCCCCACTCTGAACCTATTATTATTAGATATCGTTCCACAAATTACCTTATGATAATATAATATAAAATGGCACGTAATACAGAATAACTTAGCGAATAAATAAATAAAATAAAATTAAACTTGCTATGTTAAATAAAATATCTTTGAAAGAACTATGTGGTAAGAATAATTGTGTTAGACTATTTATAATTTAAAATAATTCTCAATGCTAACATGAAAAGTCATTTAAAAATGGCTAAATTTAGCATGACTTATGCTTGTACAACAGTGACTACTTCTTTTAAAAAATAATATTTCTTTTTTTGTAAAATTATAATTTTAAAATAATAACCGTTCCTTGATAATACATTCTAATATTTAAATTTCGAAGAACTAAATCAGTTAGTTTTTGTGACACAAACAGTGAGATCATTTAAAATGTATCGACGTGAGTTAAGAATGGGGCAGACAGTGTAGTTCGAAAAAAGCCTTAGCGTATATTGAAATTATATTCTTATTTCAAATAATTTTTTTAACGGTTTGCCGTCGTCTTTAGTGTAAATAAGTTGCCAAGTTTGCATATAACATTTTTTTACAGAGTGAATAGTCAATGCTACCCGGTTTAACATTTTTGCCGCTTAAGTAGTTTGAAATAATACTTTCTCGAACCATTTATAATGTTCAATTTTATTTTTACTGGTTAAGTTTTATTTTGATTGGTTTTCAAAGATACGCTATTCTAGACTGCATGACAAAGATATAAAAAAATATAATATGTAAGTCTGTAGTCCCTATACCTAATAATTTGGTACGTGCTAGAGATTACAAAACTAAAAACAAGTATACAACATTGAAAAAAAAAACAGTTTTTTTTTAAATTCAAAACCGTCATTAGTTGTCTTATCAAATGTTCTCTGCTTGAAGTCAAGCTATAAGACATTCTGTTAATTTGTGTTAGAAATATTTGTAGAGAGGAGTATAGTATTTTGCAAACAATCATTACGCCGGAATCACATTAACGTGACGGTCACGATACGATGTAAGCGACGCGATTAAAAAGATGTTCTAACAAACCAATTTCATCACATCTGTGACTTTAGTGCAACAAAACTTATGGCAACGTCAGATTTTCCAATTAAAATCTTATTGAAATAAGTGATCATTTTTGTTTTAAAAATATGGTTGTACAGGTGTATGGGTAAAATTTTTATTTGGGTATTTAAACTGCTATATGTGGTATAATCCATTGTGATAAATTTAAAATTTTTAAAATACATTTTAAATTTGTGTACAGCTATAGTTTTTTCTGAAACAGGTTCATTAATCAAATACAAACTTTTTGAACTTGAATGACTGTCGCACATGTCAAAATACATTTTATATCTAGTTATTGGTTTTGTTTGGAGCGTTCTTATTAACCACAAGTTTACAATAATGCGATATTTTGCTGTTGCTTTGCGTCAAATCTGTAGCACTATTGTGATCTCAGCAATAGTTTTACATACGCGCCCAAAGAACGAAAGCTAACGTCAAACACGTCTCAAATGTGTATGGTCATTGCGAATGGTCCAGCTGGGTTCCTAGGAGTTTTAAACTTTGGAATTCACTTCTAAGTACGACCGTACCACAGATGTTATGATCGCTTCGTTGAAGCGATGCGTCAATATGGCGACTCTTGCTTGGCGTCGTCATTAGATATCGTCAGCAGTTAGCGTTGATGCGATGGTCGTTAGGTTCACAGCTGAGGAAGGCGAACTCTGCCACTTACGAAGTCTTTAAAGAACTTTATCCAGAAGTAACGGTGGCACACGTTAACGAGGCTGCTACATTAGAACGCACTCTTATCATATGTTTCCAACTTCTTATCAGTTACAGTCACGAATACAAGTATAAAAATATTTTTGTTCGTCTAAAAAAAGGTTCATTCATAATAGGTAAACTCTTGGCCGTCGATGGTTTGAAAATACATTTTTTATAAGGAAATGATCCTATAAGATCCAATAAGAAACTATCTTTATAACGAACAAGCTGGTTAAAATTATTGAGAAATAAGATGCTAAGCAATATTATTAAAAATAATTCTTCACTCTTAAGAGAATATTTTTGTTTGCATTAGACTAAAAACAATGTTAATTATTTGACAATCTCTAAAACTTAAAAAAAAAAGGTTTTTTTTTTTAAAAATTATTTACTGCATTGGCAAATTACAGTTAACACCAATATTCCCATGCAATTTTAAATTTTTTTTCTTTGTCTTGTCCAACGATAATTTCTTGCACAGAATATAAGGAAAACATGATAATTTTTCTCTAAAGTATTTCGTTATATATAACATGTGTGTGTGTTCCCAAAATTTGTTTTGTTTAAAGTACAGGAAATAATTGTTAATAAATGTCAGCAGTTTTTTTTTAATTATTGAAAATGTCTGATAGTAATATTGTTTAGTGCACAGTATTATTAAGTTCATTTACTCTCACGTCTACAACTTTGGTATAGAGAGTTAATTCTAAGACTAACCGTACACTTTTGGAACGATTAGGTTTTGAATGTTTCTGTAGCTAACATCTCATTTATAACTATAGGTAAAGATAAAGTTCGAATGCTATAACATTATAATTAACTATGACTAAATAAATTTACACAAACATTTCATTTCTCATGTTTAAATATTTAAAAAATAGTTACAAAAATGGGCAAACATTACAAATATTTTTCCTCAAACGTGACTTGCCAGAGACATTTCAGACATTGGATATAAAACACTATACAATTTTAAAAAACGATATGTATTAACCAATATAGTGAACTTTAAGCTAATTAAATATATTTCAGGATAGTTTCAGTATCACGATATATTTTTTTTTGGCACAGTTATACTCTTAGTCGTCCCCCAATGCTCACGAAAGTCACTACATATAGGTTAATGCCACCACATGGGGTCAGCTCGTGGGTATAGCAGAAACTCGCAAGCGAGTCAGACTTCATGGTGTTAACGGTGTCCCGTGACAATGGAACACTTCGCTCCTGAGACGTTCATGTTTTCCATCCCTAATATGTTCCACTTTAGAGACACTACTTGTGGCACTGGTAATCCCTGTGAGACAAGCAACCCGCACAAACCATTAACTCCACTAGCTCAGAAAGTTCAACGGTCTTCGTTCATCAGCACCAAGAACCATGAGCTTATGGAGTAAAGGGTTCATGCGGGTTGTCGGTCTCACAGGGATAACAAGTGCCACAAGTAGTGTCGCTAGTGACGAACGTATGAGGGAGAGAAGACATTAAAGTCTTACATAGGAGAGAAGTGTTCCAGTGTCACGGGACACCGGTATCAATGGTGTGCGGGCACTTCATTGCTTTTCCTTTGTTTACTACAATTCCATCCTCAATGCGCTAAAAAAATTTAAACTTTGAAAAACTCCCCTACAATTACCAGTATTGTACAACCCACTATGAGTTAGTCTGGAAGAGTCATGGATACAAAATTATATTTAACCTTGCCCCTGAGTAGTGAAAACCTGCCTAAACAGAAGTCTTTTCAATGACTCAATACGTGGGGTTCTCATTTTCATCGGGAGAAACACTATACCAAGTTCATTCATTGGCAGCCTCATCGGTATCCATCAAATTAACGACAAAGAAATTAAAAAACTCAACACGTGATTGGAAACCCAAAATGTAACAAGTAACAATAAACACTTCTTGCCAATAACACCTCTGTTCATGATCAGTAACATAGCATCTCGGGGACTAAAAGACCCTGGGGTATTCTGTCTGAGCCTCCATCTGACAAATACTTGCCCCGTGGCTACGTCGCGACCAAGGGTCTTATGTTCTGTGGCCTAGCATGCACATTAAACCCCTGCTAGGTGGTACACCAACAAACAATATAAATCTGAATTTGACTGACAGCTCTCAATAATATAAGATGAATTCATACGACTTACTGTCTTAACTGCTTCCGAAGGCTGTTGCTGAACAAATGAAGTATTTTTTACAACCGCAGTAAAACTTATTGTTTTTATATGATTTAATTAAAGTAATTTGTGAAACACACTTGATTCACATAAATTATTGTGACGTGGTAGAATAAGGCGATTTTTAAATAATTTTTAATAATCATGTAAAAATTATTGTTTTAAATGAAACTCTTCATGTCAATGCCTTCATAGGCATGCAGTTTACTTAACAGTCAGCGCCTCTGATCTTAGAACTAGCATACTGGGTGTACTGCGAGTTTGCACACATATCAGGCGTTGTGTTTATCATTCCAAATTTTATACTAGTATTTAATAACAATGAAAAGTACGGTAATTACACAAAAAAACTTTTTTCATTTTGATCAATTAATCATTTTCTAGATGCTTAAGAGTTATATATTAACATTAAATATTTAATTTACTTTTATTGAACTCCAACTTTAAACCATTAATTTACTCTTACATAAAATATTCACCGAAAGCTTAAACAATTTATAGGTTGCAAATTATGTTTCGGTTGTAGTTTTTGGTATCATTTATTCATTAATTTTGATAATTCTTCAAGTTATTATTATGATATAAACTTTTAATCCTTCCTTATGGTAGTAATTATTTGTTTACCAAAACAAAATTTAAATATATAAAAAAAAACTTTGCTGCAGTAGAAGTTGTGTTTTTGTAATGTTTTTTAATTGACAATGACTTTGTATATATATTTTTATTTATTGGAAAAAACTTAGTAATAATAAATTACTTTTGTAAAATGTGGTGATTAGTATTAAAATTTATAAATAGTTAAGTAAATACGTAAGCTTAAATCAGTTCACAAATAAAAAAAATTGTCATTTTTTTAATTTGCTAACTAGGTGTCAAAAGCCATAGAATAGTATGTAGGTTTTAAAATAATTGTTACGGTTAAGAATGCATTTACATTTTAATATATTCGGTTTTAAAGTTCAAGAACTATAAATTTTCTAACGGTCTTAAACTTTTGGTGGAACCTTTATGCTTTTAATTTTTTTATTTTTTATTTTTTGTTTTTATTTTTTGCTTTTAACCGGCAGTCGAAATTTCTCCGTTAAATTTAGACACATCCTGTATGGCCTTGAACAACGGCGAGGCATTACCGTCAAACAATACTAAATGAAAAAAAAAGCCTACTCAAAAATTGTTTTCGCGTATGTGACGTCATTGGAAAGGCCCCACAGGGGGCAGAGGATGAAAGGGAATTGCAGATGAATTTCAGTCGAAAGTGTAATTACCAGCAGTTAAGCCAACACGCGAAGGGATAGGGAAATGCGGAGGGGATAAGGGACCTAGGGACTTGGCGGAGTTTGTTTCTTTTGCGAATGTGTGCTGCGATGTGGCCTACCCTCCAGGGAGACAGACACCTTGGCAAAAGGGAGGATTTAGGAAGGAGAGGGGGGGGGGGGTACATTAAAATTACCGCCTCCCCGGCTAATGCTCCCGACATCATGCTTATCTCTGTGCCGGGGGGAAGGGGGTTTGCCTTGCTGCCTGCCGTCACATAAATAACGGCGCAACACCCACGCACACAGACGCACGTCCGCTGTTAATTAATATCCCACCAGATATACATCTTTCTACACCCTTCCCCACTCCCTCCTTCGCCCATCGCTAGTAATTGTCGCCTGTTAAAGTTTAATTATTACTCGGAGCGTTCTAGAAGGGCGACGTGAAAGTCACCCAGTACACGCCCCTTGGTTTAATACTGTCGACCTTTAAGGACCCCTTCATTATCACTGCGTTTTGGACTACCAAAACACCATAGAAAAATTGTTTCGACAAGAAAAAAATAACTGAATCGATTAACCATTTAGAGAGGCAAAAGATCAGTATGATACAACGAGAAGCAATAAAAAAATATCGTGACGTTACAAAAAGACACGAGTTTCGAACTGATGTAACTTATCTCAAATAATAAAATAAAGATTTAGATTTATTCAAACAAAATACCGTTCTCTGGAATCTAATTTAACTCTCCTTAAAATTCTTTGAGTATATAAAATACGTATCACAAATTATAAATTCAAAGTTTTATTAACGGTTTTTCCATATTGTGTTTACTCAACAACTAATATGGAAACCTAAAATTTGTTTGCTTCCCTTACCTTGAAAACGTTAATTTACTAATTGAAAATTTTTTTCTACTTGGTAAATAAACTGCCTAAATTTAATTAGCTTTTTTACTGTCAGAAATTTAAGATTTAAAAGACTACTTCGATGGTACCAACGTGTTAATTATTTCCGTGGCCATTTGTTAAGGAAAGGTGAATGTGACTTGTATTTTAGCGTTTACATTAATAATGCTTTTAGGTTTATCATAATATCACAGAGTTCAGAAGGTAAACTATTATTTCTTTAGTGTATACAAATAATCGTTGTGGTTGTTTGAATTTTAAGTAGCTATCCTATTTTACAATGAACACTTACTATCGATTTCATCGTAAGTGACCTTAAATTTTCTCTTTTTATTGAATCTTGCCATGATATAGCTGAAGTAAAATTAATTTTATCGATAACCAACAGTTTTTTTAAATCGATAAAATTTAATGTATAACATATAAAGTTGCATACTGTTTAAAAAAAATAATATTTCTCGTAAAAGTATTTTGAGCACTTTCTTTTAATGCAGTAGGATATTAAAATTCTTATATATTGGGAGAATTGATAAATTTTTAGATATTTTAAAACAAAAATAAAATAAAAGCAGGGCGATGCAATGTTATGACTCTGAACTCGCCCTTTAGTGTAACCGGGTAAAAATACTCTTTGGCTCTCGTAAATTCATTTTTCCCGTGGTTTTCTGAAATAAATCCTGACTAATACTGAGATGGCTCTTCACCGAAGGCAATTAATTGTTGATCCCTTACCAAAATTCCCTTATTAGTGTTATGTTTTGTTTTTCTTTCTAAATAATTCTCTGGAAACGAACAGAAAATCTTAATACTGGACAATTGTAGACAAAAATATTTGTTTTAAAAAATATTTTATTATTCTACAGTTAATTGAAAAATGTTTGTTATAAAAATGCTAGCTATCGTTAAAATAAAATTTTATACCATAAAATATTACTCTGAAGACAATTATTCTCACTTATCGAAAAGATGATTTCAGAAACGATAGCAAAAAAAGATATGCAATCATAGCAACATTTAAAAGATTATATCTATTAACATAAAAAACAATACATCCAATTTTACAGACTTGGGTTTAATTTTTTAAAAATGGGTCTTTACTTTAGTAGTATATAATGCTATGTTCTGGCACAGGGTTCAGCAGAGTGTGGTGCCTGAGCCGGTCAATGATTGACAGCCACATGATGTCAAGGCAACCATCTTGGTGTCAAATTACATAAAATTCCTCAAAAATTAATTAAAATTTCTAGAAATGTTCCTATTTCGAGAGAAAATTTCCGTTTTGAGGATAAAGTTCCCATTTTATTCCTAAAAAACAATGACTTAAAAAAATCCTTAAAGTGGCATAGGACTACTAAAAGCAAGCGCCCTTAAACCGCTAATATCAGGACCTTGGCCTCGACCGTCATCGAAGCACTTTTCGTTATGTCTGCCATATTGAAAATCCGTAAAAATTATTCTATTTTAACGGAAAAAACACAATAAATTATTTAAAAAAATAAATAATAAAATTTTAGTAAAAAGGACTTACATTTTGGAGCTTGGAGTTCTCGGTTTAAACCTGGAAGGGACCGAATAAAATAACCATGGATCCTTCCTCCATTGAAGCCACCGAAAGACTAACATACCACCACTAATTCCAAAGCAGATATTATATTAGCCAGTATAATGTCATGGCAGCCTTATTATTTTCTTCGGCTTCAGGCCACCATCTTAGATAGGAACTATTATTTTCGTCTGCTAGAATACGTTAACACCATATCAGTTTAATTTTTTTCCCACTAGAGTGCAGTAATCATTTATTGCCAATGCACCCGCCATCTTTTCACATGACAACTGTAATTTTTAAGCTAGAAATTCAGAAAAATATTTTAAAAACCGTTATCACAAAAATCTTTGTTAAAAATAATAATGATTGACTCGATCGCTTCATGTACCCACGAGTACTTAGGGGCAGTTGTCAGTACTCCGTGTGAGTTCCGTGACAGTTCCGGAGTTCCGAGAGTTTCGAGATTTCCACGAGCGAAGGGAAGTGCGACATCAGCGAAGTCGGTGAGAGAACCCCCCCCCCCCCCCCCCTCAAGAGTGGTGCGAAACGGAGTTCGACTGGATCGTGAGAGTGGGGCGTGTGTGGACGGGTGCGAGATAAGGGGCGAACCACTGTTGAGCCTAGCTCCAGTGAGGAGTGCGAACTGCAGAACTTGACAGACACTAAGTCACTTGAGGATATACATTTTTAAGAGCCAGTAATTTGTGATCATACATTTTTAAGTACAATTAATTATTATTAATGTAAATATTAGTAGTTATTCAATAAAACTTTAATATAACTTATTTGGTCTGTGTCTTACGAACCCAGTTTCCCCCTAAATTAAATCCTAACAATATTTTTAACATCCCTAAAGTCTTCGGTTTTATCGTCAGCCTTAAAGTCAATGTCACCATCGGCATATTGCATTTATTTATTAATCCAAGACTCAAAAGGAGGTTCTGTGGTTGAAAACTTTGTATGTGTCTGTGTGGGTCTATGACATCTTATATTCCAAACGGATGCATCGATTTCACGCTGGTTTTTTACTCTTCAAAATACAAATAAACTAATATATATTTTTCCTAAATAATTTAATATAAACTCAGCTGTGTCTGGCCCTTTGGATTCGTTTCAGAAATGATATCTGTCCCTCTAAATGAGTGAATTTGGGCAACGCTTACCTATTTTATCCAAATGTTGCTGAGTATTCAAATAAGTTCCCACCCCCTTCTCCTCGAGTGGTTTCCTTATATTCTCCTGCATACGGCGCATCGCGACTACACCAGTCGCCATCCATCAAGCGAGGGGCGAGACCCACCAGCCGTCTACGCACATCGCACGACCAGACATATGATTGACGATCCGCTACCGAAACGTCGCATCAAGAGTTCGCCATTATACATCAATTTTTTTTCCAACCCTTCTGCGAGTAATGTGGCCCTGGAATCAATATTTCTTGGTACGAATGCTCAGAGGGCAATTACCACACCCAACGCTGTCAACACCAGGACGTTCAATGAAATGGATATCGCTCCAGTTAATGGGGCTGTAGCCTATGAAGTCTTTCTACAATTTTTTTTTTTCATCACGCATATCAGCTGCGATATATCACTCTGAAATGACCATCAAGTATCTGAAAGCTGCCTTCAGGATTATACATATATGTATATATTTTTTCAAACAGGAGAAAAATATTTTTTTTTCTTCAGCCGTATTCTGTACGTGCTCTGTGTCCGTGAAGTTCCATTATCATGGAATTAACATTATGGTAATGTGTATATTTTCTCAAATGGAATTTCAATATATTACCGACCTGTATAAAACACGAGTGGAAAACTTTCACTATTCAAAATTGCCTGTCAGAACGTTAGGTTTTCAGAGTCTACAAGTGAACAATTTGATCTTGCAAGGACCCTCTATCTCAAATAAGAACGGATTATGTGCTTTAGATATTTCGTCAAGTTTAAATATTCCAAAAAAGTCTTAAAATGTGCAAATATCTACGCCACCAACGACAGTAGCCAATGAAACTGGAATTCTCGGTTTTAAATTACTTCGTACGTGAACTTGTAAATTGGTTTTGGTTTTTGGTATACAGATTTCAAAAAGTAATAATTTTATAACAAAAGCTTATTAATGTTATTGGGTATAGGATAAAATCGTTTAATAAAAAGGCAATTGGGGAGGAAATGAGACACGCAGTTTATTTTTATAAGTAATTTAATTTTTGATCCTTAAATTATTACCACACTCATGACCCATTCTTTTATTCTTTCAGTACAAAACTTAATATTGAATAAAAATCCGCTATCACAGGGGTGTATTTATTTTGCAGTTTTTCTTTACGTCATTGTAAAAAAATTGTACTTTCAAAGCAGCAATACATAGTAAAAAAAACGCATATTACCTACAAAACTTTAATTGAAATTAATTTTTTTTATTCAAATAAAAAAGGAGGCATAACAGAGCAGAAACTGGCAAATGAATTTTTAAATGATCTGTGATTACTTAAGGCTACTTGCACACACACCGATTTTGGACGGCCGGTAAAATATCGGTGCTGCTTACACACACGCCGGACTTTTACCGGTCAAAAGAGCAGTTGTTTGGTTATCGTGGTCGAGTGAAGTTGATTCCAAAAATAATTAATGAATCACAAACGAGTTGTTGTAATGTGGTTGATGTACCGTCGTATCAAGCGCCGTAGGATCAAGCGGAAATACTGGATTCATCCAATAAACCGAAGTAGGGAACACATGGGAACATTCTAGGGTAAATGCGGGATTGACGCCACAGCGGGAGTGATGCCACACTCAGCGTAGTTTTCTATTCACTTACTAGATGGTGCGGTCATTGCATCTATAGTATCCCGACAGATGGCACAATAATCCTCTCGCAGTCAGAGGCTTTTCTGTGAACGAGTAAGAACTGCGCTGGCGTTTATTCACTTGTAAGTATTGTTTCTAGCTTTGAAATATTTTATTATCTGTTCGTTATTTTGCATTTATTAAACAAAAATTAAAATATATCTCAATATTACAGTTGTATGTGTTTGTTCCGTTGTTGGAATATACTATGGTAGTATATTTTGATATATCATCACTGTTAACACACTTTTGTATAGTATGGCGTCTTTCCTTAGATTTTGGGAGAGATGCCACAGCTTTTTATGGGGAGAGATGCCACATCGGCTATATAAAATCACGCCTAGGGAGGGATGCCACATTTTTTATATGACTTAATATTCTATGGAAAAAAATTAATAATTTCTCTACATAATAAATTAATCAACCAGATTACATAAGCGAAAATTCTTCCATGTCACAAACATGGCAGGTAATGCCTGGCTATCCTCATTCTTGGAGAGGAATTCTGAAATATCCGTGCTTCAAGCTGAGGGACTGTCGGTAGCCAGGGCCCAAGGCATATCTCGTGCAAAAGCCGATAGGTTTTATAAGGTGCTGAAAGAAGTCATGGTTAGTCAAAATTTGATGGATAAGCCTCAAAATATTATCAACATGGATGAAAGTGTTATCCAGTTGACAAACAAACCAGGGAAGGTTTGGACAATGAAAGGTGCCAAGGATGTCCACATTTTGACTCCTCGTGAGAGAAGGGAAAACATAACTGTAATTGCATGTTGCAATGCAGAAGGAGTATTTCTACCACCCGTTCTTTTGATGAAAGGAGTGAATAAGAAAAAAGAATTCGTTGATGGACTCCCTCATGGATCAGATGTTTACATTAACCCAAAGTCGTCATTCATAACAGAATTCTTTTTCAAATAGTCTGAGGAACAATTCCTACCCCGGAAACCTCCTGGTAAGACTGTTTTGTTTTTGGATGGCCATGCATCACATTACAACGCATTCGACATGTTGAGTCTGGCTGACAAGAATGATGTGATAATAGTATGTTTGCCTAGTCACACAACACAGGCTTTCCAGCCACTGGATCGTTCATTTTTTGGTCCACTTAAGGTCTATTACAACAAGGCCAAAGTATGGATGCAACATCATAAGGACCGAAATATCACTAGATATCAGGCTGGATATCTCATTGGCAAAGCCTGGGAGAAGGCACCATCAGTTGGCAATGCAGTTGCGGGGTTCAAAGCAACAGGAATATATCCCCTTAATCCCAACATTGTACCAGAGCACTTTCATGCAATATCTGATGCATCTGTTTCTACATTGACAACTATCAACACGCCACTTACTTCTAGCAGCCATGTTTCATCAGCTTCCGCAACTCATTCTACAGCACTTTAAACTGCCATTCCATCAACATTTCGAGCCTCAAATCCAACCCCATCAGTATCTTCCATATTTGTTTCGACAACTTCAACCCCTGAAAGTGAATTTCTCCATATACCAACGAAATATTTTCATGAGGTTAGTCCCGTGCCAACTTCTCCAGTTTCTCTCAGCAAGAAAAGAAAACAATCTGCAGCAGTTTTGACCTCGCCAGAACATATTCAGAAATGCAAAGATTCCAAAGAGAAGAAGCAAAATAAACTAGAAAGACAGCTCAACATCAATAAATGTAAGAACAAGGTACCAAAGAAGAAAAGTAAACATGTGAAAGTCGAAGAAGCAAGTGATGTTTACAAATTTGGTATCAACGAGACACTTGCTACAAGTGATGATGATGTGAGTACCAACAATTGTGTAGAATGCTGGGAAAATTACTACACCGCCAAAGAGATAACAAAGAGAAAGCAGACTGGATTCGGGGCAAGGTGTGCCACAAGTGGCTCCACGAGTCATGTACGATGTATGGGCCCACGTGCAACACTTTCGGAAGAGAAGTGAAGAGACAGGACTTGAATAAAGAAAAAAACATCAAGTGAGGCATCTCTCCCGATTTCCGTGGCATCTCTCCCTTAGCCTGTGGGAGAGATGCCCAAAAATAACTTTCATTGTTATTTTTTTATTGGGTTTTTTAAATTATGTTATTATCTTGTAATATTTTATGACAGTGAGTACACTTCTCTGACATTATTTGAAAACATTTTTTGATGTTTTAAAAATAATTTTATAGAATTTGAGATTTTTTTTCAAAATGTGTGGCATGTCTCCCGCAATTACCCTACACTCTTTTTGAAGAACTTCGTCGTGATGGGAGTAAATTTTTTAACTTCTTCAGAATGTCTGCAGCATCATTTGATGAACTTCACGACAAGCTGAGAAATGAAATCCAACGCCAGAATACTAAAATGAGAAATTCCATTCCATCACAAGAAAGGCTTGCTCTTACGTTAAGGTAAGTAAAAAAATATAGGCTTTAACTGATAGTTTTGTAATGGAAGTGCTAGATGTACTCATCAAATAAATAAAGACATGTGCACTTATTTTCAATTATTTACTTAAAAATAGAAAGTTCTTTAACATTAAAGTATCACATTTTGTTTTTAAAGTATACAACTCAATATTTTTTTTAACATATGTTATGTAAAACCTGTAAGGCACTAATGATAGGGAACAAATAAACTAACATGTTATTTATTTGTATTAATATTTTTTTTTGATATTTTTTTGTACATTGAAGATAAAAAACCATAATTGAAGTACATATAAAAGTAAAAATATAGCCCATGTATGAACTCAAAACACACCTGTTCGTCTTGGAAACTTAGCCTAATCATAAACTTTACTTTTGTATTACTAAAAAGCAAATTAAATCAATTTTAACTAAGAAAAATCGTAGGTGTTATCTGTAGACACGGAAGCAGATGGGGAAGGGCTCTCCGCAGGGTAATTATCTGGAGATGTGGTTGCCGAAGATTGGCCAAATTTTTGATTGAACTGTGCATTGGTTTGTTCTCGCTGAGACTCAGGTGTCTTACTTTTCGAAGAGCATGCTTGCTGGTTGTTTGTATTGTAGTAATTGAGGTGTTGTGGATTGTGGAACTGATGAGTTTGGGGAAATGGTGCTTGGAAGTTGTTACTTGAGTTGAATTTGGTTTGAATATGACAGTTGAGTATGGGGAAACGATTGAGGCTGTGGGATGGGATAATATTGATGGTTAATAGGAATGTGTTTTCGGTAGTAGAGGTTGATCATTTTTTTTGTCATTGATGTTTGAAATTACTTGAAGAACACCCATTTGAAATTTGAGAAATTCACTGTCGTCAAATTTGTTTAGGTGGGGTATAATTCATTGGAAGAACCACATGTGGGTACAAGGTGTTGGTTGTTCTAAGGCTTTCAACATTTTTAGTTCAACTTCATCCAGGCGGTGGCGTTTTCTATGGCCTGTATTGTTTTCATTGCTGATGCCTTCTTTACGGTTTTGTAGGCCTTCGATTTCCTGCACAAATGATAGTTGAGGCTGCACATCACCAGCATCTCCGTCATCATTGATAATACTACTATCTTCTAAACTTTCTGTAACTTCCCTGGACTGGAAAAGTTTATTCAAAAACTGCATTTGGTCAGCGTAGACGTATTTTTTAATGTTAGGTGCGCCGGCTCCACTTTTCTTGCATTCTTTCAGCTTTCTCTTTTGTCCCACAAAACTTGTCTTCCTTCCACTAGCGAAATAAGTATATCATTGTCTATATCGTAATCCATTGCAAACGTGTACAACACTCACTGCCGAATAACAATTTTATATTTTAGTCCTATACGCGCAAATTCAACGGTATGGCGAGAAGGCACAGCGAGAACTGAGGAGGGAGGACGGCCGGTAAATAATCGGTGAGTGTGCAAGCTCCGGTATGAACACGCGCGCCACTGTATTCCTGGCGCCGGCCCGGCGCCGGTGGTCCACAGTGGCAGTGGCCGGCTGCTAACCTGCTTTTTTCCGGTGCCGGTCCGTGGTCGGCCAGTGTGCAAGCTCCAATGCCCTCCAAAGGTTCACTACTGGAATGTGGACGGCTGATATTTTACCGGCCGTCTAAAATCGGTGTGTGTGCAAGTAGCCAAAGATACTCTAGATTATTGAAAAAAAAAAAAAACTGTTAGAAATATGAGAGACATAATAAAAACAGAAAAACGTTGTCTTTAAACAACTAAAACAAAGGTTAATGAAATACGTAGCTATAAATATTTGTTTAAGAAATATTTTCCAAAACTTTTCAATTTAAACCTAATAGAAACATACTTCATTTTCAATGTTATTTTTAACTTTTTTTTCATCACAATCAAGGTGGTGAAGAAAATGTTCTTGTTATAATTTAATTATTACGTAATATATCCTTTAGAGCAAACATTATTTATAAATAATATATTTTTAGGAGTATTTAGTTGGTTTATGCTTCTTTAACACATTAAATATTATTAGTTATGCATGTTAAAAATCTTACTAGCATTGGCATACATGCTAACTGAAAGATTCTCACGTTAACAATAGGGAAAAGTAAAGATATAATTTCTCTGGTAAATGTGCATATTCGTTTGTAGTTAGGACTCAAAATTTAATGGCTCAGAGCCTCTTGGTCTTGTAGCAAGCCTGGAAAATATTTCAAGGATTCTTGGTCATATAGTAAGTATAAATAATGATTAGTTATTTAGTCAGTATGCTTGTAATATCCATACTGTAGGTGGACAGTTAGGAGATTCTTTTCTTGTCTGCTTCAAATAGGTAAATGCTTGTTTTAAAGTGGTATCAAAATTATCGAGAAAGAAGGCCTCATGGTTCGGAGACATTTTTCTACATTCTTGTCATTGGTTTTTACTTGTACATTTAGCATACTTAGTATTAACAAAGACGACCTCATTTTTTGGAGATACTTGGTTCATATTCTTGTAGTTGGCACCAAAGTAAACATAAGTGGCGCCGAATATGGTCTCCATGGAAGTCATGGTTATATTGAATAATATTTTTATTTCTTCGGAAAGTTGTATTGTATATAGACTTTTATCGTAGTGAGAATGATTAATAATCTCAACGAATGTAATCTCGACAAGAAATAGAAAAAGGACCGATATCTATGTAATCAATCAATATATTAATATGTGATTTTTAAGGATTTATTGCATTATTTCCCAAATTTATAGGTTAATAATTACAACATTTTGATCATGGGGGCCAAGATGGTCGACAAGATTATGAATTCTAAGACAGCTGACGATTTTCTGATTGGCTCTAATGTAATATACTGTGTAAAAAAAACTAAAATAGTAACAGTGATCTCTAGCTGACGTTGTGTGCACACTCCGCGACACTAGTACTTATAAAAGCAACTATCGAAAACTAAGATGGTGGCTCGGTCACTAATAGGAAGAAGCGCTGCTATTTATTATTTGTTCATATTAAAAAATTACAAGATCGAAATCTGTTATATATATCTTATTTAATTCCCAGTCTGGTAAATGTCTCGATGGTCGTGTGGTCAAAGGTATATGTTTTACATACCAGAGGTACAACCTGTCATGGTTCGAATCACCTTACTTACAAATAATTTTGTATAATAAAATGCATTTAATATGTTTTTAAGTGTCATAACAACACCGGTAGGTAATGGAACATCGATCTAACGTGCCTAAGAGTGATGCTCTCGTACTCTAGGAACAAACAGCGGAACTAAAGATGAACATTACATGATACAAGATGGCGACCTCCAGCAGATGGAAACAATATAGCGGACATTGCATCATAATTCGAAATGGAATCCTAGATAATAGAAAGTTATAGAAAACTAAAAGGCGGAAATCAAGATTGCCGTCGTGGTCAAAATCAAACAATATGCCACCGGGGTCGAAATCAAGGTCAAATGTCACTGGAATGATCATATAAGATGGCCGCCATGAAGTTACAGTCCAAAATGGTGGACGGCACCAGGCACTTCAACCATCAACCAGTAGCCGGAACTACATTTTTATACTACTCATCTTGTGAAAATGTTCTCCGTAACGGACTAAAAGAAAATAATAGGAAATAAATAAAAATGTCGTAAAACCGAAATTATGTGTACAGAAGAAAATTGAGGGAAACATGGTATCAAATTTTGTTGACAAGCGCAAATCCCTCTATTCAGTTTTTGAGAAACCAAACAAGGGAAAACGCATACGTGTATATAACTGAGTGTGATGTTAGTATTACTAGATTAAATTATAATTGAATTTAGCCACACACGGAAAATTAGATAACTTTTTGGCGTTATACTGTATATCGACATGTGAAAGGATTATCGGGTAATATGATGGAGGGAGAAAAAAACTTCTAAAATTGATTTCCGTTTAACGGCAACAAGTTGCAAAAAGTTTTAATTTAAAATTTTGAAAATAAAAATGTGGATTATTGTTAAAGATTAATTTTTGTATGTACTCAGCAATGCGTAATTATTTTGTGCTGTTTTAGTCGCTGAAAATATGTACTTTTGCTAGTTGATAATTCAGTTGATTAAAGAAAGTCATTCAATTCACCTGTAAAGGCTCCTAGTGAACATTCTTTAAACAATGAGGGAAAGTGTTTGCATAAAACCAGCACAAATAGAGCTAAGCAGTTTACAGTTATTTTAATGCAGCCTGTTTGATTACTTGGCCAACTGAGCGAGTTTGGATTTGTCTCATATTCAGATTAAGGGAAAAATAGTCTCAGGTTACATTTGGTGAAGTTAGTGCTATAAATAAATTGACTGGACAAGTTAACTGAAATCTGGCGATTGATCATGTATAGTGAAAATAAAACGATTTCTGTGTCAGAAAGAAATCAGGAAGTGCTTAGCACAACCCTTATGGATGTTTTAGACCCTAACGAATATGTCAAGTATTATTTTGTCTTATCGTTGTCAGCAAAATACTTATCCTTGTTTCTGGTAATTACAAAATATTTCCAGTAACACAGCGTTATAATAATTATTATTATTTCAGAGACAATATTAGTTTGCATTTCAGAAGATGAACGTAGCAGATAGTTTATTCTTGGGAACGGCGATGACCATTCTCACTTTTTTCGAGGGTTGTTTATCATTTTTGGAACTTATCCAAGGGCCAGACACATAAATAAATTAATATTTAAAGTCGTACAATACATATTTTATGTCGTATTATTCTGGTTAGTAGATAATTAATGCAATATGTGGCATGTGATGAAGAAACTAACAGTATTTACGAAAATGTATAAATAAATCGAAACAAAGAATAGTATAAAAAAAATTGGTTGTCTGTAAAGTCGGTTTACGGATGATAGTTTAACGTGACAACGTCATAACAAAACATTGATGAAATGATTGATCCAGAAGAAAAGGAAATATCATATTCGGCCTGAGACTGAGCCGTAATAGGTTTTTGCAACCAAACCATTTAGGCATTAAAAATATTATATTCTTTGAGAAAGACTTTTTTTTTAATTTTTCAATCTTTGGCATGATAAAATCTACCTCTGCATACTTTTATGAATAAAATTGAATCATCTTTATTGAATTATCACTATTTTGTATGGATACAAAGGAGTGAAATGAAATGTGCAATTGAATTAATAAATTTACTTTTATTTGCATTCATTAGTTCAAATATATTTATTACTTATGAAATGTTGCGTGCACCATATTAATTTTTACAAGTACAAAAAAAAATTCGCAGCTGCCGGGTTTCGAACCAATTAACTTCAGTTTAATGTTAGGTACGCTAACAACACGCCCACGAGGCCATACAAAGAAATATTTTTTCAAATGTTATATAAATATATATATATTTATAAAAACTTTGTTCACGGTAGGGGTATAATATTAACACGATTTTATAACAAATACCAATCCTAAATACACCAAACTTATTTATAATGTGTTACAATATTTTTTAAAACATTGTGCAAAAGATCCCGGGTGTTATTTAAATTATTATGTGTAACTGTAAAACACCATTGTTGGTTCAAAACGTATTTGAATTGTCAACATTACTTTTAAATAACCGTACCGATTGTGCTGAAAATCTGTGGACGATCGTTAAATTACATAATATTAATAATTCAAACGACGAAAATATGACTGAAAAGTCAAATCGATGGTTGTTCCAATCGAGTGGAAGAGAGATGCCACGCATGCGTACAATGAGCAAACAGAACACATCCGTAGTGGGACACTTTTTCGTGCGTGCAGCCGGCGTTAATCGATTTATTAGACGTTGTTACGTCAATAACATACAACATTTTTCAATAGTTATGTGATAATATCATCCTACTAATATTATAAAAGTGAAAGTTTGTGTGTATGTTCGTTACTCTTTGTCACACGAACCGCTGAACGTATTTGTATGCGATTTGGCATACAGCTAGCTCATAACCTGGATTAACACATATGCCACATGTTGCTATGAAATTCCATCCCTAATGAAGTGAAAAAAGTGGTATAATCATTTTTAAATCAGAAAATCATAGGTCACAGTGAGTGTGTGTCATTTCTCTATGTCCGCCACACAGTCATACACATAGTAAGGTCTGGCAACTTCCTTCCCTTCTTGCTGAGACCCGTCCGCTTAGTGGAACTCGCGGCGGCTAGCAAACTAAAGGGGCTATAACGGTTCAGTTTCGAACTTCGTCAATAGATGGCGTTGCCTTGAATTTTAAACGCGCTATCGTTTGGGGCGTCCGTCACGTCTCAAATTTTCGTTCGTTTGGCCCGTATGCGTTCCTATACTATTCATCCGATTGGGATGAGTTGTTATACGCATGCCCGCAATGGTTTCTGAGTTAGTAAAACAATTTTACAATAGGTGGCGCACGAACCGTTTCAACAAATGAGTGTACTTAATATAATTTAGCGGCAGTTCGTGTGTTTTCGGTGTATGAGTGCACACACATTACAGAATTGAAATTCATTAAATTGGAACAGTGATAATTTACCGAATTGACTTGAATAAAATACAAAGAGTGACATTTCAGTTCGTGTGCGCTATAAACAATAGGTAGCTCGATAGTCGTTTCAACAAAAAAGTTTATTTCATATTTTATAGCAGCAGTTCGTCTGTTTTCGTTGAATGAGTGCGCACGCATTACACAATTAAATTGAATTAAATTGGTATATAGAAAAGAGAAATAGAGACAGTGAGAGATATAGATATATGCACATAAAATCGAGATATAAATAAAGATAGAGCAATATATAGTTATATTTAGATGTAGATAGTGACAAAGTTATATATAATATATATAGAGGGATAGAGAGATTCTTTGTATTTGTGTACCTATATTTCCAACAAATTACAAAACAAAATTGAATGTTACATTGCAACGCATGCAAAGCATTAGCTAGATAATAGAATCCTTTCAATATCAGTAACTTTCATTTTCCATATTTTTTCTATGGATCTTTAAAGTGTCTACATTACATACAAACCATCTATTTTTTTGATATAGTGTTAAATAACTATACACGTGCAGAACGTCTGCCGGATGCAACCAGTGATAGAAATTATTTTGCACACATTTCATTCAAATTAAGAAGACACTTACTGGCTACATCTTATTTCAAAAAAAGTACCCTTCACTCTGTGTTCAGCCGGGGCAACGCCGGATACTGAAGCTAGTGGCTACATAAAGGTGTCTGCTGACAACTTATTCTAAAAAAAAGTGCTTGTAACTTAGTACACGTGATAGAAGTGAAACTTCTCTGGCAATAAAAACCTCGACTTGTAAGTACATATATCGTAGGGGTAAAACGGCAGAGAGAAATAGAGGGAAAGAGACGAAAAAAAGGGACAATTTTCTAATAATAATACAGGGCGGGGCTTTTTGGCTTAGCTACATTTATTTTCAAGTATTTAAGAATCCTAACCTTTTTTTAGTAAAATTATTCATTATAAATTTGATTTAAATAAATCAATAAATTTGAACTTACAAAATTACTACTCACTTCAAATTAAATGCTCAATATTTATTGATCAATCAATGATGATTGATTAACAATAAAAAATACTCACTGCTGAAATACACCATAAAGAAAAACTATGCGTGTCACTGGCTGTATAGGATACATACATATATTTTCTTAAACAAGGGCATGCGCACACTCTCTGTCTTATTATTGAAGTGAAACTTCTATGGGGGCGATGGGAGTCAAATTTCAAGGCCGAATTTTAATGCAACGTTCTCGTGAAACATTGTTGTGAAACGATATCTGACGCTAATAGGTTGCGGACGGTGCAGAAAATCCATTCTCTTGGGCGGGCTCCACGTGGTTGTGTGCGGCTCAGGTTTAACGCTGCCATATGGTGCAAGGTTAGGCGGGTAACTGCTGTAGGGAACCCCTTGCACCAGACGCCACCCGACTTGCTGGCATCTAGTAATGGAGTATTTGGGCTGAGGGCTTATTGTTGTGCACCGCGCCACGGGCCAAATTAGCAAGAAAATGGTGTTCTTTCGAGTAGGTATTATTGTAATTACTTGTGTAAATCAGTATTTTCTAGTATGATGCTTTTCACGCTTTAGTTTGACAGGGTAATTTTTTGTCACGAATTATTATTTGATTAGTTAAATCATACGCCCACGAGCGTGAAATGATGTTAAGTCCAACACAGAATATGTTATTTTAAAAAAAAGTCGAAACAATTCCCGTGCGTGAAATAAATATTGTTTTTATTTTCACTTTGTGGCAATATGGTTATAATGTAATGAAGGTCCGTGCCGTTTAGATATCGCATCGCGGAGCGGCAGACATGTAACTCATTGTTCATTCATTCAACAGCAGAACAATATCAATGCGTATGAAAGCATTGTAGTATGCTTATGTAGCCTATTGGCAGAATATGTTGCACTTTAAATCAATGATAAGGTGATACTTGCAGAACTATAAAATAAGTCTATTAGAATGATCGATCACATCTAACATATACATAATTAAAAATTAAATTAAAAACTAATTTATTATAATCAATCCTAGCTTTGGTATTTACTAAACAAATTTTCTTTATGGTTTTGAATATTTCAACAGTGATTAATATTTACTGTTTATGAATAATATTTCTTGTTATTAATCTCTCTCTACCGTTTCCTTACGATATACTAACGAGTCAAGGTTTTAATTGCCAAAGATATTTCACTCCTACCACATGTACTGAGTTACACGCGCTCTTTTCTTTAGTTCATCTATCCCTTTTGGTATTATTTATTGACATGACACGGTCTAATAAATCGATGAACGCCCTGCTGCACGCATGAAAAAGTGTCCCGTTGCGCACATTGTCCCATTACGCTGTGTCCCGTTACGCTCATTGTACGCTTGCGCCGCGTCTATCTCTCTTCCACTCGATTGGAACAACCATCGTTTTGACTTTTTCGAGGCACATTAAACTTGAAACACTCCCATTCGTTTCCTACTTTTCCTATGATCGTCCTATCCTTAACAGAATAACACAGATTGGAATATGTTAAATAGCAAACATGTATAAAAGTTATAGTTAAAATAATCTCTTCGTTAAAGTAATAAACATATTTGAATTTATGAGTGCAAATAAAAGTAAATTTATCAATTAAATTGTAGATTTCATTTCACTCCTTCTTTGTATCCATACAAAATAGTGATAATTCAATAAAAATTATTCAATTTTATTCATAAAACTATGCTATCATTACATCAATATTTTGTTATCACGACGTCACGTTAAACTATCGTCCGTAAACCGACTTTACAGACAACCATTTTTTTTTTAAGTTCATCTATCCCTTTCGGTATTATTTATTTATTTATTTTTGGGTGGGGGACCAATAATCTCAAAAGAGGAGAACTAAAACGATCCTAGCAACGTATACAGCACAGTGCTCCCTTTATATCTCTTTGGCCAAGAACCTAATTAATCGCTTTCTATTTTGCGTCAGAAACGTTTCACAACAATGTTTCACGAAAACGTTGCATTAATATTCGGCCTTGAAATTTTACTCTCATCTATCCAATGAAGTTTTACTTCAAATATCAACATGGTGTGTGAGACCGAGAACAAAGCCAGCCGTGCAGAACAATATCGAGAGCCGGCTGTAGGCTATCACTGCTTTGCAGCATCATTCTTTATGTGTGCGAGAAGTAACCCCAGAATAAATATATTATAAAGAATTAAAATTGAAAAAGAATTATAAGCGAGTTGTGCCGAAACATAGGCCCAGAATGTTTGTTTATATTTACGTTCGCAAACATTAAATTTAATATTGTGAATCAATACAAAACAGTATCGAGTGTCAATGTTATTTGATTATAAAGAGAAAACGTTTATCTTTGTGAATGCTCTCTATGACTCGGTGGACCGAGTCGTTGGCAACAATACATTTATAAACTTATTTTTTTATTACAACATTTAATAACACGTATTTTCCTTGGGTAAGTTTCATTTTGAAAAATATTTAATATTTCGGTTATTGTTGTAATTGTGTGTTATAATTGTTTTGGACTTAAAGCTTTAATCTTACCATTCGTACGGGCCAATAGGAATGCACCATATGGACGTTTTTGAACGGGCTGGCAACGATCGAAAGAATGTTGGGGACTTTTTGAAGACCGAAGGACGCTCGAAGTTAAAGCCAATATAGTTTGTTAAATAAATATAACAATTGTGTGTATTTATGACACAAGTAGATGTGCAAAGTTACATGTGTAGAAAATGTTTTAGGGAAATATTTGAAATTTTATTTAATTGTGGATAGAAATTGCGATTGTCGCCGATACCGTAAGTCACGCCATTGTGGCGCTTGTTAATTTCCCTAATTATCACCGCTACCCAAAACACACATCTGATTTTTATGACCCTATAGACAAATGAACCCTAAAGAACTTAATAGAAATTCGTGACATAATTTTTATAAACATTATTTATTTTTAATTTATTACAAACTTCATTATCTCGTCTAACCCCAATTGTCTTGTTTTTAAAGTTATCTGCTCACCCTGAACTAACTAGCCGGCGCATTATAAATAGACTAACCAGTTAAAATAAAACTATCAAGTGGTGAAAATATTTGGTGACGTAAAATCTATCAGGACTAACGAACTTTTGGTTTATGTGTGTGCCCTACATACCTCCGGAAATTACGAATTGAAGGATGATCTGTTAAGATAATCTACCACTGCCACAGTTTTTATTCTGAAACCCAAACTGCCCGATTTTTGTACTAAAGTTGAATTTATTTCTGTGGGATATTTGTCTAACAGTGAGGGATAAAGTTATTAAAAATATTTGCAGTTTTACAAACAACATAACTACATAGTGTGTTTTTATTTGTCTACTGCTATTATTGTCCCATGTTTTTATGTGGTTGAAAATTGTCACCAATACCTCATTTGAAAGCAATAATAAAATTATATAGTCCAATAATAATGTAAAAGTAGAGAGTATTTCAGTTTTAGCCAGAGATGTGTAGCATATAACCTCGGTAACGAGCAAAATCACGTGTTTCCATGATACACTTATAATACGAAACTCGGACACGAAACTGATGGAGATTTCTTAAAAATAATACCGTACTTGATAAACATACTCAAATTGTGTTTTCAACTACATTTATTGATGCGCATCACCCGTAGTTTCCGCACCTGCTGCTAGAATTCGTGGCATCTACGTCAATTATCGAATCATTCGATTTGCAAAATGAATGGTTCAAATATATAATGAAACGGCTCCAATAAAAGCGAAATAAATTTAGAAAACTACTAAATCCCAGTTTGGATCTGATTTTCAACAAGGAATTTGATTAAAATACTGTGCCTATCATTTTCAAATTCACTAAACATTTAATACTATAAAGTTTCCGTTTGGCTTTGAGAAATTTGGTTCCTCCCATCCGCCACAGACGGCAGCACTGTGGTTACACATTTCCGTTCCATGCTGCTTCCGTTCCATTCACAAAATTACTCCTCAAAAATGCATTATACTGAGAGATAAGATGTTATAGTCATATTCAAGCATGGAATTCTACTCGCGTTACTTTATTCCTACGTGTAAAATGTATTTGGGCTTTAATTTTGTACAACATGGTTCTCAAAACCGTCCATGCCATCATACACTGAAAAATTCCACCAATCCAGTGGCATCACTTTCCCACAAACACACACTGACGAAATGTTTCAATGAAATTATCTGCGCACACTTAAAATTAATATAAAACACGTTTTAATTTAATTCAAAAAGTTTTTAAATATTAACGAAATTATATGCATAAATTTTAGAGATTTACCTTACAAATATTGTGCATTTAATACGAAACTTTGTCTGACCAAATGTTGTTGTGAAATCATTGCTTTTTGGGGAAGATTCTAACCTAAAGTAAAGGTTGATAAATTTACACCATGTGGTGACCATTCATATAAACCACTACGGTTCACCAAAAACATTGGTTTATGTGTAATGAAAACATTTTTTTATGATTTCATTTTATGCAATTGACTATTTAACGATGGAAACAATAATTCATGGTGATTAACTATCAACAGACGTGGTCAAGCACCAGTTTTGGGTTCTGCAATATGGAGAGGGTGAGCTTAATTATTGACTTCCATCACTTTACGGCATGAAATCTAATGGCATTACTAACTCCATGAATTCCATTACATGTTTAGGAACGTCACAAAAACCAATTGTACTGTAATAAAATTTTCTCTAAAAAATAATAGCTTTAGAGCATAATCCTATCTGTGTGCAATAAGTAACTAACGTTGTAAGCAGGCCTCTAACTTAAAATAAATCTACCATTAACTTAAAACACAGTTTTGTAGCAACTACGATATATTCCTGTACAGGTTGTCCTATAACATAACGTCAGGCCGAGAAAAGTTTTTAGGTTAGTAAATGCTGGTTCAGAATAAAAAAAAACTAAATAATAAAGCGTATAGTTTTAGAGTTATAGGCATTTTTACAAAAAAATTAAAACCCCACTCTGCTATAAATCATTAGATTATGTAACAAAAACATTTTGCCAAGGTATTATAAACAACCCTATTATTGATAACAATTAAATAAATTAAAAATGGTTTAATTTTAATGGAAAAATTTTATTTTGTAGACATATAGGGAAAAATTATTTTAATAGCGTAATTTTGAATAGTAATATTGTCAAATAATTACTTTGCTAAATTATAAGTTATGAAAATATGGCTAATTTAAGCAAATATCTTGCTAAGTTAGCAAAGCATATTTTAATAATATTTACATTTAAATTTACTTGATTTAAAATGTTTTGTCAAATTAGTTTTCCAATTAATTATTTTCGCCTGACAGTAGCAAGTTTGATTTTATTTTGAATTATTATCAACAGTAGGATTATGTATGATTGTGTTTTAGTCACCGTTTATAAAAATTGGATGCAGGAAGGGAATTTAAAAATTTTGAGAAAATGCCTACAACTTGAAAAATATGAAATTTTTTTGAATTTACGTTTATTTAATCAAAACCGTGATCAATTTGCCCATGAAATGTTCTCGGACTGACGTTAAGTTATGGGACAGTCTGTAAACCCCATTAAAAACTTTTGACGAAATCAAAATAACTGTCCAGAAAGTTGGTGAAAGAAAACTTTTTCTGGCCATGAATATCTTGTATTGTAAAAACCGAAAAATATGCATTTATTACAAAATATTCGATGTTTTAATTGACAAAATTATTTGGCTATAGCCACAAATAATTTTCCAAGTGTAGGAGACATGCAAGTAGCAGTTGTTGTTACCTTATTTATTGTAATGTAAAATGATCGCTCTTATTCCAATTTGTTTTTTTTTTTTTTACGTTGACACACACTGGCTTTACAAAAATGAAGCTTGGTGGAAAAAAAACTTGCGTTTAGAGGCACGGAGTGGTCTTGCGCACTAATCTGCAACTCACGCAGTGGTTAATGTGACTGGAGAAATATCGATGCATCTTATACTAAAGCGCTCACGCGCTAATTCCTGCCAGGCATGCAGCCTACTTAATAATTTGCGTGTGCATAATATCTGAAGGCCTATTTCGGGTGCCCGTAATCGGCAGATGCTCGCTGGAGCAGGCAGCTTATACACACACCCCTCTCTCCCCGGTTGTTTGCTGAAGTGTCAGGAACGCGCCGTTATTGCTCATTATCATTTTCACGGAAGATGGGCCGAGGCATCGCATCCTCCGACCGCATAAACTTCCGAGACGCGTCGTTATAACGCACACGAAATAATGCCAAACCCATCAGATGTGTCGGTTTCAACTCGTTAGTTTTATATATTTGTATTAGCGTATATGCAGATGCAATAGTCTCACCAAATACAGTATGTGCATTAAATAATGTCCCAGTTATAAATATTAATAGTATCAACTGTAAGCTTTGTAGAATACTGTTCAGAGTCACAATTAAAGAGTAACTCAGACAGTTTTAGATAATTGAATGCGAAAGTACTACTTGTTTTCTGGCTTGCATGCGCCACCTACGCAAAATGGCGACTCCTGAGCGTAATTTCTTCAATTAGTAGAGAATGAACCTGTAAACTTCATTTGGCAACAGGATGGAGCCACTCCCATTGAAATCTCTTTGTGCGAGAGTGGTTGAACGTCGAAGTCCTTGACCGCTAGATTGGTCGTAATGCTCGAGACGACAGAGCACTTTTTCGCTGGCCTCCACGTTTAACTGACATAAAGCCATGTGATTTTTGAAGTGAAACTTCTTTGCTGAGGGGGCTACAATTCTCGAGAGGTACGAAAATTCCGATCGCATGAGGGGCAATGGATAAGTAAGTGGTGGGGTAACCAATAGAGATGGAGAGTGCGTCAGCGGTGACGCACTAGCGGTCGAATGGGAAGTCAACAAAGGAAAAGGAAGTAGCTTAGAATGCTATATGTTAGTTGGAACGGCCTGAAGAGGATACAGCAGGGGATTGGTAGAAATGACGCACCAGTTATGATACGTAATTCTCGGAACACTGCTTATGTTTGTCTATTCCTCAGTTTTCGTACCGGCTAACGTTTGACACTACAACATTAATTTGTTTTATTTAAACAATCTTCCATTTATTTATTCGTGTGGAAAAATTTGTAGATTTGTGCAATGAACCTAATAAGTATCATTCATTTTCTTGTGAAAAGTGTGATTGAAAATGTAAAAAAGACGTATTGACTTAAGAGGTTAGCTTTATCAGTGTGATTTATTTTTGGTATGTAAACACTGTGATTTGAAATGTCAAAGTTACTCATAGACTTGTGAAATAGACTTTATAAATTTAATTATGTTCGATTGGAATGTTTATTGTTTTTCATTTTATTCAGATCAGGATTTAACATCATGCTTAAAAATAATAAAAATTCAGGAGCAGATAAGATGTATTATATAAGGTAATTAGGAATACAACATGAAAAGATGCGCTAGAAGGTGCCAGTAAAGGATGCGAGAGTACAGGGCGTGGAAAAGGGCAATTTGTTTTTCATTTATTATAACCAAATCCTTATTATTCTCAAATATTATCTCTTGTTTAATAAAAAATTAATAATAATTAATATCTATCCATACCCAATTGGCAAGAAGTTTCACTTCAGTCGTGCGTGAACTCCACGCACAGATATATATATATATATATTTATATATATATATATTTATATATATATCCTTTGGGGCTCTATAAGAAAACGTGTCTACGTTCCACCGCTACCTAAATATTTGCTAGATTTGAGACAGAATTTCCGAGGCTATTTCTTCCATTACTCCGGATGTTTTAATCTAAGTGTGGGAAGAATTGAACTTTAGTTTGGATGTGTACCGTATATGAAAGGTGCTAAGTAGTATATAATAGGGGTTCCGAGCGCAGGTATCAGGTAGTGAATTGAAGATTGTCGGTCCGCCATCTTGGATTGTGACGTCACGGCGGCCATCTTGGATTGTGACGTCACGGCGGCCATCTTGGATTGTGACGTCACGGCGGCCATCTTGGATAAGCGTAACGGGACACAGCGTAACGGGACACAGCGTAACGGGACATATCGTAACGGGACATAACCTAACGGGACAAGTAGATCACGGCGGCCATTTTGGATCCGCCATCTTGGATCCGCCATTTTGGATGACGTCATTGTGTTCTAGAAAATTCCGGTGATGTGTTTTCCGCCATATTGGATGATGACGTCACCGTTGCAATTTTTGTTACGGCCGCCATCTTGAAATTTGGACGCCATCTTGAAAATCTTTAATTATTATCCGATTTTAATGAAAAAAATTCCAAAATTCATCAAAAAATTAACTTATTCGAATTCTGATTGATTATATCGATCACCGTCCTCGGTTCAAACCCGGTGAGTCCAAAAAAAAAACTAAAAATGGTGACAGGCTCCTTCCTCAACGGTGGATGCAGGCAGACTGACTCCTAGCACTTTTTTTCAAAACATATATATCGTCAGCTGGTATGACGACATGTCCGCCATCTTGTCTTCATCCGCTGGAGACCACCATCTTGTTTTCGGCCGCTAGAGTACGCTGACGCCATGTTAGTTTAACTCTTACCCGCTAGAGTGCAGTAATCATTTATTATTGCTGTGACACCCGCCATCTTGTCATTTGGCCGCCATCTTGAAAATCCGTAATTATTTAGCTAGAAATTCGGGAAAAGTTCCAAAATTCATTAAATAAATCACTCATTAATTTACATATTGATTCGATGGATTCCTGTCCTCGGTTCGATACCCGATCGATGCAATAATGTTTAATTTTATGAAAAAATAATAATTTCAATAAACCATGTTCAACATTCTTAAAGAGACTTTAAATCCTCTACTACCATCATCCTATAAGCCATCAAGACCAACATATCGGAAATTCGTTATTTTAATGCTAGAGATTCGGGAAAAAGTTCAAAATTCATTAACTTAATGTGGAATCTATATATACTGATTGATTAGATCGAATAAGGTCCTTGGTTCGATCCCTGGTCGATACAAAACATTAATATTTAAAAAAAAAGTACCACTAATGTGCAAGGTTTGAGAAAATAAAAACACCGCAAGTTCTATTAAAAAAAACTTTTATTACATACATACTACACTACTACAAGTACAAAAAAAATACACAGACAAATTACTAAAGCCTTGTGGATTTCTCGATTGAAACAGTCTTCTTACTATACAGACTAAGTCGTTTACATGACTTTAAATGTCTATTCAGTTTATCAGGTCGACATATTGGTACACCACAATTTGCACACAAAGCAGAATTATCGACTTCATTAAAAGGACAGTGATATATTTCATGTTGTTTTGCACTTCGAATAGTTGCTAATGTTTTGTTACAAAATATACAGCTTTATTCTGATGAATGTACAACCAGTCTATTACAATTCCTGAGGTGTCGTTTTAATCTTCCATATTGTACAAACTTGCTTAAACATCTGTTGCACTGATATTTAATGCGTTCAGAGTTATCACTACAATTGTGTATTACATAATCACGTAATTTCAAGTTTTTGATCTTCTCGCAGTACGTGCAGCCGGATGATGGAACACCGTTGGATGCACCTTCCTTCATCAATGCCACTGGAACTGTTGACAACCATTGTAACACTGCTGACATGTTAACTTCTGAAGCCGTTGAGGTCTGCTCTGCGGAAGATGTTGCACACGTCGAAATCTCCTGCTGTGCTGAGAGAGCAGGTGTAGCTGTAGACGTCGATGTCATCGTGCTCTGCACTGATGATGGTAGACCTTCGATCCAGGTTGGTGTTGATACTGGTAATGATGCCATTGAGTTCTCAAGAATAGCTAGATACTGGTCTATTAATCAAGTCTAACTATCCGAGCCGTTCATCACCGCAGTCAGAGACAGACTGAAGTACATATCACCTGGGGTCTCACTTATATAGTCTCATTTGCTTGTTCAACACATGAGTCAAATCAATAACCATGTTCATTATACTTCTCGGAGCATTTTTTATAATGTAGATGTAAGCTATCAAGACGTGAAATTAGTTTTTTGCACTTATTGCACTGAAACAGTATTCTTTGAGCATTATTCTGACAGCTGCTTCTTTCATGTCTGCGCGCATTTGAAGTTCTAGTAAATGATGCACCACAATATTTGCATTGATGCGATGTATGCTCTTCATTAATTGAGTTCTGGAATGCAGATGGTGAAACTTCAGCTGATGATGGAACAGCACGTATCGTTGTCTCCTCTGCAGCAGGTATCGGGATCTTCACAGCTGTCGTCACCTCAGCCATTGAGCCCTCCGCTGCCATGGTCTCCTCTGCTAATGGTATCGGGATCTCCGACTCCATCATCGTTGCTGCCATCGAGGTCCCAGCTGCTGTCGGTAAACATTCTATTCCGCTCGACATAACTAAATCTCACGAAACTTAATGGAGAGAGCACGTCCGTACTGCACCGCGACCAGAGGTGAACTGCGGGTCCAGTCGTCCGAACCTCGCTTATATACCGGCGGTCTACTGGTATACCTCATGAGTCAAAATAATGTCTATTTAAAATTATTTTTTTATTAGGTACCTAAAAATTGTAGAAATAAAAAGCATACGAGTTCAAGTTTTACACATTTATTTATAAAGAGTACACAAATACATATTAGGTTAAGGAATCAAGCATTTTCACAAGCAAAGTCTTTAATGCCGCACGAACTGAAACGTCGACTCCGGTTCCAACTGGTTCGTTGACTCCGGTTCCAACTGGTTCGCAGGCCACAGGATCAGGAACACAGGTTTCCAGCTGGTCATCTTCTGTGACGTTGACAACTCCGACAAGACATGGTCGATGACGTCTGTGACCACGTCTACGCCTGGGCTTTGGCTCAGTGCTAGTTGGGACAGATTCACTGCCTGAACTGCGACGACGAGACGCACACCGTTTGGACGTCTGCGTAGAAGCATCACAGGTCGCAACAGGTTGCAACAAGTCCATGTTTGGTGTTGCACATGCAGACGAGGCGACAACCTCAGCGATGCTGGCAGGAAGGATTGTGTGTGGTCTCATGTGATAGACGGCACAGTTTCCAGGTTCGCAACAATCTACCAGCTGCTGAGTCGGTTCGTAGGACACAGGAAAGTGCGCAAACCGCCAATGCTGAGCGCCTCCATCACAGGTTTCTGTATATGTACGTAGATACCCGGAATCCCAGTAGCTGTACTCGACACTGCTGAAGCTAGGTCTTGCGCTCACGTACACGTTAGCAGGATGAAACGTAAACATCTTCTTGCAGGTCGAACGACAACTGAAGGCACGTACGTATGTACGCCATTTATATATGCAGGCTCCTACTAACACTGTGTGTGCCATTTCTGCATTAACTGCGAGTTTGTACAGGCACAGACACGTTCAAACTTGTCACGTAGCTGCACGGCGTATATTACACTAAGCTTGCGCAGGGAAGGACAGCCGTAGTCGGTCTGTATATCCACAATTTCAGCTGCTCCGAGGTCACACAGTTCTCGTAGCCATTTCTTCTGTTCAGGTCCAGCGACGTAGATTATTTCGTTTTGCAGTAGTAAATCTTCAATAGTGTTTTTCACTTGGTGGTACGGAATTTTTCCTTCGTCCCACTCTAGTCCATGATAATATTTACATAACCATTCATTCGACCGTTTACTTTTTTCGTCTAGTAGTTTCCACGGATACGGAGGTCGGAAGCTGCGGGTTCGAGTCTTGTCTCCAGAGGTGACGCTAATTTCCTTGAGCACGAATCCGTTTTGGCTCTGGAAACCTTGCAGGTTGCAGTACATCTTGTCGCTAGCAATGCTCGGTCGTAACTAAATTATCATAGAAAACGAAACGGTATTTATGTCAGAATTTTCACAAGTTTGTCTCGACAATTGTACAAAGCAAGCCGATCGTGAAGTATCAGACAAAAAGCATAGGTGTTTGGCGGAATATTTCCGCTAGTCGTTATCTCGATCCTACAGTCGATGATGTTTGAATTTATACGATCATCCTGTTTGGAAACGTCAAACACCATTAACGGTGCCTTGTTCTTGAAACTGTCGGGACTCAGTATCGGTGACTGTATCCGACCGTAGTAAGCTTGCTGAAACTTGGCATACATTTGATATGCTAGAAGAAATCTTCCACTTTCAAAATCCATGTTCATGTCAACGTACGGATAACTTTCGCTGTTTAAAAATATTTTTACATTACGTATTTGACAGTTATCGAATATGGAGCGACTTACTCCTGCATTAAGCTGTCTTCCGGTCTGAAGTCCGACGATGATGTATCTTGGTTTTTCCGTAGCGAAGCTGGACTTTACTATCCAATTGATACGCTGACTATGAGGCAAGCCAGGATAAGTTTCCAGGCTCCAGGATCGGAATGGCACATCGAAGTTCTTGCCATTTTCTATGTTCTTCAACATCTTGACTCGCTCAACGGTGCTCACTTGGATGTGGGGCAGCATCCACTCGATAGACTGAAGTGTTAGCGAAACATCTTGAGGGTTTTCAGCAGCGGCGACAATTGCATTAATGTGCGTGTTGGCTAGAAGCAGTACGAGCTCTTGTTTCGAATTAATGATTATATGCTTGTAGTCCTCAGCGAATCCGAGAAGCATGGACAGAGGAACACCAACTTCGAACTTTCCTTCGGCATAAACCGGAAGCTTATATTCATCCTCGAGAGCCCAACCGGCCATCTTTGCAGCAGACAGTTCATTTGGCGTGAGCGAAAGGTAATTTTTCATAGCAGATGTTATGCCTACATCTCTCGTCTGGTCTACCTCGACACCATTGAGTACATAAGTAATGCGCTCGATTAGGTGAAGAATACCATTGCAGGATATTGATGTCGTTGTCGGATGCGTACCATCCGCTTTTGTAAGCGTGCCTCTTATACGTAGAAATGACTGCGAAGGTAAAGTACAAATATCTTGGTGCTGTACAGCAATGCGTACTTCTGATGGTAGTGCGTACGGTCCGAGCAGGAAAGGCTGGTACTCGTGCAATTCCATTTTCGTAATGCTGTCATCAAAAATGACCGGATCTTCCACGTTGAGGATTTCGTCTTCCATATTTATTCGGCACTTGTCCAATACTGAGGAGATACTTTATGTTGTCAGGTGTTAATGCACCGATGTCTGGTAGAGAACTGTTCTTATTCAAGGCAATACGATTTCTTTTATAACTGTTCGGTGTTACGAACTTTATGCCCATCGCTTCAAGTGCAGACGTAATGTAATTTCTTCGTCTTGAAAATTCACCAATCGTCCTCGCTGGTCAACGATTCGGACGACGACTTCGTGTGCGCACTTCACGACGACTGGAACGTAAATGATACTTTGCGGTACTTCTACCAGTTTATATCCTGGCGGGACCATCGGCGAAAACTCGTGAATCATGTTGCTTAGTCTTCCGTTGAGATACGTTCCACTTGCCAAATTACAGTTTATTCTTATGACATTCACAGGCAAAATGTTTACTGCGCGCGTAGATTCGTACGTTCTTCCTGTACCATACACCTTTGATTCGAATCCGAGCATCGTACCTATGGTCCCAGGTTTCGTAAAGTCGACATTTTCACTGCATGTTAGAATGCTTTTTTGAGTGTTTGGATTTCCACACAGTTGAAAGTCTACATCCTGTGGTAACATATCCCTGATGTAATTTGCAATGTCATCTATTTCGTAAGAGCCAACAGGTAACTGTATTTCATGAGCGGTCCCATCGCTTTTCAGGAAGCATATCTTGCAGTTTTCCTCGTCGATGTTCGGTATGGCATTATACGTTTGAAAATCTACGAGTCCGATACATCATTCTCCGTCTAAATTAAGAGGCGGGAAATGAACCGCCCGCAGCTCAGATGCGTGACCTGTCAAGGTAAGTGTTATCGACATGACTAATAAATAATCGTCACTGCACAACCTTTAAGTAGCAATTTTTATTGGTCAGCTAATTTTTGCTTGTTAAAAAGCGAAGACACAAGTGTCCGCAGTTTGTTTGATTTGGTCTCTGTTCCGTTTCGTAATTATAAAACAACGTAGTGGACCGGCCCAGGTACAACCTAAGTTCTGGCGGAGGGCGTAAATTACCGAAACTGTCGTAGTACTCGGCCATGTTTCCAGTCTTTACATAGGCTACCCAGTGCGTGCCTCGACCCGCCGACGTGTCTAAATTAATTATGGCGCACTCACGTGTCTTTGGCTTGCTGGGCAAAGTGTCTCGCATAAACACGCCGCGGAAATTTGCTATTTTAAGTTTGCGTGCGTACTTTATTAAATCTACGTTGGTGAGCGGACGTTTCGGCAAAGAACTTAGGATTTTTTCATTCGTTTCTTTTTCATGCCTCGGCCTGTCTTGTGAGGTCGTAAGTACAGTCCTGCGCCGTTTTTTTTACCGATGGCAATGGCTTCCATGCTGGCATTGTGTCGCTGTGCTTCTTTTAACTGCTTGCGCTCATTCTTCGAAGTGTTGACTGCCCGCACTATACCGCTCGTTGCACCGATGAGGCCGCCGAGAACACCCAATGCAGGCAAAAGCAAAGGAAGAAATCCTCCTATAATCTTCTTGTCGAGAGTCTGTAATTTTTGCTTGGCTTTTTGCACACCTGCACCGATCTTGCGTTTGGTCTTGCGCGAGTTAGTCTTTGACTTGATGGAGCCGGCTCGACGAGCGCCCAGTCCTAATTTCGTCTTTGCCTTCATGATCTTAGATACGCCCCACGCTGCGATTTTCTCTCCTAGTCCCGCGTTCGACGATTTACTTATATCTTCGGCTTCCTGTGCCAATGTCTCGTCGGCCCGGTGCCTGGATTCCAGATCCTTGCTTAATGAATATGCGATATCGTGCTGCTTGCACTTTTCGTCGAGAGAATTAATGCCCACGTCACCGCGAGCTAACCTTTTCGCTAGTTTAGTGCCGGGGCCGCAGAATCTGTAGCCGGGAATGTGTAGCTCGAATGGTAGGTTGTTTATCAGCGAGTTTACGAGTCCCGCACCGATGTGTTTTTTGTTCTTACCTCTTCGAGTCATTACGCACAACTGACCAGAAAGTATAAATGTGTTTGATTTTATACAATTACTTTAGTACAATGCAGGTCGTCAAGCAAGACGTGTGTTTGCCCGTGCGCATTACGCAAGACGATGTATTTAGTGCGCGTGAATCACGACATTGCTTACTGTTGCCTTCTGCTGTACGATGCATAATGGCGGGTCCGTCCAACTGTGGCAAGACGTGTGTTTTACTGAGTTTACTGGAGGAACCAAATGGTCTTCGGTTCGAGAACGTTTACTTGTATTCCAAGTCGTTGCAACAGCCAAAGTACCAGCGCCTAGCAACTGTTCTACGATCTGTGGATGGTCTGGAGTATTTTCCGTTTAGCGATAATACCGATGTTGCACCTCCAAGCGAAGCAAAAGCCAATTCCGTGTTTGTTTTCGACGATGTAATGTGCGAGAAACAAGGCATAATACAAGAGTACTTTTCCATGGGCAGACACGCCAAGGTAGACTGCGTTTACCTGTGTCAGACGTACAGTCGTATTCCAAAACATCTCCTACGGGACAACGCAAATGTCATAGTTTTGTTTCGCATGGACGAACTTAATTTACGCCACGCTTATGATGATCACGTAAACACCGACATGACATTCCAGGAATTCAAAGACATGTGCTCCTTGTGTTGGAAAGAAGAACACGGATTCCTAGTTATAGTCAAAGACTGGCCTCTATATAAGGGCAGGTACAGACGAGGTTTCGATCAGTTTATCACCAAACATGAGTCATAGCATTTCGAAATTCGGTCGTAGCAGTCGAGACTTACGTACTGCTCTCAAGTCTCATGACGACGTTATCCGCAAATACATTTCGCTACTGGCTCAAAAAGTAGACGGGGTGAAAAAGGAATTTCTTGAGTACCTTATAGCCATAGACCAGCGCGTGGAAGCTTCGGATTCTCGCATTCGCGACATGATCGAAGTATCGAATGCACAAAGACGTGACGATCTGAGGACTTTTCAAAGTAGTCTGAAAGCATCACTATCTCAATCGTCAACAAATTCAGATTTGGCCAAACACAAGAAAGAAGTTTCTGCGAACGAATAAAAAAGTATATAAGGAGGTCTTGCAATAAGTTTTCAGCCAGTACAATGTCGGACCTGGCCAGTGACCTTCATCGAGCTATACAGTCTGTTCGTGAAAAATATTTACTTGCTAGACGAACCAGACTTGCACGTGAGATGGAAAATGAGGAGATATTTAAACCAATCACTAGTCGCCTCGACGAACTTAAAAACAAGGAAGAACCAGCCTTCATTGTGAAGACAGAAGTTGAAGATGAAATGCCGACTCTAAAGAAGAGAAAGTATGAACCAGATCGAGAAGAAGAGGACTTAACAAGTACAGAGTCCATGCACAAGAAAAAAATACCGAAAAAGGGACATCAAGTTAATGCAATGGTCCGACCATACCTGACATCGTTTACGAGACGGAATAATGACACGACCTACGGAGTGTACAGAAAACATAATAAGTGGTTCCTCGGTGCTAAAGAAATAGACTTTCTACCAGGAAACATCGTGCGCGTAGCAGAGTTCAAAACGCGCGGGACTCCGGGTCTGTACGAATTGCTGTTTAGCAGGGAACCTAAAGGATATTCTCACAACGACTTACAAGAGTACAAAAAACTGCTAGAGCTAACCAATGCACATTTTCGCGATAACGATCCAGATAGTGGTGTATATAAAGATGTATATCATGAAAAAATGGACATTCTCGCTAATCTCTTCAGTGAACTAACAATACACGGAGAAGGTTTAAAAAGGCTAGAAAGTGGTCAGACATTTGACTATGTATATTGGGACGACCCTAATGAATTAGTTGATCGCCTTAGAATTCTACATGCTTCGCTTAGTGTAGGAAACTATTCGCACATCAACGAAATAGTCTCCATACTTGAAGAACTGAAGGAAGCCGGCTACATACAATGAGTCGAACCGGAATCGCTCGCGAACTTCATGCTCCTGCTAGACGAAAATACCTTCGTCGCAAAGTCATAGTTCGTGGAATTGATGATTTATTCCAGGCGGACCTTGTTGAGATGGTACCGTATTCCCGATTGAATAAAGGTTTCAAGTACATGTTGACAGTCATCGATGTTTATAGCAAGTTCGCTTGGGCTAGACCTGTCAAATCAAAAACTGCAACTGACGTAGCCAAGGCCATGAACAATATTTTGCATGATGGACGTGTACCGTCGCACCTGCAAACGGACCTCGGGAAAGAATTCTACAATGCGACCTTCAAGGCTTTGATGAAGAAGTATGGCATCAAACACTACTCTACATTTAGTAACATCAAAGCCTCCGTTGTCGAAAGGTTTAACAGAACTTTGCGTTCCAAGATGTGGCGGCAGTTCACGGCTAACGGAAATTACAAGTGGCTTGACATCTTGCCGAAAATAATAAGCGAGTATAATTCCACTGTGCATTCTACCACGAAAATGAAGCCAAAGGACGTAACGGACAATCGCCTGCTTCAAACAGTGTTTTCCAACACGAAGAAGAAAGATCCACGAAAGCATAAAGCTAACGTCGGTGACATTGTGCGAATCTCCAAGCAGAAAGGTATCTTCGAGAAAGGTTTCACTGCGAACTGGAGTCCCGAACTTTTCCGTGTGACACATGTTCGTGAATCAGAGCCTAGGACCTACTACCTCGAAGATTTGGACCACAAACCTATCCATGGCGGCTTCTATGCCGAAGAGATTCAGCCTACGTTGTATCCCGATACGTACTTGGTGGAGAAGATTATAAAACGAAGAAATGGACTGTCCTACGTCAAGTGGTGGGGCTTTCCACCTCGCTTCAATTCGTGGGTGGCAGATGCAGACGTCGAGAAATCCACAAGGCTTTAGTAATTTGTCTGTGTATTTTTTTTGTACTTGTAGTAGTGTAGTATGTATGTAATAAAAGTTTTTTTAATAGAACTTGCGGTGTTTTTATTTTCTCAAACCTTGCACATTAGTGGTACTTTTTTTTTAAATATTAATGTTTTGTATCGACCAGGGATCGAACCAAGGACCTTATTCGATCTAATCAATCAGTATATATAGATTCCACATTAAGTTAATGAATTTTGAACTTTTTCCCGAATCTCTAGCATTAAAATAACGAATTTCCGATATGTTGGTCTTGATGGCTTATAGGATGATGGTAGTAGAGGATTTAAAGTCTCTTTAAGAATGTTGAACATGGTTTATTGAAATTATTATTTTTTCATAAAATTAAACATTATTGCATCGATCGGGTATCGAACCGAGGACAGGAATCCATCGAATCAATATGTAAATTAATGAGTGATTTATTTAATGAATTTTGGAACTTTTCCCGAATTTCTAGCTAAATAATTACGGATTTTCAAGATGGCGGCCAAATGACAAGATGGCGGGTGTCACAGCAATAATAAATGATTACTGCACTCTAGCGGGTAAGAGTTAAACTAACATGGCGTCAGCGTACTCTAGCGGCCGAAAACAAGATGGTGGTCTCCAGCGGATGAAGACAAGATGGCGGACATGTCGTCATACCAGCTGACGATATATATGTTTTGAAAAAAAGTGCTAGGAGTCAGTCTGCCTGCATCCACCGTTGAGGAAGGAGCCTGTCACCATTTTTAGTTTTTTTTGGACTCACCGGGTTTGAACCGAGGACGGTGATCGATATAATCAATCAGAATTCGAATAAGTTAATTTTTTGATGAATTTTGGAATTTTTTTCATTAAAATCGGATAATAATTAAAGATTTTCAAGATGGCGTCCAAATTTCAAGATGGCGGCCGTAACAAAAATTGCAACGGCGACGTCATCATCCAATATGGCGGAAAACACATCACCGGAATTTTCTAGAACACAATGACGTCATCCAAAATGGCGGATCCAAGATGGCGGATCCAAAATGGCCGCCGTGATCTACTTGTCCCGTTAGGTTATGTCCCGTTACGATATGTCCCGTTACGCTGTGTCCCGTTACGCTTATCCAAGATGGCCGCCGTGACGTCACAATCCAAGATGGCCGCCGTGACGTCAGAATCCAAGATGGCCGCCGTGACGTCACAATCCAAGATGGCGGACCGACAATCTTCAATCCATTACCTGATACCTGCGCTCGGAACCCCTATTATATACTACTGTGCTAATATTTAGTTTTTTTAAGAATAACTATGTTTGCTTACCTTCAATTTAATGTGAGATTTGATGAAAATAGTGTTAATTTAACTATTATAAAATACCATTAAAACGGGAAAATTATTTTATGTAAATAATGTACATATGTAGACTTTTCATAATAGTTGTACAAATGTTTGTTAAACTGTTACGGCTTAATACCAAATTAACAAGAAACCAACACATGACAACTGTAGGCTATAAACACAAGCGTTTGTATGAAAAATAACCTGGTGACATGTAATTACACAAAAATATTTTTTTTTGTTAATGGTTAAAAATATTATTTTATATTGCTATAAAAATGTCCCATCGTATTAAGAAATATTAAGCAGTGGAGTTTTTTTTTTTTAATAAATGTGTCTACCTTAACAACGTTTCTCCAAGAATTGTATTTAATTTTTTTTAGCACAAATTAGCAACGTATATTTGAAACATATTCATTTTCATACTGCGCATATCTTCCGACATCTTTTGGACTGGTTAAAAAAATGACAGATTTGTCGAACAAATGTGTCAAAAAACTGTCTTGTATTTGTTTCTAGCTATCACATGCGCGCCTTTTCTTAATCGCGAAAGTGATCATAAAATATGAAAAAAACACTTATTTCAACACTAGCTATGAAAATACTTCTTCTTTGAACCCGACATTCACTGAAAATGTTTGATACAGTCAATGAGTTGTATTGTATTGCGTGTAGTAGTTTATCACAAAATAACAATTTAACATCGTGAAGCTTAAGGTTGACTCTATTATAAAGCTTCAAATGTACCTATCCTTAATGAACTTTTCACAGAAACACTAACGGTGAGTATTCTTATAATGTCACTACTGTTTAAAACAATATGAGTGGTGTCAAAAACCATATAAATGAGCACGTAGTGGTTTTCGTGTATTGTTTTAGCATAAATCCTCTCCTGCTTTAATTAAGGACACTTAATGTTATATAAGTATTACATGTTTACATGGATAACAGATCACATGTAAACGTACCATAACTCCAATATGCCTCGATTAAAGGATTAACCCTACATATACTAGCAATCAACTTCCGTGTATGAATGTTCTACGAAACAGCTGACCAATAATAAGTTTTGTATTTTACGTATACATTGAGATATCATTCACGATATTTTTAATACTTTAATGGTTTATGTGAGACATTTATTTAAACCATCCGTGTCAAATGTATTGTGTTATTGACTAAATAATCATATAAACAATTTATATGCGCGCGTTTGAAGTCACACTTCTTTCACATGATAAAATACTACAACACGAAAACATCTTGCAAGCTACACAGGAATACTTTATGTTCCATTACATTTTTTTTTTACTGGGAAAAAATAATTCAAATACCTAACACGGTGATTTATCATTACGACTCACGAACCAAACATGTGACCTTTGGACGGCAACGTTTAGTTTAGTTTTAAAAATAAACTGAAGCATGTTAACATTAAAAGGATGAGATAGCAAAGCGTTCATCATAGCGGTAATTAACATCGGAGATATGTAAGTGTTAGCAAACATTTTTTTACAAATACATTATACGTAAACCTGAAGAAAACAAAATTACAAAAAATGTATTCAGTCGTTTCAGAGATGTTTTACAAGTACAAGTAGTAATTTTTGCTGTTAATAAACGATTATATGTTGTTCGATTAGTTTGTTGTATCAACTAGTATTTATTCATTTGAAAACAAACCATGTGCTACGTTGTACATCTTGCGTTTGAACACAACTGTATAAAACGCGCATGCGTATTCCTGTTAAACGTCCGTGGCATGTTGCGGGTACATTTTTTTCATACAAAATTTCCTTCATTAAATACCAGAAAAAATTCACTTTTTTTTTCAAATTAGGATAACAGTCCCTTCCAAAAAAAAAAAGTGATTTGCGGAATTGCACCTTTAGTTCCCTCCTTGTGCCCAATAAATCGATGGCGCGTTCTCCACCATCCTCACCTCTGCTTGGATATTTGCCAAAAATTGAGCAATTCATTTCCCTAACACCTTCCTATATGTCCATCACCATATGAGATCAGAATGTTCCAAAGAATGATGGAATTTGACAGATTCTTTACTTCCGCGCAAACGGGCCAGTATTGGGTTTCGATTTGCAATGAGAACTTTCATATTTCAGTAGACGTGAACAGTAAATACAACAAGATTTTTTTTTAACAAACGGTACTCAGACTGACATTTTTTGTTTAAATAATTTAAAGTGTATTTTATTTACCCTTTGAAATATTTATGTATTTATTTTTTATTTGTATTTTTATTTAATTGATTTATAATTTAATTTTATTGTAATATATATTATTTAGTGTGTGACATATTACTTGTTTCAAATTTTATGGTTCTCAAATTAAAACTAATAAAACTCCATAGAATTTTGCCACTGTTGTTCAGTCAACAGTGTTTGTAAACAACTTAATGAAGGTTTTAGTGTTTGTAAACAATCATCAAATGAGGCTTTGCAAGTGACGTCGTTATTGATTTGGAGAAATGTTAAACATGAGACATGTTACCAGTCACAGAATTAAGAAATTTAACGCAGATTATGTTTAAATACCCTCGAAATAAAATGACCACTAACAGCATTTAAAATCTGCCGTATAACCGCTTCAATTTTTTTTAACCTCAAATTCGTTCTACCTGTGTCCGTCAGGAGACAAGGTTTTAAGAATTATATTGTAAAACAAGCCAATCATATTTTGTGCCTGGTCTGTGCAGAGTGTACCATAACGCAACGTCAAGCTGAGAACAGTTGAAATGCCAATAGATTACGGTTCTGAATAAAAAAAAAAATTAAAAATTCACACAGTGACATATTTTATTAATTATAGGCATAAAAAACTTTTTTTAATCCCAACCCTGCGCCAAATTATTTGATACTGTGAATTAAAATGTTTGCTACGCAATAATAAAATAACGTTACTATTGAAAACAATTGAAAATAAATTCTAACATGCTATACTTTTAAAGAAAAAGAAAAAAAACAAATATTTAGAAGATATATGCGGCAAAAAAAGGAATATATTTGACTAGTAATACTGTAAAAAATTACTTTGATTAATAGGAAAGTTATTAGCTTTAATTGAACATCTATTCAATTGTGTAGAAAAATAATTATTTCACACTATCGCATTATTTGGTGCAGAGTGGGGATTAAAAATATTTTATTGATTCATTCAGTAAACCTCGGTAAAATTTCATGTCGCAAATAAACATATAATACGAAAAATGGACACGAAATTTTTTTTGGAGTCAATTGACGTAATTTTAAGTAGAAAAATACAATTTTTATCAAATGGACGGACCTTCTTTGTCTTAAACGGATCTAATACGTCTTAGAAGTTCTGGATCTTTTTGAACTACGCCAGATATATTCTTCCTAGTTCCATGTTCCAATTTTAACAGGGTGAACATGAATGTGTAAGAAGAAGAGTAGGTTTTCGTTGTACTTAACAAGTGTTAGAAAAAGGTTTGGTTACACTGCAAGATGATTGTTATACTTTAAAGAAAGTAAAATAAATTCATGTCACTTTACGAAGGTCTAAGAAATATACGAAGATCAAAGAATGATTTTTAGGGATTTTTAGGAATTTTTAGGGATTGTTATATTGAGGGGAAAATTTTTATCATTGTGCCTAAATACTGCCTCACTCACGACAGGAAAAGCATTATATCAGATAATCGAGTGATTTCTAACGATTGAGTGCATGACCAAAATTAAAATTGTTTTTTACTTTGCGTAGCCGCATGTCCTATGATGCAATTTTTTCCTCTGTTTACAATTGAGTGAATATTAAAAATATCTAATTTTCCACGCCAACAGTTTTAAAATCATTTTACCGTAATTTCCTAATATATTAAGTGCCGCATAGTTTAAGACAAAAAACACATATACATACATTCACTCCCAACGACACTGTCATTTATCAAACTGCTTTCAGTTATCTTAATGGTTTTATATTTCCTCCTCCGTATTATGTGGACTGAAAACAAATAGTTGGAAAATTAAAATTTTATTGTTTACTTTGCTTTTCGTTGAGAGCTATGTCAAAATGCACTAACACAATCAACTAAAGCGTTTCACAATGACAACTCAGTGTTAAGTTATATATAACAGCTAAACTTCGCGTAATTCTATCAAATTAGATACAATCGTACATGGCGATAAGCATTTACACAAGCGCGGTATTAATATCATAATTAGAGTTTGCTAATTGTTTAACTCTTTCTTAATATTATATTATTATTTAATATTTGTTACGTTCTTGGTCAATTGGTATCCCTGAATGTCGTCCTACGCTGTCACGTGAAAACTTTATTGAAAAAAGGCTTGTGTTGAATAGATTTACCCACGTATTAATTTTCTTTTTGTGTGTTTGCGCCATGAAGTTAAGCTATTAACACCATGGCGCAACTTCAAAATGAGAAAAAAAATTGTTCTTTCAGTTAGAGTTAAATTTTTCTGCTATATCTCGTTTTATTACGTAAATTATTGTGATTATTTACACACTGTAACAACTACAGCAGCAGGTAAAACCACGATACTACAAAAAGGAATGTGCTAAAGTTTATGTTTATTTTAGCCAAGCCGCAGTACTTGTTTTGTGTTGTGCAGGTATGTTTGTATTGATTGTGTTCCAGCCTTAGTACAGGCGGAGACGTGCAACTACAAGCCTCAACATTGGGGACAGAATCAATCCGAGGTTAGCAATCGCCCCAGCATTTGCCTGGATTGATTACGAGTAACCACGGGAAACCGATATGGGAGGGGGAAAAGTGGAGTCCTGCAATTTTTTTTTACAATTGAGCTGGGATTGGTTTTTACTGCTACAGAACACGACCGACTTCTTCCTCGCTACCGCTTTTTTTTTTGTACAGTGTATTTCAATCTTAAATTGACGGGACGAAAAAAAATCTACCTACAACTTAAATGAAGAATTATAAAGTTGAAATTATTATTCTAACGTGACGTGACTGTTTTAACTAAGCAAAATTTTGAATACATATATATGTATATGTATGTATATATATATATATATATATATATATAAATTTTCCCCCATATTTCCTCGGGTGCAGCCCACACTCGACGCACTGCTTGGGAACGCCTATACACTTACGAAACATTTTCACGGACATATACCGCGAAAATGTACGGAAAAACTAGTCCTTAACGTCGGGAAACGGACACGGTATCAGTTTTTTTGTGTAACCTCATTTCGGTGTCCAAGATTTGGTTTAAGTCTTTTCGTAAATGGGGCGGAAGTCGCATGGAACGGAGATGTGTAACAAATATTACAGCCAACATTGAACCGCAGAAAGATGTATCGAGTATCAGCTCCTTTCCACATGCTAGCACATCCAAGTCTTCAATCTGTTAGCGAAAGGCGCAAACCAAAGTTCACAAAGTCAAAGGGAAAATATGTATTTTTAACTGATTGTAGAATTTTAACAGGATGGGCAGTATTTTTATGAAATTCCTTTTAGAAAATCATGTTCAAAAGGTATAGTATATTTTAAATATTTTTTTCGCTTTTATCGGAGTCGTTTCGTCATAGAATTTAAAATTTTTCTCTGCGAATCGAATGATTCGATAGTTGTCGTAGCTCTTCCGGAAGCGAATTTTAGCGGCGGGTGCGGAAAATACGTGTAATTCACGTCCAGAAATGTGATTAAAACCACAAAATTGCGTATATCTTTATCATGCTCGGCATTATTTAAGAGAATTCTACTTTAAATATCTTGTTATAGTTTCGTATTATACGTGTATTTGAAACCTGAGAACACATGTTTGCTCGTTACCGGGGATAGATGTTATTGATCTCTGGCGAGTACTGAAAGGCTCGCACTTTTTTTCAAATAACGAACCATACACATTTTCGTAGCTTCAAGAGATAAGGTACATGGTTTTATTTTTCACCATTGAATGATGATAACAAATATAAATAATTTGTGAGCTCTTTCAGTTTAAGATGTCCACGCCGCTGGCACCTTGCAAATTTAAGTATAAAGAGAGTTTTCAAGAATATTGTTATTCCATAATTTACTGAAAAGCATCTGTATTTACATTTGAATGAATGACTTTGCATGTCTGAATATACGAGGGTCGTGTAAAGAACAATTGATAAGTTTTGTGTTTATATAGGGCACTAGTATTATCCTGAAAAATCTCTCTCTACCCCCCCCCCTTTCCGACCGGCCGCCAAAAATTAAATTAAAAAATTTAAAAAAAAAATCAATTTACCAAATTTTTTCGTATATTCAGTATTTGTATTTATTTATTTATTAAAATTTTTTTTGTTACCAAATAATTCTTACCAGCAATAAATTTAAGAGAACTTTTTCAAGCAGTGCGATGTTTAAAAATTAAACGGCGTTGGAAAAAAACGAGATGGAGAAAACTATAATTTTCTGATCGATGAGGAAGAGGAGAGGGAAAGAGGTGAAAATAGTTCTCAACTTATAAGGGTTGAAGGAAGTGGTGGGAAGGTGGGTGTCATTTGGAGTAAGGAAGGGGGTTATTGGAAGAGAGGAAATAGAGTGTGAATGTGAACGACATAAAAAAAGAAGAATTTTTCTGTGAACCCACAGCACTCAAATACTGTTAACAAGAGCCACTTAAATTTATGTCGGAGTCATAGCAACTACATAAGCATTGTATAGATTAAGAGTAACATCAATTTTGCCCTTTTTGGTTACTTTATACCACCAATGATATTTATAAAAGAGCCCATTTCACGAAGGTAAAAGTTTACTATTGGTTATTATACCTAACTCACAAGTTAGATATGTTTCATTTATAAGTTTAACAATAAATTTCCTGGAAAGCATTCGTCATAAAGATCTAGTGTATTTAAAAGAAAAATCCATAAATGAATTATAAGGAAATCATTCTGCAACTAAACAATGATAACCACCATTGAAACATAAATAAAATTAAATGATGTTCCCTTATTTTGTAACTTATTAGGATGTATACGTTACCAAACCTTGTTAGTTTCAAGTGTACCCACTGAAACTTTTAATTGTTAGTGACAGCTTTAAAAAAAAATAATTTTTTTTGCATTATATTATTGTAAGAATTTTTTATAAAATTTTTGATTACAAGACATTTAATTCACTGAGGGATCCTCCTCTGATTGATTTGGTATGCGGTTTTAAAAAAATAATGAGACAAGAAAAATAAAACTATTTCAATCACAGTGAGCAACTGAAATGCTATATGCAGTATTGCTGATGCATTGGATATTAGCTAAGTTGTTTCAATGTTTTTTTCATTAAATGAAGGAGTGAAACATATAAGGTACTAGGCAGGCTCTGTACCCTTCCAGTAAAGTGGTAGAGTGATATTCTGTGCGTACCGAGTGAATGTCAGGATGAACAATGATGTAGTGTCTATTTATTTTTATTCTTAATGGATTTATATTGTAAGAACTTAAGGAGAAGCGCATGTACGTTTTCTTTCGCACTCTCTTAGGTTAAGGAAAGTTGCTGACAAGTTGCTGACAAACGTTTCATTTAAATTATGAGTTTTGTTTTTCGTTTGCGTTTGTGTGCATCAGAAATATTGGGAAGAGGAATCTGGTTTTCGCTCATCTTAGTGATATGTTTTCTGGAGTGATTTCAGGAAAACAACGAGAAACACAAAAAATCGGAATGACTGGAACAATACTTGAACCCGCGTTCTTTCGGGTGAGAGATAGTTAAGCCACATTGCTCATTCACTTGTTTTCTTTATTAACAGTAAGTGAACACAAATTTTAATCTTAGTACCTGTTATTTATATTGTTTCTTGATGTGTAAACATCTTAACTCTCATGATACGGCATTTGGGAAGAGTAATTTCGTGAATGTAACGGAAGTCGAAAGAACGGAAATGTGTGACCACGGTGCCGAAGTCGTCAAGATGGTGGCCTCGCGTGTAGAAATATAAACCCGAGTAAAGTCACTTTCGTAAACATTAGGAGACATAAAACATATCGGTGTGCCGAATAAACTTTATGGTATTGAACCTACCTTCTAAAATGTTAGATGAACTAAAAAAATCATGGTAAAAAGTAATTACAAGTTTTAAAATACGTAAGAAAGACGGCATTATAATGATTATTATACATACTATCCTTTTAACTTTCAAGAGCCTTGGTTCCACAGCGCAGCGGTAGAGCACGCGATTGTAATGCTCAAGAAAATATTTGATGTGGTTCAAACCTCGTCATTAGGAAATAAAATTACTTCTTTAAGAACTTAAAAGTAACATAATATTATGAAACAATAATGTTGAATCAACTCAAAAAGTCTCCAGTTTGTTTGTTGGAAGTATTTAGACTGATTTGAGACTTATCAGCAAAAAAAAAAAAAAGAACATGTATTTAGTGTTAAAAATATTTGTTTTTTATTGTTTGAGATTAAAATTTTAGTAATGTAATAAAAGTTAAAATTCTAACGTATGCGGAAACTTTAAAGAAATATCTTGTTAATGATTTATAAAATGACGGGCAGTATTTTAATAATATACCTTGCCAAAAATATTTTCTAATCCCGGGTCTTACTATTTTTTTTAAATATTTTTTGCTTTTTTTCGGAGCCGTTTCATTATAAAGTTGAATATTTCGGTTTGTGATCAAATAATTCGATAGTCTACGTAGCTACTCTTGCAGCGAATTCTAGCGGTGGGTTGCAGAAACTACGTGTAATTTGCGTAAAGATATGTATTTGAAAACTTAATTTGCGTATATATCTATCACACAACGACTTAATTTAATATATGTTTCGTTAAGGTTTGTGTCCGATTTTCATATTATAAATTTATTTGCAGCATGAGAACACATGAATTGGCTCGTTACCGAGGTTAGATGTTTACACATCTTCGGCGAAAAGGTACCAAAAAAATAGCTAATTTTTTTTTTTTAATTGTGAATTTGTTAAGTTTTACGTTAAGTAATCGGATTGCTTCACAGTAAGGGAATAAGGAAACAAAATTTTCCACGGAGATTCATTTGTGCGGAACTGTGAAGAGTTCTTGGTTTGTTCAAGTTGCGATAGGCCTACTCGTTGATCTGAAGCGAACTCTAGCGGCGTGGCTGGGGCGTACGTACCTTTACCCACCCAAGCACAGCTGCCGACTGAATTAACACCACTCTCGCCGTCGCGCAAGGCCGTTCGTTACGCGGCGCTACTTCAACTCCACGCCTCCCCTTTCCGTAACCCATCACGCGCGCGCTACGCCCCCTCGGGGGGAAACGTGAGTTACGGCGAGCTCTGGATGTTCATTATTAATGCCGCATGAAGGACGGTCGTACGTAATTCCCTGTGATGGCGCGCGGGAGTCGCGAGTCCTAACCGAGATGTGTGTGACGGGGGAGTCGCCCAGACGTGCCGGCTGTTTCCGAATACCTGCTCGGAGGACACTTCGATCTGAGGCCAGGTTTGAAAACTTCGCAAGAAACGACGCAGCACGCAACAACGCGATTATGAAACACTAGACTCGCAAAACGTCACACAATCCTACAACTTGAAACTTTAAACCAGTTAGGGTTAAAAAAAAATATCTGTTTTTTTTTCTTCATAAATACTGTTTTTTTTCCACAAAAAAAACGTGAAATTCATAATTATTGTTTATTTTAAAACCTTAATAGCTATCACTGTGCGATAGGTAAGTGGAAACGAGAAGAGTGTGAAGAAAATAAAATCGTAGTATTCTACAGACATTACATCTGCATCATTTAAAGTTGCCCGGGACGTTATACTTCAAATATAGGAAGGTTTCATGTGTATCTTTTAATGTCAAATAATCATGTGGAGGTGTAAAATTTCCTGAAAATAGAGTGTGGAATATACCTGAACAAACACAATTGACCGCTAAAAAGATTTTTTTTGTTGAAACATTAGTTTTTATTAGCAACTAAACATTTTAGACATTCTTCCATGACTAGTTTCTCACTGAATACAGCCTTTATATTTAATGTGGTGTCGCGTCTTGCCAGATTCTGTGTGCACCCAGCCCTAGCGGGGCGACTGAATTGCGCCCCATTGGAAAGGGCGCCTTTCAGGTTTTTTCGAGCACACACACAATTATTTAAATCCTGATAGGCTGCCTTTCCAGAGTTGGCTGTTCGCTTTGCTTTAAGCGAAAGAAAACCCTGAATTGTGCCCCATCGGAAAGGCCGCCTTTCAGGTTTTTTCCTTGTACGCATACAGTCCGTAAAATCCTGATGGGCTGCCTTTCCAGAGTTGGCTGTTCGCCTTGTTTTAAGCGAAAGAAAACCCTGAATTGTGCCCCATCGGAAAGGCCGCCTTTCAGGTTTTTTCCTTGTACGCATACAGTTCGTAAAATCCTGATGGGCTGCCTTTCCAGAGTTGGCTGTTCGCCTTGTTTTAAGCGAAAGAAAACCCTGAATTGTGCCCCATCGGAAAGGCTCCCTTTCAGAAATTTTTAGTTTTCGTTAGATCGTTGTGGGCACTGAATTTCGCCCCATCGGAAAGGCCGCCTTTCAGGTTTTTTCCTTGTACGCATACAGTTTGTATAATCCTGATGGGCTGCCTTTCCAGAGTTGGCTGTTCGCTCTGTTTTAAGCGAAAGAAAACCCTGAATTGTGCCCCATCGGAAAGGCCGCCTTTCAGGTTTTTCCTTGTACGCATACAGTTCGTAAAATCCTGATGGGCTGCCTTTCCAGAGTTGGCTGTTCGCTCTGTTTTAAGCGAAAGAAAACCCTGAATTTCGCCCCATCGGAAAGGCCGCCTTTCAGGTTTTTTCTTTGTACGCATACAGTTCGTAAAATCCTGATGGGCTGCCTTTCCAGAGTTGGCTGTTCGCTCTGTTTTAAGCGAAAGAAAACCCTGAATTTCGCCCCATCGGAAAGGCCGCCTTTCAGGTTTTTCCTTGTACGCATACAGTTCGTAAAATCCTGATGGGCTGCCTTTCCAGAGTTGGCTGTTCGCTCTGTTTTAAGCGAAAGAAAACCCTGAATTTCGCCCCATCGGAAAGGCCGCCTTTCAGGTTTTTCCTTGTACGCATACAGTTCGTAAAATCCTGATGGGCTGCCTTTCCAGAGTTGGCTGTTCGCTCTGTTTTAAGCGAAAGAAAACCCTGAATTGTGCCCCATCGGAAAGGCCGCCTTTCAGGTTTTTTTCTTGTACGCAATCAGCTCGTAAACTCCTGATGGGCTACTCAGACAGTTTATACTCTTTATTTTATTCCAAGACAATTTTGAATTGTCCCCTATTGTTGAATGATCGGCGCAGATAAAACCCTTTTACGCTCAAAATGCAATCAATGTATGTCTATACAAATTAATATTCAACTTATGGTGTACGACAAAACGAACAATTTTAGTTTCCTTGTAATATTTTATTTAAACATTATAGTTATCTGCTGACTGATGTCTACCATCAGAAACAAAATCGATGCTTATACAATCGCCCAAGAGAGCATAAAGCTATACGTGAAGGAAATGCAACATAAATAAAATTATAATACAACTTATTGCTAGGTACTATTACAGAATAAGACCACGGGGCGTGAGGACATCCAGTGGGCATTACAGTGACTTGTACGGCCGTAGATGTACACACAGGCACAAGACAGCTTTGTTTTTGACATTCGGTGAGGGATAGTAGAGAGCTTTTATAAAGATTGCCGTGACAACTTGTCTATGTTCTTGCGGGTTTGTGGAAGTAGTGTTGCATTTAGTGGGATTTAAACTGTTTAACGCAGAAGGCCTACTGACCATAGTTCTAATCTAGGTTTTTTGCACCCATGAATGTGAAGCCATGTAAAGTTAATGTAATAGAAAAAAGTTTAAAATAATCAAAATGAATAAGTCTATGTGAAAGCGTCTGAGTGCCTGATTATGGCCAGTAATTATAACATACAAAATGAAGTGTACTCACCGATAAACTAAGCTCTAAGCTCTCTTTTTATGTGTATTATATATATATATACACACACACACAAACACACACACACTCCACGGTACCAGGTTTTCGTAAAAGCTGCTGCGTGGACTACTGTAGCTGCTCCCATAACACCTTATATCATAGAAATCGTCAGACCAAGAACAGATTTCGCAGCGGGTTTGTGACGATATAGCATGCTTTATTTTCTCCAGGAGGTGAACAGGGTTGAAAAATGTTTACACCATTTTATTTTTAACTCCCTAACCTGTGCAGATATGGTACTGCTATTTGGTTCAAAAAAATTGCTAAATTAAAGTACCTATATAATGGTATAGGATTTAGGAAATTATAAAAATAAGGGAGTGAAAAGGGGCGCAAACTGTCTTTGCAATTTCCTTAAAATCTCCCTCTAAATCCCCATAACTTGGGCAGAAATCGCTATGCTTTTTGGTTTCAAACATTGTTGATTTAAATACCTAAAAAAAAAAGTATTTTCAGGATTTTTCGAAGTTAAAAATTTAAGGGGTAGAAAAGTGGTGAAAACTGTTTTCGCCATATACTTAATAGCTCCCTAATCTGAACAAATATACAAATATATTTATACTATTTGGTTTTAAATCACTGCTTACTTAAATACCTACAAACTAATTATTTATTTTTTAGACATTTGGAAATGTAGGGACTGAAATTGGGGTAAACCTGTTTTCGCAATAAACTGGACATATATCTTTATCCTCTCTGGTATAAATCTCAACTGGACATGTATCGTTTTTCCCTTAGTATATTAAACTCAGAGTAAAACATAGACTAAACAATTTTAATGCGGGTAAAGTCGCGTCAGGACAGCGTCAGGACCATTATAATAATGGCGAAAGTTTATATTTTTGTTATTCAATCACGCCTGAACAGGTTTGTATAATATTTGGCATAGAGAAACATTATGTCCAGGAATAGAACATACGCTATTTTATCCCGAAAAATGGGTTTCTAAGGGAACTAATCAGACATGATCCTTGTTAAGGCTCTACTATACTTTTTGCTAGGTGATATGATATTGTGACCATACATAGGCCTACATAAATAATTTATGCAAAGTTCGTTTGCCTTCCGTTACATAAATGTACGTATATGTTCATCGTTTCTTATGGCCGTAGCAGGTAGTGTTAACATTTTTACAAGCTTTTATTTAACTTGCAATGTTTGTATGTATGTATGTCTGTGTGTTCGACACTAATCTTGGAAGCAGAATTAGAACCACTTCCCTATGTCCGATTAAGCTCAAATTTGGTGCACATATGTATCTTCGGTGACAATACAACAATATGGTACCATGAAGTTTTGATAATGAAGCCGGAAGATGGCCATAGTAATTTCTGAACTAAATAAGATAAACCCATCGAGTTTGGGCTCGATAGAATCGTTTTGAGGAGTATGTTTTTTAAACCTCAAATCTACACTGAAATAAAACTTAGTTTGTAAAAACAAATTTGAAATATAGCAAATGAATTAGGCGCAATGATTAGGTTTATACTATCTCAACAATAAGCCAAATTGTTTTATTAATAACAAAAAAAACTAAACATCTATATTATAGTGTTTACATAGAGAAATAATATACACCAAATTTTAGAGTACCACAGGGCAAAAAACACAAAATCTGCTTTCTGTAAAAAAGTTGAAGGTCAAGATGCGAAAGTGGAAGACGTTCATCTACCTTAAGAACTTCAGAGGCTCAGCGGCATATTTGCGTACTGCATTAAACGAACTGTTGGCACAAATTCGGTGTCTAGGACCGCAGACTTACTTTTTGACATTCAGTTGCAATGACATCAATTGGCTAGATATGTTAAAAGCTCTCCTCATCGTCGTTGGACAACCTATGGAATATCCGGATGATTTGGATATGGTAACAACACAGCGGTTAATTGAACAGTATCCCGTAATTGTTCGCAGACATTTCATGTATCGCCACAACGCCCTTATGAAATTTATGTTAAGCAAACATACAATTTTAAATGGTCGTATTAAATATTTCTGGCGGAGAATCGAATTTCATAACCGCGGAAGCCCCCATATTCACAAGGTAGTTTGGGTGTTCACATTATTAAACCTAAATCTGTGCAATTACCGATAAATTTTTGTCACGGCACTGCAGAACGAAATTATGGATTATATTACGCTAGGCTTGCGCAGTACACAAAATGCAAGGTAGCACTGTCGACCACGCCGTCGTGTACCTATACTAAGGTTCAAAGCTCTTCGCAGCTGGTCAAGCCATATGTGGCCCTAAGTAGAGTAAATTCGTAAGAAGGTCTACTTATTGATGAATTAGACTGCACCAAAATTGACTGACAAACAAACAGTCAATATCGACGCTCTAAATGAAATGAACAGCTTAAGAAACATTTCGATATTTACAATGATAAATAAAAATTATGAAATAAATTAATTCTAAAAAAATAAAAAAAACTTTTATTTAAATGCTCTAAAAACAAGAAAATAAATTAAATTGATTCAAAATCATCTTTTTATAACATTACACAACACCACTATTTTTATGAAACTAGCGACGGGTCGCCCCCAGAAACCGTAGCGACACTAGACCGTACGCTACCTACCTGGCCAATGGTAGTGGGGCGGCGGGTCATGCGGGTGGGGGAAGGCTTTCCTCACGCCAGTTAGCCAGTCATTTAGCTGTTCCTTCAACACGCCTGCGTTCACAGTCCTGACAGAACAACCACGCAAGTCAAAGTTTATGTTTTTAATGAAATTATTGATAGTTTATTATAATTTTTAATTAACTGTTGAAACGCATTTGTTTAGTCACTTAAGCCAATAGTTTAATTAAAGGTTACGGTAAGTGATGTTTTTTTAATATATCGAAATGCGATATAATTTTTATAGCTTAATAGCCCATGAATTTTAGTGTTCTACCTGAAAAAAAATAATGCAGTTTAGAAATTTGGCACAGATGTTCCTTTGGGTGTTAAAAATTGATCCTAAAAAGTCCCCATCTCTCAGATGCTGGCTTCATACATTTTTAAGGCAATAAGGGCGTAAGTGCCGAAATATGCATATCACGACTGTTGCGTGAAAAAAACTCATTCTAATATATCAAAATTTGGTCAAAATTTTAAAGTTAAGGGCCCTTAGTCCTTAATCATTCGTTTTTATTACTTTATACATGGCAAAAATTATCTTATAACCTAATTTATACTCAACTAATGGAAGTAAAATATATCACTGCTCTATACAATCACCAGTTACATCAAATTCACCACTGATAGGCAAAAATATACCTATATAAAAAAATTTCCGTTATTTTATTAGCTTTAAATCGGTTGGTCAAACATGTATATGCGATAATAATTGACTGACGTATTAAGGATTACAATGAACTACTGTACAACAATGGGTTTTTGAGCAATTTAGGTCAATATTGACTATAGCATATTACCTGAAAAAAAAAATGTAGTCTTGAAATTTGGCACAGATGCTCCTTTGGGTATTAAAAATTGATCCTAAAAAGTCCCCATCTCTCAGATACCGAATTCATACTTTTTTAAGGCAATAAGGGTGTAAGTGCCGAAATATGCATGTCACGACTGTTGCGCGAAAAATTTTCATTCAGTTGTATCGTAACTTGTATAAGATGTGAAGTAAAAGGCACTTAGTTATTTAACATCCATTATTGTTGCATAATACACAGCAAAAATAAGAAACCTGATCTAAAATCAATTAATGGAACTACAAAATAAAAAAATAACCAGTCCATTAAAGTCCTCTTCATCAGAACGATCATTGATAAACAACATTAGTGCATGTTGCCCCACGACATTTGGTGCACATAATACCACACTGCAATCCACACTTCATCCGCACACACTCGCATTTGTGGCTGCATTCACTTTTACAGTTACATGATATCAAATTCAGGAGCTGTTCTGGAGCTGTAGGAAGGGATGTTGTTATAGGAACAAGTGTGCCACTCACACTTTTCCATCCCCACTCAACAGGATCTAATGAATGGCCCAGCCACTCTTGCACCTGTAGGTAAACCCGAAGAGAATGCGGCACTGGTTGGTGGAAGAGAGGCTAGCTGGAAAGAAGCACTAACAGGCATCTTTGCTATCTTGCAGGTATACATATATAGGCCTACTCTCATTTCATCCAAAGTGGAATACTTATCATGTCCCTGATACATTGCAATTGCAAACTTTTCTCCAGCTGCAATAACTATCTTCTTGTCCGCATGTGGACATGTAAAAACATGTACTGTTCTCCGAATGGAAACATCGGTCTTGATGATGTTCCATGCTTGCTTCTTTCCCTTACCGAAGAAAGCACTGGTTCTATCTGATCCGGTCATAGCAAAGATCTTAAAAAGGTGTGAGGTAACCAATGAGAGCATTAGTGTAGACTGCAAAGTAGTTATCGATGGAGGATACCTCTTGCATGTACTTGTGTGGCCAAGACCTACTACATTTGGTCAAATATGTGAGGTTTATGTTACATTCGTCCAAAAACATTTTTCTGTGACAGCAACTGTAGTGTTTGATGGTTATGACAAGTTAACCACTAAAGAGGAAGAGCGAAGGCGGCGTTCTGCAGGGAGGTCTTCCACCGATATTTCAATAGCTGCTAACAATGTTGTTACATCGACGCAAATGGACTTTCTGAGGAATGGCCATAACAAAAATGGGCTCATCAAATTATTAGTAACTTATTTTCTAACTTCAGGTCATCACGCAATTCAGTGCTCAGGAGATGCTGATACCACTATAGCAGCTATTGCTCTTCAGTATTCAACAAGCTGTTGTGTAAAAGTAATAGCTACTGATACAGACATCCTTGCGATGTTGACTGCGAGGTTAGAAGATGCACACATTGAAATTGTCCATCCACCCTCAAGCAAGACAACAGGAAAGATTTACAGTATATCAGCTATTCAGCAGGACATTGGTGAAATGAAAAACTATGTTTTGTTTTGTCATGTTATGTCAAGTTACGATACAACTGAATTAATATTTTTCGCACAGCAGTCGTGATATGCAGATTTCGACACTTACGCCCTCATTTCCTTAAAAAAGTATGAAGCCGGCATCTGAGAGATGGGGACTTTTTAGGATCAATTTTTAACACCCAAAGGAACGTCTGTGCCAAATTTAAAACCTGCATTATTTTTATTTCTGGTAAAATGTTATAGTCAATATTAACCTAAATTGCTCAAAAACCCATTGTTGTGCAGTAGTTCCTTGTAATCCCTAATATTTCAGTCAATTATTATCGCATAGGGTAGAGTGGGGGAATTCCGATCACTTAAGCAAGATTGTCCATATTATGACAATTTGTTACGGAATGGAGGTGTAAAACAGAATATATATTCTCCTATATTATGACTTGACTTGTGGGTATTAAAAATAAAGAAATTGTTATTGGTTTGGGAAAAAAAATTTTTTAATAAGTCATATGTTTGGTCGGAATTACCCCGACGTTTGGGTAATTCCGATCATTTATATTCACCAATATATTTAAATTATTTTGGACATATGGCTGTCACTTAACTAATACTTAAAGCACAAATAAATGCATAGCACACTACAAGCAAATGAATTAAAATATTTTGTGTGAAAAAAAAAATTGTTCAGACAAAATAAAAATTATGTAAATTATAGCTGATAAAATCAACTCTTAAGTGATTGGTATTTATGACTTCCAATAGTCACAAATATAATTGTCTGGTGTATCAAAACCAGTGCACTCTGCATGAGCCCACTCTGAACACGAAGTGCACCTATACCAAAGTTCATTGTCATGTCCTTCATCTCCACAAAGAATGCAAAAGTCTTTGGCATTGCTTATTGTTGGTTCTATGTCATCACAAGGATCAGCAACTGCATCATCTTCTGAGGAACTAACTGGAAGTATCTTTTTATGACTGTTTCTTTTTTGGCCGGGAATCTGGGCCTAATTCTCCATGAAGTCCTTTCTTCTTTCTTATTTGAACTTTTTTTTTGCAACAGCCCTTTTTGCCCTAGCATCTTCAAGACATTTATTTTGCGGAGTTGAAGTTAGGATCTGAGAATGCAATTTTTTCTTCTAGGCCTTGTCTTTGACTCTATTGCGACCCGAGAAATTATTTTTGGCACTGGAGCCACATCCTGGAAAGAACACGAAGGACCAGCACAACTGGAATGTGTAAAATCCATATTGGGCGAGACAATTCTGTTCCCAGTAGTTGAACTTGAAATAAAAGGAGAAGTGACAGTGGTAACATTTTCAATTCCTCCTTCTATGATAGACCTATCCACTCTTGCAGGTTACTGGGAAAGAATTCCTCTTCAGAAAAAATATCTGGATCTAGAGGTAAAATTTCAGTTTTCCGAAAACCATTGACTGCCTTCTCAATTGTTGCTACCTTAATAAACGCAATGTTAAAGAGTCCTGAAAGTTCATCTGGACTGAGTTTTTCGTGGGGATGATTTACCATCCATCTTCTGCATGCTTCGTGGTAGGCCTTCTTCAGCGGTGCATAGAAAGCAACATCCAAAGGCTGCATTCAATGGGATGTTTGTGGAGGCAGAGACAGCATGATTATTCCATTGTGATGACAAAATTCATATGACTCGTGAGATATGTGGCTGGAATGGTTGTCCAGAACAAGCAATACTGGATTGTTAGGATCTGGTTTACAAAAGGCACTGAAATGTTTTAGCCATGCTAAAAATAGTTGCTCGTTTATCCAGCCTGACTTCGAACACTGATACAAAGAACCTGGGGGACCATCTGTGATTTCGGCACTTACGCCCTTATTGCCTTAAAAAAGTATGAAGCCGGCATCTGAGAGATGGGGACTTTTTAGGATCAATTTTTAACACCCAAAGGAACGTCTGTGCCAAATTTCAAACTTTTTTTTTTTTTTTTTTTTTTTTTTTAGGTTTGCTCGATTTTTCCCCTAAAATGCCTGGGCTATAAGTTTTAAACATTATAATATGGGTGGTAAATAAACCTACACATGTGTAGATCTCATTTACTATTCACTGTTATTTAGAATGCGTTTCTATATTAACTTGCGGTAAATTATACTATCTTGTTTTTACTTGTAAAATTAACTCTGTTTATTTTTGCACTTTACATAATATATCTTTGAAACTTGTAACTTAAGTTACTTTACCCATACGTTTATTTCAATCAGTTTTCGTGTATTTAATAAAATGTAGAAGTAACTTTTAAATACATATTTCATTGTGTGAAAAACGCTAGGCGTTAGTTATTCGCGCGACAATTTTTCACCCAGTGTAGGCCGACTTGTTTACTTGGAAAGGAGGGCTCCCTCCCCGGCAGACTTCTCTCTCCTGCCCTGGGGGTGCCGCACAGCTAGTACGACTTTCATGCTCCATATTATGTCTGTTGTACTTTTTAACAGATTAAAGCGGCTTAGCCCACCCATTCACGTTAGTTTATACAGTTTACATTTATTTTTGATAAATGTTTCGTTGGGTGCATGGTTACACGATTTGTTGATTAAGTTCTGTAAAGTTACAATTACGCCTAACAAAAGCTGTATGTAAAAATTTGTTATAGAGACTTGACAATGACTGTTATTGTTGTTATTATTAGGTACGTATATAGTCTTAATAACAGCTTCAAATTATTATTGTTATGATTATGTATATCGTCATAATAACAGCTTCATATTCTAATGTTAAATGCATAATTATTTAAAAAAAAAATCTTTTTGTAACAAACATTCTACAGGCGTAGGTAGTTTCGAAGTAACTATTCTTCTGGAAATATTTTTGAAACTTCTATAAAATCCTAGAGCATTTTAAGAACTTAATGTAGCTGACATAAATACCTATATGTTCGCCAATCTTCAAAAAGGATTGGTGTAACATATTCTCATATTACATGAAGCGAAAATATTTTGAATGTTTTTAACTTAATGTCTTAAAGATATTCATAATATGTCTACTAAGGTAGTCATTAAATTATTTTTGATTTTCAAACACTGTTTTTTATATCTTACACTAATGTCATATAATTTTTTTTCGGACAAAGGTTTAAGATAATCTTAAGATTGTTATTAATAAATTCCAACGAAATTGATACTAAAAAATTTACTTTCTTTTTAAATTTCGAACCCTGTTTTTATGTTAATAGTTAGTTTCATCAAATATTATTTAAACCAATTGTTTTAGATAAAACTTAGGAATTTTTACAATAAATTATATTTAATTTGATAGTAAAAGTATTTAAAAAAAAGTAATGTATTTTTGTTTTTCTACCCTTGTTATTTCCAGCCCTTGAAGTATTGGTTTGTATTATCAAAAATTGTTTCAAACTAAAGTTTTAAGTAACATTATATGATTAACAAACAATTTGAACGGATTTGAAAGTGCACCACTAAGGGAGTTATGAATTTTTTTTATTCTGCCCCTTATTTTTTTAACCCCTTGTAGCAATAGTACTTCCAATCAATTTTATTGTTTCAGACAAAGGTTTTTGATAAAAATTATAAGGTTTACCAACAACTTGAAGAATGTTATATTGTAACTAATGAGAGTTATGAGTTTTTTTTAATTCTACCCCTTATTTTTTCAACCCCTTGCAGTAATGGATGTTCCGATCGAAAATTTTTTAGACAAAAGTTTTAGATAAAAATTATATGATTGATACACAATTCGTACGAATTCTATGTTGTACCTACGAAGGAAGTTATGATTTTTGCCACCAACCCTTGTTTTTTCAACCCCTTGAAGTTGTGGTTGGTCGTATAAAAATTTATTTAAGATGAATGATGTACTGAATACTTTAAGGTTTCACGATAAAGGGATTTATGAGTGTACATGGTACATTATGATTTTTTTTAATTCAACACCTTTATTTTTTCCACCCCCTGCAACAATGGTTCGACATATAAAAAATAATTTCAGACAAAAGTTTTAGATAAAAATTATAAAATTTACTAACAATTATAACGATTTTGATGGTGTACTTACTGAGGGAGTTATGAAATATATATATTTCTTAATTTTTATCGTTATTTTATTTACTACATTACTGCAATGGTTCGTCTAATCAAAAATTGTTCCAGACAAAAGTTTATATAGAAATTATAAGAAAAATACATAATTAGTACAAATTTGATGCCTTACCTACGAACACAGTTATGATTTTTTTTGTCCGCCAACCCTTGTTTTTTCAACCCCTTGGAGATACCGTCGGTCGTATCAAAAACTTATTCAGAGAAAATATTTTGGCATTACTCCTAAGAATTTTAATAAATTCAAAGGATGTGATATTTTCCATATTGCGTGATTTAGAACGATTTTTCTGTTTTTGAAAAAACCTTCCCCATTTCTACCCCTTTCTTCGGATATTGCTCATTAAAGAACTCGATCGAGATTTTCCACATTTAGATTTTCTATATTAGTTTGGAATTGATTTGAGAAAAATTAGGACAGTTATCGCGTCCACAAGAAAGTGATATATATATATATATATATACATATGTATAAATATACAAGCTTTTGAGTTGACGATGGTTTTGGGGTCTATGGACCATGAAACGAAAAACTATGTAAAAAAAATTCCGGAAGTCGCACCTTCGTAACGGCTACAATAGGTAGTACCTATTTCTTTGAAATCTACCTAAAATACGTAGGTATTAAAATTCTTCTATGCTAATGCACAAAGCTGTTTCGAATTGCTGGCTCCCTTGAGTCACGCGAGACAATTCATATGCTCCTGGGGTTCTCCTGAAACAGTAAAATCTGCAGCTGTGTACATCAATTTAATTTTACCAAAAGAAATGCATTTACCAGTGGTGATTGTACTTTGTTTCTAATTTTATTTTTGGTCAATGTTACTGCAGAAAATATTCTTTCAGTTGCTGCGTATGAATGAGGCAAGCATAGCATGGCTTTAATGAACACTGTTATAGAAGGGAACATTTGGTCTCCTACAGCATTTTTCATTCCAAAAACTGTATTCCAAAAATCCATTATATTTCTTCTCTACTGTAACTTATAGGTATCTATATTGTGTGTAGGTGTTGACACTGCATTAATAATTCAATTATTAACTTAATTTGATTGTTAGGTAAAAAGTGTAGGACTATATGTATGTACAAATCCTTATTTTACTTAAAAAACACAATAAACATTTATTCAACACAACACAGTACACTATAATGACACAAGGATTTCCAACAATAAAATATTAGAATTTTTCTTCCTAAATTTATATATTAAAATTATTATTTATATGAATATAATATCACGGATGAGTCAGAAGTAGATGATGTACACCCAGGACAATACGTTGAGCACTATTAGATAGAACTCCAGTCAACAATACAATATATGAAAACAAACAGGAAATCGATTAGGAAATATTCACAACATAAAATTAGTGTTATAAATTAAATTAATCATATATCATTTCCAGAGGTAAATACAATTTTTGGGTTATGTCAAGTGGCTTTAACTTGGTTTGTTCAAATTTCTATTACAGATGTTGTTGACAGCTTTTAAACATGAATGCATGTAGTTAATTGGCATTTAGACTGAGCATAAATAATAACAATCAAACGAAATAGTATGGTAAGAAAATAAATAAATAGTACTTAAAATAAAATCTGTGTGGGTCATTGTTACCGCACACCATAAATTCGTCGTCTTTCTTCAGTGCTTCAACAGTCTTTAATAAACGCCATTCCCTATCCAGGTTATCGAAATATTTTTCTTCAATAACATTAAGAAAACATTTGGCAAGTGGCATTATACTGTGATTGTCATCTGATTTATACTTTTCTGGACTCAGCAAGGCTAAACCTTTTAGAACAGAGTCATTAAAATTTATTTGTTTTAAAACTTGGCTCCAAAATACAACATAGAAGGCCAAACAATTAACTTTCAATAGTGTTAACCTACATCACTTGGTCTAACTATGCTCTTATCTAATCCCATCAAAAAGAGCTTCCACTCTCGCTCCTAGATAAACTTTGCTTATGTCTAAAACTGGCCGTTGTCAGCTGTATTTTCTTTTTCAATTGGATTATTTGAAACATATAATATTTCATTGTCAGTTTCATTTTTTCTCCCACCGATGAAACCAGAACATGAAAACGATATTAGTACATTGATAATATAAATTTAAATTAATTATTACTGTCGACAGAATAAAAGCCAGGAACAAAAAATATGACTTAATTAATGCCGAACGACCGAATTGAGTTCCTGACCTGACTCGTCGTCGTCAACTGAAAAATTAGATTCCCTTCCACTCCTGTGTGTGTTTGAATAACACTTAATAATAAAACAATTTAGTGTAAACATAATATTATATTCAAGGCAAAAAACTCGAAAAAGTACTAGCTGGGGACACCCTGATTGTGTCTGAGAGTTGGCGTACTTATGTTGTTCTTCTCCTGGTCACGTTCCCTTTCCCCTCTAGCTACCGGCCAATGGCAGCGAGGGGGCGGGGCTAGCAGTGATTCTGACACACTTTTCTCTGATACGGTCTAATGACCATACGGTCAAGCGGTGTCGCCCCACTAGCGACCTTCCCCCACCCTGCTTCGGGTACTGTTGTGTATAGCCTTTTGTAACAAAAAATTAATTAACTGATAATAAATACCACATTAAAATCAGTTGCATTTTTCAGAAGAAGTAAGCGGAAATAAAAACAAACGCGTACAGTGACACTGTTTTATAGATATTATATAGAGATAAAAGCTTCCTTGAGTAGATACACAAGAATAAATGGTAAATACACCTACACTACATAATTAAATCACTACACCCGTGCGAAGCAGGGCAGGATAGCTAGTAATTCCACAAAAAACGTTTCAATAACAGTAAGTAGTAGGTTACTGACGAACAGTAGGTAGTAGGTTACTGAGAGTAACAGTAGGTAAGAAGCAACTTCTGCTGCTGCCCTGAAGATGGAGGCTGCAACGCATTCCGAAACGTCAGAAATAACTTCCATTGTGACGCCGCTAGAACCCAGAAGACAAGAACATTTATTAAAATGTTTCTAGTTGATTTGATTACTTAATGTATTTAAGTAAATTCTTGCTTATTGCCATAATGTTCCTGATTTGTTATGAAGTCGCTTGAAGTCTCGATTATCAGTGACACCGACATCTTATCATGTTTATCATCGGCCAAACATTATTACATTTGCAAGAGGAATTACCTCACAAAATGTGCCAGCCAATTTCAAACTTACCATACATAGTTTATCAAATACAGACACAAATGCAGACTTATTAGTACCTATAAATAAACACATGATCTTTATACAAGCATTCATTTTTCAATTATTGTTTTTATACATTCTAGATAAAATGGCTTCTTACATTAAGTACTGGTTGAAATACACTCAGCCGAGTTAACACTGATATTGCAATTATCTTTTATTTAAATGTAAATACGAATAATGTTAAAGGAATATATCGCACATATCTATCGAATATTGGATTAAGTATTTCATATATACAATTTTGAGACTGAATCTCTCCCCACACAGTGCTGAAATAGCAAGTTAGAACACATAAAACGTATACTTAGTGCAAAATGAAACCTTTCTTACAAGCAGAAACACTTTCCCAAAATGTACATGTTAATAATTTATGCAAAACTTGATACAACGATTTTATCTTTAGTGAAATTCTATCACATGCAATGTAGTAAGCACATAACTAATAAGTTACACTATCGCACTGAAAATGTATGTATGTAGTTAAGAACTGAACAATGCATAAAATGACATACCCAAAAACAATACAGCTATATCATGCGTTTGTACTAAAGAATCAAATGCAAACGTCTTGTAAAGTTCAGGTGAGTGTAACATGTGGTATATTTATAATGACTTACATGAGACGATTTCATTATGAATAGTGATAAATCATATTCAAAAACACAAATTTCTTCTTGTCTTCTTTGATTCGGGTTCATCATTGTTGGCAATAGCTTGTACACTTTTATTTCTTCTGGAATTTGATGGTTTCTTGACACTAAGTTTGTGTTGTCTTGCAGCAAATTCGTTCATAGCCTTCCTTTGTAATATAGTCAGGATCTCGTATGGGCAACGACCGCGGTCGTCGCGGGTCTACAAGTTCTGGCAACATACAGTTTAAGTACAACTTTGTCAATTGCTGATCCATTTGATCCTTCCAGAACAGATAATCTCTGTCAATACGTGTGGTTTTAATTTCATTTGGAGTCCAGAGCCCGAAGATGCAGTAATTACGCCTTGTCACATGAAGTTGCCCTTGAACTTGGTAGAAAAAATAGTGATTCTTATTAATGTCTGTAACAGTTTTTTTTTGTCTCGAGATATGTTCCAAAATGTGCATTTCCTTTTAAGAATTAACTCATCAGGACTTAGAACTTCTGGCTTTACTCCAGAAGATGGACATTTTACTTCCACGATACAATCTCTTTCAATCAGTCCATCTGGGCTGGCCCCTAGAAATTGTATTTCTTCATCAACAAACAGTCCACATGCCTTTACTTGTACATCACAAGTCTCTTCCAGCTTTTTCACTACCTCTTTTTCGTGATCTCTAACCCATATCATAGCATCTGTATCGAAATCCTCATACAACAATGTAGCCACCAATTTTTGGCATGAAGTATGTGGTTTACGCCTACAAATAGTGCCAAAATTAGAAGCTGTCAACAATTTTCTCCTAGTTTATTTCCACAGGCCGCACTCCCTTTGTAAAAGGGTACCATTCTGCAGTTTCTAACGCTCTTCAAATGTAGAGGGTAAGGATTTAAAAAATCCTTCCTTAGCTAGGTTGTAACCTTCGTAAGTCATGTCTGGTTTTTGAGATTGGGGACTTTCAAAGGGAAACCTTGAGGATTTAGAGCTGTAGGTGGTAATCTTGCGCACATACTGGGTTATTAACATTTTGAGATTACAAGTGAATATAATGTCATATGTTGAGCGGACATAGGACTGAATTGTATATTTAGTTGTGAAGCCCTTTCATAGCAAACATTATATAAAAGCTATATTCAAGTTAAAATCTCTTAAATATGCTTTTATGGTATTAAAATGACATTAATTTGTGTAGCATAGGGTAGTAACATGTTATTATTATTGGTGACTGTAAGATATGGATGGACGCTGTGATAGTGTGAGTATGCGGAATTCCCCCGACCTCATATAAATATTTACTACACCTTCACGGTTGTACTGAAATAAGCTAAATGAGTATAGTTTCAGGTACATTGCGTATATATTACATTGATTTATAAGTTCTTTATTTATATTCAGCTCTCCGACTATTCCACGTTTTCCATGTTTTTTTCGATGATGGACACAATGATTCAGCCACCTTGAAATAATTTTTTCTATGTTTTGTTTTCAGATAGAATTCCTGAATAACTTTTCATTGAAAACCAAATTTTTTAACAGCCATTTGCTCTGATTTTTGTAATGACTCCCAACATAGATATTGGTGGAAAGTGTGTCTCATATTGTACATGTACACATGAGCATGTGTGTGTTCCCTATCTCTCTCTAAAGCTATCAAGTGTACATAATGGGAGTGCGTCGTTTGCCCTACAGGCGTTTGCCCTAAACGCATTTTCAAAGCATATTCTCGCAGTCCTCATTCCAAACAGGCGTTTGCCCTAAAAGCGTTTGCCCTAAAGGCGTTTGTCCTAAAGTCGTTTGCCCTACAGGCGTTTGCCCTACAGGCGTTTGCCCTAAAGGCGTTTGCACAAAATGTTTGATAATCACATTCGGACCAAGCTCCGGCATTTGCCCTAAAGGCGTTTGCCCTAAAATAAGTTTTTCGACAGTCGTTTGCCCTACAGGCGTTTGCCCTACAGGCGTTTGCCCTAAAAGTTTGCGAATTTTCAATAATCCGAAAATAAATGCTTGCCGGCGTTTGCCCTACAGTCGTTTGCCCTAAAGGCATTTGCCCTAAAGTCGTTTGCCGTACAGGAGTTTGTCCTACGAACCTTTTCGAAGATAGATGTCCTTACGTGTGTCGCCCCTGTTGACAAATGTTGGAACCATTCTCCAAATGAGTACAAAGTACAAAATTTACAAATTAAATGGCAGCACATACGGTTTGCTTTCCCAACGTTGAAGTCTAAGAATGCAGCTGTTAATTAAACCTTACAACAGATGGTGCGCCAATCTCAGTGACTGGATTGTATTTTTTAAATCATTTTTTTAACAGAGAGGTTGATGATGTAATATTTTCCCATGTGTGTGTGTGTGTGTGTGTGTTGGGGGGGGGGGTTGTTAACTAGCGAACGAATTAACTTAATTTAATATTGCTGCTATATATAAAAATAAGCGTTAACAAAAGGAGCTCACAAAATTGTATTACCCTTGCCTTCTGGAATTTTCACTTAAAGTCATCCTAAAAACGATGACCCTAAAATAATTTAAGGCAGAGGATTATGCATATGCATTTATAAAAACATTTTTAGTGTTTAAAAGTTACTGTTAAAATAGCCTCCGAGACCTTCATGCCTATTTTCAATTTTTATATAACATGTGCCTAACTGAATCTGTCGTTTTATTAATATGTTTGTAGAATGCGGTGAAAATACTTCCATCGAGAGAGTGCATATTTTGCTAATTCGCCCAGATCATCTATAGCTTAACCTCTAATAAGTTTTATGGGAACAAGTGAAGTAGGTATAATAAAAGACTGATTTAATGTGTGACAGCCAATGAAATGTACAACTTTTCAAAATGCATTTAATCATATCATCCATATTGCCACAATATTTGAATGAATGTCATAGGTATGAGTGTAAACTAGGAACGATTTTGATATGTCGTGGAATGTACAATAATGAATTACGTAAAAGTATAATACACAAAGAAATATCATTAAATATAACTCTGTTTCATATGCTAATGAATCAGCATATTCGCAAAAAAAAAGTGCAATTTTAGTTAACATATTTTCAAAACAATTAAACAAACAGAATTTACTGGAAAATATGTTTTTTCATAACTTAGTAGGAGCAAGTGACGTCTATTCACCATCACCTAAGTTTAATAAATAAATACGTTATTTGTTATTTTTGTTTTGTCTCATTTCTATGTACATGCTGTGCTGAAAGACTATTACTTCTAGATTTCAATGACAGTTTTTCTTGAGCGCGCGGTGTATCCCATGTCTACGTGTCGTCTTTGAAATCGTACAAATGACTTGTAGTTTTTATTAGTTTAGTTTCATATTTTGATATGGTTAATGAATCAAAACAAAACATCAATTTGTATACAACCTCAGTACACATAACATGGTAATTGTATGGTTTCTCAGCCGTATTTATAGTTATATGCGATTACGTAATGGAAAAGGTGTTTTCGTGTATGCTGCTGAAAGAATTCACTCCTTAAAATTTTATTTATGTGCTATGTGATAAATGCCCCATTGTGATACTTATGTAGGCCCTACCCAGCAGCCTAGTATCGTGAGCTAGGGCGGTTTAGCATTGAGCTTGAAACCATTGTCAACAAATCCCACTCGCAGAAAGCAGTTTTTATTTCGTTCTTATTCATGGACACTATTACTAAAATTATTTATTACCGCGAATTGTAATTTTTTTATAAGTATACATAAAGGTTTTTAATTTTTTAATAAGACATTTTTTTGTGACAGATATCTCAAAGAAAACAAAACCAGTAATTCGGTAGAATTCTATACGAGCCTCGTTGCCAAATTTAATGGACGCAAAATAATAAATTACCTACACATAGACACAGCGTAAATGTTACATGGCAGGACAAGATTCAAGAAAGGTTTAGCTTGGGAGAAGAGTCCTTTAAAAAAAATGTCAGGTAGGAGCCCTGGTTCAATACACAAGAAAGTCATTCGTAAAAAGATTCGACACTGCACAACTCGGCGTAAACTGGCTTACCAAGAAGATAGTCGGATGAAACTAAAACGGCGTGAACTCCAATCGACTAAACCAAATGTTAACTATGGATCCTCATCAGGGCAAGCTACGGATGTACAAGGGTGTAATCTTCCTGAAAATGAACTATTAAGTAAGTGTGAACATTACATCGCGTCACTGCAAGTCACTTTGGAAGAAGGAAGGAATATTGTGTAACAAACAAATATGCATACAATCCCGCAAGGAAAGTCGTTCTGTGTGCGGTGGACTAAAGTCACATTATTATTATTGAGAAATACCATTACATATCTTCATTATTTTATTTTGGGAATATAAGTGGAATCCACTATGGGAATATGGGAAATATTAAGGATAAATTCAGGGTTTTCTTTCGCTTAAAACAGAGCGACAAGCCAACTCTGGAAAGGCAGCCCATCAGGATATTACGAACTGTATGCGTACAAAGAAAAACCTGAAAGGCGGCCTTTCCGATGGGGCACAATTCAGGGTTTTCTTTCGCTTAAAAGAAAGCGAACAGCCAACTCTGGAAAGGCAGCCCATCAGGATTTTACGAACTGTATGCGTACAAAGAAAAAACCTGAAAGGCGGCCTTTCCGATGGGGCACAATTCAGGGTTTTCTTTCGCTTAAAACAGAGCGAACAGCCAACTCTGGAAAGGCAGCCCATCAGGATTTTACGAACTGTATGCGTACAAGGAAAAACCTGAAAGGCGGCCTTTCCGATGGGGCGAAATTCAGGGTTTTCTTTCGCTTAAAACAGAGCGAACAGCCAACTCTGGAAAGGCAGCCCATCAGGATTTTACGAACTGTATGCGTACAAGGAAAAACCTGAAAGGCGGCCTTTCCGATGGGGCGAAATTCAGGGTTTTCTTTCGCTTAAAACAGAGCGAACAGCCAACTCTGGAAAGGCAGCCCATCAGGATTTTACGAACTGTATGCGTACAAGGAAAAACCTGAAAGGCGGCCTTTCCGATGGGGCGAAATTCAGGGTTTTCTTTCGCTTAAAACAGAGCGAACAGCCAACTCTGGAAAGGCAGCCCATCAGGATTTTACGAACTGTATGCTTACAAGGAAAAACCTGAAAGGCGGCCTTTCCGATGGGGCGAAATTCAGGGTTTTCTTTCGCTTAAAACAGAGCGAACAGCCAACTCTGGAAAGGCAGCCCATCAGGATTATACAAACTGTATGCGTACAAGGAAAAAACCTGAAAGGCGGCCTTTCCGATGGGGCGAAATTCAGTGCCCACAACGATCTAACGAAAACTAAAAATTTCTGAAAGGGAGCCTTTCCGATGGGGCACAATTCAGGGTTTTCTTTCGCTTAAAACAAGGCGAACAGCCAACTCTGGAAAGGCAGCCCATCAGGATTTTATGGACTGTATGCGTACAAGGAAAAAACCTGAAAGGCGGCCTTTCCGATGGGGCACAATTCAGGGTTTTCTTTCGCTTAAAACAAGGCGAACAGCCAACTCTGGAAAGGCAGCCCATCAGGATTTTACGGACTGTATGCGTACAAGGAAAAAACCTGAAAGGCGGCCTTTCCGATGGGGCACAATTCAGGGTTTTCTTTCGCTTAAAACAGAGCGAACAGCCAACTCTGGAAAGGCAGCCCATCAGGATTTTACGAACTGTATGCTTACAAGGAAAAATCTGAAAGGCGCCCTTTCCAATGGGGCGCAATTCAGCGTCCCCGCCCTAGCCATTGTGCCCCCCCCCCCCAATTAATTGTTTACTATGCGGATATATGTAGTGTTATTATCTACTGCAGTCAAAAGATCTAGGTGGTAGATTTTCGAGGCCAGATCAATGACTTCGGTTACCAACTTAGACCAAAGATAATCCTGACAGTAGTAAAGAAATGTTACTTTCTTATGGGACTATAGCTTGGTGGTTTACTCAGTTGTGACATACCAATCGTCAGGCGTTGGCCATATTCGGGAGCGTCCGTCGCTCGTTGGTCTTATTTCTTGTAATTGATTTTATCGATAATTTAGGTCTGACAGTTCCAAGACCTTGTCTTTACTGGTTTAAATATATTATATCAGCTATCGACGAAGAAGGTCTTGAGGTTAGAAAATTTCTGGTCAATACGCCTGACATTGTTTATGACTTATGGTCGCGTGGTACGAAGACGCTTATGCTATGCAAATTGCATTGTACATGAACTGTTTGTTAGGTATTTCATGCATCAATAAAACAATAGTATTCTATGTAAGGCAGCGCGACAACTTTTTTATTTCGTCAGACAGATATCTTGTCTAATTTTATTATTTCTTAGAGTGAATGATTAATAAACTATATGGGAAACAGAATTTAAAAAAAATATATTTTAAGCTTTAGTTACCTTTATCACAGACCGTGAATCAAACCAAAAACGGAAATTTATCGCATCAATGAATTTTTAAAAAAGTGGTATTTTTAATGAATTTTGAAATTTTTTTCCGAATTTATAGGTAAATAATTACAAATTTTAAGATGGCGTACAAATTTCAAGCTAGCAGATACCGTAACTTTCTGTTAATAAATTATACTGCACACTAATGGCTAAGAATTTATCTAATATGACGGCAACAGACTGACAGATGACATGTGTACTATACGACATTAGCACTCCTAGTAATATTTAAAATAATTTGGCGGCGATGTCCTCTAGCGGGTGATGTGTGTTAACTAGCGCTCCTAGTACCGAATACTGAAAATAAGATGGTGGATCCAAGATGGTCACCAGGGTCGAGGTCAAGGTCAAAGTTCAAGGTTAAATGTTAAGTTCAAAAGAAAAAGTAAAATGTAAATGCCAAGGTAAAAGTCCAAAGTTGAAGTTCAAGGCCAACAGTCAAAGCCAAAAGTCAAGGTCAAGGGTCTACTGAACAAAATTAAACTAACATGGCAGTAGAACAATCTAGCAGACGAAAACATGATGGTGGACTAGACATCATATTATCTGTCGATATATACGTTGGCATTAGTGGTTGGAGGTCAGTCTGCCGGTGGATTCTGTGGAAGATATATCTGTCATAATTTTTTTTGTCGTCACTGGTTTTGAACCAAGGGCGTAAGTGCGTGTTTTTAGTAATATTTTATTAAATTTTGATTAATTAAAAGTATTTTTTAATTGTAATATTTTTACAATTATAATTTGATAATAATTAGTTTTTTCAAGATAGCGGACGTAACGAAAATTGCAACGCTGTTTTTAAATAATAATTTATTAAATTTTGAATAATTATTATTTTTATAAAAGTTAAAAATTTACCAGATTTTCTATCATAAAAATGACGGATTTTCAGGTTGGAGGCCGTAACGAAAATTGAAACATTAGGGAGAGGGGTGTTAGATGACGGAAAATTCTAGAAAAAATGGTGGAATTAAAAATGGCGGAAAGTATAGAAAAAATGGTGGAATTAAAAATGGCGGAAGGTTCTAGGAAAATTGTGAAATTAAAAATGATGGATCCAAGATGGCCACCAAGGTCAAAAGGTCAAGGTCATCTAAGATGGCTGCCGTTACCTCACAATCCAAAATGGCGGCCGACTCCACGCTTTATCTACAGAAACTGGTCCTCGGAGGAACCAAACTATACTAATAATGTGTGTCGTTTCGTTGAATGTGCGTAGTCGAATCTTTAGTAGCTATAATTTTTACAGGTTAAAAAACTTTTTGGTTTTGAAAATATATTTTTCAGTAATTCTTGGTTCTTTAGTAAGCGTAAAAAAATTTTTGTTCTGCTAATTGCTTATAATTGATTTTATCGATTCTATAGGTCTTATCACTTTATCTTAACTGCTTGAAATATGCTATATTAGCTTTCGAAGAAGAAGGTCTTGTGGTTAGGGACATATGGCCTATACGTCTGACATTGTAAATGACCTTGTCTCGTGGTCTGAAGACACTTGGCCTAGGGCCTATACGTATAGTATGAACTGGTTGGAATGAATATCATGCATTGAAATATAAATAAATTTTCGTGTTAGGCAACGCGTCAACATAATTAATGCGTCGTTTTTTGTAAAGCCTAAAAATAAAAAACTCCACGAAGTGTCATAGAATACAGAATTTTATTTTATGTCTTAGTTACTCTTATCTCTGGTCGAGAATCGAAACAAGGATGGATATTGATCGAATGAATCATTATTTTAATAAGTTTTATTTGATGAATTTTGTATTTTTTTTGTATTTATAGGTCAATAAATACAAATTTACAAAATGGCGGGCGTACCTAATTTCTGGATGCTGGTAGATGAAGACTTAAACCGTTTTTATGATTTTGTACATAATTATTAAAAGGTATTTTTGTCTAAAAATATTTTCAGCATCGATCAAGTTTGAACCAAGGATGTAAAGCGATCATGAATCATTAAATAATGAGTGATTTTTTTTGACGATTTTTGGAATTTTTCCACAATTTCTACATGAATAATTACGAATTTTCAAGATCGCGGTAAAAATTTCATCACCGGCTTACTAAAGGCTGTTAGTATAGGAATTTTTGGTTAATTTAGGACTTTCCATCATAATTATAGACATTAATATTTTGTTTACATATAATAATTTTTTTTTCTTCGGTCAAGTTTCAAACCAAGGACGGATTAAAATAAATCAAGTAGTTAATTGACTATATTTTGATGAATTTTGGAAATTTCTCTGAATTTATAGCTAAATAATTTCATATTATCAAAATTGAGGATTTAAGATGATGGAAGTTGAGTCATTCAAGATGGGCGACAAGGACCCAATCATAGGCATCTAGGGACGGATACTCTCTAAAATGAACGAATCCTTACGACTGGCAATCCAATAAGCCATCAAGCCATTATGCCATATAACATGGGGCCAGAAGCCGCTATTTTCATCTACTGAACATCGATGTCGTTATTGTAAAAATATATTCTGGAACAACATTTGACGACACGAGAAGAAAGAGTGTGGTAAGAAATTGTAGCGCAAAATGTCAAAATATAAAAAGTATCGCAAGCAATTTACAAGAAATGATACCTTGAATAGACACGTGAAGATATGTAAAGGTCCTGCTACGCGGCAGAAATTAAAGGTTTCGCTACAACAGTGATTGATTGATTAAATTAAGAGTACACTGGGAATTGTTACTACAGCAGTTACATCAGTATCTGGTTCGAGCCTGAAAGTTAGTCTACATCAAATAGGCATCCTTGCATTTACTGCGATATGTCGATCGCATTTTTCCATGATGCAAGATGACACGAGATAAGCAAATGCATGAAGAATCCTTCTCGTATAACGCTGCGATAAGTTCAATTATTGGTTTATGCGTATTGACAATATGAGACGACATACATGCAAAAAACTGTATAAGTGATGTCCGTTCACCTACTGTGCAACTACTTGCAGTCATTTTGACTCCTCGGTTTAGGTTGGAGAATCTTATGCGTACAAACAGATGTTCAGCAACCGATTGAGATCTCGCCTTGGACATAAATATAAATCCAGCAATGTGCTTGTTGATTTACAGATAAACGATAACGGGTTCCACTTGGCCAAATCTGCATTTCGTGGAATGTTGAAAGACTGCCATTATCTAAATACATTTAGTGAGTCAAAATACATTTGTAATTTTCTTGATGATATCTAGCAGAACTTAATCAATGAGCATGCAGATTAAGTAGCAACTCACGGATCTTTAAATTATAATTTGTAGCTGGACATACAGACAGTATGGCAAACGATTTCCATTGGAGGACAAAGTAAAGAAGTGCGAATTCAAGACAGTATATACTCCCATTTACAATTCCGACGATGTGAAGCAGTCTGTTAAACATAGTATTGAGAACTCGGACGGGAAGAAAAGGACTTTGCGTGAAAAGGATCTGGTTGGTCTCTTTCTTCAGTAAACCATTTAGAGCTGAGAATCAGACATTTTAAGCTAATTCAGAACAAAATGTTTATTAGATTGCTAAATTTCACAAGTGCTCCTGTTTAGGGTAGAAATTATGTACTTAATAAATTTTTCTTTGTAACTACCTTTTTTTCAAACCTGTCATTTATATTGGTAATTTTGATTTAATTATCATTTTTGTATTGCTCATGGGTCAAACCAAGGACTATAATCGTTCGATAACTCAATATTTTTAACAAATAATTTTTTGATAAAATTTGGAATTTTTCCCGAAAATCTCGGTTAATTATTACGTATTTCCACATGGTGGCCAATATGTTATAAAAGGCTTGTTCAAGGTTGGTAAATGACAAATTTAAGTCCTTTTTAAAAGAATTTTACCATTTTAAATTAAATAAATCCATTTCTTATAGCTAGAATAAACATTATTTCTGAATCGAGGAAGATCGAACCTAGCACTGTATTCGATCGGGTCGATAATTTTTTAAGTAATAATTTATTTGATGATTTATGGGAATTTCCCCCGAATTTTTAGCTAAAGAATTGCAGATTTTCAATATGGCGGAATCAAAGATGGTGGGCGCCCTGGCAATAAATTGTTACAGCACCTTAGAAAATAAAAAAATAAACTTATATGTCAGTGAAGACCTCTAGCATTCGTAAATATTATGTCGGATCCAATATGGTGGCCTTCAGCAGACGATAATAATATGGCAGGCGTAATGTCATACTAGCTGGCTATATATATATATATATATATATATATATATATATATATATATAGAAATAAGTGGTGGGGCTCAGTCTGTCGGTGGGTTCGGTGGAGGAAGGATCCATCACCATTTTTTTTTTTCATCACCAGCTTCGAAGCGAGGACTCAAAGCTCCACGATGTAAGTACGTTTTTAAATTTAAATTTAATTAAAAATGTATTAAAATAATTTATTAAATTTAAATTCTTTCCCGAATTTCTAACTAAAAAATTACGGATTTTCAAGATGGCGGCCATGAAGACATTGTAAACTGTTACATAAAAATTCAAAATGACAGCCATGGCATCTTTATTGTCTAGGTCATGACCTCAGCGATTCATAGCAGCTTGTATAGGCAGACTTTAAGCAATTTTGCGGACTTTTCAAGCGACTTATATTTTGGAGGAATGAAGCAAGAAATTTTCCCTCAGAACGAGAATTTTCTCCTTGGAAACAGGGAAATGGTTAATTTTTGCTATTTATGAAGATTTTTGAGCGGATTTTTCACATTAAAAACAGGATTTCTGGCAGATTTTAGCAATTTTTTGGTGAATTTGGGCAAATTTTGAGTATTGTTTTTACTATTTTTTGTAAAGTTTTGAAGGTTAAGGTTAAAGGTCAAGGATAAGGTCCTCCAAGGTAGCTACAGTGACGTTATAATCAAACATAGCGGTCGGCTCCTCGGCTTCTCTCCTGGATCACTGGACTCGGAGGAACCAATAGGTATATACTTCGTAAAATGTCTACAAACCGGATATCCGGATCTTCAAAGACCCTATAAATGAGGCTTTACTGTACTTCTTGGCTTCTCGGTTGTTAATGATTGGCCATGAAGATGGCTGCAAAAAGTTGATGCCGAAACGTTAACCCGTACCAAGTCACACACGAACCCAGAAGCCCCGGGCGTAGTTACAATAAAAAGAGTTTTTAATTGGACGAGAACAATTTTGTAAATTTTGTTTTACTTTTTGTAAACGTGCATGATTAAAAACACGAATTTCTTTTATAGACGTATAAAAAAAAATAAGTGAAGAAGTGAAGTTATTACAAACACTAAAACCCGTCTCCAGCCCAAAAATACAAAAAGGCGGGTTTATGGCCTCTGTCTGTTTACATTACTAAAAGCAGAGTCTTCAGAAACGATGAACGAGATTGATGACCGCTGACGAGAAGTAAGAGCACTTTCTAACTCAGTGTTGGTTTTTGATTTCAGAATGTGGAACTTCACAATACATTAAAAAGTACTTCAGGGTACTTACCTCAAATTCAAAATTGAGGTACAACATTAAACCTTTTAAACTGTGCTCGAATTTTTTTCCATTGTGCTGTCACACAAGAAACCACGAAATGAGAAAAAAAAGGTTATGGTAATATTTAGAAATTTTACAAAAATTTTGAACGAAATCGATTTTGTGTAGGCTATACTAAGGGAGTAACTAATTTTTTTTAACTGCGAGCTCGTTTTGCTCACCCCTTGTTTTGGTATACAAAAATGTTTCAAAAAAGGGTTTAAAATAATATTAAGAGATTATAAAATAGTGATAGTGTGCCTACTAAGAAAGTTAAGAATTTTTTGCCCTTGAAGCCCCATTTTTTGTCCACATTTAAAGGTAATGTTTGTTATAAAAAACCTTCCAAGCAAATGTTTTTGGTTCTTATTCCAAACGGACGCAATGCATATATAATATGATTTTCATTTTTTTTTCTTCAAAAACCCTTTTCCATCTCTTTTTCAAAACATTTTCACCAATTCTTCTCACGTTGGTCTCAAACGATTTTTTATAAATTGATTTTATGTATCAGTCTGGAAGAAATTTTTGTAAAATTACAGTAGATATCGTGTCCAAAAATAAATAAATATATTAAAAGGTATTTTTGGACACGATAACTTTGGTAATACATACACCTTTGAGTTGTATATAATACGGAATTTAAGGACCATGTAAAGGAAAACTATGTCAAATTTTTCGGAAGTCGCACAATGGTAACGACTACAAACACTTGAATGTTAGTATGTTTCTTCGTTGTACTTAAGCTTAAGCCAGACTATTATACTGCAGTAATTACACAGTATGACGCTGTCAGGATATTAGGACGAAGAAATACTGTATGGACATAGCCACAAATTTCTTTAAATTTCTTTAAAATAAATATGATGGAAGTGAATTACTAGGTTAAATAACTATTTTAATTTCTATAGAAGATTTAAATTCTAACTAAACGATCAGTATTCAAAATATGGCACTGCCTTTCTAATGCCATGAAAATCGTCTTTAAGTAAACGGGCAAAAAATAAATATTAGCTCATATTACAAACAAAATAATCTTTTTGACTGTTCCGTTATATATTTACTTTAAATTTATACTTCGTTTTGGAACGCATAACGTTACTGTAATTGCATTATGCTTGAAACTTATAATAAATATAAATAAACAATTTTTTTACATTTTTATAATTTTTTTAATTAATTTATGCATTTTTGCATATACAAAAATACTTTGTTAAACTATAAATAAACATATATCTTAACGTAAAAATTACGTAAATAATCACATTAACATTTTGAGAAGAAAATTTCGATATTGCAATAGATCTAGTATTAGACATGATTTTTTTGAATGCAGAACATTCATAGATGTTACGTTTGATAATGCGCAAATTAATATATTTTTTTAATGCATAACTTTGCGAAAACCTAATATAAACAGTCAAAAATTATGAAAAATAAAAATTACACAAAAATAAAGTTTCTTTCGCGAAGGATTACATACGTTACAAGTGGGCGTATTGAAAAAAAAATTTCTTCATCTGTTGTATCAGTAAATAATGCAGCGCAACAGGCAAAGTAGGCCAGGGGTTAGAAGTAACATTTCACGAACTATTGTGGATTACCAACACCACTGGCGAATGCTCGGGAGAAACTCCAGACGCCGTTACGATCGAGCGGAAATTCGGAAAACCACGCCGTTGTCACGACGAACAAACTTCGCGTGCTGGATGAGGGAGAGGAAGTGGTGTCGAGCGAAATTCTCTCGAACGAGCCCGAAGTGGGCCGGCCCCCTTCCCCCTTTCGCCCTCAAAAACCAAAACCTCTCGCGAGGGTTGGGACTTCCGTCACCGTACCCCAGCTGAACTTTGGCTTAACCCCCCCCCCCCCTCCCTCACCCTCCGGTCGGTGAGCATCTTACCACTTCTCCCTTTCCCCTTGGTTCTCGCGAAGAATCCTTGACCAGTTCTCTACCGGTTATCTGTCTTCTTCCCTCCTCGCTCAACCATGCTTGACTCGGGCCCATCCTGCAATCCGTAAGAGACAGATAGAGATAGAGAGCTTCAACCTTCTCTTGTCGCCCGTCTGAGTGATGGCGCGGCGGATTGAATTAGGACGGCGCCTCTTGATTCCACGGATTGCTTCACCGATGGGCGGCCCTGAAGTAGGGATTAATGCAGTTAGTTCGCTGCTCTTTCGGAATGATTAAGCTTCCATCGACAACGCTCAAGTACACGAGGGCCAATTCCGGGTGGATGGTTAAATAATTATTTAAATAATTTTGCAGACATAAATGGGCTTAGAAATTTTAAAACTTATTTTTAGACAGCCTGAAAAATTCGTGTCACTATAAGGGCCATGTACTTATTTGCTAAAAGATTTTCAGACCAGCTGTGTGTTAAAACTTTGCCTGTGTTTCGTGGTTGGTGGGGTGTCTTTCAGGTACAAGTCTACTGTCAGCACACCAAGCATAGACATATGGTGTGGAAGCAAACGCGTCCTGAATGGCCCGGCCAAACAGGGCAATGGTTTCTCTTGCAGACGACCACTAATTACAAACAAAAAAATCGCTAGCGTGTACATACCTTATTAAAGTCTAAAGAGCGATCAGATAATTGCGCAAAAAATGCATGCCACTAGTAATTATTTGAAGAAAGAATGTAATGATTACCATTAAACACTTTAACAGAGTTTTTATTGGAAGGTGGGACTCATACAAAAATGAAATAAATAACATTACAAAACTAAAATGGCCCGATCACATGCAATCAGGTTGGTAATTAAAATGTAGCAGCAGCCACTGTACAACAAAAATTATATAAGCTGACTTATTTGAGTACACAGATATGTCCTGGCACCAGAAAATAACGTGAATTTGGCCGTTATCTATACGTGTTGTGTATCAACAGGTATTTGATGATAAAAATGTTATTTTCCTACAAAAATTAAAGGCTCGGTTTCACACTCTGTGTTGCATTTTTGGTGTTTTGCTAGTTTCATATTTTCATAATGAAAAATTTAAATAATTTTGTCTATAGAAAAAATGTTGAATGCATTACCAGATGGAAAAATGAAATTTTATACTGAGAAACTATTAACCAATTGGTTAAACAAAAAATATTTTAGTTAGGAAAACTGGCATTTTTTTTACAAATAGCAGATAATATGTGGCAAATATGTAGCGACAAAATGTGCAACCAACTACAAAATACCATACACGATTAGTTACCGCCACTTAAAGAGGAAAAATTAAATCCTTCAGTAGGTTACGATTTTACGTGTCACGCTCTCGATCCCAAAACAAAAGTTAATAACTTGATAGTTATTCCATTCAACGAGCACCACCCAGTGTTCACTCACGAGCAACTTAATGTTATAAACACGCAAATCATTCTATTACTTTCGGAGTTAGAGTTCTCACTGGCTTCATTTAGACCCTCCCCATCAACGCTCATTACGTCATCACTGCAAATGTTAACAGGGAGAGTCTTACGTAGTCTGCATAGAGTGAAATGGCGCAGTTTTAAGACACTAGATAAAATTATTTTGTTTTTGAATGTTTTCCCGAAATATCTTGGTATGACTCAAATTCATGGACATTGAGTTGATACCCAAGTGTTTCGGAGTCCACCATAATGTCTGTGGTCCCTCTCCTTACGCCTTTGTGCATAACTGTGCCGTTTGACGTAAATCCTTAGCTTTAATTAGAGCCCGTCACAAACTGATTCTCTTTAAAAAAAACCACAGAAATAAAAATCCAAGTATACAGATATTGTTAAGAGCGAGAAACTACAGGTCCAAAAGGATAGCTCAATAAATTATTTGTAGTTTTATTTATTATAAAATATTTGAACTTTTAATGAAGTAATACGAATTTAAGTGTCGCTCCTCGAATTTATCTTCCCTCTGGATCTCGGCACGACAGTGGCTCTCTCCAGTGCTCGACTCTAACCGCTAACCTCGGTCCCAACGCACTGCTTCGCACTACTCACTCGTCCGCGCCGCGACGATGTTCCCGATGCACAAGCTTTCGCACACACAGTCACAGTCCGCACATCACCCAATTATCGCTCGCTAAGGAGTCACTTCACATCCACACAAACCACAGGTTGGTGACAGTCTCTTATGTTCCTGCTAAAGCCCCGTTGGAAAGGTCTCATAGCCCTCCCAGATGTTGTGTCATAAGACTCTCTGAATTAACGCTCGAAGCTGCGAGAACAATGGATTCCTAGATACATCACTTTAACTTACGGGTCCAAGCGTGCTGAATCCTCGAGACAGATATATATATATATATATATATATATATATATATATATATATATATATATATATATACAGAGAGGTGCCGCAGATTCCTTAAGGTGGCCACTAATATAATTTTTCTCGTTGCGGAAGGGGAGAGATGGGCACTACCTGCAAACCTCTCATCCCTTCCTCAAGCAGCCTGAAGCGCCAGTTGACTGGCCAGCCATGTCGCTAGCAGCCTCGTAACAATATTTTATTTTCACCAGACAATCCTGATTTGGCAAAGCCTCTTTAATGTTTTACAGTTTTGCTGCATTCTACAGAAAATTTTCCAACAATCTCGGATCAAGTTTGAACCAGACTATTAACTTTCCAGGAACTCCTAACGACCCGTGATATCGTCATGCATTTCACATTCTGTGGAAGGTTAATTTTTCCTTGTGTTATTTTATCTTTCACAGTATTAAATTGTGTACACTTATTTAAAGTTATTGATTAATTATTTTTATATAATGGTATGTGTAGTAAAAGTTACTGCACGCCGACACAAACCTTTTTTTATGAGAGAGATATTTAATCTGAAACATAGTGTGTGTTTACAAATTAAATATAGAATTAAATTATGTTGACTAATAATAAATATATAAGTCAAACTTGGATCCAAAAACACAAGTTGTAAAATAATGTTGTGGCAATTGCGAGCAAGCTTTTTCAATCAAATTAAAATTGCTAGTAGGACTCATATATATATATATATATATATATATATATATATATATATATAACACACACTTATATATACACAGAGTGAGTCTGAATTCAACCGACAAACTTAAACTTGCATTTTAATCACGACAAAATAAACGCAGCTATTTCCAATATTTAATCAGAAAACTTTATGAACTATTCTTACACGTTTTTAGCTAAGTGAAAGGTTCTCTGAAATACCATAGTGTTACTTAAATTTGAGTAATAATAATTTTACATATCGCTGAATTACAATGTCTTTCGCATTGGATACTTGAATTTATATATATATATATATGTATAATGTTGGTTTGTATTACGTTGATAAACTCCGACACCGTTTGACCGATCATCATGAAAGTTGGTAATGGCGATATTTACTGTCCTATCCTCAATAAAAACAAATAGTGATTGTGACTGTGATAAACTTACATACAAATTACATGAAAACTATCAATTTTAGGTTTTAAAGTAGTAAATAAATAAACACTGTCAGGACAACGTCTGCTGAGTTCTGCTAGTCATTCATATTGTTATGATTTACCGCGGGTTCGTAAAGGATAGCCCAATTAAAGATTGTATTTCACACACAGTTTTATTTATTTCCACTACTTATGTCATTTACAATTAATCTTCTAAGATGGCAAATAATTAACTACACTTAAAGAAATGCCTATTCCCCCAGTCACTCGTTCCACACACCTCGCTCGGCCACAACTCTGGCGCAACTCTCGCCGCAGCACCCCTCGTGGGTCTCCGCCGCGGGACTCCGTCGCCGCACTCCGCCGCCGCCGTCACACCCTTCGCCGAGATCCCACTCGATGCCTCACTCGGAACTTCACTGACTCCGCCGCGCCCGCGACTCTATCGCCCGGAAACTCCGCCGCGGGAGAACTACCCACTCAGACTGACTCGAAGGTCGGCCCAACCTCCTTATATAGCCCTTGGGTTCCCGTCCAGAACTTTCGGGAATGTCTCAGAAATATCGCGCGACCTTCGCCGTCGAAATGCCCAGAAACGCGTCGTGAGTCCTGTCGAAGGACGCGGCGGCTGCTCAAAGAACGACGATAAACGCAACAAGCATTGGGTTCCCACAAAACGCGCAGATAAACATGTCTGAGTCCTTTTATGCAGCAGTGCGGCCTCTTTTAAGTAACTCGATCTGAGGCAGGTGCGCGCTGCGAAGGTCAGGATGTCGCGAGATTGTATGACACGAGATACCAGGGAGAGGATGCGGGTGGAAGAGGACGCAGACAGGCCGAACGAGCGCGGCGACGCCAAGAACTGCAGCCAAGCGCGATCGTAACAAAATGTAAGGGTAATAAGGTGCTTTTTAAAAGCGACATCAAGAAAATAACATCTTTTAAATGGCTTCTGTAGTTTTTAATTAGGAGGGAATCGTATTTACTAGTTTTAGGATTTAAAAAAATCATTTTCTTTCTATCTGCATGAATGTTAAATTCACGCTTTCATTTATCATTTGTATTGCTACTGTTTATGGCCTAGTATTTAAAAGTATAACTATTAACCTGCCTTCTACGTCTATAGTTTACATTTAATATAACATAAATCTTCGTGTGGCCTGCTTAACGATTACAATTAAGTTATTTTTAATAGTGTATTTATGTTACAGCACACAAAGGCAATTTCGGCGAGTTGAACTACTTTACGACGGAACATAATTATTCACAAATTTAACAAGCCATTCTAAAATGTAATCTCCTCTTTTCAGTTACCGCATTAACTGTTTAACGTTATATGTTTGAAATCTGAAAGCCCCTAATTATTAAGCTGCCATTACCTCCCTCAACGAAACAACGACTTTTCATTTTTCCTTTGAGACAAAGTCTAGAAACATAATTTCCGTGTTGCTGAAAAATAAATGAACAAGCGTCCTTTGATTAAATGCTTTTATGAAGTACAAGAAAAGCTGCAGTACCCGGTGTTGCTCAGGCTGAACACAGGGTGATATATTGTCCACGAGTTAAAGCAAAATGCAGAGTGCTAAATGGCAGTGTTGTGGACATCGAAAAAGACACACAATTACTGTTTGTAGGTCTATGACGTATGATTTTCTGTTTACCCATGGCGATTGGGTAAACGATTTAGAAGTTGATGTGCTGCAGTGCTATCTAGCGGCGAGTTAAAAAAAAATTAATTGCATAAAAACCATACCATGAAAAAAAAAACTCTTCTACAAGCCAACTTTAATGGTCATCGGTTATCGGTGTTGGATTTTATCAAAGCCATACATATATACAAATATCCTAATTTAAATTTATATATATATATAGATTCTGTAAAACACACGCACAGCTTATTATAATTTTAAGAATTTAAAATTCTCTCTACGTCTGTGGCTTTTCAATACATTATTTGAGGATCTTATTAGAAAAATAAGTTTTCTTCTAAAACCATATTCAGTCAACTTTACAGAAGAAGAATATATTTTATTTCTTTTAAATGTTTAAATTGTTCATGTTCTTAATATTGTTCAATTACATAATTTTTACCTCTATCTCTTTCTCTCAGCATCTGATTGTTTATGGGAGTTGTGCCGAACACAATTATTTTTGAGGGAGTTTTTTGGAATGTTAGAAAAATAAGTCTTAGATACAAGACTTTAGAATGATGTTTGAGTGTGCTTACTTCGCCATATTTTGGGTTAGATTATTTTATTTACATCTATTCCTATCTTTCCCACCAGCGGCAAAAGGTCTTATTATGTGGGTGTGAATTCCATACATAAATAACTACCGTGCGTCAAGAAGATGTTTATAATCGGTGCAATAACACCTGGAGCTCTGCACAAGGTCAAGTTGGTTTGAGCGCGAAAATTATAAAATAATACCTTGGCTGGGTAGAGTATCGCAATAAACGTACCGATGGTTTTCTGTAACCTAAACAAAATTATATTTCCTGATAATACCCATGTTTAATGTGGGTTTTGTGTAGCAAGTTGCAGACTCACATTTTAAGTTTCATTTTTATGTACGTAAACCTTCGATTCACCGTCGCCGGCTGTACCTGGGCTGTAACGGAAAACCGAATAGAGGATAATAGGAATTCCTTAATACATATGTACAGTAAATGTGATTTCGCTGTGGGATTGGGACGAAACTGAATATAAAAACCTTTCAAACACATAATATATCATTTAAACATACATTCATATTTCCTGATTTATACAGTAGGTTGTAAATTTAATCCGTTGTTAATTTTCAAGATGTTTTTATTGATTTCAGACGATAACGGATAACATAAACTGACGGTTAGACGATTGTCAGATAATCGAAGTTCTACTAGTTTTTGTATTTTCGTCATTGTATACATAGGTATATAAAACACTGCTACAGTAAAATAATCCAATATTGGTTTAAAAAATATCTAAAATACCGTTAAATTACTTACAAAAATTTGTTCACTTTAAATGAGAGAAACTTTAGAACACTCTTAAGGGGCCCGCCTACTCGGGGATGTGTTTTTTTTTTTTTTCGGAGAGATGGGATGATAAGTACGACGCTCGCTGGTGCTTCTAGCGTGCTATCACCTTTAAGCGCAATGCTCTTAACTGGCGCGCAGTATTCTCCTCATGAATAGTTACAACTATGTAATTTGAGCGGCAAACATATGGCTAAAGAATGAAGATAGTGGTGTAATGCAAGTCCCTTGAATGGTTTCAAGGATCTGTATTGAACGTTCACTCACGTAAAAATAGTTAAAAAAAAAAAAAAAACTAAATCCGGAAACAGAACTACTCATCTGCCCTCAGCTCATTCTTAAATTTTTTCCTCAAACAGCCGCCACACGGAGATCGTGAGCAGTTGTCAGATCGTACGGAATGTGTTATTTTGAACTGTGCACATCGTATGTGCGCCCGGGTAGGCGAGGCCTTGAGCGAGCGGGTCGCTTCTGGTGCAACAGCTCGCTGGGATGTCCGCCAGCGCTTGATTGACGGCACGGCCCTGTCACACTGTCAAATATGTGTCTCCTAATATTTTTGACAATAGTGTTGGAATGGGAATACTTGGGTGGAAAATGGCGTCCAATTTTTTCCATCAAATAAATTTAGCAAGATAACCTCAAAAATGTTTTAAATCGTGTCACACAATAAAAGATTATTTCTGGTTTGAGTTATCTCAAACTTTCAACTTTAATCTCTCAGAATGAAATTAAATGATGCATCACAGTGCTGGATGGAATATCCGAAGTTATATGAATTTTGTGAATTAATTAACGTTGAAAATCTTTTTTACAATTTAACTCACATTATTAGTCGTTACATAAGAAATAAATGTTCAATGATTTATATGAGTTATGTTCATATAAGTTACTTTTTACATATAATATTATTTCACATTTATGATATTCATACAAAAATTATATTAGTTATTTGACATTTATAATCTCTTTAATATTCCATGTACTCTTCGCCCTTTTATTGATTCGTTGTGACGGAAACGGACGTAATTTCAGTTTTCTTTAGACACAATTTTGACTGGTTGATCACATCCGAAATATTTTAGAACCAGTCCTTACAAGCAAGATATCGAATGGGAACTCGAGTAACCGAACGTGTCAAATAAATATGGCTGCAGGGTTACTGTTCTGTGACGTGATAACCTTCTTTAACTTTATTTCACCCGACACGTGGGAAGTTGGAAGAGAAAGTTTGACGGTGTGACAGGCGCTTAAGCCCATGTGCGACTTCCGTGAGACCAGCGCCGTGGGCGGTGGCAGCGAGCGGCTCCCGAAGGAGGCATAAAACTCGGCCCGGCCGCCCTCCGAATGCAGATAAATAACTTCCGCGATACGACCCGGCAGCCAAACGGACTTCACAATTCTCCCACGTCCCTCCCTCGTCCATCCCCGAAAACCACCCACCACCCACCACCCATCGTGCCCTTTCGGGCGCAGGGCGACGACACTACAGGGAGACAAGAAAATGAGACACCAGCTAGGCGAGTGACCATTCTTCTCCACTCAGCGTCTTTTAAGTCGTCCATTTTATTATTTATGTTAAACTTCTTTACTGCCGGTAGGATACGTCCAGATGATTCACGGAAACGATACGAAAAAATACAACGCTCAGGAATGGAGTTCTCGATTGTGAAATTGAATAACAAATAAAGCAGAGTCAGACAAACATTAAGACTTGTATCATATTTTTGATGTGTAAACATTTTAATGATCGGTATTCGGCGTTTGGGAGGAGTAATTTCGTGAAAATGGAACGGATTCGATTTACTGAAATGTTATAAAAGACTAGCAAGCGTTGCTGTGGCTGAGTGATTTAGAAATTATAAAATTTGCAGGAAAGGTAGAATAATTAATACTTAAAAATTTGATGAACTGTGATTCTCTAGCTAATATTATTTGTTTTATTATTATATCTGTAGATTGACAGCTGAATATAGATATCAATAATTGTAAACACGTGAGAATAAAATCAAAAATAATACAAGAAAAGCGAGGTTACGAAGTACATTGATCAACGAAAATGCGCACAACATGGAGAAAAATAAAATTTGTATTGAAACGTAGCGCCATGTATGAGATATTTATGTCAAACAGTAAAACAGTTGTCTGTAAAAAACTGATTTAAGGCGCCATCTGTTTGAGACTTATGAAACTTACGATTAATAACACCAATCAACATTGATAATCAGTTTATTATTAATTATAAATTATTAAGACCATTATTAGGAAAAAAACTATCCTATCTCTTAAGTTGGAAAAAATTACACATAAATGCCAATTTTCATCGAAATCGGTTGACTTGGTGAAGAGTTCACTGGAAACAAACATAAGGACACTGGATTTATATATATTAAGATGGGAGACCCTTGTGCAGCAACAATAACCCGTATATAGTCACTTTCGTGATCATTGTGGGCATAACCAAACGTATTGGTGTACCAAATGAAACTTTTTTATAGTGAAAATACCCTGGACCTTACATTGTATACTAAAATAGTATAAAGTAAAAATATATTACAAGTCTTAAAATACTTAAGTAAACTGGCATTATAATTAATATTATAACGCATATACTTCATCTTAATTCTCAAAAGGCGTAGTAGCACTGCAGTAGCACGCGGGCTTGGGAACCTCAAAGGGCGTGGTTGAAAACTCGTCACTAGTTATTTTGTTTTTTTACTTTTCATCATAACATTACAATGTTATCATAATGAATCAGCTCGATAAGGTAGAAGATTGTATTTAGGAAGTATTTGCAGACTGATTTCAGTCTTTTTGAAAAAATAAACTAAGCGTTTAATATGTGTTTTAAAATGTTTCAATTTAATATTTTGTTATGACTTGGAAGTATAAACCCCTCAAGTGTGCGAAAACTTTATAGTATAAACTTTTAAGTGAATGTTAAGAAGATGGGCAGCATTTGAATAAAATTACTTGTTGAAAATCCAATCTAAAGCCGGGGTTTTATCGTAGCCGTCCTAATAGTTTAAAGTTTCCTGTTTTATTCGTGCTGCTAATTGCTATCTGCGTTTGATGGTGGCAAGCAAAATTTACGATTCAGGCAGTGAATTCTAGTGGTGGGCGCAAAATGTATGTGTGTGTGATTCGCATTCAGAATACTGAAAAGAGGCTAATTTATTTATCAGTTTATTTATCACTATCAGAATTATACGATTAAGAAATAAACGATAAATTAAGTGTCATTGTTCCGTATCTCTGGCGAGTACGGAAAGACCCTAATTTTTTTTGTCCCAATATTTAAACATTAATGAAACTGAATTTGTAAACATTATATTTATTTTTATCGTTCCAGTGAAACACTAATTTTTTTTTATCTTTGAACTGAATACTGGAGTGTGAGTGAAGTTTAACTTCTATTGCGCGTGGCGGGTACGAAGCGATTATTTCTTTAGGGACTTGAATGCAACTTTTTAAGGCCCCTGTTGTTCACGCGTTTGCTTGGATGCCTTGATAGAACTATTGGATCGAAAATACAAACGTTACTTGATGTAAGCTTTTGAACATACGCCATTGCTTAGCTTATCAATCATTTTCTTTTCCAACTTCCTTAGAGAAATATTCATACCGGGTCCATACCGGGCATTGATATTATCTTTGAAAGATTTGTGCAATGGGAGTGCATGGCTTGATGTAAGTTTTTGGACATACGCCATTGCTAAGCTTAGCAATGGCGTATGTCCAGAAGCTTACATCAAGTCATGCACTCCCATTGCACAAATCTTTCAAAGATAATACAAACGTTACGTTTCGTAAACTGGGACCGCTCGTAGTTAAGATGCGCAACGTTTGAGCCATTCCTGAAATTGCGTTGTGTTGCATGGCACTTTCTTTACTCACAACACTGCAATCAGCCGTGAGCACGCAGGGTTGCCAAGTCTTTCGCTTCCTCCAAGGTCATTATCATATAGTTCCAGTTGCTTGTTGTATGGTGTGGATTTGAACTGAGAACAGTAAGTCGGTGCAGAACGGGTGACTCTGACGTTGAAAGTTTTATTGGAAATATTTAATATAGGTCATGTTTTTGAAATACTGCCTCTGAAGACAAAAATAGTAACTAAAAATCAACATCATTGGAAATACTGCTAAAACAGCTGCCAACAGTTTTCGTCCATGCAAACGATAGGACAAAAGGGCCCTCAAAGAAACGATTAAGCTTTCAAACTTTACTTGCGTGATATCTGTGGTTAAGGACGAAATTAATCGGAAGCAGGTCTGGTCCGTTATCTGCAGAGAGATAAATTAAGGAAACTGTTCTAATTGGTAGGTGATACTGCAGCCCGGTAGACTCTCGTGTTCGACCAGACTGCAAGCTATTAAGGTAAAAAAAAAAAAAAAAAAAAAATTAGTTATTCAGAGAGATAGGTATGTTGTTCTAAAACAGGACCAACCACATTCGTGACGTAGTTTTTGATTTTATTAATAAACATCATTAATTATAATAATTATAAGTTCTTAACAATTTAACGTGAACCGTTATGAAATGTATCTCAATAAACGCTGTACAGAAATAAGGTTACAGTAAAATACAATATTATTAAAATACAGCAATATCAGCAATATCAAGAAGGCGGGCTGCGCAGGCCATAAAAACAATTATACAATTTAGACAGAATCAAGCAAATAAGCCCTAACGCGGAGGTTCGGTGCGGCCAGGGGAGAGGTTACACAAGCCCAGACACGATATTGGCTCGCGCAATAAAGTGCGAAAGGCGTTAAACCGCAGACAAAAGAAGTTAATTAAGGGAATGATTAAAGCTCCTCAACAAAACTAGGCGGCCAATATCGGTGCGGCGTACACAAAAAAAAATACAGCAGTCAATAGATTTATCATTACAAGAAACCGACGTTACGTTCGTCAGTGGCAATGCAAACCACTTAACAAGACTGGCAGTACAGCGAGACAAAAAACATTAATGCCCATACGTACTATAGCCCATACGGCTCAACAAACAACGTGGCTGAATAGAGTTAACTTACACGGGCGAGACAAATGTATGTGAAAAGTGCACGGCCACATCGTGCAAGAACAGTGACGTTACCGTATGCAAGTTACCGACATCGCTGATACTGACCAGTACCAACTGCTCCCCCGACCGCAACCTAACGACACGAGACGAGAGCTCGCAGGCCCTTATAAGCACAAGTAGAGGGCGCTGGAGCTGGGGCGGAATGAAACACTACAGGGGAAGGAGTGGGGATGTGGAGGGGGAATCAAACCATCGAAAGAGGTAGGGGGGAGGGGGAAACGATGAAGGGAGGGGAATTAATCGTTCAGCTGTGCGGCGACTCAAGAAGCATATGCTTCAATACGATTGATGGGAAGAAAATACTGGTCGAAGTCTAACCATTCGTTTGAAAGATTTAAATGGAGAAGAATTGAACCACGGACAGAGTGACGAACAGAGACACGCATTGCGGTCACGACCCATTTCGAAAAACTTTACTATATCTTTCTCTCCGACCTGAGGAAAAAAAAACTTAAATTTAAACTTCAATAGAGATTTTTAGATGAATCAGAGTTTTCTATCCCTAATACACGAGCAACATTGTTTTCTGAATTCATAATTATTTGGAATCTTCAAAGTCTGTAAGTTTAGTATGTTCTTACGCCCACATTTCTAGGTATCACCTGGCTTCGTATTATTTAATAATTTACTGGGTCAGATAATGAGCAAAAAATACACATAGCTCTGTAAGTCACAAAAAAAGCTTGAACTAACCATTTTAAATACACACAGGATTTTTAAATGTCATTCAAAACCATCTTGATATTTAACATTTATGAATGCGTACAAAGGCTAACGCAGCGTAAGTGTAAGATTTTGAAAGTAACTTAAATTTCAGTATTTGTTTTTGTTGTTTTTTTTAAGCAAGGTAATTTTAATGTTGTATTTAGGTAGCATCACAAGAAAGGAAATTTTATTCTCCTAGTGAAGTTCCCTCGTAGTTATATCTGCATATAACATTACACAGAACAACACTACTAAAGTGACGTTGATTGATGTCAGTTATCATGACTTGGTTAGTTTGGGATATAGAATACATTGCATTTTTATTTCTATTATTTCCGAAAACTCATTTCCTGCTGTAAATGATTGATTACACTCCGTAACACAATTATCAACTTAAAATATCCATTCACAAGAAGGTTAAAATTATATAATTATTATATACACACATATTCCATTAGCCGCCTGTGACTATTAAAAAGCACATATTCGCGAAAGAAAGAGATGACATTAAAAGTCATATTTCTCACATTGAATCTTTTGTGCAGACGTCGTGCATTAGCAGTTCTTCAAAATATTGTGAAAGTAATTTACGTAATTTAACTGTGGGAAGAGATTTTGAAGCTTCAATTTACAAGTCGTGTACTTTTACGGTGAGTAAATGTCAAAAAAAATATATATATACAAATAAAGTAAAAAGAAGGAGCTATTTTTCAGTACTCGCCAGTGATCTGTATCATCTAACCTCAGTAACGAGAAAAGTTGTATGTTCTCATGTTTCAAATACACTCTTAATACGAGTCTAGGAATTAATTTAAAATACAATTTTCAAGTCAAATTTATGGTATTATTACATTTATAAGTTTATTTCTTCGCACATAGTTTACAAGCCGGTGGCGGGATAGTTGACTTGGCCAGTCTACTGAACCTAGGAATAGATTTATTTCAGAAGCTGCCACCCCCCCCCCCCCCCCCAAAAAAAAAAAAAAAAAAAAAAGCTAATGGGAATTGGCACTTGCTCGGCCTTGTGTGGGCACGTAGGCCAACACATTGCCCGCGGTAGAGCTGGTAGCCCACATAATAGTATAATATACTAGCTGCAATCCCCGGCTTCGCCCGGGCTGAACACAGGGTGATATATTGTCCGCGAGTTAAAGCCAAATGGGTAGCGCCATATGACAGTGTGGTGGGCATAGGCAAAATGACACGCAATATACTGTTCGTATGTCTATGACATATGATTTTCTGTTTACCCGTGGCGATTGGTTGAACGGTCCACTTGGTCTATTAACTTGCTTTTTGGTGTTATTTGGGTTATATCGCAATTCACCATATAATTTTGTCCCTACCAATGAGTCAACACCACAAGTTTTTAAATCAACCAAACTTAAAACCAAAATTGAGATCTAAAGCAGGGTTTTACACTCTTACTCCAGCCAATTCCACGACTCCTCTTTGTCCAATATGTATTATCTTCCTGACCCATTATCATCACTTATCTGGCACACATTACTTATCAAAAAACAAATCAACACCATGTGAACAATTCTGCCTGTCAGAAAATGAAAACTAATATAATATATATAATATTATCATATTATATATATATCGCAGGGGCTACCGCATCCTCGTCCCTTATGACCGCCCACCACATCATACATGCGCGTGCAATACTTAATACTTATTTGGCTACGACACTAATACTTACATTTTAAATATCGCGATATCTTTTGAGTGAAAAGTCCGAAATAAATAATTCAAAAAGTTCTAGCAAGGTATTGAATTCGTCTTGAATATAAAGAAATTTATTTTGATAAGGATTAATACTAAGGTACACAATAAAGAGTTTTTGAAGCGACGGCATTTTAATTATTTAAAAAAAAATAAAAGAAAACACTTATTGTGAGATAACTACAATAGTTAGACATATGGTTACGCAATATTTTTTGAAGACATTTATGTGTCCTGCAAAGTGGTAGTACATTGTTTTGTTCTATAGTCAATAGGTTTCGCAGCGCACGCCGTGTAAGGATTTTTTCGGGTCATTTGTTTACACCTTGGGTTACCTTATTGGACTTTTAGTAAGGATAATTAATGTTATTGATAATATAATATAGCTTATAGCCTTCCTCGATAAATGTACTAGCCAACATTGAAAGAATTTTCAAATCGGACGAGTGGTTTCTGAGATTAGCGCGTTCAAACAAATATACAAACAAACAAACTCTTCAGCTTTATAATATTAGTATAGATTAGTATAGATTATACTGTTAGGAGGCAGGAGGTGGTGCTAGTAAAAAGGTCCACCATCTTGCATTTTGAAGTTCTTGACATTTTACCTCCGATGACCTTGAACTGGATCACGGATGACACAGACAGTTCCCAGCATCTCTGATTTTAGACAATTCTGTAATTTTGTATTTTAGACTGTTGCACCATTCAAATTTTTTAACAGTCCGCCATATTTAATGACATCATGACACCTTTTTGCCCGCTATTTTGACATTAAAAAATTATTTTTAAAATTGGGGAATAAACAAACAAATTAATTAAAATTAAAAAAAGTCAATAAAAAAAGAACTAGCATCATAGGGTCCAGAGTCCTCGGTTCCAACACGTCGAGTGCAAATTATAATGATCTTTCCTCCAAAGTGTTTACAAGCAGACGGACCCCTAATACTTCTACTATACAGGCATATTATTACTCCAACCAGTTTGACGTCACATAACCGTATGTATTGGATGCCGACACATTGGATTCTCTTGCCATCTGCGACCTAGATAATGGTTTCTTGGTTAGCCACTATAGTACACTAACATCAATCACTAGATCATCATCTAGCGCAGCGTCCGCCATCTCGCAGGCCATAATAATAACTGGTAGCTATCAAACAAACATTTGGAAAAATTCTAACAATTATTTAAACTTGCCTTTAATAATTAACATATTGATTTTTTTTGTGCGAGACCAGTTTTTGGTTCGTTCCATAGTAGTTGCAAATTGATATTTTTGCTAAATAAACCTATTAATAATATATTTAATGAAATAAATTATCACCTAATGATGATTGTTTCTTGCAATAAGAAACCAAAGGTCCTGGGATCCATCCCACATAAAGTAACAAGAAATAAACAACTCAACTCATGAAAAAGGTTCACAAGTACAATTATAGTATTTATTGGTCCTTTAGCGTTTATCGATTTCCACATCAGCTACCCACGAATTAAATTCAGATGCGAAACCCCACCATTTGACATATGATCACCCATTTCTTAGTTTTAGAATATTTTCCACTAAACACGATTCGGGACACATTTTAGGCTGAATCTCTTCCGCAGAGAAGCCACATCGAATAAGCATATACTGGTAGTCCGATTCGCGAACGAGGGTCACACGGATAAGCTCGGGACTCGGCATGAAACCTTTCTCGAAGATTACTTTTGCTTGAAGATACGCAAAATGTCACTAACGTTAGCTCAAAAATTTTGGGTGACATTCGTAAGCACGCGATATATTCTTTGGCAAGGGCGTAGATTCATGAAAAGGAAAACCAGGGTGAGGGGGGGGGGGGAGGCTGGACCTAAGAAGCCTCCCATCAAAAGGGGGGGGGGGGGGGGCCGCCACTGGCGCTTGCAAAAGCGTTAATGTGAAGAGGGTTTGTTGTCAAAATTATTATTTTATGGAAAACTTTATGTGCATTTTAAAGTTTTCTGCTTAATACATGCATATATGCCAAAATATGGAAAAAGACAATGTATAAGCAACCTATCCATTTAGGACTTTTGTAGGTTAAAACCCACACGCAAAACTCTCGGTTCGCGTACCCCCCCCCCCTCCCTTCTTCAAATCCTACAGATTTGCGCCACGGTTCGTAGGGGTCCTCTACTCGCAACTCGCTACGTAATTGTGATGAGACATCATACGTGTCTTCTCAATATCCATTCTCTTATCTACGCCTTTTTTTCTTTAACTCATCTACGAGTATCTTGCATGATTCATAAATGAATTCGGGGCACAGATCTTGTAATTTTATATTTAAGTGAATCTTATCGACACATTAACGATGCGCATCCATAAATTTATGTTTTCCTACTGTGAAGCCAGTAATGTTATAACGTGTGCACACACGAAAATTAACTGAACAGCCAGCTACTGATATTTCAACTGGCTTCGTTAAAACGCGGCTTAAGAGGTAGAAAGGGGCAGAAAGAGACAGAGAAAAAGAGACACAGAGAGGGAAATAGAAAGAAAGGAAAATACAAATAGAAAGAGAGAAACAGACGGAGACAGAAGACCGACATAGAAAGGGAGAGAAAGAAATTCAGACAGAAGAGAGATTAAATAAGTGACTAAAAAAAAGGACAGTGGGCAGTAGAGAGAGAGAGAGAAGAGGAAATATATAGATAAAGAGAAGGAGAGAAAAGGAAACAGAAAGTTTTAGATAAAGGAAAGGAGAGAAAAGGGAGGAAGGGCGGGGAGAGAGAGAGAAGAAAGAGAAGAGAGCAATTTCTCATCTACCAGAAATTCAATGTACGGAGTTTTCAAAAATTAAAAATTATAATCTTGGCTACAGAAAATATAGCCAAGTTATGAAATTAGCAACAACATTAATGAATCTAATCAAACTTTTTTTTAAACTGGTAAAAAATTTAATTCTTAACAAGAGAGAACTCTTACAATGTATGTTAAGTGAATGAATGTCGTAAAACCGTAGTTTTTAAAAATCAATTTTGTGGATGCTTATTTTTTTGTGAGAGGTTTAACAAACCCTGATTGTTCTACTATGAAAGGAAAACTTATAAACCTTATTTAAACTAAATTTCAGCAAAATGGTAATGTTCGCAGCAGTGACTTTATATTTTTTACAAAAAATACCTTTACATTTTTATTAATTACTTTTATCCCATGGCCAACTCGCAATACAATAAATGGATTCCCTCTCATGCGTAAACCATGAACTCATGCATGGCTGCATGATTATTGTTTGGTAAGAGCTCCAATTTAACGTATTGTTCAACAGTTCAGGGACTTTACTACGGTGAGGTATTTCAGCGGGCCACAGCAAATGGCCGTGTTCACAAGTAAAACGTAGAAGACGAATTAAAAAAAAAACACACACACACAAACAATCGGAAATCCTTGCCCTTTTTCAAAACCGGGCGCTTAAACTAACTATACGACAAGCAATGTTAGCTTGTTTGAGTTGAATTACGCTGAACGTATATGCTGGTAGTAAATACGTGTGCAGGAGGCCAGGTAAATCAATAATAAGACCTCATAGAGCAGGGGTCCGCATATGAGATAGGAAAAACTGTGAATTTTAAGTGAGAATGTGTTATTGTTATTGCACCGATTATGGACTTTAAAGAATAACTGTTATATTCAACGGGTTGTGACCGGAAGTAACAAAAAATATTTAACAATAGGGTAACACTATAAAAAATTAATATCTTGACTATTAAACATCATAAAATTATGTATTAAGTGAAAAAATATATGACAAATTGAAGTTTCTGTTATTGGAAATAAGGAAGAACTTATTTTTTAAATATGTGCTATTTTTAAGAAAGAATTTTACGAGTATAATAATTAAATACATTTAGCTGTTCTGCCACATGTTTATGGTCTGATCTCTAGCATTCTTAACATTTCCCCCTCCTTAAGCCTGTTGGCCCCGAACAGGTAAAACTGATCTGTTGTGGACCATGCTGCGAATCCGTCCTATGTGTCGGTTAGGCTTACTGGATATGGCCCACTTCCTGATGTATGTAACATTGCGGCCGTCCTCCGACTCTTCGGGAACATAGGTCAGCTGTGGGTCTCGCTCTTGTGCTCTTGCTGCACTTGGCTTTTCCGTTTCCATCGGGCAACCCCGCTGGGCACGTTCCCATTGAACATGCTCTTGTCGGCACGCAGAACACCGTATGCACCTTGCTGTTCCTTTAATCGGCGAGTTGTCAACCTCCTTAATTGCATTGTCGGATCGATGTCTTTCCTCCTTCGGTTCCCTCACACGATTCAGGCAGTCATACTGGACATGCCCTCTTTATCGACACGCGAAACACCGTAGGCGACCTCCTCTACGTCGGACCAGTAGATTCTTGTCTTGTTAGATCGTTGCATCACAGCATTGTCCTTCTCTCTTGGATTTCCGACCACTTTTCGGACACTCGCGCCAGATGTGTCATAGTTCTTTGCAGACGAAGCACCGTTGTCATCACCTTTTTTTCTCCAAGACTCCGATTCATTCAACAGCTTCCTTAGTTTCCCGAGTATAATCTCTTCGTTAGTACTCGAGCGGTCATTTGTTTGGTGGTAAGGTTCAACCACAGCCGGTCTTACTCTGATACTCACGTTTCCTGAGGCAATACATGCACCTTCAATTTCTAGCGCGTGAACAGTAGCATCACATATATTTTTGTGGCGGGCCAAACGAAGAGTTTTTGAACTTTTGCATATCTAAGTCTGTCTATAAACGCACTGGTGGCTAGCTGCTGGAGTAACTCTGTTGGTGCTTCTGGGTAGGCAAGGTGCAGGAGTCGCTCGATTTAGGCTTCCAACTCTTGGAGTGTTTCTGAAAATCGCTGTTGAAGTGTCTTCAAGGCTGTTGTGTACACATCGCCCAAGTGTCGGTTGCCATACCTCAGCTCAAGGGCCTCTACTAGTACCCCATAGTATTTCTGGTCTTTAACTGGTATGGTCTTCAGCAGCTCTAGCGGAGATCCCTGCAGGGCCAATACGAGTCTTGTAGCCTTTACTTCTTCGCCCCAACCATTTACTTATGAAGCTGCCTCAAACTGTCTTCTATACACTGTCCATGAAGATTGACCACCGAAGGTGGGTGGCTTGAATTTTGAGTGGCTGTTGGATGTTCCCTGCACCTTAACATCCTCAGAGTAACTCATCAGCTGTATCTTCCTTAATCATCCGATGACACTCCTCGGTTACAGCTGCTACTTGCGGTTCAGTGTTCTGCTCGAGATGAGATAGCTGTTGTGTCACCAGTTTTTCATATTCGGCAAGCTGTTGCTCCTGTATGGCAAATATTATACTTTACCTTCGAAATGGATGCTTGTTTCGTCAATCTTCTTCATAATTTCTTCTAGTGAAGTACCTATTTAGTTTCACATCTCTTCTTCGTATTTCTTGATGTTTTTTTTTATCTCGGTCTTCATGTCATGCATCATCTCTTCTTGGCAGTTCTTCATGTCAATCTTCATTTCATTCTTAATCTCTTCTTGGCTATAATTAATATTATTCTTCATATCTTCTTGGCCATTTTTCATTATATTCTTCATATGTTCTTGGCCATTTTTCATTATATTCTTCATTTCCTCTTGGCCCTTTTTATTTACTCCTGGCCCCTCTGTGTTTTATTATTCATTTCGGCCAAGAAATACATTATGTTTTTAATTTCGTCAGCAGCCCTTTCTTATCCACATACACTACCAGTCTGCCACTATCACTACTGTCCTACGAGCTACAGTGTAATTTGACCTACGATCTATTCTAATCTTATACTGAAAATTAACACTAACTTTACTACTACTACAACTCTCAAAACTATCAACAGATTCTCAAATAACTGAATTCTAGAAAAAAATTAATATATATTTTTTTAAATTTTTAGTTGTAAAACTGTAAACTAATACTATTAATTATGTCCATCCAAATTCTGAAACCAAAAATGTAAAGATTTATAATGTGGGGGGGGGGGGGGGATGGGTTCTTAAGGTATAGCCCAATTAAGTTTTTTGCATTTGCAATTGTATTAAAATAAATTGGCACCTAAAATGTTTATTCTCAAGTCACTCAATGTCTGTCAAGTTCCGCAGTTCGCACTCCTCAATGGAGCTACGCTCAACAGTGGTTCGCCTCTTACCTCGCGCCTGTTCACACACATAGTCTCGCGCCACTCAATAGCACTCTCTAGATCTCGTCGCTCTGCATCGCGCCACTCTCGAGAGCGTCTCTCTCCCTCTTCGCCGATGTCGCACTTCCCTTCACTCGCGGAAGTGTCCGAACTCTCCAAACTCGCTCGGAAGCCCCGCGGAGGCTGGCGTTGCTGCTTAAGTACTAGTGGGTCGTCTTCCAGAACCAACGAGAGCAGCTGTAAAGAGTCGCGTCATCCCGGGCCAACCCGATGCTCGAAACCTCGATAATTGCTTCGCTTCTTCGCGCCACCTCACGTGATGGCCCACGTAATTCCCAAGGCCGCTCAACGATTGATAACAGCGCCAAGGAATGATGATGCGCATGGAATGGAGGCGTGAGGGAATAGCGACGACCCTTGTAATCCGGCCAGGCATGCGTGGCAAGCCTTGCGTCAATGCACCACACGTGATACGGCGCGTGACGCCAGTGGCCGTGTAGGGCCGCCAGCCAGCTCCGAACCTGGCATCGCGGTCTGGTCTCTCGCATTCGTAACAGTATGCTTGCGCTAAAATGAAAGTGTCATGGTTTAAAAATATATTTATTTAGTATTTATTTTTTAGTGTTTATACTTTCAATTGCACAGATTTTAGACTTCATAAAATGAAAGTGTTGAGTTTTAATTTGTTACCGTCCCTCCACCGCTCGTGCATACAGGAGGGGAAATAAAACTAGAGAAGAGGGGAGGACACCGGAGTGGTCCCGGTCGGCTTGAACATCTGATCGCTCGTACGGCGCGTGCCATTTGAATGCGGCCTACGAACTGGTTGGTATTTCGTGTCGCCGCCGGACAAGTATTAAGGGAACTAAGGTTTTCTTGATAAAACTATTACGTGGGATAAATAATGCATTTCTTAAAGGGCGTGTGTTTAATGCAAGAATGGACTGTGAAACAAATTGTGACGTTATTGCTGCCGACGCTCTAAAAGGAAAATTCGCAACTGCCCTCGCCTTTTTTTGGGTGGTTTGCCAGGAGAAAAATCCGACTGCAACAAAGAATCTAAGGCATAAGGCCTTTGCATAAGGGCCTTTTCGAAACCAGAGAGAATACTTCGTGAATTAAGTACGTGTTTTTCAACGAACACTTAGCATCTTGAGTGCCTCGTAGCTGTTTAATCGTTGTGCCCGTACTTTACTATGGCTAGCGAAAGTGCAAAATGACTAGTTAAACTGGTGTGCTTTAAACCCCCTCTCAGAGAATAAATACATTTCTTTATTTAGGCGGGAAAACTCTGGCCTAAAAAAAGTAATAGACTAGTGTGTTATAATGTGCACGCACAAAACTTTTAAATTAAGAAATAGGAGGCCTCTAATTTGGTATAATAATATTGTGTACAATTTTATAGGAGTAGTTTTTTAATTGCGTGCCTTACATATTATGTATTTCTAAAGTATGTTGGCAAATTTTATATTTTAATCAAGTTAAGCTATTTTATAAGTTTCGTGCCAAATGTATACCTATTTCCTTTTTGAGCGTAGGTGAAGTAAAATAGTTCTAAATAATTGGGGTTTCTGTCTGGCCATGCTAATGTGTGTTGTAAATTATTTATACACCCTGCTTATTGTAGTCAAATATTTCAGCATAATTTTTGCAAATGCAGCGTGTTTCAAGGTCTTTAAAAGTCTTAATTTTTGCACCTGCGATTCTAACATTGCTGCCTTTAATTTTTTTGGAATTTATGAATTGTAGTAAGTGTCCGGTTGCTCACATAGGCATGTTTATTTAAGCTGTACTGATGGTACGATGTGCTTTTTCTTTAATTTACTTTTTTTTTTGGCGAAAGTATGAGTATCGAAAAAATATGCAAGTTTTTTATGTGGGGACGTGAGTTTATGCCTACTAAGTGAGATAAAAGCTTACAATTTGTAATTTTACAACATAAATGGCAGTTATACGGGAATGCAGAAAAGTTTCACTGCGATATTTCACATTACTGTTTATTTTGGATATCTCTTAACATGTTGCTAAAGCTACTATTACGTAACTGTTAAAATTTAAGGTATTTTTACACAGTTCACCTCTGGACAATATATCCAATTTAAGACATGCGTATATATATTCTAAAATTAGATGTAAATCCTGCGTTAACTAGATGATAAAAATTTATTTTCAACACTTCCAGTAAAACAGCTGACATTATACACAATTTATTGTTTTCTGGAACGTATGTAACAAATACTTTTATTTGTTCAAGAAAGACTTGCATTAGTACCTTCTATAAATTTTTAGTTAAAACAAAAACCTATGAAAATATTTTTTTATTTATTAAAATGCTCTTTTAATGTTGCAATTTTTAAAATTGTATTTTTTAAGACAATTAATGCACATAGTAAACAAAAAAATTTATTGCTCTTTTTTTTTGTTTGACAAAAATTTGTGACATGGTCATTTTCTAATGGTTCATTTTCTGTGGTTACTTAGTTAGCCTATGTATAAAAATTAACTTAGTCTGTCATGTGTTAAAAATAATTCTTATTGAAAATTCGCAAAAAAAAAAAAAAATTGTATATGAGGAAGGGGTGGTGGTTATGGGGAGGGTTGGAGGTGAAACCAATCCTGAAGTCCCGTAGAGCTACGGGAAGACCGCTCGTAGAGGCAACGGGGTCTGTGCGCGCAACAATGTCACCCTTATGGCTCCCTTGCTTACGAGCTCCAAAATGCGTGATCCATTCAGGTCGACATTTTTTAAAGTTAATTTTTACAGTAAAAAAAATGCTTTGTTCTTCATCAATTAAGTTCAGTTTTTAAGGTTCCATATCCTCGTTTTTTTTTTTTTACCGTGGTGTATGAGTAGGCATGAAGCTATATAATCAAATAAAGAATAATAACTCTACTTCTTGTTAAATGTATAGATTTGATTTTTTTTGTACGCAACGTTTCCTCTGGATCTACATCCCTTGTGCCACAAGAGAAGAGAGTAAATCGAATAATCCGAAATTGCTGAAGCGATCATAGCGTCATCTCAAAATCTAGTTAAATCTATGTCGGGCTCTGATTGACTCAGCTCTGTTCCTGAGCGGCTACAATGCGCGATGTGTCATTTACTTTCCCGCTTTCAATCTATTTCCCGTCCAAGTTGAGACCGTGTACTAATTGCCTTGAAGTATATAAAGATTGGGTCTGAATTAAACTGGCATATTTCGGTTGCAGGGATATTACAAAAAAATAGTTGTAAACATAAATTATGGTTAATCTGCTTCCCAAAGCTGGCATACGTCATTGAAGTTGAGGCAGAACAAAATTTTATTGTAAATAATATAAAAAAATACTAGTGTAAAACCTACAGCTTCGCTCGCGCAAATTCCGAGTATTGGTCTTTGAAAAAAAAAGTGATAATTTCCAAATATACGAAATAAATAAATATACACAATAAATTGGTTTGGGTGCATAAATATGATATATCAAAACAAAAACGTTTAAGCATTATATTTTTTTAAAGTGTATATGCGTAGACCTTTTTAATCTGTAGTAGGGTAAATTAAGTACATGATTTTAAAACATGTTTTAGAGTATTCAAGTATATATTTTAACTTTTTGAAATCACATTTAGCTTCTTTTCATTTTATGAGGTAGACCATTTTAAAAATTGTTAAACACCTATTTCATTTTTACTATGTGTATGCCATCATTTACACTATCGCTATCATTTACAATAGTTAAATCTATGCTTAAAATACTTAAATAAGTTCACCTTATTAGAAATACCCTACATTATTTAAGGATAATTGATAAAATCACAACTTTATTTGAAATAAAGAATAAAGTAATCAAATTTATTATCCAACGTAATAGTTAATTCTTAGTTTGCTTTGTAAAACTTTAAATACAATCACTTAACCTTTTACTTGTATTCTATTTTCCCATGTAAAAATTCAGTACTCAGTATAGATGGTAATATACCTACGTTAACCATACAAAAACCAAACTCATCCCGTATTTTCCTTTTCACCGCAATTGTCTGTTTCAAAAAATCAGAACTCCAGCTAATTTTAAAAGAGAGTTTGTAGATTTTGTATGTTTATAAATCATACCCCTTTTACGGTAAAATATATAAAAAATAGTAAAGGTTAAAACATGATATTAAATTATAATTAGGTCCGTTTCTTTCCTTCATATTAATTTGCTTGGTTATATGATTTCTATAAAAAACTAACGTCCCCCCGTATCACTGTTTTTGGCGTAGAATTATCGGAAAATTGTTGAAGTACTCTACGTAATTAATTAGTTATTTTATTTGAGCTAAGATTCTTATATCCAGCTTTGTTTGCTATTAATAAATGAGATTTTTTATTATAAAACCAAACTTACACCCTTTTCAAGCCCTTAAAAGACGAAATCCGGAAAACTGGAAAATAATCCATTGAAAACTCTATATTCTTACTATTCATTCTTAATTTCTAACCCTTAGACAATATGTGGATTCATTAATAAGAATTTTTTTCTTTAAACCAAACTTAACTCCTTTGTCGCCCTTAAGAGCAGAAACTTGAAACTAATGTAAATTTGTTTTTATATTTTATTATTTTTGCTATTAAGTAACATCTTACTAAATGAGTTTAGGAAATTGAACGTTTTAAATAAAAGACGGCTTGCCACATTTTCATCCCTATTAAAAGACATATTTTAATAAACGCAAGAATGAAGTAATACGTGACTCTAAATGAGAATCATTTTTAGCTTCTAGTCTCTTAATCTAATTGAGTATGAAGTGTAAGATTTTTGTTTTAAAAATACACCTACCCCGTTTCCCAGCCTTAGGGTTTGAATTTCACAAAGTGGTAAATTTGTGTTTGGTACTTTTCGTATGTATATTATTGGTACCAAAGAAAAAAACTATTATGCTTAATTTATTTCAAAGTTAGATTCAATGATCTTAAAACCATATTTACCCGTTTGAAACTCTTAGGGTAAAAAAAAATGTAAAAATTGTGGTTGGTAGTTTTCATACGTTTATTATTGGTAACAATTTTTTTACTATGCTTATAAAATTCCAATAATAAATTATTAACTTAAGACCATATTCACCCCTTTACATCCCTTAGGCCTGGAATTTTACAAAATGATACAATTGTGTTTGGTAGAATTTTGGGTATTTTTTTATTAGTCCCTTTTATCTTTTGTTATGCACAATCACACCAACGTAAGCTCAAAACGTTTGCGTGACATTCGTAAGCACGCGCTATATTCTTTAAGGTACGTAAACTTGTGAACTAGTCTACTCTTGATGTTCTCTTGAAACGTTCCTCAAAGTCGGCCTTAATTTCGCTGTAAGTGGAAAAAATTGTTAGTTTTATGCTTATTTATTAAGGTGAAAAATACATCAATATAAAAATCACTGCCGGCATCTCTCTGAATGATTCGAAAATAGTCCAAGACCTTCAAATTTCAAACATTGCAGAGGAGTCCCTCATTATATCTTATTTTCACTCATTCTTAGAGGGTAAATTTCACAAAATTTTAAAATTGCTTGGTAGTTTTTTATGTTTATTATTAGTAATAAAATAATTATTAGGCTATATTTATTTTATTCAGAAATATAATTATATTGAATCCCATATTTATCAATTTCACCCCTTAGGGGTTGCATTAAAAAAGTGATTGGTAAATATTGTTTGTTTATTATTGTAAACAATTATGTTTTTTTTTTACATTTATTAACTTTGCAGATTAATTATTAATCTTGAAAATACACTTACACATATGTTCACATCTAAGGTGTATTAATTTCGGAAAACATATAAATTGTTATTATTTATTGTCGTATGTGTATTATTAGAAACCAAAATCATTTATTATCCTCAGTTAAATTCGGATACATAATTATTAATCTCAAAAGGAAACTTACCTCTTTTTTACTTCTTACGGGTTGAATTTAGCAAATATAAAAAATGTAGTAGGTAGTTTTCGTATGTAAGTTAGTGGTACCCAATTCAATTTATTAATCTTATTTAAATTTGAAGATAGAAATATTAATCTGAAAAACATACTTATCTTTTTTATTGTCTAAGAGGTAGATATTCGTAAAATATAAAAATTGTGGGTGTTAGTATTCGTATGTTTATTATTGGTATCCAATATCTCTTATCACGCTTAACTAAATTAGGTGATATTATTATTAGTTTTAATATCATACCTTTTTTCACTACCTAGGGTTGAATTTCACAAAATATAAGATAATGTTATTCGTAGTTTTTGTATGTTTAATATTCGTAGCAATATCATTTATTACGAAAAATTTAATTCATATATAGCAATTACTCTTAAAAACATACCTAACACTTTTACATGCCTAAAGGTTTAATTTCACAAAATATTAAATTGAGGTTTTTTATATTCGTATATTAATTATTACGCTTAATAAAATTCGGAATTTTAACTATTAATATGAAAATCTTACTTACCCCTATTCACCCCTTTAGGGATGAAATTCTGTAATAATATAGAGCCTATTTTTTAAAGTTAGCCAAACACTTTTCTAGTAAAAGATTGTCATGTAAATCTGTCAAGTAATTTTTGATTGTTGCTCAGACAAACCAACAGAAAAAACAAACAGAAGAACAGATAAACAAACAAACAGATGCATAGACATTAATTTAAAAGCTATATTATCAAGTTCTCGATAATGTAAATAGCCATTTCCAGTAATTATTTTTGTTTTTGTTTTCATTCAATGTGCATACATTTTGCCTCGAACAGTGTTATAAATAGTATAGATATAAGATATATACTAGTGTAGTACCTTAAGATTATACATTAAGTTTATGTTTAACTGAACAAATTTTTACAACTACCGTAAATTTTATCTCTGTCACAAACTTATTTCATTCAAATAATTGAGGTTAACATTTTTATTTTCCACCTAATTTTGCGGCCTATCACTACACGAAATCACTTGTACTAAATAATTGTGATACAACAACCAAATTTCCGGCACATGCAGAACATAGTTCATTTCAAAATAATCCAGACTCTTTGTGTTATATCTTAAATACTTTCTCTATTATTACAAATAAAATTGTGGTTGCGCCCCAACTTCAAAGACATAAACCAGCCTTGGGAAGAACTTTAGAATGTAAGTCGTAAATATGTTTTCAACTTATTTTGTGGTGATGAACCTGGAGCCGTAGTTGGTTGGTTGAATTCTGACTCACCGTTTGAAAAACATACACATTTATTATCCTATTGATGGTCATGAATGTAGTGTATGGGTAGAAAAGGCCCAAAACTAGCAACTTTTGTCCCGAAACAAAACCTTGACAAGTTACAGGCGCTAACAGTAGCGTGTCAATTTGAATTTGGTTGACTTACGGGGGCTGCTCTACTAGTTAAGAGTTAGCGCTATAGCGGCTCAGTAACGTTCACGTTTCTCTATTTTCTGCCATACATTAACTTGATAACCCGCAGTTTGCAAACCTTCTGTGTGTACTTTTCATGGCAACTGACATCAGGGTGACTGTACGAACTAAAATTGAAGTATGCAGGTATGCGAGTAAACGGATCTGTGTACAGGTAACTAAACGTCACCGTTTTAGTCTTCATATATGTTATATATGATAAGAGTATTAAGAGATTAAAAGACCTATTACAAACATTCCTGTTTTTATTTTACTATGATAATTAAATTAAAAATAGTTATATTAAAACAAGTTCATAATGATACATCAAAATAAACATGCACTCCTAATTATTTCCGAACGACTTAAAGCATGTTATTACATACCACATTAGTAAGGATTGCTTTACGAGTCATACATACCTGCAAGGATTAATTTATTAAAATATTTAGCTATTATTTGGCACAACTTAACTGTTTTAAAGGAAAAATGGTTGTAACTTTTTGAAATATTGCTTAATTGAGCCATAGTATGTGAAGAGTCTATACATTTTTTTTAAAGTATGAATACTCAAAATTAACCGACCAAATTTTAAAATTTTTCCTGCTAAGTCGTGTAAAGAATTTTTTCACCAAAAGGAGGCAAGTTTGATTTTATTTTGAATTGTTATCAAAAGCAGGGTTATTCAGGATTGCGTAAAAAAAGATAATTATAAAATAAAAAAAAACATTCAGTCACATTACCTATGAATTTGGTCCAGAGTAGGTATTTAAAACTTAAGAAAGAGATAATTACATTAATAATTCACTTTAATTTTGTATTTTGGATTCAGTATTGACATTAGTTGGCCTATTAAGTGTTCTTGGCTTGACGTTGAGTTCTGGGACAGAACTTAAGAACATAGCTTAGGAACAAAGATAGGCTTTTAAAGATAGTAGAACTGAATTCACGTTTTGAGTAATAAATTGTACGAATTTCAGTTAAAATGTAACTTTTTATTATAAAACATTAATAATCATTCAGGCTGGCTTATAGGTACCTTTTTTACAGGCCAAAAATGTTACACGTACGAACTGCACTAGTACACTAGAGGTAAGAAGAATGTAATTTTATTGTGTATGTACTTACTTGAATTCTGAAACGGTATAAAATGATTCAGTGAGTGATGACTTTAAATCTCAGCTTCAGTTATAACGATGCTAATTTTATAGAATTCACGCCAACACATTTGATTCAGAAAAATTCACCGGATATCCCATAAGCATCGCATACAATATGTTGCTGCCGTTTTTTCCTTCGTCAGATACCTACATTTCACACGCCGTAATTTTGGAGAAAATTCAGGAAAATATTCATATTTAAAACATTTTACATGCTCAACAATTACATTAATAACTCACTTTTAACTCATTTTATTTTTCTGCAGCTGGGTGATTATTATAACATAGGGTTCAAATCTAAATTTACAGAATACTGGAATCTGCAAAAGGCAAATCAAACATGAAGTTAACTCAATGTAGGTTTCAAAATGCTTTAAGCGGAACAAATATATTTTACTACGTATTAGTTCAAAACAGGTTGGAGAGGAATGTCCATTGTGCCATACACTAATACGCAATTACAAAGGAAAAATTAAATTAATATATTTTTTGGTAGCTATAGTTTTTTAAGGTCATTTGTTTTCCACTTCGGAAGAGGTGGGGGTGGGGGTTAGCTGGCCTAATCTCCCCTGAATACGCTCATGAATCAGTTGATTAGGTCCTCTTAACAAACAAACTTGCATAATATTGTGCTATCTAAGCTTAATATTACTGTAAAATATTCATTTTTTTCATCATGCTGAATGATCGGTCGTATTTATTTAAAAAAAAAGAAATTATTCAAAAAATAATGCGCATAAGAATCACAAAACCCTTTCAGAATAACAATGTGGAAAAAAATAGGTTAGTGAAAAAAAATATAGCATAACTTCAGGGGAGAAAATTGTTGTATAAGCCAATTTATAATATAGATGATGTACTACTAGCTATATATGTATACAAGCTAGCTTCCACGATAAAATCTTACTCAGCACGTGAAACGAATAAAAAAGGTTTTGCTTTGCTGCAAACCTGCTCAAGTGGATAGATTCCTGGGAACCTCACCGAGTTTCAAGTGCAGCTGCTCCATGCCTGGGAGCTAAGCAACCGATACGCTCTAGAAAGGTCAGCACGTGATGGTGCGACCGAAAAGCGCACATACGCCAAATAATCATGTTTCGGAATTATCTTAGTATGAAAGAACTCTTTACAAAACTTACATATTTGAACTTGAGCACTGCCTAGCGTACGCACTTTAAGGGAGTACTATCCTAAATTATTTTTTTTAAATATTTTTACACATTAATTTAAAAAATTAATTTACTGATAATGGATTTTATAAACTTAAGGCATATTTTTATGTGTTTCCAAGCATGCACTGTAATCATGTACTACACTTTTCTGGATAAACCATTCATATGTTATTAAAAGTTGTTTCAATACGAAGGCTACATACTTACGGCAAATCAAAAATGCACACCACATGATTTCATGCTGTCAGTACATGATATAACTGCCACAAAGGTGTGCATTTACGTTCATAAAAACAATTAATAAGTATTTGCTTCGTAAAATAAGCCTTATAATCAAAATTTTATCTGGTTATATTATGATAAAGTTGAAAAAACGCTTTTTAAACTAAGTATTAGAAGCAATTTAATTAAGATTTCTATCCCACATTAGTGATAAAGAAATAAAATATATAATTTTGTGTAATGATTAATACAGGTACATTAAAATCAACACAAATAGATAGCCGACTCTCTATAAAATGTCCAAAATTGAATTTTGAATCATTTGTCTTTTTTATCGTAAGGCTTTAAATTGCATTCGTCTTATAAAATTGCATTATTTTATAGGAAAAAATTGTCTTAATTTTTCTGTCTTGTATTAGCAAAAATTAACCTGCTTATTTTGAAACTTAAAATTGCCACTTATTATTTTAACTTAAACTTAAAATAAAATACATTAATTTTTTTTTACTTTTATCACCAATAAATAACTTTCTTAGCTAAAATTCATTTTTTGCTGTTGTTTTAGACCATTCAAAATTTTCTTTCGTTTATATGGCCGAGTAGTTTGGCCAGTCGGTGATGGGGTTTTAACTTTTGCCTCTCGGCTATAGTGTATACAGCTGCAAATGGAAAATGGGATGTGGAGGGGGAATTTTCCGAAATTCAACTCTTTCATGGAAGATGAAGTTTTTTGTTGTCACTCAATAATAAAAAATAACAAAAGGAAGAGCATAATTTATTTTAAATAAAAAATTAACAAATCTTTGCTGGGATTGGTTACAAATTTTCTCTAATTTCAGTTTCAGGCGAATGTAAGGCTAGAGTACTGAGAGTACTCTCACGCGGAGCCTGTTACCTTGATGATGGCGCCTGCAATATCCAACTGAACGGCGGGGAAATCTTCACTTGTGACGTGGCTTAAACCCACACGCTGGGTAACTTCCTCTTTTATTTGCAATAAACCAGTTGTTCGAATCCAACTTCAAAGACGCATACCAACCGCAGGGAAGCTGTTTCGACCATAAGTTGTGTGTAAATTGTAAGGTAATTATGAAATATTATGCGGAGAAACTCTAATTGCCGAGAATGAGAACTTATACTTAAGAATTTTTAGGCCCACTCGCTAAAAAGTAGCTTTCATAATATATTACTAACATAAGTAGTGTGTAATAGCCGGACCGAGCCCAGGATTCAGGATGTGGTGCCTGGTGCTGGTCCGCCATCTTGGATTGTGACGTCATGGCGGCCAACTTGGATGAGCGTAAAGGGACACAGCGTAACAGGACACCGCGTAACGGGACAAGTAGTACCATGACAGTAGGTGTATTTGGTTCATCCTGGGACAGGGGTGTGGGGTGGGGGATCCGGGGATCCGCGGCGGTCATCTTGGATTACGTCAGTTCCGGCGGCCATCTTGGATTACGCCACTTCCGGCGGCCATCTTGTATTTGACCTTGACCTTTGACCCCGACGACCATTTTGTTTTTCTAGAACATTCCGCCCTTTTGTTTTCTAGATCATTCCGCCATTTTGAGTTTCGTCCACCATCTTGAAAATCTTTATGTATTATCCGATTTTAATGGGAAAAAAATTAAAATTTATAAAAAATTAAATAATCAAAATTTTAAAATAAAATTTAAAAATATATTATTTAATACAATTTTAATTAAATACCTGCGCATCGAACACCCAATTCCTCTATATTACGTATACACCATCTAGCACCCCACTCCTATGTTACAATGATATCGTTATCGAACACCCCACTCACCCCTGTTACAATTTTTCGTTACACCGCATTCTTTAAAATAAATTTACTATCAAAATAAAAAATATATACCATCGTTGTCTGCCGGAGGCAGCCATCTTATTTATTGGAGACCGCCATCTTGATTTCATCTGATGGATGTTATCATCGGGTGTAGGTTTCTAAAGTACGTTAGTGTATGTAAGGTCGATTTCCTATCCCGTACCAGCATTATTATGACCCTTATAGACGAAAACCACAAAATCCACAGTCATTTTGCTGTTGTAACCACCATTTTTTCTTAAAGTCTTATCATTTATAGGTTTTAACTAAAATATATGTTATCGATACTATCTTTGTGGATGCGATAGTTAAAGTAATGATAATTTAAAAAAAAAACATTTATTAACCCATCATAGCGGACCAGAAATTTTTCAAAGTTCTAACTCACAAGTAATATTCTCTTCTCTTGTTTGCGTACTCGTATTTAAAAAGCTGCATGGTAGCAGATATTTTTAATGTCTGTGTATAATTACATTCCTAAACAAGTCCGTATTTGCGTACTCGTGTTTAAAAGCTGCATGGAAGCAGATATTTTAATGTTTGTGTATAATTACATTTCACCATTCTGTAAGATATTTATAAGTATCAGTACCTCGTGGGATATAGGTTCTATATTAAAAATAATAAACAATATGTAGGTAAAATTGTATTTATTAAATTAAGAACATATTTTACACAACAAAAATGGAGCAAAACAGACTATACATTAAAAAACTTAAACTTTACAACAAAAATGGAAACTATTCAGCAAAAACACAAACTGTACAACAAAATGAAAACTATAAAACAAAAAACAGAAAAAAACTATACAACAAATGGAAACAACTACCAAACTGCCAAACTATTTAAATCAAAAACTATTTACAGGAAAAAAAATTATTCGTCGCCTCATACATATCCGTGGGGGACTGTGTGGATACCATCTTCGCAGATCAGCCGTTTGTCGTCCTCCCACGTTATGGCCAGCTTATTGCTGTACTCAGTATAGAGTATGTGCTGACGGGAGCGAATTGCTCTAACGCCTGCCCTCATTGTGCGGTGGTCTTGCAGGGCATCCAGGTAGTCGTCGAATGTTATGTGTTTTTTGACCACACATCGCTGGATGCCCTTGGCCTTTTTCTCGCTCTTACCACCACACCTGTAGGCGTAGAGTTTGGCCCGTAGGCTTACAAACTCCTCCATCACTTCTCCCCCACATTCATCTTTGAATTTACCGACAACTTTCTTGTTGATGGGGGAGAAGCATGGGTGGTCGGAAGGGTAGCAGCTGGTGTCGAATTTGGCTATCAGTGTAGGGTCGGCTTTGAGGTCTGAGTAAAAGTCTGTTGTCTGGATCTCATACACAAAACTGTCTGTATCCATATACATCAGGTGAATATTGTCATGGTAACGGGGTTTCATGGTATTGTAGTGGAAGTCGTACATGAGAGTCTTTGAAAGATCTAGTACGGCCAGTCCGGCATAGATCGGCTTGTCGAAAATGATGGTCTCGTGATTAAGGTGGACTAGAGACAAATTCGGTTCGTACATTGTACGGTCCTTGAAGGACGGACGACACACCAACTTCTTGAACCTCTTCTCGGAGCACACCAACTCCATTTTGAGCCTCCGCCTTTTATTTTCCATCAGTTTACCAAATGTCGAGTTCACAGCGAGCTTAAAGAACTCCTTCTCGAACTCGTTGGCTGCTGCTTTCCGCTTGTTGGTATTCAGCCGAATATAGGGCTCCAACCATGCCGACTGCTCAACCTGTAGGACTCGGTGTATCTTAGTCACTCTCAGCCCATGAGATACTGCTTGCTGTAGATTTTTGTAGTGGACAATGTAGTGCTCTTTATTTTCAAGAGTTGTCATCAGCTTTGATTGCTTTGAGCCGGGCGGGCACTGATTTACAGAGAGAAATGGCAGGTCTTTATGACTTTCGTGGAGCTCGGGAGGGTACTCCACATCACACTCAATAATGTAGCCTGTAGGAGAATCATCTGGGACAGACACGACATCAATTGATGTGTCTGCCCATTGGAAATGCCGAATTGGAAGCGGCAGAGACATCGCCCACCCGTACAAATTATTTGCATCAATGTACTCCAGGAATGTGGATGGCTTGGATGCATCATATGTCTCAGGTATGTAGGAGTTATTGGCTACGCAATGACGTTTAATGCTTTGCGCTACTCCTCCCCTAATACCAGCCTCCACAAACATATACATGTCGTAATCTGTGAGAAGCTCTAGCTGTACACCTGTGGTTCGAAGCATCGCATCGAAAGCGAATCCAGGACAAGAAATATAGTGAGACGGATCTAAACTATATGTCTCCAAACATATGGAACGGAAATTCTCGAATACGTCCGCCAAAATCAGAACATCCGTCTTTAGGTACAAGTCAGCGTACTCCCCCAAAGTAGCACACTGAAACTTATCCCAGACTTTCACTGCATGAGCGTACTCCATCTCTGAAATCATGGAATCAGTCAGACTATTGTAGAAATCGCCGATAGGTGGAAGACTAGTATCATCTAGTCGAGCAAAAGAATCGACAAAATCATACGGGAAGACACCCTTGCGGGTAACCAACTCCAACTCATCAGGCGCGAAAAACTCAGCAGTACTGACAAACTTGTCTGCCGGCAAGAACTCAGCGAGCGAAGCAAGACCCCGACTCATGAAACGGAACGTATAGACAAACTGAATGCTGAACTTATCATGCAACTTCTTGGAAAAAGTTATCAGCTTCTCCTCTGAATTCGGGATTATGAAGATGTCTTTACTGTCGTACCCCAACTTCCTGATAATGAAGTTCTGGTCGTACGCCAGGTTGTGGAAGAACACAATTAACTTCTTTGGTCTGCGCCTGAGAAGGTTGCAGTCATTACATGCAGGTCCCAGATATTCACCGGTAAAGTGATTGTGATCACGAACTTTCATTGCAGTTCTTCCGAACTTTCCTCCACAGTAGCAACACACACCTGCTTGCAGAAAAGCAGTGTTCTGTGCATGTGTGAGCAGAGTCATAGGAACAGATGTAAAAAATATTTTTTGTACATCATGACCAATCTCCACAATGCGAGAAATGAATTTATCTTCTGCGTCACAACCGCGATACAATTCAGGCTCTGATGGAAGTGCTGAAGTGAGGTGTGCTGGAATGACTGTATTATCTGCTTTCACATAAATGCAGTAGCTGTATGCTTTATGCTTTTGGTACTGCAGCGTGTATGCTTTATCAGGATTCGGGTGACACATATGGATTTTCTCCAGAATTGCTTCAAAGTCGCAATAAACCACGATGGGCATCTTATCAGCATGGTGGAAGTTTTTGAACTGCAGAACAGGAGGCTGGCCATTTTCATCAAGCTGAGGCATCTCCATCCGAACAGAAGCATGCTGTTTGCAGAGCTCACGGTGTTTTTCCAAACACTGAAGACCAGTGAGCCCGCTAACCCTATCCCGATCATCATAATGCTTGAAGCATCTTTTGCAAACATGAATAGCATCATGATGTGTAGTTATTTGGGACCGAACAAGGGCAGAAAAATTTTTAATGTAGGTGAAATGGGAGGAATTGTCATTGACCAAGAGCAGAAGGTCGAAATGATGTTCTTTTTCTTCAGGAGCGACTCGTGCAGGTACAACATTCAGATTCTCGTCGATGCTGTAGATGTTGATGGAGACTCCAGGGTTCTGTTTTTCGAACAGCGGTATTTGTCTGATTGGAGTAGGAAACTCGATGTTCGTGAAGTTGAATTTCTCTTCCAAGTCATGGTATCGCTTGTTGACACGCTCTGGATGCTCTCCTTCCACGTACTTCACAAGAATAGACCACTTAAAACACATGTGGTCTTCGAGGTTTTGTGGATTTATCACCGCATGTCTTGACTCGATGGTGGTAGGCAGTTCGATGTAGGAGCTGGCACGGAGTGGATCGAGCTTGTTTATGCGAAGTTGAAGTCGCTTAACGGCCGACAAAGTCCATCCGGACCCTTTTCCCATGTAGTCTTCCTCCTCCTTGCAGATCTTAGAGATGGATTCAGTTACTGCTTCCTCCACCTCATGAACTGCGTAGAGGGGCACATTAATGGTTTTGAATGCTCTCTTGTCTTCGCTGACATCCACAGGTTTTTCGTAATCACACTCAAGCACGATGTTGAATTTGAGTGGACCGTTCTCCTCTATCTCCTCTACCAGTTGGCTCATTATTTTTGACTTGATGGAGTTCAGATACGAGCAGATATCCTTGGCAGTACTTGACGTGTTTTCTGCCACATACGTCTTCAAGTTGCCCTTGAATCCTACTTCAGCGATGATGAAGCCATGGAAATTGGCCAAACCAGTCCCAGTAACCACCTTTGTTCGGCTGGTCGAAGGCTTGGGCGTAACTGCAGGCTTAACTGCTACCATCCTCTGCTTCTTTGTCGGAGGTGGAGCAGGCCCCTTGCATATCTTGATGTGGGCTTTTAACTTATCAGCCCTGGCGAACTCCTTAGCGCAGTTTAAGCAGGAATTCACTATGCGGTTTGGGTTAAGACCGCAAGCCGACTTCTCATGTAGTCTGGCGAAATCAGCATGGGCGAAGGCCTTGTAGCAGAAGCTACACCGGGTGCCTGATGTCGTGGCGACAGCTCCAGTACATGATGCAAGGTGCTGCTGCATCTTATCGCTGCGTGCGACCATCTTTCCACATAGGTGGCACTGCTGGTGGTTACGATGCTGGTTCTCAGCACACTGACGCTCGTGCCGGTAGCGGTTGTTGCCTGCCGTGAATGTAGCAGAGCAGAAACGGCATTTCTGGACGGTAGACGCCATCACGACAATCGGTAGACTGGTCTCAACGTATGGAACACGCGAAGGAAGCTCGACGTACGGAGAACTATAAAAGAAGAATTAAGAATACAATGTAGCTAGATGTTACATGAAAACAAACATAACCTCAAAACTCTAGCCCTCAAGCTACTAACCTAAAGTGTTAGCAATGTTACTAAATAAAAAAGTTACAAACATAATCTCAAAGCTGCTCCTTCATGTACAATCCTAAAAATGGTAGAATTTTTAAAGTACTGATAAAAGTTAAAGCTGAAAAAGTATTCAATGTTAACTAAAAATGATTGATTACATAACCTCAAAACTACTCTAATGCACAACCCAAAAATGCTACAATATTTAAAGTAAAGTTAAAAGTTTAAGCTAAACAATTCCTGGCTACCCACACATAAGTGTACAGAGAAAAAACTAGCTAGCTGATAACCTACGAAAAAGCTGAGAAACATTCAATGTTAACGAAACATGTAGCATACCTCAGAAAATAATGAAGTGGAGTTGTAGAACACGAAGTAGCGTTGGTGGTAGAAATCGTGGTAGCAGCGAAACACACACGAACTAGCTCTCTCAAACTCCAAGAACACAATGAAGCTCCGACAGCTAATCCCGGCCTTTTATAGCCGCGGACCTGCTTGTTCTTGGAAAAAAAACAATTAGGAACATAGTATTTTTACCGAACCTACCAATAGGAATGTAGTATGTGGAGGGGAAGTACCATTGTCTTCGGAAAAACCCAGCATGACTCATGCGCAGGTCGTAGCAGGTCTGTGAGGGGTTGGAGGTAGAAATGTAGGTAATAACTTAACATAGGAAACCACTCTCGGGTAAAACCACTAATAGCCTAGGTGATTAGAGATTAGGTCGCGAGGCACTGCATGCATCGTGACTCATCACTCAGGAATGTCGTCTCGCAGTGCCGAGGGGACCCGAACAATAGACTTGACCGTGCATGTCACAACAGATCCATTAGTCGCCCGACTTTGTGGCGCCATGAGGCGCTCAGGTAGCAGTCATGGTCTACGGCAACAGACTCGTTAAAGTGTCATTACGAAGCACTCAAGCTGCGTTCGAGGAACATACAGCTAAATATTCATTATAGATATGTAAGGAAAGAAATAAAAATTAATAGGGTAAGTTTAATACTTTTATTAAAAGTAAGAACACATCACAAAGCTATAACATTAAAAATTTATTCTACATTAGTTATGACCAACATTCGTTTAAAAATTTTTAGCATTTCATTGCGAACAATCAGTTGAACATCCATAGTATGACACATTTTGCTGATGTTCCAGGAACCAACCCGTTTCACAACCATTTAAGGAGACTTTCCTTAAGCTCTCTTTTCATTGGTCAAATAAAACATCTCCCTCTCTTCCCCTCATACAATGATGCTGCTTCACCATCATGCTAAAATTCTGCAAGACCAAAAAAATTTGCTTCCCTTAAACCTTACGGTAGAAATTTCATCCTAGGATGCTGTTACTGCATCTAGAAATTAAAAATTATATTATCTCATACAGGTTTTATTTACATGTTAGACTTAACCATCCTACCACACACATGCACACACATGCACACACTTACACACACATGCATACGCATGCATGCACTGAGATGAAATACATACTCGCCCACATAATGTACTTATTTTTACAAAGGCAACATATTAAAACACATAATATTTAAATTTTGTGTAGATTGTATGGTACCAGAAACCATACTGCAAAACGAGCGGACAACACTAGAGGCTTTACTAGGATTGGGCTGATGGATTACCTCTGGAACGCCCTTGTTGCCTTCAACGACTCAGAATTAATACTTTTATCCATCAAAAAACAACAACAGTTTAACTAAGCAAACATACACCCCACACCCCTCAAAAAATTGTTATTACACAAGGCATTATTTACATGCCAGGAGACCGCACATACGAAGTGCGCAGCTTCAGGTTAGAAATATTTATTAAAATAACCGCTAAAGATGCTAATTTGTTTATGAAAAAATTGCACATGACATACAGACACTTGGTTATTTACACACACACACATACATACATATATACACCCTGCACGGCTTCAGAAGGAAACAATATTTTGAAAACCACTCAAGACTTACATCTGTTTATGAAAAGGAGCTAAAAATTAATATTTTTTCAAAGTTAATTTTAGAGATGAAACCTCATGTGCAAGTCCTTGCATGCGAGAACATTTTATTACACAATTATCTTCATTTTTTCCAAACCATAGGTCTGATGTCTGGATACCACACAAATCTCATACTTAACATATGAACTACGAGATGACTGCATGCCAGTCCAAGCCCCCTACGCTTAGAGACGAAACTGCACTAGAAGCGTTAGCAAGCATTGCAATTATCTCTTTTCACTAATGCAGTTTCACCTCTGACTAGGTGGACCTCCTGAAACAGCAAACATAGGACAGTGAAACACATTAAAATAATGCATTTCAAAATAATTGAATCATATAAAACACTGCATATTTCTCGAAAAATCACCACGCAACTGACAGCCCTTTCAATCACAATTCTGCGAATGCTATCACAGAATGTTAGATTTAGAAAGAAAGGATCATTCATTCCTTAATTATGGAACACATTAATACATCACATGAAGAGAAACAAAAAAGGCACACACTTCGTTCTTAGACTCGTGCCGCCTCCTTGACAGAGAGAAAAGATTTTACACATAAAATAGTATATATTTCTTTTCCAGCGATGAAGCTGTACTAATATAACCTTGTCAAGCTTAGATGATCTAGGGAGAGACAAAGTAAATAAATATATTAACAAAAAAAGTCGGCTAAAAATCATTTACAAACAAAATACTTAATGTTCCTTCGATTACATATTTTTCTCAATTTAATAAATGAGAGAACACAAACATTTGCTTAAATCACTATTTATCAATTTTAAACTCTCGTGTACATTAGGAAAAAATTTATATTATCATTCATTATTAGCTGTAATGTAAAAAATTCAAAACAGTTTCTTTGTGGGATGTAGAATGCTCACTCACGATCGAAAAAAGGAGGGGTCTTCGCTGTAACTCAAGGGGAGGGGGAAACCATCTTGAAAGTTGACGTTTCTCATATATTTGGATATATTAGTAATCAAGCAAGTAATAACATTTGGTGGTATAATCTCCGTCTGATTAAAGTTTATTTGCTAACATGAATTCACAAATTAAACGAATCTGTGAGTACATTTGCATATATTTTATAGAAAAAAATGCACAGATTGTTTTATCATGAATAACCAGGAGCACACTAAAAAAAACCAACGAAATTCTCGCCAATAATAACCAACAGCACACGAAAAACAGAAAAAAAAACGATTTGTCAGTAATAACATGCAGCATGCGGAGAAAATCACCAAAATATTGTCAAGAATAAACATCAGTACATGTAGAATACCAATAAATTCTTGACATGAAAAAGGCTGAAGTGCACGGAGAAAATCATCAAATTGTTGTCAGGTAAAAAAAAGCAGAAGCACATAAAAAAACCAACAAAATTCTAACACAGTAAAGTTGAAGCACATGTAGAAATCTATCGAAATTTCACGTGAAAAAATAGGAGCACTTAGAAAAAACCACCAGGGAGAAGACGTCGTTTAAAAACATCATAAATTATCAACTTTTTAAAAAAAGTTCAAATTATTTCATGCTAGAACTCTCATGTTAAGCAAAAACAGAGTTCTAGCACAAGTTAGCTTGTGAACTCTTTGCTTAAGCAAAAACAGAGTTCTAGCACAAGTCAGCTTGTGAACTCTTTGCTTAAGCAACATGAGAGTTCTAGCACAAGTCAGCTTGTGAACTGTTTGCTTAAGCAACATGAGAGTTCTGGCACAAGCCAGTTTGTGAACTCTTTGCTTAAGCGACATGAGAGTTCTAGCATGAAATAATTTGAACTTTTTTTAAAAAGTTGATAATTTATGATGTTTTTAAACGACGTCTTCTCTCTGGTGGTTTTTTCTAAGTGCTCCTATTTTTTCACGTGAAATTTCGATAGATTTCTACATGTGCTTCAACTTTACTGTGTTAGAATTTTGTTGGTTTTTTTATGTGCTTCTGCTTTTTTTTACCTGACAACAATTTTGATGATTTTCTCCGTGCACTTCAGCCTTTTTCATGTCAAGAATTTATTGGTATTCTACATGTACTGATGTTTATTCTTGACAATATTTTGGTGATTTTCTCCGCATGCTGCATGTTATTACTGACAAATCGTTTTTTTTCTGTTTTTCGTGTGCTGTTGGTTATTATTGGCGAGAATTTCGTTGGTTTTTTTTAGTGTGCTCCTGGTTATTCATGATAAAACAATCTGTGCATTTTTTTCTATAAAATATATGCAAATGTACTCACAGATTCGTTTAATTTGTGAATTCATGTTAGCAAATAAACTTTAATCAGACGGAGATTATACCACCAAATGTTATTACTTGCTTGATTTCTAATATATCCAAATATATGAGAAACGTCAACTTTCAAGATGGTTTCCCCCTCCCCTTGAGTTACAGCGAAGACCCCTCCTTTTTTCGATCGTGAGTGAGCATTCTACATCCCACAAAGAAACTGTTTTGAATTTTTTACATTACAGCTAATAATGAATGATAATATAAATTTTTTCCTAATGTACACGAGAGTTTAAAATTGATAAATAGTGATTTAAGCAAATGTTTGTGTTCTCTCATTTATTAAATTGAGAAAAATATGTAATCGAAGGAACATTAAGTATTTTGTTTGTAAATGATTTTTAGCCGACTTTTTTTGTTAATATATTTATTTACTTTGTCTCTCCCTAGATCATCTAAGCTTGACAAGGTTATATTAGTACAGCTTCATCGCTGGAAAAGAAATATATACTATTTTATGTGTAAAATCTTTTCTCTCTGTCAAGGAGGCGGCACGAGTCTAAGAACGAAGTGTGTGCCTTTTTTGTTTCTCTTCATGTGATGTATTACTGTGTTCCATAATTAAGGAATGAATGATCCTTTCTTTCTAAATCTAACATTCTGTGATAGCATTCGCAGAATTGTGATTGAAAGGGCTGTCAGTTGCGTGGTGATTTTTCGAGAAATATGCAGTGTTTTATATGATTCAATTATTTTGAAATGCATTATTTTAATGTGTTTCACTGTCCTATGTTTGCTGTTTCAGGAGGTCCACCTAGTCAGAGGTGAAACTGCATTAGTGAAAAGAGATAATTGCAATGCTTGCTAACGCTTCTAGTGCAGTTTCGTCTCTAAGCGTAGGGGGCTTGGACTGGCATGCAGTCATCTCGTAGTTCATATGTTAAGTATGAGATTTGTGTGGTATCCAGACATCAGACCTATGGTTTGGAAAAAATGAAGATAATTGTGTAATAAAATGTTCTCGCATGCAAGGACTTGCACATGAGGTTTCATCTCTAAAATTAACTTTGAAAAAATATTAATTTTTAGCTCCTTTTCATAAACAGATGTAAGTCTTGAGTGGTTTTCAAAATATTGTTTCCTTCTGAAGCCGTGCAGGGTGTATGTATGTATGTATGTGTGTGTGTGTGTAAATAACCAAGTGTCTGTATGTCATGTGCAATTTTTTCATAAACAAATTAGCATCTTTAGCGGTTATTTTAATAAATATTTCTAACCTGAAGCTGCGCACTTCGTATGTGCGGTCTCCTGGCATGTAAATAATGCCTTGTGTAATAACAATTTTTTGAGGGGTGTGGGGTGTATGTTTGCTTAGTTAAACTGTTGTTGTTTTTTGATGGATAAAAGTATTAATTCTGAGTCGTTGAAGGCAACAAGGGCGTTCCAGAGGTAATCCATCAGCCCAATCATAGTAAAGCCTCTAGTGTTGTCCGCTCGTTTTGCAGTATGGTTTCTGGTACCATACAATCTACACAAAATTTAAATATTATGTGTTTTAATATGTTGCCTTTGTAAAAATAAGTACATTATGTGGGCGAGTATGTATTTCATCTCAGTGCATGCATGCGTATGCATGTGTGTGTAAGTGTGTGCATGTGTGTGCATGTGTGTGGTAGGATGGTTAAGTCTAACATGTAAATAAAACCTGTATGAGATAATATAATTTTTAATTTCTAGATGCAGTAACAGCATCCTTGGATGAAATTTCTACCGTAAGGTTTAAGGGAAGCAAATTTTTTTGGTCTTGCAGAATTTTAGCATGATGGTGAAGCAGCATCATTGTATGAGGGGAAGAGAGGGAGATGTTTTATTTGACCAATGAAAAGAGAGCTTAAGGAAAGTCTCCTTAAATGGTTGTGAAACGGGTTGGTTCCTGGAACATCAGCAAAATGTGTCATACTATGGATGTTCAACTGATTGTTCGCAATGAAATGCTAAAAATTTTTAAACGAATGTTGGTCATAACTAATGTAGAATAAATTTTTAATGTTATAGCTTTGTAATGTGTTCTTACTTTTAATAAATGTATTAAACTTACCCTATTAATTTTTATTTCTTTCCTTACATATCTATAATGAATATTTACCTGTATGTTCCTCGAACGCAGCTTGAGTGCTTCGTAATGACACTTTAACGAGTCTGTTGCCGTAGACCATGACTGCTACCTGAGCGCCTCATGGCGCCACAAAGTCGGGCGACTAATGGATCTGTTGTGACATGCACGGTCAAGTCTATTGTTCGGGTCCCCTCGGCACTGCGAGACGACATTCCTGAGTGATGAGTCACGATGCATGCAGTGCCTCGCGACCTAATCTCTAATCACCTAGGCTATTAGTGGTTTTACCCGAGAGTGGTTTCCTATGTTAAGTTATTACCTACATTTCTACCTCCAACCCCTCACAGACCTGCTACGACCTGCGCATGAGTCATGCTGGGTTTTTCCGAAGACAATGGTACTTCCCCTCCACATACTACATTCCTATTGGTAGGTTCGGTAAAAATACTATGTTCCTAATTGTTTTTTTTCCAAGAACAAGCAGGTCCGCGGCTATAAAAGGCCGGGATTAGCTGTCGGAGCTTCATTGTGTTCTTGGAGTTTGAGAGAGCTAGTTCGTGTGTGTTTCGCTGCTACCACGATTTCTACCACCAACGCTACTTCGTGTACTACAACTCCACTTCATTATTTTCTGAGGTATGCTACATGTTTCGTTAACATTGAATGTTTCTCAGCTTTTTCGTAGGTTATCAGCTAGCTAGTTTTTTCTCTGTACACTTATGTGTGGGTAGCCAGGAATTGTTTAGCTTAAACTTTTAACTTTACTTTAAATATTGTAGCATTTTTGGGTTGTGCATTAGAGTAGTTTTGAGGTTATGTAATCAATCATTTTTAGTTAACATTGAATACTTTTTCAGCTTTAACTTTTATCAGTACTTTAAAAATTCTACCATTTTTAGGATTGTACATGAAGGAGCAGCTTTGAGATTATGTTTGTAACTTTTTTATTTAGTAACATTGCTAACACTTTAGGTTAGTAGCTTGAGGGCTAGAGTTTTGAGGTTATGTTTGTTTTCATGTAACATCTAGCTACATTGTATTCTTAATTCTTCTTTTATAGTTCTCCGTACGTCGAGCTTCCTTCGCGTGTTCCATACGTTGAGACCAGTCTACCGATTGTCGTGATGGCGTCTACCGTCCAGAAATGCCGTTTCTGCTCTGCTACATTCACGGCAGGCAACAACCGCTACCGGCACGAGCGTCAGTGTGCTGAGAACCAGCATCGTAACCACCAGCAGTGCCACCTATGTGGAAAGATGGTCGCACGCAGCGATAAGATGCAGCAGCACCTTGCATCATGTACTGGAGCTGTCGCCACGACATCAGGCACCCGGTGTAGCTTCTGCTACAAGGCCTTCGCCCATGCTGATTTCGCCAGACTACATGAGAAGTCGGCTTGCGGTCTTAACCCAAACCGCATAGTGAATTCCTGCTTAAACTGCGCTAAGGAGTTCGCCAGGGCTGATAAGTTAAAAGCCCACATCAAGATATGCAAGGGGCCTGCTCCACCTCCGACAAAGAAGCAGAGGATGGTAGCAGTTAAGCCTGCAGTTACGCCCAAGCCTTCGACCAGCCGAACAAAGGTGGTTACTGGGACTGGTTTGGCCAATTTCCATGGCTTCATCATCGCTGAAGTAGGATTCAAGGGCAACTTGAAGACGTATGTGGCAGAAAACACGTCAAGTACTGCCAAGGATATCTGCTCGTATCTGAACTCCATCAAGTCAAAAATAATGAGCCAACTGGTAGAGGAGATAGAGGAGAACGGTCCACTCAAATTCAACATCGTGCTTGAGTGTGATTACGAAAAACCTGTGGATGTCAGCGAAGACAAGAGAGCATTCAAAACCATTAATGTGCCCCTCTACGCAGTTCATGAGGTGGAGGAAGCAGTAACTGAATCCATCTCTAAGATCTGCAAGGAGGAGGAAGACTACATGGGAAAAGGGTCCGGATGGACTTTGTCGGCCGTTAAGCGACTTCAACTTCGCATAAACAAGCTCGATCCACTCCGTGCCAGCTCCTACATCGAACTGCCTACCACCATCGAGTCAAGACATGCGGTGATAAATCCACAAAACCTCGAAGACCACATGTGTTTTAAGTGGTCTATTCTTGTGAAGTACGTGGAAGGAGAGCATCCAGAGCGTGTCAACAAGCGATACCATGACTTGGAAGAGAAATTCAACTTCACGAACATCGAGTTTCCTACTCCAATCAGACAAATACCGCTGTTCGAAAAACAGAACCCTGGAGTCTCCATCAACATCTACAGCATCGACGAGAATCTGAATGTTGTACCTGCACGAGTCGCTCCTGAAGAAAAAGAACATCATTTCGACCTTCTGCTCTTGGTCAATGACAATTCCTCCCATTTCACCTACATTAAAAATTTTTCTGCCCTTGTTCGGTCCCAAATAACTACACATCATGATGCTATTCATGTTTGCAAAAGATGCTTCAAGCATTATGATGATCGGGATAGGGTTAGCGGGCTCACTGGTCTTCAGTGTTTGGAAAAACACCGTGAGCTCTGCAAACAGCATGCTTCTGTTCGGATGGAGATGCCTCAGCTTGATGAAAATGGCCAGCCTCCTGTTCTGCAGTTCAAAAACTTCCACCATGCTGATAAGATGCCCATCGTGGTTTATTGCGACTTTGAAGCAATTCTGGAGAAAATCCATATGTGTCACCCGAATCCTGATAAAGCATACACGCTGCAGTACCAAAAGCATAAAGCATACAGCTACTGCATTTATGTGAAAGCAGATAATACAGTCATTCCAGCACACCTCACTTCAGCACTTCCATCAGAGCCTGAATTGTATCGCGGTTGTGACGCAGAAGATAAATTCATTTCTCGCATTGTGGAGATTGGTCATGATGTACAAAAAATATTTTTTACATCTGTTCCTATGACTCTGCTCACACATGCACAGAACACTGCTTTTCTGCAAGCAGGTGTGTGTTGCTACTGTGGAGGAAAGTTCGGAAGAACTGCAATGAAAGTTCGTGATCACAATCACTTTACCGGTGAATATCTGGGACCTGCATGTAATGACTGCAACCTTCTCAGGCGCAGACCAAAGAAGTTAATTGTGTTCTTCCACAACCTGGCGTACGACCAGAACTTCATTATCAGGAAGTTGGGGTACGACAGTAAAGACATCTTCATAATCCCGAATTCAGAGGAGAAGCTGATAACTTTTTCCAAGAAGTTGCATGATAAGTTCAGCATTCAGTTTGTCTATACGTTCCGTTTCATGAGTCAAGGTCTTGCTTCGCTCGCTGAGTTCTTGCCGGCAGACAAGTTTGTCAGTACTTCTGAGTTTTTCGCGCCTGATGAGTTGGAGTTGGTTACCCGCAAGGGTGTCTTCCCGTATGATTTTGTCGATTCTTATGCTCGACTAGATGATACTAGTCTTCCACCTATCGGCGATTTCTACAATAGTCTGACTGATTCCATGATTTCAGAGATGGAGTACGCTCATGCAGTGAAAGTCTGGGATAAGTTTCAGTGTGCTACTTTGGGGGAGTACGCTGACTTGTACCTAAAGACGGATGTTCTGATTTTGGCGGACGTATTCGAGAATTTCCGTTCCATATGTTTGGAGACATATAGTTTAGATCCGTCTCACTATATTTCTTGTCCTGGATTCGCTTTCGATGCGATGCTTCGAACCACAGGTGTACAGCTAGAGCTTCTCACAGATTACGACATGTATATGTTTGTGGAGGCTGGTATTAGGGGAGGAGTAGCGCAAAGCATTAAACGTCATTGCGTAGCCAATAACTCCTACATACCTGAGACATATGATGCATCCAAGCCATCCACATTCCTGGAGTACATTGATGCAAATAATTTGTACGGGTGGGCGATGTCTCTGCCGCTTCCAATTCGGCATTTCCAATGGGCAGACACATCAATTGATGTCGTGTCTGTCCCAGATGATTCTCCTACAGGCTACATTATTGAGTGTGATGTGGAGTACCCTCCCGAGCTCCACGAAAGTCATAAAGACCTGCCATTTCTCTCTGTAAATCAGTGCCCGCCCGGCTCAAAGCAATCAAAGCTGATGACAACTCTTGAAAATAAAGAGCACTACATTGTCCACTACAAAAATCTACAGCAAGCAGTATCTCATGGGCTGAGAGTGACTAAGATACACCGAGTCCTACAGTTTGAGCAGTCGGCATGGTTGGAGCCCTATATTCGGCTGAATACCAACAAGCGGAAAGCAGCAGCCAACGAGTTCGAGAAGGAGTTCTTTAAGCTCGCTGTGAACTCGACATTTGGTAAACTGATGGAAAATAAAAGGCGGAGGCTCAAAATGGAGTTGGTGTGCTCCGAGAAGAGGTTCAAGAAGTTGGTGTGTCGTCCGTCCTTCAAGGACCGTACAATGTACGAACCGAATTTGTCTCTAGTCCACCTTAATCACGAGACCATCATTTTCGACAAGCCGATCTATGCCGGACTGGCCGTACTAGATCTTTCAAAGACTCTCATGTACGACTTCCACTACAATACCATGAAACCCCGTTACCATGACAATATTCACCTGATGTATATGGATACAGACAGTTTTGTGTATGAGATCCAGACAACAGACTTTTACTCAGACCTCAAAGCCGACCCTACACTGATGGCCAAATTCGACACCAGCTGCTACCCTTCCGACCACCCATGCTTCTCCCCCATCAACAAGAAAGTTGTCGGTAAATTCAAAGATGAATGTGGGGGAGAAGTGATGGTGGAGTTTGTAAGCCTACAGGCCAAACTCTACGCCTACAGGTGTGGTGGTAAGAGCGAGAAAAAGGCCAAGGGCATCCAGCGATGTGTGGTCAAAAAACACATAACATTCGACGACTACCTGGATGCCCTGCAAGACCACCGCACAATGAGGGCAGGCGTTAGAGCAATTCGCTCCCGTCAGCACATACTCTATACTGAGTACAGCAATAAGCTGGCCATAACGTGGGAGGACGACAAACGGCTGATCTGCGAAGATGGTATCCACACAGTCCCCCACGGATATGTATGAGGCGACGAATAATTTTTTTTTCCTGTAAATAGTTTTTGATTTAAATAGTTTGGCAGTTTGGTAGTTGTTTCCATTTGTTGTATAGTTTTTTTCTGTTTTTTGTTTTATAGTTTTCATTTTGTTGTACAGTTTGTGTTTTTGCTGAATAGTTTCCATTTTTGTTGTAAAGTTTAAGTTTTTTAATGTATAGTTTCTGTTTTGCTCCATTTTTGTTGTGTAAAATATGTTCTTAATTTAATAAATACAATTTTACCTACATATTGTTTATTATTTTTAATATAGAACCTATATCCCACGAGGTACTGATACTTATAAATATCTTACAGAATGGTGAAATGTAATTATACACAAACATTAAAATATCTGCTTCCATGCAGCTTTTAAACACGAGTACGCAAATACGGACTTGTTTAGGAATGTAATTATACACAGACATTAAAAATATCTGCTACCATGCAGCTTTTTAAATACGAGTACGCAAACAAGAGAAGAGAATATTACTTGTGAGTTAGAACTTTGAAAAATTTCTGGTCCGCTATGATGGGTTAATAAATGTTTTTTTTTTTAAATTATCATTACTTTAACTATCGCATCCACAAAGATAGTATCGATAACATATATTTTAGTTAAAACCTATAAATGATAAGACTTTAAGAAAAAATGGTGGTTACAACAGCAAAATGACTGTGGATTTTGTGGTTTTCGTCTATAAGGGTCATAATAATGCTGGTACGGGATAGGAAATCGACCTTACATACACTAACGTACTTTAGAAACCTACACCCGATGATAACATCCATCAGATGAAATCAAGATGGCGGTCTCCAATAAATAAGATGGCTGCCTCCGGCAGACAACGATGGTATATATTTTTTATTTTGATAGTAAATTTATTTTAAAGAATGCGGTGTAACGAAAAATTGTAACAGGGGTGAGTGGGGTGTTCGATAACGATATCATTGTAACATAGGAGTGGGGTGCTAGATGGTGTATACGTAATATAGAGGAATTGGGTGTTCGATGCGCAGGTATTTAATTAAAATTGTATTAAATAATATATTTTTAAATTTTATTTTAAAATTTTGATTATTTAATTTTTTATAAATTTTAATTTTTTTCCCATTAAAATCGGATAATACATAAAGATTTTCAAGATGGTGGACGAAACTCAAAATGGCGGAATGATCTAGAAAACAAAAGGGCGGAATGTTCTAGAAAAACAAAATGGTCGTCGGGGTCAAAGGTCAAGGTCAAATACAAGATGGCCTCCGGAAGTGGCGTAATCCAAGATGGCCGCCGGAACTGACGTAATCCAAGATGACCGCCGCGGATCCCCGGATCCCCCACCCCACACCCCTGTCCCAGGATGAACCAAATACACCTACTCATGACCTTGACCCCGGCGGCCATTTTGGATCTGCCATTTTGTATCCGCCATTTTGGATGACGTCATTTTGTTTTCTCGAACTTACCGGCATTTTATTTTCTTTTGAAATATGACATCACCGTTGCAATTTCCGTTACGCCCGCCATCTTTAACTTTTTTATTTATTATCTGATTTTATTGAAAAAATTTAAATGTATAAAAATTCAATTAATAAAAGTTTAATAAAAATATTAAAAAAACATACATTTACGACACGGAGCTCGGAGCCCTCGGTTCGAACCCAACGAGTGCAAAAATAATTTAAAATGGCAACCAATCCTTCCCTCACTGTGGCTGCAGGCAGACTGACCCCCGCCACTTTTTACCATGCATATATATCATCAGGTAGTATGACGTCATGTCCGTCATCTTGAAAATCCATAATTTTTATGTTAGAAATTCGGGAAAAATTAAAAAAAAAATCATTAAAAAAATTATCAACCGAATTAAATAATAAAAATCTTTTAAAACACCGTTGCACTTTTCGTAACGGCCGCCATCTTGAAAATCTGTAATTTTAATACTAGAAATTCCGGAAAAATCCCAAAAATCATCAAAAAATGTATTGATTAAGGAAATGATTGATTCATGTCCATGGTTCGATCCCTGGGTGATACAAAACAACTTAAATTTAAAAAATTCCACAAAAGTGACAGGTATGATAAAATAAAAACACCACAAGTTCTTCTAAAAAAACAAAAAAAAATTATTACATAAATTCTACACTACTACAAGTACAAAAAAACACAGACAAATTCCTAAATTCTTGTGGATTTCTCGATTCAAACAGTCTTCTTATTGTACGGACGGGTACACGTCGTTTGCCCTACAGGCGTTTGCCCTAAACGTAGGGATAATGCCTGTAGGGCAAACGACTTTAGGGCAAATGCCGTTTAGTGCAAACGACTGTAGGGCAAACACCGGCAAGCACTCATGTTTTGGATTAACGAAACCACACCAACTTTTAGGGCAGACGCCTGTAGGGCAAATGCCTGTAGGGCAAACGACTGTCGAAAAACTTCTTTTAGGGCAAACACCTTTAGGGCAAATGCCGGAGCTTGGTCCGAATGGGATTATCAAACATTTTGTGCAAACGTCTTTAGGGCAAATGCCTGTAGGGCAAACGCCTGTAGGGCAAATGCTTTTAGGGCAAATGCCTGTAGGGAAAATGCCTTTAGGTCAAACGCCTGTAGGGCAAATGACTTTAGGGTAAACGAAGTTTAGGTTATTTTGGGTAATGTAGGTTTTTCAATTATGTATCGATTCAAACAGTGTTCTTGTAGTTTATATTTCCTCCGCAGGTGGCAGTACCTCAAATGTTTTCCCTCTAGATGAAGTTGGGGGCGCGTCGTTTTGCCTAAAATCGTTTTGCCTAATCGTGTTTCCCCACCTTCGTTTTGCCTAAAATTCGTTTTGCCTAAAGTCATTTTGCCTAAAGTCATTTTGCCTAAAGTCATTTTGCCTAAAGTCGTTTTGCCTAAAGTCGTTTTGCCTAAAGTCGTTTTGCCTAAAGTTAGTTGGCCTAAAGTCGTATTGCCTAAAACCATTTTGCCTAAAATCGTTTTGCCTAAAGTCGGTTTGCCTAAAAGTCATTTTGCCTAAAGTCATTTTGCCTAAAATCGTTGTGCCTAAAGTCGTTTTGCCTAAAATTATAATCGCATGCTTAAGTTCCCCTAAAGTCGTTTTGCCTAAAATCGTACTGCCTAAAATTCGTTTTGCCTAAAGTCGTTTTGCCTAATGTCATTTCGCCTAAAGTTGTTTTGCTTAAAGTTTCAGCACTTCGCTTTCTTTAACAGACAGTTAACTTGCCGAGCAGTCGTTTTGCCTAAAATCGTTTTGCCTAAAGTCATTTTGCCTAAAAGTATTTTAGTATATTCTTGTTCCATATAATGTGTATAAATACATTACAGCCACTTGTAACTCTATTCGTGGATTCTGGAACTACTACCGAAACATTGTGAGAGGTTCGACATTCTGCTACAAGAGTGGAGGGTGTTCAGTATCGCCTGCATCTTTCAAGGAGGAAGGGTAGTTCGTTTTTGAGACAATAGGTAGTGTGTCGCTCATCAAGTATCGTCTGCATCTTTCAAGGAAGATGGGTAGTTCGTTTCCGAGACAAATAGATAGTGTGTCGCTTACCATTACTATTTATCGTCTTTTAAGGTTGCTTCCTTCTTAAATATTTGAGCGCAGTTGTCCCATCTACGCAATGCATTCAATGCTGCGAAACGCACCACGCCTATACTAATTACTCGCAAACAAGATCTGTAACAGTGGGGTATTATTACGCGATAAAAGACAAATAATAAATCTACTAATTTCATGTTGTACATTTTGACTGCAAATTAAGTAAACTGAGTAACCACGTTCTGAAATGCGCTTTTTCGCCATTTTCACAACTTTTTTTCTATTTAAATATATTATACGGAAAATGTAAAACATGATTTTTTCACCTTTCGTGGAGAAAAAAAAATGTTATTAACAAAACATTTATTTACGGAGACACGCATATACGCTTAACTAGGAAAGACCCTTACGTATAAAGTATTATTGTTTTTGAAGGAATATTATACACTCCTGCACTATTATTTATAACTTAGGGTAGATACTACGACAGTTTAATTATACTAAAACTGGTAATATTTTTGGAGTCCTAGAAGTACATATTTAGTGGTTTAATGTTTCCAGAGAAAAAATTTAAATAGAATTTCCTGTATGACTTATTTATATATCATTTCTATAGCTGAGTAATATGTAATAAATACTCTGAAATCAAAGGAAAGAAAGCGATATGGTTAGTGAACGAAACGGAAACTTGTTTAATAAAACATGTTGTTCGGCAACTTATCATTTCATGGAATTATTATTATTATTATTATTTTAAATCCACAAAGAGTTGTTTGTGGTAATGTTGTTGCCTTTGTATCGCTGTGACGCCTTTACGTTGAACTTCCCCTTCTAAAGATACTGCAAGCCTATAACATTTTGGTTTAGTAATTTTTATGAAAATAATCTGAAGACGAGTTTAAAAATAACACAAACGTATACAATCAAGTTTACTTCTGCTATGTATGTTTGCTATAATCAATAAATTTTTATTGCGTTAGCAACTTGACTTCACCTAAGCCACTGACAAAACCTGATATATGTTTCAGAAACGGAATAGCGCTTATTAGCCTACTTTACTCTAAGAAAATTAGTATAAACTAATATATCGTCTTTAGTCACACCGCATAACTGTATGTATATTTATACTAAAAATATTTGTAAAATAATGATAATCACTAGAAAATACGCCTATGTTTAACCAAATGCTGTGCAGATCAATACTGGCCACTATGTTTTATACGTTAGGAAAGTGAGTGGAACCACCGCTACTAGCACTACCTCTTGTTGCTGGATGCAATATAATTCGAAATAATGCTTTGTTATAGCACTTTAGAGATTTTTAATCGCGTTTTTCAGGTACTTTTGATAATTTAAAGTCCAAATAAGGCTAGAATAATGGTAATTAATAATCTTTCTTTTGTGTTACATGTAAATTCACAGTAATTTTAGTACACATTTTCTGAATTCAACTCTCAACTTTTCAATGTAAACGAATACGGCGAAACACCTAACTTCATCCACATCCCGCTAGGATCGCTGTTCAAAGTAGTTTCCGCTACTCTTGCCGAATTTCCGGTATTGCTCTGTATTATATTTGGTTTACCTCATTCGGCAATGAAACGTATGATTTTATGATATGTAGTTTTTCATGATTTATGACGTATTTTCACATAGTTTTTTATTTTTAATTTAATCGGAAATTTTTTTACGTCTGTAATTTGGTTACTCTATGTCATTTAAGTATGCCATGGTTCCAGGTACTAAGCAATTTAAAGTAACGATGATGTACTTTTACATTATTTTTTTATTAAATAATTTTTTCCATGCAATCCCTGTTTTCACACCTTTACAATGATAGCGTAGTACGCCACCTTGGTTGTAATATGGAGCGAAATAAGTAGGCCACGTAGCGCGACACCTGAAGCATTTTATTGTGAAATTTAAGTAATTTGAGTACCTACTAGAAATGCGTATCGTCCCAGAACAGTTTTCAGAAATGTGAGCTACATTGTGTAGTAAAAGAAAGTAGTTTTGAAATGGTAATCTATAAATTTATATTAAGAGAATAGATTTGGTTAACCACTTTTAATTATTGTAGTTAGCTTTGCTTAAGCCAGCCTGCCTGAAGAGAATCTACGGTGATTTTTTTTAACAGAATTTAATTTCGGTTTATATTGGATTCATAATTGAGAATATTTTCAAATTAGTGAGAGGAGGTAGTATTTGTTTTGCTATGATATTGACGATCCTACCATGTCACAAAAACTCTGATAATAATGATAAGAATTAATTGCTTGAACCTATCAATATTATAGTCGACTTTATTTTGATTTAAAAACCTTAGATGTTTATATTACTTCTATAATTACGTCACATAGATTTTTAATTCTGTTAATTGCTATAATACCTGTAAACCTGTGCTATTCGTTTTCTTTCCAATACATTAAAAAACATTGTAATAAATAAATTGCCATTATATTACATTTATTATTACTGTAAATGGGAGACTTGGTATTTTCCCTTTAGTATAGCCGTGCGAAGTTGGGTCGGTCAGCTATTAATATAATAATATAAAGGTGGAGGTGTTTCGAGTACTATGGCACTAGTTCCAATTTTGAGAAATCAATGTGTTTAGTGAGTAGGTAAAACTAAACGAAAGACAAAAATTTTACCGTCTGTTTATACAAGTACATATATAGTTATTTAAATATGATAAAGAACAACTGAAATTCTTTCAAAAGAGCCATACGCCAGCGACCGTATGTTACTGCGACGCCATTCAGATTTCACTCTAAATTTATTTTGAACTTTTGAGGCTAAGTTATAATGTAAACTACGTGGTTTTAGTTTATTTAATCTTCGACACATTTGTGACTCTGAGTCCTAATATATTTACTTATATTGTATAAAACACTACATATTATAACTTGAACAGTGAAAAAATATGTTGTGATTATTATTTTCCTGTTTATATATTATCGCTGTTACATCTCTTTATATTTTGGTTTTATTTAGTAAGAAAATGTAAGTATTAGAACTCTGAGTCACAACAGTGTCAAACAAGTTATGATATTTTCAATCCATCACCTCTTATAAGGACCTCGCCAAAATACATAACATTATATTTTTACTATATATGGACCTTTGAAAAATGCGGAACTGTCATATAGGAGATGCACACTTTTAGATATTACCGAGTACTTATCTTTAATTCTGCATGGCAACGCTTAAAATTAACATTAAATAACGAAGAAATTATTCTTAAGTTATTTACAAGTAGACTTACCAATTCCTTAAGTACTTCATGTTGCACATATGTATTTCCACCAAGCGCCCTTCTTAAAAAATTTAAGACACTAATATTAACGTAAGAATATTGTTTTGGTATTTTCAATATTATCTACAACATGTCCAAAGTAATACCATCCTCGTTGTCCGCATCACTATTTTATTACATGCTCTACTTAGTTTAAATACTAACAAGTGAAAATTTAATATTTATAGGAAATAACAGTGTTCTGGTGTAAACACGCATATTCAAATACAGCTTACATTTTAATTCATATTATAATTTATTTGTTTAAAGCAAGCATATGCCGCTTTCAAATTATAACATGTTACAAATTATTTTTAAATAAATTAGATAACAGAAAAATTTGATCTAAAGATTCAGACACCTGTTTTTTTGCTAGGCTGAAAGATATTTTATCTTGTAGAAAATATTGAAGTTGTGACATCTTCAGAATTACTTGTTCACAATGAAATGCATAGGCCTACTTTGGTTTCAGAACAGAGTTTAAAAGCTTGGGAGGTAAGTAGCTCAATTAAAATTTGACGTTGTGGCCCACTCAATATTCGGGATAAGCATTTGGCGTTGTAGTTATTATAGACTTCAGCGTTGTTGTCAGTTAAGGATTGGCCGTTGAGGGCAATAAATTCATGATTCGGCGTTGGGGTAACTTCATTATTCGATGTTGAGGTCACTTTATGATTCGGTGTTGAGGTCACTTCGTGACTCGACGTTGATATCACGTCGTGATTTGGCGTTGTGGCCAATAAAGCATTCGGCGTTGTTGTTGACTACGGTACAACTACCTTTTATGATTACATTTTTCGAAACCTTATAAAACATTTTATGTTATTTAATTATTAACTACCATAAAATAGTTTTACAATTAAAAAGTAATTATTATTAATTATTCCAAGGTCCCCTTGTACTGGCACTAGGAGTTGAACAATAAACCCTGATAGCAAACCATGGGCACCACAAAGCTATAGTAAAACGAAAATAATAATAATACTTAAATATACGATGGCTGAGTACCCATCAGTTTGGTAGAAATATGCTTGAAGGTTTGTTATTTTGAAAATAAAAGTGTCTTTCTTAAATCAAAACGTAAATGTCGAATACCATATAACTAATTGCATGACTGATTTGACGCGAATCGATTATGTAATGTTAAAAACTAGAAAACCGCCCCGGCTTCGCATGGGTAGCAGAGCACATATGCCTACATAAACGGAAGTTACGATCCTGATCCAGAAAGGAATATGCATACAAAATTTCAAGTCGATCAGACGTATAGTTTTGGAGATCTCGTGATGGGTCAGTGGTATTTCGCTTATATTTATAGATAGAGATACGGAAATTTCGTGCATTCGTTTAGTCGCAAGTTATCATGTAAACCTTCACACTCTCGCACTTTGTTCACGATTGGACCGCAGTTATTTGGGCACGCCCCTCTACGACCGTGAGCCAACTATGCCCAGCCAGGAGTGAAGTAAGCGAGTCAGGCAGGGCCAATTGACAAGGACAAAATTGTCCTCGCTAAGAAATCAACCAATTGGATAGCAAACGCGGGTTGCGCACACCTATGACTTTGAATTATACCCTGAGTCCAGACGAATCCACGAAATTTCCGGGTCTCTATTTATAGATTATGGCATAGTCTTAATTTTTGAGACGAATGATTACAAAATAAGACGAAAATAATACATCGGTGTCACAATTAAAGGTGGTTTAACGTAGATAAATAAACGAAACATTATAGTTGGCCGAAAAGTTTAATATAATTGCCTCATATTCTGAAATCTTATAGTGTTGTATTTTGTTGCATTACTTGACTACCAAATTTGTCACAAGTAGGCTGTGGAGTTCTCATGTTATGAAGTAAAAGTTTTATATTATATGTTTAAGTATCTTAGAATCTAGTGAATTAATAAATTTACGTAAATAACAATTTCGTTATAGAACAGTGGACTGGTTGTTAAAATGTGTCAAACATTTCAGGAGATTTGATATTAGCGACATCATTTAAAATAGTTCAATATTGAAAGAAAAAAAGAGAGAGAATGCATTATCTTCTTGTTTCTCATAAAGTTATCTTTTCTGTATTATATTTATTTAAAAACTAAATTTGCTGCGAGTATGGCGTATAGCTCCCAAGAAATTAAATAGGTTAAAATTTGTGTAATGGTTCCTGCAATATTATATATGCTGCAACCGAAACGCTGAATAAACAAATACGTATTACTGAAAATGTTTCTAATAACCATATTTTGATGCGAAACACTTACTTTGGACAGGTATCCGGATTTTTCCCATTGGACAACACAGGTTAGTCATTCGAAATAGCTACCTATCCGGATTTCAGTAATGGGGAAACTAACGCCTTTAAAAATTCTGAAATATGCCTAACCAGAATAAGTTCCCTATACGGATATTTACATCAGTACAATAAAAATCAGACGCCAGGAAAGGACAGCTATCCGATTTGTAAAGGTCACTAATTTAGAGTTTCGTGACTTGGTGCCAAATTAAAATAGCCAAATAGGACACTTATCTGGATGTTAACTCACACGCCACAGTTTTCAAGAAATTGTTCGCTTTGCTCACATATTGTATTAGGTTATTGCAAATTGTGCCATGTATAAAAAAAGTCGAGCTTTTGGTTAACCGTAAGCGGTAGATTACTAATCCCCTCGGTTTTATTAAAGTTGATTTCTAACGCGCCCGAAGTTTTCGTGTTTTGCATTTCCTCGTTCCATGATGCATTATCCGGAAACTTTGAGATATATCTTACAATGTCGACGTTACTAGCAATAAACTTGTGCTTAAATTCCATTTTCAAGATTTGTTTAAATATATTTGGCATTTACGTGGGCTAATAGTTGTGAATTTTATGTTTACATACTTTTTAAAGAGGAATCGTCACCTGAATTTCGTCCTCGTGGTTTGTCCTAGTGGTTCGTGTTTTAAAAACAAAATATATTTATTTAAACAGACTCGTGGTTTTCAGAATGACTCGATGTCACAGTGCGGGTTAATGTGTCTGGGTACCGTAAAGGCCCTGCTACAATTGACTTGTCCAATGCCATGTCCGTTGGACACAACTCACCTATTGGTCCACGAAACCCTGTGACGTCATATTTCTTGTCCCTTCGTGATCAAGCAGTTGGCAATCTTTTATAATTTTGTCCCTTATTGAGTTTTCCCATGCAAGAAAAATAAGTTTGAAAACATGCAAAAAATTTAAACAATCATAAATTATTTTTAAAAAAACGTAAAATGTCTACAGAGGATCACAAACCACGCGGGAAAAATAGTAGTATACAAACAATAAAAACAAAGTGAATTGTGTGATTTGACCATTATGTACCGAAATTGGAAATAGGTCACGTAATTACTTTGCCATTGAAATGTCAGTGTACCGAGCTACCTTTCAAACAGAATAAGCTTGGCAATATTCACATCATCTATATTTTTAAAGCGATTTTGTGGCCTCTAAAATATCTACTAGTATTATAATTTTTTAAAGGGATTTGTGGCCTCCAACTTTTGCAAATGGCCACAACACATCAGACAAATGAAGAAGGAAATATTAAAATGTCGCTCAAAACTACTGCACCCTTGTGTTGGTATTTGAAATGTTTAAAATTGGACAACTCGGGACATAACTGTTGTGGCAGCATATTTTCGTGAGAGGATGAGACCAAGAGACCAAGAGACATGGCAATTGTAGCTGGGCCTTATTAAAAATAGGCGAAAATTCCAATACTGCATTTATCTGACTGAAATTTCAGAGTAGCGGCTATTTTCCGTGATATTCTTTTGGTTTATAGTAATAAATTATTCGCCCAGACCATTTGCGAAAAATTAATTTCTTCCGTTTAATTTTTATAGGATTCAAGGGTTCAATTTTTTTCCGTTGTCTCATAAGAATAATGCCCCCTCTACACTTAGTCCGAACGTTCGCGAACGTTCGCGAGCGCCAAGTGTGGAGGGGTGGTTGGCATGTGATGGCTTGTGTTCGTGTTAGTTCGTGGGCGCTCGCCTCGGTGTCGTTTTTTTTTTTTTGGAACAAGTCAATGGAAGTTGGGCCAACGCCCGTAATGTGTGCAGCTACACTTGGCCTGCAAGCAGTAACCCAAGAACATGCAGCGAAGTTATCTTGGTGTTTATATTTTCTTGGTAAACAACACACAGTAAACTATAGCTGCCTGCAGTGTACCATAAGTACATCAATACTCTTTATAGCAGACACTTTCAGTTCATTCGTGTCTGATTCATCTAGTTCGCTTCGGCATTGGGAATCGCGTTTGCAGGCCAAGTGTGGATGGATGGTTCATTGGCATCTGAAAAAATTCGTCTTTGTTCGCATTCGTGTTGAAATTCGAGTTAGCCTGTCAAGTGTAGAGGTAGTATAACATATGCCCGTGTACTTCTGCTCCCTCCTTTTTTTCCACCGCTTTTTCGACACTTCTTTTAGGCCAGCGGCTGTCCTAAGTGCCTGGGTAGATAAAAAAATCAGTAAAATCATAAAAAGTGTAAATAAATTAAATGAGCTTAAATCTAGCACCAAATTTTGTTCTTGATAACGTATGTGGAATTTTGCTCGTCTGCCTCCACTATAACCACAGTTGCTCTTCGGCAATCTCAATTACCAAGAACCGTAATCCCATTTCCTACCTCGTCCATTCCTCTCTGTACTATGGTGATGACATTCATGCTATTCACTTTAGCATTATATAGACATAGAAAATTTGTGCTTACAGATACACCAGTTATGTAATGGGTAGAGACTGGAAAATTTTGCAAGTTCAATTACATGTCGGCTAGACTTTACCTCACTATGTTCACTGAATACTCTGCAAGTTTTAAGCTGTTGTTGCTCAACTGCATTTCCGTTTTTACACAATCAATCAAAATGCGATTTTATCCTATTTTCTGTTGCGGTATTTGGCATTTGTTCATATGTCTACACAGCGTGCGAAAGAACTGAGATCCGCCACTACATTAGCAAACTCAACATGGTTGTACATGCGTTGAGAGTATTGATTGCCCTAAAATTAATCCTACTAATATTATAAACGCGAAAGTTTGTAAGTATGGATGAATGGATGTTTGTTACTCTTTCACGTAAAAACTACTGAATGGATTTGAATGAAATTTGGCCTACAGCTAGCTTATAACCTGGATTAACACATAGACCCCATATTAATATGAAATTCCATCCCTAAGGGAGTGAAAAAGTGATAATTTGATTTTATAACAGAAATATAACAGAAAATATCATAGGTCATAGACATGCAAGTAGTGATTGAGTGTAATTTCTCTATGTCTGACACACGATCATACACATAGTAAGGTTTGGCAAATTAATATTTTTCTCCTTGGTGAGACCAGTCCGCTTAGTGGAGCTCGCAGCTGCTAGTAAAATAAAGGCGCTAATAACAGTTTTGTTCTTAACTTCGAAAATAGATAGAGTTGCCTTGAATTTTAAACGCACCATCGTTTGATGCGTTTGTCATGTATTTAATTTTCGTTTGTTTGTGCCGTATGCATTCCTATACCATTCAACCGATTGCGATGAAATTTGGTGATTTGTTATGCGCATGCCCATGAAGGTTACTGAGACAGTATAACTATTTTTCAATAGTTGGAGCACGAATCGTGTCAAAAAATGTGTTTATTTCATTTTATATAGCGGCACTTCGTCTGTTTGTGTTGTAAAAGTGCGCACGCATGACACAATTTATTTAAATATAAAAGAGAGACAGAGATAGTGATATATATTTATAGAGTGAGATAGAGACGGAGAGATAAGTTGAGATAGAGCGAGGTATAGAGAATGAAATGGGTTAGATAAAGAGATATACCTATAGATGTATAGAGCTATATAGAGACGTATATATAGAAGATATAGAGATAGTGGGAAGTTTATATGTAGATATAAAGAGATAAATAGAGATAGCGAGATACATAGATGTATATAGATGTAGATAGAGATAAATATATATAGAGAGATGGCTAGATGATTTGTATATGTGGAACTACTTCAAACATATAACGAAACAAAACTGAATGAGGCATTGCAATGCAGGTCGAGCATTAGCTAGATAATGGAATCTTTTCAATATTAGTAATCTCTTATTTTTCATCTTTTTTCTATATTGCTTTATAAAGTCTAAATTACATACAGACCAGGTAAATAACTATAAACTGGCAGAACAACGTCTGTCGGGATCTGAAAGTGATATACATTAATTTTCAAACTTGACATTCAAAATAAGAAGACAATTACTAACTACATCTGATTTAGAAAAAGGTCCCCTTCACCCTGTGTTCAGCCCGGGCAACGCCGGGTATTGCAGCTAGTATGTGATATTTCGCGTACCTAGTTATAGGCTGTTATTATTAGTTAATTACTCATATTCACATAAATGAGCTATATGACTGGCCTCAGGTATATCAATTGTAAAATATGTAATATACATTCAATATACAATCAATTTTAATCATCGGTAGTATTTTATATAAGTCAAGATAGAACCATGAAGAATCCTATCGTTTAATGAACTTATAAAACATGTATTTTTCAATGCGTATTCAGCCTACCAGAAAAGTTTCTAGTAGGCTACGTATGAATATAAATTAATGAAATTTTCAACTAGGCATGTATAATTATAAATATAAAAATTTACCAAAAAACAAAACACATACCATTGATAATCCAGTGTATAATATCATTTAAAAAATAATTATTTTCAGAATATGTATTTCTAAGCACTATAGTAAAATGAAATTAACAAAGGCTGTTATATTTCGGGGGGGGGGGGGGGGGGAAATTCTTATTCATGATTGATGGAATTACGATTTTGACCGTGTAAAAAGTTTAAAAGCGAATCACGAAAGTTCGGTGCAAATGTTACCGATTTTTGATTGGGCTAGAGAAAAAATTAAATTTTCGTGAGCGACAGCAACCATTGGATAGAGAGACACTGCTGGTATGTGCGTATAGAATTGAAATATAAAGTAAACTCAAACTGTTTCAGAAAAATATCACGGGATACATAAATAAGTTGACTACACCACAAACATACTATATACCTTAACAGAGCACACATATAATTCACTTATCTCAGTCTCGTAACATTTAAATTATGGCATGCAGTATGATCGTAGTAACAAGCCTATTATGTTTCATTTCAAATTAGATTTATTAATCCTAACAGAATAAATGTAATTAGTAAAACGATCAGCTTTTAGATTGTAAGATACTTCGGGGTTATTTTACATTACGATAAATCCCATGTGGCATCGCAAATTAAACTAATGAGGCCAGCCGGCCTACTATATATATATATATATATATATATATATATATATATATATATATATATATTATAATATTCTTTTTTTTTCTTCAAGTGCAAAATTTATTTAACTAAGTTAGGAAAACACATTAACCACAAATTTCTTGCCGTTCGGGTTTATAACAGTGAAATTTTCTAAAACAAGAATAATGTAGTCCGAGGTTTCAGTGCGTGTATACAGATTTTCACATAAACGTTTTAGTGCAAGAAGTATTAAATTATTAAAAATAATGAATTTATGTTTATAACAGGGTTTAAAATTAACTTCCGTTAATTTCTACTCACTTAAGTATTCATGTCCAGGGAAACATTATACTATAGAATTTTATTATTAATAAAATGGTGTTTGTTTGGTTATAGTGTCGTGCTATTTTGTACGATGCTGTCTGCAATTTCCATGGATTGCCGAGTCTCTGTTGTGATAACAGTTTTTACTAGCACATTCTATTAAATAAATATGCATTATGTTCTACAGCAAAATAATGTATATATATATATATATGAAAATTAAAATTAAATGTATACCTTCAAACAAAGCTCACATGTCATAAATTAAAATTAGTTCTGCGAATCTAATATATTAAACTGAACTAGTATTATAAAAAATTATTACTTATAAACATTATAATATAATCAATTTACATTTTACGCATATTCATAAAATTGCTTTCCTTTGTACTTATACGCAGCCTTGTGACCGGAAATTAAACCAGCATACTCATTGTTTTAAATATGACTTGTAGCGCCACCTGTTATGGTTAAACTGAACTAAATGATCCTTTACTTGTGCTAAACATGTTGTTACGAGATATACTACTAGTCACGCCATCTATGCGCCAAATGTGAACGAAGTATTATTCTGAATATTTTAGAGATTAAATTTATGTATCCGAATGTCGTTTTGCCTAAAGTCGTTTTGCCTAAAGTCGTTTTGCCTAAACTTGCATAGCACCACTCCACATTCTCAGGCAGTGATCAAACCTTACAGTCATTTTGCCTAAATTCGTTCTGCCTAAAGTCGTTTTGCCTAAAATTCTAGGCATCTGTTTAGCTTGCCCTACAGTCATTTTGCCTAAAGTCATTTCGCCTAAAAGTCGTTTTGCCTAAAGTCTTTTGGCCTAAGGTCGTTGTGCCTAAAGTCGTTTTGCCTAAAATTCTAGGCATCTGTTTAGCTTGCCCTACAGTCATTTTGCCTAAAGTCATTTCGCCTAAAAGTCGTTTTGCCTAAAGTCGTTTTGCCTAAAGTCATTTGGCCTAAAGTTAGTTTGCCTAAAGTCGTTTTGCCTAAAGTCGTTTTGCCTAAAAGTCATTTTGCCTAAAGTCATTTCGCCTAAAGTCGTTTTACCTAAAGTCATTTTGCCTAAAGAACATTTTAGGCTAAATGACTTTAGGCTAAACGACGTGTACTCGCAAAGTTTACCAAACCGTCGCTAGATGGCACTTATGTAAGCCTATATCGAGATTTGGTGGGAATTAATGTGGTATGAACTTCCTAGATTTTTACCAACAGATGGTTCCCTGCGCTAAATTCAATGTTATCGGATATTTTTTTTGTAAAATATTTCGGAACATTAGGTGATGTAAGGTCATCGACCAAAAGAAAATCGTGTAATAAAGAAACAGTATTGGCGATATAACAAAAATATCGCTGGAAAAAGGTTCAACCTTTTTTCCGGGGCTTTGCTTATTTCTATTTCAGCTGTCACACGCGCATTACGCTATTATTACTTAAAATATTACGAGCATATAGGTAAATAATGTGAATACTAGCTGTTAAACATTTTCTTAGTTAGCATACTATTACTAATGCGGTTAAACTCCTACATATTGTTCATAGTATTTTATTCTGGAATGTATACACAACATACAGCTGAAGTACACAATAAAGAAGTATTCCAGTTCATTTTGTTCTGGGTTTTCCATAATTTGCATTTAGTTTGTAATGTTTGTGTTAGATCACTTTGACGTTCAGTTATAATAGTTGGCCGATAATAGTCATTGGTTGGCATGATTATTAAAATAGGCTATATCTGTAATGGAATATATATTAAAATATATCCATAATATTTCCCATATTTCCATAGTGGATTCCACTTATATTCCCAAAATAAAATAATGAAGATACGTAATGGTATTTCTCAATAATAATAATGTGACTTTACCCTACCGCACACAGAACGACTTTCTTTGCGAGATTGTATGCATATTTGTTTGTTCCACAATATTCCTTCCTTCTTCCAAAGTGACTTGCAGTGACGCGATGTAATTTTCACACTTTCTTAATAGTTCATTTTCAGGAAGATTACGCCCCTGTACATCAGTAACTTGCCCTGATGAGGATCCAGTTAATATTTGGTTAAGTCGATTGGAGTTCACGCCGTTTTAGTTTCAACCGACTATCTTCTTGGTAAGCCAGTTAACGCCGAGTTGTGCCGTGACGAATGTTTTTACGAATGACATTCTTGTGTATTGAACCAGGGCTCCTACCTGACATTTTTTGAAAGGACTCTTCTCCGAAGCTAAACCTTTCTTGAATCTTGTCCTGCCATGTAACATTTACGCTGAAAAGAGCCTCGCTGTGTCTGTGTGTAGATAATTTATTATTTTGCGGCCATTAAATTTGACAACGAGGCTCGTATAGAATTCTGCCGAATTACTGCTTTTGTTTTCTTTGAGATATCTGTCACACCAAAAAATGTCTTTCTAAAAAATTAAAAACCTTTCGTTTAAACAAGATTGATTTAGATATGAAGCATCTGTGTGCATAATAGTGTGAAATCATATCTCCCATAATTATAAAGAAAAAATCCCTGATGGCAGCCAGCCGGAAAGGTAGATTTCGCCGTACGGCCTACAAATATAAAAAAAACTTTCCGAAAAATTCAAGAAGTTTCAATAACTATGTAAAATCTTTTGAATATATCTAGAGTATCCAATGTAACAATATATTGCAAATTAATTGTTGGCTCAACAATATTTATGGAATATAAATCTAATCCAACGATACATTAGACATTCATATTTACCTCAATTAGAAATTCTGAAATTCATAGGAACTAGATCGGAGAAAATATCGTGAAATTTTCTGTAAGTCACTCTGCGAAATCTACCTAAAAACGATCTCAGGAGAAAAAAAAATTATAGTCACGTACAAACTTGATTTGTGGAGATGAACTGCACGTGCACAAATAATAATATTTTTGATACATGTTTGTTATGCTAACAGTTTTTGTTATAGTTTGCTGTCCTGTAAGCCCGCCCCACACGACGCCCAATTTCTGCTTTATATTCTATTATACACATGGGTATAAAAGTGGGTATATAAATTTCATTAGCAGAAGTGAAGAAAGAATTCGTTACTTCATACACACGATACCCAGAGTTCTAACAGAGAAAACAGCCAACATAGTTGCCGACCAAGGCAAGTAAGTCGGGTTGGATAAACCTATTGCGTACATTTAGCCAATTACTGAATATATATAATATATATATATATATATAGGTATATATATATATAGGTATATATATATATATATAGGTATATATATCGTGCCCACTGTTAAAATCGTAAGACTGTTTGTGGGCATGTGACAAATATGTAATTAACTAAATAAATTGCAATTGTTTATTTTGAAAATTATGTAATTCGGTGAATTATTTTTTTAAATATTTATTTTCTAAGCTTCACTTGCAAAAAATATAGAGAAGTTGATTCAGTGTTTAAAAACATCATAGCAATTTTGAAACTAACAAGATCGAGTTTTCATTGGAGGGTTTATTTCAAAATCTAGTAATATAAAATTTTAAGGATACAAAGGAATTTAGGTTGCTTTTATGTATGTAGTTAATTTAGGATATTTTGATAATATTACTTTAATCAGACAGTAGGTACATCTATCTAATTCACAGTATTAATTGTGCTAATTTCATTATGATACTGTAGTTCAAAATGCTACCGATTCCAATATTTTATATGTTAATTGATTACTTACTTATTAGAGTAAATACTCTGAGAAACTGTAACTAACAATTAATATGTTACCATGTAAGACCAAGAAACACGCATAGCTTAAGATAGTCTTATTTACCATAATAAGTTTCAATTTAAAGTGAAGGTAAACAATCTCGCATTTTCATTTAATGATCTTTCTTTGTGTATTATACTTTTACGTAATTCATTATTGTACATTCCACGACATATCAAAATCGTTCCTAGTTTACACTCATACATATGACATTCATTCAAATATTGTGGCAATCTGTATGATATGATTAAATGCATTTTGAAAAGTTGTACATTTCATTGGCTGTCACACATTAAATAAGACTTTTATTATACTTCACTTGTTCCCATAAAACTTATTAAGGATTAAGCTATAGACAGTCTGGGCGAATTAGCAAAATATGCACACCCTCGATGGAAGTATTTTCACCGCATACTACAGACATATTAAAAAAACGACAGATTCAGTTGGGCACATTTTATCTAAAAATTGAAAATAGGCATGAAGGTCTAGGAGGCTATTTTAACAGTAACTTTTAAACACTGAAAATGTTTTTATAAATGCATAAGTATAATCCTCTGCCTTAAATTACTTTAGGGTCATCGTTTTTAGGACGACTTTAAGTGATTATTCCAGCAGGCAGGGATAATAAAATTTTGTAAGCTCCTTTTGTTAACGCTTGTTTTTATATATAGGAGCAATATTAAATTAAGTTAATTCTTTCGCTAGTTAACCCCTCCCCCACCATGTAAAATATTACATCATCAACCTCTCTGTTAAAAAATGATTTAAAAAATATAATCCAGTCACTGAGATTAGCGCACCATCTGTTGTAAGGTTCAATTACCAGCTGCATTCTTGGACTTCAACTTTGGCAAAGCAAACCGTATGTGCTGATATCTAATTTGTGAATTATGTACTTTGTAATCATTTGGAGAATGGTTCCAACATTTGTCAACAGGGGCGACACACGTAAGGACATCTGTCTTCGAAAAGGTTCGTAGGACAAACGCCTGTAGGGCAAACGACTTTAGGGCAAATGCCTTTAGGGCAAACGACTTTAGGGCAAACGCCGGCAAGCATTCATTTTAGGATTATTGAAAGTTCGCAAACTTTTAAGGCAAACGGCTGTAGGGCAAACGCCTGTAGGGCAAACGCCATTAGGGCAAATGCCGGAGCTTGGTCCGAATATGATTATCAAACATTTTGTGCAAACGCCTTTAGGGAAAACGCCTGTAGGGCAAACGCCTGTAGGGCAAACGCCTGTAGAGCAAACGCCTTTAGGACAAACACCTTTAGGGCAAACGCTTTTAGGGAAAACTCTTGATTGGAATGAGGAATGCGAGAATATGCTTCGAAAATGCGTTTGGGGCGAATGCATGTAAGACAAACGACGCACTCCCGTACGGACTAAGACCATTACATGTCCGTAAATGTATATTCAGTTTATCAGGTAGACATATTGGTACACCACAATTTTCACACAAAGACTAAATTATCGATTTCATTAAAAGGACAGTGATATATTTCATTTCGTTTAGCACTTTGAATATTTGCTAAAGTTTTGTTACAAAATATACAGCTTTATTCTGATGAATGTACAGCCAGTCTATCACAATTCCTGTGGTGTCGTTTTAATCTTCCATAGTGTATAAACTTGCTTAGACACCTGTTGCACTGATATTTAATGCGTTCAGAGTTATTACTACAATTGTGTATTGCATAATCCCGTAATTTCAAGTTTTTTATCTTCTCACAGTACGAACAGTTGGGTGATGGAACACCGTTTGATGTTCCTTCCTTCATCAATGTCACTGGAACTGTTGACAACCATTGTAACAGTGCTGACATGTTTACTTCTGAAGCCTTTGAGGTCTGCTCTGCGGAAGATGTTGCACGCGTCGAAATCTCCTGCTGTGCTGAGAGAGTAGGTGTAGCTGTAGACGACGTCATCGAGGTATCCGCACTGGATAATGGTAGACCGTCGATCCAAACCAGTAGTATGTAAATAGGGCTCCTGAAACTGGCGCCGGCGCGTGGATTGTGATTGTCGGTCAGACATCTTGGATTGTGACGTCACGGCGGCCATTTTTGACTCAAAATTTCACAAAATTCCCCAAAATTGACTCAAAATGACTCAAAATTTCCCGTTTTCGAGGGAAATTTTCCCGTTTCGAAAAAAAATTTGGATTTCGAAAAACCACAAATGTCTTTTGCCTTAGAAAGAACACAAATTCCTAAAATAGGCTTAAGCATCCTTGTCTACAGCCTCCGATAAGCCTCTTTTAGGATTATGACGTCCCGTTGCAGGTTCCGTTACGCCCGCCATCTTGAAAATCCGCAATTTTTATGTTAGAAAACCGGGAAAAATTTTAAAAATCATGAAAAAAATTATTTAATCGAATAAACAATAAAAATCTTAAAAACCACAGTTGCAGTTATAGTTACGGTCGCCATCTTGGATTATATAAATGTACCATATTTCGTTACACCAGCCATCTTGGTTGAGTAACATGTCATTCTTACACTTTATGTTACGACCGCCATATTGGATCCTATTAATGATGCAATTATCGTTATGGTCGCCATCTTGAAATTTTGATGCCATCTTGGAAATCTTTATTTATTATCCGATTTAAATGAAAAAAAGTTCAAAATTCATCAAAAAATTAACTTAATAGAATTCTGATTATATCGATTCCCGTCCTTGGTTCGAAACCGGTGAGGGCAAAAAATAAAAAATCAACAGATCCTTCCTCCACAGAAGCCACCTACAGACTGATCTACCAAGGTATTTACCACCAGCTGGTATGATTTAATGTCCGCCATCTTGTCTTTGTCCGCTGGAGACCACCAACCTGTTTTCGTCCGCTAGAGTGTGCCGATACCATGTTAGTATAATTTTCTGGGCACCATACCATTGTCCTCAACTGTTCACCTCAAACTTTGACCTTGACCTTGAACTTTGATCTTGACCTTGAACTTTGACCTTAGACATTGACCTTGGACTTTGACCTTTACCTTGAACTATGACCTTGAACTTTCATTTTGACCTTGAAATTTGACCTTGTTCTAGTCGTTCATCATGGATCCAACATTTTATATTCAGTACAGGCTATCAGGAGCTACCGCCTACTAGTGGTCTTGGACACCATCTTGTTTTCGTCTGCTGGAGGACACCATCTTGTGTGTACTCGTCTTACCATTATGCTAATTTTATTCAAACCCGCTTTAGTGCAGTAATCATTTATTACTAAGGTGCCCAAAATCTTGAAATTTGGTCGCCTTCTAGAAATCATGTAATTATTTAGCAAGAAATGCGAGAAAAATTCCAAAAGTCTCCAAAAAAATCAATTATTAATTTACAAATTGAATCGATGGATTCCTGTCCACGGTACGATTCTTGACCAGTGACAGTTGTAACTAATTATTAAATAAATTATAGATTCTGTTTTCCATTACCTTTCGCGGAGTTTATTGACCATTCACTCCTAAATTCACCTAAAAAATTACTCATTAAAGTAATTATTGATTCGATACTTGGTTCTATCTATGGTCGAAACTAAAAATAAATTTAATTTAAATACCAGATAAGTGTAAGGTTCGAGAAATAAAACACCGCAAGTTCTTTCACTCACATAATATTTATTACTTCATTTTTTCTATTCTACTACAGGATCACTTGCGAAAGCCAGCCATCTTATAAACATTTAACCCTACATAGGCGTGAAATGACTAATTCTTAGCTCCAATCGGTTTATACTAGACAGAGACCAACCAGAACCTTTACTGACATAGTTCTTCTCTTCTTGACAGAGTTTCTGGATACCGTTTTTAACAGTTTGCTTCACATCGTCAGAACTGTAAATTACTGCAGCCGACGTCTTGAATGCACATTTCTTCAATTTGTCATGTAACGGATATGGCTTTCCATATATACAGTCCAACCACAAGTTATATTTTAATGGACTGTTTGTTGCAACGTCATCAGTAAGCTGATTGATTATGTCCTGTCTGATATCATCGAGAAAAGTACAAATGTCCTTCGACTCACCGAACGTATTTAAATAATAGTAGTCTTTCAACGTTCCACGAAATGCAGACTGCGTCAAGTAGAAGCCATTATCATTCACCTGTAGAGCACCTGTAGAGCTGGTAGCCTGTACTGAATATAAAATGTTGGATCCATGATGGTCGACTAGAACAAGGTCAAATTTCAAGGTCAAAATGAAAGTTCAAGGTCATAGTTCAAGGTAAAGGTCAAAGTCCAAGGTCAATGTCTAAGGTCAAAGTTCAAGGTCAAGGTCAAAGTTCAAGGTCAAGGTCAAAGTTTAAGGTGAACAGTTGAGGACAATGGTATAATGCCCAGAAAATTATACTAACATGGTATCGGCACACTCTAGCGGACGAAAACAGGTTGGTGGTCTCCAGCGGACAAAGACAAGATGGCGGACATGACATCATACCAGCTGGTGGTAAATACCTTGGTAGATCAGTCTGTAGGTGGCTTCTGTGGAGGAAGGATCTGTTGATTTTTTATTTTTTGCCCTCACCGATTTCGAACCAATGTCGGGAATCGATATAATCAGAATTCTATTAAGTTAATTTTTTGATGAATTTTGAACTTTTTTTCATTTAAATCGGATAATAAATAAAGATTTCCAAGATGGCGTCAAAATTTCAAGATGGCGACCATAACGATAATTGCAACATTAATAGGATCCAATATGGCGGTCGTAACATAAAGTGTAAGAATGACATGTTACTCAACCAAGATGGCTGGTGTAACGAAATATGGTACATTTATATAATCAAAGATGGCGACCGTAACTATAACTGCAACTGTGGTTTTTAAGATTTTTATTATTTATTCGATTAAATAATTTTTTTCATGATTTTTAATATTTTTCCCGGTTTTCTAACATAAAAATTACGGATTTTCAAGATGGCGGGCGTAACGGAAACTGCAACGGTGACGTCATAATCCTAAAAGAAGCTTATCGGAGGCTGTAGACAAGGATGCTTAAGCCTTTTTTAGGAATTTGTGTTCTTTCTAAGGCAAAAGACATTTGTGGTTTTTCGAAATCCTAATTTTTTCTCGAAACGGGAAAATTTCCCTCGAAAACGGGAAATTTTGAGTCATTTTGAGTCAATTTTGGGGAATTTTGTGAAATTTTGAGTCAAAAATGGCCGCCGTGACGTCACAATCCAAGATGGCTGAACGACAATCACAATCCACGCGCCGGCGCCAGTTTCAGGAGCCCCATTTACATACAACTCAAAATGGTGTTGATAGTGGTAATGATGCCATAGAGTTCTCAATAATAGCTAGATACTGGTCTAATATGTTAGTCAAGTCTGACTATCCGATCCATTCATCACCGCAGCCAGAGACGGACTGAACTCTTTTCTTTCAGTTTGTCTTTGGCGCGATATAATCAAAGCCTACTAAATCTTGTGACATTTAATTAAATGAAAAGTGAGAATGGGTTATGTTTATTGTGAGCAATATACTTTCTGGATGAGAATATTTTCTATATTTGTAAAAATATAAAATAAACTGAAATAAGGGCTTTAAATGTTGTTTCTTTCGTTAAATAGAGAAACACAATTACGTGTTTGTTTCATTTCACCAATTAACCAAGAGTGAAACATTTTTATAAAACAACATTTTCTGCAAATATTTCACGAAACATGGAAAAATTGAAGTTTGATTTTGCTGTGAAACCAACAGCAGATGGGAAATCAAACACCATTATGCATAACCTCAATAGCTACACCTGATGGGCAGATTTTTGAAATTCCACTCGAACACCAACCTGCAAATCTACACCAAGCAGTTACAAATACTCCAAACTATGCCAAGGTCAGTAACTCATTAAATAAAAGACATCAAACATGGAAAATATGGATAAGTTTGACAAATGATTTATCAAAAACATATTTGGATAGAGAACAAAACTTACATTTTAAGTAATTTTACCTGGAAGAAATTGAGGAAATAATTTTTAAAATAAGCTTAAAACAATAATAAATGAAAAATACTAGTATTATTGTGAAAATGGCATGGGGCGCTTTGTATAATATTTATCGTACATCGAGCGCCCGATGGTAGAGCAGCCGACATGTCATCGGAAGGCTCTGGGTTCGAATCCCAGTCCGGTCTATCCGAATTTTTCTCACATATTGTATACACACTCATTGAGCAGGTCCTCATCCTTTATCAATCCTTATCCTTCCCAAAATTCCTGTTACGTAAATGTGGAACGATTCACGTAATAATTAACCATCCTTTCCTGCTTCACGGAATTAATTTCGTACAGTATGTAAGACTGGTCGATATCACTTGTTCGTCAATAACCTTATACCATTAAGTTTCACTGTATATATTGATAACGTTAAAATTTTTGAATGGCTTCTAAAATCGAGATTTGACTATCAATACAGCTGTACACATTAATAATTTGTAAAATTATTACAGTTAGGCCTACTTATAGTTATCACGGAATTAATAGTAGATTAGAACAAAATAACAGTTTAAAAAAATTAAAAAAAACACGCTTTATAAATAAACAAAACTAAAAAGTACAAAATAAATAAGAGTTTAAAAAACTAAAAAAAAACACGATTTTATAGTCAAATCCAAATAAAAATTAGAAAATAAATTTTAATAAATTTAATTTATCAATAGTATAAAATAAAAAAAGTATTTTATTAAAAAAAAGCGTGGGGGGGCTTTTTAAGATATTATCAAAATAATCATCCTTCTACTCATATCTGTCAGTAAAATAATTATAACTATAGACACCATGCACCCCACGTTTTTTTTAAATAAAATAAATTTTTTTATTTTACACTATTTTAAAATTTAATTTATTAACATTTATTTTCTATTTTTTATTTGCATTTTCTATAAAAGCGTGTTTTTTAGTTTTTTTAAACTCTTATTTATTTAATGTTGTTTCGACTCTGGTATTTTAGTACATTGTTCTTAATTTGACTAGCGTATTATTCCATCCGGTGCATGTATATAAGCGAGTCCTAGACAGCAGGTCGCTCAGTTTGTTACTGGCGACGACGGTATAAGGATCACCTAGTTTGTTTCATCTGGTGCATAAGTCGTCTCAATTACCTGTTCTTGCGAACTCGATGTCATCTTTACCGACTTTAACGACGAACTCGATGGAGGTTGTACCATCGACTACGGGAACCATGACGTCAGCGCCGACGATGGTGGAGCAGATCCCGTTGGCAACGTTGATGTCAACACTGGAGGAGACTTCGATATGTGCTGTTCCACCATCAGCAGAAGTTTCATCATCAGCATTGAATAAGTACTTCAATTAATGAAGAGCGTACTTCGCATCAGTGCAAATACTGTGGAGCATCATTTACTATCCCCTCAAATGCTCGCAGACATAAAAGAAGCGGTTATTCTAATAATGTTCAAAGAATACAATTTAAGTGCAATAAGTGCAATAAACTAATTTCACGTCTCGATAACTTACATCGTCATTATAAAAAATGCTCCGAGAAAGTTAATGAACATGGTTATTATTTTGACTCATGTGTTGTACCAGCTAATGAGAATATATAAGTGAGACGCTGGTGATATGAACTTCAGTCCGTCTCTGGCAGCGGTGATGAATGGATCGGATAGTCAGACTTGACTAACATATTAGATCAGTATCTTGCTATTATTGAGAAACTCTATGGCATCATTACCACTATCAACACCGGTCTGGATCGACGGTCTACCATCATAAGTGCAGAGCCCGATGACAACGTCGTCTACAGCTACACCTACTCTCTCAGCACAGCAGGAGATTTCAACGCGTGCAACATCTTCCGCAGAGCAGACCTCAAAGGCTTCAGAAGTAAACATGTCAGCACTGTTACAATGGTTGTCAACAGTTCCAGTGACATTGATGAAGGAAGGAACATCAAACGGTGTTCCATCACCCAACTGTTCGTACTGTGAGAAGATAAAAAACTTAAAATTACGGGATTATGCAATACACAATTGTAGTAATAACTCTGAACACATTAAATTTCAGTGCAACAGGTGTTTAAGCAAGTTTATACACTATGGAAGATTAAAACGACACCACAGGAATTGTGATAGACTGGCTGTACATTCATCAGAATAAAGCTGTATATTTTGTAACAAAACATGTGCAAATATTCAAAGTGATAAATGACATGAAATATATCGCTGTCCATTTAATGAAATCGATAATTCGTCTTTGTGTGAAAATTGTGGTGTACCAATATGTCTACCTGATAAACTGAATATACATTAACGGACATGTAAAGGACTTAGTCCGTACAATAAGAAGACTGTTTGAATCGAGAAATCCACAAGACATTAGTAATTTGTCTGTGTTTTTTTGAACTTGTAGTAGTGTAGAATTTATGTAATAAAAATTTTTGTTTTTTAGAAGAACTTGTGGTGTTTTTATTTTTTCATACCTGTCACTTTTGTGGTATTTTTAAATTAAAGTGGTTTTGTATTTCTTAGGGATCGAACCAAGGACAGGAATCAATCATTTTCTTAATGAGTGAATTTTTTAATGATTTTTGGGATTTTTCCGGAATTTCTAGCATTAAAATTACAGATTTTCAATATGGCGGCCGTATCGAAAAGTGCAACGGTGTTTTTAAAGATTTTTATAATTTAATTTGGTTGATTAATTTTTTAATGATTTTTTTTTTAATTTTTCCCGAATTTCTAACACAGAAATTACGGATTTTCAAGATGACGGACATGACGTCAAACTACCTGATGATATATATATATGCATGGTAAAAAGTGGTGGGGGTCAGTCTGCCTGCAGCCACAGTGAGGGAAGGATTGGTCTCCATTTTAATTTTTTTTTGCACTCGTTTGGTTCGAACCGAGGACTCCGATCTCCGTGTCGTTAATGTATGTTTTTTTAATATTTTTATTAAGCTTTTATTATTTGAATTTTTTATTAATTTTCAATTTTTTTTCATTAAAATCGGATGATAAATAAAAAAGTTAAAGATGGCGGGCGTAACGGAAATTGTAACATTGATGTCATATTTCAAAATGCCTGAAAGTTCGAGAAAACAAAAAGACGTCATCCAAAATGGCGGATCCAAGATGGCAGATCCAAAATGGTCTCCGGGGTCAAGGTCAAGGTCATGGTACTACTTGTCCCGTTACGCTGTGTCCCGTTATGTTTTGTCACGTTACGCTCATCCAAGATGGCTGCCGTGACGTCACAATCCAATATGGCAGACCGGCACCAGGCACCACATCCTGAATCCTGGGCCCGGACCGGCTATTACACACTACTACCATAGATACGTTGATTGTGAGAAGTAATGCATTTGCTGTTATCAGGAAAACAAACCAGAGAAATTTTATCTACTTTATTTAGGTAGCAACATATTTTGTCGTATGGCATACCAGAAATACTGCATCTCCTTCTCATTTATATAGAACATAATTTTTTTATTACAAATCAGGATAACGTATTTTTTTTGGCACATTTAAAATCTCTTCTACAAAGTAATTATTTGTGAAGTTGTTACATTAATTATTATAAAGTAATCACTTTGGATCTGAACCTCCCGCCCGAGGTATTTTTTTTTTACAAGTAGTTATAGGCCTACCCAACAGATAGCATCACATATCGCGCAAAACATGGTTTTAGTTTCCATTGCAAGAGTCGCACTTCTATATTTCCATATTTGTTTTATGTGTAATAGTTAGTTAATCTTGTTTTCTTTTCATAGATCATTATACATCTTCACAAATTATGTTTATTAAGTTTATATGTATACTAGCTGACCCGGCCACGCGTTGCTGTGGCTAAAGTTTTTGTTATATTACATTATAGTAAACAATCTAAGAGGAACAATAAGAGAATGTGTAATATGGTGATATCCTTATTTGACTTTCTACTACTATAACCCTTTAGTACAATGAAATTATTTACGAACAAAGACGAAAATGTTGATGTTGGTATACAAATTCACTGGATTGAGATTTGAAGGAGAAGTACGTTGAACACAATTAATTAAAATGTTCTTACACTTGATATTAAGCAGAAATCAATAGGTACAAAATAAAAATTTATCAGATTTATTATTTCCATTTAATTTTATAACAAATATAAGTATATTACAGTATAATACAGTAAATAACATGTGACGCTTAAACTCATGAATGAGGTAGGCAAGGCAGACAGTCTTAAACTTTTAAACATTAATATCTATTTTTTTGAATTATAAATACTTTCAATTTCAATTTAATTTAACACCAATCGGTGCACAATGTTTTTGGTTAACCTGTCTTTAGCTAACACAAATAGATTCGACGGTTTCCCAACACGTGAACACGCAACATATAGTTGCCCATGAGAAAAACATGGATTTTCCAAATCTAAACCACAAATGGACATTGTTTGACCTTGAGATTTATTTATAGACATGGCGAAAGCTAAACGAATTGGAAACTGTAGCCTTTTGAAGGGTATGGTAGAATCTGATGGTATCATCGGAATACGTGGCAGCAGGACCACTTTTCCTTTAAACTTCCCAGCCAAAATGGTTGCTTCAAGAATGTTTCCGGTGATCTTTTTGATGACCAAACGCGTACCGTTACATAATTGAGGTGGATTCAAATTACGGAGGAGAATAATAGGGGAACCAATCTTTAATCGAATATTATGTGGTGGCATTCCAGGGATATCTAATGAATTTAAAAATTCAATCGGAAAATTTACACTTTCATTTTCATCAACAACAGTATCGATTGATTTAAAAGACATCAGATCGCCTGGTAACAACTGTTGTATCTGGAAGTTAATTTCGTCAACATCAACGTTTTTGGCTGCCAAAATCGCCCGTTGACTAAGCCATTCATGATTCAAATAATTATTCTTTATATCCGGGAAAATACTCTGAATCAATTCATTTTTATCCTGAACAACAGTGCAAAAATTGTCTGGTAGTTTAATGCATTGCGTATTTGGTTGCAGTTCTATTTTACCGTTCCCAATATCTAGTAGTTGTTCGGAAAATATTTGTGCTGATGGATCATTTTGCAATTGTACTCGCATATTTATGGTCAATCGAAGTGTTTCAACACTTCGCCATAAGAATGATTGTTTCAAACATGCATTAATCTCATCCGCGAAAGTAGAGCGAGGTATAACCGGTAAGGTCTGCCGGAAGTCACCAGACAAAAGTAAGATAGCACCACCGAAAAGTTTATTATTGCTGTTTAAATCTTGCATAGTTCTGTTTAATGCTTCAAGTGAATATTTGTGTGCCATTGTGCACTCATCCCAAATTATTATAGAACTCTTCCGCAACACTGCAGCTATTCCACTATTCTTTTTGATGTTACACATTGCATCTGGTTTATTATGAACGTCCAATGGCAGCTTGAATGTTAAATGTGCTGTTCGCCCACCATCCAGTAAAGTAGCCGCAATGCCTGACGATGCTACTGCTAATGCGATTTTTTGTTGAGATCGTATTTTGGCAAGAATCAACGATATTAAAAATGTCTTACCGGTTCCACCGGGTGCATCCAAGAAAAAAAACACCGCCTTGTTCAGCAGCAACAGCCAGCATAATCCGATCATAAATAATTTTTTGTTCTGCTGTCAGTAATGGTTCAATGTTCATGATAATTGTTGCTAAACTTCCATGGTCATATTGATTTTCTCGTTGTAAATCGGTATTGACTAAGTCGGTGGCTGGACGATTATGTGATGGCATACCATAATGATTAAGTGGTAAATTTGAAATAAGAACACATAAATCCTCGATCAAGACCAATGCTTCATTGTACATCTCTGGTGAATAATCTATGTTTTGGCATTGATTTGTTTGTCTAATTCGGTGCAATATGTCTTCTGTCATACAATTTTTATATTTTTCCCACAAAGTTTGTGCTTGCGAGGGATAACATGTCGTCAAAATAATTGCAAACAACTGACGAATGTTATTCGGTGTTGATGTCAACGCAGCATCAGCAAGCGTTAAGTCCCAATGGTTATCGTCTTCTAGCAATTGCAGTTCACGACATGCATCCTGGTATGTATTGAATACTCGACCATTAACTGTTCGTAAAAATTCAAAAGACGTTGGTCCGGGAACATTCACCAATAACAAACGTAAATAGAAGCACTCACGTTGCTTTGGATTTACCGTGTAAAGTCTCCCCAATGTCTTAGCTTTGAATATGCCTGTAATGGAAGGATGTGGTTTTCCTTGTTTCCGTGGCTCCCATTTTTTACTGGATTTGTTCCATGTGAAATAACGTGGAACATCACCATACACCAATGTCTTCGCGAATTGGCCAAAAACATCAGGTTTTTGACACAATGTAAAAAATTCAGTTAGAGTCGTTTTCGGAGCTTCGAACGCTCTTTGGAGAACATTTTCTTCAGTGAAGTATACACGTTGACCGTTTTCAAGATGTATTGCCAGATGTTGGACAGCAGGATCTCTTTCGTGGATGGGAAAGCTGAGAATATGCCAAATAGCTTCATTGCTGCTAATGTATCTGCCCATTTGGTATCGTGCTATTTCGTCATTTTTATTTAACTTTTGTACTTCAAATATGGCCAAATCACTGCCTTTGTTTACATATTTACAAATATACTTAATTGATTTAACAGAACTGCAAAGCTCAACATTGATATGAGCTTTGTAAGTTTTTGAAAGTAGTGGTGAGTATGGTACCACCCACTGATTATCAAACTCAACTTGATTTGGAAAGTTCGGCAGTCGCATTGTAAATGTGTGGCCACCATTCTCAGTACTTCTGCGGCGATACATTGGATAACCATCAATATCCGTGATCGTGTCATTCGTATGCGGCTTTGGGAAGTTTTTTTTACATTTTCCATTTTCCATGCACGGTGACGTCATGTTGAAAGCACCGCATGGCCCATGGATCATGTGTTTGGTGACAATATCAAATAATTCTTGATCAATTAATGGGTCTGGAATTTCGGCTGAAATTATTTGATCGATTTCTTCAGGACGGATTCTATCTTTAAGCCAAACCAAAATGTGGGCATGAGGCAAACCTCGCTTTTGCCACTCTATCGTATACAGCCAACAACGTGTGATACCAAAAATTGAATATTTAACAATAAAATCAATTAAGGATTTCAATTTTTGTTTAAACACACGTGCAGTTAAATCATGACGATGAATGGCTTGTTGTCCTGGCAATAGTAAAGTTTGTATCTCTTCCCAATTCGGATTACATGTGAATGTAATAAATAAATCCGGTCGGCCGTAATGACGTACGTAAGTCATCGCATCTTGTATGTATTCCTGCATGTTCCGTGGACTGCCGATGTAGCTTGAAGGTAAAATGAAAGCATTACCGATGTCATTGGGATTTAAATTTCCATCGATGTTTCCAGCAACAGCATCTCGTAAGTGAATATATTCTTCCGATCGTAGTTTTGCCTGGTTGAATCGAAGGAATCGCAAGCGTTCGCTTTCGACCTTAGCATACATATCAACAATGTATTGATGGAACAGCTGACGATATCGAAGGATATAATTGTCTTGATGTTGTCTAACCATTATTCGGTGTGCGTAGTAGTTCATTGAGCTAACTTTATTATTTCTGTAATCACCTAAAAAAATAAAAAATAAAATGCAATACGAAATTAAAATCTATACATACAGTAAGAAAGTAAATAGATAATTGTCAAACTTACCGGTATTTGGATCATACTGTTTGATATTAAGGTGATATTCATCTTGTCCTTGCCAAAATATCAATGGATATTGTAGTGCGTCATATGAACGGTGTAGATCCGAAATCGTACTGACAGTGTTGTCTCGCCGTGTAATTTTTATAGATCTTTTGTCAACTGGATCACCAACCATGATAATAGCAACCTCATCAACAGTTGGAGCGTTGAATCTACCAGCATGTTCACCTAATGGTACTTTGTCGGCTTTTATGACGATTTGATAATTGTCATTTTGCAGTCGTGGCGAAACTCTTTTGATCAATTGAATTAGTTGATTGTGATCTTCTAAAAATTTTTCCAATAATATCACAATTGCTCTTTCCTCTGCTTGTTCAATAAAATTATACAGGCACCGAGTCGTCACGCGCTCTTCACAATCGCCCATAAAATAAATTTGAAGAAATTTCGGATTGTTATCAGGCATTGGCATCAGTGATCCGATTTTATGGTACACCTGGCCTTGAATTTTGAATGTAGTTTCAAAATTACGTCCATCGGATGCACGATCGCAAATTTAAGTTGCCCCAAATGACGTCATTTGGAAGCAAGAATTAAATTTGCGTTTCTTACGCAAAAATAATTTGGAATAATCTGAATTGCCAGTAAGAAGGGATAATAAAGGCTCCGGCGGAGCGGGTAGAGGTGACAGCACAACTTTTCCTGATGCGCAGCACATGCCGGCTGCTTCATACCGAAATTTCAATGCCTGACAATATTGACATACTTTATCCATTCCACCGATAGCAATTTTTGAATGCGCTGAGTAGTTAATATCTGGTGCATATTCAAAGGCAAGCCGAACGAATGATGCACGTGTTAATGAGCGGCTGATCCGTTGCCTTTGTCGATCTAGTACTCGTACTGTAGCTATGTTTCGTTTTCGTGCCGCTCTTGTTCTCGTAATATTCTGTTGCAGACGTTCGTCACGCTGTTCTTGAGATTCTTGTGCACGACTTTCTGCAGTCCTGATTCTTTGAGCTGCATTTCTTGTTTCGATTTGTTCTGGTAATTGCTGAGCTCTTTCAACACGTTTGCGTCGTGACCCTTTGCTGCTAGCGTTGTTGAGGTTAGATTTTTTCGGTGGCATTTGACTGAAAATAATAATTTAATCGTTTAAATATTAGAAAGAGGAACTGAAAAACATGTTATCATAGCACATTGAAATAATAAGTGCAAAATAATTTTCAATGGATGTTAAATAAAAATAATATAAAATTTTTTGTACAATTATTGAAAAAGTGTGGGGAGCTTTGTGCCATTTTCTCATTGATATATTAATTAACTTTTATAAAACTATGTGATATTACTTACATTTATAAATTGAAATTATTGTTCCTGTGCTCCTACTGTGGCTATGTCTCGTTCTCCTGCTGCTCTTGTTCTTATGATATTCTCTTGAAGACGTTCGTTACACTGTTCTTGAGATTCTTGTGCATGACCTTCTGCTGTCATGATTCTTTGAGCTGGATTTCTTGATTCAATTTGTTCTGCCAACTTATGGGCTCTTTTAATACGTTTGCGTCGTGCCTCTCTGGTGCTCGCGTTGTTGAGGTTAGATTTTTTCCATGGCATTTGACTGAAAATAATATATTAATCGTTTAAATATTTGAAAAAAAAATTGAAAATCATTCTAATTAACTTTTATAATTATGTGATAATACTGACATGTACATATTTAAATTATAGATTTTAAATAATAATTTCAATAAGAATTGAAATACTAATTTAATCGTTTAAATATAAGAAAAAAAATCTGAAAAACTTGTTATCATAGCACATTGAAATAATAAGTACTAAATATTTTTTTAATAGAGGTTAAATAAAAACAATAAAAAAAATATTTGTACAACTATTGAAAAATTGTAGGAAATTGTGAATCATTTTTGCATTGACATTTTAATTAAATTTTATAATTATGTGATAATACTTACATACATATATTCAAATTAAATTATAAAGTTTTGATCAATCAAGCACAAATAAGTAAAAAACAGGATTAATTTCACTGTATTATCGTCATTATAATATGAATTCAATTTACACTTCAGTCTAAGTAACATGCTAACACCAAAAATTTAAAAAGTGGAAATAATTGAATTATACGGTATTTCGTTCACTACAAAATAAATTTAATTAATTTTATAGCGTCAACAACACGTGGTAATTATGCTGTTAAAATGTAGCTTATATGACACGTTCGTAGATTTTCCATAGCAGCGCCATCTATTGATTACTTACTCAACCCAGTCGAAAGGTATCGACATCTGTTAGAATCATTTGGAGTTAACAGAGAATAGTGACTGTCAAATAATAACAGACAAATAATTAGCTGAATTATACGGTATTTCGTTCACTACAAAATAAATTTAATTAATTTTATAGCGTCAACAACACGTGGTAATTATGCTGTTAAAATGTAGCTTATATGACACGTTCGTAGATTTACCATAGCAGCGCCATCTATCGATTACTTACTCAACCCAGTCGAAAGGCATTTCTTGTTTCGATTTGTTCTGGTAATTGCTGAGCTCTTTCAACACGTTTGCGTCGTGACCCTTTGCTGCTCGCGTTGTTGAGGTTAGATTTTTTCGGTGGCATTTGACTGAAAATAATAAATTAATCGTTTAAATATTTGAAAAAAAAAAATTGAAAATCATTCTAATTAACCTTACAGTGCATAATGTATCATGAGTGATACATGAAATAAAAAGCTTCGTTCATATTTATTTTGGCGTTTGTAAGTCGCACTGCATACTGTATCATCGGAGATACATACTGTTCATTCACGCAGTTGCGTGTTTCCATGCTAGATGGCAGCATGTATTCTACATCGAAACGGAACAGTAGAGACTCCCGATTTTAGATTAACCCTACAGTGCATGACATTTTAAATTCAATTGAAAAAATTTTCTAAAGTAAATTTATATTTATTTATCATCAGAAAAATATTTTAAAAAATATTGGTTACAAACTTTAGTTTTTTTTAATAAAAAAATGGTTTGTATCATACATGATACAGTATGCATAAACACTAGTAGTGACACATTAAGCCAAAAATCTTATGGTACAATGCATACAGATACTTACAGCCTACATAGAGCAATAAGATATTGGCAATAAATTGAAAAACCTCTTTCACACATTGGCTCAACTCATTGTACAGTCAAATGATCGTTGTCACTGAGAGATAACAATGCCTAAAAAAATAAAAAAAATCCTGGACTGTGAATGCAGGAACAATAGGGCTATGTACCAGTCAGATGTATTTTAATAGAAAGTCATACTATTTTACATACTTCAAGTACAGCATACAACAAATACATATTACAAACACACATAAAAGTGTAGTTGTAGGTCTGTTTCCAACAATACCACTGATTTTTCAAAAGTCAAATGATTGTTGTCACTGACATATGAAAAATTTTAAATCCCATCACACTGTGAATATGACTGCAATGTTTGAATGATATGTACTTTGATCAAACAAATTACAATAGAACATCACACTAATTAGGCTACAATGCTATACACAAGACTCATATTACAAATAACTAGTACAGAATAGTCAAACAATCTGTTTGCAACAATACAACAGACTTGTGAAATGTCATGTGAGTGTTGTTACTACGCAAAATATAAATCAAATAGCACTGCCTTTTATGAATATGATTGCAATACCAGGCAAATAATGTGGAAACAAATAATCCTTATAAACATTAGTTTGTATGAAAATTATGAAAGCAATTTCTTTCTTTGCAGAAGCAAACATTAACTTTACATTTCGTGCAAATTACAAAAGTTAGAGAGTGGCAAGTAGGTAATTTGCATCGCTGTCTTGTGGGAGTCCACTCTGGCAAATGTCCATATTGGTCATGCCGAATATCTGTAGGTGGGATCACAGTAGTTGGACCTTTCTTTTTCTTCATTTCATAGCATTGTGCAATGCTGGGCCTTCCTCTCCTCTGTGGCATGGTGACTTTTCCAATTTTACATAATGTGACTGCTGTTTGGATGCGAAATTCTGCCAGTTTCATGTACCCTGTGTCTTCTCCTCTGCTTGCCAATACTCTGCGATAAAGTAGCCATGCATTGATCAAACACAAGTCAATCAAATGGTAAAACAACCGAAAATACCACTTTTTTGACCTCATGATGATTTTGTATCGGCCCAAGATTCCGTCGAGTAGATCCACCCCTCCCATATGTTTGTTATACTGAACAATGATGTCAGGGCAACTTACTTTCACATTTGTTTTCAATTTTCGGTCATACCTTTCAACAGTATGTACAGGCTGGGATCCTGCAAATGTGGACAAAAGAACTACAGTTTTGTTATCTTTCCAGCCTACATTTGACACATCTACACCATTAATGTTCCCAACGTACTCCTCAGTTGTTCCTCTGGGAACTTTCTTCATATGGTCATCTGATGATAACTTGCAGTTTGGGACCCTGTTTCTTCGGATGGTACCGAGACTCTGTATCCCTTCTTTGGCTAAGTGTGTGACAAGTGGCAAGGAGGTGAAATAATTGTCACAATAAACTTTGTGGTTGACATGACGTGGGACCTCCCTACACAAGCGGACAACCACATTACTACTAGCTCCAAGGTAAGGCTCTTCCGGCAATCTTTTGGCAGCATCATTTTCGTTCCCCGTATACACTTCAAATTTATATCCATAACCAGACATACCACATAGGAAAAACAACTTGTACCCCCACTTGTGGGGTTTGGCAGGCATATATTGCTTCAAGTGATGTCGTGCCTTAGTAGCACATATTTGCTCATCTACTGACAAGCATTCCTCAAATGGAACTGACAGAAATCGTTCCCCAAGGTGATCAACAATTGGTCTTATTTTGTGTAAACTGTCATAACCCTCTGATTGGCGATCTGTGATTTGAGCTGCATTGCTGTTGAAGTGTAGATTAGATCGAATTTTTTCAAATTCATTCAGTGTCATTGTGTCCTTTATAATCTGAACTCCCACTGTGTCATTCCAATACATCCTAATGTTAGGTAATGTGATGACAGAAGTTAGGATAACAATGCCTAACCACCGAGAAACTTCATCCTTTGAAATGTTTATTGGGCGGTTGACATCTTTTGTAGCACTATACAAATTTGTTTCTGAAACTATCTTTCCAATTAGCTCATCAGTGAAAAAGTACTTGAAAAATTCGTATGGCGTCTCAAGATCAGTAACATTGGATGGAAGGGAGCTGGTCCCAGTAAACTCTTTTTGCTGTAAAGATAAAGACAATTCTTTTTGTCTCCACACAATTCTTTTGTAATCAATGATGTTGTCTGGACTCGAACCGGGTAACACCGAGTTATTTGAATCACTTTCACACGATTTCCTCTTTTTTCCTTTACTTTTTGCCTCATTAGAAGAATGCCTTGCATTTTTTACAGTCGACACACTTGATGCTGGCTGATTTGGTCTACTTTCTGGGTTAAAGTCGCTAAACATACTAGGAAGTCCTGCATTAGATGTAACCGGCAAATTGAGGTCCAAAACTTCATCATCAAGTACTGCAAGAGTATATTGAAAATCAGTACTCACCATTTCTGTAAGAGAATCTGTTGTGCCCACTGCCAGAGTTGTTGGAACAGAAGCTGGTCTTTCTGATAAATGATGGATAGAACAAGACGAAGTCGAAGGCAAATTCACTTTACACAAAATATGATTTTCTAATTCTGAAACACTTGCATTTTACCGTGGTCTTTTTTTAAAGTTTCTACAACTCTTTCACCTATATTCACTTCATCAATGTCACTGCTGTCTTCAAAATCGTCCTCACTGTCCGAAGGAAACTGTGTGATAAGCTGCTGAAACTCTTCATTTGATATCTTCCTTTTACTACCTTTGTCAACATAATATATCGACATATTTGCTTATTTTTCATAAAAATTAATCTGACAGTTAATATTATTTGTAAACTATAAAATAATTACTAAAACAATTCATAATTTTTTCCACTCAAACAGCTCCAACAATATTCTAACAAGTCAAAACAATAACAGCAATCACCTATATTAGCCGCAGTAGTGCCATCTAAAATAACTGCATGTTGTATCACCTGAGATACAAACACATTTTCGTGTTTATGTAAAATATGTAGTTGTTGTCGGCGTAAATGTAAGTAACAGTAAAAAACTTAAATATAATACGATGATGAAATAATTTTTTTATAGCATAAATTTATTATTAACTATTTCAAACACATCAGGCGAAATTGCGATTTCATACTTTAACTTTTATAATTATGTGATAATACTGACATCTACATATTTAAATTATAGAGTTTAAATAATAATTTCAATAAGAATTGAAATAATAATTTAATCGTTTAAATATAAGAAAAAAAACTCTGAAAAACTTGTTATCATAGCACATTGAAATAATAAGTGCTAAATATTTTTTAATAGAGGTTAAATAAAAACAATAAAAAAAATATTTGTACAACTATTGAAAAAGTGTAGGAAATTGTGTATAATTTTTGCATTGACATTTTAATTAAATTTTATAATTATGTGATAATACTTACATACATATATTCAAATTAAATTATAAAGTTTTGATCAATCAAGCACAAATAAGTAAAAAACAGGATTAATTTCACTGTATTATCTTCATTATAATATGAATTCAATTTACACTTCAGTCTAAGTAACATGCTAACACCAAAAATTTAAAAAGTGGAAATAATTGAATTATACGGTATTTCGTTCACTACAAAATAAATTTAATTAATTTTATAGCGTCAACAACACGTGGTAATTATGCTGTTAAAATGTAGCTTATATGACACGTTCGTAGATTTACCATAGCAGCGCCATCTATTGATTACTTACTCAACCCAGTCGAAAGGTATCGACATCTGTTAGAATCATTTGGAGTTAACAGATAATTGTGACTGTCAAATAATAACAGACAAATAAATAGCAATAAATTAAAATTGCGACTATAATTTGAGATTTAAACTATCCTATCTCTCAAGTTGGATCGAACTGCACATGGTGTGCGAATTTTATTATAATCGGTTAAGTGGTTTAGGAGTCCATTGAGGACAAACATTGTGACACGAGATTTATATATATTAAGATTTCTTAGCACTACTAAAATTTCGTTGCGAATTATTTTTAACTCTTTGGCTTTAAGATTTTATTTGTTTAACAGAACCACATAAGAAAATTAAGCTTTCAAAAGTATAGAAATAAAATATTTTAATCTTTTGCGTTTAAGTGTTGTATCGCTATGAACTACCCCATTAGTAAAATAAGTACTTTAAATTTAGCTGAGCCAGTTATTTTACGATTAATTTCAATGTCTTATTCTAATATATCGTGTATAATTTGTTACCCGAACGCTGATTCGGTCGAACATTCTTCCTAGTGAAGCTAGAAAATTATTTTTTTTTAATATGTTGTTTGTTTCCGCTGTGAACCTGCAGCCGTGTTGGTCGGTCGAACTCGAGACTCTCGCTGCAAGGTTAGCGCGGCCTCTGCTGCGCTGCGGGCGAGCGGGGAGCTCGAAGTCAGCTGCGCCGGGCGCCTGCCCGCCCGGGCAATCGAGTAGTTGCGCTGCCCGCTCGCACCAAGCCCGCCGACCGTCGAATTACATTTAGGGACGGGCTGATTGAATCCCCAAATACCATCAAATCCTTTAGTATTCGAAGGATTCGATATTGGAGGTAAAGTTTCGAAGAAAAATATTAAAGGAAATGAAGTAAATCAAAAACTTCAACACCGATTATATCTGCAATTTTATACGTTGTTTTATTTTTCCTTAATATCTACTTTGCTATCATTTCCAAACATATTTTATTTTTATAATGTAATTAAATGAACATAGTTATATTAAATATTTATTCTGGAAACTTAGTATGTGATTCAACCATTTAAATTGTTTCTACGTTTCCTATGTTTCAACACCATAGTTAAAAGTTGTATTATATCGTACATAAACTTTTTGACACTTTACTTATAGATTCGGATTTGAGGGGATATTCGAGGTACTCTCTGGGATTCGAATTTGAGATTCGGATTCGAGAAAATTTGATTTTAACCATCACTAATTATTTTTCTTATAATATTTCGTGATTTTGCTAATAATTCATAATATCACCCACATTTTATTGTTTATAAAAATGATTTTTCTTCTAAAGTCCTTAATTAACGTTTATAAATAAAAATGCAAATTTTTATCTCAGTCTTTGCATGTACTAAAAGCATGTAATCATGTGATATAAGTTTTAAATAAACCGTTCATGTGTAGTATTTACATTGGAAATCTTTTTTAATACTAAATGATTTTAACAAAATTATATAACCTACGTTTTTATCCAAAACCACAGAAATATTAGATTTTAGGTTTTTGGAAAATCAAATTCTTATTTAGATATGAATGATATGATAAAGAAATTTATAACGAAGGCTACTTTCGGTACATGCTAGGAGTAACATAAAAATTGACGTTAAGTTTATAAAAAATACTGAACAGTGATTTGTTTTGTAGAAATACATTTTATAAAGAAATATGGTTATATTATCAATTTATATAAATAATAATCAAAAACACGAAATATTATAAGCAAAATAAATAAGCATACTACTCTAATCATGGGTGCGTTTTTGTTACTGAGATTAGCTATTGCTTCTAGTGCGATATCGCCTCTAAGCGCAAGTCTGTGGACTGGAGCGCAGTTTTCTCGTAATGCATAGGTTCACTATGATATTTGAGCGGTAACCGTTCATTATATGGCATAAAAATGAGGATTTATATGTATTGAAAGCACTTTTGAGCTTTCGAGGGTAATTACCGGGAGCTCCATACCTAAATATTTTTCTGAAAACAACCATTTTTATCAATTTCCACTCTTCCAAACAACCAATTTTAAAAATAAATTCGGAAAAAAAATATTATTCTACCTCCGCGTATTCTTAAATACATTTTGTGAGAGGGAACAATACATAAATCTTGAGCAGTTACCAAATCACGTGGGTTAACGTGAAGCGCCGCAAACCACAAGTGTGCAGACAGGCGGGGCCCTTAAAGGATTGCTCTCACATGCTGAATAAGTTATTTCATTTTATTGTTGATACGTTAGTTTATTCCGACTTTCTTCCTACAATTGTTGTCCAGGAATAGGCTATTTTCCCTCAACAGATTTTTACTAAATATTATTTTCGAGCTTTAAAATTCCACTCGAGAAATCATAATTAGGAACATTTGCGAGATTTTTACCTGTGCCACATAAAACAGGCTGCAAAAATACCACACTAAGAATAAAATCAAAGAGATGTCTCGTGTCAAATTTACAGTAGTAGCACGAATATGAACTAACCAACATGGCTAGCGAGACCGAACCTTGAGAGGGTAGTTTCCTTAACTATTTAGTCTCTATACTATTGTGTTTTTGCTCATGGTTTACATTGATTTAATCTTGTTATTATGGTCAAAATTTTATAAATTGGTTTCTCAAGTTTTAAGAAACTTATAGAGATCAATTAGTTATTTAATTCTAGCATGACATCGTGGTGGTATACAGTTTTGCAATAATTGTTTTTATGTGGCGTTTTATTGTTAACCTAATGGGTTTAAGGCTTTCATAAAGAAATTACTACTGTAGGGCCGCGACGTCTTGGCGTGTCGTTTTGCGGGGAAGCAGGGAAGAGTAAATGAGAGGGGAAGCAGCTGCGCGCGCACATCAGCCGCTATGCGGTTCATAGCAAAAACATCAGGTGCCACGCTCTCAGTCTGAAGTGAACAATGGAGCCCGACGCAGGATGTTCAAGATACAATAAAGTAATACATAGTGGGGAGAGGGAAATTATAAGTAGTGTAATCCAGTGTTGTGATGAAGAAGCTGCCAACAAATGTCTGCTAGTACCTCTAACAAATGTAACCGAAAGAGCTGCGCGATACACAGGTATAAGCCAAAGATCAGTTTCGCGCATCCGAAAACACAACAGAGAGACGCCAAATAAAAAACAAACAACAACATTATAAGTTTTTCAACGCATTCCCCGTAATTTCACCCGCGGTTTGTTTGTTTTGCATTTGGCAATTTTCCAAACTTTCTGCACCGCTTGTTAGAATATTTTTTATCTACAAGTGTAGCCGATATTGCTACACATTATATTGCATTATATTTCATTATACACATTATATATTGCATTATATATTTTATGATATATATGATTTTATTATATATATTAATGTATATTATATTAATACATTATTTATTTACAATTTATATGTTTATATTTACATATATATATATATCACTCCTTTATTTGACCGTTAAACAGCCTCTCATGTTTAATTATTCATTTCAAGCCAAAAAAAAAACTGGGAAACGTTTGTTGTCAGTTGATGACTTTGATAGAAGAGTGATCAGAGACACTAGCCACGAATTTTATGCAGTAAAAAAACGACAAAAAAGGAAACTACTGCCAGTTTTGAAAGAAAAAATCGGATGGAGTTAGGGAAAGACATCGCTGCGTAAAATACTCAAAGAAATGGGTTTTGTGTGGAAAAGAAGCCAAAATAAGCGAATTCTTCTTCTCGAAAGATCTGACGTTGCTTGGCGATCACAGTACCTGACTCAGATGAAACAGTGCAGGGAGGCTGGGAAGAAGATATTTGACATGGATGAATCCTGGGTTGACACTAATTTAACCTTTCAGAAATGTTGGCAAAAGAAAGGTGACGTTGAAGGTGTAGGTAATGGCAACAGCAAATGCAGCGCACAGACTGATAGTTAGTTGTAAGCGCTGGTTCTACGCAAGGCTTCCTTCCCGGAGCCTCTCTTGTTTATAAAGCAAGCACAACAGGGAACTATAAAATACGCGAGGATGGTTTGTTATAAATATGGTTTTCGGCCCCCTCTAAATGACTAAAATGGTTCTTTCAGAGTGCTGTTATGGAAAAAATACCAACCCGTGTGCATAAAAGTGGTAAGGTTCTTGAAGTGCGTGAAAGTGTCATGTCGATCGTCTTCACATTTCAGCCAAACCAAATGGAAAAGTAAGCATCAGCGAGGGAGTTACATGCAAGTCTTAATTAATTGTGTTTCCTACAGCAACCCACAGTTACAAATTTAGTTCTTAACTTTAAAGAATTGTATAGCTATGTTTAACTATGTTTAACTAAGCTGCCCAGTAGAGCAAATGGTGCACTACCTTTAAATAATAAATTACCGTAAAGCATTATCGCATCTTTGTATCATTAAGATCTGCGCTGTGTTGCACCGTACGTGAGATTGTTCTCGACCAATGTTTTCGGAACGGCATGAAGACTTCCAGGCCGTTGTTATCTGCAGAGCAGACAAGGCGGGACGTGTCGATTACAAGGTCGCTGAGCTCTAGGGAGTCGACCCGCCAAGACGTCGCGGCCCTACTATAAAAATATCTACTCCAAAATACCTGGAAATCTGATTATTATGGTTTCATAAAAAACTAAATTTTTAGAAATGTCTGTTGACAATGGCTACGCACCATATATTGATTAAAAATTTTAAAGCTTTTTGGTACCTACATGGTTTGAGTTCATGCCAGAAATGAAATTTCAATTGTTATTTCCTTTTTTTTTCAAACTATAAAATAAAAACTTACCGACTTTGGTAAAAAATACTTTTAATCTATCAACCACATTTCAAACCGCAAAAAAAAAGTATTTGTAGAAAAAAAAATTGGATGTTGCCCCAGTGTGGTTGAACGGTCAGAAGTGGGTTCCAAATCGTTCAGAGAATCAGGTGGAAGTCCACTGTACGTGCTCTGAGCGTATAGTGGCAACGTGACATATGACTTGCGGAAAAAGCTAGCAGTCCTGTCTTCTTGCTTCTTGAAAGAATCTTCCAACATGCAAAACTGCCCTCCGCGCAGGTCGGCTTCCGTAAACAACCTGAATATTTTCCCCGCGGAGGTTGGTAACACGGAAATCCTCTTTCACGAAGGATGAGTCGCGGTTGTTTTTTTCTTTCCACACCCCCTTCCTCCTCTTTTCCCCCTGAACAGATGCGGAACGAGACAGAAGCTGTCGGGATGGTCAAAAAAAAGGGGGGGAGCAAAGGGTTATTTTTAAACGTGCATGGGAATCGATGAGTGCCGCGCCTCCTGTAGTCTCTATCGCGTAGTGTTGGTGTCACACCTCGGGCACATCATTATACAGAATAAAAAAAAACATTTTTCTACTTTCAAAAAAGGTTCTTTTGCACACCAGTTGCCAAGAAATAGTTTGCAATACTACACGAAAGATATAGTAACATTGTGCAACACATTTCTGTGGATATTTTTTGCATATATCAATACGTTTTTGTAAATACTATCTAATATTTCTTGTCGCGGATACGAAAATTATCGAATAATTTTAAATTATGATCGGTGTTTTATACAAGCATTATTTTTTAAACCATAGAAAAAATTATTTCAAAAATACAAACATTTCCTTATATTTGGTTTTATCGTATTTATTAATGAGCGCACTTATACTGGAAAGCTATTTTAGGCAATGGTTTACGTATAACTTTAGCTAATGTAGGTAACTGGTATATCACAAAATCTAAATTCGAACCTAGTATCTCTACGAATTTTTTTTAGCGATATAATTTCTTTAATGTAAATGTAGAAGTTTATAAATTTTTAGTAGTTTTAAAAAGTTATTTAAGTACCATTTAATTTTTTTTACAGTGTAGAGATTTCATGCTGTTTCCCAAACGTGAAGGTTGTGTTTTAAGATTTATTTATGTAGGAAAAGAATCTGTCCGGTCTGTGTCTTCAGTAGTCAGTTCAAGCCGATGCAGAACTAAATATTTATTTAATTGGTAATTTTTTCAAGTGTCGCTGTAGTAAATCAGAAAAATATGTATTAAATTGTATTTATAAAAATATTTGCTGTTTTTTTAATTTCTTTTATTTGTCACTTTTGTGGTATTTTTAATTAAATTAATTTTTTATTCACTGACAAAGAATAGAAGCAAGGCTAGGAATCCATCGATTCTATCAGTAAATTAATGAAAATTTTTGATGATTTTTGAAACTTTTCCTGAATATATAGCTAAATAATTACGGATTTCCAAGATGACGCTCAAGACGGCCGACAAATAGTGGGTAAAAATTAAACTAACATTGCCTCAGTGCACTCTAGCAGACGAAAATAAGATGGCTGCCTCCAGCAGACCAAACGAGATGTCAGTCTCCAGCATACGAAAACCAGATGGCGGACCAGAGGCCGAATAAATATATATATATACACACACACATACATACACCTTGGTTATGGGAAGTCAGTCTGTCAGTGGCGTCCGTGGAGGAAGGATCTGTCGTCATTTTTATTTTGTCCTCACCGGGTTCAAACAGAGGACTCAGAGTTCCATTAAATAATTTCCAGTTTAAAAATATATTTTTTAATTTGAATATTTAATAATTTTTATATATTTTAATATTTTTACTAACATTTTTTATAGTAATTACGGATTTTCAAAATGGCGGTCGTAAAGAAAATGGCAACAGTGACATCATAATTAAAAATGTCGAAATGTTTTATTTAAATTTTTATTTTTAAATTAAATTTTATTTGTTTAATTTTTCACAATTCTCTAGCATAAAAAAGAATTTTCATAATGACGTCCGGAACGAAATTTGCAACGTTCTAGAATACAAGATGGCAGCTGTAACGAAACGTAAATTGATGACTTCATACACAACCAAGATAGCAGGCGTTACAAAAGGTGCATCGTTTCTAGAATCAAGGATGGTTACCATAACGAAATATGCAACGGCGATCTCTTAAATGAAGAATTCGGAATTTTTAAAATAAAATTTTAAAATTTTAAAATATTTCCGAATTTATAGTTTAAAAAATTACTGATTTTTAAGATTGCGGCTATAAAAATAAATGCATCGGATACTTCAAAATACAAAATGGCAAGTGTGACGTAATAAATTGTTATATTTTTTAGAATTTGCATTTAATTTTTTTAAATTTGTTATAATATAATTACATGTTTACGCATGCAGGATCGAAATCGAGTATGTAAGTAAACATTTGAAGTAAGCAATTTTTTATATTTTTTTAATTGTTTCGAAATTTTTGGTAAAAAATAAAAGAATTTGTATTTTACAAACAAGGTTAAGGTTAAGGTCATCCAAGATGGACGTTAGAGGCTTATTAGAAGCTTACTCATGAGGAATTTAAGCCCCGATGGGGAATTTAGTTTGTTTCTAAGGCAGAAGCTTTTAAGGTTTATTGAATTCCGAATTTTTGAATGTTTGAGGAATAAAACAAGAAATTTTCCTAAATATGGGAATTTTACCCTCAAATAAGAGCAGTTTATACTATTCAAATTTTTTAAAATTTTGTGGTGGAATTTGTTTTTACAAAAAAACTGAAAATGTTTAAGGAGAATTTTGTTTAAATTTGGGCAAATTTTGAGTCACTTTAGGCAAATTTTGAATGTCAAGGTCAAGGTCATTCAAGTTGACAGCTGTTACGTCACAATTCAAGATTTTTGACGGCTTCTTGGCTTCAAGCCTAGAAGCCTGAGCCAGTCGGAACCAAACTATATTACTATTTTGATTTTTAAAAGCGATTGTTTTATTTCTCGAAATCGAATTTATAACTAAGACAGTTCACGCATCTGCATTTAATTGCGTGTCCAGTATGTACGATGCGTATCCATTGCTTGTTCATTGTTTTTTAGGTGTGTACATTAAATTACGTTTTCTGTGTGTACATTGCATGTTCAGTGTGAACATTGCGTGTTCTGTGTTTACATTGCATGTCCATTGCGTGTTCATTGCATGTTCATTATGTTTATGGTGTGTTCATTGCATGTTCATTGTGTGTTGAGTGTGTGTAATACATGTTCATTGCGTGTTCGGCGAGGGCATTGCGTATTCATTGCGTATTCGGTATGTGCATTGCGTGTTCATTACATGTTATATCCATGCATTGTGTGTTATTTTCTTTTGTTGAATAAGTTTAATTTCGTTTAATGTGTGTAGTCAAGACTGAAGTAAAGTCATGATTGGCCTCGTGGTTCAGAGATGCCTGTATTTTAAAGTCTGATAATGAAAACGAACTGCTTAAAATGTTCGTGGGTATTGTCGGAAAAAAAAAAACCAAAAAAACCCTTGGTTCGGAGACGCTTGAACTGAATGAAGATTTATTGTTTCTTATTATAAGTGGCGATTTTTTTAGAGTCATATGTTCTGGTAAAATGCACTACAAAATTTTTCGGGGTGCAAATGTTTTTTTCGTAGGTTTATTTTTCTACTCTCTTTCCATTTCTCGTACTTTGAGACGATTCCAAAAAAGTACTTTTATGTACTGGGTTATTATTTCAGCGACATTTTTTTAACTGTTATCGACAGTGCCAAACTCCACAACAGACCGACAGCAACAATAACCGCTCAACCAGTCCCAACGAGACAACCACGGTCCTGTAACTTCCCAACACCAACATGCCTGGCAAGCCAACCCACCAACACAAATTAACGCAGACTCTAACCCCATCAGTGACCTGACAGAACTAATCAAACTAATCAAAGAGACGAACATTATTAAATGGATCCCCTTCCTTTTGGACGCAATTAAACAATTCTAAGCCTCACAGACTTATGATGACAAATGCCCTGTAATCTTTTCAACACTAAATTCCATGTGCAATGCCTTTCCGTAAATTCTTGTTTTCTTCTTTACTTTACAAAATAGAAGGCACCTGTTCAAAAATCAAAAACCAATCTGACTGGGCAGTGTCTAGGACGCCCGGGCCGAACAACAATCTACCCACCGACTACCAAATGTAAATAATGTTTGTATCAAGTCAACCCTTTGTGTTTCTCTTTTTCTACGAATGTGTAAATTATTATTAAGGTACAGCATGACACCGAAAACATTAAGTCCAAAAAATACTCCAAAAAACTAAGCAAAAGGTTTTTTAAAAATTTTCTTTTATTTAAATCATGTTTTACCCAACTATTCAAATAGAAACTGTAAATAAATTGAAAATTATATTAAGGCAAAAGAGCACTGAGTGCTGGAGTGTCATGTTGTATACACCAAAACTGGTATGTGTAAAGTATGTGTTGATAAAAACTTTTGAATTTGAAATTGAATTTGACAGGGCCGGGGACCGAGGCCTGCACGCGGCTGGTGAGGCCACGTGGTTGGTTACCTGACACTTCTGCAAGCTTGCGAATCTCTCTCCACGCGCTCTCGCTCGGCTTCTTCCAGCCTCTACCTCTTGCCTTGAGAATTATTTTAACATTTTGTGATTAATGAACTTTAAATTAGGTACTTTGATTAGTCGCACGTAAATACTTTTACCTTTTTGAAATTATTTGTCTACATGAGACAAGAGAAAATAATACGAAGTTGGCGGTAAGGTAACGAATACATGGCCCTTTCCACATGAGTGGCTTGCACTTGAAATGTATGCTTACTTCTCTGACTAATTGTTTTATGTGATATTAATGAATTTTTATTTTTTTTATCGCGTACATTAAATTGTTTAATACATAACAATCAATCAATTTAAATAATACTGCCTGGTAGTGAACCATGGACATGATTGATCGAATCAATCAGAACATTAACAAATGATTTTTATGACAAGTTTTTGATTTTTTTCCGAATTCATAGCTAAATGATTACAGAAGATGGCGCCTATATGTCAAGATGGTAGGTGCACTGTAAATAAACGTATAATGCCCTTTAGCGGGGAAAAAATTAAACTAATATGTCAGCAGCGACCTCCACCAGATGAAAACAAGATGGCGGACTCAAGATGACTGCCATGACATAATACTGGCTGTAATAATGGTATAAGTGGTGGTAGGTCATTCTGCCGGTGGCTTTTGTAGAGGGAATAACATCGCTGGGTTCGAACCAAGGACGTTGTCATAATTATTTTATTAAAATTGGATAACTACGGAATTTCAATATTTGTGGTCGTATCGAAAATTTAAACACTCAGGGATTGAAGTACTTGTTTCCAAGAAGGTTAAATTAAAGATGGTGCTTGAGGTCAGATTTCGTGGTCATGGTTAATGTCAATGTTAAACGGTAAAATTTCAAGAACAAAGTTCTTCAAAGGTCAAGGTTAAAGCCAAAGTTAAAATTAATGGTCAAGGTCAAAGGTCAACACTTAAGTTCAAGGTAATGTTCAAAGGTCAAGTTCAAGATCAAATGTCAAGTTCAAAGGTCAGCTTTCAAATTAATAAAATCTTACTTAAACAATATTTAAAAAAAAATTAAGTAAATTTTATAATATTTATGGATTTTCAATATGGAGGATAATTTTCGAAATAGTTGAAGTTATTTACTAAAATGTTATAATTATAATTCTTTTATAAATTTTTAAAATTTTCCCAAATTCTTTTAATGAATTTTACGAATTTTTAAGATGGCTAACAATTTAAAAAATAGTAAAGGTTTTATATGAAATTTTATAAGTTTTAAAATTTTACCATTGAAATTGGAAAAAAAATAGATTTTAACGAAAATTGCAAAAAAAAAAATAATAGGAAGTGGGGTGTTATGTCATTGCACAGCTGTTGTGTGGTGCATGCTCGACTCACTTAACTATTTTTTTTTTGTTGGAAAATGGACGTCACATATGTTATATTTGTTGTTACTTCCTTTTGTTCATTTTTATATTTAAGGTAAGGTGCATTAAATTGTTTGGTTTATATTGTTGTGTAATAACTTATAATATGAATCTTTTGTGAATGCTCTAAATCAGTTAACTATGTTCAATATATAAGACTGTTGTGAATTGCCTCAAGACTAGACTCTAATATAAAAAAACCTATACACAAATTTTGAAACATATGCACAAAAACTTCAATTAATAAAAAAACCGAATAATAGGGATTATGCAAATTTGGTTTAGGAACAGAGCCTAAAATTTCAATGCTTTTGTTACCAGCTTTAACATCTAGTGATGATTTCTATGATCATCTTGGTTGTTGTGATGTGACTTACACCTTCGTCTCTATTGGTCAGCCATAATGTGAAAACCTAATTTTACTTTCAGCGTTTAAATCCGCTGGATTTATGTAGTTTTTAGTTTCTTCGCACCGCCAACTGGGTGGGTGTTTTGCTTCATGTCCCCGAGAACCAATTAGGTTATTGATTTTTGGCCAATGGGTTATTATTCATGTATGTTGTTTTCTTTTAGCGGTCCTTTTGTTGGTGTGAGACATCATGGCAATGCGTCCCTTAATTCCACTTCTCTGGAATAAAGACGGAGTTTTTCATCTGCTTGAAAGGCTTCAGGATGCCATTAATAAGAATTTCCAGGAAAGTTCTTCAATTTTTTTTTCTTCGCATGTAGCATGCGGCGCATGAAATTACCTCTTAGGAACTTAATAATAAAAATAAAATAATAAACTTAAAACCTAATAAAGTTTAGTAAAAATGAAACAACAAAATTTTTGTTTTACTTGTTCACAAAAATAACTTATATAACTACTGCGTAACTACCACAGAATTAAAAAAATATTTTTTTAAGCAGTTAAATCGTATATTTTAATTTGTTTTGTGGCGGCCCCCAAAAGGTTTAGAAATTATGTTACAATTATAGTGCAACAGATAATAGTTTAAATTCTCTTTCATTGTTGATATCTCGTTTAAAAAAAAACATAGGGCTGAGCTATGAATTTGTTTTGTGTAAATTGTTTTCAACTGTTTTGACTAAAAGTTTATTTAAAGTTATTTCCCCTATTTTAATAAGTTATTTTCTGCACTTATTGTAGGTGCAACTTGGCGAGCCAGTCGGGGCAGTTTTTTTTCACTGATTCTTTCTCTGCACTTCAAGTTTGGAGTGCCATCGAGAGGTTCACGGAGCTTTCAATGCCAGACTGTTCCTTCTTGGCAAACCTAACCTAGGAGAGATAGTTGGTACAGGTGTTAGATGGCAAAAAAGTCTAGAATTAAAAATGGTGGAAAACAAAATGGCGGAAATATTTGAGAACACATGATGGCGAAAAAAACAATAATTGCACATCCAGTATGATCTCTGCGGTCAAGGTCAAGGTCAAGGTCATCCAAAATGGCCACTGTGACGTCAAAATCCAAGATGGCTGACACCGAAACTTTACCAGAATCTCTGCGCTCGGAGGAACTAGTCGGCACAGGCACCACACTCTGGACACTATCACAGGAGCGTCTTTACTATACTACTCTTGTTGGTAAAAAAAAAATGTGGTGGGATACGATATCTTAATTACAAATTTTCCATTCAAACTTAAATGTTAAAAACCTACATTTCATGTTAAAGAACGTTATCAAAACATTCATTTTAATTGTTTGTACACAAGCAAAATTAAAATTGAAAAACCTTTTGGTCGGAGTTTCAATTCAAATTAAAACTTTTTTTTTTAACAATTGCAAGCGAGACGGAGAAAGCAATAAGAAAGAAAAGTTTTTAATAAAATTGAGGCGTGCATTATTACCTGCGGTAATTGGTTTCCTCTCCGTCTACATTCCGCGGCTGACCCCACGACCGCTCGCCGTGACCTCATTAATTTTTCAGGGGAACCAGGCAAGGCTAGGCTACCTTTCGGCTCCTTTCATCCCGTTCTGGTTACCCTCTGACTCCGACATTAAAAATAATCTGTCGATGTGAATACTTTTTTACTCCTCATATTTATTGTTCTGGAATTTAAATTCTTTGACAAAATTCTCAGCATACTCACTTGACAAACTTGTAACAATCTATAGTAATAATTAAACTATTCGAGACAAAAAAACTGTACATTAGATGAAATCATGAAAAAAACTATTTAAAATTGTTATTTACATTGAGAACTATATATATATATTTACTTTTTGTTGTCTGTATGTTTTTTCGAGCATGAATTAGAAATAACTGGACGGATTTTAATGGAAATACTTTGGCTAACTTTGAAATTATGCTATGTCGAAATACAGAAATCCACACCTAAGGGAGTGAAATAGTGATAAATATGGTTCTACAATGATTAATTAGATCTCTGAAACTAATCAAGTTAAAAAAAAGATAATGGGTACCAATAATAAACATTCCAAAACAACCAACCACAATTTTCATATTTTGCTAAAGTCAACCTCCAAAGAGTGAAATACAGGTAACTTTTTTTAAAAAAGTTAATAATTATATCTCCTAATTTAATTATGAAAAAAAATAATTTTGTGTAAAAATAAATACCATACAAAGAATTCCATCCACAAATTTATATTTCCTGAAATTCAACCCCTAAGAGGTGAAAAACGGGTAAAAACGTTATCATATATATGAATTATATCCGAATTTTAATAAGCATAATTAATGATTTTGATTACCAATAATGAACATATGAAAACTCAAACAATTATTATATTTTAAAAAATTCAACTCCTAAAAGGTGAAAAAGGGGTAACTATGTTATAAAATTAATAATTATGTCTTCCAATTTAATCAAGAGTAATGAATGTTTTGGGATACCAATAATGACCAAACAATAACTTACAACTTTAATTTTTGTATTTTCGAAATTCAAGGGTGAAAAAAGGTAAGTATATTATAAAAAGTAATAAATATATCTCAGAATTTAATTAAGCTTAATGAATATGAATGAAATACCTGAAATAAACATACATAAAATTACAACAATCATTTTAATATTGGCGAAATACAAACTCTAGGAGTGAAAAAGTGCAAGTGTGTTTTAATAATTAATAATTATATCTCCGAAAATAATTAACCTTAAAGAATGATTTTGAGTACTTAAAATGACCCTATAAACATTTCTAGCACAATTTTTTTTTGTACTTTTGAAATGTAACCCCTAAGGAATGAATAAGAGTTAAGTATGTTTTAAATACTAATAATTTTAACTTCGTATTTAATTAAGTGAAATGTATGATTTTGGGCACCGATAATCCTTACTAGTCCTTACTAATATTATAAATGCGAAAGTAACTCTGTCTGTCGGTTTGTCTGTTTGTTTGTTACCTTTTCCCGGCTGAACGGCTGGACGGATCGTAATGAAATTTGGCAAGGAGATAATTATATCCTCGGGATGGACATAGGCTATCTTTTGTCTAAAAAAATAAATTTTAAACGGGTTAAAAAAATATGTCTTAATTTTATGTAATGTGTATCATAGATATACAAACTGTAAGTGTCATTCCTCTATGTCTGCCGAGCAATAGCTTTGAAGCCATTACGTTACGTTTTGCTATTGTAAGGAACTAATTAGAGTGTAAGAAAAAAATAAAGATCTTGACAGATTGTAGTGTCGCCATATTTGTTTCAATTTTCAATACTGTTTTTGTATATTACAATTTAAATTGCAGAAAAAAATCATGTTTCATAGACACATAAATAGTGAGTGTGTGTCATTTCTCTATGTCCACGAGGTCTTGCCGCGTCAATTTTCTGCTTGGGGCAAACCCGTCCGCTTGATTAAATAAACAGCTTTTATCGTTGAATGATTTCATGATTTATTTCATGAAAATTTGCTCTCATAAAAAAGTTTTATAGACAATCAATAGGTGTCTCTCTCACTCTCACCTTTGAATATATATACTGTATAGAAGTCGCGAGTGGATAGGATTTACTCTACGTTTTTCAGAAGCTTATGATGAGCAGCTTGGGAACTTCACCGCTGCAGTGCGCTGCCGTAACGCCCTGTATCGTCTTAGTTGTTATTTACACGTTAGAGCGCAGCGCTGTCGCCCGCTGTCATTCCCCGCTCCCCTCATCAATCATTCACTGCAGCTCAAGGTCGTTCAACAGGAGGGGGAAGGGGTGTTTGAAGAGTTCGAGACTTGTCCGCTAGGGACCACCACAAGTCGATGCCCTAGAGATGGTGGCGATTGCGGCGGTGAATTAACCAACTACCTCAAAACCGTATTAGAAATTTTAACCTGGGCTGGCGACTTCTATACAGTATATATATTCAAAGTTCTCACTCTCTCTCTCTCTCTCTCTCTCTCTCTCTCTCTCTCTCTGAAGATCAATCTATGAATCGTTACAAATTTATTGCCTTTATTTTTTTAGTTTAATTTGATAAAATATGATTTCACTAAAAATCAATTTCTACCCCTTCCTATTTTCATTTCCACATTACGAAGTTTCACTTCTTCCACGCGGAGGAACTCCACGCAATATTTTTGCATGCAATTAAAAACTATTTTTTAATGATGCCAAAGAAGTATAACTTCTCATGCTCGTACCGAAGTACACGCACCCATTTTTTAAATTTAATTTCTTCTTATATATTTTCTCCATACCTAGGGAACTCATAATTCTTTTAAATTTCAAGTGTATGTTTTCAATGTCATTCTAGTTGTACAATTTTTTTGGTCAAATTGGTCATTATTTATACTTTGTTTCATTTTGGAAACATATGTATTTTAAGTATTAACAAATAAAAAAATTAGTTTCACTAGCATTCTTAGGTTTTTATTGTGTGGATAGTTTCAAGTATAATATTATGTAGGTACATAAATAATTAAACTTATAAATTTCTTCGAAATTTATTCATAGGTCGGTAGGGCCTACAAATATTTTCTATTTGCCATTATTGTAATTTTTTTACAGTACCTACTTATTTGCAAGGAGTTGTTTAGTGTTTATAAATTATCTGTTGAGCGTCAAGCGTCTCTTAGGGCTGCCGAGACCGAAGACCAGAAATATTTGTCAATTATGTAATATATTGTTGAAAAATTTGAATTTTACTGTTTCAGGAAAGTTGATTTTTTTTTTTGTTAATTAGAATAGTTTCGTGTAATTGCCAACTTCCTTTATTTCATACTAAACATTATGTTTGGTTGAGTGTGAGATAATTTTATTTATGTACGTTTTAATTTCATTTGATTTCTTATATATATATATATTCTTACCTACATACTTCTATTAAATTTCAGTCGGATGTTAACATTGTTATTCCAGTTGTATAAATGTTTTTGTCAAATTAGTTGTTATTTATACTTTTTGTTTCATTTTGGACTATGTTTTTTTTTTTTTTTTTTTACTTAATTCAAAGATTTGTGGTGTGTACAGGGAGTGATATCTCTATTCATTTCTATACTCCTTTGGATAAGCGGAATATTGCCACAACAGTTTTACATATAAACAATTCCTACAAATGTTTTAAACGTTATGACAAATAAAAAATAGTTTCAAAAACATCCTTGGTTTTTTTTGGTGTATATAGTTTGAAGTTTACTATTATGTATGTAGGCCTACGTAAATTCTTAAACATACAGTTATTTATTAATTTATTTAGATAATTATTCATAGGTAGGTAATAAGCTTTCTATTTGCTAAATATTGTTATTATGGTAGATAGGAGTACAGTAAATGCCTACATTCTTATATTCCTTTATATTTCTTTTGATTTGGAGTGTTTCCGAGCCATTCGGGGTCCTCAACATCACCCCTCCCTCCCGGGTGGTTAAAGCCCCAAAATTTCGAAAGTTTAAAAATTTTTTAAAATCTATCTCTTTCGATTTTTAGTGTTTTCGAGCCATTCAGGGTCCTCGAACCCCCCGCCCCCCTCTGGGAAAAAAGCCCCAAAATTTCGACAATTTCAGGAAATTCAAATAGCCTATCTATTCTTTCGAGATGGAGTGTTCCAAACCATTCGAGGTCCTAAACATCCTCTTTCCGCAAAAGTGAAAGCCCCAAAATTTCGAAATATAAGAATATTATATAATTGGATGTTGGTATGTATGACGTCGATAAACTCTTACACCGTTTGCCCGATCGCCATGAAAGTTGGCACATCAAAGTGTGTTTATCATGGAGAAGGATTTTATGCTAAACATTTTTTTTAACTCGCCGCTAGATGGCGCTGTAGCGCATCAATTTCTAAACCTTTCAACCGATCGCCATGGGTAAACAGGAAGCCATAGGTCACAGATACACAAACAGTAATTATGTGTCATTTCGTAATGTCCACCACACTGGACATATCGCTATCCATTTTGCTGTAACTCGCGGACAATATATCACCCGGCGTTAAGCCCGGGAAAAGCCGGGTACTGCAGCTAGTAAACATTTAAAAACGTCCCTTCGCAATTTTTTAATTTTCAAAATTCAACTCATAAGACGTTAAAAACGGGGATGTATATTTTAAAGTTAAATTGTTTTATTTCCGAATTTAATCACATGTAATAATTTATATTGAATTATACCAAACACACGAAAACTACCAACGAAAATTTTTACATTATGCAAAATTCAACATTTAAGTTGTAAAAAAGATGTATGTTTTTAAGATTATTATTTATCTGACATTTCTTAATAATCGTACTAAATGATTGTGGGTACCATAATAAACATACGAAAACATCTAAACAGATTTTTATATTTTGCGAAATTCAAACCTTAAGGTGTGATAAAAGAGTAAGTATGTTTTAAGATTAATAATTAAAACTCTAAATTTAATAAAGCGTATTAAGTGATATTGGGTACCAATAATAATAATAGACAACTAATAACCACAATTTTTATATTTTGTGCAAATCAACCCGTAATAAATGAAAAATGGTAAGTGTATTTTGAATTAAATTGCTATCTCCAAATTAAATTATTAAGCATAGCAAATTTGTGTTAGCAATAATAAACATACGAAAAATACCAACTACAATTTTACCATTTTACGGAATTCCAGCCATACGGTGTAAAAAAAGGGGTGGATATGGTTTTAAGATAATATATTTAAGCTTCAAATTTAATCAAACACAATAAAAAACTACGAACCACTGTTCTACCAGTTTGCTTTATTCAAACTTTAAGGTTGGTAAATGGGGTAGGTGTGTTTTGGAAACAAAAAAATGGAACACTTCCAATTCAATTAGAACTGGAACTAAAATACTGAAAGAAAATATATGCATCCAAAGTTACGATATCGCTTATTTTTTGCGGTTATAAAAATTCTTATTTTAAAGAGATGATAACGAGTTAAGTTTTCATTTATTTTTAAAAATGGTGTCTCTGAAACAAATTAAGTTTTATCAGAATTAAATGGTTAGCTAATATAATAAACTAAAAATCATTATTTTACTTAATTGCAAGTATCATCCCCTAAGGGGAATAAAGGGGTAACGTTAGAAGTAAAAAAAATGCATATTTCTAAATTTACTATATCTAACGGTTATAAATTAAGATTAAACAAGCACATAAGTTTACGAATTTTATTTTATAATTTATTTCCGAATTTCGTCTTTTAAGGGTGAGAAAAGGGAGTAGGTAATGTTTTATCATAGAAAAATTCATTGATTCATAACAAATAATTTTGATGTAAGAAGCTTCGCTTAAATAACGTAAATAATTATGTAGAATTCTTTCACTTTTTTTTCCGGTATTTGATCCTAGAGGCAGTGAAACGGAGGCAATAAGTTTTTATAGTATTAAAAATATATTAAAGCAAATAACATTGAAGGTAAAATACTAAGCCATAATCATTAATTGATATTATCTTTGAAAGATTTGTGCAATGGGAGTGCATGAATTGATGTCACACTTCAAATCTAACTCAACACATACATACACCGTCCTTCTTACGGTAAGTCCTTGTGTTTATTATTACCCATATTTTCGTATCACCGTTTGCTACATTATGTATCAGCAGAGTGTCGTATTAAAGTTCGTTTGTTTGGTTTAATTAGGTATTATTTATGTCGTTTCAAGGTGGCAGATATTGTCACATGATATTGTCGTATGAAAGTTTATTTGTAAATGGGTTTTATTAGGTATTAGTATACTATCACAGTACTCACAGTATATTGTCGTTCGTATAAAAGTTAGTTTGTAAAAAAAAATTTTCTTTAAGTATTTTCGTATTATTATTGCTAGGTATATTGTAGTGTTTCCTTGGCTGACACCCACTCCAAAAATAACAATAATTGTATTTACATTATGCCTTATTGCGTGGTAATCACATAGATTGTAAATACATATTGATGAGTAGAAAAAGTAAGTTGATTAAGTTGTAGAAGAATACAAAATTATTTTTTTACTTTTTAGTGCATATTAATTTGATTTGGAATAGTTTTTTTTTTGAAATCATTTTTTTGTTAAAATTTGTGTTAATTTTTTGATTTTTAGTAACTAACTAATTTGTCTGAATATGGGTAGACCTACTAAACGTGCTGCTCATATGAGAAAGCGCCGTTGAAATAAAACAAACGAAGTCAGAGAGAAACGCCTATCTCAACAGAGGAAATCTACCTCGAGGACAATTTCAAAAGAGACTTGCGAAGAGCGCAAAAATAGACTTTCGAAAATGCGGCTTTACATGAAAAAGTGTTGAACAGGGAAAATATCGAAAAACGTAGTCACCGTCTCGGCTTGATCAACGATCGTCTATCGAATGAGACGGAGGAGCAACGTGCCCACCGACTCAGCGTGATACACGATCTTCTATGCAAAGAGACAGAAGAGCAACGTGCAAACCGTCTCGGCTTGATCCACGTTACGGTAGATGATAAAAATATCCGGACAGCCTATAAAATATTCGGCCGACTATCGTTAATTTGCTCCTGAGAATTGAAGAGTTCCGTTACTTTGTCCTGGATCCCATAATCAGAACCTAACCAAACTCTCATTAAACTACCCTTGAAGTACATCCTTTCCAATAAAAAAAAGAATCATTGAAATCGGTTGGCATGATATTAAGTTATTTGTCAATTTGTCGCGCACATACTTAACGCAAATTTAAGACTTTATGGTTTTATAATGGATGCAATGGTCAGGACTGGACAAAATTTAAATGGGACCACAGTAAAAAAAGAATCATCAAAATCATTCACCCAGTCGAAAGTTGTGAGGTAAAAAACATAAAAAAATATTACAGACGAATTGGGAACCTCTTCCTTTTTTGAAGTCGGTTATAAACTATTTTAAATGCTCTTCAATCAGGTGCAACATCTCCATTACGGTTATTTTTAATAAGCGAAATTTCCGAACAAAATTATCCTCGTCTAGTTCCATAAATAGTTTACTTCTCGTTGCATACACGCGTGAACTCGGGATTTCTGCAAAATGCATGTTAACCAACACATTTACAGCATGTCTTCAAGTTCCGAACCATCATCGAAAAAATTAATGTTTACATTTATTTGTCCAAGTCACAAAACATATGAGAATCTGTGTGCTCCACAATTCACACATAAATTAACTATTACTTTCTCAATATAACCTAACAATCCATTTCTGAAACTTACATTCTATAAGCAAATGTATAAAATCACTATCACCAAAAAAAGCTTAAGCTTAAGCTCTTTGGAGTTTAACATGCTAATCCTTAAGCTTTAGGCAATGAAAAATCAACAAATATATTTATTTGTTTGTAAACACTTCTGAACTGAAGTTTTGATCCCTGGTCGTCGGCCTGAACCGATGGACCACTCGGTTCAACGTATAGTTCACACTGATCTACGATCACCGCTCAAAATATGATCGTGCATCAGAACAATTAATAGAACTAGTACCACGAATGTATCACAATGGGAATTATGCTATTAGTCTGAGTCCGGTCTCAGTAGGTATGTAGTGTCATTATTTATAAGAAACTTTGAAAGTTGCGAAAAATGTTGACTAATTACTTCAATTCAAACACACTGCTCGTTTTTACGCTAGTTAATGTATATTTACGTATTGGTACCGGAAGAAGAGGTAGGGTGGTTAAGCTTAGCAAACGGACTTTTAAAATATCTTTCTTTTTCATAACAAAGGGGTCTTGACTATGAGCCACTATAAAGTTATGATCATGCAAAAAAATTTTCAGACACATCTGTTTACAGCCTACACAGGTTAATTAAAACAGTGCAAAAACAGTAATTCCACCACAACGAAATCGTGAAATGCGTGAAATGCGCGAAAAACCTGTGAAACGTTGCTAGCTACTGGCCCCTAAAATACGATCGGGGAAAAAAACGTTTCTCAAAATTAACATAAGTATTGAATGATTTAAAAATATTAAAAATAACAATCAAAGGCGATATGCATACGCCTCGATTTATTTAGTATTTTTCAAACAATGTGTTTCTATGTATTTATTTTGACATAAAGAATTTTTTTTGCTGTACACGGTTAATGAAAAGTGTTCGGATTTCGGCCAATTACGACACAGCCTTTAAAAATCAATGTTCCAAGAAAAGCACTGACCAAGTACCGGTGGTCAGGAACACCGAATTGACGAGTGTAAATGCGTTGTTTTTCTTGCCGATATGAATCCTTCAATCGATACAGCACAGACCACCTTGAAATCCGACGATTTCATTCTGCACTAGGCCGCAATGGAATATTGTAAGACCCGAGGATGCGATGAAAGACTAGCCAAAGATGCTCGAGCATTTCCGAAAGTAACCTAAGAACCTCCACTGAATACGGTTCTAGACCATCAGAAAACACACTTCCAACGAAATTCGGTTAAACAGAAAAAGAAAAAAAAAACTTTTACAAATACATAAATATGATGTTTTGTGTATGTATATATCGTGTTCGTATGAATAAATTTTAAAGTATGTGCTGTGAAATTTAAAGCAAGTCAAAATTAATTTATTTAAAAGGGAGAAAAAGTAACCAACATTGCCATATCACATGTTCAATGATTTTTCAGGCCAAAACCATTTTACATAAAATAATATTAAAAATTTGGCTTTGAAATGGCATTATATATAATTTAATTGAATACCGAAAGTGACTTGCTGATACAAATATTTTGCCATATTTAGTCACTGGCGTTTGTTATTGAATCCACTTTCTTCGGAATGACTACAAATGTTCTAATACTCTTACTTCACACAATTTTGTGGTCTTTGGAAATCGTAATGTTTGATCTCTCCCTTAACAAAAAGAGAAAAATTTTAAAAATAAAAAAAATTCTGAAACATAGAATATATCCTATGTATCTTTCTCACCTCCTTAACACGCGCAGAAAGATTTTCTAAGTTTGTAAAGTATTTAATTTTTCTTAAAAGGTGAAAAGAATGGAGATAAAGTTATAATCGAGACTTTATTTATAATTTTTCTTTCTTCAGAACCACGCCGTTAGTTTGATTACAAAAATGTCTAAATATTCTCGTCATTTGCAGCGGCTTCGAGTTGTTTTGTAGGAATGGTATACAGCAATGCATCGACCTGGTTACGTAGTCTGCCAGGGGGCTTATGCAGCATACACCTGGGTTTCGGGTCAAGACCTCACTACAAGAACAAGATATTCTCCTGAAACCTTGCCCCTCCCACAATCCTCGCTACACCGTGGCTTACGACCACAACGGAGCCTCATCTACCCCTCCCCCTGCAGTTGTAGAGACTACCTTGCCTTCCGCATCCCGCAAGGAAAATTATGACAGGAAGATAATGCACGGAGAGACAACGGTACTGCTTCATCGTATTTTGAAGACGCAAAATTTGCATGGCCTTCGACCAAGATGTTAAACCACAAAGTAAGAAAAAAAATACTACCATTCTCATTTGTGACCTACTGCCTGAGGCATAATTCGACTTATGAGTGTACGAAACACACATATCATCAGGAAACAACTGAAATTATACGGTTAATGCTTTTGCATAATTTTACGAATAAGCTTCTTTCTGACTTTCTTTAAGTAATAGTTTCATAAATAACCTTGCTTTTGTTATTCTGTATTTTTGCTAGTAGCAATCATAATAAAAACCAAAACAATTAATTAGAAGATAGTTAAATATTGGTTTTATCACTTAAAAAATATTATTTATGGTTTAGAAGACTTTGAAAACCGAAATAAATGAAATAAAGTTTTGCGCATTTTAAAATTGACCTTTTCCGTTTAGTCTTTTTCATATATAAATAAATAAAAAAAATTATTTTCCTAAAATTCTAAAAGACTAAAGTTGAAATGATTTTGCATTTAGAAAACAATATTTTATTTATTAAAAAATTGAATCCTAAAAATAAATAATTTTACGACAAATACCCCATAGAAAAGCCTAATTCCAAACACTAATACATGCTATTTAATCCTTCTTAAATTAAGATATAACTAACTATAAATAATTATGTATATTGAAGTTATAATAGTAGGTAAATATAGTTCATATGAGGGCAGGGGAGGGGGAAGGGGGAGCCGGGGAGCCACGGCGACCATCTTGGATTACGTCACTTCCGGCGGCCATCTTGGATTACGTCACTTCCGGCGGCCATATTGGATTACGTCACTTCCGGCGGCCATATTGGATTACGTCACTTCCGGCGGCCATTTTGTTTTATCCGCCATTTTGTTTTCTAGAACATTCCGACATTTCAAGTTTCGTCCGCCATCTTGAAAATCTTTATTTATTATCCGATTTTAATGAAAAAAATTAAAAATTTATAAAAAATTAAATAATCAAAATTTTAAAATAAAATTTAAAAAATATATTATTTAATAAAATTTTAATTAAAAAACCTACGCATCAAACACCCCACTCCTCTACATTACGAATACACCATCTAGCACCCCGCTCCTCTGTTACAATGACATCATCATCGAACACCCCACTCATTCCTGTTACAATTTTTCGTTACACCACATTCTTTAAAATAAATTTATTATCAAAATAAAAAAATATATACCATCGTTGTCTGCGGAGGCAGCCATCTTATTTAGTGGAGACCGCCATCTTGATTTCATCTGATGGATGTCGTCACCAGGTGTAGGTTTATGAAGTACGTTAGTGTATATAAGGCCGAGTTTCAACTCTCTACCAACATTTTTATGAACCTTATAAGCCAAAATCCACAAAAATCCAGTCATTTTGTTGTTAACGTCATTTTTTCATAAAGTCTTATCATTTATAGGTTTTAACTAAAATATATGTTATTAATACTATCGTTGTGGATGCGATAGTTAAAGTAATCATATTTTTAAAAACATTTATCACTCCATCTTAGCGGACCAGAAATTTTTCAGAGTCCTAACTCACAAGTAATATTCTCTTCTCATGTTTGCGTACTCATGTTTTAAAAGCTGCATGGAAGCAGATATTTTAATGTTTGTGTATAATTACATTTCACCATTCTGTAAGACATTTATAAGTATCAGTACCTCGTGGGATATTGGTTCTATATTAAAAATAATAAACAATATGTAGGTAAAATTGTATTTACTAAATTAAGAACATATTTTACACAACCAAAATGGAGCAAAAACAGAAACTACACATCAAAAAACTGAAAATTTACAACAAAAATGGAAACTATACATCAAAAACATAAACTGTACAACAAAAATGGAAAACTGTACAACAAAAATGGAAAACTGTACAACAAAAATGGAAACTGTACAGCAAAAACATAAACTGTACAACAAAATGAAAACTATAAAACACAAACCAGAAAAACTATACAACAAATGGAAACAACTACCAAACTGCCAAACTATTTAAATCAAAAACTATTTTACAAAAAAAAAATTATTCGTTGCCTCCAACATATCCGTGGGGGACTGTGTGGATACCATCTTCACAGATCAGCCGTTTGTCGTCCTCCCACGTTATGGCCAGCTTATTACTGTACTCGGTATAGAGTATGTGCTGACGGGAGCGAATTGCTCTAACGCCTGCCCTCATTGTGCGGTGGTCTTGCAGGGCATCCAGGTAATCATCGAATGTTATGTGGTTTTTGACCACACATCGCTGGATGCCCTTGGCCTTTTTCTCGCTCTTACCACCACACCTGTAGGCGTACAGTTTAGCCCGTAGGCTTACAAACTCCTCCATCACTTCTCCCCCACATTCATCTTTGAATTTACCGACAACTTTCTCGTTGATGGGGGAGAAGCATGGGTGGTCGGAAGGGTAGTAGCTGGTGTCGAATTTAGCCATCAGTGTAGGGTCGGCTTTGAGGTCTGAGTAAAAGTCTGTTGTCTGGATCTCATACACAAAACTGTCTGTATCCATATACATCAGGTGAATATTGTCATGGTAACGGGGTTTCATGGTATTGTAGTGGAAGTCGTACATGAGAGTCTTTGAAAGATCTAGTACGGCCAGTCCGGCATAAATAGGCTTGTCGAAAATGATGGTCTCATGATTAAGGTGGACTAGAGACAAATTCGGTTCGTACATTGTACGGTCCTTGAAGGACGGACGACACACCAACTTCTTGAACCTCTTCTCAGAGCACACCAACTCCATTTTGAGCCTCCGCCTTTTATTTTCCATCAGTTTACCAAATGTCGAGTTCACAGCGAGCTTAAAGAACTCCTTCTCGTACTCGTTGGCTGCTGCTTTCCGCTTGTTGGTATTCAGCCGAATATAGGGCTCCAACCATGCCGACTGCTCAAACTGCAGGACTCGGTGTATCTTAGTCACTCTCAGTCAATGAGATACCGCTTTCTGTAGGTTTTTGTAGTGGACAATGTAGTGCTCTTTATTTTCAAGTGTTGTCATCAGCTTTGATTGATTTGAGCCGGGCGGACACTGATTTACGGGGAGAAATGGCAGGTCTTTATGACTTTCGGGGAGCTCGGGAGGGTACTCCACATCACACTCAATAATGTAGCCTGTAGGAGAATCATCTGGGACAGACACGACATCAATTGATGTGTCTGCCCATTGGAAATGCCGAATTGGGAGCGGCAGAGACATCGCCCACCCGTACAAATTATTTGCATCAATGTACTCCAGGAATGTGGATGGCTTGGATGCATCATGTGTTTCTGGTACGTAGGAGTTATTGGCTACGCAATGACGTTTAATGCTTTGCGCTACTCCCCCCCTAATACCGGCCTCCACAAACATGTACATATCATAATCGGTAAGAAGCTCTAGCTGTACACCTGTGTTTCGAAGCATCGCATCGAAAGCGAACCCTGGACAAGAAATATAGTGAGACGGATCTAGGCTGTATGTATCCAAACATATGGAACGGAAATTCTCGAATACATCCGCCAAAATCAGAACATCCGCTTTAGGTACAAGTCAGCGTACTTCCCCAAAGTAGCACACTGAAACTTGTCCCAGACTTTCACCGCATGTGCGTACTCCATCTCTGAAATCATGGAATCAGTCAGACTATTGTAGAAATCATCGATGGATGGAAGACTAGTATCATCTAGTCGAGCAAAAGAATCCACAAAATCATACGGGAAGACACCCTTGCGGGTAAACAACTCCAACTCATCAGGCGCGAAAAACTCAGTAGTACTGACAAACTTGTCTGCAGGCAAGAACTCAGCGAGCGAAGCAAGACCCCGACTCATAAAACGGAAGGTATCGACAAATTGAATGCTGAACTTATCATGTAACTTCTTGGAAAAAGTTATCAGCTTCTCTTCCGAATTCGGAATGATGAAGATGTCTTTAGTGTCGTACCCCAACTTCCTGATAATGAAGTTCTGATCATATGCCAGGTTGTGGAAGAACACAATCAACTTTTTCGGTCTGCGCCTGAGAAGGTTGCAGTCATTACATGCAGGTCCAATAAATTCGCCAGTGAAGTGATTATGATCACGAACTTTCTTTACAGCCCCTCCAAACTTTCCTCCACAGTAGCAACACACACTTGCTTGCAGAAAAGCAATGTTCTGTGCATGTGTGAGCGGAGTCATAGGAACAGATGTAGAAAAAATTTTCTGAACATCATGTCCAATCTCCACAATGCGGGATATGAATTTATCTTCTGCGTCACAACCGCGATACAATTCAGGCTGTGAAGGAAGTGAAGAAGTGAGGTGTGCAGGAATGATGGAGTTATCTGCTTTCACGTAAATGCAGTAGCTGTATGCCTTATGCTTTTGGTACTGCAGCATGTATGCTTCATCAGGATTCGGGTGACACGTATGGATTTTCTCCAGAATAGCTTCAAAGTCGCAATATACCACGATGGGCATCTTATCACTGTGATGGAAGTTTTTGAACTTCAGAACAGGAGGCTGGCCATTTTCATCAAGCGATGGCATTTCCATCCTAACAGCAGCATGCTGTTTGCAGAGCTCACTGTGTTTTTCCAAACACTGAAGGCCAGTGAGCCCGCTAACCCTATCCTGATCATCATAATGCTTGAAGCATCTTTTGCAAACGTGGATAGCATCATGATGTGTAGTGAGTTGGGACCGAACCAGGGCAGAAAAATTAGAGATGTAGGCGAAATGGGACGAATTGTCATTGACCAAGAGCAGCAGATCGAAATGATGATATTTTTCTTCAGGAGCGACTCGTGCAGGAACAACATTCAGGTTCTCGTCGATACTGTAGATGTTGATGGAGACTCCGGGGTTCTGTATTTCAAACAGCGGTATTTGCCTGATTGGAGTAGGAAACTCGATGTTCGTGAAGTTGAACTTCCCCTCCAAGTCATGGTAGCGCTGATTGACACGTTAAGGATTCCATCCTTCGACGTACTTGACCAGAATTGACCACTTGAAGCACATGTGGTCTTCGAGGTTTTGCGGATTTATCACTGCATATTTGTCTTTGATGGAAGTAGGCAGTTCGATGTAGGAGCTGGCACGGAGTGGATCGAGCTTGTTTATTCGTAGTTGAAGTCGCTTAACGGCCGACAAAGTCCATCCGGACCCCTTCCCCATGTAGTCTTCCTCCTCCTTGCAGATCTTTGAGATGGACTCAGTAACTGCCTCCTCCACCTCATGAACTGCGTAGAGGGGGACATTCATGGTTTTGAAGGCCCTCTTGTCTTCACTGGCATCTACTGGTTTTTCATAGTCGCACTCGAGCACGATATTAAACTTCAGTGGTCCGTTCTCTTCAATATCCTCCACAAGTTGGTTTATTATTTTGTTCTTGATGGAGTCCAGGTACGTACAGATGTCCTTGGAAGAACTTGACGTATTTACTGCGACATATGTCTTCAAGTTACCCTTGAATCCCACTTCGGCGGTGATGAAGCCGTGGGTATTGGCCAAACCCGCGCCGGTCACCACCTTTGTTCGGCTAGTCGATGGTTTAGGCAGTACTGCTGGCTTAACTGCTGACATTCTCTGCTTCTTTGTTGGAGGTGGAACAGGCCCCTTGCATACCTTGATGTGGGCTTTCAATTTGTCAGCCCTGGCGAACTCCTTAGCACAGTTGTCGCAGGTATGTGCTATGCGGTTTGGGTTGAGACCGCAAGCCGACTTCTCATGTCGTCTAGCAAAATCAGCACGGGCGAAGGCCTTATAGCAGAAGCTACACCGCATGGCTGATGTCGTAGCAACAGCTCCAGCACATGATGCAAGGTGCTGCTGCATCTTATCGCTGCGTGCGACCATCTTTCCACATAGGTGGCACTGCTGGTAGTCACGATGCTGGTTCTCGGCACACTGTCGCTCGTGCCGGTAGCAATTCTTAGATGCCGTGAAGGAGACAGAGCAGAAACGGCATTTCTGAACAGTAGACGCCATCATCACGACAATCGGTAAACCGGTCTCAACGTACGGAACACACAACGGTAGCTCGACGCACGGAGAACTATAACAAAAGAATTAAGAATACAATGTAGCTAGATGTCAACACGAAAAAGTTGCAAACATAACCTCAAAACTCTAGCCCTTAAGCCAACTAACCTAAACTGATAGCAATGTAACTAAATAAAAAAGTTGCAAAACATAACCTCAAAACTCTAGCCCTCAAGCTTACTAACCTAAACTGTTAGCAATGTTACTAAATAAAAAAGTTGCCTACATAACCTTAAAACTCTATACCCTCAAGCTTACTAACCTAAACTACTAGCATTGTTACTATATAAAAAAAGTTGCAAACATAACCTCAAGGCTACTCCTTCATGTACAATCCTAAAAATGGTAGAATATTTAAAGTACTGATAAAAGTTAAAGCTGAAAAATATTCAATGCTAACTAAAAATGATTGATTACATAACCTCAAAACTACTCTAATTCACACCCCAAAAATGCTAGAATATTTAAAGTAGATACTGATAAAAGTTTAAACTGAAAAAATTTCTGGTTACCTACATATAAGTGTACAGAGAAAAAAACTAGCTAGCTGATAACGTACAAAAAAGCTGAGAAACATAGAATGTTAACGAAACATGTAACATACCTCAGAAAAATATGAAGTGGAGCTGTAGAACACGAAGTAGCGTTGGCGGTAGAAATCGTGGTAGCAGTGAAACTCACACACGAACTAGCTCACTCAAACTCTAAGAACACACTGAAGCTCCGACAGGTAATCCCGGCCTTATATAGCCTCGGACCTGCCTGTTCTTGGAAAAACCATTAGGAACAGAGTATTTTTGTTGTATCCGCCAATAGGAATGTAGTACATGGAAGTGCCATTGTCTTCGGAAAAACCCAGCATGACTCATGTGCATGTCGTAGCAGGTCTGTGAGGGGTGGGGTTAGAAATGTAACCTGACAGCCAAACATGGGAAACCACTCTCGCGTAAAACCACTAATGACCTAGGTGATTAGAGATTAGGGCGCGAGGCACTGCCTGCATCGTGACTCATCACTCAGGAATGTCGTCTCGCAGTGCTGAGAGGGCCCAAACAATATACTTGACCGTGCATGTCGTAACAGGTACATTAGTCCGCGACTTTGTGGCGCCATGAGGTGCTCAGGAATGTCTGAGCCTGCCACAAACAGCTCGTCAAAGTGTCATCACGAAGCACTCGAGCTGCAGTCATGACGCGCATGCTACAACAGGCCCGCTAGTCACCGGCTTCGTGGCGCCAAGCTGACGCTCGGGTAGACAGGTAGCTAAATGATAATACTAGTAATGCAAGGAAATAAATAATCGGGTATGTTTAATACATTTATTTAAAAGTAAGAACACATTACAAAACTAAAAAATTAAAAATTTATTTTACATTTATTATGACCAACATTCGTTTAAAAAATTTTAGCATTTCATTGCGAACAATCAGTTGAACATCCACAGTATGACACAATTCGCTGATGTTCCAGGAACAACCCTTTTCACAACCATTTAAGGAGACATTCCTTAATCTCTCTTTTCATTGGTCAAATAAAACATCTCACTCTCTTCCCCTTTTACAATGATGCTGCTTCGACATCATGCTAAAATTCTGTAAGACCAAAAAAAAAAAAAATTTCTTCTATTAAACCTTACGGTAGAAATTTCATCCTAGGTGGCTGTTACTACATCCAGAAATTAAAAATTATTTTATCTCATACAGGTTTTATTTACATGTTAGGCTTCACCATCCTACCACACACACACACACACACCTATACGTACTTAGGCCCCTATTCGAGGACCCCATTTGTTACCCTTAAATAGAGGACCTGAATACACAAACACTAACATAGCTTCCGAGGACTATTACTTTAGTAAGCATATCAGAGGACCGGTCAGACTGAGGACCTTCACACAAGGTGTGTCTGGTGCTTTATCCGAGGACTGTAAAGTTTTACAGTTAACTGCAGGACTAGCAAAATCAGTATAAATGTTTCAACAAGACAGGGTTCCTGGTAGTCGTGTAGTCGAACCAGTGGTCCTTGCTAAGGTGATACGGAGTCGATTCTCGGGGTTCTTCCGTTTCTTCCCTCGATAATCCCGCTGCTGCTCCATTTATATTTGACTTTTCTTCATCGTTACTAAATAACTTACCTATATTTTATAATTTCCGTTAAAGTTTTTTTGTTGATAAAACCAATTATCCGAATTTGTGTAAACATACAAAAACACATATATATATATATTATAAATGAATTACAACATATATTTAGTTCCAAAAACTTCATTTATTTAAATGATATTCACGAAAAAGTTGTTATGGTAATTAATTTTTCTATTAATTGATTTTTTTAACTATGAATTTCAACTCAATATTTGTAAGAGAACCCGTAGAACACAGTTTTTCAGTTCTATATGTTCCAATTCCGATATAAAAAAAATAATTAATGTTTTATTTGAAGACATCAATTCTGCTGGTATTTAACGAAGGTTTCAACCAACCTAAATAATAAAACTATATAAACCTAGCGATTTAAGAATAAAATGTAAGAACTATATCCTACTTATCGTATTAAAGGAAAAATTTAATTTTCATACATATTAACATAGAAATCTCAACATATAAACTACTTAAAAAAAACTCTCAACAAAATGTTTAAACAACAGTGCTATCAATAATAAGAGTGATACAATTAGAAAAATGTATTCAGTTACATTTTATTACAATTTATAAAATTAAGATATAAGTTTTTGGTAAGAGAATAAATACTTTCCGAAATTCTTGTTCATTACGCTTGTTATTATTTTCACGAAGAAACTGAATCACGAAATGGACATTAAATAGTTTAGAATGATGTTTCATGTTAAATATGAGGACCGCATGGTTATATTTACACACCAGTTTAAATTCAATTCTTAACCGAAGACAGTGTATTGCACCAATTAATCTAAGGACTTTTACACAGTTGATATATACTATTCCATATTTAATAAGAGGACCGCTTGGTCATTTACACATCAATTTAAGCTCAATATTTAAAAAAATGACTGTGTATTGTACCACTCAATCTAAGGACTTTAACACAGTTGGATATATTTTTCCATGTTTAATAAGAGGATCGCATGGTCATTTACACACCAGTTTAAAATCAATACCTAACCGAGGACTGTGTATTATACCACTCAATCTAAGGACCTTTACACAGTTTGATATACTGTTCCGTGTTTAATAAGAGGACCGTTTGGTTAAATTTACACACCGGTTTAAACTCAATACTTAACCGAGGACTGTGTATTGTACCACTCAATCTAAGGACCTTTACACAGTTTGACATACTGTTCCATGTTTAATAAGAGGACCGCGTGGTTATTTTTACACACCAGTTTAAACTCAATAATTAACCGAGGACTGTGTATTGTACCACTCAATCTAAGGACCTTTACACAGTTTGATATACTGTTCCGTGTTTAATAAGAGGACCGTTTGGTTAAATTTACACACCGGTTTAAACTCAATACTTAACCGAGGACTCTGTATTGTACCACTCAATCTAAGGACCTTTACACAGTTATATGTATATATGTTATATTTTTTCCATGTTAAATAAGAGGACAGTATGGTTTTATTTACACACCAGTGTAAACTAAATACTTAACCGAGGACTGCGTATTGTACCACTCAATCTAAGGACCTTTACACAGTTTCCAGGGTGGAGAATATATCACCCTGTTGTTGTTTTTGTATTTCTGGCGCCACTTCCCCCCCCCCCCTCACCCAACCAGCCACACCGCTCTGCCCGCTCCCCAACATGCTTCATCGCAACTTGCAATTCGTGGAAACGTGCGACTCTACACAAAATCAGCTCAACACGTGTGTCTTCTCCAGTGCTGACAACTTCTTCGTCGCTCAGTGGCGGATCCAGCTTCAAATTTAGGGAGGGACCGATGGCCCAATACCTCCTACTTTAATTGTGCGTCCGAAAATTTCGAAAACTAACAGCTTCTCAAGAGGCTATTTGAACACATGTATGACGTCACGTAAACAAAACAAGTATCACAAAAAATTAAAAAGTATTAAATTAAAATATTGAACCAAATTCTAAAGATCAGATGCGGCAGGGAGCCTTTTATATTTTTTCACACTTCAGTTTTTCGATAGTTTTTTTTTTACAATGCGAAGTAGAGGAAAATCATAAAACGTTACCTGGTCCTAATCATCACAGTGAACCGATTTTTATTTCCAAACTTTGCCTTCCAACGTGCGCCAACGTACCACAAAAACTCATACAGTCCCCTAACCTTTGTATTTTGAAATGCCTAGATTCCTAATCTACCAAATAAATATTGGAATAAAATGTACTTATAAAAAAAGTCTTCATCATCAGCTTACATAAATTAATTTTTTACATGTGAGATTTTTATAATAATCACATCCAAATTGTATTTTTGTCGCCATAATTTTATTAGTTTAGAAATTTATCTTGCTTCAAAAGGTTGAACCTTTATTTTTTTTATATTGAGAATATTATGGTTTTTTGTGCATTTTCCATTTGCATCTCCTAAATGAAAAAAAAAATTATAGTCTGCATTTTTTAAATTTACTCCATTGTATAATCTATTCTCCTAAAAAATACTAACAAATCACAGACAATACTTTAAAGGTTCTGTCATCATTTAGATGAAAAGAGACATAGATAGATACGTCAATTTCTTCAATACTAACTGGAGACTATTCAGTCTTGAAAAGAAAGACGTATGCTCATATGTTTAAAGACAGGTAACACTTATGAAACTGATTATACGGTAGAAAATGTTTGTATTTATACATATTTAATGCACGTATGTATATCTGTACAGTAAGATTAGGCTAAGGTTATTCTTCGAATAACTTTTGTTTCTGCTTTGATCGAAAACTTTTAAGGACGAGATACATTCCGGTAATGGTATTTATGTTTTTATAGTACTTCATGAAAGTTGTTTAATTCTATGTGAGTGAAATGTACAAATGAAATATACGAAACATATAAAGAATATCAACTTGAAAGTGTTAAAAATAATAATAAAGTTTTATAAAAACTATGTGATTATCACCATTTGTGCCCTTATGTGTTCTTATTTTATTAGCATGTCACTGTTTTAAATATGTAATGAAGATGGGGTCGGATAACGTTAGTTTAATTATTTTGCATAGCATAGCAGGATATATGTAAGGAGGTTGGGCAAAGGGGCATTAGTTCAGGTGGCTTGTCAAATTGTGTGGGTTGGGGAGAAGTGGGTGTAACTTTGTGTATAAATGTTGTTTATTTATTTATACACAAATTAAAAAAATATATTTTATCATATTGCATTACAACAAAAGATAGGGTACAAATCGGGTAAACTTTCGGCACCGGAATAGTGAAATAAAAAACATATGCTGATTCTAAATACCGAAATATGATGTAAATATTGGTAAATTACGTATTTTGTGATGTCATTTCTGTAATAATATTTACATGAAGCGCTCAGTTTATCAGTGAAAACCGCCTACCACAAACAAATTTTAAGTTCTTACTTCCAAGAACCCTTAATGAAAGTAGCATTTTTCGTGGCTAGTCAGGAAAAATATATATCAGGTGAGACATAATATACCTAGTTTCCTCGAAACGTGTTTATGTCCAATCGAAGTGTTGAAACCGCGTAAACATTTCAAGCGTTGGAGTAGGACGAGGGAAGGTGAGAAGGGGGTGAGAGGGAGGGAGAGGGAGACAGGCAGGCAGGGAGGTAATGAGGTACTCTCAACCCATTCTTAACCAAATGCAACGTTGCCAAATTAGCGCAGTAGCTGTGTGTGGGCTAGCTCACTTGAATTTTTCCAACGTTGCCTGAAACTTGTATCAATATACACACCATCAACAGAAGAGATATCGTGCATGTGGGCTTGGAAAGTAAGAGAAATTAGAAAGGGAAAAAAGATTAACTGTTACTAAAATACTGTGTACTCGCAATGATAATTAACTTTTTTCCCCTTGTTTTAATACATCTATAATGATGAGGTGGAAATAACATGACATACGACGTGTGAAAACATGATAGCGATAAATAAATAATATGTTTGTTCGTATTTATTTATTCATAAAGAAACACACATCTACGCATTAAAATCAAAAATGTTTTTTTTTTCAAACACTTTTGTATTTATTTACTTACCCAGGTACCGAAATGGATGACTCTAAGTTAAGCTCAACAAACATAAAATAAACTACCTTGAAACCCCCAACTTGTAAAAGTGTTAATTCACAACTCAAATAGTTAGGGTTTCTATTTTCGCGACAGAATGGTGCGTTCTTAAAACCAGCATGTATTTATAGTCACAGAAAATGGCATCGAATAAAGAAAAACTGAAAGTAGAACTGGAATAGGATATTTTTCATAGTACAGGTAACTAGAGATGATATTTTATTATATTTTTGATATATGTTTACAGAAATAACTTAACAGTTGTCTGTAAAAGTGCATAAAATTTAATTGCGATACCCACCTTTTGTAATTATCGGTTTTTAAACAGCATGTTAAAGACTTAAGTAGATAATATCATGTACCAATGTAAGAACGCAATAACTTGCATTTGCATATGGGCGCAAGTTTGGTTTCGATGACACAAATTCACTTTGTGAGAACAAATTTGTATAAAAAATCTACCCTATCCAGTTTTTATTATCGTTACTAACATGATCTTGACTACGAGAACTTGTGCAAAACCAATTCCCATATCTTCGCATAAAGTTATATCTAATAATTTATTGATATCACAAAAATAATTATACAAAATATTTATACGTAAAAATACGTGCATAATTTAAATTAGCAAGAAAATTCCCCTAAATAATACTTTCATTGCACGGTTGTCTTATTATAGTGTTGATGACAGCAGGAACTGCAACATGATTAGAGTGGAATCCTAACCAAATAGAAGCCAACTCGCCCCTTATTTTTAGTACATTTAAAAATAACAAATAATATTTAAAAATGTATGTTTTGAAAATATTAATTGAATATTAAGTACGAAAATTATATCACTAAAAATATTTATGTACGTATGTTTATAAAGCAAGGCAAGGTTAAAACTTAACATAAATCTAAATAAGTAAAACTACTTTAACCATCTATCTCTGTTATCCGTCACTACTTGTATGCGATTTTTTATGAAACGTTATTCATGATGTTTCCATTTAAAAAAATACAGAACATTGCTTGAATGAAGCTCGAGCTGCAAATAAACAGAAGAAAATGACTTCTTTTTATTAGGATGTAAACAATTTAACTTAAAGAAATTCTCCAAAGTACGTAAATATGTACACATTGTACAACATTGGACATTAAACTGTGTTATACTAAATTGGTAAATAAAACTACTATATATGTTATCTAATTAAACATGGCTGGCTTTCTTTCTTTCCCAAATAAATTAAAATCTCGTAGGCTACTACTTATATAATAATATTTAAATGTAACTGTTCACGTTTGAAATTCAATTTCCATTGTCCGTCTATTAAATTATCCGTCATAGGACCGGTCCCAAGGGTGACGATTAAATTAGGTTTTACCTTAAAAATATGTTTAGTCTGTAAATGTTCGAATAAAAATGAAATCTATGTAAATTGGAAACAAATAAATATTAAATTAAGATAGATTTCAACTTACAAAACGTGATTGGTTTAAGTTACTACGCCATGACCTAACACACTTTCACTCCGCCACGAATATCTACATTGGTGTAAATATATATACTTTCAAAAAAATTATGTTTGTTTTAGGTACACTTTTTTCTAATCACACGATGTTTGTCTGCTAAAGTGTTAAGGTTACTGTGGATAAATTGTTATGGTTTTTCCACTATCTTTGATGTCATCATCCCATATCACTTACAACAGCTGACTTGAAACCCAGATTGTTCCATTCTCTTTAAATTTTAAAATCCGGAGTTTGTAACACATTCCAGCATCAACTTTTGTTTCATCCAACGAGAGAACTGTCAAACGCTCTCTTGTTGACACGATAGCAATTGAAAACATAAAATCTCTCAAGAGAGAAGCTGCTTACCGTAAAATAATTATTTTACTAAAGCTTTTATAAAAACTCAAAGATTTCCAAAACAACAGTAATTTAGCAGGAAGGCACGTGTTGTCTGACCGCACGTTGCTAAAAGCCAGCCCAAGGAATATATAAGTAGACAGAGATTTCACCCTTAGAATAAACATCATTTCTTCTCTCCCCCCCCCCCCCCCCCCTTCACCCAAATAACGGCCTTAAATGATTCTGGCGCTACTAACAACACAGCATAAAACCAAATAATTTAGTTTTGACACTAAATATATCAAATTCTAGGTTTTCTTCGGAATTCATCGGGTACAGGATTTGGTATTTTAATACACATATACGTTTAAATAAAAAAGTCTTACGTTGTATTTCCTTTTCTTGATATTTATGACAAAAAATTTAAGGCTTTGTTTAATGTTTTATTACAGACTAAATGTGTTTAGATTATAAAATAGTTTTTTCACACTGCATCAACATCTTTGGATTCTAAAATAACTTTATTAATTTATATAAATTCCCATATATTGAAATACATTATTGAAAGAAATTATAAATATCGTTAAAATGCAAATAGGAATGTAAAATTAATGCCTTCAAACACTCGATGGTTACATTAATATACACATGGGCACAAAAATATTAAGATACATGTTTGTATTGAAATACAAACTTTTGCCGAGGTAACGCTGCTCATTTATATTTGATGTACCTAATTCCCATTATTTAACAGCTATGCATCCTGTTTATTTTTTTAAAATTTATTAGCCTGACTTTTGCCAAACAAAACTATATTTTCTTGAGCTCGAATAAAAAAAAATACAAGGACTTCACCCTGACAGTGTAACATTTGTTAATTTACTTTTTTTAAATTTTAAACCATTTGTTAAATTGTTTCCTTAAAGCTTGAATAGTAAACTTTATTTTCTTGGGGTAATATATATATATAATTATATTATATATATATAATTTAACTCTGAATGTGAATGGCATTTTGATATTAGTACAGACGAATCGTTAGTGTTAAATAAGCACATCGTGAGACCTATCTTGTGACGACCCCCTGGGCTTCCCCGTGACGTCACGACTTCCAACCATGTTCCTGTTAACTCCGTCGCGCCGGGGCAGTTATGGCCCTAACGCCCATGGCGCGGCCCACACGGTGTCAGATGGAGAATTTCTCCGATTCTGACTTGCGCTCCAGGACACATTTTTGTTCTACCTTTATTTTAAAAAATATTAAAAAAAAACGTAAAACATTTCGCTTTACATTATCCAACCTTCATGTCGATAGAAATTATTTTTTTGACAAAAACGGTTAAATACCTAAGCATCACCAACGCCTTCTTAAACGCGTTAAATGTGAAGTTTCAAATCAGTTTCAGGTATATGATATTTTTAGTTAGCATAGAGAATAAAATTTTCAAATTAATAATCATTTTTAATGATACTACTCATCTAAGATAAGCTTCTTAAGTTTACAGTGAATGCAAGGATAATATTTATTTAAAATTTTCATTAACCTTTATTGCCATAGAAGTTCTAACTTCCAGTGCTAAGTAAATATTAGGGCCTACTGCCACAGTTTACACAGTTACATAACCAAGCTTGCATCTAATAATTAAATCCATGGCATTTAGACTGAAAAGCAGGCTCGCTCGATAATACAGTTCATAACTATCTTTAGAAAAAAATATTTGCCAATTAAAAAGTTAAACATTTTTATAAAAATATATTTTATACAAGACTTGATTTTTTTAAATTTATAGACAATGGGGTTGAAACAATTCATTACAAATAATTTCAGCCAATTTGAGAAATAGGTGTTATCTTTAAATAAAAAATAAAAAAAAAATAAAAAAAAATAAAAAAATTGGTCACACATAATTTATACCTACGCGTGAGATAAAAATGTATCAGGCCGTAGTTTAATTTTTGACTGAAGTCAATCGATAGTTAACTTAACAAAACTAGCTTTCCGTGTGCTTTAAAATAAATGTGTTGTTTTCTTATTATGAGCTTATCTCATTCCTATTTTTTATGACCTGAATATTGTACATGAAAAACATTTGTTTAGATAAAAGTCAACTTGTTACTGGTTGTAAGGTTCACACGCTGTGAAAAATTCGGTTTGACGTTTTAACCAAGTCATGACTAAAAATAATCTACTAATAAACGTATCCAAGAATTTTCCAGTAGCAATAACATAATAAGTCTAAATAATAAATAAATTTTCATCAGATAGTTTACTTATATTTGAAACTAGGACTAAATTATCATATAAAAATAAAAATATTTTAGTGACAGCTGCGGAATAACACTACCATTGTAACATGAAAAAAATATGCTAAGCAATGGAGCATTTTCATAGAATACATGTTTCATAATTTTGTTAAGTATATTCTTAAACTTCAAATACTACGAAAGGTCTATTTCATGACTAATCATTTAGCTTTTTCCAACCGTGTGTACATACATAACACACTACATAACACTATATACATAACACTATATACATAACACTACATACATAACACACATACGCACACTTCATCCACAGTAACATGAATGGTATTGGAATTATTTCAATTTATTGTAACAGATTTTGGAAGTAATTTATAACACCAATAATATTTTGTTCATTTTTGTTCAACCATTTTAAACTGCACAGTATGAATAGTTTACAATTTTCATTTGTTTATTTATTTTATATTGTTACGTAAAATAAATCATAAATAATATTAATTTTATTTACAAATTTAACTAAATATCTACATATAACGCGTGTGCTACGTAGTTTTGGTGACGGTTACTTACGAAGTTCATAAAAATCAGAGTCGCTAAAATTTTTAAATAGTTAAAAGTTCTTAAAATGTAACTTATATTATACTTTTTATTTCAAAGACTTTTTAGATGACTTGCAAACTTTCACATATATTACACTAAGATAAGAGCGTTTTCATGTGACACTGTAACAGCCTGGAGGGGAACCAAACGTGGAAAGGAAAATGTGATTTGTCGCCTGCTGTCAGACATGGCGTGAGTAAATTTGCGAAATATGGTTAGCTGGTAAAATGTGCTCTATACAAAACACTGACTGGCGAATGCGATTAAAATTGAGTACATGCACAAAAACCTATGCGAATGACTTGCGCGTTTCACACTCGTAGTGTTTAACGTCGTGAAATTTATGTGAAATAATTGAAAAAGAAAGTTTGATTTTTGTGCTTCAAAGATTACACACAATCCATTACAAATTAATAGCTATAATTCATTCCAACCTATTTAAACAGAGGCATAATACAAAATCCCACCCTATTGACGAGGAATCCAACCCATGCCCAGGACGGATCTAGGGCTTTCCTTCAACGGGGTCAAAAATGTGTTTGCGCTTCCCACTCACAATGTATTACAGACCAACAGCAAAATTATTAATTTGCGTCCGTGTACATTATAGTCCTAGTATAAAATTAAAGTTAACATTCGTCCAACCCGTGTACTTGCATTTCATTTCACAGGTTTAGGTATAAAAAAAATTTGGTTTGATGAAGCACGGACTGGATAAAAATTAGTAATTTTCCTAACTAAGAAATGTGGTGTATGTAGCCGACGCTCGGTGGGTTTACTTGGGACTCTCTCGTGTTTTATCACCACTTGAGGAAAATATATTTTAAACAGATAATAACAACTTTGTCACTATTTATTACATACAGCAAGCACTACGCGGCTTTCACGAGGGACTTCCAGAAAAAAACAATCTGTCGCTCTCATCCCCACCCTGCTTTTCCTCCCGCGGATCAAAACAACTGCATTCCATGATGAACACACCACAGATTGCACAAGTCACTGGTGATGTTCTGGCTTGCGATGCTCGAGCCGATCCCCCAAGAGAGACTTCACTCCTCACAGCACCGAGTCGGCACACAAGTCACACAAGTGATTCAAAGCCCACTATCGCCAGGTTCAGGCTTACACGCTATATTAAATCTCCCCCCCCCCCCCCCCCTCGTAGCATTTTTCATTTTCTCTCAATAAGTATTGGTCAATAGGTAGTACTGCTAATTGAATATTATATTTCTTTTGCGTGTGTTGTTCTGTCACAGATATGTGCAACTGATATTTAGAAAGTGTAATATAACGGGCGTAAAATGTTGCGTAAGTGTTAATTATTAGCAGTTTTGCAACTGTCTACACTCATTTTGTTCTAGCAGAACTACAAATGCAAAAGAGTTCTAAAGATAAAATCTACAGAAATAGCCCTTATAGTAGAGAAATGTCGTAAAAATGAAGTCATCAACATACGCAGGCCGGGCTCGGCTTAGCTTCAAGGTCACAGGTTGTGGAGTTAAGACGGGTCCTGTTATTTTTCTGTAATATAAGTTTATTGTGTTGGGTGGGGGAGGCGAGTGGAGAGGTTTGTAAGCTGTCACCAGCTACCTACCCAGTAGCAAGATAGGCACACATAGTCTAGCCGTGGTTTTACTTCGCTCCCGACTGTGCGACCGGCCGAATCAACAGCAATTAGATACGGCACGCGGCAGAAGCGCCACGAACTCTTCGGCTGTGCACTTGATTTGCGCTGTAGGAGGCAGCAAGCCTTGATATTTACATTTAATGACCAATCCGCAGGTGCTTAGTCGGAGGAATTAAATTAGTTTTTCTGCGAGTCCGCCGGGATTCTACTCTAAATTAAAAATGACAAAAATCTCTACAGAAACTTGTAACATAAATTAACCTGCCATATGTAATAAGAGACCAGCATTTAGTTATGAAGATACCTTTATGAGTACGTCCTGTTGACAGCGACGAGTTTTGTTAAAACTGCAGAATTTTTGAAATTAAACTTTATGCAGACACTAAACCCATTTATCCTTAATACTTGATCTATTATTTGCAATAAACGATTTGTTCAGCTCCAACGTAAAAGGCGGTATATAATACTTGGAAAGCACTAATAACCATCAGTTGTATATTTTTGGGTTATATTTTCGTGATAAACCTTCAGCCGAAGTTTGTTGTTTGAATTCTTACTCATACTGGATAGCATCAGTTCTTCTTCATTGCACTAACGGCACAGATATCCATGAACTTAAATCCTCTCTCTATTAATAGACGTAATTGTGTCAATGAAGCAAAATTTCCTTGAATACACCAGCAATAGTCTCCAAAAATAAAACACTTACATAGGTTGGTTACTAAATGAGATTTTCTCCATGGTATCTCAGCTTCCTACATATCAAGAAGAATATTATAACAAAGTCATACATTACAAACAAAAAAATAAAAATAATTAATATGGCTTAGGAAAATATTACCTATTATAGATAATATCAACAAATGTAATAAATATTTTCTTTCGTTTCACAATCATGATCCTTGATTTATCTTCTCTTTGAAAATTTTATTTTTTACTTCCAAAATTTTCCTTGGCCCTGTATATGATTTTACTTATCTTTGTAAATGATCAAATCTATAGGGAACAGTCGGTTAAATTACTCGTTTCCTTCGTTTATGCGAAGTGGAAATGAGCAGAAATACCGGCCTTCCTAATTAAAATCACTGTGGTTAAGTAACAAATGGTACATTGTGTGCACCTGTTATAGTTAGAATCTGCTTTTTTAACAGTTTAACTATAAAAATGTGAGTGATTAAAAGCACGTTTTTAAATATTACTATTAAAGTAAATAATTTTTTGATAAGCGGGGGTGAATATATCAACGGCACTTAACAGATCAATATAGTTGCTAAGTTATTTAAATTCACTGTATTTATTTCAGTAACATACTTATTTTCTAGTACACGTTTTAGTCCAATTACTTATAGCGTGAGTGTAATAAATACTTTTCATTATTAAATTATTTGTTAGGGGCAAGTGTTAGAAAACCAAAAGGTTATGCAAGTTTTGTTTCCAACAGTTAACCGTATTAACACGTCCGTGTACCACAACATTCTCTAGTGAGAAGTTAAAAACATAAATTTCAACAACAAATATGTTTATTGTTTTAAATTTTTTAATGGCTTTTAAGTAGATAAGTTTATTACATTCTTTACGATTGGTATATTTCGTGTCAATTTGCTGGCTATAAACAAGAGCGATTATAATAACAAATAAGTAATTTATAGACAATATTCCATTATAATTTTATGAATTATAAATTTTTTCTAAACAATTATTATTTATAAATTAACTTAAAGAGAGGTAAAAAATAATTTTAAAACACATTCCTAAGAACTACAGCTGAAAATTTAAATGTGTAAGTGAAACACATTTCTCAAACATGCATGTTATTCGGAAAGTCTTAGTTATGCACCAAGCGCGCAACGCGTGAGAAGAAGACGTGAGAGGATGACCTTGCGAAAGGGTTGGTAACCTTCCAGGAAGGAATTAGCAACGCAGCCGGCCTACGCCTCCTCTCCTGCTGAGACTGCGCCCAGACGCGTGCTGGAGCCTCGGGCCCTCTATGTCTCCATTAGAAATGTGCTTGCTGTGTTTATTCTGTGTTTTGACTGTTAAGTTGATTAAATGACTAGTCTGGAACCTATACTATTTTGAAATTCTTCATTTTTAAATATAAAATAAATATTTACGCCATTCCTCTACAAAGCTCTTGAAACTCTCAGTTTTTCTTAATCACAATGGTGAAAACGGTGCGAAGATTTAATTTGCATATGTATACCTGTCCGGTAGCCGGTCTGGATTTGAATGATTCAACCATGCGACTTCGAAATCTTCTTAAGAGGATAGGAAAAGTAGCAACGTGCATTACTGACGAAAATATAAATACAAAAATAGAATTTGAGCGACCTCAAAGAATACAACGGGGTTTGTTATGTCGTCTAAATATTTTCATTATGGTGACCTGAAGTACAGAGAAAGTAAAAAAAAGACAATATTTAGTTTTAAAAATTTTAACTTTCTTTATTTAAAAAAATGGGCTTTGAAATAAAATTATATGGAAAGAAAAAATTGATTGTAAAGTTATAAAAATCAGTTAAGTTAAACCTCTACAATAACCAAATAAAAGAAAGAAATTCATAATTATTTTCGTTTTCAATTTTTAAATTAATGTGAAAAAAATTTAAAATTATTTTGTTAAAATATTTAGTAATTATATTGCTTTTTCTTATATGATTTCAATAATTTTACAGTCATGTTTATTTCATAGATTGTGTTTTTTTCTAGGGTTTCACAAGCCATTATTTTATTTTAAAAAAATTCGACTAAAAATAACAATACACTCTATTATTTCAGGAAATCCAGGTCTCCATAATGAAAAGATCTAGTCGCCCAGATTATATAGAAAAATAGATAGATAGATAGATAGATGGATAGATAGTTTCTCAAATATGTTTTTGGTTGGTTCGCCATATCTTCCTTACAACTTCAAAATTAATGATTTAATAACGTAAATAGACAATTTACAAAAATTAATGTTTTGAATTAAATTATTATAAAAACATGTTTATAAAAGCCTTATTTTGGTCACAAGTCTACGCCATTTTTGAGATTGTCATAGCTATATAAATAATCTTACATGCATGACAGCTGTTGAAGCGAATTAACCGAAGTAAGTTCCACATACTTATTTCTCAAAGGTGTTTCTTTGCCGTTACGCTAAATCTCCCATTGTACTTCATCAAAATGTATGATTTGCATTTACACAGCAACTTTGCTCATAGACTCCGCATTATACTCACAATTTATTATACAACTTTGTATTTCCAAATGATGAGGAAATAATTCCCAAGAAAAGTAGGCATAACAATGACCATTAATAAAGCACAAGGTCAGACGTTTAAAGGGCAGGTTTATATTTTCCAGAACTGTTTACCACATGGTTTTTTCACGAGTTCGTATATTCAATGGTAGGCCTATTTATGTTTGTATCAGGCACATACAGCCAAAAAGTAAACGATGATCACATTATAACTTCTAACATTGTTATTGAAGACGATTTTAACTGTAAGAAGTGTAAAAATAAATATTCGATACGGCCAAAATATGTTGGTACTATATTTTCAATACTTGGCATTAATAAATACTTGCATTTACATACTACCCCATTATTATATTACTATTCAATGTCTGATCAAGATAAAATGTTTTATTCGCACGGGTAAGTTATTTGTTTTTATATTCTCGTTATTCATCCTTACAGCTCCCGCACACAAGGCGACTAATCACACAAATGACATGGTCTGCATCCACCTTCAAGTCGTAGCGACACGCCTGAGCCTGGCCGCCGCAGACAAGTGTGTGCTCTCTCAGTAGTTGCCACGCACTCTCAGGTCGCGGCGAACTGGCCACGGCAACTTGGCCGTCTAGTGCGGGAGCTGTTAAACATTATATTTTAGGATTGGCATCCATGTTTTCTGGACCCGGCCACAGGCTGAAAGCAGTGATGTTGTTATCCATGCGGTGTCATTATTTACAGTTGAAATAATCATAAAGCCATTAATTATTATCTCCTTTAAAGAGTTACTTTATGTGATTAAATACTACATATCTCAAAATAAATAAGCTACTTTAAAACACGTGCTGTTCTGTTAAAACCAAAGTTAATACAATTCGCCGCCTGAGTATTGGAGTGTTCTATGTCCACTTTTTTGGTTTTTTATGGTATGGACACGAAATTAATATTAGTATTCATTTGTACTATATCCACACACGTTTACGCACATAAAAATGTTTGTTCTTAATTTAAGACCAATATTATTTTGTTCTATGTCATGCTATTCATAGTTATTTGAACTTTCAAATGCTTATATCTCAGTTCCGACTTCAATGGACATAGAACACTCCAATTCTCAGGCGACGAATTGTTGATATCAATCACTTTACCACTTGATGCCGGGAACATAAAATGGGAACGTTTTAAAAACTGATCTCATCTAACTTACGTCAAGTACGTCACAAACCATCTTCCGAATGGTCTTTTGCTATAAAATGCGTAAAGAGGCCGGCAAAAATGTGTTTAGTTCAAGTCCTACAAACGTTCATGGAAGTTAGTTATATATTTGAGTTCATATTATTATGATACGCAAACACAAGTATCTATAGGTGTAATTTTGCAGAACTACACAGCGTTGTCTATGTCATTAATATTAAACTAGGTCAAAGTTATTCTGTTTATTTTACCAAGGCGTGAAAGTGAGAATTTCTCAAGAATATCTGAATAACTGTTTATTTATCCTTACATATAAATTGATTATCTCAAAGGCGGCATATTGTGTTTTCGCTACGTATGGCCACATGTGACACAACGCTAAGGCGGAAGAATACTTTGTGATCCTTACGGTGTTCCCGAGCCGTGATAAAACAGTCTGCGTTTGAACTTCACTGTGAGAAACGATACTGAAATACCATTTGCAAGTTTCATAAAAATTATAATTTGTCATCATTATAAAACTATTGCAAGTAGTGTTGTACGTTTTCTCGTAAAAATACATATTTATAATCAAACTTCCATGAACGTAATGAAACACGCAGTAAAATATTGTCGGGGCGGTAAATTAATCTTAAGAAATATTTTGTTCAATAATAAACTTTTTTCCCAACAAATATATTTGTTTAATGAAACAACGTAGGTTACGTAAATTATTTTTATTTATTATCTAGGGATGAGCAGTATGGAGGAGGGGGGGAGGAATCAAATTGCCACAAGTATTAAAAAACATTGGTTAAGTCAAAGCGTTCAGAAGCATAAAAAAAGACTTTATTTGATGCCCCTAACTTTTTACTTACTGATATAGGCGATAAAGTAAACGTGTATAGACGGTTGCAGTGAATGTCCGAAAATATTCGAGTATGGACTGCACTACACGAATCTGAAATAACAACTAAGAAGGCAAAATTCGTTTGTAAAACAGCGTTTTATACATTCCAGGAAAACGCAAAATTCAGCTCTTGTATTCAAATGTTTGCAACTTTTATGTGTAACCGCATCCAGTAGGCTAAATTGAACCAACTTAAAACGTCCACACACCATTTGGATGTATATATACACATATATATATACATACACAGGAGCGCAACTACTAAATTTCCAAAGGGGGGGGGGGGCATATACCTTTTTATAAAGAATCATTGATCCCCCCTATTGAAGCGGGGGGTCGGGGGGTCCTCCCCCGGGAAAATTTGCATTTCAAGTTGGAAAATGGTGCTATTTAAGCAGTTTTATTATCTAAAAATTGATTACACAGCACTTTCTTTGCCCCTGTTTGCCCCCACTTCAAGGTTTCAGAGAGGGGGGGGGGCAAACTACCCTTGCCCCCCCCCCTGTTGTTGCGCCCCTGTACATACATATGTATAACATATAAAACCACTGTTCGTACAACGTACAAGTCCTCGTTTAACACCAGAAAATGCAAGGCCCTCTGGTTGCAGTGTAAATACAAACGTGTGATTGAAGCAATAAAATTCTGCACTTCTTAAAATAATATTATACTAACACACTATAGATACCTACAAGTCCATGTTTACCACCAGAAAATGCAAATTACTCTGATTGTATTGTAAATACCTACATGTGTTTGAAGCTATAGGTTCACACTTCATATGGGTATAATTATATTATCTTAACACACAACACTTACAAGTCCTCGTTTAACACCAGAAAAGACAAGGTCCTCTGATAGCAGTGTAAATAAATATATATAATAAATAAATATATATAATAAATATAAATACCAACGTGTGTGTGAAGCTATAGGTCCGCACTTCATATGGGTATATTTATATCATATTAACACACTGTGCCTACAAGTCCTCGTTTAACACCAGAATATGCAAGGTCCTCCGATTGCAGTGTAAATACCAACGTGTGTTTGAAGCCATAGGTCCGCACTTCATATGGGTATATCTATATCATATTAACACACTGTGCCTACAAGTCCTCGTTTAACACCAGAATATGCAAGGTCCTCCGATTGCAGTGTAAATACCAACGTGTGTTTGAAGCCATAGGTCCGCACTTCATATGGGTATATTTATATCATATTAACACACTGTGCCTACAAGTCCTCGTTTAACACCAGAATATGCAAGGTCTTCTGATTGCAGTTTAAATACCAACGTGTGTTTGAAGCCATAGGTCCTCTTTTCATATGGGTATATTTATATCATCTAACACACTATACTTACAAGTTCTTCGTTTAACACCAGAAAATACAAGGTCTTCTGATCACAGTGTAAATACCTTTGTGTGTTTGAATCTATAGGTCCGCATTTCACATGGGTACATATATATATATACATACATACATACATATACATATTTGGTTTCGCACCGACTTTAAACCGATTAGTGGGTAGCACCTACCAATAATAATATTTTATTAAAATTATAGGTAATAATTATGTTTGGACAAGAACTGTCACATTGTAATTGTATTGTTTATACAATTTTATTGTTTATACAATTACATTGTGAAAATTCGTGTCCAAACATATTACCTATAATTTTAATAAAATATTATAATTGTATTTATTTTTCGATTTCTAGTACCTATAGTATTTTTTTGTGTTTTTTTTAGGTCCGTTTGGTTTTTTAAAAATATTATTTTTATGTTTTAATCTTCATGTTCGAAGGCTTAGGGTAATTATGACTTCCAAATAAAATTAAAAATACATATTTCTAATAATACATATTCCTACATATTACTACTAAGAATTTTATGAATTGAATGTAAGATAAAGGCTGTAAACTAACGCGTAATAAAGAATTGTTCATGTAGCACAGCTTACATGTATACGCCTGAAATGGCACCCAGTTAAGGTCCTCGGATCATGCGTCTGTGGCTTCGTAATGTGTGAAATGAGAGACGTCCACCACGTCCTCGCAACCAGCGTTAGACACTACGGAGATGTGTATTATATGTGTGTAAACTCGAGGGAAATGTCCTCGTTTGGAGCGTTGAGAAACAGGGGATACACACCGTGTGTAAAGGAGTGTAAGTGACAACGATACTAGCGCGACGTGGTGGTAACACACACACACTACATACTTGATTCTCTACGGTCTATCCGAGGACCTCAAAAAAAAATTTAAAAATCATGTTTTCACACACTAGGTTGACAGAACAGCGTGAATCCGAGGTCTTTTAATCCGAGGACCTGGGGGAGGTCCTCGGATTGCCAAAGGTCCTCGGATCCACGCTGAAATATTATGCGCAAGTCCTCGGATGATACCCTAAGTCCACACACACACACACATGCACACACCTACACACACATGCATGCGCATGCGTGCACTGAGATGAAATACATACTTGCCCACATAATGTACTTTTATTTACAAAGGCAACATATTAAAACACATAATATTTAAATTTTGTGTAGATTGGATGGTACCAGACACCATACGGCAAAACGAGCGGACAACACTCGAGTCTTTACTAGGATTGGGCTGACGGATTGCCTCTGGAACGCCCCTGTTACCTTCAACGACTCAGAATTATTACTTTTATCAAGGAAGCCCAACGTATGGAGAAATATAGCAGAAGTCTTAAGAAAACAATGTAGCTAGCCATTACATGAAAATGTTTGCATACATAACTTCAAACCTACAAACTACAGTTTCAACAAACCAATCCTTAAGTCAGCCCGAAAATAATCTAAAAAATCACTAAAATGTTAAAAGTACTGAAACTGACAAGTTACACAGAAGTAGTCAAAAAATATTCAAAGTCCTGCTAGGTAACTGGTAACTTTTACAAAATTTTAAGCACAGAGAAGCATTTAGCTGAAAAAAATTCAAAGTCCACACAACCCCCTCTCCAAACAAATGTTTAAGTACAGAGAAGCATTAAACTGAAAAAATATTCAAAAGCCCTCACAGCTACATTTTCACACAAAAGTTTAAGTACACAGAAGAAGCTAGCAGAAAAAAAATGTTCAAAGTACTGATAGCTAAGAAAATTATTTAAAAGATCATATAGATAGCTATTTACAAAAGGAAAAAAAATGAATACACAGCCTCAAATCCACTCATTTACACGAAATCCAAAAATTTCACCCACAAACTACAACTAATCATACTACCCCTCAATATAACAAAGAAGCCACTTGCTTGAAACCAACCAAACCTAAAAATTGTTACAATTTTAGCACAATACTTAGCTCATGTGTAGGTTTTCATAACAACTCCTGAGTTTCGGTAGGTCTGTGATGTGTGAAGTGGCATGGGGTAAAAAAACATGTAGCAACCATGCAACAAGTATGATTAACCTCTATAGCTTGGACCAAGTACAACGACTATTGGCTTTTCCAATTAGAGATGGGGTCGCAAGGTACTTTCACAATCATAATTCAATAATGTCTGAGAGCCTGAGCTATCCACAACAGTCTCAAGCAATTCACGACATCGTGGACCCAAGAGTCCCTCAGCACACAGACATTATCTACACACACAGTTAAACTTCTACATGACAATACTTGACATGGTAAATGTTATAGTTATGAAAGGAAATAGTTAGAAAAATTGAAATCTAATACTTTTTGGATTCAGAACATACACATACATGTGTGAAACTAAGCCTGAGACTTGAGCGAAAACATTAGTTGCTCACGAGACATCTTGTGTAAATAACTTCATACCTACAAACCCACATTAAATCCATAATTCATAGTGATAAATTAACAAACCAACCCACAACACCATCAAATTAATCCGCACAATAGCATATTGCAGCTACCCCCACCACCCTTTGAATTCAATCTAACATAAAAATCACTCAAATACCACCAATGTAAAAATTACAAGTCGAAAAATTATGCATGAGTTCAAGTATGGAGGTGATCTCATCCATGTCAGTATAGGTAGAAATAATCTGACTATGGTGGATTATTACCCCAGAATTCACTGAAAAATGCTATGTGAGAATCAATTTTATTTATAAATAAGGTCACATTCGCCAGTTCTAAGAGTGAACATTATGGAGGATGTATACTTAGTGTTCGCAAGAGAAGTAAGGATTCGATAGGTATCAAGAGAAAAGCATCAAATTATTGTCAGGTAAAAAAGCAGAACACACGAAAATAAATTCTGACACAGTAAAGTTGAAGCAAAAGTTGAAATTCATCGAAATTTCACGTGAAAAAAAAAGGAGGACTCAGAGAAAACTATCAGGGAAAGATGTCGTTTATAAACATCATATATTATCAATTTTTTTAAAAAAGTTCAAATTTAATCCTGCCTAAGCAAAGAGTTCACAAGCTGACTTGTGCCAGAACTCTCATGTTGCTTAAGCAAAGAGTTCACAAGCTGACTTGTGCCGGAACTCTCATGTTGCTTAAGCAAAGAGTTCACAAGCTGACTTGTGCCGGAACTCTCGTGTTGCTTAAGCAAAGAGTTCACAAGCTGACTTGTGCTAGAACTCTCATGTTGCTTAAACAAAGAGTTCACAAGCTAACTTGTGCTAGAACTCTCATGTTGCTTAAGCAGGATTAAATTTGAATTTTTTTAAAAAAATTGATAATATATGATGTTTATAAACGACATCTTTCCCTGATAGTTTTCTCTGAGTCCTATTTTTTCACGTGAAATTTCGATGAATTTCTACTTTTGCTTCAACTTTACTGTGTCAGAATTTATTTTCGTGTGTTCTGCTTTTTTACCTGACAATAATTTGATGCTTTTCTCTTGATACCTATCGAATCCTTACTTCTCTTGCGAACACTAAGTATACATCCTCCATAATGTTCACTCTTAGAACTGGCGAATGTGACCTTATTTATAAATAAAATTGATTCTCATATAGCATTTTTCAGTGAATTCTGGGGTAATAATCCACCATAGTCAGATTATTTCTACCTATACTGACATGGATGAGATCACCTCCATACTTGAACTCATGCATAATTTTTCGACTTGTAATTTTTACATTGGTGGTATTTGAGTGATTTTTATGTTAGATTGAATTCAAAGGGTGGTGGGGGTAGCTGCAATATGCTATTGTGCGGATTAATTTGATGGTGTTGTGGGTTGGTTTGTTAATTTATCACTATGAATTATGGATTTAATGTGGGTTTGTAGGTATGAAGTTATTTACACAAGATGTCTCGTGAGCAACTAATGTTTTCGCTCAAGTCTCAGGCTTAGTTTCACACATGTATGTGTATGTTCTGAATCCAAAAAGTATTAGATTTCAATTTTTCTAACTATTTCCTTTCATAACTATAACATTTACCATGTCAAGTATTGTCATGTAGAAGTTTAACTGTGTGTGTAGATAATGTCTGTGTGCTGAGGGACTCTTGGGTCCACGATGTCGTGAATTGCTTGAGACTGTTGTGGATAGCTCAGGCTCTCAGACATTATTGAATCATGATTGTGAAAGTACCTTGCGACCCCATCTCTAATTGGCAAAGCCAATAGTCGTTGTACTTGGTCCAAGCTATAGAGGTTAATCATACTTGTTGCATGGTTGCTACATGTTTTTTTACCCCATGCCACTTCACACATCACAGACCTACCGAAACTCAGGAGTTGTTATGAAAACCTGCACATGAGCTAAGTATTGTGCTAAAATTGTAACAATTTTTAGGTTTGGTTGGTTTCAAGCAAGTGGCTTCTTTGTTATATTGAGGGGTAGTATGATTAGTTGTAGTTTGTGGGTGAAATTTTTGGATTTCGTGTAAATGAGTGGATTTGAGGCTGTGTATTCATTTTTTTTCCTTTTGTAAATAGCTATCTATATGATCTTTTAAATAATTTTCTTAGCTATCAGTACTTTGAACATTTTTTTTCTGCTAGCTTCTTCTGTGTACTTAAACTTTTGTGTGAAAATGTAGCTGTGAGGGCTTTTGAATATTTTTCAGTTTAATGCTTCTCTGTACTTAAACATTTGTTTGGAGAGGGGGTTGTGTGGACTTTGAATTTTTTTCAGCTAAATGCTTCTCTGTGCTTAAAATTTTGTAAAAGTTACCAGTTACCTAGCAGGACTTTGAATATTTTTTGACTACTTCTGTGTAACTTGTCAGTTTCAGTACTTTTAACAGTTTAGTGATTTTTTAGATTATTTTCGGGCTGACTTAAGGATTGGTTTGTTGAAACTGTAGTTTGTAGGTTTGAAGTTATGTATGCAAACATTTTCATGTAATGGCTAGCTACATTGTTTTCTTAAGACTTCTGCTATAGTTCTCCATACGTTGGGCTTCCTTGATAAAAGTATTAATTCTGAGTCGTTGAAGGTAACAGGGGCGTTCCAGAGGCAATCCGTCAGCCCAATCCTAGTAAAGACTCGAGTGTTGTCCGCTCGTTTTGCAGTATGGTGTCTGGTACCATCCAATCTACACAAAATTTAAATATTATGTGTTTTAATATGTTGCCTTTGTAAATAAAAGTACATTATGTGGGCAAGTATGTATTTCATCTCAGTGCACGCATGCGCATGCATGTGTGTGTAGGTGTGTGCATGTGTGTGTGTGTGTGTGTGTGTGTGTGGTAGGATGGTGAAGCCTAACATGTAAATAAAACCTGTATGAGATAAAATAATTTTTAATTTCTGGATGTAGTAACAGCCACCTAGGATGAAATTTCTACCGTAAGGTTTAATAGAAGAAATTTTTTTTTTTTTTGGTCTTACAGAATTTTAGCATGATGTCGAAGCAGCATCATTGTAAAAGGGGAAGAGAGTGAGATGTTTTATTTGACCAATGAAAAGAGAGATTAAGGAATGTCTCCTTAAATGGTTGTGAAAAGGGTTGTTCCTGGAACATCAGCGAATTGTGTCATACTGTGGATGTTCAACTGATTGTTCGCAATGAAATGCTAAAATTTTTTAAACGAATGTTGGTCATAATAAATGTAAAATAAATTTTAAATTTTTTAGTTTTGTAATGTGTTCTTACTTTTAAATAAATGTATTAAACATACCCGATTATTTATTTCCTTGCATTACTAGTATTATCATTTAGCTACCTGTCTACCCGAGCGTCAGCTTGGCGCCACGAAGCCGGTGACTAGCGGGCCTGTTGTAGCATGCGCGTCATGCTTGCAGCTCGAGTGCTTCGTGATGACACTTTGACGAGCTGTTTGTGGCAGGCTCAGACATTCCTGAGCACCTCATGGCGCCACAAAGTCGCGGACTAATGTACCTGTTACGACATGCACGGTCAAGTATATTGTTTGGGCCCTCTCAGCACTGCGAGACGACATTCCTGAGTGATGAGTCACGATGCAGGCAGTGCCTCGCGCCCTAATCTCTAATCACCTAGGTCATTAGTGGTTTTACGCGAGAGTGGTTTCCCATGTTTGGCTGTCAGGTTACATTTCTAACCCCACCCCTCACAGACCTGCTACGACATGCACATGAGTCATGCTGGGTTTTTCCGAAGACAATGGCACTTCCATGTACTACATTCCTATTGGCGGATACAACAAAAATACTCTGTTCCTAATGGTTTTTCCAAGAACAGGCAGGTCCGAGGCTATATAAGGCCGGGATTACCTGTCGGAGCTTCAGTGTGTTCTTAGAGTTTGAGTGAGCTAGTTCGTGTGTGAGTTTCACTGCTACCACGATTTCTACCGCCAACGCTACTTCGTGTTCTACAGCTCCACTTCATATTTTTCTGAGGTATGTTACATGTTTCGTTAACATTCTATGTTTCTCAGCTTTTTTGTACGTTATCAGCTAGCTAGTTTTTTTCTCTGTACACTTATATGTAGGTAACCAGAAATTTTTTCAGTTTAAACTTTTATCAGTATCTACTTTAAATATTCTAGCATTTTTGGGGTGTGAATTAGAGTAGTTTTGAGGTTATGTAATCAATCATTTTTAGTTAGCATTGAATATTTTTCAGCTTTAACTTTTATCAGTACTTTAAATATTCTACCATTTTTAGGATTGTACATGAACGAGTAGCCTTGGGGTTATGTTTGCAACTTTTTTCATTTAGTAACAATGCTAGTAGTTTAGGTTAGTAAGCTTGAGGTTATAGAGTTTTAAGGTTATGTAGGCAACTTTTTTATTTAGTAACATTGCTAACAGTTTAGGTTAGTAAGCTTGAGGGCTAGAGTTTTGAGGTTATGTTTTGCAACTATTTTATTTAGTTACATTGCTATCAGTTTAGGTTAGTTGTCTTAAGGGCTAGAGTTTTGAGGTTATGTTTGCAACTCTTTCGTGTTGACATCTAGCTACATTGTATTCTTAATTCTTTTGTTATAGTTCTCCGTGCGTCGAGCTACCGTTGTGTGTTCCGTACGTTGAGACCGGTTTACCGATTGTCGTGATGATGGCGTCTACTGTTCAGAAATGCCGTTTCTGCTCTGCCTCCTTCACGGCATCTAAGAATTGCTACCGGCACGAGCGACAGTGTGCCGAGAACCAGCATCGTGACTACCAGCAGTGCCACCTATGTGGAAAGATGGTCGCACGCAGCGATAAGATGTAGCAGCACCTTGCATCATGTGCTGGAGCTGTTGCTACGACATCAGCCATGCGGTGTAGCTTCTGCTATAAGGCCTTCGCCCGTGCTGATTTTGCTAGACGACATGAGAAGTCGGCTTGCGGTCTCAACCCAAACCGCATAGCACATACCTGCGACAACTGTGCTAAGGAGTTCGCCAGGGCTGACAAATTGAAAGCCCACATCAAGGTATGCAAGGGGCCTGTTCCACCTCCAACAAAGAAGCAGAGAATGTCAGCAGTTAAGCCAGCAGTACTGCCTAAACCATCGACCAGCCGAACAAAGGTGGTGACCGGCGCGTGTTTGGCCAATACCCACGGCTTCATCACCGCCGAAGTGGGATTCAAGGGTAACTTGAAGACATATGTCGCAGTAAATACGTCAAGTTCTTCCAAGGACATCTGTACGTACCTGGACTCCATCAAGAACAAAATAATAAACCAACTTGTGGAGGATATTGAAGAGAACGGACCACTGAAGTTTAATATCGTGCTCGAGTGCGACTATGAAAAACCAGTAGATGCCAGTGAAGACAAGAGGGCCTTCAAAACCATGAATGTCCCCCTCTACGCAGTTAATGAGGTGGAAGAGGCAGTTACCGAGTCCATCTCAAAGATCTGCAAGGAGGAGGAAGACTACATGGGGAAGGGGTCCGGATGGAGTTTGTCGGCCGTTAAGCGACTTCAACTACGAATAAACAAGCTCGATCCACTCCGTGCCAGCTCCTACATCGATTTGCCTACTTCCATCAAAGGCAAATATGCAGTGATAAATCCGCAAAACCTCGAAGACCACATGTGCTTCAAGTGGTCAATTCTGGTCAAGTACGTCGAAGGATGGAATCCTTAACGTGTCAATCAGCGCTACCATGACTTGGAGGGGAAGTTCAACTTCACGAACATCGAGTTTCCTACTCCAATCAGGCAAATACCGCTGTTTGAAAAACAGAACCCCGGAGTCTCCATCAACATCTACAGTATCGACGAGAACCTGAATGTTGTTCCTGCACGAGTCGCTCCTGAAGAAAAATATCATCATTTCGATCTGCTGCTCTTGGTCAATGACAATTCGTCCCATTTCGCCTACATCTCTAATTTTTCTGCCCTGGTTCGGTCCCAACTCACTACACATCATGATGCTATCCACGTTTGCAAAAGATGCTTCAAGCATTATGATGATCAGGATAGGGTTAGCGGGCTCACTGACCTTCAGTGTTTGGAAAAACACAGTGAGCTCTGCAAACAGCATGCTGCTGTTAGGATGGAAATGCCATCGCTTGATGAAAATGGCCAGCCTCCTGTTCTGAAGTTCAAAAACTTCCATCACAGTGATAAGATGCCCATCGTGGTATATTGCGACTTTGAAGCTATTCTGGAGAAAATCCATACGTGTCACCCGAATCCTGATGAAGCATACATGCTGCAGTACCAAAAGCATAAGGCATACAGCTACTGCATTTACGTGAAAGCAGATAACTCCATCATTCCTGCACACCTCACTTCTTCACTTCCTTCACAGCCTGAATTGTATCGCGGCTGTGACGCAGAAGATAAATTCATATCCCGCATTGTGGAGATTGGACATGATGTTCAGAAAATTTTTTCTACATCTGTTCCTATGACTCCGCTCACACATGCACAGAACATTGCTTTTCTGCAAGCAAGTGTGTGTTGCTACTGTGGAGGAAAGTTTGGAGGGGCTGTAAAGAAAGTTCGTGATCATAATCACTTCACTGGCGAATTTATTGGACCTGCATGTAATGACTGCAACCTTCTCAGGCGCAGACCGAAAAAGTTGATTGTGTTCTTCCACAACCTGGCATATGATCAGAACTTCATTATCAGGAAGTTGGGGTACGACACTAAAGACATCTTCATCATTCCGAATTCGGAAGAGAAGCTGATAACTTTTTCCAAGAAGTTACATGATAAGTTCAGCATTCAATTTGTCGATACCTTCCGTTTTATGAGTCGGGGTCTTGCTTCGCTCGCTGAGTTCTTGCCTGCAGACAAGTTTGTCAGTACTACTGAGTTTTTCGCGCCTGATGAGTTGGAGTTGTTTACCCGCAAGGGTGTCTTCCCGTATGATTTTGTGGATTCTTTTGCTCGACTAGATGATACTAGTCTTCCATCCATCGATGATTTCTACAATAGTCTGACTGATTCCATGATTTCAGAGATGGAGTACGCACATGCGGTGAAAGTCTGGGACAAGTTTCAGTGTGCTACTTTGGGGGAGTACGCTGACTTGTACCTAAAGACGGATGTTCTGATTTTGGCGGATGTATTCGAGAATTTCCGTTCCATATGTTTGGATACATACAGCCTAGATCTGTCTCACTATATTTCTTGTCCAGGGTTCGCTTTCGATGCGATGCTTCGAACCACAGGTGTACAGCTAGAGCTTCTTACCGATTATGATATGTACATGTTTGTGGAGGCCGGTATTAGGGGGGGAGTAGCGCAAAGCATTAAACTACATTGCGTAGCCAATAACTCCTACGTACCAGAAACACATGATGCATCCAAGCCATCCACATTCCTGGAGTACATTGATGCAAATAATTTGTACGGGTGGGCGATGTCTCTGCCGCTCCCAATTCCGCATTTCCAATGGGCAGACACATCAATTGATGTCGTGTCTGTCCCAGATGATTCTCCTACAGGCTACATTATTGAGTGTGATGTGGAGTACCATCCCGAGCTCCACGAAAGTCATAAAGACCTGCCATTTCTCCCCGTAAATCAGTGTCTGCCCGGCTCAAATCAATCAAAGCTGATGACAACACTTGAAAATAAAGAGCACTACATTGTCCACTACAAAAACCTACAGCAAGCGGTATCTCATGGACTGAGAGTGACTAAGATACACCGAGTCCTGCAGTTTGAGCAGTCGGCATGGTTGGAGCCCTATATTCGGCTGAATACCAACAAGCGGAAAGCAGCAGCCAACGAGTTCGAGAAGGAGTTCTTTAAGCTCGCTGTGAACTCGACATTTGGTAAACTGATGGAAAATAAAAGGCGGAGGCTCAAAATGGAGTTGGTGTGCTCTGAGAAGAGGTTCAAGAAGTTGGTGTGTCGTCCGTCCTTCAAGGACCGTACAATGTACGAACCGAATTTGTCTCTAGTCCACCTTAATCATGAGACCATCATTTTCGACAAGCCTATTTATGCCGGACTGGCTGTACTAGATCTTTCAAAGACTCTCATGTACGACTTCCACTACAATACCATGAAACCCCGTTACCATGACAATATTCACCTGATGTATATGGATACAGACAGTTTTGTGTATTAGATCCAGACAACAGACTTTTACTCAGACCTCAAAGCCGACCCTACACTGATGGCTAAATTCGACACCAGCTGCTACCCTTCCGACCACCCATGCTTCTCCCCCATCAACGAGAAAGTTGTCGGTAAATTCAAAGATGAATGTGGGGGAGAAGTGATGGAGGAGTTTGTAAGCCTACGGGCTAAACTGTACGCCTACAGGTGTGGTGGTAAGAGCGAGAAAAAGTCCAAGAGCATCCAGCGATGTGTGGTCAAAAACGACATAACATTCGATGATTACCTGGATGCCCTGCAAGACCACCGCACAATGAGGGCAGGCGTTAGAGCAATTCGCTCCCGTCAGCACATACTCTATACCGAGTACAGTAATAAGCTGGCCATAACGTGGGAGGACGACAAACGGCTGATCTGTGAAGATGGTATCCACACAGTCCCCCACGGATATGTTGGAGGCGACGAATAATTTTTTTTTGTAAAATAGTTTTTGATTTAAATAGTTTGGCAGTTTGGTAGTTGTTTCCATTTGTTGTATAGTTTTTCTGGTTGTTACGCCCCTCGTGCCTCAAAGTTGAATTATTTTAAATTAATTAAAAAAAGAGCCGTGGAAACTGCTGGGTAAGAAAAATGAGACAATTAAGTTATTGACCAGAGGTGGCACGAGGTGGAGAACAAGATAATTTGGAACTCCCTGACACAAGCAACTGGGGAGCTGGTGGATCTTTTAAGGGAACAAGGTATATCATAAATAAATTAACACTACACAAGTAGCTTGGTCTATAGGTTCCCTGTTTTATTATTAAGGAATTTTGTGTTCGTATTATTCAAACCTGACAATAAAATTCTTAGTAAATAACAAAGTTAAAAGGGGGCGCCCCAGGAGTAATTAAAACAGTACATGTTACACCTTAGCAAAAATTATTACATAATTAAAATTTAAAAATTGCACCAAATTTGAATGTCCCAACAATTACATCGCTGATTAGTTTTGTTGATTCTACATATTCTTGAGGAAAGCACTGTTCGCTGGTAGGCTATTCATTTGATTTATGTAGTTCGTAGCTAGAAAGTGGGGAGGGGGGGATGTTGATTTCACATTACCACCCGGGTCTTCAAAAAATAACGTCGGGTCGCCGAAACCTCTCTTCTAACGTGACCCGCAGTGGAGGTGCAGGACCACGAGCTGGGAGCGATTTCTCTCTCCAGCACTTCGACCCTGTCTGAAACCCAAATCAAATTCAAAACGAATTAGACTTGCTTCCAGACAGTCCTATACCGTCGGCGCAAAAGGCCAACAAACGGGAAAGGGGGGGGGGAAAAGAAAAAAAATTACTCACCAACCAGGGTGTAGAGTTCGGAGCTCACTAGGTGTCTCGCGCCATCAGGATGCCGCGGACCGAGAAATCAGGATGCGCGGACGAAACCGGAATTTTTAGAATTAAATAAGAAGAAATAAAAATTTAACTACGCATGACTTTTCTAAAAACTACCTCTGCCTGGCTACTGTACAAACGGGATCACATCCCTTAAGCAAACTGACTACATTCTCGTGCACGCGAAAATCACCGTTCCCGCAAAAAGCCTCTTAGCGCAGAGGACGTAGGTGAGACGAGGTCAGTAGCCGAGGTCAGAGGGCTGAGTGCCCCGCAATCGGCCAAAACCCCTAATTAAATCGGGCGGTAAGGCCCCGGGTCAAAGGAGGGGGTAGGTTCGGTTCTAAGCCGAAAATTTCCGAAGGAGTCCGAGGCGGTCGTGGCAACAACACGACATGCGCGCTCTCTACCGGACCGAAACGAAAACAAAGAACAATCGACTTCTCCGGGCCGCGAGAGGAAAGCATAGTGCCTTATGGCACCGCGACGCTGCCTTCTAGCGGCGTAAGGGGGAACTACTTGAGGTGGTGAGCAGACTTGCCACCAGGTGTCATGAGGGTAAGCTCTGCACGCTGGCGACCAGGCCCGCGGTTACTTTTTTTGCCGCTAGATGTCAGGGATGTGTCTGTCGGACCCGGGAGAAGGTTTTTGCATCAGGTCATCGTCCCGTCCGGTCACTGCTCTTAGCTTAATTTCTCAGAACTAAAGTGAGGAGGAGAGAGAGGAAGGGGGGGCAGAAATAGCCACTAAGGTGGGAACGCAGCTCCACTGGAGACTGCTTCGTGACGAGACATGCTTTTCTCAGCAGGCCTCTACAAGGTAGCAGCTTGCAGCCCAGGAGCTGCTCAAAGCAGTTTTGGTCATGCAGGGAATTAAAATTACAAACTCGGGGCGTGACTGCAGGCGAGAGAAATTTCAACCGGGCTGACCATGTCCACATTAGACAGCAAAATATCAGATTGGCCCCCTGGGAAGGGGCTTCGGTCCACTGGCACCAAGTTTAAATCGGTGGCGTACACCGGCCTAACAAAAAGTAAATCACCCCCATTAACCACCAGACAAATTAAAAAAATGGAAACCCCAAAAAAAAATTTAAAATTATAGAATAAATTAAAAAAGTGACGAAATGCCTAATTTCCGGCACATACTCCCCCGCTTGAATGCGGAGCATATAGGGAAGAAAAAAAAACAACACTTACACTGCTCAGTAAAACTAGTACCAGGTTCGCCTGTATCCTACTACTTATATTCTAACACCTTTGAGACGCGTCCGCCTCTCAGGCACAACATATCGATAACCCTTAAACAAACTTATTAACTAAGAGCTTATTAACTAAGTGGCCACTTAAAACTAATACAACGTAAAGCTAGCATTCTTATTTCTAGTACCATGGATTTTTAAGACCTCGAGGATTTCTGGCATGCCTAATATTAGAGAGTCCCCTGTGTTAGGGGAAAGAAATTAAACACATCTACTTTAAGTCAGCATGTGTTTTCTTTAGATGGGAGATGTGCGCTCTGGTCACGAATTCTCCTGAACTGGGGTCAGCTAGGCTAACCGTAACTGGCGTTAAAAATCGCTGTATTTGAAAAGGACCTCTCCAGCGGTACGCCAGCTTGGCGGAAAACTTATCCACTGCCTTGCTGAGTGGGTGTGCCTTACAAAGCACAAAATCGCCTACCCTATAAGGGTTAGGAGATCTGTTTTCGTTGTATTTCTTTTTTCTGCTCTCATGAGCCAGGTTGAGATTTTTACGAGCTCGTCTCCAAATCTCCCTGATGTCTCTCGGATCATCGGGCAATAGGTCATTCAAAGACCAAAGATTTGAAAGAGGGGTATTAGGTCGGTAAGTGAACATGAGTTCGAAAGGAGTACTTTTGTGTCCTTCATGATGTGCATAATTAAAGGCCATTTGCAGCCACACCAAATTCGAATCCCATTTATCCTGCTCCTGCGCATGGTAAGCTATTAGAGCAGACCGGAGATTGCGGTTGAATCTCTCAGCATGCGAGGGCTGTGGATAATAAGGCGAGGTTGTGACGTGCAGAATGCCATGTGAGAAGCACATGTTCTTAAAAATCCTAGCCGTGAACTGGGTTGCATTATCTGACACTACTATAGACGGGACTCCCGACGTCTTGAAGATCTGATTACGTAGCGCAGATACAGTGTTTTCTGCGGTGGCTTTTCGCATGGGGATGAGCCAGACAAATTTTGTGAAGGCGTCAATACACACCAGCAGCATAGTGTTTCCTGTCTTTGAGCGCGGGAAAGGCCCGACAAAGTCGATAAACATCTTTTGCATGGGGCGCTCAGCCACATCTGAAGTTAAATAACCGAAACGAGTGTTCTGCGCTGGCTTACTCAGCGCACAGATTTTGCATAGTTTCACCTGCTCGGTGATGTCCTTGTGCATGCCGTCCCACACGAAATGACGTCGGATACCCTGAATGGTCTTATATATACCGAGGTGTGCGCCCACCGGCGAGGTGTGATAATAATGGAATATCATATTACGTAGATTTTGCGGGAGCACGATTTTGTATGTTTTTGATTGGGGGGTGCGTTTTTGCAACAGCCCCTTAGACATCCTAAAGTATTTTGGCGCCGTTCCTGAACTAAAACGTTTAATAATACTGGAAATGTGTGGGTCAGCTTCCTGCTGGCTCTGTAAATCCTGAAATGCCAACGGAAAGTCTGTCAATAGGGCTTGACATAAGAGTGGTGTTCCTTCGGGCGGAGTCTGAGTTGGGTTTTCGAACATGCGAGACAGTGTGTCCGCTACTATATTCTGTGTGCCCCGAATATGTTGGATTTTGAACTTCAAAGAGGAAATTTTTGCAATCCATCGCCCGAGTTTCCCTAATTGTTTCGGGTGTGCCAAAAGCCAGGCTAATGCCTGATTATCTGTCTCTAACAGGAATTCCCTGTGTTCTATAAATTGGCGGAATTTGTCAATGCCAAATACCACGGCGAGGCATTCTAATTCGTAGATCGAGGAGGCTTTCCTCTCGGCGTGGGTAAGTGTCCGCGACGCAAACGCAATGGGCTGTCTACAGCCTTCGACTTCCTGTGACAGTACTGCGCCTATAGCCACACTGGACGCATCAGTCTGTAAAATGAAAGGTTTGGTGAAGTCTGCCATGCGGAGTACAGGCGGGGAAGAAATCGCCTGTTTCAGGAAATTAAAAGCTTTTTCTTGTTCCGGACCCCATGTGAAAGGTGTGTTTTTCTTACGCAACGTATTTAGTGGTGCTGCGTGCTCAGCGAAATTAGGAATATATTTTGAGTAAAAATTTGCCATACCAATAAAACGTGAAATACCCTTAGGGTTTGTGGGAGGCGGAAAATCACGAATAGCTTGAGTACGTGAAGGATCAATGGTGACTCCCTTGCTAGAAACCAGGTGTCCTAGAAAAGACAGTTCTTGGACTGCAAACTTAACCTTTTTTGTGTTGACAGTTAACCCCGCTTTACGAAATCTACTTAGGACTTCCTCTAAATGTTTGATGTGTTCTTCAAATGTTTCTGAATATACGACGACATCGTCTAGGTAGTTGTACACTGTTTTGAATTTTAGATCTCCTAGTATCTGATCCAGGAGTCGAGTTAGTACTTGGGCTCCCGTGGCAAGTCCGAAAGGTACTACTGTGTATTGGTACAAGTTCCAAGGGACACAGAAGGCTGTGATGGGTTTTGAATCCGCAGTAAGGGGAATTTGGTGGTAGGCAGAATTTAGATCAAACACACTAAAATATTTGGCTTTACTGAACCAATGAAAAGCAGTGTTTAGGTCTGGCAAAGGTATGTTTTGTATCACTATTTTCTCATTAACTTTTCTATAATCAATTACACATCGTTGTTGATCCTTGCCCTTAGGCACCAGAAAAGCTGGGGAACTGTAGGCGGAGGTCGAGGGTTCGATTACCCCTTTTTCCAAAAGCTCCTGAACATGATTGCGCATCGTCTGCATCTTAGGGCCTAAAAATTGATAAGGGTGAGATTTCACTGGTATTTTATCCGCTAACTCAATTTGGTACTCGACTAATTTTGTGCGACCTAATTTACTAGTCAAGACATCTGGAAAAGTTCTGCATAATTTATCAATGGCGGCCCGCTGCTGTGTATTAAGGTGCTCGTGTGAAGTGGTGTTACCCTGATCCAAGATGGCTGCCGTTGGCTCGGCCGGAGCTGAAACTATTTGTTCAGGGGTCCCACAAGGAATAGGATTACCCATGTTGAATTTGAAAACGAAATTCTTCGCCTGAAGATTAATGATTAGACCTGTCTTGGCAATGAAATCAGACCCGTAGATTAGGTCTGTGGCAAGTTGATCAGACACCAAAAATGGGAAATTCCATGAATATAAATCAATCTTCACCTTGATCACAACTGCTAACATAATATTTAATGGCTGCTCTGAAGCTGTGAAACATTGTAACTTAGTGGTCTCAGTCTTTAGAATTAATTTGCTCTGTTTTAACTTGTTAAATAACTGCCCAGAAATCAGGCTGCGCGCTGATCCTGTATCAATTAGTCCCGGTACAGTGTGTTCGCCAATCGTTGTTACTGCATACGGAATTACTGTAGGAATATTACCAAAAATTTGGTGGCACTTTCTCTTGCCCTTATTTGTAGGATCAACACACGTTTTACATGAGTACGTGTGCGTTGAATTACCATATCCCTTATTTTTGTTATTTCTCCTGCTATTGTGCTTTCTTTCTTTATGTTTGTGACCTCGCTTGTTACTTTTATTCCTGGACTCCTTGTTGTTAGGATTATTGTTTTTGTGTAATGGTGTTTCTTGTGTACTGCCATTACTTGGCGCAAGTTGAACTTCCCACTTATAAGAAAAATTTTTAACACTTGAATTTTTCGGTGGCCCTGAATAAGGTTGTTCAGGCCACCGCGTTATGCGTTTTTTGGAGTGTCGCCATTTTGTTTGTTGTTTTTGTGGTAACACTGGGCCAGGGAATGCCCGTCTCTTTTACAGAAAGTACAATGTGCATTTTGTTGATATCTCCCTTGTGGCCTTGAAGAGAAAAATGTATTGCCCTGATGTTTCTGTGCTGCCTTCTTATGTTGCGAATTACTGCGCTCCGTTCCCGCGCTGCTACCTTGTTGACTAGCGAATGTGGCTTGTTTATTTCGCTGAAAATCAGCGTATTCTATGTTTGTGGCGTGTACGCAAAGTTTGTCAAGCTCAGCATAATTTTGGGGGCGTGCCTGGAACACTGAGCGCGAGCGCTCCGCTGGGTTCAAACCGTCTAGAATAGTACTCACGACCTCTCTCTCGGAAACCTTTAGCCTGAGTACCTGGTTGGCTTCGCGTATGTCAGCCACGTAATTTGGCAAGGCTTCATTACGCTGCTGCAGTCGGTTAAACCACTCCAACCGGATGTTTGTGAGTAGCCTACTCGGTATACAAAAATTTAACACGTCTTCATGAAACTCGTCGAAAGTGAGGTCATTCTCAATGGCTGCCATGATCCTCTCACTTAGGGGAGCTTGGGTGTACGGGTAAACAATTTCAAAAATTTGTTTGTCGGGAATCCCTCCCTTTTGTCGTAGCTTTAACAAGACTCGAAGGAAATCAATCAGTTTGTGTGCGTCCAGACCCGACGCCTCTGGCAATTCCTTGAGTAGCCTTTCTACAGGATGGGTGATTTTTCCATAGAAACTGTAGCCAGTTTCTGGGGCTGTCGTGCTCCGCAATACTGAGTCGTGGGGCTGAGCCGCGGCTCCTGCCGGCTGAGGTGAAGGCTGGTGTGACACCGGGTGCGACTGAGTCTGTTCCCGAGTCGCACCCAAGGGGCTGATTTGTGGTGGAGTGAGCTGGGGCGTTGTGAGTGGCGGCTGCAGAATACCAGCACTCGGAAGTGGGGTGGTTTGCCATGAAGGAAACTGTGGCTGAAATTGAGCATAAGGGTTAAAATAGCCCTGAGCGATCGGATACTGGAAAAACATGTTTGGTGGGTATGGTTGCGTCATTTGGTGTGCCAAGGTTGGTAATCCCTGTGAAAATGTCACGCTAGTGACGGGGTGGGTTGTCACATGACTCGTTGTAATGTTTGTCGCCGCTGTCGTCGACTGCACAAGCGGCTCTGAATGAGTGGTAGATACGTGTATCGGTTGGTTTGGAAGCGACGTTAGTGGCTGTGAGTCAGGGGCTGCGTCTGGTAATCTGCTCGTTTCCGTCTCCTGTCTGTTTACCGTCGCCCGTACTTCTGATTGTCGCGTGTCGGGTTGCTCTACTCCCAGGGGCAAGCTAGGAGCGTCCCCTTCCGGGAAGGCGGGACAATCGATGCCTAATGCCTGTGCCCCAGCCACATAATGCTGACTGCGTCGTGTGTCTTCCAAAACGGCTGCTCTCGCCGCCAATTTTGAATGGAAACCTGCCGTCTGTTGCAAACATCGTTCTACCTCTTTTATATAAATTCCATGGAGAAGGTCTGCCGAAAGCTGTTTCAGGTTTTGCAAACGTCGGGTAACATGTTTTAGCCTGACTATATGTCGCTCGACATTGGGTAAATTTTCCTCCACATCTAGATAGCTTACGAAAGCCGATATATCATAAAACTTGGCGCAAGCAAGGTTGAATTCTTCAGTTACATCTAAATCCAAATTCGCTACACTAGTGGGCACACCATCATGAAGGGCGGCCCTGAGCCTCTTCCTGAGGACTTGGACATTGCCACTGGAGGGCAAATTGCGTAGCTGTAACTCATAGGTCAGCTCATCTGACAGCAATAACTCCGGCTTAAACATACTGCTCGGACGTAAATTACTGCTAATTAAAACAAAAATTTAACACACATGTACGATTCAAACGTACACCATAAATACTCCTCTCTTAACAACTATCTTAATTTTAAATACCTCCTAAGGCTTCCTATATTAATATAAACTACCAACTAACCCCAATGCGCGGGGAGTAAGTCACACTTTCAAGGTGGGGGGGTATGTGCCCAAACTTATTTGCGTAAAGAGTCGCCGTACTACTCAGACAACTGCGCGAACGTCCCCTGTCAGGTTGACCTGCACCACCTGTATATGTCCACAAGGGGATTGACCTGCCGCTCGCAAGGTCGTCTCCCACGATGGTCAAGGGAGAGGGGTGTGCGGGAGGAACAGGGCCGTGTCGTCGCCCTCAGATAACGGGCGTGTCGCTGGCTCAAGCGGGGTGATGGGGAGGGGGGGGGGGGGGACGCCAGCTGAGGCGAGAGATAAGACAAGTCTCGCTGCCGGCCTGCTAGCGGACCGGACGCCGCGACTTCTTGCGCCGCGCGCAGACTAAGTCCACACGGGCCTTTAAAACTCAATCATAACTTTAAAATAGAAAAGCAATATAACTACCGGGTGTACCAGCGATCAGTTCACAATGTTATTATTACAAACTTGCTATCACAAAATTTAATTAATTTTTTTTTATATATATATATATATTTTATTTTATTATTTTTTTTTTTTAGGTATGCCTACTCGATTTGGGTATGCCTATAGACCAAACCATGCTCTGCTACCAATTGTTACGCCCCTCGTGCCTCAAAGTTGAATTATTTTAAATTAATTAAAAAAAGAGCCGTGGAAACTGCTGGGTAAGAAAAATGAGACAATTAAGTTATTGACCAGAGGTGGCACGAGGTGGAGAACAAGATAATTTGGAACTCCCTGACACAAGCAACTGGGGAGCTGGTGGATCTTTTAAGGGAACAAGGTATATCATAAATAAATTAACACTACACAAGTAGCTTGGTCTATAGGTTCCCTGTTTTATTATTAAGGAATTTTGTGTTCGTATTATTCAAACCTGACAATAAAATTCTTAGTAAATAACAAAGTTAAAAGGGGGCGCCCCAGGAGTAATTAAAACAGTACATGTTACACCTTAGCAAAAATTATTACATAATTAAAATTTAAAAATTGCACCAAATTTGAATGTCCCAACAATTACATCGCTGATTAGTTTTGTTGATTCTACATATTCTTGAGGAAAGCACTGTTCGCTGGTAGGCTATTCATTTGATTTATGTAGTTCGTAGCTAGAAAGTGGGGGGGGGGATGTTGATTTCACATTACCACCCGGGTCTTCAAAAAATAACGTCGGGTCGCGGAAACCTCTCTTCTAACGTGACCCGCAGTGGAGGTGCAGGACCACAAGCTGGGAGCGATTTCTCTCTCCAGCACTTCGACCCTGTCTGAAACCCAAATCAAATTCAAAACGAATTAGACTTGCTTCCAGACAGTCCTATATTGTCGGCGCAAAAGGCCAACAAACGGGAAAGGGGGGGGGGGAAAAGAAAAAAAATTACTCACCAACCAGGGTGTAGAGTTCGGAGCTCACTAGGTGTCTCGCGCCATCAGGATGCCGCGGACCGAGAAATCAGGATGCGCGGACGAAACCGGAATTTTTAGAATTAAATAAGAAGAAATAAAAATTTAACTACGCATGACTTTTCTAAAAACTACCTCTGCCTGGCTACTGTACAAACGGGATCACATCCCTTAAGCAAACTGACTACATTCTCGTGCACGCGAAAATCACCGTTCCCGCAAAAAGCCTCTTAGCGCAGAGGACGTAGGTGAGACGAGGTCAGTAGCCGAGGTCAGAGGGCTGAGTGCCCCGCAATCGGCCAAAACCCCTAATTAAATCGGGCGGTAAGGCCCCGGGTCAAAGGAGGGGGTAGGTTCGGTTCTAAGCCGAAAATTTCCGAAGGAGTCCGAGGCGGTCGTGGCAACAACACGACATGCGCGCTCTCTACCGGACCGAAACGAAAACAAAGAACAATCGACTTCTCCGGGCCGCGAGAGGAAAGCATAGTGCCTTATGGCACCGCGACGCTGCCTTCTAGCGGCGTAAGGGGGAACTACTTGAGGTGGTGAGCAGTCTTGCCACCAGGTGTCATGAGGGTAAGCTCTGCACGCTGGCGACCAGGCCCGCGGTTACTTTTTTTGCCGCTAGATGTCAGGGATGTGTCTGTCGGACCCGGGAGAAGGTTTTTGCATCAGGTCATCGTCCCGTCCGGTCACTGCTCTTAGCTTAATTTCTCAGAACTAAAGTGAGGAGGAGAGAGAGGAAGGGGGGGCAGAAATAGCCACTAAGGTGGGAACGCAGCTCCACTGGAGACTGCTTCGTGACGAGACATGCTTTTCTCAGCAGGCCTCTACAAGGTAGCAGCTTGCAGCCCAGGAGCTGCTCAAAGCAGTTTTGGTCATGCAGGGAATTAAAATTACAAACTCGGGGCGTGACTGCAGGCGAGAGAAATTTCAACCGGGCTGACCATGTCCACATTAGACAGCAAAATATCAGATTGGCCCCCTGGGAAGGGGCTTCGGTCCACTGGCACCAAGTTTAAATCGGTGGCGTACACCGGCCTAACAAAAAGTAAATCACCCCCATTAACCACCAGACAAATTAAAAAAATGGAAACCCCAAAAAAAAATTTAAAATTATAGAATAAATTAAAAAAGTGACGAAATGCCTAATTTCCGGCACATGGTTTGTGTTTTATAGTTTTCATTTTGTTGTACAGTTTATGTTTTTGCTGTACAGTTTCCATTTTTGTTGTACAGTTTTCCATTTTTGTTGTACAGTTTATGTTTTTGATGTATAGTTTCCATTTTTGTTGTAAATTTTCAGTTTTTTGATGTTTAGTTTCTGTTTTTGCTCCATTTTGGTTGTGTAAAATATGTTCTTAATTTAGTAAATACAATTTTACCTACATATTGTTTATTATTTTTAATATAGAACCAATATCCCACGAGGTACTGATACTTATAAATGTCTTACAGAATGGTGAAATGTAATTATACACAAACATTAAAATATCTGCTTCCATGCAGCTTTTAAAACATGAGTACGCAAACATGAGAAGAGAATATTACTTGTGAGTTAGGACTCTGAAAAATTTCTGGTCCGCTAAGATGGAGTGATAAATGTTTTTAAAAATATGATTACTTTAACTATCGCATCCACAACGATAGTATTAATAACATATATTTTAGTTAAAACCTATAAATGATAAGACTTTATGAAAAAATGACGTTAACAACAAAATGACTGGATTTTTGTGGATTTTGGCTTATAAGGTTCATAAAAATGTTGGTAGAGAGTTGAAACTCGGCCTTATATACACTAACGTACTTCATAAACCTACACCTGATGACGACATCCATCAGATGAAATCAAGATGGCGGTCTCCACTAAATAAGATGGCTGCCTCCGCAGACAACGATGGTATATATTTTTTTATTTTGATAATAAATTTATTTTAAAGAATGTGGTGTAACGAAAAATTGTAACAGGAATGAGTGGGGTGTTCGATGATGATGTCATTTTAACAGAGGAGCGGGGTGCTAGATGGTGTATTCGTAATGTAGAGGAGTGGGGTGTTTGATGCGTAGGTTTTTTAATTAAAATTTTATTAAATAATATATTTTTTAAATTTTATTTTAAAATTTTGATTATTTAATTTTTTATAAATTTTTAATTTTTTTCATTAAAATCGGATAATAAATAAAGATTTTCAAGATGGCGGACGAAACTTGAAATGTCGGAATGTTCTAGAAAACAAAATGGCGGATAAAACAAAATGGCCGCCGGAAGTGACGTAATCCAATATGGCCGCCGGAAGTGACGTAATCCAATATGGCCGCCGGAAGTGACGTAATCCAATATGGCCGCCGGAAGTGACGTAATCCAAGATGGCCGCCGGAAGTGACGTAATCCAAGATGGTCGCCGTGGCTCCCCGGCTCCCCCTCCCCCCTCCCCTGTCCTCATATGAACTATATTTACCTACTTATAATAAATTAAAAATCACCATTAAAAATACAATATCATTATAATTAAACCCATATCTTTAGTCAATTATGCAAGAAATTGTTTGGGAATTCATCAAGTATGCATTGAATATATCTCCCTGTGTTTGGTCAGGGAAATGTTAAGATCGTACGAAATTTACCATTTAAGTGCTTAATTTATACAACATTTATAAGTCCAACATCCATTTGAAATCAAAGAGTAAGAGCAAAATTATTTTTAGAGTATTTCTATTAAAAACCTACAGTAAAATTAATTTGTCTGTCTTCTACAATGAAATTGCAGACTTTGAAACTTAATGGGAAGACTGCAAGCTAGCTCACTGCGTTTTGGATGGAGGTTAAGTGATACTTAATGCTTAAGTGCGAATAAAGAGTTATAACAGCATAAATACTAACGCAATAAATCCAAAGAGACGGGTTATTAATTACAAAACATAATATTTTAATACTCTTTGTTCATGTATTTGTATTACGAAGATTTAATTTCTATACGTTGTGTAGTGATCAAATTATATTTTTTTCAATGTTAAAGAAATACATTAAAACTTAAATTCATATTCAACGTTCATTTAATCATTATTATAATTGGTTCCACTAAAAATATTTTCTGAGAATTAATAAAGATTATTATTTTTGTATAAGAATCAACTTTTTTCGTTCTTCGGATCACGTAACACTTCGTGTACGAGATTTTGGTCTGCAAACCTTGGTAGTACTGATAATGGATTTAAGAAGTTATGGCGTTTTTATGTACAATGTTTGCCAAGTTAATTATTAAATTAAATATGAAAACAAACTCCCCAACATATATAATGTTATGGTTATGATAAATTTTAATACTAATTAATTGCTGATGTGTTGTTAAAATATTATTTTAACAAAATTCACTTCATTATGACAATATTTTCGAACATTCCTGGGAAGGAACCTTCGAGAATCTGTTAAACAGAATTACTATATAAGCAACTGTACAACTGCACAGCAACCGTTTGTTTACTACCAACTTTCATCCATAGTGACTTTCACTTTAGAACATTGGCGTTGTTAAAACTAAAAGTTGACAAATAAATTACCGTGTGATTGCTGAAAGTAATAAATTTTAATGAACAGCAGAAACTTATTGTAATCCTACGTTTTAAAAAGGCCTGCATTTTTAATAATCTAGTTTCTAAGAGACTGCGTTCAAAAAGACTTAACTTTTTATATTTTTTTTTTCACCTAAAGAGAAGGTAGAGTATAATAAATGCTCAACACAATTCAGTTATATAAAACAAAAAATCTAAACAAGGTGATATTTATTAAAACAAATCTAATATACAAGCAATTTTCTGCTATAGTAATTATAAACTTCATAATTTAGAAATTTGTAGCAAAATATTTCCAAATACAACCCAAGCTTGCTTTTACTGCCAATACATTATCCAAGGTTCAAGAAAACGTTTGTTTTACTGCAACATAACTTTGGAGTAAATACCAAATTAAGATTTTTTTTGCTCTCGTATAAAACATTATTGTGTATCAATTAGTTTTTAATTGTGAAGTTATATTAGCTTCACGATATTTTGCCTGCATCTCTGATACCACGGAATACATTATTTCTAAGTGCATACACTCACCAGTTCTGCGCGTGCCTCCGATAGGCTAGAAAAGCGTGCGACGTATTCATATTCGTATAGTTACTCAACATTTTCTGCGGGGACTAGAAACATTTACTATTCTGAAATACCATATTAAAGTACCATTTAGCTTCAAGAATACTTAGAAATACAATCAACAACAATACCAGGCATTTGTTGTTGACTTTCTAAATAGTGGCAATGATGCTATCACAATCGCCGATGCCGCCTTTCGTAAAAGGACTATTCAAACCCGTAGTTTTATGCAACTGTTATGGCTTACATTAAAAATGTCTCTTACACCGTTGCTAGAACCAGAAAAGTGCTTTTTCCATTTTATGTATGCATCTATTATTATTTAAAACTGATCAACTTTGAGCAATAGAATTAAAAATTTATTATAAATGTGCTAAAAATAATCTCTGAACACATATTACCATCCAAAATGTTTTTTTTTTATTTATTCTAAAACACCAGGTAGTTTGCGGACCGAAAGAATACGTTCATACGTATTTTCAGTTCTATTTTCCTTTAATAAATATAATATTTATAACGCAGTATCCTTTGATAAAGTTACATAAGAAAAGAACGCATCCTTACTATTCGCAAACCATCATATAATGTATGTGCAACGCTTTTCTAAAGTTGTCATAAATGTTTCCTTTCTAATGCTCTTAAAACAATGCGGGTTTTCAAAAAAAATTTAAAGGTTTTTAAATATAAATTTTGTTTTCTCATATACCTATTAGTTTTGAAGTTGTTCTGATGCTTGATTAAATTATTACTTTAAGGAAAATAATTTTTCTTTAGAGAGGTAAAATTAGCCTTCTTCAAAGTTAACGTCTCAAAAATTGATATTTCGTAAAACGCACATTTTTTGCAAATACGTGTGTTATATCTTCTGGTAAACCTTGGTTTTGAACTCGCTGCAACGGAGTTCAAGCAACGTTGTCGCGATTGTTGTTGGCGCTGGGTGGCGTATGATAAATCATTTTTTTTTTCCTCCGCAAACCACACGTTTCCCCAGATTTACGCTTCGCCACCAGGCATAACTTACCTCGCTCATTAATTTAGGCGGCGTTTTACCAGCTCGTGTTTAAAGGCTCCCTGCTACACCCTCGCGCGAAGCACGCTAAGTTGCTTCTCGAGTCTAGACACACGCGCACTACATCACGCCAGCTTAACTTTAAGCATCGTGCCTCTTCTTTCTCCTCGGGACACTGTTCTGGGGGAGAGAGAGGGGAGAGCGGTTACAGGGCCCCAGCATCGCCAACTTCAGTTGAAACGAGACCAGCGATGGAAATGTCACCGCGGCGCGGAGCGACGGACTTGACGTGACGTGAATGCACAACGGGCGCGTCATTTCGCGACGGTTGGCAACTCATAAACAAACTGCGCAGGTGCTGATAGCTCTGTAAGCCACTGCATTGCGTGCGCGAGCGTGCGGAACACTCGGCCTGAGCACCGTCGTTATCATCTTGACGAGAACAAAAAAAAACACAAAAAAACCGTGATACCACGGAGAAACACAAACCCAGAGAACATTAATACGTATATGTGCTACATCGGGAAGGCCCATCCACATACGGTTGTATTTGTGTAGGTCTGGCGGGATTATAGGCGCGATATCGCCTCTAAGCGCAAGGCTCTGAACTGCATCGACTTGCATACAGCAACTATGAGATGTGAGTTGTAACCATAACATTATATGGCGAAAAAATTATGATGAAATGTAATGCAAGGCCCTTGAGTGCTTTCATATTAATTTAAAGATGAATAAAAAAAATTAAAAACGAACCACGGAAATAGAACAACTCTTCCGCACTCGGCGAATTCCTAGATGATTTTCGAACACAGATAATACTCGCCACTTGAATATCTCAACCAGTTTATTTTAATCGTGTGTGTTAATTTTTGAGATCTGCACACTCTATGTATAGCCAGGTAGGTGGGCCCCTCTAGCTTAGGTCCACATTCTGAGTTAGTTATTTAAATGTAGTATCATTACTGTTATTTGAATGCATTTACGTAAATTCTTAACGATATATCTCTTGTATTTTATGTTCCGTCTCAAATTTTCTTCAATTTATTTAATAGCCGTAAAAAGTCACGCAAGTGTCTACAATTATGTTCACATTTTTAACCTGGGGAAATAAGTTAATAAAATATGTTGTGTGAAAATTATAGACCCAACAAAAAGTTGAACAGAATTATCGGAATAAATCCACAGGATTATTTAATTAAAAATATTAATATCAAGAATACGAAAAAATAAACACCAGTGGAAGTTACATAAAGCTGTAGGATGTTCCGGATTTTTTTAAAAATTCATTTTTCTTAAATTTTTGATGGAGGGGGAGAAGAATTTTTTTTTCAGACTATGCTGGTTGCTTTCTTTCAAGGCACTTGTCTTTTGGTAAGCATTTATTAGGATACATTTACTATTGCCAAAGCTGGGATAATAATACCGAGACTAGCGTGACGGGAAAGAGATGAATGCGACACAAAAAAAAAGTCCAACCAATCACATTCGATACTTTTGCGACGTCAGCGCCACAAAATTCGCGGACGCGATAGATTTCCCGATTTGAAAGATTTTCCTATTTCCATCGCGTCGCGGGCGCCAAGATTCTGAAATGAGCGTCAGAATTAAGTTTTCTAATTAGGTATATTAAAGTAGACCTATTTATTGATTACTATAATCAGTAAACGTGTAATTTTAAGATAGTTTCTAAAATGGTTTAATACGTTCTCATGGAATGATTTACCAGAATAATTTTGATTAAAATATTATTTTTCTTAAATAGATCTATTAAAACCGATTGGTAATGTTGATGACGGTTATACATGTAGTCAGAATAAAATAACAATAAACATTTAAAATTTAATTTTTTCTTTCTGTTTGTCGCGTGATTGACAAAGACACGTTAAAACACAAACTGCATGTTCACAATAATCTGATAATTCACTGTGGAATCGCGTCGTTCTATCACTTCTGTCGCACCACTGTGATTCCAGCATCACTTGCAGACTACTATCATAACTGAGAAGAATATAATTTTACTTCTCAAGAACATATTTTTACTAACACGCTTTTGTTAGCATCGCTTAAAACTAATTAACGAACTGTGTGAAAAAATGTTGGAAGTCGGTTTTAACCTACTTCTATATTTGTTGTATCGATTTGATACTTTGCTAGGAGATGTAATCTGGATGGCAATACAATAGTTAGTTACCGTTTAACCGATCTACTGTTGGGGCCAGGAGGTGGATAGTGGAACTCTCAAATGGCTACTAGTAAACCCCTTGAGTTTGGGGTCATTTAGATTGTTTTAACGAGTCACATACATTACACTTGGTGACGCGCGTCATCCGGATTACATTTACTTACAAAGTTTAAAGTTGATTCGACAAATAAAATAGGTTAAATTAAACTTCCAAGAAATTTTGTTTCTATGGTTCTTTAGTAAGTTACGTTTTTGGTCGGGTGTCTCAGTTTTTGTTTCGCATTCGCTCCGAGAAAACCGACTAGGTTTTTTTTTTTTAGTTTTTGACGTGACAACGTCTAATAAATCAATGAACGCCTGTTCCACGCACGAAAAAGTGTCCCGTTATGCACCTTGTCCCGTTACGCTGTGTCCCGTTACGCTCATTGTACGCTTGCGCTGCATCTATTTCTCTTCCACTCGATTGGAACAAACATCGATTTGACTTTTTCGAGGAAAATTAAACTTGAAACACTCCTATTCGTTTCCTACTTTTCCTATCATCGTCCTATCCTTAACAGAATAACACAGATTGGAAGAAGTTAAATAGCAAACATATATAAAAGTTATAGTTTAAATAATCTCTTCGTTAAAGTAATAAACATATTTGAATTAATGAGTGCAAATAAAAGTAAATTTATCAATTAAACTGTAGATTTCATTCCACTCATTCTTCGTATCCATAAAAATAATGATAATTCAATTAAAATGATTCAATTTTATTCATTAAAGTATGCAATCATTTCATCAATGTTTGGTTATGACGTTGTCACGTTAAACTATCATCCGTAAACCGACATTACAGACAACCAATTTTTTTTTAACATATATATTACTTGATTGATTCGCCCGTGACTATATGCCTCGATGAACATATGGATAGAAGTTAAGTAACTTAGCGAACGTTGATGAACTAACTTTCTCTCGTGTGGGACCCAGGTGGTTGTCTCGGCTTCACGCTCATGACGAGAAGGTACCGAGCCGGCGACGCTTTGATCTCAACCTCCACATTGACTCATTATTCATGAGCGCCAAGATCGAGGCAAAGTGGCTCGGAAAAGCATTATAATACGCCTACTGGTGGTCCCATTATCTTACGCGCCTCTGGGATAAAACTTTTAGAAAATAACCCGAACTGAAAGTTAGCTTTTTATACTAAATGAGTCCTCCTACCTGTACAATACATATTTTGCTTGAGAGGCAAAGAAGAATAATGGAAACACTAATGGAAAATAACCGCACATAGTAAGAATGTTTTGATAAGGGTCTTAAACGTGGAACCAAATATCGGTTGGGGAGGTTATAAATTCAACAAATTGGGGATTAGTTAAATTTTATCCCTCTCTGTCGCTTTTTGCACCTGCCGCATTCTTCCGCTATAAGTTTAAAAGAGAAAAATGAATATTTACTTATAAATTTATTTGAGAACTTATCTTTAATAATACGTTATGTTAAATTTTATATTCATTTGAAGTTTACAAAAAAAATTACAGGAAAGTTACCATGGATTCATGGTAATTTTTTCAAACGCAAGTTTAGGCTAATAATTTCCATTACATGTTTATGAATATTACCAAAAAAATAAAATATTTTATTGTGCACGCGGGTGACAGAAATCCCACAGTGTTGGATCTAACATGCATTCTCTTATTCAGGATCAGGAAAACGAGGGGACTTCGATCGGTATTTTAATATTAAATCCGTGATCCTAAGTTAAGTTTCGTATGTTCGGTATGCTAAGGGCCCACCTAGTCAGAGGTGTGTATGTGCTAGTGAGACGTAACGATTAGTGTGACGCTCGCTGGTGCTTCTAGCTCGGTGTCGCCTCTAAGCGCAAGGCTGTGATCTGTCGCGCAGTCTTCTCGTCGTGCATAGGGCGAGGGCCATTATGAAATATGTGGTAACGAAAACTTATATGGAGGAAAAATTAAGATAAAGGTGTAATGCAAGTTATTCGAGTACTTTTGAGAATCTGTACCAACGTTATACCTGTAAAAATGTCTATAAACTCCTATTTTACTATTTTTACTCTTCTAGAAATACCGTTTAAGGGTCCCGCCTACTTAAGTAGCCTACACATACTGTGTGAAAGCTTCAGAAAAATCACGCGATTTGAAAACTGTTCAAAATATTTGAGTAATGTCTGTTTATGAAAAGCATTTCAGAATGGGCTTAGGGTAGGTATTCAGTTTTAAAAACGTATTTTTGTAAAGTGAAAAGGGATAAAGGCGTGTATTCAGAATAATATTTAGACATGAAACGCCCAATAAAGTATCCTGTAAGTACCTTTATCTTAATTTTTTTGCCATTTAAGGTAATGGCTACAGATCAAATTAATATCATAGTTGTCGTATGCATAACGTGAAAACTGAGCGCCAGTTCAGAACCTTGCGTTTAAAGGAGATACCGGGCTAGAAGCACCAGAGGTCGTTGAACTTATCATCCCGCGTCACTAACACAGATACACCCCCTGACTAAGCGGGCCCCTTAAAAAATAAATATGAAAAAAGAACTACTCATTCGCCATAAACCAAGTTTTAAATACTTTTCATAAACATACCCCGTCCTGATAACTCAAGCAGGTTTCTTCTGAAGCTGTTTCCAGTGGTATGAGGCCTTAAATGCAGAAATACAAGGTGCAGGTGCAGGTGCAGGTGCGTTATCCTTAAAAAAATTTCGGTTTGTTTAGGAATACGTTTACTAGAACATTTCGCAACTACAATTATATATTTGTGTATGTGGGTGGGAGGATGTCTCTCTTCTGCAGGCTAAACGAAAGCAAATAAACTACCGCGGTCTCGGTTGCCACAGTAAAAACATAAAAGAGCGACAGATGCGACAGAAAGACGCGATGCGACAGAAAATATCGAAATTTTAATAAACGTGTGGTTTGTAACCATGCGACAAACAGAAGCAAACTAGATTAAATTGGATCATTTCCAGTAAATACGCTTAATAGTTACGATTGCATCAATGTTAACAAATTGGTTTTCATTGAAGTGTTTCAGAAACAAAATTTTCATCAAAATGTAATATTTATTTGGAAATCTATTTGTACTACAAGTATTTAAGTGATTTCACAAAATAGTTTTTAAAACAACTAAAAATAAAATCATGTAAATATTTGGTCTGAAACAATTTTTGAAGTAAGCTGTTGGAAAAAACAAAGGGTTGGATTATTAAAAAGGGGTGTGTATTTATGTACGCGCGTTAGTAGTTATAACAATTTCTTTATTATTTATGACAATGGACTATTTTGAAATTAATTGCAACAAAAGTAACTAAATAAGTACTTATTATAAATATTAATATAAAATGTGTTTAAAATTAATTGATATTAAATTAGTAAAATAATCCAGATTACTTTAATTATAAATAAAATTCAATACGTATACTGAAAGTTTATTAAAATTTATTTATTTTTTTAAAGTAATGTTATAAATTCTATTTGTAATGCAAATAAATTTAACATTCAGGAACATAACCTCACTTATCTAAATAATATTGAAAATGTTTATAAATGCAAATTCTATAACTAATATTCCCAATAAATAAATGTGTTCATTACACGAACTAGTATGCAACATTAATCACTAAATTTCTGAACGCGACTTACAAGTAGTTTCGCAACCGATAGAATTCGCTACCAGAGCAACTACGTCGACTATTGAAACCTTTAATTCGCAGAGCGACAGGTTAAACTATATAATGAAACGTCTCCGATAAAAAATTAAAAAGATTTGAAAAAGTACTAAACCATTGCTTCGATCTGATTTTTGAAAATAAATTTTATAATAATACTACCCAACTCATTAAAAAAAATTAAAATTTAATTCCTAATAGTTTGCGCATAGGTTATATGACTTCTAATTAACAATTAATAAAGGACACTTGTACTTTTATTAAGTTTCAGCTTTTATTATCTGTGCGAATTTATTCCTAAAAAATATAATTTATTTAATATTACTTTATGAAATAATAAACAAAATAGACTTCGCTATGTATTTAATAATATTATAGAAATCTGATAAACAAATAAAATTTATTTATATTTACTTAAAGCACAATTTGTATAAATCAGTAATCCGTCATTTAATAATGTAATAATTTTTCCACTACCGAGTTTTGAACCAAGTACCTTTAGCTTATTAACCGCACACTATTACCATTGCACTACAAAGCCTGACAAAAGATTGTTTTATATGTTGTGATAGGAGTATCCTTAGGTTTTTAAAACTTTAAATTACTCTTTTATATTTATTTAAATTTAACAAATATATTCCAGGATAGTTCTATTATCATAAAGTTTCATTTGGCATCCCAATACGTTTGTTAAGACCCCTAATTTTATGAAATTGAATATATATGAATTATGTTCATATACTTGGGTCCACCATCTTCTTGTGAAAATTTCATTGCATGGTGCGCACGCATCGTAACAATTCACTGTCATAATTTTTCCATTACGTGCTTAAATAAATGTAACTAAGTACACTAGTGTACTATGTACATTATTGAATACGTTTTTAATTATTTTACTTTCTGAATAATGTCTATTACTTACGTAAAAGTTAATTTTTAAGTGCCAACCATTACTGCAAGGGGTGAAAATAGCAAGGGTAAAAAGATAAAAATCATCATAAATGTTTTAGTTAGTATATTTTAAAAAAACTTTTATAATTGTTTTTAAAAATCCTAAACATTATCTAAAACCATTGGCTGAACCCATTTTTGATGAATCTTCACCGTGAAAACGGGGGTTGAAATAAAAAAAAATCAAATCTCTTTTTACTATCAAATTTGCTCGAATTTATGTTCAACTATCTTAACAACATAATGAATTTGGTCTAAAGCAAATTTTTATACAACCACACATCAGTGCAAGGGAGGAAAAATAATGTTTAAATGTCAAAAATACATAACTTCTTTAGTAGGCATAATATACATTTTATTATAAGATATTCGATGCTGGGTGCAATGAGTTAAAAACATTCCAAACATATTCAAAGCATGTAATATTAGAAAATGTTTAATATATTGGAGATTATTTAGGAAGTTATGTATAGTATGTTCTTAAAATTTTTCAGTAATTTATAAATGTTTCCAGAACACTGCCAACAGAAATAGGTAGGTACTCCGAAAGCTACCTACGTCGGTAGGCTGTGCCAAAAGGGATTTTTTTTTTTGCTCCGTGCCCGTTTGCGCTTTAGCGGTTACTTCAGCGGCGGCGCCAGGAAAATCAGATCCCGAGCGGCGCGTCCGGGGGAAAAAAAATCGACAGGTCGGGCGCGAAAACCCTGGGCGGTGATCGCAGCGCCAATTATGCGTGTCGCCGCGGAACCGCGGCACAGGGTTGTCGTTCCAGCGGACACGCCCCCTTTCCCCACCTGGGGGCGGAGTTGCCACGCCAGTCCTCCGAGGCGGAGTGAACACGTATACGGTATGTCCCGGTACTCGCCGGCCAGCCGAGAACAGACGACAGGCCAGTGAATCATGGTTCTGAATTTAAATAAAAATTGAAGATTGTTGTAGTTTTTAGTTACAGGCTTTTTTTTCTAAATTTTTAAATCCCCACCCTGCACCTAATTACAATATTATTTGAGTTTGTTAACCATGCAATCATAAATAATAACCTTACTATTTATAACAATCAATACATATGAATTACATTTAAATGTGTGTTTGTAAACACTCACTTTTTTCCACAACTATCCACTGCCCTCAATTCACAGTTATGGTGGCAGATAGGCCTTGGTCTCCCATTGATATTGAGAGTTTAGTAGCAGTATCTGTCTGTTGGTGGTGAAAATCTTTTCGTAACACACTGATTTCTCATGCATGGACCGAAAATGATTTAGGATATTTTTTTATTGTAATAGAATCAGATGACAGACTAAGATAACAAGAGTGTTCTAGAAAGGTTCGGAACTTCCGAGAAATTACATGAAATTTTTCAGGATTTGTCTGTGCGTGTCGCTATAACAACGCAACCCACTCCCGCAGCTACAGGGGGGTTATATGTTATCCTAGCTCTCCATCCCCCATCCATGAAGAAGGTTTCGGTTGGGAAATGCAGGAGTGTAGTTAGAAGATACGGGTGTCAAAAGAGGGCATCGCACCAATGAACTACTCACGGGAAGTCGGTGAAGCAGCTAGGAATCGACTGCCGAAGAATCCGAGACTGGCCAGAGTGTTCATGAAGGTTCTTAAATTTTCCAAAATGTTATAGAATGTTCGATACTGTTGTTGATTGTTTCAGTGTGTGGTAGAATATTCGATAATGTATTAGAAAGATTCAGAATCTTTCAAAAGTTTTCAATGTTTTCAAATGTTTTAGAACTTTCTATATTGTTTGATAATGTTATAGAATGTTCCAGGATGTTCGAGAATGTTCCAGGATGTTCGAGAATGTTCTAGAATCATCCAGGATGTTCTAAAACACTATAGAATGTCCAAAATGGTTTTCGACTATTTAAGGGACTTCATGTTCCGGAAGTCCAGAATCAACTGGAACATTTTTTAATGTTGCATTATCTGCTGTGGTGGGGATACATTCCAGTTAAGAAGAACGATGGAGAGACGCATGCTTTACTATACATTAGTAAAAAAATTGAAACTACTTATACACATAATTTTCTTACAATGGTAAAATATCAGCAATACCCTGAGACTGCGCGAGCGAAGTCCTGGGCTATTAGTTAGTTTAAAATAAAATTAAAAAAATATATACTTTTAAAATAAAAAATTCTTTGCATTAATTAAGTCGTAACAACTAAGAATCTGGTAACTTTGAATATTACCACTGTAAAAAAATTACCTTGCTTAAAAAGCTAATTATTTGCTTTCATTACCCATCTTTTCAAATAAATTGCTAATTTAGCAATGTTATTTTTTTACAGTGAGGATAGTGAAATTAAATCGACAAAATAGTGGTTTTAAGCTATGTAAAGATTTTTTCCTTAAAAGTATAGAATGTTGAATTTGATTATTAATTGTTATCAATATGAGATTTGTTTATGAATGTATAGTAACAATTAGTTAAGTATATAATCATTTTGTGCAGGGTGGGGAATTAAAAACTTTTGAAAATAATGCCCCTAACACAAAAAAATATGACACTGTGTAAATAATTATATTCATAACCATAATTTGTTATTCGCCTATCAACTATTCTCAGGTTGACGTTGTGTTATGGGAACAGATGTGAATGAGAAAGTTCTCCGAGGAATATTTTTCAATTGGAAATTTTTCTGCAAAAATGTATCTCCTTTTCAAGACCTTTTTTCCCCTTAAACCCTTCAGATTTACATAATTCAAGTTAGGTTATACATAAACGTAAAAGTACCATATTTGTATTGGGTAGTGTGTACGCGTGTACAGAGTATAGTATGTATCCCCTATTACGAACTATGAATAGCATTTGTGAAAAATTGTGTTACCATTAAATGTTTTACGTAAAAACTTTTAAATTAAAACGATGGTATAGAGCTGTTGTAGTATGACTGTATAAACAGTACATTTTGTCTTTCTTCTAGCAGCTCACTTTTTTGTTATTTGTTTATATTTGTTTGAACTACAGTTTGTTTAAATGAAAATATAGTGAGTTGAAATATTTCCTGGTTTTGCAGAAAATTTACTTTTATATTAGCGGAAAATTATTCAAAAAATATTTCTGCAGGAAAACTGACATCTGTAGTTATGGGACACCCCGGATGTATGTGTGTGGGTGTTGGCTGGTCCTGCCGGGGCCAAGGGTGTTTTCTCTCGTTGGAGGGGTTTGTGGGGGGGGGGGGGGGACCGTAACACAATCAACACGCCCGTGTCGGCGCCCCTGAGAGGGATTAAGTTACCGCCCTCACTCCGTCGCTCCGGTGGTGCCCTGAACTCCCGCCAGGGTCGCTCTCTCCAGCGGGGGGGCTGTTCGCTAAAAGACGGCCGCGCCGGGTTTAGCCGACCCCGGCCTGACCTCTTCACCGCCACGCGCTCCAGAGCGCCAGCCGCAGCCACTGCGGATGTTTCCGTCCACGAGAGATGGGTTCCTGTCAGAAGTTACACACGCAAACACATGCACGCACAAACCAGAAACACACTCCAGCAGGATATTACCAACATAACGTGCTTCGAAAGTGTGACTACCTGATGTTTGTGTTGGAAATGAAAGTGATGATTTAAAAAGAAAAAAAAATTAAACACTGGCCATTGCTGGTATACACTGTACGTCAAGGAAAAAAAACCCATACAGAATGGACACAGAGATAATAGACAAACTCTCAGAAAATAAGCCAAAATAAGACAAAAACACCTGTTTTACATTGTCCTCTATCATAACAGCAGTATATGTCAGTTCCCAAAACGTCCCAGCTGTTTTTTTTTTTGTGAAGGCTGCTGTGTTTGTCTGTGCCATAGCTGTTGTGTTTTCCAGAATATATTTTTAGTTTCATTGCTGGGTTCATCTTTGAGTCGATGTGTAGTCAAAAGTATTTTTTTTTAACTGTTATTTACTGTTCTTGTCAGTCCACAGTATTGGTATGTGATATTTTTAAAAATACTTCCACTATATGTTCTGTGTTGTCTATGCATTTAACTAGATGGTGCCTCTAGTGGTTCAAATGCAGTTTTTGTTATATTTAGTATTATTTAATTACTATACAGAAAGTCTTCATTTATATACAGACATACTTTAATTGAGATCAAATAAGAAGTTGAGGTGCTAGTATATGTAGCCTGGCTGAGTTCAGTAGTAGTGGGGTGGTCAGTTAATTGATGCGACGCACGATAAATTAAAGGCCACTCCACACGATGCCCTTTTTCTGCTATAACTTATGTAATATCCATGGGTATAGAAATGTGCACAAAAGTTTGTAAAGCAGAAGAGAAGAAAGAATTCCTAGCTCCATACACACGATATCTAAAATGTTAACAGAAAACCAAGAAACGCAGTTGCTGACCACAGAAAGCATATCGAGGAAGGATAAACATGTTTTGTCAATTTAAGAAAATAATGTACAATGGAAATTGCACCTTTTTTTGGCTAAACATTGGTGAATAATAATTTGATTTTTTAACTTCTATAGATCATGCGCAAAAATATGACACAGTTGGTTTTGTTTTTAAAAAAGAGCAATTTTGAAATTAACAAGATTCTCTTTTTATTGGTAAGATAGTTTAAAAATCTAGTAATATAATAATTAAAGGATACAAGAGAAAATGAATTTGCTTTAATGTAGTTTATTTATGATATTGTTACGAAAGCAGACAAGACCGCGACATGCGTCAGATTTGGAGCTGGTTGGCAGCCCTGCACGGCCACTGGGATCACGCGTCGTGTCACGTGGCGTTCACTGACGTAGGGAATGCCACGCGTGACTGGCCGGTTTACAAGGGTCGGCTTTTCCCCCCTACACTCCCCGTGCATCGTCCTTCCTCGGCGCTTTTATCTATCGCTGAGCGGCCTTGGGAATTCCACGGGACGCCGCGCGGAGTGGTGTGAATAGGTGCCGTCTTTCTGAACTTTTCGGGCGTTTGGTCAGCCCGGGATGACGCGACACGTCACCAACGCTCTCGTCGGTTCTGGAAAGATGACCCACTAGTATAAAAGGACGACGTCAACCTTCACGGGAGTTCCGGGCGAGTTTCGGGCGAGTTACGTGAGTTAGGAGAGTTCCGCGAGTGAAGGGAAGTGCGACATCGACAAAGAGGGTGAGAGACCCCCTCAAGAGTGACGCGACGCGTAGCGACGGGATCGAGCGAGTGCGACCGAGTGGCGCATGATTATGAGTGTGGACAGGCGCGAGATAAGGGGCGAACCACTGTTTAACCTAGCTCTAGTGAGGAGTGCGAACCTGATAGACATTGAGTGACTTGCTAATAAACATTTTTAAGTGCCAGTTATTGGTGATCGACATTTTAAGTACAATTATTTATTAGTAAAATAAATATTAGTAATTAATAAATCTGTAATAAAACTTAATGGTAAAACCTAATTTGGCTCTCTCTTATGAACCCAGTTCTCCACTTAAAGGCCGTAACTATATATTTGTAATATTACATTAAACAGACTTTCGTCTAGCTAATTCACAGCATTAATTGTGCTGATTTCATTTCAACAGTAAAAAAAAATTCTACCGTTATGTTACTAGATTACTAACTTATTTTACTACTTAATTTGAGTAATTATATCTAACAATTGTTGTAACCGAGTGTGACAAAGAAATCCACATAGTTCACATAAAAAACTTAAATCTAGAGTGAAGGAAAACCACGTCCCATTTTCATTTATGTTCACAAGGTGTGGGTTTCTATGAAGTGTTTGTTTATTTATTAATAATTTATGGAAATTCGTTTCCTAATAAACTGTAATTGTAGAATTAGTTTTAAGTTTAAATTAATTGTGAATATACAATTTAATTTAAGTCAAATAAATCTACCTAGTATGAAATAATAAAACCAAGGTATTTAATGATGTTACAGCAAATAAGATAAACAAAATGTATAAATAGATATTTCCTAAAATCACAATATGTATAATCTAGTAATCTTGTATTTAAATTAAAAAAAAACTAAGTAAATAAATCTTGAACCACATCAAAAATTACCCCTCGAACATCACAAACGCGCTCCATACCACTTTGCTACCGAAAACTACATGCATTAAATCAGAGATTAAAAGTTATTAAAATTTTAATGCATTATCATTTCGTATTTTACAAATTGGTATTATTTCTGTCTATGATAATTTTATTTTACCAACTATATTCAAAGGTAATTTTACTATCAAAAAGTGGTGTTACGTCCCCTAATGTTTACAACAGTGGCTATATACGAGTTTATATTGCTACACGTGGGTCCGCCATCTGGACGACCTCCGCTCGTGGATATAGCAGAAAAATAGAACACATTCTATTACGGTTTTGGCTAAGACTTCGGGTATGAAAAATGTTATACTCAGAGCTAGACCCCTTCAAAGGGTGCTGAAATGATTTACACTTTTTTTTGTAAACTAAGTTTTTAGGATCAAAATTTATTTGTTATTTCGTTTATATTATTACACAGTAAGTAACAGTAACTTTCGAAATGCGAAAAAAATATAAATATTAAAAATCTAATAAACTTCAGAGATTATCACTGTTTAATTATGTAATTTACTTCATTTCTTCTAATATTTTCCTTTAAATCGTTTTCCTCGACTATCGAATACATTGATAACTGAAGATTTGATGGTATTTGAGGATTTTATTGGCGTTTGGCATTTTATTGGAAGATTATTAGTGTTTTCAGTGTGTGGCAAAACACCCACGTTTCAAACTTTTGACATCTTTTTGATCTTGGCTTGTTTTCTGATATTTTTATATTCGCGGGTTAGTGATGGCATTAATGATGATGAATCAGGGCTCGACATCTCGTTGACTACGATGTGATTTGGACGTTGGGAGAGGATGAAATTATGGGTTGGGTGAATAGGAGTACCCCGAGAAAACCGAAAGTCTAACGCCAACGTCCGTCACTAATGTTTTCGATTCTACTTGGGGGCAAGGAGTTATAACCTGGTTTTTAACAAGTGGGAAACTTGGTGAACGTTGTTGTAATCCGGCATCAATGCTTTACCATCATCTCATAGGGTCACCGCAGAAGCATCCAAGTTGTACCACTCTGCACTGGTTTTATGATCTTGCTAATCCTGGTACCATCCACCATTTATGGCATTTGCACGAGATTTTTTGTTATTTGAAACTAGTCTTAATGAAGACATTCTTTCTCATTATATGATTAAACTTTCAAATACATAAAGTAAAATTTAGCCAGATAATTTGTGGTTACCATTTATTGTGATTCAAATGATATGGTGCACATTTTTTCTGTGTTCTTTCACATCGTACTATTAAAAAAACTACTCCATTCGCCGCAGTTTTAAAACTCGTTCCCTCCCTGTGTTCACGTATTTTCCTTACCATAAGCTCAAATATACTTTCCTCCCTCTTCAACGAGGCTCTCAAGAATACAAGAACTTCTGCTTGTTAAAGTCAGGACATTTCTCTTGTAAAGTGTATTTTCCCCGCGCTGCGTGCCAATGGGATGGGTACGTTTCGAGTCACCCTCATGAGGGAAAAAGGACCAACTTTCATTATTTTTTTAAAATTGTTCCATCTCTTCTCTTGCGAAACTTGCAAAGACTTAAAGAACCAGAGAAAACAGGACGAACGATGTCGAGAAAATTAAAGGAGGCCAGGAAGACGATTATGGTTAGTACGTGTAGTTGAGGCTTATAAGTGAAGCATGAATAACCTACGCAAGGCATAAGGGATGAAAGAGAGAAACGAAAGACGCCATCTTGGTTTCGACATATTTTTTTATTTCAACCTTTTATCATTTAATTTTACATACTGAGCATTTTTAAGGCATTGTTTGAAATTGAATGGAAATTCCTAAAGTTGAAAGTCTGTTACAATTAGTTTGCGCTGATAAGTCATTTAAGTTTAGTAATAATATAAACCTTCGGGAATAACTACGACTTAGTATTTAGGTAAAAATAAAATATTTTATGAGCTTTTTAAATCTTTTGATGTATGTCTTATAAAACTATTTTCAATATAAAAAAAATTTATAGCTTATAAACAAATATGTACGGACAAGGTTATATGGTGGCTTCAAAAAAAATAAATAAAACAGCAAAATATCACAATAAAACATATAATACTTAATCACTATAAACTAAATATATCTAGAAACATGTGATCAATCAGAAATATGACAAAATTAAAATTGAATTTCAAAATTACTTTATATAATTATGGTATAGTCATTTAATGTTTTTTATTTAGCATGAATTTTGTACCAAAATTATTAACTAAATTGATTGAAAAAAAAATATTGAAATGTTTTTTGATCTTGCATCTCTTATTACTATGCTAACAGTATTTTTTAAATCAAAGACATTCGTACATTTTTCTAAATCACATAAATTTGCTATTTTTTTATTTTTCTGAGTAAAACTTTCCTAAACATGCTTATAACTAATGATTTGATTGTATAAGTGCACCGTGTGTCAGTCGAAATGAGGCTATTTTGATAAAAAGCCATTTTAGAAATGTTTTTTGTTATATATTTGTTGTTTTATGATTAAAAACAATGAATGAAAATAAATACAATAATATCAAAATTTTATTTTTTAATAACGAAACTTCCTAAAAAGATAGCCACATGGCAATAGTATCCCTCTCGCTTTAGTAAGAGACAGTTGTCTCACAAAACTCATTGCGTTCTTATTATCTGCATTTTTATTAGCTGTACAGCTTTGAAAAAACTGCCTACGTTTAGTGTGTCTAATTACAAAACTCAATTTAAAATCCAATAATATTTTTATCCATATTTAACCATTTTCGCAGTGAAATGTTATCCCTGTGACTATTAAAATCATTTTAGTTATTTATTGAGTATGTAAGATTGAAGATCGTATAACTGGCTTGGCCATTTTTCCCGTTGTTTATGTTAAACAACATGTTTCTGTAAATATTGTTTATCTGGGGGCTGCGCCAACTTACCATGATTAAACTTTCATAGTTTATATTTCCAACAATCTAACAAAATTATAATTATTATAATAAGGGAACTTGCAATCTCAACGGAACAGAGAGTTGAAATTTAACAAATCTTATAATTTCCAAATAATTATTTAACAATATGTAGTAAATTTTTGTTTTTCAACAGTTATTTTCAGATAAAGTATTAACGGGCTAGCTATTATATACTAAAAAAAGAGTAATTTGAAGTAAGAAATACTCAAAGACATAAATTATTCTGGATTGTGAATATATTGTCCATTATCGTTCTTTGGAAACTAACATAATGTCTAGTAACACAATTTGTGTTTGCAGAAGATAATAATTGGATTTCAAACATTTTCAGCGTCGTAATTTATTGAATGGTTTGTCAACAATATTTTAGACATTTAGTGTATTTAAACCACTAATATAATTTATATATTTATACCATGACGTTTTATTATTGGTTAATGGTACCAGTGAGCCAGAGTAAGCAGCAATTTAAATTTGTGTCTAAAATATCATTTTATTTCGATAAAAACCAATTGAATATTTATAGTCTTAGGTATACCTGATATTGATTGATAAAATGTATACATTCTATATTTTTATACTTATAATCGAAGAAGAAATAAATTGTGGATTTTGGTTTGAAACTTATTGGATTCATGATTTAGAAAGGTGTCCTGAAAAAAATATAATGATTATCAAAATTGCTTAACATACTTAAGTATACATAAATGCAGAAATTTGTTTTGGTAAAATTTTTGTTTATAAGTTTAATTTAATTATAAAATTTTCAAGAATGAATTATTCACTGTAAATTTTACACAATAATAATGCTTAAAAATTTAATAAAGTTTACCTTATATTACTATATACATACCTATAATTAGAGAGAATCATTTAAAGATTTTTTTTCAAAATGCTTCTATCAGTTTTAAGCATTTGGGAAATATAAAGTTTTTTTTTCATGTCGTAGTTCTATGTAATAAATACGATGTAGTATGTCTGTGAGTTTTTGACCACCCTGCTTTCCACTTAAAAACCCATTAAAGCATACTGACAGTTAATAATGTTCCTCTCACTATGATGAAACACAGTTTTTAATTTTACCACATCGCAGGTAGTCTATCCATGAAAAGTGACGCAGAAGCCACTGGAAGCTAATTTAGTCCACCCTGACGGTAATATAAAAAGCGGAAAGCTTTATTTTATGCTTAAAAGAGTTTACAGCTAAGCCGCAAGGAAAGAGCTATTGCTCGAAATTGAAATGAAATTTAGAGTTCGCTAATTACTGCATAGTGCTAACGATACGTTGCGACGGAAGAAAACCTACAAAAGGCAGCCGCTAATTAAAACATGCGGTCTCCAGAACAAACCTTGCCGTATAACCGACATTAAAGGATTCTCCCATTTATTTTGCTGCAAAAGTCAGTAGGTTTTTGATCTAACATTTCATTCTGAGACTTGTAAGGGCCCAGTGAGTGCTTAAAATGTTGTCGTATTTAATAACGCATGTTAATTTTACTTGAGAGCTTATATTTTTGATAGGTTTCTCGACCATGTTAAAAAAATAATGCATGTTTTAGAAAGATAAATTTTTTAAATGTTATGCCTTAATGTAAAAAACTACAAATATAGATAAAATATTTACTTAAAATTTACACTTATATAAAGCATCAGAAATGTTAACAGTTTAACACTCGGAATTAAGTTTCATTATATTTTTACTCAAAAAAATACTTATATCATTATTGAAATTTACTTTAATTAAATAAGCATACGTTTTACATTTTCTTGTAAATACATAAAAGTGAAGGGTGCCGGGTTCGATTCCGATGAATAAATACACACGCAAAGGCGGATGGCCTTTAAGCAGATAAATGATTTGCGTGACGGAAGACAAGTATCGAAAACGCTATACAGTCAAATGGTGTCCTGAACTGTACGTCTCAATAAATCTTTCTATCAGAAAAACGTGTGCCATACGCATTTCCTACACAAATCATGCACTCTTAATTACACGAGGAAGCAAAAAGGATTGCCCTCTTAAAACAACGCAATTGACTACAATTTAAGCGTAACAAAAATCCCATGCCAGAGCAAGGCAAGGCAAATACAAATACAGGTCAACAGCGCCTTTATAGAAAAATATAGCAACGCGAAATTTAACGCCACCGAGAGCGAACTAACCCAGATACACATTCAGCGTAACGATTTAACAAAATGGAACAATCAAAACGACTCATTGAAATGAAAGCTTAACGAAGAAAATTTAAATAATAACTGATCGCCGCAAAAACTAGCGATCGTGAAACCTCACGATGCAACATGGTTCTTAAGGGCTCAAATGAAAGCATTTAAAAACAATACCAAATGAAGCTAAAATGACGGTTGGCCAGCAAAAATAATTTCAAAATAAAAAGACAACAGCCCTGTGATAAATAACAAACACGTACCATGTTCCGTCGTAAGTTCACGTCGCACATTTACAATTACGTACTATAATAAAGTGAAATTTCATGATTCGCTACATTCGTTCTACCAACTGATTGTAAAAAAATTATATCAACAAGAGGGAGCTGATCAGCTCGACAAGGGCTTATATGCATTCAGTAGTGGAAGGAAAAAAGAGACGATGAAACCCCACTACGCAAAACCACATAACTAGCAGAAAAAACTGTCAAGAGGGGGAAGGGAGAGGGAAACGGAAAAGATGAGAAAGGGGTGGGTGGAGGGTATGGTGCGTGCTTGCAAACTAGGAAGGGCGAAACGTCCGCTTCAAATTTTTAATTATTTCTGTGCAAAAGTTTTTACTCTCAAAGTCTTATTTTGAATTAATTTTTGGTACGAAAAATTTATATTGTTTTTATGATAATATTTCCAAGGACAAAAATATAAAAAAGTACCCTTGGTAAAACAATTTATGGAAAATAATTTTTTTGCCGATTGAATATTTTAAGTTTTCTTCTTGCTAAATAACTTAACGTTACCTCCTGTCAGAAAGTAAAAAAGAACAATAAGCAAGAGCTCAAACGTTTACATGCACAAAGCACTGGTCAAGAAAGTTTTTTAGGATGGCGGGGGGGGGGGGGGGATAGGGTTGTCTTTTTATCGGATGTACACAAATTCTGAGTGCTGAAGGAAATGATGTACAGGATCATAAAAAAATAATACATCTGTGGGAAATTAAATGAACTTCATTTTGAACTTATCAAATGAGCTATGATTATTGTTATCATTTGGACGAACTTTCTTAAAATGATTGCTCTCATCTTTCCCCTATGTATGTGGTAAAGTTCTATATTCACCCAGGAACTTAAAATCCTAAACGTTGAAAATTATTTTTAATAATTGAAAATCGCTTAAAACGTCTTGTCGTTTTATAAATCGAACTATTAACAATATTTCATTATTATAATTTTTTGGGCGGACTATAACATTTTTAAAGAATGCTGAAAGAAAGCTAAGATTTAAGAATACATCTTAGAGATGAATGGTTCTAACAACGTGTAAACCTTTTTAAAATATTAAAAATAGTGTCACGCACAATTTATAAGCATTCCCAAAGCTGAGAGAACCTTACATGGTAGCTAAAAAAATATTCAAAAGTGTGATGGTTTTTTTTAAATTTTAAGTATAACACATTTCACTTTTTTTTTTAGCTAGTTCCTAGTTTTAGAGAAAACATAAACTTAGATTTTCGCCAATGGTATCCGTAAGCGTTTCATATAAACACATGTTTCCTTTTAATATTTTTAGGTCTGACACTGTAATCATTAAAACCATTTTCTAATATCCCTTGTTTTAGAAATCCGCAAGAGATGATTGCGTAATTTTGGTATAACCGGACTTCTAAATATATATATATATATTTATATATATATATTTTTAAACAGCTCGCATGAAGTGAACAAAAGCACTTTTTTCGAGGAGAAAACCACGAATATTGAATATTTCTGTATTACGGATCAAAAAATCCACGATTATCCCACAATGTACGGATATTTACTTTTTTTTCATGAAGGCGTTTTAATCCGAATAGATGTTTACTCAATACCAGTTATTCATAACCTAATTGTCGGTAGATTAAAGAGAGGATTTAAAAATACGTTTGCGTCCTATAAATTTAAGCGTCCGTTTAAAGAGAATAACAGGAGAAGGAGGAAGCACGCACAGAAAACACGTAATCGCATAAGCCGATTTCACGATTAAAACAAATAAAATACTTCCCGCGGAAGGATATTCACATGATGTAATACGTGCCTCCCGATTATAAAAAAAGGAATTTTTAGTTCCTGCTTCCTTCCACGCGTCACACGAATAAAAGACAGATATTTTAGCGCTGCAAAATTAAAAATGAATTTGCGCCGTGCTTTCTAGAATTACTGCATGTGTATAGTGCCGTCGGGGGTGGGGGAAATATATCCATATCACCGATCATACTGATTCAAAGCAAACTTTTACGTCAATATAAATTATTCTTATCAATAACACTGACATTAAGAATTAATTTACAAAAATAATAACAGAACAAATATAAATTTATATATTTTCATTAAGTACAAAATATTATTATTTTTTACCTCGTGATACATGTGCTATTTGCGTAATTCAAAATATAATTTGTCACTACATATTTACCTGAGATCAATCACATTACTTTGGATATAATTATAAATATTTTGTTTAAATGGTTTTCATTTGTATGTAAACAAAAATATTTAATAACGTTGTTTGATAATAAATTTTTGCAAGAATTTTTATAAGTCTTAAGATTGCAAGGTATGTTTTTTTTTTAATTTGTTACAACCAGGGAGAAAACGTTGATTAATTTTTAGGGTTTCATCAGAGGCCCCATTAAAACTACACCCATCTCAAATATTAAAAAAAAAACTCGTTAGTGTCTTAAAATGTAATGAAAAAGCGTAGATTGCAGGCGGTTGTATAATTTTTTTTGTTTCGGAATCACAAAAATTATTATTTAAAATGTGTTTTTCCTTACGTGCAGAGCACGGATGACGAACCAATGACACGCAGGCCAGTGGTGGCACGTGATAAAATAGTTCAGGCACGCAAAATTTATTTAAGTAAAATTTTTTCAATAACAACTGATGCTGCTCCAAGTATAGAGAAAAAAATTGTTTTATCAGTACATTTCACACACACTAAGGACACTCAATTCTTGAATTCCACGGCGTCATTCATCAATAAGCCTTGTGTGTTAAGGGTGGTTGTGCCACCCTTGAAAATAGAATGGCAGTAGACACAAAAATAGTGAAAGTCATGACGTCGCAGGCTTTAAATAAACAAAAATGTTATGCTTTGTTGGATGAAGTCAATTCAGTGTATAATGGCTTACTGATGTATAATAATGTTCGCTGGTTGTGTCGCGGTAACGTACTTCAACGATTTGTTGTTTGTTGGGAAGAAATAAGGCTTTTTTTTTTTTTTACAGATTGAGGTAAAACATTGAACAATACCCTCAATTAATGGATGTTATGTGGCTTTCAGAATTGTTTTTACACACTTGTGCCAGCATTTCAATGTATTGAACGTACAGCTTCAAGGTCCAAATAAAACGATCATCATCATGATAGATCACATTCGTGCTTTTGAGGCTAAATTGCAAGTTTACAGTAACGATATTTCTACCAAAAACCTACAAGTATTTCTCAAACTTGAAACAATCACCAAAGATTTAGATTTACACGAAAATCCAGACGAAGAAATAGTTACTAAAGAGTTTAAATAGGTAATTCATTCCTCAATAGAAGAATTTTCATAAATATTTTGTTAGGTCAAAGTATTATCAGAATCATTCACATTTATTTTGTATCCTGACGTGACATCAGTGGATAAATTAAACTTGTCTAAATTTGATTGGTTGAAGATTGAAGAAATTGAATTGCAGCTGATTGACTTCCATTCTAGTTCAATATGGATTCCAAAATTTATCGAATGAAGGGAAAAAAATATTATTAAATGAAACAGAAAGATTATCGTGTAATATGAGTAAAAATGCCAATACCAAAATTATGGAAAAATGGAATTTAATTCCAGTCATTTTTAGTTGTCTGAAGAAGTTTTCTTGTGCTATCTTAACAATATTTTTATATAATTATTCTTGTGAGTCATTATTTTCAGAAATGAATAAAATCCAATACTTGCATCGAAACCGTTTGCCATTATCAGTCCAATACCGCTTGATTTCTGCTAAAAGTAACAAAGTGCGAGCCTTATATAAGATATTTTATATCTAATTTTCAACAGCAGAAACCTCATTTACCAGTTATTTTCTATAAATAAACATAAAAAATTTAATATTTCGATTGCTGTACGAATTTAGAGTTTCAAATAAAGAGTTTTTATAAGTTAAAGACATCTGGTTTTATTTTTATCTTTTATCATTATCACTAAGTAAGAATTCTTTGACGGCACTTCATAACCACATTATTACCGTTTTCATAAAAAAATGGGACTTTACCAATAAAGGTTCGCCATCGCTGGTGTAGAGAAGGCAATATATATGAGATAATATGTTAATAAAAATAAATATAAAATATATAAAATTCGTACAACAAGAAATTTTAATCACATAACTAGAAAAAAATGTAGATTTACATAAACCCAGAAATAATATCACGATGGAGTTACGAACTATGATTGCAGTGTGACTCCTGTGTATCAAGAATTCTCTTAAGTACACAATTTGTTATCGTAGTGACTTAAAATAAATTATTTATTTCAGTTCAACCTACTTGTGAAGCTATATTTCTGTACAAAATAAGGACCACGGAAATGCGGCCTGAAGTACCTGTTTAGGTCATACTAGAAATTTATGCATGGGAAATGCACCTTTGTTTCCAACTTAATATGGGATTATATTATCTGATCCAAAGGTTCTTCAGGAAAAATGATCAATTTACGACCAGTCTGCTCTTTGTATGTTTTAATTACATTTTTCACAAGCGATCTTAGTATTCGTAATTTGGGTCTATCTGAACTTATTGCTTAGCATTTTAACTATACTACAGGTAGTTTTAAATCTTATTTGAATGTTTAAGTAGTCAAAAATTTATCGTGGATAACATTTTTTCAATATTTTTTGTTTATTTACCATTTAACATTTTTAAAAATCTAATAATATGAAGGTTTTACTGTACGAAATTAACTGTGATTGAATCATCACAAATTTTTCATGACCTATAACTTTCCAAACGCTAACAAACACCAAGGTCCAATTAAGAGCCACGACTCTACGCCTCCGTGGAGCACAAAACTAAAATGGAAGCGAGGAACAGACTGCCTCTCGGATATCAATAACCTCGGCCATGTACGTACGATTCGCAGGCCATTAGGGCCACACGCGTGTTAATGAGGGTTCAGAATTCCAAGCCACGCACTCTTATCACATGACAGGGATCTCCAATGAAAGTGGTTTGGGAGCACGATCTCCGATAATTAAAAGAACACTTTCAGAAGCGTCATTCTATTTTTATTTTACGTGCTGTGTGGGACGTGTAAATAAATTATCATTAGAGGCATGCAATTTTCGCGAATTTTGTTGCTACATGTTGGTGTATGTTATAAAATAAAAAGGAAATTAAAAGTTAAACAGCGAATTAAAATACATCACTAATAAATATACGTTATTACTGACCAAGTTAATTTGTACTACTTTCAATTAATTTTTTTTTGCAGCTTATAGATGGCTATAAACAATGTGTTCCTTAAAGCGATATTTATATGTTTCACCCTAACACAATATGAATGTACTAATGGATTATAGAACCTACCAAATTTATTTTTCAGTCCAGCGTTTTAATCTCTTGATTAAAGTGTACATTAATAAATCATGAATTGTAAATAAAATCGGTTTTCGTCAGTATGAATCGTAAAAACATTGCCATTTTTTTAGTTGTGTGGTCATAGGGAATAAAATATAACAAAAATCATGAACTTTTAAAATTGCGTAATTGTGCAGAAACAAAAGTTTAATCGACTAAAAATCGGACATTTATTAATTTAACACTTTAAGTAGGTGTTATTTCACATTCACTCACCAATATGTAATTTGAAAAGTTAGTTTAAAAATTGACCATTTGTGTATTTGATCGAAGCCTGTAGCAGAATTTGGTTTTCCATAAACTTTTTTTTTAATTACTCAAACCATTCTAGTCTTTTTAAAATTACGAATCAATATATAACTTACGAAATGTTTTTTTTAGTATGTAGTTTCTGACAGCAGACTTAAATCAACGAGTGGGTCATATTTCCAGGCTGTTATTTTTATTCCCACGTACCTGGACCAACAGAAAAGGCTTACTTGCAGTGTAAGAAGACACCAAGAGAAGGCGAAAGTGTAAGATGATGGCACTCTGCAACCCCGGCGCCCTCTCCCCCTATCGGTGAAGGTGAGAGAGCTGCTAATGGAAAACTCGTTTAGGGAGGACGTGGGCAAGAAGGGGTGGCTTTTGGACGTCAAGCAAGCCCTCAGCAGTTAGGGTGGCCGATAAGTTAAATGCGTTACGAAAGGCGAGGAGGTTATGAAATACTCCTGCTATACTTCGAGAGTGTAAACGCCCTGCGTGCATTAGCCCATATTCCGAGGCTAAAGAAGAGCTAGTGTTAAGTGCCGCGGATAGTGTCTTGTTACTTTTATGTACTGGCGATGTTCAGCAGCTTTCGCCCAGCTCACAGGGAAGACACTGGAAACAACTTTTTTAATACTATTTTTTATAAAAAAAAATTCTTGTTTCATCCATTGTTGCCAGTTAAAATTTCTATTTTGCATCGAGGCTTTCTCGTGCACTCAGCAGTACCTAATTAAATTTTCAGAAAAAAATCTGAACGCAGGAATTTTATCAGGGGTTTTACAAAATTAAAAAAAAATATACCAACTTTTTTGTTACCTTAAACAAAGTTTCGCTTCTCTCTGTTATGAAAAAATATCGTTAATGTTTACAGTTACATATTGTATACGATAACGAAACAACAAAACCACGTGTATTCCTTACTTAGTTAAATAGTAATAATAATAGCTTAAAGATTGTTAAGAGTCCTAGTTATAACATTTAATTAACACACCCAAACAAACAATCTGCTAGTTATTTTCGGAAAATTACAACATATTATTTTATTTTTATATAATTATTTTATTTTTCTTTAGACGTAAATTAGGTGAAGTAATTAATAAAGCTTCTTCCCGTCAATCACCAACCACGCATATAAGTTACATTGCTAGAGTACATAGTAAGGGAAGATATATATTCAAAACATAATAATTTAAAAAAATTCCTTTTTTTATTTTTATGGAACCTCTGGTATATGTTTTAATGTATTTAGCTATACATAAACTGTCAAAAACATATGAAGCAACAGTTAACTATAAACAGTAAAGCATAACTTACACATTTTACCCCATTAAGGGTAAAATTTCAATATATTTTTAATTTGAGTTCTTCGTTATTGTGTGTTGGTTATGCAAACCCATTATGTAACCTAACGCTTGATTGACTTCAATTTTATGTTCTCTATCAGTAGTATGTTTTGTTATATCCGACGCCAGACTAAAGGCTGCGGTGCCAGCCACCATCTTGTATTGTGACATCACAGCGGCCATCTTGGTGTCGAAAATTCTTCAAAAGTCTTCAAAAACGACTAAAGTCATTAAATTTTCCCTATTTGATGCGAAAAACTTTATTTTTGAGGGAAAATTCCCATTTTTCCTAAAAAAAAATTGGTTGTCTGTAAAGTCGGTTTACGGACGATAGTTTAACGTGACGTCATAACAAAACATTGATGAAATGATTGATCCAGAAGAAAAGGAAATATCATATTCGGCCTGAGACTGAGCCGTAATAGGTTTTTGCAACCAAACCATTTAGGCATTAAATATATTATATTCTTTGAGGAATAATTTTTTTTAAATTTTTCTATCTTTTGCATGATAAAATCTACCTCTGCATACTTTTATGAATAAAATTGAATCATTTTTATTGAATTATCACTATTTTGTATTGATACAAAGGAGTGAAATGAAATGTGCAATTGAATTTATAAATTTACTTTCATTTGCATTCATTAATTCAAATATATTTATTACTTTTGAAATGTTGCGTGCGCCTAATTTATTTTTACAAGTACAAACAAATTTCGCGGCTGCAGGGTTTCGAACCGACAACCTTTCGTTTAAGAGTTAGGTACGCTAACCACACGCCCACGAGGCTATACTAAGATAATTTAGTTTAAAATATTTTATATATAGATATATAAATATATATTTATAAAAACTTTGTTCACGGTAGGGGTATAATATTAACACGATTTTATAACAAATACGCATCCCAAATACACCAAACTTATTTATAATGTGTTACAATATTTTTTAAAACATTGTGCAAAAGATCCCGGGTGTAATTTGAATTATTATCTATGTGTAACTGTAAAACACCATTGTTGTTTCAAAACGTATTTGAATTTTCAACATTACTTTTAAATAACCGTACCGATTGTGCTGAAAATCGGTGGACGATCGTTAAATTACATAATATTAATAATTCAAACGACGAAAATATGATTGAAAAGTCAAATCGATGGTTGTTCCAATCGAGTGGAAGAGAGATGCCACGCATGCGTACAATGAGCAAACAGAACACATCCGTAGTTGGACACTTTTTCGTGCGTGCAGCCGGCGTTCATCGATTTATTATACGTTGTGACGTCAAAAAAAAAAGACCCCACAGTCTTAATTTTCCTAAGATGCTTATTTTTCTTCGATGAGGATTAAATTCATTTAATTGCCTAAAACTCAAGCCTCTTGGTCATGGATTTGATCTTTACCCCGGGTTACCAACTAAATAAATAATTCCAAACAATGAAAAAAATAATCATTTACATCAAATGTTTAATTACTTCAGCGATTTAGTTCATCAGTTTGATTATCGGTAGATGCAATTGTAATAAAATGGTGATAGGTCCTTCCCCATTGATGTCCTCAATGAGAATGACCCACCCTACCAATATACCAAGACGTAAATTATTTCCACATTGTGAAGTCATGGCAGCCATGTCTGCTAGAGTTCGCTGCTCCCATATTGATTAATTTTTTACTGGTTAGAGCACACAAACAAAAATTACAAGACAGTCTACTAGTATCAGTTGGCTATCTTGGCCACCATATAGAAAATTTGTAATTATAAACCTGAAAATTCTGAAAAAAATTACAAACGTCATGACATTTTTTAACATATTATCATACACATTAATTAGAAGAATAACTGTCCGTGATTCTCTATTTGGGCAATGCGCAAAAGTAATTATATCTCATAATAGCTCAAAATCATTAAAACATTACCTAATAAAATACTGATAAATTCATACTATAACTATTCATGGTTCGATCCCTCATCGAAAAAAAATTAATTTTAACTTAAAAATACTTATTAAAATTAATTATCCTCACTACTTAAGAGGAATATATGCAAGAAAACTGACTGGATGAATACATATGTTTACGAGACCATCTTTTTCGATACATGAAATAAATTTCAACCAGGTAATGTACAATGTAAAGGCGTAAAGGCCAAATGTATCTGAACCACGAGGCTTTCGTTTTCGATATTTGTCATACCTTTCAAACAAGCTTTGACCTATTTCAAGCAAACAAGACAAGATTCTTCAAACTGGTATACCTGCAGTATGGATAAAATCAATTACAAGCATACATACCAACTAAGAAGACATTTTTCGCTTACTACTGTCCCAAGCATCCCTAAAAAAGATTTTTACGCTTCTTATAAAATTAACATTTTCTGAACAATTAAATCTGTAGTCCTGACTAAAGCAGTACTTAGTATAGTTATTTACTGATATATATATATATATATATATATATATATATATATATATATTTGTAATGCCAAAGGGATTAAAATAATTTAAAATTTCCGATTTGATAATTTTAGTTCATAATCTAAACTAATATCTCTCAACATATCTCAGATCCGGTATAAAAAATTCCTTTGAGAATTGATGACTGAAGAATAAGTAGATTCACACTAAGAAAAACCAAAAATACCTAAATGTCCAAATCTACAGTGTATAAGTTTGCAACACTCCTGGTGACAGGACGAGTATCGATAAAGAAGGCCTTGTGGTTCGGATACACTTGGACTATATGCCTTGGCATTATAAATGACCAAGTTGAAAGCTATGTCATGTTTCAAACAAATAGGTCTCGTGGTTCAGAGACGCTTGGCCTATATGCTTGTCATTGGACATGACTTGACTGAAAGACATGCGAAGTATCGCTGAAGAAGGCCTCGTGCTTGGTCTATATGCTTGTAGTTTGGCAATCTGATGATAAGGTGCCTCAATATAGTCTCCATGGTGATATTCTGTAACACATTTATTCAGCCATTCAGTTGTTTTTATAGAGTACTTACTTGTAGTGAGGATTATTAATTTTAATAAGTTTTTTTAACTTGAACAGTTATAGTTTGATCGAATCAAAATATTATTATTCGATTGTTTATGATTTTTGAGTTAAAATTATTTTTTTAGTATCAACCAAAATTTTATCTAAGGTAAATTATCATTTGATTCAATCAGTATAGTAACAGATACATTTTTTTAATGAATTTGGAATTTTTTTTCCGAATTTTTAGGCTATTCGTTACTGACTTTTAATATGACAAACATAATTGACAAAGGAAATAAAACATTTTTTTTACAAGTGGATCCTCAGGAATCAAACAAAAACAACAACAATGCTTTTATAAATTTTTCGGAATTTATTTTTGTAAATATAAGTGTAAATTTAAACATTTTAAAGCTGGCTACCGTGTCTCAAAATGAATTACTAGAGTCTTTGTATTTTTATCATTATAAAGAAAATTTAGACTAAGATTTTTTGAGAAAAAAATGGGATATGTTTTTCTAAATTGAAATCTTTCCTTAAAGAACGGAATTTTTTTGTCAATTCAAGGAATTTCGATGAAATTTTGACATCAATATGGCCACCATAAAATCACAATCCCAGACGGCAGCTGGCACCATTGCAATTCAGCCTAAAGCTTGGCGCTGAATATACCAAAACATCTACATGTTACATCATAAAAATTATCCTATTTTCATTCCTCTAACAATGCTATTTCATAATAATACATAGCCTATTGTTTAGGTTATCTCAAAATTTTAACTAAGAAAATTTTTTTATTCGAAATCCTTTTAAGAGTTTTTGCGATCTGCCGGATCAAATAATATATAGACATCCGAGTCGTACATAACAACAGATGATAATTATATTAATTGTGGTTTTGAGTTAATAATCATATATATATCTATATATATAAAAATTTAGCTTCCGTATGTATTTGGCCGCAAAACTCGGAAAGTATACGATGGTTTGGATTGAAATTTTTACAGAACATTGCATCTTAACAGAAGAGTGTTTATATGAAATAAAAGTTTGGGAAAATCCACCGGAAAAGTCGGAAAAAAAAGTTTCTATAACTAAATATCATGGTCACCCAACTTAGTTGTGACCACGCTCGACGATGTTGTACCATATTGTCGAAGTTCAAGCACATCAGGCTACTCGACCATTGTGCCTTGACGACTATAATTTACACAAATATGTATATCTTATATATAAAATTCTCGTGTCACAGTTTTCGTTGCCATACTCCTCCGAAACGGCTTGACCGATTTTCGTGAAATTTTGTATGCATATTCAGTAGGTCTGAGAATCGGCTACTATCTATTTTTCATACCCCTAAGTGATAAGGGTTGTCCACCCCTAACATTATTTTTTTTATTTTTTGGACAAAATTTTTTATTATATTTTTCTTATAATGTGGCATTATAAAATACATACAAACCTAAATTTTCACCCTTCTATCACCAACCCCTAATTTGTAATAGAATTTTATATTTTTCAACCCCGGTCGATAGCTGATCAATTAACACTTGATCAAAGTTCACCGCCTACAGCGAGCTCATTATCTGGATTAACACATAAACCACATATTAATATGAAATTCCATCCCTAAGGGAGTGAAAAAGTGATAATTTCATTTTAAAACAGAAAAAATCATAGGTCATAGACATACAAATAGTGAGTGAGTGTCATTTCTCTATGTCTGCCACACGATCATACACATAGAAAGGTATGGCAAATTCATATTTTTCTCCTTGGTGAGACCAGCCCGCTTAGTGGAGCTCACAGCGGCTAGAAAAATTAAGGCGCTCATAACAGTTTTCTTCTTAACTTCGTTAATAGATAGAGTTAGTTGCCTTGAATTTTAAACGCACCATCGTTTGATGCGTTTGTCATGTCTTTAATTTTCGTTTGTTTGTGCCGTATGCGTTCCTATATACCATTCATCCGATTGCGATGAAATTTTGGTGAGTTGTTATGCGCATGCCCGTGAAGGTTTCTGAGACGGTATAACTATTTTGCAATAGTTGGAGTACAAATCGTTTCAAAAAATTTGTTTATTTCATATTTTATAGCGGCACTTCGTCTGTTTTTGTTGTATAAGTGCGCACGCATGACACAATTTATTTAAATATAAAAGAGAGACAGAGATAGAGTGAGATATATATATATATATATAGTGAGATAGAGAGAGACAGAGAGATAAGTTGAGATAGAGCGAGGTATAGAGAATGAATTGGGTTAGATAAAGAGATATATAGATGTATAAAGCTATATAGAGATTTATATATAGAAGAGATAGAGATAGTGGGAGTTATATATTTGGTGAGTTGTTATGCGCATGCCCGTGAAGGTTTCTGAGACGGTATAACTATTTTGCAATAGTTGGAGTACAAATTGTTTCAAAAAATTTGTTTATTTCATATTTTATAGCGGCACTTCGTCTGTTTTTGTTGCATAAGTGCGCACGCATGACACAATTTATTTAAATATAAAAGAGAGACAGAGATAGAGTGATATATATATATATATATATATATATATATATATATAGTGAGATAGAGAGAGACAGAGAGATAAGTTGAGATAGAGCGAGGTATAGAGAATGAATTGGGTTAGATAAAGAGATATATAGATGTATAAAGCTATATAGAGATTTATATATAGAAGAGATAGAGATAGTGGGAGTTATATATGTAGATATAAAGAGATAAATAGATAGAGAGATACTAACACAGATATATATAGATGTAGATAGAGATAAATATATATTTAGAGAGATGGGTAAATGATTTGTATACCTATGTGTAACTACTTGAAACATATTACAAAAAAAAAAAAACTGAGGGAGGCATTGCAATGCATGCCGAGCATAGCTAGATAATTAAATCTTTTCAATATTAGTAATCTCTTATTTTTAAGCTTTTTTCTATAGTGCTTTATAGAGTCTAGACTACATACAGACCATCAAAATTTAGATATATACAGGTTAATAACTATACACTGGCAGAACAACGTCTGTCGGTATCTGCAAGTGATATAAATTATTTTGCACACTTGACATTCTAATTAAGTAGACAATTACTAACTACGTCTGATTTCGAAAAAGGTCCCTTTCACCCTGTGTTGTTCAGCCCGGGCAACGCCGGGTACTGCAGCTAGTATGTATATATATATATATATATATATATATATATATATATATATAGTAACGCTCATCAATGACAGTGATCGCGTAACGCTGTAGACTATAAAATATTTATTGCTCTTTGCTAACCTGTACCTCCTAGCATTGATGCCAAGTCCGTGGTGCAAAGATAATATTTTGACTACATCTTCTTGTAGGGTAAGCTATTTCTTGCTCATCATTGGTGAGTTAAGTATCTTAAGTGTATGATTCTGTATGTTAGTTGGTTTGTATAATTATGTGTGTGAATATACAAGACCATTATCTTTCCATATGTATGCCCATTTTCTTCCCATATATCGTTCTGTGTTTGAATGATTAATGTAATAAGGTAGATGAATTGTCTTTCCTTTTTTGTTGGTATTTCCTTAACATGCAATTAAATATAGAACACATATTTTATTGTTCAGTTCATCTTCACACGACGAACTCTATATGGCTTTATCCTGATCAAGAGTTGCAAGTCAAGTAAAAGTTTATATTTAATCAATCAACAGGAAGGAAGTGTATTGAACGAATAGAGACAATTAATGCCAAATTTAGTTTTTCACAAGGTTTTTCAGTAAATCAATTTTTTTCAGATTTTTTTTTCATTTTATACATTAGAAATAATTTTCATTTTTAATATATTAAAATAAATTGAATTTTTTTGAAAAATATTTTGTGTATGTTAAATTAAAATGTATGTTATATTCATCATTTTTAAACGCGTGCCTTAGGTATTTTACAGCTAACAAAATACGTAAGGAAATAAATATTAGAATCAAATTTAATGCAATGTTTTTTGTAATAACACTTCTTTGGGCGCGTTATGGAAAACTTATGAGAGTGAATTTTTATGATGCGTGCGCAACATGCAAAGAATTTGACATGATGAAAAAAGGCAACATACAAATCCTACTAATATTATAAACGCAAAAGTTTGTAAGTATGGATGGATGGATGTTTGTTACTATTTCACGTAAAAACTACTGAATGGATTTGAATGAAAATTGGCCTACAGCTAGCTTATAATCTGGATTAACACATAGACCTCATATTAATATGAAATTCTATCCCTAAGGGAGTGAAAAAGTGATAATTTCATTTTATAACAGAAAAATTACATACAAATAGTGAGTGAGTGTCATTTCTCTATATCTTGCACACGATCATACACATAGTAAGGTTAGGCAAATTAATATTTTTCTCCTTGGTGAGACCAGTCCGCTTAGTGGAGCTCACAGCGGCTAGCAAAATAAAGGCTCTAATAACAGTTTTGTTCTTAACTTCGTCAATAGATGGAGTTGCCTTGAACTTTAAACGCCCCATCGTTTGATGCGTTTGTCATGTCTTTAATTTTCGTTTGTTTGTGCCGTATATGTTCATTTACCATTCATCCGATTGCGATGAAATTTTGGTGATTTGTTATGCGCATGCCCATGAAGGTTACTGAGACGGTATAACTATTTTTCAATAGTTGGAGCATGAATCGTGTCAAAAAATGTGTTAATTTCATTTTATATAGCGGCACGTCGTCTGTTTTTGTCGTATAAGTGCGCATGCATGACACAATTTATTTAATTATAAAAGAGATAGAGTGATATATATATAGAGGGATATAGAAACGGAGAGATAAGTTCAGATAGAGCGAGGTATACAGAATGAAATGGGTTAGATAAAGAGATATACCTATAGATGTATAGAGCTATATAGACTTATATATAGAAGATATAGAGATAGTGGGAAGAATATATGTATATATATAGATATTAATAGAGATAGCGAGATACATAGATTTATATAGATGTAGATAGAGATAAATATATATAGAGAGATGGATAGATGATTGGTATATGTGGAACTACTTCAAACATATTACAAAACAAAACTGAATGAGGCATTGCAATGCATGCCGAGTATTAGCTAGATAATGGAATCTTTTTAATATTAGTAATCTCTTATTTTCAGCTATCTTCTTTATTGCTTTATAAAGTCTAAATTACATACAGACCAGGTAAATAACTATAAACTGGCAGAACAACGTCTGTCGGGACCTGAAAGTGATATAAATTAATTTTCACACTTTACATTCAAATTAAGAAGACAATTGCTAACTACATCTGATTTCGAAAAAGGTCCCCTTCACCTTGTGTTCAGCCCGGGCAACGCCGGGTATTGCATTTAGTCCTATATATAGTTACGCCAAAGACAAGCTTATCATGAATCACTAATATTAGCCTATTCCATAGAGATGTGTACAAAATATAAAATAGAAGTGTAAGAATAGAGTAACATTTGAAGTATAGCTATTTAAGTGGAACCCGCCTTAGTTATTAAATTAAGGTGTTTGTTTTATTCATCAAATATTCATTGGGCGCCTTAGGCGCATTACTTATGAATTTGTTTATAATATCTAAAAAGCCATCACTGCAAATCTTTTGATGTGTTTTTGAATTTTGTACTAATGGTCTGTCAAAAATCATTGTTTTTATTTTTTAATATTTTTTATATCATTGAAGTTTATAAATATACTAAATAAGATTGGTATTTTTGTTTTTTATATATTTTTATTTGTATGCCCGAAAGTATTTTGGCAGAATTACTTTATTGTAGTTACACACTTTTAAATTGTTATATTACATTGTTGTATTGTGGTTACTTAATTTCTTGCTGCTAAAAGTATCGGTAAATAGCACAGATGCACTTTTATATAAAATTATATATATACACAAATTTAATTTTTTGTAAAATATTATATCACTTAAAATTGCCTTACATTAAAAAAATGTTTTGTGAATAAAAATTTCGTTTTTATTCGATTAAAATGTTTGTTATATTATTATAAGACGCCTTAGGTGCCTTACAACAACATCGTTATTAAAATATTTTTGCCTATATTTTTGATAAAATAATGCAATGTACTTACATACTTATTACTAAAAACTATGTTCTTATTTGTACAGAAATTTACCGAAAGTTTGGTTTTTAAATGGTGGTAGAAAAATTTATGTTTCATGCATTTATGTATCATGGTTTTTATTAAATATAAAGTTGCTTTCTTTGTCATACCAAATGGTTTATTAAGACAAACCAACATATTTTTAATATTAAACATTTAAAAATTTATGTTGCCGAAATAATTATAAATACAATGTATTCATAGTAAAAGCAATATTGACTTATAAACATTCAAGCAAAACTTTAGTTAACGGTGTAGTCAGCTAGTTTTGCTATATAAAAATGTTTTTTTCACAAGAAAATTTATTTTATACTTAAATAACTAATAATTTCAAATATGAAACATTTTAATAGCAATAATACAATGATTTTTAAAGTTTAAATTTGCATTAAAGGTATATTTATATAATTTGAAAAAAATATTTTTGTAGAATAATATTGAACTACAGAAAGTGGTTCTATATTATACATACTCTCATTTGTTCTTTCACTATTGTTACTAAATATATACTTTCAAATATCCCAATTTTACTTACCACTGTTTTTAAATTTAACTGCCTGAATGCAATTAAAATTTTTAGCACCAACTCCAATTAGTTTTATTAATGATATATATCTATATAACATGTCTTCAACTTGTAGTTACAAAAATATTTTTTTATAAATTAAACTAATATTTTATTAGTTACTTTAGTAATAATAAATGTTAGGCATACTCGATGGTTTGAATGCTTATGCGCCCAGTGCCGGGGCCAAGGTAAAGAACACATGACACTTCATGCTTCAACTTGCAGTTCCACGAGAAATAGTCCCTCAGCTTCAGAGACCGTTCATTAATTATTAAATAGAGAGAATGAGAAAGATGCAGAGAGAGGGAGAGAGACATACAGAAAGCAGAGAGTTTGGAGTAGGTATGTGACTAGAACGGGCGTTCTCGCAAATGGCGAGTGTATTCAGCCTCAGCAAGGTTGCGCTGGAGGAAAAGAAACCCATACCAGGTCCGATACGGTAGTTTATCCAATCGATACTATACTGACTGAAGTTAAGAGGGGACATAAGTAGATTCCTTAACTGTTATGCGTAAAAAAATATATTTTGCTTCAAATTAACGTTGTGTTCAAAGTATAAGAACTATTGTTAGTAAATGAATGTTTGTATTCAAAAGCTATTTTATATTAAGTCTTTTAACTTTGGCATGAAATATTAGCATTGTAAATGGGTTGAATAAACTTTTGACCTAAGCGTTTGTATGTTGAATTTCGCGTATAACTTTTTGGTTTTAGGATATGACCAATTTACTTAAAAATTTGGTTTTCCCAAACCTGAAGAAAAATAAATTTTCCAGATTAAAAAAAAAATATTTATGAATGATGTCCTAAAACTGAAAATATTTAACAACAAATGCTGTAACGGCCTGTTTTCACAATTCCAGTTCATGCAGGAATTAAAATAGACATAAATATTTAAGTTTCTCAAGAAAATTATAAAGCTCATATTGTCCTGACAAAATGATTTGGCAAATTAAGAGTAATAGCTATTTAACGAATTCAATTTAAATCATGGAGACTAATTTGCGGAAGCAAAACTATTTAATAAACTCCCGTTAAGGTCGAGACACCATTGACCTCATTTAGTTCTGTAGCATTTTGCAATTGACTTCATAGACAAAATAATTAAAAATGGAACCTGTCAGTTTAACAAGATATTGAAGTATTCACTACATTGAGAGTGAAATCAAGCAGTTATGATAACATTAATATTCCATTTTTTTTTGTAATTACAGATGTGCATAAACGAAATGCAGCTATGATTTGTGAATGTTAGAAGAATTGTTGCAATATTATTTGTGTCTTGGTGTAACCAGTATTAAAATATTTTGTTCTAAAATGAAGTTGTTTTATAAATATATAACCACATTAAATAAAGATTTAAATTAAATATGTATTATTTGAAATTGAATTATTCATTTAACCTTCAAATGCTTAAGGCATGAAAACATGAAGTAAAGGACTATGTATGTTTGTTAACAAACGGATAACACAAAGCAAAGTATCTAGTTATTTTTTAAATATTTTGAATGTGATGTTTGAGAAAAAATGCTGAATGCACGCTTCTTTCGCCAGGGAGATTTTTTTAATGACTTGGGCGTTATTAAATGTTATGTTATAATTTTTCATTACAATTTTTAACAACGGTTTTTCAAAAAGTTGACAACCAATTTCCTTAGTTTTGATCACGGAACAGCCAAATGATAAGCAAAAACATCAAACGAAATATAAAAAAAACAATAATGGTGTTATTAATACCGGATTGTCTTTATGTGGAGGTTGAAATTGCATTGTTTTTGGCGTAGTTATAAATTTTTAACATGATTTATCCATTACATTAACTCGGAAAGCAAAAAATAATAATAATAAAAACAAATTAATTTGCTGAGTTGTCACGCGCATTATCAGGTACAGTTCGAACAAAAAAAATATTTTTTTTTTCCTAACTTATTCGTAAGTACATTGTAAGTGCTAATCGCAATCAACTAAAATTTTGCTCATTTTAATCCCAAAAAAAACATCAAGTAGTTCGTTGTATTGTTCGTTCAGTTTTCAGAAGTTTGTAAAGCTTATCTATCCGTCTCTTGCTTAAATCACCATCACCAGGCAGTTATTTAAGTTCAACTTTTGCTGGCGTCACGACTGTACCGCATCCCTCGATGCGCGACGATCGATTACATATTCCGAGCGGAAAAGTCAGAGCAATTCCAACCGCACATTTTTGCGATGAAAGGTCGCCTGCTCTCACGCTCCATATGCCGTTAGCACTTTTACTCTTCGCACGTTCGGTCCATATCTTGTTCTTTTTTTTAACGTCAATTGTTTGTGAAAATTCCGGCCGACAGATGTTACAGTTGAACTGTTATCAACGATGTGTCAATGGGGCCAAATGAAAATAAAAATATTTTTTTTTTTGTGTATTAATGTGCAAAGAATATTTATGACTTTTAACTCTCTCTCTCTTTATAGCTGCGTTATACTGTCGTATTTGATAAAGTACATCACTTCGAGCCACAAAAAAAACTGGTAGTAAATGGTTAAAAAAGTAAAGGTTGCTTGCATAACCAGAAACATTAAAAAAGAAAAAGAAAACATGGTGATCAGTCATGACATGTACAATATTTCAAGTTCAGTAGGTTTCCTTTGATACGAACACCATTAGAATTTAATAAACATAAGCTAAATCACTGCTCCAAACCTTTTAACTTAGTCACTTGTGAAATATAACCAGCACAATTCAGGAATTGTTAAAAAGTGTCCCACAACTTTACTTGTTATTTATAATGTGATGTTTATAACTAAACGGCCATCGAATATAGGTAATTTATGGTAATGTTCATTTTAAAAACAATTGGTTGGGATATTTTAAAAGTTTTTTTAATTTAACATTTATAAATACCATAACCCAGATTTGAAAAGAAAAGTTCACATGTGTAAGGTTTACAACGAATTTACTCCATTTTAAATATTAATTTATTGGATTGGTGACTAAAAATCGTTATAATTTGTTTGAAACTAATAATAAAGTCAATATTCGTAATAACTACTTAATGCATTTTAATAGTTCCTAAAACAACTTACTAAATTCGCGTACCTTAGGCACGCGTATTTAAGAACTCTTAAGTTTTAATAATAATAAGATTCTAAGTTTTTTCAGCTCATATAAGTTTAAAACTATTATTTCATAAACATTTTAAATGGCAGTATTTTTATAAAATAAAATAAATTGTATTGCAATTTTTTTTTTGCAGAGGTACAAAAGTTTCTTTATAACATTTTGCCGCGATATCTATACTATAATTGAGATTTTTTATTTAAAATTTTAATGATTCTAGCTAATGTTGGACATAATTAACAATTTTTCATACATTAAAGTTACGTGAATTTTCCTGATTTGATATTATTATTACATGAATAAACTAGTGACGTTGATTTTTAAATTGTAAAGACGTTACTCTCATCAATTTTTAAAAGTTTTACACTGAAAGATAACCATAAAAGTAATTCCCCCCCCTAAATTGTTTTATTATAATTAATTCACTTAAAAATGTCACATGGTGAAGACTACACGTTTTACGAAAACAGTAAATAATTTTATGATGACTGCAGGGCAGGGTTAGAGCAAGGCTTCCAAAACTATTCATTTAAACGTAAATTTAAAATGTGTTGAAGAAAATTTTACCGAATCACCGACCGACTCAAGAAGACACGCTGTTGTCCCAGTTAAGACTCGTCCTCACATGCCATGTTGATTTTTTAAACTTTTTGTCATAACTTTTATTAAAGGGTTATTTTAAATAATTTTACCCGATACCACCAGAAAATATTTTCAATTGATATTAACTGAATTTAATATCATGGGTAAAAAAGTCGCCAAATTTTTAATACACGAAGATATGCACGCTTTTTTTAAACCTTGATATCACATTAAGTGAATATCTGGGAGTATAAAATTAAAATCTTTAAAATTGTTCTTAAAAATAACTGTCACGAAAAAATGAAGAGTAGACTGTCACTGACAGCATTGTCTAAAATTAGCATCAATTTTCTAAAACGCCAATGAAACAAAGGAAAAAAAAAACAATCCTGTGCAGGTTCCTCGCTATTTCAACCGCGATCGTTATTTTGAGCCTCCCCCCTCTTTACCACCTAGAAAAGGGACCGAGCAGTCTACCCGTCGCCAACGGGCCTAATTAGTTTCCCATGTCTCGTCCGAAGGATGGGAACAGAAATTTCGATGGGTCGATGCAACAACATCGAACTCCACTCCGCGAGGACGAAATTACGTTCATAGTCCACAGGTTAGGATAAACGAACTTTGGGCCGCAGAAAAAAAAGTGGCATTTATTATTTTGAGGTCTGCCCAGTACGCGGACGCCTCGCGTCAAAGACTGTAATTCCCGGTACTTGGTCCGCGCTTGATCAACGGCGTAGAGAGCTTCAGATAAACCAACCTGATTTGATAACTGCTCAATACATCCGAGTGGGGTATGTTTACGAAAAGCATTTAAGTATACGCTGAGTGAGGATGAGTCCAAATTATAGTGTGTTCATGATTAATTTTAGGCATGAAACTCAGTAGAGATTCCAGAAAGCATTTATGTGTCATGCATTAAACTTTTATCTTAATTTTTTCGCCTTATAATTTTATGTTTAGCACTGAAATTTCGTAGTTTTGGTATGTACAGTCTTGCTGTGAAAGGCTCTTGAAGCACAAGGGAGCATCGTACTAATCATTCCGCCTCACTTACACAAATACAGCTCTTTTTCTATAGAAAAAAAATCGCACTTGACTGAAAATTGTTTTCTGTTTAGTTAGCAAAATTTATTAGAGCCTAAGTTCAAAGCTTTGATTGAGCCAGATAATCAAATGTACAGTCAGTACGTTACGTATTTGCAACATTCCCTTTCTGGAAGAAAATCTTGCCGGCCGCATGCATACGGAGAACGATGGAAAACACAATATTACTGAAAGAACAGTTTTTTTACGCTGCTGTTAAGTTGGCCAATCGTAACTTAGGCTCTTTTTGGACACAGCCAAGACTTCTACGCGAAAATCTGGCGTCACACCAGCCCATCTGATGGCTGAATGAGTGTCCAGTTTTCTCATTTATTTGGTTAAAATATTCGATAGTAAGATAATGACAACGAATGTAGATTTTTTTCTCTCATAGAAAATTTTTTTTCTTTGTAATACAACAATTGTGACAAAGCCTAAATTTCGGTGCTTTAAATTTCCAACAGTAAGTGAATCACGATTTTAAAACATCAATAGACATAAATTTATTTTGTATTTAATTATATGTATTTTCGGTAATATACAAGTAACGTATCTGAAATTTGACAGTTAGTTCTCAGATGTGGTACCAATAGTCTACGTACCCTTAGCTTCTGTTTTTTTTGGTCAACAGTGCCTATGAACAACATCGTATGAATGTCAGTGCTTGTAAGCAAACTTCACGTGACGCCTTTGCAAGGGAAAGTTGGAGAATGCACACCAATGGCACAATGACGTTTTTGATCTGGAATTATATGGTTCGGAACATTCTGTTGTCCGGCAACAATCGATCCCACGTATTCCGATGTTTCTCTGGTGAATTCCGGCTGTTTGAACTTGACGCCAGATCGCATTACTGCGCTTTAGTGCGTTCAGAGTTTACCGCTACTGTCGAATTTAGTTTCATTTCAGGGTTTCCTGTTTTATAACGGGTTTAACAATTGGTTATACTATTAACACTACATTGACTTTCGATAATCCAGAAAAATGGCCGTGGTTCCAAACTTACCACATCGAGATCTTTTACTCCTATTCAATGGAACTGCCAGATCTGAGACAATTTACATGACATAGGCATTAGTTCACTCATCATCTCTAACCTCTGTCGATGCAAGTAGAGCTATTCGGTATTGGTCTCCAGCGTGCTCGATACAGCCATGCGTTTAGCTATAGATCATAGTAAGAAGTCTAAGGAGTAGCAGTCGTTGAAAAAACACACACAATAGTTCAAATTATTTGCAGCGCAATAAAATTGTTAGCAATTGAGATTAACTATCCATGCATCAATTATCCATTGCATGCGCACTATGTTTTTTGTTTTAAATCTAATAAGTATTAAAAATTCACGATCGCAAATTTTCAAGGGTTATAGATCTTTACGGGGCTAGGATAAATTATTTCATACTTCTAAGACTGTTTTAAAATTTCGGTACATTAATAAATTTTTTTTAGTTAATCCTTTTGCGCCTTTTCCTCCACGGTTGTGTACTCCTCAATGGCATTCATCAAACATCAAATTAAACAATCAAACCTCCCAAAGCTATTTAAAAATAAAATTCTGGGAAACAATGCGGTCCATTACGAATCCCCTTCCTGCTCGCTCTTACCCGAAATGTTATATTTTTTCTGCGTGTTTGCCGATACAAAATTTTGTGAAGGGAAAATGTGACCATCGAAGCTAAGTTGTATGCCTCGCCGAGTTCAAAGACACAGAAAATTAAAACCTAATGTTTGACCAGGTCGCAGTTTAACAAATAAAATTGTAGAAATTATTACAACTTTAAATGTTTTTTAAGAAAAAGCAGATCATATGTGGTATAAATGTGGTGAATCATTCTCAAGAAATTATACAATCCCATTTATAACTTCTGAAAAATACGCAGTAATTTCTATGGAACAAATCAGAAATGATGGAAAGGCTCTAGTACAACAAACATGAAGGGCGAGGCCCAAAATGTCAGAAAACGTTTTCGGCAACTTTCCTAAATATGTTTAACTATTCGCTACATAGAAAATTTACCACAAAGTAGTTTGGGTATATTTGATACATATTTAACTTGTTTTAATGGAGGAGAGATACAATGTAAACATGTACAATATATTTAACAGTGATGGTCACCAATCAGCAGACCTGAAGGTAGAAAAAATTTAAAACATACCTCAAACTAGGCACTTAATTATTAATGTCTAGATTGCGCCGGGCATGTGTCGTTTTGCCTAAAGGCGTTTTGTCTAATTTTAGGCAAAACGCCGTTTAGGCAAAACGCAGTTAGGCAAAACGCCGTTAGGAAAATCGCTGTCAGGCAAAACGCCGTTGGCCAAATAGGAATTAGGCAAAACGCCGTTAGGCAAATCGCCATTAGGCAAAACGCCGTTGGCCAAATCGTAGTAAGGCAAAACGCCGTTAGGTAAAACGAGGTTTTGTCATCATAGTAACATATAAGGCCAAACGCCGTTAGGCAAAACACCGTTTGGCAAATCACCGTTAGGCAAAACGCCATTAGGCAAATTGCCGTCCGGCAGAACTTCGTTAGGGAAAACGCCGTTAGGCAAATCGCCTTTAGGCAAATAGCCGTTAGGCAATTCGACATTAGGCAAAATGCCTTTAGGCGAAATGACTTTAGGCAAATCGCCTGTTACTTGACTGCACCCTGCAATTTTGTGAAAGAGCGCACATGGCGTATGCTAATTAATAAAACAAAAAAAAAAAACATTCAATTTTTTTATTTTTGTACCTTGTTTTATTTCATTTATTATTTTTGTTGTTACGGGGTCAATGAAACGTATGCAGGCTTCCCTTGAAGAGAAGGATGTCTCTCTCGGGGGTTACACAGCTCTGCCTCCCTCATACCTCCCTACCACCACTTCCATCCAAGAGGGGGAATGGGCTGTCTTCGGGATCGCGCCCCATCTTGCTCAGGAGTGACAGGGCTATTTATTATCAGGTGTCACGGTGGGGCCCCCGGGGGGGGGGGGGGATAGCCCCTTCGCAGGGCAGCCGACAGCTCGTGCTGGACCAGAGATCCCAGCGTTCCTGTTGATGCTGCATCCTTACTGGAGACGGCCCGTGGGATCAGGAGGGATCAGACACAAAAAAAAAGAAAACATTATATATTTGTTTTACCAGTTTTTTTATGGAATATAATTTTTTTCCCATAGTTTAATAGTGAAAATTCGCTTTCACACATACGGTGTGCAGAGCTGCCGTATAATAAACCACGCGATTTAAAAACTAGTCAAAATATTCGAGTAGCGTCTTTTCATACAAAAAAAACACTGATGGTGGTTCTGTTTTCGTATGTAGTTTTTAAACTATATTTTTAGGGGAATAAGCAGTTATAAAACACTTTTTATTAAAATAATTAGACATGAAACGCCTAGTACATGTTCTTGAAAGAACCCCAAGTGATTTTCATAACACTTTTATGTTTACAATACAATGTTATTATTACCTCACAAATCTTTAAGTTGCGCGATTTTTTTCTACAACATTATTTTGTGCATTCGCAGAAATGCAGATTTGGTAAAAAAAATAGAAACACGTGGATGGAAAACAGAATAAAGATTCGTATTACAGTAAGCGTAATTTAAAAAAAATCGTAAATCCTAAGTTTATAAATACGTTAAGGCCATGACAGAACGAGAGGTTGGAGCATTGATGGATTGCACGAGGGGGTAGCCGATAAACTACGGCTGCAAGTTTATATATATATAAAAAAAAAATTCTAAGCGAGACTTACAGCACTCGCCAGAGATGTGTCATATATATAACCTCGTTGCCGACCAAATTCATGTGTTCTCATGTTACAAATACATTTACAATGAGGAACTCAGCAACACATTATTTTACATAGAATTCTTTGCAATAATCCTGAGCGTGATAAATATATGCAAATTGTATTTTCAACTATACTTATACAGCAGACCGGGTCAATGTGGCCACCTGAACTGTTTTTTATTTGGTACAGTTGGCACAGCAACCCCGAGTGTCTGTCTGACCTTCAGCGTGACGCGAAATGTTAGGCGAAACTTTATTTTTAGCGAGCAGCCAGTCTCTCATGTTTCGTTAGACGGTGCGCACGTGTGTGGCACAACACGATTTTTTTACGTATTTATTTTAATGAAGAGCTAACAGAGAGGTAAGTATTTAAAAATCTCTAGTTTATTTTTGGCAGAACACGAAGACTGTATAATCATTTTTACGTGTTGTTTGTCATGTATAGTTTAAGAGTATAAAACAATATTGTGTCCATAATGTATCCTAGTATTTTTCAACTAAGTGATTTTTAATCAGTGTACATAAGTGGCCATATTACTCCGGAGTGGCCATTTTACCCCGGAATGAAAATTTAAGTCTGCAATTTATTTCTGACTCTTTATGGCCATTAACATAACTGACAATTGTATTTTGTTCTCACTTCATATCGGTATTCAGTATAAATTTATAAAACAGTACCAGTTTACTCTATAAAAATATAAATTATACATTGGAATTGTGATTGTGAAAATTTTTGACGATGAGTAACAACTGATGTTTTTAGTGTCAGTGGGGGTGGAGTGAGATGTAGATGGAGCAGTAATGGTATCCATTTGTAAGACATGCTGGAAAACCCTCAGAAAAACCACTATTAAATGGCAGAAAGGGGAGTCTTAACAACTATTGTGCCATGTTTCTCTGCTAGTGAACATTATATCCCACCTTTTATAATTTTCAAGGGGAAAAGAGACTTCCTGGAAAACTCAAGACCAAGTTTCCTCATGGTATTTTGTAACTATTACAAAAAGTGAATACCTACATGGACAAGGTTCCATTACTTACGTGGATGAAACATTTCCAGAAACATCGCCCAAGCAATGAAGAGCCTGCACTTCTGGTGCTAGATGGTCATGGATCCCACTGCAAGTCTAGCAAAACTCTTGAATGTGCAGTCAAACACAAAATTTAAATGGTGTGCCTTCCTCCACATACTACCCATTGGACACAGCCATTATACCGAACATTTTTCAAGCCACTCAACAGTTTATACAGAGAAAACAGCAGGAGATTTATGAGAAATCATCCTGGTAGAGCTCTTACCAGAGATGATTTTTCAGCAATGTTCACTCCTGCATATCTGCAAGCAGCAACAATGCACACTGCCATCACATGATTCAGAATCACAGGCATCTGTCCATTTGATGATAATGTGTTCCCATAAGAAAGCCTTGCTCCATGTGAGGTGACTAGTGGGCCTACAGCAAATGTACACTTGGATAAGTCTGGTGACACCAATTCATGTGAAGGCATGGAAGACCAATAATATCCAGATGACCCAAAAAATACTCTGGAGCCTCCAGAGTATGTATAAGTGGATACCAGTGGCGATAATAAAGAGATACGAGATACTGTGGCCACTGAAATTAACCGTGAACAATATGGAGAAAACATGGAACTTGGTTCAGTGGCTTCTGTTGAAAAATCCCAAGAACAAGTTATAAACACAGATGATTCATTGGACAAAGAAATCTGTGAAAGAAAAACAAACGACTGTAAATCATTGAAAATGTTTCATGATTTGATACCGTTACCAAGAAAGGTAAACTTTACTCCAAAACGGAAACCAAAAACCACAGTTGCGCGTCGCCTAACTAGCCCAGAAAACATAAAAATAGTTAAGCAAGCTGGAAGGCTATCACAGAGGAAGGAACAATTGAAACTGGTTAAATTATGTGCTATGCAAAAAAAGAAAAAAGTTCTCTCAAGGTTATGCTGCCAAAGTAAGTGAAGGTAAAAAATGCCTCAGCAGTGGGCAAGAGTCAACCATTGTCAATATGTCTTGGACCTTCTACAAGTGGAACTAATAGAAGAATTCAACCAAAAAAGATACTGCAGGAACATAATAGATGTGGCAAATGTGAAGGAGACTTTTACGATGATGAAGAAGGTGAACCATGGATTCAGTGCAGTGGTTGTGACATTTGGATCCACGAAATTTGTGCTTGAGTTTATGGCAAGGCTAAATATGATTTCATTTGTGATTAGTGTGCAGGTTAAGTGATAAAACATGTGTTTTTAGTTTTAATTAAAAGGTGGCCGTTTGCCCCACCTATGGGGTAAAATGGCCATTTCACATTATTACCTTAAAACTTTAAAATGCTACATCCTATTCATTTTATGTGTTAAATAACCACCCTGCATCATTGATTACATGTGTAGTAACTATAATAAATATTTTTGAGAATAATATTTCCAATTATGTAATTTTAGCAGCATAATAGTCCTTAAGGGGTCCGTATTGCCCCGGGCTACTGTAAACGCGAATCATACGTAGTTTCTAACCCGCCGCTAGAGTTCGTTGCTGGAGCTTAAACTTTATAATGAAATGGCTCCGATAAATCGAAAAAGACTTGATAAAATATTAAACCTTGGCTTTAGACCTGATTTTCGACAAGAAATTTTATTAAAATAATGCCAATCTTGTTCAAATTCATTTAACAGTTAATTCTATAAAGTTTCCGCTGGCTTTGTGAATTTTGGTTCGATAAGCCACATATGGCAGCACCGTGGTTACAAATTTCCGTTCGATGCAACATCCATTCCATTCACGAAATTACTCGTACAAAATGCTGTATAACGAGAGCTAAGGCGTGACACTTCCAAAATTAAAAATATAATTCCACTTATGGTCTAAATTATTTTCCCAAGGCTGGTTAGTGCAAGCCTTTAGAGTTGTAGTTGAACAAATAATATAGTGCAAGTAATGAAGATAGTATTTAATATAGAACACTGAGCGCTTTATTCAAAGTTACCTCAATCATTTACTATAAAATTATTTTACTAAAGCAACATGTTGTACGGTTAGCGTAAAACTTCATTACCTAGTCCAGACGCCCTGAGTTTATTCTTAAATAATTTCTTTATTATTTGCAATAAACTTAGTTGTTCAGCTCCGACTTCGAAGACATATAACAGCAGTGAGGGGCACTTAAGATTACAGGTAAATATATGTACAGAATGACCCACAACTCAACTTCAAGCCGATAAATATTCATTGCCGTAGTTTTAATGTTAAAAGAATTTCAATAATTTTTATAATCTCTGTCCTACAATTAATTATGAATTAAAATGACTTCATATTTTGGCTACGCAATTCTGAATAACCCTACTATGGATAACAATGAAAATTTGGCCCACTGAAGCAAACAACTTTTTCTTTTTTCTTTTTCCTAACCTAAATTAAAACTAGGTGTGTTTGGGAGGGGTCTGGATTAGGGACAGACTCTAAGTGCGTCTCAGGCCGAAGCCTATACGCTCTAATCATGCAGGGGTAGCCAAGCGGGAGAGGGTGCATGCATCGTGTGCTAGGAGGGGATTGGCCAGCCATGGCAGCGATTGGCGCCATGACTAACTCCCCTCACTGACTATTCTAGACTAAACTAGATAAGTTGGGCCCAGGTAAAACCTGCTAGACACAGGGAAAACCCTGGGCACTTACATGCGGGATGCAAAAATTCATGCATTAATTACATGCGGATTGGCTACGGGAGTAGAAGGATGGCTCAGGAAGAAGAGTTGGAAGAGTAGAAAAATATCTACTAAGCAAGGGCGGGCGCTTGGACATTTCTGTCCGCATTTTGGTTTGGGCATGACTGGTTTTTAGGGGGCGACTTTCGTCGTTTCCCGCCAGGCTGCCAGCCAGTCCCGTGGTCTAGTGGTCAAGGCGTCCGCCTCCTATCCACGACGTTGGCAAACAACTCGCAAGTTATCATAGCAATTGTTTTTGCAGTATGATAGTCAAGTCAACGGAGTAAAAATTATCTAGTATGGTTGATTTAATTTTTAACTCTTACCAATAGTATACTAATTCAGTATTGCGTTAAAATAATTGTAGTCATAGCAACTAGTAATTTAATGCAGGGTGGGGATTTTAAAGTGTAAAAAGTAATGGCTTTCTACAATAATATTATAACTGTTTGCAGTTAATGTATGAACATAGGATAAAATAACGAAAGTATCATTGGATATAGTTTATAAAACACTTAGAACTCAAAAAAAAAATTTTTTTTCAATTTTTGTTTTCTGTCTGTTTGTTCCAGCATTAATTTTACACTACTTGACAGATTTTAATGGAACTTCTTTCATTTGTAAGGTCTTTGACTTTATTACAGCAATCCACTCACAAGGAAATGAAAAATGTGTGATTATGTTTTTATGATGATTAATCATATCTCTGAAACTATTCAAGCATAAAAAATGATACTGGGTACCAATAATAAACATACAAATCTCACCAAAAAGGATTTAAAATTTTGTGAAATTAAATCTTTAAGGGTTTGTAAAAGGGGTTAATATATTTTATGATAAATAATGTTATAACCAATTCTAATCAAACATAAGAAAATATATTAGGTAGCAATAAAATACATACGTTAAATACCAAACAAAATTTCACGAATTTGAAAAAAATTAATCCCTAAAGGAGTGAAAAAGTAGTGAATATGGTTTTAATATATAATTGTTTTTCCGAATCTAATTAATAGCTATAAAATTTATTGGGTACCAATAATAAACAAACATACTAAAACAACAAACCACGTTTTTACAATTTTGGTGAAATTTATCTACTAAGGAGTGAAAAAGGTGTAAATATGGTTTGAAAAAAAATAATCATATCTCCGAAAATAATCAAGTATAAGAAAAAGATTTTAAACCAATTAAAAAATTCGAAACTACCAACTACAATGTTACCATTTGTTGACATTCAATCCCTTAAATGGATAAGTATGATTCTAAAACAAAAAATGAAAAATTTTATGCTGTTAGAACTAAAGGTTACAAACTACGAAATACTAACCTGGATGTTCATTTATTAATTTTAATTTTTCTCTTTTTTCTGGAATTCAACTTTAAAAGGGGTTATTATTGTTGTATCATTAAAAAATTGAAATCTATGTAGCAAATAAAGCTGGATGTAAGGACCTGAGCATGAAAACCTAAAATAATTATCTATGTAACAACCTTTTATAAATCTTTTAAAATTAGACCCAAAATCAGTGGAACAAAGTGGTGATAGTTATTATACTAATAAAATATATAGTGATATAAATTAAGGTTGAGGTAAGAAACTGTGAAAGAATAACGTACATTATATTATTTCATAGCATGATTTTTGACGTGACAACGTCTAATAAATCGATGAACGCTGGCTGCACGCACAAAAAATTGTCCCACTACAGATGTCCCACTACGGATGTGTTTACGCATGCGTGGCATCTCTCTGGTATTTTGCGGACGGTACAGAGAACTCGGCCGGCACTCGAGGTTATTGTTGTGCACCGCGCCACGGGAGTATATTCGCAAGGAAATTTACGTATTATTTTAATTACTAATGTAAATCAGTATATTTATACAGTGTTGTACGAGTATTGTTTTAGCTGTGTAACTAAATATTTATTGCAGGTATGATACTTTTCACGCTTTAGTTTGACATAGGTAATTATTTGTAATGAGTTATTATTTGAACAACTAAATCACACACACCGTATTAAAGTTATGAGCCCACGAGCGTGTAAATATTTCGAGTCCAACAGAGAATATGCTAGTTAAAGGAAATTCAAACAAATATCGTGCGTGGAATATTTTTGTTGATACCATCTGAAACACTTATTCTCAATATGGCCGTGTGGTTAGCATGGATGACTTCCAATCTAAAGGTTATCGGTTCGAACCTCAGCAGCTGTGAATATTATTTTGTAGTTGTAAAAATAAATACGGCGCACGCAACATTTCAAAAGTAATAAATATATTTGAATTAATGAATGCAAATAAAAGTAAATTTATTAATTAAATTGTTGATTTAATTTCACTACTTCTTTGTATACATACACAATAGTGATAATTCAATAAAATTGATTAAATTTTATTCATAAAAGTATGCAGAGGTAGATTTTATCATACAAAAGATAGAAAAATTAAAAAAAAATTCTTCCTCAAAAAATATAATATTTTAAATGCCTAAATGGTTTGGTTGCAAAAAACTATTACGGCTCAGTCTCAGGCCGAATATGATATTTCCTTTTCTTCTGGATCAATCACTTCATCCATGTTTTGTTATGACGTTGTCACGTTAAACTATCGTCCGTAAACCGACTTTACAGACAACAAATTTTTTTTAACCTTGACCATTTTTCTATATTCGATAGAAAATGTGTGAAAAGGCGGTCAGTTTGGTTATACTATTAAAATAATGTATTTGAAGCTAATGAAGCTGGACGTAACTTATTAGTATGATTTATAAACATGCATAATCTACCAACTCTTTTTTACTACATTCTTAAATATATATTTTGATTAATGAAAACCTAATTTAAGATATTGAGAATTATATATCCACAAACCTTAAAAATAAACTTGTTATTCCATCACTTCCTAAAATATCATTTCTTATGTTGTCAGATGGGCCAATATTATGGAAAGAATAAAAAAATTATGGAATCCACTAAAACACTATTGAGAAGATAAATATAATTTCATTATAGTGTGGGTTTATAATAACAAATTTGGATTTCATATCTACTGTAAAAGAAAGGAATGAGTGTGGTTTTATTTTGTTAACATAATTCAGTCAACTGAATTTCCATTAGTTATATGAGGAAAAGAGGAAAGGGGAGTAAAATTAGAAAATTGGTTTAGTATCACTAACCATCATGGTATCCACAATATTTAAAAATCTGTAATTATTTAGTTAGAAACTCGGAAAAAAATTTGCAAGATATATCAAAAGGTTCGCTTATTAAAATAAATATTGATTTTATTAATTTTCGTCCATTGTTCAATCCTTGATAGATGCAAACATTGTAATTTTCGGTAAAAAAAATATTTATTTAATAAAATTTGGTGAAAAAATCATGGAAGAGGTGTAAAATCTTTTCTACCAGCCTCCAAATCATTACACGGATCCTTGTCCTTGGTTAAATATTTTTTTAATACAAAAATTTTAATTTCCTTAAAAAATATTTATCTGATAAAATATGTTGAAATTTTCTAAAAGTGGTAGAAAATTATATTTCCCAGCCTCCAATTGATTCGTTCAATTCCTTCCCTTAGTCCGATGCTTGCTTGATACAAAAAAAAAGTAAATTTATGAAAAAATACATACTTAAATTAAAACAAGAAAAAATCTTAAAAACAGTTTAAATTCCTTTATATACCAGCCGCCAGTATGCTACAAATGCTATCCTGGAAAATTTTCATTATTAACCTAGAAATTTAGAAAAAATATCTAAAAAAAAAAAAGCTCAAAAATCCTTAACTAATCTACTGCTTGATTAATTGAGTCCTCTCCTTGGTTTTATCCTTGCTCGATGCAATAAAAATATAAATTCAGGTTGGTAAATATATTTATTTATTTGAATTTTACATTGAAGTTATAGGTTCGAAAATAAAAAAACAATTTTTACAAAAAAAAATATATATATATAATTCCTAAAAGTACAAAAAAAGCAAATTAATAGCGTTTCTCGATTTCTGCAATCTTCTTAGAAGAAGAAGAAGAAGAAGAAGCAGCAAGTCCTTTGCATGCCTTGACATATGTTTACAGGGCAGATCTACGCGAGAGTCAATTAACCAGGCATGTTCATTAAGTGGCCATGCACATCCACTCGGTGGCCAGCTAAATCCAGTTTGTTTTCTAGGATCGTCAAATAGGTTGGACAGGCACATAAGTCAGTTGGTCAGGCTAACACGACAAGTTGCTGGCAAGGTACGCCCAGACGGTGGCGAAGCATGTCTATTCAGTGGCCAGTAATGTATGTCCAGTAGGTGGAAAGTCGCATCAAGTTGGTAACTAGTAATGTCTATTTAGTAGCCAGGCATGTAAACGGCGTGCAAGGTACATTCAGTTTGTGGCTAGGGTGTCCAGTTATCAGCCTGGCATGTTCGCTCAGCGACTAAGCAATACCAGTTTTTGGCTAGACACATCAAGTTGGTGGCAAAGTTGGAACAGTCGGTGGCCAGGCACTTATATTCAGTGGCCGGAACGCACGTCGAGTAAATGACCAAGACACATCCAATGGCTAACTAGGCACATATTCTATGGTAAGACACATCCAGTATGTGGCAAGGCGCGTTCAGTCTGTAGAAAGGAATGTATATGCAGCTGTCAGGCATGTATTTAAAAGACATGCACATTCAGTTTGTTGGCTAGACATGTCCAGTTGATGTTTAGGCACTTCGAGTTTGTGGTCAGGCTAACACTAATAGTTGTTTGTCAGACATATCCAATGGGTACCAGACCCATCCAGTCGGTGCCCATGCATAAATTTTGTTGGTTAGACACCTCCAGTCTATCGTCAAACACATCACGTAGGTTAAACAGACACATCAGTCTGTCTTTCAGACTAACACCTCAAGTTGGAGGCAAGGTATTTCCAGTCGGTGGCTAGGCATGTCTATTCAGTGGCCAGAAAAGCACGTCCAGAAGGTCGCAAGCCACATCCAGATGGTAGCTAGTCAGGTTTTTTTTAGTAGCCAGTCATGTAATCGATAACCAGCCACTTCTTGATGTAAGCTATCATGTCAGTCGGTTGGCCAGGCACGCAAGTCCAGTCGTTTGGGTTTGGTCAGTTGGTGGCCAGACACATCTATGTAGTATCCAGGAACGCATGTCGAGTAGGTGGCAAGACCACCTTCCATTGGTAACCAGGTACATCCAGTAGGTTGTCAGAACATTCAGTCAGTAGCCAAGAGTATTTTTCGTCGATACTCAGCGAACATTTAAACTGGTAATGAACAAAGTCATGCGCATAGGCCAAGCATCTCCGAACCAAGAGTATTTTTTCGTACATAATTAGCGAACCTTTTAAACAGCTCATGTTCAATATCAGGCGTGTAGAACAAGCATCTCCTAACCTCGAGGCTAATCATGTCCTATACTCATTCGTTTGGCTTCGTGACCAAGAGCTCTTTTCTCAGCGTTCTCCCAGGGCAGCCCACTCCCCAGAGCTCGGCATAGGTTAGCAGCTCCAGTCATGCCCCATTCTAATGTTCCAAGGCTTTAGGGCATGTATAGGCGCTCGCCCTAAGACATTTCTCACGAGCCAGCAGATTCCTCCATCCCTCTTTTCCACAAACTGCAGCCAGGGCATCGATCGGGTTTTTAACCCCCCAATCCCTGCGAGCCTAAATCAAGGTCTTCTCGCTGGCCGGTTAAAGTCTGCCTCCGCCATCTCGCGGCGACGAGGCCAACTAAATTACCTTATTTCGGCGCAGGAGCGTAACCTCTAGCGGCCGCAATCTCACCTCTCTCTAGTTCCATTTTATACCGACAGGGCGCGATCCAGTGGGTCCTATACGGGCCACGCGTACGCTACTCCCCCTCATGGGACTTTTGTAAACTAACACAGAATCGGTTCTGCCTGTTCCCCAACAGAGCGCACTGCTTTCGTAGCGCAATTAATATCCGATGCCCCTTAAGTTAGGCCACCAGCCACCTTGGTTTTTTTTCTTTTGGTTGGTGGAACACGTTCTCCGCACGCCACCTCCAGCCAATCAGAAAATAACTCTCCCGTTTCTTAGGCCTCCGGGCCTCTAGCCTAAGTTCTTAACTACATGCAGGCGATGCATTCAGGATTTCATCCTTTTGTCGTCACCGTGGCCAAATATCTCCGGTGCTTATCGCCCGCGACTTTATTTCGGAAGCAGTCTCGCCGCGACTAAATGAAGGAATGTGATCTCTATAGTCCGGGAGTGATCCTAATTTTTGTTCTAGTCTGCTAGTCATTGTAGATCGGATTACTAGGTAATCTTGTAAGCATGACTCGCACGTGGCTACCGCGAGCATTCGTGCAGCTTCCGAGGGAATGATACTCCAGAATAGTAGGTAAGTGAAAAATTCAACGCCCTTTTGCCTATAGTTGGCACGCTATTTAACTTTTTCCCTAACTTCTCGATTCTTGTGGTTTCGCACTTTAATTTCTTCACTTGACCACTGGTCCTCCTTTTCAATTTGGTTCCAGTGGGGTCAAAGATATGGTGCAAGAGCGCAGGGTTTACTCCGGCTCAAGCCCATCCTGGAATTCAACTAAATTTACGCCTTTCCCTCGGTAATGAATTCTACGAGTCTCTCCCGCTTCTATTCACTGCCAGTGAACAGTCAACGATCAAATATTGTGAAATCAGTTTATATATTCCCGCACTGGTAGGGCGAACAAATGTTTCAACTTCTTAATTTTTTTTATTTTTTTTTTTTTTGCGAAAACATGATTGTTTAATTTTTACGATTCATTATATAAATGTAATTGATAATTGCTGACGGCCGGTGCCCCCCACTATTTATGACCAGCGTATTTTTGTAATTTATGATACTATCAAAAGAAAATAATTAAATTCATAATCAATAAAAAAAGCGTACGCTTCAAGCAAACATTTTTTATATTCTTTACTTAAAAACGATCAGGTTTATTCTTTCTATTGTGAGAAGTCCGTTTTTGTAATGTTTCTCTCTTGTGTACCTCTGAGAATACTGTTATGCCCTTCGCCCACTTACAGTAGCTTCCAGGGCTTTTATAATAAAATCGATATAAAGGTTTCTCTAACTAAGAAAGGGCAATAACAAGTCTTTGGCTCCAAAATTCATTGGCTACAAAAGTCATGGGCTCCAGCTGGATCAGGCGTAACTGCTCCAGCAACATTTGGCAAGCAGGCGACGTGGCTACGAAGTACAAGCCTACAAGACTACGAGACTACGAGAGTACGAAGCTAAGTGGCTACAAGGCTTCGAAGCTACATGGCAACAGGCTACTAGACTAAAGGGCTACGAGTCTACATTGCTATGTGGTTACAATGATATGAGGCTAAGATTCTAAAAGGTTACGCGTCTATAAGATGGAAACTGGCTACAATAGCTCCATTCAGCAGCGAGAGTTAATTTATCTCATGCAAATAACTTGTTGCGAGTAGTTTAGATTCTTGCAACAGTTGCTGCCACATTCTGTGTTGTACAGACAGTCTATCTTTCATTTGGGACACCAGATGCTCGCTCACGATAGCAAGAAAAGGATAGCTTCGCTGGACACCAGGAGAAGGAAGTTGATTTTCATGATAGTAATGTAAATGAAAATAAATAAATATTTTACCAGAACTTATATTTATATTGCATCGAGCAAGGATCAAACAAAGGAAATGACTCTATCGAATCAACAAATATATTAGATGTTGATTTTTGTATGCACTTTTTAGATTTTTTTTCCGAATGTCTAGGTTAATAATTACGATTTTCCAAGATGCGGCCAAGATAGCATTTGCAACTTACTGGCGTCTGGGGGATAAGGAATTTAAGCCTCTTTTAGGATATTTAAATGTTTATTTACTTAAATATTTTTTTTCATAAATGTACTTTTTTCTGTTTCAACCAAGCAACTTACAAAGGACAAGAATTGAAAGAATCCATTGGAGGCTGGTAGATAAAAACTGTATACCTCTTTTAGAATTTTCCACCATATTTTATGAAATAAATATTTTTTTACTTGAAATTAAAATTTTAGCATCAGAAAGGTTTCTAGCCAAGAATAATAATCTCTTGAATCAATTGGAGGATGGTAGATTAAGGTTTTATATCTCTTCTAGGATTTATTGATCATAGATTATTAAATTAATTAATTTTTTACAGGAAATCACCATTTTTGCATCTAGCAAGGATCGAACCAAGGGCGGAATTTAATCTTATAAATAAATATTTTAAAAAGCTTGTATTTTGATGAATTTAGAAATTTTTTCTCGAATTTCTAGCTAAATAATTACCGATTTAAAAAAAAAAAAAAAAAATGCGTTTTCAAAATGGTAGATGTACAGTCGTAAAAATGGCCACCAAGGTCTTCATCACAGTCAAAGAGAGGCGAACACACCTGAACATGGTCGATTCCTCAATAATTTGTAAGTCACAACTGTGTGAGTCTCTTAGCCATATAGTCTTACAAGTATAACATTGCCCCAGTTATCACCATTTTACCTCCACTAATGTAATATGTGCGTGTTTTACTATTTGTTTTTTATTGGCTACCTCCTGAAATGGAAAGGGGTAAATGCGTTGTCATTAATGTAAAATATATCATAAAACACACTAATACCTGAGTTATAAAATCAGATACCTATTCTATACTAAAAATAAAAAACAAAGGATTTTGCATAACTACTTTATAAAACACTAGCTGGAGTATCCGTGCTTCGCTAAGACAGTCCAAATGCAAATCTCACTCGCACTGCTCATTATACATGCCTTTGCTCGTGGGTGCGCCACTGACGTAGCAAAAGCCGTTGCTATGGAAAGGAGAGAGCATAACATTCAACAATCAAAAAGGCTGCAGCTATGGAAACGACGGAAACATCATTAATTAAATGGTGAATTTTCAATAAGAATAATTTAATTCTCTTTAAAAGTTTTTTTTCCCTCGAAATTTCAACTAGACAGTGATTATAAGGTCAAAGTGTGCACAATTTCTTAGAGATCAAATTAAAACTGTAAATTTGTATCAGAAAAAAACAAACACGTACACAAAAAAATTATTTTTATGAAATCTTTAAAAGTTTTTTTTTATCTTTAGAATTTAATGGTATAGTACAACTCCACCCACGTGACAGCTAGTGCAAGATCCATTCAAGATTATCCTCCCTTTAATAGGAATGAATTTGAAATGGAAGCTTGCCTTATATTTGCTGTAGGTATTTGGTTGCGAAAAAAAATGTACTTTTAATGTTATATCTCCGGCTCATGCCATCGCAACGAGATAAAATATACGCAGGTTTTTAAGTCGAATCATTGGAATCTAAAAACAAAACGTTTCATCAAATTTGGTCCAGTAGTTTTGGCGTGATGCTTAAACAAACAAACAAACAAACACATGTTTGTTTACTATTTTATAACAGTGGATACTACATTATATTCAAACGGTCTTGTGAATTGAATATTTTACACACCTGACAATTTATTGTGACTATTTCGTTCATAAAAATGTTTGGAATTAGTTACATACATTTCTTAAAATAGTGCATTTTCAGCAACACCCGAAATTGTGCTAAGAATGTTTTACGGTATTTTCTCGTGACTTATAAACAAACATATTATTAAATTTTAAGTTTTTTAATCATAACGGTAATAAATTGGCCTATAAACCGTTTTAGTCTTGACGTTGAGTTCTGGGACATTCTGTATACGTATCTGTTTATAGATATAATTTTTCGACTTATATTTTCTTGTTGAACTTTGTTGGTCGAATTCAGTCTCATTCTTATTGAAAAGATTTATGATTTTGATTTTAAATATAAGAGTGAATAATAATTAATTTAGATTGAAGCATTGATTTACCAGATTATGGCGAAATCGTATCGTTAAAGATTTGTTATTTATTGTGTAATATCCTAGCTTTCAGTATATGACATTTAGTAGGAGTAATTTCATAAATGGATTGGAAGTTGTTTGGAACAGAAAAGTGTGGCCACAATGCTGCTATCTGTGGCGGATGGCGTAAACCGTATTTTACAAAGCAAAAAGAAGACTTTATATATTGGATGTATTTTAAAGAATCTTTATTGTCGAAAATCAGGTTTAAACCCTGGTGTTAGTATTATTTAAAGTCTTTTTCACTTTTATTAAAGGCGTTTAATTTTATATTTTGACATTTAGTTTTGCAAAACGAATGATTTGATAGCTGATAATGCTGCACCGGCAACGAATTCTAGCAGCGTGTAATACGCGTAAAAAATGTAGTTGAAAACACAATTTACGTATATTTATCACACTCAGCATTATTTTACAGAATTCAACGTTAAATTTCGTACTTACGAGTAGTTTCGTATTATAAGTATATAAGCAACATGAGAAAAAAAAATTGCTCTTTACAAAGGTTAGATGTTGAAACTCTGGCGAGTATTTAAGAATTGCTCACATTTTTATTTCTTTACTTTATCCGTCAGGCCACGTGGAAAACAAGTACTTCCACTTAACGAGCTCGGAAGTTCGTTACGTCAGACGTGGCCGCCACGAAACCTTGCAGTGTTGCACACACGAAATCGGTCGTTCACCCGATGGCGTAAGTAGTATATAATAGCCAATTCTGGTGCAATGTCATTCTTATAGGAATACGATTTTGTAGTGGATTCTTGTGGTGGAATGTCAATCGTCTAAATTCGGCTATGTTCGGACTTTTTCGTCGCTTTATGCCTAAGATCAGGACCTCATCGACAATCTTCGGGCACTTTCGTCTTTTTTTTTCTCGTCCCAAATCCTATACAGTGGTTCGCAGTTGTGTGAGGGGTCGCCTGCTAGGAGCACTACAGTGGATAGTCATATTTGTATATTTTTCTCGGTATTTGTTACATCTACTGTTAAAAAGGATTTATGTTAGTTCTTTTAGTGGTTCCTTAATTAAAAAAATAATTGAAAAATAATTTTTATTTGGGTGGATACGAACCCACCAACTCTAAATTACCTGCTCAGTACTCTGACAACTTTTTTAGAAATATTATTATTTTTTTAAATTTTAATGAGTCTACAGGACGGCAACTGGATACAATTCCATTCAGCAACGAGAGTTAAATCATCTAATGCAAATAACTTGTTGAAAGTAGTCCCAATTCTTGCAATAGATGACACCACATGCTCTGTTGTACAGGTAGTCGCACTTTCATGTGGGATGCATGGTGCTCACTCACGAAAGTAAGAGAAGGAAGGCTTCGCTAGACATCAAGGAGAATGTAGTTCGTCTTGCACGATAGCATTTCTTAAGACATAGTAATCCTTTGAGTAATAATTTTTTTGCCTGAAATTCACCTATTTGTAAAGCCGGGTACAGTAACTGTCTATTTTGGAAATCAACAAGATTGCGTCACCGTCACTCTGTTCTAATAATTTGAAACGACGGTGGTTTCAAGTTTAAGGGTGGCTCATAGTCCAGTAAGTAAGTAAGTAGCTGTCGCTCTGTTGCTTGGCTCTAATTTTGTTAGTGTAAATGTCCGGCGGGGGTATGTCAGCCTTAGCTAGTTGGCTAACTGTAGGTATCTATCGTTATATCTGTATTAGGAGGATTGTTATGTTTGTGTCAAAAGAGGCCTAATTCATTGATTGGGTGTGGTGTGAAGCTCCAAGCCCGCACGCGACAGCTCATTGAATCCCCGTCGAATATGACTCCTGCCAGTCGCTATCAGAGGCACACAGACAAAAAGTCTTTACTTTTACATAATATTCATCTGGAAACCAGTTGCCAAAAAATAGTTTGTAATACTAAATTATTGTTTCTTTTTACAACACATGGCTATGATTATTTTTGAACTTATGAAATACGTTTTTTTAGATACCACTAAGTATTTATTACAAAAATTGGTGCATAATTTTATTTTTGAATTTATTTTTCATGCAAGCATAGTTTTTTAACAATGGAAAATGTAATAACCTATTCAATAATTTAAAATAATTTAGTTTTATTGTGTTTATTATTGTGCGCAGTTAATACTGTAGAGCTATCCAGGGAACGGTAAAAAAAATAACCTTTATAAATAGAGATACTGGGAAAAAAATAAACTCAATATCCTGTAGGTATTAGTTACAAAACTATTTTCTAGTAAATGCACAAATGTATTAATATTTGCAGTTTTACATTAAGGGACCCGCCTCGTCAGGGGTGTATCTGTGTTGATGAGGCGGGATAATAGGCGCGACGCTCGCTGGTATTTCTAGCGCTGTATAGCCTCTAAGCGCAAGGCTCTGAACTGGCGCGCAGTCTTCTCGTCATCATAGGATTTCTGTGAAATTTCAGCGGTGACATTAACATTATATGGTGGAGAAATGAATATAAAGGTGTAATGGAAGTCCCTTAAGTGCTTCCAAGAATCTGTACTGGTTGTTTTACGCCTAAACATTACTCTGAAAACATGCGTTTTAGCCATTTTAACTCTTCTAAAAATACAGTTTAAAAAATTAATCCGAGATCAAAAGTACTTTTCGGCCCTTAGCGCACTCTTAAATGCTTTTCGTAAACATATCCCACTCGGATATCTTGAGTAGTTTTGAAATCGCTTTGTTTCTTCTGAAGCTCTGCCCACCGTGTGTGTGCCCGGGTAGGCACTTATGTAATACTTCTGTCATATTTACCAATAAAAATACAGTGCATGTGATTGTGAAAGTTTCCGCTGTAGGAATGCGGTTTATCGCACGAACAGCGAGCCGAATGGGATTCCGTCAGCCCTAAGACTGTCAGTGTGAGAGTTACTTATTAATGTTTCCTAAACTAACTAAAACCAAGTTTATTTGTTTGGAAGGGGTCTGGGTAAGGGGCCTCCCTAGTTGCATCCCAGGCCGAAGCTCTTACGCCTAATCATGCTTGGTTTCAGCCAAGGAGAAAGGGTAGTATACATAGTGTGGCTTGCTCGGTGATTGATCAGCTATGATAGCAATTGATGCCATGAGTAACTCTTCTATATTAAATCTAGACTATAAATAGTTAAGATGGGCCATGATAAACCTGCATAGAAAATCCTAGGCTCATTCATTCGGGGTTAAATAATTGCAAGCATTAAGCAGGCAGGTTCAGTACGGGACAATAAGGATGGACAAGGAAGAAGAGTTGGTCAGTGGAGGAAGTTTCAGCCTTGATGGGGTCGGGAGCTGGGGTTGGGAGCTGGGACCTTGGTGTCCTCATTGGTGCTTGTGCGCAACTGGATTGGTACCAGTGATGCGTCCTGGTGGTCAGCGACCGTATTCAGAATCTTTTCGTGATAATAAGGTCAAAAAAGCCTGAAAGAGTCCCTTGTACATGAAAATCTTTACATTTTGCCGTTAAAACAATACTGGAGGGTTGTGCTATAGCGGACTGCTGGGTGTCGTACACAGGATTTTGGTCACCAGTGACACAGTTCTTGCTTTTGCCAGAGAAACCACTTAGACAACTACGAGAACTGCGAAGGCTTCGCAGATCTGTTCCGTTAGCTGTTCTACACAGCCTGGGATGATGGCATCAAGCTCATCAAATGCATTACCAAGCGTGGGAGCCAGATGGTCCTTCAGATTGCCGGGTCAGCACGTGTGTTTAAGACTAGGATATAAGATGTTTTTTTGACGCAAATAATAAAACAGTTATATATATTAGATGTCCTCTTGCCTTTAAATACTCTTTCATGGGTGTTTCCTGAGCGTCTGCAGTCGTGGACCGATCAGAGACAACCAGTAAGAAAGAAACCGCTGATTGGCTCCCAGCTACAGCCAATGAGGAAACATGCAGAAAACAGTAGGCTATATAAAGGAAAGAGGATGTCCAGGATTTGCAGTAGGATACTACCCTAATGATGGAGGATGAACAATTTGTCTGAAACGTTGGTGAAACCTTCGCCCTAGACGCCACTAAATTTCACAATCTTAGAAATTTCATCTTCTGACTTTATTTCACTGCTGTAAAAAATATTATTATTTTACGTTAGGCGTGTTAGAAAATAAGATTCCACGAAACTAAATTTTAAAATTTTCCTTTACAAAATGAAATTTTTGCTAAGTTTAAACTCATTGTTAATTTATTAAAGTTTTTGCAGAAATTAGTTCAAAATTTTTATGAGGGTACATTTTGTCTTGTAAAGGTGAACGTTCCTCAAATGAAATGTTTGTTAGGTTAGCGACATTTGTAATATTCTAAAAATCCAGAAAGTGTATGAAATCTCGCATAATGTTCTATCATATTCCGGCCCAGTATTTACAAGTGCGAGCGATGAAATTCGGATATGCTGGGAGGTCAAAAAATAATTTGTTTCCTTCGTCAATGCCGTAGAACTAAAATAATCAAATCATAATATACTTAAACTAAAAAAAATCACAAAATATACTTACGTGGTTTCCTTTTCCACACTGAAAATCAGACCTGCAAAAGAAAAACAAAGTAAGTCAGCGATTAGCAAAAATTACAGTGATTATAATGACCACTCCCCAAATATTTCTCCGAAAACCTGAAGCTTTTTACTAAGCACTTTCAGAACGGTAGGGCAAGTGAAATAGTTAAATTATAGTTTTAAATGATGTGATTTATAAGAGCATTATTTAAGAACGTTTGGTCTAATGCCATACATTTTCTATTTGGTCAAATTTTATAAACCATCGTCAAAATGTTTTCGAACTATAACTAACATAATAGGACATGTGAATTTCGCAATATCTAAGCAATGCATTTACGGGTCAGATGATGAAAGAACGTTGACAAAGTAAACTTGTCTCAGATGAGACAGTTCTGTAAATTTATAATAACGGTTTATGCACTCTTCAGACACTGCTGTTTTGTCAACAGTATTTTCAAACAATTTCATGTGGTTTTCAGTGTAAATGTGATGTTTGGGAGTTCAAATAAGAAATATGTTACATGACACATAATTTTAACATTTCAGTCACACTTTGTCAACATGTGAGATTTAATTTTAAATTTTTTATTGAGATATTTTTTATATTCTGTGTTTTAATAATCTTAACCTCTAATTTAATATGTATTAATAAATAATTGTTTATACACATAACTTAATATAACTTTTTTCATAGCCCTAAATAATGTCAATAAGAATGTAGGCTAACCATGACCCACTCATTCAAATGTTTAATTAATCCATGTATAAGACATTAATCGTACATTCCAGTAGAAAAAAATAGTCTGAAAGAAACAATAGCAGCTCTAGTCATTTGTTATAAACACGCGCTGTCTTTCAATACCATAACTTACACAGTTTTTGGGCGTCGTTACACAATGCCAAAGCGCGTCGCTTGGAATTCATCCGAAGTCAATACCCCCAACAAATTTCTTTCTGGCTGCGCCAAAACCAAATAAGTTTAACTTAACCCACCTAAAATTACAGAAAATACAGACACCTATCAGCAAGTACGTTGGCATCCGAAAGTGAGTTGTTTAGCCTTGTTTTTGTTCATAATTACGGTTTTGAATTTTAAGTGAAAAAAATCTGAACACTGTGTATTTAGATTGCAATTAGGTATGCGCGTACCAGCGGTTTATTTCTAGTAGTATACGAATGTATGTCCGACGGCAGGATTCAGGTTGTGGAGCCTGTGGAGCCGACCGCCATCTTGGATTGTGACGACACGGCGGCCATCTTGGATGACCTTGACCTTGACCTTGACCTCTGACCTTGACCTTGACCCCGGCGGCCATCTTGGATCCGCCATCTTGGATGCATCGTAACAGGACACAACGTAACGGGACACAACGTAACGGGACACAACGTAACGGGACAAGTAGATCACGGAGGCCATCTTGGATCCGACATATTTAAATCGAGCGCCCCACTCATTATGATGAAATTTTCATCTCTGTCGCCATATTGATTTTTTTATGTTCCACTGGAGGCCGCCATCTTGGATACCGACGACTCTGTTTCAGCTGTTTGTTCCTAGATAGCGCCAGCGTCGCTTTTGATTTTTTTTATGTTCCACTGGAGGCCGCCATCTTGGATACCGACGACTCTGTTTCAGCTGTTTGTTCCTAGATAGCACCATCGTCGCTCTTGATTTTTTTTTCTGTTCCACTGGAGGTCGCCATCTTGGATACCGACAACTTTGTTTCCGTCGTTTGTTCCTAGAGAGCGACAGCGTCGCTCTTGATTTTTTTTTCTGTTCCACTGGAGGTCGCCATCTTGGATACCGACAACTTTGTTTCCGTCGTTTGTTCCTAGAGAGCGACAGCGTCGCTCTGTCTCATCACATAAGGTCGATGTTCCATTACCTACCAGAGCTATTATGATCCTTATCGACATATTAAATTTATTTTTTTATGAAAAATATATTGGAAGCGCTGTGATTCGAACCATCACAGCTCTGATCTCTAGGTTGGAAAACATACGCCTTTAACCGCTCGGCTATCGAGACATTTACCAGACTGAAAATTAAATAAGGTACAGTATATAAAAAAAATAACATGCATATTTGGACTTGTAATTTTTTTAATTTAAAGTAATAATAGCACCACCTGTTCGAGACAGAACCACCATCTTGTATTAAGACGTAACTGTTGCAATTATCGTTATGGTCGCCATCTTGAAAATCCGTAATTCTTATGTTAGAAAATCGGGAAAAATTTCAAAAATCATTAAAAAAAATTAATCAACCTAATTAAATAATAAAAAAATCCTTCAAACCACCGTTGCACTTTTCGTGACGACCGCCATCTTGAAATCACCCGCTGGAGATCATCATCTTGTTTTCGACCGCTAGAGTGTGCTGATACCATGTTAGTATAAGTATCTAGTCACCACACATTTGTCCTTGACCTTGAACTTTGTCCTTGACCTTGAACTTTGACCTTGACCTTGAAATTTGTCCTTGACCTTGAAATTTGACCTTGACCTTGAAATTTGACTTTGTCCTTTAAATTTGACTTTGTCCTTGTCGTCCATCACGGATCCGTCATTTTATGTTCAGTACATGCTACCAGGACCTACCACCTGTCGGAGTACACCATCTTGTGTGTGTACTTGTATTATGGAGTACATTTCCATCTGGATGATTTTATTCTAACCCGCTACAGTGCAGTAATCATTTATTACCGAGGTGCACCCGCCATCTTGATATTCGGCAGCCATCTTTAAATCATGTAATAATGTAGCTAAAAAAGCGGAAAAAAATCTAAAATTCATTAAATAAATCACTCATTAACTTACATATCGATTTGATCTGCTCCAGTCCTTGGTTCGATCCCTGAATGATGCAATAATGTTTAATTTTATATAAAAAATTAATAATTTCAATAAACCATGTTCAAAATTCTTAAAGAGACTTTAAATCCTCTACTACCATCATCCTATCCGACATCAAGACCATCATCTTGGAATTTTCGTAATAATTTAACTAAAAATTCAGGAAAAAGTTAAAAATTTATAAAATAAATTTGCAAACAATATACTGATTGATTAGGTCGTCTAGGGTCCTTGGTTCGATCCCTGGCCGATACAAATCAACTTTAATTTTAAAAAAGTACCAGAAAAGTGTAAGGTTCGAGAAATAAATCACCTCAAAGTCTTTTACAAATATAATATTTATTACACAATTTCTATCCTACTACAGAATCACTTGCGAAAGCCAGCAAACTTATAAACATTTAGCTTTGCATAGACGTGCAACGACTACTTCTTAGCTCCAAATGATCCAGCAGCTTTAAATGCTCCAACAGCCTCCAAATGCTCCAACAGCCTCCAAATGGCTCCAACAGCTCCAAATGCTCCAACTACCTTTTCTTTCAACAGCTCCAATGATATTGGGCTACAATGCTACGAGTCTAAGAGACTACGAGGCTACAAGGCTACGAGTCTAAGAGGATCTAGCTGGTTCCGAGTTATACATGGCTGAGAGACTGCATGACTAAAAGACCGCATGACTACGAAACTACATGTCTATGAAGCTACATGGATACAAGTCTACTCGGCTCCAACACGCAATGTACACACAGTACACACAGGAAACGGAACGTACACACAGTACACACAGGAAATCGGAACGTACACACAGGAAACGGAACGTACACACAGTACACACAGGAGACGGAACGTACACACAGGAAACGGAACGTACACACAGTACACACAGGAAACGTAACGTACACACAGGAAAACGAAATGTACAAACAGGAAAACGAAATGTACAAACAGGAAAACGAAATGTACAAACAGGAAAACGAAATGTACAAACAGGAAAACGAAATGTACAAACAGGAAAACGAAATGCACAAACAGGAAAACGAAATGTACAAACAGGAAAACGAAATGTACACACAGGAAAACGAAATGTACACACAGGAAAACGAAATGTACAAACAGGAAAACGAAATGTACAAACAGGAAAACGAAATGTACAAACAGGAAAACGAAATGTACACACAGTAAAACGAAATGTACAAACAGGAAAACGAAATGTACAAACAGGAAAACGAAATGTACAAACAGGAAAACGAAATGTACAAACAGGAAAACGAAATGTACACACAGGAAAACGGAATGTACACACAGGAAATCGGAACGTACACACAGTACACACAGGAAACGGAATGATCACACATACAGTAGAGGAAACACAGGTTTATTTGGAAATCAGGATACAAGAAATAAATCATACTTTTTTAAAATATAAATAATTCTTTTTATTTTTCATTAGTACACACATGACAGTTAATCAAATGATTATTGTATGTAGCCAGCGTTCCGAAGTTCTTTAAGTATGGTCGATACTTCCACGATATGCGAGTAGTTCCCTCTACGAACAGATGCCACCATCACTCTTAGCCGGACAACCAATATTTTTGGATCTTTCCATGATGTGGAATCAATCTCTTCTGCCACCATCTTCATTGTATGTTTATTATAAATATTATGATCTCTGGTGTCTTCCGTTTTAACACCATCCTCACGGTTACTTTCATCATCTAGCCAGCGATCATCACAAGCTTGATCAGATTTATTTATTATAACACGACGTTTCCATCGCTTCGGTCTCAGGGCACCACCACATTCTTCGATCTTGTCAGCTTTAGGTTCTGCATCACAGTCTATGCCTTGTAAACAGCCTCAGAGTCACTGTAGCAATCACCGTAGAAGACAACGTCTTCACCCAGATTACTGCAAGAACTCAATATCGTTGATGTCGAAGTGTCTTCATCGTCTGTATGCTTCCTTTTCAGGAGTCCACCATTTATACAAAGTATGGAGGATCTGCTAAATATAGGCTTGAATGTTTTCTCACTTTTCACAGTGTTGATACCTTCATTAGTTTCAGTCTTCCCGATACCATCAACATCCTTCAATATTTTTTTCTCGTCACGATCAGCGTGCTAAGGCTTCCATCTTTTCTATATTAATAATATTATTTGTCTTAAAATCTCCGCGTCCATGTCACTATCACAGATGTAAATCATCATCATAGCTGTCATCAATATTATCATGAGTTGCATCAATATCACTCATTTTATGATATCGTTTCCACATTTCAGTTGTCAGAGATGTACCACAATCTATGATCTTGTGAGCTCCATTCTCATTTTCTGTAAAAGCCTATCAGTCCAGTTTTATTATTTAATCCTTCAACCCATCATCGCAAACTCAATTAAATCATCTTAGTATATAGAAAAAAAATCATCAAAGTTCCTTTCATTTAATCATAGGAACCGCATCATCCTTTCCACCTATAGTTTAGTTTCTTGAGCCCAAGAGTCTTTCATTATATATACCATGCAGTGTTCTTCAAGAGATGTGGTATACTAACAGTTCTACATACAAAACCATCCTATCAATAATTTGTTTACACATAAAAAAAAACCTTCACGCTATTTTTTCGTGTTTTACTAAATTATCTCTTCGTCTAAAATAATTACCACACATAGTAATTTCTACAAAGGACACTTTGTCCAAGTCATTTTAACCATCATCTGTCTGAAAACAACCATGTCCCATCTATATCACAAAGTAAACGAGGGTTAGTGGAGATAGGTCAAACAAGTGCTAGTCACTCATAGGGTAAGAACCATGTGTTCGATACATATCTCAGTCAATGTAGCATCTATGTATTTTTCTTACCTCATGTAGAAAAATATCTTACAATGCATACGAATTTAAACTTATTCACGTGCGACCAGTCAAAAGTACATAAATTCAAGCACGTCAACCTCAAAATAAAAATTCTCAAGGATAGAGACAGAGACTACACGATCGAGACACGCCTACCGTCACCCGCAAATGAACATTGACCCCTCGCGCGGGAGTTGCAAGCTAGCAGAATACTGCGGCAGTCATATTTTTGCTCAAGACATGCATACATCACGTCGCTAGCCTTCCAACCCATTTCACGTAAAACTCCAGTGAAATCGTAATCCAGCATACGTAAAGTACTTGCTGGAACCACTTCAAAGTATACATCACTGAACCAGAGCAGAAAATCAGCCTACGAATGTATATCTTGCTACCTACAAAAATAAATGTAAAGCACATATACGAGAGGAGTCGATTCCTACATACCATACTCAATACTCTGATAATTATAAGCAGCAAAATATTTTAAATCAAGACCTTAGCCAGTATACATTCATTTTCCCATGTTGTAAAAATTCATGTTAGTAATCAGCAACGGAGTGAGTTACTTGGACGAAGAACAGCTTTCCAAGTATCCAGAATCTTACTGATACAGACCATCCAGTGCACCAGCATACCCCGAAGTGTGGTCAATTGATAATCATTCTTTAATTTTTTAATATCACCTCCGTAGTGTACACCAATATATGACAGGTTACGATTTAAGACCATAAATTTCCCACAAGTCTATTAGTTTTATTTCGGGGAGTAATAAATTATTTCTCAAACATAATAAATCAAGTTCCTATCAGATTTGCTCTAATGTTACGGCATTACCTGTACCAGCACATTACCAAAACATCTCCCATAAAAATCTTAAGAATGCAGATGACATACACAGTCAAAAATAATTTAACAAAAAAAAAACAGTCTTCAGCATTATTGATAAAAAAAGAATACACACAAACAAGTCAAAACGGACATTTCAAATCCAACCTAAATTACGTGACACATGTAGTTTATTGAATTAAGATAAACGATGCAGGTTAGGGAAAAATATATAAAAAATTCTTTAATTCTATAATTTATTTAAAATTTTACATTTATACACATTAAAATCTGACACTGTATATATTTTTTACATTTCTCAGTCCATGCGACATTCAACATTATTAAAATAAATTATTATAGTTCGTATTAAGAGTGAAAAAATACAAATAATTCATACAGATCACGTTACATCAGATCAGGAGTGTAACACCTTAGAGGGCCAGAAATTATGCTAGAAACCCGTCTTTACAAAATTGTTAATGTTTTTTCAAGTAAAATTTTCGTGTAACCTGTACACCGCACTTCTCACACAGAAATTTTACACGGTCAAGATTTCTTCTGCAGCCATGCCTTTCATGGATGCGTGTACTTCGTACTCGTTCAAAACGTTTACCACAGTAGCGGCACTGATAGAGATACTCATCACAATTACCATCGCTTCCCCGATGTACAACTTGCAAATTAACTTTGCTTTTACAATGCCTAATCAAATTACTTTTGTTTGTGAAATGTACACCACATGGCTCACACGGAAATTTCAACGATTAACGTTTCTTCTACAGACATGATTTTCATGTCTTCTTGCATGTTGTCGGTATTTAAAACTTTTGCTACAGTACGTACACAGATGTCTCGTCGTTAGACCGTTAGTCACCGACGGCTCGGAAAGTATATTACTTTCAATGTGCACTGCTGTTGTAGGCGACGAAGTCCCGTATGTTGCATGAGCTGGAGATTTCCCAGTCGACATTAACAGATCATCTGTACTGGATGCCAAAGAATCTGAAGTATACACGACTGATGCAGAAGCTGGGAATTGCTCACAAAATGTTTTATTTACGAAATGCGGTGTATTTGCAGGTGTCGGAGTCTCCTCTGCGTTCGATAATGAACACATTGAAGTCTCTTGTAGTGAAGAGACAGTAGATACAGCCATACATCGGGATCTCTGGAGATGGTAGCTTCGTTACTATCGGAATCTCTGGAGCTTCCCTCATCGTTGTCATAGGGATCTGCTTCGTCATCATCGCCTCCGTCGTCAGGGACCCCGGTGAAGACGTGAGACCCTCCGTCAAGATCTCTGCAGTCGTTGACCCCGCCACCATTGGGATTTGTACCGATTTCAACGTTGCTACAATTGAGTTCGGATACACATCAATATTCATATACCAGACTTATATGCAGCCAAAGACTCGCTTAAATAACAGTGTCCGCTTGTATAATACGCAAGTCAATACATCATCCATTGTTATTACTTAAAAAAATTAGGAATTTCAAGGAATGAGAATTTAAATTATATATACAATCAACTAATCACACATCCTACATACACGGTTAATTTAGACTTAATAGAGGAGCAAGAGTCTGTAATCAATGGAACTTTCAGAATCCAAACAAAATTTAAACTACTCAAATGTAAATTTTATTATGTAGAGCTACACATAACATCCAACTGACTCCAAATGACTACAACACATGACTAAAATAATTTATACGATACCAGGCTAGGTCCAAAGTCAATTTTTTTGTACCTCTCATCTACAGTTCAGGGGAGCTTCAGTGCTGATATAGCTACAGCCAAGACATGCTCAGTACCACACATCTTCAAAATCCTATCCCTTCAAAGTCGATCTTTGTTAAGCCTTACGACAAAAGTCTCCGAAACAAGAGACCTACTCTATAATTTTACTAGACATTTTTAACCTTTCATAGCACACATCGATAAATATCTTCGTAAATATCCCAAAATATTATCAGACCACTAGCATTTGATTTATGCACATACTGTGGGTCACCAGCGTATTCATCAACACATGACCATTCAACATTAAGCTCCCCACTTACTTCCATCAGTCTACTAGGCTCCACGCAGCACACATAAACTAAAAGAAGTCAATTAACAACCTATTATTTATTTACATTCGAATATTTAACAGCATACCGTCGACTAGTAAAATAATCCTGTCAGTGAACATGTCAGCAAAGTCTACATTTATATAGAACCAGGAATCCATTGAACATTCAGAACCTAGCTACACATACACAGTGCTGGATGCAAGTTAATTCTACACTTATTTATCATCACTGACACTCATATTACATCATAGGCACTTGAGTCATCACTCATTTTCCATCATTAACATGCACACAAATGCAAATTAACCACCATCGACACTCAATGCAACCAACCACTTTCCATAATCTAATCTCAATTCGGCACTCATTTTCCAACATCAACACTCAATTCAACACTCACTTTTCATCATCGAAACTCAATTCAACACTCACTTTCCATCATCAACACGCATTTTCCATAGTCGACACTCAATTCGACACTCATTTTCCATAATCGACACTCAATTCGACACTCATTTTCCTTAATCGACACTCAATTCATCACTCATTTTCCATAATCGACACTCAATTTACATCATCGTCACCCAATTCGACACTTATTTTCCATCATCGACACACAATTCTACACTCATTTTCCAACAACTACACTCAATTCAACACTCATTTTCCATCATAGACACTCAATTCGACACTCAATTTCCATCATCGAAACTCAATTTGACACTCAATTTCCATCATCGACACTCAATTCGACACTCATTTTCCATCGATGACACTCAATTCTACACTCATTTTCCGTCATCGATACTTAATTCTACATACTCTTTCCTTCTTCGACACTAATTTTCCATCATCTACATACAGTAAAATGGAAACTTTCCACACACACACACACACACACACACACAGATACATATATAAATATATTCATACTCAACTCAATTCTTTAAAGTAGCATACACATGAACTTTATTAGGACATGAATAACGACACATTTTAATAACAATTTTTAAAATTATATTTATATCAAAAATACAAAAGTATAAAAATCCGTCAGTCAATACACATTACTAACTTATTATATATACCCTGAAATTCTAAGTTCATCAAGAATAGCCCACGTTTCTTTGATAACTGATACAATTTCGTCATTTTGCGAAACAAGTAAAAGTCGCAACCTGTTCGTTAACACGTTCGGGTCTTTCCACGATATATAATCAATTTCACTTGATGACACCATCTTCTTCGAATGTTTGCTGAACATATTCTGAAAATCGTTGTAATAATGATTATGATAATTTGTATCATCATCATCATCGATGCTATCCACATCTTTATCAAACACACTGACATCTTCATCTTGCATATCCCAGTATTTCGAATTTTTTGACATTGGAGTACCATCATTGGCAACAAGCTTACTTGCTAATTTTCCAAAAAAATATTCCAAAGTCCGTAGAAGTCTACTTTAGGACGCCTTGACACTTTTTCTGGAGATGTTACTTTCATTATATTCTACCTTACTTATATCTCCAACACCATTTAAGCTATATACTTTCTCAAGACCTGGAGAGATTTTAACACAATCGCTTTTAAGACTAGGTCGATCAATTTCATTGTAAGACATACTGTCCCCGAGCATATCGTCTCCATCTTCGTACTTTATCTCCTGAACGAGCTTGGCTTTACAAGTTTTATAGTGTCTTTTTAAATTCTCTCTTCGTGTCATCCGCCTACCACACTTGTCACAACTTAGTATTTGACGGAATGGACTTTTAAAACAATCGGTCTTTTCATGTCTACGAGCATTATAGCTTTTATCAAAGTATTTGCTACAGTATGTACAATGTCCTTCAGATCGAGATCGATATTTGAGTATCGTACTTTCACTAGACTGTATGTACTCCATAATGGTTGAATAGCCACTAAAAGTATTATTTAGGTACTTCGTATTTTTATGTATGAACATTCATTAATTATTTACGAAAAAAGATTTTTTTTTTCTCATTTTGACTAAAAAACTCATGTTCCACGTAGTTTTACTACCCACCTTCATATTTCCTCATATATTATGTTGTAAAAGCATCCAAAGTTGGTTGTAGGTTACGGAATGCTCACTCACGATCTCTTGAAAAAGGTGTGCCTCCCTAGATCTCAAGAGGAAGAACATTGACCTTATTTAAAAATTAATGAATAATATCATGACCTAGCAAGAATCACAAGATAATCTATTCACATATTAGCAACCATCATGTATCAGTTGTCTGTATATGCAGTCTCTGTTGTCTGTATAAGTAGACAATGTTTTGTGTGGGATGCGGGATGCTCCCTAACGATCGCAACAGAAGGAGGACTTCGCTAGAACTCAAGGGGAAGGGAAATCTTCATGTGTGATAGCTTTTTCCATTTGTTTCAAGGCATAGTAATCGTCTGATTAATGAACTTTGGTTTTTGTGTGATTTCCACCTGTTAAAATTATTTTTTAAGTGTTGATTTGATAATATGACTTCGGAAATTTACACGAAACTCTGAATAAAATTACCTGTCTTAGACACCAAGGACAGTACAGTTTGTCTTTCATGTTAATGCTTCTCAGATGTCTCAAAGCATATTATTTGTCTGAGTAAAGTTATTATTTTTTTTAATCCACCTGATAACAATATTGTAAGTGCTGATGTATTGACAGAATTTCACTGATTAAATTTAACTCTGAATAGAAATAACATGAGTCAGTAAGTAAAAAATTCTTCATGCAGAGATAGATCTCTCGCAAATAATCAGGAGCACTCGGCGAAATCCATCAGATGTCTAGCCAGGAATAATCAGAAACACTTGGAGAAAGCCATCAATATAATATCAAGATTAATCAGAAGCACTCGGAGAAATCCATCTGATGTCTTGTTAGGTATAATCAGAAGCACACGGAGAAAACCACCATAATATTGTCAAGAATAATCGGAAGCTCACGGAGAAAACCATCAGGGAGGATGTCGTTTATAAACATCATAAATTACCAATTTTTTTAAAAAGTCCAAATTTAATCCTGCTTAAGCAAAGAGTTCACAAGCCCGCTTGTGAACTCTTTGCTTAAGCAACATGAGAGTTCTAGCACAAGCCAGCTTGTGAACTCTTTGCTTAAGCAACATGAGAGTTTTAGCACAAGCCCGCTTGTGAACTCTTTGCTTAAGCAACATGAGAGTTCTAGCACAAGCCAGCTTGTGAACTCTTTGCTTAAGCAACATGAGAGTTCTAGCACAAGCCCGCTTGTGAACTCTTTGCTTAAGCAACATGAGAGTTCTAGCACAAGCCCGCTTGTGAACTCTTTGCTTAAGCAACATGAGAGTTCTAGCACAAGCCCGCTTGTGAACTCTTTGCTTAAGCAACATGAGAGTTCTAGCAAAAGCCAGCTTGTGAACTCTTTGCTTAAGCAACATGAGAGTTCTAGCACAAGCCCGCTTGTGAACTCTTTACTTAAGCAACATGAGAGTTCTAGCACAAGCCCGCTTGTGAACTCTTTGCTTAAGCAACATGAGAGTTCTAGCACAAGCCCGCTTGTGAACTCTTTGCTTAAGCAGGATTAAATTTGGACTTTTTAAAAAAATTGGTAATTTATGATGTTTATAAACGACATCCTCCCTGATGGTTTTCTCCGTGAGCTTCCGATTATTCTTGACAATATTATGGTGGTTTTCTCCGTGTGCTTCTGATTATACCTAAAAAGACATCAGATGGATTTCTCCGAGTGCTTCTGATTAATCTTGATATTATATTGATGGCTTTCTCCAAGTGTTTCTGATTATTCCTGGCTAGACATCTGATGGATTTCGCCGAGTGCTCCTGATTATTTGCGAGAGATCTATCTCTGCATGAAGAATTTTTTACTTACTGACTCATGTTATTTCTATTCAGAGTTAAATTTAATCAGTGAAATTCTGTCAATAAATCAGCACTTACAATATTGTTATCAGGTGGATTAAAAAAAATAATAACTTTACTCAGACAAATAATATGCTTTGAGACATCTGAGAAGCTTTAACATGAAAGACAAACTGTACTGTCCTTGGTGTCTAAGACAGGTAATTTTATTCAGAGTTTCGTGTAAATTTCCGAAGTCATATTATCAAATCAACACTTAAAAAATAATTTTAACAGGTGGAAATCACACAAAAACCAAAGTTCATTAATCAGACGATTACTATGCCTTGAAACAAATGGAAAAAGCTATCACACATGAAGATTTCCCTTCCCCTTGAGTTCTAGCGAAGTCCTCCTTCTGTTGCGATCGTTAGGGAGCATCCCGCATCCCACACAAAACATTGTCTACTTATACAGACAACAGAGACTGCATATACAGACAACTGATACATGATGGTTGCTAATATGTGAATAGATTATCTTGTGATTCTTGCTAGGTCATGATATTATTCACTAATTTTTAAATAAGGTCAATGTTCTTCCTCTTGAGATCTAGGGAGGCACACCTTTTTCAAGAGATCGTGAGTGAGCATTCCGTAACCTACAACCAACTTTGGATGCTTTTACAACATAATATATGAGGAAATATGAAGGTGGGTAGTAAAACTACGTGGAACATGAGTTTTTTAGTCAAAATGAGAAAAAAAAAATCTTTTTTCGTAAATAATTAATGAATGTTCATACATAAAAATACGAAGTACCTAAATAATACTTTTAGTGGCTATTCAACCATTATGGAGTACATACAGTCTAGTGAAAGTACGATACTCAAATATCGATCTCGATCTGAAGGACATTGTACATACTGTAGCAAATACTTTGATAAAAGCTATAATGCTCGTAGACATGAAAAGACCGATTGTTTTAAAAGTCCATTCCGTCAAATACTAAGTTGTGACAAGTGTGGTAGGCGGATGACACGAAGAGAGAATTTAAAAAGACACTATAAAACTTGTAAAGCCAAGCTCGTTCAGGAGATAAAGTACGAAGATGGAGACGATATGCTCGGGGACAGTATGTCTTACAATGAAATTGATCGACCTAGTCTTAAAAGCGATTGTGTTAAAATCTCTCCAGGTCTTGAGAAAGTATATAGCTTAAATGGTGTTGGAGATATAAGTAAGGTAGAATATAATGAAAGTAACATCTCCAGAAAAAGTGTCAAGGCGTCCTAAAGTAGACTTCTACGGACTTTGGAATATTTTTTTGGAAAATTAGCAAGTAAGCTTGTTGCCAATGATGGTACTCCAATGTCAAAAAATTCGAAATACTGGGATATGCAAGATGAAGATGTCAGTGTGTTTGATAAAGATGTGGATAGCATCGATGATGATGATGATACAAATTATCATAATCATTATTACAACGATTTTCAGAATATGTTCAGCAAACATTCGAAGAAGATGGTGTCATCAAGTGAAATTGATTATATATCGTGGAAAGACCCGAACGTGTTAACGAACAGGTTGCGACTTTTACTTGTTTCGCAAAATGACGAAATTGTATCAGTTATCAAAGAAACGTGGGCTATTCTTGATGAACTTAGAATTTCAGGGTATATATAATAAGTTAGTAATGTGTATTGACTGACGGATTTTTATACTTTTGTATTTTTGATATAAATATAATTTTAAAAATTGTTATTAAAATGTGTCGTTATTCATGTCCTAATAAAGTTCATGTGTATGCTACTTTAAAGAATTGAGTTGAGTATGAATATATTTATATATGTATCTGTGTGTGTGTGTGTGTGTGTGTGTGTGTGGAAAGTTTCCATTTTACTGTATGTAGATGATGGAAAATTAGTGTCGAAGAAGGAAAGAGTATGTAGAATTAAGTATCGATGACGGAAAATGAGTGTTGAATTGAGTGTCATCGATGGAAAATGAGTGTCGAATTGAGTGTCGATGATGGAAATTGAGTGTCAAATTGAGTTTCGATGATGGAAATTGAGTGTCGAATTGAGTGTCTATGATGGAAAATGAGTGTTGAATTGAGTGTAGTTGTTGGAAAATGAGTGTAGAATTGTGTGTCGATGATGGAAAATAAGTGTCGAATTGGGTGACGATGATGGAAATTGAGTGTCGATTATGGAAAATGAGTGATGAATTGAGTGTCGATTAAGGAAAATGAGTGTCGAATTGAGTGTCGATTATGGAAAATGAGTGTCGAATTGAGTGTCGACTATGGAAAATGCGTGTTGATGATGGAAAGTGAGTGTTGAATTGAGTGTCGATGATGAAAAGTGAGTGTTGAATTGAGTGTTGATGTTGGAAAATGAGTGCCGAATTGAGATTAGATTATGGAAAGTGGTTGGTTGCATTGAGTGTCGATGGTGGTTAATTTGCATTTGTGTGCATGTTAATGATGGAAAATGAGTGATGACTCAAGTGCCTATGATGTAATATGAGTGTCAGTGATGATAAATAAGTGTAGAATTAACTTGCATCCAGCACTGTGTATGTGTAGCTAGGTTCTGAATGTTCAATGGATTCCTGGTTCTATATAAATGTAGACTTTGCTGACATGTTCACTGACAGGATTATTTTACTAGTCGACGGTATGCTGTTAAATATTCGAATGTAAATAAATAATAGGTTGTTAATTGACTTCTTTTAGTTTATGTGTGCTGCGTGGAGCCTAGTAGACTGATGGAAGTAAGTGGGGAGCTTAATGTTGAATGGTCATGTGTTGATGAATACGCTGGTGACCCACAGTATGTGCATAAATCAAATGCTAGTGGTCTGATAATATTTTGGGATATTTACGAAGATATTTATCGATGTGTGCTATGAAAGGTTAAAAATGTCTAGTAAAATTATAGAGTAGGTCTCTTGTTTCGGAGACTTTTGTCGTAAGGCTTAACAAAGATCGACTTTGAAGGGATAGGATTTTGAAGATGTGTGGTACTGAGCATGTCTTGGCTGTAGCTATATCAGCACTGAAGCTCCCCTGAACTGTAGATGAGAGGTACAAAAAAATTGACTTTGGACCTAGCCTGGTATCGTATAAATTATTTTAGTCATGTGTTGTAGTCATTTGGAGTCAGTTGGATGTTATGTGTAGCTCTACATAATAAAATTTACATTTGAGTAGTTTAAATTTTGTTTGGATTCTGAAAGTTCCATTGATTACAGACTCTTGCTCCTCTATTAAGTCTAAATTAACCGTGTATGTAGGATGTGTGATTAGTTGATTGTATATATAATTTAAATTCTCATTCCTTGAAATTCCTAATTTTTTTAAGTAATAACAATGGATGATGTATTGACTTGCGTATTATACAAGCGGACACTGTTATTTAAGCGAGTCTTTGGCTGCATATAAGTCTGGTATATGAATATTGATGTGTATCCGAACTCAATTGTAGCAACGTTGAAATCGGTACAAATCCCAATGGTGGCGGGGTCAACGACTGCAGAGATCTTGACGGAGGGTCTCATGTCTTCACCGGGGTCCCTGACGACGGAGGCGATGATGACGAAGCAGATCCCTATGACAACGATGAGGGAAGCTCCAGAGATTCCGATAATAACGAAGCTACCATCTCCAGAGATCCCGATGTATGGCTGTATCTACTGTCTCTTCACTACAAGAGACTTCAATGTGTTCATTATCGAACGCAGAGGAGACTCCGATACCTGCAAATACACCGCATTTCGTAAATAAAACATTTTGTGAGCAATTCCCAGCTTCTGCATCAGTCGTGTATACTTCAGATTCTTTGGCATCCAGTACAGATGATCTGTTAATGTCGACTGGGAAATCTCCAGCTCATGCAACATACGGGACTTCGTCGCCTACAACAGCAGTGCACATTGAAAGTAATATACTTTCCGAGCCGTCGGTGACTAACGGTCTAACGACGAGACATCTGTGTACGTACTGTAGCAAAAGTTTTAAATACCGACAACATGCAAGAAGACATGAAAATCATGTCTGTAGAAGAAACGTTAATCGTTGAAATTTCCGTGTGAGCCATGTGGTGTACATTTCACAAACAAAAGTAATTTGATTAGGCATTGTAAAAGCAAAGTTAATTTGCAAGTTGTACATCGGGGAAGCGATGGTAATTGTGATGAGTATCTCTATCAGTGCCGCTACTGTGGTAAACGTTTTGAACGAGTACGAAGTACACGCATCCATGAAAGGCATGGCTGCAGAAGAAATCTTGACCGTGTAAAATTTCTGTGTGAGAAGTGCGGTGTACAGGTTACACGAAAATTTTACTTGAAAAAACATTAACAATTTTGTAAAGACGGGTTTCTAGCATAATTTCTGGCCCTCTAAGGTGTTACACTCCTGATCTGATGTAACGTGATCTGTATGAATTATTTGTATTTTTTCACTCTTAATACGAACTATAATAATTTATTTTAATAATGTTGAATGTCGCATGGACTGAGAAATGTAAAAAATATATACAGTGTCAGATTTTAATGTGTATAAATGTAAAATTTTAAATAAATTATAGAATTAAAGAATTTTTTATATATTTTTCCCTAACCTGCATCGTTTATCTTAATTCAATAAACTACATGTGTCACGTAATTTAGGTTGGATTTGAAATGTCCGTTTTGACTTGTTTGTGTGTATTCTTTTTTTATCAATAATGCTGAAGACTGTTTTTTTTTTGTTAAATTATTTTTGACTGTGTATGTCATCTGCATTCTTAAGATTTTTATGGGAGATGTTTTGGTAATGTGCTGGTACAGGTAATGCCGTAACATTAGAGCAAATCTGATAGGAACTTGATTTATTATGTTTGAGAAATAATTTATTACTCCCCGAAATAAAACTAATATACTTGTGGGAAATTTATGGTCTTAAATCGTAACCTGTCATATATTGGTGTACACTACGGAGGTGATATTAAAAAATTAAAGAATGATTATCAATTGACCACACTTCGGGGTATGCTGGTGCACTGGATGGTCTGTATCAGTAAGATTCTGGATACTTGGAAAGCTGTTCTTCGTCCAAGTAACTCACTCCGTTGCTGATTACTAACATGAATTTTTACAACATGGGAAAATGAATGTATACTGGCTAAGGTCTTGATTTAAAATATTTTGCTGCTTATAATTATCAGAGTATTGAGTATGGTATGTAGGAATCGACTCCTCTCGTATATGTGCTTTACATTTATTTTTGTAGGTAGCAAGATATACATTCGTAGGCTGATTTTCTGCTCTGGTTCAGTGATGTATACTTTGAAGTGGTTCCAGCAAGTACTTTACGTATGCTGGATTACGATTTCACTGGAGTTTTACGTGAAATGGGTTGGAAGGCTAGCGACGTGATGTATGCATGTCTTGAGCAAAAATATGACTGCCGCAGTATTCTGCTAGCTTGCAACTCCCGCGCGAGGGGTCAATGTTCATTTGCGGGTGACGGTAGGCGTGTCTCGATCGTGTAGTCTCTGTCTCTATCCTTGAGAATTTTTATTTTGAGGTTGACGTGCTTGAATTTATGTACTTTTGACTGGTCGCACGTGAATAAGTTTAAATTCGTATGCATTGTAAGATATTTTTCTACATGAGGTAAGAAAAATACATAGATGCTACATTGACTGAGATATGTATCGAACACATGGTTCTTACCCTATGAGTGACTAGCACTTGTTTGACCTATCTCCACTAACCCTCGTTTACTTTGTGATATAGATGGGACATGGTTGTTTTCAGACAGATGATGGTTAAAATGACTTGGACAAAGTGTCCTTTGTAGAAATTACTATGTGTGGTAATTATTTTAGACGAAGAGATAATTTAGTAAAACACGAAAAAATAGCGTGAAGGTTTTTTTTATGTGTAAACAAATTATTGATAGGATGGTTTTGTATGTAGAATTGTTAGTATACCACATCTCTTGAAGAACACTGCATGGTATATATAATGAAAGACTCTTGGGCTCAAGAAACTAAACTATAGGTGGAAAGGATGATGCGGTTCCTATGATTAAATGAAAGGAACTTTGATGATTTTTTTTCTATATACTAAGATGATTTAATTGAGTTTGCGATGATGGGTTGAAGGATTAAATAATAAAACTGGACTGATAGGCTTTTACAGAAAATGAGAATGGAGCTCACAAGATCATAGATTGTGGTACATCTCTGACAACTGAAATGTGGAAACGATATCATAAAATGAGTGATATTGATGCAACTCATGATAATATTGATGACAGCTATGATGATGATTTACATCTGTGATAGTGACATGGACGCGGAGATTTTAAGACAAATAATATTATTAATATAGAAAAGATGGAAGCCTTAGCACGCTGATCGTGACGAGAAAAAAATATTGAAGGATGTTGATGGTATCGGGAAGACTGAAACTAATGAAGGTATCAACACTGTGAAAAGTGAGAATACATTCAAGCCTATATTTAGCAGATCCTCCATACTTTGTATAAATGGTGGACTCCTGAAAAGGAAGCATACAGACGATGAAGACACTTCGACATCAACGATATTGAGTTCTTGCAGTAATCTGGGTGAAGACGTTGTCTTCTACGGTGATTGCTACAGTGACTCTGAGGCTGTTTACAAGGCATAGACTGTGATGCAGAACCTAAAGCTGACAAGATCGAAGAATGTGGTGGTGCCCTGAGACCGAAGCGATGGAAACGTCGTGTTATAATAAATAAATCTGATCAAGCTTGTGATGATCGCTGGCTAGATGATGAAAGTAACCGTGAGGATGGTGTTAAAACGGAAGACACCAGAGATCATAATATTTATAATAAACATACAATGAAGATGGTGGCAGAAGAGATTGATTCCACATCATGGAAAGATCCAAAAATATTGGTTGTCCGGCTAAGAGTGATGGTGGCATCTGTTCGTAGAGGGAACTACTCGCATATCGTGGAAGTATCGACCATACTTAAAGAACTTCGGAACGCTGGCTACATACAATAATCATTTGATTAACTGTCATGTGTGTACTAATGAAAAATAAAAAGAATTATTTATATTTTAAAAAAGTATGATTTATTTCTTGTATCCTGATTTCCAAATAAACCTGTGTTTCCTCTACTGTATGTGTGATCATTCCGTTTCCTGTGTGTACTGTGTGTACGTTCCGATTTCCTGTGTGTACATTCCGTTTTCCTGTGTGTACATTTCGTTTTCCTGTTTGTACATTTCGTTTTCCTGTTTGTACATTTCGTTTTCCTGTTTGTACATTTCGTTTTCCTGTTTGTACATTTCGTTTTACTGTGTGTACATTTCGTTTTCCTGTTTGTACATTTCGTTTTCCTGTTTGTACATTTCGTTTTCCTGTTTGTACATTTCGTTTTCCTGTGTGTACATTTCGTTTTCCTGTGTGTACATTTCGTTTTCCTGTTTGTACATTTCGTTTTCCTGTTTGTGCATTTCGTTTTCCTGTTTGTACATTTCGTTTTCCTGTTTGTACATTTCGTTTTCCTGTTTGTACATTTCGTTTTCCTGTTTGTACATTTCGTTTTCCTGTTTGTACATTTCGTTTTCCTGTGTGTACGTTACGTTTCCTGTGTGTACTGTGTGTACGTTCCGTTTCCTGTGTGTACGTTCCGTCTCCTGTGTGTACTGTGTGTACGTTCCGTTTCCTGTGTGTACGTTCCGATTTCCTGTGTGTACTGTGTGTACGTTCCGTTTCCTGTGTGTACTGTGTGTACATTGCGTGTTGGAGCCGAGTAGACTTGTATCCATGTAGCTTCATAGACATGTAGTTTCGTAGTCATGCGGTCTTTTAGTCATGCAGTCTCTCAGCCATGTATAACTCGGAACCAGCTAGATCCTCTTAGACTCGTAGCCTTGTAGCCTCGTAGTCTCTTAGACTCGTAGCATTGTAGCCCAATATCATTGGAGCTGTTGGAGCCATTTGGAGGCTGTTGGAGCATTTGGAGGCTGTTGGAGCATTTAAAGCTGCTGGATCATTTGGAGCTAAGAAGTAGTCGTTGCACGTCTATGCAAAGCTAAATGTTTATAAGTTTGCTGGCTTTCGCAAGTGATTCTGTAGTAGGATAGAAATTGTGTAATAAATATTATGTTTGTAAAAGACTTTGTGGTTTTTTATTTCTCTAACCGAACGCTTTTCTGGTATTTAAATTAAATTTATTTTAGCTTCGTCCAGAATCGTGCCAAGGACCCTAGACGACCTAATTAATCAGTATATTGTTTGCAAATTTATTTTATAAATTTTTAACTTTTTCCTGAATTTTTAGTTAAATTATTACGAAAATTCCAAGATGATGGTCTTGATGTCGGATAGGATGATGGTAGTAGAGGATTTAAAGTCTCTTAAGAATTTTGAACATGGTTTATTGAAATTATTATTATTTTTTTCATAAAATTAAACATTATTGCATCATTCAGGGATCGAACCAAGGACTGGAGCGGATCAAATCAATATGTAAGTTAATGAGTGATTTTGTTGATGAATTTTGGATTTTTTTCCGCTTTTCTAGCTACATTATTACATGATTTCAAGATGGCTGCCGAATTTCAAGATGGCGGGGGCACCTCGGTAATAAATGATTACTGCACTGTTGCGGGTTAGAATAAAATCATCCAGATGGAAATGTACTCTATAATACAAGTACACACACAAGATGGTGTACTCCGACAGGTGGTAGCTCCTGGTAGCATGTATTGAACATAAAATGACGGATCCGTGATGGACGACAAGGACAAAGTCAAATTTAAAGGACAAAGTCAAATTTCAAGGTCAAGGTCAAATTTCAAGGTCAAGGGCAAATTTCAAGGTCAAGGTCAAAGTTCAAGGTCAAGGACAAAGTTCAAGGTCAAGGACAAATGTGTGGTGACTAGATACTTATACTAACATGGTATCAGCACACTCTAGCGGTCGAAAACAAGATGATGATCTCCAGCGGGTGATTTCAAGATGGCGGTCGTCACGAAAAGTGCAACGGTGGTTTTAAGGATTTTTTTATTATTTAATTAGGTTGATTAATTTTTTTAATGATTTTTGAAATTTTTCCCGATTTTCTAACATAAGAATTACGGATTTTCAATATGGCGACCATAACGATAATTGCAACAGTTACGTCTTAATACAAGATGGTGGTTCTGTCTCGAACAGGTGGTGCTATTATTACTTTAAATTAAAAAAATTACAAGTCCAAATATGCATGTTATTTTTTTTATATACCTTATTTAATTTTCAGTCTGGTAAATGTCTCGATAGCCGAGCGGTTAAAGGCGTATGTTTTCCAACCTAGAGATCAGAGCTGTGATGGTTCGAATCACAGCGCTTCCAATATATTTTTCATAAAAAAATAAATTTAATATGTCGATAAGGATCATAATAGCTCTGGTAGGTAATGGAACATCGACCTTATGTGATGAGACAGAGCGACGCTGTCGCTCTCTAGGAACAAACGACGGAAACAAAGTTGTCGGTATCCAAGATAGCGACCTCCAGTGGAACAGAAAAAAAATCAAGAGCGACGCTGTCGCTCTCTAGGAACAAACGACGGAAACAAAGTTGTCGGTATCCAAGATGGCGACCTCCAGTGGAACAGAAAAAAAATCAAGAGCGACGATGGTGCTATCTAGGAACAAACAGCTGAAACAGAGTCGTCGGTATCCAAGATGGCGGCCTCCAGTGGAACATAAAAAAAATCAAAAGCGACGCAGGCGCTATTTAGGAACAAACAGCTGAAACAGAGTCGTCGGTATCCAAGATGGCGGTCTCCAGTGGAACATAAAAAAATCAATATGGCGACAGAGATGAAAATTTCATCATAATGAGTGGGGCGCTCGATTTAAATATGTCGGATCCAAGATGGCCTCCATGATCTACTTGTCCCGTTACGTTGTGTCCCGTTACGTTGTGTCCCGTTACGTTGTGTCCCGTTACGTTGTGTCCTGTTACGATGCATCCAAGATGGCGGATCCAAGATGGCGGATCCAAGATGGCGGATCCAAAATGGCCGCCGGGGTCAAGGTCAAGGTCAGAGGTCAAGGTCAAGGTCAAGGTCATCCAAGATGGCCGCCGTGTCGTCACAATCCAAGATGGCGGTCGGCTCCACAGGCTCCACAACCTGAATCCTGCCGTCGGACATACATTCGTATACTACTATTTCTTGTAATTGGCGGCTGTCTGAAAATGACTAAATTGCCGTGCTGGAACATTCAGGTCGATTTGCTACCACCCTGATTGGCTTGATTAGTATATCAAGAGAAAAAATATACCTGAAAGAAACACAACTAAACACGAAACAGAACAATCTACACTATTTTACCTTTTAGTTCATCTTGAATTTTTTTCGTGAAACATACGTGAACCTATTTTTACATCCACACTGACCTGATTGAAACATACCAGTTATTCAGATTTTTTTTCTAATGACAGTATGTAAAGTTAGCAAAAGACCACTTCAAATACACGTTTTTTTCTCTATTTTCTGTGTTAAAATATGTAAGAAATTTTGTTCATTCAAATGTGAACAACTTTGGCTTATTCTTCATCTTGTCTGTTTAAATGGTTTGCTATGCGAAGTAAAATTATTCTGCATTAATATACTTAACCATATGACAATATTCTGAGTTGTTTGGCTCTCTAACTGTAGACTTTTTTATTGTGATTTTTATTAGGACTATGAAAGTGTGCATGTCCTACACGCAAATTTTGCTGTTGTTATTTACCGAAAATAGTTTTCAAAATATTTACAGTAGTATATAAATGTTCCTCCGAGCTCTGTGGTCGAAGTGTGGTGTCGGTGTCGGTGTCCGGCATCTTGGAATGTGAAATCACGGCAGCCATCTTGGATGACCTTGACCTTGACTTTGGATCTTTACTTAGACACTGGCGGCCATCTTGGATCCAACATATTGGATTCCGCAGGTTAAATTTTCCCCCATTTTGTTTTCCAGAACTACCCGCCATTTTGAATTATGACTTCATCGTTGAAATTATCGTTACGGCCGCCATCTTTAAAAATTAAATATATTATGTCATGTGTCCACTGTTCACACCTAGTGAAGACAAAAATAAAAATGGTGACCGATCCTTCCTCCACGGAAGCTACCAGCAGTCTAACCTGCCAACACTAATGCAAAAATATGTATATCGCCAGCTATATGTCGTCACTTCCGCCATCAGGATATCGTCTGCTGGAAGCCCCATATATATTTTTTGTCTGCTAGAGGATGCTGCCACCATATTAGTTTAATTTTTGTCCACTAGAGTGAAATATTCACTTATTGATAATTTATCCGCTATATCGGATGCCATATTGAAAATCTGTAAGTTTTCTAAAAGTAAATCAGGAAAAATTTTAAAAAATTATCAAATAAATAATTCAAAAATGTTTTAATAAATACATTCCACCATATTAGAACTATGACATCATGGCAACCATATTGAACATTCGCAATAATTATCAGAAAAAATAAAAAAAAAAACAAATAAAAAATTCATAAAAATATAATAAAACAAACTTTAATAAAAAAAAACCGCACTTCATGGATTTTTAAGTTATAACCCGGCGAGGACATAATAAAACTGACGACAGATAATTTCTCTAAGGAAGACACCGAAAGACTGACCTACCATAAATGGCAAGGTATATTTATCGCATGTAGTATGGCATCACGTCCGCCATTATGTTTTCATCTGTGCAAGGCCGCCATACTAACCAAAAATGCGGGAAATAATTCAAATATTCATAAAATTTGGTTTATTAAATTTTTTTTTTGATTAGCTCGTTTTTTGTTCTTGGTTGGATCCTTTTTTTGGTGCGAAGAATGTAATTTCAGGTAAAAAATAATGAATTCATTAGAATATTGTAAAAAGGACCTAAAAGTGGTATAAATTCCTCATCTATCAGCTTCCAATTGAGTCAATAGATTCTTGTCCTTTTTTCGATCCTTGGCGAATACAAAAAAAATAATTTTACTGAAATATAACGTATTTAATAAAACATGATGAAAAAATACTAAAAGTGATTAAAGTTCCTTATAGACCAGTCATCAGTAAACAACCGATACCATCTTGGCCGCCTTTTCGTAAATTTTTACGCTATATATTCAGTAAAAATTCCAAAAATCATCGAAACATTTTTAATTTAATCTTTGATTTCCTAGATCAATTCCCGTCCTTCCTTCGACTCACAGTCAAAACGAGTAACAAAAACTTAGAATATTTTTTTTATTCTGTATTCCATTACCTTTTGAGGAGTTTAATAATCATTTTTTCTAGGAAAACGACTGTATAAAAGATACCTGTCCAAAAAAATAAATAAATACGTTTTCGCTATGCCTAACATGGTAATCTAATTTTTCAATACTTGGAACACCTTCTAACCAAGTCTTGTAGAATGTTAGGCGTATAGGCCAAATGTCTTCATACCACGAGGCCAGGCCATGCTTGTGGCCTGGCTTGTGGCTGAGGTGGTGGCTTCTGACGGAGGTGCCGGTCAATGACCGTTTGCTCTGACGTCGCGACGGCCATTTTGGACTCAAAAATGACTCAAAATGACTCAAAATTCCTAATAATTTCCCATTTTATTCGGATCAAAAGCTTTATCATGGATTTTGGCTGAGATGATTCAATCGAATTCATCCGGCCTGATTTTGTCAACTAACCAAATCAAAATGTGCGCATGAGGCAAATCACGCTTTTTTTCATTCAACGGAGTACATCAAACAACGAATTTTCCCATACAAATGGTGCTTTATGATGAAATCCATCAGAGATTTTAATTTTTGTTTAAAAACTCTGGCAGTGATATAATGTCTGTCAACAGGTATTTGGCTGGGTATCAGTTCCTTCTTTATTTAGATTCTTTGAGGATTACAGGTGAATGTTATGAATAGGTCTGGGCGGCCATATTGTCTAACATACGACATCACATCTTGTGTTTACTCGTGCACTTGGCCCAGGTTTTCCAAAGTAAGTGGCCGGCAAATTTGCCATTCTTCCCACGTTTTTCGCATCGCCGTTGGCATTAATTGCATCGCGGAGATGGATGTATTTTTCAGATCGCAGCTGTTTTTGGTTCAAACGAATATGTGTCAATCGCTCAGTATCAATTTTGACATACATATCAACAGCGAACTGATGGAAAAGACGGCGACACTTTAAAATATGATTTATTTAACCTTCACAGATGATAAATCTGTATGAATAAAAATTCATAGTAGTAGTATACAAATGTATTTCCTGAAACTGGGTTCTGGGTGTGGATTGAAGATTGTCGACGCCATATTGGATTGTGACGTCACGGCGGCCATCTTGGATGGTTGTGACCTTGACCTTTGACCTTGACCTTGACCCCGGCGGCCATTTTGGATCCGCCATCTTGGATCCGCCATTTTGGATGACGTCATTGTGTTATAGAAAATTCCGGCGTTGTGTGTTCCGCCATATTGGATTATGACGTCACCGTTGCAATTTCCGTTACGGCCGCCATCTTTAACTTTTTTATTTATTATCCGATTTTAATGAAATTTTTTTAAAAAATTATAAAAAAATTAAATAATAAAATTTTAATAAAATGATTACAAAAAACAAACATGTACGACACGGAGTTCGGAGTCCTCGGTTCGAACCCGACGAGTGCAAAAAAAATTAAAAATGGCGACAGGCTCCTTCCTTAATGGTGTCTGCAGGCAGACTGACTCCCACCACTTTTCTTAAAGCATATATATCGTCACCTAGTATGACGTCATGTCCGCCATCTTGTCTTCGTTGCTGGAGACCACCATCTTGTTTTCGGCCGCTAGAGTGCGCTGACACCATGTTAGTTTAGTTCTTATCCGCTAGAGTTCAGTAATCATTTATTACTGTGACACCCGCCATCTTGAAATTTGGACGCCATCTTGAAAATCCGTAATTATTTAGCTGGAAATTCGGGAAAAATTCTAAAATTCATTAAATAAATCACTCATTAACTTACATATTGATTCGATGGATTCCCGTCTTTGGTTCGATACCCGATCGATGCAATTATGTTTAATTTTATGTAAAAAAATAATTGCCATAAACCATGTTCAAAATTCATTAAATAAATTTGTAATCTATATACTGATTGAATAGATCGACTAAGGTCCATGGTTCGATCCCTGACCTATACCAAACAACAACTTTAATTTTAAAAAATACCACTAAAGTGTAAGGTTTGAGTAAATAAAAACACCGCAAGTTCTTTTAAAAAAACTTTTATTACATACATACTACACTACTACAAGTACAAAAAAAATACACAGACAAATTACTAAAGTCTTGGTTAAGATTTATTTCCGCATTTAATCTTGTGCTGTTCAAGACACTGTATAGCTGTGAGTCCTGATTTTCGAGGTCGATTAGCAAAATACTTAAAGCACATCTTACACATATAAATCTTATGTTGATGTTTTGTAACCTGGGGTCTCACAAGTCGGGAGAAGTTTTTGATGTAGCAGTAGTGTGCAGAACCGACTTCACTTGTCACAAGCAACAAATCGAAATGATTTTTTCTTTCTTGTTTGGTTACCCGAATCGGACACACCTTATTATCCTCATTTAGCGCATACACATTAACTGAGACTTCAGGGTTATTTTTCTCAAAAACTTTTATCTGATTTAACGGTGGCGGATAGCACAGTCCATCGAAGTTGTACTTATTCTCCAAAGCATAATACCTCTTATCAACACGGTTTTGATGACTTCCCTCGACAAATCTTGCCAAAATACTCCATTTAAAACAAAACTGGTCCTTGAAGTTTTGGCAATTGACTACTGCTCTTTTGTTGACTATCGCCTCAGGTAAGGCAATAAATGATGATGTCTGATGGTATGGAAGCATACTATCACTTGATTCGTTTCCTATGCACATAATCTTGTGCCTGTCCAGACTGTTACAATGCGAAAAAACCTTATCGCATTTGTCGCACTTATATGTCTCTCAAGAGATTGTCAGAGACCTACTGCAGGTTATTGATGCACCACAATATTTGCATTGATGCGATGTACGCTCTTCATTAGTTGAAGAATCCATTGCTGATGATGAAACTTCAGCTGATGGTGGAACAGCACGTATCGTTGTCTTCTCTGCAGCAGGTATCGGGATCTCCACAGCTGTCGACACCTCAGCCATTGAGCTCTCCGCTGCCGTGGTCTCCTCTGCAAATGGTATCGGGATCTCCGACTCAATCATCGTTGCTGCCATCGAGGTCCCAGCTGCTGTCGGTAAACATTCTATTCCGGTCGACATAACTAAATCTCACGAAACTTAATGGAGAGAGCACGTCCGTACTGCACCGCGACCAGAGGTGAACTGCGGGTCCAGTCGTCCGAACCTCGCTTATATACCCGCGGTCTACTGGTATACCTCATGAGTCAAAATATTGTCTGTATTTAAAATTTTTTTATTAGGTATCTAAAAATTGTAGAAATAAAAAGCATATGAGTTCAAGTTTTACACATTTATTTATAAAAATTACACAAATACATATTAGGTTAAGGAATCAAGCATTTTCACAAGCACAGTCTTTAATGCCGCACGAACTGACACGTCGACTCCGGTTCCAACTGGTTCGTTGACTCCGGTTCCAACTGGTTCGCAGGCCACAGGATCAGGAACACAGGTTTCCAGCTGGTCATCTTCTGCGACGTTGACAACTCCGACAAGACATGGTCGATGACGTCTGTGACCACGTCTACGCCTGGGCTTTGGCTCAGTGCTAATTGGGACAGATTCACTGCCTGAACTGCGACGACGAGACACACACCGTTTGGACGTCTGCGTAGAAGCATCACAGGTCGCAACAGGTTGCAACACGTCCATGTTTGGTGTTGCACGTGAAGACGAGGCGACTACCTCAGCGATGCTAGCAGGAAGGATTGTGTGTGGTCTCATGTGATAGACGACACAGTTTCCAGGTTCGCAACAATCTACCAGCTGCTGGGTCGGTTCGTAGGACACAGGAAAGTGCGCAAACCGCCAATGCTGAGCGCCTCCATCACAGGTTTCTGTATATGTACGTAGATACCCGGAATCCCAGTAGCTGTACTCGACACTGCTGAAGCTAGGTCTTGCGCTCACGTACACGTTAGCAGGATGAAACGTAAACATCTTCTTGCAGGTCGAACGTCAACTGAAGGCATGTACGTAGGTACGCCATTTATATATGCAGGCTCCTACTAACACTGTGTGTGCCATTTCTGCATTAACTGCGAGTTTGTACAGGCACAGACACGTTCAAACTTGTCACGTGGCTGCATGTCATATATTGCACTAAGCTTGCGCAGGGAAGGACAGCCGTAGTCGGTCTGTATATCTACGATTTCAGCTGCTCTGTCGTCACACAACTTGCTCAGCCATTTCTTCTGTTCAGGTCCGGCAACGTAGATTGTTTCGTTTTGAACTAGTAAATCTTGAAGTGTGTTTTTCACTTGGTGGTACGGAATTTTTCCTTCGTCCCACTCCAGGCCATGGTAGTATTTACATAGCCATTCGTTCGAGCGTTTACTTTTTTCGTCTAGTAGTTTCCAAGGATACGGAGGTCGGAAGCTGCGGGTTCGAGTCTTGTCTCCAGAGGTGACGGAAATTTCTTTGAGAACAAAGCCGTTTTGGCTCTGAAAACCTTGCAGGTTGCAGTACATCTTGTCGCTAGCAATGCTCGATCGTAACTGAATTATTATCGCAAACGAAACAGTATTTAAGTCAGAATTTTCACAAGTTTGTCTCGACAATTGTACGAAGCAAGCCGATCGTGAAGTATCAGACAAAAAGCGTAGGTGTTTGGGGGAATATTTCCGCTAGTCGTTATCTCGATCCTACAGTCGATGATGTTTGAATTTATTCGATCATCCTGTTTGGAAACGTCAAACACCATTAACGGAGCCTTGTTATTGAAACTGTCTGGACTCAGTATCGGTGACTGTATTTGCCCATAGTAAGCTTGCTGAAACTTGGCGTACATTTGATATGCTAGAAGAAATCTTCCACTTTCAAAATCCATGTTCATGTCAACGTACGGATAACTTTCGCTGTTTAAAAATATTTTTACATTGCGTATTTGACAGTTATCGAATACGGAGCGACTTACTCCTGCATTGAGCTGCCTTCCGGTCTGAAGCCCAACGATGATGTATCTTGGTTTTTTTCGTAGCGAAGCTGGACTTTACTATCCAATTGATACGCTGACTATGAGGCAAGCCGGGATAAGTTTCCAGGCTCCAGGATCGGAATGGCACATCGAAGTTCTTGCCATTTTCTATGTTCTTCAACATCTTGACTCGTTCAACGGTGCTCACTTGGATGTGGGGCAGCATCCACTCGATAGACTGTAGTGTTAGCGAGACATCTTGAGGGTTTTCTGCAGCGGTGACAATTGCATTAATGTACGTGTTGGCTAGAAGCAGTACGAGCTCTTGTTTCGAATTAATGATTATATGCTTGTAGTCCTCAGCGAATCCAAGAAGCATGGACAGAGGAACACAAACTTCGAACTTCCCTTCGGCATAAACCGGAAGCTTATATTCATCCTCGAGAGCCCAACCGGCCATCTTTGCAGCAGACAGTTCATTTGGAGTGAGCGAAAGGTAATTTTTCATAGCAGATGTTATGCCTACATCTCTCGTCTGGTCTACCTCGACACCATTGAGTACATATGTAATGCGCTCGATTAGGTGTAGAATACCATTGCAGGATATTGATGTCGTTGTCGGGTGCGTACCATCCGCTTTTGTAAGCGTGCCTCTTATACGTAGAAATGACTGCGAAGGTAAAGTACAAATATCTTGGTGTTGTACTGCAATGCGTACTTCCGATGGTAGTGCGTACGGTCCGAGCAGGAAAGGCTGGTACTCGTGCAATTCCATTTTCGTAATGCTGTCTTCAAAAATGACCGGATCTTCCACGTTGAGGATTTCGTCTTCCATATTTATTCGGCACTTGTCCAATACTGAGAAGATACTTAATGTTGTCAGGTGTTAATGCACCGATGTCTGGTAGAGAACTGTTCTTATTCAAGGCAATACGATTTCTTTTATAACTGTTCGGTGTTACGAACTTTATGCCCATCGCTTCAAGTGCAGACGTAATGTAATTTCTTCGTCTTGAAAATTCACCAATCGACCTCGCTGGTCAACGATTCGGACGACGACTTCGTGTGCGCACTTCACGACGACTGGAACGTAAATGATACTTTGCGGTACTTCTACCAGTTTATATCCTGGCGGGACCATCGGTGAAAACTCGTGCAGCATGTTGCTTAGTCTTCCGTTGAGATACGTTCCACTTGCCAAATTACAGTTTATTCGTATGACATTCACAGGCAAAATGTTTACTGCGCGCGTAGATTCGTACGTTCTTCCTGTATCATACACCTTTGATTCGAATCCGAGCATGGTACCTATGGTGCCAGGTTTCGTAAAGTCGAAATTTTCACTGCATGTTAGAATACTTTTTTGAGTGTTTGGATTTCCACGCAGTTGAAAGTCTACATCCTGTGGTAACATATCCCTGATGTAATTTGCAATGTCGTCAATTTCGTAAGAGCCAACAGGTAACTGTATTTCATGAGCGGTCCCATCGCTTTTCAGGAAGCAGATCTTGCAGTTTTCCTCGTCGATATTAGGTATATCATTATACGTTTGAAAATCTACGAGTCCGATACACCATTCTCCGACTAAATCCAGAGGCGGGAAATGAACCGCCCGCAGCTCAGATGCGTGACCTGTCAGGGTAAGTGTTATCGACATGACTAATAAATTATCATCACTGCACAACCTTTAAGTAGCAATTTTTTTTTATTTGTCAGCTAATTTTTGTTTGTTAAAAAGCGAAGACACAAGTGTCCGCAGTTTGTTTGATTAGGCTTCTGTTCCGTTTCGTAATTGTAAAACAACGTAGTGGACCGGCCCAGGTACTGTCGCAGTTCTGGCGGAGGCCTCAAATTACCGAAACTGTTGTAGTACTCGGCCATGTTTCCAGTCTTTACATAGGCCACCCAGTGCGTGCCTCGACCCGCTGACGTGTTTAAATTAATTATGGCGCACTCACGTGTCTTTGGCTTACTGGGCAAAGTGTCTCGCATTAACACGCCGCGGAAATTTGGTATTTTCAGTTTGCGTGCGTACTTTATTTAATCTACGTTGGTGAGCGGACGTTTCGGCAAAGAACTTAGGATTTTTTCATTCGTTTCTTCCTCATGCCTCGTCCTGTCTTGTGAGGTTGCAAGTAGAGTCCTGCGCCGTTTTTTTTACCGATGGCAATGGCTTCCATGTTGGCATTGTGTCGCTGTGCTTCTTTTAACTGCTTGCGCTCATTCTTCGAAGTGTTGACTGCCCGCACTATACCGCTCGTTGCACCGATGAGGCCGCCGAGAGCACCCAATGCAGGCAAAAGCAAAGGAAGAAATCCTCCTATAATCTTCTTGTCGAGAGTCTGTAATTTTTGCTTGGCTTTTTGCACGCCTGCGCCAGTCTTGCGCTTCTTGGTCTTGCGTGAGTTAGTCTTTGACTTGATGGAGCTGGTTCGTCGAGCACCCAGTCCTAATTTCGTCTTTGCCTTCATGATTTTAGATACGCCCCACGCTGCGATTTTCTCTCCTAGTCCCGCGTCCGGCGATTTGCTTATATCTTCGGCTTCCTGTGCCAATATCTGATCTGCTCTGTGCCTAGATTCCAGATCCTTGCTTAATGAATATGCGATATCGTGCTGCTTGCACTTTTCGTCGAGAGAATTAATGCCCACATCACCTCGAGCTAACCTTTTCGCTAGTTTAGTCCCGGGGCCGCAAAATCTGTAGCCGGGAATGTGTAGCTCGAATGGCAGATTGTTTATCAGCGAGTTCACAAGTCCTGCACCGATGTGTTTTTTGTTCTTACCTCTTCGAGTCATTACGCACAACTGACCAGAAAGTATAAATACGCTTCTTTTATACAATTACTTTAGTACAATGCAGGTCGTCAAGCAAGACGTGTGTTTGCCCGTGCGCATTACGCAAGACGATGTATTTAGTGCACGTGAATCACGACATGGCTTACTGTTGCCTTCTGCCGTACGATGCATAATGGCGGGTCCGTCAAACTGTGGCAAGACGTGTGTTTTACTGAGTTTACTGGAGGAACCAAATGGTCTTCGGTTCGAGAACGTCTACTTGTATTCCAAGTCGTTGCAACAGCCAAAGTACCAGCGCCTAGCATTTGTTCTACGATCTGTGGATGGTCTGGAGTATTTTCCGTTTAGCGATAATACCGATGTTGTACCTCCAAGCGAAGCAAAAGCCAATTCCGTGTTTGTTTTCGACGATGTAATGTGCGAGAAACAAGGCATAATACAAGAGTACTTTTCCATGGGCAGACACGCCAAGGTAGACTGCGTTTACCTGTGTCAGACGTACAGTCGTATTCCAAAACATCTCCTACGAGACAACGCAAATGTCATAGTTTTGTTTCGCATGGACGAACTTAATTTACGCCACGCTTTTGATGATCACGTAAACACCGACATGACATTCCAGGAATTCAAAGACATGTGCTCCTTGTGTTGGAAAGAAGAACACGGATTCCTAGTTATAGTCAAAGACTGGCCTCTATATAAGGGCAGGTACAGACGAGGTTTCGATCAGTTTATCACCAAACATGAGTCATAGCATTTCGAAATTCGGTCGTAGCAGTCGAGACTTACGTACTGCTCTCAAGTCTCATGACGACGTTATCCGCAAATACATTTCGCTACTGGCTCAAAAAATAAACGGGGTGAAAAAGGAATTACTTGAGTACCTCGTAGCCATAGACCAGCGCGTGGAAGCTTCGGATTCTCGCATTCGCGACATGATCGAAGTTTCGAATGCACAAAGACGGGACGATCTGAGGACTTTTCAAAGTAGTCTGAAAGCATCACTATCTCAATCGTCAACAAATTCAGATTTGGCCAAACACAAGAAAGAAGTTTCTGCGAACGAATAGAAAAGTATAAAAGGAGGTCTTGCAATAAGTTTTCAGCCAGTACAATGTCGGACCTGGCCAGTGACCTTCATCGAGCTATACAGTCTGTTCGCGAAAAATATTTACTTGCTAGACGAACCAGACTTGCACGTGAGATGGAAAATGAGGAGATATTTAAACCAATCACTAGTCGCCTCGACGAACTTAAAAACAAGGAAGAACCAGGCATCATTGTGAAGACAGAAGTTGAAGATGAAATTCCGACTGTAAAGAAGAGAAAGTATGAACCAGATCGAGAAGAAGAGGACTTAACAAGTACAGAGTCCATGCACAAGAAGAAAATACCGAAAAAGGGACATCAAGTTAATGCAATGGTCCGACCATACCTGATATCGTTTACGAGCCGGAATAATGACACGACCTACGGAGTGTACAGAAAACATAATAAATGGTTCCTCGGTGCTAAAGAAATAGACTTTCTACCAGGAAATATCGTGCGCGTAGCAGAGTTCAAAACGCGCGGGACTCCGGGTCTGTACGAATTGCTGTTTCGCAGGGAGCCTAAAGGATATTCTCACAACGACTTACAAGAGTACAAAAAACTGCTAGAGCTAACCAATGCACATTTTCGCGATAACGATCCAGATAGTGGTGTATATAAAGACGTAGATCATGAAAAAATCGACATTCCCGCTAATCTCTTCAGTGAACTAACAATACATGGCGAAGGTCTAAAAAAGCTAGAAAGTGGTCAGACATTTGACTATGTATATTGGGACGACCCTAATGAATTAGTTGATCGCCTTAGAATTCTACATGCATCGCTTAGTGTAGGAAACTATTCGCACATCAACGAAATAGTCTCCATACTTGAAGAACTGAAGGAAGCCGGCTACATACAATGAGTCGAACCGGAATCGCTCGCGAACTTCATGCTCCTGCTAGACGGAAATACCTTCGTCGCAAAGTCATAGTTCGTGGAATTGATGATTTATTCCAGGCGGACCTTGTTGAGATGATACCGTATTCCCGATTGAATAAAGGTTTCAAGTACATGTTGACAGTCATCGATGTTTATAGCAAGTTCGCTTGGGCTAGACCTGTCAAATCAAAGACTGCAACTGACGTAGCCAAGGCCATGAACAATATTTTGCGTGATGGACGTGTACCGTCGCACCTGCAAACGGACCTCGGGAAAGAATTCTACAATGCGACCTTCAAGGCTTTGATGAAGAAGTATGGCATCAAACACTACTCTACATTTAGTAACGTCAAAGCCTCCGTTGTCGAAAGGTTTAACAGAACTTTGCGTTCCAAGATGTGGCGGCAGTTCACGGCTAACGGAAATTACAAGTGGCTTGACATCTTGCCGAAACTAATAAGCGAGTATAATTCCACTGTGCATTCTACCACAAAAATGAAGCCAAAGGACGTAAAGGATAATCGCCTGCTTCAAACAGTTTTTCCCAACACGAAGAAGAAAGATCCACGAAAGCGTAAAGCTAACGTCGGCGACATTGTGCGAATCTCCAAGCAGAAAGGTATCTTCGAGAAAGGTTTCACTGCGAACTGGAGTCCCGAACTTTTCCGTGTGACACATGTTCGTGAATCAGAGCCTAGGACCTACTACCTCGAAGATTTGGACCACAAACCTATCCATGGCGGCTTCTATGCCGAAGAGATTCAGCCTACGTTGTATCCCGATACGTACTTGGTGGAGAAGATTATAAAACGAAGAAATGGACTGTCCTACGTCAAGTGGTGGGGCTTTCCACCTCGCTTCAATTCGTGGGTGGCAGATGCAGACGTCGAGAAATCCACAAGGCTTTAGTAATTTGTCTGTGTATTTTTTTGTACTTGTAGTAGTGTAGTATGTATGTAATAAAAGTTTTTTTAAAAGAACTTGCGGTGTTTTTATTTACTCAAACCTTAAACTTTAGTGGTATTTTTTAAAATTAAAGTTGTTGTTTGGTATAGGTCAGGGATCGAACCATGGACCTTAGTCGATCTATTCAATCAGTATATAGATTACAAATTTATTTAATGAATTTTGAACATGGTTTATGGCAATTATTTTTTTACATAAAATTAAACATTATTGCATCGATCGGGTATCGAACCAAAGACGGGAATCCATCGAATCAATATGTAAGTTAATGAGTGATTTATTTAATGAATTTTAGAATTTTTCCCGAATTTCTAGCTAAATAATTACGGATTTTCAAGATGGCGTCCAAATTTCAAGATGGCGGGTGTCACAGTAATAAATGATTACTGAACTCTAGCGGATAAGAACTAAACTAACATGGTGTCAGCGCACTCTAGCGGCCGAAAACAAGATGGTGGTCTCCAGCAACGAAGACAAGATGGCGGACATGACGTCATACTAGGTGACGATATATATGCTTTAAGAAAAGTGGTGGGAGTCAGTCTGCCTGCAGACACCATTAAGGAAGGAGCCTGTCGCCATTTTTAATTTTTTTTGCACTCGTCGGGTTCGAACCGAGGACTCCGAACTCCGTGTCGTACATGTTTGTTTTTTGTAATTATTTTATTAAAATTTTATTATTTAATTTTTTTTATAATTTTTAAAAAAAATTTCATTAAAATCGGATAATAAATAAAAAATTTAAAGATGGCGGCCGTAACGGAAATTGCAACGGTGACGTCATAATCCAATATGGCGGAACACAAAACGCCGGAATTTTCTAGAACACAATGACGTCATCCAAAATGGCGGATCCAAGATGGCGGATCCAAAATGGCCGCCGGGGTCAAGGTCAAGGTCAAAGGTCAAGGTCACAACCATCCAAGATGGCCGCCGTGACGTCACAATCCAATATGGCGTCGACAATCTTCAATCCACACCCAGAACCCAGTTTCAGGAAATACATTTGTATACTACTCATAGTACTTTTTTTTATTCGTTTTAGCATCTGTTAGTTGAATAACTATTTTGATGTTGGAATGGTATCCATCCTCGCACTTCCAAAAGATCAATGGATATTGTAGTGTATCGTAAGTCCTGTGCGTTTAAAACACGCGTTTCAATTCATTCTATCGAAGATAAAGCACGATATCTCTGGATTGCATATTTTCTCAGACAATAACAACAGCTACTTCGTTGAATTGAACCTTCTTGTAGGCTCACCCGCAGACGTTTTATCGGCCCAGATTACGATATTATGGCTGTCGGATGACATCTGATCCAAGACAATTTTGAACAATTTGATCAATTCGTTGTTCTGATGAAAAAACATTTGCGATTCTCTTAAAAGAGCTCGGATTGTGAGCACAATGCTGATTAAATTCCGCATCCAAATTGCCCATAAAATAAAATTGTAATTTTTGAAGATCCGCATCCGCTTGTGGTAACAGCGCTCCCACTAAATGATATGTCGGCCCTTGAATCTTGAAAGTGGGCATGAAATTGTCCCATACAGTATGCATTGCGCTTAACGACGTCATTTGGAAACAACTGTTGTATTTTTGGATTTTGGCCAGGAAACGGGTAGAATCACTGCCCGTTCCAGAAACTAATGAGCGTAATGGCTCTGGTGGCGGGACCAATTGTGGCAGTTTCATGTTTTCACCCTCACAACACAATACAGGAGATTCACCGCTGAATTTAAATTTCCCCAATTGTTACTTATCTGCCCACACCGTAATCGATTACCGGATCTTGTTGGAATGCCACTCGTTCCATGTTCACAGGAGCACCAAATCGGCGCAGTCGGTCATGTTCATTGTTGCCGGCATTGTGTTTGACGTGCACGAACTCGTGGCATTCTGAATATATTAGTTTTTCGTTCATTTTCCGTCGCTTTCGTACAATATTCGGATATGCCAATTCGACTATTTTCATTATTCTTTGCTCGCTGGTCATCAGCGCGGTTTTCATGTGAAGTAGCTCGCCACGCATTTGACTGACTTCGACGACCTATGCCAGCTCGTCCTCTCATTGGCATTGTTATAAACACTTTAGAATGATACGGAATTGTTTTACAGTCACTCAAATTACATTGAGAACTTTACAATATTGAAATCCTCAAAGTAATTACATGAGACTTGCTTAAATTAATTGGTGGTTATGTGTAAGCCTGCAAAGTCAATTTACCATAATATAACGGCTTATCAAAATTAAACTTCGCTAAATTTAATTAAATTCGCTTTAACCAAAAAAAAAATCCCAAAATCCACTACATTTTTCTACAAAATTTTAATGTAATAGATTTCACACAACCACACGGAACGAATAAAAGTTATGCATGACGCAAAAGTTATGCATTGTTCACCACGAACACCATCTACTGAAAGTAATCCGAATTGGCAATTCCCATACAAAACTACCAGTTTTATTTTTTTAGATTTATCGCCTGTTCCTTTGGGCTTTACCTGATGTTAATTTTTCCTAAATAACATCAGTATTGAGGTAAACAAAAATAATTAATCGATCTAGCCATTTTCGAGTTTATGCGATACTAACGCACGGGGGCACGGCAATGGATTATATAGGTCTACACATATTATTTTCTTCTTCTTTGAAGATAACCTAAACGAACTCAGAAATTCTAAAGGCTAATCTTACATATGTGTATTACTGAACAAAATTTTTAATGTTGTTTAGAATGATACATTATAGTAAATACGCCATTTCGTATATCCGGCTTCTTTTGCGTGATCAGTTTCCGCTTCCTTTTCATTGCAGAATGGGTCCTAGTATTTCTAATTTTCTCAGATTCCCTGGCTGAAAAATTTATGTTTATTCATGGTAGCAATAGGCCTTTTTTGACATCAAGTGGTTAGTGGGATGATTATTGATAAAAATTTGGCCTTTTTAGCCACGAGTGGCAATGAAAGTAGTTGAGGTTACCACCATAAGAAGCTAAGCGGGTACAAACACAGCATTTTTAGTTGTGACGTTGAAACGATTTGACAACGAGCACAACACTATGGGTGGTATTGTTAAAATTTGGTTCTGAATTTCCAATACAATCAATGACGAAACAAATAAAATCAATATCGTCTATTATGACGAAAACGCCTTCATATGTTGGTTCGCTGTTATCGACTGAGGCCTATAGTAGACACATACGAAGCTAAATATAACTTCAAAAAAATGATTGTTTCATGCTAATATATTTTACTTATATTTAAGCAACTTATTATTTTATTTCACTTATTTTTATCTTTACAAAACTCTCAAAATATTATTACTTTTAAATATGAGAAATTGTAATTTTATTGTTTTTTTATTATCTTGGCAAGTCTATTTGATAGTGGCTGGCTTGCTTGCTGCATGGAATTACATTCAGTGGTGTGAATACTTGTAAAATATGTGTGAATATTACAAAGCCCTTCATAAAATTTGCAAGGTTGCTTCACCACATGCTATCAAAAATTCCCTAGTATCCCCATACAGTTTTGATACACACATTTTGACTATTCATTTTATACTGTACCTACATAGTTGGCCAACATTTAGACATACATCGTGTATTAACTTTAGGCCCGTTTATTATTGATAAAAAGCATGACAAAACCGCATTCATGTTTGTCAAGTTTGCGATTTTATAGCACAATTAGTTACGAAGAAAAATACGAGAAGATTCAATAGCATTGAATGTTCACGTTGTATTAGTTCTTAAATCACTCTTTGGACGGGCTGAAAGTGTTGGGTAGTGCATTGAGATTATACCGCATGTTTCGAGAGAGTTATTTGAATTTAGCTCGTAATGGTACCACGAATAAAAAACAGCACAGCGCCGACGGATTCAGCTGGTGGTTGTTTTTGCGACCACATGGCTACTCCCTAGAGGATCCCTGAAGATACCAGTTGTAACTCATGTCCCCTGTGGGGATGTTGAAGTGTGCAGAAGGAAGGACAAGAGGGGAGGGTTAACCGCTAAAGGGAAGGGGGGGGGGCTTGTGTACACACGCCTACCCCTTCCCGAAACCAGTAGTTGAGCTATGAAACGAGTAGTATCCGTGTCAGTCAACACAGCCGCGGCCGTCAATATTGGCCCCGGGAAGACGGGAACAAAACACAACGCCGCATCACCGCGGAGCTGCCTCGCCGTTCGGTATGCAGAGCAAACGACTGGGTTGGGAAGGGGGGGAGGATCGGGTGCTCAGATTTGGAAGGGCCTCGTTCTACCGATGGTACGCCGTTGTCCTGAGTGCACATTAGTGTTGGGGTAGTGTCCCGAGAGACGCCTTCCTCCCGACGAAGGGCTGATACACTGTTAAAACCTTTTGTACCTTCAATTTACCAAGAACACTGGTTACAAATTATCCAGAGTTCTTCGTAAATTTACAGCTTCCTTCTTAAATTTACGGACACTGATATAACTTTCTTTGAACTTTAATCCATATGAATATTTTTGGTGTATTAACACACCTGTAAAGAATACTCTTCTTTTAAACACGTGTTAGTTCATCTTTGTTTAGAACGAAACTTAGAACTGAGAAATCAAAATACGGGGTAGGTTTTTTTTTAAAAGATTAAGTTATTTGAAATAACGAATACCTATTCGTTAATTTTGCGTAAATTCTTCGTTGAAAAGTCCATAAATTTACTGTAATTTCTAACAATGCAGGAAGGCAAAGAAACTACCTTTGTTGTTACTTTCCGGGGAAGTTGCAGGGTGTGAATAGCACCCCGATCACAACAAGAACTGTCTGAGCAGAGTGACAAAACGCGATGTGGCACTGTTATAAAATACAGTAAACGGATTGACTTTTCAAGGATAAAATTACCAGAAATAAACAAATACTAGTTCCACCCGTAGTTATTAGTAATTCCAGATAACTGTAACTTATCTCAGTATAAATTACGCCATATTCTAGTTCCGTGCTTCGCTCTATACAGGATAAACAGGTAAACAGGCAAGTGTAAGGGAAAAGGGAGTTATTGCCTATTTTCATAAACAGTTTTTTTTAATGTTTTCGATGTTATTCAAAGTTCTTTCCTGTGCATTCTTATTAATTTAATGCAAGTTAAATCAGTACCGGAAATCTTACAATGATAACCGTAACTGAAGTTCTTCTTAAATTTAAGGTGTATATTAATAACGGTGTAGCCTTGTGGTCTCGTGGTTGGGCTGGGCACACTGTTAAAAATTGTCAAATTAAATTACAAATTACCAAGTGTTCTTTGTAAATTGGTCGCTATCTTAGTAAATGTAGATTTTTCACTAACTATAAACATGGATACACAATAATCAACCCCAGTATACAAGACAAACGTTCAAAAACGGGTTTAGACTACTGCAAAAACACAATGATTTCTTCCGCGTATATCGAAAAGCTAAACCCGGAAGTCAAAATATGGCAGTGCTTCTATAGAGACACCGTTATCTGAAATAACGAAGAACTCTTCTTTTATTTGAAGTTAATTCTTTGTTGAAAAGTCCACGAATTTACTGTGAGATTTAACAAGCATATTCTGTCTCCATGCCTAACGGGAAGCTGCGAGCGTTGAACCGAGTAGCGCGTGTAAAGCATATCTGCAGCGGGAGGAATGAATATATGTTGACCCAGAGGGCGCGTATGGATACAACGCTACTGTGTGGTGAGGGTTATGTATCGTTCACTGTGATTGGAAGGATCAAGATCCTCCTAGGCGGTGGATTCAACTACTCTACCTTTTTCCCTCCGCCTTCGGGTGGAAGTGGATGCGTACAGAGAAACCTTTTTTTCTCTATTTTGCAAAAGATTCCTTTGAATACCAGTTGCCAAGAAATAGTATTTAGTACTATAAGAAAGTTGTTTTAAATTTTTACAACAAATGACTATGGTAATTTTTGCATTCATGAAATACATTTTTTGAGATAGCTTAATACTGAGTATTTCTTACGAGCATGATTTTATATTTTAATTTATATTTTATTTATGCATATAATAAAGCAATGGAAAAGATAAAACAATGTTCAACCATTTGAATTTATTTTGTTGTATTATGATTATAAAGAGCGCAGTTAATATTAGAAAGCTTTTAGGGGAACGAAAAGATTCTGAGTACGGAAACCATAAATACCCGTGGTAAAAATCTGAACCCTGGATTACAGTAAACAAATTTTTTAGTGAAACAGTTATTTTCAAATAAATGTTACACTTATAATTATACGTAATTTTATATGAATATATCTGGTACATTTATCAAAAAAACAAATGTCTATCTTACAACAGTCCAGTGTGTCTAGCCTGTACTTCAGGGGTGTTTCGGATAGAACAACCTAGCAAAGTATTAGCAGAGTATTTATCGACATTCTAAAGATGATTACAATGCTGAGTCCTTAGTTCATAGGAACGGCCTTTCTCTGATATGACAAAAGAAACGTTAAGTACCTCCATCAATTACCCTGGAGTACCCACTGGCAATCAGGTACTGGGAATAAAATTCTGGATGGAAAATTATAATGAGGTTTTCAGATTTTTAACTTGTTTACACATTAACAAGAGGATTTGTAGAATACTTAAATCTCTTGTAAGAAAAACAAAAGATGTGAAAAGTTAAAAAAAAAATTCTGAGAATCTTAAGTAGCTAAGCTAAGAATATTCAAGTGGACTTGATGGCCTTAAAAATGCATAACTGAAACCTTTATATTTCTAGCCAGTATTGATATGTAACACGTAGTAATACATTTTTATATGTCTTTATTGTATAAGTAAAACGCATTTATAATAAGCTGAAATATCAAAGATTTCAAGGCATTTAAATTTTACTGAAAAGTGTGCCACTATTCAGCATTTGCTGTGTATATGCTCAATATAATATTGTATTTTCGCTTTTAAAGGCAAACTGAAGAGCTGCTTAATTTATTTTATCATTTATATTTACTAATATATTTGTTACTGTAGACATAATATAACTGTTATGGTGGATTATTTGTAATCTTTTGCTTTACCATATATGAAATTTGTGATGTATTTCTGAACTTACAATATTGTAACGAAATATCAAAAGGTAATTATGTAATGTATTTCTTTGTAAGGCATTATGCCATAGGTATATAGGAACATAACTTTTGTTTTGCACTGTTCTATACAGTGGTGACTCTTTGGTCACCTCTAAATTCCCAGCAATTTGCTGTCTCTGCCTTCTTCATGTCGTGGCAGCCATAATGAACATCTTCTAGTTGTAGCTTCTGCTCTATTGCAAAATTATGGAGTAATTCAAGTGCATCTAACCGCCTGAAGGGGTGAGTTATTTCACGATTCCTTTGAGAATCGTGTTTTAAGTATTATTTTCATGATCCAGTTATTATTTATGGACTTGCCATCTTAGTCTATCAGCTGAGTGAAAAAATGCCTTCAATCGTGCGGTTAAGACGAGTGAGGTGTCATTTTATTAAGTTTTTTCAGTAGATTACGAATATGCCAACCCGAAAATCTAAATCGGTAGCTTTCTGTCTCAAAATGGCGTTCAAAGATGGCGGATCAGTTATACGACCACTTTGGCTCTAAGCTGACATTACATTTTCCCTGGTACACGTTTTTCAGTTATGTAAGCATCATTTGGTTTTATTTAACTTTCTAAATCAGAAAATATATATTAATTAAATAAATTATGAATATTTACTATAAAAAACGCCAAGAGGAAATCGATATACCAATATTTTTTTTTACATTTATATTTTAACGCTTATTTCAAATACGTTAGGGCCGTAATCAAAAAATAGTCCAAACAAATGTTGTAAGGAATTTACCTAAATAAATTTTAAGCCTTAGAACAGCTTTCCACGTTGAAGTACGCATGAGTAGCATGAGTTAGCGCGTGTAAGTGTGTCTTGAGCCAGAGGCAAATGTAGGCTCAACTCTTTCATACAGGTAATATTTGTTAATTTGATACCGTTGATTATTTAATTTAATAAGAACTTTAAAAAGTTAAAAATTGACAATTGTACTGAAAATAATATAAATCGCATAGTAATGATCCCATCTGTTGTGAAAATTATGAATTCACAAATCGGATGATAGAACTTGGTAGTTTTCATTAACTTGTAGTAAAAAAATAAATATTATTAATTATAAAAGAATTATAAAAAATTAGCCACAAAATGTTTTGGGCAAGATTTTCTCCCATTTTTATATATTTTTAGAGTATTCCAACTCGGAAATGTTACTGGGAGTTTTTTAATGGTTTCATTAAATACCTAAAGCAACATCTAAAATTCTAATTGACAATGCAATGTATCAATCAAATCAAAATCAATCAAAATTTTTATGTGCATTAAAAGTAAGATAATCTGACAATCGACATAAACAGCTTACATATTTTATCAGGAAACGGCAATTGGAAAATTGTTATAATTATAACAAATGCAGTAGCAATAGTTTAGAACACATACTACAGCTCAGTTTAAAGGTCTCACTAACAGCAGTCATCTTCAGATAAAACATCGAGGTCATAGTAGCTGTCACCAGTAAGGAACACTTCATATTCGGTAGCCGTTGATTGTTCATCACATGAGCATCTGCAAAGATCAGTGCATGGAAGTTGGAAGTTGAAGCACGGGCATGTTTCTCAATTGCACGTTTTGAATTTGGCGCAAGATACCAATTCCAATACTTCCTCAGGAGCAGGTAGACTTCCAAGCCATGTATTATCAATGTGGTCATTGACGTTACACCAGCCATGTTCATATGGCGTAGGAGTCATCTGAAAGCGAATAAGCGATCTTCGCCAAATAGCGGCTTGATAGGTTGCTCTACTCGCATGGAGGTAACAGTTCTGGCATTATGCTACCTACTTTAGAGCAATATAAATCATAACGCAATTTATTGACGTGATTAGTGTCTTTCCCACCGTAAATTTGACACACAAATTGCTCAAGGCTGGCATTCAGAGGCTCGTTAACAGTCCATTCTGCGCCGAGGGTTTTGTAGGATTTAACATAATGAGCTACTGTACTCATTAGTTTGAATGGTGTTTCTTTGCCTTTTCCATAGAAAGCGGAAATGCTGTCACAACCTGTGAAACTGTGAAACCCAGATATATGTAGATTGAACAATTATATGAAAACAACAGTATCACTTCAAATTAATTTTCGCAGTAATACTGGGTTCGGATTCTTACTAGGAAAATCTGATTTCTGTTGTTTCAATACCTACAATAGTTAAAATTATTTGTAAACGTTCCTGGATTGCCTTCCAGTTTTAACTGCGCACATTAATAAGGATAATAAAACTTCAAAGTCTAATTATTAAAAATTAGATTACATTTTTCATTTAAAAAAACAATCATTGAATGAAAAAACAATTAAAATATGAAATTATGCGCTTATTTTCGTAAAGAATACTCAGTATTTTCACGAAAAAGGTATTTAGTATATGCAAAAATAACCGTAGCAATGTGTTGTACAAAATTACAATATCTTTCTTGTAGTATTAAAAACTATTTCTTGGCAACTGGTTTCCAAAGGAAACGTTTGTAAATGTTCAGAATTTTTTGTGTAGTATAAGAAGTCCTACAAAATACATATTCCTTAAAACACTCATGTTCAAAGTGAAATGTGACCTACAATCACAAAGCTACCGCCTAATGGAGATAACAGTTACGTAAGCGATCCCAAGTAGGTAACAGAAAGAAAAATCAAATTTTTATGAATATCCATGGTACTTAAAACCACATGTAGACATAAAAAAGTAGAATGAAGAAAATATAGAGAGCTTAATTACTATCTTTCACAATATTTCAAAGTATCTTCTCGTGAAATATTAGAAAAAAATTAACCTAAATTATTTGCAATGAATGGTATAACAAATAATTTTCGGTAAGTGTAAATTAAAAACGAGATGTCTATACATCACAAATAATATTCATAATTTTTCGCTAAAATTTTTACTAGCATTCAGGATTAGTATAAACAGATTCCAAGGAAAGATACATTATGCGCCGGTGATAAAGACAATCGTAAATATTAATCAAACTAAAAATTAAGTTATATGTTACATGTTCATTCGGACGGTGTTATTTAAATATGGGTTAAACCACAAACCTTAAAAACTGAGTAAATTGAGCTCAAAATTGAACACACATTGGCCGGTATTGTGGCTGGCAGTGGGTTGAAAGTTTGGCCGCTAGATGGCACAGTAACACAGAATTTTGTTTAATAATTCTTGCTTAGTAAAAAGTATCATAATTCATTTGGTTTTTAGTTTTATGGGTTAACTTAATTTTTTGTACAACACCGTCAAAGGCATAACACTGTGGTACTGAAATATTGGATTGTGTTCCTGATGGAATAATTTATTCTCAACAGGCTGACGGAATTTGAAATTTTTTTTTCCTATTGACAATAAACAAATCAGGAGGCAAAAAAAAAAAGAAAGAACACAGAAGTTTGTGGCATGAGTGTAAAATTTAAAATGTGTTCATCTTAACTTTAAATGCTAAATAAACAGCCATCTGGGCGAGTAAAATAACTTTCTTTTCAAACGTATGGAGTAAGTAAATATGAATATTCGCTGATGAGTATAGAAAGATTTCTTTCACCTTTAAATGTATGCAAACAAAATCGTCGTTGCAGAATTACGTTATATCTAACTAAAGTGTGTATTCATATTATTTTTTATTTTTATTGTACTTTGGCAAGTGAATAAAACGCCATAGTGAAGCACTTTTTATTTGACCCGATATTTCGCGGTATACTTTTCGTTCTTCGCTGCCGTGACTAAAAATCTCTCTCCTTTATTTTTTGTTCTCTTGCTCTTTTGACTCTGCGTCTCTCATGATACAAACCACTCTTTATATATATATTTTTTTACTCGATCCAGAACCGTGTGCGTAGCAGATGTGATGTATAGAAGGGGTAGCGGAATACAAGAGCAGGGGTTGGTACGTGGTATTGCATGGCCAAGAGATCCTTTACTCGACGGGTAGTAAACCATTTTTTTTCCTTCTTTTGGCTTCTGGATAAAAAAAAGCAGGTCCAATATTTCTTTATGAGACCGAACCTTCTCCTTTCCTCTACTAACCGGTCTTTCTCCAGCTCGGCATCAACGCCACGCGCGCGAAATACGGCGGGCGCCGGTCGCAGCGTACAAGGGACGGAACTCTTTGCGGTGCGAAGGCGAAGGGGTGAAGGATCTGCTGAAGGGCCGGGTAGTGTTTGAGGTGTTCCGGAGAGCAATATGTCACGAAGGGGATGCCGGGAGCGACGCTGCAACCCGCCGCGCCGGCGCGTTCCAATTTGAATAAATAACAAGCCCGTGCAGCCGGGCTGACGTTCGCGCGGAATCAATCAACTGAACCAGGATGGACTGTGGTGGGGGTAGGGGGGTGGTGTAAATCAGCGTTCCTACACCCGTTATCTCAGCACTCGTTCGTCACGGGTTTCGCTCCATGCGAGCGACCCCGAGGAGCAAGGAAGATGTGAAACGGATGCTGGGAACATACATTTACAAAATATTCTATTATTATTTTTTTGAAGTTGGTTGAAAAAAAATTGAAAATAAATAAATTTCTTCAGGGCAAGAGGGAAGACACGACAAGATTATGGTACATTTCTTGCAATCACGTTGTTTCGCCTTCAATTATTTTTCCAAGCATTGATTTTTGTACGTCAATTTTCAAAACTGGTAATTTGTCGTTTAAGTCATTTCCTCTGAGTATCATTTTTTTTTGTAAATTCTGGAAAGTTAGAACATTCCAAATGGTTTTGCCCTATATAAACCCAGTTGCAATATAGCAGTCATCTTGCTCTTAAGTAGAAATAGTGCCAAAGGAGTCCTATCGCTTTAGCATTCGTTTCACGATAGCAGTCCTATTAACATAGCACTCGTGTTAACCCCTTAGTCGTTTTACATTAGCAGTTGTATTGCATTAGCAGTTATATTACACCAGCAGCCATTTTATTCTGACAGTCGTTTTACCCTAGCAATTGCATTACCCAATCAATCGAATAATCTAGTATTGCACTAGTAGGCATATTTTCTTAAAAGTCCTACTGTTCTACGGACTAATCAAGGAAACTTCCCCTGAAATAAACGAATAGTTCTTCGAGATTTCAGACAAACTGTGTCTTCGTAGAAACATCGCCATATTTCAGCTACCGAATTATATTTTTCAGCAAGAACAGCGTAAACACGCACGTGGAAGGAATGTGTGTTTTTACAGACAACTTTGCCAGTTTTTGAATGCTTTGCTTAGCTGCTAAAATTATTATTGTAGATCATGTTCAAGGCAGGGGAATTCAGTACTAGTAAATTTACGAAGATAACGTTTAATTTCCGAACATCCCTTAATAAATGTTAAGTAGCGTTTTTCTTAAATTTGAGGTAAACATTTCAACTGTTTGCACGGGTATATTTTGTGTTCGAATGACTATTATTTCCTAGCAAACAAAATATAATACAAAATTACGTAACACTGGTATTTATTGTTTTTAACAACAAGCCAAGAATTGTATAATACATGTGAACTGCTACATTTAGGTTGACAAATAAACAAAAACATATAGTTAAAATCAAAAGCAAGATATATTTTCATGTTAAATAAAACCAATAAAAAGCTAAATATCATTGATGCCCTGCATATCTTGACACAAATTTATTGGGCAGTAAATACACGTAAACCAGAAGTAAAATTTATTTCAGAGAATTTGTTTACTGTTTCTTGCATTTAAAAAATAGATAATATTATTTGTAGCTATTAGTAAATTAGAAAAAAGTGATAATATTAATTTATATTTTCTTTTCTTGAATGCATTATTTTTCATTTATTAAAAACAATCTAAGTGCTAGGTTCTACATATTGTTTTTAACAAACTGGATGGCCTGCGAATTCACATTGGACTTGATCCTATTAAATTTTCGTTGCTTGGTTCGCAAATTTTTCCCCATACTAAAATTTTACCCTCAAATAACCTAATAAAGCCACTAAATTAAAAAAAAAGCCAAATTTAATTCAAGTGAGTAACTGAGGATTTATGCATCTTAGGTTCGTCCTGACAAAAGGCGAGTGTTAAAAAAAACCGCACCATCAATATTGTTTCATGAATCATCACTTAAAAAAATATTTTGAATTAGCTATTGACCAGATATAAAGGTATAAAAGGCGCGTCTTTCACTGCAGTAATTTATAGTTATATTTTAACAAAAGACATTACATTAAGTCTATGCAATAAATCTGTTTCAGAGAATTAAATATTTATAAAATAGTTTTAGCTGGTACATTCCTGCGTGTATTTTACTTTAAAAACATTCATTTATATTTTCACACCCAATTTTTTATACAGTCTACCATAATCCTTGGTAACTTTATGATAGGTTTTAAGGAAATGAGATTTTAAAAAAAGCAAGTAATATACCTTATGTTGGGTATCCCGATTGGTAACTCAAAATATTTTTACTTCCCACCTGCCACAGTAAAGTGACACCATATAGGATATTCTTTTATCGTATGAACTTATTCTGTATAATATTTTATAAAATAAATAATAGGAAGAATTTCGCCACATCACCAGCACCAGTTTTAAAATATACGAAGACTGGTGTGAAAAATGCGAAAAAACTTAAGTATATCCTGCAGCACTTGGCTACATTACAAAGGAGATTAGTTGAACAAGTTTGCGTAAAGGGGTCTTAAAACTCTGCCAAATCCTCGCGAAGTAGACCAGTGTCGAAAACGGCAAAGAGAAATTGTCTGAACAATTTCAACAACGAGAACATTACTTGTTATATATGTAACATGCCATGACTATGTTAAAATGAAAAAAAATTACGAAATTATTACACACACTAGCTTAAAATAATCATAATAGATATTTTAAGTAAATCATCTGCATTAATAAAAATTAATATATTTAATGCACTAATATTTGTAAATAGTCAATTTGAGCTTAATATAAGAAAACTAAATTTGAGATAAAAGAATATTAATATGATTTCACCTTATTTACAATTATTTATATTATAATTTTTTAATTTATTACCTTTCAAGCATTATAAGAACATCATATATTAATGTACAATTACCGTAATTTACTTCTACATATCGATGGTTAGTATAAACATTGTACATTAATTCGAACTAAATATTATTGATAGACTGCGTCTTAAAATGAAAAACAAAAAAGGACAAGAAAGATTTTCAAAAAGGCAAACGTTTCCTCTTGAATTCTTAACAGCTATTAAATTTAAATACAAATAGCTTAGTTTTCTATCCATCATGGTTGACCTTGAACTTTATTCTTTACTTTCAAAATTTACCAAAAATTACCAAAAATGACTCACAATACATCAAAATTCGACCAAAATTCATTAAAATCCTTCAAAATTTCCAGTTTTTTTTAAATTCCGCCAAACATTCTAAAAAAATTTAAAAATTCCTCCATTTAGAAGTAAAAGATCTGAAACTGTAATAAAAGTTTTTTTTAAAGATCTTAAACTCGAACTCGATGAATGTTGTACCATTGTCTACGTGAAACCTGACGGAAGTGACGACGGCGACGCAGATCCATTTGGCATTTTTGATTACAACCACGAAGACATTGATGGAAGCTGTACTATCGACATAGGAGATCTCTTCAGTGACGCCAATGGTGATGGAGATTCCGTTGGCATCGTTGAGGACAGTCACGAAGATCTTAATAGCAGCTTTAGTATCGACTGCGGATATCTTGTCAATAACGACACAGATTTCGATGGAATGTGTTTCATCGTCACCAACAACACTTAAAAAGACGTGGTACCATCAGCATAAGAGACTTTAATGATTGCAGTGCTGGCTGCAGATAAAACCTCGATGAATGACGTTTCGCCGTTGATAGAGAATTCAATGGTTGATGATTAATGAACAACTAGCGAGCATCGATTGCATTAATGTTGCAAGATTGTCTCAAACAGTAATGCTAGACCACTCAAAAAGAGAGAATTTGCTAAGAATCTTTAAAAAAGTTAGGTCAATAAAAAAAAACACCAGGTATTTGCAAGAAAATATGAGGTGTAAAGACACTTGAACATGCAAAGGTTCTGCTGCGCGAAAGAAAGAAAAGGTTTTGCTATAACAGCGATTGATTGATTTGCTTGAGTAAACCGGGTATTGAAACTAGTTCAGTTACATCATTATCTGGTTTGAACCTGAAAGTTAAATGTTTATCAACTACACATTCTCGAAGCTAATGTGGTATGACTTTCGCATTTTCCCATGTTTTGCACGAAGACATGAGATGAGTAAATATGTGAATAATCCTTCTCGTGTGAAATTTCGCTGCTATTAATTCCTTGTTTGGTTTACACGTATAAACAGTTTGCGTCGACATGCCAATAAATGTAAGCTGAAAACCATGTGACTACTGTTGAACTACATGCCGACATTTGGACATTTAGATTGGAGACTCTGATGCGTATAAGCACGAAAGCAGATTTTCAGCAATCAGTCGCGATAATGCCTGGACAAGAATCTAAACTTAGGACTTTGCGTGGGGAATTACAGGTAAATGATAATGGATTTCGCATTTCGTGGAATTTTGAAAGAGTACTATTATCTAAATATATTTAGTTAGGCATTTGTACTTTTGTTGACGATATCAAGCCGAAAAAAATCAATCAGTTTACACACGAAGTAGCAGCGAACGGGCCTTCACAAGATAACTTTTGGCTGAATTTAATGTATGTTATACCGTATCTTTTGATGGAAAAATGAAGAAGTGCGCATTCAAGACAGTACATACTCCCATCTACAATTCCTACGATGCGAAGCAGTCTGTTAAACACAGTATCGAAAAATCTTTTGGGAAGAAAAGGACTGTGCATGAAAAGTATCTGGCTTGTACCTGTCTTCGGTAAACCGCTTGGAGCTGAGAATTAGTCAGTTCTAGCCATGCAGATCTAAATGTGTATAAGATTGCTAACTTTATCAATTGTTCGTGTAGTTGTGTAGGATTTATTTAATACATTTTTGTTTGTAATGTTGTTATTTTATTTATTGAATTTGTTTATTTTATGGTAAATTGAATGTATATTTAAATAAATTTGAATTTTTTGCATTGACCAAGCATCGAACCAAGGCAGGATATCCATAGATTAATTAAGTACATTATGTGAGATTTTTCAAAATGATTTGTGGAATTTTTTCCGATTTTATAGGTCAGATAGTGTTTATGTTTTTCTAAGATGGCGGTCGATATGACATAATCAGCTTTCTGAAAGCAATTAGACTAAGAAAATTTTACTGCTTTTAGAACTTTCCAAAATATATAAGTTATATATTTTATTAAATACAAATTTTTTTACCTAAAATTTCCTCTTTTTTGGATTGAGCAAGGATTGAACTAAGCACTGTAATTGATCAAGTCAATCAATTTATTAATAACTGATTTTTTTTTAAGTTGTGGTCCTTTTCCCGGATTACTAGCTTAATAAATACAGGTTTTCAAAATGGCATCTAAGATGGCCGATATGGTGGCGGACGCCTTGGCACTTATTGATTGCTGCAATCTATCGGGTGAAATTTTAATTAACATGACGGCAACATCCTGTAGTTAACGAAAACAGTATGTCAGATTCAAGTTGGTGGCCTCCAGATAACAAATACAAAATGGCAATCGTGGCGTCACACTAGCTGGCGCTATACCTACCTTGGCATTGGTGGTGGGGTGTCAGTTTGTTTTTGTTTTCTGTCGCAATTTTTTTGCTCTCTCCGAGTTCGAACCGAGGACTCGATAATTTAAGTATGTTTCCTAACGAATATTTTATTGAAATTGTATTTAAATGATTCTTTTATTAAATTTAGACTTATCCTGAATATTAGCTAAAAAATAACGGTTTTTACAAAATGCCGGACAGTTTTTTAAATCACCTAACGTTTAAATTAATGTCTTTGTAATATGTTTCTAATAATATTATTGTTTTCCCGATTTTATAACATAAAAAATACGGATTTTAAAGATGGCGGACAAGTGAAACAATGGTGTCAAAATTCAAAATGGCGGCCATGACATCCTAATGGTCGAGGACATGACTTATGTGGCTTAGTGCGGCTTGTTCATGGGGAATTTAAGCCGCTTTGAGGAATTTTCAAAGCTGTTGCCATTTTTGTGGACTAATCCTGAAACTTTTTCTCAAACCGGGAACTTTTCCCTAAAAGCAATGCAATTTTTTTTTAGATTTTTTGGTTTTTTTTCCCCAGAACATTGGACATTTTGGCGAATTTTTTGCAAAAACTTGGGCAAATTTTGAAGAATTTGAAGACATTTTTTGGCGAATTTTGAAGGTCAATGTGTAAGGTCTACTTCAAGGTCATCCAAGATGGCCGCCGTGACGTCACGATCCAAGATGCCGTGTAACGGCTCCGGGTCCACACCCAGAACCCAGGGCTCGTACCGGCCAATATATACCTACTATTATTTGCATTACAAATGTCTGGCACAAACTGCAATAAAAATCTCTTTAATAAAATGCATTGCATCATAAGTCCCTCTATTTGTAATGCTTATTCAAAATTAGATGTTTTTCACAAGCCGTATGATAGCAACCAGTTATATTCAACTGTTTCCTGCTAAAACTGTAACCACATAATTGGAAAAGATTTTTTCAGCAGAAATGTAGGTGATATAGTTGATGCTTTTTAAATAAAAATCCTGGTATTGAAATGAGTACCGCAGAAAATATCAGTCTTGCAGAAGACAAATTTTACTTACAGAGATCACACAAGCCGAAATATTCCTTTACATACACAAACATATAATACAGCAATGCATATACACGAGCCTACTCAGTAACAGGAATACAAGCAATATTTAAGTTAAGCCTGCATTTGTATATATATTTATTCAATCTTTCCATAATAGAAGATACCCTAGTTTTTTTAGAAATAATACAATTAAATTAATTTTAATATAGTTTTCCATTTGTTGTTATTTTTATTTAGAATATATCTCTTCTGGGCATCATTTAATTTTACAAATATATAAACTGTACAAAAAACTTGGTCATAGAATGAACTCTTAGCTGTGTGTACTCGGGATGGAACAGACCAGAATTAGGACTCTACTACTGCTATTAGTACAACACGAGCTATGCTTAAGGTAGCGTCCCAAAACTCTAATCTTTCATCCAGACCGCCATCCCCAAAAACGTTTTTCTGCGAGCAAACTTTTCTCTGGGACTGTTTCCGTGTTTCCGAAACAGTCCGAGAGAAACTTTCACTCGCTCTTGCGGATTCGTCCCTAAAGAAGAAAGTAATTTATCCGCGCGTCTCTCACCGGAGTAAAATGTTTACACTCGTGACGAGTGTATCTGCAATACAGATTAAAAATATTTTGATTTAAAAAAGTAAAATATAAATAATATAACAAAAATGAAATCACACGAGGATATCCTGGTCAAGTCTTAATATAAAACAGCGAAAGTGAGAAGCAATGTAATAAATAAATAAAACATCAATTGAAAATATCAGAATTGTTTCATCCATTCACATAATTTTTTTATTGCGACCATTATGGTACAATGCAGATTTACGTAATTTTTAATTGTTTCCGTTTTAGTGAAATTAGTAAATTTTTAGATAATACACTCAGTATTTTTATGGATGTATAAAATGCAATTTGGTATCATAATTCACCGTTACGAAGAAAGCAAAGTGTACAAGTTATTGTGTAAATCCTACATAACTACATAGTGAACGCAGTTCAATTCATGATCTTTGAAAAACCATTAACTTTAGCTTAACTTTGAATATACTTTCTGTTAACTAAATTTACTTTTAAGGCCACGTTTGATATTTAGTTTTGCCTATTTACAGATGTTTTTCCAGAGAGCGTCAACCTTCTTGAGGTTTTACGCATTGCAAAAAGCATGCAGTGAATGGCTATTCCTCACGAAATTTAAAAAAGGCCTTGTTTGTACTCTTATTTGATACATAAATAATATAACGATAGTAATGTAACATTTATTTTATGAAACTATTTCACTTTTGTTTCTTCTACCATATACAAATATATATAAATTTTTAAAAAAATACGGTAAACAGAATTCCTTTATAATTTCCAATACTTATTTTTGCTTAAATAGTTTATAATAATTAATTGAAAACGTTTTATGAATAAAATATTATTATTTTTTTTAAATAACCATAAAATGCTAAAATAATACGAAAAATATGATTTTCATTAAGTATAATATACGTAATAATAATATAATTCCAGTTTTAATTGTTTACAAAAATTAAAAATCTTTCACTCAAATTTTACTAACATTTAAAATGTACTTGTTTGATATGCAAAAATACCGACAATATGATAAAATGATGATAGTAAATCTACGTGAAAATATACAGTTATGTGTTTATGATAAAATTAATTTCGTTTAATAGTTTGTCAAGTGTTATATGTACATTCATTATCCCTCCATTATGTATTTAGAAAAGGTTATTATTGTGTAATAATTTTATTTTTTCTTTTCCAACTATAAAACAATGCAAGTTTATTTACGACAAAGTTTGTTGGTCACGTAAGATTGATTCAATCATTAAGTAATATATAATAATTAGTGATTCTTGAGATAATTATCTATTTTATAATACGATAATAAATATTTGTCTAATGCGACAAAATCAGTTTCTATATTTTATCATATTTATTAATGTTTTGGAATGAATGAGAAAATAAAACAGAAGTTAGGAGAAAATAAAAATAGAATTTTAAAAAAGATATGAAAAGAATGCAAGGAATGTATATATGCAGAACTTAAAGCTCGGAAAAAAAACTCGGTTACAAAAAAAGGCTTAAATATTTGAGAAAGAAAAAAAAAGGTTAAGTATAACAGGTGTCTGTTTGGGAGACAAAAGAAAGAGGAAGCAGTTTATAAAACGTACAAGACGTACAGAGATAAAAATAACACAACTACGTCAAAATTTGACTAGAAATCTGACCAGATTACTAGAAGAAACGGTACCTTATCCAGATACAACCATTAGAAAATAATATTTATGGCCTAAATAATGAGACGGTGGCTCCACGTAATATATATATAAAAAAAAAAACAGTGAAAGGAATAATGAAGTGTACTAGTTTGTTTCTCAATAAAAAAAATAACAATAAAAAACAGCTAGGATGAGCGTAAATGATCAGAATAGTGTCATTTTCCCTATGTATTCCACTTTGATAAAAATAGTTACTTATTCAGTGGTGTAAATGAATGAATTAATGTAAAAATTAAAATTAAAACTTAAAAATAACAAATAGACTGGAACATATTGTTTACCTGGTGACTATACTATATTTATTTTGAAATAGTTTATACTATTTTACAGTTAATAAAGATTGGAAAATTCACGTTCTCATTTAATGTAATGCTAAAATTATACCTAAGTGCTTCTTTTGCTATTGTTTTACAGTTAAGCTGGAGAAAACATGGCCAATTCCAAACTCTTAATCAAAGAAGTGTCGAATCACATGTTACCCAGTAGGGATGCCTCACAAATCCGCAGCAAATGAACAAGCGACGAATTTATCAAACAATCCTTTGGCAAATAATTTACAATGTTAAAACTTATGGCCCCCGGGTAAGGGAAACCATGGAGTTAGTTAGAGCGTCACAAAAATACTGTGAGTTGAGTAGGAAGATTTTTAACATGACAGAACAAGAGAGAACAATAAACATTTTAATAATGATACACTCAAGTTGTCTTAGAATATTAAGAGTCGTTCTTGGACTGGCCCCGCTTGAATATACCAGCAGACTGCCAACACAAAAAATAACACATATGTCAACAATTAACATGATACAAAAGTGGCAGCATATTAAATTATTACCAAGTCTTGGAAATCTTTTTGAAGTTGTTAACCTCGCTTTACTCTGATAAACAATAGCGAGTCACAAAGTATGTATGTCAAATAAATATAGATATATATAAAATAAAAATTACAACAGAATATTATGTCCTAAGTGGTTTTACAAAATATTTTATGTGTTAAAAGTATCAAGTTCAAGGCTGCCTTGTAGCTTACAACAAAATTTACATTTAAATGACCCTCGCGTTATCGGGTCCAACATGGCTGGACACTTGCCTCAACACTCGTTGGGTCGTCTTGTCCTAGGCGTCGCTCGCCAAGTCGTCAATGTAGGTTGCGCAACGGCCATACAGCGCCCTGCTTCCCTTACGACGCTGTGGATGGACTTCGTCGGTGCACTGTTGTTCAGGAACCTGAAGTTCCCTTGAGGACCGCAAAGAGAGTTGCGAAGGACCGGCCACGGATCCCCTTGGCTGCACTGTCGCGATGTCCGCTCCTGGCACACTCACTTCCGAGAGAACACTCGTATTTGATGTGCTTGTCAATACTGGCGTACACAAGTCTAAAACCGGTAGTTGTCACACACTGCCCTTGTTTGCCTGTCTCTGTCTGACCGCACTGTCACCTACATGCACTTGCCCGTACTATTGCCCACTGCTCTTGTCCGACTCTGTCTCGGACGCGCTGATACCAAGTACCCTCCTCAACAGCTTTACCAACGAGTCTCTCGGTCGCCACACAGTCGACACTCTAATCGTTGTTGAATACCTTTGGCACTTAGTCGCTGAACATCTCGTAGCGATCCGGCGTTGCTCCTTGTGAATTAGGCTAAGTCCTATTGACGACAAAAAATAACTAAGTCCAGCTTACTCTTCGCAAAGGCTAAGTCCCATACCGGAGTTCGGTGTTCGCTCGGGCAGAGTGACGGTCTTCATGGTGGTCCATGCAGGGCGGCGGCAGGTCTTGTTGCGGCGGTGCAGCACTTTCGCTGGTCGCCGATATTCTGGTTAAGCGCCGAGGTTGGGGGTTTATAAATCCCTCGGGACACCTTCATCTATGTTCTCCGACCATCCAGAACCTCGTGGTTTCTCCTACTTCAGTCTGGATGGCCAGAGGGGAGGGCGGTCGTGTAACAAGGCACGTGACCTCTCCCCTGTCATGTGGTTACCCCATCCACTGCCTAGCTCTGGGTGGGGTGCGAGCGCTTTTTCCAAGTGGAGCGCCTGTGGGGTTGGACACCCGCTACACATGCACGTAGGCGGGTGGCATTTACTTCAGGTTCAAGTGTCAATTCAGGTGTTCGTTGTGGGACGCGTAGCTACCACAACACACTTGACCACAAAACTAGCGACCTCAGAAATAACAGAAATATTCTTAGACCTAAAAATTAAAAAAATATAGTATTTATTTTATGATTACATTTAGAGAATAAAAATATAAGGTTTGATTTAGTATGATTCTAGTATGCATATTATTATAAAAAAATCATTTACTCACCACTTATTTTTTTCACTATCACACATCATTATGCTCAATGCTCTAAAACATGTTGGGGCCCACGTATACACTGTAGCTATACTTTACACAGAAAATCATCAATTTTATCTATTTTCATTCATTTTTATTCGGCAATATCAATTTTGTGAAAGAAAGTCATATATTTGTCGTCAAAAGTTACTGTAAAACCTTACAAGCAAGGCCAATTTCTTGAAACATTCGTAAAAATGGTCCTGAAACTAAAATAATGTCATGAATTTTATCTAATGAATGTTAGGACAAGCCATATAGTATTATCTACAATTTAGCCTTAAATGGTAGCCTGGCGTGAACATATAAATTTAAAATTTTAATTGCCCCAATTTAATGTAACATCACCTATTCCTATGTCATATTTTTTATCTGTAACATCTTAGCTCTCGGTATACGGCATTTAATAGAAAAAATTTCTGGAATTGAACCGAAGTCGCATCGAATGGAAATATGTAACCACAGTGTTGCCATCTGTGACGGATGGCGTGAAAAAAATCTCATAAAGTCAAAAGGAAACTTTAAGGAATACCTATTCAATGAATTTTAACAATATTGGCAGTATTTTAGTAAAATTCTTTGTCGAAAATCACGCCCAAAGCTGGGGTTTAGTAATTTCTCAAGCTTTATACTTTTTTAGAGCCATACAATTATATACCTAAAAATTTTGACCTGCGGGTCCAATTATTCAGTAGTTCACGTAGCTGCTTCACCAGCGAATTCTAGCGGCGGGTGCGTCAAGAAATGTAGTTGAAAAAAACAATTTGCGTGTATATATGTATCACGGATGGAAACATTTTAAAAATTCTAAGTTGAATTTCGTGTCCCAGTTTAGAAATATAAATTTATTTCAAACATGAAAACACATAGATTTGCTCGTCACCGTTTATAGTTGTCACATATCTACGGCGAATACTGACAGACTTGCTGAATTTTTTATTAAGATATAGTTACCTTCCTATCATGATAGTTTGTTGGTAGAGTGCCCATATTACTCGCCACTTAGCGAGGATATACGGGTTTCATTCGCTTAAGAGTGAAAGGTCGCAGATGGGAAACGCGGCTGATGTTGCCCTGTGCCAGCCGGGTTTTCTCGGGGCAATACCGTCTCTCCCCTTAACACCGATGCATTCCGTCACCACTGCACTCACGTTGCTTCACCCCTTCCGAATAATAACCTTTATTTCATAACAAAACCGTTTAAGAATGATAATTTGTAAAGTGGTAATGCACAAGTTTTTTTTTAAATTTAGAATAGATTAAGTATCAAATGTTATAATTTCCGTTTTAGTGTGTTCGAGAATATATTTTACCTTTACTAAATCCCACTTACCTCCCTTCCATTGTTTTAGGTAGCCAATTAAATAAAAAATACGCAGCAATTTTTAAATTTTAATTATGTAGCCATCGTTTACACTTACACTTTCATTATTTTTTGTTGTATATGTGCTTAGAAAACTTAAATAATTTCATCAAACCACAGATATTATTATTAATGATTTTTTAATTGATTGCATCTTCATTTGAAATGTAGGATACAGTTATAACATTTCTTACATCGTAATCCAGTCATTCCTTTCTCTGGCGTTGGTGCAAACGTGAATGATTAATCTGAGACAATATCTATTGAATATTGCTTTAATCCTAAATCCTAAGTCATGGTCTCAAATTCAGAGTTGGTTATTTCGTTTTATTATAAGTACTTTTGTACAGCAGATAACTTTGTTAATTGATTCTTACAGATTTCTTGAATTTCTGTTTGGGTCACACATTTTCTCATCAGTTACGTACTAAAAGTTTACGCGAGGGATTAAAATTATGAACTCTTGCGTAATATATTTCCGCTTTTAGATAACAAGCATATTATGTAAATATATGATGGATGATATAGTTCAAGAGATGTGCCGTGATATATTCACATGGAAAATCCCTCAAATAATAGAAACAAGACCGAGTTTTAAGTCACCAAGTCCAAACTAATGTATTAGAAGTGTGGGGTTTTACAGAATCGCTACGGTTTCAGCAAATTTCAGGGATTGAATGTTTTTGCAGATAAATTTCAGTGTTCCTTGCATAACAATGCACTTTTATCAGACCACTACAATAGAGATTTTTTTAGCAAAGAAGTTTTTATGACTGAGAATTGAAGTATTTTCTCCATTTTTATGAATCAGAATTTCTTTTACCATTCATTAATAAATGAGGTTGAAGCATCTAACTTCAGCCATGATGCCACAGTTGTAAAGAAAATTAATTTTGTAAATCGTTACGTATGTTATAATTTATCTACTTATTTATACTATTATAATAAAGCAAAATTTATTGTTAGTTTGTTTGTTCACTTTTATAAACCTACATAATATCAAATGGGCATAAGCTAGATTTGTTTTTTATTTATTACACAAAAATATTGTTCCATAAGATATAGCGATATTTGTAACTAAAATTGTAGATAAACGAGCACAATTAGTCTACAGCTTTCTGCAAGCTTACGCATAGTAAAATGCCAATGATACAACGTAATTATAATATTTTAGCTATAAAACAATGCAAAAGAAATGTTTACTGTAACTTTAAACAGAGGTAGCAGGCTACTATCTATTCCTGTTTCCTATAGCTATTGTGGCCAGTGTTGCTGTATGTTATCCTTATAACTATAATTTAATTTATATGTACAAAGTAACTGTCCATTTTAAACGGATAAAATGTACTCTGTCATAATGTGAGTATATTAATTTATCTAACGCTGCAAAGCAAGTAATAAGTTATAATTAAAATTAAATGTACATATAAAGTTTAATATCACGTTGAGAACGCCAATATTACAATAGGGTTGAAATTGGTCACACAACTATCATCAAATGATCGCAACGCCTCGAAATATACGCTTGCAAAAATCCTTATTATTTAGAATATACATTAAAAAGTGTAAACGTATTGTTTTAATCCATCCAGAAAAAAAGTGAACTACTTTTTAATTGCAAAATTTTTCAGGTTTATAAAAACTTTAACGAAAAATGTAAAATTACTTTACCATTTAGAACGGCTACAAATATTACCACCAGAACCACATTATTAAATATGTCCTCATTACTTTTCCACACAATAATCATCAATAATTACCAAATACTAGAGAAAAATTTGTACATTTAATAGAAAAATTTCTGGATGGTACTGAAGGATTCCTGAAATATTATTTATAAAAATTGTTTTAAATTTGAATATTGATATAATTTATTTACTAAAAAATCATTTTAAACTACATTCGGTTTTACACATCTAAGTAAAAAAAATGCTTTTGGAATGACAGTGACTATGGGTGTACATCAGTTCTACCTTGACAAGCAGAGTTGTCTCTTCACATACACAAATGACATGAAACCCTCCCTTTTCCCTCCCCATTCGTTATAAATGTATACTCACACACGCACGTCGAAACATGCCTTCCATAGTAATTAATTTTTAGTGCCTCTTTCTACGTAAAAGAGAAAAAAAAATAGCTTAACTTAAATTTTAAACAAAGAAATATATTCGTTCAGAAAATTAGAAGGGATCCTCGCATAGCTACGGTCAGTATATCTCTGTTAGTCTTTGTGATGAATGTGCAAATCGCCTGGCACAAGTGCACAGCAGGCAACAGAGATGGCGCCGGGAAATAAATCTCAGTGTTATTTCACCTATCCGAGTCCACCCTCTCTGTTGTTCCCTTATAACCACTGCTGAATCAAGTTATCTTTCGTCTCTTCTTATTCCCGTTGCTGTGCCATATAACTGATTACTTTCCGCTAAAAAAGATTTTTTTAATGAAGAAAGGGAGGGGGTATTTAAAGGTACATAAGACTAAAAGACATGGAGCCAAAAATATGTAAGCCAGCCAAAACACTTTACTTGCTTCAATCAACGTAAGTAAATTAATTTTACAGGTAGTGTATGAACTGATATTTATAAGCTCGTAAATATGATTAAGCACATTTCGTTTGAAAGGCGATAAATTTAAACTGTCGGAAACAAACCCCGTCCAACGTAAATATGAGTCTTCAATCGTCTCTCCGTAGACCGTACTTATTCATTTTGACTTTACCAGAACATTTAAATTTAATTGTATGACAAAAGGTCCTAAAAATAAAAAAAAATAGTTATGTGGTATTGTCTGTGGTTTTTGAAATATTAGAATATAATTTACGTACTACATAAATATCGTGTATCTACTTGCTGTGGTATCCATCTTCGCAAGATTTAACAGTAAATATCACGCTACAAAATTTTTACCTAAATTAGTCAAATTATAAACAATTTTTTCTTATCCGGCCATTAAATTAAAACTTATTTAACCTCTACTGTGTTAATAGCATGACAAAGCTAATTTGAGAGAGGATTGAGCAAGATCAAAAAATAGCACTTTTGGAACGTGTGTGCCATATGTTTATTTTTATATCTCTAACGGTTTAATGACTATAAACTACCAAATCAGCCTAATTTGTCGTTTTATTCCCGTTTAAATGGCAAGCATAACTTTATAAACGGAGAAATATATATCTTAAAAAAAACATAGACTATGTTCTTGGTAGAGATATTACTTTTATTTTGGAAGGTATAACAACATTTCGTTTATCACTTTTCTGGTGGAATATCGGAAATATAAACAGAATGTTAAAAAATTAAATGCAGATAAAGTATAATTTGGACAATTTGTGTGAGATAAAAAACATGCAATTTTTGATTGTGGTTACGTTTGTTACGAATTCACATGGAGCAAATAATATATAATTTTAGAATAACATTGTCTATTATAATAATTTGTGCCATGATGGTCCCCGTTCTCAAATTTTTAATTCAAAAACAAACATACAAATAAATGTAATATAAACCAATTGTGTAGTGGCTGATCTTCCTTAAAGCGTTCTGAAAGATCTAATGCAAAGAAAAAGTCATTAAAGTGGCCAAGAATAATGAGTAGAACTTAATATTACCTTGAAAGAAAAATAATTAAGTCATAACTAAATTGAAATATTTTTCCAATGTTACTTTAAATAACGTCACCTCAATTTATTGAAAAGTGATAAAAAAAATACAAATACATTATTTTCATACTATTGCATATGATTTATGTTTGTCAAGAACAACAAACTGTATTCATTAAATATTGGCAGAAACTTGACTTACTAAAGCGTTTTGTTTATTTAATAAAATAATAATTTTTGGGAACAACAAAATATTTTTGGGAACTTAAATCATTTTATCCCGGAATACTTCATTAGTCAAATCGTCTTCACAAAAGACGGACACATACAGTTGAAACTATTGATATTAGGAAAGTAATCGTCCATTTTTTTGCAAGGATTAACATCGGCATTTTCCTAGGTTTATTTTTTTGGGAAAAACCATTAGAAAACAGAAATTATAATAGATGAACCGGTATTTTACACCATGTTTCTCCCGAATGTTAGTAAAACTTACTTACTGTTTAACCAATATCGCACGGTACAAAAAAAACCTTTTTAACTCAGCTGCGTGCCGGCATAGGTTGCGTAAGAGTCCGTGAACATGACTTACAAAGTAGAACATCATCGATATTAAAAATAATTCGGCGTGAGTGGAAGAGGAAACAGATTATAATCAAATAATTGATTTCCAGAAGAAAAATATCTTGTCGCTTATTGATGCCTTGGTAACTGTGGAGATATAAGAGAGAAGCTGAATTTGTAAGTAATAATGCTATAAATTGGTTTAAGCTTTCATCTCCTACAAACATTGTAGACTACTGTAAACATTTATGACGCTTTGATTAAATATTCATAGATCTCGCACATAAATATTTAAATAAAGACAATTGAAAAAATGAGAGCTTCCACTAAACGTTTCTAAAATAATATTTATATATCTTTCTTTTTGACTTAATATTTCATTTTGTAAGAATGATAGAGGCAAATTTCAATGTATGTAAGCGTCTCAGGATTTTAATTTTATTAAGTTATATATATATTTAAATATTTATACCTAAAATATATTTAAAACATTGAAATGTTTTTAAAAAAAAATTCAAAGCATTTTATTAACTGAACGTGTGAATAAGCTTCGCATTTAAATATTTGAGTGTAATTTTATATTAATGCGTTACCTCTACATATTATCTTTTTAATTTAACGTGATTTGGTTAGATACATAGTGCGATTATAATAAGCTGTATTATGCTGAAACACGGACCTGTTATTAAATTATATTATAAATTACCTACTTGTGGTTTGCTTGTTTCTGGGCACACGAGACGAGCGGTAAACAATAATTAATTTTGTGTTTTTGGTCAGTGTTTTTTTTAAGGGTAAGAGTAGGGGGAGGGGTAGATCCGGCCGGGCTGTTGTCGGTGTTCCAGCCAGGGAGGGGCGTGGGGGGGTAGGTTTGCTGCAGGATGGGGGGGAGGGGGTTCAAAGAGGGGATCTCGAATTACTGGACAGTCATGCGCAGGAAATTAAAGCCCTTTTGATTAGTTGTGGAACGGCATGATTAAAAGCCCCGCAATTTACTTCTGAACTGCACGATTTTTGCTCCAAACGTTGAATAACTAACGGAAATAAAAATTTATCGATTTCAAACGATTGACTAGGTAGTGGGAAGTAATGGTCATGTAGAAATGTTTGGAAAAAAATAATTTCCTTTACTTTTTGTTAAGCTCACTGTCCAGAACGACTGTATTCCAAACAGCAATCGCTCAATTGTGAAATGAATACAATAGTGAACTGCCTTAATTGAAAAAAAAATACATTTCATATTTAGTTAGGGATTTCGTTCGAAGAGCAATTTATTTTAAATCAGCGTTTAAAATAGCAACAGTTTGTTGCATTCCCTTTTGAATACCGTTTACACTTATTAACGCAGTTCGAAGAGCAATTTATTACAGCCATTCGTAGGTCCATGGTGTGGATTCGCAGACATCGTTACAAACTTATCTTTTAGCTTGAAATGTTATATTATTACTGCCTAACTGTAAAAGCTGTTATTGGTCCTAGCGACATTTGTTTCGCAAGTAATAATCACTTTAAAAACATTCACCTTTGATTCTTATAAAAATGTATGCTTGTCAATATATTTGAAGTATCAAGGAAATTTTTTTTGTACTTCAAATCGAGATAAAATATAATTTAAAAAAGAGGGAATTAACTTTTGTCTAGGCGTAAAATAAAGTACATAATACCTATAAGCTTTGCTATCGACAGAAAGACAATGGCTCATTAAAATAATTTTACATATTTCAAAGGAAATAAAGAAGATGCTGAAACGCAAAGTAGATATTCCGTTATTTAGTTTTTAAATAAAACAATCGATGCATTTTCGACAAAATCTGTTTTAAAAATTTTAAATATAAAACAGGGATTTTTAACAGTAAATATATAAGGATATGAATAAAAATAAATCTCTTACCACCAATCAACGTTTTTTATAAAAATTAATTGAAAAATAACGTGTAAAACTCGAAATAAATGGAAGTATTACGCCTTGTTAAAATAATAAAATTCAAACTACACGATCAGCTTGCAAAAACTTTTAATGAGCGACAAATATTGCTAATATTACAAAAAAAAAACTGTAAATGCCTTCTGAAGATATGTTGCTGACACATAAAAAAGAAAAAAAAGTTTAAAGAGGTCAGAGGACACAGTACGTGTTTGCGTGAGAAAGAAAGGGGAAGGAAAAGGGAAGTTAAAAAAAAAAAGGCCACAGCGCGACTGAAATCGAGCAGAAAATTAATTGCGGTTAATTAGTGCTTTTAAAAGAATGTTACATAGGCGACTTTAAAAAAAATGAAATGAGTCCCCAGCCATTTAATGTTCCATGAAACAAAGTCATTATATATTTATTAGAGAATGAAGGGACAAAATGTAAAATATTCATGTAAATATTCTATTTAACACATTTTTTAAATGTTTTAAAATCTTTGAATTCATTTTAAAAAAAATGTGTTGATTTTATTATTACAATAGAATATTTTATCGTTTTTACAAATGAAGCTGTACTTGGAGTATTTTTTTTCTTAACCTCGTCAAATGCTGGAGAGCTTTGTGTCATTCCCCCGCCAAAGGAAACATATAACGAGCTGGATTTTGGATACATAGCAGTGCAACGTCAAGAGACGGGAGCCTAGCCACCATCTTGGATTGTGACATCACGACGGCCATCTTGGATGACCTGGACCTTTGACAATGAACTTGAAAATTTTCCATAGTTTGCCAAAATTCGTTAAAAATTGCAGTTTTTTTTAAATCCGCCAAAAAATCTCAAATAATTTTATAATTCAAAAATTAGGAATTCGAATAACCTAAAAAGACTTTTTGTTTTAGAATGAACACAAAAACCTAACAGTGGCTTAAAAGTCCTAAGAGCTAGAGGCTCTAAGCCGTCGAGGTCATGACCTTGAAAATTAGGATGATATGGCAGCTATTTTGAAATATGACATCACATTGTAGTTTTCATTACGACCATCATCTTGGAAATGTTTATTTAATATCCGATTTTAGTGAAATAAATTTATAAAAAAAATAATTAATTAAATTTTAATAATTTTTTTTAAAATTACGGTTGCACATATCATTACGGACGACATCTTGAAAAAATGTTAATTTTTATGCTATAAATCGGGAAATTTTTTTAAAAATTATAAAAAAATTTATTAATCAAAACAAAATAAAATATTTTTTTAATGAACTGACGTAATGGAGTCCTCGGTTTGAACCCGGTTAGAACAAAAATAGCAAAAATGTCGATAGATCCATCCTCCATGGAAGCCGCTGGCAGATTGACCTCTCAACACTAATTCCAAGGTGTATATATATATATACATATATATCACCAGCTAGTATGTCGTCATGTCCACCATCATGTTTTCGTCTGCTGGAGGCAGCCATTTTGATTTCATCTTCTAGAGCGCGCTAACATCATATTAATTTAAGATTTACCTGCTAGAGGGCAGTTATCATTTATTATAACTGAGGCACCCGCCATCTTGAAATTTAAACTCCATCTTGGAAATACGTAATTATTAAGCTAGAAATTCGGGAAAAATTCAAAAATTCATTAAATAAATTAGCAATAAATATACTTATCGATTCAATAATTTCATGTCATTGGTTCGATCCCTGGACGATGCAATATATTTTAATTTTATGTGAAACATATTAAATTCAACCAAATATGGTGGAAAGTCCTAGAAGAAACATATTTTTTTTTTAGCCAACCAGCATCCTATAAACCGTTGTCCACCATATTGAAAATTCGTAAATAATAACCCGATAATTTGGGAAAAAATTCAAAATTCACTAAAAAATTTTTACCTATTTATATACTGGCCAAGAAAACTTTCTTAGAACAATGATGGCGCTGAATATATTTATGAATTGGTTGGTAGCAGTATGAAAATGTATTTCCTGCGCCTGGTGTTGGTGCGTGGTGGCAGTGGTATCGACAACCTACTTGGATTCTAACGTCATCGCGGCCATTTTGGATGACATTGACCTTTAACTTTGAAATTAGCTTTCATATTAGCCAAAATTGACCAAAAAAGGATAGAAATTCCTCAAAATTTACCCAAAATTCACAAAATTCCACTTAAAATTCCAGTTTTTAGAAAAATTTTCCGCCAAAAGTCTTTAAAAACAGATAAACAAACATTTCCCTATTATTAAGGAAAAACTCCCGTTTTGATGGAAAATTTCCCGTTTTCAGTACCAAAAATTGTCAAAAAATTGAAAATTCCCTAAAGTGGCTTAAATATGTCATGACCTTGACCATAAGGATGTCATGGCCGCCATTTTGAATTGTTACGTAACCGTTGCAATTATCATTATGGCTCATTTTGAAAATAAATATTTTTATGCTATAAAATCGGGAACAATATTAAAGTGTTAAACAAATTAAAGAATAATAATGTAAATTAAAAACATTCCGCCGTCATGAAAATCTGCAATCATTATCAAAACAATTAAGACTTATTTTTAAATTTATAAAAAAATTAATTTATCAAATATTATTAAATTTTAATTTTAAAAACACTTTTATCAATGAGCCTTCAATGCGAACCCGGTGGGGGCAAAAATAAAAATGCGACAGATCCTCCCTCCACAGAAGCCACCGACAGACTGACATCCCTCCACTAACGCTAATTTGTATGAGTGTGTGTCTGTATGTATATGTCCAGCTATTATGAAGTCACGTCTGCCATTTGTTTTTGTCTGCAGGAGGGCACCATCTAGTTTTCGAATGCTAGCGGGTGCTACCTCCATGTTAATTTAATTTTTACCAGATAGAGTGCTGTAATCATTTATTGCCATGGCACTCACCAAATGTTGGCAGTCTTAAAGGCTATGTTGGAAATTCGTAATTATTTAGCTATAAATTCTGCGAAAAATTCTCAAATTCGTTTAAAAAAATCTTCAATTAATATAATGATTTATTTAATTGATTCCAGCCTTTGTGCGAAACTTGATTGATGCAACAATATTTAATTTTATGTAAAAAAATAATTTCAATTAATATGGTAAAACGTATTAGAAGAGGCTTAAATTCCTTATTTATCAGCTTCCAGTAAGTCGATGATGACATAGCATCCACCATCTTGGAAACTCGTAATTATTTAGCAAGAAATTCAGGAAAAATCTAATAATAAAAAAATAATCATTAAATTAATAATTGACTCGCTCGATTTCCGCCCATTGCACGATTCTTGTTCAGTGATAAAAATAAATAAATCTTAAAATAAATTTTAAATTATGTTTTCCGTTACATTTTATGGACTTCATTAATCTTTCTCTCTACGAAAAACTACTGTGTACAAGACACTTTCTTGTACGATGAAATAAATACGTTGTCGATGTGCATACAATGAAAGTGCAATTTTTATATATTAAGAAGCCAAATTTCATCGGACTACGAGGCCAGGCCATGTACAATGTCAAGCTATAGACAAGATGTCTACAAAACCACGAGGCCATTTGACCGGCTACAGACAAAAAAATCCAGAATCAACAGTAGGATACGAAACGTCGCAAGAGGGGGTAGGATACAATGCCTCCAAATGTCATTGACTCCAACAGTCTTTGGATCCAAAAGTCATTGGCTCTACTAACATCCTTTGAATCCAAAATCATTGCCTACAAAAACCATTGGCTCAAAAAGACTATGGCTCTAACACTCTTTGGGTCCAAAAGTCATTGTCTCCAACAGTATCTGTCTCCAACAATATTTGTCTCCAACTAAATTTGACTAAAACGTATTTGGTTTCAATGTCTTTTTATTTCAAAAGTCATTGGCCAAAATGTCACTGGCTAAAATAGTCATTGGGTATAACAGTCCTTATCTCCAACTGTCTTTGTATCCAACAGTCTTTGGCTTCATAAGTCATTGACACCAAAAGTCACTGCCTCATACTGTCTTTGGCTCCAAATGTCTTTGGTTTCATCAGCTTCAAGTACTTCAATTTCTTCAACAGCTTTAATTTTTTAATTGCTCCAAGTGTCCAATGTTTCAATTGATTCAATTGACCAACATCTCCAAGTGGTCCAATGCTCCAATTGCTTCAAGTGCTCCAAAGCTCCAATTCCTACATGTGTTCCATGCTCTAAGTCCTCCAACTGCTCCAACTGCAATTTCTCAAACTGATTTCAATTGCATTTTTTGATCGAACTTGGTATGACTTTATTATTACTCCCCATTTTGTCAGTCACTGATTATGATTTTTACATCTTTATGTTACTTGAAACACAAGTACTTGGCCATATTTAGATATCAAATTTCGAGAAATAAAAATTTACATTTGAATTTCAAAATATTTTATAATTTTTTTTAAATTTTATACACAAACAAGTAATGGAAGCCTTTATGGTATGTAGCTAGATTCTCTCAATTATTTGACTATAAAGTATATTTCTTTAATGTGCTAATAGTTTCCTGCACAAAGCAAAGCATATATAAGTCTTAAACTGTCGACCATAATGTAAAAATCTTCCCATAATGTGTAATCAATCCCTTCTGCTGCTAACATCTTCCTCGCCTGTTTATTATAAATAGTATTAATATATCTGGTGTCTTTATTTTCACACCAGCCTCAAGGTAACTTTCGTTATCGTCACAGTGATAATTGCAAGCTTGAAAAAAATCATTTATTTTAACATTTCATATCCAATGCTTCATCACAATCTTCGGTATTGTGAGCTTAAGGTATGCTATTACAGTCTTCGATCGTGTCAGAATCAAATGTTTCATGGTAGTCTTCGATCTTGTCAGAAATTTCGTGGAGGCAAATAGAATTTGGTGTAAATATCTTTTCATTTCCCAAGATGGTGCTACTTTATTCGTTAATTTTAAATTTTTAATTATTTGCGAAATCTGGGAAAAAATTTAGGATTAGCATTTCTACATTCTTTGTAATCATCATATAGTCTAATATTTTGCCTTCGTTACAATTCTTAGGTGTCGTAGACCCGTCCTCGCTATCTTTAGTCCACTTAGTTGTACAGGTCTTGCATGTTTATTCAAGAAATATCTTCGACTAAAGGTTTTTTGACACTGACTGCAACTAAATGGTTTTTGGCAAGGACCCAAAACACACTCGCGTCTCTCATCTAGTTTAGCATTTTTTTTTCTCAAAGTAACCTCCTGACCACAGTATTTACAGTGGTGTCCTTTTGATACAGATACTTGCAACGTACCAGGATACATGATAGATTCTGCGACTAATGCCAGATGCAAACGGTGTGTTTTAAAATGAAAAAAGAAAATACTTAAACATATTATTTTTGAAGTAGAAACTTCTTTAGTCGCGTTTGGTAGGGAATAACTTGTGGGTTCGCGTCACCGACATGCTAGTGACGTGTTGCGCCAGACTGGCTCTAATCGCAGCGACCTGTGTACATGTGTACGCATATATACCCTAATGCATTGCATATACTCGACTGTATTATGTGCGTGTTACACTCTTTTTTTGGGAGGGTAAAATTTTGTGAGTTCACATCACCGAGATGCTGAAGTAGCACTAAGTGAAGTTAATTTGACCACGTGAATATATGACCTAGGTCTGACATCACTGGTAAGTCATAAATAGGTCATTAATTTTAACGTAATTTTTACATACCATTGACATCCTAATTGCCAATGTCATGACCTCGGTAGCTTAGTGGGGCTTTCTCATGGTGAATTTAAGCCAATTTTGGAATTTTCAAGTCGTTGACAATTTCTGAGTCTAAAATCGGGAAACTTTCTCTCATAACTGGATTTTTCCCCTCTAAATATGGATATATTGATGATCTTATTTTTTGAGGTTTTAAGCGGATTTTTTCTCTCTAAAAACTAAACATATTTTATGAATTTTGGTGAATTTTTGGTCAATTTTCAGGAATTTGAGTTATTTTTGTTAAATTTCAAGGTCAAGTTTAAATGTCAAGGCCAAGGTAATCAGAAATGGCCACCGTGACGTCATAATTCACATTGGCGGTCGACACCACTACTCCCACACACCAGCACTAGTCGCTGGAAATACATTTACATACGACATCTTACGTAGTTTGTCAAACTAAAGGTTGACCCCCAAAAAGTAACAATAAAGTATAACTTTTAAAATGTGTCAGTAAGTATTCGTACACTTTTTTGTTTTTTGTTTTACCTTGAAATAACAAATAAGTTAATTTTTTAAACTGGCTTAACGCCTCCTCTGCAGCGAGGTCATTAGAGCCGATCACAGGCAACTGAACATAACTGGGACATGGTGGAAGGAGTCAGCCAAGCCCTTACTGCAGGGAACCATTCTCCACTTTCAAATTCAACAACAGTTATCTCAGTGAAACTATTATAAATCGAAATCAGTATAACTAGACCAGGGTTCGAACCTAGGATTCTTTGTAATGGAAATCTAGCATCATGAGCTTACGCATAATTTCATTTATTTGTATAAGGAGGGTGTTGAGTCAATTTTTTCGCTTTTTGCTTTTAAATTCTTTTTATTTGATGTTGGGAATGATAAGATTTTTTTTTATTTAGGGCGGGGGTATGGGAATCCTACTTCGTATTTCCTCTTCCCCCACCTAATAAAAAGTGTACGCCACAATTCCCACATCTTACCACCAGCGCTAATCAGCATTCTTACCTTTGTGAAAATAAATTATCTTCGGCTGCACGAGTTCAAGATTTCACCCGATGTGCTTGGTGGATGATAGACATAAAAACAGTCCAACTATCGCAACGCGATGTAACATTTTTATGACCAATCCCGTTCTAAAACCTCCAAGACGTAGTGCAACAATACATGATGTCCATAAAAGAATAATTTAGTTTGAATATTTTATTATAACAGTATAATTTTGCATATTAACAAAAAATGATACATCAAATTGAAGGTAAATCACCTAGTATTTTTTTTTAAATATATTCAATACTAGCTGCAGTACCCGGCTTTGCCCGGGCTGAACACCGGGTGATATATTGTTCGCGAGTTACAGCAAAATGGGTAGCGATATGTCCAGTGTGTTGGACATTAAGAAATGACACATAATTACTGTTTGTGTATCTGTGACCTATGATTTTCTGTTTACCCATGGCGATCCGTTGAAAGGTTTAGAAGTTGATGCGCTACAGCGCCATCTAGCGGCGAGTTACAAAAAAAATGGATGATAAAAACACATCGATGTGCCAACTTTCATGGCGATCGGTCAAACGGTGTAAGAGTTTATCGACGTCATACATACCAAAATCCAATTATATATATTCTTATATTTCGAAATTTTGGGGCTTTCACTTTTGCGAAAAGTGGATGTTCAGGACCTCGAATGGTTTGGAACACTCCATCTCGAAAGAAATGATATTTGAAATTCCTGAAATTGTCGAGATTTTGGGGCTTTGTCCCCAGAGGGGGAGGGGTGATTTTGAGGACCCTGAATGGCTGGGAACCAATAAAAATCGAGTAATGATATTTTAAATTTTTTAAATTTTGGGGTTTTGACCCCTGACGGGGGGGAGGGGGGTGGATTTGAGGACCCCGAATGGCTCGTGAACACTCCAAATCGATAAAGAATAGGTTTTTGGAAATTTTAGGAATTTTTTTAATTATTGGGTCTTTGACTCCTTGTGGGGGGAGGGTAGTTTGAGGACCCCGAATGGCTCGGAAACACTCCAAATAGTAAAAAAAGTATTCTTAAATTTAAGAAATTTTTCGAAATTTTGGGGTTTTGCATTCCCCCAATCCCCTTACCTCAAATTTGTTGGAGAACACGTCTTTGGGTAAACATTCCGCCATCACCCGGACACTTTAGTTAGTAATGACTTAATTTTAATACAATTTCCTCCAATTTTTCGAAATTTTGTGGCTTTCACTTTTAGAAAAGGGAGGGGGGGGGAGGTTCAGGACCTCGAGTGTTTCGGAACACTCCATCTCGAAAGAATAGATATTTGAAATTCCTAAAATCATCGAAATTTTGGGGCTTTTTCCCAGAGGGGGGCGGGGGGTTCTAGGACCCCGAATGGCTTGAAAACGCTTAAAATCGAAAGAGAAAGATTTTTTAAAAATTTTAAACTTTCGAAATTTTGGGGCTTTAACCACCTTGGTGGTGGGGGAGGGGGTGATGTTGAGGACCCCGAATGGCTCGGAAACACTCCAAATCGAAAGAGATATAAAGGAAAACTTATTACCTACCTATGAATAATTTTCTAAATAAATTAATAAATAACTATGTTTAAGAATTTACGTACATACATAATATTAAACTTCAAACTATACACACCAAAAAAACAACTAAGGATGTTTGTGAAACTATTTTTTATTTGTCATAATGTTGAAAACATTTGTAGGATTTGTTGATATGTAAAACTGTGGTGGCCATATTCCGCTTATCCAAAGGAGTATAGAAATTAATAGAGATATCACTCCCTGTACACACCACAAATCTTTGAATTAAGTAAAAAAAAAAAAAAAAAAAAAAAAAACATTGTCCAAAATGAAACAAAAAGTATAAATAACAACTTATTTGTCCAAAAAATTTATTCAACTGGAATGACAATGTTAACATCCACCTGAAATTTAATAGAAGTAGGTAGGTAAGAATATATATATATATAAGAAAATAAATGAAATCAAAACATACATAAATAATATTATCTCACACTCAACAAAACATAATGTTTAATATGAAATAAAGGAAGATGGCAATTACACGTAACTATTCTAATTAATAAAAAAAATCGACCTACCGGAAATAGTAAAATTATAAATTTTCAACAATATATTACATAATTGATCAATATTTCTGGTCTTCGGTCTCAGTAGCCCTAAGACTCTTGACGCTCAGCAGATAAATTATAAACACTAAACCAAACTCCTTGCAAATAAGTTATAAGTAGGTACTGTAAAAAAATATTAAATTGTAATATACAAAAACGGTATTGGAAATTTAAACAAATATGGCGACACTACAAACTGTGAAGATATTTATTTTTTTCTTACTCTCTACTTAGTTCCTTACAATAGCAAAACGTAACGTAATGGCTTGAAAGCTATTGCTCGGCAGTCATAGAGGAATGACACTAACAGTTTGTATATCTATGACACACGTTACATAAAATTTAGATATATTTTTTTAACCCGTTTAAAATTTTTTTTTAGACAAAAGATAGCCTATGTCCATCCCCAGGATATAATCTATCTCCTTGCCAAATTTCATTACGATCCGTTCAGCCGTTCAGCCGGGAAAAGGTAACAAACAGACAGACAGACAGACAGAGTTACTTTCGCATTTATAATATTACTAGCTAAACCCGGCCACGCTTTGCTGTGACACAGTTTAATATTAATTCATTGTTTAATTTAATATTTTACTGTGCATGGCTGTGGAATGTAATAGAAGAAATAAAAATGTGTTTACCTTAAATATTTTTATTGTAAAGCTAATGGAAGGACTACATTCCTTGTTTTCCCATTTTTTGCATAAACATATAGATCAGATGGTTTACCGACTCTGGAGCACCCGACATATAACTGTCCATGAGAGAAGCATTCATTTTCTAAATTCAAACCGCACACTTGCAAAGATTGTCCTTGTGCTTTATTGATGGTCATAGCGAACGCAAGGCGTATTGGAAATTGAAGTCGTTTGAACTCGAACGCCATATCTGTTGGAATAAGTGGCATTCGTGGAAGTAATACGTCTTCACCTTTATGAAGTCCAATCAAAATTGTTGCTTCAATAAGATTATCCATTAATTTTTTAACTACTAATCGTGTACCATTACATAATTTAGGCTGACAGATATTTCGAAGCAATATAATTGGCACACCAATTTTCAAATTCAAAATATGTGGTGGTAATCCTGGAACATCGAGTGAATTGAGAAATTCCGTTGGAAAGTTCACTGCTTCATTTTGGTGCACTACTGAATCAATAGATTTGTATGTCATTGTTTCACCTTCGATTCTGTTTATAATACTATTGTTCATATCGTGTACGTCAACATTTTTAGCCGCTAGAATGGCTCTTTCGCTCAACCATGCATGATTTTTGAATTTTGTTTCGATGTTTTGGAATACCTTGTCTATTAATTCCTCTTTTGAATCTACGATGTTGCATAAATCAGATGATAAGCTGATTTTTCCTGTTTCTGGATTTGTAGGTACAGTGCCGTTACCAACTTCAATTAATTGTCTTGAAAATATGACTGCTGTTGGATCGTTCTGAAGTTTAACTCGCATATTCGTGGTTAAATGCATTTTTTTTACTGTGCTCCAAAAATTTGAATACTTTAAGCAGGCATGCAATTCATCAGCAGGTGTTGAGCGAGGTATCACTGGGAGCGTTTGCCTGAAATCACCGGATAGTAACACCAACACTCCCCCAAATGGATCTGGATTATTTCGCAAATATTTCAGTGTATGGTCTAATGCTTCCAATGACTTTTTGTGAGCCATTGTACACTCATCCCATACAATGATTTTGCACGTCTGAAGAACTTTTCCCATTCCTGATGTTTTTGAAATGTTACATGTTGGACTTTCTGTGCATTGCATGTTTAGTGATAGTTTAAGAGCTGAATGCGCTGTTCTACCTCCTTCCATTAATGTTGCAGCAATACCCGAGGAAGCAAGAGCTAATGCAATATGGCCATTTGAACGGATCGTAGCAAGGATTAAGGAAATTAAGAATGTTTTTCCAGTTCCACCTGGAGCATCCAAAAAGTACTATCCACCGGATTGGTTGGCCACAGCTTGTATGATAGTATTATATACTATATTTTGTTCTTGAAGGAGTTTCGGTGTATTTTCCTGGACGAACAGCTGTAAGTCATTTCTGTTGTATGATTGTTCTCTAAGTAGTTCTCTGTAAAATGTCGCATTGATGGACCGGTTCGGTGCCGTCACTCCCAATTGAGTCAACGACTTACCACATATTGTCAGACAAAGATCCTCAATGAATATCAGCGCTTCATTGTATACTTCTTCTGTGAAATCCAAGTCATGATTATTTGTTTCTTGGCGAATTTTGTACAGAATATCTTCAGCCATGTAGTCTTTGTATTTCTCCCACAATTGCGCTGGTTGTGATGGGAAACATGCGGACAAAATAGTTGCGAACAGCATACGTATTTGAGATGGATGAGAAGTAGCACATGAATCTTCAATTGACTTGTCCCAATGATCGTCGTTTTCCAACAAATTAAGTGCCTCGCACGCACTCCGATACGTAGTATGTACTATTCCATTCACTGTTCGCAAGTGCATAAATGATGTTGGACCACGACATGTAATTAGAAGCAAACGTAAATAAAAGCATTCTGCATTGTTCGGATGTACAGTGTATATCCTTCCTAAAGCATTTGATGAAAATATTCCAGGTTGTCCAGTTACTGCCTTCCCTCTCTTTCTTCTTTCAAAATTCTTTTTGGTCACATTCCAAGTAAAATAAGTTGGAACATCTGCATACCTCAAAGATTTTGCAAAATCATATGTTTGACATAAATGAAAAAATGCTGTTAATGTTGTGTTCGGTGGATTTATTGCAATGTCTTGTAGGTTTTTCTCTGTGAAATATACCCTTTGTCCGTTTTCGAGATGAACAGCAAGGTGAATGACAGTTGGATCCCTCTCATGGATTTGAAATCCTAAAATGCGCCATACAGCTTCATTGCTGCTAATATATCTGCCGATTTGGTATTGTGAGATCTCATCTAAGTTACTTGTTGATGAAACTCCAAACACGGCCATGTCGCTGCCTTTGTTGACGTATTTACAGATGTATTTTATGGATTTCACAGAATTGCAATACTCCACATTGATATGTGCTTTAAACGTTTTTGATAAAAGTGGCGAATATGGAACAACCCAACGATTATCAACTTCAATGTCATTTCCTCTCACTTTCATAACAATTGCTTTCCCATTGTCTTCTGTACTTCTTCGTCGATATAGTGGGTAACCATCACTGCCAGTGATTGTATCTTTTAAAAACTCTCGAGGATAACGTTTAGAGCATTTTCCATCTATCATACATGGTGAATTTGTATTGATTGACCCACATGGTCCATGTATCATGTTCTTGGTCACAACATCATACAACTCATTGTCAGTTGTAGTATCTGGTATTTCAGCGGATATGACTTTATCGATTTCATTAGGCATGATCTTCATAGTAAGCCATATTAAAATGTGTGCATGTGGCAGTCCTCTTTTTTGCCACTCCACAGAGTACATCCAGCATTGTGTTTCTCCGAAAACGTGCAGTGAAGTGATGAAATTAATTAACATCTTTAGCTTTTGTTTGAAAACACGTGCTGTTATGTCGTGGCGATCAGCAGGAGATTGTCCAGGGAAAAGTAACTCTTTTATTTCATCCCATGCTGGATTACATGTAAATGTAATGAAAATATCAGGACGACCATATTTTCGGACATATGTAAGAGCGTCCTGCGCATATTCGTGCATATGTCGTGGACTACCAGTATATGTTGCAGGCAATATTGTCATCTTGCCTATGTTACTTATATCACCATCATTTATAACAGCATCTCTCAAATGTACATATTCTTCTGATCTCAGCTTTGTTTGATTGAGCCTAATGAATAGTAGTCGTTCCGACTCTATTTTCGCGTACATGTCGATGATGTACTGGTGGAAGAGCAGACGGCATTTCAGAATATGGTTTTCTTCATTTTCACGTAACATAATTTTATAGGAATAATAATTTATAGAACTAACTTTTTTGTCAGTGTATTCGCCTGTGACTGTGTTTATCATTTTAATGTTAAAATGATAACCGTCTTGACCACTTGGAAACATAATTGGATATTGCAATGGATCGTAGCACCTATGAGTGTCAGCAATTCGTTGTAGTTGCTCATTTCTGCACTGCAAAACGATATCGCGATGATGAAATTCTTCTCCAACCATGACAATTGCTACCTCATCAATTGTTGGCGCATTATATCGTCTGACATGCTCACTTGCTGGTGTATAATCAGCATGAATAACAATTCTATGACTGTCTGATGGCATAAGATCAATCGCATTTTTGAACAATCGAATCAAACTATTATCGTCATGTAACAACTGTTGCAACGACTCAACAATGTCCCTTCTTACTCCAGCGTAGATTTTGACATCGTGCATTCAACTGAGCACTTTGATCTCCCATGAAATATATTTGTAGAAATTTATGGTGATTATTGTGGAAAGGAAGTAAAGAACCAGCTTTGTGGTAAATTTGACCCTGAACTTTAAATGTCGGCATATAATGCTCCGTTATAATGTTAGCGCCAAATGAAGTCATCTGAAAACATGAATTATATTTTCTAATATTTTGGAGAAAATGTTTAGAATCATCAGTAATTCCATTTAACAAATTTTTCAGTGGTTCTTTTGGCTGTTCAAGTTCAGGTAGCTTCACTTTACCGCTTGCACAACACATTCCTGGAGTTTCTCCTTTGAATTTAATTGCTCTGCAATGAGGACAAACTGAATCCATTTTTCCGATTTGAACAAATGTACATGAGGTATTGTATTGTATATCCGGTTCATATGAAAAAGCCATTCGGTGGTATGAAGCTTGGTTATTTAGATGTTGTAACTGCATTCGTCTTCGCCGTTGATCTATTTCTTCTTGGCGTTGTTGAGACGAATATGCTGCTCTTCTTCTTCTCGCTTCTTCTCGTAAGAGTTGAAGTCTCTCTTCCCTTTGATCGGCCAATTCTTCTGCTCGCCTTTGAATACATCGTTCTCTAAGATGTTCATTATATTCTAAACGTTGTTGATCAGTGCGATTTGATAATCTCTGACGCTCTGCGTTTGCACGTCGAGTATGGCGGCCAATGTTTGAACGTGGGCGAGGCATCACACGAACGGTGATGAACTGTAAAAAATGACAATATAAATTAACCATAACAATTATTTTATAACTCATTCATTAGATATTCATAATTTTTAACGCTAATAAATAAACTCTAATTTTTTGGCATTTCTTAAGTAAAAATATACAATTTTTATCCCATTTTTACGTTAATATTTTTAATATTGTAATTAAAATTAATATTTTTATGTACAAAATGAGGAGTGGAAGTAGTTATAAAATAATATTCATTGATTTTATTTTTTAAATCTTAAATTTTTTCTTAATACAATGAAATATTAGTTCTGTAATTATTGTTCCGTTCATAATTGTTTACACAGAATGTATTGAAAAAAAATTAAGTCAATTTATATAAAACCTTCTATGAAAGTTATACTGACTGTTTCATTGATAAAATTACTAAGAAATATATAAAAAAATATAAGTTTTAAAAGCGAATAAAAATTTATAATTAACCAAAATAAACTCAAAATAAACAAATGTATACTTTTAAAACATGTAATTAAATTAATTAAAATGTGAAGTTTTTATTGTAAACAAATAAATATGAAAAACACATTTCCAGTGTCACATGCTGTGCGATGCCCAGAAACATAAAACTTCTGCAATATTTTATGAGAAAAAGCAGCTAATAATAGGGTAGCTCAACTCACAACGATAGAATGTGGTTAAGTGTCGAAAAACGTGTCTTAGTTAATATATATACTTTAAGAGGATTTTTCGGCCTTGACAATTTTCGCACAACACAGAAAACACGATTTTTCATACTTTGGCACCATAAGGTTTAATGATAGTAGCCTACATAATTCATATTTCCAGTGAAAAAATAAAGTTAAATTATTTCCAAGATAATAAAACTATATGAATACAAAATTCTGAAAATAGTGTTTCATTAAATCACAATATTTTTATAAAACATAAGTTTACTCACTTTACAGATGAAATCCAACCAATTCCATTCTTTAATTAAACATTTATAAAGGATACCATACACATAAACTGGTCACAGTGACACATTTTGTGCTTAATCAATATTTGGCTTATTAGAAAACAAAACAAAAGTGTTAAAAGATTATTGTTGGAAACATCAACAAACACATTTTGCTATGACAACAGGGTTGATATGACAACCGGTTTGATATATCAACAATTATCATAACAACGTACGTAATTATAACAAATTAAAATAGCAATATATAAGATATAAGCTATAAGATAAGAATTATTTAATTTTCAAATGTATTGTACGAAATGTATTTTTTAATTTAAACGTATTTTTATCAATAGAGTCGAAAGAATATACTTTCAAATTAAATAAAGTTTTTTATTCTTTCTTGAAATATCTATATATATATACATATTTGTGTAAATTATAGTCGTCAAGGAACAATGGTCGAGTAGCCTGATGTGCTTGAACTTCGACAATATGGAACAGCGTCGTCGAGCGTGGTAACAACTAAGTTGGGTGACCATGATATTTAGTTATAGAAACATTTTTTTCCGACTTTTCCGGTGGATTTTCCCAAACTTTTATTTCATATAAACACTCTTCTGTTAAGATGCAATGTTCTGTAAAAATTTCAATCCAAACCATCGTATACTTTCCGAGTTTTGCGGCCAAATACATACGGAAGCTAAATTTTTATATATATAGAAGTAAGGATTGCACCTTTGGTTATACGGCACACTGCCAACCTACAGTCAAATTCTTCCCACAGTTTGGTTGACATGTCCAAATTAATGACAGCAATAAATAACCTCCTCAAATATTTAAATGAACTCTGTCAAATCATTAAGTAGCGACGGATTGTAGACACGGATATTTTATAAAGCCCTAAAGGGAAAAGAAAATCTTTCCACATTATGTCAGGTGAACGTGGAGGCCAACAAAAAATTGGTTGTCTGTAAAGTCGGTTTACGGACGATAGTTTAACGTGACAACGTAATAACAAAACATTGATGAAATGATTGATCCAGAAGAAAAGGTAATATCATATTCGGCCTGAGACTGAGCCGTAATAGGTTTTTGCAACCAAACCATTTAGGCATAATAATATTATATTCTTTAAGGAAGAATTTTTTTTTAATTTTTCTATCTTTTGTATGATAAAATCTACCTCTGCATACTTTTATGAATAAAATTGAATTATCACTATTTTGTATGGATACAAATGAGTGAAATGAAATTTACAATTTAATTAATAAATTTACTTTTATTTTCATTCATTATTCAAATATATTTATTACTTTTGAAATGTTACGTGCGCCGTATTTATTTTTACAAGTTCAAAAAGTTTTTTCGTTCCGCCGGGGTTCTAACCCACAACCTTACGTTTAGAAACTAGCGCCGCTGACCGCACAGCCACGAGGTCATATGTCATGATTAATAGTTTCAGATGTTATATATACCTGTATAAAATTTTTGTTCATGGTAGGGGAATAATATTATTTCGTTTTAATAACTCGATTATATAACAAATACGCATCCCAAATACACCAAACTTATTTATAAGGTGTTACAATATTTTTTTAAAACATTGTGCAAAAGATCCCAGTTGTAATTTGCATTATTATGTGTAACTGTAAAACACCATTGTTGGTTCAAAACGTATTTGAATATTTAATATTACTTTTAAATAACCGTACCGATTGTGCTGAAAATTGGTGGACGATCGTTAAATTACATAATATTAATAATTCAAACGACGAAAATATGATTGAAAAGTCAAATCGATGGTCGTTCCAATCGAGTGGAAGAGAGATGCCACGCATGCGTACAATGAGCAAACAGGAACATCCGTAGTGGGACATCCGTAGTGGGACATTTTTTCGTGCGTGCAGTCGGCGTTCATCGATTTATTAGACGTTGTCACGTCAAAAAGAGCTCTGTTGTTTCGACCTTAACGACCAAAACAACTGTCACCTATTTCGACATTCAACCACTCTCGCACAAAGAGAATTTAATGGAGAGGGGCTCCATCCTGTTGCCAAACAAAGTTTATAGATTCACCCTCTACTAAATGGGGAAATAATTATTCTTTCGCGCTGCATGTGAGAAAACTACAAAGCAGTATTCGCGCATGCGGCTATCTAAAACTATTTGAGTTACTCTTTGATTGTGACCTTCAACCAACACTCTACAACGCTTATAGTTATTACTATTAGATCTTATAACTGGGACATTCTTTTGTGGACATACTGTATTTTATTTAGGATGCGGAAGAGGTGATAATTGTAATGAACCACATAATTTGGTTATGCATCGAAAGTTTGAAGCCTACTTTGATCGTCTGTGCTTTCTTCGACGTGGTGGGTGCACATGTGCTTCTCTGTATTATCGTTTTGTTGCTCAGAATATCTGTGTAGTGTCATCGTTGGGTTCGTCTGTCTGTCACTGTGTTTCCCGAGGTCGGTTTTCATCTTTATTCAATGATTTTTATTGCAATCGTTTTCGTCAGCCCACTCTGTTCGTCTGTGCTGTGGTGGTTTTCTTGACTAATTCCTTCCACGGAATTTTTGTGCTATCTTTTGACGTCGGCTGATGATGGCTTGTTTTTTGTGTGTTTGCATAATAATCCTTTTAGTCAATTACTAAGGTTTCTCTATGACATGCAGTGCAATGGTGTACGTCCAAAAATATTAAATCTATCGTTGTCTTTGCAAGCATAATTGAAATAACGTTCCGTATCATGGTTAATCTGATGCTTTGGGAATCTGTTTATACTTGGTGTGTTCTTGAGATTTATTTTTTTCTAAATTCGTTTTGAAATATTTTCATTTCTCAAACAGGTAGTATAAAGACAACGTGAAAACATTGATAGGTGTTGTATAGGAAGTGTGATTGTAATGGTGAAGTAATTTATATATGTAGTAGTTTTTGATTCTGTTAATTTTACATTTAGAAAACAAAATAATTTTCACAATAACGTTATATGTAGCTGAAGAATCGCGATCGTCACGTCGTGTCCGTCCTGCTTTTGTGATTCTAGCATGACTACGGTCATATTTCGTGATTGGCTGCCGATTCCTAGTGAAACGGGAAAGGTGGGGGGATATAACATATCAATGTCGCGGTAAGTCATAACAATTACGCTTGTTCCAACTAGCGCGAGCCGCATCACTCAGCATTCTGCTCTCTCCTCTCTATTCGATTTCCCCACCTTTCTCTGTCTCCCTCTCAAAACAAATTCATGATGTTTTCTGCTCATTCCCACAACCGGCCACAGTTTCCTGTCGCGACAGGCAACATGCTCGCGCTAATTATGCGCGATGTAGGGTTTAACGGAACGACGCGCGTCCACATCATCGCTGAAAAAAAAAAACGATAACCTTTGAGGCCAGGATATATCACGGATTAATTTCAAGCCGGGATGAAATTCAAAGTCTAACAGTATAAAAAAATAGTTGTGTCAGGACACAGCCGCAAGTTGCTAACGTCAATACGTCGTACTAGGCTTCTCCTGATTACTATCGGCCATGCCTGCAATCGTATTAAACCGGATGACCTCCCCATCTTAGATTTCTACGTCACCCTGCAGAGTCTCATGAATTCGGCGCCGATTAGTGGTACAGTTTTGGAATCCTCGCAAGATGTTATTTATTACAATCTTTTTTTTTTTTTTTGTAATTCCGAATGTATAAATTCACCTAAAGTCGAAATTATAATTGTTTCATAACAATTATTGCAATTTCATCCCACTGTTGCTATAGCTTCCATTTTTTTAAATTAAAAAATGGTTTAATGCTTCACATAGTTCTATAAAAACAATATATTTGATTCAAAATGGTAATTGAGTGTGTTCAATAACTGTCTCAAAGTAGATTAATCAACAGGAATTTTAGGCCTTGAAATATTTTGGCATGTTCCTTAGGAATTTCTTTTAAGACGTACTGGATGTTGGTCTTACTAATCGGGATTCCAGTTAGAAAATATAGTGTGACCAAAATAGGGTAGATTTTAAAACGTAATTAAAGGGGTTAAAAAAGTGGTAAGTTTAATTAATTCATAAAAAATAATATCTCCATAGAAAACAAAGCAGAATTTAAGAAACTGAAATGAATACCTCAAATAATTATTGAGAGTTAATTTATAATTTTTTGAAATGCAGTGAATTGGGAGTACATTAGTTTTAATAGTTATAAAACACATATTCATGCAATTTAGGCTGTAAATAAGAAACTGAGCCAGTATAACGTAATTTATAGGATTTAAAGCATGTATTTTACTTTTACCATTTTTCTATAATGCAAAATGGGTGACAATATGGTAAGTTTATTTATTATAAAAGTTATATTTCTAAAACTTATCAAACTGTAAGTTACTTATGCAGTATGTTTCATAAACATTTCAAATCACCCAACGTCAAATTAATGTATTCTGTACTTTAGGTACATCCAAAACACCCAGAGTCCAAATTTGGTTATTTCTGTTTTATTGTATATTGCCTTAAAATTCCTTTTTATATAGGATCGTAATACGAAAGCATACAGTAAGGATTAAAGAGCCTAAGTTAAAGCTTTAGTTGAGTTAGACCAACTGAAGTCTATTTAATGTACGGGCGTATGGCTTTACGTAAAAGTCCGCCATTTTGAATAAAGTAATCATAATATCCTTATTGCAAGCCATATGCCTATTAAGATTGATGAAAAAAAAGTTATTGAAAGAGAAGTTCACTACTTTCATATTAAGTGGTTATATTGTCACTTCGGCTCGTTTTATTGTGAGTCGCAGAAATAGGGTTGAACACGTCGACTTTAAGGAAATAAGCAATGGAAGGGTGGTGATATAACAATGGAGAATTTACAGAAGGAGTGGACTTGGGAAGAAAGGAGTATCCAAAAAAAAACAAAAACAAAAAACAATCGTATCCAGAAACATCCACCACTTTTACCTTTTTAAAAATTTCACGGTTCGAATACATCGGGATACCGAAAAAATATTACTTCACCATTCGAATAATGTTACAACAGAAATCACTGCACAGCTTTCAAAAGATGTTATATTTAACTTAGTTCTCAGAATTCATTAGAATATTCAGTGATTCATAAACGGTATAGACAAAATATTTTTAATTTAATATTTTTTTTCACCACCCAATCATTATAAATTTACCGAAAGTAAAAAAAAAAACTTTCAGTCTAAAAATAAAAACCTTATTAGTTTGAAAACTTTTTACGTCCTTTTTATTTAAATTATTTGTATTTTATTTTGAAGAATTTAATTCAAGGTGTAATTTACCTACTTATCATTATAAACCTTTTTTATTCGATGAAGCAGGTTTTAGATAACTCGTTTAAATTTGATTGGGAAACGCCTGTACGTTATTATATTTATTTAAATATTATGCACATTGCGTACATGTTAAAAAAACGTTTATCTTCAACATTCAACTATCCATAGGTAACAATTCATCCACTAGGTTGCCTTAATATTTAGAATTATTTCAAGTAAAACTTAATTTTTTATCAATTAATTTTCGATAAACGTCAAATTAAAAAGAAGAATTTTGGTACATATGGTCATTAAATTCAAATATCTCACAATTCGTTTTTCATAACTTATTGTTACTTGTATTTTTTTTGTAATGTATCTTTACAGTAACTCATCTCAAATTGCGAGATTTGGAATTTTTAAGCATTATAACTTGGTAGTAATTATTTACAATAGATTGGAATTAAAAGATTTGTTTGTGCCTGATGACGAGAACATATGTAATTTCCCGTAACGTCGCAAATTATTTGCCATAGGAAGGCTACTGAGTTCCTCTATGCTGTTTTTCATTGTGTTGTCCCGAATATCTGTTAAGTTTCATCACTGGGTTTGTTGTGCATCTCTGTGTTACCGTTGTATGGTCCATGTTATCCGTTTTTTTTATCTTTGTTGGGTTTGTCTTTTGTCGCTGGGTTGTCCGAAGAAGATGTTCGTCGCATTTACTTATTTTATTACAACTGTTTTGTCGATGCAATCCACAGTGTTCGCGTGTCATTTATTTTCTGACTTAATGCACGAAATTATAGGTTATAATATGTCTAGGAACTTAAAATTTAACCACGCTGATTTCTGATTGCTCTCCTTATGTTTATTTATTATGAATTATTGCCCATTTTTAAAGGATAATCTATTGACCAGATTCCGAAAATATTTCGCGCATTCATTTCGCGCTATGCTAGAATACTTAGTATCACCTCTGTTATTGGTCCACAGTTTACCTGAAGGATTCTAAGCCAATTAAAAACCTTTAGCCAAAGAAGCATCGAATCGCAAACATCCCAATTAACAGGTCTCACAACTCTGTAGCCAATGAGTAGGTGACATTTTCCCGAGGAGGATGTAAGGGATTGTGGTGTCGATCATAGGGGTAATCATTTATAAAAAAGAAGATACGAGAAATATTGCATACGATTATAGATTATAAAAATGCAGTTTTCCCTAACGAGCGTCTCTTTTTGGCTCAACGTATGTCTTAAAAATAATGTCACTGAAAAAAAAAATTGATTTTTATGAAAAAGCCTTGTTTAAGTTTCGACTAGCTTACATGATATTGCATATAACAAACTAAACGGAAAAAAAGTAATGTTTCTTACTTGTTAAAGTAAATCTTGGGATACGGTATTCTCTTTGATATCCCGGTTAGTGCTACTCTTTAGCATATAAAATTTAATCTTAAAATCTAATTAATGGAACTGAAAAGAGTTTAAGATATAACAGTGTTTCATTTTAAATTAGCAACTATTTTCTATCCTTTGTTAGTTCAGTCCTTTATTTTTCTCTCTGTTATATATATATATATATATGTGTGTGTGTGTGAGTGTGTGTGTGTATGGGTGTGTGAGAGAGAGAGTATGTGTGTGTTTTATGTGTGTTTGATTGATCTCCTGAAATTTTATAATATATAATAATTAATATTTTAATTTAATACTGAACTAATTTGTCTAAAGAATAATTTTTCAATAGTACAATAATTTCAAATAAAATATCGAAATGTAGTACAAATAATTTTCAAGAGTTATATCAATGTAAAAATACTCTTATTTGAAACGAAACTGCTCTTCTTAAATAAGAAACATAGCTTGCACGAAGCAACAAAAAAGATAAATTCTTTACCTTTAATCAACAATGATGCCCCACACAAATAATATTTTTCGCCAATGAATCAATGAACCTGCCTTAGTAGAAAACACCAAAAAGAATTTTATCCTGCCAATACAGAAAGATGACGTCTTACTAAAGAATGTTAAAAAACTTTTATTTAAGAAAGTTTTAAGCATGTTTATACTAATTATACTCACAAATGTAACATGTCTCATCATGCATGCTAACTATGTTCATTTTTTATCATAAAAAATATTTTCAAAGTACAACGTTGTCGTTGTTAAATTAATTTTTTGCCATCGCTTAAAAGCAAGCGAACCTGCTAATTATGGAGAACTTCCCACGTAGTAAACAGAAATATGAATAAAAATAATGAATGGCTACGATAAAACTGACCGACAATGCAGAATTGACGCGCGTGTAACACTAATTGGTGTGGCACGCAGGGAAGCCAAAACTAATGAAACAAAGGGGCTCGAAATTGGATTTTGCTTCAAAAGCCGGTTATTTGTGAATTACCTTCCCACGCAGTGTTGAAGAGTTGGGGCATTAAAGCAATATTGATACACACATAAACACGCACAAATACACAGAAACAGTGCTCGCCCAATTGTTTGATGTTCAACACAAGTGGGTGCGGTATCTGTTATTTATAAAATCATAATTAAATAAGAAGTTCAGGCATAGTTAATATTATTGTGATAAAAGGGTATTTTCTAGCTTTAAAACAGTACACTAGGGTATTATTCCTTCATTTAAAAGTAAGCTGGGATGCAGTATTAGAAAAATTAATAAATGACCAAACTTTTTACGAAGAATTTACTACAAATTAACCGTGGGGTACTATGTGGTTTCAAACAATTGTATCTTCATAGAAACTAAGTTTAGTTTCGTATCCGGGATTAGGTGTTCTGTTTATAAAAGGCTCATCATGCACGTAGAAGGTATAAGAAAGATGTTGCTATGGGCTTGACAAGTTTTAGAAGATTATGTTAGTAATCCAAGACGATTGGTACGAATTTTTTTTACAGCAACCTAACTCAGTACCAGTAAATTTTTGAATATCTCCGGAAATTATGTAACCAGTGCTCTTAGTAACTTTAAAACAATTTTTCATACATGTTAACATAAGATAACCTTTTTCTTCAGCTTGAAATGTATTAAAACTATCCGGTTTTATGCCGCCTTTGCCATGCGTGTGCATTAAAACTTTTATTGAATTTGGCTTTTGTGAATCTTAACTAAATTTATCGTAAGGAATCTTTAAAATCAATGGAGGTTAACTTTCTAATTTTATAGATTTTGTAGAAATGTATCATGTTTCTCGATTACATGTAATCACCTTTGAAGATAATGGAACCAAATAATCGGCACTTTTTCGCACCAAGGTCATGCTAAAGGTTGTTTGTTATAGCTCAATGTGGAAATAAGTATTATGTTGTGTAAATAATAAGTATATTACTGCTGCTCCACTTAATAATATTACACACTTATATTTGGTTAGTGTGAGATTGTCTAAAGCTATATGAAAAAAGTACATTTAAATGTAAATAAATGAATTTACTATAAGTAGCTATGTTATGAAATACATAAAAATATTTAAACTATTTTGTTCTAGCACGTATATGGATAGTTACAGGAGTTACAAAGGGTAAAAAAAAACATCACCAAAAGTATTTTCAAAATTAATTCAATAACATTTACCTAAATGCACTCTGTTTACAATGTACACTATATTCACCGTGAAACTACAAAGAAAATTATTACAAAAAAATATTTTTAATATATTAGGGTTCTAAAGGTCCAGCTAGCTCGTTCAGCCAGAGAACACAAATCTCTTATACTAATCACCTCTTAGATCTCGAGTATCCTGACTTTCTTTATGTTATAATTTAATTTTGTAATATTATTGCTGATCGAAACATTCATAGGCAGTCCTGGACTGAAACAATACTTAAAAGCCAATGAAATTACGTGTCAGAGTCTAAAGAGTTGGCGTCAATTCTATTCACCAATACAAGTAAAGATAATGGTCGCATATACAACTTTCAGCGTTACTTATTAATTCTTTCAAACCACTTCATAGACAATTACTTTCGGAAATTAACTTAACCAAATGACTTAGTCATATCATGTAGAAGCTATTATCCGCCAATGGCCGATGACTGTCTAATTTTTTCTAAATAAAACACTAATTATCATTTGCACCAAACTTCTGCATGTTACGTTATGATGGCGACACTCACTATCTTAAGAGTTCTTAATTTAAGCTAGCTCAATTAATATTGTTGTGATAACAACAAATATCAATCCCTCCTAGAGGGGTCTGTACAAATGAACTGTAGCAGAAATACGCGTGCGGATAGTCTGTGCTGGCATAGATATGTATACTATTTAGAATATAAGAAAACAATACAAAAACAGTTATATATCTGAAGGATGCTTCAACCTGCTAATCAATATAGGTTGGGGGGGGGGTTTCTTCTAGTAGAACCTGTTGCAGCTAGTTTATAGGTGTACACAAAAGATTATACAAATAGATGGTAACATAAGGAACACGAGACTAGTGTATTAAGTATCCTTATACACACAAATGTATATATATATTCTTTGGAATAATAAGTACAGGTTAAAGTGCACAAGTACAAAAAAAAACAAAACAAGTTACTGATTATGAAGGTACATCGTGTGCCACAAGCGGTAGCACTGAGCGAGTTAAACGCGAACATAAATGAACCAGGTTAAAGTGAGCACCTACGCTCGGACCCATTCCTCCTCTAGAAGGTTGGAATCGGCATGGCATGGCCCAACGTAAATTGAGACCGTTGGGAAGGAAACGTATCCAGAAATTAAGCACGCTGCAAGAAAACAAGAAAACCCAAGCTTTAAGACGTGCACACAGACGTCTCGTACACGTGCGACAGAACCAGCAGAGCCTGCGATCGAAACCCCATACCGGGTATTCAAATAGGGGAAGGGGTGGCCAGCCAGGAGGCTAATGAAAACCACACTTTACAAAGGGCACGGGAAAAAAGGCAGAAAGAATGGCAATGCAAAACCAACTTGCAGCACCCAGGTCGGCAAGCGACGTGTGTTTCCATGAAAGGATCGAAAGACAATTTCAGAAGGTGACAGCCAAAAGAACGTTACAGTTAGATTATGGCAACACACGATTTACTTTACGCAAGTCCCACGGTCACCTCGCGGACAATCAAAGCATCCAAATACATTACCGACCAGACGAGAGAGTGTACGACCACCATCAAACGCACAACCGACCCCAACGAAAGCTAGAGGTGAAAAAGGCCCAGAGGCGATGAGCCTCGGTCGCACCTCGACTTGCCACTGGAGGCGCCACCATCGAAGCGCGGGGAGAAGGGGAAAAAAACGCTGCGTCACAGACCCATGAGTGGAAAGGTGGGAGGGTGGTGTGGGAAGGGGTGCAGGGGGGGAGGCGCGAGGCTTGACGTTTAGGCCTAAAAAACGAAGAGGTTCTCTGGGCCTCTTCAACCCCGCCCCCTTCTCGAAACCAAAGGCTCTTCAATTTATTTACTGTCCAAATAACACGAGCTTCATTGTGCGACGGCCCCCGTAGCTTCGCAGATGGTTTCAGAATGGGCGGCTGGCAGCTGGAGACGATCGCACAAGGCGGCTCCCCTGCGGAGGCGGCCACCATCGCCGCTCCGCTGTGAGGTGGGAGTCGACCTTCACAGGGGCAAGAAGGCCGATCAAGGCCCGCCCTAGACTGCGGCACCGCCCTAGGGCGCCCGGCGCACCAGGCATCTCTCGGCCGGGCGAGGCACGCCTCACCGCTCAGCACAGGGCTCGCGCCTCACGCAGAGGGGACCGCCACGGAGGCGGCAAGCGTCTTCACGGGAGCCCACAGCGCACTCAGCCTGGCACCCTCAGAGCCGATGCGGGGCGGCCAGGTGGGCCGCAGGCGGCTCGGGGACAGCAGCTTCACTTCTCCATCAGGCCAGCCGATCCTGGGAGGCGTCGGCGTCAAGCCGACCTCGCAGGGAGTCCAGTGGCCGAAAAGGGCCAGGATCAGCGAAGCTCAAAAACAAAAGCGGAGCAGCGGGGCGGGGTTCAAGCCGGCATCACAGTGACGTCACTTCCGCGGCCGCATCCCGTCGCAGAAGCAGAAGAAGTCTAACTAGCGCTGACGTCCACGCCCGCGCCAAACAGGAGAGGGGTGCCGAGGAAAACATAATATCTAGCAAGGGAACAGATGGTGAGCGCACAGTCTCCACACACGATATTACTTATCAAAAAGCAGCGTGCCTCACAGGCTGCTAAGCTCAAAAAAAAAGGGGCGGTGATGACTCACCCACACCTCATTACAGTAACAGTATCCTCAATTCTCCGACTAATGAGTTAAATGACTAGATAATCAACATTCCACCACAGCGGCTTAAGGACAGAATAACAGTTCAAACAAAACACTTAAATTATACATATCAGCATATACAAGTAATAATTTATAGCATGAAGAAACCAGGGCAAAAGCCAATTCTAAGTTCACAGAGCCCTGTGATAGCAACAAAACACAAATATGACTTAAACATTATAACATCAACACAAGCATGCCACAGGTCACGTAACGGAACCCCGCAACGAGACATGTAGCGAGGCACGTAATCGAGCAAGTGACAAGAGGTGTTCTAGACGAGACCAGATTCTAGAGGCGTCAATTACTTGACGTAAGCCTTGAGCTGCGACGCGTGCGCCTTGCGGAACTTCCGCTTGGAGTTGAGGTCCTGTAAAAGAGCAGTGTTATTTCCTAGCATGCGGGTAATCAAAAAGGGTCTCGCATACGGCGGCAGCAGCTTCATGTTTATCTGCGCAGCCAGCGACGGCAGCACGTGGGAACGGCACACAACCAGATCTCCGACTGAAAAGGGGTGAGCCTTTCTATGACGGTCGTAAGCAGAAGCAACGGCCTTACGAGCTTTTTCCAAATTACACGCTATGTCGCCACACACGCGATCTAAATCAGATTGTGAAAGCGCGGAGTCCAGCGGCGGCAGGCCCCACAGGTTCAGGAGGGGATGGGTTATCTCTCGCCCGAGAAACGGAACAAAAGGGGGGAAACCGTAAGCGGAGTGTACCGCAGTGTTCAGCCCTAAATTAATGAACTCCAGGTCGGCGTCCCAGAGCGTCTGATCCGCTCGGTAGAATGAGGTTAAGATGCCCTTAAGAACTTTGTTTACTCGTTCCGACTGGTTTCCTTGCGGAAAATAGGCGGAATTGTAAACCGGCTTCATTGCCCACTCAAAACACATGTCCTTCTATAGATTGCTCTGGAAGTACCGGGCGTTGTCGGAGACCAAAATGGCGGGCGCTCCGAAAAACTTCCAGATCTGTTCTCGCAAGACTTTAACAATCGAGGACGCTTTCATGTTTTTGAGCGGCACGAGCATCACAAATTTCGTAAAGATATCCAAAACCACCAGCAGACATATATTCCCTTTACGTGATCGTGTAAGTGGGCCAAATATGTCCAGATGGACTGAGTGCCAAGGCGCGATCAGCGGATCAGCGTCATACAAGCCGATTTTCGTGGAATGAGGGGGCTTAGAAATCTGACAATAATGGCAGCTGTGTACTATTTACGTACGTCGCTGCGCAGTTCCAGCCAAAAGAGGTGAGCCGCGATTCTGCGGTAGGTTTTATCGATACCCAGGTGCCCACCAATCAATGACGCATGAAAGTAGGATAAAACCATGGGCCTCAGCTGGTGGGGAACAACGGCCTTGCGGGCTCTGCCCGAGCTTCCAGTAAAATACAGGATGTCGTGATCCTCCACGAAGGGAAGCGCTAGGCCCTTCTGTAAATCCTCACGGACCCCCCGGCAAAGGTCATCGTCCCTCTGGCAATCCTTAATATTGAAGTACGACTCCGGGAACAGTCTACATACGGATATAAAATCTGTGGATTCAGGGGGATCGTTTGTGTCTACCACGAACTCCTCTAGAGCAAACATGCGTGACAACGTGTCAGCCACCACGTTGTCCACGCCCTTCACATGATGGATGACGAACTTGAATCGCGACAGGCGGAGAATCCAGCGACCTATCTTGCCCAATTGGTGAGGATGGTTGCACAGCCAGGACAGCGCACTATTGTCTGTGTACAGATCAAAGCATCTGCAATCCTGAAAATATGAAAATTTTTCAATACCAAATAAACACGCGAGGGCCTCTTTTTCATATGTCCCCAAGTGCCGTTCTGACTCGAGGAGCATCCTGCTGGCATAAGCTATGGGTCGCAGCTTCCCCTCCTCCATGTTCCCCAATACCGCGCCCACCGCAATGGAGGATGCATCCACCCAAATGGCGAACAGTTTATCGAAGTCAGGCAGAATTAGCACCGGGGGGGAAGCCATGCGTTCCTTCAGTCGCCTGAACGCCTTCTATTGCGCGTCGCCCAATGCAAAAGGGACGTTTCTTTTACGTAAGGCATTAAGAGGCGCGCACAGGGTGGCATAATCAGGGATAAAGCGCGCGAAATACCCCAGCATCCCTAAGAAGCGCTGCACGCCCTTTACATTTCGGGGCTGGGGAAAGCCCACAATAGGCGCGATCTTTTCCGGGTCCATGATTAATTTTCCCTTGGAGATGACGTAGCCAAGGAACTTGACATGGTCCTTCGCCAGGAAGAGCTTACCAGGGTTAACGGTCAAACCCATGTCTCTAAACCGTGTGAACACCTGTCTAAGATGCGCGACGTGTTCCTATAACGAGTTACTATAAACAAGTACGTCATCAATGTAATTATACACAAAGTCAAACTTAAAATCGGCGAGAACGTGATCCAGCACACGACTAAGCGCTTGGCCTCCAAAGCTCACACCCATCGGAATACGATTGTATTGGTATTGTCCAAAAGGCGTGGAAAAGGCGGTGAACTTACGACAGCTCTCGTCCAGTAAGCACTGATGGAAGCTGTGGTTCAGATCTATGATGGAAAATACGCTGGCCTTGCCCAAATGCTGCAATGCACTTTCAACCGTGGGAAGTGGCCACAAATCGTCCATAATCTTATGATTTAACAAGGTATAATTATGCACAAGTCGCCAATCTTGGTGCCCTTTTTTGGGGACCAAAAAAGTGGGAGTGCTGAAGTCTGTTTTAGACCGCGAGATGACGTCAGTGTCCAACAACCGCTGTATGATAGTACGCAGGGCCTGCAACTTGGGTGGGGAAAACTTATGGTACCTGCTGCCGTATAAAATTTATATGGCAGGATATCGCACTTGCCTATGCGACGAGTAATCACGTCCGGAAAATCGTTAATGAGCTGTTCCACGGCTCGCTCAAGGTCACAATCCCTCGCATCGATGTTGTGGAGCGCAATGGGCGTCCCACTCTCATGACGTAACAATATCTTGACAGAGGGCGCAAAGCCGAAACACAGCTTATGACGATGAACATCAAGGACACATCGTGTCCTGCTTAGGAAATCAAGGTCTAAAATAAGGTTAGGCGACAATTCGGGCACAACCATAAACTTGCAGTCCCACAAGTAACCATTAATTTTAATATGGATCACTACTGACTGCGTGGCATGTAAAACATTGCCATTGGCCACGGACAATCTCAGGTCCTGTTAAGGGATCACGATCACGTGAAGTCCAGGGAGTTGATGACGCAGGGACTTCAGGCAAGACTCGCTGATGTCTGAGCACGTGGCACCCGTTTCCACCAAGGCAGGGTAAAACCTACCACATGTCATGACAGGCAAAAAGTGCAAAGACGAGGGATAAGAGGATTTTCTAAGAAGGTGACCTAATCGACCCCTTTTTCGACCGCTCATAGTCCGTTTCCCGGACATTGTCTCCAATAATGCCCAGACCGACCACACCTGAAACATCGGTGCTGAGTCACATCCACGCGCGCGCTCAAGCACTCGGACGTGACATGTCCGAATCTGGCGCAATTCGCGCAGCGCCCCATTCCACTGGCACTAGGGGAGGGGCTGTGACCTTGTGAACCAATGCCCTCTGGCGGGGGGACCGAAGGCGTCAATGTCACACGAGTCGGAACTCGACTCGGCGGGCGCCACGCGCCGCGGTCCACACACGCGTCAGGTGGCATCGTCCCCCCGCCAGGCCGGCCGCAGGCGCGGTCCGAACCGTTGGCGGGGGAGGGGTGAGTCGTAATGGCCAAGGAGTCCCAAGGTCAAGTTCAGCACAGGGTGCGGGACAGACTTCCGTGTTTACAAAACATTGTGCATCTGCGGGCGCGCTTGGTTGTCCGTCTACAGGGGTCCCACGCCTATGAGTCAGGGCTGGGGCCGGGAATTCAGTCCGGTATTTCTCTAGAGCCCTCAGGCGGCCCTGTACCTCGCAACTCCACTCACTGAGCCCCGGCAAAGATGTCGGAGGGGTTATCATAGCGCAATTATGTAGAACATCTGGACTCACATTTCCCAAGATCAACTGCACAAAGTTAGACTCGGGCAGTCCCACCCCTAGAACCTCTGCGAAGGCAGCCACAGAGTTGACGAAATCCACCACCCCTGGCTCGCTGGGCATCTGGAAACGAAATACCAAGTCCCGTTTCAGGTCTTCCAAGACGCGGGGCGGACAAACTGAGCGCACGAGGAGCTTCTTGAACGACTCAAACCCGGTTCCCTGTGCGATGGCATCCGTCAATAAATGAACGTGTGCTCCTTCGCACTTACTAAGGAGTGCCTGCATAAAGGCTTCCGGAACGACGAGGCGCTGCCGAAACAATCGCTCGGCAGCCATGACGAACTCCAAAATGGCCCTAGGTTCATTTCCCCTAAGGAGCGGGAATGAACTGAAGGAGGAGAGGAATAACTTTTGAAGGAACTGTGGGCCTTCCGGCTGACTCACTGTGACCGGGGTCTGCCGTGGCTGTTGCTCCGCGGGAACAGCACACTCACTCTGCACGAACTGCGCCAGACGCGCACGCAGCTGTACGACAGTGTCATTGGAAGAAAATGGAAGCTCGTTCTCCTCAAAGTGGGCCAGCAGCTCTACCTTGCGAAGCCGGTACATCCACCCTGTTTCAGTCGACATGATCCTGTAAACAGTTGACACACGAGACAATGCTGCAAACAGCAGAGTAGCGCAGCGTTGAAGGATGCTTTAACCTGCTAATCAATATAGGATGGGGGGGTTCTTCTAGTAGAACCTGTTGCAGCTAGTTTATAGGTGTACACAAAAGAATATATAAATAGACGTGATCATAAGGAACACGAGACTAGTGTATTAAGTATCCTTATACACACAAATGTATATATATATTCTTTGGAATAATAAGTACAGGTTAAAGTGCACAAGTACAAAAAAAAAAAACAAGTTACTGATTATGAAGGTACATCGTGTGCCACAAGCGGTAGCACTGAGCGAGTTAAACGCGAACATAAATGAACCAGGTTAAAGTGAGCACCTACGCTCGGACCCATTCCTCCTCTAGAAGGTTGGAATCGGCATGGCATGGCCCAACGTAAATTGAGACCGTTGGGAAGGAAACGTATCCAGAAATTAAGCACGCTGCAAGAAAACTAGAAAACCCGGGCTTTAAGACGTGCACACAGACGTGTCGTACACGTGTGACAGAACCAGCAGAGCCTGCGATCGAAACCCCATACCGGGTATTCAAATAGGGGAAGGGGTGGCCAGCCAGGAGGCTAATGAAAACCACACTTTACAAAGGGCACGGAAAAAAAGGCAGAAAGAATGGCAATGCAAAACCATCTTACAGCACCCAGGTCGGCAAGCGACGTGTGTTTACATGAAAGGATCGAAAGACAATTTCAGAAGGTGACAGCCAAAAGAACGTTACAGTTAGATTATGGCAACACACGATTTACTTTATGCTAGTTCCACGGTCACCTCGCGGACAATCATTGCATCCAAATACATTACCGACCAGACGAGAGAGTGGACGACCACCATCGAACGCACAACCGATCCCAACGAAAGCTAGAGGTGAAAAAGGCCCAGAGGCGATGAGCCTCGGTCGCACATCGAATTGCCACTGGAGGCGCCACCATCGCAGCGCGGGGAGAAGGGGAAAATAAACGCTGCGTCACAGACCCAGGAGTGGGGGGTTAGGCGCAGGGCGTGATGTTTAGGCCTAAAAAACGAAGAGGTTCTCTGGGCTGGGCCTCTTCATATCAATATTGATATAAATCAAACAGTTTGTCCTAGATAGCTATGTCATTTCGGCATGTATCATGTTTCTCGCGTACATGTAATCACATTTGAATTGGTTCGCTCCTCCCCCTCTCCTGTACATAGGTAACATATGCCCCTCCCCTGCTCCTGGACACAGGTAAAACCCACTCCGCCCCTTCCACATAGATTACCAGGATCTTGCATATTATCTCACCCTATCCCTCTTCCACCACCTTCCTACAGAATACTGGCGCATTTGGAGAGTTTGGCAGGTTCCCAGAGCCCTGTTACTTATACTGGCATAAATTAGGGCGTCATTGCTCTCACAACTTCGAGTGTTAGGACGGGGGCTTTGATGACACGACACTTCTAAGTGCTACGAGACATTTTCCATGGACAGAACCCAGAAATACAAAATAGGGAGCGATCTACCAGCTGCAGTGAAGTGAATAGGTTGAGTGATCTCCCATGGCGAGCGATAGTGGTTGACGAGAGACAAGCTTCGTGTGCGATGACCGGAGCATGGTGGACGGAGTCATGATGCGGCGGACGAACGAGTAGTGAGAAGCAGTGTGTTTGGACCGAGGTGCGCGGTAAGAGACTAGTATTAGTGAGAGCCATTGTAGAGCCGAGCACCAGTAGTTTCTTACCTTTAGATTTAATGGATTCCGAAGTATGCTCTAGGTTTATTAAAACACGAGGAAAACTACTTCTCCGTGACCCTCTGGGAAAAAATTCACATGAAAGGCAAAAAATTAAATTTTTTCAAAAACATTAAATTATTATTAACCACGTCATCTGTCCACAGTAGTATGTTTTGGGAGCTTCGGAAACACGGTTCAGGGTGTGGTGTCTGTGGTGTCGACCGCCATCTTGGATTGTGACGTCACGGCGGCCATCTTGGATGAGCGTAACAGGACACAATGTAACGGGACACAGTGTAACGGGACACAGCGTAATGGGACAAGTAGATCACGGCCGCCATCTTGGATCTGCCGTATTGGATGAAGTCATTTTGTTTTCTCGAACATTCCGGCATTGTGGTTTCCGCCATTTTGAATTATGACATCACCATTGCATTTTTCGTTATGGCCGCCATCTTTAAAATCTTTATTTATTATTCAATTTTAATGGAAATTTTTTTAAAAAATTAATAAAAAAATTATTTAATATAATTTGAATTAAAACTACATAAAATGCATACTTTTTCGACACGGAGCTCGGAGTCCTCGGTTCGAACCCGGCGAGGGCAAAAAAAATAAAAATGGCGACCGATCCTTCCCCCGCGCTGGCTGCAGGCAGACTGACCCCCACCACTTTTTTTCAAAGCATATATATCTCCAGTTAGATGACGTCATGCCAGCCATCTTGTCCTCATCTGCTGGAAGCCATCATCATTGTATCGTCTGCTAGAGTGCGCTGACACCATGTTAGTTTAATTCGCACCCGCTAGAATGCAGTTATCATTTTTTATTATTGCTGTGACACCCGACATCTTGTCATTTGGCTGCCATCTTTGAATTGTGTAATTATTTAGCTAGAAAATCGGGAAAAGTTCCAAAAATCATTAAATAAATCACTTATTAATTTACTTATTGATTCGATCGATTCATTTCCTCGGTTCCATACCCGATCGATGCAATAATGTTTAATTTTATGTAAAAAATAATGATTTCAATAAACCATGTTTAACATTTGTAAAGAGACTTTAAATCCTCTTCTACCATTATCCTATCAGACATTAAGACCACCATATTGAAAATTCGTAATTTCAATGCTAGAGATTCGGGAAAAGTTCAAAATCCATTAAATAAATTTCTAATCTATATAATGATTGATTAGATTGACTAAGGACCTTTGTTCGATCCCTGGCAAATACAAAACAACTTTAATATTTTAAAAAAGTACAACTAAAGTGGCAGGTTTGATAAAATAAAAACACCACAAGTTCTTTTAAAAAACTTTTATTACATAAATTCTACACTACTACAAGTACAAAAACACACAGACAAATTACTATGGCCTTTTTGATGTCTTGATTCAAACAGTCTTTTTAATGGACGAAGTAAGTCTTTTACATGTCCGTAAATGTCTATTCAGTTTAACAGGTCAACATATTGGTACACCACAATTTTCACACAAAGACAAATTATCGACTTCATTAAAAAGGACAGTGATATATTACGTGTCGTTGTGCACTTTGAATATTTGCTAATGTTTTGTTACAAAATATACAGCTTGATTCCGATGAATGTACAGCCAGTCCATCACAATTCCTGAGGTGCCATTTTAATCTCCTATTGAGTATAAACTTGCTTAAACATCTGCTGCACTGATATTTAATGCGTTCAGAGTTATTATTACAATTGTGTATTACATAATCCCATAATTTCAAGTTTTTGATCTTCTCAAATTAAGTACAGTTGGGTGATGGAACACCGTTGGATGCGCCTTCCTTAATCAATTGGCACTGGCATTGTTGACAACCATTGTAACACTGCTGAAATGTTAACTTCTGAATTTTTTGAGGTCTGCTCTGTAAAAGATGTTTCACGTGTCGAAATCCCCTGCTGTGCTGAGAGAGTAGGTGTAGCCGTAGACGACGTTGTCATCGAGCTCTGCACTGTTGTTGGTGGACCTTCGATCCAGGTTGGTGTAGATAGTGGTAATGATGCCATCGAGTGCTCAAGAATAGTTAGATACTGGTCTATTATGTTATACAAGTCTAACTATCCGATACGTTCATCACGGCAGCCGGAGGTGGACTGAAGTTCATATCACAAGGATCTCATATATTCTCATTAGCTAGTACAACACATATGTCAAAACAATAACTATGTATTATACTTGAACATAACTTTCTCGGAGCATTTTTTATAATGTCGATTTAGGTTATCGGAACGTGAAATTAGTTTATTACTTTGTATACACAGTATTCTTTGAGCATTATTCGGACGACCACTTCTTTCATGTCTGCGCGCATTTGAAGTGAAAGTAAATTATGCGTCACAGTATTTGCACTGACGCAATGAACGTTCTTCATTAAGTGAAGTATTCAATGCAGATGATGAAACTTCAGCTGATGATGTAACACACGTATCGTTGTCTCCTCTGCAGCAGGTATCGGGATCTCCACCGCAGTCGCGGTCTCCTCTACAGTCGCTATCGGGATCTCCGACTCCATCATCGTTGCTGCCATCGAGATCGCCGCTGCTGACGGTAAACAGTCTATTCCGGTCGACATTGGAACAGTAATTAAATCTCACTAAACTACCTGAAGAGAGCAAGTCCGTACTGCACCGCGGCCATAGGTGAACTGCGGGTCCAGTCTTCTAAACCTCGCTTATATACCCGCGGTCTACTGGTATACTATATGAGTCAAAATATTGTATGTATTTAAAATTATTTTTTTTATTAGGTACCTAAAATTACAGAAATAAAAAACACACAAGATCAATTTTTACACATTTATTTATAAAATTTACACAAATACACATTAAGTTAAGGAATCAAGCATTTTCACAAGCAAAGTCTTTAATGCCGCACGCACTGTATCATCGACTCCGATCCCAACTGGTTCGCAGGCCACGGGATCAGGAACACAGGTTTCCAGCTGGTCATCTTCTGCGACGTCGACAACTCCGACATGACATGGTCGATGACGTCTGTGACCACGTCTACGCCTAAGCTTTGGCTCAGGGCTAGTTGGGACAGATTCACTGCCTGAACTGCGACGACGAGACGCACACCGTTTGGACGTCTGCGTAGAAGCATCACAGGTCGCAACATGCTGCAACACATCTATGTTTAGTGTTGCACATGCAGACGAGGCGACTACCTCAGCGATGCTAGCAGGAAGGATTGTGTGTGGTATCATGTGATAGACGGCACAGTTTCCAGGTTCGCAACAATCTACCAGCTGCTGAGTCGGTTCGTAGGACACAGGAAAGTGCGCAAACCGCCAATGCTGAGCGCCTCCATCACACGTTTCTGTATATGTACGTAGATACCCGGAATCCCAGTAGCTGTACTCGACACTGCTGAAGATAGGTCTTGCGCTCACGTACACGTTAACAGAATGTAACATAAACTTCTCTTTCGGGCAGAACGACAACTGAAGGTACGTATGTATGTATGCCATTTATATATGCAGGCTCCTACTAACAATGCGTGTGCCATTTTTGCATTAACTGCGAGTTTGTACAGGCACAGACACGTTCAAACTTGTCATGTGGCTGCACGTCGTATATTGCACTAAGCTTGCGCAGGAAGGACAGCCGTAGTCGGTCTGTACGTCTACAATTACAACTGACGCATCACACAACTTGCTCAGCCATTTCTTCTGTTCAGGTCCGGCAACATAGATTATTTCGTTTTGAACTAGTAAATCTTCAATAGTGTTTTTTACTTGGTGGTACGGAATTTTTCCTTCGTCCCACTCTAGTCCGTGATAATATTTACATAGCCATTCATTCGACCGTTTACTTTTTTCGTCTAGTAGTTTCCACGGATACAGAGGTCGGAAAGTGTGTGTTCGAGTCTTGTCTCCGGAGGTGATGCTAATTTCCTTGAGCACGAATCCATTTTGACTTTGGAAACCTTGCAGGTTGCAGTACATCTTGTCGCTAGCAATGCTCGGTCGTAACTAAATTATCATCGAAAACGAAACACTATTTATGTCAGAATTTTCACAAGTTTGTCTCGACAATTGTACGATGCAAGCCGATCGTGAATCATCAGACAAAAAGTATAGGTAGTTGGTGGAATATTTCCGCTAGTCGTTATCTCGATCCTACAGTCGATGATGTTTAAATTTATTCGATCATCCTGTTTGGAAACGAAAACACCATTAACAGAGCCTTGTTCTTGAAACTGTCGGGACTCAGTATCGGTGACTGTCTCCGCCCATAGTTAGCTTGCTGAAACTTGGCGGACATTTGATATGCGAGAAGAAATCTTACACTTTCAAAGTCCATGTTCATGTCAACGTACGGATAACTTTCGCTGTTTAAAAATATTTTTTCATTACATATTTGACAGTTATCGAATACGGAGCGACTTACTCCTGCATTGAGCTGTCTTCTGGTCTGAAGCCCGACGATGATGTATCTTGGTTTTTCCGTAGCGAAGCTGGACTTTACTATACAATTGATACGCTGACTATGAGGCAAGCCAGAATAAGTTTCCAGGCTCCAGTATCGGAATGGCACATAGAAGTTCTTGCCATTTACTATGTTCTTCAACATATTTACTCGTTCAACGGTGCTCACTTGGATATGGGGCAGCATCCACTAGATTGACTGCAGTGTTAGCGAGACATATTGAGGGTTTTTTGCAGCGGCGACTATTGCAGTACGAGCTCTTGTTTCGAATTAATGATTATATGCTTGTAGTCCTCGGCGAATCCAAGAATTATGGACAGAGGAACACAAATTTCGAACTTCCCTTCGGCATAAACCGGAAGCTTATATTCATCCTCGAGAGCCCAACCGGCCATCTTTGCAGCAGACAGTTCATTTGGCGTGAGCGAAAGGTAATTTTTCATAGCAGATGTTATGCCTACATCTCTCGTCTGGTCTACCTCGACATCATTGAGCACATATGTAATGCGCTCGATTAGGTGAAGAATACCATTGCAGGATATTGATGTCGTTGTCGGGTGCGTACCATTGCTTTTGTCAGCGTGCCTCTTATACGTAGAAATGACTGCGAATGTAAAGTACAAATATCTTGGTGCTGTACTGCAATGCGTACTTCCGATGGTAGTGCGTACGGTCCGAGCAGGAAAGGCTGGTACTCGTGCAATTCCATTTTCGTAATGCTGTCCTCAAAAATAACCGGATCTTCCACGTTGAGGATTTCGTCTTCCATATTTATTCGGCACTTGTCCAATACTGAGAAGATACTTTATGCTGTCAGGTGTTAATGCACCGATGTCTGGTAGACAACTGTTCTTATTAACGCCAATGCGATTTCTTTTATAACTGTTCGGTGTAACGAACTTTATGCCCATCGCTTCAAGTGCAGACGTAATGTAATTTCTTCGTCTTGAAAATTCTCCAATCGTTCTCGCTGGTCAACGATTCTGACGACGACTTCATGTGCGCTCTTCACGACGACTGGAATGTAAATGATACTTTGCGGTACTTCTACCAGTTTATATCCTGGCGGGACCATCGGCGAAAACTCGTGCAGCATGTTGTTAGTCTTCCGTTGAGATACGTTCCACTTTCCAAATTACAGTTTATTCTTATGACGTTCACAGGCAAAATGTTTACTGCGCGCGTAGATTCGTAAGTTCTTTCTGTATCATACACCTTTGATTCGAATCCAAGCATCGTACCTATGGTCCAGGTTTCGTAAAGTCGACATATTCACTCCATGAAAGAATGTTTTTTTGAGTGTTTGGATTTCCACGCAGTTGAAAGTCTACATCCTGTGGTAACATATCCCTGATGTACTTTACAATGTCGTCAATTTCGTAAGAGCCAACAGGTAACTGTATTTCATGAGCGGTCCCATCGCTTTTCTGGAATCAGATCTTGCAGTTTTCTTCGTCGATATTAGGTATGGCATTATACGTTTGAAAATCTACGAGTCCGATACACCATTCTCCGTCTAAATCCAGAGGCGGGAAATGAACCGCCCGCAGCTCAGATGCGTGACCTGTAAAGGTAAGTGTTATCGACATGACTAATAAATTATAATCACTGCACAGCCTTTAAGTAGCAATTTTTATCTGTCAGCTAATTTTCGTTTATTAAAAAGCGAAGACACAAGTGTCCGCAGTTTGTTTGATTAGGCTTGTGCTCATTTTCGTAATTGTAAAACAATGTATCGGTTGGGCCCAGGTTCCGCCGTAGTTCTCGCGGAGGCCTCAAATTACCGAAACTGTCGTAGTTAGTAGCTTTTTTTCCGGTCTTTACATAGGCCACCCAGTGCGTGCCGCGACCCGCCAACGTATCTAAATTAATGGTGGTGCACTCACGTGTCTTTGGCTTGCTGGGCAAAGTGTCTCGCATAAACACGCCTCGTAAATTTGGTATTTTCAGTTTGCGTGCGTACTTGATTAAATCTGTATTGGTGAGCGGACGTTTCGGCAAAGAACTTAGGATTTTTTCATTCGCTTCTTTTTCATGCCTCGACCTGATATGTGAAGTTGAAAGTACAGTCCTGCCCCGTTTTTTTTTTACCGATGGCAATGGCTTCCATGCTGGCATTGTGTCGCTGTGTTTCTTTAAAATTGCTTGCGTTTATTCTTTGAAGTGTTGACTGCCCGCACTATACCGCTCGTTGCAACGATGAGACCGCCGAGAGCACCCAATGCAGGCAAAAGTGAAGGAAGAAATCCTCCTATAATCCTCTTGTCGAGAGTCTGTAATTTTTGCTTGGCTTTTTGCACGCCTCCACCAGTCTTGCGTTTGGTGTTGCGTGAGTTAGTGTTTGGGTTTTTGGAACTGGCTTGACGAGCACCCAGTCGTAAATTGGTCTTTGCCTTCATGATTTTGGAAACGCCCCAGACCGCGATTTTCTCTCCTAGTCCCGCGTTCGACGATTTACTTTTATCTTCGGCTTCCTGTACCAATATCTCGTCGGCCCGGTGTCTGGATTCCAGATCCTTGCTTAATGAATATGTGATATCGGGTTGTTTGCACTTTTCGTCGAGAGAATTAATGCCCACGTTACCGCGAGCTAACCTTTTCGCTAGTTTAGTGCCGGGGCCGCAGAATCTGTAGCCGGGAATGTGTACCTCGAATGGCAGATTGTTTATAAGCAAGTTCACTAGTCCTGCACCGATGTGTTTTTTGTTCTTACCTCTTCGAGTCATTACACACAACTGACCAGAAAGTATAAATGTGTTTGATTTTATACAATTTCTTCAGTACAATGCAGGTCGTCAAGCAAGAAGTGTGTTTGCCCGTGCAGATTACGCAAGACAATGTATTTAGTGCGCGTGAATGACGACATGGCTTATTGTTGCCTTCTGCCGTACGTTGCATAATGGCTGGTCCGTCCAACTGCGGCGAAACGTGCGTTCTGCTGAGTTTACTGGAGGAACCAAACAGTCTTAGGTTCGAAAACGTTTTCTTGTATTTCAAGTCGTTGCAACAGCCAAAGTACCAGCGCCTAGCTACTGTTCTACGCTCGGTGGATGGTCTGGAGTATTTTCCATTTAATGATAATGCGGATGTGGTACCTACAAGCGAAACAAAAGCCAATTCCGTGTTTGTTTTCGACGATGTAATGTGCGAGAAACAAGGCATAATACAAGAGTACTTTTCCATGGGTAGACACTCCAAGGTAGACTGCGTTTACCTGTGTCAGACGTACAGTCGTATTCCAAAAACATCTCCTACGAGACAATGCAAATGTCATAGTACTTTTTCGCATGGACGATCTTAATTTACGCCACGCTTATGACGATCACGTAAACACCGACATGACATTCCAGGAATTCAAAGACATGTGCTCCTTGTGTTGGAAAGACGAACACGGATTCCTAGTTCTAGTCAAAGACTGGCCTCTATATAAGGGCAGGTACAGACGAGGTTTCGATCAGTTTATCGTCAAACATGAGTCATAGCATTTCCAAATTCGGTCTTAGCAGTCGAGACTTACGTACTGCTCTCAAGTCTCATGACGGCGATATCCGCAAATACATTTTACTACTGCCTCTAAAAGTCGACAGTGTGAAAAAGGAATTACTATAGTATCTCGTTGCCATCGACCAGCGTGTGGAAGCCTCGGATTCTCGCATTCGCGACATGATCGAAGTATCGAATGCACAAAGACGTGACGATCTGAGGACTTTACAAAGTAGTCTGAAAGCATCACTATCTCACTTGTCAAAAAATTCAGATTTAACCAAACACAAGAAAGAAGTTTCTGCGAACGAATAAAAAAGTATAAAAGGAGGTCTTGCAAAAAGTTTTCAGCCAGTACAATGTCGGACCTGGCCAGTGACCTTCATCAAGCTATACAGTCTGTTCGTGAAAAATATTTACTTGCTAGACGAACCAGACTTGCACGTGAGATGGCAAATGAGGAGATATTTAAACCAATCACTAGTCGCCTCGACGAACTTAAAAACAAGGAAGAACCAGACATCATTGTGAAGACAGAAGTTGAAGATGAAATTCCGACTGTAAAGAAGAGAAAGTATGAACCAGATCGAGAAGAAGAGGACTTAACAAGTACAGAGTCCATGCACAAGAAGAAAATACCGAAAAAGAGACATCAAGTTAATGCAATGGTCCGACCATACCTGATATCGTTTACGAGCCGGAATAATGACACGACCTACGGAGTGTACAGAAAACATAATAAGTGGTTCCTCGGTGCTAAAGAAATAGACTTTCTACCAGGAAATATCGTGCACGTAGAAGCTTTCAAAACGCGCGGGACTCCGGGTCTGTACGAATTGCTGTTTCGCAAGAGCCTAAAGGATATTCTCACAAAGACTTACAAGAGTACTAAATACTGCTAGAGCTAACCAATGCAAATTTTCGCGATAACGATCCAGATAGTGGTGTATATAAAGATTAAAATCATGAAAGAATCGACATTCTCGCAAATCTCTTCAGTGAACTAACGATACATGAAGAAGGTTTAAAAAAGCTTAAAAGTGGTCAGATATTTGACTATGTATATTGGGACGACCCCAATGAATTAGTTGATCGCATTAGAATTCTACATGCTTCGCTTAGCGTAGGAAACTATTCGCACATCAACGAAATAGTCTCCATACTTGAAGAGCTGAGGGAAGCCGGCTACATACAATGAGTCGAACCGGAATCGCTCGCGAACTTCATGCTCCTGCTAGACGAAAATACCTTCGTCGCAAAATCATAGTTCGTGGAATTGATGATTTATTCCAGGCGGACCTTGTTGAGATGATACCGTATTCCCGATTGAATACAGGTTTCAAGTACATGTTGACAGTCATCGATGTTTATAGCAAGTTCGCTTGGGATAGACCTGTAAAATCAAAGACTGCAACTGAAGTAGCCAAGGCCTTGAACAATATTTTGCGGGATGGGCGTGTACCGCCGCACCTGCAAACGGACATCGAGAAAGAATTCTACAATGCAACATTCAAGGCTTTGATGAAGAAGTATGGCATCAAACACTACTCTACATTTGGTAACGTCAAAGCCTCCATTGTCGAAAGGTTTAACAGAACTTTACGTTCCAATATGTGGCGGCAATTCATGGATAACGGAAATTACAAGTGGCTTGACATCTTGCAGAAACTAATAAGCGAGTATAATTCCACGGTGCATTCTACCACGAAAATGAAGCCAAAGGACGTAACGGACAATCGCCTGCTTCAAACAGAGTTTTCCAAAACGAAGAAGAAAGATCCACGAAAGCTTAAAGCTAACGTCGGTGACATTGTGCGAATCTCCAAGCAGAAAGGTATCTTCGAGAAAGTTTTCACTGTGAACTGGAGTCCCGAACTTTTGCCTGTGACGCATGTTCGTGAATTAGGGCCTAGAACCTACTATCTCGAAGATTTGGACCACAAACCTATCCATGGCGACTTCTATGCCGAAGAGATTCAGCCTATGTTGTATCCCGATACGTACTTTGTGGAGAAGATTATAAAACAAAGAAAAGAACGGTCCTACGTCAAGTGGTGGGGCTTTCCACCTCGCTTTAATTTGTGGGTGGCTGATGCAGAAATAGAGGAATCCACAAAACTTTAGTAATTTGTCTGTGTGTTTTTGTACTTGTAGTAGTGTATAATTTATGTAATAAAAGTTTTTTTATAAAAAAAAATGCGGTGTTTTTATTTTCTCAAACCTGCCAATTTAGTGGTACTTTTTTAAATATTAAAGTTGTTTTGTATTGGCCAGGGATCTAACCAAGGACCTTAGTCGATCTAATCAATCATTATATAGATTACAAATTTATTTAATGGATTTTGAACTTTTTCCCGAATATCTAGTATTAAAATTACGAATTTTCAATATGGTGGTCTTAATGTCTGATAGGGTGAGGTTTGTAGAGGATTTAAAGTCTCTTTACGAATGTTGAACATGGTTTATTAAAATTATTATGTTTTTACATAAAATTAAACATTATTGCATCGATCGGGTATCCAACTGAGCACAGGAATCGATCGAATCAATATGCTATTTTATAAGTGATTTATTTAATGATTTTTGGAACTTTTCCCGATTTTCTAGCTAAATAATTACACAATTCAAATATGGCGGCCAAATGACAAGATGGCGGGTGTCACAGCAATAATAATAAATTATTACTGCACTCTATCAGGTGCGATTTAAACTAACATGGTGTCAGCGCACTCTAGCAGACGATACAATGATGATGGCTTCCAGCAGACGAGGACAAGATTGCTGGCGTGACGTCATCTAACTGGCGATATATATGCTTTGAAAAAAAGTGGTGGGGGTCAGTCTGCCTGCAGCCAGCGCGGGGGAAGGATCGGTCGCCATTTTTATTTTTTTTGCCCTTGCCGGGTTCTAAACGAGGACTCCGAGCCGGTGTCGAAAAAGTATGTTTTTTAAGTATTTTTTATTGAAATTTTATTATTTAATTTTTTTATAATTTTTAAAAAATATTTTTCATTAAAATCGAATAATAAATTAAGATTTTAAAGATGGCGGCTGTAACGAAAAGTGCAACGGTGACGTCATATTTCAAAATGGCGGAAAACACAATGCCGGAATGTTCGAGAAAACAAAATGACGTCATCCAAGATGGCGGATCCAAGATGGCGACCGTGATATACTTGTCCCGTTACGCTGTGTCCCCTTACGTTTGTTCCCGTTACGCTGTGTCTCGTTACACTGTGTCCCGTTACGCTCATCCTAGATGGCCACCGTGACGTCACAATCCAAGATGGTGGTCGACACCACAGACTCCACACCCTGAACCCTGTTTCCGGAGCCCCCAAAACATACTACCGTCTACTCATAGGCATTTAATGTGTTTAATATTTTTATTATTAATTTCAAATTAAATATTTTCTTTTGCAATATTTACCCCTAGGTTTTGTGAAAGGAGTAATTTTGATAAAAAGGTAATATACAATTGGAACGGATTGTATAAACACGGTGCTGCCATCAGTGGTGGATGGCGCAAACCAAAGTTCACGAAGCTTAATAAAAACTTTACAGTTTTAACTGTTTAATGCATTTTAACAAGATGGACAGTTTTACAAAATTTCTTGTTCTGCTAATTCAACAGTCGACCAAGCTGCTCCGGCAGCGAATTCTAGACACGGGTGCGGTAACTACGTATGATTTTCGTCAATAATTGTAGTTGAAAACACATTTTGCGTATATATTTATCACGATCAACATTAAATTTAAGATTTTTCTTTGTATTTCTTTTCCGAGTCTGGTATTATAGGTTTATTAGCAACATGAGAACACATGAATTTACTTGTTACCTAATTTAAATGTTACACATCACTGGCGAGTACGGAAAAGACTCGCTCACGTGTTTTTTATTTTATTTTAGATTTTTCTTATTCCTTATAGTTCTAAAGGGCTTATCAATAACCGGTTATTGAATGACAAGGGTAGTTAAAATGTACAAACCTTTTGCGTTATAGTCTTAAGCAAAAAATAATACCGCATATATTTCATATCTTTCTGGTCTCTAAATGAATAGCCACCCAAGTCAAGATTGTAATCCTCACATATACGAAAGCTGATGTTCACTTGAGAAAAAAAATTGTGGCCGATATTGTTTGGAACAAAGTAGAAATCTTGAATCTGCTCTGAATTTTTTTTTGTGTGTGCAGTTGGAAACAAGCTAGCGTTGTGCAATTTTTAAAATCTTATCTTGTATAAAAGCCAGATTATGGAAAAATTAAGGTTACATAATTGATCACGACGTCTATTTATTTATAGCTTAAAATTCTGAAAATTTATCTTAAAAAAATTTGTTAATTTTTTTTTCAATAACGTCCAGCCAATTTAAATGCGAGGGGAATTTACGAGAACGTACTAAGTGGAGACGGGATGAAGAGAGGAACAGATTGGCCTTTCAAACCTGTTGTGCTTGCGGTACAGGCGAGGGAGTAGGGATGTGGCGGTAGATAAATATGGAAATTTTTCTGTAATAAAGAGAGTTCGCGTTTACGGCGGAGTATATTCGTAGTTAATGATGCGCGGCACAAACAGGACTTTTTTTATTTTTTGCATACAAACTGCTGCAAACGAATGAGGTGACACGACAATAAAAGCTCGTTATTTTAAATAATATGCTCTAGTAGAGACAAGAGAAAAAAAATTATACATGTTTATAAAGAGGATCATTTTAAAGTCAAACAAGAAAATTAGAAAAAAAATGCAACTAACGCACATTAATATGAGCTGTGAAATCTCTTTTAAGTCCAACAGTATAAATTTTGTTTGAATTGAATACGGTAAATTAAATAAATTTCATAATGACACGATTTAGAAAATAAAAAATTTGAACTTATTTAAATGCGTTTTAAAAAAGTACTTCAACATAGAAATATTGAAATAATACCGACTTCTTAAAATTAACATTTTTTATTTTCTTTTTCTTAAAAGAAGTGAAAAAAGTCATAATTTAATTCAGCAACAAGATAATTTTTATAATAAAAATGTTATAGTTAAAGTGGTTTTGCAACTTTTTTATTTTATTATCTCTATTTCTTTGTAGGATAGATGGTCAGATAGATAAGCCAGAAATTTCTCAGTTAACAATAATCCTACATGCTCTAGTAGAGACTAGAGAAAAAAATATATAGGGCAAGTGTACCGAATATGAGACCCCTTTTTAAAAATATTAATATTTTGTTATTAAAACCACTATTGGTAGATTTATTTATCTTAGATGATATATTATGTAATGCACTTTTACTTCAAAACAGGATTGAGCACTTGTACTAACACAGAAAGTAATTAAACTAAGAAATTAAAAAAAAATGCGAAATTTTATGAAAACAAAAACGTGTTCCTAATATGAGACATCCCCTACATTATTTTCCAAATTCCATATTTGATATCATTTAGTCACTTTTTTGTACTTTTGTTTGTTACACATAGGACACCCAAAACATGGATCAGCTCCGCAAACTTCATGAGCCCACCCATAGTTCTTGAGGAACTACCGCCATTTCTCGCCATGTCTGTCCTCTGAGAAAAGGCAGCAACATAACAAACACTCTGCATCATCATCACTTGCAGATCCATCACTTTCATTTGAACTGTCATGCAGCGAAATATTTTCGTCACTGGAGTCCTCAGAATCTACAGCGATGAATGATTTGGTAGTTATCTGTAATTTGTCCGTGTTGCGAGATCTGGTTTGTATAGGTCTAGCTTCGTTTCCTTTCTGTTTTCCAAGAACCAATTTCTTACGAGCTTCAGCCTTTTTCTTTCTTGCGGCATTTTCATCCAAGCTTGTTTTGTATGGCGATGATGTGATAAAATTAGCACTGCCACATCTACTGGATGTTTCTTTTGAAGGAAATTTTGGTAGTGGTGAAATATCCACAGGTCTGATAAAGGGCCTAATTGCACTGCTGCAACATGGCTAATCTTAATGCATCGAAGTTTCTCTTGGGTGGATCTGGTCTTCTCTACAAATGGCTGTATCTGAATTCTCTTGAGCTCTTTTTTCTTCTTTAGTTTCTTGGCCATTTAATAATTCAGAGAAAGCATCAAATTCATAAATACGAAATATGTTTCGGTTAAATGGAAACAGGCCTGTTTTATTAAAAGAATTAACAGATATTTCCATTGTTGCTGCTCTTTGGTATGCAGCACTGAAAAGTTTAGCCACTGTAAAGTTTTAAACATGATTTGAGTTTTGGCGCAGCCAGTCTTCTACTTCTTGAGCATAATATGTCTTGAGAGGGAACACAAAACCTACGTCCAACGGCTGCATCTTATGAGATGAGTGTGGAGGTAAGCAGATGATCGAAACGTGGCTTTCCCTGGCCTTCTCAGCAGGGCCTACATATCTATGTTCTATTACAAAATTTTAAGACATTTTATATCAAATTAAACTTATTAGTTACTGTTCTTACAGCGACAGTATTATTTTAAATCTAAATCACCTAATATGAGACCCTTACTCCTAATATGAGACCCTATCTCAAATTAGGACATGTAAGTGGTCTCATATTAGGCACCTTATAATGGCCGCTACAAAACACAACAACAAGGCTGAAATTTTAAACTGCCATAGTTCCTTATTTATACACATGGAAGCTTACTTCACTGCTCATAAGAGAGTATGAATGGGTAATTAAAATAAACGTACCTCTATGTTGATAATAAAGCTGCAAGATGCCACTCACGAAAACTCAAAATGAAGAATATCGTATAAACTGTTATTCTGGATCTCGCGCGCGTCAGATAAAAGTCTCACTCTATCCGTGGTCGGGAAATGGAGGCTGCTGGTATGTCCAAGAGCAGCTGATAGGTAGCAGCTCTTACTTGTCAAGATAACCAAGGGTCTCATATTAAGGCCGGGTCTCATATTTGGGTCACCTACCCTACATGTATATAAAGAGGATCATTTTAAAGTCAATCAGTTATCCTCCCATGAAATTTTGTTCTGAAAATTATAAAATAATGACAGTAAATCTCATTATACATTTTTTAAATGTTTGGACCTTTATACAAATGACTTAAAATTGAAATTGTTCCAATAACCAGCATAAACATTTAAGTTAGAAATTTATTTTATGCAAGATTATGTATTTTCTGCTGAACAGTCTACATTCTTATTCTACATCTTAATTAAGCAAGGTAAGATAAGAAATTAATATTTTAACATGTATCGTCCTTTTCTGGGACAAAAAAAATACAGAATAAACAACAATAACAAATAAGTTGCAATTACTGTACTAAACTACACGAAATAAAATAAAAATTAGATGTCTTTCAAGCTTTGTCTCAATATCACAAAACTTTGGGTTCTACTTCTAAATTTATTCAAAATTCTCTTCTTCGCTAGCTAACGTATCTAATTCAGTGTTATGCAATTAAATCTAGAGTGTTAATAAGCCAATTTTAATCAATCGTACTATAGTATTAGCACATCAAGACTGCAAATATTTTTAACAAACGCACGAGGTTTGATAGACGAGAAACCAAATATACTAGTCAAAACTTGAGGTGAACAATACATACAGAATATGTTTTAGTTCGTCCAACAAACCTCTGCTCCTGTTTCGTCAAGAAAAATATAGTTGTAAACGCGAACTACGGTCTGTAGTGCTACCCATAGTTAATATACGGCTTTGAAGTTTGACCTTAATGTAATACTGAAAACCAAGAGTCCGGATAATGCTTAACTGAGCAAAAATAAACAACGAATGAAAACCATATCGTTGTCGTGAAATGATTTAATTAAAATAATTACAGGCCAAACTATTATTCCTAAAACATAAGATGTTGGGGTTTTTAAATCATTTGACAGCAGCAAAAACTTTAGGAGTGGTTGGAATTTTTTTTCTTTCAATTAAACATTATTCAGAAGCCAAATGACCCATCATTATGACTACAATATTCGCAATAAATCAGTGGCTCGGCATCAACATTAATGACGTAAACTATCCTTGAGAACCAATTCCTGTAATAAGTGGTGTACGTTTTCATAAAGGCAGCAGAAATTTTTAGTTAGAATCTAGACTCATCCTGGATATTAAAAAAAAGGGGTTGTTCGTAAAGTCGGTTTACGGACGATAATTTTACGTGATAACGTTATAAGAAAACATTGATTAAAAATTGCACACTTTTTAATTTTCAAATATTATTTACAGTTTTTTGCAAATCTAATTTAAATAATTTGTTTAAATATAATCACAAACAATTATTAGTTTAAAAAAAAAGCCCGCCTTAACCTGTTTGATATTATAGAAGATTTTCTCGCACGGTTTTTGGCCGGTTCTTGCACGCTCAGCTCAGGCGGAACGTGACATGAGTCATGCTTTTTCGTGCGTGCAACCGGCGTTCATAGATTTATATGACGTTGTCACTTCAAAAATTTTGTTTTTTTAATATCCAAGTGAAAGTTGATGATGAGCTGGTTGAAGGCACGATCGTGTCTTTAGTTATTACGTTAGCTTTGAGTTTTCCAGGTTTAAACTAGGATCAGTTTTTGTCTAACAAGGAAAAAAATACTGGGTTGTCTCTCGCTCTCTCTCTCTCTCTCTCTCTCTCTCTCTCATGTTACCTCCCCGAGTCGTTACCAGCCAACCCCCCTCTGCGGCACACTCGCGTGGCGCGGTATTTCCTTCCGTTCCGACTGCCGGCCTCACAACTCTCCTACTCCTGAAGCACAGTCCCCAAGCCCCCTCGCTACTCCCACAGCCACCTCCGCTGTCACCCGCCTCCCCGCCGCCGCCGCCGCGTCCGGTCGCAGATAAGGGAAGATAACTAATGAACTGCACGGCTTCCACACGAAGCGAGGGAGAACGGATCCAGGGGTTATACGGGGGTGCCTCCAATTTCAGGTCAAGATTTTATATTTACAGTAATTATTACAGATAACTTGCAGACTTTCTCAATTTTTTAACTTTTACGAAATGAAAAAAAAATATAGTATACAGCGCACACATTTTTTGCAAATTTAGCTGCCAAAGTTACATTTTTTACGTTTTTGGGTTGTACAAATAGGGAGAATTTAATTTATTGCAGAACTGAAACTTTTAAGGCGTAACTGCAAAATATAAATTATTTTTACCTGGAATTTCAATATTCTCAAATTTATTACGATTTTGACAGCCAAGAAACGTGAGATGAGTTTTTGTGATAGGAATGCAAACCATATCATGAAGTAGCCAGTGGCATTGCAGTTAAAGCTTAAAAGTTTCAGTCCTGCAATAAATGAAATTTTCCTTATTTGTACAACCCAAAAACGTTTAAAATGTAATTTGGCAGCTAATTATGCAAAAAGTATGCGCTGTATGTACTTTTCATTTCGTGAAAGTTAAACAATTGAAAAGGTCTAACATTTGACAAGTGATTAATATAAATATAAAATCATGACCTGAAATAGGAGGCGCCCTCTTAACAGTCTGAAACCCACCATTTTTACGTACTGTGGATTGAGAGGGGAAAAATAATTTAATACATTAAAAATTCAAAAAATCGAAATTTTTATTTACGTTGTACTAAAATGTTTAAAAAACATCCCACTCTAAATTTACGAAGAACTACGATTAAGAACTTATCAAGGGATCTTCATGAATGTAAATGCTAGAGTAAGTTAACTTTCATTAAAAATAAATCCACAAGAAGAATTTTAGTGTACAAGCTAATCATTAAAAGAACTGGTTAAGTCTACTATAATAACACATTAATTTTTTCCACAAAAGTGTTAACCCCGATTTTACTGACAAACGGAAATCAGAAGTCAAAGAATGGTGTATTTTCTACGAAGTTCCAGTTATCAATAATAAGGAACAACTATTCGCTAATTCGAGATTAATTCTTAGTTGAAATGTCGGTAGATTAACTGTAGTTTTTGTCTACGCCAAGACATACGTCTGCACAATTAACGAATACTTATGCTGTTTACGATTATAAAGATGAGTGATTTATGAAAAGAACCCATTACTTTCAGGGTTGCATTAAGTTATAAACGAGCCGTGAAAGGATATCACAAATATTTCGAAGCTAACATAAAGTGATGTATTAACAAACAAACTTTTTGCGGCAGCCATTTGCTTGCGTTATCTAATATTTCGCATTCTATTTGTAGGCAAAATATAATTTTTACGCGTGAAGTAAATCATTTGTCAGTAATAGATAGAACTAAGCACGTAATCAGCTTTAGCCTTGCTAAGCAACATACATTAGTTACAGCTTTACTTAAAGATTGCACCACAAACCACTCAAAAGCTACAAACATGCACTAAAAGACGCAAAGGACTCGCCATTTCACAAAAGGCTGTTTATTGACACTATTAGTAAGTTAACTAAAACGGTTGATTTCCTTTAAGATTAAATTTTCAAGACTCCCCTCAAGGTTAAAGTGTCCTTCAAGGAAGAATTTAAAAAACAGCCTTGGGTAAATCGTTCATTTTTATTTTGCGCTTCTTTATGAATACATTTCACAAATTCTTTTTGCATGTATAACAGAGAATAAAAAATGGACATAAGTTAATCTATGGAATTCATTTACAAGTACATGCACCAAAGTAGTGTAATAGTAAATATTAAGGTCTGATTTGCGAGCATCCTCTTTATAATCTTGGTTAATACATCCCGTTTTCAGTTTTTCATGGTTTTTTGAAATAGTTTCTTGGAAATACAGGCTGATTCTTTACGACAGTATATTGCTGAAACTTCACATATTTCCTTAAAGTGCGTCATTAGAAAAAAGTCGCATGTTTAAATACTTTTATGACGAAATTAGAAATAAACTATTTAAAAAAGATCATTTAATATAAGTACCTTACGTAAATTGTATAATTATTACATTCTTAATAATTTCTTTATTTATTGTAATAATCTGTATGATTCAGGGCAGTATAGAAATCATAGTGTACCAAAATGATTTTCCTCGTATCAAAGTAAAATATAAATTTGAAATATTGACTATACACTTTACATGCACCTCAGAAAAATATGTTAATCCGATTAAGAATTGCTCAATGACCCGGCCACATTTCTGTAATGTGCCTAAGCACATAACTGTGGAAACGCGGTCACAAGACGCTTCATGACAAACAAAAAATAATGACGAGACCCGTCTACCACCTGCTATGTTTTTCACGCATTTATTTTAAACTTGCTGAGTCCGCATATTTGTTCTCGTGGATAATATTTAAAGCAATTCATAAAAATAAATTTTTGCGTAATCTAGTAACCAAGTAAATTACCGGAAAAAAGTTCTTTTACTTCAAAATCAATTCGATAGCGTTCGCATGATTGTGTTACAAACTAACAAGAGTAACGTAAAAAAAATTAAAAAAAATTTTCTCTCAAAATATTGTGAAGACAAAATTAGTTAAATTTGAAGACTTGGCTACTTCATATATATAATAAGTCTGGACAATTATGATTGTAAATACGAGGATCTAAAAAAAAATACGAACCAATTAACTAATTACAGAATTTTAATTAGCGATATAATCTAGTTAGATGGTTTGAATAGCTTCCAAAAGTAAATACGTCCTGTTACATAAATAATGGCATTCGTAGAGTTTAAGCTCTTAGAGGTCGTTCGCCTATGATAATGGCATAATCAAATGAATGACGATGTGGCAAATTCCACTCACTGGCTAGTTACCTGTTCGTGCTAAAGCAGTAACTAAAGCTTGTTAAATATAATCTGTGTAGAAAACCATCCCTCAAATTTAACAGACCTCAATAACTGTCTACACTGTACCTTTTTGTAACTCAAACATTAATATTTATGTTAAATTACAGTTATTTGTAAATTGACATCAAAACAACTATATCACTACAAAACTGTGATCGCAGTTATTGGGATTATTACCCAGGGTATTAATGCCATGTAGTAGTGTGCAATAGGGCATCCGGGCCCTGGCGCTGGCGCATGGTGCCGGTGCCGAGCCACCATCTTGGATTTTTGACGTCACGGCGGCCATCTTGGACTCAAAAATCCTCAAAATTCCTCAAAAATGACTCAAAAAATTCCCGTTTTAAGAAAAAATTTCCCGTTTTAGTCCTTAAAAATACCAGCAGCTAGAAATGTCCATATGTAGGCTTAAGCATCCATGTCTACAGCCTCCGATATGCCTCTGACGTCATCATGGATAATGATGTCACCGTTGCAGTTTCCGTTACCCCGCCATCTTTAAATTTATTATCCGATTTTAATGAAAAAAATATTAAAATTAATAATAAAATTGAATTAATAAAAATTTTAATAAAAATATTTAAAAAACAAACATTTACGGCACGGAAATCGGAGTCCTCGGTTCGAACACGCTGAGGGCAAAAAAAAAAATAAAAATGGAGAACATTCCTTCCTCCACAGAAGCCACCTACAGACTGACCTACCACCAATAACAAGGTATATATCATCAACTAGTATGATGTCATGTCCGCCATCTTGTCTTCGTCTGCTGGAAGACACCATCTTGTTATCGCCTGCTAGAGTGCGCTGACGACATGTTAGTTTAATTCTTACCCGCTAGAGTGCAGTAATAATTTATTATTACGGAGGCATCTGCGATCTTGGAATTTGGTTGCCATTTTTGAATCATGTTATTATTTAGCTAGAAATACGGCAAAAATTCCAAAATTAACCAAAATAATTGGCAATCATTTTACAGAATGATTCGATCAGTTCCAGTCCCTGGTTCGATACTCGATCAATGTAATAATGTTTAATTTTATGTAAAAAATAATAATTTCTATAAACCATGTTCAAATTCTTAAAGAGACTTTTAATCATCTACTACCATCATCCTATAAGCCATCAAGACCACCATCTTAGAAATTCGTAATAATTAACCTAGAAATTCAGGAAAAAGTTTAGAATTCATTAAATAATTATCCAATCAATATACTGATTAATTAGATCGACTAAGGTCCTTGGAACGATGCAAAAAAATTAAATATACCATAAATTTAACATAATAGTGACAGGTTCGAGGAATTAAACACCGCAAGTTCTTTTACTAACATAATATTTATTACATAATTTCTATTCTACTACAGGAACACTTACGAAAGCTAGCAATCTTATAATAAATCATTTAGTTCCGCATCGGTGTGAAATGACTAATTCTTAGCTACAATCAGTTTATACTAGACAGAAAACAACCAGAACCTTTACTGACATAGTTCTCTTCTTGACAGAGTTTCTTGATACCATGATTAACAGTTTGCTTCACATCGTCAGAACTGTAAATTACAGCAGCCGAAGTCTTGAAAGCACACTTCTTCACTTTGTCATCTAACGGATATGGCTTTCCATATATACAGTCCAACCACAAGTTATATTTTAATGGACCGTTTGTTGCAACGTCATCAGTAAGCTGATTGATTATGTCCTCTCTGATATCATCAAGAAAAGTACAAATGTCTTTCGACTCACCTAACGTATTTAAATAATAGTAGTCTTTCAATGTTCCACGAAATGCAGACTGCATCAAGTAGAAGCCATTATCGTTCACTTGTAATGCTCCGAACACAGTCTTAGGTTTATTTTCCTGTTCAGACGTCATATTAATCGGTTGCTGCACATCGGTTTTCCTGCTTGTACGCTCACGAGCCTTCAACCTAAACCGAGGAGTCGACATTTCTGCAGGTAGTTCAGCAGTAGGCACACGGACTTCACCTTTACAGTTTTTCGCATGTCGTCGCAAATTATCAATTCGAGTAAACAATTCATGACACTCATCACAGCGAAACTTCATGCGAGAAGGATTATTTTTGCATTTGCTCCTCTCATGTCCTCGTGCATCATGAGCAAATGCGAACGTCATATCACAGTAGCTGCAAGGATACCGGGGTGATGAAGAAGAACCTTTCAGACCCGATCCAGATACTGACGTTGCCGCAGTTGCACCATCTCCAGGCATACTCTTATGAACATCAATGCATCGTTGTTGTATAGAAACCTTTACTTTCTTCCGAACAGCAGGACCTTTGCATCTCTTCATGTGCGTTTTCATATTATCTTGTCTTGCAAATTGCCTGTGACATTTCTTACAGCCAATCATTTTGAGATAAAGGTTCTTGGCACATTCTCTATTCTTATGTCGTCGAGCATTGCTGTTGTTTGAGAAAATCTTGTCGCAGTAACAGCACCGATGTTCGTTAGTCGTTGTTGAATCATCGCACATTGAAGTCTCCATTGATGGCGAACCAGCGTTCGCCGAGTTTCCCTGTGAAGCCAGCACTAGCGGCATTAAAGTCTCTTCTGCTGGTGGTACCACGTCTGTTGAAGTCTCCTCCAGTGTTGACATCGATGTTGTCAATGGGATCTGCTCCACCATCGTCGACGCTGACGTCATGGTACCCGCAGTCGATGGTACAACCTCCATCGAGTTCGTCGTTAAAGTCGGTAAAGATGCCATCGAGTTCGCAAGAACAGGTAATTGACACGACTTATGCACCAGATGTTACAAACTAGGTGATCCTTACACCGTCGACGTCAGTAACAAACTGAGCGTCCTGCTGTCTAGGACTCGCTTATATACATGTACCTGATGGAATAATAATACGCTAGTCAAATCAAGAACAATTTATTATAATACCAGAGTCAAAACAACATTAAAAATAGAAGCACCATCAACAAAAAAAAGGCAAAAAGGAAGCACATTTGGAAACACCATAATCAAAAAGGCGGCACATTTGGAAGCACCATCAAAAAAAAGGAAGCACATTTGGAAGCACCATCAAAAAAAAAAAGGAAGCACATTTGGAAGCACCATCAAAAAGGAAGCACATTTCGGAAGCACCGACAACGAAAAGGCAGCACATTTGGAAGCACCGACAACGAAAAGGCAGCACATTTGGAAGCACCGACAACGAAAAGGCAGCACATTTGGAAGCACCGACAACGAAAAGGCAGCAAATTTGAAAGCACCATAAAAAATAAGCCCTTTTTTTGGAAGCACCAACAACGAAAAGGCAGCACATTTGGAAGCACCGACAACGAAAAGGAGCACATTTGGAAGCACAGAGAACGAAAAGGCAGCACATTTTGGATGCACCATCATAACGGCAGCACATTTTGGAAGCACCATCGAATAAGGAAGCACATTTTGGAAGCACCATTGAATAAGTAAGCACATTTGGAAGCTCCAACAACAAAAAAAAGGCAAAAAGGAAGCACAAGTTGCCAGATCTAAGTCTTAGCTAGAAATCAGAAAACAAGAAATTAAAACATTAAATTTTTATAATTTAAATTATTTATTTCTTTACATTATACAAATGCAAGTAAAAAAGCCATTATTGTATGTAGCCAGCTTTCCTCAGTTCCTTGAGTATGAAGGATATTTCTTTGATGTACGAATAGTTTCCTGCACAAAGCGAGCCATGTAAAAGTCTTAGCCAGTCAACCAATATGTTTGGATCTTTCCATGATGTGTATTCATTCTCTTCTACCACCATCTTCCTTGCACGTTTATAATAAATATTATGATCTCTGGTGTCTTCCATTTTACCACCAACCTCAGGGTAACTTTCATTTTTGAGACGGTGATCATCACAAGCTTGATCAGATTTATTTAATATATCACGTCGTTTTCATCGTTTCGGTCTCAGGACACCACCACATTCTTCGATCTTGTCAGCTTTAGGTGCTTCATCATAGTCTATGTCTTTGTCAACAGCCTCAGAGTCACTGTAACAATCACCGTAGAAGGAATCGTCTTCACCCAATTTACCGTAAGAATTCGATGTTGATGATGTCGAAGTGTCTTTATCGTCTTCATGCTTCCTTTTTAGGAGTCCATCATTTCCACAAAGTAAGAAAGATCTACTTGAATTCGGCTGGAATATATTCTCACTTTTCACGTTAAGGATTCTTCCATTGTCTTCATTCTTCCATAAATCATCAACCTCCTTCAATTTAAGTTCTTTGTCCAGATCGGAAGAGCCAGGAAAATTATTGTCGTAATGTAGATCACTCTTCCTTAGTCTAGTAGATTCATCGTTGTCCTCTAGCTTGTACACAGGCTTGGCGTTACAATTCTGCCATGTCTTTTTTTAGCTCTCTCTCCGCGTAAACGACTTGCTACATCGAACACAACTTATCATATTGCGTAGTGGATTTATAACACAGTCATTCTTCTCGTGTTGTGTTTTATTCTTTCTCAAGATTATCTCTTTGCTGCAAAACTCACACCTATGTTCTTACGATACAGCGTCAGATCCTAAATCGGAATTCATATTAGTTACCGAGAGTAATGCCATATACCAATTGAGTGTTTTAAATTAGATCCATTACTTAAATAGAATTTTTTCATATTTCATCAGCGAGAATTAATATATCTCATGCAAAGGTATACTTGACGCAACATAACTCCGAGCCTGGGTGACGGTTAGAAAATCGTTGTGTGTATGTGAGTCCCGACACTGGAGAAGGCAGACGTGGCGCGGCAGTGAGAGGTAATGCGTAACTTGATAACAGGGGCTACACGCTACTGCACAGAGTGAAAACTTAGTCCTTCGGTGAAATCCGACGAATATGTTGTTACTTACTAAACGTTTTCGTTTACAGTTTGGATCTGAGGTTTGTATGCATGTAGTGTATCACTTTTGTTCAGAGCCGTGTTACATATGTAGTGCATTACTTCAGTAAAGTACAACTTTATACATAAAATGCCTCCAGTGTTGTCAAAAGTTAAGAGTAAAAAACTGCACTCGCAGGCGCGGGAAATCGTCTATAACGTTCTGCAGTTTAAGGAAAATGAAGCGCGATTGCAGGAACCCTCCATTTCACTAGAGAAAGCACAGCTGAGAACAGCTAATGCGACGGATGTGTCTCGCACGACTGTACAAACAATATGAAAAATGGCTCACCGAACAATTAATACAAAATCTTCCACAAAACAGTGTTGTTGTGATAGATAATGCTCCCTATCACAATGTAAAAATAAATAAAACTCCTACCTCCAACTCGACAAAAGGAAATGCAGCAGTGGTTAAGTAAGGAGAATATTTCCTTTACTAGCGACATGCTCAAACCAAACTTGTATAACCTCATAAATAAATACAAACCTTCGCAAGTGCAGTACTCGGCAGACAGATTATTGGTAAATAGTGGCCACACATTACTTCGTCTGCCCCCTTATCATCCGGATTTGAATCCGATAGCATATGGGCTAAAGTTAAAGGAGAAGTCGCTTCAAGAAATGTTACTTGCAATTTGGCAAATGTAAAAAAACTTTGCTAGGAAATATTTAACCGAATGGGTCCAGAAGATTGGATACCGATTTGCAATCACGTCAAGACACTCGAGAACGAATACTGGGATAAGGATGTGCGTTTTGACATTGAAATTGATAAAGCGATTGTTCAGTTAAGTGATGCAAACAGTGACAGCAGTGACGTTTACACATCAGACTCTTCGGATGGAACAGTCAGTGCGGCGTTGAAGAACTGAGGTAGTGCTTGGAACGTCAGTGGTAAGTGGTCAATGTTTTCTGCTTTTCTCTACCTGCTGTGCAAGGTCGCCGTTATCTGCTTATACCCCCTCCTCATCCACCCGACCCCCCACACGTGTTGCAGTCAACACTCCTCATGTGTGACGTAGCTCAAGCTCGGAGTTATATTGCGCCTAGTGTACTTGATGCATGTAGTTCTGCTTTTCAACAACAGATCTCGCCACATGTTGCTTGCAGGTAAATAATATTTAGTTCTTTTATACGGGATGCGGGATGCTCACTAACGATCGCAAAAGAAGGATGGCTTCGCTAGACTCCAAGGAGAAGGAAGTACGTCCTTCCTGTTAGTGCTTCTTAGATTACTCAGAGATTATTATTATTTGACTGAGTAATGTTATTTTTTTTTAATTTACGCCTGATAAAAATATTACAAGTGTTGATTAAGTAGCAGAAATTCACTTATTACATGTAACCTTGAATAAAATGTCATGCTTCATCAAGTAAAAAAAAATCCTTCAAGCAGAGATCAATTTCTCCTCTGTAACCAGAAGCACTCGGAGAAAACCATAAGATGTCTAGTCAGGAATAATCAGGAGTACTCGGAGAAAACCATCAAAATATTGTCAAGAATAATCGGGAGCACACGGAGAAAACCACCACAAGTTTTCTTTGTTACCATAAAGTTACAGGAAAAAAATTAATAAAAAATAAAAAATAAAAAATCACAAAATATTCAAAAACTGATTTTGCTAGCTTGTGAACTTCACATTGTTGAGCAAAGATTGAGATCTAGTCCAAGCCAGAATCCTTTATTGAATTTTTTGTGATTTTTTTATTTAAAATTTTTTATTAATTTTTTTTCCTGTAATTTTATGGTAACAAAGAAAACTTGTGGTGGTTTTCTCCGTATGCTCCCGATTATTCTTGACAATATTTTGATGGTTTTCTCCGAGTGCTCCTGATTATTCCTGACTAGACATCTTATGGTTTTATCCGAGTGCTTCTGGTTACCGATGAGAAACTGATCTCTGCATGAAGGATTTTTTTTTTACTTAATGAGGCATGATATTTTATTCAAGGTACCATGTAATAAGTGAATTTCTGCTACTAATCAACACTTGTAATATTTTTATCAGGCGGAAATTAAAAAAAAATATCATTACTCAGTAAAATAATAATAATCTCTGAGAAATCTAAGAAGCACTAACAGGAAGGACGAACTTCCTTCTCCTTGGAGTCTAGCGAAGCCATCCTTCTTTTGCGATCGTTAGTGAGCATCCCGCATCCCGCATAAAATAACTAAATATTATTTACCTGCAAGCAACATGTGCCGACATCATTTGTTGAAAAGCAGAACTACATGCATTAAGTAACTTTGAATGAGATATACTAATTCTCGCTGATGAAATATGAAAAAATTCTATTTAAGTAATGGATATAATTTAAAACACTGAATTGGTATCTGGCATTAGTCTCGGTAACTAATATTAATTCCGATTTAGGATCTGACGCTGTATCGAAAGAACATAGGTGTGAGTTTTGCAGCAAAGAGTTTATCTTGAGAAAGAATAAAACACAACACGAGAAGAATAACTGCGTTAAAAATCCACTACGCAATATGATAAGTTGTGTTCGATGTAGGAAGTCGTTTACGCGGAAAAAAAGCTTAAAAAGACATGGCAGAACTTGTAACGCCAAGCCTGTGTACAAGCTAGAGGACAACGATGAATCTACTAGACTAAGGAAGAGTGATCTACATTACGACAATAATTTTCCTGTCTCTTCCGATCTCGACAAAGAACTTAAATTCGAGGAGGTTTATGATATATGTAGGAATGAAGACAATGGAAGAATCCTTAACGTGAAAAGTGAGAATATATTCCAGCCGAATTCAAGTAGATCTTTCTTACTTTGTGGAAATGATGGACTCCTGAAAAGGAAGCACGAAGACGATGAAGACACTTCAACATCATCAACATAGAATTCTTACGGTAAATTGGGTGAAGACGATTCCATCTACGGTGATTGTTACAGTGACTCTGAGGCTGTTGACAAAGACATAGACTATGATGAAGCACCTAAAGCTGACAAGATCGAAGAAGGTGGTTGTGTCCTGAGATCGAAACGATGAAAACGACGAGATATATTAAATAAATCTGATCAAGCTTGTGATGATCACCGTCTCAAAAATGAAAGTTACCCTGAGGTTGGTGGTAAAATGGAAGACACCAGAGATCATAATATTTATTATAAACGTGCAAGGAAGATGGTGGTAGAAGAGAATGATTACACATCATGGAAAGATCCAAACATATTGGTTGACCGGCTAAAACTTCTACATGGCTCGCTTTGTGCAGGAAACTATTCGTACATCAAAGAAATATCCTTCATATTCAAGGAACTGAGGAAAGCTGGCTACATACAATAATGGCTTTTTTACTTGCATTTGTATAATGTAAAGAAATAAATAATTTAAATTATAAAAATTTAATGTTTTAATTTCTTGTATTCTGATTTCTAGCTAAGACTTAGATCACGCACCTTGTGCTTACTTTTTCCTTTTTCTTTTGTTGTTGGAGCTTCCAAATGTGCTTTCTTATTCGATGGTGCTTCCAAAATGTGCTTCCTTATACGATGGTGCTTCCAAAATGTGCTTCCTTTATGATGGTGCATCCAAAATGTGCTACCTTTTCGTTCTACGTGCTTCCAAATGTGCTGCCTTTAAGTTGTTGATGCTTCCAAAAAATGTACTTATTTTTTATGGTGCTTCCAAATGTGCTGCCTTTTCGTTGTCGGTGCTTCCAAATGTGCTGCCTTTTCGTTGTCGGTGCTTCCAAAAGATGTGCTTATTTTTTTATGGTGCTTCCAAATTTGCTGCCTTTTCGTTGTCGGTGCTTCCAAATGTGCTGCCTTTTCGTTGTCGGTGCTTCCAAATGTGCTGCCTTTTCGTTGTCGATGCTTCCAAACAATGCGCTCATTTTTTTATGGTGCTTCCAAATTTGCTGCCTTTTCGTTGTCGGTGCTTCCAAATGTACTGCCTTTTCGTTGTCGGTGATTCCAAATGTGCTGCCTTTTCGTTGTCGGTGCTTCTAAATGTGCTGCCTTTTCGTTGTCGGTGCTTCCAAATGTACTGCCTTTTCGTTGTCGGTGCTTCCAAATATGCTGCCTTTTCGCTGTCGGTGCCAACCAATGAGCTGCCTTTTCCTTGTCGGTGCTTCCAAGTGTGCTGCCTTTTCGTTGTCGGTGCTTCCAAATATGCTGCCTTTTCGTTGGCGATGCTTCCAAATGTGCTGCCTTTTTTGCTGACGGTGCGTCCAAAATGTGATGCCTTTTTGATGGTGCTTCTATTTTTAATGTTGTTTTGACTCTAGTATTATAGTAAATTGTTCTTGATTTGACTAGCGTATTATTATTCCATTCGGTGCATGTATATAAGCGAGTCCTAGACAGCAGGTCACTCAGTTTGTTACTGTCGTCGACGATGTAAGGATCACCTAGTTTATTTCATCTGGTGCATGTCATGTCAAATACCTACCTGTTATTGAGAACACGATGGAATATTTACCGTCTTAAACGACGATCTCGATGGACGCTGTACCATCGTCAACAGGAACCTTGACGACAGCAACGACGATGATGCAGCAGATCCCATTGGCAACGGTGACGACAACACTGGAGGAGACTTCGACAGACATGATACCACCAGCAGAAGAGACTTTAATACCGGTAGTGCTGGCTGTACAGGAAACCTCAACGGACGCTGTTTTTCCCTCGTTGGAGACTTCAATGGATGACGAATTCTCAACAACTAATGAACATCGAAGTCGTTACTGTGACAAGATTTTCTCAGACATCAGCAATGCTCGTCGACATGAGAAGAGAGAATGTGCTAAAAACCCTTATCGTAAAATGTTTGGCTGTATTAAGTGTCGCAAGCAATTTACAAGAAATGCTAATTTAAAGCAACACTTAGAGACATGTAAAAGCCCTGCCGAGTGGCAGAAAGTAATGGTATCGGTGCAACAACTTTGCAACGATGTGCATAAGAGTATGCCTGGAAATGGTACAACCACAGTAACATCGACATCTGGTTCGGGCTTGTCTCAACTAGGCATCCTTGCAGCTACTGTGATACGTCGTTCGCATTTTCCCATGATACACGAAGACATGAGCGGAGCAAATCCATGAAGAATCCTTCTCGCATGAAGTTTCGCTGTGATAAGTGCCTTAAATGGTTTACTCGAATTGATAATTTGCGCTGACATGCAAAAAAACTGTAAAGGTGGAGTCCGTGCGCCTACTACTGAACTGCCTGCTATCATTTCGACTCCTCGCTTTATATTGGAGACACGGAAGCGTACATGCAAAAAAACAGATGCGTAGCAACCGATTGCTTTGACGTCTGAACAAGGAACTAAATCTAAGACTGTGTTCGGTGCATTACAAGTGAATGATAATGGCTTCTACTTGGCGCAGTCTGCATTTCGTAGAACGTTGATAGACTACTATTGTTTAAATATGTTAGGTGAGACGAAGGACATTTGTACTTTTCTTGATGATATCAGACAGGACATAATCAATCAGCTTACTGATGACATAGCAACAAATGGACCTTTAAAATATATATTACTTGTGGTTGGACTGTATATATGGAAAGCCATATCCGTTAGATGACAAAGTAAATAAATCTGCATTCAAGACTTCGGCTGCAGTAATTTACAGTTCTGACGATGTAAAGCAAACTGTTAAAAACGGTATCCAGAGACTCTGTCAAGAAGAGGAGAACTATGTCAGTAAAGGTTCTGGTTAGACTCTGTCTAGTATAAACCGATTGGAGCTAAGAATTAGTCATTTCACACCGATGTGGAACTAAATGATTTATTATAAGATTGCTAGCTTTCGTAAGTGTTCCTGTAGTAGAATAGAAATTATGTAATAAATATTATGTTTGTAAAAGAACTTGCGGTGTTTAATTCCTCGAACCTGTCACTATTATGTTAAATTGATGTTATATTTAATTTTTTATGCTTCGTACCAAGGACCTTAGTCGATCTAATTAATCAGTATATTGATTGGAATTTTATTTAATGAATTCTGAACTTTTTCCTGAATTTCTAGGTTAATTATTACGAATTTCCAAGATGGTGGTCTTGATGGCTTATAGGATGATAGTACTAGAGGATTAAAAGTCTTTTTAAGAATTTTGAACATGGGTTATTGAAATAATTTTTTTTACATAAAATTAAACATTATTACATTGATCGATTATCGAACCAAGGACTGGAACTGATAGAATAATTCTGTATAATGATAAACCATTTTTTTGGTGAATTTTGGAATTTTTGCCGTATTTCTAGCTAAATAATAACATGATTCAAAGATGGCGACCAAATTTAAGATGTCAGATGCCTCCGTAATAATAAATTATTACTGCACTCTAGCGAGTAAGAATTCAACTAACATGTTGTCAGCGCACTCTAGCAGGCGATAACAAGATGGTGTCTTCCAGCAGACGAAGACAAGATGGCGGACATGACATCATACTAGTTGATGATATATACCTTGTTATTGGTGGTAGGTCAGTCTGTAGGTGGCTTCTGTGGAGGAAGGAATGTTCGCTATTTTTATTTTTTTTTTGCCCTCACCGGGTTCGAACCGAGGACTCCGATTTCCGTGCCGTAAATGTTTGTTTTTTAAATATTTTTATTAAATTTTTATTAATTGAATTTTATTATTAATTTTATTATTTTTTCATTAAAATCGGATAATAAATTTAAATATGGCGGGCATAACGGGAACTGCAACGGTGACATTATCCATGATGACGTCAGAGGCATATCGGAGGCTGTAGACATGGATGCTTAAGCCTACATATGGACATTTCTAGCTGCTGGTATTTTTAAGGACTAAAACGGGAAATTTTCCCTCGAAACGGGAATTTTTCCCTCGAAAACGGAATTTTTTTTTGTTAAAACGGGAATTTTTGAGGATTTTTGAGTCCAAGATGGCCGCCATGACGTCCCAAATCCAAGATGGTGGCTCGGCACCGGCACCACGCGCCAGCGCCAGTAGCCCAGGAAATGAAAGGAAAAAATGTATAAATGTCGGGAAAAATTAGAGACAAGCTGAACTTTTGGCAGGTGTTAGGACCCAAAAAGAGGTGTATTTTCCCAAAAGTCCCCACCCCTCCCCTCTGTGCTTCCACCCCTACCCACCCTTAAACATCCGATTTGCAAGCATTTGGATTACTCTTAATATCTCCGTTGTTATTTATCGCAGTCAAATTTTCTTAATATCGTTTTATTCCTTATATTATTATCTACAATAAAGTTGCGTATAGTTTTGTTCTAAGATTAGCAGTTAACTAGATATTAGCTGAGGAATGTCAATTTTTACAATTTTATGTTAAGTTTGTTAAGAATATTTAAGTTTAAAATTTTAATTTGGGACAATTTCACGAAACACTTAAGATAAAAAGTGTAGAATGATTCTTTAGCTTTCCAACGATATTAAGTTTTCATATTTTGGATGAAGATAACATGAAGTAGAAGGCCGTAAGTCGCAACCCGGACTTAAAAGCAATCTGCCGCACCCTATTCAAGCTCGCTCAGCTAGCCTTAAACGTTACTTGTAATTCTTCCTAATTATTCTAAATAAGTTATATATACAATTTTAGTTCAGAATACAGAAACAAATTTGGTTTAATTTTTATATTATTTTTGCCAGTTTTGGTTCGGTTGGGGGGAGGGGGGGGGGGGCTTCAACCCTAACCCACATAGGATCGTTCAATTATCCATCACCTATGGACCCGCAGTGTTTCGGACTGGCAACAACCGGCAGCTCTGAACTAAAATACATGACTGCTTATTCACAGTATGTGATAAAGAGCAATCAGTATCATCCACAGCATCACGGACCACCCACCCACCCACTTCAAGCTGTTGTGACATTTACTGAATTATTCACTTCTTTATGTGCCTTTTTCACTTCCAAACTTTGCTATTATTTATACATCATGCTATTTAATTTGTATAGAAAATTTCTACTTACAACAAAAGTACTTCAATGTATTTTACAAACAGATCTATTCATAACGTTTTCGACTCAACGCATACATACATAATTATACATCATCAATTGCATCTTCATCTTCATCTATGGCTGTTGCATTGTTACACGAAAGACCATTGCAGTGTTCACACATAGCTGAGCAATGTAAACCTGTCTTTCGACATCCAAAATAGTTCCCACATGCAGATTTACATGAGCATGACACTATGTGCAACAGATAGTTTGGTGCAAAAGGTTTAGATGTGGTAATTGGTTTACGTACGTTTCTCTCGCCTCCAGCTTCTCTTACACACTTATCCAAATTAATAAATGGAAGAGCCATGACATATGTTGAGTCACTTTTTCCCCTTCTGCTGTTAATGAGGTTCATGAAACCATTTCATCCTGGTTGGACATTCATTCCAGAAAGCCAAATAGAGTTTAGAGGAAACATGGTTGCTACTGTGAAGTCTGAATTTTTCAAATCAGCTTTTAATTCGTTGTAGTCTTTCACAGTAATGCTACTAAGTCAGTTGTGGGTTTTTTTCTTTGGGTAAGATCGTATCCTAATGCATTCTGGATTAAATGTTCCAGAAGATTTCCTTGCAACCTTTACTTGAGTTTCAACACTAGAATCTGGGGTAATAGTTTGGACCCCGCCCATTGCATGAAACGTGTTCACGCCATCCAGTGTTCAAACATTGACATCAGCATTATCAAAATCATGCTCTATGAAAGCATCTTCATTGAAATTTAGTGATCCTGAATTAATGAGAGTATTAATGTACACGGAAGCTTCGTAATTGGAAGCACAAATACCCATAGAATATAGCATGTTGATAAGATGCTTAGATCCATATAAACGATGTAGTTTCAGAGCGAAGCCAATGTGAAGTGGTAACAAAATTGATCTGGGTCTTACAGCTGATATAATAGCATGGTTTATGACTACACATTTTCTGTATACCATTTCAAACTCTGAAACGTTTTTCTTTTTCGTAACTCTTTGTGTGAAAGCTGCTAATGTATTTTGTATTAAATGTTCTCCTCCACATGTAATGTCATTGGTACCTGGATATGTTTCATGATCATATGCCTTCTTTTGAATATCTTCTTTAATGATGTCAGCTGCAGCCCATACAATCCTAAGTTTTTCCGTTTCTAGGTTCCTATCTCTTTCTTTGTACCAGGTCTCAATAGTTTTATGGACAGTATCAGACAAACACACAATGTTCTTTCTACCTGAAACATTAGATACCATAATGCGTTCTTTAAAGTGTTATAGAAGAAGATTTTTCAGGTGTTTGTCGGAATATTTATCTTTTTTCCCTGAAATGCATGCCATTATATCTTGCAACTCTTGGATTGAATATTGGCATTCATCGCTTTGTTCAATGTAACTGCACAACATTAAAAAAGTTTCTTTATCCGTCATTGGTCTGCCTACAAATGCTTCACTTGGGTTTGTCTTTGAAAAAGTGTCATGACAGGTTTTATGGTATCGTGCTTCTGGGGCTACAAGGTCACTTACATTTAAAATGCGTGCTTTCACTTTATCTCCCCATTCATCGCTCCGATCTTCACATCTCTGCAACAAACTATCTTAAATTTCTAATGTTGCTACCATACGAAATTTTTTCCTACTATACAAAGCAATCTTAGAATCGACAATTGCCTCTGCCCCACAAAAAAAAATGCAATATTTTTTGTAGTCAAAATTATTTCCTACACTTCGCAAAACAGGCGATAATGTTGAAGGAATACATACAGCAGGACTTAGTGATGATTTATTTGCAGCTTTAATACGTGATGGTCTCGTATAGTTTTGCCTACACGATTTGTGTACTCAAACACTTGATTTTCCTTTCAAGTTCTTGTGGAGCCCATCCTTTCGTAGAATGCTTGCTTCTGTTATTGTCTTCAACCCTTTTGTAACAACAACAGTATATCCTTCCGTATCTTTACCGCATAAAATACGAAGTAAACTTAAATGTTCCATTTCAATTTTGGTTAGTATGAATTCTTGTTATAACATGGTAGGTAGATTCAATCCTGAAACATACGAAGACGTAATTACTCATCACTTAGAAAGTTGTTGATTTGCAATTGTAGAATAGTAAAAAGTTACCATAGACTGACAAATGCGCATTTTAATAGTATACTTATTTACTTAAAATGTAAGTTTGGTATTCTGAAGAACCATAAAAACATTACGATAAATAGTCACGATGTTTAATTGAATCAGTTTATAATTACATTTTTAAAAAGATTTTACTACAAATCTCACACAAATATGTAAAAATTATTAAGTTATATGATCTATTAATTTTCTGAACTTCAAAAAATAGTGTATTGACACACACATCAATAGGCCTAACGGTGTTTGATATTTGTGTTGCAATAGAAATCACATTTACGTGACACAAATTTAAAAAGTAAGAAAACTGCAATAAAGCCGACATATAGTCTTCTGTGTAAAAATATTTTATAAGATGTCCTGGTGGATCTTAAGACGTGAAGCATCTACAATCGATGCTAATATGCGAATGAAGCAGGGCCGGAGTGCTAGGGTGGAGGTTAGCACAAGGCTCCGAAGAAGGGGAAAAAAATCGACAGCCGACCATGCAGTGGTACAAATGAAAAAAAAAAAGGAGTGGTCCTATCCGGGAATCAAACCCAAATCGTCTTGGTAGGAGAACAGCACTATAACCACTGAATAGCAACAGCCCAAGGGAAGAAGTGGTTTTTTATTATTACAATAATACTTAGCTTTTGTTATTGAAAACATTCTTACCTTCTTAGATTTGCGAGAAGCTGTTGCAAAATTTCTTCAGTTGTCAAAAATTAACACCGTAGTTTCTAGTACTTCACGTTATTATGTGACGTAGAGTAAGCGGAAGTTTTAGAAAATCACGCAAATACACGCTAGAACGTTACCGCACACTTCAAATCCACTCCAAGAACTAGTCTCTGGAAGACGGGTTACTCAAGGCAGTAAACATGTCTTAAGAAATTTATGGTCGGGGGTGGTTAGGGACATTTCTATGACTCAACACGCCAGCTCCCTCGCTCTTGAAAGTAAGCCTGTTGTTTAGCCCCCTGAGGCCACCCACTGCAGCACGCACCAAGGGTAGAACAAAATGCAGCGCCTTCCTCGCATAATCTAGTGTTATACACATGTTATCGTCATACAAAATATGAAAAATTAATACCGTTGGAAAGCTAAAGAATCATTCTTCACTTTTTATCTCAAGTGTTTCGTGAAATTGTCCCAAATTAAAATTTTAAACTTAAATATTCTTAACAAACTTAACATAAAATTTTAAAAATTTACATTCCTCAGCTAATATCTAGTTAATTGCTTATCTTAGAACAAAACTACACATAACTTTATTGTAGATAATAATGTAAGGAATAAAACGATATAAAGAAAATTTGACTGCGATAAATAAAAACGGAGATATGAAGGGTAATCCAAATGCTTGCAAATCGGATGTTTAAGGGTGGTAGGGGTTGAAGCACAGAGGGGAGGGGTGGGGACTTTTGGGAAAATATACCTCTAGTTAGGTCCTAACACTTGGGAAAATATCAGCTTGTCTCTAATTTTTCCCGACATAAAACCTTCTTTTCCTGGGCTACAGGGCCCGGATGCCATATGGCACACTACTCCTTGTGTATTTCCAGTACCTGCAATAGTTAAAGTTCCGTGAATAGTTTTTCAGTATTAATAGCGCAAATGATAAGCATGAGATAACAAATTAAAGTCAAAATTTTGAATATTCGATTATATTTTTCATCGTGAAAAATATTTTGCTTGGATGACAGATATGTTAAAATAAAAATATTATACGCCTATTTTCGTAAGAAATTTCAGTATTTTTTCGAGGGAAATAAAACGTTCTTCATGTATGTGAAATTAACCATAGGAATGTGTTGTACATTACATCTTTTTTCCTAGTATTGCATACTATTTCTTGACAACTGGTTTCCAAAGGAATGTTTTGTAAAAGTACAGAAATTTTTTTTTCCGTATCCTTCTGCAAATATTTTTCCACTATCAGTGTTTGTCAACAACTTCATGTAAGTAATTGTAACAGTTCGTAAGTTAACGCCACGCCATGCTTTACAAGTAACAGATAGTAAATGGGCACCACTGATGCTACTTTGGAATATTGTCCGTTTCAGAATGTTACATTACACAGAAAATAATATAGTTAATCAAGAAATTCACTCTGTAGAATGTTTGAATATTGCAAACGGCTTTGCAATCTGTGCTGCCTGTAATGGTACTGCAAGAATTGCAGATTCAGTATTAAGGGTGCAGTTGCCTTAATATTTTGTTTAATCTTCAGTGATTTGAATTTTATGAACAGCATAACTTAAACAGTTTGTTTAAAGTGATTCTATCAAACGAATAAGCGTGTATTTAGCAGTTTTAAAAACTTTAAAGACATTATTTTGTGACCTTGTGTATTGGTCACGAGAAGTTTAGTGTTAATTTTCTACATTAAAAAAATTTACGACACGAGATAAACATAATCTTACATGTTTACCATGTAAAGTCATCATCTTGTGACATCACAAGTCTTAAAAAGGCTACTGCTGTGTGCTGTAGTACCATTCAAGAAAAATCATGAGGGTTCTTTCCAAAACAGCTTCAAACTCAGGGGTACCAACCGAGATCTTAGCAAGAAGGAGAATACAACCGGAAGACTCGCCTGTGTATTGATTGTTTGGACTACAGTGAAGAAACTTATAGAACTTTCTGTAACCGTCCCAAACTTTTTATTTTATCCTGGAGAGTTTGAGAGACAGTAGGAGATAGAGAGGGAGGGATTTAGGGTATAAATAATCGGGGTTTTAGGCAGTTCAGTATGGAGCAGCAAGGACCATCAAGATTCGGTCTCGTGGTCCGGAGACACTTGGCCTGTATGTATGGCTTTGTACATGAACGATTTATAGGTTATTCAGATTATCGAAAAACAAGACTTTCATGTTGGGCTTATCGGAAACGTATTCAATTCGTCGAACATTGTCGTATATTGTCTTGAGTTGTATTTTTTAAGAGAATATGATTAATAAACTCCATTAAAAACTTCTGGAAAACAGAATCGAAAATTGATTTAATATTTAGTTACACTTGTCACTGTTCAAGTATCGAACCGAGGACAGGAACTGATCGAATTAATTTGTCAATTGATTGTAATTTTTTTTTGATGAATTCTGGAATTTTTTTCCGAATTTCTAGTTTAATAATTACACGATTCCAAGATGGCGCCCAAATTTCAAGATGGCGGGCACCTCAGTAATAATAAATGATAACTGCACTCTAGCGGGTTAGAATAAAACTAGCATGATGGTAATGCACTCTATAAGACCAGTACACACACAACATGGTGCACTCCAGCAGACGAAAACAAGATGGTGGCAATGTCCTCTAGCAGGTGGTAGCTCCTGGTATCATGTACTGAACACAAAATTTCGGATCCATGATGGTCGTCAAGGTCATATTTCAAGTTCAAGGTCAAGGTCAATGTTCAATGCCTACAGTCGAGGTCAAAGGTATGGTGAACAGAAAATTATACTAACATGTCATCAGCACACTCTAGCAGACGAAAACAAGATGGTGGTCTCCAGTGGACGAAGGCAAGGTGGCGGACATTACGTCATACCAGTTGACGATATATATATATACTTTGACATAAGTGGTTGTAGGTCAGTCTGTAGGTGGCTGCTGTGGAGGAAGGATCTGTCGTTTTTTTATTTTTTGCTCTTACCGGTTTCGAACCAATGACGGGAATCGATCTAATCAATCAGTATTCTAATAAGTTTATTTTTTTGTGAATTATGAATTTTTTTCAATAAAATGGTGTAATAAATAAAGATTTTCATGATGGCGCCTTTAACGATAATTGATACAAGTGGTGACATAATTAAAAATGTCGCGTGTGGTGTAAAACCTTTTTATTACTTTTTATTTCGAATTTTTAAAATATATTAATAAATTACTGGTTCACTCTCGCCGAAAATCGACCCGAGGAGCGAAAACAATTAAGTAACTAAACATTTGTAGTATGCGATTTTTTAAATAGATTTATTGGAATATTTCGTAGTTACTAGTATTAAAATTACGTATTTTCAAGATGGCGGCCGTAACGCGAATGGCATCAGTTGTGACTTAATACAATATAACGGTTCTGTCTCAAACAGGTGGTGCAATTATTACTTAAAATTAAAAATAATTACATTTCCGAATATGCATGTTATTTTTATAAATAACTTACCTTATTTAATTCTCAGTCTGGTAAATGTCTCGATGGCCGTGAGGTTAAAGACATATGTTTTCCAACCTAGAGATCAGAGCTGCGAAGGTTCGAATCACAGCGCTTCTAATGTATTTTTCATAAAATATTAAATTTCATATGACGATAAGGACCATAATAGCTCTGGTAGGTAATGGAACATCGAACTTATGTAATCAGACAGAGCGACGCTGGCGCTTTCTAGGAACAAACAGCAGAAATAAAGTCGGCGGTATCCTAGATGGCGTTCTCCAGTGGAACAGAAAAAAAATTAAGAGCGATGCTGGCGCTCTCTAAGAACAAATAACAGAAACAAAGGTGACGATATCCAAGATGGCGGCCTCCAGCGGAACATAAAAAATCAATATGGCGGCTGTACGAAAAATTTCATCAAGAGTGAATGGGGCGCTAGATTTAAGATGGCGGATACAAGATGGCGGATCAAAGATGGCCACCAAGGTCAAGATCAAAGGTCAAGGTCATCCGTGATGGCCGCCGTGACGTCATTGGAGAAGTGGGTTCCAAGGCAGCAGAAACTGCCACACACCACACCCACAACCCAGTCCCCGGACATACTTTCCTATACCTACATACTACTTACTTGTAAATTTTACTAATGTTTTCTGACACCTTTTTACTTGGTATTTTGTGTGTGATGCATCTCGTAAAGTAAAGTAAATATAAGTACTTTTTGGTGCTCATAATACTCTGCATTTTTTTTGCACTTTCTGCTCTTTCTGTTCACTTGGTGGCCATATTTGTTCCAGAGGAGTAAAAGTAACATTCTCTCCAAAGCCTTGGAAATTATTTGCAATTTTGTATCGTTCAATGTTTTAGAGAAAGTAACTTGAGATATATCATTAACATTTGAAAATTTTTACATAAAATCGTCTGATTTAAAATATATATACAATAACTCAAAATACCTGAAAAAACGTAATGTATATCTAATGATATTTTAATGTTGTTTGTGGAATGTTTTGCATATATATTTATGATTGAATAAATTTAATGTATTTTTTTTTGTCTTATTAATGTTCTGTCATCTTCTTAAGTTTTAAGCATTTTTATTATTTCCTCTGATTTTCATTTAATATGCAGTTTAGGTCTTATCTAGGCAAGCAGGTGTTTACCTTGTGATTTGGTAAAATAGTTGGTGCTTGCAGTGAGTGTTTGTGACCAGGTGGAACCGACTTAAATTTTTTCAATCCAACTTTCATGAACTAAAAGCATGATTTCGCATGGAAAAGTTATATATTTACCGTTAGTGTGTAGCTTTTACGAAATATTTATTTGCCCTTTTATTCATAAAATGTGTAAATATTGGTTTTCAGAAAACCCTGAAATACTCAAGTTTTCCAGGATTTTTGGGAAAACCAAATTTTTATTCATACATGATATATTCTAAGAATTAAGTGTTCTACGACAAAATATACACCCTAGTGGTTTTTAAAAACCTGCATACCAGAATTTTACTTTATTCCAGTTCATTGTTAAGTTAAATACAGGATGATTAATAAGTTTTCATACATATGGTGAAAGCTCTGAGGGTTTATATTTATTTTTAGTTTCCTGAAAGGTAAACCAACTAAAAAGAGAATGAAGCACGTACTTCCAATGTAACGGCCAGAACGCAGATAACCCATGACACCGTGGCAAAACCTATCAAGAAATTCAAAAGGACTAATTACGTCGCATATACAAGCACGTCTGGAAGACCAAAGACGGCAATAGATGGAGGTACTTCAATACAGGATTTAGCAGCGATAGTTACTCGTCAAAATTGGTTAGAGGGATAGTCAATGTGTGTCGATATGAAGGGGGAACACGCAGAACAAATGTTTACGATTTATTAATGTGGGGAGAACTGGGTTCGTAATGGATAGCCTAATTAAAATCTATTACAGTTTTATTGATTTTTAATATTTACACTAAACACAAATAACTGGCACTTAAAATTGTTTGTCAAGTCACTCAATGTTTGCAAGTTCCGCAGTTCGCACTCCTTGCGGCACTCACCGTCATGGGACTCTGTCATCAAATACCGTCATCAAACTCCGCGTCACGCCACTCTCAGGGGGGTCTCTCACCCTCTTCGCCGCTGTCGCACTTCCCTTCACTCGGAACCCGCTCGGAACTCTCGTGCAGGGCGGCGTCGCGGCTTAAGTACCTAGGGGCGTCCTTCTCGAAGGGACGAGAGCTGCTGATGATGAGCCCCGTCATCCCGGGCCGACCCAACGCCCGAACAGTCGAGAAGGGCGTCGCTCGCTCACGCTACAGCCAGCGGAATTTCCAAGGCCGCTCAGCGTTAGCTATCAGCGCCGAGGCAGAACGATGGGTGAGGAGTGGAGGGGGGACATGATTAGCGACGACCCTTGTAATCCGGCCAGGCGCGCGTGGCATGTCTTACGTCAGTGGCGGCCACGTGATACGCGCATGACGCCTGTAGCCTGGTACGGCCGCCAGCCAGCTCGGAACCTGGCATCGCGGTATGTTCTCTCGCGTTCGTAAGAATATCCTATCAATGTTACTCATATAATAACATTTGTATGAATAAAATAAACATGTATCATCGCTTTCATTATTTGTATGGAAGCTTATGACTCAACTTGTATAAAGGAATTTTGTTGGTTGCAAGGTATATGTTTAATGTGTGGCATGAGATGTAATAACAAACAAAGCCATTTGTGTTAAGGAAATATGATTGGAAACTCAACTTGTACAGTTACAGGGGTAAAAAAAATTATGTGCAACATCTTAGCTCGTGGTATACGACATTTTGTAGGAACAATTTCGCGAATGAACGGAAATGTGTATTCATGGCGAGCACAAAAGTTCACAAAGCCAAAGAAAACTTTGAAGTATTACCTGTTTAATGAATTTTAACAAAATGGGCAGTATTTTAATAAAAATTTCTTGTCGGAAATGAGGTCCAAATCCCGGGTTGAGTATTTTTAGGTCTTTTACGATTTGATCGGAGCCGTTTCATTATACAGTTTAAATTTTTCTCTGCAAATAGAATGATTCTATAGTCAATGTTACTGCTGCGGCAACTCATTCTAACGGCGGGTGCGAAAACTCCGTGTAATTCACGTCAAGTAATGTAGGTGGAAATACAAATTACGTATATATTTATCACGCTCGGTATTATTTTAAATAATTAAAAGTTAATTTTTGTGTTCTATTTTCATATTATAAGTGTATTTGCATGATGAGAACTCACAAATTGGCTCGTTATCGAGGTTAGATGTTACAAATCACTGGTTAGCTCTGAGAGACTCGAGCGTCATTGCTGTACTCCACCGGCTGAGAGGACGCGCGATTGCTGCGCTGTGGCGTTCAGACGCTCAGCGGACAAACTGATGACGAGCCGGACGCAGACGTTCAGAGCAAGCCCCACACACAGTAACCTCCACACACTTGCCAACTGGCGCACTCGCATACTTGTTCACTCGCATACTTGCACACATTTTTATACAACTGTGTGTCAATTTTCTCTTTTGACGCGGGTGGCAGCTACGCGCTCATGTGTTTCATTACACTGAAATTCCATTTTCGGGAAATTTTTACAAATTAAAACTCTTTAACTTTTTTAAAAAAATTGTTTGTCATTTAATGTCTATAAGAGTCGCATTACGACAATAAATACAACAGGCCACTTCACAATAGGGGAGAAGACCACGCAGCGGTTCTGCTAGACATTGGGTCATTAATTCAGGTTGATTGCAGGTGTGTATTTAGAGAGTAATTACTCGATGGCGCGGACTTTCAACACATACGTCCTTGCGCGGTTAATGAACTGTACTAATTACCATACGACCCTGAGTACTGTTTGCGCCAGTGCGCGCCGTAATTAAAGGGAATTTGCTCATTGTCTGCGTATTCTTAAGCGCCAAACGGCAATCCCCCGTGCAGGCAACAACTCAGTTTTTTTTTTTCTGCTGGAGTTGACAAAACTCCAAACGTGCACATGCTTAGTTTCAGATTGAATACCTATGCTCGACACACAATAAAGCGACTGGCACGATGTGATGTAAATGATGCGATGCGATGCAATGCGATGCGAAATAAAACATCGCGTTAGTGTAAACATGAGGTTTTAGCCCCTCGCGCCAAAAAATCTAAATAAAATATCATCATTGTCATTAGGTACGTACCAAAGAATTTTGTTTGGGAAAGATATGATAAGAACAAATTTATTATTAAGTTGTAAAAATCACTATGCTTGGAGAAATTCAGGGATTGCAAAGATATATTAAGTAAACGAAACCTTAAAGATAAACTAAAAATAATAATTATTGTATAAGCAATCGCCCAGCCTAGACATCTTTATCAAACAGATATCTAACGCTCTTTATTTTAATGTCAGAAACGCGACACGATGAAAAAATGAATATTTCTCTTCGGATAGTCAGTTGCGTCCGCTATTTATGACGTCACAGAACTAGCGCGACTGTCTACGTACCCCGCTCCAAATCCACCATACAACCACTAATTAAGTTGGTAATACTCTCGGCACGCCCCATTTATATGAACATCTCAAAGGGAAACGGTACTTGCTAGGTAGCCGACCTCCGTTGCACGTCGCGTGCTCGCCCGGTTTTCCGGTTTTCGGTTCGAGTCCCCGGCGTCACAAATATGATGAACGTCATTGGTTAAAAAAATATTCGCGCCCTACGCATCGCGTCCGTCGCGCTATTGAGGTTCCAGGATTTGACGTCAGCGCCACAAAATTCGTGAACGCAACAGACCCTCCCGTCAGATTTTTTTATTACCGACGCGTCGCTGACAACACGTTAATGAAACAAGCTCAGAGAAAAAAAAAATTCTCTACTTTTACAAAAGAGATATTTGGAAACCAGTTTCAACGATATAGAATGTAACACTACAAAAACGAAATTATTGATACATTGTACAACGCATGCCTATGGTTATTTTTTGCTTATATGAAATACTTTAATCAATATGAGACTGTGTTTTTCTTACGAAAATTGGATTATAATTTTATACTTTAATTAATGTTTCAGTCAAACATTTTTTTCAAACTATGGAAAAAACAAACGAATATGTAACAATATAAGACTATTTTAATGTTTAATGCTTCTTATTAAATATTTTAGGGAACAGTTTACAAATAACTTTATTCGAGGTACTTGAAAAAATGAAACATATATACCCAGTAGTAAGTTATATAATACAGGGTGCGGCGCGGAAACTTACTGATATGTATTTCGCGTCGAGAGGTGAGATGGGGTCGGGAGAGGGTGGGGAGGGTCTCGTTCGAAAGTGCAGTCCATGAGGTGTTGGCACCCGCCTGGTCAGTTGCTGCCATGCATTGGTCCAACGAGCAGCGCGCGTTGGCCGTTGAGGCTTACTTTTCTAATGGCCGTTCCATTATCGCCACTCAACGAGCGCTCCGTATTCGGTTCAATATTCGTCCTGCAGGTCCAGTTCCTGGTCGGCAATCGAATGTTACGTGGGCGGACACATTGAGGGCGAGCGGAAGTGTGATGAAAAGTGGGACAGGAGGTCCACGGACTGTCACTACCCCCGAAAACCTTGAGAGAGTGAGGCAGTCATTTTTGCGCTCTCTACGGCGTTCAGCACGTAAAGACGCCGCTACTCTGGGGATTTCGGATCGCAGTGTGAGACAAATTCTTCATAATGAACTGAACTTTCATCGCTACAAAATTATTGTGACACAAGTGCTTAGTGAACGCGATTTTATTGCTTGCGCCGAAATGCATGTGAAGTACTCCGTGAAAACTTGCCTCATGACGCACTCGTGTTCTTCAGTGATGAGGCTAACTTTCACATTTCGGGCAGTGTAAACAAACAAAACATGCGTCATTGGAGGGATAACAATCAGCGTGAACTTCATCAGCGGCCACTTCACTGTGATCGAGTGACTGTGTGGTGTGCATTGTCAAGAGTGGGAATAATTGGTCCTTATTTTTTTGAGGAAATTGAACGAGCAGTTACGGTGACTGCGGCTTGTTACACACAAACGATTGAAGGATTTTGTCTGCCTGCCCTCGCAGAAATGAATGTTGGGGATGTCTGGTTTCAACAGGATGGAGCCACGGCACACACCGCGCGATGTTCAATGGATATTTTGAATCAAAATTTCGCAGAGCGCCTTATCTCATTGAGGGGCGACCTTATTTGGCTCCGTGTGAATTTTTTAGGGGGTTATCTGAAATCAATTATTAACAGTGACCACACAAGGACCTTAACTCGTCTGAAAAACATCATACGCTAAGCTATCGCCAACATACCCGTCGATGTGCTTGAAAGAGTTGCACAGAACTTCATAAATCGGGTAACTCAATGCATTGACAATGGGGTCCATCATTTGATGGATGTAATTTTTAAAACTATAAAATGGAAAAATTTCAGGTGATATATATATCAAGTAAAATTAAATTATAATGATATCTCTACTACTTTATTTTTTATTGGCCTTTCAAATCAGCAAAGTTTCCACGCCGCACCCTGTAGTATGTTCAGCTACTGGGTGTGGAGCCGGAGCAGATGTCCGCAATCTTGGATTCTGACGTCACGGTGGCCATCTTAGATGACCATGACCTTTGACCTTTACCCTAACTGCTTTCTTGGATCCTCTATCGTTTATTCCGCCATTTTTAATTTCTCATCCGCCATCTTGAATTCTAGAACTTTCCACCTGTTGCAATTTTCTCCACATTGCAACTTTCGCTACGACCACCATCTTGAAAATCCGTAATTAAAATTATCAGAAAAAAAGAGAAAAAATTAAAAAACAATGAAAAATTAAAAAAAAATTAATAACATTTTCATTAATAGTTTTTACATAAAATTGTTTTTTTTTTCTTTCCAAGGATGAAGTATCGAACCAAGGACAGGAACCAATCGAATAAATCAGTATATTGGTTGCAGATTTTTTTCAGAGAATTTTGGAATTTTGGATTTTTTCCTGAATTTATAGCTTAATAATTACGAATTTCCAAGATAGCGCCCAAATCTCAAGATGGCTGGAAAACAGTAATAAAGGTTTTTTACTGCTATCTAACGAGTAAAAATTAAACTAACATGACGGCAGTGCATTATAGCAGACGAAAAACATATGTCGGTTACAAGATGGCAGCCTCCAGCAGACAAGATGGTAGACGTGACGTGGCTTTATATATTCCTTAGAATTTGTGGTGAGAGGAGAGTCTGCCGTTGGCTCCATGGAGGAAGGATCTATTTTCATGTTTTATTTTATCCTCAACGGGTTCGTATCGAGGTATCCAAGCTCCATAACGTATGCGTGTTTTTTATTTTAAATTTGATTAAAATTTGATTAATTAATCTATATATATAAAAATTTAGCTTCCGTATGTATTTGGCCGCAAAACTCGGAAAGTATACGATGGTTTGGATTGAAATTTTTACAGAACATTGCATCTTAACAGAAGAGTGTTTATATGAAATATAAGTTTGGGAAAATCCACCGGAAAAGTCGGAAAAAAAAGTTTCTATAACTAAATATCATGGTCACCCAACATAGTTGTGACCACGCTCGACGATGCTGTACCATATTGTCGATGTTCAAGCACATCAGGCTACTCGACCATTGTGCCTTGACGACTATAATTTACACAAATATGTATATATACATATATTTCAAGAAAGAATAAAAAACTTTATTTAATTTAAAAGTATATTCTTTCGACTCTATTGATAAAAATACGTTTAAATTAAAAAATACATTTCGTACAATACATTTGAAAATTAAATAATTCTTATCTTATAGCTTATATCTTATATATTGCTATTATAATCTATATCTATAAAAATGTTATGTTGGTTTGTGTACGCTTCAAAAACTCAAAAAGTTCTGCACCGATCGAGCTGAAATTTTACCATTATATACAACCCGCATCAAGGATTGTTTTTATCTACTTTTCACGTCAGCAACATACCCGCAACCGCGAAAAAATAACTGTGCCATTTTATTAATGTGTTTTCTCACCAATAAAAACAAAAAACACAAATTTTCTGTTATGGAAACGTTTCTCCATGCCAAAGGATTTCTCTTAGCAATGGAAAAAACTATGTCAAGTGAAGCGAGCGGGAAATGGCAATATACAATGAGAATGATTTTATTGTGAGGTGCAATAATTAAAAAATGACTAAGCTTACCGGTATGGGACTATATATACAATATGAATGAGGTACTTTAGTGTGATCGTGTCTCGATTGAGCTGCGCCGTTATCCAAATCGTAAGTAGAGGTTATGTTTTGTATGGGTCTATCACCACTTGATGTGGGATTGCATGTAGATGGTTCTAGGCTATTCATTTTTTGAACTCCTTAGACCCTATACATTTTTTTAAATTTTTAATTTAATTAATATGTTCTATCGCCAATAACAACAATTGCATCAATCGTAAGTAGAGGTTATGTTTTGTATGGGTCTATCACCACTTGATGTGGGATTGCATGTAGATGGTTCTAGGCTATTCATTTTTTGAACTCCTTAGACCCTATACCTTTTATTTAAATTTTAAATTTAATTAATATGTTCTACGGAATTTTTAAAATCACTTGATCAGCCAGGGATACCACCACACATACTTAAATTGAAAATATGTGTGCCAATTACCCTCTTGCGGAATATTAATCAGCCAAAACTCTGCAACGGCACGCGACTTTCAGTTAAGAGATTAATTAATAACGTAGTGGAAGCAACGATTTTAACGGGGCCTTTCAAAGGTGAATATGTCCTCATTCCTCGAATACCCATGATCCCGACCGATACACCATTTCAATTTAAAAGATTGCAATTCCCAATTCGATTGGCATTTGCAATCACAATCAATGAAGCTCAAGGTCAATCTTTAGAATTGTGTGGTTTAGATTTAGATGCGGATTGCTTTTTACATGGACAACTGTATGTTGCGTGTTCCCAAGTCGGAAAACCAGATAGTCTTTATATCTACGCATACAGTGGAAAAACAAAAAAAATATTCAATCACAATGTGCCACAGCGAAACGTGGCAGGGTACAGCTAGTTTTTTATAAATTTCTAAAAAAAAAATTTATACTAATAATAATTATGGATATTCAAGATGGCGGCGGTAACTAAAATTTCATTGGTGACGTAATACAAAATGGCGGAATGTTATAAAATATAATACGGTGGAAAACCAAATGATTAAACCAAAATAGCGGAATCCAAGATGGTGGATCCAAGATGGTGGCCGGGGTCAAGGTCAAGGTAATTCAAGATAGCCGCCGTGACGTCAGAATCCGAGATGGCGGACATCGTTTCTAGCTCCACACCCAGAACCCAGTAGCCGGACATAGTACTATTATATACTACTATGCTCGGATAAGAATCCGAACCGGTATTACTGTAAACACTTTTTTATAGTGATACAATTGTTTTTGATGTAAGTGTATAATGGTTCAAATATCATAATGGTTCAAATATCTCTAAATTTACTTGAATACATGTGGTATGATTACAAAAACAATTTACACTTCCTTATAATTTTTTTAATGATAATGGATTGGATTGGTTATTAAATTTTATAGTGTGTTTTTTATTTTAATTTTTTTTAGTTCGCGTGTGAAATATTGAGATCATTTACATTACTTCACATATAAATTATATTTCCGTACAAAAATTATATTGGGATGATATTAACTTCTAAATATTCATGGCTGTCTTATTTTTATTGCGAAATGTTATACCAATAAAAATTTGGTATTTACTAGTTTGTTTCCGTTTGTAGAGCGGTTAAAAAGGGTACGTTTGCATGTTTGCTGTCATTTCACGTTCTTTACGTTACATCTGTCATGCTTTTTCGATCAAAGCATTACAAAACAAACTGGTTTTAACGAACTCTTTTCGAAAAATTATTTAAATAAAAAAATTATTTCACAACGTTTTTAAAACAGTCTTTAAAGTGTAAATTAATTTATCCTAGACCCATGCATATTTATAACCCTATACAGATCCAAAACTAAAAAAAGACTGTCGTAAATTTGTTATTTTGAATTTTTCTATACCTATGGAAATACTTGTAGATTAAAATGAAAATATGGGGCGCATGCAATAAATAATAAATGCATTTATTGGACTGCAAATGATATGAACTGTTGCCTGAGTTTACTCAACGACAGCTACTTCCTACACTCCTTTATATTGAATGCACCCACGATCTTCGTTTTAATTCATTAAAATATTTTCATACCTATTAGAAATTAAGGAACATAAATTTGCAGGACAATCTGTATTATTATAATTATTAGTAGTATGTAATAGCCGGAACTGGCACAGGCTTCAGGCTGAGGTGCCTGAGGTGCCGACCGCCATCTTGGATTGTGACGTCACGGCAGCCATCTTGGATGGTTGTGACCTTGACCTTTGACCTTGACCTTGACCTTTGACCCTCAAAATGTGTCAAAATCCGCCAAAATTGGGCAAAAATTGCCCAAAATTCCTGAAAAATCGCCAAAATTTACATTTTTGTGGAAAAAAATTCCGCCAAAAATTTTCAAAAAATTCCACAAATTGAAAACTTCTCTTTTCGAGGGAAAAATTCCCATTTCGAGGGAAAATTTCCCGTTTTTAGTCCTTAAAAATCCCAGCGGCTAGAAATGTCCATATGTAGGCTTAAGCATCCATGTCTACAGCCTACGATAAGCCTCTGACGTCATCATGGATTATGACGTCACCGTTGCAATTTTCGTTACGGCCGCCATCTTTAACTTTACTATCCGATTTTAATGAAATTTTTTTTTAAATTTATAAAAAAATTCAATTAATAAAATTTTAATAAATTATTAATAAAAAATATACTTTTACGACATGGAGCTCGGAGTCCTCGGTTCGAACCCGACGAGTGCAAAAAAATTAAAAAATGGCGACCGATCCTTCCCTCACAGTGGACGCTGGCAGACTGACTCCCACCACTTTTTTTCAAAGCATATATATCGTCACCTAGTATGACGTCATGACCGCCATCTTGTCTTTGATGCTGGAGACCACCATCTTGTTTTCGTCGGCGAGAGTGCGCTGACACCATGTTAGTTTAGTTCTTATCCGCTAGAGTGCAGTAATCATTTATTATTACTGTGACACCCGCCATCTTGAAATTTGGCCGCCATCTTGAAAATCCGTAATTATTTAGCTAGAAATTCGGGAAAAGTTCCAAAATTCATTAAATAAATCACTCATTAATTTACATATTGATTCGATCGATTCCCGTACTCGGTTCGATACCCGATCGATGCAATAATGTTTAATTTTATGAAAAAATAATAATTTCAATAAACCATGTTAAACTTTCGTAAAGAGACTTTAAATCCTCTACTACCATCATCCTATCAGACGTCAAGACTACCATATTGGAAATTCGTAATTTTAATGCTAGAGATTCGGGAAAAAGTTTAAAATTCATTAAATAAATTTGTAATCTATATACTGATTGATTGGATCGACTAAGGTCCTTGACACGATCCTGGACGAAGCTAAAATAAATTTAATTAAAATACCAGAAAAGTGTAAGGTTCGAGGAATAAAACACCTAAAAGTCTTTTACAAACATAATATTTATTACACAATTTCTATCCTACTACAGAATCACTTGCGAAAGACAGCAATCTTATAAAAATTTAGCCCTGCATAGACGTACGACTACTTCTTAGCTCCAAATGGCTCCAAATGCTCCAAACGGCCTCCAAATGGCTCCAAAAGCTCCAACAGCCTCCAAATGTTTCGAGCAGCTACAAATGCTCCAAATGGCTCCAAACGGCCTCCAAATGCTTGACAGCTCCAAATGCTTCAAAAGGCTCCAAACGGCCTCCAAATGGCTCAAACAGCTCCAACAGCCTCCAAATGCTTGACAGCTCCAAATGTTTCGAGCAGCTCCAAATGCTCCAAATGGCTCCAACAGCCTCCAAATGCTTAACACAGCTCTAAATGGCTCCAAATGCTCCAAACGGCCTCCAAATGCTTGACAGCTCCAAATGTCTCCAACAGCTCCAACAGCCTCCAAATGCTTGACAGCTCCAAATGTTTCGAGCAGCTCCAAATGCTCCAAATGCTCCAAATGGCTCCAACAGCCTCCAAATGCATAACACAGCTCCAAATGGCTCCAAATGCTCCAAACGGCCTCCAAATGCTTGACAGCTCCAAATGCTCCAAATGCTCCAAACGGCCTCCAAATGGCTCCAACAGCTCCAACAGCCTCCAAATGCTTGACAGCTCCAAATGTTTCGAGCAGCTCCAAATGCTCCAAATGGCTCCAACAGCCTCCAAATGCATAACACAGCTCCAAATGGCTCCAAATGCTCCAAACGGCCTCCAAATGCTTGACAGCTCCAAATGTTTCGAGCAGCTCCAAATGCTCCAAATGGCTCCAACAGCCTCCAAATGCATAACACAGCTCCAAATGGGTCCAAATGCTCCAAACGGCCTCCAAATGCTTGACAGCTCCAAATGTCTCCAGCAGCTCCAAATGCTCCAACAGCTCCAAAAAAAGGCTCCAAAAGCTCCAACAGCCTCCAAATGCTTAACACAGTTCCAAATGCTCCAACAGCTCCAAAAAAAGGCTCCAAATGCTCCAACAGCCTCCAAATGCTTAACACAGCTCCAAATGGCTCCAAATGCATAACACAGCTCCAAATGGCTCCAAATGCTCCAAACGGCCTCCAAATGCTTGACAGCTCCAAATGTCTCCAGCAGCTCCAAATGCTCCAACAGCTCCAAAAAAAGGCTCCAAAAGCTCCAACAGCCTCCAAATGCTTAACACAGTTCCAAATGTCTCCAAATGCTCCAAACGGCCTCCAAATGCTTGACAGCTCCAAATGTTTCCAGCAGCTCCAAATGCTCTAAATGCTTGACAGCTCCAAATGCTTCAAAAGGCTCCAAATGCTCCAAATGCTCCAAACGGCCTCCAAATGGCTCCAACAGCTCCAACAGCCTCCAAATGCTTGACAGCTCCAAATGTTTCCAGCAGCTCCAAATGCTCCAAATGGCTCCAACAGCCTCCAAATGCTTAACACAGCTCTAAATGGCTCCAACAGCTCCAAAAGACTCCAAATGCTTCAAAAGGCTCCAATTGCTCCAAGAGCTCCATCTTCAATTGGTTCCAACTGATTCCTATTACTTTTATCGAACTTGGCATGATTACTAACATGTCTTTATCAGTATACATTTTGACTGGCAGTGGTAACGTTTTTTACACCTTTAAGTTATAAGTTTTATTTAGAAATCAGATTTCGATAAATGATAGCTTCCATCTGGAAAGAAAATATATTAATTTATCTTCAAGTTTATACACATACATTTAATTTAATCCATTATTGTATGTAGCCAGCTTCCCTCAGTTCTTTGAGTATGAAGGATATTTCTTTAATGTTCGAATAGTTTCCTGCACAAAGCGATCCATGTAGTAGTCGTAGCTTGTTAACCAACATGTTAGGATCTTCCCATGAGGTATAATCAATCTCTTCTGCTGCCTTCATCATCCTTGCATGTTTATAATAAATATTATCTCTGGTGTCTATCGTTTTAACACCAACCACAAGGTCACTTTCGTCATCTTGCCAGTGATTATCACAAGCTTGATCAGGATAATTTATTTTATTACGTCGTTTCCATCGTTTTGGTCTCAAACCACCATCACAGTCTTCGCTCTTGCATGCTTTTGGTGCTTCAGTACAGTACTCAATCATGTCAGCCTCAGATGTGTCACCACAATCTTCAATCATGCCAGCTTCTGATGTGTCACCACAGTCTTCAATCATGTCAGCACCACAAACTTGATCAGGATAATTTATTTTATTACGTCGTTTCCATCGTTTTGGTCTCAGACTGCCATCACAGTCTTCGATCATGCCTGCTTTAGGTGTTTCAGTACAGTACTCAATCATGTCAGCCTCAGATGTGTCACCACAATCTTCAATCATGCCAGCCTCAGATGATTCATCAAAGTCTTCGACCTTGTAAGCTTCAGGTGGTTCTCCATCTTTCACATTTTCATGGAGACGACTAGATATTGGAGTAAATATATTTTCATTTCTAATGTGGTTACAACTTCCTTCGTTTGTTTTAAATTTTAAATTATTATCTTGATCTAGATCAGTAATTTTAGCATTAGCTTTTTCGCCTTCGTTCCTCTTCCGCGATGTTGTACCCAGTCTTAGTTATCTTTATTCATCTTAATTGTACAGGTCTTGTAATGTCTATCCAAGTAATATCTTCTACCAAAGGATTTCTGACACTGACTGCAATGAAATGGTTTTTGACAAGGACCCAAATTACACTCGCGGCTCTCATGTCGTTTAGCATTCTTTCTCAAGGTAAACACCTTGCTACAGTATCTACAGTGATGACGTTTTGATACAGCAACAAATCCCGTTTCAGGATTAATATTAGTTATTGAGACTAATGCCAGATGCAAACTAAGAGTTTTAAATTAGATATATTACTTAAATAGAATTTTTTAATTATTTCATCAGCGAGAATTAATTTATCTCATTCAAAGGTACTTGTTGCAAGTAGTTCTGCTTTTCAACAACAGATGTCGCCACATGTTACTTGCAGGTAAATAATATTTAGTTCTTTTATGCGGGATGCGGGATGCTCACTAACGATCGCAAAAGAAGGATGGCTTCGCTAGACTCCAAGGAGAAGGAAGTTCGTCCATCCTGTTAGTGCTTCTTAGATTTCTCAGAGATTATTTGACTGAGTAATGATATTTTTTTTTAAAATTTCCACCTGATAAAAATATTACAAGTGCTGATTTATTGGCAGAATTTCAATAATTAAATGCAACCTTGAATAAAAAATGACATGACTCATTAAGTAAAAAATTCTTCATGCAGAGATCAATTCCTCATCAGTAACCAGAAGCACTCGGAGAAAACCATCAGATGTCTAGTCAGGAATAATCAGAAGCACCCTGAGAAAACCATCAAAATATTGTCAAGAATAATCAGGAGCACACGGAGAAAACTACCATAATATTGTAAAGAATAAACGGGAGCACACGGAGAAATCCACCATAATATTGACAAGAATAATCAGGAGCACACGGAGAAAACCACCGCAAGTTTTCTTTGATATCATAAAATTTCAGGAAAAAAAATAATACTAAAAATAAAAATAAATTAATAAAAAATTAAAAAAAAATAAAATAAAAAAAAATACATAAAATTCTGACTTGTACTAGAACTCTATCTTTGTTCAACAATGAGAAGTTCACAAGCTAGCAGAATATATTTATGTATTATTTTTATTTTATTTTTTTTTTAATTTTTTATTAATTTATTTTTATTTTTAGTATTTTTTTTTTTTCCTGAAATTTTATGATATCAAAGAAAACTTGCTGTGGTTTTCTCCGTGTGCTCCTGATTATTCTTGTCAATATTATGGTGGATTTCTCCGTGTGCTCCCGTTTATTCTTTACAATATTATGGTAGTTTTCTCCGTGTGCTCCTGATTATTCTTGACAATATTTTGATGGTTTTCTCTGGGTGCTTCTGATTATTCCTGACTAGACATCTAATGGTTTTCTCCGAGTGCTTCTGGTTACTGATGAGGAATTGATCTCTGCATGAAGAATTTTTTACTTAATGAGTCATGTCATTTTTTATTCAAGGTTGCATTTAATTATTGAAATTCTGCCAATAAATCAGCACTTGTAATATTTTTATCAGGTGGAAATTTAAAAAAAAAATATCATTACTCAGTCAAATAATCTCTGAGAAATCTAAGAAGCACTAACAAGATGGACGAACTTCCTTCTCCTTGGAGTCTAGCGAAGCCATCCTTCTTTTGCGATCGTTAGTGAGCATCCCGCATCCCGCATAAAAGAACTAAATATTATTTACCTGCAAGTAACATGTGGCGACATCTGTTGTTGAAAAGCAGAACTACTTGCAACAAGTACCTTTGAATGAGATAAATTAATTCTCGCTGATGAAATAATTAAAAAATTCTATTTAAGTAATATATCTAATTTAAAACTCTTAGTTTGCATCTGGCATTAGTCTCAATAACTAATATGAATCCTGAAACGGGATTTGTTGCTGTATCAAAACGTCATCACTGTAGATACTGTAGCAAGGTGTTTACCTTGAGAAAGAATGCTAAACGACATGAGAGCCGCGAGTGTAATTTGGGTCCTTGTCAAAAACCATTTCATTGCAGTCAGTGTCAGAAATCCTTTGGTAGAAGATATTACTTGGATAGACATTACAAGACCTGTACAATTAAGATGAATAAAGATAACGAAGACTGGGCTACAACATCGCGGAAGAGGAACGAAGGCGAAAAAGCTAATGCTAAAATTACTGATCTAGATCAAGATAATAATTTAAAATTTAAAACAAACGAAGGAAGTTGTAACCACATTAGAAATGAAAATATATTTACTCCAATATCTAGTCGTCTCCATGAAAATGTGAAAGATGGAGAACCACCTGAAGCTTACAAGGTCGAAGACTTTGATGAATCATCTGAGGCTGGCATGATTGAAGATTGTGGTGACACATCTGAGGCTGACATGATTGAGTACTGTACTGAAACACCTAAAGCAGGCAAGATCGAAGACTGTGATGGCAGTCTGAGACCAAAACGATGGAAACGACGTAATAAAATAAATTATCCTGATCAAGTTTGTGGTGCTGACATGATTGAAGACTGTGGTGACACATCAGAAGCTGGCATGATTGAAGATTGTGGTGACACATCTGAGGCTGACATGATTGAGTACTGTACTGAAGCACCAAAAGCATGCAAGAGCGAAGACTGTGATGGTGGTTTGAGACCAAAACGATGGAAACGACGTAATAAAATAAATTATCCTGATCAAGCTTGTGATAATCACTGGCAAGATGACGAAAGTGACCTTGTGGTTGGTGTTAAAACGATAGACACCAGAGATAATATTTATTATAAACATGCAAGGATGATGAAGGCAGCAGAAGAGATTGATTATACTGTCGCAATCGCCCTCGGTCTCCGTCAAGATCTACAAGATGTCACTCAAAAATAAAAAAATATAAGATAACACTCAAGTTTTCAAAATAAACATTAAGGGGGGGGGGGTGGTAGCAGTAGAGCTGGTACAGGGATGGTCTAACCTCCTTAGGACAGGGGGTGTAGGGTGTTGACTGAAAGAAAATAAAGTATTATTTATCCCACATCGTTTCAGGTTTTATTTATGGTAAACTGTGACCAACACAAAAGTAAATAAATAACTAATTAAATAATTAAATAAAGTCAATCATGTCAAAATATCCCTGGTAACAAACAATAAAAATAAATAAATACACAATAATTTATCCTCTTCTTAGAACGAGTATTACTTCCTTTTAAAATAACATGATTATTCTTAACGCACACCTCGACCCATCCTTAAGCTAAATTAACGAAAGAAAGTTTACATTACTGGATACCACACACTGCCTGCACTCCTGGAAAGAATCAAAACGTTAAGTCATCCTAACCCAAGTTTGAAATACGCCCCCAGATGTTACAAGAAGTGAAAGAAAATTACGAGTTCGCCATTACTTACAACACCGTCGAACGGCAGCACGCAGCTACCCGCCAAGCCGAGGCTCCGACAGACCTCCAGCACCTCACCGAGAAGAACCACCCCGGCGCACCCAGGGTGGCCCCTTTTATTAAATCCCCTTCACCACGTCATCACGTCGAAAACACTCCACGCGAAAACAAAAATCCCGGCCGCGATTCCACTAACCAACCGCCATTCCCCCAACCGACGCTATCCCCCCCTCCACCGGTCATGCCAGACTCGCACATCTGCCACCTGGTGGCGACAAACACCAGCGCGTCACGCGCACGAACAGCAACGCAGCGTAACCAACCAGGGCAGCCAACACTCCCGGAGATTCCAGGACAGGATGACGCAACCGCCCGCGCAGCTGGCCAGGCTCTCGGGCGGCGAACCACGTCACCGCCCCAGAAAAACAGAGAGTGCTAGCAATCTACCGCGCCAGGAAAACAACCGTCAAAGCCCGAGTGTCGCAAACAAGTGTCAGGAACTCACGCGGGCTCACAAAGCACTACAAGCACAAAGCCAAATTAAAAAAAACTCTACACGTAAAATTTTACCGCGTGACATCACTCCGGACGACGAGGGCTTGTGCCCCACAAGCCATGAACCACAACTTTAAATTTACAAACAAAGGATTGAAAGAAAATTTTACAATGTTAACTATTAAGATTACAAAAGAAGCCTGAGAGGCACGAGCCAATTCCTAAAAGTCATAGCAAGACCGGCCAGAGGAGAATCGATGACATAACAAACAGAGCTAGACTTAAAGACGGGTTCGAGGTATCCAAAAATTGATCCGATTGCTTACATCATAAAATTACAATTTCATATCTCCAATTATGAGTGTACATAGTTGTATTGAGCTAAATAAAGTAATCTTGAGGTACAAGCACATTTAAGCCTAACTTGACTGGCCTACAGCCGAGAGAGGCGGAGTATGGTGACAGAACAGCTCGAAGGGGCGGCGGGAACCATGATCCCGGTGGACGATCTGCAGCTCGTCCCCAAGTCCAGGGCTCCACCTTTTGGAGTAGCACCCCTCAGCTCCAGCCATCTCTGCTGCATGTTGCCAGCAGTGCCATCCGTCAATACTGTGAAACTTTCATACCCAGCATCAGATTCATCAACAATAACAACAACAAAAAATAATCTTAGGTGATTCAAAAACACAAACTTACATAGGGGTAGCAACATACTTCAACAATAGAAAATGACAAACTCATAAATTTAACCTTTCATTAATGTCATTTAACAACAGTGTCTAACATAGGCAAATCTCAAACAAGGTAGGTATGGGAATCTAAAAACACCTAACCATTGATGAACCCAGGTGCCTGTTTACCCCGCAGATTCAATAATTAGGATACAAAACTTACATCCTACAAATAAAGGTTAACCCGAGCAAAACAATAAATTTGCAACAAAATATCCTTCCCCTTTTAAGAGGACCGAGGGCACAAGAGGATACGCGTCTAGGTAGGAACCAGAAGGTAGTTCAAAAGTTTCAAAAGTTAGTTGAAGTCCAAAATCTTCACAGAGTCGTAATGGCAGCAACCAGCTGCGGGATAGAACGTTCATCAAACTCATTAGTACAGAAATGTAGCACTGGCTTCTCAACGTAGCAACGCCATGATAGCGGCGAACCCCACTGCGACCAAGCAGTCTCGTCTCTTCTCTTCTAGAAACTGAGAGTCCACACATACATGTCGCAATCAACTGGGGTCATCCGACGAATGCACTTCCACAGGAGTTACACACAGCCCACAACAATTCCTGGATGGGATAACAGTTACTTTTTCCCACCACCAGGTACAGGCTGTATAGTCCCAGATCCTCGGTAATGAGGATGGACACGATGATTGATGCTATAACAGTTCATCTTCTACACTAGCACCACATGTCGAGTTTAAAGTTGGTCCTGGCTCTCCGAGTCCATGGAAATCTGGTTCAAACGCACAGTACATGACACTGGAAGGAGTATGGAAGGGAGGTAAAGGAGATAAGGAACTCTTTCTTGGCTTAACTCCCATTCCAGCATAACCTATCAAAATAGCAGACACCTAGGGTCATCTCTGGTTAACAAACAAAATCTAAATCTTTATAATCAATACACCAATGTGCCCAAATAATTAGTCGTAACTTACTTTGTTTTAAAAAAACATAGCTAATTCTTCATTAAACAACAAACACCATTTTGAAATAATTACAAACCGCGATAATAATAAACAATTAGGATGAGTCCATCAATAAAAGAAAATTTACCTCATGGTTCGATAAGTGTGATGTTTACAAGAAATTCATCACCAGTGTTACTAGACAATTTGGCCTTTATTACATTTTCATTACGTAATCGTTCTCGTAAGTCCATAGCCTCTCCACTCGTGGAGGCCTCAACAGGCGTGACTGGGGACGATATCTTCAAATTTTTCTGTGCACTTCGTTTAAGTTGAATACACTTCCAGATAAGAAAAGCCAACATACCAATTATAATTCCCAATATAAAAACCATAACAGTAAGTTCAGCATTTAACATAGCGGTCTCATCCAGTGCAGCTACACGTGGGAATGTTCCAATACCCACAAGGTATGGATTTCTAATGATAATCAAAAATAGGGTACCCCCTATCACAAATAATGCAATACTCTGAACATGTCTGACCATGAAACTCAATACTTCAACCGGTTTATTCAAAGAAATGGGGTCCAGCGATGACCCCCACTGTCTCAGGTTGGAACGGCGAATGAGGCGCGTCATCCCCTCGAGACAGCACCAGCATACCCATCAGTAGCCACCAGCAAGTTGTCTTCATTATGAGGGCCCGAGTGGCTTTGAGGGTACCTGAAACACTCTTACGAGCGACTTAAAAAAAAAAAAAATCTTAAATTGACAAGTCACTATTAAACAAAATTACCCAGGACCGAAATGAAATGTATCACAGGTTACAATACACAAACAACGAACACCAAAAACAAATACTTGATGGCCTTACAAAGAATCTAGACACAATACAAACAGGGCTCACTATTGACATCACCATAAAAAAAAAAAATAAAACTCAGACAGCAAAGAATGGTTTCATTCTTTCCACATTAGCTACCTCATAGCTAACTTTACCACGTTGACACTTTTTTAACCGATACAGATTATCAGATATTTTTTTCTCAACAACAAAAGGACCAAATCAGCGATGCAACAACTTCTCCGAAAGCCCTTTTTTCCGGATCGGAGTAAACACTAACACTTCCTGCCCCACCTCATAACTCACCGCTCGTCTTCGTTTGTCGTACCTGCGTTGGTCTACTCTATCTGGCTTGGGATTATTATAGCAAAACACATCATCATGCAAAGAAACATTTTTGGTCCATCTACGTAATTTTGTCTTAGGTCCTGAAGGCATTAACCTGGGGTCAGACTGTTGCTTCTTAGTCAAATCAATATCTTGCACAACAAAAACAGGTAATTGTAACGTTTTCTCTTTGCCCCTTAGGGTTCTACTACTAACTTCCTCTGCTAAATCATTACCTGCAAAACACACTGGAATTCGTTGATGCATCCTAGCCTCGTTGTGTGAATGCTCTTTTATCCTGACACAACCTAACCTCAAAGTAGGTTCTGATTCAATTTTGTTTACTTTAGGAGGATCATCTGGGGTTCCTGACTTCTGAACTTGGTTATCACAAGGGGGTGCGTTAATTTTATCATGTTTTCTGTGTCGTTCCTTAGCCTCCCTCACCTCTGCTCCTTGTACTGGAATGCCTGCAGTAGGATGGTTTATTGTAAATAAAGTATTTCTGTTTCCCTTACATGAAATTACTGCCTCAAACTTAGTAAGAAAATCACATCCTAAAATAAGACCACGGATTGGTGTCTCTACCAGTCCTACTGGGTGATGATAAAAAAATTGGCCTAATTTAAAACCCAGCATAACCATGTGATTCAAGTGGTGGGTTTGTGCAGACACCCCTGCTACAACTCTGTGTTCTGCTGGTTTCCAAAAACGTTTAGGAATTAACCTACTATCCACTAAAGATACAGCAGCGCCGCTATCTATAAAAACGGGGATCTCTGTCCCAAAAATCTTAGTTTTTAGACTGAACACCCCATCGCACTTAAAAAGGGACATTGTGTTTTTACAGAATGCATTCCTAGTCTGTGCATAACTTTTCCTGCCTAGTTTCCCTGTTTTCTGCATATTTGGCTGTGAGCGACAGTTCCACTGAATGTGTCCCGGCTTGTTGCATTTAAAACAGATGGGTCTCCCATCAAAGGTCCTCTGGGGTCTAGCAAAGGTTCTAGAACCGGGCCCTTGGGTTGTGTCTTTAGGTGTACTGTTGTGTTTCTGTTTGTTAAGATTATTTCTATTTTCTCCACTAGGTCTGAAATTTTGTAAGTGTATGGGCTGAACTCTTAAAACTTCCATTTCTTCACGCAGTTGCTTTAGCTGTTTCCCCAACTCCATTAGTCTATTTTCTATTTTTGAATCCATTGTGTCTGCCTCCCTGATATTTCGAACAGGAACTTGTTCTGGTTTTACTGCCCCACTTCCCTTTAATCTATCATGACTCTTCGCATAGTATAGACCTGCCTCAATGTTTCTTAAATTTCCTAGCAACTGGTCTACTGTGTTGTTAGGAAACAGCATAACTTTCTCCACAATATCCGGTCGTAAGCCTCTTAATAAATATCTCACTTTATTGGCTTCTGGCATTTTGGGGTCAAGCCGATTACAAAGGTGAAGAACGTCGTAAATAAAAGATTCAAATGGTTCCTCCCCACCCTGTACTCTTGATTGAAGTCTTATTTCCAGGTCTTCTACCTGACCTACACGAACAAAAGCAGCCTTTAAAGCAGTGGCTAATTCATTAAACGTTTTCACATTTTCCAATGTTGACTCATAACTGTCATACCAGCGGCTAGCTGGTCCCCTGAGAAATGTGGGTAAATACGCAATACATTTTTGGTCATTCCAGCCATTGACCTTGGCTGCTCTCCTAAACTGTTTTATAAACTCATCAACATCTTCTATTTGTCTCCCCCAAAAGTAGCTAGGTTCCACAAAAAATTTTCCTGCCTCCATTGTGTCGTGGTGGTCTTCTCTAGGTGCTGAGTTTAACAAATGCAATTTTTCTTGTATCTTTACCAGGGGCTCCTCATCTGAACTACTATTTCCACAAATATCAGGTATCCCTGTCTTGTCGTCAGTACATAGGCTAAGAGTGTATTGATAAGACATGCCCAAACATAAAAAAATAAACAGAATACTCAGTGTGTGGACATACTTAAACTAAAAAAATAATAATCATGCTCCTGATAAACATTCAGCCTCCTCACAAATGTTACCTAACCTGGCTTAAAAAAAAATCTTAAATCAACTGCTTATAATTACACACACACAATACCAAAAAAAAAAAAAACCAATTGAAATACTAAAGTGCAATTTTTAAAAAAAATTACTTAACTTAATGAAAATTTAAAATACTTAACTCTATAACAAGACCATTTCATTTCTACACTTATTCAGAATACATGTAAGTAGGCTTTCTGTCTCCACTCCTCTAATTAAAACCTGAAAATGGAAGGTATGCAAATTAAAACTCCCGAATATGTTGTTCCTTGCTGATAAACATAAACACTTATCTCAAACACTGGCTGAAAAAAAAGAAAATGATTACCATTACAAAATAGGCCAAATTTAAAAAAAAATAAATTAATAATACTTTCTCATGCTTAAAACATTTATAAATAACCTGGCTGTACCTCGTGACCCCTGAAACAGATATGGTTAAAACCAAACATCACCATTACACCAAACAAATTTAAAAAAAAAAAATAACACACACCCTACAATTAGACATACCCTAGCCTCACACCATTTTGTCGCAATCGCCCTCGGTCTCCGTCAAGATCTACAAGATGTCACTCAAAAATAAAAAAATATAAGATAACACTCAAGTTTTCAAAATAAACATTAAGGGGGGGGGGGTGGTAGCAGTAGAGCTGGTACAGGGATGGTCTAACCTCCTTAGGACAGGGGGTGTAGGGTGTTGACTGAAAGAAAATAAAGTATTATTTATCCCACATCGTTTCAGGTTTTATTTATGGTAAACTGTGACCAACACAAAAGTAAATAAATAACTAATTAAATAATTAAATAAAGTCAATCATGTCAAAATATCCCTGGTAACAAACAATAAAAATAAATAAATACACAATAATTTATCCTCTTCTTAGAACGAGTATTACTTCCTTTTAAAATAACATGATTATTCTTAACGCACACCTCGACCCATCCTTAAGCTAAATTAACGAAAGAAAGTTTACATTACTGGATACCACACACTGCCTGCACTCCTGGAAAGAATCAAAACGTTAAGTCATCCTAACCCAAGTTTGAAATACGCCCCCAGATGTTACAAGAAGTGAAAGAAAATTACGAGTTCGCCATTACTTACAACACCGTCGAACGGCAGCACGCAGCTACCCGCCAAGCCGAGGCTCCGACAGACCTCCAGCACCTCACCGAGAAGAACCACCCCGGCGCACCCAGGGTGGCCCCTTTTATTAAATCCCCTTCACCACGTCATCACGTCGAAAACACTCCACGCGAAAACAAAAATCCCGGCCGCAATTCCACAAACCAACCGCCATTCCGCCAACCGACGCTATCCCCCCCCCCCCCCGGTCATGCCAGACTCGCACATCTGCCACCTGGTGGCGACAAACACCAGCGCGTCACGCGCACGAACAGCAACGCAGCGTAACCAACCAGGGCAGCCAACACTCCCGGAGATTCCAGGACAGGATGACGCAACCGCCCGCGCAGCTGGCCAGGCTCTCGGGCGGCGAACCACGTCACCGCCCCAGAAAAACAGAGAGTGCTAGCAATCTACCGCGCCAGGAAAACAACCGTTAAAGCCCGAGTGTCGCAAACAAGTGTCAGGAACTCACGCGGGCTCACAAAGCACTACAAGCACAAAGCCAAATTAAAAAAAAACTCTACACGTAAAATTTTACCGCGTGACAATACCTCATGGGAAAATCCTAACATGTTGGTTAACAAGCTACGACTACTACATGGATCGCTTTGTGCAGGAAACTATTCGAACATTAAAGAAATATCCTTCATACTCAAAGAACTGAGGGAAGCTGGCTACATACAATAATGGATTAAATCAAATGTATGTGTATAAACTTGAAGATAAATTAATATATTTTCTTTCCAGATGGAAGCTATCATTTATCGAAATCTGATTTCTAAATAAAACTTATAACTTAAAGGTGTAAAAAACGTTACCACTGCCAGTCAAAATGTATACTGATAAAGACATGTTAGTAATCATGCCAAGTTCGATAAAAGTAATAGGAATCAGTTGGAACCAATTGAAGATGGAGCTCTTGGAGCAATTGGAGCCTTTTGAAGCATTTGGAGTCTTTTGGAGCTGTTGGAGCCATTTAGAGCTGTGTTAAGCATTTGGAGGCTGTTGGAGCCATTTGGAGCATTTGGAGCTGCTGGAAACATTTGGAGCTGTCAAGCATTTGGAGGCTGTTGGAGCTGTTGGAGCCATTTGGAGGCCGTTTGGAGCATTTGGAGCATTTGGAGCCTTTTGAAGCATTTGGAGCTGTCAAGCATTTGGAGCATTTGGAGCTGCTGGAAACATTTGGAGCTGTCAAGCATTTGGAGGCCGTTTGGAGCATTTGGAGACATTTGGAACTGTGTTAAGCATTTGGAGGCTGTTGGAGCTGTGTTAAGCATTTGGAGGCTGTTGGAGCATTTGGAGCCTTTTTTTGGAGCTGTTGGAGCATTTGGAACTGTGTTAAGCATTTGGAGGCTGTTGGAGCTTTTGGAGCCTTTTTTTGGAGCTGTTGGAGCATTTGGAGCTGCTGGAGACATTTGGAGCTGTCAAGCATTTGGAGGCCGTTTGGAACATTTGGAGCCATTTGGAGCTGTGTTATGCATTTGGAGCCATTTGGAGCTGTGTTAAGCATTTGGAGGCTGTTGGAGCATTTGGAGCCTTTTTTTGGAGCTGTTGGAGCATTTGGAACTGTGTTAAGCATTTGGAGGCTGTTGGAGCTTTTGGAGCCTTTTTTTGGAGCTGTTGGAGCATTTGGAGCTGCTGGAGACATTTGGAGCTGTCAAGCATTTGGAGGCCGTTTGGAGCATTTGGAGCCATTTGGAGCTGTGTTATGCATTTGGAGGCTGTTGGAGCCATTTGGAGCATTTGGAGCTGCTCGAAACATTTGGAGCTGTCAAGCATTTGGAGGCCGTTTGGAGCATTTGGAGCCATTTGGAGCTGTGTTATGCATTTGGAGGCTGTTGGAGCCATTTGGAGCATTTGGAGCTGCTCGAAACATTTGGAGCTGTCAAGCATTTGGAGGCTGTTGGAGCTGTTGGAGCCATTTGGAGGCCGTTTGGAGCATTTGGAGCATTTGGAGCTGTCAAGAATTTGGAGGCCGTTTGGAGCATTTGGAGCCATTTGGAGCTGTGTTATGCATTTGGAGAATGTTGGAGCCATTTGGAGCATTCGGAGCATTTGGAGCTGCTCGAAACATTTGGAGCTGTCAAGCATTTGGAGGCCGTTTGGAGCCATTTGGAGCATTTGTAGCTGCTCGAAACATTTGGAGGCTGTTGGAGCTTTTGGAGCCATTTGGAGGCCGTTTGGAGCATTTGGAGCCATTTGGAGCTAAGAAGTAGTCGTACGTCTATGCAGGGCTAAATTTTTATAAGATTGCTGTCTTTTGCAAGTTTTTCTGTAGTAGGATAGAAATTGTGTAATAAATATTATGTTTGTAAAAGACTTTTAGGAGTTTTATTCCTCGAACCTTACACTTTTCTGGTATTTTAATTAAATTTATTTTAGCTTCGTCCAGGATCGTGTCAAGGACCTTAGTCGATCCAATCAATCAGTATATAGATTACAAATTTATTTAATGAATTTTAAACTTTTTCCCGAATCTCTAGCATTAAAATTACGAATTTCCAATATGGTAGTCTTGACGTCTGATAGGATGATGGTAGTAGAGGATTTAAAGTCTCTTTACGAAAGTTTAACATGGTTTATTGAAATTATTATTTTTTCATAAAATTAAACATTATTGCATCGATCGGGTATCGAACCGAGGACGGGAATCGATCGAATCAATATGTAAATTAATGAGTGATTTATTTAATGAATTTTGGAACTTTTCCCGAATTTCTAGCTAAATAATTACGGATTTTCAAGATGGCGGCCAAATTTCAAGATGGCGGGTGTCACAGTAATAATAAATGATTACTGCACTCTAGCGGATAAGAACTAAACTAACATGGTGTCAGCGCACTCTCGCCGACGAAAACAAGATGGTGGTCTCCAGCATCAAAGACAAGATGGCGGTCATGACGTCATACTAGGTGACGATATATATGCTTTGAAAAAAAGTGGTGGGAGTCAGTCTGCCAGCGTCCACTGTGAGGGAAGGATCGGTCGCCATTTTTTAATTTTTTTGCACTCGTCGGGTTCGAACCGAGGACTCCGAGCTCCATGTCGTAAAAGTATATTTTATTATTAATAATTTATTAAAATTTTATTAATTGAATTTTTTTATAAATTTAAAAAAAAATTTCATTAAAATCGGATAGTAAAGTTAAAGATGGCGGCCGTAACGAAAATTGCAACGGTGACGTCATAATCCATGATGACGTCAGAGGCTTATCGTAGGCTGTAGACATGGATGCTTAAGCCTACATATGGACATTTCTAGCCGCTGGGATTTTTAAGGACTAAAAACGGGAAATTTTCCCTCGAAATGGGAATTTTTCCCTCGAAAAGAGAAGTTTTCAATTTGTGGAATTTTTTGAAAATTTTTGGCGGAATTTTTTTCCACAGAAATGTAAATTTTGGCGATTTTTCAGGAATTTTGGGCAATTTTTGCCCAATTTTGGCGGATTTTGACACATTTTGAGGGTCAAAGGTCAAGGTCAAGGTCAAAGGTCAAGGTCACAACCATCCAAGATGGCTGCCGTGACGTCACAATCCAAGATGGCGGTCGGCACCTCAGGCACCTCAGCCTGAAGCCTGTGCCAGTTCCGGCTATTACATACTACTAATAATTATAATAATACAGATTGTCCTGCAAATTTATGTTCCTTAATTTCTAATAGGTATGAAAATATTTTAATGAATTAAAACGAAGATCGTGGGTGCATTCAATATAAAGGAGTGTAGGAAGTAGCTGTCGTTGAGTAAACTCAGGCAACAGTTCATATCATTTGCAGTCCAATAAATGCATTTATTATTTATTGCATGCGCCCCATATTTTCATTTTAATCTACAAGTATTTCCATAGGTATAGAAAAATTCAAAATAACAAATTTACGACAGTCTTTTTTTAGTTTTGGATCTGTATAGGGTTATAAATATGCATGGGTCTAGGATAAATTAATTTACACTTTAAAGACTGTTTTAAAAACGTTGTGAAATAATTTTTTTATTTAAATAATTTTTCGAAAAGAGTTCGTTAAAACCAGTTTGTTTTGTAATGCTTTGATCGAAAAAGCATGACAGATGTAACGTAAAGAACGTGAAATGACAGCAAACATGCAAACGTACCCTTTTTAACCGCTCTACAAACGGAAACAAACTAGTAAATACCAAATTTTTATTGGTATAACATTTCGCAATAAAAATAAGACAGCCATGAATATTTAGAAGTTAATATCATCCCAATATAATTTTTGTACGGAAATATAATTTATATGTGAAGTAATGTAAATGATCTCAATATTTCACACGCGAACTAAAAAAAATTAAAATAAAAAACACACTATAAAATTTAATAACCAATCCAATCCATTATCATTAAAAAAATTATAAGGAAGTGTAAATTGTTTTTGTAATCATACCACATGTATTCAAGTAAATTTAGAGATATTTGAACCATTATGATATTTGAACCATTATACACTTACATCAAAAACAATTGTATCACTATAAAAAAGTGTTTACAGTAATACCGGTTCGGATTCTTATCCGAGCATAGTAGTATATAATAGTACTATGTCCGGCTACTGGGTTCTGGGTGTGGAGCTAGAAACGATGTCCGCCATCTCGGATTCTGACGTCACGGCGGCTATCTTGAATTACCTTGACCTTGACCCCGGCCACCATCTTGGATCCACCATCTTGGATTCCGCTATTTTGGTTTAATCATTTGGTTTTCCACCGTATTATATTTTATAACATTCCGCCATTTTGTATTACGTCACCAATGAAATTTTAGTTACCGCCGCCATCTTGAATATCCATAATTATTATTAGTATAAATTTTTTTTTTAGAAATTTATAAAAAACTAGCTGTACCCTGCCACGTTTCGCTGTGGCACATTGTGATTGAATATTTTTTTTGTTTTTCCACTGTATGCGTAGATATAAAGACTATCTGGTTTTCCGACTTGGGAACACGCAACATACAGTTGTCCATGTAAAAAGCAATCCGCATCTAAATCTAAACCACACAATTCTAAAGATTGACCTTGAGCTTCATTGATTGTGATTGCAAATGCCAATCGAATTGGGAATTGCAATCTTTTAAATTGAAATGGTGTATCGGTCGGGATCATGGGTATTCGAGGAATGAGGACATATTCACCTTTGAAAGGCCCCGTTAAAATCGTTGCTTCCACTACGTTATTAATTAATCTCTTAACTGAAAGTCGCGTGCCGTTGCAGAGTTTTGGCTGATTAATATTCCGCAAGAGGGTAATTGGCACACATATTTTCAATTTAAGTATGTGTGGTGGTATCCCTGGCTGATCAAGTGATTTTAAAAATTCCGTAGAACATATTAATTAAATTTAAAATTTAAATAAAAGGTATAGGGTCTAAGGAGTTCAAAAAATGAATAGCCTAGAACCATCTACATGCAATCCCACATCAAGTGGTGATAGACCCATACAAAACATAACCTCTACTTACGATTGATGCAATTGTTGTTATTGGCGATAGAACATATTAATTAAATTAAAAATTTAAAAAAATGTATAGGGTCTAAGGAGTTCAAAAAATGAATAGCCTAGAACCATCTACATGCAATCCCACATCAAGTGGTGATAGACCCATACAAAACATAACCTCTACTTACGATTTGGATAACGGCGCAGCTCAATCGAGACACGATCACACTAAAGTACCTCATTCATATTGTATATATAGTCCCATACCGGTAAGCTTAGTCATTTTTTAATTATTGCACCTCACAATAAAATCATTCTCATTGTATATTGCCATTTCCCGCTCGCTTCACTTGACATAGTTTTTTCCATTGCTAAGAGAAATCCTTTGGCATGGAGAAACGTTTCCATAACAGAAAATTTGTGTTTTTTGTTTTTATTGGTGAGAAAACACATTAATAAAATGGCGCAGTTACTTTTTCGCGGTTGCGGGTATGTTGCTGACGTGAAAAGTAGATAAAAACAATCCTTGATGCGGGTTGTATATAATGGTAAAATTTCAGCTCGATCGGTGCAGAACTTTTTGAGTTTTTGAAGCGTACACAAACCAACATAACATTTTTATAGATATAGATTATAATAGCAATATATAAGATATAAGCTATAAGATAAGAATTATTTAATTTTCAAATGTATTGTACGAAATGTATTTTTTAATTTAAACGTATTTTTATCAATAGAACCGAAAGAATATACTTTTAAATTAAATAAAGTTTTTTATTCTTTCTTGAAATATATATATATACATATTTGTGTAAATTATAGTCGTCAAGGCACAATGGTCGAGTAGCCTGATGTGCTTGAACTTCGACAATATGGTGCAGCATCGTCGAGCGTGGTCACAACTAAGTTGGGTGACCATGATATTTAGTTATAGAAACTTTTTTTTCCGACTTTTCCGGTGGATTTTCCCAAATTTTTATTTCATATAAACACTCTTCTGTTAAGATGCAATGTTCTGTAAAAATTTCAATCCAAACCATCGTATACTTTCCGAGTTTTGCGGCCAAATACATACGGAAGCTAAATTTTTATATATATAGATTACGACCTTCATTCAATTGAAAACTTTAAAGGCCCAGAGCAGAGGGTGCTGTAGGCATTGCATGCAGAGTGCAGTGCTATGCATCCTGTAACACTGTACTGTTCTGCACGTAGCCTAACGCCAATAATTTCTAAACAAAGCCAAACTAATTTGTACAGAATAGGTAACAAAGCGAGTTAATATTGCCTAGTAATTCAGACCTGAGCTTTATTTAATGTTTCAAGTTTCTAGCTCATCAGGAAGTTAGTTTAAAATATATTACAAAATTATTACCGAACAAACAGACCAGAAACCGAGTTAATAAAATGGTAAAAGTGATAATAATATTAAAAGTCTTGCTGTGTTAGAGTAGTAAGTATGTGTCCTTTGCCGATGTAGTCTTAACATAGTATATCTTGTTTCAAGGCTATATGAAATGATAAATGAGCAATTAAAAAAGGTAAGAATTGTTTTGGTGCTAACGCAACTTAATGTATCAACAAACTAATACTTATTTAGAGTCAGTTGCTTGCATTTACAAAAAAAAAAAATATTGTACAATTTATTTTCAGGAAATTGTTGAATTATATATATTTAAATTATTATTTCATTATTTAAAATTATATTCTTTGACAGATTGAGAGCAGTTTGCTGGCTAAACAACTGTATATAGTACATTTTGTACTAAAATATACCACCACAAAACCATTAAAGGCCACAATAATTCATTGACGGGTCCTTTCACGAAAGGTTGCTTCGAAGATTCTGTAAGTATACTTATAAAAATTCATAGAATCAACAAAAGTGACACCATTTAAGTTTCAATGATACTTTAGGCAAAATATTCCTTCAAGTAGTGCCTTAGTTGTGCCAATACCAAAAGAAATAACGCAAAGATTATTTTTAAAAGATTAATATTTTTAGTTTGTCATAAGAGGGACTGTATGTTTTATGAGAAGATTTTACACTATATGTCATAGAAGCCTGAATAAATTTTCTTTTTATTTGTTCATCCAATTTTTAAAAATAAAATTTTAGGAATTATAAAAAAAAAAAAATCAAAAATTTAGGACTAACTTTAAAAGATTTGATAATTTTATATGCTATGTGGACTGAATATTATTTATGTCCCAACTCATCAGAGTTAGTATTAATGTTACGAAATGTAAAATATGTCATATATTTAAATTATATCTATGGCTATAAATATTTTTGTATATATAGTATACATTTTTCATAATGAAACTGAGTATTTCTTACAAAAATTGGTGCATAATTAAATAATTTTATTAGTTTTTCATTCAAGCATAATTTATTTAAAAAATGGAAAAGATAATCTAATTATAAATAAATTTAACGTTATTTTGTTTTATTTGGCTTATTAAAATGTGCAGTAAATGCTGGAAAGCTATTAAATAACTAGTGGAGGTAATGGGACAACACAATATTACTTCAAACACTATTTTGTAGTAACACTGTTCTTTTCATATCAATGTATATATTTACTTTTATCTGTAATTTGACGTGACTATTTCAGTTACATTTACAGTTGAAAATTTTCGTTTGCTAAGAAGTGTATATTGTGTTCGCTCCGGAAGTTTTAGTTTTTTTTAGTTTTAAATTCATTCATTTCAGCAGTAAAATACAAAGTTTCAAAAGAACATAGCAGCCAAGAAAATAGCACGCTCCAGCTGACTCAGCTTTTTCGTGCTAAAAAATAAATAAATGATACAATAGAAAAAACACAAAAGTACAAGAAATATCATCATTACAAATTCCAGGAAAAGTATAAAAAAACCAGAGCACAGCAAGTAAATATTGAACAGTAATGAATTAAAAAAGGACCCGAAGTAATGAAATAAAGATGGAGGGTCAGAAAAACTAAATTAAAAGGCAGTTCTCCACCTTGCTTTCAGATGGGAGAATGGAAGAAGTGACTCTGGGGAACAAAATAGCGGCTCACATAGCCCTCGTGGCCTTCGATTCGGCGAGGGCGCAGTGTTTGTGAAGGGCGGTAATGAGAGCACTCTGCCCGGCGATCGATGTCCCGAATGCCGTGAGAACTAGCGCGGCGCACGGCGACGGCCGAGTGTTTGCTCCGCAAGCCAAGGAGTCGTCGTCTGTCCTCGAGGTTTTGAAAGTCGTGGTGTCCTTCGACTCACATCGAGGAGTCACACTTTTCTATGGTTAGTTGATTACTAGAATTCTATAGCGTGTGCAATACGATAGCTTTTACTCTATCTTCCGAAACCACGAAATCTGGTTTAAACGTTGGCCTTTGTTTCAGTGTGCACTCTTGCCAGATTACACAAAGCCATAGGCGTAGCTACCCCCCCCCCCCCCTACTCAACCCGGGGAATCAAAAATCCCTTCTCTGAGGGGCCCCTCTTGCGCTTGCAAAATCTTAACTGTAAAATGGGAATGGTAAACGTTATTTCACGTCACCTTCCCCTTAGGAATCCTTCGGATTTTCGCACATGCCCAAAGCGCATAAAAAATATGAATTTGAAATGATTCTTTAATTTAAAAATTATTTTAATTTTTTTAAGGAAAATTAAAATCATAATTTTGAATACCCATTTTTTTTTGTATATCATAAAGAACGTCATATGAGAACATTCAATACTTATATCTAAGTAAAATAAAATATATTTCGCCATCTTGGTTTTACCTGTTTTTGTCATCAATTTTTTTATGTTTTAATATTTATTACAACTTTTCTTGCTTAGACCATATAAGACAGTAAATGAAATGCTTTATTAATATTATTATTAGTAATCGAATTATACATTTGAATTCATCCCGTGAAAAATTTATTTTTATTTAAAATTCATATTTTTCTTTCAGAATGTAATCAACTGTAATAATAATATTAAAATACACTAATATAAGGCATCAGGAAAAAAGTAATAGAGTTAAAAACATACAAAATCCTTTAATAATTATCGATAGTATACAAAATATTAATTTTTACATTAACTAGCCAGGTGGTAAGAATTTGGCAACATTGGGTACTATTGGCACTGTAATCTAATATAAGTGTGAGACATACTACAGCGGCACTCATTTTTTACAAAAATAATAATCTTAACGCTCACAAGACTGCAAATTGTATGTCTCCACCAGCTGTTAACTTCCTTGTAATTGGCGGCCGTCTACAAGAGAAGTCGTCTTATTTGGTCAGGCCATTCAGGACGCGTTTGCTTCCACATAAAGTTGTTGTGATTGGAGTGCTAAAAGTAGACTGTAGTAGTAGTACTGACACTCAACCAATCGCTTAACACACACTAGTTTAAAAAATTTTGCGAAGAACCCATGCCAATAATTATCAGAGGCAGTGATTCAATTTTTCTCACGAAACACTCCGAACACACGCTAGGTACCCTTTTGTGGTGACCACGTAAACGTTTATAACACTTTTTTTTCCCATTAGTCGATATCTGCAGGAACTGACACTTCCCTTTTTGACCAAGCCAATCGTCCAAGAACATCGTTATTCGTGGGGAAACAGTCAATGAGAGTAGTATGTATTATTTTCCAGTCCAGACACAGGTTCAGGTTGAGGTGTGAGGTGGAGTCAATTACCGACTGACCTCTGACGTCAAGGCGGCCCTTTATTGGGTCAACTTTCATAGAAATTAAAAAAAAAGGCGCATCATTCCTCAAAATACCTATAAATTTCCCTATTTAGAGGAAAAAATTACTTATTTTAGTTACATAAAAATTCAAAAATTCGAAATGTCCCCGAATATGCTTTAATTCTCTATGACCAAGTCGTCCCAAACCACTAATGGGGAGCTTCGAACTTGATCCAAGCGACCATTGTTTCACTTTTCGGTATGGCAGCAATATTAAAATTCTGTAATTATCGGATTTTAACGGGATAATTTTTTTAAATTTATGAAAATTTTATTTTATAAAATTTTAATCAAATCATTCACCATTTTAGCTTGCAGCCATCTTGGATTCTAGAAAGTTGTGCTTTTCGTTACGACCGCCATCTTGGACAGGTATAACATCATCGTCGCACTTTTCGTTATGAATGCAATCTTGGATTCTAGAAAATGGCAATTTTTTACGGCCACCATTTGGGATTCTTGAATGTTGTAATTTTCGTTACAGCCACTTATGATAATCCGTAATTATTACCCGAATTAAACATAAAATATTTCAAAATTAATAAAAACATTATTTTGTTTAAATTTTGATTTATGAAATATTAATTTGATTAAATTTTGATAAAAAAATTACTTGGAGTCCTCGGTTCAAACCCAACGAGATCATTCGATTAAAAAAAATTACGACGGATACTACCTCCACGTAAGCCACCGACAGACTAATCTCCCACCACTAATTCCAAGGTAGATACTACGTCAACCAGTATGACGTCACAATAGCCTTTTTTTTTTGCTTGCTTGAGGCCACCATCTTGGATCTGACATATTTTCTTCGTCTCCTAGCGTGCAATACCGACATATTAGTTTATGTTTTACCCACTAGAGTGCATAAGTTTATAATGGCATCCGCCATCTTGTCGGCCATCGTGGTCGCCATATTGAAAATCTGTAATTATTAAATTCGAAATTCGGAAAAAATTCCAAAACTCATTTTAAATAATCCCTTGTTATTTTCTGTTTGATTCAATCGGTTTAGTTCGATTCTTGCTTAATGAAATTTAATTGAAATTAACCAATAAAATTACATGTTCAGGAAATTAAACAATAAAGTACGAATAAAATTTATTACAGAAATTCTACAAAAAAAAAAATAAAGCAAATTACAAACGTTTCTCGATGTCTACAGTCTTCTTAGAAGGTTAATCGAGTACTTTTCATGACTTTACATGTGTATTCAAGGCATCTCCACATGACAGTTAGGCGTTTGGGTATACGGCAATTTGGAGTAATTCTATGAATGAAATTAAAGTCGATTGGAACGGATATGTGTAAACACAGTGCTGCCATATGTGGAAGTGATTCATCCGAATATGTTGCTATCGTGAACATCACAGAATTTACACTGCGCGTAATAATGAAGAAAAAAACAACTTTTATAATATAACAACTACCCTTTTATACTTTATGTTATAATTCATAATCCTAAATAGAAATAATGACAACTAAAAAACTACGCGTTACAATTTTGCCAATCGTTAGTTAATAATGAAATCTATATACAGCGCAGCGTTAGAGATAGCATACTGTAGATACACAATAAATTGTTAGGCTACATATATTCTACGCTATGTAGATTAAAAGTATTTCGTGATGGAATTTTTTCTGTTAAATCTTAAATGTTGATCAGCTCCATAAGATTAAGGTTTGTTTATAGAAAGAATTCACTGACTGATTTCTGTCGTTTAAGCAAAAACCAACATATACACAAATACTTAGTTTTATAAATTTCGTTTTAATGTATCAATTACACTGCAACTTTTAGTTTAGAAAATACTTCAAAGGTACGTGTGGGTTATGCTTTAGAGGAAAAACAAAATAATAAATATTTTTGACTTTATTTTTGTTCCAAAATAATTTTCTTGACTAATATACGATTTTTAAAGTTGTGATTTTATCTTGCTATGAATATTAAATTTTACAGAATGTATTCCAGGATAGTTTCACTACCATGAAGTTTTTTTGGCATACCTACACGCTTATTACATCCCCTTATGTTCACGAAAGCTAATATATACAGGTGAATTTTGCCACACGTGGGCCCGCCATATTGACGACTTCGGCTCGTTACTATATAATAGCAGTTTTTGCATGCATGCTCATTGTACTTTCATTCTGTTTAATTTATATTGTTTAATGCGCGCCTATTCAATGTATTTCTGGCGCATACTTCAACCTGAACGCTTCTAAAGAAGTATAACCTCTAAAACGGAGGCGATGACAGGTCCGGTCTGGGGGGAAATGTCACACGTTGAGCTTTGAGGTATTTACATGTGACGAGTTCGGTACTCCTGTTATTCGGCTAGCCCTGACAAATCAACAGTACCATCATGTTAGACAGTATTAAAATTATTTTTTAAAAAGGTGAAAAAAAATTGTTAGTTTTTTTATTAAAATAAATAATATTCGTTTTTCTATCACGTTTCGATATTATTTTTAATAATAACACGTTATATTTCGTGTATGAATTTCATATTATACGTTCATTTGCAACCAAGAACACATCAGTTTGCTCGTTACCGGGGATAGATGTTTGCCGAATTACTCCCGCACATTTTATCAAGCTGAATATTCTTTCGACAACTTTTCTTAGAGAGCTCAATGCCAGTATCTCTAGTACCCACTCAGTAAATTCATCAAAGTGTTAGAGGTAAAATATTGAAATACAAGATCTCACCGAGTATAAACTGGCAAACGCTCCGGTTAAACCGCACAGTGTGACACCTGCCATAGCATAAATAGTACAAATTAGATAGCCAAGAAAGTAAAGCTAAGTAAAGAAAAAATTATAATTTTTTATAGCTTTGAAGGTAACTCGCTATGAAGAGTAGTAAAAATTTCATCATTTAATGAGGATTGCTAAACTTACATGTTAACGAAACGGCTTCCAGTAAATATGTTAAAATTTAATTATAACCAAAAATTATTTTGTTATATAAATAGGGAAAGAGGTTAAAACATTGACATGGGAAATATTGTACACAACAACTCCCTAACATATTACCACAGCACACTGTTAAAGATTTTCATTCTTAATTGTAATTGAAATAAAATTGTAAATTGTAATTGCAATTGTAATGAAATCATATTTCCCATTTCCTTAAACTAAGTAGTATCAGATTGGTAACAATATGTTGGAGTTTGCTTTTACTGTTTACCGGAAACATATAATTGTGTGAGGTGTAACATCAGCCTTTTCCAAAGCCGCAATGCAACACAAGAAATGTATTTTAGCATTTTTTAAAATCACATTCGTTTTCTCTCACGTGGTCAGAGATTTTGTCACCTGATCCTTTCATCCATTCAAAATATTCTTTGGGGTTATCTTTCTGGAACTCTGGGAGAACTCGAAGTTTCCAACAGTAATATTTTCTCACGTCATTCAGTTCTCTGCCACAGAAGTGTTGTTATTAGTGTTTTTATTGCAATTTATTTAGTACAGTAACATACTGAATAAACTCATAATGTGTGTTTTTTGTCGTGATGTCAAAGATTACACCTTGCTCGTTTATTTCTGGGTCCTATCAATTTATTGTCAGGCTTTCATGATAACATTATTAACATTAAATATATATATATATATATATATATATATATATATATATATATATATATATATGTTTGTTGGCTAAAATGGCACTCTACCAGGCTGTCATAAGCTGGGAAGAGATTCTCAAATAACAAACTCTTTATTGCTTTGTTTCAAAATTACGGAAAATTTGAAGTTGGTTTATGTAGCGAAATATTGTTAAGCCTGTGATACATATGTTACGAAAAATATATTATAAAATTCTAAACTCAGTATATTAAAAACTAAAGACATTTTAAATTTTAAAAACTATTTAAAATTCAGTTTTACACATTTTCATTCATTTTCAATACAGAAGCGTCTTTGGTCGTCGTTGTTTGTTATGTGTGGCTTTTTGCCGTATTTCCTGCATAAAAAGTTGCCTTCCAATTCCTTTCAATCAGTTTCTGTCAATCCTTCCTCAAGGCTATGTTTTCATTTTCGTGTGTTCGTGTTTTTTTTTTCTTTCTCGAACGGTCGAGCGGTCCGATAATACAACAAAACAATTTTCTTCGAACCCACTTAAATTTTTGTTTAACGTAATCATTTTTAAGCTCCACCCTCCAGCCATATGAGAAGACGAGTGATTTTGGGGAAAGGGAAATGGAACGCGTTCTAGTCTCGTTTACTTTTTCTTTTCCTTTTAGCGCTGCTATCATCCAAACTCCCAATCCGGGTAGCGCAGAGAGATCACGGAAACAAAACAGCAAATAAGCAATACAACGCCGCTACGATGGTGTGTTTGACAGCTGCCTTGGCCCTGCGGCTCAGACGCCGAAGGCAGCGAAGACGAGCAATCAGACGGAATTGGATGTCGTTTTCCGTCCAATGGGAAACAAGAACCATATTCTGTGCTTTCTGTTGAAGACGCTTGCATTGGGAAAACACATAATGTTCCCTATACCTCCTAAAAAGAACGTTAAGCCCGAAGGGAAATTTAAAAGTGAATCTTATATAATTTCAGACATCTTTTTATTGACTATTGGAATGTTTTCAACGATCCTTATATAATCACCGATGCAGCCTTTCGTTTAAAAACAAGTCACTCTTGTCTTTTCGGGCATCATTGTGGCATTAAACGGATTTGCGGTGCTATCTTATAAAAAATGTAAGCGAGTCTTTCAGTACTTGCCAGGAATATGTAATATCTAGAGACCTGCAAAATTCGCGGATTCATTCGGTGATAGGCTAGAAATCAAACACATATACCTCTTAGGTAATTTTTCTATTGGCTAACTGTTCATCTGGACGAATCTCAACCAAAGAAGGATCGAATCACAGAAAACCAGCTGAGACGACTTACAAGTCGGCAGCCAATGATCTTACGTTATTTGCCCGAGTGTACAGGGGTGTGTGCAGTCTATCCTGAAGGCCATCGAAACCGCAAATTTTGCAGGTCTCTAGCTAATATATAAAATCGGTAACGAGATAATTAATGTTTTCTCATGTTTAAATTACACTTATAATACTTAACTCGGACACGAAATTTAACGTAGAATTCTTTAAAATATTGCCGAGGGTGATAAATATATACGCAATTTGTTTTTACAACTATTTTTATTGACGCGAATTGTTTCCGCACCCGCCACTAGAATTCGCTACCGGTGCATCTACGTAGACTATTGAATCATTTGATTAGCAGACCAAAATTTTAAACTATATAATGATACTGTTCTATTAAAAGCAAAATAGTCTTGAAAAAAAATGCTATTTTAACCCCGGCTTTTGCCCTTATTTTCAATGAGGAATTTTTTTTAATAGTGCGCACCTTGTTAAAATTCCATAAACAGTTAATACTATAAAGTATCACTTCTGGCATCGTGAACTCTCATTCGCGTCATGCGACTTGCGTTATATTCACGTAATTATTCCTACCAAATGCCGAATACCGATTGGTAAGATGTTACAAATGAAAAATATAGCGGTAGTCTGTTGATTAGCCAGTCTGATGTTTTTTTAAATAATTAAATTTTATTGTATAAATTTTTTTCGTCATCAGAATTAAGTGTGTGAAATGTTTGTAAGCACAAACAACTGTTTTGTCGATACACAAAACTGTCGAATTGAATTCTGTGTGCGATCTTGTATTCGTGCGCAGTCTCCAACCGCGATGTGCGGTCACGAAAACTACCAGCCCAGCGCCGGTGCTGCACGCGCAAGGGACTTTAAGTGCTGTTGTAAATATAAGTCAAGCGGATCAAGATAATGTATGGGTGAGTGAGGGGGGGGGGGGGCGTGACGTAATCCGCCATCACGCGAGTATAAGAAGAAAAAGGAAATGCAAAGAATGTGCAATATTGAGCTGGAGAGAAGTGATCGTAAAACGATACTGAGCTGATGGTAAACTGTAAAAAATGTAATTGTGTATTTTTTCAATAGGGCCTAAAAACAGGACATGACAGAAGAGTGACGTACATGATTAATATGAATATTCATTTCTATTACTGGAAAATACTTGTTATTTAACCACACTTTGTATGAAAAGTCAAATTAATTTTTACAATTTTTACAATTCTACGTAAATTAAAGGGTGTTTTCAGCTTGAATGGTTGTGTTATTTATTTACCACCCCCTAAGTTAGGTACCATGAATTAAGAAATAAACTGTATTTTATATTAGAAGATAACATTAAGATTATTGTTTTACCCTTCGTGGCAAAGTTAGGTGATCTTGTTGCATTTCATATTGAGTCCACACTAAGGCATACATAAGTTTTTAACATATACTTGGTTATATTGTGTTATATTGTGTCTTACCTTACTGTTTTCATCTGCGCTGTCGTCCTTGTGGTGTCCAAACCATATGTTTAGTCACAACTTTGGCTCCACCTGTACGTCTCTGTGTTACCGTATTTTCCCGATTATCAGCTTTGTAGCATCTTTGAGTTCGCCTCTACGTCTGTGTGTCGTCGTTGTGTTGTCCAGATTATCTTTTTTTTTTATCATCGTTGGGATCATCTGTTGGGCGCTGCGTGGCACAAGGTCGGTTTTCGTCTTTAATAACAGTTTTTGTGGCAAAAATCTAGTCGCCGTCAGTTGACAGACCACCGTCTTTTTCTGTGCTGTGACATTTTTCCTGACTATAAATTGTTATATCGGCTGATTTTGACTAGTTTTGTGTGTATTTGCGTATTCATATTTTTTGTCCGTTAGTGAGGCTTATCTATGACCAGCGATTGTGTATGTAAAAAAAATTTTAATTCACTTATCCCTTTGCAAGAACCATTCAAAGAACTGGTAATCTTCTCTGCAGGGGCGATCTCAACTCTTCTGCGCCTGGTGGCAGGTTCTCTTCCCTTGCGTATCGCTCGAAGGCATAATCAGTCCGCGCCTTGTTAACCAACGCCACGTCGTCCTTTACTGGGAGTTCCTCGCTCGCAGGTACGAAACTCGACCTGCGTCCAGCGAAGAGTCTTTGGGAGACCAGCCGTCCAATTAGTGCGTCGTGGCGAGGGCTCACGTGTGCCGGTCCTTTTCGGGTGGAAAAAAAAAAAAAAAACAAAACAAGAAGCTCAAAGAAGCGAACTTACAACCCTGAATAAAGAATAAATCGGAACCCCTAACAAGATAACTTTACGTGCAGTGGTATAATTTGCCTACCTTTAGTTAAGGGGCGTGTATTTTTCGCAAAAAAAAAAATCTACATTCTAGCTTTGGGTCGGAACGCTGCAGCGTCGTCCGCGCTTCGTGATTGGTTGAGTTTCTTTCGGCACGCAAACCAATAGCATTTTATTGCTGACTGGCCCGCCCAAACACGGCAATGGCTTCCCTTCCAGGCGGCCGCCAATTACAAGGGAGAAACTGTTCGCGTGGGCAACTTTAGGAAGTACAATTGTTGACGTAACTGGTTCTTGCACTAAACACCTCAATTATTTCACCGAGAGCGTTTGTCTGTGCCCCGCGGACGGCAGCCATACGTAGTTAACGGCATTCTTCGCCCTTTCTTCGTTAGCGCCCGCGTCGTCCGCACGTGTTTACCGTGCCCATTTCGCCCGAGAGCCCCAGGAGGGAGACAAATACACCCTCTTTTCCTCTCAATTAACATGTTTAACCTCCGCCACGCATTCTACCGTCCTCCGCCGGACGGGTTAGGGCTGCGTGACACTTCAACACGTAGTGTGGTCTGCAAAACACTGTAGAAGCTTCTCACTCCGAAGCTGGGTTCGTAAATCACACAAGAAACCCACACGGAAATTAAATTTTCTGTACTTTTACAAAAATTGGTTGTCTGTAAAGTTTGTTTACGGACGATAGTTTAACGTGACAACATCATAACAAAACATTGATGAAATTATTGCATAGTTTTATGAATAAAATTGAATAATTTTTATTGAATTATCTATATTTTGTATGGATACAAAGGAGTGAAATGAAATCTACAATTTAATATTAAATTTACTTTTATTTGCACTCATTAATTCAAATATATTTATTACTTTAACGAACAGATTATTTTAACTATAACTTTTATACATGTTTGCTATTTAACTTCTTCCAATCTGTTTCATTCTGTTAAGGATAGGACGATGATAGGAAAAGTAGGAAACGAATGGGAGTGTTTCAAGTTTAATGTGCCTCGTAAAAGTCAAATCGATGTTTGTTCCAATCGAGTGGAAGAGAGATAGATGCGGCGCAAGCGTACAATGAGCGTAACGGGACAATGTGCGTAACGTGACAATGAGTCATCCTTTTTCGTGCGTGCAGCCGGCGTTTATCGATTTATTAGACGTTGTCACGTCATAATTTCGTCTGGAAACCAGTTGCCAAGAAATAGCATTAAATACTATAAGAAATATGTTATAACTTGGTACAACACATGGCTTAGGAACAGGTTTTTCGAGATTACACTTATTATTTCTTAAGAAAATTGGCACGTAATTTTGTATTTTAATCAATGTTTCATTCAAGCATAATGCAAAAAACTACGAATAAATATTTAAAAATTCAATAATTGATTTTATTTAGCTTTATTATAATTAATAATGTTTGTTTATCGTCTTTATTGGTGGCGAAGTTAAGGCCTTCTCTTACACTTAACCACTTTTCTGCCATTACATCAAAGATTTGAATATTAAAAACTAAGCATGATATAGACTAAATATTAAGAGAACAAATTAAAATTTTAACTTAATGTTCAAATATTAACTATTACAAAAGATTCAACCATAACTAATTATAAAGTAATTAAAAACTAAGCATAGACATACATAAAAAGGAAAGTAATTAAACATACAGCAAAAAGTATCAAAACCGAAAAAAAAAGGAAAAAAAAAAGAAAAAAAACATTAGGTGCTACTACATTAAAACCAGTCACTCGCACATTCACACACAGAATCAAGCAGTAGGGTAGCAGTGAAGTGGTCATGGTAAGCAGTTGTTACAAAGATGTTTTTTCAGCCTGTACTTAAAGGATGCTAGATTTTTTGTTTGCCTTGTCGCTTGGTCTAATTTATTCCAGAGCCTGCTACTCACGGTTGCAAAAGATCCCGACAGACATTTGGATGAGTGCACTGGGATAGATAGCATTGGGTTGCGTGTGGATCGCGTGTCATGGCTATGGTAACTATGTAGGTAATTAATACCGGCTGACATATAATGAGGTGATACCTGCTGCAGCACCTTATAAGCAAGGATAAGTATGTGCATTTTGCGTCTTTGTGCGAGAGTGAGCCATTTTAACTGCTGGTAGTATTGGGTTAGATGATCACGTAATTTAAGGTTAAAAATGTATCTTACGCAGCAGTTTTGGAGCTTCTGTAGTCGCTTAGCTAGTTTATCTGTTAGATCAGGAAAGAGGACATCGCAGTAATCAAAGTGGGGCATAATTAATGTTTGAACAAGCATGGTTTTAATACTAAGTGGAAGCAAATTTTTTAAACGTCGTAAGCATTGAAGGGAAAAATATACCTTCTTACAAATTTGCATTATCTGCTCCCTCCAGGTTAAGGTTGTGTTTATCAGGACTCCCAGATTTCTTACGACGTTAGAGAACTGAATATCAACTCCTTGGAGCGTTAAGTTACAGTATTTGTTAGGAATTAATTCAGTGAGCTTTTGAGGAGAACCAATTAATATTGCTTGGGTTTTATTTGCATTCAGCCTGAGTTTATTAACTTTTGCCCACTTAGAGACAGAAGCGAGATCATCATTGACAGAACAAATTGACTGATTGATATTGGTTGCCCAGTTAATACTGTAAAGGTATTCAGGAAATGGTTTATAATTAATTTTAAGTATTGGAGGTACTGGGACAATACAAAGCTTAAATTTCCGGGTAAGAATCCGAACCCAGCATAACTGCGAACATTATTTTGTAGTGGTACAGTTATGTTAATGTAAATGTGCAAATTTGTATTTCATTTATAAAAAAATTACAGCGCAAAAGCAAAAAAAAAAAAAGTTTAATGACGGAGTTTCCAAATACACGTTTATAAATCATGCGAAAAAAAAAAAAAAAAACGCCTCGCAACGCATCGGTTTAACATTCTACATATTGCGTTTCGGCGTGCTCTTCAGTTCTTCTGTGTTTGAATTGAATACGCAAAGTGACGATGTAGAGTCGTAAAGTGTACAGAAACCTACGATTTTATTTTTTTACACACATAATGTTTTTTATAAATTAAATACCCTAGATTAAACAAAAAATAAGTTTTTCAAACGAACTAAAAAAATGTTTCACACTTTCTTTTTGGTAAAAAAAAAATATTTAAGTAAAGAAACCCAATAAAGAAAAATTTGTTACACGGTGTTACGTTTTCAAATTGTAGGGTTGGTTATGTGTTGCAACTTGCGTGTTGCGTCCTTACGCTCTTGCGTTACTTGCGAAGTTTGTAAACCCAGCCTTACGGTTAGGAAGATAAATTTTTAACATGGTGTGCTTATCTTTAGGTGAACAACGGACATTCTAAGTTGTAGTCCAAACAAGTACAAAACGTGTTTTCTTTGAGGATCAGAATAAATAAATGTTTCAGACATAAAGTAAAGAAACTTAAATTATCAATGAGATAAATATATCATTATTTATTATCATATATCATTTTTCCAGAAATATTAAAAATACATTTTATAATAATACAGAAAAAAATTCCATCTCGTAGTAACAACTGTGATAAACAAAATATAGATAATTCGACATAATTTATCTTTGTTAAAACATATTTTTATGTATTCTGAGGCAAATGCTATATCTGCATTATAATATAAATTCGTTTGACAACTACATATAACGCCTTTTCCTACCTGTAAATTTTTTGTTTTTAAAATTTAATAATAATTAAAAAACCTATTCAGATGATTTTTAATAATATATTTAAATATTATATCTAAATTAAAATAAGATATTAAATAATAATATTGTATGGTAATAACCATAACATAAATTGGATTATTATATTTAAATGAGAGTACTAAACGTTTACTTAAATAAGTTTTTATTTAAAGTTAATATCACTTATTGCTTGTAATTTAAGTTCTTGTAATTGTTTTTAAGAATAAATTTAATTTTTTGTAATGTTTTATGTATTTATATTTGTGTAAATTGCTCAGCATAAAACTTTTGTATGTTTAATTTTAAATACGTTCGACATTTCAAACGGTTTAACGATTTTATTGATTGATACATATCTTAGTAATTATAATAATAGTTACTTGGGCACCAATGATTTTCAAAGTTCAGCTCGTTTGAAAATACGAAATGAATATGGTTTTCACATAGTTATTGGTTGAGATAAGACCCTAAGCATCTCTGATTGCTCAACGCAGGACAAATATAATGTAATATAATTAAAAAATTTCCCTGAGATTTTAAACTAGATATTAATTTGATTTATCCATTGAATCGTAAACATTTGTTTGTCTGTGCTCATCGCATTGGCAGTGCAGTATTTAGCGCACCATTTTTGCAGATACATTTCTTTAAGGATTGCATTGGCATTTCTTTCGATGATTTTTAAAGACAATGTTATCTCGCTCATTTATGTGTTACATTTATGTAATATTTATAGTGTTTTGCAATACAAAGGTTAAACTGGTGTTATTGTTCTTTGTGACAAATATAAGGTATTGTTTGTTCCCATTTGATTGTAAATAATTATTTTCTTGCAAAATTATGTAATTTCAATTACTTCATTGACTATTTAATTCTGTTAAATTAAAAAGTGCAGTTTTAACTAAAGTACCCAGCAGAAGTATTGCTCGGTATAAATTTATCATTTCTTTGTTTTAATGTTATATTAAGGAATATATATATGTATATATATATATATATATATATATATATATATATATATATACTGAACATTGTGTAAAGAACTGATAAGCTATCAACTTTGATACTGATTGGTATCCAAGTTACTATTATTACGACATAATTTTTATTCTACTATCAATTTAAATAATACTAAAAAATTAAAACCGGTTGAACTGGATATAAAGTATAAAATTTTCAGAGTAGCTATGTGAATTTACATTAAGTGAAACTTACAAAAGTTATGTACTGAAATATATTTATACATAGTGATTGATGCAAATAAAATAAAATACTTAGGAAGAATTCAAAAGTGCCCTGAGCAGCTGGGAAAAACTTTAGGTTTACACAGGATAGTGACAATAAGATTTTAATAACAGAAAATAAAAGGACTTTGGCTTAGAAATGATAAGATGTATAAAAAATATCAGTTTAACAATTTTATCACAAATAATTCCCACTGCAAAAATTATATTTTGTTTTTATGTAATACAAATTGTAGTCGAATATGGCATGATAAGGTGAAGGATGAGTGAGAAAAGTGAGTCACGTTCCATGTAGGCGTTGTAACGGTAATATAATGAGCCAGTTATACGTTACTAAAACAAAGTACACTTGTATACAGCCCAAGACATATTTCGTCTAGTAGTTCGTAATAAAATATATAAAAAAAATTGTTTTCAAAAAAATTCTCTCTTTTTTTTTTTTTGAGATAGGGTGATTAAAATTGTCTTTTAAGCTGGAATAAAATGGAGTAGTCTGGTTTCATTAGAAGAAATCATTGTTCTGAAACAAATAAAATGCAAGGTAAGAAAGCGAAGATAAAAAGAAATAATATTTTTTTTTATTAAATTCCATCTTTAAGAGGTTATACTAAAATAATCCATTCCATGAAAATAATTAAGCTGATGACTATATAAAAAGTGTTCTGTTTGTTTTATTTTGACCTTTTTAGTGAGTAAAAATGGGGTGAGTTTGTTTTTGAATACAAATAACTCCGAAGCTTATCAATCACAAGTTTAAAAACTGGATTTAATAAAAATGCATACAAAAGTATACTAAGGACTCTTGAAATTTATAAATAATCCATTCAAGGGGTTTATATATATTTATATTTATAAAATAACACAACATAACATTATTTAATAAAAGTGTAGTGGGTTCTACTTAATAGAGTGGAATCGACTTCTGGCTGTTCCTGACAATAAGCGTTCTTAATTAATTGAAAAATACATGTCCTTATGTACAGGTCTAACGTATTTGAACAAATGGATTTGTATTTTACAACTATTTTGGCTAAAAAAAAAAAAAAAAAAAAAACACTTGGCAAGATTTTCTGTTTCGGTCAAGATGTAACTCATGGTTCATGATTTAACATTATATAGCGAAGTAAGCTTTTTTACCACGCTTTTATTAAGTTCACCTCTCTGTATGTATGTATGTATGTATGTATGTATGTATGTATGGACTATGCAATAAAATGTTTCCATTCAAATTTTACCCACTTTTTGACGCCCGAATGTGTAGAAATTTTTCATACATATAAAGAACCTCTGTCAATAAAATATTTATAAAACTTAAGACCTTCGTTTTAAGGGGGAGTGGGGTCAGAGGGTCAAAAACCACTTATTTCGAACTATGGGTGTCTGTGAGGTCGGGGAATGATGGGAATTTGCCTCGAGGTTGACTGTTACCCAAGTGGAAAATGGGTGAAGTTTATAGAATAAAAACTTCGAAAATTTTAAAACATGATTCTTTTTATATTTGAAATTCTTAAAAATCAAAAGGTCGGATTATGGTGGAAAATGTGCAAGTGTAAAAGGGGGTGGGGGCATAATGCCCTTAAATTTTGAACATTTCAAATATATATTCTTTTCGATTTAGAGTGTTTCCGAGGTCAGGTTATGGTCGGAAATGTGTCTGGGTTGGAATTTATCCCCCTCAGATTAAGAGGAAGAAAATTGTCCCTACATATCAAAATTTTTTAAAAACTAGTGTATTTCCGAGGTAAGGTTATGGTGGAAAATGTGCCCTGGGTACTTTAATGGCAAATGGGTACTATATCTGATATTATCTGGCCACTCTTCCGGCGTGATCAAGTGTATGACACAGACATTCCATCAGTCCATGTTAGGGCGCGATAACACGGGACCCTGAACTACTTCAGGTGAACATGTTTAAGTAAACATGTTTAAAAACGCGAAAGTGTACGGTTACACGGTAGTTGCTGAAAAGTGTGTTCAGCTCTAAAACCGATTGTCTACTGTCAACGAATGACTGTGTTGTTTATATTCTCTATTTTGTATCCAGAAAACGCGGGATTCTCTCACTTGTTTATACAGTATTATCAGCAGAAATGGAATGTGTTTTCATATTGCTCAATATTTTTTTACAAATCGGGAATTCAAACAACTTGCACAGTAAAATTTTTTAAACTTATTTTTTATTATTTTTTGAGCGAGAGTTATAAGTTTTGAGATAATTAAGGTCAGGATCAATTTTAAAAAAGTATATATAATTACCTGTAATTTTTGTTGCATTCAGTAAAATATTACTCTAACTTGTGCCAGGAACTCTTTCCATCTTGAATTTCTGCAAAGGACTGTTTATATTCTAAACAGCCAATCAGAGGCTAATGATATGTCAATCTGAACTACTTTGCCAACCTGTTTAAGTTAAATGGGAAATTGCCTCGAACGAAACATGTTCAGACTGTGTGTAACCGCACTCAACAGCTGAACATGTTCACCCGAAGTAGTTCACACTCCCGTGTAACCGCGCCCTTAATTTCGGCACAGATGGTGTACATATAATTAAACCAATAGCCATTCAGTTTCCGACGAAATACAGCTATAGTAGGTACTGCTGAAAGGTGAGTGCTGCCTTAAATACTGAGTTGGGCATCTACCGTGAATAAAAAAAAAACGGCTGTACTGTAGATTATGCAGTTGTTTATTTGGGATCGCGTCTCTTTGCTGCCGGACAGACTTACGTAGGTAACTCTTAGTCGTGTAAAGTCACTGGATAGTCTCCAAGTAGAAGAACTTGACTGCTCTACGATAATAAGAAATGTTCCATGTAATGTTGACGCATTAGCTGAAATGAATAATTTACGTGGATAATAATGACTTTATTGTAAAAAATTAATACTCTAATCACTAATATTCAGTATTAATAATTTTTTTCAATTACTCATATTCAATTTTTTAATTTTATTTTGAGACTAAAAAGAATAAAATAAACTTAAATAAAAAATTAAAACCCCGTGTTTATCGTTGAATGAATTAAAAATTACATTTTGGTCAAACAGCCAAATAACGCACAACAACTCTGTATAACTAAAAGCCTGGGAGCTCTTTTCTTTCATTTTGTTAATTACTTTAACCTTACATTAGTAAAAGAAAATTTATTACAAATCATATTGTTATTTCTGATACATTTTTAGTTTTACAGAGATGTGGTGCATTATTTATCTGTTAAAAAAAACATAAATTTAAAATTTACTTTTTAATTAGTTAATTCAACGATAAAAATCTTTATTTTTTATTTTTATTTTTTACTATAGGTTTATTTTTAAGTTAAAACTGCAAAAGTCTCAAAGAGAAACTTTTCGTCTAAAACCACCGTCTTCCATTATCTATAGACCCGCCAGCTTCCCACATGAATCGAGCCGCCATAGAGTAAGGACAAAGTAGGAGCGGCGCCATCCAGTGAAAAAAGCACCACCATGTCCGCAGCTCTGACGCACAAGCTGTTCGAATCGAGAGTTACGCTGGCCTCACACGATTCTCGATATTTTTTTTTCTTCTCGGCGAATCTCCACACTTTCTGGGTCGTCCTTTTCATTCCTTGCCCACCAGAATTTTCCAATAGTTTTTTTTTTACAGCGCCTACCTACGAGTCGCGTAAAAAAAGTGCCAAACCTCTCTCCTCACTCATGCTACTATACACCTTCGGCCTCCTTCTCTCGTATATTTTCCCTCCCAGCCACCGAAAAAAAAAAAACCGACTCGTGTTAACGGACCTTCACAGCTCAAAGAGACTGCACAGAAAGCGCCCCCCCCCCCCCTCCTTCCCCCACCGATTTCAAGCAACCTCCACCACCTCGGGCCTTAAGCCCCTAGCGCACAAAGCACAAGGTATTGCGTCCTAAATCACTCCACGCACCAACCAGAGGGCTCGCGTCTGACACGTTTCATTGAGTCCGTATAATGAAGGTTTACAACGTCACGAAATTAAAGACCCTCCCCAGATCACCTCGCAATATACCGCCCTCCCCGCGCCAAACCAAGGCCACTCCTTCTTTAAAACCCACAAGGCTCTTGAAGGTCGATATGGGTCTTTAGTTTACGTGAGGAGGGCATATGTAAGGTCGTTTTGAGGCTTGAGTCTTGTCAGACCTAAAGGCATACATACTAGACGGTCTCTCAACCATCAGTAAATTCTCATGTAGAACGAGAACTTCCTAAAAAAAAATATTTTGTGAACACTGTAGCAACCAAAAGAAAAAAGCTTTTACTTCAACAATTTCAGAAAACGACCATTGTAAATGATAAAATAACTTAAAATTCTAAACAAATCTTTAATAACGCCCGAAACAAAAATATTAAAATACAGAATATATATATGTTTTTTTTTGCTGACACTATATATATAGAAGATTTTCTTGCACGGTGGTTGGCCGGTTATTGCACGCTCGGCTCAGGCAAAACGTGACAATGAGTCATGCTTTTTCGTGCGTGCATCCGGTGTTCATCGATTTATAAGACATTATCACGTTAAAAAAATAACTAAGAAATAAAAATTACGAGCCCTACAAAATTGTATTCTACCTGGGTGACTGTATCATAGTTATGACTTTGCATCTTTCTGATACTATTTCACAGTTATGTGACAAATATTATACACAAAAATTCTTTTCAAAAGGCCAACTTTTTAAAACAAACAATGTAATGTTTACTAACAAAGACCTATTTTTACAATTCACGTAAAAAAATCAATTTCTTCTACATGATAAAAAACGTTTTGTTACAATATTTCTGTCTTTTCTGATTTAATTTTCACTTTAAGAGAAATATATTGTCTTCTTAAAACCACACACAAAAGATTCCACTTTATCGATACGTATACCATAAAATTCTGAGAACTTTCTTATCATACAAAGCATTATTAAAAAAAAAACTTTTAATTTCGGTTTAAATAAATGAGAAAAGGTCTTTTTGTTCAAAAAGTTTTTCAGGACTTTTCACATACGCCTGTTTACAGTAGGAAGGTTTCAAAGAAAAGAGATACATCCAAAGAGTGAATGAAAAAATCTGAGACACCTACAGAGAATATTTTCACATTCGAAATAGTTACTAACAAACAATTTTTAATATTTTTTTCATTAAACGTCAAACACAGTTCAAAGTGAAATTGATACAACTATTAGTAAATTTTTTCCCAAATTTCTAGCATACAAGTGATAACTTTTCAAGATTGTGGGAGTAACGAAAACACTAACTTTCTATAATCCAAGTATGCGGTTTTGATATAAGCAATTTTTTATTCAAATTTATTTAGTTTGTAACAAAAAAATTTAAAATTTTAATTAATATATTACATGTTTTTTTTCTCGCCTGAAATCGATAAAGCAACTAAACATTTGAAGTAAACAACTTTTTTTCAGAATTTTCTTTGGTCAAAAATGAATTAATTTCAATTTTACGCTCAAGGTCAATCAATGTCATGGATTCAGCGGCTTAGGGAGGCTTGTCGATGGGTAATTAAACGGTTTTTAGGAATTGGTGTTCTTTCAAAGGCAAGAGTCATTTGAGGCATTCCGAATTTTGAATTTTTCCCTATCAATATGGAAATTTGTAGGAATATTGATAAGTTTTAAAAAAAATTTGAAGATCAAAGTCACTAAAATTACCGCCGTGACGTCAGGTCTGTCGATCATTGACTCCACCTCATTCTGGAACCTGTTTACGGGCAGGCCAATATGTAATACTTTTGTAGTTAAACCTATTATTGGTGCCAGAAAATTTTTAACTTTATAAAAAATTAAAAAAAATTAAAAAAAACTTTTTACATGATAATGTAGAAGTTTATTAAATTGAGTCCGCGTTGTTTTCCCTACTCAATAAATTCATATTAAGCTTAAAGTAAAACACTAAGAAAGAAAACAATTTATAGATAAAATAAAGTATTTTCATGATTAAACGTTTGATAAATTAAATCTGCAAAGTAGTTAACAATTTTATATTTTTCTATAAGCGGGAATCATAACAATTTATTTATCTTCGCTTGAACGGTTTCCAGAAACAACCATGTCTTCATTAATTAAGAATATGAATTTATGCTGATAGTAAGAATATATTTTGGCGTTATCATACTTATTACGTGAAGTAGTAGGTTTAAGTGCTAGCAAGCATTTTTATACCAATAAATCCATAGATTACTCTCTTGATTGCCCAATGAATTATTTTTGTAACATGCTATTGCCATTATCGAAGAGAGTCCTGTAGACGATGAACTCTAAGTTGGGCGTAGCTGAAGGTGTGGTAAATTAAGGACTACCTTCCTGTCCCATTCTTAAACTCCAATTCCGAAGACTTAACAACAGGAAACAAAGATTGATGGTCTTCCGGGTCTCTTCAGGAAATAAAATCGAAGCACAAGGAGGTCGAGGTCATGATTAGAAAACTTTTTTGGGGGGGCGGGGGGGCTGTGTACACTTTTAATTCAAGAAAAAAAGAGTAGGGTATAATATTAGTTCTGTTAACAGCACGATAGCCATTCGTTACCCGATTATGCGATTTCGATTATTACCTATGTTCTTTAGTTTACGCGAATAAATTGCACGCGAAATGTTTTCTCTTGGATTTTATTTCTAAGAAAAAGTATTTTATAATTTTAATGTTAAATTTCGAAGGAAAAATTCACAACTTTTTATTAATCACTTTTTCTGATAATTTTTAAATATAATATATATATTATGTGTGTGTGTTTAACCGAAATAAGCTGGAGTTAATAGGATTTATTTTATGTTAGTAAACCCTGTAAAAAATAAATACTTATTTTATAACTATCTTGGCACTTATAAACTTAGCTTGCTTTATGTATGAAAATCTTTCATAAATCATAATTAAATGTGAACGATGTTTCTACATGTGTTTCTTGAAGCACATGGAACTGGCGAGAATCAATCAATTGTTTACAACAAACGCACAATGTAATATTAGTTTATTAATTTTAGTGATTATACTAATAACGATGTCAAACAGAAGTAAACCAACTTTGATGATTTAAACTATGTGTGCAATACATTGTGGTTAAACATATTGACACCAAATAATCTATATATTTTCAGCAAAAATCAATTCTCATTGACAGTCTTCTGAAAATAATCATATTAAATAGTATGCTGTTAGAAAAATGCTTTATGTTATTGACAGTATTAAAAAACTTGTAGACGTTATTTTGTAAAAGAAGTAACCAAGCAAAAAAGTAACTATCGTGAGATGATGCACAGCTGACCTATATGAGAATATCACCGCTTTGTCGCTTTCCCTGATGAGTAGTTGGAGGAGAAAAGGAGCTAGATGCTCCTTATTCGTATAGTTCGTCGGAAATATTATTTTCACGAAGTAGTGCCAGCATAAGATGAGTAATCAACGTAGAAAGAAGGCACAAAAGACGCCCTTCAGAAAACGCGTCTCACTCCCACACACCCTTTTGGACGCAGCCCTTCTTAATCCCACGGTCTTTTGTCTTCGCGAGTCGGCATTCCCCTTCATCGCGAGACCCATATTCCTGCCTCCTTTCTTTTTTATTTTCTCTCCATTTCTCCCGCTCTCTTTTTCTTGAAACCCATTCTCACTCGAAACACGTCCGAACTCTGATTCTTTGCTCTCCGAGCACGTCATGTTGAATAACCGAACTTCATAGGTTGTGTGGTTGTAGAGTACTGCCTCTAAAAATAACACCGCACCTGTAATTTAGTAATCAACTACAATTTTTAAAAACTTGGCGAAATGAGAAAGTGGTTCGTTTGCTAGCTATGAAAATAATAAAGATAGTTATTTAAAAATATCTCAATATAGACTAGCTAGCGTATTTATCTGTGGGTTCAATTTTTCTTCCTCGCGAGGAATCTTTCGTACGCACACGTTTGTGTTGAGTGTTAAATTATAATCATTTATATTTAATTCTTCACTATTTTAATTTGTAAAACACATAAATTATTATAACCTTTAACACAATTTCATAGTTTAATTAAAAAATAATAACTAAACGTAAATCTAAAATATTTATTATACGTAGCAGTTAAATTTTTTAAATAAGTTTGTGATAAAACAATTTAAAACAATTTAAGAAATCGTTTAGAAAATAATAATTGCTTTAGACGGTAGTCCCTGAAATAGAAAAAATTGTTATGAAAACCAAAGACCATGAAAATAGGTCCAATTGGTTATTTTTATGTTTGATTTCAATATTTTTAAGAAATTATGAAAATCCTAAAACACATAAAATATAAAATTTTGGCAAAATAAGGGAAAAATTTTTAACACACTTTTATTAGCTTGACCTGTAGGTATGTATGGATGAATGAACTATATAATGAAATATTTCGATTCAATTTTTAACCACGTTTCGACGTCTGAATGTTTTGAAATTTTCCATACATATAAAGAACCTCTGACAATACAATATTTTTATAACTTAAGACTTTAGATTTAGGGGGGTCGGAGGGTCAAAAGAACCTTATTTCAAGCTATGGGCAATAATCATGCATTTTGTGTATCCATGCCCCATGGTGGAAATTTGCCTTCTGAGATTATCACAAAATCTCGCTTACTCTTTTGGCTACCAACTGAACCTATGTGGAAACGAAGTGATGTCCATTCATAATTTTTTCCATGTAGCTGCTTATAGTAAAAATTTTCATGATAAAAATAATGTAAGTTTTTATGAAAACAAATAGAGGAAAAATCTATAACCACACGTATTTACCATGTTTGCTTATTATTACCTATGTCAGTTTTTTGCTACATCACTAAAAAATTTCGTTACTCTGGAAACGAAAAAGCGTTTTCTCTTAAAAAAAAAAAAAACCCTGTAATAAATTGAAAAGTTGAAAATTTGTGTAGAAATATTCAATTGTGTTGATGTTTATTTGAAGTAAAACTTATTTTCAGGGGTTAACAATTTTCGAGCTAAATGAGAATTCCGATGCATGGAGATAAATAGCTAGATATGTGGTGGAGAAACCGATATAGGAAACGGCAGGAAATGGTAGAAATGAAGCAGCATACTTGAGCTCTTGCGCACTTGCACTTCTGCCCTCTTGAGCTCTTGCGCACTTGCACTCCTGTTCTTTTGTGCTCTTGTTCTCTTTATTTCTTGCGCTCTTGCGCTCTCACACACTTGAACACTTGCACACTTGCGCACTTTAGCACTTGCGCACTTTCATGTACGGGTGTTTCTTGGGGGTGGACATCGCACTATCCTCACTTCGGGGCCTTTGGCGCAGTCAGTGATCACTGGAGCAGCCTTGAGCGGACTCCACGTGGTGGCGTGCGTCTCAGGTTGAACCCTGCTGTGCTACAGGGATAGGCGAGTCACTGTGGTAAGGACCCGCCTGCACCTGACGCCATTCCGACTTAAGGGAGTAATTTAGCAGAGGGCAACACTACAGGGTTTGAGCTTATTTTTGTGCACTGTGAAACGGGTCATATTCGAAAGAAAATTATTGTTTATTCATGTATGTATTATTAATTAAATTACTTGTTTAAATCAGTATTGTTTAACAGTGTTATGTTAGAATTTTTTTATTGTTACTAAATATTTCTTCTGGTATAATGCTATTTACACTTTAGTTTGACACTGGTAATTATTTGTCACGAATTATTGTTTGATTAACTAAATCACACACCGTATTTTAGTTTCAAGCCCACGAGTGTAGCTATAAATATGTTAAGTTCAATTATGAGGCGTGAAAATTTCACGATTGTAGTGTAGCTGTGGATGACTGTGGCTCCAAAAAAGTAGCATTGAGCTAGGTCCTATCCGTATGCCATGTTGTCATTTTCACATGTGAGATACCAACCTCAGACCACATAGTTCATTTTAACAATTAGCTAACCTGCATGAACTAACAAATTATCGGTAAGCTTGAAGTTTAAGATTTCTTTAAAATCAAAGTTTTTTTTTAAATGTAAGAGATAAATTTGTAGTGCGTGTTTTTAAATTGAAAGTATGTACCATTTTATTTATTCGTGTGGATAGGGATTATTTAACTTGAGATCTTACTCGTGTCCTTACTATTCTAAACTATTATCTCTTTTTGTATGAAGAATAACATTATAAATTCATCTCCAGCTATAACTAAATAGCAAGAAATTTCACTTATGTAAGGCGCGGACTGCACAAACACTTTTTTTTATGTTACTGTGTATTATACTACAATTTCAATCCCTTTTTTCTGTGAATTTTCAATTCTAAAGCGCGTAGTTGCTTATTTTCCTCGGTCTTCATTACGTTTTATGATAATTTACGCGCAAGCGACCAACTCGACGGATGCGCAGCACCACTGACGTCAGCGGCGTGGTTCCGTATCCCAGCGCGAGGCGACTTAGGGGCGTCAATGCGTGGCTTTACGCCGCGAGGAACGCTTCAAGCGCGGATCACATAACGCCGCATCAAGGCCGGGACACACATATCCGCACCGTGTCCGCGCCAACACACTGCCGAGTGTTGGACGTGCTACGGCGAGAAAGAAAAACAAGGCATTCAAACGTGTAAGGACACACACCACCGCACCGCGTCAGCACCGTCGTGGTGCTCGGAGACCGCGCCGAGGCCGTGCCGTCGCAGACTAGTTCAGTTTATTTTTTGACGGTGACGGTGCTGGCTCGTGCAACATGGAGAGCGAAAAACTTATTGAAGAAGTGCGGAAATTCCCTGTCCTGTACGATCAAAGTGATGAAAAATATGTACTTTGGAAATAAACTCATTTATTCGTATATGATAGGAGAATATTTGGTTAAAAACGAGACGTTTCACCGTAAAGCATGGGGCTTGAGAATGAGAAGCCTGGGTAATAGTTTTGATTATCTCATTTTGAAAATCTGTATTTAGTGAGCTCTTTAAAAATACTTAACAAAATATGGGCACGTACCTTAAGCACACCGCCAAACGTTCTCTTGGTGGAATACATTTCCTCCAGAAAGTATCCTTCTTCTTCAGGTTTTCTTCCAACTTGTTGAGGAGAAGATGGAAGGTATTTCGTGTCATTCGAAAATATCCGTAGAACTTGATGTCATCATCCATGAGACGAGGAAACAGGGTGATAAATTCTCCCTCTATGGGTCTTGATTTCCATACACTGTCCACCCATTTTCTCATTCTTTGTCTCCTCTTTTTCAGCGCATCCTCGTTTTCTTCTTCTTCTAGAGCTAAGGCAATCATCGCTAGATCACTGTTCCGAAATTTTGAAAACATGATCTAAATCAGAAAAACACACCACGCAGAGAACAGAACTGAGACAACACTGATGGCTGTGTTGAGCCGTACGCACGGCCAACACTCGGAACAGTGTGGCCTCCCGCCTCCGTCACCGACAGTCGGCCGTGTTGCGGACACGGCTCGGAGAGAGTGCGGATATGTGTGTCCCGGCCTTCAGAGGAGCGCGCGGACGTGGTTCAGCACGCGACGAATCAAACACGGCGGCCGCAACGACCCTAATGCCCCTCGCTGATCCATCGCAGCCTGACGACGCAACTGTAACCAATAGCACATCCGTCTACCTACCTCCCCCTCCTCCCATAGTCACTATCGCTGACCCAAGCGCATGAATTAACACCTCGGAAGAGACGCCAGGACACTGAAACATCAGCATTTCCAGATACCACAAAGAGTACCCTCTAATTATGGTATTGGCATTAACTATCGGAGAATATATTTGATTGGTTTTGAAATCTTCATCGCCGCCTGACACACCAGACGTTCTCGGAATAGAAATGATTAGTAAAAAAATATTTGAGCAAAATTTGCAATAGTGTGCTCATGTTTTAAATATAATTAAAATACGAAACTCAAACACATAATTTAACCTAAAATTATTTAAAATAACGCCGAGTATGTAAACTATAAGAAATTGTGTTTTCAACGAAATATTTTCACACTAATCACACGTAGTTTTCGCACCCACCACTAGAAATCGCTGCCGTAGAAGCTAGATAAACTTTAAAATCATTCGATTTGCAGAGCGAAAAGGTTAAAATTTATAATGATTTATTTCCGATAAAAGCGAAAAAGATTTGAAAAAATTACTAAACAATGGCTTTGTACCTGATTTTCGTCAAGGAATTTCATTAAAATACTTTCCATCTTGTTAAAATTTATTAAATAATTAATACTGTAAAGTTTCCCTTTGTGTATGTGAAATTTAGTTCATGCCATCCGCCACAGATGGCAGCAACATTGTTACATATTTCCGCTCCAGTCACGAAATTACTCCTACCAAATGCCGTATAACGAGAGCTAAGATGTTTACACATCAAATACATACATTATACTCGTATATGTAGTTTTTTTATAAATTATATTATTAAAAGCTTTCTCGAAAATGTGACATACATGATTATATTTATTATCAAAGCTTTATTACATTGAATTTTTGGTTTGATTTAAAGCTTACCTCGTGGGGAAACTTAACTTAGGCCCCACTTCTATGGAGATAAACATACATGTAACACGTTGGGATGTGTTAAACTGTGTAGAAAAAAAAATCGATATTACTTATGTGGCTCTCCGATGGTATGTGCTGATATTATGTAGGCCACAGTTAGGTGTTAATTAAATAGGTACAAACATACATAGATATACACTAGGATAAATGAAATTATAAATAACATAACACAACACTCTCAAATAAAATATGTAATTATTTATTGCAAATGAAAAATGGATTCAAAGTTTACCCTTATTAATTATATTTATTTAATTACTAATGATATTCAAAACCTAACTGGTGCTTGGTATCATAGATCACACATAAATTTCAATCATCAGGAGTTATGGTGCGCACATTTAAGTTTTAACAAAAGTCTTTATTCGGGTTCGTCGAAATTACACAGTTTTACTATATGTTTTTTAGGGATCTTAAATTAAATTTACCTCGGCTAGTTAGGTTAGAAATGTCGTCGGTAGAGCTCAGAGTCTCTCAATCTGTCGGACCTCTGAGTCGATGTAATAGTGTGTAAAACGGTTAAATTTGTATCAAAATATTATTAAAAACGTAGATAAGGTCAAATTACTTCAAAAAATCAATGTTTACATTTATTTCTGACGGCGATGTGACGGGAAACGGGAGTTACGTGACGATGTGCATAAGTGGAGAAAACAAATTTTTGGCACTTTTATTTACTCACGTTTTACACTCCTAGGTTATTTATCTTTTTAGATAAATCCTATTTTAGTATCTTGACTCCCTAAAGATACATAATTTTCATCCTCTATCCGGGATGCCTACTGCTAAATAGCTAATTCGTAGGATTTATTATCGCCGACGTCACGAAGTTACAGCTCTCTTAGCTGGCCATTATAGAACTCCCTTTTCTACTAGCTTCTTAAATTAAGCCAGTAAAATAACTTTCAAATGGCGGCCCGTGATTGGCCGAAAACCAAAATCAGTTACATAATTTCCTTAATAAAACGTGAAATCCGCACGCAACAATAGCACGGATTACAAAATTTCACGTACAATTTAAATAAAAAATTATTAAAATAATAATTTACATTATAAAATAACGGCGTTAATTTTACCGTTTACCGTTTTAAAGTTCATTTAGTCCTTAGAGGGGTCCAACAATACATACTTTCAAATAGTCCGGAAAAGTCCATAGAGTCACTTTCTCATAGATACACATAAAAATAAATTATCGTTTCTGAAAATAAATAACATATTAGACATAGAGCAAACAAAATAAATAAATCGTAAATAATAATAATTAATCTGTCAAAACAAATAACATAATGCAGTACAACCTACACTTGTCTGTTATCATTCTTATATGGGCGATGTAATAAAATGTTAAGCAAAAACATTCTTAGTTACATAAAAAATTGTTTTATTATAATTCATATGTGTGTGCTAACTCACGAATACTATTTGTGGGAATAAAATATTAATAAAATAATTATATTTGTGATGTTGGGCAAGGATCCCTCACTTAACTATCGCCATTACAAGAATTGACATGAAAACATTGTCAAAACCATTCTACCCTTTCCACTGTCGTCAGAATGCATTACCTGGCAATTTCAACACTTAAAAATAAAGTTTTATACGGCTCGTCACACATTTCAATAAATTGTATAGGTATGATTCTTTATAAACAAATATTGATAAGATATATCGTTTCACCTATACTGATTTGTAGTGAGCTTAGGCAACAGCACGGTGATAACAGCCGTGACTTTCCTATGCTTGTGACGGCAGAATGATCCCACGTTGGTCTCCCATTGCCCTCCGCGTGATGAAAGTAAAAGAGACATCACAAACACCCAGTCCTGAACCCAGAGTGAAGGTTTGAAAATCCCCTCGCGACCGGGAATCTAACCCGAGACCCTAGTCCCACCAGCCAGACACGTTAACCCCTTGAACAAGTGGGCGCACTTAAAATATAATATAGGTGTAAACAATTTTACTTTTTTAATTTAAATATAACATGATTGTGTAAAATAAATGTGATGTGTTTAGCTGTCTATCATTGTCGATTATTTTACAGCATTCATGTAATTGTTTCCAAAAAATATTCTTGATTTGGGAAGTGAAATTTGTTTGGGCGTGATAAGAGTAAAATTTCAAGGCCGAATTTTAATGCAACATTTTGGTGAAACATTGTTGTGAAAAGTTTCTGCCGCGAACAGGGCGGAAAATTGTTGCGGACGTTGGAGAGATCTTGTCGGGTCACGATGCTTTGAGTGAGCTCCACGTGGCGGCGTGCGGCTCAGGTTGATCTCTGCCATGCTGCAGGGATAGGCGGGTCGCGGCGGTAGGAACCCGCCTGCGCCTGACGCCATCCGACTTGCTGGCATCTAGTAAGGGAGTATTTGGGCAGTAGGCAACCTAGTGGGGTTTAAGCTTATTGTTGCGCACAGTGCCACGGGTCATATATATATATGTATATATATATATAAAAGAAAGTCGTGTTAGTTACACTATTTATAACTCAAGAACGGCTGAACCGATTTGGCTGAAAAAAGTAGGGAGGTAGCTTAGAAACAGGAGACGGACATAGGATACTTTTTATCCTGTTCCCCTGGAAAAAAAATAGTTTTAAAAAAATTAAAAAAAACACGCTTTATATAGAAAACCAAACTAAAAAAAAGAAAATCAAGAAAGTGTATTGTTCACAATAATCATAACCTACTCTCACTTTTCATTTAATTAAATGTCGCAATATTTAGTATACTTTGTTTATATCGCGCCAAAATACAAACTGAAAGAAAAGAGTTCGGACATGAACGAAATGGTTTTCTTTACAATGTGCGAACTCTTTGTTTATATCGCGCCAAAGACAAACTGAAAGAAAAAAGCTCGCAGATGAACGAAATAGTTTTCTTTACAATGTGCGAACTCTTTTCTTTCAGTTTGTCTTTGGCGCGATATAAAAAAAGCCTACTAAATATTGTGAAATTATATAAATAATTGATGAATATCTTATTTTGCAAATTTAATAATGGAATAATCTTATCAAATTAGTGTATTGTCATCGATCCTCGATAAATCTACAAAGTTTGAATGAAATCTGGCCGTATAAAGTGGGTCAAAATCGCAACGAAAGGAGTCGGTTACAAACATACAAACAAACAAACAAACAAACATACAAGTGAAGCTAATATAAAGCGTGTAAAAAAGGTAGTATAACACAACGCCACTGAAAGCAAAACGAAAAACTTATCAGTCAAAACATCAGTCTAGCCGTTCATTTGTTAAAAATGGTATATCAAAACGCAACTGACATGGAATAACAAAACACAACTGACAGCTAAACGTAATTTCGATTCACCATGCCGGGGCATTTCGTGTAAGTTCAAGAAATCCCGATATTGAGATGAATGAGGAGATACATAATCGGTTTGGTCTTGATTGAAGACATGTGTTACCTCATGTGCGGTAATTTATTAGTCAGGTTAGGAATGCCAGCGCCAAATCGTGAAATGAATGACGCATTTAATCGAGAATTGGAACGGGAACGTGAATATGATCTTCAGGAATTAGATTTAGTAGTTCAAATGAATGTACCACTGTTGAATCCCCAACAAAAGGAAGTTTATAATACATAAATGAAGACAATTGATGATGGAAATGTTGGTTTATATTTCCTGGATGCCCCTGGTTGAACTGGTCAGACATTCCTCATGTCAGTAGTTTTAGCCACTGTTCGTGGGAGATCCAACATTGCGGTTACAGTTGCTTCTTCTAGAATAGCAGCCACATTGTTAGAAGGATGCCGTACGGCTCATTCAGCATTAAAATTGCCGTTAAATCTTCAAACTATTGAAGAACCAACATGTAATATTGCAAAACACTCCGCAATGGCCAAAGTTTTATCAGCATCGAAAATCATCATCTGGGACGAATGCACAGTGGCGCATAAACGTGCATTGGAAGCACTTAACCGAACATTGAAAGATCTACGCAATGACTCGAGATATTTTGGAGGCGCAATGATTTTACTGTCTGGCGATTTCCGTCAAACAATGCCAGTTATTCAAAGATCAACTGCTGCCGACCAAATAAACGCTTGCCTCAAATCATTGATTCTATGGCGCTATGTGAAGAAACTTCAGCTGACAAAAAACATGAGAGTAGCATTGCTTAACGATACATCTGCTGAAGATTTCTCTGAGCAATTTCTGACTATTGGTAATGGTCGAGTACATATCGATGATTCGAGCGGATTGATTTCATTTTCACCGAATTTCTGTAATTTTGTCACAAAGTATTCCCAAACATCATTACTAAACACAAAAATAATGAATGGTTGAGTGAGCAAGCAATTTTGGTGGCTAAGAATAAAGATGTAGATGACTTAAACTACATAATTCAGGATCATTGGTACACTGCATTCATTCAAATCTATTGACTGTGTAACAAATGAAGATGAAGCCACCAACTATCCAATTAAATTTTTAAACTCCTTTGATGTGCCTGGCTTACCACCGCACAATTTACGACTAAAGGTTGGCTCCTCAGTAATCATGCTTCGAAACATAAACCAACCAAAACTGTGCAACGAAACGCGTTTGGTGATAAGTAAATTGATGAAAAATGTGATTTACGCGACGATACTGAAAGGAAAATTCGAAGGTGAGGAAGTTCTCATTCCGAGGATTCCGATGATCCCAACCGATATGCCGTTTGAGTTTAAACGACTTCAATTTCCGATCCGTCTTGCATTCGCCATGACCATTAACAAATCACAAGGCCAATTCTTGAAAGTTTGTGGTCTGAATCTAGAAAATCCATGTTTTTACCATGGTCAATTATATGTAGCATGTTCATGGGTCGGAAGACCATCTGCGTTATTTGTTCTTGCACCTGATAATAAAACAAAAAATGTCGTCTATCACAAGGTGCTTCAATGAAGAGTGCAATCCATGCACCAAAATACATGGCCAATAAAGAATCATTAAAATACTTGATTTTTTTTATTATATTTATTATCCTAATAAAAAATCTAATTTAATAAAAACCAAAATCTGCTCATTTATTGCCTCTAAGGCGGAACAAAGTTCGCCGGGTCAGCTAGTTAGCAATAAAATGGTGTTCTTTCAAGTACGTAGTATTTTTATTACATGTGTAAATCAGTATTGTTAAACATAATTATATGAGTATTGTTTTAGCTGCGTATCTAATGATGTTTTGATATCCTGCACACTTATTTTTAAGTGAGAAGTAATTTTTTTAAATTCATGTGTATTAAGAAAATAGTCTCTTTTCTTACTCGCTCTCTCTTTCTCTCTCTGCCTCTTTACACCTTAAAATTTACTTACAAGTCTTAGTTTGAATTGCCAAAAATGTTTTACTTCTATCCCGTTACAGAGTGACACACATCTTTTTGACGTGGCAACGTATAATAAATCGATGAACACCGGCTGCACGCACGAAAAAGTGTCCCGTTACGCACATTATCCCGTTACGCTGTGTCCCGTTACACTCATTGTACGTTTGCGCCGCATTTATCTCTCTTCCACTCCATTGGAACAACCATCAACTTGACTTTTTCGAGGCACATTAAACTTGAAACACTCCCGTTCGTTTCCTACTTTTCCTATCATCGTACTATCCTTAACAGAATAACCCAGATTGGAAGAATTTAAATAGCAAACATGAATAAAAGTTATAGTTAAAATAATCTGTTCGTTAAAGTAATAAACATATTTTAATTAATAAGTGCAAATAAAAGTAAATTTATCAATTAAATTGTAGATGTAATTACATTCCTTCTTTGTATCCATAAAGAATAGTGATAACTCAATAAAATGGATTAAATTTTATTCATAAAAGTATGCAATCATTTCATCAATGTTTTCTTATCTATCGTCCGTAAACCGACTTTACAGACAACCAATTTTTGTTTATGTTTAGACACGAAGATCTCATCAATTCATTGTTTAACTAAACAAATTCATGTTTTAGAAGTGAAATTAAATTTAGACATATTTACCTATCACAAATATATTCACATACATAAACATACTATAAGCCTCTTAATTATAATGCCATTCATTTGTTTAAAACATATGTTAAGTTTAGCCAGTGTTTAAAGTAAGTTTAGTTACCAAATTGCCTTCTCACATGGGCCTAGTCGAGTTCATTCCAGACCTCGCTAAAGTTGCTGTGTTTCAGATGGCCAAATGTTCACTTTCACCTGCATTCGGAAGTCACGTCAAAAGAGTGCTATTCCTTACGATCGAGTTCAAATACGGGTTTTTGATGTACAACATCATAGCTCTCGGTATTGGGAATTCGGTAGGAGGAATTTCGTGAAGGAAGGAAAGTCACATGGAACCGAAATATTTAACCACGGTGCTGCCATCTGTGGTGGATGCCGTGGAACAAAGTTCACAATCCAAAAGGAAACTATATAGTATTAACTGGTTTCATGAATTTAAACAAAAAGGATAGTACCTAATTTAATATAATTTTATGACAAAAATCATTAAAGCCGGTATTTAGTATTTTTTCAAGTCTTTTTAGATTTTATTGCAGAAGTTTCATTATATCATTTTACCTTTCGTTCTGAAAAACGAATGATTTGATAATCGACGTAGTTTCTCCATTAGCATCAAATTCAAGCGGTGGGTGTGGAATTTGGAGTGATTCGTGTCAATAAATGTAGTTGAAATCACAATTTGCGTACATTTACCACACAAGCAATATTTTTAAAACTTCACGTTTATTTTAGACTCCGGGTTTCAAATTATACGTTTATTTTACACATGGGAAAATATAAATTTGCTCGTTACCGAGGTTAGATGTTTACGCATCTCTGTCGAAGACTTAAATATTCGCTCACAGATTTCTTGTGTTTATAATAATACACGATGCGTGCTCTCAGGCTGTAGTTTACTTATGTCTGAACGTAAAGTCTGTAACCAACGGTATCGAGTGACTTAAATCATGTAATTTTTAAAAATGGATTAAATTGACTGAAAAAATGTTTGCAACAAATTATTAAAAATATTGATAAAATGTTTAAACTTAATTTTTTTGGTCAATTACATGCAAATATTTTATTTGTTTTTCACTTTGTGGTTACTAAATTTCTTATCAAGGAATGAAAAAAAAAATAACCTCTGGAATAGACACAATTTATTCGATTTTATTTTCTTACAAAAGATGGCAATCTCACACGTTAAATGTATTTGCGTAGTAAAGCTTACAGACGTTAGCTGCTTCAGCGTGGGTTGACATTGCTGATAGCATGTCATTGCCAAAGAGAAACTAATTAAGTCAAAATAAAACCGATACCGCAGTGATAAGATAATTTACCCGCATTCCAGAGGAAAACTGTTTCAATTGCGGGACGGAAATATTGATTTCAATTTTCCGCGGTATCTTTAAATTACTTCAAGCAAATTTTGGTTATGGTTCCTGTACCACTTTCCTGGTATGTCTCATGGCGTAGTAGGGCATTTAGTGATCTGGCCGCTGGCCAGATTTTAAACTAAAATATAGTAAAACATTATTTTATTGGTAAAGCAACCTCCGGAGAATGGTTTACGTTTTCAAACAGACATAAATTATTTGTGTATTCCTTTTTTAATGTAAAAATAGTCCACACGGATTGCGACCTACTGGAGCGAATCTTAATTGCCGGGTTTAGAATTGGCCGGTTGTACTGTGCTACGCCGTGTTTAAAGAGAAGTTCTCATGCTGTATACCAGCAGAATATCACTGCAAAAAAATAGTTTTACTCTTTACAGGGTAAATCCTTGGAAACCCAACAGCCAACGATATCACTCGTAAAACTGCAAGGCAGAGATTTGTAAAATCGCATATGATACAAAGCTCTGCCGTCAAATTTTACAAGTTATATCATTGGCAACTAAGTTTACATGCACTATCTATCCTTTCAAAGGTACAAAAAATAAGTTCTGCCATGTAAACGAAGCCACGCTGAGGAAAAACTCTACACGTTTAGAATATTTTGAAAGGATTAAATTTCTTGAAAAAAAAATAGTTGTCTGTAAAGTCAGTTTACGGACGATAGTTTAACGTAACAACGTCATATCAAAATATTGATGAAATGATTGCATACTTTTATGAATAAAATTGAATAATTTTTATTGAATTATCACTATTTTGTATGGATACAAGGAAGGAGTGAAATGAAATCTACAATTTAATTGATTAATTTACTTTTATTTGCACTCATTAATTCAAATATGTTTATTACTTTAACGAACAGATTATTTTAACTATAACTTTTATACATGTTTGCTATTTAAATTCTTCCAATCTGTGTTATTATGTGAAGGATATGACGATGATAGGAAAAGTATGAAACGAATGGGAGTGTTTCAAGTTTAATGTGCCTCGAAAATGTCAAATCGATGGTTGTTCCAATCGAGTGGAAGAGAGATAGATTTGGCGCAAGCGTACAATGAGCGTAATGGGACAAAGCGTAACGGGACAATGAGTAATCCTTTTTCGTGCGTGCAGCCGGCGTCCATCGGTTTATTGGACGTTTTCACGTCCAAAATTTTTGCTCGCATCGCGCGGGTGCTAGTCTACATCCAGGATGTCCGAAGAATTATGGGGATTTAAGCGCGAATGCTAATGTGTGTGAGGGTCCTGAATGATCAGACAGCGAAGTCGTTAAGCTGGGTGCACAATTGAAAAAAAAAAGCAACCGTTGTTCGTGCGCACAAGATTTGATCGCCATGTTCTCGAATCTATTGATTCACAACAGTGCAGATGAAAGTCGTGTGCATGGGAGAGATATCATGTCCATAGGATGGAACTAAATCAATTTTATTTATATTACGGTTGCGTGGCTCAAAAGCCATTGAGAGTAGAGTAGGTTTCCATTTTCGTTGGACTAGAGAGCTGTTTATGATTACCGATAATATTGAGGCAAACATTGTAGACATATAAAATGATTTTAAATTAATTATTGTTATTACTTATAAAATGTCACTAGCTAATAGTGTGATAACAGTCGAGGTTTTGTGCACTCTCATTTATAAACTACTGATGTTACTGGTGTGTTTTGATTTCGACACACTACTTTAATCCTTTTTGACGTTCAAAAGTACCGAGGAATGCCTTGACAAGAGTTATTTTGATAGACGATGGATAAAACTCCTCTAACTGAATAAAAATCCTTTATTTTATTAATACTGAAAAATTTATGTAACTCTTAAGAACTTATTTGGCAAAAGACTAAAATAAAATACAATCATAGCTATAAAACATTTGCTTTCACATTGGCTAGTTTCTTTGTGGGAAACGTAAAGCTAATTTTAGTTTATGCACGTGGTGATCTCACTTTAGCGATAGCTGGACGTTATTGACTCGCGGCTGACGAGGAGCGCGTTAAAATAACTGCTGCGCAGTCAATAAATCAACGAAAAAGTCGAAAATTTTCCACCATACGAGTGTGCGAGATTTCCTTTTCTTTTCTACGAGAAAAAAAAACATGGATTTGGAGGAACAGCATTTCGGTAGCTACAGCCATTCCACTACTGTTCACGCAGGTATACCAATAAGCTGGTTTCAACAAATTACTCTAAAAACCAATTATTCTGGGCAACAGTTTACTATCAAGATTATGGTGGGACGTTGCAATATTTGATTTTATTAGTTAATATTTTTGAAGTGTTTTTTAATGAATTTATCTGAAAAATATAGTTATTTTTCCGAATTGATTTGTAACCCCTGGTTACAAGGACGTTGTTTTTGTAAAATAAACTTTGGTTAACGCTAATAATGTTTTTCTGAAATGAAAATAATTTTGATTTAATTATAAAATTTTGTAAAGGAATTTTTTTTTCTGGGCGGTGTTATTACGTTTGTAGCTATGGCTAAATGACTTGCGCTGAAGTTGGCTAAACTTACTACTATATAAGTGAAGACTTCTCTTGTAATTTTTTTAAATCAAATATCGTATTTATATACTTTAGTATTTATTGTACGTAGCTTAATGCAGCTTTTATTTATATTTTGTATTTATCCTGTCAGCAGCCTTATCAAAACTTTATGTTTACGTGTTGGCGTGCTGGAGTGCAGAACTTTCTTGCGCGCTGACTAGTGCGCGGGACAGTTTGGGCTGAGTGTTTTGTGGGGGACTCGATCTCGAGTCGTGGTACGATGCGTCTCGGGCGGTGCGCTGCATGCTCCGCGGTCCTGCTGTGACTACGAGAGTTTGTGCATTGTCCTGCTGTGACCACGGGGATTTGTGCACTGTCCTGCTGTGACTACGAGGGTTTGTGCACTGTCCTGCTGTGACTACGAGGGTTTGCGCACTGTCCTGCTGTGACTACGAGGCTTTGCGCACTGTCCTGCTGTGACTACGAGGGTAGGTGCACTGCCATGCTGTGACCACGAGGGTGTTTGCACTGTCCTGCTGTGACTACGAGGGTTTGTGCACTGTCCTGATGTGACTACGAGGGTAGGTGCACTGTCCTGTTGTGACTACGAGGGTTTGTGCACTGTCCTGCTGTGACTACGGGGGTAGGTGCACTGCCATGCTGTGACCACGAGGGTGTTTGCACTGTCCTGCAGTGACTACGAGGGTTTGTGCACTGTCCTGCTGTGACTACGAGGGTAGGTGCACTGTCCTGTTGTGACTATGAGGGTTTTTTGCACTACCCTGCTGTGTATACGATGGTTTGTGCACTGTCCTGCTGTGACTACGAGGGTTTGCGCACTGTCCTGCTGTGACTACGAGGGTAGGTGCACTGTTATGCTGTGAACACGAGGGTTTTTGCACTGTCCTGCTGTGAATACGAGGGTTTTTGCACTGTCCTGCTGTGACTTCGAGGGTAGGTGCACTGTCCTGTTGTGACTACGAGGGTTTGTGCACTACTCTGCTGTGAATACGATGGTTTGTGCACTGTCCTGCTGTGACTACGAGGGTTTTTGCACTGTCCTGCTCTGACAACAAGGGTGTGCGTACTGTCCTGCTCTGACTACGAGGGTTTGTGCACTGTCCTGCTGTGACTACGAAGGTTTGTACACTGTCGTGCTATGACTACGAGGGTTTGTGCACTGTCCTGCTGTGACTTCGAGGGTAGGTGCACTGTCCTGTTGTGACTACGAGGGTTTGTGCACTACTCTGCTGTGAATACGATGGTTTGTGCACTGTCCTGCTGTGACTACGAGGGTTTGTACACTGTCCTGCTGTGACTACGAGGGTTTGCGCACTGTCCTGCTGTGACTACGAGGGTTTGTGCACTGTCCTGTCTGACTACGAGGGTTTGTGCACTGTCCTGCTGTGACTACGAGGGTTTTTGCATTGTCCTGCTTTGACTACGAGGGTTTGTGCACTGTCTTGCTGTGACTACGAGGGTTTGCGCACTGTTCTGCTGTGACTAGGAGGGGTTGTGCACTGTCCTGTTGTGACTACGAGGGTTTGTGCACTGCCCTGCTGTAAATACGAGGGTTTGTGCACTGTCCTGCTATGACTATGAGGGTTTGTGCACTGTCCTGCGGTGACTACGAGGGTTTGTGCACTGTCCTGCTGTGACTACAAGGTTTTTGTGCATTGTCCTGCTTTGACTACGAGGGTTTGTGCACTGTCTTGCTGTGACTACGAGGGTTTGCGCACTGTCCTGCTCTGACTACGAGGGTTTGTGCACTGTCCTGCTGTGACTAGGAGGGTTTGTGCACTGTCCTGTTGTGACTACGAGGGTTTGTGCACTGCCCTGCTGTAAATACGAGGGTTTGTGCACTGTCCTGCTATGACTACGAGGGTTTGTGCACTGTCCTGCGGTGACTACGAGGGTTTGTGCATTGTCCTGCTTTGACTACGAGGGTTTGTGCACTGTCTTGCTGTGACTTTGAGGGTTTGTGCACTGTAATTCGCAAGCAAGGCGACGGAATGCGTGAAACGCTTGTAACGGTTAGGACCATGATTTGGAGTGTTGCATTTATGCACGCTGCAAAGATAAGTGCGCAAGCATTTGTTTGTATTTTCTAAGAAGTGCTCATTTTTATAGGCAAATATATATTTTTTTATCTTGATACTTTACAACATAAAAAAAAAGATTTTATATTAAATTTAAAAGAAATGTTACTACTTTCAATGGATTTTATAAAATTTAACTACCATTACGTATATATATACTGAATAAATAATTTATTTATGTGGCATATTTTATTTAATTGGTATATAACTGGCAATTATGGTAAGATAAAATTTAAGATATTAAATTTATTTTTTTCGAAGAATATGTTATTGGGAAAAAATATATATTTTTTACCTGAAACATAGGCGCACACCATTTCCGTAACGTGTGTGTTTTTGTATATAACGAGTTAAGTTCGGCACGGCGTGCAGCAATGTTGAGCACGCTAATCTAGTGGCGTGCACTGTGCCGTGTATTAGGGATTTAGGCACGTTTTATTTAAAAATTTTGTAATCTTAATAATTTTTGGAAATATTATTATTTTTTCTCTCTCGTGTTATTTTCTTTACGGCCAGGCCCTCAGCCTCTGTTCTCAGAGGCGAGCTGATTTTCTTTCCCAGCCTCATGCTAGGCTAGCATTCTGGCTAATATTTCTCCCGCCTCCAGGCACGTCGGTGCCGGTAACTTTATTTCTTCGCGTGACTAACTTTTGCTAAGAGCAGCTTGTGAAGCAGTGCTGAGCCCTGCTAACTCTGTCACGAATCGGTATAAGGTTCACTAGCAGCAAGACACGACAGGAGGATCCCGTGGGCCTTGTGTCCCACAGACCATGCGTTTTTTGAAGCCACCCCCGCCTGCTCACCCACCCTCTCTTCTCAGAAGTGGCTAGGAGCGACGACCGCTCGAGTGCGTTAACCGAATTCAAGGCCATCTCAGGCTTGACAGCCGCAGTTACGATTCTGCACCTTAACGACACCTAGCGACGGCTGTGGTAACTAATGCCACTGGTGAGGCGTCGGCAGCGCCGACACTACCGCGCTCGCGCGGAGGTAACGACAACCTCTCTCCCCTCCTTATGTCTCAGGCCGCTAGGTGGCACCACTGGTTACTCCATTAACCCCCTAGCTTGACACTCTCGTCGGTCACTAGTCGATTTATTAGTACTTCCTCTCGCCACCAAAAGATAGCGCCTCAGTCGCGCAGTCACTCCAGTAAGATCAAATTTTTTTATGCCGGACACCTTCGGGTGGACTCGGTAATTTTCGGCTCAGAGCCTAACCCCCCTCCCATTCTCTAGAGACCCCGCGCTTATGATATTCTGGTGATATCGCGCTCTGAACTTACTTCGGTGCGCGCCTCCTGACTGACTGGTACCGTTTGTATCTGCGATCTTCTGCGAATCATCGACATCGTATATTATGTAGTCTCCTCAGACTAAAGGGATGGAGTCCCTAGCTAAAATTTATTAACCAGTCAGTAGTTTAGTTGAAAGTAGAGAAACTTAGTATTATTATATAAATTATTTTTTTAATTAATCATGATGACTTCCGTGGCTACCGCGAATCGTGGTTCGAGTTTGCGGAGACGAGACGCCCTCTCCTGAGCGCCAGGACCAACACCCTGTTTTGGTAAGTCTTGACGTCATCCCCCCCCCTTTTATTTTCCTTCTATTGGCCTTTTGCGCCATTTAAGCATACTGTCTGGAAACAGGTCTAATTCTTTGGAATTTGGACTTCTGTTTCAGACAGGGTTCCAAGTTTGGGGCAACCAAAATCCTCTGCCAGAACCTCTGGAGTCGGTTCCTGCGCAGAATCCAACATCATTAGGCCTACTACCTTGATCACCATCACCGTCTACCTACAGCCCCGGGTGATACCCGCATAATTCTATCTTTTTATTCACGAACTCAGAAATAGTGTAACCCAGTTAAGACAGCGGACAGTAAAAGGCAGTTCGAGGAGAAGAAATTTATATTATGTTTTGGAAGGACTATATGTACAATCTTTAAAGTTACCAATGTTAATTTCATTCTTGTTTTTAAATATTTTAATTTTTGTTATACATTAAGGGCCGGCCCTATCGTAAATAACGTTAAGGAATATCATATAATAAGTGTAATTGTGAGTTATGTAAATAAGATCACTTATCAATGAAAAACAGTCTTTACTAAAGAAAATTTAATCTATTAAAAAAAAAGAACAATGATTAATAAAATAAGGAAGTCTATAGACGTAACAGTTGTTTTTATTTATTTAATATATAATAACGATCCTTTTACTCCCAAGTATTCGTAGGGAGTCTCTAAATTTTCTTTGTTTACTCCTAGTGTTGCCTCTGTTGTTGACTTTTATGGTTATTAATTGAGGGGCCTAGTTATCAAAGCTTCCAAATCTTTTAACCTTATTATTCAATTATTCTTTAAGACACTTGGGGTATTACAAAATGGTAGCAGAGCGTGGTTACGTCTATAGGCATACCTAATTTGAAAGGTCATACCTAAAATTAAAATTTAAAAAAAAATTTGAAAAAAAAAATTTTATATTTTTTTTGTCACTTAGAATCTTTTTGTAGTAAGTAATTTGTGAACTGTCCGCTGATACACGTAGTAGCTAAATTGACCCTTGAATTTTAAAATTATCATAAGTTTTGTGTGTTTACATCTGAGCGCGAGCCGAGAGGCAGCTGGCTGCCCGCCCACGCGACTCAGCCCGCGCGCGTAGCTTATCAACAGAGACGTGTCCGCTGGACAAGATACTCCCTCCCCCCACACCCCTAGTTAAAGGCGCTGCGCGCCAAGGTCAGTCCTGCCGGCTGACGTGACGTTCCTTGTAGGTACCCTGTTGTGCAAGCTAACCTGACAGCTTGTTACACCCGAGTACACTGTTCATTTCCCGACGCGCGTAGTAATAATAATAATAAATTATGAAGGCACATACTTCCCACGCAATAAAGCAATTGTTTTAATCATAATCTAGATTTAAGTGTATACCTAAGTTTAAAGTTTAAGAGATAATTTTAAGAGGGTAGTGTTTGTTTTGTGTAATACTATGAATCCGGACAGGATGATTACTCCGGAGCTATTACTAGTAGATGAACTAAGTTACGAGTTGCAGTTGCGTAATTTACCAACTACTGGAAATGCGCAAGAGCTGCGAAAAAGGCTTCGAGCCGCAGTACGTGATAAGTTACCTACCACAGTACATAATCTAAATTTAGAAATACTCGAGGAATTCAACATAGCTTGCTCCAAATTTTACGACATAGCTGCTTTCGTAAGTTATTCAGATGTGGAAGAGAATTTGCCCAATGTAAAGCGACACATTATGCGATTAGAGCATGTCACCAGACGACTGGAAAATCTTGTGGTACTTTCCGCAGATGTGCTCAATGGTGTTTATCGAACAGAGCTAGATCGTTGTCTGCAACAGACAAACGCCTTCCAAATTAAATTGAAAGCTAGGGCAGCCCAATTAGAAACTCAACAGGACCTCCGGGCCAACATTGCCCAGGCAGAAAACCTACGAATGGAAACACTAGGAAATGTAGAGAGTGAAAATCCGGAATTTCCTCAGGAAATAAGGCAACCCGACACACAAGTATCTTTGTGTCAAACAAGGCAGGTTCCGCCCATTTCATCAACATCAACATCTCAATCACTTATCACAGTTTTAACCCCCCCCCCCCCCCATCCCAGCAGCCACCACTCAGATTCCCTCAGGCATGCATGTTTCTACAGCTCCCATCACCAGTGTCACATTTTCCGGCAACTTGCCTGTAAATCCGCATCCTTTAACACAGCAAAATTTGTTTTTCCCATTCGCCACAAACCAGTCATATTTTAATCCATATTCCCAGTTTCATTCTTTATTGACGTCCGGGCAAGGAACTCCAATCCCTGCCATCCCCACCGCGCAAATTGCACATCCTTCACCCCCACCTCCGCCATCAACGCAGAATCAACCAGAAACAACATTACCAGTTACGCCAAGGGCGGCTGAGTATAGCTGTTATGGGAAAATTGCCCATCCAGTCGAGAGATTACTTGTTGGTTTTCCCGAAACAAGTGGTCTAGACCCAGATAAATTAATCGAATTCATAAGGCACTTACTTAAAATCAGACAGAAAGGGGGCATTCCTGACAAACAGTTGTTGGAGATAGTTTTTCCCTACACCCAACCACCACTGAGTGAAAGAACGAGTCAAGCAATAGAAAATAGTTACTCTTTTGACAAATACCACGAAGAAATTTTGAATTTTTTTATACCTGCCAGACTTTTGACAAATTACCGTTTGGAATGGTACAACAGGCTACAGCGAAGTAATGAAGCATTGCCGCACTATGTAGCATCAATCAGAGAAGCCGCGGCGGTTCTCAGATTGGGCGTATCAGAGAGCGAAATAGTTAGTTGCATAGTAGACGGACTAAATCAGGCAGAGCGCTCACGCGCTGTTTTCCAGGCTAGGCCACGGAGTTTTGTAGAACTAGATCAACTCTGTATACAGGCCATGAGTTACGAATATGCAGACACTCAGAGAAACAGGTCAGCGAAGTCCGTGGATAAGCATGATTCTCAGGCAGAAAATGCAAATAGTTTTCCATACACGAAACAACAAAATAGCCACCCACAACAGAAAACAAACTACTACAGAAATAATAAGTATGGTTCAAACAAGAACATACAACAACAAACACCTTTCTGTAATTATTGCAAGCAAACAGGACATTACATTGAGCAATGTAACCACAAAAATTTCAAACCAAATTTCAACAAGGCAAAAAAACGCGTAAGGCGGTGGCCAGGCAAATTTCTACCTGGTCCACCTAAAACTTCATCCGAGAGGAATTTTTCAGTGCATAATGTGCATACTAACGAATCACAACAACAAAACAAAGATCAACAAAGGCATAACACAGGAAAACAAAAACACAAGAAAAATAAACGAAAGAAATACACAGAAAAATACAGAAAACACAAACAGAAGATTATAACACAGCAAATTAATCATAAAGAAAATTCTGAGAAATTCACAAGAATTTGCAAAACATGTGTTAGCCTGACTAACAAGGGAAAACGTAAGTGTCACAACATTTTCGGTCACGTCCGAACTGTATTACCATACACTAAAGCAATGTTTGGCAAAAATCAAATTATTGGTCTTATTGATACAGGAGCTACTCGTAGTTTTATTTCAGGCGATTTGTTTAGGGAATTACAGAAGAACAAGCAGGTTCTGAAAACAGAAGTCACGGATGTGCGCTGTTTTACTGCAGCGGACGAACCAATTAGTACATCCAAAGTGGCTATAGTGAAAATCAGGATAGAATTATTCACTTGGAATTTCCCTTTTCTTGTGGCAGAAAACTTAGCCACGCAGCTTATTCTAGGCTCCGACTTCATCGCTAAAACAGGTATTTTGATTGATCTACAAGCAGGAAGTTTTGTATTTAAATTTAATAAAAATCTTGTCATATCATTCGTGGAACCTGAAAATAAAATGTCAGGACATGTTACTAATGTTTCTACCAACACTGACGAGAGAAATTCTTTGTCCCTGGATCATCTCGAGCCCAGTAAACAAGTTGCTATTCGAGATTTGTGTAATGAATTTTCAGATGTGCTAACTAAGAAATTAGGTCGAACTAACCTAATTGAATATCAAATTGAATTGACTGATACCACGCCAGTCAAAAGTCACCCTTATCAACTTTTAGGTCCTAAAATGGAAATTATGAGAAAACACGTACAGAAAATGTTAGATAATAAGGTACTAGAACCTTCTAATTCTCCTTTCAGTTCACCTGCATTTCTAGTACCCAAGGGCACGGAGCAACGTTTCGTCACTGATTATCGAAAACTGAACAAACAGATTAAAATACCGCAAACACCCCTCCCAGATTTGAACTCGGCCTTTCATTGGTTTAGTAAGGCCAGGTATTTCAGTGTGTTCGATCTTAATTCGGCGTACCATCAGATCCCACTCACGCAAGACTCAAAACCTATTACCGCATTTTGCGTACCTTGGAATCTTTACCAGTATAATTTGGTACCTTTTGGCTTGGCCACAGGTGCTCAAGTACTCACACGACTTCTTGAACAAGTAGTAGGAGATTTTAAATTTAAATTTGTTTACAATTATTTGGATGATCTTGTAATTTATTCAGAAAGTTTTGAGGAACACATCCAGCATCTGACTCTTGTCCTTGAAAGACTGCGCAAGGCAGGCCTCACTGTAAATACAAAAAAGGTAAAATTTGCTGCTTCCGAAATATCTTTTCTTGGACATTTGGTATCACACAAAGGTGTTACAATTGATCCAGAACGAACACAGGCGATCAGGGAATTCAAACCACCTAAAGACACAAAGGGCATAGCTCGTTTTATTGGCATGGCTAATTTTTATGCCAAATACAAACCAAATTTCGCCGAGCATGCGGCACCTTTAAATGCATTACGTAAGAAAAATACACAATATATTTGGGGTCCTGAACAAGACAAGGCATTTAATTTCTTGAAAGAAGCTATAGCGAATCCACCTGTTCTGCGCATGGCAGATTTTAGTAAACCCTTTATTTTACAAACAGACGCCTCAAGTGTTGCTATAGGGGCGGTATTGTCTCAGGAAATAGATGGCGCCAGGCAACCCATTGCCTTCGCCTCACGTACATTAACTTTTCAGGAAAGGAAAGCATCTTCAGTGTATGAATTGGAATGTTTAGCAGTAGTTTTTGGTATTGATAAATTCCGACAGTTTCTGGAACATAGGGAATTTCTATTGGAAACTGATAATCAGGCGCTCGCTTGGCTGTTAGCTCACCCTAAACAATTAGGAAAACTTGGAAGGTGGATCACCAAAATTTCTTCTCTCAAATTTAATATTCAACATATTCGCGGTACTCAAAACATTGTGGCTGACACACTTTCTCGAATGTTCGAGAACCCCTCCGAAACAATATCTCAGGAGGAACCTCAGATTTCGTGTCAGGCACTCCTAACCGATTTCCCCTTAGCTTTTCAGGACATACAAACACATCAACAAGCCGACCCATATTTGGCAAAAATAATTGAACAAGTTAAAGCGGGTACAGCTCCGAAATTTTATAAGTTAGCTAAAGGTCTCCTACAAAAACGTACACAACAGTCAAGGCACCTTAAAATTGTTCTTCCACAAAATCTGCGTGATATGATTTTCACACATTACCATAGTTCACCTCTCGGTGCCCATTTAGGTATTTATAAAACCATTCAAGGTATCCGACGCCATTTTATTTGGGAAGGAATGCACCGGGACATTACACAGCGAGTTAAGTTATGTAAGCTATGTGCACTAAGTAAACCTGCACAAAATACACAGTACGGTTTTCTTGCCTCAAAAGTAGCCGATAGACCTATGCAAAAACTTTTTATTGATTTTGTAGGGCCATTTCCTCGATCCAAATCCGGACACTCTATGCTTCTTGTGGGCATAGATGCCTTTTCGAAATTTGTTTGGCTTATTCCACTCCGTAAGGCTACAGCTGACACCACTGTGCGTGCATTACAAAATCACATTTTTAAAACTTCAGGATTACCGAACATAATTGTATCCGACAACGGAACACAGTTTACATCCAGAACTTTCAAGAACATGTGTTTCTCGCATGGTATACAGCATGTGACAACATCGCCATACTACCCTAAACCCTCGCACGCGGAGAGATTTAATAGAAATCTTCGTTCGGCGCTCATAGCGTTCCATGCGAATGCGCAGGAAAAATGGGACAGTAATTTGGTGTGGTTACAGATGGCATTTAATTATGCCCGACATGAAGGACACAAATCCACCCCATTTGAGATTATGTTTACTTATAAGCCCAACACACCCCTTTCCAATCTTTGGTCTCTCGAAGACCTACTGCCGGATGATCCCAAGGACATCGCGGAGATTTGGAGAAAGGCGCGTAGGAATTTAAATTTGGCTCACCAAACAAGTCAGAGAAGGTACAATAAGTACCGCTCCCCTAACCCCTACAGGGTAGGTGACACGGTAATGTGCAAAGCACACCCGCAGAGTAAGGCCATCGATAAGCGATCGGCCAAGTTATCGTATCGCTGGACTGGACCATTACAGATCCAACGGTTTCTAACCCCAGTGACTGTGAGTCTAGCCGACCCCAGTTCCGGAGAGTATGTGACACGAGCGCACATCTCCCACCTTAAGAAAGCGCATCCGAATTTAAAATAGGAGCGATTACATTCTCTAAGCCTTGGCATGCCAGATATATATATTTAAGACTCAATAAGGAGTTTAACTGAAGAATACAAAACCTAGGTAGTAACATTAAGTAACAATAAAAATCCATGGTACTAGTTTGTAAGAAAACTTAATATAAGGTGTTAGTTTAAGTGGCCACTTAAGTTAATAATTTTATTTAAGATAATGAATTTAATCATGTTAGTCATTAAGAATGTGCACATTAGTTCATAAGAGTGTTTAATATTTTTTTTGTGTTTTAGCATGTAAGTAGTAGGATACAGGCGAACCTGGTAACTCGTCCTACTGAAGTTTTTGGTTTCTTGTTTTTGCTTTCCCCTAAGCTCCGCTTTAACGCGGGGGAGTATGTGCCGTGTATTAGAGATTTAGGCACGTTTTATTTAAAAATTTTGTAATCTTAAATATTTTTGGAAATATTATTATTTTTTCTCTCTCATGTTATTTTCTTTACGGCCAGGCCCTCAGCCTCTGTTCTCAGAGGCGAGCTGATTTTCTTTCCCAGCCTCATGCTAGGCTAGCATTCTGGCTAATATTTCTCCCGCCTCCAGGCACGTCGGGGCCGGTAACTTTATTTCTTCGCGTGACTAACTTTTGCTAAGAGCAGCTTGTGAAGCAGTGCTGAGCCCTGCTAACTCTGTCACGAATCGGTATAAGGTTCACTAGCAGCAAGACACGACAGGAGGATCCCGTGGGCCTTGTGTCCCACAGACCATGCGTTTTTTGAAGCCACCCCCGCCTGCTCACCCACCCTCTCTTCTCAGAAGTGGCTAGGAGCGACGACCGCTCGAGTGCGTTAACCGAATTCAAGGCCATCTCAGGCTTGACAGCCGCAGTTACGATTCTGCACCTTAACGACACCTAGCGACGGCTGTGGTAACTAATGCCACTGGTGAGGCGTCGGCAGCGCCGACACTACCGTGCTCGCGCGGAGGTAACGACAACCTCTCTCCCCTCCTTATGTCTCAGGCCGCTAGGTGGCACCACTGGTTACTCCATTAACCCCCTAGCTTGACACTCTCGTCGGTCACTAGTCGATTTATTAGTACTTCCTCTCGCCACCAAAAGATAGCGCCTCAGTCGCGCAGTCACTCCAGTAAGATCAAATTTTTTTATGCCGGACACCTTCGGGTGGACTCGGTAATTTTCGGCTCAGAGCCTAACCCCCCTCCCATTCTCTAGAGACCCCGCGCTTATGATATTCTGGTGATATCGCGCTCTGAACTTACTTCGGTGCGCGCCTCCTGACTGACTGGTACCGTTTGTATCTGCGATCTTCTGCGAATCATCGACATCGTATATTATGTAGTCTCCTCAGACTAAAGGGATGGAGTCCCTAGCTAAAATTTATTAACCAGTCAGTAGTTTAGTTGAAAGTAGAGAAACTTAGTATTTTTATATAAATTATTTTTTTAATTAATCATGATGACTTCCGTGGCTACCGCGAATCGTGGTTCGAGTTTGCGGAGACGAGACGCCCTCTCCTGAGCGCCAGGACCAACACCCTGTTTTGGTAAGTCTTGACGTCATCCCCCCCCCTTTTATTTTCCTTCTATTGGCCTTTTGCGCCATTTAAGCATACTGTCTGGAAACAGGTCTAATTCTTTGGAATTTGGACTTCTGTTTCAGACAGGGTTCCAAGTTTGGGGCAACCAAAATCCTCTGCCAGAACCTCTGGAGTCGGTTCCTGCGCAGAATCCAACATCATTAGGCCTACTACCTTGATCACCATCACCGTCTACCTACAGCCCCGGGTGATACCCGCATAATTCTATCTTTTTATTCACGAACTCAGAAATAGTGTAACCCAGTTAAGACAGCGGACAGTAAAAGGCAGTTCGAGGAGAAGAAATTTATATTATGTTTTGGAAGGACTATATGTACAATCTTTAAAGTTACCAATGTTAATTTCATTCTTGTTTTTAAATATTTTAATTTTTGTTATACATTAAGGGCCGGCCCTATCGTAAATAACGTTAAGGAATATCATATAATAAGTGTAATTGTGAGTTATGTAAATAAGATCACTTATCAATGAAAAACAGTCTTTACTAAGGAAAATTTAATCAATCAAAAAAAAAGAACAATGATTAATAAAATAAGGAAGTATATAGACGTAACAGTTGTTTTTATTTATTTAATATATAATAACGATCCTTTTACTCCCAAGTATTCGTAGGGAGTCTCTAAATTTTCTTTGTTTACTCCTAGTGTTGCCTCTGTTGTTGACTTTTATGGTTATTAATTGAGGGGCCTAGTTATCAAAGCTTCCAAATTTTTTAACCTTATTATTCAATTATTCTTTAAGACACTTGGGGTATTACAGCACTAAGGAGGCTTCTTCAAGACCCACCATTAAGCATGTAAGTTTCGTCGGCCCATGTCCCCTAAGGTCCCGGCCAGAAGCTTTAAGGTGCATTTGTGCAACATGAAGCAGCTCAAATTTTGGGAACAGCTGTGCCAGCTTAGAAGAAACATTGCATGTGTTTGATAGGCAGCATCTGTAACAAGAAAATAAATTCACGTGTGTTACGCACCTTTGCTGCACATTGAAAACGTTTTTAGTTTCGTTTTACAAGGCCTTGAAATTTTTCGCTTTATTCTGTGTAACAGTCTATCCAAAGCGCTCCACCCGACCGGACTGCACAAATTTTAATATTGCTATAATATTCCTGGTTAAAGACTTTAAATGTAACGTTATTTTTTTTTGTTAGGACCAAGCATAATGTTACGTTAGCATAAAGATATTTTATTCGGCCGCTTATTATATTTGAAATATTATAATGTAGAGTGTTTAAATACTAATATTAGGTATAAATTTAATGTTAAAAAATAGAGAAGAATAAATTTTTTTTACTGAAATACTATTATTTTTAAGTATGCGTAAAGTAATGTTTTTATTTATTGTGTATTTCATAAAACATTTTGCAATTAAATTTACAGTAAATTATTTCTAGTGTTTTCTTTGGTGCTGAAAATTCTGCTCCTTTCATTTTTGTACATCTGCTTGCTTTTTTACAATTTATGCCTGTTGAGAATATTTGCCTGTATCATGTTTTGGAATAAACACGTCAAGCAGAGCCGAGACTTTAAGAATAAACGTAATTTTTTTTGCATGTCGCGCAAAACACACGCAAACTCCATGAAATGTGCGGGAAATTGTGGTCGCTGGACCTTGGAAGGGGAGGGGGAAAAAACAGTTAAACGTAAAACATTTCGATTAAGAAAAACTTGTAAACAACATTGATGGTTGTATTTTGTAGTGGTGCTTGTGTATATAACCAGAAAAACTTTAAAAATTATCGTGCGAATTTTTTTTTTTTTGCACCGGTGGAAACCGCATGTTTGCACAATGAAGCGATATTTTTCTGTCACGTCCAACGCGTCGGAGCCGTCGCGTCCGTCGCGTCACGTCTGTCGCGCTATTGTGATTCCAGCATCACGGTTGAGGCACACGAGAAGGCGAGTCTGAGAGCGGCCAAACCCAGCCCCGCTGCGCGACGGGGTAGTGCCATTGCCTGGGAGAGATCGCACACGTACATAATCCTCAACTCAGTGCCCTGGCTTTTCACCCGTGGACTTTTCCTCTCATTCATTCCACAATGACGGTGTTCTGAAGGCAGCCCATTTTTGAAATATTCAAGGGTTTCTCGGATTATTCTTTATCACAAATTCCCACAAAAATTATTAAGCACCAACAAAAACTCGAATTGTATTGTATTTTCGGTGAAGTACGCATTTTTATTGGCTAATGTATTTTTATTTTTATCTTGATACTTTAAAACATAAAAAATAATGTTTTATATAAAAATAAAAGAAATGTTACAACTCTCAATGGATTTTTAACAACTACAATTACGTATAAACTGAGTAAATTATTATTTTATGTGGCATATATTATTTAATTTGTATATTACTGCCAAATATGTTAAGATAAAATAAGAGAATTAAATTTAGTACTTTTGAAGAATATTTTATTGTAAAAAAAATATTTTACCTAAAACATTGGTGCACACCATTTCCGTAACTTGTGTTTTTTTTATAAAAAAATGAGAAATTTATTACGCACTTTAAAATTATTTTTGAAGGTTTACTTCTTTAGGCAAGTTGACAGTTAATTAAAGTATGCAACGAAATGTCCGCGCACCATTCAACAGGATAAGGTCCCATGTGCATGCACGTTTCGTCCATTTGTGTTCAAACGTAATATCTACGGTCTAGACCGTGTTTAATTTTAAACAATAAGGTAGTTCATATAAAAAAAATTAATTTAAATATGATCAATATTTTAAGTTAGAACTAATAGCTACAAGGACCTATCTCTTCTTACTACTGAAAATAGAGAACACCATTTCCGCAATTTTATTTTCTTCACATCTACTCATAAATCATTAGCGGAGAAAATATTACTAAACATAAATTGCGCCGATGATATGTACCACTTTTATGGTTCTCTTTGATGTGACGTAATGAAGCATACTGTGATCTTACAGTATTGTGGCTACATCTCCGCCAGAGAAGTCTCCAACACGCTGAGGACATAAACAGTAATAAAAAGAGAAATATAAGATAGTAACTCAAGACTGGACTTTTAAACCTTTTAAGTAGGAGCACATGTGAGTTATTAATTCCTTTTGAAAAAGGACATGCGATTTCCAATTCGTCTTTATTATTGTAACATTGTATAATGAGCAGAAATTTCGGTGATCAAGTACAGGTATCGAAGAAGAAATGATTATGTGTCTTCAAAAGGAAAATTACTAAACACATTTAATTATACAAATGTGAGAAATTAATTAGATTGCACGTAAGCGCAACGCCTTAAGGGTTAATAAAGAACCCGATATGAAATATTTATAAAAATTACATTAATAATAAGTAGTGTAGGATAGCCGGTCCGGAAATTGGCTTCTGGCTGTGGATTGTGGGGATTGTTTACAATGTGACGTCACGGCAACCATCTTGGATTGTGACGTCACGGTGGCCACCAGCGTAACGGGATACAGCGTAACGGGACAAGATGTACCGTGACATTTGACCTTGACCCCGGCGGCCATTTTTGATCCACCATCTTTGACCCACCATTTTGGATGACGTCATTTTGTTTTCTCGAACATTCCGGCGTTGTGTTTTCCACCATTTTGAATTATGACGTCACCGTTGCAATTATCGTTACGCCCGCCATCTAGAAAATCTTTATTTACTATCCGATTTTAATAAAAAAAATTTATAAAAAATTAAATAATACAATATAAATAAAAATATTTAAAAAAAAATACATTTACGACACGGAGCTCGGAGTCCTCGGTTCGAACCCGTTAAGGGCAAAAAAAAATGGCGACCGATCCTTCCCCGTGGCGGGTACTGGCAGACTGACCCCCACCACTTATGTCATAGCATATATATCGCCAGTTAGCATGACGTCATGTCCGCCATCTTGTCCTCGTCTGCTGGAAGCCATCATCATTGTATCGTCGGCTAGAGTGTGCTGCACCATGTTAGTTTAATTATTATCCGCTAGAGTGCAGTAATAATTTATTATTATTGCTGTGACACCCGCCATCTTGTCATTTGGGGCGCCATCTTGAAAATCCGTAATTTTAATGCTACAGATGCGGGAAAAAGTTCAAAATTTATTAAATAAATTGGCAATAAATATAATGATTGATTAGATCGACTAAGGTCCTTGGTTCGATCCCTGGCCGATACAATACAACTTTAAATTTAAAAAAAGTACCACAAAAGCGACAGGTTTGAGAAAATAAAAACACCGAAAGTTCTATTAAAAAATATATATTACATATATTCTACACTACTACAAGTACAAAAAAAATACACAGACAAATTACTAAAGTCTTGTGGAATTCTCGATTCAAACAGTCTTCTTAATGGACGAAGTAAGTCCTTTACATGTCTGTAAATGTCTATTCAGTTTATCAGGTCGACATATTGGTACACCACAATTTTCACACAAAGACGAATTATCGACTGCATTAAAAGGACAGTGATATATTTCATGTCGTTGTGCACATTGAATATTAGATAATGTTTTTTTACAAAATATACAGCATGTTTCTGATGAATGTACAGCCAGTCTATCACAATTCCTGAGGTGCCGTTTTAAACTTCCATAGAGTATAAACTTGATTAAACATCTGTAGCACTGATATTTAATGCGTTCAGGGTTATTATTACAATTGTGTATTACATAATCCCGTGATTTCAAGTTTTTGATCTTCTCACAGTACGTGCAGTTGGGTGATGGAAGACCGCTGGATACTCCTTCCTTCATCAATGGCACTGGCACTGTTGACAACCGTTGTAACACTGCTGAAATGTTAACTTCTGAATTTTTTGAGCTCTGCTCTGCGGAAGATGTTGCACCCGTCGAAATCCCCTGTTGTGCTGAGAGAGTAGGTGTAGCTGTAAGCGACGTTGTCATCAAGCTCTGCACTGTTGATGGTAGACCTTCACTCCAGGTTGGTGTAGATAGTGCATAGTGGTAATGATGCCATCGAGTTCTCAAGAATAGCTAGATACTGGTCTATTATGTTATACAAGTCTAACTATCCGAGCCGTTCATCACCGCAGCCAGAGACAGACTGAAGTTCATATCACCAGGGTATCACTTATATATTCTCACTAGCTGACCCGGCCACGCGTTGCTGTGGCTAAAGTTTTTGTTATATTACATTATAGTAAACAATCTAAGAAGAACAATAAGAGAATGTGTAATATGGTGATCTCCTTATTTGACTTTCTACTACTATAACCCTTTAGTACAATGAAATTATTTACGAACAAAGACGAAAATGTTGATGTTGGTATACAAATTCACTGGATTGAGATTTGAAGGGGAAGTACGTTGAACACAATTAATTAAAATGTTCTTACACTTGATATTAAGCAGAAATAAATGGGTACAAAATAAAAATTTATCAGATTTAATATTTCCATTTAATTTTATAACAAATATAAGTATATTACAGTATAATACAGTAAATAACATGTGACGCTTAAACTCATGAATGAGGTAGGCAAGGCAGACAGTCTTAAACTTTTAAACATTAATAACTATTTTTTGAATTATAAATACTTTCAATTTCAATTTAATTTAACACCAATCGGTGCACAATGTTTTTGGTTAACCTTTCTTTAGCTAACACAAATAGATTCGACGGTTTCCCAACACGTGAACACGCAACATATAGTTGCCCATGAGAAAAACATGGATTTTCCAAATCTAGACCACAAATGGACATTGTTTGACCTTGAGATTTATTTATAGACATGGCGAAAGCTAAACGAATTGGAAACTGTGTCCTTTTGAAGGGTATGGTAGAATCTGATGGTATCATCGGAATACGTGGCAGCAGGACCACTTTTCCTTTAAACTTCCCAGCCAAAATGGTTGCTTCAAGAATGTTTCCGGTGATCTTTTTGATGACAAAACGCGTACCGTTACATAATTGAGGTGGATTCAAATTACGGAGGAGAATAATAGGGGAACCAATCTTTAATCGAAGATTATGTGGTGGCATTCCAGGGATATCTAATGAATTTAAAAATTCAATCGGAAAATTTACACTTTCATTTTCATCAACAACAGTATCGATTGATTTAAAAGACATCAGATCGCCTGGTAACAACTGTTGTATCTGGAAGTTAACTTCGTCAACATCAACGTTTTTGGCTGCCAAAATCGCCCGTTGACTAAGCCATTCATGATTCAAGTAATTATTCTGTATATCCGGGAAAATACTCTGAATAATTTCATTTTTATCCTGAACAACAGTGAAAAAATTGTCTAGTAGTTTAATGCATTGCGTATTTGGTTGTAGTTCTATTTTACCGTTCCCAATATCTAGTAGTTGTTCGGAAAATATTTGTGCTGATGGATCATTTTGCAATTGTACTCGCATATTTATGGTCAATCGAAGTGTTTCAACACTTCGCCATAAGAATGATTGTTTCAAACATGCATTAATCTCATCCGCGAAAGTAGAGCGAGGTATAACCCGTAAGGTCTGCCGGAATTCACCAGACAAAAGTAAGATAGCACCACCGAAAAGTTTATTATTGCTGTTTAAATCTTGCATAGTTCTGTTTAATGCTTCAAGTGAATATTTGTGTGCCATTGTGCACTCATCCCAAATTATTATAGAACTCTTCCGCAACACTGCAGCTATTCCACTATTCTTTTTGATGTTACACATTGCATCTGGTTTATTATGAACGTCCAATGGCAGCTTGAATGTTGAATGTGCTGTTCGCCCACCATCCAGTAAAGTAGCCGCAATGCCTGACGATGCTACTGCTAATGCGATTTTTTGTTGCGACCGTATTTTGGCAAGAATCAACGATATTAAAAATGTCTTACCGGTTCCACCGGGTGCATCCAAGAAAAAAAAACCGCCTTTTTCAGCAGCAACAGCCAGCATAATCCGATCATAAATAATTTTTTGTTCTTCTGTCAGTAATGGTTCACTGTTCATGATACTTGTTGCTAAACTTCCATGGTCATATTGATTTTCTCGTTGTAAATCGGTATTGACTAAGTCGGTGGCTGGACGATTAGGTGATGGCATACCATAATGATTAAGTGGTAAATTTGAAATAAGAACACATAAATCCTCGATCAAGACCAATGCTTCATTGTACATCTCTGGTGTATAATCTATGTTTTGGCATTGATTTGTTTGTCTAATTCGGTGCAAGATGTCTTCTGTCATACAATTTTTATATTTTTCCCACAAAGTTTGTGCTTGCGAGGGATAACATGTCGTCAAAATAATTGCAAACAACTGACGAATGTTATTCGGTGTTGATGTCAACGCAGCATCAGCAAGCGTTAAGTCCCAATGGTTATCGTCTTCTAGAAATTGCAGTTCACGACATGCATCCTGGTATGTATTGAATACTCGACCATTAACTGTTCGTAAAAATTCAAAAGACGTTGGTCCGTGAACATTCACCAATAACAAACGTAAATAGAAGCACTCACGTTGCTTTGGATGTACCGTGTAAAGTCTCCCCAATGTCTTAGCTTTGAATATGCCTGTAATGGAAGGATGTGGTTTTCCTTGTTTCCGTGGCTCCCATTTTTTACTGGATTTGTTCCATGTGAAATAACGTGGAACATCACCATACACCAATGTCTTCGCGAATTGGCCAAAAACATCAGGTTTTTGACACAATGTAAAAAATTCAGTTAGAGTCGTTTTCGGAGCTTCGAACGCTCTTTGGAGAACATTTTCTTCAGTGAAGTATACACGTTGACCGTTTTCAAGATGTATTGCCAGATGTTGGACAGCAGGATCTCTTTCGTGGATGGGAAAGCTGAGAATATGCCAAATAGCTTCATTGCTGCTAATGTATCTGCCCATTTGGTATCGTGCTATTTCGTCATTTTTATTTATGTTTTGTACTTCAAATATGGCCAAATCACTGCCTTTGTTTACATATTTACAAATATACTTAATTGATTTAACAGAACTGCAAAGCTCAACATTTATATGAGCTTTGTAAGTTTTTGAAAGTAGTGGTGAGTATGGTACCACCCACTGATTATCAAACTCAACTTGATTTGGAAAGTTCGGCAGTCGCATTGTAAATGTGTGGCCACCATTCTCAGTACTTCTGCGGCGATACATTGGATAACCATCAATATCCGTGATCGTGTCATTCGTATGCGGCTTTGGGAAGTTTTTTTTACATTTTACATTTTCCATGCACGGTGACGTCATGTTGAAAGCACCGCATGGCCCATGGATCATGTGTTTGGTGACAATATCAAATAATTCATGATCAATTAATGGGTCTGGAATTTCGGCTGAAATTATTTGATCGATTTCTTCAGGACGGATTCTATCTTTAAGCCAAACCAAAATGTGGGCATGAGGCAAACCTCGCTTTTGCCACTCTATCGTATACAGCCAACAACGTGTGATACCAAAAATTGAATATTTAACAATAAAATCAATTAATGATTTCAATTTTTGTTTAAACACACGTGCAGTTAAATCATGACGATGAATAGCTTGTTGTCCTGGCAATAGTAAAGTTTGTATCTCTTCCCAATTCGGATTACATGTGAATGTAATAAATAAATCCGGTCGGCCGTAATGACGTACGTAAGTCATCGCATCTTGTATGTATTCCTGCATGTTCCGTGGACTGCCGATGTAGCTTGAAGGTAAAATGAAAGCATTACCGATGTCATTGGGATTTAAATTTCCATCGATGTTTCCAGCAACAGCATCTCGTAAGTGAATATATTCTTCCGATCGTAGTTTTGCCTGGTTGAATCGAAGGAATCGCAAGCGTTCGCTTTCGACCTTAGCATACATATCAACAATGTATTGATGGAACAGCTGACGATATCGAAGGATATAATTGTCTTGATGTTGTCTAACCATTATTCGGTGTGCGTAGTAGTTCATTGAGCTAACTTTATTATTTCTGTAATCACCTAAAAAAATAAAAAATAAAATGCAATACGAAATTAAAATCTATACATACAGTAAGAAAGTAAATAGATAATTGTCAAACTTACCGGTATTTGGATCATACTGTTTGATATTAAGGTGATATTCATCTTGTCCTTGCCAAAATATCAATGTATATTGTAGTGCGTCATATGAACGGTGTAGATCCGAAATCGTACTGACAGTGTTGTCTCACCGTGTAATTTTTATAGATCTTTTGTCAACTGGATCACCAACCATGATAACAGCAACCTCATCAACAGTTGGAGCGTTGAATCTACCAGCATGTTCACCTAATGGTACTTTGTCGGCTTTTATGACGATTTGATAATTGTCATTTTGCAGTCGTGGTGAAACTCTTTTGATCAATTGAATTAGTTGATTGTGATCTTCTAAAATATTTTCCAATAATATCACAATTGCTTTTTCCTCTGCTTGTTCAATAAAATTATACAGGCACCGAGTCGTCACGCGCTCTTCACAATCGCCCATAAAATAAATTTGAAGAAATTTCGGATTGTTATCAGGCATTGGCATCAGTGATCCGATTTTATGGTACACCTGGCCTTGAATTTTGAATATAGTTTCAAAATTACGTCCATCGGATGCACGATCGCAAATTTTAGTTGACCCAAATGACGTCATTTGGAAGCAAGAATTAAATTTGCGTTTCTTACGCAAAAATAATTTGGAATCATCTGAATTGCCAGTAAGAAGGGATAATAAAGGCTCCGGCGGAGCGGGTAGAGGTGACAGCACAACTTTTCCTGATGCGCAGCACATGCCGGCTGCTTCATTCCGAAATTTCAATGCCTGACAATATTGACATACTTTATCCATTCCACCGATAGCAATTTTTGAATGCGCTGAGTAGTTAATATCTGGTGCATATTCAAAGGCAAGCCGAACGAATGATGCACGTGTTAATGAGCGGCTGATCCGTTGCCTTTGTCGATCTAGTACTCGTACTGTAGCTATGTTTCGTTTTCGTGCCGCTCTTGTTCTCGTAATATTCTGTTGCAGACGTTCGTCACGCTGTTCTTGAGATTCTTGTGCACGACTTTCTGCAGTCCTGATTCTTTGAGCTGCATTTCTTGTTTCGATTTGTTCTGGTAATTGCTGAGCTCTTTCAACACGTTTGCGTCGTGACCCTTTGCTGCTCGCGTTGTTGAGGTTAGATTTTTTCGGTGGCATTTGACTGAAAATAATAATTTAAACGTTTAAATATTAGAAAGAGGAACTGAAAAACATGTTATCATAGCACATTGAAATAATAAGTGCAAAATAATTTTCAATTGAGGTTAAATAAAAATAATATAAAAATTTTTGTACAATTATTGAAAAAGTGTGGGTAGCTTTGTGCCATTTTCTCATTGATATATTAATTAACTTTTATTAAACTATGTGATATTACTTACATGTATAAATTAAAATTATTGTTCCTGTGCTCCTACTGTGGCTATGTCTCGTTCTCCTGCTGCTCTTGTTTTTATGATATTCTCTTGAAGACGTTCGTTACACTGTTCTTGAGATTCTTGTGCATGACCTTCTGCTGTCCTGATTCTTTAAGCTGGATTTCTTAATTAAATTTGTTCTGCCAACTGATGGGCTCTTTTAATACGTTTGCGTCGTGCCTCTCTGGTGCTCGCGTTGTTGAGGTTAGATTTTTTCCATGGCATTTGACTGAAAATAATAAATAAATCGTTTAAATATTTGAAAAAAAAAATTGAAAATCATTCTAATTAACTTTTATAATTATGTGATAATACTGACATGTAGATATTTAAATTATAGAGTTTAATTAATATGTCAATAAGAATTGAAATACTAATTTAATCGTTTAAATATCAGAAAAAAAATCTGAAAAACTTGTTATCATAGCACATTGAAATAATAAGTGCTAAATATTTTTTAATAGAGGTTAAATAAAAACAATAAAAAAAATATTTGTACAACTATTGAAAAAGTGTAGGAAATTGTGTATCATTTTTGCATTGACATTTTAATTAAATTTTATAATTATGTGATAATACTTACATACATATATTCAAATTTTATTATAAAGTTTTGATCAATGAAGCACAAATAAGTAAAAAACAGGATTAATTTCACTGTATTATCTTCATTATAATATGAATTCAATTTACACTTCAGTCTAAGTAATATGCTAACACCAAAAATTTAAAAAGTGGAAATAATTGAATTATACGGTATTTCGTTCACTACAAAATAAATTTAATTAATTTTATAGCGTCAACAACACGTGGTAATTATGCTGTTAAAATGTAGCTTATATGACACGTTCGTAGATTTACCATAGCAGCGCCATCTATTGATTACTTACTCAACCCAGTCGAAAGGTATCGACATCTGTTAGAATCATTTGGAGTTAACAGATAATTGTGACTGTCAAATAATAACAGACAAATAAATAGCAATAAATTAAAATTGCGACTATAATTTGAGATTTAAACTATCCTATCTCTCAAGTTGGATCGAACTGCACATGGTGTGCGAATTTTATTATAATCGGTTAAGTGGTTTAGGAGTCCATTGAGGACAAACATTGTGACACGAGATTTATATATATTAAGAAGATTAGCTGGTACAACGAAAAGTCAAAACAATTACCATGTTCATTATACTCGCACTTAGCTTTCTTGGAGCAATTTTAATAATGACGATGTAAGCTATCGAGACGTGAAATTAATTTACCGCACTTATCACATTGAAACTCTGTTATTTTCAGTAAATTATTCGGACAACTGCTTCTTTCATGTCTGCGCGCATTTTGTAGGTTCTGTAAAAGATGCGCCACAGTATTTGCACTGATGCGATGTACACTCTTCATTAATTGAAGTCTGGAATGCAGATGATGAAACTTCAACTGATGATGGAACAACACGTATCGTAGTCTCCTCTGCAGTCGGTACCGGGATCTCCACAGCTGTCGACACCGCAGCCATTGATCTCTCCGCTGTCGTGGTCTCCTCTGCAGCCGGTATCTGGATCTCTGACGCCATCATCATTGCTGTCATCGAGGTCCCCGCTGCTGACGGTAAACAGTCTATCCCGGTCGACATTGGAGCAGTAACTAAATCTCACGAAACTTACTGAAGAGAGCAAGTCCGTACTGCACCGCGGCCAGAGGTGAACTGAGGGTCCAGTCGTCTGAACCTCGCTAATATACCCACGGTCTACTGGTATACTACATGAGTCAAAATATTGTCTGTATTTAAAAATATTTTTTTTAGGTACCCTAAAATTTTAGAAATAAAAACACACGAGTTCAAGTTTTACACATTTATTTATAAAAAAATATACAAAAACACATTAGGTTAAATAATCTAGCATTTTCACAAGCAAAGTCTCTAATGACGCACGCACTGTCTCGTCGACTCCGGTTCCAACTGGTTCGTTGATTCCGGTTCCAGCTGGTTCGCAGGTCACGGGATCAGGAACACAGGTTTCCAGCTGGTCATCTTCTGCGACGTCCACAACTCTGGCAAGACATGGTCGATGACGTCTGTGACCACCACTGTACCATGGCTTTGTCTCAGTGCTATTGGAGACATATTCACTGCCTGAACTTCGACGTCGAGACGCACGTCGTTTGGACGTCTGCGTAGAAGCATCACAGGTCGCATCAGGTTGCAACAACCCCATGTTTGGTGTTGCACGTGCAGACGAGGCGACTACCTCAGCGATGCTAGCAGGAAGGATTGTGTGCGGTCTCATGTGATAGACAGCACAGTTTTCAGGTTCGCAACAATATAATAGCTGCTGAGTCGGTTCGTAGGACACAGGAAAGTGCGCAAACCGCCAATGCTGAGCGCCTCCATCACAGGTTTTTGTATATGTACGTAGATACCCGGAATCCCAGTAGCTGTACTGAACACTGCTGAAGCTAGGTCTTACGCTCACGTACACGTTAGCAGGATGAAACGCAAACATCTTCTTGCAGGTCGAACGTCAACTGAAGGCACGTACGGATGTACGTCATTTATATATGCAGGCTCCTACTAACACTGTGTGTGCCATTTCTGCATTAACTGTGAGTTTGTACAGGCACAGACACGTTCAAACTTGTCGTTTGACTACACGTCGTATATTGTGCTAAGCTTGCGCAGGGAAGGACAGCCGTAGTCGGTTAGTAGGTCTACAATTTCAACAGGTGCATAACACCACTTGCTCAGCTATTTCTTCTGTTCATGTCCGGAAAATTAATTGAACTCTTGTTATCTGTTGTGCCCAACATCATTTTACAGTTGGTTAATATTTTGTTTTACTTTTTATTTATAAGTGCAAGCAGCCTTTGTTACAGATATCATTGGATATGCTTCAATTTTGTTTAATTTTATTTTAGTAATAAACGTAATAATATCCTTTTTTTTGTGTTAAATAATTAATACAGAGGGCGAAGTTGGGCATACATATTACACTCTCTATATCCGATTAACGATTACTGCCATTAGCGCTACCATATTTCGGTTTGCTCTGTTGCTAAATATATTCAAAGAGCACAAACATTGTAGACAAACGTTTATAACGTATTGGGAAATGTTTAAAATGTACAGTAAAAAATTTTTTTATTTTTATTTTTTAATTAAAAATTTGTAACGAGAATTTTGGAAATGCATTGTCTTCATGTATTTAATGAAGAGCATCATCTAATAACATGTAATTCTCACATCTAAGGAAACTTAAATGAATGACGCCCCCTTGGTTTCAACCTTTCTGTCATCAAATGTTTTTATCGATTTGTAATAAAAATTTGGTATTGTTTGACCATGTACACAGAAATAATAAATAATTCACTGCATCTTACGAATAGTGAACCACTGCTATAACTAGCTGATCTTGTGAAATAAATTTTGAAGTTCAGGATTAATATATATTTTCTTTTAGTATGTAAACATATGTACTATTATTGTTAAAATACACTTTTTCACGGTCTTAAAAAATAAAAATAATAATAAATTAACTATAACCTATTATATTTACCAATGGTATATAAGGCGAAACTTTTCATGTTAAAAAGCCGGGTATTATTACCATGGCCACATGGACACAAAAGACCCAAGTTGGAATATGAAGTACATTTTAAGATTTCATTTTTAAGCTTCGATGTTATATTTTATTAAAGGTTTTTTTCGATTTATTGAAGTTACACTTCTTTAGACGCGTTATGATATATTGATGAGTGTGAATTTTTAAGATGTGCGCTCATCATGCAAGGAAATTTTGGCAGGATGAAAAAAAAAAAAAAGTCACATACATTAAAAATGCTACACACAAATAAAAATTATATGTTATTTTAAATCTTATACATTTATTCTGTTATTGAATATAAGTTTATATAAATTAAAATACATTCTGTTTGACTATTGGTGATATAAATTGTTTATAAAGTTTTCAAGTGTGTTTATATAGGTGAGGTTAAGTTAGGCCAACTGCATGTAGAATTTATTTTAGTATAAATAATAAATTATCATATAAGTATTTAATAACAAAATGGAATGAACTTTCAGCGCATTTATTGATTTTTATTACGAACTAAAACTCTTCTTAAAAAAATTTAGTAAAGTAAATCATTATTTTTATATTTGTGTTTATATTAATATCGAATCCTGATTATTTTTTAAAATTAATTAAATTGATTTTATTTTTTACCAACGTTATTTATAATAACACTCCGAACGTTTAATTGCTCTATTTATACTAATTGTTTTCTTCCAAAATTAAATTTAGTTTTTTAATACACCAAGTATATATAAATTATTACACACGAACATAGAAACAAGCGCAATTATTTATATAATAACTATATATACAATATGTGTATTTTGTGGTAATATATGATATATCCCTTTTAAACTACTAAAAAAAAATATTTTTCTTAATATTTGGGTTTTAAGTTTTACACATGAAGAGGTTTTGGTTTATTTGAATTTATATATGGTCATAGTTATGAAGAAGTTCGAAGAACCCTTTGTTTACTTGTGGTGGAGAAGTCATTGCAAAGTCGACAAATTTACTGAAAAATAAATAAACACGTACTTTCGTAAAAACTACAAAATTATTTTGTAACGGCCACAAAAAAATATATAAATGTTTTCATTTTTCAGTGTAATTTCTGACAGAGTAGACATATGGATAAGGAAGCGACAACTTGCTCTCCCAGGTCACTCAGGCTTGATGACAAAGTTTTGCCGGAACTGGAAGGTGGAATATTTAGTGTTTAGTTGTGCAGTGTCCTACCTCCCCGCGGGGGACTGCCCGTACGCTAAACAGCCCGAAAGCCGATGAAGTTGCCTTGCGATTCGCGCTGGAAGTTTGGAATCTCTCCGGTTCCCGCTCCGCAGCGGACGCGGAGTTCCCCTTGTAACTTGCTTAAACGCCTTAATGGTTTTGCGATATCCTTGTCGGATACCTCCCTCCTTCCCCTCTCTCTCTCTCATAGCGCCGCTAATGCACCTCCCACCCTTCTCGGACCGCGGTGCCGAGTTAGCCAACTCCCGGTATTCTACTCCTTCTGCTAAGTCAATCCACCACGCCGAGGGACAGGATCCCTTAGAATCTCCATCTGTCTCATCCTCTCCACGTTTCCTCCTAAGATGCAGGCGTTGGCAATGCTAATAAAAAGTAAGAAAAAAATGTGAGCGAGTCCTTCAATACTCGCGAGATATGTGTTATATCTAACTTCGGTAACAAGAAAATTCATGTGTTCTCATTTTGCAATCACATTAATAATACAAAACTCAGACACGAAATTTATAGTAGAATTCTTTAATAATGCAGAGCGTAATAAATATAAGCAAACTGTTCATTTAAACTACGTTTTTTTTTGGACGCGAATTACACGTAGTTTCCACATCCTCTGCTCAAATTCGCTGCTGGAGCAGCTACGTCGACTAGCTAAATTTTAAAATATACACTGAATCGGCTCCGATAAAAACTAAAAAGGCATTAAAAAATAAATATAGATAAAAACTAAAGAAACATGCTTTTAAAGATTATCAAACTAAAAAGTTAAAAATAATTTTTAAATTTAATTTATGACAATAGTATATAAGCAATACTAGTATAAATGAGAAAAAAGCTTGAGGCGCTTTGTGCCATATTTTTTTGTATATTAAGCGCCCCATGCTTTTTTCTCATTTATACTAGTATTGCTTATATACTATTGTCATAAATTAAATTTTAAAATTATTTTTAACTTTTTAGTTTGATAATCTTTAAAAGCATGTTTCTTTAGTTTTTTAAACTATATTTATTTTTAACTTTTTAGTTTGATATTCTTTAAAAGCATGTTTTTTTAGTTTTTTAAACTATATTCATGTATTATTATCATAGGGAAATGAGTTACCGACACTACCTATTACCATCTGAGATAACTATTTGGAGTTGCAACGTCACAAGGAAATGGTAAAGTCTCTCCGAATCATTTACAGTTAGATGTATGGATATAATCTTAGAATTTACCGAAAAAAAAAAAAAGAAAAAAAAAACATTTTTTTTTTTGGCGTGGCCGGGGGGAGTAGAACCCACAATCGCTGAATCCAAAAGCTGACGTTACAGTAGTCGCGCGCCTTAGAACGCTCGGCTAACGAACGTAATGAAATTCGTGGGACATTTTACAGTGATGAGCCACTCACTCTCTTAGTCGAAAGAGTTACAGACGGACAAACAAACAAACATACAGGTGAAGCTAATATAAAGCATGTAAAATGCGGTTCCCCGGCTATAGATCTGATTTTATAAAAAAATTATAGTAAAGTCTGGACCATCTTATTAAATTTCATTAAACTTTTAATACTTTAAAGTTTTCCTTTGGTTGTGTGAACTTTGGTTTGCGACATCCGCCACAGATTGCAACACCGTGGTTACACATTTCAGTTCCATGCGAATTCCGTTCCATTCACGAAAGTATTCCTAAAAAATTATATACCGAGAGCTAAGATGTTACATATTACAAATAATTGAAGAATATGCATGGTCAAAATGAAAATATTATTTTTTAATAAGTAGAATAAACGGAAGTTTTCTGTGAACCTGTATGTAGCTTGCATCAGTTGGAAAATGGCGTATTGAGAATGCCGTAGCTAGAAAACTAGCTGACTCCTGTGTCTCATAATATGCCACCTCGGATATATATTATACAATTATAATAATTATGGATTTACCGGGCATATGGGATTGCGACATCATATCTAGGGCAAATTAAGTGAGATGATTCTGTTTAACACATTATGCAGGTGAACACAATACAAAGTCATGAACCGAGTAGGCATTTTTGAAAGAGTAAGGAATTTCTGACCCGGCTGGAAATCGAACTCGTCCTCGTATGTACTGCCGCATATCACACATCTGACACGTTTATTAATAAATGAGCGATGCTTCACTCTACTATACATATTATTTCAACTTAAGGCAGAACAAATAAAGAATACAACAAAGACATTTCTTGAAAGATCTTATTATGAATTGTGCATAAAACATTTGTGGCCGCAATGAAATTAGAAGCAGGGAAATAGCAGAAATTTTCTCGTCACAAACAAAAGCAAATAGCTGAGGTGTGCTCCACCTCGAGGATGTCTTGGTCTTACTAAGTCAGTTATTTTATTGCTCTTTTTTCTTGGTCGCTTAGTCCATGCGCTAACGCAAAATATTTAAGTTATTTGTAACCTTCTGTATATGATAGTTTTCATTTAGCATATATCTTCTTATGTTATTTAACACTTGGTCCAGTTTATGTGTGTAAATGTGTCAACTATTAAGCATTTGTATTGCTTAAATTTCTATTTAACGTTGTGCATGTTCCAGGGGAGTACCATAATAATTATGTGTGTTTATGGTTAGGGAGCCTACCAAAAAATTAGTGACAGACGTGCTACAAGTATAGAACTAATGCGACAATTTATGTGTGTTGCATCGGCACGCGCGGGACACAAGCGCATGCGCGAAGAGCCGAGGTGTGATTAGGCTGAGCGCCACCTCGGGGCAGTTGCTGCTACCACCAGCTAGAGACTGCAAGACTGCACCTGTGGCTGAGCTGGCTGGACGTGGACTGTGAGGCCCGACCACCCGTGCCGGACCCACAAGTTACCAAGTGAAGCCGGCGACAACCTAGTTATTACATCTGTGAACTTTTGCAAGTTTTCCCGCAGGGGACCTTTAGTACGCCACAAACTAGTTACCCAAACATAATACTACTTTAACTGTTGGTTCAGTGAACAGACACTTCACTGTGGATGACTTGATTGAAAATTGCTCAATTGCTCGCAGTGAACAAACTTATTAGTATTTTGAGTGAGAATCCCTGCTACCACCTGGTAAAACTGACTTTTCGTTTACTTAAATCATTACGTCCCGTTTAGAGTCTGGACAGGTAATCTCACTCAAGTTAAGCGCGCCAATTCCTGCCCGGAGAGACTCAAATTTGACACTAGATAAGAGACTCTTAGTGTAAGTTTAACTTGGCTGACGTCACGGAGCTGTGGACGCAAATGCGCGGTTTGTGACGTCAGATATTCGCAGTAAATATAGGCATTTATCATTCATTTCCATACACTTTTGGTCATGTTCCAGCGCAAGTATTTTTCATGGAACTGGTTCAGTTGGTGAACGATATTTAGCTATGGACTTACGAAAAAAGTCATTATTTCGCATAACGGACATTTATTTAAGTTTCGTCGACTGCAAGGCAACATTAAAATTTTCTGTTAGTGTCTAGAGAAACGTTGTCAGAGGATAGATGGCCGGGGCACGTTTTGTAAAGCTGTATTTCCTCCGCAACATCCAACTTCAGTTTTTTTTGCGTCATGTTCGCGAGACACTATATTCCTTTTAGTATGTCTATAAGGTACTCCCAACAACCTAAATAAATATAATATTTTCGTAAAGACACTAGAGAAATGTTGTCGTTTAAGTCATCTTTATTTATGCCATGCGCATTTAATTTGAGTATTTAATTTATGAAAAAATATATTTTATCGTATATAGTTTGCTAGATAAGGTTTTGATGTAGAAACAGAATGAAGCCATTGTACTCATGTATGAAAGCCATATGTAATGTCGCTCCCTGTTCTCTTTAAACCGTAACCCGAGTAGTGTTTGCAGAATATTTTTAGATATTTTAGACTTTTGAAATTTAGATTTTCTTTGTGTTTCTACTAACAATGTGGGTCACAAAATCTGCTTAACAGAGTGCGCATTTCTTAGGCCCTTCACGCAAAGTAACTCCCTACCTAAACATGACCTCGTCATGAATCTATAATTTGAAAGATACAAATAGCGCACAATTTAACTGCCACAACAGTGTATTTCGACAAGTCTGAAAGAATCGACATTTTAAGAAAAAAAATAAGTCATGCATTTAAGATGCATTAAGTGGGCTGTCAACACACAGGACCCAGGTCAGTTCGGTAGTGGTGGGTAGGTAACTCATAGTTCGGCTCAAGTTTGACAAAGTTAAATGTCCTGAACATTTTTGGATAGTGTGCCTATTTTGAACAGCACTGACCTTTTGCAGATTTGTAATATTATTTTGGCTGTTGAGATAATAGTAAAAGCTAAACATTTTTCAAATGAGGCCGAACTTTTAAACAGCCTAATCACTAAGTCAGTGGAGCTGGCTCAGGAAATTGTGGTGGCTAATAGCGGTGAACATTTTCACTGAAAACAGTGTAGGCGCGATTTTTGGGAGAGTTAAGAAGGATTTGGTCAGGACCCAAGTGCAAGATTTTCAAAAAGAGAGCGAGACCGTGTTAGGCTTTATACATGAATACATGATGTATGACATTATGCGGCGGCTTTGGGGGTAAATTTTGAGGAGCATCAATCAATTGCGTTGATTTTGGAGAATCTCAGACCTAGCGTAAGAACCCAGTGTGGTTTCGTGGACAAGCCCAAATCCCTGAAGGAATTAAGTGGACAGTGCAGGTAGATAATCTGACTTTTGCGAGTACCCAATTTGAACAGCAGCTCCGTGCAGCTAAGTGCTACGAGCGCTTTGGCGCCTAGTGTTAGCAAGCTCGCAGAAATAACAATGTCACTTGTTTGAAATGTGGTATACCGGTTCATTTTGCTCGGAAATGTGAAAATAAGGAGAGCAAAGAGGCCACTTGTTTCAAATGCGGAAAACTGAGGCATTTTGCAGATGTTTGTGAAGGGAGAAATTTCATTATTTGGAAAAGGGCCACAGGGAATGTAGGTTCTGTGCTAAATGAAGTAATCTTGCTAGGGTCTGCTTTTTAATAAAAATTTTTAACAAATTTCGCTTTGGCAACATACATAATTTTGAAGTTTTGGAAAAGCGTGTGAGCCTTATACGTGTAATTGACGATGGGGGATAAACATATTCAGGCTTTGCAAGACACAGGGGAAAGTGGGTGCTTACTGGATCAGAAGTTAGTTAGCAGTTTAGTAAAGGAGCGACCCGAACTTCAAAACAAGTTGAGCTCAAAACGGGGATACGAAGCTCGTATGGTGGTCGGCAAAATATTGGGGGTTTAAATAAAAATTTAGTTGCATTTTCAAAATCCAAATTTCTCCTGGACTTAGAACTTCTAGGACATTCCCGGCTTGATTGAGATAATTATCCTGGGTCGGGACTTTCTAAGGTAAACTCAGGTTTGTGTAGTTATCGTTTAAAAAATAAGGTATAATCAGTTTAGGCAAGACAAACTAGGAGGCGGTAGTCGTTTTTGGAGGATTAAAAAGACTGCCCAAAGACATGAGCATGCAGAAGAAAGTGAGCATTGAGCAAACAGCGAAATAATTTGAGAATGTGGCCCAAGGTGGGGCTGTGCACAATTATAACACACAAAATCGAGCTTTTAGATGATCGACAAGTTCGATGCTCACTATATCAGTGCGCGGGCCCAAAAAAAAAATTTTAAAGGAGATTACTCGAGATCTCTAAAGATCTGATCTCAATGAATCTTCCACCTCGTCTTACACTTCACCCGCCTTCTTAGTGAACAAGTTCAGGGAAATTTCGTTCTGTCCTGGATCACAGAATTTTGAACAGTAAGACTAGTGTGGAAGTCTTCCCCTTGCCGAAGTTAGATGAAGTGCTCCAATATCAGAGCAAAGCCCAATTTTTAACGTTTTTGACCTCGATGACGCCTTCCACCAGTGCATGCTACTTCCTGAAAGTAAAAGAATATTTGCATGTGTCATGCTCTCAGGGTAATATCAATGAAAGTGTGTGCCCTTCGGCATTAATTTTGGTTCACAGTGTTTGTCCTGGATATTAAACAGTATTTTGTATGAGTACCAGTTTAAATTTGTAAGAAACTTTCTTTATTATATCGCCATATACTCCGACTTACTTCATAAACATCTGGAGCATGTGCGTTTGGTTTTGGCTAAGTTGCATGATGCCAGACTGACAATTAATCGGGAGATGTGTTAGACCAGGGGAGAGATAAAATTCGTAGTATTTGTGATTAGCCATGGCATGATGAGAATGGATTAGAAGAGAATTGCCACTATTGTTAATTTTCCAGCACCCAGTAACCTGAAGAAGATTTTGCGATTTCTTTGAATTATAGGGTACTTCAGCCACTTCATTGGGAACTATGCTGAGTTGTTCGCTTCGTTAAAACGCCTAAGAAAGAAGAGGTTTGAATTTGAGGGATGTAGGGGGGATGTAGAAAGTGAAGCCTTTAAAAAATTTTTAAGAGCCATAGCGCACCCCCCAATTCTCGCCTTACCCGATTTTGAGCAAACGTTCGTAGTTGAAGTAGACGCCTCCAGTCTGGCTATAGGCGCTGAACTCTTAAAGGATATTAGGAAGGGGCTACAACTTATCATGTATGCCAGCCGATGTCTGAATACTCAGAAGCCCTGGAATGATTAGAACATTTTTTTGGACTTGACGAACTCTATCTAAAAACTGACAAACATGCACTGACATAATTGTTTGTGCATCCTCATCAGCTCGTAAAAATCGGGCAATGGATCATGAGACTCACGTGATTTTGCTTTGACATCATCCATGAAAAGAGGAAAGAGAAATTGTGGTGATTATCTCTCGCGCATGTTCGATGAACAAGAATTTGGACCATTGAATGGCGAGGAGAGAAGGGAAATATGTAAATATGTGTAGAGACGGAGTTGTTTGTGCAGTTAAAGGATGGAGTAGGGGAGGATTTGGAAATAATTGAGGGGATTAATAATAATAATAAGATAAAAAAAATCGGCTACAAGGAGGGCTGCTATACTATGTAGGAGAAGACGAGGATAAAAAGGTTTTTGTAACCAAAGGTATAAGAGTCATGCTGTTAAAATATTTATACGATGGTGTTATAAGGAGTCATGGCGGAGTCCAATAAAATTGGGACAAAATTAAAAGTGTATTTTACTGGAAAATTTTGAATATAGATGTCGATAGACGTGTAAGTACCTGCCATGATTGTCTGTTGGACAAGCAAGCCACTAATACGAAAGTATGAAAGCACTCAGTGAAGTTAGGGTCGAGATCATGGAAAAGATTTTTTGTAGACATTTTCGGGCCTCTACACACTCTAGATCTGGAAATACCCGTTTGCTCATTTTGATACATAAGTTCACTAAGTTCATCATCCTTATGGGGTGTTGGGACATGACTTCGGATCAGGTAGTTAAGGCCTTGTCGGCGACAGTCTGGCACATATTTGGGGGTCAAGAGAGTTTAGTATCAGGCAATTCTACCTACTTTACGAGAAAAAAAGTTTCAGGATATGTATTTTGCAGGGAGCATACAGCACAGTTCCTATTATCACGCACTCAACATTCTGGAGAGAGTTAGTAAGATGGTTAAGATGGTGATCACCATTTACCATTAGAGACACCATCGGCGGTGGGATGAAAGTCTAAGTTTTTTTTAATTATTGCCTTTAATATGACTTACTATGATGTGACTAAGTTGGCCCCCGCTGAGTTGTTCCTGGGGCGGGAACGTACACATTCTATATTGAACATATGGGAAATGTCAGAGAAGTTATATTTGACCTCAAGACCTATATTGTTAGAAAGAAATTGGGTGGAAGCGCGCTGCAAAATTTAGAGAAGGCGCAAAGTAAAGTAGCTAAAGGGGAGAATTGACAACCACTATAAAGATGGTAACATGGTAGGATGCCTACAGTTTCTGCTAAGTAAGAAGGCAAACTTTTCGAAAATTTGAGTACAGTTATAGTGATCCTTTTAAAGTATGTAAATTTTTGGGATCCAAGACGGTGTTGGAAAGAGTGGACAACCCTCGAATAGAAAGAAAGGCACATATCTCCCATTAAAAAGGTTTCAAGGAGATGGGAGATGCATTGTTTTTCGTGTGAAGTCATTAGCTAATGTATTTTTAGACTTGGCATTTGTTTCAATGCGTAAACCATCAACAAATTTTGAAAGGAAATTAATGTATTTGTTGTGCTCTGTTATTTCTATATTCTTGCATGTTTATTCCTATCGTTTGCACATACATTGAATCGTTTGTTGTGTCATTGCAATAAAATATAGAGATTAGTGACCCGATCCCATGTTCAGGATTATAAATAAATAGATATTCGCCGATCTGCTGGTGTTCAGGTCTGTTTCTGAGGATTTGAAGACATGTTTTTTTTTAAGAGGGGTTGTTAAGTTATCCTCTGCCTCGAGTCTGTCATTTTCTTTATTTTATTAGTTATTTTGGTGCTCTTCTATCTTGGTCGCATACTCTATGCACTAATGCATGTGTGGCTCAGATTTAATATTTAGGTATATCTAACCTTCTGTATAAGAAAGTTTTCATTTAGCATATATCTTCTTATGTTATTTAACACTTGGTCCAGTTTATGTGTGTAAATGTGTCAACTATTAAGCATTTGTATTGCTTAAATTTCTATTTAACGTTGTGCATGTTCCAGGGGAGTACCATAATAATTATGTGTGTTTATGGTTAGGGAGCCTACCAAAAAATTAGTGACGGACGTGCTACAAGTATAGAACTAATGCGACAATTTATGTGTGTTGCATCGGCACGCGCGGGACACAAGCGCATGCGCGAAGAGCCGAGGTGTGATTAGGCTGAGCGCCACCTCGGGGCAGTTGCTGCTACCACCAGCTAGAGACTGCAAGACTGCACCTGTGGCTGAGCTGGCTGGACGTGGACTGTGAGGCCCGACCACCCGTGCCGGACCCACAAGTTACCAAGTGAAGCCGGCGACAACCTAGTTATTACATCTGTGAACTTTTGCAAGTTTTCCCGCAGGGGACCTTTAGTACGCCACAAACTAGTTACCCAAACATAATACTACTTTAACTGTTGGTTCAGTGAACAGACACTACACTGTGGATGCATTATTTATTAATTGCTCAATTGCTCGCCGTGAACCTACTTATTTATATTTTGAGTGAGAATCACTGCTACCAACTGGTAAGACAGACTTTTCGTTTACTCAAATCATTGTGTCCCTTTTGGAGTCTGAACAAGTAAACTCACTCAAGTTAAGCGTACCACTTCCTGCCCGGAGAAACAACTTACCGCTCACATTTAACTCTAGTTTAGGGACTCTTAGTGTAAGTTGATCTTGGCTGACACCACGGGGCTGTGGATGCGAATCTGAGGTGTATAACGTCAGAAAATCAACTTTAATATATGCAGTAATAATTTCCATAGACTTTTGGTCATGTTCGAACGCAAGTGCTTTTCGTTTTAAAATGTTTAGTTTTTGAACGAGATTTTCGCCAAGGACTTGCGAAAACGTTACTCTTTTGCATAACAGACATTATTTTTCGATTGTGAGGGAACATTACCATTTTCTGTTAGTGTTCAGAGAAACTCCGTCGGAAGATAGAAGGCCCGGACACGTCTCTAATGCTCCATTTTCTCCGCAACAACTAACTTCAGATATTTTGCGAAGTATTCGCGAGACGCCATATTTCTATTAGTATGTCTATTGGGTACGTAATTTTGTATATGTCGTGTGTATTTATGTCATGTGCATGTAATTTCAGTATTCATTTTATGAAAAACTTCGCTTTGTTATATATAGTTGGCAGGATAAAGTTTTGATGTGAATACAGAATGAAGCCGTGGTAGTCATTTATGAAAGCCCTAAGTAAAATTGTTCCATGGTACTCGTAGTGTTTGCAGGCTATTTTCAGATATTTCAGATTTTTGCAATTTCTATTTTATATTGTGCTAGCTGACCCGATAGACTTCCTGTCATCATTTCAAACTGGAATACTATACTAATAATTATTATTTCTATTAATATATATTTTGATATTGTTATGTTTGTAATTTTTTATTATCTCTATAACATGTTGTTTACTGTAATGCTTCTTGATACACAACATTGTAAGTTTAATTAACTGGCGCGCAAATAAATAATGCTGATGGTTTTTCGACACAGGAACAGGTGACATACGGTTGGCCATGTGAAAAACATGTATTTTCAAGATTAATGCCACAAACACTTGACTGCCCTTGAGATTTATTTATTGACATTGCAAATACAAGCCGCACTGGAAATTGCAACCGTTTAAAGTCGAATGGCATGTCTTTCGGAATCATAGGGATGCGTGGAGTCAATAAATCTTCGCCTTTATACTTCCCTTTTAAAAATGTGGCTTCGATGATGTTGTTTATTAATTTCTTCACCCCATGCCGGGTGCCATTACAAATACGTGTCTGGTTTATGTTTCGTAACATTATGATTACCGATCCGATTTTTAGTTGCAGATTATGAAGTGGTAATCCGGGAAATTCCAGGGAATTTAAAAATTCCATTGGATAGTTGACACCATCATCTTGGTTAGTAACGGAATCAACCGATTTGTATGTCATCAATTCGCCAGCTATCTTACTTTGAATTTGAAAATTCATTTCGTTGACATCATCGTTTTTTGCAGCCTATATAACACGTTCACTTAACCAAACATGATTTTTGTAATTTTCAGCAATGTTTGGGAAAACCATCTCGATGAGTTCGGACTTTGATTCAGTAAAGTGACCAAAATTGGCAGGGAATGTAATGTATCCAGACGATTTTACAACGTGAATTTTGCCATTACCAATATCGAGAAAATGGTTTGGAAAATACTTCACCAGATTCGTCATTTTGCAATACGATTCGCATATTCATATTTAATTTTAGTGTCTTGACGTATTACCATAAAATGAGCGACTTCAAACATGCATTAAGTTCGTCGGCTGGCGTTTATCAAAGCATTACTGGCAATGTTTGTCGAAAATCACCTGTCAATAGAATCAACGCTCCACCAAACCGGTTTTGGTTGTTTCGTAAATCTTTCATTGTGTGGTTTAATGCCTTTAAAGATTTTTTGTGTGTCATCGTGCATTCATCCCAAACGATTAGTCTGCTTTACTGTAACACTTTGGCCATCGCAGAATTCCTCGAAAGGTTGCAAGTTGTAGTTTCATTAACTTGCATGTTTAACTGCAATTTGAGTGCTGAATGAGCTGTCCGACCGCCTTCCAACAATGTTGCTGAAATACCTGATGATGCAAGTACAAGTGCAAAACCGTTTTGCTATCGAATCTTTATCAAAATCAATGATATTAAGAATGTTTTTCCTGTTCCAACGGGCGCATCTAAGAAAAAAATTTCGCCAGTTCCATTGTTCACTACTTGCATGAGTGTATCGTAGGCATATTTTTGATGCTGATTTAGGAGAGTTACGTGTCTTTGAACGGTTTCTCTTAATGTTTCGCAATCGTATTGTGTTTCGCGACTCAACTCTTGATTAAATTCGTCGTGCTTTGGGCGATTGGCGTTGTCATTCCTAATTGTAATAATATTTTTTTGGTAAGCATAAAGCACATGTCCTCAATTAAAATTAATGCTTCATGGTGAATTTCTTCGTTTATTTGAAAATCTGCATTCAATGTTCTAAGACGCATCTGATGCAATATATCTTCGGCCATATGATCTTTATATTTGTTCCATATATCAATCGGTGTGGATGGGAAGCATGTGCACAAAATTATAGCAAACAATGTTCTTATTTGTTTAGCATTTGACGACATTACAGCATCTTCGAGTGTGTGGTCCCAATGAGCGTCATTCTCTAGCAATCCCAAATGTTGGCAGGCTACTCTGTATGTGCCACACAATACACCATTAACTGTTCGCAGATGTTGGAATGATGTTGGGCCACGAATATTTACTAACAGTAAACGCAGATAAAAACACTCATCTTGACTGGGATAGACTGTGTAAAGACGTCATAGTGCATCGGCGGAAAATATTTGTGGGTAACCTGGAACTGGCTGCCCTTGTTTCCGTCGTTGAAATTTCTTTGACGATTGGTTCCAGGTATAATATCTTAGCATTTCAGAGTAAAGCAGCGTTCTGGCAAAGTCATAATTCTGGCAAATTTCAAATAAGCTGGTCAATGTTGTTGATGGTGGCCTGTAAAATCGTTGTAATACATTCTCAGTTGTATTACTGTTTGACCATTTTCCAAATGTACGGCCAGTAAATCAACAAATTAAAAAAAACGCCACATATCTTCGTTACTGTTAACATAGCGGCCCATTTAAAATTGAGTGACTTCATCGTTTGAATTTTCGGCAGCTACTCCGAACATAGCCAAGTTACTACATTTGTTCACGTACTTGCAAATGTACTTAATAGATTCACGGACTGGCAAAATTTGACTTTTTTGTGTGCTTTAAATCTCCTTGAGAGTAACGGCGAAAACGGAACAACCCAACGATTATCAACTTAAATGTCCTGTTGATTCACTTTGACTATTGTTTACCTTCCATTGTCATCTGTAGATCTGCGGCAATAAAGTGGACAACCATCATTTCCAGTAATTGTTTCTGCAACCAATTGTCTTAGGTAGCGTTTTGAACATTTCCCTTAAACTATACACGGACAAATAGGATTTTATATTCCACACGGAACATGAACCATATTTTTTGTATCACTTCATGTAACAGTGGATCTTCATCATTATCCGGAATTTCTACTGATAGTACATCGTCGATTTTATTCGGTCTTATCCTCTTAACCAACCAAATGAGGATATGTGAATGTAGCAATCCGCGCTTTTGCCACTCGACTGAATACATCCAACAACGCGTCTCTCCGAACACGCAATGCTTGACAGTAAAATCTATGAGTGATTTCAATTTTCTTATGAACACCGTTGCTGTGATGTGGCGATCGATGGGTGATTAATTAGAATTGTTTATTAGAATTTATGTCCACTGTGGATTGCACGAGAACGTGATAAAAAAAATATGGTGTGCCATAATGATGTACATACGACATAACATCTTGTGGCGTATTCATGCATATGCCGAGGACTTCCGACGTTTGTTGCTGGGAGAGTAGTTGTTCTGCCGACATTCTGTGCATTTCCGTTAGCATTAATTGCATCCCGCAGATGAACGTATTCCTCGGAACAGAGTTTTGCCTTGTTCAACCTGATATATGTCAATCGCTCTGTCTCAACTTTCACGTACATATCCACAGCATATTGGTGAAATAGACGCCGACATTTTAATATGTGGTTGTCCTCATTTTCCCGAACCATCAGTCGGTATGAATAGTAATTCATTGAACTAATTTTTTTGTTAGTTTCTGCGCCTGTAATTGGATTTATCAGCTACATTGAAAAATGATACCCATCTTAACCTTGCCAAAATATGATAGGATATTGTAACGCATCATATGATAGATGTGTTTGGAGACACGCTGCAGTTGATCGTTCCGCCGATGTAAACAATATCTCGATTTTCTAAATTTTTACCCACGACGACAATAGCGACTTCATCAATTGTTGGCACATTAAAACTTTTTGCGTGTTGTCCTACAGGCGTCTTATCGGCTCTAATGACAATTTTGTGGTTATCATATGGCATGCGATCTAATGCGGTCTAGAATAATGTAACTAATTCGTTGTGTTGATGGAAAAATATTTGGTGTTGTTCCACAATTGGTCTTTGCACTGAATTATTGTGTGCACAACGCTGATCAACTTGTCTTGCTGAATCGTCCATAAGAAAGTTGTCAAAAATTTTTAGTCACTGTCCGGCGTTGGCAATAAGAAACCTGTTTGATAATATATTTGACCCTGAACTTGAAAGCGGGCATAAAATTATCTCGAATAATTTTTGTTGCACCAAATGAGGTCACTTGAAAGCAATTATTGTTTTGCTGGATATGAGTAAAAAAATGTATGGAATCTGGCTCATTTCCAGAAACCAACGAATGTAGTGTGTCTGGTGGCACTTCCAATGTCATCAATTTGACCCGGCCGCTGGCGCAACACAATCCAGGGGCTTCATTTTTGAAATTCAATGCCTTGCAATGTGAACATACAACGTTCATAGGACCAATAACAACGATTTTCTGTGATCTGTAATCGATTGGCACGTTATAATTGAATGCAGCTCGATGTGGATCAAATGCAACATTTCTATGTTCTTTATATCGATTTCGTTCAAGTTCAGTTCGCGCTTCGCCTTGCTCATCAGTTTGACATGCTCTTAATTATCTTTGACTTGCGGCATTGCGAGTTCTGAGACCTATATTTGTACTTCTTGACATTTTTAACATCAAAATTTCAACTGAAAATTATAACTGAACAAACTTAAAACTCCATAAATTTTCCGATTAAATCGACTGTTCAGTGTGCACTAGGAAATGAAAACCATAATTAATTAAAATATAAATAATTAAACCAAAATGGTTTAATTTTACCTCATCAAAGATGTCATTCCGACCAGGGAGCTGGATAAGGGTTATAATTCGTTCTTAATGCCGACCACGGATTTCCATGATGCAGTCCATGATTCGGTCCGATACAAATAACTAACGAAAACGAGAATATAACGCAACGCTATAATTATGTGATCTTTGTAAACGATATTGGCGATGTGCGATCTGTCTGAAAAACTGACAGACAACTGTCAAACAACTGACAGTTATTTCAAACGTACTTAGCAAAGAGTATATGACGTTGGGGCTAAGGTTACATTTAAAAAAAGTTTATAATTAAGGTCGTCATTAATTTTTCTTAAATTTTCTAACTTTCTGCGCAATTTTCTTTTTTTTTTTTTTAATGTAAGAACCTTCTACGAAGTATTAGAACACATTAAAAAAAAATAATGACATCGGTAAAGCCGTTGTCAAATTATAGCATGACCAAGAGAAATAGGGGTTAATTTTTATATATATATATAGATTTCTACTCAATGTATTGTTTACATATGTATCGATTCCCGTCATGGTCGAACAGGCATTTTTTGGAATTTGGGAGACGTGACAGAAGATGCGGTCTACCGGTGTAGTTTGCTTGAGCTACTCTCTTTTCGTGAAAACTTCTTTCTAATGTATTATTTATTTTTGATCCTACTTTCCATTAGTTATTTTCCCCCCATCCCCTACTTTATTTACACCTACTCCACCGTTGCAGAATTATAATATTACTAATTTTCCTTTTCAAATTGTGCTACTATTAAATCTTAAAAAACGCAAGGTAAGAGTTGGTAAATTTAAGAATTTATTTTTCTATCAATTTCGTTTTTTAACTGTTTTAGATTTTAGTTTACTAATTTATAACAATTTTAATAGCTAAAACTTGTAACAAAATTATGTTTTGAAAGATTTATTGGCGTGAAGAAAATGAATTTACTGTTGGACATAAATGTTCTTTATTGCATTTAACAAATAATTAAAAGTATGTACATTAGTAAAAAATAAAACTTACACTACTTAAATCCTCTTTAACTTTAATTGAATGATGCTACTCGCTGCCCGATAACTGAATTTGAGGTAGTGTCCGTAAGGACTCCTCTACACCATCTTTAAATGCAAATGAACTTCAACTCGATTCAGTAAGCGGTTTATGATGTTATAAATACTGACATTACTGCGACGTCACGCCACGCTAATTTTCTCCGGTATATTGTATTTACTGCACATAACGCCGCTCCCAATTACCTTTCCGTTTATGAGCGGATCCCGTTAAACGTAGCTAACGCAAGCAAAATGATTTCAGCACCTATAATTCCACTAAAAATAGAAAAATATATATGCTATTTTTAAAAATTAATTTATTACCAAAATGTCAATTAAATAATGTAAAATTTCGCTTATATTTTATGATGTACTGGTGAATTCTTTACCGATGAATCCTTAATGAAAAAACTCTTTAAATTCACTATTTCAGTCAGTGAGAAATTTTCCATTAAATTAAATCTGAAATATTTCATTATTAACACAACCTGTTGTATCAACAAATAAATACTTTTCCGGCAGTCATGTGTTTAAATTAACAAAATTTCAAACGATATTTACAATTTCATGTTGATTTGACAACATCAAAGTCAGCGTGGAAAGAGGGGAGCAAATCGTTCTTTCCTAAAAGGCCGTATCGGAGATTCGGTTAGTATTCTTAGAAATATTGAATAGATGAACCTAAATGGTCGATATTTTTTTAAGATGTACTTTTCATAGATCATTTATGTGATATGGTTCTTTGAGAAAGTATTAAACACAGTCATTGAAAGGATTTTTCACCTTAGATTGGTAAAATTCACGTGTTCTATTATACCTACATGGAATAAAAAATAAATTTTTAATAATCTTTGTATGAAACGAATTTTTTTTATCCCTGAGTTCAAACATCAATCAATAAATTACCAATTCGATATCCAATTTTGTATAGAGAATAAGAATCACTAAGCGATAATGGTAAATGTTAATTTTTTACGTTTGCTAAACCCTTCACTGATAATTTTTCTGTTCAAAATTGGTAACTAAAGAAGTTAATAGGACATTAAAAAATTTCACAAGCACCACCTTGAGATAAAAAAGGGCCCTATATTATTTTTTATCTTGAATTAATTTTCACGTAAATAAAATTTAACAAAGGTTAAACCGTGATAATTATTTATATTTTTATAACTCACAGAAAAATATGCGGCATATTGAAATTCCTAAGGAAAATTAATAATTAATACAATAAATTGTATTGTAAAAGTATAAAATTAGATTGAATTCCATTCTTTGAATGATTCTTGCAATGTAGAATATTTATTTAATATACAGTTTTAGACAAGTACCGTTCTGATAAGACTGTACATTATAAGAAACAGCAATAACAGATAAAAATATAACTATGCCAGCATACAGAAAACAAGCCATGATAAAATTTCGAAAAAATTATAAACATAAGAGAGTACAAAAATTGTGTGGAAAGTATCGTATACAGATGTGGACAAGTGTTAGTGTTACCTCTACGCTGCATGTCCTGTATGTGTACTATCAGTACATTGCATGTACTGTGTGTGTACTGTAATTTCATTGTGTGTCTATTGTGTGTGTACTCTCTGTTAATTGCGTGGGTAATGTGTATTCTTGACCTGTCCATTGTTTGTACTGTGAGTCCATTGAGTTTACTGTGTGACTGTGTGTTCATTGTACTTTTTGTTTTATTGTGTGTGTTCAGTGTGTGTACTGTATATACATTGTGTTTACTGTGTTAACTGTGTTTACTGTGTGTATTGTGTGTTCATAGTGTGCATTTTTTTTATTTCTTTTGTTGTATGTGTGTCGTTTCGATAAATGTGAGTAGTCGAATATCTAGTAGCTTTGAATATTTTTTGGTTCAAAATATTTTGGTCTTGATAAAACAATTTTCACGGATTATTGGTCCTTAGTAAGCGTAAAACATTTTTCTATGGTCTAATTGCTTTTAATTGATTTAATAAATTATTTAGTTCTGACAGTTTGGAGACCTTGTCTTGACTCCTTGAAATATTTTATATTTTTTATAAAGGAAGAAGGCCGGGTGGTCCGAAGATGTCTGGTCTATAAGCCTGACATTGTACATGACCTGTCCTCGTGGTTCTAAGACACTTGGATATACCTCTAACATAGTACAGGACCTGGTTTGAAGTTATTCCAAGTATCGAAAAATTAGACTTCCATGGTAGGCACATCGACGGACAGAAATATTGTTTAGAGTGGTTATTCGTAGAGAGAATGATTATTACTCCACGAAAGTTAATTTAAAACAGAATTTAAAATTTATTTCATGCTTTAGTTTCTCTTCCCACTGGCCGAGAGTCAAACAAGGATAGAAATCCATCGAGTCAATCATTTTTCAATAACTGATTTTTTTATGAATTTTCGATTTTTTTCTGAACTTCTAGGCCAATAAAAACAAATTGCCAATATGGCGGTCAATAAGTGATCATTTCTTGCTGGAGACTGATGTATATTGAACCAAGGAAAGGAACTGATCAAAACATCAGAAGCCTATATTGATTTTAGATTTTTGAATTTTCCTGAATTTATAACAAAATAATTACGAATTTACTAGATGGCACGCAAATTTAAAGATGGCGCGTGCCACAGTAATAAATGATTACTGCATTATAGTGAACTGTATTCGAAATGCGTTTTAGTTAAAATTTTTTTAATCAATTTTTTAAAAATTTAAATTTTTTACTCAATTTATAGCAAAAAAAATAAATACGGACTTTTAATATGGCGGCCTTGACATCATAATCCAAGATTCCGGAATTTTATTTATTATTTTATTAGTTTCAAAAATTTTCCTATTAAAATCAAATAATAATTACGGATTTTAAAGATGGCGTCCGTAATGAAAATTGCAACGGTTATGTAACAATTTAAAATGGAGGCCATGTCATGCTTATGACAAGTGTCATGGTCATGACCTCAGTGGCATATAGGGGCTTGTAGATTCGGACTTAAAGCCGCTTTGCAGACCTTTCAAGCAACTAGCAATTCTGAGGACTAAAAGGGGAAGTTTTCCTTAAAAACGGGAATAATTTATCTCGAAATAGGAACATTTTTGTTTTTGGATTTTTGAGATTTTTGGCAGATTTTTTTTTCATAAATACTGAACATTTGGCGAATTTTGACAATGTTTGAACAAATTTGGTCAAATTTTGATTAATGTTTCGACATTTTTGGCTAATTTTGTAGGTAAATGACATACAAGATTGCCATCGTGACGTCGTAATCCAAGATGGCGGACCTCGGCTACCGGCTCCACAGCTTGAGGCCTGCCCCAGGACCGGCTTTTACTTACTACTAAAGTCCATTAACAGATTATCATTTTGACGTATACTTTAAATAAGTGTTATATATTGAACGCAGATTTTTTTTTATGCTTTACCACATGCGAGTGTGTTTGGACGGCCGTAAGGTTCGTGCCTTTGAAGGCAAGTTAGATCTAATAAACAGTGATACACGAATCTAACTTTGCGCAAATTCAAGCCGTTTGAAGTCCATTATCTCATTGAGTGTCGGCGCGCGGCAAGCAGTAAGTAACTATGCGTAAACGGTCGAAGAACAACCGTCAAGAGCCGAGTCCGCTGGGCGCCTCGCTAACGAGCTCTTTGCAAATTATCTCTCGCCCTTTGAAGGGTCACGCTAAGCCCAGCCTAACGCTCTCTCCTCCCCCAACCCACCCAATCTTATTGCTAGTCGGCCAGTGGGCACCGCCCACGATGCCTCTCTCGACCAGTCGCGTGCGAGAAGTGTCAGATTCACTGCTCCCCAATCAGTCCCACAATATATTCCAAGTTCACCAGCTCGCCCTTTGAAATTTCGTAGTCAGAATTAAAGAAAAATTAAAATTAAAATGACAAAACATGTATTTAGAAATTTCATACATTTTCAAGAAATTTTTTCATTTTATATTTTGCTGGCCTATCCCAATAAAATTTAATTTTACTTAAAATATCCTAGTCATGCGAGCACCTCCCTCCAGAGTTTTTGCGAAGTTTTTTATTTTCCTTAATAACGTTTTTACAAAGATAATATTTATGTAGCCTAACTGTTCTAACAAAACCAACATTAATTTAATATTAGATCACCGATACATGTGAAAGCGCAACGTTCCAGGTATATTAATGTAAATAACGAACTAATGAGTATTTTATTAATGTAACACACCTAAAGTAATCAACATTTTTCTTTTATGACAACGAAAACCAAAGTTCGTGTTATAAGTTATTCGTTTTTCAATGTTTAAAAGGCATGGAGATCGTTATAGGTGCTAAAAAGGGAACCAACAAAGTAATAAGAATTATCAACTTCACTTTTTTGGCATATAAAGCAATAGTAAACCTGAAGTTAACCAAATTACAGAAACTGTGTTCACTAGTTTTAGCATTCGAGAAATGGATTTTCGTAGCTGTAACTGCTAGTTCAATATTAAAATACCATATGTTCTGTGGTTTTTCACTTTTTTTGTTGTATTAACTATTTAAATTTCGTTTGAAAATGAATCACTTGCTACGTTGTATATCTTACTTTCAAACACATCTGAACGAAACGCGCATGAACATTGGACTTTGTACTTTTATATTTCCGTTGCATAAAGACTGCGCGCATGTGGTCGCACACTAAAATTACACTTTCTACGCAGCAAATAAGTAAAATTTCGAAAATCTGAGACTATAGAACGCGGTTTATTCAGGGCGTCATTGAATATATGTATATATATATATGTGTGTGTGTATGTGTGTGTGTGTAAGTATGTATGCATTTATATATATATATATAGTAAATAGAACAGAATTATTTATGTAAAATTACAGGTATTTATAAATGTGTACAATACATGAAAACAACTGTAAAACTACAAAATAGTGTTCGCAGTAATACTGGGTTCAGATACTTACCCGGGAATTTATGCTTTGAGTTGTCCCGGTACCTCCAATAGTTAAAAGTGTTTTGTAAACCATTCCCTGAATATCTTTTCAGTATATATTAATTGCGCAGATAATGAGCATGATAAATCAAAATAAAATCAAGTTGTTTAGTATCAGATATCTTTTAAAATGTTATAAATATAAATCCTTCAATGAATCTTAATTTTTTGTATTGAATTATGTGCCAATTTTCGTAAGAAATAGTAACCAATTTATAGAATTTTTTTTCATATATTAAAAATTACTATAGCCATGTGTTGTATAAATTAACAATATCAGTCTAGTATTTTACAAACTCTTTTTGGCAAAAGTTTTCAAACGGAATCTTATGTAAGGCAAATATTTTTTTTTTTCAGTGCGGGGTTGAGTGAATCTTATGGTTTCTCGTCGCGTGACAGGCGGGCATTATTCGCATTATTGCTGGGGCCGAGCGGGCAAGCGCGTAACAACGTATGCGAGCCCCCTTCCGTGAACACGCAACCCCCTCGCCATGCAAATCCACCCCTCGGCCGGCGTATTTATTCGCTCTTGTTTCGCACCGCAGTGCCGTGCGTATCGCCATCGCCCAAGGGCGGGGTAGTTTCGCGTATTGATCTAGCTGCAGGTTAAGCCTTGCACACCTTTACTGTAACTACTCTCTCCACTTGAAACAGCACAGTGAGCCCACGCTTATTAGTTACCGGTTGAGATAAATTACTAATATTTTTAATATACCAAGAGATAATATCTAATTGAGAAAATTAATGACGCGGGTATGATCTCAAACAAAATAACTTTTTCCACACGAATAAATAATTTGCATATTCTTTGAATTAAAAAAAAGTCCTTAATTTTTATCGGGTACATTATTAACAAACTTTCAATTTAAATAATTCTTAAACTTGAAGCTTACCGATAGTAAGGAAGTTTATGACACTTAACTAATTTGTCCAAATGAGAATAGATCCTAGCTCAATGCTACTTTGTTGAGCCACAATCATCCACAGCTATACTCCGATCGAGAAATATTCACGCTCACTGGCTCGTAACTGTAATACGGTTTGTGATTTAGTTAATGAAATAATAATTAGTGACAAAAAATTACCCATGTAAAACTAAAGCTTGAAAAGCATTATACCAGCAGAACTATTTAGTTACAAGCTAAATCAATACTCACATAATACTGTTTAACAATATTGATTTACACAAGCAATTAAATTAATAATACATACATGAAATAATAGTATTAGGTTGATTTCATATAAATACGTCCTATTTTAGCCTGACCATGGTGCAACTTTCGGAACTGTTTTATATAGTTTATAATATCATGGTCCATAGACCACAAAACAATCCCTAACTCAAAGGTTTATTTATATATATGTGTATCACAATATTGTAGACACGAAAATTTTCGAATTTTTTTTCACAAATAACTTTCATTATTATACATAAAATCTAGTATTGGAAAATCTCGGTCGAGTTCGTTAATGGACAATAAATATCCGACCAAAGATGTGGAAATGGGGAAGATTAAAAAAAAAAAAATGCTGTAACTCCTATAATATGGAAAATATCACATCTGTTTGAACATATTATAACAGGTAGGAGTAATGCTAAAATATTTTGTCTTCATAAGATTGTTGATACGACCAACCATTACTGCAAGGGATTGAAAAAAACAATGGATAGTGAGAGAAAAATCATAACACCCTTCGTAGGCACATCGATTTCGTTTGGATATTTTTTAAATCTTATGATTTTAACTTTTGTCAAAGACAATTTTTGATTTGACGAATCATTTCGGCAAGGGTTTGAAAAAATGAGGGGTAGAATTTAAATAATATAAATATATAACTCTTTTTGTAGGTACACTATCAAATCCGTTCAAATTGTTTGTTAATCTTATAATTTTTACCTAAAATTTTAGTCGGAAACAATTTTTGATAAAACTAATTATTACTGCAAGGGGTGTAAATAAAAATGGTAAAAAGGCAATTTCTTATTACTTTTTAATATATATGCTATCAATTCCACTATAATGTATGTTAAACCGCCTAAACTATTATCTAAAACCTTTGGCTAAAACAAATTTTTGATGACACTGTATATTACCATAAAAACAATGTTTGAAATTTTAAAAAAAAATTCTTAGTGTCAAATTTCTCGGAATTAATTAATAACCATCTTAATTTTACCTTAAACCTTTGACCAAAGAAAAATTATACGACTATGTACTATTGCAAGGGATGAAAAATAATGTTGGAAGATCTAAAGTAACTCCATAACTATCTTAGTAGGCATAATATGCAATTCATTAAGAGATTCATTGATGGATGCATGAAGTTAAAAATATTCAAATTTTACACTGCATGAATATGAAAATAAATTCGAATCGATCTTTTTTGGATATTGGCGAACATAAGTATAGGATGTTATGTAGCTACATTAAGTTCTTAAAATGTTCCAGTATTTTAGTGAAGTTTCCAAAATATTTCCAGAATAATTATGTACTTCAAAATCAACCTATGCCTGTAGGCTGTGCCACAAGGGGTTTTTTTTCTTTCAAAAATATGGCCCGTGGCACGGTGTACAACAATAAGCTCAAACCCCGCTGTGTTGCCCTCTGCCCAAATACTCCCTAAAGTCGGGGTGGCGTCAGGCACAGGCGGGTCCATACCACCGTGACCCGCCTATCCCTGCAGCATGGCGGGGTTCAACCTGAGCCGCAAGTCACCATGTGGAGCCCGCTCAAGGCTGCTCCAGCGAACTCCTAGCGCGCCAACTGCCCCGGAGTGGGGATCACGCGACGTCCACTTCCAAGAAACAGCCGCGCACATGAAATTGCGTGAGTGCGTGAGAGCGCAAGAGAGTAACAGAGCAAGAGAGGGAGAGCGCAACAGAGGAAGAGCACAAGAGAGAAAGAGCGCAAAAGAGGGTCGATTCCCCCACCCCTCATACTATCGGAATTTTCGTAACGCTCGAAAATTGTTACCCCCTCATTAAAGAATTTTTACTTCGAAAATGGTTGTGTTGAAGGTAAAATTTCACACTTAAATAATCCATTTGAACGTTAGAAAAATTTAAACTGGTCTTTCAGTTCTCACCAGTTTTATGTAACACCAGACTTCAGTAACGAGCAAATTTATGTTTTCTTGTGTTGCAAAAACAATTTAATATGAAACTGGGTCAAGAAAATTAACATATAGTTCTTTGAAATAATGCCGAGAGTGATAAATATACTCAAATTTATGCAACCGAATAACACGTAGTTTCAGAAACCGCTGGTACAATTCACTGCCGGAACAAACTAAGTTTGATTAACAGACTGAAATTTTTAACTTTCAAATGAAACTATTCAATAAAAGCGAAAAATATTTAAAAAATTTTTTAACACAATTATAAAAAATCAAGGACGCTTTAACACTCGGAGCTTGCAAAGGCACAGACTATAATTGGTATTTATTATAAGGTGTTAAATTATTCCGTTGATGATTCTAGAAACTAGCACACACATTTGTTCTATATAAAATCATCCATTTATATAATATACTATAACTGTACCTATATATTACAAATCTAACATAGCCCAAACCCCACCAAAACCTTTAAGTGCTCTTATCTTTTAAAGTTTTCGTTTTAGAGAAAAACTAATAAAATTATTTCCTCTCATAAAACCAACACTATTTCTGTTCAACAAGATAGCACAAATGTATTAAAAAATAATTATCTATATCACTTTTGCACTGGTGATATTAGTTGATTCTTTGATAATATTGATTGTATTTTTGCTTCTGGGAACACTTTAGAGAAGGAGTTATTTTGGAATATTAAAATGGCTGCAAATTCTTAGGTTTCATTAAAGGAAGAAAAAAAACTGTAAACCGTTTTATCTTTAAAAAAACTAACAATAATTTATTATTTTTAATAAGATGGTAATATTGAGTCCTAAAAATAAAATTCATTGGTGCAAGCTTCTCTCTACTTCCTGTAGCACACTTTCGTTCCTTGACTTCCGTCGCATTAACAAAATTACTCTCACCAAATTCCGTATACTGGGAACTTTTGTACTATCTAATAACCTCTTTAACATACACCAAGTGTGAGAAATTCTCACTCTTGTAAACCTTTTACTTGCCCATTTTTCTTTTAATTTTTTGACGTGAAAACGTATTATGTTTGATATAAATAATGTGTGCCATCTGATATACCTGAGCGACACTACGTTTGGCTTGCACAGTTGTGACTTGAGGGAAACTAAATTATTTCTCCATTTCATTAATATTTCATTTAGATTTTACTTACCTTTCTCTGCTAGAAGGCCTTAAATTGGCGAGTTTGAAATGACAAGCGCTCGGAGACCACTGGCCGAAGGACTACTGGATTGCAGTAATCGACAGATGAATGTCATAAACAATTAGCAAACCAGTCTGAGCTACACAACCCACCACACCACACCAAACACGAGAGGGAAACGCCTAGCGTCTTTAGACAGGGGGTGTACCCTTTTTACTACGAGGAAAGTTACAGATAAATCGCTGTTTTTACCAGCACTGACTCTGCCAAATGTTGTGGTATCAGGGAATCCACTTATGAGTTGAGACATGGCAAATAAGACTTATTTTCTTGCCCCAGAAAGGAACTCTCGAAAGTGATCACAATCAAAAAAAAATTGTGTGACATTTTACCGCCATTAGCAACCACTAATTCAATAGCTGGTTAGGAAAGAAAATTTTAAAACCGACAACAATTTAAAAAACCCAGCTTTAAGTTTATTCCAGAGATTATGCAGTGATTTTTCCAAAAAAGTGACGCTTACTAATTTACAATCAGCTTAAGTTTGTGAATTAAATAACACATAAATATAATCAAACGGATTAAAAAACTTATTGAAATATAAATTTGTCTTCATTTGCCGTTTTCTGAATACTTCAACCGAAATCTTAGAAAAATAAAATCAAGCTTTACACGTTTGTATCTTAAATCAAGCACTGCTTTGAACAAACCTTGTCATTACAAGAATAAAATAATGAAGATAAAGTCGCCCAAGCAATACTGTTTAAATGAAAAAAATAAGATGCAGTGAAGTTATAACTCCGCAATTTAATGCTATAATAAAATAAACATTTGGTATTATAATGATCATCATAACTTAGGTAATTTTTGAGCTATTGCAGTTAAATTTTAAAACTAGTATGTGTGTTTTAAGTCAAAAGCATAATGAGCTTTCGAGTGGAATCAATTCATAAAGACACAGGAAGACATGCTAATTTTTTATGTAAGATTTTGTTTAGGTATCTATTTAGCTACATATGAAAAATATTTAAAATGTAATAATTTATTTCACGGACAGTCACGTAGATTTTACTAATTTATGTGAATTTAGGTGGAGAATCATCACAAAATAAATTGCATTATTGCAGTCTAATCTAATCCCGTTGTTCTATGCAACGCGAACGCGACCTGGAATTCCCAGTCGCATTCATGCGCGGAGGAAGCAGCGAACTCGCATACATTTCTGTTCAGAGAACCCGCGGGGGATCTGCTGTCATCACAAACGGGCATTAATAATGCAAAATGCGCAACAGCGCAACGCAATTACTCAAGGAACAGGAGGAACGAACCATCTATCCAGTAAACGGACCCCCAGGTATAACTTCAAAAACAGCCAACCCTATTTTTTCGCAAGTGAAAATTTGTATAGCGATGGGGTGCTGTGACTGAAAGCCCGTAGCCTTTCCACTAGTATTTTATTCTTAGAGACGGCAACCAGACGAAAAGCTCCGAAGATTATGCAGAACGAATAAATATTATCCTTTGTTTCATGAATTTACTTTCCTTTAGAGGTGAAGTTTGCAGACGGCCCGGTGATTGATATGACAGCATTCTAGGGAATCCACGTAAGGTTAAGTCCACGATTACGTATGAATGCAAATAGTTATTAAATAAACCAATACTAATTTATTCATATATGTAAATACACCATTATAAAATATAAATATTTTTGTAAAATGTGCCTAACATTTTACTACAAACAGTGAATAATAGTACACAGTTTATAACATCAAAGCATGCACTTTTATAAACAATCCTAATCAAATTGGAAGCCATGAATATAGAAATTCGGCACACTATGCTTGAAAGATAACTGATCAGTGTAAAACTACTTTTCTAGTATAGCATAGTTTGAAAATATATGTTCTGATACGTTTCCTAGCCTCTCTGTGTGGAGACTGAACACACCGTGCTTAATGAATCCCGTTAACTGAAGGTCAAACATTTATTAATTAATTGCTCTCACTCCTATTTCTATATAAAAAAAAGACTATTGATACTTTGTTCTGTGCTTACCGATGATTTATCGACTTTAAATTGTACACACTTTCAAAAAAAAAGAAAACTATAGGAAAAAACTTGTCTTTGCTTGTTTTATTGAATGCTGAACTTATTCTGACGGAAAACTTCCACTTAAATAGGAGGAATGTAGATTTAATTTAATTTTGAACTTTACAACGTATACATTTATTTTTCTACAATCTTATATGACAAATTAAACTTTTGAATTTTGCACATTTTCTTCTTCATCTTTGAACTAGCGACTCTGTCAAAACTCCTTGTTTCTGTCAGCGAGTGTAGAGATTGTCTACTGCACAGCCTGACATAACCTGTGCATCAACATGGAACAACGGTCTGGAAAATCAAATGAACAGGAGTTTTGCGTATAATGGTAAACGCGGATGAGGGATTGAATAGGTGGGGGATTGAGCGCCGACTGACTGCATCGGCAGGTGGAAACATGAGTGCTGTGAGAAACCCACCACCCCATGGTTTACATCCAAAACGTCCCCTCCCCCTTTCCCCCCAAAAAAATTAAAGGGTTATGAATATATTTCTTTACCAACTTGGCAACTGCATCACATACGGTGTATTCAACCTCAAGTACGGTAATAAATTAAGCGAACTGTTTGGATGAAGGGATAAAAATATAGATCTAAAAAAAAAGTGTTTTGCCTAAAAGAAAAAGCAGCCATGCATATATTTCAGCAGAAATAAAAAGTAGGTCACGTCAAAACAATACATCCGCAGGAACAAGGACCATACAATTTGAAATATAACCCTGTTATCATGTTTTCCTCTCGCATAACCTATTTCTGGAGCGACGGCCTTGTTACAGCCAACGTCCCGGCCACTTGGCGGTGTTTGTGGATGTGGAGTGGACGCAATTACAAGTCCTGGCTAGTTAGAGAGAGAGAGAGAGAGATGGTGATTGGCCCTTCAGTGATGTGGGAGAAGGAAAGGTGACCCCGTGACAAGTCCTGGACTAAACAGACACGCTGCGCTGAAAATAAAACCACTTATCAAAGCAGAGACGCAAGTAGTCATAACCGTCTCAAATACAGTTCGTTCAGGATGGTCGCAAAATATTAAAACTGGCTGAGAGAGAATATCAAATCTTTATTAAAAAAACTGAAACCTAGCTACACCTAGTACCTTTCTTCATTTTATTTCCCCACTAACCGAGAAATTATCTGTATGTTCCAAGTTTACTTTAAGTGGAAGTTGTAAATATATGTGAACTTACCAGCTTAGTCAAGCGTGTGAATTAAGAAGGCAAATACAATATTACATAACAGAGTGTCTAACAAAACGTAGAATTTATAACAAAAAATAATGCTCTGCATATATTTTTAATGTCATCGGTTCTATTCCCGATGGCCAAAACGGATAAAGCACTTTTTCTCAGAAATAAAGTTACAAAATAAATAACGTTGCAAAAAAAATTCTTCTACCCCCTCACCCTAAAAAGTTATTTAAAACTTGAAGGATACAAAAATTATTTTCGACACAGCCTACAGGCGTAGGTATAGTTCGAAGTAACATTTTCTTTTTAAAATGTTCTGGAAACATCTATACACTTCTGGAAACTTTTAAGAACTAAATGTTTACAATATCTTATATGTTTTTCAATAGGTCAAAATCATCGATGAAAGATTTTCCTTTGTTACATGCAGTGAAAATGTTTCTAATGTTTTCACTCAATGCATCTAGCATTGAATACCTTAGAACGAATGTAATATGCCTACTAAGGTAGTCATAAACATTTTTTACCTTTAAACACTATTTTTCATATATTTCACTAATAAGTGGTCGTATGACAATTTGCTTTGTACCAAGGTTTAAAGATGGTTTAAAATATATTTTAACACAATTTGATAGTAACAAGTTTTGAACTTTTTTCTAATATTCCAAGGTATTTTTTTACGGAAATAGTTAGTTTCATCAAAAAAAATTTCAGTCAAAAGTTTTATATGTTAAAAATTTTAAATATTAATTATAACGGATTTTTTAGTATACCTATTTAAAAAGTTATATATTTTTTTGTCTTTCAAAACTTGTTATTTCCATCCCTTGCAGTAATGGTTGGCTAAATAAAATATTTTTTTCAGACAAATGTTTTAGACAGTTGAAAAGTTTAAAACAAATAAAAACTGATTATACAGTGTGAATGGTATGAAAGTTTAATTTATTTTTTATTCCAACCCATGGATTTTACCAACCATTCAATCCCTTATAAATGATTCGTCTTTACAAAAACTGTTTCAGAGCAAAGTTTTAGATAATTTTTAGAAGATTTACAGATTTTATACTAAACTTAATAAAGGAGTTTTGATTTTTTTATAATTAAACCCTGTTATTTTTACTTTTAATTTAATTGGTTCTATTAAAAATAATTTTGACCAAATTGTAGATAAATTTTATAAGGTTAACAAACAATTTGAACGGATTTGTTAGTGTCACTTACTAATGGAGTTATTTTTTTCCTCCCCTCCCCTCACAAAACCCGTTTATTTCCCAGTCATTGAAGTGATGGCTTGTCGTTTAACAAATTATTTCGGACAAAAGTTAAAGATAATATTTTAAGGTTTCCCAATAAATAAAAACGAATTTAACCCTTTCAGTTTGTTCACTACTGAAGTGGACAATTTAAGTCACAATGATACAGGTAATTTATGAAAATTGAATGTGTGGTTTAATGTATACCTACATTCTCGTGGACATTAAAATTTTATGACTTTTAATTAAATTCATTTTTTAAGTTTTGTTAATCATAAAATAATTAAACATAAATATTATAACTAAAGCGTTATAATAATATCATAAAAGATAAAAAACATATAATTTAGTTACAATAAAACATTTAAAATTATATATATTTTATTAATTGACAATGTTTGATTGAAAGTTTTAACATTATACATGATACGAAAAATATGAATTTTATTTTTCTACCACTGCTATATTGAACCCCTAGTACGAACGGTTTGTCTTATCAAAACTTGTTTTCAACAAAAGTTGTAGAAAAAGTTATAAGGCTTACAAACAATTTGAATGGATTTGACTGTGTGCTTGTGTGGGCTTTATGATTTGTTTGTACTTTAAATCCTTTTCCACCATTTGCAACAATTGTTGGTTGTATCGAAAAGTGTTTTATACAAAGTTCTAAGATGATATTTATATGGTTTACCAACAATTCCAAACGTATTTATTACTGTGAATTTTAACGGGATAAGGTTTTTTTTGGATCTTCCCTTACATCCTTGATTTATTCTACCCCTTGCAGTAATAGTTGGTCGTAAAAATAAAATTTCACACAGAAGTTATAGTAATAATTTAAAGGTTGTACGTTGAATAAGGACGGATTTAATAAAGCACAAGTTACGGAAACTATTTTTTTTTAATTTCTACCCCTCTTGCAGCAATGGTTTGTCTTATTCAAAAATTGTTTCACTCAAAAGTTGTAGATAAAAATTTTAAGTTTTACAAGAAAATTGAATTGATGCTAAGGATTGTGATTTATTTTTGTCTTCCAAACATTGTTTTAGCACTCCTTTGATAGTTGTATCACAGATGTATTTTGACAACAGTTTTCTTTTTTACTTCTAAAATAAGTAAGTAATACGTTAAAATGGATGTGATATTTTTCATACTATGGTAGTTAAAGTAATTTTTGTTTTAAATTAACCTTCCCAATTTCTACCTCTTCGTTCGGATTTTTCCCACTAAAGAACTGGAACAAGATTTTGCATTACACTGTTTTATGAATCAGATATGAAGTGATTTGTGAAAAATTAGGGCCATTACCTTGTTCATAAAAATGAAAAACATGTATATATCAACTTTTGAAATCACGATAGTTTTAGGGTCTATACGCCAAGAAACGAAAAAGTATACAAAAATTTTCCGGAAGTCGTATTATGTAATGGCTACTATTGGTACACTTTCTTTAAAATATACCTAAAAAAATCAATTCTAAGCCACACCTGGCACTTGACATCAGTTCCCTTTTGTTTGTAAAATTTAGTTTAGTTCCACTCTATTAGTTTATTTCATACTAGCTGCCCGACCCGGCTTCGCACGGCTATACTAATGGAAAAATATTAAGCCACATCTCCCATTTACAGTAATGGTAAATTAAAAAAATTCAGTGAAAATTTATTACAATGCTGTATAATGTACCGGAGAGAAAATGAATAGCACCGATGGTTTCCCGACTCGTGCACGCAACGTACAACTGATGTACCCGTACTTCGCTACGGCAGTATACAGTTAGATCACTCTTGCGCCGCTCATTATACATGCCCCTCCTTGTGGGTACGCCACTGCCGCGCGATGCCCGTTGCCATGGAGACGCAGAAGGCATGAACAATGCAAAATCCTGTTCTCATGCAGACAAAGTACCCACTGTTTCCTGGTTTTAACCACCCATGGGATCTAATTTTCAGAAAATGTCATCCTGCGTAACATAAGGAACATTATTGTGAAGTTTCAAGTCTGTAAAATATATATACTTGAAAAAAAAGGGCAAAAAAACAAATTAAACACAGAGAGAGGAAAAAAACTATAGTTAAGGTTTGCGATTTAAAGTGATAAAAAGTATTTAAACACTAATTGAACTCTTATGAGGGTACTGATTGCTTCGTTGTTAAAGCACACGGGTGTTTTTTACTTGTATGGGAAAATAATTTTTATTATGAATGTTAAGGCATCTAGTGCGTGGCAACAATGTGAATAGGCAATAGCGCCTGTTGCATTAACACACACTTCGTACGTGTACTGCATGTTGTATCTAACCCCCTCCAACGCATTTGATTCTAAATTTGACTTTTAGTAAGGATCCCTAATGTTATTGATAATATAATATAGCCTATAGCCTTCTTCGATAAATATACTATCCAACACTAAAAGAATTTTAAAAATCAGACCTGTGGTTCCTGAGATAAGCACGTTCAAACAAACAAACAAACAAACTCTTCAGCCTTATAATATAAGTATAGATTTTGTTGACACTAAGTCAAAAATGTGTTGAATAGCCATTTATAAGGCTGTCATTTTTCAGAATTTCTGTCTTTCCGTTTGACTAAGAGGTATTCCATGCACAGAAAAAAAAAATTGGTGGTCTGTAAAGTCGGTTTACGGATGATAGTTTAACGTGACAACGTCATAACAAAACATTTATGAAATGATTGATCCAGAAGAAAATGAAATATAATATTCGGCCTGAGACTGAGACGTAATAGGTTTTAACAACCAAACCATGTAGGAATTAAAAATATTCTTTTCTTTGAGGAAGACATTTTTTTTAAATTTTTATATCTTTTGTATGATAAAATTTACCTTTACATACTTTTATGAATAAAATTGAATAATTTTTATTGAATTATCACTATTTTGTATGGATACAAAGGAGTGAAATGAAATCTACAAGTTTAATTATTAATAATTTTACTATTATTTGCATTCATTAATTCAAATATATTTATTACTTTTGAAGTGTCACGCGCGCCGTATTTATTTTTACAAGTACAAAAAAAATTGCAGCGGCCGGGGTTCGATCCGTCAACAGCGATGCTAACCGCACGGACACGAGGCCATATTGAAAATAATAATTGTTTCAGATGTTATATATATTTATAAAAATTTTGTTTTGTGTTGTGGGAGTTATAAAAACGTATTAAGTCAGCCATGTTTATTTCTTATAGTGGTAGGTGGGAAATTAAAAATATATTGTCGGCTGCAAATCGGTGGACGATCGTTAAATTATATAATATTAATAATTCAAACGACGAAAATATGATTGAAAAGCCAAATCGATTATTGTTCCAATCGAGTGGAAGAGAGATGCCACGCATGCGTACAATGAGCATAACAGGTCACATCCGTAGTGGGACATTCGTAGTGGGACATGTGCATTAGGCCCTACGGGATACTTTTTCGTGCATGCAGCCGGCGTTCATCGATTTATTAGACGTTGTCACTTCAAAAACTTCTGTACTTTTACAAAAGATTTATTTGGCAACCAGTTGCCAAGATATAGTTTGTAACACTGAAAGAAATATTTTTTAAATTTGTAAAATACATTGCTATGTTTATTTTGATTTTTTAAATACGTTTTTCGAGAAAAGTATAAATATTTCTTAGAAAATTGTGGCGCAACTTAGAATTTAATTGGTGTTTAATTCAAACATAATTTTTTTAAACATGGAGAAGGTAAGTTATTAATAAATAGTGGGATTTCATTTTGTTTTGTACTATTTATTAGCTATTCAGAAAACTATGTATAAATAACTTTCTGGGACAACACAAATGATAAATCCGAACACAGTATAACTGCAAGATATATTTTGTAGTAATCTAGTTATTTTCATATAAATGTACAAAATTAATAAAAGTCTAGAATTTTACGTGAATATTTATGTTTCATACAAAAAAAAATACTGTGTACCATATAAAGTTAATACCCCCTCTTTTCCTCAAAATTATAATCTTGGTCCGAAACTGCTTGAAAATACACGGCAGACAGTGGTAACGTAGCGAACCACGCCCGCGCTATCGACCAGTCCACTATAAGCGTGTTTCACGTTAGCGCAATGTGATGCGATGACACTGGAATAACAATTGTGAGAACAAATGCGAAGATGAAGACGCGATACCGACGGAAAAAGAACTATCATATTATTACAAACATAAGTTTTTTAACCGCACAAGCAACAAACCATTTTTCCTGGCATTACACTAACACAGCCATAAATATTTAGACGTTATTCTTGATCAAACTGTTATACAAAACGTCAAAATGAACCGATGTCAAGTTTTAAATGTAAAGACAACGCAGATTTTTCAGTGTAAGGAATTAGAACAATATCACAGCAGAGAAGAACACAGTGGACGAGACAGTTGCAAAATAAACATTAAATATACAGACAAACGACTTAGGTCAACATATCAACAGACACAGGAATCCAATGATGATACTAAAAAGATAATCTGGACAATACACCTACAATACAGTGACCCACATGCGAAACGCAGCGATTATATTAAACAGGTATTCTGACAACACAACAACGACAGCACAGGAAAACACAGTAGGCATCCCAAAACAACATAGTCCCGACGTTTCCGGAACTATCTGTTCCCGTCATCAGGCACAAACAGAACAATTGTCAGGCCACTGTTAGTCTGTGATGTGATATTATTTTAATTTTTTTCTACTGAATTTCTGTGCTGTATTTAGATTAAATATTTTCGCACATTTTGGATTTTTTTCTGTGTGTGTGCCTGGACACATGATTTTTCGAATCGTCGGGTTTTCCCTATGACAATCGGTGCAATATAGCAATGGCGTTTGTGGAAAATAATCATTTCAACGTATTTTTATCCATTGCAAGCATTATTCAAATAACGAACTTACCAAATTCGGTGTGTAACAAAATTAATTTTTTCACGAGAAAAATAAATAATTATATCAAATAATTTTATTGGTTAAACAAAATATTTCCTACTACAAAAAATGGAATAAACTATATATATATATATATATATATATATATATATATGGGATGAACAAGCCTTGCTCTCAGTGTGGGCTCCCAGTGAGCAAAACTCCAGTCGTACGCGCCAACCAAAACGAGCGAAACGGTCCAGAAGAGCTGGCACTCAATTCTCGAATCAGAAGGAACCCGAAAATCTCTGATGTTAGACAATCTATTAACTAGACTCGATAGCATGTGGCGTGCCTTGGCGCAATGGGAATATCCTGCACTTTAATTCCCGAGAGACACCGGGGTCTTCCTAATTCCTAGATTTCAATCTCCCACACTTTCACCAAAATCATACCCTACAACTCAATGTAAAATTTTTCTCTTTAAAATTACGAAGAATGCTGGTAACAAATTATACAGAGATCTTCGCCAATTTACCTACGGCATATTTGTTTGTTATTGGGTTATGAGTTTACTTAACTAGGACAACAATCAAAAATAATAATAAATTTAAAGATATAACAAATTTAAAGGCGTACTGAGTCCAACGCAAAAACCTCTTTTCTTTCACGCGTGTGCTCACTTTGTTGAAAAAGAAACGCGGAATTCAGAAGACGAAATACTGCGTAGCTTTTATGAAGGAACCAGGGACAGTTCCTTATTTCAATAGATTTTTTCAAGGTTGAAGGCTATACATTTTTTTGGTTTGTTTGAGACACTGAGAATGTACTCAGTTGAGCAGGGGCAAAAATCTGTAAGGAACCCAGGAGGTAGGGATCTCGTTATTATGTTTATCATTCCCGTTTCACAGTTACGATTTTGCAAGGGCCCTTTCTAATTCAAGAGTGGCCCGGAGTAAGCTGTTCCCTTCCCTGAGATTTTCGCCCATGCAGCTGAACACTGTCCACAGACCCTGCAGTTTCATATGAAGCACCTCTTCAATTCGGCCCTTACCTCCTGCCTATAAAATGTACACAATCTATTGCTCAAACTTGATGGCTTATGTTGCCTTCTTGATTTTTCTCTACCTTAAGTGATTACTCCACTAGCCCACAACACTTAATCGGATGGCCAGCTAGTGAAGCAATCTCTATTCGTCCTAATTAAATTTTTTATTTCTATTTTATCCATTACTATAGCTAATAACCTACGTATTTGCTCGCGCAATTCCAGAGTATTGCTAAAATCTTACCTTTGAAAGAAAAGTATGTCATAGATCCAAACATTTTTACTAAATAAATATACACAATAAATTGGCAGATGCATAAATGATTTATTTCATAACAAAACCGCTAAAAAATGAATTTTTTAGTAAAGATTAGGTATCTGATTTTATAACTTATGTTTTACAGTGTTCAGGGATATATAATTCCTTGGTGAAATTATACTTGCAACCTTTTCATTTAATGTGATAGACAATTTAAAAAGTTGTAAATCACGCACAAATTTCAATTTAAATAAATTTATGGTATCGTTTACACTAACACATTCATTTAATATGGTTAAAGCTATGCTTAGAATAAATAAATAATTTCCACTTTTTACAAATACCTCCTATTATTTGGATATCTGATAAATCGAATATTTATTGAAATAAAAAGTACAGTTATCAAATTTATTACCCAACGTGTTAGTTGATTCTTAGTTTTCTTACAGTTAATTAAACAAAATCCGCAAATTTTTTTAAACCCTCTCCTCTTTTCCCACACAGATGTCAAAGTAAAAATTCAGATATAAGTAAATATCACAATAACCTTTAATCAAACAAAAACCAAACTCATTACGTTTTATTACTTTTTACCGCGGATATGAATTCCAATATAATTGAAAAAAAAATGTATATGTATGTTGAGTTTTAAATTTATGTTAAAAAATCCTGAATTGTGGATTTTATAACTTTTTATTATTATTTTAAAATAATATTAACATTTTTTACTTTTATGACGTGATGTTTCGTAAAACGTTGAATAAGAAAATGTAGTTTTTTATGTTTATTTACCATTTATAATGTGTAACATTACGTTTTATTAAATCCGAAGATATTATTTTTTTATGTTAGAACAATATTTACAATATTTAACCTTTTAAAAGGTAAAAATTCAGCAAGTGGTAAAAAAATAGTTTATTTATTTTGCATTTTTATAAATCATACCACATAACGCACATCGCTTTTCATTAGCTTCAGAAATACGACTGTTATCATAAAAAAACTTATTGTTCACCTTTCTTGCAATCTTTTATAGAAAAATAGTACAAATTTAAAACATTATACAAAATAATAAATTTTTATATTATCTTTCCTCAGTTTTTAACTTCATCTTAATTTGTTTTAATATAATATTGACTACAAGAAAATTAACCAGCCCCCGTTCTACTGCTTTAGAGGTAGAATACTCTAAGTATTTAATAATTAATGTTATTCCTGCCATGTTCCGCACATTCAGCTGAATTTGATATGGATACATGACATATTTTCTGATAAATAATCTTACTCCTTTTTTAATGATATCCTGAAAACTCAAAGAAACGAAATTCGTAACTCTTAACTGCTTATTGTTCATTCTTATTTTAAAACACTTATAACCAGTATATTCGAAAACATCTATTTTTTTTATTTAACCAAACTGAAACTCTTGACAATCCTTGCCTAAAGGTTAAATAATAATAATATGAATTTTATAATTTTTACCATTTAATTTACGATGTTCTTAATTAGTTTCAGTAATACGATTTTTTTAAGAATAATGAAAACATTCCCCGTTTTCACCACCATTAAGAGATGAATTATTTTAGTAAACGCAAAAAGTAAGTCATATGTAACTCTAGTATTTTTTGAGTCTCACTTATAGTTATAATTTAATTGGAATTGTTAGTTGTTTTAAAAACACAACTACTTCTTAGGAATGGAACTTCGCAACATACTAAAATTGTGGGTGGTAGTTTTCGAATGTTTATTATTGGTACCCAATATCATTTACTAAGCTTGATTAAATTTTGAGATATTATTAAATTTAAAAAAACCAACTTTTACCTTTTTCACCCTGTAAGGGATTTATTTTCACAAATAATATTTTTGTTGGTAATGATATCATGTTAATTATTGGTGCCTAATATCTTTCCATTAGCTTGGTTATTTTTTTGAGATATAATTAATTATTATAAAACAATTTGTACCCCTTTTTCACTCCCTTAGGAGTCGAAATCTATTATTTATAATCAACCTAGATATTTATTTAACCAACGAAATTTGTAATAAAGAAATCATCCAATTCCGTCGATTAGTTTTCGATTGAAGCTCGAAAAATCGGACAATCTAAAAAAACAGACATACATGCAAACAGACAAAGAGAGAATAAAATTAAAATATAACTTTTTTGAGTTCTCAATAATGTAAAAAAACTGTTACAATAGTTAATTTATCATGTCATACAATGTGCAAACTTTTTGCCTTAAACAATTTTATGACAGTTATAGATTTCTATTTAAATTTTTATTTATTTATTTTCAATTTTATGACAACTGAAGGCTTTGTGTTCTCACACAGTATTTGTGTAGTGCCGTTCACAGTGGAGGTACAATAGATCTCTTTCAATGGTCATGGTTGGAGGAGGGCCTGGCCAATAAGGAAAACATAACTCTGCTTAATAGGTTGTTATGTTAGAGGTTGTTGCTAATGAGAATAAATATTAGTCTTGCATAGATTTTGGGTTATTCATTAGATGGTGCGCCGTAATTATCCCTACACCTCCTGCTTTCTTAAAAAACCTTGTTTTTTACAATTTTTGTTTAAATCATCCTTGGCTGGTTCAGCTTGAAGGATGCTGTGACGTTTTGAACATACCTTGCGCACAGTATGGTTCAGGATGACGCAGTGTAACATAGATGACGCATTTGCTGCAGGGTTATACAGGTTGACGCAATGTGACGTAGGTGACGCATGTGATGCAGGGTTACGCAGGGTGTCGCAGGGTGATGAATTGTGACTCATAGTAATGCAGTTTGGTGCAGTGAGACGCTGTGATATTCAGAGTGACACGGGGTGACACATAGTGATGATGGGTGACGCTGATTTACACGTTGTGTCGCGGGGTGACGTAGGTTGATGTAAGTGTAAATGTAGTGACGCGGGGTGACGCAGGGTTACGCAGTGAGACGCAGGATTACTCAGTTAGATGCAGGGTTACACAGTGAGACGCATGGTGAAACAGTGTGTCACAGTGTGAAGCAGTGTGACGCAGCATGAATTATTGTGACACAGATTACGCAGGGCGACGCAGTGTGATGTAGGGTGACGCCGTGTAATATAGAGTGCCAAGGTGTGGTAGAGTGAGAAGCAGTGTGACAGAGTGATGCAGTATAAAGCAGTTTGAAGCAATGTGAAGCAGTGTGGTGCAGTAAGATGCCGTGATATGCAGTGAGACACAGGGTTAGTGTGGGGAGATGCAAGGTTTACAAAGTGAGACGCGGTAAGATGCAGTATGATGTAGTTTGATGCAGTGAGAAGCTTTGGGATGCGGTGAGACGCAGTGAGACGTAGTTAGATATAGGGTTACGCAGTGTAACGCAAGGTTATGCACTGAGACGCTGTGATGCGGTGTGACGTAGGGTGACGCAGGGTAACGCAGGTTTACTTTCAGTGAAGCAGGGTCACACAGGGTCACACAGGGTCACGCAAGGTACGCAGAGAAACGCAACTGCGCGCCAGGAGAGCGTAAGATTTGGCAGCAGTTCCATCGCCACTGCGTCTCTGTGATGTTGTGAGCGATGGTTTCGATGTATATTCTATCTTTACCAGGTTCATAATCAGATGTCTATGATCTCAAAGATGAAATAATTGCACTAGTTGGTTACGAAAAGCTTCCCAATATCAAATATTTATAGAAAAGCGAGCCCCGCGAATAATTCATCCTTAGAGCCGAGTTTTATAAATAAACATTTAGGTACTATTACCGTGTAACTCACGAACAGTTTACTGAATTGCATTGGTTTAATGAGGCAGTCATAAGATGCTGAATGTTCAATTATTCGAACTGAAGGAAAACTGACTGTATTGTTAAGGTAAAATATTTATTCATTTTCTAAAAACTAACAAAATGTTGAAAACTGGAAAATCATCAATAGCTAACTAAAATAAATTAACGTAATGGAAATAGTAAATGTTAACACATATAAAATATTATCACTTCTAATTTTACAGAAATTGTAGTTATAAGGTTCTCTAAAGTATCTTCTAGGCCTTATGAAAACAAAACTCTTTACTTCGAGCAGGTCGCAGTCACTAGTAAGAACTATGGCACGAGAAAAGGCTTACGCAGTTCTCTTTAGCCCCCAAACCGAGTCACTTAACCTGCGTGTGACGTTCACTGTAGTATTTATTTATGTGTTTCACTTCGCCTCTCCGATCTGTCTCTCAACTTGCGCCTGGCCTAAAGTCGACCATCATGCTTTCACCGAGTGCATGTTCACCTTTGTGTCTGGCAAGAGCTGGCCTGTTCGCAATTTCGGCAGTTAACAATTGATAACCGGGTTTAAAGATAACATTTATTGAAACACAGCACAAGACTCAAGAGAGGATTCTGATAAAAATGTTAAGAGGGTATGTACCGTTTCAGATCATAGTTTAACTTTGCATTAAACACTGTTAAACATTAAGAATTGTTATTTTTATTTTTCACAAAATAAAATCCATAAACATTTACATTGCATTTTTTTTTTTTTAGATAGGGTACATATCTGCCAACAATACGCAATAAAAATTTTTGTTAAAGTACCAATAAATGGAATTTATTTGACTCTATATCTGAAAGACTTTAGCAATATAGGCAATACCACTGACTACTTCATAGTTTGTTTTGAAATTTTTTTCGCAAAAGTTACATAGCCTTTCAAATTATTAAAATTGTGTTGTATTTTTTTAATCGATTTTTATTAAAATTTCGTTTCTTTAAGTCATATAATCCACATCTATTCTTATTTTTATACTTTAAAATATGAGCTTAGAATAAAATGATAGCTATAATTGTGTGCCCATTAAAAAATGAATTTATTTTATAAAGCCAGTTTTTCAAAAATATATAAGTATAAATAATAAGTAACGGTTAAAATATCACTTAAAACCTCTTGCCTTTAGGTCTGTCGTGGTTCCTTAATATATATATATATATATATCCAGGGCCGAATAAGAGAAAAAGAGAGGCAAGTTCGAATTTCACGCGTAAAGTTCCCTAAATGGGTTATAGCTATTAATAAAGCTTTTTTAGCGCTAATCGACAGAGACTGAGTCTACTAACATTCCTTTCTGCCTCAAAGCCAGTTATGCAAGTGGACATAGTCAAATTTTTTACTAGATGAATTGTTCACATGTACAATAATTATAAGTGTTATTCTTATTTTTTGTATTTTATGTTATTTTCAAGTTCTCTTGGCTCTGGACGGCAAGCCACGTCGCAGTGAACAGATGTTTCGCTCTGCATTGCAGCGGTCATCTTCTTACAGATCCAAGCGGTCGTCTTCTTGCAGATCCAACAGTAGGAGGACTCTTATGATGGGCTACCCGAAGAATACCATTGGCATGTTTATAAAAAAACACCCTTACAACTCCCAGCTCTCAGTTTATTCTTAACACTCTTTATGCCTGCTGCAGTGAAGAACAAAACGTCAGTACCTATATACTTCCACTGCGACCTCAAAAGTAAATAAAACTCATCAGTCAATAGATGATTATATTTAATTTTATTTAAACTCTGCTTAACATTTACTCTTTATAATAATTAGAAAATATTTAAAATATAAATAAAAATTCTAAATACCTAATACAAATTAATAACGAACGAAAATATGTCTAAATCCTAACATTTATAGAATTATCGAAGTTTTGTGCAAAAATCTGTGTTTTGCCAACTTTGTTTATTAAAAGATAAACTTATTAATTACATTGTAATTAATACACATAAATTTGGTAAACTTCAAAGAAATTACCTTAAAATGTTCAAATTTAAGAGTTTTATACTTTATTGCCACTTTTGGTATAAAAATATAAAAAAAAACATAACACTGACTGTAACTGCCAAGTTAAGGACCAGACCTATTAAGTTGCCTTCGTAGGATACATGCGTGGAGATAATATCAGTTTCGGGCAGTTGTAAGAATACCTGTGTACGGCCTTATGTTCACCAGGTTTCTGTTCCAGATGAAATGTCATGTTTGACACAATGTACTTTTTTAATTCATAAACACATTTTATAATATTATTCTTTACATTTTATGAACACACTTTATAAAATAAACATTTATCAAATAATATGTCAATTTCATGTTACTTAAAAAAATATCAGACACAAATATGCATCATTCAAAAACGTAAACCATACTGCCATTAAACGTAGTCTAGTAGCTACTCTAGTTTTTGAAATAACGAGTGAAATTTTCTGTTCAGTTTTCAACTTTAAAAAAAATCTAGCGTTTCTGTTGAAGTACGGGCGCTCGAAAATACACGCGGGAAACTCCCGGCAATCCGTACCAAAGTATTTCCCCTTTTACTCCGCTTACTCACTTTCCCATTCCTTTCGAACTTTCCCTTCCTCCCGAAGAAATACGACCGAGACGTGTGATTTGTGTCACGTCTGACTCGGATTGTCGGTTTTTGGGAAAAGGAAGGAAGTTGATTGTTCAGGCGAGGCGCGCGCGGGAATGGTTGACTTTGGGGAAAGAAGAGAACGAAACGGAACGGGCCAAAAAAAATTATTTCCTTATCAAAAGTTTATGTGGCACACTTTGTCGTTTCACTACTCACTAGGTACCGTTTGGTAACAAAATATACAAACTATACAAATATACAAACATATATTTGTATTTAATAATATTTTCAAGTTCTCTTGGCTTTGGACGGCGAGAACTTGTCGCAATGGTAGAGTGAACAGACATTTCTCTCTGCATTGCAGCGGCCGTATTCAGACACAGCCAACATTATGAGGACTCTCATGATGGGCTACCTGAAGAATACCTCTGGCCCGTTTTTCAAAGCTCTAATAAGCTTTCAAGCTTTCAGTTGACTCCTAACGTTAAACATGTGCCTGCTGCAATGAAGAACCAAACGTCGGTACACACTACCACTGCGACCTCTAAATCAATAAACCTCATCAATCAGTGGCTGATTACATTTAATTTTTTTTAAATGACGTGCTAATATTTGCATAGCATTTACCATTTTAATATTAAAACAAATATAATTAAAATATAAGTACAAATGCTAAATAAGTAATACAAATAAATAATCAACAAAATTTGCCTTGGTCCTGATATTTGCCGGTCTGCCGATTGTGCTAGTTGTAATATGTAAAATCTTTTAGTCTCCAGTTAAGTTGCTTGTCCGTTTTTTTGGCACACTATTAAAATGGTATGTTAACTACTGTTGGCTGGAATTTTTTTTTTCAACTATGTGATAGTGAACCAGAAGGTATAGAATAATAAAAGGGCTCTTCTACCGTTATGGAAGGAGGATTGGTATAATTTGGCTTGGCTCATTTTATGGATATGCTAGGCATATATCTGAATTAAATACTGTTTAAGTTTAAATCCAAAGGAGCTTAAAAGTATTTTTGATATTCAATTTGTGCCTTAGAAGTGTTACTCCATAGCCATTTTAGTATCTTATGAGCCAGTTTAACTGTTCACCAATTTAAATTACATAATTATATTAACTGCTTTAATTCTAATCGATTAATCAGCAAGCTTTGCTCAGCAATTCAGTCTGCAATAGTTAAATAGCTAAATATAGAGGTAATAAATCTGATTGAAGAGACCTCTATCACGAACTGACTGATCTATTCAATTTAATAATTATTTTTGTCGGAAAATAGAGAATTACGAACAGCAAATGCCTAACGTGATTTTAAATAATTAATGATCAAGTTTTAACCAAAATTTTGGTTTTTGAATTAAAGAGAACTAGCGTAATTTCTTAGCTAGGGAATCAATATTTTATTGTTTACATTAATGTGTAAAGTATTGTTTTTTTTTCTTTTTAAATAAAAATAATAATTGTTATTTTTAGTACTTGTAATTCTATTCAAGAAAATACTGCATTAAAATTATTGTGCATGTTTGTTGTTAGGTGTTTGTGTTTTTATGTTGTTAAAGGCAATAGATATACAGAGATACATAGTTACATACTGCAAAGAACATCCAGAGTGATATAATTTTAGTGAGTGGATAGTAGGTAACTACAATAAATATACACATACACTACAATACTAAATCACTCTTCTTATATGCCTCAATATAAAAAAAATGTTAAAATGTTGCTTCTACGTTTAGCAGCAATAAAAGTTATCCATTCAAATATCTTCTAAAAGACTAGCAAAAAAAGACAGATAATTTGTAAGTAATAAAATAATTTTTAAAATTTTTAAACTGAAATTGTATTACATGTTAATATTTTTGGTGTGTTTTGAGCATTAAATCACACTATATTTTCAATATGAATCAAAATTAAATTTGGAGCCGTGCCTGCAAGATACTCCACTAAGAATAAACAGGATATTATATTTATTTTTATTTTTGTGGAAAAATGTTAAGATTTCAAAATATGTTATTTGAATACTTCAGTGGACTCCCCTACAATTATTTTTTTAAACATAAAAATTTAACCAGTATGTGCATAATAAAAAAATATATTAGTCCACCGATACGCCCCTTACCCAATGCAAAACTCATATTCGGGATCTAATACATCCTTAAAAGTAAAGCTAAGTGGACAAAAATATATAACACAACATTACACATTTCATTGCAAAATTTGAAAACGCTTGTTTTTAGCTATATAAAAGTTTGTTTTTGTTGAAAAATTTACCGTACAAGAAGAAACACAAAACCAATGTTTCATAAAATGACTTCTAAAAGTAATGAAATGTAATTAAAAAAAATCTTATTACATACCGTATCGCATGTGACCATCTCATTCAGCAATTCTGAAACACATACAAATTTTAATTACTTTTGGTGGTTAAATTGTAATGTAACCTATTCACAAGTCTAGAGGAAACACCTTCATGAATGACAAAAAAAAATCGGGCTTAAAGACGCCAGATTTAAACTGATTGTCAAAAGTATGTTGAGAACAAAATTAGTTGATTATGTAATTTTTCAAAAAGTTTACAGAGATGACTGACTGACATCGTTCTGGAAATGTAAAATTTACCTTGTCCAACTTTACTTAAAAATTTCAACGCAAACTTTTTATTCGATTGTTTAGTGTGATTTTAATAATTTTACTGTTGGTTTAACGGTATATTTTATATTCAAACTTAAAAGTTGATTTTTGTTCCTATTTATCTTATTTGCACTTTAAAAGTTGAAATTCAAATACACTACAAAATATTAAACTTGCATTATATTGAATTTGGTTAAGGTACACACCACTAATAAATAAAATAATGATAACAAGTTATATTTAATATATATTAATATAATTTTTTCCCATCCGGTAACAAAAACATCAGTTAATAAAATTTCATACTTGGCCAGTATATTTACTCCATCGTCGATTTTGCCTCACCATGCAGGTAAACAAACGTTTTTCGTGGTGTTAACATCAGTAATAGTGATTAACCTATACTACCACAAATATTTCTGACAATCTTGTATAGCATCAGTGTAATGTTTTCCATTTATATGGGAGTTAATTTTTCTGTTCTGAAACTACAGTTACTACCTAGTTATGTGACAAAACGAACAAAAATATTGTTCACAAGCAAATTTTAAAAGTTTTAAAAGTTTATTTTATTACAAAATAGCATTTAACCACGTACAAATGTTTCATATCTGACGAAATAAAAATAGTGACAATATTAACTGCATTGTTTAATAGGTTGCACTATGTATTAAAATCAACAGTTCCAATGGAAATCACAAATATAGTTAAATACACTATAATCAATTATCACAAAAAATACATAAACTATTGCAGAAAATTAATAATGGCCCCAGTAGTGAATTTTTTATTCGTCTGTGGTAGAACTTGTGGGTTATCAAATCATTATAATTTAAAAAGTTCACAAAAAATGTTAACGACCAAAGTAAAGTATGTTATTACACGCTCTGCAAATATTTTGAAGTAAAGCTTCTTGTTAGTGGCCAAAATTTTCTGTGTTCTCTGAACGACTCTTTTGTATGCAATACAAAAATATTTATGCGTCACTACGAGATAAAGTATTTAGCTGGGTAAGTATTTACAAAAAGTTTTAATGTCGAATAAACTACCAAGGATTTCAGGAGAGTAGTAAATGTTGAAAAAATTAGAAGTCGAAAACATAAGACGATTTACAGTCTGAAAAACTTTCTAAGACTGGTATATGACATTTAAGTTGGTGATATAGGCCTACAACTTTTTTACGTAAAACCACAGAAAAAAAAATTATATTGGGAAATAATTTATATTAAGTAATAGGGGGTACGTAAACACGTCATAAAATGCGTTAAAATAAAAATGTCACCGACAGTTACTTCAGCAAAATTATTTTATTTCTGCGTCAAAAATAATAATTTATCAAAACGCTCACTAGTAGTAATATAAATGTATATCCTGGGACTGGAGTAGGAGTGAAGATTGAGGATGGGGTCAATGACCGACAGCCCTGATGTCAAGGAGGCCATTTTGGATGACCTTGACACGGTGACAATTTTGATCCGCCATTTTGTTTTCCGCTATTTTGAATTCTATAACTTTACGCCATCATATAATCGAACTCACCACTCCCTAAATTTGAAATTTTTATTACGGCTGCCATCTTGAAAATCCGTATTGTTATTCCAGAAAAACAGGAAAATTTTAAAATATAAAAAAATATTTATATAATAAAATTTTATTTAAAAACGCACTTACGTCGTGGATTCTTCGATTCTAACACAGTGAGGGTAAAAATATTAATCTTCCCTCTGTAGTAGCAACTGACATCCTGACCCTCACCACCTGTTTTTCCAAAGAATATATGAAACCCACTCCACACACAAAAATTACTTGTTTCCCGTCATTCACCCACACCCTCCTCCAGCTTTAATACTATTGGCTACCACCCCTATTATACTAACTCCTGATTGGCCACCACCACATTTGCTATAGTTTCCTCATGTCTTAATGAATGAACCACTCTAACCTCTCCTTAATTTTATGCTATAAATAACGAATCGCTAGCCCGGGGCTCTATTTCAGTTTTTCTGCTATCTGTTATACATTCAGTATGGGTTCCACAGGAGACGTCCGAGATTTTTTGACGGAAATGGCACACGGTTGCATCGAAATGAATTACAATGAAATTTAACATAGTCTATCATCCATCACCGACAAAGTTCTGGTCAATTTCCCAGCGGACGAAGCGTTACATTCATATCTGCGCCACACAGTTCCAACATGCGTTGAGGCTGCGATAGCAGTCCAACAAGAGAATCAAGACGAGGGAATGGACAGTGGCTTGAGGGAGAAAGCGAAACGAATAATGTTAAATATTTTGTTTGCACACCAACGCTCCAAGACCTGCATCACAGCCTCGTTATTATTTAAAATTTTGTAAATGTTGTCACAACTACCGCTTCATTTATCGGTGTACCACTAAAGACACTTCAACACCGCTGTCGTTATATAACCATATGCATGAAGGAATTCGTCAACGGAGGGTTTTGTAACTGTAGATATCATCACTCTCTGTCCTGGACGTCCTGTGGCCATTACAAGAAGAGCCGCGACAGCCACATATTCTGGACACGGCATATCCCAACCCATTTAGCCTCAACACCCGGACTCCAGCCATCATGCCACTGGAGCTACACCACATGGTTCGCCCAACGGACAAAAACCATCTACTACATGCATGTCGTCATGTACCACGAGGACGAAGACGACGATAAAGGTGAACACGACTCTTCCACGCAATTCTGTCCGGACCCACGTCCATACGAGGCCAACAAGTGTACAATGTTTCACATCTCCGAAGAAAATTACTTTTTCATACGGGTGTGACTGCAGTCTTTACTGTACCAAGTGTGGTTCTATGCCTCCACTTCTGACGTATTTCCCACCACCATCACATACCTAGAGTCATATCCAGGTGGTATGCACTATAGTCTTAAATGTAGCCCGAAATATCCGTACGAGTCGGTGAAACCTGTGACTTGTCTCTGACTGCGATGGACCCCAATTTTGTCGTATAGTTATGTCACACAAAAGCAAGTTTCTCATGTACGCTTCAGGAACTTTTAAACTCTCGAAACCGTGATCACAATCGTCGGTACAACGAACAGTGCAACGGACAAAACATTGTCGATATATTGAAAGTGAAACTCCGCAGTGGAAAACGTTTGACATACCATGTTGTAGTCATGTGTGCCCCATAACCAGAACACACGTAGTGAACAATTCAAACTTTTCCACAGCAAATCATGTTAAAAAAAACAGTACGGTCCAAAAAACTAAATAACATAAAAATGTATGTGTTCAATGTGTTTAGTATTTAAAAATATCTGCCAAGTGTTTTATGTAAACTGTAAGAACCTGCATCGTTATTAATTTTAAAATTTTTCCCATTTTCCGAACATAATAAAACTAATTTTTTAAGATGGCGGCTTAATGAAAATCGCAATGGTTATTTAACAATTAAAAATTGCGGCCATGGCATCCTAATTGTTACGGTCCTTACCTCAGTGGCATATGGCAGCTTGCTTTGAGGACTCTGAGCCTGCTTTTTGGAATTTTCAAGCCATTGGAATTTTAAGGAATAACAAGGGAATTTTTTTCTCAAAACGGGATTTTTTCCTTAAAATATTGGAAAAGGTTTATTAAGCAAATTTTTTTTCAAAATCTGGAAATTTTGGCGAATTTTGTGTACATTTTGGCAAATTGTGAGTCACTTTTGGAAAATTTTGAAGGTGAATGTTAAGTTCATAGGTCAAGGTAATCTCAGATGGCCACCGAGAAATTTGAATCCAAAATGGCGGACCAACACTAGGATCCACAGCCTGAAGTCGGTCCTTGGACCGGCCAGTATATACTACTGACATTACTATATGTAAATGGGTGTGATTTAAAATAAAATATAACTTGAAAAGAATTAATTAATTTTTCGAAACCTTCTTTACCTTTTTTTTGCTTTTCCAACTAAACTACATGTGACAAGTAATTTTGTCATATGTTAGGTCTGTAATGTGCATTTCGTTTCAATTATAAGTATTTTTTTAACAATTAAGATGTAGACTCTTTATACTAACACCAAAGGTCACTAAGACGAGAGGTCACCACCCCAAAAACTTGTCGAGCGGACCCACTGATGACCTACCTTGCTCAAAGGTTCGTCTCCATGGCTCCTCTAGCTTTTAGCGTTGACCCTGTCGCCTGCAGCACTCGATTGGAAGCCAGTTATGGAGGGACGTTTCCTCGTCTTCTTCATCACTCGTTATGTCAAATATAGGTATAGGAGTAGAGGATGCCCTACATTTAATATGTGGCAAAGTGTGGCTTAAATCGATCTCATGAAAAAGAAACACCTAATATTGTAGAAATATCTCTCCTGTACAAGAGATAGCAGCAAAACTGAAGGGGTTCTGGGCAAGTGAGTCGGTATTTATGACATTAATTAAAGAGAGTGTTGAGGAGGTCAATCAAAAAGTCATTGGAAAACTATAACAAAGGTTAGGAGCCAACCAGGGGCAGGTATAGTGGGGGTGGTAGCTAATAGAATTGAAATTAATCAAGTAGGGAGCCAATTACAAGTAAACATAGAGGGGGAGTAACCAATAGTATTATATCTGGAAGAGGATGTGGGGGATGGCGGGAAACAAGTATGTAATTTTCGATGTGGAGGGGGCTTTGGAAAAAGGTAGTAACAGTCAGTCTGTCAGCTGCCACCGTATGGGGAAAGATTGAATTTTTTTTTGCTCTCACCGGGTTCGAATCAAAGTGTGATTTAAGTTTAATACCAATTTTCTAGCATAAAATACGGATTTTCAAGATGGTGGCCGTAACGAAAATTGCAAAGTAAGGGACTGGGAAAATCGATTCAAAGATGGCGCAAGGTTCTAGAATTAAAAATGGCGGAAAAAATGGCTGATCAATTTGTCCACTGGGGCCAAAGTCATCCAAGATGTCCTCCGTGATGTCAGGGCTGTCGGTCACTGACCCCATCCTCAATCCTCACTCCGACTCAAGTCCTAGAACATACATTTTTATGCTACTCTTACTGTTTAATTTCTGTAATTTTCAATAATAAAAATGGTTCACTTCCAACTTCTAAGACGTAAACCAAACTTGTAAACACATAAGACCATGACTCGTACATGAGTTAGCAATTTATTTTTTTTGTGATGAACTATACACGCCAAAGATGTGTACACATTTAACTTCAGTAACGAGCCAATTAATGTTTTCTCATGTTGCAAATACGCTTACAATATGAAAATCGGACACAAAATTGACCGTACAACTTTTTTTAAATATTGCGACAGTAATGTTCAACGAAAATTGTGTTCTTAACAACATTTCTTGTCGCGAATCACGTGTAGTTTCCGCACCTGGCGCTGGAATTTGCTGCCGGAGCAGCTACGTCGACTTTTGAATCATTCTATATACAGCGCTTCTACAACAACGAAACAGACTTGAAAAAATAAAGACACCGGATGTTCGACAAGTAATTTTATTAAAATACTGCCCATCTTTTTTTATATTCATTAAATAGTTAAAGTTTTCTTTTTGTCTCTGTAATTTTTGTTCGCGCCATCAGTCGCAGATGGCAGCACTGTATTTACGCATTTCCGTTCCATGTGACTTCCGTTCTATTGACTAAATTACTCCCACCAATTGCCGCATACCGAGAGGTAAGATGTTACACATCAAATTCAACTCCTACAACGAAACTACCCAGCCTTCCCTGCTATCTCCCGAGATGCGTCAGGTGAAATTGGTACGTTCCCGCGCTCGGGGTCGTGGATTATTCAGGACGGAGGGCGTGCGAGCAGGCGCATCAGCATGCAGGCAGATGGATCACCCCGCAGCGAGGTGTCTGCGCCGACGCAGACAGCCAGTCCTCGTGTGTCCGGGACTCGCCGGCGTAATGTGCGGTGTATCGTGTCTCGGGATAGCCGCAATTTGCATTCGTTTGAACGGAGAATGGCGATTTTTCTGGTTCAATTCCTTTATTGCTCTTCTCGGTATTTTGCATCGCATGATTTACAGCCAACGCCTATACAATCTACAGGCGTTTAGAATTTTTTTATTTAAATAACCTCTCAAAAATCCTTTTTTGTGAGAATTTGTTTACGTACGGTACCATTTGAGTATAAGTATTTTTTAATCGAACTATGTCATACAGACCAACAGTTTTTAAAGCAAAGAATTTTTTAATCCATTACTTTTCGAAATAAGCAAGCGTTAATGTAATGATAAAACACTAAAATATCTCATTTAAACAGCTAGTTTTATAGTGCCTCGGTCCAATGGTATATTCAGTCCTCATAAATAAATTCAATACTAAACGTCAGTCACTTCTCATGGTAAAATATTAGTTTCAGACGAACAATTTTTTAAAACAATAAAAATTCATATACAGCTTGATTTTACATGCCGAGTTGACTGTTATTTCAATTTAATGTCAGTACTCTTAATTTTCAGATTTCCTGTACATTTGCTTCTACAGATTATTTGCATCTGATGCGTCAAAAGGGTTCTCGCTGAATATTTAGTGGCATTAATTTTAAATTTGAAAATGGTCTTACATGTGATCATTAATTTTAAGAATCGCGCAGTCTTTTTACGGATACTAGATGACTTTAAGTAAATATATTTTTCGAAAATTTAAAACGAAACATAAAATATAAGATGTCCCGTAATAAATTAAAGGACGAGGTCTCAAATAAATGAAAAGAACACGAAATAACTTACATGACGTGCAAGCCAAAGTCTTATGAAAGTAAAATTTTATAAAGTATTATATATATTTAAATAAGTCGTTAATATTACCACTTATTTTTCCTGTGTGGGTAGCTTTTATCACACAAAAGGAAATTGTAACATTTTCACTATCTTACGCGGGATGTGTGCAGGAAATTGAGAAAAAATGTTTATAGCTCGCGATTGTTACCCAGCAATGAAATGTGTCACAACTGCTACCGATGGGTAACATAATTATCTAGAACTACCGCATTAAATTTTTAATAATAAACAGCGTGTAAAAATACACCCAACACATTGAGGTAAGAAGCTAAGGAGTTGGTGTCTGTAATAAATGCCGTGTAATAATTGCAGTCAAAATAATAACGAAACCTACCCCCCTTACCCACCTGTTTAACAAAACCAATTTATATTATAATGATATTTTACGTTAATGTCTTTGCTGATGTCTTGGGAACATCTTTGTTTAAAAACACTTCATGATGTCTCTCTTACGATTCAATTTAGCGAGTTTCCTTCAAGCTATGACTCAAAATTCAAGCATTATACTTTGTAGAGCTGCGGTTTGATCTTTCTAACTATATGCTAACCAAAATGACTTCAACTTTATGACAGACACATCCACATCATAGACCTATACCTTCATGTTCCAATGGTTAGTGTCTGCTTCACACGCTATGTTATGTTGAAGTTTTTGTGCTGATTCAAGAGATGGAAATGAAGTTAAAGCTAAACATATATGCTAAAATAAGGCGAATCTTTAATCCACCTGGAAACCAATTACAGTTTTAAATAATAAACTTGTGTTCGTTTAGCACACACGTAATTTTTCTCACACAAATTATACGAGACGCAATACTTCTAAAATAAAAATATATTTAAATTTTTTTGTACGCTTGCACACATTGACTATGCCAGCAGCCCGCAATGCAGATTTCGTGTTTCGTTGCAGTTAACAAGTCTGGGAACCACTTTTATCAGTATCTTCAGAGCAAGCCAACAAGTCGTTATCGCAGTTATGTCTCGAGATTAAGTCTATTTGGGTGAAAGGGTTTGGACCACGAAATAAAACTTCCTGCGTGTATTTATAGAATATGGCAGCAAGTCCAAAACTCGTAGCATACAAAAAGTTTTTTCCTGACTGAGTACCTACTGCACGTTAACATTTGTTTGATTCCATCGACAAAACCGACATTCTTTGAAATAAACTTAATCAAACTTGAAATAAAAGAAGTTTTGTTTCATCAGAGAAGAAAATATGCTCTATCATTGATTTCATTAAAGTGTTCATCCTTGCAATATATTATTCTACTAAATTATGGCATGCAACAAAACGGTACCCACATTTTCATTGACCCCGTCAAGTGCGGAACAACACCTCTCACCGACCACAGACAATACTTATAGGAAAAGTCTATATAGTTTTGACACAAATTTTTATTTGTGAAAGACAATGACTCATGTTCCAACATCACTGAATTAGAACCCGAGAAACAATCAGATTGATTACTTTAATAATCAAATTTCAATGTTAAGCTAAAAAAAACAAGTAAAACTTTCGGAGAGGAATGTTCATTAATTCTGAAGGAGAATAATTTTTTTCCAAAGAATAAAAAAGGTTTAACTTAATTTTAAGGTTTAATAACCTTGGCTTTTTACCACGATAATTTTTCAGCCAAGTTAAAGTTTTCTATACAGTTGCGACTGTCAAAATTTTTCTATAGATTGTAGTAATCACTAATAATATAATGAATTATAACTTATTTGTGCTGTAATTTAGAAAAATGTCATAAATATTTAATAGAAGATGTAGTTTTATTATAATTTTTTGCAGCAACAAGATATATATAAAGAGAGGAAAGGAATAAAACGTGTGAATTATTAGTGAGAATGAACACATTTAGTCCTGGTAGCTGTGTGGCAAGCTCGTACAAATTGCTTCCAAATTAATTTTTTACAGCTTCATTATATAAACTGAGGTTATGAGATAGCTTACTTTATCTACTTACAGTGGATAATGGGATTTACATTTACGGGTTCGATCGATATTTCATGAGTGTCTTATAATTTTAACTAACATCCTACCATACACCATAAATTGTTATTGTATACTAGAGTTATGTCGTTACCCAAATTACAAGGTTTTCGATATCAATACATAATTTAAACTGAATATGACTTTGTCAAAGCAAATTTATATTTTAATTATAATGTCAATACTTACGAATATATACATTGTTATTCATTAGTTTCAATGAAATAAATAAAATTTAGTTTTCCATATTACAATTATGTACAAACACCCTGATAGATAAAAAAAGTTGTTCAAAATAAATTAAATTTCATTACCTAGATACTGTAATTTCATATTGTACCATCAACGCAATGTTTTAATTGAAGTATAAATTTATTTATGTTTATTTATTCCGACCGTAATTGAACACGCGTAATTATCTAAACACTTTTTTATTTTTAATAAAAGTATTGCGAGACATAAAAGTTAGGTTTACCATAATATTTAATGCAGAAACATTTTTTTCTGTATTATAATCAGCTTTCTCTCATCTGACATTTTCAGCGTTTTCTAACATCTGTATTTTTTTAGCTGAGACACAGCATTCAACACTTTGATGTTTTTTTTTACATATAACATATTGTTTCTCATTAAAGTGGCACCAGAGCTCATAGTATGCAAAAAATTCAGCAACAAGTGAAGTGGATTTTTGTAATAGCGACAAATATTCTTTAAAAAAAATATTATTTACGTTGAAGGTGGAGCAGAATATGAACCAAAAAAGTTATAAGAAATTTTAAAAATATGTGTTTAGGAAAATGAACAAATTAAAATTGTCATGCATATTTGGTTTTTAATCCTTTTAAAAATATATTCTATGAAGCTATGAAATAATAAATTCACTTTACTGAGCACAGTTGATACATTTTCGTATTCAGTTTTGCTGGAACCCAAAATTTTAAAACTAAATAAATTGTCAATTTTTTAGGTGTAGATATTTTACAGTTTACCTACTGCTGCTCTTGTTGTCGAACCTAAAGCACAACTGATTTGAATTTACCTGACCAATATCTCAGTGCAAATTTATATTAAAAAATCTTATGTAATAAACATAATCAATAAATATATCTAAATTTATATTGATTTTCATAATTCATATCTGCATTGAAAACTGAATACAGACTTAAGGAACTAAAATGATTTATTTTCTTTAAAAATTTATGCATATGATCTTACAGACAATTTTTATAGTCAATTGATTTCACTCAATGTCAATAAAGGGAAAATTAACTTGAATGTGAATTTGTTATGCAAGCTTATTAGTTAGTTATTTTATTAGGTTTCTTCATTTAATCTTCATATATTCATGGAATTAGGTTAAATTGTTGGTAAAGACCTGTCTACCTATAAAGTGTTAGCAAAATTTAAAAAAACTTAAATGAACGTTTAGTTTTGCTAATACAATGGTTGATCTCTAGGAAAATATTAATGGCTGTTTTATTCTTTATTAAAGCTACATTACATTATTCACTTCAAATGTCACAAAAGAATATCAGCAAAAATATCTTGGCTTGATAATGTGTGTGTTGATGATGGATTGATCACTTATGGTTGTTTGATAGATAATGAAAGTTTGTTCAATGATAATGATTTGATCGACCCGGAAGTTGGTGTGAATCCTCGGCCATCGCCACAGCAAGATGGCCATGGTTAACTGGTACTTGATAAAGATAGCATAATACTGCACTGATTAACATTGCCTTCCGCAGTGTAGAGGTGAAGACACATCACATCACAGCACAGCACAGTACAAGACAACCTAACACAGCACAGCACAACAAAACTTAAAGTTATTAATCCAGGATAAATACGGAAACTTTGGCTTTTATTTAAAGAAATTTATTGGTTTAAATTGACTTTAAATGTTGCGAAATAACGCCCATCCCTTACCAGAGAATCGAACAAATAAAATCTCGCAACTAAAGCCAGCATGCGTCCAATTGCGCAATTGTATTCGGCATCGGGGCCGGGCGTTATTAGAGCACAAAGTACTAACAAATATTAATTTTAACTTTTTTTAAATATTTTAACGGGAGGAATTCCTCGAAAACACGTGGCCTGGATGCATTGGAAAACATCGGATAGGTATAAGCCTTGAGCCAAGGCTGTAGACAAAATAAATGAATAAATATACAAGGGAGCTGGAAGTAAAACAATTTACAGAAAAAACGCAGGGTAATATGAGGGGGATAGGTGTTGAAATAAATCAGAAGAACAGTTAAAATATATTGTCCAACTTTTTTTTTACCAAGGTAAATCTAAAACATTCCAAATTTTTCCATACATAATTGGTAACAATAAAAAAATTGTTCAAGTATTTTTAGGAACTAAGAAAAAGGTTGAATCTGATTTATTTATGGTACGGAATATAAAATTTCATTCAGTTTTTTATCTCTTAAAAAATATTGTGTTAATCGTAAAGTTTTAGTTTTTAATTTAAGGACCAATGTTTTAACATTACTTAAAAGAAGGTTTTTGAGCCAAACAGCCAAACTACCCTAAAGGGGTAGATTGAAGTTAATTTTTTTTAGGTAAATATATTTTTTCCTAATTAAAAACAGCATGGATTGTAACATACATTGATACTTAAAATAAATTTATAATAGCCAGAGTTATACCAGTATTATGAAAAAAAATTACTAATTTACATCTTACCTAATTATATAAACGACAAACTAGTGTCAAGCTATACGATGATATGACGAATTTTCTCTCGGTGAAAAAATGATTCGGCTAATTAACTTTTTTCAACGAAAATAACATTATTAATATATAATACTGTTACAACTAAATCCACAAAAATCCTGGAGCCCAATATACATATAAATATTAACAACACATGCAAGTTAACAACTTAAATTGCATATATCAGATTTTTTTCAATCGAACTCCTTTGGTAGAACGTAACGATAGATAAACTAATATCCCATGATCTAATCAGAAAAATTAAGTTGTATTAAAACTAATACAACTTTTGATGTTTAATACACACCGACCCTCATAGTATAACGTCACAATGTAAACCAAATAAATGCCATTTTATAACCTCAATCGCTTCAATGCTATTTGATCACAAAGCCATCATACCGTAATACAAAGCATCGTTGTGGGCAGTTAGGTTTAATTAAGGGTGCTTTATAATATTATGTTTGTTAATTACGGGAATATGTAACAAATTGGTTTAACTTATTTCTCACAGAACTGGCTGGCATCGAAAGATTTTCAAGGGAAAATATATATTAACATAAATTCATTTTTAATATATATGAATATAAATTAATGTGGACAGAATTGACCAAAATCACAAATCATGACATTTTCTGAATCTATAAAATGGTTTAAAATATATTGTTATTTCTGTTGTAGTTATTCTCAAAAACCAATTAATTAAGAAGCCAAGATATTTCAGCCACACTATTAAATTATGCACTAAGGTTTAAAATGGCTTAATATTCAATATTATATTATATAGGTTTTTGCTGTGTCCTTAAATCTATTTAAAGCAATATGGCATGTGTCGGTTCCTAGTCATCTCCTTAAATCATGTCCTGAAAGAAGCAGCTCACGAGACTTGCTGGAACTCTGCTCGCCCTCTCTCGCGCACATTTAACACAGGAGGATTAAAGCGAGCTTCCTACCTCTACAGGACCTTGCCACTTCAAAAAAGCTTTGTTTCCTTTGAGCCCCGGATCCTCGCGCAAAGTCGATACTTTAAAGGGCGGCGAATTCCCACTGGTCTTTGGTGGCACATAACAGATAGTGGAAACTCACGTTCTCTTAGGCTTCTCTTAGACTACACTATAAAATGTTTATTTTTTTTTAACTTTTACAAGAAAATTTGTTGGAAATTTAGTGACCGCAATATTTTTGTAGCGGTACAAAAAACTCATTGTCAAGGTTTTTTTTAAAAAATTTGTTTTGTAGGACGAAAAAAATATACGTGGTAACTTCATGTGTATAATAATTTGGAACCCTGAAATATAAGTGTTTTTTTTTTTCAAATAAACAATTGTTTCTATATTTCGTAAAAAATAATAACTTTATAATTTACAAGGTCTCTGTTAAAATTAAAAATATATATATTTTTGCAACATGTTACCAAAAAATATTTTTGTAAACTTACAAAAAAAATTACATTGTTTAACGCTCTAGGACCAGACGCTAGAAGGTGGACGCCGGCTTGTGCTGGAAACACGATAGTGTGACAAACAGAAGAAAATAAACTAAATGTAAAGTTCTTCATACAATTACATTCGTACTACATAAACGAGTTTCATTAATGTTTACAAGTTGGTTTTAATGCACCTGTTTGAGAAAACATTTTCTGGCACAATGCGACGGCCAAATATTGAACTATTAACTGTAATTTTTTTATAAGCAATAGAAATGTTCCTGTAAAATTACAGATACATGTAAATTTCTACATTTATATGAAAACAACTGTATCACTACAAAATAGTGCTCGCAGTAATACAGATTTCGGATTCTTACCAGGCCATTTATGCTTTGTGTTCACCCATTACGTTCAATAGTTAAAATATTTTTGTAAACCGTTACCTGAATAGTTCCAGTATTAGCTGTGTACATAATAAGCATGATACAACAAAACAAAGTCAAATTATTGAATATTACATAATTTTTACTATGGTTTAAAAAAATTATACTAGAATGCAAAATTAATTGAAATATAAAGTTTTGCGCCAATTTTCGTAAGAAATACTCAGCATTTTCCCGCAAAATTTCTAAGGTAATAAGTCCAAAAGAAATTTTTTTAAATAACAGACGAAATTTTTGTGATGTGAACACATCATAAAAATTCATGGTAAATAAAGCTATTATTCCCAACTATTTCAATGAAATCAATTTACGTCAGCGACATGTATTGCTGTGGTTGAAGAACATTATTTATTTAAACACTATCCGACGCTCACTGTTCCGTTTTGTAACTAACCAGTTGTTAAGCTTTATCTTCAAAAGCATATACCATTCTTGGGAAACACTTGAACGTAAGTCGTTTAAGTTTTAAAATAATTTTTTGTGATGAACTCCATTTTGTCGAACCTTGTAGGTCAAATTATGACTCATACTGTTTCAACAGCTTATACAAGTAAAAAACATTTCTGTGAACCTTTTTACTATCTGAAAGTGAAAATTACTAAAAGCTGAGATTTTTGCGACAGTGCTGTTTTTTCGTGTAACAAATCCGAAAGCCTGGGTATTATTTATTGCTTTTAATTTAATTAAAACCATTGTTTAAGTTTCGCGCAAGATTATTCTCGAAATATATATTAGTGTCTTTTCGCGAAAAGGTGATTCGATCCCTGATGCACCTTTCGATGTAACATTTTGAGCATAGATTTTTTGTCCGAATTGTGACGATACCACAGTTAAGCTTATTGGCAAGGCTTATTTGTATGATTAAATGGTTGTAACACAATACTTTATGTGATAGTTCATTGAGGCAAATTAAAATATAAACTATAGAAATGAAAACTGTAAAGTTTTTAATTTTTTTCCTTACAAATAATAAAATTGTTGGGTTTACCAAATTGGCTATTAAATTCTGTAAAAAAATACTGATTGTTTTTAACTAAATGAAGGAACTTGTTTCATGTTATTAAGCTGCATATATGCTACAATTTAAAATATTGTTACGGATTATTAAAAATGAATAATTATCGTGGGAAAACTACTGGGTTCGTTAATTGATAGCCCAATTAAAGATTTTACGACACAGTTTTATTGATTGCCAATATTGACATCACTAACAAATAATCTTATAAAAATGCCTAATAATCAATTACACTTAAAAAATGTTTATTCCCCAGTCACTTGGTTCTTACACACCACATAACTCGCTAGACCGCACCTCTGGCGCACTGTCGCCGCAGCACCCCTCGTGGACCTCCATCGCGGGACTCCGATGCCGCACTCCGCCGCTGCCGTCGCACTTCCCTTCGCCGAGGATCCACTCGACGTTTCACTCGGAACTTCGCTCGGGACTCTCGCCGCATCCGCAGCACTATCGCCGAGGAACTCGCTCGCCGAAGAACTCCTCGCCCAGGAACACCGCCGCACCCGCGGCACTATCGCCCAGACTATCGCCCCGGAACTGAACTCTGTCGGAGGCCAGCGTCCTGGGCTTATATTCAAGAGCGCGGAACTCCCCAGCTGCTAGGTGTCAGGTAATTGCGCCGAGGCAGAGCGCCGCGCGGGCAGTGGAGGGTGGGTGGAGGGGGGAAGAGGCAACCCCCGCAATCCACCAGGCGCGCGCGGCTCGTCTCACGTTGCGGCGGCCACGTGACGTCAGTGGCCGTGCGGGGCCGCCAGCCAGCTCAGATTCTGCACGTGACGCGGCCCTGCTCACGTTCGTAACAATATTACGGATGGTAATGATACATAGTTCACTATAATACAGCAACTGCAACGAATTATTTTTTTCGTACTGAATTTATATTAATAACTTATGCATAAAGTGTACGGCATTTTAATTTTTATGGTTATAGAAGTGTGTAATTAACCTAGTACAAATTTAATAATTGTTTTATACCAAATAAATGTTTTATTTAATTTACACGTTAAATTTAACTTTTAAGTAAAAAAGAGTATTGAGAGATTCCAAAATAAATAAATAGGATTATGATGAAAGGTGGAGTTTGCAAAAATATCACTTATACATGAAAATATCATCATCAGTAGCAGCAGCATTAGCATTAGCAGCAACATCGTTACAATGAAATTGCTTCCAGCCTGCGGCCGTGTCATCATAGTAAAATGCCTCCCACTTTCTGTCTCTTCGCCATTCCTCGATCACTCTGTACTATTCTTCTTCTCTCTCTTGCACGCATTAACTATATGCTCTTCCTACTTCCTCCTTGGTCAGCCTTGAGGTATGGTTCCTTTGTACTTAAAATATATCATTTACCTAGGCAACTTCTCTTTGCCCATCCTCTGCACATGTCCATACCATCTCAATCTTGCTTTTTTCCCGTGATCTCATTCAAGTCCTGTACTGCTGCTCCAGCTTGCTCCATCTCATTCCTGATCCTGCCTTGCCTCGTAAATACCAACATACTCCTTATAAATTTTATTTCTATTGCTCTGATCATACCAGCATCACTCTTCTTTACAGTCCATCTCTCTGCACCGTAAACATGTACACATAAATCATGATAAAACTACTAGTTCTGTGTATTTATTGCTCAAAAATATAGATAGTGTGTAGTACAGAGCGCACAGAGACGTCCAATAATGTAGGTAAAATCTAAATATGTTAATAATTTCTGATATTTAACTTTGTGTTGGTTACTGACATTAATTTGGTAATAGCTCCATGATTGTTTTATCGCAGAATTGTTATCATTATGTGACCTCTCTGACGTTAATAATTTAACCCTTTTAATGTTAATATGTGATTTTATAAAAATTATTGTTCCAAGCAAGCGGCTATGTTGTATGAAGTGATGTATTATGGTGAATTATTTTAACTAATATTATATGCAGGTAGGATTCCTTGGGTTATAGGAATTAAAAGTTGTTTGAAATTATAATAACTTTTTGTTAATAGAACGATTAAGATTATATACATATCGTTAAAATGACGGTGAAATGCTCTAAAGGTAAGACTTGACATTCATGGGACTTAGTAACGTATATATTCCAGTCCAAAATTAAATATTTGAACACAAATTGTCTTGAGTTGCAACATCTATATGATTATTGATCTTTTGGCAATAGCATTTTGATCTTCAACTAGAGACTAAATGAGTTAGTGATCTATTATTTCGGTTTGTGGGAGACCCGTGGTCCAAAATGAATCTAATGCAAAATTTATACCCCGTGTGAAAATTCTATTGAATTGAGTAAAAAAGTTAATTATTGTAGACCCAATAATAAATTCTATTAAAGGTACTTATATTTCTATAAATAACTCTTGACTAGACGTTTGTGCCCTAACTAAAATCCTGGAATTTACCAAAAACTATGTGTGAGGGATACAAACATATGATGTAAACTTAACTTTGCAAGAAATAAGTAAATACTTTTATTTATTCCAATGCACATATGATTATTATTATACATATTACTTTATTGGTTTTACAACTTAGCATTTACATGCTTTGTTTGTAGTACTGTGATTACTGTATGTTGCATATGTTAGTTAAGTAGTTGTTCAAGGATTTTAAAACACAGTAAAAGTTTTATCTGTTAAAAAGTGTAGTAATATTTTGAATATATAAACACTTGTATCCGGACAGAGAAGAGTTTTTAGTACATTACTAAATTGCTGTTAATAACTATACATATTCACACATAATATATATTAATATACAGATGTGTCGGAGAGACAACTCATTAATAATAAACTGGATTTATTAAAATAAAAATTATATCAGTAAATAACCAGCGAATATAAAAATTAATAACTTGTTAACCGAACTCATTGGAAGTGATAAACTAATGCATAAAAATACGTTAGCTAAGACGAAATAACTTTAAATATTTTCTTTGTTAAATGTATTAAAATTGGTTTACAAATGCATTACTTAATGTTATACGTATAACGAATGTAGCGATAACAATAATGTCACAGAGTTCTTTAATCTTAATTACACACAGTACTTAATTAGGGCTTTTTAATCAAATAAATTTGCGTCTCTATTAAGACGAATATAAGTACTCCCAGGAGAGTACGCACCACCGGTTGAACACCATCTTTACACAACGAAGACCTGATTTCTTAAAAACTTCGTTATTGTAACTTTGCTGCGCAGACCTCCCAAGAAGGGGCTACAGCAAAGGGACAACTTTCTAAATAAATCATTTCTTAATAAATCTCTCTTGGATTGCATATACTGGAGAAAAAACTAATCTCATTGTTGATAAGCATTAATTAATTAAAAGGAGAGCGCTTTTCTGTAGTTTGCAACTTAATTTTCCCTGAAGTTAGGATTTATTCCTCCAAGTATTTCAGGCCAAATCTCAGCTTGCGCGCGCCATCTCAAGATATTTGAATTTGTATAAAATTGGGATGGAAAAATTTAATAGAGAGAAGTGTTTCCTTTTTGAAACTTAAAAACAAAGTGGATAACTACGGACATTGTTGTTCGTGTATATAATTTTGAATTATATTGAAATATTTAGGTCGAATGAATTCACCATTTTATTGCAATAAAATTTACTACAAACAGGATAAGGTCAATAATTTCTACAAAATACTAAGATTATTAGTAAAAGCGACACCTAAAAGAGGATGAATACATTATTGCTTTTTTATTTTATCCTAAGGATCAGTTTATCCTTATTCGCAATTAAGCTTAGCAGTCAAAAATCATTATATTTGTTTCTTAGTAATTATTTCTTTTGAAATTTTAACATAAATAATAAACCTGTGATTGTATATATTTAAAATGTTATAATCTTAAAATTATAATTTTTTGAAACCAAATACACATAATTACTGTGATACAATATTTAACTTTTATTCTAGTATGGTGACTGAAAAATTTTGGATGTTAAGTTCCCTGAGGTTGAAATATTTCTGAAAAAAATCTTTTTTTAGTCTACCTAGTACTGGGGTGGAAGAAACCATCATATTGTTTCAAGTAATGATTTTTTGATGTATAGTCATAGTGGAAAAATGTAATTTTTACTAAATAACTTCATTACCATAGAAGAATGATTTTTATTCATAGATATCACTATGGGTGGCTACATGAATTATTTTATTTTAAAACTTTGTGGTTGTGATAATAAAAAAAATTGCTTTTACTTTATTTAGGTGTCTTTATATTCATAATTTAAAGATACGTATGTTATCTTTAATTTTTCATTGACTTTATCAATATATATATTTACTGATTATTAATAAAAATTACCTTAAGAAGCAATGCACACTAAATATTGTTGAAGTTAATTTTAAATATTTTCTGTATTATTTTTTTCTAAAAAATTGCGGTTAAACTAAGCGTAACACTTTAAGCACAACAAAAAAACTAATAAATATATTACTTGACTTTAATTAAAAATGCGTAATATTAACTTAATGGTAAAATTGTATAGATTTTGTAATTTATAATTTTATGTACTTTGCGTGAACTTAGGATCCAAACAGAAATAGTCTCATATTTTTCTTTTTTTAAGCTTGCAAATACGCAAGTTTATACAAAATAATAAAATTTTATATTTAAAGGTTAATTTTATCGATTTACTTTATTGTGTAAATGTAATTTATACTGTGCGATTATTGACGTTTATTATATTTTGAAATATTCGACATATATAAATTAAACTCGCTTTTGCTCGTTGGGTATTTTGCCCCCAATCCCCAAAATTGGTGTGGTATACCTAAGTTATAACATATAGAGTTACGATAAAATCTAATTGGAACAGATTCGCTTACTTCATCAAAAAGTCTGCTTGGTTATAATACCTGAAGTTTTATTTTACATTGGGCGTGAACACTAATTCACCTTTCTTAAATTAAAAACAAACAAAATACAAATTGTATTGCTTATGTCACGACTATAAATTTCATGGAAAGTTAAAAATGTGTGTAGAAAATGTATTGGGACGCAAATTGTTGATCATTATGAAGTGCCAAACTTACAAAAATTTTTTTTTCCATATAGTTGTATAGAATTAAAAACTACCTGAATCCAAGCGCGTTTTCAGTAGCAACGTAAATATCATAGTTGAATTCATGCATTATTTGTAATACATGGAAAATTCTGTACACAACTTACGGCTTTAATCGCAGGAAGCATACAGTTCACAGGGATGAATGTCACACATAAACAGTTCCGAAGTTGGCCGATCGCCAGTAAAAAAATCCATATTGCAAAGAATTTATATATTTTAGGTTAAAGAGTATTTTAAATATAGCTAACCATAACAATCAGCCTCTAAGTTAAGTTAGCTACGATAACCTTTCATAACCTAACTTACCCTTCCAAAAAATAAATACAATAAGTAACAATATATTATTTGTAATACTGACCGAACCTAGCCTAGATTTTTTCTTTGGTGAAATTCCTTTACTTTCTTTTTGTGATTATGGCTTTAATCGCTGTGAACTATAACAAATATTGTAGAAGCAATAAAGGAAACTGAGGTCTGTTAACATGGGAGAAGCACAACACAAGCTACTACAGCGCCCCTAGCGGCGTAAGCTTTAAACATATGAGCGAAATTCTAATTTTTTTACGATTTAATAGATGACTAAGTAATGGTATTCCCCTATTTATTGGAAATTATTTTCTTCCCCATAAAATAATGGTATTATTTATTTTTAATACTAGCTGCAGTACCCAGCGTTGCCCGGGCTGAACACAGGGTAAAGGGGAACTGTTTTAGAGATCAGATGTAGTTAGTAATTGTCTTCTTATTTTGAATGTCAAGTGTGCAAAATAATTTATATCACTTTCAGATCCCAACAGACGTTGTTATGCCAGTTTATAGTTATTTACATGGTCTGTATGTAATCTAGATTTAAAGCAATATAGAAAGAAAAAAACTGAAAAATAAGGGATTACTAATATTGAAAAGATTACATTATTTAGCTAATGCTCGGCATGCATTGCAATGCCTCATTCAGTTTTGTTTTGTAATATGTTTGAAGTAGTTACACATAAACAAATAATCTATCCATGTCTCTAAATATATATTTATCTCTATCTACATCTATTGTCCTATATATCTATGTATCTCTCTATCTGTATTTATCTCTTTATATCTACATATATACCTCACACTATCTCAATGTATTCTATATGAGGGTACTGATTGCTTCGTTGTTAATATCACACGGGTGTTTTTTACTTGAATGGGAAAATTAAGAATGATAAGGCATCTAGTGCGTGGCAACAATGTTAATAGGCAATAGGAAATAAACTTCTAGCGCCTGCGACATTGTCAACACACACTTCGTACGTGTACTGCATGTTGTATCTAACCCCATCCAACACATTTGATTCTAAATTGGACTTTAAGTAAGGCTCCCTAATGTTATTTATAATATAATATAGCCTATAGCTTTCTTTGATAAATGTACTATCCAACACTGAAAGAATTTTTCAAATCGGACTAGTGGTTCCTGAGATTAGCGCGTTAAAACAAACAAACAAACAAACAAACTCTTCAGCTTTATAATATTAGTATAGATTACTCTAAGGTTCGATGATTTTCCTATATTAACCTCCTATTATATGTGCCATTCGTTCGCTAGTCGCCACGAGCTATTCTAAGTGGACGGGTCATGCTAAGAAAAATGAAAGAACCTATCTGTAACGTGGTGATTTAAGTATAGCCTTTAGTCAAATACTGGAAGTATTACCTTAAATTGTGTATTACTGAATGAATATCGTCGAAAATCCGTGAGTCAAGTGATGCCAAGCAATCCAGACGGCATGAACTGCTCCCAGCGATTTAAACAATATTGTTAGTACGAGATTTTTTAGTTTCTATTTAACTGTAATTACTATTTAATCTGTGAATGTGTTATTAACAAATGCATTAGAATTTAGACAAAAAACCGTTCCTATTTATGGAGTGAGTGTGTGTTCTGAATATTATGTAAACTGGTTAATTGGATAGGAAAACAAATAGTAGTTTAATAACGGCTAATATGCTATAAATTAGTGTGCTGTTATTATTTTTTTATTTCTACACATAAGAAATTTAAGAACGATTTAATTAACAGTAACATTTTGTGGTCTCTTTATTTTAAAAACAAACTTATATGCTTGTAATTACAATTCAGGTGTCTCAATGAACGAATAGAATTTCAACGTAAGTGCTAGGGCCCTTAAAGGTTTTGAGTATTCTGATGTGAAAGTAATAGGTTTTTTATAGTGAAATCTATTTCATGGAAAAAACACCAAAATTTTAATAATTAAGTGATATTTCTTTGAGCTCTCCTCAACGTTAAGTACGTTTCCACATTTACGTGAAACGTGCAGCGGAATGCCAATATTTTTTTGTGCGGAATTTCCAACATTTTCATTCGCAAAACTTATACTATTAACCTTATCCGGAATGCAGGCCATGGAGTTACGAATTTATCTATGTACGCTTTCAATAGGAACGTAAAAATCATAAAAAACGGGTTGCATTAGTAAAACATTACATACGAAATAAAAATACAGCTTGAATCGTCGAGAACGCTATAGTACTGAATACCTATCGCAAAAACAAAAATTGTTATCTCACAAAAAAGAGCATAATTGTTTCTTTGTTCAAGTGAGTAGTAAATTTTTAAATTTCTGACCCCAGAATTCAGGCTTTATGATTGAATATTATCGACGCCATATTTGATTCTGACGTTACGGCGGCCATATTGGAAACCTTCAAAATTGGAAAAAATTGACAAAAATGCCTCCAAATTTTCCGAAAAATAAAAAAAAATCTGCCAATTTTTTTTTTTTTTTATCATTCGGCCAGAAAATATCAGGAAATTGAAAATTCACTTTTAGAGGAAATATATACAATTAAATTCCCCAAGAACTAAAAAATATCAGAATTTAGAATTCCTCAACAGACCTTTAGCTTTGGAAGAACGGCCTAAAGTCCGCATCTACAAGCCACCATATGACACTAAGGTCTTTATTTTTACCTTGACCATAAACTTTTAATTCTTTAATTTTCGACGATAAAATTTAGAAAAAATTCCCGAAATACAAAAGTTTGCTTACTCCATATGTTAAGTTATGCAATCCATACCAGTCCTCGGATCGATTCCCGTCGAGAATAAACTAGTAATTTGGGAATAAAAAATATTTATATAAATTTAAAAAAAAATCTTCTGTGAAACCCACCATCTTGGATTCTATTAACGTTGCAATTTACGTTACGGCTGCCATATTAAAAATACGCACTTTTATGTTAGAAAATCGGGAAAAATTTTAAAATAACTTAAACCAATTATGAATTTTTTTCATAAATAATATTCTGCCATATTCAATAATTACGTCACGGTCATCATGTTAAAAATTAGTAAGAAATATCGTTAAAAAAGATGAAAATTTTAAAAATATAAAATATATTTAATACAAATTTAATAAAATAAAAAAATTAAAAAAGAACTTACTTCATGAAGTCCTTGGTTCGAACTTGGAAAGAGCAAAAAAAAAAAAAGTTGGCGATGCATCGTTCCTCCACAGAAACCAACGACAGACTAACCTCCCACCACCAATGCCAAGGTAGATGTATCGCCAACTAGTACGACGTCACGCCCGAAATCTTGCTATGGTCTGCTGGAGGCCGGCCGCTGTCTTGGATCTGACATATCATTTTAGACTGCTAGAAAGCGCGCTTACATAATGTTGGTTTAATTTTTATCCGCTACAGTGCAGTAATTATTTAGTGGCAGGGCGCCCACCATCTTGTGGACCGTCTGGGGCAGCCATCTTGGAAATCTGTATTTTTTAAGCTATAAATTCGGGAATAGCCCAAAATTCATAAAAAAAAATCGGCAACTAATCAACTAAATGATTGGATTGATAATAGTTCTTAGGTTCGATCTTTGTTTGATTCAAAAAATGTATATTTTGGGTAACAACTCTTATTTAATAAAATATAGTGCAAAGATCGAAATACAGCTTAGGTTCATAGTCTACCAGAATCCAGTAAGCTAAATATAACATATTGGGCACCATCTTGGAAATCAATAATATTTCACCTAAATTTCGGAAAGCATAAAAATCATTAAAAAACACACATTAATTTACTAATTTGTTCGATCGATATCCTACCTCGGTTCGAATCTTGGACATGCAAAAGAAATGTCATTTGATTAAAAATGAATCAAAAGTATCCGGTTCAAGAAATAATAACCTACACTACTTCAAGAACACTTTTTAGTTATAAATCTAATTAACATTTAGTTCTGCGATGGCTGAACAGAATAATACTCAGCTCGAAATGGTTTACCTAGGACAGAAACCAATCAGATCCATATCCTACAAAGTCTTTTTCTTCTCGACAGAGATTGGTGATACTGTATTTAACAGACTGCATCACATCGCTGAAATAGTAAATGGGAGTATTCACTGTCTTGGATACGCACTTCTTTGCCTTTTCCTCAAACGTATACGTTTAACCATACACGCAGTTCAGTCACAAGTTATATTTTACAAGCACATTCGTTGCTACTTCACCTGTAAGCTGGTATGTTCTGCTTGATATCGTCAAGAAAAGTACAAATATCTTTTGATTCACTAAATGCATTTAGATAATAGTAGTCTTTCAACATTCCACGAAATGCAGATTTAGCCAAGTAGATACATTTATGTGTTATGTAACAGCACAGTCTTAATCTTAGATGCATGACCATAAAATATCGCGATCGGTTGCGGCACATCTGTTTTTGTGCTTGTACGCATATCGACCATCAAAACACGAAGTGGCGTATCTGTAAAATGCCAACTTTTCAGGAGAGCAAAAATAAGAAAAGCACCTATGTTTGAAGTGCTATACCGCACAATCCCAAACTAGAAAACCCTTCATTTAATTTTTTATATATATTTAAGATGTCTGACTTGGGTTACCTATAATTACTTTATTTATTACAAATTTATATTTTAAGATTTATAATAAAATATAAAAAATGTTGTAGTTACGCCACTTCGTGTTTTGTTGTTTTCATTCATTGCAGAGTTACGCCGCGAAATAAAACATTTAAATAATGAAAAATGTTCAAGTTTTATTACTTATAACAATACAAATCGTTTGTTAGTACAAACACTAAAGGTTATTAGGAAAGTATATCATATTAGCAGTAAATAACTCAATCACTCAGCATTAATTATTGGGCCTTCTTCACACAGTGTATTATTAAAAAAAATTTTTAATCGAGTAGCTTCACATAATATGTTATGGTTTTAAAAAAGTAGAGGTTTGAAAACTGCTTACATAAAATTTTTTACTATAGTGAAACTAACATGTATACATTGAAAAATCTACACTCTTAAACAAAAATTTCTAAACAACAAAAACTAGGCAAAATAATTATTATCAGAACTACAATATCCACTTAGTGATACTCAACTTTGTTGGTTTCATAAAATAAAAAATTTGTTTTAAAAAAAAGTAAAATAAAATAACCTGATGTCAATTTCAATAAAAACAGTACTGTTTAGCTTTAAAAACCATACAAAATGATAAAAAAACTTATCTTAACTAAATAATATTGATTGATAAAATATCAATAACAAAGAAGAAACACTAATAACGATATTCAAGTTTCATCTCTTCTAGACAACAATCTTTGAAAAGTTAATTAGGTAAGGACCTGTAATAGTTCTGAAACTCTGCAGCCCTTACAACGGGAGTAGGTCCTTCGCAAAGTGATATCAGATCCTTGAACTTTTCTTTTGTTATAGCCTGCGGTAGAACGTTGAGACGATCTAGGGGCATCTTCAGGTTCTTGTCAGCATCACGTTTTAAAGTAAATGACCTGTACGTTTCATCAAGATGGCTGTTCTTGAAAAAAACTGTTGTAGGATGGTCTTTCTTAAAAGCATACTCTACCATGTTAGGCCAATTTATGGGTTGTCCTTTTTCGTTATCCTCTCGAATGGTGAGAATGCGCAGTTCTTTGGAGAGTCTTTTAAAGTCCAAAAAGTCCCTTGTTTCCATTTGATGGACTATGTAAGGATGCGCCCTTCTGGCGAGTTTAATTATTGGTACCAGCTGGGAAGGAACAAACAGATCGCCTGCTTGATTTATGGCATGGCCAATCGCACTGTGAGCAGCATCACCTTCATTTTGACCATGGTAAGGTTCAAAAAATCTCAAACTAATTTCAGAAATGTTAGAGCTATTGAACAAAAAGTAAAGGAACATTGCAGGCAGAATACTATTTTTGTTCTGGCCAGAACAGCCATCAGCAAACAAAGTCACTTTTTTGCCTACGTTGTTTTTATCATGCTCCTTAAGCATGAGGAATATGCAAGAAGCAATTTCAGATGAACCTCTTTTACTTATTGACTCATTCCAAGTAAAACAATGACAGTCCTTGGTTCCCAAGTCGTATATTGTAAAGTTGTACACTGATAAGCGTCTTTTATAAAATACGGCGCTCTCGTTGGTTTTCGGCAAGAAGATTACTTGCTGAAGGTCAAATACTAAACAAACATTAGTTTTGTTTTCAATTGCTGCTGCTTTACACCTTTCCTTTATTGCTCTAACTTTTGTTTTTTCCGCAATGTGTTGGTCATACCTCTGTTTAATTCTGTCCTTTGTGTCTCCATCGCCTGTCTTGTAAGTCATACAGAGAGTACACATATCTTTTTTACGATGATGAAAACTTAAATTTAAACTTCTAAAAATAAGTCTGTATAACCCGATGCTGCCCTTGTTGGCGTTGGGATCTTCACTTTGGTAAAGGTTAAACATTTTTTTAATATTCAAATCATCATGTAGAAATTCTCTGGTTGTATTAGCCCTGCAGTAATGTGCTTCTACTCTTGGAAATCTGTTGATGTGATCGGTCATTCGCTTACAAATATCTGCATCTCTAGCTGCTAGGGTTTCCTGTCTTCCTCCACGCTTTTCTGGTTCTAAAACACCTGTCTCTGCTACTTTTCCAACAGCTGTTCTTGCTGTTCGTTCACTAATACTAAGAGTATTAAGAAAAAACTTTTTGCACACTGCTTCTTTTTCATTTTTTAATGTTAAAAAATACTGTTTTGACTGTGCTCTACGACTGTCGCCAACTGTAGTTTTGCGTTTTGTTGCCCCTGACACTATGTGTCTTGCAATGAACTCTCGTTGTAATTGAAGACTACCCATAGCATAGTACGACTTGAAAATATTTTGTCTGTCTTCATCTGTAAATTTACTACAAGACTTCTTGGTTTTCTCACAGAATCTACCAATGCAACGGTCTTTAATTTCTCTTGGAGCAACTAAATTGTAAGACTTTTCTTGTGTATAGCCGTGACCAGTGTTTCTCCTTTGTTTTCTTTCTTTCTGTCTATTTATTTTGTACCGTTTTTCTAAGGGAAATTCTCGTGCAGACCCTTCTGTAACAAAATCTTCTGGCTCTCTTGGCTCTTCGATGAGCGTTTCCAATTTTTCTAAATTATCTGTATGGTTTTTGCACTCATCACTTTCCTCAAAATGTCTAAAGCATAGTAACTCAAGACATCTCACACAAGCTGCAAAAATCTCTAAGTTACAACCGTTGGAAGTACATGTAGAATGCATGGGATCTGTATTATCAATATTATTCTTTTCTGCAAACTTAGGTTGGGGTTTCTTCTTTTTCTTCTTTGGAGATTTAGCAATGAATCTTTCATCGCTGCTATCAGTTAAAACAATATGGTCACATTCATTTTTTGACCAGTGGGATTTGCAAACAAGCAATCCACAACAACATGTTTGAACACCTACTAGTTTACATTTTTTTAATTCGCACAGTTCTGTAAAATCTGGATCCGCGTCGCTGTCATCGGGTTCACTACCAAAACAATTTAAGTCTACATTAGAGGCTATATCTGTATTTCCAAATGAAGTGTTGGGGTTGTGATCAGCTTCGGTATCTCTGTTATTGCTCTTAAGGCGGGAAAGAGGCACAAATTCGGCCAATGCCTGTTCGTCTTCATCAGACATGCTATCTGAATCACTGTTTTCTAACAATATTATTGTTCCAAAATAAAATGTTTTATTGTAAAGCATTTTAACTTTGGAGCCTTTTTTAAAAGCATTGCCCTTATCAACTGGAATTAAATCAGTTAATCTCACCACGTTCCGGGTGCCGTCAGTCCACTTCACTAAAGCGTCCATCTTCTTTTAGTCCACTTCTTACTTGCATGCAAACTCCAGCGTCGATCTGTAAGATACAATAAGTAATGTATTATAAATATACAAAATTAAACTTGCAATGTATGTTGTAACGTCCACTTCAAAATAGCCTAGAGTTAATTTTACCTGCAGTAATAATTCACTAATAAACAGTTTATCAAACAATGCATTTAAAGGTGAACATAAGTGTTCTTGATGTACAAATTATATGCAGACTAATTTATTAACCCTTAACCACAGACATGAGGTCCCCGGGACCACACAGCGTTCTGACGCCCTCTGCCATCAGTAACCAGTAACCTCGTGGACACATGATCTTCAGTACCTTCCTACCATTCAGTCTTCTCTCTGCCGCCGGAGCGATAAGTGGTTATCTGACACCTGACTTCACGTCTGTGTTAGTGTCAGCATTATTTGCAGCGTGGGACCTCACGCCTGTATATACGCACAAAAGTTTCACGTCTGTGGTTAAGGGTTAGTTATGGTTGTAGGCCTAAAAAGTAATATTTTAACAAAATGCTTACCTGGGCTCTACATCTAAAGCATGTGTTGTGATGGACAGACGAGCAGATAGTGGTGCAGATCAGTATATAGATAGTGCGGTATTGCGGTATCAGTCTTCCTTCCGGTGTTTTCCCTCTATTCCCATCTTTGTGCAACAAAACAATTAGGTTGCATTTTCCGACCGCCCCACATGTAGTTACGCCACTTCGTGTAAAACGAGAAATAGTCAACAATTTTTTTTTTCGGAAAACACGAACAGGCGTAAGTTAACTTAAGTCAGTACGTGTTTTGCTGAATAGTCTCCAAAACACTTACGACGAAATGAAAAAGCATTATATCTTCAAAACCATTGGGAATTAAGTTACGCCACTTCGTGACATGATAGACCACGTAAAGATATGTCTGTAGCCAGTATATCTCAACATCGGCATTTTTGCAGTTACGCCACTTCGTGTTTTGATGGTCGATATGAGTCTTCAACCTAAACCAAGGAGTCAAAATGTCTACAGGTAGTTCCACAGTAGGTGAACAGACTTCACCTATATGGTTTTTCGCATGTCCTCTCAAACTGTCAATACGCGTAAACAAAACATGGCGATGTAGTACCAATTCCCGATGTACTCTTAAGCAAGTCGATAAATCGTTGATGTAGAAAGATATTACTCTCTACCACGCAGAAATAACCTTCTTTAAGTGTTTTTTCAGAGTATAATTTCTTGTAAATTGTTTGCGACCCTTTTTACAGCTTATAATTTTGTTTGAAAGATTCTTAGCACATTCTCTCTTCTATTGTCGTCAAGCTTTACTGTTTTTCGAGAATATCTTGTCATATTAATGACATCGATGCATCGTCACCAGTCATTAAAGTCTCTATTTGGGTGAAACGTAGTTCATCGTGGTTTCCTCTGCATCCAGCACTGCAGGCCATGAAGTCTCCTCCGCTGGTGGAACCACACCAGTTGAAGTCATCTATATTTTTGTGGTTGAAGATGTTACACATTCCCTCGGGATCTACGTCGTCACTGACGAGATCCTGTCGTCAATGGTAAAGCTTCCATCAAAGTGTTTTTGTTGTCATCGACTATGCCAACGGCTTATGCACTGCCGTCTTTGAGCTGCCGTCAGGTTTCCCATAGACGATGATACTATTTCCTTTGGTTCGATGTTAAAGATGGTAAAAATTCCATCGAATTATAAAGAACTGGTAATAGCGTGACTTATGTATCAGATGAGTCCCACTAGGTGATCCTTACACCGTCATAGCCAGAAACATACTGTGAGTCACGTTGCCCATTCCACGCTTACATACTCACGGCCACTGGAATAATATGCGATACACACACAAAACACACAATTAACACACTACACACACGTAATTAACTTTATGTACACACACTATACAAGCAATAGATACACAGTGCACTAACTGGACACATAATAGACTTACACTACACACACTGGACACACATTCGTAAAAAAACACACACACTGGACACACATTCATAATAAAGGACACATCCACATGACATTTAAGATTTGAACGTATTCGTCCATCTTATTAAAATATTATACGAAATACACTTACAGTGTGTACATAATGGAGTTTTGGCTAAGTCTTAGACATATATTAATAATGTAAGTTCTATTAAACTAGAAAAGATTAAAACTGTATAAATATGTTAATTTAACCACAGTCTTATTTCTCTATCTTGTATCTATACTCATAATAAAAAATTTCGAGGTAAATCGTCTGTACATTGGATAAAATTATAAAAAAAATTGGAAATAGCTATTAACATTGCGTAGAACGAAAAAAATACAGGTTTTTAAAATTTTGGTCTATTTGTTCCGGCATCATTTGAAAACTATTAGTAAGAACTTTGGTTTACTTAAACATTAGGCTATATCTAATAACAGCAGTCTCCTCCCCACGCTAGGATTGTGAAAAAGGTTACATATGGTTTGGATATCGTTGATTATAACTACGTAGTTAATTAAGCATAAGAAAATATAATGGGATATAGGGTATAAATGATAAATGTACCAAAACCATCAAACACAATTATACCAATTTGTGAAATTCAAACTCTCATGGATGCTTGGGGGGGGGGGGGGGTTGTCTGAGGGGTGAGTGGTTAGTATTGTGAAAAAAAAAATTCATGCTACAGAATCTATTAGAGCTGGAGGTTAAATAAAATCAAGACAATACCACGTACATTTCTAGTTACGTATTGTATTTTTGATCCTACATTTATATCGTTAAAGTTTCATTTGGTGTCACAGAGTTCAATGACAAGGATATGACAATTTAAAGGCCAATGAATTACGGTGCCAAATAAAAAAATCCAAAATTAAAAAATCTTAGTTTTTGAGTTATAGGTATTTTTTTAATGTGTAAAATACTCTGCACAAAATTAACAGATACATTAGCTAAATATCTTTGCTACGCAATCGTTTAACGCTACCGTTTTAAAGATTCATAATAAAATCAAAAATGAGTAAATAAAACTCGTTCAATGACGTACGTGGATTATTCATAATATAAAAATTAATCTATTTGCTAACTTAGCTAGTTATTTTCTTTAAATAACCATATTTTCAAATAACTTTAGCAACTTTAGTTAGCAAAGTATATTTTTCTCAGTTATAAATAGTCAAATTTATTCGATGAAAATTTTATTCTGCATAAATTTTCCAAAGCAAAGTCCTTAAAAAGTAGCATGTTTATTTTAATTTTTTTATTTTTTATAATAGTAAGGTTATTTATGATTGCCTAGCAAAAACTTTTACTACTGAATCTAATAGTTTTTTTTTAGGTTAAAACGGCGTCACATTTTTTAAAGTTTGTGTTATTTATTCAAAGCATAATTAATTTGCATATCGACTGTTCTCGGCTGGACGTTGAGTTCTGGAACACCCTGAGTACGAGTGCCAGCGCGTTGGGCATGCGCATAAGCAGCAGCTCCGTGTGACCGCAGTGTTGAGTGAGCTGACGTATCGGCGGGCTCTCATTCCACGTCAATTAGGCCAGCATGCAGGAAATGGTTGATGTATTACCCCCATCGCTACGTGGTCACGATCGATAAGTTCAGAAGCACCTAGACTGCGTCGTGGTGTACGGTTCGGTATTGTCCGTAGCCTATGCGTCCCCTGTTGAATGGACTATCAGAACAATCTACTTACATGTGTTCATCATAGTAAGTACTCTGAATTACCGTGCAATATTTTATTTGATTGTGTCTTCAATATAGGTTAACCTTAGCAATAGTATGCTCTCAGTTCTTACCTCCCTAACAACACTATTATTAACGTTTGATAATCAATTATTTTTATAAGTTTTGTTAACATAAAGGGGCTAACTTGTGAGTCACTAAATAACTATCGGGCTACATACATTTGTCAACCATATTGTACACATGGCAACAACTTGCTTATCAAATTTGATTTATAATCACGACCATGTGTTATAGTATAATAACCACAAAATCTTAACAATCAATAAATTAGGTAGGACATAATCACTACAAATTTCATATGCTGTTCTGTCTACAAATTAATTATTATCTATATATAACAATGATTATTTGTTTCTCAGGGGTTTTTCTTTCTTTTTTCACCGGAACAAAACTAAGCGGTAGCAACAGAAAATTTTCTCAGTATACATGTGAGCTTAAACGTCTACCATTAGCACGTAGAAAGTCAATATTAAAGGGAGCTTATTGAATGTCTGAGCAAATAAATGGCCAATTAGTGAAAATAGTGGTTACGGGCCTCAATATATAAGTATTTTGACAGGCTACCATCTTCGAAGTAATTACGATGTATAGCGTCACGTATATGATGGTCCCAAACTCACCATAACATAAAACACATACACGACACCACTGAAAATATTTGACACTGAATTTAAAATACTTCAAACAAACTATCCTATGTGATAGAGACTCTAGTACCTTCAAGAACAATAGTAATTAGCTAAACCATGAATATTCAGCGACAATATCAAATTATAGGCCAAATCACAATTGCTCGATGCCTCAAAATATGGCCTCCGAGCCTCTTTTATTTTTAGCCTCCGCCTACTTGTTCGTATAATTTGCTTAAAATTATATCACTTGACAATAAGAAAATAAAGTTTTGAAATTGGCGCCTTCAGTGTCGACAGGCCTTCGCTACGCGCAAATTAAAACCTCTATATGAGTAAAAAAAGTCTTAAACAAAAATAACATAGAAACAATGATTTAGCAATAATCAGTCCATTCTGAAAAGTAAGAATAATAATTTGGCAATAAATAAACCATAGTATAATATTATATTTACGTTGGCACTCGGGTTTACGTTGTAAAAAGTATTTCAAAGAGCATACACACCCGGTGCACTGCCGCAGTTCAAGTCTATGGTGGTCGGTGACTAAATAAAAAATATAATTACATGAAAATTTCAGCAAATGCTGTGTGATATGTAAACGCACAGTAGACTCCTGGTCTTGCTGTTAATTTACAGCTTAGTTCTCTTGCGGCCCGAAAGGAGAGAAGCAAAATGCTGGAATAATAATTGATTTGCTGTTTCCATTTTATCAAACTCAATTATGCAAGATGAAGTAAATCATTTTTTGATGTGTAAAATTTTAACTCTCGGTGTATGGGATCCAGTTAGGAGTAATTTCGTGAATGTAGCGGATGTTGCGTGGAACAGTAATGTGTTACCACGGAGCTGGATGGCGAAAACCAAATTTCAAAGGAAACTTTAAAGCATTAACTGTTTAATGAATTCGAACAGATTGAAAGTTTATTGATAAAACTTCATGTAGAAAATCAGGTCCAAAGCCGGGTTTAGTTTTTTATTCTTTTTCTCTTTTATCGGAGCATTTTCATTATATAATTTAAAATTTTAGTTTTGCAGATAGAATGATTCGATAGATGATGTAACAGCTCTGGCCACGAATACTAGTGGCGGGTGATTCGTGTTAATAAATGTAGTTGGAAACGTAATGCAACGTTTATATTTATGACGCTTTGCATTATTTTTAAGAATTATACGTAAAATTTAGTTTCCGAGTTTCGTATAATATGAGGTGAGGGAATTAAATAATCGGACTGACGCCGCTCCCAGCAAACTGCGAGCGTGCGACGACATGTTTGATCATCACTGTTTCTAATGGTCCTTCCCCCAACTTGAGCTCGCAAGACAAGCCAGCAGGTCGCTCAGTTTGACTGCAGCAGTCGATTGAATTAACCTACGCACTAGTGACACGTCGGAAAAATGCCAAGTGGTCAGACGGAGCAACAGGTTAACCTCAAGTTTGTTGTTAAACCAGGGAAACTGCCACGGAAGCTTATGCGATGTTGAAAAAAGTCTACGGGAATGAATGTTTATCCCGCACAAAAGTTTTGAGTGGTTTAAACGGTTCAAAGAAGGGCGTGAAACTACCGAAGACGATCGGCGCCCAGGATGGCCCTCAACGTCAAAAACAGATAAAAATTTGAACAAATTGGTAAATTTATCCGCGCCGATCGTCGTCTGAGCATCCGAGGGCTTGCTGAAATGACAGGAATCGACAAAGAAAGTGATCGACAGATTTTTCATGAATCTTTTAACATGCGGAAGGTTTGCGCAAAAATGCTGCCGAAATTCCTCACTCCCAAACAAAAGGAATCAAGGCAGAATATTTGTACTGACATCCTAAACAGCACCGCCACTAATCCAGATCTGTTAGTCAAGGTGATTACTAATTATGAATCGTGGTTTTTTACTTACGATCCCGAAACAAAGAGGCAATACATGCATTGGAAGATCCCAAGCTTGCCAAGGGGAAAAAACAGCATTAGCAACTCTAAATTCAAAGCAATAATTATTGTCTTTTTCGACATTCGAGGCATTGTATACGTTCACTGGGTACCCGAGGGTGAGACGGTCAATCAACATTTCTACATCGAGGTTCTGACGGACCTACGTGAGCTTGTGAGAAGACGAAGACCCGATTTGTGGAAGCCCAAGTCCTGGATGCTTCACCAAGACAAAGCACCAGCCCATTCTGCCTTGTCTGTGAAAACGTTCCTCGCAAAATACGGCAGCACCGGGTTGGAACATCCACCGTACTCACCCGACCTTGCCCCCTGAGACATTTTTATATTTCGCAAGGTCAAGTCGGCGTTGAAGGGGACAGTATTAGAAAGTATGGAAGCAGTTAAAGAAAAAGCAACGGAGGCTCTCAACCAGGTGACAGAAGAGGAATTCCAGCACTGCTTTTAACAATGGAAATGTCGTATGGAGCGGTGTAGGGATCACCAAGGTGAGTTCAGTGAAGGCGATAAAACTTCTGCCGTAATTGGTGACCAATAAAAAGTGTTGTGACTTCAGTCCAGTTATTTAATAGCCATAACTCGTATATGTTTTTGCAACATGAGTACAAATTAATTTGCTCGTTACCGAGGTTGGATGTTACACATTTCTTGCGAGCACTGGAAGACTCGACCAAAAGAGAGTTTTTTTAATTTTTTTAAGTATATCTTCTACAAACCTGGTAGGGTTAAGTCGAGGCGACGCCACGTCCGATTATAACTTAAAGTGCAACGATCAGGAGTGGGGAACTCAATGAAGGAGAGGAGGAGTGTAAGTAATGAATAACGAATAAAGCAGATTCAGACACCTTTAAAACACCTGCCGGTTTTTCGTCACAAATTGTTAGTAATATGAACTTACAGTATTCTCCAATAGTGTGTTCTTTGTTAAAAATAATTTGATGTACCTATTATTTTAATAATATATTTTATCGTTGAAATGTACAGTTGAAGTGTAATATTTCTCTTCTAATGCTAATGGTGGCCACACACCAATATTTTTCCAAGTAATAATATTTTGAACAATACAATGTTCAAATCAATACTTCATATGACATTCTGTCACAGTACGTTTCTCAATATCTCGTTCCATGGTAACTTTTACCGGAATTTGCTAAGATATTAAATTTAACATTATAAAAAAAGTAAAATTTAGACTTATATGGTAAATTACCAATAAAAATACCTGAAAAAATAAAAACATTTTCTTTTAATTTTGTGCGTTCATAATTTTTTCTCAATCTTTAAACAACTTTGTGTTTGATTTTCTATAATAAAAGCGGCCATAATGCTAATTGTTAACTGTTGGATATCGGTTATGTTTCAAACTGTTAAAATGAGATAAACTATTATATGCTTTTTATTCTTTAGGATAAACTTATACAGGATGTATAAATTAAGCGGTGCATTTAAATATTTAAAAATGTCATCTGTTAAGATGACTTACCCTTAATTGTAGAAAAATAAATAAATAATTTTTATAAGACCTGCTGGTCTAGCAGAAACGGATACCAACCTTCGAACGGGCACATGAAACAATTAAAAACCTAATGTTGGCTGAATTTATTATTATGGAGCATGTGTAATTTTGTAAAACTTAATTTTGTTTTTGTAAGAACTACTTATTTATTTTTTAAAGCTATTCATTCGCTCGTTGTAAGCATACGCTATATAAACGATTTTTTTAAGATTTAGATATGAGAATTTTCTTATAAACTAAAAAGCATTCCGGCATTCGAAATGTATGATCCATTTTAAACAAGGTAAATATGTTATTGGAAGAAAGTAATGATTTTTGCTTTAGATTAAGAAAGTTTTTAAGTTTATGATTCTTTTAAATTGTATCTCACGGAGATAACAAAATAATAATTTGTAACCTGTGTTTATAGTAAACTTAAGGTGATCAATATTTAAATGGTAATAATTGCTATGTGAACTATAATAAGTGCGTTATGGGTTAATGATGTAAAAAAAAGTAATGCCGTCATGAAACTTCGAAGCGATTATTTTGTTTTACATGTCCGTGATTGATAGGGAGTCTTTTCAAAACCAAAAAGTAAATTAGTTCTGATGTATTTTTATTCTTGTAAGATTCTATGTCCCTTTTTTATAATTTTAAATGGAGAAAGATAAATCAGGAAAGTGCATAGTAGATGCCAAGATTCTGCTTCAAAATACACCCACCAAGCAAGGCTGAATATGTGAACGCTATTATTTGATTTACAGTTTTTAAGCGTTTTGAGGGTGATATTTTGATTGTTAAAAAATGTGCACAAACACCATACAATAGAAATAACAGATAAATGACCCATGCGTATGCGCATTACGTTCAGTTGTGTTCCAACCCAAGAGATACGGAGTTGAAAACAGTTAATTTAAGAAATAAAATCAATGCATATGTTTATATATTAGCTAATACTCTACTCATACCAAATTATTTACTACTAAAAATAAAGAAAATAGATCTACAAATTTTTTTTAGGTATACTACATTAACTAGCCGAGAAATTTGTTTAACAACGTATATGGCACCAATGACCTACACCACTTTGACGCTGCGCTATCTCTACCTTTTGATAAATAATATATGCTTAAGGGTGTTTGTCACTCTTCATTTGTTATCTATGGCTTTAGATTCGTAAAATAAATACTTTCAGCCTCTATGCTTGCTCTCATGTTTTTTCTCTTAAGTTTAAGACGTAGGCCTATAACTTTTAACGCGCTTACATAAATACACGTACTTTTATTATACATGTATATTCACATTACTCAAACCAGCCATCGCCGACTAGAATAACATCGTACGAGATATGAAAAACATCCATATATATATATATATCAACACGTAAAAAGGGCTGGCACACGATGCTATTAGATTTCTGTGGCGGCGACCAAAAGGGTGGCAGCTAATGCCTCTGGCAGATGTTGCCTCTCGCTGGCGCAGCCTACATGTCTACCGCGCATCGGGGGAAAATGTATGAGGGATGAAATTGTTTGGCAAAAGCTTCCCTCTAACCACCTTTCCCCCTTAACCCCCCCCCCCCCCAACCTAACCCTTCGAAAACCCTTCAGGACCACTCATTTCAAAGTCAGGAAGGACGTGGTATCCTCGTCTTTCTGGAAGCTGGAGTGGAAAAATATTGCCACTAATGGCTTTTTTTATGCTGAGAGCAAAAACAACTTCAAATTCACGTCTATCTCTCATTTACGGTAGAGTGAGCTTTACGACTCATTCGCCAAGCTTTGCAAACCTTAACTTTACTAAAAACGCTATTTACAAATTGACCCACGAATCTCTGTGAATTCACGGGCATTCAATTAACTTAATATGAATATATTTAGGCTAACTTTAATCGTAGTTGGAGCGTTAAGAAGCCCTGGAATAACTTATTAAGCTTAAAAACAAAACAAAAAAAATGGTTTCCTTTCATGCGCTTGTTTAGTCTTATTTGCATCAAAACAGGCCTAATTTGCTGGAATACTGCGCATTTTATACAAATATTTTGTTATCTGTACCTAAGAAAAGTCATTCGTTTATTTAATGTGAATTTTTTCTATGAAAATTTCATTAATTTATTGTAATTTCAAACTGCGGACGGAAGTCAGTGTAGTAACGGTGACCAGAACATATCCCCACCAGCTTTGTTTTGGCGGGTGAAGGTTAAGTGGCCTCTACTCTCCTCATCTATGGCTCGCTACTGCTGTGTTACACATAGAGATATGAAACACATAGAGAAAAATATCTGGATATTCTTGCTGAACATGGCTTGACATATTGTATAAACCAATATACACGCAAAACACTTTTCTCACAAACCTGTATAGAGCCTGAATTTTCACAAATAAAAAATACAAATGATTTTGGTTGCAGTGTTACACACTAATGTAACGGATAATTTGGCTACAATATTTTGTGTAAAAGATACATTGCTAAAAACATGATCCGAAAAATATTGATAGAAACGTTTTATCCAATTTTATTGAATCCGAATCTTTGAATTGTGTGTTAAATTAAATAAATATTCATAGTGCAACAGATAATTACGTCAGTTTTCTATAAAAATGCATACATAAAGATTAGATTTAGTACACGTAATATATTAAAAATTTTAAAACCCTGGATTACAATCAGTTTTGGTGACATATATTAGATCAACAGACAAAATGAAGAATCAATTAACTAAACAAACATTTAAAACGCATCTAAGATAACCATATTTTAAATACAAAAGCCGGCCTACCTCTCTTATACAAATAACTGAAGACAATTAGATAAAACAAAAATTGCTGAAGTGCAGAATTAATCTTAAATGAATTATAAAGAAATATGATTCAAAAGGAATATTATTAAAGAGATAACTGTCTCAAAAAAAGGAAACGGTTAATATTAAAACTGCATCAAACGATTACAACCTAACAAAGGCCAAATTAAATCCCGAAGAAAATGCCAACACACGAAATAAATACTTTACAAATGTTGTAAGTAACATGGCTTTATAAATACTTAATAATAGGTCTAGTAATGAGTCCATAAATTATTCAGTTAATACAAAAATTTGTCAAATGTCTTTATTTTTAGCTTTTGTATAAGAATCTTATATGAAAAACTATTATTTCTGAAATGAATAAATTCCAGTGCGTTGGTTTCTGATAAGATAAGTATAAACATTCTAAAGGAAGACAAGTATAAAATGTGAAAACCTATAGCTCATACATATATTTAAATATAAGTTTGGATAAATTTTGCGAACGATTAAAGAGAGCAATTTTTATACCCTTGCATAAGACGGGTAGCTCTGCAGCTTGCAATTTTAGACAAATCTCGATATTAAGTTACATCCCCAAAATTCTAGGAAAATGTATTAAATACATTTAATGTCATTTTAGGTGATAACACAATACTGTCTGTAAATCAATATGGGCTTATAAAAGGTTTAAGTACCAATGATTATTTTAGTAAAGTAAAAACTGTGTGCGCAAAGCCATAGAACAAGATAAAAATGAGTTTATGTAATGTTGGATCTTAATAAAAATTTTGATACAGCCTCACATAAAATATTTTTAGATAAATTGGAAATAGTAGGAATAAGACGTTTGTTAACTTGGTTTTAAAGTTATTTGGAGGGTAGGTATGAGAGAGTAAAAGTAAAAGTAAATAATAAATTAGGAAACTCCCAAAATATGAATATAGGTGTTCCACAGGTAAGTATTTTTTTGTCCAATTTGTTTCTCGTATATAAATAAATGATTTATGTAACATAGATGTATAGGGGCAGAAAGTTTATTTTGCAGATAATACTAAAATATGTTTTTCTTCTGAAAACTGATCTTTGTATTTGAAACGGTTAATAATGAACTTAAATAATTAAATATTCATTAGAAGATAGATTTCAGTTTGTTTCTAAATATAAATAAAACAAATATATTACATTCTCTGCGAAAACATTTATGATCAGAAAATCTAGCATGGACTGCAGTTTCAAGTATGTAATGAAATAAGCGTAAACAGGGGAAAATCCAGGGCCATTGAAAGAGTACATGATATAAAATACTTAGATACAGTGCTCGACTCTTATCTAAAATGGGAAAACATATTTCTTATCTTACAAACAAAATTTGAAAATTGTATATAAATTTGCTCAACTAAGATCTTTATTATCTGTCTCAGGAATTAAAATGGTTTTCTTTGCTATTTTTCAGTCTGTTTTGCAGTACGGCATTTTGGCGTGAGCTGGAATGAGCAAAAAATCAATTAAACATCTTAATACTTTTTAAAAACTTATTCTAAGAGTTATTTTTTTAAAAATGTGCATACCTATTCAATGAACATTTAATCTTTTACGAGTATTTAATATTAAAATAGTGTATATTGATGCTGCAGTAACGATTTTTTATCGAAGGGAAAACCTGTAAAATTATGCAGCTCATACTTATTCTACTTGGCATAGACAGAGCATTAATTTACATATTTCTCTATTTAATAAAACAATTTCACAGAGATCTTTAAAATTTTTTATTTCCAAAAATTGTAGTTTTTCTTCCTGAGATATAAAAATCCGAAAAAATTATTTTAAAATAAATATGTCAATCTTTGGCAGGATAATTGAACTAATATGGAGATTTCTGTAATATGTAAGAAACGATTTATATACTGTAGTAATTTACGTACTTTTACTTTTACTCTTAATATTACATTTTTATTTTTGTATTTATATAGGCCTTGACGCCGTCCCCTCTACCTCCAATGATTTCTTTACGTGATTTTATACGGTTCGAGATCTAAGGGTGGGTTCGGCCTTGTGGCTAGAGGTAGGGGTTAACGCAGCTGTTATGGCCACTCAGGACGCCTGAAGAAGAACACAAAGTTACTGATTGATGCCTGATGAATTTATTACGGCACAGCCCTATACATAGTGTTGCCCGTCCTGGCCGTAATGGTTCTCCCGAATCGAATAGTCACACGCGTAGCCCACTTCCTCAGTGGCGGCTCACGATTTTACTACGCGTGAAGGACGTACTCTTGCACATGATGCGGCGGTTACAGAATAAACCCTAACATGACATACTAAACCCTAACTTCGCTATTACACATTACGTATTATACTGGGCTAATGACACGTAGGCCCGTAACTTCGGCGACTCTACCTGACTCTTAGACTTGTCCCAGATATTGACTCGTTGGTAAGTTTGGTGGCACGTGTCGCCTGCTGGCTGCCCCGTGCGGGCTGAAACTATTTAGCCAGTAAGCTAGGTTGTTGCGTGAAGCGCCGACGTAACGTCTCGTAGACTCCCCACAGTACTTACGTAACTTACTGAACACTCATCTTGGAGCACTGAATTATTTAAGTGAAATACCTCATGGTAAATTATTGAGGCCGACCACGGAACTGTACGTAAATGATTAAGAAAGCTAATAACTATTGAAACTACATGTCGGTGAAAGCAAAAGTTGAAGGTTCCACGTTGCGTGAAGGCTGCCGGCCTATCCGAGCTCCTGAAGGACACTGCCGCTCTCGCCGCGCGCGACCCCCCTCGCCCGCCAGCCCTCCCACAGAAACGTGTGTATTTCGCGGGAAACTGAACCGGCCAGGTTCGAGACAAGGCGCACAGTGAAACATAATTTTGAAAGGACTGAAATATTAAATGATGAAAATAATGTCTAATAAAAACCTGTGGAAAAATATACATAATTACATTTGTTGTAGTTCGGCGGAGGGATATGCCACACCCGGCCGGATCCTTCCGCCGACGTAGCACTCGTTGCCTGGCGTTCGCCTCGTTGCACGAACTACACTTTGTTGCGCGCACGAGCGCGTTCGGTGCACACGCCTTTGCGAGACGTTGATGAGGCATAACGGTCTATGCGACATAGAGGAGCATTGGCGGTCGGCGTCAGCCTATTATACTTTATTTTGTATTTAAATTGATTGATTTTTTACTTTAAAACTTTATTAAATATTTATGTAAGATTCCTTAAGTTTTTTATTTATTTATTTGACAATAGTTGCAATTTTTAAAATGTCTATATTAGTCAAAATACCGCGCGTAGTTTAAAGTGACTAGATGCTTTCACACATAAGCTTGTTTTTGGGTGGTTCCTGTTTTCCTGTTTTATTAAGTGGATTGTAGTCAACGTGTAAAAAAGAGGAAATAAAATATATTATATTGGTTGAAGTTTTGAAAAAAATCGGAAATATGTTATATTAAAAAGGTATTTTTGTAATATTTCAATTTAACAATGTGATTCAAAGAAATAAATAAAACCCCTCCCGAAAACCGCTTGTCAATCAGTAAGATAGTTATACTCGCTCAATGTCATCAACTATTAATGGTTTCGTAATTTTACATTCACTTGTCTGAGAGTGGTAATTGCTTATGAGTATATTGTATCGTTTATTCACGTAGTTTAATTGTGACATAAGAGAATTTCAGAGTGTTTTTACCCATTTAAAATTAGCGCACGAAAATATATAAACATTATATGGCTTAAATATTCCCATGATTACTTGTTTGTACGTTTTAAATGTTTCCTGATATAGTGTCTACTAATTTTCTATGATTTTTCATTAGTGTAGGTTTCACAATTGTCTCTTAAGGAATACGCCAGTTAAGGTTTATTTTAGTTTTTCTAATAAATTTATACTTATTAGACCAGAATTATAATATTCACTTAACCTGGCTTCTTAAACGTAACTCTACCCACGTTTGAACCTAATTTGTTACTGCATTCATCGTCTTTTCTTAGCTAAGACACCCTTCATGTGTTAATATACTTATATATTATTTCAAAAAAAAGTTTTATCAACATATTTATTCTACGTGCTTGGAAGCGGCTAAAATAATGTCTTAACTTGCACGGAAGTGTTTGTGTTAACAAAATATTTATTTTGTATAAAACGTCTCAATAAAATATACAGACAGTAAATCAATGTATTTTGTTTCAACGAAACAGTAAATAAAAGTAAGTATTATCACTTCCTTATTAACTTTCCTCGTTGCGATGTGCAACCGAAACTAAGGGAACAACGAGATAACGGCGCAACAAAGCCATCGGCTAGCAGTCGGAACGACCTGGGTTAGAATCTCGATCAGCCAAAAGAATCTCCAGTTTTACAATTATTTTAAACTTATAGTCTTAAGCCTCCCCCCCCCCTCCTCAACACCCGGCCACTTAAAAACCACTCTCACAACAGGAAGACCAACTGGGACAACTTCTTGAGATAAGCCTTGGCAATTTCCTTCCTCGATTTCCCTGTAGTTGTCCTGACTGCGTGCGTTGGTCTTTGAAGTCCCTTGCTTTTTGGGCGCAAATACTGTGTGCAGAGATTCAGAAAAACCCAAGTGATTTGTAAACTGCCCAAAATATCCGTGAGATGTCTGTTTAAGAATACGCTGAGGACGGATGAGAAGTTCTGTTTCTGTATTCCGTTCTAAAAAATTATTTTTAAAAGTTAAAATGGCAAAAAAAATATTTACACTTAAAACATCCGTTACCGATTATAAAAAGCACTTGATTTACTGATATCACACCTCCGTCTTCATTTACTCACCATAAAAGGTTATCGTTTCCAACTCATATCTCATAATTGCCTTATGCGCGACTAGAATACAGCACGCCAGTATAGAGGAGATACCGCGGTAGAAACACCAGCGAGCGTCGCACATATCATCGCGCCTCACTAATATAAACACACACACACACACACACATCTGATTATGTGGGCTCCGTTATGATTTCTCTGTCAACGATATATGAAATTTATACTGGTATTCAAGGGACGTCCTGAAATGTGTGGTTTTCGTCTTGAATATTTTTACTGCTATATTCGCCCCGAGACGCGATGACGGAGGTGCGATGGAATACTAACTCGCAAATATGCCAACCGCTGAGGAGCACGACTTTCAAGTCCCTTTCCTGCCTTCCTCCCTCCATCTTTTCACCGTAATCTCTCTCCTGGTTTCTCTTCAGTAACCACCGCGAATTGCTGTCTGTGCCACGAGGGGTTTTAAGCAGGGAGGGGGGTGGGGAGTGGGTGCGGAGTCGCAGTTTCGGAGTAATTGCGCATTACCATACAAATTATCCCGCGGGCGACCCACGCGAATGAAAGGGAAAGAGAGAGAGAGAGAGAAATATGGAGTTGTGTTCCTTTGCTGGTATGAACACACGAAAAACGCACTACCGCTTGTGAATCGTTCCGTTACTACCTGTGTAGGTTTTCGAAAGAGTAATTGCGTCCGGAACATCCGAAAGTTAGTTATTTCATCAAAATAGAAGATGCACGCATTAAAAAACAAAATTTTGTAAACACCTTTGACGGAATATTAAATTAATAGTTTAACTTCCAATATTGCAGGTGCCGCGTAGAACTGAACTTTCTCCTCCTTATCAACTAGTTTCAGAATAGCATATTTGAAGCAATAAGTATTACGTTACTTTTGAAAATAATGCAGGCTTAATATGGAGTTTGGTAACGGGACAGGTTATCTTCATCTAATCTCTTTTTTAGATAAAAATCAAGCATTGATAAATTTATTATTGAAGCTATGTTTGCTTTAAAACTTTGGAAAATTATTTAGACATAAGAACCTATAGTAAAATGACTAGTTATCTTCAACAAAAATTCAAGATAATTTATTTTAAATCACGTATAGAAAATATTTAATTTTTAAGTTTACAAATCATATTCTAACACATTTGTGTACATTATTTTAATTTTAAATTATTTTTTAATTTTTTTGTACAGTTGCAAAGATGGTACTAATAATTTTTTTTTAGATTTTGGATGGCTTTAACAACTATTTTATTACATTGGTTGTATGGAATTATAATTAATTCTTAAATTATTATGCAGGAAAATCTTCCCACGCTTTTGAATTTTTCATTTTTTAAAGTTTCTTTTAATTGTGACTTTTTCCCGTCACTTGTTTTGATAGGTTAAATGTAGTACTTACATTTATATTGATTTGTAATATATTAATAGTTTCTTAAAATTTCTAGTTTGTAATCATCGAAAATACTGTTACGTTTGGAGAAACACAGGTTCGGAAAGAATAGTCCAATAAATTAACTACACATTTATTTACTAATAATAACACTGTGAATTAAATAATAACAATCTAAAAGTCTGTCAAAAGATTTATCACCCTTCCGTAAATCCACTTTTCCCCCCCTCCCCGCACTTGAACCATGGGCGTCGCAACTGGTGGGGACAGGGGGGGACACGTTCCCCCAATAATAAAAGTCTTTAATTTCGTCCCCTCCAATAATATATTTAGTTTCGTAGTTATATTAAAAATAAGATTTCTGTGATTTAACCCATATGTTGCGCATGGTGCATTTAGTCCAATCGTGGTAACGTGAGCACTGTGTTTTTACAAATTTGTTCTCTGAAAATATTTTTTATAAAAAATAAATTATATATTGCAACTAACTATAATTAGAATAATTAGGAAAGAAAAAAGCCTAAAAACCACCTTTTTGTACCTTCAAACCCCAAATTTTCCCGGGGGAGGATCCTCGGACCGCCCTCTTTTTTTTTCCTACGGGATGGATATTCCTCAACAACTTAATCAATGGCAGTCCCGTCCCCCCCAAAAAAAAAATATACTTGCGACGCCCATGCTTGAACTCACGCACATCGATCCTAACACAGCCTCGCACTGCTTATTCGTTCGTCGCGCCGTGACACCGTCCTCCGATGCTTCGATCTTTGATGATCCGATCTTTGCACATGAAGGCCGCTCCTCGTCACCCGCTATCGCTCGCCAAGGGGGTCATTCACCCTCTTCACTTCACTGCTCTCATCCCTCCGAAGGATTTACTGGCATCGCCACCAGTCTCTTTCTCTATCACACTGGCCACATATTGGTGACCGTCTTTTTCATACCGGTTATGCTCCACCCTGGAAAGGTCTCGAAGCCTTCCTGAACGTATCACTTGAAACTGCAAGAAAATTTCCGTCCTAGTTATGCCACTTAAAGCAGGTAGAGTTCTGGGAACTTGCTAATATATCTGGAAGGGATGTAGCGAGGCGTCACGTTAATCAGATTTCAATGTAGCGGGTTGACGGGGTGAGCCTGTGTCCTGGACCTCCCACTGCTGACACATCAGGCTGACTGGCCTGCCTCGTTGCCTCGTGTCTAGAATCCTCGTAACATACTTTACACGGACAAAATATGTCACTTTTGTTAGGATATTCCTATCACTTCAAAAAAATCAAAAGTATCTGTGCTGTACAGTCATAAAATATAATACAACATGGCCTAGATTTTTAAATATCTTAAGTGTTAGTAATGGTTGTAAATAAACTTGCACCACAAAATGTTTTTATTGCAAATTTTGAAAAGTTATAAATAAAGAAATTTTGTTTCAAATGTTTAAATATCTAATTTCATGTTGTAAACGAAAACATACACTTATAAAAACCAACGCAATGTTACGTAAGCATACTATCACTTTTGAAAAGTATTTAAAAACTGGAAACATTGGCATTAAAATAAAATATTTACATCCTTTACACATACAAAATGGAAATTAACCTAACAGTTTGAAATTAATCTTACAATAATATCTAACTGTAAATTTTATACTTTTTACCATCATACATAAATAAAACTTATTTTTGGATCATTTGCAATTATTGTGCATGTCTTTTAATACATACCTTTTTTCCTCATTATTTATAGGCCTAGGTTTATAGCAAAACACATCAGATAGTGGAACAGTTACTATCCAATGCAAATCAATTTCCCCTACTACAAAATTAATAAACACGCATACACTAGAGTCTTTTATTTTTACTTTTAGTTTTTTTTAAATAATATTGCAATGAGAATTTATGACTTTTAGATGAATTCTGTGTTAAAGCCATTGCTTTGCAATGGCGCCAGTCCAACTTTTTTCTGTGAGCTACTATTACTTTCTGTTTTTACTCGTGAATATTTTATTGTAACATGTAAAAAATAATACTGACACTTAGGTTTTAAAAATGATTTAAATGCTACAAATTAACAGCTATCATTTTAAATATTTTTTTTTCAATCTTCTCTTTTTCACGTTTATATTTTATCAGGCTGAGGAGGAACAAGCATTTAATTTATGGGCCCGTGCGTGCGAATGATTTGTGAATAGTATTGGACACGATGCACGAATCTGGATGTGACATAATGTGCTCGATGAATTATGCGCAACGGAACCGAACCGGCCTCAAATGCGATGCTGCGTGAAAAGTGTCAAGCGCAGATGATCAGTGATACACTGTGAAGGACCACTGCGTCCCGCCCTTTTTTATGGATGACAAGAAATATTATAGAATGAAATGTATTTTGGACACAGTAATCCTTGTACCGGTTGTACTTAACTGTTGTAAAAAATTAAAATATTATGGCAGAGTGTTGCATCTAACCTAAACTAATAATAAAATTGTAAGAAGTTGATGAAATGATAAAAAAATTATTCAAAATGGGTATTTGCATTATTTAACACTCAAAAAATTCATTATTAATTTTTTGTTTGTTTTTCCAGCTACAACTGAAAGGCAACTTGAAGAATTTTGACGAAATCTTATTTTATTAGTAAGATCTTTAGCTGACTTAAATACTAGGCTATCCTATATAAAAAGAGCACTAAGCCCGCAAAGAGTGTTAAAGAGGTAAATATGGTTTAAAAAAAATAATAATATCGTAGAAACTAATCAAGCATTATAAAATATTATTTATACCATTAACCAAAATTTTACCATTTTATGAAATTTCACCCCTAAGGGCTGAAAAGCCGTGAATTTGTTTTTGTTAACGGCTACAATAGGTAGTATTTCTTTGAAATCTACATAAAATTGAGTAATCTACCTAAAAAAATAAGTAAAACTTGCAATATCCGTTAACCAAATAAAAAATTACTCATCCCCATTTCTTAACATAAAATATGTCACTGAAAACAATTATAATAAACTCAAATTTAAACGGATCAATATTTATTTCTCCAATATTTATATCGTGGATATAACTTGATTTTTAAAAAAATTTCCCCTTTTACAACTTTAATTGTGGAATTTCGTAGAACGTTGAATAAGAGAATGGATCTTAAAGTATATTTCTTTGTCATTTCCAGGTTATACAATTAAGCTTGTGTTAATCAGAAAATATTATTTATTATGTTAAACCTTTTTTTACAATATTTTTTTTTAAGTAGAACTTCAGCAAGTTGTAAAAAAGATTTTATAGATTTTGTGTGTTTATAAAACATATCACATAAATTACGTCCCGATTTATTAGCTTCAGATATACGAATTTGTGATAAGAAAATGACCGCCATTTCACTCTTTTTTCGGTCCAATAACCAAAAATGGTAAAGGTAAGAAATATTATATTAGATCATACAGTGTATGTTAATCTTCCTAAGTCTTTTAACTTCATCATAACTAAAACTATGAAATTACTATAAAAATAAAATACTTAAGTTTCAATGCCTTCCGGGTCGAGTATAAAAAAAGTAAAACACTACGTAATTAATTATTTAATTTATTCTTGCTCAATTTCTCACATCCAGCTTTATTTTCTATGGAAATAGTATAAAAAAACAAATCTTACTTTGTTTTCACACGAGTCGATATCCAGAAAATTAAAAAAAAAAATTAAATTCATAAATATAAATGCTTATTGTCAATTCTTAACTTGTTACCGTTAGATCTTGTGGATACGAGAGATTAATTTTTTTAAATCTTAACCCATTTACATCCCTTAGAGGCAGAATCGTGCAAAGAGATGAAATAAATAATTGTAGTTTATTATTTTTATTATTCTTACCAAATAATTTATATCTTGCATAATTATTATCGGAGATTTATTTTTAAAATAAATACATATATTTTTACTGTGCTTAGTTAATAGTCAGAGATATAATTATTTCTCTTAAAACAATATTTCTTTTTTGTCATCCCTTGGAGGTTAAATTTTGCAAAATAGTTTCATATTTGTTGGTATTTTTCGTATGTTTATTATTGGCAACCAAAATCGTTTGTAATTATTGATTAGTTTTAGCGATACAACGTTATTTCCCTTTATTTACCCTTACGGGTGGAATCCTGAAATCAAATTAAGCCTAGTTTTTAGGTTAGCATAATACCTTTTCAATATCGGTCTAAAATATTTTGCGTGATGCTCGAACAAACCGACAAACAGACGCACTACTGTTACAGTTCTTTAGCGATGCAGCTTTAACCAAAGTTTATTTTATGTTAAAGGCTGCTTCCCTGAGAAAATTGCTATCAAAGATTATTCGATTTCTTTCGATGCTAACATCCTGGTTTATAAATAAACAAAGATTTTTTTTTTTCGACAGTAAACAAACACGTTTACAAAATTTTCAAAATATATTTTCAATTATTACACGTCTGGCTTGTACTAGAACTCTATCTTTGCTGAACAATGAGAAGTTCACAAGCTAGCAGAATCTGTTTATGTATTTTTGTATTTTTTACATTTTAAATTTTTTTATTATTTATTTGTTATTTATTAAATATTTTTTTCCCTGTAATTTTATGATATCAAAGAAAACGTGTGGTGGTTTTCTCCGAGTGCTCCCGATTATTCTTGTTATTATGTTTGCTCATGAATATTCTTTTCAATATGTGTATGGTTTTCTCCGTGTGCTCCCGACTATTCTTGTCATTAATTTTTCTCCGTGTGCTGCTGATTATTTTTGTTAATAATTTGATGGTTTTCTCCAATGGCTTCTGGTTATTCCTGGCTAGACATCTAATGATTTTCTCCGAGTGCTGCTGATTATTTGTGAGAAATCGATCTCTGCATGAAGGATATTTACTTAATGAGTCATGTCATTTTATTCAGAGGTACATTTAATTAGTGAATTTCTGCTAATAAATTGACACTTGCAATAATTTTACCAGGTGGAATTAAAGAAATAAACAACCCTTACTCAGTCAAATAATATGCCATGAGACATCAGCGAAGCACTAACATGTAAGACGAACTTCCTTCTCCTTGGTGTCTAGCGAAGCCCTCCTTCTTTTGCGATTGTTAGTGAGCATCCTGCATCCCACATAAAATAACTAATTAATATTTACCTGCAAGCAACACGTGGCTACATCTGTTGATGACAGCCAGAACTACTACTTGCATCAATTTGCTTTGCATTAGATAACCTAACTCTCACCACTGAATGGTGCTATTGTAATCAGTTAGAGTCATGTAGTCTCGTAGCCATGTAGCCTCGTGTCCTGGAAGCTTCGTTGTCCTGTAGCCTCGCAGTCTCGCAACCTTGTGTTTTGGAAGCTTCGTAAAAATGATGCATTGGAACCTCGTAGACCTGTAGCTACGTAACAAAGTATCCATGGAATCATATAACATAATGCTGTTGGAGCAGTGGGAGCAAAAGAGAAAATGCCGACGAAGACAGATGCGATAATTGGAGCCTTGTAGATGTGTAGCTTCGTAACCAAGTAGCCTTGTACTATTATAACATAATGCTGCTGTAGCAGTTGGAGCCAAAGAGAAAATTCAGCCGAAGACAGATGCCGCAATTGGTGCCATGTAGACTTGTAGCTTCGTAGTCAAGTAGCCTTGTACTATTATAACATAATGCTGCTTTAGCAGTTGGAGCCAAAGAGAAAATTCAGACTAAGACAGATGCCGCAATTGGAGCCATGTAGACTTGTAGCTTCGTAGTCAAGTACTCGTGTAGACTTGTAGTCCTGTATCCTCGCAGTCTCGTAAACTTATGTTCTAGAAGCTTCGTAGCTCTGTAGCTTCGCAGTCTCGTAAACTTGAATACCCGTAGTCACGCAGTCTCGTTACCTCATGGCTCGTAGTCGCGAAGTCATGATGTCTTGGAGCCTCGTATACTTGTAGCTACGTAGCCAAGTAGCCTCGTTGACTTGTAGCTATGTAAGCAAGCATTCATGTAATCTTATAACATAATGCTGCTGGAGCTTTGTACACTTGAAGGTAGTTGGAGTAGTCTTGTACACTCGTAGAATTGTAGCCTCATAGTCTTTTAGAGTCGTAGCATTCTAACCAAATATCATTGGAGCTGATGAAGCAAAAGGCCGTTGGAGCCAATGACTGTTGGAGCCAATGACTGTTGGAGCCAATGACTGTTGGAGTCAATGGCTAATGGAAATAAAAACTGTTGGATTCATAGACTGTTGGAGAAATTATATCCTAACTTATCATTGACGATCCCATCCTACCAAGTTGAATGAACGAGAGAATTCGCCTCCTTTTCGTTAAATGAGCTTTCGTTTTATAGAATTTCCGTCCAAACGTGCTTCGTTTTTATTAAATGCTTGTCCTGCGCGAACGAAGCGTAATCATTGTGTGTACATTGCATATATTGCGTACATTGCGTGTATTTTGCGTACATTGCGTGTACTTTGCGTGTACTGTGCGTCAATTGCGTGAATATTAAGTGTTCGTTCCGTTTACTGTGTGTACTATTTCTTCATTTCGTTTCCTACGTGTACTGTGTGTTCATTACATTTATTGCGTGTAAATTGCGTATATTGCGCGTACATTGCGTACATTGCGTGTTGGAGCTGTTGGAGCATTTGGAGCTTTTATACACTTGAAGGTAGTTGGAGGAGTCTCGTACACTCGTAGAATTGTAGCCTCATAGTCTCTTAGTCACGTAGCATTCTAGCCAAATATCATTGGAGCTGATGAAGCAAAAGGCCGTTGGAGTCAATGACTGTTGGAGAGATTGAATTCATAAGACGCGAACGTATAACAACTCGTCGAATTTTTCGATCATATATATATCCTCTTTTAAATGTTGTTTTGACTCTAGTATTATAGTAAATGGTTCTTGATTTGACTAGCATATTATTCCATACGATTCATGTATATATGCGAGTCCTAGACAGCAGGTCGTTCAGTATGTTACAGGCGTTGACGGTGTAAGGATCACCTATTTTGTTTCTTTTGGTGCATAAGTCGTGTCAATTACCTGTACTTGTGAACTACATGACATCTTTACCGTCTTTAACGACGAACTCGATGGACGTTGTACCATCGTCTACGGGAACCTTGACGTCAGCGACGAAGATGATGGAGCAGATCCCGTTGGCAACGTCGACGATAACACTGGAGGAGACTTCGACAGACATGATACCACTAGCAGAATAGACTTTAATGCCGGTAGTGCATGCTGTGCAGGAAACCTCAACGGACGCTGTTTCGCCCTCGATGGAGACTTCAATGGATGAATCCTCAACAGCTAACGAACATCGATGTCGTTACTGTGACAAGATTTTCTCAAACATCAGCAATGTTCGTCGACATGAGAAGAGAGAATGTGCTAAGAACCCTTATCGTAAAATGTTTGGCTATATTAAGTGTGGCAAGCAATTTACAAGAAATGCTAATTTGAAGCATCACTTGGTGACATGTAAAGGCCATGCAGAGGGGCAGAAAGTAAAGATATCGGTGCAACAACGATGCATCGATGTGCATAAGAGCATGCCTGGAAATGGTACAACCACAGTTACAACGTCATCTGGTTCGGGTTTGTCTTCAACTAAACATTCTTGCAGCTACTGTGATACGTCGTTCGCATTTTTCCATGATGCACGAAGACATGAGTGGAGCAAATGCATGAAGAATCCTTCTCGCATGAAGTTTCGCTGTGATGAGTGCCTTAAATGGTTTACTCGAATCGATAATTTGCTCCGACATGCGAAAAACTGGAAAGGTGAAGTCCGTGCGCCTACTGCTGAACTACCTGCCGACATTTCGACTCCTCGCTTTAGATTGGTGACTCGTGAGCGTACAGGAAAAAAAACAGATGTGCAGAAACCGATTTCTATGACGTCTGAAAATGAAAATATACCTAAGACTGTGTTCGGTGCATTACAAGTAAACGATAATGGCTTCTACTTGGCGCAGTCTGCATTTCGTTGAACGTTGAAAGACGACTATTATCTAAATACGTTCGGTGAGTCGAAGGACATTTGTACTTCTCTTGATGATATCAGACAGGATATAATCAATCAGCTTACTGATGACGTAGCAACAAACGGTCCATTAAAATATAACTTGTGGTTGGACTGTCTATATGGAAAGCCATATCCGTTAGATGACAAAGTAAAGAGGTGTGCATTCAAGACATCGGCTGCAGTAATGTACAGTTCTGACGATGTGAAGCAAACTGTTAAAAACGGTATCCAGAAACACTGTCAAGAAGAGGAGAACTATGTCAGTAAAGGTTCTGGTTGGACTCTGTCTAGTATAAACCGATTGGAGCTAAGAATTAGTCATTTCACACCGATGCGGAACTAAATGATTGATTATAAATTTGCTAACTTTCGTAAGTGATCCTGTTGTAGAATAGAAATTATGTAATAAAAATTATGTTTGTAAAAGAACTTGCGGTGTTTAATTCCTCGGACCTGTTACTATTATGTTAAATTGATGTTATATTTAATTTTTTTTGCATCATCCTAGATCGTACCAAGGACCTTAGTCGATCGAATTATTAAGTATATTGATTGGAAATTTATTTAATGAATTTTTAACTTTTTCCCGAATCTCTAGCAATATAATTACGAATTTTCCAAGATGGTGGTGTTGATGGCTTATAGGATGATGGTAGTAGAGGTTTTAAAGACTCTTTAAGAATGTTGAACATGGTTTATTGAAATTATTATTTTTTACATAAAATTAAATGTTTTGCATCGATCGGGTATCGAACCAAGGACTGAAACTGATCGAATCAATCTGTAAAAAGGTGAGTGATTTATTTAATGAATTTTGGAATTTTTCCCGAATTCCTAGCTAATTAATTACACGATTCCAAGATGGCATCGAAATGACAAGATGGCGGGTGACACATCAATAATAAATGATTACTGCACTCTAGCGGGTGATAATTCAACTAACATGGCGTCAGCGCACTCTAGCAGACGATAACAAGATGATGGCTTCCAGCAGACGAAGACAAGATGGCGGACATGACAGCATACAAGTTGACCATGTTATTGGTGGTGGTAGGTTAGTCTGTAGGTGACTTCCGTGGAGGAAGGATCGGTCGCCATTTTTTTTTTGCCCTCACTGGGTTCGAACCGAGGACTCCGAACTCCGTGTCGTAAAAGTACATTTTTTAAAATATTTTTTATTAAAATTTTATTAATTGAATTTTTTTATAAATTTAATTTTTTTTTCTTTAAAATCGGATAATATATTTAAATCTGGCGGGCGTAACAGAAATTGCAGCGATGACGTCATAATCCATGATGACGTCAGAGGCTTATCTGAGGCCGTAGACATGGATGCTTGAGTCTACATATGGACATTTCTAGCTGCTGGTATTTTTAAGAATAAAACGGGAAATTTTCCCTCGAAACGGGAATTTTTCCCTCGAAAACGGGAAATATTTTCTTAAAACGGGAATTTTTGCGTAATTTTGAGTCATTTTTGAGGAATTTTGAGGAATTTTGAGGAATTTTTGCCGCCGTGACGTCACAAATCCAAGATGTCGGACCGACAATCGCAATCCACACCCAGATCCCAGTCCCCGGACCGTCATTTACATACTTCTGTTATGTGAGACACAATTACAAATTGTAGACATGCAGGCTGAATACGGCTGTCCTTCCCTGCGCAAGCTTTGTGCAATGTATGGCGAGCAGCCACAATTTAGAGTGAACCTATAGCAACTCGCAGATAGTGCGGAAAAGATACTAGCAGTGTGTTGGGACAGCATATATAAAAGGCGGGTAACATTCCGTGCCTTCAGTTGTTTTCTGACCTGCAACAAAGTGTTTTCCTTCTATCCTGCCCAATGGCGGCTTCAGGATGACTTTTCGGGAGGGGCTATCGCACAAAGAAAGGGTCGTAGTTGGAAAAAAAATGAAAGTGGTCAGATATTGGCCTTGGAACAGAGTAGTATATAATAGCCGGACCGAGGACAGGCCTCAGGCGGTGGATTGAGATTGTCGGTCCGCCATCTTGGATTGTGACGTCACGGCGGCAAAAATTCCTCAAAATTCCTCAAAAATGACTCAAAATGACTCAAAATTTCCCGTTTTCGAGGGAAAAATTCCCGTTTCGAGGAAAAATTAGGATTTCAAAAAACCACAAATGTCTTTTGCCTTAGAAAGAACACCAATTCCTAAAATAGGCTTAAGCATCCTTAACTCAAGCCTCAGTTAAGCCATTTCTAGGAATAAGGATACCTTGACCTTTGACCTTGACCCCGACGGCCATCTTGGATCCACCATCTTAGATCCGCCATTGTGTTCTCGAACATTCCGTCGATGTGTTATCCGCCATTTTGAATTATGACGTCACCGTTGCAATTTTCGTTACGCTCGCCATCTTTAACTTTTTTATTATCCGATTTTAATGAAAAATTTTTTAAAAATTATAAAAAATTCACTTAATAAAATTTTAATCAAAAATATCGAAAAAACATATATTTACGACACGGAGCTCGGAGTCCTCGGTTCGAACCCGGTGAGGGCAAAAAAAAAATGGTGACCGATCCTTCCCCTGTGGCGGGGTGCTGGCAGACTGACCCCCACCACTTATGTCAATGCACATATACCATCAGGTAGTATGACGTCATGTCCGCCATCTTGAAAATCTTTATTTATTATCCGATTTTAATGAAAAAAATTCCAAAATTCATCAAAAAATTAACATATTTAAATTCTGTTTGATTATATCGATGTACGTCCTTGGTTCGATTCCCGACGAGAGTAAACAGTCGATCCTTCCTCCATGAAAGCTACCTAGACTGATCTATCACCAATACCAAGGTATATATCGTCAACTGGTATGACATCATGTCCGCCATCTTGTCTTCATCCACTGGAGACCACCATCTTGTTTTCGTGTGCTAGAGTGTGCCGATATCATGTAGTATAATTATCTGGTCACCACACCTTTGACCTTGACCTTGAACTTTGACCTTGACCTTGAAATTTGACCTTGAACCTGAACTTTGACCTTGACCTTGAAATTTGACCTTGACCTTGAAATTGGACCTTGACCTTGAACTTTGACCTTGACCTTGAAATTTGACCTTGACCTTGAAACTTGACCTTGATCTTGAAATTTGACCTTGACCTTGAAATTTGACCTTGACCTTGAACTTTGACCTTGAACTTTGACCTTGAACTTTGACCTTGACCTTGAACTTTGACCTTGACCTTGAAATTTGACCTTGACCTAGAAATTTGACCTTGACCTTGAAATTTGACTTTGACCTTGAAATTTTACTTTGTCCTTGAAATTTGACTTTGTCCTTGATGTCCATCACGGATCCGTCATTTTATGTTCAGTACATGCTACCAGGAGCGACCACCTGCTGGAGTACACCATCTTGTGCGTGTACTCGTATTACCATCATGCTAGTTTTATTCTAACATGCTACAGTGCAGTAATCATTTATTACTGAGGTACCCACCATCTTAAAATTTGACCGCCATCTTGAAATCATGTAATTATTTAGCTAGAAATGCGGGAAAAATTCCAATAGTCTCCGAAAAAATCATTTATTAATTTACAAATCGAATCGATGGATCCCTGTCCACAGTTAGATTATTGACCAGACACAGTTGTAACTAATTATTAAATAAATGTTAGGTTCTGTTTTCCATTACCTTTCGCGGAGTTTATTAATCATTCACTCTACGAAAATCAACTCAAGTCAATATACCGGACCAACGAATTAAATCAGTGCCGATTAGCCTATTATGAAAGTCTAATTTTTCAATAATCTGAATAACATATAAGCCGTTCATGTACAAAGCCACACATATAGATCAATTGCCTTCAGTCCAAGAGACCGAGTCATGTCATTATCAGACGTATAGGCTAGTCATTTCAGGACCACATGACCTTCGTAATCCATCGTGACATTTTTATACATTCTAAAGGACCAAGTAACATTGTAAAATATTTTAGTAACACCAAGAGGTGATAAACTAGTAAATATTCAATCACTACATTTTGTACTACGCGCAGTCAACAAAAAAGGAAGCACCAACAACGAAAAGACAGCACCACCAACGAAAAGACAGCACATTTGGAAGCACCGACTACGAAAAGGCAGCACATTTGGAAGCACCGACAACGAAAAGGCAGCACATTTGGAAGCACCGTCATCGAAAAGGCAGCACATTTGGAAGCACCGACAACGAAAAGGCAGCACATTTGGAAGCACCGACAACGAAAAGGCAGCACCGACAACGAAAAGGCAGCACATTTGGAAGCACCGACAACGAAAAGGCAGCAGCGACAACGAAAAGGCAGCACATTTGGAAGCACCGACAACGAAAAGGCAGCACCGACAACGAAAAGGCAGCACATTTGGAAGCACCGACAACGAAAAGGCAGCACCGACAACAAAAAGGCAGCACATTTGGAAGCACCGACAAAGAAAAGGCAGCACCTCCAACGAAAAGGAAGCACATTTGGAAGCACCGACAAAGAAAAGGCAGCACCGCCAACGAAAAGGAAGCACATTTGGAAGCACCGACAACGAAAAGGCAGCACCGCCAAAGAAAAGACAGCACATTTGGAAGCACCGACAACGAAAAGGAAGCACCATCAACGAAAAGGCCGCACCGCCAACGAAAAGGAAGCACATTTGGAAGCACCGGCAAAGAAAAGGCAGCACCGCCCACGAAAAGGAAGCACATTTGGAAGCACCGACAAAGAAAAGGCAGCACCGACAACGAAAAGGCAGCACATTTGGAAGCACCGACAACGAAAAGGCAGCACCGACAACGAAAAGGCAGCACATTTGGAAGCACCGACAACGAAAAGGCAGCACCGACAACGAAAAGGCAGCACATTTGGAAGTACCGACAAAGAAAAGGCAGCACCGCCAACGAAAAGGAAGCACATTTGGAAGCACCGACAAAGAAAAGGCAGCACCGCCAACGAAAAGGAAGCACATTTGGAAGCACCGACAACGAAAAGGCAGCACCGCCAAAGAAAAGACAGCACATTTGGAAGCACCGACAACGAAAAGGAAGCACCATCAACGAAAAGGCCGCACCGCCAACGAAAAGGAAGCACATTTGGAAGCACCGGCAAAGAAAAGGCAGCACCGCCCACGAAAAGGAAGCACATTTGGAAGCACCGACAAAGAAAAGGCAGCACCGCCAACGAAAAGGAAGCACATTTGGAAGCACCGACAACGAAAAGGCAGCACCATCGACGAAAAGGAAGCACATTAATTTGTCATTGACTGCAATATTCATTGGTTCCAATATTTATTGGCTCCAATATTCATTGGCTCCAATATTCAATGGCTCCAATATTCATTGACTCCAATATTCATTGGCTCCATCAGTCATTGACACCTACAGTCTTTTGGTTCCAAAAGTCTTTTGGCCCCAAATATATTAGGCTAGAATTCTTCGAGTCTAAGAGACTATGAGACCACATGGCTACAGAACTACGTGACTACGAATCTTCAAGTTTACGAGACTGCGAGGCTACAGAGCTACGAAGCCTCTAGTACACAGGTTTACGTGACTGCGAGGATACAGGACTACCAGTCTGCATGAGTACTTGACTACGAAGCTACTCGTCTACAAGGCTACAATTACAGCATCTGTTTTCGTCAGAATTTCCTCTTTTGCTCCAACTGCACCACCAGCATTATGTTATAAGATTACAAGGCCGCCTGCTTACGTAGCTTCAAGTCTACGAGGCTCCAATACATCATGACTACGAGACTACGAACCATGAGGTTACGAGACTATGCGATTGCAAGTCTTCAAGGTTACGTCATCGCGAGGCTATAGGACTACGAAGCTTCCAGAACGCATGGTTACGAGAATGCATGACTAATTGGCCGCATGGCTACGAAACTTTATGTCTCTGACTGACTACAATAGCACTATTCAGTGGTGAGAGTTAATTTATTTCATGCAAAGGTACTTGCTGCAAGCAGTTCCGCTTTTCAACATCAGATGACGTCACGTTTTGCTTGCAGGTAAAATAATATTTATTTATTTTATGCGGGATGCGGGTTGTTCACTATCGGTCGCATAAGAAGAATGGCATCGATAGTCTTCAAGGAGAAGGAAGTTCGTCCTTCCTGCTAGTGCTTCTCAGATTTCTCACAGTCCGCCATCTTGGATTGCGACGTCACGGCTGCTATCTTGGATGGGTGTGACTTTGACCTTTGACCGAAACCGCAGGAATGATCGCAAGCACACGGATTAACCATCATAATATTGATAAGAATAATCAGGAGCACACGGAGAAAACCATCATAATATTGGCAAGAATAATCAGGAGCACACGGAGAAAAACGACACATGTTTTCTTTGATATCATAAAATTACAGAAAAAAATATTTAAAAATAAAAATAAATTAATAAAAAAATTTAAAATAAAAACAAAAAATACATAAAATTCTGGCTTGTACTAGAACTCTATCTTTGCTCAACAATGATAAGTTTACAAGCTAGCAGAATCAGTTTATGTATTTTTTGTTTTTATTTTAAATTTTTTTATTAATTTATTTTTATTTTTAAATATTTTTTTTCTGTAATTTTATGATATCAAAGAAAACATGTGTCGTTTTTCTCCGTGTGCTCCTGATTATTCTTGCCAATATTATGATGGTTTTCTCCGTGTGCTCCTGATTATTCTTATCAATATTATGATGGTTAATCCGTGTGCTTGCGATCATTCCTGCGGTTTTGGTCAAAGGTCAAAGTCACACCCATCCAAGATAGCAGCCGTGACGTCGCAATCCAAGATGGCGGACTGTGAGAAATCTGAGAAGCACTAGCAGGAAGGACGAACTTCCTTCTCCTTGAAGACTATCGATGCCATTCTTCTTATGCGACCGATAGTGAACAACCCGCATCCCGCATAAAATAAATAAATATTATTTTACCTGCAAGCAAAACGTGACGTCATCTGATGTTGAAAAGCGGAACTGCTTGCAGCAAGTACCTTTGCATGAAATAAATTAACTCTCACCACTGAATAGTGCTATTGTAGTCAGTCAGAGACATAAAGTTTCGTAGCCATGCGGCCAATTAGTCATGCATTCTCGTAACCATGCGTTCTGGAAGCTTCGTAGTCCTATAGCCTCGCGATGACGTAACCTTGAAGACTTGCAATCGCATAGTCTCGTAACCTCATGGTTCGTAGTCTCGTAGTCATGATGTATTGGAGCCGCGTAGACTTGAAGCTACGTAAGCAAGTAGCTTTGTAATCTTATAACATAATGCTGATGGCGTAGATGTAGCAAAAGAGAAAATTCCATCGAAGACAGATGTGTCAATTGGAGCCTTGCAGACGAGTAGCTTCGTAGTCAAGAACTCATGCAGACTTGTATTCCTGTATCCACGCAGTCACGTAAACTCGTTTTCTAGAGGCTTCGTAGCTCTGTAGCCTCGCAGTCTCGTAAACATGAAGATTCGTAGTCACGTAATCTCGTAACCTCATGGCTCGAAGTCGCGTAGTCATGAAGTCTTAGGACCTCGTAGAATTGAAGCTACGTATCCAAGTATCCTCGTAGACTTGAAGCTACGTAAGCAGGCGGCCTTGTAATCTTATAACATAATGCTGGTGGTGCAGTTGGAGCAAAAGAGGAAATTCTGACGAAAACAGATGCTGTAATTGTAGCCTTGTAGACGAGTAGCTTCGTAGTCAAGTACTCATGCAGACTGGTAGTCCTGTATCCTCGCAGTCACGTAAACCTGTGTACTAGAGGCTTCGTAGCTCTGTAGCCTCGCAGTCTCGTAAACTTGAAGATTCGTAGTCACGTAGTTCTGTAGCCATGTGGTCTCATAGTCTCTTAGACTCGAAGAATTCTAGCCTAATATATTTGGGGCCAAAAGACTTTTGGAACCAAAAGACTGTAGGTGTCAATGACTGATGGAGCCAATGAATATTGGAGTCAATGAATATTGGAGCCATTGAATATTGGAGCCAATGAATATTGGAGCCAATAAATATTGGAACCAATGAATATTGCAGTCAATGACAAATTAATGTGCTTCCTTTTCGTCGATGGTGCTGCCTTTTCGTTGTCGGTGCTTCCAAATGTGCTTCCTTTTCGTTGGCGGTGCTGCCTTTTCTTTGTCGGTGCTTCCAAATGTGCTTCCTTTTCGTGGGCGGTGCTGCCTTTTCTTTGCCGGTGCTTCCAAATGTGCTTCCTTTTCGTTGGCGGTGCGGCCTTTTCGTTGATGGTGCTTCCTTTTCGTTGTCGGTGCTTCCAAATGTGCTGTCTTTTCTTTGGCGGTGCTGCCTTTTCGTTGTCGGTGCTTCCAAATGTGCTTCCTTTTCGTTGGCGGTGCTGCCTTTTCTTTGTCGGTGCTTCCAAATGTGCTTCCTTTTCGTTGGCGGTGCTGCCTTTTCTTTGTCGGTACTTCCAATGTGCTGCCTTTTCGTTGTCGGTGCTGCCTCTTCGTTGTCGGTGCTTCCAATGTGCTGCCTTTTCGTTGTCGGTGCTGCCTTTTCGTTGTCGGTGCTTCCAAATGTGCTGCCTTTTCGTTGTCGGTGCTGCCTTTTCTTTGTCGGTGCTTCCAAATGTGCTTCCTTTTCGTGGGCGGTGCTGCCTTTTCTTTGCCGGTGCTTCCAAATGTGCTTCCTTTTCGTTGGCGGTGCGGCCTTTTCGTTGATGGTGCTTCCTTTTCGTTGTCGGTGCTTCCAAATGTGCTGTCTTTTCTTTGGCGGTGCTGCCTTTTCGTTGTCGGTGCTTCCAAATGTGCTTCCTTTTCGTTGGCGGTGCTGCCTTTTCTTTGTCGGTGCTTCCAAATGTGCTTCCTTTTCGTTGGCGGTGCTGCCTTTTCTTTGTCGGTGCTTCCAAATGTGCTGCCTTTTTGTTGTCGGTGCTGCCTTTTCGTTGTCGGTGCTTCCAAATGTGCTGCCTTTTCGTTGTCGGTGCTGCCTTTTCGTTGTCGGTGCTTCCAAATGTGCTGCCTTTTCGTTGTCGCTGCTGCCTTTTCGTTGTCGGTGCTTCCAAATGTGCTGCCTTTTCGTTGTCGGTGCTGCCTTTTCGTTGTCGGTGCTTCCAAATGTGCTGCCTTTTCGTTGTCGGTGCTTCCAAATGTGCTGCCTTTTCGATGACGGTGCTTCCAAATGTGCTGCCTTTTCGTTGTCGGTGCTTCCAAATGTGCTGCCTTTTCGTAGTCGGTGCTTCCAAATGTGCTGTCTTTTCGTTGGTGGTGCTGTCTTTTCGTTGTTGGTGCTTCCTTTTTTGTTGACTGCGCGTAGTACAAAATGTAGTGATTGAATATTTACTAGTTTATCACCTCTTGGTGTTACTAAAATATTTTACAAGGTTACTTGGTCCTTTAGAATGTATAAAAATGTCACGATGGATTACGAAGGTCATGTGGTCCTGAAATGACTAGCCTATACGTCTGATAATGACATGACTCGGTCTCTTGGACTGAAGGCAATTGATCTATATGTGTGGCTTTGTACATGAACGGCTTATATGTTATTCAGATTATTGAAAAATTAGACTTTCATAATAGGCTAATCGGCACTGATTTAATTCGTTGGTCCGGTATATTGACTTGAGTTGATTTTCGTAGAGTGAATGATTAATAAACTCCGCGAAAGGTAATGGAAAACAGAACCTAACATTTATTTAATAATTAGTTACAACTGTGTCTGGTCAATAATCTAACTGTGGACAGGGATCCATCGATTCGATTTGTAAATTAATAAATGATTTTTTCGGAGACTATTGGAATTTTTCCCGCATTTCTAGCTAAATAATTACATGATTTCAAGATGGCGGTCAAATTTTAAGATGGTGGGTACCTCAGTAATAAATGATTACTGCACTGTAGCATGTTAGAATAAAACTAGCATGATGGTAATACGAGTACACGCACAAGATGGTGTACTCCAGCAGGTGGTCGCTCCTGGTAGCATGTACTGAACATAAAATGACGGATCCGTGATGGACATCAAGGACAAAGTCAAATTTCAAGGACAAAGTAAAATTTCAAGGTCAAAGTCAAATTTCAAGGTCAAGTTCAAATTTCAAGGTCAAGGTCAAAGTTCAAGGTCAAGGTCAAAGTTCAAGGTCAAAGGTCAAGGTCAAAGTTCAAGGTCAAGGTCAAAGTTCAAGGTCAAGGTCAAATTTCAAGGTCAATGTCAAATTTCAAGGTCAAGGTCAAATTTCAAGGTCAAGGTCAAAGTTCAAGGTCAAGGTCAAATTTCAAGGTCAAGGTCAAATTTCAAGGTGAAGGTCAAAGTTCAAGTTCAAGGTCAAAGTTCAAGGTCAAGGTCAAAGTTCAAGGTCAAGGTCAAAGGTGTGGTGACCAGATAATTATACTACATGATATCGGCACACTCTAGCACACGAAAACAAGATGGTGGTCTCCAGTGGATGAAGACAAGATGGCGGACATGATGTCATACCAGTTGACGATATATACCTTGGTATTGGTGATAGATCAGTCTAGGTAGCTTTTATGGAGGAAGGATCGACTGTTTACTCTCGTCGGGAATCGAACTAAGGACGTACATCGATATAATCAAACAGAATTTAAATATGTTAATTTTTTGATGAATTTTGGAATTTTTTTCATTAAAATCGGATAATAAATAAAGATTTTCAAGATGGCGGACATGACGTCATACTACCTGATGGTATATGTGCATTGACATAAGTGGTGGGGGTCAGTCTGCCAGCACCCCGCCACAGGGGAAGGATCGGTCACCATTTTTATTTTTTTTTGCCCTCACCGGGTTCGAACCGAGGACTCCGAGCTCCGTGTCGTAAATATATGTTTTTTCGATATTTTTGATTAAAATTTTATTAAGTGAATTTTTTTATAATTTTTAAAAAAAATTTCATTAAAATCGGATAATAAAAAAGTTAAAGATGGCGAGCGTAACGAAAATTGCAACGGTGACGTCATAATTCAAAATGGCGGATAACACATCGACGGAATGTTCGAGAACACAATGGCGGATCTAAGATGGTGGATCCAAGATGGCCGTCGGGGTCAAGGTCAAAGGTCAAGGTATCCTTATTCCTAGAAATGGCTTAACTGAGGCTTGAGTTAAGGATGCTTAAGCCTATTTTAGGAATTGGTGTTCTTTCTAAGGCAAAAGACATTTGTGGTTTTTTGAAATCCTAATTTTTCCTCGAAACGGGAATTTTTCCCTCGAAAACGGGAAATTTTGAGTCATTTTGAGTCATTTTTGAGGAATTTTGAGGAATTTTTGCCGCCGTGACGTCACAATCCAAGAGGGCGGACCGACAATCTCAATCCACCGCCTGAGGCCTGTCCTCGGTCCGGCTATTATATACTACTGAACAGTATTTACAAATCACAGGTTTCTAACACAGAACCTTAGTAGCTCCATGCAACTTTTGATGAGATAAAAGTTTAACATATGAAATTAAATATTTATCTGAACATAAATAATACACTAGTCGATAAAATTGGTCTCGGGAGGGGCTATCGCCCCCACCGCCCCCCTTCTGGAGCCGCGCTTGATCCTGCCAAAGAGTACGTGAGCGTAAGGCATAGCTTCAGCAGTGTCGAGTACAGCTATTAGAATGTCACATAATTTTGCACATGTACGGAAACATGTGATGGAGGTGCTCAGCAGTGGCAGTTTTCGCACTTTTCTGTGCCCTACGAACCGATTAGCTGTTATATTTCTGCAAACCTGGAAACTGTGACGTCTATCACATGAGACCACACACGATTCTTCCAGTCAGCATCGAAAAGGTAGTCGCCTCGTATGCACTAACAATATTCCACATAATAAATAAATAAAATTTACCTTAACACAAGATGTGGCCAGTATCGGGACTACTTGCAAAAGTTATTTTGCATGATATAAATATACTTCCGCAGCCAAATGGATTCAAAAAAAGTTAGAGCCATTTAGTCTCTTAGCCTTGTATACTTGTAGCCTAGTAGCTTATAGTCTCGTAGCTAGTTAAAGTCTTGTAGACTTGTAACTATTTAGCTCCATAGTCTCTTAGCTTCGTACATAGTCTCATATCTTCGTAATCCTGTAGCCCAGTAGTCTCGTAGCCTTGTAGCATTTTAGCCTCATTTACTTTTAGTCCCATAGACTAGTAGCTTCATGGCCTAAAAGTCTGTAGTTATGTAGCCTCGTAGTCTTGTAACCATAGAGATTTATAGCCTCGTAGACTTGTAGCTTTATAGCCAAGAAGCTTTGATTGCCATTTAGTCTAATAGCCTTGCAGGCTTGTAGTCTCATAGACTTACAGCTTCGTACACAATATGACTGTACACCTGTCGTCTCGTAGCCTTGTAGTTTTGTAGTCCTGTAGACTCCTAATTCATAGCTTCTTAGCCATGTAGCCTTGTAGTCTTGTAGCTTCGTATACAAGTCGCCTTCTAGCCAAATGTCGCTGGAGCAGATAGGGCTAAGACAGCAAGAGACAAGGACAGTTTGTAACAAAGAATTTTGGAGTCAATGACTTTCGGAGTCAAAGTTTGTGGGAGGCATTGTATCATAACGCATCTTGCGACCGATCATATCCAACTGATGATATCATATTCCCCTGATGAGGTTGTATCCTACCATGTTGAATTTTCGTACACATGTGTGTCCTTTTAGTTAAATGCGCTTCTGTTTTAATGTACTTTCTTTTTTTATGTTCTTCCTTTTTGACGACGAAGGAGCATCGATAAGTCTGTACTCAGCACAAGATTGGCCCCGTGGTTTGGAGACGACTGTTATATACGACTGACATTGAATATTACCTGTTTAAAATGTTGGTCGCACATCGGTGAATAATCACTCTTGGTTCGGAGACGCTTAGCCTAAACGCCTTATTTGGTATATTAACTGTTTAAAATGTTCGCCGAGTATCGACGAAAAATAGATCTTGGCTACTGACACAATGTGTTTGACCTCCTACTGGATGCGCCTGGCTATCAACTGGATGTGGCTGGCCACATACTTCACATGCGTTTCCGACCACTGAATGGACGTGTATAGCTTAGATCAAGACGTGGCTGGTCACAGGCTGGATGTGTTTGGCCCTCGCTTGGATGTGTATGACCACTAACTGGTACTGCCTAACCACCAATTGGATGTGTCAAGCCTACAACTCGACGAGTCTGATTTGTTAAATGAACATTGGTCACAAACCGAATGTTCCTGGCCTCCGTTTTCATTCTACTGACTGGACACGCCTTGACACCTACTGGGTGCGCCTGATTAATCGACTGTCATGTAAAACTGCCCTTAAAACACTTATTAAGGAATGGCGAAAAATTTCAAATTTATTAAAAAATAAAACCATTATAAATAAATATTTTTTTGAGTTCTCGGTTCGAACCCGCCTATATCAATAGATTAAAAAATTCTTTTTTTTTCACTTGTATAAATTTCATAAAATATATTTTATATATATTTTTGTTGTTTTATTTTATTAACTTTTCACTTTTATAATAATTTTAATAATATAACTTTTTTGTATTCATCAAGGATCGAACCGATGTGAAAGAAACAATCATTAGTTTACAAGTGTTTTTTTTATTATTTTGAAATTTTTTCCGAATATCTAGCTTAATTATTACTAATTTCCAAAATAGTGGCTTTCATGTCATAATCCACTTACTTGAAATGGCAAATGAGGAATTTAAGCCACTTTTATGATTTGTAACATGATTTATTAAATAAGTGCTTTTTAACTAGAATAATTAATTTTGCATCATCCAGGAGTCGACCCAACAACTCTATGCAATCGAATCAATTGTTATTATAATGAGTATTTTTTATGATTTTTGGAATTATTTCCCTATATCTATAACAATAATTGAAGATTTTCAAGAGGTCAACAAGCTGGCTGGTGCCTTAACAACAAATGATTCCTGTACTCTAGAGAATGAAAATAAAATTAATTTGGCGGCAGCGCACTCTAGCAAACTAAAACCATATGCAGGATCTAATATGGTGGCCTCCAGCATACGAATACAAGAAGGCCACCATGACATCATACTGGCTGATGCAAAATCTGCCTTGGCATTAGTGGTGGGAGTTCAGACTACCGTTGGCTTCCGTGGAAAAGGGATCCGTCACAATTTTAATCGATTGATATAGCCGGGTTCAAACCGAGAACTCCACGACATTTTTTATTAAAAATGTTTTTTTTTCCATAATTTTTTTTTTCCATTTAAAATTTGATAATATTTGCGGATTTTCAAGACAGCAAAAGATTTTTAAAACGACGAGTGTTCTATTAATTAAAATTTTATTATTATAATTTTTATAAATTTTAAAATTTTCCCTATAAAATCGGATTGAAATTAAGGATTTACAAGATAGCGGTCTGAACGAAAATTGCAACGGTTACATCATCATCCAAATTGCGGAAAACAAAATTGCATTAATTCTTTTATTAAGATGTTATTAGTATATTTTTTATTAAATTTTATATTTTTTCCCATTCAAGACGGCAAAATAACTAAAATTATAACATTGACACCATAGTAAAAATGGCCGAATATTCTAGAAACCAAGATGGCGAAAAACTAAATAGCGGATACAAAATGACCGCCGGGATCAATGACAAGGTCAAAGGTCAAGGCTTAGGCTCAAGGTACAATTCATCCAATATGACCGCCGTGACATCACAATCTAAGATGGTAGCAGATCCTCGAACGAACCCAGCTCCTCGCGATATACCCAGTTTCAAGATCCCCTTTGTGTTTTTAAATCTATATTTTAAAGGTACCTGATTTTTAACATAGTAAAAAATTAAATATGTTGTTTATTTGACTCACATAGTATATCAACAGCCACAGGTATATAAGTGAGGTACAGTAGTCAAAACTCTCAGTCCACCTCTGACCACGGTTCAGTGCGGGTAGTTTAGTTTGAATAGTTAGGTGCATAAGACTCAAAATCGTCTATTCTAAAGAACTCGATTGCATCACTACCATATTTATCGACGGCCTGGATGGATGGTCTACCATAAACAGCGCAGACACCGTTGGTATCGTCGACGACAGCGGAGACCTCGATGACAGCTACGCCAACAACTATAGAGACTTTGGTAACACCGACATCGGAAACACAGATGGCAGCGACGGCGACAACTTTGGAGATCTTGATGGCATCTGTGATACTAACTGCAGAGGAGGCATCGGCGTGTGCTTTTCCATCGACTGAAGGTTTGCCAGCAACATTGGAGACTTCAACGGACGATGGACGTTTATCGCGCCATTGCAAATACTGTGTTAAGTTATTGATCACAACTTCATGTGCTCGCCAGCATGAAAAAATAGTTGGTCGGAATAAAGTAAGAAAGAATACCGTTTCAGTGCATTAAATGTAATAAGCTAATTTCACGACTAGATAGTTTAATTGAAATTATGATATCTTTACTGAATCAGTTAAGTGTAAGCAAGAGACATTTTGTAACAATTAAACTGGCAGTTGTTTTGGCTCACGTCTCATACCAGTCGCTGCAAGTATTTAAGTGAGGACCGTACGATGAGAGGCTCAGTCCACCTCTGGCAGTGGTGCAGAGTGGATCGACTAATTTGACTCATCTCACGTATTATTCCGGTATCTGAGAATTCTCGTGAACTCAATGGAATCATTACTATCATTAACGACGACCTCGATGGAAGGCCTACCATCAAAATTGCGGCTCTCGATGGCAAAGTTGCTGACAGATCCATGGATCCCGATGGTGACTACGTCAGCGACGACGCAGATCCTGTTGGGAACGGTGTCAACAGTTGAATTTACTCATCCAGCACTGCGGAATATTTCGACGCATGCAGTAACGATAGCAGAGCAGACCCTGGAGACTTCCGTGACTGACGTTTCCCCGATGTTGCAATAGTTGTTAACAGTGCCAGCGACAACGATAAAGGAGGCAGCAACTGACGGTGTTCCATCACCCGACCGTACACTGTAACTAATGAGACATCAAAATCTCGAAAAAAATTTATTATGTAATATCCAATTGTAATACTAAATCTGAATGCATTAATTATTCGTTCAACATGTTTTTCAGTCAGTTTATAGGCTACGGAAACTTAAAAAAGCACATGTGGTTTTGAAAAATTCTGATTAAATATTCATCGGAAGAAAACTGTTTTATTCTCTGACAAAGGATTAGCAAATATTTCAAGTGCAAAACGTAATGAAATAATAAACTGTTCTTTTAATGAAATGGAAAATACTTCTCTTTGTAAAAAATGTGATGTAAAAATTAGTCCACCTGATAAAGTGAAAATACATGTTAAGGGCTTTCGTACACTTACAATACTAATGTATTTATCGAGGAACAATAGTAATTTCCTGGATTTTTACAATAAAAAATTATTTGTAATTATTGGGTGTTTTTATGTCTCGAACCTCTAACTTTTTTGGTTATTTTGATTAAATAATAATATTTTTTACCTAAAATTATCTCTTTTGCATTGATCAAGTACCAAACCGAGGTGATCGAATGAATCATTATTAAAACCAGATATTTTTTTTTATTATTTTTATTTTTTCCGAATTTGTAGATTAAAATTTACACACTTTCAAGATAGCAGACAATTTTCAAGATAGCGGGCGTCCTGGGAATAAATTGTTACGGCACACTAGCAGACGAAAATTAAACTAATATGGTGGCAGCGCCCTCAAGCAGACGAAAAGAAAATCCGAGCTTCTAGCAGACGAAAACAAGATGGCTGCCATTTCGTAATACTACTTGATGTAATATATGCATTGCATTAATGGTGGAAGGTCAGTCTGCCTATGGATTTCGTGGAGAAATGATCCTTCCCCATATTTTTTTGATTGCCCTTGTCGGGTTCAATTCAATGACTTCGTGACTTTTTTTATTAAACTTTGATTTATTTTTAATTTTAAAATATCTACGGATTTTCAAGATGGCAGCCATAACGAAATTTGCAATGACGTCATATTTCAAAATGGCGGAAAATTATATAATTAAAAATGGCAATAACAAAATGGCAGATTCCCAGATGGCTGATACAAAATGGCTGCCGTGGTCAAGGTGAAATGTCAACGTCATCCAAGATGACTGCCGTGACGTCACAATTCAAGATGGTGGACCGGTCCGAGGCAACTCACACCGAATTCATTTTCCGGAATAACTATTATACATTATTACTCCTATTAACTATTATAATAACCACACCACCGTAAAGCCCGCTCTGACAGCAACGCCCCCCCCCCCCCTTGCCAAGGAATGACGTCACCGCGCGGTAGTGAACGCTAAAATGCGTAGTAGCTGACCTATAAGACGCACTTTTGTAGGACCTTTTTGGCTAAAAAGGTAATTTAACGAGGTTTTCCGAAGGAGCCAAAATTTTCACACGAAAATAAAATCTGCGCGGCGATAGTCTTTTATTGCTTTTTGTGATCTCTCACTCAGGTACATAAAAGTTTCTTATCACGTACTTAATGAACGCCCTCGCTGGAAATGACATATTGCTCCGGATCACGTATTCAAGCGAAATGTCCACCCACCCCACTCTTTTCCCAACCAGTACCATCCTCCCTCCTATCCTGGAAATGTATTTTCCAAGGGAAGATTTATAAGAAGTGGACGTGGCGGAAGTGTAATGGGTTGTACGTGCGAGGAAAGAGCGCTCTAGTTTCTCTCGGGAAACCTCCTCTTCGATGCTGGCACTGTGGTCTAGCCCCTATTTTCCCGCGATACTTCGGGGAAATAATCTCTACGATGCAATGCTTAGCAGTTAGCGCGTAGGCACGTGACCTTTTTATGAAGTAGAAATGAATGTGCAGCTGAGGTAAACTATAGGGCCGTGTTTATAAATCACGCAAGCAACCTTACAACACAAGAAATTCAGGGCGCAAAAGAGTTATATAAAACTTAACCGAATGCCCGTTTACAAAAACGCATGGACACAAACACGCAAATAAAGCCTCCGCTTATTTTCAACATTTTTACGTTCCTGCCATATATAATTTAAGGTTAAGTGTTCCAAAAAATTGTAACCCTTCTTCCTCCTTAATTGGAAAAGGGGTTGCGTCCCCGACTCACTCTGGGCGCGAAGGGAAAAAATAAATATTAACACCAGGCATAAAAAGCTAAACAATATAAATTCCCCACACCACTGCCCAGGGGTCAGGCCAAAAACTTCAAAGGATATAATAGCAGAGTAACCATTAAACAAACAAGAGGCAAGACTTTGGACGTATGTTATTAAAAAATAGAAATTTGCAAAAAATAGTATTTACTATACATAACCATACAAGCTTAGTTACAAAAGCTGACGTTAATAATGGCAGCATCTTATCCCCATTTGCGATACCAACAATAACCTTTAAAAAAATCGTAAAAATATAAATACTGATAACAACAAGTATAAAAATATATAAGGGCGTGAGGCGTGGCCACTATAAAATATCAAAATTTACTGACTGCCCGAATACCAAAAATCAAACAACACAATCATTACAAATATATAAAAATTCTACAATAATAAAACTGAAATACAAAAATTTATTTAAATAAAGTTCTTAAACTCTCAATCAACGGTTTAGTCTTTCTTCAGATGTTCGTTGCTAAAGACTTGCCAAAAAACAAAGTTTATATCCTAGGCGTGCGCTGGCTTCCTGACCTTCCTCACCAACTCCAGAGTCTAATGCCACGCCGGGCCATAGGTACGAATTCACAAAGGCGTGAACGATGATCAAAAAAAATTTATCTTATTTTTAAGGGAAATGTAGCAAAAACTCTTCACGTAACATAACTATGTTACCACAGAAGTATTTATCATATACTTCAAACAAAGTCTTACTTCTTTATTAACTTGCCAATGATTTCATAAAAACGTAGAATGGCTGCACCAACCAACATCAGGCTGCGCATGTAGTCCAATACCGATCGCATACATTTAATAATACTGCACAAGCTGATTATATTAGCTAAATGCAACTTTAAGTATGCAAATTCCGAAGACAAAGTCTCAAAAACAAATTGCAAAATGTTCGTTTCTTCCAAACTTATACTTTTATTACAACTACAGGCAAACGGGCGACCTTTTTAAAAAATCCCACACTGGAACAACGTGTGAAACAAATGGGCCTCTTCACCAAACAGGCTAATAAAAGTTCCGTCCAAATAAAATTTAGTATGGGAAAATACACAGTTCACTAGGTTTGCCAAAAACCAGTGCAGCACCACGAGGGTAAAAATCAAAATCGCGGCCTCTCTTTACCTTGATAACTTCTGTATCACAGGGCAATCCATTGCCCTGTCACCCAGCGTGGAGCCTCCATCCCAATACTCTTCGTCGCCCGTTGCCGTCCGGCACACCAGTCCGCACCGTCACATAGCTCTGTCCTCGACGGTCGCTGGCCACCCACTCCCCTCGGCCCCAGCTGATTTTCACTCCCGGCAAGCCGAATGTCTGACGTCATCAGCCAACCGCCGGACGCTCGCCAAGTGGTATTTACGTGAAACACAATCGATGTTCTTAAACTCATAATCGATAGCTACCAAACGGCGTATAACTAATTAACAGAAACAAATATAATTAAAAAAATTTACAGATAAATTAACATTAATTAAAAAAGGCGTAAAAATATGTGAAATAAAAAACCATATAAAACTAGAGACCAGCAACAAAAATAAATTACAAGTAAAAATGTGGCCCTGCCGGCCACAAAATTTTAAGGAGCATAATTTATGTCTATAGAAGGCTGCGATTATTTATTTATCACATGCATTAATTAATCGCTTATTTAATTATGAAACAGTGAAAACAAAATACATTTAAGATTATATATATAATTTACAACGTTATAGGATAATAAAAATTACAAATTATAAAAATAAGCAAGAAAAAATGTCCAAAATGTTATGGTTTCAGGTAGCGTCAGGTGACGTCCTGTGAATTGTGCCTTTTACAAGCTACCGTGGTTTTCTTTCGATTGTTGCGTGTTACATCCTTGCACTATTGCATTTCTTGCAAAGTATATGAACCCAGACTTAGACTTCAGTTTATGAACTCAGCATGAGTCTTCAGTTTACCAACCCAACCTTGGACTTTAGTTTACGAACCCCAGGCTTAGTCTTTAGTTTACGATTCCAGCCATAGCCTCAGTTTACAAACCCAGCCAAGGCTTCTGTTTACGAACGCAGCCTTAATCTTCAGTTCACGAACCCAGCTTAGTTCTTCAGTTAACGAACGTAGCCTTAGTATTCAGTTTACAAACCTAGCCTAAGTATTTAGTTTACAAACCCAGCCTTTTCTTTAGTTGACGAACCCAGCCTTAGTATTGGGTTTACGAACCCAGCCTTAGTTTTCAGTTTTTATCGGATTTCATACACCCTTCGACAGCGAAGTCATTGGAGACGAATGAACTCAACGTCACAGTTCAAGAAAACTGAGGAATAAATCAGCTACGGCTTGTGTAAATCAAACATCCCGGCAATGGACTGGGGAAATTTCCAGGGGAAAAGAGGGAAATATGATACCAAGATGGCGTTCCTTAAACCCATTCCCTAAAGCTGGACTCCCAATCATCCGTTTCATCCGTCCGTCACCCGTCCGTCCGTCAATCACGTGACCTGCAGCCAATCAGATGGCCCGAAAAATTCCATCCGTCCGTCCGTCCGTCCGTCAAAACCTTGCCAAGCTTTAGCTTTTGACGGACCAACAGATGGTCCACCGCCTTGTTAAGTCGATCGTCTTCAATACGACTTTCCGAAAACAATGTTAGATTTTTTTAATTTGCAATATATAGAAGGCTGTGTCGTATTGACCGATTATTATTGCCGTAATAACGGTAAAGATTGCTTATGAGAATGAGCTTTTCGGAAGAAATGCTGATAAATTACGTCCGGGAAAGGGAGCATTTGTATAATATATATAGCAAAGACTATCGGGATAAGCAACTGAGGGAAAAAGCCTGGATATAAATAGCTTCTTTGTTTTCTTTTACGCAGTAATAAAATAAGCATAATTTTATTTATTGCTGGCATGACTAATGTTATTTTTAAGACGGCACCCGTTTAATCCACTTGTCAAAGCACGGTTCCCGCTTGTCAACTTATTTATAACATTAATAAAAACAAAAGTTAATTATCTCAAGTAAATTATTTTCACCAAAACTTTACCTACAATTGAGAAAGTATGTGGCGGAAAGTTGTAGCACTGATATTAAATATTAGTGACGGACGGACGGATGGCGGATGGTTGAGAGTCGGTAATAATTGCCGAGAGAAATAACGGACGGGAATCAACGGACGGACGGGTGACGGACGGATGAAACGGATGATTGGGAGTCCAGCTTAAGTGATGCGAGTCCAATGACTTAACGCTGCGCCACATTAAAAAAAAAGTCCTTCGAAATTGTAACCGAGAATTTGGTTTATTGAAGAAAAAATTATTTAAGATGGATAACTGAGGTTCTGGAAATTAATTTTTTAATCTAAAAAACTTCTACATTTACAGAAAAACTTATCGCTGTCGTAAAATGATTTAATTGTACTAATAGTAAGTAAAACCCTTTTTTTGCCAACATTTTTCTGACTTGTTACGTATTTGGTATAGGTTGAGTTTCACGTTCTCTGTTAAGCTATATTGGTCCACATTATTATTGTTTATCCACAAATATATATTTATATTTAGTTGTATAAATAACATTTTTTTATTATTAAATTGCACGTTTTTGAAACACTTTTTTTAGCAAAAAATTACATTTTTACAACAAAAAAATATATTTTGTGCCTGACAAGAATGCTGTGTCAAATTTTCATGCTTTTAAAATAAAAATACGATTTATGCGGTATGAATAATAAGTTTTCATGGAAAATAAATAAACATCGTCATAGATACAATGGTTCGTTAGCTACCTATTGTGTACTATCGTTTGGTGAGTAGCTTGCAGCCGTGAATGAGAGAGGGAGAACGTCTAGAGAATTCTCTTAGTCAGGGAATCTGAAAAGTTCGTGTCACTGCCATTAATAAGGCGATCATAAATTATTTAATTTCAGATCCCTAATAAAGTGCATAGACGAACACAATTACCTGGGACTGTAACGTCAATACAAGTGAAGTTAATTAACTAGTAGATAGCATATTGTGTCGTCGGTGGTGTATTATGGCTCGTGGTCTTATTTGATTGGTAAATATCTTGTGGGAATTGCGAGAAGATTAATTTGATTTTATGTACATACAAAAATACTACTTACGGTGAAATTATGACATTATTCCTATTTTTAACACTGTAAGAATTTCGCATCGCTTATGGCATTTGACATATATATTGGTTATGTATCAAAACAAGGAACAGTAAGATTGGTACTGTTATACCTACACATATTTATTAGAGGAGGAAAAAAAATAATGATATTTTTGGGTGGTAGGTATAAATAATTTCCCCGTGCTGATAAATTCAATTAAAAATTTTAAATTTCGTTTGTGTCTTAATTGTAGTAGTTTTACTAAAAAAAACATATGCAATTTTAAAAGTCAATGACTGTTTTCCTTTAGCAATATCTGTAAGTATAGTATTAGATTTTGACTATCTTCATTTACTTAACTCTGTTTTAATTTTTAATACTTTTTTCCTTTTAAAATATACTTATAAAACGTCATTAACTGAAAACTAAATAAAGATTTTGAATATTCAACGTTATTTAAATGTTTTAAATTCTTTTAACTATTATATATAATTCCATACATAATTTACCGAATGAGGTTATTTAGGTGGATTTCATTTTGTATTTTACCTTTGATTTCGGTGTTATGCGTTCACTAACATTTATTTCAATTTTTTTTTGTTTCATTGCCACTCACCATAATTTATCTTTTATTACGCTAAAGGTACTAAATGTTTATCATAAAGTGCCTTGTGTATAAGTAAGCAAAGTAAGAAGTATTTGAGATGAAATATTGAACCAGGTACTTTGACCACCAAAATTTAAGCGATATTTTATACTAAAATTTATATTTGCTTTAGTCCTATAGTTTTAAATAAATTATCTTTCTTCCATAAAGCTACAACGGAGCTCATATAAATTTTTTACAGGGCTGGTATATTGCAGAGTGTAAAACATTTGAATATTTTGTATCAAATATAGCAGTCATAGAAAGAATCACACGAAAAATTAATTTCACCTAGCATATCTTTAATATCTGTTGACATGGTTTTACAAACGGTCTTTTGCAATCTGACGTGATGAATTCAACGTTATATAAAAGAAATATTTAAATAAACGCTGGAATCTGCAATAAATGTGGCAGCATTAAAGAAGAGGAAAATACATATTTAATGTGAAACTTTTGTTTATAGCAGCATACGTAATGTTGTGAAATTGAATATCCATCCATTTCCTAATTGTGAAATAAAGAGACCACCAGTGTCTGAAGTAACGATCAAAAGGAACTGTAATTCCCCTTTAAAAAGAGAGTTTGATATATTTTCTCTTATGCCTTATTTAATACGTTCCTGAAAGATTTCCAGTTCTCTTTTACACTAAAATCGCCCAAAAAATAAACGTAGTTAATTTTTATTTCCAAACATTTTTGTTTAGAAGCAAGTTTGAAATAAACTTTGCGTTTTTTTGTATCATTACATTTCAGACATTATTTAATTTAAAAAATAAACATTGCAATACTTCAGTGACTTACAAAATATTAACCGTGATACGGAGACATTGCTTCATTAGCGATACTTCTGTTGCTTACATAAAATTGCTAAATGAAACATTTAAGATATGAAATTTAATAATTGCTATCATATCCAAAAAAATAAAACATTTTTATTGTTCTATGAGTTTTAAATAAATATTTTACCACAAAAAACATTTCATTAAAAAACGTATAATTTAGCGAACAGTTTGATTGAGCGAACTTATTTTTTATTTTACCACCAGAAAAAAACTAAATTTTTACTTTACTTGTCAGCAATGTTTGTATGAATCATATAATAGATGAAAAGTACCTTGTCTCAAATTTCACAGTTCTCAATAATAGTTTCAGTGGTTCACATTTCCCAATTTTCTCTCCCAAACCAATACAAATGCTTGTTTTTCAACACTAATAACCACATGAAGTTGTTTACAAACACTCTTAACAAAATAACCGTGCAAGAATAATGTGCAGAAATTTTTAACTACTGCTTTTGAGAACTATCTGATATGAGACTAGATTATATTCAGGATGCTGAAAACTTCGAACAAAGGTGTTACAATTAACAACCTTAGTTGAAGCAAATCAATATTTCGCTACTAATTACATTATACGGTACGGTATTCTTGAGGTTGTAGAAGGAATATTTATTCACATTTATTAACATATTTTTTTTTAAAAAAAACTTGATTTTACTTCAGAAATATTTTTTTTGTGAAGTCTTGGGGTCACTACTAGAAAAAAGAAACTGTTGTTTGCTTGACTATAATTTGAATGTTCATGGAGTATGAACGCATAAACTCTTAGAGAAAAGGAAATAAGAGTATTGATTGTCTCTGCCATCTTCCATTTTTAGAGATTTTGACGTTAGTGAGACGCTGATTTCAAAATCAAATCTAAATACTATTTCAACTTTCCTTTAGTTTAAAAAATGTGCAGCTCTAAATACCCTATCTATAGCACTTACGTGACGTTATTTTTTATAGTAATTGGTTGTATTTGTTTTCTAATGTTTACGTAAAACATAATACTTCAGAAAAAATGACAATGTATTGTTCGTTCACATATTTATTCATAAATTATGTTTAAATTTACCTACTAGACAATGACTGTTGAATTTTAACATCACACGTACAAGAAAGCTTAATACAATTTTTATTTTCAAATATCACAGTGTTATTAAATAAAATGTAATTATATATACATATATATTGTTCAGCGGTTTTTCTACCTACGTTAAATATTCAAAAAAAGGGCAGAATTTTATAATTAACTAAAATTTACTATAAAAATGTGAAACAACCAGTATTCTGATTTGTTAAATTTATCGTACATGTTCGTGTATTTTTACACCGCTGTGTGTAAACTGATACTTATTAAATTTAGTACAATATTTAGCAAATTTACACAAAATATTGAAGCGGATGGCTTCATCGCCGATTCCGATGATAGCGCTCTTTCCCCTCCTTTCCCCTTCCTTTCCGATTGCTTTTCCCCTACATCCCCTCCTTTTCACCTCTCCTCCCCCTCCGGCCACGACACCAGTGCTCCTCGTGTGTTTCGGAGGCCTATGTAAGCGCCGCGCAGCTTAATACAGTCGCTGGCCTCCTCTCTCTCTTGAGAAGGGAATCAGTCTGTCGGCACGCGTGGATTAGCTTATGGTCAGCACTCGGCGAAGCTATGATTCTTGCTTATTGAACATTTACGTCTGCATTTAACAGTTACATCATTATGACGCTATGTTATCCGTCGAGAGACTTAAATGCTGTTGGTGTCGTGTGACGATAGTTCGGGCCTTATTGTACAATTCTACCGCCGAGTGGCTGACATATTAAGGCTAGCTTACATCTAGTTTCAGTCTTGTGCGCCGTCGGAGGTACTTTCCTTCCGGCTCTATTACACTAGCTCAGTTCCAGTTTATCGCATGGCTCCTGCCTGATAGTTTAGGGTAATACATTTTGGGTTAGGTCATATATAAGTCTAGGCCCGTCATGAGTTAGTAGGGCTAAGTTAAATGTCCGTTTGAGATATCATCATGGTAGAAATCGGTATTAAATATAATATCTAAAATGTTATCATATTGTGGGAGTGCGAATTGTACATTTTGATTTAAGTACGCCTCTATATCCTCGCGATTCATTAGCGTGCAAGAATCTTATTCACCAGAAGTATAGTAATTGATCTGAGCCTTAATTGCTCCCACTTCTATGAAATTTGTAAAACCAAAGATATATATGTATATTAATTGTTGTAACTAAGAACAAGTTTAATAAAAAATTCCTGGTTTATATAACTTTTGTTCCTTAATGTCGGTGCAGTTCCCCTTAAATTAAACAACGACTTCCTGCTGTGTTTGGTTAGGTGTATTAACTCGTGTTGTGTGTGCGAGTTCATTGTAGTCAAACTGTGGTGTGCCGCAGTTTGGCTTCAATATTAATGTAAACAATTATTGTACTTTAAAATATTATATTTGTTTCAGTCTGTTAATACACGCTGTGACCCTTAAAGTTGTCATAAAATGTTTTGATGTGATGGTGAAGTTTTTCCTGGCACGAAATGGATTAGCGTCGCTCTCGCATATTGGCTGCGTTTTTAACTAACACTGTGGTCAGATGTTGTTAGATAAACATTATTCATAACATTTTATAGCATAAAAAAATTGACTGTGTAAAATACTTTAAATGACATTTTAATAATTTTATTTGGAAATCAGTGACATAACTTGCCAAATTACCTAATGGGTGTAGTTACACTTTCACGAGCTGGGAGCAATTTAATAATTTAGTGTTGCTTTGCACAAGCCATCCTTAAATTATAAGGTTGAAACTAAGTTGTATGAATATCATCTAAGATGTAGTAAAAACACAATAAGAAACTAACAAACCCTCGGAAATGTCATCATGGAGTCAATAAATAAATACAAATTTTTGTTTCTCTTTAATTCTTGCAATCAAACTATAGCAATCCCAAGATGGTTGTATGTTTCTTAGGTTAATCTGTTTCTGAATATTTCGAATCAATTTAATTTTTGTTGCAAAAAAGAAAATAAATTCTGACTATAAACCCAGGATTTATAATTTGTTTGAATTAAAAGAAAACGTTCTATTTTGAGTGAGAAAATAAATCAATGATAGATTTAATTTATTCCACATTTATATCTTAACATGAACCTCAAATTGTCTGCCAGTGACTTGCAAGTCAATGCATTTTAAAGCCAATCGAAAACGCGCTCAAGACACACACTCTTAAAGTAGGAAAGAGTATTGTAAATAATTTATTTCCTGCGAAATCTCTTCCATTTCCTGAATTGGCCTCATGAATTTATAATTCTCGGGCATCTACTGGTTTCTACCATACGGTTAAATATAGAAGGGGTCGTTTCCCCAGAGATTGGAGTACTTTTCAAACTTTATATTAGCTAAGGGTTTGTGGCAGTCCTTTTTCGCCTTTTCTCTAAAAAAGTTTTACATTTGTTAAAGCTTCTTTAATAAATGATAATTTTTATACTACTCATTCTACTGATCATTATACTGTCTCTTTGCTATATTATTATAATAAGTACTAAAGGATAATTTAGAAGCTCTAAACGCGAGCCTAAGTTGTAAAGTGGCAATTAGGGTTTTGTGTGATACATTAATGTATTACTAGGGTAGTTTTGTAATTAATAATTTCTAACTTCAATCAAACATACGTCCTTTTTAATGAAATTTTACTGAAAAATTTGGTAGAGCTAACAAAATTATAATTTATTTAGTATTAGTTAAATAAATATGACATAGTAGACCTAAATTATATTTTTTTATTAACAGCACTTTAAATGATTTGTTCGATATTAAATTGAGAAATAAAAGTTTGGTACAAATTAAATACTTAATTTAATGTATAACTTAGATTAAAACCTTTTATATTGTTTAAATTTTATTTTTTATTTTTGATATCATTAACTCAACCTAAAAATATTTTACATGATGTAAAAACAGTATATAGCTTAAGAGTGAGTATTACTAAAACAATTTTTATTTACAAAATTTAAATACTCAAACTATTTTTTAATAAGATCCCAAAATACACTTGTATCAGTAGTATACAGGTATTAATAACTCCGAGCCCAGGCGTAGAAGTGTGATATGTTGTCTGTGTACGTCATCTTAGATTCTGACATCACTAGGCCCATCTTGGATAACCATGTCCTTTGAACATAACCTTAACTTTCAAAATTTGTCAAAAATTAACCAAAATAACACAAAATTACGAGTAAATTGCCGAAAATTGGCCAAAATTGCCAGTTTTTTTTTTGACCTAAAATGTCAAAAAATCAGAAAAATAAAAATTGCCCTTATTCGGGGAAATAATTCACGTTTTAATGATAAATTTTACATTTTATTCCCGAAAAATGTGAACGGCTTTGAAATTCCCCAAGGTGGTTTAAATTCCCATGGGCAAGCCGCCCTAAACCGCCGAGGTCATAACCTCAACCATTAGGATTTTTATGGCCACCATTTTTAATTATGACGTAAACGTTGCCAAGTTTGTTACGCCAGCCATCTTGAAAATCCGTAAATATTATCTAATTTTAATACAAATAAATAAAATGTGTAAAAAAATTAATTATATATAATAAATACCCGCTATTTTTTGCCCATCATGTAAAAATCTTTAGTTTTCACTAAAAAATCGGGAAATATTTGGAAATTTATAAAATTAAAATAAATAAAATTATATTTAAAAAAGAACTTACTTCATAATGATCGGAGTCCTCGGTTCGAAACCAGTGAGGGCAATAAAAAAAAGTTGTGATGGATCCTTCCTCAACGGAAACAACCAGCAGACCACGGGATGTGCACTCATTAGAGAGATGCTTGAACAACGTTTTGTTTGTGTGCACGGCCGTAAGAGCGCTAGTGTGCTTATTGCTCACTGTTTGTTTATGATTCGTTGCCAAAGCTCATTTGTAATGGCGGCAATTTTTCTTTCGTATTTTTTGTTTAGGACTTTAGGTTATTTGCGTGCTACTTGCTTAATGCTTCGTAGGTGCAAACTGGAAAATATCTGGCGTTTATTTATTCAATTGAAGACGCGTACGTCATCTCGTTTTCGTCTGCTAGAGGCCACCATCTTGTTTTCGTCTGCTAGAGTGCGCTACCACTATGTTAGTTTAATTTTTACTCGCTAGAGTACAGTAATCATTTATTACTGTGACGCCTGCCATGTTGACATTTGGACGCCATTTTCTAAATCTGTATTAATTTAGCTAGAAATAAAAAAAAATCTAAAAAATCATCCAAAAGTCAGAAATTTATTGTATTGATTGATTCAATCGTAAAATAACAAACTACAATAAATGACAAACAATAAAAATTAAATAAAAATAATTTCGAAATAATTTAAAAATTACAAATTACAAATTTCAAAAAATTCTCGCTTGCGCTAGAACTCTATCATTTCTGAACAAATATTTTGTAATTTATAGTTTTTATTTTTTTATTATTTTTTTATTTTTTATTGTTTTGTATTTTTTATTTATTATATGTTTCACTAATATTGATATAGAAAAACGTTCGTCAGTTTCCAGCGTGTGTTACAGATTTTTCATCTCAATATTTTGTTGGTTTTCTTCAAGTTCTTCTGGTCATAAATGACGACGCTTCTGTTAGTTTTCTACGTGTGCACCTAGTTATTCCAGGTGAGACTTCTGCTAATGTTCTCTAAGTGCTACCGTTTATTTCTGAGTTATCAAACTCTGCACGAAAAAAAAATTTACTTAATGAGAGATTCAATTTCATTCCGAGTTTCGAATAAATTGCTAAACTCATGTTACAAAATGATCACTTGCAATATTTAAGTAAGATGGAATTTAAAAAAAAATATAAATAACTCAATCGAATACAACGTATTTAAAAAGCTGACAAAAATATCATGCGAGATGAACTTCCTTCTACTTGATGTATAACGAAGCCTTCATTCTCTTGCGACCGAGAGAGAGCATTCCTAATTCATCAAAAAAAATATTTATCTCAATACAACATGTGGCACCATCTGTTGGCAGGAATAGGAACTACTTGCAACATGATTCTTGTATGATATAATTTAACTCCCGCGGACGTAATATTTAAATGTGTACATATAGGAGCGATAATATTGGCGAAAGGTTTTCGACAGGTAGTATGTTTGACCTTCAGTTGGATCATTATCGGTTTGAATTATGGAATATGACCTTGATTACATAACAAAAAACGTCAGAATGGTTCCAAAAGAAGTAGTGACTTCGTTGGCATATATGTGTCGGTACTATGGAATTTCATTCACTAGACCAACAATGCTAGAGGTCCTGAGAAAGGCAATTATATAAAGAGTCCTTTACGAAAAATGTTATGTTGTGAAAATTGTGGCTTGCAGTTTGGACGAAGTTATAAATTTAAAAAAAATCATAAAACCCATAAATGTACTTTTTTTTCATATTTTGAGAACAAGTCAGTGTTTGGAACAAATGTGTGTGGAGTTGACATAAATCATCACTCTTAGGCAGTAGCATCGCCTGCATTTAAATAAAATGTGATTACAACACTAAATAAACGGAAAAATATTCGTACTACGGGAATAAAAAGCTGAATGTTTCCTAAGATGAGACATAAAGGATATGATCTTCCTTCAGAATTCTCTGATGGATTTTTCTGTTACTCAGGCTGAAGGATTAAATAATATTACTGGAAACTATGTCAGCAACATCAGCTTTTAAGAAAATGTGAACAACATATACGAATTTGAAACTCCAAAAACAGACAATTGTGGTAATGCACTGTGGCCAAAACGATGGAAATGGCTCGTTCAAATAAATTATTCTGATCAAAATTAGAATGTTCACTGGGACAATAATAATGGTGACTTTAATGTTGGTGTTAAAACGGGATATTTCAGAGAAAATAAAAATAATAAACATTGATATAAAATGAAAAAAAGTAGCAGAAGAGATTGATTTCAAGCCAAGGGAAAAACCTGACATATTGGTCGATCGTCTGAGACTGTTGGTGACATCGGTTCGAGGACGAAACTACTCGCACTTCAATGAAGAAGCTCCACACTTAAAGAACAGAAGGAAATTGGCTACATACAACAATAATTTGTTTTAGTGGAATGTGTATAAAAATTTAAAAATAAATCAATTATTCAGATTTAAAAAGATTGTTTTATTTCTAGTAATCGTATTTCAAATTTAGACTGAGTTGTTGTAGTATTCTATCGTATTATACGAGTCGTATTCCATTAATCGTGTCCTACAAGTGGTATCCCCCTTATCGTGTCCTATCATATCCCACCCCTCGTAACCTAATTTATCTGGGAAAAATCGTATCACTCTAATGAGATCGTATCCTTCTATAAAGATCTTATCCCTGCGATGAGATCGTGTCTCTGCGAAGAGATAATTTCCATTCGGTGAGATATTAGCCCTTGGTTGAGATCGTATCCCAACTACGAGATAGAATCCCAGCGATGAGATCATATCCCTATGGAGGTATCGTATTCCAATGAAGAGATTGTATCCCTGTGAAAAGAATATTTCCTTGTGACGATATGGTATCCCTGAGATGAAATCGTATCGCTGTGATGAGATCGTATCCCTTTTATGAGATCGTATCCTACCAAACGGAATTTTCGTACAAATGTGTGTCCTTTTCGTTAAATATGTTTCTTTTATTTGCATGTTCTTCCTTTTTGACAAATGAGTTTTCTTTTTGACCAATGTGCTTTCGTTTTTGAATGAGCATCGAAAAGATTTTTTTATCAGGACATGACTGGTCACGTGGTTTGGAGCCGAGAGGTCTATATGCTTTACACTGTACATTCTATAAAGGTTGAACTTGTTAATTTCATATAACAAGATGGATGAACAAAATTAATGTAGAATATTTATAATTTCACTTCACTACACATTTTGTTTCTCTATGAACCATAAAATCAGTAATTTGTATTTATATCTTTGAATGTAATACTTCCTTGCTCAAGTAATGATATTTGTTTAACGAATAAGAATAGTTTTTTTCACAGTTCACATGTACTGTTATGTGACGAATATTTGTAAAACAATCTGGTATTGGTAGAAAAGATTTAACAAAAATCATAGCTAGCTAATAAAAGTTTTGTTTGGAAGGAATGGAGAAAACGAAAGGTAATGGATATAGGAACTTCGAATAGGAAAGACATGACATTCTTATGACTGCAGAAATTGAACTTATAACTGGTGAAATATTTTGAAGAATTATAAGAAATGATAGTAAATAGGAATAATATTAATGATTTGAAGAGAGTTATTGAAATAAAGAAGAATTATTATTTATAAGAAGATTTGAGTACTACAAGGCGATACCAGGAAGAAGACTACGAGTATAAACTACGAAGATCTGAAATCATATTAAGGCGTTCCCAGGACGAAGAAAGAAGTATTTATAATATTCAACTGTACGAGAACATACTTAAACGACGAGAGGCGTTCCCAGGACGAAGACAATCAACGATAGGCGTTCCCAGGACGAAGACAATCAACGATAGGCGTTCCCAGGACGAAGACAATCAACGATAGGCGTTCCCAGGACGAAGACGATCAACGATAGGCGTTTCCAGGACGAAGACGATCAACGATAGGCGTTCCCCGGACGAAGATGGTCATCTAGAGGCGTTTCCAGGACGAAGGTTTGAAACAACGAAAGGCGTTCCTAGGACGAAGACGACTCATTAATACTAGGCGTTCCCAGGACGAAGGTACAAGACAGCGAATGGGCGTGCCAAGGATGAAGACGTAGAAGATTCATTGCTGAGGTCCTGGCTGAAAGAAGACAAACCTAGTAACGCATAGTTCGTTACCACGGAACTATAATAACAGGTCGGTTATATAATGATGAAGGAATGTCACAACATTTACTAGCTTGCAAAACTGACACTCGTGAATATTTAATATCACTTGAAACCCCTTACTAAATCTTTTCACACTACCAGATTGCTAAAGTTAGGGACAACTTGAGTTAAAGTTCACTAAATCGTTATAGATAAGCTAATCCAAGGTTTTACGAATTTTTCCACAACATACCCAACTCTACCCCTGAATAGTCCGGACAAAATAAATGAAATTTTAATTAATGGTGTGTAATACAAATTAATAAAATAGAAGTAATTGTAATGGTTATTCATTATTACAACTTCGTAGAAGTTGTTGGCGCCCACAAATTAAATTAAATGATTCGTTCTTTTGTTCTTATCATATAAATACACTAGAACCAGTCTAAGTACTTTCGAGTCTTATAAATTCAAATATATTTATTATAAATAATAAAGAATTTGATAGCTAAGGCCCGTTTAGATTGGCTACCACAACGTGGGACCATAAATCAAAGGATTAGCACGAAGTATATTGACTACAACAAACTGGAAATTTTAACTCATGTTTAGAGATCCCACACACATGATGTCAGAAGAAAACAGGAACACTTATTTCTTGAGGGGAAATAATTCAAGGGCTACATCAGAAACAGATACATCTGAAAACACAGATCAAACTGAAATAGACAGTAACATCAGACAGGGCGACGTACCAACACCGCAAATAGGCGAAGTAGATACGAGAATAAGGGAAACTAACATGTCAGGAATGGAACAAATATTTAGGTTCATGCGCGAAGCCGAGGAGAAACGTAGACAGGAAACGCGCGATGAGGAGGAGAAACGTAAACAGGAAAATCAGGAACTATTAGAAAATATTAGGCAAATTAATACAGCCATGAATAGAATGTTAACGGACACAGAAAGAAAATTTTCTATAGTATGTGATAGGTTAGAAGGAATAGAAGGAGATATATCTAAAGTAGAAGAGAAAGTAGATGAAAAATTGAAAGAATGTGAAAGTAAATGTCAAAATATCGCGGTAACTATAGTCGAGGAAAAGTTAGACATGACCAACAGAAGGAATGAAGTGAGATTTGAGGGAGTAGAAGGAAGAATCGGTGAAATAGAAAAAGAAATGCAGTTGCGAAATACAGTCAGAAATCATAGAGAAGTAGATGTAGTACATTCACAGACTACAATACCGGAAACTATTAATTTAACTAATTCCGCAGGAATTATTCGAGGTTCGGATATGAATAATAGCATCATGCAAACAGCTATAACAGATCCGATATTAGCTTTACATCATCCAGCTAAGAAATGGTTAGACAGCATACCAACTTATTCCGGAATTAGCACTGAAAATCCTATGCGATTTTTGAGAGCATTCAAAGAATATTGCAAAACTTTCGCTCTACACGAAGCAGATAAGTTGAAATGTGTGAGTCATTGTTTAAAGAATACAGCTTTCTTTTGGTGGGAAATGTTACAAGATACTGTTACTGAGTATAAAACATTTAGAAAATTATTCACACAACAATTTTGGAATACTAGGGTTCAGAGTAATCTAAGAATCCAGTTACATGCCGAAAAATTCGACAAGAAAAATAAAAGTTTAGAAGCACATGTTAGCGAAATGTACGAACGAACCAGGTATTTATATTGTAGAATGGAGGATGCGGAGTTCGTCGCACTAATATTATCGCAACTACCTATTAAATATCAATTACAGTTTGCGGGTAGACAATTTTCAAATATTGTAGAATTCAAGGAACAGCTATTAGTGTATGACAAACTCGAAAAGTTGGAGAGAACGACTACGAACAGGGAAACATACGAACGTAGAGAACCGAATGAAAATCGTAACAATAGTAAACCGAATGTACCTCTGTATTCAAATTGGCATCAAAGAAAATTTGAAAATACAGGAGAACAGAGACCACCGCGAGTTAACACATTGGGATTCGATAATTATAAACGAAACTGGTATGACAGAAACCAATACAATATGAGGAATTTTTGGAAATATGGTAACCAGAATTTTAATAGAAACAATTATCATGAATCAGATAGGAGATATAAATTTTCAAGACCACAAATGAAGGTAAATTGGAGAAGGAATGACGACTATTGTAAAAACACACCGAACGCAGGAGGGGCGGTGACACTGATGACACAAAATGCGAATACAGTAGAAAATACGTCACAGGAACAGACAAATACTAGATTTCCGACACAAGGAAACAAACCAAGTCGCATGTAATTTAGTTAAAACACCAGATTGGAGACAAAACACCAAACCTATGTTTGAAAATTCAACACATCCGAACGGACAAGGAGGAAGTAATGTAATGAGTTTTAACAACCGTGAGTTTAATTCAAACGCGATATGGCATTCGCCATAGGCTAACCAAAATGTGCAACAGTTAAACTAAGTAGGGTTAGAGAGGATAGACTCCGAACGTCTAACCCAAAACCAGAGAATGGAGTCGAAAATAACTATAGCGGAAAAACGGTGAATATGTCTATGAGAAGCAATACGAAACAATTACACACTATAATTTTAAATAACAATGACAGGGAATTTTTAAGCGACAAAACAAATGAAGAAACCGCGATTAACGACAAAGAAGCTTTATGTCCTGAAATAACTTTAATGATAAACGGAGTAAAAGTACCAGTATTGTTAGACAGTGGGGCTGAAATTTCTTGCATCAGTTCTGACTGCGTCGAGATGATTGAAAGTTCAGGAGTAAAATTACCTATTCTGCCTGTACCGAACTTAAAGATCATAGGTGTGACGACTAAATTTAGCCCAATCATCAACAAACAGACATTACTAGAAGTGAATGGACTTGGAACAACTAAGTTAGTACCAGTACTAATTGTGAAAGGATTGGCGAAACCCATTGTACTGATTTTCTAACTAAATTCAAAGTTATATTAGATTTTGGAGGATGGCTCGTGACTATTAATGACGACGGATCGTTATCAACCACTGCGGAAAATTGGCAATTTACTGATCATTGTTTAGGCACATTAAAGAAGGAAAGAATGGAAGCTCAAATATGTTGTATTACCACTAAGGAGTTAATAGCTTCGGAAGCAGATCTGAAGAATGCTACATTAGGTATTGCATTAGATGATGAAAAATTAAAAAGACGTTTATTTGAAGTATTATTATTACATAAGGAAACTTTTTCCGACAAACCTGGATTAAATAAATTATATAAAGCTAAAATTGAAATTAAGGAGGGAAAGCCTTTTCACAAGAAATCATATCCCATTCCGGCCAAATACTTAGACGAAGCTGAGAAGTACTTACAGTTAATGTTGGATTGGAAAGTCATAAAAAGAGCAGCTAGCCCTTACGCAAACCCAATCATTTGCGTTAGAAAGAAGGACGGAACCGTTAGATTATGTTTAGATGCTAGAGAAGTCAATAAAATTACGTTGCGAGATCGAGAGAGTCCACACGCTACGAGTGATATACTACGATTATATCAAGGCGTAAAATTTCTTACTACCTTAGATTTATCTGCGGGTTACTGGCCAATTCCACTTCAAGAAAATTCTCAAAAGTATACTTCTTTTCTATTCAAGAACTACCAATATGTTTTTCAAGTGATGCCATTCGGACTTTGTAATGCTGTTGCAGAATTCACACGATGTTTAGATGAAACATTAGGCCCAGCATGTAAAAGCTTCGCAAGAGCCTATGTAGACGATATACTGATTACATCTACCAGTTTTGAAGAACACCTGGAACACATCCACTTAGTTTTGTCTCGCTTGGAGGAAGCAGGCATGACTGTTAAACTTTCTAAGTCCGTGTTTTGTAGACAGGAGTTACCATTATTAGGTCATATACTTACTCCAGTTGGTATTAAAACATCGTCAGATAAATTACACGCCATAACAAATTTTCCTGTTCCGAAAAATGTAAATCAACTAAGAACGTTCCTAGGAGTTATCGGATTCTATCGAAACTATGATAACCGAATCGCACAGGTGGCGTTACCACTATTTAGCTTGTTGAAGAAGGATAGAGCGTGGAAATGGGAAACAACCGAACAGACAGCATTCGAAGATTTGAAATCCATTTTTCTTAAAGAAAAGGTTATCTACCATCCGGTACAAGGAAGAGAATTTTTATTATATACAGACGCTTCTGATTATGCTTTGGGTACTAAATTAGCACAATTGGACGAAACCGGAGTAGAAAAGACAGTAGTTATGGCCAGTAGAACGTTAAACAGCGCTGAAAGGAACTACACTGTCACCGAAAAGGAGACTTTAGCCATCATTTGGTCTTTACAAAAATTTCGAGATTTACTCTTAGGCGAACGAGTTAAATTATTAACCGATCACCAAGCACTGACATGTTTGAAAACTGGAAAATTTTTTGGCAGTCGATTAACTCGATGGAGTTTACTCATGCAAGAATTCGACATAAACATCCAACATATTAAGGGTAAGGAAAATTTGGTTGCTGATTACCTTAGCAGAATACCAGATTTATCTTCCGATGTACCGTCTCACGAGAATCGCACGAAGGAATATATAGTAGCGAATATGCTAGCGGATAAATTTAAACAAAATAAATTGCTCACAAACATTGTCAGAAATTTAGCAACATTACAAGTTAAAGATGATTTTTGTAAACGATTAACCAGTAAGCTACGAGATACTGAAATCACGCACAAAAAACATTTGAAATATTGTATTTCGGAGGACGGTATTCTATTTTATAAAAATCACAACAAAAAGAAATTTGAAGACGAATGGAAACCCGTTATGCCTAAACAAGTCATATTACAATTAATTCGAGAAACTCATGAAATTTGGGGACACATCGGATCAATGAAATTAACCGAGTCACTGAGTACACAAATATTTTGGCCAAACTTGCAGAAAACTGTCGCCAAGGTCACATCTTCCTGTGATCTATGTCAGAGAACCAAGTGTTCACAAAAGACAATGGTAGGCGAATTACAATCTATCATTCCCGAAGCGCCATTGAAATTAGTGTCCGTAGATTTGTTTGGACCACTACCGAGCTTAGCAGCCAAAGTAACATACATTTTTGTCATGATGGATATATTTTCAAAATATACGAAGTTATACCCAATCGTTCACGCCACCGGTAAAACTGTATATTTAAAAGTCAAACAATTCATTAATGAAATTGGACAACCGAGAGCCGTTTTGTCAGATCGAGGAACACAATTTACAGGAAAAATTTGGCAGGAAGGATTGAGGAAATTAAATATTATCCCTACCACATCTTCTATAAGACATCCTCAAGGAAACCCAGTAGAGCGCGTAATGAGAACATTAGGGAACATGTTGAGGTCGTTTTGCCACGAATCACATATTGGTTGGAGGAATAAAATTCCTTTCATTGAATGCGTGATTAACCATACAGTGCATAGTTCATCAGGTTTAACACCACATGAAATACTTACTGGACAGAGATCTACTCTAATTCCTGAAGTAATATTGTCTAAACCTACTGCAGTACTACCTAGTAACGAGGAAAAAGATCTGGAAGGAATATTGAAAGAAATTCAAGACATGGTAAAATCTCGTTTAATAGCTGCCGCCGACGCGCGCCGAAGAAAACTGAAACCTGCAAATAAAATTAATTTATCTTGTGGCGATTTAGTACTAAAGAGAACTAATTACAGTAGTCAATTTTGGGAATTAGTTACAAGAAACTTTTCTTATTATATAAAGGTCCTTATCGCATAACTAATGTTATAAGAGAAAATTGTTATGAATTAGCAGATATTGACACAGGGAAAATCATAGGTCATTACAATATAGCCCAATTAAGAATTTATAAAGACCCTAATATGATAGAGAATTAAATTTTCAACCTTATTGAGAAAAAAAAACATACCATTAATTAAAGTTTGGAGGGGCAAAGTAATCGTTTATTTGAAAATTTGTCTTATTTACACACACCCTAATGATATGAATGCATAATATTTGTATGACGTGAAAGGTTAATGAAGTTACTAAGTACGAAACAAAACAAATTTATGATACAATTGTTTAACTATGTTTAAAATAGAAAACATGTACATATTAAATGGAGAATTGTTTTGTTGTTTTATTATTTGAGTGTGAATTGTATGTAATTCTTGTAAATATGTAACGATGATATGTGTTCAAGTGTAATTTTGTCCATAGTGTATTATTGTTATTGGAAGAATACCTCCAGTGTATAGTGTCACCATACACAATGTAGACATTCTTCGGAGGGGCATTCTATAAAGGTTGAACTTGTTAATTTCATATAACAAGATGGATGAACAAAATTAATGTAGCATATTTATAATTTCACTTCACTACACATTTTATTTCTCTATGAACCATAAAATCAGTAATTTGTATTTATATCTTTGAATGTAATACTTCCTTGCTCAAGTAATGATATTTGTTTAACGAATGAGAATAGTTTTTTTCACAGTTCACATGTAATATTATATGACGAATATTTGTAAAACAATCTGGTATTGGTAGAAAAGATTTAACAAAAATCATAGCTAGCTAATAAAAGTTTTGTTTGGAAGGAATGGAGAAAACGAAAGGTAATGGATATAGGAACTTCGAATAGGAAAGACATGACATTCTTATGACTGCAGAAATTGAACTTATAACTGGTGAAATATTTTGAAGAATTATAAGAAATGATAGTAAATAGAAATAATATTAATGATTTGAAGAGAGTTATTGAAATAAAGAAGAATTATTATTTATAAGAAGATTTGAGTACTACAAGGCGATACCAGGAAGAAGACTACGAGTATAAACTACGAAGATCTGAAATCATATTAAGGCGTTCCCAGGACGAAGAAAGAAGTATTTATAATATTCAACTGTACGAGAACATACTTAAACGACGAGAGGCGTTCCCAGGACGAAGACAATCAACGATAGGCGTTCCCAGGACGAAGACAATCAACGATAGGCGTTCCCAGGACGAAGACAATCAACGATAGGCGTTCCCAGGACGAAGACGATCAACGATAGGCGTTTCCAGGACGAAGACGATCAACGATAGGCGTTCCCCGGACGAAGATGGTCATCTAGAGGCGTTTCCAGGACGAAGGTTTGAAACAACGAAAGGCGTTCCTAGGACGAAGACGACTCATTAATACTAGGCGTTCCCAGGACGAAGGTACAAGACAGCGAATGGGCGTGCCAAGGATGAAGACGTAGAAGATTCATTGCTGAGGTCCTGGCTGAAAGAAGACAAACCTAGTAACGCATAGTTCGTTACCACGGAACTATAATAACAGGTCGGTTATATAATGATGAAGGAATGTCACAACATTTACTAGCTTGCAAAACTGACACTCGTGAATATTTAATATCACTTGAAACCCCTTACTAAATCTTTTCACACTACCAGATTGCTAAAGTTAGGGACAACTTGAGTTAAAGTTCACTAAATCGTTATAGATAAGCTAATCCAAGGTTTTACGAATTTTTCCACAACATACCCAACTCTACCCCTGAATAGTCCGGACAAAATAAATGAAATTTTAATTAATGGTGTGTAATACAAATTAATAAAATAGAAGTAATTGTAATGGTTATTCATTATTACAACTTCGTAGAAGTTGTTGGCGCCCACAAATTAAATTAAATGATTCGTTCTTTTGTTCTTATCATATAAATACACTAGAACCAGTCTAAGTACTTTCGAGTCTTATAAATTCAAATATATTTATTATAAATAATAAAGAATTTGATAGCTAAGGCCTGTTTAATGTCCTTGCCACCTGGTCCGAAAACAATTGACTTATACGCCTAACATTGAAAAATACCTGTTTCGAAGTTTTTCCAAGTATCGAAAAAATTAGACTTCCATGGTAGGCACAGTGACCACGTATTTATTTCGCCAGTCAGTTTTCTTGTAAAGAGTCATATATCGTAGAGAAAATGATTAATAATTTCTACAAAAGGTAATCGGAAACTAAATTTAAACATAATTTAAGCTTCAGTTACTCTTATCACTGACCTAGAATCGAACCATGGATGGGAATCGATCGAGTGAATCATTTTTTTAATAAGTAATTTTTTTGATGATTTGTTTTTTGTATTTTTCCAAATTTCTATGTTAATTTTTACGAATTTTCAAGATGGCGGACAATATGACATTATCAGCTTACTGGTGGCTACAAGATGAGTAATATAAGCCTCCATTAGGATTTTTAATAATTTTAAACTTCATAAATGTTTTACCAAGAAAAGTTTTTTTTTTAAACAAGGATCGAAAAAAGTACTGCTATCGATCAAATATGTCTATTAATGAATTGATTATTTTTTGATGAGTTTTAGAATTATTTCAGATTTCTATCTAAATAAATAGCAATTTAAACATGGCGGCCAAATGTTAAGATGGCGGACATCATGGCAAAAAAAATTAATGCACTCTTGAAGGCAGAGATGAAAATAACATGTCGGTAGCATCCTATAGCAGACTAATAAATTAAAGTGGCCTCCTGGAAAATAAAAAAATATGGCAGCCTCCAGCAGTGTGATCTCTTGCAAATATGCAATGAATGACATTGGCTCAAATCTGCTATCCTCACATTATTTTTTACGTGTAAACTTCTTAACTATTGGTGTACGACATTTGGTAGGAGTAATTTCGTGAATGAAACGGAAGTCAATAGGAACGGAAATGTGTAAACACTGTAATGCCATCTGTGGAAGTCCAGAAATGATTAATCCGTTAATATTAACTTTTGCGAATCTAGGGATGTTCTAAGCGTATTAGTATGAAAAACTTACTGTTTAAAAATACAAATTCCCTTAAACTTAATGTAATAATTTATCGTAATTAAAAGAAATAATGACCATTAAAAACATTTTTCAAAGCGGTCATGAGGACTGTTGACAGAAGTGAAAACCTTTTCGCAATTTTTACGAAATATATTATCACAGACAACAAATTTGTTTTATCACTTTAGTAAAATAACTCCTAAATTACTATAAAATACGCAATGCACTGTAATTGTAGGTATTAAAAAATTTATTATGTTCTTAATTTTTTGGTTATATTGCTGCAAAAGACTCCGTTTTTTATTATTCAAACGATATATCTATATGAGATTATTAATATATTTTATACTCACTTTTTACTGCACAGTAATCGTATACTTAAGATTTTAAACCGAAATAAGTTATACTAATAGGAAAAAATATAGTGTTATCCTTAACACGTCATGTGACTATGTCGATGACGACTTACATGAATTGACTCCCTATCCAAACCTTCCCATAGAAGTTTTCACTTCAAAAACCTTAAAATTTGGAAAATTATTAGTTCATATTGAAATTTAGAGATTTTGCTGCGTTCGTCATACTGTAGAGAAACGAGAAATTTTTAGCCTACATTCATTTCAATGCCACGTTGACTAAAAGATTCGTAATTGATTTTTTACTGTTAAATATTTTATGGTAAATCAGCTCTATAGGGTTAAAGATTATTAAAAGAAAGTATTTGCGGAATGGTTTCTGTAGCTTAATCAAAATATATATATGTAAATTCTGTGTTATAATAACACTTTGTTAAATGTCAGGTGAATTTTGTTTTAATGTATCAATTAGACTGCAACTTTTTGTTTGAAAAATACTTTAAATATACCACCACTTTCATTATACTTTAAAGGACCAATATATATATATATATATATATATATATATAAACGCCATGTTTGTCCAAAACTATTTCCCTGGAAAATAAATTAAAAATATTTTTTAAGTGGTGATTATATCATGTTATGATTATTCAAGTTTACAAAATGTATTCCAAGATAGTTTCACTACCATTAAGTTTACTTTGGCACGCCAATACGCTTAGTACATCCCGCGATGTTCAAAAAAGTTAATGTATACGGGTTCATGTTGCAACAAGTGGGTCCGCCTTCTTGACCATTTTTGCTTGTGGCTATAGCTGTTTCTGCGTGCACGCGCATTGGATTTTCCACCTGTTAAGTTTCCATTGTGAAATGAGCGCTTGTTTCATTGCTTTTCTCGTGCATGCTAAAATTTCATCCTCAACGCGCCTAAAGAAGTACCTATGACCTCAAGATCTCAGGCGATGAACAAGTCCGGTCTAGGGAAAAATGTCACATGTTCTGCATTTAGGCATTTACATGCGACGTGTTTGGTAGTCCTGTTGTTCGGCTGGTCTTGAAAAACCAATAGCACCTTCTAGGTAAACAGAATGGAATAATAGGTTTTAAAAATGGGGAAAAAAAATCATTTTCCCTAAAATGAACACCTTTCGTATATTTATTATATATGTTTAATTTCGTTTCCGAGTTTAATATTATAAGATCATTTCCAATATGAGAACACATAAATATTCTCGTTTCTGTGGTTAGATGTTTACACACATCACTGGCGAGTACTAAAAGAGTCGCTCGCGTTTGTTTTTTATAATCACGCGCCTCTTATCAAAACACATGAGGCGTAAAATGCTGAAATTCATTCTGCGCTATATTTTTCGCATTATCGTCAGCTCTCTCGCAAACTTTGCCCTCCCCTTAGCTGCACGTAACCATCCAGGCAAATCATTTCTTGCCTTCCGAGGCACTCGAGTGCTCGAAGACGCTCATAATTTTGCAGGAGGTACCGGTGAAATGCTACTAAACACGGGGTTAACACGATACGGACATGTTAACTTCTCAAGAACTTAGTGTTTTCTGATAGTTTCGCTGAAGTTGTGCCTATTACTTTAATTACGAAAATATTTCTAGACTTTTTAAACTTTTCGCCTCAATATTTATTATGTTTTACAGAAATTAAATTAAAATAACATTTATAAATTATTATTTTATTTGAAACAACTTAACGTTTTACAGTATTTAGAGTTTAACAAGACAAATTTAACACTTACAGTTGCTGAAATGATTCATTTAGGGGAATAAATTTCAAGTTATGTTACTCTTTTTGAGTGGCGACATTATTCCTGTAGTATTCTTTAAATATTTCAGATACATGACATTTTACATACCGCTTTGGTTTTTGGACAAATCAATGAAATCACTGAAATAAGTAAATATTACCTAACATAGTAAAGTAAAAAAAAAATATAGCTTGTAATCTCATAGAATTATTTCCGTTGTTTTGTTCTTGTAAGGACACACAACTGCAAGACTTAGCGGTTGGGGGGGGGGGGAGGAGCTATGATGTGGCTACAGTCTAGTATCTCCTTTGTTACTTCTTTGCTGTATTTAATTTGTAAGAAGCACTATATATTGTAGTGAACAGCATGAGTATAGTCAGTATAATACAGACCGGTAGAAAGGTTTATTACAGGTTTGCTTATAAAGTGGCCAGAGAAAACTTAGGATTAATAAGTACTAAATTTAAAACATAAAAATAGTTAAACAATTATATATAATATTTATAATGTAGAATTACACTAGACCACACTATTTGTGTAGACATGAACCATATATTTATTTATAATAAACTACAAAAATGTTATATTTTGTCTCTCGTAACCTTTGTTTAGTAAGCAGATATAAGATACATTAACCATATAAAAAAAACTGCAATAAACTATTAAGAAAATGAAGAAAGAGTTGTCTTATGACTTAAAAATAATAAGTTTAATATAAAGCAAGTGATATGTCGGGCACATGCAGAGAACGATAGTATTAATAGGGTTCATAGTTTCAAAAATAATTTCAGATAGCACAACACTTTATTAAGTATTTCTCAATATTGTAAAATATGGTTTTGCTGCGGCTAGCTTTAAAACAGTTTCAAGCACTGAGTCGAATATAAACAACCCACTGAGTCTGAGAGTCTCTTAACTTCAAGACTATCAATATGCACTGATTAAATGCAGCTTGTTAATGTTGCGGATTATAACACAAGTTCATTTTAATTTACTTTCAATCAGTATTTTGTCCTGAAATTAAATGTATGACACCTATTTCTGGTTCACAAAATGCTATAGTGTCAGAATGTAGGCGAGGATAGTGTTAGTAGAAACGGTACTTACTTAAAACACTCCTCCTGTTAATACGTTTGTAGGTATAATCCTGTACTCTATATCTATACTAATATTATAAATGTGAAAGTAACTCTGTCTGTCTGTCTGTCTGTATGTCTGTTTGTTTCTTTGTTACCTTTTCCCGGCTGAACAAATCGTTATGAAATTTGGCAAGGAGGTAGATTATATCCTGGGGATGGACATAGGCTATATTTAGTCTAAAAAATTATCTTTAAACGGTTTAAAAAAATGTATCTTAATTTTATGTAATGTGTGTCACATATATACAAAATGTTAGTGTTATTCCTCTATGCCTGCCGAGCAATAGCTTTCAAGCCATTACGTTACGTTTTTCTATTGTAAGGAACTAAGAAGAGAGTAAGAAAAATATAAAGATCTTGACAGTTTGTAGTGTCGCCATATTTGTTTCAATTTTCAATACCCTTTTTGTATATTACAATTTAAATTGCAGGAAAAAATCATGTTTCATAGACACATAAATAGTGAGTGTGTGTCATTTTTCTATGTCCACGAGGTCTCGCCGCGTAAATTTTCTCCTTGGGGCGAACCCGTCCGCTTAATTAAATAAACAGCTTTTATCGTTGAATGATTTCATGATTTATTTCATGAAAATCTGCTCTCATAAAAAAGTAAGTATTATAGATAATCAATAGGTGCCTCTCTCTCTCCCTCTCTCTGAAAATAAATCTATGAATCGTTAAAAATTTATTACCTTTATTTTTTTTAGTTTGATTTGATACAATATGATTTCACAAAAATAAATTTCTACCCCCTTCCTATTTCATTTCCACATTACGAAGTTTCACTTCTTCCGCGTGGAGGGACTCCACGCAATATTTTTGCATGCAATTAAAAACTATTTTTTAATGATGCCAAAGAAGTATAACTTCTCATGCGCTTACCTAAGTACACGCACCCATTTTTAAATTTAATATCTTCTATATATATTTTTTCTTCCTGCCTAGAGCACTCATAATTTATTTAAATTTCACGTGTATGTTTTCAATGTCATTCAAGTTGTAAAATTTTTTTTTTGTCAAATTGGTCATTATTTATACTTTGTTTCATTTTGGAAACATGCGTATTTTAGGTATTATCAAAATAAAAATATAAGTTTCACTAACATTCTTAGGTTTGTATTGTGTGGATAGTTTCAAGTTTAATATATTGTAGGTATATAAATTCTTATTCTTATAAATTTTTTCGAAACTTATTCATAGGTTGGTAGGGCCTACTTATTTTTTCTATTGTCAATATTGTTTTATATTTTTACAGTACCTACATATTTGCAAGGAGTTTGGTTTAGTGTTTATAATTTATTTGCTTAGCGTCAAGAGTCTTAGGGCTACTGAGACAGAAGACCAGAAATATTTATCAATTATGTAATATATTGTTGAAAAATTTGAATTTTACTATTTCAGGTAGGTTAATTTTTTTTATTAATTAGAATAGTTTAGTGTAATTGCCATTTTCCTTTATTTCATATTAAACAATATGTTTGGTTGATTGTGAGATGATTTTATTTATGTATGTTTTAATTTCATTAATTATATATATATATGTGTATTCTTACCTATCTACTTCTATTAAATTTCAGGTGGATGTTAACATTGTCATTCCAGTTGAATAATTTTTTTTGTCAAATTAGTTGTTATTTATACTTTTTGTTTCATTTTGGACTATGATTTTTAACTTAATTCAAAGATTTCTGGTGTGTACTGGGAGTGATATCTCTATTAATTTCTATACTCCTTTGGATAAGTGGAATATGGCCACCACAGTTTCACATATAAACAAATCCTGCAAATGTTTTAAACATTATGACAAATAAAAAGTTGTTTGACAATTATCCTTAGTTTTTTTTTTGTGTGTATAATTTGAAGTTTAATATAATGTATGTACTTAAATTCTTAAACATAGAGTTATTAATTAATTTATTTAGAAAATTATTCATAGGTAGGTAATAAGTTTTTCTATTTGTTAATATTGTTATTATGGTAGATAGGAGTACAGTAAATGCCTACATTCTTATATTCCTTTATATCTCTGTCGATTTGGAGTGTTTCCGTGCCATTCAGGGACCTCAAAATAACCTCCCCCATCCTCCAGGTGGTTAAGGCCCCAAAATTTAGAAAATATAAAAATTTTTAAAATCTTTCTCTTTCGATTTTAAGTGTTTTCGATCCATTCAGGGTCCTCGAACCCCCCGCCACCCACTGGGAAAAAGCCCCAACATTTCGATAATTTCAGGAATTTAAAATATCATTTGTTTCGAGATGGAGTGTTCCGAAACATTTCAGGTCCTTTACCTCCACCCCCCCCCCCCTTCCACAAACGTGAGGGCCACAAAATTTCGAAAAATTGGAGGAAATTGTATTAAAATTAAGTCATTACGAACTAAAGTGTCCGGGGCATGGTGGAACTTTTACCCAAAGTCAACTTCCCACCCAATTTTGAGGGAGGGGGGAGTGCAAAACCTCAAAATTACGAAAAATTTCTTTATTTTAAGTATACTTTTTAACAATTTGGAGTGTTTCCGAGCCATTCGGGGTCCTCAAACTACCCTCCCCCCATAAGGAGTCAAAGACCCAAAAATAAAAAAAATTTCCCAAAATTTCGAAAACCTATTCTCTTTCTATTTGGAGTGTTTTGTTTACGAGTCATTCGGGGTCCTCAACATAACCCCCCCCCCCCCCTCCTTCTCAGGGGTCAAAGCCCCAAAATTTAGAGAATTTCAAAAAATCATTCTCTTTCGATTTTTATTGTTTCCCTGCCATTCAGGGTCCTCAAAATCACCATCCCCCCCCCCCCCCCTTCTGGGGACAAAACTCCAAAATCTCGAAAATTTCAGGTATTTCAAATATAATTTCTTTCGAGATGGAGTTGTTCCAAACCATTCGAGGTCCTGAACATTCACTTTCCACAAAAGTGAGAGCCCCAAAATTTTGAAATATAAGAATATATATAATTGGATGTTGGCATGTATGACGCCGATAAACTCTTACGCCGTTTGACCGATCGCCAGGAAAGTTGGCACATCGAAGTGTTTTTGTCATGAAGAAGGTTTTTATGCTATCCATTTTTTTTGTAACTCGCCGCTAGATGGCGCTGTAGCGCATCAACTTCTAAATCTTTCAACCGATCGCCATCGGTAAACAGAAAATCATAGGTCACAGATACACAAACAGTAATTATGTGTCATTTCTTAATTTCCAACACACTGGACATATCGCTATCCAATTTGCTGTAACTCACGGACAATATATCACCAGGTGTTCAGCCCGGGCAAAGCCGGGTACTGCAGCTAGTATAAACATAATTTAAATGCTCCAAATATTGTTGCAAAAAAGTTAAATTACTTTATCACTTTCAAATATGATGGTCTTATTACAAGCGTCACTTAATTTCGCATTACCATTATAGAAGCCACAATATTCTTAATTATTAATTAAAAAATTTCTTAAACTTTATTCCTGGTTTTTTGTTTGGCTGGAAGGCCATGCAAATAAAGTTTTTTTAAGTATAACAATCACACAACCGAAATGTCAAAATAAAAAGGAAATTATTGTGGAAAATCACAGTTTTAATATTAAAGTCACACGGGATGTGTCATAGTTCATAAAATAATATTTCAGTTGTAAAATGTTATGACCAATAGTCTTTAGAGGGGTTTGGGCATTGTGTCTGCGTTGCAACAATAGGGTGCCTAGAGTTAGAGTTGTCGTATATACGGCTCATGTTGTTATTCACAATATTTTTTCATTATGACTAATGTAATAAAATATATAAGAAACAAAAAGTTATTAAAATAATCTGTGTGTGATATACAATTTTTAGCACAGCGGGTTTTGTTTTGCGGACATAGAGTAGTAATAAGGGTCATGGGTTTGAAAACAAGACGTAAATGTTTTTTTTATGAATACTAATTTGCTTGTCCATAGTAAAAGTGGCTAAGAGCTTACTACATTATTGGAAGTCATCGTTTTCAAACTATGAACATAACCCATAGAATTCTATCCCTATTGCTGAAATCGTGTGGAGGGTACTAACGGAAATGCAACTACACTATATATTTACCTATTTGCTTGTATTCAGGCAAAAATAAGACCTAGGTAAATTTTTTATAATTTTTTATCCAGCTGGAAGGGAAAGACGAGGGTTGAAGAAAGTGTGGAGGGTGCTCTGGGATGGGGTGCTCAATGAAATGTTTCCATTAGAGCACACTTGCATACATTCACACTCGTATTCTTGCACCCTTGCGTACACACATATTTGTTCACTCCCCTACATGCCCACATTCTTATACGTTGTCATACATCTATCTCGTGAAGTTTCACTTCTAACGCACATGGTGTTCATGCACCCTTGTTTTCTTTTTAATTTATGCTTTTTTCAACGCGTTAAAAAATATATATTGTATTTTTACGATGCGCGCGCACATGCAACGAATATGTCAGGATCAATAAAAGCTCCATTCAAATAAATATTATATATGTACTTTCGAATCATATAAATTAGTGACTGATATTGAATACTGGTCTATATAATTGAGAACATTTGTTTATTGTGATTATAAGAAATATAAAATATGGTTATAAACATTTTCCAGTATACTTATATAAGTGAGGTTATGTTTCCGCATCTATAATGATGTCAGGTTGCTTGTAAGGTTTTATTGTCTCTGTCAAGGAGTGTCTGTGAAGGGTTTTCTAGTGCCCCGGCTGTTTTCATGGTAGTATTTGAGAGATTATGTTCCTGTATGTATACTTTTGCATTAAAAACAATAAATAATTACATTATATATGAATTAAATAACTGAAATTTATAAATTATAATAAACTTTCAGCATATTTATTGATTTTCATTATTATTAAAATTTATATTAATTATTTTACTAAATAAAATAATTAATTTTATACATGTATAATAATTTATACTGAGTATTTATTAAAACTTTCTAATTGAAAGAATTTATACTTTACCAATCATACTGATAATATAATTCCAGACCATTTATTATTTTATTTCTATTTATTGTGTACATGTAAAAATGAAAATAGATTTTGATTATTCAGTGTGTATAACTTCTAACACGCGTAAATAAGTACACGCACCCATTTTCTGAATGTTCTTTACTTTGGCTTATGGTATTGTCCGATACGAGGTCATAATAGACTGGCAAATACAACTATTTAGAACAGGAATATTGAAGATGCAATTCTGGGATTCGAGCCCGAGTCCTCTGGAGTGAGGTTCCAGTGTCTTACTACTATGCCACCTCACTTTAGAGGCAATAACATCTTTATAAAAGGTTGTACATAAGGTTCTTGTGTTGGGGGGGAAGAACTCTATAAATACCGCAAAACAGAGAACTGTCAAATAAAATGGAATAGTGAGTACAAAAAAAAACAAACGACAAGATACGAGTAGCAAATTCAACTTGGAGAATCGTTTATCATTTCTGAGAACAGAAAGGGTAGCATATTGGCTCGAAAAATTTCGCTTTTCAGTGGGTTGTAAACTTTAATAAAGACCATGGAAAAGGCTTTTTTTCTTCTCTCGCGATTTATGAGGAGTCTGCGACTTCTAGTGAATGAAGGATACAGAAATGATGAAGAGAATTCGTGGTGGTAATTAATAAAGCTACCTTTATCTATTATTAAAAAGTAACAAACTGAACTATACATTACTTAAAATGAGTACCATAAAATTTCGTGTAAACACTTAATAAATACCATGGTTCTTATAGGGAACAGTAAATATAAAACTATTGACAAAAGAATATCGTTTTTTCACAAACAACAGCAATAGCTCCAACAAGAAAACGTTTGTTTTGTGTTTCGTTTGTAAATGTAATTAAATTCACACTGTCTCTTTCCTGCTCCTATTAAGTTTATTTGTGTAGGTGACATTCACACAAAATTATTTTGATAGTTTTGTAAACCTTTATAAAACTCTGTTTATTATTCTCATCATTAACTGAAACAATGTCATAACCACCAAAATGATTTCAACTTGATTGTCGATTTGTTCTACTTTGTATACGACCTTGCTTTGAACGTTCATAATTTCAAGCAAACGGAAGGTCGGCAATGTATTAATACCAAATAAAAAATTATTGTAAAGACCAGTAGTTACCTTTAAAAGGTTTTCCTCAAAGTCTTAATATATTTCAACTCAACAAAATGAAAGCACTTAATGAAATCATTAACATTTAATTTCAAGCAAAAATAACTAAAACTCACTAAATACAAATGTGATATTAAATAATTCAGACCATTTATCATTAAAACAGGGAACTCTTAAAAGCACTTGGCATTTACAGGTCATTTTTCTGCATCACTGAGCAACACACTTAATATTGTGCACAGTTTACTCATACCCCTACTTGGCCGCCATCTTGAAATTCTGTAATTATAAGGCTAGAAATTCAGAAAAAATTCTTAAAAATTATAAAAAAATCAATTATTAAAAGAACGATTGATTCGATAACACCTATTTCTGGTTCACAAAATGCCATCTCTTTTTGGTCTGCTAGAGGGCGCTGTCACCATATAATTTTATTTTTTACCGTGGCAACCACGATTTTGTCAGCCGTCTTGACCAAATTTACTTTTAAGCACCAATCCACTGTATGGAAATTATTGCTTGGCCAACTCATGCTTTACCCATATAATAATTATGTAAATATGAATAACGTTATATATAAATACATTAAAACAAAAATTGATTAAAAATAGAATATAAAAAGGAATAATAATAACACACTCAATTCTAAGCCCTAGTACCAAACAATTTTCTCTTATGTTATTAATTGTACTTTAGTGTAAATATAAAAAAATCTGATATGTAAATATAAATATATTAAATCAAGAATTGATTTTAAATAGAATATTGAAAAAATAATAACACTCTCAATTGTGAGCCCTTTTACCTAACAATCCTCTCTTATGCCACTTTTTTTACGGTATCACCATAAATATTAATGAGAAAACTATATAGGCAATTCTCACTATAATGTATTACCAACAAACATTTACTTTATCACAAGAAATATCAGAGAGCCCAAAACATAAGACATTATCATAATAGTGTCTTTCAAACTAATTAATACTATATTTCAATAAATATCGATGAGCTCAAGAAATTATAAATTCCCACTGTCATGTATATTAATAAAATCATTCAAAACCCCAAAGTCTTGCTAATGAGCAGCTACTACTAAATAATTTACATTCAAAAAATTTATTCTGTACTATGACTTAACTTTTAAACTGTTTTTTACAACAACCATCTTCTTATCTCGTATTTTGTAACAATCCATCAGAATACAAAATATTGTATTTAACTAAATATTTTATTATTCAACATAATTTTGAATCAAACGCAGATTTAAATATTAGTACCAGCAGGCATTTAGCTTTGTTTGACATGATATCCCAAGCAGAGATTATATTTTTCAAACAAAATACGATCGTTTCTTTCGATTGTAAAACTCGACGTACTAACCACCAAAACAGTTTTAAAAAACCCACATAAACACTTGGGGAGTGAAACTCACAGATTGAATCGCTGGACGAAGAATCTCGCAATTAATTGAAATCATGCCCACATAATTACTCATCATATTAAGCTAAAGAACATGAAAGTGCGGACATTGCAGCTTGCCATGTTGTTCCTGCACCAACATGGCTAGCTGTTGCACACCACAATGCAACATTCCCTTTCGACGAAAACTCCAAGATGTCAGTGTAAAATTACAACGACAAATAATCGGTGGACGATAGTAATACAGCCCATTCCTGGATGCAGTAGCTATCACCATCGTTAAATCACGAACATCATTGCCACACCCAACCCGCAGATTTTACCACACGGCACTCCTTTGTACAGCTTTACAAGCTTCCACAGCATGTCACGCACAACTTCCAGTAAAATTGCAATATGGAAATATTGTTTCGCGCGGAGAGATCCGCACTCGGCGAGTCGTAGCCATCCAATCCCTGAGCCGAAGCAAAGCGCTTACTCCGAAGCTCACTCGATGACAAACCACTTTCCACGCCCTGTAGCTGGTCGCGTCAAAGCACATTAGGTGCGCGTCAAGACACGGAGAGCGCTCTAGCGACCGACAGGAATACTAGCAGAAAAAAACTTACCATCACTTGGCTCACTGCGCGCCATTCAGCTCAACTACCAGGCCTGCGTTAAGGGGAAGCCTTCATTTCACAGACGAGAGAGCCAAACCCGAAGTTCATGCTAGGAAACCGTTTACATGATTTCACAGTATCTTTAATGTAGCTATCCTAACCAAATCAACCATCCACAATGTTTTAAAGTATTTATAATGTAGCTAACCTAACCTAATTGACCATTAGTAGAGACCTGCAAAATTCGCGGATTCATTGACCTCTAGGATAGACTCCACAGTCCTTTAAATACTCGCATAAAATGACACCTGTTCATTGGCTACTGACGCGTGAGACGTCTCAACTAGGTTGTCCATAATTCGGCACTTTCTTGGTTTAGTGTTTCCCATTGGCTCACTGTTCCCCGGATAAAATGTGGGCCAATCGCAGAAGCGGTACGAATGTATAGTTGTTTTGATGCTAGCCTATCGCGAAATGAATCAGGGAATTTTGCATGTCTCTAACCATTAGTTATCACGAGTTACAATGAACAAAAAAAAACTATGCACGATCGGGCGTTTGGCTCTCTCATCTGTGAAAAGAAGGATTCCCCTGCGTTGAGACCAAGCGCCTTCCGAAAACAAATCCACATACTGTCCGCGCCATGCGGAGCACCTCGGGACACAAACCAAATGTGACGATCACTATATGATCGTCACAACATTTTAATGAATAATTAACACACGGTATTTAAAAGAAAGTGAATTTTATACATATTTGTAGTAAGTCAAATAAGAGCAAACCAGTAAATTGGTTAGAGACTTTATTACAAAAAAAAGCTGATTATTTAAATAAATATTATATATGTTATTGAAAAGACAAATCAAGATCCTAAATAATCAGTTGATATAATATTTTTACAGCCATCGAACATGCCACACTAAATATATTTTTTAAATTCAAAAAATAAGAGAAAACATTGCAACGGTTGTTTATTTATTAATACTTCTACTATTTAAACTTTTAATGACTTAATGTTATGTTTTGTAAAACAAAATAAGCATTAATTTTAATGTTTGAATATTGCAGAGAAGATATTTTTGTTGGCATTCTAAATGTAAGCTAATGCAAACCACATATACTTATTTTTTCTAATTCTCAAACATTAACTCATAAGAATCTGAGACAAAAAAAAATCATCTCAGCAGGTAAGCCAGAGCATTAAGAAAAATTCCAAGTACCGTGGCTCTTAAAATGTCTGATGATGGAAAATTTTGAAAGATTCAACTTATTGAAACAAAGTAGGTTAAACCAAATAAATAAAATGTATCGATATTCAGGTTTAACACCAATTTTTTTTGCTTAAGTAGACATCAGATTTAACAAGTACTTTTACTAGTTATGGTTGTAGAGTTGAAGCTTCTGGAAATAAGGGCGAATTATTACTCGATAAAAGTTTGGTTAGATTAGTCAAATACATAAATATCAACTAAAATACAATTATATTAACAATTATGTTACGTTTTATTATAAAGCTGAAGTATTGTGCGAGTAGACGTATCAGCACTAAAGCAAAATGCTGATAACAAATCGGAATGATAAAATAAAGTAAATTAATGCAATATTTAAATATAAATGTGTAATAAAGCTCACAACAATATGTCAATGGCGCAATTACATAGAAAATATCAAACATTTATCTATCAAGTAGGAACTTAGGTTGATTTTTTTTACAAATGAATATAAGCAAGATTAATTTAAGATAATTATTTATGTCATAAAAAATACCAAACAAAACATATACACTCTTTGTGTACATAAGACCAAAAATATAACAAATTACTCTTTTGAAATACCTGGTTTAACCAGTAAAGTATAAAATGATATCCGTAACAATAAAAAATATATTAACATCAGTTTTATAATTGCTTTCCAATATATATCTGAAATTATATTCTTGGCTACCAATAATGTATATTACCTTTCGGTGCACAAATACATAAATCAAATGTCTTTATTATTCAGATTTATCTCACTACATTACACTACAAAAGCCACATGTTGATTAAATTTTCATTTAAGATAATTATAGTTTATGGGTTTTTGCTCGGCTAGCATTTTCTCTATTGGTAGAAACACAAATCTCTTCCTAGCCACTGAACATAGAATATGAAATTTGCCTGATATCAGTTGAATTTACAGTCTGTTTCTCAAGCAATACAAATCAATAGTGTTCTTTAAATGCACACATAGTTTTAACTATCAAATTAAATAATTCCATACGTGCTAAATGACTAATCTGTCTCTTGCGTGTATGGATAAACAACCGGTACGTTACTCACAGGTTTTGGAACTCCTTAATTGCTTTACTCTTACGAGTAAGTCCTGAATCATATTTAAACACTTAAATATTGTTTAACTACATCCATGTGGAGCAAAATACTACCAAAAATCTATCACACTATTAACTTAGCAGTACAGCATCTTTAAGTCCCTTGTGACTGAAACAAACAAATACACACTAAAAATATTCTTTAAGTTCGAATTAACTCTAACTTGGCCAGCTGGCTCCTGATTGGCCGAGAGAATCATATTCTTATATTTTATTTAAGATTATTTCACATAGCCAATAAAGTTAACAATGAAAACAAAACGTGGAAAATAGCTGTGAAACATATAACAATGGTAAAGCCAACATAAAAGTTATTATAAATAATTTAATTTTATCTTCCAATTACAGTTTTTAATTGATCCCTATTGGGGTATTGCTATTGAAAGATAATCTGGTTCAGTTTGGAATCATAGACTAGGTAAACGGTAAAAGTGTAGTACGTTTATTAAAATTACAGTCTAGATTCGCAATATTTCTTTAAAATCAACAAACACGCCAATAAAAATAAAAATAACATTTTGTATTTACTGCGTTTTATATGTATCAGTACAGTTTTCTAACCAATTCTGAACTTAGAAGAAGGAGACACGAAATTGTAAATTCTTCCAGATAAGACTCAGAATATTAATAGTATACCTTAAGGGTGTTGACCTTTAAAAAAATAAAGCGCAAATAGTATAGTTTAGAGGATACTGGCGCTGTACCTGTGCCAGAATTAGGATAGGGTCAATGACCGACCGCCCTGTCATCATGGCTGCCATCTTGGATGACCTTGATCTTTAAGATTCCTCAAAAATGACTCAACATTCCTAGAAATTTCCTTATTTTAAAAGGAAAAATTCATACGGGCCACATTTCCATCGGTAGAAACCAATTTTCCATGGAGAGGGGCCATATTACATCGAACGGGGCAATTTTTCACGAAAGCAACATCAGATTTCATGACCTTTGACCTTGACCCTTTAAATTTGACCTTGAAGTTCACCTCAAACATTTGACCTTTACCTTGAACTTTTAGATTGACATTTGAACCAAACCATGAATTTGACCTTGACCTTTGGCTTTGAACATCGACTTTTACCTAATACTTTGAACTTGACCGTGACCTTTGATCTCAGTCACCAATCTTCAATTCTAATAACAGTGACACAATCTGGGATCTGCTGTGACAGACACTTTGTTAGATTTTAACGACACAGCTGACATTTTGGAATCGAACTCCCCACTCCCTTAAAAAGTGAATCTTTCGTTACCGGCGCAAATTTGAAAATCCTTTTTTTACGCTAGAAAATCAGGGAAATAATAATTTAATAAAAATGCATTTAATTAAGCTGTAATAAAAAACGTACTTATGACACTGAATCAGGAGCCCTCTCTTCGAACCCGGCGAGGTCATTAGAACAAATGTAGACATCCCACCACTAAGGCCAAGGCTAATATTACACCAGCCAGTATGACGTCATGAAATCAATCTTGAGTCCGCCATCTTGTTGTCGTCTTTTGTAGATCGCCATCTCATTTTCGTCTGCTAGTGGGCACTGTCGCCATATTAGTTTATTTTTGCCCAATGGAGTACAGTAGCATTTGCTATCGTGGCGACCACGATTTTGTCAGCCATCTTGGCCGCCATTTTAAAATTCTGTAATTATAAGGCTTAATATTCTGGAAAAATTCTAAAAGCTGACAGGAAAATCACTTATTGAAATAATGATCGATTCACTCAATATTCAGTTCAATCCTTGCTTGATAAAATAAAAAAATATTTAATTAAAATTTTCAATTAGCAACAGGTTAAAAAATAAACAAATTTTCAAATAAAAAATTTATTACAGAAATTCTACAAGTAAAAAAAAGCATATTTCAAGAGTTACTCGATGTCAAAAGTCTTGAAATGTATCAGCGCATCACCACACGTCAGTTGATTAACCAGCCACATCCAATCATTGGCCACACACGTCCAGTACCTACATAGTAAGGCACATCCAGTGGTTGGTTAGGAGCAACCAGATGTTGGTCAGGAATATCCATATGGTGGTCAGGCATGTGTATTCAGTGACCAGGCATGTAATCGGTGACCAGCTACGTCTTGATGGCAGCTATGCATGACAGTCGGTTGGTTGGACACACACATCTAGCAGATTGGCAAGGTACGCTCATCCGATGGCCGGTCATAACCAGTCGGAGGTTAACATAGTCTATTCAGTGGGCAGGCACCTACGTCCAGTAGGAGGCAAGGCACATCCAATTGGTGGTCGGGATGTCTGTTTAGTGGTCAGACACGTAATCGGTGACCATCCACATCTTGATGTAAGCTATGTAAGTCAGTTGGTTGGCCAGGCATGCATGACCAGTTGGTTGGTAATGCTAAAACCTCAAGTTGGTGGCAAAACACGCCAATTTGGTGGCCAGGTGCATCTATGAAGTAGTCAGGAACGCATGTCCAGTAGGTGGCCAGACAACCTCTTGTTGGTAACCAGATGAATCCAGTAGGTGGTCGGAAACATCCAATTAGTGGCCAATAGGTATTTTTCGACGATACTTGGCGAACATTTTAAACAGTTCTGGTACAAAATCATGTTCAAAGGGCAAGCGTCTCCGAACCAAGAGATAATTTTTGCCGATACGCGAATAACATTTTTAACAGTTTATGTCCAATGTCAGGCGTTTAGACCAGTCGTCTAACACGAGCGACAAGATGGCAGACGGCACGGTGACAAATACTACTGCACTCTATCGGGCAAAAATTAAACTATTATGGCGACAGCGCCCTCTAGCAAACGAATATGAGAAGGCGACCTCCAACAAATGACAACAAGATGGTGGACCGAAGATGGCTTTCATGACGTCATACTTGCTGGCGTAACATCTGGGTTGGCATTAGTGGTGGGATGTCAGTCTGCTGGTATCTTCCGTAGAGGAAGTATCCGTCGCTATTTGTTGGAATGACTTCGCCGGGCTCGAACAGGGGCTACGGACTAAACGTGTTAAGTGGGTTTTTTAATTATAATTTAATGAAATGAATTATCTTATAGCACAACAATTACGGATTTTAAAGTTTGCATCTGTAAAGAAAATGCGTTGTTAAGGAAGTAGGAAGGATGATTTCAAGATGTCAGCTGTGTCCTCAGAATCTTAAAAAAGCGGCTGTGATATATCCAAGATGGCTGATTTGTTATTAGAATTCAAGAATGAGACTAAGGTCAAAGTTCTAGGTCAAGTTCAAAGTACAAGGACAAGGTCAAAGTTAAAGTACAATTACAACGTTAAATGTCAAGATCAAGCTCAAAGTTCAAAGTAAAATTTAGAGGTTAAGTTAAAAGTCAAGATCAAGGTCAAAGGTTATGACCTATAATGGGAATCTCGTAGAAAAAGAACCCTCTATATGGATAATAGCTTCCCTCGATGGAAATTTGGCTCCTCTGAATTTTTTTCAGATAAAAAAAAAAGAAACTTATCCTTAAAAATGCTAATTTGTCTCTTTAAATAAGGAACTATATGAGAATTTTGAAAATTATTGAATCAATTTTGAGGAATTTTGAATGTCATGTTTATTCAAGATGGCCGCCGTGATGTCAGGGCGGTCGGTCATTAACCCCATCTTAATCCTGGCACCGGCACGAGCGCCAGTATCCCCTTGACTGTTCTTCTTGCTCATACGCCAGCCAAATCCGAGGAAAAAGTCTAAAAATTTATGCACAGTTTATATACTGGTTTCACTCTGGCCAACGGCGAAGGCGCTTAGGTCGTAACTTACTTGTTTGCCACCCCGACGCTGGGGTTGATTCTTGCTGACGGTAAAATTTTTTTTAATAATATAAAACACATATTTTAATAAAACTTCTGTTTACAAATATTCTTAACGAAAATATAATTTTTTTATTAAAAAAATATATATATGACTTGATATTTTATTTGCAGTAATAATTAAATTTTTTAAATATAAAATAATAATTGATATATTACTAATAATTATGAATAAAAATTATAATTAATTATTCATTTGAATGTAATAAAAAAATTTCAAATATTCCATTTAACAGTTACAAAATATTTGGTTGAAACCGGTTTTGACCTGTCCTGTGCAGTTACGTTTCTTATCAGTTTGTATGATGGAATTGAGCATGATAATGAAGTAACTCTTTTTTTGTTTTGCCCCACTATTGCACAGAATTTTTCTACAGTTTTATCGTCCTTATTTCCCTGCAAAATCAGAACAAACGTGTATGTTTATTCTCGAATGAATGCCAATAATTTTTGTGAAAAAAATTCATATTTTATTAATTCTGCAAGAAGCGAACACAATTTTTGTTTCTAATGTTTTTATGATTATTATCATCCAAGTTATTTTTAAAAGAAAAAAATGAGAATACAATTTTTGAAAAAAATATATCTAACCTTTTGAATTATTATAAGAACTATTTACAAATATTATTATTTTAAAAATTGAAAGATGCAATTATTATTATGATTTAAATATCAAGTAATCTTAATAAATATATTTAAACAAATACAAATATTTTAATTTAAATTAATAATGTTTGTAAACAGTAAATGTTCATATAATTTTTATTTATTGTCAGGGTGGAAAGCCAGTACGTTACCACCTACGCCTCTCCGCATTTGGCGATAGTGAAACTAGTATAAAAACTTTGCTGAAATTTTGAAAGTATATTTTCCTCGGAATTTTCTGGTCAGTGCGCTGTACTATTTTAGTAGGTAAACACACCAAACGTATAGCTACTAAAAATACACGGAGTCTTATCCCGAAGCGAGTTTCCCAAGTTGTGCCCTTCCATTGTTAATAATTATTCACGTATTTCTCGGAAGCCGCAACTCTACAATCTACTTACGTAAAAAGAAAATCACTTGTATTATCAAAATTACTCCATTAAAAAATAATATAGTGTGTACTTGCCTTAAAATTTATTTCTTAAATTTACCCAACTTATTTTAAATAAAGTCGCGAATTGTAACATTTATAAAAAATAGTTTCCATTTGTCTATTTGATAATGTCATCATGATCTTAGTTAACTATTGTTTAAATATTTTGGATGCTTAAAAGCGAAGTTGATAATCACAAATTTTTAGATAATTTTTTTTTTGGGCATGTTAATTTATGCAACACGTATCACTACTTGCAGTTGCGTCAGGCGAACAGGCCTGCATGTTCACATACGCACGAGCCTAAACTATATTGTTACCCCCTCCCGCTGAATATTAATTGTGTTCAAAACAAGATGTACCCATCTAGTTAATATCTTGTTAAAAATAACTTTTCGTTATCTCAATACACCATAACAAAATAAAATATCCAATCATTTTGTATAATAAACAACAAATAGTTGCTGTTGTTTGACAACTAATTTATTTAAATAAGTTTGTTAAGATAAACTGTTTTCAATATTTTCAAACTTAAAAATTTTAAATTCATTTAAGTGAAGAAAATTTCTCTGGTTACACAACTTTCTGTTTGTATTTTGCTTGAAAAAAAATTTTAAGTGGTTTTGACAAACCTCAAATAGAAAATAACGTATAAAATACTTTATATGTACCTTGATATGTTGCAGTGAATTACAGTAGATAAGGATCACAAAAAAAAACTGAGGATTTGAATGCTACTTAAAACACAGAAAACAAAGTAGGATTCACTGTAAAGCACGAACAGCTACGTTGTTAAGCATAAACCAACTAAAGCCGTTTGTAAGACTAAAAATACCATGGATCAATGCTGGTATGTTGGACATGTTCTTTTTTTGCGTGTGAGGCCAGGGAGTCCTTGTTTTGTTTTAAGACAAGCCCTTGTTTAAACTCTGCGAAACATACTTCTGTATAAAAAATACGTTTAATATTTTAGAAGCTAAAATTCAAATAACGCTTTTCTCTTTCACTGACGAACAATATTGCCAGAGGCCGAACTTGTTTTGTCTTTTTGTCAAAGCGATGCTGAGTGTAATTATTAGTGTGGTGTGCATTTTCGCGTTAAAATGTATTTTAATTTAAAATCATATCGTGCATAAAACACACTAACGTATTTGGTATTTTGACAGCTATTATTTCAAGGGTTATGAATCAATCTGTAGGTTTTAAGATCAAAAGACCTTGTTTACGTAAAATTATATGTGGGTTCTTACACTAGACTACTACATATAACACTGCTTGTGTTTTTTTATAATAGCGTCATTGCTAATTTGTTACATATTTTTTATTTAACATCAGACAATATAAGTATTGGGCTTTTGTAATATTATAACATAAAATATACAGCCATGTTCATAAAACAAAAATTAATTAAATATGTACAGCGTCATTAGGTCATTTAATTTCTTTCAACTACACGTTACATTATTATATTTATCACGTGTAATAATACTTATAAACTAAGCAAGGTTCAACAAAATAAAGACAGGATTAGTGACGGATTATTAATGTGTTAATGTTAAAACTAAATGTTACTCAATGTGACTCATCGACACCTTTATATAGGGTAATAGGAGGTATATATTTGGAGTGTGTATTTTGTAAATTCCACACTGTTAAATTGTTTCCTGTTATAATTTTTTACAGTATATGATTCCACTAATGTATGAAACTTATATTGTTTCTTATAAAATATTTCATTACAAAACATATTTAAATGGCTTAAAATATATGAAAAGGGGCGTAATTTGAAGGTATGTCTAGCTGATACTTTAATTTTTTGTTTTTGTTAAAGGGGCTCTAAGAATATAGTGCTCAAAACAAACGAAAAAGTCTATAAAAACTTTTAATATCTAAATTCTTTCAAGGAAAAATTTTGGTAATAGAAAAATATCTAATTCAAATTGAGATTTGGAATCTTAAAAAAATCTAAATATATCTTTTCCACGTTAGTTCTATACCCGATATTTTAAGATAGATTTTTTTTTGGTACCAAATGAAGAGGCAAAATTTATTCATATTTTAAAGTAATCTAACCAATATAAATGTGTATAAAAATTGCACATTTTATCTCCGAAACTACCGTCTACCCAGCTACGATTACACCCTAGCTAAGATGAACTTGTGAAAATAAATGTCCTAACACCTTTCTAGAGGTGAAAGAACAAAGATATAATTTGGCCATCCGTGCCTGCTTCCATTTATCTTATTCTCCGTGGTATTAAAGTAACCTCCCAAGACAACGGACCTCAAATAAATCTTCGCCCAGTTATTTTTCTGTCCATCATGAGCTCATTCCTTTGTCTGACACACTTCTAGAACCTGCTCTTTCGAGGGTGCCCGCTTCAACATTCATTGAACTAGAAATGTAAAGGTCAGCGTTATCACATAATTTATATTCTGTCGTGGTACCTGAGTTACTGGAACAAAATAAAGTGAAAAATACAAGCTAGAATATTATTTTACCTAAACACTGATTGCAAGATAAATAATATTTTAACCAAGATTTGTATGAAAAATGCTTGTTTTTTTTTAATAAATTTGTAGTCATTGCGTAAATGAAAGGTCCCAAAAACCAACATTATTGTATCATAAAATTAATTTGGGGTTTGCAACAAAATCTAAACACGAATTTTAATTAAAACTTTTGACCAAATCATGCTAGTATTGGCTTTAAATTATACTTTAAAATTTTAAACATTTAAGAAAATATACTTAATTTTACTAAAAAAACAAAAATTACTATTTTTATAAAAAAAATCTTCAAAAGTTGAGCGAAAACGCAAAATTATTGAAGAAAAATAGTACAGAATTCCAAAATATACACAATAACTTTAACGTTTACTTGAAAAATTAAAATAAAATTAAATTAAATTGAAAAATTAATAATGTTATTATAATGTTAATAAATGAATTATTATCTTTGAAAAAACAAAACATATGAACTTAAATCCACAAATAATAAACATTCACTGCGTAAATAAATTAATAAAAAAAAAACATAAAATTAACTAAGACGATAGGTACTCGGATTATGTACAACTGGTACAGTAAATATGCAGTGAATTTTTAATAGGCACTATTCAGATATTAAATATATAAACAAAATACGATATCGTGTTCTCTTTACTAATCGTTCGTTGCTTTAGGGTGAGGCGCTGCTTTATTGACAAAACACCATCATAGTTCCGACATTTTGTGCAAAATATCTACCAATTATATACGAATACCTTTCTCGTTTAACGCTCTTTTCTAACAGTGAAAACCGTATCAAAATCCGTTGCGTGGTTTAGACTAAGTAAGCGGAGGAATAGACAGAAACAGAAAGCGACTTTATTTTATAATATTTAGAGAAGAAGAGATGAGAATTAAAATGCTATCAAAATGAGTTGTATGTATTTATTTCGAAATAATCCATAAATTTTGCTTCGTTCTAACGCACCTTCTTAATCGAATGATGAAATTTTCAAAGTTACTTTCTCCTTGAATATACGTCATGAACGCATTTATATTCTATGATTACATACTGCGAGAGACAGCATAATATTAACATACTCGGAATCATCACTTGTAACCCGCGGCATGCAGCTCTTCAACTTCGCGAATAAGACTATACTGTGTGGCCACATGGCGTACCGAACATAGCGAACATTGCGAACATAGCGTAGATTTCTGTGTGACGCCTTTACTGAGTTGAGGATTACTAATCGTTATGAATGTTCGGGCGTGTTTGAAGCTCATGGTTTATGATCAGGACCTTGGCTGTCATTTTTGACGCCACCACATCCGCCATCTTGGAATCCACGACTTCTGTAAATCTTCAATTATTTAATTAGAAATTTATAAAAAATTCTAAATTATTATCAAAAATTTTCCTTATTAAAATAATTACTGATTGAAATGATTTATGTCTTTAGTTTGATCATTGCTCGTTGCAAAATTTGTAATTTTAGGCCAAACAATATTTATTTAATAAAATATGATGAAAAATCCTAAGAGTGGTATAAATTCCTCTTCTACTAGCCTCCAAATTAGATCATTTTTTTGTCCTTGGTAAGATTCTTGCCTAATAAAAAAAGGTTATTTTATGTAAAAGACTTATTTAATAAAACATTGTAAAAAAAACCTAAACGAGGTATATATTCCTCATCTACAAGCCTCTTATTTATTGATCAATTCTTTTTCTTGGTTCTATCCTTGGTAAATGCAAGATGTTTATTTTATAAAAAAGCTTATTTAGTAAAACATGGTGAAAAAAATTAATAACCGCTTAAATTCTTCATCCACCAGCCACCAGTAAGCTACCGATGCCATCTTGGCCACCATTTGGAAATTCGTGAAAAATTCCAAAATTATAAACCGTGGTTCGATTCTCGACCAGGATAAGAGAACTAATGCTTGAAAGAAATTTTAAATTATGTTTCCCATTACCTTTTGTGGAGTTTATTAATAATTCTCTCTACGCAAAACGACTCTACACAAGATACCTGTCCAACTAAATAAATAAGTTGTCGCTGTGTCTAACATGGAAGTATAATCTTTTCATGCTTGGAAAACCTTCCAACCAGGTCTTGTTAATTGTTAGGCATAAAGGCCCATTGTCTTATAACCACGAGGCCAGCTCATGTACCTACAATGTAAGGAGTATAGACCAGACGCCTCAAAACCACAAGACCTTCTCGTCGATACTTGCTGTATATTTCAAACAAGTATTATATATTTCAAGCAGACTAGACAATAGTCTCTAAATCTGAAATGAAAGAACTACATTATCGATAAAACAAAGCTCAAGAAAATAGGACAAATACTAAGCATGATTTTAAGCTTGCTAAAGGACCAAAATCTTCATACAGGCCAAGCGAATCTTAACCACGTAGTATATTTAGACGAACATAATAAACAGTTCATGTTCATTGTTCGGCATATAGACCAAGTGTCTTCGAACCAAGAGGCCAAGTCATGTACAAACTCATGCGTATAGACCAAGCTTCTCCAAACATAAGATGTATTTTTCGATGATACTCAACAAACATCTAAACAGGCCATGTATAATGTCAGGCGTTTAGACCAGGAATTTCCGAACCACTAGGTCAATCATGGCCTGACTACACTCTTTTCAATGCACATTCAAAATAAAGGAAGCACATTCAAATAAAGGAAACCCATTTGGAAGCACATTCGAAAAAAAGGAAGCACACACAGTAGGAAGCAAATCCGACAAAAAGGAAGCACATCTGGAAAAAAAACATTCGACAAATTTTGAGCACAATTGGAAGCACATTGAAAAAAGCACTATTGAAAGAACATTTTTAAAAGGATGCAAATTTGGAAGCAGATTAAATAGAAGGAAGCATATTTCGAAGTACATTCAGAAAATGGAAGCACATTGAATAGCCCATTAAAAAAAAGGGAAGCACATTTGGGAGCGCATTAAAAAAAAAAGGAAGCTGTAGTACGAGAACTCAATATTATTTACAAATCATATATCGACAAATAAAAAAATTAATTGTATATAAATGCAAGTAAAACATTTCAATATTGTATGTAGGCAGCTTCCTTCAGTTCTTTGAGTTTGAAGGCTACTTCGTTTAAGTGCGAGTAGAATCCTGGTCTCAGATATTTGACCAATGTATTAGGATCTTCATATTATGTGTACTCGATCTATTCTACTGCTGTCTTCTTCCTGGAATGTTTTAATTAATATTTTTAAGATCACTATTGTCCCTGTGAACATCATAAGCTTGATCTGAATGATTTATTTTAACACTTCGTTTCCATTATTTTGGTTTCACAGCTTCATAACAGTCTCCGATCTTGACCGCTGTAGGTGATTCATCACAGTATTTGGTCTTGTCACCAGCTTCAAAGTCACTGTCACCATCATCGTTGTAGTCATAATCTTCACCTGGATTACTGTAAATATTCAAATAGATACCGTCGAAATTTCTTAATCATTTACAAGCTTCCATTTTAAGTGGCCATTAATTTGTCCAAAGTCCGGAGGATCTACTTGTGATGGGCTTGAATGAATTCTCACTTTTCATGGTAACGATACTTCCATTGACTTTAGTCATCCTTAAATCATAATTGTAATTGAAATTAAGTTCTTTGTCGAGATCAGGAGAGCCATGAAAATTATCACATTCAAATTAAGGAAAATTATTTGTATCATGCAGTACATTATTCTTTAAAATAGTAGCTCCATCACTGTCCTGCATTTGGTAAGTAGGCTTGACTTTACAAGTTCTGCTGTGTCTTATTTAGCTTTCTCTTCGTGTAAACGACTTACTAAAACGAACACAACTTATCATTTGGCATAGTGGGTTTTTAACCCAGTCATTCTTCTCGTGTTTTCTAGAATTCTTTCTCAGAACGAACTTATTGCTGCAGTAACTATAGCAGTGTCCTTTTGATAACAGGCAACGAACCAGAATCCATGTTAGATTCTGCGAATAATACCAGATGCAAAATGGGAGTTTTTTAGTGGAACATTTACTTAAATATAATTTTTTAATATTTCATCAGCAGGAGTTAATTTGTCATTTCGAAAGCCACGTGGCCAAGTAGTTCTGCTTGACAACAATAGATGGTATCACATGATGCGTAGTTTAAATAAATAAATATATTTTTATGTGGGATGCGGGATGCTCCTCACGATCGCAAGAGGAGGGCTTCGCTAGACATCAAGGAGAAGGAAAATCGTCTTGCATGATAAGTGTCTTTCTGTCGTCTCAAGACATAGTAATTGGCTCAGTAATGAATCTCCTTTGTTTTAATTCCACAAAATAAAAAATATATATTGTAAGTGCTGATTTGGTAACAGGAATTCACTTATCAAGCGAAACTCTGAATAAAATTGCTTGTGTCATTATGAAAAAAATTACTTGCAGCGAATAATCAGGAGCACATGGAGAAGACAAAAAGAATTCCTGACAAAAAAAAAAAATCAGAAGCACTTGGAGAAAACCAACAGAAGTTTTGAAAACGCAGCCCAGTGAATACATTTAGATGTATGCTCACACATTTGATATAAAAATATTCAAAGCATAGCTATATACATTTAATGATTATGTATATAGGTAGGCAAATTATTAGTTAATGTAATTCAATATTTTTAATTTAAATATATTAACCGGCCTAAATATTTTATTCCTTGCCCTTTTGCTTAATTGGCTAACTTTTATTATTATACTTTCTGAATTACCCGTGCAATATACAGTCCAACACGCTCGCACAGTTCCCTATATGTACATACCCCTCCTCATGGTTACGCCACTGCTGCGCCTGGAATGAAATTAATTCAAACAATGCAATAGCCGCTGCCATGCAGTCCAAGAAAGCATTAAATATGTAATAGCGAAATTTAATCAAGAAGTATCAACGAGTGGTGTTCTCGAAATCTCTCGCAGACAGTGATCTTTAAGGTTAAGTTAGGATATTTCAACGAGATCTGAGTAAAACTGTAGAAATATATAAAAAAAACAAATCCAACATAAAATTTACTTTAGGTGTGTGTATCAATGTTAAGTTCTGGAATAATTTGCATTTAAAATGACCTCTATTATAGACTCCTAAATCCCCTACACACTCGGGAAAATGTTAGCGATTAAATTCTTCTTTAGCTAATGATATTTTATGGTCTCAAAGTGCTTCAGATAAACTGTGATCCAATCACAGAAGCAAAGCGAAGTTACATGTGTTTCAATTCTAGCATAACACGAAATGATTGCGCAAATTTTCCTGTCTCTGGTGTTTGTTTTTTGTGTTATTTTCGTTTGTATATAGTTGGGTTTATAAAAGAAAGTACTGATTATTTTTCATAAAATTAATACGTCCTGTGTGTTAGCCTATTATTCCACACTCGCAATCCTTATTTAACTGTGCCACCTGAGCAGCATATACCAGTACCAGCTTGGATTCCTAGCAACACATATTTGTAGGTGTATAAGGCTCCAACAAACGTGACGCATAAAGTCACAACACAATAATAAACGTCCTATAGTAGTATCAATCTGTGCCTACAGCACACAGCAAAAAGGGTCCTCGGTGCTCATATAGAGAGTGTGGAAGGACAGCACAGACAGAACCATTCTGTACTCCTACAATAAGATACATGGCATAGTATGTTACAGACACAGTAAACATTAACAAATATTATCAGAAAATTAACCTATAAGTTTAAAAAAAAATCATAAACGCATACACTGTATTGAATCTCTCCAAACAGTTCGGCAAGTACAAAAATTGTCAGCTGGTCTCACGATATCTGCAAGCACATTTATCTTCGTGCTGTCACTTTAATTTTTCTTATCGTGGTACGATATTCAAACGGTGGAATTGAAACTGTCCATCAGCTGACGGGTCACGAAAGCCAGATATGAAACAAATATGAAAGAGTGTAGGACCAGACTCTCTTTTCCTAACAATAGTGGCGCATTGCCCTCGAGAAAAGTAGGATGGAAAAATAGATATTTTCAGCACAAATCAATAAAAATAGCAGATGGAAAATAAAAATGCAAGCTTTACCTTTAGGAACATGCGGGACGAAACATTTGCTGCCAATAAAATCCCATCAGTAAAAATACTGAGACCGACGAGCTTTCTGTGACGGGAAGTTGTCAACGCCGACCAATGAGATAAATTTGTTAACAATAGCTTATCTGCAACACGCTGGTCGTGATCAATTTTTCATAATAGGACACCGTTAGTTCAGCATGATCCAAAAAATCGCATACCAAATTTTAGGCCCGTATGTGTGTCAAATGCTTCAATACTTTCATATCTGTCAACAAGCTGTGAAGCAGTAACATGTGTCTTATAACACAATGGCTATATTATTGCAATGTTTCTTTATCATTGTAAATTTTAAATGACATTCAAATAGATCATTTAAATTCAATGCATAGCATATTATATTTCCTAGCATTAATAAAATCCTAATATTCTTAACACTTTATATTTTTTGGAATTTCCTTTATTTGAATTTTCCTTATACCTACATCATTATTGATTTTAATGTTTGTGTACTTTTGTACTTGACAATACGGAACGTTCTATTTGTGGAAATTTTGTATATATTGGTTTGTTCCAAAATTTTAGCTAGTATGAAGGGATACGATTAAAATATGTGACATCCACACATTGGTTTGACCCAACACGAAAACAACGTGTTTTAAATTTATGTAGACCTACGCTTGTTTAAGTGTACACCATTTTTGTGGAAACCGAATTAAATATTATTAATTAAATATAATACGACTCAAGAAATTTTATGGATGAACTTCAATTACTCGAGAGGTCGTCTAAATTCGCAAATTCAGACCGTTATTTACATGACAGTAAGGGGAATAAAACCTTTTTAGACATTATAAATATAGAAACAATTATACAATGTAATATAAATATGTAAATAACAAGTTTTATTCAAAGAAATTATTTGTTTATGAATAGTCTCTTCCCTGCTTTTAAGTGGGTGAGTGACCATTACACAAAAGTTTTTTTTTTCAAGCAGCTTGTGTGTATAATATAGTATTAAAATATGTAGGTACACCTATAAAATATTTAAAGTTTGTAACATGTTTTTACCATAAATAAATAAACACAAATACCAATATATATTTTGAAATATAAAGTTTATTGATGAATTTTCTATGTCACAGGGCTGGAATAATTAATAATTATAAACCTATAGTCAAAATGACCAATCCCTTAGCTTGACTAGCGAGTCTGTCCACGCGGAATGCTTACCAAATAAACAAAAACAAGCTTGAACGCTTTACCAGAATTTGTTAATTAATATCAAGCTTTAGCTTTAATGATTTCGACAGTTCTCACCTCTTTCGATTTCGATTAGTACATTTTAGACGAAATCAATTTTGGTATTTTATCCAAGAGGAGAAACAAAATATTTCAGTATTAATATTTGTTGCTCACAAACTAACTCAAAGTCTTATAAAAATTTCAATACATTCCAAGTAAAGCTTCCAAAATTATAAATTCGCTCCATTTCCTAACATTTAAAGTTATTCTTAGACTGAAAACGCAGATTGCGCACTTTTGAAAACATTTATAACATATTTGATAAAACTTATTTTAAAGAAAGCGTTATATTCTAATAGAAAAACTTATCTAATCGTTTTGATTGCGACATTTGTTTCTTACATAGTGATGAACCAACTTGACGTTCGTAAATATTTTATATAGTGTTAAATTGAAAGCAGTATAAAATATTTATTAAAAATTTTTCACAAAACTCTAATAATTTTATAAATGGAAAATATTATTTATGAGAACAGAATATAAGTCAAATCGCGACCTACTGTAGAATTGAATTATAAAATACGTTTTCAAAAAATATCGATAAAACTCAATTAAAAATTTACAAATAAAATATCATATTATTATTTTTTCTGAACTTCTGACGTTTTTTAAATATTTCCATTTTTTAGCATCATACAAGATTGATTAAAATATTTCCCACGCTTAGAAAAGTTAAAACAAATGGAACGGAAACCGCAAATAATTTATTTACACCAGTTGTAGCGAAAGTAAAATCATGGAATTTTAATTACAAAATTCACTGCTAACCAACTGTCAGTAAAAAATAAATTAACCATTGGGATTTTAGTAAATTATTTTATGCTTAATTAATAAGGCGTCGTTTATATTACGAGCAAAAAATAATTTGATTAAAAAAGTAATTTTTTTAAACATCGATTGAATTGTATGACAGTGTATACAAATGAGTATGACATACAAAATTTATATTATGACAATATTTATCATTATATTATTTCTACTTTACATAAATACGCTTGTTAATTTTCTTTTTCACTAAAAAGCATTGTACCAGTATTTAACGTTTTAAATAAATTATTTTGAATAATATGTCACAAAGAATATTTATTAATCTAATATTTTCAATGGTATTGTTTAATGTATAATTAAAAATATATAATTTCCCAAAATATTTTATACTCTTTGTGCTTGCGTAGTAATAAGTATTGAAATTTTATTTTTAATAATATATATATTTATCATTGAAATTTAAACTACACTTTAATACCTATGAGGTATTTTTCTGTACGTGTCAATATAACCAAAATTCCCAGTAAAGTAACATATTACTGTTCAGGCAATATAATCACTTAACTGAAATAAGCGCCAAATTAATTTAGTTGTATCTACCGAAATCTTCCAATTGAATAATACAATATTTAAAGGAAAATATTTTAAGAAAAATAATTAAACGTTAAGCAATTTATAACTAATAAATTAATTTTATCCAAAATTAATTGTTGATAATTAAATTATACGAAAATTACAAAAAAAATGTAATTTGCCAAACAGGAATTAGCCTCAGTAAACAAAACTAACTCATTAAAAATAGCACTAAGACTAATTAAACAAAAGTTGTCACGACTTCTGAGGGAAAATTCTAAGTTTATCCGGAATAGTTGTGCAATATACGAAGTTAATCAAAGTTAAATTTAAATTATGAATAATACAAACTTTAACAGAAATCAATGATAAAATGAATAATTTAGGATACAACTAATCTTTTTCGCAATATAAATCTATTACTAACTAAACACACATATACATGAAGCAAACAAAACATCATCACCATACGTACAATTATTGTAGAAATATCCAGTCAATACAAAATCTTCAAAATATTAATTTCTGTAGTCTTACATAGCAGTTAACAGTAGCTGATGAACTTGAAGAATGGTGATTCAGTCCTGTAGTAGTAAACGTTATAATTATTTTAAAAGCAGCGAATCTTCATCTAGCTAATCGTCTATTAATGTTTTTTTACAAGTGTTAAATTCACATAATTCAATCTTGCTCCGTAGATATTCCTTTAAATTCGGTGTAGGACTTCAATTAATAAAATATATCATTACATTAAAAACGACAGTCCTTTTCAGCCTTCTAAATTCCATATTTTTCCAAAACTCAATATTCTTAATAATTCACTTTCATTTATTTTTCCCTGCCATTGTTTTAAAACTAACATTTAATTACAGAGTATTTAACATACAAGTATTCACAGAGATTTTATCCACAATCACAGAGTAATAATAAAAAGAATATAACTGGTGTTATGAAAAAGATTACACTTAAATAATTTGTCTATCGACCATATACAGTACAATTTCATTACATTATATTATGTGGTCCAAATATTTTAAAGCCTCCAGGTATTGAAATTTTCCTTGAACTACGGCAATCATATGCGTAAAATTATAATTTTATTTAATTTTTTTTCCAGAACTTTTGTTTTAACGTAATTTTTTTAAGTGTAAGAATTAAATCTCTCAATGTTAAGTTAATTAACTTATCAGCACTATACTTAAATTTTAAATTACACTTCCTACCACAGCATTAAAAAAATATCATTAGTTAGTACGTGAAACTATAGTATTCCGAAGAAAAAAACACAGGCTCGGGAAAAATGTCCACAACGTTTTCCTTTTAAAAAATGTCATAGACCGAGCCTGGTTAGCCTTAGTAGCAGGATATTGGCTTGTCTGACTATTATGCCAAGGTGGTGCTAAATATAAATATTTTCCTTTCATTTTTAATAAATAAAAAATAATTTAGCATTAATTATGTTAAGATCGTAAAATCAAATCATTAGCTTTACATAGTCGTAACTTGGTGATACACTGTCCATTTCACTGAAAAGGATGGTATATAACAATGGCATATTTTAGATCGTAGGCATTTTTTGCTTCTGAATTGAGGTAATATAATGAAATGCAAGTAGTATGTAAATGTCGGGCTGGGGACACGGGGTAGAAGTGAGGATTGAGGATGGGGCAATGATCGACCATCCTGAAATTACGGCGGCCATCTTAGATTACCTAAATCTTTGAACTTGATGTTCAAAATTTGCCAAAATGTCTCCAAATTTGTCAAAATTGAATCAAAAATTTGCCAAAATCCGCCTAAATTTCTAAATTTTTTGAAGAAAAAAAATTTACAAAAATGTTTTTCAAAATTTGAAAAATTAAAAACTTCCCTACTTCTAGAGAAAAATTTTTAGTTTTAGTCCTCAAAAATGTCAATGGCTTTCAAATTCCTAAAAAGCAGTTTAAGATTCCTAAGAGTAAGTCGCCATAAGCCACTGAGGTGTTGAACTTGACAATAATGATGTAATGGCTGCCATTTGAATTATTAAGTAATCGTTGAAATTTTCGTTATGGCCACCATATTGAAAATACGTTTTTTATACTGGGAAATAGGAAAAATTTCATATTAATGAATAAATTAATTAAAAAACATTTTAATAAAAAACAGTCCAACATCTTGTAATATGACACAATGGATATCATATTAAACAATCGTATTTTTACTATGGGAAATCGGGTACTTTTTTTAAATTATTAAAAAATGAATTAACAAACTTTTTAATAAAAATCATTCCAGCATTTAGGATTATTATGTCAAGTCTACCATCTTGGAAAATAGTAATTATTTAGCTACAAATAGGTCAGAAATTTAATTTTTATTACAAATTTAATAAATAAAATTTTAGTTTAAAACCCACTTACATTATGTGATTTGCTGATATTGATTAAGGAAAACATGCGTTAGTTTTCTCCACGTGCTTCTGATTATCCCTGCCAATATTTTGATGTTATTCTTCATGTGCTCATTATTCCTGTCGAGACGTCTGCTGATGTTCTCCGAGAGCTTCTGGTTATTTCTTAGTACTAAATCTCTGGAGGAAATTTTTATTTTTACTAAATAAATCACAAAATTTTATTCATAGTGAATTTCTGATACAAAATTATCACTAAAATCATCTTATCAGGTGGAATTCAAACAAAAAATAATCTATTTCTCAGTCAAATAATATGCCTTGAGACAGCTGAGAATCACTATCATGCTCCTTAATGTCTAGCGAACCATTCATTCTCTGACTAGTGTTAGTGAGCATCCCGTATCCCACATATAAAAAAAACGATTAATACCTCAAACAATATCTGGTGATATCAGTTGGCAATAATCGGGACTACTTGCATTAGGAGCTTTTATGAGATAAATAACGCTCGCTAATGAAATTGTTCCAATTTGGAAATCTCGGTTTTGCATCTGGCTTTAGTCGCAGAAGATAACATGATCCCTGGTTTGATGTCTGTAGCTTTATCAAAAATGTATCTCTGTAGATATTGTGGAAAGGAGTTTACCTTGAAAAAAAATGCTAATCATCATAACAAAAACGGGTGTATCTTGGGTCCTTGCCAAAAATCATTTAGTTGTGGTCAGTCAGAAATACTTTGGTAGAAGATGTTTCTTGAATAAACATTGCAAGACCTGTACAACTAAACTGACTAAAGATAGCAAGGACTGCTCTACAAAACCGAGGCAGTGGAACGAATACGACTGTAAAGATTATGAAGAATGTAAAACTGCTAATGCTAAAAATAATATGCTAGATCTCAATAATAATTAAAAGTTTTAAACTAACTAAGAAAATAGCACATTCTAAGGAAACGAAAATATATTGATACAAAATTCTAATCGCGTCCATGAAAATGCAAAAACAGAGAACGACCTGAAGCCTACAAGATCGAAGACAGCGATAAAACATCTGAAGCTGACATTATTGATGATTATTATGACACATCTGAGGCTGACACGATCGAAGACTTTGATAACGTACCTGAAGATCACAAGAACGAAAATTGTGTTGAAGCATTGAGACAAAAACGTTGGAAACGACATGTAAAAATAAATTATTCTGGTCAAGATTGCGATGATCACTGGGTCGATAACGAAAGTGACCTTGGGGCTAGTGTTAAAAAGGAATACTCCAAAGATTATAAAAATATTTACTATAAACATGCAAGTAAGATAATAGCAGCAGAAAAGATTGTTTATGCATTATGGGAATATCCTAACATATTGGTCGACAGGTTAAGACTTCTTAATGCTTCGCTTTTTTTTCAGTTAACTATTCACACGTCAAAGAAGTATCCTTCATACTTAATGAAATGAGGGAAGCTGACTTAATACAATAATTACTTATATTACTTGCATCTGTATCAAAATTAAATATATATTATACTTTGGATTTTAAAAAGTGAATGTTTCATTTTTTGAAATCTGATTTATATCTAATGCCGAGTTTTCGTAATAATATTTATAACTTGAAGATAAAAAACCATCAACATTGACTGATAAAATGGAGAGTAAAAATAAAGTCATACCAGAAATAATGCCAAGTTCGATAAAAAAAAAACGCAATTCAAATCAGTTGGAGCCAAATGTAGATGGAGCAGTTGAATCATTTAGAACAATTGAAGAAGTTGGAGCTGTTGGAACGGTTGGAGCATTTGGAGCCGTTGGATCTCTTGGAGCTTTTGAAGCAATTGGAGCTTTAAAGCTCATGGAGCAATTGTAGCTTTGGAGCTATTAGATCAATTGGAGCATTGGAGGACTTAGAGCTTTGGAGCTGTTGGAGCAATTGGAGCATTATAACTTTGACTTTTGGAGTCAAAGACATTTGGAGCACTTGGAGAATTGGGAGCTTTCGGAGCCAATGATGGCCGTAAAGACTGTTGGGAGCAATGTCTTTTGGAATCAATGACTTTTGGATCCACAAACTGTTGGAACTAAAGACTGTTAGAGCAAATGTCTTTTTTTAGCTAATAACATTTTAAGCCAAAGATTGTTGGAGCCAATGACTTTTGGAGCCAAAAGACAGTTGGAGCTAACGACTGTTCGAGGCAAATGCAGTTGTAGCTCAAGAAAGTTGGAGGCAAAGACAGTTTGGAGCTAAATACTGTTGGAGCCAAAAACAGTTGGTGGCAAAGAGATTTGTACTTTTCTTGATTATATCAAGCAGAAGATTATAAATCAACTTACTGATGAAGTATCAACGTACGCGCCTTTAAAATATAACTTGTGGCTGGACTGAATGTATTGTAAACTTTATCCGTTCGTGGACCAAGTAAGTAAGTGCTCATTCAACACACTGAATACTCTCATTTATAATTCCGACGATGTGAAGCAGTCTGTTAATTACAGGATCGAGAAAGGACTATGTAGGAAACCGATTTATCTGGTCTCTTGTCTTCGGTAAAACATTTGGAGCTGAGGATTAGTAAGTTCAACCCAATGAAGAACTAACTGTTTATTAGATTACTGACTTAAGCAAGTGTTCCAGTAGTAGTGTAGGAATTATGTAATAAATTTATTGTGTGTAATTTTGTTTCTTTATTTCTCGAACAGGCAATGATTTTAATAATTATAATGATATGGTTCTTTTTTTGGATTGATTAAGGATTGAAGCAAGTACAGTAATGCATTCATTTATTTAGTAAATTAATGAGTAATATCTTTGATGATTTTGGAATTTTTTCTTTATTTATAGTTTTATTACGAATATCCAAGATGGCACACAAATGTCAAAATTGCAGGCGCACAGTAATAAATTATTACTGCATCTTAGCGGGTAAAAAATTAAACTAACTAACAAGGTGGTAGCAACTCTAGCAGATGAAAACAATATGGCGGAAATGATGTAATACTAGCTCGCGATATGTATAATTATATATACTGTACACACACACACACCTTGGCATTAGTGATGGGAGGTCAGTCTGTCTGTGGCTTCCGTGAAGAAAGGATCTGTAGTCAATTTTTTGCCTTAACCGTGTTCTTATCGAGGTCTCCGAGCTCCTTGACGTAAGTGGTATTTTTAATTTAAATTTTATAAATTGATTTTTTTTATGAAATTTAAAATTTCCCGATTTTCTAGCTCAATTATTACGAATTTACAAGAATGTGGACATGACATCATAATCCAAAGGCCGGAATGTTTTTTTATTAAATTTGTTTTGATTTATTTATTTAAAATATTTTCCTGATTTCCTAGCATTCAAAATACGTAATTTCAAGATGGCGGCCGTGACTTCAGTATTAAAATTGTCAGAAAGTTTTTATTAAAATTTTTATTCATTAATTTTGTATTAAATTCAAAATTTTTCCCAGTATCCTTGCATAAAATATACGGACTTTCAACATGATGGGTGTAATGAAAATTGAAACAGTTACTTAAAAATTCAAAATGGTGGCCATGGCATCATAATTGTCAAGGTAATGACTTCAGCGGCTTATGGTGACTTTCTTTTAGGACTCGTAAGCCGCTTTTGGGAACATTATAGTTGTTGGCATTTTTGAGAACTAAAACAAGAAATTTTCACTAAAACGGGATTTTTTCCCTAAAAAAAACATTTTTGAGTTTTCTTGTCAAAAATTTTTCTCCAAAAACTGGAAATTTCGGTGGATCTCAGCCAATTTTGAGAAACATTTTGAGTAATATTTGGCCAATTTTAAAGGTCATGGTCAAAGGTCAAGGTCAATCATGATGGCCATCGTGACGTCAGGGAGGTTGGTAATTGTCCTTATCCTCAATCGTCACTCCGACTTGTGTCCTAGACAGAAATTTACATACTACTATTGCACAGCGTTTCGGCATGCATTTTTTCAGTTATCTTCAAAAGCGATTAACATGCTCCTACAAAAAAACCTATGAACAAAAAACTGAAAAAATGTTCTCCACTAAAATAAAAGAAAATTTTGTAGATATAAACTGCAACAGAAATCGCTCAGCCATAGAAAAGCACTACCACGAAACAAAACATGTTATCTACTATGTACGGTTTGGCTTCTGGGATGTTAATCACCCTTGAAGATGGATGTAACAAGGATTGCTGAAGCGTCTGGAAGACCCTTATATTTACGGACCTGCTCTCAACGCATAAATCAAGAAGTATCTATTTATTACTATCGACTTGATTTGGCGAAGTCAAATGACCTTGTTTACCACTCAATAGTATTAAAAAAAATTGGTTGTCTGTCATGGCGGTTTACGGACGATAGTTTAAAGTGACAACGTCATAACAAAACATTGATGAAATGATTGCATACTTTTATGAATAATATTGAATCATTTTTATTGAATTATCACTATTTTGTATAGATACAAAGAAGGAGTGAAATGAAACCTACAATTAATTATATAAATTTACTTTTATTTGCACTCATAAATTCAAATATGTTTATTACTTTAACGAAGAGATTATTTTAACTATAACTTTTATACATGTTTGTTATTTAACTTCAAGCTCGTCGAGAATGTTTTACGCTTTTTCGCAATTACACATTTAACGACGAAGTTTGTTCGTCATTAAATTAAAAGCATAATTTAATAAAAATGCCCTTGCAGTTAATAAAATAAGTATTAGTAAGTTTAAGAAAGAATTTTGGCTTTAATCTCCAACCCAGACGCTCGTGGTGCGCTGGGGCCGAGAATAAAATTAGTCAAGAATATTTTACGTTTTTATGTCTTCCAGTGCTCAAAATGACATGCAATTGTGGCCCCGGGCACCAAAATTTTATTTATAATTCATTAATAATAACGTCCCTCGCGATAAACAAAGGAAAATGTGTATAAACGAGTGCCTGGTTGCCGCGGAAGCGGTTAGATCGCGCGATTCGTTCGGTTAGCGTCCGTCACCGTAGATGGCAGCACCGTAGGGGAATAATATTATTTCGTTTTTATAATACGATTTTATAACAAATACGCATCCCAAATACACCAAACTTATTTAAAATATGTTACAACATTTTTTAAAACATTGTGCAAAAGATCCCGGGTGTAATTTGAATTATTATGTGTAACTATAAAACACCATTGTTCGTACAAAAAGTATTTAAAAATTCAACATTACTTTTAAATAACAGTACCGATTGTGCTGAAAATCGGTGGACAATCGTTAAGTTACATAATATTAATAATTCAAACGACAAAAAAAAAACATTATTGAAAAGTCAAATCGATGTTTTTTTTCCAATCGAGTGGAAGAGAGATGTAGTGCAAGCGTCAATGAGCGTAACGGGACACATCGTAGTGGGATAATGTGCGTTACGGGACACTTTTTCGTGCGTGCAGCCGGCGTTCATCGATTTATTAGACGTTGTCACGTCAAAAACATAAATTTAACAGATAAATTTAAGACGATATGAACTATGTTTTAATTCGAAGCCTATTAAACTTCATAATAGGTTAAACAAATAAATATGAACAAAATCGTTGATTCCGTCTAATTAGAATATTATATAATTATTTCAGAATGTCTTACTTCCTTAAGGAAAACCATAATCATGAATCTCCTTGATCTTCCATGTTATCAGTTGGTGAATGTGTAAGAATTGTGAGGTCAATCATTACAATTCAGAAGAAATGCGCTGTGTAGACAAATCGATAGCTGTGAAGACCTGTCAAGTATGCGGCGGAGATGTGACAAGAGAACCTGACGTACAACTGTACTATACTGAACCCAAATTACCCACTCATCTTGTGGTCGCGGCGTAGGTATAACACAGTAGCACGTCCTACAGAGTGTCTCACTGTATGTTTGCACTACACAGTAAATGGCGTTAACTGTGGATAGAGTGATACTACTAGACGGCATAGATTAGTTGCTGTGGCAAGCTTCGCTATGGCGTTAAGGCTTGAAAGATGCTAACGGTAGCTCCCCTGGGAAAATTTATATATAAGAGTTAATTTTGTTAATTATGTTTATTTCTTGGTTTGTAAATTTAAAGTTATTTTTAGTTAACCAATTTATTTTGCAGTTAAGCACCTATAAATAAAAATAATTACAATCTACTATATTTTGGTTAAGTTGGCTGCCTGGCCTTTACCACGTAAATTTTTTAATGTAATTTTATTTTACTTGTTTTAAGAAACCTTGGTTGATTTCAGTTGTAGAGTAAACTTTATGTGAGGCCTAAAAGTGGTGGACTTATAAGAACTGCAAAATACGTCAACGAACTTGAGTGCCAAAGAATTACAACTGTTAGCTTATACTCCGCCGTCAGGGGCGGTAGTAGGGATGGGTAAAGTGTGACGTAATAACAAGTAATACGAGGGAGTCGCTGAGAGCCGGCGAAGCGGTAGGAGCCGACCAGGCAGGGCAGTACGGAAACGTTGACGAGACGTAGTAAGCTTTACGGAAACGTTGCGAATTTTGAATGCACGCGTCGAGAGTGCCCGGTTTTTGACCGAGGGCGCACGCACTACAAGCAAGTCTAAGAGCCTGGCAGCCTTCAAGTGGCTGCTGGGTGGGTCGCTAAATATTCAGATCTGTCACGGGGACGCACCACAACGCCGAAATACCATAACGCCGAGCGTACAATAACGCCGCAAACCATAACGCCCAATGCCAAATTGACTACAATGCCGACAGCTAGAAAACTGCTGTGTACCACAACGCCGAAATACATTAACGCCGAAAAATTTCATTGCAGGACTGCCACAAAGGTTAGGTAGGTTAGGTTAGGTTAGGCTAGCCTAGGTTAGGTTAGGTTAGTTTGTGGTATTTTGGCGTTAAGATACATTTAAGAAACACACACAAATTCATTCAGTTGTTTTTCATTTTCCTCCTGTGGCCCCCCCCCCCACCCCTCCTTCCCGCTGCGACATTTTTCGGCGTTGTGGTACACAGAAGTTTTCTAGCTGTCGACGTTAGTAGTATAGGAATGGGGCTACTGGCACAGGGTCCAGGGTGTGGATTGTGTGGAGTGGGATTGTCGGTCCGCCACCTTGGATTGTGACGTCACGGCGGCCATCTTGGATGGTTGTGACCATCACCTTGACCTTGACCCCGGCGGCCATTTTGGATCCGCCATCTTGGATCTGCCATTTTGGATGACGTCATTGTGTTCTCGAACATTCCGGCATTGTGTTTTCAACCATTTTAAATGATGACTTCACCGTTGCAATTTCCGTTACGGCCGCCATCTTTAACTTTTTTATTTAATATCCGATTAAAATGAAATTTTTTTAAAAATTTATTAAAAAATCCATTTAATGAAATTTTAATAAAAAATATTTAAAAAATATACTTTAACGACACGGAGTTCGGAGTCCTCGGTTCGAACCCGGTGAGGGCAAAAAAAATTAAAAATGGCGACCGATCCTTCCCCCGTGGTGGGTGCTAGCAGACTGACTCCCACCACTTTTTTTAAAAGCATATATATCGTCATATAGTATGACGTCTTGTCCGCCATCTTGTCTTTGATGCTGGAAGCCATCATCAATGTATCGTCGGCGAGAGTGGGCTGACGCCATGTTAGTTTAGTTCTTATCCGCTAGAGTGCAGTAATCATTTATTACTGTGACACCCGCCATCTTGAAATTTGGACGCCATCTTGAAAATCCGTAATTATTTAGCTAGAAATTCATAGAAAAGTTTCAAAATTCATTAAATAAATCACTCATTAATTTACATATTGATTCGATCGATTCCCGTCCTCGGTTTGATACCCGATCGATGCAATAATGTTTAATTTTATGAAAAAATAATAATTTCAATAAACCATGTTAAACTTTCGTAAAGAGACTCTTAATTCTCTACGACCATCATCCTATCAGACATCAAGATTACCATATTGGAAAATCGTAATTTTAATGCTAGAGATTCGGGAAAAAGTTCAAAATTCATTAAATAAATTTGTAATCTATATACTGATTGATTGGATCGACTAAGGTCCTTGGTTCGATCCCTTGTCGATACAAAACAACATTAATATATTAAAAAAGTACCACTAAAGTGTTAGGTTTGAGAAAATAAAAACACCACAAGTTCTTTTAAAAAAATTTTACTACATAAATTCAATACACTACTACAAGTACAAAAAAAAACACTGACAAATTACTAAAACCTTCTGGATTCCTCGATTCAAACAGTCTTCTTATTGTACGGACTAAGCCTTTTACATGACTTTAAATGTCTATCCGATCCAGTCATCACCGCAGCCAGAGACGGACTGAAGTTCATATCACTTATATAGTCTCATTAGCCGGTACAACACATGAGTCGAAACAATAACCATGTTCATTAAACGTGAACTAAACTTTCTCGGAGCATTTTTTATAATGATGATGTAAGCTGTCGAGACGTGAAATTAGTTTATTACATTTTATACACTGAAACAGTATTCTTTGAGCATTATTCTGACAGCTGCTTCTTTCATGTTTGCGCGCATTTGAAGTTCTAGTAAATGATGCGTCACAATATTTGCATTGATGCGATGCACGCTCTTCATGAATTGAAGTCTGAAAAGCAGATGGTGAAACTTCAGCTGATGATGGAACAGCACGTATCGTTGTCTCCTCTGCAGTCGGTATCGGGATCTCCACCGCTGTCGTGGTCTCCTCTGCATCCGGTATCGGAATCTCCGACTGCAACATCGTTGCTGTCATCGAGGTCCCTGCTGCTGTCGGTAAAAAGTCTATCCTGGTCGACATAACTAAATCTCACGAAACTTAATGCAGAGAGCACGTCCGTACTGCACCGCGGCCAGAGGTGAACTGCGGGTCCAGTCGTCTGAACCTCGCTTATATACCCATGGTCTTCTGGTATACTACATGAGTCAAAATATTGTCTGTATTTAAATTTTTTTTATTAGGTATTTAAAAATTGTAGAAAAAAAAACACACGAGTTCAAGTTTTACACATTTATTTATAAAGAGTACACAAATAAATATTAGGTTAAGGAATCAAGCAGTTTTACAAGCAAAGTCTTGAATGCCGCACGAACTGACTCGTCGACTCCGGTTCCAACTGGTTCGTTGACTCCGGTTTCAACTGGTTCGCCGGTCACGCGATCAGGAACACAGGTTTCCAGCTGGTCATCTTCTGCGACGTCGACAACTCCGACAAGACATGGTCGGTGACGTCTGTGACCACGTCTACGCCTAAGCTTTGGCTCAGGGCTAGTTGGGACAGATTCACTGCCTGAACTGCGACGACGAGACGCACACCGTTTGGACGTCTGCGTAGAAGCATCACAGGTCGCAACATGCTGCAACACATCTATGTTTAGTGTTGCACATGCAGACGAGGCGACTACCTCAGCGATGCTAGCAGGAAGGATTGTGTGTGGTATCATGTGATAGACGGCACAGTTTCCAGGTTCGCAACAATCTACCAGCTGCTGAGTCGGTTCGTAGGACACAGGAAAGTGCGCAAACCGCTAATGCTGAGCGCCTCCATCACAGGTTTCTGTATATGTACGTAGATACCTGGAATCCCAGTAGCTGTACTCGACACTGCTGAAGCTAGGTTTTGCGCTCACGTACACGTTAGCAGGATGAAACGTAAACATCTTCTTGCAGGTCGAACGTCAACTGAAGGCACGTACGGATGTACACCATTTATATATGCAGGCTCCTACTAACACTGTGTGTGCCATTTCTGCATTAACTGCGAGTTTGTACGGGCACAGACACGATCAAACTTGTCACGTGACTGCACGTCATATATTGCACTAAGCTTGCGCAGGGAAGGACAGCCATAGTCGGTCTGTAGGTCTACAATTACAATTGACGCATCACACAACTTGCTCAGCCATTTCTTCTGTTCAGGTCCGACAACGTAGATTATTTCGTTTTGAACTAGTAAATCTTCAATAGTGTTTTTCACTTGGTAGTACGGAATTTTTCCTTCGTCCCACTCTAGTCCGTGATAATATTTACATAGCCATTCATTCGACCGTTTACTTTTTTCGTCTAGTAGTTTCCACGGATACGAAGGTCGGAAGCTGCGGGTTCGAGTCTTGTCTCCGGAGGTGACGCTAATTTCCTTGAGCACGAATCCATTTTGACTCTGGAAACCTTGCAGGTTGCAGTACATCTTGTCGCTAGCAACGGTTGGTCGTAACTAAATTAATATCGAAAACGAAACGGTATTTATGTCAGAATTTTCACAAGTTTGTCTCTACAATTGTACGATGCAAGCCGATCGTGAAGTATCAGACAAAAAGCATTGGTGTTTGGTGGAATATTTCCGCTAGTCGTTATCTCGATCCTACAGTCGATGATATTTGAATTTATTCGATCATCCTGTTTGGGAACGTCAAACACCATTAACAGAGCCTTGTTCTTGAAACTGTCAGGACTCAGTATCGGTGACTGTCTCCGCCCATAGTAAGCTTGCTGAAACTTGGCGTACATTTTATATGCTAGAAGATATCTTCAACTTTCAAAATCCATGTTCATGTCAACGTACGGATAACTTTCGCTGTTTAAAAATATTTTTACATTGCGTATTTGACAGTTATCGAATACGGAGCGACTTACTCCTGCATTAAGCTGTCTTCCGGTCTGAAGCCCAACGATGATGTATCTTGGTTTTTCCGTAGCGAAGCTGGACTTTACCATCCAATTGATACGCTGACTATGAGGCAAGCCAGGATAAGTTTCCAGGCTCCAGGATCGGAATGGCACATCGAAGTTCTTGCCATTTTCTATGTTCTTCAACATCTTGACTCGTTCAACGGTGCTCACTTGGATGTGGGGCAGCATCCACTCGATAGACTGTAGTGTTAGCGAGACATCTTGAGGGTTTTCTGCAGCGGCGACAATTGCATTAATGTGCGTGTTGGCTAGAAGCAGTACGAGCTCTTGTTTACAATTAATGATTATATGCTTGTAGTCCTCAGCGAATCCGAGAAGCATGGACAGAGGAACACAAACTTCGAACTTCCCTTCGGCATAAACTGGAAGCTTATATTCATCCTCGAGAGCCCAACCGGCCATCTTTGCAGCAGACAGTTCATTTGGCGTGAGCGAAAGGTAATTTTTCATAGCAGATGTTATGCCTACATCTCTCGTCTGGTCTACCTCGACGCCATTGAGTACATATGTAATGCGCTCGATTAGGTGAAGAATACCATTGCAGGATATTGATGTTGTCGGGTGCGTACCATCCGCTTTTGTAAGCGTGCCTCTTATACGTAGAAATGACTGCGAAGGTAAAGTACAAATATCTTGGTGTTGTACTGCAATGCGTACTTCCGATGGTAGTGCGTACGGTCCGAGCAGGAAAGGCTGGTACTCGTGCAATTCCATTTTCGTAATGCTGTCATCAAAAATGACCGGATCTTCCACGTTGAGGTATTTATTCGGCACTTGTCCAATACTGAGAAGATACTTTATGTTGTCAGGTGTTAATGCACCGATGTCTGGTAGAGAACTGTTCTTAATTACGACAATACGATTTCTTTTATAACTGTTCGGTGTTACGAACTTTATGCCCATCGCTTCAAGTGCAGCCGTAATGTAATTTCTTCGTCTTGAAAATTCACCAATCGTCCTCGCTGGTCAACGATTCGGACGACGACTTCGTGTGCGCACTTCACGACGACTGGAACGTAAATGATACTTTGCGGTACTTCTACCAGTTTATATCCTGGCGGGACCATCGACGAAAACTCGTGCAGCATGTTGCTTAGTCTTCCGTTGAGATACGTTCCACTTGCCAAATTACAGTTTATTCTTATGACATTCACAGGCAAAATGTTTACTGCACGAGTAGAATCGTACGTTCTTCCTGTATCATACACCTTTGATTCGAATCCGAGCATCATACCTATGGTGCCAGGTTTCGTAAAGTCGACATTTTCACTGCATGTTAGAATACTTTTTTGAGTGTTTGGATTTCCATGCAGTTGAAAGTCTACATCCTGAGGTAACATATCCCTGATGTACTTTGCAATGTCATCAATTTCGTAAGAGCCAACAGGTAACTGTATTTCATGAGCGGTCCCATCGCTTTTCAGGAAGCAGATCTTGCAATTTTCTTCGTCAATGTTCGGTATGGCATTATACGTTTGAAAATCTACGAGTCCGATACACCATTCTCCGTCTAAATCCTGAGGCGGGAAATGAACCGCCCGCAGCTCAGATGCGTGACCTGTCAATGTAAGTGTTATCGACATGACTAATATAGAGAGCACCCAATGCAGGCAAAAGCAAAGGAAGAAATCCTCCTATAATCTTCTTGTCGAAGGTCTGTAATTTTTGCTTGGATTTTTGCACGCCTGCACCAGTCTTGCGTTTGGTCTTGCGTGAGTTAGTCTTTGACTTGATGTAGCTGGCTCGTTGAGCGCCCAGTCCTAATTTCGTCTTTTCCTTCATGATTTTGGAAACGCCCCACGCTGCGATTTTCTCTCATAATCCCGCGTTCGACGATTTACTTATATCTTCGGCTTCCTGTGCCAATATCTGATCTGCTCTGTGCCTAGATTCCAGATCCTTGCTTAATGAATATGCGATGTCGTGCTGCTTGCACTTTTCGTCCAGAGAATTAATGCCCACGTCACCTCGAGCTAACCTTTTCGCTAGTTTAGTCCCGGGGCCGCAAAAACTGTAGCCGGGAATGTGTAGCTCGAATGGTAGGTTGTTTATCAGCGAGTTTACGAGTCCCGCACCGATGTGTTTTTTGTTCTTACCTCTTCGAGTCATTACGCACAACTGACCAGAAAGTATAAATACGCTTCTTTTATACAATTACTTTAGTACAATGCAGGTCGTCAAGCAAGACGTGTGTTTGCCCGTACGCATTACGCAAGACGATGTATTTAGTGCGCGAGAATCACGACATGGCTTACTGTTACCTTCCGCCGAACGTTGCATAATGGCGGGTCCGTCAAACTGCGGCAAGACATGTGTTTTACTGAGTTTACTGGAGGAGCCAAACGGTCTTCGGTTCGAGAACGTTTACTTGTATTCCAAGTCGTTGCAACAGCCAAAGTACCGGCGCCTAGCTACTGTTATACGCTCGGTGGATGGTCTGGAGTATTTTCCGTTTAGCGATAATACCGATGTTGTACCTCCAAACGAAGCAAAGCCTAATTCCGTGTTTGTTTCCGACGATGTAATGTGCGAGAAACAAGGCATAATACAAGAGTACTTTTCCATGGGCAGACACGCCAAGGTAGACTGTGTATACCTGTGTCAGACGTACAGTCGTATTCCAAAACATCTCCTACGAGACAACGCGAATGTCATAGTTTTGTTTCGCATGGACGAACTTAATTTACGTCACGCTTATGACGATCACGTAAATACCGACATGACATTCCAGGAATTCAAAGACATGTGCTCCTTGTGTTGGAAAGAAGAACAGGGATTCCTAGTCATAGGAAAGACTGGCCTCTATATAAGGGCAGGTACAGACAGGGTATCGATCAGTTTATTGCCAAACATAAATCATAGCATTTCTAAATTTGGACGCAGCAGTCGAGACTTATGTACTGCTCTCAAGTCTCATGACGGCGATATCCGCAAATACATTTCGCTACTGGCTCAAAAAGTAGACAGTGTGAAAAAGGAATTACTAGAGTATCTCGTTGCCATCGACCAGCGTGTGGAAGCCTCGGATTCTCGCATTCGCGACATGATTGAAGTATCGAATGCACAAAGACAGGACGATCTGAGGACTTTTCAAAGTAGTCTGAAAGCATCACTATCTAACTTGTCAACAAATTCAGATTCAGCCAAACACAAGAAAGAAGTTTCTGCAAAAGAATAAAAAAGTATAAAAGGAGGTCTTGCAATAAGTTTTCAGCCAGTACAATGTCGGACCTGGCCAGTGACCTTCATCGAGCTATACAGTCTGTTCGTGAAAAATATTTACTTGCTAGACGAACCAGACTTGCACGTGAGATGGCAAATGAGGAGATATTTAAACCAATCACTAGTCGTCTCGACGAACTTCAAAACAAGGAAGAACCGGCCATCATTGTGAAGAAAGAAGTTGAAGATGAAATGCCAACTGTAAAGAAGAGAAAGTATGAACCAGATCGAGAAGAAGAGGACTTAACAAGTACAGAGTCCATGCACAAGAAAAAAATACCGAAAAAGGGACATCAAATTAATGCAATGGTCCGACCAAACCTGATATCGTTTACGAGCCGGAATAATGACACGACCTACGGAGTGTACAGAAAACATAATAAATGGTTACTCGGTGCTAAAGAAATAGACTTTCTACCAGGAAATATCGTGCGCGTAGCAGAGTTCAAAACGCGCGGGACTCCGGGTCTGTACGAATTGCTGTTTCGCAGGGAACCTAAAGGTTATTCTCACAACGACTTACAAGAGTACAAAAAACTGCTAGAGCTAACCAATGCACATTTTCGCGATAACGATCCAGATAGTGGTGTATATAAAGACGTAGATCATGAAAAAATGGACATTCTCACTAATCCCTTCAGTGAACTAACAATACATGGAGAAGGTTTAAAAAAGCTAGAAAGTGGTCAGATATTTGACTATGTATATTGGGACGACCCCAATGAATTAGTTGATCGCCTTAGAATTCTACATGCTTCGCTTAGTGTAGGAAACTATTCGCACATCAACGAAATAGTCTCCATACTTGAAGAGCTGAGGGAAGCCGGCTACATACAATGAGTCGAACCGGAATCGCTCGCGAACTTCATGCTCCTGCTAGACGAAAATACCTTCGTCGCAAAATCATAGTTCGTGGAATTGATGATTTATTCCAGGCGGACCTTGTTGAGATGATACCGTATTCCCGATTGAATACAGGTTTAAAGTACATGTTGACAGTCATCGATGTTTATAGCAAGTTCGCTTGGGCTAGACCTGTAAAATCAAAGACTGCAACTGACGTAGCCAAGGCCATGAACAATATTTTGCATGATGGACGTGTACCGTCGCACCTGCAAACGGACCTCGGGAAAGAATTCTACAATGCAACCTTCAAGGCTTTGATGAAGAAGTATGGCATCAAACACTACTCCACATTTAATAATGTCAAGGCCTCCGTTGTCGAAAGGTTTAACAGAACTTTGCGTTCCAAGATGTGGCGGCAGTTCACGGCTAACGGAAATTACAAGTGGCTTGACATCTTGCCGAAACTAATAACCGAGTATAATTCCACGGTGCATTCTACCACGAAAATGAAGCCAAAGGACGTAACGGACAATCGCCTGCTTCAAACAGTGTTTTCCAACACGAAGAAGAAAGATCCACGAACCCGTAAAGCTAACGTCGGTGACATTGTGCGAATCTCCAAGCAGAAAGGTATCTTCGAGAAAGGTTTCACTGCAAACTGGAGTCCCGAACTTTTCCGTGTGACACATGTTCGTGAATCAGAGCCTAGGACCTACTACCTCGAAGATTTGGACCACAAACCTATCCATGGAGGCTTCTATGCCGAAGAGATTCAGCCTACGTTGAATCCCGATACGTACTTGGTGGAGAAGATTATAAAATGAAGAAAAGGACGGTCCTACGTCAAGTGGTGGGGCTTTCCACCTCGCTTTAATTCGTGGGTGGCTGATGCGGAAATCGAGAAATCCACAAAACTTTAGCAATTTTTCTCTGTATTTTTTTTGTACTTGTAGTAGTGTAGTATGTATGTAATAAAAGTTTTTTTAAAAGAACTTGCGGTGTTTTTTATTTTCTCAAACCTTACACTTTAGTGGTACTTTTTTAATATATTAATGTTGTTTTGTATCGACAAGGGATCGAACCAAGGACCTTAGTCGATTCAATCAATCAGTATATAGATTACAAATTTATTTAATGAATTATGAACTTTTTCCCGAATCTCTAGCATTAAAATTACGAATTTTTAATATGGTAGTCTTGATGTCTGATAGGATGATAATCGTAGAGGATTTAGAGTCTCTTTACGAAAGTTTAACATGGTTTATTGAAATTATTATTTTTTCATAAAATTAAACATTATTGCATCGATCGGGTATCGAACCGAGGACGGGAATCGATCGAATCAATATGTAAATTAATGAGTGATTTATTTAATGAATTTTGAAACTTTTCCCGAATTTCTAGCTAAATAATTACGGATTTTCAAGATGGCGTCCAAATTTCAAGATGGCGTGTGTCACAGTAATAAATGATTACTGCACTCTAGTGGATAAGAACTAAACTAACATGGCGTCAGCGCACTCTCGCCGACGATACATTGATGATGGCTTCCAGCATCAAAGACAAGATGGCGGACATGACGTCATACTATATGACTATATATATGCTTTGAAAAATAGTGGTGGGAGTCAGTCTGCTAGCACCCACCACGGGGGAAGGATCGGTCGCCATTTTTAATTTTTTTTTTGCCCTCACCGGGTTCGAACCTAGGACTCCGAACTCCGTGTCGTAAAAGTATATTTTTTAAATATTTTTTTATTAAAATTTTATTAAATGGATTTTTTAATAAATTTTAAAAAATTTCATTTTAATCGGATATTAAATAAAAAAGTTAAAGATGGCGGCCGTAACGGAAATTGCAACGGTGACGTCATCATTCAAAATGGCTGAAAACACAATGCCGGAATGTTCGAGAACACAATGACGTCATCCAAAATGGCGGATCCAAGATGGCGGATCCAAAATGGCCGCCGGGGTCAAGGTCAAGGTGATGGTCACAACCATCCAAGATGGCCGCCGTGACGTCACAATCCAAGGTGGCGGACCGACAATCCCACTCCACACAATCCACACCCTGGACCCTGTGCCAGTAGCCCCATTCCTATACTACTGACGTTGCGGTCAATTCGGCATTCGGTGTTATGGTATTCGGCGTTATTGTACGTTCGGCGTTGTGGTATTTCGGCGTTGTGGTAACGACCCATCTGTCATTGGGTCGGGAGACCTGGTTTTTCCAGTTATGTATTCGACACACAAGCAAGTCATCCTCTCTTTTGATTCTTTTTCATGTAATTTCACTTCATTTCCTTTATTTCATTACATTTGAGTACCTTTCATTTCTATTGTTACAATTCTTTTGTTTGATACATTAGGTTTAAATTCATTTCGTTTTATTTGGTTGTAATTCGTTTTCAGTTTTTTCGTTTTATATTATTTCAATGTTTTCACTTTGATATTTATAGTAAGGTCACATTTCAATTCATTTCAGTTTTTTACTTTGAATTTTTTCATTACAATTCATTCATTTCTATCATTAAATACGTTTATATTAAAATAGTTTTATTTTATTACAATTGGTTTCTTTTGATTCTGTTTCATTTAATTTTACTTCATTTAATTGTTTCATTACATTTGGGTACATATCATGTCATTTATATTGTATCAATTAATTTTGTTGAATACAGAATGATAAAAATAATTTAGTTTTATTTGGTTGTATTTTATATATTTTGTTTCGTTTCAGATTATTTCGATTGTTTCTCTTTGAAATGTAGAGATAGGTAACATTTCAGTTCTTTTCTTTGATTTATTTCGTTACAATACAAACATTTAATTCAATGAAATTCGATTCATTTAAAATAGCTTTATTTCTTTAAAGTTGGTTTATTTTTATTGTGTTTCGTTTAATTTCACTTCATTTAATTTATTTTATTACATTTGGCTACATTTCTTTTCATTTTTATTGTATCGACTCATTTTTGTTTGATACATTAGTTTTCAATTAGTTTCGTTTGACTGAACTAGTGCTGCGGCTTGTCATCAATGTGTCGTACTTGACAGCCGATTAAAAATTGAAATTAATGAAACTTTCCCGGACATAACGTATCAAACGTGACGTGTGTGGTTTGTAGAACAGTTAAGTAAGAAATGAAACTCTGGCCTCGTAAGTAAACGTGCGGTAACGCGGCGCGCAAAGTTAAACGACCCGGTTCAAAAAAACTTAAATTGAAAATTGTTTTATAGGACAGTTTAACAAGTAGTATTTTAAATAGATTTTCAGGGTATTTATTACTTACATTGTGTTAAGATTGTGTAATAATGATAACCAGGTTAAATAGAGTAACAGGATTTGCAGTTATTGCAAGTATAATATTTATGTAAAAATTATGTAAACTTTAATTAATGTTTTAGTAGTTTTTTTTTGTTTGGAGGCGGGTTTGTTTCAGTGTATGACACCCAAGCCTTGTTCAGAATCTGATTTATTGCTGATTAAAGTTTTGATCGTATTTTCAAGATGTGTAATTTATTATAAAAAAGGTGGTTTTACTTGGTTCATGTTTATAAAATACTGTCTTTTGATAGTATCATTACAATCGTAGTCCTTATAAAATACTAATTAAAAATTAAATGACAATTATTTAACACGACAAATTATTATTAATAGCCTGTCAAAATTTATTTAAGGTTTTCCATAAATCATGCTCGAACAGAGTCAAAATATAGATATTAAATTGTTGAAAAACACTTTTGTAAGCAAAGGCATTTGAAACCAAAATGGCAGCTTTCAGTTGTGTTTACTTTGAAGTAAATAAAAGTTTTTTTTATAAAAAACAACGTCAAGATATATTAATTTCAAAATTTCCCTTTACAGAAAAAAAAAACATCTTAGCTCTCAGCTCTCAGTATACTGCAATGGGTATGAGTATTTTCGTGAATGGAACGGAAGTCGGATGAACGGAAGTTGGATGAACGGAAATGTTTTACTGCGGTGCTAAAGTGGTTAAGATATCGGACCCACTTGTAGCTAGGAACACCTGTATAAAGTCACTTTCGTAATAATTAGTGGACATACCAAACGTATTGTTGTGACACATGAAACGTTTTGTTAGTGAAACTACCTGGAATATATTTATGGTAAATTAAAATAGTTATAGCATAAAGGAACTACAAGTTTTGAAATACTTAAGAAAACTGGTATTACACTGGAATGTCAATTACTAAGGCTCGGTAGCACAACGGTAGATCACGTGATTGTCATTGTCAAAGTCAAAGGCAAATTTTTGACGAATTTAAATCTCGTAACAGGAAAAATATATATATATATTTTTTCATTATTTTCAATAATATAATAATATAATATTATGTAATTATGTTTGAAAAAGCTCTATAACGTTAAAGTTGTTTCTATAAAGTAACTAAAGACTCAATTGAGTCGTTTAGGCGAAAATATATTTAATAAGTAGTGACCTGCAAAATTCGCGGATTCATTGACCTCTAGGATAGACTCCACAGTCCTTTAAATACTCGCGGAAATGACACCTGTTCATTGGCTACTGACGCGTGAGACGTCTCAACTTAACTGTCCGTAATTCGGCACTTTCTTGGTTTAGTGTTTCCCATTGGCTCATTGTTCCCCGGATAAAATGTGGGCCAATCGCAGAAGCGATACGAAGGTATAGTTGTTTTGATGCTAGCCTATCGCGAAATGAATCCGCGAATTTTGCATGTCTCTAAAAATAAGTATTCTAATATGTGTTTTATAATGTTTCAGGTTAATATTTTAGAGATGCCATAGAAGCATAACTTATAAAATGCAAAAATTAATAGGATTAACTATTAGCTTGGCTTTAATTTAATACAATTTTTAATAAAAAATCAGGTCAAATGGTTGTTTAGGGTTTTTTAAGCCTTTTTCGCTTTTAGCGGAGACGTTTCTAATAGTTAAACATTTTCTTCTGTTTCGTGCTGATATCTGCGCGTTATGGTGGCACTCAAAGTTTACGAAACAGACAGTGAATTATAGAAACGGGAGCAGAAACTATGTATAATTTTTCATCAGAAATTTTGGTATTTGAAAAGCGAATGTTTTATTTATCGGTATACGAGGTAGACCAATAAAAAGTTTTTTTTTGTAAAAAAAAATTATTTATTGCCTTTTTTCACAAAATTCCTTCAGTCGCCTTCAAAATACTCTACATATGTAAGATGCGATGCACTTTTCAGGTTTTTTTTTTTCCCCACTGTTTGAAGCACCTCTGGAACTCTTCAACTTTGATAGCCTCCATTGCCCTTTGCGCAGCTGTTTTTACCGCTTCCAAATCATCAAAACGCTTCCCTTTTAAATTTTTCTTCATTCTCGGGAACAGGAAAAAATCGCATGGGGCTAGGTCTGGCGAATACGGTGGGAGGGGAATGACAGACCTCCCCTGAGAAGCCAAATAGCGGTTCACTTGTAAGGCCGTGTGTGTGCAGGCGTTGTCGTGATGAAAGGAATCAGTCACCTGATCGCCAAAGTTCCGGGCGTTTCCTCCGCACATCCTCTCACAAACGTCTTAAAACATCCCAATAAAAGTGTTTGTTAACAGTCTGATCAAAAGAAACAAATTCCTGGAGTATAATTCCGTGAACATAAAAAAAAACAATGATCATCGTCTTAACATTCAACCTCACTTGTCTTGCTTTTTTTGGTCAGGGGGAGTTGGGAGTCTTCCACTGGCTTGATGTTAGCTTAGTTTCTGGGTCATACCCGTGACACCCAATCTCATCACTTTTAATGACTTTGTTCAAAAAATGTGGATACTTTCAATCTCTTTTTTCAAGTCATGGCTCAAATTCAATGGAATTTTTTTTCATCCTGTTTGAGAAGACGAGGAATTGCTAATCCACTGTCATGAGCTCCAACTCACTCGTGTGTCTTCTGAAATTTCGTCAATTGTGGAACGACGATCCTTGTTAATTATTTGGCAGATTTTTTCAACGTTTTCATCGTTTTGAGATGTTGAAGGGCGCCCAGAACGAACATAATTTTCAACACTCATCTCACCACGTTTAAAGCACCCAAACCACACAAAAACTGGTGTGCGGCACATAAGAACCTCCCTGAAAGCCGGTTGAAGCATTTGGTAAGCTTCCGTTGAAGATATTTCAAGTAGGAAACAAAATTTTCTAACACACTCTTTGTTCTTTAAAATCTGCCATAACGACTTACCAGACGGAACACGATAGCAGTAAGAGAGAAACAATACTACAATCAAACGTTAATCTACAAACTGACGTCGTTTGGGAAGCTGTTTAATGAAGGTATCTACTAACCCCATCTAGCGGAAAAACTCTCTACTACGTCTATTAATAGAGCGCGCTCTCAGTCCGATTTTTGTTTTCTCACCCCCCCCCCCCCTAAACTTCATCAACTAATATTTGCGAAGCCCCACATTATTTTAAAGAATTCTACGTTAAATTTCATCTACGAGTTTTGTATTATAAGTTTATTTTCCATATGACTAACATGAGATGATAACACGTGAATTTGCTCGTTACTGATGTTAGATGGTTACACATCACAGGCGAGTACTTAAGGACTAGCTCACATTTTTAAAAAATTTATATGAACTTATGGAAACATAATTTTTCCGATACACTACAAAGTTGTGTGTAAACATTTTGTGCTCCATGGTAACAGTGCACATCGAAACAAGGACAGCTATATTAACAGAAATCTTATACTGGAAGAAAGAGAGGGAGAGAGAATATACTCTACACAGCACACTGCAAACTAACAATGAGACCGTCTATAACCCACCTGTGGCATAATCGATACGTAAATGCTAGGCCTTCAGAGGTTTCTCACGAACACTTCTTCAGTTACGCCATTGACTTTCAACTGTATTACCTTCAAAACTACTACTACAACTAGGTTTTGTTGATATCTCTATGTGATGAACAAGAAGCTAATTAATAAATACTTAATTAACAAGCTTAGCAGTCCCTTTATCAGCCAAGTGTTCGTAAACTGTACAAAGTATTTGCTTACTGAAGATGGTGACTTTAAACTCTACCAAAAACCTCGACCAAGGGTTATTTCACTGAAGGATACTACAATAAACTTTCACTGCTTCTCTAAATTTTTGGAGATGAAATATTTTAACACCCAATGGTGTATATATCAGGACGAATATGTTGTAACTCACTTAAATTACAAGATATGTGTACAGGTTGAAAGTTAAATTTTAAATTTTTTTGATGTATAAATTTTTGGGTTTTACTTAACTACTTTATTTTAAAAATAGAAGTGAAACATTTACAAATTGTGTGGTAAAACGTGTAACATTTTATGGAGAAACATATTAAGTTTAAATTATTTTTTCATAATTTTATCATAGGGTGGATTTATGGAGGAGGGTAAATGTACATCTTTACCAAAATGTAAACCCATTTTTAATTAATTACTTAAAAAAAACTTAAACAAAATTTGCATTACTTTTTCTTTAAGAAAGTTTGAAAACATATGTATGTGAATTAAACAAAGTGTGTAACTGTACAACGTAATATACATGTACGAAGTGAAGATTGATTTACCAGTATCACAGTGTTTCACCTCACTCCCCTTCCCCAAGCTATCCTATCCTAAAAGATGCTTCCTCAAAGCCTCTTTTTGTTTCCAACATTATAAATAAATATCTCATTTTCTGTCTGGATTCACCCATAATTATTTCATAGTTAAAATATCATATTTTTTTAAATCACTTTTAATGAAAATAATCCTTTAAAAAGAATTGACACACAAGCGCCAAGCAAATAAAAACGGAAACGTTAAATAAATATTAAATTATTTACAATTTCTGCAACCAAGCGTGAACGGGTTTCCAGTAGTGCGTCCGATTCACATTCGAAATTCTGATATTTCCAACAAGAAAAGTATTTCTTCATTACTTTAGTTGAATAGTGGTACAATTCAAAATTCGTGCCTACCTTGTTCTTGAGACTACAGTACATCACTGGCACCAAGTTGCTGGCGGATCACTGAAGTTTGTGTAGAGGAAATTTTTCAAAGGTTTGCAGCCTGGAAGAAAAAAAATGATAATATTAAAACGTACAACTGTAACAAAACAAACAAAAATAAGTTTTCTGTTGTTTTTTTTTTGATGAAAATTTTAACTACACTTAAACATGTAAAGCAATACAGTATGTCCATTAAAAAATGTCACAGTTATAACATTTAATAGTATCTACTATAAGCGTTGTAGAGTACTGATTCACTGCCGCAATTAAAGAGTAGGCTAACTTAGTTTTAGATAAGCGCATGCGTGAGTACTGTTTTGTTATTTTCTCGCTTCCAGCGCCACCTATGTTGAAAGAATGACTATTTCCTCAATAAGTGTTTGCGTGCATCTGTAAACTTTATTTTACAACACAATGGAGGGCCCCCCCCCCCCAAATTGTAATCTCTTTGTACGAGAGTGGTTTAACGTTGAAGTTACTGACCGTTGGATTGGTCGTAATGGTCGAGACGACAGAGCTCTTTTTCGCTGGCCTCCACGTTCACCTGACATAACGCTATGCGATGTTTTCTTCTGAGGCTTAAAAGAAGATTTCGTCTACGTTCCACCGCTATCATATTATTTGCTATAGTTGAGACACAGAATTTAAGAGGCTATTTCTTCCATTACTCCGGAATTGTTAACCAAAGTGTGGGGAGAATTGTACTCTAGGTTGGATGTGTCCCAAATAACTAAATTTTCACATATTGAACATTTGTAAGAAAAACAAGGCTAGTTTACCTTAAATTTGATGTATGAATTCTTACAAATAGACTAAATTAAACTGATATAATATACCATTCAAACGGGACTTTTTTAAGGACATAATGCATATTTAAATAAACACATATAATATTATCGTAGTAGTTTCTAGTGAAAAATTTAAATGCATACTATGTAACAACTATGAATAACATTATCGTTGTTTTATTTACTTTGTACTGATTTATATACCAATACAATGAGTGTATATAAAGTGAATAATGTTAAGCATTTAAATTTAATTGTCTAATATACTAAATCAATTTTACTTAAATATGCATATTTCAATTCTAAATTCAGTGCATTAATACATTTTTTATTCCAATTTTTAAACAGTAACCAAAAATGTATATATTTTACTAACATAAAAAATAAAAAAATCTTTGTTAAAATAATTTTCTCTTAATACTACCCTTAATGTGCTAAGGAAATCATTCATAAAATAATTCCTGTAGAAGGGGGTGGACTCTAATGTTATGAAAGTCTTGCATACATATTGTTTCGTCTAAATACAACTTTAATACAATTTTTGAAACTTTAATAGCACTTTATGTTTTGAAATTGCTATGCAGGTCTCATATTCGACGTTGCAGCGCTAGTAAATAAATCGCTTTTATCTAGCTTATGCTGAAATAAAATATGAGTTCCTATCAGCTTTCTTACACTGCAGGCCTTAACGTCAAATGAAAAAAAAATGTAGGTGTATTAAAAAATTTCTCATCTAAGGTTGGAGCTCAACAGTATTCAACGTAACGAGGAATGCAATGTTAAACTGGGACTTGTTATGTCTCTCACTATTAGATTGCAGTACAGAGAAATGTCACCAACTGTTGCCAAAATGATTCTAACCAGCTTGATAACTTTAAAAACTTTATTTTGTATACGGTATTTTTACACTGGTATACGTTATAAAATAAAAAAATAATAATTTAATGCTAAAACCTTTATTATTTCACAGGAGAAACTATTTGTGGCAGTCGGTCAGTATTCATAACAAGGAATCCCATTAAATGATGCACTATGATCAAACAGAACGTAATTTTTAAAACACTAAATAGTTTAAGAAATGTTTACAAAAACTAGAAAAGAAAAATGGCGTAACTCAGTTAATTATCCTTATATCTAAAATAAAAGATTACCTGGAGGAAAAAACCACAAAAAAAATTGTATTTCCAAAATACTTATTCCAAATTGAACATTAAAAATGTATAATGTTTCAGATACATTTTAGAAAACATTAATTACATTATGAACGCGGGTCTAAACCTGTGCTATGTTGCGTATATCTGGCAACAGAGCACACCGAGACAAAAATAGTGCTCATGGCAGAAATCGTGCACTGGAAAAAGAGAGCAAATTCTTATTAACTATCACACTAGAAACTAAGGACGAGGCACGCTGTAGCACCAAGTGCGATAGCGTAACAGTACAATGCTACTTATTGCACACCAGACGACGCGAGCACGAATGACGATCAGTCTTTCCTGATTTCGGTCTGCTGCGGTGTTCCAGGATCAATCCGGGAGAATGCTTGGATGTTTCCTTCCCAGTTTTAACACGGAAATTGATCGTCGGTCTCCAATGACCCCATTTGACACGAGAAGAGAAAAATCTTTTTTTAAAAAAATGTGAGTGACTCTTTCAGTACTCACCAAAGATGTGTTACATCTAACCTCGGTAAGAAGCAAATTCATGTGTTCTCATGTTGGAAATCAACTTATATTACGAAACTCGTACACGAAATTTAACGTAGCATTCTTTAATGACGTGTGTTTTAAATATACAAAAATAATGTTTTCAAGTAAATTTCTTGACGCGAATAAGGGACATTTCCCGCACCCATTACTAGAATTTGCTGGCAGAGCAGCTACGTCGAATATCTAATCATTAGATTTCAAGAGTGAAAGGATAAACTATATAACTAAACGGCTCCGATAAAAGCAAAAGTGATTGAAAAAATTTTAAAAGCCTATGTTTGGTACAGATTTTCGTCACGGAATTTTCTAAAAAAAAACTGCCCATGTTCTCAAAATTCATTAAACATTTAATACTAAAATTTACTTTTGGCTTTGTGAAATTTGGTTTGTGCCATTCGTCAGGTGGCAGTACCGTGGTTACACATTTTCGTTCCATGCGACTTCCATTCCATTCTTGAAAAAACTCCTACCAAAATCTCATTCAAAGAGCTTAGTTGTTACACATCTATAGTGCAGTTTGATTCAAAATTCGTAGTAAATAAGTTAGGTAGTAATAAACATTGGTGGCCTTATACCTTACGGGACCCTAGCAATTTATTGTTACGGAGGCATAATGTTTTGAAGAGGGGCCTTACCGTGAGGCCCAAGGTGTGTATGTACAAAGTTTTTTAAGTCAATATGGAACTTAAAATTCATAAACGCTTTGCTTATTTATTTCGATGATATTTTTGTAATATATCGTGATAAATTTTTTTCGAATTGGTTTCAGATATTCTTTCGATCAAATTCCGGTAAAAATTACTTTATTATACGAAGAAATATTTTCTTCAAAGAAATCACGAGTGTTCAACAATTCACTAAATTGCACTCTAGAAAAAATAAAATTTAATTTTTTTCCAATATAGTCCATATTTTCAACAACGAAATAAAAATGAAATGGGCTGGTGTGGGGCCCTAGAGCCACCACTGTTGAGAAGACGCAAGTAGACAAGCTCAAATCACCGTAAAATATAAGCTCTTAACTAAAAGAGGCCAGAACGTGCTAAGTTATAAAAAGTTTAAATCTAGACAGAAAGAAAAGGAATGACAGAATTTCAATTGATTTAAGAAAAAAAATTTTTTTTTTTTTCTTCTTCAAACCATACAAATCTACATCAAAAACTGCTCCAAACTGCGGGTCTCAAAAGTGACGCGTTTTGTTGGAAAACGTCCACGGCACAATCTTTGTGCTTCCCTCGAATTGCCATCCTCAAACACGTAAATGTGATGCATGTCGGCCTTCTCTTGATTCGCGTTACGCGTCCATCTCGCTGGAGACCCCAGAACGCAGATGGCGTCTGTCGCTGTAAACTGCGATCTTATATCGTTCGTCGGATAAAAACCTCTCTAGCGCTTCGCCGTTTGAGCTTCGAGCATGCATTGCACGGTGACTTGTGCCTTCTCTACTCGCGTCCTATCGCCTGCTTACGTACGTGCCACGAATTTTGTAACACGCTGAGTAAGGTCAGCGCATGGGTGAACAAGGGTCAAAAGGCCAAGCGTAAGTGGAGGGACCAGGCGTGGTCAGCGAGCGCGAAAGCCAACAGGATCTCCCTCGGGGGGTTAGCCGTAGAGAAGCCGGACGAGAGAGGTGGACCTCAACACACGACCGACTCAAAGGGGCATCCCCCCCCCCCCGGGACAACCTAACACTCTACCAACCCACCCCAGGCGCACCCTACGGGACAACGAGGAAGTTTGTGTGTGCCCTCGTGTGTGGCGGCCGTTTCCCCGATGCCGGTGGACCGTACATCGCCCCCGGGTGCTGACACTGGCTGCAGGGCAGCTTCGCCGGAGTCGAAAGTATGTCTTCAGGATATGGCATGCTGTCACGTGGTTTAACTCACACTCTGCAACGCCCAAAAGAGTGCAGAAGTGCTGCTTGACCAGGCCTTACCTACCCGGATACTCTTACGGTGAGAAGAGTTACGGAACAAAAAATAAAGCGATTTAAATATTGCATTAGATATCGGAGTGGTGTATCTATACGCTGTGCACGGATAAGATTCTCTGTCTCCAAATTTCATTTTTAAACTGTGAAATAGTGAAAATGGTAAAAAAAAAAAAAAAAAATAGTAATCGTGTTTTCAGAATAATTATTCGTAAGGACTGAAAAAATTCGCTGTTTCAGTGACCTCTGGGATAGACTCCGCAATCCCCTAAATAATCGGAGAAATGCCACTTGCTCATTCGCTACTGACTTGTGAGACTTGTCAACTGGGATGCTTGCGATACGATACTTCTTTGGCTGGAGGTTTTTTTTACTTACAGTCTCAGAAGCAATGCGAAGGTGCATAGGTTTCAATTATAGAATAATTCGAAACGTATGAGCGAATTTTTCTGGTCTCTATTAATTAGCTGTGAGACTCCAGGTAGAGATCTTTGAAAGCAATCGTGGGTCTCACATTACACATATTTTCATTTCTCCGCCATATAATGTCATGGTGACTGGTTAACTCTCGTAGTTGTTCTATGCACGACGATAAGACTGCATGTCAGTTCACAACCTTACGCATGAAGGCGATAACGCGCTAGAAGCATCAGCAAGCGTCTCTGATTAGGGTGGACACCTTAATAGTTATCAAGGAATTCTTGTTTTTTAATCAGTCCTTTGAAAATGATTCCCCGTTGCAAACACTGAACTTCGCTCAATGTACCAAACAGCAGAAACCCTCAGCTTGACTAAAGCAGCACCAAGCAGTATTTGTGTAGTAAAAAGGCATGCACGCTACATTGAAAGAGGGTGTTCTTTCCATTGCCACGGACGAAAAAATAGATATTTGCAGCAGTAGGGGCAATAGGTGAAGATTTCCAAACTTTGGCACAGAAAAAATTAAATTTCTCCAATAAATTAATTTTGTTTGTTTTATATGATTTTACGTCTAATATTTATGCACAGACGGTTTTAACAGAGGATCATAAGCCACCATATAATTTATATTTTTAAAAAATATTTTCCTAATTTTGTGGTACAATTTTGCTATTAAATTTTGCGGGACTCAACAAATCATAGATAACAATTTAGGATCTTTCGATGAAGTTGACATTTCCTGTCAAATGTTACTATTAAACAATGAGTGGTTACCTTTTAAACTATCCGACCTTATATGGCATGGTATGATCAACCTTAAGGCAGTAAGAAAATCAAGATTAAATAGGACTCTGAATAACTTCGATACCGATTCACTAGTCATAAATTAGTCATGCCATGACCCTTGTCACGCAAGCGCCATGCGCTGGCAAAAGCAGCCTTGAGGATTCTATCAAGCCGTAATCGAGTTCACTTACCAATGGAACACTCTTCAAACCAGAAAATTACCTTGTATTTTATCTTACGTGTGTAACCACATTTGTGTATAAGTTTTCAGTGTGTACTCATAGCATGCCATTGACAAGCAACACAGGTAAATTATTAAATTTGGTGAAATTTTGCAAATTGGTGTATTGGAAAGAATTTATATATTAAATTATACCAAAATCTTAAACTATCTAAAGATTTTTTTGGATAGTTAAAAAAGCAGGACTTTAGAGACAAGGCTTTAAAGGAGAGTATGACCGGGGTCACCACATAATTTCACAGTTAAAATATCTTTGTTTGTGAAGTAAATAAATTATGATATATTCGCCAGTTACATAATGCTCAAAAAACAAAACCTAATGAAATGCCATGCGTGAAGATTTAGTTATGTCCAGGTACGGTGCAGTCAGATGGAGAGTCTTCCGGCCTTTTGGGTCTTCAAAATGCAGCCATGAAAGTAAAAGGACTTGCAAAATTAATCGCACTATGACACTAACACACAAGCGCATGATTGTAGGCTATTTATATACGCATACTTGAAGAAGTTTAAAGAAATATTAAAGGTGTCTCCTGAAGAAAAAAAGCCATTTTGGCTGACCTTCCTAACATTTGCAAGAATCAGTGATACGCCCCTCGTGCCCTAAAATTATATTGTTTTAATTTATTAAAAAAGGGCCTAAGAAGCAGCTGAGCAAAATTATAAAGAAAATACAAGCTTTACCAGGGGGGGCACGAGGTGGTGAACAGGACAATTTTATACTCCCTGCACACAAGCAACTTGGGAGCTAGTGGATCGTTTGAATAGATAAAGGTAAATGATAAATAAATATACACTACATATATAGATTGGTCTATAGGTTCCCTGTTTTATTTAAAAAGGTAAATTAAATCTTTTTGTTTTGGTTTCACAATAACATGGTATTCACAATATATTAAAGTTATTAAAAGGGGGCCGGCCCGAAATTATTAAAACACGTTATACTATGCTGTTAACAATAAAAATGACATTTAATAGCAGGTTAGTTTCATCCACTCATTACTGTAACAATTTCACATATTATTATTTTATAAGTTCTCTATGGCACTGCTCGCTGGTATATATTAAGGCAAGTTCTTTAGTTGCTTGGAGGGAGAAGTTATATTTTAAATATCACCCGGGTCTTCAAGTTGGACATCTGGCCGGGAGGAAGTTCTTAGAAAGAAATGAAGCTGGAGGTCCTGGACAACATGATGGGTGCAATTACGGCGCCCCAAATGTTGGACGCTGTCTGAATCACAAGCCAATTCCAACGAATTAGACCTGCTTCCAGACAGTCAAACACACTCGGCGCGAAAAGGCCAACAAACGGGAATTCGGGGAGGAAAAATAGACCGAAGTAACTCACCAAACAGGGCCTGGGCTAAGGAAATGTCTCGCGCAGACATCAGAAGGGTGCGGACCGAGAATTGCGCGGATGACGCGACAGAAATCATCATTTAGTAAAATAAAAAAAAATAACATTTAAACTAAAACATGACTTGTTTACAAATCACTTTTACTGACTGGCTACTACTGAAGTTTGAAGCTTGGATCACATTCCTTAACACAGCTGACTACATTCCTTATTCCCACGAGTTCATCGTTGCCGCGAAAAAGCCTCTTAACCGAGGTGACGCCGAGATGATGCAGTAAGTAGCCGAAGTCAGAGTACTAAGTGCCGCAGTGGCGGACAAAACTCCTAATTAAAACGGGCGGTCGGCCCTAAGGAAAAAGAGGGGGAAGGTTCGGCTCTGGACCGAACACTTCCGGAGGTGACCGAGATGGTCGTAGCCACGACTTCAGTTGTTTGCGCCGAAGGGCGACTGCTGCGGTCTCTACCGGCAGGCACAGAAAGCAACATACAATCGACTTTTACAGGACACGAGTGGAAAGCATAGGTCCTTATGGTGTAGTCGGTGCTGGACTCTGGCGGCCTAAAGGGGACAGAAGAGGGAGATTAGCATGATCGCCAACAGGTGTCGCGGGCGTTAGCTCCACTCGCTGGCACCAAGAGAATAAGTTAATGTTTCTGCTGCTAGATGTCGTGGGTGGTCCATCCTTGCACAAATTTTTTCTATGGCAAATCGTCCTTGAAATCGGCCGTTTCCTGGCGGGGTTCACGTCAGGTCAAAGATCCTGGGCTAAATTCTGAGAATCAAGGTGGGTAGCTGTGGGGGAGAGGGGGTACAAAAAATGTGCTGGGAACGGGGGTCCACGGGATCCTCGTTCGTGCCGAGACTCGCTAGTCTCAGCAGGTCTCTGAGAAATAGAGCTTGCAGGCCAGAAGCTGCTCTATGCGATTTTAGTTATGCAGAGAAATAATGTTACAGGCCGGGAATGTGACTGTAAGGGGGAGAAATGTCATATGGGCTGCTAACATCTACATTAGACTAGCAAAATATCAGATTGGTCCCTGAGAAATGGTGCCTCGGTCAACTGGCACAAAGCTTAACTAAGTAGAATACACCAGCCTAACAAAGTGTAAATCACCCTTTTGTAACCAAATTATATACAAAATAAAATTTCCAAAAATAATTTAATAATATTATAACCATTGAAAAAACGTGCCGAAATACCTAACTTCCGGCACATCAGAATAGCCGATGCTACCTTTCATGAATGGAATAGTCACTCGCGTCTTTTCATGCAGGTCTATGTCCTTTCGTTGGCTCGTGGCATTTCCTTTAGTGCTAATGTAATAATAGTTACTAGCCAACTACTGTCCAATTAATTTCAATAAATTTATTATTGTAAGCTGGTTAACTTGGAACACATACAGATTAAATGTTGCTTGGATTCAAAAGATTAGTAGATCATTAATTTTTTTTAATGTAGTATCCATTGGTTATGACTGTCAATCCAAGGAGGGTTCAGTCATTGATGTATGAATGGAAATATACTAATTGATTGCTTCAGACATCACTATATAATAACTAATGATATTTACCCTATTATTTTATCCTGAAGGTTTATTAACATTAATGAAATGTTACTTCTATAGGAATTGGAATAGATGTTCCCATTGCTTTATTATATCGTCTGTGGTTCTTTGTTGACTATTGTTGGGCAAGAAAAAGCGATAGTGAAAATCCATTCAAAAGAAAATATAAAATATTTTACTTCACTTTTTATAAATAGCGTTGACTTTACAAAGCATAATTCAATTTCACATTACAGCAGTAATATAAAAACTTAAAGGTAATTAATTTAATTACAATGTGTTAAAATACATTTATTATTGATTCAAGTCTAATTTTTTAATCTACATCAGGATCTTCAGATACGGTAATTAGTGAATATATGGGAATGAAGCGAAAATTGAACTAACGTCTTGGGTAAACGGGAGAACCCCGAAAAAACCCATCTACGAATAGAAAAATTCGCCAGGTTTCCCAATTGAATAAAATCCGGGGTTGGCCCCGAACAGAATTAAACTCGGATCACCTCGGTGAAGAGGGGCCTAGCATTGCTCCGGTTGAGTTAGTATTTATAGGAAAATTTAGGCTGCGTATCGAGTTTAAATATTTGTGCTTTAATTGTGGGTTTCAGCCTCCTGCTTGAAGACTGATACCATGTTGATAAAGACTTCAGTGACGCCCGAAACGTCATAAAAACTCTTTTATCTCGATGCGGTTGGGAACAATGGCCGCGAAAGCTTGCAATCCTTATTCTGCGAGTGTTAAAAAAAATCTCCAGGGGCAAATTAAGGCATACCTCGCCATCCTCAGAAAAAAAAAACTAAAAAAACACGCGAGACCATTCTTTTGAGGACCATGCGTCATGACGGCGGCCTCCACCCCGTGGGACAGAACACCCTGGGGTGGAGGGTGGAAGGCTGCCAGAAGGGCGTGTTAATTAGACGGCGGCGCCCCAGAGGTGTCGGCGTCAGTTTTGCACTCATGAGCACCTGCAGTACGGCGTCGGCCAACTCCTCGTCCCCTTCCCCGAGACACAGCGTAACACACGCCTTCGTCTGCTTCAAGGTAGTTTTGCGTGTCTTATCCCCGAGTTCACATTGCTTAGTACAAGCATTTTTAATAATTTTGCTTTTTTATTTTATTCTATTATTTTTATTTCAGACGGATTCATTCAGAGATTTCTTAAATATTGAGCATTATACCAGAATTGGTCTCTATTTATAAACTGCACGATATTTGTCATTTTTGAAAAGTCCAAATGAATAATTAAAAATACCTTTTCGCCTAGTTGCAGTACCAGTGTCGATAACTTGCTTGTTTTTTTATTTGCTAAGCTGAGTAATTATTACCAATTCGCGTCTATTGTCCTTTTTTTTTAGATATGAATTATAAATAGGAGATTATAAGGCGCCTAAGGCCCCCGTTGAAAGTAATGAAAATACGAACACTTTAATATATTAAACACGAAATTTTCTTTAAAAAATATATTTATTATAATTTCTTCAAATGAAAATTTGTGATATATATGAAATAATAAAAAAGATATTTGACAAAAATGGTTTTATGTAACAATTGCATCTGTTCTATTTACCAATATTTTAAGCAGCAAGAAATTAAGTGACCACAAAAGAAAAATGTAAATTTAAAATTCGAAAGCGAAAAACTATATAAAGAAAATGTGCCAATAAAGTGTTCGGGCACACAACAATATATATTATATATACTCAAAAGACGAAAACACAAATGGTTCTTAATCAAATTATAAACTATAAATGTATAAGCATATTAAAAAAATAAGATTATCGAAAGGGTATAAGTACAACATTCAAAATACCATCAAAAGATTCTCTGTGACTCAAACTTAGATTTCTAAAAAGGGAATCATTTTCACTTTTTTTCGTTTCGAGATAGACTTTTTAGTAATGATAAGCATAGTTATTCGTAAGACGCTACTTTAATTTAATAATTAAGACATGCTGCACTTATGCAGGTGTATTTAAAATGTTGCCCTATTGTTACGCTTCCATTTTCTATTAAATACACATCTCACAGCTAATATTTGTGGTTCATGATACGCCTGTCTCCAAGTTATACATATATCTTTGGCATTATAGAGTCAGTGAGTGAGGAAACGACCGACAAGTTACCCTTTTGCACAAAATTACTGGCTCAAGTGGTAGTTGATGTGGAAATCTTGAAGCTCAGTTTCACACGCCATGGTAAATAATATTTATATATTCCTATCAATATTTTTGAGGGCTTTTTATAATATTTTAACTCGATACTCACTTTACATTTATTTTTAACGGGTGTAAAAATCACGCGAGTGATAATAATTAGGAATAATTGAGTGTTTTTTTTTACACCCATGATAATAAACAAACCAAATATCAGTGGAAAATATTTGTGCCATAACCAAAAAAAATGCAAGGGATGTTTCGAGTGAAAATCTTATAAATTTCCCCTGAAAAAAAAAGACAGGCCGAACAAACGAAATTAAAATAAAGTCATCATGGCGTGTCAGGGAGTGGCTTGAGTTACCCATGCTCGCACGAGTTCGGCTGGGCGACTTTCGCTCGTAAGCCAGACTCGGATATTTCTGAACACGCACACGATACGAACGTACTCCAAACGTTGCTCTCACATTTCATAATTCCAAATTTGTTTAAGATGTAAGTTTCAACTGCATTGTAATTGTCGTGTGTGTACGTAAAGAGAGAAATAAAATATAAATGTTTGTGCTAGAAAGTTGTTACAACACAGATAAGATTCACATATTTAAATTTAATTACCTTTAACAATTTTTGGCTAAAATTACAATTGTAGAAAGACTGACGACAATATGCATATATTTAACGAAAAAGTGACAAATTATAATAAAACAAGAATGTGTACTGGCTAAACGGTTTCTCCCGTGGCTTGATTTAAAACTGGTGATTGACGAAACTCGTCTACAAATTCACCCATTAAGTCATGGCTCGTAAAATCTGCCTGTGACGTGACAACCAAAAAACTTTTTTGTCCATGAAAAAATTGGGTTAGTCTATGTTGGGTTACGGCCGCAAGTTTCTAACGTGACAACGTCATACGTCGTCCACCATCTTAGATTTCTTCCTCTCCTTGCAGAGTCTTGTCCGTTTGGCGCCGGTGTGTAGACCTTTTCAGAATTGTCACAAACTGTTTTTTATTCTAACCATCGTCTCTTTCAATTACGATTGTATAAATTTGCCAAATGCTTCTAAATTGTATTTTTCTTTCGCAAAATTCATCGTAATTTCGTCTCTAAATTGTTTAAGCGTATTTTTTTTTTAATTTTCTAACGTGGTTAAAATAGTATACTATTTATTAGTTAAAGCGTCTCAAAGTAGAAGAGTCGCCAAGAACAGAAAGTTTGAGAAACTTGCGTATTACTCGTAGCGATCTGTAATATACAAGACAATTTTATTATGGTGCATGCAATAACTTACCCTAACTATGTACATGAGAAAATTGAATAAGCTCGGTTTATGTTTTATAAAATCTCAAAATCTTTCCTTTTCATCTTGTTTTATAACACGTATTCTAGTTCAAATGTCACTGATTGTTGTGCTCGGCGTGTTTTAAACTCCAAGCACGGCTTGTCACGGCCACACACACGCAAGTGAAGTGGAGGGCCGAGCGAGCCAGGGTCGTTGGCGAGATGGAACGACTCGCATGCAGCCGGGTGCGGAACGTCGTATAGGACGCGCGACAGTCCGCCAACAGCCGGGGCGCGCGCCTGTAACCATCCCAGCACCTGGCGGCGCAGATAACCTCGGTGCACAGCCGGCGTGTCGGAGAAGCTAACTAGTCGGGAGGGCTAATCAAACCCTGGCGACCTTTGGATTTGGGGAGGGGGGCAGGGGGAAACAAGCTTACAAGGGAGGGGGGGGGGGTAGGTTGTTGGTTCCGGGGGGTCGGAAGGGAAGGGCTCCGACGAACTATAACACCCTTGATGCGGACTTAATAAAATTAGCATATCGTGTCGGGGGGTGGGTCACGGTGCGAACCCCTCTTCGCACGACAGGCATTAGCGGACTCGACTTGCAGGGAGTCGTGGTTACGACCCCGATAAAGGAATTAAGCATGCAGCGTTAAAGATAAAAAAACAGATCCGGCCCATCTCCTGTGTTTCCTGGCTTCGGGAAGTCGATGAACACACGACGCGAAAGGAGCGATAACAGATTAGCCGCGATGTCCTTCTAGTGTGCTGTGAAGTCGATACGGCTGCGCGGGTTGCATAACGAGCAGACGACAAGGGGCTTCGTTGGAGTAGAACGTTCCCGTTATACATTGCTTGAACGGTGATAAGGTTTTAAAATGCTTCTACTGACGTCAACTCGAGGGAAATGATGCGGAGCATTGTCTTGCCCAACATGACTGTGTCATCCGGTCATGCATTCTCACCAACAAACCATTAAAAATTTTCGCATTTATTTATAAGTAGCAGTAAGGACGCTATTTCATTGCTATGAAACCTATGGAGGTCACTCCCCATTCAACACGGTTATTGAACCTGGTTCAAGATTTATAACATTTAGTAAATCATTTTAATTGTTTAAATAAGTATTTGCAGAACTTTCTTCGTGAAAACAGTATAATTAAATGTGGTAAATCCGTGATAGAGTAAATAAGCTTTTACAAATTACTAGAAAAATCTTATACACTGTTATATTTCTTATATTACTTATAAAATTAAAAAAATAAAATAAAATAAAGTTATTTTTGACAGTAATACAAAACTAACAAAACTAATATTTCTTAATGTTTAACAATTTAAAATAAAAATTGTATTTGAAATTTTTCTTAGAAAATATTTTTTTCCTAACAATATTTACTTAAATTTGTTTTATATATTTATTGTTTTTGTTTAATTCATGGTTCATCCCAGGTTTTTAGCACTGTTTAAAATATGTTTTGGACTCTACTACTATAAAATTTTACAAAAGAGAAAAAAATTACCGTATGATACTAAATCTAACAACCTTGTGAAAATTAATGAGTTTGCTCCTTATTATTTCGTGATAGCGCATTATGGATTTTATAATGATGAGAATAAGAGCAAGAGAGTTGAACTTTGTGTAATAAAAAAAGGTTACTGCTATGCAGTGGTGCTTAATGTCACAACAATATAGGGTAAATATAGGCCTGCATGTAAAACTTCCTAATATTAAGTACAATGCCTTAAAAGTAAACGTTACTCACAATTAATTTAATACAAAAATTGTAGAAACGCACCCAAACACTTATCGAAAATTTGCTAAAGACCGTATTTTTTTGAGCGACATTATTATTTTTTCATAAAACAAAGAGCGGTACGATATAATATAGACCAACAATAATTAGCTGCGGGGTATTTAGAGCTTATGTCATAAGAATTTGGTGCCCTGAATTAAAATATGGCATTATTTTTCGCCTAGGAGGTCAAATTTCTACAATATAGCGTTTTAGTAAAATGTACGTTTAACGTTATTTTAGGTTCAATCCATGAATAAAATCTAAAAATTAAAAATTAAATTTTAAATATTAAATTACACAAATATTATTATATTATACAAATATCATTATGTTATACGAATATTATTAGTTTATACTAATATTATTAAATATAAAAAGATTTTATCGAGTCATCCATGGAACTATCTAGTCACTCAACACTTCGGAAGCTTCTTTATTGTGAACTTCTTCAATATAATTTTGAGCAGTCCCTTTTTAAACTCCAGCAATAATCTGCAATCATGTACGTATTCCATCTTCCTTGTTATATGTCGTTCACAATTTTAATATCTCCATAAAATCTTTCATCATGCTCCCCACTGGTGTATCCTAAATTTTCAGGAAAACGGTTCAGGTGGCTGTATAAATAGTGCACCTTAATACTTATTTGCACACAATGGATTTGAAATTTTTTAAGCCTATCGTTTATCAGTTTAACATGATGTTCTGTTTTTCGTTGGCCCAGAAAATTTCCAACAACTGAATGAATTTTCTTATTTCTGGGCCGTTAAATATTTCTGCTTTAATTTTTTAATAATCAAGTGAGGCATCCCCCCCCCTTATGAATTCAAAGTATTTTCCATCCTTAACAAGAGCCTTTACAAAGAGCATCATGAGGCCCAGCTTGATATGCAGTGGAGGAAAGATGATTTTCTCTCGTTCAATTAAGGGTTCGTTAATAACGTTTTTTTCTCCAAAGACCTTGTCTTTTCTCTTAAGCCACTCTTGTCTAACCCAGTTGTGTGTTTTGTCTCTGCTGTCCCAGAGGCACAAGAAACAAGGATATTTGGTGTGGCCACTTTTCTGTCTGAGGAGAAAGTTAACAATTTTAATTCCACACAAATCACCCACTGATGTTCACGATGCGTTTTCTTCTCCAAGACTAAAGCTATGATACTATTTATTTTATTGTCATTGCGTGAGCAATTGGTATGGAACTATATTTGTTCCCATTGTATAAAAGAACACATTTTAAGCTTCGCTTTAAGCTATCAATAAATAGGTGCCAATCATCTGCAAAACATTAAGGAAAACACTTTTTTTTCCAGGAGTCATCTAATATCGTGATGAAATACAGGATTTTCTTCTTGAGAGAAGTATGGTAGCATACCATTTTCTCTTGTATGGTAAAAAGTAATTTTGGTTCCTTGTTCTCATATTTTTTTCCCTTCAACCTGGGAGCCAGTAATTTAGAAGCTTGTTTTGACAGGTTAAGATCTCAGACGAGGTTATTTAACTCATCCTGGCTCAAAAGTTGAAGAATTGTTGACATCCCCTCATAATCACTATCACACTCATTAGTACCAGAAGGGTGCTTATAGGGACAACACTCGTCTTCAGAAAGCTCTGGAAGCTGGTGAAATGCTAGAATCGGTACTTCCTCTGAGTGAGGGATCCAGGCGTCTTGCAGAGACTAAATCAGGATAAGTCAACTTGCTACGGTTATTTCTATTGCTTGCAGTAATATTTACTAGACAGAAATAACAGTCAACGATGTTTTTTTGGTGCTCTCCAAACCATCGGTACCCTGAATTTCAAACTTTTTCTTTTCCCGCTAGTCCAATGGCGTAAATCTTCTGTTCACGTTTTACAAAACCGATGCGGTGACCAGGATTTATCCTGATCACCAAAGTATTCATGATATGCTCTCTTAACAATGTCAGTAAGTCTTTCTATTAACTTTTAATATGTATTCTCCGCATGTGTACCAAAACGCATCAGGATAATTTACAGAACTTATTTTACTGGAAATCATTTTTACCAGCTCCTATTTATCCTGCACAGCTAAATCTCACAAACTGACCTCAAATTTAGTTGAAGCGTTGAAATGAAGGATGGGTTTCCCATCCTGGGGTATCCCAGTGATGAAGTGGGGATTCCCAGCCGGCGGTATCCCTTTGACGATGTGGCTTGGGTCAAGCAGGCGTTATTACTTCTTTTCGCACACTTATCTCAAAAAGTATAGCTGATTTAAATAAAATAATTTTATATATTTATTTAGCGCTCAAAATTTAGCTTAAATCATTTCCAAACTCCAAGGCAGCAAAAATAAATATTTCTTTTCTTTTTGGACTAAGCAATAAGTTGTTGGACTGTTGAATTTGAATCTGGAGTCATTCAACAAAATTAATTGGTGTGCTTTGATATATTCTCAAAAACAGAGAAATTTTCGTACTTTTTCGGTAGTGGTCGGTTTGTGGTAGTGAAAAACATAATTTTACCGCTTATACAGAAGACTACAGGTATCACAATCTAAGCTCAAATGTAGCTCTGTGCGTCATAACGTTCTCGAGATACATCACTACAAAAATATAACTTTTTTTTCCAAAAAGTGATATTTTAAGTTTCGGGTCAATATTTGAGCCAAATTTTGGTAAACATACTGATCCTACGAGAAAAATGTTCAGGAGTAAAGCTGAAACAAAACTTTTTAACTCTAATTATATCACACAACGATGCATGAGGAACAAATAGTTGACTCATAATTTTAAAGATATTAAAACATTAGAAAATTTAATTTTGGTATGATTTGATCTAAACCTTTTTAATGACTTGAATACTTCACGTTTTTTTACAAAAAAATTATATTTGTGTTTTTTATTTAAGATTATAATTGTAGTGAAATAATATTAATGATTATTTACTTAACTATGTACCAAAATGTGAGCGAATCTTTATTTCTTCACAAAGAAGTGTTACATATATCTTCGGTAACAAGAAAAGGCACTGATAAGCCTACTACGAAACTCGGAAAAGAAATTTAAAGTTAAATTCTTTAAAATAGTGCCAAGCGTGATAAATTTGTGCGAATTGTGTTTTTAATCACATTTCTGGACGCGAATCACAGTTTCCACACCCGCTGCTACGATTTGCTGCCGAAGCAGCTACGTTGACTATTAAATGATTTGTTTAGCAAACCGAAATGTTAAACTAAATAATGGAATGACTTCGACAAAAGCAAAAAAGACTAAGAAGTACTAAATCCCATCCTTTCGACCTGATTTTCGTCAAATAATTTTATTACAATTCTGTTCATCTAGTTAAAATTCATTAAACTGTAAAAACTATAGAGTTTATCTTTGTCGTTGTGATTTTTGGTTCACGCCATCCACTACAGATGGCATTGCCGTGGTTAAAATTCCCGTTCCATGCGACTTCCATTCCATCCACGAAATCACTCCTACCATTTTCCGTATACCGAGAACTAAGATGTTACACATCAAAAACGTTGGTCAACAAGGTCTTTTTCGGGCGCGCATGGGTACAGAAGGACCCTGCATTCCAGAAGGCCCTATGGCTTATGGCTCTACCTCTAGAAGATTTGTAAGAAAAGAAATGGCGAAAAAAAGTGAGATGGTTGAATTTGAAGAGTTTATTGCAGGTGCAACATGTACACAGTTAATTAAGTTTACCTTGAACAGGTGGCTGAATTTGTTACCTAGATCTTCTTCCTCTTCGACATCGTGGCTATGTACATAGCTGCAGGTTGCTTCCCACGGTTCACACATGTTAGAGCAGTACAGCCCAGTCTTCTTGCACCTGTACATTGCCGTTGCACACATTTTTTTGCACTTGTATGCACTAAGTTGTCAGGTGCATGGAGCTGGTTGGAAGTAATGGACTGTAGGCCGTTGATTGTATGCCTCCACACAAACTTTCCTGGCTTTCCCCCCCCCCCCCCTGACACTGGCTGACCCATCCAGAGATGCACTTGCACATAAATGCGCATAAAACGTTGGTGTGATCTAGCTCTGGTTTGGGAGAAGAGTGGCCATATTTGAAGTGGAGTTATAAGTTACAGACTTACAGCACTTGTATCACAGCTCATCTCAAGGCACTTATACTACACAAGACAGCTATAAATTTCTCGCCATCTGCGAAGATAGTCTGGACATCAATGTATTTGTTACGTTTTTTTTAAGGATAGCAACAGAAGGTTGACGTAGAGGTTTTCGACTTGCCTTTGTTAAACAAGGCAGATGTAACATATGAGGTGTTAAATGAGATGAAATATATGAGGTGTTAAAACAAGAATGTTATGCTAACCTAGTTTTTTCACAATACAGCACTTTATTTGGCTCCTAAAATCGCTAAGACACATAAATGCCTATTTAATGCAAAGCACACAAATTGGATTATTTTTAAGTGTTAGCTATTAATACTGTAAATACGCAAATATGAACGTACTGATACGAGTTATAATTTGGGGAGAACTGGGTTACTATGGGATAGCCCAATTAAATTTTATTACAGTTTTATTTATTACTAATATTTACATAAATAACTGTATTTCAAAATTCTCGATCACAAATCACAAGCACATAAAAATCATTATTCTCAAGTCAATCAATGTTTGTCAAGTTACAGAGTTCGCACTCCTCGCTAGATCTAGGCTTTCCTTACCTCGTGCCTCTCCACACACACAGTCTCGCGCCACTCTTACGCACTCTCGATCCTGTCGCTCCACATCGCACCACTCTCGATGGTGGGGGGGGGGGGGGGTGTTTGTCTCTCTCCCTTTTCGCTGATGTCGCGCTTCCTCCACTCGCGGAACTCTCGGAGCTCCGGAACTGTCGCCGAACTCGTCGCAGGACTCACCGCGGAACTCACGTGGCACACACCGTAGAACTCTGTCAACAAGATCTCGCCGCACTCGCAGCACTCACGGCACTCATCTTCACTGGACTCTGTCACCCAAACTTCCGCAGAGGCCGTCGTCGCTGCTTAAGTAGTCTGTGGCGCCCTTCTCGAACCGACTAGAGCAGCTGTGACGAGTCGCACCATCCCGGGCCGACCCAATGCCCAAAGCGTCAAGCGGGAAGCGGATGGGAAGTGTGGTAGCAACGAAACTTGTAATCCGGCCATGCACACGTGGAATGCCTTACGTCACTGGACAGCGCATGACGTCAGTGGCCGTGCGGGGTCGCCAGCCAGCTCCGAGCCTGACGCGCTTCGTGGTCCTAACTGCGTTCGTAACATTACAATTAACTAGTGTTTTTAAAGAAACAACCGTTGCATTGAAACACAAATGGGCATACAACCATTACATAACATAAATTTTAATATTAAAACATAAAGTTTTTCCGAGGGCTACCGATATCTTAACATTTGAGGTGCTACACTTAATTTCATAGCTATGAATCCTGTTTAATAATTTTAAATACAATATACAGGCATAAGCAAAATACAACGTTATTCAGACGAGCATGATTAAAAAATCAATGACTCCAATATGAAGTTGTAACATTTGTGCATTCGCACATTTACGTCAAACATCTGTAAAATAGTTTTCTCCGCAGTAAAGTGTTGTACGAGTAATGAAAAAATACGAGAAAAAAATTACTGTTTGTTCACGAGTCACATTATTAAAAAAAAATTAGCTCTGAATATGACTGACATTCAGATATCATTACAGAAGAATACCTTATATTCAATAAGCGCATTGTAAGCTCCAATTTCTTTGAGGACAACCACCTGGCGTGTACACAAAAGAATCAGTTGAAGGCCACTTCAGGGGTTTTTCCTTAACTTGCCTCCTCTTTATTGGACTATAATAGTACCTTAAAATAATTAATACCTCAATACTTAAAAACAACTATTATAATTTACTACGTAATTACATTATAATATATTATATAGTAATTAAATATAATATGACTATAATAGGCCTAGGGCTATGTGCAAAATAAAGGTTCAATTTTTAAAGAGTTTGTATCAAATCATCCCAAAATACTACGTTCTCATTTTTTAGGTTTTTTCTTCAAATTATTAGTCAACCATACGTAGTTTTGTGATAGAATAAAAATTAAATAGATTTTTTACTAACTTCAGTCCGGACAATTTTCCTCGTAGTATCAGTATGTTCCCCAAAGTTAGACTCAAAATTTGATCCAAAAATTCAAATTTCACTTTTTTTAAAAAAATGATAAATATTTGAAGAGCTGTATCTCGAGAACTATGGGATTCATAGGGCTACAGTTGAGCTCAAATTGTGGAAAAATAAGACTTCTTTAAAAACTGTAACAGTTAGTTTTTGATGCCACATATTCTGTTGAAATTATAAGCGAAAAACAAGAAAGAACAAAAATTTTTCTGTTTTTTTTTTCGAATAACTCAACACGCACCAGGAAATGTTGTTGGATTTGTATTCAGAATCCCAAAAAACAAAAGTAATGACAACAAAACCGACAAGTGTTTTTTTTTTTGTTTTTTGTTTTTTTTGCAACGAGAGGAAGTTTTTCGACACTCTTTGCCTGGGTTAATTTTGTGGCTATGAAATGGATGAAGTATACATAAACTATTAGTGCGAACAGTGCATTGCTGCGTTACGAGTATCTCTTACAAAACCACTTAGGTACATGATTTGATTTGGTTTATTACAAACGTATTTTATAAATAAAATATTATCCTTTGTTAAAATTTCGAAATTATATAATATTCTCGGAGCAAATATTTCAAATTATTCGAAGTACGTTAAATCTGCACTCCAAAGCCTATTCAAAAGCAATACATGCTGCTAAAAGCGCATACAAAACAAGTGAATGAACAACTTTTTTTATCCATCTTCTATGCACTTGATCATAATCCTTTAGAAGTTCCTCTTTATGTGGGAAAAAGCAATCGTGCACATTAAAAATTAATATTTTTATTCTGTTACGTGAATATATTTAAATGGAAGAACAGTGACATATGCCAGAGTGCTTATTTTTTACAATAATCGAAAATATGTTGCCCTTTAACAGAAAAACAACAGCAAAGACGACCATAAAAAAAGTTCGCGACACAACAAAGAAGAAAACCGCGAACACAAAATACTTGCTATCACAAAACAAATGTGACGCTTCGGGAAATCCGATCTGTTACCGCAGTGTTACACATTTGCAGAGCGATTGTGAATACACATATAAATGCGAGGTCTATACCGCTTAAACCACCTAACCTGATTGGCTGTGTAGGCTGTGTAGGCTAGAGTCAAATTTTTTTGGTGGGGTTTTTCCGTGATGATATTCGTTCTTTTTTTATAGCAAGTTTTCTCTGCGTTTGCATTACAAGAATGAATATAAACTGAAAAACGCCATGATAGTTTCAACTAATAATATGACATAACTAATTTATCGTTTAAAGTTGTAAATTTCCTTTCATCGGCGCAAAGGTAGCTCATTAAAATATTAAGGAAACATGTGTGTGTGTGTGTATCTTTTGACAGTATTGTTACAGTTAAAGTGCAGAAAAGGTTTAAACAATAAACGCCTACGAGTTCGCTCGGTAGCATCTAGTCAGAATTAACATCAGACATTTCACTAATTTATATTCAATGTTTAATTGAAGTCAATTTGGAATGTCATACATCAGAAAATTGCCATCCTATTAATATTAAAAACGCGAAAGTTTGTAAGTATGGATGGATGGATGTTTGTAACTCTTTCACGTAAAAAGTACTGAATGGATTTCAATGAAATTTGGCCTACAGATAGCTTATAACCTATATTATCACATAGACCCCATATTAATATAAAATTCAATCCCTAAGAGAGTGAAAAAGTGATAATTTTATTTTATAACAGAAAAAATCATAGGTCATAGACATACATATAGTGAGTGAGTGTCATTTCTCCATGTCTGACACACGATCATACACATAGTAAGGTCTGGCAAATTAATATTTTTCTCCTTGGTGAGACCAGACCGCTTAGTGGAGCTCACAGCGGCTAGCAAAATAAAGGCGCTAATAACAGTTTTGTTCTTAACTTCGTCAATAGATAGAGTTGCCTTGAATTTTAAACGTACCATCGTTTGATGCGTTTGTCGTGTCTTGAATTTTCGTTTGTTTGTGCCGTATGCGTTCCTATACCATTAATCCCTTTCGATGAAATTTTGGTGATTTGTTATGCGCATGCCCATGAAGGTTACTAAGACGGTATTACTATTATTCAATAGTTGGAGCATGAATCATGTCAAAAAATGTGTTTATTTCATTTCATATAGCGGCACTTCGTCTGTTTTTGTTGTATAAGTGCGCAAGCATGACACAATTTATTTAAATATAAAAGAGAGACTGAGATAGATTGATATATATAGAGTGAGATAGAGACGGAGAGATAAGTTGAGATAGAGCGAGGTACAGAGAATGAAATGGGTTAGATAAATAGATATACCTATAGATGTATATAGCTATATAGAGACTTATATATAGAAGATATAGAGATAGTGGGAAGTATATATGTAGATATAAAGAGATAAATAGAGATAGAGAGATACATAGATGTATATAGATGTAGATAGAGATAAATATATATAGAGAGATGGATAGATGAATTGTAACTTTAAACATATTACAAAACAAAACTGGATGAGGCATTGCAATGCATGCCGAGCATTATCTAGATAATGGAATCTTTTCAATATTAGTAATCTCTTATTTTTCAGCTTTTTTCTATATTGCTTCATAAAGTCTAAATTACATACAGACCAGGTAAATAACTATAAACTGCAGAACAACGTCTGTCGGGATCAGAAAATGATAGAAATTCATTTTCACACTTGACATTCAAATTAAGAAGACAATTACTAACTTCACCCTGTGTTCAGCCCGGACAACGCCGGGTATTGCAGCTAGTTGCCAAATATTTGTTAAAATAAAGTCTTTCGGTTTATTTTTCCCTCCTTCTATTTAAAATATTAATATTTTTCACTTAGTACCTACCCTATCCGATCGTAATTAAAAACTGAATGCTATATATTGATCCTGTGTTTTTGATTATTTTACTCACTTACTGCATTCATGAGTATCTGTGACACTTCAAATTCAATGTGTCTTATTTTTAATAACAGTTCATAGGCCAATGAATGAATTCTATTTTAATAAAAAATATTGTATCGTATTTTTGAACCAAAGAATTTTTTCAAAAAGTTTTAAAATTCCTAACTAGGATATATTATTAGACACTGTGACTACAATTATTTATATTATATTTATTTGCTACGCCATCCTGAATCACCTTAGTATAAAAAATAATTTAAAATAAAATAAAATTTGATCGCCGTTTGGAGGAAAATAATTTATTTGAACGTCTTTTGCATAAAACAGTTCCGTCAGATAAATTTTACTATTCATGCTGTAAAATATGTATTTTTATGGCTCATTCAAGCAATATTAAAAATGGCACAGCACTGGTACTTCTTATAAAAATCTAACATTAAATGTTTTAAATAACACAATCTAGAAATAATGTCCGTACTGTAATAAATAATACAATGAATAAATAGCCCACTATTCATTGTTCGAATTCAGTTAGTCGGTGAGATACAGTTAATGATGCTAAATGGAACTAAGCATTTATTTAAATAAAATAATTAAATCCATGAATTAAATAAAATCATTAAACTGTTTGGCATTGGCTTTAATCATGACTGAATTCGATTTTTAAACTCTTAAATATTAAGTAAGTAAATTTTAAATAATAGAAAATAATTTGATATTTGTATATTTTTTTTCCAAAATAAATACAATAAATTGTTAAAATTTGTAAAGAATTTTCAGTGTTTTACTATTCTGAAATCTTTATTTAATTAATTAAATATTTAAAAATAACTTGCGAAGTTATAACATGAATTAATTTTACAGTATGAACAGTAGAAATCGTAGTGGGAAAACATATTTTCTCCAAAAATATTGCATTTCGATTTACTTTAAATTGTTTTTAATATTATGATTATTAGGAATAGTTCAAAAAATTTGTAGCAGAATTTGTATTCACAGAAAATAATAATATGGTACGAGTTGAAAATTCTTAAACTTTTAGAAAAATTCTCTAACTCGAAAACAACGCCATGAAATTATTTTTTTTTTTATTCGTCATTAATTGGCATATAAAGAGTTTTCGGCTGGAAGTTGAGTTTTGGGACAGCTTGTGTAGAATAAAAGTAAGAATTCAACTAACAGCGTCTGTTAGAAATTAACCACGAAAAAAAAAGACGTGATGTAAATGTGCTTCCAATGGCTGGTAAAGTACGCGTTCATAGTTAAAGATGAAAAATTTTTTATTACAAATAATAGATGTGTTTTTAAGTCATTATTATAAACATCTGAATAAGATTTTATTTAAAAAAAATATTTGTCTTAATATAATAATTTTTAAATAATTTGTGACACTAACAAGTTAAACTAATGCATAATTATTTTAATGAAATCATCCTACAACAGCATAAAGTTTTTCGTTAGCTGTAAACTTCATTTCATTTTTATAAAATATAATTACAATACTATCTTAATATTTTTTTAATGTTTTAGTGATGTTTCATTTTGAAATCTTGCGTAATAACTAATTTAACTAATTCAGTCGTGCTTCGAGAATTTTTCCTCCATACCTATATAATTTTTTATTTTATTTTGAATTATTATTAATTGTATGAGAATTAAATACCGATGACAAGAAAACATAACAGTATTATTATTTTTTTAAAATCTTTAAAACTACTACTTGCAATGAAAATATTGTTCAATTAAGATTTTCAAAGACATATGCTTGCCTCGGGAAGCACTTTTGACTACGTCATTTGTTTTCAATTCATACGCGTGATGAATGGGCAGCTGGTATTTATCGGTTAGGTCTGAACACATACTGTTTTAATTATTCCTATTTCTAAATAACACAGTAGTCATAAAATCTTATTCTCCAATAAATATCATATAGTTTCCAAATAAAAAAATAAAGGAATATTTTTACATGTGCTTCACCTTTAACGAGAAATTAGCAACCATTGTTTTAAAATGCTTTAACGTGATGACGTTTTTAGTATTTATTACCCCCTGAGATTTGTTAAATATGTAAACTTGATATTATATTCACCCAAAAACCACTTAACTGTTAGGTTGTTATTCCTTGAATAAACGAGTATTTTATAAATAAAGTTATAAATTACTCCTTTTAATTCAACGCTTATTTACAAAAAAGGCCATAACAATATTGTAAAGTTAGCAATCTCACGGTTGTAATCTTTCAACCTATCTTCTTTTCACTTCACTATCTAAATTTATTCTGGCTACCTATTCTTCTTGTCTCTGTCACCATTTCTTGTTGATAACACATGTTCGAGTTTCTTTCCCCTTTACTTCTCTGTCTTTGTGCTACTAAAACACACACTGTTTCTCTCTCCGGAGTGGCATGGAGGTAGCCACGGGGTCATTCCTGCCCTGCCATGCGCCGGATGAAGCCTGGGATCGCTGTATTCCCACCTCGGAGACATCCCTCGGTCCCGAACAATCAGCGCGCAGAGGCCTCTAGCGGCAGAAGCGAGATTTACTTCACGCACCGTTCCATTTCCCGAGATCAAGCATGTTGCGATTCTGTTCGCGTGCTATCTCAAGGAATGAGTGCTCTTCGACAGCGCGTTTGTTTGTATAACTTATGATTCATAGAAAGTACTTTCTGATGTAAAATTTATAAATTAAAATGAAGTCACAAATACTCTTCGCCAAGCAAAACTGTCTTGTCATGATTTGATTTCCAGCAAAAGTTTTTTATAATCGTATTTTTAATTCATTAACGGTGCAATTTTTTTTTTCCTTCAGCACAGGCTCATGACTACCGAAGCTGCATAAAATTTAAAAAATATATATATTTTTTTCTTTCACAACATTATGTTTAGTTTGAATCAGTTTTTACCGTTTATAAATGCGATTAAGCAAATTGACAGAATATTTCCGTACACTTTCTGATAGTTTACAAATATATTTAACAGTAAACATTTCACTAATTGCTGTGAAAACGATGCTCGTGTTTAATTTACAATAAATGCATAATATTTAAAATGTTATTTAGATATGGAAAACCTAAAAATGCACGAAATTGCCGTGCATTTATATACGGAGAGAATTAACGTAATTTCCAATTACTGACGGCAATTGGTTGTATAATAATTAATCATACCTAAATCTTTCAATGATTAACTATTAAATTTAATGTCTGCCAGATAATAACGAAAGCGTTATGTAATAAATATGTCATAATAATTCTAACTAGCTAATTTTCAAGTCATAAACAGGTTTGTCATATTCCTAATAAACAAAACCCTTAAACAAGAATATCTTTTTCCAACCTGGACTTAATTTATTTGCACTTAAATTAATAAAATATGGATAAAGGTTTTGAAAACAATAAAATATGATGATCACACTTACAACCTGAGAAATGTATTGGTGACTTTTATAACTAAATATTTCTCTGATGTCTAGATGTGTATATAAATATTATTTGCGTTGATAAAAACCTATCAAAAGTTTGTGAAAGTTATAAGAGTGCTTAAATAAATGGTTAATATGGTTTATGCTCAAACTATATAAATTATAATACAATAACTAAAAAAGGAGGTGAACTTTATTGCAATAAATGATCCAAAAATACCCACAAAATTTTCTTGTCAGTGTCCAAAATCTTTTATCTCCAACGTAATCATTCAAGCCAACAGATAAATTAAACCCTTCATTCTAGAGAGCGCAGAACAAAACAAAAAGGTAAAAAGTATTGTTTTTTCAAAGAGATTAAAAATTATTTAAATTTCGAGGTGAAACTTCATAGGGAAAGATGGGCGTAAGATTTTAAGCCTGAATTATAATGAAACGTTTTCGTGAAACGTTGTGAAAAGTTTTCTGAAGCTAAAGGTTAGCGGACGGTGCAGAGAATTCCCGGGCCTCGTTTCCTTGAGCGGGCCACACGTGGTGGCGTGTGGCTCAGGTTGCACCCCGCCATGCTAACAGGGATAGGAGGGTTGCGGCGGTAGGAATCTGCCTGCGCCTGACGACATCCGACTTGCTGGCATCTAGTAAGGAAGTCTTTTAGCAGAGGGTATCACAACGTGGTTTGAGCTTATTGTTGTTCACTGCGTCAGAGGCTATATTCAAAAGAAAATGGTGTTCTTTCAAGCAGGTATTATTTTAATTAATTTATGCTTATCAGTATTGTTAAACAGTGCTATATGATAGTTTAAGCTGTGTAACCAAATAGTTTTTTCTGGTATAATTCTTTTCACGCTGTAGTTAGACAGGGTGAATATTTGTAATGAATTATTATTTGATTAAATAAATCACACACCTTATTATAATTATTAGCCCACGAACTTGTAAATATGTTAAGTACAACTAATAACATGCTAGTTTAAAAAATGTTTAAATAAACCCCGTGCGTGGAGTATAATTGTTTTTTCACTTTGTGGCAAAACTGTTATAATGTAAAGAATTACCGTGAGATATGCCCGTGACGTTGAGTTTTCGCGTTGTGGAGTGGCGGACATGTTGTCATTTTTATACATTCGGCGGCATAACATTATAAATTCCTATGAATGCAATGCAAAGCGTCTATTGGCAGAATCCGTTGCACTATAAATCAATGATGAAGTCATATTTGCAGAACTGCAAAATCATTCTAGAAAAATGATCGACCACATCTAAACTGTAGATTATATATAATTCAATTAAAAATTAATATATTATAATATATCGTAGTTTAAAATTTACTAAAACAATTTTCATTACTGTGTAAGTATTTCAAGAGTATTGTTAATTAATCAACATTGAATAATCAATAAATATTAATATCCTTTCATATTATTGGGATATGAGAAATAATTTTGTAAATTAATGTTTATTTATTTATTTCTATTTAAAAAAATTAATAACAATTACAAAAAATTTTGGATTCTTAAATAGGTGAAAAATAAATGAAAACCAATAAACCCCGTTCTGGTTATCTTGCTATTAAATTGTATTAAGCGTGTTCTGATTAATATCAAGTAATATTATAAATATGATTGAGAATAAATTTTATCGAAGTAGATTTACTTTATTAACGTATATAAATTATATTTATGATTGTTTTCATGTTATAGTAGGCGTACTGTAAATATTAATAAAATATTTTATGGTTTGGTTATTTCTACATTCATTAATAATTATTGTTAATTAATCATTTGTGATATTCTGAGCAGTTATTTGGAAGTAAATTATAAATTTTGTAAGATCATGTTTCCTTATAAAATTGTCTTTCTCTCTTTTTCTATCTCTGCGTTTTATCACTTACGATATACTTACGAGTCGAGGTTTGTATTGCCAAAGAAGTTTCACTTCTATCACGTGTATTGAGTTACATACGCTCTTTATTATTTCAAAACTTACATGGTTTTTCACAAATAACATTCACTTTTCAAATTTAACATATTTTTCTAGCATATCAAAGAAAAAGTTTTTATTCCATATGTAAAAAATGGTATATAATGGTCCTGAACAAATATTTTGAGTTTTGAATATTACGTAGGATATTCATATTGGCTACTTAGTCTACAGTTTCCCTTTATTGTTAAACAAATAATTATAAGCAGGTTTACATTTCCAAAGCATGTTTGAGACTTTATTTAACGTTTATGTGATCTATTTTGTTTAATATATTCAAAATGTTAAATTATTTTAAATATTTAAAGTAATGTGGATCACAAAATAAATTCATTTAATTTTACTAAACGTAGTTTTCAAAGAATGTTTCATGTATCGTGTGAATTCAACTCAAATAAACCAAATGTATTATTTCATATGTATCTATAATTAAGAATGCAGTATCACATGTAAAAACGTAAACACTGAATTTTTCATTTAGCCAAGTTGCCTACCAAATACGTAAACAACATTGTTATTTATATCAAAAGCATTATATATATATAATTTATGTCAAGAGAAAAATGTAAATCGATCCACAAAATTGGTGAGATAAAAATTAATATTAAATACATTTATAATATTTATATTCCAGGACATTAATTAAAAAAATTTAATTAACAAAAAAACTCTTCATTCAGATGACTTTCATGGGTTGGATGGAAGTTAATATTTTGTTGACCAAGAAATTGGCATTATCCGTAACATCCAACGAATACTTCATGTGAAAATGATGCTTATTTTTTTTACCGACTACATAAAACATCGATTTTAAAAAAGTATAAATTATTGTAAGTCCTTGCCGTCTTTTAAAAGAATTTGTAAGTGTGGCTTAATATTAACAAATAAATTCACTGACGGCGCTTTTATGCTCTGTAAGAGTTTTTTGTTGATATAATTATTCCCAAACAAGCAGGATATAAATTTAATCCGGCCTGTTATTTTGTGTAAATCCTACATATATTATTTTTGCCCGGAAAATAAATGGGATACTTTTTAACTTTTAAGACTATTCGTTCATTTAAGTGAAAAATTTATATCCCAATGATAAATTGGATTTGTACCAACTTTTCATTTGTGGGTTTATGTTGTACATTCTAGTATTCATCCTTTAATGCAATGGTAATAAATTGTATTTTTTCTTACTCATTCTATAATATTTTTGTTATTTTAAATATAATTAAAATATTGTATTAATATCTTTATCAATTTAAAAAAAAAATATTTTAGTTTAGTTTAAATACGACATATTAATGTTTAGGTTTAGGAAATGATAAATAGTTACTAAAAAGGTTAATTAAAAAATCAAGAACTTATTGAAATACTGCCTGAAGTGCAATACGTATTTATTTATTTTTTCTCGTCTGTTTCATTTTACAGCTTCTTCTTTAACGGCAGCCTTTGCAGTTATTTTGTTTTATTTTAATCAGCTGTCGTCTCTATCTACCTGAAGGAGGGAAAAAAAACTAGCGCCTGAGAGACGCAGTCCGCTTGTCTCCGCTGCTATGCGGGGCTGCATACGCACGACAGCGCAGGATGAAAAGAGGTTTTTTTTTTTTTTTTTAAAGAGTCTCCCGCGTCGCGTGACGACGAAGCAAGATGCGGCGCGATTGAGGTCGTGGGTGAAGGGTTGGAGGGTGGACCAGTGCTCGTTTTTATTCCACTGCAGCGCGCAAATGGTGTGTCGGCGGCGTTGAAAAAACCACGAGTATTGATCCCCGCCGTGAAGAGGACGGGAAGAAGCGGAGACCATAGCTAGGGTCCGCTAATGAAACAGCACACCTAGGTTTGAGAAAAAAAAAAGGTTTTCTCTACGAAACACTCGCACGTGCTGGTACCAGGCTGAGCTTGCCTTCACAAAATTAAGATTAAAAATAAATTTACACATATTCTGTACATTCCAAAATTTCAGTAAAGTACTGAATATAGAACTTCCATGAGCTAAAGAGGTAGTATCATAAATTATTTTTGTTCTAAAATTTCGTGGTAGAGAAAACCATTAAAATGTGTGTTCTTCAGAGTTTTGAGAAAACATAATTTTTATTGATTTTTTAATGATATACTAGAAATAAAGCGGATAAAAATGAACGGTAATCAAAAAATATAAACCTCGTGAGTTTTACGATCTCAGTATAATGCTAGGACTTTTACAAAAAGTTTCCTTTAAGTTCTTAAAAAAATTAAATTATGCCTCTCTTAGTTGAAAAAACCCTTTATACAGAATTAAAAATTCTTATATTACGAAATAATGTTTAATCAAAAGCAGAAACAGAAAATATAAGAAGCAGAATAATTATGGATATTACCTCCTTAAAAAAAACACAACCTAGATCCTGACTAAACTTAACTACATTGTCTAAATAAAGTTGTAAATCAACCTATTTTCACAATGTTTTTTTTTTCAATTAACTACAATAAAATGTTTAGGAAATTCACACTGCGTAGTCACGGGTAAATTTTTATTGATTAGTTAGAATTGGAAATGATATAGTTTTATTTATATCCTTTTAGATTAAAATATTTTTATTAAATTAAGAGGATTATTCATTTTATTCACTCAACCTCATAATATATTTTTTAATGTTTCTTGGAAAATTTTACGACAAATTTCACTGAATAATTTTATTCTGGTTTGATCATGCAGATAAGAAAATTGCACTAGTAATCATGTAGTAATCATTTATATTTTAAACACTAATAATTAAACATACAATAAAAAGAAGGAACGTAATGCGCCTGTTTCCTTAATTGTATTGTATGTTTTATTATTATTGTTCAAAATATAACTTGATTCATTCTATGTTTAAACTTATATGTAAAATTTTGAAAGGAACAAGTTGAACCATGCAGAGCGGGGCATAAAGTAACTCCATTGTCACGGGGTTTCCTATTGGCCTGCGTCCGGGGGCGGTGGGTGACCTTGCCTTACGGTCCGAAGGGTTGACTGACCCGGTTTCTTCTTCGGTTCCGGCCAATAGGGAATCAGCATCCAAGGCCAACTCACTGTTAACTTTTAAAACTGTTTCTTCAAGAACTTGAGAAATGTAAAATCTAATCAGCTAAGATTATGTTAAAGGGACAACAATATAATGTATGCAAAAATTCAATAAGATCATAATAAAATTCTCCCCACTATCAAGTAATTTGGCCACGGAGGCGGGGCCTAGGGTAGGCCATGAGCTCTTATTGGTGGACCGGGAGAGGTCCGGGGGCACGGAAGGCATCCACGAGAGACAAGGGAGTCTGAATACCGCCTCGAAGGCAAACAAACGTGTTCGGCCTTCGAAGGGTCTCGGCACTGTTTAGTATTTGCGTCATTTCTGAGGTTTGAAGCAAATGAGCCAGCCCCAGGATATTTTATCAGTCTTCCTAGGAAACAATTTAGCCAAATAACATGAGCAGCCATTTAAAATACTACAAGTATTTTATTCCACTAAACCCCGCAACCATTCTCGTGATCACTCAGTAGCAGCCGGAGCAAAATACAGCAACAGGTGTAGTTCGTAGTTAAGGGCGGGTTGCATATGGCGTACCAACGTTAGGACCTGAAATCGCACGACTCTGAAGTTACGGTTCGTGGGGTAGGTACGTGAAGAAGATAATTCTTCGGCAGCCGAGGGTGGCTGGCGAGAAACAAATAGCTGCCGTCCAGGGACGTCATCTGGAATAACAACCAGAAGACGCAGACGGTGGAATGGTGAGCCAGTTACAATAAATTTAAGCAGTCGCAGCATCCAGGACGGTGCAAGAAGCAGCAGAAATAAAAGTGTTTTGTGTAGCTATATTAATTTTCAGGGGCGTTGGTATAGCATGCCACTCCGAGGTTAAAAATTTTAAAAATGATTACTCGCAGCCACATTAGTGTAATGAACGGCGGGGGTTTGTTGGATATGTCTATAAATCCCACTTCGGAACTACCGATCAACGAACAGGTAACTACACCAGAGACGTTAGAAGCGAATAATACTATTACCGGACGAGTAGAGAACGACAGATTCGTAAAGCTGAACAAAAGGGTCACTGACGTCAATATGGAAACATTAGGTACGGGTTTCATAGAACATGTAAGGCAGGAGGAAATTTGTGAACGGAGGGCATAAGATTTGGGAACAGGTACAATTTATCTCATAGCAGGCGGGGGTTTGTTTGATATGTCTTTCCCTATGGGGAAAGAGCGTTAAACCTGAGCCAGGCAGGAATGTCAAGGTCACCAAACAGTAGTGTGACAGGTGGAGGAGAAGATATATGAGTTCACATAGGGGAAAAAATAAGAGACTAATTTGCGACAAATGCATATAAAATTAGACCAAACCAATTCTAAAGTTATTAAACTAAACCAAAAATTGGAAGTACAATAAAATGAGTTAGGAAAGAGAGTACGTTCGATAGAAAAAAAACACTACTACTCTACGTAAAACAGTAGAAGAGCATCAGAGTAAGCTTGAGGAAAGTGTTGTCAATGTGAAATCATATGTAGGCCAAATTGAGAACAGTTGTGCAAAGAATGGGCCGGATGTGACTATATTGCGCACAAGACTTGAGAACGTAGAAGCAAGAGAAAACGAACTTGTAAACACGGGGCCGCCTCAAAAACAGCAGGAAACACGACACAGATGATCTCACTGCCGAACATAGACCGACTAGTGCCGAGGTTTAGTGGAACTAAAGGCGAAACACGACCCATAAGATTCATTAAAAGAATGGACCGGTATATGAAAAGCGTTCCAAGCACATGCGGAGTTAAAACAGAAAGCTTTTTATCGCGTTTGAGAGGCTCAGCAGAGTCATGGGCGCAGATCGCATGCGAAACATGGGAAAATTATGAAGATGCGCGGGCATCATTTATGCGTAAATACTGGTCACTTCAAGTATAATACTTATTCGTACAATACTTATACCAAAGTCGGTACATCCGGAATGCTAACATGCCGGTGTCAGAATACCTTCGAGAGATAATAGAGGAATGTGAGCAATTAGAGAATACTTTTCCACCAGCAAGATTAGTACACCACTTAACAAAACATTTACCCAAATATTTACAGAATGCAGTAGTTACGGCAGGCGAAGAGACACCGGCTATGTTAATGGTCGTGGCCAAACGTTTAGAAATGTAAAATCCAGTCAGTGTCCGGGACGAGACGAGTACTAGAGACCGCAATTACAAAGACACACGATCGGACAGTCGACAAAGATATGAAGGAAAAACCAGAATAAATAAGGGAAGATCAGGGAGCTCTCACAGCCTAGGATACCGCGGGGAATACTCGAATAATAACGAGAAGCCACGAGCAGACTATTCGGAGAGAAAGGCGGTTAACCGAAACGTGAAACGTGATGATCACCAATTGATGATTCACATGGAGCCGAAAAACTCTTAGACAACAGCCAATACCATCTCACTCGGCTGGGGTGCATATTGGAAAAAGAGGCGAAGTTAGGCGTGACCACTTGTCAGCTGCATATTGTCATGGAAGAAGCGACGCGTGAAGAGGACTGGCAGGTACCAGGGGTTAGAAAACAAGTCACTGTGCCAAAGACACATTGTTTGGAAGTCAGAATTATAGGACTACCTGGAAGTGCCATTGTTGACACAGGCGCGGAAGTATTCCTAATAAATCACACCTTGTTGAAACAAATCATGGCGATGGGCCGATTAGAGGTAATAGTTGTTCTGCCAGTTGCAAACGTGAAAATATCTGGCATTACAGGAGCTATGAATACAACGGCTCGTCATCAAGCCGTTGTCGAGGTAGAAATTAGGGAAGTGACTCTTTTGGTTAACTTCCTTATAGTAAAAAATATCAAAATTGACTGCCTGATTGGTATATATACCCTTTTAAAACATAACACACAACTAAATTTTCGGGAACAAATGGTTCAGTTTGTTGTAAACAAAACAGCACACCTGTTTACATGGTCTGGGACCGAGTGTCCACATGTTAACGAAGTTTTCGAGAAGCAAAATGGGAGCGGAGGGCGGTTACATACCCACCCTGAGGCTGTGGTAATGAAGTGCATGCGACAGGAATACGACTCGCAACCAGATATCATAGAGCCAGGGTGAAATAACATGATAAAACAAGAACAATACAGGCAATCAAACCGGATTCTTCAAGAGCGTAAAGATCTTTTTTTTTTCAAATCAACACGGATTAATAAAAAGTTATATCTATCAGTTCAAGATTAAGGAACACGAGCCTTTTGTTAACCGAACACATCCGGTTGCTAAATCATTAGAGGTAGCTGTTGAAAGTGAAGTAAAAACGCTACTACAAGCCTGTATCATAGAAAGATGCTCGTCACAATATTTAAACTCACTGGTGGCAGTACCTAAAAAAAAGGGCGTGTCCGCCTCTGCCTGAATGCGAAATACGTAAATGAGATTATTATTCCGGAATGTGAGGCAACCAGACCAGCAGAGTGACGATAAATTTAAAGAAGTAGTCATTCGCTGAAACGAAGATAAATTTACTTGGAAACTTGGTTAGTGTCTAGGGTGTGCGCATCAATCCCGAGCGAGTCCAGGCTATAGTGATTTTCCCACGACCTCGAACAAGAAAGCAGCTTCAGAAATTTTCTTGGGGTAGTTAACTACAATATGAAGTTTGTAAAGGAATATGCGGAAGTAATAGAGCCATTGATTAGGTTGCTACGAAAAAAAGTCGATTGGGTGTTGTCAAATGAACAAGAGGCAGCCTGGGAAAGTGTAAAGGAAAAGTTATGTAAAACTCCTCTCTTACATCATCCAAATTGGGAATGTGACTTCGTTTATCTCAGACGACGCGTCGGGTATTTCCTTAAGGTCTGTACTATATCAGTTGGATGACGCCGGAGAACATTGTCCAATCGCATTTGCTAGCAGGGGCCTCCTAGGAGCAGAATTAAACCGGACCATTTCTGAGAAAGAACTGCTCGCACTTGTGTTCGCATTTCAGAAGTTTAGGTATTTTATCCACGTGAAAATAACTGTTGTGGAGACGGAACATAAGGCCTTAATATACTTGAATAGATACAAGTTGCTACACGGAAGAATTACCCGCTCGATTTTAGCTCTTCAAAACTTCGAACTGGAAATACGATACTCGCCCGCAGCTAAGCAATAGGTCCCCAACACCTTAATGCGATGTCCGATGTACGCCCAGATGCGTGGAGGAGAGCAGCGGAATTTTATGGTCTATATAACAAAAAAATTATCTCGGCACGAAAACAAATAAGTGCGACAACGCTTAATGGACGCCCAGTCCAATGACATACATTTGGGAAAAATAATACAACTGGTTGAAAACGCAGGCAAGGAAGACAAGTTACTCGCTAGTTACATGATTTTAGAGGGGCTATTGTTCCACAAGGCTCAAGATGGGTGCTGGAAGCTATGCATTACGGACACTTTACAATGTGACGTAATACGGGAATGTCATGAACAAATCGGTCACTACTACGCCGAAAAGACCGTAACAGCAGCAGCGAGGGAACATTGCCACTTCAGGAAGGTAAGAAAGAAAACGCGACGAGTGTTGAAAACATGTGACAGTTGTCAGAGCTCAAAACACAACTAGTGGCCCCTCAAAGGATAAGGAGGATCAGTGGAAGCCGAGAAGAAACTACAGTTGTTGGCCATTGATATACACGGGCCACTTTTGACTGGAAAGGAAGGATATAGGTATATATTGGTACTTTTAGATATATTCACAAGGTATGTGAAAATATATCTACTTCACCGGGCTAATGCAAAAGTTGTTGCCTCGAAAGTGACTCAAAACTATAACAATGACATAGGAAAGCCAGTGAAGGTACTCACAGATAATGCTACCGTTTTCTCTGTGTGGGACCCCAAGCTAACGATGTATGAAAGAGATAAATCGGTGCCTACGGTTATTTTGTGGTACCCGGCATTCGGCGTGGGTGACTTTTGTGCCCCTCATTGAGCGCTGTATGAATGAAACTGTTCATTTCGCCACTGGAGCTACCCCATACGAGTTGATGGAAGGAATTCCTTCCCCTCGGTGGATAGAAAAAGTTTTCAAATTCCCTGTGAATGCCGGACGGAACCGTGAATAAACATACCAGTTGGCGCTTGCCAAAGCTCGCCGCCTGGCTCGTTAGAAGAATTTTTCTCTGACGCGTTTTCTATCATTCCGAAAATATTTACATCTTTGATTATTTTGTAATTTTCAATTTAATACCGACTATCACTTATAGCCTATTTCGGCGAATATTTTTACTGTCTCACTTGGGTACTAGCTCCTTTAAAATTACACCTGAATCAATGTCCTAGCAAAACGTGTTTCCACTCTGCAAAAATTCATATCTTTACACAAAGCTAATTCGTAACAATCACGCGCATGCGCCTACACTGGTACGATGACGTCACAAAAAAACACTGCCCGATAAACACGTACAGATATCAAATATACGTTGTGTGCTCAACCACTGTTGACACATTATTAGTCTCGTTATTAGCGTCTCGTTATTAGTATCGTTGTTAAGAGGCCGTGTCAGTAAATGTTTATTTCCAATATTCTGCTCTAGAAGTTCTCTCTTTTAACAGTGAGATTTAGTGGCTTTTTCAACCGAAGGAACTGTAGCCGCAGCGCGTGATAAAGCTACTATATATACCCTTATCACAGGATTAGTGGGAAGGTTGACAGCTCGAGTTTACTCGACGAAAAATGTATCTGGTTCCTCGACAATCTGAGAGGATGACAATCTGACCGGCGGCTCACTAGGAAATTGCGGATGCAGGGATTCAGAATCAAGAAACCTCACTTATACAACTATGGTATGAGTCGAATCTAAAAATTTTAATACTTTAAACGTATCGGAATACAATTAATCTTCAAACATGTGGTAATTATTCTTTATCTGGATGTAATTGTCCGTGATAAATAATGTTAGTTGACATTAAAAAGTATACGAAATTCATCATGTAACGTTTTAAAAGGATAATAACATAAATGCATATGCTTAGATATTGTATATGCATCACACACAATCTAAATACAATCTCACTTAAGTCAGACTACCTAATTTTTTACAATGCACCATCATACAGTTTAACAGAGGTAGGTGAACCTCTTATCGACGTTGTTTCAAAGAATTTAAATTTACAAATATTATACTATTTATCTTAATACGATATGTAGCCTACCTTTATGAATACGAACTTACAAAAAAATTATTGAATTTATCACATTACACTTTAACATTACACAAGACTAAAACACTAACAAAACTTAATTTTATACATTGCTGTAGCATATTAGAAGACGAAATAACTCACAAGACTAACATTAAGAGGGCTGCATTACAAATTTACTTTACAGAGAAGAAAATATCCTTTCAAGATATTTCATTACCTTATTCATTACATAATACTGCCGTTGATGTGATCGTAGATATAAAGTATTTAAAAAATATATTCCATTATGTTTATGTAAATATTTTGAAAACGTTATTGCTTAAAGATGCTCATTATTTAAATAATAACGAATCTTTTACTTTTATGTACTGAACAAACAAAATACTTATAAGTTAATAAGAATAAGCTTAGTTGAGTAACATCTTCAATTTGTATTGAATTCAATGTACATATCGAAAATCATGTACAATGAATGCAACAGATTGAATTCAATAAATATTTGATCTTGTGAAACGGCCATAATATTGATGTAGATTAGGGACCGGAAAAATTCGCGGTTTTGACGGCCTTCAGGATAGACTGCACATTCCCCTGTACACTCGGGCAAATAATGGCAGTTCATTTGCTGCTGACTTGTTAGTCGTCTCAGCTTGTTTGTCTGTGATTCGATCCTTCTTTGGTTGGTGTTTTATAATTGGTTGAGATTCGTCCAGATGAACAGTAAGCCAATAGCAAAATCATCTAAAAGGTATATGTATTTGACTTCTAGCCTATCGCCGAATGAATCCGCGAATTTTTCCGGTCTCTATTAATTATAGATGCTCACATGCATCGTGAGAGTCCGTATAAAGCCTATTACAATTCTATAAGTATACATTAAAATGCTTTTAAAATATACATGTGTAATATAATTAAAACTTGTTTAAGTAAGATCATCACAAAAAAATGAAAATCCTTCAACAGTAAGTGATGTTTTATAAGATTTTAACAAAACACACTTACAATAAGAGAATACTAATCATACCACATAATTCAACACAAAATATACATTCCAGTAGGCGCTACGTAAAAACAACTTCTATTTTTATGCTGATAACTCTGCATTGTTTTATATATATATTTATTTCTAACTTTTAATATTCTCTACACATTAACTGAAATTACTTATTTACAGAGTCTTAGCTAATGTTGGTCTGTACCACATACAGTTCGTACGATATCTCTACGCAAAACACATACAGTTCATTATTAGTAATATCAATTATATTTCATGAACATAATGAAATTAGTATAGGCCCTAGGTTGTTCACTGTTAATTAAGTACTTCTGAAGTATTTTCATTGTGAGTTAACATACATACCAAATGCCATTCTTCCATTAAAGTTACAAAGAAGACAACAAGATAATATAAATATGTATGTAGTACCATATTTTAAACCCCTATTAAATGAATAATAACTCAATCTCTATTCTGGACTATTAAGTAATAATTTTTATTAATGTTATTTATAACTTAAATAAAATGACAACTAACAAATTAGTAAAAAAATATAATTACGTGCGATATAGTGTGACATTTGTACTTGGACGGCAAACGAATATAATAAAATGTCTATGACAATGTTAACTTTACTCATTATTATGGAAAGAAACAAAATGGGCAGATAAGCATATTCTACGCTGACATTTAAAAATGCTCAATTTAAAATGAACATTCCAAGAAAATTTATTTTATATCACCACAAAAAATCAAACTGCGGCGTCATTTTCCCGATGACAAACAAAAAAGTTGTATGGTCGCGAATAATACATTCGTATGGCGTCACATCAGCGGAATATTCCCTTGGCATAAATGTGTGAATTCTGTGGCACTAATGGAGAAGTAAACCTTCGCTCGAACACAAAAACAAATGAACGAACAGCTTTTTTTTTTTTTGATAAGATGTGTAATCGGAGACCCCTGGGGTGGTTGAAGAGTGTCAGGTCGGTCGCCAGACCAGATAGTAAAAGCTCAGGGGCTGAGGATAGAAAAGGCATATCTCCAAATTATTAAGTATAAATGTTGTCATGTAATAGTTAAAGACTTGATTACACCCAGGTTTATAAACCCATCATGATCATGAAGACACTGATCGGAAGGTAATGTGCAATACATTTCAATGGCGTTTTCAGTTTTTGCTAAATAATTATAAATATAAGCAAAATTTCAATGTATCTGGACAAATCAAAATATTGATAATATTATTTTCATCACAGAAATAATATATGATATGATAAATAAATTTGAAAAAAGCGGTGATGTTAAATGTATTGTATACTTTCAGTAGGCAAAATTTCCGGCCCCTACCTCTTATAGACTTTGAGAAAAACTGCCTTTTAAAATAACATTAATATAGATAGGAGCGCAAATTTGTGACACGGCCTCTTAAGAGGCGGGGTTTTGGTGTATGACACACTCGCTAAAGGAGACCTAGTACTGGGCAAGAAAGTGTTTTTGTCATCAAAGAACAATCACCGGATGGCAAAATTGGAAGACTTGTAAGAGGCCCCATTTGTTATACAGAGGAAGGTGGGCATTTCGTCTTATGAAGTGTACAGCACAGTTACAAAATAACGCCGCGGAATAAATAACATTGACAGGCTGAGAAGATACCATTGTGTAGAGTAGAAGGTGTTCTTGGAATCAGTGGGGGCTACAACTGGAAGAAAAGGAAACCTCATTCAATTGCTATCTCTGCGTGCCCGTTTGCAAATGAGCCTGGACGAAACGGGAATACCACGCAGGTAGTTCACCGGAAATGTCATGAACTAAGCTGGGTCGACACAGGTGTACCGCGACAAAACCTCAAGGGGGAAGAAATTCTTTCGCAACTGAGAGAAACTGAGAGAAAGATTTACTTTGTGAGCGTCCAAGTATTTCGCATCTGGACAAAATTTTAGTTCTTCGGAAAACTCGGCGAACATTAAACTCAACAATTTTAAAAATAGGTTAGGGAGTGGCATTAGGTAGGAGTGAAAAAAAAAGTTCATCGTAATCGCCAATCAGATAAAGTGTAAAACAAAACAATCTCTTACTAAATGACAAAATGTAAACTATTAAGAATAATACTAATTAGATAAAAAGTAAAAATTAATAATAATACGACAACAACATACGTAAGAACTCCAAAGCTATTTTAATGTGTGTATTAGCGAACAAATATATGCATATGTTGTATGTTAAAGTAGCAATTTAATGTAAAATGTTAAATCGTATAGTTAAAAAACTAGTCAGTTTTGAGTGTATGAAGGAGATTTTCCAGCGGCCGTAGACCAAGATGTCTCCTCTGTTCTTTCATTCCAGCGGCGACATCTTGGACGAGGGTTATGTATTGTGCCTGTTTCTTTAATTTTATGGTATGTTTTATTATTATTGTTTAATATATAAATTGGTTCGCAATGTGTTTTAAGTTATATGTAAAATGTTAAATGTAACAATTCGAACCATGCAGAGCGGGGATAAAGGAACTCCATTGTCACGGGGTTTGCTGTTGGCCTGCGTCCGGGGGCGGTGGGTGACCCTCCTATCGGTCCGAAGGATTGACTGACCCGGTCTCTTCTTCGGTTCCAGCTAATAGGGAATCAGCATCCAAGGCCAACTCACGGTTAACTTTTAAAAGTACTTCTTTAAGAAATTGACAAATGTAAAATCTACCCTGCTAAGATTATGTTAAAGGTACAACAATATAAAGTATGAAAAAATTAAATAAGATCGTAATAAAACTCTGCCCACTATCACGTAATTTGGCCACGGAGGCGGGGCCTAGGGTAGGCCATCAGCTCTTATTGGTGGACCGGGAGAGGTCCGGGGGCTCAGAAGGCATCCACAAGAGACAAGGGAGTCTGAATACCGCCTCGAAGGCGAACATACGTGTCCGGCCTTCGAAGGGTCACGGCACTGTTTATGTTTTGAGTCATTTCTGAGGTTTGAAGCAAATGAGCCAGCCCCAGGATATTTTATCAGTCTTCCTAGGAAACTATTTAGCCAAATTACGTGATCGGCCATTTAAAATACTACAAGTATTTCATTCCACTAAACCCCGCAACCATCCTTGTGTTCACCCAGTAGCAGCCGGAGCAAAATACAGCAACAGGCGGAGTTCGTCGTTAAGGGCGTATTGTATACGTCATAAGTACTCTTTAATTATTATTAAATTACTATCAAATGAATTATTCGTTTTTGTATTTCATTTTACTAAAATTTTTTTCATGATTGAGGCAAGATCACAAGTACCATTCTCCATTCCATTACCATATTCTAAAAGATTTTCAAAATTATAGATGATGATATTTGTTATATTTCCTTTATGTAAAATGTAATTCCAAATTTACAGTCATTTAAAAAGAAATATTTTATATTTAATCATGTGTAAGATTCGAAGTAAAAATATGTGTTTTTAAAAAGCTTTATATAGTAGAGAAATCAAATATGATTCTAAAACCGAAATAAATATACGACTACTGACATCCAAAACCAATTGAACCAGTAGCGAAATATATTCTTACAAGTTGAAATAAAATATAAAAATACTTAAATAGTGAGAATTTAAAGATAAAACCAAAAGAAAGATGATTCCAAAATGCATTAAATATATAACATACGAATTTTACTAAAGTAACTTTTTTATTATATAAAAAACTATGTACCTATTTGGTAAATGTATTTTAAAGTTTAAAATATTCAATTTAAATAAGCGCAACAAGAAAAAGACATGTATTTTGCGATTAAAATAAATAACATAGCCTATATATTCAATGTTACAAAACGTAGTTACTTGTAGTTCAAAGATTTTTACTCTCCTCCTGTTTCCTTCACTGATTCGATACTGTTTCAGACTGGACTGTAACAACAGGAATGCGCTGTGGTTTCAGTGAAGCTATCCGCATTTATTTTTAGCCTAAAACTGTTGAATTTTACTTGCAGGAATAGCGAAAATAATGCATAGATTAATTTGCAAGTAGTTTCGGGGATATTATTTCAAGACAACTAAGTAAAGAAGAAAAAAAATCCCAACCTCATTTAAAAAATAAAAAATTGCTAAATTTTAAAACTTTCATCGTCCTTAAGATCGTAAAAAAATAATCGAAAACCTTGATGAAAGTGACCAACACACACGCCGGGATTGTTCACAAGTGGGTAAACGTTGCGGACGTTACGGTAAGATGATGGGGGTTTTACTGCGGCACTCTAGTTTGCTCAAAGAATCCATTCCATTTTAATTATTTAAACCTCTATCAACATAGAACGACATGCATCCACTTATTTAACATAATGCGTTAAAACTTAGGATTCTCGATACTTATTTATATTCGCTTATCACAAGATGATAAATAAATTTTAAAAATCAAACATTCGAAATATTTTGATTTTTTTAAACTTCCTCGAGTTAACCATATTTACTAGTCTAGTTAACAGTGTGGTTGAGAAATATGGTTTTTGAAGATATATTAAAGTTATGGCCAAATTTCAAACGTTTCAATTGGTTAAGTGTTCAATATTTCATTACTTGTGTATTTAAATAAGTTCAGCATCACATTAATAATTAATATTTTTAATAAAAGCTTGCGTGTTTTGAAGTACTAATAAACTAATAAACAACTGCACTAGGGTGTGTTCACATCAGCTTAACTAAATATTACTGTAGGCACTAGTTAGCCACACGACAGTCTGCGTTGTTTGACGATGTTCAAGATGTTATCACAATACTTCGCTCTTCTAAACTTCTTGCACTACGCAGTTTTTCTTATCTCATGGCGCGTAGACGTTCGTGCCTGGTAAAACTTGGGCCGCCAAGTGTCACAATCGTGCCCGGCTAAGACGACGATCGTTCCTTGCACATACATAAAACACTTTAAAAAGTTAAATAGAAGGTTGTAGGTAGTGGGTTGATATTTAATCAATACTGCCTATCTCTGACCAAATGTTTGCAGAAAAAAAATCTTACAAAAATACTTAGTAAAAGTTTTAAATGTACGTTTAAAGTAATGGATAAAGTATAATTTTAAATAAAGTCAATATTACAGTCGTATCTAAATATCTCGACCATTCTCTGTATTTAAATGTAATAAGAATAAAGTAGTTTCATACACTTTAAACATAAAACTTAAAGTTAAAAACTTTTACTGTGGGCTTATAAAAATGAACCAAAAGATTTAGTGTACAATTAGAAGTCTTAAACTAATATCACGAAAACATGAACTTAAAAATTCCCAAAGGTTTAATTATTTTGTTGTTCTAAATAAAATCTTATTTTCAGTCAAATTTTATTCCTACTTTTAAATTACCCTTAGATACTTGAACAAATGCGTTATTTCTTTATTAAAACAGTTCATTTTCATGTGCAAAAAGATAAAATTCTATGGACTCAAAAACATGAGGGTAATTTGTATTTACAGAACAAAATCTTATTTAATTTTCCATCATTTCAAACCACATATTTTCATTAAAATTATTTATCATATACTCGCCTTTTCTCGATATTAGATAAATATTTTTTTACATATTTTAACGCTCTCATACCCAAACCAAAATGAGCTAAAGTTTTTTTATTGTGTACTCAAAATTTATGTGGCATTATTCCAATTTAATTAAATATAATATATAAGTGTAATAGGATAACATTTATAGACACCTACAATAAAAAAAACCAACCATTCATTTAACACGCGTTTACAAGCTTTCCAAAATCTTTTAAAGATTTATTTCCCACTTGGCGTTGTAAGCGCTTACATGGGAAACACAGATTGGTCGAGAAAAGAATTTGTTTGGAGATTGAGATTAACATCTCGTACAAACAGAGATAATTAAACTGCCACGGTTAATGGACTACTTTGGGAATTACTTCAAGTTTATACGTCATTATTTAATTATAAACTAATGAGATGGATCTATCGATATTCACAGGGTTGTAAATATTTGAATTGAAATGATTGAGGTAATCACTTCTAGTAATCTAATGTACAGAAATGATAATTATAAACGGTCATAAATTACGTGAGAAAATAATGCTAATATTACTGTCAAAATAACCCACAATATTCAAAGCACGTTAAAAATAATATAAATAACACTGTATAGGAAACAGCTAAATTAAAGATAATTGATTAAATTTAATAAATATTGGTTTTCACTTCAGCTAGTTTTAGTAAAACTTTTTTTTAGTAAGATTTGTAATGATATCCAATAACAGGTTAGAACCTCTAACTTATCACTTTAAGTGTCAAGTCAAGTGGGCACAGCCGTATGCCAATGTTGTGCGTAACGTTAGGAAAATTAGAGATTAGTTTATAAAGGGGTAAATTTTGTGGTAGAATGGAGCTGATTTAGTTAATATATATATGTATAATTTCATATTTATATTACTCACATGTATTTATAGTATGCCGATATATTGTTTAAATATTTGGCAACAGTAAAAATCGAAGAAAATTAAAAAAGTTTGTTTTCCACTTGAACCGATCTATTATCTAAATTTAATTATATACCATGACATATTTAGCTGCTTTTACTTTTTTTTTAGCAAAAAAGTGTAAATTCGATTTTTTATTTTTTTTCAGTTTTCGTATTTTTGCTAGAGCACCAATTCAGCCTGGCTTTTTACTCTGTAAAAAATAATGTTTTTCAGCCATGTCACTTTAATAACTTGGAGTTAATTGAAGGTGATATTAAAGTTAATTTTAAAACATTATGAGTTTGATATATTTGTGGGTTCTCCTACAATGAATTTTTTTTAAATATGAAAAATTCAACTGTATGCACATGATTTAAGAAAATTCTAATGTTCCACCAATTACCTTTTCTTCTCCTCATTATGTAAAATCATCATTCTCTAACCAAAGCAGGGTTGTACGTGTTTTACACCGGACGGACGCTGCGATGAGACAGTGTTTTTATTCGCGGTTCTTCCATTTCCTTCCTCCTTTATATCACTAATGCTCCATGTTCGTCTTAGTGAATTTTATGTCAACGATAGGTAAAACCCGTTCATTAATCAACAAGGCATATGCTTAGAGAAATATTAACAGTCCATTAGAAAAGAGAGACAAAAGGAGGCTGCGGCTGATTGGTTCATGCGAAGGAAATTGTAAAGGAAAAGAGTAGAAGCTTAAATTAAAAAGAGACTCATAAGCAAAGTAATAATTAGTATTTTTCTGAAAGATTGAGTCAACCTAAATATGAACATTCCTATAAAGGCTACTAAAAATTCTAGGATACTGGTATAGGAACTTAATGTGTGATCCTGAATTTTCTTGTAATATTAATGGAAAACCACAGCTGTCCTTATTTGAGAATCCTGGACTACCATTCTAGCTCAGATACCTCTTTATAGCTTGTTAAATTATTTATCACTAAGTGATCTCACTCTAAGCTGATGCTACAGCTGAGTCTTGACACGGCGTTTATTCGTGACAAGTATACTCCGTAATTTTCTGTGGCTATAACTTTTTACATTTTTAGGGCTATGTTCGAGGAAAAACTAACCAAATTACTGATAGAATTATTTTTTTTTAATCTGTTTAAAACATTATTCAGGGAAGAGCAAATGCGATGTGCGTGCTGGGAAATACTAAGCCGTAACATCTGAAACACATGCGGAAAAAATATCTGGACGCAAGAACAATCCGTTTAAATCTGCGGACCTTTGTGTCGCTCGTAACTGTAGAAACAGGGGAAAAAAAACCTCTCACAGGCGAAACGTGTTGCAGGAATTTAATGTGGAAAAATTTACCCATAAAGCTTAAATAATATTAGCCAATATTTCTTTGGCGGCATTTTAAAACAGAATAACATTATATGTGTGTTATAGAAGTAGTAACTTAAAAAAAATTGTGTTTTTGAATTCGTGTTTTGCTAAGGTGTTTAAAAAAATTTGTAATAAACTCTTGTTTATTTTTAAAAAATTCATAATGTAACTAAAGTTCCTTGTTTACGAAAATTTTTATATATTCAGTAAATATTTATTTCGTCGTTTTTACAAAACTTAAAACATCAATTTATTTGAATACTGTTATTAATTTCAAACATAAAATCTTTTAATAAGCAGATGTCATTCAATTGTTCGAACGTTCACTTTGTCGTAAATATTTTATATTTCATATATAATCTATAAATTAATAAAAAAAATTCCTGTCTTAAAACGCTGAATAATTAAAAAAAAAGTTTTTTTTTTTTTGCATTATTGCTTCGATATCATAGGAATTTTATTTCACAATAAGTCTCTATGTAATAAAAGTCTTTTAATTTTAAAAAAATTAAATTTTAGTTGTACTATACCAGTTCAAAATCAATAAAATATTTACAATTAAATATTCCTTGAGTTTGAGTATATTAAGATAAAATGCAGAAAAAATATTTTTCTCGGGTGCTTTGTACTCGATTTTTCGTAAGAATATAAACTTCAAAATTATTTAGGAAAGTTTCAATTATACATCTCGGAAAAATAAAACATGCAATTAATTTCTTTAAACTTGTTTCACTGTAATTTATATTATTCATTAAAGCGTACAGATTCGCAAAAGTAGTGTGTATTGGCTGATCCGAGCATAGGGTCCAGGGTGTGCATTGTGGATAAGGTCAATGACCGACCGAATTCTGATATCACGGCGGCTATCTTGTATGACCATGACCTTTGTAATTAACCTTTCTTTGATCATGACATTTGACTTTGACCTCTACATTGACCTTAAATTTTGACCTTCATCTTGACATTGGTTGACCTTTGATCTTGAATTTCGCCATCCTTACATAGAGTGTCCCATTCCCTGAATGATGCAATTTTCGTTACGGTCACCATATTTATTTCTGTAAAAATGTGCGCCAAATTAATTTTGTCTTCTGAAGGCAGCCATCTTAGGTTTTTTTCCGCTGATGCCTACATTTTAAATTTCATCATCTTTGTTTCTGCTCTTTGATTCTAGAGAGCGCCAGCATCGCTCTGTCTTAAGCACATAAGTTCTAAGTCCCATAACCTGCTAATGTTGTTGTGGTCCTTATCGGCACAATAAATATAATATATATTATTTACAAAATACATTGGAAGCGCTGTGATTCAAACCACGACAGCGTGAACCTCTGGGTGGGAAAGCATTAGCCTTCGACCGCACGGCCATCGAGACATTTACCAGGGAGAGAATTAATTAAGGTAGGTATACAAAAATATTAAAACATTTGGACTTGTAATTTTTTTTTATTTATATAAATAATAGCATCACATGTTCCAGACCAAGCCATCCTATTTTTTTTTAATAGATGCTACTAGATGCACTAGTTAACACCATCGCCTGCTAGAGCATTGCCGCCGACATGTTTTCAGTAATCTATACCAGTAGCACTAGTATACACAACAACTGACAGATTGCATTGTCACAATATTAGTTAAATTTGTGTGCGGTAGAGTACAAGAATCATTTATAAATGTAACGTCCAAATTATTGTCGGCCGTCTTGGCCGCCATCATGAAATTCTGTAAATGTTATGCTAGAAATGCGGAAAATGTTTCAAAATTCAACAAAACAATTACTTGTTAATTTACTGATTGATTTGATTACATTCAGTGCTTGGTTCGATCCTTGATCAATGTTAATTCAATTATTTACAAAAAATAAAAGGTTCGAGAAATAAGACAACAAAATTAAAAATAAAATATAAATACAGAATTTCTACACTACTACAAGAACAGATACAAATAAATCACTACCTTTTCTCGATTTCTGCATCTAGTACCCACAAATTAAAGCGAGTTGGGAAAACCCACCACTTGACATAGGATCGACCATTTCTTCATTTGAGAATATTCTCCACCATGTATGTATCAGGCTACATCGTAAGCTAAACCTCTTCGGCATTGAAGCCACAACGAATTGGTTTGAGGTCCAAATCTTCGAGTTAGTGGGTCCTAGGCTCCAATTAATGAACATGTGTCACACGGAAACGTACAGGACTCCAATTCACAGTGAAAACTATCTCGAAGACGGTTTTCTGTTTGGAGATTCACACAATGTCACCGACGTTAGCTTTACACTTTCATGCATTTTTCTTCTTCATGTTCGAAGCAAGTGTTCAACCTATACGTCTTTAGGCTTCTCTCACTATGCAAAGTGTAATTTTATTCGCTTAATAGTTACGGCATGATATCAAGCAACTTGTAATTTCCATTCGCCATGAACTGTCGCCACATCTTGTTGCGCAAAGTTGTGTTAAACCTTTTGACAACGGAGGCTTTGGCCTTATCTAAATGTTGAGTAGTGTTTGATGCCATTTTTTTTCAATCAAGGCCTTGAAGGTTGTATTGTAGAATTATTTGCCGAAATCAGTTTGCCGGTGCGACGGAACACTTCCATCACGCAAAATGTCTCTCATAGCCTTGGTTACGTTAATCGCTTTCTTCGATTTCACAGGTCTGGCCCAAGCAAACTTTCAATACACATTTATGACTGTCAACATATACTTTAAAATTTTATTCATTCGAGAATGTGATATAATCTCAACAAGGTCCACCTAGAATAAATCATCAATTCTACGCACTAACACTTTGCTTCGAAGGTATTTTCGTCTTGCAGGAGCGTGAAGTTCACGAGTGAGTACGGTTAGACTCATTGTATTTAACCGGCTTTCCCCAGTTCTTAGAGTATGGAGACTATTTTGTTGATGTATAAATAGTCTCCTGCACTAAACTAAGCAATTAAAAGTCTTAGCCTGTAGAACAATTCGTTTGGTTAGTCCCAATACACATTGTCAAAATTCTGTCCACTTTCTAGCTTTTTTAAACTTTCACCATGTACTGCTTATTCAAATGAAGAGATTGGTGAAATGTCGATTTTTTTGTTATCTTCGTCTTTATATATGACACTTTCTGGATCGTTATCGTGAAAATACGCATGAGTAAGTTCTACACGTTTCTTGTACTCTTGAAAATCTTCGTGGGAATAGCCTTTAAGTTCCCTGTGAAAATACAATTCGTACAGACCTGGAGTCTCGTGTGTTTTGTACACGTATACACCAAAGATATTTCCTGGTAAAAAATTAAAACTTGTACAAATACTGGAAATGGGTTACTTTATAGCATAATTACATAGCTACAAACTATTTTTTGTTATCAAAAAATATCTGTTGTAAAAAAACATTAGCATATTTAGTTCTTCGAATTAACATATATTACAGTTTTCACAATGTACATAAAATAAATTGTTACTGATGATCAAACATTTTCAGCATTTTTTCGAACCAGCTGGAAATCTGATCCTGTCGACCAATCCATTCTGATTATATCTTGATTGACAATATGTCTTGTATCGGAAATTAGGCATTTCGGCACGTTTTTTTAATTGTTATTGTAATTTTAAATTATTTTTGGAAATTTTATTTTCCATATCATTTACGTACAAAAGGGTGATTTACACTTTGTTAGGCTGGTGTACTCTCCTTAGTTAAACTTTGTGCCAGTAGACTGAGGCAACCTTTCTCAGGAACCAATCTGAACTTTTGCAGTCTAATGTAGACGTTAGCAGCCGGTATGACATTTCTCCCGCCTACAGTCACGTTCCCGGCCTGTAACATTATTTCTCTGCATGACTAAAATCGCATAGAGGAGCTTCTGGCCTGCAAGCTCTATTTCTCAGAGGCCCAGCTGAGAGTAGCGAGTCTCATCACGAACGAGTATCCCGTGGACCCCGTTCTCAGCCATCGTTGCGTTTTTGTACCCGCTCACCCCCACACCCACCCACTCAGTTTTGAGAATTTAGCCCAGGACCATTGCCCTGACGTGAACTCGCCAAGGCAGTGGCCTACTCCAAGGACATTCGCCCTTGCCCTCCAGAGCCCTCCACGACACATAGTGACAGAAAAAGTAATTTCGGCCCTGGTCGCCAGCATGCAGAGCCCACGCCCGTGACACCTGGTGGCGATTCAGCTCACCTCCTCCGTTAGTTCCCCTTTACGCCGCTAGAGAGCGGCTTCGCGGCGCCATAAGCCCCTAAGCTTTCTAGTCGCCAACAATTAAAGTCGGTTCTTTGTTGCTTCCTGTTACCGCCGGGAGAGAGCCCGCATGTTGTGTTGTTGTTGTCACGCCCACCTCGGACTCCTTCGGAAATTTTCGGCCTAGAACCGAACGTTCCCTCTCCTTTTCCCTAGGGCCTTAGCGCCCATTTTAATTAGGAGTGTTGGCCGCCGTCATGTGACTTTGACATTGGCTACTAACCGCGCTGCAGGTCGGGCAGTCCTTCTCGCCATCTCTTGTCGCGGCTACGACGGAATCGCCTTCAATTAAAGATGTAGTCAGCTCTCTTAGGGGATGTGATCCCAGTTGAACAGTAGCCAGTCCGTCTTAGTATTAGGCAGCAAGTTAGGTATTAGTAAACTATAACTTCTTCCAATTTTCCTAATTTATGGGTTTCTTCCGCGGCCTCCACGCGATTTTCGGTCCGCACCTCCGAGTTTTCTGCACGAGGATCTCATGAGTCCTGGAGCCACACCCTGTTTGGTGAGTACTTCAGTCCCCTTCTCCTCCCCAATTCCCGTGGGTTGGCCTCTTGCACCAGCTACATTTGACTGTCTGGAAGCAGTTCTAATTCGTCTGAATTGACTTTTGTTTCAGACAGGGTCCAAGTGCTGGGGGAAGTATTTGCTCTCAGCATGTTATTCGGGAGATCGAGCTCCGAGTCCCCTTTAAGAAGAGAAATTTTCCTGGCCCAACGTCATACTCTGAAGACCCGGGTGATATTAGAAATATATCTCTCCCTTAAAATGAACTAAATTAATTAAAATGCATACCAGCGAACAGTGACTTAATAACTTAATCCACGAGAATATGTAAGATAACTATAAACGATAATCAATGTAATCAGTGAAAGAATCTAATATGGTGGAATATTTTAATTTTTTTGTTCTGTGATGATGTGTATAATTAATATAATATAATATAAATAGTCTTAATAATATCGGGCCGGCCCACCATTAAGTAAGCTTGAAATCTTGTCTATACCTTTCTTTTGTGAAACTAAATTAATCCAAAACTATTGACAAACACGTTGTACTTAATTAGGCTGAATAAACCGGGAAACCTATAGACCAACCTACCTATGTGGTGATTTATTTGTTTCATATTCACCTATTTCCTTTTAAAAGATCCACAAGCTCCCAAGTTGCCTGTGTAGAGGGAGTTCCAAATTGTCTTGTTCACCACCTCGTGCCACCTCTGGTAAATATCTTTATTTTTCTTAGTTTTTTTTTGCCCAGCAGTTTCCAGGTTTTTTTATTAATTTAAAATAATTTAATTTTGAGGCACAAGGGGTGTTTCAGTCTCTTCCGATGGTTTCATCTTCTTTACAATTTAATATTAATATTCAGAGAAATTCCGAGTATCATCATTACCATCAGCCTCAATGCCGACATCATGAAATCAATCATAATTGCAGCTAACAGAATCATTATCATAAACAGTATTTTTTTATTTTTATGTTCTTTTTCTACATGTCTGTTGTCAGAGATTTAACACAGTTTTATCAGTTCCACAATATTCGATATTGTTCTCAAGTCCATGGATATTACATTCTCATTTTATCTTTGAAAGATTTGTGCAATGGGAGTGCATGACTTGATGTAAGATTTTGGATATACGCCATTACTAAGCACATTTTCTGTAGAAGAAAACTAAAAAATACCCAAAAACACATATGAAGCAAAAAATTTGCAGTTGTCAACAGGATATAAACACCACATAATATTCCTTAACAGGAATATGGTCAACAAACAAAGAAAAACAAAGAAAAATAGACTTAGACAACGAAAAAACCCCCAAAAATAATTAACCAAAAAAATTCAGCACAACAGTTGAGACGAGTCAAAAAACACGACAAAACGAAAAGACGAAACAAACACAATAGTTTTTCCAAAACAGAAACAAGCTAGTGTTGCCAGAATTATTTAATTCTTCACCCATCACAGAAAATAGATGAATAATAAGGAAAAAAACTGATTACTATTCATTTAATCTTAGGAAACCCATCATTATAAATTTTCTCCTTTAATATTGTGCCGCGTTTCCTCGGTGAAAGAGAGTTAATACCTACTTTTTATTGTAAAACATGAAGTGTTCTTAAAGTGTGTGATGATTAATTACCAGTTACATACACAGATCAATTCTGACACAAACATATTTCTCACAGGACAACAAAAACATACACGCACATGACTTTACATGTTTTACTAAATTATTGCATTGACCAATTCGACAACCATATTTAGTATTTAAGCATAGGTCTCACTACTCAAGATATTATTTATAATCATCTCCTTAAACAAACATATTATCACGAAGAACAGCTAGTTAGAGAGATAGCACACATACAAAGTGCTAGTCCCTCATGCACTAAGGGTCTTGTGTTCGGCGCCTACCTATGGCATAAAAACAAAATTTATATTTTTCATTTACATTTATGAAGAGAAAAAAACCTTCCAATAATTATGAAGTTAAATTTTTCACGTACGACTAGTCAAAGTAGCTAAATTCAAGCTCGTTAAACACAAAGGTCTTAAAAAAATCTTAAGGCTGCTCGATTGACGCACGCCTACCGACGCCTGAAAATAAACCTTTACCCCGCACTGTCCTCATTGCTGTATGCATCCCACATGAAAAATTAATAATATTTCCCTAACACAATATGTAGCGAAATCTGTTGGCACAAATAGGAGCTACTTGCGACAAGTTTATTCTATGAAATAAATTAATTCACGCTGCTAAAGGGAGCTGTGAAGAATAGATCAGTTACAGCAATTGGGGATATGACGCACTAGTGCATTTTAACCATTGGAGCTTTTGAGCATTGGACCATTGAAACACTGGATCAATTGAAGTATTACAGTAAGTGAAGCTTTGAAGCATTGTTCATAGAAGCATTGGATCGGTTGGAGCATTAGAGAAATTGGAGCGTTGGAGTCAAAGACTGTTGGAGACCAAGACTGTTGGAGCACTTGTAGTACTGAAGCAATATAAGCATTAGCACATTGGAGCGATTGGAGAATATGAGCATGGGACCAGTGAAGCATTTGATCATTTGGAGCATTGGAACTATTTGAGCTTTGGAGTCCAATACTGTTAGAATCAAAAAAAGTTGAGGAATTGTATCCTACTGCATCTTGCAAGCGATTATATCCTAATGATGTGAACCTATACCTGTGATAGGAACGTATCCTACGAAGATGAATTTTTTGTAAAAAACAAAGGACACCCTTTTCATTAAATGTGCTTCTAAATGCGCTTCCTTTTATGAACATGTTTACTTTTTGACGAATCAGTTTTCTTTTTAAAATGTGATTATTCTATGACGATGAATAAGGATTGATAAATCTGTACTCAGGACTTGATTTACCTTATGTTATTAAGGCGACTGGTCTATAAACATGACATTGAACATGACCTGTTTAAAATGTTGGTCATGTATCGATGAGTTTTCCTGTATGTATCGATGTATCGCCTCTTGGTTCGGAGGCGCTTCACCTATGGACATGATTCTGTACATGAACTGTTAAAAAGGTTTCCTGAATTTCAACGAAATAACCTCTTGGCTACTGACTGGATGTGTTTGGCCATATATTGGATGTGCCTGGATACCAACTAGATACAGCCGTCTACCAACTGGACATGCATTCCTGACCACTGAATAGAGGTGTATGGTCACGGACCTGGCGTACCTTGCCATCACATGGGCTTTATATATTTTCGAAACAACTGGCCATGCGTTTCTGGCCAATCGACTGATGTGCATAGCCACCAACTTAACATTAATAGCTTACATAAAAACGTTGTCGGTACAGACTGGACATGACTGGCTACTGACTGGAGGTGACTAGCCGATATCTGGATATTTCGGACCACCAACTGGATATGATTGAACCACGACTGGACATGCCTGACCACAAACTGACTGTTCTTGGCCGCTGGTTTCATTATTGTCCACTGACTGGAGGTATCTATACAACATCTGGATGTGCCTGGTTAATCGTTGAAATGATTGTCTAAAGAGGGAAAATGAGCGTCGAACTGAGTGTCGATGATGGAAAATTAGCATTGAATTGAGTGGCGATAGTGGAAAATGAGTGTTGAATTGAGTGTTGATGAATTTAAATGGGTGTCGAACTGAGCATCAATGACAGAAAATGACAGTTGGATTGAGTGTCAAATTGAGTGTCTTTGATCGAAAATTAGCATTGAATCGAGAGACCATGACGAAAAATGAGTGCCGATTGAGTGTCGATGACGGAAAATATCCATTGGATTGAGTGCCGATGATTGTTAGTGAGTGTTGATTAAAAAGGAGCTTTTAATTAAGTGTCAATAACAGAAATGAGTTATGAATTGAATGTCATTGATGGATTTTAGCATGGAAATGAGTGCCTGTATGAGTGTCGATGACAGGAAATGAGTATCCAATAGAGTGGTATTGAGTGTAGAAGTTAAAAATTGCCATCGAATTAAGTGTCGACGATGGGAAATGAGAGTTAAACAGAGTTTAGAAGATGGAACATGAGTGTCGAACTACTTTTATTTAGCATCGTGTATGTGTAGCCAGGTTGTGAAGGTTAAGTGTTTCAGAAACTGCTAATTCTATATTGTAAAATTTACTTCATATATCCACTGTCATAACTGCTACACTAGCAACTAGTATGAAGTTTAGTGACTGAACATAAAAATATTAAGGTTTTTTTTTTATTGATTTATTTTAGTGATGTTTGTTTTCTGAATGTTGTCAATAAGACTGATGAATATAAGTTTAATGCTGACTGTAGAAGGGACATTAGATTTAATATACAGGATAATTATATAGTCCGTGAATCATTTCAATAATCGTTACAGTGAAATGGCTAAGAATCATGTAACGAATTATGTACCACGTGAAAGAAAAACTCTGAAAGAATTTTTTTTCACTAGTTATAAATATTATATGTGCCCACCTTGCGTCACACGTCACACATCTAATCGATAGTCCAATTCTGCACATACCCGACCCAGAATATCAGGAGTGATGGTAAGAGCAGCTGCTACGATGCGGTGTCTCAATTCGTCGAGGTTCTGTGGTAGAGGTGGAACATAAACACTAACATTGATGTATCCCCACAAGAAAAAATCGCAAGGTGTCAAGTCCGGTGATCGTGGTGGCCACTGGAGTAGCACTTGGTCAGCGGCCGCCCCACGGCCCATCCAGCGATGTGGCAACGTCTCATTCAGATAATCTCGTACCACATTGTGGTAATGAGGTGGAGCACCATCTTGTTGGAAGATGAAGTCCCTGCTATCAGCTTCAAGATGTGGCATAAGCCACAATTGCAGCATGTCGAGGTAGGTGATACCGGTGACAGTTCTCTCAGCGAAGAAGAAGGGGCCATAAACTGTCTTGTTTGACATAGCACAGAACACGTTAACTTTTGGCGAATCTCGGACGTGTTCGAGAGTTGCGTGTGGATTCTCTGTCCCCCCTATGCGTGTGTAGTGTCGGTTGACTCTTCCTGAGAGATGAAAAGTGGATTCGTCACTGAACATTAATTTGCTTGCAAAGTCATCGTATTCAAGACCGTTCTGCATGGCAATGCAGAACTGCAGTCGGAGCCATTTGTCATCATGGCTGATGGCTTGCAGAAGCTGCAATTTGTACGGCTTCACTCTTAATCGCTTACGAAGAATTTTCCACACTGTTGGCTGAGGGATGTTCAATTCTGCGTTAGCCCGATAAGTTGACTTCTTGGGACTCCGACCATCACGTCCCCTACAAAATCCACTGTCTGTTGTGACACGCCTGGCTGACCCGACCGTTTTGCGTCGTACGAACAGCCATCTTCCTCGAATTTATTGTCCCACTTCATTATGCTATTGTAAACTGGTGGTGTTTTGTTAAACATGCCACGGAAAGCTCTTTGGACACTCACTACCGATTCGCTACGGGCGTATTCAAGCACACAAAAGGCTTTCTCTGCCTGGTTCGCAGCCATTTTCAGCAACTACATGCACTAGCGCCCCTGTTGGTTGTTTTTTTTAGCTTTTTGGCGCTACATTCAAAAAAACTTTGAGAGTTGTTCTTTCACGCGGTATATAATTTGTTACGTTATTCTTTTCCATTTCGCTGTACCGAATTTATGAAATGTTTCACGGACTTTATAATAACCCTGTATATATAAATATTGGTGACCTATTATTTTGGGTTATTTTTTGAAATATTGGTCAATGTGTAGTATTTCAAGCAGAAACACGTCTCATGAATCTAGAGTGCGTCGTTTGATTCGGAGGCTTTTGTCATAAGTCATAGCAAGTTTCTACAATGATTGCCTGGGGTTTTGAAAATGTTGGTTACATATTTTTCGACATAGCTCATGTCTTTGCTGTTGAAGGCCTACTGAGCTGGATTTGAAAGGTATATTTCCTTTATATGGCCCTAGTGTGGTATAGGATCACAAATCGTAGTCAAAATATCATGAGTGTATTCAAAATACAATTTGAGTAGTCTTAAATATGTTTGGATTCTAATGAGTCCCTTGGCTCAAATACTCTTGGTCCTCTAGTAAGCTTAAATGTTTCGGGTATTTACACTGCGCGATTATTTGGTTCAATAGAATTTCAACTTACCTTTCCTTGAAATAAAAAAAAAATCTGTATTTATAAATTAAGTTGTTGCTGTTTTGACTTATATATTATATCAGTGACTGTGAGTGTATAAGCTTTGCCTAAGTTTATTACTGATTATGACGGTTTGAGGATAGTCAAGTTTGGTTCGTCTGACATTTATGTCCAGTATTTCTGTGAACTCGATGGCATTTTTAACAACTTTAACAAGGGCCTCGATGTCGGCGACGTCGACAGCGGTGAAGATCCCGAAGGCGTTGGGGCCAAGAGATGCAAAGATTTTGGTGGAAGTTCTAGCATCGTCACCGGGGACCCTAATGACATTAGAGATTCCGATTACAACAATGAGGAAAGCTCCAGAGGTCCTGTTGGCATCGGAGTAAACAGGTCCAGAGATCCCGATGTTAGTTGTACCTATTGCCTCGTCTCTGCAAGAGACTTCAATACATGCAACACTAATAGCAGAGGGACCTCGATATTTGCAATTACATCAACTTTCGTGAAGAAAACAATTTGTGAGCAATTTCTAGCTTTTGCATTAGCCGTTAGTATCTTAGCTTCTTCGTCATCCCGTTAGATGTTCTTTCATCGTGAACTGTGTAATCTACAGCTAATGCGTCAGTCCGGAACTCGATGATTGTTGTTGATTTGTGTGTGGATAGAATAATAATAATGTAAATATAATCCATTTCTTTTGTTTTTTACAAGTTTAGTTGATAAAAAATAATAAAACTTAAGCATTTTTTTCTAGTATGAAATAAAAGACTTTCACAGAGAATTTTAAGTGATATTTAGAAGATTGATTTTCTCGAATGTACTCTTGAATACTTGTTTATGTTTGCTTAATTTCTTGCGGTTATGTACATAAAACAATCTTTTTAACTTAGCGCAATCTGCGATATAAAATATAGTATACTTGAATAATTGCAAAACACGCACGTCGAGGACAAAGATTTAATGATTTAAAATCAGTTCCTAAATTGCTATACCTCATGAACATTAAAATGTAAATGTGGTAATTTTATGATAATTGTTTTTCATGTCCACCGAACCCAAAAAGCTTGAACTGTTTCAAGGTATACATATATTATTTAGCGCGATCTTTCTAAGTTTCTTTTTGTCGTGTGTGTATCCAAGTGCCACGCAAACTTTCATTAAGCACAATAATAGCTAAACATTTAGTCTCTCTTAAAACTGTAACCATTTATTTATTTTCCATCCTTCAGAAATTGGTTGAATACAAACATAAGACTCCGGATTTATACAAAACTGTTATATGATATATATGACTTCAAATTATTCTCTTGAAAACTAAAATGTTTACATAGTATGCCCGTTATTTAACACGCTTCGAAATAACGTTTATTTTAAAATAATTTAAATTAGGAACTCATTGTGTTATATTAGCAAAGAGAATATTGTCATTGTCCGAAGTGTAGTATTCATATACGAATTTTTTTGTTTGAATATAATGTCTGCAATTTTTTGTAGTGAAAGGTGAACTGAAAATATTTTATACAATTGAACTAATTTCAATCGCTTGAATAATAAAAGTATTCTGTCAGTTTAAGTCTGAATCAGACCGAAAAATATTTGATGCAGGTTCATCGCTTTAAAAAAATAAAAACATATTTACAGCTTATCCTCTATTGTGCTTCCCAAGGCTTCGAAGTTGGAGCTATTTAACTGATTTATTGCACATAATAGAAAAAAAATTCAATGAAGCACTTGGGTCTAGATTATGTTTGTATTAAATTTCTACAACCACCGCAAAACGTTTCGCTATAGTAAATAATTTAATAATAATATTTTAGAAAACTCATTTCACGTTGATTTTTTTTACATTTAGAATACCCCAATTAATAAAAAAATACATTTCACGATAGTTACAAAAGTGCAGTGGTTCCAAAACTTTATGTGGTTAAATATTTAAGAGACTCTAATGGCCACTTGCACCATTCTGTTCTTTGATATGAGATACAGTGATCTAAACCCAGGAATGATCAAGGATCGACCCTTAAAGGGTTTCGCCTACACATGCTGAGACAACACAATCTTCTATGTGTGAACCAAACATCATATATGCCCAGTCTGCGACAACAGGAAGATGCAATGTTGAAGAAATGTTTGGTGCATCTCTATTGGTGAGCCGGAACAATATAAAGTCGCTACAAACTATTTTGACATGTTTTGATGTTGTTGCAGCTGGAGCCTCTCTAACAATGTTAATAATGACTGAAAAGACAAATTGCTATTTAAAAGTTATTGCAAAACAAATTGGTCTGAAATATAAATAAGTTTTGATAAAAAAACTATGTTAATATGGAAATAAATTATGACAAAATAAAAACAAATATCAAAACACCTGAGAAAAATAACGAGCATTTCAAACACTTAAAAATAGGTATTTCAGGTGAATAGTGGTTATGACACTAGAAGAAGAATCATTTTCGATACTGGTATTATATATGATCTGAATAAAATAACCCGCATTAATTCCGTGCACGCGCTTTTTTGATCCGAAATCGTCATTTACATACCTGAGATTCAATTCATCTAGAAATTCCTAATGATCTTTGCTTAGTGCTCAAAACACAATGGTGGAACAAAAAAATGTGTTTGAACCATGATCAAAATTGTTTATGACACGCCTGATCACCAATGGTGCAACTGACCATTGATGTATCGTCTAAAATGCTTTGTCCATTTATTTGCAATTTACAAGTTGTTTATTCAGTTCTATTTTCAAAGTCTTAAAACGTTAGTCATAAAGCCTATGTTTCTCTTTTTTTCTTGATGAACCTGCAGACGAAGTTTGTTGGTCGAATTCAGACTCACCCTGAATATCCAGTGAAATTACTGAAGCAAAAAATAATTCAGCTAGTCTCTCAGGCAGGATAAGACGGTGATGTGTAATATCTAAACTCGGTAACGAGCAAAATCACGTTTCCTCATGTTGAAAATACAGTTATTATACGAAATTCGAATACTAAATTTAAAATAGAACTCTTTCATATAATGTAGAGCGTGATAAATATATTATAAAAATTGTGTTTTCAACTACATATTTTGCCGCAAATCACTGGTACCTTCCGCGACCGCCGCGCCGCTATAATTCGCCGCCAGAGCAGCTAAGGTGACTAATTGAATCATTTAATTGAAATACCGAAATTTTAAACTACAAAATGAAACGGTTCCGATTAAAGCAAATAAGACTTGAAAAAAATGCTAATTCCAGCTTTGGACCCACAAAGAATTTCATTTAAATAATTCCCATTTTTTTTTACTTCATTAAACTGTTTATAATATAAATTTTCCCTTTGTATTTATGAACTTCAGTTTGCACCATCCGCCACTGATGGCATCACCTTAGTTACACATTTCCGTTCCTTGAATTAATGTCGAATTCACAAATTTACTCCCGCCAAATGCCGTGCACCGAGAGCATAGTTGCTACACATCAATAATCCTATCATACTGTAACATTCAAGTGTACTCGCGTCTGGCCAGTAAACATAAGCACTTCATCCGCTACGGGCACAAAGTTTGCGGTTCATTAAAACTAACAACGTGCTCTGGGAACTTTCACGTCGGAATCGAGGGTCCACGAGCGAAAGACGACGAAGCGGATTGTTCGTTTGCCGGGGCAGATAGGGAGCAGGGGCTTTGTCTGACAACAAATTGAGCCAGGTGGAGGGTGACCGCCCCAGCTATTCGCCCCCGCACAAAGGACTTGTCGGGAAGCACGGGGTACCTGGATCGAAATGGGGACGTGTGAAAAGGCAAGCCCATGAATGGAAAGTCACGGTGGCATGCAGAAACGCGAGGTTATTTTTTTTTTAGATTGGTCTGACTGTGAGTTTCATGTTGAGTTCGAAGAAAGACTACCTATTGAAGTCGTCCCCATGGTGCGACTTCCGGGAAATTTCCTACCTAGTTATTTTGTTTAATGGTCCCTATACCCCCGAAACAACGTTGGCTCAAAATTGTGTATACATATTGAAAAATTTATCCATTTAAGTTATATATCACTTTATTTTTGGCGCAATAACTACCGTAATGTTCCACAAAATACGTCCAGACTGACACATAAAATTATATGTTAAATATCGATCGATCTATTTAATGGACAAAGTCGGAACAAGAGGGTATGAACGGGATTTATTTTTCAAAAACCGAATAAGCACTTTAACCTTGTTAAAATAAAACTTTTTGCTACTGTTTTAACCTGATTTTCTCCTAAGAGTAATGCAGAAAAAAATCATTACTCACTTAGTTAGCGTAATATAGAACCTGTTTAAAAAGTTGTAAAGATTCCGTATACAAATAAAATATTTGGTTGAAACGGTTTTATAACTGCATTCCTTAGCGCAAGGTGCGAATAAGTTTATTTAATGCTTTGCATATGGGACTAAATTGACATAATATTCTAATGGAAGTTTTACTACTGGCACAGCAAATATATACCTGCCTTCGCAAAGCAAATTCGAAGCTCATGACCATGTAATTCTTATCGAGAATCTTCTATAAATCCTATGCTGAATATAAATATTTGAAACGATTCAGCTGCAAGCAATATGCGTAAATGTTCGATCGAAACTCTTGCAAAATTTAAGAACATGAACGGTAATTTGTTCACAAAGTTTCCAGATTGTTCTATACGTGTATGTATAGCTGAATTTGCGCGGGTTTCCTTTCAGTACAAAACCAATCTTCTCTTGTAGTCCGAGCCAAAATAGTTTTTTTTTCTAAGGGTGGCAAGTATTCAAATTGGTCTTTGAAAAATCATCACCCGTGACTCTATAAAAGGCCTTAGGTCACTTAAGTGATTTGTTACCATAACGTGGTATAGTTTCAAACACTCTAAAGGTATACAAAAATATTTTTTACAATAAAAATATTTTGTGAAACTAACCAAAAAAATAATTTAACATTTTCATTAATTATTTTTGTAACATAAACTAAAATAAAGCACCGTATTAGGAACATAAATACCAAACTGTATTTTTATATAAAAATAGTTTACTTAGATATTAATGATTTTGAAACTTAATAATTTGTACTGGCGACTTAGAAACCGACATAGTTATTCATGACATGAATAAATAACATTCCTTAATTTTTTATCTTATGCCAGAACTAAGTTACGTGATTCTAATTGCGATAGCTCGAAGGTGTGTGTTCCATGTCATGGCAGTACTAAGTAACGAATTTTCTAGTTTGTGTGTTTTAAATTACACTCTAACATAAAAAACTGAAATTTTTGACATGTAGCGGAGACCGGGGCACGTTGGCCATAGTTTCAAATTTTGATTTTTGTAAATTTCTTAAACACATTTAAATCTATGAAATTATTATTAAATTTTAGAACAGTTCTCCTGAATTTGAATGTGAAAAATTAAACTTAAAAATATAACTCTAAAATTAATATATAAATATATTACTGGATATATGCCAAGTGGGCCAACCTACCTCTACACCGTGGTAAGTTGGCCCAGAGACTGGGGAACGTTGACCCATATGTTATATTTTGAAAATTTGAACTAGTATATTTGGAAATTCTAAATAAAACATATATTTATGAAGAAACACACACTTTATTGTACATAAAAGCAAGTTTTATGTTAATCACTGTCCAATTCCAAAGGATCAGCACAATTGCAGCATTCATAAAAGAGTCTATGAATTTCATTTTTTACACATGTCTGATGAGCCCAATGCTACTGCTTGTGCACTGGATCCACTCTACCCCAGGTTGACTTTTTGAAAAAGGCTTCAGACACCGCAAGCATAGTGAGTCTTCATCTTCTTCATCATCATCGTCATCGGCATCGTCATATTGCCTTGGTTTCTTCTTGCGTTTCAGGCCTGCTGCAGTTGATTTTGATTATTTTGTGCTTAAAGTCCTCTATTTCGGTCCAGAAAAGCGTAAAATGGTTAGGCTAGGTTAGGTTAGGTTAGGATAGGTTAAGTTAGGTTGGGTTAGCTTATGTAGGTTTTAGTATGATCCCAAAATTTTGACTAGCCTCATAGCCTGATAAAATGCACACACATTGCCCCACAATTAAGTGTTTAAACACAAGACCTCACAAATATTACCAAATAAATATTTTTTGTATGTTTGTGTGTGTAGTGAACGGGAGAAAGAGGGACAAAAAATCAGTACAGTGCACTACACGAAATAGAGATGGGATAACAATGGCAGGGATAAAGAAAACCATTATAAATTGAAAAATAGCTTTGAAAACGTAAAAATTTATAAAAAGATAATTCATACCTGAAATCTCTTATCATAGCCGAACTTATACCAAGGCTTCTTGCCAGTATTACATATATTTGGGACACCTCCAGGCTGAGGGATTTCATCCAATGCAATGGGTTGAGGACTTTGAGGTTCAGTTTCAGTTTTCTGAGTAGGCTGACATGAGGTCTTGAACTTAGCACATTACCTCCCAAACGTTTTTCTCGAAATCCCAAATTCCTCGTTAACAGCCCTTGCGGATCTTTCCTTTTCTTTCACCTCCAAAACTGCTTTTAGCATCGTTTCTTCAGAAACCATCCCTCTTTCACTTATTCTTTTATAGTTTCGGACCATTTTTATGTTCCTGCAAATAAAATAAAGGTTTAAACTAAGGCTGTAACACAGATGTTCAAAAAATAAGAACTGGACCACTCAGATCTCTATACAAGATTATAAACAATTAATTTTGGAAGCTCGTCTATTCTTTTGAATCAGTTTTCATCTCGTGATTATATTCAAACTACGCTTTTTCTTCGAAAATTATTTTAATAATTAAATAAAGTGATAGAATTGTAAATAGCATTAGCATTACAATCGACAAACCTTTCATCGAATTTCAAAAATCAAATACGATGGGGCATGTTGGCCCGGGTGGTCAACTTGCCCCGTCGTCTCTGGGCCAACCTGCCCCATCGCCATGTTTAAAATAAATTCTATCCGTTACCAAACCCAATGAAGCAATCTAGATTGTATGCCATATAGAAATAATCCTCAAACTACGGCCTTTAATTATATTACTCACCTGTTGCGCCTGAAGAAAGCAAAAGTTAGATAATACACTTTTAACCGACACGTAGAATTTTACTTAAACACGCACAAAAATGATTAATCACTAAAACGTTTCCAAAACTCCTCCGGCGGCCATATTGGTTCTGTGAAAGGAGGACAGTGTTACCAACCTGTGTATTGACTCATAGAACGATCTAGTGTTTATTGTATTAACTAACTCGACTGGGCCATCCTGCCCCTATGGCCAACGTGCCCCGGTCTCCCCTATTATTTTAGTCCGGAGTTATGTTCTTATTTATATTAGTTTTAAGTTTATAAGTAATTATTATTTCAATCAATGACAGATTGAACATTATATACTCATTTAGATGTTTTAATTTTTCGGAAGTAGTAATTAATGACTACTCTTAATTACGAAATAATAATGGTTGTGTGATACTACTTTTCCCTTTCTCTTTTTTTAACGTTATTTCATTTATCCATACTGTCCACCTCTTGTGCCTCTTGAAAACTTTTCTTTCCCTTTCAAAAGGTGGACGGACTGGTCCGGCGCGCCCTGTGGCGCTTGCTTGAATTATTATTGCCGCTCTCGGCCGCTGGAGTGCTCTGCCCGCCCCATTCACCGCATTCCCCTGCAGCGCTTGTGAAGGTGGGTGAAGGTGGGTGAAGGTGGGTGAAACGGGCAAAAAGACGGTGTGGTTGAGAGAAAGAGAGAGGAGAGGTTTGATCGCAGAAAAGGGGGGAAATGCCGCAACGAGTCGCGAAGTCAATCTGGAGGGAAGCCGAAGAGTTCGAAGGGCACGTATCCAATCAACAGCTGCGGGGGTGGTGGTTTATTTTCTCTCCTCTCCAGGCACTAGGATAGTGCGGGAAATACCGAGAAGGCTTCCCCCATACCACCAACAAATCCAACCAACCTCCCTTGAGACACTTCGCGACACCCTGGTGACAACAGCTGGGTTTGCTACAATTGATGTTGTTCGGCGACGTGTCAAACATGACTCAGCAACTTTTCCCGGTAATCCTTTATAACAGTGGTGATATACTGAGAAAATACTTAAAAATTAAGAGTATTTAAAACATTTTCATGGTAAACTCTGATACCTCAAACAATTTAAGGCACATTTTGAAAGGAAGCCCTACATTTGATGTCCTGAACTTTTTATGTTCCTAAAATATTTTCATTTACGCACAAGGAGGTTACCGCAATAGAATTAAATATTTGTATCGATCAATTATACATAAATACTAGCTGCAGTACCCGGCTTTGCCCGGGCTGAAAACCGGGTGATATATTGTCCGCGAGTTACAGCAAAATGGATAGCGATATGTCCAGTGTGGTGGAAATTAAGAAATGACACATAATTACTGTTTGTGTATCTGTGACCTATAATTTTCTGTTTACCCATGGCGATCGGTTGAAAGGTTTAGGAGTTGATGCGCTACAGTGCCATCTAGCGGCGAGTTACAAAAAAAATTGTTAGCATAAAAACCTTCTCCATGATAAAAACACTTCAATGTGCCAACTTTCATGGCGATCGGTCAAACGGTGTAAGAGTTTATCGACGACATACATGCCAACATCCAATTTATATATATTCTTATATTTCGAAATTTTGGGGCTTTCACTTTTGCGGAAAGTGGATGTTCAGGACCTCGAATGGTTTGGAACACTTCATCTCGAAAAAATAGATATTTGAAATTCCTGAAATTGTCGAAATTTTGGGGCTTTGTTCCTAGAGGGGGGCGGGGGGTTCGAGGACCCTGAATGGCTCGAATCACTTAAAATCGAAAGAGATAGATTTTTCAAATGTTTTAAACTTTCGAAATTTTGGGGCTTTAAGCACCTGGGGGTGGGCGGGGGGGGGGGGGGTGATGTTGAGGACCCCGAATGGCTCGGAAACACTCCAAATCGAAAGAGATATAAAGGAATTTAAGAATGTAGGCATTTACTGTATACTCCTATCTACCATAATAACAATATTGACAAATAGAAAGCTTATTACCTACCTATTAATAATTATCTAAATAAATTAATAAATAACTCTATGTTTAAGAATTTACGTACATACATAATATTAAACTTCAAACTATACACACCAAAAAAAAAACTAAGGATGTTTGTGAAACTATATTTATTTGTCATAATGTTTAAAACATTTGTAGGATTTCTTTATATGTAAAACTGTGGTGGCAATATTCTGCTTATCCAAAGGAGTATAGAAATTAATAGAGACATCACTCCCTGTACACACCACAAATCTTTGAATTAAGTATAAAAAAAACATAGTCCAAAATGAAACAAAAAGTATAAATAACAACTAATTTGACAAAAAAATTATACAACTGGAATGACAATGTTAACATCCGCCTGAAATTTAATAGAAGTAGGTAGGTAAGAATATATATATATAAGAAATTAAATGAAATTAAAACATACATAAATAAAATTATCTCACACTCAACCAAACATAAGGTTAAAATGAAATAAAGGAAGATGGCAATTACTCGTAACTATTCTAATTAATAAAAAAAAATCAACTTTCCTGAAATAGTAAAATTCAAATTTTTCAACAATCTATTACATAATTGATAAATATTCTGGTCTTCGGTCTCAGCAGCCCTAAGACTCTTGACGCTCAGCAGATAAATTATAAACACTAAACAAAACTCCTTGCAAATAAGTAGGTAATGTAAAAAAAATAACAATATTGACAAATAGAAAATATTAGTAGGCCCTACCTACCTATGAATAAATTTCGAAGCAATTTATAAGTTTAAGAATTTATGTATCTACATAATATTAAACTTGAAACTATCCACACAATAAAAACCTAAGAATGTTAGTGAAACTAATTTTTTTTATTTGTCATAATACCTAAAATACGTATGTTTCCAAAATGAAACAAAGTATAAATAATGACCAATTTGACAAAAAAAAAATTGTACAACTCGAATGACATTGAAAACATACACGTGAAATTTAAAAGAATTATGAGTGCCCTAGGTAGGGAGGAAAAATATATATAGAAGAAATTAAATTTAAAAAATGGGTGCGTGTACTTAGGTACGCGCATGTGAAGTTATACTTTGGCATCATTAAAAAATAGTTTTTAATTGCATGCAAAAATATTGCATGGAGTCCCTCCGCGTGGAAGAAGTGAAACTTCGTAATGTGGAAATGAAAATAGGAAGGGGTAGAAATTGATTTTTAGTAAAATCATAATGTATCAAATCAAACTAAAAAAAGAAAGGAAATAAATTTGTAACGATTCATAGATTGATCTTCAGAGAGAGAGAGAGAGAGAGAGAGAAAGAGAAAGAAAGAGAGAGGTCACCTATTCAATGTCTATAAAACTAACTTTTTTATGAGAGCAGATTTTCATGAAATATATCATGAAATCATTCAACGATAAAAGCTGTTTATTTAATCAAGCGGACGGGTTCGCCCCAAGGAGAAAATAACGCGGCGAGACCTCGTGGACATAGAGAAATGACACACTCACTATTTATGTGTCTATGAAACATGATTTTTTTCTGCAAATTAAATTGTAATATACAAAAACGGTATTGAAAATTGAAAGAAATATGGCGACACTACAAACTGTCAAGAGTTTTTTTTTCTTACTCTCTACTTAGTTCCTTACAATAGCAAAACGTAACGTAATGGCTTGAAAGCTATTGCTCGGCAGACATAGAGGAATGACTAACAGTTTGTATATCTATGACACACATTACATTTTTTATTTTTTTCTTAACTCAGAATCGAGATAAAATATCCAATTGTGAATCCAAACCATCCTCGAGTCCCCGTGAACTCACACAACAAATTTCATCAAAATCGGTCCAGCCGTCTAGGAGGAGTTCAGTGACATACACACGCACACAAGAAATATATATATAAAGATAAATGTGTTAATTAAGGGTTTTAAATTTAAAACTAGTACATACTAACACAACCACGTTAAGAAAAACAAGATTAAAAACATATTTAATAAAAAAATTAGAAAATGCTTCAAAATTTATCACTTTAATTTTTCATATATAAAATATTTTAGCTATTCTATATTTCATTTTGTAATGAAATACTCCAAAAATAAACCTTGCATATTTAACAAAAAAAGAACTTAGCAAATAATTTGATAATATTTGTAAAATATATTTTATACTATCAAAATGAATTATTTTAAAGGGTTTTAAAAAATCATTTATTCATAAAATACCTTAAAACTAAAGGAAATCATGCCCCGGAACACACATGTTTTTAGAGTATTTATTTCCTTTATTTTATTGGAGAAATAAATGTAGAAACTGTTTAGTAATTATGCAATATATATATATATATATATCCTTACTAATATTATAAATGAGAAAGTAACTCTGTCTGTCTGTCTGTCTGTCTGTTTGTCTGTCTGACTGTTTGTTACCTTTTCCCGGCTGAACGGCTGAACGGATCGTAATGAAATTTGGCAAGGAGATAGATTATATCCTGGGGATGGACATAGGCTATCTTTTGTCTAAAAAAATAAATTTTAAACGGGTTAAAAAAATATATCTTAATTTTATGTAACGTGTGTCATAGATATACAAACTGTTAGTGTCATTCCTCTATGTCTGCCGAGCAATAGATTTCAAGCCATTACATTACGTTTTGCTATTGTAAGGAACTAAGTAGAGAGTAAGAAAAAAAAAAATATCTTGACAGTTTGTAGTGTCGTTATATTTGTTTTAATTTTCAATACCGTTTTTGTATATTACAATTTAAATTAATTTTTTTACAGTACCTACTTATAACTTATATGCAAGGAGTTTTGGTTTAGTGTTTATAATTTATCTGCTGAGCGTCATGAGTCTTAGGGCTGCTGAGACCGAATACCAGAAATATTTATCAATTATGTAATATATTGTTGAAAAATTTGAATTTTACTATTTCAGGTAGGTCGATTTTTTTTATTAATTAGAATAGTTACGTGTAATTGACATTTTCCTTTATTTCATATTAAACATTATGTTTGGTTGAGTGTGAGATTATTTTATTTATGTATGTTTTAACTTCATTTATTTTCTTATATATATATATATATATATATATATATATATATATATATATTCTTACCTACCTACTTCTATTAAATTTCAGGTGGATGTTAACATTGTCATTCCAGTTGAATAAATTTTTTTGACAAATTAGTTGTTATTTATACTTTTTGTTTCATTTTGGACTATGTTTTTTTTTACTTAATTAAAAGATTTGTGGTGTAAACAGGGAGTGATATATATATTAATATCTATACTCCTTTGGATAAGCGGAATATGGCCACCACAGTTTTACATATCAATAAATCCTACAAATGTTTTAAACATTATGACAAATAAAAAATAGTTTCACAAACATCTTTAGTTTTTGTTGGTGTGTATAGTTTGAAGTTTAATATTATGTATGTACGTAAATTCTTAAACATAGATATTTTTTTAATTTATTTAGAAAATTATTCATAGGTAGGTAATAAGTTTTCCTTTATATCTCTTTCGATTTGGAGTGTTTCCGAGCCATTCGGGGTCCTCAACATCACCCCCTCCCCCCCCCCCCTGTTGGTTAAAGCCCCAAAATTTCGAAAGTTTAAAATTTTTAAAAAATCTTTCTCTTTCGAGCCATTCAGGGTCCTAGAACCCCCCGCCCCCCTCTGGGAAAAAGCCCCAAAATTTCGATAATTTTAGGAATTTCAAATATCTATTCTTTCGAGATGGAGTGTTCCGAAACATTCGAGGTCCTAAACCTCCACCCCCCACCCCTCCCTTTTCGCAAAAGTGAAAGCCACAAAATTTCGAAAAATTGGAGAAAATTGTATTAAAATTAAGTAATTACGAACTAAAGTGTCCGGGGCATGGTGGAACTTTTACCCAAAGTCGACTTCGCACCCAATTTGGGGGAGGGGGGGGGGGAGTGCAAAACTCCAAAATTACGAAAAATTTCAAAAAATTCTTAAATTTAAGTATACTTTTTTACTATTTGGAGTGTTTCCGAGCCATTCGGGGTCCTCAAACTACCCTCCCCCCACAAGGAGTCAAAGACCCAATAATAAAATAATTTCCCAAACTTTCGAAAACCTATTCCCTTTCGGTTTGGAGTGTTTACGAGCCATTCGTGGTCTTCAACATCACCCCCCCCCCCCTTCAAAGGGGTCAAAGCCCCAAAATTTAGAAAATTTCAAAAATCATTATTTTTCGATTTTAAGTGTTTCCCTGCCACTCAGGGTCCTAAAAATAACCCCTCCCCCTCTGGGGACAAAGCCCCAAAATCTCGAAAATTTCAGGATTTTCAAATATCATTTCTTTTGAGATGGAGTGTTCCGAACCATTCGAGGTCCTGAACCTCCACCTACCCCCCCCCCCCCCTTCTTTTTTCTCAAAAGAGAAAGCCCCAAAATCTCGAAAATTTCAGGAATTTCAAATATCATTTCTTTCGGGATGGAGTGTTCCAAACCATTCGAGGTCCTGAACATCCACTTTTCGCAAAAGTGAAAGCCCCAAAAGTTCGAAATATAAGAATATATATAATTGGATTTTGGTATGTATGACGTCGATAAACTCTTACACCGTTTGACCGATCGCCATGAAAGTTGGGACATCGAAGTGTTTTTATCATCCATTTTTATTTGTAACTCGCCGCTAGATGGCGCTGCAGCGCATCAACTTCTAAACCTTTCAACCGATCGCCATGGGTAAACAGAAAATCATAGGTCACAGATACACAAACAGTAATTATGTGTCATTTCTAAATGTCCAACACACTGGACATATCGCTATCCATTATGCTGTAACTCGCGGACAATATATCACCCGGTGTTCAGCCCGGGCAAAGCCGGGTACGGCAGCTAGTATATATATATATATATATATATATATATATATATATATATATATATATATATATATTTATTTATTTATTTATTTATTTATTTATTTATTTACAACAGCAAAAATATATCAAAATACGTAAAATAAAAAAAAAGAATTAAGACGGGTGCGCAATAATTTTATTATTTTAAATGAAATAAATATAAGCACCAACTATTTTTATTTTTTGGGTTATTCGTTTGTTATTATTAAACGAAATGATGTAAACTCTCTTGTTCAATTTTAGTAAAAAAAAGTGAACTTGCTCTTGGCAATTTTAAAAAATTATATCAATGTTTAAAGTAAAGGTCGGAATTATTTGATTGTTATAACTCATTGTGAGCGTAAGGTTTAATTTCAAGAAATAACATTTTTTCGTCATTAAGAAAATATTAGAAACATCAGCAGTTATAAGGTATCTCTAGAGATTAAATAACTGTTTTTCCTCCAAGTACGATTGCTGAGCCTTTTTTTTTTACCTACGCCCATATTTGAAAATGATTAAAAGTTACTGTACACTAACTATACACACACACACATACGCACCTACACACACACACACACACTCGTATAAACAGTGAGTATATATTCGAAAGATCAACGTCGGCAGTGACGTCTAAATAATCTTCCATCATAAAAATAAATTTATATCTAGAAATGGCTCTACAGCAAGGTGAAGGAAGATTATTTAGAACATGATCAGATTGTTTTTACCTAACTCTTCATTGTGCTATTTAAATTGTATTGAATAAAATTTTAGTCGCCAAATGATATTTTAAAATAAATAATTCTGTTAAGATTCTTAATGAGAGGCTCAGCGTCAAAGTTTTTTTCCTAGAAAAATTTGTAATATTCCAATTATTTTATAAAAGCTAAACACTTGAAATTTGGATCATTCCTTATAACGATTACTATTGTAACTAACTTATATAATTTTGCATTTATAGGTTGATGGTTTGGTTTTTAAATAAATAAAAAAAAATATGCTCATGTTATACGTATTACTTTTGCATTTTTTATTATCGACGTTTAATTTCTTCCATAATATTTCCTGCTGAAATAAGTTTTACAAAAGTAACTAAAATATTTCTAACTTCATATTCAAATCCTCCTATTAACTTGTAAATAATACCTTCACGGGAAAAAACACTCCGCCACGCTGGTTCGGAGTTATTATTCGCCCATAGAGATATAATAATGTGTGAGAATGTGTACAAGTTTGCGAGTGATGAAGTATGTTAGTGCGCAAAATTAAAATGTGCTTTAATGTAATCATGCCATCGAGCTTTCCTTTCCTGATCATTGCACTTTATCTTTGCCATCCGAATGTTTCACTTTCGTTGCGATTTAACGTAATAGCTTCGACTTAACTCTACCGGCTATACAGAATTTTCACTTCAATATCCCCACATAATATTCTAACGCAGTCGGCTTGGACGCATACAACAAATGTTGGTGCAAGCGAACTTATTTTTAATGTAGTTCAATGTCAACTCACTAACGACGCTGGAGACAGCGGTAATTCTGTAATTCTGTCATCTGTGTTTCCGGCAAGTAACTTGATAGCTAAAATATTATACATAAATTCGCTTTTGAAGGGGCTTTAGTTTTAATGGTATTACAGTAAATTTACAGGCTGAGTGTAAGTTAGGTATTCTTATATTTATATGCACTTGACAATTTAATAGTTATGTAGAGTTAAGAGACTTCAAATTAACGTGTGAGTGAGAGATAGACATATCCGTAGCCACAAGGTCTCGCCACACCCAGTTGCTGGTTGTCACCTTAGAAGTGCAAGTTAGAAAAAAAATGGCACCACACTCTTTCAGAATGTTGTTATTTTAATAATGCTCTGAGCGTTACTTATTTGTTCGTAACGACGCTTTCCCTTATCCTATGACGATGCCATCGCCTTGACTTAACATACTGGCTCTGAAGAAGTTTTAATTCAAAAGAAAGCTGTGTCATAGAATGACTCTTGCTATCTTGTTCACAAAATTAATAATACTGAATGCAGTAAGATAATTTGTACCTTGTAAATATACTGTTGGTTCTAAAAATATATCTACGTACATATACCTAAAATAATGAGATCTTTAAGATTAATTTAGGATCCGAACCACTCAATTTCATCTCGAAGCCTATTAATTGAGTAATGCCGGTAGTTCATACCAAACCAAAGACCCTTACTTCGAAAGCAATTACGACATATTAAATGAATTGCATTGTTTACGTATTCGTTTTAATGAAACAAATTTCCTTTTTCCTTATATAATATTTTCCCTTCTGCCTAATCAGAATCTCACATTCCTTCTGCGGGCAGACTTCATAAATCAAAGCGCAAACGCAACGTGGGATCCGGATTTCTCCGCAATGAGAAAACAAGAGGCCGTGTTGCTTAGCAACCGAACGTTTACTTCAATAATTCACGGCGAACCTACTTTTCATTTGGCCCGAGACAGACGCCACTTAAAATCTACGTTACTGTTGTAGAAATGAAGGTGGGTTAGATTATGTGTGTTACATAAATATTTATCGCAAAAATTTGTTTATTTTTATTTTTGGAAGTGTAGGTTTTGCACATATACGTGATCGTAACTGAAATCAAAGTTTTATCATTTTAGGTCAGTTACATTAATGACACGTAAAATAGTTGTTAAAGCATTAAAATGCTTCCAAAAAAAATGTTTATATTCTAGGAGAATTATATTTCTCACTTAAATGTAATCGCAACTAACATAAAAAAAATTTATGTAAAGTTAGCAACATTTAAAATATTCTGAAAAAGTAAAAACGCATTAAAACTTGCCGATAGCATTTTTCATTCTGAAAGAGAAGCTTCTCAGGCAAGCGGCGAAATTCGGATATGTTTCGAGACCAAACTGAAAATAATAGGAAGGTTGGGTGTAATCAGCGACTTCCCACAGTTCATTAACCACTCTCACTGCACGCATTTGCCGCACTATCTTCTGTAACAGAAACAACCCTAATTCACAGTTACATTTTGTTTTCTTTTATACCTAATTGAAATTGTATCGAAATCCGTCTTTGGTTAGATACTTAATTGATTCAACAGAAAATAATTAAAATTAAAATAACCCAAAAAAAATTGCATTTTCAAGAAAAAAAACAACAAATTAAAACAATTTCAGAAACACTAAATATCCAAAAAACAAGCAAATTGCAAGAGTTTCTCGTTTTCTACAGTCTTCTTAGAAGGCGAAGCGAGACGTTTGCATGTCTTGACTTGATTTTTCAAGGCATCTCCACATGACAGTAGATTCACCAGCCACGATCAATCAGTGGCCACACACGTCCAGTAGGTAGTAAGGCACATCCAGTAGTTTATTAGAAGCAAACAGTTGGTCATGTACATCCATTTGATGGCCAATTACATCCAGTCGGGGGCCAGGTACATCCAGTTGGTTGATCAGGCTAACACTTTATGTTGGTGGAAAGGTACGCTTATTCGGTTGGCCAGACACACACGACCATTCGATATGGAAGGCCATCACGTCCAATTGGTGGTTAGACAAATATAGTATGTAACCAGGCATGTCTCGATGTAAATGATTCATGTAAAGTAGGTAACCATGCACATAAGTCAGATGGCCTCTATTCGATTAAACATGCAATTCCACATGTCGGCTAGACACCCTCAGTCAGTGGTCAGACTAACACGTATAGTTAGTTGGTGGTCAGGTACAATAAGTTGTTGGCTAGACACGTCCAGTTGGTGGTTAGGCATATCCAGTCTGTGGCCAGCCACGTCTCTATGTGAGCTAATCATGTCAAGTTGGTGATCATGCACACCAGTCGGTTTGTCCAAATGTGAACGGCCAGTTGGTTGGTAAAGATATCACGTCCAGTTGATGGCAAGGTATGCCACGTCGGTGGCCAGACACGCCTATTCAGTGATCACGAACGCATGTGCAGTAGGTGACCAACCGCATCCAGTAGGTAGCCAGGCACATCCAGTAGATGATCAGGCACATTCAGTCAGTAGCCAAGAGGTATCTTTCGTAGATACTCAACTGACATTTTAAACATTCCATGTACAAAATCATGCGTATAGGCCAAGCGTTTTCGAACCAAGAAGTATTATTTATAGATATAAAACCGACATTTTAAAGTCATGTTCAATTTCTGGCGTATATACCAGACGTCTCTGAACTACGAGGCCAATCATGTCCTAAGTACAAACTTGTAGATGCTCATTTGTCAAAAAGGAAGCACAATAGGAAGTACAATCAAAAAAGGAAGCACATTTGGAAGTACAATTAAAAAGGACGCACATTTGGAAGCACGTTTAAAAAAAGGAAACATAATCAGAAGCACTTCCAAAAAAAAAAGGAAGCACAATCGGAAGCAAAATAAAAAACTGAACCCAAATCGGAAGCACAATCAACAACTTCAAAACAAGAAGCACATATAGCAGCAAATTTGAAAGCACATTCAAATTTAGGAAGAACATTCGTAAACACATTCGAAAAAGGAAACACAATTGGAATACCAATCAAAAAGGAAATCACATTTGAAGACACAATCAACACAACATTCGACAAAGAGGAAGTACATTTTGGAAGCACAATAAAAAACGAACCTGAATCGGAAGGACATTCGTCGGAAAAAAGGAAGCATATTTGGATGCAGATTAAAAAAAAGTAAGTTCATTTAATATAGCACATTTAACGTTGATGGTGACCAAGGGCAACTTAGGGTGGCTTGTCCATGAAGAATTTATGCTGCTATAAGGAATTTTTGTTTTTTCTATGGCAAAAGTCTCTTGGGGCACTTCGAATTTCGAATATTTTAATTTGGCAGTATTAAAAATAGAAATTTTCCCTCCAAGCAAGAATTTTTCCTTCGAAATAGGGCAATTTATAGGAATTTCGAAGAATTTTTAGTCATTTTTTGGAAATTATAGCAAGTTTTGAAAGTCAAGGTGATCCAAGTTTGCCGCCGTGACGTCAATCCTTTATGGCAGACACTGCCACCAACACTACACTCCTACACCTGGCGCAGGTTGCCCCATGTTATACTACTAGCATAATAAAACAAAATAAAATCAATTATTCAATATTCAAGTACCTTTTTCATTTTTATAGAAATTATGCTTGAATGAAACATTAATTACAATATAAAATTATGTGCCAATTTTCTTTCTCTGTCTGTCTCTTTCATACATGCAAAAATTACCACATCAATTGTTGGACAAATTTACAGTATCTTTCTTGGAGTATTTCTTAGCAACTGGTTTCCAAAGGAATCATTTGTAAATATACATAATTTTTTTCTGAGGACTTTCTGTTGCGCCAACTCACTCTGCAGCAAGTAGCAAGTATTGCAAACACACTTTTTCATGATAGGCATTGTGTTACAAGTACACACACTCTGCTACAGTGATTTACTTGTAGTGCTACAAATAATTATTATGGACACGCTCGTTACTCGAGCATTATTTTTTCTACCGTGTGAATGCTAAATCAAGGGTGTATATTTATACATCTAACTCACGTCTTCGACGGGTCTAAGGGCCTGTTAAGTGACATGTACATGTGAAATGCACATAATTGCTGCAATTGCCACCAACCAATTTTTTTTATTGGTTGGGTGTTACCTGGAAGTTATTATATGATATGCTTTTATATTATTGTACCATTTTATTTAGTTATAAAGCTCGTATTTTGGAAGTTTACAGGAAATATAAAATTGGCAACAGCACACGTCATTAAAACTGTGTTGAAAGTGGATCAACTTAAAAGGTAGACACAGAAAAAAAAAAACCGCTCACAAGAAAAAAAAAACATTTCTTAAAATTTAACCTCGTTACGAAATTATAGTACAGGAATTAAAGAAATTCCTAAGTTTATAGTGGTTTACTAGAAACAAATCAGATGTTAGTATTGAATTCGTTTTGATAAATGACTAACAATCTAATAAAGTAACTAACAGTACCTGTTTTCCAGTCTAATAAGCTCTATTCAGGTTTCTCTCTATCCCTCTTTCAATATTTAACGATTTAAAATTATAACGGCCTCAAATTGGTTTAATAGGAGTGATGTAATTCAGATTTAACCTCCCTCGTTGCTAGTATTTGAACCTCGAAACCACCTTATACGCTATTAATAACTAGAGATCTGGAAGTTTTTACGGGTTTTACCTAAAGACTTAATTTCATGGTACTATTTTTTTTCCTGGAAAACGTTAATTTGTAGATTGAACACTGTCCTCTTGAAGAACTTGACTGTTATTTGTCAATTTAGCTGCTGCTAGTTTGTAATTGGTTTAGACTACCTCGTGGCATGTTGAAGTTACTGTGGCCAAATGTTCGGAGATAAAATGGTCGTTAAATGAATACTTTGGAATTTCTGTGTCTGCATTGTCTGCATCAATAATGTAACGTGGTTAGCTATCAACCGGTGAAACAATTTTCATCCTAGGCACAAGAGCGAAGTATCGAATGAATGGAGGAAATGCTCTTTCTTCCGGCTGTAATGACGATGCCCGAGTGTTTGCTGACGAAGTTGATCCTCGCAAGTGTCTCCTTTTTGCTGAAGGCGCAATTTAAGAAACTTCCGGGGAGGGGAGTGGGGGATGACTCTCTCTGAGGGAAAACGGACAACACGATTTCCCCGGCGAGTAGTAAAGCGGTCGGAAAAATGTTCGTCCACCAGAAAAAAAAAGGAGGAGGCATAAAAGAGTCTACGGTTGACGGGCAGCCTCGGAGTCTCGTAACCAACTTTCTGCGCTCATTTGGTATTCTGAGCGCGTCTGTGTCCCTGCACCTTCTAGTCTCCTTTCTATCTGTCTCTCTGTGTCTCTCTCCCCCTGTGTCTTACCCCTCCCCTCTGCATCTTTCCCCTTCTGTGGTTCTTCCCCTCTGTATCTATCTCTCTCCCCACCAACATCTATGTCTCTTTCCATCTCCATTTGTGTCTCTCCCTTCGAGCTCTATCTCTCTTACTCGCTAGATCTCTGTCTGTCCCTCTCTCCCTATGTCACTCTCTTCCTCCCCCTGTGTATCTCTCCCTCTCCCCGTTTTTCTCTCCCAATCTCCCTCGGTGACTCTTCCACTCTCTATGTCTCACTCCCGCTTCTTCTCTGTGTCTTTTTGTATCTCTCTGTGTCTCTGTCTCCTTTTCTGTCTCTCAATGTCTCTTTTACTATCGGTCTTTTTTCTCTCTAAATGTACTGTCCCTTTTTCTATCTCTATATGTATCTTATCATTTGTCTCTAATTCATTATCTCTCTGTCTTTTTTCTATCCCTCTCTAAATATATTTTTTTCTATTAATCTTTTTCATTATTTTTCTCTCTGTTACTCTGTCTTTTTCTCTTTGATTATCTATGTCACTCTCTATTTATACGTCTGTCTCTTTTGCTCTCATTTACCCTTTCTCTCTCTGTGTGTGTATCTTTGTATGTTTCTACCTGTATTTCGTATCTATTTGTGACTTTTTATATCATCATTGTCTCTTATTCTCTATGTATATATTTCTCTCTATCTGTAGCTGTCAATTTTTCTATTTCTGTGGTTCATTCAGTCTTTTTTCCCATCTCTCTATCTCTTTTACCATCTCACTCCGTGTACCCTTTTTAATCTCTCTTTTCTCTATCAGACTTTTTTTATCTCTCCCTCCATCGGTCGTTTTCTCCCTTTGACTAGTTCTCCTTTTTCTGTCTACCTGCCATTGTCTTTTTCTCCCTTTCATTGTGTCGCACACACTCTGCCTACGTACACACACCCTGCCCCTCCGCGCAAATACTGTCTCACAATCGGTCACACACTCTGCCACTCACCTAGTCACACACACTGTCATACACTCTGTCACACACTCCGCCACTTAATCTTTGTTACTGTATCTCTCCCTGTCACACACTGTCTCACTGTGTCTTACTTTTTTGTCTGTCTCACTCTGCTTTACGGTTCCTCACTCTGTCACACACTGCTTGATTTCTTCACAACTTTAACAAAATAAGGGCTACTGTAAAGTAATGGTTTAAATATCAATTTCCAACTTAAAGTCAGTTCAATTGGCCAAGTTCATATTTCAGTTTTAGGTAGATTAAGAAGGGATACTACTCTTTGAAACCATTACCGTGGTGTGATTTCCGAAAAATGTTACACAGGTTTTTTACTTTCATGGTCCATACACTCAAAAACCATCAACTCAGAAGTTTATATATATCACAATTTTATGGACATGATAACTATCGTAATTAAGCACCAATCACTTCCAAACTCATACATAAAATTCGGCAAAGTAAAATCTCGGTCAAGATCGTTAATGGGCAATATTCCACCAAATGGATAAAAACGAAGAAAGATTTTGGAAATACATAGAATTCGCTATAGCTCCTACAATATCACAAAAATTGTGGCATCCTTTTGGACGTATTATAATTCGAAAGAGTACTACCAAAAATATTTGTCTTTACTCATTTTGGATACGACCAATCATAATTTCAAGGTGTGGAAATAACAAGGGTTGGAGGACAAAAAATGCATAACTCCCTTACTAAGCACACTTTCAATTCCGTTTCAATTATCTGTAAATGGTATAAATTTTATCCAAAACTATTTTCTGAAACAATTTTTTATAAAATGATCCACTGCATTAAAGTGATGACAAAAGTGGGTAGAACTAAAGAAAAAAATCATAATTTCGGACCACATAAGTATTTTGTACGTTTTTTTTATTGTAGAACCTTAAAATATTATTTACAACTTGTGTTCACAATACATTTTCATACGGCCAACTATTAAAACAAGGAGTGGATCAAAACAAGGTGTACTGTTAAAAAAATTAACACCTCCCTTAACAATCTTATTATAGAATCCGTTCAAATTGTTTGTAAATTGTATAATTTTTCCAACACTTTTGCCGGAAACAATTTTGCTAAAACGAACAATTGCAGCAAAGTTACGAAGAAAGCATTGGTATAATTTTAAAACAATGTATATTTTCCGTACCATGTACCGTTTATAATTATTATAGAACCTTAAAATAGTATCTAAAACTTTAATAGAAATAACTTTATATACGATCAACCATTATTTCATGGGTTGAAAAAAAGAAGGGGTTAAAGACAAAATGTTCATTAATTTCTTTAGTAGGCAAACTGTCATATCCGTTAAGATTGTTTGTAAACCTTATTAACGTTTTCCAAAATTTTTGTCTGAAATACTTTTTGGATACAACCCACCATTGTTGTAAAGGGTGGAGAAAAAACAGAGTTTCAAGGACATAAATATTCATAACTCCCTTGCTAGGTAAAATATAGAATCAATAACAATTATTGATTGTAAACCTTCTAAATTTTGTCTGAAATATTTTTATAAGATGAACTATTACTACAAGGTGTTCAAAAAACAGAGGTTGGAATAAAATAAATAAATACAACATCCATACTATGAAAACTATTGAACCCGTTCTTATTTATCCTAACCTCCTAAATTTGGTTAAAACTTTTGTTTAAAGTAAATTGGTATGTATCCAACCATTTCTGCAAGGTATAAAAATAACATGGTTTGAAAGACAAGAAAAAAAATCCTAACATTTTTAGTAGTTATACTATCAATTCCGTTAAAATTTATTGTAAAAATTATAAACATTATGTAAAACCTTTGGCTGAAACGATTTTTGATGAGATGAACTTAGGAATTGCAATCCGGAAAACCAGATCCGGTAATCCGGCAGATCCGGTCACGGGCTCCCGCCTACGGCCTACGGCCTGCCCACCCCCACTCCACCGCAGACCCGCGCACGCTCCACGCGCACCGCGCTTGGCGACCGTCAGATGTCATCTGACTCACTCCGAGTGTGTCTCGTGAGTCAACAAAGTGTGTTCAGTCGCTGCTTCGTTCAATAGATATAAGTAAATAGACAGTTTTTTCGTTCAATTGATAAGATGAAGTATGGTTATGTTGCATTTACGTGTACGAGAATGATTTAAGTAAATAATTCAGTTTATAAATTAATTGAATGACAACTACGATCCATATTTCTTATTCGATTAATAAATACAAGGAGAGAAAATAAACGTTTTAATATTCCAAGTTATAGATTAATTATATTAATGTTGCATTAATGAGTACCTACGGGAATAATTTATGGTTATAATTATAGGCTACTTAGAAATTTATTAATATCCATATTTCATTTTAATGATATCAAGTTATTCTAACTTTGTGAGTGAGTGACTGAACTAAAGTTTTAAATTGTAATTATATTTATTTGTATTTCACTGCAGATACAAGTTAAGTTCTAAGATAAATCTCTTTCAAAATCAAGTCAATATGAAAAGAACAGGGTTGAAGATAGTGAGAAAATCGAGTGGCATTATTTTACAAAAAAAAATTTGGACAAAGACAACTCCGCGAAAAGCTCACTCTGCTCTGATATTCTAAAAAATAGTAAATGTTTTTACACATTCGAGAACAAAGCACTGCATTGATCTAAGATTATAACTGAGTAAATAAAATTGATTTCCATATAAATAAAACGGTATTTTTATGAACTTTATGACACACTCACTTAAGCATTGTTTAAAAGTTGATTTTGGAACGAAAAAAAATACCGTTTTGATGTGACCAATCCGGCCTGATCCTACCAGATTGAAATTGGTGCTGGATTGCAATTCCTAGACGAATTATTACAGTACGAAAAGAGTGGGGGTTGTAATTTAAAAAAAAAAATACAATTTTATTTTAAACCATGTCAAAATTATCCTAATCCTGAGTCCAAAGCAAATTTTTATACGTCCACGTATTAGTGCAAGGAATTAATAATTGTGTTTTAAAGTGAAAGATTCACTACTACCTAAGTAGGCATAATACTAAATATCGTTCTAAGCTATGCAATGCTGGATACATTCACTTCTACCCTTTAACGTTCCTCGTTTCCAGAAAACTTAATGACTTCTATCTTTCGAATAACTGATTCTGCCCGTCGTCCCGACACAGACATTCTCAAAACCGACAATCCATCGTACAGTTGCCGTAAGACACGTTAAGATAAATAACCAACCTCTATAAAAACAGTTTTTTTTTATAAATAACGCGAAACGCGGAAATGCAACGCAAGCATTATCAAACTTTCATTTGAAGTGAACTGTTTCAAAAACCATGGAAATTAGGGATGTTGTGCGTGTAGAAGGCTACGATTTTCTTTTTATTGCTCGCATAAAGTTTTGAAAATGGTGAACATTAGCACAAATTTACAAAAAAAAACCATAAAGAATTTCACGAATTTTCATGATACACGTGAATCATTAAAAGAAGACTGTGGAATAAATTTTATTCTTCATTATCACACTATTAAGTTGTATGTTGGTGACGTATTGCGTCTTTCGGGTTTTCATAAACGGCCGTTGTTTTGTTGCGTTTTAATACACGTTCTTCCTTGCATTCTTGTGTTTCTGGTGACGCGACGTTCATAAACCTGACTTTAAACATATTGTTTTCACAAAACATGATTTTCCGAACATCATAAAAAATGGCAAATTTTTTTGACGGTGATATAATACGAAAACAATAAATTAAACGTTTTCATTAAAGCTATTTAAAATGAATATTAGTAATTTTTTAAATATGAAATTTTTTTTCAGACAATAAAAATTTACCTAATGTGGCTCGGAGTGTGAATGTTGCAGAAAATAAGGTTTTCGTTCCCCATTATGTTAACGAAAGGGAATTGCACTAATTTTACAGTTTCGTGTCAAAATAATCATTCGAAATTCATTAGCTTAAAGAGTATACAAATTTAATTTCTTGATTTGCAGCAGTTTAACAGTTTAATTTAAGGAGAAAAAAACATCTCATCGTTAAGAAATAAATAAAACTAAAATTTCAAAGCATTATTTCTTGAGGGAACTTTCTGAGTCAGCTCCAGAATGTTATTTACAAAAAATTATAGAATAAGTTTCAACACAAATCTTTGGACATTGAAAGTTCATCAATTAATAAAGAAAACATTTTTTTATTCATTTATACGTATTTATTTCATTTCAAAAACTAAATAAATAACATAGCTCAAAACTATAAAGGTTGAACTTGTCAACTTTATATAACAAGATGGAGGAACTAAATTAATGTATCATATTTTATAATTTCACTTCTGAGCACATTTCTTTATTTCTCTATGAACCATAAGTCAGTAATTTTGTATTTATATCTTTTAATGTAAAACTTCTTTGCTCAAGGAATGAGAAATTTTGTTTAACCAATAAGGAGGGTATTTTTAAAGTTCATGTTTAATATTATATGACTAAAAGTTTGTAAAACAATCTGGTATTGGTTGGAAAAGTATAACAAAAACTATTGCTGGAAAATAAAAGTTGGTTTGGAATTTTAAGTGAGAAAATGAAAAGGGGGATTGATATAGGAACCATCGGATAAGCTAGACGTGACATTTTATTACTGCAGAAATTGGAATTATGACTGTTATAATACTTTGAAGAATGACAAGAATTAATAGTAGACATTAATAATATTGATAGTTTGGAGATATTTATTGAATTGAAGAACAATTATTATTTGTAAGAAGATTATAAGAAACATCGAGGCATTCCCAGGATGAAGATTATGAAACCCGACTACGAAGATTGGAAGAAATATTGAGGCGTTCCCAGGACGAAGAATAAAATATTCTGAATAATTGACTGTACGAGATCATCCGGAAACAGCGAGAGGCGTTCCCAGGACGAAGACAAATAACAAGAGGCGTTCCCAGGACGAAGAGAACTAACAAGAGGCGTTCCCAGGACGAAGACAACTAACAAGAGGCGTTCCCAGGACAAAGACGAACAACGAGAGGCGTTTCCAGGACGAAGGCTTGGAATCGACGATAGGCGTTCCTAGGACGAAGGCTTAGAATCGACGATAGGCGTTCCCAGGACGAAGACGAAGAATCACTACGAGGCATTCCCAGGACGAAGACATGAAACAGCTGAAGGGCGTTTCAAGGATGAAGACGTGGTATCTTTGTTGCTGAGTTCCCGTACATCGAAGACAGACATCGTAATGCATAGTTCGTTACTACTGAACTATACTAACTGGTCGTTCAGATATTTGTAAAGGAATTTTACAAAACTTACCAGCTTTGCAAAAACTAACACACCGGAATAGTAACATCACGAGAAATCCTTCTTATATACTCTCTAAACCAATACCATACTGTTTAAGTCAAGTGACAACTTGAGTTAAAGTTAAAAAGTTTGTATGTCAACTAATCTAATGAACTTACGAATTTTTCCACGAAATACCCAGCTCTACCTACTGAATAGTCAGGACAATAAATTAATTAAAATAAATTTTGTATAGTAAACATTCGCTGAGTGAAGACTTGCAATAAAACAGGTTCAAAGAGTTTGATACTATTTTACTGGTATTAAACAAATTATGAATAGCTGTTGATAATTATGGAATGTCACTGAAAACTGATAACGGTTATTTCCCGATCACGTTGCGAATATTGTGTCATTCATAATCAAGTCTAAATAGCTAAATATTTTAATTTTTACTCTGTTTTACAACTTCTTAAAAGTTGTTGGCGCCCACAAATTAATATAAAATGATTAGTTCTTTTGCTTTTATTCTATAAATACATTAGAACGAGTCTAATTTCTTTCGAGTCGTTCAAAGTCAAATTGATTTATAATAATAAATAAACATTTGATATAGAAGGCCCGTTTAAAACTTAAATTTATTTTGATGGTATGAATTTACGAGACCACCTTAAATTCCATGTGCTAAACGGTTGAAAACAACCAGTTAGTAGCGTCCTTTAAAACGAAAACATTTATGAACGTATATAAACTTAAGGATTATTCAAAGACGTGACTAAAACGGATTGGTTATATAGAAAATCCAACCAAATATCATCTGCAGGGTAACATCATAGAAATTGACACATATATCGTCTAAGGCTTCAAAAAATTTACAAAAGATTAATTTCTTCAAGGCCCTGACAAAATAAAGGCTATTGCAAAGTAATGGTTTCAAATCCATTTCAAACTTGAAGTCAGTCCCACTCGCCATGTTGATTTTTAACTTTTTTTTATCATTACTCTTATTTCCGGGCGTTTCATATTATCCATCGAGATAACTCTCTTTCATCTGAAGATTCGTTATTTATTTTCTCAGCTGATTTTCAGAAAATATTACATGCAAAAGTTCTGCATGACTGTTTGAAAACAATGATAGTTTGAGAGACTTTTTATCAACTCGTAAATAAAGTTCAGTAAACAACTAATGAGAAAATTTGTGCCCCAACAACAATTTCAAGACATTTATTTTGGTAAATTCACAGAAAAGTTCCTCAAATAATAGTCATGACAAGAACAATTAAAAACCATCACCCCAGCGTAAAAGATAGAGCTTTAAAATATTATAATGGTATGTAGGTGAAATATAAGAATGAATTTGAATTCGACTGACAAAATTTGCTGCTGGTTCATCAGAACAAATTAAGGAAAAAATCTATACGAATGTTCTACACAAGGCTGGTATAAGTCTTTGAAGTTGGAGCTGGAAAACATTTATAATTAAAATAATAGAAATAGGTTTAAAGATATAACACGAAGGGTATTGTTTATTTTTAATTGACCAAAGTTTCTCGACCACCGAGATATATGTCGCTGTTGTTAAATTATGTGAACAATAAAGGTATTACCTTCAGTTATTTCAATGAAATCATTTCACGGACGATACAAGTTTTTCTGTGGTTGTGAAGATTCGTTTTATTAGACATTAGCCTGATATACTATATTTAATATTTAATTATTTATACTAAAAATGTGGTCCAACAACCAACTTGAAGGACGGATACCATTATTAGGAAGCACTCGATGTTTTAAGGGTTGTTTGATTTTTTTTTACTCATTACAAATTTTAATAAAAAAATATTTCTAAACTGTGACTATTCTTGTGTAGTTGTATATATTACCCAGCTTTGTTGCACGTAACCTAATTTGCTGATTTAAACCTGCTGGCGAAATTCGTCTGTCGAATTCAGACTAACTCAGTATATATTTATCCGGTTAGCACTAGAAATGTCTCGAAAATACTCCAAATCTTAAAAGAAATAAGGAGAGGGCAGGAAGGCTTCAGATATATATATATATATATATATATATTATCCTCTACCCACCTTTACGCTGCTGTTACTTGGGCTTACGCGGGTACAAAATTTTAACGTAAGCAAACCGTCAAACGTCACCTCCATTCCTTTCCCTGCCCTTCACTTCCCGGCCTGCGCGTATAAAATTGAATCATTGCCTCTCCTATACACTCCATACCCCCCTGCTTCCGGGGTACGCGATTGGCCGGCCCGTGCCAAATATCGATCACATATCCATCTAGAGAGCCATGGAGGTCATACCGCCTGCGGGTTCAAGGACGAGTACATTGTTTTAAAGTTACCTTTAATGGAAATGTAATTATAACGTTGAATTACAGATTTGTGTGGAATGTAAACTTACATGAAAGCAAATGTAGCTCTACAAAAAAAAAAATGTTCGAAGAAATACACGGGTTCGGATTTTTTTCCCCGAGAATTATAAATAATTCGAACTGTCCCAGTACCCACAATAGTTAAATTTATTTGAAAATACGTTCCCTATGTAGCTTTCCAGTATTTACTTGCGCACATTAATAAACCTAGTCAAATAAAATAAAGTAAAATGGTTGATTATTTGATTATCTATTCCATGGTTTTAAACATCGCGCTTCTATAAAACATCATTCCAATTTTAAGTCTATTTTCGTAATTGCGACAAGAAATATTCAGATTTTTTCTTCAAAGATTTATTCCATAAACGTAAAAATTACCATTGTATAAATTGTTATAATTGACAATATTTTTCTTGTAGAAGTACAACAACATCTTGGAAAATATTTTCTAAAGAAATATTTTGTAAAAAAAAACACAAACAATTGTTGTGTACAAACGGAAAATAAGTATCTTTTTTTTCCTTTTGACCAACTGCCCAAGCATGGAATCGTTTGTGAAACAAACTAAACAATCTTTTCCACATAGTTGACGTTTTAAGAGTTGTTTTATATATTTTTACTAATTACAAATGTTAATAAACAAATATTTCTACACTGTGACTATTATTGTATAGTTGTATATATTTTTACCAGCTTTGGTAGCACAGAAAATGAAATTCCAGTAAATAGATTTTACGAATTTAGTCGAGCAAAAATACTTTTAGTTCTGAGTAAATATTTGCATTACTTGTTACAAATAGTTCTTTTCAATTTTGAAAACAGAATTATCATCTAACAGTAACAGTAATCAGTGAGCACAAAATTTGACCACCATGTTTTAGAACCCACTGATTAAAAACAGCGCATAGGGCACTTGTTTTCGTGGGAGAGAAATCCTATATTTTATTTCTGTTAAGGATGCATAGCACAACAGACAATGACAAGAGAGTAGGGTGCCATTTAAGTGTGACTTAAGAACATCTATCATATTGTGGCAAGAAATTGTCGATATATTACAATGGACGGGTAATTTCTGCTTTAAAAAATTATAAATACAATTACTTCGAGAAAATCAATAGAGTTAAATAGAAATACAAAAAAAGTTTCTTGCTTTTAATCATTACTGTAAAAAAATTTCATATCACAAATTTTATAAGTTGAAAAACAGGTCACAAACTGCTGGTCTGAAGTCAAGGGATTATCATTATAAAGTTAATAAACTATTTACCGACGCTACCAGCGGATCTAGGATCTGTTGCCAAATTTCAATGGCTAAAATTAAAATTTAGTGAACCGATTTAGAACAGGTGTTGTACACTGTGCTGAAGCGATACTGCTCTCTATTACTAACTATTTTATTTAAATCAAAATTGACAGATATCTATTATTATATGTTTTCTTATTTTCTAGGTAGTATAGATGTCTATGAAAAGACAGACTGTACGCTCACACGGAGATCTTTTACAGTTCATTTTTTTAGACACCTCTAGGAGGATATAAAATGTTTTTTATCACAACAATGTTATTGATACTGGCTTAAATTTAGAACTCTCCAGAAAAAGTGAGTGACGCCATCATAAGGCAAGCATCTAGAAGTTTGGTTCAAATAATAATCAGTGTATTGTTTAGGTATTTTAATACATCCGTCGCACAAAGATGGATGAACGCTTCTACGTGATATGACTAAGTCATTTGGTTAAGGCATTAGTGGATATTTAAGAAATAACGAAGTAAGTTTTATCGATGACCATTTTCTGTGCTTGTATTGGTGATTATAATTGACGCCAAATTTAGAACCTTGATATCATTGGCAGTTACGTATTGTTGCAGGCAAGGATAGCCTAAGAATGTTGCGTTCAGCATAATATTAAAAAATTAAGATGGTGGTTCGGCTCCCGGCTTCTCGCCCTGGACCCGTGTCCCAGGACCGGCCAAAATATACAACTCTATTAGTTTTCTAAAAAAAATTCCAACATGCACTAACTTTCGGCCTAAAGGATTCCGAAAAACTTAAGTGTCTAACCACAACACTCAAAAGTCACAAGTTTTATTGCTGGGAAATGATTCACCCCACTACCGAGTCATAACAGCAGTTCAGAGTGTTTTTTTTTAAAAACCTTATTGGAGTTTGAGAATCTAGAGCAATCTGCGCGCCCAATTACAAAGGAACGTTACGATCCGAAAAGGGGTATATATTTTGAAGCCCACTTTTCCAATATGATTGAACGCACGTGCTATTTAAACCTCTGAAAGTCAGTGGATGAATTCATAGCTACAGTACTCACCCAACTACCATTAAAATACCAATTTAATTTGGCTGGAAGAACATACAAAGACATAAGTGAATTTCGGAAACAGCTAGCTCCCGTATTAAGATAAACTATATTATTTGAATCCGAGCCAGACGCATCGTGAACGAATATGAGCGAAACACACCGCAACAGAAGCACATGCCAGTGAATAATTTTTGGCAGAACCGCGACAACCGTCACAAGTACGGCATGAGCTGGCGCCACGTACAAAAATAACTTTGAGGGGCAGTACCACGGTAAAAACCCGTACAAGCGCGCCGCGCCCTACAAAAAGTAAGACCTGGTGGACTAGCAATCGTCACTACAACAGCGATCACGAAGAGGAGAACCGACAGAAGGGAGACATCAACTGCAGGAGATCACTCTGTCCGGAGCATCGGCCACCCAGGTATTCCGTGAACGTGAGGAGGTGGTCCTACTCTGATGAATTGTACGAGAATACTCGCAAGTCTCGCAGGACGTACGAGGATCAGCAGTCGCCTCAACGCACGGAAAACCAAACGCCACATCCCAGATCCCCTACTGAGCAAGAGATTAGGCACAGCTCCAGAACAGTAGAAGCCGATTCAACCAGTAATCAACTCGCCACTTCATTTCCACAAATATTCACAGCACCATTTCAGCAGCAACCGCTCAGTTTTTACGCCTAAGAATCCTACAGCAATAAGTTTCCAGGCAGCTGTAAACACAGCGAGAAACGGCGTCTGGATACAATCAAGCGCCGCCACTTATGCAAGACATGATGGACGTGAAGTGATTAACCCAGCTTTTAACAACTACAGTTAGGGAGGGGATCGAGTCGAGCCTAATCCACTTTGAAGTTCTTTGCCTGGACAGGTCGGCGGCGATAGACCCCCGATACCTACCACAGATTAAGACGAACCAGGAACAGGAAGTTCTACCCACGTGTGCTGTTAAAGGGAAGCTGATGTCTGAAGCAGCAACGAGACGACGAAGGAAGCCAACGTCGCTAATACCAAGTTTTCAGATCAATGATCTCGTGGTACGTAAGACTTCTACAGTCAGTAAAAGTTGGGAAATGTGACACTAAAATTGTTTCTTATTTTCCCGGACCCTATATAATTACTTAAGTAATTAAAGAAAAATTGTTACATGCTTGCTGAAATCGCTACTAAACAAGTAATTGGAATTGATAATATCACTCGACTGAGAGCTTGTAAGACGCCCTTAGTGTGTGAAGCATATTGTCATCCGCATGATTGCGAAAGTTTATGAAGATTAACACAGCAGTTCAGTCGGCTACAGTCAAATTATTTATGTAAGTCTCATGACTACTGACTTTGTCCAGCTGTATCGTGTAAAAAGGTGTCGTGTGACTTGTAATGAGCTGAGAAGTCGCATGTGGTAGTGAATGACGGTGTTTATTCGACAGGTTGTATGCCAGTTGATTTCCGGTGGATAAACTATCTTTGATACGGTCTACGTCCAGTTAATTGCGTTGCAGTTTCGACGATAGTCTAAGGACTTATAGCTTGGAAGCTATTACTGCGAATTTTGTCAAGCCGCGGGCTTTTATATGACACGTCAGACCATATTATTACGCAAATATTCGATAACAACTCGCACAAGATATATTCACGCGAAAAAGCATTGTTTTTGGCAAGATTTATTTATTTTGTGACAGCTGATTGGCATGATGAATTATCTTTACCTGCTGACTGATAACGAAGCTTTCCCTAGACAGATCTCTATTCTAACAGTGCAATAACAAAAGGTGATTAACTATATGTCTACGGTAAAATGAGATGCAACGTTATTTAAGTGATTACAAAGCAGCATGCACAATGTTAGTAATAGTATTCCCAGAAGAAAATTTAAAATTTATATGCAACACTTTATCACTCACTATTACATGTAAAATTAATAAATATATATATATTTTTTCTTAATTTTACTTCACACACCCAATTGTTTAAAAATCTGTAGATAATACCACTTTGTAATGGTTTTTCCACAGGCATACAAATTAGGGAACCACACCTTTTCTTTGTGTGGATCAACCCACTAGAACTAAAAAAAAAATTTTTATTAATTTAAAACACGTTTTCATTACTGAAATGAGAAAAACAGTATTATGTGAAATTTCTTCACTTCTAAGTTTTATTGGATATTTAAATAACCCTATACGCATTTCTTTATCACACACATAGCAGATAGCCTACCAGATGTTAAGATTAAATAAACATGAAGCGATGTAAGGGTTTCCTCTTTGGTTCAGAGTACCTACATGTGTGAGGAAAATATTACGGGGAAGTTATTCACGTGCCCCAACACAAGGGCGTAAAGTAATGATTATGCCTGTGAGAGACGAAAGTTTGCTATCACAACGCAGCGATCGTTTATTTACAATTTTTTTCCCCTTAGCTGTTCTTAGAAGGACGGACAGAATAAAATGTAAAAGAAGTGATGTTGACCCTGAAAATAACGCATAGATGTGTGCGATCATGTGACCCTTTTATCGCCCAGCAAACTTTATCTGAGTAAAAACTAAACTAAACTGGAGGAGGTATTAAAAATAATCCTAGCTTGCAGTTGTAAAGATATGAATATAAAAATAGCTTATTGGCTTGCACGCCTGTAAACTAAAATAAACTGTGACAAATGTTGCAAGTAAAATAAAATATGAGAAATTGTAAATAATTGTATAAAGATTAAAATCAAGCAATAGGTACAATAAATGATTATTATGCTTCTCTGTTCTTGTAAAGTGGCAGATTGCCTTACTTACCTCTAAGAAAAAAGAAACACCTTTGATTGTTAATTGAATGTTAATGGTATGAATTTAATGCAACATGTAATTATAGCTTTAAGAACAAACATATAGAATTTAAAGTGTTACTTCTTTGACTGTTGGTCAAATTACTTAAGGTAGGTTATAGAATTTATACTCTTCTGTACTAGTACACGGCAAGCACAGAAAACCGAGGGCAAGTGTATAACCTACACATAAAAAAAGTGTAAGTGGTCACAGTTAAGTGAAACTGGGACAGGTGTTAGGAAATTGTGCGATAGTTTAAACCGTGAGTGCTGAGAAAAGCCATGTTTATCTATCGCGGGTGAGTAGGCAAATGGGAGTGATGTGTACCTATGGGTATTGTATCGATGGACCCTTCTCGTCCGACGTGACATGAATCGCAACCGTACCAGCAAGTCGCTGTTGCGATTGAATGTCAACAGCTGTCCAAGGGATGACGCGGCATGGTGTTCTGCCTGCCACCGCGATGTCGTGGTATAGGGGGGGCTGAATTGTATCCCCTTTGAAAGGGAACGTTTCATATTTTTTGGGCGGTAGTGTAGCTGGGTAGAAACTGCAAAGGAACCCTTTCCGATTTCTTAAAATGTTTTATTATTAATGAAAATATGGACTGGAAAGTTATTCCCTCGGAAAAGGAACGTTTCAGGATGTTCTGTACAATGACACAGCAGAAAATAAACTGGAAAATTAGGTACCCTTACCGATTTCGTAAAATGCATATTATTTTCTGCTTTAAATCCTGAAAGTTATCCCCTTGGATAGGTAACCTTTCCAGGTTGCGACGTGGTCAGGTTAAATTAGGTTAGGTTAGGTTAGGTTAGGTTTGGTTTGGTTAAGTTAGATTAGGTTAGGTTAGGTTAGGAACCTTTCCAGTTTATTTTCTGCTGTGTCATTGTACAGAAAATCCTGTAAGGCACCTTTTCTGAGGGCATACCTTTCCATGAATATTTGCATTAAAACCGAAATATTTTAAGAAATCGGAAAGGGTACCTTTCCAGTTTCTACCCAGCTACACTATCGCCACCAAAATTATGAAAGGTACCCTTTCCAAGGGGATACATATCTATCGTCCCATGGTATCGCACACCCTCGCGCGCCTGGGAACCACAGAAACCCGCCTGCCACCCCTGGCCTGCTGCTGCTGTAACCGACCTCTGGAGCGCCTGGTTGGTTCGCCGTCGTCAGGGAATGCTGCATTAATGGTGTTGTCCGATGTCCGGGCACTCCTACACCGATCCCTGTACAAGTGCCACGTGGTTGTGTACATTGTTCATACCTGGTTACACTTTCACATCCCTCACGGTGTAAAAACTTACCGATATTCCTGTATTTTCAAGACCCTGATATTCGTAGAACGACGACGCAGAGGAAGCCGATGATGGAGCGAAAAGCTGACATGCCGTGCGGGAAATCACCCGTCGACTCTGTGCTTGTCTGCACTGTCTCGTCAGCACTCTTCTGTAGTTTGATTTTTTTTCTCCAGAAAGCCGACGAGCACTCAAGTATTATCCATTCTTTATCCTTCCATTGCCTAGCAACGAATGTTTTCTCAGACTGTTTAAACTTGGACTAAAGTGTCCAAAAGTAAGCACGAAAAAAAGCAACACTACCATGTGATCTAGCAGTGTCATTTTTGTTTTGTAACTTTTGCATGAGCGAAAATTCTGTGCCGAAACGATACTGCTCTCTAGAACTAACTGTTTTATTCGTATCAATATTGAGATAAATATTATTTATTGATTTCTTATGTTGTAGGTAGTATACATGTCTATGACAGGACTGACTCAATGCTCACGCGGAGTTATTTTACAGTTCATTTGTTTAGACACTTTAGGAGGAATTTAAATGAGCTTTATAAAAACATTGAAAATTGATACTAACATAAATTATGAACTCTTAAGAATAATAGAGTGATGCCATTATAAGGCAAGTATGTATGAGTTTGGTGAAAATAATAATGTGTATTAATTAGGTAATTTAATACATCCGTCGCACATGATGAACGATCGCTTCTACATGATATGACTAAGTCATTTGGTTAAGGCAATAGTTTTTTTTTGGAAAAATTAAAAAATAATGAAGTATGTTTTATCCGTGACCATTTTCTATGCTTTAATAGTGAATTTAATTGACGCCAACTTTTGGAACCTTGATTGTAAATGACAGTTAAGTATGGTTGCAGGCAAGGACTGCCTAAAAATGTCGCGTTCAGCAAAAGTATTATAAAATTAAATAATTTTATAAAAATTACAATGTAAATAAAGTCAGGACATTCGAGACATCAGAGTTCCTTGTAATAGAGTTTTGTGTTCTCTGGCTGAAATTGCTAGTTGGACATTTTGAACACAAATAAACTTAAAAAAAAAAAAAAAAAAAAAAAAAAAAAAAAAAAAAAAAACATTTTTTGTGATAGTTTTGTAGTTTCATGAGCAATATCGTGTACATTGTACACAGAGTAAATTTTTGTAAATTATATTTTATTTATTTGGAAAATACTCATGGTTATGGTCTGATACCTTTGTAACTCTTATAATATTATGCAGATATGTGCTAGTATTGAATAGTTCAATATCTCATGTATTTTACAACAGAAGAATTTTAATTAATTTAATTTATTTCCATTAAAAAGTACAATTTTCATTATGCTTAACATAATCTAACTCTAACCAAATAAAATTATTTTTAATTTCTGTCTATATACTACATTTTTATATGATTATATTAATTTTTTAATTGTCATAACACCGTAAACAACAATGGAAATAATTAACTACTATACTTAATTTCACACTAAACTATTGATAGGAGAATCATGTAGAGTAACTGTGTTCGTAAGGGATAGCCCAATTAAGTTTTTATATAGTTTTATTAATGACTAATTATTATATTACTAAAAAATCTTTGGACATAGAAATGTCTGATCACCAATCACTCGCACTTACAAATTGTTATTCACAAGTCACTCGACTGGTTCACAGTTAGCTTTTGGGCTCCCAGTTTCAAAACCTTTGTTCACGAATCGAGGTTAACCACCCTGATTGGTACAACCTCATCTAACTTTGTAATGTTTCAGGTGACCATGAGCTTCTTCAATCACAATGACATATTTGTCTCAATCAGATAACTCATGTTGCCCCTAGAGTCTCCCTTAATCCTAGCTGCTATTATTTGCTTATGGTTTGCTGGAATTGCATTACAGGAACTTCCATTTGTTTGGGGGTAAACCAAGCCACCTCTTCATCTTTAATATGCAGTACCTGTCCTCCCATGTCAATGAAGAAATCCGTATCCATTCATGATGTCTACTTCTAGAATTACCTCATCGGTGATATCATCAACAAGAAAGGTCTGAGTGAATGTCCACATTCCATTCCTTACCTCAAAATACAGCTGTGCATGAACAGGTGAAGTGTCTCCAGTGGCTGTTAGGAATCTGTATGGGATATGTGTTCTCTTCAGCTTTTCTATACTTACAATGTCTATGCAAACTATAGATGCAGATGCCCCTATGTCAACAGTGTGTACACTGTCTAGCATTGACCCATCCATTAAGCAATAAACTTTCGTGAGCTCTACGAAGTAAGGATACATGAATAACCCTAGGGGCCATGATTTCATATAAACCAGGCATTCGCCCCTCACACCAAATAAAATTTGTTTCCCTGTTGTTCTTCCAGCTTATCTTCTTGCTGTGATTTATTCCTGCCTGTGAGGAAGTCCCACTGAATGTTTTCGTGGTTAATTGCAGACAAAGAAATGCAGGCATCCTCCAACTCTTCTGATCTGGTTACCTGTATTGTCATTTAGTAACTTCTTCAATTCCCTGAGAATATCTACTTCATTAGTGGTATTTCTGGAATTTGCTCCATTGTAGGCCTTTATTCCAGCTCTCCTTGTTCTGATGCTTGTGTTTTTGAGGCACTGCCTGCTGCCTCGATTTCTATGGCATGAACCAAGGCCTCGCAACTCCTTTTGTGCCGGGCCAAACGAAGAGATTGTTGAACCTCCGCATCTCAGTGTCCGTAATTGAAGCACTGTTGGCTGAATACTCGCAACTCCTTTTGTGCCGGGCCAAACGAAGAGATTGTTGAACCTCCGCATCTCGGTGTCCGTATTTGAAGCACTTTTGGCTGAATACTAGCAAAAACTCTGTCTGTGCTTCTGGGTAGGTGAGATGCACGAGTCGTTCGATGTCTGCTTCGAATTCTTGGAGTGTTTCTGAAGATCGCTGTTAACATGTCTTTTGGGCTGTTCTATACATTTCGCCCATGTATCGGTCGCCATTCCTTAGCTCATACTAATAATCCATAGTCTTTGCCCTGGGATAGGTATGGTCTGCAGCAGCTCTAGTGGAGATCCTCGCAGGGCCAAGACAAGTGCTGTAGCCTTTTCGTCCTCGCCCCAACCATTTACTTCTGCAGCTGCCTAGAACTGTCTTGTGTACAATGTCCATGAATACTGGCCATCGAAGGTGGGTGGCATGAATTTTGAGTGGCTGTTGGAACACCTTAACATCCTCGGAGTCAATCTTCCAGGTTGCAGAAGCTGTATCTTCCCTAGTCATCCAATGGCACTCCTCGTTTAGGCTTCTACACGCTTGGTGGTCTGCTCGAGCTGAGATCATGTTGTGCCATCAGTTCTTCATGTTCAGCTAGCTGCTGCTTCTGTCTGGCAAGTTGTTGTTATTGTTGTGCAAGATGCTGCTTCAAACACTGAACTCTTCGAATTGGATGCACATTTCGTCCATCTTTGTCATTTTTTCTTGTGCAGTAACTATTTTCTTTCGCATATCTTCTTGGTTTCTCTTGATGTTTTCGATATCAGTCTTTATGGCATTCTTTATCTCGTCTTGGCTGTTCTTCATTTTATTGTTATCTCTTTATAGCAGTTATTCATTTCATTCTTTATCTCTCCTTGGCTATTATTAATTTTATTCTACATCTCTTCTTGACCATATTTCATTTTATTCTTCTCTTCCTCCTAGTTACTCCCAATTTTATTATTCATTTTCTCCTGACCCTTCTTCATTTCCCGTATTTTATTAGTCATATCGGCCAAGAAAGCCATAATGTTTTTAAACTCGTTGGCCACCATATTTCGTGTCCACATACACTACCAATCTATATCTTATGACTACACTGTATTTTCCTCTACATGCTATTCTAAACTTTGACTAAATTTAAGACTAATTTTACTGCTAATAATAAACTCAAAACTTACTACAGTTCCTAAACTAACTCAATTCTCAAAAAACTTAATTTTTAAAAAGGTTTTTTTTTTTTAATTTTAATTAAAGAACTGTAGACAAAATATATTAATAATGCCTATCCCACTATGACACCAAAATATTACTACCTATATGGGAAGAACTGTGTTCGTAATGGACAGCTCAATTATGCTTTATTAAAGTTTTATTATAGTTTTATTAATTACTAACATTTACATTACTAGTAAATTATTGTACTTAAAAAGGTCTAATCACCAATCACTGGCACATAAAAATGTTTAATCGTAAGCCACTCAATGCATGTCAAGATCCACAGTTCGCTCTCTTTGCTGGTGCTAGACTCAACAATGTTTCGCCCCTTACCACGCGCCTGTCGACTCACACAGTCTCGCGCCACTCAGTCGCACTCTCTCGATCCCGTCGCTCCGCGTCGTGCCACTCTTCACCGATGTCGCACTTCCCTTCACTCGCGGAACTCTCTGAACTCTCGAAACTCGCTTGGAACTTTCAGGGTGGCCGCCGTCGCTGATTAGTACAAGTGGATCGTCTTTTCAGAACCGACGAGAGCGTTTGTGACCAGTCTAGTCATCCGGGGCCGAATCGTCGACACCCGGACAATCTAGAAGGGCGGTGTCCATTCACGCCACTTCGCGCGGCTTCCCGTGCCTTGAAACCTACTGTACATGACAGATGTTGTCGTAAACATGCCTGGCCACCAACTAGATGCGCATTGACAGCTACTTAACGTGAGTGCCTGGTTACTGAATAGACGTGTCATGTCACCAAATGATCGTGTTAGCCTGACCATAGACTGGAAATAACTAACCACCAGCTGGACCCGCTTGCTACCTACTTGTCGTGCCTGACCACTAAATATGAGTCTGCCAACGAATAGACATGCCTGGCCACAAACAGGACCCGCCTTGTCACCTACTGGACGTGCCTGACCACCGAATATGTGCCTGGCCACCAACTGGATGCGTCTTGACACCTACTGGACATATGTTCCTGACCACTGAATTGTCATGCCTGGCCAACGAATGGACGTAATTTGCCACCAACTTGATGTGACTAACCAACAACTTGATATGCCTAGTCGTTTACTGGACATGCCTAGCTGATAAAGGGACATGTCGGATACATATTGATTTTACATTTCCATCGATTTCGTGCTTGGCTACTGAATAGACATGCCTAGATACCAACTGGATGCATATTTGCCACCTACTGGACGTCCGTTCCTGGCTACTGAATAGACGTGTCTGGCTACCGAATGAGCGTACCTTACCACGAACTTGATATGTTAGCCTGACCAACCAACTGATGTGTCTGTCCAACCTATCTGACGTTCCTAGACAACAAACTGGATTTTTCTGGGCACCGCTTGGATGTGCCTGGTCAATGATTATACGTGCCTGGTTAATCGTCTGCCACGTAAATCTGCCCTGAAAACTCACTGAAAACATACGACAATGCATGCAAAAGACTTTCTTCGTCTTCTAAGAAGATTGTTGGTATCGAGAAATGCCAGTAATTTTTTTTACTCTTAAGAAATTACATAATAAATATTTATTTGTGATTTTGTTGTTTTATTTCTCGAACCTGTTATTTTTAAGCAATTTCGATTCAATTATCTTTTTTTTTGAGCATCGAATAAGGATATAAACATGGACGGATATCGATCGAATCAATCATTACTTTAACAAACAATTTTTTCAATGATTTTTCGAATTCTATGCTGAATTTCAAGGTAAAGAATTACTCATTTAGAAATGATGGCCAAGATGGAATCGGTAGCTCACTAATGGCTGGTGGATGAGTAATTGAAGAATTTCTTATGATTTGACACCTTATGTTATTGAATAACTTTTTTTACCTGTAATAAACATTTTTTTCGTGAGTCAAGGATCGAACCAAGGACACAAATCAATCGAATCTAGAATTATTTTAATAAGCGATTTTTTTTTTTTTACAAATTTTCCGAATAACTAGCTAAATAATTACAGTTTTTCAAAAATAGTTGATTCCAAAATGGCTGATGTGGAGCCATCTAAAATGGCCGCCAACCACCTGATCATAGTCAACGAGCGGTGGACACGCCCGAACATGGCCTATTCCTCACGACTGGTGAACTCTGTTACACACAGAGCCATAGTCCCATAAGAATAACACTGTACCCGAATCGCCATTTATACACTACTATTACGCATTATAAATTACTGTTTAAAAAAACTGAAAATTAATGGTACAGATAATGTTAAGTTAAAACTCACCAGACCACTACGTTTCTGTATAATTAGATAGCTATAATTATCTGTAAGGTAAGTTAGCCAAATAAGGCCCCCCTTAATTATAAAATTAAAAAAAAATAGTATGAAGATAGTAAAAATTATGAAAGTTGGACAGCAGCCTTCTTAAACATGTGTACTTCGATAATACATGATCAGAAGTACCAAAAGTAAACTAGTTGTATGTACCAAATGACATTATCCAAAAATGATGCAAAGGGCCATATTAGGAACACCTGTTCCGAATAAGGCCCAGCAGCAGTACCAAATAAGGCCCATGCTTAAATAACTGCCAATTGAAGTCAAATAATAATAAAGTGTAATGAAATTATCTATAAATTACAAGGTGCAATAATGGTAGTCCACATTCAGATAATTTGAATTACATTGTAACATTTTATAACCTCTATTGATTAATATTAAAATTTCTACAACTGAACATGTAAATACTAAAAGTTCGCACTCGAATCACAAACCAGAAATTTTAAAGAAAAGTCACAGCTGAAAATGAATATGTAGGTACACAATATGTCTGTGAAACTAAGTAGCCTTACAAGCACAAATTGGGCAAATGAAATTTGGTATTTTGTCATTTGCAATAAGCCCCACACATTCTTCATGAACATAGTGGCTACACTTTACACACAGTCTCATGTCAGCAATCCTGTCCTCTGTGCCAATGAAACAATACCAGGCTTCTTTTCCTTTCTTCTTCGTGTCACTCGATCCAATAGCAAGATGTTTTTGTTTGGCAGGTTCAGAGTTATTTTTACTGCTTTTAACATTGGAACTTCCTGGGGCAGCATTGCCTGGCTTGTTGCCTTGATTTTGATCATGCTGAGTCTTCATTTTGTCTTCAAATAATGTCTTCGTTATCTCAACAGATTTGTAGCTAAGCGATTTTTTTCGATTTACATCATTCTTTTTCAGCACCTAAGGTTTCCGTATGATATCTTTGAATGAAATGTTTAGACTAAGATCTGTGCCATCACAGGATACAAGAGAAGAGTCACTTGAATCACTTGTTCCCGACGATGAGTCTTCTACATACCTTAGTTTGTCAGCTATTTTTCGAGTTTTCTCTTTTACCTGCCCATGCTTGCTCTCTTGTGGGTGAACTGGGGCTGCAGACTGTGATCCTTGTGCTGTTTCATCTGGGTTTTCTATTCTGGTAAGTTCTGAAGGAGCGTAAGCACTCTCGTGGATAACAGTAGGGTCAAATGGGTAAATGACAGTTGCAGAAAACCCACTTGTTACATTACTAGGCGTAGCAGATTTGGTCCAAACCTTACTAAATATTTTCCCAAAAATCCTTTTGGTTATTGTGCGGTCTTGAAAATTTGTCTGCTTTGATCAATGTAGTAACACTTCATCATCCCAAAATGTTTCATAAGGACCGAAAACCGATTTATCAAAAGGCTGCAGCTCATGTGTTGTGTTGCTTGGTAAGCATAATAGTGTGATTCCGTAGGCTTCAGCAGCTTCCACAATGCCTATGTCCAAGTGTGATGATGCACCATCAAAGATAAGCAAATTGTTACCTTGTGGTTTGAATTTCGCAAATTTTTTTTGAAAATATTTTTTACAAAATAGTTTTTAATTTAACCTTTTAAGAAGGTTTTTAAAATATTTATTCTACAATAAATAATCGTTTTAGTGTTTTACAAAAAGCTTTAGTGCTGCAACAATGAGATAAAAATTTCAGAAAACAGATGTTCCAAATAAGGCCCGCGGGCCTTATTTGGTTCTCCAGTGTGGGCCTTATTTGGAGTTTGTCGCAAACACACACTTTCTTTAAGTGTTTTACTCACAGTTTAATACACAACAAGAGTTCAGAATATATAACCATACTAACATATTCTGTAAGCTACGGGCTTGGTATACAGATACTTTGTGTCAGTTACATTACCTTAATGTGAAGTCGTTTTTCACGATTCGTCGAAATTAGTAACCACGGCCACTACGAATGCCTTCTGGTCTCTAATGCGTGTAAAATGGCGAACAGTTCGCGTCCCAACAAGTAGTACCTGCGCTGACCACTAGATGCCAGAGGCTGTCCGCAGCATGTCTCGTCCGGTGAAAAACTCTTTGCTATCCTAGTAAACTCAATGACGGGCCTTATTTGGACCCGGGCCTTATTTGGTCAAGGTACCTTATATAATATAACAAATAAAACTAATAAGCAGACTACAAAAAATTAACAACATTGGCAATCTTAACTTAAAAAATAATCATTGAGCAACCAAACAATATAATTTTTTGTCGGCGGCTATTAGACGTTTCATGCTTCTTAAATATTGCTCGACATTTATGAAAGTTTCCTTTTTTTCGTGATGGTTTCATAACGATGCCAAAAAATTATGCTTACGTTTGACATTGTAAAACGTTTGGCACAGTACTTCAAGATTGATACATGAAAATTGAAAAACAAAACTTCCGAAAAAAAAAAAAGTTACAACCATTTTCTCTGGGAAAGAACTTTGTACGGTGAAAAGAGAAAGAGAATTGGAAAATAAAAAAGGAAATATTTCTGAAACGTGGTTCGTAATCAGCCGTCAGTCGTAAATATCGATTACTCTTCTAACAAATTTTTATATTGAAACTAACAAACCTTTAGGCGGCGTATCAGATAGGCCGATCACTCCTAAAAATTTCTATTCCATGTATAAGTCAGGTTGTTTTACGACCTAAAGACCTTCAATAGCAAAAAGTAATTAATTATACACCTGTACCAAGTACCTAGTGATTGGGATTTCTGCTTTAGTAACAATACTGGCTAGAGAATGAATTTTTGAATGGTGGAATAATTTGAAGTTTTTAGTGATCTTACATGGTCAATTATAAAATAAATATCAAAAAGTATTATTTAGCAGAATAAGAATATGTGGTATTAAAAGACATGGTAAAAACAGACTGAAAAAAAATATTTATAGCAAATAGAAATTATTTAGTTGGCTGCTTATTTTAACTTGAAAATTCCTTTTTATATAAAATATAACTCTGGATGTTCTAAAAAAATTCCATGGTTCAGTTAAAATAATATTTGAAATAATTTGTTTTACTCTAAAAATTTGATGGTTTCAACATAACTTGCACGTTATTAGTACGAGGAATCTACTTAACTATAAGAGTCATCAGTAACATTACGTCGTTTGAAGGTTCGTATAGTAATTTATTTAAAAAGAAAAATTTATTTATTTGTTGGTTGGATCGTAACAGTTATTTATTTGGTGGTAAATAAAAAAGTTATTTTTATTCAGAACCACGGCGGATTTTGTTGGTTGTGAACAAATTTTTGGCTAATGTTTTATCTAGATATTTATACAGTAGTCTTACCTTAATTAACTAAATAATAATACCATTAGTCAAATTCTAAATTTTATATTTATAGACAAATAATCCTAGAGAAACAATCTCGATTAGTAGTTAAAAAAAAAGTAAGGTTGTTCTTTATATGTTGGGTTTGAAAAGTACTAAAATAATGTTAGGCTTTATCAAACAACATTTATTAACAGCTTGGTAATAACATAATCTTAGTGATAAACAAATTTTAAAAAAATGTTAAAGCCGTGGTCAAGCCTAGCACTTATTGTATTAGCACTTGTTGAACATTCTTAGATTTTTGTATGATAGCTACCTAGAATAATTTTATAGTTTGAATGAACATTAATATCAGTTTAGTTAAGGAAACAAAGCATTAATGATAACAATCGTTAGGAAACCATTAAGTATTAGAAAACTCACAGATTTCATCTCTAAATTTAGGCCTAGAAAGTTATCACAATGATGGTAAGCCTTGCCTAATCGTACTTTTAAAAATTCTTATTAAGAAACAAGGCCTTAGTAACTCACCAAAAATTATTATTGTTAACTTTAAACCCTGGTTAGGAAGTAAGAAATTACTTTATTATTATAACAAGAGTTGACTTCAATCCTGTATTTCGTTGTAGCAATCACAAATATTTTTATAAAGACTTTTAAAAGACTCTGAACTGACGCGCAGTCTTCTCGTCGTCACAGGATAACTGTGAAATTTTAGCGGTGACCGTAACATTATAAGGCCTAGAAATGAAGATAAAGCTGTAATTCAAGTCCCTTTAGTGCTTTCAAGAATCTGTACTGGCTGTTTTAACGCCTAAAGTCAGAGTCTTCAAAATAAAAAAAAAATCCGTTTGCATAAAAAATATGAGCTAAGTAAGTAACAGTTTTGATGTAAAAAAAAGTTAAATGACTATCTGTGAATGTATTGAAACTACATATGATAAATAGAATGAAATAATATTTTCCCGCAAATACTTTATGCCAATGAATTGCTTTAAAATAAGGGAAGGGGGGTTAATCATTAACCTCCAGTTGAGCTAAGTATCTCGGCATAATTTCTTAATAACGAGAACAAGCAATGTTGTCAAGTGAGGTGAGAAAGGTGAAAAATAGGAGGAGGAGTTAATTAGAATTCAACCGTGAAATATATACTACCCAGTGTTTTATATCAGCCCGCAGCGCCACAGGGGAGGAAGGGGCGTGACTGCACAGGGGGGCGGCGCAGAATAACGAGGTACACAGATGATCAACGAGTGGGGGGGTTTTTGCTCCATATAACAAGCCCTCTGGTGGGGTGTAATGGAGGGAATGGAGGGGGTACATATTCATGACTTAAGTCCGCCATGACCTTCCGTCCACAGGCCGCGACGGGGAGATACCACGTGGTACTTCTAGCACCCGCCTCACGCAGCGTCGGCGGGGTAAACCCCTCTCCCTCCACCTAAGTTTTGTAGTTTTATGTATATAGTTCGCAGACACCCATGCATAATGCCTTTGGGGAGCCGGGCGCGCGAGTAAAATGCGAGAACGCACGACACTCGGCTTGCGAGACTATGCCAGAACCGGCCACCCTCAGACTTGAGGTCGGGTTTACAGGCTGGACCAGTGGTTCACAACCTTTTTCAGCTGGCAACCCACCTTTCCTTATAGGAATACATCCACATTCTATCGGTCCATGGTGGAGTAAAGATCCTTATTTGTATCGTATACCTTCCTTTTGTATATATAATTTACCATCAATATATTGCATATATTTGCTTTTTTTATGATACCGATTGATTATTGATAAACAATTTGTGTCCTTATTTTAAAATGGTTGACAAAATATAAGCAATTTGTAGCAAAACAGTTATTTATTTAACAATAGATATGTGTTTGCACACAATTCGAATTGTTTCGATTCTTCTTATCTTTTCTGATGGTTTATTCGATGGTTTCTGATAGTTTTAGGATCGAGTCGCGACCCACCTGTAACCCCTTCCGCGACCCACTGGTGTCACGAACCACCTTTTGGGAACCGCTGAGCTAGACGAAGAACGCAAGACTGCAAGACGCATAATGTTCAGCAATCACATTTTGTAGTACCTACTGGTTTCAAAACTACTCAAGACGCATTAAAGCGACACAAGTGTTGTGCAATTTACAATTTTCTGGCCTTTTGGTTTGCGTTTTCGATATTACACAGTTACAAAAATATTTTAGAATCAAATAAGTAATTTTTCGTGATAAATATAAATCAATAAATGAAGCCAGGAATGGAAAAGTGTTTTCTGCTGTTTTAATATTTTAAGTTGTAGAGATGGTGACATTTTACACCTTGCGTGCTTTATAAACGACTGTGATTTTCTTTCGTTGTCTGCGTGTTGCACTGTTGCGTAGATGTGTTCCTTGTGTAGTTCATAAACCTAGCCTTATGCATCAGCGCCACATAAGTGACGCGGATTACAACGAGGCTCGTTAAGGACCATTGCCATGCCAGATTACCGATTATGCCGGAGAATAGAACATGAATTTAATTTCAGCTGTAATTCCAAAAATACATTCATATACGGTACAAAGGTATACAAAAAGCCATATTGAAATGAAAATAATACACAGAAGCGTTACTGTTTTTAAAAAAATCTGATTCTGATCTAGTTTAAATTTTTAAAAAATGTGAGGGATATTCCATTACTAGCCAGAATAACGAGCAAATTCATGTGTTCTCATGTTGCAAAAACACTTATAATACGAAATTAGGACACGAAATTTAATCCAGAATTCTTTAAATTAATGTCGAGTGATGAATAAATACAAATTGTATTTTCAACTACATTTCTGGAAACAAATTACACGTAGTTTATGCACCCACCACTAGAATTCCCTGACGGAGCAGCTACGTCAAATATTGAATCAATTAATTAGCAGGAATTATTTTTTTAACTGTTCAATGAAACGGGTCCAATAAAAGCGAAAAGACTTTGAACCTGATTTCCGACAAGTATTATTTAGTGTGTTACATCTTAGGTTTCGGTATAGGCCTACCTACGGCATAATGATCTTTGCGAAAATGTTACACCCTGGAAAATAGAAGAAAAAACTGTATTGAAATGAAAATTGACAATAACGATAATCCAACAAATGCCAAAAGTGCACTAATGCGACTTGGCAACCACGGCCAAAAGTCCGTATCCAAACGAAAAATAATCTCATTGCGATTGGCTTAAATGTTTCCGGATTATAAAATGTGTCAAACTACAAAATGCCGAGTCAAAGACATTATTTTTGTATCGTACTATCATGAACGTGCAATTTTTAACCACGTGACAAACAGAAACAACAAATTAATATAAAATATTTCTTGCCGTTACATACACGACCCATGCACGGCAGCCATATATTTTTACAGGTTTCTTTGGACTGATCTTTTTGAAAAAAATACTTGCTTGATTTTTAATTATTCATTATTATTAAAATTTATTTAAAATGAAGGTATTTAAAAAAATTCCTAAACAAACACTGTAAATAAAACTTCAAAAATTACACGAATAATATTTTTTATTACAAATGGACTAGATTCACAAAATAGGGTTTTTACCCATTCTCAAACGATGAGATGGAAACAAGATAAAACTTACTTTTCAAGAAGACTTTTGTGTCTGCCATTGTTGTCACGCTGACAACATGAATGTAACAAACGTTATTAGTTATAAAATTATTCGTCCGTCGCACTATTGTCATTCCAGCCCGCACCGCACTTCAGGATATATTAAGGCGGATCAGAATTGGATTCAGATTAACGTCAAAGGGTTATGAGATGCTAACGTAGCATTGACGAAATGAACGGGTGGGGGAAACGGAGAATATCCACCGACACACGTACTTTAAAATTACTCGCTTGAGAAACAATTTAAATTTGACCCAGTCGGGGATCAAATCCAGATTGTCTTTTTGGAAGGCGGGTGTTGTGACTGCTCCCTTCGTGGCTCTATGGATCAACATTGTTATTTAAATATACGAGGTTCATTTCTAAGGTAAAAAAAAATTGGTTGTCTGTAAAGTTGGTTTACGGAGGATAGTTTAACGTGACAACGTCATAACAAAACATTGATGAAATGATTGCATACTTTAATGAATAAAAATGAATCTTTTTTATTGAATTATCACTTTTTTGTACGGATACAATGATGGAGTGAAATGAAATCTGCAATTAAATTGAACAATTTACTTTTATTTGCACTCATTAATTCTAATATGTTTATTACTTTAACGAAGAGATTATTTTAACTAACTTTTATACATGTTTGCTATTTCAATTCTTCCAATCTGTGTTATTCTGTTAAGGATAGGACGATGATAGGAAAAGTAGGAAACGAATGGGAGTGTTTCAAGTTTAATGTGCCTCGAAAAAGTCAAATCGATGGTTGTTCCAATCGAGTGGAAGAGAGATAGATGCGGCGCAAGCCTACAATGAGCGTAACGGGACACAGCGTAACGGGACAATGAGTGAAACGGGACACTTTTTCGTGCGTGCAGCCGGTGTTCATCGGTTTATTAGACGTTGTCACGTAAAAAATTCTTGATGTGACGAGCCCTGCAGTTCTGCCACCACCCCCACCGCCGCGTCATGGATCTTCGCATTCCTTCGCCAGTCTGACGCCAACAGCGAGCAGCTACGGTCGTTCACTGTTCGTAGCGAGACTTAAAACTGTGACAAAATTAGAAATCCTGCCAAGGTTGAGGTTCGCAGTATAATACGCTTTTTGAATGCAAAAAAAAGTCTTCCCTATCGACATTTACAGGTTGATAACCGAGGTTTTGCTAATGTGATGAATGAAACTTTAGTTAGAAAATGGCACATTATTTGTAATGGTGGGAGAACAAATATTCATGTTTAAGAGGCCACTCCAGTGTTTCAGGGGCACTAAGCAACCCGCGTTAACCTCATAAGATTCAATGCTATTTTCATTTTGCTTATAACTTATTAACTAATATAGATTTAGAAATGATGCTTGCTTGATATGTAAGACAACGATGCTCTTATCAAAGCCCCTTTCTTCAAAAATGTGCATAAATTATGGTTTTGTACTAATCTTTACTAATATGCATAAGTGTATTGTCTAGGTTTGAACCATAATTTATGCACGTTTTTGAAGAAAGGGGCTTTGATAAGAGCATCTTTGTATTACATTTCAAGCAAGCATCATTTCGAAATCTATATTAGTTAATAAGTTATAAGCAAAATGAAAATAGCATTGAATCTTATGAGGTTAACGCGGGTTGCGTAGTGCCCCTGAAACACTGGAGTGGCCTCTTAAGAACGCTCAGGCGTCCTTCAGTTGTGACTGACGAACTCAAAACAAGGATTGAGTAAAAAAAATAAAAAAGGATCGATGTTTCACTATAGATGGACTCAGTTCGTTCTTTTAAGAATAATTGAACAAATTGGCGGTAACCGAGTATGCAGCAGGCATAAAAAAAATGTGGTGATACGCTATGACGAATGTTTAAATTTGAATGGCGATTAATTCCAAAATAGCTAAGGTATAATATGTGCTGTAAACACGTTTTTAATTTCATTATATAAATATAGATATTTTGAAAAACAAAAGTTTTAACTTTTAGAATGAAATTCGTATTTTTACAACTTAATTTTAGAGTAAATTTTTCAAAGTTCAGTTTTTCAACGGTCCTGATATGCATAAAAATAATCTGCAGTTAATTCATCCACAATTTAAACGCCTGTTAAAAGTAACTTATTAACTTGTCTTTTTTAGTAGGCATATTAAACAAGAAATAACGAACTAACATAATATGTTCCAAAAAACTTTTTTTAAATTCCCACAGAGGATTCTGAACACCGATAAATGTCTTGATTTTCCACATAATATATGTGAACTGCTTTTTGAAAGGAAACAATAATATTCACGATGGAATTCATATATCCGTCGGTTTCACAAGCCAAGTTGGTGACTTAATTTTTTCGTAATTAGGTAATAATATGTCAATGATATATTCTGTAAATTTATCACGATACCCATATGCATTTTATTTTTAGTCTTAAAATTTATCAACATATATTTAGTAAACGTTTTATTTTAGGAACATATATCACCTAAGTGTCCATAATAATTAGTAATATTTGTGTTGCCATTTACAGTTTTAAAATAACATTTGGTAAATATCTGGCGAGAAAAATTAGTGCCATAACAACAAAAGCAAGGAGCTAACGGAATAAAACAGGAATATCCTACCTTGGCGTGTGAATTTGAGCCTTCAGCTATGTAGTGTGTCTAAATTGCACCTGTTTTGTTTAAATTATTTATTATTAATCTAAGAATTTAATACAATTCTTGGGTAAATTTACAAAATTATTGAAGCAGGAAATTATACAGGAAAATAATGAATGTGTCTGCAAGTAATGTTTACACGAATGAGAAATGTTTCCAGACTAGGCAGGATTTTCTAGACGCACTAAGTGTTTGGTAAACCTTTTAAAAAAGCACTTCAACATGTCCAAAAGAGACATTTTCACACTGCTGATTTTCAAAATATGATTAATGTTTATTTACAAAACCACTCAGGGCTTGTGCTTTAATCTTCGTCACACAATTTCAAGCGACAAAATTATACTGTCCGCCGTTGAAGTCTCACTGGTTCATACATCCCTGTGAAAAGACTGTACGTCCACTCACTGCCTTGCGTCAAGGGTGACCGGGCCCTGAATGTGTGTAAGTGCCATTCTTAACGCTTCCTGAATTCTCTCCTAAATAATAGAAAAAAATATATTATTGATATAATTATAATTCCAGATAGAGGATTTCATTCAAGAGTACAGCCTTATTTATTTAGCTTCTATAATTTTGTGTATTTGAACAAGGATTGTATTAAATGCTCAGTTTTATAGTAACTAATTTTTTTAAAAAATTGTTTCACTAATTATATAAGTGTTTACTTAATGGTTTAGCGAAATTCTCAGGCCAATTTATATTTATATGTAGAAATTGTTGAAAATTCAATAGTTTTAAGAAATCATTTATTAATTAACTTTTTGACAAGTCGGGGAACATGAGTTTTTAGGAGTTTAAGAAAACTCATATTTTAGACATTTCAAAATAATTATCTGAAAATAAAACTTTCGTGACAAATTGTAGTTATGAAGTGTAATATAACTGTAAATATTATTATACATTCTTTTCACTTAATTTTAGGTTTGAAATACAAAGTTACCATTAACGTGGTTGAACTCGGTAAATATACATGTATATTCAGTGGCAAGACATGCATTTAGTGTACAGCCATATTCAGGTTGTTGGCTAGACACGTCCAGTTGTTGGTTAGGCACTTCCAGATTGAGGTCAGGTTAAAACGTTCAGTTAGTGGTCGGGAACATCCAGTCGGTAGACAGGCACATCCAGTAGTTGTTGGCTAGACACGATCGGTCTGTGGCCAGGTACGTACATTCAGTGACCAGAAAAGCACATCCAGTAGGTGACAAGACGTAACAAGTTGGGAGCTAAGCCTTTCTATTCAGTAGCCAGGCATGTAATCGGCGTCCAGATTCATTCAGTTTGCGGCTGACATGACCAGTTATCAGCCAGGCATGTCCAGTCAAAAACAACGCACGACCAGTTGGTGGCCAGACATGTATTCGGCGGTCAGGCACATCCATTGGGTGGTAAGTCATATCTAGTTGGTAGCCAGGCGCATCCAGTAGGCGGACAGACAAATCCAATCAGTAGTCAAGAGGTATTTTTTCGTATATACTCGACGAACATTTTAAACAGTTCATGTACAAAATCATACGAATAGACCAAGCGTTTCCAAATAAAAAGAGGTTTCATTCACCGATATGTGACCATGATTTTAAACAGGTTATGTTCAATGTCACGCTAATATACCAGCCGTCTCCGATCCATGAGACCAATCTTGTCCTGAGTACAGAATTATAGATTCTCATTCGTCGTCAAAAAGGAAGCACATATGGACGAAAATTCTATGTGGTGTGATACGATTTTGTCACATGAATACGATATCGAAAATATGCGATAGGCTCCAAAACAAAATTTGCTACAACAGCTCCAATGCTCAAATTACTCCATTTGGCAAACAGCTCCAACTGCTCCAATCGATACATAAGCTCCAAGTACTCCAATTGCTCCAAAGCTCTAAGTGATCCAACAGCTCTAACTACTCCAAGTACTACAAAGATCCAGGTGCTCCAAAGCTCCAAGACCTCCAATGCTCCAATGCTCCAAGAGCTTCAAAGCTTCAATCTCTCCAACAATTCCCAATGCCCCAAAGGCTTCAAGTGCTCCAATTGGCTATCAGCTCCAAGAGCTCCAAGATCTCCAAAGTTCCATTTGATCCAACAGCTCTAACTTCTAAACTCTCCAAGTGCTCCAATTTTCTAATGAGCTGCCACTTCTCCAAAGTTTCAACAGCTCCGTGTGCTTCAAATGCTCCAACATCTCCAAAGCACCAATTGCTCCAGGAGCTCCATTTGCACCAACTGCACCAATGCTCGAATTATTACATCAGCTCCAATTGCTCCATCTGCTCCAATTCTCCAACAGCTCCATTTGAACCAACCGCTCCAACAGTCATTGGCTCCAATAGTCATTAGCTCCAAAATGTCTTAGGTCTAGCTGCCATTTGGCTACTAGACGAGGAGGTAACAAAGCCACGTGACTACAGGACTACAGGACAACAAGACTTCAAGGATTCAACTGGCTACAATGCTACAAATCTACGAGTCTACAAGTCTACGAGGCTACAAGTCTACAAGGATACAAGGCTACTTGGCTCTAACTATCTTTGAATCATTTCAATGGCGAGAGTTAATTTCTCTCATGTATAAGAACTTGTTGCAAGTAGCTAATCCTGATCATTGCCAAACAGATGTTCGTCACGTGTTGTGTTAAATAAAAAATTATTCGTTTATTTTTTGAGGGGTGCTGGATGCTCACTAACGATAGCAAGAGAAGGAAGGCTTCGCTAGACACCAAGGAGAAGTAACTGAGTAATGATAATTTTGTTTGAATTACAACTGATAAAAATATTGTAAGTGCTGATTTAGTAGGAGAAATTTACTAATTAAATGTAACTCTGAATAATATTTCATGACTCGTGAAGTAAAAAAATATTTCATGCTGATATCTATTTTTCACAAATAACCAGGAGCACATGGAGTAAACTAAAGCACGTTTTCCTTTATATCATAAATATTACATATAAGAAATAAAAATAATAAAAATAATATACATTAAAAATTACAAAACGAGCTTCTGACAGCTTGTGAATTTCTCCGTTGTTGAGCAAGGATAGAGTTTTAGGACAAGCCAGAATGTTTTGTAATTTAATCTTGTTTATCTTTAGTTTTAATTTTTTTATTCACTGATCTTGGATAGAAAAAACGTGTGTTAGATTTCTCCGTGTTCTTCTTATTATTCATGCCAATATTTTGATGGTTTTCTGACTGTGCTCCTGATTATTAATCTCGATATTTTGTTTGTCTTCTTCATGTTATAGTGATTATTCTTTTCAATAAATTGTTGGCTTTTCCAAGTTTTACTGGTCATTCATGGCAACGGTTCTGTTGGTTTTATCCGGGTGCTTTTCATTATTTCTGAGAAATCAATCTCTACATGAAACATTTTTTACTTAATGACACATGCAATTTTATTTTGAGTTACTTTTAATTTGTGAATTCCGTTACTAAATCTACACTCACAAAATTTTTACTATGTGGAATTCAAAACATTAAAATTATTACTTAGCCAAATAATGTGTCTTACGACAGCTGAGAATCACTATCATGCATGACGAAATTCCTTCTCCTTTGTGTCTAGTGGAGCCCTCCTTCTCTTGTGGTCGTGAGTGAGCATCCCGCATTCCACATGAAAGAGGGAGTGTCTTTTACAACATGTTAAACGAAGAGATACATCTCTTAAACGATTATTATGACTTGAGATAGCTGAGAAACACTGTCATTGGAGATGAATTTCCTTCTCCTTAATGCCTAGCGTAGCCCGCCTGCTCTTGCCATCGTGAGTGAGCATCCCGCATCATTCATAAAAAAAATAATATATAAAGCTATGCAACACATGGCGTCATCTGTTTACTAAAATAAGAACTACATTGTCATGAATCTCACAAAATGTAAAATTAACTCTCGCCGATTAAATATTAAAAATAATATTTAAGTAAGTGTTCTAATTTAAAACACTCCGTTTGCATCTGGTACTTATTAGTCCCAAAAGGTATCATGGATCCTGGTTCGTTGCTTTAGATACTGCAGCACAATAAATTGGTCCAGAGAAAGAACGCTAAATGTCACGAAAATAATGATTGTGTTCAAAACCAACTTAACAAAATGTTAAGTTATTTCGTTGTAGTAGGTTTTTTTACACGAATTGATAGATTAAAAAGACATGGCAGAACTTATAAAGCCAAGCCTACTCACGAGAAAGGGAACGTCGACAAAACCACTACACTGAGGCAGCGTGTGCTGCATAATGCAAATAATTTTCCTTTTCTTGAACGTGATTATGTCCAAAGCTCTCCTGATCTTGACAAAGAGCTTAACTTGATGGATGGTAAAGGTTTAAGGAAGACTGAAACCAATGGAAATACTGTTACCGTGAAAAGTGAGATTACATTCAAGCCCATCTCAAGTACTTTGCCGTACTTTGGAAAAATGATGGACACTTAAAAAGGAAGCTTTTATACGATAAAGAATCTTACATGTCAAAGATTTTGAATTCTTACAGTAATCCAGGTGAAGATGTTTACTTCTACGATGATAGCGACAGAGACTTTGAGGCTGACGATAAAACAAGACTACAGGTATCTTATTAATATTATTAATAAACATTTCGGGATAATGACAGCAGCAGAACAGATTGATTATTTGTCATGGGAAAATCCTAACATATTGGACGATCGTCTGAGACTACTGGCGGCATCATTTAGTGAAGGAAACTACTCGCACCTCACAAAGTAGTCACCATACTATGTGAACTAATAAATGCAGGATACATACAATATTGAATTCTTTACTGGCATTTGCATAAAATAATATATATATCGAATTTCAAAAACGATTGTTATAATTCTCGAAATCCGATTTGTAACTAAGAAGTAGTTCTCAAGTCTGTATGTCCAATGTGTTCATTGCGTGTTCATTACATGTTCAGTGTGTACATTGCGTTTTAATTGCGTATTTCGTGTGTGCATTGCATGTCCAGTGTTTGCGCTGCACGTACATTCCGAGTCCTGTTTGTGTTTATTGTGTGTACATTGCGTGACCTGTGTGTTTATTGCGTGTTCTTTGTTAAAATGTGTCGTTTCGTTAAATGTGGATAGTCAAGTCTGTAGTCAGGCCACCATGGGCCTTTTTGTTCGGATATGTTTGGTCTAAACGCCTGAAATTTAACATAGCTTGTTTGAAATACTAGCCGAACAACGTCGAAAATTAACTGTTGGTTCGGAGGTACTTGACTTGTATGAAGATTTGTTTCTTATTATTCGTGACGATTTCTTTTTTCTGGCATGTTATCATGATTAGACTTTGGTACATACAGTACAAAATTATTCGGGGTGAAATATTACTTTAGAAGGCTAGTTTTCTACTCTCGTTCCGTTTTTCGTACTTTGAATTGATTCTAACGCGTACTTTTCATTTACTTTGTTATAATTTCAAAGCAGTTTTTACTGTTAGCGGTAGGGCCAGGTATCAACGCCCTGGTGCCAGGTTGTCGGTCATATGACACTTATGCGAGCTTGCGATTCTCTCCCCCCGCGTCTGCAGACGATTCTCGTCTGGTGACCTCTGTCTTTAGTCTTGAGAATTTTTTTAAAAATCATGTGGTTATCGTTATTGAATTTAGGTACTTTGACTAGTCGTACATAAATGCTTTTAATTTCACATGTGTTGGAATTTATTTTTACGCAATGCAAAAAGTGACTTTGATGTTTTTTAGTTGTTGTACCTTAGAGAGTTTAATTTATAATGAATCTGTTTAGTAACCTATGCAATTCTTGATATCAAACAATTGATATGAATCGATTGATACAGTTATTACGTTAAGAAGTGATTTATGATTATTTTTGAATTTTTTCCGATTTTTTTATGTTAATACCTACAAATTTCCAATAGGCAGCCATTACGTCATCCTGGCGGCTGGTAGATGATGAAATTAAGCCACTTTTGGAATTTTGAACATAATTGATTAAATAAGTGGTTTTAACCTAAAATTATAATTTCTGAATTAGTCTAAGATCGAATCAAGCAATGTAATCGACAGAATCAATCTATTACTTATTGATTTTTTTTTGGTGTTTTGCGTAATTTTTCCTGAATTTAAAGGTTAATTATTAAAGAAATTAAAAATGCCATCCAACATAGCTGATAAGTTGGTCAGCACTCTGGAAATAAAGGATTCCTTCACTTTAGCGGGTAAAAATTAAACTAATATGGCAGCAGTGCCCTCTTGAAGACGAAAACAAGATGGTCGCCAGACGTCTTACTGGCTAACGTAATAACTGCCTTGTCATTAGTGGTGGGAGATCAGTATGCTGTTGGCTTCCATGGAGGAAGGATCTGTTTCCATTTAATCGATTGACATGGCTCGGTTTGAACCAAGGATTTTTTCATAAATTTTGATGTGAAATATTTTTTTTGTTAATTTTATTATTTTTCAATTAAAATGGGATAATATTTACGGATTTTCAATAAGGTGGCAGTAACATTAATTGCAACATTATGGGATTGGAGTTCTCGGTTCCAAAATGGTTGAATTCAAGATGGCGTCTGAGGTCAGAATTTAAGTTCCAGGTTATGGTCAAGGTCAAAGATCTATGTCAAGTTCAAATGTCAGGTTCAAGTTAAATTTTATAGGTCAATTTATGTTTAAGGTCACCAGTTAAATAAATAAAATCGTATTTAATAATTTTTATAATTTTTTTTATTTTTCCCGAAATTCCTTTTTAAAAAATACGAAATTTCAAAATAGTGGCCTAGGTCAAGATCAACCAAGGTGGCTGACGTGATGTCAGAATTCAATATGGTGACCGTAACCAACAGTACAACTGTGACGTCATCATCCACAATGGCCACCGTGTTGTCACAATTCAAGATGGCGGCGATAATCACAATCCAGACCCTGTATCCTGTCCCAGGAGCCCCATTTATATACTACTCTAGTGCCTTTCGGTCTGGTGATTTTTGGCCTTCTGCACGTTCCCGATTCGTTTGCGCCTTTTTACTACACAAGGATGCTCAGCATCAAGGAAAACAGTGAGTGATTTCTGGGAACACAAATCTAGTATTTTACCGCTGCGCAGCTTTTTTCATGTGTATCAGTTTTACTTGGCTAAATGCAGAAAACATTTTCGTCCAGACGAAAATATTAAGTTTTTTTAAAAGTATGCGGGTATGATGTAACTTCGAAGATATGTTTATTTTTTAAGCTTAAGCACGTATCAGTCGGATCAGTGAGCGTATACAACTACAACCAGCGTGACGTGAATTGCAGCTTTACGATGGGGTCCTTCGACACACAATCTCAAAATTTTTGTAATAAAAAAAATCAAAGATTTGTGGTTATATAAAATAATTTTTAAAAGCACAGTTAGTTATCACTTTCTTTTCGTTCCATTTTTTCTTTCTTTTAAGTAAACAAAGTTCTTTATCGAAAGGGATGAAAACCCCTTCCAAGAACTTTCTATTTCATCTCCTTATAGACATTATTTTCGTTTAGCAAGACTGATGGAGCACTCAAATTGAAATGACATATTCATCAAAGAGTTTTCGAAAAAAGTTGACTTGAAGAAATTATAAGAATAAAGTATTTGTTGTTTGGAAGGTCACATTTTTGTTCCTTTGACTGCGGTAAACAAATCTTCAGAAATGTTACATTTTATTGACTTCAAAAGAAACTCTTTTTTTTCATTTAGCATTAAGACCTAAGAATAACATAGTAAATTAATATGTCAGAGGCAATTCAATATCTAATATCGTCTCTCTCTCTCTCTCTCTCTCTCTCTCTCTCTCTGAAATTCCCTTATTTTTTAATTTAGTTTGATTGCTTTGAGTAACTGTGAATTATATTTTTGTATGCGTTCGTGCCAACATGGTTGTATTGCACACTGAGAAAAAATTATCAGTATCTACGGAAGTGTTAGAAAATTTGTAACACTTTAAAGTACTATTATTACAAAGTTTTTAAAAATTTATAATTTTTTATTCTAAAATAAAAGTTTGATAACAAGTTAGCTACAAAATTCAGTTTTATAAAGGCATTATATTTAACTTATCTGTAAGGTCAGCAATACAAAAGAAAAATTAATTCACGAGATTTAATTTTTTAAGGAAACTGAATTTATGTAGCAACATTGTTAGTTCACTTATAGATTTTATTTAAATAATAAGGTATCGTAAAATAGGATAAAAATGTTTCTGCTTTGATATGCAAAGATAGAACCAACAGAACCGAAGCATAATTTTAGATAGTAAATTCTTAGATGACTATTTCAAAATTTGGTTTATAAGTGAGCCATTGGTCACTGGCAAGTAAACTTAATTTTTAAAGCTTCCAGAAGTTTTAGAGCATAATTAATTTTCAAAACATACTACAGGACTTCTGCTTTGTCGTTTTTAGGTAAAATATTGTGTGAAAAACTCGAATCAGAATTTAAAAGATTTACGCCTTTTTTTTTACGACTTTTGAAATAACAGTCAAGTACATAATATTCGAGTGCTGCAAAACTAACTGTATACATTTGCAAATGAAATCATTGAAAATAAGATTTAATAACTATAGAAGATGTCCAATAATACTATTTAAACATATAAATTAATGTTGGAATCGATTACGACACTTATATAATAGTTCGTGCTGCTATCGGCAAACTTCAAGATGATGGTAATTAACTTGTTACATGTGATACTATCAGAAACCACTAAGTTGGATAACTACAGTTTAACGATAAAATCGACGCGTAAAAGGAGAGTAACTGCATCGAAGTACCGCTGTGACCATTATGTGTGAAACTACGAGGGATCGCTGTTTGCTGTTATTTTCAGCAAGCCGAAACAGAGGATTATTTAAGAGACTTTCATCCGAGGTCTAAAAGCAGACTGCAGAAGTTGTACACCCAAATCTGAATCCTTATTACGTATCTCTATGAACTTCAGTACTCACCATAACAATTGAGGCATATTTGTAGAATTTTAGAATTTGTGTCTTTGCTTAATATTGTGTGTTTTAATTTTTTCGTGTCTATTTTTTATTGCTTTCAACATTTAATTTCAACTGCCCTATAACATAAATATTTAAATTGTAACGAAAGCTAGAGAAACTTAGTAGTACAGTATGTTAAGATTGAAATGATAAGACTTTGTTGGATAATTAATTGGTTTTAATAAAAAAATTATATTGTGAGTTTATTTTGATTGGTTTTACAGATTCTAAACTTAAAGTAAGATTTATACCGTGTTAATTTCAAACTAATATTTTTCGTTAGTTATTAATTTGCGATCATGATTGATAGTTTATAGAATAATGTAATATTTTTTAATTTACTTCTATGGTGTAACTTTCTTGGTTGTTAATTATCGCCATACCAAGGAAACTTATACTTGTGTATGCAAGTAAAGTCTGCATGGCGTCCTAAGAGTTTATATTACCAATATTGGTATTCAAGTAAACCAAGAAGTCCCCAATGGGAACTGACTCGGATTGTCACGCATGTGGGAAACGCGACGGACGTTGCTTTGAACATGTGGGGTTTCTCGGTGTACTCCCGTTTACCTTACACGCTCAACGCTTTGTTCTCATATCATCTCACCTCTCATTGTTTCCTGTGAGCCGTGAAACCCATTTTTAAAAATTGTTTTGTTTATATTTGTTTAAATTTATCAAACCTGGAATCTGTTGGAAAAAATTATTATATCTTTAAGAAGTATTAGGCCCTGCCATCTTAAAGTTTTTCATAATTTGTGATTATTCTAATTCTGGACAATGTACCCCAATTTTTGGCATGTCAGTCAAGATGTTAATCACATATCCCATACCTTATATATGTTGTTGCAGCCACATATTTACTAAGCACTAAGAAGTAACAGCTTATTATTTCACGCAGGCAACTGCAACTATCAAGATAATCACACCAGTGGTGACTTAAAGAAGTAGACAAAGCTTATTCCCATGCCATGTTAAACCAAAAAAATTATCACGGATGCTTTATGGGAAGCAGTATAAAAATAAATTTAATTTAAAAATGGAGAGCCTTAATTGAAATTTAGTATTTATTTAGATATTGCATGAATTATAGTGGTAAAAGCAGCATGAAAAACTGTTTCAAACGTGTGCTTGGTTCGTCTCAACAGTACTGTGTCATTTTCAAATATTAACCAGCGTAACAGTAAGATGGATTAGGGATTATAGAAAGTCATATCCACCGAACGAATTTATTTCGTAAACTTCCTTTTTTTCCCATCGTACAAACAGACCTTCGTTCCTTAGGGGACAATAAGGTGACAAAAATATTGTGTTCCTCTTCTGGCCGAGGTGATACGCGTGATAAACTCCATCCCGCGCAGCAGTAACTCTTGAAGAGTATGTAAGTGGATGGCCGAAGGAGAGTGAGAGAGATACTTCACGCGACGTTGCTTGCGAGTGTCCCAGTGGGGCGATGCGAGAGAGGCTATAAGACAACATGGCATACACACACATCGACACATACATACACTGCACTCAAGAATACATGAGTGACGAGGTTCCAGAACACGCCTATTCAGGAGTGTTTTTTAATGAAGGTGGGATGATAAGTATGACGCTTGCTGGTGCTTTAAGCAAGGTATCACCTCTAAGCGCAAGGCTCTGAACTCGTGCGCAGTCTTCTTGTGCGTAGGGCAACTATGAGATGTGAGTAGTAACCATAACTTTATATGACGTATGAATGAAGACAAAGATTGAATGCAAAATTATAAAACACATTTTTTAGGCACATTTAGTGTGCTAAAAACAGTTTCAAAATGAAACACGGAAACAGAACGACTCAATTGCCCTCAGCGTATTTTTAAATGTTTTTCGTGAACAGACCCCACTCTGATACCATAAACAGTTATTTTTTAATATCTTGATTTCTTCTGAAGATCTGCACACTCTTATGTGAGCCTGGATTGGCGGGTGTCTTAAGAATTGGCCTCAACTACCATTTTGCATTTTATGCTCGTTGACCTTTGTGAATTTTTTTGAATCATGATTTTAAAAACAAATTTGTTTTCATCATAAAACTATAGCAAACTCATAAAAACTACATCTGTTGAGAGTGAGCACGAGCACTTTTTCAGGTAAATTTCATATTAATAAATATTTCCTGACATTAAAAACAACACACAAGTTGCATGTTTCTCGCGTCATAAATTATTGAATTTAAAAACTAATTAAAATCATTTAATGAAATAGCATCCTAAGAAATATTCAGAGAAAACAATTCGCAAGTAAACGTAATAAACCATAATAGCGAGTGAAGTGGAGCCTCTCGTTTTCTAAATGAAGTTGCTACTTTAATTTTGATTTATTTCTTGCCTATGATTTTAAAACATTTTCTTAAACCATATCATTTATACAGGAAAGTCGGTTATATATATTTAATAAAATTTTAATGATTTTATAAATTTTAAAGATAATTTACGTTATTAATCCTAGCATCAACTAACTCTAAGCATGTTATCATATTGTTCATAGTTTATAAGTAACTTTTTGTATATTTTTTGTCGTAAACCTTTCTTATTTATATGACACCCATAATAAATTAATTGTTTCAAAAATTCCAAGAAAACTGGTTTTTAATTGTTTTGGTAAATTGTAGCGTGTCTCACTCACAGTACAGGGCTCACACCAAAAACCAAACCATCAGTTTGGGATTAGGTAAATAATGAAATAAAATAATTTTTCAAACAAAACAATATCTTCAAAATACATTTATTCCTTATTGCTGGTGTTTCAGAGATTTCAGAAAAGACTTAACAGGTGCGTAATGGGACTCGAGGAAAAAAACTGTGAGGACTTTCAAAACGCGCAATTCGATCAGTGACTACTTGTATATTAAAGTTGTACAGTTTTCTGTAGTAATATATAATAGCCGCTAACCTCTCAGTGTCATCAACTAATAAACCATATTCAATCTTTACACCCTATGCATACAAACAAATGCCAAACATATAAATAAGACTTTACAGTACATAATATATGAGTGAGTGTAACTCAGTACATGTGATAGAAGTGAAACTTCTTCGGGAATTCAAACCTCGACTCATAAGCATATCGTAAGGGGTAAAACGGCACAGATAGAGAAAGAGAGAAAGAAGACAATTTCATAAATAAACATGAATTAATGAAATTATGAGTCGCTTCAAAAAATCCTCAAGATATCAATAGTTGTTGATCAAGCAATAATGTAAATTTAAAAATAAATATTATTTACTATTTAAATAATTGTACCATAAAATGTTATATTAAGATTTTAAGAACCCATACTATAGCGTAAAACAATTATATTTACAATTTATACACGTTTTAAAAAGTAAATCAACATTGATAAATTTTATTCACATATAAATTTATAATATAACTTATTATTACTCAAAAAACCATTTAGGCATATAATGTAACAAGATAACACAGAGCGGGTACTTTTGGCTTTCATTTATTTTCCAAGTACCTTTTTAAAAACCTTAAATGTGTATTTATTAGAAATTTTATTAAAATAGAAATAATTAAATTAACATGAACTAACAGAATTATTACGCACTTCAAAATAAGAGCTTAGGATATCAATATTAATTTTTGATTAATCAATATCGATTAAATAACAATAAATATTACTCACTGTTATAATACTCAAACCATAAAGAATTTTTTTATTAAATATAAATGCTAGTATTGTTTATAATAAATTAATTTTTAATTTATATTAGGAATAGGTTAGATGTGATTGAGCATTCTTATATAATTATTTAATAGTTCTACAATTATCACCTTATCATTAAGTTATAGTGCAACAGATTCTGCCAATAGATTGACATACTGCAATGCATCCATTGGCAATGATGATGTTCTGCCATCGAATGACTGAACAATGACGACATGCCCGCTTCTCCACAACGGGAAAACCTAACGGCACGGACCTAACTCAAGGAAATTCTTTACATTATAACAAAATTGCCACATTGTTAAAATAAGATCACTTAAAATTCCATGCACGGGATTTTTTGAACGTTTTTAACTAGCATATTCTGAGTTGGACTTGTAATTTTTACACGTTTGTGGGCTCATAATTATAATACTGTTTGTGATTTAGTTAATAAAATAATAATTCATGTCAAATAATTATCCTGTCAAACTAAATCTTGAAAAGCAGTATACCATTATAATATATTTATTTACACAGCTAAAAACATACTCATCTAACACTGTTTAACAATACTGATTTATACAAGTAATTAAAATAATATGTACTTGAAAAAATATAATTTTCTAACGAATATGGCCACTGGCGCGGTGCACAATAACCTCAAACCCAATTGTGTTGCCCTCTCCCCAAGTCGTGTTGGCGTCAGACGCAGGCGGGTCCCTACCGCCGCGACCCGCCTAACACTGCTGTATGGTAGGGTTAAGGGGAGTGCCGCCCATTTCATGTCATAATTTTATATTTATATTAATCACTGATCAACTTTTAGACTTTTTCAATTGTTTAACTTTCACGAAATGTAAAATATATATGGCGCATAATTTTTGCATAATTAGCTGCCAAAGTTACATTTTTAACGTTTTTGGTTTGTACAAATAAGGAGAATTTAATTTATTGCAGAACTGAAACTTTTTAGGTTTAACTGAAATGCCACTGGCTACTTCATGAATTGTTTTGCATTTGTAACACAAAAACTCATTTCATGTTATTGACTGTCAAAATCGTAACAAATTTGAGAATTTTGAAATGCCAGGTAAAATTAATTAATATTTTTGGAAATAAATTCAAACCAGTTCTTGAAGTGGCCAGTGGTATTTCAGTTAAACCTAAAAAGTTTCAATTCTGCAATAAATTAAATTGTCCTTATTTGTACAACCCAAAAACGTTATTAATGTTACTTTGGCAGCTAATTATGCAAAAAATATACGCTGCATATATTTTTAATTTCGTTAAAGTTAAACAATTGAAAAAGTCAACAAGTTTATCTTTAATTTGCTGTAAATATAAAATATTGTCCTGTATAGGAGACACCCCCTAAACCTGAGCCGCACGCCGCCACGTGGAGTCCGCCCAAGGGAACGCGATTTCTGCATCGTTCGCTACCTCTTAGCGTCAGTAATATTTTCAAAACAATGTTTTACGAAAACGTTTCTTTAAAATGCGGCCTTGAAATTTTACTCCCATCGCGCCGATAGAAGTCTAACTTATAAAATTTCGTAAAAATGGCGCTTGAAAAATGGACATATTTATATCACTTCAAGTTCTTTCAAAATATATTTTACCTTCCTATACAAAAAAAATAGTTTTAATATTTACTATATAAAAATCTAAAAATTTCAAGGAAATAAAGCCAAATTTGTTAAAGTTCAGGTTACTGCAAAGTGTTCCATCCTATTCGCCGAGATGGAGTACTGCCGACGTATTTTAGGCATAGGCCAAACTTGTCTTTAAAAAAAGACATGAGCGAGTCTTCCAGTACTCGCCAGTAATGTGTAACATCTCACCTCGGTAACGAGCCGTCAAGGTTCGTGACTCTTGAGAGAGTGACGTACACAAGTTGTTGTGTATAAATATATTTTCATAATAATAATAAGTAATATATTCAAATGTTCCACCCGGTGACTTGTGACATGGCACAAGCAGGCATAAAAGGATAATGGTGTATTTTAGCAGTAAGGGTTCGATTATTGTTTACCTATAGGAAAGTGTTTCGACGAGAAATATGTACCCAGTCCCTAGGTATATTATAATACAACACTTATACAATTATTATATTTTATACATACTATTAAATATTATTTCACAACGTTTTTAAAACATATTATAAAAGCCATATGGCAAAGCCTACCACTGTTCAATACCGAGCGTAATAAATATACACAAGATATATTTTCAAGCACACTTCTTGACGCGAATCACACACGATCTTTCCACTTCCGCCGCTAGAATTCGCTGCCGGCATCGATGAGGTGGCTTGCCACCATCTCGCGCAGAGAGCAGCACTTCCGCTATGTCGACTATCAAAACATTAGTTTAGAAGACGAACATTTTAAACTATTAGAAACGGCTCTGATAAAAGTGGAAAATACTTGAAAAATAACTAGTCCTTGGCTTTGTACCGTATTTCCGACAAATATATTTTTTTAATCACTGCGCATTATTTTAAAATACATTAACGCTTAATAATACAAAGTTTTCCTTTGACATTGTAAATTTTACTTCAAGCCATCCGCCACAGATCACAGCACTGTTTTTGAACATTAACGTTTCATTTCTTCCATCGCATTCGCGAAATTAATCCCATTAAATGCCTTATAAAGAGAGCTAAGATGTTTTACATCAACAACTAGAGTTCGATTGGCCGCATACGATGGCGTGGAGAATGACTTAGGGTAAAGGGGGGGGGGGGTGTTTCGACTAAAAACACTGCTCTACCACGCCAAAATGTTCCTTTCCAAGACCAAGATCCACGCAAGACACCAAAAATAAATTTAAAAAAATAACGCCATTAATGAATCGGCTCGTGGAAATATTCATCACTACGAAATTAAAAACAAAAAATTGTCTATTAAAAATAAAGTATCCTTTTAAAAGTGTTTTTGACGTCATGAAAACAGATGACAGATTTCGTAAGCACAAGTGCGGCCAGTTCAAGTAGGGATAAGTTACCTAAGTCGAAAACTTCAGCCACTCGACATCGCTAAAATAATAAACACAAAATCTGCTTACAGAAGTGAAAATTATCACTGGCCACGGAAACGTGAGCTAAAATAATGTTCTATGTCCTCCAGTACATTAGACTGACCATTTCAGCCACCAAAATACTATATGTGCTATTACCAAGGGTAATAAGAATAAGTCATCTCATTGTAAGTTGCCTGCTCCACACACCGCGCTTCCTCGCTAAGCGTGCAATCACTTACAAGGGGCCGTTCATTAACAAGTATTAGAAAATTAAAAAAAGGCACCAACGTTTTAAGAAAGCCAGTTATTTTTTTGTTATCTAGAAACTCACCAAAATCAATTTAATCACTCTTGGGCGAAAAGTTTCTAAATTGTCCCTGGCGCCGGGCATCAAGGGCGGGATTCTGTTAGGCTTAATTATCGTGATATCGGGAGGAACATACAAATATGAGGTTTCGATGACACACTTCATGACAAGTTATATGAACATCAACTTATTATTATTTGTAAAATATCGCCGCGCTGTTGTACTGTAGTCATTAACAGAACGGTACAACAAACCAAGGAGATTGAGTAGTGAATTCTACTGAACCTCCAACTTCCTTGGAACTAACATTAACAAACTACCTCTGCAAAGAAGATTGTGTGTAATGTGTTTAGTTCAGCTGTTCGTTGCTCTACAAATATGTTGGGTCAATTGTGATATATTATGAACTTCGTTATGTCGAATATTTACATTAAGTGCAGTGAAACGCTCCATTAATCAACGACAAACGAAACATTGGCTCCATCAGTAAGTTAGCTTTAAAATATTTTTAGCAAAAAAATCAAAATATTTACTGAACATGGCTACGTCTGTACCTTGAGAAAATGTTATTTTCAAAAGCTGGTGCTACCCTAACCCAACACAGAAATTGCCTATCTGAAAAGTATCTGCAAAAACTTTTTTTGACAATGTTTCAGACGATGCTTGGTTTGAATAGACATTAAATAGATTTTATAATTATTCACTTATCTTCATTTTCAATTGATTTTAATATGTAATCGAAAATGTATTCAGTGATAAAGTCTTTGTTCTTGTAATAAAATATATTGTAGGGCCTACAATATAACTTTGTTAGTCCTATTCCTTAAAATATCGATATCGTTCGATATTCAGGATATCGATATTTAAATTCTATATTATGGTTATATCGATACCAAATATAGATATTGATATCGATAAGGAATGTCGGAACTAGACTGATATCGCAACAAACCTAGGTGTAGTTTCTCGCTCATCGCGTCCGGCGAGGCCCGCCAAGCGCCGTCAGCGCTGACTGCGGCCGTTTCCTCAGACACAATCCACCGCACCGCGTCGTTCAGAAAACTACCAATCCTTGTCCTAAATTCAATTTCACTTAAATTTAAAAAAAAACTTTAAAATACCAAAACAGTATTATCTTCTTATTAAATTTAATTAATAAAAGAACATCTGAGGTATTTTTTAACAGTCTTCTATTGCAACGAGATTGTAAGTAACTTTGCAAAAAAAAAAATTAAAAAACAATAACTAAGAAACACATTTTAACCAAATTTATTCTGTTAAAAGGCAATAATGGCGTTAATAACCACACATTTTAAAATTAATTTATGAATTACTTACATTTAACAACTTACACTAAATAAAAAGAGTTTTTTTAGAAAATTAAACTACATACTAATAGCTTTTAAACAAATTATTAATTTAAATGTTAATATTAATGTTACGAACGTGATCAGGGGCCGTGGCGCGCGCAGATTTGGAGCTGGCTGGCGGCTCCGCACGGCCACTGACGTCACGCTGCCGCCGCAACATGAGACGTGAAGCGCGCGCCTGGTGGATTACAAGGGTCGCCACTCCCGCCCCCCCTCCTACCCTACTCACCGCGCGCAACGCTCTGTCTCGACGGTGTTAACCTGACACCTGGCAGCTGTCGCGCGAGCTCCCGACGCATTTCTCGATAAATCTGGCGTCGGGTCGGCGCGGAATAACGCGACTGGCCCAAACCGCGATCGTGATTTCTAGAAGTGGCGCCTGGGAATATATAAGCCCAGGACGCCGGCCTCCGAGGGAGTTCAGTTGGGAGTTGATCCGGGCGATAGTCCCGCGGTTGCGGCGGAGTTCCAGTGCGATAGTCTGGGCGATAGAGCCTTGGGTGCGACGGAGGACCGGGGCGAGTGTCTGAGCGAGAGTTCCGGGGCGAAAGAGTCTGCGCGTTAGTGTCGCGGGTGCGGCGGAGTTCCTGGGCGAGCGAGTTTCTCTGCGAGAGTGCCGCGGGTGCGGCGAGAGTCCCGAGTGAAGTTCCGAGAGAAGCATCGAGCGGAGCCTCGGCGAAGGGAAGTGCGACGGCAGCGGCGGAGTGCGGTGACGGAGTCACGCGACGGAGGTCCACGAGGGGTGCTGCGGCGAGAGTTGCACGAGGGGTGTGGCGTAGCGAGGTGTGCGGTGTGTAAAAACCGAGTGACTGGGAAATAAACATTTTTAGTGTAATTGATTATTAGGTATTTTAAGAAGATTATTAGGCATTTTTAGAAGATTATTTGTTTGTGATGTAAATATTGGCAATCAATAAAACTGTGTAGTAATAAAATATTTATTTGGCTATCCATTTACGAACCCAGTAGTTTTCCCACGACGATTTATTATTTCATTTTAATAAATCGAAACAATATCAATTGTTTTTTCATTTTTTTAAATTAATAAATAATTCACAGGTTAAATCAATAAAACCACATACACACAATCATTTATTCTCAGAATATGAATTGATACTAAACCACTAAGAAAAAACAAGAATCTATAAAGGAATAATAGTTTAGGCTATTACGCCAGTAAGGTGGGTGAGGATGTTTTTACAGTTCTCGGAAACGGCGAGTTCTTGTCCGGTTGAAGTCATCCAAATGTTCGAGATCTAAGGCCAGTGACACACCATGCGGCTAAAATTTCTGCGGCGTTTTTTGGCTGAATATTCTTCAACAGCTTTTCTAAAAGTGCACAATACAGGTCTGTAAAGAATGCATTTAGTAATTTATTTTAAAATCAAGCATTTAAAAAGTTGATCTAGAATAAATTACAGAGTAGAAATTAGCAAACGCTCCGGTTCAACACGCATTGTGTGTTACCGGCCTAAATGCGCAGCTTCATTCACTGCTCTGCATTTGTTTTTTTGGTTTCAGATTTTAATGGACAATTTTAATATTTCCCGGCTATGGAAACAATATTAAAATATTATTCAAGTGTATGAGTTCAACGTTATTAGTCAAACAGGAAGTGCCCACATTCCTGACTGCTGAAAGTATGTCAAATACAGTCTGACATGAACCAAACGTCTTTAGGGATAGCGTCATTGTTAATCAAATATTGGTCCTCCGGAAAGGGCATAAATAAAGTAGCTGACTCTCATTACGACTCGCGTGCGCACAAATAGGACGACGGTAATTAATGGTCACCTCTAAATTCTCCCGCGCAAATAATTATTACGCCCCAAAACGTTTAGCACGGTTGATGTTGGTTGTACTAGCGTTTATTCAACGACAAAGTTTGCTAAAAAAGTTTTCTAATAATAAAAACAAAAAAGTTTTTTAACCTTTTATTTCATGCCGAAATTGTAGCCGAAGTTTGTCGGTTTAATTTGGACTTATAGCAATCTCCATGAGAATCGTATGTGTTTTATTTTTTATTTTATTTGGCACTTAATACGTGATGTTTATATCCCACGTGCTGGTGAGAATATAATTTGAGGTAAACACGGTCTCTTGTTTGTAGGCGTGATGCCGAAGGCGATTCGGCCTGTAAATAATTCGGCAGACAACTGCAGCTGTAGCCCGGCCTCAGGGCGTGTACAATGTATCACGCCCCCTTGCATTAGGGAATGCGCTATTCCGGAACAGCTGCAGGTTACGCGTCGTTGGCACTCCTGATTTATCAGACCCGTCGGCCATGTCCGGCCGTTCCGAAACGCAAATAAGGTGGTCCGCAAACCCGCACGGCCCGTAAACAAAGCGTTTGGTTTAGTTCCCTTCAGTAGGCAGCAAAGTATTGTTAATGCCATTGCTGGTAAGAAGTAAGGGAGTTGGCGGGTAGAATATTTGTCATTTTTAGCACGCTTTTATTAGCTTCACCTGTATGTATGAATGTACTATCTAATAAAATATTTACATTAAATTTTTACCCACTTTCTGAAGTCCGATTGTGTTGAAATTTTGCATACATATAAATAACCTCTGACAATAAATATTTTGATACCTTAATTAGGGGGGGGGGGGTGAGATGTAAAAAAAAAACACTAATTTCGAGCTTTAGGTAATAATCTGAATTTTTTGTATCCATGAGGTCGGGAAATAGTGGGAATTTGCTCCAGGGTATGCAGTTAAAAAGTGGGGTCTTAATGCCCCGAAATTTTGAAAGTTTTCAATGTATTTTCTTTTTGATTTAGAGTTTTTTCGAGGTCATGTTATGGTGGAAAATGTGCCCTGGGTTCTTTAATGGCAAATTGGGTAATATATCTGATATTATCTGGCCACTCTTCCGGCGTGATCAAGTGTATGACACGGACATTCCATCAGTCCGTCTTGATTCGGCACATATGGTGTACATAATATAATTAAACCAATAGCCATTCAGTTTCCAGTGAAATACAGCTATGGTACTGCTAAAAGGCGAGTATTGCCATTAATTATTGATTGGGTATGCACCGTGCATAAAATGCAAGGTTGAACTGTAGATGATGCATTTGTTTATTTGGGGTCGCGTCTCTTTGCCTCCGGACGGGCTTATGTAGCTCTTAGTTGCGTAAAATCACTGGATGGTTTCCAAGAAAAACTTTATTGCTCTAAGATAACTAGAAAAGTTCTATGTAATGTTGACGCATAAGCTTAAATGACTATATTACGTGGACTTTAATAACTACTTTTAAGTTCATTAGAACAAATAAATAATTTAATCACTAATATTTTTTTCATTTTTAATTTGTTTAAATTCCTCATATTTAATATTTTGATTTAATTTTGAGACTAAAAAAATAAATCAAATTATAGTTTAAAAAAATAAAAACCCTTTTATCGTTGAATGAACTAAATAATTAAAATGAAATTTAAATTTAAGTTTTTTGTCTAAAAGCGAAATAATGCACCACAACTTTGTATAGCTTAAATCATGGGGTGTTTTATTCTTTCATTTTCGTGATGACTATATCGTATAATTAGTGATAGAAAATTTAAGACAAATGATATCACGCACCCTAAGTTTTTAGTTATAATGGATGTGGTGCATTATTTGACTGTAAGAAAAACTTAAATTTAAAGTTCTAGTTCATTCAACGACAAAGACAATTTTTTTAGTTTTTTAAAACCTTAGTTATACTATACTTCATATCAAAATGAGAAAGCCCACGAACTATGTGCATAGTAAAACCATTTTCGGTTATAAATAAATTTAGCGCTATCATCTTGCATGTGTGTTGGTATGATGTCTGTTTAGTAATATTTATTGCACGATGGCATCTTGACGATTCTTCCTAGCGAGTTCTTTTGAATCTATGAAACATGATTATAGCATACTAGCTAATGCCTGGCAAGCGTTGCAATGCTTCATTCATTTTTTTTAAATTTGTTTGAAGTATATACACATACACAAAGCATCTCGCTTACTATCTTCCTATATTAAATTCCATATCCCTTTCAATATATATATATATATATATATATATCTACGTCTCTCTATCTTTCTACCTCTATAGATCCCACTATACCTCTATCTCTCTCCTCTATATAACTGTATAACTATATGTCTTTATATTTATATTTATCTCATTATCAATATATCTATATCTCCATCTGTATATCTGTCTCTCTCTATCTCTCTCTATCGCTCTACAATTCTCTCTATCTTTATATTCATTTTCCTCTCTCTATCACTGTATCTCTATTTTATTTTTAATTTAATTTAATTCGTCCATGCGTGCGCATTCATAGGTACAATGAAAACACACGAATTGCCGCTATACTCTATGAAACAAACACATTCGTTGAAACGGTACGCCCGCAACATGTAAACTGGTTGTACTGATTCAGAAACCTTCGCCTGCATACGCATGACAATTCATCCACGGTTTCATAACAATTGGGTAAATGTTATTGGAACACATACGGGACCAAAAAACATATATATACATTAGTCTTTATACAGCTGCTATTTGTTTAGCTATCCATATGCTAACCAGTTGACTTAATCTTTAGAACAGATATCCACTTCAAACTAGAGAAAAGAGGAACTGATGTAGATTATCGGGTACGACTCGCGCGCCACGTTTTGTACGTTATCAAACCTAAATAGTAACCTTCCACGTCTTTCAAAGGTCAAGTGTACAAAATTTAATAGAGATCGGATTAACGATGCGAAATATCATCAAAAATTCCTTAATTCTTTTTTAAGGGTTGTCTTTATCGAAATCTCACCTAGACAATGACTGTTGGTTAAATGTCCAAATTTTTTTATCAAAATTAAAGCAGGGATTCTAAATGAATTTATTACAGACAGCACAGAATTTGTCCATAGCATAATTACTTGTGACTTAGAAGGATTTATTTTCAAACCCTTTTTTATCGACAATTGTAAAATATAATCAAGATTCATATTCAACTTACTTATAACATTAAATAAATCATGAGGTGGAAAAGACATGTAGGTTAAACTTTTAAATCATCAGCTTTTAAGTGGTATTGACAGTGCTTAATGGATAGGGGAAGATCTTTAACGTGTAAGGAAAACACAAGAGGGCCAAGCACAGAACTCTATGGAACACCTGAGCTGACATGGTGCCAAGCTGACAATGAATTTCAAGATTAAACATACTGGAACCTGTTCGATAAGTATGACATAAACCACACAACAGCATTATCAGAGAAATTGAAATAATATTTCTGTTTGGCACACAGAATATCTTGATAAGGATTGTCAAATGCCTTTTTGAAGTCTAATAATGTGAGCAGTGTAATAAGCTTGTTGACAATTTCACTTTGAATGTCAAGTATATTGACGAGTGCAATATTTGTAGTATGTTGTTTTCTAACCATGACTGGTAATTGAGCAGCAAGTAATTTCCAGTTACGTAAGCTCTCAATAATTGACTAAGTGTTATGTACTTCAGCAGCTTGGACAGAACTGGAAGAATAGATATTGGACGCTAATCTGAGATCATGGTGGTGACTGGGTTTTAGGGACAGGTATAACATAAGCTAACTTCCACACCGAGGAGAACTGAGAGTTTTCTAATGAGAAATTGAAAATATTACAGAGGGGACTAAGTGAAACAGGGAAGTAATATTTTCACTACTTGAATAGATAGATTATCTAGACCGACAGCACTGCTTTTTATGAGTTAAACGGCTTTATGAATATATTTAAATGTAACTTGTTTGAAAGAAAACTTTAATTCAGAATACGTAGAATTACTGTGCATATCTGATATTGCATTATGCTTAGTTTCAGCGTCTAAAGGAGATATATTCTTAAAAAATTGCAAGTTTGAGTCTTCAGTTTTTATATTGAGTGTTGAGTGAATAAGTGTTGAGTTTTTTTTCCCGTATCTCTAGCCTTTGTAGATTTCTCCAGAGCTCGTCATATGAGGACATGAGAGAGCTAAATGAAAATGCATGAGTGAACTTCGCTTTGCGCACCTATTGTGTACACCTATTTCTTAGTAAACTGTATTTTTCGAAGTTTTCATCAGCTACGTCACTATTATTAGTTGACGATCTTCTGTACTGTCTGTGCGCTGCATCTCTGCGTGTTATGAGCGCCAGTATAGCCTGGGCCTGGGCCATCCAGGGGGAAGGAGGGCGAGTCACTCGCCGCAATTTGAGAGGAGCGTGTTCATTAAGGAAATAGTATAAGCCTATAAGGTTTTGTAGCAAAACTTTACTTGTCGTCATTGGTATCAAGACTATTTATTTCTTCCCAAGGAAGCTGCTGCCCAGCTGCGACAAAAGCAGCTTTGTCGATATTCTATAAGTCACTATAAGTAATAATTGTATGTGTAAATTTAGGAATACGAATAGAAAATACCACGTAAATAATGTCATGACGAGAAATTCCAGGAGCCGGAAGTTGGCCATTGCAAACTACATTGTCATTATTAGAAGTGATGATTAAATCTAAGCAGGTTTGTTACGTAGCCGGGTGATGTGTAGTTCTAAGAGGACTAATACACGTATTACAGGAATTTAACATGTTTCTAAACTTATTTTCTTCTGTGGTATTTAATAACACATTAGTGTTAAAAACACACAAACAATTTGGTGGCTGTAATTCCTAGAATGATTCACGAGATTTGTTTCAAAATCACTGAAATCAGCTACGTTAGGGTGTTTATACGCCACTACATGCAGAATTTTACTTTTGTATACAGTTATGTCTAAAATTAAATATTCCATGTTTTTTGAGTACTGACAAGGAGATGATGTTAAAACACTAGCATTTAGATAATTTCGAACCTACATTGCGACGCTACCACTTCTTTTATCATCGAGATTATTTTATATTAACGTATATTCCTTGAGTGAAAATATTGGTGAATGTAGGGTGGGTTTTAATCAAGTTTCCGAAGAATGGCATGGAGGCTTTGATCACGAAAACTAGCTTCAAGCTCAGAATGGTGGGCAGGTAGTGATTGAACATTGACGTGCCCCAGCTGTAAACATCTTGGGTAGGGCCGCAGGGCTTCACGAAGTAAACAACAATATGATACGAAAATGGGGGGGGGGGGGGGGTGTTCAGGGATTACTGACGCGCTGAGGGAGGGGAAAGAGGGCTGGCATTTTCTGTGGAAATTGGCAGATTGCACAGTTCCTGGAAATATTTTGACACGGCTCAGTGCTGACAACCTTTGAGTGTTCTCGACCACGATAAAGATATATTAGAGCAGAAATTTTCGAAAACAATATCCACACTACTCACCAGCTTTATTGCCGAAATTGTTGTTTTAATAAGCAATGAAAACTACATTAACTTTTCACTTCACTTTATAAACAGTCGACGAAACAGTTTCACGTGTAGATGACTTGTAATTAATTTTAAAAACTGGCGTTTAGCTATAAAGTTTAAATATAATCATGAACAAGTTTTCATATAAATAAACTGTAATCAAATATCTATCATCAATTATATGAATCACCATAATTTTTTAGTCAATTGTAACATAACTTATTATTACTGCACTCGCCGACAGCGTAACGGAACACAGCGTAACGGAACAATGAGCGTAACGGGACACTTTTTCGTGCGTGCAGCCGGCGTTCATCGATTTATTAGACGTTGTCACGTCAAAAAGAAACAATGTCCTTCTGGAGTGACTGAGTGTCCATAGCGTATTGTTCGTGTCCCGACGGACCAGGAACGGTGGCCAAGGAATCCAGGCGCTGGTGGAACTCGCGTAGCTGTTGGCACACCTGTTTCTCCAGGCCAACGAGCTTGTTTTGTAACATCCTTTGGCAGCATGGTGAACTAAATATTTACGTAGGCAGTTAATAATCAAATAAAGATAAGACAGTAAAAACTGTAAATTGCACTGAGGATGTATACGCTGGTTTCACTGATGCACGAGATTTATGTTAACACAAACACTGCGCACCACGTAGCAGAAATATTGCCAAGGCGACAACGCACGCACTTATTCACTCGCCGCCATCTTCCATCACAAAATTAATTCAAATCGGTAATTTATCATATTTTGTTGCAGCCTGTAAATTTAAAAATGTCTACTTTAAATTTTCGAAGAATACTGGTCACAAATTATCTAGGAGTCTACAAAAAAAACCAGATATTTTCAACATAATCTTAATTTTATTGGTATTGAATTCACTTCATTGAACATGAACTCCAAGATATAATTCGACATTTTTAACGAACGCAGTTACTCCTTCTATGTGCATGGTTACCTTGTTTAGAATCGCAATATGTTTCTGGAATGAATCAGTTAGCCGGAACAACAAGAACCTTTTGTTTTTTCAGGGTCATTTTTCTTTCATAAGTCCGTAAATTTACTCAAACTTCTAATTAAAAAGCATTGCATTCGTCCCTAATAACATCGTTAAAAAAGTTCAGAAAATGTTATTCATGTTGTAACACCCCTCGTGCCTCAAAATTGAATTATTTTAAAAGGAGCCTTGGAAACTGCTGGGTAAGAAAAATAAGTTAAATAAATTGAATTACCAGAGGCGACACGAGGTGGGGAACAAACAAAATTTAGGAACTTCCTGTAACAAGCAAGGAGGAAGTGGGTGGATCGTTAAAATCAATAAATAAAAACTACACGATTAACTTGATCTATAGTTTCCCTGTTTTATTTGCCCTGATGAATTATCTTGTTTCCATTACTTCACATACAAAAGGTTTTAACAAGTTTCAAAGATTAAAAAAAAAAAAACGAAAACGAAAAGGGGCCGGTCCACGATTATTTAAAACAATTTACATTCTTAGTTTGAAATATAAACATTTGCATTATGAGTTTCACACCCAAAATTGGATGGATCCGATGATTACATTGATAATTAGTTCTATTCGTTCTACATGTTCTTGAGGAAAACACTGGTCGCTGGTGGGTTGGTCATCCGCTTAAGATAGTTCGTAGCTAGGTAAGGGGGAAATGTTGAATTTACATTACCACCCGGGGTCTTCAAACGATCACGTCGGGTAGTAGAAACGTTTTTTCTAATGTGACCCATGGAACAGGAAAGGGGGGGGGGCACGAGATGGGAGCAATCAGTCTCTCCCTGTCATCGACCCTGTCTGCAAAAGTCCAAATCAAAACTGATTAGAACTTGTATACAGGCAGTCTATGGGGCAGAAAATGCCCAAAAAAATTTAAGGGAAAAAAAAGGGGGGGTCGCGAATTATCACTCACCAAAACAGGGGAGTTGCCCAGCACGCTGCAGTTGTGGAGTCAGCCAGGGTCTGGAGCTCGCGAATTGCGCGGCAGGACGCGGATGATTTCTTCATGATAACATTTAAAAGAGAAAAAAAATTTCGAAGGCAAATAATTAAACTATGCAGACAGACTAATCTACTAGGATTGACTTGAGGGATAGCATCCCTTATACAAAGCGACTACATAGTCGTTAGCGGTCGGATGAAGTCTTGCAGAGTCTGCCGATTCGCCGATACTCGCTGGGGATCTGTCTGCAGACGCGACGCGAGTTGGCCTGTGTCGCGGCAAACCGCGTCTCGTAATTAAAAGTGGCCGCCGGCTCTTACAGGTGGAGGGGGGATCTGGGCCGCCGAAAGATTCCGAACTTGCCCGAATGCGGGCGAAAAAAAAAAACTCTGGCAGTAGTTTTGAAGTTGGCATCACTTGGCGACAGTAGAGAAATCTGTCGGAACGGTCTGAGTTGAAAACAATCGACTCGCCCCTCGGCGTCCATATAACTCAAGGGAAAGCAGGTGCTGCTCTCTGGCGCCCTAGAGGGTAGGCTAGCGGAGAAGTTCGCGACTTGGTCGCTAGGTAGCGCTTGTGCTCAGTTTTAGGGCACTCGTTTTTGCGCGGAGACCTTGAGAACGGTCACTGTTGCCCAGGGGGTTACGACCGGTCATTGGTCTTACTTGGAACTGGGAAGGGGGGGGGGAGGGTAACATGCAACGCTGCTGGGAATCTCCGCCCCGTCGTGGCTGCAGAGGAGCGAACATAACACTAATACGTGATGAAAAAGGCCAATCTCAGCTCGTCTCTGAGAACTGGTCGCCTGCAAGCTACAGGCTTGTCTATGCAGTTAGGGTCACGAAGAGAAATGATATTACAGGCTTGAGGCGTGACTGAAGGCGGGGGAAAGGGTAAGCTGTCTGCCAGTCAGGGATTAGGCCAGCAAAATATCCGATACACCGATGGGAAGGGGGCTTCAGAGCACTGAGACAAAGTTTAACTCAGAGGGGTACACCAGACTAACAAAGTAAAATCACACTATAGTAGAGCAAATAAAATTTCCACACAAAAAAAATTTATAATCATAATAAAAATTTAAAATATATCGTGTCGAAATTACTAATTAACGGCACAATGTCTTCTCAGGCATAAACATTAGATAGCTAATTCGAGACAGAAATACTGTAGCAAAAAATGTACAGCTCAGATGTCAATAGAATCAGCCCTCCCTATTGAAGTGATCGCAAAAGTATTTAAAAGTGAAATTATGACACACACTTTTGCAAAGTATTCCTCTTTCGCTGCAATAATGCTGCGAAAAATTCTTTCATACAAACAAACCACATTAAACTGTAAAATTAAATTCTAGTTAAAACAAATTAACATAAAAAATATAGGATCCAAAAAGGGTAATTAATTAACACATACTCAACCCAAAAAAGGACTTCAATGAAAAACCCCACATTAAAATTACCGACAAAGAGTAATAAATTATCAAACAAACAAAGGAGAACCAATACAGTGGTAAATTAAATTTCGATTAATAACACAGAAATAATAATAAAGTTTTCATACTTTAACCTGTAGAGAATGATCTTTTCTTTGCAATGCACAGGATAGTTCGTGTTCGAAAGCTATATTGAGAAAAGTTCCTAAATCGTGCACGTTAATATTTATCACGTAAATTAGCGTTCTAGTGCAAGGCTGGGTACTCTGGTAAGCTTGACCTTTGAGGGTTCAAACGAGTGCCTTATTACAAAGTTTATTCATAAAATATGAGAGTGTATGTTATTTACTATAAACAGTCTGTCGTTGCAAAATGTATGTATATATATATATTTATTTTAATCGTAAGTAAATTCCTGGACTTAATTGATTATATAATTATCGCAGGCTAATACCAATGATTAAATTCTTCTAGGCCAAGTCAATGTTTGCGTAAGCAAACAAAAAAAAACTCAACGCCAAAATACAACATTGATCTCTTAAGATTATAACAAATCAAAAAATTACGTAATTTACGCGGTTCTCGTAGACAACTATGATAGCAGAGCAGAAAGAGGTGACTGTGGTTGAAACTTTTAACGTAATTCAAATCCTCCCGGGTCCTCTTTTGCCCGATCGTGAAAATCGGTGTACTTCGGACGTGGTTGTTCGATACGCCTGAGATGACTTGCCCCTATCCCTCCAGGGATAACTTTCCGTGACCTCTTGTAACATATTCGCGCTCTTTTTCCGCGCAAGACAATCTTGTTTCCTAGCTCCAGGTCCCAACTCTTCATTCCCCCGAAGTTCGCCGACGAGGTACGGAAACGGCTGAAGGCTGTTCATTCAACGCTAACGCCACGGCAATGTCACGCATAGTCATTCTAAAGAGTGTCAAACTCTTTGTTTGCAGTTACAGAGTAAATGGTGCTCACTATTCCGAGATTGATACTTCCTTGTTCGTTTATATATAGTAAAAATATTATTTTACATACAGTCTTTATCTATAATAAATTTACTATTTTTTAATTTTACTAATTGTTATATTTTCTAAGACCATAAATTAGTAGCTATTTAAAGAATTACTGCAGATGTAATAATTCTTTGAAAAAATCTATGTGTAGCAGTCGATTACTATAATTAACATGGTATTACATCAAATTGTGTTTTGCTCAAACAGCGTCAAAATGTTTGATAATAAATGGTATAAAACTTCTGTTGTTAAAAAACAGCGTTTCCTTAGAAGAAAATTTAAAACTTTAATTTGATACTGTTGATGAAATATTATAAATAAATGTGTTTACAAAATTTTCATTCGATATTTTCCTTTACAAAAAGACAATGTTTGAGATAATTTATACATAAAAAACGTTATTACATTATAAAGTTGTGTCTAACCATATTGTACTCTATGACATTTATCTGGCATCAGAGTCCACCGAAACAAGGAAAGCGTTGAGGACAGAAATCGTGCATGGGAAAGAGAGAGAGTTTAAATGTCCATTAAAATGTACATTAAGAATGAGACATGTTATAGATCGTAATGCTTGTTACTCGTTTTGCAATTAGACCCAGTACACGTGGAGAGTTGCAACGCGCGTTAGTGGAATACCAAGGTGTAGATGAAAGCGTAAACATGCTAACGCGTGTTATTGCTCAACGCCGGTTCCAACACGCGTTCCGAGATTCCCACTCCTAACGCGCTTTCAACGCGCAAGTCGAAGTACCGAGTGTCTTTTATCGTAGCCGTTACGTTATATACTTTAAAACTCGCTCTGCAAATCGAATGATTCGACATTGGACGCAGCTGCTCCGACAGCGAATTTTAGCAGTGGGTGCAGAAACTACGTGTGATTCGCCTCATAGAAATATAGTTGAAAACACATTTTGCGTATATTAATTACACTCGGCATTAATTTAAAGTATTATACGTTGATTTTAATTTCCGAGATTCGTCTTGTAAAATTATTTTCAACATGAGAACACACGAATTTGTTTGTCAACGAGGTTATACGTTAAACATCATTACCGAATTCTGAATGACTTGCCCACGTGTTTTTTTTTCCTCCTCTAACACGTAGTACTGGTACTGTATCGCAAATGGTGGGTTAGTCTACCTGCGAAGCTTTTCGCAAGCGCGACCACGAATATCAGCCTCTCTCGAGGCATATGCATGAGCGGTGTGGCGATCGCCCCTCGCCACAGGAGCCGCACGCAACCGCCTATTTATACAGATGACCTCTTCCCTCCCCCCAACAACCCCCTTCACAAAAATGTTCCAGGAACCACACTACCGCAGGCCACTCCAAACCAGTCCGCAAAAGCGATGAAAAGGCAACAACGCGAAGTGGTGATGGATTCGACGGGTCAATGAATGAAATCGAGCACACTGATTTACAGTCCTACTCCACTCACATGTATCCTTTTTTTCAAGAGTAGCACTTGGGCCGGTATTCCCAGACACATAAATAAGGGTTTAGGTTTTGAACAGGCTACACCTGTTCCTTAACCGTATTCCTAGTGCACGATATAACACGAAACAGTTCCTTTTTTCTAAGGAACGGATTTTAATGTACTTTCCGTAACCTATTTCCCAAATTCCGCGCATGCGCAGAGCGCACTCTTTCGTTGATTTTGTCAAGTTGGCGGACCCGCACCTGGCGCCATTAACTCGTATATATTACATTTCGTGAATATCGGGGGACGTACCAAATATTGGTGTTCCAAATGAAAATTTATGGTAAAGAAATTATTCTGGAATACGTATTGTACTATGTAAAGATCATAGCAAATATAATAACAACTTAAATGTACTTAAGAAAATTACAATTCAAGCGATGTTGGTGCTACACCAGGGATTGTTTATTCCATAACAATTGTATCGGTGGTTGCGAATTGTCCGATATAATGAGTCGGAACCAGTTTCTAGTTTCGTGCCGTTTATTAAAACTGTTGCCGATTTGTTTCTTTCCTGATATTCGGTTTGGACACTTTCTTTAATAAGGCCCGTGAGTTTGGTAACGGTTGTATTTACTACCTTACCCGAACGTCTTGGAATACCACCCTTATAGTCTACGTATCCTACTGTCAACTCTTGTTCTGTGAATGTGTCTCCAAACAACGTCATGCAATTATCAGTGCTCGAAAACAAACATACTGTTACTTTGCAACTGGCTGTTGGGAATTTGAGCCAAGCTAAATGACACATAGCTTGTCTGTGTTAAATTAATTATTTTTAATTTTACTTGACTTTGCCAGTGATGAGTATCAGTCGGACACAAACACAGTGACGGCCAAAACAAGGAAGTTAAGGGAAAAAAAGCGTTTTTTTTTTGTTTTGTCAAAGGGAAACCTTAGCATGCTTTTGAGGGGAATATGAACCCCGCTCATCTTTACTGGAAGTTCAGTGGTCTATCAATATGCCTTCTATGTTTTGAGGATCAATTTAAATTGAAATAAATTTTTACAAGCGTTTCTTGTCCACGCGTCATAATTAAAATTGGCGCTGCAGCAAATTAATTATTCGTCCCACTTACCTACCACTGGCATTAGTTTTATGAAGTAACAAATTAAAAACAAGTCTATCACCAAACACACTAAATAATTTTCACCTCCTTTTTGAGAACACTGGAATCAAAATATCCAATTACTTTCGTAAATTCACGGTTATGTACGTAGTTTACTTTAAAACACGTTAAGTATTCAGCATAAACACTCTTATTCATTCAACGTATGTTTGTAGGCATTTTTTGGACGTTTTGAATTTTTCATTTTTTAAATTTTATGGTGGAAATTTTTTTATCGAATAGGGAATTTTTACATCGAAAAGAGAATTTTACCCTTAAAAATGGGGAAATTTTTAAACCTTTAATGGGACTTTTTATTCTTTTTAGGGGAATTTTGATGGCCATGGTCATCCATTTTACCTTTTTTATGACTGAACACAGAATTACGAAGTCGGGATGCGGAGAGGTATATGTCATGTAACTTGTTTAAAATCAGACCGTTCGTTAAAGCAGCACCAGTGTTACTCATTTCCACAACTATCACTTCCAAACCATTAGAATATGTTTTGTTTTCGAGCGCTGACAACCACATGAAGTTGTTTACCACCACTATTTACAGAACAATAGTAGCAGAGGTGTACATGCACCATTAATACTACTGTACGGGTACATGGTACCGCGTACAGCAACATAAGACTATTTAATAATTGTTTTATTAGCATATATGTATTTCTTTATTAGTTATGATACTATGTTGTTGTTTAACCTTCTAATGTAATATGTCGAACCTGCAAACTACGGAACTGTCATGCCACAGCTTAGCATTCATAAACATTGAACTGACTATACTACCATCAAACCTAACCTGATTCCATATTTAACTCATTGTTGTAATTTCACTTCTGTTATTTATTGTAATTTTTGTCTCACCACAAGTATTTTATATTTAATAGTGTTTACATTGTGTTTTGAGGTGATTGTTAATCACCCACATTATTTTGTCTGTTCTTGGCTGCATTGTTTACAGCCGCAGGCTATCTTGTAAAATAGCATACCGCCGTGGGCGTAAATGCGTCCGTGAATTATGTTATGTAAAAAGAAGTACAAATAGGCGTCTCTTCGTTAGGGCCTAGCCCGACGCCGACCTTATCTAAATTAGCATTTTTGGCATAATCTTAAAAGATCAAGTAAATTCAGTGACTTAATATTAATTGTTATGGTGATAGCTACGAACGTGAGTGTTTGCAGCAATATCAGGCAGTAAAAAGATAAGTTACCAACAAATTAAGTTGAGGCTTATGCTATAAGCCAAAGGTAGCCATCGTGATCTTGGTAGCGTCCTTGGTACGGACTTTTATGCGATGTTAATGTTAAGACTGATGATTATTGCAAAGTTAATTACCCATATTAAGTTCATTTTTAACATCTGATGGAACAGTATTATAAATTAATATTTTTATTTCAGTGTCCTTTACAGTTCATTCTACTCAGTGGTCTTAGAGCAGAACTCCTGCAAACCCTGAGCTACAGCCGAGGTGAAAACATTATATAATAAATAAATTCTAAGATATTTATTTATTGCACTTAGATTTTTTTTTAACACTGAGCTACGATAATTTTAAATAAGTTGAAGAGTTTGAACACTGAACTGTTTATCATACATGAACTTTTGAGCGATGATAAGTTTAAATTGACGAATTTTTGGTTGAATATAAATCTGTGCCTACGTATATCCTGAAAATTAAACAACATAAAAATAACCAGGAAAGCCACAATAATCCATATCAACCCAGAATTTTATTATTATCAATCTACACCATATTTACTTCCCCTTAGTAACACCTTTTAATTACAGGTTATTCGCAGTTGAAGTGTTATGTTTTGTGTATGTATTTGTTTATAGTTAAGGGCATGTGTTATCGTTGTTGTCGTTTTGTATTTAATTAATATGTGTTATGTTCCAATCACAAGCCGCATACATCTGAATCATTAAAATTAATTATTATTCGTTAATTCATATATTCTTTTTTTTTCATGTATGTGTTCAATACTCATAATCAACATAATAGACCCGTTTGGATGGTATAGCAACGGCGCCCAATTCACCAAAGTTATATGTATTTAGCTATATTACTACCATTGGGAAACTAATACTATTGTAGCACACTTCTACTTATATACTTATAAGTACTATAGTAATTGTTATAATACAATACATTCCATTATACATTACATTACATTACAAAAAAGTGGCCCACAACGTGGTGGCTCGAAGAGGAATTCCACTGTAGACACTGAAATATTATTAAGAAAATGTCTTCGGGAAAAGGGTACGAACTTCGTAACCGAGCTGCTAGCCAGTCTGCTGCCATGGAGGATGTTAGGGAGCTGGAGGAGTCAGAAGCCCCTCCATTAGACAATTACCCTACCCCTGTTCAGGAGCAGGATGATCACAGATATGCTGCCACCTACAGTAGCAGTATTAATGTACCAAGGGAACAGGTAGATCCTGCTGTTACCCCCATTCCTGCCAAGTCACCAAGCGACTCAGATGAGGAACAATCTGAGGAGGAGGAATTTCAGGGAGTAGTGACAGCTGAAACCAGCATGCCAACCGCTGGGACAGCAGCAACCACAGGTCCTGCAGTGAACTCCATGACTACTCAGCCCCCTAGGATAACAGATATGTCACAGTTGCTGCAACAGCTGAGATTGATAATACAAATCGAAGGACAGCAAACAGCCAGCCAGCTGAACAACTTAGTCAGTCATCAGCAAGAAATGCAGAGCAACTTAGTCAGTCAGCAGCAGGAGGTGCAGTCCAACCTGAACAACTTAGAAAGTCAGCAGCAGGAGCTGCAGTCCAACCTGAACAACTTAGCAAGTCAACAGCAGGACATGCAGGCTAACCTAACCAGCCAAATAAACAGCCAGAATGCAGAGATGCGTCAACACATTGACAGTAAGATGGATCTACTCAACTCCAGGTTGCAAGAGGGACTGACTGAATTGGAAGAGAGGATAGAGATCAGATTGCAGGACCAGTCTCAATCAATGACTCAACTGTCAGAACAGGTCCAGACTCAGGCATCCAGAGTTGACAATTTGGAAACCCATACCACGACATTGGTGAGGGTAGTAGATAGGGCCAGACTGGAACAGCAAGGACATGCCCAGGTATTGAGTGAGAGGTTAGAGGAGGTGGAGAACACAACAGCCCTACTAAAATCAATATGGGATAGTGTGAAAGCAGAGTTCAGAGCTGTGGCAGAAAAGAATTCACAGAGTGGTGATGCAGCCATGCAGCTACAGGCCACCCAGCAGAAAGGTGGGCTGCATAGCAATGTGACTTCTGTCACATCACTCCCCACTACCATGCCTGCACCTACTACAGCAACTACACCTGCCGTCAACCACTCTCCTCAACCACGTTCATGCTCACCTGCACACTTGGACCAGGTCACACTTATGCACCACCCCGCCAAACACTGGTCGGAGTCTATTCCCACATTCTCTGGCAAGTCACAAGAAAATCCTATTCGCTTCTTGAAGAAGTTTGAGGATTATGCCAGAACGTTTGCCTTGACAGACACAGAGAAATTAAAGTGTCTGAATTTTGCCCTCAAGAGCACTGCATTCTATTGGTGGGAGCTTCAAAGCACTCAGACTACTTCATTCGACCAATTCAAGGACCAATTCAAGAGCCAGTACTGGAGCTTGAAAGTACAAGGCAATCTGCGTGCTCAGCTACATGCTGACCGTTTTGACAGCAAGAGAGGTGGTTCGCTGGAGGCGCACATAGTCACCATGTACGAACGCACCAGGTACTTGGACATCGTCATGTCAGACGAAGAGTTCATCGCCACCATGCTAACACAGTTGCCTGTCGCCTACCAAATACAAATGTCTGGCCATGCCTACAAAGATGTCACAGAGTTTCGTGATCACGTGTTGGCAGTAGACAAGTTGCAACGCCTTCAGAGGGGTCAAGCCAGCAAGGAGGAGTCTGAGAAGCCATCTCAGCTGGCCTACCAAAAGCAAGGACCAGTTAACACGTACTGGCAAGGTAGAAACAAAGACGACAGACAAGCAAATGTACATCTCATAAACTGTGAGAAGAGTACCAGATACTCTGAGTCAGAGCCAACTAACAACAACAGTTTCAAGTATGGATACAAGAAGGGTAGGAAATCATACCAAAACAAGCCCTATCCGAAGAAGAAGTGGTGGAACCAGCGGCCCAGGAGCAACAGTGAAGGTGAGGATGAGGATCAGCGGCAACAGAACAGGAAGGCGATGGAACGGCCTCCCAGGAAGTCAAGCTATAGGCATAGAGCTGCTGAATCAGATGGAGAAGCTGATTACCGTCCTGTAAACCAGAAGCGCAGCTACCCATCAACAGCTTACTACCAGCATGACTACCGAATGCCACACACCAGAGTCCCGACTGAACAGGAAGATGGCTGCGGAACCAGAAGAAGTACCGGCCCACCTGCCAGTCATCAATATTCATTTCCCTATCCACCGCCATCTCATCATTCACCCAGCCAGCAGAGCGTGGGATATTTCCAGCGTAACACGCCTATCAACCCCATTGCTACTGAGTTCCGGACTGCTGTGGCCAATGCAGCCCATGGTCCATCGAGCAGCTGGACCGCACCAAGTGGAAACCACCCTGCTACATCATCAAGTAGCAACAACCAACGGGACAGCCCGTTAAACTAGAGTGGGTCCAGGTTAAATCGCCCCGAACCACGACCCAGTATCCAGACGAGGGGGAACATGCACACACGCCAGTAACCATTGACACACGACATGGTTACATTAACTATCACAAATTTATTTGCACTGTATTAATGAGGGAGAATGAGAGGGAGTTTCTCTTCAGAGAGATACATGAGGACGATCTACCTCAGATCAAAACTGTCTGCCCAGAGATACCGCTAGAGGTAAACGGCATCAGTGTACCAGCACTAATTGATAGTGGTGCTGAGGTCACCTGTGTGAGTGAGGAGCTTGTGAGACAGCTCGAGCAAACAGGTGTAAGAGTACCTGTCATGCCTGTGCCAGCATTGAAAATACTGGGAGTAACTTCAAGAGCCAGCCCAGTTGTCAATCGACAAGTGTTGCTGCACATTGAAGGTCTGGGACAGCCAAAACAAGTTTCAGCTTTAGTGGTGAAAGGCCTCGCTAAACAACTGATTTTAGGGACAGATTTCCTAACACAATTTGGAATAATTATTAATTTTTAATTATGGACTATAACTACCAGTGACAGTCAACACTCCATCCCAATGTCAGATCAATGGAGTGTGAAAGAAAATTTGGTAGGACTGTTAGCTAACATGCCTATGCTTAGGCAGATTAACAGTTGCAATGTCAACTCTAGCCTAACAGCCTCATTTGAAGACATTTCTACTGCCATCTGTGGTGTAAACACAGTACCACATGAGCAGATGAATGTGTTATATCACTTGCTAGCCAGTTATCAAGAGATTTTCTCTGATAAACCAGGTCTCAATAACATGTACAAAGCCAAGATCTGTATTAAAGAGGATGAACCGTTTCACCGTAAGTCCTATCCAATACCAGCAAAGTACCTACTGGAGGCTACTGAGTATCTTAAGCTTATGATAGAATGGAAGGTCATCAAGAGAGAGGCTAGCCCATATGCTAATCCAATATTATGTGTTGGCAAGAAAGATGGTACAGTAAGGCTTTGCCTTGACGCCAGAGAATTGAATCATATTACCATCAAGGATAGAGAGAGCCCAGTGCAAACCAGTGAGATACTAAGGTTGTATCAGGGTGTAAAATATCTCACCACCCTAGATTTGTCATCTGGATATTGGCAAATTCCCCTAGAACCCCAGTCTCAACAGTATACTGCATTCCTATTTAGGAATCAACAGTACATGTTCCAGGTCATGCCCTTTGGACTGTGTAATGCAGTAGCAGAATTCACCAGGTGCCTAGCAGCCACCTTAGGCCCTGAGTGCAGTGGTTTTGCACGAGCGTATGTTGATGACATACTGATTACGTCAACTACATTTGAGGAGCATGTCCAGCACATCAATGGGATCTGCTGGGATGACTGTGAAACTAAAAAAGTCAGTGTTTTGTAGGGATGAACTGCCATTTCTGGGTCATATACTAACACCAGAAGGCATCAAAACAGCCCCTGACAAGCTTCAGGCAATTCAGGATTTCTCTGCACCCAGAAATTTCAAACAACTCAGAGCATTTCTTGGGATAATTGGTTTCTACAGAAACTACTCAGACCGAGTAGCACAACTGGCATCACCTCTGTTTGAGTTATTGAAAAAGAACAAGATCTGGGAATGGACAAGCAAGCATACAAAAGCTTTTCAAAATTTGAAACAATTATTTTTGGCTGAACACGTGATTTATCATCCGGTACAAAACAAGGAATTTTTCCTGTATACCGATGCTTCAGACATTGCATTAGGGTGCAAGCTAGCCCAGTGTGATAATGCAGGACAAGAGAGAACTGTTGCTATGGCCAGCCGCACACTCAACAAGGCTGAGCGTAACTACACAGTTACAGAGAGGGAAGCCTTGGCAATAGTATGGTCCCTGCAGAAATTCAGAGACTTGTTGATAGGTGAGAAAGTCAACCTACTGACAGACCATCAAGCTCTCACTTGTCTGAAAGCAGGAAAATTATTTGGCAGCCGTTTGACAAGATGGTGTCTATTACTGCAAGAATACGACATACATATTCAACACATCAAAGGCACAGCTAATGTCACAGCTGATTGCTTAAGTAGACTGGCAGAATTAAACTCAGACACCCATCCAGTTGCAAGCAGACCAAAGGAATTTCTTGTGGCAATCAATCAGCCTAGCCCATTTCAAAATAATTCTAATTTGAAATTAATATTACAGGATTTAAAGGAGAAGCAAAACACAGATGAGTTCTGCTGCAAGATGAAGCAAGGATTAACTGATAAGCCTGCTGATCATCGAATACATCAACATTTCAGCATGTCAGCTGAAGGTGTTTTGTTTGCTCATCCTAAACAGAAACATATATTTTCTGAAAACTGGAAACCAGTAGTGCCCAGTTGCATGATTTTTCCTATAGTGAAGGAAATACATGAAACCCTAGGTCACATGGGAGGTAAGAAAGTATTGGAAGCTGTCAGCAGACAGTTGTACTGGCCAAACATGCCACGTACAATTACCTCTTATACTAAATCCTGTGACCTGTGTCAGAAATCAAAGGCACCCCCTGAGAACCTGCATGGAACTCTAGAGGCAATTCTACCCAGCCAACCTATGCAGCTAGTGTCAGTAGATTTGTTTGGTCCACTGCCACCATCTAAAGCAGGTGTCCAGTATATTTTTGTGATAATGGATGTGTATACTAAGTATACCAGATTGTTTCCAATTAAGCACGCAACTGCAAAAACAGTTTTGAGGTACCTGCAAAAATTTTGTAAGGAAGTGCAAACACCTAGGATGGTACTGTCAGACCATGGTACCCAGTTCCAGAGTGAACTGTAGCAGACAGACCTAAGGAAAATGAATGTGATACCTACTATGTCATCTATAAGGCACCCTCAAAGTAACCCTGTTGAGAGGGTTATGAAGTCTTTGGGGAATACTCTACGTGTTATGTGCCATGGTGCACAACAGTCATGGCGTGATCGCATACCTGCGATAGAGTGCATATTAAACCATACAGTGCATAGTTCCACCGGTTTTACCCCTCATGAAGCCCTAAGTCTGGATCGGTCGGTGGCGATTAACCCACTCTATTTACCTGAAAGAGACATTGATACTGTGCCGTTTAATGTTTCGGCACTCGTAAAATAGTAAAATTATTTTTGTTTTCTGTACTTAATAATTATTTTATATTGAGTCTTACAATGTTTACTTGTGTTTAATTACATTTTAAACCTAATTTAGTTTTTAAATTTAATTTTATTAATGATATTAACTTTAAATTTTTTGTATTATATTCCATTAAGCACACAATTCTATTTTTTTGTTTGTCTTCAGTCAAAACCTTCCATTTGTTCGCCGGATGTTCTGTGCTAGCCTAAGAGTTTTTAGTAACGCCCGCCTGTCCGCCGTGTCCCGGCGTGCTGCCCACGTGATTGTCAGCAGTTGCTTGCAGTTTCTCCTCGCTTCTTCACGTGATTTCATATAAAAAATCTGTACTCTAGACCATTTTTTTTCCTAGAGCATTTTTTTTAGTACCGTCCACGCAACCTGGTGGCAGTTCGGTAAGCTTCCGATGCTCCATTGTTTTAGAATTACTTACCCGCTTCGTCCGTTGTTCTCGGCATTCGCCAAGATGGCTCCAGTCAGTGATGGTGGTTGATTAATGTACTTTTTCGCACCATAAGTTTTTTTTGGTAGACATCTCACTTAGAAGTGGTGTTTTATTTTGGTTTTAAAATATGACTTGAAGTTCAGTGTAAATTTCTTCAGCCTCCGATTTCGGTAAGTCACGAGAAAGCATGAGAGAGAGTGAGTGTATTTTTTTGTTGTTGCCTTTCTTTTATTTAATTTTTGTTTCTCTGCAACCTTATGTTGCAGGAGGTTAACGTTTTGGATCCTCTTCAAGTTCTTTACGTTTTGGGTTATTCTTTAACCTACCTTCAAACATTATGTATTGAATCTGTCCTGTCGGCCCGGGAAGCATGGTTCTGCGCCGGTTGCTGTACAAGTTTTCGTCTTGAACTTGTCACGGATATTTCTCATCTTCAGCTAAGTCCGTTCCTTTTTTTTAATGAATTTTTATAATTCCTTCTGTCCAAACGTTTCGTCACTTAACGCTTACAAAAGAAAAAGACTTTCGTCGCCTAGTGTTGGGCAAAAGATTTTAATTACCTAATGTTTCCAAAAAAGGACATTAATTACTTAAATGAAGTATTTTTGTAATATGATTTGTTTTGTTCCTGAAGAAGTTTTTAATCTACATGTAAAGTTATAGACTCTATTAGTACAATCCTAATTATGGATATAATATGATATTTAAATTTATTATAAAAACTAAATAGCTAATATAAAGTAATTTTTAACATTATTAGCCTGTAATTTGGGTGCACCCTAGGTTTACTATTGATTACAAACATTCAATTTTAATGATAATTTTATGACTTTTGTTTACCTCTTCAGATGAGTCATTGTTTTTTTTGTTTAGTTTAAATGTATTTTCTAACTAAATATATCACCACTAATAGATGAAGATACGTATGTTGTTGTCATTTACTAAACTAAGTTCCTCTGGACTTACGTAATTATAATTGATGAGGTGTATTCTGTTGTGAAGCTGGTTTACCCTGACACGTTTCCAGTCAAGTATTTTACTTGCATAAACAAATAATTGTATAATATCAATATTTATTTCATTATAATTTGGTAGCAGTAATAAGTCAAAATCAAAATCAAATAAAATAATAATAATAAAACAACCAGTTGTCACAAGATGGTAGCAGGAGCCTGGTTACTTTCTACGAGTCTATAGATAATATTATTATTTTGAAAGAAATAAGTTTTATGATGTGAGTTAATTTTTTTTTAATGTTTGATATGTTCTATTATCCTACAAGCAAAAATTCATTATAATATATATTGACTTTATTTTTATTGATAATTGAAGGTTAAATGAGTTGTTTTTTTAAGTTATTTGTTTTCTATATATATTCGTGTAAAGGTGACGAAACGACTCGTTAATTATGTCTTTATTAATTCAGTAGTATGTGGTACGAGTGCTTTGTCTTGCATGTTGAAGTGCTTTGGTGCAGGTGTTTATCTTGAGGCGTCGCCAAGGTCGCGTCACGTCTTCGCACACGTCCTTTTTTTATTCTTGTCAGTCTATGTTGCGTTTCAGTCGCTAATGTAATGAGTTAATCGAGTAAGTTTATTATTTAAATTATGAGTTTTAGAACGATCGTTTGTATCTTGCGTTTAACACAGTAATATAACAGATTTTTCCTAGTGCTTCTCTCGTGACTTATTGTATCGGTGTTATTCCCAACTATTATGTGGATTATAATATTGTTTCTAAAAATAATTACAAGGTATGGTAGAGCCTCTTATTTTTCTCTCCAGTGGATATGTTGAGAGTTCTCATTTTTTTATCTGACTGGATACGTCGTTTTGTTTACAGTAAGCCATTTATTTAATAGGGGAACTATAATTATTTTATAGCTAATATTAAGTTAATGTGTGATTTTGTCTTCGTTCAATATGAATTTTACTTTCGTTGTTTGAACTCCTGGAGTTTGTTTATAAAAAATTTCCCAGCCAAGATGGAGTCTTTCGCAGCACAGTGCTGCCAACTTTGAATGTAGTACTTTCATACTGACCCAATGTTGTGGTGTGTTTACTTCTGACATTAGTAGTTCTCGACTATTATTTGTCATTTTCATTTTTTTTTTGGCTTGACTTTGATGTCCAGGTTAGGCATTTTTTCGTGTTTTAGTAAATCATGAGTAAATGTATTTTTTTTTTGAGGGTTTTATATTTGTAGTAACCTAGTATGTTATTTAGGAGTTAAGGTGTGGAGTGTTATTTTTTTTAAAAACTTATTCCTGCTTTCAGTTGAAGGTCCACCATTCGGGTCCACTGTTAGCGAATTAGTGTCTTTAGGGTCTTTGACTCAGTCGATCGTGGCTTGATCACCCACTGATCCTAGTCTTGGAGTCCCTGGATTCTGTATGTCTGTATTTTCATAGGCCTATAAAAACATATCAAGTAAAAGTAATGTAATAACAGGTTTGTGCACATAAAATAAAATATAAAAAACCATGGTACCTAGTTTTAAGTTGTCGCGACAAGTCTTAATTGTTTGTATGTTAGTTTTGGGAATAAGTTTGGTTGTAGGGTTTTCCTAGTTGGAATTTTCATGTGGTTAGTAGTTTGCATTTGGGGTATGTATTTTCGTATATTTTTTTTTTTTGGAGTCATTTGTTATCTTCATGTTTTATTTTCATGAGTTCTCGTGTACTTCATTACACGTAATTTAGGGTTTGGTGTAACAACTAGATTAATTTCAACACTGATATTTTTGTTTTAATTAACCATGTAAGATTGAGGCTATGTTTGGTAATTGTCGTTTAATTTGTCGCAAGTTGTTTTAGAGTTTTAAAATTTTTTTATTCCTTTTAACCTATAATTTGTGGTTATAATTTCATAATTTGCATATTCTTTATTAATATAATTCTAAATGAAATTTCAATTTTATAAGATTGCAGGTTTTGTTCGTGAGAGAACTGTTTAAGCATTATTTCTCGTTTTCATAATATTTCAATGTTTCTGATTTTTTTTGCAGATTGCCATATGTTGAAAAGTCTGTGGTTTCTTCAGTAATATTTAATTGATGTGATGTTTGTTTACTTTTCGTGTATCACCATTTGGGGCACGTTTTTCATAATCTAACCATGATAGGTATATTTTCTTGTTTTGTTGCCAGCGTTTAATAAGTTCTTTTGTAGCAGGTGGTTTTAATAATTTTAATGTTGTTTCCTTGCCCATGTTTTGTTGTAGGTCATCTTGGGTATGTATTTTATGTATTGATTTCTTTTCAGAGACATTTTGCTGTTTTCCTAATACGTTCATTTAATGTGTGTCCCAGTGCTTTTATTGCACGATTTAATAATTGATGTTATGAAGTTGTTTTATAAGTATTTAATCTCAGTATCTTTGAATCAAGTATTTGGGTTAATATTTTTTTTGTCTTGAGCTGTTTTTGGTCGATTAAATTTATTCCTCTTGAGCCGATTAATGGTTAGTCTTCGTTTAAATGTCATTATTTTGCATTTGTTTTGTTTTACTAATTTTGTTTCAGTGAGATGCAGTAAAAGGTTAGTGGTTGTCTTGTTAGAATTTTGTCGTTTTCTCTTTTGAATCTTTTCTTTAAGCACTATTATAAAGTTTTATAGTTTTGATACATTGTATGTATGTAATTTTTTTATTGTGGGAGTAAGTGACTTCCAGATGATATTTGGGTTGTGTTTTTAATTGTTTTGTCGACTTTGGTCAAGTTTAGCCAGAGAGCAAACTTTTTATTTTAGGCAGGTCCTCTGAGCCAGAGCCAGTGAGCCAGTGCCAAGTCCTGTTGAGAAGTGTTTAGGCTTCACCAGCACTTTTCATTTTTGCAGGCCTCAGTCATTTTTTTTTATCAAACCATATATCTGCCATGGAAGATCCAATCACTCATTTTAATAATAGTTTAAATTTAGGTTAATATATTTTGTGATTTTATTTGTTTTTAAATAATAATAAATTTATTTTGAGTGCTATCTTGAATTATTATTCTGTTGTTTGTCTTGCTAGTGTCATCTTTTAAAATAACATTTTAATATATCCGTTTTGTTTCTTGTCTTGTCATCCAAGACATATACGTACTTTTTTTGAATATTCTGTTTTGTAGGTTATGTGGTGAGTTCATGTGGGGATGTGGTGTGTTGTGTTGGTGTTGTGTGTCTTGTACATCTCTCCACACGACACAGCTATTTCACATGTGTTCCACACATTACACTGTGTAGTGTCATCAATTTAATCATTTTTCAAATTTGTGTTTAACTTTTTTTGAACTTAGGTACTTTTCCTGTGTGATTTGTGTACTAGGTTGTTGCTGTAGGGCATCTCTCCTGTGGGGTGTCTGCTGCATGGAGTTTGCTAGGGTGGTTGCGGCTTCGGCTCGGTGTTGCTGCGACTCACCGTTACAGCCATCTCTGGTGAATTTCGTGTAGTGGAGTTCTGCTTGGTGAGACTGTCTTATAGTGACACATTCTTCATTGTAAGGTATGGTTCCACTGATTTCTTCTCAAAAATTTTTCCTTTTAATAGATTGCAGGCAGTTCTTTTTTTTTATTCACTTCACCTTTGCTAAATCGTAACTTTGTTCATGTTACATTTTGTGTTAGTGGTCAAGCTTGCTTTTGCAGGTGCTAAATTATCTCTTGAGTGTCTAAGGTATGGGACTTAGTCATTCACCTTTGGACGACCGTTTTCTCTTTTTTTTTATTTTCAATTTTGTGTTGTTGCTGAATAAGCATTTTAAAGATTTTGGTTTTCCTTTTGTTTGGGCTCATGTTTATCTTCATGTGTTGTTTGAGCTGCAGTCTTCAGAGCGGTATCATAAGATCAGGATCTTAGTGACCAGGATTTAAGTAGGGGTAAAGAATCCCCAAGTTTTTTTTTTATAATAAGAAGGGGTAGAGAATCCCCAATTATGTTAATATGGAGGAGGTAGGAGAACCCCCCATTAATCTGAATAAGTAGGAGGTAAAGTCCCCACTATTCTGAATAAGCCGACGGTCATTTTATATGAGGTATGGTCCTCTTTTAAATATATAGTATGTAACTGGTTGTCCTGGGTACTTGTACCACCATTCTGTCCTGTTTGTTCTACAATCACACATTAAAAAAATGTTTCGGTATTTTGGTAGTCTGATCTTCGATTAATTTACACTTTAGCTTTGAGATTTTTCTCTCGCAGGTATGTGAGCATCCTACGTTCAGCTAATTGATGTTGATGTCGAGACCAAGTTTTCTATAATTTTCTTCAGCGAGCATTTAAGTATTTTTTTTATGATGCAGGGGTGAGTAGTCCCCATTTTTGTTTTAATTATTGTATGAAGAGGTGTATATTCCTCATTGAGTATTGAGTTTATAAGGATAATATTCTATTGTTTCTCAGTAAATATTTAGGTTTTATGCTCGTGTCTGTTCTGTATGATTCTTCGGCAGTATAATGATTTAATTTTTGATTTCTATATTTAATATAGTCTTTTCATTTGACATCATTAATTCTTATGTCTCTTTTTTTTGGGTAAATTGAATTGTTTTGATGACAACTTTTAAATATTTTTTTAAAGACGGTAGCGTCTGTTTTGAGGGGAGGAGTGTGTGCCGTTTCATGTTTCGGCACTCGTAAAATAGTAAAATTATTTTTGTTTTCTGTACTTAATAATTATTTTATATTGAGTCTTACAATGTTTACTTGTGTTTAATTACATTTTAAACCTAATTTAGTTTTTTAAATTTAATTTTATTAATGATATTAACTTTAAATTTTTTGTATTATATTCCATTAAGCACACAATTCTATTTTTTTGTTTGGCTTCAGTCAAAACCTTCCATTTGTTCACCGGATGTTCTGTGCTAGCCTAAGAGTTTTTAGTAACGCCCGCCTGTCCGCCGTGTCCCGGCGTGCTGTCCACGTGATTGTCAGCAGTTGCTTGCAGTTTCTCCTCGCTTCTTCACGTGATTTCATATAAAAAATCTGTACTCCAGACCATTTTTTTTCCTAGAGCATTTTTTTTAGTACCGTCCACGCAACCTGGTGGCAGTTCGGTAAGATTCCGATGCTCCATTGTTTTATAATTACTTACCCGCTTCGTCCGTTGTTCTCGGCATTCGCCAAGATGGCTCCAGTCAGTGATGGTGGTTGATTAATGTACTTTTTCGCACCATAGGTTTTTTTTGGTAGACATCTCACTTAGAAGTGGTGTTTTATTTTGGTTTTAAAATATGACTTGAAGTTCAGTGTAAATTTCTTCAGCCTCCGATTTCGGTAAGTCACGAGAAAGCATGAGAGAGAGTGAGTGTATTTTTTTGTTGTTGCCTTTCTTTTATTTAATTTTTGTTTCTCTGCAACCTTATGTTGCAGGAGGTTAACGTTTTGGATCCTCTTCAAGTTCTTTACGTTTTGGGTTATTCTTTAACCTACCTTCAAACATTATGTATTGAATCTGTCCTGTCGGCCCGGGAAGCATGGTTCTGCGCCGGCTGCTGTACAAGTTTTCGCCTTGAACTTGTCACGGATATTTCTCATCTTCAGCTAAGTCCGTTCCTTTTTTTTAATGAATTTTTATTATTGCTTGTCGTCCAAACGTTTCGTCACCTAACGCTTACAAAAAAAAAAGACTTTCGTCGCCTAGTGTTAGGCAAAAGATTTTAATTACCTAATGTTTCCAAAAAAAGGACATTAATTACTTAAATGAAGTATTTTTGTAATATGTTATGTTTTGTTCCTGAAGAAGTTTTTAATCTACATGTAAAGTTATAGACTCTATTAGTACAATCCTAATTATGGATATAACATGATATTTAAATTTATTATAAAAACTAAATAGCTAATATAAAGTAATTTTTAACATAATTAGCCTGTAATTTGGGTGCACCCTAGGTTTACTATTGATAACAAACATTCAATTTTAATGATAATTTTATGACTTTTGTTTACCTCTTCAGATGAGTCATTGTTTTTTTGTTTAGTTTAAATGTATTTTCTAACTAAATATATCACCACTAATAGATGAAGATACGTATGTTGTTGTCATTTACTAAACTAAGTTCCTCTGGACTTACGTAATTATAATTGATGAGGTGTATTCTGTTGTGAAGCTGGTTTACCCTGACACGTTTCCAGTCAAGTATTTTACTTGCATAAACAAATAATTGTATAATATCAATATTTATTTCATTATAATTTGGTAGCAGTAATAAGTCAAAATCAAAATCAAATAAAATAATAATAATAAAACAACCAGTTGTCACAATACGGATGTGACGGAATGGCCAACCGGTCAAGAGGTTGAGCACCTCATCAGTAAGCGACTACAAGCAGAAGCTTTAGCCAGGAGAAAACGCAAGAGTTCATCTAGAGTGAAGCAGTTCCAAGTTGGAGACCGAGTGCTTCTAAGAACAGCTCCGGTGAGAAAGAAATAGGAACGAGTAACGAAGAAGCTGTTTATACTCTTCGAAGGCCCATATGTGGTAAGCAAGATCATACGTGGAAATTGCTACGAGCTGCAAGACCCTGTTACCAACCAAGTTGTGGGATGGTATAATCTAACACATTTAAGGGCCTACAACCAGCCCAGTAATCTGTAAAGATGTGTTTGGTCAGAGCTCATTAGAACTCATCATGTATACTACTGTGGAAGATAGCCTGAATGTACAGTTGTTGTATAGAATACATTGGATGGTCCTATGTAAATAGAGGACAGGACATCCTATAGTGCAAATGTGTGATGTTTCACATGTTATGCCAGCAATGGTAGTGCCAGCCATGAGATGTTATTTTTGCTGTTATTGTGTTTTGTAGTGTCTGTTGATACACTACACTGGCAGCCTACGAGTGTAAGGCCAGTTTGTCCAGTGATGAGGCATGGTGAAATTGTCCACCCACACTAGGATTTTATTGTGTGTAACAGTGTATAGCCAGAGAGCTATGTATACAGCATTGCATGGCGCTAGCACCACAGAGTTGGTGTCAACATTACAACATGTGCACACGAGCATGACCAGGTGTCAGCTGTGGAATTAAAAACAACTGTGTATCCTGTATGAATACCCACTGACATGTGTGAGAATAGCTATCATGACCAAGTGTAACAGAATGTGTTAGAATTCGCTGACCAGCTGATTGTCCACATAAGCAAGCATGCACACAGCATATCAAATAAGCCACATATCACTCTTGCAACTACGAAGCCATGCAAACCCTCTATGAACTAATTACCTTGTTTGCATCATCCATATGCTGAAATTATTGTAGCACTGATTGATGATTTTTAAGCTCACTTCAGAAGAATAAAATAAAATGAAAATTGCCATGAATTTGACTGTGTAATATCATGTGTAAAAAAAATTGCACCAATTTTGGTTATAATGAGTATTATGTTTGGCATTGTATCTTATATATTTATTTATAATGAGCCATTTAAAAACACTTTGCTTTGAATGAATAAAAAACACTTGAATTTAAATTTGAATATTAAGCAGGAGCTTAATTTATTTTAAATTTGCCACTGAAAAGAAATACAACATGGTTGTATATACTTCACACACTAATTTTGTTGTTGTCACACGAAAGTTATCATTTCTTGAAGTTTCAAACGACCTACTTGTTGGGGTCTATTCTTCTGGCTGTGATACAGAACATGGAACACTGGTGTCGCGAGCAAGAGGAAATGATTTTCTGTGCTACCCAGTTGTTGCCTGTGGCCAAAGTGTGTAACAAGTGTCAACAAAGTGTGATGAAATCAGTCAGACAAATATGTTGAAATTATAATTGCATATCAACAGAGAAAAGAAAAAAAAAAACCTATTGAAACCTGCAAGATATGTGTTATGTGAAAACACAGTATGTACTGATGGTACAAAAAAACATATTAATACACTATTATTGTCTGCAAGTCTGCAGCATTTGAATTTAATTAATTATGTTATAAGATGAAATAACATGAGATGAATTTTATGAAATGAACTATTATTATTGTAATAATAAGTCATTTAATTGCATTGCAACTATTTATGTAGTCATAATGACATAAATGTGTAAATAATTATTGTATTATGATGTGTTAGAATATTCTTGTATATAATTTCTAAGTCCAAAAGCAAAATGTAAATAAGCCTTTACTTTAGTAAATTACAATTAGTAACTAAATAGTTTGAGAATTAATCTCAAGGCAACTTGTTATACTTGAGATAAAATAATATCAACTATTAATTATTAATGCAATATGAACTGTAATCACACTATTACTGAAATTAGTGGTAGTCAAATTAATTATGTTACCAGAAAATAACTGAAAATAATTGCTATGTCTATGAGCAAAAATGTAAACAAAAGAAATATTATCTAATATTTATAGCATGAATCTACCAAGGGCGCCCATATGATAATTTGTAGGGGGGGGCCAGACTTAGGGGTATGAAGTATTTTTAATCTTTTGGAAGACTTAACTGCGGCTTGTTACTAGCCATAAAATAGTTCCAGTTCTGACCCTGTTAAAATTTTTTGTCCTGTTACTAAAATACTAGACCACAGTACTCATTCGCCATAAAAAAAATCTTTATTGGCTACTTTATTAATTAAATATTAACTATTTTATTGAAACAAATGAATTTTTAGCATTAAAAATGCAGGAATACAGTCCTTAAACTTTTACAGCGTCTCGGGTACACGGATATCAAGAATACAGTCCTTCAACTAATTGCTCTCTTTACCCCTAAATAAATGTCGCGTACAAATTAAATTAAAATAATTATAAAGTTGAAAACGTGTTGGTCAAAAGATTCAACTTTGGGAGAGAAACGATTTAAATATGTTATCACAGTCAGAAAACAGTTGTTTTTAAATGTAACACCTGAAATACGCTTATAATTATAGTCAAAAATTGTTTCACAATTAAATGAATATTACTATGTTTCGATATGAATCATAATTGCTTATCATTTAGAATTAGCACAGATGGATTCAGTAGTCGAGGACTATAAGTTTATTAAGTGATAGTAAAGCGCAGAAAAAATTAGTTTATTATTAAACTAGACAATTTAACCAAACAGTATTTATTTAGAGGTTAAGGAATTAAGTGACACCAAAACCAATGAAAATAATCGAAAATTTCTAAATGCTGACATAACTCATAATCAGCTTTACACAGAAGAGTTTAGTTCAGCGCAATTAATCCACACAAAACAACTGGACAATATGTCGACGCGTATTTTAAGAATATAAGAAGATCCACATCGCAGTATAATTTTTTTTCGTGTCGTGTGGTGCGGGCCCATAGGCTACAGCCTAGATAGCCTGCGCGTAAATACGGCCCTGATAAACCCTTAAATAACATGTTCAGTACTTAACTTCAGAATTAAGAGTACATTAGAACCTCGATTTTACGGAGCCCGGACTCAACGAAGCCGGGTTTTTACGAATACATTTTTCAGGAACCAACTAAAATTCGGAAATTTTGACACCAAAATATATTTAATAAAAATTAAAAAAAACACTATGAAAACATATAAAAATATTAATTTTTTATGCACAGCGTATTCATATTTTAAAGCTAATACAACAGCCATTTACCGTTAGTGAATATTGTATAAGTTATTGCGGCATCAAACTCAAAATCGAAAAGAAAAAATGGACTAGTTACACTTTATTTGTCGCAAAGTTTGAAATTTCTTCGATTGAAAAATTATGTCAAGGCCGTAAAAATATATATTTTACCGCAAATGAACTATACTCAACATTACTTACTCATTCCAACATTTCCAGCTCGTGAGCATAGCAACTGAGCTTGAAACCTTGTGAAGCGTGAGAGAAAGAAACGATATTGAGTAGCTACTTCCTCTCCTTTCCGCTAATATCCAACAACCCATGCCATTAGGCATTATCTTGACATGTGTCGCATTCATTACCTTCGCTGCATCGGTTTCCCAGTAAAAAACGCTCAAAAATGGTATAACTGACAGCAAGTAGACGTGACGAGCGAATTTTCAACTAAGTTTTTTTTAACTTACTATACAAACAAATAATTCCCTGTGGCTATCACAAATTCAAGGGCTTCTCGCACTAAAATGTACTGTGTTTTTAATGAATGTCTGTCGTTACAGAGCAGCGTTTTTCTTCACCAAATAAGCCTATGATTAGAGACAGTAAAAATTCGCGGATTCCTTTCAAGACAGGCTGGAATCCAAACTCATTTAGCTTAATGCTGCGTCAGTGATTGGACCGCAATTTACCTGAAGGACTCTAGGCCAATGGCAAAGACTCAACTAAAGAAGTATCGAATCATAAGAATCGCAATAAACAGGTGTCCCGAGTCGGTAGCCAATGACCAGGTGATAGTTGCCCGAGTACATAGAGAATCGTGGAGTCTATCCGAGTGGTCATTGAAACCGCGAATTTTTTCAGTCCCTACCTATGATCACTTTTATGAAACAGTACAGGTGTACACTGAACTGTGTGCTTGATCTCCTCGATTATGTTACTAAAAGTGCGTTCATTCATATTCTTCAAGCCTATCTGTTAAAGATTAACTGATAAATATGATAAGGTGAAGTCCATAAAAATGCAAGGCAGGGAATTCTTCCAGCTCATCAACCTAACCCTGGAAAGTCTCGTCTGTTTTCAGTTGTCTCTGGCAAGGAGTGAACAAGTTTGCAAACTCAAATATAAATTTATTTTAGTAGCACGCGTCTTACGAAAAGGAAAGATATCCAAGAAAGGCATGTCGGACAACCTACTGTCACCACACAAAAGTTAACATGATGCAATGCGTGGTGCAACTGTGTTTAGTCGCTGTGATGTCACTATGCAATGAGGCAAGTTGTGGAATGTTAAAAAAAAATAAGGGGAACGCAAGGGAGGGCAGAGGGCAGATGGCAGTCTTGTTTTTACTATTTAATATTATATATATTCCGTTCAATAAATTATAACATGTATCTTCACGGGGTGGGGTGTTTAAAATTTTATGAAGATAACGATTTTACGAATGCAATCCAAGCGACCGTGAGCGTACGTAAAATCGAGATTCTAGTGTAAATTGCTTACGAGTCTACTGAAGGTAGCGGAATCCTTATCCCTTTAAACACTTTTGAAGGGAAAAAGTGGTTTTCCTCAAATTCAAAATTCCAACATAAATTTTACGTTGTAGACTTTTCTGGACAATAATTCTTATTTGAGTAACTTTAAAGGTGTTAGCTTACCTTAAAAATTGTGAATAATCTGAACGGATGTGACGAATGAGGAAATCTAAGAAATACTACATAATAACACTTTCACTGATTTATTTACACTTAAGTTATTTATACTGACTGAATACACTAAACTAAATCTAGACCAGATGCATAAAACTGTAGACCTAAAGACTATTGAAAAATCTCTGTTTTGAGATGTTATTTGTGAACATACACATTATGACGAAAAAGTAGCAAAACATTTCGCCGTCTACAAGCACGTGTCAACTGTCGCGTCGTCTAAACTCTGACTGTTCTAAATCTGTTGTGTTGTGTTATCGCGTGAGCTTGGGTAGCATTACGAAGGGGAATGACTCGCCACGGGCGTTGCGCTTGAACAGCGTTTTCTCCCTGTACACAACACCTTATATCGCAGCGGCAGAAACTAATGCTTGAACTAACATAAAAAATGAAGCAGACATGTAAAAAACGATATACAATAATATCTTCGTGTTGAACCACTTCTACATAATACCGAATTTAAATAATTTTCTTTAAAGTAAAGCACCTGACTACACTATTTTTTCTCCTTCCCTGAAAGCTAGGGGGGGGGGGCCACGGCCCCCCCCTGCCCCCGGGTATGGGCGCCCTTGGAATCTACTGTATGTTAGTACCGATACAATAACAATGGTACAAGATTACCCTGTAGGTCATGGTAAATTAAATATTAATAGGTTTAAGTTATAAACAAAACACATTAAACCCTCCTAATTTATATATATATTTTTAATTGTTGGAATTAAGTACTTTTCCTAGTATTTTAAATGGTTATTTGTGGTTGAATGGTTATGAACGAGGTGACCCGAGGCTACGACTGGAAAACACAGATAGGACATTGTTGTTTTGAAGAAGTGAAATTTGCGAGTTACGCCCGAGCTATAGTTAAGGACGCCCGTGTAAGTGCGCCTTGAAAATGTGTGTGAACTAACCGCATATGCAACGACTGTATAAGGACCCAACTCCGACGTCCCACACTAGTCGTGGAACGTCCCGATGTCGGACCAGGAACACCGCCGTCGCCGTCAGCAGGCACTGTCTCGCCGAGACGTCGCCTCCCGCCAGCTGAGAGTGGTGTGTATTACGCCGCCCTTGTAGCAGTGCAGTCGACAGCTGGGATCTCGCGGCAGGTGGCCGTGAGACGGTTCGCCGCCCCGCCACCATGTCCCCTCCCGTGGCGCTGTCAAGGTCGCCCCGACTCGTTTCAGGGTGCTGTGCAGTAGCGCCTGACGCCGTGCTGGACCTGTACACAACAATGCAGGGCTTGCAATTGTTCTTTACATTGCATATTTTCGCTATCTTCACAATCGTAAGTACACTTACCAGTGTCTGAAATGTGTCCGTGCCTCGTAAGCCCTTCCAGACTGCCATCAACGACGGAGCAACGGAGAAAAACGTTGGAGTTTCGCGGAGCTGCGTGACGCAGGTCTTGACTGTACGACCGTTCAGCGAGAAATGATCGCGCGACACAGTGTCGTCGCGGATTGGGTGTCGCTTTGGCGCGAAATTTTCCCTCCCTCCACTCCTGCTCCTAGTTCAACCGCCGTGCGCTTTGTTTTTTTTTTAGCTCGCACCTGCTGAGGGAAAAATAAAATATAAAAAAGACGTTTGCTCGCCAACCGCCAATTTATCGCGTGACCAGAATTGACTGAAAGAAAAGGTTTAGATGAACTTTTGAAAACCCCCTAGACTTATTAGAAGGATCTTTCACAAAACTTTATCTGGGACAGCATTCTGTACGGGTACATGGTACCGCGTACAGCAACATAAGACTATTTATTAATTGTTTTATTAGCATATATGTATTTCTTTATTAGTTATGATACTATGTTGTTGTTTAACCTTCTAATGTAATATGTCGAACCTGCAAACTACGGAACTGTCATGCTACAGCTTAGCATTCATAAACATTGAACTGACTATACTACCATCAAACCTAACCTGATTCCATATTTAACTCATTGTTGTAATTTCACTTCTGTTATTTATTGTAATTTTTGTCTCACCACAAGTATTTTATATTTAATAGTGTTTACATTGTGTTTTGAGGTGATTGTTAATCACCCACATTATTTTATCTGTTCTTGGCTGCATTGTTTACAGCCGCAGGCTATCTTGTAAAATAGCATACCGCCGTGGGCGGAAATGCGTCCGTGAATTATGTTATGTAAAAAGAAGTACAAATAGGCGTCTCTTCGTTAGGGCCTAGCCCGACGCCGACCTTATCTAAATTAGCATTTTTGGCATAATCTTAAAAGATCAAGTAAATTCAGTGACTTAATATTAATTGTTATGGTGATAGCTACGAACGTGAGTGTTTGCAGCAATATCAGGCAGTAAAAAGATAAGTTACCAACAAATTAAGTTGAGGCTTATGCTATAAGCCAAAGGTAGCCATCGTGATCTTGGTAGCGTCCTTGGTACGGACTTTTATGCGATGTTAATGTTGAGACTGATGATTATTGCAAAGTTAATTACCCATATTAAGTTCATTTTTAACATCTGATGGAACAGTATTATAAATTAATATTTTTATTTCAGTGTCCTTTACAGTTCATTCTACTCAGTGGTCTTAGAGCAGAACTCCTGCAAACCCTGAGCTACAGCCGAGGTGAAAACATTATATAATAAATAAATTCTAAGATATTTATTTATTGCACTTAGATTTTTTTTTAACACTGAGCTACGATAATTTTAAATAAGTTGAAGAGTTTGAACACTGAACTGTTTATCATACATGAACTTTTGAGCGATGATAAGTTTAAATTGGCGAACTTTTGGTTGAATATAAATCTGTGCCTACGTATATCCTGAAAATTAAACAACATAAAAGTAACCAGGAAAGCCACAATAATCCATATCAACCCAGAATTTTATTATTATCAATCTACACCATATTTACTTCCCCTTAGTAACACCTTTTAATTACAGGTTATTCGCAGTTGAAGTGTTATGTTTTGTGTATGTATTTGTTTATAGTTAAGGGCATGTGTTATCGTTGTTGTCGTTTTGTATTTAATTAATATGTGTTATGTTCCAATCACAAGCCGCATACATCTGAATCATTAAAATTAATTATTATTCGTTAATTCATATATTCTTTTTTTTCATGGATGTGTTCAATACTCATAATCAACATAATAAACCTGTTTGGATGGTATAGCAACGGCGCCCAATTCACCAAAGTTATATGTATTTAGCTATATTACTACCATTGGGAAACTAATACTATTGTAGCACACTTCTACTTATATACTTATAAGTACTATAGTAATTGTTATAATACAATACATTCCATTATACATTACATTACATTACACTACTAATGAGAACTGTCATATTTGAATCACGTTAGATGACACGGACTATACAATGTTCCACAAACGTGTAGTTAACCTTCCAGGGTTAAAACCACGTGTTACATTATTGTAACACAATCGATATTCCTTAATTCTTAATATATTATTTAAACATCAAGAAAAGATAAACATTTCGTTAGTTATACCAACAACCTAATTAAATTGAGAAAATGATAATTTTTTAGAGATGCTGTATATGCCATAGTAACTTTAGACAAAAACATGAATTTTTTCTTTGTTTACAAAATGTAAAATCATAAAGAAACGGCCATGATGGTTTAAAAAGACACTCAATATTAACACAGAAAATTATTTTATTACATGATTATAAAATAACAGATAATTTCAGATTATTGTGAAGTAAAAATACTAAACCTTACTAAAAAATTATGTTGGCCAAATTAAATAGCACCCAAAAAAACACATAATTTCCCAAATAGAGTTTTTGTTATCATTCGACACTAAGGCATATTGCATTAATTTCATCATATCAATAGAAACAGTCACCTTTACTGTTAAAAACTTTTAAGTCCAACTTTGCCCTCTAAGATTTGATACATATGGGAAATATCCGGTACAGGAAATTACACTCACTAAAAATATGAAAAGAATGCTAGAATATATTAAAAATGCATTTGAAATAATAACTTTCTTATCTTACTCATAAAAAACACTTAAATTGTTTTGTGAGCTAGGATTTTGTTTGTATAGTATAATATTTTATTTTTACATATCACTGATTTTGGCAATGTAATATATCATTATAAAAAAGGATTGCACGATTCTAAAATTCTTATAATGTGTGCTCTTCTCCTTAGAGAACGAGAACGAAATACGTACTCCCCTCACGAAGTATTAGAAAATTCTTAGTTATTCGGAAAATTTTATGTTACACATTTTTAAATATAATATCTCCAAAGGGAGTTGGCTCAAAATGCAGAACTGAATATATCAACAAAAAACTATGCATTCGAATAGTGGCGACTGTACAAGGAAAACCATCATAAGCAATTTCAAACTACTGTTTATTTTGCCACCATAACCAAGACTATACAATTTCTTGACCGAAACTACCATTCTGTGAAGTAGATATATGTCCCAAGAAGGCAATGTAGTAAAAAAATATTATAAATTACTTCGGTACACATTTCTACTATGTTACATAAAATCGCATATTGCCTGGCGCCAGGATTTTAAAATAATTTTTATTTACGAAAATGGATCCATAATAAAATAACTAGCAAGGAATAAAAAATATTATTATTATAAGCCAATATTAACAATTACTAAAATTTACAAATAATAAAAAAAATAAATATACAAATCTAAATTTTCTTATTTGGGGACACAATAATAATTAACATCTCGACAGGCGGTTTCGCTGACTGACATTAATACTATTCTTCTGGGTGTGTGGGGAGGGGGGCCAACTAGCTTGTTAACGCATTCTTCAGGGAGTATTGACAAAAGTTTCAAACCAACGAAAATCTTGACTTCAAACTATACTGTCGCATAATCTCGCAACTAAGTTCATGTCTATGCAGAAAACCAAAACCAGCCGACTACCACCAGTAGTATTGGATCAGACAGTACTCACCAAATCAGTCCCTCAAAATTGCGAAAAACTTTCGCAAAGAAGTTGGTGATTTTCATCATCGATACCAAGCTCTTTAAAAAAACACAAGAGCCAAAAGTTTTATGTCTTGCTAGGCCGAGCCTTCGGGCTTCCAGGCCTCCGCCTCGAGCACAAACACTTTCGCGGACTGAAGGTCCGACTTACGCCGCGGCCGATTAGCGAATGCCACAGTTGAGCACTCCTCCGTCTATTCGCTCAACCTTCCCCACCTCCGCTTCCTGATGTCCCAAGCTAAACACCGGAGACATTGGTGAGGGTAGTAGATAGGGCCAGACTGGAACAGCAAGGACATGCCCAGGTATTGAGTGAGAGGTTAGAGGAGGTGGAGAACACAACAGCCCTACTAAAATCAATATGGGATAGTGTGAAAGCAGAGTTCAGAGCTGTGGCAGAAAAGAATTCACAGAGTGGTGATGCAGCCATGCAGCTACAGGCCACCCAGCAGAAAGGTGGGCTGCATAGCAATGTGACTTCTGTCACATCACTCCCCACTACCATGCCTGCACCTACTACAGCAACTACACCTGCCGTCAACCACTCTCCTCAACCACGTTCATGCTCACCTGCACACTTGGACCAGGTCACACTTATGCACCACCCCGCCAAACACTGGTCGGAGTCTATTCCCACATTCTCTGGCAAGTCACAAGAAAATCCTATTCGCTTCTTGAAGAAGTTTGAGGATTATGCCAGAACGTTTGCCTTGACAGACACAGAGAAATTAAAGTGTCTGAATTTTGCCCTCAAGAGCACTGCATTCTATTGGTGGGAGCTTCAAAGCACTCAGACTACTTCATTCGACCAATTCAAGGACCAATTCAAGAGCCAGTACTGGAGCTTGAAAGTACAAGGCAATCTGCGTGCTCAGCTACATGCTGACCGTTTTGACAGCAAGAGAGGTGGTTCGCTGGAGGCGCACATAGTCTTCATGTACGAACGCACCAGGTACTTGGACATCGTCATGTCAGACGAAGAGTTCATCGCCACCATGCTAACACAGTTGCCTGTCGCCTACCAAATACAAATGTCTGGCCATGCCTACAAAGATGTCACAGAGTTTCGTGATCACGTGTTGGCAGTAGACAAGTTGCAACGCCTTCAGAGGGGTCAAGCCAGCAAGGAGGAGTCTGAGAAGCCATCTCAGCTGGCCTACCAAAAGCAAGGACCAGTTAACACGTACTGGCAAGGTAGAAACAAAGACGACAGACAAGCAAATGTACATCTCATAAACTGTGAGAAGAGTACCAGATACTCTGAGTCAGAGCCAACTAACAACAACAGTTTCAAGTATGGATACAAGAAGGGTAGGAAATCATACCAAAACAAGCCCTATCCGAAGAAGAAGTGGTGGAACCAGCGGCCCAGGAGCAACAGTGAAGGTGAGGATGAGAATCAGCGGCAACAGAACAGGAAGGCGATGGAACGGCCTCCCAGGAAGTCAAGCTATAGGCATAGAGCTGTTGAATCAGATGGAGAAGCTGATTACCGTCCTGTAAACCAGAAGCGCAGCTACCCATCAACAGCTTACTACCAGCATGACTACCGAATGCCACACACCAGAGTCCCGACTGAACAGGAAGATGGCTGCGGAACCAGAAGAAGTACCGGCCCACCTGCCAGTCATCAATATTCATTTCCCTATCCACCGCCATCTCATCATTCACCCAGCCAGCAGAGCATGGGATATTTCCAGCGTAACACGCCTATCAACCCCATTGCTACTGAGTTCCGGACTGCTGTGGCCAATGCAGCCCATGGTCCATCGAGCAGCTGGACCGCACCAAGTGGAAACCACCCTGCTACATCATCAAGTAGCAACAACCAACGGGACAGCCCGTTAAACTAGAGTGGGTCCAGGTTAAATCGCCCCGAACCACGACCCAGTATCCTGACGAGGGGGAACATGCACACACGCCAGTAACCATTGACACACGACATGGTTACATTAACTATCACAAATTTATTTGCACTGTATTAATGAGGGAGAATGAGAGGGAGTTTCTCTTCAGAGAGATACATGAGGACGATCTACCTCAGATCAAAACTGTCTGCCCAGAGATACCGCTAGAGGTAAACGGCATCAGTGTACCAGCACTAATTGATAGTGGTGCTGAGGTCACCTGTGTGAGTGAGGAGCTTGTGAGACAGCTCGAGCAAACAGGTGTAAGAGTACCTGTCATGCCTGTGCCAGCATTGAAAATACTGGGAGTAACTTCAAGAGCCAGCCCAGTTGTCAATCGACAAGTGTTGCTGCACATTGAAGGTCTGGGACAGCCAAAACAAGTTTCAGCTTTAGTGGTGAAAGGCCTCGCTAAACAACTGATTTTAGGGACAGATTTCCTAACACAATTTGGAATAATTATTAATTTTTAATTATGGACTATAACTACCAGTGACAGTCAACACTCCATCCCAATGTCAGATCAATGGAGTGTGAAAGAAAATTTGGTAGGACTGTTAGCTAACATGCCTATGCTTAGGCAGATTAACAGTTGCAATGTCAACTCTAGCCTAACAGCCTCATTTGAAGACATTTCTACTGCCATCTGTGGTGTAAACACAGTACCACATGAGCAGATGAATGTGTTATATCACTTGCTAGCCAGTTATCAAGAGATTTTCTCTGATAAACCAGGTCTCAATAACATGTACAAAGCCAAGATCTGTATTAAAGAGGATGAACCGTTTCACCGTAAGTCCTATCCAATACCAGCAAAGTACCTACTGGAGGCTACTGAGTATCTTAAGCTTATGATAGAATGGAAGGTCATCAAGAGAGAGGCTAGCCCATATGCTAATCCAATAGTATGTGTTGGCAAGAAAGATGGTACAGTAAGGCTTTGCCTTGACGCCAGAGAATTGAATCGTATTACCATCAAGGATAGAGAGAGCCCAGTGCAAACCAGTGAGATACTAAGGTTGTATCAGGGTGTAAAATATCTCACCACCCTAGATTTGTCATCTGGATATTGGCAAATTCCCCTAGAACCCCAGTCTCAACAGTATACTGCATTCCTATTTAGGAATCAACAGTACATGTTCCAGGTCATGCCCTTTGGACTGTGTAATGCAGTAGCAGAATTCACCAGGTGCCTAGCAGCCACCTTAGGCCCTGAGTGCAGTGGTTTTGCACGAGCGTATGTTGATGACATACTGATTACGTCAACTACATTTGAGGAGCATGTCCAGCACATAGGAACAGTACTACAGAAGTTGCAATCTGCTGGGATGACTGTGAAACTAAAAAAGTCAGTGTTTTGTAGGGATGAACTGCCATTTCTGGGTCATATACTAACACCAGAAGGCATCAAAACAGCCCCTGACAAGCTTCAGGCAATTCAGGATTTCTCTGCACCCAGAAATTTCAAACAACTCAGAGCATTTCTTGGGATAATTGGTTTCTACAGAAACTACTCAGACCGAGTAGCACAACTGGCATCACCTCTGTTTGAGTTATTGAAAAAGAACAAGATCTGGGAATGGACAAGCAAGCATACAAAAGCTTTTCAAAATTTGAAACAATTATTTTTGGCTGAACACGTGATTTATCATCCGGTACAAAACAAGGAATTTTTCCTGTATACCGATGCTTCAGACATTGCATTAGGGTGCAAGCTAGCCCAGTGTGATAATGCAGGACAAGAGAGAACTGTTGCTATGGCCAGCCGCACACTCAACAAGGCTGAGCGTAACTACACAGTTACTGAGAGGGAAGCCTTGGCAATAGTATGGTCCCTGCAGAAATTCAGAGACTTGTTGATAGGTGAGAAAGTCAACCTACTGACAGACCATCAAGCTCTCACTTGTCTGAAAGCAGGAAAATTATTTGGCAGCCGTTTGACAAGATGGTGTCTATTACTGCAAGAATACGACATACATATTCAACACATCAAAGGCACAGCTAATGTCACAGCTGATTGCTTAAGTAGACTGGCAGAATTAAACTCAGACACCCATCCAGTTGCAAGCAGACCAAAGGAATTTCTTGTGGCAATCAATCAGCCTAGCCCATTTCAAAATAATTCTAATTTGAAATTATTATTACAGGATTTAAAGGAGAAGCAAAACACAGATGAGTTCTGCTGCAAGATGAAGCAAGGATTAACTGATAAGCCTGCTGATCATCGAATACATCAACATTTCAGCATGTCAGCTGAAGGTGTTTTGTTTGCTCATCCTAAACAGAAACATATATTTTCTGAAAACTGGAAACCAGTAGTGCCCAGTTGCATGATTTTTCCTATAGTGAAGGAAATACATGAAACCCTAGGTCACATGGGAGGTAAGAAAGTATTGGAAGCTGTCTGCAGACAGTTGTACTGGCCAAACATGCCACGTACAATTACCTCTTATACTAAATCCTGTGACCTGTGTCAGAAATCAAAGGCACCCCCTGAGAACCTGCATGGAACTCTAGAGGCAATTCTACCCAGCCAACCTATGCAGCTAGTGTCAGTAGATTTGTTTGGTCCACTGCCACCATCTAAAGCAGGTGTCCAGTATATTTTTGTGATAATGGATGTGTATACTAAGTATACCAGATTGTTTCCAATTAAGCACGCAACTGCAAAAACAGTTTTGAGGTACCTGCAAAAATTTTGTAAGGAAGTGCAAACACCTAGGATGGTACTGTCAGACCATGGTACCCAGTTCCAGAGTGAACTGTGTGCCGGAAATTAGGCATTTCGTCACTTTTTTAATTTATTCTATAATTTTAAATTTTTTTTTGGGGTTTCCATTTTTTTAATTTGTCTGGTGGTTAATGGGGGTGATTTACTTTTTGTTAGGCCGGTGTACGCCACCGATTTAAACTTGGTGCCAGTGGACCGAAGCCCCTTCCCAGGGGGCCAATCTGATATTTTGCTGTCTAATGTGGACATGGTCAGCCCGGTTGAAATTTCTCTCGCCTGCAGTCACGCCCCGAGTTTGTAATTTTAATTCCCTGCATGACCAAAACTGCTTTGAGCAGCTCCTGGGCTGCAAGCTGCTACCTTGTAGAGGCCTGCTGAGAAAAGCATGTCTCGTCACGAAGCAGTCTCCAGTGGAGCTGCGTTCCCACCTTAGTGGCTATTTCTGCCCCCCCTTCCTCTCTCTCCTCCTCACTTTAGTTCTGAGAAATTAAGCTAAGAGCAGTGACCGGACGGGACGATGACCTGATGCAAAAACCTTCTCCCGGGTCCGACAGACACATCCCTGACATCAAGCGGCAAAAAAAGTAACCGCGGGCCTGGTCGCCAGCGTGCAGAGCTTACCCTCATGACACCTGGTGGCAAGTCTGCTCACCACCTCACCTTACGCCGCTAGAAGGCAGCGTCGCGGTGCCATAAGGCACTATGCTTTCCTCTCGCGGCCCGGAGAAGTCGATTGTTCTTTGTTTTCGTTTCGGTCCGGTAGAGAGCGCGCATGTCGTGTTGTTGCCACGACCGCCTCGGACTCCTTCGGAAATTTTCGGCTTAGAACCGAACCTACCCCCTCCTTTGACCCGGGGCCTTACCGCCCGATTTAATTAGGGGTTTTGGCCGATTGCGGGGCACTCAGCCCTCTGACCTCGGCTACTGACCTCGTCTCACCTACGTCCTCTGCGCTAAGAGGCTTTTTGCGGGAACGGTGATTTTCTCGTGCACGAGAATGTGGTCAGTTTGCTTAAGGGATGTGATCCCGTTTGTACAGTAGCCAGGCAGAGGTAGTTTTTAGAAAAGTCATGCGTAGTTAAATTTTTATTTCTTCTTATTTAATTCTAAAAATTCCGGTTTCGTCCGCGCATCCTGATTTCTCGGTCCGCGGCATCCTGATGGCGCGAGACACCTAGTGAGCTCCGAACTCTACACCCTGGTTGGTGAGTAATTTTTTTTCTTTTCCCCCCCCCCTTTCCCGTTTGTTGGCCTTTTGCGCCGACGGTATAGGACTGTCTGGAAGCAAGTCTAATTCGTTTTGAATTTGATTTGGGTTTCAGACAGGGTCGAAGTGCTGGAGAGAGAAATCGCTCCCAGCTCGTGGTCCTGCACCTCCACTGCGGGTCACGTTAGAAGAGAGGTTTCCGCGACCCGACGTTATTTTTTGAAGACCCGGGTGGTAATGTGAAATCAACATCCCCCCCCCCCCACTTTCTAGCTACGAATTACATAAATCAAATGAATAGCCTACCAGCGAACAGTGCTTTCCTCAAGAATATGTAGAATCAACAAAACTAATCAGCGATGTAATTGTTGGGACATTCAAATTTGGTGCAATTTTTAAATTTTAATTATGTAATAATTTTTGCTAAGGTGTAACATGTACTGTTTTAATTACTCCTGGGGCGCCCCCTTTTAACTTTGTTATTTACTAAGAATTTTATTGTCAGGTTTGAATAATACGAACACAAAATTCCTTAATAATAAAACAGGGAAGCTATAGACCAAGCTACTTGTGTAGTGTTAATTTATTTATGATATACCTTGTTCCCTTAAAATATCCACCAGCTCACCAGTTGCTTGTGTCAGGGAGTTCCAAATTATCTTGTTCTCCACCTCGTGCCACCTCTGGTCAATAACTTAATTGTCTCATTTTTCTTACCCAGCAGTTTCCACGGCTCTTTTTTTAATTAATTTAAAATAATTCAACTTTGAGGCACGAGGGGCGTAACAACTGTAGCAGACAGACCTAAGGAAAATGAATGTGATACCTACTATGTCATCTATAAGGCACCCTCAAAGTAACCCTGTTGAGAGGGTTATGAAGTCTTTGGGGAATACTCTACGTGTTATGTGCCATGGTGCACAACAGTCATGGCGTGATCGCATACCTGCGATAGAGTGCATATTAAACCATACAGTGCATAGTTCCACCGGTTTTACCCCTCATGAAGCCCTAAGTCTGGATCGGTCGGTGGCGATTAACCCACTCTATTTACCTGAAAGAGACATTGATACTGTGCCGTTTCATGTTTCGGCACTCGTAAAATAGTAAAATTATTTTTGTTTTCTGTACTTAATAATTATTTTATATTGAGTCTTACAATGTTTACTTGTGTTTAATTACATTTTAAACCTAATTTAGTTTTTTAAATTTAATTTTATTAATGATATTAACTTTAAATTTTTTGTATTATATTCCATTAAGCACACAATTCTATTTTTTTGTTTGTCTTCAGTCAAAACCTTCCATTTGTTCGCCGGATGTTCTGTGCTAGCCTAAGAGTTTTTAGTAACGCCCGCCTGTCCGCCGTGTCCCGGCGTGCTGCCCACGTGATTGTCAGCAGTTGCTTGCAGTTTCTCCTCGCTTCTTCACGTGATTTCATATAAAAAATCTGTACTCTAGACCATTTTTTTTCCTAGAGCATTTTTTTTAGTACCGTCCACGCAACCTGGTGGCAGTTCGGTAAGCTTCCGATGCTCCATTGTTTTATAATTACTTACCCGCTTCGTCCGTTGTTCTCGGCATTCGCCAAGATGGCTCCAGTCAGTGATGGTGGTTGATTAATGTACTTTTTCGCACTATAAGTTTTTTTTGGTAGACATCTCACTTAGAAGTGGTGTTTTATTTTGGTTTTAAAATATGACTTGAAGTTCAGTGTAAATTTCTTCAGCCTCCGATTTCGGTAAGTCACGAGAAAGCATGAGAGAGAGTGAGTGTATTTTTTTGTTGTTGCCTTTCTTTTATTTAATTTTTGTTTCTCTGCAACCTTATGTTGCAGGAGGTTAACGTTTTGGATCCTCTTCAAGTTCTTTACGTTTTGGGTTATTCTTTAACCTACCTTCAAACATTATGTATTGAATCTGTCCTGTCGGCCCGGGAAGCATGGTTCTGCGCCGGTTGCTGTACAAGTTTTCGTCTTGAACTTGTCACGGATATTTCTCATCTTCAGCTAAGTCCGTTCCTTTTTTTTAATGAATTTTTATAATTCCTTCTGTCCAAACGTTTCGTCACTTAACGCTTACAAAAGAAAAAGACTTTCGTCGCCTAGTGTTGGGCAAAAGATTTTAATTACCTAATGTTTCCAAAAAAGGACATTAATTACTTAAATGAAGTATTTTTGTAATATGTTTTGTTTTGTTCCTGAAGAAGTTTTTAATCTACATGTAAAGTTATAGACTCTATTAGTACAATCCTAATTATGGATATAATATGATATTTAAATTTATTATAAAAACTAAATAGCTAATATAAAGTAATTTTTAACATTATTAGCCTGTAATTTGGGTGCACCCTAGGTTTACTATTGATAACAAACATTCAATTTTAATGATAATTTTATGACTTTTGTTTACCTCTTCAGATGAGTCATTGTTTTTTTTGTTTAGTTTAAATGTATTTTCTAACTAAATATATCACCACTAATAGATGAAGATACGTATGTTGTTGTCATTTACTAAACTAAGTTCCTTTGGACTTACGTAATTATAATTGATGAGGTGTATTCTGTTGTGAAGCTGGTTTACCCTGACACGTTTCCAGTCAAGTATTTTACTTGCATAAACAAATAATTGTATAATATCAATATTTATTTCATTATAATTTGGTAGCAGTAATAAGTCAAAATCAAAATCAAATAAAATAATAATAATAAAACAACCAGTTGTCACAAGATGGTAGCAGGAGCCTGGTTACTTTCTACGAGTCTATAGATAATATTATTATTTTGAAAGAAATAAGTTTTATGATGTGAGTTAATTTTTTTTTAATGTTTGATATGTTCTATTATCCTACAAGCAAAAATTCATTATAATATATATTGACTTTATTTTTATTGATAATTGAAGGTTAAATGAGTTGTTTTTTTAAGTTATTTGTTTTCTATATATATTCGTGTAAAGGTGACGAAACGACTCGTTAATTATGTTTTTATTAATTCAGTAGTATGTGGTACGAGTGCTTTGTCTTGCATGTTGAAGTGCTTTGGTGCAGGTGTTTATCTTGAGGCGTCGCCAAGGTCGCGTCACGTCTTCGCACACGTCCTTTTTTTATTCTTGTCAGTCTATGTTGCGTTTCAGTCGCTAATGTAATGAGTTAATCGAGTAAGTTTATTATTTAAATTATGAGTTTTAGAACGATCGTTTGTATCTTGCGTTTAACACAGTAATATAACAGATTTTTCCTAGTGCTTCTCTCGTGACTTATTGTATCGGTGTTATTCCCAACTATTATGTGGATTATAATATTGTTTCTAAAAATAATTACAAGGTATGGTAGAGCCTCTTATTTTTCTCTCCAGTGGATATGTTGAGAGTTCTCATTTTTTTATCTGACTGGATACGTCGTTTTGTTTACAGTAAGCCATTTATTTAATAGGGGAACTATAATTATTTTATAGCTAATATTAAGTTAATGTGTGATTTTGTCTTCGTTCAATATGAATTTTACTTTCGTTGTTTGAACTCCTGGAGTTTGTTTATAAAAAATTTCCCAGCCAAGATGGAGTCTTTCGCAGCACAGTGCTGCCAACTTTGAATGTAGTACTTTCATACTGACCCAATGTTGTGGTGTGTTTACTTCTGACATTAGTAGTTCTCGACTATTATTTGTCATTTTCATTTTTTTTTTGGCTTGACTTTGATGTCCAGGTTAGGCATTTTTTCGTGTTTTAGTAAATCATGAGTAAATGTATTTTTTTTTGAGGGTTTTATATTTGTAGTAACCTAGTATGTTATTTAGGAGTTAAGGTGTGGAGTGTTATTTTTTTTAAAAACTTATTCCTGCTTTCAGTTGAAGGTCCACCATTCGGGTCCACTGTTAGCGAATTAGTGTCTTTAGGGTCTTTGACTCAGTCGATCGTGGCTTGATCACCCACTGATCCTAGTCTTGGAGTCCCTGGATTCTGTATGTCTGTATTTTCATAGGCCTATAAAAACATATCAAGTAAAAGTAATGTAATAACAGGTTTGTGCACATAAAATAAAATATAAAAAACCATGGTACCTAGTTTTAAGTTGTCGCGACAAGTCTTAATTGTTTGTATGTTAGTTTTGGGAATAAGTTTGGTTGTAGGGTTTTCCTAGTTGGAATTTTCATGTGGTTAGTAGTTTGCATTTGGGGTATGTATTTTCGTATATTTTTTTTTTTGGAGTCATTTGTTATCTTCATGTTTTATTTTCATGAGTTCTCGTGTACTTCATTACACGTAATTTAGGGTTTGGTGTAACAACTAGATTAATTTCAACACTGATATTTTTGTTTTAATTAACCATGTAAGATTGAGGCTATGTTTGGTAATTGTCGTTTAATTTGTCGCAAGTTGTTTTAGAGTTTTAAAATTTTTTTATTCCTTTTAACCTATAATTTGTGGTTATAATTTCATAATTTGCATATTCTTTATTAATATAATTCTAAATGAAATTTCAATTTTATAAGATTGCAGGTTTTGTTCGTGAGAGAACTGTTTAAGCATTATTTCTCGTTTTCATAATATTTCAATGTTTCTGATTTTTTTTGCAGATTGCCATATGTTGAAAAGTCTGTGGTTTCTTCAGTAATATTTAATTGATGTGATGTTTGTTTACTTTTCGTGTATCACCATTTGGGGCACGTTTTTCATAATCTAACCATGATAGGTATATTTTCTTGTTTTGTTGCCAGCGTTTAATAAGTTCTTTTGTAGCAGGTGGTTTTAATAATTTTAATGTTGTTTCCTTGCCCATGTTTTGTTGTAGGTCATCTTGGGTATGTATTTTATGTATTGATTTCTTTTCAGAGACATTTTGCTGTTTTCCTAATACGTTCATTTAATGTGTGTCCCAGTGCTTTTATTGCACGATTTAATAATTGATGTTATGAAGTTGTTTTATAAGTATTTAATCTCAGTATCTTTGAATCAAGTATTTGGGTTAATATTTTTTTTGTCTTGAGCTGTTTTTGGTCGATTAAATTTATTCCTCTTGAGCCGATTAATGGTTAGTCTTCGTTTAAATGTCATTATTTTGCATTTGTTTTGTTTTACTAATTTTGTTTCAGTGAGATGCAGTAAAAGGTTAGTGGTTGTCTTGTTAGAATTTTGTCGTTTTCTCTTTTGAATCTTTTCTTTAAGCACTATTATAAAGTTTTATAGTTTTGATACATTGTATGTATGTAATTTTTTTATTGTGGGAGTAAGTGACTTCCAGATGATATTTGGGTTGTGTTTTTAATTGTTTTGTCGACTTTGGTCAAGTTTAGCCAGAGAGCAAACTTTTTATTTTAGGCAGGTCCTCTGAGCCAGAGCCAGTGAGCCAGTGCCAAGTCCTGTTGAGAAGTGTTTAGGCTTCACCAGCACTTTTCATTTTTGCAGGCCTCAGTCATTTTTTTTTATCAAACCATATATCTGCCATGGAAGATCCAATCACTCATTTTAATAATAGTTTAAATTTAGGTTAATATATTTTGTGATTTTATTTGTTTTTAAATAATAATAAATTTATTTTGAGTGCTATCTTGAATTATTATTCTGTTGTTTGTCTTGCTAGTGTCATCTTTTAAAATAACATTTTAATATATCCGTTTTGTTTCTTGTCTTGTCATCCAAGACATATACGTACTTTTTTTGAATATTCTGTTTTGTAGGTTATGTGGTGAGTTCATGTGGGGATGTGGTGTGTTGTGTTGGTGTTGTGTGTCTTGTACATCTCTCCACACGACACAGCTATTTCACATGTGTTCCACACATTACACTGTGTAGTGTCATCAATTTAATCATTTTTCAAATTTGTGTTTAACTTTTTTTGAACTTAGGTACTTTTCCTGTGTGATTTGTGTACTAGGTTGTTGCTGTAGGGCATCTCTCCTGTGGGGTGTCTGCTGCATGGAGTTTGCTAGGGTGGTTGCGGCTTCGGCTCGGTGTTGCTGCGACTCACCGTTACAGCCATCTCTGGTGAATTTCGTGTAGTGGAGTTCTGCTTGGTGAGACTGTCTTATAGTGACACATTCTTCATTGTAAGGTATGGTTCCACTGATTTCTTCTCAAAAATTTTTCCTTTTAATAGATTGCAGGCAGTTCTTTTTTTTTATTCACTTCACCTTTGCTAAATCGTAACTTTGTTCATGTTACATTTTGTGTTAGTGGTCAAGCTTGCTTTTGCAGGTGCTAAATTATCTCTTGAGTGTCTAAGGTATGGGACTTAGTCATTCACCTTTGGACGACCGTTTTCTCTTTTTTTTTATTTTCAATTTTGTGTTGTTGCTGAATAAGCATTTTAAAGATTTTGGTTTTCCTTTTGTTTGGGCTCATGTTTATCTTCATGTGTTGTTTGAGCTGCAGTCTTCAGAGCGGTATCATAAGATCAGGATCTTAGTGACCAGGATTTAAGTAGGGGTAAAGAATCCCCAAGTTTTTTTTTTATAATAAGAAGGGGTAGAGAATCCCCAATTATGTTAATATGGAGGAGGTAGGAGAACCCCCCATTAATCTGAATAAGTAGGAGGTAAAGTCCCCACTATTCTGAATAAGCCGACGGTCATTTTATATGAGGTATGGTCCTCTTTTAAATATATAGTATGTAACTGGTTGTCCTGGGTACTTGTACCACCATTCTGTCCTGTTTGTTCTACAATCACACATTAAAAAAATGTTTCGGTATTTTGGTAGTCTGATCTTCGATTAATTTACACTTTAGCTTTGAGATTTTTCTCTCGCAGGTATGTGAGCATCCTACGTTCAGCTAATTGATGTTGATGTCGAGACCAAGTTTTCTATAATTTTCTTCAGCGAGCATTTAAGTATTTTTTTTATGATGCAGGGGTGAGTAGTCCCCATTTTTGTTTTAATTATTGTATGAAGAGGTGTATATTCCTCATTGAGTATTGAGTTTATAAGGATAATATTCTATTGTTTCTCAGTAAATATTTAGGTTTTATGCTCGTGTCTGTTCTGTATGATTCTTCGGCAGTATAATGATTTAATTTTTGATTTCTATATTTAATATAGTCTTTTCATTTGACATCATTAATTCTTATGTCTCTTTTTTTTGGGTAAATTGAATTGTTTTGATGACAACTTTTAAATATTTTTTTAAAGACGGTAGCGTCTGTTTTGAGGGGAGGAGTGTGTGCCGTTTCATGTTTCGGCACTCGTAAAATAGTAAAATTATTTTTGTTTTCTGTACTTAATAATTATTTTATATTGAGTCTTACAATGTTTACTTGTGTTTAATTACATTTTAAACCTAATTTAGTTTTTTAAATTTAATTTTATTAATGATATTAACTTTAAATTTTTTGTATTATATTCCATTAAGCACACAATTCTATTTTTTTGTTTGGCTTCAGTCAAAACCTTCCATTTGTTCGCCGGATGTTCTGTGCTAGCCTAAGAGTTTTTAGTAACGCCCGCCTGTCCGCCGTGTCCCGGCGTGCTGTCCACGTGATTGTCAGCAGTTGCTTGCAGTTTCTCCTCGCTTCTTCACGTGATTTCATATAAAAAATCTGTACTCTAGACCATTTTTTTTCCTAGAGCATTTTTTTTAGTACCGTCCACGCAACCTGGTGGCAGTTCGGTAAGATTCCGATGCTCCATTGTTTTATAATTACTTACCCGCTTCGTCCGTTGTTCTCGGCATTCGCCAAGATGGCTCCAGTCAGTGATGGTGGTTGATTAATGTACTTTTTCGCACCATAGGGTTTTTTTGGTAGACATCTCACTTAGAAGTGGTGTTTTATTTTGGTTTTAAAATATGACTTGAAGTTCAGTGTAAATTTCTTCAGCCTCCGATTTCGGTAAGTCACGAGAAAGCATGAGAGAGAGTGAGTGTATTTTTTTGTTGTTGCCTTTCTTTTATTTAATTTTTGTTTCTCTGCAACCTTATGTTGCAGGAGGTTAACGTTTTGGATCCTCTTCAAGTTCTTTACGTTTTGGGTTATTCTTTAACCTACCTTCAAACATTATGTATTGAATCTGTCCTGTCGGCCCGGGAAGCATGGTTATGCGCCGGCTGCTGTACAAGTTTTCGTCTTGAACTTGTCACGGATATTTCTCATCTTCAGCTAAGTCCGTTCCTTTTTTTTAATGAATTTTTATTATTGCTTGTCGTCCAAACGTTTCGTCACCTAACGCTTACAAAAGAAAAAGACTTTCGTCGCCTAGTGTTGGGCAAAAGATTTTAATTACCTAATGTTTCCAAAAAAGGGCATTAATTACTTAAATGAAGTATTTTTGTAATATGTTATGTTTTGTTCCTGAAGAAGTTTTTAATCTACATGTAAAGTTATAGACTCTATTAGTACAATCCTAATTATGGATATAACATGATATTTAAATTTATTATAAAAACTAAATAGCTAATATAAAGTAATTTTTAACATTATTAGCCTGTAATTTGGGTGCACCCTAGGTTTACTATTGATAACAAACATTCATTTTTAATGATAATTTTATGACTTTTGTTTACCTCTTCAGATGAGTCATTGTTTTTTTGTTTAGTTTAAATGTATTTTCTAACTAAATATATCACCACTAATAGATGAAGATACGTATGTTGTTGTCATTTACTAAACTAAGTTCCTCTGGACTTACGTAATTATAATTGATGAGGTGTATTCTGTTGTGAAGCTGGTTTACCCTGACACGTTTCCAGTCAAGTATTTTACTTGCATAAACAAATAATTGTATAATATCAATATTTATTTCATTATAATTTGGTAGCAGTAATAAGTCAAAATCAAAATCAAATAAAATAATAATAATAAAACAACCAGTTGTCACAATACGGATGTGACGGAATGGCCAACCGGTCAAGAGGTTGAGCACCTCATCAGTAAGCGACTACAAGCAGAAGCTTTAGCCAGGAGAAAACGCAAGAGTTCATCTAGAGTGAAGCAGTTCCAAGTTGGAGACCGAGTGCTTCTAAGAACAGCTCCGGTGAGCAAGAAATAGGAACGAGTAACGAAGAAGCTGTTTCTACTCTTCGAAGGCCCATATGTGGTAAGCAAGATCATACGTGGAAATTGCTACGAGCTGCAAGACCCTGTTACCAACCAAGTTGTGGGATGGTATAATCTAACACATTTAAGGGCCTACAACCAGCCCAGTAATCTGTAAAGATGTGTTTGGTCAGAGCTCATTAGAACTCATCATGTATACTACTGTGGAAGATAGCCTGAATGTACAGTTGTTGTATAGAATACATTGGATGGTCCTATGTAAATAGAGGACAGGACATCCTATAGTGCAAATGTGTGATGTTTCACATGTTATGCCAGCAATGGTAGTGCCAGCCATGAGATGTTATTTTTGCTGTTATTGTGTTTTGTAGTGTCTGTTGATACACTACACTGGCAGCCTACGAGTGTAAGGCCAGTTTGTCCAGTGATGAGGCATGGTGAAATTGTCCACCCACACTAGGATTTTATTGTGTGTAACAGTGTATAGCCAGAGAGCTATGTATACAGCATTGCATGGCGCTAGCACCACAGAGTTGGTGTCAACATTACAACATGTGCACACGAGCATGACCAGGTGTCAGCTGTGGAATTAAAAACAACTGTGTATCCTGTATGAATACCCACTGACATGTGTGAGAATAGCTATCATGACCAAGTGTAACAGAATGTGTTAGAATTCGCTGACCAGCTGATTGTCCACATAAGCAAGCATGCACACAGCATATCAAATAAGCCACATATCACTCTTGCAACTACGAAGCCATGCAAACCCTCTATGAACTAATTACCTTGTTTGCATCATCCATATGCTGAAATTATTGTAGCACTGATTGATGATTTTTAAGCTCACTTCAGAAGAATAAAATAAAATGAAAATTGCCATGAATTTGACTGTGTAATATCATGTGTAAAAAAAATTGCACCAATTTTGGTTATAATGAGTATTATGTTTGGCATTGTATCTTATATATTTATTTATAGTGAGCCATTTAAAAACACTTTGCTTTGAATGAATAAAAAACACTTGAATTTAAATTTGAATATTAAGCAGGAGCTTAATTTATTTTAAATTTGCCACTGAAAAGAAATACAACATGGTTGTATATACTTCACACGCTAATTTTGTTGTTGTCACACGAAAGTTATCATTTCTTGAAGTTTCAAACGACCTACTTGTTGGGGTCTATTCTTCTGGCTGTGATACAGAACATGGAACACTGGTGTCGCGAGCAAGAGGAAATGATTTTCTGTGCTACCCAGTTGTTGCCTGTGGCCAAAGTGTGTAACAAGTGTCAACAAAGTGTGATTAAATCAGTCAGACAAATATGTTGAAATTATAATTGCATATCAACAGAGAAAAGAGAAAAAAAAAACCTATTGAAACCTGCAAGATATGTGTTATGTGAAAACACAGTATGTACTGATGGTACAAAAAAACATATTAATACACTATTATTGTCTGCAAGTCTGCAGCATTTGAATTTAATTAATTATGTTATAAGATGAAATAACATGAGATGAATTTTATGAAATGAACTATTATTATTGTAATAATAAGTCATTTAATTGCATTGCAACTATTTATGTAGTCATAATGACATAAATGTGTAAATAATTATTGTATTATGATGTGTTAGAATATTCTTGTATATAATTTCTAAGTCCAAAAGCAAAATGTAAATAAGCCTTTACTTTAGTAAATTACAATTAGTAACTAAATAGTTTGAGAATTAATCTCAAGGCAACTTGTTATACTTGAGATAAAATAATATCAACTATTAATTATTAATGCAATATGAACTGTAATCACACTATTACTGAAATTAGTGGTAGTCAAATTAATTATGTTACCAGAAAATAACTGAAAATAATTGCTATGTCTATGAGCAAAAATGTAAACAAAAGAAATATTATCTAATATTTATAGCATGAATCTACTGTATGTTAGTACCGATACAATAACAATGGTACAAGATTACCCTGTAGGTCATGGTAAATTAAATATTAATAGGTTTAAGTTATAAACAAAACACATTAAACCCTCCTAATTTATATATATATATTTTTAATTGTTGGAATTAAGTACTTTTCCTAGTATTTTAAATGGTTATTTGTGGTTGAATGGTTATGAACGAGGTGACCCGAGGCTACGACTGGAAAACACAGATAGGACATTGTTGTTTTGAAGAAGTGAAATTTGCGAGTTACGCCCGAGCTATAGTTAAGGACGCCCGTGTAAGTGCGCCTTGAAAATGTGTGTGAACTAACCGCATATGCAACGACTGTATAAGGACCCAACTCCGACGTCCCACACTAGTCGTGGAACGTCCCGATGTCGGACCAGGAACACCGCCGTCGCCGTCAGCAGGCACTGTCTCGCCGAGACGTCGCCTCCCGCCAGCTGAGAGTGGTGTGTATTACGCCGCCCTTGTAGCAGTGCAGTCGACAGCTGGGATCTCGCGGCAGGTGGCCGTGAGACGGTTCGCCGCCCCGCCACCATGTCCCCTCCCGTGGCGCTGTCAAGGTCGCCCCGACTCGTTTCAGGGTGCTGTGCAGTAGCGCCTGACGCCGTGCTGGACCTGTACACAACAATGCAGGGCTTGCAATTGTTCTTTACATTGCATATTTTCGCTATCTTCACAATCGTAAGTACACTTACCAGTGTCTGAAATGTGTCCGTGCCTCGTAAGCCCTTCCAGACTGCCATCAACGACGGAGCAACGGAGAAAAACGTTGGAGTTTCGCGGAGCTGCGTGACGCAGGTCTTGACTGTACGACCGTTCAGCGAGAAATGATCGCGCGACACAGTGTCGTCGCGGATTGGGTGTCGCTTTGGCGCGAAATTTTCCCTCCCTCCACTCCTGCTCCTAGTTCAACCGCCGTGCGCTTTGTTTTTTTTTTAGCTCGCACCTGCTGAGGGAAAAATAAAATATAAAAAAGACGTTTGCTCGCCAACCGCCAATTTATCGCGTGACCAGAATTGACTGAAAGAAAAGGTTTAGATGAACTTTTGAAAACCCCCTAGACTTATTAGAAGGATCTTTCACAAAACTTTATCTGGGACAGCATTCTGTACGGGTACATGGTACCGCGTACAGCAACATAAGACTATTTATTAATTGTTTTATTAGCATATATGTATTTCTTTATTAGTTATGATACTATGTTGTTGTTTAACCTTCTAATGTAATATGTCGAACCTGCAAACTACGGAACTGTCATGCTACAGCTTAGCATTCATAAACATTGAACTGACTATACTACCATCAAACCTAACCTGATTCCATATTTAACTCATTGTTGTAATTTCACTTCTGTTATTTATTGTAATTTTTGTCTCACCACAAGTATTTTATATTTAATAGTGTTTACATTGTGTTTTGAGGTGATTGTTAATCACCCACATTATTTTATCTGTTCTTGGCTGCATTGTTTACAGCCGCAGGCTATCTTGTAAAATAGCATACCGCCGTGGGCGGAAATGCGTCCGTGAATTATGTTATGTAAAAAGAAGTACAAATAGGCGTCTCTTCGTTAGGGCCTAGCCCGACGCCGACCTTATCTAAATTAGCATTTTTGGCATAATCTTAAAAGATCAAGTAAATTCAGTGACTTAATATTAATTGTTATGGTGATAGCTACGAACGTGAGTGTTTGCAGCAATATCAGGCAGTAAAAAGATAAGTTACCAACAAATTAAGTTGAGGCTTATGCTATAAGCCAAAGGTAGCCATCGTGATCTTGGTAGCGTCCTTGGTACGGACTTTTATGCGATGTTAATGTTGAGACTGATGATTATTGCAAAGTTAATTTCCCATATTAAGTTCATTTTTAACATCTGATGGAACAGTATTATAAATTAATATTTTTATTTCAGTGTCCTTTAACGTTCATTCTACTCAGTGGTCTTAGAGCAGAACTCCTGCAAACCCTGAGCTACAGCCGAGGTGAAAACATTATATAATAAATAAATTCTAAGATATTTATTTATTGCACTTAGATTTTTTTTTAACACTGAGCTACGATAATTTTAAATAAGTTGAAGAGTTTGAACACTGAACTGTTTATCATACATGAACTTTTGAGCGATGATAAGTTTAAATTGGCGAACTTTTGGTTGAATATAAATCTGTGCCTACGTATATCCTGAAAATTAAACAACATAAAAGTAACCAGGAAAGCCACAATAATCCATATCAACCCAGAATTTTATTATTATCAATCTACACCATATTTACTTCCCCTTAGTAACACCTTTTAATTACAGGTTATTCGCAGTTGAAGTGTTATGTTTTGTGTATGTATTTGTTTATAGTTAAGGGCATGTGTTATCGTTGTTGTCGTTTTGTATTTAATTAATATGTGTTATGTTCCAATCACAAGCCGCATACATCTGAATCATTAAAATTAATTATTATTCGTTAATTCATATATTCTTTTTTTTCATGTATGTGTTCAATACTCATAATCAACATAATAGACCTGTTTGGATGGTATAGCAACGGCGCCCAATTCACCAAAGTTATATGTATTTAGCTATATTACTACCATTGGGAAACTAATACTATTGTAGCACACTTCTACTTATATACTTATAAGTACTATAGTAATTGTTATAATACAATACATTCCATTATACATTACATTACATTACACTACTAATGAGAACTGTCATATTTGAATCACGTTAGATGACACGGACTATACAATGTTCCACAAACGTGTAGTTAACCTTCCAGGGTTAAAACCACGTGTTACATTATTGTAACACAATCGATATTCCTTAATTCTTAATATATTATTTAAACATCAAGAAAAAATAAACATTTCGTTAGTTATACCAACAACCTAATTAAATTGAGAAAATGATAATTTTTTAGAGATGCTGTATATGCCATAGTAACTTTAGACAAAAACATGAATTTTTTCTTTGTTTACAAAATGTAAAATCATAAAGAAACGGCCATGATGGTTTAAAAAGACACTCAATATTAACACAGAAAATTATTTTATTACATGATTATAAAATAACAGATAATTTCAGATTATTGTGAAGTAAAAATACTAAACCTTACTAAAAAATTATGTTGGCCAAATTAAATAGCACCCAAAAAAACACATAATTTCCCAAATAGAGTTTTTGTTATCATTCGACACTAAGGCATATTGCATTAATTTCATCATATCAATAGAAACAGTCACCTTTACTGTTAAAAACTTTTAAGTCCAACTTTGCCCTCTAAGATTTGATACATATGGGAAATATCCGGTACAGGAAATTACACTCACTAAAAATATGAAAAGAATGCTAGAATATATTAAAAATGCATTTGAAATAATAACTTTCTTATCTTACTCATAAAAAACACTTAAATTGTTTTGTGAGCTAGGATTTTGTTTGTATAGTATAATATTTTATTTTTACATATCACTGATTTTGGCAATGTAATATATCATTATAAAAAAAGGATTGCACGATTCTAAAATTCATATAATGTGTGCTCTTCTCCTTAGAGAACGAGAACGAAATACGTACTCCCCTCACGAAGTATTAGAAAATTCTTAGTTATTCGGAAAATTTTATGTTACACATTTTTAAATATAATATCTCCAAAGGGAGTTGGCTCAAAATGCAGAACTGAATATATCAACAAAAAACTATGCATTCGAATAGTGGCGACTGTACAAGGAAAACCATCATAAGCAATTTCAAACTACTGTTTATTTTGCCACCATAACCAAGACTATACAATTTCTTGACCGAAACTACCATTCTGTGAAGTAGATATATGTCCCAAGAAGGCAATGTAGTAAAAAAATATTATAAATTACTTCGGTACACATTTCTACAATGTTACAGAAAATCGCATATTGCCTGGCGCCAGGATTTTAAAATAATTTTTATTTACGAAAATGGATCCATAATAAAATAACTAGCAAGGAATAAAAAATATTATTATTATAAGCCAATATTAACAATTACTAAAATTTACAAATAATAAAAAAAATAAATATACAAATCTAAATTTTCTTATTTGGGGACACAATAATAATTAACATCTCGACAGGCGGTTTCGCTGACTGACATTAATACTATTCTTCTGGGTGTGTGGGGAGGGGGGCCAACTAGCTTGTTAACGCATTCTTCAGGGAGTATTGACAAAAGTTTCAAACCAACGAAAATCTTGACTTCAAACTATACTGTCGCATAATCTCGCAACTAAGTTCATGTCTATGCAGAAAACCAAAACCAGCCGACTACCGCCAGTAGTATTGGATCAGACAGTACTCACCAAATCAGTCCCTCAAAATTGCGAAAAACTTTCGCAAAGAAGTTGGTGATTTTCATCATCGATACCAAGCTCTTTAAAAAAACACAAGAGCCAAAAGTTTTATGTCTTGCTAGGCCGAGCCTTCGGGCTTCCAGGCCTCCGCCTCGAGCACAAACACTTTCGCGGACTGAAGGTCCGACTTACGCCGCGGCCGATTAGCGAATGCCACAGTTGAGCACTCCTCCGTCTATTCGCTCAACCTTCCCCACCTCCGCTTCCTGATGTCCCAAGCTAAACACCGGAGACGTGCTTGCACACAAGCTAACACCGCTACTCCAAGAACGCGTGTGTCCACGCTCGACAAGCCAAAGCGCGAGCCATCGTAGAGCTTTCCGCAGTACAGCAATCAATCGTGTACGTCCTGCATCAAAAACCACCTATCGTGGCCCATCGTACATAGCGTAAATGTTCACCAAAGCATTTTTATCTCGTTGTACTGGACACGGCGCCTAATGTTAATGTCAGCGAACATGCCTAAGAAATTTCCGCCTGTATTTCAATTTATAAATCAGTGTCTTTTACACTACGACATATAAAATATATAAAAGTGTATAATTAAAAAGTGCACTAAATATTAAATACAATTTTCATTTTAAGTATTAAATTTACAGCAAAAACTCTGTTTCCCCATCAGGCCAGGGGACTGGCCACAGTATATTAAATTTGAATTCCTTAGATAGACATTCATTAAGAATGCTAGCTTTACATGAAGCAATTAAGATGTAAAATACAAATAAAATTATGTTTGGAAAAAGTTGACTCAAATAATCGTTTTTTTAGTGATAAATCTCTTATGAGTTCAGTTGAAAAGACATTTTAACAAAGTAACAACTTGGGCATATAATACTAAAATTTTAATGCCATAAGCCTTGAAAATAATAAATTATTACATATATTGCATACGATAAGATGGGGTTAAGTGGTGTTGTAGTAAAAACATGCATATATAATTTTCACGCTGTTTTATTCCTTAGATTTATTTAAAAAATGTAAAAAGGATAATTATCTGTAAGAAAATATTCCTGTTTAAATTACAACTGTATATTTAAAAAAAACTAATTTGAAACAAGTTTTTATTTTTGGGAGTGTAAGTTTTAATTTGGATATTTTTTTCATTACTTGTAAAACTTTTTTTAATGTGTGTTTTATTTAAAAAATTTTGTTTGTTTACCAGCATTACCTTTTATTTAAAAGCAAGTAAAATTTTAGAGCCGTACCCCTCTTAGGGTAAAAAAGAAGTATTTATTATATATTTGTTTCTGCCATTGTCATTCCATGGGCTTTCTTTGTGGTTTATGCAGTTGTGTTTATTTTAGTATATTTTATTTGTCCTTGTTTTCATTACTATTTAATTTGGGTTGGAAAGTTTAATTTACTTTTTTACCGCTTGTTTTTATTTCCCTCTCATTTCGCACATTTGTTTATCTCGGGTTGGCAATAGCGCCGACTGGCAAAAAGATTTTTATGCATATATATATATATATATATTTAATTTTTAACTATTGTTTAAGTTTGTAACTTTTGTAAGTTTGTAATATATTAATTATTTTCTTTTTTTTTAATTTTCTTTTTGGGGCGCAGATTTCGGTTTGATCCGTTTATCATATGTGAGTTTTTATTTATATTAGTCTTCTTCGTGTGACATGCGACACCAGCGCTCAAGCGCAGCGGTGGCAGAGAGAGTGACTAAAGAATTAGTCGACTAGCGCGCGCCGAGTGTACGCATCGGCTCCGCCTACGAGTCAGAACGGCGCGAGTGAAATTATCGAGGGGCGTTTATAATGTTCGCAGGCTTTCACGGCCATTGTCTGAAGTAGCTTGGCTTCTGGGTTGTAGCCGTGTCCTTCGGCAAATAATTCACTGACGTTTCTGTCGACATTGCAGTCGCCATCATCAGGGAGAAGGTCAGTAGGTAACTGCTCCCTGATGATGGTGACTGCACGGTCGACCGAAACGTCGGTGAATCATTTGCCAAGGACACGGCTACAACCCAGAAGCCAAGCTACTTCTCGAGGGGCGTGTTTTATCGTTCACAGGATATGTCTTTAAACTTTTCGGAGCTGAGGCGCGTTTATGATTTTTTGCGTCTGTGGTGGCTGGGTGGCGTGCGTATTTTTCTTCTGTCTGCATGTCATGCAGTTAGTGTGGGCCAACTTGACTTCGCCCTGGCTCTGCTCGGCGGCAGCCAACTCACAGGTGCTGAAGCGTGAGGCCGTAAGAAGAAGACGGGCTATGCAGCAGTTCATAAGTACGCTCTACGGGACGCCAACAACACTGAACAACAAGTAACTTCTCGCGCCGCAGTTGAGTCGAGTGTCTGCCTTGGACTGTTTGAATGTTTCCTGAGTGACGTCATCTACTTGAATCATTGAACCTCTACAGCGTAGTACACCTTCCCTTTGGTGGATTAAGGACTGTGTGCATATTTCACGACTAATTTTCCAGGAGATTTAATTTTTAAATTTTATTTTTGATGGCCAGCCTATAATAAGATGTAAGAGGCGAATCTCGATTAAGCACACTGGATTTAAATTTGTCATTTAGCGTGTCTGCGCTCTTATAATACGAGCTTTATAAACTATAAATATTTTATTGTGAATTAATCCTATATTGTAAATTTGGCATAGTTTTAAGCTCATAGAAATTTGCTTCTATGTTAGGCCCCCTTTTTTTGATACGATCTCGCGCGTGATCAATTTGAACTTCTCTCATTTGGTCTACGCTAAATTAACTTTTAAAATTTGCTATATTTTACTTGTAATTTCTGTTTTGATTGTACATGTGCCATGTACATTGCCAAATTCGTATGTTAGTTGGTGCGCGCTTCGCGGGTGGTAAAACAAATTTCATTAATTTAAATAGTTTGTTGGTTGCAGTTTTTTTTTTGGTTCAATTCTCACTGCTATTCGCGTGGTCTAAATTTTGGATTTTTTTGCTGCACACTTTGCCCACTCCCGCCGTATTGTTTTATTTTTTATAGAGTAACGGCCTAGTCGGGAGAGCGGGTCACTGTATGGAACAGTGGCCGGAATTTTACCCTCAAATTGAATTTTTTTTTAATTTTAAAATGTTTTAAGTTTGATACACTAGGGTAGTCAAGGTTCAATATTACTTTAAGTAGAAAATATTTTCATGGTATGATTATGTTTGAATATGAAATAAATATTTACCTGCTTTACCATTTTAAACTACAAATTTTTGGAGCAATTGTTTTTTTTTTTTTTTTTTTTTACGAATTTTTCATCCGCAGCATACATTGTATTCCCCACATGTATTCATTTATGTTTGTGGCAAAATAGTTTAAAAAATACAGGTGTTTTATAGTGTACTAGATGACAAGATAAAGTAAATTCAAATACTCTTTTGATTGTGCTTTTTATATGCACGCTAACAGAAAAAAAACTCGACAAACTAAAATTTTCTTCCACATTGATCTTTTTTTTTAAGGCAAGCTACGGAAAAGAGGAAAGTGGCTGTAAAAAGGGATTGATTTCATGACGATTCTCCCCCGTGTTCTACGTAGAACCTTTATATATGTAGTGGTTGAGGATTTCTTTCCCTCGCTTCCACCTCCCGGACCTGCTGAATATTCCACGCCCAATGCGAAGGAGGTGGCTCGGAGAACGCAAACAACGCAGGCCACTTCACTGGAGTTTAAAATTGGATTTTTAAACGTTCTCACCCTCTTTTTCACCCTTTTCCAAAAATATTCTCCTTTGCACTCCCTCGAAATCTTCTTCGTATTTGTAGAGAAGTCTTTATTCCTCTCCCTTACGTGTTATTTCCTTAACTGTTGGGAAATACATCCATTTTAATCCTAATTTCCACTTTTTTTTTCGCGAAAGTCGCGTTTGTATTAAGTCACGTTTGTAGTTCAACGCACCTGTAAATTGTCTTAATTTTAAAGATATTATAGAGTAAAATATTTTTAAATCTACAAATTGCAGAGATCGGGTTGAAACTTTATTGTTAGCAAAATTACACCATCACACACAATAGCACAATGTTATATAAATACTACGTTAAATAACTCAAAGATACGCTGTGAAGTTTGTTTTATGTTTCTTTGATTGAAAGAAGGAAACTCAAAAACTAAAGAACTTATATTTAAATGTCGGTAAATATGTAGAGTCGCGGTATATGCGAAAACAATGCTAAAAATCCAAAAATACTTTTATTATATGCTCTTTCACTTCCTCTTTTCAAATAAACCAGCGGAGATAAGAAATTCCAAATACTTTAGGAGATATCGAATTTTTTAATTTTCATCACAATACCTGTGTATTCATGCGGCGATTACCATTGTTTCTGGTTTACGAGTCACGTGACAGTTCCGTGATTGGCCAGTAATCAAATGAACCAATACGTGATTATTTATTTATTTATTAATGTTCCGTCGGAGGTATCGCGACGTAGGTGAACGACTACATCATTTCCTTCTAATGGCAAAGGAAATGTACCCGCCTCCAACTTAGGTGGGTTTTTAACGTTTCTAATTTTAAAGTATTATTTTTTATTTGGATATTGTTGCGCAAGTATTAAGTAACAAAAAAATTTTACGTGAGTTGTTAATGTTCATCATTTGTCCGGGTTTGTTAGGTCAGGTCAGTTACATTATAAATACTTTAAAACTAAAGAACCATTGAAATTAGATCATATTATTTTTTATGAACGCTTAGTTTAAAAGTATTCATAATGTAACTGATCTAACCTAATCGACCATTTTAGTTCCTACTGTTCATACTTTATCCCAGTTTGTTTGGTCAGGTCAGTTACATTATAAATATTTTAAAACTAAACAGCCATTAAAATTAATTCACATTATTTTTTATGTCCGCTTAAATTTAAAGTATTAATAATGTAACTGACCTGACCTAATTGACCATTTTGTTTATTACGCATTCACGAACACACGGCAAAATAACAAAAATGGCAACGGTCCAATGTTTGTACAGGTGATGTATTGCAAAATTAAAAAATTCGATATCTCCTAAAGTATTTGGAATTTCTTATCTCCGCTGGTTTTAATGAAAAGTGGAAGTGAAAGAGCATATAACAAAAGTAATTTCAGATTTTTAGAATTTTTTTTCGCAAATACCGCTACTCTACATGTTGAAAATTAAAAAATTCGATATTTCCTAAAGTATTTGGAATTTCTTATCTCCGCCGGTGGATTTGAAAAGAGGAAGTGAAAGATCATAGAATAAAAGTATTTTCGGATTTTTAGCATTTCTTTCGCATATACCGCTACTTTACATATTTACCTAAATGTCTATATGTTTCCATAAGATTCACCAATATTTAAATATATAAAAGGAAAATAAGTTTTTAAAGTGATTATTAAAACAGCAACCATAAAAAATATCATAAGCATAGCTTGGGCATTCGTACGAAAATAACTAAATGTATTAGTAATGGTTTTATTGGTAACGTGATTAGAAGCAGTGGTAGTACAAGCAGTTATAGAAAAAGATATTTCATTATTTTAAAAATTTCAGCGTTGGGGAAAATTTAACTGTATATCCAGGTCGTACATCTTTGTGACCAGAGTCACTTACAAATTGTGTCTCACGTCCGTATAAATGATAATGAGCCCATCATATTTGCATTCCCTGTTGTAGCCATCTTCACGGGCGACAAGCAACTGAATGTCTGGTGTTCTGGCACAATATTTACATATGCCCTTACCAAACTAACCTGTGGTTGGCACCCGTGGGCGTCCATGATTGGAAGCGGGTTTGTGTAATCAGTATACGTCTACTTAGTGGGAGGCTAATATGGCTTATTTATGGATGGTAACCGTTCATGAAAATGGCGAGACAAAGAATATCAGATAGGAATTACCTAATCTGCTGTCATCCTCTCTGTTGAAGTTATTGGAGTGTATATAAGATTCAAATGGTTTCTCTGATTAATATGTAACTGTAGTTGGAAATATTTACAAAGTGTTGAACTTGGTCAAAGTTAATTAAATGTGCTTTTTCATTGCAGTGTTGAGCTATAACTGACAAATTTCTGGTGCATTTGATGTCTGATATACGACTTCTCCTGTAAAAGGAGCCAGAAGCCCAGAAGTTTACTTAAGGCTAAGATCACATAGAAAGTACGTGTGTTTTCTTAAAACTCAAGTTGGAAGGCTACGACCAACTATGTTTCAGGTAGTGAAGCCGTTCTTCATTCCTGTTCATGTTCAGTTAGTCTAACGTACAGTACTGGATGAATACATAACTTTTCACCGTTTCGTCTACATATGCAAAGTCAGAGACGGATCTTGCTGAAATCACAATAGCGCTAAAGATGCGATAGCAAAACATCACGTTTCTGTGTACAGGCAGTTTGTAACCGCGCGATAAACAAAAATAATATTTTGCATATAAAAAGCATGTATTTAATTTTAGAAACATTATTGTTTGACCTCACCGGGACACAGTTTACTTTATTAAGATACAGAACAGGAAGTCATAATTTAAAAAATTTTGGGCCCATTATATTTTTTTTATTTCCAAGACAAGGAATCAAGAGATGACCTGAAATTGATGACGAATAGCTGAATTTTATTGCCTTCCCATAGGAAATCTTTTAGTTTAAATTCCGTATTATAATTAATTGATTTTGAAACATATAAATTTAACGATGAAATTTTGAAGTATTTTTCTAACATTTTAATACATTATGATAATTGAAAAATCTTAAAATTAAATGTCTCGTAAAAATGTTTAAATAAGAAACGACGATTGTAGAATATTTTGGTTCCGACTGGGACAGGCTGCAGGCTGTGAGCCGGGAGCCCACCGCCATATTGGATTGTGACATCACGGGGGTCATCTTAGATGGCCTTGACCATAAAAATATTGCCAAACAATCCTCATAATTTGCCAAAATTTGTCCAAATTTCACCCAAATTCGCCAAAATTTTCAGTTTTTGACGTGACGTCTAATAAATCGATGAACGCCGGCTGCACGCACGAAAAAGTGTCCCACTACGGATGTCCCACTACGGATGTGTCCTATTTGCTCATTGTACGCATGCGTGGCATCTCTCTTCATGCTCATTGTAGGGCCTACGCATGCGTGGCATCTCTCTTCCACTCGATTGGAACGACCATCGATTTGACTTTTCAATAATATTTTCGTCGTTTCAATTATTAATATTACGTAATTTAACGATCGTCCACCGATTTTCAGCACAATCGGTACAGTTATTCAAAAGTAATGTTGAATATTCAAATACGTTTTGAACCAACAATGGTGTTTTACAGTTACACATAATAATTCAAAATACAACCGGGATCTTTTGCACAATGTTTTAAAAATATTGTAACACATTATAAATAAGTTTGGTGTATTTGGGAAGCGTATTTGTTATGATAAAATCGAGTTATAAAAACGAAATAATATTATTCCCCTACCGTGAACAAAATTGTTATAAATCTATATATAACATCTAAAACTATAAATAATCGAATATGGTCTCGTGGCTGAGCGATTAGCGGCGCTATCTTCTAGTTGTAAGGTTGTCGCTTCGAATCCCGGCAGGTGCGAAATTTTTTTTTGTACTTGTAAAAATAAATACGGCGAACGTAACATTTTAAAATTAATAAATATATTTGAATAATGATTGCAAATAAAAGTAAATTTATTAATTAAATTGTACATTTCATTTCACTCCTTTGTATCCATACAAAATAGTGATAATTCAATAAAAATGATTCAATGTTATTCATAAAAGTATGCAGAGGTAGATTTTATCATACAAAAGATAGAAAAATTTTTAAAAAAAATTCTTCCTCAAAGAATATAATATTTTTAATACCTAAATGGTTTGGTTGCAAAAACTTATTACGGCTCAGTCTCAGGCCGAATATGATATTTCCTTTTCCTGGATCAATCATTTCATCAATGTTTTGTTATGACGTTGTCACGTTAAACTATCGTCCGTAAACCGACTTTACAGACAACCAATTTTTTTTAGAAAAAATAAATTCCGCCAAAAAATATCAAAGAATTCTGGCTTGTGCTAGATTTCTATCCTTGCTCACCAAAGAAGAAGTTTACAAGCTGTCGGAAGATTTTTTTTTTTATTTTGAAATTTAAATTTTTTTTACTATATTCATTATTCTTTATTATTATTTTATTCTGTAATTTTTATATTATTTTCATTTTTTTCAATTTATATTTATCTAGATTTATGAAAATGTGTGTTACTTTTTTCCGTGTTCTCCTGATTATTTCTGACGATATATTGTTTATTTTCTCCGAGTGCTCCTGTTATTCCTGGCTAGACATCTGCTGATGTTCTCCTAGTGCTTCAGGTTAGTTCTGAAATTGATCTCAGCATGAAAAATATTTTACCTAGTGTGTCATGCAATTTTTTTCAGAGTTACCTACATTTAATTAGTGAGTGTCCGTTACTAAATCAGCACTTAACAATATTTTTGTCAGGTGTAAATCAAACATTAATATCATTACTCAGTAAAATAATATGTATTAAGATGGCTCAGAAACACAATAATTAAACACGAACTTCCTTCTCCTTGATAACTAGCGAAGCCCTCCTCTTGCGATCGAGAGAGAGCATCCCACATCCCACATAAAAAAAATATATTTGCCACTGTCAACACTTGGCGCCATCTTTTTTTTGAAAATCAGAACTACTTGCGTTAAGTTTATTGTATGATATGAATAACTCTCTATATGAAAAATTAAAAAAATAATTCTATTTAAGTTATTGATTCAATTGAAACCTTTAAATTTGCTGTAAATACTGTACCTTGATAAAAAATTATAAACGACATGAGAGGAGCGAGTGTATTTTGGGTCCTTGCCAAAAACCATTTATTTGCAGTCAGTATCAGAAATCCTTTGGTAGAAGATATTTCTTGAATAGACATTGCAAGACCTGTACAACTAAGGCGAATAAAGATAAATAAGAAAAGGCTACAACACCGAGGAAGAGGAACGATGGCAAATATTATACGACTATAATGATTAAGAAAAATGTAAAAATTCTATTGCTAAAAATACTATCTTAGGTCACGATAATTATTCAAAATTTGTAACTAACGAAGAAAGTAGCAAGTTCATGAGAAATTAAAATATATTTATACAAAATTCTAGTCGTCTCCATGAAAATGCGAACAACGGAGATGACCTGAAGCTGAAAAGAATAAAGACTGTGATGAAACATCTGAAGCAGACATGATCATCGAGGACTGTGTTGATGTACATGAAGCTCACAAATTCGAAGACTATGATGAAGTAATGAGACCAAAACGTTGGAAACGAGGTGTTAGTATAAATTATTCTGACCAAGCCGTTGACGAAAGTGACCATGAGGCTGATGATAAAATGGAAGACTCCAGAGATCTTAATACCATTTATTATAAACATGCAAGGATGATTACAGCAGAAGAGATTAATTACGCATCATGGGAAGATCCTTACATATTGATTGGCAGGTTAAGACTTCTACATCTTCGCTTTGTGCAGGAAACTATTCGTACATCAAAGAAGTATCCTTCATACTTAAAGAACTAAAAAATGGTAGGCTACATACAATAATGACCTGTTTTACCTGCTTGTGTATGTAAATGAAAAGTAAATGAATTATTTGGTTTCAAAAATGATTGTTTATTCTCGAAATCTAATTTCTATCTAATGCCGAGTTTTCTTAATACAATTTCTAACTTAAAGATGTAAAAATCATCACAATTGAAAGAAAATATGGAGAGTAATATTATTCATAAATTCAACCCAATTTTGATAAAAGAAATGCAATTGAAATCATTTGGAGTCAAATTAAAATGGAGCAGTCGGAACTCTTAAGCAATTGGAGCACTTGGAGCAATTGGTACTGTTGGCGCTGTTGGAGCAATTGGAGCATTGGAGCACATTGACTTTTGAGCCAATGACTGTTGGAGCCAAAGACAGTTGGAGCACTTGGAGCATTTGGAGCTGTTGCAGCCAAAGACAGTTGGAGCTAAATACTGTTGGAGCCAAAGACTTTGGAGGCAAAGACACATGTACTTTTCTTGACGATATCAAGCAAAACATTATAAATCAGCTTATGATGAATTATCAATGTACGGGCCTTTAGATTGTAACTTGTGGCTGGACTGCATGAATGGTAAACCATATCCGGTCGAGGACCAAGTGAAGAAGTGCGCTTTCAAGACCGTGAATACTCCCATTTACAATTCTGACGATGTGAAGCAGTCTGTTAAACACAGTATCGACAATCTTTGTCGAGAACAAAAGGGCTATGTAGGAAAAGGATTTCGCTGATATTGTCTTAAGTAAACCGATTGGAACTGAGAATTTGTCAGTTTAAGCCAATGCAGAACTAAATATTTATTAGATTGCTAACTTTTGCAAGTGCTCCTGTGGTAGAGTAGAAATTATGATCTAAATTGTATTTGTAAAAAAAATTCGAGCCTGTCACTTTTATGTTAAATTGACGTGATATTTAATTAATTTTTTTTGCATCAATCAAGAATTTAACCAAGGGCAGGAATCCATCGAATCAATCAGTATTTGGTTGCAGATTTTTTTGCTCATTTTTGAAATTTTTTCCCGAATTTATAGCCAAATAATTACGAATTTCCAAGATGGTGTCCAAATTTCAAGATGGCGGGCGCTACAGTAATATATGAATATTACACTCTAGCGGGTTAAAATTAAACTAACATGGCAACAGTGCACTCTAGTAGACAAAAACAAGATGGCGGCCCCCAGACAACAAAAGCAAGATGGTGGACATGAGGTCATAATGCATTGTCATTAGTGGTGGGAGGTCAATCTACCGGTAGCTTCGTGGAGGAAGGATCCATCGCCATTATTAATCGAATGACCTTGCCGGGTTCGAACTAAGTACTTAATGATGTAAGTGCATTTTTAAAATAATATTTTATTAAAATTTTATTAAGGACTTATTTTAATTTGTTTTTAAACATTTTCTAATTTTTCTGATAATAATTATAGATTTTCAAGATGGCGGCTGCAACGATAATTGCAACGGTAACGTCAACTTTACAATAAAATTTTAAAAACTGTAACTAAGAATTCTTTAAAATTTATTATAAATTAATTACATGTATACTCTTGCCGGGAATCTAACCAATGACCAAAATCGATTAAGTATGTAGTAAACGTTTGAAGTAAGCAATTATTTCTATTTTTTTAATTTTTGTTTTGTTTTTTGGTCACATATTAAGGAATTTTAATTGTTACGATAAGGTCAAGGTCAAAGTCATCTAAGATGCCCGCTAGAGGCTTATTGGAGACTTGTGGATACGAACTTTTAGCCTTTTTTCGGAGTTTTGGTACTTTTAAAGTTAAAAGTCTTTTGACGTTTTTTCGAATTCCGAAATTTTGAATTTTGGAGAAATTAAGCAGGAAATTTAAACTCACAATGTGAATTTTCTCCTCTAAATAGATAAAAAAAAAATTAATTTTTTTCTAAATTATTGTTGGATTTTTTCCCTAAAAAAACTGGAAATTAGAGGAAATTTCGGTCAAATTATAGGCATTTTGGGAAAATTTTGTCAAATTTTGATGGTCAAGGTCGATTTCATCCAATATGACCGCCGTGACGTCACAATACACGGTGGCGGTCAGCTCCCGGCTCCACAGTCTGCAGCCTGTTCCAGTCTGAACCAAAATATACTACTGACGATTACCTGTATTTTAAAAATGCCTTACATAATTCACATCGTTTTTAAGAAGTCAATGCGCTCTTAAGACCGTTGGTGATAATGGTTTTACGTATTTTACGCAATAATTTAAGGAGTGTTAAACGCGTGATATGAAAAGGGTTTTGTTAAATGTAAGAATCTACTTCGTAGGGTTATGCATAAAGGCTAAATTTGATGCCACAACTTTGATACACGTAGGGATAAACGTCGTGTGATTAAGCGCAGTAGCTTAAGCCAACGAAACTTGAAGAATACTGGGTGCTCAATTCAAAACTTCTTGGACACCACTGGGTGTTCTTCACATCGGTTTTGAATTGAACACGGGACACTCGCATACCGTCCATCGAGAATCGAAATGTATTAATATGTTATTAACTAAGTGTCTGAGTGGATGGCCTGCAAGCCTAGTTCAGTACCATCTTACAATTAGCTCAAACCCCTTCGCGCTTACCTCGCTCGGGATTTTAGACATCGGAAACCCTCGGCTCCGTTGCAAGCGACACGGCGGTCAACCCTGAGTTCGATATTGGCGTCGAGGTATCGCCACCCCGATCGCTCGTAAGGGCGCACCGGCGTTTATTATCACTGCAATGCCGTGGGCCAAAACATCCCTTCCGGCCCTGGCGGTTATTGGAGCAGTGGTGTGGGGTGACGGGTTGTGGCACCTACAATGGGCTGAGGTGATTAGGAGGTTTCTGCGAATACGATTTTTAAATCGATTGAAGTATCGAATTATTCCCGAATATAAACAGAATCTTTTATTTTTACAATTTTCAGGAGTCAATTTTATTTACAAAAGAAATAAACTAAATAATCCTGTCAATGCATTTTCTTAAAACAATACGATTTAAGTTTTAAAACTGTTTTGTTGATTTCACTTATTATGTACATAAACATACAGGATTATTTAAAAAAAAGTATCTTTTTTGTTACATATTAAATATGATGTTGCAAAAATAGATAATTTTTTTTTCAATAATATATCTTAGATTTACACATGTTAAATTATTTCAATTTAAATTTGGTCAATGAGACCTACGTGGTGTATATATTGGTAATCAATAATTTAATGTGTTTTTTTTATTGTAAATACCGAATAAAAATCACAAAATATTCACAAATATTGAATATCAAATGATTCAGGAAAATGGGATATCAAACGATTCACGAATGTCGAATATTTTTCGAATGCTCGCAGACCCCCCTAGTTATTAGTGTCACAAATGTACCACCGGCTTTCTGTGGTGGAGGAGGTTTTCTGGCGTCGCGACGACCGCCGTCCATCGACCCCCGCAGGCCAAGTCCATTACGACGCCGCCGCCGTCTCGGCGGGGCTACACACGTGACCCGGCCAGCGACCGCCATCTCGCTTCATTTACATGTGCGTGGCGTCGCACTCCCGACCACTCACACCCCCCCCCTCTACCCCTACCTTCTCTGGCCACAACCTGCTGATTGCCCCGTCGGATACAAGCCCTCAAACGTCCAAACACCCCTCTCTCCCTCCCTCCCTCCCCAGGCACTCGCCGCGAATTTCAATTCTCAGCCCACCTTTCCCGCTCTCCCCCAACGGTGCAATTATCGCGACACGTTTGCGACCCCAAGGTGATAAATTCCTTCGTTAGAGGCCGCTGAATTGGGTCGTTGTTATCGGAAGGGGGAACTGGAAGCGAAAGGCTTCGGGAAAAAAAATGTGTGCGAGACTTTGAGTACTCGCCAGAGATGTGTAACATCTAGTTTCAGGAACGAGCAATTTAATGTGTTCTCATGTTGCAAATACATTTGTAAAACCAAATTAAAAATAATGCTGAGCGTGATAAATGTAAGCGAATTGTATTTTCAATTACATTTCTGGACGCGAATCGCACGTAGGTTTCCGTGGCCGCCGCTAGGATCATAATCGACAAATAATTTAATTAAAACACTGCGCATCTTGTTGAAATCCATTAAGCAGTTAATACTATAAAGTTTCCCTTTGGCTTTGGTTTGCGCCATCCACCACATATTGCAGCTCCGTGGTAACACATTTACGTTCCACGGGACTTCCTTTCCATTCACTAAATGCCCTATACTGACAACTAAGATGTTACACATCAAAAATATTTCACTAATGACCGCTGTATTGTTTGTTAGGACGAATGTTATGTAGGTTAGCTACTCACCAGGCATTCTGGAAAATAAATTTATTTCTGCATAGCAAACATCTGCAAACAGTTGGACTGCTATATCGAAGGCATTATTTTTTTAATAAATAAAACTAAATTCGTCACATCTTACCAAATTGTAATTTTCTGCATGCACCACCTTAATTATTTTCTCAAATGATTATGAATAGAATTGTCGTTGTATAATGAACAGAGCGCCATCTTATAAACTTCTAAAATATCAATAATTATTATTAACACGCTTTTATTAGCTTCATAAGTATGTATGTTAGTATATAACGGAAACTTTGAACCTGATTTTTACCCCCTTCAAAGCGTCGGATTAACTCGAAATTTGGCATACTTATCAAGGACCGATGACAATTCAATATTATAAACAGTTAAACACTTTTTTTTCTAAAGCTGGTACCTAGTGCATTGCGCAATGACCAAGAAGGGAAACTACCAGGCGCGCCGATCACCTATTTCTCGGATAAGTTACCGACTTTGAATAAGATGAAATTTTCGGAGAGGGAACCTGAGAACCAGCTATCTCATCCAAGGGAGGCAGCAGACGTCCAGATTTCTCATTTCTCGGATAAGTTACTCACTTAGAATAAACACCAATGACTTCCCAATTTTATTGAAAATCATTGATTTTGATAGTAGGATATTGAAAATATTGTGTACTATAGTTCTTCAACACGCTATATCGAATATATATTTTAAAAGCAGCCAATATCTACTCAAACTCACTTTTATTGATGTAATAAAGAAAACCAAACTAAAAAATTTAAATAAATAATAGTTTAAAAAACTAAAAAACACGCTTTTTAAAGAAAGTCCTACTAAACAATAGGAAATAAATTTAAATAAATTTGAATTAACAATAGTGTAAATAAGAAAAAAAATGTATTTTATTGTAAAAAAACGAGGGGTGCATGGTGTCAATAGTTATATATATTTTATTGACAAATATGAGTAGCAGGATTATCATTTTGATAATATCATAAAAAGCATCCTACACTTTTTTTACAATAAAACACATTTCTTTCTTATTTACACTATTCTTAATTCAAATTTATTAAAAATATTTTTTTTTCTAATTTTTAGTTGAATTTTCTATAAAAGCGTGTTTTTTAGTTTTTTAAACTATTATTTATGCTTTTTTTAGTTTTTTTAACTGTTATTTATTTTTTGTATTACCTCTGTGGGATCTTTTCTGCGTTGTTTCCATTTATATTCCTGGTTTTAGAAAGAAAAAAATTAATATTTTGTTGTAAAATTAATTTTATAATTACAAATAATTAGAAAATTTTAAAAGCAGGTAAAAGAAGAAACAATAACGAGCTTTTACCATTTTGCCAACATCATTGTTACCGTTGAGGAAAATAATCCAGTCAACTGACCTCTCAAGCACACAATATGTAATTCCACCTCTTATGCATAATAAGTTATACCTCCTAATTTTTTTTAAATTTTTATTAAAATTAAAATCAGTTTAAATAGACTTAAGCATGTTTGATTCATTCCGTGATATTCTATTGTGCAAATAAATTGTACCTTTTCCAACACATTCGATTGACTCACAATTCAAGCGGGGAATTCAGCTCTATTAATTAAACCTGCCACTAAGAATTGTCAAACACGAGTGATCCCATGGAGAATCACACGAACGTAACATCCAATGTACGATTTAAAATATAAACACGAAGTTAACATAAACGAGATACTATCGAGTATCAACAATAGAGTGTAATATTAAAGGTAACTTATATTAATATTAGTTCACCGTTTAGTATCGCTACACAAACATATGGCCTACATCGTTTTCTTCTTCAAAAACAAGCAAAAAAATATATTTCACTATTTTATTCCGCAAAGTATAACGAGCTGGTTTAATTCTTAATTCAATACAGTTTCCTTTTATGTATATGTTTGGAAAATCCTATAACATTCATGGATATTTAAATAACGAATTTATAACAGTTATGATGCACTTTTGCAATAACAGTTATTCAGGAAATGTTAAATTCAATTTTATACTTGCAATGTGGGAATAAATTATATATAGGCATTATTGTGATTTTACCGTCAACATAAAATTTAAAAATACATATTTTTAAGTAAAATCAGGATTTACGGTTGTCAAGAATTCTATGTTGGTGAGATAACGGAGAAATACGTGGTATCTCTTAGTTAAGGTGGCCGGATATTCAGAAGTGTATGCCTGAGTTAGTAAGGCGTGTTGATAAATGCGACGCTTGCTATTGCATATAGCGCGGTGTTGCCTCTAAGCGCAAGGCTGTGGAATGACGTGCAATCTTCTCGTAGTCCATAGGGCAACTATAAAATTTGAGTGAATGAAGAAATGAAGATAAATATTTAATGCAAGATCCTTGAGCGCTTTTAAGAAATGTACCGGATGTTTCATGTCTAAAATGTATTCTTAAAATAGGCGCTTTGGGTTTATCACTCTCCGAAAAATACAATTTACAAATAAATACGGAAACAGAACTACTCATCCACCTTCAGCGCAATTTTAAATTATTTTTGTAAACAGCTCGCTCAGATATTTGGACAGTTTTCATATCGCGTTACTTTTTTTTCTGAAGCTATTAAGGTCGCCGTCGTATGTGTTCCCGGGTAGGCAGGGGCCTTTAATAGGGAGCACCTACGGCGGTATACTACCCGCCGTACGGATCTGTGGTGCAGGTTACCGTTATCGCCATTTTCCAGGCAGCGGGGCGACGGAAGACTATCATAATGGCTGTATTCCGCCTGGCCTCTTCGAAAAAGGCGGAAAAGTAAGTCCAAAGGACGAGACGGAATAATGCAATTTTTTCTTACACCCTCCATGGAATGAGTACAGCAGCATTGTCCTCGAAGTAGTGTATAGAATACAAGGTAGGTAGCGGTGTCAACCCTCTAGTTAACTTCAAAGAGTACAGATAGCGCTTCAGACGGTGATAGTTGCAAAAACAAATCATATCCAGATCACGGACGAGAAGAAATAAATGTTTCCAAAAATGTTATATTAGTATCACTGTATTCTTATTACGACGATAAAAAAAAAATACATTTGGTACCTAGTATTCCATTCTGCGAAAATTTCTTATACATTCTACGGAATGAGGAAAATGGTCTTACTCGTAAAATTATAATGTAACTACCTTCACTGCACACTGGAATAATTGAAGTAATTGTAGATCATTATTTAATGAGTGCAAATTCAACGCAAATATTCAAAGATTTTCTAATGTAATGTTTTCTGTGACTGAACACAAGAAACTCAGTTGTCTACAAAATATGTTTTTAATATTCTGAAATGCGATGGAAATATTTTTGTGTAGTGTAGTTTGTTGGCACAGGGCAAGCAACACAGGCGCTCTAGGGGAGACATAGGCTCGTACATTTCGAATGTTGATGGTCTTTGCAAAGGTTTGCATTTTTTCAAAAATAACTCTGCTGAAATTTCAGTATTTTTTATATTAGAAAATAAAAAAAATATTACTATGCGTGGTATATTATCCTGCTTCATTAAAACAGTCAGATATAATTGAAATTCAGTTTTTGTGCCACACGGCACCTATAAACGAATTATGACATAAAATAACAACAAAAACACATTAACACAAGATATACACTGATACACATCAATGCGACAAAACACGAAACAACACAACACACAGATGGATAAAGATTGATAAAGTTCAGTTAACCAATTGGTTACATTGGTTTTCACAAAAATCTTAAACCGAAACTAAAATGGTGTATACAAAATAAATATGTAGATTACAAAAGTTTTACCAATGAATATTTTTAGATTATTTAAAATGGGTTATAATTACTTACCAATTTTATAGTTATTCATGGTTTGAAAAGTGTCACTAATTCTGTAATTTCAAGTTGGAATTCTTAATCTAAACCGAATCATTATGTCTGAACTAGCAAAAATGTTTATAATAAAAAGTGCATAACTGATAGAACGTCCAATAAAAAGAAAAAGCAAATAGGTTATATAGGAATGTTTCATATTCAAAATAATTTAAATGTCTGAAATTTTTAAATATTAATTTAAGAACTTTTTTGCTTTCTTTCAATTCTTTTCTACTTTAAGTCTTTTGATGCAGATAAAGTTTTTAAAATTAATAAGACCTAAAGATCTTCAAGTGTTGCTAATAGTTTTATCTACATGTTTGTGAAAAAAAGCTTGGCATCCAATGTAACTTGAAGGTCTTAAAAGAGGACACCACGTTTAATCTCATTACTTACTATGTGATAATTCTGATTAATGAAATTAGATTTTTTGACTAAAGGTTATACGATAAATGCTATCGTAATTCAGCGACGTTTGTTAACTTGAAAATCAGATCCGGACAGCTGAAATATCTTGCTGAATAGCATATTTTCTTGATTAATTCTGATTACACTTGGAATATCATTTATTAAATATTAAAGAGTAGTTGAGATAAACTACTACTTTGCGGAACACCTAGTACAATTAAATTGCATTTGCAAATTTGACTGCAAAGCGTCTATTTGTAAGATAATTAAAACATATAAACCACGTATTGCTTGACGTTGCCTAAAATTGATAATCTTTTAATCATAATATTATGTTATAAAGTATCAAAGGCTTTGCTCATGTTGAAATAAATAGTATATTTTTTTACATCCGGATTTATACTGGTACAGAATTTATATATATATATATATATACATATATAGGTTGTCCCAAAAGTAGTGTAGGCCTACCCATTTGAAACTCAAATAAACTGGGAACCATAGTAGTTATAATTGTTTTGTTTGTTGCCGATTGTTTCTGTGATATTGGAGATTTTTCATGAATAGGTGGAGCCCGAATGAACGTGTGTCCATACTTGAACTTTACTTCACGCATGGGCATAGTGTTTTACAAGCCCAGCGAGCGTACAAACGAAAATTTAATGTTCGCCCCGCACCATCAAAACACATCATAAGAAGATGCATGCAACATTTCCGAGATAATGGAAATGTTGCTGATAGACCCAGAAGAGGAGGTCCAAGATCGGCGCGAAACGCAGCCAATATTGACAATGCCCGCACATCAGTGACAAACAGTCCCAAGAAATCGCTTCGTCGTCGTTCTCAAGCACTTTGGCATATCGAAATCTTTGTTACACAGAATCTTAACTGCTGACTTACACACATATCCATACAAAATTCAAATTATCCAATGATTATTGCCTACTGACCTGCCCGGAAGACTGCAGTTTGCGAATGAATTTCTTCAACTGGCAGAAGAACCCAATTTCTAGACGAAACTTCTCATGAGTGACGAAGCCTATTTTCACCTGAGTGGCTGTTTCAATAAAAAGAACTGCCGCATTTGGGCAACTGAACACCCGGAAATGATTCATGAAAGACTTCTCCATGAGCAACGTGTTACAGTGTGGTGCGGGATAATGGCACATCGTGTTTTCGGCCCTTTATTATTTGAAAACGTTGACGGAGTGGCCGTCACTGTGAATAGTGAACGCTACCGTGACATGTTGAGCCCATTTCCCAGACCATTATTGGCTATGGAAAATGACGAGGTCTGGTTTCAGCAAGATGGTGCCACCTGCCATACCGCTCGGCTGACCATGACACTTCTTCAGGAGATGTTTCCAGGTCGGATCATGTCCCGTAATGGAGACATTAACTGGCCACCGAGGTCACTGGATCTCACCGCCCTCGATTTCTTTCGGTGGGGTTTTCTCAAGGACAGTGTACAGAAATAAACCACGGACACTTGCTACCCTCAAAGACAACATTCGCATGGCAATCCTTGACATTTCCCAAGAAATCTTGGCGAAGGTCATGCAACATGTAGTGCTAAGGATTCGTCACTGCCAAGATGTGAACGGTGGGCATATGCCCAATGCTGTTTTTCATTAATAAACCCCTGACTAACTATAAGCTGCAAAGTGATATAAACATTTCCGTTGTAACTGCATTATTAACTATAGTATCTGTATTTTAAATGGGTACACTACTTTTGGGACACTCTGTATGTATATATATATATAAAGCGTTTGTTAAAGACGATATTCCTGATTGAAAACTATGTGGTTTAACAGAAATAATATTTTTAGGAATACAATTCATGTGCCTATAAACATTTTTTCGTCAAAGAACTGCTAAATTACTACAAAACAAAGGTTTCTGACTAGAATTTAATCGTCAATAATACTTCAAGAAAATATATACCGATAAATGGTTGAACACACAACCACTCACTGACTCATGCACAATTAATTAAAATATATATATATTTTTTTTACAAAAGCTAAATTTTTTTTAAATGTTTTAAATGTTTGTTTGAGCTTTATTTATAACATGTTGGAATGATAATTCTACAGTTACTAAAAACTAAAACGCTACAAAACTGCAAAAAATATTTTTGCAAAACTCCGTTCCCCCGGAGAAACCCCCGGAATGGCCACCGCATGGGGAGCCTAAGAAAAGAAACGGGCTCCCCATTTGGAAGCCACCTGGAAGGTTTTTTTTTCTGTTCCACTCACCGTTTCTTTGGTAGCCTGACTTGTTACAAGGGATTGTATTCCTACCAGAGAAAATGTCACCATTTTGTCTGAGCAATCCGCCTTGGAGGAGCCGGGGCGCGAACCCGGGTCCTACAAGTCACACGGCAGGCGCTCTACCCCAGAACCAGAGTGGTAGAGCGGTTACTTAAAGTCGTCTTAACACTGACATGATGTTATTCCACGAGTTTACTGTAGTTTCGTGTGTCATTAACACGTGCAGTACGTGCAGTAACATCTTACCTCAGTAACGAACAAATTTATGTGTTCTTATGTTGTTCGTTCAGCATGAATTTTGTAATTTCATAACAGTGAAATATAATTTGTACAACTAGTCTGGCAATTTTTATAAACTTTCCTGCAAACAAACTTACAATCCCGCTGTACAATAATTATATAGAAAAATAGACTAGTAAATACATCTGTTAGAGATTGCACTGTCGATGGTAAAGTTGTTTTGAAATAAATGTTAGATATTAAAATAGTGTGTTTAGATAAAATATGCGTGTGCTTATAAGCATGAAGTTATTGTATAACATTTTATTTGTTTGCTTTTAAAGCCACATAAGAGTTAAATTTTTTAAGTTATACTTGTTTAGGCCCGTTATGAAAAAATTATGAGAGTGTAATTTTAAGATTAGTTAAAAAAAACACATTATTTTGTTATACATTAAATAAATTACACAATGTCCTCGTAACCTTCCGTCAGAGCAGTGGTTTTACTGCGCGTTCAATAAACTGGTGGACCGTGGTTCAAAACTCGACGGTAGGTATTTTTTTAAACTTTTTTTGAAGTAATACTTCTTTAGGCGCGTTATGGAAAAATGATGAGAGTGAAATTTTAAGATGCGCGCGCATCACTGTAACACAAAATTAACAGGTTACAAATAGCCGCTAAACCGCTCATTAAGTCTCAAAAAAAAGCTACCAACAAAATAGAAATTGAACCTCTATTGGTCGCACATGCTGGCACGCTCGTCGCCTCCTATAACTGTTTTAATATTTATATTATTTATCCACATGTTTCTAGTTTCTACATTCACAACACTTGTTTTAGTTTCATACAAGTTCGAATGTTATATGTGCTTTAAATTATATTCAATAGTGATTTAAATTGAATATTTTGAATAATATTATTTACTATTCGTACATATTAGTAAAACAATAGTGCCTTTATACTTTTTCAAGTGCTCCAATATAGCTGAGGTTAACTATCAGTATGTATTATTTATTTATATAAATTAAAATATTATTATTTATAATAATTAAAACTATATATTATTAAATTATTATCGTTAAAAATATTCATTATTGGTTATTTAATATTTACAAAATAAAAAAATAAATTTAATAAAACATTTAATAAACAATTTGTAATAAAAATTTTAATCGAACATCAAATTAAATTTTAATTTTAAATTTTATTATTAAATTGAATAAATAATAAATTTGTATAAAAATAAATTAAAAATTTAAAGAAAACTTTTTGATAAAAAATAAAATTGAATATTAAATTAAGAAATTAATAAATATTTAAAAAATGAACAATTTTTAATAAATTTTTTGAATTTATTATTAAATATATATATTTTAATTAAAAATATTAAAGAATCAATAATAAATATTTAAAATAAGTAATCTTATAATATTTAGCACAAATTATGTCATATATATTTATTTTTCTCTAAATTTTATTTGTTTAATCTTTCAAATTTAAACTGAACTTTATTGACTGTGTTGACTATCTTTTTCTAGCCCTTTTATTATTTTATTGTAATTAATTATTTGCATGCAATTAAAAACTAATTTTAAATGATGCCAAAGAAGTATAACTTCACACGCGCGTTCATAAGTACACGCACCCATTTTTTTATTTTACTTTTGGCTTTATTTTGTTTTACCGTGCTTAACATGCACAGCTTATCTCTGGAAAGCTATTCAAACAACTGTTTGCAAATATCTAAATATTGGAGGTACTAGGGCAACACAAAGCATAAATGGTAACACTATTTTGTAGTGATACAGTTATTTTCATGTAAATGAACAAATGAACAAATAGATAAGGTTACATGAATGTTTCTGTTCCATTTACAAAGAAAATTTACGGTGCACAACGGCAAACAGAATAAATCAACGATGAAACTTAACAGATAAAAATTGAAAAAACAAGGGCTATACAGAGATGCACAGGTGAAACCAGCGATGTGAAACAGCGATGACAGCACAGACAAACGCCGTAAGCAACAGTTGAGCGATAAAAACAGATATTTTGAAAACTACAACGATGATAGCGCAGACTAACACAGTATATGATTCCTAAGAGAACAGTTGCGACGTTTCGGGAAAGAGATCTTGAGGCACAAATATACTGATGTTTGTCATGACATACACTTTAATTATAAATGGCGTTTGTCCGAAACTACATCTTGAATTAATTTACCTATTATTTAAAATGTGTTTTGTCAGTGGAAATTTTATTTAATAAACTATAATGAATTTGCTGATGTTCACATAGATACTGAATTTATTTAAACAGATTTGTGTTTTTGTATGTTTTATGTGTATATTTGTTTACACTTCTGTTAAAAAGGCACAGGTATTAGTGCAAAGAAGCTTATTCAAAAGAGGAACCTGTTTCTGTAACAATAAGTTTCAAGAGCCTAATAAAAAAAAGGGGGGAAAGTAGGGTTGACAGATTTATTTAGCCAAAGAATTTTATTGTACAAAAATTACAATGGCAGGAATTTCAAAAAGTACTTAAGCGATCGTCAACTAACCTCAAAATCTATTTTCAAGCATTATCTTTGTAAAAGAGTTTCCGGAGAAGAGACTGCCTTCTGCCCTCCCCTTCCACAAATATTGTCTGCACCCATGGTAAATGTGTAAACAAAATCACATGTAGTTACACCCACTAGTACAAGATATACTCTAAAGACGTGAAATAAAATTTAGGAGACCGTAATATTTGATAGTTGTACTTATAATATTATGTGTCAATAATTTTTCAAGACATGTGATGATAGCCTACATGGAGTACTACAGTCTGAAACTATGTTTTTGTACTGTTATGCAATAATCGTACACTCACGCCTGTAGCATAATCAATCACTACATGGAAATCTGATGATGAGAAAAGATACAATATAGAAGTTTATGAACCGAGTCGTAAGACACTATATTCGTTGTTAAGAGAACAAAGAATCAAATCCCGACTGGTAAATGTCATATCATTTTGACGCGAAACGTCTAAAAAATCACAGTGAAACATATGGGTACCAGAAAAAGTCTGACGAAAAAGTGTGTATCATCTTGCATTAACATTTTTCTTACTATAAAGGCTTCGGTATGAGATGCAATTAAGTCTTTCTTACCTAGATCTCCCAAATAGTCTTAGTTTTAATGAAATAAAATCTATTCAGTGTATCTCACGACTCAGATGTGATAGCGCGGTGGTTCATGTATAGAGAACTGACAAAACTGGGCAATACAGATTGTATGTTCACTAAAAAACATTAATTTTGATATTATGCCATCTGTATCTCATTTATCATATCACAGGACAATGTAATACATAATTTTCGTTTTAATATACCATTTAGTGTCTCTTTTGAATTAAAATTTTCAGTACGTAGTCAATGTCGCGTTTTTATTGTTTTTATTTTAAACCATTACACTAAAAGGACTCGCTAACATATAATTTTCACTTGAAAACAATGGTCGTGAGTCTCGATACAGCCCCATCGATTTTGTTTTATAGAAAATTGGTAGGATTGTTCCTTACTGTAGGTCATGGCTAATTCATTGGACATTTTCGCTCTAATGTGGCCAAATGTTTTGCCATCTATTAATCTGTTTACGGACCGGCAATCATTTCAGAATAAGAAGAAAAATGATGTTGGAAATAGACTATTCCCCTGGTAAACATACTTAAAAATGATTTCAAGGCTTTCATAAATTAATATTCTGAAATGTTTTTAATTAACCAGCTCATTACAGTATTTCAAATTATTTCTTAGTCATTGAGGCAATTATAATATAGGTCTAATTTCAAACTTCTTAATCAGTAAAAGTTAAACAGCAAACGTAAATCGTTCTCAAGTTACGTATAACAAATATTCCGTATTCGTAGTTCACAGGTTGTAAATTCTGTGATTGTTTTTATTTATTCTAATTGCAATTTTTTTTTGTACATTTATATGTTAAAATACTCTTCTAATGGTTTTCACAGCACATGTTAAAACAATAATGCTATAATCACAATACCCTGTAACATCCCTAACATGACAAAAACACCACCGCAGCCATCAAGAAGGTAGTAGTGAAGTAAGCCTACGAAAAGTAAACCCCAACAGCCCATCAGAAACATAATGTGGGTATTATTAATGATACAGTAACGTAAGAAATATATTTTTTGGGAAATCATTAATTCTTAGTTTATTTAATCGTTCATGTGATAGACATTACATAAAATAAGCACAATTGAATTACCACCTCAGTAGTATATGTAGATGACTATACACCTGATGGTGATTGCTGTCGTGGCATTTTAAACAAATTATATAAACTAGCTAAACCCGTCCACGCTTAGCTGTGGATTGGTATTAAATGAAATGGATAGGAAATTAAATTGGGTAAGTATTGTAATAAAATTTATTTGAAAAAAATAATTGTTTAAAAATTCGATTATCATTATAACCGTAAATAAAATTTCATTAAATGTATTGTTTATCAATAACTCAACAAATGAAATTTAAAAAAAAATTATGTTTTATAAACTTTATAAAATAATGAACGGATGTTTTTCAATTTAATTAAGAATCTAGTATTTACTATTAAATGGAGATGTAATTAATATTTCAGTTATTACTTCATAAGTTGAATTATTTAAAATTATAATGATAAATTACATGGGGAATATAGTAGAGTATATTAGAATGATATACGCTTAACGGAAAAACCAATTACTTAAAAACTCACCAAAACTTCAAGAATATAAAGAAGAAATTCTTATTGATTGAGTTCACTAAGTTTGATTTCACCCTTTTTTAATATCAATAATTTCACTTCTGAATTGAGTAACAATTAACTAAATTATCATCAACAACAGATTAACTAACATTCTACTCAAATAAAAAAATATTTAAAACGATGAAAATTAAAAGAACAATTATAGATTAATAATTAATCTCAATGAAGATCAATTAAATCAGGTATAATTTATTTAATGATATCAATCTGATCAGTTTTTGAAAATATTCATCCTGACAGCTGTCTGGTTATATTTTTATTTTGACACAATAAAAATGTATCTAAATGAATGTCATTTGTTTTTAAGATAGCTTCAATTCTATAAACATAATTAAGTTATATAATACAAATAACAATAAAATCTTATTTAAATTATTTAGAAATATATAACCTATTTCAATTTAATAACTGAAATAAAAGTTATTATATTTACAAATTACAAAATTAATTAATTTAAATAAAAATCAAATTTAATGTTATATTAAATAACCAAATATAAACCAACGACATAAAAAAAATTGGCCAATATTTTATAAATAATTTAATTTAGAGCTATCAATACTTCAATACTTACTAAAATTATAAATGCGAAAGTAACTCTGTCTGTCTGTCTGTCTGTCTGTATGTCTGTTTGTTTGTTACATTTTCCCGGCTGAACGGCTGAACGGATCGTAATAAAATTTGGAAAGTATATAGATTATATCCTGGGGATGGGCATAGGCTATCTTTTGTCTAAAAAAAATAATCTTTAAATGGGTTAAAAAAATATATCTTAATTTTATGTAATGTGTGTCATAGATATACAAACTGTTAGTGTCATTCCTCTATGTCTGCCAAGCAATAGCTTTCAAGCCATTACGTTACGTTTTGCTATTGTAAGGAATTAAGTAGAGAGTAAGAAAAATTAAAGCTCTGTATCGTAGTACCTCAATACACCAGTAGATCTCACTGTTAGTTTTTTTTATTAATCGTTATTCTTTTGTCTAAAAAAATAATCTTTAAACGTGTTAAAAAATAAAACTTAATTTTAAAGCGAGTGTTTGTTTACTACTATTTTTTTTCTATTTGTCAATATTGTTTTTTTTTACAGTACCGACTTATTTGCAAGGAGTTTGGTTTTGTGTTTATAATTTATCTGCTGAGCGTCAAACGTCTCTTAGGGCTGCCGAGACCGAAGACCAGAAATATTTGTAAATTATGTAATATATTGTTGAAAAATTTGAATTTTACTATTTCAGGTAAATTGATGTATTTTTTATTAATTAGAGTAGTTATGTGTAATTGCCTTCTTCCTTTTTCATATAAAACATTATATTTGGTTGAGTGAGAGATAATTTTATTTATGTATGTTTTAAATTCATTTAATTTTATATATATATATATATATTCTTAACTACCTACTTCAATTAAATTTCAGGTGGATGTTAACATTGTCATTCGAGTAGGAGAATTTTTTTTGTCAAAATGGTCGTTATTTATACTTTTTGATTCATTTTGGACTATGTTTTTTTTTACTTAATTCAAAGATTTGTGGTGTTTACAGGGAGTAAATCTCTATTAATTTCTAATCTCATTTGGATAAGCGGAATATGGCCACAACAGTTTTTCATATAAACAAATCCTACATTGTTTCAAACATTATGACTTAAATAAAAAATAGTTTCACAAATATCCTTAGTTTTTTTAGTGCGTATTTAGTTTGAAGTTTAATATTATCTATGTACGTAAATTCTTAAACATAGAGTTATTTATTAATTTATTTAGAAAATTATTCATAGGTAGGTAATATGTTTTTATATTTGTCAATATTGTTATAATGGTAGATAGGAGTACAGTAAATGCCTACATTCTTATATTCCTTTATATCTAATTTCCGAAATTTTGAATATCTGTTCTGTTTCGAGAGATAAATAGAGCTAGAGAGATACATAGATATAAAGATGTAGATAGAGATAAATATATATATTTAGAGAGATGGATAGATTATTTGTATATGTGTAACTACTGCAAACATATTACAAAACAAAACTGAATGAGGCATTGCAATGCATGCCGAGCATTAGCTAGATAATGGAATTTTTTTTAATAATAGTAATCTCTTATTTTTCAGCTTTTTTCTATAGTGCTTTTATGCATGCAGACCACAAATTTTTAGATATATACTGGTAAATAACTGTACACTGACAGAACAACGTCTGTCGGGATCTGAAAGTGATATAAATTATTTTGCACACTTGACATTCAAATTAAGAAGAAAATTACTAAATACGTCTTTTTTCGAAAAAATTCCCCCTCACCATGTGTTCAGCCCGGGCAACGCCGGGTACTGCAGCTTGTCCTTACTTCCTTACTAATATTATAAATGCGAAAGTAACTCTGTCTGTCTGTCTGTCTGTCTGTTTGTCTGTTTGTTTGTTTGTTACCTTTTCCCGGCTGAACGGCTAAACGGATCGTAATGAAATTTGTCAAGGAGATAGATTATATCCTGGGGATGGACATAGGCTATCTTTTGTCTAAAAAAATAAAATTTAAACGGGTTAGAAAAATATATCTTAATTTTATGTCATGTGTGTCATAGATATACAAACTGTTAGTGTCATTCATCTATGTCTGCCGAACAATAGCTTTCAAGCCATTACGTATCGTTTTGCAATTGTAAGGAACTAAGTGGAGAGTAAGAAAAAAATAAAGATCTTGACAGTTTTTAGTGTTGCCATATTTGTATCAATTTTCAATACCGTTTTTGTATATTACAATTTAAATTGCAGAAAAAAATCATGTTTCATAGACACATAAATAGTGAGTGTGTGTCATTTCTCTATGTCCACGAGGTCTCGCCGCGTCAATTTTCTCCTTGGGGCGAACCCGTCCGCTTTCTTAAATAAACAGCTTTTATCGTTGAATGATTTCATGATTTATTTATTTTTATTTATTATTATATCTGCTCTCATAAAAAAGTTAGTTTTATAGACATTCAATAGGTCTCTCTCTCTCTCTCTCTCTGCAGATAAATCTATGAATCGTTACAAATTTATTTACTTTACTTTTTTAGTTTGATTTGATACAATATGATTTCAGTAAAAATCTATTTCTACCCCTTCCTATTTTCATTTCCACATTACGAAGTTTCACTTCTTCCGCGCGGAGGGACTCCACGCACTATTTTTGCATGCAATTAAAAACTATTTTTTAATGATCTCAAAGAAGTATAACTTCTCATGCGCGTACCTTAGTACACGGACCCATTTTGAAATTTTTTTTCTACTATATATTTTTTTTCTCCCTACCTAGGGCACTCATAATTCTTTTAAATTTCACGTGTATGTTTTCAATGTCATTCGATTTGTACAATTTTGTTTTGTAAAATTGGTCATTATTTATACTTTGTTTTATTTTGGAAACATACGGATTTTAAGTATTATGACAAATAAAATAATTAATTTCACTAACAATCTTAGGTTTTTATTGTGTGGATAGTTTCAAGTTTAATATTATGTAGGTACATAAATTCTTAAACTTATAAATTTCTTCGAAATTTATTTCTTCTAATTGTCAATATTGTTGTTTTTTTTAAAGTAACTACTTATTTGCAAGGAGTTTGGTTTAGTGTTTATAATTTATCTGCTGAGCGTCAAGACTCTTAGGGCTGCTGAGACCGAAGACCAGAAATATTTATCAATTATGTAATATATTGTTGAAAAATTTGAATTTTACTATTTCAGGAAAGTTGATTTTTTTTTATTAATTAGAATAGTTACGTGTAATTGCCATCTTCCTTTATTTCATATTAAACATTATGTTTGGTTGAGTGTGAGATAATTTTATTTATGTATGTTTTAATTTTATTTAATTTCTTATATATATATTCTTACCTACCTACTTCTATTAAATTTCAGGCGGATGTTAATATTGTCATTCCAGTTGTATAAATTTCAGGAAAGATGATTTTTTTATTGATTAGAATAGTTACGTGTAATTGCCATATTCCTTTATTTCATACTAAACATTATGTTTGGTTGAGTGTGAGATAATTTTATTTATGTTTGTTTTGATTTCATTTAATCTTTATATATATATATATATATATATATATATATATCTTGTGTGCGTGTGTATGTCTGAACTCCTCCTAGACGGCTGGACCGATTTTGATGAAATTTTTTGTGTGAGTTCACGGGGATTCGAGGATGGTTTAGATTCACAATTGGATATTTTATCTCGATTCTGAGTTAAGAAAAAACTAAAAAAACACGCTTTATAAGCAAAAAAACTAAGCATCGTTGATAATTAGCCTCCATGGCAACGGGCTTTTGCATTGTTGTTGCCTTCTGCGTAAGCATGGGAAAGGTTTTTGGTAACGGCAGTGGCGTGCCCAAGAGGAGGGGTATGTATAATGAGAAGATACAAAATGTCCAGCGTAGAAATACTTACCGCCATATCCATATCTCACAGAAAGTACATTTGGGCAGGACAATGTCTGTCGGGTCCGCTAGAAAGATATATAGAGATATATATGTAGAAAGATATATAGAGAGATAGGGATATAAATAGAAAGATAGAGAGAGTTATAGAGATATACATAGAGAGATAGAGAATTAGAGAGATAAAGAGAGATGCTTAGTATACGTTTATAAAATTACAAAAAAAAATTGATTGAGGTATTGCAACGCATGCCGGGCATTATCTAGTTAATAATAAATGGAGACAAAACATTATGACATTTATAAATTAAATAAAATACAATTTATTAAATTAATTATAATTCATTTGAAAAACTATTCTTTTTCTTCTGATTTTAATCTTTCGAACTGTAGATTTGCAAATTCAGAGGTTAGAAAATAGTCAAAGAACGTCATAAATACAAAAACCGAGATTTGAAAAGGAGAGACAATAAATGTCATCTTCATATACGTGCGAAAACTGAACTCAATGTTCAATTCTTGTATTCGCAGCAATGAAAGCTATGAATAAGGAAAAATTATTAGATAAGATTTAATTTTTCATTTTTAATGTAGTGACAATTATAAAAATTAATACTTGGTTAGCTAAAATATTTATTTTTTCAAATACTTAAGATGCAGATTGAAATCAAATGCTGATGCGATTATTGTCAAACAAAGAATTGTAGTTGTTATTCAATTTCTATAACAAAAAAATATTTATGTCAACATCAGCAATCTTAATTGATCCCGTGTAGAATCCTACATATTAATTTTATTATTTTTTATAACCCGAACTGTAATTAATATTTGTTTTTTAATTTCATTATAACGCCCCCGCAATCCCCTTCGTGGATGGAATTTTGTAAAATTCTTTTTCAGTCAAGATGACAAAAATAATAATTTAGCCAAACTTAAAATCTGTAGGAGCTATATATTTAAAGTTTATTTTTTTTGAACGCCCCCGCACGGCCAGTGTGGATGGAATATCATAAAATTCGTTCTTGGTAAATTTTAACATGCCAAAAAGAATATTCTGGCTAAGTTTTATACCTATAAGAGCTAAAGTTTCAAAATGGAATTTTTTTAATTAACGCCCCCGCAACCCCCCTTGCGGGTGGAATTTCTTAAAATCCGTTCTTAGCTGACCTCTACTCGGTGAAAGGAATATTCCTACTAAATTTCAAGTCTCTAGGCCTTATGGTTCCAGAATATCTTGATGTGTCAGTACATATATGGAAATCTCATATCTTTATATATATATTTCTTGTGTGCGTGTGTATGTCACTGAACTCCTCCTAGACGGCTGGACCGATTTTGAGGAAATTTTGTGTGTGAGTTCACGGGGATTCGAGGATGGTTTAGATTCACAATTGGATATTTTATCTCGATTCTGAGTTAAGAAAAACTAAAAAAAACACGCTTTGAAAGCAAAAATTGCAACGCATTATTAGAAGCCATTAAGTTTTGCTATTGTAAGGAACTAAGTAGAGAGTAAGAAAAAAATAAAGATCCTGACAGTTTATAGTGTCGCCATATTTGTTTCAATTTTCAATACCCTTTTTGTATAATACAATTTAAATTGCAGAAAAAAATCATGTTTCATAGCTACACAAATAGTGAGGATGGTTTAGATTCACAATTGGATATTTTATCTCGATTCTGAGTTAAGAAAAACTAAAAAAACACGCTTTGAAAGCAAAAATTGCAACGCATTATTAGAAGCCATTAAGTCTTGCTATTGTAAGGAACTAAGTAGAGAGTAAGAAAAAAATAAATATCCTGACAGTTTATAGTGTCACCATATTTGTTTCAATTTTCAATACCCTTTTTGTATATAACATTTTAAATTGCAGAAAAAAATCATGTTTCATAGCCACACAAATAGTGATGTGTGTCATTTCTCTATGTCCACGAGGTCTCGCCGCGTCAATTTTCTCCTTGGAGCGAACCCGTCCGCTTAATTAAATAAACAGCTTTTATCGTTGAATGATTTCATGATTTATTTAATGAAAATATGCTCTCATAAAAAAATTAGTTAGATAGACATTCAATAGGTGTCTTTCTCTCACTCTCTCTCTCTCTCTCTCTCTGAAATGTATGTAGCTTGCTCGCGGGTCAGTAATGCAGACAATCTTTACATTCTAGCTCGAGACGGAAAAAACAGTAAATGTGGTTTATAAAGACATTTTATGAAGTGTCTTCCCGTCATTACATTTGAAAGTAGAAACATATTTACTCAAAATTTAGGTAGTAACATATTTTTATTGCAAAGACTAAAATAGAAGTGAGAAAAATTATTTTTTTGAACATAAGAAAACTACTACAACTGTATCAACTGTTATGTTATAATGTTTAAATTTCTAAATGGTGCAAGATAATACAAAATTCCATGCGGAAAAAGTCGTGGGCAGCAGAAACATATAGTTATAGGTGTCGGGCTATGCATGCTGATATTTCATATACTGCATGGATGCGAACATGTAAGAATAATCTATCTATCTTACTATAATAAAACAGTACTTTTACTGTCTGTCTGTTTGTACGCGATTTTGATGAAATTTTGTGTGTGAGTTCACGGGGATTCGAGGATGGTTTAGATTCACAATTGGATATTTTATCTCGATTCTGAGTTAAGAAAAACTAAAAAAAAACACGCTTTAAAAGCAAAAAAACTAAGCATTGTTGATAATTAGCCTCCATGGCAACGGGCTTTTGCATTGTTGTTGCCTTCTGCGTAACCATGGGAAAGGTTTTTGGTAACGGCAGTGGCGTGCCCAAGAGGAGGGCATAATGAGAAGATACAAAATGTCCAGCGTAGAAATACTTACCGCCATATCCATATCTCACAAAAAGTACATTTGGGCAGGACAATGTCTGTCGGGTCCGCTAGAAAGATATATAGAGAGATAGAGATGTAAATAGAAAGATAGAGAGAGTTATAGAGATATACATAGAGAGATAGAGAATTAGAGAGATAAAGAGAGATGCTTAGTATACGTTTAAAAAATTACAGAAAAAATTGATTGAGGCATTGCAACGCATGCCGGGCATTATCTAGTATAAATATATAATGCTATATTTTACTTACTTAACCGTCGGTTGTCAGGGAATTGTGATTTTCGGTCACTAGAATGCTTTTAATTTCAACTAGTGACCTGGAGTTATAACATTTACTATAATCACAAGACTTTGTATGCTGCTTATTTATTCAAAATCTTTTTACGATAATAGACATAATTTACTGATGTCGTTCGAGTATTAGGACTGTATGGTCGAGTTTTAATTTATGGTAGTTTTTCGTCGTCCCCAGACGTAATTCTTCGATTATGGTAGTCTTCGATTATGGTAGTCCTCCAGTATGGCAGTCCTCCAGTATGGTAGTCTTCCAATATGGCAGTTTTCCAGTATGGTAGTCTTCCAGTATGGCAGTCTTCCATCGCCCCACCTCCCCCATCAAAACAGGAGGAAAAGTAATATATTTTTATTTTTACAGATCGCGTCTATAAGTATACAGTGCTGCTTCTTATAACCCATTTTTGGAAACTTTTGTTTCTATTAGTGCGTGATCTGTTGAGTCGATTTATGACTGGAACTACATTAATTAACCGTCAGAATCGCTATCTGTAGCCTTAGCTAGGGGGTTAACAGTACGAACTAGCGACGTATTCTATACACTACTTCGAGAGCAAAGCAGCTGTACTCATTCCATGGAGAGTATAAGGAAATAGGGTAGAATTCCGCCTCGTCCTTTGAACTTATGGCAGATTTCCTTTATGGTACTTTTCCGCCTTTTTCGAAGAGGCCTGGCGGAATACTGACATTATGGTAGATTTTCGATATGGCAGTCTTTCGAGTCCCCCAATAAGCTTATCCGGAGCATCGCGCGAGAATTAAAGCGCCACAAAGTTGCAGTTTACCAGATACTCGTCGGCAAATCAACTTGTTGGAAAAACCAAAATCGCATAATGTAATAACATTAGTAATATATAATAGTTCCTCCGGCGCCAGGCGCAGTCGCGAAGAGCTGGAGCCGGGGTCAATGACCGATTGCTCTGACGCCACGGCGGCCATCTTGGATGCTCGTGACCTTGACCTTTGACCTTGACCTTGACCTTTGACCCTCAAAACGTGTCAAAATCGCCCAAAATTGGACAAAATTTGCCCATAATTCCTCAAAATCCGCCAAAATTTCCATTTATTTGGAAAAAAATCCCGTCAAAAATTCTCAAAAAATTCTACAATTTAAAAATTAAGATTTCGAAAATCCTCAAAAGTCGTTATACCTTAGAAACCACGAAAATTCCTAAAAGCGGCTTAAAATTCCTAAGAGCTAGCCGCTTTACGCCACCGAGGTAATGACCTTGAAAATAAGGATGCCATGGCAGCCATATTGGATTATGACGTCACCGTTGCAATTATCGTTACGGTCGCCATCTTTAAAATCTTTATTTATTATCCGATTTTAATGAAAAAAAAATTAAAATTTATAAAAAAATTAAATTAATAAAATATTAATAAAAATATTAAAAAAAAACATTTACGACATGGAGCTTGGAGTCCTCAGTTCGAACCCGACGAGTGCAAAACAAAATAAAAATGGCGGCCGATCCTTCCCCGTTAAGGGTGCTGGCAGACTGAACCACACCACTTTGTTAATACCATATAAATATCATCAGGCAGTATGACGTCATGTCCGCCATCTTATAAATCCGTAATATTTATGTTAGAAAATCGAGAAAAATTTTAAGAATCATCAAAAAAATTAATCAATCAAATTAAATAATAAAAATCTTTAAAAAACACCGTCGCAATTTTCGCGATGGCCGCCATCTTGATATCATCCGCTGGAAACCACCATTTTGTTTCCGTCTGCTAGAGTGTGCTAATACCATGTTAGTATAATTTTCTGGTCACCATACCTTTGTCCTCAACTGCTAACATTGAAGTTTGATCTTGACCTTGAAATTTGACATTGATTTTGATCTACGACTTTGACCTTGACGACCATCATGGATCCGACATTTTGCATTCAGTACATGCTACCAGAAGCTACCACATGCTAGTGGTCATTGCCACCATCTTGTTTTCGTCTGCTGGAGGACACCATCTTGTGTGTACTCGTCTTACCATCATGCTAGTCTAAGTTTTACCCGCTAGAGTGCAGGAATCATTAATTATTGCTGAGGTGCCCGCCATCTTGATTATTTGGGCGCCATCTTGAAATCATGTAATTTTTTAGCTAGCAATGCGGGAAAAAGTCCAAAATTAATTTAAAAATTGGCAATCATTCTACATATTAATTCCATCCGCTCCTGTCCTTGGTTCGATACTCGATCGATGTAATAACGTTTAATTTTATGTAAAGAAATAATAATTTCAATAAACCATGTTCAAAATTCTTAAAGAGACTTTAAATCTTCTTCTACCATTATACTATAAGCCATCAATACCAACATATTGGGAAATTCGTAATAATTAACCTAGAAATTCAGGAAAAAGTTCAATATTCATTAAATAAATTTGCAAACAATATACTGATTAATTAGGTAGACTAAGGTCCTTGGCACGATCCTGATCGAAGCTAAAAGAAATTTAATTTAAATACCAGAAAAGTGTAAGGTTCGAGCAATAAAACACCACAAATTCTTTTACAAACATAATATTTATTACACAATTTCTATCCTACTACAGGATCACTTGCGAAAGCCAGCAATCTTATAAACATTTAGCCCTGCATAGACGTGCAACGACTACTTCTTAGCTCCAACAGCTCCAAATGCTCCAAAAGCTCCAACAGCTCCAACAGCTCCAACAGTTCCAACGGCTACAAATGCTCCAAATGCTCCAAATTCTCCAACAGATCCAACTGCTCCAAAGGCTACAAAGGCTCCAAATTCTCCAACAGCTCCAACAGCTCCAAATGCTCCAACTGCCTTTTCTTTCAACAGCTCCAATGATATTGGGCTACAATGCTACGAGTCTAAGAGACAACGAGGCTACAAGGCTACGAGTCTAAAAGGATCTAGCTGGTTCCGAGTTATACATGGCTGCGAGACTGCATGACTATAAGACCGCATGGCTACGAAACTACATGTCTATGAAGCTACAAGGATGCAAGTCTACTCGGCTCCAAAAGCTCCAACAGCTCCAACACGCAATGTACGCAATGTACGCGCAATACATGCAATTTACGCGCAATAAATGTAATTATTACACAGTACACACAAGAAACGAAATGAAGAAATAGTACTCACACAGGAAAAAACGGAATGTACACACAGTACACACAGGAAACGGAACGTACACACAGTACACACACAGGAATCGGAATGTACACACAGGAAACGGAACGTACACACAGTACACACATAAAACGGAACGTACACACAGTACACACAGGAAACGGAACGAACACACAGGAAACGGAATGATCACACATACAGTAGAGGAAACACAGGCTTAGTTGGAAATCAGAATACAATAAAATAAAAACCATTAAATTTTTACTTTCAATATTTAATTTATTTCTCAACATTACATAAATACAAGTAAAAGAAGCCATTATTGTATGTAGCCAGCTTTCCTCAGTTTTTTGAGTATGAAGGATATTTCTTTGATGCACGAATAGTTCCCTGCACAAAGTGAGTCATGTAGAAGTCTTAGCCGGTCAACCAATATGTTTGGATCTTTCCATGATGTGGAATCAATCTCTTCTACCACCATCTTACTTGCTTGTTTATTATACATACCTTTAATATCACAATCGTTCCAGTGATCATAATAAGCATTATCAGATTTATTTATTATAACATGTCGTTTCCATCGTTTCGGTCTCAGGACACCGCCACATTCTTCGATCTTGTAAGCTTTAGGTGCTTCATCACAGTCTATGCCTTTGTCAACAGCCTCAGAGTCACTGTAACAATCACTGTAGAAGACATCCTATTCACCCAGATTACCGTATGAATTTGATATCGATGATGTCGAAGTGTCTTCATCATCTTCTTGCTTCCTTTTTAGGAGTCCATCATTTTTACAAAGAATGGAGGATCTACTGAATATAGGCTTGAATGTATTCTCACTTTTCACGGTGTTGATACTTCCATTAGTTTCAGTCTTCCCAAAGCCATCAGCATTTATGTTCTTCGTCACGATCGGGTGAGCTAATACCATCACGCTCAGGACAAGGAAAATTATTGTCGTAATGCAGATCACTCTTCTTTAGTCTAGTGGATCCATCGATGTCCTCTATGCCGTAAGTAGGCTTGGCTTTACATGTTCTATCATGTCTGTTTAAGCTGTCAATTCGTGTTAACAACCTGCTACACCGATTACAGATTAACATTTTGCGTAGTGAGTTTTTAGCACAATCATTCCTCTCATGACGTCTAGCATTCCTTCTCATGACAAAATCCTTGCCACAGTATCTACAGCGGATTCCTTCCGATTCAGCTGCAGATAACAAACCATGATCCATGGTAGCTTCTGTGACTAATGTTGTTTTCCAATTGAAATCATTTTTTAACTAGAATTTTTTTAAATATTTTATCAACGGAAGTTAAGTTATCTAATGCAAAGCAAATTGATGCAAGTAGTTCTGCTTGTCAACAACAGATGTCGACACATTTTTGCTTGCAGGTAAATATTATTTATTTTATGTTGTATGCGGGATGCTCACTAATGATCGCAAAAGAAGGAAGGCTTCGCTAGACATCAAGGAGAAGGAAGTTCGTCCTTCGTGATAGTGTTTCTCTTCCGTCTTATCAGATATTTTTGGACTAAGTAATGTTTTTTATTTTTTGAAATACACCTCATAAAAAAATATTGTCAGTTCTGATTTAGTACCAGAAATTAACAATTTATTTTCATCACAGGATAAAATGACATAACTCATTAGGTAAAAATTCCTTTCTGCGGAGATCAATTTCTCATCTGTAACCAGAAGCACTCGGAGAAAAACATCAGAGGTCTAGTCAGGAATAATGAGAAGCACTAAAAGAGAACCATCAAAATATTGTCAATAATCATCAGGAGCACACGGAGAAAACCACCATTATATTGTCGCGGGTTGAAATTTTGCAGGGTTGTTGAAATCAAATTTAGGGACTTTACTGACGGGACTCTGGGCTGGCTGCTCTGTTCACTCGTCAGCGCAAGTGGCGTGACCATGTAATTGGGGCACGGGGCCGGCGCGGCGCGCTGCGGGCTTGCAGAATTTTGTTTGTTTGTTTGGCCGCGCGCTGGCGCAGCCACGGGCCGCAGTTACTGGGGCGCGCTGTCGTAACAAGCCGCGCGGTGTGGCCTGCACATTGGGGTAGAGGGGGGGTAGTCTTCCCAGATGTTCTAGTTAGTTGTTTAGTAAATTTGACTTCAATAACGAGCTTTTGTTATGGTAGGCGCGGCAGGGCGCGCGAATTTAAGCGCAAGTGATTGGTGACTCGGGGCTCACTCAGGCGGAGGCTATGCGTCTCACCTGTGGTCACGAGTTGTTAGTTCGTTCGTGATGTAGGAATTCAGGCTCACTCAGGCGGAGGCTATGCGTCTCACCTGTGGTCACGAGTTGTTAGTTCGTTCGTGATGTAGGAATTCAAGCTTTCGGGCGGAAGCTATGGTCGACGCCAGAGGCCACGAGTCGTTTAATTTAAGTTAGGTCATAATGTAGTCGTCAAGCTTTCGGGCGGAGGCTATGGCCCTCGTCAGGGGTCACGCGTCATAGTTTTTAAAATGTAATGTTCGTTCGGGATTTCAAGGGCAGGAGAGGCCCCTACGTTATTTTTTTAAAGTAATCGATCAAGAAAGGCTTTTCGGAAAATGTGAGTATGGACTTATCTTTGTTTTAATTTTAAGTATTAATTATGATTTGAGGTATTCGGAAGGACTAGGGAAGTGTTTAGTGAAGTTCTCTCATTCTCTCTCTTGTAAGGTCGTTCAATCGTTAAGGAAGTAAAGAGATTATTGTTTTAAATTGTAATCCCGCTATTTAAATGTTCTTTAAAATGATGTTGAGTATTTGACTTTAAGAATAAAATAATTTTAATTAAGTATTATGTTATTTTGCAAAATCTCCTTAGTTCAGCTCTCACCAGACATCCTGTACGGGATGACGAACCTATGATCCTAGGTACAGTAAAGTATTTTATGAAGTTAAGACTAGTTGATGCCAAGCGAGTTGTTTCTATGTAAAGAGCTACGATTCTCGCCCCCCCCCCTCTGAAGGTGGATCGTGACAGAAATGGCGGTGGCACCGGCTAGGTGCACGTGACAGAAATGGTGGAGGCGCCGGGTAGGTTCTATTTCTGGAGAGAGAGAGAGGTAGATTTTTATGTTTATTATTAAGTTAGTTTCAGCTTCTGATAGCAGGTTATTAAGAGATTACTTGAGGAGAGGATTACGGAATTTTAGTCTATAGTGGAGGAAGTCTTTGAGATTTTTTTTTTGACGTAACAGATGTTTATTTGAGGATACTTGTAAGGATAAAGTTTATAGTGATAAGTTATTTTAAGTCGTTGAATTTATTGTAGATTTATATCGGGGATTATTACGTGAGGAGAATACGTTATAAGTTAAATGCTTATTAGAGATAATGCAAGTGGTTTAATTTAATTGAAGTTCATTTTAAGATTGTAGGTTAAGAGAATTATAATTTAAAATAAAGTTTTTTGTCGTAAATAGGAATTATTTTCAAGAGAAGTTTGTTTTGTTTTCGTGCGCGTAGGAGACGAGACGTACGAATTAAATCAGTCGAGGGAAGGATAAACGTTAGAAAGGAATTAAAGAGAAAACGAGAGTTTATGTAAAAGAGAGTTATAGAATTTATAGTGATGTTTTGTTTTAATTAGAAAAATGTTGAGAGTTGTTTCAGAACGACACGTCAGTGGACGTGGCAGAGTGAACACGTGACGGGGAGGTGCTGAGACCTAGCGGAGAACGGAGGAACCGCAAGCGAGGGTTGGCGCACCTGATGGAATTCGGTGACGTCACGGGCTCATAAGGAGACGTGGACAGGCCGTGACCTTGTTTTGATCAGCTGTACGGTAACTTAGCGATAAGAAAATAGACTATTGGTTAAATAAATTTAAATTTAAGTGTGTTTTAGAAGAAGAGGAACTTTCAGTATGTAAGTAATTTATTTTAAGAAGTGTATGATGTATAGGCTAGAAGTGTTTCGTTGTAAGTTGTTTATGTTTTTGTTAGTTAAATTCTACCTCGGTTTTAAAAATATTTTTTTTGGGATTTGTAAACATTATTAAGGAGGTACACTATAAAATCGATAAGCATTGAGAAAACTGGGAAGGCTAGATTTTGTGTGTAGAGGGAATTTACTCCAAAAGAACAGAGAGACAAAATTAATGTTTTCATTAGGGCGAGGGACCCTAAGGTGAGGCGTTGTGTCCCTGGGAAGAAAGGGAATTGTAGCGCAGACCATAGGAGATGGGCTGACTACGGAATTAAGGGTCAGGAGAATCCTGAGAGTTGTGAGTAGTTTGGGGCAGGAGTTCCCCATGGTAGTACCGAAGTGGCTATCCTGTATGGGATAGGGTACCATTTCAATGAAGTTTGTTGGTGGGGTTAGAGCCCCCTGTGTAGTGGGCCTATAGCAGATAGGCACTACAGTGAAATTTTTGGTTATTTTGTGAGGTAAATTCCCTGGAGGTTAAGTAAGATTGGATTCAGTTAGGAAGGAGGGAAATGAGAAACATTGCTGTAGAGAGTTAGTGTACTTGCCTAATGTGAAATTGAATGTTACTAAATTAATTTAGGAGAAAGTTTTGTTCGGTAAATAAATAATAATGGAAGATAGCTAGATAATTAATTAATTTTTTTTGAGTAAGGTGTTTTAAGTAATGAAATAAAATAAGGTGAAGTAATTTGAATAATTGGGGAGGAGTTTCTTTAAGAGTTTAGATAATTGTTTTTGAATTTATTGAGATATTCAGCCAGTGAAGTTTGAGTGTGAGAGATACAGTGAGATTTTAAGGAAATCGGTTGTTTATTAATTAGGACAAATGAGATTTTATGATTAAGAGTCAGTAAGCCTAGTTAAAAATTTACGACATGATATTTGTTGACAGTTTACAGTTATTAAGGAGAAAACAGAGTAATCTATTTATTTTTATTTTAATGGTTTGAAGATAAGATTATGAATTTTTTTTGGAAGTTTCTTTGGCATGTTGGAATAATTTTTTTTGATTTTTAGAATTTACAGAGAAAATTTAATTGATTTACATTAGTTTGAAAGTATGGAGGTTTAGTGTTCGATTAGCCCTAACTTGATGGTCGGATCCCAAAAGAATGCCGTAAAACCGATAGCCAATTGAGAGGAATGTGGTAGGCGCTTGTGTAGAGAGGGGTTGTGGGAAAACTCCTTGGGACTGATGGCAGATCAGGGGCCCTAAATAGTGTGTGATGCTGTAAAACCAGTGCAGAGAAAGCCTGGTATGCTTAAATTTTTGGGCACAGGTTATGTAAACCTGGGGTTCCATGGGATTTAGTCATGTTAGCTGCTGTGAGACATTAAGATTTCCAGGCTCCATAGTAAATTCAATGTAAATTTTTGTTTTCTTAAAATAATAAATTTGTTTTTAATTTTTTTGAGATATTTGATTTGTAACAGTGAATACAGACCCCGAGGAATAAGAGTTGTCATGATGTGAGAGGAGAAGGTGGTAGGCCTAAAAGGGTACAGGCACCACAGAGGTTATGTGCATTGCATAATTTAAATATAAGGAAACTTGAGAATTTGAAATTTTGTTGTTGGTTTGTACACCCATAAGAAGAGTATAGGCAGAATTTTTATTGTTATGAGATGTCTAATTTAATTGAAAAGAAGAAAGTTTAAAGATGCAAGGTAACATTATTATTGTAATAATTGAAAGAGATTAAGAGGTAGAGAGAAATAGGCAGTTTTTGTTTGTAAGTACTAAAGTTTACATATAGAAATTTAGTAACTAAGAATGAATAATAAGTTAAGTCTAGTGTAAAAGTTTTTTTTAAGTTTGTTAAGTTAAGAGTCACAAGTAAATTTTTTTTAGAGAGAATGTCTTTGATAGGAAGTATTAGAAACTTATGGGAATTTTAGGGTAACATAAATAATGTAGGTAATGAATAATAAATAGATGGTAGGTCTTAAGTTAGGATTAACATTTGAAGCAGAATTTAATTAAGAAGAAGGAAAATAAATAGGCCTAATGAAAAGAACAAAAAAGGATTTTATGGTAAAGCATTTTTTTTTTAAGTAATAAACAATGAATAATAATGTTGTTTCAGGGTAATGTGTACTAATAATACAATTTTTTTTAGGACCAAAGAACAGGAATTATGTAATTTAAATTAACATGTATTTTTGAAACTGTTACAGATTCCTTAAGATGAGCTGAGCAGCAGTCCAGTTTACAAGATGACAAGAGTTCGAGAGACAAGATACAAGATCACTGAAACAAGAGCCAAGACTGAAGATTCAAGAGAAGAGAAAGCTGGCAGCCATGGACTTACAAGTGGAGATTAATAAGGTCATGTAAAGTTTTATTTTTTTTTATGGAAGACAGTAACTGGAGTTTTTTTTTGTTATAAACATTATTTACAGAACTTTTTAGGTTATAGTAATGTAATGGAACTAGTGAGTTGTGGTAGCTGTCAAAAAGAACTAATACCTTAAGTTTAATTTTTAAAGTTAATTTTCTTAATTTACAGAGGGATTAGTAGTTTTTTTTAAAACCTTATTTAGGTTGGAATTTCAATACAATAGCTTATTATAAATGTGTACGAACAGTTCAAGTTCACCGTACTGATAGGTAGGTCAGATGATCTTATTGATTTTGATGATTTGTTGTTTTGAGTTGATTTTTAAGTGTTGTGAATTAGACAATGAAATAGTTCTGAAAACTTAAATTATTTCAAGCTAAGAAATAGTAAATTTAATTGTAACTCGAAGGACACCAGAATGTAAATTTGTTTTGAATTAGTAATGTTTGAAAATTTTATACTTTACAAGAAAGGTTATAAACAAACAGATCGGATGGAACAAGGATGCAGTAAATCACAATTTCATTTAGAATTATTGATTAGCTTTTGAGGTTATGAAGTAAAAGTAATTATAGTTTAAAAGTTTGAATAAAAAAAAATGTTTTTTTTTATTTGTTTGAAATAGAAAGTTTAAAAGTTAATTAGTCATGATCTAGGTGGGTGATGGGGTGGGAATTGGCCACTCTTTTTCCCTATAACCTCCCTAACATGGCCTTCTATTACAACTAACAGAAATAAAGAAGAAGAAAAATGAAGAATTATTAGTTAGAATGTTTCTTTCATGAAGATACCTGATGAACTTTTTTTTTATTGTTGGGAAGAATAGTAGCAAGATTAATCAGATGTTTTACTCAGAAGAAGAAGAAGAAGAAGAAGAAGAAGAAGACAAAGCAGTTTTATGACTCGACAAGCCAGAGATTGGTGTTTCCCCTCTGCGCTTCTATTGACTACGTTGTTTACTCTCATGGGATAGCTGGTTCGGCACCATGGAGAGAGATTGGTGGGCATTGTGGTTGCCCCCAGAAGAAAAGAAGAGTAGAAGAGGTTATGGGTGGGTCATGTGAACTGACCTTCAACCCAGTTACTTCGTGGGGACTATTTGCTGTATAGAGAAGATCAAGACTCAAGAGTTAGGGAAAATCATTGGAGGTCATGTTTCCCTTCCTTAAGTTTTTCCTATCAAATTATTTGCCTGATTAGATTATGCTAAGGGTGGGATACTTTATGTTAGCAGTTGAATTAATTAATTTTATTTTTTTGTGTGTTTGCATCCTTGCCCATCGATTGCAGTTTAGTAGTTAGTTTTGTATTTGTCAGGCGTGATGGTAATGCCTGTTGATGATGTTTCAGAATTGTAATCTGTTCGTGATGAGGATGGCACAACTCCGAAGCAGATGTGGGGAGAAGTTGTGAGCTGCCCTGGAAGCCAGTCCAGTAGCTGTTGGAGTTGAGTGGTGTTTGCTGATGGCCAGCCCAGGGAGCTACTCTTCTCGACAACACTGACTTCGAGGAGTTGCACCAACCTTCACGAGATAAGAGTTTAATTAATTGAAACACTGTAAGGACACTTAATTTTTTTTGAAGAACGAAAGAAGTATGGTAATAAACGGAAACCGAAAAAAAAAAAAATAATTATTATCAAGAATTTGCACATTGTTTAACGAATACTGAGAAACTAAGAACAGTAATTTAATTTGTAAAGAGAGCTTCACTAACAGAACAATTTTTTTAGAATTGAGAACTCGAGCCTCTGAAGGTTCCTGTGAGAACAAACCAGATAAAAGTTTTACATTTAATTTTATGAATACTTGTTGTTTTAAAATAAATCTTATGCAGAATCTAGATGTATGTTCAGACAGCAAGGAACTAAGAAAATTATTATTTTTGTGAAATGAGGAATTTATAGTTATGGTTTAATGGAAAAAGACAATTTGTAATTTTGAGGTAGCTCGATGGGGCTCGAGCTCTGTGAGGGGAGGGTTATGTCGCGGGTTGAAATTTTGCAGGGTTGTTGAAATCAAATTTAGGGACTTTACTGACGGGACTCTGGGCTGGCTGCTCTGTTCACTCGTCAGCGCAAGTGGCGTGACCATGTAATTGGGGCACGGGGCCGGCGCGGCGCGCTGCGGGCTTGCAGAATTTTGTTTGTTTGTTTGGCCGCGCGCTGGCGCAGCCACGGGCCGCAGTTACTGGGGCGCGCTGTCGTAACAAGCCGCGCGGTGTGGCCTGCACATTGGGGTAGAGGGGGGGTAGTCTTCCCAGATGTTCTAGTTAGTTGTTTAGTAAATTTGACTTCAATAACGAGCTTTTGTTATGGTAGGCGCGGCAGGGCGCGCGAATTTAAGCGCAAGTGATTGGTGACTCGGGGCTCACTCAGGCGGAGGCTATGCGTCTCACCTGTGGTCACGAGTTGTTAGTTCGTTCGTGATGTAGGAATTCAGGCTCACTCAGGCGGAGGCTATGCGTCTCACCTGTGGTCACGAGTTGTTAGTTCGTTCGTGATGTAGGAATTCAAGCTTTCGGGCGGAAGCTATGGTCGACGCCAGAGGCCACGAGTCGTTTAATTTAAGTTAGGTCATAATGTAGTCGTCAAGCTTTCGGGCGGAGGCTATGGCCCTCGTCAGGGGTCACGCGTCATAGTTTTTAAAATGTAATGTTCGTTCGGGATTTCAAGGGCAGGAGAGGCCCCTACGTTATTTTTTTAAAGTAATCGATCAAGAAAGGCTTTTCGGAAAATGTGAGTATGGACTTATCTTTGTTTTAATTTTAAGTATTAATTATGATTTGAGGTATTCGGAAGGACTAGGGAAGTGTTTAGTGAAGTTCTCTCATTCTCTCTCTTGTAAGGTCGTTCAATCGTTAAGGAAGTAAAGAGATTATTGTTTTAAATTGTAATCCCGCTATTTAAATGTTCTTTAAAATGATGTTGAGTATTTGACTTTAAGAATAAAATAATTTTAATTAAGTATTATGTTATTTTGCAAAATCTCCTTAGTTCAGCTCTCACCAGACATCCTGTACGGGATGACGAACCTATGATCCTAGGTACAGTAAAGTATTTTATGAAGTTAAGACTAGTTGATGCCAAGCGAGTTGTTTCTATGTAAAGAGCTACGATTCTCGCCCCCCCCCCTCTGAAGGTGGATCGTGACAGAAATGGCGGTGGCACCGGCTAGGTGCACGTGACAATATTGACAAGAATAACCAGTAACACACGTATAAAACCATCAAAATATTGTCAAGAGTAATCAGGAGCACATGGAGAAAACCACCATAATATTGACAAGAATAATCAGTAGCACACGGGGAAAGCCACCATAACATTGACAAGAATAATCAGTAGCACATGGAGAAAACCACCATAACATTGACAAGAGTAATCGGAAGCACACGGAGAAAACCACCTCAATTTTTCTTTAATGACATGAAATTACAGAAAAAATTAATAAAAACATAAAAATAAAAACGAAAAAATACAAAGGATTCTGCTAGCTTGTGAACTTCTCATTGTTGTGCAAAGTTAGAGTTTTAGTACAAGGCAGAATCCTTTGTATTTTTTCGTTTTTATTTTTATGTTTTTATTAATTTTTCTGTAATTATATTATACTTATTTTCACACTAAAATATTACATATTTTAATATCCTAAAGTGTACAGTAAAACATATGTCTCATTTTATATTATAGCTTATTTATGATAAGGCTCTAGTCAACACAGTAGTAATACTAATACTGATATTGATAATATTACTAATTACCTATTTGGCGCACATCATGAATGGTTTTCATTAGACTTCACAGAGTGAAAAAGAGTTTCGAAGTTAATTTTAAAATTTACGCCACTCAATATTTACTGTCAGTTTTCGAATGCATAAAATAGTGAGTAAATTTTGACATAAATTTTAAGAATCTTTACATAATTTTTAGTTTATTTTACATCTCCTTAGTCCATATCAAGAAATAGGAAAAATTAATCTTAACAATATCCTTTTTTCACTCTACTAACACTTATATTCTCACTGCTGCTTGCCATTGCTGTTTGTGACCAATATTTAAGTCTAGATTAATAGTAACATAACTAATTATATAGTTTTTATCTATAAGTAATGTAAAAAGCTGGGTATCAAAGCTATTCAAGAATAAAATATCACATCTTAATTACTTCTTGTGAGCGAGTTTCACTTGCCCTATGTGAACAATCTCTATCGATTTGATTAGATCATGCTCAAACGCATGGCACTTTTTTTTACCACCATATGTTTAACTATAGACTCGTAAAATTTAATCTTAGATAAATGGCCAGTTACACCATGTTACCTCTCGATCCAAGATTCAGTAAAATTGATTCATAATTGATCTAATAATCGTTGCATCTAAACCTACTAGGGCTACGCGATCTTCGCTCGCATAAACTTAAGTTTACATGATTGCAAACAGCAGCAACTACAACAAAGAAATGTTAGGTGTTATTATTTTTGGTGACATTTAACAATTAAAGTCTCTTGACTCAATTGCTACACGGCGAACAAACAGTGTATGCGGCTGTCACAATATAGCAGCTCAGTTTTTCGCTGCCACGTATTTATTAAATATTATTAACGACTGAAAAACACGTTCGTTGAATCTATTATAAAACGAAACAGTCTTTAATAGAATATTCTTTGTTGAAAGACTATACTTACTTAGATAAGTTATTCTGACGAAATAAAAAATAATATTATTACAGCATCAAACCAAAATTACTTATATTTAAATAATTAGAATGCATGTAATTGTTGTGAAACGTGCTTTAATAGGCACTATAAAAAGCAACATTGTTTATACATGTATTATATATTTGCATAAATCTTGTAAATCATTCTCCAATATTTGCCTGATTATTGTAGTTACCTACATAAAGATTATTTAATTTCCGGACTTAAAGCTTCACAAGCTGTGTCCATATAAAACCAATGTAATGTACCGCCAGTTCGGTCGGTTCATTCATAAGTTCCCAATGATATTCATTTGGCGCTCAAATACACGATTATGCGGCAGAGAATATGGTCATAACATGTTTTTGAAAAAAGTTCCCGCCTGGATTCATATGGTGCAACTGGCCATAAGACACGGCGGCGCACGTTGGAGAACGACGGACAGCGATGAAGCAATCGCACAATCTGTCTGATTGCATTATCAATCCTTAATTTCTAGCTCCCTGGAGAAAAAAAACACTAGTTAACTATTAACCAGGCCAGAAGTGTGAAACTGAAGAAGTTTTTAGTCTTGGAGAGAGGATATTTACGTACTGAAGTCAACATATAAACTACTTAAATTATAACAAAAGTTAAAAGACCTTAAACAGTTCTTAAAGAATCTCAAATAAAACTCAAAAGTATGAAGTACTTGTCATGAATACAAAATTATGGAGCTAGTTCGACACCAATTAAAATTAGTGTAGGATTTATTCCAAATTGATAACGGCACGTTAATATCTAAAACAAATATTTTGTAGCATGAATAACCAGATATGTTATCTTCTAGTATCACAATGTGAATAATAATGTATTTGTGTAAAAGTAAATTGTTTTGTATTGGTACTCATAGATATACGCAGGGTTTAAAAATTTCGGGCATAAGCCGCATTATAAATTAACTTATTTTTTCCCAATTTTACGTCACATGCACGCATTTGAGTTAAATGAGTTGTTATTTACTGTCAGCTTTGTGTTTTAAAAAAAAATTCTGATTAAAATTCCTTTCAAATATGATTCAGAAAATGTAGAGTAACATAAAAATTGGCCGTAAACTTAGGATTAATTTACTGTTATCAAAAATTTTATCATTTTTAAAAACCTTTCCGGTGTTAATTTATATCTTAGCTTATTTTTATAAACTAGAGTAAACATAGAATGTTTAGCAGGTACTGCGAATCGTAACACTAACTTTAAGTAATGTTTCGCTTTTTTATCAATTCAGTTTTAAAGTTAGAGTTTGAAAATAGGTAACACATAAAATGTTTTCCGTGTATGGCACTTTATATTTATTTAAACATTTAATATATACCAACTTCTAGGAGCTCTATGTTCTTGAAAATGTAATTTGATTAGCAGACGTGATTTAGTATTTTTTTCTTCTCCTCAGTTGCTTTAGCCAAACTCGTGTAGTAATCTTTCAGACTCACTCGTAAAATTTATTTTAATGAATGTTTGGGTACGGTCAGAACGTCATTTCTCTGGAAGCCAACTTTTATGGTGCAATTTCCTTTGGACTTTTGAATATATTTTGAGTCGTTATTTTTCCGCACGTTACGTGTTGGCAGTCTAATAGGTTTTCTCTGAAAATGAATTACCCTGGAAGGTGGTGCAGATTACTGGGAGGTCATAAAACTCAATGCGATAAAATAAGTACCTTCTTTCCAGTTGTGAAAGAATCTGCAGAATGCGCGAATATAAAACATTTGAAACGACTGCTGCAAAATTCACCTGTTCTATGCCTTAGGAAAATACAAATACGGAGATATACAGGGGAAGTAAAATGAATGGCTATATAACTTAAAAAAAAATTGTCGAAAAATTTTATATAAGAAATATATATATATATAACAATTAATGATAGAACTAAGTTACTTGCCGGAGCCACTCTCAGAGAAACATCACTACTGTTACGATCTATGTGAGGAGAACTGGGTTTGTAAGGGATAGACTAATTAAGTTTTATTAATTACTATTATTTACATTAATAATAAAATATTGAACTTAAAATGTCCGATCACAAATCACTGGCACTTAAAAATGTTTATTCTCAAGTCACTCAATGTCTGCCAAGTTCCGCAATTCACACTCCTCACTGGAGCTAGGCTCAACAGTGTTTCGCTTCATATCTCTTGCCTATCCACAAACACAGTCTCGCGCCACTCTGACGCCGCAGTCTCACGATCTAGTTGAACTCCGCGTCGCACCACTCTCAGAGGGGAGGGTGTGGTCTCTCACTCTCTTCACCGTTGTCGAACTCCCTTCACTCGCGAAACTTTCGGAACTCGCTCGTAACTCACTCGGCACTGTCGCTGAACTCCGTGCGGGACTCCCGTGGAGGCCGGCGTTGCTGCTTAATTACTGGTGGGTCGTCTTGCCAGAACCAACGAGAGTGGCTGTGACGAGTCGCGTCAGCCCGAGCTGGACTCGACGCCCGAAACATCGAAGATAGCGTTGTTTGTTCACGCCACTTCACGCGGCGGCCCGTGGATTTCCCAAGGCCCCTCAACGATATATAACAGCCCCGAGGAATGATTTTGCGCGGGGAGCGAAGGGGGGAGGGGAAAGACAACCTTTGTAATCCAGCCTTGCACACGTGGCATGCCTTACGTCAGTGGACTGCACGTGATGCGGTGCGTGACGCCAGCTCCGAACATGGCGCGTTTCATGGTCCTCGCGTTCAGAACAATACGTTAAGAGAATAACAGAGAAAAGTGTTATGAGTTATTAATTTTCATGTTATCATCATCAGATGATTTTTAATTTTCAAGCAAATGTTAAAATCACTATCAGATCACCATATCAGAGAGAGAGAGAGAGAGAGAGAGAGAGAGAGAGTGAGGTTTAGGACTTACAAAGTAAAGTTGTGTGACAAAGGGTTGACCAAATTTTTTTTCTACTTCTGACTATAAACATACCGCATTAAACATAAAACATGTTCCTAGCCGAACATTCTTACCTTAATATTAGCAATATAATAGTTATCAATCAAATCAAAACCCCAACATAAGGCTTGATATCAAACGCCAAGTTAATTAATATTCCCCCCCCCCCAAATATTTGTTTTACTTAAGAGCTATTCGTGTAAAATAAACACGACAGCTCGTCTGCATATTGCGTAACTTGGTCGCAAACTTTGTCACCAGATACTTACTAAACATGATTTGCGGATTGTAAAAATTCACTCACATGATCACAATTACAAACACCTGCGTGCCATTTTACCTTTTGTAACATAATATTTTGTAAATTTTAGGATTAAATATTGAACGAAACATAAAATACCAGAGAGATTTAATGATAATTCAGAGCACTAACACTCAAATAATAAAATTTAAAAAAAAAATGAAAGAAGGGACCGAAATCATGTTTGGAATCGAGACTTAAAAGTTCCATAGATATTTCAACGTCTCTTTATTTGCTAACAAAATCGAAAATAAATGTGTGATTTAGTCACAAGACACGTAAATGTTCTTGCGGAAATTTTTAAATAGAAACTGCAGTGAAATAATTAGAGTGTGTGACATGACATGGACGGGTAATATCCCTTTGGGGTCGAATTAGAATTAATAACATAATGTAAATGGGAAAAACATTTCCGAAACTACATATGTTGCTTCAATGAATATCTCTACGGATGTGTTTCCACTCACCATTCTGGTGACAGCGTGTTCTTCAGGATACCGAAGTTTTAAAACCCTGCCTCTTATTACTGATATATTCTGTTTCGTGTAACTTGTTTGAAGTTTTGCAGTTCTCAAAATTAGTACCAATAGTATACGAGTCATTCTGTTGGCAGAGTTTGTAAACAACATAATGTTGTTTATGTTTGTAAACGGACATCACTGAGCTAAATTAAGGAATATAATTTCTATTTTGGGATAGTTAAATTACACGGAATAAACTAGTCAAAAAAATAAATTATTTTTGCATTTTTTTATTTTGCTTGCATCAAATAAAAAAAAATACTTAATATTACTGACATATTTTTAATAATTTTATTTAGTAAAACCAATTTGGATGGAAGTAAAATTTTGAAGGCCGAATATTAATACGTTTTCGTGAAACATAGTTTTTTTTTTCCTAACCTAACTTAAAGCTATGAGTGTGCAGGAGAGGTCTGGGTATGGAAGACTCTAAGTGCGTCTCAGGCCGAAGCCTATACTCTCGAATCATGCAGGTTATGAACCATGCAGGAGAGGTAGCATGCAACATGTGCTAGGAGGGGATTGGCCAGCCATGGCAACGTTTTTGCCATGACTAAATTCACTCGCTGACTATCCTAGACTAAAACTAGATAAGATGGGCCCAGATAAAACCTGCATAGACATAGGGAAAACCCTGGGCTCTGACATGCGGAATGCAAAATTTCATGCATTAATATCAAGCAAGTTGGTTGCAGGAAACAGAAGGATGGTTTCGGAAGAAGAGTTGGAGAGAGTAGAAATGGACTACTAAGGAAAGGGCGGGAGCTTGGACATTGTTGTCCGCATTTGATTTGGTGGCACTGGTTGTTTCGGGAGCGACTTTTGTCGTTTCCCGCCAGGCTGCCAGACAGCCTAAACTAAATTAGGAAAGGGAGATTTAGTCTACGCTTGTGCTTTTAAGTACATAAATAACATTAAAATATATTTAATCCGGTAGCTTTTATTAATTTTGTAATTTTGTCATTGTTTTGAAACGATGTCTGATTCTAAAGGGTAGCGGACGGTGCAGAGAACTTGGCGGGCCACAGAGTCTACGTGATGGCGTGTAGTTCTTTGTTAAAACCTTTTGTTTACAAGATGTGATTTTGGTAATTACGTTAACGGCAATCCGGCCCGGCTAATCAGAGGCCATGTTTCAAGTAGAAGGCGTCTGGGACGTTTCTATTTGAGAAAGAGTTATGTAAGTATTGGCGACCCAGTGAGATGCAAAGTCGCGGAGCCTGTAAAAAATTAAAAAAAAAATATTTGCTATTTCAGACCATCCGCAACAAAGGATGAGTTTTACGCAGTGTTGTAAAATGTTTGCTAGTTTGTTAGGGCATATTCTGACGAATATGTACCCAGGAGTGATTAGTTTATGTAAGTAACTCCATACCATGTGAAACAGCGCCATACTAAAGATTTTATAGCGACGTACTAATTGAAAGAACATTGAATTTAAATTATATTATTAACATTTTAAAAGACTTTAAATAACCAAAAACTGTTAAGATTGTTGTAATTATAAATAATTTCATTTATCAACTTTAACCCAGAGGTGAAACGAGAGAGATAGTTTTGTGTTCTAAAAACTGAGCTAAAGCCTAGGTACACGAACTTTACAACGAACTGAAATTGTTATTTAAATAATTGATTTTGTGGATTGCTAACTCGTTGATCACGCCAAAGTGCAACATAATATTACGTATTTTTGAATGGACCTAAATGAACTGTTGTATCGTAATTATGTGTGCAACGTAAATATCCAAATGATTAACGAACATAATAGTCATTCCACAACCCAGTTCAGTATTTTATTGATAATAAATCATATCTATATATTTTTATTTAATAATGTTTGCAATTAATAAAGTTTCAACGTATGTTAATTTTCCTTACCAATCTCCTGAGTTATGAATGAACCTGTCATATTAACCTATGCTTTGTGTTGTGTCTAATGGTCATTTGTGTTAAGTGGGTTAGGCCCTTGTGTAGCAATAGGTGCCGATGTAATAAATTGCCATACATGTAATTAAATATTACAGATAATTATCAGAACCTGAATAATACCTTTGTTGTTTGACCAGCCCTTATACACTATTACAAATATATACATATGTAGATATATCAATATTGACAGAAAGTAATAGTAACCAACAGTCAAACCTATATCAAGCATAATAATAGTAGCAAGTAGTCGAGTGGGGAACAGCACAGAAAAATGTCAGCCTAACGTGGGGCCAGAGAGAAAGTGTGTTTACACTTATATGATATTTGTTATTTCAATGGTAATTTGTGTATTTCTTATATTTATGTAATTAACCCTGAGACATGGCACACAATAATCCCACATATTCGCTCCGAAGCAGATGCGACAGTGTATGTGACGAATACACAACTTGTTAGATTCAGGAAGTGAGACAGCTACAGCACAGTCCACAGGTAGTTCGCCAGTGAACAAATACATTGAGGGGCCCATGGACCATACAGACACAGACAATGAGAGGTTAGGGAGGCCCGTGCCACCAACTACAGTACAGCCTGAGGATGGTAATGCAATTGTTAGTGACAACGTGCCATTCCCAGACGATACTGCTACACAACCTATAACGTTGGAAGCACTTATGCAGGTACTACTGCAGAATAATGCAAGTTTGAGTGCAAATTTTAGTGCTCAAATAGAACAGAGTAATGCCAGTTTAAGTGCTCAAATTAAGCAAAAAAATGCCACCGTAATTAATGAATTGGGACAGACCAACGCAGGATTAAAAAGCCTGGAGCGGAGCATTGAGGTTAGGCTATTACAACAACAGGGAGAGATCAAGCAGATATCAGAGCAGGTAACACAAAGCATCAGTCGGGTGGACAGTTTGGAGATTAATGTTACATCCCTACAGAACATGATCGCCAATGAACACCAGGGACAGACCAGCACGAGAGAGAAGGTGCGAGGTCATCTACAGCATCTCGAGGCTCGACTCGAAGATATGGAGGTGGCTACAGCTACATTAAGGGATAGAATTGAGAACCTGAGTGAGCGCCCCAGTCCCGCAGTCGAGCCAACTGACCGCCAGTATCACGAGCCGTCGCCTACAGCTCCTGAGCCAGCTGTCACAAGTGCATCTGCTTGCAGACAACAGTACCCCACTGAATTGTACACCTTCCCACTATCACAGGAGCATGCTACACCTCCATCTAACCTTGACATACCTAGGGAAAACCTGACTGTGAGCTCTTCAAACCTTGATCCCGCAACGCTCATGCATCATCCAGCCAAACATTGGGCTGAAGCCATGCCTACATTTGCAGGAAGGGCCACGGAAAACCCTATCAGATTTCTTAAGAGATTCGAAGAGTACACAGCCACTTTTCATTTGAAAGACTCTGAGATACTCAAATGCCTGAACAGTGCTTTGAAAGGACAGGCATTCTACTGGTGGGAAATGCTGAGTGCATCGACCCACAGTTACTCCCAGTTCCAGTCGTTGTTCCGTAACCAGTACTGGAGTCTGAGAATACAGAGCAATCTTCGGGTACAACTTCACACGGAGAATGCACTAGGAAATGCACTACTTTAGAGGCACACATATCAGCCATGTTTGACAAGACCCGCTACCTAGATCTGCCAATGACAGACGAAGAATTCATTGCAGTGATTCTTACCCAGTTGCCGCTGAAGTACCAGAAACAACTGTCTGGACTGCCATATAGGAATGTGACGGAGTTTCGTTAGCGTCTCCTCAATTACGACAAGCTTGAGAAGATGGACAGAGCTCCGAACGCCAAGGAGGACAGCGAGAAGGGACCGCAGCCTTACCGTCAACAACCCGTGAATAACTATTGGCAGAACCGTGAGAACAAGCCCAGAGAGCACAGTAGAGATAATTTGTAGTTCGATTTATTTTCATGATATAATTGGGGTCTTGAAAATATTGATGTAATCGTGTGATAATTTCAACGGTGAGTAAAATTTATTATTAGTTAATCAGTAATGAATAATAATTTTTTAATTCATGTTTATTTAGAAAAATTTTATTTTTTTCTCTCTTTTTCTCTCGTTGCCATTTTACCCCTTACGATATATTTACGAGTCGAGGTTTGAATTGCCAAAGGAGTCTCACTTCTTTCACGTGTACTCAGTTACTCGTGCTCTTTTTTTTTCATTATTTTTTGACATGCAATTGCCAGCCAATTTAATTTTACAGAAGTTCTACATTTCCTACTTTGCTCAAGACTCGACTTAGTGTATTTAAAAGAAAAATTACTGTTAATCCTAAATAAATATGTTAAATCTGTTATAAGCATATTAGAGGATAGAATATAGATATTCAAGAAAATTTTTTAGTTATTTTATTGAAACTTTTTAAAAATACATATGTTAATCTCTTTAATTTTAAGCAGCTACTCCACAACCACATTAGCAGAGAATGTATGAAAAACGTATTTGCTACCAAGCTCAAACTAAGAGGTTCGTATGAACCTGTGAAATACTTGTTAAAAAAATAAAATATTGAAAATATATACGTTTAACTGTCTGTAATTAGCGCTATCATTAAAAGCTGCTATTTAAAACACATGTGCTCACCGCACTCATTTCCGCGATAATTAATATTGATTGTTGCACGGGGTAGTAATATTTACGCCACAGTTAGCAAAAAGTCCGTTTTAGTCAGACGGCCTTAACACTGACTACGGTTTTAAGGGGAAAAGTTCACCAACAAGTGGACTGATTGAAATTATTGAAAATTTGCCAATTTTATCACAATAAAAGTGGTGTGTGATGCTACATCAAACACACATTAAGTTTAAAATGCTAAAAATGGTACCAAATGGACTATAACTATAACTTATATATCTGAATCTCCAACCTCTAAAGGGTAGTGTATATATATATATATATATATATATATATATATATATATATAAGAGCCTTCTTTGATGCACGATGTTCTGGGTTTAAATACGGCTTAAGAAAGTAGTCATGCGGGTTTTGAAGGTGTTTTTTGAACTGTCCCTCTATTAAATTACCTGACATGATAATGTATATATTTTATAATCTTCAAAAAGTTCAACATCTATCATTATTAATAAAGTTGTGCTAATAACTGAAATGACAGTAATGCGCTAGTTTTTCTAGTAATTCGTTATAATTTTTCAGCTAGCCAAATTTACATCGTAAACCTACGGGAATTGATTGCTAGGGAAATATTTTGTATCTGTCATCATCAAATTTTACACTAATTTTGTAGTGAAAAGTGTTATGATGATAAATATTCCTTACTCAAATATTGGAGTGGCAAGGGACAAACCTGCTGCTGCAACTCACTGCTGCTCACTGTTTGTTCTGAATTGCACATGAGGACCGCGAATAGAGTATTTTGTGAAAATGTGGTGCTTTAAAGTCGACTTTAGTAAAACTACCAACTTTAAAACTGAGAATGCACCTGAAATAAATTATGTTTCTTTTTATACTTGGATAATTGGTAACTTACCAGGTAGTCGATGTCATAAAACTGGTTTTAAATTGACAGAGGTACCTTCACAGCTGCCATGACGTGGCAGAGCCGTTCACGTGGGCAGGAGCCGCGCGCCTCACGCGCCTCACTCACCTCACGCGCCTCACGAGCCTCACGCGCCACACGCGCCTCACGCACCTCACGCGCCTCACGAGCCTCACGCGCCTCACGCGCCTCACGCGCCTCACGCACCTCACGCGCCTCACGCGCCACACGCGCCTCACGCACCTCACGCGCCTGCGTAGGGCTCGGGCGCGCCGGGATCGCCGGTTTCACAACAGGAGCGGAAGTCTCGCTTAAGGCGCGTTTTCCTAGCTGCGGGGTATATCCCGCAGCGGAGAACGGAATCCGCTGTGCGGAGTCCGCTGAGCACCCAATGTACAGTACGACATTGACGCGTTTTCCAACAGATCGCATCACGCATTCCGCCGACGGAGTACCTGCAGCGGAACGCACCGACTGCTTCTGGAGCAGTCTAGTCCGTCGTCCGCTGCGATATAGTGAATACGTTTCGACAGCATCCTGTTAAAGTTGTGTCGTTGTGACTTTGTTTTCAGTTTTAATAATGGCGGTGCGTTTTACTGCTGCTGACGATGAGCAGCTCATAGAGTTGGCAGCTGGACACGCCATGTTGTGGGATATGTCTTCTGAAGAATTTAAAAACACGATGAAAAAAGAACTAGTCTGGAAAGAAATTTGCGCCATGTTGAATAAAACAGGTAAAGATATATGTTTAAATGTATTTATGTAAGAACTGTAATGGCAAATCTTTAAAGATATTGTATAATTGTTTAAAAATAGCACCAGAGATGTAATATGCTTAATTATTACGTGCATCGAAGCCATAGAAACATCAGTACATACAAATTACATACGATATAATTATAAAGTAACATAACCAAATTTATATAAGAAATTACATTAGTACTGTGTGTTTTTGTCCATTTAGTAGACTTTCATACTCACATAATAAAGTACAAGATATAACACCAAGAATCCTGTTTACTTTGTTAAATTACGACTTTATGGATGTACAGAACGCATACATAATATAGGTAAAGAGAGTTATGTATGAAAACATAAGCCTGTACCACAAGAATGTATTTCATTCAACACAAGAATACTGTTCTATCATTACAAATACAACCCAAACATATATATACACGTATACATACACACACTTGTTTCCGGTATGTTTTCTTTACTTATATGGCCTACTTCATATTACGAAAAATGGCCAGGCCATTTATTTAATTGTAGTTCCTGGTACACTGGTGAATGCTTATGTCTTATTGGCAGATTTACCTTTAAAGTAATCAGTAAACCGACTCCTTACTTGAAATCCTTCAGCTTTAGCAAAGCCACCTGTTCCAGGTAGAGGGATCATATTTTCAGTTGGCAGTTCGTGTACAGATTCTTGTATTTCGCCACGGCTTGGATTTCTACTGAGGTATTCATCTCGGAGTAAATTGTGCAAGCAGCAACATACCATCACAATCAGATCTACGATTTCTGGCTTCACAAAAATCAGCGTAAATAAAATTCTGAACTGTGAACACATGATACCAAAATGCATTCTCAGAGACACTCCTAAATTTCGACAAGTGATAATTAAAGTTCCTTTTTTCTTCGTCTTCCAATGCTTGTTGTTTACAATATGCTTTCAGTATGTGTTTATCAAGGCGGAAGGCCTCATCCCCTAGGATTACATAGGGCAACAGAATATTTGAGTTCGGTAAATATTGAGGTGGAGGAAAAGGTACTGTCCCATTGTTGATCATGTGTCCCAGTACACTTTTTTTGAAAATACCTGGGTCTCCTTCCTTTCTAAATGAACCTACATCAACAATAAGAAATTTTCAGTTCGCATCAACCAAGGCAAGCAGAACAATAGAGAAGTACTTCTTGTAGTTATGATATAAACTACCGCTGTTGATTGGAGCAACAATACGCACATGTTTACTATCTAATGCGCCGACAACATTAGGAAAATCCCACATCTTCCAAAATTCCTCCGCCTTCTGCTGCAGGTCAATTTCTTCTGGGTGTTTCAAATATAATGGTTGCAGTTTTTCTTTCAGAGATTTCAAAACAATTGGGATGAATGTAGTAATGTAAGGAGCTGATATGCGGTATGAAAATACCAACGATCGAAAACTCTCTCCAGTTTCCAGGAACCTGTAAATACATAATAATAAATAAATGGTAAACACCAACATTTATAACGCAGATTCACCCACAACACACTCATTTACATGGTTTGATCCACCACCTGGCACCTGGCACACGTCTCATCTGTGACCTTTTTCTTTACCATATTTTTTGTCATTTTTTTGTCAATAACAAAGGCAGTACAGTCAATTTGCCCATAACACTAACATAAACAATCAACAAACAGACTACCTTAACATTAAACTTTGGTGTTTTTTTTTAGAACAACAGTGTAAAACAAGGTGGAGAAATATTAGAGACCACTATCGAAAAGTGAAAAAGCAAGGCATGAAAACAACAGGTTCTGCCGCTACGAAGAAAAGGGCAGCCTACTGGGACCGACTAAAGTTTCTCGACAAAGTTGAAGATGGGAGGCAAAGTATATCTTATGCCGAAGAAACACAAGAAGGTGTGCACGAAGAGACATTCAGTGAAAACGGAGACACTCCCCTCGAAAGCAGCCCATGCGCTGAAAGTACTAGTGACAATATCAGCAACAAAAAAAAAAACCTGATTTTGAAAGTGATGACAGGTCTTCATATAAATATTCAAATTACAGTGTAAATAAAGGGGGTAGGCAACATACAGAATTGGTGGGAATACTGCAGAAAAGATCCGAAGAGGGGGCAAGTTTTCATAGGTCCGTGGAAAAGGCTTTACAACATGACACAGAAGATGAAATCGACCTATTATTTAGATAAATTGCAGCTACAGTAAAGAAGTTTGATCCGGAGGCGAAAAATTAAATCAAAAGCCACATTTTCAGTCTTGTTACAAAATATGAATTGCAACACATTAGACGTAGCCATGCCACGGGAACCTCTTCAACAAGTGTCAGTAAAGACACGTTGAAACGAAGCACTCCGCCATCGTTTAGTCCTGTACCATCATATGACAGTGGTTCTAACAATGATGCAGGACATATTCAAGACTCCAATACTACCAACGATCAAGTATGGGGAAATTACTTTCAACTTATAGGCAGTACCTGCAACACGGACCTTCATTATTACAATTAGGTGTACTCCCTATGCATGTTCCTAATTACTACATATGTTATAAATGGGTCATATCGTTAGATAGCACATTTTGCTATATGTATCCTCAATTTGTACATATCAATGAGAACATTTACAATGAATTGTGTATCAAAGTTTCTACAATTTGAATAGTTACAGTCCACTTCTTTATATTATTATACCCTAAAAATATACGTTTTTTGCAGAGTACATATTTGTTTTTTGTTATTATTGTTTTACTTCACAATCTGTTTCGCTATGGACTACTAAATACACATCCCTTGTTTACAAATGAAACTATAAGTACACATATGCTTACCTCAAAGTAAGAGCAAGTTTTTCAGCAGGAGTAATTGGTTTTGTGACTCTGTTGCACGACTCAACTTTTATGTCATCTTCAATTTTATTCAACAAGTCGTAAAACTGCTCACGATTGAACCTGAAATATGGTTTAAATTTTACTTCGTCATCCAAGAGATGTTTTTGAATGAGGATTGTGTAGACTCCTTCGTTTCTTCTATTGCAGTACATTTCCCTGGCTGACCTCCTTACTTTCGATAACCTTTCAAAAACAATATCCGTTTCTTCTTCTATTTCATTTAAATCCGCAATCATTAATGCAACACACACCCTTTTAATTTTCGAAAAAACCCATAGCAAAGCGATCAACCACGTCACAAACTTCGCTCAACCTGTGCTTTCCGCAGTGTCTAGGAAAACACTCTCCGCAACGGCTGTGCGGTGCGGTTTCTTAACTGCGGATTCCGTTCTCCGCTGCGGGATATACCCCGCAGCTAGGAAAACGCGCCTTTAACGCGGAGTCGCGGTGCTACGGTTGTTTGGTTCGCTAGTCTCCTATTGATTATGATTATGTTGTACTATACAGTTAATAAGTTTGTTTCGAGACAATAGCACGTGAAACACTTATACTTCGCTCATGCAACTTAGCTTGAACTACCATAGAACCATATTTAATTTGTAAAAAAAAAAAAAAAAAAAAAAAAAATTTTTTCAATTACTCCAACATGTATTTTTCTTATTCTGAACAATGTCAGTGAACTATTTATTGATTCCATTAAACACTTTTCTAATTATTTTCACACATTTTGACAAATTAGTTGTTTAAAGAGGTTTATTTGTTATTATTCGTTATAATGCAGTTTTTATTTGGGTTATTTCTCTTATTAATTTTATTCATTGCATTTTAAAAATTAAAATTTTAATTTCTCCTTTAGATAAACTTTATTTATATTGTGAAAAAATTATATTACACAGCCTACTTCTTTCCTGGCGCTAAATTTATTATTCAGCAAATATTATTCAATGTAATTAGCTTCAAAATGAGAAAAGAACATTATCTGTGGTATATAAAAAAAGAGGTAACTTTTATTATTTTCATAAAATAGTGCTTGTAATTTTTATTATTTATACAATTCACGGTGAGATAAGCTGTCTCTCATTAGTGCCCAGCATTGATGCATATATATGCTCGGTGTACCGTTTAAAAGTAGCTCATTAATAGCTTAAGTCACATTTATAATACTTTTTTTTTAATTTTCGTTAAAATCTCCCATAGACATTGTACAAAAGTTACGAAAGTAGTGTATACATTTTGTCTCGAAATATTAAGTGGAATGATTAACCTTGCAATGTTGAACGCAAAAGCCACAAGATGGTTGGTACTTTAGATTTATAAAAATAATTTTCACCCACTAAGACTAGAAAAATATATAAACATTAAAATTAATTTTTTCCTGACTTGGCCATGTAGTCCCTTAAAATAGTAGAAAATATAAAGTAAATAATTTTCCGTAAATTAAGCATTTATAATTCTTTTGATTCACCTTAACGAAAGAAACATAGGAACCGAATGTATTTAAGGCACTACAAATACAGTGTTATGAAATAATCCAAAATTCCATTTGCCAAACACTACTTCGCTGCAGAGTCAAAAACAAAAGTATAAGAATATCCACAAAAAATTGTTTTTAATGTGATTGCAATACAGCGTTTATAAAAGAGTGCGATAGTACCCGAAACAACATTTAATTATGTTTATAAGTTGTGAATAAAAAAATCAAATGCATTTGAAAATATAAAGTAAGCAAAAAAATTATTTAATATGTCTCGAGCAATCTACCTGCGTATTGCGGACACACTATACACGATTAACGCATGCGTGGCTTAATTTATGCAATTAATTTTTTGTAATATTGACGAATAAATACATTTATTGCTTGTTTCGATCATTTGACTCGAAAACAAAGAAATTTCCAGATGTCACGCACTAAAAAGGGCAGAGAAATAAGTAAATGCACATGGCCATGAATATATATATAATTAATTTTCAACGAAAATCTTTGGCATCTGATTAATCACAAAATATTAATTATAATTATCTATACGATTTATGTTTTTAAGTGTTTCCCAAGTCTGGTATACATATTTGAAGTTGGGGATGAACAACATTTTAATTGTAAATAATAGATAAAATATTTAATACGGAACACTGAGCGTCTGAATTATTTTCTAGCTTACCACCGCGCATTTTGTGATTGTAGCAAAATTATTTCATAGAAATAATTGCCGGTAACATCCTCATTTTCTACATGTTTTTGTAAAGTGTTACTACTAGCAATTTTTTTTAATGAAATAATGTTTCTATAGCCACAAAATTCACGGAAATGTAAAACTTCATATAATTAAACATAATCCAGACGCTCAGAATTTCATCATAAACATTTTCTCGATTATTTACAATAAAAGAAAGTTGTTCAGCCAAAAAATCAAATACAAACACCAAACTTACGAAAAACTTTAAACCGTAAGTCGTAAAGAGGATTTCAATTTATTTTGTCGTGAATAAAATGCAGCTGAAGTTTGTAGGTCAAATTCATACTCACACTATTATATTTTTACTTATATAAATTTATTACACATAGTTACATACAATATAATCTTAAACAAATATATTACAAATAATACATACATAATAATATTCTATATTTTATTATATTAAAAATATAGTTGTATATAATATATTATATTAATATATTTATATGATTCAAGTAGGGTGATCCTTGTTCGAAACCAGAGTCTTCGCTTAGTATAGAGTAATTTAAACTGTGAAGTTCCAAGACAAATAAATTTGCTAATATTTTTGCAGTTATTACAGAATATGAAATAAAAATAATAAAACTAAAGTGAACATGAATACCTACTCTCCTAACAATTTTCATATACCAACATAACTGAACAATTTTTCAATTTTTGCGGTGTTAGTTACTAAAAACTGAAAATTACTTACGTACTGTCATTGGGAAATATTCTTTTAAAAATTTTCTTCAAAATATATATAAAACATCATGCGCAGCTTAAGCCTTCCCTTTAACCGCAGATTAACTTACTTACTTCCTCCGATTTACATTAAGTCTTCAATGATAAACATAAAAAAAGTATTTTTATTGAAAAATCTAAATTCGTGAACAAATGTCATTCAGTGACCAATGTGTAAAGCATATTTTTTTCTATACATATCTACTTTAATATTATAAAGAGGAAAGATTTGTATTTTTGTGTGTACGTTTGTAATGGATAAACTCAAAAACTACTGTGCCGATTTCAAAAATATTTTCACCATTAGAAAGCTACATTCACCCTGAGTAACAAAGGCTATATTTATTGCTAGAAAAGATAAGGTATCCTTACTAAAACTTTAGTAACTTAACTCAAGGTGTAAAAAAATACCATAAAACATATTACGTCGCATGCGCTGCGGAAACTATTGATGATAGAACAAAAAAAATGCCCTACAATATTAAAGAACATATAAGGTAAAGGCACCTATTATGGGACCCCTTTTAAATAAAATTCATATATTTTTATTAGGTGAACATAAATTAACATTTGACGTCTAATAAATCACTTGATATGTTTAACTATAAAATGCAATATATACATATTGTTTTAAACTAATAAATTTACGTCCTATGCAAAAAAAGGAAGACACTGCACTTTTCCAAAGGAAAAAAAAGGTTTCCTAATATGGGACACATTATTTCTTTATCCTCTTTTGGCACTGAGGACACACAAAGTGACTGTCAGTTGCACCACAATGTTCATGAGCCCAACGACCGCAGACAATACACTGTATCCACTGTTCGCCATGTTTGTCATCTGAAAATATGCATCCACAGAAGAGGCACTCAGCATCGTTGTCTTCTTCACCAGAGCTATCTGATAAGATGTCGAAATCATCATCCGACTCGTCGCTGCTGGATTGTTCCATTAATCTTCTTGTACAACTTCGTGATCTTGTCTTTTGTGTGTTGGCAGAAGGTTTTTTCGTCAGGGTTTTATGACATTTCCATGCAGCTTATTTTTTAATTTTTGCTGTTGTAGCTCTTTCCAAACTCTTCAGGAGATCAGATTTGTAAGGCGATGAGGTTATTACAGATGCTTTGCCACATCTTCGGCTTTGTAAATTTGCTGAAAGACTAGGAAGTGGCTTAATGTCTTTAGGAGAGATAGGTGTGATGTCCATAGTTTGAGCAGGACTAGCATCAGAAGGCCCTGTGCCAGAAAAATGTGGGCGATCCATAGGCAGAACAGGGTGAGAATTAGATGGTCCTGCACCAGTTGATGTGTCATTCGAAGTGGCGATGATAGTTGCACTGGTATGAACATCTCTATCAAGAATTTCTTGACAACTGTGAATTACAAAGTCACATTCACGAAACACATCACTGTTGAATGGGTACAATCCTGTTTTGCGGAATGCATTGACAGCTTTGCAGCTCGTTGATATGCTGCACTGAACAACTTTGCAACCAAGAGTGGTGTTACAATACGGTTAGGGTTGTTTCTTAAAAAAGACTGTATTTGTGAGGCATATTAGGTTTTCAGTGGCTTCATGAAGCCTACATCCAGTGGCTGCATTTTGTGTGAACTGTAAGGAGGGATACAAATGATTGATACGTGGTTCTCTCTAGCCAATCGTATCACATCAACATTTCTGGTGTGTGAGTAGTGGCCATCGAGAACAAGAAGAACAGGGTCTTCAAGTGATGGCTTTGTATATTCAATAAAATGATCAAACCACTTTGTGAACAAATCCCCCTGAATCCATCCAGAAGGGTGGCATCCCCAAATAGAACCAGCTGGTGCCCCATCCATGAGTTCTATTTTCATATTCTTCCTTGGCCACACTATCAATGGAGGGACAAAAGAACCAACTGCATTCATGCAAGTAACGACTGTTATGAGTGACCCTCTCTCAGCTGATGTCAGTGCAGCTACTTCTCGTTTTCCTTTCAGGGATATTACCTTCTCAGCTCTGTGCTGTACCACAGTTACCCCAGTCTCGTCAACATTGTACAACCTGTGAGGACGGCCTTTAATTTTGTCAAATTCAGTTACATAGAGCTCAAAATTTTTTTTACATTTTCAGGACTGAAACCTTTTACTCTGGCGTGAGAAATGCCTTGGGTAACTCTTAATGACAACTGTGGATGACGCTTTAAGAAAGAACCCATCCACTTCTTACCAGCTGATTTATTTTTTTCTGAGAATGGATGTTTGATACCATTAGCAATGGCGAGTTGGAAGGCCATCCTTTTAATATCACATTTCCTCAACCCATAAAACCTTTTATCCATCTCAATGCAGTACGTTACAAGTTCATTTTCTAGTTTACAGCTTAATGTAGGTCTTCTTCTTAATGGCACATTTACCAAATCATCAGAACGCAATTCAGTATTTTTCACATACCTTTCCACTGTGCTCTTTGGTACCCCAAAATGTTTCGCTGCTGACTTGTAACCCATAGTACCTGTTTGTACAGCTTTGACAGCTAGGATCATCTGCTCCTTGTCCCATTTCTTCCTTTTCGGATTTCGGCTATGATCCATCTAAAAGAAAAACATTAATATGAAAGGTAATAATAAAGTTCAAATCAATGTCATTTTAGGCAAAGAAAACTTAATTTATGACTATAAATTTATATTCTAAGACCAGCATTACTTATGATATATGTCATTACAGTTTGTTAATAACGAGAATTATATTACTATATACTAGATATGAAGCAATTTAATTACATTATAACATAACAAATAATCATTGTATTGTAACAAGGCGATAGTTAAATGATATTCTGATGTTTAAATGCATAACACTTTATTTAGCAGGAAGCTCTTAATATGAGACCCGGTTCCTAATGTGAGATAGTATCCCATAAAAGGGTACTCTGTAGGTCTCATAATAGGAGTCATCAATATGCAACAAAAGACATTGTGTTGCGGATACAAAAAGTGCACAAAACACAATCTCACTAGCATGCACATAACCCCTCATCTATATAGCAATCATCGTGTATGAATGTTATAACAAGTAACCTTACCTTGATTTATATGTAAGCCGTTTCTGTTATCTCAGTGGAAAACTCGATAGCTCGTAAAACACAAAATCGGTAACCACGCTTGTCTACACATTCGCTCGCTAATGAAAACAATACACACGCAAGAAAACGTTCACTGCACCGAGTTAGTGTATTGTCCGCTAGAGTTCAGGAGCTCCCGGCTGAGAAAGTCTAGGGTCTCATATTAGGAAAGGTCTCATAATAGGTGCTTTTACCTTAAATATCTACAAAAAAACTTCACGATATTATATGTCCAACTATTATCGTTATGTCACAATAACCACTTTTTACATTTTTAAAGTTGATAGAAATACCGACCAAAATTAGACCACGTTATTCATACTTCTGTTTAAATCCTTATCCAAAAAAAATAATATTGTTTTCAAGACTGTTTCAATTCATATAGATTACGTTTCGAATTGTTCAAATCAGCTATTCCAATCAATAGATATTACGAATTTAATAAGTCACCAGCAGCCCGTCCCAGCTTCGCACGGGTGTACATTATTTTTTTTATATATTTTTACCTTTTATATATATTTTGTTGTTGTTTCATTTCTATATTTTTTTTAACACAGTATCACATTATCTATGTATACTTACAATCCGAATTTGTTCATCGTGTTTTATTAAAGTAACTTATTTAATATTAAGGGAGACATATTACTTAGTATTTTGTTATTTACATTTTTTTAACATTTTACATAGCCCCCAAGTATTGTTGGACAATGAATTAGCTCAATCTGTTAACAGTCTAGAAATTATGATAGACACAATCTATCCCGACATCGAAATTCTCACAGAAAGAAATTTCAATTGGCTCTGTTCGAGGGCGATAGTGTCACCGAGAAGCGACTCAGTAAATGAGATAAATAGAATGATTATGGAAAAAGTACCGGGTGATTTTAAATGTTACAAATCTATTAACACCGTGTGCCACATCGAAGATACAGTGCACTACCCACAATAATTTTTAAATTCCCTTAATCCTGCTGGCTTGCCGCCCCACGAACTAAAATTAAAAGGAGGTACACCCATTATGCTATTGAGAAATTTGAGCCCTCCCAGTATGTGTAATGGCACAAGACTTTTGATAAAGGAATTACGAGACAATGTGATTGTAGCAACATCATCACTGGGCGCGCGGCCGGACAGCTCGCTCACATTCCGCGAATCCCGATGATTCCGACAGATTTGCCTATATCCTTTAAAAGGTTAAAGTTTCCTGTTAAGATATCGTTTGCTCTTACGATAAATAAATCACATGGACAAAAGTTTTTCGATTGTTGGCAAGGACCTAAGAAAAGAGTGCTTCTCTCATGGGCAATTATATGTTGTCCTTTCTCGAGTAGGATCTCCTGAAAATCAATATGTTTTATTATCACCTACAAATACCACTGCCAACATAGTGTACAGTGAAGCTTTAAGGTACAGTTTTGTAAAATAAAAGTAAGAACCAATAGAATTAAATAAAGCTTTAAAATAAAAATGTAAATACAGAAATGAAAAAATTACAATAACTTATAAAAACTCTTTAAAATACATACACACACCTAAAACAACAAAAAATATTAATAAAAAAGTTAGGAAATTTTATTACATAGGATCAGATAAAAATGTAAAATATTGTAAAAATGTAAATAAAAAAATACTAAGCAATACTTATGTATCCCTTAAGATTAAATAAGTTACTTTAATAAAAAAAGATGAACAAATTCGGATTGTAAGTATATACATAGATAATGTGATACTGTGTTAAAAAAAAATAGAAATGAAACAACAAAAAATATAAATAAAAGGTAAAAATATTTACAAATTCATGTCCACCCGTGCGAAGCCGGGATGGGCCGCTATTTCATTAATAAACATATAAGTTTAATGATTCTGAACAATGGCAAATATGTTGCAAGATTTACTTATAAATGTTTTCGGAGCATGATTTTTTTTCTTCAAAAATTCAATGTGAGAATTGTTTATGGATGACCGTACTTCTTTTATCCTCGAGTTTAAGTGAGTCGCTCCGAATAATCGTACATCGAACTGTTTTGTAACCATTACGCTGTTGGCGATCTGTTCCCTCAAAGGCGCACTGTAAAGTATGTTCAAAAGGTGGGGGGGGGGGGGGAAGGTTTGCATTTGATTCCTGCTCGTCTAAGCGTTTTTCGCCACCGAAAAAAAAAGACGGAAAAGGCATTTTAAAGCAGGACGCACGGGTCTTTCCCATTATTCGTCCCGGGAGTGCGACGGAGGGGGGAAAATAGGGCAGAGCGAAATTAAAAAAATTCCAGCAGGTCCGCAAGCCCGCCTGGAGGCCGGTCCTGGAAGACTACACCGCTCCCGCGCGGGTTGATAAGGGGTCGCGTGGAGGAGGTGGTTCGCCGGTTCCATCCCTGGAGTTCACGACCGTATTCGGAACGCATTCCGAAGTGCCTACCTGCGACTCGCATCCCCTATCTCTCGAGGCACTTCGTGCTGGGGCAGAACCGGTGTATTAGCGCTGGTCCGCACGTGCGCCTATATAGTATTCCATTACGTGGCTCGTTGCTGCCGAGTGGGTGGGGGAAGTTTTTTACGGGGGGGGGGGGGGGAGAGGTTTGCCGCTGCGACTTAACTATTCACGCCCGCCGTTCGAGCACCTTCTGTCTAGACCGACGGCGTTACGACTTTCTCCCCCTCTCCCGTTTACGCAGCTACGCCTCTTACTCTCTCCCTCCCTCCCTCTCTTTCAACAACGTTTCTGCCGAGGTACTCTCTCTCTCTCTCTCTCTCACTCATTTCCCACATTCACCTCGAAACTCACCCCCTTACAACTCCGCTAGCGCGAAGTCGTTCATTAGTGGGCTGCTGCTGTGTTGCAGACAGAGTTATAGGTCGAACGGTTTAACGCGGTTTGTCGGCATTGGAAGGGGGGGGGGGGGTTAACAAATTCAAGGCTACAAAAAAGGGGACATTTTATGGCGTCGTTTCGTGCGCTTTTATTGAAATTCTGTGTGGGTGTTAACGAGTGACGTAAGCACCGCTGTGAAAACAGCGATGGCAGGGGGCTCCTTGTCGAAAGCGAAATTTAATGTATGTACTGTGTTTGCCCGTGTTCGAACACTTGTTTGTTTGTGGTTACACTTGTCTTGTGACGCTCGTAAGAAAATCCAAAACGATATTTTAATCAAATTATAAGTAGAAATTAATAGGAATTATTACAAGCCAGCTTTATTTCTTAAATACTTTTTTTTTATTTTGAATTCTTAACACACTCAAACCTAACAAATCATGTTCTGTTTTCGATACGCTTGAATTAAGTATTTTATTATTATTTATTATTTCATTGTACATTAATTCTTATTCATGTAAATATGCTATATGGTTAGGAATATTGCATTTTGTTAAGTTATATAGAAATAAATGAAGTAAAATGGTGGGGTGAAATATAGGCCCAATTGAAAAAAAAAATACACTTTTATAAAACTTAAATTAATATATGATATACAAAAATGTTATGAAATATATGAACAATTATAAGTCATTATAATATTATTATCAGTAATCTTAAAGTGAGCAAAATCTTTTTAGAAACATCTTCGTCCTATTCACCCCATCACCGATTTAATTATTCTTAAATTCCTACTAAATTTATCCTAGAAAAATTTGCAATCATATGCAATGCAAGCGAACGTATTCAATGTAAATAAATGTTGCTGCGACCATAGCGTACGATAATCGCTATAATCACATTCGAAAAACGCTTTTAAAATGTTAACAATTTAATTTCTCTGTGCCTGGTAATTAATAAAATTTTCATTGCATTTAATATTTTAATGTGTAAACACCTTAGCTTTCGGTACCTATACGACATTTGGTAGGAGCAATTTCGTGAAAATGAAGGGAAGTGGATAAACGGAAATGTGACACATAGATAGCAGACCCACGTGCAGCAACATAAACCTGTAGGCCTATATAGTCACTTTTGTAACACATTATGGTACTTAATAAATGTATTGTGACAAATGAAACTATTTATAGTGAAAGTACCCCGGAATTTATTTGGCAAACTAAAATAGTCATAGAAAAAAATAATCTCAAGTTTTAAATTAGATACCTAATTAAACCGGCATTACAATGATTATAATATACCAAAGGGATCGGTAGCAAAAAGGCATAACGTGCGCCAATAAACCTCAAGATAAGTGTTCCAGACCTCAAGAAATATTCTTTTTTACAAAAAAAAATTATATTTTATTAAATATAATGTTCAATCAGTGAAATAAATTTAAGGTTTGTTTATTTACAGAATGATTCCAGAAGTTTAAGCAGAAACATACGCTAAATGTAAAAATATGTGTTTTAAAACGATTCAGGGTAATATTTTAGTAATTCCATAGAATTATAACGTCTAATGGGCGCGTAATCTTAGAAGTATTAATTTTTTAGCGAATTTTTACAAGATTGAGAGTAATTTAATAAAATTCGTTGTCAATAAAAAAAAAGGTCCAAATCCGGGGTTTAAGTGTTTTTAAGTTTTTTTGGAGACGTTTCTAATAATTAAAAATTTTTCATTGGTTCGTTCTGCCGTTTTCGGGTATAAGTGGCAAGCAACGTCTACTTTTCAGTCAGAAATTTAAGCGGTGGGCTCAGAAAGTATATGTGTGATTCGCGTCCACAAATTTTGGAATGTACTTGAAAAGCGAATATTTTATCGATCAGTATATTTATTAAGCTCGGAAATATTTCAAAGAATTATACTTTTACTTTCGTGTTCAAATTTCGTATAATAAGTTTATTTGCATAATGAACAACATTAGAACACGTGGATGTTCTCTTTACCGAGGCGGTATGTTTACACATCAATAACGAGTTCTAAAAGACATGCTCCCATTATTTGTTGCGGTTTTGTATTTATTTTACAGATTTGTCGTGTTACAATTGAGATTATAGGTAGGGGTCTATATGTAATTGATTTAAACAATAACAGCTGGAAGCGTAGTCACACTGTTATAAAATACGGTAAGTTTACAGATTTTTTAGCAAATAATTTACATTAAATAAACGACGAGTTTTTTTTGTAATTTCAGATTGCTCGGTCTTCATATAAAAAAAAATGCCAAATTTGACATCCGAGTTCTTCTTTTGTTAATAATAGGGCATAAACACACGTTGAAGAAATACTTGTTTTTTTTTTTCAGTAAACTTTACAAGTTTTTGAATTTTTGGATTTGTATACCAGGATTATTCTTAAGGATTCATTAGTGAGCTTCGTAACAGTTTTTAACATTGTACCAATTTACAACTAAGAAAATATTTTATCATATGTTATTTAAAATTCTTATAATCCGCTTTATATCATAACACTGCAAATACCCTATGAGTTTATTTAATGTGATGTGTTTATCACGTTTGTAAAAGCGTTACATTTTTTCGCTTGCAGTTATAAACTAAAAATTTGACACTGCGCCTATATGTATAACTAATAATTTACGTATAAAAACCATACTAGAATTATGTTTACTGAAACGTTGGTTGAAAATGCGCGAGGGTTTAATAACATTTTAACTTTAGTACAATACTAATTATTTTAAAATATCTAAATATTTATTTTAAACAAAAAAAAATGTTCGTAAAATTATAGAAGAAATTTTCACACAAATTTTTGGGATATCACTCATCAATTTTTGGAGGAAGAATCTTTATTGAAATAAAAAAAGAGTATATTTAAGTCACTTTAAGCCAAATTTAAATTTTAAAGTGCGATATCTATCCTTGAGTTACTGTTTTATGAATTATATATGTGCAAACTATAGAAAACTTTTCAAAAGAAAACATAAATTCAGGAAATAGTTATTTTCATCGTGGAATTCATCCTTCCATTTAAAAACTTGAAACAATGTTTCGCTGCAACAAAATAACATAAGTAAGCAACCTATAATATTAAGATACAAATGTTTAAGGCCTGCTATTTTTAGGAAACTTGGTGCCAATTTTTTTGGACACAAAACCTAATGAATTAAAATACATGTATTAATTCAACTGCCAACAACATATACTGGAATACAACGCATTTAAAATTTCAGCTTCAACGATATAACGCCTAATACATATGCGATACCTCCTGCACGCAGAGGTAGACACCAAGTTGGCCATATTTACTGTGGGGAATTACGCACGGACCGATTTCGTCAGGATCAGGCTGCACAGAAAATACCTTATTCTTGTATATCTTTTTCATGAGGAATCACACGGTTTCGATACCTATTACTGGCAGATTTTATGAGCTCTGAAACGAAAGCAGCCAGCTGTAAGTAGGCGAATCGAATTCCTATTGATTATAATACTAAATGGTGGCCCCTCTGCTGCAGAAAGCGCGCGCGCGCACTCACACACACACACACCTACACACACACCAGCGAGCACAAACTGCCGCGGCACGTTTGATTTGTGGATGTCGGAAACAGCCAGCCGAATATTGCATAATAAAGATGGATACTTCTGCATGCAGCATGTACTACACGTGTTACATACATTCCATAAATTGTACAGTTGCCACTGAAAAATATTTACGCATGTATGCCGAAATGGTGCATCTAAGGGAGTTTTAACAAGATTTATCACGTCAATTCACATTGAAAAGAAATTAAAAATCCATATTATTGCGAGTATACAGCGGGCGGGGCCACAGGGTTAGCCGGTGGTCTAGCTAGCCAATAAGATGTACTTTTAGCCCGCGGGTGGGACGCGGTACATTATTGCTACATGACTAATTCGATTAGCAAACGGCGTCTTACTATCACCCTCCTACAAACGTTTTACCTTTACTCAGCGCTTTCTCATTTAACCTCAAAACCATATTTTTGGAATAGAACATTTTGTACGTAATAATATAATGCCACTCCAATAATTTTATTAAACGCATCAAGTAATTTGAGAACCATCTAAATAAAATGGTAGTTCCATTCCTTAGAACAATATTTCCTTAAATGTAGACTAATTTTCTTTTATAATTTGACTAAACATAATTTTAAAACTAGTTATTAAGTTTCAATATGACATGTAGGAATAAGATTGACTGAAAGTGGCTCATAAATAGTCTATTTAAAAACTAAAACGTATCACAATGAAATGTTTTGGACGAGTTTCCGTAAAGAAACCTACAAAAATTAAATCTGAAAATAAAGTGAACTGCCCTCAATTGATTTATATCTGACTTGAATTGTTTGTGTTTGTGTTCTCCTTATATTGGATATGATCATAATATTTGATTGCATATTAAGAAGTGTTTCCGATGAAAACTTCGGTGTAATAATACAACAGCTATAAGAAAATAAAGAGAGGGTAAAACCAAAATGGTTAATGTTGAATACTTTATTTGACAATGAATAAATAAACAATTAGGTGGAAATCAAGTTAAAAAGAATACTTTTATTTGAAGGAAATAATTCATGAATGAATTATGGCTTATTGTGTGTATCCAAGTTGCTTAAAGGTGCTGATTAAAGGTGAAACTTCGAGTTGGAAAACGACGGAGTGCTTAGATTGGTAATGTCATTTCAATACGACAATAAATTTTTTCTTCAGTTAACCATCCAGGTAAATAAAACTATTAATTATATTTGTGTTCACGTTGGTAAACGTAGTGTACGTTGGTACACGTAATGTACGCAATGACCACACAGCATTCACGCAGTTCAAGCGTTTAATGAAAACGAAGCACATTTGGGAACAGAGTCACATAAAGGAAGCACATTCGGAAGCACAATCACAAAAGGGAAGCACATTTGGAACCATAATCATCGAATAGGAAGCACATTTGGAAGCACAATCGCAAAAAAGAACCACATTATGAAGCACGATCACAAAAAAGAAGCACAGTCGGAAGCACATTAAACAAAAAGGAAGCACATCTAACGAAAAGGACGTACATTTTCACTAATATTCAACACAGTAGGTTGCGTTCATTAATTTTAAGTTAGGATACAATGCCTTCAACAGTCATTTGCTCCTACTGTCTTTGACTCCAACAACCAATGACGTCAAAAGTATTTGACTCCAAACAACCAGAAGCACTTGGAGAAACTACAAGATTAATCAGGAGCACACAGAGAAAACCATCTTGTGGTTTCTCCAAGTGCACACGGAGATACCCATCAAAATATTGACAATAATAATCAGGAGCACACAGAGAAAACCATCATGTGGTTTCTCCAAGTGCTTCTGGTTGTTTCTGAAAAACCGATATATGCATGAAGGATTTTTTAGTTAATGAGTCATGTCATTTTATTCAGAGTTAAATTTTATTAATTGAATTTCTGCTACTAAATCATCACATGTAATATTTTTTATCAAGTGGAATTCAGACGAAAATACCATTACTCAGTCATATATTATAATAAGCTCTGAGACATCTGAAAAACACTTATACATAAGCAAGACGAACTTTCTTCTCCTTGGTGTTTAGCGAAGCCATCCTTCTTATGCAATTGTTAGTGAGTACATAAAATAACTAAATAATATTTACCTGTAAGCAGCATGTGGTGTCTTCTGTTGACAAGAATCGACAATACTTTAAACAGGTTATTTGGCATAAGATAAATTAACTCTCACCACTGAATGGTGCTATTGTAGTCAGTTAGAGCCATGTAGTCCTGTAGCCTCGCAGTCTCGTAACTTTGTAGACTCGTAATCACGTAGTCTCGTAACCCCATTGCTCGTAGTCATGTAGTCATGATGCCTTGGAGCCTCGTAGACATGTAGCTACGTAACCAAGTAGCTTTGTAATCTTATAAAATAATGCTGCTGTAGCAGTTGGAGCCAAAGAGAAAATTCCGCCGAAGACAGATGCAGCAATTGGAGCCTTGTAGACTTGTAGCTTTGCAGTCAAGTACCAATGTAGACAAGTAGTCCTGTAGTCTCGTATCTTCGTAGCCTCCTAGTCTTGTAGTCAAATAGCGCTAGGCCTAAGACTATTTGGAGTCAAATACTTTTTACATCATTGACTGTTGGAGTCAAAGATAGTTGGAGCAAATGACTGTTGGAGGCATTGTATCCTAACGATAAATTAACGAACGCAACCTACTGAGTTGAATGTTCGTTAAAATGCACCTCCTTTTCGTTACATGTGCTTCCTTTTTGTGATTGTGCTTCAAAATGTGTTTCCTTTTTGCGATTGTGCTTCCAAATGTGCTTAATTTTTGTGATTGTGCTTCCAAATGTGCTTCCTTTTCTATGATTATGCTTCCAAATGTGCTTCCCTTTTATGATTGTGCTTCCGAATGTGCTTCCTGTTTGTGATTGTGCTTCCAAATGTGCTTTTTTTTTTAATGATTGTGCTCCCAAATGTGTTTCCTTTTCTATGATTATGCTTCCAAATGTGCTTCCTGTTTGTGATTGTGTTTCCAAATGTGCTTCTTTTTCGATGATTGTGCTTCCAAATGTGCTTCGTTTTCATTAAACGTTTGAACTGTGTGAATGTTGTGTCGTCACAGCGTAAATTACGTGTGCAATGCATGTATTGTGCTTTAATTGCGTGAAAATTGCATGTTCGTTCCGTTTACTGCGTGTACTGCGTGTGTACATTGCGTACATTGCGTGTTCATAATATTTGTCGAATTTGCTTCCAATTGAGTTACCTTATTTTTGTGTGCTTTTTTAAAATGTTATTTTGACTCGAGTAATAAAGTAAATGGTACTTGTTTTGACTAGCATATTATTTCATCGGGTGCATGTATGTAAGCGAGTCCTAGACAGCAGGTTGCTCAGTTTGATACTGTCGTCGTCATCTGGTGCATACGTCGTGTAATTACCTGTTCTTGAGAACTCTATGGCATCTTTACCGGTTTTAACGTCGAACTCGATGGAGGTTGTACCATCGACTACAGGAACCCTGACGTAAGCGACGACGATGCTGGAGCAGATCCCGTTGGCAACGGCAACGTCAACACTGGAGGAGACTTCAACAGTCGTGGTACCACCAGCAGAAGATACTTTAATGCCGGTAGTGCTGGCTGTACAGGAAACCTCAACGAACGCTGTTTCGCCCTCGATGGAGACTTCAATGGATGGCTAATCGTCAACAACTAACGAACATCGATGTCGTTACTGCGACAAGATTTTCTCAAACATCAGAAATGCTCGTCAACACGAGAAGAGAGAATGTGCTAAGAATACTCCTCGCAACATGTTTGGTTGTGAGAAATGTCATAAGCAGTTTGCCAGAAAAGAAAATATAAAAACGCACATGAAGACATGTAAAGGTCCCGCTGTGCGGCAGAAAGTAAAAGTTCCTATACAACAACGATGCATTAATGTTCATAAGAGAATGCCTAGAAATGGTACAACTGTGGCAACGCCAGTATCTGGATCAGGTCTGAAAGGCTCGTCTTTATCACTACGGTATCCTTGCAGCTACTGTGATACGTCGTTCGCATTTCCTATGATGCACGAAGAAATGAGCGGAGCAAATACAAGAATAATCCTTCTCGTATAAAGTTTCGCTGTGATGAGTGTCATGATTGGTTTACTAGCATTGGCAGTTTGCGACATCATGCAAAAAAATGTAAAGATGAAGTCCTTGTGCCTACTGTTAAACTACCCGCAGAAATTTCTACTCCTCAGTTTAGGTTGGAGACTCGTGAGCGTACAAGCAAGAACACCGATGTGCATCAACCGATTGCTATGGCGTCTGGACACGGAACTAAACCTAAGACTGTGTTCGGTGCATTACAGGTGAATGATAATGGCTTCTAATTGGCGCAGTCTGCATTTCGTGTAATATTGAAAGTCTCCTATTATTCAAATACGATTAGTGAGTCAAAGGATATTTGTAATTTTCTTGAGGATATCAGGCAGAACATAATAAATCAGCTTACTGATGACGTAGCAACAAAAGGTCCTTTAAAATATAGCTTGTGGCTGGACTGTGTATATGGCAAACAATATCCGTTCGATGACATAGTGAAGAAGTGTGCATTCAAGACATCGGCTGCAGTAATTTACAGTTCTAACGATGTGAAGCAAACTGTTAAACACGGTGTCCAGAAACTCTGTCAAGAAAAGGAGGAATATGTCAGTAAAGGTTCTGGCTAGTCTCTGTCTAGTATAAACCGATTGGAGCTTAGAATTAGTCATTTCACACCGATGCAGAACTAAATATTTATGTAATTGTTAACTTTCGCGAGTTTTTCTGTAGTAGAATAGAAGATGTGTAGTAAAATGTATTTTTTAAAAGAACTTGAGGTGTTTTATTTTCAAACCTGTCACTATTATGCTTAAATTGATGTTATATTAAATTAATTTTATATCGTCCAGGGATCGAACCAAGTTTCGAATCAATCAATACTTTAATGAGTGAATTTTTTGATGAAATTTGGATTTTTTTCTTGAATCTCTAGCTAAATAATTACACGATTCCCAGATGGCCCAAATTTCCGGATGGCGGGTACCACATTAATAATAAATGATGACTGCACTTTAGCAGGTTAGAATAAAACTAGCGTGATGGTAATGCACTCTTTAAGATGAGTACACACACAAGATGGTGTCCTCCAGCAGATGAAAGCAAGATGGTGGCAATGTCCTCTAGCAGGTGGTAGCTTCTGGTAGCATGTAATGAACACAAAATGTGGGATACATGATGTTCGTCAAGGTCAAGGTCAAAGTTCAAGGCCAAGGTCAAATATAAAGGTCAAGGTCAACTTTCAAGGTAAAAGTTCAATACCAACAGTCGAGGTCAAAGAAAATTACACTGACATGACATCAGCACACTCTAGCAAACGAAAACAAGATGGTGGCCTCTAGCGACGGAAGACAAGATGGTGGACGTGATGTCATACCAGTTGACGATATATAACTTGATATTGGTGGTGGTTGATCAGTCTGTAGATGGCTTCTGTGGAGGAAGGATCTGTCGTTTTTTATTTTTTGCTCTTACCAGTTTTTAACCAAGGCTTAATCAATCAGTATATTAATAAGTTATTTTTTTGGTGAATTTTGAACTTTTTTTTTTATTAAAATCGGATAATAAATAAAGATTATCATGATGGTACCTGTAATGTTAATTGATACAATTGGTGACATAATTCAAAATGATAGGTATGATGTAAATTTTTTTATTACTTTTTATTGAGAATTTTTTAAATATATTAATAAATAACTGGTATACTCTCGCCTGGAATCGAATCGAGGACCAAAATCGTTTAATTTACTAAACATTTGAAGTAGGCAGTTTTTAAAATATATTTTGGAATTTTTCCCGATTTTCTAGCATAAAAATTACTGTTTTCTAAGATGGCGGTCGTAACAAAAAGTGCAACGGTCTAGAATCCAATATGTTGGGCGTAACGAAAAGTGTAACCATGACAACATAATCAACCAAGATGGTGGCCGTAACGAATGCAACATTTATATAATTCCAGATGGCGGCTGTAAAGATATGAGCAACGGTGGTTTTTAAATAGTATTATATTTAATTTTAATTATTATATTTTTTATAATTTTTATAATTTTTCTTGTTTTTTAACATAATAATTACGGATTTTTAACATGGCGAACATGACTTCATGCTATATGACGATATATATCTTGACATAAGTGGTGGGAGGTCAGTCTGCCGGTGGCTTCCGTGGAGGAAGGACCTGACGTCATTTTTTTTATCTCGTCGGGTTCGAACCAAGGACTCCGAGCTTCATGGTATAAATGTACATTAAATTTTTTTAATATATATTTTTTTAATTTGTATTATTAAATTTGATTATTTAATTTTTTAATGAATTTTTTAACTTTTCCTCATTTTCTAACATAAAAATTACGGATTTTAAAGTTGGCAGCTGTAACGGAAATTGCAACGTGGCGTCATCATTCAAAATGGCGGTCATGGTATCCTTATTTCTAGAAATGGTTTATCGGAGGCTTTAGAGATGGATTATTAAGCCGTTTTTATGACATTGTGTTCTTTCTAAGGCAAAATGACTTTTCAGGTTTCCGAAACCCTAAATTTTGAATTGTGGTAATTTTGAGAACTATTGGCGGGACTTTTTTCCCAAAAAAAAGTGGAAATTTTGGCGAATTTTGATAAAATTTTGACAAAATTTGACAAATTTTGGCAAAATTTGAAGGTCAAAGGCCAAGGTCAAAGTTCAAGGTCATGGTCATCCAAGATAGCTACAGTGACGTTACAAATCAAAGATGACCGCCGTACACTCGCTCCTCACCCAGAACCCGTATCCCCAGAGGTACCAAACTATACTACTTGGATACAAAACATAGCACTTCATATCCTGCGGAGTTTTTAATTTCACTTGAACTTTCGGGTGTACTCTTACATAAACTTCAAATAAAACTAAAAGTGCAAGTTATTCTAATGCGAAATATAGATGCTCCTCGATTATGTAATGGAATGAGGCTTCGGATCACACAATTGGGGCAGAATATACTTGATGCCACTATTTAAACAGGTGTCAGTAAAGGGGAAAGTGTTATCTTTCCTCGAATTCCAATTATCCCCACTGATCTACCGTTCCATTTCGAAATATTTCGGTTTCACGTCAGCCTTAGTTTTGCTGTTACCATCAAAAAAGCACAAGGGCAAATATGGCAGGTAACAGAGGTGCATTTAAAAAAGCCACGCTTTTCCTATGGCCAACTATATGTAGCCCGTTCGCGTGCGTCCAATGCCCGAAATCTATACATATTTGCACCGGACATAAAAACATATAACATACTATATAGGAGCATCCTATAATAATACTCTTATTTAAGCTCTTTTAAAGAAAAATTAATTGATTATAAGTTAATACTTTGAAGTATTTAAAATGTTAGTATTTACAATTATTTATTTTTCTAATAGTGAAACATATTTCAATAAAGCATGTTTTCAGTTTTTTAAGCTAAATTGTCTGTTATGATTTTAAAATACTGATTATCCCAGTCACGCAATAAAAAAACAATTACCTACCATATTTATTTTGTTGCAATGATTTTTGATACTTGTTTAAGGAGAGCAACGCGAGCGAAGCCACGGGTAAAAGCTGGTATTAAAATAAAGTTTCCCACGCTTATAGTAGTTGCTCACTTGTAAATTCCGTTTGTTAATGGCTGTATTGATAGTTTCATATTTCGGGCATCCGAAAAGCGAGAACGTTATAAGTGATTTTAAACTAGCTTGAATGTGGGTGTGAATAAACTGGGTGTTAAATTTTCTCAAGTTTAAACGAACATCCATGATATAAATATTTTGCATAAGGTGAAATAAACACTTGTGTATAGGGGAAAGAAGTAAAAAAAAAAAACGATATTATTGTAAATGAAGGAAAAAAATCATTTAAAAAAAAAAGCTTGCTCAACTTCAACTTTCAGTTGATGTTATACAGATTACAGTGGTTTTACACAGAACAAAAAAAATCTGTTGATTATAATTGGACGTTATACAACAACCACATCGACGCCAAATCATTGATCACTGCTTGACTATAGTTTAAAATGTTACAACACCCACAAATACATGCATACACATAAACACAAAGTCAGTGATGGTGTGTTCTATTCGTAAAACTGTATTTCAAACTTTAATATCTGGGTTTTGGTAAAACATGATAATTCATAGTGTAATATTTGTTATTTCTTGACATGTATGCTTAAAATTTTATAATATTAGGTTTTTTGACATTACGTATTTTAAAAATCAAAGAATTGGGCATTTAATTTTTTTTCTAATTTACTTTTTATTTAGAATGTTCTCTCTCGCCCTTGAAAACGATAACACGTATCTATTCCGTAACTTAATAAATATAAATAATTGCTTATTCAATGTGGAATTTTTTCAACTCCACTGTTGACAGCGTTTAACGTTTCCGTACTGACTAATGTCAAAGACATAAACACAGAGACACATGTTGTTACTGCTGAGAACGTACAGGAGAACTCGTCCCTGGTCGGTGTTTCGAGTCTGATTACAACGCGCGTCCAGGACCCGGCGCCAGGCGCCGTTAGCTGCAAGCCATTTGCATCTGCCGGGCGCCATCTGCTGCTGCTGCTGCTGCTGCTGCTGCTGCCGGCCCGCTGTAACGGACGCGACGGCGCCGGCGGCTTTAACGCGCCAGCTGCGCCCAAACGCTTTGGAATCGTGTGTGTGGGTGGGGGGGGGGGGAGAAGCGCCTCCCTGTACTTCGTCGGCGACGTCGACAGATGGAGCCAATTACCGGTGTTCACAGTTCTTATGTCTTTCACGCGAATGTCCCACTCGGAGTTTTAGAGAAAAAAAATTTTATTCAGGCAAAATTTTATTCGAGTGTCATTCAACTATAAACCGGAATTTGGTTTGTTCGACTGTAGTAAATACGTGAGCATCAGTGGCGGGAGAATGGAGAGGTGACAGGTTTTTCACCCGGTCCTCACACTCGTCCATCACGTCAGCGTCGCTGTGATAGCACCAGCGTCAGTTGCGCGACGCGTTATTGTTAGGGACAGGAAAAATTCGCAGGTTCAATGACCTGTAGAATGAACACCATAGTTCTACGTACACTCGGTCAAATGCCACCCACTCATTGGCTGCTGTCTTGTGAGACGTCCCAACTTAGCAGCTTGTGATTCGATAAAGCTTTGGTCGGGTGATTCTCATTGGCACAGAGTCATCCAGGTGAGTTGTGAGCCAATGGTATAACTATTTGTATTTTAGCATATCGCGAAATGAATTCGCGAATTATTCCGGTCTCTAGTTATTGCTCGTTTTTCTTGCCATCGAATGTGTGAAATCGGGTGGAATTTTGAAGAGACCCCAAGCACAGTTTGGAGAAGTTACTCTGAACAAAACCCAAGTGTTCGATTGGGCACAGAAGTTTCGAAATTGTCGTGATATAGTGGGAACTCAAAACCAGGAAAAGCGTGCAGTTTTTCAGTGAAGACATTGTTCAGGACGTGCGTGAGCTTGTGGAAGGTCCACACTAAAGGTTTTATTAGGGAGGGGGAGATATTTGAAGACGATGCTGTGGTGGAACTCTACGTGCGCAATGGATTAATGGGACAAAGATAGGTATATATATTTTTTCTTGTAGGCATGAAAAATCTTTATATCATATGGAGAAAATGTATTTCTGTTGAAGGAAACGATGTAGATAAATAAGGAATTTAAAATTTGTTTATATAACACCCACAAATCTGTATTAAAAAACTTCTTGTTTATATTTGAATGATCATCATATATGCAGAATGATTCTGAATTCGGCCGACAAATTCGGGATGGTGGTTGAACACAACAAAATATTTTGCAAACATCTGTTTGACTTATAATCTAAAGTCTTTCGCAAGGCTAGTACACGTTTTTGAAGTTGAAGCTGAATAATTTTTTTATCTTATATAATCGAGAAATAATTTTATATGGAACATGTAGAGTCTTGATTATGTTAAATGGAATAAAGTTTTACAACCAACACGAATTTTTGTCACCGTAGCAAAATTATTTTTTTGAAATAATTGGGATAGCTAAACGCCAAAAAATTATGTGGAACATATTTTTGCACAAATGGTTTCATATTATCTTGTGATAAATCTGCAGTCTAACTTTGTCAGTGGACGTACATTTAACTTTTATGTACATCGCAGTATAAAATCCAAATATATTTTAGTTTTGTTACGAACTGAAGCAAAACTAAGAGTTAAATCAAAACATGCTATATTAGTTTCAAAAGTTTCACCGCTAAAACATTATTTTAGTATTTGATATCAAAAAATGGCCTTCTTTAAGTCTGAGATGACAAATAAAGAGAATTTCAAAGATAATGACAAAGAGTCTGACAGTATAATTTTGAAAGACAGTATAAGATAAGTTATAATTATAATTTACAAAGAGTCTAGGATCTTGGATTTTTAGAAGGGTTTGAACGAAAACCCTATAAAATGTGTAATTTTGATCGAGTTTGTTAGCGTTGTATATTAAAACAAAATATTTATGAACATATAGGAATTTCTTATTTAATATATTAATTTTTATTTCACTTTTTGAATGATACTGTAATTAGTATGTATGATTTAAGTATAAGATAAGTATTTAATAAATCATTAAAGACAGAATAGGTTTGAAATACTGTTTTACAAAGCTAAAATTCAAAAATTAAACGACATAAATTGTTTTATAGTCTGAAAACTGTTGAAACTATGATAAGATAATAAAGAACATATCCCTCTCCTTGAATGAAGTTACATGATTTGCAAACAGTCATGATTAATACTTAAATTATGAATTATTGTTGGGCATATATCTAATCTGACATACTTATTACAACAGTAACATTAAGACGATGGAATAGCAAATGTTTGACTATTAAGTAATAAAATCATTTAAATGTATATATATACTTATTTGAATTTATAAAGAACGCTAACAAATTCGATTAGAATTACAGAATATAAATGTGTTTTCTTTTAAATACTTCTAAACACCCAGAGTGAGTTCGCATCAATTTAAACAAATTTATTTAAATCGACAATGCCTTGTGGGTTTTAAACACTTCAAGGGTGAAAATAACTGCTACCCTAAATACTGTTGTTGTAATATCGAACTAAACGTGAGATATTATTTGTTATAAACCCAAACCAAGTTGTATAAAAACAATGGCTACGACACATTGCAAACGTTTTTGAATTACTCTAATTAATTCTTTTATTACTAAGCTGTAGACATAATTCAAAGTAAACTCTGAAAAATATAATATTTAGTGGAGATGATACCATGTGATAAAAATACATTTTTAAATTAGTTAAGTAAACTATAGAAAACTTTTTTTGTTTTATATTTTTACATAAAACGGTTAACCAAAACATGTTTTTTTATCATTTTCAAATTTAATAAATAGAATTTAATAGAACCTAAAATGCTTATGCGATTAATATTTATTTGCTGGGATACTCATATAAAATGCACGTTGGTAAATAATGAAACTGTGTGAGGCAGTGTTAAAAGAAATCCAAAAATATTTTAATTTTATAAAGTCATTCTAAGAGAAGAGTATTTTTCGTCTTGGACAGTATGTTTCAAACAGAACTTTGATTACGAATATAAATGTTTGTTAATTTCTTAATATATTATCGCCATATTTTTGTCAGATATTCCGTAGGAGGGTTGTGACATTTTTTTTAAATTGTACAGTTCATAGGTTAAAGCATATATATAGTTTCCAATTCTTCAATTTCCTTATTTTATTTTATTTTTGTCTGTGACACTTTTTCTACTACTCATATCCCCTCGTCCCCACGCCCCTTCCCCCCCTTCCGCAATTTCCACCCCAAAAAAATGTTCTCTGCTCTCACGTCATATCCGATAAGCGGAACAATTCCTCATTCTGACAGCGAATTTCCGCTTGTGATAAATGTAGACAAGACCCAGATGCTGAAGGGAGGCAAATTGAGTCCCCAATTCGGAGAGTATTCATCCAGCGATTGCACATTCGGTCATCAGACCAGAAGGGAAGCCACAAGGACAAAACCTGCACTAGAGAATAATTTTAGCCGTTTGACACATTGTAATAAGACCCTTGTCGTGTATTTTATAGGATATAATTTTTGGCCTCTTAAAACGTCATTCGTCAGATAAAGAGATTGTTAACATTTCAATTTACAATAAACACATTTCCCCCCCCCCCCCACCCGCCCCCCCAAAAAAAATTTGTATAAAATTGTAAAACGTTGCAAACAATTACAAACTCATTAATTTATGACAATCAACGCAAGCTTCTTTTTTGTTTTAAAATTACTTTTGGTGTATGTATATATATTGTTTATTTTTCATTTAAAAAGTGAATACTTGGCAAAATATGAGAAAGTTTTTTTTTACGAATATATTAATTAATTAAACGTTCACTCAAATATAATCTACAAAACGTTTTACAAAATATAAAAATTTCTTTATTTGGAAGTAAGCGATAATTATACAGTCTATACTTCACTTCCTGATTGGATAGCCGTCGTGTTGCTTCTTACGGGAACAAGTGCATACAAGTTTCACAAAAAACAAAGTTTCTTTCTTAGGAAGTACGCGATAAAAATACAATGCATACCTACTCTACTTCCAGATTGGATAGCCGTCGTGTTGTTTCTTTCGGGGACAAGTACATACATGCATATACTACAAACTAATTCGGACACGGACTAAACAATGTATTTCGAAGATTTGAGAAATTGCATGTTCTTCGCTGTGGTTAAGTAATCTTTGTTGAAATCAAGCTCTCACATATTGAATAAAACAATAATATATTTTTATTAGCATGTTCTCACGTCTGGTACAAATTCCAACATCCTATTTTTTAATGTTGTGACCTCAAAAGTTTTACTTAAAATTGAATACGATATGGCGACAGAATATATTTATATCACACAAGTAAATGAGAGTTGTTTTACTCAAAATATTTGCTTAAATATTTTTAATATTGAAAAGATGAAAATATATTTATTTAATATACTTTAGGTAAGAATTTATTCTTCTGAATTTTATGTGTCATGAAGCCAAACTTTAATGAAGCCAAACTTTACTAGTAAAATGTAACATCGTATTTTTTTGCGTGTCATACATGTAAGTTGATCTTTTTTTAAATGTTGTGTAATTTAGTTGTTCATTTAGCTGAATAGATATTTAATTATGAGCAATCCTATAGTATTGAAAGAAAAACTGATATTTTCATACATATAAAACGAATCACCCTAAATATTTTTCACTATTCTAGAGAGATATGTTAAAATAATGATATGTCAAACAACCCTTTTTTACTTCATAGCAATAGAACCTTTTAAACAGTGAAGTCGTAAGAGACAGATTAACCAAAATTAAATCAAATAGTTTGTAAAATAAAGTAGCCCTTGTCTAAGATAACTTAAAAAAAAAAATGTGACAACAAACCAGAATTCAAGCACTTTGTTTTTGTTACAATTCAGAACAACCCCACTTCATTAGATGAAAGTCGTCTTTCATCATTGATTAAAGGTGATTAGGGGTGAGAGATTGTAATTAAAATAAAATGGGTGCGTGTACTTAGGTACGCGCGTGAGAAGTTATACTTCTTAGGCATCATTAAAAAATAGTTTTTAATTGCATGCAAAATAGTGCGTGGAGTCCCTCCGCGCGGAAGAAGTGAAACTTCTTTATGTGGAAATGAAAAAAGGAAGGGGTAGAAATAGATTTTTAGTAAAATAATATTGTATCAAATCAAACTAAAAAAATAAAGGAAATAAATTTGTAACGATTCATAGATTGATTTTCAGAGAGAGAGAGAGAGAGAGACTAACTTTTTGTGAGAGCAGATTTTCATGAAATAAATCATGAAATCATTCAACGATAAAAGCTGTTTTTTTAATTAAGCGAACGGGTTCGCCCCAAGGAGAAAATAGACGCGGCGAGACCTCGTGGACATAGAGAAATGACACACCCTCACTATTTATGAGTCTATGAAACATAATTTTTTTTTTGCAATTTAAATTGTTATATACAAAAAAGGTATTGAAAATTGAAACAAATATGGCGACACTAAAAACTGTCAGGATCTTTATTTTATTTCTTACTCTCTACTTAGTTCCTTACAACAGCATTCACTCTCGCTCTCTCTCTTTCTATTCCCCCTCCCCAGGAGCGTTAAACGTTTGACGCAAACTTGTTGGAAGTCGCATTAGAAGTATAACTTCAAAACGTTCTTAATTTCAACGGGGGTACGGTGGTAGGCCGGAAATCATTAGAAAGAAAGTCTAATGCCCAATGGCACTAGACTGAAATTCTTTTCTCAGAAATTTCGGTGAACTTCAGTGCACTATGGTAAACTACAGTCAAAAATATATTTACTCTCAAGTCTAGAGCGCCAACCATTGAAGATTTGAATTTCAGTATCACGATTTAGTTACTTCTACTGGATTTTTTATATTGATACTATAATTATTTAATTTTTATATATTTCATGGAATTAAAAGTAGCCACTATCATTTTAATGTTCATGGCTATAGCAATAAATGTATAATAAACTCAAAAATTATTTTAAATGAATTATTCGGTGTGAATCATAAAACATTAGTTATACTAATTTCTGTTACCGTAATGGACGTTTTACTACCAACTCTTAAATGACAATGTTCTTACCAAATTTTTAACAAGTAGACTCATAGATTGCATTAACAAGAATTAATTAACATTTTATATGAAGGATGGCACATATTAAGCAAAAGTCTTTGGTACTAAATATCTGATGTACGAATTTTTCAATACGTTCAATAAATAATATTAAAAAGTTCAGATTTATTTTATACCTAGCCACTAGCTCAATGTTAGAGTCTAATAAAATTTTCAAAGAAAATCACCTTTGGTTAAGAAAAAATTACTCTCATTTGATAGTGACAAGAGTTTTTTTTACACTAATACAATGTTCATAGTAGTAAAGAAAAGTATTTTCTGGTCCAGGCTGCAGGCTGTGGAGCCTGGAGCAGACCGAAATCTTGGATTGTTCTGTCACGGTGTCATATGGATGACCTTGACCTTTGACATTGACCCCGACCGCCACATTGAATCCGCCATTTTGAATTCCACCATTTTGTTTCTACAACTTTCCACAATTTTGAATCCCGGCATTTATAATTCCACCATTTTGTTTTATGGAAATTTCCGCCCTCTTGGAATCAAATGCCCCACTCGCTTATATGTACAATTTCGCAACATTCTCCAATTTGAAAATCCGTAAATTTTTATGTTAGGATATAGAGAAAAAATTTAAAATTAATGAAAAATTTTAAATAATTAAAATTTAATAAGATATTATTTAAAAAAACAGTTGCAATTTTCGTTACGGTCGACACCTTGAAAATCTTTAATTTTTTTTAGAAAATCGGGAATCATTTTAAATTGATTAAAAAATATAATTTATAAAATTTTAATACCACAGTATTTAAAAAACACCGTTGCACATATCGTTACGGTCGCAATCTTGGATTCTAGAAATGTTGTACATTACGTCACGCCCGTCATCTTGGATTGTATGACATCATCGTTACACATTTAGTGACAGCTGCCATCTTGGATACTAGATCGTTTCCATTTTCATTACGGCCACCATCTTAAAAATCAGTAATTTTTATGATAAATAATGTAAAAAAATGAAAAAATCCATAAAGAAATAATTTGTATAAAAACACTTTGACATATTGTATTAAAATATCACGACCGCTATCTTGGAAATTTGTATTTATTGACCTAGACATTCGGAAAGCTTTCTAAAAAAAATCAGCAAAAAAATAGCTTATTAAAATAATGATTGTCGCGATATATTTCCAACCTTGGTTTGATTCTCAGCAAAAGATAACAGTAACTTAATTTTAAAATAAATGTTTTATTTTGCTACTTATTACCTTTCGTGGAGTTTATTAATAATTAATTCAATCTACGAAAAACAACTCTAGACAAGATACCTATCCGACGAATTAAATATGTTGTCGCGCTGCCAAACAGAGAAGCATGTTTTTTCTATGCATGACATACAATCCAAACCAGTTCATGTAGAATGCATTACACAAAACACGAGACCAGGTCATGTACAATATCAGACGTATAGGCCATTTCCAAACCTCACGACCGTCTTCGTCGATATTTAATGCAACATATTTCCAGCGAACAATAAAATTATTTCAAGGTTTCAGACCTAAATTATCAAAAAAATATACAACCAATAAGACCAATGGAACATGTTTTATGCTTACTTTTAGCACCTATATATCCTAATAAATGTTTTATCAAGACCAAGAAGTTTGGATCAGGTAATATTAAGAGCTACTACAGAATTGACTACGCGCATTTAAAGAAACGACACGTATTCTACAAAAGTAAACAAAACACACACAATAAACACACTGGTCACAACATTACACACACGGTACACACATTGGACTCACAGTACACACACTGAACACATTGGACACGCAATATACACACAATAGACGCAATGAACACGCAATGCACACATCTGACACTGGCAATGGACACACAGTACACACACAGGATACTCAATGGGCACACTGGACCCGCAATGAACATACAGTACACACATACACTGGATATACAATAACCACACAGTACTGGCAATGGACACACATTACACCAAATGGACATGCAATGGACACACAGCACACACACCGTACACATTGTACAAGCACACTATTTATAACACACGCACAGAACACGCATTTGATTAAAAGGTAGCCCATTAGAACGAAAATTCGAAGTGGTGTGATACAATTTCGTCACAGGAATACGATCTCCCCAATATACGGCAGATTCATACTGCTACAATGCTCCAACAGCTCCAACATCTCCATCAGGTTTAGTGATCCAAGTGCTCCAAAAGCTCCATAGCTGCAAGTTCTCTAAAGCTCCAAGAGCTCTAAAGTTGTAATTGCTCCATGAACTCCAATGCTCTAACTGTTCTAATTAGCCATAAACTACAATCGTTCCAAGGCTCTAAATGCTGCAATTGCTCCAACATCTCTAAGTGCTCCAATTATGCCATCATCTAAAGGTGCTATAATTGCTCCAACTGCTCAAATTACCCCAAAGATCAAAGTGCTACATTATTCCAATTAATCTAAATGCTTCAATTGTTCCAACAGATCCAATACTCAAAGAGCTCCAAAGCTCCAATCGCTCCAACAGTGCCAACCACTCCAATAGCTCTAACAGGTCCAACTGCTCCCATTTCTCCCAGTGCTCCAATTGGCCAACAGCTCCAAGTGCTCCAAGTGCTCCTATTTACATTTGCTCTATGAGCTCCAGTGTTCCAATTGTTCCAATTGGCCAACCACCCCAACTGCTCCAACCGCTCCAACATCTCAAGTGCTTTAATTGCTCCAACTGCTCCGATTGCTCCAGAGATCAAAGTGCTCCAAGAGCTCAAATACTCAAAGAGCTCCAAAGCTGTAATTGCTCCAACAGCTCCATTTGCTCCAAGGCTCTAATTGCTCCAACAGCTCCAACAGCTCCAATGGCTCTAAGAGTTCCAACTGCCCGAATTGCTCCAAGTGATCCAATTGGTTAAAAGCTTTAAGTGCTCCAAGAGCTACAATTTACATTTGCTCCATGAACTCCAGTACTCATATTGCTCCAATTGGCCAACAGCTCCAAGTGCTCCAAAGCTCTAAATGCTCCAATTGATGCAATAGTTAAAACCACTCCAACATCTCCAAGTGCTCCAATTGCTCCAACTGCTCCAAGTGCTCCAATATCTCTAAGTTCTCCAACTGCTCCATCTAAAATTAGCTTCATGTAATTTCAATAACATTTTTGATCGAACTTGGCCAGAAGCATATTTGAAAAATGAAAGCACATTTGGAAGCACAGTTAAAAAAATGTAAGCACATTTAACGAAAAGGTCGCACTTTTGGACGAAAATTCAACTTTGTAAAATACGATCTCATCAGAATGACTGTGTCCCATCAGTAAAATATGAAACTACAGTCTGGTATACACAAATTTAACGAAAATTGCGTACATTATCACGAACATTAAACTCAGTAGGATACCTTTTCATTAGTAGGATACTATCTCCAATATACGGTAGACCTCAACTGCTCAAACTGACTGGCTCCAACAGTATTTTGACTTCAACTGTTCCAACGACATTTGGCTACATGGCTACAAGTCTACGAGGCTCCAATTGCTGCTTCTGCCTTCGGCTCAAATTGTCTTTGGCTCCAACTGCTCCAGCGACATGAGGCTATAAGATTACAAGGCACTTGGTTACGTAGCTACAAGTCTACGAGGCTCCGAGGCAACATGACTACGTCACTACGAGACAATGAAGCTACGAAACTGCGAGGATACACGAGAAAACCAACATAATATTAACAGAAATAACCAGGAGCACACGGAGAAAACTAAGGCTGTGGATTTCAATAAATTGTTTTCCTCTTATACCTAGAGCACACTAATCCGTGTAACTGACCTACAGAAATATAACTTGGAGAATTTTATGTAGCCATCTTATTACATGATGGTGGACATACTATATAAGATTAAAAGAAATATCTGTAACGATGTAGCCGTATACCATCTTTTTAGAATTCATTAAACAAATAATACTATAATATAGTTTCCGGACACGTTAAAAGGTACATTTATATGGAATTGCTCAAATATTAAGCTTAATCATTTTAAACCACATATTTAACAATAAGTATATGTTTGTATATTTGTTTTTGTCCAAACGACTAAAATGAGTCTGTTAATATCTACTATAAAACCAACCCTAAACTTATTGTGCTGTTTAATCATTATTATAATATGTATTATTTTATTTTATTATTTTTTAAATTATACATATTTACTGTGACAAGATTTCAACCACGCCCTTTGAGGTTACCAAGCACGCGCGCTCTACCGCTGTACTACTAAGCCTATTGGGAATTTAGATGGAGAATATGTATGATATTCATTGTAATACCAGTTTTATTAGATATTTTAAAACTAATAGTTAATTTTTACGATGACTATTTTAGTTTACCAAATATATTTCAGGTTAGCTTCATTATCATAAAGTTTTATTTGGCACGCCAATACGTTTGGTATGTTCCATAATGTTAACGAAAGTGTACGTCTGCCATCTTTGTGACACATTTCCATTCACCGACTTCCGATCCATTTTCACGAGATTCCTCCTGCCAAATGCCTTTTACCGAAAGATGAGATGTTTACACATCAATAAATAAAAATAAAGTTACAAATATTTTTTTTAAAATAATAGTTTGTGACTCTTACTACAGGGCCTTGCTGCATGATTTAATTTTTTTCACCATTTCCTTTTGCCACTTCCCTCTTGGATACGCCCATGGATGCACGATCGTGGATTGTTCGGGCAGCTGACCCGGTGTCAATGAGTTGTGAGTTTACCCACGGCTCTTAGCGCAACTCGGTCGCCAAGAGCACGGGAGGTCGTAAACTCTCCGCTCCCTTGTCATGGCGTCTGCAGCGCTCAGACGTCGGAGGCCCACGTTTATCGAGCGTCACGGATACGTCGCGTGCCAAGGGCGTGGCAGTAGAGCGTGCTCTACCCTTGGTAGGGGCGAAGAAGGGGAAACCGTCAGCCACGCACGTCCCAGTTCCAGTGAACCTCGTTTTCCCCTCCGTCACCCCAGACGGGGGCGTACAAGTCCATTATTATTTTTTTCTCCATGACGTGCATCACGTCACATCATCTCAAAACTCGTTCCAGAGAGCAATATGATGTTTTTTGTACACCACATAGTATTTTTTTTATGCGACACATTGTCTTGTTGACCATCACACAACACGCAATGTTACAGACAGGTTACAGAAACATAACATGTGAGATTTTGTAAAACATTTGAAATGTGACATTGTAACGTGTCTGCAATATCACATTTTAATCATTGTCTGCAATGTGACATTGTAATATTTATTAAAAGTGGCCTTGTAACGTTTCTTAAAAGGCTAGAGATATGTACGTCAAACCTTTTTACTTTTTATGATTCGTAGTCGTTGGAAATGGAAAAAAAAACATCACCGGGTAACTTGGGGGGAGAATTATGCTAAGTTCTATAGAAAGGAATAATTGCAAAATTTAAATACAATGTGATTTTAAAAAGCCATGGAAAACCTAAATTGAATGATAAGACCATTAATTAAACCTAGATTCTTTTAAATTCTTATTCATTGCAATGCTTCATTCCATAACATTTTATTTTGTACAATAATTTACTCTCCCACGTGTGTGATGACTACATGTATTGTTGTCGTAGAGGAAATAAAAATACGACTAGATTTTTCGAGGCAGAATGATTTTGAAGTGATTTCTTACTTATTTACGTAGGTGGAATACACAAACTGAACCCAAAAATAAAATATATATTTTACAGCTAAATTATCATTGAGATATCGTCCGGATTACAACTTAGAGATTCTGACTCTCCGAATAAGAATTATGACCACTTGAACAATCTAGCAGCTACTGAATCTCCAAATAAGAGTTATGACAAATTGAACAACCGGATGAGCGTGATAATTGATAAGATACCTACATACGTGGATATTAAATTTTCACTGAAGGTGCATTTTAAAATGTTTCAATGAATTATTCCAACGTGAGGAAGTTACGTCTACGATATTTTTGAGATAGACACGATTTGCATTCGCGTGGAGAACTTACAACTCAAGCCCCTATAACTACGTTTAGGGAATCTTCCAGCCTGACGATGTAACTCCAAAAGTCGATGTGTGACGAAATTGAAAACTGATGCACACTGAATCTACAAACCGGCCACACTATTGGAATTGTTACATAGCGTAAGTACATCGCTATTCAAATGCACGCTAACTCTTGAAATTCAGCTTAATGGATGGGTTATAAAACGACAGTGGGTGGAAATGTTCAAAACAGAAGAAGAAAACATTGAAATTCCTAACAATAAATTCGAAAAATTGGTGACGTCTACAGCCAGACCACACTTATTCCTTCTACTTTCTTGTTTAACCTGCGTGCAATGGAAAACGGAATTCGAAAGTTTTAATCCCAAAGATACGAACGACAAACCAGTTATATGAAAATACGAAGAAAACTTAATTTCTTTAATGTTAATTGTTCGTTGTAAAATACGTATATTGACTATATAATTTATGTTGTAACTTCATTTAAATAGAGTTTTTATTTTTAATAATGTTCTAGCGTTGCATAAATCTTAAAAGCTCTCGCAGATGAGAGAGAAAAAGCATATGAAATAAAGATTTTTTTTTATTTTCCGGAAATGGCTATGTTTTGATAAATATGAGGTTTTCAAGTTTAACTTTATACTTTTTTTTAATAAATCTGTGTCAGATGAAGATAAAAAGATAGAGAAGGCTCAGTAATAAAAATTTCAGAAAATATTAATTACTAGCGCGCGCAATTTTGGTCTTATCCCTATAATAACTGAACATATAATCTACATAAATGACAAATAGATCCATTTGACAGATATCGAAGAAACCATCTCACTTAACCCAAAGATAATATAACTATCCCAAAAGAAGTTATTATTCAAGTCAAATATGCTGCCATTTGATTGCAGGAAACAAAATGTTACGAGGATAGCGAACTCGCAAAAGGATTAATTAGTAATGTCTCAAATTGATAACAGAAGTCTAGTTTATCTCCCCACTCACAATAATTGCAGTTCAGAGAAATTGCTTTAGGTTATATATGTACCTCGGATACTCAGATGCGGTTTTCATGTTTCCATGGTTTTCACGGCTAATGGAACTAAGAAGTGACTGGATATCTTGTCGGAACTTATAAGTGAACATAATTCCACTGTGCATTGTACCACGAAAGTGAACCCAAAGACGCAAAAGACATTCACCTGATTAGAGCTGTGATTTCAACACAAAAAAATCCACGAAACCGTAAAACTTACGTCGGCGACATTGTGCGAATCTCCAAGCAGAAATACGTCTTGGATAAATAATACAGGCAAATGGTAGTTTAATGTTGCAAAAATTCTAGTTGTCGGTTTTATTTTCATTCCTTGTTTTTTGGGGTAACGAAACCGAATCTAGAGCTTTCCAACAAAATTTCCTGGAGTGTTTTAAGATATTCGCAAAAGAAAAATCGCGCAAATTTTTTTCCCCTTATAATTTCGTCAGTATTGTGGTATCGAAAAACTCACGTTTGCCATTTATAAAGAAGACTAAAAACTGCACAATTCAAGCTCAATTAAAGCTCTCTACATCCAATAGTTCTTGAGATACAGCACTTCTAAAATTCGTCATTTTTTTCCAAAAAGTTAAATTTTAATTTTTGGGTCAAATTTTTAGCTAAATATTGGGAAACCTAATCAATCACAAAAATTTGACCTAGTCTTTATTATTCGCCAGATATGTGTAACATCTAACCTCATAACGAGCAATAATTTCACTAATAATACGAAACTCTGACTACAAATTTAATGTAAAAATCTTTAAAATAAAGCCGAGCGTGATAAATATATGCAAATAGTGTTTTTAACCACATTTCTAGACACGAATCACACATAGTTTGCACAAGCCGCTAGAATTCGCTCACAGATGATTATACGGAGACAATAAAATCATTTGTTAAGCAGAGTGAAAAATCAAAATATAAAATGGCTTTGGTCCAACAAAAGCGAAAAAGACTTGAGATATTACTAATTTCCGACTTTGGACTTGATTTACGACAATAATTTTATTAGAACATGTTCATCTTGCAAAAATTCACTAAACAGTAAATACTATAAAGTTTTCCTAGGACTTTATGAAATTTTGTTCGCGCCATCCGCCACAGATGTCAGCTCCGTGTTTACACATTTCTGTTCCATGCGACTTCCGTTCCATTCATGAAATTACTTCTACCATTTGCCGTTAACCGAGAACTAAGATGTAACACATCAAAAACGTTGCTTAACAAGGTATTGTTCGGCCGCGCTTGGGCACGGAAGGACCCTGCATTCCAGAAGGCCCTGGCTGCGGCTCTACTTCTGGAACATCTGTAAAAAAATAAATAGCGAAAAAGTGTGAGATTGTTGAATTTGAAGGATTGATTGCAGGTGCAACTGGTACACAGTTTACTATGTGTAGCTTGAACAGGTAGCTAAAGTTCTTTATCTATATATTCTTCCTCTTCGAAATGATAGCAATGCACATGGCTGCAGGATGATTCGCATTGCTCACACATGTTAGAGCAGTACAGCCCGGCTTCTTCCATCTACACATTTCCATTGCATGCCCTTTTTTGCACTTGCATGCAACCAGTTGAAGGAGCTTATCTGAAGTAGGGGCGGGGGAGGGGTGGAGTAAAAATTAGTAGGCTATTGCTTGTATGCCTCCATTCAACATTTCAGGATCCCCCCTCTCAAGAAACTGGCTGGCCCATCTAGACCTGTACTTGCACATAAATGGGCAGAAAATTTGGTGTGCTGCATCTCTGGTTTCGAGAGGCCATATTTCAAGTGTATTTATAAGCTGCAGACTTATAGCATTTGTATCGCAGCTCATCTAGAGACACCTGCTTGTTTTCACCATACAGTGCGGGTATAAATTCCTCGCCAGTTATGAAGATGGTCTCGACAAAAATTGCTTTAAAATTTTTTTTGAAGTACAGTAACGGAAGGCTGAGTTCGGTATTTTGGTTCAAAGTTGTCTTTACTTGGTTAAACAAGGCAGATGTAGTACCAAATCCTATTACAGCGTTTAAGAGAAGGATATGTTGAGACAGCATTTCATTTAATGATGTGTTGCGATGAAACAACGTATAAAAGGCTCTCCCTCTCCCTGTTTTGAGGAAGTAGACGTTTTTTGGAGCTGACATGTCTATCACTAGTACAATGAGATCAACATCCTCCCCTATAACTGACACTGTTTTGTAATCACAGACAATGAGATGGTAATGGTGACAATCAGTACGTCAGCATCATTCTCCGCTTGATAGGACACAATTTTGGGCTCTCTTGTTTCGCCCTCAGTAATTAATCATATGACTTTTTTTTGTTGTCATTTGCCAGGAAGTAATTTTGAGATACCTTTGGCGACATGTCTTCAGTGAAGACAACCAGAACCACATTCTTTGCATGCTTTTTTTGCTGCCATTATTGAGCGCTCCACATATGTGGTGCTGGTAGAATTCACACAGTATCTTTCAAATACAATGAGAGACACAGAGTTGTAGTGGAAATATATGTAAATTATATACGTGTCACAGATATTGGAGAATGTTTGACCAGTTGGCCGCACTACACGGTGCAACAGGAAGCCTTCATCAATCATATGTACTGTTTCCCCGGCTACTGTTGTGTCTGGCTTAGAGTTGAAATACTTGTACTGAAATAAAAGAGCTGTTCCGTTTCTGGAAAAGGTGGTTTTTATCCAACAAAGCAAACATTTTGCAGGCATTTTTGTGTACTCTCTAACTCTTGCCTCCCTTAAGTATTTAAGTTCGGAAATGTCTGTCTATACGTCTGACATTGTTTATGACCTGGTTTGGTGGTCCAAATAAACTTGTTCTAAATGTATTGCTTTGTAAATGAACTGATTAAAATATATTTCATGCATCACTTAAAATAGACTTCCATGTTAGGCAGCGTGACGTAATATTTAAATCGTCGGACCGATTTCTTGTCTAGTGTTGTTTTTCGTAGAGATAATGATTAATAAACTCCACGAAAGGTAACGGGAAAAATAATTTAATAATTTATTTTAAGTGTGAGTTATCACTGGCTGAAAATCAAACTAAGGACGGAAATATATCGCGTCAATCATAATTTATTAAGTGATAATTTTGATAAATTTTGGAATTAATTCCGCATTTATAGGCCATTAAATGAAAAATTTCCAAGATGGTGGTCATATAAACTTATAGGAGCATGGTGTACGAGGAACTTAAGCTGATTTTAGGATATTGAATAAGATTTATTAGATAAATAGTTTTTCTAAAATATTTTTTTTGCATTCATTAAGTATCGGACCAAGGGCAGATATCGATTGAATCAACCAGTGCATTAATTAGTAAATTACTATATGAATTATTGGAATTTTTCTAGAATTTATAGCTAAATAATCACGAATTTCCAAAATGGCGTTCAAATTTCAATATGGGCGGGTGCCACAGTAATAATAAATTATTACTGCACTCCTGCAGGTTGAAAATATACTAACAATGTTGCAGTGCACTCTAGCAGACTAAAACCAGATGGTGGCCCAATGAGGACGAAAACTAGAGGGCGGACCTGACAACATACTAGCTGAATATATATACCCTGGCATCAGTCTGTCGGCGGCTACAGTGGAGGAAGGATCTGTGGCTGTTTTTTTTTTTTAATTTCTTTTTCTCACCAGGTTTGAACAGAGGACTCCATGACATGTGTATTTAAAATTATATTTTATTAAAAATTGATTAATTAATTTTTTTTATAAATTTAAAATACTTCCCTATTTCAATTTGGTAACAATTACAGACTTTTAAGAGGGTGGTCGTAATGAAAATTTCAACGATCTAGAATCTAATATGACGGTCGTAACTAAACCTGCAACGATGAGAACAAGCACATCCAAGTTGTCGGGCATAACGAAATGTGCATCTTTTCTATATTCGAAGATGGCGACCGTAACGAAATGCGCAACGGTGTTCTTTAAATAATGTTTTATTAAAATTATGTAAATTATTTCTTTATGAATTTTTATTTTTTTTTCACCGAATTGCTAGTATAAAAATTACGGGGTTTCAAGATGGTTGCCGTAAAAAAAATTGCAAAGGTGTTTATAAATAATATTTTCTTAAATTTTGATAAATTTAATTTTCTATATTGTTTTTCATTTTTCCCGATTTCCTAGCATAAAAATTACAGATTTTAAAGTTAGTGATCCTTATTAAAATTGCAACATTCAAGAGTGGGACATTCGATACTAAGATAGTGGATAGTTCTATAAAACAAAATGGTGGATCCGATATGGTGTAATCCAAGATGGCCGTTGGGTCAACGTCAAAGTTCATGGTCAATGGTCAACGTCCCCAAGATGGCCGCCGTGACGTCAGAGATGACCGTGACGTTAGAGATCAGTCGGCTCCGGCTCCACAAGCCTGAAACCTGGGCCACAAATTACTTTTCTATACTACTGTATAAAAAACTTAACCTCTTGAATCTCGTATCTCGGAAATGGCTCTAAAGATTTGGATGAAAATTTATATTTAGTTAAATTTTGCTCCTCAAGTTTATTTAAATAGTTTTCTTACCTGAAAAACCACGAGTTTACTACAAAATAATTTCGAGCAAAACTCAGTAACCCAGGTACTTTTGAACATTATATTTCAAAGAAATTGTCAATGTACTCTAGTTACTTTTAATCTTACTTACTCTTTAATAATGTTAAGCTCATTATTTCTTTTCTATTCAAAGCAAAAATAAATTAAATTTAACAGCAGGAAAATATAAAATATTAAACCTCAGACATGATCGTTTATTCATACCGCTGAACAGACAAGTAACGATGCCAACAGCTATGCAGACTTTTCAAAGACAGTATTGCTGCTTTTTGAAACTTGTAACTAGCTATATCCTCAAAGACTGCTTGCATTTTTACGTCTATTGAACGAGGTGATTAGAGACGGGCGTTAATAATACGAGTTTGGGAAATTAGAAAAGGAATAGGACATTGTGTAGATTAAGAAATTAAGGACTACATAGACCAGGATGACCGTACCAGGTTTCCAACAAGGTCCTGTGCAATTCAAGGGTAGCGTCTCATCACTGCTCCACGTGGTTCCTTGTTGACACTCCGTAAATATATGGTGGGAATGTTTGTAACCGAACATAAAATATTTACTACAATAGTCCTTAAATAAAACTAAATGACTAGAAAATAAAGAAACTCGCGTGGTATGTGAGTCTGAGTCATAAATTAATAACACCCCCAGTATATTTATAGAGCAAAATACATATCAAAGGTAGAATTAGATGTGTTATATCGGCGTAAGGGTAAATAGGAGGTAACATTTTCCAAAAGCAAAATATACTTTTCACACATTAAAAATACTTAGATTCATTTATAATATAGTAATGTTACTTATAGCTAAAAACAAGTAAAAATATGTTTTTATTAAAATACCATCCATAGAATTAACAACGGTTATAATCCTATTTATTTATTATTTCTAAAAACCCTTTTCCCCACCGTAAAAACACTGACGCCTTGGTTTGACTTACTCATCGCTTGTGTAGTATTGCGATGGCAATATGTACTCTAAGAATTGGTTCGGATGTTTATCACACTAACGCATGGGCGTTATAAGAGATTATGAGTGGTAGAGTTTCCGAGAATGGTAGGATGCAATAAACAGTCTTTGGGATTAATTGGAGGTAAAATGTTTTCTTTTACATTTTATACTAACTTATTTACTTCAATTATGCTAAAAACTGGCTTATATGTTTGGAACCAATAAAAACGCTTATTTCAAATTTTATTCTATTTACACAAAAACACGTGGGTTAAGCAAAACTTCACAGATTAAAGTGTAAAGTAAAATAGTGAGCAGGTATGCAAGTAAACAAATAGAAGCGCTCAAGTATACACCTACGCAAGTTCACAAGCACACAAATACACAAGTTTATAAATATTGTAGGTGTGCTACAATGCACACATATCCTCAATAATTCCACTCCAGATCTTTGCGGTTTACCCCTGAGAGTTACACTTCCGTTACATCTGTTAACGTCATATCTTCGAATTAATCTATTTGTTGTCAAGAAATATCACTTCAAATAGTTTGTATCCGATTTGTTAAATGATTCCTAAATCAAATTAAACCTATTTTAAACTATAAATCATTATGTTTACTTAAAATTGTTTTATTTTTCTGTGAAAATATATTATTTATAAATGTTTTTGATTGTGTTTTAGGTACTTAACTTATCCAGAGTTTTAACATGAATAAAAATTTTATTTTTGCTCATACCGATGAGTAAACTGGAGGTGATTTTTATTTGAAGTATTTACTTGTTAATATGATATTTTAAATACAAAACAATATTACTTGCATATATTGGTGGACTCTTCTTCTATAAAATTTCATAAAAAAGTAGAATTTGTAATAGTAACATACTGTTAAAAAAACTTCTCCAGTACACCCATATTACTCTATAAACTTTTATTAAGTTCATAAGTTATTTACCCGTAATTCGGCTAATTTCTAATACAGTTTATGAATATTGCAAAAACCTTTATTTATAGTACTTGGAGGATTCCTCGCAATTTATATGTGTATATATTGTAGACAATAAAGTCCTGCTTATTTCGTCTTCAACTAAAAATGCCTGTATTTTTCGGAAAAATGGTGTATATGGTTTTTTATAAGTACAGATGCAGGAGAAAATTTCGTGACACGTAATTGTAAACGGATGAGTAAAGGAATTGATGCTTTATGTGATGTTGCTAAAATTTTATTATATATTTATGTTAGTCAAGTTCACTTATATACAGAATGCTTATTCATAGAAAATTGAGATTTGAATGTTTCTGTGGTAAAACTATGACATATGATAGATTTTAAAGGTCCAGCTGTTATTAAAATATTAGGTTTTTAACTAAAACAGATATTATGATATAGAAGGAAAAAGGTATAAATAAACATTTGGTAACCTCGATATTCTTTTAAGAATTTTTCAGGAATTTTTTTTCTAAAATTATTTATATTATTTTTTAAGAATAATAGTAAACGTGATTTGTAGTAGAGAAAATATAAATTTACGTATCTAGAGCAATATTGGCAAAGTATATTTTTTGTGGTAAATACTCTGAGACTGGACAGCAAAAAAATTTTGTTTTCTGTTAGTAGTATGTAATATTTTCCTTCAAAAATATAGTATGAATTTGCAACGTGTCATCCCACAAGTTTTTATGCTATTTCTAGATGGTAAAGCATTTTATGAATACATAATTGAAGACTCTGAAAAGCCCGTTGTAACGATTCCATAACTTCCACTTAAAAACTTATAAAAGGAAAGTACATGGCATTACTCGGTTAAGCTGTACTTACAGCCTCAGCTCAGCTCCAATCCTTAAGCGTTGATGGGGTCTTAAGAATGTACCCACTTTAGGCCTTATGAATTTTTGCCACTAATACCAGTTTTATTGAAATATTTATTCTGTTATTTTTTATCAGGAAAAGAGGATAAACATTAAACTAGGGTCGTGTGGGTGAATTTGTCTTCTAAAAGTTTGTAAACACTTATTTAGAGTATCCAGCAAAAACTCACAAAAATAATTACCCGACTTTTTTATGACTTCTCTGAATAGTTTATAATCTTCGCTGACCACACCATGCAATATTACTTTAGAAACCAACAAAGCTTAACTTTTTAAAACTGTCTTACTGTCGTGTTTAATGTCGTGACATAATTATATAAAAAAATCCCTGAAACTATTATTAAAAGTGACGGTCATTATATCGCTCTCCAGGGCCCATCACAGATAAAGTTTAGGTTTACGTGACAAAAAATAATAAAAACTTTTCAAAAGTACTTAGTACACGGGCATTGCAACAACTAAAGGCTGAAATAAAATACAATATGCATGGCACCGCATGTGAATTGTGTAGCGAGGCATGACAAGCATTAGTCTATAATTTTCATTTGAATTCAGCGAACCAACAAATAATACCCGAGATATGCGCAGAATTGTTTGAAAACGGTTAAAATTAAATGCGCTCCTTACAGCATCTTGACAGAAGTGTGTTGTATCGTAGAAACTGTCAACCAATATTAAAGTTTAATATATGTAATTATATTGAAAAATTTGAAGATTATGATTATAAATATTCAAAATAACTGGGTTGTACAGCAGTAAAATATTACCTATCTAAAAAAAAAATAATATTGGCCTTTGACATATGGTCATAGGTGAAGACAGTAATAGCACACTGCTGATTGGTAAAAAATTAAAAGCTGAAGGAAATGTTGATTTTATTACATTTGCATCACTTGAGAAAAAAATCTGAAACCAAAGTCTAGAACTAATTTTCATTGAATCATCTCTCATTCTCTTACAGCAGAATATCAACAGGTATCACATAATAAAATCCGATATTTAGTAACGAGATGATTTTAATTTTCGTTTCCTTTGCTAAGGTAAAAGAGAAAAAATAACTGACTACGTGATTATAACCTCAAACTATAAACTACAGTTCCACGTGAACTACTTATCGTGTCGGAACCATGAGATGAGAAAATTTAAAAATAATGGTTTATTTTTCAGTAAAACAACTACCATGAATTGTAAACAACAGCAAAGAATTTGGAGTGAAAATTAAAAATAATATTATATTTTTAAATAACACAAACAATTTTGTATTTTAAATTATATTGCAAATTATTTTAAAATGGTTGATTTTTTTTACGAAGAACCTAAATTACTGAGTTTCGTTTTTCCTTATACACTTTGAATTATTTTTATTAATTCTTAATGACATAAGTATAAATATTACATTTAATCCGCACACAAGGATACTAGTATTAAAACATGAAATAACAGGCGAAATTGTCAAAAAACCGCGAATACAATATAATAAACGGATTACTCTAATAAAAAAATGCTGTGTATTAGTGCAGAGGAAATGATTTACATCAAAACACGTGTAAATGAAAATTCCATAATTATCTAAAAAATCACCTTATTGATTCTGGCTGTTCTATGACGACTTTCATTATTATTTTAATGGTTTTCTCAAACCTTCAACAAATTAGCTTAATTTTATCTATTCCAAGATTTTGGGACATACTGTACAAGAAAAATGGAATGGAAATAAAAAAATACTAAACAATAAATAATAAGGGTTTCTTTAAGTAAATTCTACACACAAAGAAAATTTATAACTTATCTACCTACCAAAAATATTCTTACACACTATATACACCAAGTTGTTATGCAATATAATTAATACAATTAAAATTACATGTTAGAAACTACGCGCTGTAAATTACAAGTGCGAGTTAAAAATAATAATAAACGTTACGTAGTGGATCACCAAAAATCATATTTCCTCCAATAATCCTTTTGGCACGTTCGCGCCGCAACATCACACAAAAGCAGTGATTGCCCCTGCGTTTTCTCCCCGAGGCGGTATTTGTCCCGCACAAACACACGCACAGACACATGCACAAGCGCAAACACAAACACCTGCACACGCACACGAGCCGCGCGTGACCCAGGCGTGGTTGGAGCAGGGGGGAAGGGGAGAGAGAATGAACATGTTGGCCTTGTTTGCCGTTCCACGGAGCGTCGAAAGCAAGCGCGAACACGAAATGGAATGCTTCAGGGAAACATTTTTTTTTTTTCCTTTCCACGGTGAAGTAGAAATTTTTCCTCGCAACGTAGCGTCATCAGTGGAAGAAATGCTACATAAATAAAATTTCAGTGAATCTTTCAATACTCGCCAGGATGTGTAACATCACGTGTTCTCCTTATAATACGGAACTAGGACACGAAATTTCACATACAATTATTTAAAATTATGTCACACGTAATAAATATAAGAAAATTGTATTTTCATCTACATTTCTGGGTTCGTATCACACCGTTGCTAGAATTTGCTATCGCCGTAGCTACGTCGACTATCGATTCATTCAATTTGCAAACCGATATTTTAAACTGTATAATCAAACGGCTCCGATAAGAGCGTAAAGACTAGAAAAATACTAAACCCTGGTTTTGACTTGAATTACGACAAGGAATTTTATTAAAATACTGCCCATCTTATTAAAATGCAATCATAAAGTTTCCCTTTGACTTTTTGAACTGTGGTTAGCGTCAACCACTACATGGAGCAGTACCGTGGTTACAAATTTCCGTCCCATGCGACTTTTGTTACATTCATGAAATTACTCCTACCAAATACCTTATACCGAGAGTTAAGATGTTACACATCAAACAAATTCTATTTGACATTCACCTCCAGCTAGGTACATGTTAAACTGTTACAGTGAGGAAGAGACTAATCTCAACCCAAAAACTGATGGTTTTTTTTTCTGATTAAATGCTAGCATCAATAATAAAGTTTTGATCCACCCAGGCTCACGGACAAACCAGACAAGCTATTTTTATGGTGGACTCACTGATGTACCCCCGCTTGGCTTCTGAAGTGTACAGGCAGACCACTATTGCACTGCTCACTATACATGCCCCAAATCGTAGGTATGCTACTGACGCGCCTCGAATAAAATAAAATAAAAATTAAATCTTCTATAAACTTCTGGAACAATTTAAGAACTTTATTTTCATAACATCTGTATGTCCTCCAATATTACAAAATAAAAGATAATTTTTTTTTTCATTTCCCTAGCAGAGAAAATTTTATAAATGTTTTTAATTCAATTCATCCAGCATTAAATAGCATACGGCGAATTTCATATTCTGCCAATTAAATAAGTTATTCAATTTTTTTTGACATTCTTACACTATTTTTCATCCTATGCACTAATAATGTGGTCGTATAAAAATTTGCTTTACGCCAAGGTTTAAGATAATATAAAGATTGTTTGAAATAAATTCCAAAGTATTGGCTACTAAGAAAGTTTTGGATTCTTTACAGTTTCAACCCCGAGTTTTAAGGTTATAATTTGTTACATCAAAAATTGTTTGAGACAGTTTTAAATAATGTTTAGATTTATATGATAAATTATAACTGATTTGATAGTATTAAAGAAATTCACAAATTTTTTAACTTTAAAAATTGATTCCCACCTCTTGCACTAATAGTTGGTTAGATAAAAATGTATTTTAGTAAATTAGACAAAATTTAGAAAGTTAAAAAAAAAGAATGGATTCGATAGTGTACATGAAAGGGAAGTTATATTTATTTTCTTATTCCAACCCTAGGTTTTTTCAACCCTTTGCAATAATGGTTTGTATAATTGAAAATTGTTTCACACCAAAGATTTAGATAAATATTATTAGATTTACAAACAATTTCAACGGATTTGATTGTGTGCCTACTAAGAGGTGTTATTAATATTGGTTATTCGCCTCTGTTTTTCCATCCCTTGCAGTCATGGTAGGACGTATAAAAAATTATTTCTGACAAGAGTTGTGGATATTAATTCTAGGAACTAAATAATTGAGAAAGAATTAAATAGTGTGTACGGTATAAAAATTGTGCATTTTTAAATTCTATCCTTCAGTTTTTCAACCCCCTGCAGCAATTACTTATCTTATTAAAAATGTTTCATATAAAAATTGTAGATAAAAATTCAAAGATTTACAAACAGTTTGAACGGATTCGATTGTGTCCTTACTATGGGAAATAATTTTTTTTTTCCTTCCAACGATTTTTTTCCACCCCTTGCAGTTATAGTTTGTCGCATATAAATTGTTTCACATAAATGTTTAAGGTAATATGTTTCCGTTTTACAAACAATTTGAACGAATTAAATAATATCCTAATCAAGGGAGTTATTAATTTGTTTGCTCTTTCATCCCCTGTTATTTTCCACCTCTTGCAGTAATTTTGAACGAAAGTTTAAGATTATTTTTTAAGGTTTTACAATAAAAAGGAATGGATTAAATAACGTACATGGTACTGAAATTAAGTTTTTTTTTTTTAGATTCTACCCTTGTTTTTTCAAACCTTTTGCAGCAATGGCTCTTCTTATCAAAAATTGTTTCGGCCAAAATATTAGATAAAAATTATAAGATATATTAACAATTGTATTGGATTCGATTGTGTGACTAAGGGAGTTATGAACGTTGTCGTTCTTCAATTCTTGTTTTTAAAACCCGTTGCAATTATAGTTGGTCGTATCAAAAATGTTTTTGTAGAAAGGGTTTTTGGTAGTACTCCTACGAGTTAAAATACGTTCCAATGGATGTAGTTCTCTTCATACTATAGGAGTTACACCGATTTTTCTGTTTTCAAAAAACCTTCCCCATTTGTACCCCCTTGTTCGGATAATGCCCATTAACGATCACGACTGAGATTTTCCATTACTTTATTCTATGTATCAGTTTGGAAGTGATTTGTGAAAAATTACGGCGGTTATCGTGTCCACAAAAATGTTGTATGTGTGTGTGTGTATATATATATATATATATATATATATATATATAAACTTATGAGATGGCGATGGTTTTGGGGTATGTGGAACATGAAACAAAAAATTATAAAATATTTCCGGAATGTGAAATATATATCTTAATAATGGCTACAATAGGTAGTATTTCTTTAGAATCTATCTAAAAATATTAATATAATTCTGAAAGTCAAATTATGAAAAAAAACATTAAAAATAAGATAAACGAGATTAAATCTAAATCAAAGACACTAACTTATTTTTGAGGACATTCAAACTCTTTTTTTTTTAACAATACCGTGTCGAGATGATGGCAAATATAATACCTACAGAAAGATTGGACAGAGTTCTGCAAGTGAAATAGGCTTTCACATTGCGATAGTCGTTGCCATGGAGACGAATAAAGCATCATGAACGGGTGTTCCCATGAAAACCTTCGGAATTATGTGGTCCAAATCGCAGAAAAAAAAAGTGAGCTAAGACAAATTTAGAAAAACTCGCTTTGATGTGCAAACGGTCCCACCTCCTTCTTCCTGGAGGGTCTGTGTGCCAAATTTCATGGCTACAGGCTTCGCCGTCTCTACCCTTCACGAGCTACAGGCAGACAAACTATTCATATTATTACTATAGAAAATATCTTAAAAGTTTATTTTTGAAGTCATGACAACATAAAATACATTAAAATAATTCTAAAGCAAATTTTGAGTCTTGTTTTAATCGAGCCACACAAACGTAAGTCCAGTAGTTACAATACTTTATAACTATAGCTGTTGGAACATGTTCCCCCTTTGGGAAAATATTATAATTAGTCACAGGCATGAGGAGGTTGATAAGAAAATCAGTAACTATCAACTTATTCTCGTTTGGTTTTAAAAGACAGACATGACAAAAAGACAGATAAGTAATATGTAATGATTTAAACCAGACCCACAATGGAATGTTTCGAGTATACATATATAGACTCAACATACAACAAAATATTTCTATCCATCATCGACTCGCTAATTTTAATGTCAATGATGTATGGGTACATTTTATTTGCAAAATTTTTTTTTTTACCACTATATTTAAATGTGTGAGTTCCAACACTGCTACATAATTTTAGTAGCATATAGTTTACTTGTAATTTTATTTCATTTAAACTGTGTTATCTGGCATTGTTTAATGTAAACAGATTACTAAACAAGTCTTTTCTATCAACTAGAAAACTCCACAACAAAAACACATTCTGTATATTAAAAAAAGCAAAAAATAAAATTAATACATAACTAAAATGTGTAACATTTTTTCGAAGACCTTTTAAGGCCATAGTCTAATAATATTATCAAAATGTTTGCATTTATTAAATATTGTTATATTTTTGTTAACATTAATATAAGGCCCATGAGAAAATTATAACATAAAACTATGCACTTTTACAACTGCCAGTGTTAATATTTTTGAGAGTATTTAAACATTTTAATTTGTATGTGGACATTCATATCGTAAAGCTTTAGCCATATTTCCTTACTTGAAAATAAATGGTTAGAATAAGTACAAAAAATGAAAATAAATTGGAAAATATGTGTGGGTTACAGGATTTACAAAAATTTGTGAATACAGTGAAAGGAATTTTATTGGTATATTATGGTTTGGCAAATTTTTCAATCTGGCACCAATCGAGCTACTCGGGTTCTCAGAATTTTTTCAGGTGGACTCCCTAAGTTGAGTTTGGACACCAGGTGGCATTACTGCGCTGCCGGCATGTTTAGTTCATTCAGAGTTAAAAATTTCTGTCTGTCTATATTTCCGTGGGCCTACAACGTTTCCAGTTTTACAGCAGGCTACGTTTTACATTTTCGCCTTTGGTATTCTCGTTACAATTATATGGGCGTTCGATAAACCTGCAAAATCTATAATTCGACATGACCGTAGTCCCGAACTAGTAGCGATTTATTTGGAGGACAAGCATACGGCTTCGATGACTCGACAACAGTCCGATAACCTAGAGGTCACTTTATCGACCGGGGGGTACTTCAATGCCGTGCCCGACCTTGGGAGGAGTGACGTCACAACTCGCAGGTGCACAGGGTCGGGAAAATACAAAAACAAATCTGCAGCATGAAATCAAGACCCAATACCTTTTTCTTTTGCAAAATTTTTCTGGCCCTGCTGGTCGCTGCCTAAGCTGCAATACCTTCCCGATCAAAAACAAAATAGGGAGTGATCCATGGCAGTTCTGTTTAATATATAGCTCTGGAATGTAATAAAACGAACTGTAATTTTTCCCACTCTATCCTGATAGGGCGCACATGTGGGGAGGACCGTGAGAATGCCGGCCGTAGGTCGGAACAATCTGGCTCTGCTGGTGAATTCAACAATATACAGATAAGATGTACATGATTTGATAAAAAAAAATGCTACAGGTAAACGAGGATTATGTTAAAAAAATTATTCACTTCTTTATGTCTATAGCTCTAAAAGTTTAAAAAGGTGATTTTCGTTTAAGGAACATATTATTTTGTAGCCAAGAGAAAATTTGTATTCATTTAGAACAACACGTTCAATATATTAATATCCTTTTCGGCCTGTAAGCGTAGGTAAATTTCGAAGTACCTATTTCCTTTCGGAAATCTTCTGGAGACTTCTATAAACTTTTGGAACAAACTAATAACCTAATGTAGATAACATTCCATACGTTGTACAATATTCCTTGCAGTGAATATGTTTAGAATGTTTTTAACTCAGTTCATTCAGCATTAAATAGCTTAAAACGAATTTCATATTATGTCTAATAAGGTAAATATGACATTTTTGGACTCTCAAACACTATTTGTCATCGCCTACGTAGTCGTATAAAAATTGGCTTTGGCCTAAGGTTACAAATAATATTAAGATATTTTAAAGTATTTCGATAGTATTTGATAGAAAGTACTAATTTTTTTCTACTTCAACCCCTATTTGAAATATTAGGTTTCACAAAAAATTGTTTATGCCAAGGTTTTAGATATCGTTTAGAATTTTCACAATTAATAAAAACCCTTTAAATATTATACATACCAAAAATATATAATTATATTTTTCTTTTAACCCTTACTATTTACATATATTGCAGTAATATATCTATAAAAAATTATTCAACACAAAAGTTGTAGATAATATTTTTATTTCTACAATAAATAAAAACGGACTTAATAGTTACATGATACAGAAATTATTATTTTTAACTTTTCCCCGGTTATTTAAACGCCTTGTAGTAATTTTTCGTCTTATCAAAAATATATCAGACCAAATATTTATATAATTTTATAAAATTAACGATTAATCATAATAGATTTTAGAGGATACCTTATAAGGGCGTTAGGAATTAGTTTGTCTTTTAACACCTGTTTATTTCACCCTTGGCAGAAATAATTGGTTGTATCTAAAATTGATTCATATAAAAGTTTTAGATAATATTTATAAAGTTTACAAACATTTTGGGTGGATTTGATAGGGTACTTACTAAGAGAGTTTTTTTCCATGGTTCGATGTATAAAAATTTTATTCGTGCGAAAATTTTAAATTGTATTTGAGGTTCCACAATAAATAATAACGAATTTAATAGAGTACACTGTAAGAAAATTATGATTATTTTTATTATCTCGCCTTTTTTTTTTTGAAAGAATCAAAAATAGTTACAGACAAAAATTTAAGATAAAAAAACTATAAGATTTCCAAAATATTTGAATGAATTTCATTGTATGGATATTAAGTGAGTTAGGATTTTTATTTCTTCACCCCTTTGCAGTAATGGCTGCTTGTTGAAAAATTATTTCACACTATTGTTGTAGATATTAATTTAAAGTTTTACAGTAAATAAGAACGCAATAAATAGAAATGAATATTTTTTTTAATTCTACCTAATTTTTTCCACCTCTTGCAATTTTATCAAAAATAGTTCTGGACCAAAGTCTTAGATAAAAATTATAACATTTACAAACAATTTGATTGGATTCAATTGTGTACCTACAAAGAGAGCTAGGTATAATTTTTTTTATTCTATAACCCTTGTTTTGGCAACCCTTGAAGTATGGTTGGTCGTATCATAAATGTTTTTAGTCAAAAGATTTTTGGTATTTCTCCTACGAGTTATAATACGTTCAAATTGATGTGTTTTTCATCATATCATGGGAGTTACGGCGATTTTTATGTTTTTTTTTTGATCGGATATTGCCCATTAACAAACTCAACCGATATTTTCCGTTACTTAATTTTCTGTATCAGTCAGAGTGTCCACTAAACGTTATATACATGGATATATATACATATACACTTTTAATTTGACAATGGGTTCTATGAAAAATTAAACATTAAACGGAAAACTATATAAAATATTTCCGGAAGGCCAGATAGCCTATGGTGACAGATACAATAAGTAGTCCCTATTTGTTATCTTCTGTGCCGCCAACTAGTATTTTTTAGCACAATTTCAAATATGAATTTTTTTTTCAACTTAAATAATGTTTCCAATCATTCCTCGGCTGCATGAACTTAAACTTTTTCCTCCTCCTGTACACTTCCATCCAAACTTTGTCAGGCTCGTCTCACCTAATTTTCCCAGCCTCTACCATTCAATGACCCAGCAAGTCGATCCTATTATTCCCGCCTTGGTGCACGGACATCTCCTGTAATTCGTCCCCGATTCGTGACGAGAACTGCTAAGGCCTGCGAACTCTCAAGACCAGGCAGTTCCTAGACCTCTTCTGACACCAGCACTCCTTGGCATGATCGCGAATCATCTTCGCCAAAGTATAGTCACGCCTACGGGTCTTGTAGACCAGCCTTCCCACTGGCACAGCAGTTTTAACCCCCCCCCCCCCCTCCTTCTCCCTCATGTTTTCCTGGGTTCACCGTTCCGGTTCTTTGACCGGCCACCAACCCAGCCAGTGTCGGCCTGTCCCCAAGGGCACGGTCGAAGTACATGAAGTACATAATTATGCCATCTAGCGGCAGTTTTGCCAATTCCTTCCCCTGGGAGTTTGAACGCCCGCGGATCACCTGCCCTCGGGTGTCTCCCGCAGTAACCAGTTCGCGTACTTAGTTCTTAGGCCACCAGAGCACTGGCTTAGTCCGTCCCATAAGCCTCAATGCTGCTACCAGCTGACCCGCGTGAGTCGATCTCTACTCAGTTCAGCCACACCTCAGTAGGTCGCGCTGACATCGGGCAGTACCCCCAACTTCGAGATATCGAAGTCTGCCTTCCTCGACAAGCACCTCGGTAATGTTCGGAACCTTTCGGTTCAAAAGCCGAAGCCTCCCCACTTTCTTTTGTTAACATCGCTTTTAATTACGAGCCTCGGCCGTCCCTAACTTACTGCATTGCGCGCCGCGATTCAGGACTGACTGCATAGAACGAAACATCATCGGGACGCCTCGCCGTTTCTCTTAAGATGTGATCAGATTAGCCAAGGGATGCTTCCCAACATAGTAGTGTTTAGGCGTTAGTCAGTCCACGTAAATATAGAAAATGTAGTAATGTATTAGTCAACGTAGATATTTCTTTATGAGAATAATGGATCATCCGCGTCGCGCTCGTCTTCTCAACCAGCAGGCAGGCCTTGGATGACATCAACCTTTTTGGTGAGTTTTTAGCACCACCTCTCCCCCACCTGTCATCGTAACTAGAAGGCATTTTCTGCCTATTTCTCCTACTGTCTGTGATTCAGTCCTAAACATATGTGTTTGGATCTCTTTACAGACAGGGACCAAGTAACACAGTAATAGTGCTGGACCAAGCCACCGAGTACCGAACCTGGGTACTTTTCCAAGGAGCGGATCAACCTCCATCGGGGCAGATGACCCAGGCTCTCTGACATCTCGTCAGCTGTCCCACTACATCCAACAAACTCAAAAACGCCAGCCTTTCAATTTTTTGAAACCTTTTACGGACTAGCATCTAACCACGACGTTTCTTCGATCTGAAATCAAGAACCTTACTAGGATAATTTAATGTGCTTACTTATTATGAACTGTAATTAAAATTGTTAAATCTACTTATGTTAGTTCTCTAATAAGGGCCGGCCCATTCTTGTAACCATTATTGTGCCCATTCTTGTAACCATTCTTGTACCCGTTCTTGTACCCATTCTTGTATTAATGTATTCTCAATTCCATGTTGCATATGCTTTCTGTTAATTAAATCACATGTTGTAACTCTATAGTATGACAAATAACCAAAAGTAAAATAAAAGCAAAGAAACCAAGGCCTGGACGAAATCATTGTTTTACCTTCTGGAACTAAAAGATCAACTCGTTCCCCTCAGGCATCAGGTCAAGTGACGCGGCGGAACACTTCCTAAAAAGTTAATAATGGAGTGCATAAGGGATCACGTTCGACAATTATAAATGTTGTTTGATACCATAATGGTTTTGACAGATTAACAGTTAAATGTAACAAAATTTCAGAAGTTTTTAATAATTCTTGTTATTTTAAGCATAATTTGTTTATATTCTTAAGCGAGTGAGAACCTGTTTGGCCTGGAGTTGCTCACTAAAAGCAGGACGTTTATGATAATGTACTCATATACGTCATTAGATGGTGCTGATATCGCTAACACTGTTAGATAAATTAACTAATTTATATGATATTTTATTCGATAGTGTTATTTCTCAGTGACGCAAAAATTTACTAAAAATTTGGCGATCTAGTAATATTTTATAATTTTTTGCAGGTTTTATTACTCTACAGGTTATTCAATGCTTTTGCCAATGTTTCTGAACTCGCAAAGGAAATTAATTAATGTTGTATAAACCGACTACTGGCATTGGTTAACCTCAAAATTAAACAGAAAAATTTTTTTTTTTAAGAATTTCTATGCTATTTCATGACGCATTATATAAATAAGTTAATTTTTGATTAAGAAATTACACAAGTTGATTTCATATAAAGTTTCTTTGCTCCAAAAGACCTTTTTTCAGCCTGTCATTTCTGTCGGTAATATGTTTTTTGACCACCCCCGAAAACACCAATTTTAGTAATGTGTGAGGCAGTAGACAATTAATTCTATTTATTTGTCAATAACAATAATGTCTTTCGTACATAACCATTTCCAAAATAGTACATTTTTTGGTAAAATTCAACGCGTAGAAGACGTTTTACTGATAGCTCTGGTTTTTAAATTGTTTGTGAACGACATCACATACTATTTTACATGAAACATAAATGTTGCAGTTTCTCACTCTCTCTCTCTCTTTCTCACACTCTCTTTCTCTCTCTCTCTCTCTCTCTCTCACTCACTCTCTAGCATGAAACATGTTGATTAGTAAAGCTTCTCATAGTTAAAAAATTTAAGTCGTTTAAAACTTGTCGTTCGATCTAAAAGTCAGATGATGTAATGTAGTCTTTTGTATACGTGAAAGCCTATGCACACGTGTGAGTTTTGTTTTGATATTTTATGAATCAAGGTTTATTTTAAGCATTCTTATGTCTTATTTGTTTGTTAAATTGAACTATAATTAACATTAATATTTTTAAAAATACCTCCTTTACTTTAAGGGTTTGCGATCTCTTTTGGTATCTTCTCCAAGCTTTGATTACAATAAGTGAATTTTTTGATTACTTATTGATGAAAATACTTTATGCGTGTTAGCCACTTTCATTATAGATAAGCGGGTGTCGATTACTTACGACCAGTTAATCTATACCTATCTCACACGCAATGTTGGTTATTAAAATGTCTTGTATTCATTATTATTTCAAGGAATTTATTTTTATTTTATCAATTTTGCGCTCTTGCATTCTGTGTTTGGTCTCAAATATTATTTCATGGCCCAAAAATAGCTATTAGGAAAAATCCTGTGAGAAAATTTGTGACAAAACAGCCAAAATATGAAAGCTATCGAAATTAATTTACACGAATATCCCTTAATTAAATGAAAATAGCACGAAAATTAAATATCCATATTGACACATAAGGCCAAACCTTAACTAGTTTTCTGGCTTACACGAACTTTAGGCTGAGGTTACGTTTTTAGTTTAAAATTGTGGTTTTCCCAACTTAATATACTGCATTTCACGTTTAATAAAGCCATTTAGTACATTTTTCAATGAATCTCGACGAAAATAAAAAAAATAAAAAACAAGGAAAATAGTTTAGGTTACAAATTTACTCGATGGAAGTAGTGTAGAATAGTTCCTCCGGTGTTTGCCCGCCATCTTGTTTTCGTCAGTTGGAGGCCACCAACTTGTTTTCTTATGTTAGAGTGCGCTATCACCATGTTAATTTAATTTTTATCTGCTAGAGTACAATAATGATTTATTATTACCGTGGGGTCCTCATCATGAAATTTAGTTGCAATCTTGGAAATTCGTAATTATTTAGCTATGATTTCGGGAAAAGTTCAAAAATTCATTAAATAAATTTTGCAATTAATAAACTGATTGCTTCGATCAGATCCTGTCCTTTGTTTGATCCCTGGGTGATGCAAATATTTTAATTTTATGTAAAAAATAATATAATTTATCATGTTCAAAAACCTAAAAGTATCATAAGTTACTCATATACCAGCCTCCAGTAAGCCTATATGTCCGCCATCTTGGAAATTCGTATTTATAACCCTAGAAAATAGGGAAAATTCTCAAAATTCATCAAAAATTCACTTATTAATATAATGATCGTTTCTATAGATTTCCGTCCTTGGTTTGATTCTCGGCCAGTGATAAGGATAACTAAAGCTTAAAATAAGTTTTATATTCTGTTTCCCATTACATTTCGTGGACATCACGAAAACACTCTAGACATAGCTACCCAACACCATGCCTAACCTTTATTACTAACTATTTTTCATGAATTTTTTTAAAATTTCTATCATAATAGTAACGGATTTACAAAAAGGCGGGCGTAACGAAATGTGCAACGATCTAGAATCCAAGATGGTGTCCGTAACTAAACGCGCCACGATTATGTCATACACGTCCAAGATGGCGGGCGTAAAGAAAGGTGCAATGTTTCTAGAATCCAAGATGGCGACCATAAAGAAATGTGAAACAGTGTTTTTATATTTTTTTATTATATTTTGATTAGTTTTTTTTGGATTTTAGATTTTTTTAATCGGATAGTAATTACTGATTTTCAAGATGGCGGCCGTAATACAATATGGCGGTCGTGGCATCCTAATTCAGACGGTGCGGCTTATAGCGGCACGTCGTTAAGGAATTTAAGCCGTTTTGTTTTGGAATTTCGAAGTCGTTGGCATTTTTGAGGACAAAAACGGGAAATTTTCTCTCAAAACGGAAATTTTTCCCAAAAAATACGTTTTTAATTTTTTTAATTTTGTGAAATTTTTTGGCAGAATTAGTTTTCCAAAAAATATTTGAAATTTGGTGAATTTTTGCTAATTTGGGCATAAGTTAACAAATTTTGGGTCATTATTGACAAATTTTGAATGTCAAGGTCTAGGTCGAGGACAAGTTCAAAGCCATCCAAGATGGCTTTATTGACGTCACAATACAATATGGCGGTCGTCTCCTCTGGTTCCTCCTGCGAAGCCTGACCCCGGAGGAACTATTCTAAACTACTGCTGGAGAATAACAAGGGGACCAAGTATTTTATATACTGCATTAACTCGGTGCGCAGCTAGTAAACTCGCTATATATATATATATATATATATATATATATATATATATATATATATATATATATATATATATATTATAATGAATTTGGTTACCAGTTAACAAAAGTCATGTCCTATTTTTGCAGACTCAATAATTCGTCCAGGTTTTCTAACAAACTAGAGAATTTCCTTGGTTTTCTAACTAGTAAAAAGAATTAATTAATTGTAGAACAGTCCGCAACACATTTCATGAGATCACTTTCTTATTACAGAAGTGCATTTAGGAGTTTTTTAAGACAATTAATTAATTATTTTGCATGTGAATTGGTTTGTTATATTTTCTTTCTTTATTTAGTTTCGGTTCTTTTATTGAACGTCATTTATGCATTACGCACTTTGAATAAATATAAAGCTATGACTCTATACTTTCAGTTAAAAGTAAAATCATATATATATACAGAGCATAGACTACTTAAAAATATATTATTTAAAAATTTTGTCTGTCTTCTTTTTCGTTGTCAATCACTTTTAAGCCTGGTGTCACTAAACGGTTGAACCGGAGTAATTGTCAGTTTCTACTCGGGGTATTCTTCTAGATTGTTTTTATGTTCAATTATGATGAATTTTCTTAGTGCATTTTTGAGAGATCAGCATTACGCACTTTAAGAAAAGCGGTCGAAAGAATATTCAGCCAAATACACTGTTAGAAAATGCAGTAAATATACGGACTTTTCAACGAATATTTCACTTAAAAGAAATTAAGAGTTCTTCGTGTTTCACATAACTATGTCTTCGTATATACAATGCCCCATTTCTAGAGACCGGTAAAATTCGCAAATTCATTTCGCGTTAGGCTAAAATACAAATAGTTATATCTCAGTACTGCCTCTGCCATTGGCTCACAACTCACCTAGATGACTCTGTGCCAATGAGAAACACTCAACTAAAGCTTTATCGAATCACAGGCTGCTACTTTGGGACGTCTCACAAGACAGCAGCCAATGAGTGGGTAGCATTTGACCGAGTGTACGTTTAACTATGGAGTTAATCCTAGAGGTCATTGAACCCGCGAATTTTTCCTGTTCCTACCCATTATTAATACCTAGTTATGGAAGAAATAAATGTGTTTTTGCAGTCGTCTCAACCAATTTTTTAATGTTTTGGTTATATACTAACATTTTACTTGTAACTTTGTGTTCAAAGTAAGTTAACTTTATACCCGACAATTTACGATGATAGCAATTAAATTACAAAGATTCATGAAAAAATTTATAACCAGCGTTCTTCGTAAAATTAAGGTGAAAGTTAATAACAATGTGTACTCTCGTTTTGGCCTGGAAACCATAGATATGCTGCTTGTCTGGAGTTGTTACATGAATGGGATTTCTTCTCGATCTAAATGTACGACTTTAGTGTAGTAAATTACGCCGACCACGGCCAATTTAGGACACTATTTGTTTGACCAAACGTTGTTCTCGACACTTTATCTGCCGGCACGCGAAACCTCCCTGTCTGCGATGAACGAGCGTGGACAAACCTCTTGGGCTCGCCCTGTAACCCCCGCTCAATCTATTCGGCGAACCGCTAAACGACTCTCCGGAAGCTGGGACTCACGGCAACAGCGTGCCGATTGTAGTGGAATGGGGCGGAAGAGGAACGATTCAGAACGCAAACACCGGCCAATTGCGGCCTCGCTAACTTTCTCCGCTTCATTTGTTCCCTTACAGAAACCGCGCTTCTAATTAGACGTACAGCCGAATTTTACGTCCTGAATATCTGGAAGGACACATTTTGGCATGCTTTTTGACGTGACAACGTCTAATAAATCGATGAACGCCGGCTGCACGCACGAAAAAGTGTCCCGTTACGCACATTGTTCCATTACGCTGTGTCCCGTTACGCTCATTATTCCATTACGCTGTGTCCCGTTACGCTCATTGTTCCGTTGCGCTGTGTTCCGTTACGCTGTCAGCGAGTGCAGTAATAATAGGATATGTTACAATTGACTAAAATATTGTAGTGATTCATAAAATTGAAGATAGATATTTGATAACAGTTTATTTATATGAAAACTTGTTAATAATTCTATTTTAACTTTATAGCTAAACGCCAGTTTTTAAAATTAATTGCAAGTCATCTACACGTGAACTGTTTCGTCGACTGTTTATAAAGTGAAGTGAAAAGTTAATGTGGTTTTCATTGCTTATTACAACAACATTTTCGGCAATAAAGTTTAATTATTCTTGCATTTTAAAAATCTGATTACTAGTATAATTTCAAGTATTTCTTCTTTTATTATTAAAATAAAAATTAATCAATTTTATTCAGAAAAGTATGCAATCATTTCATTCATGTTTTGTTATGACGTCACGTTAAACTATCGTCCGTAAACCGACTTTACAGACAAACAATTTTTTTTTAAAGAAAATTATTATTCTTCTGGTTACTTGTAAGACGTTGTTCCTGAGATGCAATAGAGAGGGCACATGCGCATTTAGCAAGCTGATGCGTAGAAAATGTTTGTACTCTGTTAACGTTCAGCGGCCTTGTACATAGAACTCTTTAAATTACTCCGTGTGCTGTACGAACCGAGGATGAATCTGTGTGTGCGCCGCTGCGATCTCTGGAAACCCCTGTGCCTCGTGATCCGACGGATGACAAGATGCACTCTGTGCCTGTCGAGGAACTTGTGCCAGCGACGCGGAGCGCTACGGGCAGAGGTCAGGCTCTCGTACCACGTAGACAGCTAGACCGTCAAGATGCTGGTCGCTGTACTTGTGAGAAACAAATGTATAGTCAAAGGAAGTAGTAAATCAGGGGTCGTTACCAGAACGCCGAAATACCACAACGCCGATCGTACAATAACGCCAAATACCATAACGCCGAATGTCAAATTGACCGCAACGCCGACAGCTAGAAAACTGCTGGGTACCACAACGCCGAAATACAGTAACGCCGAAAAATGTTGCTGCGGGGAAGGGGGGGCCACAGGAGCAAAATGAAAACAACTGAATGAATTTGTGTGCTAACCATACCTAAACTAACCTTATGAGTAGGTGTATTTGGTTCATATGGGGACAGGGGAGGGGGGAGGGGGATTCGGGGATTCGAGGCGGCCATCTTGGATGACGTCACTTCCAGCGGCCATCTTGGATGACGTCACTTCCGGCGGCCATCTTGGATTACTTCACTTCCGGCGGCCATCTTAGATTGCGTCACTTCCGGCGGCCATCTTAGATTGCGTCCCTTCCTGCGACCATCTTGGATTACGTCACTTCCGGCGACCATCTTGGATTACATCAAGTCCGGTGGCCATTTTGTTTTCTACAACATTCCTCTATTTTGAGTTTCGTCCGCCATCTTGAAAATCTTTATTTATTATCCGTTTTTAATGAAAAAAAATTTAAATTTTAAAAAATTAAATAATCAAAATTTTAAAATAAAATTAAAAAAATATTATTTAATAAAATTTTAATTAAAAACCTACGTATCGAACACCCCACTCCTCTAAATTACAAGTACATCATCTAGCACCCCCACCCCTCTGTTACAATGGCATCGTCATCGAACACCCCACTCATTCATGTTACAATTTTTCGTTACATCCACCATCTTGGAAAATCATAATTATTAACTTAGAAAATCAGGGAAAAAAATATATACCATCGTTGTCTGCTGGAGGGACCATCTTATTTAGTGGAGACTGCCATCTTGATTTCATCTGATGGATGTCGTCATCGGCTGTAGGTTTATAAAGTATGTTAGTGTATGTAAGGTCGAGTTACAATTCTCTACCAACATTGTTATGAACCTTATAGACCAAAATCCACAAAATCCACAGTCATTTTGTTGTTGTAACCGACAGTTTTTTCTTAAAGTCCTACCATTTATAGGTTTTAACTAAAATATATGTTATCAATACTATCGTTGTGGATGTGATAGTTAAAGTAATGATAATTTAAAAAAAAACATTTATTACTCCATCTTAGCGGACCAGAAATTTTCAGAGTCCTAACCCACAAGTAGATAAGTATCTCTTCTAAGTAGGAACATGTTTGCGTACACGTGTTTAAGGAGCTGCACGGAAGCAAATATTTTAAATGTTTGGGTATACATCCATCCCCCTCCCCTAAAATTTTTAATGACAGAAAAAATACAAGCAGCTTTAATCGTTCACGAGAATATTATGCTACAAACAAAAATACCGAATCAAATTTGTACAGTATTAGATGTTCCCCTATATTCACGAGAGAGACCACATCCGACACATAACATTTTACGTTTCAACTTAATGTATGATCGCTATAGTGTATATGATGCAGTTACAACACTCACCTCAGCCATTACCTACTGTCGCTACGAGCAAAGCCATTACCTACTGCCACTACGAGATGCACTTCATATCAAATGAAAATAGTATTTTTTTTAAGTCGTGGCAAGAAGTCGAAGTAAATAAAATATATAAAAAAAAATTTAACATATTTAATAAAAAAACACACAATCCTTCGCACCATCTTCTCCCCCTTGTTAACAGAAGGCGTTACCGACCCTCTTCACAACACCCCGCTCCGCAGTACTTTCCATGCTAGCATCAAATACTTTGCCCACACAACTATACAAGCACCACACAGCTCCAAAGTCGATAATTGAGGAATAAGCGCCTAATATTCCCCCTTCACAGCAGCAATATCCTCCACAGTCAGAGTGGAGGTGTTCACAGGTACATCTGAGATGTCTTCCCTGGACTCTTCGTCTTCATCCATCGCAAGAACTTCTTCCTGGCCGCTAGCCTCCTGACAGCACGCATAGAACTCATCCTCAACAATCTTCTCATAGGTGGCCCGACACATCTTACTAGCTCTGTTGATAACTACGAATGATACATCCTAAGGCTGCAATTGTTCAACTGTCCCCACCCCTCTACCCTTTCTATTGCAGTCCTGTTCGTGCGTGCCAAGCACACACGTCACTGACGCACGGCCTTTGACGTCAGCAGACCTCAAATAGCTGCGTCATTTAGACCTGTCGCCACGTGTCCCCAGCCTCCTAATACCATTTTAAGCACCTTCGACGAACATCCCGACCTCTGGTAACTAGTGAAAAGTTTCAAACAGCACATGAATAAATACATTTTTTATTTATTTTAGACTTGAATTTATTAATATAAAAATTTACAACATTTCAAAACATTATAATTTATATGGCATCAGTAGATTTTATCCAACTGATTTTCACATTTATCGAATCCTAGCCACTTCACAAACAAGGCATCATCTTTCTAATCTATCAATTGTTCTACTTAATAATCGCTTGGGTACTTGGTAGGCTGAATTTGTTCCCCATATAATCCGCCACGTATCACCAAACCTCGTAAATCTTCCAAGTAGTAACATCTCGGATGGTAATTATGTGTTTTAACAACACGGAATATTTATGTTAACCATTTATAAATACATACAAAATATTCAATTTTAGCTCTAAGTTTTATTACGCCTAGTTTATTTGCATCAAAATAAACAGTTTCCAGGAGTGAGTTATCTTTTACATTAACAGGCACCATGCCAGTTTTTCTGTATTTTCTGTAACATGTAAATCCACATAATATAACTCCCTTTTGCTGCGAACTCCCTTCACATGACTTCCTTTAGAGCAGGAATAAATCATTCATCCACCCATCCTTTATCTCGGTGAACATATAGTTTAATTATTTATTTCGAACAAGGCTACAATACTTCTTGGCTTCAAAGCTACAAGCTACAAGGTTCCGATCGGCTACGTGTCTACAATACTACCAGGCTACAAGACCACGAGGCTACAAGAATACATCAAACACATATAAAAAATCTGGGTATAAAAATACCAACTCAGCAAATTTAAAGCTTACTGTAGAGCCGAAACATCCCTGAAATGTGTATTTTATGCTTCCTACAAGACCAAGGGGTTTGAACCATTAAATATTCAGCCCTGGCTACAGACTTGGCAACAAACATTCAATGAAACGGACACACATTTGGGTAAAACATTGAATTCAGTAGGATACGATATCTAGGATACATTAGTTAAAATACTAAAGGAAACGATAGAATCCAGCCCAAGCCGGCTACAATGCCTCCATCCGCATTTGGCTCCAAATGATTTCAGTTACAATGTAGCACGTACCCGCCACAATTGCCAGAAATACGTTATTATGACTCTCCATTTTGTTAGTCATTTATTACGAATTTTACATCTTTAAGTTAGAAGTTGTACTACGAGAACCCAACCTCAGCTAGAAATTAGATTACAATTAATAAAACAAACTGTTTTATCCAAAGTATAATTTGGTTTTTCACTTTTATACACATGCAGACAAAACAATTTGTTATTGTATGTAGCATACATTTCTTATTTCACGAAGTATAGAGCATAATTGTTTGGTATTGGGTAAATTTTCTTCATTTTTGCGAGACAAGTAGAAGTCTTAACCTATCTACCAATATGTTAGAATATTTCCATGTGGCATAATAAATATCTTCGGCTTCTAACATCTTACGTAAATTTTCATTACTAATACTTTTAAGACCTCTAAAGTTCCGTTTTTAATACCAGCCTTAAAGTCATTAAAATTGTAATCGTCCCACCGACCATCATAAGTCTAATCTGAATAATTTAGTTTAATAAGTCGTTTCCATCATTTTTGTCTCAACACTTTATCACAGTATTCGATCTTGTGAGCTTCAAGTTCTTAATCATAGTCTTAGTTCTTGTAAGCTTCAGGTGAATAATCGCAGTCTTCGACATTTTCAGCCTTAGGCTGTTCTAAAGTGCTCTCAATTTCATGGAGGCGACTAGAACTTGGTGTAAAAATTTTTTTAATTACTCATGAAAATGCTACTTTCTTCGTTAACTTTTAAATCCAAATAATTAACAAGACCTGGGATAGTACTATTAGAATCATCATCTTCACATTTCTCGTGATCATTATAGTCGTCTAATATTTCACTTCCTTGCTTTTATAGACACACAATTCTTAACATTAATCAGCCTTGTTTAACCAGACCTCAAGGGGGGAGAGAATCATGTTACAAACGAGTGTTTCTCGGCTGTACTTAGCATATTTAACGAATGAGTAATGGATATTTTTATTCAAGTACCACCTGATTAAAATGCGGAAATTTCTTATTCGGTGTCAGGAATTGACAATACAAACGGATATCTCTCAATATATTCCAAGACCAATACAAAAAATAAAACTCAAGAAAAGATATATGACTCAAGAAAATCTGGAAGCACATTCCATTAAATTAATTTATTAACTCAGAACCATTCCTCTAAAATAATACAGACGTGTCTATTACTAATGTGAACACGCATTTAAACACTAATACTCCTATTTCAAACACAATTCATCATATTTCAAACACATCTCAGCATATTTCAAACAATTATCCACACAATTCACAAAAACTGCATATTTCAAGACCAAGAACAGAAGTTTGAAAGATGTTCTTTTATCTTCTAGAGCGACTCATGATGTTACAATCATCTGGTTTTCGTCGATGCTATAGATGTTTATGCAGGCACGAGGATTCTGTTTCTCTAACAGAGGTATCTGGCGAAGTGGATTGGGAAACTCGTTGTTAGTGAAGTTGAACTTCCCCTCCAAGTCATTGTAGCACTGACTAACATGCTCAGATGCTCACCCCCATTTAACTTGACCAGAATTGCACACTAAAACATATGTGCTCATCTAAGTATTTACAGATTGACCACCGCATATTTTTCTTTGATGCAGGTAGGTATTTCGATGTAGGAGCTAGCTCGAAGTGGATCAAGCTTGTTAATGTGTAGTTGTAGTCGCCAGACAAAGACCATCCGGACCCCTTTCATAATTAGTATTCTTCCTCTTTACATATCTTAAATATGTATTCAGTAATGACATCCTCCACTTCACGAACTGCAAAGAGTGGAACATTCGTGGTTTTGAAGGCCTTCTTGTCTTCACAAGTACCCATTGGCTTTTCACAATTGCACTCAAGCACGATGTAATACTTGAGTGGACCATCCTCTTCAATTTCCTCTAGAAGTTGGCTTATTAGTTTAACCTTGATGGAGTCCAAGTATGTACATGTGTCCTTGACAGAACTGGTATTATTTTCTACCACACAAGTCTTCAAGTTACCCCAGATTCCCACTTCTGCAATGATGAAGTCGTGGATGTTGGCCAAAACCCGCCTCTGTCACCAGCAATGTTCGGCTGGTGCTTGGCTTAGGTATGACTACAGGCTTAAGCGCGGCCATTCTCTGCTTCTTAGTTGATAGTGGATCAGGACCCTTGCACACTTTGGTATGTGCTTTCAACTTACCAGCCCTGGCGAACATTTTAGCATAGTCCCCACACAAATACATTTTATGGCTAGGTTTGAGACCGCAAGCCGTCTTCTCATGATATGTGACATGGCTGGAGTTTTCGAAGGTTTTGAAGCAGAAGCTACACCAGGTGACTGAAGTCGTGAGGGCAGCACCAGTACATGTTGTAAGATATTACCGCAATTTATCACTGCGAGCAACCATCTTTCCACACAGATGACACTGCTTGAGGTCATGCTGCTGGTTGTCAGCACACTGACGTTCATAACGGTAGCAGTTATTAGCTGCCGTATAGGTAGCAGGGCAGGCCATTTCTGCATGATTGATGTCATCACAACAATCGGTAGTCTGTGCTCAATGCACGGAACACACGAAGGAAGCCCGACGTACGGAGAACTATAACAGAAGTCTTAAGAAAACAATGTAGCTACCCATTACATGAAAATGTTTGCATACATAACTTCAAACCTACAAACTACAGCTTCAACAAACCAATCCTTAAGTTAGCAATACCTTACCCCGAAAAAATCTAAAAATCACTAAAATGTTAAAGTACTGTAACTGACAAGTTACACAGAAGTAGTCAAAAAATATTCAAAGTCCTGGTAACTGGTAACTTTTACAAATTTTTAAGTACAGAGAAGCATTTAGCTGAAAAATATTCAAAGTCCACACAACCTCCTCTCCACACAAATGTTTAAGTACAGTGAAGCATTACCTAAAATATTCAAAGCCCTTTATAGTTACATTTTCAAACAAAATATTAAGTACACAGCAGCATTTAGCTCGAAAATATTCAAAGTCCACACAACTCCCTCTCCACACAAATGTTTAAGTACAGAGAAGCATTAAACTAAAAAATATTCAAAAGCCCGCACAGCCACCTTTTCACACAATAGTTTTAAGTACACAGAAGAAGCTAGCAGAAAAAAATTTTCAAAGTTCTGATAGCTAACAAAATTATTTAAAAGATCGTATAGTTAGCTATCTAAAAAAGGAAATAAAATGAATACACATCCTCAAATCCACTCATTTACACGAAATCCAAAAAATTAACCCACAAACTACAACTAATCATACTACCCCTCAATATAACAAAGAAGCCCCTTGCTTGAAACCAATCAAACATAAAAATTGTTACAATTTTAGCACAAAACGTAGCTCATGTGCAGGTTTTCATAACTCCTAAGTTTCGGTAGGTATGTGATGTGTGCAGGGGTATGGGGTAAAAACATGTAGCAACCATGCAACAAGTATGATTAACCTCTATAGCTTGGACCAAGTACAACCACTTTTGGCTTTGCCAATTAGAGATGAGGTCGCTAGGTACTTTCGCAATCATGACTTATCTCTCAAAAATGTCTGAGAGCCTGAGCTATCCACAACAGTCTCAAGCAATTCACGGCATCGTGGACCCATGAATCCATCAACACACAACCATTATCTACACACACAGTTAAACTTCTACATGGCAATACTTGACATGGTAAATGTTATAGTTGTGAAAGGAAATAGTTAGAAACATTGAAATCCAATATTTTTTTTGGATTCAGAACACACACATACATGTGTGAAACTAAGCATAGGACTTGAGCGAAAACACTAGTTGCTCACGAAACATTTTGTGTAAATAACTTCATACCTACAAACCCACATTAAATCCATAATTCATAGTGATAAATTATCAAACCAACCCACAACACCATCAAATTAATCCGCACATTAGCATATTGCAGCTACCCCCACCACCCTTTGAATTCAATCTAACATAAAAATCACTCAAATACCACCAATGTAAAAATTACAAGTCGAAAAATTATGCATGAGTTCAAGTATGGAGGTGATCTCATCCATATCAGTACAGGCTCCTACACAAAAAGAAACAATTAAATGTATCACCCCGGCCACCAAATCATTTAGACCATCCCAAGACACATATAATATCTATTATGCTGCCATTATTCTGAAAATCACAAGATTCTTTGTTTTTAACACCAGCTACATGGTCATTATCCTCATCATCTTCTCTGATATCATCGACACAGTCATCATCATGATCAACATAATCATCCAGATTACTGTCATATTTCGTAATCTTAGGCGTCGAAGCTTCTTCTTTGTATTGAAACATTCTTTATAAGTGTCCATCAATTCTCCAAGTTCGAAGGCTCCGGAGAAATGGGCTGAAACATATTCTCACTATTCACAATAATGATACTTCCACCATCTTCGGTCTTCCTTAAACCTTCAACATCCTTAATTTCAAGTTCTTTGTCGAGATCAGAAGAGCTACGAACATTCATCCCAAGGAATAACATTCATCAGTGAGCATAACTTTACAAGTCTTACAATGTCTTTTTAAGCTCTCTTAGAACAAAATACCTGTCACACCGATCAAAACTTAACATTTTATATAGTTGGTTTTTGACATCATTCCTTCTCAGTGTAAAACCCCTGTCACAATAACAACACCAGTGACCTTTTCATGACGTTAATAGCACCGATCCAGAATCCATATTAGTTTCTACGACAAATGTCAGAAGCAACCTGAAAGTTAAACGCAAACACAAAACTTAAATAGAACATTAAAATAAACTATCAGCGAGAGTTAATTCCGAATTTTAAATAATACATGGTTAAGTAGTTCCGCTTGTCACCAACATATTTTGCAACATGCCGATTTAAAGTAACTAATTATTTATTTCTAATGAAGTAAACCTTATACAAAGTACATAATATAAGTTAAGTAAACATAAATGTTACCCACATATGACTACAAATGTAGTAATTCGGCAGCAAATGTAACCAATTTTCTCCATCTGTCTACAAATGTAACCCTGTAGCCTATGTATTCCGATCTTCAACCCACTTCGTTTCAGAGTATGATGGGTGCATTCATACTGTTTATAAAGCTATGTTATTATGTAGCATGCAGGATGTATACTTGGTGTTCTCAAGAGAAGTAAGGATTCGATAGGTCTCAAGGGAAAGAAAATCAAATTTGTGTTGTCCTCGTAACAAGCTACCTTTTGCTTATATGTAACAAAATAGTGAATTTTAATCAAGTGTCATCGTTATTTCCATTTGTTTAAACTAACTGAAATTCTCAGCACATAACCAGTCACATGTAGAAGTAATCTTACTATGGTGGATTATTACCACAGAATTCGCTGAAAAATGCTATGTGAGAATCAATTTTATTTCTAAATAAGGTCACATTCGCCAGTTCTAAGAGTGAACATTATGGAGGATGTATACTTGGTGTTCGCAAGAGAAGTAAGGATTCGATAGGTATCAAGAGAAAATCATCAAATTCTTGTCAGGTAAAAAAGCATAAGCACACGAAAAAAAAAAATTCTGACACAGTAAAGTTGAAGCAAACTTAGAAATCCATCGAAATTTCAAGTGAAAAAATAGGAGCACTCAGAAAAAACCATCAGGGAGAAGATTAAATCCTGCTTAATTAAAGAGTTCTAGCACAAGTCAACTTGTGAACTCTTTGCTTAAGCAACATGAGAGTTCTAGCACAAGTCAACTTGTGAACTCTTTGCTTAAGCAACATGAGAGTTCTAGCACAAGTCAACTTGTGAACTCTTTGCTTAAGCAACATGAGAGTTCTAGCACATGTCAACTTGTGAACTCTTTGCTTAAGCAACATGAGAGTTCTAGCACAAGTCAACTTGTGAACTCTTTGCTTAAGCAGGATTAAATCTTCTCCCTGATGGTTTTCTCTGAGTGCTCCTATTTTTTCACTTGAAATTTCGATGGATTTCTAAGTTTGCTTCAACTTTACTGTGTCAGAATTATTTTTTTTTCGTGTGCTTATGCTTTTTTACCTGACAAGAATTTGATGATTTTCTCTTGATACCTATCGAATCCTTACTTCTCTTGCGAACACCAAGTATACATCCTCCATAATGTTCACTCTTAGAACTGGTGAATGTGACCTTATTTAGAAATAAAATTGATTCTCACATAGCATTTTTCAGCGAATTCTGTGGTAATAATCCACCATAGTAAGATTACTTCTACATGTGACTGGTTATGTGCTGAGAATTTCAGTTAGTTTAAACAAATGGAAATAACGATGACACTTGATTAAAATTCACTATTTTGTTACATATAAGCAAAAGGTAGCTTGTTACGAGGACAACACAAATTTGATTTTCTTTCCCTTGAGACCTATCGAATCCTTACTTCTCTTGAGAACACCAAGTATACATCCTGCATGCTACATAATAACATAGCTTTATAAACAGTATGAATGCACCCATCATACTCTGAAACGAAGTGGGTTGAAGATCGGAATACATAGGCTACAGGGTTACATTTGTAGACAGATGGAGAAAATTGGTTACATTTGCTGCCGAATTACTACATTTGTAGTCATATGTGGGTAACATTTATGTTTACTTAACTTATATTATGTACTTTGTATAAGGTTTACTTCATTAGAAATAAATAATTAGTTACTTTAAATCGGCATGTTGCAAAATATGTTGGTGACAAGCGGAACTACTTAACCATGTATTATTTAAAATTCGGAATTAACTCTCGCTGATAGTTTATTTTAATGTTCTATTTAAGTTTTGTGTTTGCGTTTAACTTTCAGGTTGCTTCTGACATTTGTCGTAGAAACTAATATGGATTCTGGATCGGTGCTATTAACGTCATGAAAAGGTCACTGGTGTTGTTATTGTGACAGGGGTTTTACACTGAGAAGGAATGATGTCAAAAACCAACTATATAAAATGTTAAGTTTTGATCGGTGTGACAGGTATTTTGTTCTAAGAGAGCTTAAAAAGACATTGTAAGACTTGTAAAGTTATGCTCACTGATGAATGTTATTCCTTGGGATGAATGTTCGTAGCTCTTCTGATCTCGACAAAGAACTTGAAATTAAGGATGTTGAAGGTTTAAGGAAGACCGAAGATGGTGGAAGTATCATTATTGTGAATAGTGAGAATATGTTTCAGCCCATTTCTCCGGAGCCTTCGAACTTGGAGAATTGATGGACACTTATAAAGAATGTTTCAATACAAAGAAGAAGCTTCGACGCCTAAGATTACGAAATATGACAGTAATCTGGATGATTATGTTGATCATGATGATGACTGTGTCGATGATATCAGAGAAGATGATGAGGATAATGACCATGTAGCTGGTGTTAAAAACAAAGAATCTTGTGATTTTCAGAATAATGGCAGCATAATAGATATTATATGTGTCTTGGGATGGTCTAAATGATTTGGTGGCCGGGGTGATACATTTAATTGTTTCTTTTTGTGTAGGAGCCTGTACTGATATGGATGAGATCACCTCCATACTTGAACTCATGCATAATTTTTCGACTTGTAATTTTTACATTGGTGGTATTTGAGTGATTTTTATGTTAGATTGAATTCGAAGGGTGGTGGGGGTAGCTGCAATATGCTAATGTGCGGATTAATTTGATGGTGTTGTGGGTTGGTTTGATAATTTATCACTATGAATTATGGATTTAATGTGGGTTTGTAGGTATGAAGTTATTTACACAAAATGTTTCGTGAGCAACTAGTGTTTTCGCTCAAGTCCTATGCTTAGTTTCACACATGTATGTGTGTGTTCTGAATCCAAAAAAAATATTGGATTTCAATGTTTCTAACTATTTCCTTTCACAACTATAACATTTACCATGTCAAGTATTGCCATGTAGAAGTTTAACTGTGTGTGTAGATAATGGTTGTGTGTTGATGGATTCATGGGTCCACGATGCCGTGAATTGCTTGAGACTGTTGTGGATAGCTCAGGCTCTCAGACATTTTTGAGAGATAAGTCATGATTGCGAAAGTACCTAGCGACCTCATCTCTAATTGGCAAAGCCAAAAGTGGTTGTACTTGGTCCAAGCTATAGAGGTTAATCATACTTGTTGCATGGTTGCTACATGTTTTTACCCCATACCCCTGCACACATCACATACCTACCGAAACTTAGGAGTTATGAAAACCTGCACATGAGCTACGTTTTGTGCTAAAATTGTAACAATTTTTATGTTTGATTGGTTTCAAGCAAGGGGCTTCTTTGTTATATTGAGGGGTAGTATGATTAGTTGTAGTTTGTGGGTTAATTTTTTGGATTTCGTGTAAATGAGTGGATTTGAGGATGTGTATTCATTTTATTTCCTTTTTTAGATAGCTAACTATACGATCTTTTAAATAATTTTGTTAGCTATCAGAACTTTGAAAATTTTTTTCTGCTAGCTTCTTCTGTGTACTTAAAACTATTGTGTGAAAAGGTGGCTGTGCGGGCTTTTGAATATTTTTTAGTTTAATGCTTCTCTGTACTTAAACATTTGTGTGGAGAGGGAGTTGTGTGGACTTTGAATATTTTCGAGCTAAATGCTGCTGTGTACTTAATATTTTGTTTGAAAATGTAACTATAAAGGGCTTTGAATATTTTAGGTAATGCTTCACTGTACTTAAACATTTGTGTGGAGAGGAGGTTGTGTGGACTTTGAATATTTTTCAGCTAAATGCTTCTCTGTACTTAAAAATTTGTAAAAGTTACCAGTTACCAGGACTTTGAATATTTTTTGACTACTTCTGTGTAACTTGTCAGTTACAGTACTTTAACATTTTAGTGATTTTTAGATTTTTTCGGGGTAAGGTATTGCTAACTTAAGGATTGGTTTGTTGAAGCTGTAGTTTGTAGGTTTGAAGTTATGTATGCAAACATTTTCATGTAATGGGTAGCTACATTGTTTTCTTAAGACTTCTGTTATAGTTCTCCGTACGTCGGGCTTCCTTCGTGTGTTCCGTGCATTGAGCACAGACTACCGATTGTTGTGATGACATCAATCATGCAGAAATGGCCTGCCCTGCTACCTATACGGCAGCTAATAACTGCTACCGTTATGAACGTCAGTGTGCTGACAACCAGCAGCATGACCTCAAGCAGTGTCATCTGTGTGGAAAGATGGTTGCTCGCAGTGATAAATTGCGGTAATATCTTACAACATGTACTGGTGCTGCCCTCACGACTTCAGTCACCTGGTGTAGCTTCTGCTTCAAAACCTTCGAAAACTCCAGCCATGTCACATATCATGAGAAGACGGCTTGCGGTCTCAAACCTAGCCATAAAATGTATTTGTGTGGGGACTATGCTAAAATGTTCGCCAGGGCTGGTAAGTTGAAAGCACATACCAAAGTGTGCAAGGGTCCTGATCCACTATCAACTAAGAAGCAGAGAATGGCCGCGCTTAAGCCTGTAGTCATACCTAAGCCAAGCACCAGCCGAACATTGCTGGTGACAGAGGCGGGTTTTGGCCAACATCCACGACTTCATCATTGCAGAAGTGGGAATCTGGGGTAACTTGAAGACTTGTGTGGTAGAAAATAATACCAGTTCTGTCAAGGACACATGTACATACTTGGACTCCATCAAGGTTAAACTAATAAGCCAACTTCTAGAGGAAATTGAAGAGGATGGTCCACTCAAGTATTACATCGTGCTTGAGTGCAATTGTGAAAAGCCAATGGGTACGTGTGAAGACAAGAAGGCCTTCAAAACCACGAATGTTCCACTCTTTGCAGTTCGTGAAGTGGAGGATGTCATTACTGAATACATATTTAAGATATGTAAAGAGGAAGAATACTAATTATGAAAGGGGTCCGGATGGTCTTTGTCTGGCGACTACAACTACACATTAACAAGCTTGATCCACTTCGAGCTAGCTCCTACATCGAAATACCTACCTGCATCAAAGAAAAATATGCGGTGGTCAATCTGTAAATACTTAGATGAGCACATATGTTTTAGTGTGCAATTCTGGTCAAGTTAAATGGGGGTGAGCATCTGAGCATGTTAGTCAGTGCTACAATGACTTGGAGGGGAAGTTCAACTTCACTAACAACGAGTTTCCCAATCCACTTCGCCAGATACCTCTGTTAGAGAAACAGAATCCTCGTGCCTGCATAAACATCTATAGCATCGACGAAAACCAGATGATTGTAACATCATGAGTCGCTCTAGAAGATAAAAGAACATCTTTCAAACTTCTGTTCTTGGTCTTGAAATATGCAGTTTTTGTGAATTGTGTGGATAATTGTTTGAAATATGCTGAGATGTGTTTGAAATATGATGAATTGTGTTTGAAATAGGAGTATTAGTGTTTAAATGCGTGTTCACATTAGTAATAGACACGTCTGTATTATTTTAGAGGAATGGTTCTGAGTTAATAAATTAATTTAATGGAATGTGCTTCCAGATTTTCTTGAGTCATATATCTTTTCTTGAGTTTTATTTTTTGTATTGGTCTTGGAATATATTGAGAGATATCCGTTTGTATTGTCAATTCCTGACACCGAATAAGAAATTTCCGCATTTTAATCAGGTGGTACTTGAATAAAAATATCCATTACTCATTCGTTAAATATGCTAAGTACAGCCGAGAAACACTCGTTTGTAACATGATTCTCTCCCCCCTTGAGGTCTGGTTAAACAAGGCTGATTAATGTTAAGAATTGTGTGTCTATAAAAGCAAGGAAGTGAAATATTAGACGACTATAATGATCACGAGAAATGTGAAGATGATGATTCTAATAGTACTATCCCAGGTCTTGTTAATTATTTGGATTTAAAAGTTAACGAAGAAAGTAGCATTTTCATGAGTAATTAAAAAAAATTTTACACCAAGTTCTAGTCGCCTCCATGAAATTGAGAGCACTTTAGAACAGCCTAAGGCTGAAAATGTCGAAGACTGCGATTATTCACCTGAAGCTTACAAGAACTAAGACTATGATTAAGAACTTGAAGCTCACAAGATCGAATACTGTGATAAAGTGTTGAGACAAAAATGATGGAAACGACTTATTAAACTAAATTATTCAGATTAGACTTATGATGGTCGGTGGGACGATTACAATTTTAATGACTTTAAGGCTGGTATTAAAAACGGAACTTTAGAGGTCTTAAAAGTATTAGTAATGAAAATTTACGTAAGATGTTAGAAGCCGAAGATATTTATTATGCCACATGGAAATATTCTAACATATTGGTAGATAGGTTAAGACTTCTACTTGTCTCGCAAAAATGAAGAAAATTTACCCAATACCAAACAATTATGCTCTATACTTCGTGAAATAAGAAATGTATGCTACATACAATAACAACTTGTTTTGTCTGCATGTGTATAAAAGTGAAAAACCAAATTATACTTTGGATAAAACTGTTTGTTTTATTAATTGTAATCTAATTTCTAGCTGAGGTTGGGTTCTCGTAGTACAACTTCTAACTTAAAGATGTAAAATTCGTAATAAATGACTAACAAAATGGAGAGTCATAATAACGTATTTCTGGCAATTGTGGCGGGTACGTGCTACATTGTAACTGAAATCATTTGGAGCCAAATGCGGATGGAGGCATTGTAGCCGGCTTGGGCTGGATTCTATCGTTTCCTTTAGTATTTTAACTAATGTATCCTAGATATCGTATCCTACTGAATTCAATGTTTTACCCAAATGTGTGTCCGTTTCATTGAATGTTTGTTGCCAAGTCTGTAGCCAGGGCTGAATATTTAATGGTTCAAACCCCTTGGTCTTGTAGGAAGCATAAAATACATATTTCAGGGATGTTTCGGCTCTACAGTAAGCTTTAAATTTGCTGAGTTGGTATTTTTATACCCAGATTTTTTATATGTGTTTGATGTATTCTTGTAGCCTCGTGGTCTTGTAGCCTGGTAGTATTGTAGACACGTAGCCGATCGGAACCTTGTAGCTTGTAGCTTTGAAGCCAAGAAGTATTGTAGCCTTGTTCGAAATAAATAATTAAACTATATGTTCACCGAGATAAAGGATGGGTGGATGAATGATTTATTCCTGCTCTAAAGGAAGTCATGTGAAGGGAGTTCGCAGCAAAAGGGAGTTATTTAATGTGGATTTACATGTTACAGAAAATACAGAAAAACTGGCATGGTGCCTGTTAATGTAAAAGATAACTCACTCCTGGAAACGGTTTATTTTGATGCAAATAAACTAGGCGTAATAAAACTTAGAGCTAAAATTGAATATTTTGTATGTATTTATAAATGGTTAACATAAATATTCCGTGTTGTTAAAACACATAATTACCATCCGAGATGTTACTACTTGGAAGATTTACGAGGTTTGGTGATACGTGGCGGATTATATGGGGAACAAATTCAGCCTACCAAGTACCCAAGCGATTATTAAGTAGAAAAATTGATAGATTAGAAAGATGATGCCTTGTTTGTGAAGTGGCTAGGATTCGATAAATGTGAAAATCAGTTGGATAAAATCTACTGATGCCATATAAATTATAATGTTTTGAAATGTTGTAAATTTTTATATTAATAAATTCAAGTCTAAAATAAATAAAAAATGTATTTATTCATGTGCTGTTTGAAACTTTTCACTAGTTACCAGAGGTCGGGATGTTCGTCGAAGGTGCTTAAAATGGTATTAGGAGGCTGGGGACACGTGGCGACAGGTCTAAATGACGCAGCTATTTGAGGTCTGCTGACGTCAAAGGCCGTGCGTCAGTGACGTGTGTGCTTGGCACGCACGAACAGGACTGCAATAGAAAGGGTAGAGGGGTGGGGACAGTTGAACAATTGCAGCCTTAGGATGTATCATTCGTAGTTATCAACAGAGCTAGTAAGATGTGTCGGGCCACCTATGAGAAGATTGTTGAGGATGAGTTCTATGCGTGCTGTCAGGAGGCTAGCGGCCAGGAAGAAGTTCTTGCGATGGATGAAGACGAAGAGTCCAGGGAAGACATCTCAGATGTACCTGTGAACACCTCCACTCTGACTGTGGAGGATATTGCTGCTGTGAAGGGGGAATATTAGGCGCTTATTCCTCAATTATCGACTTTGGAGCTGTGTGGTGCTTGTATAGTTGTGTGGGCAAAGTATTTGATGCTAGCATGGAAAGTACTGCGGAGCGGGGTGTTGTGAAGAGGGTCGGTAACGCCTTCTGTTAACAAGGGGGAGAAGATGGTGCGAAGGATTGTGTGTTTTTTTTATTAAATATGTTAAATATTTTTTTTATATATTTTATTTACTTCGACTTCTTGCCACGACTTAAAAAAAATACTATTTTCATTTGATATGAAGTGCATCTCGTAGTGGCAGTAGGTAATGGCTTTGCTCGTAGCGACAGTAGGTAATGGCTGAGGTGAGTGTTGTAACTGCATCATATACACTATAGCGATCAGACATTAAGTTGAAACGTAAAATGTTATGTGTCGGATGTGGTCTCTCTCGTGAAGATAGGGGAACATCTAATACTGTACAAATTTGATTCGGTATTTTTGTTTGTAGCATAATATTCTCGTGAACGATTAAAGCTGCTTGTGTTTTTTCTGTCATTAAAAATTTTAGGGGAGGGGGATGGATGTATACCCAAACATTTAAAATATTTGCTTCCGTGCAGCTCTTTAAACACGTGTACGCAAACATGTTCCTACTTAGAAGAGATACTTATCTACTTGTGGGTTAGGACTCTGAAAATTTCTGGTCCGCTAAGATGGAGTAATAAATGTTTTTTTTTTAAATTATCATTACTTTAACTATCACATCCACAACGATAGTATTGATAACATATATTTTAGTTAAAACCTATAAATGGTAGGACTTTAAGAAAAAACTGTCGGTTACAAAAACAAAATGACTGTGGATTTTGTGGATTTTGGTCTATAAGGTTCATAACAATGTTGGTAGAGAATTGTAACTCGACCTTACATACAATAACATACTTTATAAACCTACAGCCGATGACGACATCCATCAGATGAAATCAAGATGGCAGTCTCCACTAAATAAGATGGTCCCTCCAGCAGACAACGATGGTATATATTTTTTTCCCTGATTTTCTAAGTTAATAATTATGATTTTCCAAGATGGTGGATGTAACGAAAAATTGTAACATGAATGAGTGGGGTGTTCGATGACGATGCCATTGTAACAGAGGGGTGGGGGTGCTAGATGATGTACTTGTAATTTAGAGGAGTGGGGTGTTCGATACGTAGGTTTTTAATTAAAATTTTATTAAATAATATTTTTTTAATTTTATTTTAAAATTTTGATTATTTAATTTTTTAAAATTTTAATTTTTTTTCATTAAAATCGGATAATAAATAAAGATTTTCAAGATGGCGGACGAAACTCAAAATAGAGGAATGTTGTAGAAAACAAAATGGCCACCAGACTTGATGTAATCCAAGATGGTCGCCGGAAGTGACGTAATCCAAGATGGTCGCAGGAAGGGACGCAATCTAAGATGGCCGCCGGAAGTGACGCAATCTAAGATGGCCGCCGGAAGTGAAGTAATCCAAGATTGCCGCCGGAAGTGACGTCATCCAAGATGGCCGCTGGAAGTGACGTCATCCAAGATGGCCGCCTCGAATCCCCGAATCCCCCTCCCCCCACCCCTGTCCCCATATGAACCAAATACACCTACTCTTATGGCAGTCCTTCAATGACATTTATCGGCTTTAATGTATTTCGGCGTTGTGGTACACAGAAGTTTTATAGCTGTCGGCGTTGTAGTCAATTTGGCATTCGGCGTTATGGTTTTCGGCGTTATTGTACGTTCGGCGTTGTGGTATTTTGGCGTTGTGGTGCGTCCCCGTAAATCAGAAACTGCAAATCATGCCTGAAGTTCCTTCTCGGTGTACATGTCCCTTTGATTGGGCTAACAGCGATTGCACCCCTCGGCACTCGAACACACATATTCCGGGCTGCGGAGAAGATACAGCTACGCGGTAACCCGGCACTACACAACGATAAAAAGGTGTGTTAAAACTGTTTACGTGTCATAGTAGTATAGGATAGCCGGTGCGGGGACACGGGTTCTGGGTGTGGTGCCGGTGCCGGTGTCCGCCATATTGGATTGTGACGTCACGGCGGCCATCTTGGAGGAGTGTAACGGGACATAGCGTAACGGGACAAGTTTGACCTTGGCCTTTGACCCTCAAAATCCGCCAAAATTGGGCAAAATTTGCCCAAAATTCCTCAAAATTCGCCAAAATTTCCATTTCTGTGAAAAAAAATTCCGCCAAAAAATCTCAAAAAATTCCACAATTCAAAAATTCCCGTTTTCGAGAGAAAAATTCCCGTTTCGAGGGAAAATTTCCCGTTTTTAGTCCTTAAAAATCCCAGCGGCTAGAAATGTCCATATGTAGGCTTAAGCATCCATGTCTACAGCCTACGATAAGCCTCTGACGTCATCATGGATTATGACGTCACCGTTGGAATTTTCGTTACGGCCGCCATCTTTAACTTTTTTATTTATTATCCGATTTTAATGAAAAAAAAAATTAAAATTTATAAAAAAATTAATTAACAAAATTTTTATAAAATACTTATGAAAATTGTACTTTTACGACACGGAGCTCGGAGTCCTCGGTTCGAACCCGACGAGTGCAAAAAAATTAAAAATGGCGACAGGCTCCTTCCTCAATGGTGGTTGCAGGCATACTGACTCCCACCACTTTTTTCAAAGCATATATATCGTCATCTAGTATGACGTCATGTACGCCATCTTGAAATTTGGACACCATCTTGAAAATCTTTATTTATTATCTGATTTTAATGAAAAAAAATCCAAAATTCATTAAAAAAATTAACGTATTTTAATTCTGTTTTATTATATCGATGTACGTCCTTGGTTAGATTCCCGGCCAGAGTAAACGGTCGATCCTTCCTCCATGAAAGCTACCTAGACTGATCTAACACCAACAATACCAAGGTATATATCGTCAACTGGTATGACATCATGTCCGCCATCTTGTCTTCATCCGCTGGAGACCACCATCTTGTTTTCGTCTGCTAGAGTGTGCCGATACCATGTAGTATAATTATCTGGTCACCATTCTTTTGTCCTCAACTGTTGACATTGAACATTGACCTTAACCTTGAACCTGGACCTTGAACTTTGACCTTGACCTTGAAATTACACCTTGACCTTGAAATTTGACCTTGACCTTGAAATTTTACCTTGACCTTGAAATTAGACAGTGTCCTTGAAATTTGACTTTGTCCTTGTCGACCATCATGGATCCGACATTTTATGTTCAGTACATGCTACCAGGAGCTACCACCTGCTGGAGTACACCATATTGTGTGTGTACTTGTATTATAGAGTACATTTCCATCTGGATAATTTTATTCTAACCCGCTACAGTGCAGTAATCATTTATTATGGAGGTGCCCTCCGCCATCTTGAAATACGGCCGCCATCTTGAAATCATGTAATAATGTAACTAGAAAAGCGGGAAAAAATCCAAAATTCATTAAATAAATCACTCATTAATTTACATATTGATTCGATCGATTCCCGTCCTCGGTTCAATCCCTGGTCGTTACAAAACAACTTTAATTTTAAAAAATACTAAAAAAGTGTTAGGTTTGAGAAAATAAAAACACCACAAGTTCTTTTAAAAAAAATTTATTAAATAAATTCAATACACTACTACAAGTACAAAAAAAACACTGACAAATTACCAAAGCCTTTTGGATTCCTCGATTCAAACAGTCTTCTTATTGTACGAACTAAGCCTTTTACATGACTTTAAATGTCTATCCGATCCGTTCATCACCGCAGCCAGAGACGGACTGAAGTTCATAGCACCTATATATATTCTCATTAGCCGATACAACACATGAGTCAAATCAATAACCATGTTCATTATACGTCTCGGAGCATTTTTTATAATGACGATGTAAGCTATCGAGACGTGAAATTAGTTTATTGCACTTATTGCACTGAAATTGTATTCTTTGAACATTATAAGAACAACCGCTTCTTTCATGTCTGCGAGCATTTGAGGTGATAGTAAATGATGCACCACAGTATTTGCACTGATGCGAAGTACGCTCTTCATTAATTGAAGTATTCAATGCTGATGAAACTTCAGCTGATGGTGGAACAGCACATATCGAAGTCTCCTCCAGTGTTGTCAGAGGCGTTGCCAACGAGATCTGCTCCAACATCGTCGGCGCCGACGTCATGGTTCCCGTAGTCGATGGTACATCCTCCATCGAGTACGACGTTAAAGTCGGTAAAGATGCCATCGAAGTCTCAAGAACAAGCAATTACACGTCTTATGCACCAGAAGAAACAAACTAAGTGATCCGTACACCGTCGACGGCAGTAACAAACTGAGCGTCCTGCTGTCTAGGACTCGTTTATATACATTAACCGGTTTGAATAATACGCTAGTCAAATCAAGAACATTTTACTAAAATACTAGAGTCAAAACAACATTAAAAAAATAGAAGCACCATCAAAAAAAAGGAAGCACACTTGGAAGCACCTTCAAAAAAGGAAAAACAATAGGAAGCACCGACTACGAAAAGGCAGCACATTTGGAAGCACCGACAACGAAAAGACAGCACATTTGGCAGCACCGACAACGAAAAGGCAGCACATTTGGAAGCACCGACTACGAAAAGGCAGCACATTTGGCAGCACCGACAACGAAAAGGCAGCACATTTGGCAGCACCAACAACGAAAAGGCAGCACATTTAAAAGCACCGACAACGAAAAGACAGCACATTTGGAAGCACCGACTACGAAAAGGCAGCACATTTGGCAGCACCGACAACGAAAAGGCAGCACATTTGGAAGCACCGACAACGAAAAGACAACACATTTGGAAGCACCGACAACGAAAAGACAGCACATTTGGAAGCACCGACTACGAAAAGGCAGCACATTTGGCAGCACCGACAACGAAAAGGCAGCACATTTGGAAGCACATTTGGCAGCACCGACAACGAAAAGGCAGCACATTTGGAAGCACCGACAACGAAAAGACAGCACATTTGGAAGCACCGACAACGAAAAGACAGCACATTTGGAAGCTCCATCAACAAAAAAAAAGGCAAAAAGGAAGCTCAAGTTACGAGATCTAAGTCTTAGTTAGAAATAAGAATACAAGAAATAAAAACATTAAATTCGTATAATTTAAATTATTTATTTTATTGCTTTACATTATACAAATGCAAGTAAAACAAGCCATTATTGTATGTAGCCAGCATTCCTCAGTTCCTTGAGTATGAAGGATATTTCTTTGATGCACGAATAGTTTCCTGCACAAAGCGAACCATGTAGAAGTCTTAGCCGGTCAACCAATATGTTTGGATCTTTCCACGATGTGTAATCAATCTCTTCTACCACCATCTTCCTTGCACCTTTATAAATATTATGATCTCTGGTGTCTTCCGTTTTACCACCAACCTCAGGGTAACTTTCATGCTTGAGACGGTGACCATCACAAGCTTGATCAGATTTATTTAATATATCACGTCGTTTCCACCGTTTCGGTCTCAGGACACCGCCACATTCTTCGATCTTGGCAGCTTTAGGTGCTTCATCATAGTCTATGTCTTTGTCAACAGCCTCAGAGTCACTGTAACAATCACCGTAGAAGGAATCGTCTTCACCCAATTTACCGTAATAATTCGATGTTGATGATGTTGAAGTGTCTTCATCGTCTTCATGCTTCCTTTTTAGGAGTCCATCATTTTTACAAAGTAGGAAAGATCTACTTGAATTCGGCTGGAATATATTCTCACTTTTCACGTTAAGGATTCTTCCATTGTCTTCATTCTTCCGTAAATCATCAACCTCCTTCAATTTAAGTTCTTTGTCAAGATCGGAAGAGCCAAGAAAATTATTGACGTAATGCAGATCACTCTTCCTTAGGCTAGTAGATTCATCGTTGTCCTCTAGCTTGTACGCAGGCTTGGCGCTACAAGTTCTGCCATGTCTTTTTAAGCTCTCACTCCGCGTAAACGACTTGCTACATCGAACACAACTTATCATATTGCGCAGTGGATTTTTAACACAGTCATTCTTCTCGTGTTGTCTTTTATTCTTTCTCAAGATAAACTCTTTACTGCAAAACTTACACCTATGTTCTTTCGATACAGCGTCAGATCCCAAATCAGAATTCATATTAGTTACTGAGACTAATGCCAGATACCAATTGAGTGTTTTAAATGAGATCCAATACTTAAATAGAAATTTTTTCATATTTCATCAGCGAGAATTAATATATCTCATGCAAAAGTACTTTATGCATGTAGTTCTGCTTTTCAACAACAGATGTCGCCACATGTTGCTTGCAGGTAAATAATATTTAGTTCTTTTATGCGGGATGCGGGATGCTCACTAACGATCGCAAAAGAAGGATGGCTTCGCTAGACTCCAAGGAAAAGGAAGTTCGTCTTGCATGTTGTTGCTCCACAGATGTCTCATGGCATAATATTAATTTGACTGTGTAATTATATGTGTTAATTCCACCTTATAAAAATATTGCAAGTTTTGATTTAGTAGCAGAAATTAACGAATTAAATGTAACTCCAAATAAAATGACATGTCTCATTAGACAAAAAAAAATCCATGCAGAGAGCGGTTTCTCAGAATAGTCAGAAACACTTGAAGAAACCACAGGAATGATTGCAAGAACACGGGAAAACCTATCAAAATATTGACAAGAATAATCAGGAGCACACGGAGAAAACCATCAAAATATTGACAAGAATATTCAGGAGCACTCGGAGAAATCCATCAGATGTCTAGTTAGGTATAATCAGAAGCACCCGGAGAAAACCACCATAATATTGTCAAGAATAATCAGGAGCACACAGAGAAAAACCACCACAAGTTTTCTTTGATATCATAAAAATACAGAAAAAAAATATTTAAAAATAATAATAAATAAATAAAAAATTTTAAATGAAAAAAAAAATAAAAATAAATAAATAAACAGATTCTGGCTTGTACTAGAACTATATCTTTGCTCAACAATGAGAAGTTCACAAGCTAGCAGAATCTGTTTATTTATTTATTTTTATTTTTCTTTTCATTTAAATTTTTTTATTTATTTATTATTATTTTTAAAAATTTTTTTTCTGTATTTTTATGATATCAAAGAAAACTTGTGGTTTTTCTCTGTGTGCTCCTGATTATTCTTGACAATATTATGGTGGTTTTCTCCGGGTGCTTCTGATTATACCTAACTAGACATCTGATGGATTTCTCCGAGTGCTCCTGAATATTCTTGTCAATATTTTGATGGTTTTCTCCGTGTGCTCCTGATTATTCTTGTCAATATTTTGATAGGTTTTCCCGTGTTCTTGCAATCATTCCTGTGGTTTCTTCAAGTGTTTCTGACTATTCTGAGAAACCGCTCTCTGCATGGATTTTTTTTTTGTCTAATGAGACATGTCATTTTATTTGGAGTTACATTTAATTCGTTAATTTCTGCTACTAAATCAAAACTTTCAATATTTTTATAAGGTGGAATTAACACATATAATTACACAGTCAAATTAATATTATGCCATGAGACATCTGTGGAGCACCAACATGCAAGACGAACTTCCTTTTCCTTGGAGTCTAGCGAAGCCATCCTTCTTTTGCGATCGTTAGTGAGCATCCCGCATCCCGCATAAAAGAACTAAATATTATTTACCTGCAAGCAACATGTGGCGACATCTGTTGTTGAAAAGCAGAACTACATGCATAAAGTACTTTTGCATGAGATATATTAATTCTCGCTGATGAAATATGAAAAAATTTCTATTTAAGTATTGGATCTCATTTAAAACACTCAATTGGTATCTGGCATTAGTCTCAGTAACTAATATGAATTCTGATTTGGGATCTGACGCTGTATCGAAAGAACATAGGTGTAAGTTTTGCAGTAAAGAGTTTATCTTGAGAAAGAATAAAAGACAACACGAGAAGAATGACTGTGTTAAAAATCCACTGCGCAATATGATAAGTTGTGTTCGATGTAGCAAGTCGTTTACGCGGAGAGAGAGCTTAAAAAGACATGGCAGAACTTGTAGCGCCAAGCCTGCGTACAAGCTAGAGGACAACGATGAATCTACTAGCCTAAGGAAGAGTGATCTGCATTACGTCAATAATTTTCTTGGCTCTTCCGATCTTGACAAAGAACTTAAATTGAAGGAGGTTGATGATTTACGGAAGAATGAAGACAATGGAAGAATCCTTAACGTGAAAAGTGAGAATATATTCCAGCCGAATTCAAGTAGATCTTTCCTACTTTGTAAAAATGATGGACTCCTAAAAAGGAAGCATGAAGACGATGAAGACACTTCAACATCATCAACATCGAATTATTACGGTAAATTGGGTGAAGACGATTCCTTCTACGGTGATTGTTACAGTGACTCTGAGGCTGTTGACAAAGACATAGACTATGATGAAGCACCTAAAGCTGCCAAGATCGAAGAATGTGGCGGTGTCCTGAGACCGAAACGGTGGAAACGACGTGATATATTAAATAAATCTGATCAAGCTTGTGATGGTCACCGTCTCAATCATGAAAGTTACCCTGAGGTTGGTGGTAAAACGGAAGACACCAGAGATCATAATATTTATAAAGGTGCAAGGAAGATGGTGGTAGAAGAGATTGATTACACATCGTGGAAAGATCCAAACATATTGGTTGACCGGCTATGACTTCTACATGGTTCGCTTTGTGCAGGAAACTATTCGTGCATCAAAGAAATATCCTTCATACTCAAGGAACTGAGGAATGCTGGCTACATACAATAATGGCTTGTTTTACTTGCATTTGTATAATGTAAAGCAATAAAATAAATAATTTAAATTATACGAATTTAATGTTTTTATTTCTTGTATTCTTATTTCTAACTAAGACTTAGATCTCGTAACTTGAGCTTCCTTTTTGCCTTTTTTTTTTGTTGATGGAGCTTCCAAATGTGCTGTCTTTTCGTTGTCGGTGCTTCCAAATGTGCTGTCTTTTCGTTGTCGGTGCTTCCAAATGTGCTGCCTTTTCGTTGTCGGTGCTGCCAAATGTGCTTCCAAATGTGCTGCCTTTTCGTTGTCGGTGCTGCCAAATGTGCTGCCTTTTCGTAGTCGGTGCTTCCAAATGTGCTGTCTTTTCGTTGTCGGTGCTTCCAAATGTGTTGTCTTTTCGTTGTTGGTGCTTCCAAATGTGCTGCCTTTTCGTTGTCGGTGCTGCCAAATGTGCTGCCTTTTCGTAGTCGGTGCTTCCAAATGTGCTGTCTTTTCGTTGTCGGTGCTTCCAAATGTGCTGCCTTTTCGTTGTTGGTGCTGCCAAATGTGCTGCCTTTTCGTTGTCGGTGCTGCCAAATGTGCTGCCTTTTCGTAGTCGGTGCTTCCAAATGTGCTGCCTTTTCGTTGTCGGTGCTGCCAAATGTGCTGTCTTTTCGTTGTCGGTGCTTCCAAATGTGCTGCCTTTTCGTAGTCGGTGCTTCCTATTGTTTTTCCTTTTTTGAAGGTGCTTCCAAGTGTGCTTCCTTTTTTTTGATGGTGCTTCTATTTTTTTAATGTTGTTTTGACTCTAGTATTTTAGTAAAATGTTCTTGATTTGACTAGCGTATTATTCAAACCGGTTAATGTATATAAACGTGTCCTAGACAGCAGGACGCTCAGTTTGTTACTGCCGTCGACGGTGTACGGATCACTTAGTTTGTTTCTTCTGGTGCATAAGACGTGTAATTGCTTGTTCTTGAGACTTCGATGGCATCTTTACCGACTTTAACGTCGTACTCGATGGAGGATGTACCATCGACTACGGGAACCATGACGTCGGCGCCGACGATGTTGGAGCAGATCCCGTTGGCAACGCCTCTGACAACACTGGAGGAGACTTCGATATGTGCTGTTCCACCATCAGCTGAAGTTTCATCAGCATTGAATACTTCAATTAATGAAGAGCGTACTTCGCATCAGTGCAAATACTGTGGTGCATCATTTACTATCACCTCAAATGCTCGCAGACATGAAAGAAGCGGTTGTTCTTATAATGTTCAAAGAATACAATTTCAGTGCAATAAGTGCAATAAACTAATTTCACGTCTCGATAGCTTACATCGTCATTATAAAAAATGCTCCGAGACGTATAATGAACACGGTTATTGATTTGACTCATGTGTTGTATCGGCTAATGAGAATATATATAGGTGCTATGAACTTCAGTCCGTCTCTGGCTGCGGTGATGAACGGATCGGATAGACATTTAAAGTCATGTAAAAGGCTTAGTTCGTACAATAAGAAGACTGTTTGAATCGAGGAATCCAAAAGGCTTTGGTAATTTGTCAGTGTTTTTTTTGTACTTGTAGTAGTGTATTGAATTTATTTAATAAAATTTTTTTAAAAGAACTTGTGGTGTTTTTATTTTCTCAAACCTAACACTTTTTTAGTATTTTTTAAAATTAAAGTTGTTTTGTAACGACCAGGGATCGAACCGAGGACGGGAATCGATCGAATCAATATGTAAATTAATGAGTGATTTATTTAATGAATTTTGGATTTTTTCCCGCTTTTCTAGTTACATTATTACATGATTTCAAGATGGCGGCCGAATTTCAAGATGGCGGAGGGCACCTCCATAATAAATGATTACTGCACTGTAGCGGGTTAGAATAAATTTATCCAGATGGAAATGTACTCTATAATACAAGTACACACACAATATGGTGTACTCCAGCAGGTGGTAGCTCCTGGTAGCATGTACTGAACATAAAATGTCGGATCCATGATGGTCGACAAGGACAAAGTCAAATTTCAAGGACACTGTCTAATTTCAAGGTCAAGGTCAAATTTCAAGGTCAAGGTCAAATTTCAAGGTCCAGGTTCAAGGTTAAGGTCAATGTTCAATGTCAACAGTTGAGGACAAAAGAATGGTGACCAGATAATTATACTACATGGTATCGGCACACTCTAGCAGACGAAAACAAGATGGTGGTCTCCAGCGGATGAAGACAAGATGGCGGACATGATGTCATACCAGTTGACGATATATACCTTGGTATTGTTGGTGTTAGATCAGTCTAGGTAGCTTTCATGGAGGAAGGATCGACCGTTTACTCTGGCCGGGAATCGAACCAAGGACGTACATCGATATAATAAAACAGAATTAAAATACGTTAATTTTTTTAATGAATTTTGGATTTTTTTTCATTAAAATCAGATAATAAATAAAGATTTTCAAGATGGTGTCCAAATTTCAAGATGGCGTACATGACGTCATACTAGATGACGATATATATGCTTTGAAAAAAGTGGTGGGAGTCAGTATGCCTGCAACCACCATTGAGGAAGGAGCCTGTCGCCATTTTTAATTTTTTTGCACTCGTCGGGTTCGAACCGAGGACTCCGAGCTCCGTGTCGTAAAAGTCTAATTTTTATAAGTATTTTATTAAAATTTTGTTAATTTAATTTTCTTATAAATTTTAATTTTTTTTTCAAAAAAATCGGATAATAAATAAAAAAGTTAAAGATGGCGGCCGTAACGAAAATTGCAACGGTGACGTCATAATCCATGATGACGTCAGAGGCTTATCGTAGGCTGTAGACATGGATGCTTAAGCCTACATATGGACATTTCTAGCCGCTGGGATTTTTAAGGACTAAAAACGGGAAATTTTCCCTCGAAACGGGAATTTTTCTCTCGAAAACGGGAATTTTTGAATTGTGGAATTTTTTGAGATTTTTTGGCGGAATTTTTTTTCACAGAAATGGAAATTTTGGCGAATTTTGAGGAATTTTGGGCAAATTTTGCCCAATTTTGGCGGATTTTGAGGGTCAAAGGTCAAGGTCAAACTTGTCCCGTTACGCTATGTCCCGTTACACTCCTCAAAGATGGCCGCCGTGACGTCACAATCCAATATGGCGGACACCGGCACCGGCACCACACCCAGAACCCGTGTCCCCGCACCGGCTATCCTATACTACTTGTCATGTACGATATTAACGATTAACGATGAATGATACAATTTTTGCGTTTTCGCCGTTCATTTAAGGTTGCCTCTAAATTGGTCGATTAGTGACTTTTCTGACTTGTGATTTGGTATATTTCAACTCGGGTGCACTTTTCACTCTATTGTTACGCAATCACAACTCTGATGTAGAAATAGTTACCCATAAAATTTTTTTTTTTAATGTTTTCAGAATGTAATAATTGTGATACACACTCAATTTCATTCATCTCTCAAATGTTCCCAAACACATGTATAATGAAAAAGATTAATATTTTACAACTAGAGTTTTTATTTTATTAATAATAAAAAACAGTATGATGCCAAGTTTTGTATCCAACTCAACTTTTGATAATCATATTGAATGCCAAGACAAATTTAGAAAATTAAAATCACAAAAAAATGTTTAATCATAATATTTTAAACCACAACATCGCTAATTCGTAATTTTGTATTCTGCAAATTTTTTGGATTACAAAATGCTACAGAAAAAAATTTCTAAACACATAATTTTTGCACCTTTAAAAAGATCGGGCCTTTTAACCATTATATTTTGACGATGTGTGTTCATTCGAAGACGACCTGAGTAAGATATAATAAACAGATCGTCTAGCGGTTTTAACGAGCACTAGTTTGGAACAGGAGTGACTGTGAAAAACATAAAAAAGGAGATAATTGGTACCAATTTAACTACCGACTGGAAGCGGGACGAATTCGTCTGCAAGAATAATAAAACGAAGTTACTTTTAAGTAGACGTGTTAATCACTGGACGTCTTAAGGTTACGGACCATCCAATACTTGACCCAGCTTTCCGAACACTTCCTTAAAGAACGCGTTAGCCAAAATGATCTTTATTAAATGCATATAAAAGAATATCAGACTATTTTGTTGAATTTTTGAATAATTGTAAGAATCAATACAGAATCGCCGAACCAGTAGCCCGCATCCTTTCGTGCAATCTTGTGGAGTTTGGGGAATTTCTGTGTCTATATTTCATATGTGTTTGTTGATGGACGTCACCAAGGAAGATCACGTAACGTAGCCCAAAGTCGGTTGGGGACCCATGATCCCTCGCCATAGGCCAAACATATGACTTGCTGAAACGACACTGGATTGTGATGTCGTTCACATTGTGGTTTCTAAAGACGTGGTGTGTTCATCACTCACTAAAAGCAAAACCATTTTAAAGCATAGATTTCCTTCTCGGTATTGAAAACGCTGCGATGCAAAAAACAGTGAAAATACTTAACCCTCTACTGCGTACTGTGACACATATGACATAAAGCATTTTAGATTTTTCTTCACAAACGAAATTACTCCAGGACAGCAGCTGCACGGGGTTCCATATGTGGCACAAGCTACATAAACCCATTTCTGGCAAACCCTGATTATCATTACATAAACAAAAATATAAGTGTTTTGTGTATATAACATATTTTTTATTAATATTACTTACTGGACGAAAATTTTCAGTTCAAGATATTTTTATATTACATTATTTTTATTTTCCGATAACTGCATATTGTGCCTTATATGGCACAAACCAAGTTTTATTAAGTAAAATAATTTAAAAATTAAGTTAAAAATGTTCAAATATTTTTGCTTTAATCTCCATGCTGTAAATGATAAACATATATATTTTTTCCATAAAGATAAAAAAATTCATGCAGTAGAGGGTTAAAGCTGGCATTCTGTGATTCTCACATTCTTTAATCCGGAATTCTATTGTTAAATACATTCTGTCATCAGTCATTTGATGTTTTGGCATACTTTGTCAACAGGCGTTCGATGATTTGGCATTCTAGTGCCCAGTGCATCCTAAATATATAAATGTAATGAGAGTCTATTTTTGCGGTTTTAACCGTTTTATATTAGTAGTGTGTAAATAGGGCTCCGGAAACAGGATTCAGGATGTGGTTGTGGTATCGGTCAGCCATCTTGGATTTTTGACGTCACGGCGGCCATTTATGACTTAAAAATTCCTCAAAATTCCTCAAAAATGGCTCAAAATGATTCCCGTTTTGAGGGAAAATTTCCAGTTTTAGTATTGAAAAATACCAGCAGCTAGAAATGTCCATTTGTAGGCTTAAGCATCCATGTCTACAGCCTCCGATAAGCCTCTGACGTCATCTAGGATTATGACGTAGCCGTTACAATTTCCGTTACGCCCGCCATCTTGAAAATCTGTAATTTTTATGTTAGAAAATCGGGTAAAATTTTAAAAATCATTAAAAAAATTAAATAATTGAATTAAATAATAAAAATCTTAAAAACCACTGTTGCACTTAACGTTACGGTCACCATCTTGGATTATATAAATGTTGCATTTTTCGTTACACCCGCCATCTTGGTTGAATACTATGTCATCCTTACACTTTATGTTGTGACCGTCATATTGGATCCTATTAATGTTGCAATTACCGTTATGGTCGCCATTTTGAAATTTAGACATCTTGGAAAACCGTAATTTTTATGTTAGAAAATCGGGAAAAACTCCAAAATTCATCAAAAAGTTAACTAATAGATTTATGATTCATTATATCGATTCCTATCCATGGTTCGAAACCGGTGAGGGCAAAAAAAAACATCAGATCCTTCCTCCACAGATGCCACCTACAGACTGACCTACCACCAATATCAAGGTTTATATCGTCAGCTGGTATGACGTCATGTCCGCCATCTTGTCTTCGTCCGCTGGAGACCGTCATCTTGATTTCGTCTGCTAGAGTGTGCTGACGACATGTTAGTATAATTTACTGTTCACCATACCTTTAACCTTGTCTGTTGGCATTGAGCTTTGCCATTTACATTAAACTTTGACCTTGACCTTAAACTTTGACCTTGAACTTTGACCTTGACCTTTGTCCTTGACCTTGATATTTGACTTTGACATTTAAATTTGACTTTGACCTTGACATACATCATGGATCCGACATTTTATGTTCAGTACATGCTACCAGGAGCTACCACCTGCTAGTGGTCATTGCCACCATCTTTTTTTCGTCTGCTGGAGGTCACCATCTTGTGTCTACTCGTCTTACCATCATGCTAGTTTTATTCTAACCTGCTACAGTGCAGTAATCATTTATTACTGAGGTGCACGCCATCTTGTAATTTGGGCGCCATCTTGAAATCATGTAATTATTTAGCTAGAAATGTGGGAAAATTTCCAAAATTCACCGATTAAATCAATCATTAATTTACAAATCGAATCGATCAGTTCCTGTCCACGGTTCGATTCTTGACCAGTGGCAGTTGTAACTAAATAGAATGATATTTAATATTTAGTTTTCCATTACCGTTCGTGGAATTTATTAATAATTCACTATTCCAAAAACCACTCAAGACAATATACCAATCCATCTAAATAAATACAGTGCCGGTATGCATTACATAAAAGTATAGTTTTTTGATACTTAGATTATCCTTTAAAATGTTCATGTACAAAACCATCCATACACCAAGCGTCATCAGGCCGCAAGACCAGGTCATGAACAATGTCAGACATATAGACCATGACCATAGTACACACAGGAAAACTGAATTTACACGCAAGGAAGCGGAATGTACACGCAGGAAACAGAACGTACACTCAGGAAACGGATCGTACACATAGGAAAAACGGAACGTACACACAGAAAAATGGAACGTACATACAGGAAAAGGAACGTACATGCAGGAAACGGAACGTACACATAGGAAAACGGAACGTACATACAGGAAAAGGAACGTACATGCAGGTAAACGGAACGTACACGCAGGAAAACGGAATGTACACACAGGAAACGAAACGTACACACAGGAAACGAAACGTACACACAGGAAACGGAACGTACACACAGGAAACGGAACGTACACACAGGAAACGGAATGATCACACATACAGTAGCGGAAACACATGCTTAGTTGGAAATCAGAATACAATAATTAAAACATACTTTTTAAAATATAAATAATTCAATTATTTTTCAATAGTAAGTATACACATGTCAGTTAAACAAATTATTGTATGTAGCCAGATTTCCGCAGTTATTTAAGTATGGACGATACTTCATCGATATACGAGTAGTTTCCTCTACGAACAGATACCACCATCAGTCTTAGTTGGTCAACCAACATGTTAGGATCGTCCCATGAGGTATAATCAATCTCTTCCGCTAAGTTAATCTTCCTTGTACGTTTATAATAAATATTATTATCTCCGGTGTCTTCAGTTTTATTACCAACCGCACGGTCACTTTCGTCATCGTGTCAGTGATTATCACAAGCTTGATCAGGATAATTTATTATGTCATTTCCATCGTTATGATCTCAAGCTGCCATCACAGTCTTCGATCTTGACTGCTTTAGCTGCTTCAGCAAAGTCTTCGATCACGCCACCAGCTTCAGAGTCACTGTAGCAATCACCATAGAAGGCATCGTCTTCACCCAGATTAGAATTCGTTTTCGTTGATGTCGAAGTGTCTTCATAGTCTTCATACTTCCTTTTTACAAAGTACGGTGGATCTACTGAATATCGGCTTGAATGTATTCTCACTTTTCACGGTGTTGTTACTTCCATTAGTTTCAGTCTTCTCGAAGCCATCAGCATCCTTCAATTTATGTTCTTCGTACGATCGGGTGAGCAAAAACCATTACGCTCAGGACAAGGAAAATTGTTGTCGTAATGCAGACCACTCTTATTTAGTCTAGTGGATCCATCGATGTCCTCTATGCCGTAAGTGGGCTTGGCTTTACATGTTCTACCATGGCTTTTTAAGCTGTAAATTCACGTTAACAACCTGATACACCGATTACAGCTTATCATTTTGCGTAGTGATTTTTAACACAATCATTCTTCTCATACCGTTTAGCATTCTTTCTCAAAGTAAACACCTTGCTACAGTATCTACGCTGATGTTGTTTTGATACAGCTACAGACATCGAAGGCTCCAGAAGACACCAATTGCTCCTACAGCCTTTTGTTTCAACAGCACCAATGATATTAGGATAGAATGCTACGAGGTCCCAAGACATCACGACTACGCGACTACATGTTATGTGGTTACATGACTACGAGGCTCCAATGCTTCATGACTACGAGACTACGAGCTATGAGGTTACGAGACTATGCGATTACGAGTCTTAAAGGTTACGTGATCGCGAGGCTACAGGTCTACGTAGCTTCCAGAACGCATTGTTATGAGAATGCGAGGCTACAATTCAACGAGGTCCTAAGACATCATATCGACACGACAAAGAGCCATGAGGGCACGAGACTACGTGACTGTGAATCTTCAAGTTTACGAGACTGCGATGTACTAAAATAATCTTAAATTCCTATACTTTTAGCCTCTAGTAACCCCATGATGACATATCGACAGAGTTCTTGAAAACTCATAATAATTAACCTAGAATGTCGGAAGTAATCCCAAAAATATTCAAAAAATTCACGCATTAATTTACTGTTTAAATCGATGTTTTACTGTCCTTGCTTTGATCCTTGTTCCATGCAAAAAATGTAATTTATTTAAAAAGACTACAAAAGTGACATGTTCCAGAAATAAACACCGCAAGTCTTTTTACACACCAAAATTTGATAAAATAATTTTATTTTATGAGTGGTTCCATCACTTTTCAGTAAGCAGATCTTGCAATTTTCTTCGTCTATTTTCGGTATGGCATTAGGCGTTTGAAAATCTACGAGTCCGATACACCATTCACCGTCTTAATCCAGGGGCAGGAAATGAACTGCTCGCAGCTCTGATGCGTGATCTGTCAACATAAGTGTTAACGAAAAAGACTAATTTGTTTTTCATATCTGTACAGTAATTTTATAAATGCAATTATTTTGATAGCTAGAAATTTTATTAGTTAAAAAGTGAATGCAGATATGACCGCAGTTTATATGGTTAGGCATCTATTCAGTTTCGTAATTGTAAAACAACGTAATCATCCGGCCCAGGTACCATCTAAGTTTTGGCATATGTCTTAGGTTTCCAAAACAATCGTACTACTCAGCCATTATTCTAGACTTTATGTGTCCTATCCAGTGCGTGCCACGACACGTAGATAAGTCTAAATAAAGAGTGGCACACTCACGAGTCTTAGGCTTGCTATGTAAAGTGTGTCACATAAAAATGCCTCGGAAATTTGGTATTTTCAGTTTTCGAGCGTATTTGATTAAATCTATATTGGTGAGCAGACGTTTTTGGAGAGAACTTAATATTTTTTTCCGTATTTTCTTTTGCATGCCTCGACCTAATTTGTGAGGTAGCAAGTAGAGTCCTGCGCCACTTTTTTTACCCATGTAAATAGCTTCCATGTTGGCATTGTGTCTTTGTGGATACTTTTACTGCTTGCGTTCATATTCGAAGTTTTGACTGCCCGCACTTCACCAGTCGTCGTACATATGAGGCCACCGAGAGCACCCAATGCAGGCCAAAGTGGAAAAAGAAATGCTCCAATAAACTTCTCGTCGAGAGACTGTATTTTTTACTTTGCTTTCCAGTCTTGCGCTTGGTTTTGCGTGAATAAGTTTTTTAATTGTTGTAGCAAGCTCGACGAGCACCCGTTTCTAATTTAGTCTTTGCCTTAATGATATTGGATACGCCCCACGTTGCGATTTTCTCTCCTACTACCGCGTCTCTAGATTTACTTATATCTTCTGCTTCCTTTTCGAAATATCCCGTCAGCTTGGTGCTTAATTTCCAGATCCTTGCTGAAGGAATAGGCAATATCGTGCTGCTTGCACTTTTCGTCGAGAGAATTAATGCCCACATCACCGCAAGCTAGTCGTTTAGTTAGTTTCGTTACTGGACCACAGCATTTGTAGCCTAGAATGTGTATCTCGAAAGAAAATTGTTGATCAACGAGTTTACAAGTCCTGCAACGATGTGTATTTTGTTCTTACCTCTTCGAGTTATTACGCACAACTGAGCAGAAAGTATAAATGTGTTGACTTTTATACAATTTCGCCAGAACCATGCAAGTCGTCAATCAAGAAGTTTGCCTGCCTGTGTGCATTATCAAAGTTGACAAAGTCAGTTCACGCGGATCGTGGCACGGCTTCTACCATAAGATGCATAATAGCAGGTCCGTCCCACTGTGGTTAGTGTGTTCTACTGAGTTTACTGGAAGTATCAAATGGTCTTAGGTTTGAAAATGTGTACTTTTATTCCAAATCTCTGCAACAGCCAAAGTACCAGCGTCTAGCTAAGGTTCTACGATCGGTTGATATTTCCCATTTAATTACAACGCAGATGTGGTGCCACCACCTAGCGAAACAAAAACCTCTCCCGTGTTTGTTTTCGACATTATAATGTGCGAGAAGCAAGGCCTAATACAAGAGTACTTTTCCATGGGCAGACACGATAAAGTAGACTGCATTTATCTGTGTTAGACATACAGTCGTACTCCAAAACATCTCCTACGTAACAATGACTACATTATTTGTAATTATACGACCATTAAAATTATAGCCAGTATCGGAGGATAAATTAACTTACTACACACAAATCTTTATCCTTAAAAATTAATTTAAACACTTATTTTAATCAATGTGAGACAAATATTATTTTAAAAAGTTTAAACAGCTACATGTATGTACAATGGTCACTGAGAAACATGTAGGCTAAGATCTAAAGTATAGGATAAGATGAAGCTAGCACTTTTTTAATGACCTAGATTAAGTACTGTATAACGTTTCCAAAAGTATCGGCCAAATATCAGGTTTATAATGCCCGTAAGAAAAGCAATGCACAAGCTCGCAACATGCAAATAATGCAAAAAAAATGTTGTAAACGCTTTACGCCAAAAATCAAAACTTTACTTATTGTGCCTTGTTCTTTAGCTGATACATCGCACATCGTCCATCGTTTCACAGTGCTACATAAGAACTTTCCTTGTAATACTTATATCCAGGTAGCCCAAGGCATTGTGTACTGAAGTTAAGAAGAAATTAAAATAACTGCATGCGGATATTTTTAAGGACAATTCCCTACATGCAATTGGAACTGGCACACACTTCTCCACTACACTTACATAGAAAACATATTTGATGGAATCAATGGATACGATCTGGAATCTCGCAAGTTCCTGGTTTCACTAATGGATATTTCCATGTAAATTCATCAAAAGGCCCCAGCTCGACTATCATCCATTTTGTTTAAACTTTAACAGAATGCTTTCAGATGTCTTGAAAGACTATGTGCAAAATTTTAATGGCCTTCTCAAATGGTTACGACACCAGTTTCCACTGTTTGGATGGCTGTGGACAAGGCAGAAGTGATGTATATAAAATCTGTCAAGTTTTATGTCCTACAGTTGTGCACTTAAACACAGCTTGCTGAATTTTTTCCTTTTAGATAATATATATCCGCGGAGAATACAGATATGCTTTATTTGAGAAGCTGGCTCTGGTATATTTATTACAGTTGTCTTCTGAATTTACCAAAGATACTCTTCAAATCAAATTTATGTAATAATTTGACTACCTATTTATAATGAAATCCTTTTTTTAATAATTAATATTTTATGATTTTATACATCACCTCGTGGATAAATAATGTAGTAGTAGCGTTCTGGAACATCATATTTAATTTTCAAACACTAATTTTTGGAAACAAAAATTTAAAATTGGTTCGTTCTAATTTTATTTTGAAATTTTTCATTTGAAAGAAATAGTTTTTAACTTTATGAATCTTTTCATGCCATCATCGATCCTGTACCTAGAGGCCTGCAGAAGTGCTTTGAAAATACTGTAGATATAATTATTAATACTAAATGTGTGTAGTTTCTAATCTCTGTTCAGCTGCGGATTGACGAGTAGTAGGTTATTCCATAGCAGGGAGGCTCTAATGTGTCAGTGTGTGGTCGAATTAAAATGGTGCGGGGGAAGAAGACGATCGAAGGATGTGCAGAAGGCAGCTTTTCTCTGCAAGCCCTTCACTTATCTTGCTGCCACCCCCACATTGCCTGCTCATACCAGTATGTTGAATGTGGTGGGATGTGGTCACGCTGTTATGTTTTTGCCGCTAAAAGTTCAACTTCCGCAGCGTTTTGTGACTAAATATTCTTTTGACCGCTTTTATAGGCGTACAAAATGCAGGAAACCACAACAATGCAATAAGTAAATTTATCAAAATTAAACACGTAAACAACTGATCTAGAATAATTCACCGAGTAGAAACTTTTAACCGCTTATATTGTGCCGTTGCACTCCGTAACATTGCATGTACTCAACTTGTTGTCATAATTTTTTTTTGCAAACTGAACATCATGTATGCTCAATTTTGTGAATTTTGAAAATAATTACTTTGTTATGTAAGTTTTGTATTTTAATCATATCTAAATGTAAATTGTGAGAAATGTGAAACCTATTTATAAACTAAAGTGAAGTGCTTCAAGATATTCATACAACAAAAGGAAAAAAAAAACATTAAATTGAAGGACATTATAAAAAATAAGTATTTGTTTTAAACACTGATATTTAATTACCTTTATTTTTTTCATTTACTTGAGATGTATTAGTGATAATTTTGGAACTAAATCTGTATGGTTTTAATTTTTGCTCACCAAGTTTGAAGTCTTGTGTCAATATCTATGGTGTAGCTTCTTAAAGAGATGATCTTTGTTCCTCTTTCTTCCTAATCGGTCAGCCAACATGTAAAAATCATTATTCAATTTCTGTTTTAATTCGCTGGATTATGCGGTGAATTGACTGCCGCTTACCACCTTTTTATTTATTTTTGCCTAATGTCTTAATATTGGTGATTTTTTGTTAATTTCTTTAAGCGGACCTTGTGAGTGGCGTGAGACATCCGGACCATGCTCGATGTAGTTTACTAAGTACGGGACGGGAGTGAGCCTTTTCTCCTCCACTATTGGCATCAGGATGCAGCCTACTAAATAAGGAAAGTTTACTTATTTATCTTTCTACTTCCAGCATGTTTCAGCATGAAGTTCAATCTGCTTTCGGCATCGTCGGCTCTATCGCGTAGAAAAATAATCAAGTGAAAGGAACTTTCCGTCGTTTCGTTAAATGAATAAAGTATATTTTAGTTACTTACCTCAAAAATATTTTCTGTTATTGTAATTGCCACTGGTGTAACCAGCCATGTCCTTATTGTCTTTTATGTTTTATACAAGTATGGGGCCCCAAGCTTGCAATTTAATAATTTAATGTTTTGTGAAAATTAATACTCATATCTTTGTGAGTTAAGTATGTGCATGATATTATTTAAATTATTTAAATAAGAATAAATGGCCGGAACCGAAATAAAAAGGTATTATTTCATGTAAAATCAGTTCCTTTCGTAAGTTAATTTAATAGATATTTGTGGTGTTCTGTTGGTTGTAAGAGCCACGTGATGAGCCAGTCGGCGTATTCTCTCTACTTGTATACCTCTACACATACATAGCAGTGCCATTGAGCCTAAGGTCCTGGAGCTTCCCTGTTGTGTCCGCCCCACAAGGTTAACCTAACCGACTGAGGTGGATAGGGCAGAACAATATTCAACTGCATAGTGTGACACCGACCTTAGTGGTCAGGCAGCTAGCTGTGCTAAACATGTTCACCAGTGAACTGCTCTTCCCCCTTGGTTTTAAAACTCTTGCAATATTGTAAGTCAGTACCCATGGTATGTCTGTGTAAGAGAGAAACAGACATCGATGGTAGGCAATTTCGTGTAAATCAAAGAACTTACTATAAATACTAGATTGTAAGCTAGTTTTCATTTTTATTTTGTTAGAAATTTAATGGATGTATCTCCAAGTGTTAAAATATTGAGAGTGTAATAGATTAATATTTTTGTTGCTGGCATAATCAAGAAGTTATGGATATAAATAAATATTGAAACTTAGAACTAACTAATTAATGGGGACACTGATAAGTCATATGTGGTAGGTTCGGCTCACATTATTTTTATAATTTTCCACTGGTCATTAATAAATTTGCGGTTTACAAAACTTTTATATATGTTTCCTGCGAACCCAGCTATTATTAAATGTCTAGGTTCAATTTTGTTAAGTGGAGATTTGTGTTTGTTCTTCTAAATCGAAACTATTTTATTTAGTTTTGAATAAACATAATATACAAACGTTTAAATAAATATGAAAGATCCAGAGGCAAACCAAATTCAGCGCCGTATAGGCAGCTCCAAATTTATTAGCCTTTTGACATCATAACTTCCAATTAATTAATTTACTTCTAATTAATATAAATTAGTAGCTCAAGAGTTGTGTAGTCAAAAAATGCGTATTTAATTTTTATTAAACATTCTAAATATGTGTACACCAGAGGGTCTTATTTTTGACGAATTTTTTTTAAACAAATGTTGAAGATATTAGTTAAACCAGGCCAATAGCTGTGCCTATCGTGTATAAATTTAAAAGTTCAGATTTAATCGTCTGGTTTAGAAACATAGTTAATATTTCAAATTCTTTAGTAAACACTTTTCTGTCAGCCTCCGGTGTTTCTTCCTTAAATTTTAAAGAAATGTTAGTAGAAATATAGAAAACTATGTAAAACGAAAAATAAATCATACACTAAAGACTATTAAAAAAATAAGCTGATTTAAGTATGTTTAATTACAGATGGATGGAGCCTTGTCTAAATAAAATACGTGAAAATTGTTCGGATTACAACTAAATGGTTGCAGAATTAAATAAAAAATAATATATCCAACAGTAGAAAAGCACAAAAACCAATTCTGAACTAGGAACCAGCTAGCTGGCCCATAAAACTGTCAATGGGAGAATTTAAACTTTCAGAAAACATGGTGAGATAAGTTATCAGGCTGAAATCAAAGAATTGAATACTATCTATTTTAAGTAACAAGCGAGAAAAGTCTCTCCTAGAAAATATTTTTTAAAAATTTACACAGTTTTTTGAAAACACCAATAATTTATTCTAATATAACCTGGAAAATAAGGTTATGTTTCTATATGGTTAGATGTAACACAGTTTCAGATTCATAATTGCTAAATGCTCTATAATTTACAAGCAAAGAATATCGATAACAAAATGGTTCAGATATAACATTTTCCAAATTTTGTAAATTACTATCCAAATGATGTGTAACTGTTGGTTCATCACGAACACACTCATTCTATGTGTCTTCAATCCACTAAAATAAAAAGCTTATGAGGACATGCAGAGGAATTCTAAAATCAGAGTGAAGGGGCAGCTGAATTTTGCACGCCCTTCACTTGTCTTGCTACCTCCCTCACACCAGTAAAAATCGGCCGCATAAAAGAATCATAAAATAATTCAGTTTATACTGTAGAAACACGACTATTTAGATCATTCCTACTTTGGAACCCCCTTCTATGAGTCAATCTGCAGCTGAACTGAGATTAAAAGTTAAACGAAAAAATCTATAGCAGTTTCAAAATGCTTCTGCATACCACTAGATTCAGGATCCACGATGGCATTAGAAGTTTCAGAAAGTTAAAAACCATTTAATTTCGAATGAATCTACTAACAATAAAGTTGGAGGGAACCCTATTCAGTTATTTGTTTTCCAAAAGTAGTATATTTAAGTTTTTTAAATTTTGTAGTCAGAAATTTAAGTCAATAATAAATATATATATTCCCAGATCACTGTTTGGCCCCGTATGCGATGTTTAAAATCTTAAAGTATTAAATCCTTGAAAAATATAAAATATTTCATAAAAATGGTAGTCAGATTATGACTAAAATTTTTGTTGAAGACGTTTATAGGTTAACGTCAACAGGAATATGTAAAAATCTTCTAGAGCCAGCATTCCCAAATAATGCATTTAAATTCTCCGCAGAAAGATGATCTAAAATGCCCAAATCCATAACGCTGTCTTTCTTAAAAGAACAGCTATAGGTCATAAAACTTGACAGAATTTACATAAATCCCTTTTATGTTGTCCATAGCCATCGAAACACGTAAACATTTGAGTAAGACCATTGAGATTTGGCACAACCTCATTTAAGGCGTCTTTAAACATTCTGTCAACGTTCAAACAAATCGAAGAAAGTTTTTCTGGAGCCATTAAAAAAAAATTGGTAATTTGAGTTAGAATGACCATAATACCTTTTTAAAAATTGTTTTATAGATTTCGTCAACTACCTGGGGGTGGGTCATATTAATATTAGTTTTTTTCCGGGACTCGAACCGTAACCCCATGTGCACAATTAGTTGGTGCGCAACAATCTATATGTAACAGAGGTCGGTTTTACTAATGCAGGTAAACAACGGTCGTTTATTCAAGCACGAAATTCGCAAAACGTCGCAAATATTGTGACTTAAAATTGTAAAAACATTAGACGTTAATTGTAGTTTGACTTTGTTTATAGTTTTTGTTATTCTAAAATCTTATTATATTAGTAGTAATTTAGATCAATTGTGTATTTTTCTTATTTACTGAGCGAAAATTTGGTAAGTGGAAACCGGTATCAGTAAAATTATTTTTTTTTTTTTTTTTTTTTTTTTGCCTTTTAATGTTTGGAAAACTTCACATTAAATAAAGTATTGCAGGAACGTAAGAAGTTGAACGTTGAGAAATGCTTACGTTGCGTTATAGCCTTTCGTTATTTACAAACGCGTATTCTAAAGTGGCCCTCGGCACTGTTTTAAATCAGTATAAATTATACAGCATATACAATTACTTCGTAAAATATTTCACGAAATAATAAACCCATGCAGAAATAAACTTAAACAAAAAATATCTCTTCATGACCTAAAGTTTTTTTCCACCTTACTTAATAATATATCCGCACAGAAAACTTTAAAAGTGATAATTTAATTGCAAGAAAAATCTTCCTCTGCACATAGTATTTAGATGATTAGCAGAGAGCAAAATTTTTAAAAGTGGTAAGTGAAGTGGTACAAATGATCATAAAACTTATTAGTATCTCTTTATTACATAACGCATTGGAATCACACGTACACAATTGAATATGACTCAAATTCTGGCTTTATTTTGGTTAGTTTTGTATTATAAAGCATGGGCGAAACCTGTATGATTCTTGTTTTTTTATTTTGGGTAGGAAGGGGGATTCTTAAGAAACATTTTTTTAATTCCCGTTTCACAGATACGATTGTTCAATACATTCTATGGAATACCCGGGTTCGAATCTCCACCTCGCCATCTTGATTCTGGTGGTTTAACATGATTTTCCAGAATTAACTACTGGAAGATAGTCAGATGATGCCTTAACACAGGTCTTGGGCGAAAACATCCCGAATTTCTCTTCATTGCGTTAAGAGTTCCTATGTAGTATCCTCTAAAAATCGCTATTAACGAGACCTGACGTCTCTCAGAGAATTTAGAACAAAAAATATACCTGTAGTGTTTTATCCTTATACAGCTTTGTGGCACTGATATCGGTTAAACTTTTTTCGGTATTTGGATATAAATAACTACATATCTAAATAATCATTTATTTTACGTATCCTTTTAATATGTGTCACATATTACTTCACAAAGGTTCTTACTTTGAAATTTCCCTAATACAGGAAATGAAACCTCAAAACATAATATACTTACAATAAAATGCGATGTCCTTGTATGTTGTAATTCCTTGTCGGGGTGAAAACACGAGTTTTTTTCCAGATAATATTTTTTTTTAATGTAAAAGGAAAAAAATTAATTTATCAGGTTAAGGATAACAAATTGCACACGTCAATAACACCGAAACACTACACAAATAGGTTGTTATATTTTTTTAACACTTTCGTGAACTACATGAATATTTTTAATATTTATTTCTTGAACTTCGCGAACATTTGGCGACGTGTTCTAACATCGTTTCGTTATATAATGTTGGTACAGGTTTTTAGATTAATGTTTTAATTTCTGATATTTTTATTAGTGAATTTCGCATGGCATTTCCCGCGGGCCGACTCCGGCGGCCACCGGCGCGAGGCGGCAGGACGCGCCGTGACTTCCGGCGTCGCGGGCTGACGCGGGCGAACTGGACAAGGGCGGAGCAGGCGTCGCAGTGCGCGCCACTCGGCGGGCGCGCCCGAGGGGCGGCGGAGACGGCCGGACACGCCCGAGGGGTGCCGGAGACGGCCGGATACGCCCGAGCGTACACCGACCCAGATGCGCTATGAATGCGAGCGGAGAGAAGTAAACGCTGAAAAGTTCAGTGGCTTTTTATCTCCACTGTGTACACTTTTTTAATGGAAAATCTTATATATATATATATAATTTAATAACATTTTAACGGTTATGGTTCACATAGTCTAGTTAGCCGGAATAAAATTAAAGTATTTTTTTATTTACATAAATCTATCTTGTACAATGAACTGTTGTAATCTTATACTATAAAGTGAGCAATGCTTTTTATATACATAGCCTTTATATGTGTGTGTGTAACGACTTTCTGGAAATAAGGTTTAATGTCTTATCACACACATATGTATAGTTATTTTAGGGGTGAAAAAACTATGTATATATGTCCTAGCTGTAAAGATAAAATTGCTTTATCGAAAAAAATTAGTTTTAAAACACCTAACTTTACCTGCAAGCAATTAATGTTAAACAAAAAATTCAAATTTTTCTTAGAAACATGCATACCATGGACGAATAAATATTATACTATAAAAGTCCAGGTAAAATGTTAGTTTCACATTAACCTTACATTTGCGATTGATAAATCATAAATCTTTTGCGGCTGGACTTAATATATACTAATGTGCATGGTTTTATACATGTATGATTTAATTTTTTTACTGTTGTCAAGTTGTGATGAAAATGTTTCTGTGGATACTGTTTCAAATTTCAATAATATTTTTAAATGTGTCGGAATACATGTCCGAAAAGGATAGCTCAAATTTCATTAACTTGAGGTTAATGTGTTAACTAGTATATTCACTTTTTCCTAAATAAAAACTATATAAATAAATTTCCAAAAATTATTCACTATCTTAACTGGAGCTCGGCTCGACTGTGGCTCTCACTACTGCTTGTCTCTTACCACGCGCCGCGGTCCCAACATAGAGTCTCACACTACTCGCTCGCTTCCCGCGTCGTAATGTTCCGATCTCCAATGTTCCTATCATCGTACACGAAGCTCGTGGCTCGTCACCCGCTATAGCCCGCCAAGAGGTACTAACCGTCTTCACTTCACCGATGCTCGCATATCAACTTCCACCTATTACATTATACCTGCCGATTCGTCCCCTAGGAGCCCTTCGAAATATCGCGTTCATCAAATGTCTTCCTGACTTAACACTTGAAGTTGCAATAAAAAATGGTGTCCTAGTTACGGTAATTCTTATTAAAGGGCTCTAGGGACCTTCCAAACTCTCGAAAGGGACGTAGAGGCGCCGATTCTAACTGGATTTCCTTGTAGCGGAACGGCCGCTTCATGTGTCCAGGAGAATCTGGAATCGTCCATGGATCCCTTGCTGGCGGGTGCACCGGTCTGACTGGTCTGCCTTGTCTCCAGCTTCCTCGTAACAATATAAAAACATTAATTTTAAAGTAAAACTATTATTATATGTACGGAATCACCTGGATGTGTTATCACTGAACAATTGCTGATATTGTTTTTTATACATTAAATGTTATCACACTATAATATTTTATGTGTATCAATTTTGATAATAATGCTTAAATTTTCTCTACTCCCCAACAATTTAAAATTCCTACAGTTTGTTACAAAGTTAGGAAAATTTACACCCGGTAAGTGTTACTTCTGTAAGCTCGCGCATTTCGGAAGAATGGATATTATCATACATCCACGAACCAAATGGCATTACAAGCCAATAAGGAGCTTCCGGTTTCAAAATATGAAAATTTTATCTTTTAAATAATAATTTTTTACACATTAAAAATTACATTCAGTTATTCGAGCTTAGCTCATTTATATATTAGCTAAACTACACAGAAAAATTATTTATTAATATAATTTCAATTTTTTTTTTGTAATCACAACTGAACATAAGTTTCACTAAAATTATAATACAAGGCCTATTATAAGTACAGTTTGTCCATAAAATAATGTTCTAGTTACAAATATTAATTGTGTCAAATATAACCATGGTAGAGTATTTGTTCAAGGTCACCATTAAAGAGTAATTCAAACAGTTTTATATAAGTGCATGCACGAGTACTGCTTCGTTTTCTCCTTGCATCGCCACATACGCAATACGGCGACTCCTGAGAGTAAAGCAATTTGTGTTCTGCAATTTGCTAAGAGTGAATCTGTAATTTCCGTTCAACATGCGCTTATTTCAAAGTTAAATTGTGATCCCCCATGTGGCGAAAACATCCGCCGATGATAAAGGCAATTCGCAGAGACCAGTTGTGTTTGTAAAGGAAAAAGCACGGGACGACCAAATTTGTGTATACAGGTTGTTGAACGTGTCAGAGCATCTTACCTGCGTAGTCCTGAGTAATCTTTTCGGAAAGCAAGTATTGTACTTCAGTTGCCAAAGACGACCGTGTGGAATGTTTAAAGAACAAGTTTACACTTGCGTCCATACCGGTTACAGTTGCTTCACGCTTTAAAGCCAGATTACTATTGTGTACATTGTAACTTTGCACTTCAAGCGTTTGAGCTGGAAGATGACTTCCCATATCATGTGGTGTTCAGCGATGAGTCAACATTTCATGTAAGTTTTAACGTAAATACCCTTAATGTTGGTTTTTGGGGGTCAGAACATCCTGATGAACATGTATAACACCAAAGAGATTCCCCAAAATTAAACGTTTTCTGCACTGTGTCCCGACGTCAAGTGTATGGACCATTTTACTTCGCTGATGATACTGTAACAAGGGTGACTTATCTATATATCTTGAAAGAATGGATCTTTCCCCAATTAGTAGAGGGTGAACCTGTAATAGTAACAAAGGTTGATCTTTACTCAACTGTTTACCAAATGAAAAAAAAAATATATTGTTTAGTAATCATAACATATGAATAAGTATATCGCAAATAGGTTGCTTGATTAATTAAAGACAAGCTACCATTAGTTATAACTAATGTAATAAATGTTTTCTTAAATTATTCACTTATTGCTAATCAAATGAAATCAATATTCATTAAGATAACGAAGCATAAGGAACAAGAAAACGTCGGGTTTTCAATCTTTATCTGATATCTACTACATGATTGCCAGGGACAAACAGGTGAGTTGATACTATATATTTACACTCATATATATTCTTATTGAAATATTTATAAAAATAAAGTTAATTTAATTACAATCACTAAGTAAAATTGGTCAAGACTCACGGTAGTGACAAACAAAACAGTGCGCGACAGAGAAACACTGACGTACTATTCAGTACGATAGACAAAGACGCAGCGTAGCAGCTGCGCGAGATGTAAGTACTGCGTAAAACAGAGTGCGTATACTATTATATTTTCTCCATGTAATCAAACAAAGCTACAAAGCTGCCGAGAATCATTTTAGAGTAACAGACTCCACTTACAAGTAAATTAATAATATCTAATTGGTTTTAAAAATGGATTTTTGTTTGCTAATTAAAATATAAAATTTTATATAAATATGCGAATATTATATTAGAATCTATAAATCATTTATGTTTTATTTTTATAAATATTTATTTTATAAAGAAATAAAATATTTAAATAAAAAATACTAATTATTTATAAAAAATTTAGAGAATAGATAACACATTATTTTAGATTGATCATATTCTACTATACCTACGTGGCATTATTGTTTAAATATCAAAATTTTTCAACATCAGATTCAGCGTCAAGGTTCAAGGATTCATCATCGTTATCGCTGTATGTCAATCGCAGTACATCGTCAACTTGCAGAGGGCATTAAATCCCCAACTAACACTGTTGGTTTCACATTGCCATCCACAAACCAACAGCAATTTTCTGTATGTAGTTTCACACAATCAGGATCAGTTGCATTCAGCCCCATTGAATTTACGTATACTGTGTGTAATGTTTATTTGTTTAAGCGATTCCCAGCATGGTGGGATCATATTCGAGTCAAAGTTTTTAATCTTTCTCATAAATTGTTAATTTTTTTCGTCGAAATTTTTTTTTGGAAAAAGTCTATGTCTAGCGTCATTTACACTGGCGCAGTACTTGACATAAGACTAGTAAACTCCTGAACAACGGTAATTTTTTGGTCTGTAAAAATGTCGGCTTAAGTCAATTATTAAAGCTTTTTTTTTTTTCAAATTCTCGTTTTTTGAAATAATTTTAAAAGGTATAACTTTCCCTTTGTTGTTAAAAGCTGCCGTATGATCGCAACCTGTAAACGTATGGAAGGCGGGAAGGCTTAGGCATAGTGTGGATCTCAACATAATTGCAATCTCAGAAAAATTAATGGAACCTAGATCATTGTTATTTTTTTTTATCGTTGAAGCTATCAACCAAAAATTTGATTGTGAAATTTTATGCATATTGTCCAGCCGAATTATTTAAATAATGCTATCTGAGGCTATTACTAAAATTCTTTAAGTTTATGGCACTTTCTAATTGAAATATATTTCCCGTATCCGCTTCTTCAAGATTACATTAATAATCAACTTTGTCAGTTATTAGGATACGATTATCTTGTGTTTGAAAAGATTAAAATCAAAAAGTGTTAAAAGAATTTATTTTGAATGATTGATTTTTAATAGTCGTTCTCCCAGTAACTAGCTAAGAATTGTATAAAACCGCCTAAAAATGGTAATTTCTCAGATTTAAAAATAAATCGGTAGTTCTAGTTTATTGAGGTCTTGAAATTTTATAAAAAACTCTTCGCGGTATTTAATTAAAGGCGTTTAATAGTGGCCAAATATGAGATGTATTTCTGCAGCTTCAGTTGAACAAAATTTTATAAGTACAGATTCAGCAATTTTATCAAGGTTTTGTGGCATACGTTTACGTCACAAGCAACTGCTACGCTGCGTTCTTGTCTACTGCAATATTTCTCTAACATTGCGTTCGTAATAAAGTAATATTTATTTTTATATATAATTCAATAAGATAACAGATATGTGTAAATATATAGTATCAACTAACCTGTTTATACCTGACCATCCCGTAGTAGGAACCAGACAAAGATAGACAACCAAATTGTCTTGTTCCTTATGCTTCGTACGTACTATAAATCAATATTGATTTAATTTGATTAAAAAATAAGTGAATAAGTTAAGAAAACATGTATTATATTTATTTGAATTAAAGTTGGCTTTGAATTATTTTAATTAGGCAACCTATTTGCGATATGTTTGTGTTCATATGTTATGATTATTAAATAAAATATTTTTTTAATTTGGTAAACAGATAGGTAAAGGTCAATATTATTTGGAATCTTGTACTATAAACTTTATTTAGCAACAGGATGGATGACCTGTCCATTGGAATCACTTTGTACCAGAATGGTTGAACGTCGAAGTGCCTGGCCCTTGGATTGGTCGTAATGGTCGAGACGACAGAAGAGGTGACGGAATACTACCATAATGGCTGTATTCCACCTGGCCTCTTCGAAAAAGGCAGAAAAGTATCATAACGGAAATATAAAATAAGTCCAATGGACGAGAAGGAATTCTGCCATATTTTTTTACACCCTCCATGGAATGAGTACAGCAGCATTGTCCCCGAAGTAGTGTATAGAATACTCGGTAGGTAACGCTGTTAACCCTCTATCTGTTTGTCAGGTTAACTTTTTAAGGGTACAATTAGCACTTCAGACGGTGATAGTTGCAATAAAAAATCATATCCAGATCGTGGACGAGAAAAAAGAAATGTTTCCTAAAATGTTATATAGGTAGCACTGTATTCTCATTACGACGATTAAAAAAAATACATGTGGTACCTAGTATTCCATTCTGCCAAAATTTCTTATACATTCTACGGAAATTGCAATGTAACTAGCTTCATGGAATTTACATTTTTGCACACTGGAATAATTGAAGTAATTGTAGATCATTATTTAATGAGTGCAAATCCAAGGATTTTCTTATGTAATGTTATCTGTGACTGAACACAAAAAACTCAGATGTTAAGGTTTTAAATGTCTATAATAAATTATTTAAAGTCTACAAAATGTGTTTTTAAGATGCTGAAATGCGAAGGAAATAGTGTAGTTTGTTGGCATACGGCAAGCAGCACAGGCGCTCTAGGGGAGACATAGGCTCGTGCATTTCGAATGTTAATGTGCTTTGCACAGACTTGCAGTTTTCTAAAATAAACTCTGCAGAAATGTAAGTGTTTTTTTATATTAGGAAATAAAATATATTACTATGCCTAGCATATTATCCTGCTTCATTAAAACTGTCAGATCAAATTGAAAGTCAGTTTTTGTGCCTTACAGCAACGAATTATGACATAAAATAACAACAAAATCACATTAACACAAGATATACACTGATACACATCAAAGCGACAAAACACGAAACAAAATAACACACAGATATATAAAGATTGATAAAGTTCAGTTAACCAATTGGTTACTTTCGTTTTCACAAAAATCTTCAACCTAAACTAAAATGGTGTATACAAAATAAATATGTAGATTACAAAAGTTTTACCAATGAATTTCTGTGGATTATTCAAAAGGAGTTATAATTTTTTACACATTTTATAGTTACTAATGGTTTTAAAAGTGTCACTAATTCTGTAATTGCAAGTTAGAATTCTTAATCATAACCAAGTCATTATGTTTGAACCAACAAATATGGTAATAAAATGATTATAGTAAAAAGTGCATTAGGTACTGATCGAACGTTTAATAAATATAAAATGCAAAAAGGTTATATAGGAATGTAGCATATTCAAAATAATTTAAATGCCTGACAATTTTAAATATTTATTTAAGAACTTTTTCTGCATACTTTCAATTCTTTTCTAATTAAAATCTGTTGATGCAGAGAAAGTTTTAAATTTAATAAGACCTAATGAACTTTATGTGTTGCGTGTGTTTAAGACGATATTCCTGATTGAAAACTATGTGATTTTACAGAAATACTATTTTTAGGAATTAAATTTATGTGCCTGTAAATATGTTTTCGTCCAAAACGGCTAAAAAACTACAAAACAAAGGTTTCTGACTAAAATTTAACCGTCAATAATACTTCAAGAAAATAAATATATACCGATAAATGGTTGAACACACACTTAATTCATATATTTTTGTACAAAAGCAAAATTTATTTATAACATGTTGGAATGATAATGATACAGTTACTAAAAACTAAAACTCCGTTCCCCCGGAGAAATCCCCGGAATGGCCACTGCATGGGGAGCCCAAGAAAATAAACGGGCTCCCAATTTGGAAGCCACCTGGAAGTTTTTTTTTTCGGTTCCACCCACCGTTTCTTTGGTAGCCTGACTTGTTACAAGGGATTGTATTCCTACCAGAGAAAATGCCACCATTTTGTTTGGGCAATCCGCCTTGGAGGAGCTGGGGCGCGAACCCGGGTCCTATAAGTCACAAGGTAGGCCCTCTACCCTAGAACCAGAGTGGCAGAGCGAATACTTGCAGTCTTCTTCACATGATGTTATTCCACGTGTTTACTGTAGTTTTGTGTGTCATTAACAAGTGCAGTACGTGGAGTAACATCTAACCTCGGTAACAAACAAATTTATGTGTTCTTATTTTGTCCTATCAGCATTAATTATATAATTTCATAAAGTGAAATATTATTTGTATAACTAGTATGGCAATTTTTTAGTTACTTTTCTACAAAATAACTTACAATCCCGCTCTAAAATAATTATATAGAAATGAGCTTGCACTGTCGATGGTAAAGTTATTTTGAAATAAATGTTAGTTATTAAAAGAGTTTGTTTAGTTAAAATATGCGTGTGATAATGAGCATTAAGTTATTTTATAAACATTTTATTTATTTGGTTTTGAAGCCACAGAAAAGTTATTTTCTATATTACTTTTGGCCTTCTTTTGTTTTACCGTGCTAATACTGGAAAGCTATTCAAACAACTGTTTGCAAATAACTAAATATTGGAGGTACTGGGACAACACGAAACATAAATTGTAACACTATTTCGTAGTGATACAGTTATTTTCATGTAAATGAACAAATAGTTAAGGTTACATGAATATTTCTGTTACATTTACAAAGAAAATTTACGGTGCACAACGGCAAACGGAATAAATAAACGATGAAACTTAACAGATAAAAATTGGAAAAAAAAACGACTATACAAAGATGCACAGGTGAAACCAGCGATGTGAATTAACAGTGATGACAGCACAGACAAACACCGTAAGCAACAGTTCAGCGAAAAAAAATGATATTTTGAAAACCAAAACGATGATAGCGCAGACTAACACAGTATATGATTCCTAAGAGTACAGTTGCGACGTTTCGGGAAAGAGATCTTAAGGCACAAACAGACTAATGTTTGTCATGACATAAAGTTTAATTAGTAATGACGTTTGTCCGAAACTACATCTTGAATTAATTTACCTATTAGTTAAAATGTTGTTTGTCAGTGGAAATTTTATTTAATGAACTACACTGAAATTGTTGATATTCACATAGATACTGATTTTCTTTAAACAGATTTGTGTTTTGTTTGTCTTATGTGTATATTTGTATACACTTCTCTTAACAAGGCACAGGTATTAGTGCAGAGAAGCTTATTCAAAAGAGGAACCTGTTTCTGTAACAATAAGTGTCAAGATCGTAGTAAAAATAAAGGGGGAAAGTAGGGTTGCCAGATTTATTTAGACAAAGAATTTTATTTTACAAAAATTACAATGGCAGGAATTTCAAAAAGTACTTAAGGTGTCGTCAACTAACCTAAAAATGTATTTTCAAGCACTATCTTTGTAAAAGAGTTTCTGGAGGAGGGACTGGTTTCTGCCCTCCCCTTCCACAAATACTGTCTACACCCATGGTAAATATGTAAACAGAATTACATATAGTTACACGCACTAGTACAAGATACACTAAAAAGACGTGAATTAAAAGTTAGGAGACCGTAATATTTTACAGTTGTACTTAAAATATTAGATGTATATAATTTTTCAAGATATTTGATGATAGCCTGCATGGATTAATATAGTCTGAAAAAATGTATTTGTACTGTTATGCAATAATCGTACACTCACGCCTGTAGCATAAGGAATCACTAAAAGGCAATCTGATTATGTGAAAAGATACACTACGAAGTTAATGGACCGAGTCGTAAGACACTTTATTCGTATTTCAGATAACATTGGTTCAAATACCAACTGGTAATTGTCATATCATTTTGACGTGAAACGTCTAAAAAATCACAGCGAAACATATGGGTACCAGAAAAAGTCTGACGAAAAGGCGTGTATCATCTTGCTTTAACATTTTTCTAAATATATAGGCTTCGGCCTGAGACCTACTTAAGTCTTCCTTACCTAGACCTCCAAAATACACTTAGTTTTAATTTAGGTTCGGGAAAATTTCTGTTCAGTTTAGCTCACGACTCAGAAGTGATAGTGCGGTGATTCGTGTGATTGTGTATAGAGAACTGCCAAAATACAGATTCTACGTTCACCAATATTCATTAATTTTGATATTATGCCTTCGGTATTTCAGTTATCATATCACAGGACAATGTTAAACATAATTTTAGTCGTAAGATACCATTTATTGTCTGTTTTGAATAAAAAAAATTAGTACGTAGTCAATGTGTCGTTTTATTTTTTTTATTTTAAACCATTACACTAAAAGCGACTCGCTAACATAGAAGTTTCACTTTAAACCAACAGCCGTGAGTTTCTATAGAGCCCCACCGATTTTTTTATAGAAAATTGGTAGGATGGTTCCTTACTGCAGGCTGTGGCGTTGTGTTTTGCCGTCTATTAATACGTTTACCGACAGGCAATCATTTCAAAATAAGAGAAAAAAATTATATCGGAAACAGATTATTCCCCTGGTAAACATATATAAATATGATTTCAAGGCTTTCATAAATTTATATTCTGAAATGTTTTCAATTAATCAGCTCATTACAGTATTTCTATATTATTTCTTAGTCATTGAGACAGTTATAATATAGGTCTAATATCACAATTTCTTAATCAGTAAAAGTTAAACAGCAAACGTAAACCGTTCTCAAGTAACGTATAACAAATATTCCGTATTCGCAGTTCACAGGTTGGAAATACTGTGATTGTTTTAATCTATTCTTAATTGCAATTGTTTTTTTCTGTACATTCTATATGTTAAAATACTTTACTAATGGTTTTCACAGCACATGCTAAAAACATAATTATGGAATCACAATACCCTGTAACATCCCCAACATGACAAAAGCACCACCCGAGCCATCAAGAAGTAAGGTAGTAGTGAAGTCAGCCTACGAAAAGTGAACCCAACAGCACACCAGTCTTCCACGCCCCCCGACAGAACTCTTTTTCCCTGGACTTCACGTTCAACTGACATAACAATATACCTTTTTTTTTCCTTTGGGTCTTTATGAAAAATCGTGTCTACGTTAAGTTTCGTTGAACTATTGACGGATGAATGCTATAAAGAGGTAAACGATATTACTGTTTCATTTGTGTTAACTAAAAAAGGCACAACCTAATGTAAACAACAAGGAAACATCGTGATCTTCTAAAACAGCTAAAATAGTTCAAGTCGATTCACCTAGCGAGTTGCCCACAGGTGAAAGGAGTACTCGTATTCGGAACGACCCGGATTTGAATCTCAAACTAATAATTCTGATTTTTAGTTTTATAATGAATCCTGAATACATACTGTAGGAGAATGATGAGATAATTCCTTTCTGTATTCCGTGGTCGATTAATTCATTAGTTTCCCTGATTTGAACTGTGTGTACTCGTCTTTAATGCACTCATAGGCTACGAGATGTAACACCAGAAATGTTTAAACTAATTTTATCTTCACGTGAATTTGACACTCACTGTTAGAAGATATAAGAAATCCGGCTGCAACCTCCGTGGCGCATCGGTGTCCTTGGTTTTCCCATATTCGCCCTACGCCATTAGTGTATATGGGCCCTCTCTTTTTATTGCTGCCTCCTCTCTCCAGTGTAGTGGCAGGAAGCGCTCAGGCGAGACTTGCGCGCTTTGTTCGCATGAAAAGGTGTTAAGCCCCTGGCCTCCTTCTTGTCGTGTGGGAGAAACTACAGTGGCCAAGACTGAGACCTAGTTTCTGAAGGGCCGAGATCCTCCAATGCTTCCGGTGCCAATGCCAACGCTTTGGACATCAACCATCTAAGTGCACCCTTAAACCTGTTGCTGTGTTTGGACACACGAGTTCGGCTGCATTAACTGCCCACTTGCATAGACACCAACAACTATCTGCACTTTGCGAAAGCGATCACCCAGCTAATTTTAGTGGCTGCCCTGTGCGACTTAATCGTCTGAACCCCAGGAGTCCGCAGACTGAGGCAGCTGCTCAAGAACCCAATGACTTCTCTTGTCTGAATACTGCGTGTGAGGGGCACCAACACCGCCCCCCTTGAATTCCCCCCCAATCGCCAACGGTTTTATTCTTCCACCACTTGGCGTGACGACGCCTCACCTCTCTTCTCTGCGGCTGACCGACCAACGCGAGGTCAAGATGGACCAGGCTTTACCATAGAATACCAGAACCTCTTTCAGGACATCAAAGCTCTGATCATCATCCGACCATCCGAAATATGCTCCTACTTACCCTACATCCTTCAGCATGTTCATAGATTCCTTTCATATCAATCATGGTTGCCACGCTGCACTGTGTTAAAAAATATTGTTATAAATTTACCATCTGCTCCCCCTTAGGTTAGCTGAGTGTATATGTCTGTAAGCATGTAAACTTACCTATGATTCATTTCAAAATTGTTTCAGCTAACCTTTGCTGTACACCCCATGTTAGCTATGTGAAAGGTTTTGTAGTTTACATTTCCTTGTTTAATTCTGTTTTGTTTTTTTTCGTTGATGTGTTTTATTTACACTATATCCGAGATGGAACTTTCGTTGTTGGAGGGTGGGTAAACAATTGCATAGTGCCTTAATGGTAAATGTATAATTACCTAAAAAAAACTATTTTCTGAAATAAATTGGGCCCATCCGCTAGATAGTAGCTTTCATAAAATGTTACTCATATAGCTACATGATTTTGAGAAGTAATGAACCAGATATGAGAATCAAACATACCAGTGAAAAACTATATTTGGTAGCCACATATTTTGTGGTATGACATGCCGGGAATAAAGTAACTTATACTTATATTGATCAAACATTTTTTTATTACAAATCATTATTTAGTGTAGTTTGCACAGTAAATGTCTTATACTAAGTAATTAGTCGTCAAGTAATAAAATTATTATTATAAAGCTAACAAATTGGATATGAACTTCTCGCCCCGGTTTCAATTGCTAGTAGTAATCGGCCCACCCAACAGATAGCGTCACATGTCACGCAACACATTGTATCAGTGAAGCTATCCCATCGCTGTCACTTACATAATAACGGAATGATTTAGCATATAAACTGCATTTTGTGACTTGGCGGTTGTGAAAACAACTAGTGCCGATCGAAGCCAGTACGTTGTAACTGGTTTAGTGAAAACTTACCCATTCACGTATATGTTTTCGCCATTGAGAGTCTAGTAAACCAGCCAAAATATCGATGATTGTACAAAATAAAATTACTGTATGCTTGAAATAGGCCCTCTATGAAGGAAAAAACCTACTTACGTTATAGATTTTGTCAGTTAATTCTGTTGCGTTCCGTCAAAAGTCACAATGAACACAGAGTGGGGCCTAACAACTGGTATCCATAAATCGTTAAAACGTGTGTGTCATGGATATTATTCAAAAATAAATATAATGTTTTTATGCATAATTAAAGTTAAAAGTTTGATTATTATCGAGAATACGGAGAATAAATTTTAGTACCATTTTACAAATTTGATTTGACATAAACTAGGCGACAAATTTTTTAATACATTAGCAATGGTAAATAAAAAGAGCTCTCAATGAACATTACAATACTTTATTTTAAAGATTTAGGTCTGGCTTAACCTTTATTTTAAAAATAAATGTTATTGTTTCATTATTAAATGAATGTTCTAAAATTAGTTTATTTAAAAAAGAACCTCATTACAATATGTTAATGGTGATCACTAAAATAACTTAAAATTGTACTTAAATCGCAACAAAAAACCATCTGAAAAGGAAAATTAAACCAACAAATATAACAAAGGGGTAGCGCGTTCACGAGATAAGAAGAAATTTAATCTCTTTAATTACTTGAAACTAAAGTAATAACATATTCTTAGGAAAAACTGACAAACTCACTCCTTCTTCACAGCCTGATTATGTACATTTGAAAATTGCAACAAAATATAAAAAAAAAAAATTTTATTCTAAATATTTTTTCTTACTAGGCATGACACCCGAATTTTCGGGTCCGGTTAAACTTGTGGAAATATAATTTTCTGGACTGTTGCTTCATATATGAAACAACATATTAAATACTAATATAGCATAAACACAAGTGTATGGAAGGGGAAATCGCTACTCGTTGGGCAACAATGCGTCTTAATGTAACTTCAATGGTACTTTGGTTAGAATTACATAGCGCGACGGAAGAGATACGAAGGATGCAATGTGACAGACAAAAATTAAAGTTAACATTTAAAATGTTTCTCACTTAAAATATGCACCTCACATACGACAGCCTTCAATTTAAACAGTTATTTTAATCGGTATGTTTGAGATAAACATTTTTAGTAAAAAATTTACTTTTATTCAAAAAATTCACTCTGAATGAACACATTTCAACGATTCATAGCTGAATTACATAGAATCAAAACCGTTAAAATATACCTACCAACAACAATATGACCAATAACCAGTACAATTACTGTTCGAAGAAAATAAACTCTGTTGTCATGTACCTATATAAGTAACGTCGTGTCCACGATGCGTTTGAAATAAAAACATATATATTTCTAATCGGGAAGAATGTCGCGCCCGTGAATTTCTGAACACTTGTGACACAAATGTGTCGCACGTGATTAGCTAGGAAAAGATTTTATATGCGACGCACCCGTCGCTCTACTGTGACTCCATCATTACGGCTTGGAGTGTGTGTGACAGGACGTGCATTTATTAGCAGAGAACACACAGCACGAACTTTAAACGAGGCTGTGTTTAATGGGGAGGTATCATAAATTATTGATGGGTAAAATTTAAGCGTTTGGTATACGGCATTTCATAGAAGTGATTTCGTGACTGGGACGGAAATCGCATGGAACGGAAATGTGTAATAACGGTGCTGCCATCTGTGGCGGATTATCCAATCCAAAGTCCACAAAGACAAAGGAAAAAAATTAGTATTAACCATTTAGTGAATTTCAATAGGATGGGCAAGCAATTTCGACTTAGCTGCTCAGACAGCGAATTCTTACGACGGATACGGAAACTACGTGTGATTCACGTTACGAATTTAGTTGCAAAACATAATTTGCGTATATTTATCACGCTCAGCTTTATTTTAAATAATTCTAAGTTGAATATTGTGACCGAGTTTCGTATTATAAGTGTATTTGTAACATGAAAACACTTGAATTTGTTCGTTACTGAAGTTAGATGTTACACATCTAAGGTGAGGACTGAAAAACTCACTCACTTTTTTGTTGTTTTAATATTTTTTGTTTGAATCATGATTAAAATAAATTATAAATTAAACTTCATTTAAATCATTTAAGCCTATCCTTACTAAAACAAGTCCTTAATTAATGGTTTTAATGAACTTTAAGGCATATTTTTATGCCAGACCTGTTAACCGTTCGTAAGTATCCTTTGTTTTAAAATTTTTCAATTTGAGTATATAATTCATAAATCAATAAAAAAAATAGGATTTACCAATACCAGAGAAACCAGAATTTTTCGGATTGATTTAAAAACATAATATTTTTTGGTTTATAAATGTAATAATAAAATAATTAGCTTATAGACGAAGTCCACATAAAAATGGTTAATCCAAAACTGTGTATCACAAGATTTAATGATTTTATTTCATTGTAGGACTGAGGACAAAAGTTTTTAAGTTCATGAAGACCATAAATGAAGGCTTTGTTTGGTATAGAAAAAAAAGGCCTTTCATAAGCAATTAAACATGGTAATAGTATGATTTCGTTGAATCTTGTAATTAAACCTATATTTTTAAAACCAAATTATTTAGGAAGCTTCCTCATAAATATTTTAATGAACCATTTTCAAATAAACCGTATTTACTTGATGTTCATTTGAATATGCTTTCTCACCTTTGTCAAAAGAATTTCATCACCAGGGAAAATATTCTTAACTACTAATAATGTTCAGCTTGAAAAATATAATCATATTCTTATAGTTTACCTGTCGTGTTGGACATCGTAGAAGTTTCGTTTTTTACTCTCAATCGTGTATACGCAAGTTCAATTATTACCCCTTTGCACTGAATAATTTTTGATAAAAATAGTGCTTTTGAAGCTTACTTTTTCGTTGCAATTTTTGTCTTCTAAACTTCTAAGTACTAAAAACACCACAGACTACTAATCTCATTGTGGCACAAAGCTGTTGGCCAGTGTGTTGCGCTAAAAAATAAATTTTAATTGTTATTTAAATAAATGTATCATTCAACTAAAATGATAATTATTAACACAAACTTTATGCACAATAAATTATGTGGAAAGAATAAGTAGGAGAATTTCTGTGTTTTACCAGAACGAGGAATAAAATTTCATAAAGAAAAAAATAAGTTCTAATTAAATTTAACTACTTTCAAAATGTAAATAAGAAGGCAGCCTGAAATCTCTAGCGAAATAAATTGTACTTAAAACACTTTGGTTTGCTGAATACTCTGTTTATATATTTGTTTCATATAGATTGTTTCAAATATTTTTGAGCAGATAAAAGATCAAGAGTAAACAAATAAAGGTTTTTTTGTCAAACAAATGTGCAAAGGAGCTTAGTGCATTGACTTATTTTTCTCCGCCATGTAAAGTTGTGGTGACCTCTTCAATTTCATGGTTGCCCTAGGTACGACGAGAATACCGCGCCAGTCCGCAGCCTTGCGCTTAGAGGCGATACTGCGCTAGAAGAACCAGCGAGTGTCGTACTTATCACTTCGCCTTATTAACACAGTTTCACCCCTGACTGGGCGGGCACCTTAAGACCCTGCTATAGTGGGACCGTCTTCAGTTGATGCTGCGCATTGCTCCCGATTCTGAATTTCGATTGGACGTGACGTCACTCCGACCCGCTATGACGCTACGTGCCGTCACGTTACGGTAGATATGGACCAATTTTATCTTTCAAGCCTTAACCGGACTGGCAGGACACACGTGATTCAACGTGTTTTTTCATGTTACACATTACATAAAATGCCTACTTGTTGTACGAAGGCGTGGTAAAAACCATTTAGGATCACTGAAATATATTACAAATTAAAAAAAAAATATTTAAACAATTATTATTTTTCTTAATTCAAGGTCATTCTCAAACTTTTTCTGGCTGAAAATGTTTTTGTGATCATAAACAGCTACACATTTTTAATTTATAGGCCTGCGTATTGAGTCAACTTTATTTACGTATTAGCCGCAGTACCCGTCGTTGTCCGGGCTGAACACAGTGTGAAGGGGTAATTTTTCGAAATTAAATATATATAGTGCTTGCCTTATTAATTTGTATGTCAAGTGTGCAAAATAATTTTTATCACTGGCAGAACCCGGCAGACGTTGTTCTGCCAGTGTATAATTAATTAGCTCTATATATAGGTATAAATGGATGGTCTCTGTGTAATCTAGAATCTATAAAGCACTCTAGAAAAAGTGGAAAAATGAAAGATTACTGATATTGAAAAGATTTCATTATCTAGATAATGCTCGGCATCTGTTGCAATGCCTCATTCAGTTTGCTCATTTGTTTGAAGTAGGTACACATACACAAATCATTTCACCATCTCTCTAAATAAATATGTATCTCAATCTCCCATCTCTAACCAAAAAAAATATATATAAGCTCTTTATCTCTATTCATCTCTCTGTTTCTACTTATATACATCTATATCACCCACTATTTCTATCTCTTTCATCTATATATCAATCTTTATACCTCTCTCTATATCTCTTTATCTAAATAAATTTCATTCTCTATATTTCGCTTTATCTCCCTCTATCTCTGTCTCTCTCTAGCTCACTATAAATCTATATTTTTGCCTCAATTTTATATTTAATTCAAATCAATTGTGTAATGTGTGCGCACACATACAACGAAAACAGAATAACATTTACTCTACAATATGAAATAAACACATATGTTTAAACGACTCGCGGACTACCTACTGTTTATATCAAGCACCAACTGAAATATCACTCTTTGTATTCTATTCAATCCAGATCTGTGAATCACTGCTGTTTCTATTTAATTCATTTCAATTCTATAATAAGTGTGCACTAATATACCGAAAACACACGAACTACCGCTAAACTACATGAAATACACACATTGGTTGAAAAGATTCGTGCGCCACCTGTAGTAAAATAGTTGTTATAACTCAGAAGCTTCCGCGAGCATACTCATAACAACTCACCAAAATTTCATTGCAATCGGATGAATGATATAGAAACGCATACGGGCCAAACGAACGAAAATTTATGACGTGACTGACACCCCAAACTATAGCACGTTTAAAATTCAAGGCAACGCCTACTATTGACGAATTTCAAAACTAAACTTTTATTAGCGCCGTTTGTTCGCTAGCCGCCGCGAGCTCCACTAAGCCGAAGGGTCTCAGCAAGGAGAAGGGAAGGAAGTTGCCAGACCTTACTATGTGTATGACTTTGTGGCGAACATAGAGAAATCACACACTCTCACTGTGACCTATGATTTTCTGATACAAAAAAGAATTTACCCCTTTTTGACTTCATTAGGTAAGAAATTCCATAGTAATATGTGGCCTATGTGTTAATCCAGGTTATGAGCTAGCTGTATGCCAAATCTCATCCAAATCCGTTCAGTGGTTCGGGTGTAAAGGTGTAACAAATATGCACACAAACTTTCGCTTTTGTAATATTAGTAAGATAAAATTTGCCTTAATTATTTGTGTAGCACTATTTTTGAAAGCTTATACTTTAAACTAACCAAAAATGCACGTATTTGATGAGCGTACGAAAACAAACATAGCCAATGTTACTTTATTGACAGACATATGACACTGAATAGCGCGGGATCTTAGCGAACGTTTACTTTATTTTATTGAGTGCCGCTTCCCTGACAATTATTTTTCAGTGACGGCAATTTAAGGTGTTACGGTGAAATTTGAATCGTATGATATAAATAAATCACACTACCTCTTTCCTATATTACGACGGAGAACTAGGCTCAACTTTCAAGCACAGGCATTCATTGAAGCGCGCACACTTTTGAAGCACATCCATGACCAGAGCATCCATCGGCACCGTCATATCGTAGCAAGGCACTAATCTTGTAATACACATAATAAATTATACCAAGACAACAAAGTAAGAAAACTGCCTCAATTACTAGTAAAGGATGTTCGGAAATTGCGGGAATATTTTATGGTAGTCAGGGAATGCAAAGACAATCCATTTTAAGGTATCATAAGTTCGGAAACGCAAACCAGAAAAGTTACAGACGCAAAAAGTATTTCGAAAATTTGAATTTGGTGCGCTTAAGAGCATCACTTTATTGGCTGAACGATGCGCAATCTCAGCGCAGTTATGTTCAAACATTCTGCGGGAAGCAAGTGACGAGTGGCGCTGAAATTTAGAGCCAGTCAAACACACTTACAACCAGCAATCTGGTGGACAGTACCGTGGTTGAACTGTTGTGGCGCGTTCACATGTTTGGCTTTCGGCGATCAGCGCAGTGTTAACTGTTAGTGAGCACAGTGCTGCTATTACAATTTGAAAAATCAGTAATTAAATTCACAGAGATTGCCGATATATTAAATGTAAACGGGGAGACCAAATTAATTTCATAAGAAGATGTGCGCATTTAACAAGGGTGCTTCCACAACAGAAGAGTACCGAATAAGTTTACCTTCACACGGCTTAGACAGCGACTGCCTGAAACGGGAAATTTTTATTCCACTAGTGATATAAATCAAAATAGCTGTTTGCTAGTGCGTATGGTTAACATCTGCGCGCGACTCATCTGCTTTCCGCAGAGCATCTGAACTTCACACGGCTACGATCAGGGGTTTTCTCCAATGAGGTGATGCCCTAATGCGCGCAAAATTCAATTTTGCTCGCTGCTATTTGCGGCTGTAATTTTTCAAGGTTGAATTTTCAAACAAAAGTTCTTAAGCAAAAAAATATATATATATATTTATTACCTTCTATTTATTTAATTTAGGCCCATAACTGTCCAAAATATTTGTTTTAACACTTAAAAAAATTATGATAGGTCAAAATAATTTATTGTTCATTCCTTACTTTTTATCATAAACTTAACTAAATAATTTATGTGGGTTCTTATTAAATCAATGCCTAGAGTGAAAATTTTAAACCTAAAAATATTTCAGATGGTTTAGCGATAATTATTCTCTTTGAATGAAATTATTGCACATTAAACGCTTTGTAAAATAAAATAAGAAAAACGAGTTAACAGTAATTTTCAAATCATTAAACGAATATAACGTTTTTTAGGAAACGTTTTCCTATAATACTAAAAATTTATTGCTTGCTAAGTTCACAAATTAATATTATTGTAGTCATTCATGTGTATTATGTATATAGGAAATTAAATTAAATTAAAATAAACACTTCTATAAAAGTATAAGATTAAGCAACTATATACAAACTGTTATAAGTTTGTGAAGGTGGTAAGCACAAATTAGAGACAAATTTATATTTGTAGCTAACCTCGAGGAAGATTTCCCAGAAAGTTGATAACTAAGTGTTTGGATTTTTGTCTCATAGAAATTTATTATTTTTTTTTTAGATTAGGCTACTCTGATAACATACGTATTTACAATAAATAATTGTCGTATCAATTTTGATGTTATAAATACTTACGTACATATTTACTAAATATTTGATAAACCTTTAAAGAATAGCTCTATTTCTTGTCAACATCTTCCATAAAATTCGATTCAATTAAAAAACTATTAAATGTGTAATAAGTATCAAATTTAACTATACATGGATGGTTATAAAGGCAGTGTACCTTTTTTTATTAGTCAGTTATTTTTTTTATAAAGAGAGATGAATTCTATATTTGTGAGAGAAAACACTTGTGAAGAATGAAATAAGGAAAGTCAATAAGGTATTAAAAAAAAATGTTTATCAAATTTAATGGAAAAATAGGTTTCACTACAAGTCGGGGAGGTAAGGAAAAAAAATATAATGACGGCCAGACTGATATTCGAATTCAGCTACATCAGAATACGTACCAAAATATAACGATTTCGCAAACTTTTTAAAATAAAATATATTTTTGAACGTTTGTAATTTTTTATTTACTAACGAGCCAACCCCGACTTGTTATTAACAAACTTAAATTACTATTTTCGTTTGACGACTCAGCGACTGTGGGACTGGGTTGAAGATATCTTAGTGGTGTCTGTTTCCAAATAAAAAAAAATTATAATTCATACAGTTTCTCCAACTGTATTTTTTAGATGTGTGAAATTGGATAAACGCGTTTTTTTTTTCAGAATACCTTTTAGGCATGAAACACCTGTTTGAGATTATTGTAAGCCCTCAAGAGACTTGAGTTACACCTTCATGTTAATTTCTCAGCCAGCTAATGTGAAGGTATCACTAACATCTCGTAGGCGCCCCACGCGCAAGAAAGCTCCGCGCCGGGTCAGAGGCAGCAGCGAGCGTCCGCCGGGCCACGGAGGCCGGCCACGCCGGGCAAAGCCCCTCCCAAGACGCCGCCCGAAGAAACAGGACGCCCCCCAGACCCTCAAATCGCCCGTGATGACGGCAACGCGACCCCTGGCCGGCGCTCGGCAGTTCGGGTATCAATTAGCCGCCCGAACCCGCAAGGTTGCGAACACGACGTAATTGGCTCGGGCGGGACGGCTTTGAGGATTAGTTCGTGACTTCGCGTCGACCTCACGAGTTGACAAGGCGGAGAGCGGCGGAGGGAAGAGAAGTTTGGGGAAGGTCGGGTGTACGTGGCTCGAATGTAACGACCCAGTCCGCCGCCATTACTCGTCATACAACACCGACCGCCCAGGGATGATGTAATAGCGTCTGTTATCTTGCGGGTACAGCTCTCCCATTCACGAAAAAAAAAAAAATTCTGAACTTTCACAAAAAATTTCTCTGGAAAACATTTGCCAATGAATGGTTTCTAATACTGCAAGAAATATATTGTAACTTTGTAGAACATATGGATGTGGTATTTTTTGCATGCATGAACTATGCTTTTAAAGATAAAACTGAGAATTTCTTGCAAAAAAATTTAATTTATATTTAAGTATTACTTTTTTCAACAATGGAAAAAATAATGGTATATTTAATAATTCGACTTTATTTTCTATTATTATTCTTATTAATGTTTGCAGTTAATACTGGAAAGATATTCAGTAAAGGGTTTACAAATAACTTTAACTATTGGAGGTACTGGGACAACACACAGCATAAGTGCTTGGGTAAGAATACAAACTCATTATTACGGCGAAGACTTTTTTTTTGTAGTGATATAGGTGTTTACTTGTAAATATACAAATATGCAAATATATGAAGTTTTGCGTCGATATTTCTGTTCCATTTACAAAAAACATTTACAGTGTACAGTATTCTCTCAGCATCTCCTTCGATAGCACTTTCCACAAGTTGTTATGATTCCTTCTCTAAATTAAAATGAGGTATTTTTGCTATAAAAATGTTTTTACCTTAAACTTTCTTTTCAGTGAAAGTGTGGCTTATAATAAGTGTTTGGTTGTTGTTAGAGGTCCATTTTATTTCAGTTGTAATCATGCCTGTAATCATACCACTTAAAGTATATTGAAGGTAAATTCAATTTTTCTGTTTGATATTATTTTTTAATTTTCAAATATTTTTAGACACTTTAGGAGATTCTTCTATTGTAGAATAAATTACTCTAGGAAATTTTTCAACTGTATTAGTATGATAAAAACATGAGCTTTTAAATAATTTACTCGTACCCTTTTTAACATTTTACCTGAATTCACACTTGTGAAGGCTTTGCTAATAAAACCTCTTAAAATATATGTAATCAGCACGGTATTGTGTTTTTTCTACTTTTTAAGTGAATAAATGAAATACCATTCCATTTATTAAAAAAAATACAACAAACCTCTGAGAGTTTAATGCGAAAAATTAACCACCAACCCTTGGTTTTATAGCTAACCGAAACTAACCATTTTAATGAATTATGTGTTATTACGTCAAACAGCATGCTTTTAGTATTCAACTTGATGATAATAAGCCCATGAACCTTCTGTAGGCATTAAGTGAATATCTTACTGGAAATTACTTAATACCTTCAGATTATATTTGATACATGGTAAAAAGTTAGTAATATACACATATCACAGAAATTCATTAGAACTCTAATGTTTCGACTGGTTTTTGAAGTTCAGAAACATAAGAAACACCCACAAACACAGATTATCAGAATTTTTGTTTTTAATTTTATGTTTGTATGTTTATGTTTTTTTAACTCTTTCTGGTACGTCTGTCCGGGTGGAATTTTGTAATTGAGTTTAAACTAACTTTCCGATGAGCTAGATACTTGAAATTTGGACCATAGCTCAGAAGTGGATGACAATGCATGGAAATGTGAAAAAAAAAAGAATAAAAACGAAAAGGAGATAAAAATGAAGAAGACAAAAAGACGAAAACAAAAAAGAGAAAAAAACAACAGAAATAAAAACGAAGAAAAATAATTACGTTCACAATACGATTTAAATTTTTACCCGATACAATGTAGCTATGACTCGCTTTTATATTGAATTTTTTTTTTTTTTCGATTTGTTTGGCCATTGTTTCGCCGTGATCATATCTATGATACTGACATTCCATCTGTTCGTATCGACTTTGGTAAAGATGAAATTCATTTGATCAAGCCAAAATCAATACAGTTTTCAGCACTTCGAAACTATGGAACAATCGAGCGAACAAAACTTCTACTAATACTATGCTGGGCCTGCACAGTTCATAAAATGCAAGGCCGTACAGTGAACCATGCTGTTGTATTCCTCGGACCTGCACCATTTGCTAAAGGATTGGCATATGTCACTTTAAGCCGTGTCAGATCATTGGATGGATTGAGAATAGTGGAGGTTGATTGTTCAAAACTCACAGTCAAGACACCGTGCAATGAAAATTCAATTAAGGAAATGGAACGTATGCGACAATTAAGACCTCAAGCATCATGAATAGAGTCGTATATTTAAAATTTTGACAAACGGATTTGTCATTGATTTTTTTTAATATTTGAATATAAGTTTTATAAAAAATATTTTCGCTTACTTTGTTATTTTATTTCTAAAATAATAATCGAATAGTTTGATGTATTATTGGTACGTAGGTATGACATTTTTCTAATTCAGATATAACTAGAAGAACAAAAGAGTGAAATAAATCTGAAATTTATCGCAGGTCTGTGTAATGACGTTATCAGAGTATTTAAAATCAATTCCAAAATTTCATTTACATAACCTTAAGGAGCATAAAATAATAATAATATTAGAAAATGTAATGTACCCTGTTTTTATAACGGACTAAAAGGTATACAATAATTTATCTAATCCTTATGAAGGATAAAATCATATACAGATTTATAACATTTTCTAAATTATCCTGAAAATTCATACTTGGAAACTTTTAATAGCTATTTAAATAGTTGTAAGATTGGAAACGAAAAACATGGTGCACATGCAATACATAACTATAAAGAATGTCTATCAATAAAATAATTTAATTATCGGTTCACATTATTTGCGGTGTAATAAAATTGTTAGTTGAGCTATTAATGCATCAGTTATCTGCTGCTTCCAATCTTAAATTATTTTAATAGCTATCAAAAGTGGCCAAGTATGGATTTTCAGGATAATTGGGAAAAATTTAGAAATATATACATATATGGTTTCATCTTTCGTTAGGATTGAAGGTATTTATATTTAAATTTTTAGTCCGTTATAAAACATGGTACAGTTAAAAAAAAATATTTGATTATTACTTTCAGAAAAGCCTCTCAAATCTAAAATTATTACAATAGAAAACCTAACTTTGGAATTATTCGTATCTTACAATGTGAGTTACCTACAATTTGAGAACAACCTCCTGAAGGTATTTTGAAGAAATATTTTCACAACATTTGTGTAAGATATAATAAATACCTTTCATTTCCGTAAGTCATCTGACGGATTAAATGTTTTTGGATCGAGCCGGTGGCGAGATTATAGCACCGAATTCAAACTCTGCACATGCCCAGCAGGGGGTGGCCACGTCTGCATGATTACATGGTAACTGGCTGAATCAGTTTTTTTCAGCTTATTGTTACGCCATATTGGTTATACACCCAAAAATATTGGCTGAAGTGTAGTGTTTGCATTGTGAAAACCGTTTTAAATGACTTCTTTTTAAAGTGATTGTTTTTAACAACTGAGATTCTTATTCATACATAGATACTAAACATCATCAGACGTTATCACGAACTAATTCTGCAATGTTTTGGGCGGAACAATATGGTGATGGCGAAGTAAAAATGTGACTTTAAATACGTAATAGCATGTCGTCTCTTGACGATTCCTAACTGTATGATGCGCTGTGTATTTTTCGCGTTCTCTAATGCGTTAGGAATATGTGGCCATGTTCTGATCATTAATGTAGTAAGCTGAAAGACTAGCATGTGGCTGTAGCGTTCATCACTTTGATTAAGGTTTGGTCATCAATAACAATTCTAATTTTATTTATCAAGTGTACAATATCTTGGCAAACGCTAATAGAATAGCCCTAGTAGCTATACTTGAGAGAGATTTATCAGTGTAGAATTGTTTAATTTACTACATTCCCTCCAACAATTGTCTTCGAATTTTTCCTCTCGAATATCGAATCTTTCGAATACTGAGGATTTTATGGTATTTGAGGTTTTGAGGATTTGACTGTCTCATCTCTAGTACAATGTTTAAATGCTTGAAAAATAGTGCCGGAAAAAAGTATTTCTTTGTTTATACTCCAGGTTTTTTGTGCAAATCAAAAGAATTTAGATATTATTTCAAAGCTTGTGTCTCATTGGAAACAGCCGGGCAATTAGAGGATCATTTTATTAAGCCAGAATCGGTAAAGAACATTAGTTTTTAATCTTATGTCTGAGCGCAGGGTTCGGGGTGCGAAGACGGTGCCGATGTTCGCCATCTTTGATTGTGACATCACGGCGGCAAGCTTGGATGATCTTGACCTTGACCTTGACCTTGGTCGCCATCTGGAAACCAACCAGTTTGTTTTCCGCTGTTTTAATTCCGCCTTATTGGAATCGAGTTAATCACTCATGATCGTTGCACTTTTCTTTACTTTTAAATATTCTGCCATCTAGGATTATGACATCACAGTGGCCACATTGTTTTCATCTTCTTATGGATGATATCACAACCAACATATTGTTTTTTTTTTTCTGCTCGAGGTCGCAATCTTGGATAAACCATATTGTTGTTTCCGCTGTTTGTTCTTAAGAGTACACCAACATCGCTCTGTCTAATGCACGTAAGGACGAGGTTCCATTGCCTACCAATGTTCATATATCCTTATCGACTTATATTGAATTTTTTATTCGAATTACTTTCGAAGAGAGGTGATTATAACCATGACAGCTTGGGCCCCTAAGTTGGAAAATATTCGCCTTTGTCCACTTGACTATGAGACATTTACGAGACTGAGAAATAAATAATTTATATATAAAAAATAAAACACATACTTTGACTTGTATTTTTTTAATTTTAAGGAATAATAGAATCGTCTCCTAGAGGGCGTTACCGCCAGCATTAATTTCAGTACTTGCGACCAGGGCGCTAGTGTCACGTAGTGTTCACATCATTTGTTAGAGGGTGGTGCCACCTTATTGGTATAATTTTTACCCGCTTATTTTCAGTTTTATTTACGCCCGTGACATCGGCCACCTTGTTGGCCATCTTGGCCGCCATTTAGAAAAATCTTTTATTATTTAGCTAGAAATTCGGAAAAAATTCCCAAAATCGATCGATTCTGTTCCTTGATTCAATATATGGTCAATGCAAAAATATAATTTTAAGTTAAAAATATGCTAATAATTAAATATTTGTTATATTTCTCAAAAAAATGCCACCTTTGAAAAATAAAATAACACACTTTTACAAAGAAAAATATATTAAGCTATTTCTACAAAAAAACAAAAAACAAGATATTGGAGTGCGAAGAGATTCCTTTGCATGCCTTGGAATGCTATTTCAGGGAATCTCCACATTACCATAGTAGTATGTAAATGGGGCTCCGAGATCAGGATTCAGGATGTGGATTGTGATTGTCGGTCCGCCATCTTGGATTTGTGACGTCACGGGGAAAAAATTCCTCAAAATTCCTCAAAAATGACTCAAAAATTCCCGTTTTAAGAAAAAAATTCCCGTTTTCGAGGGAAAAATTCCCGTTTCGAGGGAAAATATCCCGTTTTATTCCGTAAAAATCCCAGCGGCTAGAAAAGTCCTGATAGAGGCTTAAGCATCCTTAACTCAAGCCTCAGTTAAGCCTCTATCAGGACTTGACCTTGACCTCGACGACCATTTTGGATCCGCCATCTTGGATCCACCATTTTTGATGACGTCATTATGTTTTCTCGAACATTCCGGAGTTGTGTTTTCCACCATTTTGAATTATGACGTCACCGTTGCAATTTCCGTTATGGCCGCCATCTTTAAATTTATTATCCGATTTTAATGAAAAAATATTTAAAAATTATAAAAAAAATTCAATTAATAAAAATTCAATAAATTATTTATAAAAAAACATACATTTACGATACGGAGCTCGGAGTCCTCGGTTTCGAACCCGGTGAGGGCAAAAAAAATAAAAACGGCGACCGATCCTTCCCCCGCGGTGGCTGCAGGCATACTGACTCGCACCACTTTTTTTTTTCAAAGCATATATATCGTCAGGTAGTATGAAGCCATGTCCGCCATCTTGTCTTCGATGCTGGAAGCCATTATCATTGTATCTTCGGCGAGAGTGCGCTGACGCCATGTTAGTTTAATACTTACCCGCTAGAGTGCAGTAATCATTTATTACTGAAACACCCGCCATCTTTAAATTTGGATGCCATCTTGAAATTCCGTAATTTTTATGTTAAAAAATCGGGAAAAAATCTAAAATTCATCAAAAAAATCACTCATCATTTTAAAGATTGATACGATACATTCCTGTCCTCGGTTCGATACCCGATAGATGCAATAATGTTTAATTTTATGTAAAAAGAAATAATAATTTCAATAAACCACGTTAAACATTCGTAAAGAGACTTTAAATACTCTACTACCATCATCATATCAGACATCAAGACCACCATATTGGAAATTCGTAATTGTAATGCTAGAAATTCGGGAAAAAGTTCAAAATTCATTAAATAAATTTGTAATCTATATACTGATTGATTAGATCGACTTAGGTCCTTGGTTCGATCCTTGGCCGATACAAAAAAATTAAATATAACATTAATTTAACATAATAGTAACAGGTTCGAGGAATTAAACACCGCAAGTTCTTTTACAAACATAATATGTATTACATAATCTCTATTCTACTACAGGAACACTTGTGAAAGCCAGCAATCTCACAATCATTTAGTTCCGCATCGGTGTGTAATGACTAATTCTTAGCTCCAATCGGTTTATACTAGACAGAGACCAACCAGAACCTTTACTGACATAGTCCTCCTCTTCTTGACAGAGTTTCTTGATACCATGTTTAACAGTTTGCTTCACATCGTCAGAACTGTAAATTACTGCAGCCGAAGTCTTCAAAGCACATTTCTTCACTTTGTCATCTAACGGATATGGCTTTCCATATATACAGTCCAACCACAAGTTATATTTTAATGAACCGTTTGTTGCAACGTCATCAGTAAGCTGATTGATTATGTCCTCTCTGATATCATCAAGAAAATTACAAATGTCTTTCGACTCACCTAACGTATTTAAATAATAATAGACCTTCAATGTTCCACGAAATGCAGACTGCGCCAAGTAGAAGCCATTAACGTTCACTTGTAATGCTCCGAACACAGTCTTAGGTTTATTTTCCTGTTCAGACGTCATACCAATCGGTTGCTGCACATCGGTTTTCTTGCTTGTACGCTCACGAGCCTTCAACCTAAACCGAGGAGTCGAAATTTCTGCAGGTAGTTCAGCAGTAGGCACACGGACTTCACCTTTAAAGTTTTTCGCATGTCGTCGCAAATTATCAATTCGAGTAAACCATTCATGACACTCATCACAGCGAAACTTCATGCGAGATGGATTCTTCTTGCATTTGCTCCTCTCATGTCTTCGTGCATCATGAGCAAATGCGAACGTCATATCACAGTAGCTGCAAGGATACCGGGGTGATAAAGACGAACCTTTCAGACCCGATCCAGATACTGACGTTGCCGCAGTTGCACCATCTCTAGGCATACTCTTATGAACATCAATGCATCGTTGATGTATAGAAACCTTTACTTTCTGCCGAACAGCAGGACCTTTGCATCTCTTCATGTGCGTTTTCATATTATCTTGTCTTGCAAATTGCCTGTGACATTTCTTACAGCCAATCATTTTGCGATAAAGGTTCTTGGCACATTCTCTATTCTCATATCGTCGAGCATTGCAGTTGTTTGAGAAACTCTTGTCGCAGTAACAGCACCGATGTTCGTTAGTTGTTGTCGATTCGGCATCCATTAAAGTCTCCATTGATGGCGAACCAGCGTTCGCCGAGTTTCCCTGTGCAGCCAGCACTAGCGACATTAAAGTCTCTTCTGCTGGCGGTACCACGTCTGTTGAAGTCTCCTCCAGTGTTGACATCGACGTTGCCAACGGGATATGCTCCATCATCGTAGACGCTGACGTCATGGTTCCCGCAGTCGATGGTACAACCTCCATCGAGTTCGTCGTTAAAGTCGGTAAAGATGCCATCGAGTTCGCAAGAACAGGTAATTACGTGATTAATGCACCAGAAGAAACAAACTAGGTGATCCTTACACCGACGATGTCAGTAACAAACTGAGCATCCTGTTGTCTAGGACTTGCTTATATACATGCACTGTATGGAATAATACGCTAGTCAAATCAAGAACAATTTACTAAAATACTAGAGTCAAAACAACATTAAAAATGGAAGGACCATCAACGAAAAGCAGCACATTTGGAAGCACCGACAACGAAAAGGCAGCACATTTAGAAGCACCGACAACGAAAAGGCAGCACATTTGGAAGCACCGACAACGAAAAGGCAGCACATTTTGGAAGCACCGACAACGAAAAGGCAGCACATTTGGAAGCACCGACAACGAAAAGGCAGCACATTTGGAAGCACCGACAACGAAAAGGCAGCACATTTGGAAGCACCGACAACGAAAATGCAGCACATTTGGAAGCACCAACAACGAAAAGGCAGCACATTTGGAAGCACAGACAACGAAAAGGCAGCACATTTGGAAGCACCGACAACGAAAAGGCAGCACATTTGGAAGCACCGACAACGAAAAGGCAGCACATTTGGAAGCAACGACAACGAAAAGGCAGCACATTTGGAAGCACCGACAACGAAAAGGCAGCACATTTGTTACTTACATACTGTTTGTAAAACATTTGTTACCGCAAATCATGCAAGAGAGCAGTAGTGATATAAAAATTATTTTTTAGGTTCAGTAATGTTTGGCACCGCATTATGTAGCCTTTTTGAATTAATGGCAATCGAAACTCGTTACATTTGAAGTTATCATTGCGATTTATACGAAAGCAATTATTTAAGTGTTTGTTGGAATTATTTGCGAAAATATTGCTAATTTAAAGCAAATAAAATGAATGTAATTTTTCTGCAGCATGGATATTCAAAGGTTTGCGATTTCATAAAAATAATTTTTTTGCCCAATAGTGTGGCATGTTTTATTTTATTTTGAATTGTAATCGTAAGTAGATAGATATCGAAACAAACTATTGTAGTCATAGAATCTAATAATTGTTGCAGCGTGGAGTTTTTGAAACTTCAAAAAATACGTATATAAACATATTAAACTAAAAAAAGTAAATATGCCATGGCATCATTTAAGAAAACAAACAAAAGTTTGACGCTGAGATATAAACTATTTCTGTAAAGTTACAGAGGTTTTTAAAAAAAAATGTATTATACAAATCGTTCCGTAATCAAAAACAAATTATTATCAAGCAGTTTACTTTTTAAGGTATTAACAAATAAAATTCATACTATAATTTAAAAAATGTATAACTGATAAATTAAACATTTTCTTGCAAATACTTGGCCATTACCAGCGCTTCCATTATAAACACGGTGGACTTAGTTATTTAATACGACCGCTCAAGGATGGCTGCATTTTCCTCGTAGGCCTTTTCTCGATGGCACGCCCCACACAACACAAGGATTTACTCACATAACTCTCCCACATCAGCACATTTTCCATAGACATCGCATCGCTCCAGGGACGGTATATCAAAGATATTGGTTTCCCGAGTCAATATCTGCTTTCCAGCAACTGCACTGGCAACCCCTTCGTATACGCGCGTCTGCCAGCAGATGCCACCGCATATTATCACGAAAATAGCTAAACGCCTTAAAGCATTAAAGGAGAAATGTGTCGATGAAAAATCCAACGTAAAGAAACTTAGATAAAGAAAAATCCATACAGTCTCTCTTAAGATACATGATTTATTACCAATAGGTTTTTATGCGAAACAAATACGGTATAGCTTCAACACCGGAAATATTCAAGAGTTAACTTGATTCCTTGCTTAAAAAACTTTATTTTGAAAGTTTATCTTGACTTTACATATTTACAACTAAAATAAGTTTGTTCAAGCCAAATATTATCTATATGGGACTTATTTACAAAAAATCTTAAAAAACGATGATAAGATTTGAGATCACAAATCATTCCTGCTAGTAAAATAAATAAATTAATATAATGGTTATACTTAAACTGTATTCGTAAATGTCAAATAGAAGTGTTTCTATAACAACAAAAAATATGTGAACAAGCCTTTTAGTTTTCGCCAGACATGTAGCATCTAACCCATATAAAGAGCAAATTCACGTTTTACGATATTACAAATACACTTTTAATATGAAACAATGTCACGAAAGGTAACAGATTTTTTAAAAATAATCCTGAACGTTATAAATATACGCATATTGTCTTTAAACTACACTTCTTCACTAAAATCACACATAGTTTCCGCGCCCGCCGCTATAAATCACTGCCGGAGCAGCTACGTCGACTACAGAATCATCGTTTTTGCAGATTGAATTTATGAGCTATAAAATGAAACGGCCCCAATAAAGACGAAAAAGACTTAAAATAATCATGTGTTCTCATATTACAAATACACTTTTAATACGAAACTCGAATACAAAATTTAAGGTAGAATTTTTTAAAACAAAATATGAATTATTTTAAAAACACATATGCTATTAATACGTATCTTATGTTTGTTTATTGGTTTTTGCTCAAACAACAAAAATCAGTCTGCCAATTTTTTCTACTTATTAAAATGAGTTAACATTTGAGATTTAACATTAAAATTTTCTTCTCGATATTCTTTTATTTTTTATGGCGTCGAATATATGTTATATCTGACAGTATGATGAACGCTGTGATATCTCTAAATTTAAAGTTAAGTAAGGGTTTTCAAAATTATAATACGTTTTATTAAGTAGTCATTATTTCCAGGCTATAAATTATAACATAGAATTCGAAAGAATATATGAACTATTGTAAAGTTTTATTTTTAATACCTATTCGCGGTGTAAACTCTGCGTTGTTCACGAAAACAATGTATATAGATGTATCAAATTTTCGATATTTCTGTGCCATCCGCCACAGATATCAACAGTGTGGTTATGCATTTCCGTTCAATCGTTTTCCGTTCCATTTGCAAAAGTATTGGTATCAAATGCCATTTACAAAGAGTTAAAATGTTATACATCAAAAATTTCAATTAGTAAATTAGACATGTATGTAGTGAATATTTAATATATGAAATATGTTTTATAATAAATCAAACTAAAATCTTACAAACACTTGGGATAAAATGAGTGTTTATATATATATATATATATATATATATATATATATATATATATATATATATATGTATTTATAGCAACATTTTAACTTCATGAAAATAAAAATATTATCAATATACCAAAAACTGAAAACACAATTAGAGTACATGTTGCAGCTTACCGTATGTCTATATATCGTATGCTTTATGTCATGTCCTACAGATTGTGCACTTTTCTTGTACATCATGACTTGTGGGAAACTAGTGTCGTGTAAATGGCTACTAAGGTGTGTAAGCGACTATTAAACAAGTATTGTATAATAGCTTATAATATAAATGGTATTCTGGAAATTTTTCCTCTATATTTCTACTACAAATACTATGCAGACAAACGGGAAACCGTTAATAACAACGTTAATTAAGAAATAAATGTAAGCAAGTATTTGTTATTTTAATCAAATCAGCTTCAGTTAATACTAACCTATTATTTTTAACGTTAATGCAATGTGTAACTTGTTTACAATTTTTAAGATCATTTTTTATACTTCCTTTTACTGCAATTATATCTAAAGATATTGGGTTTGAGCAAGGACAGTTTAAAAAATTTAACTAAAAAATTATTATTTTAATAAAATAAGTGAAACTTCTGCCTAGCATATGAATTCCCGTTTTTTTCAGGTTTGTATAGAAAAGGAAATAAAAATTCTGATTAGTGTTCACATTCTTGTAAAATTTATACAAAATAATATGAAATTTAAATAAAAAACAATGCGCATTATTGGATTATGATCTCACGGCCCTCATATTAAAATCCGTAATAATTATCACAAAAAATTGGAAAAAATAAAAAAAATTCTAAAAATAAATTTATTAGATTTAAATAAAATATTATTTAACAAACGCTCATACATCATGGAGTCCTCCAGATCTGTAATCGTAGTTCAATTAATGTGGTGGGATTACAGCCTATAGTTATCCCTATTATTTTGGTTTCGTTTTGGCAAATTTGAAGAATATGCTCTTGTTGATTCAAGATCCACGCGTTACATTGTTTGGTATGAGTTGTTTTCTAAATTAAAAGAATCAAATCTAGTTAAGAGCATGGAGAAAGTTGATTTTGAGTGTTATATAGCATCTAATGATGTTTTTCCTATAGTTGGTTGTGCCAAAATTTAGCTGAACATTGCACACTTAAATTGGATGTTCCCGTGTTTAGTTTCTAAAGATGTGAGCTTAGATTGTATACCGGGAGCTGATTTTATGGCAAAATCAGGACTTGCTTGATATGCAACAAAATGCATCTTCTTTAAATTTCAACCTAACCTTAAGATATATTTTGTAGGGAGTAAACTGCAACATGATAATCTTACAGAAATTAGCATAGATAACACCAATAATAAAGGATGTGACTTAGGAAATTATTTACCTTACGAACAACAGCTCGCTATAAAAAATTTGTCCGAACAATTTCCAAATGTTTTAACCGCAAAATTAGGCCTGACCAAACTTCTTGAATACGAAATTAAACTTCACGATAAGGGTTATGTCAAATGTCAACCTTACCATCTTTCACCTCCCCAAATAATCCTTTAGAGAAATTAAGTACAACAATTACTGGATAAAAGTGTCATTGAGCAGTCTACATCTCAATATGCAAGCCCCGAATTTTTGGTCTCTAAGTCTAATGGCAAACAACGCATGGTCGTTGACTTTCGTCGGGTTAGCCAGAAAATTAAGACTGAGTCCGTTCCCTTGCCAGATTTGCAGTCAACATTTCATTGGTTTTCTAAAGCAAAATATTTCACTACAATTAACCTATACTCAGCATATCATTAGATACCTCCGAAACAGGAATCCAAGCCAATCACTAGTTTCTGTGTACCATGGAATTTGTACCAGTTCACACGTGTGCCTTTTAGCCTTGCTAGTGGCGCACAGGTGCTAACACGATTACTGGATCAGATATTTCATGACATCAAATTTAAGTTGGTATACAACTATTTGGATGATCTGGTTGTTTATTCTGAACATTTTGAAGAATATCTACAACACCTGAAAATTCGCGGTACAAGATATTTCTTTTCTAGGCCATAAAATTTCTTCACTGGGCATTTTTATTGATCCTGAGCGCACCAAAGATATTATAGCATTTCCGTGATGTAAAGGGTATAGCCCGATTCATTGGCATGATCAAGTTTTTCGGAAAGTTTATACCTATTATGGCTGAAAAGGCAGCCCCACTTAATTATTTGCGTAAAAAGAATGTGCAATTTGAATGAGGAGAAGAGCAGCAAAAGGCATTTGAAACTTTGAAACAGGACATTATGAGTCCTCCAGTCCTTCGCATGGCTGATTTCTCAAAACCCTTTGTTCTACAAACCAATGCATCTAGCTCAGCCATAGGAGCTGTTTTGGCACAAATGTCCAATGGTGTTACGCACCTTATTGCTGTTGTATCTAGAAACTAACCCAACATGAGAGGAAGTCTACAATTTATGAATTAGAATATTTGGCGGTTGTTTTTGGTATCAATAAATTCAGACATTATCTAGAGCATACAGAATATTTGTTGGAAACCGATTATCAAGCTTTATCTTGGCTTTTGGCTCATCCACATCAGCTAGGCAAAATTGGTCGGTGGTTCATGAGAATTTAGTCATTAAAATTTGAAATGCAGCATATCTGTGGGACACAGAATGTGGTTGCGGATACTCTTCCACATATGTTCGATAATACCCTGACTAATAAAACAATATATGAAGCTGTTTGTAACAGACTACCCATTGGCTTTCAAAGATATTCAGACTCACCAAGAAAATGATGAAGACCTTCGGAAAATTGTAACAGAGATAATATCTGGCCTTCTACACAGTCCAGATTTTTTTATCAAAATGTATCTTGTATTTCAGAACTCGAAATCACCTGAAACATATAGTGTTACCAAAAATCCCGAAAACAGTTGAAATTGAACATTTTCATTCTTCACCTACTGGTGGTCATCTTGTAGTTTACAAAACCATAGAAGCCATTAGGAGTAATTTTGTGTAGACCGGTATGCACTCTGATATCTCTGCGCATGTCAGGCAGTGTCATCTTTGTGCGCTCAGATAACCAGCTCAAAACACTCATTTGGGTTTGTTGGCATCATAAGTCGCTGAAAGGCCAGTGTAAAAATTATTTATTGATTTTCTCGATCCTTTTCCAAGGAGTAAGAAGGGACATAATATGTTGTTAGTTTGTGTTGATGCCTTCTCAAAATTTGTTTGGTTACTTCCTTTGAGAAAGCCGATATACCTTCCACCATCAAGACTCTACAATTTTTTTTGCTTTGAAAATTTCGGAATTCCGTCCACAACTGTTTCAGATAACGGATCTCAATTTACGTCAAATTTTTTTCAGAATTTGTGTTTCACTCTTGGAATACGACACATTACCTTGTCGCCATACTATGCTCTTGCTTCGCATGCGGAAAGGTTTAACCGTTACCTCCGTTCAGTGTTAATCGCTTTCCATGCCAAGGACCAGTCTAGTTGGGACAAGAATTTAGTTTGGCTTCAAATGGCATTAAATTATTCCCGCCATGAATCCTATAAATACACACGATACAATTTAGTGTTTACCTTTGACCCAATAACCAACTGTCTAATCTTTGGTGTTTAAATTATTTGTTACCACAGGATCAAAAAAAATGTTGAGAAAGTTTGGGCAGCTGCCCTCAAAAATCTCAAGTGGTCTCATGATAAGAGTCGCATTAAATAAAACCAGAATCGTATTCCAAACCCCTTTCGGCCAGGTGATCTTGTTGTGTTTAAAGCAGAACCTACTTGCAAAAGAGTAGACAAGAGAAAGGCTAAATTGTCTTTTCGTTGGTCATGTCCGTACCAGATCCAGAATTTTCAAACTCCTGTCACGGCTTGTCTAGAAAATTCTGACACTGGAGTTTATGTGACTACAGCTCACATCTCTCACTTAAAGAAATATTTTGTCCAGCATTGAGTTTAATGCTCATGGTTCAGGAGCTGCAGATCCTAACCTTGTGTCCTCTCAATTTTGTTTCTTTTAGGCCGTTGACTTAGTTGGACTGATCATCCACTGGTCCTAGTATTGGAGTCCTTTGAAACTAATGTTTTGGTTGTTGAGTTTAAGGTTTATGAAATATTTAACATAAAAAGAAATATAAAAAAAACATTATACTAGTATTTAAGTTTTGTTGCATCAAATTATATTCATATGCTATTTTCCGGGGTATAACTTAATATTGTGTGAATAATTTTTTGTGGAAATGAGGATAATTAACTCAGTTAAAGGTTAAGGTTTTTTGGGAAGATGTTTTTAGGGGAGTTTTTTTCTGGGTATTGACAGTTTGGTCGTTGTCTGAGTTTTTGTTTTAGTGCGCCTGTATCCCCTTCCTCGTTCTTCGTTCAGGACGTGGTATCTTCTTTTCTGTACCTCTACTTTGGTTCGCGACAATATAACGATAAACCCTCTCAACACTGATGTATTGTTTGAAAAAGATTCTTTGTAATTCTCAGACAATTTTTATTCCTTTGTTTTAAATTTCGTCTTGCTACAACTAGAAAAACAAAATAAAGAGTTAAGTAGAGAGCTATGGATCATATCATTACAGTAAACAATGACCATCATAAATAAAATTATTCTTGGAGTGTAAACTTTGCTTTTGGTATTCATCCACTCAAAGATAATTTTGCTGCATATAAATCAGAGATTATGGCATTAACTTCCTTGTTGCCCCGGGATCTTTCCCGAGCAAAACTTAGTTTTTTTTTTACTTTGGTGGAAATATATTGAAAACTTTATTTGGAACACTTGATAATGATGATCTTGTCAATTTGGAACAAGGTCTAAAAGAAGTTTCAAGAAATCAAAATAAAATGTTAGCCAGTGTGTTGAATTATATGATCTTTGTGAATGAGCTAGAAGAAAGAGTGGTTAACAACTCTAAACTTTTGAAGAATTAAACAAATATTTATTTAGACAACCACAACGCCTTTTATAAACTTCTAAACTGTTCTATTCATGATGTTGGGGATAAAAAAATGTTGATGAATTGTCGTATTGACTTAACCACACACTTTTATTTCGGATCTGTGAAGCTCTGTCTAGTGCACTTATCGAACTTTTAGACATGAGGCAAGCCATCGAAATTAGTGTACACAATAAATTAAGTTCAGTCTTGTTGCGACCTAAATTCTTTATCAGTATTATGGACCAAATTCAACATTTAATCACTTTACCTCTATACATGTTGGCTCCTGTTTCGTTGGACACTCTATGTATGTTCTATGGTCTCAGCTGAGTCCAAGTTGTAATTTTTAATTGTCCATTAAATGTTTTTACTAACGTGCCCTAGCGAATAAGGACAATATGTTTGAGTAAAACCGTTTCTCTGTATTTCCGTTTTTCTTCCACAAACTTAACCATTATCTGGTTCTCTAAGTTTATGATAATCTGTTAGTAATGCCGACAGAAATCTGTTTGCGCCAATTAATTCCAACCTACTGTAAGGCTGTAGAAAACACGAAATTACTTTGTGTCCCTCTGTTTTCCCGTTCTTTGATTCTCACGTTAATAATTGTGAATTTAACTTTTTCCTTGGCAAAACCTTATTTCCAATTCTGTGATAAATCTATCGTTTCTTTACAACTTCCATTTTTCCTGAAAACTAATTCCTTTTGGATCTTTGCAATTAACACATTCATTGATTTTACCTTTTTATGTCGAATGATGACTGAGTCTTTTTCACCTTACACCATACCTATAATTGGTAATGGATATATTAGCAATGAATCTCTTTGTGATATTGTAAGCCCGTTTTTTAAGATATTAGTTCTGTTAGTTCATCCTTACTTTTAAATGTGTCGTTACCCACCATTCATATCCCTAAATTTCGCTTTAATGTAAGTCAGATAGAATTTCTTCTATTCCCTAATTTGAACTTGAAAACCTCACTTCGGTTCCTACCTAAACTTAGTCGCCATAGCCATAACTTACCTTGTTTCCTTGTCATTCTTATTCTCAGCCTTGTCCTATGGTTAAAGTTACTGTCTAAAGTGACCACTACTCTTATTCCTTCTTAATCTGTACCTGCAGGTACTATCTTGATTCCCTTGGCTTCATCCTCCACCGAGGGGTAATAGTATCATTTTTAATTTTCATTACGTTTTTTTTTATTAGAGTGTTATCCTTGTAATAGTTATTGATAGGTACTATTGCCATCTGCCGGCTGTGGTATACTTAGAAGAGGGTGGGGTGCCGTTGCATTTAGTGGTGTGGCATGTACTCAAAGTGTTTTTCCTTTTGTTTTTTTTTGTTGGCAAACTGGACATCATGTAGGCTCAATTATGTGAACGTTTTTTTTGGGGGGGGGATAGATTATCAATATTGTTATTAAGGTTGTCTTAAAATATATGCTTAATTATATCTCCAGGTAATCTTGTAATGTTTATTATTAACATAAAAAAGTGCCTCAAGATATACAAAATGAAACTGATATTGAAATATAATAAACGTTTTAAATTACTTCACTTGTATTATTTATCATTTTGGAACTGAACCAGTGTTTGTATAATTTTGCCTACCGAGTTTTACATCGTGTGTCCATATCCATGACATCCTACTACAAGGAAGGTTACCTTTCCCGCGCTCTTCTACTTTTGTGGTCAGCCATCATGTGAAAATAACATCTATTAATGTGCCTTTTAAATCAACTTGATTATGTGTAAATTCGTAACTTCAGGCCGCCATTTGGGTAAGCTTTCTTGCTTGATTCCCCGGAATAATTTGAAGTATTTATTTTTGACCGATGTCTTATATTTTTATTTTTTGTTATTTCTTTTAACGGTCCTTGTGTGGCGAGAGACATCCGGGCCAATGCTTGATTAAGTCCATTACGTACCGGGACGAAAGTGAGCCTTTTTCCTCCACTTGCGGCCTCAGGATTCTGCCTGCAATTTCAGGAATGTCGCTACCATAATTTTATTTCAGCTTGAAGCATGTTTGCGCATGAAGTCTCCTTGTTGGACGTCCACATCGAAATTCTAACCTTCCCAATGAAAAGTCCGTTTTTTATAATCAACCTAAAAAATAAATTTTTATAATCATTTGTATTAAATGATGAAGGTAATTAATTGTACACAATTGCCACTATGGTGTAACAAGTTCTTGTTTTAACCTATTTTTTTTCTTTGCGGGGCCCCCAAGTTTATTTATATCTGTTAATGTAAATTTTGTAAACGTTAAATACTCAGCTATGATATCAAGTTAATGTGAAGAAAGTTTTGTTAAGTATGTGCATAATATAATAAGAAAAGAAAAGAAATAAATATGTGACCACACCGAAGTATGTATTCTTTTATATAAAATTTAAAAATCATTTCCTTTCATTATTTAATAGATACATTTTTGTTGTTTTTTATACATGTTTGTAATAACCAAGTGATGGGCAAGTCGGCGCATGTTTTCTACATTGATTCTCTCTCTGCACGTGCTGAACACTATGCAATTGAACCCAAGGTCTCGGACGCTTCTCTGTTTTGTCCTTTAACTAACATAGCTAAGTCAGAGAGTAACGGCATAAATGTAATTTTTTATTAAAATTTTATTAATAATTTTTTTTATTAATTTTTAATTTTTTCATTATTTTATTGCAAAAAAAAATGGATTTTCAAGGTGGCGTTCGTGACGACAATTGCTTCAGTTACGTCATAATTCATGGCACACTAGTTGTCGAGGTCATGCCCTCGACGGCTAAGAGCGGCTTGTTTTTAGGAATTTTGAAACCATTAGAATTTTTGAAAACTGAAACGGTAAACTTTCTTTCTAAACGGGAATTTTTTAATCTCGAAATACAGAATATTTTTAATTTTTTCAAATTTTTTTAATTTTTTTTTAAAAACTTAAAATTTTGGCTGATTTTGCCGAATTTTGGGCAAACTTTGGGTCATTATTGGCAAATTTGGTTCTTTTTTTTTAATTTTGGCAAATTTTGAAGGTAAACTCAAAGGTTAAGGTCATCCACAATGGTCGCCGTGACGTCAGAATATTAATTGGTGGCGGCAATCCTCCATTCCTCCTGCGGAATACTGGCACTACTATCGTTATGTTTTCCATAATTCCTGTTTATTTTTGTTGTTGTGTTCCTAAGTTTGCTGTGTGGTCCAGGTTTGTTGTCCATCTGAATCTACTGTTCTTGTCTTGTCTTGTTGCTGTTATCCAACTGTGTTTGTCTGTGCGTTAATTTTTCATGACTATTTTCCTTCCACTGAATTCTTGTGCTGTCTGTTATTTAAAATTTGAATGTTTTTTCATCTGTGCTGTCGACATCGTGTTGTCCATTATTCCGGTTGAGTTACATCGTTGGGTTTGTTCTGTGTTAATTCAGCTGAATAATCATGTTCTCTATAAATTTAAATTTGAATTAATATTTATTATTTTGCATTCTTCAATTATTTAATGACAAACAGTACAAAAATAAAATGGCGTACGTCCAAAACTTTTTTATTATATCAAAATATCCCATAGCGTGAATCATTTAAAGAACATAGTTGTTCTAAGACTTTTAAAAGTAATCTTTATCCGTTTAACTCATTGCCTTTGGAGTTGAATATCGAAAAATGTTAAATTCACCTAACGTAATTAATTAAGTTATTCATGCTCAGTTTCGTACATCTATCTTTATTTTTATATATAATCACCTCTTTAAGGTTCTAAATCAGTAAAAACGAATAAATATGATTCGTAATTCTATATGCTTTTGTGATAATTCTGTTTAAATTAGATAGCTAGTTCTTCTAGCAAAAAAAAAAAATTAAAATTTAATTTTACACAAAATTTGATATCCATAAATTTTAACAATAAGCAAAATAATCGCTTATATCATTACTATATTCCGAAATTATTAAAACCAGCTAGCAGTTATCTTAATACTTACTACTGTTAACCGCGCTATACTAATTATTTCAAAAAATAAACTACAGAAATTAAACAGTTATTTACATTTCAGTAATATCAGTAATGTCTTATTCATGTAATAATTTGAACAGTATTTTAATTATTGTTGTAGAGGTAAGATTGATTGAAATAATTTTTGTGCATATTTTAGAAATGTAAATATTAAACAGTGCAAACCGCTTCAAACCACAAACCACGTATCCGATGTAATTGTAGTCGTTGTCGATCCCAGGGAGGACTGACACCCTTCCCCCCAGGAAATAACAAGTCCCTCGCTGAAGGGGCCCACTTGCGCTTGCAAAAGCGTGACTGTGAAGCGGGGTTGATAAATGTTACCATAAAAACTATGTTTATGGAAAACTTTCTGTACATTTAAAAGTTTTCTGTTTATTCCATATATGTAGGCCAAAATATGGCTAGTATACAACAAACAAGCTCCCCATCCTGACATGGCCGTGAATTAAGCCCACATGCAAAACATTTGGACAGCGCCAACCCCCCCTCCCCTTCTTTTTTACGGGGGTGTCCCCTTGCGAATCTTACAGATTTGCGCCATTGATCAGAGTTATCTTACTGTAGAAAACGAGTGCGCTTTAAAGTCTGCATATTTTCTCCGTAAAAATTAAATTACTTAATTGTTTTCACTTAGGCAAAAAAAAAACGTTAACCGTTACCACATCTACATCAGTATTTTCTACCAGTAATAACAACAAGTAACTACAAAAAGTATATGTAAGTAAGCAAAAATACCACAGTGTTATTCTCACTCGAGATGGGACAATATGTCACTCTTAACCAGAGGTTCCCAATCTTTTTTGACCACGGAGCCTTTTTGGAATCCAAATTTCTCGTGAAGTCGTATGGAAGTTTATTGACTTTGGACATGTTTCAATCACTTTCACTTTCATATAAACACGGGGTTTGCACTCTTAATTCCAGAAATGGATCCAGTAAAACAATAGGAGAAAAAAAGAATTTTTTTCAATTTTTTAGTAATCCCTTTAAATTTTGTAATATTGATTACAATCACAGTCGGAGACCGTTTGAATGAGTTATGGTGCTCTGTACATTTACAAAAAATTCATTTGGAAATCATTTGCCAAGAAATAGTTCGTACACTACAAGAAATATTTTGTAACTTTTTACAACACATGGCTATGGTTATTTTTGCATATATATATATATAACATGTTTCGAGATAATACTGAGTAGTTCTAACGAAAATTGGGGAGTATATTAGAATGATGTTTCATTCAAGCATAATTATTTTAACCAAGAAAAATCTTATCGAATATTAAATAATTTGAATTTATTTTGTTTGTTGTATTATTCTTATTTATGTGTGCAGTAATACTGGTAAGATATTTTGGGAACGGTTTACAAATAACTTTATCTATGACAAGTACTGGGAAAACACAAGGTAAGAATCGCCACCCAGTATTACTGCTTAGTGATACATTTGTTTTATGCAAATGTACAAATAAAAAATATCTATTATTTTACATGAATATATCTGTTCCATTTGCAGAAATAAAAATTCATTAAAGGGTTCCGGGAAGGACGCAGTTTGGGAAATGCTGCTCCAAACACTGGACGTCGAGGTGCGATGCACTCTTCGGTAGCTCTTCCAGACTGCTTCGGAGGTGCGAGGAACCCCGAGACACTCGTGTCAAAGTCTAGGCGACGTAAACAGGGTCGCCGACGGAAACCTTGCCGGGTGAGTACAGCCCCATGTACACGCCGAGCAAGGGCGCGTCTCCCAGCACCTCCCTCTCCTTCCTGCCGGTCATCTGACGGAACCTGCACACACCAGCCAATAGGGCATCAATCTGCTGTCCTATCAGTAGAGACCCAGAAAATTCGCGGGTTCATTTCGTGTTATGCTAAAATTCAAATAATTATACCTTAGTGCTGCTTCTGTCATTGGTTCACTGTTAATCTGGAGGACTGAGGGCCAATTAGAGACCCTCACTCATAGAAGTGTCGAATCACAGGCCACCCAGTCGAGACGACTCACAAGTCAGCAGCCAATGAACAGTTGGCATTTGCCCGAGTGTGTAGAGGATATTGGAGTCTATCCCGGAGGTCATTAAACCCGCGAATTTTCCGGGTCTCTACCTATCAGTAGGGACTTGAACAATTCGAGATTTCAATGACATACAGGATAGACTCCATGATCCTCTATTCCCTCGGAAAATTACATACGTACATTGGATACTGACTTGTGACACCTGGTAACTGGAATGCCCGATACTATTTTGTTGAATTTTTTTTTTAATGCCCCAGAGTCCTTCAGATAAACTGTGGCCCAATTTCTGAAGCTGCAAAAAGGCAAAAGGGTTTGTATTTGAGCCTATCACAAGATGACTCCCCAATTTTTCACGGTCTACCTATCTGGTGTGTAATCGCCTGTTCAGTGAGTGACTTTTCTAAATTATAAGTTACTCTTGTTAACAAATCAAGCCGTAGTTGCAAAATATCGAATGCAGAAAGTTTATTAGCTGGAAAGAAACTCGCAATCATTACTGATGAACAATGACGTTAATAATATATCAGAAATAAATAAGCGTTACCATTCAGCATGATAACCAAATATATGTTTTTGGTTCGTTTTCTTTCAATCTTCTATTATTAACATGGAAAAGATTGCACACACTTACTCCCTAACTATTTAAAACCATATATTCGAAATTATTCAAGAAGGAAAATCTGTATGACTTTTATAACTGACATACTGGAAAAAAGTTTAAATAATTTTTGTAAAGATGTAAATATTCGCTTTTCTGGTGGATGAGAGTGAAGAGAGAAAACCAGCCACCTAAGTCCTAAATTTTGGAATGATAGTTATATTAATGAGTCTAATATTAAAATATGTGAACGCGATTGCAAACAACTGTTAAACTATACATGTATATAGGACGTAAATACCAAAATACAATTCATTTTAACATCTTATCTTCTTATTACTTTAAATAAAACTCTGTTTCTAAATAACTCTTCAAAATTTTTCTGCTTGCCTGGATGCACATACGATGTGTAGAGATTCAGAAGAAAAAAAACGCGTTTTGAAAACTGCTTAAAGTATCCGAATGGGGTTTGTTACGAAAAGTATTTCAGAATACGCTTAGAGTGGATGAGTAGTTCTGTTTCCATATTTCGTTTCAAACTGTATTTTTATAAAAAATGAAAATTGTTAAAATTCAATTTCAGAATATTTTTAGACATAAAAATCCGGGTACAGATTCTTGGAATAACTTAAGGGACTTTCATTACACTTATCTTTATTTCACAGCAATTTATGAATAGGTTACCGCTCAGATACCATAGTTGGTTCGGAGACGCTTGGCATATGCGTAAGATTTTGTACATGAACTGTTTAAAATGTTCGTCGAGTAGCGGCGAGAAAATCCCTCTTGACTGATGATTGGATGTGTTTGACCATCTTCTGGATCCCCTGGCTACCAACTAGACATGACCTGCCACCTAATGTACGTACATTCCTGAACACTGAATAGACATACTGGCTACTGACTGGGCGCATATTGTCACCTACTGGGCGTGCCTGAGCTCCAAATACATGTCTGGCCAACAACTGGTCGTGCCTTGTTGCTGACTGGACATGCCTAGCTGATACGTGGACATGTCGGCCACAAACCGAATGCACCTGGACGTCGATAACGTGCCTGGCTACTGACATGCCTGACATGCCTGGTTAATCAACTGATATGTATAACTGACTCTAAAACACATGACAAGGCATGCAAATGAATCGCTTTGCTTTCTAGAAACGCTAGTAATATACTTTTTTGTATTTGTAGAATTTATGTAATAAATTTAAAGTTTGTAAAATAACTTGTGTTTTTTTCTCGAACATGTCACTTTTGTAGTATTTTTAAATAAAATTTATTACCTTCTTTCAGTGACCAAGGATCTAACCAAGGACAGGAACCGTTCGAATCAATCATTATTTTAATAAGTGTTTTTTTTATAAATTTGGGAATTTTTCCCGAATTTCTAGCTTAATAATTACGAATTTCCAAGATGGCGTCCAAAACCTCAAGATGGCAGGCTCCACAGAAATAGTAAATTATTACTTCACTCTAGCAGTAAAAAAATTAATTATCATGTTGACAGTGCACTCTATCAGACGAAAACAAGATGGTGGCTTCCAGCAGAGTAAAACAAGATGACGGACATGACGTCAATACTATATGGTGATATATATATATATATATATATATATATATATATATATATATATATATATATATATATCTTTTAATATGTGGTGGGAGGTCAGTCAGCCTGCGGCTTTCGTGGAGGAAGGATCTGTTGACAATTTTCATTTTTTTTCTCTCGCCAGGTTCGAACCGAGGACTCCGTGCTTCATGACGAAAGTTCGTTTTTAAAATTATATTTAATTAAAATTTTACCTGTTCATTTTATATTACTTAAAAAATTTTCCCTATTTTCTAGCATAAAAATTACGGATTTTCAAGATGGCGACCGTAACGAAACGTGCAATGATCTATAATCTAAGATAGTGTAATTATTTTTATTTAATTATTTTTTTTTATGAATTTAAAGATTTTTCCCATTGAAATATGATTATGGAAATTCAAGATCGCGGCCGTTACAAAAAATTGCAACAGTTACATCATAATCCATGGTATCGCCAGAGGCTTATCGGAGGCTGTAGATATGGATTCTTAAGCCTCAATATGGCCATTTCAAGCCATTAGCATTTTTTTTAAATACAACAACGTGAAATATTCCTTCAAAACGGGAATTTTTCCCTCGAGAATGGGAAATGTTTTAGGTATTTGAGTCTTTTTGAAGCATTTTGGAGTAATTTTTAGTCATTTTAGAGTCCAAAATAGCCGCCGTGACGTTATAATCAAAGATGTTGGTCGGCTCATGGCTCCGCAACCTGCAACCCTGGGCCTGTATGCCCATTTATACACTACTGATAAATAATAACCTTGATTTAAATCTGGGCCTTTATCGAATATTGCAAAAATAACATTATTATTTACATAAACAGTTATGATACTATGTATAGGATTCCATGTCATGCAAAATGTCTGCCTCCGGGTTAGTCTATCATGCGTCGATCCCACCTCAGTCTCTGCAGAATTCATGGCGCCCTTGATGACGGTTTCCTTTGTGGCTTTTTACGCTGTTCTGACGTCACTACTCTCGTCACTTGTCGACGAACTCTTGGCGTGGCTACACATCCAGCTCTCTGGCGCTGCGCTCGTTCCTTCGCGATCCCGGGAGTATTTCCTCTCGTTGGACATGTATGTCAGGACACAGTCTGCACTCCTACTGGTTCTCCCGGTGGCTTCACTCGTTGCCTCACGGAAAACCCAATATTTTCTTAGTTGTCGGGCCTGGGCAGGAAAGTATGAGTTTTCCGGCAGCACAAACCATGTCTAACTATACCAAAGTCAATTCCCACAGTGCCAACTCCCTTAACTACCACTGATCCACCCTTTCACACAAGGCGTCTTTACGATCGCCCGACGATGTATGTATCAATGGCCTCCTGCCAGCCTTCTGACCGCTCCCGCCACTGCACATCGAGTCTGGCCTCCGCCCGGGAGCGCATGCGCCGTAGCCACCGGTCACCTGACGTCACGAGTCCGGCGCGGCGTTCAAAACGGAAGGAAATGTGTTTCAACACCGCATATGAACCTACATTAGTAGCTACAGGCGACGTGGCTTTACACAGTAAGAAACTATCTTCACTTATATTTAGCTAATTTTATACCTCCCCCACCCCCAACATCAACCAATGAGCTAAAATATCTGCTTAATGCTTTAATTGGTAGGAACGGGTGGGTAATGGAGATCGGTAAGAACGGTGGGTAATGGAGATTACAACGTCCGCCACGTTTCCCAATTTAAAGCAGAATGTAGAACTTAAAGTCAGCTGCACAAGTAGTCAAAATATTCTCCATTCAAACAATGCTAAATAATATTTAATCAAAGTATTTATTTAAATTCGAAGGTAATATAAAATCTACATTTATGGGTCCCTTCTTTGTATTTCTATCTAATATTTATTATTTTAACAAATATTTGAGACTAAAATGTCTAAGTAGAAACATTTTGTGTATCCATTGTTACATTTCAGGTTGGCCCAGCTAAGCAACCAAGAATAGTAACAAAAAATTTTAATCATTTTAAAAGTTTATGTTTACATACGATGATTTTGACGTTTGTTTTTTTAAGTTCTTCTTTAGGATAAAAGTTAATTATGTAGTTTCATTAAAAATGAAAGAGTTCATGACAGTATTGTATTATTATTCCTCAAATACAAAAGAAAGAAGATAATAACTTACATAACGGGTCCAGACGATGTGTCACATATTCACTGTAGTGGGTCGCTCGATTAAAAAAAAAACTCAAGTCTCTTTGCTTTATTGTGGAACAAAGGCACCAATAAACCTGCGTAAAGTATCCCAGGAGGGGCAACAATGGTCATCCCAGGCCGATGCTGACCCCTGTGGTCATATTTTAAGTTAAAAGTCCATAAATTAATTTTTTTAAATGTATCGTTTCGGCCTGGCCCAGACCAGCAGGCGTTAAGTTAGCTATTGGTAACTTTACTTCATTGTTTCCGGTGAGATGCTAACGACGTGACCGCACATAGCGACGACCGAGTGGAAACTAACCTAACAACGTAACTGTCATCTCTTACAAAGATGACAACAAAAGGGAGACGACCCCGTATTAACTGACCAATCACAAAACAAATCCAGAAATATTAATATATGCGGAGAAATGCTGGAAAATTGTTTTCCTCTGAAAGTCCGGGAAGACACATCACACCACCTCAATGCTCGCTCTGATTGGCTGGCGAGGCAGCGCCCAGCGAAAGTTCAGTTTCATTGCTGCGTATTCGTGCGTTAATTTGCTGGGTTTTCCAATATTTTGAGGCATAAAAAATAACTTGCTGGCGACAGAGTGTCCATGTTAATTTTAAGTGTTTAAGTAAATTACAGTGCTAATAGAACACACTTCAGCTTTATAAAGAACCTTACCCTAATAAATAATAATCAAACACAGACAAAATGATTTAAATTACTTTAGATAATAGAAGAAACATGATTACAAAATAATTATGAAAAATTCAGAAAACATCAACATAAAACATTCTCAGTCAAAGTGTTATTGTTAGTAGGGGGCAGGAATTCTGAAATGTTACACCATAGGTTTAGTTTTGTTGCTTCTATGCAAAAAAAAAATATCTTATTAGTGAAATAAAGAAATAAAATATTGTTTTGTATGAGGTTCTAAAAATGGCATTTATTAAAAAAAATAGTTCGCTTCTACCTACTGAATATGTCTTGTCCTTACAAGCTAAAAAATGTGACTAAAAATTCATCTTTTAAAACTTTGCGATTTTTCTGGTCATGGAGAGTGCTATAATTTTTGGATGAATTTTTAAAGTTAATTATTTACTAGCTAAACCCGTCCACGCTTTGCTGTAGCTCTTTCTGAAATGAAATGAATAGAAAAGTAAATAAAGGTAATCTAGCGAACATAGATTCAGCGGGAAAACACATAATTCAATTTAATACAATTCTTTGCGTTTGTGCCGGAAATTAGGAATTTCAACACTTTTTTTTTTTTTAATTTTATTATTATTTTAAATTATTTTTGGAAATTTTATTTTGCTCTATAATTTGGTTACTAAAGGGCGATTTACTCTTTGTTAGGGTGGTGTTACTCCCCTTAGTTAAATTTTGTGCCAGTAGACAGTAGCACCTTTCCCAGAGACCTATAGGATCTTTTGCAGATCTAATACTTTCTTGGCTGCCCGTTTGCATTTTCCCTCGCTTACAGGCACGTCCCAGGCCTGTAACGTTACTTTACTTCATGACTAAAACTGCATACAGCAGCTCTGGACGAGCTGTTACCATTTCTCAGAGGCTAGCTGACCATAGCGTTTACCGTCACGAAAACGTCTTAAGTTTTCTCCTCGAAAAGCACGTCATGGACGCGCGTTCCCAGCGTCGTTGCGTTTTATGCCCCCCCCCCACCCCACCCACTTACTCCACTCCCCCCCCCCCCCCTTTCAGTTCTTAGAATTCGCCCAAGACCAATGACCGGTCATAAACCCCAGCAGACAGCGACCGTCTCCAAGGGCAACTGACATAAAAAATGTGTGTGCCAAGATGGACCGCACATGACATCTAGCGGCAAACTCGCTAACCGCCCAGACAACTTACCCTGTAGGCCGCCAGAGCGCAGCACCTGACTGCCCCTTTATTCCCTTGTTAAAGCAGACGCCTTGGGCGAGTCGATTCTTTTTTATTTCAGACACCTCTCAAAAGGTAGCGCTAAGGTCGGCCAGTGCTACCAACTTCGAGACATCAGTCAGAGTTTTTTTTTATGACGCCCACTCGGGGAACTTCGGAACCTTTCGGTCCGGACGTCCCAGTCCCTCCCCTCCACTTTGATAGAACAGTTACTTTTAATTACGAGACACGGTTCTTCGCGAGACACTTCGCGTCGCGACTGCAGACGGACCTTTTGGCGATTATCGGCGAGTCGACGAGACACTGCAAGACTTCCATTCGGGCGCAATCGACGATGTAGTCGCTTAAATAAGGGATGCTATCCCTATAATCTTCTTTATGTAGTTTAGTCCGTCTGTGTAGTACAAAGAGTAACAGTTATTTTTCTTTTAAATATTTTTTTTTGAAATAATGAAAACATCCGCGCCCAGCCGCGCATTCGCGGGATCCAGTTCCTGGCTGGCGACGCATCGGTAAATAGAAGCCAACTTCCCTGTCTGGTGAGTTAAGATCCGCGACTTTCCTCAACCTCCCCTTAACTTTTCGGGCATTTTCTGCCCCGTATAATGTCTGTGTACAAGTTCTGATCAGTTTTGATTTGGACTGTTCGCAGACAGGGTCCGAGAGCCGGACGCCGAATTGGCATTTTCACCACTCTTCCTCAACAACTCACAGGCGCCCTGGCATCATGTTCCCGCGTGATCTCTGGGAAACGAAGCCCCAACCTCCGGTGCTACTGTGCCTTTCAACCTTTTTTTGATCTTTCCTAAATTACGCCGTCAGACGCAGTTCATCATATAAACATAATTTCTGGACGTTCAGAATACTGGGATGGTTTAAACATATTTGTTTTTTTTTTATTGATTTGTGTATTTTTAAATGAAACCTTTTTATAATTTAACGTCGGGTCGACCCATATTTTTTTTTCTTTCTGAATATACCTGAGATCTGTTTAAGTACATAATTTATATTGTATGTTTATATTTTTTTAATATCTGTTATAAATTTTCCTATAATAAATTTGACGTAATTATATTCAGACGGAATCACACCTTGTTTCTGTTCATTTATAATAAAAATGTGGAACCTTAAAGATCCCCAACACAAGTTGCTGTGGCTATGCTGTGGAATGAAAGGAAAGGAAGAATTTTTTTATTACATAAATAATTTTTTTATTTTAAAACTAATAGATGAACTACATTTTTTTATTTGTCCTTTTTCTGCATAAACATAAAGATCAGATGGTTTACCGACTCTTGAGCATACGACGCCTTATTTCCTGAGAAAAGCATTCGTTTACATAGTTCAAACCGCACACATGCAAAGATTGCCCTTTCAGTTTATTTATAGTTTTAGCGAACGTAAGGCGTATTGGATATTGAAGGCATTTGAACTCGAATGCTATGTCATTTGGAATGAGTGGTATTCGTGGAAGTAGTACGTCTTCACCTTTAAGAAGTCTTATAAGATTTGTTGCTGCAATTATATGATTTATCATTTTTACCAATCGCATGACACTGCATATCTTTGGCTAATTGATGTTTCGGAGTAATATAATTGGCACACAGAATTTGTGGCGGTAATCCAGTAAAATCGAGTGAATTATGTAATTCTATTGGAAAATTCAATATTTCACTTTGGTTTATAGTAGTGTGTAATAGCCGGAGCTGGCAAAGGCGCCGGCGCGTGGATTGTGATTGTCGGTCAGACATCTTGGATTATGACGTCACGGCGGCCATCTTGAACTCAAAAATTCCTCAAAATTCCTCAAAAATGGCTCAAAATTACTCAAAAATTCCCGTTTTAAGAAAAAAAATCCCGTTTTCGAGAAGAAAATTCCCATTTCGAGAGAAAATTTCCCGTTTTAGTCCATAAAAATACCAGAGGCTGAAAATTCCTAAAACTGGCTTAAGAATCCATGTCCACAGCCTCCGATAAGCCATTTCTAGGAATAAGGATTCCATGACCGCCATCTTGGATTATCACGTCAACGTTGCAATTTCCGTTACGCCCGCCATCTTTAAAATCCGTAACTTTTATGTTAGAAAATCTGGAAAAATTTAAAAATAATTAAAAAAAAATTATTAATAGATTTTGAAGATAATAATAATTTTATAAATTATTACTTAAAAACCACTGTAGCACTTATCGTTATGGTCACCATATTGGATTATATAAATGTTACATGTTTCGTTACGCCCACCATCTTGGTTGAGTACTATGTCATTGTTACATTTTATGTTACGACCACCATATTGGATCCTATTAATGTTGCATGTTTCGTTACGGCCGCCATCATGAAAATCTTTATTTATTAGCCGATTTTAATGAAAAAAAGTTTAAAATTCATCAAAAAATTAACTCATTCGAATTCTGATTGATTATATCGATTCATATCCTTGCTTCGAAACCGGTGAGGGCAAAACAATTAAAAAACAGATCCTTCCTCCACAGAAGCCACCTACAAACTGACCTACCACCAATACCAAGGTATATATCGTCAGCTGGTATGACGTAATGTCCGCCATCTTTTCTTCGTCCGCTGGAGACCATCATCGTCTGCTAGAGTGTGCTGACGTCATGTTAGTATAATTTACTGTTCACCATACCTTTAACCTTGTCTGTTGGCATTGAACTTTGTCATTGACCTTGAACTTTGTCCTGACCCTTGAACTTTGACCTTGTCCTTGAACTTTGTCCTTGTAATTTGACTTTGACCTTGATAAGATCTTGACCTTGAACTTTGACCTTGACCTTGAAATTGGTCCTTGGCTTTGAAATTTGACTTTGACCTTGACGACCATCATGGATCCAACATTTTGTGTTCAGTACATGCTACCAGCAGTTACCGCCTGCTAGTGGTCATTGCCACCATATTGTTTTCGTCTACTGGAGGACACCATCTTGTGTGTACCCGCCTTACCATCATGCTAGTTTTATTCTAACCATATACAGTGCAGTAATCATTTAATATTTCTGAGATGCCCGCCATCTCGAAATTTGGGCGCCATATTTAAATCATGTATTTATTTAGCTAGAAATGTGGGAAAAATTCCAAAATTCAACGAAAAAAACAATTATTAATTTACAAATCGAATCGATCAGTTCCTGTCCATGGTTCGATTCTTGACCAGTGACATTTTTAACTAAATATTAAACATATTTTATATTTTGTTTACAATTACCGTTCGTGGAATTTATTAATCATTGACTCTACGAAAAAAAACTCAAGACAATATACCTGACCAACGAATTTAATACAGTGCCACTATGCATTACATAAAAGTCTAGTTTTTTGATACTTAGATTAACTTTTAAAATTTTCATGTACAAAACCATCCATACACCAAGCGTCATCGGACCACAACACCGGGTCATGAACAATGTCAGACATATAGACCTTGAACATAGTACACACAGGAAAACGGAACGAACACGCAGGAAAAAAGAACGTATACACAGGAAACGGAACGTACACACACAAGAAACAAAACGTACACACAGGAAACGGAACGTACACACAGGAAACGGACGTACACACAGGAAACGGAACGTACACACATAAGAAACAAAACGTACACACAGGAAACGGAACGTACACACAGGAAACGGACGTACACACAGGAAACGGAATGTACACACAGAAAAACGGAATTTACACACAGGAAAACGGAATTTACACGCAGGAAAACGGAATGTACACGCAGGAAAACGCAACGCACACTCAGGAAAACGGAATATAGACGCAGGAAAACGGATCGTACAAACAGGAAAACGGAATGTACACGCAGGAAAATGGAACGTACACACAGGAAACGGAACGTACACACAGGAAACGGAACGTACACACAGGAAACGGAAAGATCACACATACAGTAGCGGAAACACATGCTTAATTGGAAATCAGAATACAAGAAATAAAATGTACTTACCAAATTATAAATAATTAATTAATTTTCAATAGTACACACATGTCAGTTAAACAAAATATTGTATGTAGCCAGCTTTCCGCAGTTCAATAAGTATGGACGATACTTCATCGATATGCGAGTAGTTTCCTCTACGAACAGATGCCGCCATCAGTCTTAGTTGGTCAACCAATATGTTAGGATCGTCCCATGAGGTATAATCAATCTCTTTTGCTACGTTCATCTTCCTTATTTATAATAAATATTATTATCTCCGGTGTCTTCCGTTATATCATCAACCGCAAGGTCACTTTCGTCATCGTGTCAGTGATTATCACAAGCTTGATCAGGATATTTTATTTTATTATGTCATTTCCATCGTTTGATCTCCAGCCGCCATCACAGTCTTCGATCTTGCCTGCTTTAGCTGCTTCAGAACAGTCTTCGATCACGCCACCAGCTTCAGAGTCACTGTAGCAATCAACGTAGAAGGCATCGTCTTCACCCAGATTACCTTAAGAATTCGTTTTCGTTGATGTCGAAGTGTCTTCATAGTCTTCATACTTCCCTTTTACAAAGTATGGTGGATCTACTGAATATCGGATTGTATGTATTCTCACTTTTCACAGTGTTGTTACTTCCATTAGTTTCAGTCTTTTCGAAGCCATCAGGATCCTTCAATTTATGTTCTTCGTACGATCGGGTGAGCTAATACCATCACGCTCAGGACAAGGAAAATTATTGTCGTAACGCAGATCACTCTTCTTTAGTCTAGTGGATCCATCGATGTCCTCTATGCCGAAAGTGGGCTTGGCTTTACAAGTTCCACCATAACTTTTTAAGCTGTCAATTCACGTTAACATCTGATACACCGATTAAAGCTTATCATTTTGCGTAGTGGTTTTTAACACAATCATTCTTCTTATACCGTTCTTTCTCAAGGTAAACACATTGCTACAGTATCTACGCTGATGTTGTTTTGATACAGCTACAGACATCGAATGATCCAGAAGGCACCAATTGCTCCTACAGCCTTTTGTTTCATCAGCATCAATGATATTTGGATAGAATGCTACGAGGTCCCAAGACATCACGTCTACGCGACTACGAGCCATGAAGTTACGAGACTACGAGGATCCAATGCTTCATGACTACGAGACTACGAGCCATGAGGTTACGAGACTATGCGATTACGAGTCTTCAAGGTTACATGATCGCGAGGCTATAGGACTACGTAGCTTCCAGAATGCATGGTTACGAGACTGCATGACTAATTGGCTACGTGGATAAGAAACTTCATGTCTCTAACTGACTACAATAGCAACATTCAGTGGTGAGAGTTTATTTATCTCATGCAAAGGTACTTGTTGCAAGTAGTTTCGCTTTTCATCATATGTCGCCAAGTGTTGATTGCAAGTAAATAATATTTATTTCTTTGCTGCATGAATAATTGGGCGCGTGGATACGAATCTTCATGTCTCTAACTGACTACAATAGCACCATTCAGTGGACTACGTGACTACGAATCTTCAAGTTAACGAGACTACGAAGCTACCGAGCTACGAAGCCTCTAGAAAACGAATTTACGTGACAGCGAGTTTACAGGACTACAAGTCTGCATGAGTACTTGACTACGAAGCTACTCGACTACAAGGCTCCAATTGATGCCTCTGTCTTTGACGGAATTTTCTCTTTTACTACATCTGCACCGTCAGCATTATGTTATAATATTAAAAGGCTACTTGCTTACGTAGCTTCAAGTCTACGAGTCTCCAATGTATAATGACTTCGAGACTACGAGCCATGAGGTAATGAGACTATGCGATTGCGAGTCTTCAAGGTTACGTGATCGCGAACCTATAGGACTACGAAGTTTCCAGGTCACATGGTTACGAGTCAGAATGGCTAAAAGACCGCGTGGCTACGAAACTACATGACTCTAACTAACTACAATAGCACCATTCAGTGGTGAGAGTTTATTTATCTCATACAATGGTACTTGTTGCTATTAGTTCCGCTTTTCAACATCAGATGTCGCCACATGTTGCTTGCAGGTAAATATTATTTATTTCTTTTATGCGGGATGCGGGATGCTCACTATCGATCTCATAAGAAGGATGGCTTCGCTAGTCACCAAGGAGAAGGAAGTTCGTCCTTTCTGCTAATGCTTCACAGATGTCTCATGGTATATTATTTGGCTGTGTATCTGAATAAAATTACCTGTCTTAACCACCTAGTTCAATGCAGTTTGCCTCAAAGCATATTATTTGAATGAGTAATGTTTGTTTATTTTTTGAATTTCACCTGGTAATAATATTTTAAGTGTCAAATTATTAGCAGAATTCACAAATTAAATGTAACTCTGAATAAAATGACATGTCTCATTAGGTAAAAAATCCATCATGCCGAGAGCGGTTTCTCAGAATACAGAGAAGCACTTGAAGAAACCACAGGGATAATCAGAAGCACACGGAGAATACCACCATAATATTGTCAAGAATAATCAGGAGCACTCGGAGAAAACCATAAGATGTCTAGCCAGAAATAATCAGGAGCACATGGAGAGAACCATCATAATATTGACATGGATAATCAGATGCAATCGGAGAAAACCATCACACGTTTTTTTTGATATCATAAAATTACTGGGAAAAAATATTTAATAAAAATAAATAATAAAAAATTTAAAATTAAAAAATTACAAAAATTTAATATTCTGGCTTGTACTAGAACTCTATCTTTGTTTAACAATGAGAAGTTCACAAGCTAGCAGAATCTATTTATTAATTTTTGTGATTTTTTTATTTTTAAATTTTTTTAAATTTATTTTTATTAAATATTTTCCCCTGCTATTTTATGTTATCAAAGAAAACGTGTGGTGGTTTTCTCCCAGTGCATCTATTTATCCATGCCAATATTATGATGGTTTTTCCGTGTGCTCCTGATTATTCCTGGCTAGACATCTTATGGTTTTCTCCGAGTGCTCCTGATTATTCTGGAAAATATTATGGTGGTATTCTCCGTGTGCTACTGATTATCCCTGTGGTTTCTTCAAGTGCTTCTCTCTATTCTGAGATACCGCTCTCTGCATGATGGATTTTTTACCTAATGAGACATGTCATTTTATTCAGAGTTACATTTAATTAGTGAAATTCTGCTAATAAATTGACACTTACAATATTCTTACCAGGTGGAATTAAAAAATAAACAACCATTACTCAGTCAAATAATATGCTTTGAGACAAACTGCATTGAACTAGGTGGTTAAGACAGGTAATTTTATTCAGATACACAGCCAAATAATATACCATGAGACATCTGTGAAGCACTAGCAGAAAGGACGAACTTCCTTCTCCTTGGTGACTAGCGAAGCCATCCTTCTTATGAGATCGATAGTGAGCATCCCGCATCCCGCATAAAAGAAATAAATAATATTTACCTGCAAGCAACATGTGGCGACATCTGATGTTGAAAAGCGGAACTAATAGCAACAAGTACCATTGTATGAGATAAATAAACTCTCACCACTGAATGGTGCTATTGTAGTTAGTTAGAGTCATGTAGTTTCGTAGCCACGCGGTCTTTTAGCCATTCTGACTCGTAACCATGTGACCTGGAAACTTCGTAGTCCTATAGGTTCGCGATCACGTAACCTTGAAGACTCGCAATCGCATAGTCTCATTACCTCATGGCTCGTAGTCTCGAAGTCATTATACATTGGAGACTCGTAGACTTGAAGCTACGTAAGCAAGTAGCCTTTTAATATTATAACATAATGCTGACGGTGCAGATGTAGTAAAAGAGAAAATTCCGTCAAAGACAGAGGCATCAATTGGAGCCTTGTAGTCGAGTAGCTTCGTATTCAAGTACTCATGCAGACTTGTAGTCCTGTTAACTCGCTGTCACGTAAATTCGTTTTCTAGAGGCTTTGTAGCTCGGTAGCTTCGCAGTCTCGTTAACTTGAAGATTCGTAGTCACGTAGTCCACTGAATGGTGCTATTGTAGTCAGTTAGAGACATGAAGTTTCGTATTCACGCGCCCAATTAGTCATGCAGCAAAGAAATAAATATGATTTACCTGCAATCAACACTTGGCGACATATGATGAAAAGCGAAACTACTTGCAACAAGTACCTTTGCATGAGATAAATTAACTCTCACCACTGAATGATGCTATTGTAGTCGGTTAGAGACATGAAGTTTCGTAGCCACGCGGCCAATTAGTCATGCAGTCTCGTAACCATGCATTCTGGAAGCTACGTAGTCCTATAGCCTCGCGATCACATAACCTTTAAGACTCGAAATCGCATAGTCTCGTAACCTCATGGCTCGTAGTCTCGTAGTCATAAAGCACTGGAGCCTCGTAGTTTCCTAACCTCATGGGTCCTAGTCGCGTAGTTATGATGTCTTGGGACCTCGTAGCATTCTATCCAAATATCATTGATGCTGATGAAACAAAAGGCTGTAGGAGCAATTGGTGCCTTCTGGATCATTCGATGTCTGTAGCTGTATCAAAACTACATCAGCGTAGAAACTGTAGCAATGTGTTTACCTTGAGAAAGAACGGTATGAGAAGAATGATTGTGTTAAAAACCACTACGCAAAATTATAAGCTGTAATCGGTGTATCAGGTGTTAATGTGAATTGACAGCTTAAAAAGTTATGGTGGAACATGTAAAGCCAAGCCCACTTACGCCATAGAGGACATCGATGGATCCACTAGACTAAAGAAGAGTGATCTGCGTTACGACAATAATTTTCCTTGTCCTGAGCATGATGGTATTAGCTCACCCGATCGTACGAAGAACATAAATTGAAGGATGCTGAAAAGACTGAAACTAATGGAAGTAACAACACCGTGAAAAGTGAGAATACATACAAGCCGATATTCAGTAGAGCCACCATACTTTGTAAAAGGGAAGTATGAAGACTATGAAGACACTTTGACATCAACGAAAACGAATTCTTAAGGTAATCTGGGTGAAGATGCCTTCTGCGGTGATTGCTACAGTGACTCTGAAGCTGGTGGCGTGATCGAAGACTGTGCTGAAGCAGCTAAAGCAGGCAAGATCGAAGACCGTGATGGCGGCTGGAGATCAAACGATGGAAATGACATAATAAAATAAAATATCCTGATCAAGCTTGTGATAATCACTGACACGATGACGAAAGTGACCTTGCGGTTGATGATAAAACGGAAGACACCGGAGATAGTAATATTTATTATAAACGTACAAGGAAGATGAACGTAGCAGAAGAGATTGATTATACCTCATGGGACGATCCTAACATATTGGTTGACCAACTAAGACTGATGGTGGCATATGTTCGTAGAGGAAACTACTCGCATATCGATGAAGTATCGTCCATACTTAAAGAACTGTGGAAAGCTGGCTACATAAAATAATTTAACTGACGTGTGTACTATTGAAAAATAAATGAATTATTTATATTTTGAAAAGTATATTTTATTTCTTGTATTCTGATTTCCAAATAAGCATGTGTTTCCGCTACTGTATGTGTGATCATTCCGTTTCCTGTGTGTACGTTTCGTTTCTTGTGTGTACATTCCGTTTCCTGTGTGTACATGTCGTTTCCTGTGAATACGATCCGTTTCATGTGTGTACGTTCCGTTTTCCTGTGTGTACGTTCCGTTTCCTGTGTGCCATTCCGTTTTCCTGCGTGTGCGTTCCGTTTTCCTGCGTGTATATTCCGTTTTCCTGTGTGTACATTCCATTTTCCTGTGTGTAAATTCCGTTTTACTGTGTGTACGTTCCGTTTTCCTGTGTGTACGTTCCGTTTCCTGTGTGCCATTCCGTTTTCCTGCGTGTGCGTTCCGTTTTCCTGCGTGTACATTCCGTTTTCCTGTGTGTACATTCCATTTTCCTGTGTGTAAATTCCGTTTTACTGTGTGTACATTCCGTTTCCTGTGTGTACGTACCGTTTTCTGTGTGTACGTACCGTTTCCTGTGTGTACGTTCCGTTTCCTGTGTGTACGTTCCGTTTTCCTGTGTGTACTATGTTCAAGGTCTATATGTCTGACATTGTTCATGACCCGATCTTGCGGTCCGATGACGCTTGGTGTATGGATGGTTTTGTACATAAACATTTAAAAGGTTAATCTAAGTATCAAAAAACTAGACTTTCATGTAATGCATAGCCACTGTATTTAATTAGTTGGTCAGTTATATTGTCTTGAGTTGTTTTTCGTAGAGTGAATGATTAATAAATTCCACAGACGGTGATGGAAAACAAAATAAAAAAAATGTTTAATATTTAGTTACAACTGTCACTGGTCAAGAATCGAACCGTGGACAGTAACTGATCGATTCGATTTACAAATTTATAATTGATTTTTTCGGTGAATTTTTGAGGTTTTCCCACATTTCAAGCTAAATTATTACATTATTTCAATATGGCGCCCAAATTTCCAGATGGCGGGCATTTCAGTAATAATAAATGATTACTGCACTGTATATGGTTAGAATAAAACTAGCATGATGGTAAGACGGGTACACACAAGATGGTGTCCTCCAGCAGACGAAAACAATATGGTGGCAATGTCCACTAGCATGCGGTAGCTCCTGGTAGCATGTACTGAACATAAAATGTTGGTTCCATGATGGTCATCAAGGTTAAAGTCAAATTTAAAGGCCAAGGACAAATTTCAAGGTCAAGTTCAATGTTCAAAGTCAAGGTCAAAATTCAAGGTCAAGGACAAATTACAAGGTCAAGGTCAAAGTTCAAGGACAAGGTCAAAGTTCAAGGGTAAGGACTAAGTTCAAGGTCAATGACAAAGTTCAATGCCAATAGACAAGGTTAAAGGTATGGTGAACAGTAAATTATACTTACATGACGACAGCACACTCTTGCAGACGAAAACAGGATAATGGTCTCCAGCGGACGAAGACAAGATGGCGGACATGATGTCATACCATCTGACGATATATACCTTGGTATTGGTGGTAGGTCAGTCTGTAGGTGGCTTCTGTGGAGGAAGGGTCTGTTTTTTTTATTATATTGCCCTCACCGGTTTCGAACCAAGGACGGGAATCGATATAATCAATCAGAATTTTAATAAGTTATTTTTTTTCATTAAAATCGGATAATAAATAAAGATTTTCAAGATGGCGGCCGTAACGAAACATGCAACATTAATAGGATCCAATATGGTTGTCGTAACTTAAGTGTAACGATGACATAGTACTCAACCAAGCTGGCGGGCGTAACGAAACCTGTAACATTTATATAATCCAAAATGGCGACCATAACGATAAGTGCAACAATGATTTTTAAGTAATATTTTATTAAATTTTGATATTTTAATTCTATTAACTTTTTTTTTTCAATTATTATTACATTTTTTCCAGATTTTCTAACATAAAAGTTACGGATTTTAAAGATGGCGGGCGTAACGGAAATTGCAACGTTGACCTAATAATCCAAGATGGCTGTCATGGAATCCTTATTCATAGAAATGGCTTATCGGAGGTTGTAGACATGGATTCTTAAGCTAGTTTTAGGAATTTTCAGTCTCTGGTATTTTTATGGACTAAAAGGGGAAATTTTTTCTTAAACTGGAAATTTTTGAGTCATTTTGATTCATTTTTGAGGAATTTTGAGGAATTTTTGGGTCCAAAATGGCCGCCGTGACGTCACAATCCAAGATGGCTGACCGACAATCACAATCCACGCGCCGGCGCCTCTGCCAGCTCCGGCTATTACACACTACTGTTTATCATAGAGTCACTGTTTTGTCACTGTTTTACCTGCAATTGTGTTTAGAATTATATTTTAAATTTTGTTTATGTCGACATTTTTAGCCACTTAACCATGCTTGATTTCGATAATTTGTTTCGATGCTTTAGAAAACTTTACCTGTTAACGCTTGTTTTGAATTCATGACATTGAAAAAATTAAATTGAAACGGTGATTTTTCCTGTTTCTGGATTTTTAGGTACATTGTCGTTACCGACCTCAAGTAACTGTCTTAAAATATGTCTGCTATTGGATCGGTTTGAAGCTTAACTCTCATATATTTTTAAAGCATTTTTTTTACTGTGTTCCAAAAAGTTAAATATTTAAAACAGACATACAATTCGTCGACAGGTGTTGAGCTAGGTATAACTAAAAGCGTTTACCGGAAGTCACAGGATAGTAACACCAATGCTCTACCAAATTGAACCTATTTATTTCTATAGTCTTTCAATGTATCGTCTAGTGCTTCGAAAGACTTCTTTTGAGCCAAGTCGCATAACGCGTACTATGTCAAGCGAAACAAAACACGGTAGTAAAAGTCTATTTTTCTTTCTTTTTTATCGCTCGTTCATTCAAAAGAGAGTATAAACATTCCGTGAACAGTCTTATCACCTTACTCGCTCTACTTTCCAGAGACAATTGATTTTATACTACATATTAGAAGAATGTAAATAAAATTATAAAAATTCTATTTAAAAACGTATATTATTTTTTTACCAAAACTATCAGACCCTTATATGTTTATTTCAAACAGAACACCATAAAATTCAAATTAATACTCCTTACTTTTAAACTGACAAAATTCCTGGAAAATTTTCCAATTTTTTGAAGTGAAAACTTCTATAGGAAGTTTTGGATAGGGAGTAAATTCATGTAAGTCGTCATCGACATGGTCACGTGACGTGTTAACGATAACACTATATCTTTTAAAATTGTGTTTTTGTTAAATTTTTATTTTCAATCTTAAGTAAACGATTACTGTGCAGTAAAAAGTGAGTATATATTATATTAATATTCTCGAAAAATATACTTATAATTTGAATAACAAAGAAACGGAGTCTTTTTAGCAATATAACCTAAAAATTAAGATTATATTTTTTTTATTTTTAATACCTACATTTATTATGCAAAGCGTATTTTATAGTTATTTAGGAGTTATATTACTTACGTGATGAAACAAATTTGTTGTGTGATAATATTTTTTTCGTAAAAATTGCGAATAAGTCTCTGATTTTTATCAAAAAATATTTTCTTATGTTACACAATTATATTTTACAAAGGTAATATTTCTTATTTCAAAATATATTTGTATTTTCTTAATTCGATTATTTATATTAAAAATAGTTCCTTCTATTATTATTATTAATTTTATAATTTGAATTTTAAGGGAAAAAAATTGGTGTACATTATATTGTTATTCTCTCTAAATTTATATTTTTAATATTTTTTTAGGTTCTTGATTCTGTGTGCAAATCGTTAAAGATGTCTTCAGACGACAGAAAAAATAAAATTGAAAATAACAACTGTTTGTTTATAGTTTTAAGTTTACATTTATGTCGGCAGTTCTCAAGACAGCTTTTTTTTTAACTTCTACTATAAAAACACTTGTGTATTGAAAAGCAACGGTGTGTCAAAATTTTCAAGTCAGTAGATCTAATACTTTTCGAGTTTTGCGAGTACAAACATATGGCGGCTGAATTTTTATATATTGTTACGACCGCAAAACGACCGCTACACGCGTCAGGTTCGGATCTGGCTGGCGGCCCTGCCAGGCCAATGGCGTCATGCGCAGTGTTAAGTGCATCCACTGACATAAAGCATGCCACGCATGCCTGGCTTGATAACAAGGGTCGTCGCTTCCACCCCCTCCACTCCCTGTGCAAATTCTTCCCTCGGTACTGTTATCTATCGCTGAGCAGATTTGGGAATCCCGCGGTCCGCCACGTGTAGTGGAGTGAACTGGCGACGCTATTTTCGATGTTTCGGTCGTCGCGTCGGGTTGGCCCGGGATGACGCGACGCATCACAGCTGCTCTCGTCGGTTCTTTAAAGAAGACCCATTAGTACTAAGCAGCGACGCCGGCCTCCGCGGCAGTTTTGAGCGAGTTCGGAGAGTTCGGGAGCCCACGAGTGAAAGGAAGTGGCACACTGGCGAAGAGGGTGAGAGACTCTCTCGAGAGTGGCGCGACGCGGAGCGACGGGATCGTGAGAGTGCGGTGACTGAGTGGCGCGAGACTGTGTATGAGGACAGGCGCGAGATAAGGGGCGAATCACTGTTGTGCCTAGCTCAGGTGAGGAGTGCGAACTGTGGAACTTGACAAACATTGGGTGACTTGAGAATAAACATTTTTAAGTGACAGTGATTTGTGATCGGTAATTTTAGGTACAATAATTTATTGTAAATGTAAATTTGTGTAATTAATAAAACTGTTATAGCTTAGTTGGGCTATCCCTTATCTACACAATAGTACTACTCACATAAGTCGTTACAATATATATATATATAGATTATAACATAACTTCTCTTCTATAATTACATTTGAAAAAATTCTTTAACATAACCTTACAATTGTAGAGGACTTCCTGCGGCTGGGGCACGCCGTTAGCTGCAGCGTGTTTAACCATAGGGTTACATACCTCCAACTGCACATGCGCTAGCATTATGTTGCTACACGTGAGTCCGCGCGAGATATGCACCTCTATGGTTGCGGCATCTCTGCATCTGACCGCGTGCGTTTTTTTTATATGAAAGTATTAAAGTGAAGTTGTGTTATACTTCTTTAGGCACTATATGAAAATATTATGAGGATGACTTTGTTAGATGCGTGCGCAGCATGCAATGAAATAATCATACAATGAAAAATAGGCTACATAAAAATTACATATATGCTTTTAAATTGTATACTTTAGTAATTAATATTGAATGATGGTCAAAACAAATTATTTTAACAGCATGGAAAGAAAATAAATAAGAAGTAATAAATATGAGTTTAATTCACACCATTTTATATCCACATTTCCATGTCTCTTCGGTGTAACTTTATTTCTTCCTGATATTCATTTCCTTAATGATTGCATTACAATGGCATATTTGTTTACAGATATTTTATATTTTATTATTAATTTTTAATAATTTATTTTCGCAATAAAACGTTACAAGTATATCTCACGGATAATGGATTAATGCTTACTTATAAGACTTATTCTAATAATTTTGAGACGTACTCGCGCAGCTATCTACCAAACCCTGTCAATCGCAAATTCCGGCTGTATTGCTGAGTAAATTTAGTATTACAATACTTTATATAATATAGTTAGGTTTAAACATCATATTTTATATTCTGATGAATACGTGAATTTTTCTTTTGCTTGAAGTTACAAGATAACAACATTCGTAAATACAGGTTGTGCCGGAAATCAGGAATTTCGACACTTTTTTTGTAAATTTATTATAATTTTTAATTATTTTTGGAAATTTTATTTTTCTTATAATTTAGTTACAGTAGGATGATTTACACTTTGTTAGGCTGGTGTACGCCACGTAGTTAAACTTTGCGGCAGTGGACCGAGGCACTTTTTCTCAAGGATCAATCTGAGCTTTTGCTAGTCTAATGTAGTCGTTAGCAACCCGGTCGAAATTTCTCCCGCCTGCAATGACGTCCCGGGTTTGTAACATTACTTCCCTTAATGATTAAAATCGCTTCTGGCCGGAAAGCTGCTACTTCTCAGAGACCCGCTGAGAGTAGCGAGTCTCGGCACGAACGAGTATCCCGTGGACCCTCGTTCCCAGCGTCGTTGGGTTTTTATCCCCCCCTCTTAGTTCTGAGAAATTAGCCCAGGATCATTGCCCTGTGTTGAACCCCGCCAAGGCGGTGGTCTACTCCAAGGACATTCTCCCTTGTCCTACAGGACCACCCACGACATCTAGCGGCAGAAACTGTAACGTCTTCTGTTGGCGCCAGCTCGTGGAGCTGACCCCCGCGTCACCTGTGGGTGAGCTTGCTAACTCCCCAGTTTAGGTCCCCTTAAGGCCACCAGAGTGCACCACCAGCTACGCCATAAGACCCTATGCTTCCTCCTCGCGGCCTGTAATAGTCGATTTTATGTTGCTTTCTGTGCCCACCAGTATAGAGAGTGGTAGTCGCTCTTCGGCGCGAACAACTGAAGTCGTGGTTACGATCACTCGGGCACCTCCGCATGTTTTCGGCCCTGAGCCGAACCTTCCCCCTCTTCTTCCCTAGGGCCGACCGCCCGATTTAATTAGGAGTTTTGTCCGCCACGGCGGCACTTGGTACTTGGACATTGGCTGATATCCGCGTTGTAGGTCGGGCAGAACTTCTCTCTCTCTTGTCGCGGCTATGACGGAAACGCCTTTTATTGAGAATGTAGTCAGCTGCCTTAAGGGATGTGTTCCCAGTTGTACAGTAGCCAGTCAGAAGTAGGGATTATAAAAAAATCATGTTTTAGTTAAATTTTATTAATTTTTTTTTATTTTTCTAAATTACTATTTCGGTCGCGTCATCCGCGCTATTCTCGTTCCGCACCATTTGGATGTTGGCGCGAGACATCTCCTGAGCCCTGGAGCTACACCCTGTTTGGTGAGTTATTCCGATCTTTTTCCTCCCCGAATTCCCGTTTGTTGGCCTTCGCGCCGACTGTGTTTGACTGTCTGGAAGCAGGTCTAATTCTTTTGGAATTTGACTTGTGTTTCATACAGGGTCCAAATGCTGGGGGGACGAATTTGCTCCCAGAATTTTATTCGGGACCTCGAGCTCCGAGTCCCCTTAAGAAGAGCTTTCCTCCCGCCCCGACGTCATCCTTTGAAGACCCGGGTGATATTAAAAATATATTTCCCCCTTACATACGATGACTAAGTGAATAAATTGCATACCAACGACCAGTGACTTAAGAACTTAATCGACGAGAATATGTAAAATCAATGGTAATATTATCTTTGTAGTCAATCAAAGGATCTAATAGGGTGGAATATTTAATTTTTTTTGTTTCTGTGATGATTTGTAATTAATATAACATAACGTGTTATTAATGATATCGGGCCGGCTCTCCTACTTGTCATGTGTTAATTTCTTTAATTGTTATACCAAAACAAAGAAAAAATGATTTAATTTACCATTCTAAATAAAACAGGGAACCTGTAGACCAAGCTAATTATGTGGTGTTTATTTATTATATACCTTATTCTATTTAACGATCCACTAGCTCCCAAGTTGCTTGTGTGCAGGGAGTTTAAATTTGTCTTGTTCACCACCTCGTGCCCCCTCTGGTAAATAACTTTATTTTTCTTTATATTTTGCCCAGCAGTTTCCAAGGTTTTTTTTTTTTCTTATTAAATTAAAATAATTTAATTTTGAGGCACGAGGGGCGTTTCAAGGTAAACGTGATATGTATGATTTTAGTGTAAAAAAAATTTATAAATCACACTAAGATTAACAAACAAATTTTAATGAAAGTATTAAAAAACTTGAATAACATAAGTAAGTGGAATGTATTGCAACTGTCTCTTAAAATCAAAGGTTCGAGTAGAATGGCCACCCCATGGGGAGCCCAAGAAAAGAAACGGGCTCCCCATTTGGAAGCCACCTGGAAAGTTTTTTTTCTGTTCCACCCACCGTTTTTTTGGTAGCCTGACTTGTTGCAAGGGATTGTATTCATACCAGAAAAATGCCACCATTTTATCTGGACAATCCGCCTTGGAGGAGCTGGGGCGCGAACCCGGGTCCTACAAGTCAGAAGGCAGGCACTCTACCCCAGAACCAGAGTTGTAGAGTGGATACTTGCACTCTTCTTAACACTGACTTGATGTTATTCCACGAGTTTACTGCAGTTTCGTGTGTCATTAACACGTGCAGTAACATCTAACCTCGGTAACGAAAAAATTTATGTATTCATATGTTCTTCATTCAGCATGAATTATGTAATTTCATAACAGTGAAATATAAATTGTAAAACTAGTCTGGCAATATTTTTAGTCGATTTTCTGCAAACAAACTTACAATCCTGCAGTACAATAATTATATAGAACTACCTATAGACCAGTAAAGAAATATGTGAAAAGCTGGCACTGTCGGTAAAGTTATTTTGAAATAAATGTTATATATTTAAAGAATGTGTTGCGTTAAAATATGTTTGTACTTATAAGCATGAAGTTATTGTATAACATTTTATTTATTTGGTTTTAAATCCACAGAAAAGTTAAGCTTGTTATATCAGTTTTGGCTTTTCTTTTGTTTTACCGTGCTTAATATGCGCAGCTAATACTGGAAAGATATTCAAACAATAGTTTGCAAATAGACATTTTCAAAATCTTAAAGTACTTAATCAATGAAAGTGTTGGAGATGTCAAACTAAAACATACATTTCATACCGACATTACCGGAATTTTAGATAATGATAGTAGGTTAAATCGATCAGTTTTTGAAGTCTAAAAATTTAGATGGCACAAGTTTTGTGAGATTTGCTTACTTATTTAGAAATATTCACATTATTTAAATACAACTATTTTTTATTGGAACTTGCAGTACTCCTGAATACAGAATTCTTGGTATTAGCTTACCTCAGGGTTAAGCAGAAGCATAAATGTTTTATTTGATGTAATGAAACCCTCATAAACTTAATTAAATCAAGGGTATTATTAAACACGAACTTCTTTGAGTACACAAATACAGAAAGTTTTTATTTAATATTTGTGCGCATATCAGTGCCATCGATTTTTAATTATTTGTAATTTTAATTGTAACATAATTGGAATTCGGTGTTTTTATTTTGGATGTGTAATATTTCTACGTGTAATAGAATAAAACATGTATTATGTTTGAACTGTTACAGTATCAAAAGTTCATTTAATGATTGTGTTTGTTTATTTTCATCCAAAAAATATTTTGTACAAAAAAAATATCCTACAACAAAAGATTTCACTTTTCTTATAATTTTATTGTTTTAAATTATTATGTTGGAACTTTTCCTTCAGTTCAAGAACTTAAGTAGATATAATAATTTCATTATGAAATTAAATTCTCTTTACATAGTACACTTGATATTTTGAGATTATTACGATATAATATATTATTTTATTTTATATACTTTTTTTTGCAAACGTACGGGTTTCAAATACCAAATATTTTTTTTTACTTTTTTTAAGTGGTTCTTTCAATTGGGGAGATTGATTATTTATATATATATATATACATAATTTAGGACATACACCATTGCTGATTATAATGTATGTCAAAATAAATCTCAATAACAGACAAGAAAGATAAATGTGCAAACATACAGAAAACAAGCTAAACTCAGGGAACATCAAAACATTTAAAACATAGACAGAAAATTATGTAGAATGAATTGGTAAAAAAAAATGACGGACGCAGTGGGTTAACAACGACAAAAAATACTTTGAAAAACTCACAGAATTGATTTTTCAGTACTTTTACAAAATATTATATTGGAAAACAGTTGACAATGAATAGTTTGCAATACTAAACGAAAGATATTATAACTTTGTACACCACGTAGCCTTGGTTATTTTTGCACATCTGAAATACGGTTTATCGCGGTGTAACTGAGTATTTCCTACAAAAATAAACTAATAATTGTATACTTCAATTAATGTGTACATTTGGCAAATTTATTTTTTAACCATGTAAAAGAAAAATCGATCAAACATTCGATAATTTGGCTTCCTTTTGTTTAACCGTGCATAATATGCGCAGTTAATACTGGAGAACTATTCACACAAGGGTTTACAAATAACTTTTAAATATTGGAGGTACTGAAGCAACACAAAAAATAACTGGTAAGACGTTTTTGTAGTGATACATTTATTTTCATGTTTATGAACAAATTAACAAATATGTGAGTTTACATGAATATTTATGTTCCATTTACAAAGATAATTTACGGTGCACAACGGCCAACAGAATTACCCAACGATGAAACTTAACCCATAAAAATTTAGAAAAATAAAACAGCGGTTATATAGAGACACACAGGTGAACCAAGCGATGTTACAAACCAGTGACGACAGCACAGAACACCGTAAGCAACAGTTCAGCGACAAAACAGATATTTTGAAAACCACAACGATGGTAGCACAGAATAACACAGTATGTATTACCCAAGACAACAGTTTTGACGTTTCTCATGACATACAGTTTATTAAGTAATAGTGTATGACTGAAACTATATTTTTTAATTTATTTACCTATTATTAAAAATTTTGTTTTCGGTTAAAATTTTACTCAATGAACTACACTTTTTTTGAAATTCACATGGATACTGACTTTATTTAAACAGATTTGTATTTTGTTTTGTTTTATGTGCATATTTGTTTACACTTATATTAAAAGGGCACAGGTATAACTGCAGAGAAGCTTACTCAAAAGAGTAACCTGTATCTGTAACAATAAGTGTCAATAACGTAGTAAAAAAAGTGAGGGGACAGGGTTGGCCAGATTTCTTAAGATAAAAAAATTTTATTTTAAAAAAATTCAATGGCATGAGTTTCAAAAGCACTTAAGGGATAGTCAAATGGCCTAAGAATGTATTTTCAAGCATAATATTTGTAAAAGAGTTTTCGGAGGAGTGACTGGCATTTGTCCTTCCCTTCCACAAAAACTGTTTACACCCATGGTAAATGTGTAAACAAAATCACATGTAGTTACACGCACTACAAGGCGATATACTCAAGAGACGTGAATTAAATTTTTCGTGACTGTAATTTTTATAGGTGTACTTATAATATTAAATTTCAATAATTTTTCAAGACATGTGATGATAGCCTACAAGGAGTATTGCCTGAATCTGTGTATTTGTAATGTTATGCAATGATAGTACACTCACGCTTGTAGCATGATGAAGATGAGAAAAGATACATGATCGACATTTATGTACCGAGTCGCAAGACACTATATTAGTATCCCAGAGAACACTGGTTCAAATCCCGACTGGCCATCGTCATATCGGATTAAAGTTTTAAAATTAACAGCGAAACAAACGGGTAACAGAAGAGGAGAAATAGTCTGTATCATATTTCTTTAACATTTTCCTAACTATATAAGCTTCGGCCTGAGACGCATTTAAGAGTCTTCCCTACCTATACCTGCCATATAGATACACTTAGTTTTAATTTAGGTAAGGAAAAAAATTCTGTTCAGTGTTTCTCGCGACTCAGACTTGTTAGCGCGGTGATTCTTGTGTTTGTGTATAGAGAACCGACAACACTGCGCAATAAAGATTGTACGTTCACCAAAAAACATTTTATTTTGATGCTATGCCATCGGTATCTCATTGATCATATCTTAGGCCAACGTTAAAAATTTAAGTTGAATATTAATGGACATGAATAGTAGGCTACAATTTAGTGTCTGTTTTGAATTAAAATATTAGTTGCGTAGACAATGTCTCGTTTTTATTATTTTTATTTTAATCCATTACACTAAAAGCGACTCGCTAACATAGAAGTTTCACATGAAACCAACGGCCGTGAGTCTCAATACAACCCCACCGATATTTCCTAGAAAATTAGTGGGATTGTTCCCTATTGTAGGTCATGGCTAATTCCTTTCATATTGTCGCTCTACTGTGGCGTTGTATTTTGTCGTCTGCATTGACCTCGAAATTAATACGTTTACGGACAAGCAAGCATTTCATTATAAGAAGAAAAATAATATCGGATATTTGCTATTCTCCTGGTAAACAAATATAACAATGATTTCAAGGCTTTCATAAATTAAAATTATGAAAATATTTCGTAGTCATTGACGCAGTTCCAATATAGGCCTTCTGACTCAAGTACCTACTAAATCAATAAAACTTAAACAGCAAACATGAATCGCACTATTCCGTATTCACATTTGTGATTGTTTTGATCTATTCTTAATGGCAATTCTTTTTCTGTACATCTATATTTTAAATTACTTTTTTAATGGTTTTCACAGCACATGCTAAAAACATAATACTGGAATCACAATACCATGTAACAGCCCTGAGATTACAAAAACAACACCACGGCCATTAAGAAGTAAGGTCATAGTGAAGTCAGCCCACGAAAAGTGAACCTAACAACCCATCTGAAACATAATGTGGGTATTATTAAATATGTAGTAACGAATCTTTTTTTTTTGTGAAATAATTCATGCTTAAGTTTAGTTTATCGTTCTTTTGATAGACATGACGGAAAATAAACTCAATTGAATTACCACCTCAGTACATAGATGACTAGCCTATACACAGGAAGGTGATAATCTGTCGTGTCATTTCATTCATATAATATAAAGCATGCAATATTTTACGTACTTAACCGTCGGTTGTCAGGTAATGGTGATTTTCGGGGACTAAATTGCATTTCATTTCAACTAGTGACCCGGAGTTAAAACATTAATTAGAATCACAAGACCTTGTATGTTACATATCTATTCAAATTATTTCTAAAAAGTAGTATAGGAATGACGGTCCTGCGGCAGGCTTTAAGGCTGTGGAGCTGTGTGTCCTATCCGCCATCTTGGATTGTGACATCAAGGCGGCCATAACGTAAGATGGGACATAACGTAACGGGACATAAAGTAACGGGACAAGTAGATCACGGCAGCCATCTTGGATTCGCCATCTTGGATCCGCCATTTTGGATGACGTCATTTTGTTTTCTCGAACATTCCGCCATTTTGTTTTCCGCCATATTGGATGATGACGTCACTGTTGCAATTTCCGTTACGGCCGCCATCTTTAACTTTATTATTTATTATCCGATTTTAATAAAAAAAAATTTAAAAATTATAAAAAAATTTAAATAATATAAATTTAATAAAATATTTATAAAAAACAAACATTAACGACACGGAGTTCGGAGCCCTCGGTTCGAACCCGACCAGTGCAAAAATAATTAAAAATGGCTAGCGATCCTTCCCTCACAGTGGACGCTGGCAGACTGACCCCCACCACTTATATCAAAGAATACATATCTTCACCTAGTATGACGTCATGTCCGCTATCTTGAAATTTGGACGCCATCTTGAAAATATTTATTTATTATCCGATTTTAATAAAAAAAATTCCAAAAATCATCAAAAAATTAATGTATTTGAATTCTGTTTGATTATATCGATGTACGTCCTTGGTTCGATTCCCGACGAGAGTAAACGGTCGATCCTTCCTCCATGAAAGCTACCTAGGCTGATCTACCACCACCAGTACCAAGGTATATATCATCAACTGGTATGACATCATGTCCGCCATCTTGTCTTCATCCGCTGGAGACCACCATCTTGTTTTCGTCTGCTAGAGTGTGCCGATAACATGTAGTATAATTATCTGGTCACCATACTTTTGTACTCATCTGTTGACATTGATCATTGACCTTGGCCTTTGACCTTGACCTTGAACTTTGACCTTGACCTTGAAATTTGACCTTGACCTTGAAATTTGACTTTGTCCTTGTCGACCATCATGGAACCAACATTTTATGTTCAGTACATGCTACCAGGAGCGACCACCTGCTGGAGTACACCATATTGTGCGTGTACTCGTATTATAGAGTACATTTCCATCGGGTTAATTTTATTCTAACCCGCTACAGTACAGTTATCATTTATTACTGTGACACACGCCATCTTGAAATTTGGATGACATCTTGAAAATCCGTAATTTTAATGCTAGAGATTCGGGAAAAAGTTCAAAATTCATTAAATAATTCACTCATTAAAGTAATGATTGATTATGTAACACCCCTCGTGCCTCAAAATTGAATTATTTTGAATTAATTAAAACGAGCCTTGGAAACTTGCTGGATAAAAAAAATAAGTTAAATAAATTGATTTACCAGAGGCGACACGAGGTGGGGAACAAACAAAATTTAGGAGCTTCCTGTAACAAGCAAGGAGGAAGTTGCTGGATCGTTAAAATTAATAAATAAAAACTACACGATTAACTTGATCTATAGTTTCCCTGTTTTATTTGCCCTGATGAATTATCTTGTTTCAATTATTTTACATACAAAAGGTTTTAACAAGTTTCAAAGATTAACAAAAGAAAAACGAATATGGGGCCGGCCCGCGAATATTTAAAACAAGTTACATTCTTAGTTTGAAATATAAACATTTGCATTATGAGTTTCACACCCAAAGTTGGATGGATCCGATGATTACATTGATAATTAGTTCTATTCGTTCTACATTTTCTTGAGAAAAACACTGGTCGCTGGTAAGTTGGTCATCCGCTTAAGATAGTTCGTAGCTAGGTAAGGGGGAAATTTTGAATTTACATTACCACCCGGGGTCTTCAAACGATCATGTCGGGTTGTAGAAACGTTTCTTCTAATGTGACCCACGGAACAGGAGGGGAAGGGCCACGAGATGGGAGCAATAAGTCTCTCCCTGTCATCGACCCTGTCTGCAACAGTCCAAATCAAAACTGATTAGAACTTGTTTACAGGCAGTCTATGGGGCAGAAAATGCCCAAAAAAAATTTAAGGGAAAAAAAAAAGGGGGGGGGGGGTCGCGAACTATCACTCACCAAAACAGGGGAGTTGCCCAGCATGCTGCAGTCGTGGAGTCAGCCAGGATCTGGAGCTCGCGAATTGCGCGGCAGTACGCGGATGATTTCTTCATGATAAAATTTAAAAGAAAAAAAAAATTTGAAGGCAAATAATTAAACTATGCAGACAGACTAATCTACTAGGATTGACTTGAGGGATAGCATCCCTTATACAAAGCGACTACATAGTCGTTAGCGGTCGGATGAAGTCTTGCCGATTCGCCGATACTCGATGGAGATCTGTCTGCAGACGCGACGCGAGTTGATCTATGTTGCGGCAAAACGCGTCTCGTAATTAAAAGTAGCCGCCGGCGCTTACAGGTGGAGGGGAGGTCTGGGCCTCCGAAAGATTCCGAACTTGCCCGAATGCGGGCGGAAAAAACTCTGGCAGGAGTTTTGAAGTTGGCATCACTGGGCGACAGTAGAGAACTCTGTCGGAGGGGTCTGAGTTGAAAACAATCGACTCGCGCACGGCGTCCATATAACTCAAGGGAAAGCAGGTGCTGCTCTCTGGCGCCCTAGAGGGTAGGGAAGCGGAGAAGTTCGCGACTTGGTCGTTAGGTAGCGCCTGCGATCAGTTTTGGCCCACTCGCTTTTGCGAGAAGACCTTGAGAACGGTCACGGTTGACCAGGGGGTTACGACCGGTCATTGGTCTTACTTGGAACTGAGAAGGGGGGGGGGGGGGTGAGGGTTTAATGCAACGCTGCTGGGACTCCACATCCCGTCGTGGCTGCAGAGGAGCGAACATAACACTAATACGTGATGAAAAAGACCAATCTCACCTCGTCCCTGAGAACTGGTCGCCTGCAGGCTACAGGCTTGTCTTTGCAGTTAGGGTCACAAAGAGAAATGATATTACAGGCTTGAGGCGTGACTGAAGGCAGGGAAACGGTAAGCCGTCTGCCAGTCAGGGATTAGGCCAGCAAAATATCCGATACGCCGATGGGAAAGGGGCTTCAGAGCACTGAGACAAAGTTTAACTCAGAGGAGTACACCAGACTAACAAATTAAAATCACACTCTAGTAGAGCAAATAAAATTTCCACACAAAAATTTAAAATCACAATAAAAATTTAAAATATATCGTGTCGAATTTACTAATTAACGGCACATACTCCCCCGCTTGAATGCAGAGCATATAGGGAAAATAAAAAAAGCCACACTTACACTGCTCAGTAGAACTAGTACCAGGTCCGCCTGTATCCTACTACTTACAAATAATAATTTTGATAAAATGAAGTTGTATTATAATTAATTAAATTACCCTTAACGGTGAATTATGTCATGAGGAAAGCTGATCTCAGATGTTGGGGATGGTGTCACGTGACAAATACTCTAAACATGGGCGCTGTGAGGCGGGCCTAAAACACTGGGCCGGAACCGGAACTTGGTCCGTCGAGGGCCAGTAAAGAAAGGTGGGGGGTTTGTGTACCCCTGAAAATAATGAAAGTGGGAATGTAAACCCCTGTACAATACTCTTTCCATAAGAAGCCGAAGGCATTGGGACTTAGCCCTGCACAGTCAGGCGATGGAGAGGACAGTCAAATTTGCTGCTTGCTCGAAGGCGAAACAGAGACTCAGTCCCAGAGTGACACATGGCCTAAGGGTGGTATTCCCTTGGCGGAATTTAAAATGATTGGGGATGAAAACCCCAAAAGATCAACAATCCGTAGGGAAGCATGAATTTAAAAAATATTAAATATTCGATAAATTAAGAAATTTCAGCGCATACCACTCTGATGTTTATTATTAACTAATATTTATTATTTAAATGTATTCTGCAAACAAAACGATAAATTAACGACTCTTCGCACTCAAATTTAAATTATTTAAAGAAATGTAAAATGCAATAAACCAACAATTATAAATCAAAAAGGGATAAATTATAATGGAGCGGTTAGATCTTCCATGACTGCTGATAGGTTTCGCACTGCCTGAGAGGGGGTTTGAACATAGGCCGTCCAAAGATGAGTGGTGGGAATGTAACCCAAAGAACACTCGAAAATGGTCATGAGATATTTCACTCAGTGGACCTTGGTCATGGCTCGTTGGCTCAGAGGACCTTAACTTTTGCGCCGCTCGTTGGCTAGCTTGACCTAGCTCCTATTTTAGAAAAACACATAAAAGAAACCAGTTTGCCGTCTGGAAGTCACGTAGCTCTTACTTAAATAAACAATCTCATCGATAATGATGTAAAAGAAATACAACTTTGGGGTAGAATGCAAAAGAAAAAAGAAAAATGGCTAAATGTGACAGCTTCAGTGCTCAGACTCTATGTACGTCACTGTACATCACATTTACGTGCAAGGGAAAATAAAGAAATAAACATGTACAAGTATTAACGCAACATCAGTAAAAAAAACACTACAAACATTATTCTTGCTTACTTTACGAATTATAGTTATTAAAAAAAGGAACGTAATCAGAAATTAAATAAATGAAATCGTGGAACAAGATTCATGAAGATTCAAAAAATATCAGAGAGGTATTTCTGAGTAAAAAAATTAAAACTATTTACGTCAAGTAGCTTACTAAAGACTGAACATACGTATGTAAAAATTAAAAATATAAATATCTTAAATTACCTAGCTTGTGCTAGCCTAGAAACGGAATGCTTAAACAAACCCAAATTAATTAAGTGGACCTCTCGTTGGGGTTGAAAGTATTTCAGCACTCTCGGTGATTACCTTAAATATTTAATTGAGACTAGTCACCTCGTAGCTGCTTAATTTCTGGGGAATACGTATTTTAATATGATTGATTTTATTATTATTATTGAGCAAAAAAAGGATGCCTGTTGCCCTACTACTTGTAATAGAAGCCGAATTAATTCCATGTCCTTTGTCTGTAACACTTTATGAGTCAAACACAAGGTTAATAATTAAATAGGGTCCATTTAAACTTGGTTGAATTATTTAAAGATAAATCCTTAAAATCATTTAATAAATAAAAAATATTAAATTCAGAGCTTAAATTTAAATTACCTGTATGCTTACAACTATTTATGCCGTTGTTATATTAATGAAATGAAATTCATCCCGTTGATCTCAGATTTTGGATATCGTGTAGGAACACAAAATGGGCGCTGTGAGGGAGGCCGAAAAGCACTGAGGCCGAAACAAGGGAAATGCGTCCTTGAGCACTCAGTGACGAATGGGGACTGTAACCCCTGTAAATGGGTATGGTAACCCGTAACTTACAAACTAAATTGGGAATATAACCCCTGTACATAATTGTTTCGCTGTCCATAAGAAGTCGAAGGCATTGAGTCATAGCTCTGCACAATCTGACGATGGATCAGACGAAAGATATGAATTTATACTTGCTTAAAAAGCGAAGTACACCTCGGTCCCGGATACCTACATTTCTTAACTCACATAGGCTCAATATGTTCAAGCTCTGACGGTTGATCAGATCATCAGGCTGAAGCAGAGATACCTACGAGGGAATTTCACCCCTGAGTTAGTTCGGGTTCGAAACCCGAAAGATCAACAAATTTGGATGAAAAATGGATAATGAAAAAAAATTTAGATGTTTTAAACTAACACCGATCCAAAAAAATATAAAAGTTAATAAATTGTTTACTCAAAATTCATAATTACAAAAATTATTATTTATCCTTTACTTAGTATTCTTAGATTAATTGGTAAATTGTTTATAAAAAAAACTCGACGTTAAAAAAGTATAGTACTCTATCTTACAATAAATTCCTCATCTCATGTCTTGCGTAAAAAGTATTGGGGAATCAACCCGTGTATATAAACAATTTAATTCAGTAACCTTTCCTTAAAGGTACGAGTGATTTCACCTCTCTTTGGGTGATCACGACATAAATCTAAACAAAAGCTAGGCACATGGATGTGTATAGTGACACAATGAAATGGTACGTCGAAGTATATTCACTTTGCTTGTGAACGACGCAATTGGATTAGAGTACTAGTTAATATTACTTAAGAGCATATTCTTATTTTATATAGCTTAATGAATGGACCCTTTATAAATTTATTTTATGTACTAGTAAAATACTTAATCGTTAATTTTAAGATACTTAGAAAATGTTAACAATGGGAGTTTCTTAGCATTAGCTAAAACAAAATATTTATATTATCATATTATTTGTATTGTTAATATTACTATAAAGTATATATAAAATTATTATGTTATATTTTAGTAACCCTAGATTAAGAAAATACTTTGCTGCTAGATTTAAAGCAGTATAGATTATTTATAGTGCTTGTTTTGTGACATAAAAATTATATTATTAGGACCTACAAAGCATGGGTAGTTTGTTTACAAAATACGTGGCACGTGGGTGAAGCACACAGGACAGGAGAGGAGGTTCCGCGCGGTTGGCGGCCCTGTCATGTGGTGAAGAGATAACAAGTCGGCGCGCGCAAGACGCCGAGAGACAAAAATACCACAATGTCCGAAAGGACTTCGATGATCTGTTTTTCACAAAGATGGCCTGGTTTGCAGGCGGATGTGTTATAAAAAAACACAGATAAAGGGAGGAATTTAGAAAAACTCAGGGCGCTGTCGGCCGCGAGTAACAAACTAGATTGCAACGCATTGTTACGCTGCCGGACACGGGTCAACGGCATGATCTTGTCTCCAACAGCCGGTGAGGAGTTGAGGGGAGGGGTGAAGTGGTGACAGGGAGAATGACACGCGCGCTGATAAAGCACGCTGCCTGGTCGTCGCACCGACGCGACGGAGGCCGCGCGGTGTCTGACCGCGCGCAAACTCAATCACAGTGGGACGTAAAACTCAAAATAAATTTTAACATAGAACCAGCGATCAGTTTACAATATTATTACAAAATTGCTATTATCAAAAATTAATTTAAAAAAAATTTGTACTTTTATTTTTTTAGTTTAGATATGCTTATATTATTCAGGTATGCCTATTGACCAAGGGAACCACGCTCTGCTACCAAGTTGTAAAACCCCTCGTGCCTCAAAATTGAATTATTTTGAATTAATTAAAACGAGCCTTGGAAACTTGCTGGATAAAAAAAAATAAGTTAAATAAATTGATTTACCAGAGGCGACACGAGGTGGGGAACAAACAAAATTTAGGAGCTTCCTGTAACAAGCAAGGAGGAAGTTGCTGGATCGTTAAAATTAATAAATAAAAACTACACGATTAACTTGATCTATAGTTTCCCTGTTTTATTTGCCCTGATGAATTATCTTGTTTCCATTATTTTACATACAAAAGGTTTTAACAAGTTTCAAATATTAACAAAAGAAAAACGAAAATGGGGCCGGCCCGCGAATATTTAAAACAAGTTACATTCTTAGTTTGAAATATAAACATTTGCATTATGAGTTTCACACCCAAAGTTGGATGGATCCGATGATTACATTGATAATTAATTCTATTCGTTCTACATTTTCTTGAGAAAAACACTGGTCGCTGGTGGGTTGGTCATCCGCTTAAGATAGTTCGTAGCTAGGTAAGGGGGAAATTTTGAATTTACATTACCACCCGGGGTCTTCAAACGATCACGTCGGGTAGTAGAAAAGTTTCTTCTAATGTGACCCACGGAACAGGAGGGGAAGGGCCACGAGATGGGAGCAATAAGTCTCTCCCTGTCATCGACCCTGTCTGCAACAGTCCAAATCAAAACTGATTAGAACTTGTATACAGGCAGTCTATGGGGCAGAAAATGCCCAAAAAAAATTTAAGGGAAAAAAAAAGGGGGGGTCGCGAACTATCACTCACCAAAACAGGGGAGTTGCCCAGCACGCTGCAGTCGTGGAGTCAGCCAGGATCTGGAGCTCGCGAATTGCGCGGCAGTACGCGGATGATTTCTTCATGATAAAATTTAAAAGAAAAAAAATTTTGAAGGCAAATAATTAAACTATGCAGACAGACTAATCTACTAGGATTGACTTGAGGGATAGCATCCCTTATACAAAGCGACTACATAGTCGTTAGCGGTCGGATGAAGTCTTGCCGATTCGCCGATACTCGATGGAGATCTGTCTGCAGACGCGACGCGAGTTGATCTATGTTGCGGCAAAACGCATCTCGTAATTAAAAGTAGCCGCCGGCGCTTACAGGTGGAGGGGAGGTCTGGGCCTCCGAAAGATTCCGAACTTGCCCGAATGCGGGCGGAAAAAACTCTGGCAGGAGTTTTGAAGTTGGCATCACTGGGCGACAGTAGAGAACTCTGTCGGAGGGGTCTGAGTTGAAAACAATCGACTCGCGCACGGCGTCCATATAACTCAAGGGAAAGCAGGTGCTGCTCTCTGGCGCCCTAGAGGGTAGGCAAGCGGAGAAGTTCGCGACTTGGTCGCTAGGTAGCGCCTGCGATCAGTTTTGGCCCACTCGCTTTTGCGAGAAGACCTTGAGAACGGTCACGGTTGACCAGGGGGTTACGACCGGTCATTGGTCTTACTTGGAACTGAGAAGGGGGGGGGGGGGTGAGGGTAAAATGCAACGCTGCTGGGACTCTACGTCCCGTCGTGGCTGCAGAGGAGCGAACATAACACTAATACGTGATGAAAAAGACCAATCTCAGCTCGTCCCTGAGAACTGGTCGCCTGCAGGCTACAGGCTTGTCTTTGCAGTTAGGGTCACAAAGAGAAATGATATTACAGGCTTGAGGCGTGACTGAAGGCAGGGAAACGGTAAGCCGTCTGCCAGTCAGGGATTAGGCCAGCAAAATATCCGATACGCCGATGGGAAAGGGGCTTCAGAGCACTGAGACAAAGTTTAACTCAGAGGAGTACACCAGACTAACAAATTAAAATCACACTCTAGTAGAGCAAATAAAATTTCCACACAAAAATTTAAAATCATAATAAAAATTTAAAATATATCCTGTCGAATTTACTAATTAACGGCACAATTAGATCGATTCCCGTCCTTGGTTCGACCCCTCACCGATACCAAACAACTTTAATTTTAAAAAATACCACAAAAGCGACAGGTTTGAGGTAATAAAAACACAGCAAGTTCTTTTAAAAAATACTTTTATTACATTCATACTACACTACTACAAGTAAATAATAAACACAGACAAAGTACTAAAGTCTTGTGGATTCCTCGTTTCAAACAGTCTTCTTATTGTACGGACTAAGCCTTTTACATGACTTTAAATGTCTATCCGATCCGTTCATTACCGCAGCCAGAAACGGACTGAAGTCCATATCACCAGGGTCTCACTTATATAGACTCATCAGTCGGTACAACACATGAGTCAAAACAAGAACCATGTTCATTATACTCACACATAACTTTCTCAGAGCATTTTTTATAATGAAGATGTAAGCTATCAAGATGTGAAATTAGCTTTTGCACTTATTGCACTGAAATTGTATTCTTTTAACATTATTAGAACAACTACTTCTTTCATGTCTGCGAGCATTTGAGGTGATAGTAAATGATGCGTCACAGTATTTGCACTGACGCAATGTACGCTCTTCATTAGTTGAAGAATCCATTGCTGACGATGAAACTTCGGATGTTGGTGGTATCACATCTGTTGAAATCTCCTCCAATGTTGACGCCGTCGTTGCCAACGGGATCTGCACCTTCTCCATCGTAGCTGTCGTCAAGGTTCCCGTAGACGATGGTACAACCTCCGAGTTCGACGTTAAAGACGGTAAAGATGCCATCGAGGTCTCAAGAACAGCTAATTGACGCGACTTATGCACCAGAAGAAACAAACTAGGTGATCCTTACACCGCCGACATCAGTAACAAACTGAGCGTCCTGCTGTCTAGGACTCGCTTATATACATGCACCATATGGAATAATACGCTAGTCAAATCAAGAACCATTTACAATAATACTAGAGTCAAATCTACAAATTTAAAAAGAGGATCATTTGATCGAAAAAAAATTCGATCTCTCCACATACGCCAAGCTCCAAGAGCTACAATTCACGTCATCAGATCCATCTACATTTTGCTCCTATGCTTCAATTGACCATTAGCTGCAAGTGCTCCAACAGCTCCATCAGCTTTAACACGTAATGTACGCAATGTACGCGCAATAAATGCAATTTACACGCAATAAATGTAATGATTACACAGTACACACAGGAAACGGAACGTACACACAGTACACACACACACAGGAAACGGAATGTACACACAGTACACACAGGAAAAGGAATGGACACACAGTACACACAGGAAACTAAACGGACACACAGTACACACAGGAAACTAAACGGACACACAGTACACACAGGAAACGGAACGTACACACAGTACACACAGGAAACTGAACGTATAAACAGTACACACAGGAAACTGAACGTACACACAGTACACACAGGAAATGGAACGTACACACAGTACACACAGGAAACTAAACGTTAACACAGTACACACAGGAAACTAAACGTACACACAGTACACACAGGAAACGGAACGTACACACAGTACACACAGGAAACTGAACGTACACAAAGTACACACAGGAAACGGAACGTACACACACATACAGTAGCTGAAACACACACACAGGCTTAGTTGGAAATCAGAATACAAGAAATAAAAGCATTAAATTTTTACTTTCAATATTTTATTACTTATCAACATTACACAAATACAAGTAAAAGAAGCCATTATTGTATGTAGCCAGCTTTCCTCAGTTCTTTGAGTATGAAGGATATTTCTTTGATGCACGGATAGTTTCCTGCACAAAGCGAGCCATGTAGAAGTCTTAGCCGGTCAACCAATATGTTTGGATCTTTCCATGATGTGTAATCAATCTCTTCTACCACCATCTTACTTGCTTGTTTATTATAAATACTTTTAATATCACAATCGTCCCAGTGATCATAATAAGCATTATCAGATTTATTTATTATAACACGACATTTCCATCGTTTCGGTCTCAGGACATCGCCACATTCTGCGATCTTGTCAGCTCTAGGTGCTTCATCACAGTTTATGCCTTTGTCAACAGCCTCAGAGTCACTGTAACAATCACAGTAGAAGACATCCTCTTCACCCAGATTACCGTATGAATTCACTATCGATGATGTCGAAGCGTCTTCATCGTCTTCATGCTTCCTTTTTAGGAGTCCATCATTTTTACAAAGAATGGAGGATCTACTGAATATAGGCTTGAATGTATTCTCACTTTTCACGGTGTTGATACTTCCATTAGTTTCAGTCTTCCCGAAGCCATTAGCATCCTTCAATTTATGTTCTTCCTCACGATCGGGTGAGCTAATACCATCACGCTCAGGACAAGGAAAATTATTGTCATAATGCAGATCACTCTTCTTTAGTCTAGTACTCTAGTGGATCCATCGGTGTCCTCTATGCCGTAACTAGTCTTGACTTTACATGTTCTACCATGTCTTTTTAAGCTGTCAATTCGTGTTAACAACCTGCTAAAACGATTACAGCTTAACATGTTGCGTAGTGGGTTTCTAGCATAATCATTCTTCTCATGTCGTCTAGCATTCCTTCTCATGACAAAATCCTTGCCACAGTATCTACAGCGGCTTCCTTCCGACTCAGCTATAGATAACAAACCACGATCCATGGTAGCTTCTGTGACTAATGTAAGATACAAACTGGCAGTTTTCTCCAATTGGAAACATTTCTTAAATAGAGTTTTTGAAATATTTCATCAGCGAGAGTTAAGTTATCTTATGCAAAGCAAATTGATGCAAGTAGTTCCGGCTGTTGTCAACAGATGGCGCCACGTGTTGCTTGCAGGTAAATAATATATATTTCATTAAAGTGGGATGCGGAACGCTCACTATCGATCGCAAAGGGAGGTTGGCTTCGATAGTATCCAAGGAGAAAAAAGTTCGTCCTTCCTGCTAGTGCTTCTCAGATTTCTCACGGTCCGCCATATTGGATTACGACGTCACGGCGGCCATCTTGGATGGGTGTGACCTTGACCTTTGCCCGAAACCGCAGGAATGATCGCAAGCACACGGATTAACCATCAAAATATTGATAAGAATAATCAGGAGCACACGGAGAAAACCATCATAATATTGACAAGAATAATTCAAACATTCTGGCTTGCACTAGAACTCTATATTTGCTCAACAATGAGAAGTTCACAAGCTAGCAGAATGTTTGAATTTTTTTTTTTAATTTTTTAGTAATTTTTTTTGTATTTTAATGATATCAAAGAAAACTTGTGGCGGTTTTCTCCGTGTGCTCCTGATTATTCTTGCCAATATTATGATGGTTTTCTCCGTGTGCTCCTGATTATTCTTATCAATATTTTGATGGATAATCCGTGTGCTTGCGATCATTCCTGTGGTTTCGGTCAAAGGTCATGGTCACACCCATCCAAGATGGCCGCCGTGACGTCGTAATCCAAGATGGTGGACCGTGAGAAATCTGAGAAGCACTAGCAGGAAGGACGAACTTTTTTCTCCTTGGATACCAACGAAGCCAACCTCCCTTTGCGATCGATAGTGAGCGTTCCGCATCCCGCATTAATGAAATATATATTATTTACCTGCAAGCAACACGTGGTGCCATCTGTTGACGAAAGCCGGAACTACTTGCATCAATTTGCTTTGCATTAGATAACTTAACTCTCGCTGATGAAATATTTCAAAAACTCTATTTAAGAAATGGTTCCAATTGGAGAAAACTGACAGTTTGTATCTAACATTAGTCACAGAAGCTACCATGGATCGTGGTTTGTTATCTATAGCTGAATCGGAAGGAAGCCGCTGTAGATACTGTGGCAAGGATTTTGTCATGAGAAGGAATGCTAGACGTCATGAGAAGAATGATTGTGCTAGAAACCCACTACGCAACATGTTAAACTGTAATCGATGTAGCAGGTTGTTAACACGAATTGACAGCTTAAAAAGACATGGTAGAACATGTAAAGTCAAGACTACTTACGGCATAGAGGACATCTATGTATCCACTAGACTAAAGAAGAGTGATCTGCATTGTGACAATAATTTTCCTTGTCCTGAGCGTGATGGTATTAGCTCACCTGATCGTGAGGAAGAACATAAATTGAAGGATGCTAATGGCTTCGGGAAGACTGAAACTAATGGAAGTATCAACACCGTGAAAAGTGAGAATACATTCAAGCCTATATTCAGTAGATCCTCCATTCTTTGTAAAAATGATGGACTCCTAAAAAGGAAGCATGAAGACGATGAAGACACTTCGACATCATCGATAGCGAATTCATACGGTAATCTGGGTGAAGAGGATGTCTTCTACAGTGATTGTTACAGTGACTCTGAGGCTGTTGACAAAGGCATAGACTGTGATGAAGCACCTAGAGCTGACAAGATCGAAGAATGTGGCGATGTCGTGAGACCGAAACGATGGAAACGTCAAGTTATAATAAATAAATCTGATAATGCTTATTATGATCACCGTCTAAAACATGAAAGTTACCCTGAGGTTGGTGGTAAAACGGAAGACACCAGAGATCATAATATTAAAAGTATTTATAATAAACAAGCAAGTAAGATGGTGGTAGAAGAGATTGATTACACATCATGGAAAGATCCAAACATATTGGTTGACCGGCTAAGATTTCTACATGGCTCGCTTTGTGCAGGAAACTATCCGTGCATCAAAGAAATATCCTTCATACTCAAGGAACTGAGGAATGCTGGCTACATACAATAATGGTTTGTTTTACTTGCATTTGTATAATGTTGAAAAGTAATAAAATATTGAAAGTAAAAATTTAATGTTTTTATTTCTTGTATTCCGATTTCCAACTAAGCCTGTGTGTGTTTCCGCTACTGTATGTGTGATCATTACGTTTCCTGTGTGTACTGTGTGTACGTTCCGTTTCCTGTGTGTACTGTGTGTACGTTCCGTTTCCTGTGTGTGTACTCTGTGTACGTTCCGTTTCCTGTGTGTGTACTGTGTGTACGTTCCGTTTCCTGTGTGTACTGTGTGTACGTTCCGTTTCCTGTGTGTGTACTGTGTGTACGTTCAGTTTCCTGTGTGTACTGTGTGTTCGTTCAGTTTCCTGTGTGTACTGTGTGTACGTTCCATTTCCTGTGTGTACTGTGTGTACGTTCCGTTTCCTGTGTGTGTACTCTGTGTACGTTCCGTTTCCTGTGTGTGTACTGTGTGTACGTTCCGTTTCCTGTGTGTACTGTGTGTACGTTCCGTTTCCTGTGTGTGTACTGTGTGTACGTTCAGTTTCCTGTGTGTACTGTGTGTTCGTTCAGTTTCCTGTGTGTACTGTGTGTACGTTCCATTTCCTGTGTGTACTGTGTGTACGTTTAGTTTCCTGTGTGTACTGTGTGTATGTTCCGTTTCCTGTGTGTACTGTGTGTACGTTCCGTTTTCTGTGTGTACTGTGTGTACGTTCCGTTTTCTGTGTGTACTGTGTGTACGTTCCGTTTCCTGTGTGTACTGTGTGTACGTTCAGTTTTCTGTGTGTACTGTGTGTACGATCCGTTTCCTGTGTGTACTGTGTGTACGTTCCGTTTCCTGTGTGTACTGTATGTTCGTTCAGTTTCCTGTGTGTACTGTGTGTACGTTCCATTTCCTGTGTGTACTGTGTGTACGTTTAGTTTCCTGTGTGTACTGTGTGTACGTTTAGTTTCCTGTGTGTACTGTGTGTACGTTTAGTTTCGTGTGTGTACTTTGTGTACGTTTAGTTTCCTGTGTGTACTGTGTGTACGTTCCGTTTACTGTGTGTACTGTGTGTACGTTCAGTTTCCTGTGTGTACTGTGTGTACGTTCCGTTTCCTGTGTGTACTGTGTGTCCGTTTAGTTTCCTGTGTGTACTGTGTGTACGTTCCGTTTCCTGTGTGTGTACTGTGTGTACGTTCCGTTCCCTGTGTGTGTACTGTGTGTATGTTCCGTTTCCTGTGTGTACTGTGTGTACGTTCCGTTTCCTGTGTGTACTGTGTGTACGTTCCGTTTCCTGTGTGTACTGTGTGTACGTTCCGTTTCCTGTGTGTACTGTGTAATCATTACATTTATTGCGTGTAAATTGCATGTATTGCGCGTACATTGCGTACATTACATGTTAAAGCTGATGGAGCTATTGGAGCACTTGCAGCTAATGGTCAATTGAAGCATAGGAGCAAAATGTAGATGGATCTGGTGACGTGAATTGTAGCTTTTGGCGCCTGGCGTATATTGGAGAGATCGAAATTTTTTTCGATCAAATGATCCTCTTTTTTAATTTGTAGATTTGACTCTAGTATTATTGTACATGGTTCTTGATTTGACTAGCGTATTATTCCATACGGTGCATGTATATAAGCGAGTCCTAGACAGCAGGACGCTCAGTTTGTTACTGACGTCGGCGGTGTAAGGATCACCTAGTTTGTTTCTTCTGGTGCATAAGTCGTGTCAATTAGCTGTTCTTGAGACCTCGATGGTATCTTTACCGTCTTTAACGTCGTACTCGATGGAGGATGTACCATCGACTACGGGAACCGTGACGTCGGCGCCGACGATGTTGGAGCAGATCCCGTTGGCAACGCCTCTGACAACACTGGAGGAGACTTCGATATGTGCTGTTCCACCATTAGCTGACGTTTCATCAGCATTGAATACTTCAATTAATGAAGAGCGTACTTCGCATCAGTGCAAATACTGTGGTGCATCATTTACTATCACCTCAAATGCTCGCAGACATGAAAGAAGCGGTTGTTCTAATAATGTTCAAAGAATACAATTTCAGTGCAATAAGTGCAATAAACTAATTTCACGTCTCGATAGCTTACATCGTCATTATAAAAAAAATGCTCCGAGAAGTATAATGAACATGGTTATTGATTTGACTCATGTGTTGTACCGGCTAATGAGACTATATAAGTACTATGAACTTCAGTCCGTCTCTGGCTGTGGTGATGAACGGATCGGATAGACATTTAAAGTCATGTAAAAGGCTTAGTCCGTACAATAAGAAGACTGTTTGAATCGAGGAATCCAAAAGGCTTTGGTAATTTGTCAGTGTTTTTTTGTACTTGTAGTAGTGTATTGAATTTATGTAATAAAATTTTTTAAATAGAACTTGCGGTGTTTTTATTTTCTCAAACCTAACACTTTTTTAGTATTTTTTTAAATTGAAGTTGTTTTGTATCGGCCAGGGATCTAACCAAGGACCTTAGTCGATCCAATCAATCATTATATGGATTACTAATTTATTTAATGAATTTTGGATTTTTTCCCGCTTTTCTAGCTACATTATTACATGATTTCAAGATGGCGGCCGAATTTCAAGATGGCGGGGGGCACCTCCATAATAAATGATTACTGCACTGTAGCGGGTTAGAATAAAATTATCCAGATGGAAATGTACTCTATAATACAAGTACACACACAATATGGCGTACTCCAGCAGGTGGTAGCTCCTGGTAGCATGTACTGAACATAAAATGTCGGATCCATGATGGACGACAAGGACAAAGTCAAATTTCAAGGACAAAGTCAACTTTCAAGGTCAAGGTCAAATTTCAAGGTCAAGGTCAAATTTCATGGTCAAGTTCAAAGTTCAAGGTCAAGGTCAAATTTCAAGGTCAAGGTCAAATTTCAAGGTCAAGGTCAAATTTCAAGGTCAAGGTCAAAGTTCAAGGTCAAGGTCAAATTTCAAGGTCAAGGTCAAATTTCAAGGTCAAGGTCAAATTTCAAGGTCAATGACAAATTTCAAGGTCAAGGTCAAAGGTTTGGTGACCAGATAATTATACTACATGGTATCGGCACACTCTAGCAGGCGAAAACAAGATGGTGGTCTCCTGCGGATGAAGACAAGATGGCGGACATGATGTCATACCAGTTGATGATATATACCTTGGTACTGGTGGTGGTAGATCAGTCTAGGTAGCTATCATGGAGGAAGGATCGATCATTTACTCTCGCCGGGAATCGAACCAAGGACGTACAACGATATAATCAAACAAATTGAAATACGTTAATTTTTTGATAAATTTTGGAATTTTTTTCATTAAAATCGGATAGTAAATAAAGATTTTCAAGATGGCGTCCAAATTTCAAGATGGCGGACATGACGTCATACTAGGTGACGATATATATGCTTTGAAAAAGTGGTGGGAGTCAGTCTGCTAGCACCCACCACGGGGGAAGGATCGGTCGCCATTTTTAATTTTTTTTGCACTCGTCGGGTTCGAACTAAGGACTCCGAGCTCCGTGTCGTTAATAATATGATTTTTAAATATTTTTTATTAAATTTTTATTTATTGAATTTTTTTATAAATTTAAAAAAAATTCATTAAAATCGGATAATAAATAATGATTTTAAAGATGGCGGCCGTAACAGAAATTGCAACGGTGACGTCATCATTCAAAATGGCGGGAAACACAATGCCGGAATTTTCGAGAACACAATGACGTCATCCAAGATGGCGGATACAAGATGGCGGATCCAAAATGGCCGCCGTGATCTACTTGTCCCGTTACGTTATGTCCCGTTACGCTGTGTCCCGTTACGCTCGTCCAAGATGGCCGCCGTGACGTCATAATCCAAGATGACGGACCGGCTCCCGTCTCCACAGCCAGAAGCCAGTTTCAGGAAATACATTCCTATACTACTACCAATCAAAAAGAAAAGTTACAATTTTTTATAATTAGTGGAATAACCGTATTTACCCTCAATGTAATAGCCCCGTGTACACTGAATGGAATAACGCTGAATGCATAAAAATCAGTACTAATTCTAAGATCATAAATTTCCTTACTAAGTATTTTTGTTTAATTTTAGTAATATAGCTAAATATACCTTGAAAGAGCTATAATATTTTATTGTCATTGTGTTTGAGTTAATATCAGTATCACATTAAGAAATAAATTATTGTCCGTTATCTCAGGGAAACTCTGCTGTCAACAATAATGCATCTGCACTCTCGACTGTTGTTTCCAAAACTGTTAATCTGGCCTTTCAGGGAAATGGCATTACTAACAACGGCTTAATTAAGAAAAGCAGATACTTAAACGTTTCCCGTATCAATTACGGTTGACTTTCACAAGGCCATTCTTAGAATGTGTGCAATACATCTAAGTTCTTAAAGGTACGGTAGTATTTAAATCCTACTAATATTATAAACGCAAATGTTTGCAAGTATAGATGGATGGATGTTTGTTACTCTTTCACGTAAAAACTACTGAATGGATTTCAATGAAATTTGGCCTACAGCTAGCTCATAACCTGGATTAACACATAGACCCCATATTAATATGAAATTACATCCCTAAGGGAGTGAAAAAGTGATAATTTCGTTTTATAACAGAAAAAATCTGTTTTGCCAAAGAATTCTAGTATTGCTCACATCAAAAAATAACAGGTGTTATACTAATCCCACTAATATTATAAATGTGAAAGTTTGGATGGATGGATGTTTGTTACTCAATCACGCCAGAACGACCAAACGGATCTGGATGAAATTTGGCCTATAGGGAGCTCATAAACTAGATTAACACATAGACCACATATTGATATGAAATTCCATCCCTAAGGGAGTGAAAAAGTGATAATTTCATTTTATAACAGAAAAAATCATAGGTCATAAACATACAAATAGTGAGTGAGTGTCATTTATCTATGTCTGCCACACAATCATACACATAGTAAGGTCTGGCAAATTCATTTTTTTCTCCTTGGTGAGACCAGTCCGCTTAGTGGAGCTCGCAGCGGCTAGCAAACTAAATGCGCTAATAACAGGTTTCTTCTACACTTCGTCAATAGATAGAGTTGCCTTGAATTTTAAACGCACCATCGTTTGATGCGTTTGTCATGTCTTTAATTTTTGTTCTTTTTTGCTGTATGCGTTCGTATACCATTCATCGATTGCGATGAAATTTTGGAAGTTGTTATGCGCATGCCCGTGAAGGTTTCTGAGACGGTATAACTATTTGGCAATAGTTGGAGAACGAATACTTTCAAAAAATGTGTTTATTTCATATTATATAGCGGCACTTCGTCTGTTTTTGTTGTATAAGTGCGCACGCATGACACAATTGATTTAAATATAAAAGAGAGACAGAGATATAGTGATATATATATATATATATATATATATATATATATATATATATATAGTGAGATGGAGAGACACAGAGAGATAAGTTGTGATAGAGCTAGGTATAGAGAATGAAATGGGTTAGATAAAGAGATGTATAGATGTATAGAGCTATATAGGGTAAAATATATAGAAGAGATAGAGATAGTGGTAGGTATATATATGTAGATAGAAAGAGATAAATAGAGATATATACATAGAGACATATAGATGTAGATAGAGATAAAAATATATTAAGAGAGATGGATAGATGATTTGTATATGTGTAACTACTTCAAACATATTACAAAACAAAACTGAATGATGGATTGCAATGCATGCCGAGCATTAGCTAGATAATGGAATCTTTTCAATATTAGTAATCTCTTAATTTTCAGCTTTTTTCTATAGTGCGTTTTAGTAGAATACATACAGACAACCAATTTTTATATATATACAGGTAAATAACTATACACTGGCATAACAACGTCTTTCGAGATCTGAAAGTGACATAAATTATTTTGCACACTTTACATTCAAATTAAGAAGACAATTACTAACTACATCTGATTTCTAAAAAGGTCCCCTTCACCCTGTTTTCAGCCCGGGCCACGCCGGGTACTGCATCTAGTTCTTAATATATCGCATTTTTTTTTCGTAACTGCAGTAAAATATAATGATTATTTACTAAATAACAAACTGGTGTACTCACAGATAACAGTTCTATACATTCAGACGAAATAATACGGTTCTAATGCAGTAAATATTATTACAAAAATTAATATTGATTATGTATTCATCAGTTACTACCATGCCAAATATATATGGGATGTATTCATTACGTCTTGAAACTAATCTTAAAAATTTTGAAATTGCCTTCCAATAATTAGTTGTTTCTGTAAAAAAAATTCATTTTTATGATTATATGAAGCATATCCTTTCCTTTATCCGAATAAATAACTTCGTATGTTATCACCATCTTAATATAATAATACGGTTAACCAAGAATTTAAAACATTAACCCCAATGACCAATGTATCAGTTCTTCTCTAACGTATAGGTTATAGTACGGCCAGTTGTTTTACTGTTTCAGGAATCGTTTCGATAGTGAAAATAATACCAGGAGTCTGTCGAACACTTATAACGCACTTACGTTTTTAATGTTTTCAGTGGCTCTCTCTGTGGATCCATGATTCCAGTTTCCGGATCAACGCACGTCAGGATGCATCTGCAAAGAAAATAAATTATTTAAGTAATTTCAAATGTTGTTTAATCCAATGCCCCCGAACATTATGATTTACTTCAAGGTCACAAATCAGTAGTTTTTAAGAGCGAACAATCTGCATTTGTTTTCTTCGAGTGATCAACAAACTCGTGGCGAGTTAATAGTAAAACTGATTCCACATTTTCTATGATTTAATGTTTTTTGTTACGCTGAATTTTGATGTACACAAAAATAAATTGCTATACACAGTAAAAAATATTTGATAGGAAATTAACAATTTAATGGGTTTTAAAAATATATATGACAAAAATAAAATATAAGTTTTTAAATTTTTTTTCTCAAGCTTTAAACAATTTTTAAAAGAGAATAATAAATATTTCAGGCATGCAGAGTCAAAACAAATAGGAACTTAAGTTTTTATAATTCATGAAAATAGCTACTACGAAAACTAAATTATTACAATTCTCAGACTTCTTACTTGTGACATTACAAAACAAAAATATTTCCTGTAGTTCTCACATTCCAGCGGTGTTTTAAACAGTTAATTTCAAATAACATGTTCATTATTTACAGTTTCTGAGTGATAACAGTGAGTGGAGGATACAGAAATGTTATTTTTTTCGAAAGTTATTAAAACAAAAAAAATTGATGACGGGTATTCAAAAAATTTATATTTCCATTTACACATATGGGCCTACAGTAGTAGACGTAGGCAAGGTGTCATCTTACTCGATAACATACTATCTTCACTAATATTTTGCAAATTGTTTCATGACTTAGAGGGTAGGAGAGAGTATATAACTCTATCCCCCTCCTGGCGGTAGTTACTGAATCCATTCTAACACCTTGTAGAAATGCATAATTTTGTTTGTTAAGTTCTTTGAATGTATCTAGCACAAGCGAATTATGTTTTAAGATTTTCCTTTGGATATTTACCATTGCTGGTTACACTGTATGTCATAATATTCCTCAATAAAGAACAAAAAATATGAATGTGGAAACACATAACTCTGTTTGTGCCTGAAAATGGCAACAGAACTCAGATCCCAAAACGCCACAACCGGTGTTTTAGGAAGCACACTTTTTTCGTCTGTGCTGTCGTCTTTATGGTGTGCAGAATAATTATTTTGTCACATCAATGGTTATGCTGTGTGTCTCTGTATTGTGTTTTCTATATTATCTATTAGGTATCATATTGGGTTGGCCTGTTTGTTGCTGTGTTGTCCAATGTCGTTTTTTGTCCTTATTTACTGTCCTTGTTTTTACTCTCTCGTCTTTTTTTAATCCATTGTGTCCGTCGGTGCTGTAATATTTTTCTGACTAATTCCTATTAACGGAATTTCCTGTACTGACTACATATTAAACTTCTGACATCTGCCTATTTGGCTTGTTTTCTATGTGTTTGCAAATTCGTATTTCTTTCCGTTATTGATATTTCTTATGAATTAAATGTAACCAGCAATACCGTATTATAAATAACACCTTTATTTTTCTATGTTTTTCCCAAAATATTGTGTAAAATTAACAGCATTTTTATCGTAATTTTGTAAAAATAAAATCGGTAATTATTCCTAATTGTTGTTGAGTATCTAGTTGTATTTTAACATAAAATATAAAAATACAAAAAAGAATTTGATATTATGTAATGCAGAGCTGTATAGTTACCAAAAAATTTTAATTTTTTAAATTATCTAAGACTTTGAAGAACTTACTGAGCAACATATACAATTGCATTCTAACATAAGAAATAAAAATTAAGTAAGTAGTTGAATGTGTTTGTGATTTGAAACTCTACAATTACCAAAAAATTTTGATTTTGAAGATATGAAACATAAACTTTTCTATAAACTGGAAAATTGTTCCGTATAACGTATAAAATTGTACGATTCGTTCATAAAATAAGGTCCCATTTATAAAATTTTAAAACTATGAACTGTAAGCGTTGTGGGTATTTGGCTCAAGGTCATAATTAAACATATTAAAATAAGCGCATGCGCGAGTACTGCTTTTTTTTTTCTCGCTTGCAGCTTCACCTACGCAAAATGACGACTCCTAAGCGTATAACGTTTTGTGTTCTGCAGTTTGATAGGAGTAAATTGTAATTTCAGTTCAACATGCGTTTCGTTTGTACGTTAGAGGTTGAATCTTGAAGTCCCTGGCCGTTTTGTGTGATGGTCGTTATGGTCGAGACAACATATTTATTTTTCGCTGTACTGAACGTTCAGCTGACATAAAGCCCTGCGATTTTTTTTTCTTTGGGGATTTATAAAAGATCGTGTATACGTTCCGCCGCTACCCAATAATTTGCCAGAGTTGAGACACAGCATCATTGAAGACTCCGGACGTGTTAACCAAAGTGTGGGAAGAATTTGACTTTTGGTTGGATGTGTGCCATGTAACTACCGGTGCACATATTGAACATCTTAAGAAAAACTAGGATAGTTTACCTTCAATTTAAAGCACGATTAGTTATAAATAGTTTAAAATAAAGCACTGGAACGGTGACATTCTTTAACGGACTTGGTGTATATGAAGGGGGCACCTGGTGCAGGGGGCAGCCGTCTTCAGGACGACGTGCTCGCCGATCCTGACCCACGACCAGCTGTCCTCCTCGAAGGCCCGCGGCCCGCGCACCACCAGGTTGGGGCGGAACTGAAGAGTCGTCACGCGGCGGCCGGGCAGCCTGTCGCCCACCGCCGCCACCGAGGACTCCGTCATCAGCATGTAGCTCGTGATGTCCGCGAAGGCCCCCTGTCGCCGCGGGTGTCAAATGTGTGTCAGTGCTCGCCGGGGATGCGTGACATCCAACCCAGGTGAAGAGCAAACACGCGTGTTCCCAGGTTGCAAATATGTACACGTGCCGAGCGTGATAAATGTACGATAATTTACATTCACTGACGCATATCACTACGTAGTTTCCCACCCGCTGCTAGAATTCGCTGCCGGATCACCTACGTCGACTATTCTATCATTTGTTTTGCAGACCGAAATTTTAACCTAGCTATATAATACAATATCTCCGATAAATTCGAAAAGACTTAATACAAAACCCCAGATTTTGACCTTATTAACGACAAGGTATTTTATCAAAATAATGCTCATCTTGTAAAATTTCATTGAAAAGTTATTACTAAAACGTTGCCCTTTGTCTTTGTGAACTTTGTTTGTCACCATCGGTCTCAGAATGCAGTACCGTGGTTACACAGTTTTGTTCAATGCGACTTCCTTTCCATTCCCGAAATTACTCGTACCAAATGTATACCGAGAGCCAAGATGTTACAAAAAAAAATTACTTTGTGCTCTAGCAAAGATATTTATTTGTAAACCCGTTTTCAATCAATATTTTGTAATACTACAAGAAAAAAATATATAGTCCAGTCACTTTAGCATAAAAAAGGGGTCAACCTCGGAATGAGAGATAATAAGCTTAATTTTCGTATATACCTTCATTTTGGCGTTCTAAAAGTTGTCCCAAAAGTCTTAAAACATCTCGTGTCTGCGTCATAAGTTATTCAAGGTCAAAGGTAAAAATAATTCCGTTTTTCACGAATTATCACGGTTTCTATTGATCCAATGATGTTAACTTTTATATTAAAAATTGTAGAACATAAAATTTGCGAAAACGTTTTTGCGATAGAGGGCCTTGATCGTACAGTGCTCAGCCATACGTACTGTAATGCAAGGTCAACCGTGAATATCTGTGAATACTACCTTGAATTTTGAAGTATATGTATATTTATCTGTTGACACATCTTAATTAATAACATTTTACATATTTTTAATATATATTAATTTAATAATACTTACCTAATTTGTGTAATTAAAAACTCATTAAAAGAAAAACTTATTGCATATCTTAATTTATTGAAAGTAAATTTTAAGTAAAAAAAATAATTAAGTAGTTTATCTTTAAGATGTATAAGTTTTTAAATACCTATTTTTCTATTATAATTATAACTGGGAAGATGGACCCCTGTAATACGACCTTTTTCTATGACGTTTATACCTGAAATGAGAATTCAGACCCTAATATAATACCACTATCTTTATTCATTATATAGTTAGTTCATGAGACAGATATTCCATAGTTAAAACTGTTTTTTTTTTCGTGTGACCGCTTTCTTTTTTCACTGCAATTCAATTTAAAACGTAATAAATGTAAACTTCTGAATAGAGATAAAATTAAAATATATTAACTCGTCTTACTTCTACTTAAAGTTTACTCTGAATAAATTAATATAAATTTAAGATTAAATAATAACTAATATTTTAAGTATAATGAAACAAAAATTGCAATAGTTACGTCAATATTCAAAAATGGCAGTCGTGTCATTCTATTTTCAAGGTGCTGCTTGGAGTGGCTATTCGTTAAGGAATTTAAGCCGTTTTTACGAATTTTGAAGCTGTTTGCATTTCTGAGGGTTAAAACGGGAAATTTTTTCTCAAAACCGGAACTTTTTCCCCCGAAATCGGTCATTTTTAGGAATTTACAACCATAAATCCCAGCGAAGCAGGTACTTGATGGCATTGTGATGTACAAAGGAGAGACGATTTAACTCTTTTATGTGGCAAAGACTGTATGCAAGTGGAGCAGGAATTGATTTGTATTCTTTGGATCCCTCGAAAGACTTATTAGTTATGCCACGAAATCATGAATGTTTCTTATATCATAGGTAGAACTTTACCAGATATTTTAACTCTGAAATAAAGGCTTGTATGTAAGTGCTGATTATTTACATTTAACGTGTATTCTATATGGTCTTTGACTTAAGATGAGAGTCAATGAGAATGTTTTTAGAGAATCGTAACAAAAATTCAAACAAAGTATTATGAGTAATGGTTGTTCTAAAAAGAAGGATAGTTCAGCAAGATTCGTAAATGCTGAATACTGATGGAAATTGCGATTTTGTCATCCAAGATTATACCTCAATATATTTGAAGTAAGTCAATCTATTTATTACATGCTTTATATTAGCTTCACCTGTATGTTTGTCTGTCCGTCTGTAACTCTGTCTGTCCGTCTGTAACTCTTTCGACTAAGAGTGAGTGACTCATCACTGTAAAATGTCCCACCCATTTCATTACATTCGTTAGCCGAGCGGTCTAAGGCGCGCGACTTCTGTGACGTCAGCTTTCGGATTCAAAGATCGTGGGTTCTACTCCCAGCAACAACGAAAAAAAAAATGTTTTTTTTTTTTTTCCCGGTAAATTCTAATATTATATCAATACATCTAACTGCAAATGATTCGTAGAGACTTCACCATTTCTTTGTGACGTTGCAACTCCAAATAGTTATCTCAGATGGTAATAGGTAGTGTCGGTAACTCATTTCCCTATGATAATTATACATAAATATAGTTTAAAAAACTAAAAAAACATGCTTTTAAAGAATATCAAACTAAAAAGTTAAAAATAAATATAGTTTAAGAAACTAAAAAACATGCTTTTAAAGAATATAAAACTAAAAAGTTAAAAATAAATATAGTTTAAAAACTAAAGAAACATGCTTTTAAAGATAATCAAACTAAAAAGTAAAAAATAATTTTAAAATTAAATTTATGACAATAGTATATAAGCAATACTAGTATAAATGAGAAAAAAGCATGGGGCGCTTAATATTCAAAAAATATGGCACAAAGCGCCTCAAGCTTTTTTCTCATTTATACTAGTATTGCTTATATACTACTAGCAAAACCCGGCCACGCTTTGCTGTGGCACAGTTTAATATTAATTCATTGTTTAATTTAATATTTTACTGTGCATGGCTGTGGAATGTAATAGAAGAAATAAAAATGTGTTTAGCTTAAATATTTTTATTGTAAAGCTAATGGAAGGACTACATTCCTTGTTTTCCCATTTTTTGCATAAACATATAGATCAGATGGTTTACCGACTCTGGAGCACCCGACATATAACTGTCCATGAGAGAAGCATTCATTTTCTAAATTCAAACCGCACACTTGCAAAGATTGTCCTTGTGCTTTATTGATGGTCATAGCGAACGCAAGGCGTATTGGAAATTGAAGTCGTTTGAACTCGAACGCCATATCTGTCGGAATAAGTGGCATTCGTGGAAGTAATACGTCTTCACCTTTATGAAGTCCAATCAAAATTGTTGCTTCAATAAGATTATCCATTAATTTTTTAACTACTAATCGTGTACCATTACATAATTTAGGCTGACAGATATTTCGAAGCAATATAATTGGCACACCAATTTTCAAATTCAAAAAATGTGGTGGTAATCCTGGAACATAGAGTGAATTGAGAAATTCCGTTGGAAAGTTCACTGCTTCATTTTGGTGCACTACTGATTCAATAGATTTGTATGTCATTGTTTCACCTTCGATTCTGTTTATAATACTAATGTTCATATCGTGTACGTCAACATTTTTAGCCGCTAGAATGGCTCTTTCGCTCAACCATGCATGATTTTTGAATTTTGTTTCGATGTTTTGGAATACCTTGTCTACTAATTCCTCTTTTGAATCTACGATGTTGCATAAATCAGATGATAAGCTGATTTTTCCTGTTTCTGGATTTGTAGGTACAGTGCCGTTACCAACTTCAATTAATTGTCTTGAAAATATGACTGCTGTTGGATCGTTCTGAAGTTTAACTCGCATATTCGTGGTTAAATGCATTTTTTTACTGTGCTCCAAAAATTTGAATATTTTAAGCAGGCATGCAATTCATCAGCAGGTGTTGAGCGAGGTATCACTGGGAGCGTTTGCCTGAAATCACCGGATAGTAACACCAACACTCCCCCAAATGGATCTGGATTATTTCGCAAATATTTCAGTGTATGGTCTAATGCTTCCAATGACTTTTTGTGAGCCATTGTAAACTCATCCCATACAATGATTTTGCACGTCTGAAGAACTTTTCCCATTCCTGATGTTTTTGAAATGTTACATGTTGGACTTTCTGTGCATTGCATGTTTAGTGATAGTTTAAGAGCTGAATGCGCTGTTCTACCTCCTTCCATTAATGTTGCAGCAATACCCGAGGAAGCAAGAGCTAATGCAATATGGCCATTTGAACGGATCGTAGCAAGGATTAAGGAAATTAAGAATGTTTTTCCAGTTCCACCTGGAGCATCCAAAAAGTACAATCCACCGGATTGGTTAGCCACAGCTTGTATGATAGTATTATATACTATATTTTATTCTTGAAGGAGTCTCGGTGTATTTTCCTGGACGAACAATTATCATAACAACGTACGTGATTATAACGTAACATGCAAACCTTAGGTAAACACTGGTAGAGAATTGTTTGGAATAACTGTAATGCTATGCATATACACTGAAATATTTGCGAAATAATCCAGATCCATTTGGGGGAGTGTTGGTGTTACTATCCGGTGATTTCAGGCAAACGCTCCCAGTGATACCTCGCTTAACACCTGCTGATGAATTGCATGCCTGCTTAAAATATTCAAATTTTTGGAGCACAGTAAAAAAAATGCATTTAACCACGAATATGCGAGTTAAACTTCAGAACGATCCAACAGCAGTCATATTTTCAAGACAATTAATTGAAGTTGGTAACGGCACTGTACCTACAAATCCAGAAACAGGAAAAATCAGCTTATCATCTGATTTATGCAACATCGTAGATTCAAAAGAGGAATTAGTAGACAAGGTATTCCAAAACATCGAAACAAAATTCAAAAATCATGCATGGTTGAGCGAAAGAGCCATTCTAGCGGCTAAAAATGTTGACGTACACGATATGAACAATAGTATTATAAACAGAATCGAAGGTGAAACAATGACATACAAATCTATTGAATCAGTAGTGCACCAAAATGAAGCAGTGAACTTTCCAACGGAATTTCTCAATTCACTCTATGTTCCAGGATTACCACCACATTTTTTGAATTTGAAAATTGGTGTGCCAATTATATTGCTTCGAAATATCTGTCAGCCTAAATTATGTAATGGTACACGATTAGTAGTTAAAAAATTAATGGATAATCTTATTGAAGCAACAATTTTGATTGGACTTCATAAAGGTGAAGACGTATTACTTCCACGAATGCCACTTATTCCGACAGATATGGCGTTCGAGTTCAAACGACTTCAATTTCCAATACGCCTTGCGTTCGCTATGACCATCAATAAAGCACAAGGACAATCTTTGCAAGTGTGCGGTTTGAATTTAGAAAATGAATGCTTCTCTCATGGACAGTTATATGTCGGGTGCTCCAGAGTCGGTAAACCATCTGATCTATATGTTTATGCAAAAAATGGGAAAACAAGGAATGTAGTCCTTCCATTAGCTTTACAATAAAAATATTTAAGCTAAACACATTTTTATTTCTTCTATTACATTCCACAGCCATGCACAGTAAAATATTAAATTAAACAATGAATTAATATTAAACTGTGCCACAGCAAAGCGTGGCCGGGTTTAGCTAGTAGTATATAAGCAATACTAGTATAAATGAGAAAAAAGCTTGAGGTGCTTTGTGCCATATTTTTTGAATATTAAGCGCCCCATGCTTTTTTCTCATTTATACTAGTATTGCTTATATACTACTAGCTAAACCCGGCCACGCTTTGCTGTGGCACAGTTTAATATTAATTCATTGTTTAATTTAATATTTTACTGTGCATGGCTGTGGAATGTAATAGAAGAAATAAAAATGTGTTTAGCTTAAATATTTTTATTGTAAAGCTAATGGAAGGACTACATTCCTTGTTTTGCGAAATAATCCAGATCCATTTGGGGGAGTGTTGGTGTTACTATCCGTTGATTTCAGGCAAACGCTCCCAGTGATACCTCGCTCAACACCTGCTGATGAATTGCATGCCTGCTTAAAATATTCAAATTTTTGGAGCACAGTAAAAAAAATGCATTTAACCACGAATATGCGAGTTAAACTTCAGAACGATCCAACAGCAGTCATATTTTCAAGACAATTAATTGAAGTTGGTAACGGCACTGTACCTACAAATCCAGAAACAGGATAAATCAGCTTATCATCTGATTTATGCAACATCGTAGATTCAAAAGAGGAATTAGTAGACAAGGTATTCCAAAAAGACGTATTACTTCCACGAATTTCTTCAATAAGATTATCCATTAATTTTTTAACTACTAATCGTGTACCATTACATAATTTAGGCTGACAGATATTTCGAAGCAATATAATTGGCACACCAATTTTCAAATTCAAAATATGTGGTGGTAATTCTGGAACATCGAGTGAATTGAGAAATTCCGTTGGAAAGTTCACTGCTTCATTTTGGTGCACTACTGAATCAATAGATTTGTATGTCATTGTTTCACCTTCGATTCTGTTTATAATACTATTGTTCATATCGTGTACTTTTTGGATGCTCCAGGTGGAACTGGAAAAACATTCTTAATTTCCTTAATCCTTGCTACGATCCGTTCAAATGGCCATATTGCATTAGCTCTTGCTTCCTCGGGTATTGCTGCAACATTAATGGAAGGAGGTAGAACAGCGCATTCAGCTCTTAAACTATCACTAAACATGCAATGCACAGAAAGTCCAACATGTAACATTTCAAAAACATCAGGAATGGGAAAAGTTCTTCAGACGTGCAAAATCATTGTATGTAATGAGTGTACTTTCAAATTAAATAAAGTTTTTTATTCTTTCTTGAAATATATATAATATATATATATATATATATTTGTGTAAATTATAGTCGTCAAGGCACAATGGTCGAGTAACCTGATGTGCTTGAACTTCGACAATATGGTACAGCATCGTCGAGCGTGGTAACAACTAAGTTGGGTGACCATGATATTTAGTTATAGAAACTTTTTTTTCCGACTTTTCCGGTGGATTTTCCCAAACTTTTATTTCATATAAACACTCTCCTGTTAAGATGCAATGTTCTGTAAAAATTTCAATCCAAACCATCGTATACTTTCCGAGTTTTGCGGCCAAATACATACGGAAGCTAAATTTTTATATATATAGATTGTCATAAATTTAATTTTAAAATTATTTTTTACTTTTTAGTTTGATAATCTTTAAAAGCATGTTTCTTTAGTTTTTTAAACTATATTTTATATTCGAACTATGGCCATTCATTACGGAATGAGCACATATGTGTGTAACTTTAAAGTAATGCTTTGTGTGATAGAATTTTTACCTTATATATATATTTATTTATTTATTTATATGTATTCATATATATGACGTCAAAAATATGATTAAAATTATGGAATCATTAACATTTTTGTTTGTTACGAATTGAAAAACAATATAAATGTTTGTATTGCAAGTTAAGACTTAAATTGTTATTAGTAAAATCTTTTCGCCATAAATTATAGTAATTCAGTAGAGTCATTTGTAACTCAGTGGTCTGGGATAGTTTTTAGATCTCAAGCAAATGTTTAGGTAAGCTGGGACACAATGTGGGAACATATCGTAGTGTACAGGTAAGCTGGAATTGCATTTTATTCTGTGATATTTGACTTGTCTGAAATTTGAGAGATATAAAAAGAAGCATCGAATGTATGCGTATCCTCCTGACTGTTGTTCTGTAACACTGTATTGAAATTCCCGAGCTCTTAAAGTGCAGGGTCAACAAGGCCGACACTGGCTCACTCATCACACGCCTCTTCACCTCGACGCACCTGCACAGAACTGGCGTGCAGTCTTCTCGTTGGTAATGCGGCTCTTTAGAATTTGATGCGGTAACCCTGTTATTTTAAGTCGTAATATTAATGATAAAGGAAATTTGCATGATCCTCTACAATTCACAATGATTTATTTAGAAATTTTCATACCTAAAAAAATCAGCAAAAATTCACTTAGCTTTTTAAATTGGCCAAAAATTACACTTTAAAGACAAAACCATGTAACTACTCTTGTATAGCCAAATACGATGACTCATAAGGTCCCCGCCTACCTGGGCACACACGGTGTGCAAAGCTTCAAGGGAAACCACGCGATTCGATTACAGCTGAATACATCCGAGTGGTGTCTGTTTGTCAAAACCATGTAAGAATATGGTAAGGATGAATGAGTATTTCTGTTTCCAAATAGCATTTCTGATCTGAATTTTTATAACAGTGAATGTGGCTAAAACCAGTGTTTTCATAATATTTTTACGACCTATGTAATGTGGGGAGAACTGGGTTCGTAATGGAATGCCCAATTTAGTTTTATTACAGTTTTATTTATTACTAATATCTACATTATTCATAAATAATTGTACTTAAAACGTCCGATCACAAATCACTGGCACTTACAAATGTTTATCCTCAAGTTCGCACTCCTCACTGGAGCTATACTTAACAGTGATTCGCCCCTTACCGCGCGCCTGTCCAAACAAACATTCTCGCGCGACTCAGTCGTCGCACTCTCACAATCCAGTTGAACGCCACGTCACGCCAATCTCGAATGGTGTCTCTCACCCTCTTCGCCGATGCCGTACTTCCCTTCAATCGCGGAACTCTCTGAACTCCGGAACTGTCGTGAAACTCGCTCGTTATCCACTCATAACTGTCGCGGAACTGTGGCCGAACTCGTCGTGGGACTCACGTGGCACCCGTGGCGGAACTCTGGCCGCACTCCTCGCATAACTAACCGCGGAACTCACGCGGCACACACCGCGGAACTCCGTCGCCAAAAAACTGCCGCAGAGGTCGGCGTCGCTGCTTAAGTAATCTGTGGCGCCCTTCTCGAACCGAAGAGAGCAGCTGTGACGAGTAACGTCATTCCGAGCTGACCCGATGCCCGAAACATCAAGAATAGCGTCTCTTGTTCACGCGGCGGCTCACGGTATTCCCAAGGCCGCTCAGCGATAGTCAAAGGCACCGAGGCAGGACGATGCGCGGGGAGTGGAGGTGGGAAGGAGTAGCGACAATCCCTTATAATCTGGCCAGGTGCGCGTGGCATGCCTTACGTCAGCGGACCGCACGTGGCTGTGCCAGCCCGCCAGTCAGCTCCGAAAGTGGTATTGCAGTCTGGTCCCTCGCGTTCGTAACAATATTTTTAGGCATTAAATGCCTGGTACAGATTTCTGAAAACTCTCGGGGAACGTGCATTACCTCTTTATCTTCATTTTTTCGCTACATAATGTGAAGGTTTCGTCCTAAATCTCACAGTTGTTCTAAGAACTAGTTCAGAGGCTTGTTCATAAAGGTCATACCGTGCTAGAAGCACCAGCGAGCGTAGGCCTAATCACTCCACCTTACTAACACAAATGCAGCACTGACTAGAAGGTGTTCCTTAAATGCTATTAATAATCAGATAATTTTTATAAATTTTGAGCGTTTTGTAAATTATGCATCAACAACCAGAGCTCTGCATGCCATTTGGCGACCTGGACAGGCAGACACCTTAAGGTGTGAAGAGCTCCGGTTGTTAACACGCCATTTACAAACTGCTCAAAATTTATTAAAATTGTCTGATTATGATTAGACCTTAAGAGCCACTGCACGTGTCTATACAAGTTTCGTGCCATGGATTCATCTATAACGTGTATTTATAGGACAGTGAAAAAGTATACAACCAGTGTTTTGATAGACTTTTAGGTGTGAAAAAAGCAACGTATGTTATTGTAAATGGTGAAGGGAAATGCAATGAGACTTTATCTTTAATATTCCTTTATAAATTTATTGCACAGATGGCTATAGTGACAAGAAGACTGCAGAGCCTGGTACAATAAGGTGAAAAGACAAGTAGTGCATGAGCAAGTGTCATCCTTAGCACCCTTCATTTCTGTAACTCGGGCGTTCAGCCAGTAAGCCCAGCCAGGGGGAGAACACTCACCATGTCCTCGTCGCCGAGCCTGCCGAACGCCTTCTGGTAGCGCGACCACGGCGGCACGGAGGCCCTCCTCCTGGCGAGGTGCGGCGCCAAGTGGTGTCCCAGCCTGAGGCCCGAGTCCTTCTTCAGCGCGTACCGCGACACCCACGCGGCCGCCTCGTCCCCGCAGTCCACCGCCGAGACCTTCTCGTCGAACCACATCCTGCAGGCAGGCGACATTCCCGTCGCACAGTGCCCTTTCCCGTTGCAGCGACATGTATTTTAACCTGGCATTCCATGGTTCAGCGCGATCTGGCACCATTCGAGCCGCTTGCGTTTAGAATTTTCGAAGTGAAACATCTTTGGAGTATAATATCAGAATTACAGAGTGAATCAATATGTAAGTTAATGAGTGATTTTTTTGATTAAATTTGGATTTTTTCCCACTTTTCTAGCTACATTATTACATGATTTCAAGATGGCGCCCAATTTTCAAGATGACGGGGGCACCTCTATAATAAATGATTATTGCACTGTAGCGGGTTAGAATAAAATTATCCAGATGGAAATGTACTCTATAATACGAGTACACACACAAGATGGTGTACTCCAGCAGGTGGTAGCTCCTGGTAGCATGTACTGAACATAAAATGTCGGATCCATGATGGCCGACAAGGACAAAGTCAAATTTCAAGGACAAAATCAAATTTCAAAATCAAGGTCAAATTTCAAGGTCAAAGGCAAATTTCAAGGTCAAGGTCAAAGGTGTGGTGACCAGATAATTATACTAACATGGTATCAGCACACTCTAGCAGACAAAAACAAGATGGTGATCTCCAGTGGATGATATCAAGATGGCGGCCGTCACGAAAAGTGCAAGGTGGTTTTTTGGATTTTTTTATTATTTAATTAGGTTGATTAATTTTTTTAATGATTTTTAAATTTTTTCCCGAATCTCTAGCATTAAATTTACGGATTTTCAAGATGGCGGACATGACGTCATGCTCACTGGCGATATATATGCTTTGAAAAAAGTGGTGGGAGTCAGTCTGCCAGCAGCCAACACGGGGGGAAGGTTCGGTCGCCATTTTTATTTTTTTTGCCCTCACTGGGTTCGGTCGCCATTTTTATTTTTTTTTGCCCTCACTGGGTTCGAACTGAGGACTCCGAACTCCGTGTCGTAAAAGTAAATTTCTTTATAAATAATTTATTAAAATTTATTAATTGAATTTTTTTATAAATTTTAATTATTTCCATTAAAATCGGATAATAAATAAAAATGATAAAGATGGTGAACGTAACAAAAATTGCAACGGTGACGACATAATCCATGATGACATATTCCATGATGACGTCAGAGGCTTATCTAAGGCTGTAGACATGGATGCTTAAGCCTCTATATGGACATTTCTAGCCGCTGGGATTTTTGAGGACTTAAACGGGAAATTTTCCCTCGAAACGGGAATTTTTCCCTCGAAAACGGGTAATTTTTCCTGAAAACGGGAATTTTTGAGTCATTTTGAGGAATTTTTGAGGAATTTTTGAGTTAGAGATGGACGTGACGTCAGAGATGTGGCTCGGCACCTCGCACCTCACCGTGAACCCTGGCGCCGGATGCCCATTCCTATACTACTAATAATGTATATAAAATAGGAATAAATTTGGGGGAAATTAATGATGTGGGTATTAAATTCAATCATTTAAGGAGGGGAATATGAAGGAAGGGGAGTGAGTAATTAGAGAGGAAGCTGGAATAAGTTGGTGTAGGTTTATTATGGGGTAAGGGAGAGAATAAATCGCACAAACACACAACATACACAAACTCACACATATCTCTCCTCGCTTCCTGCCCCTATACTTTCAATCTTCTTCTCACCTCTTCTCAATTTCCCTCTCCTCTCTTCGCCACTCCCTCTCTCAATATCAACAGTCTCCCAACATATTCTCCTCTCTCTCATACTATGTTTTCCTATCGCTCTCTCATGATCTCTCCCTTTCTCTGTCTCTTATACTATCTCTCCATCTCTCCATCACACACTTAAAAATACCCATTCCTACCCACTCTCATTACCAACGCACTCTCTCCCTCTCCTCCTCTCTCATTTTTTTTCCTTTCCCACTCTCACATATCCTTTTTTTCTCTCCATCACACAAATACACACATACAATCTCTCATACTCTCTTTCCCTCTCTCTTTACATCACACAAGCTCGCTCCCTCTCTCTCTCTCTCTCTCTCTCTCTCTCTCTCCCCTAGATTTTTCACTTGAAGAGTAAACAATTTTTAAAATGTATAATACGTATTATTTGTAGGGAATAAACATAATGTTTCTTCCTTTGATTTAATTCTTATTAAATGTGCAAAGCTTATTTAATTAGATTTTGCTCGGTTATAAGTAAATATCCTTGAAAAAGTTATTCTTTAATAGAAAACACTGTTGTGCAAAAAATAGTCATTTCCGAACAATTTGAGGTCGAAGAACAAGAATATGACACCATAAATTTTTGTTAGCTCTTGGTTAAAAAAAATATATATATATATATAATACATGTATGCATGGAACTTCACCCTTTGGTTCCTTACCTATTAAATTATTCACTCTGGGTGTTCGGTTTTTTTTTGTTTGTTATCTACTTCTGGGGCATCTCTGATGACATTTCATTCTGCAAGCATAGATGAGTCCTACTTGCCCTGATTCCTTCTTTCCATTGCTGAAATGTATTAATGGAAGCGCTGCCCGTGCTTATCATTCACAGCGCCACAATTGCTTGGAAATAAGTGGAGATGTGAGTCCAAATAGTGTATTTTGAGAGACATATCACACCCCAGCTCTTGTTACCTATGTCCTCAGCAGTTCATTAACAGCTAATTTGTAATCTTCAGTTCTTCTATTCCCAATAAATTATGAACAACATTTTTTAAAGCTTCCCACGCTGCTTTCATTTCCCTTAAATAACCCTATTATATTTTCCATCCTTCAACAGCTCTCGAATTTGTGGTCCAACGAAGATTCCCTCTTTGAATTTTGCATCACCGAAATGTGGGAATTTTGTCTTTAAATACTTTAAAGCTTCTCCTTTTTGACTCATTGCTTTTACTTAATTCTTCATAAGTCCGAGCTTTATGTGTAAAGGTGGCAATAAAATTTTATCACGGGAAACTAAGGGAATGTGCTTGATATTTTTTTTCCCAGGTTCCATAATTTTCCTTTCAGGCCAGTTTTTTTTTTTTTTTTTTTTTGTGTAATGTAATTTGCTGTCCCGACTATTCCACTCGCAAAGGAAGCAGCAATACTTTGTATATACTAACTGCATCCCGAATATGATAACAATAACCTTCAGATATCCACATATCTGCTATTGATAGGCTTCATAATTTATCTTTTGACGTGACAACGTTTAATAAATCGATGAACGCCGGCTGCACGCAAGAAAAGGTGCCCCCAGGGGCGTATTCTCCATGAATGCAATGCATGCAGTGCATGCTCTAAATGAAACTAATATTTTATGGGCATTGTGGCATTGATCACTATCTCGCTGTTTAGTTCTGTAATTGTTTTCTGCTTAAGTTATTCCCTTTTCTTTATAGCTAATCTCGTTCCGTTCACGATTTGTGCGACGTGTGGCAAACAAATGCATTAGCGCTACCTATTGACTACAGCGTGAATGATACTTGTAATAGTTCCTCAGATTGTCGCGGTACGGCGCTGTGGTGTTCTCAACAGCCACTCTCCAGATGTGACGTCACTACCAACTCTCGCGAAGACGGGGTCGCATGCATGCACTAGTTGCTTCTGCATTCACTGATCAGTAACACAGCGCGGCCGCGAACGAGTCCATTTAGTGTCTGTTCAGTCGGTTTTTTTTTTTAAATTAAATGTTTGGGTTAGAATTATATAACATTCGTAGACACATTTAGTTGTAATTCAACTCTTAATTTTACTATTTTTCCTTTTCACTGCAATCTTAACGCGTGCGGCGTGGGTGCTTGTCGCAGCTTGTGTTAAGCTTATGTGTCACGTGGGAGGTTGCAGGTGCTTGAAGGTGACATTTTATTCAGCATGAACAGGAAGAGATTGTGTGATGGTTAGTGATTTAGTGATAAGTTTACAATTAAGTTTGTTGTAAAATTGTAGTTTTGCAAGATGATTAACTGTAAAAATGACGTCGTAGAGACTATTTTTAATAAACCTTTTCAATCATGTTCATTTGATGAAAAGTTAGAAATCGTTAAAAACGGGCGCCCGACGCCAGCGCTTAGCAATCTAAAAACAGATAACAAAACTAAAAATTTTGTACGGACATTTAATCCTGAGCTTTATAACAAAATTTTGTGGTTATGTGGCAGTGAAACATTAATAAAACTCTTCTGTTGGCCATGACCGCAGAGCCGAGTTCCATTATAAGTAAATACATGGTGAGTGACAATTTGATATCTTTGTTAATTCTTCTCTCTAAGTTTATCACAAAAAATTTAATGTTGTTACCAGTTTTATGTTAAATTATTTTTTTTTTAAAAAAACTGCCTAAACAGCACCATTTTGCTCCCTGAAAACCAAAATTTTCCGGGAGAGGGCCCCCGGATCGCCCCTTCTTCCGAGGGGGGGGGGGGGTTCATGTATTCTATATTGCATGCGTTACCAAATTTGTCAGGATACGCCCCTGGGTGCCCCGTAACGCACACTGTCCCACTACGGATGTCCCTCTACTGATATGTCCTGTTATGCTCATTGTACCCATGCGTGGCATCTCTCTTCCACTCGATTGGAACAACCATCGATTTGACTTTTCAATGATATTTTCGTCGTTTGAATTATTAATATTATGTAATTTAACGATCGTCCACCGATTTTCAGCACAATCGATACGGTTATTTAAAAGTATTGTTGAATATTTAAATACGGTTTTAACGAACAATGGTGTTTTACAGTTACACATAATAATTCAAATTACACCCGGGATATTTTGCACAATGTTTTAAAAAATATTGTAACACATTATAAATAAGTTTGGTGTATTTGGGATGCGTATTTGTTATAAAATCGTGTTATAAAAACGGGCGGACTACATACGTTTTTAAAACTTCCACAACTCAAAATAAAATAATTAAAAATATATATATAACATCTGAAACAATTGTTTCCAATATGGCCTCGTGGAAGTCGGCCTCCGTGGCGCAGTCGATAACGCACCGGGCTGCGCTGCGGGGGCTCTGGGATCGAATCCCGGGTAAGACATGGATGTAATTCGTGTTGTCTTAATACGCCAACAATCTCAGCTCCAATTTCACAATGACTCGGGGTGACATAACAATACAACATTTAATAGAGGGGGGGGGGGGAGATGATTGGCACACTGGTGACTGTCAATACTTGCCTGTGTGCCACCCATCTTTTTAAAAAAAAAAAAAAAAATGGCCGTGTGGTGAGCATCGCTGACTACCAATCCAAAGGTTGACGGATCGAATCCCGGCCGCTGCGATACTTTTATTTTTGTACTTGTAAAAATAAATACGGCACGCGCGACACTATAAAAGTAATAAATATATTTGAATTAATTAATCCTAATAAAAGTAAATTTATCAATCAAATTTTAGATTTCATTTCACTCCTTCTTTGTATCCATACAAAATAGTGATAATTCAATAAAAATGATTCAATTTTGTTCATAAAAGTATGCAGAGGTATATTTTATCATACAAAATAAAGAAAAATTAAAAAAAAAATTCTTCCTAAAAGAATATAATATTTTTAATGCCTAAATTTTTTGGTTGCAAAAACCTATAACGGCTCAGTCTCAGGCCGAATATATTTCATTTCCTTCTGTATCAATCATTTCATCAATGTTTTGTTATGACGTTGTCACGTTAAACTATCGTCCGTAAACCGACTTTACAGACAACCAATTTTTTTAATATGCAATTTTACATTTTCATAGCTCTTCTTCCAATGAACGTAATTTTGGCCAATATTGAGTCATTTGTGGCAAATCTGAAGATCGAGATCAAAGTCAAAGGCCAAGTTCATACAAGATGGCCGCCGAGACTTCAGAATCCAAGGTGTTGGGCATGCACTTAATCTTCACTCCTACTGCTGGCGACGGAAATACATTAACATACTACTCACAAAGGTTAACAGTTATTTTTCAGCAATTTTCAATGTTTACACTTTTAAATTAACTACGTGGAAGCTTTTCATTTGCTAACAACAAACTATCGTTTCTTTTTTTCTTAAGAAAATAGCGCCGCAAAACCCCCAAAGGCCACATGGATGCATTAAGGGACGCGAGCAAATCGTCTTTTTGCGAAAAGCGGCATCGGCTGTAAAGATCCTTGCAACTACATAGTCGAAAGCACAAATATAAATAATATAAATATACTGACTCACAGACTGACTCTGTAATGCTGTTTGAATTCTGTTTTTTTTTTTTGCGCTTACGTTTTAACATTTTCATTTCTCTTTCATAACCAACCTGCTTCTCCTAGTTTTGCTGATGAGTCCGTGGCATAAAGATAATGTACGGGGGAGGGGGGGGGGGGGACGTCCTATTTTTATGAAGCCAATAATTTCAGTAGTTATCGGTTTATAAAGTAGTGAGCCGTGGCTTTGTTTCCCAAGTTTTGGCCGTTTATATCTATTTGATACAATTCAAGTTGTTGGCCTTCCCTTGCAAACATTAATCTACCAACTACCGCTAATGATAAGATTAAATTAATCGCGAATATATGTTAAGGCATATTTAAATTGTAGCTTTCTAATGTTCTTGTGAACTCTAGTCAATTCAGCACCTTCATACGAATTGCACGCTAAATATGTTTGCCATCCTGGTGTAAATTGAATCGGAATACACACAACGAAGATTATTGAATGACCAAAGAGAATTAACACGTAATGTAGTTATTTGAAACTAAAAACAATTTTTGTAAGATTTTTTTAAATTATATATATCAGAAAACATTTTAATTACACAATAATAAAATTAATTGATTCTGTTATAAATATGTCGTGTATATTAAATTAAAATGTTTGTTATAATCATCATTGTTAAATGGGTGCCTTAGATGCCCTACACCTAACTAGTGGCTAAAATATTTGAAGATTCATTTCTCAAGTATCCTTTAGAATAGGAGGTTGTTTAAGATGTTATTTACCATATTTGGTAAAATCATAAATATTTACAAACGTACTTAACGTTAGGAATGAATGAACAATTTGTGGCCTGTGAAGTTTCGTCCACATCAGGGACAATCAGACGATTAAGAACAATGAGATGAGAATGTTGCATTAAACTGAAATCTTTTTTTTTAGGGGGGGGGGGGGAGGTTGTCACAGCAACATCTGTCACATTTCCGGGGACTGAACAGGAATCGCTTGGAATTAAGGTGAGGGATCTGAGGACATTTTTACTAAGTTTATTAACTATATATTAATTGTTATATTATGAAATTTTTATATTAAATTGTATTTTAGGCCATGTTCATAGTATAAATATTTTAATGCATCATTATTTGTAACTTATATATATTTAAAAAAAAAAAAATTTGGAAAATAAAATACCTTTTATACTATTTATGTTCAGTACATCATTACTTCAACTTTCAGTGGAAAAATATATTTATTTATAGAGTATATAATATGAGTGATGCTTATGTGGACTTCATCGAAATTTGTTGAAACCAGTTTTACAGATATGTTACATTTTTATCGTTACTTTTTTCTACTATACTTCTGCAGTTTTACGCTATAACACGTATGTAATCATACAATTTTAAAAAGGTTTGAATAGAAACATACGATCACATGTTAGCCTTCATTGCTGTGCTTTGCTTTAGAAGAAGCAATGTCAATATCCGTAACCGGATTACTAATCAAATGATTTTTTGTTTGTTTTTTGAAGAATTTTACGTTGAATATTTCCTAATATTAGAATTGCAAATAACATGCACATATTTATAGGATAACCCTCTTCGTTTGTTATCCATACATTATACAGAATAAGTCAGAATTTGACTGTCAAACTTCGGCTGCCCGTTCATCACAAAATAAGTTGAAAACATAATATACAATATATCGTCTAAAACGATTGTCAAGGCTCGTATACGCCATTGAGTTTGAAGTCATCAACTGGTTTATTGTAAAAAACTCTGAAATTATTTAAGATAAAATTTTTAATCGAACGAAGTTCTACAATAATCGCAAAACTTGTTGCTGTCGTAAATTGCGTTCACTGAAATAATTGGCGGATACAGCTTAATTACCTACTGATTCTTGTCCAAATTATTTCCTTCGTGTTGATCATACAGCCAAGGCTTATATGTCGAACTGAGACTCACTCTGTATTGCAGCTAGCTGAACAATTTAGAAAAAAAACATGTAGCTGTGTCGTGCTGTTTCTGGCGTTCTGGACATTGTGTTCTCTTTCTCGGTTTTATGTTTAGTTGAGTGGCTGGAAACGGATAAATAATTTACATAGGGGAACAAAAATATATTCAAAGTATTATTACATTCACACACAGAAATTTATACCATTGGCTTGCATAATATTTACTACAAATTTTGAAGCCACTTTTTAAACATATACAACGAAAATGTTTGTTAACGATTCACTGAATCCCTTGAATACGAAAATATTTTATAACAATCCGCAACATAAACTAGACTACTTACAATTCTAAATGAAGTCAATAATTTTTGTAGAATGGTCAGTAAAACATGGTTTGATTATGAGCTCATTAATTTTATTAAATTTAATAACGTACCAAATAATATTTTTCATCAATAGTTATGACTAAATAGTTTTTTGCGTTACTCTGCATTAAGCCGCGGACCACCCAAACGCAGTTTAAATTAAGTTATTTTAACTGTTTGTGGACATACCAGTTGCCTGGAATGTTGGCACTTGATAAATATTATTAAATTTTTCGCGTCTGTGAAAGTAAACGTTGACGTTTGTATTTATCAGGATTTGTCAAATTATTTTTCCAGGTTAATAAAAAAAATTATTTAAGTGTTTATTGATTCGGGGAATCTCTTCAAAAATAATTGTATTTACAAAGGAAAATTAATAAAATGTTTAAAAAAAGAACAGGTTATCTTTTTTACGTTGAAAACAATTCCAAACAAATGAATATAAGTATCAGACACTTGTCATTTAAATAGCTGTTGTACCGTCTTTACAGTGTCAAAAAAATATTTTTGTTAGAACAAGTTTTCTTGTAAGATTACTATAAATATCTGATATCTAAATTAACTGATATTTTTCTTTTAAGGATTTCAAATTCAAATTTTAATACCCAAACTGCGTCGAGTTGTTGATAAAGATAAAAACAGGAAAATAGTTTAATATAGCTACGAAAATTGTATTTACTTGTCAGATGTAGCGTATTTGTTTATTATTATTATTTTTTATATATATTGGCAACTGTTTAGTCAGCAGTCACCTTGGTGGGTTTCTCCAGTTTTATTTACAAAAATGCTACATATTAATAAAATATGTATATTTTTGTTATAAATTACAGCTTATGTACATCTGGAATATTGTAGCTTTTAACATTGAAAATTTTTTTTATCGGTCCAGAAGTTTTTCAATTTTCTCCTTACGAAACAAATTTTCTCCCTCTCTTTCTCTCCTCCCCTCTCACTTATCTGTATTAATAATAGTAGTATGTAAATATACTGAATTTAAGGTGAAAAGTTATTACTTACGTGCAGGTTCTCTTTTTAGAGATCATGTCGTCTGAGATGCGGACTGTAAGCGGCTCCATATCTGGAGCTTCAAAAACAAAAGTGTGGTCGTCTTCCGCTCTGAACTTTATCAGAACCATGTGGGGCATCTGGCGCGCTGTCTTGAACTCTCCGTTCGTTTCGTTGAAGACGAGAAACATTCTGAACAACAATACACACAGAATAAAAAAAACCCTATTCATAAATGCATTTTTTTGGACATGTAAGTTAACATAGATAAGACAAATGAAATATGAAAACAAATGTTCGGTCTCAAACGCCAGTATGATTATTTAATTTTTTTTCCCTTTAACCCCTCATTACCTTATTAATAGTATTTTTGTAATTTCAGCTTCATACCTTCCTTGAATTGATTGCTCTGTCACAAATACTTTCGACACATATTCACTTAGCGTAATATCATAGGTGTGAAAATGTGCGCCTCTTAGTAAATATTATCACTTGCGCGAATTTTTACAACCATAATATTACAATAAGTGAAAATAAGTTAAAAATATTTATTGCAGAAAAACAAATGCAAATAAGTTACCGTGTTAAAATGACAAAAAAAGCTTTTTAAAAAACAATTATGACGAAAAACGAAAAATAAAGACATGGCGTGTCAGATCAAACCTTAACAGTTTATTTCCTTAAGTCCTTTTCTCACTTTTTATGTCAAAGAACATAGTTGCCTGACTCAATACGATCCCTAATAAATGATTTTTACTCTTGATTCCAAGTCTGTTGTTATCTTTACATTAAATAACGTATAATACCTAATGATTCTTGCTAGTTTATAAATTCATTATAGAGCGAGAGCGCGTAGTGTTAAGGCTCAGGAAATCCAATTCTAAAAGACCCTGGTTTGATTCCAGGTTCAGCAATACCGAGTTCAATTTTAATGGTTTCCAGAATTAACTTCAGCTTAATGATGAATAAGATTCCTTACAGCAATGGCCGACTCTTTCACCAACAGCTATGCTCTTTGTCATTGCATGTTACCATTTCTGAAGAATTCGCTATTCATTAGAATATTAAGCCCAAATAACATTGAAAAATTTACCAAAAATTTTAATGAATTTTACACTGATATTTTTTTAAGGTATTATTGGTTATTTAATTTGTACATTTTCATGAAAACCGCTAAATCACTACAAAATATTGTTCGCAGTAATACTGGGCCCGGGAATTTATGCTTTTTGCGGCCCCAGGACCTCCAATCATTATTTGTAAACCATTCACTGAATAGCTTTTCAGTATTAAGTAAATAATTTTGATACAACCAAATATAACCAAATTGTTTAATATTCGATTATATTTTCAATGAATTAAAAATATTATGAGGTTATGAGCCAATTTTCGTAAGAATTTCTCGTAAAACATATTTCATGTAAGCAAAAATAACCATAGCCATATGTTCTACAAATTTGAAATATATTTCTTGTAGAATTAAAAAACTATTTCTTGGCAATTGGTTTACAGAGAAATGTTTTGTAAATGTACAGAAAATTCTTTTGTGTGTAGCATAGCTTCTATATTAGAAATCACTGTGAATTTGTGGACATTTCAAAACAGAATGTAACTGAAATAAACAAAGAATTCTCTGAAGTTCCAGAGCTTCTTTGAAGCTACAGTAAATCACCTCTTCTAAGTTTTGTGTTCCATTGTAAATGTAGTGAATATTCACGCTGAAGGATGAATATTGATTTCACCGGAGTCTTAGAAAGTTATTTTAAGTTTTGTTTGAACTCTACGATGATACTAGTTAGTTAATTTTTAGATCAATTATACTCAGTAACTGTAGCCTACGTTTACGAAGACATTTGAACATTTAGTAGATCACGAGATAAATATTAAATTATATTATTCGTCAATCAAAGAGGAAAATATTTAACAGTGTATGTACAAAATTGTATTTTTTTGTTGCGAAACCTACACTTTAATTTTATCTAGCAGCGGTATTTTATTTCGTACAAAACTCAAAATTTATAAATTGCTGTATTTCACAGCTTAAGTAACTATTAAAAAAACACTTAGTATTAAATCGTTACTTCACCTGCGTTCGTCTGAGGCGCACCTTCCTTCCCCTCTTCCCTTTCTAAATATGCCACCTCACCTCATTACAAGCCTTGTCTGCCTCCCTTTTTTTCACTTAACGCCAGGCGCCTCTACGCATGTGTGGAGGGGAGGTTGAGTTGGTTTTTTTCTGCGGGTACAGGCCGGTCTTCACTTCTACTCGCCGATGCACTAGACTAAGTTAGTTGTTTAATCTGGTTGGGGGGTTTAGTTAGGAACACGAAACCGGGCGTGGCCTCAAGGTATGTGGGTATGTTCGTTTGTTTCTTTGATTGTATGCATGGTGGTTACACATTACTTTTACTTGCTAATGTTCCCTTTGTTCTAAATTACGTTTCGGTGACACCTTTCTAAATTATTATGGTTGGATATAGACGTTTTGTGTGCGTTGTTGCACTGTACTTTTCACCCATTTGTCCGACAAACACACGAGAGGTTACGCTGGGTCAGTTGAGTTTTATGTTTCTTTTCATAACCTTGTATTTAATGCTTTTCTTCTTGTTTTGAGGTTTACGGGCAACTGCTCGCCCCGAGCGTGTTTCTCACATGTTTTATGAATGTCGTATGTATTTCATGTTTCGTATTAACCAGACATTTGCCCTATCTTAACTTCAAGGCCCCAGTTGTCTGGCTAACTGACCTATTTGCCTTATAGGCGAGTCATGTTAACTCGCCTCGCTCGTCTCTTTGACAGATGCCTTTGTAGCACGTACCCTTTATTATATTTTGTATGCTTTGCCCACGGGTCAAACCAATGGTAGTAACTTATGTAAATTAATCTTTTATAATCCCTGCATTTTACTATTGTACATGTACCAGATTGCTGTTTATTGAGCCGTTCATTATATTGCAATTACTTCTAGTGCTTGCCGTATAATATTGCATAAACATTAAGGTTCATTCACAAGTGTAATGGGGCTATTGTGTGATTTTCATGTACCTTGTAACAAATTCTAGTCAACTGCATAGAAGGCACAGTAATTTGCATGGCTAATGTTTGTATTATTGTATACAACTTTAGTATTTATTTTCTTTGTGGGTACTTTAAGAGTATACTAGAGTAATTGCTTAAGATTTATCACTTATTCTTTGTATAATTGATTTTTTCCCGCAATACTAATCATTGCAACCCATTGCTCATTTTATCTCTATTTACAGGATGAATGTTATAAATTATGATAAGAATAATTTTACCCTTAGAGTTTTTGTTCATAATCTGTTTAAGCTTGTGCTCACCCATCATGCTCTCACAGGGCTACACTCTGTGTTCCCATAGTAGAATGGTATCTGCCTTTGTTCTACTTATTTTTATTATTTTGTGCGGCGCTCATTGGCAAGCTATTGGGTATTGGTCCCCGATAGGCTACATATTTTTAACTTGGAGAGACGATAAGATAGATATAATATTATAATTTAGAATTAACAACATGCCAACTACATGTTTTTCGTAAAATCTTTTTGAAGGTGAATAAGTGGTAGCTTTGCAGTGAATACAGTAAACTGATAAAGGTGTACGGGAAAAAAAAATTATTTCATATGAGTTAAAAAAAATCGTGGTCTTAAATTACCAGTAAAACTTACAATTCATGTTCATATGAAACTGACTGAAAACGACGCGTTAACTAGCCAGGTGACATTAAAAATTCATTTTGCGATGTTTTTCGAAATAGGTTTACAAAAAATAATTTTATTATAAAAATTACTTTTAAATAGGCAGATTATTTTCTGTACTATGATTGTTTGGCAATTAAAATTAAGATTTTTAAGGTAAATTTAAAATTTAATTAAGTAATTGTTTTATTACGAACAATTTGTTTAACACTCTACAGTTTTGCATACCGATATCCCAAATAGGTTTATTTTTGGTTTCTTGGTTTTGGTCTTGAAAAATAACGAAAATTATTTGTTTTGATATGATTGTAGGCCTATTTAAGATGGGAATAATAAGTCTGCACATCAAAGACTAGAAAGAGTGGTATTTGAAGACTATAGGTCAGTGTCTCTGCCTACTTACTCCCGGTTCATAGTATTTAGGCCCTTCTCACATTAGAACACGTATTGTAAGATCTAATACTCTTTGTATATAAAGTTATAAAAATATGTTTACTCTCTAATAACCCACGGTTTCACTCACACAATTTGAGGTTATTGCTAACATTTAACAACTGTAAGAAGAGTATGGCATTAATTACAAACCATTATACTAAAAAAAATAGACACAGTAAATGGTGAGGTAAAAAAATGTTTTAATTCATAGTTAAACCGTATAAGATTGATATTTTGTAAATTACAATGGGTGATGGTAATTTTTTTATAGATTTAAGTAATTTAACCTTCAAAAAATCACACTAACCCATTTTAATTTCATTAGGTAGCCAGGTTGAATATTGTAAAATAAGCTGTTAATTCATTTTAATTTTAACAATGCCATACTTTATACTTATATACTGATCTGTTTTAGTTGTAGCAATACTCAGAATAGTTTAACATTTTCAACTTATTCCATACACATACATTACATTACCTGCATTTAAATGTAGAATACAGGTATAAAATTTTATATCTTACATATAAGATTATTAGTAGAAATAATTAGTGTTAACTTAACATAATTCCAAATTTTTTGTTTCGCGGGATTTTCACATAGAAATACCTATGTTAAAATACAAAAATATAGATTTAGAAAAAATGACAATTTTTTTAAAATAAATAAAACTAAACCGATCACGTTTTCTCAACCACAGGTGTGAAGTAAATTTATATGATATTTATATAAAAATTTCAATTTATCTTGTCAAATGTAATATAAGTTATTTACTTATTTAGAGGATTTTCTTTTTATTTTAAAATTATACTCAACTCTGTTATAAATTAAATTTAAAGAATTTTTATAAATCATTGCCAATATCTTGAAATAAATTTTATTGGATTTATTATATATAAATATTTAGTGTTAAAATCATATTTACAACCTATCCATCCCTTTAGAAGTAGAATTTAGCAAGCAGTTAAAAATTTTAGATAGATTTTTCATTTGGGGTTGAAATTAGAAAAATTGTAAAACCATTCTTCGTAAGTTTTTATTTTAGCAATTCATGCACAGATTCTTACACAACACTTCATCTTTTTTTGTAGATAGATATTTTACAGTAAACCCGCAATTTCCCCCATTTCACATATTTGGCAGTCGAATCTCGACAAATATAAGTAAACATGAAAAATTAAAATAAGTACGTTTTCCCCATCTCGCCCCATATGCGCGGTAAGACTGGCAACAAACATCAATACAAATTTAAAGCCATTTATCAGTTTCTCACTGTCTAATCGAATCTTATTTATAACTTTCGCATAGCACACACATGTGAACTGCCCCTTCGTCTTCACTTGCTATCCCTGCATTGGAATTGTGGGCTGAACGCCCACATCCAATGCACCGTGTCCAACATTCTTCGGAGAAGTCGTAGCAGTATAACCATTGTTCATCATCTTCTTCTGTGTCACTGGACCTTATTTATGGTCTTTTGAGCATGAGGGCTTGTTTAAGAAATCAGAACTCTCTAAATTTTTTCTTTACAATAAGTTTTTTTATGTTTTTTTGTTTGTTAGAACGTTTTGTTACGTACGCTGGGCTGCAGGTAAACACTCAAAAATGAATAATTAAATTTAGGCCTTGGAAGCGTCAGCCCAGAAAACAAAACAACAACAACAATAATAACAGAGGTGCCCAGACGTCGTACAAAAGAATTTTATTTATAACCTCCTAGCAACTCTAGTAGGCTATGTGGATCGGGGATGAATAATAATGAAATAACAAGACTGATGGTTTGATTTATATAACTGCCCTTTTACTAAAATAATTTACTTAGTTTTTTTTTGTATCTTTTAAGTACACTGGTATTAAAACATATTAAATACAAAATGGAGGAAGCCCCGAGGCAACAAAATACATATAAAGGTAAAACAATCATACATCTTGAACTTAAATCTGGTTTTAAGTGAGCTCGCAGGCTCAAAAGAAAGAAAATATTACAGTTTGTTTTTAATTTTCTTTTCAAACGAAATTTAATTATATCCTGTGTCCTGGCACGGGAGGTTTCTGTAGATTAAAGACCAGAAGGAATCATTTTGTGTAGAAAGTTGTATCTCGACCGGAGAAGAAAGAAAACTTCTGACTGCATGAGCCCAATCACGGACTGCTAATTTGGCGGTGAAGTTCCATTCTAATTTGGGGTCTTGAAGCTAATCTTGCAGCTAGCCTTTGGAGCTAAACCTTGGAGTTAAACTTGGAGATAATTTTGGAGATAATTTTGGAGCTGAACTTGGAGATAAACTTCGAGCTAAACTTCGAGGCTGAACTTCAAAATAAACTTCGAGGCTGATTTTGGACCCCGCCTGAAACAAAGTCCCAAATTACTCAGACTGGTTAACAGGCGGCTAAGCCTGGGCAAGACTATGAGCAGGGAAAGGCAAAAAAGGGGGGAGGGGAGGTATGACGACCACTTACCCAAAACAGCGGGGTGAAGTCATGTAGGCAGGCTCAGGAGCAGAGAAGGCAGCTCACGGAAGTTCGTGGTAGTCATGATGAGAGATAATGAAATAATTTAGATTAGCAAAAAAACTATTGCGGGCAGCAAAATTAAAAAATAAGAAAATTGAGGCCTCTATGCCTTGACGTTGGCGACTACATGACGTAGTGTCGAGTCTGGGACGAACAACAGAGATTTACTCTCGCGGATCGCGACGCGTGGTCCGCACAGACCAGATGCTGCCCGCCGAATCTTTGAAAAATGGCGTCGGGGCGCCTTATTAAAGAAAGAAACTGCCCCCATCCAAAGAAGGGGTGGTGATTGACCGAAGGTGTCCGGAAATGCCCGAAGGGGCGAAGCAGACTGCAAAACGCTCGCCGCGCTCTCACGCGAGTCGCAGGCGAACTAAGATCGCAATCGCACTGCGACTGCTGCCAAGGTCGATTATGACATGCTGCCTCTTATGGAAGAGATGAGTAGTGCGCTCTGGCTGCCAAGATGAGAAACCTGCCTGGAGGGTTACCGAAACGTCCGCTAGAGAGCACTGAGCGCGCTCGTGACCAGCGCCCAGAGCAAGGTTAGGGATTTTTCCCGCCTCTAGGCTTCGCTGAGGGCTCTGTTTGACAAGGGCGAATGTCCTTGAAGAGACAAACTCCCCACCTGGGTTCACTGGTGGTCGATGCTCCGGGTTGAAGTTCCCGTGAAGCCACAGGTGGACGATGAGGGGAGGGGGGTTTAAATTTGCTAAATCGCCTGGGAAAGGCGTCATGTGGATCGTCCCGAGGCGTCGCCGCGGGCTGTAACCTAGTCCAGTACGTGCTGGCAAAACCCTTACCTATGCTTGACTCCGAGAAATGAAAGTTGCTAGCAGTGGGCTAGGGGTAGCGTTCGCTAGCACGAAAAGTCATTCTGTTACAGGGAGAAAACGTGATGCGAACCGCGGCCGAGATGCAGCGATAGCCAATCGTCAGCAAACAGTATCTAATTGAAGCCTGCGAACAAGCGCAGATGAACTGGGTTGCACAAGATTAAGTCGGAGTGTACAGTAATGGAAACAAAATTAAATTAAATGAAAAAGGCAAATTTATTATTTGGTTTCCTTCTTTAAAAAGTACAAATTAAATTTAAAATCGTACATTTGTGCTTGAATGTGGCACTGAAACGGCACAGTTTTAAGAATATTTTTCGTGTTGATGTAGATGTTTTGTTTATATTTTTCTTTTAATTTCTTCAACCAATTATTCTTATATGGTAATTCAGTTAAAACAACAGTTTTTCCACGTGTGTTATATGGTTTTTTTTTGCTTTCTTTATCCACTTTTGGAAAAGCTAAGCTGAATTCAGGGCTTATATCTTAAAAGTTAAAAGAAGCATCCACTTGTAACTATCTAGTGATTTTCCTGGTGTTTTAAACCATGACACAATTGCTTGATTTCCATTTAATGATTTTGATAAAGCATTTATTTTTTGGTATTCTGTAATCAGTTCTGCAGTTTCTATATCTTCTACTGTGAGGGCTGGAGGAATGTCTGTAGTTGAATATGGGAGAAAATCATTTTCGTCTACAGGCCAAATTCCTTTTTTTCTATAGCCTTGCACAGTTGATCTCATGGTAGCTGAACAGATGAAAGGTTTACCGAATGAACTTGAGATCTGATGCGGTGTAAAACTTTGCCAGGATTGGTGCGAAGCCAAGTTCTACCTCATCTTCGTATAACTTACTCAGAGGTTTCATGAATTCCACGTCCAAAGGTTGAAGACGGTGTGAGTAATGTGGTGGCAAACAAAGTAAGACAACCCTTTTATCACAAGCCAACTCAATCAATTCCAAGTTCTTGGTGTGTGTTTTGTGGCCATCCAATACAAGAAGTATTGGTCTTTCCTTTGATGCTCCAGTAAATTCAATAAACCTGTTGAACAATGTCAAAAATAGTTATTTTTTATCCAACAAGTTTCTTGGACTTGTGTCCAGGCCCCAGGAGGAAGTCCAATCTCAAACTCTAGTTGAATTCTTTTTTTCGGGGAATGATTAACATCGGTGGGATGTAGAACCCTAAAGCTGAAACACAGAACCTGTCACAGTGTGGCCTCTTTCTGCTGAGGTAACTGTTCCTACTTGTCTACGCCCTTTCAAAACGATATTTTTTGTGTGACCTTTATGATTGACTGTTAAACAAGAGTAGTTCGGTTATCGGGCTCCGAGCACACAGGCTGCAGACATAGGATTCAGGATTCGTGATCTTTGACCCCTGACGTCACTGTTGTGACCTTTTACCGATGACATCATCATCGATTATCTGGAAATTTCCCGATTTTCCCCCAAATTTCCTCAAAATTTCCCGTTTTCCCCCTCAAAATTTCCCTTTTCCCTATTAATTTCCCATTTTCCTACAAAATTTCCCTACAAAATTTCCCCATTCCTCCAAAATTCCATCACTCTCCCAATCTCCCCATAGTGGGTTGATCCCCCCCTTACCTACCCACCCATATATAACATCACTTTCGGCCGCCATATTGGATTACGTCATATCCGGTCACCATCATTTACAACCGCCATTTTGGATTCAATTTTCGCATGCTCTATCATTCCATTATTATTATTATGCAATCATATAGTATTACATCATATCTGTCCGCCATCTTGGATGACCCGGTCGTCATCTTGGAATACGTAATTTCCAGCCGCCATTTTGAATTCTAGAACTTTCTACCATTTTTTTTCCAATATTTAATATTATGAAGTCATAGCCGCCATTTTTAAACACACCTGTTGCAATTTCCGTTACGATCGCCATCTTTGTTTTTGACATCACAACAGTCATTTCCAGGAAATCGATGATGATGTCATCGGTCAAAGGTCATAACAGTGACGTCAGGGGTCAAAGGTCACGAATACTGAATCCTATGCCTGCAGCCTGTGTGCTCGGAGCCCCATAACCTAACTACTAACAAGTATCATCACAATTGAAGAATCTCTCCCCAGTTAACATCAATTTGTTACTTGACTTTCTAAAAGTTCCAAAAACTTACCTACACCCACATGATTAAAACCAATCGCTCGTGCGACTGATGTAGACTCCGGTTTCCTTATTGCTATGGTGGGATTACGAGTAAGAAAAGACTTTACCCAATCTCTTCCAGCAAAATTGGATGCAGCATTAAACGGATGTTCGATGTTGTTCCTTTCAGCAAGCTGAAAAGCAAGTTCACAAACTGTTAAGCCAAAAAAAACTGTATTTCCATTTGCGTTAGATAGTCTTTACGTTCTGCCTCTTGTTCCGTGATAAATACAATAGTTATTGGTCCTGATTGTTTCATAACAGTATACCTAGGACTAGCACGTTTCTTTGCCACATGTCATTTAATTATAGTTTAAGGCACTTTGAAATTTCGAGAAGCCTTAGAAGAACCCATTTGACCTTATAAAACAGCATTCACAATTCTTTTCATGGACTCCAGTGATCATTCTTGCCTTGTGGTTTTCCGTTGATACTTGCGAATCATCTGAAACAAAAAGCATCGAACCTAGACTACATATTTGTGAATGAATTTGTAATGCCTGTCTTAGTGTATCTGCCTGTTTGTGCAGAGCGTGATGCAGTAATCAAAATCGCAGAAATTTCAGATTTAGTACTTGAGCTATTTCATTTATGATGTGGTGTACCTCGAAGCGATTTTTCCAGGTTTATATTTCGGAGATATTAGATTTTTTAAATTTTTTAGCTATAAATCTAGTTATATTTTGAAATACTGGCCGGAAAATTACAATCGAAGTTGCAGCCTAAAGCCCGACTTTCTTATCTGTAACTAACCTTCTTAAAATCGCTGTTTAAATTTGTTTAAATAGGTCATGTTATAGGTTTTATTTTTATTATGATAATAAAAAATTAGGATCTAAGCCTAATTAAACATTTTTTGACAGAAGACGATATTTTTTTTAAATATGGTTTAGCGAAAATGAGTGAGTTGTACAATAGTGGGGGCAAAACGGGAGCTTCCCCGTCTTGCCTCTCCCCGTCATACCCCCAAAAAATTTTCAGGTTATGTTAGGCCTAGATAAATTTTTTAAGTGAAATTAGAAACTATAAACACCATTTTATGCTAATAAGATGTACCATTCAGTGGTATACATACAATTCGAACAATTGCCAATGTACAACAATTAAAACAATATTGCAAATCAGTACAATAATTATACCTACCAGCAAATATCACAGAATCCGGCGTGGGAATGAAGTCAGACGAAGTCAATACCATGGATTGTACCTACTGATCAAGTTGACGCAGTTTCCGCCAGATAGCAGAACTTAAAATATTATTTAGCGCCCTTACCCGTCTTACCCCGCATCTGTGGCTTGCCAAGCCATCCCCTAATACTCAGTTTCTTACATCCCGTTTGATTTGATTCGGAGATGAAATAATTAGTTATGAAACAAAACTGACCCCTTGTCACCCTATTAAAGGCCGAAATTTGAAAAATTTATAAAATCAGTTCTTTACTCCATATTCAATTTATTCATTCTTAGTTGCTTGCTTTAAAATCTAGTGGATTCATAAATATGCGTTTATTCTCTTAAAACCAAACTTAACTTTTTACATCCTTTAGGGTGGCGTCTTGCAAATTAATAGAAAAATATGTTTTATTGTTTTTGCTATTCATGCATAATATTAGACAGTTTACTTTATTAATTTCAGAGTTACGATATTTTAATAAGTCAAAATTAAACTCCTTTTCAACCCCTTCAATTATAAATTTATGAGAATGAAAAAAAAATGCATTATACAACTCTACATAGACCTACATGTTGTTCAGCTTAGTTTCTTACACCTAGTTCTAATAGTTCCGGAAGTATACATTTAAAAAAAAATACCTACCATTTTTAAATGTCTTAGGGGATAACTTTCGCAAAATGGTTAAATTAATGTTAAATATTTAGCATGCCTGTTATTGATGCGCAATATCTTTCCTAATGTTTTATAAGCTTGGGAGATATAATAACTTGTCAAAAACATATTAATATCTATTCCACCCCTTTGAAGTTCCAATATCCAATAACGCAAAAAATATCAGGTGTAAATCTATATTCATATTGTTAATTTTGAGTTTCTTAAATCTTGTTCAAGTATTTTCGTAAGTATAGGTACATTTATTTCTTAAAATCAAAGTTACCACTTTTACATTACTTAGGATTAGAATTTCGCAAAATGGTTAAACATATAATATGTTAGTAGTAAACAATAGTATGTCCTGGGACTGGGTTCTGTGTGAGGTTGCTGGTGCTGGTGTCCGCTATCTTGAATTTTGACGTCACGGCGGCCATATTGGTGTCAAATTTCCTCAAAATTTATCAAAAATGACTCAAAATTTCCTGAAATGTTCGTATTCCAAGGGAAAATCATCATTTTAAGAGAAACAAATTCCCAATTTACTCCCCAAAATTGCAAGAGGCTTGAAATGTCCCCATTGAGGCTTAAATTTCCCTTTTACAAGCCTACAATAAGCCTCTAGTGGGGAGCTTTGACCTTGACCTTGAACGCCATCGTTGCACATATCGTTATGACTGCCATATCGAAAATCCATAATTATTAACCGATTTTAGCAGTAAAAGTTTTAAAGTTTATTAAAAAATTACTTAATGAAATTTAACTAAAAAGATTTTCCGCCGTTTTGAAATTCGTCCGCAATCTTGAAAATCTGTAATTTTTATGCTAGAATTTTGGAAAAATTTTTAAAATTTATAAAAATATTGCTTAATTAAATTTTAATAAGTACATATGCATTAAAAAGGTTTTAAAAAAATAATACAAAAATAATTTCACAGCATTTTAACTTCGTATTTGTTTAGCAAGGATAGAGTTCTAAAACAAGCTGAATGTTTTTTTAATTTATCTATTTTAATTTTTTTTGTGTTTCACTTATCTTGATTTAGAAAAATGTGCGATAGTGTGTGTTCCTGTTTATTCCTCCAATATTTTGTTGGTTTTCTGCATTTTCTCATTATTCCTGAGAAAATAATCTTTGCAAGCATTTTTTTTCGTAATTATACAAGAAATTTATTTAGAGATTCGTAAGTATTGCTGACTTCCTATTACTAAATCAGCACTTACAGTAATTTAATCAGATGGAATTCAGACAAAAATGATTCATTACTAAGTCGATTGACAGCTGAGATGCAAGACGAATTTTCTTCTATACTTTATGTCAAACTTTGCCCTCCTTCTCTTGCAATCGTGAGTAATTATCCCGCATTCCACATGAATGAGATACTCTCTGTACAATACATTAAATGAATGATTTATGACTCTGTCGAATGGCTTGTAGACTTGTAGTCTTTTAGCCTCGTTGTTTTGTAGCCTTAAAAAATCGTAGCCTCGTAGCCTTGTAGCCTCGTAGCATTGTAGCCTCGTAGACTTCTAGCTTCGAGGCCAAGTAATCTTGTGGCCATGCAGACTCGCAACCAGTTGGAGTCTCGTAGACTTGTAGCCTCGTAGCCAGTTGTAGTCATGTAGACATGTAGCATTGTAGAATCGTATACTTTTAGCGTGGTAGGCAAGTAGCCTATAGCCATGTAGTCTGTAGCCTTAAAGCCTTGGAGCCATGTAGACTCGTATCCTTGTAGCCTTGTAGACTTGTAGTATCATAGTCACATAGCCCTTTAGTCCTGTAGCCAAACGCCTTTGGTGTAGTTGGAGACAAAGATAGACAAATGGAGCTTTATCCTAACGTTTCCTGCGATAAATAATATCATACTGACAGGGAAATATCCTACTGAGTTTAATGTTTGTGTAAATGATTGTCTTTTTCATCAACTGTGCGTAGTCTATTCTATTAGTATAGTTACCTACTAATGGGTTCGTATTCTACCAAGATGAATTTTCGTCTAAATGTATGTCCTTTTCGTTAAATGTTTTATTTTTGTTAACTGTTCTTCCTTTTTATCGAATGTGCTTCCAAATGTGCTTTATTTATTTTAATGTACTTCCAAATTTGCTTGAAGTAGTATAGGAATGACGGTCCGGAAACAGGATGCAGGTAGTGGATTGAAGATTGTCGACCGCCATATTGGATTGTGACGTCACGGCGGCCATCTTGGATGAGTGTAACGGTACAAAACGTAACGGGACACAACGTAACGAAAATTGAAACGATGACGTCACAAACCAAAATGGCGGCCATCTTGGATCCGCCATCTTTAAATCGAGCGCCCCACTCATTATGATGAAATTTTCGAATCTGTCGACATATTGATTTTTTTATGTTCCACTGGAGGCCGCCATATTGGATACCGTCGACTTTGTTTCTGTTGTTTGTTCCTAGATAGCGCCAGCGTCGCTCTTGACTTTTTTCTGTTTCACTGGAGGCCGCCATCTTGGATACCGTCGACTTTGTTTCTGTTGCTTGTTCCTAGATAGCGCCAGCGGCGCTCTTGATTTTTTTCTGTTCCACTGGAGGCCGCCATCTTGGATACCGTCGAATATGTTTCTGCTGTTTGTTCCTAGAGAGCGCCAGCGTCGCTCTGTCTCGTCACATTGGGACGATGTTCCATTACCTAACATAACTATTATGGTCCTTATCGACATATTAATTTTTTTTATTTATGAAAAATATATCGGAAGCGCTGTGACTCGAACCAGCGCAGCTCTGATCTCTAGGTTGTAAAACGCACGCCTTTAACCGCTCGGCCATCGAGACATTTACCAGACTGAAAATTAAATAAGGTACCTATATATAAAATAACATGCATATTCGGACCTGTAATTTTTTTTTAATTGAAAGTAATAATATCATCACTTGTTCGAGACAGAACCACCATCTTGTATTAAGACGCAACTGTTGCAATTAACATTATGGCCACCATCTTGAAAATCCGTAATTTTAATGCTAGAGATGCGGGAAAAGTTCCAAAATTCATCAATAAATTAACTTAATAGAAATCTGATTGATTATATCGACTCCCATCCTGGGTTCGAAACCGGCGAGGGAAAAAATAAAAACCAACAGATCCTTCCTCCACAGAAGCCACCTACAGACTGACCTACCACCAATATCAAGGTATATATCGTCAGCTGGTATGACGTCACGTCCGCCATCTTGTCTTCGTCCACTGGAGACCGTCATCTTGTTTTCGTCTGCTAGAGTGTGCTGATACCATGTTAGTATAATTTTCTAGTCACCACACCCTTGTCCTCAACTGTTGGCATTGAACTTCGACCTTTACCTTGAAATTTGATCTTGACCTTGAAATTTGACCTTGACCTTGAAATTTGACCTTGACCTTGAAAGTTGATATGACCTTGAAATTTGATCTTGACCTTGAAATTTGACTTTGACCCTGAAATTTGACCTTGACCCTGAAATTTGACTTTGACCTTGAAATTTGACCTTGACCTTGAACTTTAACCTTGACCTTGAAATTTGACTTTTACCTTGTCGACCATCATGGATCCGACATTTTATGTTCAGTACATGCTACCAGGAGCTACCACCTGCTGGAGTACACAATCTTGTGTGTGTACTCGTATTATAGAGTACATTTCCATCTGGATGATTTTATTCTAACCCGCTACAGTGCAGTAATCATTTATTACCGAGGTGCCCCCGCCATCTTGAAATTCGGCCGACATCTTTAAAATCCATAATTATTTAGCTAGGAATTCGGGAAAAGTTCCAAAATTCATGAAATAAATCACTCATTAATTTACATATTGATTCGATACGCTCCTGTCCTCGGTCCGATACTCGATCGATGCAATAATGTTTAATTTTATGAAAAAAATTATAATTTCAATAAACCACGCTCAACATTCTTAAAGAGACTTTAAATCCTCTACTACCATCACCCTACCAGACATCAAAACCACCATTTTGGAAATTCGTAATTGTAATGCTAGAGATTCGGGAAAAAGTTCAAAAATCATTAAATCAATTTGTAATCTATATACCAATTGATTTAATCGACTAAGGTCCTTGGTTCGATCCCTGGCCGATACAAAACAACTTTGATTTTAAAAAAGTACCAGAAAAGTGTAAAGTTCGAGAAATAAATCACCACAAAGTATTTTACACAATTTCTATCCTACTACAGAATCACTTGCGATAGCCAGCAATCTCATAAACATTTAGCCCTGCATAGACGTGCAACGACTACTTCATAGCTCCAACAGCTCCAAATGCTCCAAATGGCTCCAACAGATCCAAATGGTCCCAAAAGCTCCAACTGCCTTTTCTTTCAACAGCTCCAATTATATTGGGCTACATTGCTATGAGTCTAAGAGACTACGTGGCTATAAGGCTACGAGTCTAAAAGGATCTAGCTGGTTCCGAGTTATACATGGCTGCGAGACTGCATGACTAAAAGACCGCATGGCTACGAAACTACATGCCTATGAAGCTACATGGATACAAGTCTACTCGGCTCCAACACGCAATGTACATAGTACACACAGGAAACTGAACGTACACACAGTACACACAGGAAACGGAACGTACACACAGTACACACAGGAAACGGAACGTACACACAGAACACACAGGAAATTGAACGTACACACAGTACACACAGGAAACGGAACGTACACAGAGTACACACAGGAAACTGAACGTACACATAGTACACACAGGAAACGGAACGTACACACAGTACAAACAGGAAACGGAACGTACACACAGTACACACAGGAAAACGGAATGTACACACAGGAAAACTGATTGTACACACAGTACACACACAGGAAAACGGAATGTACACACAGGAAAACGGAATGTACACACAGGAAAACGTAATGTACACACAGGAAATCGGAACGTACACATGGTACACACAGGAAAAAACGGAATGATCACACATATAGTAGCGGAAACACATGCTTAGTTGGAAATCAGGATACAAGAAATAAAACATACTTTTTTAAAATATAAATAATTCATTTATATTTCAATAGTACACACATGACCGTTAAACAAATGATTAATGTATGCAGCCAGGTTTTCGCAGTTCCTTAAGTATGGACGATACTTCCTCGATATGCGAGTAGTTTCCTCTACGAACAGATGCCACCAACAGTCTTAGCCGGTCAACCAATATGTTTGGATCCTGCCATGATGTGGAATCAATCTCTTCTGACACCATCTTCCTTGCTTGTTTATTATAAATATTATGATCTCTGTTGTCTTCCGTTTTAACACCAACCTCAGGGTTACTTTCTTTATCGAGACAGTGATCATCATAAGCTTGATCAGATTTTTTTAATATATCTCGTCGTTTCCATCGCTTCGGTCTCAGGACACCACCACATTCTTCGATCTTGTCAGCTTTAGGTTCTGCATCACAGTCTATGCCTTTGTAAACAGCCTCAGAGTCACTGTTGCCACCACCGTAGAAGACAACGTCTTCACCCAGATTACTGCAAGAACTCGATATCATTGATGTCGAAGTGTCTTCATCGCCTTTATGCTTCCTTTTGAGGAGTCCATCATTTTTACAAAGTATGGAGGATCTGCTAAATATAGGCCTGAATGTATTCTCACTTTTCACGGTGTTGATACTTTCATTAGTTTCAGTCTTCCCGAAGCCATCATCATCCATCAATTTATGTTCTTCGTCACGATCGGGTGAGCTTTAAATTTTTTATTAATTTTTTTGTAATATTATGATATCAAAGAAAACTCGTGGCGGTTTTCTCCGTGTGCTACCGATTATTCTTGTCAATATTATGGTGGTTTTCTCCGTGTGCTTCCGATTATTCTTGACAATATTATGGTGGTTTTCTCCGTGTGCTCCTTATTATTCTTGACAATATTTTGATGGTTTTATCTGGGTGCTTCTGATTATTCCTGACTAGACATCTGATGGTTTTCTCCGAGTGCTTCTGGTAACAGACGAGAAATTGATCTCTGCATGAAGGATTTTTTTACTTAATGAGGCATGTCATTTTTTTTCAAGGTTACATGTAATTAGTGAATTTCTGCTACTTAATCAACACTTGTAATATTTTTATCAGGTGGAAATTAAAAAAATATATCATTACTCAGTCAAATAATCTCTGAGAAATCTAAGAAGCACTAACATGAAGGTCGAACTTCCTTCTCCTTGGAGTCTAGCGAAGCCATCCTTCCTTTGTGATCGTTAGTAAGCATCCCGCATCCCGCATAAAAGAACTAAATATTATTTACCTGCAAGTAACATGTGGCGAAATCTGTTGTTGAAAAGCAGAACTACTTGCAACAAGTACCTTTGAATGAGATAAATTAATTCTCGCTGATGAAATAATTAAAAAATTCTATTTAAGTACTATATCTAATTTAAAACTCTTAGTTTGCGTCTGGCATTAGTCACAGAAGCTACCATGGATCATGGTTTGTTATCTGTAGCTGAATCGGAAGGAAGTCGCTGTAGATACTGTGGCAAGGATTTTGTCATGAGAAGGAATGCTAGACGACATGAGAAGAATGATTGTGCTAAAAACCCACTATGCAAAATGTTAAGCTGCAATCGATGTAGCAGGTCGTTAACACGAATTGACAGCTTAAAAATACATGGTAGAACATGTAAAGCCAAGACTACTTACGACATAGAGGACATCGATGGATCCACTAGACTAAAGAAGAGAGATCTGCATTACGACAATAATTTTCCTTGTCCTGAGCGTGATGGTATTAGCTCACCCGATCGTGACGAAGAACATAAATTGATGGATGATGATGGCTTCGGGAAGACTGAAACTAATGAAAGTATCAACACCGTGAAAAGTGAGAATACATTCAGGCCTATATTTAGCAGATCCTCCATACTTTGTTAAAATGATGGACTCCTCAAAAGGAAGCATAAAGGCGATGAAGACACTTCGACATCAATGATATCGAGTTCTTGCAGTAATCTGGGTGAAGACGTTGTCTTCTACGGTGGTGGCAACAGTGACTCTGAGGCTGTTTACAAAGGCATAGACTGTGATGCAGAACCTAAAGCTGACAAGATCGAAGAATGTGGTGGTGTCCTGAGACCGAAGCGATGGAAACGACGAGATATATTAAATAAATCTGATCAAGCTTGTGATGGTCACTGTCTCGATAAAGAAAGTAACCCTGAGGTTGGTGTTAAAACGGAAGACAACAGAGATCATAATATTTATAATAAACAAGCAAGGAAGATGGTGTCAGAAGAGATTGATTCCACATCATTGCAGGATCCAAACATATTGTTTGACCGGCTAAGACTGTTAGTGGCATCTGTTCGTAGAGGAAACTACTCGCATATCGAGGAAGTATCGTCCATACTTAAGGAACTGCGAAAACCTGGCTACATGCATTAATCATTTGTTTAACTGTCATGTGTGCACTATTGAAAAATAAATGAATTATTTATATTTTAAAAAAGTATGTTTTATTTCTTGTATCCTGATTTCCAACTAAGCATGTGTTTCCGCTACTATATGTGTGATCATTCCGTTTTTTCCTGTGTGTACCGTGTGTACGTTCCGATTTCCTGTGTGTACATTACGTTTTCCTGTGTGTACATTCCGTTTTCCTTTGTGTGTACTGTGTGTACAATCAGTTTTCCTGTGTGTACATTCCGTTTTCCTGTTTGTACTGTGTGTACGTTCCGTTTCCTGTTTGTACTGTGTGTACGTTCCGTTTCCTGTGTGTACTGTGTGTACGTTCCGTTTCCTGTGTGTGTACTCTGTGTACGTTCCGTTTCCTGTGTGTGTACTGTGTGTACGTTCCGTTTCCTGTGTGTACTGTGTGTACGTTCCGTTTCCTGTGTGTGTACTGTGTGTACGTTCAGTTTCCTGTGTGTACTGTGAGTACGTTCCGTTTCCTGTGTGTACTGTGTGTACGTTCCGTTTCCTGTGTGTACTGTGTGTACGTTCAGTTTCCTGTGTTTACTGTGTGTACGTTCCGTTTCCTGTGTGTACTGTGTGTGCGTTCCGTTTCCTGTGTGTACTGTGTGTACGTTCCGTTTCCTGTGTGTACTGTGTGTACGTTCAGTTTCTTGTGTGTACTGTGTGTACGTTTAGTTTCCTGTGTGTACTGTGTGTACGTTCCGTTTCCTGTGTGTACTGTGTGTACGTTCAGTTTCCTGTGTGTACTGTGTACATTGCGTGTTGAAGCAGAGTAGACTTGTATCCATGTAGCTTCATAGACATGTAGTTTCGTAGCCATGCTGTCTTTTAGTCATGCAGTCTCGCAGCCATGTATAACTCGGAACCAGCTAGATCCTTTTAGACTCGTAGCCTTGTAGCCACGTAGTCTCTTAGACTCGTAGCAATGTAGCCCAATATCATTGGAGCTGTTGAAAGAAAAGGCAGTTGGAGCTTTTGGGGCCATTTGGAGCTGTTGGAGCCATTTGGAGCATTTGAAGCTGTTGGAGCTAAGATGTAGTCGTTTCACGTCTATGTAGGGCTAAATGTTTATGAGAATGCTGGCTTTCGCAAGTGATTCTGTAGTATGATAGAAATTGTGTAAAATACTTTGTGGTGTTTTATTTCTCGAACCTTACACTTTTCTGGTACTTTTTTAAAATCAAAGTTGTGTTGTATCGGCCAGGGATCGAACCAAGGAACTAAGTCGATCTAATCAATCGGTATATAGATTACAAATTTATTTAATAAATTTTGAACTTTTTCCCGAATCTCTAGCATTACAATAACGAATTTCCAATATGGTGGTCTTGATGTCTGGTAGGGTGATGGTAGTAGAGGATTTAAAGTCTCTTTAAGAATGTTGAGCGTGGTTTATTGAAATTATTATTTTTTTCATAAAATTAAACATTATTGCATCGATCGAGTATCGGACCGAGGACAGGAGCGTATCGAATCAATATGTAAATTAATGCGTGCTTTATTTCATGAATTTTGGAACTTTTCCCGAATTCCTAGCTAAATAATTACGGATTTTAAAGATGTCGGCCGAATTTCAAGATGGCGGGGGCACCTCGGTAATAAATGATTACTGCACTGTAGCGGGTTAGAATAAAATTATCCAGATGGAAATGTACTTTATAATACGAGTACACACACAAGATTGTGTACTCCAGCAAGTGGTAGCTCCTGGTAGCATGTACTAAACATAAAATGTCGGATCCATGATGGTCGACAAGGTAAAAGTCAAATTTCAAGGTCAAGGTTAAAGTTCAATGTCAAGGACAAAGTTCAAGGTCAAGGTCAAATTTCAGGGTCAAGGTCAAATTTCTGGGTCAAGGTCAAATTTCAAGGACATGATCAAATGTCAAGGTCAAGGTCAAATTTCAAGGTCATATCAAATTTCAAGGTCAATGTCAAAATTCAAGGTCAAGGTCAAATTTTAAGGTCAAGGTCAAATTTCAAGGTCAAGATCAAATTTCAAGGTAAAGGTCGAAGTTCAATGCCAACAGTTGAGGACAAGGGTGTGGTGACTAGAAAATTATACTAACATGGTATCAGCACACTCTAGCAGACGAAAACACGATGACGGTCTCCAGCGGACGAAGACAAGATGGCGGACATGACGTCATACCAGCTGACGATATATACCTTGATATTGGTGGTAGGTCAGTCTGTAGGTGGCTTCTGTGGAGGAAGGATCTGTTGGTTTTTATTTTTTACCCTCGCCGGTTTCGAACCAAGGATGGGAGTCGATATAATCAATCAGATTTCTATTAAGTTAATTTATTGTTGAATTTTACCTTTTTCCGCATCTCTAGCATTAAAATTATGAATTTTCAAGATGGCAGCCGTAACGATAATTGCAACAGTTACGTCTTAATACAAGATGGTGGTTCTGTCTCGAACAGGTGATGATATTATTACTTTCAATTAAAAAAAAATTACAGGTCCGAATATGCATGTTATTTTTATATATAGGTACCTTATTTAATTTTCAGTCTGGTAAATGTCTCGATGGCCGAGCGGTTAAAGGCGTGCGTTTTCCAACCTAGAGATCAGAGCTGCGCTGGTTCGAGTCACAGCGCTTCCGATATATTTTTCATAAATAAAAAAATTTAATATGTCGATAAGGACCTTAATAGCCATGGTAGGTTTTGGAACATCGACCTTATGTGACGAGTCAGAGCGACGCTGGCGCTCTCTAGGAACAAACAGCAGAAACATATTCGACGGTATCCAAGATGGCGGCCTCCAGTGGAACAGAAAAAAATCAAGAGCGCCGCTGGCGCTATCTAGTAACAAACAACAGAAACAAAGTCGACGGTATCCAATATGGCGGCCTCCAGTGGAACATAAAAAAATCAATATGTCGACAGATTCTAAAATTTCATCATAATGAGTGGGGCGCTCGATTTAAAGATGGCGGATCCAATATGGCCGCCATTTTGGTTTGTGACGTCATAGTTTCAATTTTCGTTACGTTGTGTCCCGTTACGATGTGTCCCGTTACACTCATCCAAGGTGGCCGCCGTGACGTCACAATCCAAGATGGCGGTCGACAATCTTCAATCCACTACCTGCATCCTGTTTCCGGACCGTCATTCCTATACTACTGCTTTCATTTAGTGAAATCTTCTTCCAAATGTGCTTTCGTATTGTCGAATGTGCTTCCTTTTTGTAGAATGTGCTTCGATGGCGGACGATTTTCTAAATGGCAAAAGTTATTTTTATTAATATTTTATTAAGAGTTTTTTTAATTTCTTTTAGACTTTTTTCCGCTAAAATTAGATATTAATTGATTTTCATGATGACAGCCATAACGATATGTGCATCGATGGCAGTCAAGGACAGTGTCAAAGCTCCCCACCAGATGCTTCTTGGAGGCTTGTAAATAGGGAATTTAAGTCTCAGTGCGGACATTTGAAGCATCTGGCATTCTTGGAGAATAGGGTCTTTTGGGAGAAAGAAAACTCACAGAGATCGTCAACAAGCAGCACGGCCATGTGCAGAGAATGGAAAAAGAGAGGCTTCAAAACAAAATTATGGATTTAAAAACACCATAAGAAAGACCAAGGCAGCCCAAATGAAGACCAAGGAGGAAACGTGAAGAGCAGATGTATATGCGTTTCACTTTGCTGACTCTGCCGCCACGCCGGCAGGAAGCAGTTGATTATAATTATCATAAAAAAAATAGAGAGAGAGAAACAGATGTGACAATGAAGTAAATATAAAATTTCTAAAAAAAAAGTGCGTTTACTTATTATGTACGCACGTTAGAAGTTAGTTACTTGGCAAACTAACCTTTAAATTCCTTAACGGGCCTAAATAGTATAACCTAACTTCACTTATATAGATACACATGAAAAAGTTTATAAACATAATTTTCAATCACTAATTTTTTCCATTAATAAATGTTTTAATAATCTTAACCAGTAGTAGTATATGAATGGGGTTCCGAGATCAGGCCTCAGGCGGTGGAGCCGAGAGCCGGCTCCGCCATCTTGGATTGTGACGTCACGGCGGCCATCTTGGATGGTTGTGACCTTGACCTTTGACCTTGACCTTGAATTTGATCCTCAAAAATCTCCAAAATCCGCCAAAATTGGGCAAAATTGCCCAAAATTCCTCAAAAATCGCCAAAATGTCCATTTCTGTGGAAAAAAGTTCCGCCAAAAAATCTCAAAAAATTCCACAAATTAAAAATTTCTCATTTCGAGGGAAAAATTTCCCGTTTCGAGGGAAAAATTCCCGTTTTTAGTCCTTAAAAATCCCAGCGGCTGAAAATTCCTAAAACTGGCTTAAGCATCCTTAACTCAAGCCTCAGTTAAGCCATTTCTAGGAATAAGGATACCATGACCGCCATCTTGGATTATGTCGTCACCGTTGCAATTTTCGTTACGGTCGCCATCTTTAACTTTTTTATTATCCGATTTTAATAAAAAAAATGAATATTTATTAAAAAAATTCAAATAATAAAAATTTAATAAAAATATTTAAAAAGCATACTTTTTCGACACGGAGATCTGAGTCCTCGGTTCGAACCCGACGAATGCAAAAAAATAAAAATGACGACCGATCCTTCCCTCGTGGTGGGTGCTGGCAGACTGACTCCCACCACTTTTTATCATCATCTAGTATGACGTCATGCCCGCCATCTTGTCTTCGATGCTGGAAGCCATCATCATTATATCGTCGGCTAGAGTGCGCCGATGACATGTTAGTTTAATTCGTATCCGCTAGAGTGCAGTAATAATTTATTACTGTGACACCCGCCATCTTGTCATTTGGCCGCCATCTTGAAAATCCGTAATTATTTAGCTAGAAATTCGGGAAAAATTCCAAAATTCATTAAATAAATTTATAATCTATATACCGATTGATTAGGTCGACTAAGGTCCTTGGTACGATCTAGGACGATGCAAAAAAAAATATAACATCAATTTAACATAATATTAACAGGTTCGAGGAATTAAACACCACAAGTTCTTTAACAAACATAATATTTATTACATAATTTCTATTCTACTACAGGATCATTTGCGAAAGCCAGCAATCTTATAATCATTTAGTTCCGCAGCGGTGTGAAATGACTAATTCTTAGCTCCAATCGGTTTATACTAGACAGAGTCCAGCCAGAACCTTTACAGACATAGTACACCTCTTCTTGACAGAGTTTCTGGATACCGTTTTTTTAACAGTTTGCTTCACATCGTTAGAACTGTAAATTACTGCAGCCGATGTCTTGAATGCACACTTCTTCACTTTGTCATCGAACGGATAGGCTTTCCATATATACAGTCCAACCACAAGTTATATTTCAAAGGCCCGTTTGTTGCTACATCATCAGTAAGCTGATTGATTATGTCCTCTCTGATATCATCAAGAAAATTACAAATGTCTTTCGACTCACCTAACGTATTTAAATAATAGTTGTCCTTCAATGTTCCACGAAATGCAGACTGCGCCAAGTAGAAGCCATTATCGTTCACTTGTAATGCGCCGAACACAGTCTTAGGTTTATTTTCCTGTTCAGACGTCATACCAATCGGTTGCTGCACATCGGTATTTTTGCTTGTACGCTCACGAGCCTTCAACCTAAACCGAGGAGTCGAAATTTCTGCAGGTAGTTCAGCAGTAGGCACACGGACTTCACCTTTACAGTTTTTCGCATGTCGTCGCAAATTATCAATTCGAGTAAACCATTCATGACACTCATCACATCCAAACTTCATGCGAGATGGATTCTTCGTGCATTTGCTCCGCTCATGTCTTCGTGCATCATGAGCAAATGCGAACGACGTGTCACAGTAGCTGCAAGGATACCGTGGTGATGAAGACGAACCTTTCAGACCCGATCCAGATACTGACGTTGCTGCAGTTGCACCATCTCCAGGCATACTCTTATGAACATCAATGCATCGTTGTTGCGCCGAAACCTTTACTTTCTGCCGAACAGCAGGGCCTTTGCATGCCTTCATGTGCGTTTTCATATTATCTTTTCTGGCAAACTGCTTATGACATTTCTCACAAACAAACATTTTACGATATAGGTTCTTGGCACATTCTCTATTCTCATGTCGTCGAGCATTGCTGTTGTTTGAGAAAATCTTGTCGCAGTAACAGCACCGATGTTCGCTAGTTGTCAAATCAGCATCCATTGAAGTCTCCATCGAGGTCGTATCGTCGATCGTCGTGGTTTCCTGCACATCCAGCTCAGTAGTCATTAAGCTATCTTCTGCTGGTGGTATCACATCTGTTGAAATCTCCTCCAATGTTGACGTCGTCGTCGTTGCCAACGAGATCTGCTCCACCATTGTCGTCGCTGACGTCAAGGTTCCCGTAGACGATGGTACAACGTCCATCGAGTTCGGCGTTAAAGTCGGTAAAGATGCCATCGAGTTCTCAAGAACAGGTAATTACGCGACTTATGCACCAGATGAAATAATCTAGATGATCCTTACACCGTCGTCGACAGTAACAAACTGAGCGACCTGCTGTCTAGGACTCGCTTATATACATGCACCGGATGGAATAATACGCTAGTCAAATCAAGAATCATTTACAATAATACTAGAGTCAAAACAACATTAAAAATAGAAGGACCATCAACGAAAAGGAAAAACAAAAGGAAGCACCGACAAAGAAAAGGCAGCACCGCCAACGAAAAGGAAGCACATTTGGAAGCACCGACAAAGAAACGGCAGCACCGCCAACGAAAAGGAAGCACATTTGGAAGCACCGACAACGAAAAGACAGCACCGGCATCGAAAAGGAAACACATTTGGAAGCACCGACAACGAAAAGGCAGCACATTTGGAAGCACCGACAAAGAAAAGGCAGCACCGCCAACGAAAAGGAAGCACATTCGGAAGCACCGACAACGAAAAGGCAGCACATTTGGAAGCACCGACAACGAAAAGGCAGCACATTTGGAAGCACCGACAACGAAAAGGCAGCACATTTGGAAGCACCGCCAACGAAAAGGCAGCACATTTTGGATGCATCATCGAATAAGGAAGCACATTTGGAAGCTCCATCAACTAAAAAAGGCAAAAAGGAAGCACAAGTTACGAGATCTAAGTCTTAGTAAGAAATCATAATACAAGAAATAAAAACATTACATTCTTATAATTGAAATTATTTATTTTATTGCTTTACATTATACAAATGCAAGTAAAACAAGTCATTATTGTATGTAGCCAGCATTCCTCAGTTCCTTGAGTATGAAGGATATTTCTTTGATGCACGAATAGTTTCCTGCACAAAGCGAACCATGTAGAAGTCTTAGCCGGTCAACCAATATGTTTGGATCTTTCCATGATGTGTAATCATTCTCTTCTACAACCATCTTCCTTGCACCTTTATAATAAATATTATGATCTCTGGTGTCTTCCGTTTTACCACCAACCGCATGGTAACTTTCATGTTTGAGACGGTGATCATCACAAGCTTGATCAGATTTATTTAATATATCACGTCGTTTCCATCGTTTCGGTCTCAGGACACCGCCACATTCTTCGATCTTGGCAGCTTTAGGTGCTTCATCATAGTCTATGTCTTTGTCAACAGCCTCAGAGTCACTGTAACAATCACCGTAGAAGGAATCGTCTTCACCCAATTTACCGTAATAATTCGATGTTGATGATGTTGAAGTGTCTTCATCCTCTTCATGCTTCCTTTTTAGGAGTCCATCATTTTTACAAAGTAGGAAAGATCTACTTGAATTCGGCTGGAATATATTCTCACTTTTCACGTTAAGGATTCTTCCATTGTCTTCATTCTTCCGTAAATCATCAACCTTCTTCAATTTAAGTTCTTTGTCGAGATCGGAAGAACCAAGAAAATTATTGTCATAATGCAGATCACTCTTCCTTAGGCTAGTAGATTCATCGTTGTCCTCTAGCTTGTACGCAGGCTTGGCGCTAAAAGTTCTGCCATGTCTTTAAGGCTCTCTCTCCGCGTAAACGACTTGCTACATCGAACACAACTTATCATATTGCACAGGGGATTTTTAACACAGTCATTCTTCTCGTGTTGTCTTTTATTCTTTCTCAAGATAAACTCTTTACTGCAAAACTTACACCTATGTTCTTTCGATACAGCGGCAGATCCCAAATCGGAATTCATATTAGTTACTGAGACTAATACCAGATACCAATTAAGTGTTTTAAATTAGATTCAATACTTAAATAGAAATTTTTTCATATTTCATCAGCGAGAATTAATATATCTCATGCAAAAGTACTTTATGCATGAGTAGGTAATTATAGTATGTATGGGGACACCGGTGGGTGGTGGGGGAGCCGGGGAGCCACGGCGGCCATCTTGGTTTACGTCACTTCCGGCGACCATCTTGGATTACATCATTTCCGGCGGCCATCTTGGATTACGTCATTTCCGGCGGCCATCTTGGATTACATCACTTCCTGCAGCCATCTTGGATTTGACCTTGACCTTTGAACCCGGAGGCCATTTTGTTTTTCTAGAACTTTCCTCCATTTTGTTTTCTAGATCATTCCGCCATTTTGAGTTTCGTCCGCCATCTTGAAAATCTTTATTTATTATCCGATTTTAATGAAAAAAATTTAAAATTTAAAAAAATTAAATAATCAAAATTTTAAAATAAAATTAAAAATATTATTTAATAAAATTTTAATTAAAAACCTACGCATCGAACACCCCACTCCTCTAAATTACAAATACATCATCTAGCACCCCCACCCCTCTGTTACAATGACATCGTCATCGAACACCCCACTCATTCCTGTTACAATTTTTCGTTACATCCACCATCTTGGAAAATCATAATTATTAACTTAGAAAATCAGGAAAAAAAATATACCATCGTTGTCTGCTGGAGGCAGCCATCTTATTTAGTGGAGACTACCATCTTGATTTCATCTGGTGGGTGTCGTCATCGGTTGTAGGTTTCTAAAGTATGTTAGTGTATGTAAGGTCGAGTTACAATTCTCTACCAACATTGTTATGAACCTTATAGACCAAAATCCTCAGAATCCACAAGATCCACAAAATCCACAGTCACTTTGTTGTTGTAACCGACATTTTTTCTTAAAGTATTATCACTTATAGGTTTTAACTAAAATATATGTTATCAATACTGTCGTTGTGGATGCGTTAGTTAAAGTAATGATAATTTAAAAAACATTTATTACTCCATCTTAGCTGACCAGAAATTTTTCATAGTCCTAGTAAACATACTAAATAAATTAATGTTTGTGTACTCGTGTTTAAAACTGCATGGAAGCAGATATTTAGGTGTTTGTGTATAATATCATTTCTTAGTGTTCGTGTTTGCGTTCCTGTGTTTAAAAGCTGCATGGAAGCAGATATTTTAGGTGTTTGTGTCTAATTACATGATCATTTTACGATATCAAATTAAGTATAAGTACCTTGAGGAATATAGGGCATTAATTTAAAAAAATAATAAGCGATATGTAGGTAAAATTATATTTACTGAATCAAAGAAATATATTGTACAAAACAAAACCCTCAAGGAGAGAAAAATATCCTTGTCAAACGAAGCTATAAAAAAAACAGAAACTATATACAAAAACGAAAACTGTTTACAACAAAAAGACTGGAACTATACAACAGATAATTCATCTCCAACATAGCCGTGGGGAACCGTATGGATGCCATCCTCACATATTTGGCGCTTATCATCCTCCCATGTTATGGCCAGCTTATTTGTGCTCTCGCTATAGAGCACCTGCTGCCTCGAGCGTATGGCCCTAACTGCTACTCGTCGTGTGTGGTGATCGTGCAGGGCATCCAGGTAGTCACTGAATGTTATGCGGTTTTTGACCACACAGCGCTGGATACCCTTGGCCTTCTTCTCAACTTTGTCACCACACTTGTATGCATACAGTTTGGCCCGCAGACCGACAAACTCACTCATCACTTTCCCCCCACACTCATCCTTAAACTTTCCGACAACATTTTTGTTGATGGGGGAGAAGCAAGGGTGGTCGGAAGGGTAGCAGCTGGTGTCGAACTTCTCCATGAGTGTAGGATCGGCTTTGAGGTCATGGTAGAAATCATCGGTTTGTATCTCGTATACGAAACTATCGGTGTCCATGTATGCCAGATGAATGTTTTCTGCATATCTGGGTTTCATTGTGCTGTAATGGAAGTCGTACATGAGTGTTTTTGAGAGATCAAGTACTGCGAGTCCGGCATAGATTGGCTTATCGAAAATTACGGTCTCATGGTTCAGGTGGACTAGAGTCAAGTTCGGTTCATACATTGTGCGGTCCTTGAAGGATGGACGACACACCAGTTTCTTGAACCGCTTCTCGGAACATACCAACTCCATTTTGAGCCTCCGCCTCTTGTTCTCCATCAGTTTCCCGAAAGTACTGTTTACAGCGAGCTTAAAGAACTCCTTCTCGAATTCGTTGGCTGCAGCCTTGCGCTTATTGGTGTTGAGCTTAATGTATGGCTCCAACCACGCCGACTGCTCAAACTGGAGGACTCTGTGTACCTTAGTAACTATCAACCCATGTGATACTGCTTGCTGGAGGTTTCTGTAGTGTACAATGTAATGTTCCTTAATTTCTAGTGTTGTCATGAGCTTTGATTGTTTGGAGCTGGGCGGACATTGATTGATGGGGAGAAACGGAAGGTCTTTGTGACTTTCGTGGAGTTCAGTAGGGTACTCCACGTCACATTCGATAATGTACCCGATAGGAGAATTTTCTAGAATAGTCATGACATCAATAGATGTGTCTGACCATTTGAAATGTCGAATCGGAAGCGACAGCGACATCGCCCACCCGTACAAATTATTTGCATCAATGTACTGTAGATATGTGGATGGCTTGGACACATCATGTGTCTCAGGAACGTATTTGTTGTTACCCACACAATGACGTTTGATGCTTTGCGCTACACCCCCACGAATACCTGCTTCCACAAACATATACATATCGTAATCTGTCAGAAGCTCGAGTTGTACTCCTGTGGTGCGAAGCATCGCATCGAAAGCGAACCCAGGACAGGAAATGTAGTGTGACGGGTCTAGACTGTACGTCTCCAAGCAAAGACTGCGAAAATTCTCGAATACGTCCGCCAAAATCAGGACATCCGTCTTTAGGTACAAGTCAGCGTACTCCCCCAAAGTAGCACACTGAAACTTGTCCCAGACATTTTGTGCGTGAGCGTAATCCGCCTCGGAAATACCAGAATCAGTCAGAATATTAAAGAACTCATCGATAGATGGAAGACTAGTATCGTCTAGTCGAGCAAAAGAATCAACGAAGTCGTAGGGGAAGACTCCCTTGCGAGTAACCAACTCCAACTCATCAGGAGCGAAAAACTCACCTGTACTGACTAACTTGTCTGCAGGCAAGAACTCTGCGAGCGAAGCAAGACCCCGACTCATGAAACGGAACGTATCGACAAACTGAATGCTGAACTTATCATGCAACTTCTTGGAAAAAGTTATAAACTTCTCTTCCGAATTAGGAATGATGAAGATGTCTTTAGTGTCGTACCCCAACTTCCTGATAATGAAGTTCTGGTCGTACGCCAGGTTGTGGAAGAACACAATCATCTTTTTCGGTCTTCGCCTGAGAAGGTTGCAGTCATTACATGCAGGTCCAATAAATTCGCCGGTGAAGTGATTATGATCACGAACTTTCTTTACGACCCCTCCAAACTTTCCTCCACAGTAGCAACAACACCTTGCTTGCAGAAAAGCAGTGTTTTGTGCATGTGTGAGCGGAGTCATAGGAACAGACATAGAAAATATTTTCTGCACGTCATGTCCAATCTCCACAATGCGGGATATGAATTTATCTTCTGCGTCACAACCGCGATACACTTCAGGCTGTGAAGGAAGTGAAGAAGTGAGGTGTACTGGAATCACGGAGTTATCTGCTTTCACGTAAATGCAGTAGCTGTACGCTTTATGCTTTTGATACTGCAGTGTGTATGCTTCATCAGGATTCGGGTGACATGTATGGATTTTCTCCAGAATAGCTTCAAAGTCGCAATATACCACGATGGGCATTTTATCACTGTGATGGAAGTTTTTGAACTTCAAAACAGGAGGCAAACCATTTTCATCAACCTGGGGCATTTCCATCCTAACAGCAGCATGCTGTTTACAGAGCTCACTGTGTTTTTCCAAACACTGAAGACCAGTAAGCCCGCTAACCCTATCCTGATCATCATAATGCTTGAAGCATCTTTTGCAAACATGAATAGCCTCAGTGTGTGTAGTGATTTGGGACCGAACCAGAGCAGAAAAATTATTGATGTAGGCGAAATGGGACGAATTGTCATTGACCAAGAGCAGAAGATCGAAATGATGTTCTTTTTCTTCAGGAGCGACTCGTGCAGGAACAACATTCAGATTCTCGTCGATACTGTAAATGTTGATGGAGACTCCGGGGTTCTGTTTTTCAAACAGCGGTATTTGCTTGATTGGAGTAGGGGAGTCAATGTTGTTGAAGTTGAACTTCCCCTCCAAGTCATGGTAGCGCTGGTTGACACGTTCAGGATGCTCACCTTCCACGTACTTAACAAGAATTGACCACTTGAAGCACATGTGGTCTTCGAGGTTTTGCGGATTGATCACAGCGTATTTGTCTTTGATGGAAGTAGGTAATTCAATGTAGGAGCTGGCACGGAGTGGATCAAGCTTGTTTATTCGGAGTTGAAGTCGCTTAACGGCCGACAAAGTCCATCCGGACCCCTTACCCATGTAATCTTCCTCCTCCTTGCAGATCTTGGAGATGGACTCGGTAACTGCCTCCTCCACCTCATGAACTGCGTAGAGGGGAACATTCATGGTTTTGAAGGCCCTCTTGTCTTCACAGGCATCTACTGGTTTTTCGTAGTCGCACTCAAGAACGACATTAAACTTCAGCGGTCCATTCTCTTCAATCTCCTCCTCAAGTTGGCTTATTATTTTTGCCTTGATGGAGTCCAGGTACGTACAAATGTCCTTGGCAGAACTTGACGTATTTACAGCAACATAAGTCTTCAAGTTGCCCTTGAATCCCACTTCGGCGGTGATGAAGCCATGGGTATTGGCCAAACCCGCGCCGGTCACCACCTTTGTTCGGCTGGTCGATGGTTTAGGCAGTACTGCTGGCTTAACTGCTGCCATTCTCTGCTTCTTTGTTGGAGGCGGAGCAGGCCCCTTGCACACCTTAATGTGGTTGCGAAGAGTGTCAGCCCTGACGAACTCTTTAGCACAGTTCGTGCAGGAATGTGCTATGCGGTTAGGGTTAAGACCGCAAGCCGACTTCTCATGTAGTCTGGCGACATCAGCACGGGCGAAGGACTTATAGCAGAAGCTACACCGGGTGCCTGATGTCGTGGCGACAGCACCAGTACATGTTGACAGGTGCTGCTGCATCTTGTCGCTGCGTGCGACCATCTTGCCACATAGGTGGCACTGCTGGTAGTCACGATGCTGGTTCTCGGCACACTGTCGCTCGTGCCGGTAGCGGTTCTTAGCTGCCGTGAAGGTAGCAGAGCAGAAACGGCATTTCTGCGCGGTAAATGCCATCTCGACAATCGGTAGACTGGTCTCAACGTACGGAACACGCGAAGGAAGCTCGACGTACGGAGAACTATAACATAAGAATAAAGAAAACAATGTAGCTAGATGTTACATGAAAACAAACATATCCTCAAAACTCTAGCCTCAAGCTTTCTAACCTAAACTACTAGCAATGTTACTAAATAAAAAAGTTGCAAACATAACCTCAAAACTCTAGCCCTCAAGCTTTCTAACCTAACTTGATAGCAATGTAATAAATAAAAAAGTTACAAACATAACCTCAAAACTCTAGCCATCAAGCTTAATAACCTAACTTGATAGCAATGTTACTAAATAAAATAAGTTGCAAACATAACCTCAAAACTCTAGCCCTCAAGCTTACTAACCTAAACTGTTAGCAATGTTACTAAATAAAAAAAATTACAAACATAACCTCAAAGCTACTCCTTCATTCATGTACAATCCTAAAAATGGTAGAATATTTAAAGTACTGATTAAAGTCAAAGCTGAAAAATATTCAATGTTAACTAAAAATGATTGATTACATAACCTCAAAACTACTCTAATGCACAACCCAAAAATGATAGAATTTTAAAGTACTGTTAAAAGTTTAAGCTAAACAATTCCTGGTTACCCACACATAAGTGTACAGAGAAAAAACTAGTTAGCTGATAACCTACGAAAAAGCTGAGAAACATTCAATGTTAACGAAACATGTAGCATACCTCAGAAAAAGATGAAGTGGAGCTGTAGAACACAAAGTAGCGTTGGCGGTAGAAATCGTGGTAGCAGCTAAACTCACACACGAACTAGCTCACTCAAACTCCAAGAACACAATGAAGCTCCGACAGCTAATCCCGGCCTTTTATAGCCGCGGACCTGCTTGTTCGTGGAAAAACCATTAGGAACATAGTATTTTTACCGAACCTACCAATAGGAATATAGTATGTGGAGGGGAAGTACCATTGTCTTCGGAAAAACCCAGCATGACTCATGCGCAGGTCGTAGCAGTTCTGTGAGGGGTGGGAGGTAGAAATGTAGGTAATAACTTAACATAGGAAACCACTCTCGGGTAAAACCACTAATGACCTAGGTGATGATAGATTAGGTCGCGAGGCACTTCATGCATCGTGACTCATCACTCAGAAATGTCGTCTCGCAGTGCCGAGGGGACCCGAACAATAGACTTGACCGTGCATGTCACAACAGATCCATTAGTCACCCGACTTTGTGGCGCCATGAGGCGCTCAGGTAGCAGTCATGGTCTACGGCAACAGACTCGTTAAAGTGTCATTACGAAGCACTCAAGCTGAGTTCGAGGAAAATACAGCTAAATATTCATTATAGATATGTAAGGAAATAAATAAAAAATAAATCGGGTAAGTTTAATACATTTGTTAAAAGTAAGAACACATTACAAAACTACAACATTAAAAATTTAACCTACATTTATTATGACCAACATTCGTTTAAAATTTTTTAGCATTTCATTGCGAACAATCAGTTGAACATCCACAGAATGACACATTTTGCTGATGTTCCAGGAACAAACCCTTTTCACAACCATTTAAGGAGACTTTCCTTAAGCTCTCTTTTCATTGGTCAAATAAAACATCTCCCTCTCTTCCCCTCATACAATGATGCTGCTTCACCATCACGCTAAAATTCTGTAAGACCAAACAAAATATACTTCCCTTAAACCTTATGGTAGAAATTTCATCCTAGGATGCTGTTACTGCATCTAGAAATTAAAAATTATATTATCTCATACAGGTTTTATTTACATGTTAGACTTAACCATCCTACCACACACTGGCTCACACTTACACACACATGCGTGCGCATGCGTGCACTGAGATTAAATACATACTTGCCCACATAATGTACTTTTATTTACAAAGGCAACATATTAAAACACATAATATTTAAATTTTGTGTAGATTGGATGGTACCAGGAAACCATACTGCAAAACGAGCGGACAACACTTGAGTCTTTACTATGATTGGGCTGACGGATTGCCTCTGAACGCCCTTACCTTCAACGACTTAGAATTAATACTTTTATCCATCAAAAAACAAAACAGTTTTACTAAGCAAACATACACCCCACACCCCTCAAAAAATTGTTATTACACAGGGCATTATTTACATGGCAGGAGACCGCACATACGAAGTGCGCAGCTTCAGGTTAGAAATATTGATTAAAATAACTGCTAAAGATGATAATTTGTTTATGAAAAAACTGCACATGAAATACAGACACTTGGTTATTTACACACACATACATACATACATACATACATACATACATACATACATACACCCCGCATCGCTTCAGATGGAAGTACGATATTTTGAAAACCACTCAAGACTTACATCTGTTTATGAAAAGGAGCTAAAAATTAAAAATTTTCAAAGTTAATTTTAGAGATGAAACATCATGTGCAAGTCCTTGCATGCGAGAACATTTTATTACGCAATTATCTTCATTTTTCCCAAACCATAGGTCTGATGTCTGGATACCACACAAATCTCATACTTAACATATGCACTACGAGATGACTGCGCGCCAGTCCAAGCCCCCTGCGCTTAGAGACGAAACTGCACTAGAAGCGTTAGCAAGCATTGCAATTATCTCGCTTCAGTAATGCAGATTCACCTCTGACTAGGTGGACCTCCTGAAACACTAAACATAGGACAGCGAAACACATTAAAATAATGCATTTCAAAATAATTGAATAATATAAAACACTGCATATTTCTCTAGAATCACCACGCAACTGACAGCCCTTTCAATCACAATTCTGCGAATGCTATCACAGAATGCTATATTAAGAAAGAAAGGATCATTCATTCCTTCATTATGGAACACAGTAATACATCACATGAAGAGAAACAAAAAAGGAACACACTTCGTTCTTAGACTCGTGCCGCCTCCTTGACAGAGAGAAAAGTTTTTACACATAAAATAGTATATATTTCTTTTCCAGCGATGAAGCTGTACTAATATCACCTTGACAAGCTTAGATGATCTAGGGAGAGACAAAGTAAATTAATTAACAATAAAAAAGTCGACTAAAATCATTTACAAACAATATACTTAATATTTCTTCGATTACATATTTTTCTCAATTTAATAAATGTGTGAACACAAAAATTTCCTTAAATCACTATTTATCAATTTTAAACTCTCATGTACATCAGGAAAAAATATATAGTTTCAGGCATTATTAGTTGTAATGTAAAAAATTCAAAACAGTTTCTTTGTGGGATGTGGAATGCTCACTCACGATCGAAAAAAGGAGGTGCTTCGCTGTAACACAAGGGGAGGGGGAAACCATCTTTAAAGTTGTCGTTGCTCATATATTTGGATATATAGTAATCAAGCAAGTAATAACATTTGGTGGTATAATCTCCGGCTGATTAAAGTTTATTTGCTAACATGAATTCACAAATTAAACGAATCTCTAAGTACATTTGCTTATCTTTTATAGAAAAAAAATGCACAGATTGATTTTTTATCATGAATAACCAGGAGCACACTAAAAAAACCAACGAAATTCTCGCCAATAATAACCAACAGCACACGAACAATAGAAAAAAAACATTTTCTCAGTAATCACATACAGCATGCGGAGAAAATCACCAAAATATTGTCAAGAATATCCATTAATACATGTAGAATACCAATAAAGTCTTGACATAAAAAAGGCTGAAGTGCACGGACAAAAATCATCAAATTCTTGTCATGAAAAAAAAACCCAACAAAATTCTAACACAGTAAAGTTGAAGCACACGTAGAAATCTATCGAAATTTCATGTGAAAAAATAGGAGCACTCAGAGAAAACCATCAGGGAGAAGATGTTTAAAAACATCATAAATTATCAATTGTTTAAGCAAAGAGTTCACAAGCTGACTTGTGCTAGAACTCTCATGTTACTTAAGCAAAGAGTTCACAAGCTGACTTGTGCTAGAACTCTCATGTTGCTTAAGCAAAGAGTTCACAAGCTGACTTGTGCTAGAACTCTCATGTTGCTTAAGCAAAGAGTTCACAAGCTGACTTGTGCTAGAACTCTCATGTTGCTTAAGCAAAGAGATCTGGCAGGATTTAATTTGAACTTTTTCTTAAACAATTGATAATTTATGATGTTTTTAAACATCTTCTCCCTGTCTAAGAATGAAGTGTGTTCCTTTTTTGTTTCTCTTCATGTGATGTATTACTGTGTTCCATAATGAAGGAATGAAAGATCCTTTCTTTCTTAATATAGCATTCTGTGATAGCATTCGCAGAATTGTGATTGAAAGGGCTGTCAGTTGCGTGGTGATTCTAGAGAAATATGCAGTGTTTTATATTATTCAATTATTTTGAAATGCATTATTTTAATGTGTTTCGCTGTCCTATGTTTAGTGTTTCAGGAGGTCCACCTAGTCAGAGGTGAATCTGCATTACTGAAGCGAGATAATTGCAATGCTTGCTAACGCTTCTAGTGCAGTTTCGTCTCTAAGCGCAGGGGGCTTGGACTGGCGCGCAGTCATCTCGTAGTGCATATGTTAAGTGTGAGATTTGTGTGGTATCCAGACATCAGACCTATGGTTTGGGAAAAATGAAGATAATTGCGTAATAAAATGTTCTCGCATGCAAGGACTTGCACATGATGTTTCATCTCTAAAATTAACTTTGAAAATTTTTAATTTTTAGCTCCTTTTCATAAACAGATGTAAGTCTTGAGTGGTTTTCAAAATATCGTACTTCCATCTGAAGCGATGCAGGGTGTATGTATGTATGTATGTATGTATGTATGTGTGTGTAAATAACCAAGTGTCTGTATTTCATGTGCAGTTTTTTCATAAACAAATTATCATCTTTAGCAGTTATTTTAATCAATATTTCTAACCTGAAGCTGCGCACTTCGTATGTGCGGTCTCCTGCCATGTAAATAATGCCCTGTGTAATAACAATTTTTTGAGGGGTGTGGGGTGTATGTTTGCTTAGTAAAACTGTTTTGTTTTTTGATGGATAAAAGTATTAATTCTAAGTCGTTGAAGGTAAGGACGTTCAGAGGCAATCCGTCAGCCCAATCATAGTAAAGACTCAAGTGTTGTCCGCTCGTTTTGCAGTATGGTTTCCTGGTACCATCCAATCTACACAAAATTTAAATATTATGTGTTTTAATATGTTGCCTTTGTAAATAAAAGTACATTATGTGGGCAAGTATGTATTTAATCTCAGTGCACGCATGCGCACGCATGTGTGTGTAAGTGTGAGCCAGTGTGTGGTAGGATGGTTAAGTCTAACATGTAAATAAAACCTGTATGAGATAATATAATTTTTAATTTCTAGATGCAGTAACAGCATCCTAGGATGAAATATCTACCATAAGGTTTAAGGGAAGTATATTTTGTTTGGTCTTACAGAATTTTAGCGTGATGGTGAAGCAGCATCATTGTATGAGGGGAAGAGAGGGAGATGTTTTATTTGACCAATGAAAAGAGAGCTTAAGGAAAGTCTCCTTAAATGGTTGTGAAAAGGGTTTGTTCCTGGAACATCAGCAAAATGTGTCATTCTGTGGATGTTCAACTGATTGTTCGCAATGAAATGCTAAAAAATTTTAAACGAATGTTGGTCATAATAAATGTAGGTTAAATTTTTAATGTTGTAGTTTTGTAATGTGTTCTTACTTTTAACAAATGTATTAAACTTACCCGATTTATTTTTTATTTATTTCCTTACATATCTATAATGAATATTTAGCTGTATTTTCCTCGAACTCAGCTTGAGTGCTTCGTAATGACACTTTAACGAGTCTGTTGCCGTAGACCATGACTGCTACCTGAGCGCCTCATGGCGCCACAAAGTCGGGTGACTAATGGATCTGTTGTGACATGCACGGTCAAGTCTATTGTTCGGGTCCCCTCGGCACTGCGAGACGACATTTCTGAGTGATGAGTCACGATGCATGAAGTGCCTCGCGACCTAATCTCTCATCACCTAGGTCATTAGTGGTTTTACCCGAGAGTGGTTTCCTATGTTAAGTTATTACCTACATTTCTACCTCCCACCCCTCACAGACCTGCTACGACCTGCGCATGAGTCATGCTGGGTTTTTCCGAAGACAATGGTACTTCCCCTCCACATACTATATTCCTATTGGTAGGTTCGGTAAAAATACTATGTTCCTAATGGTTTTTCCACGAACAAGCAGGCCCGCGGCTATAAAAGGCCGGGATTAGCTGTCGGAGCTTCATTGTGTTCTTGGAGTTTGAGTGAGCTAGTTCGTGTGTGAGGTTAGCTGCTACCACGATTTCTACCGCCAACGCTACTTTGTGTTCTACAGCTCCACTTCATCTTTTTCTGAGGTATGCTACATGTTTCGTTAACATTGAATGTTTCTCAGCTTTTTCGTAGGTTATCAGCTAACTAGTTTTTTCTCTGTACACTTATGTGTGGGTAACCAGGAATTGTTTAGCTTAAACTTTTAACAGTACTTTAAAATTCTATCATTTTTGGGTTGTGCATTAGAGTAGTTTTGAGGTTATGTAATCAATCATTTTTAGTTAACATTGAATATTTTTCAGCTTTGACTTTTATCAGTACTTTAAATATTCTACCATTTTTAGGATTGTACATGAATGAAGGAGTAGCTTTGAGGTTATGTTTGTAACTTTTTTTATTTAGTAACATTGCTAACAGTTTAGGTTAGTAAGCTTGAGGGCTAGAGTTTTGAGGTTATGTTTGCAACTTTTTTTATTTAGTAACATTGCTATCAAGTTAGGTTATTAAGCTTGATGGCTAGAGTTTTGAGGTTATGTTTGTAACTTTTTTATTTATTACATTGCTATCAAGTTAGGTTAGAAAGCTTGAGGGCTAGAGTTTTGAGGTTATGTTTGCAACTTTTTTATTTAGTAACATTGCTAGTAGTTTAGGTTAGAAAGCTTGAGGCTAGAGTTTTGAGGATATGTTTGTTTTCATGTAACATCTAACTACATTGTTTTCTTTATTCTTATGTTATAGTTCTCCGTACGTCGAGCTTCCTTCGCGTGTTCCGTACGTTGAGACCAGTCTACCGATTGTCGAGATGGCATTTACCGCGCAGAAATGCCGTTTCTGCTCTGCTACCTTCACGGCAGCTAAGAACCGCTACCGGCACGAGCGACAGTGTGCCGAGAACCAGCATCGTGACTACCAGCAGTGCCACCTATGTGGCAAGATGGTCGCACGCAGCGACAAGATGCAGCAGCACCTGTCAACATGTACTGGTGCTGTCGCCACGACATCAGGCACCCGGTGTAGCTTCTGCTATAAGGCCTTCGCCCGTGCTGATGTCGCCAGACTACATGAGAAGTCGGCTTGCGGTCTTAACCCTAACCGCATAGCACATTCCTGCACGAACTGTGCTAAAGAGTTCGTCAGGGCTGACACTCTTCGCAACCACATTAAGGTGTGCAAGGGGCCTGCTCCGCCTCCAACAAAGAAGCAGAGAATGGCAGCAGTTAAGCCAGCAGTACTGCCTAAACCATCGACCAGCCGAACAAAGGTGGTGACCGGCGCGGGTTTGGCCAATACCCATGGCTTCATCACCGCCGAAGTGGGATTCAAGGGCAACTTGAAGACTTATGTTGCTGTAAATACGTCAAGTTCTGCCAAGGACATTTGTACGTACCTGGACTCCATCAAGGCAAAAATAATAAGCCAACTTGAGGAGGAGATTGAAGAGAATGGACCGCTGAAGTTTAATGTCGTTCTTGAGTGCGACTACGAAAAACCAGTAGATGCCTGTGAAGACAAGAGGGCCTTCAAAACCATGAATGTTCCCCTCTACGCAGTTCATGAGGTGGAGGAGGCAGTTACCGAGTCCATCTCCAAGATCTGCAAGGAGGAGGAAGATTACATGGGTAAGGGGTCCGGATGGACTTTGTCGGCCGTTAAGCGACTTCAACTCCGAATAAACAAGCTTGATCCACTCCGTGCCAGCTCCTACATTGAATTACCTACTTCCATCAAAGACAAATACGCTGTGATCAATCCGCAAAACCTCGAAGACCACATGTGCTTCAAGTGGTCAATTCTTGTTAAGTACGTGGAAGGTGAGCATCCTGAACGTGTCAACCAGCGCTACCATGACTTGGAGGGGAAGTTCAACTTCAACAACATTGACTCCCCTACTCCAATCAAGCAAATACCGCTGTTTGAAAAACAGAACCCCGGAGTCTCCATCAACATTTACAGTATCGACGAGAATCTGAATGTTGTTCCTGCACGAGTCGCTCCTGAAGAAAAAGAACATCATTTCGATCTTCTGCTCTTGGTCAATGACAATTCGTCCCATTTCGCCTACATCAATAATTTTTCTGCTCTGGTTCGGTCCCAAATCACTACACACACTGAGGCTATTCATGTTTGCAAAAGATGCTTCAAGCATTATGATGATCAGGATAGGGTTAGCGGGCTTACTGGTCTTCAGTGTTTGGAAAAACACAGTGAGCTCTGTAAACAGCATGCTGCTGTTAGGATGGAAATGCCCCAGGTTGATGAAAATGGTTTGCCTCCTGTTTTGAAGTTCAAAAACTTCCATCACAGTGATAAAATGCCCATCGTGGTATATTGCGACTTTGAAGCTATTCTGGAGAAAATCCATACATGTCACCCGAATCCTGATGAAGCATACACACTGCAGTATCAAAAGCATAAAGCGTACAGCTACTGCATTTACATGAAAGCAGATAACTCCGTGATTCCAGTACACCTCACTTCTTCACTTCCTTCACAGCCTGAAGTGTATCGCGGTTGTGACGCAGAAGATAAATTCATATCCCGCATTGTGGAGATTGGACATGACGTGCAGAAAATATTTTCTATGTCTGTTCCTATGACTCCGCTCACACATGCACAAAACACTGCTTTTCTGCAAGCAAGGTGTTGTTGCTACTGTGGAGGAAAGTTTGGAGGGGTCGTAAAGAAAGTTCGTGATCATAATCACTTCACCGGCGAATTTATTGGACCTGCATGTAATGACTGCAACCTTCTCAGGCGCAGACCGAAAAAGATGATTGTGTTCTTCCACAACCTGGCGTACGACCAGAACTTCATTATCAGGAAGTTGGGGTACGACACTAAAGACATCTTCATCATTCCTAATTCGGAAGAGAAGTTTATAACTTTTTCCAAGAAGTTGCATGATAAGTTCAGCATTCAGTTTGTCGATACGTTCCGTTTCATGAGTCGGGGTCTTGCTTCGCTCGCAGAGTTCTTGCCTGCAGACAAGTTAGTCAGTACAGGTGAGTTTTTCGCTCCTGATGAGTTGGAGTTGGTTACTCGCAAGGGAGTCTTCCCCTACGACTTCGTTGATTCTTTTGCTCGACTAGACGATACTAGTCTTCCATCTATCGATGAGTTCTTTAATATTCTGACTGATTCTGGTATTTCCGAGGCGGATTACGCTCACGCACAAAATGTCTGGGACAAGTTTCAGTGTGCTACTTTGGGGGAGTACGCTGACTTGTACCTAAAGACGGATGTCCTGATTTTGGCGGACGTATTCGAGAATTTTCGCAGTCTTTGCTTGGAGACGTACAGTCTAGACCCGTCACACTACATTTCCTGTCCTGGGTTCGCTTTCGATGCGATGCTTCGCACCACAGGAGTACAACTCGAGCTTCTGACAGATTACGATATGTATATGTTTGTGGAAGCAGGTATTCGTGGGGGTGTAGCGCAAAGCATCAAACGTCATTGTGTGGGTAACAACAAATACGTTCCTGAGACACATGATGTGTCCAAGCCATCCACATATCTACAGTACATTGATGCAAATAATTTGTACGGGTGGGCGATGTCGCTGTCGCTTCCGATTCGACATTTCAAATGGTCAGACACATCTATTGATGTCATGACTATTCTAGAAAATTCTCCTATCGGGTACATTATCGAATGTGACGTGGAGTACCCTACTGAACTCCACGAAAGTCACAAAGACCTTCCGTTTCTCCCCATCAATCAATGTCCGCCCAGCTCCAAACAATCAAAGCTCATGACAACACTAGAAATTAAGGAACATTACATTGTACACTACAGAAACCTCCAGCAAGCAGTATCACATGGGTTGATAGTTACTAAGGTACACAGAGTCCTCCAGTTTGAGCAGTCGGCGTGGTTGGAGCCATACATTAAGCTCAACACCAATAAGCGCAAGGCTGCAGCCAACGAATTCGAGAAGGAGTTCTTTAAGCTCGCTGTAAACAGTACTTTCGGGAAACTGATGGAGAACAAGAGGCGGAGGCTCAAAATGGAGTTGGTATGTTCCGAGAAGCGGTTCAAGAAACTGGTGTGTCGTCCATCCTTCAAGGACCGCACAATGTATGAACCGAACTTGACTCTAGTCCACCTGAACCATGAGACCGTAATTTTCGATAAGCCAATCTATGCCGGACTCGCAGTACTTGATCTCTCAAAAACACTCATGTACGACTTCCATTACAGCACAATGAAACCCAGATATGCAGAAAACATTCATCTGGCATACATGGACACCGATAGTTTCGTATACGAGATACAAACCGATGATTTCTACCATGACCTCAAAGCCGATCCTACACTCATGGAGAAGTTCGACACCAGCTGCTACCCTTCCGACCACCCTTGCTTCTCCCCCATCAACAAAAAGGTTGTCGGAAAGTTTAAGGATGAGTGTGGGGGGAAAGTGATGAGTGAGTTTGTCGGTCTGCGGGCCAAACTGTATGCATACAAGTGTGGTGACAAAGTTGAGAAGAAGGCCAAGGGTATCCAGCGCTGTGTGGTCAAAAACCGCATAACATTCAGTGACTACCTGGATGCCCTGCACGATCACCACACACGACGAGTAGCAGTTAGGGCCATACGCTCGAGGCAGCAGGTGCTCTATAGCGAGAGCACAAATAAGCTGGCCATAACATGGGAGGATGATAAGCGCCAAATATGTGAGGATGGCATCCATACGGTTCCCCACGGCTATGTTGGAGATGAATTATCTGTTGTATAGTTCCAGTCTTTTTGTTGTAAACAGTTTTCGTTTTTGTATATAGTTTCTGTTTTTTTTATAGCTTCGTTTGACAAGGATATTTTTCTCTCCTTGAGGGTTTTGTTTTGTACAATATATTTCTTTGATTCAGTAAATATAATTTTACCTACATATCGCTTATTATTTTTTTAAATTAATGCCCTATATTCCTCAAGGTACTTATACTTAATTTGATATCGTAAAATGATCATGTAATTAGACACAAACACCTAAAATATCTGCTTCCATGCAGCTTTTAAACACAGGAACGCAAACACGAACACTAAGAAATGATATTATACACAAACACCTAAATATCTGCTTCCATGCAGTTTTAAACACGAGTACACAAACATTAATTTATTTAGTATGTTTACTAGGACTATGAAAAATTTCTGGTCAGCTAAGATGGAGTAATAAATGTTTTTTAAATTATCATTACTTTAACTAACGCATCCACAACGACAGTATTGATAACATATATTTTAGTTAAAACCTATAAGTGATAATACTTTAAGAAAAAATGTCGGTTACAACAACAAAGTGACTGTGGATTTTGTGGATCTTGTGGATTCTGAGGATTTTGGTCTATAAGGTTCATAACAATGTTGGTAGAGAATTGTAACTCGACCTTACATACACTAACATACTTTAGAAACCTACAACCGATGACGACACCCACCAGATGAAATCAAGATGGTAGTCTCCACTAAATAAGATGGCTGCCTCCAGCAGACAACGATGGTATATTTTTTTTCCTGATTTTCTAAGTTAATAATTATGATTTTCCAAGATGGTGGATGTAACGAAAAATTGTAACAGGAATGAGTGGGGTGTTCGATGACGATGTCATTGTAACAGAGGGGTGGGGGTGCTAGATGATGTATTTGTAATTTAGAGGAGTGGGGTGTTCGATGCGTAGGTTTTTAATTAAAATTTTATTAAATAATATTTTTAATTTTATTTTAAAATTTTGATTATTTAATTTTTTTAAATTTTAAATTTTTTTCATTAAAATCGGATAATAAATAAAGATTTTCAAGATGGCGGACGAAACTCAAAATGGCGGAATGATCTAGAAAACAAAATGGAGGAAAGTTCTAGAAAAACAAAATGGCCTCCGGGTTCAAAGGTCAAGGTCAAATCCAAGATGGCTGCATGAAGTGATGTAATCCAAGATGGCCGCCGGAAATGACGTAATCCAAGATGGCCGCCGGAAATGACGTAATCCAAGATGGTCGCCGGAAGTGACGTAAACCAAGATGGCCGCCGTGGCTCCCCGGCTCCCCCACCACCCACCGGTGTCCCCATACATACTATAATTACCTACTTGCATGTAGTTCTGCTTTTCAACAACAGATGTCGCCACATGTTGCTTGCAGGTAAATAATATTTAGTTCTGTTATGCGGGATGCGGGATGCTCACTAACGATCGCAAAAGAAGGATGGCTTCGCTAGACTCCAAGGCAAAGGAAGTTCGTCTTGCATGTTGGTGCTCCACAGATGTCTCATGGCGTAATATTAATTTGACTGAGTAATGATATTTGTTAATTCCACCTGATAAAAATATTGCAAGTTTTGATTTAGTAGCAGAAATTATCAAATTAAATGTAACTCCAAATAAAATGACATGCCTCATTAGACCAAAAAAAATCCATGCAGAGAGCGGTTTCTCAGAATAGTCAGAAACACTTGAAGAAACCACAGGAATGATTGCAAGAACACAGGGAAAAACCATCAAAATATTGACAAGAATAATCAGGAGCACACTGAGAAAACCACCATAATATTAACAATAATAATCGGAAGCACACGGAGAAAACCATCATAATATTGACCAGATTAATCGGAAGCACACAGAGAAAACCACCACATGTTTTCTTTGATATCATAAAATTACAAGAAAAAATATTTAAAAATAAAAATAAATAAATAAAAAAATAAAAAAATAAATAAAAATGCATAAATTTCTGGCTTGTACAAGAACTCTATCTTTGCTCAACAATGATAAGTTTACAAGCTAGCAGAAACTGTTTATGCATTTTTATTTTTTTTTTATTTTTTTTTATTTTTTTTATTTTTAAATATTTTTTCTTGTAATTTTATGATATCAAAGAAAACATGTGGTGGTTTTCTCTGTGTGCTTCCGATTAATCTGGTAAATATTATGATGGTTTTCTCCGTGTGCTTCCGATTATTATTGTTAATATTATGGTGGTTTTCTCAGTGTGCTCCTGATTATTCTTGACAATATTTTGATGGTTTTTCCCCGTGTTCTTGGAATCATTCCTGTGGTTTCTTCAAGTGTTTCTGACTATTCTGAGAAACCGCTCTCTGCATGGATTTTTTTTGGTCTAATGAGGCATGTCATTTTATTTGGAGTTACATTTAATTTGATAATTTCTGCTACTAAATCAAAACTTGCAATATTTTTATCAGGTGGAATTAACAAAAATCATTACTCAGTCAAATTAATATATCGCCATGAGACATCTGTGGAGCACCAACATGCAAGACGAACTTCCTTTTCCTTGGAGTCTAGCGAAGCCATCCTTCTTTTGCGATCGTTAGTGAGCATCCCGCATCCCGCATAAAAGAACTAAATATTATTTACCTGCAAGCAACATGTGGCGACATCTGTTGTTGAAAAGCAGAACTACATGCATAAAGTACTTTTGCATGAGATATATTAATTCTCGCTGATGAAATATGAAAAAATTTCTATTTAATTATTGAATCTAATTTAAAACACTTAATTGGTATCTGGTATTAGTCTCAGTAACTAATATGAATTCCGATTTGGGATCTGCCGCTGTATCGAAAGAACATAGGTGTAAGTTTTGCAGTAAAGAGTTTATCTTGAGAAAGAATAAAAGACAACACGAGAAGAATGACTGTGTTAAAAATCCCCTGTGCAATATGATAAGTTGTGTTCGATGTAGCAAGTCGTTTACGCGGAGAGAGAGCCTAAAAAGACATGGCAGAACTTGTAGCGCCAAGCCTGCGTACAAGCTAGAGGACAACGATGAATCTACTAGCCTAAGGAAGAGTGATCTGCATTATGACAATAATTTTCTTGGTTCTTCCGATCTCGACAAAGAACTTAAATTGAAGAAGGTTGATGATTTACGGAAGAATGAAGACAATGGAAGAATCCTTAACGTGAAAAGTGAGAATATATTCCAGCCGAATTCAAGTAGATCTTTCCTACTTTGTAAAAATGATGGACTCCTAAAAAGGAAGCATGAAGAGGATGAAGACACTTCAACATCATCAACATCGAATTATTACGGTAAATTGGGTGAAGACGATTCCTTCTACGGTGATTGTTACAGTGACTCTGAGGCTGTTGACAAAGACATAGACTATGATGAAGCACCTAAAGCTGCCAAGATCGAAGAATGTGGCGGTGTCCTGAGACCGAAACGATGGAAACGACGTGATATATTAAATAAATCTGATCAAGCTTGTGATGATCACCGTCTCAAACATGAATGTTACCATGCGGTTGGTGGTAAAACGGAAGACACCAGAGATCATAATATTTATTATAAAGGTGCAAGGAAGATGGTTGTAGAAGAGAATGATTACACATCATGGAAAGATCCAAACATATTGGTTGACCGGCTAAGACTTCTACATGGTTCGCTTTGTGCAGGAAACTATTCGTGCATCAAAGAAATATCCTTCATACTCAAGGAACTGAGGAATGCTGGCTACATACAATAATGACTTGTTTTACTTGCATTTGTATAATGTAAAGCAATAAAATAAATAATTTCAATTATAAGAATGTAATGTTTTTATTTCTTGTATTATGATTTCTTACTAAGACTTAGATCTCGTAACTTGTGCTTCCTTTTTGCCTTTTTTAGTTGATGGAGCTTCCAAATGTGCTTCCTTATTCGATGATGCATCCAAAATGTGCTGCCTTTTCGTTGGCGGTGCTTCCAAATGTGCTGCCTTTTCGTTGTCGGTGCTTCCAAATGTGCTGCCTTTTCGTTGTCGGTGCTTCCAAATGTGCTGCCTTTTCGTTGTCGGTGCTTCCGAATGTGCTTCCTTTTCGTTGGCGGTGCTGCCTTTTCTTTGTCGGTGCTTCCAAATGTGCTGCCTTTACGTTGTCGGTGCTTCCAAATGTGCTGCCTTTACGTTGTCGGTGCTGCCTTTTCGTTGTCTGTGCTTCCGAATGTGCTTCCTTTTCGTTGGCGGTGCTGCCTTTTCTTTGTCGGTGCTTCCAAATGTGCTGCCTTTTCGTTGGCGGTGCTGCCTTTTCTTTGTCGGTGCTTCCGAATGTGCTTCCTTTTCGTTGGCGGTGCTGCCTTTTCTTTGTCGGTGCTTCCAAATGTGCTGCCTTTTCGATAGTCGGTGCTTCCAAATGTGCTGCCTTTACTTTGTCGGTGCTGCCTTTTCGTTGTCGGTGCTTCCAAATGTGCTGCCTTTTCGTTGTCGTTGCTGCCTTTTCGTTGTCGGTGCTTCCAAATGTGCTTTCTTTTCGATGCCGGTGCTGCCTTTTCATTGTCGGTGCTTCCGAATGTGCTTCCTTTTCGTTGGCGGTGCTGCCTTTTCTTTGTCGGTGCTTCCAAATGTGCTGCCTTTTCGTTGTCGGTGCTTCCGAATGTGCTTCCTTTTCGTTGGCGGTGCTGCCTTTTCTTTGTCGGTGCTTCCAAATGTGCTGCCTTTTCGTTGGCGGTGCTGCCTTTTCTTTGTCGGTGCTTCCGAATGTGCTTCCTTTTCGTTGGCGGTGCTGCCTTTTCTTTGTCGGTGCTTCCAAATGTGCTGCCTTTTCGTTGTCGGAGCTTCCAAATGTGCTGCCTTTACGTTGTCGGTGCTGCCTTTTCGTTGTCGGTGCTTCCCAATGTGCTGCCTTTTCGTTGTCGTTGCTGCCTTTTCGTTGTCGGTGCTTCCAAATGTGCTTTCTTTTCGATGCCGGTGCTGCCTTTTCATTGTCGGTGCTTCCGAATGTGCTTCCTTTTCGTTGGCGGTGCTGCCTTTTCTTTGTCGGTGCTTCTATATGTGCTGCCTTTTCGTTGTCGGTGCTTCCAAATGTGTTTCCTTTTCGATGCCGGTGCTGTCTTTTCGTTGTCGGTGCTTCCAAATGTGCTTCCTTTTCGTTGGCGGTGCTGCCGTTTCTTTGTCGGTGCTTCCAAATGTGCTTCCTTTTCGTTGGCGGTGCTGCCTTTTCTTTGTCGGTGCTTCCTTTTGTTTTTCCTTTTCGTTGATGGTCCTTCTATTTTTAATGTTGTTTTGACTCTAGTATTATTGTAAATGATTCTTGATTTGACTAGCGTATTATTCCATCCGGTGCATGTATATAAGCGAGTCCTAGACAGCAGGTCGCTCAGTTTGTTACTGTCGACGACGGTGTAAGGATCATCTAGATTATTTCATCTGGTGCATAAGTCGCGTAATTACCTGTTCTTGAGAACTCGATGGCATCTTTACCGACTTTAACGCCGAACTCGATGGACGTTGTACCATCGTCTACGGGAACCTTGACGTCAGCGACGACAATGGTGGAGCAGATCTCGTTGGCAACGACGACGACGTCAACATTGGAGGAGATTTCAACAGATGTGATACCACCAGCAGAAGATAGCTTAATGACTACTGAGCTGGATGTGCAGGAAACCACGACGATCGACGATACGACCTCGATGGAGACTTCAATGGATGCTGATTTGACAACTAGCGAACATCGGTGCTGTTACTGCGACAAGATTTTCTCAAACAACAGCAATGCTCGACGACATGAGAATAGAGAATGTGCCAAGAACCTATATCGTAAAATGTTTGTTTGTGAGAAATGTCATAAGCAGTTTGCCAGAAAAGATAATATGAAAACGCACATGAAGGCATGCAAAGGCCCTGCTGTTCGGCAGAAAGTAAAGGTTTCGGCGCAACAACGATGCATTGATGTTCATAAGAGTATGCCTGGAGATGGTGCAACTGAAACAACGTCAGTATCTGGAACGGGTCTGAAAGGTTCGTCTTCATCACCACGGTATCCTTGCAGCTACTGTGACACGTCGTTCGCATTTGCTCATGATGCACGAAGACATGAGCGGAGCAAATGCACGAAGAATCCATCTCGCATGAAGTTTCGATGTGATGAGTGTCATGAATGGTTTACTCGAATTGATAATTTGCGACGACATGCGAAAAACTGTAAAGGTGAAGTCCGTGTGCCTACTGCTGAACTACCTGCAGAAATTTCGACTCCTCGGTTTAGGTTGAAGGCTCGTGAGCGTACAAGCAAAAATACCGATGTGCAGCAACCGATTGGTATGACGTCTGAACAGGAAAATAAACCTAAGACTGTGTTCGGCGCATTACAAGTGAACGATAATGGCTTCTACTTGGCGCAGTCTGCATTTCGTGGAACATTGAAGGACTACTATTATTTAAATACGTTAGGTGAGTCGAAAGACATTTGTAATTTTCTTGATGATATCAGAGAGGACATAATCAATCAGCTTACTGATGATGTAGCAACAAACGGGCCTTTGAAATATAACTTGTGGTTGGACTGTATATATGGAAAGCCATATCCGTTCGATGACAAAGTGAAGAAGTGTGCATTCAAGACATCGGCTGCAGTAATTTACAGTTCTAACGATGTGAAGCAAACTGTTAAAAAAACGGTATCCAGAAACTCTGTCAAGAAGAGGTGTACTATGTCTGTAAAGGTTCTGGCTGGACTCTGTCTAGTATAAACCGATTGGAGCTAAGAATTAGTCATTTCACACCGCTGCGGAACTAAATGATTATAAGATTGCTGGCTTTCGCAAATTATCCTGTAGTAGAATAGAAATTATGTAATAAATATTATGTTTGTAAAAGAACTTGTGGTGTTTAATTCCTCGAACCTGTTAATATTATGTTAAATTGATGTTATATTTTTTTTGCATCGTCCTAGATCGTACCAAGGACCTTAGTCGATCTAATCAATCAGTATATAGATTATAAATTTATTTAATGAATTTTGGAATTTTTCCCGAATTTCTAGCTAAATAATTACGGATTTTCAAGATGGCGGCCAAATGACAAGATGGCGGGTGTCACAGTAATAAATTATTACTGCACTCTAGCGGATACGAATTAAACTAACATGTCATCGGCGCACTCTAGCCGACGATATAATGATGATGGCTTCCAGCATCGAAGACAAGATGGCGGCCATGACGTCATACTAGATGATGATAAAAAGTGGTGGGAGTCAGTCTGCCAGCACCTACCACGAGGGAAGGATCGGTCGTCATTTTTATTTTTTTGCATTTGTCGGGTTCGAACCGAGGACTCCGAGCTCCGTGTCGAAAAAGTATGCTTTTTAAATATTTTTATTAAATTTTTATTATTTGAATTTTTTAAATAAATTTTCATTGTTTTTATTAAAATCGGATAATAAAAAAGTTAAAGATGGCGATCGTAACGAAAATTGCAACGGTGACGACATAATCCAAGATGGCGGTCATGGTATCCTTATTCCTAGAAATGGCTTAACTGAGGCTTGAGTTAAGGATGCTTAAGCCAGTTTTAGGAATTTTCAGCCGCTGGGATTTTTAAGGACTAAAAACGGGAATTTTTCCCTCGAAACTGGAAATTTTTCCCTCGAAATGAGAAATTTTTAATTTGTGGAATTTTTTGAGATTTTTTGGCGGAACTTTTTTCTACAGAAATGGACATTTTGGCGATTTTTGAGGAATTTTGGGCAATTTTGCCCAATTTTGGCGGATTTTGGCGATTTTTGAGGATCAAATTCAAGGTCAAGGTCAAAGGTCAAGGTCACAACCATCCAAGATGGCCGCCGTGACGTCACAATCCAAGATGGCGGAGCCGGCTCTCGGCTCCACCGCCTGAGGCCTGATCTCGGAACCCCATTCATATACTACTACCAGTATTCAACATCAATCACAAAATAAAAAAAAATTTTAAATCACATAGTATAGAATTTTTATTTTTATTTGTATGTGGCCTTTTTTTCATCCTGTAAAAATGTATATGCAAGATGCGCGCGCATCGTAAAAATTCACTCTCACCATTTGTTCATAACGTACCTGAAGAAGAATAACATAAAAAATATTTGATAAATATGTTTATTAATTACATTTTATGATTATTTTCTAATTTTTAAATATGGAAATAAGAGTGAATTTTATTTTCGCTACTTGCAGTTAACGTTTAAAAAAAATTGGTTGTCTGTAAAGTCGGTTTACGGACGATAGTTTAACGTGACGTCATAACAAAACTTTGATGAAATGATTGCATACTTTTATGATTAAATTGAATCATTTTTATTGAATTATCACTATTTTGTATGGATACAAAGAAGGAGTGAAATGAAATCTACAATTTAATTGATAAATTTACTTTTATTTGCACTCATTAATTCAAATATGTTTATTACTTTAACGAAGAGATAATTTAAACTATTATTTGTATACATGTTTGCTATTTAACTTCAAGATCGTCGAGAATGTTTTACGCTTTTTCGCAATTACACATTTAACGACGAAGTTTGTCCGTCGTTAAATTAAACGTAGAATTTAATTAAAATGCCCTTGCAGTTAATAAAATAATTATTAGTAAGTTTAAGAAAGAATTTCGGCTTTAATCTCCAACCCAGACGCTCGTGGTGCGCTGGGGCCGAGATTAAAATTCGTCGAGAATATTTTACGTTTTTATGTCTTCCAGTGCTCAAAATGATATGCAATTGTGGCCCCGGGCACGAAATTTTATTTATAATTCATTAATATTTACACCTCTCGCGATAAACAAAGGAAAATATGTATTAACGAGAACATGGTTGCCGCGGAAACGGTTAGATATCGCGATTCGTTCGGTTCGCGTCCGTCACCGTAGATGGCAGCACCGTAGGGAAATAATATTATTTCGTTTTTATAATACAATTTTATAACAAATAAGCATCCCAAATACACCAAACTTATCTATAATGTGTTACAATGTTTTTTTTTAAACATTGTGCAAGAAATCCCGGGTGTAATTTGAAGTATTATGTGTAACTGTAAAACACCATTGTTCGTACAAAAATGTAATTGAAAATTCAACACTACCTGTGAATAACCGTACCGATTGTGCTGAAAATCGGTGGACGATCGTTAAATTACTTAATACATATTATTAATTCAAACGACGACAACATGATTGAAAATTAAAATCGATGGTTGTTCCAATCGAGTGGAAGAGATATGTGGTGCAATGAGCGTAACGGGACAGATCGTAGTGGAACAATGTGCGTTACGGGACACTTTTTCGTGCGTGCAGCCGGCGTCAATCGATTTATTAGACGTTGTCACGTCAAAATGCATTTGAGTATAAATGTATGAGTGATGTCAGCTGGTGACGGCCGCTCACCTGTCCCTGACGGCCGCCGAGGTGGTCACGCCCAGCTGCGTGCACTCGGCCTCGCGCAGGGCTATCGCGCCGCCCGACTTGAGCGGGTACACGTACAGCTCGGCCAGCTCGCCCACGCGGCGCCAGCGCCACCCGGCGGGCGGCCGCTTCTTGCTCCTGCGCCACCAGGCGGCGCCACACGCGGCCACCGCGCACGCCGCGAGGGCGAGGGCCGCCAGTCGCCCCGACATCGCTGAGAGGACACACAGTCCTTTGTCAGTACAGGCTGTCCACAAAACAACGTCCCAGTTTCACTGCTATATTATAACAGTTCAATTTACACTATTTAATTATAACAGTTTAATTTAGACTATTTAACGAACCTAGTTATTCCTAACAAATGTCCAATATGTGCACATGTAGTTGTACGCCACACATCCAACGTTCCCAAACTCTAGTTAATACACCCGGAGAGTTGTAAGTATTCTGTATCTCAACTCTGGCAAATCATTAGGTAGCGGTGGAACTTGGATACGATAACTTGTAAAGCCCCGAAAATTATCGCATGTCATTACGTTAGGTGAACGTGCAGGCGAGCTAAAAAAATAAGAGCTCTGTCGTCTCGACCATTAAAAATAATCAAACGGTCAGGGACTTCGGCGTTGAACCACTCTCGTACAGGGAATCCATCATGTTGCCAAATAAAGTTTACTGGTTCACCCTCTACTAATTCGGGAAGCGAGAAAACAACAAAGAAGTACTCGCGCATGCGCTTATCTAAAACTAGTTAAGTAACTAAATAATTATGACCTTGTACCAACCAACTACAAGTTGATAACATCAAAACTGGGACATTCTTTTTTTGGATATACTGTTCATTTCGTTAACTATTTCGTCATCCTTACAGCAAAAAGTTTATTAATTAAAATAAATTGCGTGATTTAATTTATTATTTTTAAAAGATAACAATTAATTAAGTTTTAAGTATTTATATGATTATGTAATATAATATATAACGAATATTGCTCGATGGCGTAGAGTTTAAAAAAAGTTTTGAATTTAAACATCTGTACCATCGGTTAAAAATGGTGGCAGCAACGCATGATTTCGTATACTTTCCAATAATTTTGTAACCGTTTACATATTTTGTCATAATTAACATACGCTTGCAGAATTTTGCAACTGGTAATCAACAACTCTAATCTCTCACCACTGAGCTTCTATTATATATTATCATAACGTGGGTTTCAAATAGTATGGTTCCATAAAATATCCTATTCCTCTTATCTGTGAAGTTTCACTACAAACGCGCGTTACGGCCACGCTGCCATATTATTTTTGTTTTATTTTGTTGTGTTTTTAATTTTTTACTTTTAATATTATATATATTAATAGTAGTAGTATATAATAGCCGGAACTAGATCAGGCTTCAGGCTGTGGTGGTGGTGTCGGCAACCGCCATCTTGGCTTTGTGACGTCACGGCGGCAAAAATTCCTCAAAATTCCTCAAAATTGACTCAAAATGACTCAAAATTTCCCGTTTTAAGAAAAAAATTCCCGTTTTCGAGGGAAAAAATTCCCGTTCCGAGGGAAAATTTCCCGTTTTATTCCTCAAAAATCCCAGCGGCTAGAAATGTCTCAAGCCTCAGTTAAGCCTCTATCAGGATGTGACCTTGACCTTTGACCTTTACCCCGACGGCCATCTTGGATCCACCATCTTGGATGACGTCATTTCGTTTTCTCGAACATTCCGGCATTGTGTTATCCGCCATTTTGAATTATGACGTCATCGTTGCAATTTCCGTTACGGCCGCCATCTTTAAATTTATTATCCGATTTTAATGAAAAAATATTTAAAATTAAAAAAAATTAAATAATAAAATTTTTAATAAAATATTTAAAAAACAAACATTTACGACACGGAGCTCGGAGTCCTCGGTTCAAACACGAGTGCCAAAAAAAATAAAAATGGCGACCAATCCTTCCCCCGCGGTGGCTGCAGGCATACTGACTCCCACCACTTATGTCATAGCATATATATCGCCAGTTAGCATGACGTCATGTCCGCCATCTTGTCCTCGTCTGCTGGAAGCCATCATCAGTGTATCGTCGGCGAGAGTGCGCTGACGCCATGTTAGTTTAATTCTTATCCGCTAGAGTGCAGTAATCATTTATTATTGCTGTGACACCCGACATCTTGTCATTTGGCCGCCATCTTGAAAATCCGTAATTATTTAGCTAGAAATTCGGGAAAAAATCCAAAATTCATTAAATAAATTTATAATCTATATACTGATTGATTAGGTCGACTAAGGAACTTGGTACGATCTAGGACGATGCAAAAAAATATAACATCAATTTAACATAATAGTAACAGGTTCGAGGAATTAAACACCACAAGTTCTTTTACAAACATAATATTTATTACATAATTTCTATTCTACTACAGGATCATTTGCGAAAGCCAGCAATCTTATAATCATTTAGTTCCGCAGCGGTGTGAAATGACTAATTCTTAGCTCCAATCGGTTTATACTAGACAGAGTCCAGCCAGAACCTTTACAGACATAGTCCACCTCTTCTTGACAGAGTTTCTGGATACCGTTTTTAACAGTTTGCTTCACATCGTTAGAACTGTAAATTACTGCAGCCGATGTCTTGAATGCACACTTCTTCACTTTGTCATCGAACGGATATGGCTTTCCATATATACAGTCCAACCACAAGTTATATTTCAAAGGTCCGTTTGTTGCTACATCATCAGTAAGCAGATTGATTATGTCCTCTCTGATATCATCAAGAAAATTACAAATGTCTTTCGACTCACCTAACGTATTTCAATAATAGTAGTCCTTCAATGTTCCACGAAATGCAGACTGCACCAAGTAGAAGCCATTATCGTTCACTTGTAATGCGCCGAACACAGTCTTAGGTTTATTTTCATGTTCAGACGTCATACCAATCGGTTGCTGCACATCGGTTTTCTTGCTTGTACGCTCACGAGCCTTCAACCTAAACCGAGGAGTCGAAATTTCTGCAGGTAGTTCAGCAGTAGGCACACGGACTTCACCTTTACAGTTTTTCGCATGTCGCAAATTATCAATTCGAGTAAACCATTCATGACACTCATCACATCGAAACTTCATGCGAGATGGATTCTTCGTGCATTTGCTCCGCTCATGTCTTCGTGCATCATGAGCAAATGCGAACGACGTATCACAGTAGCTGCAAGGATACCGTGGTGATGAAGACGAACCTTTCAGACCCGATCCAGATACTGACGTTGCTGCAGTTGCACCATCTCCAGGCATACTCTTATGAACATCAATGCATCGTTGTTGCGCCGAAACCTTTACTTTCTGCCGAACAGCAGGACCTTTGCATGCCTTCATGTGCGTTTTCATATTATCTTTTCTGGCAAACTGCTTATGACATTTCTCACAAACAAACATTTTACGATATAGGTTCTTGGCACATTCTCTATTCTCATGTCGTCGAGCATTGCTGCTGTTTGAGAATCTTGTCGCAGTAACAGCACCGATGTTCGCTAGTTGTCAAATCAGCATCCATTGAAGTCTCCATCGAGGTCGTATCGTCGATCGTCGTGGTTTCCTGCACATCCAGCTCAGTAGTCATTAAGCTATCTTCTGCTGGTGGTATCACATCTGTTGAAATCTCCTCCAATGTTGACGTCGTCGTCGTTGCCAACGAGATCTGCTCCACCATTGTCGTCGCTGACGTCAAGGTTCCCGTAGACGATGGTACAACGTCCATCGAGTTCGGCGTTAAAGTCGGTAAAGATGCCATCGAGTTCTCAAGAACAGGTGATTACGCGACTTATGCACCAGATGAAATAATCTAGATGATCCTTACACCGTCGTCGACAGTAACAAACTGAGCGACCTGCTGTCTAGGACTCGCTTATATACATGCACCGGATGGAATAATACGCTAGTCAAATCAAGAATCATTTTAAAAAATACTAGAGTCAAAACAACATTAAAAATAGAAGGACCATCAATGAAAAGGCAGCACATTTGGAAGCACCGACAAAGAAAAGGCAGCACCGCCAACGAAAAGGAAGCACATTTGGAAGCACCGACAAAGAAAAGGCAGCACCGCCAACGAAAAGGAAGCACATTTGGAAGCACCGACAACGAAAAGGCAGCACCGCCAAAGAAAAGACAGCACATTTGGAAGCACCGACAACAAAAAGGAAGCACCATCAACGAAAAGGCCGCACCGCCAACGGAAAGGAAGCACATTTGGAAGCACCGACAAAGAATAGGCAGCACCGCCAACGAAAAGGAAGCACATTTGGAAGCACTGACAAAGAAAAGGCAGCTACGACAACGAAAAGGCAGCACATTTGGAAGCACCGACAAAGAAAAGGTAGCACCGCCAACGAAAAGGAAGCACATTTGGAAGCACCGACAAAGAAAAGGCAGCACCGCCAACGAAAAGGAAGCACATTTGGAAGCACCGACAACGAAAAGGCAGCACCGCCAAAGAAAAGACAGCACATTTGGAAGCACCGACAACGATAAGGAAGCACCATCAACGAAAAGGCCGCACCGCCAACGAAAAGGAAGCACAATTGGAAGCACCGACAAAGAAAAGGCAGCACCGCCAACGAAAAGGAAGCACATTTGGAAGCACTGACAAAGAAAAGGCAGCACCGCCAACGAAAAGGAAGCACATTTGGAAGCACCGACAACGAAAAGGCAGCACCATCGACGAAAAGGAAGCACATTAATTTGTCATTGACTCCAATATTCATTGGCTCCAATATTCATTGGCTCTAATATTCATTGATACCATTATCCATGGCTTCCAATATCAATTGGCTCGAATTGCTCCAAAAGGTTCCATCAGCCTTTTGGCTCCAACAGTCTTTTGGCTCCGATAGTCATTGGCTCCAATAGTCGTTGGCTACAATATTCATTGGCTCCAATAATCATTGACTGCAATATTCATTGGTTCCAATATTCATTGGCTCCAATATTCATTGGCTCCAATATTCAATGGCTCCAATATTCATTGACTCAAATATTCATTGGCTCCATCAGTCATTGACAACTACAGTCTTTTGGTCCCAAAAGTCTTTTGGCTCCAAATATATTAGGCTAGAATTCTTCGAGTCTAAGAGACTATGAGACCACATGGCTACGAGTCTAAAATGATCTAGCTGGTTACGAGTTATACATGGCTTGCGAGGCTACAGAGCTACGAAGTTTCTAGTACACAGGTTTACATGACTGCGAGGATACATGACTACAAGTCTGCAAGAGTACTTGACTACGAAGGTACTCGTCTACATGACTCCAGTTACCGCATCTGTCTTCGACGGAATTTTCTCTTTTGCTCCAACTGCTCCATCAGCATTATGTTATAAGATTACAAGGCCTCTTGCTTACGTAGCTTCAAGTCTACGAGCCTCCAATGAATCATGACTACGAGACTACGAGCCATGAGGTTACGAGTCAATGCGATTGCGAGTCTTCTAGGTTATGTGATCGCGAGGCTATAGGACTACGAAGCTTCCAGAACGCATGGTTACAAGACTGCGAGGCTACAATTCTACGAGGTCCCAAGACATCCTGGCTACGCGACTACGAGCCATGAGGTTACGAGACTACGTGACTACGAATCTTCAAGTTTACGAGACTGCGAGGCTACAAAGCTACGAAGCCTCTAGTACACAGGTTTACGTGACTGCGAGGATACAGGACTACCAGTCTGCATGAGTACTTGACTACGAAGCTACTCGTCTACAAGGCTACAAATACAGCATCTGTTTTCGTCAGAATTTTCTCTTTTGCTCCAACTGCACCACCAGCATTATGTTATAAGATTACAAGGCCGCTTGCTTACGTAGCTTCAAGTCTACGAGGATACTTGGATACGTAGCTTAAATTCTACGAGGTCCTAAGACTTCATGACTACGCGACTTCAAGCTATGAGGTTACGAGATTACGTGACTACGAATCTTCATGTTTACGAGACTGTGAGGCTACAGAGCTACGAAGCCTCTAGAAAACGAGTTTACGTGACTGCATGGATACAGGAATACAAGTCTGCATGAGTTCTTGACTACGAAGCTACTCGTCTACAAGGCTCCAATTGACACATCTGTCTTCGATGGAATTTTCTCTTTTGCTACATATACACCATCAGCATTATGTTATAAGATTACAAAGCCACTTGCTTACATAGCTTCAAGTCTACGAGGCTCCAATACATCATGACTGCGAGACTACGAGCCATGAGGTTACGAGACTATGCGATTGCAAGTCTTCAAGGTTACGTTGTCGCGAGGCTTTAGGACTACGAAGCTTCCAGAACGCATAGTTACGAGAATGCATGACTAATAAGCCGCATGGCTACGAAACTTTATGTCTCTAACTGACTACAATAGCACTATTCAGTGGTGAGAGTTAATTTATTTCATGCAAAGGTACTTGCTGCAAGCAGTTCCGCTTTTCAACATCAGATGACGTCACGTTTTGCTTGCAGGTAAAATAATATTTATTTATTTTATGGGGGATGCGGGTTGTTCACTATCGATCGCATAAGAAGAATGGCATCGATAGTCTTCAAGGAGAAGGAAGTTCGTCCTTCCTGCTAGTGCTTCTCAGATTTCTCACGGTCCGCCATCTTGAATTGCGACGTCACGGCTGTCATCTTGGATGGGTGTGACTTTGACCTTTGACCGAAACCGCAGGAATGATCGCAAGCACACGGATTAACCATCAAAATATTGATAAGAATAATCAGGAGCACACGGAGAAAAACGACACATGTTATCTTTGATATCATAAAATTACAGAAAAAAAATATTTAAAAATAAAAATAAATTAATAAAAAAATTTAAAATAAAAACAAAAAATACATAAACAGATTCTGCTAGCTTGTAAACTTATCATTGTTGAGCAAAGATAGAGTTCTAGTACATATGTAGCAAAAGAGAAAATTCCATCGAAGACAGATGTGTCAATTGGAGCCTTGTAGACGAGTAGCTTCGTAGTCAAGAACTCATGCAGACTTGTATTCCTGTATCCATGCAGTCACGTAAACTCGTTTTCTAGAGGCTTCGTAGCTCTGTAGCCTCGCAGTCTCGTAAACATGAAGATTCGTAGTCACGTAATCTCGTAACCTCATGGCTCGAAGTCGCGTAGTCATGAAGCCTTAGGACCTCGTAGAATTGAAGCTACGTATCCAAGTATCCTCGTAGACTTGAAGCTACGTAAGCAAGCGGCCTTGTAATCTTATAACATAATGCTGGTGGTGCAGTTGGAGCAAAAGAGAAAATTCTGACGAAAACAGATGCTGTAATTATAGCCTTGTAGACGAGTAGCTTCGTAGTCAAGTACTTATGCAGACTGGTAGTCCTGTATCCTCGCAGTCACGTAAACCTGTGTACTAGAGGCTTCGTAGCTCTGTAGCCTCGCAGTCTCGTAAACTTGAAGATTCGTAGTCACGTAGACTCGTAACCTCATGGCTCGTAGTCGCGTAGCCAGGATGTCTTGGGACCTCGTAGAATTGTAGCCTCGCAGTCTCGTAACCATGCGTTCTGGAAGCTTCGTAGTCCTATAGCCTCGCGATCACGTAACCTAGAAGACTCGCAATCGCATTGACTCGTAACCTCATGGCTCGTAGTCTCGTAGTCATGATGCATTGGAGGCTCGTAGACTTGAAGCTACGTAAGCAAGAGGCCTTGTAATCTTATAACATAATGCTGATGGAGCAGTTGGAGCAAAAGAGAAAATTCCGTCGAAGACAGATGCGGTAACTGGAGTCATGTAGACGAGTACCTTCGTAGTCAAGTACTCTTGCAGACTTGTAGTCCTGTATCCTCGCAGTCATGTAAACCTGTGTACTAGAAACTTCGTAGCTCTGTAGCCTCGCAAGCCATGTATAACTCGTAACCAGCTAGATCATTTTAGACTCGTAGCCATGTGGTCTCATAGTCTCTTAGACTCGAAGAATTCTAGCCTAATATATTTGGAGCCAAAAGACTTTTGGGACCAAAAGACTGTAGTTGTCAATGACTGATGGAGCCAATGAATATTGGAGTCAATGAATATTGGAGCCATTGAATATTGGAGCCAATGAATATTGGAGCCAATGAATATTGGAACCAATGAATATTGCAGTCAATGATTATTGGAGCCAATGAATATTGTAGCCAATGACTATTGGAGCCAATGACTATCGGAGCCAAAAGACTGTTGGAGCCAAAAGGCTGATGGAACCTTTTGGAACAATTCGAGCCAATTGATATTGGAAGCCATGGATATTGGAGTCAATGAATATTAAAGCCAATGAATATTGGAGTCAATGACAAATTAATGTGCTTCCTTTTCGTCAATGGTGCTGCCTTTTCGTTGTCGGTGCTTCCAAATGTGCTTCCTTTTCGTTGGCGGTGCTGCCTTTTTATTGTCGGTGCTTCCAAATGTGCTTCCTTTTCGTTGGCGGTGCTGCCTTTTCTTTGTCGGTGCTTCCAATTGTGCTTCCTTTTCGTTGGCGGTGCGGCCTTTTCGTTGATGGTGCTTCCTTTTAGTTGTCGGTGCTTCCAAATGTGCTGTCTTTTCTTTGGCGGTGCTGCCTTTGCGTTGTCGGTGCTTCCAAATGTGCTTCCTTTTCGTTGGCGGTGCTGCCTTTTCTTTGTCGGTGCTTCCAAATGTGCTTCCTTTTCGTTGGCGGTGCTGCCTTTTCTTTGTCGGTGCTTCCAAATGTGCTGCCTTTTCGTTGTCGGTGCTGCCTTTTCTTTGTCCGTGCTTCCAAATGTGCTTCCTTTTCGTTGGCGGTGCGGCCTTTTCGTTGATGGTGCTTCCTTTTCGTTGTCGGTGCTTCCAAATGTGCTGTCTTTTCTTTGGCGGTGCTGCCTTTTCGTTGTCGGTGCTTCCAAATGTGCTTCCTTTTCGTTGGCGGTGCTGCCTTTTCTTTGTCGGTGCTTCCAAATGTGCTTCCTTTTCGTTGGCGGTGCTGCCTTTTCTTTGTCGGTGCTTCCAAATGTGCTGCCTTTTCATTGATGGTCCTTCTATTTTTAATGTTGTTTTGACTCTAGTATTTTTTAAAATGATTCTTGATTTGACTAGCGTATTATTCCATCCGGTGCATGTATATAAGCGATTCCTAGACAGCAGGTCGCTCAGTTTGTTACTGTCGACGACGGTGTAAGGATCATCTAGATTATTTCATCTGGTGCATAAGTCGCGTAATTACCTGTTCTTGAGAACTCGATGGCATCTTTACCGACTTTAACGCCGAACTCGATGGACGTTGTACCATCGTCTACGGGAACCTTGACGTCAGCGACGACAATGGTGGAGTAGATCTCGTTGGCAACGACGACGACGTCAATATTGGAGGAGATTTCAACAGATGTGATACCACCAGCAGAAGATAGCTTAATGACTACTGAGCTGGATGTGCAGGAAACCACGACGATCGACGATACGACCTCGATTGAGACTTCAATGGATGCTGATTTGACAACTAGCGAACATCGGTGCTGTTACTGCGACAAGATTTTCTCAAACAGCAGCAATGCTCGACGACATGAGAATAGAGAATGTGCCAAGAACCTATATCGTAAAATGTTTGTTTGTGAGAAATGTCATAAGCAGTTTGCCAGAAAAGATAATATGAAAACGCACATGAAGGCATGCAAAGGTCCTGCTGTTCGGCAGAAAGTAAAGGTTTCGGCGCAACAACGATGCATTGATGTTCATAAGAGTATGCCTGGAGATGGTGCAACTGCAGCAACGTCAGTATCTGGATCGGGTCTGAAAGGTTCGTCTTCATCACCACTGTATCCTTGCAGCTACTGTGATACGTCGTTCGCATTTGCTCATGATGCACGAAGACATGAGCGGAGCAAATGCACGAAGAATCCATCTCGCATGAAGTTTCGATGTGATGAGTGTCATGAATGGTTTACTCGAATTGATAATTTGCGACATGCGAAAAACTGTAAAGGTGAAGTCCGTGTGCCTACTGCTGAAATACCTGCAGAAATTTCGACTCCTCGGTTTAGGTTGAAGGCTCGTGAGCGTACAAGCAAGAAAACCGATGTGCAGCAACCGATTGGTATGACGTATGAACATGAAAATAAACCTAAGACTGTGTTCGGCGCATTACAAGTGAACGATAATGGCTTCTACTTGGTGCAGTCTGCATTTCGTGGAACATTGAAGGACTACTATTATTGAAATACGTTAGGTGAGTCGAAAGACATTTGTAATTTTCTTGATGATATCAGAGAGGACATAATCAATCTGCTTACTGATGATGTAGCAACAAACGGACCTTTGAAATATAACTTGTGGTTGGACTGTATATATGGAAAGCCATATCCGTTCGATGACAAAGTGAAGAAGTGTGCATTCAAGACATCGGCTGCAGTAATTTACAGTTCTAACGATGTGAAGCAAACTGTTAAAAACGGTATCCAGAAACTCTGTCAAGAAGAGATGGACTATGTCTGTAAAGGTTCTGGCTGGACTTTGTCTAGTATAAACCGATTGGAGCTAAGAATTAGTCATTTAACACCACTGCGGAACTAAATGATTATAAGATTGCTGGCTTTCGCAAATGATCCTGTAGTAGAATAGAAATTATGTAATAAATATTATGTTTGTAAAAGAACTTGTGGTGTTTAATTCCTCGAACCTGTTACTATTATGTTAAATTGATGTTATATTTTTTTGCATCGTCCTAGATCGTACCAAGGACCTTAGTCGACCTAATCAATCAGTATATAGATTATAAATTTATTTAATGAATTTTGGAATTTTTCCCGAATTTCTAGCTAAATAATTACGGATTTTCAAGATGGCGGCCAAATGACAAGATGTCGGGTGTCACAGCAATAATAAATGATTACTGCACTCTAGCGGATAAGAATAAAACTAACATGGCGTCAGCACACTCTCGCCGACGATACACTGATGATGGCTTCCAGCAGACGAGGACAAGATGGCGGACATGACGTCATACTACCTGACGATATATATGCTTTCAAAAAAAGTGGTGGGAGTCAGTATGCCTGCGGCCACCGCGGGGGAAGGATCGGTCGCCATTTTTATTTTTTTTTGCACTCGTCGGGTTTGAACCGAGGACTCCGAGCTCCGTGTCGTAAATGTTTGTTTTTTAAATATTTTATTAAAAATTTTATTATTTAATTTTTTATAATTTTAAATATTTTTTCATTAAAATCGGATAATAAATTTAAAGATGGCGGCCGTAACGGAAATTGCAACGATGACATCATAATTCAAAATGGCGGATAACACAATGCCGGAATGTTCGAGAAAACGAAATGACGTCATCCAAGATGGTGGATCCAAGATGGCCGTCGGGGTTAAGGTCAAAGGTCAAGGTCACATCCTGATAGAGGCTTAACTGAGGCTTGAGTTAAGGATGCTTAAGCCTCTATCAGGACATTTCTAGCCGCTGGGATTTTTTAAAATAAAACGGGAAATTTTCCTTTGAAACGGGAATTTTTCCCTCGAAAACGGGAAATTTTTTCTTAAAACGGGAAATTTTGAGTCATTTTGAGTCAATTTTGAGGAATTTTGAGGAATTTTTGCCACCGTGACGTCACAAATCCAAGATGGCGGACGCCGACACCACCACCACAGCCTGAAGCCTGATCTAGTTCTGGCTATTATATACTACTACTAGCTGACCCGGCCACGCGTTGCTGTGGCTAAAGTTTTTGTTATATTACATTATAGTAAACAATCTAAGAGGAACAATAAGAGAATGTGTAATATGGTGATCTCCTTATTTGACTTTCTACTACTATAACCCTTTAGTACAATGAAATTATTTACGAACAAAGACGAAAATGTTGATGTTGGTATACAAATTCACTGGATTGAGATTTGAAGGGGAAGTACGTTGAACACAATTAATTAAAATGTTCTTACACTTGATATTAAGCAGAAATCAATAGGTACAAAATAAAAATTTATCAGATTTAATATTTCCATTTAATTTTATAACAAATATAAGTATATTACAGTATAATACAGTAAATAACATGTGACGCTTAAAATCATGAATGAGGTAGGCAAGGCAGACAGTATTAAACTTTTAAAAATTAATATCTATTTTTTTGAATTATAAATACTTTCAATTTCAATTTAATTTAACACCAATCGGTGCACAATGTTTTTGTTTAACCTGTCTTTAGCTAACACAAATAGATTCGACGGTTTCCCAACACGTGAACACGCAACATATAGTTGCCCATGAGAAAAACATGGATTTTCCGAATCTAAACCACAAATGGACATTGTTTGACCTTGAGATTTATTTATACACATGGCGAAAGCTAAACGAATTGGAAACTGTAGCCTTTTGAAGGGTATGGTAGAATCTGATGGTATCATCGGAATACGTGGCAGCAGGACCACTTTTCCTTTAAACTTCCCAGCCAAAATGGTTGCTTCAAGAATGTTTCCGGTGATCTTTTTGATGACCAAACGCGTACCGTTACATAATTGAGGTGGATTAGAATTACGGAGGAGAATAATAGGGGAACCAATCTTTAATCAAAGATTATGTGGTGGCATTCCAGGGATATCTAATGAATTTAAAAATTCAATCGGAAAATTTACACTTTCATTTTCATCAACAACAGTATCGATTTATTTAAAAGACATCAGATCGCCTGGTAACAACTGTTGTATCTGGAAGTTAATTTCGTCAACATCAACGTTTTTGGCTGCCAAAATCGCCCGTTGACTAAGCCATTCATGATTCAAATAATTATTCTGTATATCCGGGAAAATACTCTGAATCAATTCATTTTTATCCTGAACAACAGTGCAAAAATTGTCTGGTAGTTTAATGCATTGCGTATTTGGTTGCAGTTCTATTTTACCGTTCCCAATATCTAGTAGTTGTTCGGAAAATATTTGTGCTGATGGATCATTTTGCAATTGTACTCGCATATTTATGGTCAATCGAAGTGTTTCAACACTTCGCCATAAGAATGATTGTTTCAATCATGCATTAATCTCATCCGCGAAAGTAGAGCGAGGTATAACCGGTAAGGTCTGCCGGAAGTCACCAGACAAAAGTAAGATAGCACCACCGAAAAGTTTATTATTGCTGTTTAAATCTTGCATAGTTCTGTTTAATGCTTCAAGTGAATATGTGTGTGCCATTGTGCACTCATCCCAAATTATTATAGAACTCTTCCGCAACACTGCAGCTATTCCACTATTCTTTTTGATGTTACACATTGCATCTGGTTTATTATGAACGTCCAATGGCAGCTTGAATGTTGAATGTGCTGTTCGCCCACCATCCAGTAAAGTAGCCGCAATGCCTGACGATGCTACTGCTAATGCGATTTTTTGTTGCGACCGTATTTTGGCAAGAATCAACGATATTAAAAATGTCTTACCGGTTCCACCGGGTGCATCAAAGAAAAAAAAACCGCCTTGTTCAGCAGCAACAGCCAGCATAATCCGATCATAAATAATTTTTTGTTCTGCTGTCAGTAATGGTTCACTGTTCATGATAATTGTTGCTAAACTTCCATGGTCATATTGATTTTCTCGTTGTAAATCGGTATTGACTAAGTCGGTGGCTGGACGATTAGGTGATGGCATACCATAACGATTAAGTGGTAAATTTGAAATAAGAACACATAAATCCTCGATCAAGACCAATGCTTCATTGTACATCTCTGGTGTATAATCTATGTTTTGGCATTGATTTGTTTGTCTAATTCGGTGCAAGATGTCTTCTGTCATACAATTTTTATATTTTTCCCACAAAGTTTGTGCTTGCGAGGGATAAAATGTCGTCAAAATAATTGCAAACAACTGACAAATGTTATTCGGTGTTGATGTCAACGCAGCATCAGCAAGCGTTAAGTCCCAATGGTTATCGTCTTCTAGCAATTGCAGTTCACGACATGCATCCTGGTATGTATTGAATACTCGACCATTAACTGTTCGTAAAAATTCAAAAGACGTTGGTCCGGGAACATTCACCAATAACAAACGTAAATAGAAGCACTCACGTTGCTTTGGATGTACCGTGTAAAGACTCCCCAATGTCTTAGCTTTGAATATGCCTGTAATGGAAGGATGTGGTTTTCCTTGTTTCCGTGGCTCCCATTTTTTACTGTATTTGTTCCATGTGAAATAACGTGGAACATCACCATACACCAATGTCTTCGCGAATTGGCCAAAAACATCAGGTTTTTGACACAATGTAAAAAATTCAGTTAGAGTCGTTTTCGGAGCTTCGAACGCTCTTTGGAGAACATTTTCTTCAGTGAAGTATACACGTTGACCGTTTTCAAGATGTATTGCCAGATGTTGGACAGCAGGATCTCTTTCGTGGATGGGAAAGCTGAGAATATGCCAAATAGCTTCATTGCTGCTAATGTATCTGCCCATTTGGTATCGTGCTATTTCGTCATTTTTATTTATGTTTTGTACTTAAAATATGGCCAAATCACTGCCTTTGTTTACATATTTACAAATATACTTAATTGATTTAACAGAACTGCAAAGTTCAACATTGATATGAGCTTTGTAAGTTTTTGAAAGTAGTGGTGAGTATGGTACCACCCACTGATTATCAAACTCAACTTGATTTGGAAAGTTCGGCAGTCGCATTGTAAATGTGTGGCCACCATTCTCAGTACTTCTGCGGCGATACATTGGATAACCATCAATATCCGTGATCGTGTCATTCGTATGCGGCTTTGGGAAGTTTTTTTTACATTTTCCGTTTTCCATGCACGGTGACGTCATGTTGAAAGCACCGCATGGCCCATGGATCATGTGTTTGGTGACAATATCAAATAATTCTTGATCAATTAATTGGTCTGGAATTTCGGCTGAAATTATTTGATCGATTTCTTCAGGACGGATTCTATCTTTAAGCCAAACCAAAATGTGGGCATGAGGCAAACCTCGCTTTTGCCACTCTATCGTAAACAGCCAACAACGTGTGATACCAAAAATTGAATATTTAACAATAAAATCAATTAAGGATTTCAATTTTTGTTTAAACACAGGTGCAGTTAAATCATGACGATGAATGGCTTGTTGTCCTGGCAATAGTAAAGTTTGTATCTCTTCCCAATTCGGATTACATGTGAATGTAATAAATAAATCCGGTCGGCCGTAATGACGTACGTAAGTCATCGCATCTTGTATGTATTCCTGCATGTTCCATGGACTGCCGATGTAGCTTGAAGGTAAAATGAAAGCATTACCGATGTCATTGGGATTTAAATTTCCATCGATGTTTCCAGCAACAGCATCTCGTAAGTGAATATATTCTTCCGATCGTAGTTTTGCCTGGTTGAATCGAAGGAATCGCAAGCGTTCGCTTTCGACCTTAGCATACATATCAACAATGTATTGATGGAACAGCTGACGATATCGAAGGATATAATTGTCTTGATGTTGTCTAACCATTATTCGGTGTGCGTAGTAGTTCATTGAGCTAACTTTATTATTTCTGTAATCACCTAAAAAAATAAAAAATAAAATGCAATACGAAATTAAAATCTATACATACAGTAAGAAAGTAAATAGATAATTGTTAAACTTACCGGTATTTGGATCATACTGTTTGATATTAAGGTGATATTCATCTTGTCCTTGCCAAAATATCAATGTATATTGTAGTGCGTCATATGAACGGTGTAGATCCGAAATCGTACTGACAGTGTTGTCTCGCCGTGTAATTTTTATAGATCTTTTGTCAACTGGATCACCAACCATGATAACAGCAACCTCATCAACAGTTGGAGCGTTGAATCTACCAGCATGTTCACCTAATGGTACTTTGTCGGCTTTTATGACGATTTGATAATTGTCATTTTGCAGTCGTGGCGAAACTCTTTTGATCAATTGAATTAGTTGATTGTGATCTTCTAAAAAATTTTCCAATAATATCACAATTGCTCTTTCCTCTGCTTGTTCAATAAAATTATACAGGCACCGAGTCGTCACGCGCTCTTCACAATCGCCCATAAAATAAATTTAAAGAAATTTCGGATTGTTATCAGGCATTGGCATCAGTGATCCGATTTTATGGTACACCTGGCCTTGAATTTTGAATGTAGTTTCAAAATTACGTCCATCGGATGCACGATCGCAAATTTTAGTTGCCCCAAATGACGTCATTTGGAAGCAAGAATTAAATTTGCGTATCTTACGCAAAAATAATTTGGAATCATCTGAATTGCCAGTAAGAAGGGATAATAAAGGCTCCGGCGGAGCGGGTAGAGGTGACAGCACAACTTTTCCTGATGCGCAGCACATGCCGGCTGCTTCATTCCGAAATTTCAATACCTGACAATATTGACATACTTTATCCATTCCACCGATAGAAATTTTTGAATGCGCTGAGTAGTTAATATCTGGTGCATATTCAAAGGCAAGCCGAACGAATGATGCACGTGTTAATGAGCGGCTGATCCGTTGCCTTTGTCGATCTAGTACTCGTACTGTAGCTATGTTTCGTTTTCGTGCCGCTCTTGTTCTCGTAATATTCTGTTGCAGACGTTCGTCACGCTGTTCTTGAGATTCTTGTGCACGACTTTCTGCAGTTCTGATTCTTTGAGCTGCATTTCTTGTTTCGATTTGTTCTGGTAATTGCTGAGCTCTTTCAACACGTTTGCGTCGTGACCCTTTGCTGCTCGCGTTGTTGAGGTTAGATTTTTTCGGTGGCATTTGACTGAAAATAATAATTTAAACGTTTAAATATTAGAAAGAGGAACTGAAAAACATGTTATCATAGCACATTGAAATAATAAGTGCAAAATAATTTTCAATGGAGGTAAATAAAAATAATATAAAAATTTTTGTACAATTATTGAAAAAGTGTGGGGAGCTTTGTGCCATTTTCTCATTGATATATTAATTAACTTTTATAAAACTATGTGATATTACTTACATGTATAAATTGAAATTACATATTGTTCCTGTGCTCCTACTGTGGCTATGTCTCGTTCTCCTGCTGCTCTTGTTCTTATGATATTCTCTTGAAGACGTTCGTTACACTGTTCTTGAGATTCTTGTGCATGACCTTCTGCTGTCCTGATTCTTTGAGCTGGATTTCTTGATTCAATTTGTTCTGCCAACTGATGGGCTCTTTTAATACGTTTGCGTCGTGCCTCTCTGGTGCTCGCGTTGTTGAGGTTAGATTTTTTCCATGGCATTTGACTGAAAATAATAAATTAATCGTTTAAATATTTGAAAAAAAAATTGAAAATCATTCTAATTAACTTTTATAATTATGTTATAATAATACTGACATGTACATATTTAAATTATAGAGTTTAAATAATAATTTCAATAAGAATTGAAATACGAATTTAATCGTTTAAATATAAGAAAAAAAATCTGAAAAACTTGTTATCATAGCACATTGAAATAATAAGTGTTAAATATTTTTTAATAGAGGTTAAATAAAAACAATAAAAAAAAATATTTGTACAACTATTGAAAAAGTGTAGGAAATTGTGTATCATTTTTGCATTGACATTTTAATTAAATTTTATAATTATGTGATAATACTTACATACATATAACTGATGGGCTCTTTTAATACGTTTGCGTCGTGCCTCTCTGGTGCTCGCGTTGTTGAGGTTAGATTTTTTCCATGGCATTTGACTGAAAATAATAAATTAATCGTTTAAATATTTGAAAAAAAAAATTGAAAATCATTCTAATTAACTTTTATAATTATGTGATAATACTGACATGTACATATTTAAATTATAGAGTTTAAATAATAATTTCAATAAGAATTGAAATACTAATTTAATCGTTTAAATATAAGAAAAAAAATCTGAAAAACTTGTTATCATAGCACATTGAAATAATAAGTGCTAAATATTTTTTAATAGAGGTTAAATAAAAACAATAAAAAAATATATTTGTACAACTATTGAAAAAGTGTAGGAAATTGTGTATCATTTTTGCATTGACATTTTAATTAAATTTTATAATTATGTGATAATACTTACATACATATATTCAAATTAAATTATAAAGTTTTGATCAATGAAGCACAAATAAGTAAAAAACAGGATTAATTTCACTGTATTATCTTCATTATAATATGAATTCAATTTACACTTCAGTCTAAGTAACATGCTAACACCAAAAATTTAAAAAGTGGAAATAATTGAATTATACGGTATTTCGTTCACTACAAAATAAATTTAATTAATTTTATAGCGTCAACAACACGTGGTAATTATGCTGTTAAAATGTAGCTTATATGACACGTTCGTAGATTTACCATAGCAGCGCCATCTATTGATTACTTACTCAACCCAGTCGAAAGGTATCGACATCTGTTAGAATCATTTGGAGTTAACAGATAATTGTGACTGTCAAATAATAACAGACAAATAAATAGCAATAAATTAAAATTGCGACTATAATTTGAGATTTAAACTATCCTATCTCTCAAGTTGGATCGAACTGCACATGGTGTGCGAATTTTATTATAATCGGTTAAGTGGTTTAGGAGTCCATTGAGGACAAACATTGTGACACGAGATTTATATATATTAAGATTAATAATACAGCCATAAAAATATGGTAAACCTTTGCTTAAGTCTATGATCATAACAATTTCACCATGTTATTAATAACTCGCTTTCTTGTATCTCTGACCGGGTGGAATTTTGTAATTGATTTTACACTAACTTCCTGATTATCTAGATACTTGAAATTTGGACCATAGCTCAGAAACGGATGACAATGCATGAAAATGTGACAAAAGATGAAAAACGAAAAGGAGGGGATTAAGATGACGGAAACGAAAAAGATAACAAAACAGCAGAAATAAAAAAATGTATAACAAAAAGAATAATTACGTTCACTATACGATTTAATTTTTTACCCGATACAGTGTAGCTCTGACTCGCTTTTGTATTGATTTGTTTGTTTATTCGATAAAAAAAAATTTAATCGATTTTTAACTAACTTCTTGATCAGCTATATACTTGAATATAGCTCAAATATAACTGACACATGAACAGATTATATCGATTTATTTTATTCTGTTAAAACAAACTATTCAAGGATTGAATGTATAAATAAATTATGTATTGTTCAATTAATCTTTCTTCTATTAGTTTCATATTATACAGTACATGAATTTAAGTTGGATATTCATTTTGCTTAGATCCAAGCGTATCGAAAAACGTCGTTTGGTATAGTGGGATAAAAAAAAGGGCCATTTATTATTTCTAATTAATTAGTTGTTATTTTAATAAGAAGTAATTTAAATAAATAAAAAATATTTATTTTAAATAACAAAATAGAAATGACAACAATTAAGACCGCTAGCATCATAAATAGAGTAATATATATTTTAAAAAATTTACAAACGGATTTGACATTGATTGTTTTTAATATTTGAATAGAAGTTTTATAAAAATTATTTTCGCTTGCTTCGTTATTTTATTCCTAAAATAACAATTGAATATTTTGATATATTATTGGTAAGTAGCCTAGATATGACATTCTTCTATTTCAGATAAAACTAAAAGAAAAAAAGACTGAAAAAAGTCTGAAATTTATCACATGTCTTGTAATGATGTCATTTAAGTATTTAAAATCTATTCCAAAATTTTATTTATACATCCCTAAAACGCAGAAAATAATAATAAAATTAAAACTATTTTAATGTACCATGTTTTTATAACGGACTAAAAAGTATAAAATGATTTCTCTAATACTTATGAATAAAACCATATACAGATTTCCAACTTTTTCTAAATTATCCTGAAAATTTATACTTGGCAACTTTCGATAGCTATTAAAATACTTTTCGGATTGGAAATGAAAAACATAGCGCACATACAATACATAACTACAAAGATTGTAGAGAGTAGCTATCAATAAAATAACTGAAATATCGGTTCACATTGTTTGCGGTGCAATAAAATTGTTAGTTGAGGTAATAATGCATCAATTATCTGCTGCATGCGCTCCATGTTTTTTGTTTCCAATCTTACAAGTATTTTAATAGCTATGAAAAGTTGTCAAGTATGAATTTTCAGGATAATTGAGAAAAATTTAGAAATCTGTATATGGTTTTATCCTTCATAAGGATTAGAGAAATTATTTTATATTTTTTAGTCCGTTATAAAAACATGCTACATTAATTTTTTAAAATTTATTATTATACGTGCAGTTGCCCTCACAAATACAAGAATATGAAAATAAATTGCTGCAACCAATACTATATATTCACATTAGCTTTGTTCTTAGGGTAATATGATCTCTAAAACAATAAAATCATGTGGATTTTCCGGCATTCCTGCTCTCTTACTAACGGCTATAAGGAGATTTCAGCATATGTTTGAAATCATTTTTAAATAAAGGTCTGTATGCTGGAATGTATTCATTATTGTGGAAATAAGCTATACTAGTAGTGCAAAAATTTAAGCAAGGTGACAATCACATGGGTACTATTTGTAGACCAATTTAAATTTTGGCGATTTTTCTTCAGTTTTAGATAAATTCATTCATAAACATATTTCCCAACTAAGTAACTTCAGAATACCAACATGGCTTCGTATCAGATAAAACAACGATTAAATATTTATTTACATTTGTTAGTTACACTAATAATGTGATATTATTACATGAGCAGGTTGATGCAGTATACATTGACTTAAGAAAAGAATTTGACACGTGTAAGCATTCTTTTAAAGTAAATTATTTAACTAGTTTTGGTAAATTGCCTATTATAATAATTGGGTCCATGTTATTATAAGCGTAACGTTTTTGTGTTGTTTACTGCATTATTTGTTGCGTGACTGCCTGTCAGACAGAATTGTAAACACATAAATTAAATGAATGAAATTAAACAAAAATATTTTAATATATTTACTGTAAATACCATTATTATATAACAATAAATAAAAAAGGAAGACATTTAAATTGGTACGACGGAAAGTCATTCAGGAATTCACAAATCGATATAGTTTATCTTGAAATAGTAGCAAGTATTTTTTAAGAATGTTTATAGATGGCAGCATCATTCACCTTTATGACATATTTATATCATATTGACTAAGAAACGTTCCTACGTATGCGACCTTCGGTTTCAAAATGGCGATGATGCTCGATGATTAAAAATAGCATCGTGTCTTAATGTAACTGAGACATCAACACTAATAATTCTATTCAGTTGGTACTGGGACACTGATTAGTTCATGAATATTGGTGGATTTACGTATGTATTGAAGTGATTGTCACTAAGTAATTTTTCGATAACCTTTAGTAACTTACCCTACTAATTGACTTTCCCTTAAACATTAACTGATTTTTGTGTTGATTTCGCCATAATAATAATGGAAGTTGAGTTAAGATGTTTTACAGATATACTTTTCCCTTTCTATCGCCCTCTCTCTTATATACGTTCATACTTAATATACTGTTAAAGTAATGAAGTCGCTATTACACAAGAAACAATGATGTTAGTCAGACTATACTACTATTTTTAGTTTTCTCCCACTTATCCATCCTGCATGTATGAGAAATGTAAATACCATCTAAGAGGAAGACTGTAAAATAACATTAATTAATTAATTATATGAAAATTACTTGACCAGCCGAGATTAAATTCCCATTAACTCTATAATATAGCCAGCCATCTCAATAACATCTTGTTAACACCTATTTAGTTTTACAATTATACAGTACGCTTAACACGCATTAAACTGGAGAGGAGGTTACTTAACTTAAAAAAATGATGTGAGTTATTTTAAAACAAATCTCAGAAGCAAACACTATCACGGTACAAATAACACCCCAAAAATTTAATATACTACACTTCTACACCCGTCCACTGTTCTGATAAGTCAAAATGAAAAATTTGGAAACAATGTGTTAAAACATTAAAATGGAACAATTGACATATTTTTTTTTAAATAGAAAAAAAAGTATTATTACATATTTTAAAGCCTTTATGAAAGAACACTGAAACCAGGGATAAATTCTTATTATGTGGATCCTTAGCTTCTTCGTCATAGTATAAAAATAGAAATGTTGGTGTCCCCTTTACATTTTACATTATTAATTTATAATGTTCACGTGTGATAAACGTTTTATCTACGTTTCGAGCAAAATCTATTAAAATAAGTACGTTTTGTTTTTAAAAAAATAAATAATATCTGTCTACTTTTTTTTGTTTGTTAAAACAATTATAATATGTGTGCTATTTATAAAAATGCACAGCGTAAAATATAAAAACACGATTTTAGTTTATCATTGTGTCTTTGAGAATTTGTGGTGTAAAGCGTTTCAAATTTTTGTTGACAAGATTGCACTTTAACAACGCCAATGACCAAAACAATTTAAAAGCTTTCTGACCTATTTTTGCATTCACCATATTCAGAGAAACATTGAAATGATGGAAAAAAAATTTCTATTCTGATGAACGTCACGTTGGCAGCAAAGTGATTAGAGATTTAGAAACCAACGTTAACTTTGCGTCAGCTCCCTCCGCCTTCATAAATATATCAGAAACCCTAAAGAGATTTGATTTTTTTTTTTTCGTGTTTGGTTATCGCTCGCACCAACAATATTTATAGTTGTTGTCCACTTTATTCTATTTCAATAAATCTCTTCTCTTTTCCTGCATTTATCTATCATATACTTGTTATCTAAAACAAGTAGTGAGAAATGGCATGCATATTTACGATAGCATGACAGGAGTGCCTATCAGGTGTCTATATACTACTCTTATCTTCTAAGTTGCGGTCTTTCTACCCGAACGACAATGAAGTTATCTTATATATTGTTTCTCTAGCATTCTTTTCGTTCGGTCCGCGAGATCTTCCTTATTCCTTTATCGAATACCAGGATTTACCCCTCATGTTAAAGCTTTTCGTGCCGGTTAATGACGAAAAATAGAACCACTGTCTAAAAATGTACTGCTTCTCTTAAATTGGGGATTTAAAATCATCTATGAAGAGGTCTTTTAATGAATTCATCGATTTTTCGATACATATAGAATCGGATTCGATAAATATCGAATCAGATATCCATTTGAAACATCAGCGTTTACATATTTCTTTTTTACATTGCACTTCCGTCATAATAAAAAGAACTTATGATATGGAAATCTTAGAGGATCCTTCAACTTAACCAAAACATTCCACCAAAAAACCACTTAATCAAAACTTCTGGCACGTCAGATTTTCTTATAAGTAAGAACTTTTGAAATTACTTGTGATAATTTGTATCACAAACATAACCTAAAACATAACCTCTTACATTTACTTCTCATAGCATTAGTTAGTATTGAAGATACGTACAACCAAAAAGTGAACGATGATCACATCATCACTTCCAACATTGTATTTAAAGAGGTTTTGTATACGCGTATATATTATTGGTATGTTTGAATACAATACTTCTGTAAAAAAATGTGTAACAACTGTTTGTACGGATGTGTTCAATTACATGTTTTCTTTTGTACCAGCACTCGTTTATTTTTTCTATTCTTCTTAAAAATGTCATTTCTCCTAAAATTTCAAAGAATGGAATACCACCTAAAACGATTTGGTACGCACTGTGGAATTCTGCACGGGCCGACTAGTGTCATTAAAACTTTTGGTATAATAATGCCAACTTGATAAGTGTGATCAAAAAACTAAACTGGCTAGGAAAAAGGGAACGTCAATTCAAGTTTTAAAAAAACCTTGATATTTTTTTTTTGGTTCTTACTTTCGGTCATTTAAACCGTATATGTTTGTTTGTATGCTTGTAACCGACTCCTTTGGGTGCCATTTTGACCCACTTTAAACGGCCAGATTTAATTCAAACTTTGTAGATTTATCGAGGACCGATGACAATATACTAATTTGATAAGATTTATCCCATTAATCAATTTGCAAAATAAGATTTTTGTCAATTTTAATAATTGGTAAAATGAAGCAAAGACGTATTTGTAAAGAAAACAATTTCGCTCATGTGCGAACTCTTTTCTTTCAGTTTGTCTTAGGCGCGATATAAACAAAGCCTACTAAATATTGTGACATTTAATTAAATGAAAAGTGAGAGTGGGTTATGATTATTGTGAACAATATACTTTCTTAAAGAGAATATTATCAATATTTGTAAAAATATGAAGAAAAAAAACTGAAATAAGGACTTTAAATGTTGTTTCTTTCGTTGAATAGAGAAACACAATTACGTCTTTGTTTCATTTTACCAATTAACCAACAGTGAAACATTATTACAAAAATATTTCACGAAACATGGAAAAATTGAAGTTTGATTTTGCTGTGAAACCAACAGCAGATGGGAAATCAAACACCATATGCATAACCTCAATAGCTACACCTGATGGGCATATTTTTGAAATTCCACTTGAACACTAACCTGCAAATCTACACCAAGCAGTTACAAATACTCCAAACTATGCCAAGGTCAGTAACTCATTAAATAAAATACATCAAACACGAAAAATATGGATAAGTTTGACAGATGATATATCAAAAACATATTTGGATAGAGAGCAAAACTTACAGTTTAAGGATTTTTACCTGGAAGAAATTGAGGAAATAATTTTTAAAATAAGCTTAAAACAATATTGAATGAAAAATACTAGTATTATTGTGAAAAAAGCGTGGGGCGCTTTGTATCATATTTATCGTACATCGAGCGCCCAATGGTAGGGCAGCCAACATGTCATCGGAAGGCTCTGGGTTCGAATCCCAGTCCGGTCTATCCGAATTTTTCTCACATATTGTATACACTCTCATTGAGCAAGTCCTTTCCTCATCCTTTCTCAATCCTTATCCTTCCCAAAATTCCTGTTACGTAAATGTGGAACGCTTCACGTAATAATTAATCCGTAACTCCCATCCTTTCCTGCTTCACAGCATTAATTTCGTACAGTATATAAGACTGGTCGATATCACTTGTTCGTCAATAACCTTATACCATTATGTCTCTCTGTATATATTGATAACGTTAAAAAATTTTAATGGCTTCTAAAATCCAGATTTGACTATCAATACAGCTGTACACATTAATAATTTGTAAAATAATTACAGTTACTTATAGTTATCACGGAATTAATAGTAGATTAGAACAAATATCAGTTAAAAAAATTAAGAAAACACGCTTTTATAAATAAACAAGACTAAAAAGTAAAAAATAAATAAGAGTTTAAAAAAAACTAAAAAAACACGTTTTTATAGAAAATCCAACTAAAATATAGAAAATAAATTTTAATAAATTTAATTTTTAAAATAGTGTAAAATAAACAAAAATTAATTTATTTAAAAAAAGAGCGTGGGGTGCTTTTTAAGATATTATCAAAATGATAATCCTTCTACTCATATATGTCAGTAAAATAACTATAACTATTGACACCATGCACCCCACGATTTTTTTAAATAAAATAATTTTTTTTTATTTTACACTATTTTCAAATTAAATTTATTAAAATTTATTTTCTTTTTTTTTGGTTGGATTTTCTATAAAAGCGTGATTTTTTAGTATTTTTAAACTCTTATTTATTATGTTATGCATAATTTACGGTATTACAATATTTTATACTATTCCAAGTAAACTATATTAATGCGTCAAAAGATGATGACATGTAATCCATGGAGGTAATAAAATGTAGAGTGGGTGAGGCAATATTTGCCATATTAATAGATGAAATTTTTACTATTCAATCTGAAATGTTGAATCAGCTCAATAAATTAAGGATTGTTTGTATGAAGAATTTACAGACTTATTTCAGTCGTTTAAGAAAAAAACTATTAGACAAACTTATAACTAGTGCTTTAATATATGTTTTATTATGTTCCAGGTTAATATTTTAGTGATGCCATAGTTGTATAACTTCAAAAGTACACACGCCCTTTTTTGTATACGAAAAAGTTCAATTTAAACACACACTTTCAATTTTTATTTCAAAACTACCAATGTACAAAATGATTTAATATCGAACATTTGTATAACTCAGGGATTTTCAGGCACAAACATATGTAATGGTAAGAGTGCAAAATATTTGTCAGAGTAAATTCTCAAATACCCAGGAGATGCAAAACAATTGTGTTTTGAAATTATCCTGACAATTAAACATTTAATTTAACTTAGCTTACGAATGTGTTATTCTCATTACACGGTGTCATCAGTACTTTACTTCACTTGGTCACAGATTGTTAGAAGCGTTTACTGTAACAACTTAAGTGATAAAATTAAAATATCGCTCTGTAGTACTCATGGTTCATTAGCTTCTATAAGCTGCAAAACTATTTTGGATGTAGTTCAAATTAACATGTTCATTTTTATTGTAAATTTACATAACGCTGCAGTAAAAATTAATGACAGTTGTGGTAAATGTACTCATGTATGCATACGTTAACATGTATATCACAAAATTAAAATAGACCAACATCTATGAAATATTTCTCAAACCATAGCAGTTGTTCTTTTACACATTTACGTACATACTTACTGAGTATAGCAGCGATGATAAATAGTACCTAAGTAAGTTTCTATGCTCTCTTTTTTATTTGAAGGTGACGAAACAAAAGCTTTTAACCACTATATTGTGCTGTGTATATGAGTCAACATTTAACAATAAGATACTTTGATGATAATGTTAAGGCTATTTAAGACCATTATACGGACCATTTTATCAGACCCATAGAAGCATTAACATGGCAGAATGACAAAATATATGAATAGACTAAATACTGATTTTGTTACTTATAAACAGGACCGAAACATGAATAATATTGACGTGACAACGTCTAATAAATCGATGAACGCCAGCTGCACGAACGAAAAAGTGTCCCGTAACGCACATTGTCCCACTACGGATGTCCCACTACGGATGTGTCCTGTTATTCTCATTGTACGCATGCGTGGCATCTCTCTTCCACTTGATTGGAACAACCATAGATTTGACTTTTCAATCATATTTTCGTCGTTCGAATTATTAATATTATGTAATTTAAAGATCGTCCACCGATTTTCAGCACAATTTGTACGGTTATTTAAAAGTAATGTTGAATATTCAAATACGTTTTAAACTTCCACAACACAAAACAAAATTTTTGTATATATAACATCTGAAACTATTATTTCCAATATGGACTCATGGCATTCTGCACTTCACAACCTTGCCTTATTATCCACAGCCCTCGCATGCTGAGAGATTCAACCGCAATCTCTGGTCTGCTCTAATAGCCTACCATGTGCAGGAGCAGGATAAATGGGATTCAAATTTTGTGTGGCTGCATTAATTATTCGCATCATGAAGGACACAAAAGTACTCCTTTCGAACTCATGTTCACTTATCGACCTAATACCTCTCTTTCAAATCTTTGGTACTTAAATGACCTGTTGTCCGATGATCCGAGAGACATCCGGGAGATTTGGAGAAGAGCTCGTAAGAATCTTTATCTGGCTCATGAGAGCATAAAAAGGAATACAACGAAAACCGATCTCCTAACCCTTACAGGGTAGGCAATTTTGTGCTTTGTAAGGCACACCCACTCAGCAAGGCAGTGGATAAGTTTTCCGCCAAGCTGGCGTACCGCTGGAGAGGTCCCTTTCAAATACAGCGATATTTAACGCCTGTTACAGTTAGCTTAGCTAACCCAGGTTCGGGAGAATTCATGACCAGAGCGCACATCTCTCATCTAAAGAAAACACAGGTTGACTTAAATTAGATTATTTTACTTTCTTTCCCCTAACATAGGGGACTCTCTAATATTAGGCATGCAAAAAAAACCGCAAGGTCCTACAAATCCATGGTACTAGAAATTATAATGCAAGCATTAAGTTGTATTAGTTTTAAGTGGCCATTTAGTTAATAAGCACTTAGTTAATAAATTTGTGTAAGGTTTATCGATAATGCTGTGCCTGAGAGGCGGACGCGTCTCAAAGGTGTTAGAATATAAGTAGTAGGATATAGGCGAACCTGATACTAGTTTTACTAAGGAGTGTAAGTGTTGTTTTTTTATTTTCCCTTTATGCTCCGCGTTCAAGCGGGGGAGTATGTGCCGGAAATTAGGAATCTCAACACGTTTTTTTTTATTGTAATTATAATTTTTAATCATTTTTTAAATTTTATTTTTCTTTATAATTCGGTTACAAAGGGATGATTTACACTTTGTTAGGCTGGTGTAATCTACGTAGTTAAACTTTGTGCCAGTGGACCGAGGCACCTTTTCTCAAGGATTAATCTGAGATTGTGCTAGTCTAATGTAGTCGTTAGTAGCCCGGTTGAAATTTCTCCCGCCTGCAGGCACTTCCCGGGTTTGTAATATCATTTCCCTGCATGAGAAAAACTGCATACTGCAGCTCTGGACGAGTCGTTACCATTTCTCAGAGATGAGATAACCATAGACTTTACCGTCACGCATACATCTTAGGTTCACTCCTCGAAAGTCACGGCTAGGAGGTATGTTCCCAGCCCGGTTGCGTTTTCTGCCCCCCTTACAACACCTACACCCCCACTTGATTCTAAGAATTTAACCCAAGATTATTGTCCTGGCGTGAACCCCGCCAAGGCGATGGCCTACTCCAAGGACATTCTCCCTTGCCCTACAGAGCCTTCCACGACACCTAGTGACAGAAACTGTAACTTCGGCCCTGGTCGCCAGCGTGCAGAGCCCACGCTCGTGACACTTGGTGGCAATTCAGCTCACCGCCTCCGTTAGTTCCTCTTTACGCCGCTAGAGAGCAGCTCCGCGGCGCCATATGCCTCTATGCTTTCAAATCGCGACCTGTAGAAGTCGATAGTGTGTTGCATTCTGTGCCCGCCGGTAAAGAGAGCGGCAGTCGCTCTTCGGCGCAAACAACTGAAGTCGTGCTTACGACCACTCGGTCACCTCCGGATGTCTTCGGCCTAGAACCAAACCTTCCCCCTCTTTTCCCTAGGGCCGACCGCCCGTTTTAATTAGGAGCTTTGTCCGCCACCGCGTACTCAGTACTCTGACTTCGGCTACTTACCGCGTCATCTCGGCGTCCTCTGTGTTAAGAGGCTTTTCGCGGCAACGGCGAAATCGTTTGAATAAGATATGTAGTCAGCTGCCTTAAGGGATGTAATCCCAGCTAAATTTCAGTAGTAGCCAGTCAGTAGAAACAATTACTACAAGTCATTGAACTGTGTCTTTCTTGATTACTATACGAAGTGTAGTCAGCAATAATAATCTAAAGAATAATACAAATACTGATACTACTATGTGCAGTGTATAGTTCATAAACTCTCTGAATTATTATCTGAACTAAACTGTTGTCATAAATAATTATAATGTTTAAAATAATAGATATTAACAGTAGTTCTCTCTGGATTTTAATTACTCTGTCGAGTATATACTCTTTGATTAAATTTAAATATGTCTCTGGGCGCCACCCTTATGTAGTGTGGTACATAAGAGAAAAAAAAAATATAACAATTTCACGCTCCAAATCTAGAGTTAGCATGAGATTGGCAACATGTAAATTAAGGTCATTAAGAAAAACAAACATATACACTGTAAAATAATAACAAGTTAACATAGGATTAAACAAATAATCTTTAATCAAATAAAATATAGATGCTTATTGGTTGGACCAGTGGTATACCATCATGTTTTCTTAAATAACTGGAGGTATGTTGCACACATGGTAAAACACAACAAAAGTTCATACAGTTCAAATTTATTATGTCTGTTGCTCTCAATCTAGAATCGTATATAAGTGTGAAATAAAATAATAATGTTTATTTATTATGTTCGTAATTTAAGTTAATTTTAATGTACCGCGGCTGAATTCAATGTGTAAATTGCGGTAGAGCATCGTGTGAGCTCCGTCTCATTTCACCTCTGGGTATAGAACTAATTAAAGTGTAGATCAGGATACGTAATTGGCTTTAACAAATATTTATCTCAGCATAAAAATCAATGTTTATATGTTCCTTGGCAATATTACAATACGTTAAGGCAGAAAACAGTTCATTCAGGATAGCATCATGAGTTGGTATTTTACTCACGGTAATTCACTCCTAATTACTCGTCATACAGAACGTGCCCTAATTAAACAATATGTAATTTATATTTAGACGACGATTTAAAACATCCTAGTAATAGGATGATCTACTTAGCTCGTAGATATTTCTGTTTTTTAAGGGGATTGAAACCCGGGCTATCTAGCCAACGCCGTCGTTATTCCAAGACTTTTTTCGTTAATTCAGTAATGACGCTTATCTTAAGTAACGTGGCCTCTCATTGGCCGAGACACACCGATTGTTGACATAATTATCACATCAAAACAAAATACTGACACTTAACAATACAACTTAATATGCTAAAATGTCTTAAATTTAAAACTGTATTTTTCAACAATGACAGTTTTGTTATGCAAATTATGTATAAAAAGTTCAATTTGCCATTTTAGTCAATTGCTCCCTAGAGGGGTCTTGATAATTGAACTTCAAAGTCACTTGGGCTACGCCATAGAGTATGGTAGTCGTAGATACGTCCAAATGCACAACACTAGAACAAAACATAAAAATGTCAACAAATAATAATAATAATTAAAAAAATGTTATTTATAATAAAAACAAAACACTTTCTGTGTGTGGGACAGTCATGTAACAGCACAGAATTGCCGCCCTTGATAAGCATAGTGTGTTGCAGTTTTCAAACTTTCAAACAAGACACGGTATGCTTTTCAGTTGGAAACTCGCTGCTCGAGTTAAATAAAAAAGTTCGTTGCCAGGCAACGACTCGCGCGACACCACAAAAAATGACGAAAAGAAGGAGGGATAAAAAAACTTGGCGCGAGAGAGGACACCTGTCCCGCACCCCTCCTCCTGACTCGTGGACGATTCCCTCATTGCGCGGCACTCCGTCACAGAGTTCAGACCTGCGCTGGCCGTCGGTGCATTTTCGCGGGAAAACTTGCAATCTCGTTGAAGTTCTCGTAGTCGTCAGTCCTGGAACTAAGTTGGATGCAGTGGCACTCGGAGGACAATACTCACAGTAAGTATTCGTCGCAATCACAAGGGAAATGTGAGGAAATGTACATGTCGCATAACAATGGGACTTTATCCAGGTCATCACTGTAGCTGTGGGTCAGCCTCAATCCGTGGTGCTGGCTGCATCCTGTGGAAGGCGGACCTGGGACCATTTATCACCCATGGTATTAGGAAAGAGAGAAGGTAAAGGCGCGCGCATCTTTCCCCCTCCCTAAGCCAGGCTCGTTACGTCACGTGGAAACATCGTCTCCCGCCGAGCTGGGAAGGGAGCGCAGAGCGACTGCGGATACTTCCTCGCTGCTCTGTGGCTTGCTCAAGTCTTTGCGGCGGGAAAATGAATCAGTTCATGTCCGAGCATATATTAAAATAAATTATACGTAAAGTACAAGAATGTGGTTTCCCGGTTGTAGCAATAGTAAGCAACATGGGTGGAGGAAACAGAGCGTTATGGAAACAGCTAGGAATTAAAACTAAAAATACTACTTTCTCGAACCCCAGTGATAGCATTACAAAAAATTTCGTATTTGCAGATTTTCCGCACCTACTGAAGTTGGCAAAAAATCCATTTTAGATAAGGAATTTGTTACAAATAGTGGCGGGGAAGTAGATACAATATGTGTTGAGCAACTGCAAGAGAAATCAGTGCATAATTTGAAATTAGCGCCTAAGTTAACACAACATCATTTAGAGGTGAAAGGCAGTGGCCGGCAAAAAGTTAAAACAGCAGTTCAGCTCTTATCGAATAGCGAACCTCAAGCTTTAGGTTACTTAAAGGAAAATAATTTAGAGACAGGAGATTCCACCGCCACAGCGAATTTTTGTAAAATTTTCAATGACTGGTTCGATGTAATGAATTAATCACAGCTTGATAATGCTTATGGCTCACATAAAAACCATCAGGAAAAAGTTTTAAATGAAATATAAAGAAGAATAAATTGCCTTTCCAAGAAGGTATAAAAATTTGTAATAAATCCATGCAAGATTTATTTCACTATTTAAATGAATTTTTACATGTTCGATATGTTACTCCAATTAAGCTGAATCAGGACATCCTAGAAGGTTTTTTTTCTTATATAAGAGACATGGGACACCAGAATAATCATCTGAATCCAGTGGACTTCAAATATAGAGTGCGAAACTGTATTCTGGGTAAACACTCTGCAGCAGTATTTTCTACCAAAACAAACACGGAAGACAAAATTGACGAGACATGCTTAATACATTCATCTGCTGGAATTACGAACTTCGACCTACCGGAACCGACACAATTACTGTTACATAAGAAAATGAATTTAACCTGCAAGTTACAGAACACAGTCAGAGTCAATACTTCAACTTATTCGCTGGTTACAGACATGACTGATGTAGAACTACCAAGCGAGGATATAACTTCAATACATCGCGGGTAATGTGGCATTTCGTTTCAAAACTAAGTATCCTGAGCTTGGTAAACTTTCATTAGAATCAGATAGCAGTAGCTGGATTAGTTACCTTTCATACGGTGGCCTTCTTATTCCGAGTTCCGAACTTATGAATGCCATCAAAATTTCGGAAGATAGATTTATTGCCATGCATGGCGAGTATGTTTGCAAGGGTATTAATGTTTTTGAAACACTCACTAATGATATCGTTAATGCAATATTGATGGGAAAGTGCCACGAGAAGTTGATCCACTGTTTCGTCAGAACTAGAACTTACATTAGGGTTAGACAGCTGAACATGAAAGCAAAAAACTGAGAAGACGAAAAAAGGAAACTAAGAAACAAAATGAAGAAAACTACCACATAATCATGATGGTATACTAAGATAAGTTTTAGTTAACCGTGTCCATGGTGGAAATATGTTGTACAGTGCACAATGCCTAATGTTATTGTTTCAGATGTACAGTTATGACGTTCAAGCATAACATATAGTAACATAATAAGACAGATAGTTTGTTAGCTTCATCGTGTAATTGAGGTGGGTCTTTGATAATTTGGTAATTTATATAAAATGATTTTACTTTATTTTTGTTTTAAATTTATATGTATCAATTTTGAAATGTATTGTGTAAAGTTGTATTTTGACTGTCGCCTATCTTAGTTTTTGTAGTGATTTGTATATAAAAAATTGTGCCATTATTATGTTGTCTCTGTTTAACATTAATGAACTAGTTAACTTTTTTTGTGAAATCTTGGATCAAATTCGTTTAAATATATCATTTTCAATAAACAACTTGCACAAACAAGAAGAAATTTTGTACGTGACTAAATCATTTTATTTGTATTCCCTTAAGAAATCTCTTAAACAATTTAACTATTAATGTGATCATTAGATTATTATTTGCATTATAAAACACATCACACTATTTTTGACTATTTTGTACGTTAACTAGAGTTTAAGCATGGAGGTATGAAGTAGAGGAGTAGGCATGTAGAATCATTGCCGTGTTATTAGCTGAAGCCAAAAACCGTGGCTACCAAATCAGTGCCGTTGTCATTAGAAAAGCATTGGAAATGGCATTGTTGTTATGATAGCCATAATAGCCTCGGCAGATAGGCAAAAGTGACTTCACTTTATGGACTACATGCCTCCTCCTCGTCTACTTATCACAATATGTTTAAGACTACACAAAATTATTATCTTTGAAAGATTTGTGCAATGTGAGTGCATAACTTGATGTAAGCTTTTGGACATACGCCATTGCTAAGCACATGTATGTCTGTAGAAGAAAACTACAAAAACCAAAAGACAAAAAAAAAGCAAAACATTTCGGTTGTCAACAGGATGTATACACCACATTATATTCCATAACAGGAATATGGTCAACAAACTAAGAAAAACAAAGAAAAATGGACAAAGAGAACAAGCACAATAATATTGAACCCCAGAAAAATTTTTGCACAACAGTGGAGACGAGACAAAAACACACCAAAACGAGAAGACGAAACAAACACAGTAGTTTTCCAAAACAGTAACAAGCGACGTTTCGGGAACTGCTATCTGGTGCCGTCCTCAGGCTGAGACGCACATGGTACGAAAACACAGGTGTGACTGAGTAGGGGCTGGAAAATTGAGGGTACATCAAGTCACAAAATTATTGTCTGTGCTGACCGGCGAAATTTTCCGTGTCAAGCAGGCGGGTGAGTTAGTCCGTTTTTATCTGAATCCGAGCGCCCTGCATTCCTCATGACGCAGTGCGCAGTAGCGCGAGATTCCAAACCGCTAATGCCTGCCCCCTGTATATCACCGGGTGGTGATTCTCCTGCCCTTGGACAGCCCTGCTGACCAAATCGGCGCGGGACGTCGGCTGACGTCACAGGCGCGCGGCGACGACGGAACAGCAGACGGGATCACCGCCACCTGCTCCCGCTGGGACAGTCGTCTAGGAGCGACGAAACCTGCCGCCCTGGTCCGGGACCAGTGCGTGACGCGGCGGAGCACCGCGGCGCCAGCACATCATTTGCAGCACACGTCATTGTTAGGTACACTTCCGAAGGAATTCGCGTCTCTGTTCACTCCTATTGCCGAGTGTAATCACTGCACTCTCTTAACTTAAATCTCTCGTGCGTAAATCAAAGTTTATCAATTATAACATGTGTGATCGTGCACTTGCAAGCACGAGTGTCTGCAGACCTATCAACTTCAGTTCTTAACGTAAATATAACACTAGTCAACCAAATATATTTAGAATTTATATAAATATATTATCAATAAAAAACTATATTATTCAAATAACTCTCAGTTTGTAACTTATTAACAAGAATAATAAATTTCTTTAATCAACCATAAGCTCATAAAACATGAATAACATATTTCATACAATGTTTAAATTCAAATTAGTACAACTTTGCATAAATTAACTAGTAGATAACACATTTCTCATATCGTTAGGATGTGATTTTCCATTGTTCATTTGCATGCAGACTAAGCATAGTGCTGCCTATGTGTTTCACATTTCATTTAACATATCAACTTCATGCATCTCGTACATATACATTTCATTAACAATTCACAAAAATTTACAATTCACGATATCATCTCATAACATTTACATTACATTTATATACAGTGTCATAGGCTATTAAGATTGCCTAATTTTTAATAACATTTTAAATAGATTATTTAAACAAAAATGTTTTAGGTTAAACCAAGTGTTTTTAGCTAGGTGACAAGGCTGTGTGGATAAAAAAATCACACTACATGTTTTTTTTTTCTTGTCTAGTTTTAGCCGCCTCTTTTATTACAGCAGCAGGCGAATTCTCTTGGCTTTTTTTCCTTTTTCTTTTTTTCATCTTTTTCTCAGTCGTCTGGACGAGTGAGTAACTTTAACTTTTTTTTTTTTGTTTTATCTTCCTGGCGATCTCCGATTTCACGCTGGCGATTATCGGAGCAGGTCAGCTGTTCAGTGCTGTTTCATTTCATTCTCATATTCAGCGTGTTTTATCAGCCCGCAGCGGTCTCGCTGGGTTGGAAATTCACGAACATCTCTCGTGAATATATTCCCTGAAGGAATAGAACCTTGTAATGTGTCTGAGGCTCCTGGCCTCGGTGCAGATAGCAACATGCTACCTTGTCAATTGTAAACAAAACAACATATGTTCTTCAGGATAGCTTGCAACAGCTCCTGCTGAGTAGTAAATTTTCAGTTTTCTCTTTTCTCAGAGTTGAATTAATATTTTAAAAATAATTTATATTTTCTTGAATTTTTCTCTTTTGCTGGGAGAATTGTGTAGTTTGAAGTTTGTTTATATTGAGGCCTGTGGACACTCACTGCAAGAGCGTGTCATCTCGCGACATAGGATTCTACACAGTGTTTTTCAGGTAAGCCTATACCAAGACTCCTCATTGAAAAATACATAATAAACAAACTTCGAATATCGTGTGCTTCGTATAGTGAAATTTACAAATCTTCTGTATAGGGTCCTTTTCACAATAAAACTTCATACAGATGTCTTCTGCAATTTTTTTTTCTTATTTCATAGCAGATTAGCATACCCCTTTCTTTTTTATTTAACAACAACATATAGAAATAAAACCTAATTAAATTCAACACCACTAATAGATTGGATTTCTATGCGAAATGGATGCATACTTTTCTAATCAGTATCCCCAAGTGATACCAACCTAAAACATCAGAAAAAGGATAACTCCTTCAAATTTCATTAGTTTTCTCATAGTCAACCAAAATAATATATCTCTTTCATTTTAAATTGTGGTGATCTCTGCAAGAAAAAGTGTTCAAGTGCAACGAAATATCAACTGGAATAACCCATAACAAGGTAACCTAGAATAATTTTGCTTGTAGTTGCAAAGTGTTTATTGCTTGTAGAACTGCTTTGCATGCCAGTGTTTACACATGTGTACACAGCTAGGTGAAATAACATCTCACATGTATATTGTCGGACACAGTTACACTCATGTCTTCTTGCTAGGTAATTACATAGCTCTTCACAGTAAATAGGGCGAGTCTAGTGCTTCCCAATAGGTGTAAGTGTTATTCGGTCAGTACCCAAATCGAAGAATACATCAGCCGTAAAATACTCAAATACATCATAAATAATGTATACCCATAATAGCTTCACTGGCTACTCAAATCCCAGTGCGGGTGGCATGTCCCTTCACCTCGTCACAGGACACTGGCGGGAATTACACTTCCGCTCTTACACAAGGGTATACTCGACGGCTATATTACGCCTCTCCTGGCGTACCATAAACATAACAACATAACACATCATAAACACGGGGATTACATGGCTCTTGTGCCAGCAATCACATACAGACTGCTCTCAGCTGTTACTCCAGCATACTCGCTCACATGACAATGAGGTAAACATTAACTAGTGCATCGACCAGTATTTAATTTGCAGTGGTAGGGTTCTTATATTCCCTCAGCTGTGTAATGTTGTAACGGCCTATTGACTGGCCTGTTGATGGCTCGGCTAAAGCATAGCAATTTTCATGAATGCTCCCAGTTATAACATATGGACCATCAAACAATAAAAACAATTTCTTGGTAACATTTTCCCAAGCTCTGCTCACTGGATTAGTTTTCTTGAGCACTAGGTCACCAAGTTTGAAGGTTGATAATTTTGATGCGGGGTGCCTCCTCTTGCGGACTGCAGCTTCAGCTGTAAGCTTCTTGTTATAAAATCCTCCACTTCTTAACCGGTGGATAAATCTTCCTCGTCTTGGTCTTGACTTAGTCGGGGCAAGTAGATAGGGTTGATCGCCTCGGACCTATCCAGACTCATGGCTTCGTGCGGGTGACTCCTATTTAACTGTGTACCGTATGATTTATTACACACTCTACATATGGTAGTTTATCCCTCCAGGATTGTTGTGACTTGTGACACAATATACGTAGTAGGCCTCCAATAGTTTTCATCAATCTCTCGACCGGATTGCTTTGAGGGTGGCGTACAGAAATGGTAGTGGGGATAACGTCTAGCTTGCGTACGCCCTGTTGCCACACTTCACTGGTAAACTGTGTACCCTTATCTGAGAGTACCATCTTTGGCATACCAATTTCATCAGTAAATAATTTTAATTTACCCATGACTGCTTTTGCAGTGGGATTTACAATAGCGTACAGCCTTGTGAACTTTGTGAATATGTCTTTAATCACAAAAATATATTTCACCCCTCCTTTAGACTGGGGTAGTGGGCCAAATAAATCCACTGACAATAACTCTAGTGGTGCCTTGGGGAGAATAGGCTGTATCTCTCCATGCAGGTGTTCTTTAGGTGACTTTGACTTCTGGCAAAGATCACACACTCTTGTGACCTGGATGATGAATCGAGGCATATTGGGCCAATATACTCGCCTCCTTAAAGCTTCAGTCAGCTTCTTGCTTCCAGCATGTCCAAGTGCAACATGCACTTCCCAGGTGACTTGCTGTCTCATGCTGACTGGAATCACTGGCTTCCATGCATCTTCATACAGATACTTCTTTCTTGAGTGGGCAAATAATATTCCTTCAGGTGACTTACAAAAATATTGGTGGATTTTGTGTTCCACCGGGTGACTTTTCAGCTGCTTGACAGTGTCTTGGCAGAATTTGTCCTCCTGCTGCTTGGCTTGCAGGTCCTGAAGTAGTTCTTGTAGCTTTGGATTAGATTGCAAAACATTAGCTGCTGCCAGTGCTACTATGAATTCCTTCTGGTGGGTTGGACTAGTGTTGTCTTGAATTTCTTCAAGGCGGCTCAGATAATCAGCTGTTGTGTTAGATGACCCTTTTATATGCTGGATCTGTACATCGTACTCTTGCAGCAGTAGAAACTATATTGTAAGGCGGCTTCAAAACAGCTTCCCAGGCTTCAAACAAGTTAAGGCCTGGTGATCAGTCAGCAGTTTAATGGTTTCAGCTAGTGGTATGTCACGGTACATCTGTAGGGCCCACACTATAGCTAATGCTTCACGTTCAGTCACAGTGAAGTTCCTCTCAGCTGGACTTAATGTTCTGCTGGCCATTGCCACTGTTTTCTCCACTCCTTGGTGTTCCTGTGCAAGTTTGCATCCTAGTGCAGTATTAGATGCATCCGTGTACAGCAAAAATTATTTTCCTTGAACAGGATGGTATATCACGTGCTCTTCCAGGAATATTCTTTTCAAATTTTTGAAGGCTTGATCATGCTCTTCAGTCCACCTCCATATATGATCCTTCTTATGGAGCTGGAACAAAGGTACTGCACACTGGGCTACCTTATTAGAATAATTTCGGTAGAAACCAACTATGCCTAAGAAGGCTCTTAGTTGTCTCACATTCCTGGGTGTAGGGAAATCTTGAATAATCTGGAGTTTTTCTGGAGCTGTTTTTATTCTTTCGGGAGTAAGGATGTGCCCTAAGAATGGCAGTTATTCTCTACAAAATTTTGATTTGCGTATTTTCCCTGTCATACCTGCCTCTTGTAATTTATGTAACACAGTAGCAATGTGTTGCAGGTGTTCCTCAAATGTGACAGATGTTATCAAAATATCATCCACATATGCTCTGGCAAATCCTTTGCACTCAGGCCCTAGGGTAGTGTCAAGGCACCTGGTGAAATCCGCTACAGCATTGCAGAGTCCAAATGGCATCACAGTAAAAACGTACTGTTGATTGTGGAATAGGAAAGCTGTGTATTTACATGACTCAGGCTCAAGTGGAATCTGCCAGTAACCAGATGACAGATCCATCGTGGTTAGATACTTGACACCTTGGTACAGCCTCAGAATTTCAGCTGTCTGTACCGGGCTCTCCCTGTCCTTGATGGTAATCTTGTTTAGCTCTCTGGCGTCAAGACAGAGCCTCACTGTCCCATCTTTCTTTCCAACGCAGACAATAGGGTTGGCATAAGGGCTAGCCTCCCTTCTCACAACATTCCAGTCTATCATGAGCTGTAAATATGCAGTGGCCTCTTGTACATATTTAGGTGGAACAGGGTAGGACTTCCGATGAAAAGGAGCATTCTCCTTTGTCTTGATTTGAGCCTGATAGAACTTGTTTCTCCCCAGTTTATCCGAAAATACATGCTGGAAATTTCTCAGCACATTGAAAAGATGCTGCAGCTGTTTGTGTGTGACAGTTTTAGAATCTTGGACTGACTGATGTCCTCGATGGTAGCTAGCAGCTGTTCACTGGCTTGGTGGTTACACACTTGTTTACACATGGAGGTGTTAGTCAAAATACCTATGAAATTGTTTCGGACATGCCATTTGCCCGTTAGTGACACTGGTGTAGGGCTGTCACTAGGTTGTATGGTGCTCATTCTGAAATCTATTACTATGCCGAACTGTGACAGAAAATCAGTTCCAATGATAAGTGGTTTTGCTAATCCCTTTACCACTAGTGATGTGAGCTCCTTGGGTTTTCCAAGTCCATAGACTGTTATGAGCACTTGCCTGTTTACAATAGGACTGGCTTTTGAAGTAACCCCAATAATTTTAATGGCGGGTACTGGAAATATTGGTATCTTCATGCCAATACGTTCCAGGAAACATACCAGCTCCTCACTTATACATGTCACCTCCGCTCCACTGTCAATAAGTGCAGCCACTTCTTGCCCATATATGTTTAGGTTGATTTGTGGGCACACCGTGTGGAATTGCGTTACTATGCCCTCGTCGGTCTCTTTGTACAAAAAATCCCTTTTATTATCTCTCAGCATTACGGTACACATAAACTTTCGGTAGCTGATACAGCTATAAATACATACCACATTATTCACCCCTGAGTCTGGAGGTCGGGTTTCGGTGCGGGACCATCCTACAGAAACCCTTTCTAGTTTAACGTGTCCGTTGACACTCGCGCATCCTGCGAGTCTGGCATGGTCCTGTTGTTGTTGTACCATGTACTGGTACCTGCTGCTTCCTGTACTGCGGACTTAAACTCTGCCGCAACAGGGTTGTCTAGCAGATAGCGTGGACGTGCTCCATGCTGATTCGTTGCTCCTGGTTGTTGGCTCTGGCGAAACGTCCTGTTGGGCGACGCCGGTTGCTCAGACGGGTGGCTGAAGTGGGCCTTGCCTCCACCGCAATCTGTCGTCTTGGGGCTTCGGTAGTATGGCAGGCGGGAAACTTCGCGTTGGTCCTGGTACTGCCTCTCCTTCATCCTGCGATGCTGGTTGTAGTGGTATTCCCTCTCATCATCAGACGAGGCATGACGACTGAAGTTGCGGGATTCCCTGGGTGGCCGTTGCTCCGGCGAGTGGGACCGCCTCCTCTCTTCATAACGGGCACTCTTCCTGGCCCTCTCTGCCCCCTCTTCACTGCTGTGGTATCCCCTGTTGCTGGGCCACCAGGTGCGTTTCCTGTTGTAGGGTGCCCCTCTGTATCGGTTGTGGTAGGGCATGCCGTTCCCACGAGGTGCTTCACCCCTTGCCAGCCAACTCATGTAGTTGACTGCGGCCTGGCGCTCTGGTTTCTGTTTTCCCTCACGGCCTTGCCAGTAAGGGTTGACCTGGTGCTGCTTCTGGTGAGGTGGTGCTCGGTCTGCCTCCTCTGTTTGTCTGGGTGCAACTCGATCCAATTTTTCGAGTTTATCATATTTGAGCAGCCTGTCAGGAAACTCGCTGACGTCACGGTAGTGTATTCCAGACAACTGCTTCTGGTATTTCAGAGGCAGCTGGGTTAGCATGGCAGCCACAAACTCTTCATCTGTCATTGGTAGGTCTAAATACCTAGTCTTGTCGTACATGGCTGACAAGTGTGCCTCTAGAGATGTACCCTTCCTTGGATCATATTTCTCTGTGTGGAGTTGTGCCCTCAGATTACTCTGGATTCTGAAGTTCCAGTATTGTAGTCTGAATAGTTCCCTGAACTGGTCGAAGCTGTGGGTGTTGGTGCTGGTCAGCTCCCACCAATAGAATGCTTGACCCTTTAACGCATTCTTCAGGCATTTCAAAATCTCTACGTCGGTTAGGTTAAACATAGCCGCATATTCCTCGAATTTTCTGAGGTATCTCATTGGACTCTCATTGGCTCTGCCAGCGAAAGTAGGCATGGCCTCTGCCCACAGCTTTGCTGGATGGTGCATGAGAGCAACCGGGTCCAGATGGCGCTCTGTTGTTATTGCAGGTGCTCTAGGCTCAGCTGGTGTCCTAGTCTCTGCAGACTGTCTGGGTAGTGACTCTACAGTGTGTGTGTCATAACTGAACCCAGGTGTGGGGTACAGCTGTCTACCCGTACCTGAGGTGGCAGTTCAGGTACCTCTCGCTGTGTACTACCAGCTGTGTCAGGTGTACGGCTCTGGCTTACAGTTAAATTCTGCAGGCAATCACGCAGGTTAGATGTCGCTACCACAATGTCTTCCAACCTAACCTCGAGTCGTCGAGTCTGCCCATGCAGCTCGTCCCTCATGCTCGCCTGGCTACGTTGACAAAACTCCCTCAGACCATATTGTTCTAGGGTCACATTCTCGCGAATGGATAGTAGTTGTGTTTCCAACTCCCCTACTCGCTCAACTGTCTGGGTCACTTCCTCCACTACCTGATCAATCTCCCTCTGCTGCTGTACCAGCTTCTCCTCTATACTGTGTTCCAGATTCTGCAGACTGGAGAAAGTCACATCTAATTTGGCCTCCACCTGTTCTGCATGTTCTGTTTGTTGGGATAGTTGTTCTGCCTGCCTGGATAATTGTTCGTATTGACTGGTCAGTTGAGACATAATCCTATTCTCGGATTTCTCTGCTTGTTTTGAGAGTTGTTCAGTGTGTTCTGCCTGCCTGGAGAGTTGTTGGAACATCTGCTGCAGCATCGGTGTTAGGTCAGGACTTGATGTGGACGTTCCTGGTGTAGTGGTTGTCATGTCATGTTCTTGTGTTATCTCTCCTGTGGGAAGAGGTGACACTGGCCGCCCTAACCTCTCACTATGCTGCGTGTGTGAGTGTGTAGGTAAATTCATTTCCCTGGCTTCAGGTGAATTACAGTCCTCCATGGCCGTCAAGGTGTCACTGTCAGAGTTGTGCGTAGTGGGACACTCTTCACATACACTGTTGGCCCTACTTCTGATAGTAGGTCTGCTGAGCCATTGTGTAATACCTCTAACAAGACTACAATTACCAATTACCACAAATATTCTATCCACTTTAAAGTTCAATTCAACGCTTGCATGTAAACAAACTTAGCAGATTTGACACAAGCAAATCGAGCCCCACTAGTTTGGTTGCCACTCTGAAATGGGTCAGTGTATTTTTGTTCTGAAGACTTATACGAAGTGTAGTCAGCAATAATAATATAAAGAACAACACAAATACTGAGTAGTGCAGTGTATAGTTCATAAACTCTCTGAATTATTATCTGAACTAAACTGTTGTCAGAAATAATTATAATATTTAAAATAATAGATATTAACAGTAGTTCTCTCTGGATTTTAATTACTCTGTCGAGTATAGACTCTTTGATTAAATTTAAATATGTCTCTGGGCGCCACACTTATGTAGTGTGGTACATAAGAGAAAAAAAAAATAATTTCACGCTCCAAATCTAGAGTTAGCGTGAGATTGGCAACATGTAAATTAAGGTCATTAAGAAAAACAAACATATACACTGTAAAATAATAACAAGATAACATAGGATTAAATAAATAATCTCTAATCAAATAAAATATAGATGCTTATTGGTTGGACCAGTGGTATACCTTCATGTTTTCTTAAATAACTGGAGGTATGTTGCACACATGATAAAACACAACAAAAGTTCATACAGTTCAAATTAATTATGTCTGTTGCTCTCAATCTAGAGTCGTATATAAGTGTGAAATAAAATAATAATGTTTATTTATTATGTTCGATATTTAAGTTAATTTTAATGTACCGCAGCTGAATTCAATGTGTAAATTGCGGTACAGCATCGTGAGAGCTCCGTCTCATTTCACCTCTGGGTGTAGAACTAATTAAAGTGTATATCAGGATACGTAATTGGCTTTAACAAATATTTATCTCAATAAGTCTTTAATGTGTTCAGCATAAAATTCAATGTTCATATGTTCTTTGGCAATATTACAATACGTTAAGGCAGAAAACAGTTCATTCAGGATAGCATCATGAGATGGTATTTTACTCACGGTAATTCACTCCTAATTACTCGTCATACAGAACGTGCCCTAATTAAACAATATGTAATTTATATTTAGACGACGATTTAAAACATCCTAGTAATAGGATGATCTACTTAGCTCGTAGATATTTCTGATTTTTAAGGGGATTGAAACCCGGGATATCTAGCCAACGCCGTCGTTATTCCAAGACTTTTTTCGTTAATTCTGTAATGACGCTTATCTTAAGTAACATGGCCTCTCATTGGCCGTGACACACCGATTGTTGACTTAATTATCACATTAAAACAAAATACAGACACTTAACAATACAACTTAATATGCTAAAATGTCTTAAATTTAAAACTGTATTTTTCAACAATGAAAGTTTTGTTATGCAAATTATGTATAAAAACTTCAATTTGCCGTTTAAGTCAATTGCTCCCTAGAGGGGTCTTGCTAATTGAACTTCAAAGTCACTTGGGCTACGCCATAGAGTATGGTAGTCGTAGATACGTCCAAATACACAACACTAGAACAAAACATAAAAATGTCAACAAATAATAATAATTAAAAAAATTTTATTTATAATAAAAACAAAACACTTTCTGTGTGTGGGACAGTTATGTAACAGCACATCATGTCTTAGTTTATATTTTATTAATTTTTTTTATTTTCTAAATGACGATTTCTGTCGCGTCATCCGCTCAATTCTCGGTCCGCGCCGTTCTGATGTCGGCGCGAGACATCTCCTGAGCCCTGGAGCTACACTCTGTTTGGTGAGTTACTTTGATCTTTTTCCTCCCCGAATTCCCGTTTGTTGGCCTTTTCTCGCTGACTGTGTTTGACTGTCTTGAAGCAGGTCTAATTCGTTTGGAATTTTGCTTGTGTTTCAGACAGGGTCCAACATTTGGGCGCCGAAATTGCACCCATCATGTTGTCCAGGACCTCCAGCTTCATTTCTCTCTAAGAAGAGCTCCCTCCCTGCCAGATGTTCAACTGGAACCCCAGGGTGATATTTACATATAACTTCCCCCTAGCGGCAACGAAACAAATTATTAAATGCATACCCACGAACAGTGACTTAAGAACTTAATCGACGAGAATGTGTAAAATTAATGAGACTATTATCTATGTAATCAGCTAAAGAATCTAATAAGGTGGAATATTTTATTTTTGTTCTGTGATGATGTTTAATTAATATAATATAAATTGTTTTAAATAATTTTGTGCTGGCCCTCCTTATTGTTACTTGGTAAGATATTTTATTGTGAAATCGAAACAATGCGAAAACAAAACCTATTCAAATAAACTAGGGAAACCTATAGACCAAGCTACTTATGTAGTGTTTATTTATTTATCATATTCCTTAATCTATTTAAACGATCCACTAGCTCCCATGTTGCTTGTGTGCAGGGAGTATAAATTTGTCTTTTTCACCACCTCATGCCCCCTCTGGTAATAATTGTATTTTTTTCTATAATTTTCTCCAGCTGTTTCCTAGGCCTTTTTTTACTAAATCTAAATAATATAATTTTAGGGCACGAGGGGCGTATCAAAAGTCATCATCATGATGGGTAACATCAATCAACCTCGACTATGCAATGGAACGTGACCGGCGGTGTAAAAGCTTATGAACGACGTCATCGAGGCGACGATTATCAAGGGAAAGTACAAAGGAGAGGATGTTTTGATTCCGCACAAATGGATTATTCCAACGAACTTGCCATTAGATTTTAAACGGCTGCAATTTCCCGTGCGTCTGGCCTTTACGATGAACATCAACAAATCACAAGGCCAGTCATTGGAAGTTTCTGAAATTAAGTTGGAGTTTCCGTGTTTCCCGCATGGACAACTGTATGTCACGTGTTCGCGTGTCGGAAAGCCATCATCATTGATTATTTACGCGCCGAATAACGAAACGATAAACGTTGTATACTAGAAAGCTTTGCATTGAAAGTTAACTGCATTTATCTTTCATGTAAATTAAATACATTGAATTCATTTAAATTACAAACGAGTTTTATGTAATAACACGATGCGGCTAAAACTCTCGTTCTCAATAAATTAGATTTGGAAGGTTGATAAGGATTGATAACCGCTTATGAAGAGTTACAATCAAATAATTTTAGGTGGTACAAAGTTCAACTGGTCATCTAGTTATATATAAACATTTCATAGCGTTTTATTTATGTACCTGGTCTTTTTATGGATCATCATTTTTAGTTAGATAATTTGGTAGCAAAAATTTCCAAATTTAATGTGACTCAAATAAAATTGCATGCCTCATTAAGTAAAATATGTTTTATCCAGAGCTTCATAACTCAGAAATAACCAGAAACATGCGGAGAAAACCATCAAAATATTGTCAGAATTACCCAGGAGGACAAAAAATTACAAAAAATTTTGGCATGTTCTAGAACTATATCCTTGCTCAACAAAGGAGAAGTTCACCAGCTGGCAGAATCTTTAGATTGGAGACTTGTTTGGGTACAAATACAAAAACATATGATCAGCAACCGATTGCGATGACATCTGGACAGGAATGTAAGCCTAAGTCTGTGCTCGGTGCATTACAGGTAAATGAAAACGGGTTCTACTTAGAACGGGTTCTACGAAGAACGTTGAAAGACTACTAATTGCTAAATACGTTTAGTGAGTCGAAAGATATTTATACTTTTCTTGATGATATCAGGCAGAACATTATCAATCAACTTACTGATGAAGTAGCTGATTATAGACATTTAAAATATAACTTTTGGTTGGACTGTGTATACGGTAAACCATATCCGTTCGACGACAAAGTGAATAAGTGTTTATTCAAGACAGTGAATACTCCCATTTACAATTGTGACGATGTGAAGCAGTCTATTAAACATAGCATTGGGAACCTCTGTCAGGAAGAACAAAAAAAATTGCATACAAAGGATCTGGCTGGTTTCTGCCTTTAATAAACCGATTGGAGCTAAGAATTAGTCAGTTCAAGCCAATGCATAACTAAATTTTTATAAGATTGCTTACTTTAGCAAGTTATTCTGTAGTAGTATAGGTTATGTACTAATTGTATTTGTAAAAAAATATTTAATTTCTCCCTTTTATGTTACATTGATATGATGATTAATTTATTTTATTTATTTTGCATTCGCCAAGTAATGAACCAAGGAAAGAAGTACATCGATTCTATCAGTAAATTAAATGCATATTTTATAAAATGAATTTTTTTGGAATTTGTCTGGAATTTCTAAGTTAATAATTTCATAATTTCAAAATGGTAGTTAATATGTCCTCATCGGCATACTCTAGGCTGGCAGTAGAGACATTTTAGCATCTTTTAATTCTTTCCACTATATTTTTAAAATTGTTATTTCTTACAAAAAATTAAATATTATTGCATCACTGTGTTATCTAACAAAGGACAGTAGTCATTATAATCAATCAATTAGTTAATGAGTTTTTTGGATGATTTATGGAATTTTTCCCGGATTTATAGCTAAATAATTATGAATTTCCAAGATGGCATCCAAATTTCAAGATGGCGGGTGGTACAGTAATAATAATTTAATACTGCACTCTAGTGGGTAGAAATAAATCTAACATGGCAGTACTGCACTCCAGCAGACTATTAAGAGATGACGGACGTGACATCATGTATATATGTACCTTAGCATTAGTGTTTGGAGTTCAGTCTACTGGCGGCTTCTGTGGAGAAAGGATCTGTCGCCATTTTTTTATTTTTGTCCTCCCCGGTTTCGAACCGAGAACTCCATGATGTGCGTTTTTAAAATAAAAATTTATTAAATAATGATTGATTTTTTTTTATAATTTTTAAATTTTTCTGAATTTCTATCATAAAAATTATGGTTTTTTCAAAATTGCGAACGTAACGATGATTGCAACGTTATAAATCCAAGATGGCGGGCGTAACGAAAAGTGCAATATGACATTATACACATACAAAATTACAGGCGCAACGAAACATGCAATGTTTCCAGAATCCAAGATAGTGATCGTAATGTTATGTGCAACGGTGTTGTTATTAATTTTTATTTAAATTTTATTATTTAATATTTTTTATAAATAAAATTTTTTTCCCGATTTTCTAGTAAGTTACAAAAATTACTGATTTTTAAAGATCGCTGCCGTCAAGAAAATGAAAAAAAGTTACGTCAAAATTCAAAATGGCTTTCATGCCATCCTAATTATCAATGTCATGACCTCGGAAGGTTAGGGAGGCTGTAGATATGGATTCTTAAGCCTCATTACGGACTTTTTAAGCTTTTGGTATTTTTGAGGACTAAAACGGGAAATTTTCCCTCAAAACGGGAATTGTTTTCCTCGATGAAGAGAAAAATTTTCATTTTCAATGTTTTGGCGAATTTTGGGTCAATTTTCGGTAATTTAAGTAAAATGTTGAAAGTCAAGGTCATGCTAAAGGTCAAAGGTCATGATCAAGGTCATCTAGTGTGGCCGCCGTGACGTCACCATCCTAGAAGGTGGACCGGCACTAAGCACCACCACCAGAAGCCAGACCCCGGACATACATCTGTAAACTTCTGTATGTTTTCTACAACTCTAAGTGTCGCAAACACACAGCAATATACCTAGCTGTCTGAGCTGCGTCAATGTGTATTGTGTTGTGTGAGCGACCTTATCACATGCCGTGTCGGCGTTCCCAGAGATGGCGCGGAAGCACCATAAAGGTAGCGTAAGTTTCAGACGGAATATGGAGGTGATCTCAATATGCACTAAAGCTGGGTTTACGATTGATTTCCTTAAGAATTATAACTTAACATCGAGCACACGATTAAGTCAAAACTACATTTTCCAGTTTATGATTGTCATAGAAGTCGTTAATTCTAACCAATCACAGCACAAAACACATGGTCGGCCATTGTTCGAAATGGTGAAGCAGGTTTTAAATAGGTTATTGACAAATGGGATATCTATTTTTCGAAATGGATGATGATTACAAATGACAAATAGGTATACGAATTCTAACCGAAAATACTGCTTTGCTCGGTCCAATAATTAGACAAACTTCCGGTTGAAAGGTTCCGGTTTGTTGTGATTGGTCGCTTCCCTTAAGTCTTAACGAAAAATATAAAATATAAGCATTTCTGTTAAGTCTTAAGTCATCATATGGTTCGCACACGACCCTTCAAAATTAACACACGACAATCATAAACCATTCCACTAGTTTACATAGAGTCATATGGTAAGTACACGACTAAGTCTTAAGTCTTAATTCTTAATTTTCAATCGTAAACCCACCTTAAGATACCAAATTTCGAGATCTGCTAGCGCCGTTTCAAGTAGCGCGTGCTCAACTCTTAGCAGCCACCAGCGAACACGGGATGGTTACGTGACCGGCAGGTACCTGCTGGCAGCGACCCACCAGCCAGTCTGAACCCTCAGCTGCGCACAAGCGGCTGGTACTGCAGCGCTGCTGACACTGAATTGTTCGGCGAGATAAGTTGTTCTGGAAACCAATTTATAGTTTTGCTTAATGTACCTATAGGAAGCGTTAGAGCTTATGGGACACTTTGTCCTATGAATACATTAGAAGGGACGATAAGGACTCAGCTGTCAATAAGATGACGGGCGAATTACATCCTGTGGAACTAAATGTTTCTCATAGATCTTTTAAAAAAAAGCATTCAAGACAGATTTAAACTATCGTCTTGGTCCTTAAGAAGAAATGTTCTACACCACGCTCTTTACTACTGAATCGTTATCAGCCACTGTTGTAGACTGTAGTATAAGCCCCCTACCAGCCGCTGTTTGCTGTTGCTGCTTACAGCTACAGCAAGCATCAGCTAGTAAAAATGCTTAATATGACTGAGGCTTAACCCATTCAAAAGTATTTTCACTAGTGAATACCAATGATGTAAAATTTTCAGACACTAACAAAGTGTATTTATTGTAAGGTCGTGTCCAAATTCAAGTACGCAATTTATTGTGTACTTGTGAACTTCCGTACTTCACTTGCCCTTGGGGCGTACTTGACGAAAACGAACGGTTTCAATATTTAGCCTCTTCAAACGGTATTAGCCAGCCAAACAGTTCTCGTCACATTTTTCTACATATGTATAAATATTAGAGAAATTTTTTTAATATAAATTTGTTGTTTTTAAAACTTCATTGATGCTACAAAAATGTACAGCAATTCACTTCGTAATTCTACAATTGTTTTGTAGGTTCCATTGGTATGTAGGCTATGTGCCTGCATTTGTTGAAAAGTCCTTATAAATTTATTTCAAAGTTTAGTTTTGTTTCATTATTTATTTTAATACAACAAAACAAAACAAAATGAAAATGGTTTTAAAAGGCTTTAAACTATTTAAATGTTAAATTATATAAAACCTACAAAATGCTTTGCAATATAACGACGTTTCTTTAACTCGACGTGCGCAAGGAGTACAGAGATACGTTTATTTGCATACTAGAATACTTCAATTACTTAGTATAAGTTAGATTTAAATCTCAGATTCGAATCCAAAGCCGTACCATAGTTGTGTTACATACTAGCTTTGAATATAATTTAACCTCAGTACTTTACTTCGAGTTCGGACAGCCCTTGTGATGTTTCTTCCGAGGAAAAGTATGTATATGTATAAACTTTGAACACGGCCTAGTAGACAAGACAAATTATTTCGCAATAGATCTCATCCCCACAGAGTGAAATCAAACTGATAATTCACACCCGCTCCATTGACCAATATCTCCCATGGCGCAACCAGCCAACGATATTGAAAAACCTGCATATTAAAATGCACGGGTATAATGGTGAATAAATACCTGCGCACTTGGAGAGGACAGAAAAACCCTTCGTTCGTGGTTGATTGGAGAGACCGTTCGCGTCTGGGTTCAGTCTGGCGAGCTAGTGGCGTCTGTCTGGTGCGAGCTCTTATCTCACTAGACGGTAGTCAGACTGCGCGCGACTTTGGACTCTCAAGCTCTTCGAAAGCAGTGGCCATGACTCTTTGTGCACTGACTGATGAGTCAAGGTCGCAACGTTTACACGGCTGACCAACTGAAAATAAGAGTCAACACTGTAAAGAAAAATTTGTAACATTACATTTTTTTTTTTTTTTTGGGAAACCAGTTGCCAAGAATTTGTTTTTGTGAAAGTAGTATACAGGAGAAATTCTGTAATTTTAGATCATTTTGTGTGGAAAAATAGAGTGAAAGCTGCACTTTTATAAAGATGTATGTAAGCTCTGAAGGCAATGCATACAACACATACTTAAGAAAAAATTACAAATTTTTTCACCTTGGATGTTTTTAAAAAGAGAGAAAAAATGTAGCGTATTTATACAAAATCATTGAACAAAATCGTTCGATACATTTTTTTAAATATACTTTCAATTTTGTGTTCTGATAAAAGATTATTTAATGTACAAATGCCTTTCTTGGTTTATAGGCCTACAGGTAGCCATTACGGTGTCGTCTATGCTTTTAACACTGGACATCATCTGATCTGTGGCGTGTTCTCGGAGCGTTTACGTATTCATCCCTATAGTCCATTCTTGAGGTTGGTCTATGACGAACAGTGTAAACCAGTATATTGCGTATGTCCATGAACTTATTTTTAATCCATCCGAAAGTTACGTGCAATAGGTACATAATGATTCGTGAATAAGTGAATTAAACGAACAAGTTTACAACTGACTGTATTTAAATGGTAATCAGTCTTGACAGTATATGTTCAATCACATCGCCCTCTGCAGCTGTGTATTGCACCACAGGCATGTGAACTGTGTGCGTTGCGTCGCTCATCCACGTGTGAACTCTACGTGAATACCGCTAGTCAATGCAGTGACCACGCGCGCTTCACAACGGTACTTTTTTTTCGCATCGTCATTACTGCTAACACATTGCGAGTGCACCCCGTATTTGTACGATGATCATTCTAAAAGTAAAGAAATTATTGATATGACGAGCTGCCCAATTCTGCCACCTCCCCCACCGTCGCGACATGGACCTGTCCATTCCTTCGTCAGTCTGACGCGAAAAGTCTGACAGCGAGCCGCCAAGATCGTTTACTGTTTATAGATAGACTTTTAAATGTGTAAGGTTCGTAGTGCAATACGCTTTTTGAATGCGAAAAAATTCCGCCCTATCGAAATTAGCATAGAGATAACAGAAGTTTATGGTAATGTGATGAAAGAAGCTTCATTTCGAAAATGATGCATAATTTTTAATGGCGAGCGAAAGAATATTTATTATTAATAAAGCTCGTGCCGACCTTCAGTTGTGACTGACGAACACACACGAAGGATCGAGGAAAAATTGAAATCCCGTATTTGAAGGATCTTTTGTCCGGTAACCACTATGGAATTAACAACGAAATGAAAGAGGACATTAATGACTGATTCAAGAACTTGGCTGTAACTGAGTATGCAGAAGACATAGAAAAGCTGGTGATCAGCTATGGCAAATGACTGCTTAGAAAAATAGCTAAGGTGTCTGTCATTTGCGTTGTAAATTTTGTTTCATTATCTTACTAAGGTGCCTCCCATTTCAAGTCATGATTTTATATTTATATTAATCACTGATCAACTTTTAGAATTTTTCAATTGTTTTACTTTCACGAAATGAAAAATTTATACAGCGCCTACTTTTTGCATATTATACAGCGCCTACTTTTTGCATAATTAGCTGCCAAATTTAAATTTTTAATGTTTTTGGGTTGTGCAAATAAGGAGAATTTAATTTATTGCAGAACTGAATTTTTTTAGGTTTAACTGCAATGCCACTGGCTACTTCAATAAATGGTTTGAATTTTTTTTAGAAAATATTCATTATTTTAACTGGTATTTCAAAATTCTCAAATTTGTTAGGATTTTGACAGCCAAGAAACATGAAAAGTGTTTTTGTAGCCAGTGGCATTGCAGTTAAACATTAACAGTTTAATTTTTTCAATAAATTAAATTCTCCTTATTTGTACAACCCAAAAACGTTAAAAATTAACTTCGGGAGCTAATTATGCAAAAAGTATGGGCTGTACATATATTTCATTTCGTGAAAGTAAAACAATTGAAAAAGTCTACAAGTTTACCCGTAATTACTGTTAATATAAAATCTTGACCTGAAATGTGAGGCATTCCCTTAGATGGAAATATTAAAAAAAAAAAAAAGTTTTTTACTTCAACAATTTTTATCCCAAATATCGTTATTTGTCAGCTCCTTGGTTGATTCCACTTCGTCATGAATCATATTTTTGTACAGTAATTACAATAAACAAGTTAATCATTTGCTTGCCAAATATTATGTGAGTAGTACCAACTATTGATGAGTAAAAATATATTTCAAAAACACCTACATGTGTCTCATGTATTTTAAAAAAATTTGATTATCACCCAAAATAGATTACGTATATTGGGCCATGGCCCATCACAGCATTCTCAGGATCATCTCAGAATTTCATGGGGTGACTTCAGGAGGAAAAAAATCAGAAATCATGTTGGCCCTATAGGGATGAACTCGGGTCCATCTGGACGATGCCAGTGTTTATACCTCTTCACTGCCACTTATGTGGTGTAACGTATCACAGAACTTAACCATCACGAAATAATTCAATTCCTCGTCACAATGTCATTAATATTCCTAAACGCCGAAAGGAGATAGGAATTGTATGTTGTTTTTTTTTCAATCAAATCAAAGACTTGCAACTGGTCGGCAAGAAAAACGCCAGGCTGTCACGAACAGCGATGTATTTTTTTATATTCTGTTTTTTTTTTTTCACACTACTAGGGAAAGCAATTTGCAGTTTTTAACTACTTAAATTTCTCATCATAGTCCAGCTCTGTTCTTTGCCAAATAAGATTAAAAAAATAAACTAATTTTCTGCTACCATGAACTTGATTAATGCAAGGTTCAGTGGTAACTTGACAAATTGCCTCATCTTACTGTATCACATAGTCTAAAAATTGTCATATGTGTGTGTGATAAAAAAATTTGGCTTCATGCGTAATGATTTCAAAGCAGAATTAAAACAAAAACATGACTCTCCACTCTTATAATTATTGCGAAAATGCTTTAGAACTGATTGAGATGAATGGAAATTAAACATAAAGTTTTCTAACAAACAAAGAAAAAATATAGATTAAAGTACATAATAAAAGTGGTCGGTTAAAGGAAATTAAGTTTATACTAATAAAATTTTGCTGTTTGTGCTCTAGCGAAGACTGAAACACAGTTCAACACTTGGGTAACATAAGATTTTTTTTTCTTCTTATTTGTTTACTGAATTTTTTTTTGTAGGAAGCATATAATAAATGAACGCAGTGAAATAAAACAGGTCACATCTTCAGTAGTTTTAATTCCATGGCTATAAACCAAAGCATAATTATCTAAAAAGACGATATCCAAGTGAGGTTGAGGATTATAAGGATACTAGCTGCAGTACCCGGCTTTGCCCGGGCTGAACACTGGGTGATATATTGTACGCGAGTTACAGCAAAATGGACAGCGATATTTCCAGTGTGGTGCACATTAATAAATGACACATAATTACTGTTTGTGTATCTGTGACCTATGATTTTCTGTTCACCCATGGCGATCGGTTTGAAAGGTTTAGAAGTTGATGCGCTACAGCGCCATCTAGCGGCGAGTTACAAAAAAATGTATAGCATAAAAACCTTCTCCATGATAAAAACACTTCGATGTGCCAACTTTCATGGCGATCTTTCAAAAGGTGTAAGAGTTTATCGACGTCATACATGCCAACATCCAACTATATACATTCTTATATTTCGAAATTTTGGGGCATTCACTTTTGCGGAAGGTGGATGTTCAGGACCTTGAATGGTTTGGAACACCCCACTTCGAAAGAAATTATATATGAAATTCCTGAAAATTTCGAAATTTTGGGGGTTTGTCCCCAGAGGGGGAGGGGTGATTTTGAGGACCCTTAAAGGCTGGGAAACAATAAAAATCGAAGAGAATGATTTTGAAATATTAAATTTTGAGGTTTTGACCCCTGAGGGTGGGTGATGTTGAGAACCCCAAATGGCTCGTAAACACTCCAAATCGAAAGAAAATAGATTTTTGAAATTTTGGGAGACTTTTTAATTATTGGGTCTTTAACTCCTTGTGTGGGGGGGGGGGGTAATTTGAGGACCCCGAAAGGCTCGGAAACACTCTAAATAGTAAAAAAGTATTCTTAAATTTAAGAAATTTTTCGAAATTGTGGGGTTTTGCATTCCTCCCCCCTACCACAAATTTGATGGAGAAGACGTCTTTGGGTAAAAGTTCCACCATCCCCCGGACACTTATTTCGTAATGACTTAAAGTTAATACAATTTCCTCCATGTTTTCGAATATTTTGCGGCTTTCATTTTTATGGGGGGAAAAAAGGGGAGGGGGGGGGGGTGGAGGTTCAGGACCTCGAATGGTTCGGAACACTCCAATTCGAAAGAAATGATTTTTGAAATTCCTGAAATTTTCGAGTTTTTGGGGATTGTCCCCAGAGGGGGAGGGGTGATTCTGAGGACCCTGAATGGCAGGGAAACAATAAAAATCGAAAGAGAATTATTTTTGAAATTTTCTAAATTTTGGGGTTTTGACCCCTGAGAGGGGAGGGGGTGATGTTGAGTATCCCGAATGGCTCGTAAACACTCCAAATCGAAAGAGAATATATTTTCGAAATTTTGGGAAATTTTTTAATTATTGGGTTTTTGACTCCTTGTAGGGGGAGGGTCGTTTGAGGACCCCGAATGGCTCGGAAACACCCCAAATAGTAAAACAGTATACTTAAATTTAAGAATTTTTTTTTAATTTTTCGAAATTTTGGGGTTTTGCATTCCCCCCCACCCCCCCTTTTCACAATAAATTTGATGGAGAAGTCGATTTTGGGTAAAAGTTCCAACATTCCGGACACTTTAGTTCGGAATGACTTAATTTTAATACAATTTCATCCAATTTTTCGAATTTTTGGGGTTTTCACGTTTTAGGAAGAGCGGGTTTGGGGGGGGGGGGGAGGTTCAGGACCTGGAATGTTTCGGAACATTCCATCTCGAAAGAATAGATATTTTAAATTCCTGAAATTGTCGAAATTTTGGGGCTTTGGTTCCAGAGGGGGGCGGGGGGTTCGAGGACCCTGAATGGCTCGAGTAGGTACACTTAAAATCGAAAGAGAAAGATTTTAAAAAATTTTGAAACTTTCGAAATTTTGGGTCTTTGACCACCACCCGAGGGGGGGGGGGGGGTTATGTTGAGGACCCCGAATGGCTCGGTAACACTCCAAATCGAAAGAGATATAAAGGAATATAAGAATGTAGGCATTTATTGTACTCCTATATACCATAATAACAATATTGACAATTAGAAAAACTTTTTACCTACCTATGAATAAATTTCTAAATAAATTAATAAATAACTCTATGTTTAAGAATTTACGTACATAGGTACATAATATTAAACTTCAAACTATACACACTAAAAAAAAAAACTAATGATGTTTGTGAAACTATTTTTTATTTGTCATAAAGTTTAAAACTTTGTAGGATTTGTTTGTATGTAAAACTGTGGTGGCCATATTCCGCTTATCCAAAGGAGTATAGAAATGAATAGAGATATCACTCCCTGTACACACCACAAATCTTTGAATTAAGTAAAAAACATAGTCCAAAATGAAACAAAAAAGTATAAATAAGAACTAATTTGACAAAAAAAATTATACAACTGGAATAACAATGTTAACATCCACCTAAAATTTAATATAAGTAGGTAGGTAAGAATATATATATATAAGAAAGGAAATGAAATTAAAATATACATATATAACATTATCTCACGTAATGTTTAGTATGAAATAAAGGAAGAAGGCAATTACACGTAACTACTCTAATTAATAAAGAAATCAACCTACCTGAAATAGTAAAATTCAAATTTTTCAACAAATATTACATAACTAAATTGACAAATATTTCTGGTCTTCGGTCTCGGCAGCCCTAAGCGACGCTTGACGCTCAGCAGATAAATTATAAACACTAAACCAAACTCCTTGCAAATAAGTAGTTACTGTAAAAAAATAACAATATTGACAAATAGAAAAAATTAGTAGGCCCTACCAACCTATGAATAAATTTCTATGAAATTTATAAGTATAATAATTTATGTACCTACATAATATTAAACTTAAAACTATCCACACAATAAAAACCTAAGAATGTTAGTGAAACGAATTTTTTTATGTCATAATATCAAAAAAATAAACGTATGTTTCCAAAATGAAACAGAGTATAAATAATGACCAATTTGACAGAAAAATTGTACAGCTCGAATGATATTGAAAACATACACGTGAAATTTAAAAGAATTATGAGTGCCCTAGGTAGGGAGAAAAAATATATAGAAGAAATTAAATAAAACAAATTGGTGCGTGTACTTAGGTAAGCGCGTGAGAAGTTATACTTCTTTGGCATCATTAAAAAATAGTTTTTAATTGCATGCAAAAATATTGCGTGGAGTCCCTCCGCGCGATAGAAGTGAAACTTCGTAATGTGGAAATGAAAATAGGAAGGGGTAGAAATTGATTTTTAGTGAAATCATATTGTATCAAATCAAACTAAAAAAAAAAAATAAAGGAAATAAATTTGTAACGATTCATAGATTGATTTCCACGAGAGAGAGAGAGAGAGAGACCTATTGAATGTCTTTAAAACTAACTTTTTTATGAGAGCAGATTTTCATGAAATAAATCATGAAATCACTCATCGATAAAAGCTGTTTATTTTACCAAGCGGACGGGTTTGCCCCAAGGAGAAAATTGACGCGGCGAGACATCGTGGACATAGAGAAATGACACACACTCACTATTTATGTGTCTATGAACATGATTATTTTCTGCAATTTAAATTGTAATATACAAAAAGGGCATTGAAAATTGAAACAAATATGGCGTCACTACAAACTGGCAAGATCTCTATTTTTTCTTACTCTCTACTTAGTTCCTTACATAGCAAAACTTAATGGCTTCTTATATAATGATTATGTTGTATGTCATAAAATTAAGATTTCTCTTTTTTCCTTGAGCCGATTTTGATGAAATAAAACTTATATTTTTTTCTCTGCTACGCTCAAGTTAACTTGAAACCTCATTAAATTCGTAAAGTAGTTTTGTAGAACACCGCGTACAAACAGACAGTGCTTTCATACCCCCTCCATGGTAGCGTTAAACGTTTAACGCAACCTTGTTGGAAGTCACATTAGAAGTATAACTTCAAAACAAATATAAATAAATTTACCTGGCGATTAACCAAACAAAATGTAACAATATAAAAGTACGTATTTTTAGAGGAATCTACTAATTCCACTGGAACCGCACATAAAAATGAGCCTATGTCACTCTCTAGCTCATAAATTATCTCTATGCAAAATTTCTTTGCGTAGCAAACAACACTCGTTTTTATAATATTAGTTAGGATGTGCAAACTATAAAACGATTGAAAAAAACAGTGACATCTACCGGTGTATTGAGGTACTACGATGCAGACTTTCAATTTTTCTTACTCTCTAATAAATTCCTTACAATAGCAAAACGTAACGTAATGGCTTGAAAGCTATTTCGCTCGGCAGACATAGAGGAATGACACTAACAGTTTGTATATCTATGACACACATTATAAAAATTAAGATATATTTTTAACCCGTTTAAAATTTATTTTTTTAGACAATAGATAATAGCCTATGTCCATCAGTAGTATAGGATAGTATTTTCTGGGACAGGCTTCAGGCTGTGGTGCCTGTGGTGCCGACCGCCATCTTGGATTTGTGACGTCACGGCGGCAAAAATTCCTCAAAATTCCTCAAAATTGACTCAAAATGACTCAAAAATTCCCGTTTTAAGAAAAAAATTCCCGTTTTCGAGGGAAAAATTCCCGTTTCGAGGGAAAAATTCCCGTTTTATTCCGTAAAAATCCCAGCGGCTAGAAATGTCCTAGAAGAGGCTTAAGCATCCTTAACTCAAGCCTCAGTTAAGCCTCTATCAGGACTTGACCTTGACCTTTGACCTTGACCTTGACCCCGGCGGCCATTTTGGATCAGCCATCTTGGTTGACGTAATTTTGTTTTCTCGAACATTCCGGCGATGTGTTTTCCGTCATATTGGATGATGACGTCACCGTTGCAATTTTCGTTATGGTCGCCATCTTTAACTTTTTTATTTATTATCCGATTTTAAAGAAAAAAAATTAAAAATTATAAAAAAATGAAATAATAAAATTTTAATAAATTATTAATAAAAAATATACTTTTACGACACGGAGTTCGGAGTCCTCGGTTCGAACCCGGTGAGGGCAAAAAAAAATAAAAATGACGACCGATCCTTCCCCCGCGGTGGCTGCTGGCGTACTGACTCCCACCACTTTTTTTCAAAGCATATATATATCGTCACCTAGTATGACGTCATGTTCACCATCTTGTCTTCGATGCTGGAAGCCATCATCATTGTATCGATGGCTAGAGCGCGCTGATGACATGTTAGTTTAATTCTTATCCGCTAGATTGCAGTAATCATTTATTACTGTGGCACCCGCCATCTTGTCATTTGGCCGCCATCTTGAAAATCCGTAATTATTTAGCTAGGAATTCGGGAAAAATTCCAAAATTCATTAAATAAATCACCCATTAATTTAATAATTGATTAGATCGACTAAGGTCCTTGGTTCGAACCCTGGCCGATACAAAACAACTTTAATATTTTAAAAAAGTACCACTAAAGTGTCAGGTTTGAGAAAATAAAAACACCGCAAGTTCTTTTACAAACATAATATTTATTACATAATGTCTATTCTACTACAGGATCACTTACGAAAGCTAACAAATTTATAATCAATCATTTAGTTCCGCATCGGTCTGAAATGACTAATTCTTAGCTCAAATCGGTTTATACTAGACAGAGTCCAACCAGAACCTTTACTGACATAGTTCTCCTCTTCTTGGCAGAGTTTCTGGATACCGTTTTTAACAGTTTGCTTCACATCGTCAGAACTGTAAATTACTGCAGCCGATGTCTTGAATGCACACTTCTTCACTTTCTCATCTAACGGATATGGCTTTCCATATAGACAGTCCAACCACAAGTTATATTTTAATGGACCTTTTGTTGCTACGTCATCAGTAAGCTGATTGATTATGTCCCGTCTAATATCATCAAGAAAAGATCAAATGTCCTTCGACTCACCGAACGTATTTAGATAATAATAGTCCTTCAATGTTCCACGAAATGCAGACTGCGCCAAGTAGAAGCCATTATCATTCACTTGTAATGCTCCCAACACAGTCTTAGGTTTATTTTCCTGTTCAGACGTCATACCAATCGGTTGCTGCACATCGGTTTTCTTGCTTGTACGCTCACGAGCCTTCAACCTAAGACATCGGCTGCAGTAATTTACAGTTCTGACGATGTGAAGCAAACTGTTAAAAACGGTATCCAGAAACTCTGCCAAGAAGAGGAGAACTATGTCAGTAAAGGTTCTGGTTGGACTCTGTCTAGTATAAACCGATTGGAGCTAAGAATTAGTCATTTCAGACCGATGCGGAACTAAATGATTGATTATAAATTTTGTTAGCTTTCGTAAGTGATCCTGTAGTAGAATAGACATTATGTAATAAATATTATGTTTGTAAAAGAACTTGCGGTGTTTTTATTTTCTCAAACCTGTCACTTTAGTGGTACTTTTTTAAAATATTAAAGTTGTTTTGTATCGGCCAGGGTTCGAACCAAGGACCTTAGTCGATCTAATCAATTATTAAATTAATGGGTGATTTATTTAATGAATTTTGGAATTTTTCCCGAATTCCTAGCTAAATAATTACGGATTTTCAAGATGGCGGTCAAATGACAAGATGGCGGGTGCCACAGTAATAAATGATTACTGCAATCTAGCGGATAAGAATTAAACTAACATGTCATCAGCGCGCTCTAGCCATCGATACAATGATGATGGCTTCCAGCATCGAAGACAAGATGGCGAACATGACGTCATACTAGGTGACGATATATATATGCTTTGAAAAAAAGTGGTGGGAGTCAGTATGCCAGCAGCCACCGCGGGGGAAGGATCGGTCGTCATTTTTATTTTTTTTTGCCCTCACCGGGTTCGAACCGAGGACTCCGAACTCCGTGTCGTAAAAGTATATTTTTTATTAATAATTTATTAAAATTTTATTATTTAATTTTTTTATAATTTTTAAATTTTTTTCTTTAAAATCGGATAATAAATAAAAAAGTTAAAGATGGCGACCATAACGAAAATTGCAACGGTGACGTCATCATCCAATATGACGGAAAACACATCGCCGGAATGTTCGAGAAAACAAAATTACGTCAACCAAGATGGCTGATCCAAAATGGCCGCCGGGGTCAAGGTCAAGGTCAAAGGTCAAGGTCAAGTCCTGATAGAGGCTTAACTGAGGCTTGAGTTAAGGATGCTTAAGCCTCTTCTAGGACATTTCTAGCCGCTGGGATTTTTACGGAATAAAACGGGAATTTTTCCCTCGAAACGGGAATTTTTCCCTCGAAAACGGGAATTTTTTTCTTAAAACGGGAATTTTTGAGTCATTTTGAGTCAATTTTGAGGAATTTTGAGGAATTTTTGCCGCCGTGACGTCACAATTCCAAGATGGCGATCGGCACCACAGGCACCACAGCCTGAAGCCTGTCCCAGAAAATACTATCCTATACTACTTCCATCCCCAGGATATAATCTATCTCCTTGCCAAAAATTGATTACGATCCGTTCAGCCGTTCAGCCGGGAAAAGGTAACAAACAGACAAACAGACAGTTTTATACTAATCTTTACTAATATGCAAAAGTGTATTGTCTATGTTTGAACCATAAGTTATGCACGTTTTTGAAGAAAGGGGCTTTGATAAGAGCTTCGTTTTCATACATATCAAGCAAGCATTTTTTCGAAATCTATATTAGTTAATTAGTTATAAGCAAAATGAAAATAGCATTGAATCTTATGATGTTAACGCAGGTTGCGTAGTGCCCTTGAAACACTGGAGTGGCCTCTTAATTAGTACAAAAATGCGTAACCTGTAAATACTCGAAACATAAAAAAGAAGTAGGTAATATATGATTATGGTAATATATGATTCGAAAAAAAGTAGGTAATATATGATTTTTAAGCGTTACTTTCAAATTTATCGTTCATAGTAAGTACAAGAATACATTCAACGTAACAGGCCATTTTGTAAAATGTTTCCTGGCCGCTAAGACAAGAAAACTAGTTCTCTAGATAAAGTGCATGGTAACAAGGACATTTTTTTTTTGCGATAACGGCCTTCATTGAAATATATTACGAATGAAAAACAAACCTGTTCGCTGAACTAGACACGTATACATGCCTGCACTTGTTGCGGCATTAGGTCAAGTTTCTTCACGCACACGTTCACTTCTCAAACGAGCTTCTTCTAGTGAGCAGTTACCAACTTACAGAGAGAGCTTGAAACAAAGAAGGCCGATTTAAAGGTAAGAAACAGTGATTGTGCAATATAGTTTGATGTGTCGTTACAGGAATGCCTGCAATTTAAGTAATTCATGTACTGTATTTTTTTGTAAATGTAACAGAAATATTCATGTTAAATGACAGAAATTTGCAAATTTGTATATTTACACAAATAATGTATCACTCTAAAATAATTTTTGCGGTACTACTTTCCCGGGCATTTATGATTTCCGTTGTTCCATAACCTCAAATATTTAAAGATATTTGCAAAACGTTCCCTGACCAACTTTTCCAGTACTATCTGAACACATTAATAAGCTTAATAAAACCAGATAAATTCCAATTATTGAATATTTTATTATCTTTTAAATGGTTTAATAAAACAATGTTTGGCTGAAAAAGAAATTTAAAGATAATATATCATTTGCCAATTTTCGTAAGAATTCCTTGGTGTTATCCCGAAAAAACGTTTTTATAAATGCAAAAATAACCATAGCTTTGTGTTGTACAAAGTTACATACATTTATTGTAGCATTAAAAACTATTTCATGGCAACTGGTTTCCAAATGAATCTTTTGTAAAAAATGAAACTAAGCTCGATTTAAGAGTTTTTATCTCTTGTTAATCGCCTTTGAAGATGACTGCATAAACGCAAGCCGAATCTTCAGGCACACGTGGCGGCAGCCCATAAGTATTTAGTGACTCTGGTTGTGAAATCCTGTGATATAATTTGATTTACGGTTAGGACTGAGTCTTAAATAACCATTTCTTATAGCGACAGTAACAATAAACTTTGAACCGTAAACACCAGCAGCACAATAATACGTCCTGGCGGTCAAAGAATCCTGTCGCCAAATTCTGAAAGCAAGAGGCATCATTGCAAAAGGAACCATTGCAGTCTAATAAAAATAACTTTCTTTTGAAACATTACATGGTTAATTTATGAAATGGCATGTAAAGCGTGAAAAGAAAATGTTTTGTTTAATACGTACCTTTTATGATTTGAACCTAGAAGCAGCTGATAAAAATTTGTAGAACCAGAGTCTCGGAAATATTTTGCAAAAATGTAAAAATGCTGAATAAACAATTTTCTTACGACGACTGCCACGGCTAACCAACGAATCAGTACTGAGTTGTGACTACTGGAATCAAAAGTATATACCAAATCATAGTTTTTTTTTTAATTGTAACCACGTAAGTTTACAAAGTTCTCTAAAATTTTGCGGCCCTTTTTTTGTCAAAGATAATTTATTATTGCGTTTCTACATCCCTTGCTGTGATTGGTTCTTACAAAGTTTTACAAACAAATTAATTTAGACTTTAAGTATATCCCTGCAAATTTCGTGACAATTGCAACCATTGATCGATTAGGGGCGTCTTAAATAAATATTGTTATATGTATATGTCAAATTATTTCTGTTTTCAGATGAAAATGAATTTTTCTGCTACTGTGCTTCTTGCTGCCGTCATAATTTTACTGACGTGGCTTGTTTCTATGGTCATTAATTGGCTACGCTTTGTAAGGAGAGTCAACGACATACCTGGTCCTAGAGGATATTTTAAATTAAGATTCTCTTCCATTCCCAAAGATCGTAAGTACATGAACATTTTTCTTAATTATTTATCTTAATGTTTTATTATGGTACAAGGATAAAGGTAGTTTGAACACAAGTAGTATATAAATGTTCCTCCTATGCCATGCTTATAGGGTGTGGTGCCTGTGGTGCTGCCCTCCATCTTGGATTGTGACATCACGGTGGCCATCTTGGCTGACCTTGAATTTAGACCTTGACCTTGACCCCGGAGAAACTTCTTGGATCCGCCATCTTTAAATTGAGTTCCCTGCTCACTAATGCTGCACTTTTCGTTACGCACAAAATCTTAGATGTGTATGACCACCTCGTGTTAATTTTCGTTACGGCAACCATCTTGGAATATATATAGAACGCTGCAATTTTCGAGAGCGGACAAGTAGTTGTGTTCCCGTATTTCATTTTAAATGTGTATTTATAGAACCTCCTTGACTAGGCGGGCCACTTAAGAATGTTCTTTAGTTCTGTTGTAAAAATAAACACAATGACTTTTCATCTTGCAATTACAAGGGTGGTATTGTATATGTGGTGACAAAATTGTTTTTGCACGGCATTAAATGTAAATATTGTTTTCAGTACTGTCTACCACTAGCTCTAGTGACACGTAGTACACACGGCCTCTGCTAGAGATTGCTGCCGCCATTTTATTTTCAATATATATTACTAGGAGCGCTATTGTTGTGTAGTACACATCGTTTTCTATGAAGCGTTACCACCATATTATTATAATTTTTACCCGATAAAGTGCAAGAATAATTTATTATTACTGTTGCCACCACCATCCTGACATTTGGCCACCATATTAGTGTGTAAAAGGGGTTCCGAGCCCTGGCTTCTGGCTGTGGCGCCGTGAGCCGTGGAGCCTGCCGATTGCTCTGACATCACGGCGGCCATCTTGGACTCAAAAATTCCTCAAAATACCTCAAAAATGACTCAAAAATTCTCGTTTTGAGTAAAAATTTTCCCGTTTTCGATGGAAAAATTCCCGTTTCGAGGGAAAATTTCTCGTTTTAGTACTTAAAAATACTAGCGGCTAGAAATGTCCATATTGAGGCATCCATGTATACAGCCTCCGATAAGCCTCTGACGTCATCATGGATTATGACGTCACCTTTGCAATTTACGTTACGGCTGCCATCTTGAAAACCTTTATTTATTATCCGATTTTATTGAAAAAAGTTGAAAATGCACCGGAAAATTAACTTATTAGAATACTGATTGATTCGATCGATTCCCGTAAAACCAAAAAAAAATAATAATAATAAATGGTTGTCTGTAAAGTCGGTTTACGGACGATAGTTTAACGTGACAACGTTTTGACAAAACATTGATGAAATTATTGCATACTTTTATGAATAAAATTGAATAATTTTTATTGAATTATCACTGTTTTGTATGGTTACAAAGAAGGAGTGAAATGAAATCTACAATTTAATTGATAAATTTACTTTTATTTGCACTCATTAATTCAAATATGTTTATTACTTTAACGAAGAGATTATTTTAACTATAACTTGTATACATGTTTGCTATTTAACTTCTTCCAATATGTGTTATTCTGTTAAGGATAGGACGATGATAGGAAAAGTAGGAAACGAACGGGAGTGTTTCAAGTTTAATGTGCCTCGAAAAAGTCAAATCGATGGTTGTTCCAATCGAGTGGAAGATAGATAGATGCGGCGCAAGCGTACAATCAGCGTAACGGGACAATGTGCGTAACGGGACACTTTTTCGTGCGTGCAGACCGCGTTCATCGATTTATTAGACGTTGTCACGTCAAAAAAACAGATTCTGCTAGCTTGTGAACTTCACAATGTTGTGCAAAGTTAAAGTTCTAGTACAAGCCAGAATTTTTGCTCGCTGGGTCTCTATTAGGGCCGGGTCCTCGGTCCCGATGGCACCCAATTCGCCTGGCAGCGCTAGGTTACGGCCTTGCAGCAGCTCGGGCAGAGAGTGGCCCGTGACCACATTGGTCCTGCGCCGGATACCATATAGGAGAGTGGGGAGGTGGACATCCCACGGTATGGTCCTCATCTAGGCAGATTCTTATTTTAGTCTTAATGTCTTGATTGCGCCTTTCTGTGGGATTTGCCTGTGGATGGTAGGTGGGGGTGGTTTGGTGTTTGACCACCCACCACCTACATGACGCCCACCAGTGACGGCCCGTGTCTGTCAGGAGTACTCTGGGAAATCCATACCTTGGGAACACTTCCCGTTCCCACAGTGCAGCTACCGTTCCCGCCTTGACGTTCGCCAATGACAATGCCTCTGTCCATCGTGTAAATAAATCAGTAATTACCACGATTAACCACTTTTCCCTGGTGGTACGAGGATAGGGGCCCATGATAGGTATCAAGTGCTATATTGTGGAATAATGTGTCTGACTGCCTGGGCACCTGCTGTTCCACACTGTCAGGTCTGTGTGCCTTGCACTGCAAGATTGCATACAGTGTATGATATCACTCCTGAAATAAAATATACAACTGTTTGCTTTATTCTCACCATTTTTTTTCTTTTTAGTTGAAAATAATTGGGGAATACCGATATGTATTACACGTTGACATCACCGATATTGCTCAATTTTTCCCCAAAATACTTTCCTCTACCTAAATTCGTTATCGATTGTATTATTACTGCGGTCTACCATGAGGTCACGGTGCTTGAATTATTCCTCAATAGCGAGCTTATTTAACTACAACAAAATTTCCAATAATTATGAAATGCCAACTGGTCCATATTAGGTAGGTTTCGAAATAGTATAAATTGAGGAAAGGACCTATAAACTTAATAATTAGCACATATACCCTTGATATAATCACAATGAGCTATACAAGCAATCAGCACATACACCCTCGACAAAATCACCCTGTGGGGAAACAATAGTGGAAACTCTGGAGAAGCCGCTCGTCGGGACGCCAAGGAAAGACGTCTCAAAGCGCAAGAGCGCGCAAAAGATGAAGAGAGGCCCAGACAAGAATGGGAGCGCGAGGAGAGGAAGCATCAGCAAGAAGAACAGCGGTGAGTTGAGGAGCGCGTGAGGCAGTATGCAGCAGCTTTGCGCGAGCAGACATCGTGGCGCGGAACACATACCCGGCCAAACTAATGCATCCTTGTCGTATGTAATAATGTGTAAAAGTATTTGTTCTCAAAAATAAATGCTTGTTCCTCATACATATCCATTTTATTTCAAAGTGCATGTTAGCTTAACAACGAATGCCAAGCTCGCGTGTACCTCCTTACAAATGTCACGACACACTGGTTTCCTTCATGATACTGGATATTCAGGTAGTTAGCCTAATAATTATAATAATATATTGTACTAGTTCTATCCTCTAAGATGTTGTACAAGCTGCATCTTATGTATAGACAACCGTGGCCACTACACCTCCTAACACGATGGTAGGCGCACCATGACATGCTATGCTGCGATAGGTAGGTACGGTGCACGTTACATAGAGTTTATGTAAGGTATCTGTCATACTATAGTCTAAACATTACAGGAAAAATAAAAAGTAAACATAATTAGAATAATGTTTTATTACATCATTATAGTCTAACCAAACCTGTTAGCAATACAATGACACATCTTAAGTATAAGTGAGGTGTATAAGTGTATTAAACACACACATATGTCCCAGTAGTTGTGTATGTTTACTCAACAGTTTTGATTTTCGTTTTGAAACACACGCCGCCAGTTAGTACCGTTCCGAGCCCACTCTAGCCAATATTCTGCAGTCGCCATCTTGCCGATTAAATAATAAAAGCCTGTTACTGGCCCGTGCACTTCGCCTACGCATTTTAATTTTTTTATTTTTTGCCCTCGTCGGGTTCTAACCGAGGACTCCGAGCTCCGTGCCGTAAATGTATGTTTTTAAATAGTATTTATTAAAATTTTATTAATTAATTTTTTTTTAATTTTTAAAATTTTTTCACTAAAATCGGATAATAAATAAAGGTTTTGAAGATGGCGGCCGTAACGTAAATTTCAACGGTGACGTCATAATCCAAGGTGGTGATCATTATATCCTTATTCCTAAAAATGGCTTATCGGAGGCTTTAGACATGGATGCTTAAGCCATTTTTAGGATTTTGAGTTCTTTCTAAGGCAAAATGACTTTTAGGGATTTTCGAAATCGGCCAGTGTGGCCAGGGAGGGACAATCTAAGACGTATAATTAATATACACCAGTCCACGATGAGCACCTAATTTATTGATACAAGGCCCTGTACATGGGGCTGTCCCAACCTTGCCTGCGACAGTCTGGTTGGCGCGCGGCGACACGAGGGTTTATCCCCTGACCGGGTACTCGGCGTTACGCTCTGGCTAACCTGCACCGTACTATGTCCGGTAGTTCAGAGGCACCCGGAAAGGTGGCGCGACACTAACACACTATGCCACATGCTACTGTATGTAGACCTAAATGCCCCGCAAGATATTATATGCACTGTAGAGGCTACTACTCCTCGCCACATAAAATAACAAGTTAAAATTCGGAAACTGACTCCTAGCTGCCACTATGCCTGCGTTGCGATGCACTTACTCCTGGTTGGCTCACAGCTCAGCGACCGTCTCGAGGCACGACTCATCTCGTGACGCAATCACTCCTCGTGCCATCCTGGAAACGACTAACACCCCGTCGCCCGCCGCAACGGCTCATCCCTTCCCCTCCCCCACGTACCGCGCCAGCCCCTTACGTGTCGCTGATGGGTGTGACGTATTCACCCAGTGAACATGATAAGAACAAAACATAAGCACTTCAAATGATAGAATTAAATATTTACAATAAAATAATGTTAATAAATATTTACAAGATTTGTCGTGCTGTAACACAGTATCCAGTCTTTACGTATTTTACCGTTGATTCCCCTGGCGTGCGCGAATCTCTCGTGCCCCCCCCCCCCCCTCCCCCCCCCCCCAGCCGCTCTGCACAATTCAGCGCACACACGACACAGGGCAGGAGAAGGCGTTTGCGTGGCATAACGGATTGTGAGAGCTGGGTCGACACTTGGGTCGACGTCAAGTGGCTTAAATTACACGGTGACAATCCGCCATAAGCAGAACCTTACAATTAGTAAGCCATGGACCCCATCTTGTATTATGATCTAACTGTCGCACTTTTCGTTATGGTCGCCACCCTGAAGATCCGTTTTTTATGTTAGAAACTCGGGAAAAATGTTTAAATTTTGAATAAATAATTAATAAAAACTTAGATAAAAACTTTCCGGCATCTGGGATTGTTACATCACCACGGCCTTCATATTGATTGAAAAAATTAATTGAAAAATATTTGTAATTTATAAAAAAATTATTGAGTATAATTTTAATAAAATTTATAAATAAAGACAAATACAAAATAAGGTCCTCGGCTCTAACCCAGCGAGGGGGGAAAAATGACGATGGATTCTTCCTCCACGGAAGCAAACGACAGACTGAACTCCCACCACCAATGCCAAGGTAGATATATCGCCAGCTATAGTGACGTCACGTCCACCAGCTTGTTTTCATCTGCTGGAGGCCACCACATTATTTTTTTATGCTAGAGGATGCAGCTGCCATAGTAGTTTAATTTTCACCCTATAAAGTACAGTAATTATTTATTGCCAAAACGCCCGCCTTTTGTCGAATATCTTGGCTGACAACTTACAAATCTTTCTTTATAAAGCTAGAAATTAGGGAAAAATTCCGAAATTCATAAAAAAATCACTCATTAATAAACCAATAGAATATATCGAATCAAATTCTTAGTTCAATACTTGACCAATACAAAAACATATTTTTGTAAAAAGTATTAATTTCAATAAATTTTGTCAAACGTCCTTAAAGAAGCTTTAATTAATCTATTAACAGCATCCCGTAAGCTGAAGATGTCTTACATCTTAGAAATGTATCATTATTAAGCAAGAATTTTGGAAAGAATCTAAATGACATCAAAAAATCCCTCATTAATTTACTGTTTTAAATTCGACAAAATATTGTCCTTGCTTCGATCCTTGGTCAATGCTAAAAAATACAAAATTTAATTAAATATCCCTTCCATTTGTCATACATGTGGCAGGTTAAAAAACACTTCTTTATACAAACTAAAATTTATTAAATAAATTCAACTCTACTACAGATACACTTGTAAAAGTTAGCAATAAAAAAACATTTATTTCGGCATTTGCTTGAATTGGTTGAGTCTCAGCTCTAAACGGTTTACTGGAGACAGAAACCACCCAAATCCTTTACCTACAAAGTCTTTTTCTACACGATAGAGTTTTTCGATACTGTGTTTAACAGACTCCTTCACATCGCCGGAATTGTAAATGGGAGTATTAACTGCATTGAACGCACACTTGTTCAATTTGTCCTCGACGGAAATGGTTTGCCATTTACACAGTAAAGTCACAATTTTTGTTTAAAATAACCGTTCGTTGCTTCTGCTTGAAATCATAAAGTACAATACGAATGTATTTTGACTCACTAAATGTATTTAGATATTAATAGTTCTTCCATATTCCAAGAAATGAAAATTTCACCAAATGGTATCCGTGATCATTTGCCTGTAATGCATCAAGCACAGTCTTAGGCTTAGATTCATGTACAGGCCTCAGCGCATTTCGTTGATAGCCGTCGGTTTTTGTGCTTGTACGCAAACGAGCCTCCAATCTAAAGCGAGAAGTGAAATGTCTGCAGGTAGTTCATCAATAAGCACACGGAATTCACCTTTAAATTTTTTTTTCGCATGCCGTCGTAAACTGTCAATATGTATAAACCAAACATGGCACTCATCGCAGCGAAACTTCGTACGAGAAGGATTCTTTACACATATGCTCTTTTTTTGTGTTGGTGCATCATGGGGAAATGAAAACGACATTTCACAGTAGCTGCAAGGATGCCTAGTTGATGAATACGACCCATTCTGACCCGAACCGGTTACTGATGTTGCTGCAGTGGTACCATTCATAGTCTACAATCAAACACATCAATCAATAGCAGTTGTATCGAAACTCTCATTTCTGCAGTTCAGTAGGACCTTTGCATATCTATAAGTGTCTTTTAAACTTATATTTTCTAGCAAATTGCTTGCTAGATTGTGAACAGAAAAACTATTTGCGAGGAGGATTCTTAGAACAATCTCACTCTTTATGTCATCCTGCATTAATGATTTTCGAAAATATATTGTTACAGTAACGACATTGATGTTGATGGATTTTGACGAATCACAAGCCATGAAAGTCTCCATTGAGGGTGAAACGTCTTTCATCGTGGTTTCCTCTGCAGCCAACCAAGCAGGAATTAAAGTATCTTCTGCTGGTGGAACCAAACCAGTTGAAGTCTTTGCTATTATTGTCGGTGAAGATGATAATCATTCAATTGATATGTACAACCTCGCTGACGAGATCTCTGCAGACGATGGTACAGCTTGCATCAAGTTCTTTGTAGTTAACTTCAACGATACCAACATGATCTTCTTCGCCAGGTCGTCGCTGCTGAAAGGCTTCCCATAGACGATGGTTAAATTTTAATTGAGTTCGCTGTTAAAGATGGTAAATATGCCAACATGATATCACAAAATAGGTAATTACGTGACATTTTTATCAAATGAGACGAATTAGGTGATTCTTAGACCGTCGTGGCAAGAAACAAACTGAAAGTACTTTCTTCTGGGACTTGGTTATATTCACACGCCCGATGTATTAATAAACTTATTAAAACATGAACCATATACTGTAATACACGAGTCAAAACAACATTCAAAAAAGGAAGCCACTCAAAAAACGAAGCACATTTGGAAGCAAATTCGACAAACAAATGGGCACTAATAAACACCCAGGACACGAAGTATAAACACAATAACGCACACAGGACACACAATTTACACACAATACACGCAATGAACACGCAATGTACACACAATTACACACTGGACATTTGTTGTACACACATTACACACAGAACACAATGTACACACAATTACACATACTGACCAGCAATGTTCACGCAATGCACACAATTAACAGGCAATTCACTGATATCATGAGCAGGAAAATAGACAGTTTTTACTTCGAAGTGTTCTGCAAGAATAACTTCCAACCGCACAGACACATTGTGTGATGACATTTTATTAATGTATCACACAGCAGGAATTTTACTTCACTTAAACACAGTGAAATATATATTATTATATATTGTAGTGACCATTTACAATGTCAAGGTTTTCTTGTAAAATCAGTATAATTTTAAGGAACATACCTTTTAAATAGAATCTAAAAATTTGTTTTAATGTTTCAATCAATGTGGTTAAAGTAAAAATATTTGGGAATTATTTCGTGAAAAGTCACATTTTATTTTAATTATATAAAAAATGTATTATAATTTTCATTTAATCCTTTTACCATATATGTTTTACTAACTAAACTGCCCGTTATATCCTTTATTTAAGTAATGTATTGTAAACCACTAACAGGTTAAGCAATAGAATAAAGAAGAGCAAAAAAAATGTTTTACAGGTTCTTTTGAAGCGTTATACAGACAAGGAAAGAAGTATGCCCCTATTTCCCGAATATGGTTCGGATTTACTGCTTTGGTACAGCTTACAAGACCGGAGCATGCAGCCGTGAGTTATGATCAAAAGGTCTTTTATATTAGTTTGTGTAGTTTCAATTTGTGGAAGCCTCCAAATCTGCTAAGGTAACATTTGTTCTCAATGACAAGTAATTAAAAATAATAATTCATTAAGAATTATATATTAATAATAATTTGTTTACTTACATTTTTTATAAGCTATCATTACAAACTGAAAAAAAATTATTATCTTTATATTGATAGTTAACGTTAAAGACTAAGAAGTTTTTTATTCTGATTACAATTCAGTAGACCTATTTGGAAAACTAAAGCATAAAATATAAATATGACTCATAATGTTTTCATTGGAAGACATTTTACTAAGTTTCTTATAACATTTTCATAATATAATCTATCGTAAACATATCTCTTAAATACGTTTCTATTTTTCACTAATGAATTCCTATAAATTTTATTTATTCTTATTAAAAAGGGACACCAGAATATCAAATATATATAATTTCTACAATTAAATTTATATTATTAAAAGTTTTAACAAGAATATTAGTTATATTATGTTAAAAAAATATATTTTCTTTTTTTAATGATATCCTTGTAACTCACAATTTATAATTTTCAAAATATTTTCAGATATTTTGTTCTAAAATTCATAACAGACAAATTTTATGAAAGTCATTCAACTCCAAGGGGTTAAAATAAAAACTTCGTTTGTACAATGCATATTTTTTAAGTAGTAGTAACTTAAATAGATTTGGTGTTTTTTAATAAATTCCAAAAATTACTTTTATAATTAAAACTGTATTATTTTTATGGATATCTTAAAAATATATGTGTAATTCGTAGTTTCAAAATCAATAAATTACTAATTTTGATCAATTTATAACAACCGTGTCATTTTTTTGAATAACTGACAAATATGGTTAGTTAAAATTTATGTTCAAAACAGGCAATTTTTGTTTTTAAAATAAACTATGCATTAAGCTTTATTAAATGCTTTATGTCTTTAATAAATTGTTTAATTCATATTTTTGAAAGTTGTGTTTTCCCAAAAGTTATGTTTATTAAAAACTATTAAACAAAGCTTATGATCGCAACCAAACTAATAGAGAACTTATATTTTTTATATTTTAGGTAATCCTCAGTTCCAAGAAATTTATTAATAAACCTAAGTATTACACACTCATGTGTGAATTTATTGGAAACGGATTAGTTACATCTGCAGGTAAGAATAAATTATCTAAAAAATAATTATAATTTTCTGTAATATTTCAGTAATTAAAAGTCAACTTTTTATTATCAGAGAATAGGTTTTTAAATTGATTTTAATTCCTAAACTATATTATTACCATCTTTGGAGAAGCGTTTAAATATAGAAGCATGTTAATAACATTGTGCCTAGGCTTAAAAAATAATGAACATTTACGACATTAAAATAATGAATTCAAGTTAAAAAAGTTTAAAAAATGTTAAATCGTTCAAATCTTAAAACAAATCTTTTATGAATCAAATTTTATATAAATCCATATTAGAATAACTATAACCAAAGTTGAATAGATAAAATATTGATAGAAATTTTTTAAAAACAAAAACATCAAAAATTAACTAAAATTAAAAAAACTATTACAACTTAAAATAAATAAATATACTACAGCAGGTAAGGTTTAAAAATTAAACTAACATAATGACAAACTACTAATTGTATAAACAATTTTCTCAATAATTATTTACTTATTATATAAAATTAAATTAAATCAATTTTAATGGAAATTTTTTTAGTTTACTAAGCACACATTAACTGAAACTCCCTAAAACGGTTTTAATACTTTAAAATGTTAGAAAGGTTGCTACATGTTTAAGAATAAAAATTATATTTACCCAAGAATTTCAGTAAGTTAATTCTTGAATAAAATGAGAGTTAATTATATACCTAATTGAACTTAAAAATATAGAACATCTAAGCTATAAAAACTCTAAAGAACAAAACTTATATATATATTTATATATTCTCTTATAAAACTATTCTTTTTAATTTTTTATATATTTTAAATTACAATGAAAAGAATACACAAGTGAGAGTATAGCACTACAGAGTTTCGAAATTTAATGCACTTGTCTTCTTTCATAATCTATTGCCATTCTCCTCATTACCCAAGCTCATATAGGATGAACAATTAGGTCTGAATTTAACATAATGAATTTTTTCTGGGGTATTTTCCAAATGTTTTCTAGTACAACTACAATAAATTTCCGTTAATGACCAGAAATGTCTAACCTTAAAAATTGCGTAGAAGACAGTTCGTGATAGCCAATAATCAATGAACGCTTGAATGCTTTTGCTGTAAACTCTGATATGATAAGAGAGCAGTGATGTCTTTACTGGGTGGGAGAAACGGGAGTACCCTAATAAAACCCACAGGCTCAAGCCAAAGGCCACCACGTTTGCCACTTGCGAAAAATACATGTCTGTGACTCCCGCCGGTAACCTAACGAAAGAAAAAACAGCAAAAAAAAGTCCATCTCGGATGACGTTTACTTTTGACATTCATCTCGGCGGCCATCTTAGATAACCTTGACTCCAAACGGCATCTTAATTCGGACATCACAGTCGCCATTTTGTTTGCCATGTGACGGAGAGCATCATATTGGATATGTAATGCCTGCCATTATGTTTTCGTCTGCCGGAGGTAAGCATGTTGGATTGTGACGAATCAGTCGCGGCCTTGGATTCTGACATAACTGATTATTGTTAAATTAAATTTATTGGCGAATATGCAAAAACTTATATGTGAATGCATTTTTAAACAACATTTATTTTAAGTGACACGTTCTTGCAATTATTCATGCAAATTGATAAGTTTGATTTAAAACTATTTTGTGAACAAACGCCATTGTTCGTTTCCACTGTAGGCCTACATCTAGAAAATCCTCAATATCGGAATAAAAAGATAAATACCAAACTTAACACACAACCAAAAACATTAAATGTTAAATTCTTAGCACAGACAATTCCGTTGAAAGAATTTATTTGGGAAAATATCACAGCATATAGACAGAGAGAAAAAACAGACAAAACATCGAAGGGGCCGTGGTGATAGAGAGATCAGAGACGATTCAATTGCGTGCGTGAAAAACAACAAATTGGTTTTCTTCCGAGCTTTCCCTTTCATCTCATCATTGAAATCCGTGACGGCCCCATGATTCTCTCATCCGTCACGAATGACTTCGGTGCCTAACAATCACTGATCAAGTCTTGTTGTACAGGGACGCAGTGGGAGTCTCAAAGAACACTGATCACGCCAGCTTTCCACATAAAGGTCATTGAGTCGCACCAGGAGGTATTTGTGAGAGGAAGCGAACTACTCATGACAAAACTTCAGCAGCATGCTAGAAAAGACGAATTTAATATGATGCCCTACCTCATGAATTTCGCATTTGACGTAATATGTGGTAAGTATAGAAAAATATTTTATATTTCAGACAATCTTAGAGTTATTTCTTAACGGTTAACTGAGGTTTACAAAATAGCGATAACATCTACAAAGTTAGTTTATTGTATAAAATAAATGCTGCTGTGACCTCCAGAACAAATTTGGTCAGTATACAACCTACTAAATATTTACTGTTGACAAAATGATTTTTTTATGTCACCGTGGTTACATATTAATACCAGAAGCATGTTGTTAAGTCTATATAATTATTTTTCTGTTATCCCAAGCATTTGGTTGGGTGTCTTTTTTCAAAAACATTGTTGCAACCATAAAAAAAAAGATTTTCTTGTTATATTTTTTATAATAAATATGCTTTATTTTAAATATTTATTATACTAAGCTATGTACTATCACACAAACAGGAACTAACACAAAAATAGTAATAATATTTATAATTTTTCTCTAAATATACGTCCGCAAATTTCATTCCTCCATTAAAAAAAATTAAATGCCTCATTTTTAATAGTCTTCCCAAGATGAAAAGCCAATTTACAACACATATAGGAAAAGAGAACGTTCGTAAAATATTACGAGGCTTTTACTTACAAAAAGTATATTTAACGAAACATTGCATTAACGAATAATAAAACAGATAGTATGATGGTATAAAATAAATCTTTTCTATGAATTCTGCGAAAAAACGATTGTGTTTTAAAAGAAATTATGAAAAAAAATTTAAGACTTTTGAATATATATTTGATTTATTTTTGGATTGTTTGTTTTTGTCTGTTGGTTTGTCTGTTACTGTCTTCGTCTGTTCGTTTGATTGTTCTGGTATCACTCGAACACTATTGAATTGTTTTAAATTAAACTTTTTTTGTTAGCAAGGCGTTCGGCTATCTTGAACAGTAGGCTATATATACAATAATTAAATTATAACCTAAATGGTATAAAGATTTTAACTATGATGTTATAAAAATATTTTTCCAAATCGTATTATGTGTAAAGTATAAAAATAAGTGTGGATAGCAAACATACAATGTACATTTTCTAATAATCACCCCCTAATAAATATTAAAGGAATAAGTTGGATATCAAGGAAATCTCTTGACATTATGCAAATATTCCGAAAGTTTTATTGGCAGTACTATGTATTTTAAACTATGTTTATGGAACATAATTTTGCTTAATTCACTTAACATGGCCAACTTATGATATGACTTAACACCAAGAGTTAGGGAATTCTACATTTATGTCGAAATTATAATACACGGACTTCTTCAAATTAACTTAATCGTAAACACATTTGTGTTAAATACTTTATCTGTGGCTTTAGTAATAATTTTAACTATGTTTTTATTGTGTTTTGTATGATCTACTTTTTCTGTGCAATAAATTACCAGCCAAATATTATTTTTTTTCACAGGAGCTGCTATTGGTGTGAATCTACAAGAACGGGAAGAATTTTATTCGGAGTTGTTGACAGCTGCCAATGAGTAATTAACAGAGAATTATTATTTACAAAAAAATACTGATAATTAGTTTCTCGACTTATAATTTTTTTTTGTTAAAATATATTCTGACATATTTTGTGGCGATATAAAACTGTTTTTAGAGTGCACAAAACTGCGCATTTGCAAGTAACAATGAAAATACTAGTTAACTAGTAATCACCCATAGAAAATGTACATTATCAAATACGTAACAAATTTGTCATCACAGTAATATTCTGGACAGCATTTTTTAAACAAAATACTCCTTTGAGACATTTAATATTTTCTTTATGATATATATATGTATGTGTGTGTTGTTTGACAATTACTTTGTAATAGTTTTAAGTCAAAAACACTTATTTTAAATATTATGTATCTTTTTCGACTAAATCTTAATTTTTACAAACTTTTTTTTTAACGTGGCAGGTTATCCAACGATGCAACGTATTTAAATAAAAGTTAAAGTTATTTAATATATATTGATTTCGTTTGTAGATTTATATGTTGCAAGTGCAATAATTCAATGGAATTACGATAATTTGTCGTAAAAGTTAGTAAATCGAACCATGGTAAAGCCAATTTTTAGAAATGTTTCCTTCCAACAAATTTTTTTTATAGTAACTAAACAATATTTATTAAGAAAATGAACCATTTAAATCTTAAAAACTAATTTTATTATGCTTTAAGCAGTCTTGACGCGCCTATTTCATTCCATTGCAGACATTATTATGTCATCCTCCATATTATATAATTAAAAAAAATAGATATTTAAGATCAATCTTTCAGTTTTTTTCACATTTTTAAAATAATTACAGTTTCTTAAAATTTACAACACAGGAATAAACTATCTTAGCTTACTTGGATAAGTAGTTATGCTTAGCCTTAGTAAGAAAAAACCCACCAAATTATAAACCCTAAAACGTATCCCATGGGATATTTTTATATACTATTTATTCACAGTAACTTGTCATTCGCTGAAGTGAGATCAGAGTTATAATTCATTTTCAATTACTTTGAAGCCGACTTGACTACAACTGACAAAGTCAAAAGCAGGGAGAGGGTTTTTACATTAAAACCCGACAGTGGGAAGCTGATGCTTTAGCAAAAAATATATAAAGCTTTAGAAAATTACAATTCTATTCATAATAAAATGCCTCTAGAGCGGAAATGCAACATGACATAAATAATTACAGTTTATAGCAGTTCATAATTATCATTGGGGCAAATCATAATGCGCTTCCGCGGGACGCAAAATAAATACAATCATTCACACAGTTAAAACAAAGTATGCAAGAGTAAAGCGGACATGGTGGCGAAGCGCTGTAAGTAGCAGAACAAGTAATATGGGCTGCTAGGCGAAAAAGCTGAAGACAGAATCAAGAAAGAACTTATAATGTGGCTTGACAAGAAGTGTCCAATGCCATCGTGGCATGCCCATATACAACCGCAGAAATGTTACAAAATGCTACGGGCAGTACTCAACGTGAGCAAGGGAAACCCAAAACAAATGACCTGAAGGGTCCAAACATTGGTGGCAATTACATTAGATTACATTACATTACATGGCAGCAATAAAAAATGAAGGCGCGGCCACAACGCGCAAGCAAGAATAATACTTAAATACTTAAATACAGACGTTAAGTTTCACAGCCGAGTACATACCGGAACGCAGAGCCACCGCCGCAGTGATTGCCTTCGAGTCCAGAGACCGTGAACGACTGCAAGGAATACGCTAGGAGCCAGGCATTATATAGGCCGGGAAGACACTCGACAGAGAGCGCTGGCGAGGCGGCGGGAATGAGAGGAAGAGGGGGGTAGTAAGGGGAGGTTGGTGAGGGAGGATAAATGTGGAGAGGGGAGGGGAAAGGATGGAAAGGAATTCTGTACAGTGCCGAAAAACGGAGCAACTGCTTCAACTTACATACTTACATACTTTTCACTACACATCCGATTTTTTGAACCCGATAAAATTAAACTATGTAAACCTTATCAGAGTGGCAGAGTACACTATAATTTCACTAAAAAAGTTTTCTTTTTCTTGGAAAGTTCTGCGTGTGCGCCTCCGTGTATTGGACGCTTCAGATGAATCACGATGTTGCACCCAACAATAATCAATTAGCATATTCACGTTCCACCTACCTTGATACCTACGTTCCATCTTATTGATGTCTTGATGAAACTGTTTGCCTTGTTCTTCAATTACGTTCCTCAAGTTTTCTGGAAAATAGTTAACATGCGAGTGTAAGGAGTTAACACTTGGACTCATCCAGCAACCTTGTTGTTCAAACGCATGCAACATGTTTTCCACGATACTTCTATAGTTCGGATCCTTCATTTTACCGAGGAACTTTTCTACAACCTCCTTGAAACTATTCCAGGCTCCCTTCTTCTTCTCATCCATGGTCAGAACAAATTTTGCATTTGCGAAAAGTTTTCTGATGTCTGGACTTACAAATATCCATTCTTTCAGCTTGGCGTCACTTAAACCAGGAAACACGGAGCATAAGTACTTGAAACATGCACCTGCTTGATTGAGAGACTTTACGAATTGTTTCATCAACCCAAGCTTTATTTTATGAGAAGGTAGCATGATTTTGTCAGAAGGAACCAAACTGTCTCTAATGACAGTTTTTTTCGCCTGGCAACAGAGGATCTCTTTATTTAATTTTTTTAGTGGGAATTTCTGTCACGGCTATCCCATAAGCACAAAAAACATGGAAACTTTGTGTACCCATATTGTTGACCTAACAGCATGGTGATTACTTTCAAGTCTCCACAGATTAGCCACTTATGCTCATTATAAAAAATTATTTTTATAAGTAATGTGAAAGTGTCATATTTTTCTTATAATGTACCGAATGGCTAACTGGAAGTGAGGCATATGTATTGCCATTTGAATAAAACGGCCATCAGACTTCTCTGCAAAGAGTCAGTGAATAACCGTCATTGATTCGAGTCATATTGTAGACCAAATTGGCCCATCAGTCCAGAAATGTCTTTACAGTACACAAGATTCTCATCCTGTGCAAAGTAAGGCCAAAAAACTGTTTCGCGATGTTGATACCATGAAAAATATGTGCCTTAATGTAACAATATTTTTGTTTTTAAGGCGGTAGCCAAGCAACTGAGCACTATCTTTCAAAAGTACAAGATCTCGCTCTATTTAGTTCAACTCCTTTTGTGAAAAATAGCTGCTGTTCGTTATCTGAGCTGTCTGATTCTAAATCACTGTTTGATTCATACTTTTCCACTTTGGAAGCTTCTCCCTTCTGTTTCCCAATCAAGGCTGTCCAAGTCATCAGGGGCATGAGGAACTGTAAATCCCGGACTGTGTGGTACTGGACGACTAGCAGATTCAAGATTAGGGTAGTTACTGAGCGTCTGGTTTTTGGAATTATAACCTTGAACATCACAGGTACAAAAGTAACAGTCATCCCCATGGATTTTTTGCTCCCCCAACATCATTAAGATAACAAATCTAAACGATTTTTTTTCTAGTTTGTACCACAAGTGCAGGTTTTCTACGCAGCTATGGCACACATTATCTTGATCACCTATTCTTAACCCGAAATATACATAATATAACTTCTTGACGAAATCGTTTATATTTCGTTGGTATTTATTGATTCTGTACTCACCACAGTTAAAACAGAAGTAGTCTGGACTGGTAAAACAATGACAATGAGACATCTTTGACAATCACAATTCGAAACGCACAAATTTTTGTAACTACTTGCACGCAACTATGTGTATTCACTTCACTAACACAACTCGTCTGGCTGACTGCGAGAATTAGCAGCCACATTGGCTCCAAAGTCCAGATATAGCAAGTTTAAACCGGTTTAGCTTCCAACAATGACTAATGAAGTTAAACAAGAAGTACCTTCCTGTCTGTACAGGTTGTGCCTGGCGCTTCATGCCTGCACCACCCACTGGGGGAGAGTAATGCAATATAGAAAACGTTTACGGAAAACCAAACACTAGCAGTTACAAGTATTAAAACTACATTTTTTTATAATTATTTATTTATATATCTTCATTCATTTTATTTAGCAGAGTTTACATAAAAAAATACACTACTCGTTACAAATCTACGACATACATCATATTATTGTTTTTATTTAAGTTTGTTTATGCATTTATTTAATTATTTATAAACTTATTTATCATATAACTTATCGATTAAATTAATTATAATTATAAACAAACACAATATGTTACTAGTGTAATTTATTCATGTATGTATGCATGTATGACTACACACCTGCTATTATGTTATATGGTTTTGAAAAAAAACTCTACTTGATGGAAAAAATGGACTTCATTTTCTGTTTCAGCACCCCCAAAAACTGAAACACAAGCCACTATCATAAAAACAAATTTCAAAAAAAATATTTGTAGTCCTGTGTTATCTTCAGATAAGTATAGAAATAAAGCGGAATAGAAACACACTTACACACACTCTGTTTATGTATACTTACTTTTGACGCATCTTTTCCATTGCGATCCACAAAAGACACCAAACAGTTGTACATTTGGCAGTATATCTGGAAAATGGACAACAAGTGTATTTCAATCCAGAGAACGCAGCGGACAGAGCAGCATGTCCACCGTCGACAGCATTGAGAAGCTTCTTCTCGGTTTTTCAAGCAGACGCTTTTGTTCGCTTTTTGCTGTATGCTGAAATGCCATGCTACTTCACATGGAACGCTTCATCGAAATCGTTTCAGCATCGGAAAAAAGGAACACAAGTTGAAGGACATCCAATTGTACTTGCCTCAGACGCTCTGGGTCGCATTTACACTGTGCATCCAAATAATTACGAATGTTTTCTATCTTCGATGGTTTTTGGTAGATGTTCGTGGTCCGAGGTCGTTTCAACCACTTAGAACCATTATTGGGCATTGGTGTGCGATTAAACCGTGAGGTGGGTCAACTCTTACATCAGAACGATTCGCTTTGGGATAATATGCTCAAATATTCTGTCTTATATTCATCACAGCATAATATAACATTGTTTGCGTTTATCATATCTACATGCTTCCCTTTGAATCCGAACGATTTGTGGATCAAAAATAAGGTCAACATGTCTGCAGTTGTTTTGCATCGTGTTCATCGCCAAACTTTAAATCCGACATTGAAATTGACTGCAGAAATTCACAATGAGACATTGATCATGACTGAAGACATATGTTTATTAATGGCGAATAAATGGTTGTCGTATTTGGGCCTGACATAACCATATTGTCTAATGCACGATGGATTTAACCCACATGTTACAAAGGTAACAACAATACGACACTGAAGAATTAGCCGAAGCAGTTCGTACAAATGTTTCGCGAATAAATCATAAACAACAGAATGTGTACAACTCCTTGATAGAAGCTGTGAACAATGGAACTGGTGGAATTTACTTCCTGGATGCTCCCGGAGTGACTGTAAAAAGATTCTTAATTTCATTGCTTTTGGAGAGGATTCTATCGTAGAATGATGTTTTCCTAGCATTGGTTTCGTCTGGAATAGCAGCGACTTGGTTAGAAGGTGGACGAACTGCACATTCTGCCTTGAAATTGCCACTATACATGCAAATCATTGAGACACCAGCTGGAAACATTGCCAAAATTAGCGCAATTGCGAAGATTCTACAGATCTGGAAATTGTTCATTTGGGACGAATGCACGATGTCCCACAAGAGGTCACTGGAAACGCTGGACAGAACGTTGAAAGATATTCGTGACATTTAAAACCTTTTTGGTGTAGCAATGATTCTGTTGGCAGGTGATTTTAATCAGACTCTTTTAGTTATTGCACTATCAACAGTAGCTGCCGAACTAAATTTTTGGCGGCATGTGAAGCCATCATGATTGACGAGTGTTTTTGCAACAAGATAGAAATGCAGATGTGTTCGAAGCAATTGTTGCACATTAGTGATGGTAAAATCGCAGTTGACTTCTCGACCGGATTAATCACATTGCACAATGATTTCTGTCAGTTGAACGAATCAAAGGAGGATCTCATTCGGTATGTTTATTTCCAAATGTTGCATAGAACGTGAAAAACCATAATTGGCTGAGCGCACAAGACATATTGGCTGCGAAAAACAAAGATGTGGATGATCTCAATGCATCCATTCAAAATTTTATTCCGAGACATTCGTTTTCCTTCAAATCGTTTCACACAGTTATCAACCAGCATCAGGTAGTCAACTATCCCACAGAATTTTTGAATACGCTGGAATTGCCTGGATTACAACCTCTCAATTTGGAATTGAAAGTCGGCTCAGTCATCATCATGTTGCGTAACATCAATCAACCTCGACTATGTAATTGACGTGATTGGCTGTGAAAAAATCTTATGAACAACGTCATCGAGGTGACGATTATTAAGGGAAAGTACAAAGGAGAGGATGTTTTGATTCCTGGCATCCCTATGATTCTAACGTACTTGACATTCCATTATAAACCGCTGCAATTCCCCGTGTGTCTGGCCTTTATGATGACCATCGAAAAATCACAAGGTCAGTCATTGGAAGTTTGCGGAATTAACTTCGGAATTTCCGTGTTTAGCGTATTGACAACTGTATGTTCCGTGTTCGGAATGTCGATACGAATAAAATAAAAATACTTGAATTGCGAAAAGAAAGATTGTGAATACACATACATACATGCATGAGTGATGACATTACTAACTTTAAGAAAAAAAATGTCGACCGAGTATTTTAAGGGGAGTTGATGACCGAACTTTACTCACATAAGCTATTCTTTATTCCCCTTCAAATGCTTCATGTATACCACTTTTGACTTAAATTGAAATTAATTACAAATTATTCATCTTGAGTACCGTATACACAATGATAACTCCATCATTAAAAACCAAGAAAACATATAACACTTTTATTCACATAATATTTTATTTAAATTGTTTGCATACAATCTTTAACTGTAAACTCACAACTTCCAAAACAGATCCTACCTGCCAAAAATAAGCAAATATATAAATAAAAATTATATATAAGCAAAAATCCTGAAAATACTCATCTGTCCACCAAATTTTTAACCCACTTTGTGCGAAAACATTAGATGTTATACTAAATCTACATACAGTTGTAAAACAATCCCCCATTTGAAAGAATAACTAAACTGAAATAAAGCACTGTATTCACTCCTTTCTTACTTTTAAGTTAGAATCAATAAATTATTGCAAAAATCAACTACCGTCTGTGAGGTGTCTACTAAGTGTCTATGAGATGTCCATGAGGATACTGGGGAGTCTATGAGGTGACTTTGAGGAGTCTAAGAAGTCTATGAGATATCTATGAGGATTCTAAGGAGTCTATGAGGTGTCTATAAGATGTATATTAGGAGTCTATCAGGAGTATATGAGGTGTCTATGAGGAGTTTGTGAATTGTATATGAGGTGTTTATGAGTCAATGAGGATTCTATAGGATGTCTTTAAAGAATATATTAGGTGTATATGAGGAGTATGAAGAGTTCATAAAGAGTCTGTGAGACAATGAAAACATAAGTGTAATTATTTTGCCCCTGCCATACTAATTTTTAGAACAAGCATATGCAATGTCTTGAAACAATTGTAAAAATAAATTCACGAAATTTTACAATTATTCACATCACGAAAAAAGCACATGTCTGAAAAATAAATTTCTCTATGAACTAGTATGCGATAAGTGTAATAAAACACATATACAGAGTGCGCAGCTTCGGGATAAAAATTACAATTTTAAAGAGAAAAAACTTCTAAAGACAAAAGCTTGTTTACGAAAAATCACACACGAAATTACCAATAAGTTGATTATCCAACCTCCACTAATAATATCAAAAACTCGGCTGAAACAACTCAAGAAATCTGCTCAAGATATCCAAATTGTATCTGTTATGTAAATATCGGGTACCACCCAGGTAGAGGGGGAAAGAACAAAAGAAAAAAATGATTAATGGCTGACAGGGCGTGGAGGAGGTAATGGTGAGGAGGAGTGGGGATGGTGGATAAATTATCGGGGTGGGGGAGGGGTTACAGAGATTAATTACCTAATTTGCATATCCTTTGTTGGTCCAGTATTCCTACGCTCACTCTACTCATGATATGATCAAATTCGTCAAGATCATTATTACCACAGACGCTTGAGTTTTTACCATTTTAAGAAATGTAAGCATCCTTTAGGATGTTTAGTTGTTTTTAGATGAAAACACTTTGAGAAATTTAGTCTTTTAAATATTTGATGGGCAATTTTCCCTCGAAAATCTAAGAACTCTTAGGGCTATTATATTTAAGATTTGTTTAAATGTTTAAGTTAAAATATTTCTTGAAAACTTGAAAGTTTGAGTCATTTTGGAAAATTTTCAGTCAATTTACGAGAAATGTGAAAATTTTGAAGGTCGAGGTCAAAGTCCAAGTTCATCCATAATGGCGGTCGTGTAGTAACAATCTAATATGGTGGGCATCGGCTCCAACTTCACACCCTGCACCCTGGTGCCAGATGCCCTTTCTTTTTATATACTATTTACCATGTTTTCCATCAACACATGTACGTGTAGGGCCGGCGTGAAGAAATTAATAATTAAATCCACCAACTGAAAGACTTTTCTTCCAAATTCACAGTCACATAACATTGTAACTAAACTTACGCTTGTCTGGTTCAAATAAAGCTTTGAAATAAGGCTCTCATTAAATGCATTACAAAAATATTTTTGAGGCGGTTTTGATGTTATGGATCGATAGAAAACGAACCTAATCTGCAATAAAAGTAAAATTTCTGAACACACATTTAAGCTTGTTTGATTCTGACCTATACGTGGAACTCCGACAAAATTTCATGTTTAAATTCAATAGATGCTGTCCAGGAGAAAAAAAAATGCAAAATATGTATTTCAATAATTATTTATTTTCTTATTAATTTTTTTTTTAGTAATCTAAACATTTTTTTAGTTAATAATGATTTTTTTTAACAGGTTGAACGACTTAACGTTTAAACGTTCTCTGCCTACGTGGCAGTCTTGGAACATCCTTTTCAAACTCTCTGCTGATGGAAGGAGATTCCAGCGGAACATTGACATGTTTAACGCATTTTTCGATAAAGTAAGGCATGATACAGATAATTGACTTTGTGAATTTGCAATAATTCTTTTTCTTTGTCTATTGATGGCTGACAAATTAACCATATGAAGGATATTGCAGCTCATCCAGCGCAAAACGTAGAAGGAGAATTCGAACGATCACAATACAGAAAACAGTAATTTTGAAATCCTGATTATACTCATTTTGATATAAGAAATATTCCTCTTATTTGTAACAATATTATTTATGATTGCGTGTAAATACTTCCATATTTATGGTTTGCTCAAAGTGTTCATTTAAAGTTTCTTGTCAAAATAAATAATTTTTTATTGTAGCTGTTTATATTTTTATGCACAAACTAACTTAATTACACTTCCTATCTAAGCTCGGTCATCCAGATATTTGTTAGAATACGCATGGCTGGCATGTAAGTTAAAAGAATGAATATAAATCATATATTGTTTTAAGTTAAATTTTTTAATACTTTAAATTATAATATAACGAAAACAAGTTGTTATGGAAATGATTATGCTGTCATTATTTTAAAAGGTATGAAAATGTTTGCAGGCTATTCGTGAAATGAAGTCGGAATTAAGTTGCAATAACATCAGCAACACCGAAAACGACATTTTCCGTAGTAAGTTAGAGTTCATAATTAATAATAATATAATATAGTCATATCCACATTATACAAATCCAGCACTAATATTACTTGTTTAATTCATAGATAATACGAAGAATGTGGCACTGCAAAGTTTACTCCTGCAGAATGAAGGCATGTTATCCGACAAAGAAATAAGGGATCATGTGAAAACAACCATAATAGCGGTATGGTATTAAACACAATTATATAAACATATATTTTTATAAGAATTTTTTATTATAAATGAAATACTGATTGTATATTACGAAACTATTTGGAACGTATTAAAAATAATTTCGCAACTATTACTATACTGAAAGAACATTTCAATCTTAGAAAAGTTTTTGCATTATGTTTTACACATATTATTCTGCATCTACGATGTCAAATGCTTGTATAGACGCCACTTAGATTTTTTTAATGATAGGCGTAACATTAATAATCAGGGTCATATCATTGCTCCGATAAACTCATTTAAATTGTTTAAGCATTGCAGACTAATTGGATTTTGTGAGATAGAAGCAAACGTACTGGGCAATACCATTATTTTGATATGTTAAAAGTTTTACACAATACAAATTACTTATGTTATTTTAGTCTGTGTGAAATGTGGTATTGATTCTTTTTTTCACTATTCGACATACACGTCTTTATACTAAATCTGTAAAGAATAATGTAAGAAATTATTTAATATTCACTCTATTTTCTTTCTTTTCTTTCGAAGCATATCCACAAAAATATTTATAAAGTTATTACTGTTGCTAAATTTACTTCAGCGTAATCTTAGGTATAAAAGGAATCAGTTTGTTTCGCTTACAACGTAATGAATGACTATTACTGGCTCATAAATTTTTACTTAATCAGAAAAATAAAAGTTTTTTTATATTGCTATTACATTTGTATTTTTCTAATTTAAGTAATTCTTTTTTAGGGTTATGAAACAACATTGGCCTCTTTAAGTTGGACGCTATTCCTTCTTGGCAAACACAAGGATGTACAGGTAAAATATTTTTATTTTCATCCAACTAAACTAAGTTACCATTGTATAGTTATATAGTTTAAGTTTGTACACATTTTTGTTAAAGGCCGGAACAATATATGTGAAGGTAATTAACTTTAACATAAGTTATAAAAGCCTTTAACATGTACCACTGGAAAACATTATTGCTTTAAATCTGTTAAAATTGAGCTGAACTTTTCCAAACTGTGGTAATAAAATTTGAATAAATAATTTCGTGGGCCACAATAGCCTATAAAGCCATAGAAATCTAACATATAACATATACACAAAAAAGTAAAATGTTTTAATTCTTACTATTTCGTTCTTTGAATGGATCTTACAATGTGAAGATTGATTTAAGATGGAGTTTTGGATAGACGCCATTGCTGATAACACTGTATGAAATAAAAAGTCTCAATAAGGGATCAATAAGTGTAATCAGAAATGGCATACATCAAAATCAACACATTAATTTAATAACTATGTTGTTACTTATACATTACATAAATAAAGTATGAAAAACAAGTAATACATATATTTAATGTCTGAAAAAACACAACTTTAAAAAACTAATTGAAATAAAGAAAGGAGAAAATAATCTTGATCAGTTTAAAATCTCCATTAATATTCCTGCCTACTGTTCCTGGAAAAACAGCAATTAAAATTGTTTCACAAACACCCCCCTTCCCACCTAACTTTTCACCTCTTCAACAAACTGCACACCCATCTCGTTTCTGACTAGAAATCACTCCATGGAACATTTGTTCTACTCCAAATGATTAATAAAAAAATTGGTTGTCTGTAAGTCGATTTACGGACGATTGTTTAACGTGACAACGTCATAACAAAACATTGATGAAATGATTGATCCAGAAGAAAAGAAAATATCATATTCGGCCTGAGACTGAGCCGTAATAGGTTTTTGCAACCAAACCAGTTAGGCATTAAAAATATTATATTCTTTGAGGAAGAAAGTTTTTGTTTAATTTTTCTATCTTTTGTATGATAAAATCTACTTCTGCATACTTTTATGAATAAAATTGAATCATTTTTATTGAATTATCACTATTTTGTATGGATACAAAGGAGTGAAATGAAATGTAAAATTTAATTAATAAATTTACTGTTATTTGCATTTATTAATTCATATATATATATATATTACTTTTGAAATGTTGCGTGCCCCGTATTTATTTTTACAAGTACAAAAAAAATTTCTCAGCTGCCGGGATACGAACAGATAATCTTTGCATTGGATTAGATTTAGATTTATATTGATTTTTATTCAACAAATAAATACACATTACAAACGAACATTACAGCAAATAAAGGAGCACGCTCCAGCTAACTCAGCTCTTTCGTGCTTAAAGAAATACACATTACAATAAAACACAACACTATCGTACAAAATATCACCACTAAAAGTTCTAGGAAAAAGTACAAAAAACCCAGAGTACAGCAAACAAAAATGGAACAGAATATAACAAAAGACGAACCGAAATAACTTAAAGAATCAGGGAGGGTCGGAAAGAAAAGTTAAAAAAAAAAACATGCCACCTTCTTGCTTCCAGATGGAAAATGTAATAAACAGTGAGGGAGAGGCACCCAATGTGGGCATTTAATGCAAAACATATACAACAAAGCACTTAATAAGCACAAGGCAAGAACAAAAACACACCGTAGCAGTACATAAACAAAAATTCATGCACGGGCATGATACACAGCACAAACCATGCACGGGCATGAAATACGACACAAACCATGCACGGGCATGGAACACTGCACAGACCATGCACGGGCATGGAACACAGCACAAGCCAAGCATGGGCATGTAACACTACACAAACTATGCATGGGCATGGGACACAGCACAAGAATGTCCACTACACTAGGGGGGATCTCGAAGCGCAAAGTCCTTGATACGACGATGCACGTGCGGGCCGAACACGTCGTAGGCGCCGATTCCAGCGATGACGGGGTTGGTGTGGCGAGCAGAACGCATGAAGAACCGGGTCGCAATGCGGTGGATAAGCTCGGAAGGCGACAGGACACCGGCGAGGTAGTAGAGCTGAGCGACGGCAGTGGACAGCGGCAGGCCCAGGACCGTTCGGAGACCGAGGTGATAGCCAGTCAGGATGGGCCGCCGACAGGAGACCGATGCGTACGCCCAGACGGCAGCCCCATACAGTAAGATCGGAAGAACCAGTGACTGCCATAGACGGACACGCAGCTCTTCCGCCAGGGGACAAGCGGGGATCAAAACGGGACGCACAGAATGCAAGGCAGTCCGGGCCTTGGCAGACATGACTCGAATATGTGAGTGCCAGGTGAGGGTAGAGTCGAGCATGACACCCAGATACCGCACCACTGGTCGCCAAAACAAAGTGCGGCCCAGAAGAACAAGGGGCGCAGGTGGGCGCTTGCGGCGCTTTGTCAGAAACATCAAGGCGGTCTTCTCGGGGTTGGGACGAACACCCCATCGCTTAAAGTAAGTACTTATCGTCCGAAGGGAGCACTGGACGCGGGCTTGGAGGGTCAAGGCAGTTTCACCAGAGAGAAGAAGAGTGGTATCATCCGCGTACTGCAGCGTCCGGGCATTTGGCAGCAACGGAATTTCGGCCACATAGATAGAGAACAAAAGAGAGCTCAACAGGGACCCCTGAGGGACCCCAGACTCAATCGGCAGCGGCGGCGACAGAACCCCAGAGACACGGACCTGAAAGGACCAGTCGGTGAGAAAGCTGTGGAAGACCGAGATCAGCCTCTCAGGAAACTGAAAATGGCGCAACTTGCTGAGAAGAGCGGCATGGTGGACCGTGTCGAAGGCACGGGACAGATCAAGAAAGACCAGGGCGGAGTGCTGATGCGCGCAGAAACCCGCGGTGACGGAGTCCACCACTGAAGCAACAGCATGGAGAGCCGAATGTCTGCGCCGAAAGCCAAACTGAGTGTCAGGCAGGACTCCGAGCAAATCGGTGAAAAGCATCAGCCGGGACAGCAGAATCCGCTCAGCAACCTTGGACAACAGCGACAGCAGCGAAATAGGCCGGTAGGAAGAAAGCAAGGCAGGCGGAGCATCACACCGCAATACAGGCACAACCACCGCAAGCTTCCAGGGCTGAGGAAAATGGATGACAAGGAAAATGCCATTGATGATCTGCGTGAGAAAGACGAGACCTTTGGAGAGAGAGAACGAAGCAGCTGGGCAGGCAAGAGGTCAGTGCTGGCAGCCTTCCCCAACTTCAGACGACCCAAAGCCCGGGACACCTCCCGCGGAGTGGTCAGTAGGTGACGTGGAATCTCAGGCGCCTCGGCAGGGCGAAAGCGGAGAGAGCCCAGGTCAGCACCAGGGGCACCCGGGGGCACCGCCACCGGCTAGTACGTGGCGCAAAATACCTCCGACAGAGCAACAGCCTTCGCCGCAGGATCCTCCAGGGCGGCCCTGCCAGAAGTCAGCACAGGAAGATCCCTCGGGGCAGCACGTAGGCGACGAACAAACTTCCAAACTGTACCTTTCTCCAGAGTGAGCCCACGGAGTTTCTGCAGCTGCAGTTGCGCACGCCAGACATAAATTGCCCACTGTGTCCGACGGCAGCACGCGTGAAACAGGTCCAGGTCCACAGGCAGGCGGGAATGCTGCCACCGGGCGCGGGACCGATCGCGCAACCTGATCAAGTTCCGAATGTGCAGGGGGAAGGGCGCGCCGGAACGCACCCGGCGACGCCGGGGCACAGCAGCATCCGCGGCCGCAAGAATTGCCGCAGTAAAAGACGACACAGCAGCATCAAGCGCCTGGGGAGAGCGAGGCACAACAGAAAGATCGAGGCGGGATCAATAGACTCAACATCATTACCGATCCGAAAGTCCACTATCCAGTTAGCAAAAACAGAGTCCAAGATAACACTCTCCAGGGGAGGCAGGTCGCTAGCTTCACGCGGCTCCACCCCGGACGCCCGCGTGCTGTCGCGAGTGTCTGACGTGGAAGGCTCACTGGGACAAGATCGCTTCGCCTCGGGGGGAGTAGACATGGCGAGGAGGGGATAGACGGGCAGTTACGTTCAGTGGTACAAATAACGTTCTGGAAACATAAAATAAACATCATTTGTAAATATTAAAGGAAACGGTCTTGTGTATACTGAATGAAGCCCAAGCTATGTGTACATGTAAACACCGTATGCGCAATCAGAGTGAAGCGCAAGCTATGTGGACATGTTACTCTGCGCGCGACGTAAACGTGACTGAGCGCACTCCCCTCCGCACCGTGTTGTCATGACAACGAGCCTTACCCCGCACTGCAGTCGGGGAGGGGAGCCTGCCCCGCAGTCGGGGAGGGGAGTCTGCCATTAAAGTTCCCAGTCAGCAGTCGGGGACCGCGTAGAGACATGTAATACATTTAACAAAAGTATAATCAAGCGGATGAGACTTACCTCACGTAGCATGCGCGGACATCAAATGCAAGCATTCACCTCCCGCCGGCGGTATTTATGCATGCCCAGCTAAGTCAGTCCGGGTTGGACACACTTTCACCACACGTCCGTAAACATGTACGTCACACGGACGATTTCCGTCTTATGTGTGATCACATTATAAAAAAAATATTTATGTGGTTTGCAAGGTCAAGTGTGAACATATTATAAAAAATATATTTGTGTTTGTCAGGATCAAGTAAAAAGAAAAATACATCAAGAAATTTTTTTTCTCTTTTTATTAGCCCACACCCGTTGGAATAGCGTTACAAACAAAGTATTTTTTAAAACGTATTATGTTACATTACATATAAACAATTTTCACGTATAAACAATTTTTATGTATAGATATTACACTGAAATTAAAAGTTACATTAAAATCAATTTATATATAAAATATAGGATATATTATACTGAAATCAATAATACGTATAAACAATTTACGGTCGGCCTGGTAGAAATCCCACTGCGCACCCTCGGCAAAGCCTACAGGACCGACCTGGAGGCAACCAATGACAGGTAAGTGGTCAGAGTCCAGACGTTCATATGCCAAGATATGAGACAAGTCAATGCCGGGAGTGGTCAAAACCAGATCGAGAACGGAAGCACGCTGGTTCGCGCAAGCTGGAACAAAGGTGAAAGTCGCCGGCGCAAAAATACGTAACATGGCCAGGAACTCGGCAAGACGGTATAGGAGAGAGCGGCAATTCCACAAGAGAAGCGTGGAACTCATGAGGGCGAGGTAGGAGCCAAAGGAAAAACAGCAGAGAAGGAGTCGAGCACCTCAAGAAGGACACCCAGGCCAGCAAGGAGAGCCTCGCACTTGTCAGCCAAAGTGGCCGCACTGACAAAGCTGCCCAAGGCCCGCCGAAAACGCACCAGCCAAGAACACACATCCAGACGGCGAAACATATCAACGATATCGCGCAGCGAATCCAAAGTAGGAGCAGAATCGGGACCCCCAGCCGAAGCAGCTGGGGGAAGAGGCCCATCAAAGCGATGACCAGAAACAACACTGGAAAAAGATCTGCCAGGAATCTGCCATGCAGTTGAAGGTGGCGAGCGTTGCTGGGAAGCCCGCTGCGCCGAAGCTGCCTTCGCCTTTTGCCGCTCCGCCCTGGAGGTGATCATCTTCTCCCTTTCGGGACAGCCAGAGTAATTCGCCGTGTGGTCACCCTTGCAAAAACAGCAGGTAGGCTTCTCAGATGGAGGACGAGGACAGTCAGCAGAGGCGTGACCTTCCCCGCAGGGCACACAAACCACATCCTCATTGCAATTTTGCGACGTGTGCCCGATGCCCTGACAACGAAAGCATTGCACAGCCTGCCGATTCCCCCGAAACACCTCAACAAGACAGCCCACATGGCCGAGACGAGTGATCTTCAGAGCTTCATAAAGCTGACTCGCCCCCTCCAAAACCACCAAAAACAATGGGTAGGGCTCAGGAGCACGACCACCAGATGACATGCGCAACACTTGGATATGCCGAATGCCGATCTCGGTCAGACTGTCGGAAATGTCACTCACTTGAGTATCAATATGGAGGTTCCGAATAACCACCCGAGCATTCCGATCCTCCGGGCACGTCCAGGAATGAACGCGCACACCCCGAGCCCGAAGCAGCTCTATCATCTTCAAATGGTCGTCACGAGAAGCCATCTGGTAAGTCGACGAAGAAGGGTAGTGCTTAGCAACAAAACCAGATGAAAATTGATTGTCGAGAGCAGCCAAGTCCTTAATGGCAGTCGGTGTCAGCCCGCCACGACAGACAATGAGCGGGGACTTCTTGGAGCGCAAAGGAGTCTGCCCAGACTCAGGCGGCGGAGCAGCCGAGGCAGCAGAAGCAATACGGGCAGCAGACGGAAGATGACACCCGCCACGGGATACAACCTCAGATGCAGCAGCCCTCCCATGAGGCACACCGGCAGCAGTGTGAGAGGAACCAGCAGTCGGCTGAGGCAAGGCAGGAAACTGGGCAATAGCCCCACGCCGCGGACGTTGCTGCTTAGGTGGCGGCACAGCATCATCCCCGCTGGTGGAAGCTGCAGGACGCAAAGCAGATGCACCGTCCGTCCACTCATCAAGGTCAGCAGCCCAATCGTGAACCACACCATCACCAAAGGAACGCTTCCCCAGGCGACCCTCCAGCACATCCCTGGGCACCGTCTGCGAGGTGACATTGGTGGCAGATACACAAGTTCCACTATCCCCAAAGCGAAAAGTGGGTGGCGGATTCCTGAAGGCGGCAGGCACCGCAACAGATGACCGTGATACGGACGGAAAAGAGGAAGGAGGCCGAAAATCAAAACCCGGGGGGGGGGGGGGGGCGCAAAGGCCACAGACGGAAAATTCGCCCAAAGCCCACCAGGGGCTTAAATAGCGGCAGGCGAAGACAAGGTAGCAGGCGATGAAGCACCAGGCAAAACACCAAACATGGAACATGGCTGGCACGATGCGGGAAGGCCAGGCCCAGCAGATGGAAGACTTGGAACAGCAGCACCAACATGCTGAGAGCCAACAAAAGACACACTAGGAGAAGGCGCAGAAGAATCAAAAGCAACCACGCCGGCAGACGAAGCACCCGAAGGTGGCCCGGGAGGCGCCTGGCCAGCGAACTGCAACGGCGTCAAACCCGGCGACGGAAGGCCATGCCCGGGTGCAGGCGGCGAAGGAGGCGGCCCAGCTAGCGATGTAGCTGGCGGCGGTGGTGGTTGAGCAGCAGGAACAGAGACAGCAACCGGACTCGAACACGTCACCATGGTCACAGTAGAAGTCGTCAATGTGGCCTGGAGGCAGCTGGTAGAGGGGACGACACGACCCCAATCCACCAACTGCGACGGGGAACCACCACCGCGCTCGGGACTGCAAGAGGAAGAAGAAACAGAACGCTGGGATGCACTCCCAGACCGCCGCACAGTAGAGCGAGGCTCGGGACGCCGCCGCCGAGAGAGACGAGCAGGTATGGTCGGGGGGCGCCCCAACCCAGCCTCGTGCAGTGCAACAGGAGGATAATCACTTTGAGAATCATCACCAAGCCCAGAAACTGGATTAGAATCAGCCATAGCAAAAAGCACAAAATGGCAAAAAGACCAGCAAATAGGAAATAACAATCAATATAGAAAGCAAAACACAATCCCAACAACACCCAGCAAGCAAGAGAAACAAATAAACACCAAAATAAAAGTCAATTAACAGATCGCAAAAGCAGGCGACAAAAACAAACCAATAAAAACACTCGCAGAAACAAGAAACAGCAATATGGACAACGCCCAGAACAAAAACAACAGAAAAAGCAGAATAATGCAAGAGGAAAATATACTTTGACCAAGTCATCAGCAGAAAGGCCATGACAGGTGAATCAGCCATCTACCTGATCTTGAATGGAAGGTTGAACATAGAAAACCAACACATTGTTTACCTTTGGACGAACTTCGCAAAATGCTGACTGGAGGCAATTTCGCGCAGGAAAACACACACAAACACTTCCCCAAGCGCAAAAGAATACCAGGAATCCGAATTCAACCACCAAAACACCGAAAAACGTCCCGAAACAATCAAAACACCACAATAAACCTGTCGGTTTGTTGTCAGTGATGCTGATCGCTCAGCCACGAGGCCATACTTGAAAATAATTAGTTTTAGATGTTATATACATATGTATAAAAAATTTGTTCACGGTAGGGGAATAATATTATTTCGTTTTTATAACACGATTGTATAACAAATACGAATCCCAAATACACCAAACTTATTTAAAATGTGTTACAATATTTTTTAAAACATTGTGCAAAAGATCCCGGGTGTAATTTGAATTATTATGTGTAACTGTAAAACACCATTGTTGGTTCAAAACGTATTTGTATATTCAACATAACTTTTAAATAACCGTACCGATTGTGCTGAAAATCGGTGGACGATCGTTAAATAACATAATATTAATAATTCAAACGACGAAAATATGATTGAAAAGTCAAATCGATGGTTGTTCCAATCGAGTGGAAGAGCGATGCCACGCATGCGTACAATGAGCATGAAGAGAGATGCCACGCATGCGTACAATGAGCAAACAGGACACATCCGTAGTGGGACATCCGTAGTGGGACATCCGTAGTGGGACACTTTTTCGTGCGTGCAGACAGCGTTCATCGATTTATTAGACGTTGTCACGTCAAAATAGGAAAGGAAAGAGAAGACGGTAAATTTACTTGAGGTAAATAGCATAAATACGCGCAAATTTAAAACCAGCTTCAAATTGGGGACAAGAGCATTACTGATAAGTAGGGACACCTGTACTTCGCGAATACATTTCGTGTCTAGGTACATCGCAAAACACCGTAGTTTTTTTCTTGTAGTTATTGGCTGTGGTCGGCGAGAGGTGTTTTCCCGCACTTGACGGGGCCAATGGGAATGTGGATACCGTACTGCTGCACGCACACGATTCGCCATTACTCTAAGAAAAAGCTACCGTGTTTTGTGATATACCTTGACACGAAATGTATTCACGAAATACAGTCCCTACTGATAAGGATAGCCTACAGTTCACAGGGATGAAAGCCACACACACAATATGATAAGTTTCGAAGTTTATCGAAATAAATGGTCAGGTTGGGTTAGGTTTGGTCAGTCTAATAAATTATAGTGATTTTTTTTCCAGAAGGTTACGTTATCGTTACTAAAATGATAGATTGGTTATTTAAGGTAAGAGTCTTTAAAATACTGTATGACCTTGCAATATGGTGTTTTTTTTCCCCCATGAGCGATAGGTAAATTTCGGAGATCTTCTTAATTGTTCAGTTGTGGCCTCTCATCCCTGTGAACTGTAAGCTTCCCATACAATACAAGTTAGTTGACAAAATATTTGGACACAGCCAATGGCGAGGGAACGTCTTTTCATTTTTCCTAGAATAAGGGATTTCTCGGGAACTCAAGTTGAACCGAACTCAGGATGGATGAATAAGGGTTCATACACAGGTCCTTTCGAATGCGAGTTCAAAAATCAACCGAAACGTCTAGTTTTGAAGTGAATGTTTTTTTACAGCCGCTAGAGTAATGAAAGTGAGTAGGCAACGGAATTAACGTAAAAATATGTAACAAATATTTTTTGATGACGCGAGGCTGAAAAACAAGTTTTAAATTGAAATATAGTTAAAGCTGTTTACTGATGGCGGCAGCAGCGTATGATTTCGTAACTCGCCAAAAAAAATTTTTTTTTACATATTTTCTCATACTTTGCAACTCTAATTCGCAACTCTAAGTTTCGTTCCAGTGAAACATTTAGAACTGTGACAAATTGACAGAAATTTCCAACAGGGTAATGTATTGCATTGTTACTAACGCGGGAGACCAGACCGCGCACCTGGTTTGGAGCTGGCTGGCGGCCCTGTCAGGCTACAGGCGTCAGGCTCGTGTTACGTGGCCTCCACTGACGTAAGACATGCCACGTGCGCCTGGGCGGATCACAAGAGTCTGTCGCTACCCCCCATCCCACCCCCTTCCCAAGCATCGAACTGCCTCGGCACCGTTATCCATCGCTGAGCGGCCTTGGAAATTTCGTGGGCCGCCGCGTGAAGTGACGTGAGGAGGGACGCTGTTCTCGACGCTTCGGGCGTCGGGTCGGTGCGGGTTGACGCGACTGCACTCGTTGGTTCTGGAAAGACAGACCGACTGCTATTTAAGCTGCGATGCCGGCCTCCGTGGGAGTTCCAAGCGAATTCCAAGCGAAGGGAAGTGCGATGTCGGCGACGGAGTGTGGCGAGATTTCAGTGACAGAGTCCCGCGATGGAGTTCCGCGGTGAGTTCGGCGACAGGTTTTTGGCGACAGAGTTCCGCGAGGAGTGCAGCCCAGTGAGGAGTGCGGACTGTGTAACTTGACACACACTGAGCGACTTGGGAATAAACATTTTTAAGTACAATTAATTGGTGATTAAGCATTTTTATATACAATTCATTATTATTAATGTAAAAATTATTTGTCAATAAAACTGTAAAATTAAACTTAATTGGGCTATCTCTATACGAACTCAGTTTACCACCACAACATTATTATAAAATCGTAACAATATTTTAGCTATAACCACCAATTAATCCTTTTTTTTTTTATTCCACTGAGTATATGGACAGACACTAGTAAATAAATGTGTTTGTTAAAAGCATGATTACGTGTATTTCAAATAATAGATTACTCAAAAATGTTTCTATCCCTCATATTTGTGACGTTCAGTTCTAGCACGCGTCGTAACTGTTTTTATTATTTTTATGTTTGGTATTGTGTACATATTAAATAGCAACTAGCGAACCTTCTCCCCTATATTGACTTATTTTGGACAGATGAATTGTTTTATTGCCATGTCTTCCACTAGTTACGTGTGCTTTGAGAGGATTTTGACGTTTTAAACTTATACCTAAGCCTTACTCGGGAACTGAACACGATAATATTAAAATGATGAAATTTCGTTATGCGACGGAAATTGAACGAGCTGCGCACGTACCATGACGCGGAATTATAACATGTCGAATTCCAGCGCGCATGCGCTTTTTACTATGCTTACCCACAAGACGACCGCTCGTGGCGACATTACGTGAACATCGGGGTACCAAATAAATATAAATCTCCTTTAGAACAATTATTCTGGTATACTGTTTATAAACTCAATGAGTCACAAAAATATATAATCGTAAATTTTACAATACGTTATTATCCTGACTTCAAATGCGCGTCAACACCTGTCGTCCCCCCTTTTTACTCCCAATTATAAACGTTTTTGTTACGACACACGTGTTCCGTTTTTTAAGGCGTACGTTTGCCATTTCCCTTTTATTCCATTTGTTTGCACGCTGGCGTTTCGGTTAGGTACATAAGAGCCTGCACCGGCCTCAAGCCTATTTCTTTATTTCGATTTCACTTAGGTGATAGTTTAGGCTTTGGTCTAGTTTTTAATTTCATCTCATACGTTTAGTCGTTAGGCTACCATCGTCACTTCTTCTTGAGACGCACGCGTTCGGACACTGGCGGGATTGTATATATGTACAGCAAGAATATTGTGTTCGGCCCTTTGCGTAGTGGCCGTGCCTGTAATGTAGCTTTTTTAGTAGTATTATATATTGGACAGAGCTGGGACTGGTGCCGTTGCGTGGTATATAGTGGGGTAAATGACCAACCACCCTGACGTGACCAAGGCCATCTTGGTGTCAAATTTCCTGGAAATTCCTTAAAAATTACTTTAAAATTTCTCAAAATTTCCCTATCTTGAGAGAAAAATTCGCGTTTCGAGGGCAAATTTCCCATTTTCCCCCCCTCAAACATTCTGGATTGGCCAAAATTCCTCAGAGAGAGGCAACTTTCCTCAGAGAGGGGCAACATTCTTCAGAAAGGGGAAAAATTCCTCAGAAGCCCCATCAGAGGGCATGACCTTGACCTTGACCGAAAACTTGAAATCTTTAATTATCAACCGAAAATCTCAGAAAAAATTCGAAACGTATAAAAAAATTTTTTACTTGAAATTGTTTGTTATCGAATCCATATAAGTCCACGGTTTAGTTCCCGGCGAGATTAAATATGTAATATATATAAAAAATTATAATATTCTTAATTACACAAAAAATTCAATTTTATTAAAAATGTCTTACATTAGGCCTACACCCACCATCTTGAAAATTGTCCGCCATCTTGAATATATATTAAATTTATCCGATTTTAAAGGAAGAAAAATTCAATTTGATAAATAAATTTAAAAAAAGTTTTAAATAAAATTTTTGAAATTTATTAACAATATCAAAAATCCGTATGTTTTGAGATTGAAATTAAAAAAATTAAAATTATTAAAACATTATTCAATTAATTTGTGATAGTAAAATTTACGATAAGGTTCTGGGTTCGAACACGGCGAGGTCAATCGATTAAAAGACGACATTTAGATACAAGGAGACTTGGCTACGAGGCTACAACACTAAAAGAATACGAAGTTACGAGTCTACAAGACAACGAGGATACAGGACTCTGAGACTACGAGGCTCCAACTAGCTACAAAACTACGTACGAGGCTACGAAGCGACGAGACTACGAGGCTAAGTGGCAACAGGCTGCGATACTACAACTTGACAAGTTGCCTTCAAGACTTCGAGACTCCATGGCAAAAGCTACGAAACTACAAGGCTACAGGACTTTAAGACTACGAAGCTTCAATGCTACAATAATACCAGGCTCCAAGGCTACGAGTCTACAGTACTACAAAACTACGAAGCTCCAAGTCTACGCGTCTCCAAGTATCTAAGGCTATGAGACTACAAGGCTACATGAAATTAAGACTACAAGATTACGAGGCTATAAGACTGAGGCTATGAGACTATTAGGTCTTTGAGGCTCCAACTAGCTACGAGACAACGAGGCTACGAAGTTACGAGACTACAAACCTACAGGACTACAAGACTAAAAGGTTACGAAGACTACAAGTCTACAATGTTCGAACTGGCTACGTGGTTACCAGTTTACGATGCTACAAGCCTACGTGGCTACGGGACTATAGTACTATGAGTTTATAAATTTCCAACGGGCTAATAGGATAATTGGCTACGAGTCTACAAGGCTACAATAGCTCCATTCAGCTGTAAGAGTTAAATTACCTCATGCAAGTAACTTGTTGCAAGTAGTTCCGGTTCTTGTAACAGTTGACGTCATATGCCATGCTGTAAAGGCTGTCCCTCTTTCGTGTGAGATGCGGAATGCTTACTCACGATCGCAAGAGAAGGGCTTCGCTAGACACCAAGGAGAAGGAAGTTCGTCTAGTGATTCTCAGCCGTCTTCAGGCATATTATTTGACTGAATATTTTTTTTTAAATGCACTTGATAACATATTTGTAAGTGCTGATTTGAAAACATAAATACACTAATGAAATGTAACTTTGAATAAAATAGCATATCTCATTAAGTAAAATATTTTTCATGTAGGGATTTATTTCTTTGAAATAACCAGAAGCACCCGGAGAACATGATCAGAAGTCTCGCCAGGAATAACCAGAAGCGCACAGAGAAAAAATAACTCTTGTTTTCCCTAATAAATATTTGTTAATCATATATATATAAATTGAAAATGCCAAAAAATAAAAACAATTCTGGCATGTACTAGTATTCTAATCTTGCTGAACAAAAAAAAGTTAACAAGCTGGCAGTAACTGTTTTTGTAAATTTTATTTTATATTTTTTGTAATATCTTAATTTTGATTTTTTAATTTGTTTATGTGAATCACTGATCTTGAATTATAATAACGTGAGTTAGTTTTACCCGTATGCTCCTGATTATTTCTGCCATTATTTATATGGTTTTCTCCGTGTGCTCCTAATCATTCATTTTAATATTTTGTTGGTTTTCTCCGTATACTCCTGGTTGTTCCTGGTGAGACTTTTGCTCATGTTCTCCGAATGCATCTGGTTATTCCAAAAAACTCCATATCTGACGAAAAAGTTTGTACTTAATGAGATAAACAATTTTTTTTTAAAGTTACGTTTAATTAGTCAATTTCTGCTACCAAATCAGCACTTACAGTAATTTTATCAGGCAGAATTCAAACAAAAATAATATATTATCAGTCTAATACGCCTTAAATGGCCGAGAATCACTATCATGCAAGACAAATTTCCTTCTCCTTGATGTATAGCGAAGCCTTCCTTCTCCTGCAATCGTGTGTTAGCATCCCGCATCCCACATGAAAAAGCAACAGCCTGTACAACAAAGCATGTAGCGCCAACTGTTGCAAGAATCGGGACTACTTGCAACAATATATCTGCATGATATAAATTAACTTTCAGGGCTGAATGCAGTAACTGTAGCTAATTACAACCTTGTTGACTCGTATCCTCCTAGCTTCGTAGCCTTGTAACCTCGTAGCCATGTAGCCTCGTAGTCAGTTGGAGCCTTGTAGAAACGTAGTACGGTATTCCCGTAGCCATGTAGACTTTTAGCCTCGTAACCTTGTAACCAGGTAGCTAGTTGGAACCATATAGATTCGTAGCCTCGTAGCCATTTAGTCTAGTAGACCTGTAGCTTAGTAGTCTCGTAGACTTTGATACATGTAGCTTCGTAGTCTTGTAGCCCTGTAGCCTCGTAGTTCCGTAGCCTTTGTTGCCATGTATCCTCATAGCCTTGCAGCCTTGTAGTCTCATAGACTTGTACCTTCGTAGCCAAGAAGTCTGCAGCCCTGTAGTCTCGTAGACTTTTGCCATGTATCCTCGTAGTCTCTTAGCTTCGTAATCTCGTAGTCTCGTATACTCGTAGTCTCATAGTACTGTTGACTCGTAGTCTTGTACTCTTGTAGTCATGTTGCCTTGTAGTCTTGTAGCCTCATAGTCTTGTAGTTATGTAGCCAAGTCATCTTATAGCCAAATGTTACTGGAGAAGTTAGGTCTAGGAGAGCTGTAGATGATTATTTTTTGGCCAATAACTTTTGAAGCCAAAACCTGTTGGAGCCTAAGAATATTGTAGCTACTGATTTTGTAGTCAAAGACTGTTGGAGCCAGAGAGTGTTCGGCCATATTCTTTAGGAGACGAAGACTTTGGGATCCAAAAACTTTTGGAGCTAAACACTTTGAGCCAAATACCTTTGGAGCCAATGACTTTTGGAACCAAATACATTTGGAGCCAATGACTTTTAGAGTAAAACTCTGTTTGAGCCAAAAACATTTGGAGCCACTGAAATTTGCAGCCACTGACATTTGGAGCCAAAGACGTTTGGAAACGATGACTTTTGGAGCCAGTGACTATTGGAGCAAAATACTGTTAGAGACAGAACAGTTGGGTCAAATGCAGTTGTGTCAAACACAATTGCAGGAATTGTAGCCTAATGTAAATTTACGATCGCATCCTACTGATTTGACTGTTCTTGAAAATATACATCTTTTTTATTAAATGTGCATAGGCATGACTGTATTATTGTAATATACTGATGAGATCGTATCACTGTGGCGAGATCGTATCCCTTAACCGTATCCCTCCGATAGGATAGTATCCCTGCGCTGTATCCCTGAGACAAAATCGTATTCCTTGACGAGACAGTATCCTCCTGACGAGACCGTATCACTGTGGCGAGATCATTACCCTGCGATGAGATTGTATCCCTGCGTTGAGATCGTATCCACTGAGTTGAATTTTCGTTCAAAGCTGCGTCCTTTTCGCAAAATGTGTTTATTTTAATGAATGTGCTTCTAAATGTGCATCCTTTTTGATGAATGTGTTTTCTTTTTTTCAGGTGATTACATTTTTTGAATATGCTTCGACAAGTTTTACTGAGTTCATGATTGGTCTCTCCGAAGAGTTTTGGCCTCTCCAGATACTTTTAGGAAAAAATGGGAAATTGTCCCTCAATCAGGAATTTTTCCTTAAAATTAGGGAAATTTGTAGGAATTTTGAGGAAATTTAAGAAAATTTGTCACAAGATGGCCTCCGTGACGTTAAAGCGGTCAGTCATTTACCCACCACACATCACGCACCAGCACAGTCACAGCTCCTGTCAGTATATACTTATTTTGTTAAAGTTAATTTCCGCTTCTAAATTCCTTTTCTGCCACCACTTTGAAATTGTTTTGATATTTATTATTCCTTAAGTTTGATTTAGATTCTCTGTACATGCTTTCCGCCGTGTGACGGGTATCGTAGTGGTGCGTCCACGTAATAGAATTGCTTTCTAGTTAACCACTTTGCGTTTTAAAAGTGTGTTTATAAGTAGCTGTGGTTGTATTTATATTTGTTTATGTCAATATATCTTTAAATATTTATATATGTTGTCACGTCTGAACTACGCGTCCTTGATAACTCTGTTAGCGTTTAAACTTCCAAATATTGAGGATGAGGTCTCATCGGTACATGCAAATTATTATTAAATAGGGCAATTTTGTTTTTAATTTTTTTTTGCTATTATGTCTGGTTTTTACTAGCTGTAGAATCACTTTAAGCTAGGTAACGCAACATTTGTAATAAAACTTTGTTTTTTACCCCTTCATACGAAGGGATTGTATTTTGATTGTCCTAGTACATAATCATTGCTTGGTTCTGTTCAAATTGTAATAAATTTATTGTTGTGATTATGTTGAACCCAAATGCGCTGGTGTTATAAATAATAAATTCATCTCTATTTAGCGTACATTTACATACAAACATTGATGTCTGCGTTGTCCTCGCCCTGTTATTCTGTCTTTGAGTGAGGCTTCGAGGCTGCTGGGAGCGGACTTAACTCCTAGGCGGCTTCAACACTATTGTTAACCAAATATTTGCTCAGAGGTCGGGTGCGTGATTTCTGTCTTTAAAATTCATGTGTCGAAAACCGTCCCTTAAAAGTTATTTTTTTTTAATTTTCATATATAACATATTATTGCATTTTAACACCATATTTTAAGGAAATTATATTATTACTTGGTGTTTATTAAACTAATTGTTATAATTTTTACTAGATAACTCTGTCATATGTTTGATTATTTTACACTGGGTAGGCATAAAACATTTTTTATTATAATAAAAATTGATCTTCCTAGCGCAATCTATCCCATTGATTAGGAAAATGAGAATTTTTTTTATGTACATGGCTAAAAAAAAATTTTTGTTTGCATACTGTATTGTTTTATACAAATCTACAGTTTTATCCCGAGCTTGATGAAATGTTTCACACTTTATCTTTCAAACAAAAGGGAAAGTCAATGTTTTTTATAGAATTTATAAAAATCACCCTTATTCCACTTTTAACCCCTTAAAGCGGAATCATGGTACTTCCGGATAAAATTCTCCGAACTGATGAATAAAGTAAAATTAGATTTACTGTATACATCTCCTTAGAAAAAAGAGGAATCTCACTATCTACATAAGATATCTAAGAACCACATCACCTCTTACATCCGAATTGTTGTAACACTTTGATAAAGTTTTTTTTTACTTGACAAAATTTAAAATCTTCATCTAATATTAAATAGAGCAAGGAAGATAATAACCAACATAAAATGTAGAAAAAACCACCATATCTTACATTCCCACCCAAAAATATAATTTTTTATCTCATGATGAAAAGTTCAATTTTGATAAAAATTACTTTCACTATATAATTTTTAAAAAAGTGCAAAGCATGTCATTGTCACTATAATATTCTAAAAATCAAACAATCATATAATCCCATCCCTTAAAAACGGATTTTGGTTCTTGTTGATTAAATCTTTCTCACTGACAAAAATTACCTTATAATTCTATAAAAAATTCTGTCTACATAAAATGTTATAGAAAACCAACCAAGCTTACATTTACGGCCCTTAAAATATAATTTTGGCACTTCTTGATGACATTTTGAATACTTAACATTAAATAATTGTGAACATCTTATTTGTAAAATACTACTTCTATCCCCCCATGTCTCAGTAGTAAAAATTTCTTTATAAAAACTTGAATTATTGTATTCTTATAACTTCAAAAAATAAGTACCTATACATTGCGTAAGCCGGGTAAGCTTAGAATATGTATAAAAACGTATATACATTGTGCCATAAAATATATTTTTTTCTGTAACAAATGTTGTATAGTCAAAATTTGATAATTTTTGTAAATTTAATTTGAAAACTAATATAGTGTATTATGTCAAAAATAAGTATAACTTCTAACGCGCGTGATAAGACACTCGCAAAATATTTCTTTGTTTGTCCAGTTAAAGGTTTACGAGGAGCAGCAGAGCATATTCCACGGCTCTGACAAGCATGTCAGTACGGAGGATGTCAAGAAGATGAAGTACTTGAAGCAAGTGATCGAAGAAGCAGCGAGGCTCTACCCTCCCGTGCCAGTAGTCCTCCGTCAAATCGAGGAGGATGTTTCGATTGGTACTGCACAGTAGATACACTTTCTTTATGAAAAAAAAAGTGTGAGCGAGTCTATCAGTACTTGCCTGTGATGTACATCTACTCTCCTAATATCAGCCTCCAAGCCGGTTTAGGACAGCGTTAATGATTTTGGGGCTTTAGGTTCTCCCCCGGCACATTTTCCGCCATAACCCATTTAGATTGAAAACACTTCAAATCAAGAAATAATTAATACATTTTTAAAGTCTTCAAAATTTTGGATTAATAACCCCACCCCCTCTGGTGGGGAAAAAAAGTCGAACCCGGGCACATATTCCACCATAACCCGACCTCGGAAAATCTCTAAATCAAAAAGAATGTATTTTTAAAACACTTCAAATCGAAAAACCAAAGATTTTTTAATTTTATAATTGTTGGGTAATCTCTCTCTCCCCCCTCCTCCTCCCCCTCCCCCCCCCCCCCCCCCCAAGGGACTCAGTTGACACTGGGACCAATTCCCACCTTGACCCGACCCCATGGATACATAAAAAGCATTGTTAGTAACCGTAGCTCGAAGTTAGTGGCTTTCTGACCCTCTGACCATCCCCCCTTTTAACTTTAAGGTTTTAAAATATCAAAATATTGTATTGTCAGATGTTCTTTATATGTATGCATCATTGCAATACATTCGGACGTTAAAAAATTGGTAATAATTGAATGGAAAGATTTTATAACATAGTCCATTCATACATACAGGTCATGCTAATATATGCGTAGTAAAAAAAGTTAATTCAGAGACATCATAGAGTAAGAAATAGGTGGATGCGTGCCTTTCGCCTCAATACAATAAAGATTTATTTGAGCTTCGAAAACTTTGGTTCGCCCCATCCGCCATAGATGGCACATTTAGTTCCATGCAACTTCCGTTCCATTCACAAAATTACTCCCACAAAAAACTATACCGAGAACTAAGATATTACACATGTGAAAAAAAAAACATAGCTGCGTGGGCACCACAAGTAGGTAAAAATTCACAGTTAAGAGGGATATGAAATTTTCAGCGTACTTTAATACTTGAAATAACCTTAATCGTGCATTGTAAACATAGCTTTATTTACTAGAGTCTATCCATTACTTAAATAGAATCTAAGAATGAATGGGTTTATGATAGCTAAAATATGATACATAACCCTAGTAGAAAGTCTGTACATATAGTCAAAATTCTAATGATAACACCGGATCCATGCTGAGAGATGGGTCTTTAGAGTTGTGAATAACTAGTTGCGAAAGTATGCAAAAGTATGCAAAATTATGAAAAAGTATGAGAAAGTATTGTAACGAATTATTAAAACAAATGAAAAAATTCGTCGTGAGGGAAAACTACCGGGTTCGTAGATGGGTAGCCCAATTAAAGATTTTACTGCAATTTTTTATTGAATTCCAATATTTACGTCACTAACAAATAATCTTCTAAAAATGCCTAATAATTAATTACACTTAAAAATGTTGATACCCCAGTCACTCGGTTCTTACACACTGCACACCTCGCTGGGCCGCACCTCTGGCGCAACTCTCGCCGCAGCACCCCTCGTGTATCTCCTTCGCGGGACTCCTTCGCCGCACTCCGCCGTCGCCGTCGCACTTCCCTTCGCCGAGGTTCCACTCGACGCTTCGCCCGGAACTTTGCTCGGAACTCCGTCGCACGCGCGCCACTATCGCCCGGAAACTCCGCCGAAAGAAAACTCCGGACTCCACTAAACTGACTGACTGACTCCCGGAGGCCGGCGTCCTGGATTATTTATCACAGGTGCCACTTCTAGAATTCACGAGCGCAGCTGGGGCCAGTCGCGTCATTCCGCGCCGACCCGTCGGCAGAATTCTCTCGAAACACGTGTCGGCGGCTCGCGTAACTCCGCAGCTGTTAGGTACGCATATTTTAAACGTGTCAATGGTAGAACGCCGCGCGGGGAGCGGAGGGAAGGAGGTGGGAAGCTACTATCATTGTAATCTAAGAGGCGCGCGCAGCACATCTCACGTTGCAGCGGCCACGTGACGTTAGTGACCATGTGGAGCCGCCTGCCAGCTGCGCACCTGCGCGCCGCCGCCCTGCTTACGTTTCGTAATAGTAGGGTAGGTGACCCAAATATGAGACCCGGCCTTAATATGAGACCCTTGGTTATCTTGACAAGTAAGAGCTGCTACCTATCAGCTGCTCTTGGAACTACCAGCAGCCTCCATTTCCCGACCACGGATAGAGTGAGACTTTTATCTGACGCGCGCGAGATCCAGAATAACTGTTTATACGATATTCTTCATTTTGAGTTTTCGTGAGTGGCATCTTGCAGCTTTATTATCAACATAGAGGTACGTTTATATTAATTATCCATTCATACTCACTTATGAGCAATGAAGTAAGGATCCATGTGCATAAATAAGGAACTATGGCAGTTTAAAATTTCAGCCTTGTTGTTGTGTTTTGTAGCGGCCATTATAAGGTGCCTAATATGAGACCACTTACATGTCCTAATTTGAGATAGGGTCTCATATTAGGAGCAAGGGACTCATATTAGGTGATTTAGATGTAAAATAATACTGTCGCTGTAAGAACAGTAACTAATAAGTTTAATTTTATATAAAATATCTTAAAATTTTGTAATAGAACATAGTTGGATATGTAGGCCCTGCTGAGAAGGCCAGGGAAAGCCACATTCCGATCATCTGCTTACCTCCACACTCATCTCATAAGATGCAGCCGTTGGACGTAGGTTTTATGTTCCCTCTCAATACATATTATGCTCAAGAAGTAGAAGACTGGCTGCGCCAAAACCAAAATTATGTTGTTACAAACTTTACAGTGGCGAAACTTTTCAGTGCTGCATACCAAAGAGCAGCAACAATGGAAATATCTGTTAATCCTTTTAATAAAACAGGCCTGTTTCCATTTAACCGAAACATATTTCGTGATTATGAATTTGGTGCTTTCTATGAATTATTAAATGGTCAAGAAACTAAAGAAGAAAATGGAGCTCAAGTGAATTCAGATACAGCCATTTGTAGAGAAGACCAGAGCCACCCAAGAGAAACTTCGATGCAGACAGATCAGCCATATTGCAGCAGTGCAGTTAGGCCCTTTATCAAACCTGTAGATATTTCATCACTACCAAATTTTCCTTCAAAAGAAACATCAAGTAGATGTGGCAGTGCTAATGTTATCACATCATCGCCATACAAAACAAGCTTGGATGAAAATGTCGCAAGAAATAAAAAGGCTGAAGCTCGTAATAAATTGGTTCTTGGAAAACAGAAAGGAAACTAAGCTAGACCTATACAAACCATATCTCGCAACAAGGACAAATTATGGATAACTACCTCATCATTCATCGCTGTAGATTCTGAGGACTCCAGTGACGAAAATATTTCGCTACATGACAGTTCACATGAAAGTGATGGATCTGAAAATGATGATGATGCAGAATGTTTGTTATGCTGCTGCCTTTTCTCAGAGGACAAACATGGCTAGAAATGGCGGCAGTGCCGTAAGTGCTATGGGTGGGCTCATGAAGATTGCGGAGCTGATTGTACTGCAACATGTTTGTTTTGACAGTTTAATTATTTATTATTATTTACGATTTATTTTATTTTTGTTTGCTCTATGTATAATATCATTTATTTTCAGAAACGGCAATATTTGGTTATGTATGTCTATGGAAAAGTGATTCTTTGGATTTTTACCGGACTATTTGAACGAGGTATTGTTGATACCCCTCTAAGGACTAATGGACTTGAAAACTGTAAACGGTAAAATTAACGCCGTAATTTTATAATGTAAATTATTAATTTTAATATTTATGTATTTGAATTTTAAGTGAAATTTTGTTATCCGCGCAATTGTTGCGTTCGGAGTTTACGTTTTCGGTAAGAAATTAGGTAACTGAAACGGTCCTTTTGGCCAATCACGGGCCACCATTTAAAAGTGAGTCTTACTGGTTATTTTGAGGAAACTAGTAAGAAAGAGAATTCTACAATGGCCAGCTGAATGAGCGGCAACTTCGTGACGTCGGCGAATTTAAATCCTGAAAATTAGCTATCTAGCATCAGGCATCCCGGATAGTGGATGATAATTATGAACCATTAGGGAGTTCAGAACATTTAAATAGGATTTATCTAAAAAGATAAATATCATAGGAGTGATTAACGTGAGTAATAAAAGTGCCCAGATTTTTTGCGCCCTAATCTTATGCGCGAATCACGAAACTCCCGTTTTTACGTCACATCGTCGCCGAAACTTATTATAAACATTGATTTCATGAATTAAATTGACTTTATAGAGGATTTAAATAATACTTGGACATAAATTTTACGAATTTACACATTAATTAACAGACTCAGTGGTCCTATAGATGAGAGGCTCTGAGCTCTGCCGATGATTTTGAACCTATCTAGCCGAGGTAAATTGATTTAAGTTCCCTAAAAAAAAAACATTAATTAAAAACTGTGTAGTGTCAACGAACCCGAATTAAGACTTTTGAAAATATTTAAATGTGCGCAACATAACTCCTGGTAATTGAACTTTTATTGAATTACTATGATGTCACCGTTAAGTTAGGTTGTTGTTTTGGATATGAATAATAATTAAATATATTAATAAGATTGAAATCTTTTAAATCGTTTTTACATTGGAAATAAAATAATTCTATATTTAATATTCACAGTGTTGTGTTGTGTTATTTGTAATTCCACCTACTCCAGTGTGTATTTATGTATGTTCCATATCAATCAAATAACACCTAACTGTGACTTACCTTATGTCAACATTACCAGTGAAGAGTCACACAATTTAAGAAATCTAATTTATTACACAGTTTTATTCAGCCCAACGTTTAAGTGTGTGTGTGGAGCCTACTAAGCAGCACGAAAGTAGCTCTACATATTTAATTGGCTACCCTAGCGGGGCCTAAACAACTAAGAAGGTTCCCGCACATATTTATTTGGCACTCCAAGTGGGGCCTATACATATATCAACATAGCAAGTGTAGTGCGTGAGGGAAAAGTTCCCCTACATATTTATTTGGAGCCCATACGGTGGGGCCGATTTTGAGGTTAAGGGACACCTCAACAATTTTTTTGTGTAAATTCTGTACCATCCGAGTACTGTGTGCAAGTGCACTATTTGTGTAACGCATTATTTTTTTCAATTACTTCCTTGCACACCACTATGGCCGACGAACAAAACAAATACTTTCTTAGAGAAAGATCACGAAGTGTAGGGGAGGAGTATGCTACTGCACAAACCTCAAGCAGTGAGTCGAATCCTTCATCATCTGCAGGGAATTCGCCTGTAGTCACCTGTGAGGAAAGGTTAGGGCGGCTCACATCTCCCCTAATCATGGAGCAGGAAAACATAAATGACACTGTCCTACACACAATTGCACCCCAGGATAGCACTCCTACTCCACCACCAGTGACACTAGAGTCACTGATGCAGATCTTGCTGCAGACAAATGCTCAGATGAAGCAGAACGACTCTAAATTGGAAAAAAACAACACCGTTCTCACTGAAAAACTAGAGCAAAACAACACTGCTCTCACTGAAAAACTAGAGCAAAATAACATCAATCTCACGGCTGAGTTGAGGGCTGGATTGGAACAGACCAATGCTGCCATGGAACAGAACAATGCCAGCCTAAGGAATCTCGAGCACAGCATCGAGGTTAGACTCTTGCAACAACATGAGGAGATTCAGCGGATAGCCGAACAGGTCTCCCAATACAACAGCAGGGTAGATGGGTTGGAATCCCACGTCACGTCCCTGAGGAACATGATGGCCAACGAGCATCGAGGACAGGCCAACGCCAGGGAAGAGGTGCGTGAGCACATCCAGCACCTGGAGAGTAGGCTTGGTGACATCGAGGTGGCCACAGCTACGCTGAGGGACAGGTTTGAAAATCTATCTGTCCAACCGAGCCCTACAGCTGCATCAGCTGGTAGTATAGGCCAGGCCCAGGCAAGCGAGTGCCATGGACCTACTGTTCCAACACTGCCCACCACAAGCAAGCAACAGGGCGGCACCGAGTGCTACACTGAGCACCTGCCCCAGGAACCGTCACGTGTCACCCCCATCACTCATCGGCCAAGTAGCAGGACGTTTGTAAACACGTCGAGTATGGACCCTGCTACTCTGATCCACCACCCGGCCAAGCATTGGGCAGAGGCCATGCCCACGTTTTCAGGAAGGGTTACCGAGAACCCTATACGGTTCTTGAAGCGCTTTGAGGAATATGCGGCCACGTTCAATCTCAGCGAGGCTGAGGTACTAAAATGCCTCAACAGTGCGTTGAAAGGGCAGGCTTTCTACTGGTGGGAAATGCTGAGTGCAACCACCAGTAGCTACAATCACTTCCAGGCCATGTTCCGCCAGCAGTATTGGAGTCTGCGCATTCAGAGCAATCTGCGAGCCCAGCTCCATACTGAGAGGTATGACCCCAGGAAGGGCACAACGCTGGAAGCCCACCTCTCAACAATGTTTGAGAAAACTAGATACCTCGACTTGCCCATGACGGACGAGGAGTTCGTAGCGGCAATACTCACTCAGTTGCCGCTGCGCTACCAAAAGCAGTTGTCCGGCCTGACGTACCGAGACGTCACAGAGTTCAGAGAGAGGCTCCTGAACTACGACAAGCTGGAGAAAATGGACAGGACGCCAGCACCCAAGGAGGACCACGAGAGGGTACCCCAGCAGAACCGCCAGCCACCCCTGAATAACTATTGGCAAAACAGGGACAACAAGCCAAGGGACAACCGTCAGGCAGCTGTCCACACTATGACGTGGCAACCCAAGGGCAGAGAGCAAAGCTCATATGGCCGGTACGCTATGAGCCAACGCAAAGGCCCCTACAACAAGAGGAAGACCTGGTGGTCAAATACGAGGAACTATCATAGCGACGAAGAGATGTACCAGCGCAAGAGGAAGGACGACCGCAACGACAACCGCCGCCGCTCCTACTCGCCTGAAGTACGGCCTCCCAGGGAGTCCCGTGACCGACGCCCAAGATCCTCGTCTGAAGACGAGAGAGAGTACGCGAGGAAGTACCGCAAGACGGAGGAACCTCGATACCAGGGCCGGCACGAAGAAACCCGAATGCCACCCCACCATTATTCCCCCCAGACGACAGAGAATCATGGCGGCCAAGCCCATAATAGCCAGTTCTCTGGAAACAAGCAACGCTACCAGAACGCGACATTTCCACCACCATTCCAGGCGCAGCATCCAGGACATCAAGCTGCATACTACCAGAGAGGGGAAGTGAACCCGGTAGCAGCCGAGTTCAAGGCTGCAGTGTCCAGCGTCGCAGGACCAAGTAATTGGAACCACAAAGAACAACAACAACGTGTTCCAGGTGGACGTGCCAACCAGGGCACGTTAAACTAGAACGGGTTTCAGTTGGATCGCCCCGAACAGAAACCCACTATTCAGGCTCAGGGGTACAAAACGACAAATCTCCAATCTACAGCTGCATCAGTTACGATAAATTTATATGCACTGTTATGCTAAGAGAAAGTGAAAGAGACTTTCTATATAATGAAAATGATGAAAATAGGGTTCATCAAGTTTGTACAGTTTGTCCACATGTGACATTAAAAATTGAAGAATGCAACGTGGATGCATTAATTGACAGTGGCGCTGAAGTCACGTGTATCAGTGAGGAGTTGGTGAACTACCTCGAGCACCAAGGTATAATACTACCCAAGATACCAGTACCAGCACTCAAAATAATTGGAGTGACATCAAGGGCAAGCCCTATTGTAAACAGACAGGTACTGATAACAGTACACGGCCTAGGCAGACCGAAAGACATGACTGCACTAGTTGTGAAAGGCCTAGCAAAACCGCTAATAATAGGCACCGACTTTCTATCACAATTTGGTGTAGTGATAGATTTTAAACTATGTAAAATTCATTCAAATGACTGTGAAACTCCAGTCACACTCACAGGCAAGTGGCATGTGAGGGAAAGTTTTGTGGGAATATTGTACAGTGAACCTATGCACAGGCACATATACAATGCACAAGCAAGTGAGCAACTTCAGGCATCACTTGAAGACATAAGACAGTCACTACAGGAGGTGAAGAGTGTATCACCCAGTCAGCTGCAACAACTGTTTGGTGTACTGGCCAATTTTCAGTCAGTATTTTCTGACAAGCCAGGCAGAAACAGATTCTACCAAGCGAAAATTAAAATAAATGAGGAGGCACCGTACCACCGCAAATGCTATCCCATTCCGGTGAAGTACGTTCAGGAAGCCACAGCCTACCTACAACTTATGATTGATTGGAATGTAATCAGGAGAGAAGCAAGCCCCTATGCTAACCCCATAGTTTGTGTGAGTAAACGAGACGGGACAGTAAGACTGTGTCTCGATGCTAGGGAGCTCAACAAAATTACAGTCAAGGACAGGGAAAGTCCTATACAAACGGCAGAAATTTTAAGATTGTATCAAGGTGTGAAGTATCTCACAACCATGGATCTGTCGTCAGGCTATTGGCAGATACCATTAGAGCCTAATTCCTGCCAATATACATCATTTCTGTTCAGGAATCAGCAGTATGTATTTACAGTTATGCCGTTTGGACTGTGTAACGCAGTGGCTGACTTTACGAGATGTCTAGACGCAACCTTAGGACCCGAGTGTCAGGGATTTGCAAGGGCGTATGTCGATGACATATTAATAACATCATCAAATTTTGAAGAGCACATGCAGCATGTTGCCACTGTACTGCACAAATTGCAAGAGGCAGGCATGACTGTGAAAATTAGAAAATCTGTTTTCTGCAGAGAGGAATTACCCTTTTTAGGACACATCCTCACACCTGAAGGCATTAAGACAGCCCCAGACAAGCTGCAGAACATCCAAGAGTTTCCTACACCGAGGAACGTGAAACAGCTAAGAGCGTTTCTTGGAATAATTGCGTTTTACAGGATATACTCCAACCAAGTTGCACAGTGTGCAGTTCCACTGTTCAGCCTATTGAAGAAAGGTCAGGCATGGATGTGGAGTGAAGAGCACGAGCAAGCCTTCATCAGCTTGAAAAACTTGTTCCTGACTGAACACGTCATCTACCATCCAACCCAAGGGAAGGAATTTCTGTTATACACAGATGCCTCTGACACAGCCCTAGGATGTAAGCTTGCACAGGAGGAAAATGGAATTGAAAAGACTGTAGCAATGGCTAGTCGTACTCTCAACCAAGCCGAGAGAAATTACACTGTTACAGAGCGAGAGGCTCTGGCCATCATATGGGCACTCCAGAAGTACAGGGATCTGCTACTTGGAGAAACAGTGAAATTGTTAACAGATCACCAGGCGTTAACATGCCTTAAGGCAGGCAAGTTATTTGGTAGCCGCCTTACGAGATGGTTTTTGCTACTGCAGGAATATGATATTCATATACATCATATCAAGGGATCTGCCAACACCACTGCAGATTACCTAAGTCGCCTGCATGAACTGCAAGAAAGTTCACCATCTACATCAAAACGACAGAAGGAATTTTTAGTGGCACCAGTATCCACAGAAATATTTAAAACCAACCCTAAACTCCGAGATATCCTGAAGGATATAAAATGTAAACAACAGGCAGATGAGTACTGCAAAAACACCATCAACCAGCTGCAGAAGCAGTCAGCTGATAATAAAATTCACCAACATTTCTGTTTGTCAGCAGAAAATGTTTTGTTTGCCCAGTCAAGGAAGAGAGGCATTTTCGAAGATCACTGGAAACCAGTGATACCAGCTGATTTGAGGCAACCAATCACCTGGGAACTACATGTAGCCTTGGGACATGTAGGGAGCAAGAAGCTCATTGAAGCATTAAAGAGGCAAGTGTATTGGCCTAACATGTCACGCTATGTAAGTAAGGTCACAAGTGCCTGTGACCTATGTCAGAAGGTGAAACCACCTGGACAACACCTGCATGGAGAATTGCAGCCAATCATTCCAACAGCACCATTGGAATTATTATCAGTTGATTTATTTGGCCCCCTACCACAGTCAAAGGGAGGTGTTAAGTATGTTTTTGTGATGCAAGATGTTTTCACAAAATTCACCAAATTATATGCAATTGTGAACCCAACTGCAAAAGCAGTTATGCAAAAATTAAAAACTTTCGTTGAAGAAATTGGTTTACCTAAAGTGGTATTGTCAGACAGAGGTACCCAGTTTACCAGTGATTTGTGGCAAACAGGAGTCAGGAAATTAGGTGCAATACCTACAACTATCAGTGTACGACATCCACAAAGTAACCCTGTGGAGAGACTCATGAAGTCAATAGGGAGTCTGTTACGTACGCTATGCCATAACTCGCAGCAATCATGGCGAGATAAGTTGCCATATGTAGAGTGCATTATTAACCATACTGTACATGGGTCTATTGGAGTTACCCCTGGAGAAGCCATGAGCCTGAATAGATCGGCGGCGATCAACCCGAAGTATTTACCCCGATGTGAACAAACCCCTAATGAAGAAAAACTACCTACAGGAGAAGAGGTAGAAGCTCTAGTGAAGAGGAAGTTGACAGCAGAAGCTGACATCAGACGCAGGAGGAAACCAGCATCAAAATTGGCAAAATTTAAAATTGGAGACCAGGTACTGAAGAAAACAACTCCAGTAAGCAAGGCCTGGGAACATGTAACCAAGAAATTGTTTTTGTTATTTGAAGGTCCTTATGTCATCACAGACATAGTACAAGAGAATTGCTATGCACTAGCAGAGCCAGCAACAGGCCGACCAGTAGGCCGTTATAATATAACGCAGCTAAGGGAATACAAGAGCCCTACTACTATGTAAGCAGTACCGACCTAAGCTGTGAATGCCTCGTGATGGTACAAGGTGTAGTACCATAAACAGCTGAGAGCAGTCTAAGTGTAAGTTTCAGACCAAGGATCTGAACTGTACAGAGGAGTAAGTGTATGTTACTGTGATTATGTGATCTAGTACGCCATGTGAGGCGTAGTGCAGCCACTGTAATTTGTAATGTTAAGCGGAGGTGTAATTCCCGCTTGTTTCTGTGTAAAGGTGAAGTAAAATGCCACCTATGCAGATATTTACCCTGTGGTTATGCGGAAGTGTAATTCCCGCTATATTGCTGTATTTGAGGTGAAGTGAAATGCCACCCATACAGATGTTATTGTAGCCTGTGAAGCTACCTGTGTACAATGTGTATTGTATTTATGTATCAGTTGGCTTGCACAATTCCTCGTATGAGTATGAACTCAAATGTCACTAAGACATATATATACAACATTAGACTAGCCTATACCTATGTGAAGCTGTATGTACTGTGTACTAACAAACGAGAAGAAATTAAGCTTATTTAGTGTCGATGTAACTAGGTGGTATGATACCCCATCCTGCTGTGTAGACATATATAAACACTGGCATGCAAAGCATCTCTAAAAGCACATAACCCTTTGCAACTACAAGCAGAGTAATATTATGCAGGTTACCTTGATTTAATGATGATGCTGAGTAATCCAATAGGCGTCGTTATGTTGATGATGAAAAATAGAAAATCACTAAATTTTCTAATATTTATAGAAGAACTCACTAAGATTTTAAAACTTCACTATTTTATTACCATTTCTGGGATGAATTTAGGGAAAAGAATGATCTTTAGGATTGCATTCTACCCAGAATGCAGGTTAGAAAAGTATGCACTCATTTCGCATACAAATCCAATCAGATTTAGCTGAAATATTTAGTTTATTAAACTTTGGATGTCAAGGCATTGATATTTTATGAAATGAAAACACTGAAATTTGAAATCGATGATTTTTAAGAATTTATTGGGAGAAGCCCCTATACGAGAAAATTACGTCGTCTCAACACTATTCACTCGCATCACTGTCATAGTTGCTTGAATAGTATTCTTCGAATGATGTGAAGAATAGCGAAGAATGTGGATCTGAAAAACTCAGGATCTAAGCCCTTTGTCACGAGAAGTGAAGATACTCCGGCAAACAAGTGTCCACAAGCAACTTCGCCTAACAGAAGTTATAAAATTGAAGAAGCAAGAAAATTTTCTTAAAAAGAAATGAAAAAGATATTGAACATGTGATACCCTATGTTGAAAGCTATCCTGATACAGCATGTTTGTGAAACAGCTGATTTGTAAAAGGAACCTTAGCTACACTGAAGCCAGGAGCCTCAGTAGATTACAAGACTCATGTGTTACTGATAGTAACCAAGATGAGATGAAATGTGAACATTATTCAACCCAGCGAGACCGCTACGGGATGAAAACACAGTAATGGAAGATGAGAGGAGGAAGATAAAGCCTCTACAGCTGTTGAGCTGAGCACAGCAGACTGAAATTGAAAAAGTTACTAAGTTGGTAATTGTGTAAACCAACGACTTCTCTGTATAGGAGAAGATAATGTAAACAATGTGTAAAAACGCTATGAAATTTTGATTGTATAACTTGTAAACATAATGAAAGGTTAATGGTATGTTATGTAAATGTTATTATATATATATAGTTATATATAAATGTTATATTATATGATCAATTGCTAGTATGTACTATGTAAACATAACAATGAACTATTAATAGTCAGTATGTACATGATATGATATATTTTCTTGGATGAAATGTTAACAAGTGTGATGAAATGCAAATGTAAATTGCAAGCTAAATATGCTATAGTTAAATGCAAATATTTTTAATAATGAAATGTAAACATGTAAGTTACAAACATTGAGTAATGAATATAAATTATGTTAGCTATCAATATGTTATAATGAAAAGCAAAACATGTGATGTTTGATATTCAATAATGATACGCTATAATGAAATGTTGTGGTGAAATGTATGAAATCTCATGAAATGAGAACACAAACAAGCAAATGCACTGTGATGCATACTAATCAAGTACGAACTAACAATGTGATATGTTAGTAGCAAGCAAAGTACTAATATTGAATTTAATGGATATTGATAACCAGGCATTGTTATGCAAGAATTGAGATTTAATAATTAATAGTATTTATTTATTTTTTTTCTAACAATGATGTTAATAATGAGAATGTTATATGTTAAGCTAGGAATTTTAAGGCTAATTTAAGATATTTTTGTTTTAACGGTGACGTCATAGTGTTCCGCGGCAAGTACACAAGTTGTATTGCCTGCAGACACTTGTATTTGCAAGAGTACAAGTACGCACATAGTGATTAAGGTATCGATTAAGACCCGGACACCTATACTTAAGTCAGGTGCGAAGGTTACACCAGAGTGAGCTAGACGTAGTGCGGTTCGCAACGATTGTGTACCTAACAGTGATGGGAATAGACGAGTGCTTCCTTGTGGGAAGTGGTGACCGCGCCCCACGCAATCAGCACCGCAGACGCCACGACGCCGTCTCGCGCGTAGTCGTGAGGCAGGGCGGCTGGACGCCGCCACATCAGCAGTTGATGACGTCAGCTGCAGTGCCAGATGCCGTGCTGTCTGGTACAGCATCATCGCCCCACGCCAGACCCCGTCGACGCGTGGTGAACCAGGCCAGGTTTGTTGGTCGTTTTGAGGACAGGCGCCGTCTCGACGCCGCTGTCCGCTGCAGGAAGGAGGAGTCGCAGCCAGGATGCAGTCATCACCGCAGGTGGACGTTGACCCACTGCCGTGACGTGACCTGGAGAACGTCCTATTGTTGACTCACGTGTACATTGCACCCCTTCGAATCCCTTTAGTGAATCACACTCACAGTAAGTAAGTCCTCCCGAAGAAGTAGAAGACTGGCTGCGCCAAAACCAAAATTATGTTGTTACAAACTTTACAGTGGCGAAACTTTTCAGTGCTGCATACCAAAGAGCAGCAACAATGGAAATATCTGTTAATCCTTTTAATAAAACAGGCCTGTTTCCATTTAACCGAAACATATTTCGTGATTATGAATTTGGTGCTTTCTATGAATTATTAAATGGTCAAGAAACTAAAGAAGAAAATGGAGCTCAAGTGAATTCAGATACAGCCATTTGTAGAGAAGACCAGAGCCACCCAAGAGAAACTTCGATGCAGACAGATCAGCCATATTGCAGCAGTGCAGTTAGGCCCTTTATCAAACCTGTAGATATTTCATCACTACCAAATTTTCCTTCAAAAGAAACATCAAGTAGATGTGGCAGTGCTAATGTTATCACATCATCGCCATACAAAACAAGCTTGGATGAAAATGTCGCAAGAAATAAAAAGGCTGAAGCTCGTAATAAATTGGTTTTTGGAAAACAGAAAGGAAACTAAGCTAGACCTATACAAACCATATCTCGCAACAAGGACAAATTATGGATAACTACCTCATCATTCATCGCTGTAGATTCTGAGAACTCCAGTGACGAAAATATTTCGCTACATGACAGTTCACATGAAAGTGATGGATCTGAAAATGATGATGATGCAGAATGTTTGTTATGCTGCTGCCTTTTCTCAGAGGACAAACATGGCTAGAAATGGCGGCAGTGCCGTAAGTGCTATGGGTGGGCTCATGAAGATTGCGGAGCTGATCCATGTTTTGTGTGTCCTATGTGTAACAAACAAAAGTGCAAAAAGTGACTAAATGATAGCAAATATGGAATTTGGAACATAATGTAGGGGATGTTTCATATTAGGAACACGTTTTTGTTTTCAAAAAATTTCGCATTTTTTTAATTTCTTATTTTAATTCTGTGGCTTGGTTCTAAAAGGGCTAATGTCAATTTTTTACAAAAATGAGTTTTTAAGTCCAATGTGCATTTTCAAACGTGGTGCATTTTGTGCTATAATGGCCAATGTCTGTAACTTACCATGTGGCAAATACAGGTTATGATGGGGCCAAATTCACAACAATAATTAATTCTTCATTATGTGCTACAAGGGCCAATGTTGACATTGGTCTTTTGAAGCACAAAATAAGCAATGTCCAATGTCAACATTGGCCACTATAGCAATAACAGTACTGTGATATTTGGCTTAGTTTGCATGACATTGGCAATTGTGACCCCTCATATACTGATATTTACTTTATGTTTATACGCTGTTGCTGGAAATAACATGTAAACATAATCATGAAAATTAAAAATAATTAGTATGTTGGCAACATTTGACAGTTATCGATATAGATAATTGTTGAAAGCAGAATTTCAAGCTGAAAAATGACTCATGTGGTAAATGTGATCGGTATGAGTTACTTCTTAAATCCAGTAAGGATGTAATTGTTCTGGAACAAGCTGAGAAAGAAAAGAAGATACACTTGGAGCTGGCAGAATCGTCCTATGAAGAAAAAAGGAAAGACAAATTGCTAAGTGAAAGTAACAGTAACTGCGTAAAAATGTCATTTTATCTTCAGAAATGCCTCCCTACCCCACTTTTAGTGAGTGGAGTAGCATTTTATAAAAGACAACTCTGGACATTTAACTTAACAATATATGAGACAGGTCACCAGAAATCTGCTGCTACTTGTTTAATTTGGGATGAAACTATTGCAGCAAGAGGTGGACAGGAAATTTCATCCTGTTTATACAAGTATCTGCAGAGTATACCCGATGCAATTGAAGAAGTGAATATGCATAGCGATTCCTGTCCTGGCCAATATCGCAACATTTACATGGCCGTAATGTTACCGACTCATGTGAAAACTGTAAACATTCAAGGTATAACACTGATCATCAATCATAAATTCCTAAAGCCTGGCCATACTCATAAGGAAGCTGATACGATACATGCGGCAATTGAGAAAACAAAGAAAAACACAACAGTAAATGTAGAACTTCCAAGAGACCTAATTCAAATGGTACGACGACGTCCACCCATAACAGTTGTTGAACTGGAGCAGAAAGACTTTTTTAACTTCAAGGAATTGCTTAGCAATCATTATGTTCACCGGAAGGTTGATACCGAAGGAGAAAAAATTTCTTGGTTGAGAATAAAGTGGATGAGATATGATTCTTCATGTTCCGATACAATCAAGTTCAAATATTCTTTCCAAGATGATGAACAATTCAAGACACTTGATCTGTCACGAAGGCACAAGAAAAGGAATTCGCTTCCAACCATAAGTCCTATTTAAAGTATGCCATTACCACTTCCAGTAGTGATGGTAAATTATTTGAAGTCTCTCTTACCTTACATTCATCCCAACAGTCGTCAATTTTATGAGTCATTCCTGAAGGGACTCATACCATCCTTTGAGCTTACCGGTGGGTATCTCCTGGATGACAGTGAAGAAAATGAAGCAGACACTGAATAAAGTGAAAGTTAGACCTGTTTAATACGAACCAAAACCTTGCAGATACAATGGATGTGCTTATTTTGTTTGTTGTATTGTTGGGCTACAATGTAATACATGTATTTATTTATGCTTTTTACTGTGCATAATGTGAGAGAATATACATGGTGGAGAAGAATATTAATTAGTGAAATTATTCATATATTAATGTGCATTGACTGATTATGTTCAAGAATCCTCTTAAATTGATAAGAACTGAAATTATTTCATCTAATTAATATGTCTAAATAGTAGTTAAAGGTTCTAAAAATGTATTTTGTGTGCTTTTTCAAGGCCAATGTCAGCAATTTTAAACCATTTTGAACGAAATAAGGTCCAATGTCATTAATTTTTTTTGGGTTAATGTGTCTAGAGAAGTTGGACTTGGTCTACTATACTCGTCATGGACTCCAGTTTGTATTGGGGAAGTATCATAACATTGGTGTGCATAGTTTCTTTGCCATTAATATTTTAAGAATAAACCATATATTTAGAGCTTAATATCTCGGAACTGTTATTTTTGACATTGGCCCTTTTAGAACCAAGCCACAGAATTACTTTCTGTTTTAATACAAGTGCCAAATCCTATTAAGAAGAAAAAGTGTATTACATAAAATATCATCTAAGATAAATAAATATACCAATAGTGGTTTTAATAACAAAATATAAATATTTTTAAAAAGGGGTCTCATATTCGGTACACTTGCCCTATGTTATCATTTACAAAACTAAAGTATACTAAATGATACACTGCTACAGCGGTCTGTAAACGGTGAAAAGGATATTACAATTCTAAACGTATTTTCATTAAACTTAGTACAGTCGAGCAATACTCGTTACTTACGTTACAAACGTTAACTTTGTTACCAACAAATATGAGTTATCCTGTGATTTTAATATCACTCTGCCAGCTGTAAAAAAAAAAAAATTAATTGAAAAATATATACATTTATCCTATCTATGTTTGTTACAATTAAATATATTTAACATCTAACCAATGATTGCATTAAAAGATCATGTAAAACGAATGAACATGGTTAACGTTTATAGTACATCAAGTACAATATAGACGTAGAGGAGTGACGAGATCAGAAAGTTTTGACTGAATGAGTAGGTAATGTCCCCCACGGTTTTAAACTAGCGTAATAAAAATATCTGGTCTCAAAGCTGGTGATAAAAAAACCGCATCGCCTTGGTTGAATGACGAATGATCTGATCACTCCATAGTCATGGGGCTCCAAGCGGTGACCCAATGATGTAATCGTTGGAAAGTGTGTAAAAAAACAATAATACACGTGCCTTGGTGGCTTCATATATATTCAGTTAGCAGTAAGGAAATTTTTATTTGGACCACGTTAAAGATTTTCGAATAAATATTTGTAAAACTCATCTTTTAAAGTTTAAACATAGGCACCCCACGTAGAGTAAAGGATTTTTAAACAATTGTTATAAGTTTACAGATAGTGGATAAATAGAGAAGTTTTATAAAGAAAAAAAAAGGTTGTTTAAACAACCTACATCGCCAATTTTGTGCTAGGTAGGCGGACACTTTAAGTATGAAGTATTACTGGTAGAATCTTTATATTTTATGTGCTGTTAATTTGTTATTTTTAGGGGACTACGTGGTACCTGCTGGAGTCGTGGTCAACATCAACATTTACCACCTGCATCGCTGCGCCGACCAGTTTCCGGACCCAGAAATCTTCAATCCAGACAACTTTCTCCCGGAGAGGATCGATGCTAGGCATCCCTTCTCCTACTTACCTTTCAGCGCTGGTCCCCGAAACTGCATTGGTAAGACCCCTTTCACGAGTCTGCGCTCTCATGTGCTCGAACGCCGCATTTCCACCCGCGCCTTTCAACTCAAGCGTTTGCATGCTGGAGTGCGACTGGCAAATAGTTTGTCGATAGTTCCTGTCGTTTTTCATACATTCATGCAATAAACAGACTTTTTTAACCTTGAACGATTTGATTATTACCATAGATATAGATTCATTGAACTAAAGGCGCGGATAGGAATCGTTGGACTGTAGTCATTTACACCATGCTCATGGATCGCGAACAAAGCTACAACTGAGCCGTTATCTACTCTTGGCTCAGTTTACCAAACCTCACCAAGGCAAATCACGACGGAAGACTCCAGGACCTTAGGCTCAATGGCACGGCACTTTGTTGTATTGAATAAATAATGAGTAGAGAGGAAATATGCCGACTGGGAAAACTACCGAACAAAAGTTGATAACCAGTTAAGAATTTATATAGATAAGAAATTAATGATAAAAGGTTAGGTAAATGCAACATAAAATACACACTGATATCGGGTCAGCCATAACAAAACATATTTATTTAAAACACGATAAAGAGTATTAATTGAGTATTCGTACAGTCAAAACAAAAATGGGCCCCCACAAAATGATTGCTTAGTTACATATTCAAAAAAAATTATTATTACTTAGTTACATTTTCAAAAAATTATTATTTAGTTACATATTCAAAATAATTATTGTAAATTTAAGATACAGAAAGTATTAAAATATAGTTCAATAATAAAATGATTTCGAAGCCAAAGGGGTAGTTTGATGAAATATTCGATGAGATTGCAAGAAGATACGCGCGGCCGAAACAGGTTAACTACCCATGCTGCATGCTTAGGATTTAGTCGTCGAAAACTTTCCTGGGATATTTGTTGGCGGCTCCCATCGCCGTAGAACCACGGGACAAGCCCTGGGGTGCCCAGATGTTATGGGCGAAGCTTATGGATCACACCTCAGGCATGGGGCAGCGAGAGGTCGCCAACACCCGGACCGCTAAACAAGTTTTTTAACAACAAAAAATTAAACTATCCCATAAATAATTATAAAACAATGATTCCCGGGGAAAAGGCGGTAAAACTCACCTAATGCGGTAGTAAATACACAACTTTCGACATGGATGTCGATGGATACGTGACGAGCACAAAAATTTTTGATGTCTACATTATGGCTGACAAAAACAGAAAGGACAGTACTACCTTTTCCTTTCCAATATGAAGATGACCATAGATATGACAATACATAGAGATGAGAAACTTAAAATGTTACACTTTCCTGCACTTAAGTGCAATAACTCAATAATAAATCTTAACCACAATATTAATATAAACAAAAGGAAAAATTAATTTATGATGTTTAAAGTCTTTTGAAGTCCATATGTTTTTCTTTTAAATCCACAAAGCTTAACAAAGACATAAATATATTTTAACAAAAAAAAATTTTTATACAAAAACAATTATTTCTTACAAATTGATACTTAAGATAATAATAATTTCATTATACTTCAAATAAACAAAAGGTAAAAAAAAACAATTAGGTATTGCAAAAAGATTTAAATAAAAAAACGTAGCCTCCCAGTTTGCATTTAATTAACAACATATAAGCAATAATGGGCGCATGCCCACACAACAAGTGCACAACGGCACACACTCCCCCCCTCAAAGCACACCACAGCTGGCAGATGGCAATAGTGCACTAACTAAAACTATAATACCCATGACAAAGGTAACACCCAAAAATAAAGCAAAAATAACATTACACAAGATACAATTACTCCACGGTGGAGGATGATGCTAAGGGAATCAAGATAGTACCTGCAGGTATAGGAGAGGAAGAGACAGGAGGGTTGGTCGTTTGAGACCGAAACTTGAACCAAAGAGTAAGACTGAGAATAAAAATGGCAAAGCCAACCAGAGCGGATAAGGATACAGCAACAATGTTAAGGTAGGAACTGGATTCAACCTGCTGGTGAGGTTTAAGAAGATTAATCACATCATGAAATGAGGCACCGCTGGGTTGCGATATTAAAAGATTACTGATGTCTTTAACAATGGAGTTATTTAAGGTTAAATTAGTGAATGGTGCAAAAGTCAACTTACTTACATTAAAATCTACTTTAGGAATATGTATAGTAGGCAATGTTAAATTGAAAGTCAAGGATGAACTAACAGAGCCAAAAGTTCTAAAAAAAGGGCTTACAATATCACAATGTGAGGCGTTACTGATAAAACCACTACCGATTATTGGTATGGTAAACGGTGAAAGAGATTTGGTGGTAGTTCGACATAAAAAGGTAACATCAATGGATGTGTTGCTTGCAAAAATCCACAAAGAATTTGTCTTCAGGAAGAAAGGTAGTTGCAGGGAAACAATAGATTTATCACAAAATTCAAAGAAAGGTTTGCCAAGAAAAAGGTTAAATTCACAACTATTGACATGGGAATCAAAAAAAGGAAAAACAGAGGGACATAAAGTTATGCCATGTTTTTTACAACCAGACAGAACATTAGTGTCAACAGTAGCAAAAGTTTTCTGTCAGGACTAACTAACAGGACATCGTGAACCTTAAGAAACAGGTAATGGTTAAGTTTGTGAAAGAAAAATGGAAAAGCAAAAACACGGTATGACTCAAAACTACTGTCCTTATTGGCAAGAGGTATGTTAATAACAACATTCAATGAACCATTAAAAATTACTGCTTGGACCGAACTAAGACCATAAAACATATATAGATTATCAAAAGAATCTGGAGCAAACATGTGTAAGGGTAAAGAGATTAAATGTTGAACCTTTTCTAGAATGTTGATAAAAACTTTTGGTTGCAACAAAACAGAGCTTAATTTGCCATGTACACTACTTTCAATGGCTTGCCTCAAATCAGAAAGTTCAACACGTGCAGTGGATAGGGCTTCACTAATTCTAAATAAAAGGGTATTCAAATCAACTCGCCAATTCACCAACATGATTTTATCCCAAATCTCATGAATTGTATTATTAAAAAGCTTAAAAAAAGCATTGTGGCTATCAAGATAATGTTCAGCTAGATTTCTCACAAGTCTCGTGTTATTAATCACTCTTTCTTCTAAATGTTGAACAACAAACATATGGTTCACAACACTGGCCGAAATTTCATCCTGACTAAGTGATACTTCCTTGAGACGTTCTTCCAAACTAATTAAGTCATCATTGTCAAGAGTTCCAAAGACAGTTTTCAAAATTTTTCCACCGAAATTAAGCAAACCGCGTTTAGTGCGCAAATGTTTTCGAGGCAACAAAGAAGTCATTGCACTGGTCTCTGATTTATATGCATTAAAATTATCTTCAAGTTGGTGGATCACAAAAGCAAAGTTTTCATTCCATGAATCGTTTTCCATAAGGTGCACATTGTTTACTTTAATTATGTCATTTAACGCCACCTCCAATTGATTACTTTGATTTTCCAATTGTATCAAGTCAAAATTCAACACGACGGAATAGAAATTGTCTGAGAACAACAGCGGATCTTCCTTTTCAAAAATAATACCACAGTTGAGAGGGTTTACCGTAACATCGCTGAGAACCAAATAGAAGAGACACGAAAGAAGACTCCCCGCCCCGAACATGGCGAAGGTGCCCAACATCCCGGAGCAGACGGAAAAAATACACTAAAACACATAACCAAAAAAATATGTGGTCACAAACATATCGAACCAAGATCCCACATAACAACTGGAAAATATTAACCCAAAAAACAAACAAACAAAAATTTACCCTTACATGTAAATACAATAACATACTACATTATGCACCCAAACTTGTTCCCACAAAATGAGATTAAAAAAAGGAATATGTAAAAAAAATGTTGCAACAACTTAAAAAAACTAGTACCATGGTTTTTTATTTACTTATTTTTATGACTCGAGTTCAAAAGTTACAAGGGACTCAAAGACTAGGACACGTGGGTGATCAGTCCACGATCAACTGAGTCAAAGACCCAAATAACAAAACAACGCCAACAGTAGGACACAAAGTTAGGCGGCCGTTCCTAAACAATGCACACTTAAACTGAAGGCTGGGAATAATACCTTTTTAAATGGGAAATGTGAGCTCTCGTCACATAAACTCCCGTCTCAGGATTTACTAGACTAGCTGTAACAGGGGTAAGAAAGCGCTGGATCTGGTATGGACCTGACCAACGAAAAGACAATTTAGCCATTCTCTTATCAACTGCTTTGCTGGTAGGGTGTGCTTTGCACAAAACCAGATCACCTGGCCGAAAGGGATTTGCAATACGATTCTTGTTATACTTAATAAGACTTTTATCATGAGACCGCTTCAAATTCTTGAGGGCAGCTGCCCAAACTTCTTTAACACCTTGTGGATCCTGTGGTAACAAATCATTTAGACACCAAAGATTTGACAAAGGGTTATTTGGAGCAAAAGTAAACATTAAATTAAATGGTGTAGATTTATGAGATTCATGGCGGGCATAATTGAAAGCCATTTGTAGCCAAACTAAATTCTTGTCCCAACTAGACTGGTCTTTCGCATGGAAAGCAATTAATGCTGAACGGAGATTACGATTGAATCTTTCCGCATGCGAAGGCGGAGGATAGTATGGAGACAAGGTAATGCGGCGTATGCCGTGGGTGAAACACATATTCTTAAATAATTTTGATGTAAACTGAGATCCGTTGTCAGAAACAATAGTAGATGGAATACCAAAATTTTGAAAAATCTGAGTTTGAAGATCTTTGATAGTGGAAGGTGCATCAGCTTTTCGAAGTGGAATAAGCCAAACAAATTTGGAAAAGGCGTCATCACAAACTAACAACATATTATGCCCTTGCTTACTCCTTGGCAAAGGGCCAACAAAATCTATGAATAATTTCTGCATTGGCCGTTCAGCGACCTCTGATGCCAATAAACCCAAATGGGTATTTTGAGCAGGTTTGCTAAAAGCACACAAGTAACATTTCTTAACTCGTTCTGAAATTTCACTGTGCATACCTTTCCACACAAAATGTTTTCTTATAGCCTCTATAGTTTTATAAATGCCAAGGTGTCCCCCAATAGGTGAGGAATGAAAATATTCAAATACAACTGGTTTCAGAATTTTAGGTAGCACAATATGTTTCTGGTTATTTCGAATTCTTGAATACAAGATACCTTTAGATAAAAAATATGGGCCCTGGGAAATGCCGGATCTTAAACTCTTTACAATTTTCTGCAGCTCTTCATCCTCTTCCTGATGAGCCTGAATATTTTTGAAAGCTAAGGGAAAATCGGTTAAGAGTACTTTACAAGCAGCTTCATCTAGAGGTTTATCAACCTGAGTATCATTAAACATGCGTGAAAGGGTATCCGCAACTACATTCTGTGTTCCACGGATATGTTGAACTTTAAACTTTAATGAAGAAATTCTCATAACCCAACGACCAATTTTGCCTAGTTGACGTGGGTGAGCTAAAAGCCACGATAATGCTTGGTTATCGGTTTCCAACAAAAATTCTGCATGCTCTAAATAAGGTCTGAATTTATCGATACCAAAAACAACAGCCAAACATTCTAATTCATAAATTGATGATTTATTCTCCTGAAAAGTGAGTGTTCTGGATGCAAATGCAATAGGGTGTCTAACACCATCGAACTCTTGTGCCAAAACTGCGCCTATGGCTGAACTAGAAGCATCAGTTTGTAAAATAAAGGGTTTTGAAAAATCCGCCATGCGGAGGACAGGTGGACTCATAATATCCTGTTTCAAAGTTTCAAATGCCTTTTGTTGTTCCTCTCCCCATTCAAATTTCACATTCTTTTTTCGTAAGTGATTTAAAGGGACAGCCTTTTCCGCTAAATTAGGGATAAATTTTCCAAAGAACTGAATCATACCGATGAATCTGGCTATACCCTTGACATCACGGGGTGGTGGAAAATCTCTAATTGCTTTGGTACGTTCAGGGTCGATGGAAATGCCTTGAGAAGAAATTTTGTGACCTAGAAATGAAATTTCCTGAACTGCAAATTTAACCTTTTGGGGATTCACTGTTAAACCTGCCTTTTCCAAACGAGACAGTACTTCATTCAGGTGTTGGTAATGTTCCTCGAAACTTTCGGAATATACCACCAGATCATCCAAATAGTTGTAAACAAACTTAAATTTGATGTCATGAAAAAATCTGATCCAACAATCGTGTGAGAACCTGTGCGCCTGTCGCAAGACCGAAAGGAACACGAGTAAATTGGTATAAATTCCATGGTACGCAAAAACTAGTAATTGGTTTTGACTCCTGTTTCAAAGGAATTTGATGGTATGCTGAATTTAGATCAATGGTGGTAAAATATTTTGCTTTAGAAAACCAATGAAATGCCGAATGCAAATCAGGCAAAGGGACAGACTCAATTTCAATTTTTTGGTTAAGCTTACGAAAATCTACAACCATACATTGTTTGCCATTAGGTTTAGGGACCAAAAATGCGGGACTCGCATACTGTGAAGTAGATTGTTCAATGACCCCTTTATCCAACAATTGTTGTACTTCTTGTCTCAAAAGATTCATTTGGGGAGGTGCAAGACGGTAAGGTTGACTTTTGACATAACTTTTATCATTAAGTTTGATTTCGTATTCCAACAGTTTGGTAAGCCCTAATTCTGAGGTTAGAACCTTAGGAAATTGTTCACACAAATTTTTGATAGCGATACGCTGTTGATGAGGTAATTGATCCAATGGGTCATGTTCTTTATTACTGTAGCTCTCTGTACTAATTTCTGCAAGGTTATCATGTTGCTGCTTGGTGCCCACGAAGCTAATTTTAAGATTAGGTTGAAACTTAAAAAAAACACTCTTTTCTTGCATATCTAGAACAAGTCCAGATTTGGACATAAAATCTGCTCCTAGAATAAAATCTAAAATCACCTCTTTAGAAACCAAACATGGAAACATCCAGGTAAAATGTGCAATTTTCAATTTTATAGTCGCACGACAAAATATGGGTAACACATCATTAGATGCAGTGTATCACTTGAAATCACCTTTCTCCACAAACTTGACTAGGTTAGCTGCTTTTAACTTAGAAAACAAATCATATGAAATAATGGAACGTGTGGATCCTGAATCTACAAGGGCTTCTTCCTCAAAATTATTGAAACTTACTGGTATACGAGGAACAGGTGCAGGACTTAAACCCACAAAATTAGGAAGACCAAGACTACCAATATGATCTGGGTTTCGCTTATAAGGAATTTGGATTCCAAAGTTTCTTTGAAAATTCCGGGCAGATTTGATTTGACGAAATAGGTGAGCATTGTATTGAGAATTATTGGCTTGTTTAGTTTTGCAGTGGAAGCCGCTCACTTTACTTCCCTGCTTTAAGCATTTTTTTGTTTTAGTTCCCTACACTCTTTTATTACATGCCCAGGCTTCTTACAAAAATGGCAAATAGGCCCATGATAAGTTTGATTCTGATTTCTTGGTGTATTATTCTGAAATCGTGAGTTTGAGGTCCTAAATACTGCATTATGACTGGGATGCATTTCAGTACGTGGGCTAGAATAATACTTGAATTGTTTATTTCCAGGATACTGAGAAAACGACCCGTTTCTTTGATGATCCGCAAAGCGGACATTTTGGGAGTGAATGCACATCCTATCCAATTCAGAAAATGTACAAGGCTTAGTTAGAAAAACTAATCTGGACCATTCATCAGGTGTGAGCCCATCTAAAATGGTATTAATCACCTCCTGTTCACTAACTTGCAAACGAAAAATAGCAGCCGCCTCTTTTACCTCATTAACATAGGCTGCAAGATGTTCACCTGGCTTTTGTAATCTATTGTAATTATTCAACTGTAGTTGGGTCAGTAGCCTAGATGGGATGAAGAAACTAAGTATGTCTTCATGATACTGATCGAACGAAAACATTTGTGTAATGGCCAACTGTGTCCTTTCAGCCAACGGACCAAGCGTATATAACCTCTAAAATCTGAGTTTCATGTATACTATTACTTTGTTTCAGTTTGACGATAAGCTTGAGAAAATTCAAAAAGGTAGGAATATGCAGACCATCAGTGGTCGGAAAATCCTTTAACATTTTTTCTAGCGGGTGAGTCAATTTACCAAAAACATTGGGCAATGAAGTGTTATGTGTTGTCACTGGGTGTGGTACACATGATGCGTTACTAAACGTGACACGAGAATTTGAACTCGTGGGCGGTGTCACCGTGGTGTAGGTTAGGTTAGGTAGATCAACCACAGGAGGATCGGAATTCACATGAGAAGGACCTGGAATAGGTGCAGTAGTCGGATGCTGCTTAGAGGCAGCGGGCAATGCTAGCCCAGCAAGACGGTCGCAGACTTGTGTCATGGATGACACAGGATTCAGGTCTCTTAAAAGGGAAAAATCTAATTCTGATTTACTGACAAGTTCAAGTAGTTTCTTAACTTCTGCAAAAACATTTTTTAATGAGGCAACCTGGACCTCAGACAAAACAAGAGAAGGTAACTCTAACAGGGATTGAACGCATCGTTCCAAATGTCTCAACCTATTTCTCACTCTAGGCAAAGTAAGCGCAAAATTCTCATCATCAACAAGATTTGTCACTAACTCTTGTAACACAAGGATTTTACTTGAGACCAAATTAAATTCCTCATTAGGGTCAATGTCCTTTAAATTATCACTAACAACAGGCACATTATTCTGAAGGGCAGTGCGCAGAGATTTACGCAAAACGGCAGTTGTGGTGTTTTCACATGGTAGACCACGTGAAAGACACTCAAAAGTAAGTTCATCTTTTAACAAGAACTCAGGCACAATAGTAGACGTCATGATAAACAAATAACTTACAAAACTTATACCAAGACCAAATTAACAAAACAAACTATTGCCATCCCCAAGCTATGCAAAACTCTGAGGCAGGGACACATGCAAGGAAAATAAAATATCCTACACATGCACAAGAAACACAACAAGGCAACATGCCAGAACCACGCTCTGCTACCATCTTTTTGAGCCGTTATCTACTCTTGGCTCAGTTTACCAAACCTCACCAAGGCAAATCACGACGGAAGACTCCAGGACCTTAGGCTCAATGGCACGGCACTTTGTTGTATTGAATAAATAATGAGTAGAGAGGAAATATGCCGACTGGGAAAACTACCGAACAAAAGTTGATAACCTGTTAAGAATTTATATAGATAAGAAATTAATGAAAAAAGGTTAGGTAAATGCAACATAAAATACACACTGATATCGGGTCAGCCATAACAAAACATATTTATTTAAAACACGATAAAGAGTATTAATTGAGTATTCGTACAGTCAAAACAAAAATGGGCCCCCACAAAATGATTGCTTAGTTACATATTCAAAAAAAAATTATTATTACTTAGTTACATTTTCAAAAAATTATTATTTAGTTACATATTCAAAATAATTATTGTAAATTTAAGATACAGAAAGTATTAAAATATAGTTCAATAATAAAATGATTTCGAAGCCAAAGGGGTAGTTTGATGAAATATTCGATGAGATTGCAAGAAGATACGCGCGGCCGAAACAGGTTAACTACCCATGCTGCATGCTTAGGATTTAGTCGTCGAAAACTTTCCTGGGATATTTGTTGGCGGCTCCCATCGCCGTAGAACCACGGGACAAGCCCTGGGGTGCCCAGATGTTATGGGCGAAGCTTATGGATCACACCTCAGGCATGGGGCAGCGAGAGGTCGCCAACACCCGGACCGCTAAACAAGTTTTTTAACAACAAAAAATTAAACTATCCCATAAATAATTATAAAACAATGATTCCCGGGGAAAAGGCGGTAAAACTCACCTAATGCGGTAGTAAATACACAACTTTCGACATGGATGTCGATGGATATGTGACGAGCACAAAAATTTTTGATGTCTACATTATGGCTGACAAAAACAGAAAGGACAGTACTACCTTTTCCTTTCCAATATGAAGATGACCATAGATATGACAATACATAGAGATGAGAAACTTAAAATGTTACACTTTCCTGCACTTAAGTGCAATAACTCAATAATAAATCTTAACCACAATATTAATATAAACAAATGGAAAAATTAATTTATGATGTTTAAAGTCTTTTGAAGTCCATATGTTTTTCTTTTAAATCCACAAAGCTTAACAAAGACATAAATATATTTTAACAAAAAATTTTTTTTATACAAAAACAATTATTTCTTACAAATTGATACTTAAGATAATAATAATTTCATTATACTTCAAATAAACAAAAGGTAAAAAAAAAACAATTAGGTATTGCAAAAAGATTTAAATAAAAAAAAAAGTAGCCTCCCAGTTTGCATTTAATTAACAACATATAAGCAATAATGGGCGCATGCCCACACAACAAGTGCACAACGGCACACAACTTATGTTAATTTTGCATAAAATGTCCATCAAAGAAGGTGGTGATTCGTGTTTCCAGCAAATTGTGACTGTTTAGTCATGGGAATGTATTGTTTAGTGGTTTTAGGGAGAGGGCACAAAAGAAACAGAGAACTATGGACTTTATAGAACAAACCCAACATAATTAGTTGAGTTTGGTTTGCCATAATGTGATCGATACAATATCCTTTAATACGTAAACAACTTAATTATTTAATCATGAACTATCCCCGAAAGCTGCTGTTTACTACTTCATAAGAGAAAATACTGTGTTTCATGAAGGAAAGTTTCATACAAGCATCTTTGGACGTTTCTATGGAATAACTTATACAACAAAATATTCATGTTTTGAGTTTTTATTGTGTTTATTTAAACTTATATATAGAAAACAAAATATTAATGAAACGTTTTAATGAAATTAAAATATTTTACACATAACACCCTATTCCATATTTATAAACTGACGCTTATATCCAACGAAAACTTTTATCACTCGAAGCATCACAAAATGGCCACCGGGTTGGCCCAATTTCCCAATTTCCCAATTTGTAGTTAACCTTCCGGCATAAAAAAAAAATTGTACGTGACCAAAGACCAAAACTGCCTGTGTACTACCAACACTTTCTAAAACATTTAATACTAGCTGTAAAGCCAAATATCTTCCAAGTTATCTTCTTTCATTGAAAATTTGCTTGAATGGTAAATCCACTACTTGTATTTTACATTTTTAGTAAAATTGTTTAGCTATTGAATTTTATTCACAAATCTTATAATAATATATTTAAAAGTATTATAAAATTACGTTTCCAGGATTCTTCCAAAGAATTGTTTGAATTTTTAGCAAAATATCCTAAAATTCATACGTACAACACATGTTCTTACTTCATTATAGAGTTAAACATTAAATTGGTGTTTATTGGTTAATTAACCAAGTTATTTAGCATAGGCCTAAAACATATAAAATACATTCTACTTGGGTTCAAATTTAAATAATGAAAGAAGAAAAAAAAATCACAATCATTTAAGTTAAGTAACTCAGGATACTGCCCTCATTGAGTATACGAAATTATTTTGCTTATATAAATTTATGTTTTGCCTTGGATTTTAAATGAATTCATGATATAGCATATGAATGGATTTAATTAATTTAAAAAGTTTTATGTGTATGTTATTTATTGGTTTTGAATAATTTAAAAGCTAACCATTATTTCAATCCTAGTATTAACGCGGATCAAGTAATGCTTGGTACATGGTTTTGAATTAAAAGTATGTTAGTAGCCTTTATTGTAAAATTCTTGATTTTTAACAAAACGTTTGAAAATCAACCAAACTGAGTTTTTACAAAGTTCCTAAAGTTATATTTTCATGGTTCCGTCGAAACCTCAATATTATTTTTAAATTATAAGCAAAAATAAAGTTTTTTTACAATATCTGCACTAAAAACCGTTAATTCGTTTTTGCTTACCACGTGATTACATGCCCCAAATTCATGCTAGGACTGAAATATAAATTTGCCTTTGGACAAATTTTTTCTCCAAATTTTTAGCAACCATTAGGAAGGTCATGAAATAAATTATTAACCAAAAATAATGTTTACATCATTCAGTCAGTTTGAGTGATCGACGAATAGGGCCGAGCTGTACAGGATTCCTTTCAGGGAAGAGGTTCACGCTGAAGGAACAGACTACGTTGCTGTCGTACATCCTCCGCAAGTACGAGGTGCACTCGACGCAGACGAAGGAGACGATGGCCCCAGTTAGGAGCATCACGCTGAGGCCAGGGAACGGCCTTTGGGTCAAGATCCGACAGAGAGACTGACTTCGGCGACAGAAACTCGACGCCTGCATCTATCCTGGCATCTCCCCCCCTCCCCTTCGTAATGTTACCTAAAGCTGGGCTGCACTCTCCTTTATGAGTTATCGTGTTTTAATTCCATAATCTTACACCGAGGACAATTTCATTGGATGTTAGTGAAACATGAATGTTAGCACGGCTGTTGGAAATGTAGCACCATCTCACTCATTGTCTGATGATCGCTTCTTCTATTTGTTCTTCACATTTGCATCAACACTAATTCCTAATTTTATATGTTCATTGAATCTGAACTTTCCATGAATCTTACTGATTTTATATTGCTATCTTCACATTTAATAAAATAATATAATATAGCAATATATAAGTTGACCGCTTCCCATGGCTCTTTAGTTATTTGGAGCGTCAACTTCATTGCGAAAGGATTCGGGTTTTAATCCCAAGTTAGGTATGTATGCGTGGGGAGTTTTAAATTAATGGCATAAAAGCTTACCAGAGTAAAATATCTTTTCAAGATATGTTGTATGTATTACTCATCTGTGAAAAAAACAAAAAAAAAAAACAGAATATCCTACTTGTTGTTTGTGAGCAAGGCATAATCAATTTTCATTAAAAGTTTTGTGGTGAATATTTGCCTGAACATTTAAAAATATGGAATAACGTGTATCATATATCCTACACCAAAATTAAAAAGAAAACATAATGCGCAATGCTTACAAAGTAATCAAATCAGTAAGAGAAACTAAGACACAGATTCAAAAATTAAATAATACACCACGGTGAGCCATGTCCAGCCTTAATATCTCAGTTACTATAGATATATTTTCTATTAGTTTTGCCTAACTATAAAAGACTATGTTTATTATTAAATTTGATTGCTAGTGAACTGTAGGAGTGACAAGGCGGTTCTGGGACGATATAAACATTGAAATGTAAACATTGCGCCAGAAACACCCTGGGGGCCGCCATCTTGTCTCGTGGGGGCCGCCATTGTTGTTGACATCGGTTACCAGGGCGCGCCACCGTCGCCGCCACTTGACGCCGCCAATTTTTTTTTTTTTCGTCTGCTGGAGACCGCCATCTTAGTTCGGCCTTTAGTTACCGGAGCGCGCCACCGTCGCTCCGAAGGCAGGAATTGTATACAAAAAATCCTGGGCGGCGTGTGGATTCGATCCATGGGACGCAGCAACGCTGAGGTTGGGAGGCAGACGCCTTGACCATTAGACCACGGAACCAGTTGACGAGAGTAGAATTAAATAATGTACATATGATGCCATGTCTTTGAATTTCGAAAAATATGCTTAAAGCAACCCCCCCCCCCCACCACTCCACAACCGCCGCCATGTTGTATGCTTAAACCATAAAATTTCCAAAAAAAATGCTTAAAGCAATTGCCGCCACACTAGCTATGCCTAAACCTCCATGTTTAAATGTAAAAAAAATAAAAGCCCGCCATACTAGCTATGTATAAACTGCCATGTTGTATGCTTAAAACAATTGACACCATGATGTATGCTTAAAGCAAACCCCCTACTATTATGCTTAACCCGTCATGTTTTAAATTTCCAAAAAGAAATAAAATATCGCCATATTTAAATTTTCCAAAAAAAAATTTACTGCCATATTTAATTTTTCCAAAAAAAATAAATATAATTGCCGCTATGCTTAAAACACACCCCCCCATACTAGTTATGCTTAACCAGTCATATTTAAATTTCCAAAAGCCATTTTAAATTTCGAAAAACAACCCCCACCATTATGCTTAAGCCGCCAAGGTTAAATTTGGAAAAGTATGCTTAAGGCGTCATTTTGTATGCTTAAAACAATTGACGTCATATTTTAAAATTTCCAAAAAATATGTTTAAAACAAACACTACCTTACTAGCTATGACTAAATACCTGGGAGAAACATAACCTCAAAAAATCCCGCGCAGAGAGAGAAGATGTTGTCCGCTGGAGTGTCACTCATAAACTGCGCAATTATAATCCCAACATCATATTATAAGCATAATAATAACTTTAGTGGTAGTACTTGTGCAACACGCCAAGTAATAAGCATAGTTAAAAAAATATAGGACCTCTATTGTGGTAGATCACGCTCAAATAGTAATAAACATAGTTAAAATTTATAATATTGTAAAGATAGTTAAGTATTAAGCATAGTTTCAAAGTATTAAGCATAGTTAGGACAAAGACTATTAATTTACGTTGAGTACAATAAATATTATACAAACAATGTGTTAAGTATTAAGCATAGTTAGGACAAAGACTATTATTTTACGTCGAGTGCAAACGTTGTGCTGGAAGCCTCGCTCGTGCGCCGGCGACCAGGAATGTGTTTACCTGCTGGGTGACAGTGAAAGTGTTTACCACAGAGAAACAAGGTCAGGCCATCGCTGCGTACAGGAAAGGAGCAAGCACAAGGAACATACAGAGGTGGAAAAATAAATAATGTAGACAACACACGGGTAAAAAAAAAGAATGTCAGTTTTATTTAATTAGGGTATAAAAAATATCATCGTCGACCAATCATGTGTGGCGGACAACTCCAACCCCGAAGGCCCCGCCAACACTTCAATCCCCTTGGCCGCAGCAAGCGCACGGTCCACCCATCGCTGTGGCCAACTCCAGGGTCACGTCCCCGAAAGTCCCGCGGTGGATGTAGTTCACCCTCCACCACCTCCTCCACGAAAAATAGCTTGGCTATCTCTCTCGGTATTTGGCTCGCCAAATCGTCGCGTGTGGATACATCTATCTTGTGTTGGGGGAGATCTGCAGAACAATACATACGCAGTAGCTACAGCATAACCAAAGTGAGTAAAATAATTATGTGTGTAAAAGAAAATAATTACGTGTGTAAAATAAATTACATGTGTAAAAGAAATTTAATATATGTAAAAGCATGAAAATTACGTTAAAATCATTCTAGCTTTAAAAGATAACTTAAACACATAAACAATTGTATAAATTATGTTAACATTTTTTTAAATAAATATATGTAAAATAAATTACATGTGTAAAAGAAAGAAAAATTACATTAGCCTTTGTAAAAAAAAATATGGGTAAAATAAAATAATTACTTGTGTAAAATAAATAACATTCACATGTGTAGAAAATAATTACTTATGTAAAAGAAACCAATTATATGTTTAAAGAGAAACTACGTTAAGATTTGTAAAGAGAAAATATATATAGGTAAAATAAATTATGTGTGTAAAATGAAATAAATTATGTTCACATGTGTAGAAAATAATTACTTGTGTAAAAATAAAATAAATTACGTTAAGATTTGTAAAGAGAAAAGGAATATATGGGTAAATTATTTACATGTTTAAAAGAGAAATTTAATATATGTAAAAGTATGACAATGATGTTAAAAACATTCTAGCTTTAAATTTAAAAAACATGTAAACAATTATATAAATTATGTTAACATTTCTTTTTAAAGAAACATATGTAAAATAGAAAATAAATTACATTGGCCTTTGTAAAAAGAGAAAATTAAATTACATGTTTAATAGAAATTATGTTTGTACTGTGACATACCAATATATTATTCTCCACAGGCAATGGTGCGTGGTTAGAGGGAGTGTGAGGATCGGAGCGCTAGGCCACCCCTCACTCGGGGACGACAGCATAGCTGAACGTAACAATGGAAAGGCTAATCGTGGTCCGGGGAAAGGCGTAGGTTCTTATGTCCCCAAGGTAGAGTGCTGACACCGTCTTCAGAAAGCCAATGCTTATCATCTCCTGAAGACAATGCTACCTTGGTCACACGCTCCGTAAACACAGTGTGGCCTCGCGATCGGAAATGGTGTTGGGTCGCGAGAACCCGTGAATTTTGAAGCAAGCATTCCAGGTATTGAGGAAACAGGAGTGAACGCAGTGCGCTGGCCTTGATTCCCTTGGCCTTACGCGTCGAAGAACCATCCTCCATCATAAATGCGTAAAGCTTCGGGCGAAGACCAACAAACTCTATGATGATATTGCCAGCGGCCTCATGCTTCATCACCCCCGTTACACCCTTATTGACCAAGGGGAAGCATTGCTCATTACCTGGCGCATAATTGTAAGTGTCGAAACGTGAAGCTAAATCGGGGCGAACCGAATCGTAAATGTTGTCACACACGTGGTAAATTAAAGAATCCCTATCCGTGTACAAGAGATGCAGAGACTGTGGAGGGAATTTCTTTTGCATGTAATTATAATGCAAATCGTAGAGAACTAATTTTGATAAATCTAAAATGGCGAAACCTGTGTACAATGGTCTATCAAAGGTAATCATCCCTTTTTGCATCTCTATGAGGACTAAATTCTCATCGATGATTCGCCGAGACTTGAATGTCGGACGACCAATCAGCTCAGCCGCCCCATATATGGATACATATTGTGAAGCGATGTGTATATCCTTATGCTTTTGCGTATTTCTAAGCTCTTCCCGTAGACAGAATTCGACAGTAATTTTAAAAATGTGACGTCCCTCGGCTTCTGGTCCCTATTTCCCCGTTTACTAGAAATTCCTGTTGTGCCCGTACTGCTCTCGTCGGAGAGGTGTGGGTCCAGGCCAAAGTGGCCGGGACCGGGGAATACGGGACCTGGAGGGAGGGTGAGGTGATGAGGAAGAATGATAGGCAGATTTTAAGGACCACTCGATGTTAACAGTTCCACGAGCCCCTTTTATTGTAATCCTGAGAGCCTGCCGCGGCCTGGTGGATCCGTCGCGGGATGAGCGCCCTTCCCACGAAGACCGGGACTCCTGAAGACCATCTCGTGCAACCAACTCGTCTCGACACGAACTAGAAATCCTCCCACGTAACAAAGTTCCTGATTGCGAATTGCTCCGCAAAGGCGCGTGACACGTGCGCGGTTCTTTACGTAACAGACTCGTAACGACGGCGAAAGTTCGGCGGTGCGTAACTACGCTTACGCATCCTATGATGTTCGACTCGTGACATAACTCGTGACTCGTAAACCGTACGCTCAATCGTGTGAGCAGCACAGCGAAGACAGTTCAGCTGCCGCAAGACCCGTACAGTGGCGCTGTCGCCGGACCGCGAGCTCGGTAGACGCGCCTCGCGATCAGCACGGAGCGGCGTGCACGTCTGCCGCTGAACGAGTCCTGAGTGACACTGCCCTTCCCCGCCCGCCTGCGGGCCGTCGCGTGCGGGCTGCCGGGGAGGGGAGGAGAAATCGGTCGGCGTGGGAGAGCGCCACCCCTCGCGATGCGAACGAGCGCCAGGCCGCGATTACATATTAACACTGCGAGACATTTGCGAAAATTACAAGATTATTTACACAATAATTATTACATTAGGGTTACATTATTTACACACTTATTAAAATTCACGACCATTTGAAAAATATATACAACACAGAGTTATTTACACACTAACAGTGGCCCACTGGCATGCTAGGGCGCACGCGGGTGCGTCCCTGACCGATGCACTACACTGATGGTTCACTGGGGAAACAGACTCCCTCAGGCCCGCGTCGGTGGCCAGGTACGGCCTCTGCATCTGGGAGGGTACGACGACTGTCGTCATACGATTTCTCGAAGGTGTTCGCAGCCTGGGCACGACGCTCAGCATTAAAGGCTATGTAATCCCTCATCCAGGCCACCTGCGCAAACCGCAGCACGCGGTGAACCTGGCCGATGACCGCCCCATACTGAACGTAGTGCAGCAGTGTTTTAGCATGGACAACATATTTAGTACAGTAATTTACTCATACGCCTGTTTGGTGGTATGCCATTCACAGGAGCCAGAGGTAGATCTGATAGGCGATCGTGACAATCATTGCGAAAGGTCAAATCTACTTCCACGAAAAATGATGTATCACCATCGAAGTCAATGGTGTTGAAATCCCAACAGTGCGTTAACATCGAAATAACAGATGTACGAAGACGAAGTGTCGGGTCGTGACTGGACATGTACACATTATTAGCTTTTGCGTGACGTTGACTTACATTTGTAATACCTCCACGAACGGCAGAATCTAGGAAGTGTCCGGGTCGGTCACAAGTTCAAGATGCACACCGGTTTTAATTAAAAGTGCATCCCATGCGAGCGAGGGAGTGGTAATGTAATGTGCGGGATCTAAAGAATAATATTGTAGGCAAACGAAACGAAAAGATTTGAATATGTCGGCCAGCAAACAAGTATCCACCTTCAGGTTACTAAGTGCGTACTCTTTCAATGTGGCACAATGGAAGACGTCCCAAGCCCTTTGAGCATGAGTATAGTCCAGATCACTCACATCCGTGCCACTCAATACGTTATGGAACGCTTCCTTTGGTGGTAGCGTGGCAGTTTGCAAATGTTCACTAGACTTAACAAAATCATAGGGAAACACACCTTTGAGCGTAGCTAACTGAAACTGTGCGTCATCCGGAAACATTGAACGGGTAAGTTTCAACTGAGCCGGCATGAGATTTCCAGCGAGAGTTTCCAGAGATAAATTAAAAAAGTTAAGTGAATCAATAAATCGAAGATGCACAGCGCGCACGCTGTGTATTTAGTAATACATTTTTAACTCTCTTGAGTTACGCCTAATACTTTGACCTCGCCGGGATTCTCCACAACAAAGGAGCCGTCCGGCTGTGCAATCCACTGGGAAACTAAGTGCTTCATTAAAAAGTTGGCATCATAATTTTTAAAATTATGGAAAACCGCGACAAGCTGTTTCTTTTGCATCCTGAATGCCAGGTTGCATTTCGAATGGGCATAACCACATATTTCACCTGTCAAATGGCAGTGATCGAGCACCTTCTGCCCAGCCAATACCTTCTTACTGATATGGCAATGTGTTTGACTCGCAAGCATTGCAGAGATGGCTGGAGTCTTTGAATAAATATCACATACCCACTTTGTCATTGAAACTAATTCGGCGACCATTTCAGCAATACAATTATCACCTTCGAATTGCACATACTTAGTCAAAGAGCTATCGTATCCACACACTAACATTATGCTGTATGCGTATGGTACATGTTCGTTTACCCGTGTGGTATTAGATGTCTCATCACCGGGTAAACAGGTGGATATCGGCTTAAGGTATGACTCGGTGTCAGAGTACGCAATAAAGCCGAGGCGATTCTGTTTTGCAATATTTGCAAATTGTAAATCTTTATTCTCCTCTGTAGGGAAACAGGAACGCACTGCTTGATGCTGGCTGCAGAGAACAGTGTGTGAAGTTAACCTTTCTTCACTTGTAAAGTATTGAAGACAGCGCTCGCATATCCATTTTTTTATGAGTAGCCTTTGACAGTTGGGAATGCAATAATCTGAACAGACTCTTAATTGTTACAAAGTGTAGGTGCTCTGCCGCGCCACTAGAACGAATCGCTAAAATATTCACATGCCTCTCTCTTCGCTCAGAGGATACGCGAAGAGGCTGGATAGAGGATACAGACTTGCCACTAAAACATTCATCAACAATATTCCCCTTACTGTCTACGCATGCATAAACGTTAACGGAAATATTATTGTTCCTCTCGAATGTTTTAATCTGATGGAGAGTAGACGGGAAACTCAAAACAGGTGTATTGAAAGCCACAAGTGGATCCGGATATGAACTGGCTCGGCTAACATTGCCTTCCGCCGGCATCACACCTGCCATAACGACATACAGAAAGCAATGCTGCTCAGGACAATCAATATTGACACAAGCTTTCCTATTGGACAAAAACGTCGGTCATTTCGTGTGCGGTGCACCAACAGTGAAAGCCCTATAGCTTGAAACATGTACATCCATGTTAATCAATCGCTGTAGAGCCCACCCACTGCCACGAGCAGCGAAATCGCTAACGTTCTTATTGATTTCCAGAATGAATACTGAATCATAGATTTCCCCTACCTTATCAGAGAGCATTACCGCAGCTGAGTGGGTTGTAAAATGAAATGTCTCACTCTCGCCTCCCTCCACAGATTCCTTAACAAATGAAGCCGAGAGTGAAATGTAAACTTTAAAGGGGCGTACCAAGACGGAAGTTAAGGCCAAAAAGGGAACCCTACATCTCTGTATAAACCGGTCCAAATCGGGATCAATAGACTCAACATCGTTACCGATCCGAAAGTCCACTATCCAGTTAGCAAAAACAGAGTCCAAGATAACACTCTCCAGGGGAGGCAGGTCACCAGCTTCACGCAGCTCCACCCCGGACGCCCCTCGCGCTGTTGCGAGTGTCCGACGTGGAAGGCTCACTGGGACAGGGTCGCTTCGCCTCGGGGGGAATAGACATGGCGAGGAGGGGATAGACGGGCAGTTATGTTCAGCCGTACAAATAACGTTCTGGAAACATAAAATAAACATCATTTGTAAATATTAAAGAAAACGGTCTTGTGTATACTGAATGAAGCCCAAGCTATGTGTACATGTAAACACCGTATGCGCAATCAGAGTGAAGCGCAAGCTATGTGGACATGTTACTCTGCGCGCGTCGTAAACGTGACTGATCACACTCCCCTCCGCTCCGTGTTGTCATGACCACGAGCCTTACCCCGCCCTGCAGTCGGGCAGGGGAGCCTGCCCCGCAGTCGGGGAGGGGAGTCTGCCATTAAAGTTCCCAGTCAGCAGTCGGGGACCGCGTAGAGACATGTAATACAATTAACAAAAGTATAATCAAGTGGATGAGACTTACCTCACGTAGCATGCGCGGACATCAAATGCAAGCATTCACCTCCCGCCGGCGGTATTTATGCATGCCCAGCTAGGTCAGTCCGGGTTGGACACACTTTCACCACACGTCCGTAAACATGTACGTGACACGGACTTTTTCCGTCTTATGTGTGATCACATTATAAAAAAAATATTTATATATTTTATATTACATTGAAATCAATTTACATATAAAATATAAGGTACATTATACTGAAATAAATAATACATATAAACAATTTACGTACAAAGCAATGTGTGTACATTGTAATTAGTTTTACGCTTAAAGTTACATTACACTGAAAACAATTTTTACGTATAAAAGTTACATTACATTGAAATCAATTAACATATAAAATAAAAGTTACATTACATTGAAATTAATAAAATATAAGTTACACTACATTGAAAACAATATTTACGTATAAATTATATTACATTGAAATTAACTTTTACGTATAAATTAAATTATATTGCAACTTGCGCAGTGCTGTTCTGGCAATGTCTAACACCAGTGGCGTCTCGTCAGGGCAAGCAAGGCAAGCAGTGCTTGCCCAGGCAGTTTCCAGACATTGTATTTTTTAAATAAATATTTTATTCAGAATAGTATTTTACTTTGGCTCGTGCAGTTAGGTGTATGTATTTTTTACACTATCTTCTTGGGACCCAATGCTGTGCGCTGTGCGCTATAAGAAAATAACTCGTTGACACACAAAACATGCTGTTTTAGAAGCGTTGCTAGGTTTAAAAGCGCTGGTAGGACCGCTTTCAGCAGGAAAGCTGCCGCAGTAGTTTCTTATCAGGAGCGGGGGGGGGGGGGGGGGTGGCACGGTATCAAAGGTTCGAGGAGGGGATTGGCTGTAAAAACACGTGGTAGAAGCTACGAAGGCAACGCTTTCTTGCCGAACTGATGCGAACTTGGCCGAAGCAGACGGTGGAATTCTCCCGCCGACTGCTTCGGCTATGTCCGCTACAGTTCGGCACGGCAGGTGGCGAGATACGAACTCAGTACGTTTGTTTGCGCGCGCGGTAACGCTATCACATAACTCGTACCTATTGATTTTATTAATTTTAGTTTTGCTACTTAGAATTTATTCCATATTCGTTAGCAATGTAGGCTTTACAGTATACACCGATAACCGAAATAAGAAAGTTAATTGTGAGACTAAGAACCGAGAAAATAAAATGAATGATGAAACAGAAAAACGTGAATGTAAGTGTGGTGTGTGTGGATTACGAGCGAAGAATTTTTCCTGCAGTGCCTACACTTTTCAGGATAGATGTGACATTATTAAAGAAGGTAGGCCGACACCAGAAGTTACTATTACGACAACACGTAAGAAAGGCAGTTTTGTGCGCCATTTCCAAAAAAATGTCTATCAAAAACATTTGTGGTTAGCGGGATGCAACAGCCTAAACAAACTGTTTTGCTGGCCATGTTTGTTGTTTTCAAAAGACGTCAACACATGGACTTCTACTGGGTATTGTGACCTCAACAATCTTTGTAATGCTGTTAAAAAACACGAACGTTCTGAAGTTCACATAAACTCGTTTTTGTCTCTTAAAGAATTTGGGAAACATAGAGTCGATCTTGGTTTAGATAGATCCAAACAATTAAGCACACAACGACATAACGAACAAGTTAAAAGAAACAGAGACATTTTGAAGCGTTTAATAGATGTTGTTTGTTTCTTAGGTGTGCAGGAATTGCCATTCCGTGGTCATGACGAAACAAAAGAATCGGAAAACCGTGGTAATTATGGCGAATTACTTGCTTTAATTGCGACTTATGATCCAGTATTGTCGCAGCATCTCGAGACGTCCACAGTATTTTCTGGTATGTCATGCAACATTCAAAACGATCTAATAGAATCCATTCAGAATGTTGTGTTGGCTGAAATTAAAAAGGAAATTGAAAAATCAGTTTTTGTGTCAATTTTACTCGACGAGACATCAGACTGTGCTAAACTTTCTCAGTTGTCCACTGTTTTTATATTTGTAAGTAGTGATGGAGAAATAAACGAGCGATTTTATGGATTCACTGATGTTAGCTGTAATAGGTCAGCGAGAGCCATAGCCGGCCATGCAATTGACGTAGTTGCATTAGCTAACTGTGGGAGCAAACTTATCGCACAGTCTTATGATGGAGCTGCAGTTATGGCAGGAAATTTAAATTCCGTACAGAAACTGGTACGTGACCAATTCCCGAGTGCTTTGTTTGTACATTGCGCAGCACACGTTTTGAATCTTGTCTTAACGCAGTCTGTAAATAACATTAGCAAGTGTAGAGTGTTCTTCAGCACCCTATCTGGACTTTCTGCTTTTTTTTCGCACTCTACTAAGCGGGTAGCGTTGCTAGATAAGATAGTTGGGAAACGGCTGCCAGGTGTTGCACCAACAAGATGGAATTATAATGATAGACTTGTTAACACTGCATTCAGTAATCGAGATTCCCTTTTGGAAATGTTTACCACAATAACAGAACATCCACAAGAATGGGATAGTGACACTATTTCTTCAGCAAAAGGTTTCATCAGTTTTCTAGAAAGTTTTGAAAATGTGTTTTTCCTAGTTCTATTTTCTAAGATTTTTGACAGCACTGGACACCTGTATAATATACTGCAGACCAAACAACTCGACATCAGTTTCTGTATTCAGGAAATACAAGAAACGAAAGCATTTCTCTGTCAACTCAGAAACGATTTTGAAAGTGTTTTCTGTGACACGCTAAAATTCGGCCTAGAATTAGAAAATAAACGTCGGAAACACAAAGAAGTAGAAGACCCAACGCGAGAGTATTCGAGACTACATGCCGAAATATTAGACAATATCATCACACAAATCGAAACTCGTTTCGAAAACATCAATAAATTAAAATTTTTAGAACTTGTAAATGCTTCAAAATTCCAGCAGTTCTCACAGAGTTTTCCTGAGATCCAGTTTAAGTCCCTAATCGAATATTATGGCAGTTATTTTGAACTTGATAAGCTACGGTCTGAACTCAAAGTTGTGTATAGTCGAGATGCTATGAAAACCAAAAGTGTTCAAAATTTTCTTAAATACATTCATGACAATGATTTACAAGATGCTCTTCCACAGTTCCATAAATTGTGTGTGTTGGTGGCAACAATACCGTTTACAACATCATCTGTGGAGCGTTCATTTTCTACATTAAAACGAATAAAAACTTACTCACGAAACACAATGGGGCAAAACAGACTATCTGGTCTCGCACTTTTCTCTATAGAGAAGAAACTTTTGTCAAAAATAAAACTGTCAGTTGATTTTTATGAATGTGTCACGGCGGAATTTGTGAAAAAAAAGGAGAGAAGAATGAATTTTGTTTACAAGAGTTAGGGTAGTTTTGTTGTTTGTTGTATAAAATCGATACAGAAGGCCTATATTAACCTATAAGGCAAGTACCCGCGAAGAGTGTAAACTGCTTTGAGGCATAGTGATCTAAACAGCTGGGACGTTGCGCATCATAGGTAAGTTTGTGAAAATCATTAAAATTGTTAATTCTAAATCGTTATTTACTGTTTGTGTAGATACACTTTTGCATTTTAAAAAATCTAATGTGTTGTCATAAATATTACTGGAATGCTATAATGTGTTGTATTAAAGATTTAATTAGTATTGAAATGGAAATTATATTTTCTGTCAATGAGAATTGTAATGCATGTTATAATTCTCCCGGTATAAAAATAATACAGATATTGACTGGGTAAGTCTTCGGGTTTGATAAAGGTATCTTTGTTAAATTCTTCACTCAAACAAATCTATAATATAAAAATGAATCGCAAAAAGTGTTGGTAAGCGCATAACTCAACAACGCCTGGACCAATTTGGCCAATTTTTTTTTTTTTTAAATGTTCGTTGAAGTTCAAAGATTGTTTTTACGGCGAGAAAAATTCGAATAATTGCCGGAAAAACCCTAAAACCAGCCCTTTTCTTTTTCCCATACAAACGTTTTCTAACTAAAACGAGCACTCATTGTTGTTTAAACAATGTAGGTATGTTCCTAACGTCAAAGAGTCAATTTGCACTTTATTACCTCTGTACAAAGTTCAATCATATCTATCAAAATAGTGTGCGTTAGAGCACAGATAAACAAAAAAAACCGAAATCGAATAGTTCAATTTGGTCGGCTTCGCGATATTATTTCTTTTGTTTTTTCTTTAAAATGCATCAGTTTTCAAGTCATTACATCAGTCAAACAAAATCAGCGTTACCAAAAGTATTTCATAAGTTTAAGTTTTTATTATTTCATTTCCCTATTTTAAAAACAGCTTGAAGGATTTGACTCCAAGTCATATCAAATTTTAAAAAAAGTTGAAACAACAACAAACTGTCAATGTCAGTGTTTTTTTTCTTGGATTTTAGGTTACCTACCCTAATGAGTTTGCTTTTGTCAACTTGTACACGAAACAAATTCTTACCTATATAGTGTTTTGTTCAGTGTTTATTTACCTATGATCGCTAATTGCATGTGACAAAATAAACTATAATATAGATATGCCTCCTATTAGACGAATCAATTTAGGTAGAAGAACCCGAAATGCTACAAACCAAGCTAATTACCGATCTATTCATGCACTACAATGAAAATAAAAATTATTATGTTTCACATGATTAACAATAAAAAATTACTTTTTTTTATTTATCTTTATATTTATATGTTTTATTTAATTATATTTCTTATTCACACCACCCTATCACCAGGGTGACGGTTCTGTTCAGGAGAATTTTTTGCCCCGACTATAAAATATGTGGGAACAAAAAAAAATGTCACATTACAAATAATTTTGTCAGGACTTCATTGCAATTTAATTAGGCAGTACGAAGTCTGCCGGGTCAGCTAGTTATACCATAAAATTATTAATATGTCTACCAGGTGTATATTATATGTTTAGGCACTAAAACCACTTAAATAGCACCAATTTGCCCCTATAAATTCAATTTTCCTCGGGAGAGGAGCCCCGGACCCCCCACTTTATGAATGGGACGGATGTTCCTACACCAGTAGTAGCTTCCCCTTGTGTAAAACTCACCCCTCGCCACTGTCTAACACTCCTTCGTCCATTGCTTGGTATTGGTCATTGCTCACTGCTGGACCCAGGTCGCCCTCATCAAGACCCCGCGCCCTGCGGGCGAAGGGCGGCGTCGGCGTCTCGGCTCTACCGACGGCGGCGGCGGCGGTGAAGTCTGGCTAGAGGCGGGCAATGGCGGCTGCGTCTCGAAGGCGTGTGCGTAAACCTCTTCACTTGTTGCGTCTGAGTTGTATCGGTGCGTAGCATACTAACGCAGCACTCGCCGAAGCCGGGGCAGGGAATCACTTCTAGAGGCAGGTCTTCCAGTCTTGAGTTGTGAATATGTTTCGAGTTCACGGTAGAGTCACATTCTTCCGTAACATGTCTCAAGGCGCCCTGACTCCACTCGCTATACTCTACACTGCCTACGCCTGGAGTTACATCTGGATACGTTTTCCGGGGATTAAAGCTAGCCATCTTTACACCGTCACTGTTTATGCACGACTGTTCACGCACGGACCTGCGTGTCTATTTAAAACAATATTTACCAGATGAATAATTAAATGTATTATGCAATCACAGCACTCTGAACAGCAGCGTTTCGGTGCACGACTTGTTACTTGGGTATTTAGATACAAAGGCATTGAGAAGGTGTTTACTATGGACCACCGAGATATATTTATACCCACATCTCGTCTTTGTTTTTTACGTTCTAGCCGCTTGCTGCGACCTTGAACCCTACCCCTCCTCCTCCTCTGACATTTTCGCCTTCTCATCGCTCCCGGCAATGTTTTCAATCACCCATGCTCTGAGCAGCGCTGCGTTGTGGCGCGACGATACCGGTCTTGTGCCTCTGCGGTTGTTGCTGTACGATTTGTCTAATATCTTTAATGATGGGCAGCCATACTCACTTTGAACGTCCACTATGCGCACATGTTTGCGACAATGTTTAGCTAGCCAACGTTTCTGTTCAGCCTCCGTGACCATTATAGTTCCACTCAAGTGCACCGCCAATATGTTTGGCAGACTTGTGTACGGAAATATTCCGTCTTCCCATTTCAGATTGTGGAAGTTGTTGGTTAGCCATGTATTTGTTTGTTGATGCTTTCTAATTAAATGTTCCCACGCAAATGGTGGTTGAAACGAGCACGTAATCACGTTCCCTTCCGAGTCTGCAATGCTAAGTTCCTTAACGATAAACCCGTGCTGTGAGAAGAAGCCTTGGAGGTTAACACACTTCACCATGGCATCTGAGACACGACTGGACATACATCGTGTTTAGCTCATTATTTTAATACTTTGATCCCTCGGGTTGTACGATACTAATCTATCATGTAGGATAATTGTGTATGCCTGTGTTAGCGGCGGTATATTGTTTGCTGCGGTAATGTATATTTTACAATCTATGACAGTTGAGATAAGTTTTTCATTTTGATGTGACATGTCGAATACAAATAGAGGGGCCTTTTTTTAAATCCCTCCGGATCAAGTAGAGGCATATTTAGTCTACCGTAGTAGCTCGCTTGAAAGTCAGAGTACATATTATATGCAAGTAGGTAGTAACCATTCGTAAAGTTTATTGCTAGGTCCGAATATGAATACGCCTCGGAATTAAGATAGACCTTGAGCAAAACCCCTTATTTGCACTTTTCATGGGGACAAAGTAAAAAAAGTGTATAAAGTGGGAAAGTGTAAATAAAGGGAAAAGTAAGAAATACGTTAAAGTTAATTAAAATACAGTCGCATACTGCAGCGTTCTTAACAAATGCGGGCTACATTACACATACGCATTGCACCACAGAAAATGTTTTTAAAAAAAAGGGCTGCAATTTGTAAATTTACCCTCAATAGCGCGCCGTGTGCGGAGAAAGGTCATTGTACTCAATCAGCTGTTATGGCGCCACGTAGCCGCCGGCTGGCTCTCTCTGTTCTCTGAGCTGCGCATGCGCAGTATAACTCACTCAACGATCCACCCAGACTCGTGACCTTCCATCAGCAGCCAGTCAATAGATGCGAGCTTAGCGGAAAAAAATATAAGCTCCACCTACCGTGAACCAGTTTTATCCAGTTCTAATAATAGTTTATTGGTATACGCACCAGTTTTATCGCTGCCGTGACTTGTTCAAGTTACGTTCATCTTGATGTCTTGATACCAAAAATTAATTATTTACGATCCTCAGAAATAAATGGTTAGTTTAAAAAATAAGCATCAACTGTACAATATTTCCGAAATGATAAAATATACGTTTAAAACAGTTACCACCCAACCAAAAAATTTACAACAGAAAACAACAGAAAATAAAACAGAAATTTACAACAGAAACCAACTGAAATACATTAGGATACAACAGGATTTTCTGTTGTATTTAATGCGGGAATTGGCCACTTTCTGTTGGTTTCTGTTGTAAATCTTAGTGTATTTCAGTGGTTTCTATTGGTTTTTGTTGCAAAACATTCTAATGGATTCTGTTGTTTTCTGTGGGTTTTATTGTATTATGTTGGGTCTTGTTGTTTTCTGATGTAAAGAGTTCTGTTGGTTTCTGTTGTATTCCAGTGTTTTTCATTGTATTCTGTTGGGTCTTGTATTCTGTTGCAAAGAATTCTGTTGGTTTTGGTTGTATTCCAATGTTTTTCATTGTAATCTGTTGGGTCTTGTTGTTTTCTGTTGCAAAGAGTTCTGTTGGTTTCTGTTGTATTCCAGTGTTTTTCATTGTATTCTGTTGCATCTTGTTGTTTTCTGTTCCAAAGAGTTCTGTTGGTTCCTGTTGTATTCCAGTGTTTTTCATTGTATTCTGTTGCATCTTGTTGTTTTCTGTTCCAAAGAGTTCTGTTGGTTCCTGTTGTATTCCAGTGTTTTTCATTGTATTCTGTTGGGTCTTGTTGTTTTCTGTTGCAAAGAGTTCTGTTGGTTTCTGTTATATTCCAGTGTTTTTCATTGTATTCTGTTGGGTTTAGTTTGTTTATGTTGCAAAGAGTTCTGTTGGTTTTGGTTGTATTCCAGTGTTTTTCATTGTAATCTGTTGGGTCTTGTTGTTTTCTGTTGCAAAGAGTTATGTTGGTTTCTGTTATATTCCAGTGTTTTTCATTGTATTCTGTTGGGACTTGTTGTATTCTGTTGCAAAGAGTTCTGTTGGTTTCTGTTGTATTCCAGTGTTTTTCATTGTATTCTGTTGCATCTTGTTGTTTTCTTTTCCAAAGAGTTCTGTTGGTTTTGGTTGTATTCCAGTGTTTTTCATTGTATTCTGTTGGGTCTTGTTGTTTTCTGTTGCAAAGAGTTCTGTTGGTTTCTGTTGTATTCCAGTGTTTTTCATTGTATTCTGTTGGGTCTTGTTGTTTTCTGTTGCAAAGAGTTTTGTTGGTTTCTGTTGTATTCCAGTGTTTTTCATTGTATTCTGTTGGGTCTTGTTGTTTTCTGTTGCAAAGAGTTCTGTTGGTTTTGGTTGTATTCCAGTGTTTTTCATTGTATTCTGTTGGGTCTTGTTGTTTTCTGTTGCAAATAGTTCTGTTGGTTTTGGTTGTATTCCAGTGTTTTTCATTGTAATCTGTTGGGTCTTGTTGTTTTCTGTTGCAAATAGTTCTGTTGGTTTCTGTTGTATTCCAGTGTTTTTCATTGTGTTCTGTTGGGTCTCGTTGTTTTCTGTTGCAAAGAGTTCTGTTGGTTTCTGTTGTATTCCAGTGTTTTTCATTGTATTCTGTTGGGTCTTGTTGTTTTCTGTTGCAAAGAGTTCTGTTGGTTTCTGTTGTATTCCAGTGTTTTTCATTGTATTCTGTTGCATCTTGTTGTTTTCTGTTGCAAAGAGTTCTGTTGGTTCCTGTTGTATTCCAGTGTTTTTCATTGTATTCTGTTGGGTCTTGTTGTTTTCTGTTGCAAAGAGTTCTGTTGGTTTCTGTTGTATTCCAGTGTTTTTCATTGTATTCTGTTGGGTCTTGTTGTTTTCTGTTGCAAAGAGTTTTGTTGGTTTCTGTTGTATTCCAGTGTTTTTCATTCTATTCTGTTGGGTCTTGTTGTTTTCTGTTGCAAAGAGTTCTGTTGGTTTTGGTTGTATTCCAGTGTTTTTCATTGTATTCTGTTGGGTCTTGTTGTTTTCTGTTGCAAATAGTTCTGTTGGTTTTGGTTGTATTCCAGTGTTTTTCATTGTAATCTGTTGGGTCTTGTTGTTTTCTGTTGCAAAGAGTTCTGTTGGTTTCTGTTGTATTCCAGTGTTTTTCATTGTGTTCTGTTGGGTCTTGTTGTTTTCTGTTGCAAAGAGTTTTGTTGGTTTCTGTTGTATTCCAGTGTAAATTCAAATAACAATTATTCATTATTAATCAATTTTAATTACTGACTCAAAAATATATATCAAAAATTAAAACACTGAATTTCCCACAGTTTTCTCGTTCACTTTTGTTGCAAAAAAAAATCACATTTTAACCTTGTGGTGTATCCAAGCCCTTTTGCTATAGTCAAATATTGTAGTAGGTTAACCCAAGCCTTAATGTTTAATAAATCTTATCTATAACCCCAAAATATATATTAAAAGAAATCATATTTCTTGCCAATTTCTTCAATCACTTTTGTAGCAAACAAATGTCACATTTGTAACCTTCCAGTTTGTCCCAGCCTGTACAAAGAAAGTGAGCCATAAAAATGTGTTAAATAGTTAATCAATAATGTATTTAGAAAAATGTTGTTATCCATTGGTAATTTTACATTAATCAAACTCAGTAAATAAAATATGTAAAAGAAAAACAGAAACACTTTTCTTAAATCCCAAAAATTATGTGGGTAATGGCGATCTATGGTGGGAAATGTGATCACTGTGATCAGCATTACCCCCGAAGACATCCGCCATGAAACAGGTTACGTACAAGGAAAAAAAAATTATACAAAAATCACTAAAGAACAGCAAGAAAAACAAAAAAAAAACCAACAGGATGCAATGCCCATACAGCACAAAAAGTTTCAAATACATTTCAGAAATGTAACTCTTGAAACATCGTTACCTTTTTGTCGATATTTCAGGTATGTTTCAGATACGTAGAAATGTCTGCAGACAGAGATATAACAGTGTTACATTTCAGAAACATTCCCCAGAAATACCCCAGATACATATCTAATATACATGTCTGAAATATGATAATGCAACAGGTCCGCTATATATACAAGATGTGTGTTTGAAATATAGCACTGCAATATCTCCTAAACATATCCAAGATATCTGTATGAGATATAACACTGCATTATCCTTGTAATATTTTACAGTCATGTTTATGACAGAATAAAATAACATATTTGTAGTATACAAATGCAATTACTCAGAAACATGTAAGAACTATATTTCAATATTACATATCAGTATATTATTTGTGTAGCATAGCACTGCAATACATCAAAACATTTCAGTTTATAGGTATTTCTGAAATATTTTGGGCCATACTAAAATTTATCACAAATCTTAAGTATTAAATAGGTACTGAAAAAACATATCAAATATTACATCCATTAAATTTAAAATGTTTCATAAACTCCAATGTTAACAGTTAGACAATACGTGACATTAAGTAAACTATACCAACACCTACACATAATTTTTTTTGTGTAAATGTATGCTGATAAGATTATTTTTTATGAATTTGGCTAGTAACATCAGAGATAAGCATATACCATTACTAGCTATAAATTATCCGGACACCTAGATGAACAGATATTCCTTCTAACACCGCTACCCCCCCCCCCCCCCCCCCCGTAGAGAACCATTAACAATCTCGGTATAACTGTATCAAACAAGAAAATGACAGGAATATGCAGTAGTGTCAATGCAAAGTCAAATGCATTGTCAATTGATGACATAATTCATGTCATCCACATTAAATAAATAAAATATATTAACCCATACCAATATTTTGTACAAGGCCTACTCATTTTAAATTTACACAGCACACCAAAAGTATATTCACACTGACTGAGCGGACTTTCACAGCAAAATTGCAAAAATATATTAGCTGCCACTTCATATATACACTCATTTTCCCTGAACTAAGAAAGAAAAATTCAGAAACCAATTTTATATATATTTTTATTCTTACAATAACAGCACTATACAAATAATTATAACAATAAAATAAAAACATAATAATATAAAATATTTTGAAAAACAAATACATATGATGTTTTTAGACATTGCATGTGCAACTGTTAGCATAAAATATGTATTTCACAATTATTTGTCAATACTGCTTTGATTGTATAAGATTTAATACAAACATTGCTGTTGCAAAGTTTTCCAATATACCAGTAGTTTAAAAGATTAGGTTAATATCTGTCAAAATTACAGGTAATTTATAGCTATTCCATTAAAGCAATAAAACTTAATGGAGACTTCATCTGAATACTTACATGCTGTATTTTATAATATTTTAACTGAATGTAACGTGCACAGATGAAACACATTCTGTAATTGTCGGAACACCGAAATCTGTTAAATTACTGCGCATGAACTACATTGATTTACAATTAAAATAAACAAATATCTGTATCTTTTTTATGCTAATTTTACTACTAGTATCATAAAGTGTGCAATTATCAGTATCACAATTAGTAATCTTAATTAAATTTAAAGCAACATCTGCTTAAGTAAATACATATGTAGTTGCAGTTTAACATCTGCCTACAATATGAAATTGGCAAATTTCATGAACATTATAACTTTACTAAAGCACAGCAAACCTTTTAAGAAGTTTTCCTGATTAATTAGGTTCCAAAAATTTAATTACTCTCTATTAATAAAACAACAAGACATATTATGAAGTTTTTAGTTAGTTAAGTGAAATTGGCCAGTACTTACAAAAATTTCTAAGGTGAGCTTCACTCTACTTAAAATCATGTATTTAGTGAATAACTTCTGTTATGACCAAGGAAACTTTGTAAACTAAATATTTTTCTCCTTATAATTAAATTAACACAGTTAAGTAGAAAGAACAGTGGTATGCTAAGCAAAAATGAATGCTATCATACAATTATAACAAATGGATGGTAGGTATTACATTATTTAACACTATCTTTCATCGAATGTGTTAAAATAACCACAAACTTCTAACAAAAATAGTTTTTAAAAAAAATTCATCATCTGACTAAGTATTTGTAATGAATGATTTCAGTTATTTGCAACAAATTATTATAATGAATTAAAATTACATATTTAGAATTATTGAAATAAATGCTTGAGGGGTCTTGCAGGCAGTTATTTCTAAATCAGACCACTTGAAGCATTGACTACTTTTATGAACTTCTTAGTATAAACATTGAAAATATTTGTAAATTAAAATCTAAGTTTGAATAATTTCATATAATTGTGAGTAGTACACAACTTAAAATATTCACTTCCTCCATAACATAAAAGACAGGTGGCTGCACGTACTCACAGGATAGCACGACGTGCAATTTCTACCTTCACCTGAAGAAGATGGTTAAAACCATCGAAATGTCGTGAATCGCGCAGCCGTGTGAAAATGTGCCGTCCTCTTATGTGTTTCTACCTACAAGTGCTATCCTGTGAGTACTTGCAACCACTTTTCTTCTATGTTATGGAATTAGTAGCCTAGCGGCCTTGAAACATTCAATTTGTATTCAAAATATTCAATTTGTCATATTTGATATATTGTATAAGGTTATTTAAATTGCATTTTATACTACACATGAAAAGAAAATTATACACACTAGTGAATTTAAAATGCTCACGAGACTAATTACAGCAAATAAATAGTGTGATAAACATTTATAATACATAAATTAAAAGAAAAGTATGTAGGCAAGAGTTTCAAAGCCAAAAGATAGATAAATTCAATTAAACACCTCCTTTAGTGAGAAGTAAAATGTCTGCACCATCTAGACTGACCAGTTTTTCTGTTGTATACATATTAGGAGTGGAATAATTTTAATTGGTTATAGACTTATTTTTAACCATTATTAACAGTAGTATTTTTGCTTGATTTTGTTCACTTTAAAATAGTTCAAATTTTATTGCTGGTATGTAGTTAATTTCAACTAAATACAAGCATTAATTGCAGATCAGTTCAGAAAAAAATACCTAATCTCTTTACATTTGAAGCTTCGAAACTTAAAATTTTGTCCGAACCTAATACCAATGACTACAATTTTCAGTTTGATTTCAACAAATTTCAAATTTTGCACAGCATTAAGAGAGCTCCAATGTGAGTTCCATACGCATTTCCTGAAAACATCCACTGCATAATCTCTTCACTCCCTTTTATCTGTCACATTCACTTTCCTAAAACAAATAAAACTGACATTTCACACAGATATCACCAACAGCATGAAAGCACTATTTTTAACATGAAAATAGTAAATAAACTCTAGACAAAACACACCATTTCATTTGCAAACATTAATTAGTAAAAGGTCACCTAAAGAAGAAGGCTTAGCAGAACCAAAAGACCATCTGAACAAATAAATCTCCAACAAACCACTACCTGCCTTAGCATTAATACTTTTAAGTGGTGATGGGTGGGTGGTAGGGTGGCAACATCACTGCCAAATGCAGACAAGAATCACGAAATGTAACCGAGTGTAATAAATTAAATCAATTTATTTAAATATGTAGCTTGTTTATAATGTATACTTGCTTAAAATCTGTAATGATTTTGTTGTATAAAGCCTTAAGTTCTCTATCCCCTTTAATGAATCATATTTTACATTTTACACACACACACACACACACACACACACACACATATATATATATATATATCTCTGTTATAATAAAACATACTTGAAATGAATGTCTTTTATAGGTAAGTCGTAACTTTTTAGCAAAGCAATAGATTTTGTGCATTATTGTTTTCTAGATAAATTTATTTTAAGTAGACTCCTTCTAATTCTCTAATATTAACATTAAATACAAGAAAGCTTTTAATACTTGGTTTTAAATACTTGTTTTTTTTATGGATAAATAAAATATATTATGTAAATTAAGAAAAACCTGCTATAAAAATAATTATACTAAGTCTCTAACAACATTAATTAGTTCACAAATTTGAAGTTATGTATTTTCAAGGTTATGCACAAAATCTGTAAAAGCCAGTTCTACAATGACAGTCGTAACAACAGTTTTGAGATTGTTTGTACAGTTGGAAGAAGCTAGTCGTAGAACGTGGTTAAAATCCATGTCTTGCGACTTTGACTATAAACTGCATTAAAAACTGATGTTGGCTCATGGAGATGTTTATTTTTTGAACTAGTCATACTATTTTTTATAGTGCTTATTAAAAACTCGTGACTTTTAAAATTTCATGTTGCGAACTACAAGAACTCCATGTGCTGACCAGAAAGCCAACACAAATTAAAAAATTATCATCATACCATAAAATACCTGATGTTGCCATACAAAGCATTAATTGTAACACTAAGGGAAAAGAAATGCTCATTAAATGTTAGGACTCAAACCTGCAAACATTAATACCTACAAACTGTGCATAAGGGTTAAATTACAAGTGTACAGACACAAGAAAACTACATGGAATTGCAAATAGTCCAGTGTTGCGAATGACAAATGGATAAAACTAATTTTGTCAAGAAGATATATGTTTTTACTTAGGCTAAAGATACATATTAATAAAACCCACTCTGAAACATGCATTAAATTATTACGAATCTAGTATAAATATAGTTGGGAAAATATCTGAAAAAAAATTTTTTACTGGAACAAACATATTGTTTACAATCTAACCTTTGCATTATGCAAAAGTATTTATTACAAATTTCTGTATAAGAGCAGCTAAACAGAACTAAAAACAACACATTTAAATAGTATTTCTTAAAATAATAGGTTTGTTACATACCGATTTCAAGAATATAATGATCAAGATGATAGTACTGTTTCGGCAGAGGGGGGAGAATGTGTTTTAGGATAATATTAATTCATTTCCATAAAAGCGAATGATAACCGGGATATATTGGACAAAAAAGTAATACGGATTAAACTTTAGGGATCATCAAGTAGTATCAGGGTGTCTACCAGTCCCAAAAGCAAAAATCAGTGACTTTATGGGGACTTTTTGGGACCTTTCAAAAAAATTTTATGACCAAAAATTTTAATATATATTATGCATTAGACTCTTTTGAAACAAAGTACACAAAATTTTTTCAAAGTTATGCACTATCATCTAACCTAAATATTCTATATTTGACTATTTATCGACACTAAAAACAGTTTATACACTTTTCTGGAGTTTTTTCAATTCATTCTCTGTTTCTAATAATTCTCCTTTTTTCTCTTCAAGCAATTTTTTCCTTTTTCATTTTGAGTAATTTTATTTCATGTGCAGCTCTTTTTCTTGCATTTAACACCTCATCCTGTTCGTTATGTTTCCTTCTTACCAGAAATAGATATTTAATTGATGTCAGTTATAAACGACTATGTAAATCATATATGAGTTTTAAAAAGGTAAATATGTAGTGTACGGATTAGCGCCAAAAAAAATCGTACAAATCTGAAATAACTTTCATTATATGCTCTTTTACGTCCTCTTTTCATAACCGCCTGCGGAGATAAGAAATTCCAATTACTTTTGGAGATATCGAATTTTTAAATTTTAATTATTGTAAATTTTTTTTATAAAAATCTGAAATAACTTTTATTATATGCTCTTTTACGTCCTCTTTTCATTACAGCCTGCGGAGATAAGAAATTCCAATTACTTTTAGAGATATCTAATTTTTAAATTTTAATCACTATACCTGCTCATTCACACGGCTATCACCATTGTTTTTTTTTTGTTTACGAGTATCAATTTTTTTTTTTTTTGGATAATGTTGTCACGTGATAGTTTGTGATAGGCCAATATTCAAATGAACCAAAAGGCCGCCTTCAACTTAGGTGAGTTTTTAGCGTTTCAAATTTTTATGCTTTAAAAAATTACGTTCGTTCCTACTGTTAATCCTTTGTTCCGGTTTGTTAGGTTAGGTCAGCTACATTATAAATACTTTAAAACTAAACAACCATTAAAATTAATTTTATTATTTTTAATGTCCGTTCTGTTTCAAAGTATTTATAATGTAGCTGACCTGACCTAATCTACCTTTGTCCCGTTTTGTTAGTTCAGGTCAGTTACATCATAAATACTTAAAACTATACAACAAGTAAAATAAATTGATATTATTTTTAATTTCCGTTTAATTTGAAGTATTTATAATGTAACTAACCTTACCTAACGGAAAATGTCTGTTATTTAGGCATTCACGCGCACACAGCAAAATATAAAATTGTCGCGGTCGAATGATTACATAGATCTTGTATTGCAAAATAAGAATGGCGATATCTCTAAAAGTATTTGGAATTTCTTATCTCCGCAGGCGGTTATGAAAAGAGGACGTAAAAGAGCATATAATGAAAGTTATTTCAGATTTGTACGATTTTTTTTTGGCGCTAATCCGTACACTACATATTTACCCAAATCTTAGAACAATAGCTCATATCCAATCCTTTATACTCACTAGACGAATGGAACAATTTAAATTTTAATGACCTTAAGGTTGTGTAAAGTTATATTATTGTTAAGATGTTTTTCTTTAAACTTAAAAATGTGTATATATTATTATTTATTTTCAATGACAATGTCTATTGCACCGTGTGTCTAATGACAATAAATATTATCATTTATCAATTACGTCTTCCTTCCGTCTTGCTAAGGCGTGCGTGCTATAGGTGTGCTGAATACGTCTAACACAGCATTTTGAACTATTAAAACTTCACATGCAAACACCCATTGCTAATAAAAAAACAATATAAAACCGTTGAAAACACAGTTTTTGTAAACACGCGTCCAGAAAATACTTCTAAATCTTACAAAAACACTTAATACTTTTTATCGGTATTCTTTTACGCAGAAAACTTCAATAAACCAATACATAACATCGTATATCCTTTTACTGCAAGCATTAAAAAGTTACCGATTAACTGCATAGCCATCACGTATAACCAACGAGCATTACTCCTCGTATAACACACGCTCGCAGCGCCATATTGTCAACAAAACGATACAACACTACCCATCATGCCGCGTAAAGCGAGACACTTGCATGACGAAACATATTTGATGTTTACATTCTTTGATTACGGTATTTGTTTGCATAAAGTAGGTTAGTTTTCGCTGAAAAGTTGAAAAAAGCATGAAAATTGTAATGTAAAACTAAGCTTTAAAGTATGATAAAAGAAAAAAAATACAATACAAGCACCCGTAGTTGAAGACTGGAAATTATTATTTATATTACGAAAAAATAAAACGTGACCCATATGGCCACTTTCGTGACTTATCCGTGACCATGTGTTCAATTCCGTAACTTTTCCGTGACTTCCGTGACCGGTAGACACCCTTGGTTTATTTCACAGCAATGAGTGAAAATATTTAAATATCCTATGTACGCAATAACAAAAGTATAGTGGATATTTCTAACACACAGTCTAGGTTCTATATAGTAATATGTAAAATACTTACTATACAACGTTTAGTAATGCTATGCTTAATACGAATAATGTATAATGAACATAATCATACCTACAGATCAAAAATCACTACAAACATAGGTAACCACATGAACATTGCGGACAACTCATCAACAGGAAACAAATGCACAGTGCTATAGATTAGATTTCAGCTATGTACCAGTTACATCACTACAAATATGTTCCATTTTCAAAATACTGTTATATTACATACATGTTTCAAAACACATATATATGAAATGTTGCAAAGAAACATGTCTGACATGTTTATGAAAGCTGGATTGTGAAATGTTATGTATTTGAAACATTGCAATGTAACTGAAATATAACTGAAACATTCTGTGCTGTATGGGTGAAAAACACTAGAATACAACAGATCACTTTGCAACAGAAAACAACAAAACCCAACATAATACAATGAACAACACTGGAATACAACACAAACCAACCGAACTCTTTGCAACAGAAAACAACAAAACCCAACAGATTACAATGAGAAACATTAAAAAACAACAGAATCCAACAGAATACAATGAAATACAACAGAAACCAACAGAACTCTTTACAACAGAAAACAACAAAACACAACAGATTACAATGAGAAACACTGGAATACAACAGAAACCAACAGAACTCTTTGCAACAGAAAACAACAAAATGCAACAGAATACAATGAAAAACACTGGAATACAACAGAAACCAACAGAACTCTTTGCAACAGAAAACAACAAGACCCAACAGATTACAATGAAAAACACTGGAATACAACCAAAACCAACAGAACTCTTTGCAACAGAAAACAACAAGACCCAACAGAATACAATGAAAAACACTGGAATACAACCAAAACCAACAGAACTCTTTGCAACAGAAAACAACAAGACCCATCAGAATACAATGAAAAACACTGGAATACAACAGAAACCAACAGAAATCTTTGCAACAGAAAACAACAAGACCCAACAGAATACAATGAAAAACACTGGAATACAACAGAAACCAACAGAACTCTTTGCAACAGAAAACAACAAGACCCAACAGAATACAATGAAAAACACTGTAATACAACAGAAACCAACAGAACTCTTTGCAACAGAAAACAACAAGACCCAACAGAATACAATGAAAAACACTGGAATACAACAGAAACCAACAGAACTCTTTGCAACAGAAAACAACAAGACCCAACAGAATACAATGAAAAACACTGGAATACAACAGAAACCAACATAACTCTTTGCAACAGAAAACAACAAGACCCAACAGAATACAATGAAAAACACTGGAATACAACAGGAACCAACAGAACTCTTTGCAACAGAAAACAACAAGATGCAACAGAATACAATGAAAAACACTGGAATACAACCAAAACCAACAGAACGCTTTACAACAGAAAACAACAAAACCCAACACTTTCTGATCCAATATCTTTCACAACAGAATCCAATAAAAACCAATGAATTCAGTGGGCTTTGACAACAGAACCCACTAGAATACAATGATGTATTTTTTTTGGTGTGTAAATTTTCCCCAACAAAATACACTGAAACCCAATGAAGTCAGTGTGTTTACAACAAAAACCAACAGGATCCAATAAAATACACTGAAATCTCATCTGTCATACAACAGGATACACTGAAATTCCTGTTGTATTTTATTGGTTTCTGTTGTAAATTTTTGGTAGGGCAAGACTCCGCTCATTTTATCTTGTGAAGTTTATGTCTCGTACCAGTATTTCGGCTAAGTTGTGACATAAATACAGTATCAGAATGTTTATGCATTCATGAGTTTACATTTTTCCCGAGTACATTTTAGATTGTCTCCTGCTATAATTACTCGGACTTTTACACGCCTAGGCTTAAATTATTATATGTTTAGTAATAAAAGCAACTTTTCATGTTATAAAATATGTTTATTTTGCGATTTAAAATGTTCACTGCCGACTATAAAAGTTACATTTTTTACAATGTTTATAGGCCTATTATGGTTGTTACGTGACGTAAATAGCGGGATGGATTAGATTTTTGAGACGTAAATAGCGGGATGGATTAGATTTTTGAGACGTAATTCGCGTGAAAGTATTGTATTGGATTAAATGGGAACCAAACGGGACCTGAAGAATATAGTGCAAATAACGGGAAAACTTAAATAACGGTAACGTAAATAAGGGGTTTCACTGTATTTTGAAAAATACAATGGTCGAATTTAGATTTGTTTGTGGCTAGAACATTATGCCCACCGGTTTGAAATGCCACTATTATATAACGAGGGTGTTCGCTGGAGAAGCTAGATTTTACAGCCCAACTGACGCTCTGTGATGGTGGTAAACTCGGGTAAACTTCTACTCCCCACGATCTGAAAGCCATATCTATGTGGTGGCCTTTTTCAATCATTTTCAACAGCTGTGTGCGCTGGGCAGGGCTTACCGTTACATGCGGAACAAGCCAGTCGATAGATTGCAAACTTAATGTCACTTGCTGTGGCTGATCGCTTGTGTCCATTATAGCGTTAATATAACTGTTTGCGGTGAATATAACGAACATTTGTTTACAATTTATTAATATTTGTTTGTAGTATTCTGCAAAGCCTAGCAACTGGTTCAACGGGACGCATATTTCAAACTCGCCTTGTGCTGTAAGTGGTAAACTGTAATCGCCGTCCAGACACCATCCCGCCATCTTACTTACGGATTTTTCATCATGCATGCGCGATAAATAGTTTTTCACCATTGTCACAATTCCAACTTCGCGTACCTCGTCGATTGTCACACCGTTCAGTTCGAATGATATTCGATTTATCATATGTAGTATACCATTGTTTACGATTTTTGCATTGTCTAGTTTCTGCCCGTTTGGTTTCGTGAATGCACCGCGAATTCGCAGAAACGATTTAGCAATGTGCGTATACACGTCAGAGTTTTGTATTGCTATAAATATCTCGGAACTTGGCTCGTACGGTCCCGCAATGTATGGTTTGTACGTGTGCATTTCACATTTTGAGACTGCATCGTCAAACTGCGGTGATTGTTGCACATCGAGTATACTTTATTCCATTTGGAAATACTTTGAAACCTAATTTTTCTAGGAACTTCACATTGGCAGGTGTTAACCGCTTGATGTTTGCTTTCGTACTGGCTCGATGCTTGTTCACCCCCGCCCCTTTATGCAAACCAAAGTATATAACCCCCATACTTTTTTCAAATGTAAGCGTGGTGTAATCACCTCGTTTCTAAAGTTTATTAATTTACCGTTCTGGTCTACCACTCTAATAACCAACTCTCGTATTTGTTTTACGGTAACCAGGCTGTAAATAAGTGTTTGAGGCGTATCACTGAGCTTATATCCTGGAGGAACGTTCGGGGAAAATTCGTGTATCGTACAGTTTGGTTTTCCATTAAGGAAGCTGTGGCCAATGATATTCACCGTGGTTCTAATCACATTTACCGACATCACGTTTACGGGCTGGGTCGACTCGTGAATTTTATTCGCCTCGTAGACTTCCGGTTCGAATCCAAGCATCGGGGCTAGGGAACAGTCGCCGGTGCAGTCGATTTGTGCATTGCTGTGCAATACGCATTGTAGAGTGTTTGGAATACCTTTCAACGAAAACATTACGTCTGTGGGTAGGTGTTGTTTAATATATGTTTCAATGTCTAAGACTTCGTAGGAACCTATAGGTAATTAAATCTCTCGCGTCATCTCTTCGTTCTTCAGCTTGTACCTAAACATCCGGTTGTTTCGTCCACGTTCGGGATGGAATTGTATACAGTAAAATCCACGAGAGCGAGCTGCCATAATCCGTCACTTACGTCGATCGGTGGGAAGTGTGTTGAACACAGTTCCGATGTGTTTACACTTAGTATTAGCGTGATGGACATGGTCTTTCGAAGCAGGTTCTCTTATATACCGAGATGAGAAACTATATGCATAAGTGACCACAGTTGAATGATTTTAACTTTTGCTGTCTATCGTAATTATATGTTATTTTGTAGCCTCTCAGGTATCGCTGCATTTCTCAAGAGGGCGGCAGGTCTCCAAAACTATTGTAATACGACCGGTCTTTGCATACGCTACCCAATGCGTTCCGGGTCCCTTACTCCTATCTAAATTATTAATACCGCTCGCGTTGTGATATGGTTTTGTGGGTTATTTATCCTTCATAAACACATTTCTAAAATGTGGGATTTTAAATTTCCTAATTGCTGTCTTTAAGTCTGTGGTGGTAAGGGATCGCTTTGGCAGGTTACTCAGTATCCTCATTTCCTTTTCCCGCCCCTCTTCCTTCTTCTCCGCTTGACCCCTCCCCCTGACTTTGGGTAGGGACGCAGGTTTAAGCCCGAACCGTTTTTTGCAAGAGCCTGCATTTTACTATTGTGCTGTGCGTTGTTCACGGTTTTGGCTATACCCGCCGCTCCCCCAATCAAACTACCTAACGCTGCCAGCGCTGGAAAATGAAAGGTAATAGCCCGCCTTTTTTCGCGCGGTTTTTCTTTGTTGAGACACCGCCGCCAATCTTACGTTTTACTCTCATTATCTTATTGACTCCCCACGCTGCAATCTTTTCACCGAATTACGTTGTGGGGTTCTTTGCTATTTGTGCGGCTTGGTTCGCTAATATACCGTCGGCTATGTGTCTGTCACTTAGGTTATTACTTTTAGAATAGCTAATATCGTGGAGACGACACGCCTCGTCAAGGGAATTGACCCCTGTATCTCCGCGTGCTAGTCTCTTGGCGAGTTTCGTTCCCGGACTGCAGAAATTATATCCTGGCAGATGTACTTCTACTGCCAGCTTGTTAATAACAGAGTTTATTATTTCTCCACCTCTTTTTACCTTCTTTCGTGTACAACGCATAACACTATACTGATTCGAGTTGGTATAAGTATGCTGTTTTTATAGTTTTCTGTTTAGTGGCGTAATGGAAGTAGTGCCACAGCGCTAGTCGCTGCCTGTGCGGATTACACAGGCTGATGAAGCAAGTGCTTGCGAGTCGCGGCATGGTTCTTTATTACCTTTGACAATAATATGTTTGATTGTCAGTCCGTCCGAATGCGGAAAAACATGTGTCCTACTTAATTATTCGAGGAACTGAACGGTCTTCGGTTCGAGAATGTTTATCTATATTCAAAATTGCTCCACCAACCAAAGTATAAACGGTTGGCTACGGTTCTTAGAGCGGTGGAAGGTTTGAGATTTTTCCCGTATACGGAAAATGTTGATGTGATACCTCCTAGCGAGGCCAGGGCCAATTCAGTGTTTGTGTTTGACGATATAATGTGTGAGAAACAAGGAATCATACAGCAGTATTTTTCTATGGGTAGACACGCACATGTTGATTGTTTTTACCTAGGTCAAACTTATGGCAGAATACCTAAACATTTGCTTCGTGATAATGCGAATGTTATCGTGCTTTTCCGCATGGATTTGCTTAGTTTGCAACATGCCTATGATGATCATGTAAACAGTGATATGGAGTTTCGCACGTTTAAGGATATGTGCTTCTTGTGTTGGAAAAATGAACATGGTTTTCTTGTTATCGTAAAGGATTATCCTTTACTTAATGGCAGGTATCGTTATGGTTTTGATCATTTTATTGTAGTGAGTCATTGAAGGATGTCCTACAGCGTATCAAAGTTTGGAGGTGGTCCTCTGAAATGTCAGCTTGACTCGTGTATATCTCGCGATCTTGATGGGAATTGCGATTTGGGCGGAGAACTTTTAAATCGTGTGGGTATGCCTAAGGATGCTGGGGATGGCGCGAGTAAACATTATATCGACTCGGTCGCGAGTGTAATCACTCGCACGGTGACAGAGGAGCTGTTGCATCTGTTTACGGAGCTCAATTCATCTTTAATCAATGTACGGGATGTGCAGGTTGGTATTATCGAGTTTTTACGGAATATGGAGGTGAAGGAACAGCGGTCTGTGGATCAAATCAGTTCTCGTCTGTCGGTACTGCCAACAAAGTTGGGTGATATGTATGTTAATTTGTTGGCGAATAAACTCGATCTATTTGAGAATACGATTATAGAAAAGGTAAACAATATCTTGGCGGAATTGGTATTGAAACTTACCGCTAGTGGCGCTGACATTTCGCAATGTGTTTCCCAAATGGCTCGTACTATTGGTATTGTTAAGAATGGTGTTGATGGACTGGTTTCTACATTGACTGCGAGGACTGTTGCTAAGCGGCCCACACCTCAGAGACCGACTCCTAAAAATACATAGCTCTAGACATTTTGTATATAAAAAGGCTTTATTCTGTATGGTTATCTTCAATCATGTCTGCCGAGGCAAACGGTTTAGATCATGTCATACGGAACATACGTGACGAATATATTTTGGCTAAGTGAGCGCGAATGGAGAGGGATGCGATTAATCAGGAAATGTTCATGTCTGTTAATTCGCGTTTGGATAAGCTTGGACAATCGTTCGAGCAGTCTTTCTCGTAACATCATATTGTTCCGAAACAAGAGTCTTCGGAGGTGAAGCCAGAACCGGTAATGAGTGATGGTTATGATTCTGACACTAGTATACATCACAATGTTATAAATGATTCATTGGGTGAATTACAGTCTTACTTACGGAGCTACAACCTTCGCTCGGGTGATGGGACCTACGGTCTCTATAAACGCAACAACCATTGGTTCTTAGGGGATATGGAAGTATTTGTTCACGATAATAATTTAATTCGTGTCAACGAAGAATTTATACAGCCTGCTTCCGGCTAACTCGAATTATTGTTCCGCCGTGTGCCGCACACCTACTCCGAGTCTGCCTTAAAACAATACAGACATTTACTAGATATTACAAATGCTTATTATAAAAAAAATGATCCTACGACAAAACTTTATAAAAGCGAAACGCATGCAAAGCTTGATATCATTAGGGGATTGTTTCCGAATATTGACTCATCTCAGCGAGGAAGTGGCTTGTTACAAAAAACATTTGATTTTCAACGCACAAAGCAATTTATCTATTGGGACAACCCGAACCAACTTATTGCTCGCCTCAGATTACTAATGGCCTCGCAAGCTGTTGGCCATACCGGACATAGCTACGAGGTGATATATATTCTTGAAGAGTTGAAGGAAGCTGGTTATATAGAGAAATGAGTGACGTACAATGTGGGATTGCTAATGAACTGCATCGCTGAGTTCGCAGAATTTTTCCTCGTAGACCTGTGTTGACCTCAGGGCTTCGCGATTTATTACAGATTGATTTGGTGGAGATAATTCCGTACAGCAGGATAAATAGCGGTTTCAAGTACATCCTTACTACTATAGATGTTTATAGCAAACGTGCTTATGCGGTTCCAGTTAAACGAAAGATGGGAATATTAGTCACCGCGGCCATGCAAAGTATTTTAAATGAGGCGGGAAGTTTTAAGAATATTCAAAGCGACGCTGGAGCGGAATTTTACAATAAACATTTTCAAGCCTTAATGCAATAGTATGCAATTAATCATTACTCTAGTTAAAGCGAAGTCAAGGTGTCTATTGTAGAACGTTTTAATTGAACATTAAAGGATATGCTTTACCGTGAGTTCTGGGCACAATGAAATTATAAGTGGCTTACACTTTTACCGAAATTACTTTCTGTCTACAATAATAGATTCCACCGCACTATAGGCATGGCTCCGAATGCTCTGAGGAATAACTCTTTGCTACAAACAGTTTACAAATATGTTAAGAAAATAGATTCTAGACGGTTAAAGGCTCGCGTGGGTTCGTACGTACGTATATCAACACACAAGACGATGTTTGAGAAGGGATTCAAACCGAGGTGGTCGCATGAGGTTTTCAGAGTGGTCAAAGTTATGAATAATTTTCCATGTGTGTTTCATTTACGTGATTTGGACGGTAATGAAATAAAAGGCGGCTTTTATGGTCCTGAGATTCAAGTAACTGCGTACCCCGATACGTATTTAGTGAATAAAATTCATAAAAGGTGTGGTGAATGTTCCTTAGTGTCGTGGAAAGTGTTTCCTGTTTCCATAAAACCTGGATTAATGCCCGTGATATTCGATGTTAGGATGTGGCTCGCCCGTCAGTATCCGGGAGTGAATAACATGTTTCCCGTCCTTCCCCTCGGGCGTTCGCGACCTCGCCGCCAATGTACGGGAGTGCCTGCATAACAGCTTTCACCTCCCCCCTCCGGCATCGCGCGCGCATCGGTAAACACTTTCACTAGCGTTAGTCAACAGGTCATCCAGACGCATCGCGGCCACCGGTGTGGGAACATGCTTGCAGCTCCCTACACAACATTTATTTTAATTTATTTGTTACACATCGCCTGGGTGGGTGGGGTGTGTGCCGGTGAGTTTTTTTTATTTATGCTTATTGGTACGTGTCGCTTCACACTATTTGGTTTATTTCTGACGTTTGTGCCGCATCTACATGTTACCTGTAGGGGTCCTAACTATGCTTAATACATTCCTGGTCGCCGGCGCACGAGAGAGGCTTCCAGCACAACGTTTGTACTCGATGTAAAATAATAGTCTTTGTCCTAACTATGCTTAATACTTAACACATTGTTTGTATAATATTTATTTTACTCGATGTAAATTAATAGTCTTTGTCCTAAATATGCTTAATACTTTTTTATCTATGCTTAATACTTAACTATCTTTACAATATTATACATTTTTACTATGCTTATTACTATTTGAACATGATGTACCACAATAGAGGTCTTACATTTTTTAACTATGCTTATTTTGACTATGCTTGTACCACTAAAGCATTTCCACACACAGTGTTATTTTAAAGACATTATTATGCTTATAATATGATGTGGGGATTATAATTGCGCAGTTTATGAGTGACACTCCAGCGGACAACATCTCGCTCTCTCTGCGCGGGATTTTTTGAGGTTATGTTTCTCCCAGGTATTAAGTCATAACTAGTATGGTGGTGTTTGTTTTAAACATATTTTTTGGAAATTTTAAAATTTGACATCAATTGTTTTAAGCATACAACATGGCGCCTTAAGCATACTTTTCCAAATTTAACCTTGGCGGCTTAAGCATAATGGTGGGGGTTGCTTTCGAAATTTTAATATGGCTGTTGGAAATTTAAATATGGCGGGTTAAGCATAACTAGTATAGGGGTGTGCATTTTAAGCATAGCGGCATATATATATATATTTTTTGGAAAAATTAAATATGGTAGTAAATTTTTTTTTTCGAAAATTTAAATATGGCGATATTTAATTTCTTTTTGGAAATTTAATACATGACAGGGTAAGCATAAAAGTGGGAAGTTTGCTTTAAGCATACATCATGGCGTCAATTGTTTTAAGCATACAACATGGCAGTTTAGACATAGCTAGTATGGCGGGGCTTTTATTTTATTTTGACATTTAAACATGGTGGTTTAGGTATAGCTAGTATGGCGGCAATTGCTTTAAGCACTTTTTTTTTTGGAAATTTTATGGTTTAAACATACAACATGGCGGCAGTTGTGGAGTGGTGGGGGGGGGGGGTTTGCCTTAGCATATTTTTCGAAATTTAAAGACATGGTGGCATATGTACGTTATTTAATTCTACTCTCATCAACTGGTCCCTTGGTCTAGTGGTCACGGAGTCTGCCTCCCAACCTCGATGTTGCTGCGTCCCATGGATCGAATCCACACGCCACCCAGGATTTTTTGTATACGATTCCTGCCTTTGGAGCGACAGTGGCGCGCTCCGGTAACTAAAGGCTGAACTAAGATGGCGATCTCCAGCAGACGGAAAAAAGATGGCGGCCTCCAGTGGCGGCGACGGTGGCGCGCCCTGGTAACCAATGTCAACAACAATGGCGGCCCCCACGAGACAAGATGGCGGCCCCCAGGGTGGTTCTGGCACAATGTTTACATTTCAATGTTTACATCTTCCCAGAACCGCCTTGTCACTCCTACTGTGAACACTCTTTATAAATCATTACATAGGAACCAAAAATTAAAAAAAAAATCAAACACAGTTTATGTTCATATATTTTATTGTAAGTTGCTTATATTATCAATTAATATATAAGGGTATGTAAAATTCATAAGAAATTAAAGAAAATATTTTCTTTTCATTTAATTTATTGCGCCAAAATTATTTTGGTGTACATTATTTCTTCAAACATATAAAAATGTACAATAATATTTGCGCAATTGTTTTTTTTTTTTTTTTGCAGTTTCTAGGATACATAATGTTTCAGAATATTGCAATTATATTACGGTAAAAAAAAAAAAACATATTCAGCAGCAGAATAAATTCAAGTATTTTGAATGAATGCTTCGTACTGAAACAGTTTTTATGCTCAACTTATTAGAGAAATTTCTGCCGCTTTCAATCACCTAGTCAAGGACGCACATGTGTCAGTGAGAAGGGATTGTAAGTGCGATGCTCGCTGGTTATTCTACTGCGGTATCGTCTCTAAGCGAAAGGCTTTGAACTGGCGCGCAGTCTTCTCGTCGTGCATTGGGCAACTACATATTATATTTGAGTGGTATACATAATATTTTATTGCTTGTTATTTAAGAAAAATTTGTATTGTAGCTTTCTTCAGTGCTTTGAAGTTTCTCTAACGGGAGTTTCATGACCAAAAACACTCATGAAAACACGCGTTTTAGTAAATTTTCACTCTCCAGAAAATAAAGTTTAAAAAAGAAGTACGAAAACAAAACTTTTCATACGCCCTCGGCGTATTCTGTAATATTTTATAACCAGACACCACTCTGACATCTCGAGCAGTTTTCCAATTGGATGGGCTCTTTTGAAGCTCTGCACACCGTATGTTTGTCTGCCCATGTAGACGGGGCTTCAAACGTATGGAACTCGCTTCATAATTGGAGGAGAAATATAATAAATCTCACTTAAAATTAATAAATTTATTAGTTTTCTAGAAAATAGTTGTTTTTCAGAACAAGCATTACATCCAGGATTATAAATATTTTTTATTCAATGCACCAAAAATTATTTTCTTATTTAAAGTCATTAAATATTATAAAGTTTGAATTATTCTTAAGATTTATTTCAAACGTTTTACACGAAGATACTATCGTATTGCCATGAAAATATGAAATATATTACATTTCTTTTAAAAACAAGTTCGCAGCTGATTCAAACACAGACATAAATTTAGGTACACTTTCTAATAAACCTTAAGCTCGTTTTGGATGTTTAACCTTCCGATAGGCGCACCTATGTTTCAAACATGGATTGGCGCAATGCACCTGTGAGGTGCTCCTCCTATTTCCACCAACATAAATCCCCACTACTGAAGAGTTTCATTACAATACCATGTAAATTTGAACTGTATATATGTAAAGATTTAAAATGTAAATTTAAAATTTATTTAACATAAGAATCTTCATAATTTATTGTTAATATTACCACAGTATAAATGCATAAAAAATCCAAAACAATAGCTGTAGATCAGTAACAAAGAAATTCAGGTATAATATTTTAAAATTATTTTTCAGTATTTAAATAAAACATAATTTAGTGAGATATGTTATGAAATATGTAAGTTCTTATATTTCGATTAATTCCATGCATTATTTACACTTCTTATTTGGTACATACACAATCCAAATCTTTGTGAAATTAATAGGTAATATACAAACTTTTCTTCTCGTATAAATGAGTCCAGATGGAAATATGTTTTAAAGTAAAATAGCATGATAAAATGAAAAAACAAAAGCACTAAAAATTCAGAGAACACATAAAATATAAAAATTGCAGACACTGTTTGTTTTTCAGCTGTCTTTTTTTCACCAACTCACAGGCCTTTTGCACTTATTCACTATCAACTTCCAAACCATCATCTGCAGAAGATGTCTTACAGTCATAACAATCTTTGCAAATAATAGTGACATGACTCAAACACAAATATTTGCCACAAGTAGCGCAACAATATTTGGTACTTTTGCGTTGTTTGTCTTCGCGACAAGGCTCACACAATTTCCTTTTATTGTTTTGGTCGTTCATCTCTTGTGATTTGCTGTTCGATTCCCTACACTTGAGAGGCTGCTTGGTTACTTCTGTCAATCTGTGCCGAAGTGTTATGTGTAAATTCTGTTTTTCAGCACTGCGTCGTGTCATTTCTTCTGAAACAAGACCTTTGGCAAGTTGGCGTAAAAATGTCCTGCGGTTGGCTACAACATAACCGTTTCCAGAGTAAATGACTTGTGCGTTGATACCGGCCACATTGAGCATAGCAAAAAATATTACCAAAGGCCACCGCCGAGCATTTCTCACCACGTTATACGTTGCACACAATTTATCCACCGTATACACACCACCTTTAGTTTCATTGTAAAATGTTACGATGTCCGGTTTTTTTGAAGGCCCAGTAGAATCATCGATTGCATCGTCAAAATGAAGGCTGGATATGAGAAATACATTTTTGTTTTTCCTAGGAACATAGGAAACTAAAGTCCCTTCTTTTCTGAATCCAAATATACTGGACTTTTCACTTCTGTTAGCCATGTGTTTGAATACGTCAGGGATTTGCCATTTTTTTTTCCAGTGTGGCAACAAGGGATAGTTTTTTATCGGCCAGATCGCTCAAAAGTGGAAAATCACTGAACCAATTATCAGTAGTAACATTTCGTCCTGAGTTGACTATGGGCGATACCATCCTATGAACAACATCTGTACAATGATTACTGACAGCATACGGTCCATCTGGTTGTTTCCCAGCATATACTTCCATGTTGAAAGTGTAATTCATTTTGGAATCTACAAGTGCAAAGATCTTGATTCCATATTTGGCAGGTTTTGAGGGAATGTACTGGCGGAAACCGCAACGACCCCGAAATGCTTCTAATTTTTCATCAAGTGTGACATTCTCTCCAAGAGAGTAACTTTTCTGGCAATTAGCAACAAATGTTTCAAAACATTCTCGTATTGGTGCAATTCGATCTAGTTCTTTCCTTTCATTTCTCGTCTCTTTGTTGTCAAATCGAATACACCTCATCAAAAATCGGAAGCGTTTTAAGGACATGGTGAGCCTAAATGTTTCAACACCATCCCCAGAGGGATCCCAAAGGTCTTCTAAGTTCAGGCGTGACCCACGATACACACCAGCTAGGTACAACAAACCCATAAAAGCCTTCATCTCTATTACATCCGTCGAACGTGCATCTCTGAGGCGATTAAATTGAGGTCTTACAAGTTAAATATGTTGGTTTGTCCATGCAACAACAGAGTCGAGTATTGACTCATCAAAAAGAATAAGCCAGGTATCTAAAATGGTTTCAGCATTCACTGCTGTTCCTATAACCCCAGGGATGTGTAATAACAAATTTTGCTTACCTCTTCTCCTCTTGTTCGGACATGGGCATTTGTTCCATTGGTACGAATCGACGATCTTACCATTTTTATTACGGTTTGCCATGTAGTAAGATGCATTACCGGGATCATCACCATCTGATTCATTACAGCTTTGCTCAGTGTCTGAATTTTCCTCTCGCTCGTGTATCTGATCTTCACTATCAGAATCAGATTGTTCTCCAAAGTCCTCATCTCCCGAAGTGTCATCAAACAGCATACTATGGATTTTCTTGACGTCTTCAGGATTATCCAAGTTATAAAATATTTTTTTCCCAGCCATCCTGAAACACATATTGTAAAACAAACACATGAAGTCTCGTCACACCTACTAGGTGATTCTATTTTTTCAGTAGTTAATGTTAAATTCACAATCTTAGCTAATAAGTGTGTAATTGAATAGAATTAATAAGCAATTTGGTGAAGATAGCAATTGAAAATATCATAGTCGAAAAACTTACGTCAGTAGTCGCGCTGCACCTGCAGGGTGAAAATGGCTGCCACAGCCTTGAAGTAACTCCGTCAACAGTCATGCATGAACTAACCAGAGAAGAAACAAAAGTTAGGAAGCTAGACGATAGCAGCCCCCTCCCCGACACACGACCTCGTGCAGGGAACATAAACAAGATAAGAATGCACCTGTGAGGCGCGCGCGCCTAACGGAAGGTTAAATGTATTTTTCAAATGTTAATGGGAGGTTTTTTTGTAATGTAAGTTTATTTAAAATAAAAGAATTTGATAAAACTTTATTTTTGATGTGTATGATCTTCGCTCTCGGTTTACGGAATTTGGTAGGAGTAATTGCGTGAATGCGACGGAAGTCAAGGAAGCGAAATGTGTAACAACCACGGTACTGTCATTTATTAACCAAAGTCATTTGTTAACAAAAGTTCACATCGACAAAGGGTAAAGATAAAGTATTTATTTTCAGTGAATTTCAAACAGATAAGCAGTATTTTAATAAAATTCCTTGTCGAAAACCAGGTCCAACATTTTTTTTTTTTCAAATCTTATTTGCTTTTATCGGAACCGTTTCTTTATATAGTTTCAAACATCGCTCTGCAAATCGAAAGATTCGTTAGTCTACACAGCTGCTCCGACAACGAATTCTAGCGACGGGTGCGGAAGCTACAAATGATTCGCGTCCGTGCACCAAAGTTCACCAAGACAAATTAAAACCAATATAGTATTAACTGTGTTTTTTTTTAATTTTAACAAAATGCAGTATTTAAATAACATTTATTTTCGAAAATCAAGTTCAAAGCAGGGGTTAAATATTTTACAAATTTATAAATTTAAATATTATTTAATACTCGACGCAGATGCTTCGGCGTCGAATTCTACCGGAGGGTGCCTAAACTACGTGTTATTAACATATATATAGTTGAAAACTTAATGTGTGTATTGTTAACATGCTCAGCATTATTTAATGATGCTTCGTTAAATTTCGTGTGCGAATTTTGTATTGTAATTTTATTTTCAGCGTGGAACACATGAACGTGCTCGTTTTTTTAGATTCGATGTTACATATTACTGGCGAGTACTGAAATAATCACCCACATTTGTTTTATATTTTATCTGTAAAGTAATTTACGTGAGATTAAAAAAACATAAACTTGCGAAAACTACTGCGTTTAACGCAAGAGAATAATTTCCCTGGTATTTTATTGGAAAGATGTGAAAACTAAGTATTGAATGTTTTGCAATTTTGTAGGCAACTAAAAAATAACAACCGTAAGCCAGCATTGGCTGAGGGTAGATAGCGGGTTTTTACCTTTCAGTCACCAAGGCTATTTATAGAAGTGGACTTGATTCTTCACGGGATGCGCCTGGTTGCACGTGTGCTTTTATTTCATCTCCCCGAACCTACAACCTTTCAGTCTCTTCCTCTCTCCATCCAGTTCACCGGCACGGTGCTTCGGGCGGAAAAGAAGTGCATTGCATTGTCCCTGATGTGCGCTGTATCTCGGCTCGCTCGCTTTCATTTCCGTTCGGTGCGGTGCCGTGATGACAGTCCGTGAACAACCTAGCGCGACGGCAGACAGGCGGCCCGCTCCACTACAGATGCCGCGTCGTCGTTGTCACTTTTATCAGTTCTCCCTTTCCCCCCACCCCGCTCCCAGACACCGCCCGCATGACAGGTCTGCCACCCCTTGCACGCTAACTCGCAGGAGGAGTAGTCTTCAGGCAACAGTCATCTCGCAGAGCTCGAGCTGGAGTGTTCGGTGCGTGCGTGCGAGGAAGCCGCTCGTGAAACGCTGCGGTTTATCTTTCTTTTTTTCAGCAGCTGAAAGTTCTGTCGGTTATTTTAACATTCAAACCTTCCTCCCCTTGTTCGGCGTCTCACTGGTGTTGCGCGCTGAGCGCGGCGTTTGAAAAGCGGCTCTACTATTGGATTTTAACCAGCACATTTCTTCAGAACACTGCGTCAGGTATTTTTTTTATAAAATTTTATTCTAAGTTACCATTTGAGCATCTCAGGACATCTGTAAATTATTGTATCTGTTTGCAGTTCTGCGAAATAAGTGAAATGTGATTCGGACTGTGTAGGTTATGCGATGTAATATGAAACTGGATTTATGAAATTGTGTCGTAAATAGCAGGAATGAATAAACCAAAGATTCAAAACTCAGATTCTAAATTAACATTTATTTTTACGTAGATGAGCTTGAATTTGCGAGGGGGGGGGGGATGAAAGGTGTTGATCCACGTGACTGGAACCTGTTGGCTGTAGCGTAAACTTGAACTTTAAATAGCTTTTTGATCGCGCAGTGAGTCTATAAATAGTTTGCAGTAGCTTTTCTGATTGCGCGTAGAACATTTTTTTAACGCTTAGGCCGTGATATAAATGGTCATTAGTTATTTTGTAATTTGTAATTTGGCGGGATTCAACTCGAAGTTATTCATCCTTCTTTTTTATCGCACACAAAACAAAAGTCAGAAGAGTTTTAATGTAAATAAATAAAGTTTCACTAAAGGAATTTCAGAGATGAATCTAATGATTTTTAATTAAGTAATATAAATATATATACACACACATACACTTAAAGAAGTTAAGTGGTGTATTTAATTTTAAAAGAATTCATTTTGATTCTGAAATTCTTTAAGCGAAACTTTACATATATATATGCATATATACACATACATACAACTATGAATTATAAACTTTAATTTTGTGATTTTCGATTAATGAAAAATGCGAAATTTAGAATTAACGCTATTCGTTATCAATTTTGTACCCAATATCGTGTAAAGAGACAATTTTGTGTACAAAATCTGCAAAACAAAACACACAGCCTTGGTGTTCCTGTAACTTTTTAAATTCCAACGTTTAATAACTAGGAGGTAAAGTTGGCTTAGTTCCATCCTTATTTTTCTTCCCCACATTTCACCGCCCATGCGTTGTGGGCGGAATCAAAGCGTACAGGAGTATCCATAAAAAAGGACCCAAGCCAAAGGGTATAAATAGGCATAAAATTTGCTGCCCTGGCCTTATAATTGGGCACAAGCCTAAAAGTACAGTACTGGCCATAAAAGTGGCACATCTCAAATAGTACAGAACTGGTCATAAAAATGCATGAAAGAAAACGTACATATTTAGCCAAACAGAATGCATGGTAGGAAGGGTACAGCACTGACCATAAATATGGTAGATAGCGTTAATCACTAGCCATTATAAATGCAATGATGTGATATACACTACTGACCATATACAATCATGGCAAAGAGTATACAGCACTGTCTAAAATAATTGTGGAAGAAAGCATAGAGCACTGGCAAAATGGCCAATGAAACCACAATTTTTTCGCACAGATTGATATAATATTTATAAGGCATAACAATAATTTTTAGGTATAGAGATTGTATAACATGGATTTGTGCGATGTCTGCTACACACTGAAATTTAAATATCTGTGCTACGCAGCGTACAATACTAGCAAAATGAACCTGAACCACAAGGAAACAATTTTTTGCACTAATGTATGATAATTATATTTTAACGGTATAAAAATACTTTATAGGTATAGATCTGGTATGCCTTTGTGTTGATAAACGTGTTTGTTACACACTGATATTTAGAATATTCGTGGTACGCAGCGTACAGCACTGGCAAAATTGCCCTGAACCATAAGTAAACACAAGATTGCGCACTGATGTTTAATATATGTTTAAGGTATAAAAATACTGTGATGGTACAGAGCTGATATGACCTTCATATAAAAATGAGTGCACGATTACCAAATGGAAAATCTCAGTTAAGTTTGTTATTAGGCTAATTTGGATCAAAGGGGTAGTAGAACAGGTTATGTTTTTCGAAAAACTGAAAGATCATCGTAACTCCATTAAAAAGAAAAATAAATGCATATGTTCAAAATTATTATATGTTTCTCATAGGAGTAGTATGTGCCAAAATACTTGTTTAAAAGTTTTATTAAGGAGTGAAAAATATATTGATTAAAATACAATAATATTTTAGTTGTTACAGCATTAAATCCGTACGAATTAAATTGTAAACCTTCTAAGATTAATCTTGAAACTTTTCTCCCAAAATATATTTGATAATACAAGCGCATATTGCAAGAGGTAAAATTTTATTTAAATGAACTTTTTTTTTTATTCAAAGTAGGTAAATAGAAATTCCAAATTATCATGTGCCTGTAGGCCAAACAAAGGCTTTTTTTTTTCGCTGCTTGCATTGCCCGATGTTTACGACTAATATTATGCTGGAAACACACAGCACGATAGCACGATACGTAGGACGCGACGCGACAACAAAATACCGCGTTATTGTGAACATGCAGTTCTCACCGGCCCGACGAATAAAATTATGCGAATAAATACACGTACGTACATACGTAACGAACATGCGACAACCATAAACGCTTGCAGGTATTTTAATCGGCATAATATCGACATGTTGGAAAAATCTTTAAATCAAATATGTAACTGTCAGCGTGGAATGACATTTTATCATAAAATTGACAAAGTTAAAGGTAGGGCCTGCCTAATCTGTAATAAAATGTTACAGGAACGATTGGGCGATGAAATATATAAACATATTTAATATGTCTGGAGAGCGTATTAACTTTGTTCAGACAGTATTAAGTTAGAGCAAATAAACTGTGTTTACAAGCAAGGGCGTAGTAGGGGATGGGCAGAATGTAGACCATGACCCCTTCTAAAAGCAGATTGTTTTATGTGTAACATCTTAGCTATCGGTATACGGCATTTGGTAGGAGTAATTTGCGAATGGAACGAAAGTCGCATGAAAAGGAAAATTATGACCACGTGCTGCCATCTGTGGCGAATGGCGCGAACAAATGTTTACAAAGCCGAAGGGAAACTTTAAAGAATATCATGTTTAAATAATTTTTTACAAGATATGCAGCATTTTAATGAAATTCCTTTTCGAAAATTAGGTCCAATGCCAGGGTATAGTTTTTTAAAGTCTTTTTCGCTTTTATCGAAGCCATTTTGTTATTTTCATTAAATAGTTTAAAATTCCGGTCTGCAAATAATATGATTCGATAGTCAGCGTAGCTGCTGCGGCAGCTAATTCTAGGGATGAGTGCGGAAACTACGTGTTATTCTTGTTCATAAATTTAGTTTAAAACACAGTTAGCGTATATTTATCACGTTCGGCGTTATTTTAAAGAATTCTTCGTTAAATTTCGTATACGAGTTTCTTATTATAGTTGTATTTACAACATGAGAAAACACACACATATATTTGTTTCAATAATAATGCTACTCTTATAACCAGCCTACAATGACTCAAGTATGGCTCAATTTTTGGTCAATGCAAATGCAAACTAGGAGTAGCCGTGTCTTTAAACACATATTAGGACATACAATCTTAAACAGTGGTTCGAATTGTAAGGATATATTCTTTCATAAGAGAAAATTTATTTAAGAATTTCAGATTTGGAAGAAGCACTGAAAAAAAAAAAAGAATTTTCCAAGAATTATACTTTTTCTCTTTCCTTGTGGGTATTAATACATAACCCCCAGGCCTCCCAGTAACAGGTCCATACAAAAATATATAGTTATAACAAGCTTCGACCCCCTCTTTCCAATACCTTGCTACGGACATGTTTACATGTGTAGTTTGCCGAGGGCAAAGTCGAGGTTGGACGTCTCCGATCGTGCTAAAGAGCGCCTGAAAATGCGAAAGGAATAGAGAGAAGAGGGTGAGTAAATTACGATGTCCGTCGCCTCCGTCCGTATCAATCCGTCAGTCACGTGACACGTAAAAAGATTCTTAAATTCATACATTTGACGAACGAATAAAATTACAACCTCCAAATGACTGCAAAGTTTTGAGTGACAAATATTTAACAGGTATTAGAAGTTTTTGAAGTTTATTTAATCATTTCGGTTCTTACATCATTATTTTTGTACCTTTTTTAAAAAAAAAATTGAATGTTAGGTTTTGAAAGAAAAATCGTCCAACTCACAGAAGTGTAACTCTGAATATGTTGAAATAAATACAAGAGTGAAAAATATTTTAATAATTTATTTATACATAACGTTCAATAGGTATTTAATATTAACATAAATATTTTATGAGTTATAAGTGATGGCTAACATGATTATCAAACCAATAGTATTAGGCAATATAAATTTTCTCAACAGTTGGCAGCATGTATAAGGGAAAATATTATGACGGACATATGGATTGTTGCAAATCGCTCGGCGTCTGACGGACTATCGGATCGGACGGGCGACGGACGGACGGACGTAACAGGCTATTGTAATTCCGCCTTAAAATTAGGAAAAGCCTTAGTTTCACGTTCCGTTATATAATCAGGTTTACTAAATTTTCGACCATACCTCGTTTTGATTCAACAATTTTCAAACTAAACTATACCTTAAGCTTTCATGGTCAGAGTAATAACTACTTATTGGCTTTATGGATTGAGGGCACGTCCGTGAAAATAATGGTGCCTAACGTTACGTCATGCTTTGATGCAGCCATCGACATGAGAGATAAACAACTTAAATCATAATGTATGGGTCACTATTTATATCGGTCAAATCAGGAATAGCCTTCTTAATAGTTGCTCAGATTTACCCAGTAGTCTGAAATCAGCAACTAACTTCCTCCCATACGGGGACCAATCCCAGTTCGGCTGTGAATGGTTCGATATGAATACAATACCAGAACATCAGGCCTTCTGTTGTTAACTGCCCTTGAAGATGTCCGCAACAAGAAATGCCGAAATGTCAATCACCATTATTTTCGCCCATAAAGCCAAAAATATTTTTTTAAAAATACTATTGTTCAGAATGACTGATATCGCATGCGTGATTTATCCGTTGTGTTGAACATAAAATATGAAAATAATTTATGTTCATCCATTTTTGGTCCATCAAAAAAAAATAATATTGAGTTTCATTTAGTTTTTGGATGTTTATGTTGCGTAAATTTGACTTATTAAAAAGATACATTTTATATTTACTTTCACATCCCTAAAATTAAATACTATCAGAAACAAGAGATTATTTAATAAAATTTCGAAATATGAAAATTAATCTTATCCTACATTGCTTGAATGTAGATAGTAATTATTAAGTTAGATAAACTGTGTTGTAGGCTAATCCTGAAATATACGTATTATTATGTTTTTCAGTTTTTTAATATCAGCACAATATATATTTTTATGCCTATTTATGTGTATTGAACGAAGTGGAAATAATCACATCGAAAATCAACATGCATGTTTACATTTTGTTTGCGCTTAGGGTCTGCGCACCGTCACAGTTCACGCATGTGTGTTACTGCCTGAATTCCTTAGGCGTCAAACACCCAAACACCCAGACTTAGAGGTTAATATGTGAAACGTACCTTTTGCGAAGGTCAACTTGATTAACTGTCTTGCCTTGCACCAATAAATTATTGCGAGTTTCTACACTGCAGATATACATTTGTATGGAACGCTGGATCGTTTAAGGGTTGTTTTTTTTTAAATAATTTATTTAGATAATTGAATAAAATGACTTACCTAATAAAGTTTTAAGCATAAATTTAGAAATATATAAAGCTATAATTAAGAGGAAATTAGTATATCTGTGTGTGTTTTTTCGTTCACGTATGTCCGCAGTGAAAGTTTTATTACAATTCTAGAAATACAACAGAGTCAAACGAAATTTTTAAATCACGATATAGCAGCAAATATAAATAGTACATTACACGTCATTACCTAACGTCATCTGAGAAATAAAATTTCATTTAGTATTCATTACGAATTATTTTTATTACATTATCCATGTTATATTTAGATTACAATATTTTATTAATAATATGTATACCTACAATAATTTGTTATTAAATTTATTAGTTATAAAATGTAACATGATCATAAATTAACTTCAAAAAGTATAAATAGAACGTTAATCACACTTATTGTAATAAACTTAAAAAAAATAGGTTAGTGATGCAATTTTCTTTTTACTTTTAGGTATATTTATTTAAAATGAAAGTTAAATACATTTGTACTACTAAGTATCAGTTTTTATATCATTTTATATGCTGAGTAAATAAAAAAAATAGATTTTGCCCATCTTAATATACTTGGAGACAGCAGAATTATGAAAACTAATTTTGTTCAAAATTGTTATTGTATGTGTCTTCTTATTGTGAGTATATTAAAAAAAATTTAGTTATTAATTTTGGCGAAGTTTATTTTCTAGACTCTATTATAGGGCCATTAATTAGTGTTTCTTTTAGCCAGATTTTATGAGGTATATTCCACATTAAATATTAATTTAAAAATAAATATAAAAAATACAAAACGGTATATATTTTTTGCATTCGTAAATTAAAATATAATCAGAAACTACAAGAGATGTATTAATAATATATTGCATATAAAAAAATTATCTTACATTTTTGAATATGGATAGTAATTATAAATGTAATTAAACCGTGTTTTAGACTAATCCTCAAAAACAATTTAATATTTGAACATTTTAATAAAATCCTGTTAGTAGACGAGACCATAAATCAGACAAGATGACATACTTCCAACGCACGTGTGCTCTAGATGATGGCTCGCCTGACAGTGCTGGCACTACGCGATTATTTTGTTGTATCTGTAACAGTTTAATCAACGTTAGACAAGAACGCAGTAAATTTTCTGGTTATTGTCTAATTTAGTAAGAAATATTGGTATATCTTCAGGAACTTCAGACGTTTTTAAAAAAATAAATCATAAAGCTATGACCATCTGGAATAATATATTTTTACAGTGAAATATTATTTCAAATATATCCAGAAGTTTTATAATTTATTTGTAACAAACAAACAAACTCCTAATTGTTCAGTACATGGCTATGCACGGGCAAATATTATTTTCAACATTTTTTTTCGTATCTGGTCTTCAAATTAAAATTCATTTATCGAATAAACACTGTGTCCATAAGAAAAAAATATGTTTGGATCCGAAATATCATTTTTCCTTGCAAGATATGCAATATTTTATGTCAAACGCACATTTGCAAAAAGTTCAGACAAGGTTATTATTTTGAACTGTTTTCGTATCCTGGGGTTTTAATAACGCAGAGCCGAGCTCCTTTTTTTTTTTAATTCCAGTATAATGACGATGGAATACCAATCGTTTTATTCCTGGCCGGCCGTTACCTGTGGAAGCTGCTAGATTATAGAGTTAGCAGCGTCACTTGCAGCCTTCTTGTGACTGTGTTTCTGTAGAACCTTATTTCTACCTTTTCCTCTTTATTTACTATCGCCGAAGGGGTGGAAGAGCAGAGAGAGAGAGAGAGGCAGAGAGATAGAAGAAGACCGACTAGAGGGGACCCTAATGAGGCCGGAAGAATGCCTGGCAGCTGCAGAGGGGCGACTCCGCCCCATTATGTGTGTTCCTGCGCGCGCGCGCACACATACAGGGCAGGTAGTCCGGTTTCTACCTACGGACCTTGCCCGCCCGCTGCGTTGCCGCCCTTCTCATGGTGCCGCATTGTTGCCAAGTCGAAGGCGTAATTACCCACCACATCTCACGTCTGGAGTAACAACTATATTAACACTCCCTTGAAACTGAATAGAGACTGAAACGTTTAATGCATTACAACCAATTGGAACACACTTTTTGTTTCCTGATTATCTTTTTTTCAGATCGTAGGGTTTCGTGGCGAGAGTTATAAACTGTATACTTTACCGAAATTTCGGCAAGCCTTGTTGCAGCCAGCTTCAGGTGCTATGGTGTCGATCAAGCCAATATCTCCATGGTCGTGGCTTCAACCCTGAAGCACATAATAGTTTTTTTCCTTCTTCTTTTAGTAAAACGGAAGTTTAAACATATAACTACTTGTCATAATATTTTGTCCAGTTGAAACACGAGTAGGGCAGTCATTATGTTAGAATTTAGTGCAGCCGTGGAAAGAAATGAGCGTCAGAAGATTTTTTTATGATTTGGGAATTAGTGAGAATGAACTGTACATCAGTCTTCACTCATGGTCTTCACTGCGTGATTAGGGTCTATCGATATTTTAGCGGAAAAAATTAATGTACCTAAAACCCATTAAGTGGCAGAGAGTTTTCAAATATATCCCAACCTAGGCATCTGTTTTGCGTTAGCTCAGTTGTGATGAAGAAATCCAATTTTAATTTTTTGACCATTCTTTAATCCTTTACAATTGTTTGATAATTTGTAGTGAGTATAAGTAGTGAAAAACTTTGCAGAATACCATGGCAGCAACACTTATAGGGTGAGTTATCAAGAGGATTTTTCTTTAAGACGGAAATTAAACAATAGGCAGCGATCTCGCACCAATCGAGCGAGCGAAGCGTTGTATGTTTTTTTTTTTTCGTTTTGTTCCGTTCCATTTCTGATTTTGGTTCAGCGATTCTCAAACGGCTGTGTCAAGAAACGTACCGATACGAGGCAGGCTACGCCTTGATAACGCCCTGAGAGTTTATGAGAAGCGATAACGTGCAGCGATAACAAACACTTCACACCGAACCATAGACATAATTTTTTTTTACGCCGGAAACTGTCGCGCCTGTGTTTGCTTCTCTCCGAGTTCCCAGTTCTGCCAATCGACCATTTCAACAAAAATAAATTCTGTGTAGGCTGTATTTTGAACTACAGCCGCCAGGGGTTTGTTTCATGTATTTACATCGCTTTGGACTGGAATGTTGTGTATGAAATAAATATAATAATTTAACAAAAATTTATGGTGCTTTATTTTTCACATTATTTCGATTAATGTCTTATTTGACGTTCGGATGGTTACGCAGAAAAATGGCAATATTAAAAAAAGTCGCGCCAACAAACCGCGACAAACTCAGCTCTTCGTTCACAACCACTGGCCAAACTGACTCCATATCAACATCAGAATCATCAGAGAGCATATCCACGACCAGTAACAAACAATTTTCTGCATTCCTCGTCGCTTCACGCCAGGGCCGTATTTACGCGCAGGCTATCATAGTCTGTAGCCTATGGGCCCGCACCACAAATGGGGGCCCACACCACACGACACGAAAAAAAAAAATATGCTACGATTTGGAACTTCTTATATTCTTTAAGTATGCGTCGACATAGTGTCCAGTTGTTTGTGTGGATTAATTGCGCCGAACGAAACTGTTCTGCATAAATAATTTTCGATGATAATCATTGGTTTTGGTGGCACTTAATTCCTTAACCTCTAAATACTGTTTGGTTAAATTGTCTAGTTTAATAATAAACTAATTTTTTCAAAATAGAAAATTGATCAAAAATATGAGTTTTGTAGGTCAATTAAAATAAACTACCCACCCAGACCCAAGCAAGAGGCACCCACTGTTTCACTGGAAGGGGATACTCAATATAAACACCCCCCCCCCTCCTCATAGAGAGGGCCCGCACCACAGACTCAGCCTAGGGACCCACAGGAAGTAAATCCGGCCCTTCTTCACGCGAGGTATACGGCTGAGGCTCGCTCGAGCGCAAATTTCACGCCTCGTTCGGGGGATCGTTTTGCACCATTGGCTTATTTCTCTCGGCTACGTTTTTCCTCATTCGATACCCAAGACACTTCTCTGCATTTTATATAAATTTTTCTCCAGCGACTTCGCTTGTTTTCTTTCTTTTTTCCATCATAGCCTGGTTTCGTTTAGGCATTTTGCGATTAAGAGCTCCAAAACCCAAGTAAGTAGCTTTACAGTTATTCCACTCAAATAGAACCACTCGGTGCTCACAAACGAGCAACTTAAAATTTAAATCGCGCCAAAATGTCTATTACTTTCGGAGTAAGTGCTCTCACTGACTTCTTTTCTAGCACCCCACCAACGTCATTACGTCTTCAGTTCAAATGTTAACCGGTTGGGTCATACGTAACGACCACGAGCAAAGTCTTATCTACTAAGATATATTTTCTTCAAATTTGTAGCTTTCATAGTTAACGAGTTTTAAGCGGTGTCAAATCCTCAGCCGAAGTGACACCCAACCCGAGATAAAAGATATTACATATTCCTATCGGAAATTAATTTCAAAAATATCGTACGTATAGCTTGCAGAGTGGCGGTGCTGGTGAGCCGTGATTTTTGAATACGAAGCCAATCGATTCGCTTCTGTTTGTCGCATTGTCAAGCTCCCTCACCTCATTAAACATTCTAAATCACATCGGTCGCTTTTCGCGATTACAGCGCCGCATGCGATGAACGTGTGATGGTGCGCGTTGAATATAGACACACATCAACTCTATGTTGGAGTTGGCCAGATGTCTAATGTCTGAATACATCCAGGAATTGTTTTGGTAAAAACATAATTCTTCATGCACACGTAAAAATTCCATAATTTACACCTTATAAGTATGTATTTTATATCTTATGTGAAGTTTTCCAAAAACAATTTAGAAGTAGATTTATAATCAGAAATGAGTGTATGTTACACAGTAAATTTTAAACTTCTGCAGATATTTAGTGCTATTTTTTCACATTACTTATTACCTTAAAGTATATTGTCATAAAAGATCGGTACATTGTAGCTACCGTAATTCATCTGGAAAATAGTACGCTGTGTAATATTATATTCAGGTTGTAAATGTTAAATGAGCTTTCTCATCAATTCAGAACTTAAATTCAGATTGTTAGAGTAAAACGAGTTATTTCATTAATGTAATTATAGGTACTTAGTATTTAAGAAAGACAGGGCAAGTCAGACAACCCTGCCCCGGCTGTTTTCATTTTTATTTTCCTTGTTTGTAAAGTATCCCTATATATATATATACATATATAATACACACACTTTAATGGAATAAGGAATATTGATATCTTTGTTAGCACGTTATTCAAGACCTTATGATTTTAATTGAGTTTTATAACTGAGTGCTATTCCATACCCCCTAGGCTTACTGCTAAGGTTCCTCTCCCAAATATTTGGGCCCTGCAAAGTCTCGGTTGGCAGCCACTGCCTGCAAAAGTCAGGAAATATTCGAATCACACAGCATGTGGCAACACTGAAACGTGTACGTCAGAAGTTTGTGCTCCTGAATATCTTTCAATGCGACTGTTTAAAAAAATAACTCTGCAGCTGTTTCCTAGCTTGTCATCTTGTGTGAGCGTAGTAGGTTTTTTTTAAAGGTTAAATATTTTAACCCAACCACATCGCATCTCGCTCATGAAGAAAGCGTTTTCGCCAGAGCTTAAATAGACCCACAAACATCACACTAAGCAAACAGCTTTCTAGAAATTAAATTTATTTAATATGCAGGTATGTTGCTCGCATAACACAATTCTTACAGAATTATATCGGTGATGTCTAGAAGTAAAAATGTTTTTTTGTTTATCTGATAGTAACTTTTAATTTAAATTAACGACTAAAATTTAAATTTGATTAACTGTTCGTTAAGAATAAAATTTTGGAAGACTGCTATTGTATTTATTTTGTAACGGAATTGATTACAAATGCCTAGATTCAAAGACTTATTAATTGACGTAGCTGATCCGGCAGCAAATTCTAGGGGCAGTCGCGGAAAAAAACGTGTGATTCACATCAAGAAATTTAGACTAAAACACCATTTGCGTGTATTTAACACACTTGGCAATATATTAAAGAATTATAAAGTAAGTCTTTAAAAACTACAGCGGAATGCACACACGTTTCCTCAAATTCGTACCTTTTGAGACGAAGAACAAAATGTTCGGAAATTTCAGGGCGTAAATTGAATGGCTGGCAGGGAATGCCGAAAAAAAGCAATTTTTTTCGTTAAGAAACACGTTCTCAGAAACAACATCCTGCAAAGTTACAGGCGCGAACAGTAGCGCGCAAATTTAAAGATACCGCGCTTTGGGCGTCACCCCACTGGCTGAGAAGACGCGCGATCGCAGCCAATAGCGTTCGAACCATCCGCGGGAAACATTCGATGAGGCCGAGCACAGACGCTTAGGCCTGTTCTACAATGACGTGGAAACGGAGATGGATCACGTAAACGGAGATGGAACTTCAGAAGATTTCACTGTCGCGTTTGCTGCATCCGCACAATGCATGAAAACGTAACAAATGGAATCCAATGGGATTTGGATTCCCAGGTTACAAAATATTAATTTAATCAGAGCATAGCACAGGGTTATTTACATTTATAATAAAATAAATGACAAATCAATAATTAACACTAGCAATGCTTGTACTGGAAACAATTTGTAACGTATTTAGAAATTAAACAAACATGGCTACCACGGCAGTAAAGTAAATGGACGAGCTCATTCTCCGTCTGTGTCCCATTATAGAAACTCTGTTCCACAAGATCCGACTTGGTTTACATAATCCGTTCCAGTTTCCGTGTCATTGTAGGACAAACCTTAAAGCTAGCCACACGCAGTCTGGTGTACGGCAACCATCCTGGTGTGCAACTCCCGGTTTCCAACCGGCTTTATTCAAGTACCTGTGAAGGAAGTGGCGGACGCAGACAAGACTGCGACGCGTGCCAAGTTTTGAGCTGGCTGGCGGCCCCGCATGGCCACTGACGTCACGCGCCGTCCATTGACGTAGGGCAAGCCACGCGTGCCTGGCCGGATTACAAGAGACCTCGCTACCTACCCCCTTCCGCTTCCCCTGCACCGTCCGCCTCGGGCTATTGCCACCTTTAGCAGTCTAGAAATTCCAGGCTTACAGAGGACGCTCCGAGGAGTGCTGTGAATAAGCGCAGCTGTTTCGGGTGTTTCGGGTGTCGTGTCGGCCAGCGATGACGCGACACGTCACATCCGCTCTTGTCACTTCGAGAAGGACGCCACAGGTATATAAGCGACGATGCCGGCCTCCGCGGGAGTTCCGAGAGTTCGGAGAGTTCTGCCAGTGAAGGGAATTTCGGTATCGGCGAAGGGAGAGAGAGATCCTGTCGAGAGAGGCGCGAGGAGGAGTGACAAGACGGCGAGAGTGCGACTGAGTGGCGCGTGGTTGTGTGTGTGAAGACAGGCGCGTGGTAAGGGGCGAATCACTTTCGAGCCGAGCTCCAGTGAGGAGTGAAAACTGCGGTACTTGACAGACATTGAGTGACTTGCGAATAAATGATTTTAATTGCAAGTGATTGGTGATCAGATATTTTTTAAGTAAAATTATTTATTAGTAATGTAAATATTAGTAGTTAATGAAACTGTAAAAAAACCTAATTTGGGCTATCCCTTACATACCCAGTTCCCCCAAATTATACAGGTAATATATATATATATATATATATACAAATTGTGCGTATGTGTTTATGGGTGTGTGTGTCCCCGATGCAAATTTAATAATTTTTTCTAAAGTATATCAGTGGATGCAAAATTTTAAAGTTGGGGAAACTGCGTCCCCTACTGCTACAACTAAAGGCCCATATGTTATTTGGTTATTTTCAATATTAATGTAAAATTTTTGGGACATGTGCAAAACTTTTATTTTTTTATGTGAAAAATATTAGCTCTCAGTAGACGAAAATTTGTGGAATTATTTTTGTGAAAATGGAACAGAATTCGATGAACGGGAATGTGTAACCTAGATAGCAGATATACGACCCTGTGTACTGACACTGTCGTAAATATTAGGGGACAAAGCAAACGTATAAGAGTGCCAAATGAAACTTAATTGTAGTGAAACCACCACGGAATATATTTAGTAAACTCTAACAGTTATATTAAAAAAAAATCTTTAAGATTTGTAAGTAAAATAGCGTTACGAAGATAAAAATATGTATTCTTCTTACTCATTCCTGGGAGACTTAGTGGAACAGTGGTAGATCGTGCACATGTTGACATCACGAAACATGGTTTAAATGTTACGACTGGAAAAAAATAATAATTTTTGATACCATTATATAATATTATTTAATAATAATTTGTATCAGATAACTAAGGTGAATTTTAGTTTGTAGGAAGCATTTACAAACTGATTTAAGTCGTTTAGGCAAAAACAAAGAAACAAACCTTTTAAAAAAAAAATTTGTGTTTTAAAATGTTTTATGTTCATATTTTATTAATGTCCTAGAGTTATAAATTCTAACGTTTGTGGATACTTTAAAGTATTAACTGTTTAATGAATTTTAACAAAATGAAATGACGCTAATAAAATTACTTGCCGAATATCAGGTCCAAATTCGCGGTTTAGAATTTGTTAAAATCTTTATCGCTTTTATTGGAGCTGTTTCTAAAAGTTTAAAATTTTCTGTTTTTTTTTGTCATAGTTTCAGGCAGCGAATTAAGCGGCGTGGCAGGCGCAAAAAAGTGTGTTATTCGCGTACAGAAAATTTGATATAGGTAAAGCGTATATTTTTTTAATCAGTATAATTTATCATGGTCGGCTTTTTTTGAAATAATTCTTTAAATTTCGTGTCCGAAATGTAGATTATATTGTATTATATGTTTAAATGCAATAAAAAGAACATGAATTTACTCGTTATCGAGGATAGATGTTTACACACCATTGGCAAGTATTGAAAGTCTCTCTCACATTTGTTTACTTATTTTTATATAGGTTTTTTTTTTTAACTTAGCTCTTGTTATACGGCAGTTTGTTGGGAGTAATTTCATGACTGCGACTGAAGTCAAGGAACGGAAATGTGTTACAACCAAGGTGCTGCCTTCTGTGATGGATGCTGCGAACCTAAGTTCTCAAAGACAAAGGAAAACTTTATAGTACAAACAATTAAAGAATTTTAACAAGGTGAGCAGTTTTTTCATAAAATTCCTGCTTGAAAATCATGCTCAAAGCCAGTACTTAATAAGTATTTTTTTTTTCAAGTCTTCGCATTAATTTATGGTAGCCCTTTTCAGTATATAGTTTAAAATTTTGAGATGCTAATCAAATTATTCAATAGTCGACGTAGCTGTTCCGTCAACGAATTCTAGCGGTGTGTGCAGAAACTGCGTGTAGTTTTTGTCAACAAGTGAAGTTGCTCATGTTACAGTTACATATTCTATGTGTATTTGTAACATGAGAAAATGAATTTTCTCGTTACCGAGGTTAGATGTTATACATCACTGGCAAGAACTGAAAGACTTGCTCATATTACCCCCTTCCCCCTTTTAACCCCCCCCCCCCCCCTCAAAAAAAATTAATTTGGTATCCACGACTGTATGAAGTGATGTATCTCGTTGGTTGTGATTTTTTTTTGTGATGGGAGAGGGGTTCAAAATGTGCGCAATATAAGGCGTATATAAAAAAATAAGTATGCAATATCTACATATATTTTTATATTACTCATTACCAATAACCATATTTTCAATTCAGCTCTGAGCTACTTAGTTTCTAGTGACTTTGTGGGTGGCAGGCTTGAATACAGACTGGGTAACACAATTAATGCGCTTGTAACCCTTCTTCCTCCTTAAATGGAAGAGGGGTTGCGTCCCCGACTCACTCTGGGCGCGAAGGGAAAAAATAAATATTAAAACCAGGCATAAAAAGCTAAACAATATAAATTCCCCACACCACTGCCCAGGGGTCAGGCCAAAAAATTCAAAGGATATAATAGCAGAGTAACCATTAAACAAACAAGAGGCAAGACTTTGGACGTATGTTATTAAAAAATAGAAATTTGCAAAAATAATTTTTACTATACATAACCATACAAGCTTAGTTACAAAAGCTGACGTTAATAATGGCAGCATCTTATCCCCATTTGCGATACTAACAATAACCTTTAAAAAATCGTAAAAATATAAATACTGATAACAAGTATAAAAATATATAAGGGCGTGAGGCGTGGCCACTATAAAATATCAAAATTTACTGACTGCCCTAATACCAAAAATCAAACAAGACAATCAATACAAATATATAAAAAATTCTACAATAATAAAACTGAAGTACAAAAATTTATTTACATAAAGTTCTTAAACTCTCAATCAACGGTTTAGTCTTTCTTCAGATGTTCGTTGCTAAAGACTTGCCAAAAAAACAAAGTTAATATCCTAGGCGTGCGCTGGCTTCCTGACCTTCCTCACCAACTCCAGAGTCTAATGCCACGCCGGGCCATAGGTACGAATTCACAAAGGCGTGAACGATGACCAAAAAAAAATTTTCTTATTTTTTTAAGGGAAATGTAGCAAAAACTCTTCACGTAACATAACTATGTTACCACAGAAGTTTTTATCATATACTTCAAACAAAGTCTTACTTCTTTATTAACTTGCCAATGATTTCATAAAAACGTAGAATGGCCGCACCAACCAACATCAGGCTGCGCATGTAGTCCAATACCGATCGCATGCATTTAATAATACTGCACAAGCTGATATATTAGCTAAATGCAACTTTAAGTATGCAAATTCCGAAGACAAAGTCTCAAAAACAAATTGCAAAATGTTCGTTTCTTCCAAACTTATACTTTTATTACAACTACAGGCAAACGGGCGACCTTTTTAAAAAATCCCACACTGGAACAACGTGTGAAACAAATGGGCCTCTTCACCAAACTGGCTAATAAAAGTTCCGTCCAAATAAAATTTAGTATGGGAAAATACACAGTTCACTAGGTTTGCCAAAAACCAGTGCAGCACCACGAGGGTAAAAATCAAAATTGCGGCCTCTCTTTACCTTGATAAGTTCAATATCACAGGGCAAACCATTGCCCTGTCACCCAGCGTGGAGCCTCCACCCCCATACTCTTCGCCGCCCGTTGCCGTCCGGCACACCAGTCCGCGCCGTCACATGGCTCTGTCCTCGATGGTCGCTCGGCACCCACTCTCGCGACCCCAGCTGATTTTTTCTTCCCGGCAAGCCGAATGTCTCACGTCATCAGCCAACCGCCGGGCGCTCGCCAAGTGGTATTTACGTGAAACACAATCGATGTTCTTAAACTCATAATCGATAGCTACCAAACGGCGTATAACTAATTAACAGAAACAAATATAATTAAAAAAAATTTACAGATAAATTAACATTAATTAAAAAAGGCGTAAAAATACGTGAAATAAAAAACCATATAAAACTAGAGACCAGCACAAAAATAAATTACAAGTAAAAATGTGGCCCTGCCGGCCACACGCTTTATAATGATTTTTTTTAATATTTTGTGATTCCATTGTGACTTAAACACTATGTTACAGTATGTACACTGGTGTTTACAAAGTGTTTCATAAAAATTTAACTTAAAATAGTACAGCCAGTGTTCATGGATGCAAAACCCGTTATGACTGATACGTTTATTTCTGTGTGTGTGTTAGTGTGTGTGTTCGTGTGTGTTTGTGTTGGTGTGTGTGTGGGTGTAGGTTGGTTTTTAGTTTGGGTGGGAGGGTTAATTATTATATCTCGGGTGAAGGAAAGACCAAATCTGTACTAAAGTAATGTCTGTCATGCCATTTCTGTAATTGCAGTACTGTACTTAGCTACATACTAAATCGCCAAAACCGCGCTAATCGTCCAAAGCCAAACCCGTAATCGTACTACAAGCAACCCATCCTTTGTAGTGTACACTAAGCTCCTGGTAACTAATGCGTCTGACTAATTCCACAAGTCTGATCCCCGCTCTTTGCCTGCTTTCAGCGGATGGTTTGGACGTTTCATCGTTGCGACCGCGCGTCCTCTCTGCGATTTGAGTGATTCCCTATGCGCGGGAATTTTAAATTTGCGAGCCACATATCGCGCCTGAATTTTTGCAGGGTTTTATTTCCGGACATATGTTCATGTTTAGAAAAGTTGCTTGTATTGACGTTTCCTGACACTCATTAAACTTATGCCCCGCAATTTAAGAAAATATAATTTATCTACAAGAGATAAAGATAGTACGTTTTTAGTTTATACATATTAGGTATTTGGAAAGGGGGGGAATCTGAACATGTGTTTCAAAACTAGCCACGTCGGTTACAATTTTTTTTTTTCATTTTAATTTTGAAAAATTGCTTTTGTTAAGGCATACCCCGTATTAAGAAATTGTTTATTAGTAGTATTAATAGAGTTCCCTTAGGCTGGTTCCACAATGACACACAAACGAAAAAACCGTAACGAATCACGGACCCGCAGATATTTACGTTTACCTATCGTCTGCTACTTCCAAAATGCATGGGAACGTTACAAATACTAACCAATGAGATTTAATTTCATGCTTACAAAATTAATTTTATTTTTAAAAAATTGTGTTACTAGAACAAAACACATACGGATTTTCCATCTGTAAGAAAATAAATCAGTAAACAACTATAGGACACAAAATATTATTAACCTATTAAAAAGGTAAACAAACATAGCTACAACCTCATCCAAATACTTGGTATCTATTGGTCGCATGGAGTAACGTAGAATGAAGAGCTGGGCTTCGCCGATCTAATCTGTACTGATCCGTGTCTGCATCTCATGCCATTGAAGATACTCCTTTCCGTGTGGAACGTGTCTTAATGGCCTGGCCTACCTGAGTACAAATTCAGACAAAAACTTGTGATTTTAAACCGTTCAAAATACCCGAGTGGTTTGCGAAAAGCATTTAAGAATTTAAGCATTTACCCATCAAACCTCAGCGCATTCTTAAATGTTTATCGTATACAGACGATATCTTGAGCAGTTTTGAAATCGCGTGGTTTTATTCTGAAGCTCTACACATCGTATGTGCGCCCGATCAGGCGGTGCCCTTTAACTGTATTTTTATAAGAGTGAAAATAGGAAAAACGCGTGTTTTCGAAATAATAGTTAGGGTTGAAACACCCATGACAGAATCTTGAAAGCACCCAAAGGAACTTGCATTACACCTTTATCTGCATTTCTCCGCAGTATAATGTTACTAGCTGAATTACCCGAATTTTCCCGGGCTAAACACATCGTAATATATGGAACATCACTACCGAGTTTCAAGAATGTAGGAAATACACTTAAAAAACTGAATTTTTATTTTATTTTAGTTCCATTTATTGCACTATCTCAGCAAAACCGGGACGCCAATCTTCAGCTTCATTTTGTGGGAAGATAGGTAAACCTCTAGGCAAGAAGTAAAGGACGCAATAAATGATATCGCGTTATTACAAATTCATGGAAACGGTATATATTGACGAAGTTACAAACTAAACTGTTAATAACGCCTTTATTTCGTTTGCAGCCGCGAGCTTCACTAAGCGGATGGGTTTGGCCTAGGAGAAGGTTATGAATTTGCCAGACCTTACCATATGGACGGTGTGGCGGATATATAGAAATGACACAAACTAACTGTTGGTGGGTCAATTACCCACCTTCTATGATTTTCTATTATAAAATTGATTTTTCTCCTTTTTCACTCCCGTATGGATGGAATTTCACAGCTACGTAGTCTATGTCACTCTTCAGCCCATAAACTATCTTTATGCAAAATATAATGTCGATACGTTGCTCCGTTGCTGCGTGAAAGGATAATCATCCAATAACACATTTGCATTTATAATATTCGTTCAAATGCAATAGTTGCCCTATGCACGACGAGAGTTAGTCCGACGCGAAGTCCCTTGGGCAAACACTACCCGCCTCGGGACTGGAAAGCGAGACAGTCAAGCGAACTGACGTCCAAGCTCGCGCTTCGGTTTCATTCCAACCGGTCCGTCTTGTTGGCAAAGTATTCTCAGATAACTACTTCTTCCTCGTGCCTTCTGTTCCTCCCTCTCGTGGCCTCCGGGGTAGAAAGTGACCGGCGTGAAGATCACCACCACCATCACCGCCACCCGTATTTAGCCCGTCCTGTTGGCGCTGGGTCGTTGGTTCGACTACTCAAGCTTTCTCGGTAATGAAGGATAATCCACTTTACACCGTTTAAAATCATATCGAGTAAAAGTGCTAACATTTCACTAAAAAGAAAAAAAACTGATCACAACACAAACAACAAAATTCGAATTGCTGAAGGATTAATATTTTGTTTGACAAATTTAGTTAAAAGACATGATTACTTTCTGGATTAGAATTGTCACAAAGGAAAAAAAAGAAACAAACCAAATTAAATAAAAGAAACAAAAGAAAAGTAAATAAAAATTCACTAGTGAACACAAACACTAACAACAAAACCCGAAAAACAAATTCTAATAAACGTAGCAACATACCCTAAGTAATTAAGTATCTGTGTTCAGATTTCATTCAAATCCGTTCAGCCGTTTATATGTGATTGAGTAATAAATATCCGAACATACAAACTTTCACATTTATAATATTAGTTTAAGTATAGTAAGTAAGTAGCCCATTTGTTAATACAACGTGAAGATGTAACAAACATACGCAATACGTGACAAACTCATCAAACGATAGCGCGTTTAAAATTCAAGGCATCGCTATCTATTAAGAAGTTAAGATCTAAACCTTTTTTAGTGTCTTTATTTTTCTAGCCACTGCGAGATTCACCAAGCGGACGGGTTCGCACCAAGGAGAATAATACGAAGCTGCCAGACATAACTATATTATGGTGTGGCAGGCATAAAGAAATGACACACGCTATCTACCTATATGTTTATGACCTATGATATTTTTCTGTTATAAAAATGTATTTATCAATTTTTTTACTCCATAAGGGATGGAATATTATATTGTTACCGATTATTAAAATGAAATAATAATCGTCGTGGGGAAAAAAAAACTACTGGGTTCGTAAAGGATAGTCCTTTTAAAGGTTTTAGAACACAGTTTATTTTATTGCCAATATTTAAATAACTAAAAAAATAATTTTCTACAAATGCCTAATAATCAATTACACTTAAAAAATGTTTATTCCCTAGTCACTCGGTTTTTACACGCCAGACACCTCGCTGGGCCGCACCTCTGGCGCAACTCTCGCCGCAGCACCCCTCGTGGACCTCCGTTGCGGGACTCCGTCACCGCACTCCGACGCCGCCGTCGCACTACCCTTCGCCGAGGATCCGCTCAGTGCTTCGCTCGGAACTTCACTCGGGATTCTCGCCGCACCCGCAGCACTATCGCCGAGACACTCCCACCCCGGAATAACTCTCTCGCCGAGGAACTCCGCCGCACCGCGACACTATCGCCCGCGGGAAAAGCTCCAAGGCCGGAGTCCTGGGCTTATATAGGCCCAGGCGCCGCTTCTAGAATTCACGAGTGCGGTTAGGGCCAGTTGCGTCATTCCGCGCCGACCCGACGCCAGAATTATCAAGACAGGCGTTGGCAGCTCGCGTGGCGAACCGCGGAACGCCCCACAGCTGCCAGGTGTCAGGTTAACGGCGCCGAGACAGAGCGCCGCGCGTGGACAGGGAGGGGGGTAAGCGACGACTCTTGTAATCCACCAGGCGTGTGCGGCATGTCTCATGTTGCGGCGGCCACGTGACGTCAGTGGCCGTGCGGGGTCGCCAGCCAGCTCCAAAGCCGCGCGTACCGCGGCACTGCTTACGTTCGTAACAATATTAACATGTGGCATGTGTGTTAATGCAGGCGATAAAATATCTGTGTGCCGAATTTCATTCAAATCGGTTCAGCCGTTTTTGCGTGATTAAGCAACAAACATCCAAACTTTCGCGTCGTTAATATTAGTAGAATGAATTTTCACCTTCTTGTAATAATAATATAAGCAATTTTTTTTGTTTCATAGGTTTGTAAGTTTTTGAGAAGCTACAAAAGCTCTTTTTGATTGTTGCATCTATGATTGATCTGACTGCTCTCAGAACTGATGTCGAATGGATGACAAAATTTATTAATTTAAGAAGTACTTGTGAGTTTAAACTGTCGATATGGTTTATGAACATAAAATGGCTTTTAAAATGTTTCGAGAGGGCAATGATTTCACAGCGATACTGTACTAACCAACCGGATATTTCGGGTTATGAAGTCTTCTGTCTTCAGTGTGTGATCTTTAGCATTCAACAACAACAATTTGTAGGGCTAACATTATTTTAAGCGTTAAAACCCTTATTTCATAAAGAGTATATTTGATGATTATTTATATTATTTCAAGGAGCAGTAACTACATTTCCAATTTTGATATTGAGTGATTTATGTGAAAAAATTAATCATAAGATCTTTTTATGAAGTACATAATGTGAAGTGTAAGTGAAATTACTGCAAGAGCAAGACCGTAACCGAGGGGAAAGAAACTCAACCGAGTTAGGGGAGGGCCGTTATTGGTAGGCAGACAGAGAGAAGAGGTAAAACTGTGACGAGTAAAACAGAAAACTTGTGTTAAATGATAAATAATAATTTTTTGATGTAAGACGATTTTATTAAAATCAATTATTTTAATTTGTGACTGGTAAATTGTGACCACAAGTACAGTAGCCGCACGTTTGGTGTTGCCTTGGTGAACAGACAATAACTATTACATCTCGTGCATCCAGACAGGAATATAAATTAAATGAAACAGATTTTTTGCCGAATTCCAATAGGATTTTTGTAGTATTTTAATCTTACGTTGTAAGGCCGGGTTTCTAATCAGTATGTAGATATTTTCGACAATTATACAATGAATCACTGGTCGTACTTACGAAATATTTTAATAGGTTACATTAATTCTTAAAATTTGTGATCTGTGGTACTAGTGGCAATAGTAAACTAATAATGACATAAACATGAGCAAAAGACAAAAATTGGTCTACATCATTAATGTATGTTCCCAGAAGTGTACGCTTTGAGGAGGGGGAGGGGGAAATTAATTAGGTCGTTCCCCCCCCCCCCCCAAAGTCCTAAAATATTTATCATTCCCGCTGACAAATAATAAAAAAATAAAATAAAACCAAACAGCTCGCTTATACTCTGTCGTCGGATTCCATTTTGCTGTGCAATTCTTTTTAGGGCTCAGTCTCACTCACTAAGTAGATTATGTATTTCATTTTCTGTAAATTTAATCTGATATTTCTCCTGCATTTTTTGGGTCTCAATTTTGTAACCTACGGCGGGGAAGAGAAGCCCCCGATTAGTTATATCAGCTGTCTTTCGTGAGGTAAGTATTATTTTGGGGCATCTGGAAGGAATGGTATGGAATGTTCCCTTCCCCCCTTACAAATTCACAGAAAAGCGACTAATCGGGTGAAAGGAATTCACAAGATGATACTTTAAAACGCATTTTTGGCTATCTTATTATCTAAAAGTGCTTTCTTTAAAAACGCGATTTTTTTTTATAAAACGTGACACTAACGAACGGTAGATTCCTACACTAGGTAATACCTACTGCTTACGATTGTGATCTAATACGGGTTCAAAGAGGATGCTACTTACTCTATACTTAATTGTTCATTATTCGTTATTTAGAGGAATTAATGGCCGCTCCCGGCTCCTGCCTGTCTGCGCCCTTGCTGACAAGCACTTGACCGAAAGTCAGTTGGTCGACAGGTACAAGACTGCGATTTCGGTGAAATGACTTTAGTACGACTGACTGCTGCCCGCTGAATCGTCACGCGATTTTACTTCGGCAGCAGAATGCCGGGTGCGAAGAAGGCGCGAGGTCGCGATAGAGAGTAATCGCTCGCTCGTGCTTGTGTTTTTTTTTTTTTTTTTTTTCGCGGAACGCACCTCCTGCCGCGTTACACAGCACTGCACTCTCGACCTTATCGCCGCAGGACGTTCTTCCATCACGAGGTCTTGCGCTTCCGTCGTCCGTGGCCCACATCGTCCCTGGCGCTTGCCACATCACCACGTGTTCGGGCTCTTGTTTCAGCCGTGGAGCCTACCCGGGCACACACACGGGGCGCAGAGCTTCGGGTAAAACAACGCGACTTCAAAACTACTCAACATATCCGAGTGGGGTCTGCTTACGGAAAGCATTTAAGAGTCCGCTGAGGGCCGCAAAGTACTTTGATTTTGGATTAGGTTTTTAAACTGTATTTTTAGGAGAGGTTAAATGGCTAAAACGCATGTTTTCAGAGTAATTTTTAGGCGTAAAACAACCGGTACAGATTCTTGAAAACACTTAAGGGACTTGCATTACACCTTTATCTTCATTTCTCCGCAATATAATGTCACCGCTCAAATTTCACAGTTATCATGTGACGACTAGAAGACTACGCACCAGTTCAGAGCCTTGCGCTTAGAGGCGACACCGCGCTAGAAGCACTAGCGAGCGTCGCGCTTATCATTCCGCCTCACTAACACACATACACCCCTGACGATGCGGGCCCCTTAAGGTTGGGTTTCATACGCCATTTTGAGTTCTTTATGTGTGACATCTTAGCTCTCGGTGTATGGCATTTGGTGGGAGTAATTTTGTGAATGAGAAAAGTGTAAAAAGCACGGTGCTCATCTATGGTGAATGGTGCGAACCAAATTTCACAAAAATGGGCAGTATTCTAATTAAATTCCTTTTCGAAAATCAGGTCCAAAGGGGTTTAGTGTATTTTTAAGTTTTTTTTCATGCTGTTTCATCATATAGTTTAAAATATCGATATGCAAATGAAATGATGCGCTAGTCGACGTAGCTGTTCCGGCGACGAATTCTAGCTGCGGGTGCGGAAACTATGTGTGATTTGCATCCGAGAATGTAGTTGAAAACACAATTTGCGTACATTGGTCACGCTCGGCAATATTTTAAAAAATTCTACCTTTAAGTTTTTGTCCGAGTTTCGTTTTATAAATGTACTAGCTGACCCGGCCACGCGTTGCTGTGGCTAAAGTTTTTGTTATATTACATTATAGTAAACAATCTAAGAGGAACAATAAGAGAATGTGTAATATGGTGATCTCCTTATTTGACTTTCTACTACTATAACCCTTTAGTACAATGAAATTATTTAGGAACAAAGACGAAAATGTTGATGTTGGTATACAAATTCACTGGATTGAGATTTGAAGGGGAAGTACGTTGAACACAATTAATTAAAATGTTCTTACACTTGATATTAAGCAGAAATCAATAGGTACAAAATAAAAATTTATCAGATTTAATATTTCCATTTAATTTTATACCAAATATAAGTATATTACAGCATAATACAGTAAATAACATGTGACGCTTAAACTCATGAATGAGGTAGGCAAGGCAGACAGTCTTAAACTTTTAAACATTAATATCTAATTTTTTGAATTATAAATACTTTCAATTTCAATTTAATTTAACACCAATCGGTGCACAATGTTTTTGGTTAACCTGTCTTTAGCTAACACAAATAGATTCGACGGTTTCCCAACACGTGAACACGCAACATATAGTTGCCCATGAGAAAAACATGGATTTTCCAAATCTAAACCACAAATGGACATTGTTTGACCTTGAGATTTATTTATAGACATGGCGAAAGCTAAACGAATTGGAAACTGTAGCCTTTTGAAGGGTATGGTAGAATCTGATGGTATCATCGGAATACGTGACAGCAGGACCACTTTTCCTTTAAACTTCCCAGCCAAAATGGTTGCTTCAAGAATGTTTCCGGTGATCTTTTTGATGACCAAACGCGTACCGTTACATAATTGAGGTGGATTCAAATTACGGAGGAGAATAATAGGGGAACCAATCTTTAATCGAAGATTATTTTGTGGCATTCCAGGGATATCTAATGAATTTAAAAATTCAATCGGAAAATTTACACTTTCATTTTCATCAACAACAGTATCGATTGATTTAAAAGACATCAGATCGCCTGGTAACAACTGTTGTATCTGGAAGTTAATTTCGTCAACATCAACGTTTTTGGCTGCCAAAATCGCCCGTTGACTAAGCCATTCATGATTCAAATAATTATTCTGTATATCCGGGAAAATACTCTGAATCAATTCATTTTTATCCTGAACAACAGTGCAAAAATTGTCTGGTAGTTTAATGCATTGCGTATTTGGTTGCAGTTCTATTTTACCGTTCCCAATATCTAGTAGTTGTTCGGAAAATATTTGTGCTGATGGATCATTTTGCAATTGTACTCGCATATTTATGGTCAATCGAAGTGTTTCAACACTTCGCCATAAGAATGATTGTTTCAAACATGCATTAATCTCATCCGCGAAAGTAGAGCGAGGTATAACCGGTAAGGTCTGCCGGAAGTCACCAGACAAAAGTAAGATAGCACCACCGAAAAGTTTATTATTGCTGTTTAAATCTTGCATAGTTCTGTTTAATGCTTCAAGTGAATATTTGTGTGCCATTGTGCACTCATCCCAAATTATTATAGAACTCTTCCGCAACACTGCAGCTATTCCACTATTCTTTTTGATGTTACACATTGCATCTGGTTTATTATGAACGTCCAATGGCAGCTTGAATGTTGAATGTGCTGTTCGCCCACCATCCAGTAAAGTAGCCGCAATGCCTGACGATGCTACTGCTAATGCGATTTTTTGTTGCGACCGTATTTTGGCAAGAATCAACGATATTAAAAATGTCTTACCGGTTCCACCGGGTGCATCCAAGAAAAAAAACCGCCTTGTTCAGCAGCAACAGCCAGCATAATCCGATCATAAATAATTTTTTGTTCTGCTGTCAGTAATGGTTCACTGTTCATGATAATTGTTGCTAAACTTCCATGTTCATATTGATTTTCTCGTTGTAAATCGGTATTGACTAAGTCGGTGGCTGGACGATTAGGTGATGGCATACCATAATGATTAAGTGGTAAATTTTAAATAAGAACACATAAATCCTCGATCAAGACCAATGCTTCATTGTACATCTCTGGTGTATAATCTATGTTTTGGCATTGATTTGTTTGTCTAATTCGGTGCAAGATGTCTTCTGTCATACAATTTTTATATTTTTCCCACAAAGTTTGTGCTTGCGAGGGATAACATGTCGTCAAAATAATTGCAAACAACTGACGAATGTTATTCGGTGTTGATGTCAACGCAGCATCAGCAAGCGTTAAGTCCCAATGGTTATCGTCTTCTAGCAATTGCAGTTCACGACATGCATCCTGGTATGTATTGAATACTCGACCATTAACTGTTCGTAAAAATTCAAAAGACGTTGGTCCGGGAACATTCACCAATAACAAACGTAAATAGAAGCACTCACGTTGCTTTGGATGTACCGTGTAAAGTCTCCCCAATGTGTTAGCTTTGAATATGCCTGTAATGGAAGGATGTGGTTTTCCTTGTTTCCGTGGCTCCCATTTTTTACTGGATTTGTTCCATGTGAAATAACGTGGAACATCACCATACACCAATGTCTTCGCGAATTGGCCAAAAACATCAGGTTTTTGACACAATGTAAAAAATTCAGTTAGAGTCGTTTTCGGAGCTTCGAACGCTCTTTGGAGAACATTTTCTTCAGTGAAGTATACACGTTGACCGTTTTCAAGATGTATTGCCAGATGTTGGACAGCAGGATCTCTTTCGTGGATGGGAAAGCTGAGAATATGCCAAATAGCTTCATTGCTGCTAATGTATCTGCCCATTTGGTATCGTGCTATTTCGTCATTTTTATTTATGTTTTGTACTTCAAATATGGCCAAATCACTGCCTTTGTTTACATATTTACAAATATACTTAATTGATTTAACAGAACTGCAAAGCTCAACATTGATATGAGCTTTGTAAGTTTTTGAAAGTAGTGGTGAGTATGGTACCACCCACTGATTATCAAACTCAACTTGATTTGGAAAGTTCGGCAGTCGCATTGTAAATGTGTGGCCACCATTCTCAGTACTTCTGCGGCGATACATTGGATAACCATCAATATCCGTGATCGTGTCATTCGTATGCGGCTTTGGGAAGTTTTTTTTACATTTTCCATTTTCCATGCACGGTGACGTCATGTTGAAAGCACCGCATGGCCCATGGATCATGTGTTTGGTGACAATATCAAATAATTCTTGATCAATTAATGGGTCTGGAATTTCGGCTGAAATTATTTGATCGATTTCTTCAGGACGGATTCTATCTTTAAGCCAAACCAAAATGTGGGCATGAGGCAAACCTCGCTTTTGCCACTCTATCGTATACAGCCAACAACGTGTGATACAAAAAATTGAATATTTAACAATAAAATCAATTAAGGATTTCAATTTTTGTTTAAACACACGTGCAGTTAAATCATGACGATGAATGGCTTGTTGTCCTGGCAATAGTAAAGTTTGTATCTCTTCCCAATTCGGATTACATGTGAATGTAATAAATAAATCCGGTCGGCCGTAATGACGTACATAAGTCATCGCATCTTGTATGTATTCCTGCATGTTCCGTGGACTGCCGATGTAGCTTGAAGGTAAAATGAAAGCATTACCGATGTCATTGGGATTTAAATTTCCATCGATGTTTCCAGCAACAGCATCTCGTAAGTGAACATATTCTTCCGATCGTAGTTTTGCCTGGTTGAATCGAAGGAATCGCAAGCGTTCACTTTCGACCTTAGCATACATATCAACAATGTATTGATGGAACAGCTGACGATATCGAAGGATATAATTGTCTTGATGTTGTCTAACCATTATTCGGTGTGCGTAGTAGTTCATTGAGCTAACTTTATTATTTCTGTAATCACCTAAAAAAATAAAAAATAAAATGCAATACGAAATTAAAATCTATACATACAGTAAGAAAGTAAATAGATAATTGTCAAACTTACCGGTATTTGGATCATACTGTTTGATATTAAGGTGATATTCATCTTGTCCTTGCCAAAATATCAATGGATATTGTAGTGCGTCATATGAACGGTGTAGATCCGAAATCGTACTGACAGTGTTGTCTCGCCGTGTAATTTTTATAGATCTTTTGTCAACTGGATCACCAACCATGATAACAGCAACCTCATCAACAGTTGGAGCGTTGAATCTACCAGCATGTTTACCTAATGGTACTTTGTCGGCTTTTATGACGATTTGATAATTGTCATTTTGCAGTCGTGGCGAAACTCTTTTGATCAATTGAATTAGTTGATTGTGATCTTCTAAAAAATTTTCTAATAATATAACAGTTGCTCTTTCCTCTGCTTGTTCAATAAAATTATACAGGCACCGAGTCGTCACGCGCTCTTCACAATCGCCCATAAAATAAATTTGAAGAAATTTCGGATTGTTATCAGGCATTGGCATCAGTGATCCGATTTTATGGTACACCTGGCCTTGAATTTTGAATGTCGTTTCAAAATTACGTCCATCGGATGCACGATCGCAAATTTTAGTTGCCCCAAATGACGTCATTTGGAAGCAAGTATTAAATTTGCGTATCTTACGCAAAAATAATTTGGAATCATCTGAATTGCCAGTAAGAAGGGATAATAAAGGCTCCGGCGGAGCGGGTAGAGGTGACAGCACAACTTTTCCTGATGCGCAGCACATGCCGGCTGCTTCATTCCGAAATTTCAATGCCTGACAATATTGACATACTTTATCCATTCCACCGATAGCAATTTTTGAATGCGCTGAGTAGTTAATATCTGGTGCATATTCAAAGGCAAGCCGAACGAATGATGCACGTGTTAATGAGCGGCTGATCCGTTGCCTTTGTCGATCTAGTACTCGTACTGTAGCTATGTTTCGTTTTCGTGCCGCTCTTGTTCTCGTAATATTCTGTTGCAGACGTTCGTCACGCTGTTCTTGAGATTCTTGTGCACGACTTTCTGCAGTCCTGATTCTTTGAGCTGCATTTCTTGTTTCGATTTGTTCTGGTAATTGCTGAGCTCTTTCAACACGTTTGCGTCGTGACCCTTTGCTGCTCGCGTTGTTGAGGTTAGATTTTTTCGGTGGCATTTGACTGAAAATAATAATTTAAACGTTTAAATATTAGAAAGAGGAACTGAAAAACAATTTATCATAGCACATTGAAATAATAAGTGCAAAATAATTTTCAATGGAGGTTAAATAAAAATAATATAAAATTTTTTGTACAATTATTGAAAAAGTGTGGGGAGCTTTGTGCCATTTTCTCATTGATATATTAATTAACTTTTATAAAACTATGTGATATTACTTACATGTATAAATTGAAATTATTGTTACTGTGCTCCTACTGTGGCTATGTCTCGTTCTCCTGCTGCTCTTGTTCTTATGATATTCTCTTGAAGACGTTCGTTACACTGTTCTTGAGATTCTTGTGCATGACCTTCTGCTGTCCTGATTCTTTGAGCTGGATTTCTTGATTCAATTTGTTCTGCCAACTGATGGGCTCTTTTAATACGTTTGCGTCGTGCCTCTCTGGTGCTCGCGTTGTTGAGGTTAGATTTTTTCCATGGCATTTGACTGAAAATAATAAATTAATCGTTTAAATATTTGAAAAAAAATTGAAAATCATTCTAATTAACTTTTATAATTATGTGATAATACTGACATGTACATATTTAAATTATAGAGTTTAAGTAATAATTTCAATAAGAATTTAAATACAAATTTAATCGTTTAAATATAAGAAAAAAATCTGAAAAACTTGTTATCATAGCACATTGAAATAATAAGTGCTAAATATTTTTTAATAGAGGTTAAATAAAAACAATAAAAAAAAATATTTGTACAACTATTGAAATTTGTAGGAAATTGTGTATCATTTTTGCATTAACATTTTAATTAAATTTTATAATTATGTGATAATACTTACATACATATAACTGATGGGCTCTTTTAATACGTTTGCGTCGTGCCTCTCTGGTGCTCACGTTGTTGAGGTTAGATTTTTTCCATGGCATTTGACTGAAAATAATAAATTAATCGTTTAAATATTTGAAAAAAAAAAATTGAAAATCATTCTAATTAACTTTTATAATTATGTGATAATACTGACATGTACATATTTAAATTATAGAGTTTAAATAATAATTTCAATAAGAATTGAAATACTAATTTAATCGTTTAAATATAAGAAAAAAAATCTGAAAAACTTGTTATCATAGCACATTGAAATAATAAGTGCTAAATATTTTTTAATAGAGGTTAAATAAAAACAATAAAAAAATATTTGTACAACTATTGAAAAAGTGTAGGAAATTGTGTATCATTTTTGCATTGACATTTTAATTAAATTTTATAATTATGTGATAATACTTACATACATATATTCAAATTAAATTATAAAGTTTTGATGAATGAAGCACAAATAAGTAAAAAACAGGATTAATTTCACTGTATTATCTTCATTATAATATGAATTCAATTTACACTTTAGTCTAAGTAACATGCTAACACAAAAAATTTAAAAAGTGGAAATAATTGAATCATACGGTATTTCGTTCACTACAAAATAAATTTAATTAATTTTATAGCGTCAACAACACGTGGTAATTATGCTGTTAAAATGTAGCTTATATGACACGTTCGTAGATTTACCATAGCAGCGCCATCTATTGATTACTTACTCAACCCAGTCGAAAGGTATCGACATCTGTTAGAATCATTTGGAGTTAACAGATAATTGTGACTGTCAAATAATAACAGACAAATAAATAGCAATAAATTAAAATTGCGACTATAATTTGAGATTTAAACTATCCTATCTCTCAAGTTGGATCGAACTGCACATGGTGTGCGAATTTTATTATAATCGGTTAAGTGGTTTAGGAGTCCATTGAGGACAAACATTGTGACACGAGATTTATATATATTAAGATTTGCAACATAAAAAATCACGAATTTGCTCGTTACCGAGGTAAGATGTTACACATTAGTGTCGAGTACTGAAAAACTAGCTCACTTTGTTTTTATTCAACACAAATAATAAAAATAAACAGGTACTCTAGATAACATAACGACGACTGCACAGACGAACACTGTACACTTTTACGGCCGTCAAGCATGAAAAAAAGTCTGATGGCGGACACTGTCCGTTAATGAGTATGAATCAAGTTGCATGTAGTCAAACACAGCCACTTCCATAAAAAAATGTAATTTTTACAGATTCCACAGATTCCAATGTTTTGAGTCCCGCAAACATGGCGCAGAGCATCAGCTGGATAAAAAGATGAAGTTGTAACGTTGTAAGACCCCGCCTTTCTCAGCTTTTAAAATAATTAGTTAAAAGAATAAATATTGTAGTTTGTCATTCAGAAGGGATCAAATGATTATATGGCTTCAAGGTCGTAGTGACATAGTTGTTAGTACTTATGTTTCATTATTTGTAATTAATTTTAATTTTTAAGTATTTCATTTTAAAAAGTCTTTTGACTATACTTTTATTGTTTTTCACTTGGTTTTTATTTCTGTAAGTATGAATTTCAGTATTTTACTGCATTTAAATGTTCTTTTATAATAATAATAGTTTTATGTATGAGTTTTTATATTGATTTTAAAACAGTGAAGAACTGTGTGAAAGGAAGATGTGCGGCTACACAGCGGCGCCGAAAGACGATAATTTATTGCATCTGGTGACAGAGAGAGAGAGAGAGAGAGAGAGAGAGAGAGAGAGAGAGACAGAGAGAGACAGCCCGGACCGTGGGAACATCTGACTGGGGAATCCCAGTGTTCTGTGTTTAATTCAAAAAAGACGGAATGTATAAGAGAAAGACAAAGAATTGCGACAGAGCAACGGGAAGCCCTGAAAGAGGCGAATCACTAAATTGTAAGAATAAATTTTGTAGCCAGTCATAAGGCAGTAATTCGGGGAATTCCCCACCTTACTGAAATTTTCCTCCAAGTATTTATTTTTGTGCTGAGTTTCGTCAGTACTGTGCCGAGTGGTCGTGCGAGGGAGGCGGATCACAAATTTAATAGTAATGAGCTGTTAAGAATGGACAATTTCACGTCTAGGTGCCGGGGCCGAACCGCAGTTTAATATAAACCTTATTATTTTTTTTTGTCACCAAATTTCGGATATTAAACTAGAATACGTAGGCCCCAGACGTGCGGCGTAGGCCCGGGTGGTCTGCTGGCCCAGCGGGAATTATTTCCCCGCGTATATGCGTACTTAGAGGACGGAGTCGTTAAGGACTTTATTTCGGGAAGGCACCGAACAGTGAGTAACGATCGACGAAAATGAGTGTTTGCTGCCGGTTTTAGCGTGTAAAAACATGTAACTATTCAGTTAACGAAGAGAATAAAATTAAAATTACATTTCTGATATTTTTATTTGGTATTTATTGTGAACAATTAAAAGTCATTTAAAAGTTATGAAGATAATTTTACACCACACTACATGCAACAGTCGTAGAATGTTTTTTTTTGTTTAAAGTGTTCTATGTTTGTGCAAGGAACTATCGTCGTCTAAGCCGGGCACGATTGTGACACACACAAAATGCACGACCACTCCTGAGTTCAGCGCCCGAGAAACTGCTTTTGAAGTGAAACTTATTAAACAGCTGGTAAAGTAAATCGAAGCTATAATTTATCAGAGCGTTCGGAAAAAGTTAAATGCTCGGGAGTGGAAAAACGAATTAAGTATAGATAGTCAGGCAAAACTGTAAGACTCTTGGCAGGTCTTCGTTGCCATGTTTTTTTATGATTATGAACCTTTCAGGTTCAGTAAGACTCCATTGTGTTGTTTGTTATCAATTTTTATTGTTTCAAGTGGAATATTGAATATTTTGGACTATCGTTAACGTATATAATTGAATTATGAAGTTTAACTTCTAACGGACATAGTGGCCACGCAGGCACGCACCTTGTTCTTAAAAAATAATATAAAAAGCCCGCTTCCCTCGCCCAGAGATCAGGAAAGGATACAGATGAAGCATTAGCCATCAGAAGTGAAGCTTTTTTTCCCTTTATTGACATACAAATATGTCGGACGTTTGTTTATATGTATTTGTATCAGCTGTTCTAGTATTATTTGATTAACGACTGTAGTTAAGCTATTCGGAAGAAAATTAGATAAAATATTACTGTCAATATATCATATTTATTAAAGTCCAAAAATAATCTTCATAATACAAATGTAATGATATGAGTTGAAATTTGTCTCCAATTTAACCTCCACTATAGGTTCAGCCGCTACATTTGTAAACAAATCGCCTTCAGATTGGTACGTAGCACACTGAAATCCCCCTCCCCTTTTGGCTTCCCCCTCGACTTATGCTCCTTTTGTATATTTCCTGAATCTCTCCCCTCGCCAAATGAACAGATCCCTATCGGCTCCCATACCCTCAATGCTCCAAAGACCTTTGGCTTTCAATACAGCTTACAGCCACCCAAGATGAGTTGGATAGCGGTGGAGATATCTTTCCCTCCCTATCCCTTTCCTCCGCTATCCTTCTACAAAAACTGGGGGGGTTGCCAACGCCCTAGCAGCTGTTCTATGAAACTCAGAATTCTCCACAGACCATGTGTGCCATATGTCGGCCAAGCCGGCGCGCGGTGGAGCATAGCCTTTTCATCTCGACTTTTCTTCCAGCTGTCGGGAATTTGTACTGGTGTCTTCGGCAGCCAGTGGAGGGTAAATTTCCATTTTCCCTATCGCCAACTCAAGGATGCAGAAGCACAAAAAAAAACCTGAGCTAGGCTTTCAGTACTCGCCAGTTATGTGTAACATCAAACCTCAGTAACGAGAAAATTCACGTGTTCTCATATTGCAAATTCACTCATAAGTCGAAACTTGGAACCGAAATTTAATGTGTAATTCCTAAAAATAATGCCGAACGTGATAAGTATACGCAAATTGTGTTTTCATCCACATATCTGGACGCTAATCACACGTATTTTCCGCACCTGCAGTTAGAATTCACTGCAGGAGCAGCTTCGTTGAATATCAAATCATTTAATTAGCATACAGTAATTTTGAACATAATTAAACGGCTCCGATAAATGCGAAAAATACGTGAAAAATAAATACTAAATCCCAGTTTTTGACCTGACTTTCGACAAGGAATTTTTATTAAAATACTTGTCAGTTTAAAATTTACTAAACATTTAATAATATAAAGTTTCTCTTTGTTGTTAAGAAATTATGTTCGCGCATTTCGCGCCGTCTTTGTTACATATTTCCTCTCCTTTACTTCCTTCGCATTCACGGAATTACTCCCACAACATGCCGTACACCAAGAGCTCAGAAGTTACATTTAAAAAAATATATTGCGCGGTCGCCACGCGCGTTAGAAGCGAAATTTCATAGATACAAAGATAGGTAATTTGTATGTTACACAGCTATTAGAAACACGTGCACACATGTTGAAGTATATACGTGTACAGGCATGAGAGCGTATAATAATGTATGTGTTCAAGTATTCAAGTGCGGAAGTATGCGAATGAGTAAGAATACAAGTTTAATATGAAGTTAACATGCCATTAGTGTAATAGTGTGTGACCTTTGCCGTAAAACACTTTACTGTTAGAGCATAATTCATAGTTCTCAAATAAATTGTTGTTTTTTTTTAGCCTGGACAGTAAGAGTTTTTCATGTGATTGAAAAAACCAAATTTTGAGAGATATATGAATGATATCCCATTAGCAAAGTGTTTTACGAAAAGTTCTACGTACAAATTTTTATTCAAAACTTTTTAAATACTCAATTAAAGTCAAAAAATTTCTTTAATGTTCTCAAAACCATTATATATGTTTTTATTTGACTGATAATTTTTTTCATGAAATAAAATATCATTACATTATATGAATTCTAAATGAATTAAAAAAAATAAAGAAGCAATAAAATATATAATATAATTTCATCAAGGGCCGTTTGTTTCCTAGCAACTCAAAATGTAATATTTACGCGTTGAAAAATGATTGAAAACATTATGTTTTACTTTTCAGGTGACTACCCAAAATGAAAAGAGAAATAATATCAAGTAGTATATAAATGGCGAGATTGATGCAATGTCATTCTTACGGGACTACAATTTTGGTGGTGGTTTTGTGGTGGTTTGCCAACCGCAAAGAATTCGGGCAGGTACGGGCGTTTCCGCTGCTCGTTGCTTATGATGGGGACCTCGTTGACAATCTACGGTAACATTCATCATTTTTATCAGCAATCCTGCACAGTGTTTTGCTAATTTACTAGTAAGTAGCACCTGCAAGGCGTAATACCGTCAAGAATAGTCATATATATACGAAAAACTTACATAAAGTCATATACGTATATAAATTAGTTTTCTAGGTATTGAATACTTATAGTGTAAAAATAGTTTTATGTTAGTTCTTATGGTGGTTCCTTAAAATATCTAATTAAGTTAAAATTATGTGGGAGGTTGGCGGATTTGAATCCTCGAACTTCAGATTAACAACTCAGTACTTTTACCACTCGGCTTCTGGGACTAATACGATAATGGAAACTGTAAGATGCAAACATGGTTTCAAAAGTTTTATGGTATTATTTTTTCATTTCATTAAAAAAATTCACAGTAATGTTAGTGGTAATATAATGCGTATATTACGGTGCTCTTTGCAAAACGTAAGCTGAAAAAAATAGTCCCTGTATTTAACCATATGTATATGCTGAAGATCACCCGCGGTTAGGCGAAGCGCCAGGCGGCCACCTCAAGCAGCTGATAATGACACGGGACAGCCGGTGCGAGCATCTGCTGCCAGCGGCGGCAAGTCAGAGGGGAAACGCCCTAGGGTGATTGCAGGGTATGAATTGAGGGACCTTATATATACAGGACGAGACTGAATTCAACCGACAAACTTCGGCTTCATGTTCATCACGACAAAATAAGTTGAAAACGTCTTTACAACATATGGTCTAAATATATATATATATATATTTTTTTTTTCAAATATAGTCTACGTCTTTGAAGTTGGGGCTGAACAACATTTTTATTGTAATAATAGAAAAATTATTTCAGATTTCTGGGTTATGTTTGATCGAATTAGGTCCTACAACCATTGCGAATATTGTCGCTGGCGTAAAACTGTTTGACGAAATTGAAAGCAATATCAAATTACAGTTATATGTGGGAAATAAAGGTATAAACACCAATTATTTCAATGAAATAATTTTACAAAATCGACAAGTTTTAATGTGATTGTAGAATATAATCCAGCCGCCCAGTGTCCTATCCTGAATACCTATTCTATTATTTACAATAAAAATTATGTTTAGCTCTTACTTCAAAGACGTACATAGAATTCTTGGTAAGCACTTTATACCATAAGGCGTATATTTGTGTTCAACCTAAAGTCGAAGTTTGTTGGTTGAATGTAGACTCACTCTGTATATTGTAACAGAAGAATAGGAAAGGGGTGAGTGAGGGTAATGCGGTATCTCTCTACCTGTGCCCTCTGGGATACAATCACGTGATACGGCAATACATCACTGGTCTGCGTGGTTGGGGAAAGGGTGGTGGGGAACATTTCATGTCTCCCTTTCTTCTCCCCCCCCCCCCCCTCACTTTTCAAAACCCCTTTTCACCTAAGATCAGAAACGAGGGGCATTCTCTACCATACACCTTCCCCCATCGCTGTAACCTAACTACTCACCCTTCCAGTTCCGGGGTCACGAACAAATTATGCGTCTCTCACTTTTTTTTAACCAAAAACTTTCATGCGCCATGAAAAATGACGTGATGGTGTTAAAACAGTTTCTTCGTCGCGAAAACATGACCATGTTTTCCGTGTCTTGCCCTGTTTTGATTTTAGCTGATACCCCGCGGCAAAGTTATTTTTAAACGTCAACCAACAATTTTTTTTATTCATGGCAAGTGTTTCAAGGTGTGATAAAAGTGCATGCAGTTATTATGACCGAATTTAATTCCATCAGCCTAAATTATATAGCGAACACGCATCAATAAATTATTCTAACAAAATAATAAAATTATCCTTATTTTATTATTCTGCAGACCATACAGAGTTGTGAAATTATAAGTTAAAGCAGATAATTTTGCGTTGTTGATCATATAATCGAATCTTACTAATGGATAGTAAAATCGAGAATACCAAGAGGAAATAAAAAATGAAATGAAGAATGGCCAAGAAGAGATGCAGAAGAGAAAATTGATAATAGCCAAGAATAAATTAAGAATGAAAAAAAAATGCCAATAAGAAGTGAAGAATGCTATGACTACCGAGATAGATGACATCAAGAAGAACTAAGAAGAAATGAAGAAGATCGATGAAACCAGCAACCAGTTGGAAAGCAAAGAGCAGAGTTTGGATCAGCAACTTGCACAACAAGAGCAGCAAATAGAACGACAGGAATAACAGTTAATTCAACTTGAACAGGGAACCGAATGACATGTAGAAGCTGGGACCGAGGATTGCCGTCGAATGATTAAGGAAGCTACAGCTGCGGCAAACTAGAAGAGTAACTCCGGGGATGTTAAGGTTAAGGGCACTTCCATCGGCCACTCAAAATTCAAGACCCACCTTCGATGGTCAATTTTCGTGAATAGTGTACAGAAGTCAGTTCAAGGCAACTGCAAAAGTAAATGGTTGGGGCGAAAAAGAAAAGGCTACGACACTTGTCTTGGCCCTAAATGGATCTCCTCTAGAGCTGCTACAGACCATACTCAGACCAGAAAACTGTGGAGTATTAGTAGAAGCCCATGAGCTGAGGTATGGAGACCGAAAAATGGGCGAGGTGTATAGAACAGCCCCGAAGATACTTCAACAACGATCTTCTGAAACACTTCAAAAATCTAAGTAGAAATTTAAAGACTCGTGCACCTCGCCTACCCAGAAGCACCAACAGAGTTCCGCCAGCAGCTAGCCATCAGTGCATTTATAGACTGATTCAAAGATGTGGAGATTCAGCAAACGTTTTGTTTCATATCCCACACAATAAGATCTGCGAGGCATTGGTCCTTGCCCTGGAAATCGAGGCAGCATGCAATGTTTATTAAACACAAGCACCAGGACAAGGAGAGATGGACTAGAGTCCTACAATGGAGCAAATGCCATAAACATCACTAATGAAGTAGATATTCTCAGGGCATTGAAGAAGCTGCTAAAAGGCACCTCAGTTAATCAGAACAGAAGAGAAGGAGGACGCCCGCTGTGCTTCGTCTGTAATGAACCAACACACATCCAGTGGGACTGCCTGACATGTAACCAAATTAGAAGACTAGAAGGATGCCATTGGTGCTTCGTCTGTAATGAATCATGACACATCCAACAGGATTGCCTGACTTGCCGAACGACATAGCAGCAGACTGATTGTTGGATAGAACACAAGAAAGGTCGAATTTACAGAAATGTCGATGCCTTCTCCCGAAGACCTTTTAAGGTAGTGGCAATCATTGCAATAAGTTGTAGAAGAATGAAGGAATCTAAGATTTTCGTCTAAAAATGATAACGAGCGGGGAAGATAAAAGGGATAATGCCATCCGTAAAGCAGCGCAGTGGCAAGATCCTGACCTGGCACCCATTATAAGCTGGTTAGAGAATGGTACTGGACGTCCAAAATGGCATGAGATCTCCAGTGACCGAAAAGCTTGAAAGCTTACTGGGCACAGTTGGTTTCCTTGAGGATAATGAATGGGTTTTTAATGAGAGGATGGGAGATTCCAAATGGAAAAGTAGTTACCATGCAACTACTCCCTCCAAAGAGTGTAGTGGTTAAGGTATTGAAATAAATCCATGATTGTACCTCTGATCGTCATCGAGGGGTGAACAAAACTCTAGCCAAGACCGTTCACACTACTATCGGTTGAGGTTTCGCAAGGATTTAGAGACTTGGTGTAGACAATGCTATGCATGCTTGACTAAATAAGGGCCACAACACTGGAGTCATGGAAAATGAGGGCCTACAATGTATAAGCCCATCTTTGGGAGAATAGCCATCGACATCGCTGAACCATTTCCCAAGACTTAAAATGGTAACTGGTATGTTCTGGTAGCATTAGATAACTTCAATAAGTGGCCAGAGACTTATACACTTCCTAACCAAGAAGTCACTAACATTGCGGTTGCAATAGTCAACAATTTCGTTTGTAGATTTAGGGTACCAATGGAGCTCCACTAGGACCAAGACTGCAATTTAGAGTCAACAATATTTCAGGAGGTGTGTCTATTACTGGGAATAAATAACACCAGAACTACAGCCCTACATACTAATTCCGATGGCATGGTAAATAGGTTCAACAGAACTCTAGAGGAACACTTTGCCAATGTTGTGGCCAAGCATTAACGGGATTGGGATCAACACACCCAGTTGTTACTGATGGTATATAGGTCTTCGTCCATTAATCCACTGGTCAGACACCTTTGAGTATTGTGCTTGGACAGGAGTTGAGATTGCCCTCTGACATCAAGTTCTGTCGTCCTCGCAGAGAGCCGACCGTCAAATACTGATTATGTGAATCGTCTAGTGATGCTTATATAGGATGAAGCCCGCAAAATCTTCAATCAATGACGAATAGAATTAAGACGATGGACGACCTGATGGCTAACTCAACCGAATTTCAAGAGGGCGTTTTGGTGTGGCTGCACAACCCGCAATGAAGGGAGGGAAAGTGCCCTATGCTTCAAGCAGCATGGGTAGTATCATATAAGGTCTCAAATCTGCTAAATTATGTGGTCTACCAGAGAGGAAAGTGGGGACTCATAAAAGTGATACATTTGAGGAAATATGCCGTAAGAAATGCGTTAACTGTATAAGACCAACAGGTTTAAGGAGGGGGTAGTGTTACTAACGCAGATAGAACCGTGATGCGCACCAGGTTTGGAGCTGGCTGGCAGCCTCGGATGGCCACTGACGTCACCTACCGTCCATTGACTTAAGGCATGCCATGCGTGCTCGGCCGGATTACATGGGTCTACGCTACCTCCTCTCTCCTTCCCCCATGCACTGTTTCACCACGGGCTGTTGTCACCTTTAACGGCCTGGGAATGCCGGGCTTTCAGAGGCCGCCGCGAGTAGTGGTGTGAATAAGCGTCGCTGTTCTAGGTTTTCCTGTCGTCCGGTCGTCCCGGGATGACGCTACACGCCACAGCCGCTCTCTTCCCATCGAGAAAGATGCCACGGGTATATAAGCGACGACGCCGGCCTCCTTTAGAGTTCCGAGAGTTCGGAGAGTTCCGCGAGTGAAGGGAAGTGCGACATTAGCGAAGGGGGTGAGAGACCCTTTCGAGAGCTGCGCGACGAGGAGCAAAGGGACCGCGAGAGTTTAACTGATTGGTGCGGGGCTTTGGATGTTGTTTGTGGACAGGCATGTGGTAAGGGACGTATCATTGTCGAGCCTAGCTCCAGTGAGCCGTGCGAACTGTGGAACTTGCGAATAAAATTTTTTAAGTTCATGTGATTGTTTATCATTCATTTTTAAGTACAATTATTTATTATTAAATAAATATTAGTAATTAATAAAACTGTAATAAAACTTAATTGGGCTATCCCTTAGGAACTAAGTTTACCCCTCCCTCCAATTGGTGGGAACAATCTGTGGTGGATGGTGCATACAAAACGTCACAAAAAACAAAAGGAAAACTAATAGCATTAAGTTTTTAATGATTTTTAACAAAATGGCTGGTATTTTTATAAAATTCCTTGGAAAAACTCAAGTCCAAAGCCGGGATCTTTAAGTTTTTAAAATCTTTTTCGCTTTTATCGGAACCGTTTCATTATATTGTTAAATATTTAGGTCTGCCAATAGGATAAGATAATAATAAATTTTATTTCCTCCTTTTAACTTTGATTCGAATTCACTAAATTAAACCGGAAAATTTAGCACTCACAAAAGTAAGTTTGTGTGTGAGTGCAACTATTCAATTTGTTCTACGCGTGGAAATTTGACTAAATGGAAATATTTAAAAATTACATCAATCGATAAATAATTAAATAAAAATATAATAAGAAAACTTACAAAGTTTTCATAAAGTTTAAAGTTAAAAATAGCAATTAATTGAAATACAAGGTAAAGTATAACATTGTTTCAGAATATATATATATGTATATATATATATATATATATATATGAACATAAAATTTTATATTTATAGGAAAAGTAGAAATACTAAACTGATTATAGTACCTATATAAAACACTTAAATATTACAAAAATTTCTTCATCAGTTAAATTATTCAACCAAAGAATGAAATTTTTTATTTAAAAAAAAATTTTTGTATTTAATTTTTCAGGAAGAATAACTACAAATTTGAAAGCAAAAATTCGAAAGATAAATGGAAATTGTGTTATGAAATAGATGAATAGGTAAATTTATGTTCTGTCTATGCTGTGTAAGACAATTATGAGCTACATAATTTAACTGATTTTCCCTTCGATACATATTTGTTATTGCAGCTCTAACATACAATTTATTAAATCAAATACTTCTAAAAAATTAAAAAGTTCCTTAAATGGGTATGTTTGGTTTTTTGAAATGACTCTTAGAATAAGTTTTTTAATTGAATAAGTGTTTTAATTGACTTTTTGATGATTCCTCCCCAGGCCTGATTGTCATACTGCAGAAAAGACTGAAAAATAAAACTGTAAACCATTATTATTTCTTAAAGAAATAAAATATTTACACACTTTTTTTCAAATTTTGTTTGTAAAATAAGAAACTTGTTTATCCCATTTTAGAAATGAGTATAGTACTAGTCCTAATTATTTTTTATCCTTTACTTTTTCTATGGCCGTACATTTTAATTATTTAACGCTTATTTCATTACACCTATTGAAGCTCATGTCGATAGGCCGACCAGAAATGTTGGCAGAAAAATTAATATATTTGGTTTTATTTATATTTTGAGAAATAAAACTATCATCTAATATATATAATTTTTTTTTAGTTCATTACTAACCATTTCAAATTGTTTCTTAATTTATTATAAACTTTTACTCTCTTAGATTTATCCTCCGAATAACTTTTAAACCAAGTGTTTGCCAAAACTCATATCCCTATTTTATCAAGATCCAGCATTTAACAAAAACATTTTTTATCATTTTTAATTTTTATTTTCCTCTTTTTGAACAAAGTTTGTTACTTTACTTAAAGCATCATCTGTACTTAAACCTTTTCTAAACCCATATTAATTTAAAGACAGTATTTGGTTATAATTTAAAAATGACATTATTGTTATAACACATTTTCTCTAAAATTATTTAGATTTGTCAAACATAAGTTGTGCAAAACTATACCTCATTAAGTTACGGAAATTTCGCGCATTCATTTAGTCGCAAGTTTAAATACAAACCTCTACACTCTCGTACTGTGTCCATGATTGGACCGCAGTTATTTGGACACGCTCCTCTACGACCGTGAGCCAACGATGGCCAGCTAGGAGAGAAGTAAGCGAATCAGCTAGTGCCAATTAACAAGTATAAAACTATTCTCACTAAAAAAATCAACCAATTGATAAGCAAACATTGGTTTTAACACACCCATGACTTAGAATTCTACTCTGAGGCCAGACGAATTCGCGAAATTTCCGGGTCTCTAGTAATTGATCACACGCGCCCGTGTGCCTCTCAAAGCAGGCACCAAACACGCCCAGTTCTACTGGTTATTTTACAGCCGTGTGGAACGAAAAGGAGGGGGTAATAGATGCCCCGAAGTGCCACAACCGCCAAACTGGCAGCGCAGAGAGGACTAGAGATGTATTTGCAGCCAGGAAGCGAAGTTGAAAACAGGCACGCAGAAACCGTATGATATGCGGACGTGACCAACCGGGTGTAACGCAATCAAAGCTGCCTTTGTAGCTGTCAGTTCAAATTCTCACGCTAGTCTTCTGAGAAAAATATGAAGGTACTAACGACAACACCCATTATAAACTCAGCTTCATTAGTTTGAATGGAGAGAAATATAAATAAGAACCATAAAGACTCTATTATATTATTATATCAACATATGTTATACCATAACAAATTTTTATCTCCATTATGTTTATAAAAGAATGCCCTAGTTATAAAATGTAATAGTATCAACTGTATGCACTGCAGTGTGTTGGTTCAAGGTAACAATTAAAGAGTACGAGGTGTGGCTTTTAAATAACCGGACTGATGCTGCTCCCAGGAAACTACGAGCGTGCCGCGACATGTTTGAACATAACCAGTAGCGGATCCAGAGGGGGGGCTAAGGGGCTCAAGCCCCCTCCAAAAGCATCTGGGTCCACTATTGTTTTAGTGTTTGCCTTGATAAAGCCTAGCCTCAGCTGGGTCAAGCCCCTCCCAAACCAAAATCCTGGATCCGCCACTGAACATGACTGTGTCTGATCGTCCTTCCCCCACCCTAAGCTTTTTAGACAAGCCAGCAGGTCACTCAGTTTGACTGTAGTAGTTGATTGAATTAACCTACGCACTAGTGACGCGTCGGAAAAATGCCAAGTGGTCAGACGGAGCAACGGGTTAACCTCAAGTTTCTTGTTAAACCAGGGAAAACTGCCACATAAGCTTATGCAATGTTGAAAGAAGTCTACGGGAATGAATGTTTATCCCGCAAACAAGTTTTCGGGTGATTTAAATGGTTAAAATTATGGCGAGAAAGGACCGAAGACGATCGGCGTTCAGAACAGCCCTCAACGTCAAAAACAGACGAAAATTTGAACAAATTGGTAAATTAATCCATGCTGATCGTCGTCTGAGCATCCGAGGGCTTACTAAATAGACAGGAATTGACAAAGAAAGTGTTCGACAGATTTTGAATGCATCATTTAACATTCGGAATGTTTGCGCAAGAATGGTGCCGAAACTCCTTACTCCCTAGCAAAAGGAATCAAGACAGAGAATTTGTACTGACATCCTAAACAACATCGCCACTAATTCACATTTGTTACACAAGGTGATTACTTGTGATGAATCGTGGTTTTTTACTTACGATCCCGAAACAAGAGGCAATCCATGCATTGGAAGAGCCCAAGCTCGCCAAGGCAAAAAAAGCCAGGATGAGCAAATCAAAAATCAAAGAAATGATGATTATTTTTTTCGACATTCGTGGCATTGTCTACGTTCACTGGGTACCCGAGGGTCAGACGATCAATCAACATTTCTACATCGAGGTTCTGACGGCCCTACGTGAGCTTGTGAGAAGACGAAGACCCGATTTGTGGCAGACCAAGTCCTGGATCCTTCACCAAGACAAAGCACCAGCCCATTCTGCCTTGTCTGTGAAAGCGTTCCTCGCAAAATACGGCAGCACCGGGTTGGAACATCGACCGTACTTACCAGACGTTGTCCCCTGGAAAGCTTTTTTTATTTCCCATAGACAAGTCGGCGCTGAAGGAGACAATATTTTAAAATGTGGAATCAGTTAAGCAAAAGCGGTGGAGGTTCTCAACCACCTGACAGAAAAGGACTTCCATCACTGCTTACAACAATGGAAACGTCGTATGGAGCGGTGTAGTGATTGCCAAGGGAAGGAAATTGAAGGCGATAAAACTTCTGCTGTAACTGGTGACGAATAAAAGTCCGGTTATTTAATATCCATACCTCGTAACTCAAAAAGTTTTAGATAACCTCATCCGCGAATTATGATTTGTTGTTTTCTCGCCTGCAGCGCAAAAGAATGGCCCTTTCTCCAATCAGTAGACGGTGAACCTGTAAACTTTATTTGGCAACAGGATGGAGCCCCTCACCATTGGAATCACTTTGTATGAAAGTGGTTGAACTCTGATGTCTGGATGTCTCTTACCGTTGGATTGGTCGTAATGATCGAGACGACAGAGCTCTTTAATGGCAATTTAAAATAAAATCTAACATGCTATAAGTTAAAGTAAATAATTTATTGGGTAGTCTTATTTAGCAAAACAAATTTAATTCGGTTAATTTGAATAGTCATACTGAAAAACATTTTTTGCTATCAAAGCGAGTTTCTTGAAAAGAAAATATTGAGTTAAAGTAAATAATTTGCTATGTTAGCAAAACGAAAAAATTAAGTTTGAATAGTCAAAAGTTACCCGATTAAAAATTGTTGCTGCATAACTCGCGCAAATAATATATTTTTCCCCAAGAGTATTAAAATATGTTTTACGATATTTGTAAATGTTATTAAGAATAAGGTTATTAATGATTGCGTACAAATAATTTTTAGTCTAAGTATCTAATAATTTGTGCAGGACGGTGATTTAAAACTTTTGAAAAATGCCCATAACTCGAAAACTACAGCACTTGTAGAATTTTTGATTCAGAACAGTGCAGTGATAAATTGGCATATAAACTTTTCTCGGCTTTATGTTGAGTTATGGGACAAACTATATGATTTGCTTTAACGAAATCAAACTTTTACAAACAAACTATAAAACATGACCATGACGTGAATACTTTTGAAATAAGTTGGCGTCTTTCGGATTGTTTGTCTCCCACTTAAGGGTAGGTTTCTCGAATATTCTTTTGGAATCAAGATAATTATATTGGGTTTTGATTAAGATAAAATGATTCGTGTTTCAATATGATTTATTTTTAATCACAGGTGATTAAGAATGTTTATGCATAAAATGCAGAATAATTGTGTCCTGAAATGTTAGCTGTGGTAATGAAGTGGTAATGATTTCCCCGACAAAATTTTTCTTAAAAAAATAAAATTCTACTAATTAAAAGTATTTTTTACGTGTCTGGTGTTGACTTACATCATTATATTAAAAATAATCCAACAAACTCGAATAAGCTGAAAATATGTATAGATATAGTAAGTTTATGAAACTCAATTGGCATATCATCAAGAATGTTTTGAAACTTCCAGTCCGAAATTTAATTTTTATTTGGTTTTAGTGACAAATATTAAAAATAACTACAACACCAGCACAATAGTTGATTTCTGCATATTTTATACACCACTCGAAATTTCAAAATATCGTGCAGAAAAATTATAATATTTCCCGTCTAGCAACAACGAAATTTCAACAATCATGAATAAAAAGAAAAATCTCGGTAAATATAGTTTATGAAATCTGGAGTTTTGAAATACCGAAATCAGGAATAAATGATTTCTGTGTGCAGAAAAAATTTAGGAAGTGCAAGAACGTAGTTTTTTGACACAGAATTTTTTTTGGCAAGTTCATTGCGTCTCATTGTGACGGGAAAATACATCTACCTGTTCGAGTTCGTTACCAACTTTTTTGGTGACCCCAAAGATTTGTTATTAATTTTTTTTCATCTTTTTTAATGCACGCTTTGGACGATTGGCGTGTCGTTACTCTCAGCGCTGCAGTCACGCGCGAACTATGGACTCACGAGCGTTGCATGCGCCCTTTGGTCGGACGCGGCATCGCCGCTATCTCTCGAGATGCCTGTCTCTGGACAGCTTAGCGACCCGGTGATCCTACGTCCCGCTGGTCTTCCGATCGGTCCCGAACATTTCCGAAGATCGCCGCTCGCTCGCGTAACTTCGTTGTCGGAGGAAACAAAATAACTCAACACAAGTTTAAAATATGTTTAAATTCCACTGGACTCATTCTCCGTCCACTTAAGGCCCCCACACACGATTAGTACGAACTGTTAGTTCGAACTTATCAATCGGAACTTAACAGTCGGAGCTGTAATGTGTCAGCAAGGAAAGTGAACTGATAGTCGGAACTGATAAACTGACGAACTGATGGCTCTCCATTAAATAGGACTGTAAGATCTAGAACTCTCATTCCGAACTGCAGTGTGTGGGAACAGCGTTATGCTAGTCCAAACCGTCAGTCAAAAAAAATCAATCCGTCAGTTCATCAACTGAGTGTCGTGACAGACATATTTGGTTGCTTTGATATTTTTCCCCTTTTTTCTGACTTAAAGAGCAACTGCAATTGCAACATAATACAGTTTTTATTGACAGATAAAACATTCATAGAGAGTTTAGTTGCTTGTAATACAAATGCTATTTGGCGGCAAATAAAACATTAGTAGTTATTCATAACTGCAGTATACACGGCGTTTCCCAAGCTGAACACAGGAAAATAGCGGCATTTGACAGTGTGGTGGTCATAGTTAAATAACACACAATTACTCTCTGTATGTCTATGACCTATGATTTTCTGTTTATCCATGGTGATCGGTTGAACGGTTTAGAAGTTGATGCCCTGCAGTGCCATCTACTAAACAGTTATAACAAAATGGATATCGCGAAAATATTCTCCGTTTTCAAATATTTTTGTATACTAATTTTTATAGTGATTGTTTGAACGGTTAAGAAGTTAATGCGCTGCAGCGCCATCTAGCGGCGAGTTACAAACAATGGATAGCACAAAAACCTTCTTCGTGTAAAAACACTTCGATGTGCCAACTTTCATGGCGATCGGTCAAACGGTGTCGGAGTTTATCGACGTCATACATACCAATATCCAATTAATGTGTGTGTATATATATATATATATATACATACATACGAAATGTCCATTTAACACAATATTAATAACGGGCTGAACTACTACAAGCGCATTTATTTCGCAGGCCTCTGCGAGCTTCAATAATCGGACGAGACACACCAAGAAAGGATAGGGAGTTGCCGGACCTATCCATATGACCGAGATATAACCAAGATCTAATTTTAGTGAATCTAGACATATCGAAAACTACCCACCTAGGGGAAAGGAATAAAAGAAAGGATTTTTGTGAGAGTATTAGTAATGTGCCAGACCTAACATACGTACATTTCACTTTTACAATAGGAGTTAATATATATTGTAAGGTGCTGGAACTTTATTTATTCGGGCGTCTGACACCGGTATAGTAAATAGTAGGTTCTCCGAAGAGCGTCGTGTTAACAAAATGGCACCATTACTGCAGCTACCGCTATCTTAATCGCCGCATTAAAGATCTTAGAGCATTGTAAAAACAGTTGCTATATGTAATGCTAAATCTAACATACCCTTGTTTGGTGCCAGTTCTAAAGATAGAAGAGAGTGTAAACAGAACATAAATTGCAGACCAAGGTAAGGCTTTTTCACAACTTATAAGATAATAACTAACGTAACTTTCAGTTACTTTGCTCCTTAGGGTTAAATATTGCTCCATTAAAAAAATGATTTTTTGGTACTTAGGTACAAAATCAGTTTTAGATCGACTGTGGGGACAATTTATTTTTAATATTACATAATATTGATAATGTTTGCTCTGAATGAATGTAGGGATGTGTGTGCCAGTCCAATTATGCACAATGGGGCAATTAATGACCTTTTAACAATAATTAGTGAGGGTAAAGCTGTCACTTGTCAATGGAGAGAAGCCAATAAAGTGGTACATGTCGGCTGCATGTTCCTTAAGTGTATTCCATGCCAAGTGTGACCCTCGCAACCCACTCTATCGCTCGCCAAGTGTGTAAATTAATTTCATATACTGGTTACTCATCATGGTGCCTCTTGCCACTATCTCCCCCTCTAGTGCTTGCCATCCCTTAGACTGTCTGGAAGACAACGCACTCCCCCCATTCACCACTCTGAGACTATTGATATTCTCAAAGTATTGATTTGTTCACTCTGTATGAGTCGCTCGCCATGTTGTTTCCGGTGCTTACTGCTTGACAGTGGTGGCAGAAGTTCCAGTAGTTGCAGTTGGAGAGCGATGCAATCACGGCACTGTTTTAATTTTTACATATTTTTACTAAATGTGTTTAACGTGGGTGGGATTTTAACCATGAGAGCAGGGATGATCTCATGGTCAGGAGGCAGACACTCTGACCACATGACTACAAGCAAAGTTGAAGATGTGATGTGTGAATAAGGTATACATGATGAATGCAAGCGCATGTCTATCATCGAATACGTTTTAAGTTTGGGCCATCTTGAATATCAAAGATGTTAGCATCTTTCGAGACCATCTTGAATAATTGTTGAAGACGTTGTAAGTAATGGTGGGTATGAATTATGGCGTACATATTAGTCAGTTTCTTGACCAAAGGGTTGGTTTCATTAGTTGAAGTAAATTGACAAGTTGCACATTAAAGAAATTATTGAGTGGTCTCAGCTTCTTATAAGATGCCTGTAAAAACTTTTAAAAAAATATAGTGGTCAACTTTGGCCTACGACAACTGCTGAACGACACCCCAATTAACCAGAAAAGAAGAGCAGTAGGTCTGTGGGGCTTCATCTGTAATGAACCAGAACACATCCAGTGGAACTGCCTGACACAAAACAGTATCAGAAGAGCAGGAGTACATCTGCAGTGCTTCATTTGTAATGAAAGAATACACATATAATTGGACTGCGCAACTCGTAGGAAGACACTGAAGCAGATGATTGTCGGATAGAACACAGGATAGGCCGAATTCGTAGCACTGCCGATACCCTCCTCCGAATACCTTGCAAGGTAGCTTTAAGCATTGCAACAGGGCAGAGAAAAATCAGGGAGTAAAATATGTTCGGCTAACAACGATAACTAATGAGGTAGATAAATGGGAAAATGCCAGCTTGAAAGCAGCGCAGTGGCAAGATCCTGACCTGGCACTTATTATAAGCTGGTTAGAGAATGGTACCAGACGTCCAATTTGGTATGAGATCTCCAGAGACCGAAGGGCCGTGAAAGCTTAATTGGAACAGTGGGATTCCTTGAGGTTGGTGAATAGTATTTTAATGAGGGCATGGGAGAGTCAAAATATAAAAGTATTTAAGGTAGGGGGCCCATATTTCGTCCCCGTGCCCAATTTCGTCCCCTCCTGTATTTCGCCTGTTAGTTGCTGCAACCTGGTGACAGCGCGTGGAACTATAAGAATGCTTGCTTCTTAGCATTCCGCTAGAGTGCAGATAGTGTAGTAATGGCAGTTTTGTAGTTGACAATGATTTTGTGTTTTCTGATGCGGTAAGTTCTTGAGTACATCTACTTTGGAAAAAAATATTACTTCGAAAGTATGTATGAATATAATTTGAAATCTATGTCAATCACTTATGAATGTTTAAGCTTTCACTGATAAATATTGCGTAGGCACCATCAATTTTTTTATGCATCTGAAATGGCTTCCAGTGTTAAGGAGAGACTGCTCCAAATTTCGTCCCTCTTGAGTTCCAAATTTCGTCCAGGGGACGAAATTAGGAACTTATTTTTATTCATAAAGGTCATGGCATAACATATACTATATTTTATTTTCTTTTTTGTTTAGAAGATGGCGAAACACAAGACGTGGGACAAAGAAGCTATGCAGAGAGCCATATGTGCAGTTAAAGCCAAAGAAATGGGATACAAAGTTACGAGCAAGACTTTTAACATTCCTCGTGCAACATTGAAATACTATGTTAAAAGAAGTGGTGAACTTTCAACACAAGAATTAGTGTGTATGAAAATAGGCAGAAAACCAATTTTGGCTAAAACTTTGGAGAAAGAATTAGTGGATTACTGCACGACAATGGAAAGCCATTATTATGGTCTAACTGTAAAAGATCTTCGTCGCATGGCGTTTCAACTTGCGATAGGCAACAATATTTAACATCCTTTTTCAGTTGAAAAGAAATCTGCTGGTCGCAAATGGTTACGTCTGTTCCTGAAACGACATCCTCAGTTATCGTTAAGGAAACCACAGCCATTATCTCTTGCCAGAATAAATGGGTTCAGTCAAGAAAATGTAAGCAAGTTTTTCGCAGTGCTAGAGCCAGAACTTGCAAAAGTAAAACACAGCCCTCTGAAAATATTCAATGTTGACGAAACAGGGATTTCTATTGTTTAGCACAAGAGTCAAAAAGTCGTCGCAATAAAAGGGAAAAGAGAAGTGCATAAAATGTCTTCTGCTGAAAGGGGGTCATTGGTGACTGTGGTGGTGTGTATGTCGGCAGCAGGCCAATACATCCCTCCAATGATGATTTTTCCAAGAAAAATTATGAAAGCAGAACTTCTAGATGGGGCACCCCCGGGAACTATTGGGGATGTTCACGAATCTGGGTGGATCACGGGCGATCTAATTTTCATAAGGTTCCAGCATTTTGTATCTACAGTTAAACTGTCGCTTGAAGATCCTGTTGTTTTAATATTAGACGGACACTACTCCTACACACGTAACATAAATGTGATTGATTGTGCTCGTGAAAATGGGGTTTCCATTGTCAGATTACCACCGCATTCTACAGCCAAACTCCAGCCTCTCTATGTTGCTTTTATGTTTCCCTTTAAAACATTTTATTCTCAGGCAATTGAGAATTGGCTTAGTAGTAACCCTGGTCGTGTTATCACTAATCTGCAGCTTTCTAGGCGGTTTTCTCAAGCATACGTAAGAGCAGCAACTATGGAAACTTCAGTCAATGGCTTCTGCAAAACTGGCATCGTTCCTTACAATGCAAACGTGTTCAGTGAATTGGATTTTTTGGCTCACGCTCAACAAATCAATGCAGTTGAAGAAATTGCTACCAGCTCCCAGTCATCTCCTGCAGTCAGCCCTCAACACATCAAAGCTATTCCCGTGATCCAGCCATCGACATCTACAAGACGTGGTTCTGCAGTTGTCAATCATGTTCAACAAACAAATGAAGTCGGAGAAGTTGCTACCATCTCCCAGCCATCTCCTGCAGTCAGCCCTCAACACATCAGAGCTATTCCCGTGATCCAGCCATCGACATCTACAAGACGTGGTTCTGTAGTTGTGGTGACAAGCTCTCCACACAAACAAAGTGTTGATGTTGCTGTAGCAAAACGAAACAAGGTGTGCAGCAAACGACACGCGGCTCCACAAAAATCAACTACCATAATAAAAAAAATAAAATCTGTCAAAGCCGTTTCCAGTGACAGTGACAGTAGTGTAGACATTGAGTATGTGTTAACTGATGATGAAGATAGCGATGATGATGATGCTGAATGTCCTATTTGTAGAAAAAAATTTTCTTTAGATAAACATGGTGAGAAATGAATTTGCTGTACGAAGTGTGTTATCTGGTACCATGAACTATGCTGCGGGTCCCAGAACAAAAATAACTTTATTTGTGCTACGTGTTTGGAAGGCTAAACAACTGTAATTTTTGCAAAATTAATTATTTTATAAGAAAAAATGTTTAAAGTGTGTCATTTCTCTAAAAATTTTGTGTTACATTTCTGCATAGATACCTATATATATTTTAAGTTTTTTGAAAACAAATTGTGTAGATTGCGTTATATTAATTTTATTTTTGGAAAAAAGAAAAGGGTACGAAATTAAGAACACTTTTTTTTAAATTCAATTTTTTCCAACTGAAACATTTTATTTTTTTTCAAGGTGAATATTCTTTTTTCTTTCGGTGAAATGTTTTCTAATCTATGAATAGTTGTTAAGTAAACATCCAAATTTTTAGAACAAGAAAACATTCCTGAGAGCTCTGAGGGGTCAAAATACGACTGGGGGACGAAATATGGGCCCCCTACCTTAACATTCAACAACTACTTCGAAAGTGCCTAGTAGCAGAGGTGTTGAAATAAATGCATAATGGTACCTCTGGTGATCATCTTAGGGTGAAAAAACTCTAGCTAAGATCCATGAACACTTCTATTGGTTGAAATTTCTCCAGGATGTGGAGGTTTAGTGTAGACAATGCAAAGCATGCTTGTTTTAAAAAGGGCAACAACAACTGAGTCATGGAAAAATGAGGGCCTACAAAGTAGGGCCCTTTTTGAGTGGATACCCATCGACATTGCTAGACCTTTTCCCAGGTCTAAAGTTGGGAACCGGGATATTCTGGTAGAAATGGATTACTTCAGTAAGTGGCCAGAGGCTTATATACTTCCTAAACATGAGTCCACTGCAATTGCAGGTTCAATAGTAATCAAGTTCATTTGTAGACTTGGGGTACCAATGGAGCTTCACTTAGACCAAGGCAGCTATTTCGATTCGATAATATTTCAGAAGGCATGTTTGTTGCAGGGAATAAATAAAACAAAAACTGCAGCTCTATAACCTCAGTCCGATGTCATTGTGGAAAGGTTAAACAGAACTGTCGATGAACACCTTGCCAAGGTTGTGGCCAAGCATCTTCAGGATTGGGATGAATTTATCTAGTTGTTCCTGATGGCATATAGGTCTGTCATCCACGGCTCCACTGTGCAGATCCCTGCGAGTATTGTGTTTGTACAGGAGTTTAGTCTCCCTGTGATGTCAAGCAGGGGCGCAACAACTAAATTTCCAAAGGGGGGGAAATATACCTTTTTATAAAGAATAAAGAATAATCGATTCCCCCTATTGAAGCGGGGGGTCCGGGGGCCCTCCCCCGGGAAAGTTTGTATTTCAAGGTGGAAAATGGTGCTATTTAAGCAGTTTTATTATCTAAAAATTGATTACACAGCACTTTCTTTGCCCCCGTTTGCCCCCACATCAAGGTTTCAGAGGGGGGGGGGGCAAAATACCCTTGCCCCCCCCCCCCTGTTGTTGCGCCCCTGATGTCAAGTTCAGTCGTCCTCGCAGAGAGCCGACCAGCACCACTGAATATGTGAATCGTCTAGAGGAGCGAATGGCACTTAAATATGAAGAAGCCCACAAAAATCTTCGATTACCAACGAATCTAATCTAGTCGATTTACGACCTGAAGTCTAACTCAGCCGGATGTCGTGAGGGCGATTTGGTGTGAAGTACACCCCGCATTGGAGGAAGATAAAGTACCCTAAGCTTTAGACAGCGTGGGAAAGCCAGTATGAAGTCTTGAAGCGGCTAAGTGTGGTGATCTACGACATCCAGAGAGGAAAGAGGGGATTGAATAAAGTGGAACGTTTGTACCGATTGAGGAAATATAACGGAAATGATGCTTTACCTGTTCGGGACGATCATGTTTAAGAATGGGGCTCTTTTACAAACGCAGACAGGACCGCGACGCGCGCCAGGTTCGGTGCTTGCTGGTGGCCCCGCACAGCCGCCCCTGACTTCACGCGCTGTCCATTGACACGCGTGCCTGGCCAAAACTGAAGGGTCATCGCTACCCATCTCCCTCTGATCTCCGCGCACCATCCCGACTCGTGGTTTTGTCACCTTTAGTCGCCTGGGAATTCTGGGCTTAAAGAGGCCACAGCGAGGAATTAGTGTGAATAAGCGTAGCTGTTCTGGGTGTTTCGGGCGCCGGGTCGGCCCGGAATGACGCGACACGTCAAAGCCTCTCTCGTCCCTTTGAGAAAGATTCCTTGGCCATATAAGCGACGACTCCGGCCTCCGCGAGAGTACCAAGAGTTCGGAAAGTTTCGCGAGTGAAAGAAAGTCCGACATCAGCGAAGAAGGTTAGAGACCCCCTCGAGAGCGGCGCGACTAAGGGCGGGATTCATAGTCGAAAGCTTGTTTGGCGAATAAGTAATACTTTATAAATTAGTCATTCTTCAAGTAGTACTTATTCCAGCAATGAATTCATAAACCTATGCTTGTCGAAGTAATACTTGAACAAGCACTACTTATATTGGCCATGCTGTACTTGATGAAGTATCTCAAAGAGTAAAGGAAGAATTTTGTGTCAACGTAACGTAAGCAAATATACCGCTGTAAATACATAGTTTACCTGTTTGAAAATAAAAATGCCCACGTTTCAAACCATATATGCGATTAAAATAATGAAATTAATACGTCCGATGATATTTATACTTTATTTAATAGTGAACTTGAATAACATAAATATCAAAATGTATTAAAAACGAATTTACAACTACATAAATATTTTTTTGAATGTTTGTGTTGTTAAAATATGTTGGCCATCTTGTGTCTGTGATCTATAAGCGGGTGAAGTTAACCACGTGGTAGCGAAACAACACGCTAGCTGCAGAAGAGGTTATGACCGTAGCCTGTATTGTTTACAAAACTAAGCGGCAACGATTTGTTTCGTTTCTTTTCCCCAAATTAAATTTGTTTACCCTCTCAATTTTAATTTAATATATGGAAAAATTAACGGGAATTAATACCTTACATAACCTAATCCTGACAACAAACATATCCGTACCAGTACTTAAGTCACCTAGATAGCCGACTTCATGAAGTATTACTTATATCAATGAATAATCATGGCTTATTTGATTATGAATACTTGCGAAACAAGGCAAACTTATTTCATGACTGTGAATTCGTATTGAGCAGTACTTATTTGACGCAGTGCTTCGTGAAGTATTACTTGAAGTAGTCCTAATAAGCAGTGCTCTTTTTGTTCGCTATGAATTTAATGCCATAGTTAAGCATGCATATAAGCAGTACTTTTTTTCAAGTATTGCTTATATCACCACTATGAATTCCGCTCTAAGAGCGACGATAACGTAAGAGTGCGACTGAGTGACACGAGGCTGAATGTGTGAAGTCTGGCGCGTGGTAAGAGGCGCATCTCGGTCGAGCCTAGATCCATTGAGAAGTACGAACTGTGGAACTTGACAGACATTGAGTGACATTCGAATAAAGTGGAAGTGATTGGTGATGAGACATGTCTAAGTACTTTTATTTATTAGTAATGTAAATATTAGTAATTAATAAAACTATAAGTAATTAAATTTAATCGGGCTGTCCCTTACGAACCTAGTTCCCCCACATTATAATGGTTACAGTATGTATAAAAACATACGTTATAACTTGTTATATTTTTGTTTTACTTTTGTGGAAACTATCTTTTGTATGGATTTTCATGTTTAACAATTTTAAGTTATAGGGATGGTTAAGAGTTTTAAGATGCATGCTTTATAAGCGACTGTGACTTTCTTGCATTGTTAGGTTGTTGCATTCCTTGTGTAGTTTTATAAACCCGACCGGAGCACTGCCGACGTCGTCCCTTGACGAAGTGCGTGCAGCTGCCTCCCAAAGCGAGTCGTCGACAACATACCTGCGAAGTTGTCAGGCTGCTCCCTCCACACTTGGTAGACATCCAACACCTCGTTTGTGTTGCCCCACCCCACCCCCCCATCCGTTCACAGGCATTCCGTCCTCCCCTCTACAAAGCGACCAAGCCTGTCCCCTGTCACGCGACTGCTTAGTGGAAGCCAGTTGGTAATCTTCCTTGACGAATCTCTCGCACAGCCGAGGTGCCTCGCAGGCCTATACATCACGGCTTTCGAAGGAGGGGGAATATTCAGTTCCTGGGCAGAACATCCTGCTCAGGTCAGCGACGGAGCATGCCACACACTGTGGTGTCACGGCAGTTCAGAGTTGCCAATCTGTACAGTTTGTGGGGACATACGGTATGGTGTACTGTAAGGTAACAAGGTAATTCTGACATTATACACACATTGAATGGTGTTAGTATAACATCTTGTGTTATATTTTTTAGTTAAAATCTATAGTTAAATTCGTTACTACTTTTAACTTTGAATTTTTCTTAGGTTTTAGAGTTTCTGTATAGCATTGCAAAAACTATTTCCAGGATAGCAATGAGTAATTAGAAAAAAATAGAATCTTTAGTTTATGAGTAGTAGTCGAAAATCTTTAAATAAACCGTTAGAGGATATCTTTCTTGATTGCGTGTATTCATATCGTTTACATTACTATTTTCATTTTCAAATGCTTCTCGAAAAAGAAGAGGTAACTTCAAAATGTGTCTTATTAGTATATTATCACTAATTTAAGCTCAAGTAAAATGGTTTGTATTATATTGAAGCTTTGCACATTTTACTCATGGCCCGGTATGAAGGCGTCCTTAAAACACATGGCCTGTGCACATAATTATAAATGTATTTCAAGCGATTAGAATCAAGTATGTATCGTAATAGTTAATACGATATCGTGACATTTTAAGAAACATAATTAGATTCACAAGATAACAGTTGCTACCAACAGAATAGTCCACGCAACCTGTTTTTTTTCGATGCACTAAAAAAAGTTAATAAATGGCCTAAGTGTTTCAAAGAATTGTGTGCGTGTCGAAGAATAATAAACCACGAAGAATTATAAACCGTGCCAGAATTAACATCTTTTGTTTCTTTTGTGCGTGTGAAACACTAATTGATCCATGGGGGTGGAGTTCCTAATTTACCTAAATGAAGCTTGAGAAAGATATAGTCCCTCCTACACGGTTATTTTCAAAATGAAAAATACTACCTATGAATTTTTTCTGATAACTAATAAATATTAAATATTTCAGACAATACGTTTTTGCATTATTTCACAACCCTGGTGGTCTGTAAAAAGCTTAAAAAGAACTGTGGAAAAATTAACTTTTTCAATTAATTGTATTATTTCAAAGAATATCTCATATAGTTTTTGATTTAGGCTACCGTAAATACGTAAATAAATACTTCAGTACAACAATATTTTAATCATTCTTGCTATAAGCTGATCACTTCAGGATCACAAAGTACCTGACGATAACTTGTTTCTTTATTGTATTATGAAAAAATTGTCACTGGCTTAATTTAAGTATAATAGTTTGTGATAGTAATGATGTAAGAGTGCTTCTTTTTTTTAACCAAACCAGTGGGTTTCATTGCCCCAAGCATGTTTATGGTGTTTTAAGATAGCAATATTTGATGTGGGACAAAGTTACCCTTACTTATGGTACACTTTTGCTAAACAAAATTCATACATGTTTTAAAAAAAGTGGATTTGTTTTATTATTTGGTCTTTCAAATAAAGTTTTAAACGACCGGAAAATTACCTTAATATCACTGTGTTTATTATTCGTTATTTTAAGCTTAACGATAAACAAACAGTTTTACAAAAGTAGGAATAAGGTAACCCTTATGTGCGGTACAGTTTAAATTCATACTTTTTATATTACTGAAAAGTATACTAAACGTTAATGTTAGATGTATTCTGTGTGACATGGATTAATTTCCTACAAACGCTGTTTATTTAGTGGATTTTATAATTGTGAGTAGTAAACGATACATGAGTTTGCAGAGGAGTTATGAGATAGACCTATAAAAACAGGTATTTAACCATAAACGAATATTAAAAATATAAAATCAATTTTGAAGGATTTTGCGTAAGCAAAAATTTTTGTTTATTTTTCTGTTTCGCTGGTGTATTAATTGAATTCTGACACTTGTTTTTTTAACCTTGCAAATGGTTAAAATAATTCACACATTTATTATTTATCGGGAAAGATGTATTAAAACAAGTACAGTCATATAATAGGACTATTTCTCTTTTGTAAATGGTTTTATTATTAGCTGTAAAACAATGACAGCGGGGAGATTAATGCGACAAACCATTTAAAGATTTCGAACACTGTTTAATTTAATTATTAATAGTGTAAGGTTCCTTGAATCTTCACTTGTTTAAAATTGTGCCTTTTTTCCGATATTAATAATGTTTCGGTAGAATTCGCGAGATGTTCAGAGATGTAAAAGTTGATTTTGCAGCAATAACAAACAAAATATTTCATTGTAGAAAGTAAAATTATCAATTTGGACGCAGATGATTGAAAAAGTCAGATGCGTTTTTCCGTTAATTTTTCATGTTTCTTGTCTTTAAGGTGGGAGGTATTACTCTTGAGAACACGGTGTTTTAGGGGAGGATTATTTTTCCATGTTTTTTGCGGACAGCGAGGCAAGTTATGATGATTCCTGCAATGGGGTAGCTCGACGCAGGAGGTAAAAGGAAATCAAATGAGGTGGTGGTGGGCAGCAAACTTCCTTGGCCCACCGCCTTTGCTTCCCCCTCCTCCTTTTCCCCGACGTTCTTCCGTCCATCTCTTCCTGAATTTCCTACTTATCCACCCAGTTTCTCCCTTGAGTAACTCGGCCAGACGTGGTCTTTGATCTTCTCGGTACTTTATAAGCCCGGGCCAGTCGCGCGAGGAGCTGCCACGGCTTTTGAAGTCCTCGCAGCGAAGAAAGAAACTGTGCAAAGAAACGAATAAGCAGACCGTGAAAGGCGCATGAGACCTCGCTGGCGTTTGGGTTTTTTCAAGCAACGCGTGACTTACATACGTACTTGCACAACAGCCTTGCCTTTCTCATTAAATAAAATCAATTAAAATATTAACATAAATTCAAGGATACTGAATGAAATTAAATTATAAAAAACTATGCATGTCATGAATAGCATAACGGACCTAATAAATAATACTAAATAAACATGCCATCTTAATTAACATAATAATATATAAATAAACTTGAAATGCCGTTGTAAAAAATAAAAAACCACTTTATAAATAATTAAAAATACCTTAACAGTCCAAATAAATAATAGTACAAAATTCCTTTAAAATAATACTTAAACCAAAAATAAGTATTGGTGGAATGGTCACGTCAGACCTTCATAATGCTTCAGTTAACCCATGCAGTAGAAGGAAACTTGCAAGTCTGTTTCTAATAGAATTCACCGGAAAACCATACAAGCTATGCAGAGGCGGATACATGAATTAATTTTGAGAGGAGGTTATAAACATGAAATAAGAATTTTGGTATTTAAAAAAAAAATACTTGAAGAATTAGGAGTTTAGACAGTTACATTATCATTTCCAGCATAGGTCATTGACTTTTGTAGGTTATGTTTTAAGGTGTTGTAACAGCTTGCCTTCACCGAGATTTGACATTTTATTTTCATATCAACAAGGAGGGTGGATAAATACTCCCCGTACCCCCATCATGCGTACGTTATGGCCAGGGTAACTTTAACGGTCTTTCGATTTTTTTTTAAATTCCAGTGGTTTTGATAAGTTGTACTTTGATAATTTCGGAAGGGGGGACAACAACATCCCTTGCATATTCACTGTCCCTGGATCCTTACTTTCTCTCGACGACTGCGGGCCACATCACTTAACTCCCAGCAAGGCGATACAGGTTTTATTTTCGGGGCCAGGATTTTTCCTTACAAATTGGAAACGTGGCAGACCTTACCTTCCGTCTTCGTTTAGAATCTTTATTTAGTCCGTGTCTTAAGGGCGTAGGTTCCGTTCCAGGTCAGTATTTTATATTTACGTTCCACACAGTTAAACTTGCCGACTTTTTTAAAAGACTGAACTTTCACTAAATAAAACATACATAAATAGTGGACACTTCTTGCATGATAAGCTGGCAAATTAGCATTTTTAACGTTTTTGTGCAATACGAATAAGTAAAATGAAATGAAATCTAAAAGCGAATATTTTTAGATTTAAAGTTATTTTTACTGGTTTGTATGTGATATGGTTTAATTTATTCCAGAAAAAAATTATTAAATTTTACTTGGCCTTTTAAAACCATAAGAATCATATTATTTAAAAAGTTTAAAAAAATTAAATGCATTTTTCGGAAGGGTATTTGAAACACACCACGCAGTAGCCACCTAAATGGCCTTTAAACATAAAATACTTACATTTTTTTATTCCATTTGGTTTCATTATCCATACTGCACAACAATTTTAAAAATCTAACTTTGCCAGCTAATTATTCAAAATGTATGCGCTATATACATTTTTTTTAAGTTCGGTCACTCAAAAAATCTGCAAGCTCAAACGTGTTAAACGAAAAAATCAAATAATAGCTTGGAACGGGACATGGCAACTTAACTCCACGCTCTTTTATAGGTTGTTTCTTAGACCTGAGTTGTAACAAAGTTTATTGGAAGAGAAAACGAATTTCACCCTCTATGGTAATGCAACTGTATAAAATTTAGATACTAGTGATTTTTTCTAAGTCTAAAAAATATTTTACAGATTCGCTGGAGAAAATAAATTAAATATCTTATTCTGTAGTATATTTTATCTATCTCTCCATTATGTTTGTTATAAAATAATTGAAGAACTACTAGAGCTATGCAGATCTGTAGCAACCCATTTAGCTGTATGAAATATAGTTTTGCCATTTTATTACTTCCTTCATATTATTCATAGCTAGAAAAAAATATATTTTTAACATTAGATAAAATTTTTGTATAAATTGTTAAAAATAATTTTTAATGCTACAAATATAGTTTGGTGTGCTTTAAAATTGTAAATAAATAACATAATTATATTGATTTATTCCTGAAGAAAGAAAGGTATGTAGTGAGTTCTTTTAAGTACATTAAGTATTACATTTGAATTATTTTTTAAAATATATTTGTGAGAAATCCTAAACTTACGAAAATTTCTTATAATTATATAGCCATGCAACTACAGTTTATAAGTTATTTTCAAAGCTATTAAAATATCACTGCTAAAAAAAGTTAAGTCGTAAAATTAGGTTTAAAGAAAAGTTGTAACGTTTCAGGTAGCGGTGACACAATCTAAACCGGGAGTTCTCGAAGAAAGCCGTAACTGAATACACACTCAGTTCCAAGGGGTCGCACGGAGGTCGCATCCGCTCGGAATCAAGAAGACTGCGCGATGCCCTCGCTCCAGTCCTCCACCTACGCACTTCCGGTGGACGTAGCACGACCGGCGAGTTTCTGTCGGGTTACGTGTTCGCGCCGGATGCGAAGTGATAGACGGAGACGCCTCTCGACCTTCGCCGTGAAGTTCTGCTTCGGGATATTTGTTTCGCTGATGTTGGTAGACAACCGTGACGTTGGCTCGTTCATCACACGCCTCTACGCCCCGGCGCGCCAGGCACAGAACTGGCGTGCAGTCTTCCCGTTGGTAACGCGTCTTTATAGGACTTTATGCGGTGATCATTTCAGTTTATAGCAGAATTTTGAAGACTAGCTGCGTGTCCAAAGGTATTTTCAAAATTTCATAGCCTATTTAACTCTCTTAGGGGATGAATTTACAAGAATCCATTCTTAGTGCTCACAAACGTTATATAAGTATTTTTTATTTATAATTTCATGCTTCTAGACCCACCGGTTTAAGCTTTGCGTTGTCAGTCAGTCAGAGTTAGAGTTTTATTAAATAGACATTGAAGATTTATGCTGCACGTACGCATCCTACGATACTATGATTCAACATTTTAATACATTTTAACGTAAGTAAAAACACATGTTTAACATTTTTCGCGGTCTAAAAACACCCAATTAAAACTTAACCATGAAACGAAACCATCATAGCTGGGTGTTCACATTCTATAAATTGAGGGAAAAAGTTTAGGAAGTTGATATTGGTTAGGGAATTAATCTAAAAAACCTGAAAAAGAAATGGATACCCCAGTGATAGTCAGGGAAAATATGTCATGCTCCAGTTTGCCATCACCCAGAGCGTGAAAGTTTTTTATGAAGTTTTAGTGCATGGTTAATACACATTACAAATGGCATATGCAATGTTCTGCTTGAAACTGGCCAGCCATGGGCATGGTGGAGGATGGAAATTCTTTATTTCTTTAAGAAAGTTGCTAAATAGGTAAATTTTACAAACAATTTGTCATGGGATATCAGGGAAATGTCTGGAAACAATTTGTTACAGATTTGTGTACACAAAGGTTGTTCGTAATCAGAAACATTTGATTAATCTTGAAAGGTTTGTATATTGCGCGGTAACACCCGTAGCTTATCGTGCCGTTTGTCTTAGTGTATTCCAATAATATTAGCGCATTTAAGAAATATTTATCATCTCTAACTCTTACAGACTGCGGAAGTTTTGCTTAAATATAGAAGGCTCATAAATCCCCGCTCATGATAAAACATGACCTCATACACACTGAGGTCTCACGCTCACGAGGCTAGCATCGGTCAAAATGCGGCGATGTTTCACCGAATCTCGCAGCCAAACAAACAAAAACAAAAAAAAAGTTCTGTCGTCATAAAGGTACTACCGCACTGTCAAATTTTCGTCTCCCAACTACATTTGTCAAAAAAAAAAAAGTTCATGAGTTTATATTTTATGAAATAGTACATAACATTTCTCTATTTAATAAAGTGAAAACGCTTACAGTGGGTCTGAGCTAGTCAAAATTTAAATTTAACTAACATGGACTTTCTTAAAATCAAAATAAACGTTTGAGTTTCCAGATTAAATATTTAACATGCGAAATTTATAATAACATTATTTTATCCTTAGAACCTCAATAATCGTACACGTGTCCTTCGTCATTTCAAAGTTATTTTTAGACGTCAAACATCCAACAAAATTTAGAATAAATTCCTTCGCCGAAAATTTTGATGAAATTACAAGTCATCCAACTCGTCAAACAAATAACGGCTGCGCTAGTGACGTCTTCGTTGTCGTTATAACATTCAAACCTTATTTGATCAAATTAGAATGTTTGAAGGTATGACAGGATATTAGGTTTTATCTGTACAATTGCATGCTACGTTAAACCTAAAAATATATACATGTTTTGCTATTGTGAGGTTTCCTAGGATAATCCTTGGAAAGCACTTTATAGACTAAGTCATACATATATATATACATACATATATATCTTTATATATATATTTCTTGTGTGCGTGTGTATGTCACTGAACTCCTCCTAGACGGCTGGACCGATTTTGATGAAATTTTGTGTGTGAGTTCACGGGGATTCGAGGATGGTTTAGATTCACAATTGGATATTTTATCTCGATTCTGAGTTAAGAAAAACTAAAAAAAAACACGCTTTAAAAGCAAAAATTGCAACGCATTATTAGAAGCCATTAAGTTTTGCTATTGTAAAGAACTATGTAGAGAGTAAGAAAAAAATAAAGATCCTGACAGTTTATAGCGTCGCCATATTTGTTTCAATTTTCAATACCCTTTTTGTATATTACAATTTAAATTGCAGAAAAAAAAATCATGTTTCATAGCCACACAAATAGTGAGGATGGTTTAGATTCACAATTGGATATTTTATCTCGATTCTGAGTTAATAAAAACTAAAAAAACACGCTTTAAAAGCAAAAATTGCAACGCATTATTAGAAGCCATTAAGTTTTGCTATTGTAAGGAACTAAGTAGAGAGTAAGAAAAAAATAAAGATCCTGACAGTTTATAGTGTCGCCATATTTGTTTCAATTTTCAATACCCTTTTTGTATATTACAATTTAAATTGCAGAAAAAAAATCATGTTTCATAGCCACACAAATAGTGAGGATGGTTTAGATTCACAATTGGATATTTTATCTCGATTCTGAGTTAATAAAAACTAAAAAAAAAGGCTTTAAAAGCAAAAATTGCAACGCATTATTAGAAGCCATTAAGTTTTGCTATTGTAAGGAACTAAGTAGAGAGTAAGAAAAAAATAAAGATCCTGACAGTTTATAGTGTCGCCATATTTTTTCAATTTTCAATACCCTTTTTGTATATTACAATTTAAATTGCAGAAAAAAATTCATGTTTCATAGCCACACAAATAGTGAGTGTGTGTCATTTCTCTATAAAATTATTTGTGTAGTTTATTGATTCCATAACGAATTTTTTCAATCATTTTTAATAAAAATTATTCATTTTTTAAATAAAAAAACTATTTAAAATAAAACTATAAAAAAATTTGAAAAAATTATATTAAAAATTATTTACTTTGGAAAAAATTATTCATTATAAAAGTTATCAAGCAAAAAAATAATTTTTTATAAAATTTACACGTGAGTTTTATAACAACCAACCTAACCTAAAAATTATTTGGTAGCTTATTGACTTCATAACATATTTTTCAATTGTTTTTAATAAAAAGTAGAATTTTATAACGTGAGTTTATAACAACCAACCATTTTTCAATTGTTTTCAATAAAAATTAAAAAATGTTTATTTAACTAATTTTTCGTTTATAAGTAGTGGTTAATTTTGGAATGTTTAACATTCGATCCGGTAGACTGCGCTACCATCGCAGCATCAAATATTAAAAATTATTCTATTTTAATTTCAGTTTGTCCCGACAGTTGGTGCTGCGATCAAATTGAGAAAAATATTTGAAATTTTGTGTTATTATTGTGTTCGTTTAAGTCGTGTGCTAATTAAAATATTGTCACGATCCACCTTCAGAGGGGGGGGCGAGAATCGTAGCTCTTTACATAGAAACAACTCGCTTGGCATCAACTAGTCTTAACTTCATAAAATACTTTACTGTACCTAGGATCATAGGTTCGTCATCCCGTACAGGATGTCTGGTGAGAGCTGAACTAAGGAGATTTTGCAAAATAACATAATACTTAATTAAAATTATTTTATTCTTAAAGTCAAATACTCAACATCATTTTAAAGAACATTTAAATAGCGGGATTACAATTTAAAACAATAATCTCTTTACTTCCTTAACGATTGAACGACCTTACAAGAGAGAGAATGAGAGAACTTCACTAAACACTTCCCTAGTCCTTCCGAATACCTCAAATCATAATTAATACTTAAAATTAAAACAAAGATAAGTCCATACTCACATTTTCCGAAAAGCCTTTCTTGATCGATTACTTTAAAAAAATAACGTAGGGGCCTCTCCTGCCCTTGAAATCCCGAACGAACATTACATTTTAAAAACTATGACGCGTGACCCCTGACGAGGGCCATAGCCTCCGCCCGAAAGCTTGAATTCCTACATCACGAACGAACTAACAACTCGTGACCACAGGTGAGACGCATAGCCTCCGCCTGAGTGAGCCTGAATTCCTACATCACGAACGAACTAACAACTCGTGACCACAGGTGAGACGCATAGCCTCCGCCTGAGTGAGCCCCGAGTCACCACTCACTTGCGCTTAAATTCGCGCGCCCTGCCGCGCCTACCATAACAAAAGCTCGTTATTGAAGTCAAATTTACTAAACAACTAACTAGAACATCTGGGAAGACTACCCCCCCTCTACCCCAATGTGCAGGCCACACCGCGCGGCTTGTTACGACAGCGCGCCCCAGTAACTGCGGCCCGTGGCTGCGCCAGCGCGCGGCCAAACAAACAAACAAAATTCTGCAAGCCCGCAGCGCGCCGCGCCGGCCCCGTGCCCCAATTACATGGTCACGCCACTTGCGCTGACGAGTGAACAGAGCAGCCAGCCCAGAGTCCCGTCAGTAAAGTCCCTAAATTTGATTTCAACAACCCTGCAAAATTTCAACCCGCGACATAACCCTCCCCTCACAGAGCTCGAGCCCCATCGAGCTACCTCAAAATTACAAATTGTCTTTTTCCATTAAACCATAACTATAAATTCCTCATTTCACAAAAATAATAATTTTCTTAGTTCCTTGCTGTCTGAACATACATCTAGATTCTGCATAAGATTTATTTTAAAACAACAAGTATTCATAAAATTAAATGTAAAACTTTTATCTGGTTTGTTCTCACAGGAACCTTCAGAGGCTCGAGTTCTCAATTCTAAAAAAAATTGTTCTGTTAGTGAAGCTCTCTTTACAAATTAAATTACTGTTCTTAGTTTCTCAGTATTCGTTAAACAATGTGCAAATTCTTGATAATTATTATTATTTTTTTTTTTCGGTTTCCGTTTATTACCATACTTCTTTCGTTCTTCAAAAAAAATTAAGTGTCCTTACAGTGTTTCAATTAATTAAACTCTTATCTCGTGAAGGTTGGTGCAACTCCTCGAAGTCAGTGTTGTCGAGAAGAGTAGCTCCCTGGGCTGGCCATCAGCAAACACCACTCAACTCCAACAGCTACTGGACTGGCTTCCAGGGCAGCTCACAACTTCTCCCCACATCTGCTTCGGAGTTGTGCCATCCTCATCACGAACAGATTACAATTCTGAAACATCATCAACAGGCATTACCATCACGCCTGACAAATACAAAACTAACTACTAAACTGCAATCGATGGGCAAGGATGCAAACACACAAAAAAATAAAATTAATTAATTCAACTGCTAACATAAAGTATCCCACCCTTAGCATAATCTAATCAGGCAAATAATTTGATAGGAAAAACTTAAGGAAGGGAAACATGACCTCCAATGATTTTCCCTACCTCTTGAGTCTTGATCTTCTCTATACAGCAAATAGTCCCCACGAAGTAACTGGGTTGAAGGTCACTTCACATGACCCACCCATAACCTTTCTACTCTTCTTTTCTTCTGGGGGCAACCACAATGCCCACCAATCTCTCTCCATGGTGCCGAACCAGCTATCCCATGAGAGTAAACAACGTAGTCAATAGAAGCGCAGAGGGGAAACACCAATCTCTGGCTTGTCGAGTCATAAAACTGCTTTATCTTCTTCTTCTTCTGAGTAAAAATATCTGACTAACCTTGCTTCTATTCTTCCAAACAGTAAAAGTTCATCAGGTATCTTCATGAAAGAAACATTCTAACTAATAATTCTTCATTTTTCTTCTTCTTTATTTCTGTTAGTTGTAATAGAAGGCCATGTTAGGGAGGTTATAGGGAAAAAGAGTGGCCAATTCCCACCCCATCACCCACCTAGATCATGACTAATTAACTTTTAAACTTTCTATTTCAAACAAATAAAAAAAAAAACATTTTTTTTTTTTCAAACTTTTAAACTATAATTACTTTTACTTCATAACCTCAAAAGCTAATCAATAATTCTAAATGAAATTGTGATTTACTGCATCCTTGTTCCATCCGATCTGTTTGTTTATAACCTTTCTTGTAAAGTATAAAATTTTCAAACATTACTAATTCAAAAAAAAATTAAATTCTGGTGTCCTTTGAGTTACAATTAACTTTACTATTTCTTAGCTTGAAATAATTTAAGTTTTCAGAACTATTTCATTGTCTAATTCACAACACTTAAAAATCAACTCAAAACAACAAATCATCAAAATCAATAAGATCATCTGACCTACCTATCAGTACTGTGAACTTGAACTGTTCGTACACATTTATAATAAGCTATTGTATTTAAATTCCAACCTAAATAAGGTTTAAAAAAAACTACTAATCCCTCTGTAAATTAAGAAAATTAACTTTAAAAATTAAACTTAAGGTATTAGTTCTTTTTGACAGCTACCACAACTCACTAGTTCCATTACATTACTATAACCTAAAAAGTTCTGTAAATAATGTTTATAACAAAAAAAACTCCAGTTACTGTCTTCCATAAAAAAATAAAACTTTACATGACCTTATTAATCTCCACTTGTAAGTCCATGGCTGCCAGCTTTCTCTTCTCTTGAATCTTCAGTCTTGGCTCTTGTTTCAGTGATCTTGTATCTTGTCTCTCGAACTCTTGTCATCTTGTAAACTGGACTGCTGCTCAGCTCATCTTAAGGAATCTGTAACAGTTTCAAAAATACATGTTAATTTAAATTACATAATTCCTGTTCTTTGGTCCTAAAAAAAATTGTATTATTAGTACACATTACCCTGAAACAACATTATTATTCATTGTTTATTACTTTAAAAAAATGCTTTACCATAAAATCCTTTTTTGTTCTTTTCATTAGGCCTATTTATTTTCCTTCTTCTTAATTAAATTCTGCTTCAAATGTTAATCCTAACTTAAGACCTACCATCTATTTATTATTCATTACCTACATTATTTATGTTACCCTAAAATTCCCATAAGTTTCTAATACTTCCTATCAAAGACATTCTCTCTAAAAAAAAATTTACTTGTGACTCTTAACTTAACAAACTTAAAAAAAACTTTTACACTAGACTTAACTTATTATTCATTCTTAGTTACTAAATTTCTATATGTAAACTTTAGTACTTACAAACAAAAACTGCCTATTTCTCTCTACCTCTTAATCTCTTTCAATTATTACAATAATAATGTTACCTTGCATCTTTAAACTTTCTTCTTTTCAATTAAATTAGACATCTCATAACAATAAAAATTCTGCCTATACTCTTCTTATGGGTGTCCAACCCAACAACAAAATTTCAAATTCTCAAGTTTCCTTATATTTAAATTATGCAATGCACATAACCTCTGTGGTGCCTGTACCCTTTTAGGCCTACCACCTTCTCCTCTCACATCATGACAACTCTTATTCCTCGGGTTCTGTATTCACTGTTACAAATCAAATATCTCAAAAAAATTAAAAACAAATTTATTATTTTAAGAAAACAAAAATTTACACTGAATTTACTATGGAGCATGGAAATCTTAATGTCTCACAGCAGCTAACATGACTAAATCCCATGGAACCCCAGGTTTACATAACCTGTGCCCAAAAATTTAAGCATACCAGGCTTTCCCTGCACTGGTTTTACAGCATCACACACTATTTAGGGCCCCTGATCTGCCATCAGTCCCAAGGAGTTTTCCCACAACCCCTCTCTACACAAGCGCCTACCGCATTCCTCTCAATTGGCTATCGGTTTTACGGCATTCTTTTGGGATCCGACCATCAAGTTAGGGCTAATCGAACATTAAACCTCCATACTTTCAAACAATAAAAATCAATTAAATTTTCTCTGTAATTTCTTAAAATCAAAAATAAAAATTATTCAAACATGCCAGAGAAACTTTAAAAAAAATCATAATCTTATCTTCAAACCATTAAAATAAAAATAAATAGATTACTCTGTTTTCTCCTTAATAACTGTAAACTGTCAACAAATATCATGTCGTAAATTTTAACTATGCTTACTGACTCTTAATCATAAAATCTCATTTGTCCTAATTAATAAACAACCGATTTCCTTAAAATCTCACTGTATCTCTCACACTCAAACTTCACTGGCTGAATATCTCAATAAATTCAAAAACAATTATCTAAACTCTTAAAGAAACTCCTCCCCAATTATTCAAATTACTTCACCTTATTTTATTTCATTACTTAAAACACCTTACTCAAAAAAATTAATTAATTATCTAGCTATCTTCCATTATTATTTATTTACCGAACAAAACTTTCTCCTAAATTAATTTAGTAAAATTCAATTTCACATTAGGCAAGTACACTAACTCTCTACAGCAATGTTTCTCATTTCCCTCCTTCCTAACTGAATCCAATCTTACTTAACCTCCAGGGAATTTACCTCACAAAATAACCAAAAATTTCACTGTAGTGCCTATCTGCTATAGGCCCACTACACAGGGGGCTCTAACCCCACCAACAAACTTCATTGAAATGGTACCCTATCCCATACAGGATAGCCACTTCGGTACTACCATGGGGAACTCCTGCCCCAAACTACTCACAACTCTCAGGATTCTCCTGACCCTTAATTCCGTAGTCAGCCCATCTCCTATGGTCTGCGCTACAATTCCCTTTCTTCCCAGGGACACAACGCCTCAACTTAGGGTCCCTCGCCCTAATGAAAACATTAATTTTGTCTCTCTGTTCTTTTGGAGTAAATTCCCTCTACACACAAAATCTAGCCTTCCCAGTTTTCTCAATGCTTATCGATTTTATAGTGTACCTCCTTAATAATGTTTACAAATCCCAAAAAAATATTTTTAAAACCGAGGTAGAATTTAACTAACAAAAACATAAACAACTTACAACGAAACACTTCTAGCCTATACATCATACACTTCTTAAATTAAATTACTTACATACTGAAAGTTCCTCTTCTCCTAAAACACACTTAAATTTAAATTTATTTAACCAATAGTCTATTTTCTTATCGCTAAGTTACCGTACAGCTGATCAAAACAAGGTCACGGCCTGTCCACGTCTCCGTATGAGCCCGTGACGTCACCGAATTCCATCAGGTGCGCCAACCCTCGCTTGCGGTTCCTCCGTTCTCCGCTAGGTCTCAGCACCTCCCCGTCACGTGTTCACTCTGCCACGTCCACTGACGTGTCGTTCTGAAACAACTCTCAACATTTTTCTAATTAAAACAAAACATCACTATAAATTCTATAACTCTCTTTTACATAAACTCTCGTTTTCTCTTTAATTCCTTTCTAACGTTTATCCTTCCCTCGACTGATTTAATTCGTACGTCTCGTCTCCTACGCGCACGAAAACAAAACAAACTTCACTTGAAAATAATTCCTATTTACGACAAAAACTTTATTTTAAATTATAATTCTCTTAACCTACAATCTTAAAATGAACTTCAATTAAATTAAACCACTTGCATTATCTCTAATAAGCATTTAACTTATAACGTATTCTCCTCACGTAATAATCCCCGATATAAATCTACAATAAATTCAACGACTTAAAACAACTTATCACTATAAACTTTATCCTTACAAGTATCCTCAAATAAACATCTGTTACGTCAAAAAAAAAATCTCAAAGACTTCCTCCACTATAGACTAAAATTCCGTAATCCTCTCCTCAAGTAAACTCTTAATAACCTGCTATCAGAAGCTGAAACTAACTTAATAATAAACATAAAAATCTACCTCTCTCTCTCTCCAGAAATAGAACCTATCCGGCGAACTCTACCATTTCTGTCACGTGCACCTACCCGGCGCCTCCACCATTTCTGTCACGATCCACCTTCAGAGGGGGGGGCGAGAATCGTAGCTCTTTACATAGAAACAACTCGCTTGGCATCAACTAGTCTTAACTTCATAAAATACTTTACTGTACCTAGGATCATAGGTTCGTCATCCCGTACAGGATGTCTGGTGAGAGCTGAACTAAGGAGATTTTGCAAAATAACATAATACTTAATTAAAATTATTTTATTCTTAAAGTCAAATACTCAACATCATTTTAAAGAACATTTAAATAGCGGGATTACAATTTAAAACAATAATCTCTTTACTTCCTTAACGATTGAACGACCTTACAAGAGAGAGAATGAGAGAACTTCACTAAACACTTCCCTAGTCCTTCCGAATACCTCAAATCATAATTAATACTTAAAATTAAAACAAAGATAAGTCCATACTCACATTTTCCGAAAAGCCTTTCTTGATCGATTACTTTAAAAAAATAACGTAGGGGCCTCTCCTGCCCTTGAAATCCCGAACGAACATTACATTTTAAAAACTATGACGCGTGACCCCTGACGAGGGCCATAGCCTCCGCCCGAAAGCTTGAATTCCTACATCACGAACGAACTAACAACTCGTGACCACAGGTGAGACGCATAGCCTCCGCCTGAGTGAGCCTGAATTCCTACATCACGAACGAACTAACAACTCGTGACCACAGGTGAGACGCATAGCCTCCGCCTGAGTGAGCCCCGAGTCACCACTCACTTGCGCTTAAATTCGCGCGCCCTGCCGCGCCTACCATAACAAAAGCTCGTTATTGAAGTCAAATTTACTAAACAACTAACTAGAACATCTGGGAAGACTACCCCCCCTCTACCCCAATGTGCAGGCCACACCGCGCGGCTTGTTACGACAGCGCGCCCCAGTAACTGCGGCCCGTGGCTGCGCCAGCGCGCGGCCAAACAAACAAACAAAATTCTGCAAGCCCGCAGCGCGCCGCGCCGGCCCCGTGCCCCAATTACATGGTCACGCCACTTGCGCTGACGAGTGAACAGAGCAGCCAGCCCAGAGTCCCGTCAGTAAAGTCCCTAAATTTGATTTCAACAACCCTGCAAAATTTCAACCCGCGACAATATTAACTATGAATAGGAATTGATGTTTGAAGAGTTTTGAAGTGTTCCTAAAAAACTATACTTTTTGCGAATTTAGGGTGGAATCGAAGTAAGTATATATTTTGTATAAATTTTGTATAAATATAAATACACGTGAGTTTTATAACAACCAACCTAACCTAATAATTTATTTGTGTAGCTCATTAATTTCATAATAAATTTTTTTAATTGTTTTTATTATTCATGTTTTAAATAAAAATAATTATTAAAAAATTAGAAAAATAATCTATTAAAAATTACATACTTTGAAAAAAGTATTCATTTTCAAAATTATTGACATCAAAACATATTTTTCAATTGTTTTTAATAAAAAATAGAAAATGTTTATTTAACTAATTTTTCATTTATAAGTAGTTGTTAATTTTAGAATGTTTTACATTCGATTCGGTAGACTGCGCTACCATCGCAGCATCAAATATTAAATATTATTCTATTTTAATTTCAGTTTGTCCCGACAGTTGGTGCTGCGATCAAATTGAGAAAAATATTTGAAATTTTGCGTTATTATTGTGTTCGTTTAAGTCGTGTGCTAATTAAAATATTAACTATGTATAGAAATTGATGTTTGAAGAGTTTTGAAGTGTTCCTAAAAAACGATACTTTTTGCGAATTTAGGGTGGAATCGAAGTAAGTATATATTTTGTATAAATTTTGTATAAATATATATACACGTGAGTTTTATAACAACCAACCTAACCTAAAAATTATTTGGTAGCTTATTGACTTCATAATATATTTTTCAATTGTTTTTAATAAAAATTAGAATTTTATAACGTGAGTTTTATAACAACCAACATAACCTAATAATTATTTGGTAGCTTATTGACTTCATAACATATTTTTCAATTGTTTTTAATAAAAATTAGAATTTTATAACCTGAGTTTTATAACCACCAACCTAACCTAAAAATTTATTTGTGTAGCTCATTAATTTCATAATAAATTTTTTAAATTGTTTTTTTATTCGTGTTTTAATAAAAATAATTATTAAAAAATTAGAAAAAATTATATTAAAAATTACATACTTTAAATCGTTTTCGGTGATAATTAAAACTTTTATTTTCAATAAATAACTCATATTCGTTGTGGATTACTTGAGTTTATTTCGTATAAATTTGTTAACAACCAACCTTACCTAATAATTATTTGTGTAGTTTATTGACTTCATAACATATTTTTTCAATTATTTTTAATAAAAATTAGAATTTGATAACGTGAGTTTTATAACAACCAACCTAAACTAAAAATTTATTTGTGTAGCTCATTTATTTCATAATAAATTTTTTAAATTGTTTTTTATTCGTGTTTTAAATAAAAATAATTATTAAAAAATTAGAAATAATTCTATTAAAAATTAAATACTTTAAATCGTTTTCGGTGATAATAAAAAATTTTATTTTCAATAAATAACTCATATTCGTTGTGGATTACTTGAGTTTATTTCGTATAAATTTGTTAACAACTAACCTAACCTAATAATTATTTGTGTAGTTTATTGACTTCATAACATATTTTTTCAATTATTTTTAATAAAAATTAGAATTTTATAACGTGAGTTTTATAACAACCAACCTAACCTAAAAATTTATTTGTGTAGCTCATTAATTTCATAAGAAATTTTTTAAATTGTTTTTTTATTCGTGTTTTAAATAAAAATAATTATTAAAAATTAGAAAAAATTCTATTAAAAATTACATACTTTAAATCGTTTTCGGTGATAGTTAAAATTTTATTTTCAATAAATAACTCATATTCGTGGTGAATTACTTGAGTTTATTTCGTATAAATTTGTTAACAACCAACCTAACCTAATAATTATTTGTGTAGTTTATTGACTTCATAACATATTTTTTCAATTGTTTTTAATAAAAATTAGAATTTTATAACGTGAGTTTTATAACAACCAACCTAACCTAAAAATTTATTTGTGTAGCTCATTGATTTCATAATAAATTTTTTTTATTCGTGTTTTAAATAAAAATAATTATTAAAAATTAGAAAAAATTCTATTAAAAATTACATACTTTAAATCGTTTTCGGTGATAATAAAAAATTTTATTTTCAATAAATAACTCATATTCGTTGTGGATTACTTGAGTTTATTTCGTATAAATTTGTTAACAACCAACCTAACCTAATAATTATTTGTGTAGTTTATTGACTTCATAACATATTTTTTCAATTATTTTTAATAAAAATTAGAATTTGATAACGTGAGTTTTATAACAACCAACCTAAACTAAAAATTTATTTGTGTAGCTCATTAATTTCATAATAAATTTTTTAAATTGTTTTTTATTCGTGTTTTAAATAAAAATAATTATTAAAAAATTAGAAATAATTCTATTAAAAATTAAATACTTTAAATCGTTTTCGGTGATAATAAAAAATTTTATTTTCAATAAATAACTCATATTCGTTGTGGATTACTTGAGTTTATTTCGTATAAATTTGTTAACAACCAACCTAACCTAATAATTATTTGTGTAGTTTATTGACTTCATAACATATTTTTTCAATTGTTTTTAATAAAAATTAGAATTTTATAACGTGAGTTTTATAACAACCAACCTAACCTAAAAATTTATTTGTGTAGCTCATTGATTTCATAATAAATTTTTTTTATTCGTGTTTTAAATAAAAATAATTATTAAAAATTAGAAAAAATTCTATTAAAAATTACATACTTTAAATCGTTTTCGGTGATAATAAAAAATTTTATTTTCAATAAATAACTCATATTCGTTGTGGATTACTTGAGTTTATTTCGTATAAATTTGTTAACAACCAACCTAACCTAATAATTATTTGTGTAGTTTATTGACTTCATAACATATTTTTTCAATTATTTTTAATAAAAATTAGAATTTGATAACGTGAGTTTTATAACAACCAACCTAAACTAAAAATTTATTTGTGTAGCTCATTAATTTCATAATAAATTTTTTAAATTGTTTTTTATTCGTGTTTTAAATAAAAATAATTATTAAAAAATTAGAAATAATTCTATTAAAAATTAAATACTTTAAATCGTTTTCGGTGATAATAAAAAATTTTATTTTCAATAAATAACTCATATTCGTTGTGGATTACTTGAGTTTATTTCGTATAAATTTGTTAACAACCAACCTAACCTAATAATTATTTGTGTAGTTTATTGACTTCATAACATATTTTTTCAATTGTTTTTAATAAAAATTAGAATTTTATAACGTGAGTTTTATAACAACCAACCTAACCTAAAAATTTATTTGTGTAGCTCATTGATTTCATAATAAATTTTTTAAATTTTTTTTATTCGTTTTTAAATAAAAATAATTATTAAAAAATTAGAAAAATTCTATTAAAAATTACATACTTTAAATCGTTTTCGGTGATAATTAAAAATTTTATTTTCAATAAATAACTCATATTCGTTGTGGATTACTTGAGTTTATTTTGTATAAATTTGTTAACAACCACCCTAATATAAAAATTATTTGTGTAGTTTATTGATTCCATAAAGAATTTTTTCAATCATTTATAATAAAAATTATTCATTTTTAAATAAAAAACTATTTAAAATAAAAATATAAAAAATTTGAAAAAAATTCTATTAAAAATTATTTACTTTGGAAAAAATTATTCATTTTAAAAGTTATCAAGCAAAAAAATAAAATTACACGTTTTTAATCTAAAATTTGTTACAATAAATCTTTTTTGTTAATTAATTTAAATTTCATTCTCAATAAAAAAAACTCACATTCGTTGCGTATTATTTTACAGTATTTTTTTTTTTTTTTCAGAAAAATGCCACGTCTTCGAGGAAGAGCCAGAAATATTGGTCGACGTACTCCGAACGCACAATTGGTCCATGATCGTCGAAAACAGATGAAGAACACTCGGAGGATAATGCAAATCTGAGAGATTAAGTTGCATCTACACATGCGAATGAAAATTCAGTACAACGCAATCGACGTCTTCGTGCTAATGCAGTAAGACAACGAGAGGCACGTCAACAAGCGACGGATGCACATAGAGAACGTAACCAACGCCGGATGCAAAATGATCGAGCATTGACAAGAGCATCACTCAATCACCTTGCATTTGAATATGATCCTGAAATCAACTATTCGTCACATGCATTAATCTCGATTGGTAGTATGGACAAAAAGTGTCAACATTGTCATGCTTTCAAGTACAAAGGTGAATCAGCTGGTTTATGTTGCGCATCTGGAAAAATTTCACTGCCATCGCTAAATCCACCGCCGGAACCTTTAAAAACACTTTTAGCTGGCACCACATCTCAATCGAAATTGTTTTTGCGAAAAATTCGTAAATTCAATTCATGCTTCTAAATGACATCATTTGGAGCAACAAAAATTGTTCATAATGAAGATGGTCGTAATTTCGAATCTACATTCAAAATTCAAGGTCAAGTGTACCACCACATTGGTTCATTGCTCACAATGCCTGATGCCGATCCAAAATTTTTACAAATTTATTTTATGGGCAATGAGGAGCAACAATCACACACACGCTGCGCTTACAACTATATAGAGCAGATGGAGGAACGAGAAATTGTGGACATTTTGGAAACGTTTTTGCAAAACCATAACCAGTTGTTGCAATTGTTCAAGACTTTTTCTAGCAGACTGCAAAACGACAACTACGCCATTATTATTAAAGCAGATAAAGTGCCCTACGGAGAGCACGCAGGCACATATAATGTTCCAACTATTAATGAAGTTGCAGTTGTTATGGCTGGTGACCCATGTGAACGTCGGGACATTTGCATTCAACGCAGAGATAAAACGATGCAAATAATTCAAGACAATCATCGTTCTTACGATGCATTGCAGTATCCGTTGATATTTTGGGAAGGAGAAGATGGATACCATTTAAGTATTAAACAAAGGAATCCAACTACAGGTACAACTTATAGACTATCTTACAGATTTTTTTTTTTTCAAATAATTTATTTATCTCTCATATATATATATTTATTTGCAGGTGAAGAACTGATCAAGAAAGTTAGTGCTATGAACTTCTACGCATATCGATTGATGATTCGTGCTAATGACGACAATACCATTCTCCGATGCAGACAGCTATTTCATCAGTATATTGTCGATATGTACGTAAAAATCGAAAGTGAGAGATTACGATATATAAAATTTAATCAAACAAAACTTCGTGCTGAGGAGTACATTCATTTGCGTGACGCCGTTATTGGTAACGTAGATGCATCTAATGACATCAACAACATCGGTAGCGCATATATTCTCCCATCATCATACATTGGTAGTCCGCGTCATATGCAAGAGTATATTCAAGACGCCATGACTTACGTACGTGCATATGGCCGACCAGATCTTTTTATCACATTTACGTGTAATCCAAACTGGGATGAAATTCAAAGTTTGTTGTTGCCAGGTCAAACATCGATGCATCGCCATGATATCACTGCACGTGTTTTTAAACAAAAATTAAAATCTTTGATGAATTTGATTACACATCACTCGGTATTTGGTGAAACACGTTGTTGGCTTTACTCTGTTGAATGGCAAAAACGAGGTTTACCTCATGCGCATATTTTGATTTGGTTGGTGGATAAAGTACGCCCAGAAGAAATCGACAAAATTATTTCAGCCGAAATTCCAGATCCGAATGTTGATTAAGAATTGTTTGACATTGTAACTACTAATATGATCCATGGTCCATGTGGTACTCTAAACATGATGTCACCATGTATGGACAATGGAAAATGTACGAAACGTTTTCCAAAACCATGCCAATCTGATACTATCACCAATATTGACAGTTATCCATCTTACCGGCGTAGAGACGTAGACAATGGCGGTCAATCATATGAATTGCGTCTGTCAAACGGTGTGAGAGTAGATATTGATAATCGCTGGGTAGTTCCATATTCACCATTGCTGTGCAAAACCTATAAAGCGCACATAAACGTTGAACTATGCAGTTCAGTGAAATCTATAAAATACATTTGTAAGTATGTTCACAAGGGCAGTGATAAAGCTGTATTCGCTGTTCAAAATGTAAATGACAATGACGAAATTACACGTTATCAAATGGGTCGATACATTAGCAGTAACGAAGCTATTTGGCGCATTTTTACGTTTCCTATACATGAAAGGGATCCTGCTGTTATACATTTGGCTGTGCATCTTGAAAACGGACAGCGTGTTTACTTTACAGAACAGACTGCACTACAACAAGCTTTAACGGCTCCAAAAACAACTCTTACTGAATTTTTCAACCTTTGTTGCCGACAAGATGTTGTTGGTCAATTCGCAAGGTTATTAATGTATACTGATGTACCTACTTTTTTTACGTGGAATAAACAATCAAAAAATTGGGAACCACGGAAACGAGGCATTCCAATCCCAGGATTCACCGACATATTTATGACAAACACTTTAGGTCGAATATATACAGTTCATCCTAAGCAACGCGAATGTTTTTTTTTTGCGTTTGTTATTGGTTAACGTTCCTGGACCAACATCTTTCCGATATTTGCGAAAAGTCAATGGTACTTTATACGACACTTTCTTTGATGCGTGTCGTGAGTTACATTTATTGGAGGATGATAACCATTGGGATCTCACACTTGCAGATGCAGCACTGAGCTCATCTCCACAACAAATTCGTCAATTATTTTCAATAATATTGACAATGTGTTTTCCGTCTGAAGCATCTGCTTTGTGGGACAAATATAAAGACTCAATGAGTGAGGATATTTTACATCGGATTAGAATTACTAATCAAAATCAAAATATCGAATTCTCCGCAGAAATATATAATGAGTCATTAATAATTATTGAGGATATTTGTATTCTTATTTCGAATATGCCGCTCATCCATTTCGGCATGCCAGCGCCGAACCGCCCAGCAGTAGATACCATCAACAGCGATGTTCAACGGGAACACCACTTCGATAGAACTTCTTTGGCTACTTTTGTTGCCAATAATGAACAATTGCTCACTGCTGAGCAACGAAATGTATATGATCAAATTAATGTATCAATTGCAGCGCAACAAGGTGGATTCTTTTTTCTGGATGCACCAGGTGGTACTGGTAAAACATTCCTCATTTCATTGATACTTGCGCGCATCCGATCACAAAATAATATTGCATTGGCTATTGCTTCATCAGGAATCGCAGCAACGTTACTTGATGGTGGACGGACGGCGCATTCAGCGCTTAAATTACCTTTGAATGTTCACACAAATCCCGAAGCAATGTGTAACATAAAGAAGCATTCAGGCATGGCTCAAGTTTTGAGAAAATGCAAAATTATTATCTGGGATGAATGTACCATGGCCCACAAGCATTCTCTTGAAGCTCTCGACAGGTCCCTGAAAGATATCAAGGATAATAAATACTAGGCTTTTCGGTGGTGCTCTATTGTTGCTGTCTGGTGATTTCAGACAAACATTACCAGTCATTCCACGCGCGACATATGCAGACGAAATAAACGCATGTTTAAAAGAATCTTATCTATGGCGAAGTGTCAGCAAATTATTCCTTACTATTAATATGCGCGTTCAACTTAAAAATGATCCATTAGCGTCAAGATTCTCTGAACAACTGTTGGATATTGGCAATGGTAAAATTGAATTGTATGAAGATACACAATATATTCGACTTCCAGAGAATTTTTGCAACATGGTGGCTACCAAAGATGAGTTAATAAACAGTATCTTTCCAGATTTGAGAAATAATTGTACTAATCATGGATGGCTACGAGAGCGAGCAATTTTAGCTGCGAGAAATTTAGATGTTGATGCCATCAATTTCAAAATACAGCAATTACTGCCTGGTAATGAAACTACATTTAAATCGATCGACACTGTTGTTGATCCTGATGAAGTTGTTAACTATCCTGTAGAATTTTTAAATTCATTAGATTTACCTGGAATGCCACCACATAATTTGCGACTGAAGGTTGGTTCACCTATAATTTTACTTCGAAATTTGAATGCTCCGAAAATATGTAATGGGACGCGATTAGTTATAAAAAAAATCATGGGCAACATTCTTGAAGCTACTATTTTGAGTGGAAAATTTCAAGGTGAGGTTGTACTTCTACTACGGATCCCAATGATTCCTTCAGATTCGCTTATACCATTCAAACGTTTACAATTTCCAATACGCTTGGCATATGCTATGACTATAAATAAGTCACAAGGCCAAACCATGACAATTTGTGGCTTAGATTTAGAAAATCCGTGTTTTTCTCACGGTCAATTATATGTTGCGTGTTCCAGAGTTGGAAAACCATCGAATTTGTTTGTTTATACACCTCAAGGATTAACTAAAAATATTGTACATCCAATAGCATTAATATAAATTAAGTTTTTGTAAATTAATAAATAAATGTTATAAAATAGTTTCATTATAAGATTGTTTACCTTTACTTAAAACAAGTTAAAGTTTGTATTTACGATGCTGTTATTGCCACACTCCACGGATAATATCCCAACCTGTAATCAGTCATTTCATTCACTTAAAATTTTCGGTGACGCCTAGAAATATCCGTGTCAATAATCATAGACAGTGGCTGCTATTATCCAGTCTACAAATTTCATCCGTGGAGTGTGGTAATAGATGCATCTTTTTAGTTAACACAGATTCTACATTTCACTTCACTCATACAGTATATGCATACTTACACACACAGTATATACTCACATGCTACCGATTGGTCGAATTTGTATAAGTGTACATGTAATGAAGTTAGATATTAAAATAACTCTTGAATAATAATTTTCATCAAAACAGTCCAGATTGTTATAGCTTATTGAAGAATGTTTGAAATTTTCTAATTAACGACGTGTGTACAGGACGTCTGTCGGGTCTGCTAGTATATATATATATACACATACATACACACACATATATATATATATATATATATATATACACATATATATATATATATATATGTGTGTGTGTGTGTGTGTTACAGCTTTTTTTTTTTTTTTTAGCAATGAATTTGCTGCCGAAGTTTGTCGGTCGATCTCTGATTTCAACCTGTATTTTTCTACTCGTACTTTCAACGCTTTCTCTCTTTTTTCTTTTTTATTTCTTTTTTTATTTACACAGGAAGCCGCATTGTCTTCTTTCGTCGAAGTGGAATGGCAGTTTCCGACTTTGATGAAAAAGAAAGCACGTTGTGCATTGTTCCATCGATATTTTTCCATAGGCACTTCCAAAAGCTTAGCTATCGACCATTATCGATATCTGAACTCGTAAGCAGAAACGCATGCGACCACGCAATTTCACGACGAGTTACTGTTTTTCACTTGCAGGAATATTTCTATCCATTTGTTGCATGTTATCCGTTGCGTGTAATAGTTAGCTACTTGTATCCCTGTGACACGACGCGGTGCAAACGATGTTGGGATTACCATCGCGTCATTCATCCGTTAAAGCATATTCGTATCAAAACAAATGTTTTGTCCCGTAGAAACACCAGAAGGGCTGTTTATTAGTAGTTAGTAGCCATGAGCGCAGCTTAACTTGCAGCGCCTGCCTTCACTTTTATACACCTCTCGCTGAAAAGAAGAAAGAAGAGTATGTCACCTCGTTGGTGGATGTCAAAAGTATTTACAAGTAGGGAGCTGTACAGTGGTTCGAGTTTGTTGGCTGATTTTAAGTTTCACGCAGTGAGTGGACTGTACGAGTAATTTACGAGAATTCATCTGACGGAATTCGAATTTTTTCTGCGTTCAATTGGGCCAAAAAAAAATGAAGAAGAATGACACGCCACCCGTCTACACTGGTTTTTTCTTCAGGCCGTAACTTCATTTTATATGACGGCCTAAAACCGACGAATGACAGATTGAGCCCGCTGCGTAACTTCGTGTGAAGTTTCGACACGCAACGTGGCAACGAGTCCCGTCTACACATGGACATTATGATTACGCAACGGGGATACGTTACGGTCGTTCGCAACATATGGGTACCCATCTTAAGAATACAGCGTAACGTTTTTATAGTCTGTCTTGTATTTTGTCTCAAATTTGAATGTTCTGAATAGCAGTAATGATGGTCTAGGTATTATTTTGCCACTGTTGTAATGTAAACAGAATTTGTAAACTACTTCCATGTTATGTACAAACATCATGTGATATTATGCTAGTGCCAGCTGAGAAATGGTTACCACTATTACCACTACAGAACTGTCAATATTGGAGACAAGTTACAGGAAACAGACTGTATCTCACTTTTTTTGTGACAATCAAAACACGATTACTACCAAGTGGAAGCTTTAAAACATTGGCGAACGCTTTCGCGGCATACAAACTAACCCTTGTTCGATTTTCGATGTAATACTTCAGGAACTCCTTTGTCCGTGTACAAAGCTTTTTGTTTATGGGATGGAAAGTGTTTTTCCACTTCTTTTTTTAACCCTTAAATGTTAAGCTCAAATATATTCTCGCTGCCTCATTATTAAATCTCTACGTACCTGCGGCTGGAATGCTTATAAAGAGGATTTTTTTAATAAGCATTCTGTGTTATTCTACATTCATCGGAGTGAGATTGAAGTATATATTCTGTACCTGCGGTTAGGAAAACAAAATTAGGAGTTTACCATAGTCGAAGTGGAACATTCTGGATACAGAATAACCAATACAATAAAGGGAGAACATTGGGGTAGCAGTCACTAGGCCGAAAGTCATTTGGCCGAAATTTCGGCCTAGTGCCTTTCGGCCTAGTGACGGTGTAGTTTGCGCCCGCCAGGAGGAAAAGCTTTTCTTTCGAATCTCGAGTTTTCGTGTTCAGAATTCCGAGCAAACCACACAGAAAAAAAAAATTCTGTATTTTTTACAAAAGATTCCATTGAAAACCAGTTGCAAGAAATATATTTTAACTTTATGATACACTTCGCTATTATTATTTTTCCATATATATGAAATACGTTTTTCGAGATTCAACAGTATTTATTGACAATTGAATATTCAATAATTAGACGTTCGCTTATTATTTTGCGCAGTTAATACCGGAAAGCTATTCAGAGAACGATTTACACATACAAATTTTAACTATTGAAGGTACTGGGAAAATACAAAGCATAAATGCTCGGGTAAGAATCCAAACCCATTTATATTGCGAACACTATCTTATTTTCATGTAAATGCACAAATTGGAAAATTTCTGTATTTTATTTGAATATTTATGTTTCGTTTACAATATGTTTGTATACAATATTCTCGCTTACTAAACAAGGCAAAATTTATGAACCAGAAAACGGAACATTGGTTTCAACCGTTATTAGGTCATTACACTTACCTATTTTTATTCTTTAAAATTTTACTTCGTTAAAGCACTGCATATAATTTTTGGAATGCCTTAAATATTAATAGTTACTGGTTGCTACAAAAAGTTTATCTTGTGCAGTCATTGGCGTCTGGTATTTCATGTGTTGTGAGAATGACTACATCTGTTATAATACTGTTAGTATACACTATGTTATGGTATTTGACAATATCTTATTGTGTGAACTCGGCCTTACAGAAGGCAATATTTTAATATTTTAAAACAGGGCTAAGGTCTCATGTTGAAACTAAGATGACATTTTTCTGTTCCTATCTCTTCTTTTTAAAAAGTATTGAATTTTTATTAATTTTTATATAATGGTGTAAATGAAATACATCGAATCGTTCATTATATAAAAAAAAATTTGTTTCAGAAATCCGAATGCTGAGTTCTGGGATATGCCGGTGTTAAACACGATGAATATGCAGCCTACGACATTTTAAGCTTGGGTGTCATCTTTATGGTGTCTACAAAATGTAAGTAAACTACTGCGTGAATTTAGTACGAAAATGTTCCTTTTTTCACGCAGACTATCGTTTATATCATTTACTTGGAGCGGATGCGAACTCTATAACAGTAGGAGGGAAGAAACTAATATTTATTCACATTCTTTGATTAAGTAAGGTTCCTGATGGTAATATGGCCATGTTAAGCTTTGTTTAATTGTTTTGATCTCGTTTTCGGGAATTCCCCAAAAGTTTTTGATGGTTTTTTTTCTAGAGTTTTTCTTGTCAAAAACCAATAACATAACATTATTTAATACAAGTCATTATAAAATAACCGAAAAATAATAAATACATGTATTTGTGCCATATTAAAAGCATGTGATGTTAATATCGCCAGTGTTTTATAGGAAGCTGAAAATGGAAGATTATTAGCACAAATCATTAAGAAATTGAATTTATGATGAATATTTATTTATACATACATAAGAATAAACCGCAAATATATTTTTAATACATAAAAAACACAGTTTTATTATTTTTTGATAATGAAAGTCAGATTGTAGATAAAATATGAAAATAACAAGGAACATATTGGTCTCTTTCAATATGTTCACACTATAATTAACATTTCGTGCAAATAAAAAACTCTTTGTCTTCTTTGGCGAGGCCAACACATTCTTCATGGACATATATTCCACAAACTCCGCACAGTCTCATATCCTTCACTTCGTCATTGCAACAAATTGCACAGTACCAACTCTCAGACTTCTTTGAAGCAGTCATCTGGCGAACAGACTTTGTTTTATATTTTTTGCTGTTTCCTCTGTTCTTGCTGCTATCTAACTTTACATCCTTGTTATCTTCAAATAAAGATCTATTCAGTACAACACCCCTGTTGTTTATAGCAGGTTTCATAACCCATGTGGTTTTCCTATATATTTTTTTTTTTTGGTGTAGGTAGCATTTCTCCAATGGAACCACGCCTGGACAGATTTGCAGTACTTTCGGTAATATGCAAACTATCAGAGTTATCTGAAGAACTTAAAGGTTGTGCCAAGTCTCCTTTGATATCTGAATCAGATGATGAACTGGTGCGGTGTCTAGAACCAAGCTGGCTAACGTTTGTCTGTAGACCAGACGGACCTGCCAATGAATGGGCGTTATTGGCATTATGTTGTTCCTGAAAAGCAGAAGCGGTTACAGTTTCGTCTGCAATTTTTGTGTTAGGTGGTGGAAGCTCAGTAGCTATGTTGGGTGCAAAGGCCTCTTCTGGAATGACGAACGGATTGAAGGGGAAAATGCCAGTAGCTCCAAATATAATTTTCATGTTTGCTTGTGTCATAGACTTTTCTCATGTTGGTGTAAAAACATCAGCAAAGTTCAATTTGGAAATGTCTTGCTGTTCTTTGTGCATATCAAAATAAATGAGAGTGTGCTGATCCTAAAAATCTCAAAACTTCGGAAACAACCTTTGTATAAAGGCTATAACTCATGAGTCGTGTTTAACGGAAGACAGTACAAAATAAATTAATTCTGTTCTGCAACTTCACATATGATGTAGTCTTAATTTGGCTTAGCCCCATCAAATATCAGAAGACAAGGCCCATTTGGCTTGAACCTAGAGAAGTGATTCAGGAAGGACACAAAATATTCTGTTGTCATGCTACCTTTTCGAGTCATTGTTGTTGTTGAACCTGTAGGTAAATTTTTTTCCCAAGCTGGATTTTTTCTTAGTCCAGGGAATAGGATCATTGGGGGAATGACATTTCCAGTTGCATTTCCACAGGCTACAACAATAACACTCTCGCCACGTTCCTTTGCAACAATATGGACGTGCTTTGACCCCGTTTTCGTCAAAACCTCTGGATCTTTGTGCAGTTGTAACCTACAACCCTTCTCATCCATGTTGAATATTTTTTCAGGGAAGTTTAAAAACTTGTTCTCAGCAAGGACATTCTTTAATTTTTCAAAATGGTCTCCAACTATGAATTTGTTAAGCTTTTGATCTCAGGCAGGGTTTAGCCTTTGATCTTTTCGTTTGCTAATTTCAGGATTTCTGGCCAAAAAGCCCTTCAACCAGTAGTGACCTGCAGTTTCTTTAGTGAACCAGTGAGTTATCCCATTATCACGGCAGTATTTAAAAACATTTAACTTGAGCATCTTTGATGTGAGTGGATAACCAACATCTGCTAGACGAATTATTCTCCTGCTAAGTTACCTCTCTTCCTCAGTTTTGAGTGTTGCCTTACAACCCAATTTTGATTTAACACCTTGGTTATTGGAAAGATAACGGCGAACGGTTGGCCTAGGCACGACATAGCCTACCTTTTACTTGCTGCATTAACAGATAGGTTGCCAAGTCTTACAGCATCTACTGCTTTGCTGAGTCAATCTTGTGTCCAACTACCCCGCTTCTTTTGTGGGTCGAAGGGATTCATTTCTGAAACAAAAATCAAAGAATTAACATTAGTTACATTTGAATTATAAGTTATTATTTTGGTGCTATAATTAATGTATCGTGATTTTTTATGTAATTTAATTAATTTTTATATAGAATTATCCTTACAAATATTATAAATGCGAAAGTAACTCTGTATGTCTGTCTGTCTGTTTGTCTGTTTGTTACCTTTTCCCGGCTAAACGGCTTAACGGATCGTAATTAAATTTGGCAAGGAGATAGATTATATCCTGGGGATGGACATATGCTATATTTTGTCTAAAAAATAAATTTTAAACGTGTTAAAAATATATATATCTTAATTTTATGTAATGTGTGTTATAGATATACAAACTGTTAGTGTCATTCCTCTATGTCTGCCGAGCAATAGCTTTCAAGCCATTACCTTACGTTTTGCTATTGTAAGGAACTTAGTAGAGAGTAAGAAAAAAAATAAAGATCTTGACAGCTTGTAGTGTCGCCATATTTGTTTCAATTTTCAATACCGTTTTTTAAATTGCAGAAAAAAAAATCATGTTTCATAGACACATAAATAGTGAGTGTGTGTCATTTCTCTATGTCCACGAGGTCTCGCCGCGTCAATTTTCTCCTTGGGGCAAACCCGTCCACTTGATTAAATAAACAGCTTTTATCGTTGAATGATTTCATGTTTTATTTCATGAAAATCTGCTCTCATAAGAAAGTTAGTTTTATAGACATTCACTAGGTGTCTCTCTCTCTCTCTCTCTCTGAAGATCAATCTCTGAATCGTTACAAATTTATTTCCTTTATTTTTTTAGTTTGATTTGATACAATATTTCACTAAAAAATCAATTTCTACCCCTTCCTATTTTCATTTCCACATTACAAAGTTTCACCTCTTCTGCGCGGAGGGACTCCACGCAATATTTTTGCATGCAATTTAAAACAATTTTTTAATGATGCCAAGGAAGTATAACTTCTCATGCGCGTACCTAAGTACACGCACCCATTTTTGAAATTTAATTTCTTCTATATATATATATTTTTTCTCCATACCTAGGGCACTAATAATTCTTTTAAATTTCACGTGTATGTTTTCAATGTCATTCGAGTTGTACAATTTTTTTTTGTCAAATTGGTCATTATTTACACTTTGTTTCATTTTGGAAACATACGTATTTTAGGTATTATGACAAATAAAAAAATTAGTTTCACTAACATTCTTAGGTTTTTATTGTGTTGCTAGTTTCAAGTTCAATATTATGTAGGTACATAAATTCTTAAACTTATAAATATCTCGGTGCTTTTTTAGTGACTTTATTTTGTAGTCTTTTGATTGAGAACAAATTCAAATATACTGCAAAATTCACACTTAGGGCAGCAAGGAGATTGTGGTCAATTGCGTCCAAAACCGGTGGCGAATATCACATCACGAGTTCCCTCTAACCTGCCCAACCACTTCGAGACCTACTTCGTGTTCGTAATAAAAAAAAAAAACACATGTGACTGGAATCGCATGAGGAGAGATTAACTACTTTCATTTTGAATTGCGTTTCCGGGTAGTGTTTTGCGATCTTCTCGCGTTGACTCGATCTCAGTATACGCCTGCATCTAGTGTCTCGCCTGAACAAGAGAACATACAACATTCCAGGACACAAGAGGGCATGCAGTGCTTCGCCTCCATATGTCAACACGACATCTACAAAACACTTAAGGGTGTATGTCCCGTTCCAGGTCATTATTTTATTATTATGTTTAACATCGATACATTTATAGACTTTTAAGGTAGACTTCGAAGAAAGACTACCTATTTTAACCATTCCTAGGTGCAACTTCCGGAAAACTTTTATACAGTTTTTCGTTTCAAGGTCCATTGATCCCCAAAATCAACATTAACTAAAAAAAAAAAATATATATATATATACACACACACGATGAATGCCGTAATTTTTCACAAATCACATCCATACTGATACATAAAAATTAGTAATGGAAAATCTCATTAGAGTTCGTTAATGGGCAAAATCCCACCAAAGAGGTAGAAATGGGAAAGGTTATTTGGAAAACAGAGAAATCCATTAACTCCAATAATATGCAATAATTTATCGTATTACTAGTAGGAAAATACCGAAATTTTTTGTCAAAATAATAGTTTGATACAAATAACATAACTGCAAGGAAACTATGAAATAAGGGTCGGAGGGAAAAAAAAATTCATAACTCCCTTAATAGGCACACTATCGAATCCGTTCGAATTGTTTTAAATCTAATATTTTTTGTCTAAAACTTTAGTCTAAAACAATTTTTTTTATAACCAATCAGTGCAGCAAGGAGATAATAAAAAATCAGATTTAATCCAAAATACAACAATGCACGTAACACTTTTAATTTATTTTTGTCTTATTTCGTTTAGTACACAGTAATATAATTACTTATTAATCAATCTATCTTCATTTATGATTTGTTTATACAATTACAATGTGACAATTCTTGTCCAAAACTAATAGCTATAATTTTAATAAAATATAATTATTGGTATTTGCTACCTACTAATCGGTTTGAAGTCGGTGCAAAGCCAAATAGGTAGTAGGTAGAAGACTAAGTCTGCTCCCGCCTCATTGCAAGTCTCCGCGCGTGTGAGCATAAGCGTGTATGGCGGTCTCGTCGTAAGCAAAACAACCCAAGCGGACAGTCACGAGCGGGCAGACTTCATTGACAGTCGTCTCGAATGATTGAATTTTAGATGCGTTATAACGTAGTTGATAGATTTGGATCATATGACAGTTGAACATAGCTATTTATAGGATGATCTTTAATCAATAACAAAAAATTTAGGTATAAAACTATATTTTTATTCCAATCCTTCACTCAGTTTTTTTCTCTTCCAATAGATAAGGGCACTACCGTGACTTATCGTAAAATGAGTGGACAACCTTTAGAACGGGAAAGGCGTAAGTGGCGTTACATCTAATGTTCACTAGTGGATAAAATATCTATGGGATCCTACGAAAATTTGTGAATAATTCATTTACGGCTGCAGGCGTTCAAAAACAATAATTAATTTTTTGGAGGTTTCCGTGTATTTTTATTTGGCGATATTATGCAGTTACCGCCAGTTAAATGTCATTGATGCTTCGAACACCATTCTTAGTTAAATGCAGAAATTCATTTATGGCAACAGTTCTCCTTCTGCGAACTTACAATAAATAGGTATGCGTCAAAATAGCGTTGTGGAATTTGTCGATTTATTAAATAATTTGCTGTTTGGAGAGCTTACAATCTCACAATTGCAACTTTTGTGTGAAAGACGACGAATTGAACAGGTTGATGAGTTCGCAGATGGCGCTGCAGTTAGAATTTTTCCAACGTTCATATTGGTGAATAACTATAACTCTAAAATGACGGATCAACTACATCAGTAAAGTCGCGTTTATACCTTGCACGCTACCGATGAGTCGAGAGAGGCTGTAACCTACGGAAAAAGACCACCACTTAATGTGATTCCTGCTGATTTAAATAACTGTGGTGGTTTGTTGCACATGCTTAAAGTGGGCATAGGTTCGAGAGTAATGTTAAGGCGTAACATACCTGTTACTGATGGTCGCGTCAACGGTGCTATGGCAGCCATACGCAAGTATAGGGGGCCTGCTCTTCTTTGTGATCAGTTAGAAGTAGGTGAACGGCGTAATGCAGCTTGTATCAAATTTTATGATGAGACTATTGGCACTAAAGTGAAAGACAGGGACGGCTTAATTGAAATAGCAGCGGTATCAGCAACATTTCAAGCAACAAAAGGATATAGGAATGTCGAAAGAAGAATGATGTCATTAATCCTAAGTTGGGCTGTAACAGTGCATAAGCTTCAGGGTACCACTTTAAATAAAGCCGTCATTTACTTAGGAAAAAAAAATTGCCAACAGTCAAGTGTATGTTGCCCTAAGTCGAGTGAAAACATTAGACGGTATTGCACTTTGTGATTTACAACCAAATATATTACTTAACCGACCACATGATGAAAAATGTTACGAGAAATTGAAAAATTAAGACAATTAATAAGTAATTGTAATACTGTTTACTAAATGAAATAAGACAAAAATACATAAAAATTATTACGTGCATTGTTGTCTTTTGGATTAAATCTGTATTTTGTTATTTATTTTTTTACTTTTTAGTGTAGTGACTCTGTGTTTTGTTTGTTGTGTTACACGTCCACGTCTATCCAATAATTACTAAGTAGTTTCTTTCGACATATTGCAAAATTTTCTCCTAACTCCTAACAGTTAAGGAGTGCTGTGGCTGCCATCGTCATCAAGCAGCTTGAAGTGATGACTCTTAAACACTCTTAAACACTTGAATCATTAATAGATTTCATTTGATTTGAGATAGTTCAACAAAAGCCCAGTATATGTTCCTATAAAATTTCAGGATTCCTCGATTTACATGCGATCCCCGCATCAGATTATGACTTGGTGACAATGGGACCACCTCGAGAGTATACCCTTTCAAACAAAGAAATAATTTAGAAAATCGATCCACAATTGACGGAGAAATCGGTGAACATACATAAAAACAATATATAGGTACAGTCGAACATAAATATAACCTTCTTTTTTGAAGTCGGTTAAAAAACAGGGGTATAGTTAAAAAATTTAGATTTGAAAAAAAATTATAATACACTATTAAAACTTTTTTTACTGTAAATCCTTAAAATATTATCTACAGCATTGGTCCGAAATAATTTTTTATACCACTAATCGTTACTGCAAGGGGAGAAAAATAACAGGATTTGAAGGAAATTAATATTTTTCATAACTTCCTTAGTATGTTGTGACCGTGTATTTGGTCACGAGACGTTTAATTTTTTGATTTTTAAATTGGAAAAACATTAAGGACATTGAGAAAACACATAACCCTACCTGTTGTTACCATGTGGACATATCATCTTGTGACAACAGAGTCATAGACAGGCTACTGCTGGGTGCAGACAAACTCAACCAAACATTCAGAGGGTTCCTTCCAAAATAACTTCAAACTCTGGGGTACCAACTGAAATCTTAGTAAGAAGAAGAATACCACCGGAAGACTCGCCTGTGTATCAATTGTTTGGATTACAAATAAGAACTTTCTAGAACATTTTATTATAGTCTCCGATTTTCTGAAGTAGCTTGGCTTATGGGTTGTAGCCGCGTCCTTGGCGAATAATTCACTGACGTTTCGGTCGACATTGTAGTCGCCATCATTCAGGAAGCAGTTATCTACTGAGGTTCTTACAAGTTATCTTGCCTTTATATACTCTCGCCTGAGGTGAAGGAGCTTCCTAATTGGCTGCAGCTGTGAGCCAATCAGAGCCTTCCTTTCTTCTGGTTGGTTGGGCTGTTTTGCTAATCAGGTACGATCTGTTTGATGATGGATGTGGAGCTATGTTTTGAGGAGTTCTAAATAGTGGGTTCCATATTTTGCTTAATCTGTAGCCATCTTCTCTATTAATGTTTGCTGGGTGTTAAAATATTTCTACTAATTATCGAATGTATCTTTATCTTGTATTGTCGGATGTTGGATATGGCGTGGAATTGGTCGAAATCAATGCTGTATCTGGTTTCCATGGAGTGTTCTGCTATAGCTGATCGTGGGTTTTCATGTTTGTAGTAACTGATGTGTTCTTTAACCCTTGTGATTATTCGTCTGCCAGTTTTTCCTATATATACCTTGCCACAGGAACATGGAATCTTGTACACACCGGCTAGGATTTCGGTAGGAGCTTTTTCTTTCACCGATGTCAGAGATCCCTCAATCTTGTTTATGGGTTTGAGAACTGTATGAATTTCATGCTTCCTAAGAATTCTTGCCACTTAGTCAGAAATTCCTTTGACATAAGGAATGAAGGCTTTATTAGGAAGATGTTCTTTTTTTCTGTTGAGGTGGTTTCTTGGCTTTCCTAATTTCTGACTTTGAATAACCATTCGCTTGAAGAGCATTAAAATGTTTCATTTCTTCGCCAATAAGGTCTTCTTCACAAATGGCTCGAGCTCTGTTTACCAAAGTTGAGATGACTTTTCTCTTCCGAGATGGAGGGTGGTGTGAACTTGCCTTTAGATACATGTCTCTGTGGGTTGGCTTTCTGTAAACACTTTGGCCGATGTGATTATCCTCTCCTCTTGTGACCAAGACTCGGAAACTACAGCTACCAGGCAGTGTTGTCAATTTCATATTGATAAATTCCTCGAAAATAGAATAAAAATCGTATAAAAGATATACTCCACCATATACAGTAAAGTTACCAAGCAGTGATGCCACGTTCATGTTGATAAATTTCTTGCAAAAGAAACATGTAAATTTCTCATTAATGATACGAAACATTTTTCCAATATATCTTTTGATAAAAGTATAAGTGTTGATATTAATAAACAGAATTTCATTTGTTTACAAGGTTCTGTTCTTGTTGGCTGGGGGAATTCCCCCCCACTTAAATCCGCCCTTGGTACAGAGTGTTCTGTTTTATAGTTGATTGTGAGTGCGGATGAGTACCGTAGTTAGATTTCCGTATTTCGATATCGAACTGTATTTTTAGAAGAGCAAATATGGCTAAAAACAGGTGTTTTCAAAATGTTTTTTTTACGCATGTGACATCCAGTGCATATTCTTGAAAGGACTCAAGCTACTTGCACTACAATTTTTTACCTTCATTTCTCCGCAATATAATTTAATGGTTACCGCTCACATCTCATTGTTACTTTATGCACGACGAGAAGCACCAGCGAGTGACGCACGGATCATCCCACCTCACTAACACACATACAGGCGTTTAGCTTGGGAGCGTGTTATCAATGCCGTGCTGCAGTAAGCAGAGTGCGTCTTCGTCGCTATTCGGAGCTGTGTAAACCGGTCGTCTTCGGCGAGACCTAGACTCCCCCCGGGCGTTAGAGGGGGGGGGGGGGAAAGGAAGCGTCTCAGTTGTAGCGGGTCTCGGGGGAGTAAATTAGACCGGCCTGACGACCTTCTAGAGAGACCCAGCTGGTGTTATTTCCTCTCCCAAACTAGTCTCCGCCTCTCTCTACCATGGCGCAGCGGTTGTGGCTTTCCCAGCTGCTGGTTCGAGCCCCGGACCAACTTTCCCCGGCGCCATCTAGGCGCCATCTGCTCTTCCTCCTCTTCCTCTCCCATGACGAACCCAGTCCATCTCTCTTTCTCACGCCGCCTGCGTCAGCGACCACGACACCCAAGGTCATTGGTGACGGCCCTCGTATAGTCCGTGTCGCGTAACTTGTCTTAAATTCGACACGTCTCAAAAGTATTGTTCTGTCAACAGTGTTTGTGAGTGACCTCGCGTGCTTGTAAGTGATCGTAAAAAAAACATAACGATTACCACTTGTACCACTATTGAGAACTGTACAATTTTAAGGCAAGTTAAATAATGCAGACTATAGATAGGCATGCCTACCAAATATTGCAGTTTCGTCTTCACCGTCCCCCAGTGTACAGAAAGTGCGACCCTCGCTGGTTCTTCTAACGCGGTATCGCCTCTAAGCGCAAGGCTGTGGACTGGCGCGCAGTCTTCTCGTCGTTTATAGGGATAGGGCAAATATGAGATCTGAGCGTAACCGTAACATAATATCCGGAGAAATTAGGATAAAGGTGTAATTCAAGGTCCTTGAGGCTTCAATGTTTAATTAGTATTCTGAATAATAAATGCTTTTTAGGCTTCTTTAATTTTTTAAAAATACATTTTAATAACGAATTACGGGGAAATGCGCCCTCAGCGTATCCTTAAATTCTTTTCGCAAACAAACACTTTCGGATATATTGAGCAGTTTTCAAGTGACGTGGTTTTATCAGAAGCGTGGAAAACCTTAAAGTGTGTTTGTTTTAAGTGGTAGCCTTTTAAATACACAGGCAAGTGACCGCTTTATATTCGTTCTGCTGATCGAATAATCGTCGCTTTACTGACTGAGCTGGGTTTTCTACACCATTCTGTATATTTATGTAGCCGGGAAGGCTTGCCCCACGATTCCTTACTGCCCCGCACGCCGCAACCGTCGTATCTGTACGTACATAGTATTAATGAGAAAAAAAAAAGCGATATTGCTGTTTCATGCTTTTGTCAAATGTGCATTTAGATATGAAAGATTTAGGTGTCAGTATTTATTTCAGAAAATGAAACTCACCTTGGAGTGAAACGTGTCTTCAAATATACTCCTTATGTTAACGACTGCACTGCCATTAAGGTGCTTCCTTAGTAGCATCAAAAGTTAGTGTACACTATATGTTTTGGAACATGGTAGAACATTATTAAGGGACACTACGAATCTGAAAATTTTTCTCCCGCGAAAAAAAAAAAAAACAATTGTGCGTATAGTTTTAAATATTAAATTTTATCTATCAAAATAAAAAAATAACAAATTATCAAATAGTTAAATTTGGGTCAATATTGTACTCTTTGGGAGAATGAAAGAAATAATGGAAAACCATAGTAAGAAAGGTAACATTTTTCTGAAGAAATTGATGTATTCAATACCTATAGTCTTTTTAAATTCCGAAAATATTGGTAGTTTTCCACCCGTCTTGTGTTGTAGCTCGTCATAGCCAAACTGGAGCCCACCGCTTAGGAAGCTGGGTGGGGGAACCATGGTCGGAGGGGAGGGGCAGGTTGCGGGTGCGTGGGGAGGGAGATAACAACGAAACCGATACCTTTGTGACTGAAATAAATTCTCAAGGATTGCGTTCAGTATGTGCTTGTTGGGGGAACCAGTTTGTAACTATACTGCTCACTGTCGTCACGAGGCCGCGCGCACGATGCCAGAGGAAGAACAGGGCCACACGCGCACACACTAACTAGAATGGGTTTCCACAGCATTGCGTGCGTGCAAATTCGTACACAATATGAACATGAAAAAAAATTGTTTTAATATATTCCTGAGTTTGTAATAAAATATTTGATCATCCAGCCATGGTTTCGTAAGCCTTTTCCTTGTGTAATTTCATACAAATAATGTTAAAAAAAACTTATTTTTAACATATTTATGGACATTATTTCATTTATTACAAAATTTAATAACCATTTTTAAATTAGCTGTATAAACGGTTGTAATGTTCAATTAAGTATATGTATACTTTCAGATACTTATTCCTTTAAATCTATGATGTAATAAAAGGCAGGAAATACATTGGTTTTACAGCAAAGTATGCAATAAAAGGGTGGAAAATTTATATTAACTAAAATTGATTGAATCAAATAGCAAAATTAAATCAATATTACTAATACATCACAACATGCAAGAAAAAACCTTACAAATCATTTTAATTAAACGCATTATTTAGAGTCCAGCTTATTAATTTTTGAATACTTCATCTACTTTTAATAATACTTGCATATTTTCTGTTTAGTACGCTACTTCCGATTAAAGGGTCTGTTTAAGTTAAACGCTTTTGTGATCAAGTTCTTGTCTGTTGCTTTAGCTGCAAACTTAGCGGTATGAAATAAATGATTTTACACTCGTAACATTGTAAACAAGGTTAAAAAATTGTGAGTTAAAACAAAATGCAAGTATTCTGGGTAATCTAATAATTGGTCCGGAGCTCGACGTCCCGATGCCGAGGGTCAGCTACATGGATGATCAGCATCTAGGATAGTTCAGTTCGACGACAAGACCGTTTACGAAATGTCAATGGATTATCAGGAAAGTCTGTTCAGATACTTTGAGCCCCTCTTCAAAATTCATTTTAAATTTGCTATCGTTAATACCTCGAGGTGACATCTTCCGTGTTCTACCAAGCGAAGCAAACTCTAAATTCATTGCTAAACTAGGTAATTTATTTTAACGCAAAATCCTAGAGCGAATTTGGGTACTTTCCTAGTGGTAGTTTTACAAGATTTAGCAAAAGTTAATTAATTTAATAAAAATCGAGTCTTTTTGCTGTTTCTGCATGCAGTTAACTAAGCGAATATTCACGATTTTTTTTGTTAACATGAAATACTGTAGGATTTCCATGCCATAATCGTTTTGATAATCGTGTGTGTGGTTTTAAGAAACTGTTTTGTGATATTATTTCATTTATTTCACGTAATGAATTATCTAACTGTAATGTTATGAATGCCATTCATTCGTTACGTCTTTCTGTGATCCGAAGGGTATGTGATTAAAACTGAATACACGTACCCTTCCTCTTTGCTAACTAATGTGGCTTAATTGACACGAAAGCTTAGTTCATTGATAATTTGTATAGAAAATCCAACAATACCAGCGGTATATTTAGAGGTGTCACTGGAGATACCTATTTGTTCAGACAAAAAAGTAGTTCTCATCAAACATCAATACAGCAACCTTTTGAACATTCTTTTACAGCCTTAAATACCGCACCAAATAACGTACTTAGGCTAAAAATTAATTCCAGCTATACACTCACTGACACCTCGAGCACAACAGTCAGTGCACACTGAGTTCTTCCATTCTACCCGAACTCCTTCGATAATATGTTAATTCAGGTGGACTTCAACGTGACTGAATAAGCATTATGTCTGAATCCACCTGTAGTCCGCTTTTGCAACATATAAAAAATCAATACAGCACAAAAACAGTCTCTAGGAATGGAATTCCAGTTCGTTTATTTTCAAATAGTATTCATATTGTGCAATATTAAAGACGTTTTATTCTATATGCTGAGAAATAAAATGGTAATCATGTAATAAGTACCAGAAAATAATCATATGCAGTGTCTGTAAAGTATAATATGTAACTAAACACGATCTGAGACCTAGAATACAAAGTTGACAATGTGTTAACGATGCGCACATTTTCTTGCGAGTATTATTTTGTTTTTTACAGAATTGAAAAGTGAGTTTGACTTTCACTTTTTCTTCGGGAATTAGGTTAAAATTTTGTTTGTAGTTTAGTTCTTGCAATTTAAAAAAATATTTTTTATTAATACGAATAAAGATATATTTAAATTTTTCACCTTATTATTACTAGTTTTAGGCAACCATCTATTAGACGTAATTTTTCTTCGTGGTCCGAAAGATTTTTATAAATATGTGACTACGTGAAAAAACAATCATCGCTTAGATATTATCTCAAAACAAAAGTTTTGGAGAATTTTTGTGATTTAATAAACTTTATTAAGTAGCCTGCGACGTTTTGAAACCACGAGCTATTCGTTGATTTTATTGGCATCATTTTTCGTAATGAATGTAAATCTCATAAATTATGTAGTATGTGAATTACAAATAAAAAAACACTTTTAAACACGAATTAAAGTTGTTTGCAATTCATGGAGATAATCTGGAGCGCAACACTAATATTATTTTTAAAATTAATAAACACTGTCGAAAAGAAAGCAAGGCGATACGAGACTTTTATCGTGTTGGTGTTTGTAGTGGTAGGGATTCAGCCTTTCCGTCACCTTGTTCGCAGATAACGCAGCAACTGGACTCCAGCAGATACAATACAAAAGAGCCTTCCACACCAACCCTCCCATTCAGCCTCCCCCTTGCTCCTTTCCCCTTCACCACAAGAAGCTAAGATATTTCGCTCCGCCCATCCACTAGTTGCAGCACGTGGCCAGTAGCCCAGCGCGCTAAAAAATGTTACTACGGAGGCCCCTTATGGGCACTGGTTACTTGGACACAAATACGGTTTTAAGAGGTTAAGAAATAAGCACGAGATTTGAAAACCGATCAGTATATCAGAGTGGTGTTTGTTTACAATAAGAATTTAAGGATACGTTGAGGGCGTATGAGTAGCTATCCTTCGTTTATAAACCATTTTTTTAGAAGCATGAAAATGGCTTAAATGCCTGTTTTCAGAATAATGTTTGGGAATGAAATACCTTGTAAAGATCCTTGAAAGCGCCTAGGGGCCTTGCATTGCGTAACTATCAATTCGGCCTCGCACAAGAAATTTTTTTGCACGTATCAATTATACGATAAGGCAAGACAGTGCCTTTGGCATCACTGGTATTTTCTTGTAAAAACCGCTTTATATATAACATCTAGTAGGTGGAAAATCCTAACACATTTAAAAAAAATCATTTTAGTTCTTCCAAAGAAGTCTTTGGACGTTGTGATATAACTTTCAAGCAACGCAAATAACTGAACACAATGAGCGAAATAACAGAATTATTGGGAATTTTGGTAAATCTTGAATTAAGCATATTTATTTATTTAAATATTATTTACTAAAAGAGGTCACCTACTATAATAATTTAGGGTAATATTACATGCTTACGAGTTTTATTACGATTTACACATTTTTGCTCTTTTTGGTACTTAATTGTTCAAATCCTGACAACTAAGCGACGCACATACGAACCCAGTGATATAGCTAGTGTAGACGGAACAACGGAGTGGTTTATTTTCGTATTTACTACTCTGGCCCGTCATAAGTTCGTCTGTACTGTTATGTTTATTGATCAATTTCCTTTCATGGAATTCTATATACATTTGGCATGTGTCCCAAGATATTACGTTGTAATCAATCTTTCCAGTTGTTAGGATCATTTGTTGAAAGAACCTACCCCATGTGTTCTGCGACCGGACAGAATATAGAATGTCTAATTCTTGTTTGCACTGTGCATTTAACTCTCGTTTTCGAAGGCACGATTTCTGTGTTTATCGCTGTCTTTTATCCGGTGTGCTTTGTCGCAAGAAATATTCCATAGAATATATTGAATTTTTTTAAAATATATCCGAAGCTTTCTACTTTGTAACGTAAAAATTGGAATGAGAATTTTGGAAATATATTTTCATTTTGTATTTCATAAAGAACACAATTTCTTATGATACTAATTAAAATACACCACCTTGTTTTCAACTGTTGTTTTCAATTTGTTCTATCATTTCATATTAAAAAAGTGTGGCTATAATAAACATAGCACATACTTTTATAAAATGCCTTGTTAATAATCGTGACTGACTGATGCAAATGTTTCTCCAGTGAAATAATTGGTGTTAAGCATTGGATTTTTTGTTTTGTACATCTGTGTTTGTACTGTTGTATTTGTTGGCGCTGTTTTATGGTCTTAGAAAAATAAATAAGATTATAATTAAAAATATATATGTAAACTTATATATAAAAGTCAATTGCCGTGCGTTAGTTCGCTAAAACTATAAAACGGTTCGACCGATTTGAATGATTATTTTTGTTTTGTTCTCCTCATTACAGGGATGGTTTAGGAAAAAACCATTAGGAAAAACCCAAAGGAACAGCCGAAAAATCAAAAAAATCTAAATTGGTAATTTTGTATGGGAATTGCCACTGAGAATTACTTTTGAATGTTTCTATGTTTGTCCACTATGCGATCCTAAACCACTGATCCGATCTCGATGAAATTTTGCACACTTTTCCTTCGTAACACGAGGAAGGTCACTGTCTAGGTAATATTACGATAGCACCAACCCTTAAACCATAATCTATGGTAGCGCGTGAGTAGTATGGATAGTTTCCTGTTAGTATTTTATAGTATTTCCTCTTTGCTAAGGTCCGAATAATAATATTGGGAAGGAGGGTAGACAGATGAGGGTAGAGGGAGGGAGTGAGAAAGGGGTTGAGTGAGGGCGAGCGGAGAGGAAGGGAGAGGTATATATAGAGAGATAGAGTAAGGTATAGAGAGAGCTATACAGATATATATATATATATATATATATAGAGAGAGAGAGAGAGTTACAGAGATGCATAGAGATAGAGCGGGATAGAGACACACTTAAACACACTGTTTATAAGTACCTATTTTTAAAATATATATAAAAAAAATTAATTTAACAGTCAATGCAACGCGTGCCGAGCATTATATAGTATTTATATATAAAAATCAATTGCATTGTGTTTATCTCGGAAAAACTCGAAAATGGCTCAACCTGTTTGAATAATATTTTTTTTTGTTCGCCTCAAAATGGGGTGGTTTAGGAAAAAAGAACATTAGGAAAAACATAAAGAAACAGTCGAAATAATGAAAAAATCGAAATAGGTAATTTTGTTTGGAATTGCCACTTCCGACAGATATCGTGCTTCATCGTCGGAACGATAAATTTTAACGCGTGTTCGAAACGCACAGGACTTGCGATGCGTTACAGTATCCATTGATCTATTGGCAGGGCGAGGACGGATAATATTTCAACATCAAAATGGTTAACAACTAAAAGGTGTTGGAACTAATAAAATAATACTATTAAATTTTATATATACAGACTTATGATCCGTGTAGGTGAAATAAATCACATTTTGAAGTGTTGCCGTCTTTTCATCAGTTTGCGGTTGACATGTATGTCAAAATTGAGACTGAGTGATTGACATATATTAGTTTGAACCAAAAGCAGCTCCGATCTGAAGAATACATTCATCTCTGCGATGCGATTAATGCCGACGGCGATGCAAACAACACAGGAAGAATGAGAATTTTGCCAGCCACTTACATTGGAAGCCCGTGCCACATGCAAGAGTATGCGCAAGTTGCGATGTCGTATGTTAGACAATATGGCCACCCAGACCTATTCATAACATTCACATGTAACCCTCAATGGATCAAGAAGGAACTGCTACCCATCCAAACACCAATTTATAGACATTACATCACTGCCAGAATTTTTAAACAAAAATTAAAATCTCTGATGCATTTCATCATAAAGCACTGTGGCCAAGTTCGTTGCTGGATGTACGTACTCCGTTGAATGGCAAAAGCGTGGTCTACCTCATGCGCACATTTTGGTTTGGTTAGTTGACAAAATCAGGCCGGATAAAATCGATACAGTCATCTCAGACGAAATCCCTGATGGAACTGTTGATCCGAAATTGCATGCAGTGGTGACTAAGAATATGATCCATGGACCTTGCGGGGTTTTCAACAACGACTTTCCCGGTATGATCGATGGTAAGTGTTCCAAGCGATACCCGAGAGACCTGATTGCTGACATCACAGTCCATGACGGATACCCATTGTATCGTCGGTGATCAGTTGCGGACAATTGGCGATATGCAGTTGTGAACTTCAAAGGGCAAGATGTTAATGTGGACAATCGTTTGATTGTGCCATACTCGCCGACATTGTCCAAGGCTTTTGAGGCCCACATCAATGTGAAATACTGTAGCTCCGTCAAATCGATAAAGCAATGTACTTATGTGAACAAAGTCAGAGATATGGCTATTTTTGCTGTGACAAATGCAAACTACGAAGTGTCTCAGTAGGAGGGAGGTGGGGTGTAGCGAAGACCCTTGTAATCCAGCCCGGTGCGCGTCGCATGCCTTATGTCAGTGGACGGCACGTAAGTAGGTGTATTTGGTTCATATGGGGACAGGGGAGGGGGGAGGGGGATTCGGGGATTCGAGGCGGCCATCTTGGATGACGTCACTTCCAGCGGCCATCTTGGATGACGTCACTTCCGGCGGCCATCTTGGATTACTTCACTTCCGGCGGCCATCTTAGATTGCGTCACTTCCGGCGGCCATCTTAGATTGCGTCCCTTCCTGCGACCATCTTGGATTACGTCACTTCCGGCGACCATCTTGGATTACATCAAGTACGGTGGCCATTTTGTTTTCTACAACATTCCTCTATTTTGAGTTTCGTCCGCCATCTTGAAAATCTTTATTTATTATCCGATTTTAATGAAAAAAAATTTAAATTTTAAAAAATTAAATAATCAAAATTTTAAAATAAAATTAAAAAAATATTATTTAATAAAATTTTAATTAAAAACCTACGTATCGAACACCCCACTCCTCTAAATTACAAGTACATCATCTAGCACCCCCACCCCTCTGTTACAATGGCATCGTCATCGAACACCCCACTCATTCATGTTACAATTTTTCATTACATCCACCATCTTGGAAAATCATAATTATTAACTTAGAAAATCAGGGGGAAAAATATATACCATCGTTGTCTGCTGGAGGGACCATCTTATTTAGTGGAGACTGCCATCTTGATTTCATCTGATGGATGTCGTCATCGGCTGTAGGTTTATAAAGTATGTTAGTGTATGTAAGGTCGAGTTACAATTCTCTACCAACATTGTTATGAACCTTATAGACCAAAATCCACAGAATCCACAAAATCCACAAAATCCACAGTCATTTTGTTGTTGTAACCGACAGTTTTTTCTTAAAGTCTTATCACTTATAGGTTTTAACTAAAATATATGTTATCAATACTATCGTTGTGGATGCGTTAGTTAAAGTAATGATAATTTAAAAAAAACATTTATTACTCCATCTTAGCTGGCCAAAAAATTTTCAGAGTCCTAACTCACAAGTAATAATCTCTTCTCATGTTTGCGTACACGTGTTTTAAAGCTGCATGGAAGCAGATATTTTTAATGTCTGCGTTCAATTTCACTTTTATAAACAAGTTCATGTTTGCGTACATGTGTTTAAAAGCTGCATGGAAGCAGATATTTTTAATGTCTGCGTTCAATTTCACTTTTATAAACAAGTTCATGTTTGCGTACTCGTGTTTTAAAGCTGCACGGAAGCAGATATTTGTAATGTCTGCGTTCAATTTCACTTTTATAAACAAGTTCATGTTTGCGTACTCGTGTTTTAAAGCTGCACGGAAGCAGATATTTGTAATGTCTGCGTTCAATTTCACTTTTATAAACAAGTTCATGTTTGCGTACTCGTGTTTTAAAAGCTGCATGGAAGCAGATATTTTAATGTTTGTGTATAATTACATTTCACCATTCTGTAAGACATTTATAAGTATCAGTACCTCGTGGGATATAGGTTCTATATTAAAAATAATAAACAATATGTAGGTAAAATTATATTTATTAAATTAAGAACATATTTTACACAACAAAAATGGAGCAAAAACAAAAACTACACATAAAAAAACTGAAACTTTACAACAAAAATGGAAACTATAAATCAAAAACATAAACTGTACAGCAAAAACAGAAAAACTATACAACAAATGGAAACAACTACCAAACTGCCAAACTATTTAAATCAAAAACTATTTACAGAAAAAAAATTATTGCCGCCTCCAACATATCCGTGGGGTACTGTGTGGATACCATCTTCGCAGATCAGCCGTTTGTCGTCCTCCCACGTTATGGCCAGCTTATTGCTGTACTCAGTATAGAGTATGTGCTGATGGGAGCGAATTGCTCTAACGCCTGCCCTCATTGTGCGGTGGTCTTGCAGGGCTTCCAGGTAGTCATCGAATGTTATGTGGTTTTTGACCACACATCGCTGGATGCCCTTGGCCTTTTTCTCGCTCTTACCACCACACCTGTAGGCGTAGAGTTTGGCCCGTAGGCTTACAAACTCCTCCATCACTTCTCCCCCACATTCATCTTTGAATTTACCGACAACTTTCTTGTTGATGGGGGAGAAGCATGGGTGGTCGGAAGGGTAGCAGCTGGTGTCGAATTTAGCCATCAGTGTAGGGTCGGCTTTGAGGTCTGAGTAAAAGTCTGTTGTCTGGATCTCATACACAAAACTGTCTGTATCCATATACATCAGGTGAATATTGTCATGGTAACGGGGTTTCATGGTATTGTAGTGGAAGTCGTACATGAGAGTCTTTGAAAGATCTAGTACGGCCAGTCCGGCATAGATCGGCTTGTCGAAAATGATGGTCTCGTGATTAAGGTGGACTAGAGACAAATTCGGTTCGTACATTGTACGGTCCTTGAAGGACGGACGACACACCAACTTCTTGAACCTCTTCTCAGAGCACACCAACTCCATTTTGAGCCTCCGCCTTTTATTTTCCATCAGTTTACCAAATGTCGAGTTCACAGCGAGCTTAAAGAACTCCTTCTCGAACTCGTTGGCTGCTGCTTTCCGCTTGTTGGTATTCAGCCGAATATAGGGCTCCAACCATGCCGACTGCTCAAACTGCAGGACTCGATGTATCTTAGTCACTCTCAGCCCATGAGATACCGCTTGCTGGAGGTTTTTGTAGTGGACAATGTAGTGCTCTTTATTTTCAAGTGTTGTCATCAACTTTGATTGATTTGAGCCGGGCGGACACTGATTTATGGGGAGAAATGGCAGGTCTTTATGACTTTCATGGAGCTCGGGAGGGTACTCCACATCACACTCAATAATGTAGCCTGTAGGAGAATCATCTGGGACAGACACGACATCAATTGATGTGTCTGCCCATTGGAAATGCCGAATTGGAAGCGGCAGAGACATCGCCCACCCGTACAAATTATTTGCATCAATGTACTCCAGGAATGTGGATGGCTTGGATGCATCATATGTCTCAGGTATGTAGGAGTTATTGGCTACGCAATGACGTTTAATGCTTTGCGCTACTCCCCCCCTAATACCAGCCTCCACAAACATGTACATATCATAATCGGTAAGAAGCTCTAGCTGTACGCCTGTGGTTCGAAGCATCGCATCGAAAGCGAACCCTGGACAAGAAACATAGTGAGACGGATCTAGGCTGTATGTCTCCAAACATATGGAACGGAAATTCTCGAATACATCCGCCAAAATCAGGACATCTGTCTTTAGATACAAGTCAGCGTACTCCCCCAAAGTAGCACACTGAAACTTGTCCCAGACTTTCACTGCATGAGCGTACTCCATCTCTGAAATCATGGAATCAGTCAGACTATTGTAGAAATCATCGATGGATGGAAGACGAGTATCATCTAGTCGAGCAAAAGAATCCACAAAATCATACGGGAAGACACCCTTGCGGGTAACCAACTCCAACTCATCAGGCGCGAAAAACTCAGTAGTACTTATAAACTTGTCTGCAGGCAAGAACTCAGCGAGCGAAGCAAGACCCCGACTCATAAAACGGAACGTATCGACAAACTGAATGCTGAACTTATCATGTAACTTCTTGGAAAAAGTTATCAGCTTCTCCTCTGAATTCGGAATGATGAAGTTGTCTTTACTATCATACCCCAACTTCCTGATAATGAAGTTCTGATCGTATGCCAGGTTGTGGAAGAACACAATCAACTTTTTCGGTCTGCGCCTGAGAAGGTTGCAGTCATTACATGCAGGCCCAATAAATTCGCCGGTGAAGTGATTGTGGTCACGAACTTTCTTTACAGTTCCTCCGAACTTTCCTCCACAGTAGCAACAACACCTTGCTTGCAGAAAAGCAGTGTTTTGTGCATGTGTGAGCGGAGTCATAGGAACAGACGTAGAAAATATTTTCTGTACGTCATGTCCAATCTCCACAATGCGGGATATGAACTTATCCTCTGCGTCACAACCGCGATACAATTCAGGCTCTGATGGAAGTGCTGAAGTGAGGTGTGCAGGAATGATGGTATTATCAGCTTTCACGTAAATACAGTAGCTGTATGCTTTATGCTTTTGGTACTGCAGCGTGTATGACTCATCAGTATTCGGGTGACATGTATGGATTTTCTCTAGAATAGCTTCAAAGTCGCAATATACCACGATGGGCATCTTATCACTGTGATGGAAGTTTTTGAACTTCAGAACAGGTGGCTGGCCGTTTTGATCGGGCGATGGCATCTCCATCCTAACAGCAGCATGCTGTTTGCAGAGCTCACGGTGTTTTTCCAAACACTGAAGACCAGTGAGCCCGCTAACCCTACCCCGATCATCGTAATGCTTGAAGCATCTTTTACAAACATGAATAGCATCATGATGTGTAGTGATTTGGGACCGAACCAGAGCAGAAAAATTAGTGATGTAGGTGAAATGGGATGAATCGTCATTGACCAAGAGCAGAAGATCGAAATGATGTTCTTTTTCTTCAGGAGCGACTCGTGCAGGAACAACATTCAGATTCTCGTCGATACTGTAGATGTTGATGGAGACTCCGGGGTTCTGTTTTTCAAACAGTGGTATTTGCTTGATTGGAGTAGGGAAGTCAGTGTTGTTGAAGTTGAACTTCCCCTCCAAGTCATGGTAGCGCTGGTTGACACGTTCAGGATGCTCACCTTCCACGTACTTCACAAGAATCGACCACTTAAAGCACATGTGGTCTTCGAGGTTTTGCGGATTTATCACTGCGTATTTGTCTTTGATGGAAGTAGGTAATTCGATGTAGGAGCTGGCACGGAGTGGATCGAGCTTGTTGATTCTCAACTGTAGTCGCTTAACGGCCGACAAAGTCCATCCGGACCCCTTACCCATGTAGTCTTCCTCCTCCTTGCAGATCTTAGAGATGGACTCGGTAACTGCCTCCTCCACCTCATGAACTGCGTAGAGGGGGACATTCATGGTTTTGAAGGCCCTCTTGTCTTCACAGGCATCTACGGGTTTTTTGTAGGCGCACTCGAGCACGATATTGAATTTGAGAGGTCCGTTCTCTTCAATCTCCTCCACAAGTTGGTTGATTATTTTGTTCTTGATGGAGTCCAGGTACGTACAAATATCCTTGGCAGAACTTGACGTATTTTCTGCCACGTACATCTTCAAGTTACCCTTGAAACCCACTTCGGCGGTGATGAAGCCGTGGGTATTGGCCAAACCAGTCCCGGTCACCACCTTTGTTCGGCTGGTCGAAGGCTTGGGCGTAACTGCAGGCTTAACTGCTACCATCCTCTGCTTCTTTGTTGGAGGCGGAGCAGGCCCCTTGCATACCTTGATGTGGGCTTTTAACTTATCAGCCCTGGCGAACTCCTTAGCACAGTTGTCGCAGGTATGTGATATGCGGTTTGGGTTAAGACCGCAAGCCGACTTCTCATGGCGTCTTGCAAAATCAGCACGGGCGAAGGCCTTGTAGCAGAAGCTACACCGCATGCCTGATGTCGTAGCGACAGCTCCAGCACATGATGCAAGGTGCTGCTGCATCTTATCGCTGCGTGCGACCATCTTTCCACATAGGTGGCACTGTTGGTGGTCACGATGCTGGTTCTCAGCACACTGACGCTCGTGCCGGTAGCGGTTGTGGCCTGCCGTGAATGTAGCAGAGCAGAAACGGCATTTCTGAACGGTAGACGCCATCATCACGACACTCGGTAGACTGGTCTCAACGTACGGAACACACAACGGTAGCTCGACGCACGGAGAACTATAACAAAAGAATTAAGAATACAATGTAGCTAGATGTTAACACGAAAAAGTTGCAAACATAACCTCAAAACTCTATCCCTCAAGCTTATTAACCTAAACTGATAGCAATGTAACTAAATAAAAAAGTTACAAACATAACCTTAAAGCTCTAGCACTCAAGCTTACTAACCTAAACTACTAGTAATGTTACTAAATAAAAAAAGTTGCAAACATAACCTCAAAGCTATTCCTTCATGTACAATCCTAAAAATGGTAGAATATTTAAATTACCTACTCATAAAAGTTAAAGCTGAAAAAGTATTCAATGTTAACTCAAAATGATTGATTACATAACCTCAAAACTACAATAATGCACAACTCAAAAATGCTAGAATATTTAAAGTACTGTTAAAAGTTTAAGCTAAACAATTCCTGGTTACCCATACATAAGTGTACAGAGAAAAAACTAGCTATCAGATAACCTACGAAAAAGCTGAGAAACATAAAAATATTAACGAAACATGTAGCATACCTCAGAAAACGATGAAGTGGAGCTGCAGAAGATGATGTATCGGTGGCGGTAGGAATCGTGGTAGCAGCGAAACTCACACACGAACTAGCTCACTCAAACTCCAAGAACACAATGAAGCTCCGACAGTTAATCCTGGCCTTTTATAGCCTCGGACCTGCCTGTTCTTGGAAAAACATTAGGAACAGAGTATTTCTGTTGTATCCGCCAATAGGAATGTAGTACATGGAAGTACCATTGTCTTCGGAAAAACCCAGCATGACTCATGTGCATGTCGTAGCAGGTCTGTGAGTGGTGGTGGTAGAAATGTAACCTGACAGCCAAACATGGGAAACCACACTCGGGTAAAACCACGAATGACCTAGGTGATTAGAGATTAGGGCGCGAGGCACTGCCTGCATCGTGACTCATCACTCAGGAATGTCATCTCACAGTGTCCAGGGGACCCAAACAATAGACTTGACCGTGCATGTCACAACTGGTACATTAGTCCGCGACTTTGTGGCGCCATGAGGCGCTCATGAATGTCTGAGCCTGCCACCAACAGCTCGTCAAAGTGTCATCACGAAGCACTCGAGCTGCAGTCATGACGCGCATGCTACAACAGGCCCGTTAGTCACCGACTTCGTGGCGCCAATCTGACACTCGGGTAGACAGGTAGCTAAATGGTAATACTAGTAATGCAAGGAAATAAAAAAAATCGGGTATGTTTAATACATTTATTAAAAGTAAGAACACATTACAAAACTAAAACATTAACAATTTATTCTACATTTATTATGACCAACATTCGTTTATAAATTTTTAGCATTTCATTGCGAACAATCAGTTGAACATCCACAGAATGACACATTTTGCTGATGTTCCAGGAACAAACCCTTTTCACAAACATTTAAGGAGACTTACCTTAAGCTTTCTTTTCATTGGTCAAATAAAACATCTCCCTCTCTTCCCCTTTTACAATGATGCTGCTTCACCATTACGCTAAAATTCTGTAAGACCAAAAAAAATATATACTTCCCTTAAACCTTACGGTAGAAATTTCATCCTAGGATGCTGTTACTGCATCTAGAAATTAAAAATTATATTATCTCATACAGGTTTTATTTACATGTTAGGCTTAACCATCCTACCACACACACACACACACACATGCGTGCGCATGCGTGCACTGAGATGAAATACATACTTGCCCAAATAATGTACTTTTATTTACAAAGGCAACATATTAAAACACATAATATTTAAATTTTGTGTAGATTGGATGGTACCAGAAACCATACTACAAAACGAGCGGACAACACTTGATTCTTTACTATGATTGGGCTGACGGATTGCCTCTGGAATGCCCTTGTTACCTTCAACGACTCAGAATTAATACTTTTATCCATCAAAAAACAGCAACAGTTTAACTAAGCAAACATACACCCCACACCCCTCAAAAAATTGTTATTACACAAGGCATTATTTACATGGTAGGAGACCGCACATACGAAGTGCGAAGCTTCAGGTTAGAAATATTGATTAAAATAACTACTAAAGATGCTAATTTGTTTATGAAAAAATTGCACATGAAATACAGACACTTGCTTATTTACACACACATACATACATACATACATACATACACCCTGCATGGCTTCAGAAGTAAGTACGATATTTTGAAAACCACTCAAGACTTACATCTGTTTATGAAAAGGAGCTAAATATTAAAAAAAATTCAAAGTTAATTTTAGAGATGAAATATCATGTGCAAGTCCTTGCATGCGAGAAGATTTTATTACGCAATTATCTTCATTTTCCCCAAACCATAGGTCTGATGTCTGGATACCACACAAATCCCACACCTAACATATGCAATACGAGATGACTGCACGCCAGTCCAAGCCCCTGCGCTTAGAGACGAATCTGCACTAGAAGCGTTAGCAAGCATTGCAATTATCTCGCTTCACTAATGCAGATTCACCTCTGACTAGGTAGACCTCCTGAAACAGTAAACATAGGACGGTGAAACACATTAAAATAATGCATTTCAAAATAATTGAATAATATAAAACACTGCATATTTCACGAAAATCACCACGCAATTGACAGCCCTTTCAGTCACAATTCTGCGAATGCTATCACAGAAAGCTAGATTTAGAAAGAAAGGATCATTCATTCCTTCATTATGGAACAAAGTAATACATCACATGAAGAGAAACAAAAAAGGCACACACTTCGTTCTTAGACTCGTGCCGCCTCCTTGACAGAGAGAAAATATTGTACACATAAAATAGTATATATTTCATTTCCAGCGATGAAGCTGTACTAATATCACCTTGACAAGCTTAGATGATCTAGGGAGAGATAAAGTAAATATATTAACAAAAAAAGTCGACTAAAATTCATTTACAAACAAAATACTTAACATTCCTTCGATTACATATTTTTCTCAATTTAATAAATGAGAGAACACAAACATTTGCTTAAATCACTATTTATCAATTTTAAACTCTCTTGTACATCAGGAAAAAATATATTGTATCATTCATTATTAGTTGTAATGTAAAAAATGCAAAACAGTTTCTTTGTGGGATGTGGAATGCTCACTCACGATCGAAAAAAAGAGGGGCTTCGCTGTAACTCAAGGGGAGGGGGGGAAACCATCTTGAAAGTTGAAGTTTCTCATATATTTGGATGTATAGTAATCAAGTAAGTAATAACATTTGGTGGTATAATATCCGTCTGATTAAAGTTTATTTGCTAACATGAATTCACAAATTAAACGAATCTCTGAGTACATTTGCTTATCTTTTTAAAAAAAAAATACACAGATTGATTGTTTTATCATGAATAACCAGGAGCACACTAAAAAAACAAACGAAATTCTCGCCAATAATAACCAACAGCACACAAACAATAAAAAAAAACCATGTGTCAGTAATAACATGCAGCATGCGGAGAAAATCACCAAAATATTGTCAAGAATAACCATCAGTACATGTAGAATACCAATAAAGTCTTGACATGAAAAAGGCTGAAGTGCACGGAGAAAATCATCAAATGCTCGTCAGGTAAAAAAAGCAGAAGCACATGAAAAAAAACCAACAATATTATAACACAGTAATGTTGAAGCACACGTAGAAATCTATCGAAATTTCATGTGAAAAAATAGGAGCACTCAGAGAAAACTATCAGGGAGAAGATTAAAAACTCATAAATTATCAATTTTTTTAAAAAAGTTCAATTTAAATCCTGCTAGAACTCTCATGTTGCTTAAGCAAAGAGTTCACAAGCCGAATTGTGCCAGAACTCTCATGTTGCTTAAGCAAAGAGTTCACAAGTTGACTTGTGCCAGAACTCTCATGTTGCTTAAGCAAAGAGTTCACAAGTTGACTTGTGCTAGAACTCTCATGTTGCTTAAGCAAAGAGTTCACAAGCTGACTTGTTTACTCTTTGCTTAAGCAACATGAGAGTTTGGGCAGGATTTAAATTGAACTTTTTTAAAAAAATTGATAATTTATGAGTTTTTAATCTTCTCCCTGATAGTTTTCTCTGAGTGCTCCTATTTTTTCACATGAAATTTCGATAGATTTCTACGTGTGCTTCAACATTACTGTGTTATAATATTGTTGGTTTTTTTTCATGTGCTTCTGCTTTTTTTACCTGACGAGCATTTGATGATTTTCTCCGTGCACTTCAGCCTTTTTCATGTCAAGACTTTATTGGTATTCTACATGTACTGATGGTTATTCTTGACAATATTTTGGTGATTTTCTCCGCATGCTGCATGTTATTGCATGTTATTACTGACACATGGTTTTTTTTTATTGTTTGTGTGCTGTTGGTTATTATTGGCGAGAATTTCGTTTGTTTTTTTAGTGTGCTCCTGGTTATTCATGATAAAACAATCAATCTGTGTATTTTTTTTTTAAAAAGATAAGCAAATGTACTCAGAGATTCGTTTAATTTGTGAATTCATGTTAGCAAATAAACTTTAATCAGACGGATATTATACCACCAAATGTTATTACTTACTTGATTACTATACATCCAAATATATGAGAAACTTCAACTTTCAAGATGGTTTCCCCCCCTCCCCTTGAGTTACAGCGAAGCCCCTCTTTTTTTCGATCGTGAGTGAGCATTCCACATCCCACAAAGAAACTGTTTTGCATTTTTTACATTACAACTAATAATGAATGATACAATATATTTTTTCCTGATGTACAAGAGAGTTTAAAATTGATAAATAGTGATTTAAGCAAATGTTTGTGTTCTCTCATTTATTAAATTGAGAAAAATATGTAATCGAAGGAATGTTAAGTATTTTGTTTGTAAATGAATTTTAGTCGACTTTTTTTGTTAATATATTTACTTTATCTCTCCCTAGATCATCTAAGCTTGTCAAGGTGATATTAGTACAGCTTCATCGCTGGAAATGAAATATATACTATTTTATGTGTACAATCTTTTCTCTCTGTCAAGGAGGCGGCACGAGTCTAAGAACGAAGTGTGTGCCTTTTTTGTTTCTCTTCATGTGATGTATTACTTTGTTCCATAATGAAGGAATGAATGATCCTTTCTTTCTAAATCTAGCTTTCTGTGATAGCATTCGCAGAATTGTGACTGAAAGGGCTGTCAATTGCGTGGTGATTTTCGTGAAATATGCAGTGTTTTATATTATTCAATTATTTTGAAATGCATTATTTTAATGTGTTTCACCGTCCTATGTTTACTGTTTCAGGAGGTCTACCTAGTCAGAGGTGAATCTGCATTAGTGAAGCGAGATAATTGCAATGCTTGCTAACGCTTCTAGTGCAGATTCGTCTCTAAGCGCAGGGGCTTGGACTGGCGTGCAGTCATCTCGTATTGCATATGTTAGGTGTGGGATTTGTGTGGTATCCAGACATCAGACCTATGGTTTGGGGAAAATGAAGATAATTGCGTAATAAAATCTTCTCGCATGCAAGGACTTGCACATGATATTTCATCTCTAAAATTAACTTTGAATTTTTTTTAATATTTAGCTCCTTTTCATAAACAGATGTAAGTCTTGAGTGGTTTTCAAAATATCGTACTTACTTCTGAAGCCATGCAGGGTGTATGTATGTATGTATGTATGTATGTGTGTGTAAATAAGCAAGTGTCTGTATTTCATGTGCAATTTTTTTCATAAACAAATTAGCATCTTTAGTAGTTATTTTAATCAATATTTCTAACCTGAAGCTTCGCACTTCGTATGTGCGGTCTCCTACCATGTAAATAATGCCTTGTGTAATAACAATTTTTTGAGGGGTGTGGGGTGTATGTTTGCTTAGTTAAACTGTTGCTGTTTTTTGATGGATAAAAGTATTAATTCTGAGTCGTTGAAGGTAACAAGGGCATTCCAGAGGCAATCCGTCAGCCCAATCATAGTAAAGAATCAAGTGTTGTCCGCTCGTTTTGTAGTATGGTTTCTGGTACCATCCAATCTACACAAAATTTAAATATTATGTGTTTTAATATGTTGCCTTTGTAAATAAAAGTACATTATTTGGGCAAGTATGTATTTCATCTCAGTGCACGCATGCGCACGCATGTGTGTGTGTGTGTGTGTGTGGTAGGATGGTTAAGCCTAACATGTAAATAAAACCTGTATGAGATAATATAATTTTTAATTTCTAGATGCAGTAACAGCATCCTAGGATGAAATTTCTACCGTAAGGTTTAAGGGAAGTATATTTTTTTTTTGGTCTTACAGAATTTTAGCGTAATGGTGAAGCAGCATCATTGTAAAAGGGGAAGAGAGGGAGATGTTTTATTTGACCAATGAAAAGAAAGCTTAAGGTAAGTCTCCTTAAATGTTTGTGAAAAGGGTTTGTTCCTGGAACATCAGCAAAATGTGTCATTCTGTGGATGTTCAACTGATTGTTCGCAATGAAATGCTAAAAATTTATAAACGAATGTTGGTCATAATAAATGTAGAATAAATTGTTAATGTTTTAGTTTTGTAATGTGTTCTTACTTTTAATAAATGTATTAAACATACCCGATTTTTTTTATTTCCTTGCATTACTAGTATTACCATTTAGCTACCTGTCTACCCGAGTGTCAGATTGGCGCCACGAAGTCGGTGACTAACGGGCCTGTTGTAGCATGCGCGTCATGACTGCAGCTCGAGTGCTTCGTGATGACACTTTGACGAGCTGTTGGTGGCAGGCTCAGACATTCATGAGCGCCTCATGGCGCCACAAAGTCGCGGACTAATGTACCAGTTGTGACATGCACGGTCAAGTCTATTGTTTGGGTCCCCTGGACACTGTGAGATGACATTCCTGAGTGATGAGTCACGATGCAGGCAGTGCCTCGCGCCCTAATCTCTAATCACCTAGGTCATTCGTGGTTTTACCCGAGTGTGGTTTCCCATGTTTGGCTGTCAGGTTACATTTCTACCACCACCACTCACAGACCTGCTACGACATGCACATGAGTCATGCTGGGTTTTTCCGAAGACAATGGTACTTCCATGTACTACATTCCTATTGGCGGATACAACAGAAATACTCTGTTCCTAATGTTTTTCCAAGAACAGGCAGGTCCGAGGCTATAAAAGGCCAGGATTAACTGTCGGAGCTTCATTGTGTTCTTGGAGTTTGAGTGAGCTAGTTCGTGTGTGAGTTTCGCTGCTACCACGATTCCTACCGCCACCGATACATCATCTTCTGCAGCTCCACTTCATCGTTTTCTGAGGTATGCTACATGTTTCGTTAATATTTTTATGTTTCTCAGCTTTTTCGTAGGTTATCTGATAGCTAGTTTTTTCTCTGTACACTTATGTATGGGTAACCAGGAATTGTTTAGCTTAAACTTTTAACAGTACTTTAAATATTCTAGCATTTTTGAGTTGTGCATTATTGTAGTTTTGAGGTTATGTAATCAATCATTTTGAGTTAACATTGAATACTTTTTCAGCTTTAACTTTTATGAGTAGGTAATTTAAATATTCTACCATTTTTAGGATTGTACATGAAGGAATAGCTTTGAGGTTATGTTTGCAACTTTTTTTATTTAGTAACATTACTAGTAGTTTAGGTTAGTAAGCTTGAGTGCTAGAGCTTTAAGGTTATGTTTGTAACTTTTTTATTTAGTTACATTGCTATCAGTTTAGGTTAATAAGCTTGAGGGATAGAGTTTTGAGGTTATGTTTGCAACTTTTTCGTGTTAACATCTAGCTACATTGTATTCTTAATTCTTTTGTTATAGTTCTCCGTGCGTCGAGCTACCGTTGTGTGTTCCGTACGTTGAGACCAGTCTACCGAGTGTCGTGATGATGGCGTCTACCGTTCAGAAATGCCGTTTCTGCTCTGCTACATTCACGGCAGGCCACAACCGCTACCGGCACGAGCGTCAGTGTGCTGAGAACCAGCATCGTGACCACCAACAGTGCCACCTATGTGGAAAGATGGTCGCACGCAGCGATAAGATGCAGCAGCACCTTGCATCATGTGCTGGAGCTGTCGCTACGACATCAGGCATGCGGTGTAGCTTCTGCTACAAGGCCTTCGCCCGTGCTGATTTTGCAAGACGCCATGAGAAGTCGGCTTGCGGTCTTAACCCAAACCGCATATCACATACCTGCGACAACTGTGCTAAGGAGTTCGCCAGGGCTGATAAGTTAAAAGCCCACATCAAGGTATGCAAGGGGCCTGCTCCGCCTCCAACAAAGAAGCAGAGGATGGTAGCAGTTAAGCCTGCAGTTACGCCCAAGCCTTCGACCAGCCGAACAAAGGTGGTGACCGGGACTGGTTTGGCCAATACCCACGGCTTCATCACCGCCGAAGTGGGTTTCAAGGGTAACTTGAAGACGTACGTGGCAGAAAATACGTCAAGTTCTGCCAAGGATATTTGTACGTACCTGGACTCCATCAAGAACAAAATAATCAACCAACTTGTGGAGGAGATTGAAGAGAACGGACCTCTCAAATTCAATATCGTGCTCGAGTGCGCCTACAAAAAACCCGTAGATGCCTGTGAAGACAAGAGGGCCTTCAAAACCATGAATGTCCCCCTCTACGCAGTTCATGAGGTGGAGGAGGCAGTTACCGAGTCCATCTCTAAGATCTGCAAGGAGGAGGAAGACTACATGGGTAAGGGGTCCGGATGGACTTTGTCGGCCGTTAAGCGACTACAGTTGAGAATCAACAAGCTCGATCCACTCCGTGCCAGCTCCTACATCGAATTACCTACTTCCATCAAAGACAAATACGCAGTGATAAATCCGCAAAACCTCGAAGACCACATGTGCTTTAAGTGGTCGATTCTTGTGAAGTACGTGGAAGGTGAGCATCCTGAACGTGTCAACCAGCGCTACCATGACTTGGAGGGGAAGTTCAACTTCAACAACACTGACTTCCCTACTCCAATCAAGCAAATACCACTGTTTGAAAAACAGAACCCCGGAGTCTCCATCAACATCTACAGTATCGACGAGAATCTGAATGTTGTTCCTGCACGAGTCGCTCCTGAAGAAAAAGAACATCATTTCGATCTTCTGCTCTTGGTCAATGACGATTCATCCCATTTCACCTACATCACTAATTTTTCTGCTCTGGTTCGGTCCCAAATCACTACACATCATGATGCTATTCATGTTTGTAAAAGATGCTTCAAGCATTACGATGATCGGGGTAGGGTTAGCGGGCTCACTGGTCTTCAGTGTTTGGAAAAACACCGTGAGCTCTGCAAACAGCATGCTGCTGTTAGGATGGAGATGCCATCGCCCGATCAAAACGGCCAGCCACCTGTTCTGAAGTTCAAAAACTTCCATCACAGTGATAAGATGCCCATCGTGGTATATTGCGACTTTGAAGCTATTCTAGAGAAAATCCATACATGTCACCCGAATACTGATGAGTCATACACGCTGCAGTACCAAAAGCATAAAGCATACAGCTACTGTATTTACGTGAAAGCTGATAATACCATCATTCCTGCACACCTCACTTCAGCACTTCCATCAGAGCCTGAATTGTATCGCGGTTGTGACGCAGAGGATAAGTTCATATCCCGCATTGTGGAGATTGGACATGACGTACAGAAAATATTTTCTACGTCTGTTCCTATGACCGCTCACACATGCACAAAACACTGCTTTTCTGCAAGCAAGGTGTTGTTGCTACTGTGGAGGAAAGTTCGGAGGAACTGTAAAGAAAGTTCGTGACCACAATCACTTCACCGGCGAATTTATTGGGCCTGCATGTAATGACTGCAACCTTCTCAGGCGCAGACCGAAAAAGTTGATTGTGTTCTTCCACAACCTGGCATACGATCAGAACTTCATTATCAGGAAGTTGGGGTATGATAGTAAAGACAACTTCATCATTCCGAATTCAGAGGAGAAGCTGATAACTTTTTCCAAGAAGTTACATGATAAGTTCAGCATTCAGTTTGTCGATACGTTCCGTTTTATGAGTCGGGGTCTTGCTTCGCTCGCTGAGTTCTTGCCTGCAGACAAGTTTATAAGTACTACTGAGTTTTTCGCGCCTGATGAGTTGGAGTTGGTTACCCGCAAGGGTGTCTTCCCGTATGATTTTGTGGATTCTTTTGCTCGACTAGATGATACTCGTCTTCCATCCATCGATGATTTCTACAATAGTCTGACTGATTCCATGATTTCAGAGATGGAGTACGCTCATGCAGTGAAAGTCTGGGACAAGTTTCAGTGTGCTACTTTGGGGGAGTACGCTGACTTGTATCTAAAGACAGATGTCCTGATTTTGGCGGATGTATTCGAGAATTTCCGTTCCATATGTTTGGAGACATACAGCCTAGATCCGTCTCACTATGTTTCTTGTCCAGGGTTCGCTTTCGATGCGATGCTTCGAACCACAGGCGTACAGCTAGAGCTTCTTACCGATTATGATATGTACATGTTTGTGGAGGCTGGTATTAGGGGGGGAGTAGCGCAAAGCATTAAACGTCATTGCGTAGCCAATAACTCCTACATACCTGAGACATATGATGCATCCAAGCCATCCACATTCCTGGAGTACATTGATGCAAATAATTTGTACGGGTGGGCGATGTCTCTGCCGCTTCCAATTCGGCATTTCCAATGGGCAGACACATCAATTGATGTCGTGTCTGTCCCAGATGATTCTCCTACAGGCTACATTATTGAGTGTGATGTGGAGTACCCTCCCGAGCTCCATGAAAGTCATAAAGACCTGCCATTTCTCCCCATAAATCAGTGTCCGCCCGGCTCAAATCAATCAAAGTTGATGACAACACTTGAAAATAAAGAGCACTACATTGTCCACTACAAAAACCTCCAGCAAGCGGTATCTCATGGGCTGAGAGTGACTAAGATACATCGAGTCCTGCAGTTTGAGCAGTCGGCATGGTTGGAGCCCTATATTCGGCTGAATACCAACAAGCGGAAAGCAGCAGCCAACGAGTTCGAGAAGGAGTTCTTTAAGCTCGCTGTGAACTCGACATTTGGTAAACTGATGGAAAATAAAAGGCGGAGGCTCAAAATGGAGTTGGTGTGCTCTGAGAAGAGGTTCAAGAAGTTGGTGTGTCGTCCGTCCTTCAAGGACCGTACAATGTACGAACCGAATTTGTCTCTAGTCCACCTTAATCACGAGACCATCATTTTCGACAAGCCGATCTATGCCGGACTGGCCGTACTAGATCTTTCAAAGACTCTCATGTACGACTTCCACTACAATACCATGAAACCCCGTTACCATGACAATATTCACCTGATGTATATGGATACAGACAGTTTTGTGTATGAGATCCAGACAACAGACTTTTACTCAGACCTCAAAGCCGACCCTACACTGATGGCTAAATTCGACACCAGCTGCTACCCTTCCGACCACCCATGCTTCTCCCCCATCAACAAGAAAGTTGTCGGTAAATTCAAAGATGAATGTGGGGGAGAAGTGATGGAGGAGTTTGTAAGCCTACGGGCCAAACTCTACGCCTACAGGTGTGGTGGTAAGAGCGAGAAAAAGGCCAAGGGCATCCAGCGATGTGTGGTCAAAAACCACATAACATTCGATGACTACCTGGAAGCCCTGCAAGACCACCGCACAATGAGGGCAGGCGTTAGAGCAATTCGCTCCCATCAGCACATACTCTATACTGAGTACAGCAATAAGCTGGCCATAACGTGGGAGGACGACAAACGGCTGATCTGCGAAGATGGTATCCACACAGTACCCCACGGATATGTTGGAGGCGGCAATAATTTTTTTTCTGTAAATAGTTTTTGATTTAAATAGTTTGGCAGTTTGGTAGTTGTTTCCATTTGTTGTATAGTTTTTCTGTTTTTGCTGTACAGTTTATGTTTTTGATTTATAGTTTCCATTTTTGTTGTAAAGTTTCAGTTTTTTTATGTGTAGTTTTTGTTTTTGCTCCATTTTTGTTGTGTAAAATATGTTCTTAATTTAATAAATATAATTTTACCTACATATTGTTTATTATTTTTAATATAGAACCTATATCCCACGAGGTACTGATACTTATAAATGTCTTACAGAATGGTGAAATGTAATTATACACAAACATTAAAATATCTGCTTCCATGCAGCTTTTAAAACACGAGTACGCAAACATGAACTTGTTTATAAAAGTGAAATTGAACGCAGACATTACAAATATCTGCTTCCGTGCAGCTTTAAAACACGAGTACGCAAACATGAACTTGTTTATAAAAGTGAAATTGAACGCAGACTTTACAAATATCTGCTTCCGTGCAGCTTTAAAACACGAGTACGCAAACATGAACTTGTTTATAAAAGTGAAATTGAACGCAGACATTAAAAATATCTGCTTCCATGCAGCTTTTAAACACATGTACGCAAACATGAACTTGTTTATAAAAGTGAAATTGAACGCAGACATTAAAAATATCTGCTTCCATGCAGCTTTAAAACATGTGTACGCAAACATGAGAAGAGATTATTACTTGTGAGTTAGGACTCTGAAAATTTTTTGGCCAGCTAAGATGGAGTAATAAATGTTTTTTTTTAAATTATCATTACTTTAACTAACGCATCCACAACGATAGTATTGATAACATATATTTTAGTTAAAACCTATAAGTGATAAGACTTTAAGAAAAAACTGTCGGTTACAACAACAAAATGACTGTGGATTTTGTGGATTTTGTGGATTCTGTGGATTTTGGTCTATAAGGTTCATAACAATGTTGGTAGAGAATTGTAACTCGACCTTACATACACTAACATACTTTATAAACCTACAGCCGATGACGACATCCATCAGATGAAATCAAGATGGCAGTCTCCACTAAATAAGATGGTCCCTCCAGCAGACAACGATGGTATATATTTTTCCCCCTGATTTTCTAAGTTAATAATTATGATTTTCCAAGATGGTGGATGTAATGAAAAATTGTAACATGAATGAGTGGGGTGTTCGATGACGATGCCATTGTAACAGAGGGGTGGGGGTGCTAGATGATGTACTTGTAATTTAGAGGAGTGGGGTGTTCGATACGTAGGTTTTTAATTAAAATTTTATTAAATAATATTTTTTTAATTTTATTTTAAAATTTTGATTATTTAATTTTTTAAATTTTAAATTTTTTTTCATTAAAATCGGATAATAAATAAAGATTTTCAAGATGGCGGACGAAACTCAAAATAGAGGAATGTTGTAGAAAACAAAATGGCCACCGTACTTGATGTAATCCAAGATGGTCGCCGGAAGTGACGTAATCCAAGATGGTCGCAGGAAGGGACGCAATCTAAGATGGCCGCCGGAAGTGACGCAATCTAAGATGGCCGCCGGAAGTGAAGTAATCCAAGATGGCCGCCGGAAGTGACGTCATCCAAGATGGCCGCTGGAAGTGACGTCATCCAAGATGGCCGCCTCGAATCCCCGAATCCCCCTCCCCCCTCCCCTGTCCCCATATGAACCAAATACACCTACTCACGTAACACGGCGCATTGACGCCAGTGGCCGTGCAGGGCTGCCAGTCAGTTCCGAACCTGGCATCGCGGTCTGGACTCTCGTGTTTGTAAAAATATATAGTGAACACTTTATGTAATAAAGAACACTGTGTAGAGGAAGGGAGCCAAATATGGAATACCTTTATGATTTTGATTGATAATAATGTCAGTTTTTATATATTTCTTACAAGGTAATGGTTATTTGTTGGACACGCATTTTTTATGACACATTAATATTTAGAACTTAAAAGTCTTATCACATTTAAAATGGTGAATTTTTTTATTTATAGATATACTGTTAGGCCATTGGAAAAAGTGGTACCTAATATGGAATATTGTTAATTTAGTTTACAAACTGTCATTTTTGCCACAAATGACTTAATTACACGTGTTTTGAATTTAAGAAAATTTCAGGTAATATGTACATATATGTAAATGCAAATCAGTATTTGCAATATTCACACACAAACATGTCGTTTTCTGCACCAGAACAGTCACAGTGGCACCACTGTTCACACTCCAAACACTGAATCCACATAATCACTGAATCACAATAAAAGCACCTTCGTCATTATGTCACATTACTCCAACCTCTTGCAAATCGGGGTCTGAAGCATCACTTATGCTGATTGTGTCTTCATCCGAAACACTGTCATGTCTCCTTTTCTTCCGTTCTTGCTTCTTATGTGAAACCAATCCGCTGCATGAAGGCTGTGTATTTTGTATTTGAAGGTTAGCTTCTGGTGTAGAAGCCTTATTAATTTTTTGGAAGAACATGTAGTGCCCTTTTGGTGATTGGTAGCTACAGTTTTCTGACGAACTTGTTTCAGTTATTCCTCCAAATTGGCTTTATATGGCGACGATGTCAAAAGTGCCGCTTTCCCTGGTGCTCGTCCTTTTTGTGGGCCTTTCCTTCCAGCCATTTGAGGGATAGGAACAATTTTCTCTGTCCCAACGACGTTGGTTTGTGATCCATAGTTGTGTATTGTTAGTGCAGGTCCAGTAACTGCAGTGGGATTTTCAATATTTTCTTGCTTAGCAGCAAGGAAATCCTTGTCTTCAAATACTCCACGATTCACCGGATAGAGTCCTGTTGTTTTAAATACATTAACAGCAATACAACCAGTCTGGACTTTTAAATAAGCTTTGCCAAACAATTCTGCTATATCATAATGTGTCACTGGTCTTCCAGTTGACCTCATATGCAGGCGCAATTCCTCACTGTAATAGGCGTTTAAAGGGCCCTTGAAAGTTTTATCAAGTGGCTGCATGCGATGTGTTGAATGCGGTGGTGAACACAAAATGCTTACACCATTCTCGCGTGCGAGGTCAATAACCTCGATATTTCGGGCATGTGTGTAGTGGCCATCTAGTATTAATAATACAGGATCCTCTTTGGGCGGTTTTACTTTTGAAATAAAATGACGAAACCACTGTGTGAAAATATTGGACTGTATTCAGCCACTAGGATGACATGTGACAATTCTACCAGGCACTCATATTTTTCCTTGGAAATATAAGTAAAGGGGGAACAAATGTTCCTCCTGCACTCATGCATGTGACTGCCGTGACAAGTGAACCTCTTTCTGCTGATGTGAGTGACCCGACTTGCTTGCTGCCCTTTAAAGCCAGAACAGACTGTATTTTTTATTGAACAACAGAGAGGCCAGTTTCGTCGACATTAAACATTTTATCTGGAGGATAGTAATAAGTTTCAAATTCACCTTCAAGAAAATCGAAAAATGCTGCCACATTTGCTTTATAAAATCCCTTAGCTGTGTTAAAGGATGTTCCTGTGGGCTTTCTGATTGTGATGACATCTTTGTGACGCTTAATAAATAAGTCAAGCCACTTGCGACCAGCGGTCTCATGTTGTTTGGAAAATGGATTTGGTATGTCGTTAACAACTGCCAACTGGTACGCTAGCCTTTTGATATCACGCCTTGTTAGACCATAGCATTTTTTTCCATTATTAATATATAATCTACTAACCTTTTTTCCAGCTCTGGCGGAAACACTGGACGTCTGCCTAGGTTCGATTTACTTGCTTGCGCTGGTGTTTCGTCATTTTTATATACCAGACGAAACAAAGTAGTTCGTGGAACATTAAATGCAGTTGCTGCCTTTTTATAACCCATTGAACCACTTCTCATTTCTGTTATTACTTTCTCCATGTCATCTGCATTCCACTTCTTTCGTTGTGGAGTACTGTGCTTCTTTTTCCGGCCAGACATAATTCTGTAAATAAAATTAGTAATTGTCAGAACACTTAAATATACTGTATCAAATATGGAATACTATTCCATATTAGGAACACAAAAGTATTCCATAATAGGTACATTACCAGATTTTTATATAAGTTGTGAGAGTTCCAACACTACATAAATGAATAGCTTGAACTATAAGTTTAAACCTTTCACTAGCCAACTAGTAATTAAATACTAAGCGTAAAAGGGATTATATATTTTTAATCTGTATACAGCGCTTACCTTGCACAACCTTTTAGAGGATAAAAAACGAAAAGTCGACCACCTCAGACAAACAACGCATCTATACTGAACTGCTGGCACATACAAAAGATATGGCCATGAATGAGCTCCCACTTAGCTATCTGGTACAGTTCTGCCACGTTGCATTTCCTGGAAATGTAAGTATTCCATATTAGGAACGTATTCCATATTTGGCTCCCTTCCTCTACAAAATATATTTTTAAAATATGTATCGAGGTTACCCAAATTGCATTGGGCTCGCGACAGCATAAGGTAAAGTGTGTTTATATAAGAAAATGCATATATACTATTATGTTTCATAATTTCTTAAAATTTAGACAAAATTGTCTCTTGGCACTATAAAAAGTCAACCATAAATGTATATTGAATTATACTAGCTTATTATTATGTGTATAACGTGAAAATAACGTTAAAGGCGAAAAAACATACACTCTAGACCATGGAAGTGTGGGTTAGGAAAATTGGTTTAAAGCGTAAAGTAGTAGTCTTGCCATCGGTCAGGGGAATGCACAGAAAAAAAACTTCACAAGGAAATTCCTCATTTATATCAATCAATTTGTTTTCATTTTTTCACCAATTACACATTAAGAAAAAACATTACATGATATCATATATGTACAATTGAAACAAAGTTGACAAACTTGGAGGCCGGTGTAAATACCTGTAGCCCATATAAAATGCGTCCACAAGGAGATATACAAATACAATGTTTACATCAATGCCATACATGTAATTTAACATTTATTTGAACGTTCTATAATAAAAACTGACAGAATCGCGTTCATTTAAGTTTAACACGTAAATCACTATCCTGCCATTTGGCTGGAGCAAGCGTGAACCGAGCCCTTATCGCTAACTCGACTAAACTTAAGCCTTGTCCGAATTAAAGTACTCAGATGTGTACTTGTTACCTTGCTTTCTTCACCTTCACATGTGGCGTACTTAAAGAATCCAGACTGTTAACATTTTATTGGCAAAAATATAACTGAAATTATTAATTTTTACACTTTATTGGAGTCACACAAATTTGCTCGAATCTAATTAAAATTCTTCATTTTGAAAAGAAAAAAAGTCGACATTGGTTTGTAAGTTCTAATATACATGGAAATGTTTATTTTTATATTCAGTTTATAAATACCAGTGATATAAAAAGTGAAAATCATTTACAAGTCTTTAAATTACGTCAATTTTTATCAAATATAACCTACAATTATTTTCCAAAAATTTTGACGTTTCTGTGACTCGAAGTAAGCGAGAAGTATACCTAGGCAATCGTTTCCTTTCACACTGTATTTTGTTTTTGGAAGTGTAACCAGAAATACTCATGTAAACTTACAGATATTTGTACATTGGTACATTTGCATGACAACAAGTGTCACTACAAAGTAGTTTGCGCAGTAATACTGCGTTCAGATTTTTACCCAAGCATTTTTGCTTTGTGTTCTGTTTCCCAGTACCTCCTAGTGTTAAAAATATTTTAAACCGTTCCCTGAATAGCCTACTGCGCATATTAATATGCATGATATAACAAAATAAGGACAAATTTTTCATTATTCGATAGTTTTAAAAACTGTGCTTGAATATAAATTAAAAAAAATATTAAACTATACGCCAGTTTTATGAACAAATAGTATTATCTCGAAAAACGTAGTTCAATCATACAAAAATAACTATAGCCATTTGTTGTATAAAGTTACATCAAATTTATTGTAGTATTAAAAAATATTTACAATTGAATCTTTTGTAAAAGTAGGGTAAAGTAAGGTAATTTCGTGATAAAATTCATTTTTCGCTAATAAATATTGTTTTATTCAACAATTACTGTCGTATTTGGGCAAAATCGTTTAACATTTGTGTAATACTAACATTATAAGTAATATACTTACCATTATATACATCTTTTCAACACAAAATTTAATTTCAAATTTTAAATGGTTTGACAGGTAATTTCGTGATATGGGTATCTAATTTCGTGATAGGGGTTAGGCAATTTCGTGATACAATAACAATACAAATATTTTCAAACAAATACCAACTATAATAACAAATAATATAATTTTAACTTGTAACATGCATTCTAATTGCTTTTTTCTTCATTTCATCATAAAAAAAATTTCAAATAACCTTCGAAAAATTAGGTTTAGTCTAGTTTATTTAGATGCGTACATCGCTCAACTCACTTTCAGCATTAGCACAATTATCATACATGAAAACTAGTTCCCCAGAATCAGCAGGTTTGCACTCTTCGTGATAAGGCATCAAGCAATAACAGCATTGTAGCCATTTAGCGCCATTTCTTATTTGAACGTCTCTGAAATAACTGTTCCCGCACATACCACAGATCCAATCTTCATCAAGAATTTGGACTTCCTTTGATTTTGTCTTGCATTCGCGAAGTTCTGGACCAGATATGGACGGTTCTAATGTTGGTGTCGAAGCTTTTGAAGTTGATGGGACAATCTTGGAAGTTGATGGAACAGCCTTGGAAGTTGATGGGACAATCTTGGAAGTTGATGGGACAGCCTTGGAAGTTGATGGGATATTCTTGTAAATTGATGGAACATTCTTGGAAGTTCATGGAACAGCTTTGGAAGTTGATGGGACAATCTTGGAAGTTGATGGGACAGCCTTGGAAGTTGATGGGACAATCTTGGAAGTTGATGGGACAATCTTGGAATTTGATGGAACAGCCTTGGAAGTTGATGGGACAATCTTGGAAGTTGATGGGTCAGCCTTGGAAGTTGATGGTGTAGCCTTAATAGTTGATGGGACAGCCTTGGAAGTTGATGGGGTAGCCTTGGACGTTGATGGGGTAGCCTTTGTGGTTGATAAGATATCCTTCGATGATGACATTACAGGATTCGATGTTGGTAGGGCAGCATCTAAAGTTGAAGTGGCAGGTCTCAATGATGCGTATTTTATTGACCCCAAGATGGTAATTTATCCTACTGGAGTAAGGCATCTTGCACTTGAGTCTCGCTTTCTCTTTCCTTTGTTAATGAGGGTGTCTCTTCACATTGATGGCAGGACCAAGATCTTGTCAGCTACCAATATCTGATCCTTTTCCGGCTGTTCTTGAGGTAGAGGCTTGTTCGTTAGTTTGGAGGGTTCAAAAGCTTCCTTAGGAATAGCACACTTGTTGAATGGATAAATTCCCGTTTTCTTGAAAGAATTTGTAATGTTCTTAGTGCAGAAGCTCCCAATAAAGGCAGTATTCATAATCGTATGAAAATTTGTTCTATTTGGTTTTTCCATTGGATTTTCCTTCATGTAGGAGTTAAGACGTTGACCCAATGTGATTTTAAGGATTTGTAAACTCCTACATCTAACGGTTGCAAAAAATGAGTTGTATGGGCTGGGAAAGTAAATAAAAAAAATCTGATTTTCTTTCGCAAACGAAATAACTTCAGGGTTAATATGCGATGCGTGTGAATCCATGAAGAGGATGACTGGTCGAGCAGGAGGAATGGAGGCTACAAAGAACTGGAACCATTCAAAGAACAGATCACTGTTAATCCACCCTTTTGGAGAGAACTTCACTATTGCATTAGGCAAACAATCTCTCTTTAGGTTATCGTTCCACCTGACACCTTTGAAAATAATCATAGGCGGAATCCATGTCCCATTTGCGCACACACATCCCAAAAGTGTATGTGATTCTCCCCTGTCTGCATAAACTCTCTTATAAACATATCGCTTTCCCACTGCTGTTACAACTTTGTTTGCTTTCGCGACATACGAAAGACCTGTTTCGTCACAGTTCCATAGCCTATCAGGTGCTTCTTTGATATCCAATCGGTCCAGTAATTCCTCTAATTTAATATAAAAATCCCAAATGATTTCTTCATTTGCCATAGAAGCCTTGTATGCTGCAAGGTTTTCTGGAGCTCTTAATGAGAGGTTGTACCTACTCTTGAAATTTGTCCACCACCATTTGCTAGCACTTTCACAGTCAGAATTTAATAAATTTTCACGGCCGGCACTTTTTGCGAGTTCATGTGCTACTTTCCTTACTGTAGAAACAGTTAAACCAAATCCTAACTCTTGCATCTCTATGATGTAATTATACAGACTAATTTCTAGGTTTGAAGTGAGAGCGAATGGTCTTCCTAGTTTTGGCAGAGGTTCATTTCTGTTTTCACAGGGGATATTTTTTAAATAGTCTCTTAGTGTACTCCATGGCACACCCATTTCCTCGGAGGCTTTATAAAGTGAACAATTTTGTTGTTTAACTAATTCAGCAGCTGCAATTAACTGTCTGGAGTCATATTTGCTGTATTTACTTCTTGCTTTATTCATCATTCAACTTTAAAATAAAAAAATAGCCAATGTATTTTTGTGATAGCATATAGGTAATTTCGTGACACACTATAATTAGCTTTCTAAGTGAAACTAAGTTATTGTAAACTTAATTTACAACACAAACTCTCATAATAATTTTGTTCTAACAAGCTTAGAAAACTTACAAGATCAATTCATATTAAAGGCTTTGAAAATTTATCTTTAGCAAGGACAAAAATGCTAAGAAACGCCATGAACAACATAAGCAATAACAACTGTATGCAGAAGCACAAAATCATAAAATTATTAACACTGTAAGAGGTTTATATTCTCTACAAAACTGTGTATTAAATGCTAACATACCATGTACATGGATCCTTTTATGAATATTCGAAGTTAAACCTGCAAAAGAGTACTCATATTTAACGAAACTTTGCTTACTTTTACGAAAACTTTTGTTTTGTGACGTTGACGCATTCCAAGACACGAACGATACATACCACACTATTTAGCGGAGAACGCTGAAACTACCAGACCAAAATTCAGCTCCAAAAAACCGCTGGTATTTTCGTTACAAACGTAATAAAAAATGTCACGAAATTACCTGTGTCACGAAATTACCTTACTTTACCCTACAGGAAATTTTTCTGTGCTGTTCTGACAGCACTTGTGACGTCACTTCGGCGACGAGTACGTATAAGTATATACTTCAGGCGAATCCGGACACAGCCTAACATTATTAGCAATATTTGATTTTATATATATTAATTAATTATAAATAATCAATTATATATTAATTACTATATTAATTATATGTAAATATAGTAAAAGTTATCTGAGATGCCATTTTTCTGAACTTTCGATTCACGCGGCTGACTTCATTAGCGAACGTTGTGTGCGAGAGTCGGTTATCAGCGAAGTGATTTCACAGAGATAACGCTATACCTCACAACAGGTTTATCTCAACTCTCGGTACGCAAGCTAAATGCAATTTCTTGGTATGCAATCTACGAAAAAATAATATACCTCTCGAGGTTTCTGAGCGAACGCGAATTGCTCACCGACAATGATATTCTTAGAAGAATGTGTGTAGACCTGTTTCACATTAATTTTTCAGCTAGAGCTTCGGTCATCTATAGCTTGTCTCATCTAGCTTGTCTCATCCTTAAGTTTGCAGTGTGCCTTTTAATGTGCATTTACTTTCTCTTTCCAATGCACGATTTCTGCTATTACCGCTGCACTTTTTTCAGTGTGTTATGTTCAAGCCAAAATTTAAAAAAAGGTTGTATGCACAACTAATAAAGTATTGAAAATGTTGGTAAATTTATCTGAAATTTTGTATTTTGTGACACAAATTTTGAATTCAGAATTTTTATAAAAAACTTATTCTTGTATTTAATCGAGTATAATTTGATAATAGTAAGTTTTTACTTATAGGGAGACGTAACTAAAATATGTCATTTTGGTTTTAATCATTATTGTTGACAAATAAAGTATGGTTCTTTTGAGCAGAACACATAATATAATAGACGGCCTTGTAATTAATAGTGATCGACTACTACAAATAGTTTTTTCCTATAAAATAATATGTGTTAGCGTTGAATTTTTTTCTTTTGTAATAACTACAACTATAATAATACTTTCATTGGGCAATATTTAATTGTCTTAAGGCCCTGTCACACTGATACATATTTGGAGGGGGAGTACTGGAAGTAAAATTACTTCCAATTTTCTCCATAAAATATATTTGGACAGTTAACCTTAATTTTTTTTAATCATGTCACAATATCAAAATTTACTTTTGCTTAGATGTATCTCAACTTTTCAATTATTAAATTAAATAATGCATTATAGTGCGAAGTGAAATTTTGAACTTGTTATGGTATTTTTGTATATTTAATTTTTTTGAAAATGAATAAATTAAACTAACAGTAATATTCGCTTCATAATAAAATAAATGATGAGCGATTTTTTAAAGAGATAGAAATATAATATTCTTTTTACACATTGGTTTCGCAAACGACATTCATATAAACATTATTTTTGTTACTTCACTTTTTTAACCTCTTTAATCGCCCATGAGTTCTTCGCCATTTTAAAGATTCGTTGTGGGGAAACGGATGTTAATTTTTTTTTGCTACACCGATTTCGGTTGGCCGATTGCATCCAACATCAAGATATTTTATAAACTGTCCCGTATGCAAAATATTTCATTGAAACTCAAAGAATCCAACTTGTCAAACAAACATGGCTTTACTTGAGACGTTTTTAGTGACGTTATAACCCTCCAATTTTTTTGATGCAACATACTGAAAGGCGTTTGAAGCGAAAATTTGACGAAGGTCTTTTTGAAAAATCAATATGTGGTAAGATTAATATAATTAAACCTTTACGTAACTCGCGGGTCGTATTCCAGAACGTGTCCATATTTCAGTAAGGAACCAAATCGGCAAACATTTTAATAAACAGTGACCTGCGCGAGACTAGAAACTCGTTTCAACGCATTTTAGCAGACGTTTCGCTACTATCAATACAATTGTTACGAAAAAAATACTAGAGCAGCACCATCGCACAAAAATTAAACGGCGTTTCTAATTTTTGAAGTACTTGTAATGTTGCGATTATTTATTTTTATCACCATTGAAGTGTACAAAAATATTCCAGGATATTTTCACTATCACGATGTTTCATTTGGCACACCAACACGCTTGGTACGTCCCCTGATGATCACAAAAATGACTATATAAATGTTAATGGTGCCAGACGCGGATCCGCTATATGGACGAAAACAACGAAAAAGTGAGCTCTACCCATGCGCGGAATTTGGGTAGCAAATAGGCAAATGATAGGGCACCAAGATCCGTTACTTAAAAATAAGCGACTGGGCGTGTCCTATCTTGCACTAATAATGCGGTTAGGGCACAGGTGTAGCATATTAAAAACCTAAACCCTATTTTTGTGATTTTCAATAACGGTCTTATTGTCTCAGGTTAAGACTACCAAGATTTTAATCAGTTTTAATGAATTTTTGCTTTCGCCTATTTTATTTCCTTCAATAAATGTATTTTAAAGTGTACTTATAAGTCACATAGCTTCATTAATAATCGGTTTGGGCGCTTGGATTTTGTTTTGAAACTGTAAGTTTATTGTGCCCGCATATAAAATTATGTCTCGGGTTTTAGTGTATAAATTAGTACAGAGGACATTCAGTGATCAGAAATATTCGCGGATTCGTTTCGCGACAGGTGAAATTGCAAACACTTGTACCTGCTTGCGGCATCTACGATCGGCCCTGTGTTGGTACAATGGGAAGGGCTATAGGTAGGGACCGGAAAAATTCGCGGGTTCAATGACCTGCAGGATGAACTCCATAGTTCTACGTACACTCGGTCAAATGTCACCCACTCATTGGCTGCTGTCTTGTGAGACGTCCCAACGTAGCAGTCTGTGATTCGATAAAGCTTTGGTCGGGCGTTCCTTATTGGCCCAGAGTCATCAAGGTGAGTTGTGAGCCAATGGCAGAGGCAGCACTGAGGTATAACAATTTTTATTTTAGCCTATCGCGAAATGAATTCGCGAATTTTTCCGGTCTCTAGCTATAGGCACTATCTCAGAAAACCCCCTCCCCCCCTCCTTTTCCCTTTCCTCACACACACACATACTTATAACATAATCCCTCAGATATTAAAAAATCCAGAGAGAATAACAATCTACCCTAGGTGTCAAATGACCTTCGGATTCAGTTGAATTTAAAGGTCTTAAGATAATTGTTTGTCATTTCTGTATGTAAGTTGCCTTTTTTATTGTAATTTGTTCTTAAATTTCCGATGAACCCAAATTTTTAATTGTGACTTTCTAAGACGTCAGAAATGTGCTTAAATAGCTTTTTAATGTGGTTAAAAATTTTAACTCCGTTTTTTTATTGGGAGTTATTCTATATTTCCCATCAAACCCTTAGGTTATCAATCCCTCTCAGAATTCCAAGCTGTTCGCCACTGGATTAGCCCACAGTTCATGCTGATATTATATGCCTGCGCCAATAGAAAACCTGCGAGCTAAGGAAGTGTCAAATTGTGATCAGCCATTTTCGAGACACTCATGAAGTTATCAACCAATGAATAAAATACATCGCCAAATTTGCAAGAGGGACATGGGAGTTTGTCTTACGGGTCAATGAACCCTCGAAATTTTTCAGTGCCTATCGTTATCTTAACGACGGACGGCTAGATTGCGACGAAAATGTAGAAATGGGAGATTTGAAATTATTTTATCTGCCACATTTCTATTTGTCTAAGCTATCATTGGCCGCAACACAAAAAAAAAATAATTGCAGATATGGTGCTGAACGTAGCCTGTAAGATGACAACCAACAAATAAATATCTAGCTTAGAAAGGCTATTTGTGGAATTGTGTATGAAATATATGTGGCCTTCCGTTTCGATGTGTGATTAATCAATCAAGTCGACTATAAGTCATTTCACGCAAAAAGCAATTTGGTGTAGATCCTGCGAAAGTGTTGTATAGTGTATTTATGCTTCGAAAGGCGTAATGTTAACAGCTTTTCGACTTGTTTATTAATATTATTAACGTTTTAACTGTGAACTTTTGTGAATTTATTAAATTCCTGTCACACTCGCGCAATCGCGCGCGTCTGATGTGTCAAGAGCTGACGTTGCAGATGCGTGCATGTCATTTGATTGGTTCATGTGACCTGTGACGTGAGGTGCTGATGGTACGGTTGTGTGGAGCGGCTACGTCTGACCGGAGCTGGCGAATTGATAATCAGACAGCACCAGCTTCATATGACGTCATTAACAATATTACGTAAGATAGCGCGAAAAATATATTTTCCTTACAAAAAATTTAATTTTAGGTTTTTATAATTTCGTCTTAGGCGTCACTTTATTGTATTAGTTTTCCGTTAAGTTAAGAAGTACTCAAAAACGTAAATACATGCATTAAAAGTTGGCAGGCATAAAAATAACATATTTGGTCCAAATATATATATGAAACTCTCAATTAGTTAAATTTTCAAGAAATACATAGCATATCAATTATAGAACACTTAAACTAATCTCTATTTTATATAAAGCTCTCAAGTAAAGCCAAGATAAATATGTATAATAATCTACAGTGCTGCTGCTCTCTATGTATTGTTATGTGAAACATACGCAAGAGACAGATCAATTATTGTGGCTCGCTGCTAAATAAAACGCATCAGATATCATGGGCGAACAACACGGTCAGACAGATCAAACAGATGCCAACGTGGGAGAGGTTTTTACACTAAGAAAATATAGCAGAAAAATTAAAATAAAACAGTTAAGTAATATGTTTACGAGGGAGCAGTTACGTAACTTATTTACCAACAACAGAATTATCTGTATTTTATCCAAAACATTATGAACCGTAGGTCATGTGTTACAGGAACAGTCCAATGGTACTAACAATCCATGAAATGACTTCCTATATCACATTTTATATGAGTTTATACAACCGTACTTTTTCTTAGTGCTGTTTTAACTTAAGCACGGAAAACTCATTACCGGTATGTGGAGAAACGGAACACTTAATTTATGCAAGCGTATCGCAAATTAAGTTTTCTACCTGTTTGTAAAATAAATGCCATGTTATAAAAATGCTTAGAATATTTAGTTAATGCCACTCCTTTCAGGAAAATACGTACAAACAAGTCAAAATGTTCGCTTATTTATTTTTGCAGTTCAGTCCGTACGAAGAAAACCCAGTTGAAATTTACTCCGCGAAGGCTGTTTATAGAAGTCATGCATTCGGCAAGCCACAGAACGCTGCAATGCTGAGTGGCTGGCGTTATAAAAGGTAAGAAAACAAGTCGCACAGATTATTAAAAAAAAAATCAAGGTGTAAATTTTTTTATTTCCCTTAAAATACCTTTATTAAATTAAGCTAAAATAAAGATTTCGAGCTGTTTTTCCAGCTTGAAGTAATATAGAACGTGATATAAGTTGTATGTCCTAATGAAAATGAAAATAATTAACTTCCAAAATAGTACATGACTATTGAATATTGAATTAAAATTCAAATATGTAACCATATTCTTGTAGAACATTTCAGTAGATTCCTTTTAAAAAAAAAAACATATTGTTTTCACACGGCATTAGTTCTACGGTCTCACAAACACATAGTTATGAATATCGCGGTACAAGTTCACTAATATTTTCCCGAATACACAAAAAACGTGTGAAGCGTTTAGAAAAAAAATATTAAATGAAATATTTAGCAGTACAGGCAGTGAGATTAATGCCCATCTTGGCTGTAAGTCGAGGTTATGTTTGCCTATAACAAAACATATTTTATTCTAATACAAATTTTAATTTAAGGCCCCGGTGGTTGAAAGGTCGGACCAAACGTCCCCTGACGGCTTCAAACCTAGGAATTTCGCAAGAGGTGGAAACGTGACGGACGTTGCCGTGGGCTTGTGAAATTTATCGGGTTGTTCACATTGTTTCCGCCAAAGCTCAGTCCTTGTCTCATCACCGACTCATCGTCTCTAAAAACATAATTATCGACTACATATTAAGGACCCACTCAGTCAGGAACGTATCTGTGTTAGTGAGATGGCATGATAAGTGCGACTCTCGCTGGTGCTTCTAGCGCGGTGCCACCTCTAAAACCCAAGGGCTGTGAGGCGCGCAATCTTCTCGTCGTGCATAGGGAAACCATGAGATTCGAGCGGTAACCATTACATTACATGGCAAGGAGATGAAGATAAGTATAACACAAGTCCTCTGTTCCTTTCAAGAATATGTATTAAAAACACGCGTTTCAGCCCTTTCCACTTTCCTAAAGATACAGTTTAATTACTAAATATGGTAAAAAGAACTAACCACAAGCCCTCGGAGCTTTTTTAGTTGCGTTTCGTTAGCATAAACCACTATTATATCTTCAGAAGTTTTTAAATTGCGTGGTTCCCTTTGAAGTTCTGCACAACGTATGTGTGCCCGGGTAGGGCACCTTAAGTGCTAAATCAATAATCGAGAATGTTAACATCGATACCAGTTAGATAGTAACGAATCCCCTTTGAAACAATTAGAAAATATTAGCATATGTTCTCTTTTTAAGATAAAATTAGACACACTTCAAATATTTATCACAATCTGTGGTTCTTTTCGTTGACGATTTCAATTAGCATTTTTTTTTGCAAACCATTCTTATGCACTGGGTAATCTTTGTACTTAAATCTTTATATCTAATGTTTTGTTTGTAAATCTTTAGTCGTTTTTATTTACAAATTTTGATATGTATAACGAACGCATAATATTATTATATTAATAAACTTAGCATGTTACAAACGTCGCTATATTTATTGCCATTTATTTTTTCCGAAACTTTCTTTAGTGTTTAGTGTGTGTTAAAACTTTGTAAAATTGTCTGTGTTTCGTTGTTGGCTGGGTTTATTTCAAGCACATGTCTACTATCAGCCCACCAATCACAGCCGTCCAGTGCGGAAGCAAACGCGTCCTGGACGGTCCGACCAAATAGGGCAATGACTTTCTGGCAGACGTTCGCCAATAAAAGATCGCTGTAGCAGACATACCTCATTGCAGTCTAAAGAGTGATCTGATTTTTTCTTGTAAAAGTATAGGCCTCTAGCTATATTATATATATATATTAATACATGGCACATGTCCATGTAAATTAATCAAGCAACAGTCAAATAGTTCTTGAAATGGGTCCAGTATTTCTTGAGTGTAACCATTACAAACAAAAACTTACCGTCTCTTTGAAATATTATCACTCATATCCATTGTTTAAAACTAAAACTAAAATATTTTTGTCCTCTTTGTAACATAATTTAATAGATTAAGTACATATTGAATACAATGTTCTATAGGCCTACTTCACTGTTTTGAATTGAATAGCTCTGATTGTGAACCTGAAGTATTATTTGAAATTCGATCTTATCTTACCTTCTTCGGGTAACGAAAATTTCCAAATTTCCGGTATGGTGCTCAAACTCTGGAAACATGTCGTTTTACATTCATACATAACAAATAGATTATGTTTGAGCATTTAAACATTTCTTTTTCATTTAGTTTCGATAGGTTTTAATGCCATCCCTGTAGGTTTAGGCTAATGATCGCCTTACTTTCCTGTGAACATAAGCTATTGCCTGCAGGAAGCATGGCTTCGAACCCGATCGCTGGAGGAAAATTCCTTAGCCTTTCTCAGCAGCCTCGCTACAAAAAAGAGATAGGAAAAGAACGACGCCATTCCAATATGATTTCAAACGTTTTTCTGTCATAAAAGTTTTTATCGCTAAAAATTGAAGAGGCTTATGTTCATGAGAGATTTACAAAGCTAATAACCTAGTGTCCATTTGTAATATTATTTAAATTATTTTTACTCCCGAAACTTCATTAATAACTTCACATAAATTTTTTCACGTTAAAATTCTGAAAAATTCAGGTTACAAATTATCGAGGTATCTTCGTAAATTTACCGTTATCTTCGTAAATATACGGGTACTTTAAACATAAATCCATGAAAATAATCTTGTTATTCTGGCAAAACATTCGAAAAATTCTTAGACTCCTGCAAAAACGTTTTTATTTCTACTACGCGAGTGTTTACTTGAAAAACAGAACTCGGAAGACAGAATACGGTGTAGTTTCTATGAAAAATCAGTTATTTAATATAACGAAGAACTTTTCGTTTATTTGAGGTGAATACTTAATTGAAAATTCCATAAATTTACTGTAATTTCTAAGTGTGTAGTCATTATTAACTTCATAAATTCCCCAAAATTATTTTGAATGTTTTAACAAAGCTAAATCTATTCAAATGAAACAATAAACTTATTTAGGTTTCTATCCATTCCTATTAAGTAAACGTGAGTGATCTCAGGTGCTGACAGCAGAAAGTTGAAGGAAGTCCATGGAGAGATTCAATCTCAGCGATGCGAGTGAACTCACGTAATCAACAGGTGGGAAAACTGGCGAGGAAAAAGAGAGGTAGAGATATGTCACATGTTCTGTGTTAAATTTGTCAGCTGTTTTGGGTTCAGTTTTAATTGTCACGGTTCAGTTTTAATCGTCACAGCCTCAACAGCTGTTTCACGATCTGTAAAAGCATATTAAGATACAAGCTTGCAAGCTTGATTCAAGTTTTTAAATCTATACTATTCTCCACGCATCCACATTGAAACAAGCGAGCATAAGCTTAAGTCAAGCTAACATAAGCTTAAATTAAGTTTGCAGTTACAAGTTAACTTTTCTAGCCTCATTCTGGCTTATTTAAAGCATTTGAATGCAAGTTTTTGAGTCATAATTATCAAACTTGAACATAAACTAAACTTGAGTCAAGCTCACACAACGAGTCTAATTCGAGTCACTCTGCAAGTTTACAGCAGGCCAAAATACTACTTAATTATTAAACACTAAAAAAAATAATGAAAACGTGTTGTTACATAAAGGTTTATACCAAAGAAGTGATTAAAGCCATTGTGCTACGAAGAAATGATTTGTGCAGGCTTTGATAAAAATCTTTATTTGCTGTCGCAGCCTGTACACAAACAGTTATTGAAGTTTCACCTAAATAAATAATATTTTGATTCTTCACTAACAGTTCTGCAATGTTTAGTTTATGTGCAGTTAATTTACTGAAGTAATTCAACATTTAAAACAGTTGGATCAGTCTAGCCACTCGGTAAGAAAATTTCCATAAAGAACGTTTTACAACCAAAACCTAAAACTTAAATAAAATCAAGTTAGCGGGATACTAAAAATTTCTATACCATACTATGTCACAACTCGATAGATCGGAGTGAAATGATTCATGCTGTGAAGTTTCACGAAAGCTTCCGCAAAACACTGCTTGAGTTTTCGATTTGCAGCCCGCACGCGACATACTTGAAACTTCTTGTTTACGCTTCCCGCAGTTGTGATAAAAGACAGCAGGCCAATGTCCGGTCTTGTTTTGTAAACTAGTTTCCATTTTTCAATCTCTTAGTTCTGTGGAACTAAGCAAAAAAGTTTTGTCGGCAGATGTTTTTTTAACGGCATGTTTTTACGTCAGCCTTTGAACCCATCGAGTATAAATAATCTGTTATGAAACATAAATAATTAACTCGAAATAAAACGAAACAAGCAAAATGATGGGTTACCCGAGGTTAAATTTCTTTCTTTTTTCCCCTTACGAACTTTGCCAGTATATCAGACAAAAAAAATACATTTGATAAAAACTGTATAAAAAACCGCCAATTAACCTTTAACAATACTTTTATTTTTCATTTGAAAAATATTGAAAAAGGCGTTTCTAAAATAAAAAACTTAGAAATATTTTGTATGCCTCGTATCGGCTATTAATTTCGAATTTCGAGCTGTAGCAGTTCTAGAGTAAACTATCTTCATGACCGCAGAAAACATTTTATCTTCCCAATTTTGTTCTCAACTTTGTCAATTTCCTCTTAGTGGTGACTGATGACAAGTGTGTATCCAGAGAGCGTTCCGTCCCTTCTCAATGAAATATTTACGAAAAGACATCTAATATTGAAAAGTAAAGCGATAAGTCAAACGGGGTACAATTATTTACATTAACAAAACACTTATTTATTTACGTAACTATATATCACTTCTCATTTATGTACTGTGTATATTTGCACGCCTTTTAAACGGATAGAAAATATTTTATTTACATGCAGTGACCAGCATACCTCACAAAAAATTAAATGAGTTCAAACCTTCGGACTTGTAAAATAGGTAAGTGCCATTTGGCAATGCTAGCACTGACGCAGGATTGCGAACTAGATATATTTTTGCATGCCAAAATATTTTAATGTAAAGTTTAATATATATATACACATATATATATGTTTGGTGCAGGGGCTTGTTTTACTCCGGTATCTAGTTTGTTAGTGAAGCGGGATGATAAGTGCGACGCTCGCTGGTGCTTCAGCGCGGTATCGCCTCTAAGCGCAAGGTTTGAAATGGAGCGCAGTATTCTGGTCGTGCATAAGGGCTACTGTGAGATTTGAGCGGTAACAATATAACATGGTGGAGAAATGAAGGAAAAGTTGTAATGCAAGTCCCTTGATTGCATTTAATAATCAGTACCAGGAGTTAAGTACCTAAGAAATGATTCTGAAAAACTGGTTTTGCACTCTACTTTACACTATCCCTAAAATATGTTCGTTATGCTTACTACAAGACCAAGGAGCTTTGAACCATTAAATATTCAGTCCCTGACTGTAGACTTGACTAAGAACATTTAATGAAAAAGACACACTTTTGGACAAACATTCAACTTGGTAGGATATGATCACTAGGATACATTCGCTAAAATACGAAAGGAAACGGTAGGATCTAGCTCAACCTGGCTACAATGTCTCCATCCGCATTTGGCTCCAAATGATTTCTGTTACAATGTTGCACGAACTCGTCACGATTGCTGGAAAGACATTATTACTGTCCATTTTGTTAGTCATTAAATACGATTTTTACATTTTTAAGTTACCACGAGTACCCAGCGTTAACTAGAAATTAGATTACACTAAATAAAAAAACTTTTTTTTATCCACAATATAAATTTGTTTTCACTTTTAAACACATTCAAACAAAACAAGTTATTATTGTACGTACCATTGTTTTGTATTGGATTAATTTTCATCACTTTTGCGAGGTAAGTAGAATATTTCCATGTAGTGAAATAAATTTCTTGGGCTGCTACCATCTTAAATTCATTAAAAATGTCATCCCCTACTGACCGTCATAAGCCTGATCAGAATAATTTATTTTAATGAGTCATTTCCATCATTTTAGTCTCAGCACTTTATCACAGTCTTCGATCTTGTGAGCTTCAAGTTCTTTATCATAGTATTCCTTCTTGTGGTGCTTCAGGTGCTTTATCGCAGTCATTGACCTTTTTCAGCTTCAGGCGGTTCTACAGTGTTCTCAATTTCATGGAGGCGACTAGAACGTGTTTTAAATGTTTTTTTTTTTAATTTCCCATAAAGATGCTACTTTCTTCGTTAACTTTTAGTTCCAAATAATTAATAAGACCTGGGATAGTACTGTTAGATTCAACAAATTCACATTTCTCGTGATAAATATATTCATCTAATATTATGCTTTCATTTAACTTCCTTGATTTTATAGACACACACTTCTTATCATTAATCAGCCTTGTTTTACAGATAGAGGGCTTTGCTAGACCTCAAGGAGGATGAGAATCATTTTACAAGTAAGTGTTTCTCAGTTGTACTTAACATAGTTATCGAATGAAAAATGGATATTTTCATTCAAGTACTACCCGATTAAAATGTGTTATTTATTATTTCGTGTCAGGAATTCACAAAACATATGGATATCTCTCAATGTATTCCAATCCCAATATAAAAAACTCAATGAAAGATATATGACTCAAGAAAAACTGGAAGCACATTATATAAAATCAATGTTTTAACTCAGAACCATACCCCTATACGAATATCGACGTTTATTTGACTAATGGTCACACCCAAGTCACATATTTTAAACATTAATTCGCATATTTCAAACACTAATCCACAAAATCCGCATATTTAAAGACCAAAATCAGAAGTAAAATCATATGGTTTTCATCGATTCTTTTATGAAGGCACCAGTATTCTGTTTCTCAAACAATGGTATCTGACGAAGTGGAGTAGGAAACTTGATGTTAGTGAAGTTTAAATTCCTCTGTAAAGCATGGTAGTGTTGATTAACAAGCTCAGATGCTCACCCTATTTAAACTTGACCAGGATAGCACACATAAAACGTAAGTGCTCATCCAAGTTTTTACAGATTGACTACCGCATATTTTTGTTTGGTGCAAGTAGATAGTTATATGTAGGCGCTAGCTCGAAGTGGATCAAGTTTGTTAATGTGTAGATGTAGCCACTTAACACCAGACAAAGACCATCCAGACCCCTTCCACAATTAGTATTCTTCATCTATACATATCTTAAAGATGTATTCAGTAATAACATTCTCTACCTCACGAACTGCAAAGAGTAGAACAAACATTGCTTTAAAGGAACTCTTGTCTTCACTTGTATCCACTGGCTTTTCATAGTTCAACGAAAGCACGTTGTTAAACTTGGGCGGACCACCATTCTCTCCAATCTCCTCTACAAGTTGGCTTATTAGTTTAGCCTTAATTGAATCCAAGTACATACATAAGTCCTCGGCAGAAATGGTGTTATTTTCTGCCACATAAATCTTCAATTTTCCACGGAACCACACCTCGGCAATGATGAAGCTGTGGACATTGACCAAACCTGCTCCGGTACCCACCTTTGTTATTTCATTACAATTAGGTTCTTTTGATGCTGTTTCAAGTAAATTTACTTAATTTCATTTATTCAATTACATTTGGGTACAAATCATTTCATTTGTATTGTATCAAGTCATTTTGTTTGGTAAACAAGGTTTCGATTCATTTTGGTTTATGTGGTTGTATTTCATTTTCATTTGTATCGTTGCAGATTATTTCGGTTATTTCACATTAAGATGTACAGTTAGGTAACATATACACACATTTCATTTCTTTCCTTTGATTTATTTTGTTACATTTTATAAGCATTTAATAATTGAAATTTAATTCACTTAAAATACTTTTATTTCATTAGAATTGGTGCTTGGCTTAGGTATAACCGCAAACTGAGCGTCGCCAATCTCTGCTTCTTGGTCGATGGTGGAGCAGGTTCTTTGCACATTTTGGTATAAACTTTCAACTTGCCAACCCTATCGAACTCTTTAAGCACAGTTTTCACATGAATGCACTTCATGGCTAGGGTTGAGACCGCAAGCCATCTTCTCATGATGTCTGGCATCAGTAGCATAGGCAAAGTTCTTGTAGCAGAAGTAACACTGGGTGGTTGAAATCGTGAGGACAGCACCAGTACATGTTTTAAGATGTTGAGCATCTTATCGCTGCGAGCAATCATCCTGCTACAGCTGGAGGTCATGCTAAAGGTTGTCAGCGCACTGATGTTCATGCCGGTAGCAGTTCTTATCTGCTCTAAAGGTATCAAGGCATAAATGACATTTCTGCATAGTTGATGCCATCACAACAATATGTAGTCTGCTTTCAATGTACGGAACACACAAAGGAAGTTCTGGTGTTACAAAATTCTATCGTATTGTAATGTTGTAAATTCTAATGTTATGAAATGAAAGTACAAAAAAAAATTTATTCCTGTACTGTTTGAAACTTTTCAATGATTACGGGGCTGGGATGCTCGTTGAGGGTGCTTAAAATTATATTAGGAAGCTGGGGACGTGTGGCGACAGGTCTAAATGACGCACCTATTTCGGCTGGGATGTGTCAGTGTGAGGGAGAGGGGGTAGTTCTGCTGACATCAAAGGTCGTGCGTCAGTATTGCGTGTGCTTGGCATGCATGCACAGGACTGGAATAGAAATGATAGATGGATGGGGACATTTGAACCATTGCACCCATAGGACGTATCATTCGTAGTTATCTACAGAGTTAGTAAGATGTGTCGTACAAGTTATAAGGAGATTTTTGAGGAGTGTTATGCGAACTGGGAGGAGGCTAGCGACCAGAAAAAGACTCTTGCGATGGACGCAGAGTCCAGGGAAGATATTGCAGATGTACCTGTAAACACCTTTACCCTGACTGAGGAGGTTATTGCTACTATGGTGGGAAGGATATTAGGCACGTATCCCGAACTATCGACTTTGGAGCTATGTGCGCGAATAGTTGTGTGTACAGAGTATTTGATGGCTAGTATGGAAACTACTGCGGAGCGGGCTATTGTAACGGGGATAGGTAACATCCTCTAAATGGTATTGTGTTAGCGAGGGGAGAAGATGGTGTGAAGATGTGGGCGTGAATTTTTAAATTAAATAGTTTTAAATATTTTTTTAATATTTTATTTCTATATAATTCTTGTCACAAATTTAAGATAATACGATTTTCATGTGATATGAAGTGCATCTATCAGAGGCGGTAGGTAATGTTTGAGGTGAGTGTTGTAACTGCATCATATAAACTATAGCGATCAGACATCAATTTGAAACCTAAAATGTTGTGTCAGATATGGTCTCTCGTGAAGAGGGAGCACATATAATATTATACAAATGTTAATCGTCATATTTATTTGTATCGTAAATTTATCGTGTACAATTAAGGCCACGTGTGTTTTTTTTTCTTTCATTAAAAATTCTAGTAAAATGGATATATACACAAACAAAAAAAAAGCTGCTTCCATGCAGCTAATTTAAACACTAGTATGCAAACCTTTTCCTGCTTAGAAAAGTGAAATATAAATTTATATACGCAAACATTAAAATATCTGCTTCCATGAGACATTTGAAAAGGAATACGCAAACATGATCGTGCTTAGAAGAGATACTTACTTGTGGGTTAGGATTGTGAAAAAATTCAGATCCTGTGACGACTATGATGGAGTAAATAAAATAATGTGTTGGAAGAAAGGTTATTGAGTATTTTTACTATGACCGTCGCATCCGCAACGAAGAGACGATTAATTTGATATATTAAAACAATTATCTCAGACAATGCATATAAAAATTACATATTATGTCTTTAAGGTGGTCACAGCCACGTTCAGAAACAAAATGACTATGGATTTGTGGATTTTTTGGTCTATAAGTTTATAACAACATTCAATGGTGATATCTATCAGATTAAATCAAGATGGTGGACTCTACTTAACAAGATAGCTGCTTCCAGAAGACAATGTGTGTATAATTTTATTGTTTATTTATTTTTTATTTTGATGACAAATATTTTTTCAATATTGTGGTTGTAACGAAAAGTACAACATACATGAGTGGGTTGTTCGATATTTATGTCATCATAACGAAAAGTGCAACTCACAGGAATGGGGCGTTCGATTTTAATGCGACGTAACAAAAAGTGAAACGCACAGCAGTGGGGTGTTCGTTGATGAAATCATGTTTTTTTTTTCGATTATAATTTTATTGATAATTTTTTATATAATTATTAATTCCCCAAATGATATAGCATTGTTATAATGGATTTTCAACATGCTGGATGTGATGTCATAATTCAAATTGGCGTAATGTTCTAGAAAACAAAATGACAGAATCCAAGATGGCTGCCAGAAGTGGTGTAAACAAAGAAGCCTGCCGGAAGTGACGTAATTACAGATGGCTGCCGTGTTTCCCCGAATCCCAAGCCTTCAGCCGGTGTCCGCAAACATACTATACTTATCTACTATAGATATATTCCAACAGCAACAGCCTGGACCAGCCATTATTCCAAACATATATTCTCTACTTAAATGAGGCTGTTGAAGAATAACACTATGGAAAAACCATTGAAAATCATTATTTTACTTGTTCCAATTTAATTATATTATTTACATATTCAAATGTTATATAAAAATTTCAATTTCTTGTCAAAAATTAACCTATACTAGCTATAGAAAAAATTGAATGTTTTTTGTACACTTTCTCTACTTCGAATTCCTTTGCCACTCTTTTCCTTGCCCTGTGACGTAAGTTCTACTAGTATGAGGCCTCAGCCGTAATGCGGGGATCAGATGTTCGGTGGCACTTGGCTATCAAGTTCCATCACCTTCTCTCTCTGATCTGTCGGCCTCTTTCTCATACGAGGTCACAATCGTGACGCCTGGTGTTGTTTAACGTTCTCGGAATTCGCGCAGCTTTTCAACTTGATCTCGTCCGACAGGTTCGTCAAGGTATTTATTTCCTCCCATTAATTTTATTTTCAAGCCATAGGCTACCGTTGGGAACTCTGGAGCACGCAGTGATACCAAAGCTCCGGCTACACACAGCCATTTCCAGATATAACACGAGTGGGAAGTGCGTCTCAATCAATAGCAGAAAATTTTGTTAACCTTCCGAATAGCAGATTTTCGTAAAAGGACGAGTCACTTTTCCTTTCAGACATCCTTTTGAGGGACTTTTGGTTGTTCCCTGTAGCAGGTATGTGACGATAGTCTGTATTTACACTATACAGCAGCCGTTGAAAATTATTTCTCTCTATTTATAAATGGGGATTGATTGACTTCATGAGCTCGAAGTAAATGATTCATGGAAATAGGTTGCGAATAATCTGTAAATGCACATTTATAACTGCCAAAAAAACTTTTTTTAAAAGAAAAGATTGTATTATTATAATATTTATTTTCTTTTTTCGGTTATTTACACTAAAACAAGTAGTTTTTCATGCAATTAACACTTACGAATGTAAGTTTGTCAGTGACTGCTATTAATCTATTCAAGCTACGTGGGGCATTTTAACTATATTATGCACATAATGAAAAATAAATAGCCTATTGATAGTTGATATATTGAAATTTTTTTCTAAGTGTAGTCGGGTGTGCGTATTATATACACACACGTGTGTATGTATACATATATATATATATATATATATATATATAAGTTGAAGTATGTACGTGTTTTGCCCGGGCTAAGCCACTGACAGCTAATTTAGGAAAGCCTCATCCTCAGTTAATGGCTATGTAACATAAGGAACATCATTTCCATGTTTCAAGTCTGTAGGAAATGTACTTTAAAAACGGGAATTTTGGATCTTGATCGTCCCATTAAAATTATTAAAACTTTTTTTTAAATAAAAACGTGAAATTTTGTTTATAAATGCCCCCGAAACACCGTTTGGGAGTTGATTTTCGTAAAATACCTTCTTAACGGATGTCTATACAGCTAAATGAATACTCATGATGACAAATGTGAAGCCTGTAAGTCGTATAGTTCCGGAGAATTCGTTGGTATGTGAGTCAGTGAGTGGTATTTGTCTCCCCCGTTCATCCGTTTAGAAGATGAATTTTCGAAAATAATGAAACACGTGTTATTTTATTTTGAAGAGTTTATTTACAAAAAATTTCATCATCGTAACTAAATAAAAGGTTTCTCATACAAACTGTATTTTCACTACTTTAGGGATGGAATTTAAAAAAAAAATACCTCCTTAGTGCATCTCTGTGGTACTCTAGGAATATTTCCTCCAACTTTCATAACTCCAGGTGTGCCGGTTTAAGCTGCGCGTTGTCTCTCAGTCAGTCAGTCAGTCAGTCAGTCACGATACTGGTTTACAGGTATAGAAGATTTATGAGCACTGGCAACCTCATTAATTTGTTGACAGACACCGTTGAGAGAACAGCATTTACGTAGACCATTGGCAGCACTCATAAGCACTGCCCAAATTCGGGACACGGACTACAGCAGTGCTCTCGGGAAGTGTGTGTGTCGAGTGTAGCCTTCGTGTTTCGCGGTGTCTCGTGAGGTCTCATTACTCTTAGTGGGAAAGTGGGGGAGGGGCACTTCTCCTCCGGCGCAATTAGCACGGGAAGGAGCGAGGATGGTAATTAGCCCGTGCCGGAGACATCGAGGGTGATGACGTCACAGTCGAAAGACGGGTGCATACGGTTCTGGGTACACTCCTGCGCGGGTACAGTCCGGTGCAGAAATGCTGGCGTTGGTTGACGTTTTGCCGGCCCGTAAGGGGGGGGGGGGATTTATGTGCTTGGCCACATTAGAATTAGACTTCACACCTCCGTAATCAAATTGATAGATGAATTAAAATATGCAATAATGTATTAATATAAAAAATAAACTATAAAGAACCCAATGGATGTTGTTCACAATGGCAACGAAAACCAAGCAAATGTTCCGAACAGTCTGACTCTTTACTTTATTCTCCTACCCCCTCTACGCCATGAGCTGTCCACTTCTGAACGGTTGCACTATTTGTCACTCACTGGAAATAATGCAGTCCAAAATGTAGTAGACAAACAGATAGCGCGGTCTCCGTGAAATATTCTCTGATGATATTCAGCTCATTGCTCTACTCTCGGAAAATACGCAAATTTATTTGGCCGCAATCTAGGTTATAAACTTTTACAATTTTTATTGGAGCACTGGCTTACAAATAATAGCAGATACCCAGTCGCAAAGTAAATATTTTAAGTAATTATAAGGATCAGTGTTTATTCTACAGTTCTATTCTTTACGTTTCATATATTTCTTACTGTATTGGTGTTTTATACTATTATCATTGTTAAAACAAGTGGTTAATATTTATTATAGCCTTTTAAAATATGACAATTTGTAAACTATCCTAAATAAATTAATATATAAAATAACTGGAACTATTTATTAATTTTAACCATTAATTTTGTCTATTAAAGAGAACAATAAATTCGTCACAGAGATAGTTAAATAAACAGATGACTTAAAAAATTTAAACTAATATCGCATGAATCCGTGTTCACTCATTATTTTGTTGCGTAAGATTATTTTATTTTAAGTCTTTTAAGGGTTCTTTCATAAAGAATTTCCTGTTAAAAAATATTGAAACTTAATTCAAATTATTGAGTAGATCCTTAAAATGTTGAAAAGAGACTGAATTTTGCAGATAGTTGTGCTAAAGTTCTCACTCAATATGTTTATTTAATTTCTAAAAAAAGTGCATTAATTTCAAAAGCTCGAGCACTTCGTTAGGTGAGTGTCGCCGTTACTCGTAGCAAAACAAGAGATATTTCAATTCCAAGTATACTGAGTGTCATGTAGCTTGTCTCCAATTTGACGGTTCTCAAAAGGGAGCATAGTGATTGTAAAAAAAAAAAACCTTCATGTATTGCTCTGCAACTGACAATTTGAGGAATGGTTACCACTGGTACTTGATTTTGAGAACCTTTAAATTTAGGACAAGTTACATGGCGCAGGGGCTTTTAACATAAACATTATGCTTCGTAGCTATACAGTGGGTCGTAAACTGCACGCCCTGTGTACATTTATAGAGGTCATAAACCAGTTAAATGTGCCTGCCTGCCTGCCACTTCTCTTCTCATCCTTTTCCGAAATATTTTGTTCAGCCTAACAGAACTTGCCGCAGGACATTTATATTATTTTTAACAAAAATTATAAAAAGGCCACAAATGTAATATTTTTAATGCATTTTCCAATGTGCAGTACTTCAAACACGGTAGGATCCTCGGAGTTCACTCAATTAGTAGAGGTCGCGTTTTCGATACCAAACACGCCTTCACTTCAGATTTATTAGCACCGATTCGGTTTTTACACAAATGGATCGGAGCCACCTGTATTCTTTGAGGCTATGTCTCTTCAAGGTGTGTGCATATCTTTGCCACGTAATATCCTACATTCAGTTTAACATACTCCGTATACATGCCCCCTCCATTTACCTCTTTTTCTATTTCTAACCATTCTGACGTTACATTTATCGAAACTAATGTAGACATATAAGTTTGAAAATGAAAGTTTTATAGTTGATTTCAATATTTCAGAGTATTAATTTTTATGTCTTTTAATTTTTTTTTACAAAACTGCTCCTTTTCACTTTCAGGTGACTAAGTGGTCGTTAATTTAATAAGCTGCAAATGTAAACTGATGACACTTTTAACTTGGCAATATTTCCAATTATATTTTTCTTATCTTAAGGCGTAGAAAAACCTAACGAAAGTTAAACAACAATGTTTTAATTAGTCTTGTAACGAAATTTCACAATTATTTCGATTAACCCCCACCTATAATGCACTTGGAAATTATTCTTATTAGCTTGGAATTCATACCTGTGTAAAGACGCGAATAACAACATAGCAGGAAAATTTTAAAGCATACGTCACTATTCAGATAAATTTGATAGTAAATTGGTTTAAATTGTTCTACTTGAAATAGTTGTTTCGTAGAGTTCATCGTATATTTATTCACTGCTTGTTGTTTGTAATTTATTGTATGAAATTTATTACTATAAGGCTATTCGAATACACCGAGTGGTTTATTTTCTGGGTAATTACTTTTAATTAGGCGATTTTATTGTAAAATATACTCCATTAGCACTCTTACATTTGTTGTTCGGTCACAGATGTTTTCACCAGATATTAACTACACGTTATTTTAGGGCTGCAAATTGGGCCAGTAATAATAGTTATGAATGCTAGCGTGTTTTTCATTGCTATAAGATCCCATTTAGTAAATATATGTTAAGAAAAATTGAGATGTAGATACATGTACAGAAAAAGCCCTCAAGTAATATTTATGACAAGAAAATAAAATAACAAGCATGACGTGTGAGAACGAATCCTTAACACAGAGTGATAGTGTAGTTCACCTATTTACTAGTCAGTAATAGTTTATTATTAGAATTTCCAGTTAATGTTATTGATTGAATTAAAACACTTGCTTGGATTCAACACACCTGTTTCTGCACAGTATTGCATAGGTAAAGTGCAATATATGGTAATAATTTAATATGGGATTATTTTACGATAGTGTAAAATACAAACTAGGGTATGGAAACAGAACATTTAAATATGTCACAGTTTTCACGAAAGGACGAAAGGACGTGGTAATTCCGTGAATGTGTAGATGTATAGAGATTGGCTCAGACCCACATAAGGTATAAACATGTTTATCATAAATTTTTCGCAAAAAAAGGAAGATAATTGTACAATTCTAGGTCTCTTTGTCATGCGAACATGACGCCCTAATGCGCAGTCACTTTTTGTGTGTTTGTTTATTGAGAAGATTATTGCTGGTACATTCACATAACAGAACTAAGTTTCGAAGAAGGGTATTACAAATGGGTTACATACTCTTATACCAACAAAACAACATGTTCTACCATTAATGTTTTCATAAAAAGAAAAGGTAACGTCCATATCGTCTTCTTAAGGTGTTTTTTTTGACCATTAACCACCTGTCACGTCATAACTGAGCGACGAAGTCCCGCAGTAGATATGGCACTGGCATTTTGAGTATGAAAGCAATCAAGTTGGTCATGAGCCACATGGCAACCCTCCTCTTCACGGTCGGAAACATTATGTCAAGATAGCATATCCTGTCTGCACACACGCCTCTCTGTGGTATGCCTAGAAGTCTTGCAAGTGTTTGTTGACATCACTCCCAAAACGGGCGCGAGAAAGAGCAGTCATACACGCGAAATATAGCAGTGTCAGATAGCCACAGAGTTCACACTGGTCGTCCTGGGTTAGCGTGATTCATTTCCTGGGATATTTGGTGGAATTTTCAGGTCGTTTTCGAAAGCAAAAGCTGCAGCGTAGAGATGAGTAAGTAGTTCCGAGTCCACGATATTTTTCCATATTTGCGTCCAATGCAATGATAGGACCTTGATCTGGATTCTCGGTACGGTTGTTGTTGTTGTTGTTGTTGTTCTTCGATGAAAATAATAGAGGAAACAAGTTGACACATTCGTTCCATCTGAGAATTCTGAAAATGTGGTCCTCAGATGCTCAGCGACTGTCCTGTAGTGCCATGGAAGCCTCCCTATAGCATCCCATGCTTCTGTGTACAGAGCTGATAAATGTCCACCCTTTAAGACATGCTGTATGATGAACTTCTGGATAGAGCTCTAGCTTTCTGCTCGTGTTCAATGATTCCTAGACCTCATTTGACGGCAGGAATCGTTAGTTGTTGAAAATATACCTTTCCAAGTAAACAAACCTACATACTGCCTGATGCGAGCCGCTATTGATGCTGGAATTGGGAACACCTGCACCATGTACCATAACTGTGACAGTGAGTAGGTGTTGATAATGAATATTCTCTGAATAATGTCGAGATTTTGGAATGGGATTCGAGCAGGCTGCCATGTACCTTTTGAGAAACTTTATCCCAATTCTCTTGAATTGTCTACTCTATGTTGCTGTTAAGAATTATCCCAAGAGTTCTTATCGCATCCGTGGGTTGGAAGGGATGCGGTGGAGCGATCACATCGGATTCTGTTTTAAAGTTGAGGATGTGCGTTTTTCAGACAATGCATTTAGCCTGCGTAGCTTGGATATTATATTGTGAACATATGTTATTTCCAACACATTGCACACAATAATTGTGACATTGTCTGCGTAGCTAATGCATGTTAATTGGTTCCCATTATTACTCAGGCCTGAGAGAGTGGCGTTTAACTTCCTGATAATGGGCTCAATTTATATGTTACTAGATAATGCCCGGCATGCGTTGCAATGCCTCAATCAATTTTTTTTTGTAATTTTTTAAACGTATACTAAGCATCTCTCTTTATATCTCTAATTCTCTATCTCTCTATGTATATCTATATAACTCTCTCTATCTTTCTATTTATATCTCTATCTCTCTATATATCTTTCTAGCGGACCCGACAGACATTGTCCTGCCCAAATGTACTTTTTGTGAGATATGGATATGGCGGTAAGTATTTCTACGCTGGACATTTTGTATCTTCTCATTATACATACCCCTCCTCTTGGGCACGCCACTGCCGTTACCAAAAACCTTTCCCATGGTCACGCAGAAGGCAACAACAATGCAAAAGCCCGTTGCCATGGAGGCTAATTATCAACAATGCTTAGTTTTTTTTTCCTTTTAAAGCGTGTTTTTTTTTAGTTTTTCTTAACTCAGAATCGAGATAAAATATCCAATTGTAAATCTAAACCATACTCGAATCCCCGTGAACTCACACACAAATTTTATCAAAATCGCGTACAAACAGACAGACAGAAAAATTACTGTTTTATTATAGTAAGATAGATAGATTATTCTTACATGTTCGCATCCATGCAGTATATGAAAAATCAGCATGCATAGCCCCACACCTATAACTATACGTATCTGCTGCCCGCGACTTTTTCCGCATGGAAATTTGTATTATCTTGCACCATTTAGAAATTTAAACATTATAATATAACAGTTGATACAGTTGTAGTAGTTTTCTTATGTTCACAAATGATAATTTTTCTCACCTCTATTTCAGTCTTTGCAATAAAAATATGTTACTACCTAAATTTTGAGTAAATATGTTTCTACTTTCAAATGTAATGACGGGAAGACACTTCATAAAATGTCTTTGTAAACCACATTTACTGTTTTTTCCGTCTTGAGCTAGAATGTAAAGATTATCTGTATTACTGACCCGCGAGCAAGCTACATACATTTCAGAGAGAGAGAGAGAGTGAGAGAAAGACACCTATTGAATGTCTATCTAACTAATTTTTTTTATGAGAGAATATTTTCATTAAATAAATCATGAAATCATTCAACAATAAAAGCTGTTTATTTAATTAAGCGGACGGGTTCACTCCAAGGAGAAAATTGACGCGGCGAGACCTCGTGGACATAGAGAAATGACACACACTCACTATTTGTGTGGCTATGAAACATGATTTTTTTCTGCAATTTAAATTGTAATATACAAAAAGGGTATTGAAAATTGAAAGAAATATGGCAACACCATAAACTGTCAGGATCTTTATTTTTTTCTTACTCTCTACTTAGTTCCTTACAATAGCAAAACTTAATGGCTTCTAATAATTCGTTTCAATTTTTGCTTTTAAAGCGTGTTTTTTTAGTTTTTCTTAACTCAGAATCGAGATAAAATATCCAATTGTGAATCTAAACCATCCTCACTATTTGTGTGGCTATGAAACATGATTTTTTTCTGCAATTTAAATTGTAATATACAAAAAGGGTATTGAAAATTGAAACAAATATGGTGACACTATAAACTGTCAGGATCTTTATTTTTTCCTTACTCTCTACTTAGTTCCTTACAATAGCAAAACTTAATGGCTTCTAATAATGCGTTGCAATTTTTGCTTTTAAAGCGTATTTTTTTAGTTTTTCTTAACTCAGAATAGAGATAAAATATCCAATTGTGAATTTAAACCATCCTCGAATCCCCGTGAACTCACATACAAAATTTCATCAAAATCGGTCCAGCCGTCTAGGAGGAGTTCAGTGACATACACACGCACACAAGAAATATATATATATAAAGATTTCCAACACATTGCGCACAATAATTGTAACATTGTCTGCGTAGCTAATGCATGTTAATTGGTTCCCATTAATACTCAGGCCTGAGAGAGTGGCGTTTAACTTCCTGATAATGGGCTCAATTTATATTACAAAAAGTGCCATCAAGAACAGTCACCCTTGTCTAACCGATGACAGGATCGGGAATTTGTCACCACATCTGCCGTTGATAGACATCCTCGAAGTTATATCCCCACAGAATGTACCTAATGTTGCCAAGAGCGTTGGTGGGAAGCATAGGTGCTCAAGCACCGTGTCCAAGAACATCCAATTCACCTGTCAAAGGCCTTCTTAAGATCACTGTTCAGTAGAGCTACAGAACCCGGTGTTTTCTGTGCCAGTATTTGAACATCCCGAAGTGCGGTGGTGGCATGTGTAATGGACGTTCCCTGCACCGCACAGTGTTTATCAGGTCCAATTACATCCAAAAGCACTGTTTTAATTCGATTAGCATACACCCATGCAATTAATTTGTAGTCAGCACAAAGAATAGTAACAGGCCTATAATGAGTGATCTCACCTTAGGAAGGAGAACAATAATTCCCTCTGGTTGTATGTGTCCCAGGCGTCCTCATTGATGACTTTTGGAGCAATTTTTTAGAATTTACCTTGAATTATCGGCCAATAATGCTGGTAAAATTCATTTGGTATATCATATACACCAAGGGATTTTGTTTTCGGAGCTCGACGGACGATGTGAGTGATTTCTTCCTCCGTTCGTTCTGCCACCAGTCCATACTGTGCTATGTCATCGAGGCTGCTGTCGTATATATCGAGAAATCGTGTTCCTGCATCAAAATCAATTATGTGTTTGGCATAAAGTTCATAGTACGTTCTCGTAAATGCTTCGAGGATCGCGGCTGAATCCCTAATTACTGTACTGCCCTCATTCGGTATAGTACTTATGTGCCTTTAGGTCCGCATCTTCCGCTCCCTCACGAGGAAGTAAATACTAAGCTAAGCCATTATTTTTTAAGCGCACTCTGGGTGTTATTGAAGATGAGACCACTTTCCATGTTAACTCGGTGTATGGCCAGTAGTTTTTCCTTCAGTCGACAGGATTTCTCCCTCACGTTAGTTATTTCAGCGCCCTTTCGTACAAGAAAATAACAGAGTTTTTTCCCGTCGACATCGTGCGTCGTGGTATTTAACCAGTTTGGTAATGCCCCGTTTGACACAGTTTTCCCACACTCTACCGCGTCCGCATATCGTTGATTGTACCACAACCATTGTTGCCAGCGCCTTCGGAAATCATCGTCCACTTCTGTTTGAGTAATCGTGTCTATAGGCTCCAATAATTCCGTCCTGGCGTTGGTGAAACATTCGGGGCTGCCATTGTGCATACTACCATGGCATGATCAGTCACCGCCACCGGTACCACATCATAAGTTCAGGCAATATGCCGCTGTGTTCGTGACACTTAGAACTTGTTTAAGTGTCAGCTAGTGGTATATTAATATGCATAGAACGTGTAAATTGGTGTTGGTATGTGGAGGATATCTACAATGTATTCTACCTCCATTGCTGTAACAAGTTCTTGCAGTGCGGTGTTTATTGGATACTGGCCACCAATGTGGTCAGTGTGTTTAATTATGCAATTGAAATTCCACCTAAAATAATACCAGTGTCGTCAAATAGATGGACGAATTTCCGTTCTAAAAAATTCTTGCCGCTCCGATCGGTGTTGGGCACCTGATGAAGCATAAACATTGATGCACTGTCCGATAATTCTTCGTCCGGACTCACCTAAAGAGTTCAGCGTTACGAGCATGCCAGCGATTATTCTTCCGGATGCATTCTCCTGATGTGTGTAAGCTCTAAGTGCTTATTCGTGACAATAATAGTGCCTCTACCATGAGTGCCAATGTTGAAGTAGACATTGTATTGATCAAAATATGGAAGCTGAGCTATGGTAGGTACATTATTGCAGAAATAATACGTCTATAGCTTGTGCACGTACAACGCAGTGTAGAGCTTGGAATTTATATGAAACTTTGATGGCGCAGATATTCTGTTTGTCCGGAAGGTTGTGTTGCGTTTGCGGAAGTTAAGTTGTTTAATATGACTGTCTCATGTGTCCGTTTCATCCTATCGTCCAAAGTCGATGTTTGAACCGGCATCTTCAGTGAGACGTCAGACGTGGTGGGTCTGTCCCGTGTCTCGTGCGCCTCTGTATAGCGACTGCTCTGTGCGCTGCCCTGTAGTCTCTGTGCCCACGTGAGTGGCGCTACCGCCCACTCGCGCGGCAAAGTGGGGCAGGCCGCGTGGTGGTGGCCCGCCTGAGAACAGTTGCTGCACGTTGATGTTTGGCCATCGTAGACCACAAAGCCTTGATGCCCATCGACTGTCATCAGTGAGGGGATGTGTTTATAGAGTTCCATTTTCACAGTGCGGACCCCTGTCTTAACTTTAAATTTACGGTAAACACACCACAGTTCGTCGTTTCCTGAGGGAATTTTCCCATACGTTGTGAGAGAGTACACAATCTGTTCGTTAGCTAATTCTACTGAAATTTTCATTACGCAAATCGATTTCTAGTTGTTCAGAGCAAGGTATGGTCTCACCATTAGCTGTGTGGGTCTGGGACGTTCCGCCGGTGTCTCTGATAATACGTTCGCATTGCAGCATAGACCTTAGATTGACAAAGATGCATCTTTGACGCCATTCAGCCTGTACAGCAATTAACTCGTCGTCTTGAAGGCCGAGCACCTCGTCCAACCATCGTAGCAGGTCCACCGCGCGTGGCTTGGTGTGACACTTGAACCCGTAGAGTATGAGTACGCGGCGTATGCTTGCGTGTTTCCATGATGATACGTCGAAGTACTTGAAGTTTCTTAGCGTATGCTACGTGTCCGGCCGCACGACACTTAACCCGTTCTTAAACTCACAGTGCGAGAGACAAAGCGCGATACCTGTCGCGTAGCACATGTCCGCTCACCTCGCGAGATCAGGGCCGACTGTGCTACCGAGTAATCTTGATGTTCGCTGTAAATAGGTAAACGTTGAGTTGACCCAGGATACATTATAATCATACAAGAAATTTTTCTAAGAAAACTGTAGTCCCTTCTATAACATGCAACCTTAAGCTTTTTCTACTTGCTATAAAATATTTTTAAGGGTTCGCCCTGATTAAAACGTTTAGACAGAAACATAGCAGGTAATTTGGTCGTGTTTTCGATAATGATTCTTTAGTGATATAATATGTTGCGGTAACTAGTAAACCTTTAAAACACAATTTTTAGGTCACTAATAATCAGCAAGAAACAAAACAGTAGGATACTTTTAATAAGTTATCACACAAAAGGTTTTCTTGCTTAATAGCTTAAAATAATATTACATACGGCCTAATATTTTACGTATTTCAGTCGTTTAAATGCAATTGGCCTATACAAAAATTAAAAAAAAGCGCGTGTAACTCAGTAGCTACACCTGAAAGAAGTAAAACGTATTTATCAATTCAACCCTTGACTCGTAATATATCGTAAGGGGTAAAATGGCAGAGAGAGAGAGAGAAAAAAAAAAAGAGGTAAAGAATAAACCTGAATTAACAAAATTATTACTCACTTAAAAATAACTACTCAGTATATCAATAATTATTGATTACTCAATAATTATTAATTAGCAATACATAAATATTACTTTCTGTTGAAATAATCACACCTTAAAATTTTATATTAATATTTATGGACCTCTATTATTAAAATAAAACAATTGTAATTAACATTTTAGCACGTTTTGAAAAGTGAATCAACTTCGATGAAATTTATTTTCAAAAAATATTTGTAATATTACCTAGTAACCTATTACTCAGTAAAATGATTTATATAATATAATAATATGATGACAGATCACGGTTTTTTTTTTCTATGCTTTTTTAAGTATTTAAGAATTTTAATTATGTGTATTTATTAGAAATTTAATTAAAATAGAAGTAAATAAATAACAATAGTTAACAAAATTATTACTTACTTTACATTTCAATAAATATTACTCATTGTTGAAATACTAACACCATAATGAAAATTAGTTTATTAAATATTGAAGCTAAGATTGATTATAATAAATTAAATTTTAATTTAATTTTTATATTATGTATAGGTTAGATGTGATAAAGCTTTCTAATTGACTGATTTTGTAGTTATGCAAATATCACCTTATCATTGAGTTATAGTGCCACGGATTCAGTCAACAGGCTACATATAGGCCTACATACTGAAATGCATTCATAGGCATTGATAATGTTCTGTCGTCGAATGAATAAACGACAACATATCCGCCGATACGCGACGCGTAAACTAAACGGCACATTACTACCTCACGGTATTATTTTTTTTTTAGATAACAACCATATTTTTACTAAGTAAAAATTAAAACAATTAACATTCCACGCACGGTATTAGTTTAAACTTCTTGAAGTGAAACTTCTTTGGGCGTGATGGGAGTAAAATCACAAGTCCGAATTTGAAGGCAACGGTTTTAGTAAAACATTGTTTGGTGAAAATATTTCTGACTCTAAAAAGTTGCATACGGTGCAGATAATTCCCAGACCCTTTTCCCTGAGCCGTCTGAACGTGGTGGGGTGCGGCTTAGCTTTAACCCTGCCATGCTGCAGGGATAGGCGGATTTCGGTGGTAGGGACCTGTTTATGCCTAACGTCATCCGTATTGCTGGCATCTGGTAAGGGAGTCTTTGGGCAGAGGCCAGCACAACAGGGTTTGAGCCTATTATTGTTGTGCACCGCACGACGGGCCATATTCGCAAGAAAATTTTGTTCTTCTAAGTGCGTATTATTTTAATTACTTCTGGTAATTGTTAAACAGTGTTATATTATTGTTTTTGACGTGTAACTAAATATTTTTTGCTGGTATAATATTTTCACGCGTTATTTTGACAGAGCGATTATTTGTCACGATTTATTATTTGTTAAACTAAATCACACACCGAATGATTAGATATTATTATTATTATTATTATTATGAGCCTACGAGCGTGTTAATATGGTAAGTCCACCTAAGAATCAACTAGTGAAAAAATTAGCGCGTGTAACCTAGTAAATGTGATAGAAGTAACACTTCTTTGACAATTCAAACGTATAATCGTAAGTATATCATAAGGGGTAAAAGGGATGAGCGTATGACAAATGTTAGTAATAAATAAAACTAAATTGGTATATTCCTTATAATACCAATTCTACCTATATAAATCGTAACAATATTATTTTATGACTGTTAGGTACTAAAAGTTTTTTTTTTTTTCAGTCTTTAGTTATTTCGGTAGTACTCAAAATCTTTTTCAGGTTTTTTTTCCCGTTATTTCCATTTTTTATTCGGCAGCTATACTACTTGTTTAAATCAACTATATAACGGGCCCAATCTCTCCCATCACGCAAGTTTGTACAGTGACATTTATATAAAAATATTATTTTGAGCACATTTTAATGGAATTTAACCATCCTATTTAGAGGCACAATGGAGGTAAGTTTGCGTTGCCAGGTTTATTTCGTGTTTTAACTTGGATTTCATCTAAAAACGAACAACCCTGAAGTGAGAGTTGAACCCACGACAACAGGGCTAAAAGTGGTGTTTGAATCCTCAGATCACCACGGAAGGCCAAGTTAAATTGTTGGCAGCTTCGCCGAGCAGTGCATTGAAACGTGGTCGAATTGGCGCAGATCTACTGGTTTGTTACAGACTTTTTTAAGACAAGATCTCAGAAGATGTCATTGACTCTAGACAGTTCATAAGGAGCGTAGGCTATCGCGGCCGTTGTCTGAGGTTTTGTGGCTTGTGGATTTCAGCCGCGTCAAATGTGAAGAGTTCACAAGTATTTCTGTCGACGTGGCAGTCACCATCATCAGGGTTAACAAACCTAGTAGGAGAATCTTACCCTGATTTTTCACTTTTGACGCGGTTAAAACCTTCAAGCCAAGAAAACTCAAACTACAAACAGACTTGAAACCTACTTTTGTACCGTAAATGTGCTGGCGTGAGTTTAGAAGTGGCTACCGTTTGGCGCCATAGTATTAAAAAAGTTCCTAAGTTATCTGTGGACACAGAGATTAGATAACAGGTATCGGAGCATGAGTAACAATTCTCGCTGTCGGAGCAAACATATGCGCGGCGTTGCCGGATTCCCTGCTTGAGGTTGTACACGGGTGAACTATGACAGCTATTTTATTTCAGTGAATCATTTTGGTTGATGTTTTGTGATGTTCTTTGTTTGTGTTATTTGTTTATTGTTTTAAAGAATGTGACTTTCTTGTTGGTTCTCACAACATTTTTGCAGGTTTAAGTAATGAATCTAGCCTAGTTCCTAAAATAAAGGCCTTTAATGAAACACTAAAGCAATCGAAACAAATGTAACGTTAAATGTTACATTTTTAGCAAGGACCTGCTGTAGACTTCATAATGTTTTATTCCACCTAGTTCGAGTAATTTTATTCTGTCCAGGTTACATGGGATTCGGTCATGTAATTATTGTTATTTGGTAATTTGCTTCTAGTAGTTTAAGACGTGTCAAATGATAGAGACTGTACCATTATATAAGGGTAGTCTAGTCAATCGCCAAACAAAAAACGCAGATTCCGTTTGTTACTTCTTATAAGTAATCATGTGTTTTTAGTATCGTATGATGACACATATACAACAATGTTTATAACCAATGTAATAATTACATACTTAGAATAAAGTTTATCATGCATGCAAATACTAATATAAATTTTACTGCTGATTATACATTAAGCTTATTACATAATCAGCATAAATAAGTAAACTTTAATTATTCAGAAAGTAGAAAAAAACTTGTAATAGGTGCATTAACATTTTTTATACATTTTCTATGAATTCTTGAACATTATTTAATTTAACTGTGATTGTGTTAGAAATATTTACAAATCTAGGTTGCTTTTTTAAATTAATAAATGTTATTGGATTATGTTATTTATGAAATAAACACGTTTCCCCTTACAACAACTTCACTTATATTTATTTTCATCGACTTTAAAGCAAATAACAGTTTTAAATAAATAATCTTAATGATATGTGTTTTGCATAAATTGCTTACAAAATAACTAAAAATATTTAAATTACTATTTATAACCAAAAAAATACAGCTTTGCAGAGTTCCTTTATTGTAGTTAGTCACTTTTAGGCTGGCTAGTTTTACAAATCTTATTAAAGGAACTGAAACGTTTTTCATCAAAAGACATAAGTAATACATTATAGCATATAGTCTGTTTTAATTCTTGTTTTTGGCAATTTAGTTTAAAATACCATAAATTTATTTTTCCTTCTTTTTTTATTATTATCATGCGTAAACATAACTTCATTTTAAAAATCCATCTTCCGTTTATAAACTTACTGAAAACGACATCACGCCTATTGCAAACATCAACCTCACATTCCAGGCTCAAAAATAACATAATCCCATTAAAAGAGAAAAAAAATACAATAATTGCTTTTGGATTGCCAAACCCGAGAGTTTCCATGGTGGATGTAGGTAGTTTTAGTGTTTAGTGTAGAGGACATATACTCTTTGACTTATGTGTTATCTGTAATAAAAAAATGGGTGCGTTCATTAAGGTTCGCGCGTAAGAAGTAATACTTCTTAGGCATCATTAAAAATAGTTTTTAATTGCATGCAAATAATTCTCCATGGTAGCGTTATTCTCCATGTTAGCGTTAAACGTTTAACCCAACCTTGTTGGAAGTCGCATTAGAAGTATAACTTCAATAATGGTTCTCGTGACTATTTACATATACAGAAGTTAAATTCTTGTATATCTCACAACAGCGAAATTGTGACTGTTGTTTCTGAAATAATATATTTCCATATAATTACAAGAAAACTGCGGTAAGTTGTAAAGGGGTAGCATAATATTCTTGACTTCATTGAACTAAGTAAATTACGCTACATTAGTGGATTTTGTAGCAAACTGGACTAAGCGTCTTTCTTTCGTGCGAAATTATTCAAAATCATGTTATAGTGAAAGGCGTTGCATTTTACAGCTCACACTTCAAATTTATCGACACCCGTGCCTATGATAGTACCATTATTTCGAATTTTGTATCAATTCGTTTCAATCTGTCATAAAATGAAAATTAACTAATGTTGGAGACAGTGTATAAGCAATACAGTTTTAAAAATTATTAACTTTTGTTTATTTTCAAATCCTTTTATTTAAATTGAATGTGACGCAAGTGATTGCAAATGCGAAGACTTGCGTCCCATTTTACTCCTATGATATTATACTAAGGAAATAATCGTTAAAAATAATTGTGTCAGAACATCAAATACAAGGGATGTATCAAGTTTAAAATTTTATAGATTTTTTGAAATATCCCTTAAATAAAAGAAGTGACAAAAAATGTCATGTGAGATCGAGCCTTGAGCACAATACATTAACCATCTACCCTCCCCCCCTCCTCGACACACAACAAACATACCAAGCCTTAACTCTGGGTCGCACACAGCTGGTGCGTCGTCAGCTGTCCCCAGCTGGCGGTTGGATGTCGTGGTCGGGAGAGCTCTCTCACAACTATTTTTGTTTAGCACACTTGCCACCAAATGCCTGTCCATTATATGTGGGTGTAGTTCTTTCAGATCACAGGTTCTCTGGATTTTATGAGGGTTCCAGAGAGGTGAAGGACTTCGTTAAACATCTTGTAATACTCTTAGGACGGGAAATCAACTCAGTCAACCACAAGTTAGCCGAATGGTTAAGGGTGTGCCTCCCATTTCAGGTCAAAAATTTATATTTACAGTAATTACAGATAAACTTGCAGACTTTTTCAATAGTTTAACTTTTACGAAACGCAAAATATATACAGCGCATACTTTTTGCCTAATTAGCTGCCAAAGCTACATTTTTAACGTTTTTGGGTTGTACAAATAAGGAGAATTTAATTTATTGCAGAACTAAAACATTTTAGGTTTAACTGAAATGCCACTGGCTACTACAAGAAAGCGTTTGAATTTCTTTCAGAAAATATTAATTATTTTTACCTGGCATTTCAAAATTCTCAAATTTGTTACGATTTTGACAGCCAAGAAACATGAAATGGATTTTTGTGATAGAAATGCAAACCATATCATGAAGTAGCCTGTGGCATTGCAGGTAAACATAAAAAGTTTCAGTTCTGCAATAAAATAAATTCTTCTTATTTGTACAACCCAAAAACGTTAAAAATGTAACTTTGGCAGTATATATTTTTCTTTTCGTGATAGTTAAACAATTAAAAAAGTATAAAAGTTGATCAGTGATTAAAATAAATATAACATTATGACCTGAAATGGGAGGCACCCCCTTAAGGGGGAGTGCGTAACGGTGATGCTAAGATGAGTTACCTCAACCTCTCACCGTAGCTCCTTCGCAAACACCTCTGAGTCGCGTTGAAATGGCGCATCCATTTCCCTATGGCTCTAGTTGGCCCGTGTCGGTGGTGCTACAGCTTTCACCAGGGATTATTTGCCATAAAATCCAGCACATAAACAAAATTTGCCGTTTTTGTTGCGCTACCTGTCGATAATATAAAGTTTAAAAAAATCATTAATTTTATTTGAAGCGAAGTCTCTCTTGGTAAACGAATTATGCTTTTAAAATATGTATATTTATGTTATAATATCGGATTGTAACTAAACAAAGCCACATATTTTATCCATGCCTCTTTTTTGATCAACATCAATTAAATTTAACAGAAACATCAATGGAACTATTAATGAAACATGAAAGCCTACATTCGTTCAAAAATCATCCGAAAAATTGTAAAATACCTAAAATTTAAGATAAATATAATATATGCTTAAATTATATTAATAACGCTACACTAGCCCAGAAACATAAATAAAACATTTATTTTTTGTTCCTCTCAGGTGCAGCGATGTATGGAAATGAAACCATTGATAATATTCGCACAGCCGCACAATCACCGAACTACTTTAAAACACTTGAAGAGACGTATGAAACACAAAACATTAAAGAAATTTTCTAAAATGAACCTGCAAGAGACAATGAAAAGATTCATTTTTAATTTGAGGACAATGAAAATAAATTCTAATCACTTGGCAAATTAAGCATCAATACAAGTCGCGTCTGTTAGCATTTATATTTTTTATTAAACATTATCTGCTAATAGATGAACTACCTACAAATTATGTGTTACGATAATAGATGATTATAAAACTAATCAAATTATGTGACCGTTGAGGATTACTTATTGTTACACGTCAGATTTTACTACACCTGCAATTAAATATCCATAAAAATAAGTGACAAGTTAACCTAGAAATGTGTCTCAACTATTTAAAAACCTGGTATTTTTGGGCGGCATGCTCTTGTACTAAGCCATTGATAAGATTAAAATAACCAATGTATAAAGCATTATCTTTCTTGTATTCTAAATTTTTATTTAAAACGTAATATAAGGCAAAATATGACAATTTTAAATACCCCACTAAATAAAAATTGGATAGGCAACAGTGTATACATTGGTTCTTACACCGACAGGGTATAGGGTGTGTAGTGAAGATTGTCGACCGCCATATTAAAGTGTGACGTCACGCCGCCATCTTGGATTCCACAAACTGATTTTCGTCTCCTGGATTCTGCGATCTAAAATTACGCCATCTTGTTTTCGTCAACTGGAGGTCGCCATCTGGGATGATGTATTGTTTACCATCTACAATTCTGCTGTTTGTTCGTGGAGTGCGCCAGCATCGCACTGTCTCATGCCCGAAAGGCCGATGTTAATTACTTACTGTGGTTTTATGACCCGCATAGACATTGCAAATTTAATTTTTTAATACATAATAGACTGGAAGTACACTGAAAGCTAGATGATTCGAACCTTTACAAATCAGACTTCTGGTATGGAAAACCTATGCCTTCGGCCACACGAGGGTCACGACATATTTCAGAAAAGAACTAAATCAGTTTTATATAAAAATAACACATACTCGGACTTGTAATTTTTTTATATACAAAGTAGTATGTAAATAGACATCCCAGGACAACGCTTACGCAGGTCTTTCTGACGTCATAGCAGCTTTCTTGGACTCAAAACTCCTGAAATGACTCAAAAATGTCTCAAAATTACTAAAAATTCCTAAAAATGTATATTTCGAGGGAAAATTTTCCCGTTTTGAAGGAAAATATCCTTTTTAGTCCTCAAAAATGTCAACGGATTAAAAATTCCCCAAATAGGATTAAGCCGCTCTAAGCCGCACCTTGACAATTAGGATGACATGGAAGCTATTTTGATTTATGATGTTTCTGTTGCAATTACCGTTACAGTTTCCATCTTGAATTCCGTATTTTTCATGCTAGAAAATCGGGAAAATTTTTAAAATTCATAAAAAATTCATTTAACAAAATGTTAATAAAAACGGTGTAGCACATTTCGTTAAAGTCGGGATTGTAGACACGTTGATAGCTTCGTTACGCCCAACGTCTTGGATGTGTATGACATAATCGTTGCGTGTTTCGTTACGGACAACATCTTAGATTAGTTTGTTGCACTTTTCGTTACGGCCGACATATTGAAAATCCATAATTATTATTCGAAAAATTCGCAAAAATATTAACATTTATAAAACCAATATTTAAGATTTAATCAAAACAATCCTCCATTTTGAATTATGAAATCATGGTCACCCTTGAAAATGCATAATTATTATCACATTTTATTAAGAAAAAATAAAATTATTAAAAAAAATTTGCTAATCAAAATTTAATAAAATATTACTTAAGAAACGAACTAACGTCCTCGGTTCAAACCCTTTGAGGCCAAAAGAGAAAAGAAATTATGACAGATCCTACCTCCACGGAAGCCGCCGGCAGACGGACCTCCCACCACTAATGCCAATGCATATATCAACAGTTTGTATGACGTCACGTCTGCCATCTTGTTTCGTTTACTGAAGGCCACTACCACCCTGTTAGTTTAATGTTTGTCCACTAGACCTTTAGACTGGACTTTGACTGTTGGTCTTTGACCTTGAAATTCGACCTTAGACTAGACTTTGACCTAGACCTTGGCACTTGATCTAGACAGTAGACCTTGACCTTTGATCTTGTCATTGACCTTGTCATTGACCTTAGACCTTTACCTGGACATTTGATCTTGATCTTCACATTTGACCTGCACAAATTTGAACATCATAGATCTACCATCTTGTTAACAGTACTCTCTACCAGGAGCACTAGTTAACACACATCGCCTGCTAAAGGACATCCCCGCCATCTTTTATTGAATTCTTGTTACTAGGAGCGCTATTCTCATGTAGTACATATGTCATCTGCTAAATGCACTGCCACCATGTTAGTTAAAAATTTTACCCTATAGAGAGCAGAAATAATTAATTATTTCTGTGGCGCCATCTTGGAAATTCGTAAATATTTAACGAAAATTTGGAAACATTCAATAATTAAGTACATAAATTTGCAATTAATATACTGATTGATTCGATTAGTTCATGTCCTTGATTCGATCCATAGACGATGCAAAAAAAATACATAATTTGAAAATAAAATTCTCTTATTCAACTAATCATGTTCAAATTCCTAAAATAAGTTTAAGTTCCTCATATACCAGCCTCCTATAAGCCAATATGACCACCATTTTGGAAATGTGTATTTATCACCCTAGAAAAAAGTACAAATTCTAAAATTACTTAAAAAAATTTATGCAGTTAATATACTGATTGATTCGATCGACTCCTGTCCTCAGCTATATATTTGTAAAATGGAAAAAAAAAAAATTATATATAACAACAATGTAATACAAAATTGACAGGTTTGAAAAATAAAATTCTACAAATACAATTTATTACATAGATCCTAAACTACTATAGGAACACTTGCTAAAGTAAGAAAATCAATAAACATTTAGTTCTGCATTGGCTTTAACTGGCTAATTCTTAACTCCAATCGGTGTACTGAAGACAGAGACCAGCCAGTTCCATTGCCTACATAGTTATTTTCTTCCCGACAAAGTTCACGATACTGTGTTTTACAGACTGCTTCACATCGTCGGAATTATAAATGGGAGTATTCACTGTCTTGAAAACACATTTCTTCACTTTTGTCCTCGAACGGATATGGTTTTCCATATACACAGTCCAACCAAAAGTTATATATTTTAGGCTAAAGATCCGTAAGAAGCTACTTCATCAGTAAGCTGATGTTCTGCCTGATATCGTCAAGACTCACTAAACATTTCACGAAATGCAGATTTCGCCTAGTGGAATCCGTTATCATTTATCGGTAATGTACCGAGAACAGTCTGAGGCCTCGTCACATTCGGTTGCTGATAATCTGTTTTTGTGCTTGTACGCATACGAGACTTAAATCTAAACCGAGGAGTCGTAATGTCTGCAAGTAGTTCATCAGTAGGCAGACATACTTCACCTTTATATTGTTTCGCATGCTGTCGCAAACTGTCAATACGTGTAAACAAAACATGGCTGTCAACGCAGCAAATATTCGTACGAGAAGGATTTTTTTACACATTTGCTCAACTCATGACGTCTTCGTGCATCATGGGAAATGCTAACGTCAAATTACACTAGTTGCAAGGATGACTGATGAGATCGAACCTTTCAGACTCGAACCATAATATTTTGCTGAAATTTTAGCAATTACCAGTATACTCTTAAGCAAATCAATCAATCGCTGTTGTAGCTAAATCTTGACATTTTGCCGCGCAGCAGGACCCTTTCATGTCTTCAAGTGTCTTTTCAATAATTGCATATTTTTTTTAAATAATTTATTAATTTGTCCTTTTTTTTAGGGCGGTAAATACATATATCCAAGATGGTGGTCATACTGGCTTATAGGAGGCTGGTATATGAGGAACTTAAGCTTATTTTATGAATTTAAACATGATTAGTTGAATAAGAGTATTTTATTTTTACATTATTTTTTTTCGCATCGCCTTTGGATCGAATCAATTAAAGGAACTTATCGAATCAATTAGTATATTAATTGCAAATTTATTTAATTAACTTTGGAATTTTTCCAATTTTTAGTTAAATATTTCCAAATTTCCAAGATAGCGCCCAAATGACAAGATGGTGGGGGCCACAGTAATAATAAATTATTACTGCACTATACCGGGTAAAAAATTAACTAACATGGTGGCAGTGCACTCTTGCAGATGACATGTTTACTTTGTGAGACTAGCGCTCCTAGGAAAAAGTATTGAAAAAATAATGGCGGAGACGTCCTTTAGCAGGCGATGTGTGTTAACTAGTGCTCCTGGTAGTGAGTACTGTAAACAAGATGGTGGATCTAAGATGTTCAAATTGTCCAGGTCAAATGTCCAGGTAAAGGTCTAATGTCAAGGTCAAAGGTCAAGGTCAAATTCCAAGGTCAAGGTCTCATTTCAATATCATGGTCTTTTGTCATTGTCAAGTGCCAAGGTCTAGGTCAAAGATGAAGATCAGATGTCAATGTTAAGGTAGAAGTCTAAGGTAAAATGTCAATGTCAAAGTCAATTTCAAAGTTAAAGGGCAAAATGTCAATGTCAAGATAAAAGTCTTAAGTTACCTAATAGGTCAAGGTCCCGGCCAAGGTCGAAGGTCAAGATCAAAGACTAACAGTCAATGTAAAGTCCAAAGGTGTAGTGGACAAAAATTAAAAACAGGGTGGTAGTGGCCTCTAGAAAACGGAAACAAGATGGCTGACGTGACGTTTTACTAGCTGTTAATATATATATATATATATATATATATATATATATATATATATATATATATTGGCATTAGTGGTGGGAGGTCAGTCTTTCGGCGAATTCCGTGGAGGCAGGATCTGTCATAATATCTTTCTTTTTTTTTTGCCCTCACCGGGTTTGAACCATGGACGTAAGTGCGTGTTTTAAGTAGTATTGTATTAAATTTTGATTCAATATTTTTTAAATAATTTTAATTTTTTTCCAATTATATTTTATAATAATAACGCATTTTAATTATGGCGACCATGACGTTAAAATTCAAGATAGAGGAGTGAATTGATTATTATATTTAATAATTTTTTATTAATTTTAATTTCTTACGATTTTTAAGATAATAATTTTTGATTTTCAGGATGGTGACCGTAATGAAATGTGTAAGAATATTTTTAAAAGTTTTTTATTAATTTTTTTTAATTGAATTCTTTTTAATTATAAAAATTGTTCACAATTTTCTAGCATAAAAAATACGGAATTAAAGATGGCAACCGTATAATGGTAATTGCAACAGTTATATCATAAATCAAATGGCGACCATGGCATCCTAATGGTCAAGGTGCGGCTTAGAGCGGCTTTACTATGGGTAATTTAAGCCCTTTTTGGGGAATTTCCAAGCCGTTGGTATATTTGAGGACTAAAACAGAAAATTTTCCCTCAAAACGGGAACATTTTCCCTTGAAATAGAGAAATTTTTAGGAATTTCGAGTAATTTTTGAGCTATTTTGAGAAATTTTGAGTCCAAGATGGCCGCTGTGACGTCAGAGAGATCGGTCATTGACCCGCTCCGCCGGCTCCACCTGCGGAAGCGTGTCTTCGGATGCCTAATTACATACTATTATACAGTAATAATAGCAACACCTGTTGTAGATCTAGGTATCATCTTTGTTTTAAATACTTGTTTCTAGAAGCGCTAGTGTAGCATATCGTACACGTCGCACAGTGTAGCAAGAGAGCTTTAAAACTGGCATCAGTTCAAACAATATTTGATCAGATTCGCAAGAAAAATATTTATTTTTGGATTTATTATAGTCCAAATAAAAGTAACTAAATGATGTTTAAGTGCTTCTTTACTATCATAATTATTATAGAAAGTAAAACAAAAATTAGAAGTAAAACAACTCAAATAATAGAACATAAAAATACGACATTTATATTTATACTGAGAATTTTAAGAAAGGTCATTTCTGTCATTAGCACTGTCATCACATCATCATTACCATCATAATAACCACACAAAAATTTTCAGAATAAATTTTCGTATGATAATCCAGTAAAACCATTTAAACTAAATTCATATTTACTCTCAGAATTTTACACCCGATTATTTATGTCATCAGAACTGTCATCCCATCATCATCACCATCATTATCACCGTAATCACCACAAAAATTGGACAAAGTACTATAGCAAAAAAATTTTACAAAAAAAATTTATATTTACACTAAGAATTTAAAACAAAATCATCTCCTTCATTACTGTCATCATCCACATCTTTATCCACTTTTTCATCCACGTAATTTATGTGTCTCATTTAATCTTTCATTAGAGGTTTTATAAATGGAAAGTTATTTAGCTTTTTTTTTGTTATTGTCGCTACAAGAAATGACTGGATCAGAACTCAACAAAAAGTGGTTTAAAATATCTTAATTAACTTTCCCGACTGTATATTCTGGCGTAATAATCTCTGTAATTCTTTTAAGTCCTAATGATGAGCTTCTTGTGTTTCCTCTGTTTACTGTCCTATTGGTAACAATGTATATTATATAATTTCAGGCCATGAAATAAGTATTTATGCAATCAATGTTGGAGTTAAATTTTAACAATATGTTAGACCAACATATATATTTTTAAATTTAAATTACAATTATAAAATAATTTATCGTACGTACAAGTGGCATCGGAGTCGAATTGGTCTTAATACAACCTAAATCACAATTTTTTACCAACCTTCTTTTTCCCCAGAGGTAAAACATGATAGTCTTTATTCTCATTGCAAATGTCTGTGAAATTTTACTTTTGTTTTATTTATTCGTTTTTTACCACATAGACACAAACTTAAAGAGATTATACGTATTACATTTTATTTATTTAAAATTTACATTAATATTGACGAATTGTAAGTAAAGGTTTTGTTTTAACTAAACTAACGCCCTTGTCAACATCTTTGGCAATAAAATTAAAAAAATTAAGTAGTTTAATTCTTTTTGGGTGTTTTGCATCTACTGTTTCTTATTTTCGCTTTGTTCTATCATAATTATCATTATCCTTTTTTTAAAAAAAATAATTTAAACTATCTTTTTACTCTATAAACAATAAAATTCTGTAAATGGAAAGGAAGACACTTCTCAACTGTCTCTCTGTATATAGGTATATTTACACAGGGGGGGACAGAGTTGTTTTTATAGAGTTATATATGTATATGTATACATATATACGTAAATCATGTACAAAATTTTTTAACTCTACGCTCTACGAGATAAGAAGCTATACACATCCTAGAATAGTAATTTTTTTTTTTTTCGTTAGATGGCAAAGATGAGTTTGTAGGCTGGTGTCTTTGTTATTCATACAAAATATTATAACTTAAATTGCTCTTGAAAAGCGCCCCTAAGTGTTGGAGTTAAAAAAAATCATTCAAATAAAACATCATATATCTTTATATTTATGTATGTTAATAATCATTTATTTGGGATTATTGTATTATAAACATTCTAAAATATATTTTTTTCTTCTCAAAATCAAAATCAAAATTTTGTTCAACTTAATGGGGAATTATAACTACATTACCAATTACTATATTAAACATCTAAAATATGGTTATTGTTTTAAATCTTTTAATAATTAATGTTTTTAAAATTTACGTGTCCTTAACAAAATTTCTTTGAAAAAGTAGGAAAAAAATTATTTCAGCTTACAGAACTTAAATATTTAGTACTTGAAAAAAGAGGATAAAAATAGTTTATATGTGTTCTTTAGCAGGTGCAAATGAGGAACACTTTATTAACCTGGGGAGGAAGGATTTATGAAACTAGATTAAGATTTTTAATTGTCGTGTGTCGATATCTTTGTGCTGTGTCTCATTGGGATGCAGGTGTGCTGCACGATGTTACTTGCTTTAGAAACATGTTTAGCTTGCAGTACAGAGTAAATGGCACTTACTTTGCCAGATTTACAGGTATACCACCCAGCTAGTTTATATTAAAATCCTTATTTGTATACCATTGTAATGATAAGTTTTAATATCTATTTTATTCAATTGTTTGTTGATATTTCTAAGTCAGTAAAAAAAGTGTATACTGACAATTATTACAGTTGTATGAATGCTGAACAATTTTTTACATGAGAAACTATATGTGGCATCATGTTAGTATTATTAAAAAATCATTCCATTAAATTAAACAAAGCCGAAATGTTTACTATTAAATTATATCAAAATTTGTTGACAAAAATGGTTGAAACCTAGGAGGCATCTTTTAGTTAAGTCTCCTAAAACAGAAATTTATTTCCAACATTTTCTATCCAATTTTTCCATTAAAAAAATCAAATGTTTCAGCTGCATTAATATTATTTCATTACATTATAAAGTTGTGACAAAACCTTTTGTGTTTCATGGCACATATAAATCGACAGAACACACAGAAAAAAAGATATCGCCAATGGTAGAAATCTTTCATTGGAAAGAGAGAGTAAATGGCCATTAAAGTGACATTGCATAATAAGGATGAGGCTTTAAAGTAACCTTGTAAAATAGGGATGATGCACTCTATTGCCACCGACTCTCTAACTTGAAAGTATTTTATTTGACATGAGCGTATTGTGAGTATAGCCACGTGTTATGCCTCCTTGGGTTGCAGGTGTGCCGTATGAACTAGCTCGCGAGTCGCGCCGGTCCCAGGTCTCACGATGAGGTGGTGCCTGCTTCTCGCGCTGGCCCTTGTCGGAGCGGGAGCCGTCGACGTCAGCTGGACCAACTGCCCTGTCAATTGCATTTGCCGCTGGGTCTCGGGGCGCCGTGCGGTGGAGTGCACTGACGCCGGCATTACGCACATCCCGACCGACCTCAGCTCCGAGATACAGACCCTCGACCTGTCAAGCAACTCCATTCCTTCGCTGCCGGCGGAGGTCTTCATGAACGCCGGCCTGATCAACCTTCAAAGGCTGATCCTGCGAAACTGCAGCATAACAGAAGTAAACGGCAATGCTTTTTTCAGACTCGAAATCCTCATCATGCTCGACCTGTCCCAGAACAACATCACGTCCCTCAGTCCTTTCACGTTTCGAAACCTCTCCCGGATCAGGCAGATAAACCTGAGCCACAACCCTTTGCAGACTCTGGACGAGGGCGTGTTCCTCAATTTGCACTTCTTGCTGAGCATCGACTTGAGCGACTGCCAACTGTTCCGCGTGAGCGAGGGTGCGTTCGGCAACGTCTCTAAGCTCAACTCCATAAACCTAAAGAACAACAACCTCTCGACACTGCAGGTATCCACGTTCGAGACTGCCCCATCCCTTGTAAGTCTGTCGCTTTTCGACAACCCTTGGCACTGCAACTGCCGCCTGAGGCCTTTCATCGAGTGGACGGTGCAACAGAATCTCAACGAGATGCCGACGGTTTGCACGAAGCCGCCGGGACTCCAGGGCAAACCTTGGGCGGACCTGACCTCCGACGACCTCTCCTGCAGACCTCGTGTCGAGGTCCCTGGATCCGTGGTCGTCGCGAGAGGAGCCAACGCCACGCTCCCGTGCAGGGCCCACGGCGACCCGCTGCCCGACGTGCACTGGGTCCGCAACTCGCGCGTCATCACCAACTCCACGCAAGACATCTTCATCGAGTCCAAGTACGCGGTGTCTGCGGGCGTGGACGGGGCGAGGTGGCTGAACCTCACGGTCCTCGGAGTCGACGAGGAAGACGTCGGGGAGTACACGTGCGTGGGCCAGAGCTACGGCGGGATGGAGGAGCGCGTGTTGAGCCTGGTGGCGCACGACCAGGCCTCCACGGCGGCCGAGATGGGCGTCGTCGTCGTGAGCGGGGCGGGTTTCTCGCTGGAGGCGTGGTCTCTGGTCATCGGGCTGGCGGCGGGCGGCGCCTTGGCGCTTCTCTTCGTCGTCTCGCTGTTCGCCTTCTGCTGCGTGCGCATGCGGCAGAGGCGGCGCGCGCTCGCCGTGAAGAGCGTCGGCGGTGGGCGGCTGGCGGACGGCTCCGGCGATGACGACGTGCTGGCTGGGGCGACCCACGACGAGAAGTTCCCGCTGACGACGGTGAACCCCGTGCAGAAGCCGCCGCGGCGCATCGACAGGCTGTCCGTGACGAGTATGGGCACTGAGCTCACGGAAATCAAGTCCAGCCTGCTCGATGGAGGCTCTGTTTACCGTAAGCTAAGCCTGCTCGGCTGCTCTAGTCCTTAGAACATTTTTCAAATGCTTATCATTTTAGTGGAAATTTTTAAAAATATATTTTCTGCGAATTTGTTCGTATATAGATATCTTTAAGTCATTTATTTTTTACATCTGGAGGTTTTCACATGTAATTGCAATTTCTTGACATTAAATTTTATTTAACATAAGTGTTGTAACACAACATTGTATTTGCCCTCCTGTAGGTATTTTAAAAGTCTCCAACAAAGTTATTTAAAATTATTTTTTATATACCATACGAAAAATGGTATTCATACCGTTAAGTTGAAATAAACTTTCATTTCAATAAAAGGAACTTACAATGTTTTGATGTAGCACCCTTCATTTTGTGCAAATACTCATTAAGATAAACTAAATAAATAACAGAACTTAAATAAGATTGCATAACATATACTACTTTTTACCTTTTGGGCCTAAAATATAAGTAGTATATAAATTGATATCCGAGCCCAGGCTTCAGGCTGTGGATTGATGATTGTTAACACTGTTCCTCCAAGCGCAGATTCTAGTGAGGTGACAGTGTACGCCATCTTGGATTGTGATTTCACAACGGCCATCTTGGACTCAAAATTCCCCAAAAAGACAAAAAAATTACTCCAAACGCCTAAATATTTTTCACTTTCGAGGGACTAATTCCCGTTTTGAGATAAAAAAATTTCCGTTTCATTCCCCAAAAATTTTAAAAATAGGAATTCTAAAAAACTCAAAAGAATTTTGACATAGAAAGAACATAATTGTCAAAAATGTGCTTAAAATGTCTAATACAAAGCTGCCATAAGCTACTATCAGGACCATCAACATTGGCCTTAACATGACCTTTGATCTAAACATTTGACCTTGACTATTGACATTGAAATTGACCTTGACCTTGAACCCGTTGGCCATCTTACCTCCGCCATCTTGGATTATAGAACATTGCACTTTTCGTTACGTTCGTCATCTTGAAAATCCGTGATTACTATCAGAAAAATTCAGATAAAATATTACATTTATAAAAAATAATAAAATAACTAAATAAAAAACACTCCGCCAACTTAGATTATGACGTCACGGCCGCCGCCCTAAAAATACGTAATTATTATCAGAAAAGTTTAAAAAAATTAAATTTATAACAAAAAATAATCAAAATTAAATCAATTATTATTTAAAAAACGAACTTATGTCCTTGGTTCAAACCTGATGAAGGAAAAATAAAAAAAAAACAGCGATGGATCCTTCCTCCACGGAAGCCGCACACTGACTGAACGAGGTGCGTGTCGCCAGCTCCCCCACCTCCGCCGATCTCGATTAAATTTTTTCAGTGGTTTGTGCTCAGTTTGTGCTAGTTTGTGCCACACATATTAGAGTTTGTGCTAGTCTGGTTAATGAGCTATTAATTAATTAAAGTGGGGGGGAGGGCTGGCGTCATGCTAGCCCCCCTCCCCCCCCCCCAAAGCGTCGATCACGATTAAATTTTATCAGTGGTTTGTGCTCAGTTTGTGCTAGTTTTTGCCGTAAATATTAGAGTTTATGCTAGTCTGGTTAATGAGCTATTAATTAATTAAAGTGGGGGGGAGGGAGCCTGGCGTCATGCTTGCCCCCCCCCCCACCTCCGTCGATCTCAATTAAATATTGTCAGTGGTTTGTGCACAGTTTGTGCTAGTTTGTGCCGCAAATATCAGAGTTTATGCTAGTATGGTTAATGAGCTATTAATTAAAGTGGGCGGGCTGGTGAGATGCTAGCCCCCCCCCCCCCCCCCCCCCGTCGTCGATCTCGATTAAATTTTGTCTGTGGTTTGTGCTAGTTGTGCCACACATATTAGAGTTTGTGCTAGTCTGGTTAATGAGCTATTAATTAATTAAAGTGGGGGAGAGGGCTGGCGTCATGCTTGCCCCCCCCCCCCCCCGTCGATCTCAATTAAATATTGTCAGTGGTTTGTGCACAGTTTGTGCTAGTTTGTGCCGCAAATATCAGAGTTTATGCTAGTATGGTTAATGAGCTATTAATTAATTTAAGTGGGCGGGCTGGTGAGATGCTAGCCCCCCCCCCCCCCCCGTCTTTCGATCTCGATTAAATTTTGTCTGTGGGTTGTGCTCAGTTTGTGCTAGTTTGTGCCGCAAATTTAAGTGATTTTTCTAGTCTGGTTAATGAGTTATCAATATAGAATTTTTTCAGTGATTTTTGCTCAGTTTGTGTCCCAAATTTCGCAGTTTATCCCTGTCTGGAAGACTTGTAATCATGCGTTGACTGTAGATATTCCAGTGTAAGACAATGTCTTAAAGGGATTATCAGAATGAATGAATTTGTTTATGATAGCTAAAAAAATATGTTATTAACTCTATTGGAAATGTCTATACATACTGTCACAGTTATAATGTTAACACGGACCCAGCTTTAGAGTTGCGGATTACGAGTTCCGAAATTATGAGAAAGAAGACTAAAGTATGCATGCATATCAGAACGTATGTAAATGTTAAAAAAAGTATTTTAAAATATATGAAATCATATGCTTCAGTGCCATCAAGGCGCGTTGATGAGAACCCTTTATTGGCTATTGTTAAACTTAAATATTCAGCCGAGTATCACAGCAGTATAGTGGAAGTAGGTCTAGACCCATTTCATGTTTATTACTGGACACCAGCACACCTTTTTGTATACCAAGAGTACTGCAAAATTAGTTCGAATCCATCAATTATGATGGATGCAACAGGAGGGTTAGTTAGTAAACTTCAGAGCCCGTTTGGAAATGTTTCAGGTGTAGTGTACCTGTATTCTGTGGGAGTTCATGACTCTACAGCTGGTTTGCAGTACACATTTGCAAACATGCTTTCAGAAAGTCATCACAATTTGAGAGTTCAACATTTCCTGCAAACTTGGCTACGAAGTGGTGCTCCGACTCCAAAAGAAACTATCAGTGATCACTCACTAGCCCTTCGGTCTGGACTAGTAAAAAGCTTCACTCAATTCGGTTCTCTTGCAAAATACGTGGAAAACTGTTTTAACATTTTTTGTTCCGGCTGTTATTAAATTCTTGACTGTTTCGTACGTTGTGGTATAGCGCACATATTGAAAATTAATAGCAAATTTACCTCTCCTTCACGGCAAGCCAAAAAGGGTTAGACATTTCTATATACGAAGTTTAGCCCTGATGTTCCAATGCGCGAACATTAATGATGTTAAAATTTTACTGGAGAACATTTGTGCAGTAGCACTTAGCGAAACAGAAGGAACGAGTTCAATCACAAGGGAAAAGACGCACAGTTAAATAGCAAAAGATGCTTTAAAAATATGTTTCTAACAGGACCAAACCCAGCATTAAAAGCAACAATAGAAAAAAAAAAGATTTTATTTGACGAAAGTGAACCAAGAGAAAGCAGTTTTTTTAAGTGTTTCAAATACACACTGATTTCACCAAATAAGCACGTAAAATTGCGGCAGAAGTTCGCGGTAAGGTTAATTACGAAGATGACCATGACAATTTGTATTTCTTACCAGAAATTGTAACAGTCATTATAAAAATGTTAAAGTTTCTACCTTTGTGGTCTGCCTTAATGGTGCCAATTTTTGGGTATGGTTATTTGACAGCTTCAAGTGCTTCAGTAGAAAGCATATTCAACGACATTAAGCACCGTACTTTTCATAACGTACATCTGCCAACGACTGGGGACCCATTTCTGGAAAAACATCTGAAATCTGTTGATGGTGAAATGAAGTTAGTCGCAGCGAATATACCAAGCAAAAACATGTATAAGCATAGAAAGGAATAAGGATCTCATGATTATATTGAACAATTCCTTTTATCATCCGATGTAAAGGAAAATAAAACAAAGAAATTTGGAAATTAAAAAAATAAGTACTGAAAACACAGTGGCGATTGATACACAACATACGCTCATAAATGAACCCAATAAAAGCTTTGCGTGTGCCGTTAAACATAGTTTTGGGAAACTCTGTCGGTAATAAAATGACTATGTAGGCAAAGTATCTGGCTGGAGTCTGTCTTCAGTAAACCGATTGTAGCTAATAATTATTCAGTTTGGGCCAATGCAAAACTAAATATTTTTAAGGTTGCTAATTTCGTATGTGTTTCTGTAGTAGGTATAAATTGTGTTAAAAATTGTACTTGTAAAAAAAGTGGTGTTTTATTTCTCGAACCTGTCACATTCGTGGTAATTTTATTTCAATACTTTTTTTGTATTGACCAAGGATCAAAGCAAGAACAGGATCCATCGAATCCATCAGTATATTAATTGCTTTTTTTAAAGAATTTTGGGATTTTTCTTAATTAATAGCAAATATTTACGAATTTACAAATTGGCGTCAAAATTTCAAGATGGCGGGCGTCTCAGTAATACCTAATAAATAATTACTGCACTCTAGCAGGAAAAAAATCAAAAATGGCTGTAGCGCACTCTATCATACAAAAAAAAGATAGTGACCTCCAGCAAACGAACCAAAGATACCGGACGTGATACCATACTAGCTGACGTAATATCTGCATTGGTAATAGTGGTGGGAGGTCAGTCTGTCGGTGGCTTCCGTGGAGTAAGAATTCGTCGCAGTTTTTTTAATGTTTCCCTTAGCAGGTTTGAACCAAGGACATAAGTGCGTTTTTTAAATAATAATATTTTAATTATTGATTAATAAATATTTTTATAAATTTTAAATTTTTAAAATTTTATTATACATTTTATTTTATTTTTTATTTTTTCTGATAATAATATACGGATTTTCAATACGAAGGTCGTGACGTCATAATCAAAGATGGCGTAGTGTTTTTAATAACAATTTACTTAATTTTTATAACTTAAAATTTTTCCGAATTTTTTGATAATAGTTACTGATTTTCAAGATGATAGTTACGAAAAGTGGTACGTTCTATAATACAAGATGGTTGATCCAAGATGGCTGCCGGGGTCAAGGTCAATGTCAAGACCAATTTCAATGTGAAATGTTGAGATCAAAGATATAGGTCTTGATATCAGCAGCTTATGGTGGCTTACTCTTAGGACTCTAGCCATTTTTAGGAATCTCTGTTCTTTCTAAGTCAAAAATATGTTGAGGTTTTTCGAAATCCTAATTTTTTAATTTTTGAGAAATAAAATGTGACATTTTCCTTCAAAATGGGAATATTTCCTTCTATATCGGGAACTGTTTAAAGAATTTTGAGTTTTTTGTTCATTTTGAGTCATTTTGAGGAATTTTGAGTTCAAGATGGCCATCGTGACGTCATTATCCAAGATGGAGGTCAACTACACCTCACGAGAAAGTGCGCTCGGAGGAATAATGTAAAGAATCATCAGTCCACAGCCTAAAGCCTGGGAACCTACACCTATTTATATACTACTTATATAGTTTGAAAATTTATAATTATATAATATGATACTACTTGCTTAAACAATTATGGATCAGATGAATTTTTTTTAAAATTAATGTAATGATTTAAAAATAAAAGAATATTTTACTTTGAATAAACTTCTTACAAAAAATTTAACAATCTATTTTCCAGTGCTAAAGTCTTAGCATAACATTTTAAGTCTCATATTTATAATTGTTAATATACCATTTCGTTATATACCATGGCGGCAATATACTATTTCCACATACAGAACTATGCATCTAAGTGACATGGCATGTTTTAAGCATAATTTCATTTGTTCATATTTCCTTATTTCTATTCAGGCTCTTAAAAAGTTAATTCAGTTACAGCCAATGTATAATGATGATGGTACCCTAAACAACGCCATATAGCAGGATCTGTGGTCTGCCTGCAGAGCCCAGCAGCATTGGCGACAGCGAGGACCGACTGGAGGGTCGCTCCATCGACTCGGTGGACTCTAACGCGGCCAAGTCTCAGGACGGGCTGGACGCGGAGTCGCTGGCGTCGTACGCCGTCGCCCGCCCTTACCCGCCGGACCTGCTGTCGTTCCCGAGCCACCCCGGGCCACCTCCGGCGACGACCCACCACTACCATAATCCGTACGGCACACTGCCCTACTCGCGCTCCCACTCGCCGCTGTCCATGTGCAGTCTGCCTGCTTCGGCGGCGGTTGCCCGTCCGCGCGGCTACGTGACGGTTCCGCGTCGACCACGCGTACCCAGCTGGAGTAGTCCCGGAGACCCTTACCTCCAGAAGCTGAGCCCGGTGGTGTACGACAAGCTGGGGCCGCGAACCACCGCCGACGGCAGCTCCATGCTGTCCCTTAACAAGGTCAGCCGCACTTCCCCGGAGGGAACGAGTGCAGGGAGAGTGACCAGGGATCGAAACTCCGTGGCATCGGTGTCGTCGCTGGGCGAGGGCCGCGAGAAGGTGCCGCCCCGGCCGCCGCCCAAGCCGAGGAAGAAAAGCATGGACATTGTGGCCGGACCGCTGATAGAAGACGAGGAGGATGATGGTACTGAAGTTTGACGATACCCTACTTTCCATTTGCTGTCGACTGGGCACTTGCCATGTGGGGAACATTAATGTAACTACTGTCCACTTGTCGAGTGTCGATGTTTCGACCATCAGTTTGTAGAACACCCACATGTAGACAATCTACGTGTGTACCATTCATGTTGGGACACACAATAATGGAACCATTTATTTTGGAACCAAAAATTCGTACCATCAGTCACTGGCCGAGAACTGCGAGATGGTGTTGCCCCAGCTACTACTGCCCAAGACCAGGCAGAAGATGCATGGCCATTGCGGTCGGACCACTGATGGAAGACAAGTAGGACGACTGCACTGAAGTTTAATGTGATGCTACTTTCTGTTTGCTGTCAACTGGGCACAGGCTATGTGGGAGAACTATTGATGTAACTATCGCACATGTGTTAACTATTGTTCTGTCGACCACCCATGTTTAGAACACCCACACTTAGTTCATCCAACATTCATGATGGGACATACAAAAATGAAATCAGCCTAGTGGGAACTTCAAATTCCCATCTGTCTATCTCTGGCCGAGACCTGCGAGATGGTGCTACCTCAGCTACTTCTACCCAAGCCGAGGATGATGAGTGTGAATCCAGTGGCCAGGCCGCCGATGGAATACAAGGAGGACGACGGTACTGAAGATAAATGTTACGCTACTTCCCACATGCTTGGAGACCATCTATACATGTAACAAAACTGGACAAGTGTTGACTAAATGTGTCGAATATCTATATAAGTAAAACACTCATGTGTAGTCCATCCATGCTGGGACACACAGCATTGGAACAATCCTTGTTGAAACCCTAAACTCATAATATTAGTTACATCACTAGCCAAGAGCTGTAAGATGGTGATGCCCCAGCCTTTGCTGCTCTAGTCAAGGAAGAAGAGTTATGGTTGGACTGCTGATCGAAGACAATAACTCAAGCTCAAGGTTACCTGGGCTCTGGCCATATGGATACCAGGATGCTTGGACTGTCCACTTTGGGACCAGTAAAAAGTAAACCTATTTTTCTGTCATCCGGCCTTGTGGGGTCCTCACCTTCACGTCGTCAGTTACTTGACAGCTTATGGATGACGAGTAGGAAAAAATGGAGGAAATTTTGACGATGTCCTAATTCCTACTTACATTCGTTAGGAACTATTGGTGTGGAGATCATACTGATTGGAAATGGTTCTGTTGAAAGTAGCCAAAATTGGACATTCAGTGTTTGAGCAGCTCATGTGGAGCCCTTATCTTAATGTAATCGATGATTGGACATATGATAAAAAGTAAGGAGGGTGACGAAAGCCCAGAAGTTTTAACATTTACCTCTTGGCCGCTTGCGGTCGTAAGGTACTGGAGATTTCTGGAAGCCATCCACAACAAGTTAAGGCCGGCCATACTAATATAATCATTTGGAATTCATCCAAATGTTGAACAAGCAATCGAAGATCTCATCTTCACATCGTCGGTAATCCGACAACTGATGAAAGACGAAGAAGTCGATGTTACAGATATTATCTTTTCCGAAATGATCGCTTACTTTCGGCTGAGCACCCACGGTGCGGAGACATAACATGTAGGAATAGGCCACCTGTGATCTGTCAATTGTCGAAAAATACATGTGGACAGAAAACTTCTTAAATTAGGAGCTTCCACAATTTAACACCATTGGTGTCGTCGCCAAGCGAGGCCCACAAAATGTTACCAAAGCGGTCATTTTCTAAGCCAATGATGGAAACATTGGTTTTAAATAATGGAACTGTTTATAATAGACAAGGACAGAGGCACAACTGTTTCAATATTCAAAGACCCAAAGAATTGCAGTGTGGAGTGAATTCCAGGCAGTTCCCTACATTATTTGATTTATTGTGCCTTTATCAGTTAGGTTACTTCAACGTAAAATTTTATACAGTGACTATTTAGCTTTTGTTTTTTTTAATGTCTCTTGCAGATGAAGAGTTTTTATGAACGTTTCGTCTGTAAGCCATACAATATGTGAGTGTCATTTTCAGTGTGATTTTGGAATTTTAAAAAAAAAATCTGTTCAACATATGTTATATTAGTCAGTTATCGTGTGTTTTATATATCGAGTGTAGAATTCCTAGCAGTAAACTTTACGTTTGTTGAAGTTACTAAACTTTATTTTATTTGCTGTAAAATGAAGAAAAAATTGAATGACAAGAATTATATATTTTGGAAATAAATTTGTAGTTACAAATTGGAACACTTCATGCATAAAATTTAAACAAAACTATACAATATTACCATATGTTATTCATCATATCAGCTTGAACATTATTTCTGACTTGGCTACTGAGCGAGAGAAAATTTCCTTTCATTTTTGCTGTTGTTTAAAGTACAAATTATTTCATTACTTAGCATGTATATTTCTCACATTATTTGTATCCATACATTATTAACATAGAAAAAGTATGTAATGAATATGTTCATATGTATGTGTCATAATGCAATCAAAATGTGAGTATGTTTAACTTCTTAGATGGAATCTAAATGCTTCGCCAAGATTTATATAGTATGCATTTAATTATATTTGTATTTGAAGTATATATACCAATGGGTTTAGCTGACACGGCTTCTTGTCTTGGAAAGTTCAAAACAGATTGTTAATGTAGTTTAATATATATTCTATGATAGAAATCCAATCATATTGCAATAAAAACAGAATTAGTTGCAAAGAAAATTAACATTTCTTGTGTGACAGTAAAAGTTCGTATTTTATTTATCTTATTAAAAACATGCGTGAGGGTTTTAAGGCCAATTTACAACAAATTAGGGCGTCAATGATAGAGCTTGGTAATCTTCTTAAGACCTTTTCATACAGTAAAATTATGAGTATGGTTAATCCATTTAATTCAATATATTCAAAGACACATGCAATCAAATTTTTCAGATTAAATTCAATAAAAATTTAGCCTGTTCATTGACAAATATTTTACACAATATTAAATAATTTTGAACTTCTGTAGCTAACATATTTAAAAAAAAAACTTATTTAATTTTAGAATATAATTTATATTATTTTTTTAAGTTTCAATAGCGGAAACAACTTTAAAACTGGTTCAGACTATTAATATGTATTTATTATAATAATTTTTTATTTTTTATTTTTGATAGTTTAGGAAACTTGCACTTTTACAGCAAAAGTATTACATAAATTACACCGTGAAGAACTCAGAGGGTTCAATAAATAATCTGAACAATAAAATGACAGCAGTTATTTATTTTTATGGAAATCATGTTCTACTTAGTGATTAAATTCGATAAAAATTAAATGTCATCTAAAGCAAAATTTGATAGTGTGAAATGGCCTTAACAAAATTTTAAGTGTTTTAATTAGATCTGTGATTCTATTCATCGCAACTTGAAAATTGATTCAAGATGCTCTGGAATGTGAGTAAATGCAGCTTTTATTTTTTATGCTGTAAATACCAAATTTGTTGTTACGCTAAGTGTCAAGAGTTGCTTCCTTTCTTTCTCTTTGCTAGAGTGCATATAAGTTAAAATTTCATGTGCCTCTTGTAAATATGTGATAAAAAAAACTCAGTTTTCTTTTGTTTCGAAATAAAAATGGATTTATTATAGTTCTCATTCAAATAAATTTCTTGTTATACTACTATGTGCCTATACGTTAAATGTTTGATGTGCCTCTTGCTGTAAATTTGTGATAAGAGTCTTACAGTTTTGTTTTGTTACGAAATAAAAAAAAAATAATTTTATATTTCATTGAATGAAATTTAAATTTGAAGAAAAAGAGAAAATATGTATATTTTCGGTATTTAAATTACTTCGTATTAATCTACATATCTCATATTTTGTTCTACGTTTTGCTGTTCAAATTTGTTCGTAAAGTATCACGGCCAAACAGCAAAGTATGAAGGTTAATTTTGGATTAAATATGGCTTTGATTTGCTCCATTACATAAAGTTAAATAACTTATAAAATTCTTCTACACTATCAAAGTTTGTGTTGGGACCGAGCTAGCTTAAACGTTTCCATTTCCGAATGGAAAAATTGAACTTAATATATTTTATGAACTCCTTTTTAAATAGCTGTAACTCGTTGCATAACAAAATTAATATTCTGAAAACATAACAATTTATAAACATACTTCAATTAACTTCAATATGCAGCTTTTAAGTCAACATATTTTTTACATGTTAACATCTTTTTTACATGTTAACATTTAACGTACTACATTTATGTTAAAATCTGTTGTTATTTTACACTTATAACCTCTTTAATACCATGTGAGTCCATCGCAATTTTAAATATTCTGGGAGACAGAAACACTTTAATAAGGTTACAGTTTGTTTTTAAGAAGAATTTGAGACCGATTTCAATCGTTTCAGCAAAAAATATATAAATATACAAACATTCACTTAATGTTATATTAGGTGTTTGAAAATTTTTCAAGTTAACATTTTAGTAATGTCATTGAAGTATCAGCTTTTAACAATGCCCCAGCTCTAGAAGGAGCCCAATTATGTACTTTGGAGATAGTAGATCCCAGCAGATATTGATTCATGCTGGGTTACCTTCAACTAGGGGACACACCGGAAATTAATTCGTAAGGTGATTTATTTATTTTAGTTTTTATTTATTTATTTATTATTATTTGAGTTCCTACCAACAGTCAAAGCCTTTAACAGGTGGGCACTTAACAAATAAATACAAAAAATAACAATAACATACACAAAACACAATAATAGCATAACAATAAAATGGGACAACACAAACATAAACACATGACAAAAGACACTTAAAAAAATATAATAACTAAATTTGTCAAATTTAAATTAATTCATTATCAATGAAATAACAAAAATACATTATTTACATCAGAAGTTATCTTAACTGCAAGAAAATTAAGGATTCAAAATATCTTTCATTGAGATTTTTGCCCTTTGGAAAGGGTCTAAATCTTTCAAAATATCATTACAATTATCAGTACACCGTTTTGATAGCTCATTTTTTATGTGATACGTTCGAAAGGGTCGCATTGTTCTGTGATTGAATGAAGGAACTCGAAGACCAATTTTGTTTAATATTTCAGCGCTGTGGTAAACATTTATAAAACAATTTATTACAAAAAAAGTATCAGAAACTTTCCTTCTAAACTGCAGTGTATGCGTGTTCAGGGTTTCAAGGGTTAAGTCGTAGTTAAAATTCTCTGAATTATCATCTATTAAATGTTTGTTAAAAATGTATCTAAACTATTTCTTTTGTATATTTTCAAGTCTATTTGAGTCAGTGGTAGTTATAGAGTTCCAGATGACAGAGCCATACTCTATTCTCAATCTTACTAAGGTAAATAAAGACTAATTACAGAATCAAGAGGGCTAGCCAAATAAGTTAAATATTTAATAAGCCCTATTATTTTGTTTGCACTTGCAATTAAATTATCCTCGTGGTGATGAAAATAAAATTTAGAATCTAAGAGAATACCTAGATCACGCATACAATAAGTTCTCTGTATCATGGTGTTGTTTATTACATAGTTAAATTTTCTGTATATGTTTTACTAGAAAATATTATTTTAATCTTCTTTTCATTTAATTTCATTCCGTTAGTTTGACACCACTTAGTTACATTATTTATATCTTCTAGCAACAATATATAATCACTTGGTGTTCTAATGGTACTATATATATTTAGATCATCCGCATAGAGCAGAGCTCTGGAATGCTGAATAACATTAACTATGTCGTTTATAAAAATTACAAATAAGTAAGGTGATAAGGTTCCACCCTGAGGCACTCCTGACGGTGCATTAAAAGATGAAGTTAAAGTGCTACAAATACGAACAACAAAGAATCATTCATTTATATTGTTACAGAACCAATTAGTAAAGTAGGCATTCATATCAAAACTAATTAATTTATGTACAATTAGAGAGTGCTTGTATGTATCAAATGCTTTACTTAAATCGAATAAATAGCATCCACTTGTTTGCGGGATAAAATTTCGCTGTACGTATAATTAACAAACGCAAATTCATTTGTGATCGTAGTTTTACCAGGTACAAAACCGTGTTGACTATCCTCTATTAAATGGGATGTAAGAAAAGAAATATGTTTACGTATAATTTTTTCAAAAACTTTAGAAAAGCCACATGAAGGTGATATTGGTCTAATTGTCTATCACCTTTTTTTAATACTGGGACAATTGCTTGTTTCCATAATTTTGGATAGATTTTATAAAAACAAAAGTATTGATAAAAAAGGGGTTTCGACAGATACATTATCATTATCTACATGCATCACTTCCTTTGTGGTTTGTGATCCCAGGTGTTGTAACAGCCGATATTTTCATCACTACTTCATCGCCAACAAAGAAAAGACTTGTAACAGTTGTCTTGGGTCCTGGCGTCTTGTATTTTTAAGTTTTCTTCCATCATCTGAAGTAGGGTATGTCTATAAAATAGGGTAGTCTTGGGGAATTGAAAGTGTGTAGTCAAAACCTGGAATAATAAAAAAACCTAACATTATCTCAGTAAAAAAAATTATACCATTAATTTTTTATGCTATGTATCGTATGTATGTACACCGGTATGTATTTTCATCATGAATTCGTGTGTAATTTAAAATCATATATTTTACAAAAACTGAACTGTAACAAAATTAGAAGTAGGTATCATTAAATTTCTATAACTCTTACCCTTCTCACACTCAATATATAGTTTCGAAGTTTTATGAAACAAATATTTTCATTTTATTTTCAGGCTTACAGTGTTAGTCCTTAGTGTTGATGGAATTTATAACAGTGCATACACTATATTGTGCAGAAAAACAGTTGTTGTTGCGTTTTATGTATTTTTTAAATTTTGTATACGGCATTTGGTAGAAGAATTTTCGTGGAAATGAAACGAAAGTCGTTGAACAGAAATGTGTTACAAAGATGGCAGACCCAAGTGTAGCAACATAAGTTGATGTAAGTTTTTGGACATACGCCATTGCTAAGGACTTTTTCTGTTGAAGAAAAACTAATAAATAAAATAAATAAAAATACACAAGAAAGACAAAAAACACACAAAATTAAGCAAAAAATTGCTGTTGTCAACAAGAATATAAACACCACAAAATATTCCGAAACAGAAATATGGTCAACAAACAAAGAAAAAACAAAGAAAAAAGTACTAAGTGAACAAAAAAACACACAAATGATGACAACACAAAAATATTGAAACCAAAATAATTCAGCACAACAGTTGAAAGGAGACAAAAACACGACAAAACAGGTGCTGTGTTTCCGTACCATGTGCGTCTCTGCCTGAGGACGGGAGCAGATAGCAGTTCCCGAAACGTCGCTTGTTTCTGTTTTGGTAAAACTATTGTATGTTTTTGTCTTTTCGTTTTGTCGTGTTTTTGTCTCCTTTCAACTGTTGTGCTGAATTATTTTGGTTCAATATTTTTGTGTTGTCATCATTTGTGTGTTTTTTTGTTCACTTAGTACTTTTTTCTTTGTTTTTTCTTTGTTTGTTGACCATATTTCTGTTTCGGAATATTTTGTGGTGTTTATATTCTTGTTGACAACAGCAATTTTTTGCTTAATTTTGTGTGTTTTTTGTCTTTCTTGTGTATTTTTATTTATTTTATTTATTAGTTTTTCTTCAACAGAAAAAGTCCTTAGCAATGGCGTATGTCCAAAAACTTACATCAAGTCATGCACTCCCATTGCACAAATCTTTTAAAGATAATAGCAACATAAGCCCGTACATAGTCACTTTCTTAAACATTAGGTAACTTTCAAAACGTATTGGTGCGCCAAATGAAACTTCGTGATAAGAAAATTACTCTGGAATATATTTGGTAAACTAAAAACTTAATCACAAGTTTTAAAATACCTAAGTAAACTGACTGTACATACAAAATAAAACAGTGGTAGAGCGCGCACTTGATAACTTCAAGGAAGAATTTTCAAATCTCGTCTTTTGAAAAAAAAAATATATCTTATAACATAATATGTATAATAATAGTGTTGTATAACCTTAATAATTTTAAGGTTATTTTTGTAGGAAGTATTAACAGATTATTTCTGTCGTTTAAAGAAAAACAAATATACAAACATTTTTTTAGTATTATATATGTTTCAAAAATATCAGAAAAATATTTTAGTATTTCCATAAAAGTATAACTTATAACATGTACGGAAACTTTTTTTTTTTCCACTCTTTAGTGAATTTAAACAAAATGGGCTGTATTTTAATACAATTTCTTGCGAAAATCAGGTCCAAAGCCGTTGTTTTCTCGGAGCCGTTTCTAATAGTTAAAATTTATTGTTTCGTGCTGCTTATTGCTATCTACATTTAATGGTGGCAAGCAACTTTTATGATTCAGGCAGCGAGTTGTAACGTCGGGCGCCGAATTTATGTATGTGTTTCGCATCCAGTAATTTTGGTACTTGAAAAGCGACTATTTTATTTATCAGTTTATTTATTACATTCGGAATTAGTATAAGAATTATTCGTAAAATTATGTATCCGAGTTTTGTATCACAAGTTTTTTTATAACATGAACAACATGAGAACACATAAGTTTGTTTGTTACTGAGTTTAGATGTTAACATGTCACTGGCTCACCTTTTTAAAACAATGTGTATTGAAATATTTTAATATCACGATGAGACAGGTAAAGTAGTTTACATGGAATAGGAATAACAGGGAAAACTCATGTTAACTGAATGAAGTAATATTGTGGATAATATGTCATTTCTTTGGCCTCACAAAATTAATGGACTTATTAAAAACCAAATTTGTACACCAGAATTAGGTAAAATACCCCTTTTTTATTTCGGCGGTTAAAAGTATCCGTTAATGTATAAATGACAGAAATAATATAAAGAAGTTCGGAAAGATATAAATGCCATGTCATGTAAAATGTTTTAATAAATATCTCAAATTTAAATTATAGCAAACAATCCACACATACAGCATGATCGGGACTAGTGTACCTAAATTATTATTTTTACATGAATTGAACTGCCAAGAAGAAATGAAGAATGAAATGAACTGCAAAGTAGAGATGAAGGATGAAATGCAGAACTGCCAAGAGGAGATGATGAATGCCATGAAGACAGAGATAGACATCAAGAAGAACCAAGAAGACATGCGAAACAAAATAGTTGCTGCACAAGAGGAAATGAAGTATAAGATTGGCGAAACAAGCATCCCATTCGATGGTAAAGTACAGAGTTTGGAGCAGAATCTTGTACAACAGGAACAGCAACTTGCCAGACAGGAGCAATGGCTAGTCGAATATGAATAACTAATTGCACAACAGCTAGCTCAGTTCAAGCAGACCACCGAACAGCGTGTAGCAGCTGTAATTGAGGAGTGCTGTCGAATGATTAAGGAAGCTACAGCTGCTGCAAGCCAGAATAGATACCCCGATGATGTTAAGGTGGAAGAAACATCCAAGCCATCCACCTGCGATAGTCAATCTTCGTAGCTGGTGTACAGTAAACAGTTCGAGGTAGCTGCAGAAGTAAATGGTTGAGGTGAGGGAGAAAATTATGGTACTTTTCTTTGACCTGAATTGATCTCCACTAGAGCTACTGCAGACCACACCAGTCCCAGACCAGAAAGACTATGGAGTATTAGTAGAGGCCTTTGAACTGAGGTTTGCTGATTTACACATGGGCAAGGTGTATAGAAGGGCCCTGAAGACACGTCAGCAATGATATTCAGAAACACTCTAAAAATTCGAAGCCGGAGTTGAGTGATTCGTGCATCTCGCCTACCGAGAAGCACCAACAGAGTTCAAGCAGCAGCTAGCCACCAGTGGATTTATAGATGAACTCAGAGATACAGAGGTTCAGCAAACTCATCATTTGGCCGAGCACAAGAAGAGCTGCAAGGCCTCGGTCCATGCTCTGTAAATCGAGGCAGCACGCAGTGCTTCAATAAACACCAACATCAGGTATAGGAGAGCTGTATGTGAGCCGTACAACGGAACAAATGCCAGAAACACCACTATTGAAGTAGATATTCTCAGGGCATTGAAGTACCTTATGATTGACACTCCAGGTAACCCGATGAGATCAGGAGGATACACATTTTGTTTCGTCTGCATTGAACCAGACCACATTCAGTGGGACTGTCCGAAATGCAGGAAGAGTAACATGAAGATCAATAGAGAAACTAGCAGTACCTACTGTGAGGGGGCGGATACCAGTTCTACAGGGAATGATAGCCACTAGGGTTTTTCCTGTATCTATTCTTCATAGAGGTCATGACAGTTTATTGCTCAATGGTAGGAACAATGGCATACAGTGTTTACTGTTGACACTGGGGTTTCGACATATTTTTCATCTATTTATATATATATATATGAAGCTGCCAATGGACAGCAGGATTTGAAGGTAAGGATTGGAAATTGGAAACTTTCAAACACATTTATTGTTGCTGATTTCACCAATGAGGTAATTTTAGGAATGGACATCATAATATGACAAGTTTTCGTTATTGACATGGAAGGACAGGCACTGCGTATTAAAGAGAAAGAGGAAGCCCTGTTTACCCCTGACCAATTAGAATTTCCTGTAATGCAAGTGGTAGTAAGCGAATCTGTTTCATTTACAGCAAACCATGCGCCGATAATATCAGCTAGGATTATGTGAGCCCCAAGGGGCCACATTAGCTACCTGATAGAGCCAGATATGACATTAAGATTGAAGACATTCCTCGTAGCCCCAAGCAAGGCAAAATTCAGTGAGGTTGTACAAGTCAGGATGGCCAACCTCAATTCTTGGAAAAGGGTTCTTGAACAGGGAGGCCCAATGGTTAGCTGTTAACCAGTCTCTTCGGTAGGCCAGTGTGAGTCTTCCTCACCTATTATATGTGATGCGCAACCACTGAAATCAAATCTAGATCATTTACTAAGGCTATGCCTAAATAATATAACATATGGAGTAATAGAAGCAGTCACAGCATTTTGTGATAAGTAACAAGGATATATTTTCCTTAGATGGTACTCACCTTAGGAGAACAATCCTGGTCTACCATCGCATCAAAACAGGTGATGCAGAGCCAATCCAACAAGCACCATGGCGACTGACTAGAAAAACAGGAAGAAACAGAGAAGTTGATAGGTATGATGGAGGATGGTGTAATACAACCATCAGCGAGTCCTTGGGTTTCCCCAGATGTTTTAGTGGTGAAGGAGGATGGCCAACTGAAGTTCTGTGTGAACAACCCGAAGCTGAATGACATCACAAAAAAGGACAGAGACTCCCTCCCACATATTGATGACACACTTGATACACTCTCTAACACCAGATGGTTCTCTGCACTGGACCTGAAGAGTGGTTACTGGCAAGTAGAGCAGCACCACGAGGATAAAGAGAATACTGCTTTCACGACAGGTAGTGAGCTGTTCCATTTCACTGTGTTACCATTGGGGTTATGTAATGCTCCTGCAACTTTTGAGAGATTGATGTAACTTGCCCTGCATGGCTTGACTTGGAAAACATGCCTAGTATACATGGACGAAATTACTGTGGTGGGATATACAGTAAAGGAACATTTGCGAATCCACAGGATGTATTCGCAGACTTCGCCATGCCCATCTTGTGTTAAGTCCTAGAAGTGCTTCCTGTTCATTCATTATGTTACAATCCTGGGACATGTTGTATCGCAGGATGTAGTGCGAACAGATACTGAGAAGATCCATTCTGTTGAGGAGTGGTGTCAACCTAAGGATAAGCATGAAGTAGGGATGCTGTACTTATTGTATGTGGTTTGTGCCTGGGTTCTCGACAGTGGCAAAACCATTACATCAGTTCACCGAGGACAAGAGACAATTTATATGGACTTCAGCATGTGAGACTGCCTTTCAAAACCTCAAGGAATCCCTGTGTACTAGCCCCATAATTGCCTACCCAGCCAACATGAAGAGTTTATTCTCGACTAAGATACAAGGGGAGATGGGGTGGATACTGTACTTTCCCATGTTCAAGATGGCTATGAACGAGTAATTGAATAGTAGAGCAATTTTTTGTCTAAGCCTGAACACATATATCGTATCACAAGATGAGAACTCTTTGCTGTAGTAAAATCTCAGTAACATTTCTAAAAAATATATTTATATAAGAAAATTTCTTGTACACACTGAACATGCAGCACTTTGACTACTGCAGTTCAAGAATCCAGATGGACAACTTGCTAGATGGACTGAACAGATACAGCTATATGATTGTCGGATAGAACACAGGAATGGTCGAATTCTCAACAATGCCGATGCCCTCTCCCGAAAACATTGCACAGGAGACTGTAACAATTGCAATAGATGCAGAGAGAAATGAGGGAATCTAAGAGGTTCGGTGAATAACGATAACTAAAGGGGAAGATAAATGGTATTGTGCCAGCTTGAAAGCAGCACAGCGACAAGGTCCTGACCTGGCACTCATTATAAGCTGGCTAGAGGATGATACTGAACATCTAATATGGCATGACATTTCCAGTGACCGAAGAGCTGTGAAAGATTACTGGGCATAGTGGGATTCCTTTAGAACGGTGAATGGGCTTATAGTGAGGGCATGGGAGAGTCCAAATGTAATAGTAGTTACCATGCAACTACTCCTTCCAAAGAGTCTCGTGGCAAAGGTGTTGAACGAAATCAATGATGGTAACTCTTGTGGTTATTATAGAGGATAAAAAACTCTAGCCAAGATCCGTCAATGCTACTATTGTTTGAGGTGTTGCCAGGATGTGGAGGCTTGGTGTATACAATGCGGAGCATGCTCGGCTAACGAAGGGGCCAAAGCACTGGAGTTGGGTTAAAATGAGGGCCTACAGTGTAGGGGCCCCTTTTGAGAGGTAAATCATCGACATCGCTGGACCATTTCTCAAGACCAGATGGTAATCGGTATATTGTGGTAGCAATAGATTAGGTACTTCAGTAAGTGATCAGAGACTTATACACTTCCTAACCAAGAAGCCACTATCATTGCGGATGAAATAGTTAACAACTTCATTTGCATATTTGGGGTACCAATGGAGGTCCACTCAGACCAACTCCGAAAATTCGATTTTACAATATTTCAGGAGGTGTGTCGGTTGCTGGCAATAAATAAAACCAGGACTAAAGCACTACATCCTCAGTCTGATGGTATAGTGGAGAGGTTCAACATAACTCTTGAGAAACACTTTGCCAAAGATATTACATATTCTTTAAATCTGTCTTAAGTAAATGTTTATGTTTGAATAAAGAGGCCTGTAAAAGTTGAATTGCACGCAGAACTTAATTATTTGTGAAAAATTTGGGGTTTTCGAGGGGGGAGGATAGAACCTCTTTGCTTGTGTTAAATTATTTTTTTGTTGTTATTGGGCGTTATAGAATTTTTTTTTTTTTTTGTTTTCTTGAATTTTGATAAGGGGAGGGGGATATTTCCAGGGAGGGGTGTAGGGATGGGCCATTGCTCCACTCAATATCAATTCGTTAACAAGCCAGTGGAATTTTAAGGCTTCGCCTTTTATAAGTGGCACTATTTATTTAAGTATTTATCTTCTTTTTTTTAAATGTGGTGAAGTTAAGCCGTTGATACCTCTTTGTCATACACTTTACCATGGCTGAAAAAAATTATAATTTTACAAATAAAAATATACATTAAATAGTAAAACAACGAAGTGATTACATAAACAATTATTAAACTAAGAAAATAGCTCTCACTTAAACTTAGAGAAAAATATTATTTGATTTTTTTGCTTGATTTGCTTTTATAAATTAGTTTTATTTCTTACAAAAAAATCTGAAAATAAAATTAAAAAGATAAACAGGAACAAACCATATATTTTCAAAAAATAAAAACGAATATAAAATATACAGTATTAATTTAAAGACTAAAAACTATTGCATATTACACCCTACATATTGGGCTAGATAACTTAATAGCATAAAATTTATTCGACAACCATAAACACACATCGTACCTGAAGTTGCCTAAAAAAATATAGGTATGGTTTTGAAAAAACACTTAAAGGTTCTCACATAACCTTAAAATGTGTTTGAGGCAACATTTAAAAAAATTCCGGTGGAGGACCCTTGAACTCAGTTTTCTCTAAAGGGATATACATCCTAAAACAAATCTTTCAAAAATTGGTTCTATTAGCTTTTTCGCTCTCCTCTTCTACAAATCCTGGCTACGCCCATGATCTCACCCCTGAATACGAGTCGAGTTTATCAGTAGCGTAGTTATACATGAAGTCTAGCCGGTTCCAAGCTCGGAGCGGCGCCATCTATCGCCCTTAAAAAGTAATTGGCCTCCTCGTCTTCATCTTGCTCTCGCCCTGAGCTCATGTCTCGCTAATGAACTCTCTCGGCTGAGACGCGGCAGTGTAAGTGCATTAACACCTCCGGAAAACCCTTGAGTCAGTAATCACGTGAATTCTAATTGCGTAAATTTTTAATTAGAAGGCTTCGGTGTGAAAAAAGCAAGGTGTCTGCTTCAAATAGTTTGTAACTAAATACATCTATGAATTAGATGGGAAGTAAACAAGAGCCACAAGGGATTTTTGTTTCATTCTAGAGACTCATTACGATCTTCTGTGGAGTTTTGACGTCAATAGTTTTGCCATCAAGTTTTCTGCACCTATCTTTAAAGGTTTTTGAATTTGAATTCTGATGAATATTCGAATGTATAACATTCAGTCTAATTTTACGTTGGAAGGTAAAATACGTTTCCAAGAGACGTGCATTATACCAATACAATAAAAATACTTTTTGGCACAAATTTACTGTATATCGCAAGAAGAAAAAGCTTAATTTTATTTATGCTAAGCATCTGTGGATCCCAAAAAATTTCTGATCTTTTTTTGTGTCTTTCTTAAATATCATCTCAAAAAAACAGCTTTTAAAACTATAACCATACATCTTTTTTAATATTTTTAAGACAAAACTAATTTCACATTATTGCATTATCATTTTTCATCACCATACCGTATAGTAGTAACGCCATTGCCAAACAAAGGAAATATTTTGATACAAGATAACTTTTTGTAATGTTTACAAAAAAAAATTATTGTGAGCTAAAATGGTTTTAAATTTTTAGTATTTCACACAACGTTGTTTGCATGTATCTCATCTTCCTTTGCTTATTTTAATTAATTTTTCGTCTTTATTTGGAAAATAACTAGATAAGTTGTATTCAGAGACTTAAAAAAATTAACCTATATAAAATGCAAAATCATCTCTTTCTTCAACTTCTTTTTCAATATCAACTTCAAGTTGAAAGTCTTCCACCTTAGCTTTAAAGAGTATATCGTATGAGCAGGGCGCAAACAAATTTAAACACAATCTATTTGACAACAGATGAATTTGTACGTTTATGTGCGTAGCCTTTTGAGTCTATAAAAATCTCAGAAACAGCATTATTTTAACTCCTTAATTGGGCATAAATAATGATAATACATGCTGCGTCTTATGAAATACTATCGCACAACCCAAAACCAGGATAAATAATTGCATTGAACCTTTCAAAAGACTTTTCACCTTTAAAATAATGTGTCTGTGGTGAATGTCCCATATTTGCACACTGCCGAAGGGGAAAAAAATCATATGACAAATCGAGGTGATATGACACATTAAGTTGCACAATTAAACACTGGTTTTAGAGCTATATCGAGCTTGAGCTTCAATACATACTATGCAGACACCTAAATGGCGTCCAAATTGTAGACAATAGAAAAAAAAATAGTATAGAAAAAAAGAACGATTAAAGAATGAATGCATGACGGTTTAATGTCTGTTCGATAGTACAAACGATAAGGGAAGGTAAGATAAGAAAAGTATGGATTAGTATGGGAAACGGCAGTAACCCGAGAAAAATCCACTGGCTATCGACGATGTCCGTCACGTTTCCCACATAACAAAAATCCATATTACACCCCACTGAGAATCGAATATGGATCTCTTTGGTGAGAGGCGACCATTGAACCACAGTGGCTTCCTAGTATATAGCAATAGTATTTTGCAATGTATATTTTAATGGGCAATGCACGATTTCTGTCATTAGCGTTGTCCTTGTTTCGGTGTGCTGTGTTGCCCGATATGTAACTTTGAAACTAAATGCATTTTTTTTTATTTATCAGAAAATTATGTTTTGTAATAGAAAACTTGGATTTTTAAAAAAACTGATTCCTTCCTATAATTATTCAAACGAATCGTCTGTTAATATTTAAATTTTACTTCCCAGGAGAAGTAACAAAAACGCTATATATGTATCAACCCTTTTAGTCAACAAATTTTTTAATAATTGAAAATTAAATATTTTGGCTCTGTTTAAGCATTGCTCATAAAACAATGGAATCCTCTGTTATTAATATTGTTACGATCGCACTTGGCTGCAGTGCATGGCATCGCCGCACTCGTTCGGCCTGTCTGCGCCCCCTTCCACCCGCATCCTCTCCCTGGTATCTCGTGTCATACTATCTCACTACATCCTGACCGTCGCAGCGCGCACCTGCCTCAGATCGGGTTACTTAAAAGAGGCCGCACTGCGGAATAAAATGACTCAGACGCCTTTATCGGCGTTCTTAGAGCAGCCACCGCGTCCTTCGAGGACTCACGATGCGTTTCTGGGCATTTCGACGGCGAAGGTCGCGCGATATCTCGGAGACATGCCCGATTGTTCTGGATGGGAACCCAAGGGCTATTTAAGGAGGTTGGGCCGACCTTCGAGTCAGTCAGAGTAAGGAGTTCAGTGGGGAGTTCTCCCGCGGCGGAGTTTCCGGGCGATAGTGCCGCGGGTGCGGCAGAGTGGCGAAGTCCTTGGACGAAGGTTCCAGGGCAGGGAGTGAGTGAGTTCAGTGGAGTCGGGATTTTCCGGGCGATAGTGCCGCGGGTGCGGCAGAGTGGCGAAGTCCTTGGACGAAGGTTCCAGGGCAGGGAGTGAGTGAGTTCAGTGGAGTCGGGAGTTTCCGGGCGATAGAGTCGCGGGCGCGGCGGAGTCCCGAGTGAAGTGGCGAGCGAGTCGTCGTGTGGGATCTTGGCGAAGGGTGTGACTGCGGCGGCGGCGGAGACCCACGAGGGGTGCTGCTGTGAGAGTTGCGCCGGAAGTGCGGCCCAGCGAAGTGTGTGAAACGAGTGACTGGGGAATTGACATTTCTTTACGTGTAATTAATTATCTGCCAATTTAGAAGATTATTTGTAAGTGACAAGTAGTGGTAATAAATAAAACTGTGTGTGAAATAAAAATCTTTAATTGGGCTATCCTTTACGAACCCGCAGGTAAATCGTAACATTTTGGTGTCAGAAGTGGGATAGCCCTAATTAATAGATTTAGGATTCAGTTTTATTATAAGAATAGTTAAGAAATAGAATTTAGTTTACGAGAATATAGTTAGTGTTTAGAACTTTAGTGAATTTGAAATTTTCTAGAGTTAGTTTGAGTATACTGTAGTCAGTGTTAGTTTTGAATGTAAGAGAGATATTTTTAGTTTAATAAGGTTCGGCTAGGTCATTTAAAATTAAGATCAGTATTAGAAAAAAATTATTTAGGTTGTTTAATTAGTAAATCCTTTAGAGAAAGATGGCTGCTGAAGAGTTAAGTGCAGAAGATATCGGGAAGATAATGGTTGCCCTAAAAAAGATCAATAATAAAATGGAAGAAATGGTGGCCAGTGTGAAGAAATATAACAAAGAAATGTTAGCAAGTATGAAGAACTTTACGGAAGAAATGAAGAGTGGAAGGAAGGAGAGTAAGAACCACCATGAAGAAAAGAAGAGCGGGTCAAATAATAGCCTAGAGGAAATGAAGAAGGGTCAGGATGAACTGAAGCATGGCCAAGAAGAAATGAGGAATGAAATGAAGACCGAAGGGAAGATAAGCATAGAAGAGAAGAACAGCCAAGAGAAAAACAGCGAAGAGAAGAACTGCAAACAGAAGACCAGTCAGGAGAAGAACAGTGAAGAGAAGATCAGAGAAATGAAGACCAGCCAAGAGGAGACGAGCCAAGAAGAGACCAGCCAAGAAGAGACCAGACAAGAAGAGACCAGCCGAGAGAATAACAACAAAGAGAAGAACAACAAAGAGAAGACTAGCGAAGAGAAGACCAGTGAAGAGAAGACCAGTGAAGAGGAGACCTGCCGAGAGGAGAACAGTGAAGAGAACAGCGAAGAGAACAGCGAAGAACACTGCGAAGAGGACATTAGCCAAGGAGAGGAGAACAGCCAGGACATGAAGATGAAAGAAGAGCTGAAGAAAAGCATAGAAGTAGTGAAGATGAGTTACAAAGTAAGGAATATTGAACAAGGAGAAATGAAGATAAACCAAAGAGAGAGGGCTAAATGCACAGAAGAGCTGAAGAAAAGCCGAGAAGAGATGTACATGAGTCAAGAAGAGATAGAGAAGTGCAAAGAAGAAACGAAGGAAGACCAAGAAGAGACACAGGAAGACCAAGAAGAGGTGAAGAAGGACCAAGAACAGGGGAAGAAAGACCGAGAAGAGAAAATGAGAACACAAAGAGTGAAGAAGATGGTGCAAGGAGTAACTGAGTACAGTCCAGACGATATTCATAAGAACAAAGAGGGAATGAGGAACCAAGAAGTGACGAAGAAGAGCTGGGAAGAAATGCTTTGTGAACGAGTAGCTACGAGAGAACAAACAGAGAGAAAAAGGGAAGAAACAAGCGAACCATTGGGAGGCAACGAGCAATGCTCTCAAGAGTATCGAGTCCGTCCAAGGCAATGGTCGGTCCGTCTCGGGCAGCTGGCTGAACGACATGGGGAATCTGCGACCCAGAAGTGTCGCCGGGTGACAAGAGAAGCTACATCTAATGAGAGAGAGGGTTATCTGGTGAGACTGTACAGCCCGCGATGGAGGAAAGGCAGGAGGCCTAAACTTCGAGTAGCATGGGGACCTCCAGGAGGAGATGCATTACCTGTTCGGGACGAACAGGTTTAAGGAGGGGGCAATGTTACGATCGCACTTGGCTGCAGTGCATGGCATCGCCGCACTCGTTCGGCCTGTCTGCGCCCCCTTCCACCCGCATCCTCTCCCTGGTATCTCGTGTCATACTATCTCACTACATCCTGACCGTCGCAGCGCGCACCTGCCTCAGATCGGGTTACTTAAAAGAGGCCGCACTGCGGAATAAAATGACTCAGACGCCTTTATCGGCGTTCTTAGAGCAGCCACCGCGTCCTTCGAGGACTCACGATGCGTTTCTGGGCATTTCGACGGCGAAGGTCGCGCGATATCTCGGAGACATGCCCGATTGTTCTGGATGGGAACCCAAGGGCTATTTAAGGAGGTTGGGCCGACCTTCGAGTCAGTCAGAGTAAGGAGTTCAGTGGGGAGTTCTCCCGCGGCGGAGTTTCCGGGCGATAGTGCCGCGGGTGCGGCAGAGTGGCGAAGTCCTTGGACGAAGGTTCCAGGGCAGGGAGTGAGTGAGTTCAGTGGAGTCGGGATTTTCCGGGCGATAGTGCCGCGGGTGCGGCAGAGTGGCGAAGTCCTTGGACGAAGGTTCCAGGGCAGGGAGTGAGTGAGTTCAGTGGAGTCGGGAGTTTCCGGGCGATAGAGTCGCGGGCGCGGCGGAGTCCCGAGTGAAGTGGCGAGCGAGTCGTCGTGTGGGATCTTGGCGAAGGGTGTGACTGCGGCGGCGGCGGAGACCCACGAGGGGTGCTGCTGTGAGAGTTGCGCCGGAAGTGCGGCCCAGCGAAGTGTGTGAAACGAGTGACTGGGGAATTGACATTTCTTTACGTGTAATTAATTATCTGCCAATTTAGAAGATTATTTGTAAGTGACAAGTAGTGGTAATAAATAAAACTGTGTGTGAAATAAAATCTATTAATTGGGCTATCCTTTACGAACCCGCAGGGAAATCGTAACAATATTGACTGACTTCAGCAAATATTTTATCCTGTGAAATAATAATTCTTATTTAGTACTGAAAAAACTTATATAAATTACCATATTGCAAAAATTATACTTATGTATTTTAAAACTTGATATAATCAACAACGGTTTACAAAAATAGGAATTTTAATGCTAACAAGCCGGGTACCTAGTTTTAATCTGGCAACAGTGTGTGCCATTTACCCTGTACTGCAAACCAAGCGTGAAACAAATACTATAGAAATGTCTTGCTCTTAAGAAAACGAATACAAATGCGTTTACTAACCATCTCAAGTGGATAAACATTAAAATACGACTAAAATCGGTACTATATTTCACACTCTTTATTGAAATTAAATACACCATTTAAGAACTATCGATTTACCTTAAACTCGATTCTATTTTTCAATATATGTTCTTTAAAATGTTAACGACGCGAAAAATTTGTCAATTTATTTTTTTTACCTAGTGACATTGTTTTTATTGTAAGTAATAACCATGACTAATGTCAATGAAACTTGTCTTTCGAAAGCTAATAAAGTTTGTATAGTACTGCTACCTACTATGTAGTTGCGGAACTAATAAAATTTTTTTAATGGTTTTCAGAAAGCGTTAGCTCAATAAAGCATTACTGTAATAATAATACATTCGATTTAACCTACGTATAAATTCACTTTAACAAGTTAAATAGTTTAAAAAGGTACCAAATAACTTTTTTGGGACAGCAGCCGTAAGAAAGTAGTGGCGCGATCTGCCAACAACCTAGAAAATCAATATGTACTACATGTTCATGAAGAAGCGCCATTGTGGCTAACTCAGTAACCAACAAGTATTTTAGTGCAACATTTCCACGCCAGAGGTAGCGCAGATTCGTATTTCGGATCAATTTTTTATAATAAAGTAACTTGTTTTTAATGATCTCCTCCACACACACATTCTGTACACTTAGTAACATAGCATGGTATGAGTAAAAAATACATACGACAGTTACCAATATACAAATTTAAAAAATTTTATTCAAAAAAAACATTATAAAAAATTATTTATTTTGGTTTCACATACCCGCAAAATGAAGTGTATTACTAGAAGCGTTTTTGTATTAGATAGTACGTTCTACTTGAAAATTAATTTTATTCCTTGATAACAACATTTATAGTATTATAACGATTAAGGAAATCTCGGGTTTTATTCGAATTAATAAACATACCAGTGTACTTGCGACCTTGCATACTGTCCTTGAGACTTGACGAATCTGGACGGGTTCACTGTTAGTCCTCTTTAATGGGCAGCCTGCGGTATGTAAGGGGTTTTCATTTTCTGTTCAAACAATATATATATTTTACAAACAATTTTTATCTAAAATGAAGAATTTAATTATCTTAGCAGATTCGTTAATTGCGTAGCATACTGATATACTTCACTTAAAGTTGGAACATCCGTTGTGAGTCACTTTCTGGGACAATTACCTGTAAGTATAAACTTCGAGCGAGTTCGGACACAGATTGAATTGCGAATATGAACGGTAGTAGAACCTGCGAAATACCCGTTATTAAATGACAGTGCATGATAATTTAGAAATGGCTTACTGTTGCCTTCTTAATTCACGCATTTCAATATTTGTGGACTACTGCATTGGCATCCGTTAAAGAATCATTTAATATTTGCTGTGCAATTTACAACATTTGCGTGACATGTTACGGGAAACTTATATTTATTATGAAACACCAATATTACACAAAGGTATTCGACTGATATGACATAATTTCCGTACACTTGCTAAGATCTATAAAAAAAGTCCGTAAGTCCTGATCACTAGAAGAAAGAAAGAAAGAAAGAAAGAAAGAAATATGCACATGGACCACTCGTAGCTTCACCCTCCAGGGTTTTCTGTGTCCCTTTGTGTTCTGAGTTACTTGTTAGTGGTATTTCATAGCATCCAAAACAGGGTTATTTCTTTGTTAACCCGGCGCTTATTACAGGCCCCTGGGCCCCCACGGGCGTGGGTAAACAGATCACGCCGTTACACGCAATCAGATATGGGCTAACCAGACAGTTGGCTGTGTCCCAAGCCCTTAGACTCAGCACTACTGGCGCCACATCCCGATATCCTACATCACTCTGGGACCCCTCAAAACACCCAGAATACTCGTGGTCCTATCGAGGCCTATCCAACCACTCCCATTTTTCCAGGCTAGTAACCGGAGCTGTTTCGCCGCTCACTGCGTCAGCTTTTCATTAGGCTAGGAACCCCAGCTCCAAGCTTAACCTAAGCGATGACACCACTGCCAAGTACGAAGCCGACACCAATCGTGGTCCAGGGCCGTAGAGAAAACTTCAACGGGGGTCCTTTACCAATAAAAGGGACCACCCCGTACTACCACCAATTTCAGTGGTGCTGTCTTACGTGATGGTCAGCCACAAGAGGACAACGGGGAGCGCATATCTTGGTCTCTCTACCGATCTCCCTATGACCTCCAGAGATTTACAGCATTTCAGCCCGGTTGCAACTGAACACCTACGACTAACCGGTGTAGGCTAGACCGACAGGATAGCCTCAGAAGTAAATCTAGGGATTGCGCGACCCCCTTCGTGGGTGTCCCCACCGATCCGCATGCTAAGCAGATTTACAGCCGAATGACTATCGAATCATTTTATTTACCTAGTAATAGTTAAACTATGTAATGAAGCGGCTCCGATTAAAACATTTTTTTTTTTTAATAAACGAAACCCCTGCTTTGGAATTTATTTTCGTCAAGAAATTTTACCAAACTCTTCCCATCTTTACACAATTCATTAAACAGTTATTACATATTTTTTTTATTTATGAACTATGTTTCACGCCTCACGCCACAGATGGCAGTACAGTGGTGTTACATATTTCCGTTTCTTGACTTCTGACAAGTTCCCGAAATTACTCCCACAAATACCGTATACTGAGAGTTAGTTTATTAAAATTGTAAATTATATTCCTGTCCATAATTACACAATTATATATTTTGTAATTCAAAGAGAGAACATCACAACGCTGTAACTTCAAACAACTAGTTTTAAATGTTTCTATCCCTGAAAACATACATTGCTACGAAAAAATAAGTGAGCTAGAATGTGCAGCGAATGTACATCGACTTTCATTTTCCCTTGTGCTTTCTCTCACCCCCTTGTAGTTACAGCGAGAGAAACACTCTTGGCGCTCGGCGAACAGGAACAAGGCCTTAGTAGGGCCACGTCTTTCTCCTCCACAGTGCTCTTTCGGCATCACTGCTCTTAAGAGATATTTCACGCTATGATGCACTCTCTTGTTCCCTAACTCTTTCTATCTGGACAAAATGCACTCTCTCTCCCATACAAACAACACAACATTTTTGAATATGATATGAGGCTAAAATTTTAAATATGTGTTGCATAAATGAGCGTAGACAGCTAAAAAAACATATTAAGACAACTGGGTGAGAAGTTTAAACTTAGAACAGTCCAAAAAAATATAGGTTTTAATTTATTACTCTGGTATGACTAGATAACACTGCCATAATTTATTTAAATATTACCTTACACCTTTTTTGTTCCCATAGTTGTTCCAGTTATTATTTCAAAAGATTTTATCTTTGGTACTATGCTCATAAATAAACTCACTTCATTTCTACTACGATACTTTTTTTTTGTTACACACATAAAATGAAATAGTTTTTCTATTATACTGATTGCAAATTTATTGCTGTATTTTCTGCAAGTTACTTTCATGGTTGTACATCTATACGGAAAATCAACTTATTTTGATCATTATATAATCATGTTATTGGTTTTTATTTTTTAACTTTCATTATTCTACCTAATTTTAAGCGCCAGCTCATCTAGCAGTGGGTAGAATTATATAGATAAGAGAAACAGTGAATGAGTCGCCCATGGGGTTGTATATAATTCCATGTTTAAGTTGTTTTTATATAATTGTTTTTTTTCACATTACAGTATTAGTTTTTCTGTTTCAATTCAACTAAAACTAACCTGTATTAACTATATTAAATTATTGTAATCTGAAATAAATAATTGACCATTAAAAGCAATCTTCAAATATTTTATGACGTTTAGACATCTTATCTCTTCTTATACGTCATTTGTAGCAGTAATTTCTTGGAAATGGAACGGAAGTTGATGAACGGGAATGTAAGACAAAGATGGCGGACGTACATTTTGCATCATTAACGCGTATAAATTACAATTGGTAAAAATTATACATATACCAAAAGAATAGGTGTGATAAATGAAAAATAATGATAGGAAAAAAAACGCTGGAATATATTTGGTAAACTAAAATACTTAGTCAAAGTAAAAAGTAATCCCATGTTTGAAAATATGTTATAAAAATGACATTAAACTTTGGATACTACATATTCTCCAATTTAAACTCAAATTGTCCAGATACGTTAGTGGCAGAACACGTTCTTGTTTATCTTAAACTACTAGTTTCAAATCTCACCACTGGGATTTTATTAATTTTTTTTAGGAACTTTATGGAGTAATACCTTATAGCTATTATATAACAATAATGATGTATCTATAAAGGTTAAAGTGTGTTTTTTGGAAGCATTTACAGACAAATTTCAGTCGTTTAAGCAAAATATAATTTAAAAACATGCACTTAATGTTATAATATGTGTTTTAAAATGGTTTAGTTTAATACTTAAATAATGCAATAGAAGTTTACTTTCAATGCGTGTGGGAACTTTTCAGTGCTAACTGTTTAATGAATTTTAACAAGTTGGCCAGTAATTTATTAAAATTCCTTTTAGAAAATCAAACCCAAATCCTATTATAATTTAAAAAATACTTAAATGAAAATGCCTCCTTTGTAATGCTTTAGAGAACCAACAAAATGATGCATTTCTTTGACGCAATATTCGTCCTAAAAATTTACCTGACCAATAAATTACAGGTATTTATAAAGCTGATAATGTATTTTCTTATGGCTATTCAAGTTTACAAAATGTATTCCAGAATAGTTTCCATACAATAATTTTTTATTTGGCACATCATTACGCTTAGTACATCACTCGATGTTTGCGAAACATGCATGGGTGCATGTTGCCACCCGTGGTTCCGCCATCTTGACACTTCGACTCGTGCTATAGCAGTTGTTGCATGCATGCACATTGTACTTTCACTGTGTAAAAGTTTTTTTTGTGTAATGCATGCATTTCTGGTGCATACTAAAATTTCACCCCAAATGCGCTTTAAAACACCACATTGTTAAACATTATATAGGTAGTCAGGAATTTTAAAGAAAACAATTAATACAGATTTTCCTTAAAATTAATATTTTTAGTATTTTTTTTTATCACGATCGGCGTTATTTTTAAGTAAACTACGTTAATTTGGTGCCCAAGATTCATATTATACGTTTATTTGCGACATGAAAACATGAATTTTCTCTTTACCCAGGTACCTAAGATGTTTACATATCACTGGCGAGTGTACAAAGACTTGCTCTTATTTATTTATTAAAAACAATAATTATAATCCTGCACATATTGTTAACTTTTAATAGAGACCTATCTTGCACATTTAGGCCAGTTATGCAAACTACGTATTTTAATAAAAAGCTGGGGGACTACATTTTTTACACATACTTTGGGTCTTTGGCTCACGCCAAACGTTTCTTTATAGTCTGGAATCCCACTATTTATTTCGCTGTCTCCTGCGGTTTTTTTCTTTATAATTACCTAGTAAGATTGACACAATAGCACCGAAACAATTGTTTTCAATCAACACAAACAAAATTTATTTTTATGTGTAACATTTTAAATATAACAATTAAGTACCGTTTGTATTTAATACTTTAAATAATTAATAATCCCGGGTGCCTGTATTATGTAATAATTTTGAGAATACGAAAACATCTATATATGTAATTCATTTACGTTTGATATATTTTTTCATTGCAATATCTCGCCTTATGAGAACCGAATTTATGAAGAAATGCAAAATGTTCTTTCTCTTACTGCTTACCCGTACAATTTTTAAGTCATTTTTTTTATCCAAAGACATTCTTTTAATAATTGTAAGTAATAACAATACCTAATATGACAACGAAAATAGACTCGCCCAGGCAATTAAAGTTTAAGTACAGTAGGTACTGGAACCTACTATGAAGTTGCGGAATTAATAAAACATTTTAATGCCTTTCAGAAATGTTTAGCTAAATAAATCATTACAACAATAATATAACATTTCATTTAAATAACGTATAAATTCACTTCAACAATTTATATAGTTTAAAAAGTTAACAAATAATTTACTTAGGACAGGAGCCGTAGGTATATAAGCTGTTGGCGCCATATGCCCACATCTAGAAAATCGGTATTAGGGGAAGGTGGGCGAATTCTGCGCAGCGGGTATTACTGCGCAGTGAGGTTTCTCGGAATTGACGTACACTGCGTCGGTCTGTATAATGCTGCCACACGGCGGTGACACTGAGGACTTAGTGCGAGGAAGGAGACGCCATTGTGTGAGTTAGTTGGGTTACGACAACAGTGTGCAGGTTCAGATCGAAATTGTTGTTATTTTCGGCGAAGAATAAACAAAGGTATGGTACAATAGTTGTGTGTTTCTAGTAGTAAATTATATTTGCAATAATAGTAGACCATATATTCTTCCTGTTGAGCACTATAATAACTTTAACTGATCACTTTAAATTTATATTATTGCGAGCCTTAAATGTGTTTGTGCTTGGGGTAATTCTGCGCAAAGATGTAGTGTAATAATGCGCAAGTGCGCAGAATTGCTCTCAATGTTTTCAATTGATAAGGCTTAGTTTTATTTGTTTCAGGTAAATAGTGCGTGTTTTAGGTTTCCAATGCATTTAAATATTGATTTCAATTAATGTAAATGTAATTTTTAGTGATTTAATGGCATGTCTTTCATACAACACGCTGATCCCATTCTGTTGATCATGGACAATCACTCTAGCCACATTTCAGTTATAATCTAAAACTTCTGTAGGGAAAACGGCATCGTCCTTTTATCTCTGCCACCCCATACAACTCACAGACTTCCACCTCTTGATTAAACGTTCTTCAGTCCGCTAAAAGCAGCCTTCTACAGAGAGTGTTCTAATTTTTTGAAATCAAAAAGTAGGCTTACTTCCCAAAATGAAGCAGGCAGGAAAATAACCCAGTATGAACTCACCGAATTGTTTAACCGAGCATATTTAAAAGTTGCAACTATGGAAAAGGGGATTTCTGGATTTTCTGCAGCTGGGATTTCACCCATTAACCATGATAAGCATTTGAACATGGAGTTTGAAGCCTGTGGTAAAGAAACTGAAATCGAAGTCGGCTAGGCTGAAGAGAACGAAGAGCAGAATAACACAAACAAAAGCGAAAGAACAAGGGATGCTGGACCTAGTCAGATACCTACAAAAGTGGCAGAAATTTCAGACATGTCATCTTCCGAGAAAAGTGATGGTGATCATGTAACTTTTATCTGTACACCTAGCCAGACAGGAAAAGAACGCAGGTCTACGGAAGGAAATGTCCAACAAGTGAAGGTGGCAGACATTTCACCTTTGCCTGGTCCCTCAAAGAATGCTGCATCCCTTAGCACAAATAAACCAAAAGAGCCTAAATCAAGAAAACAAAAGTCAGAAGTCTTAACTGGAACACCTATGAAAGAAAAACATGAAGAGATTGAGTAAAAAAGAGAAAATAATAAAAGGAAGAAGGAAGCTAAAATCCAAAGAAGTAGTAGGTCTAGGCCTAACAAATTAGACAAGAAAAACACGAAGCTAACACGCAAAAGATGCAAGAGACAACTAACATTATCAGAGAGTGAGTCTGAGACCGAATTAATCAACGAGAAGGATTTGTGTAATGACAGCAATAATGATAACATTGAGCCTTTGAATCTAGATGTGTGTTCAATTTGTGACGAATTTGGCCGCGATAATGAATTGTGGTACAGGTATGTGAAGTTTGGTGGGTGGACACATGAAGAATGCAGTGGCTGGGATTCACCAACAGACTACAAATGCGATTTATGTGTCAAAGAATAACAAAATGTGTGTCACCGTAGTTTTTAATTTTTTTTTAACATCAATGATAAGCTAACTCAAACTTATTAGTGATGTTTTTATGTCTTTTATTAAAAATACTAACCCAAAATTCAATTTCGGAGACTTTATTGGTATCATAAACTCGTGTGTTTCTTGAGTCTATTTGATTGTTTAATATTTGGTGGTAATTGAATTTATTTTCGTTTATTTGAATCATACAATTTCAAAACATTACTATCAATATGTTAGTTAACTTTGATCTGTTTGGTGTTTTAGTTTAAAATAATTAATTATGCACTAATATTTGTGGATTTTTTTTTTCAGATTTTATTGGTTAGGTCTGTAATTAGTGATGCGCACAATTACCCAGTATACAGCGCAGAATTACCCGACTGGGTGTGGCAATACTGCGCAGTGCAGCATTTCATTTTAAAATTTATATGACTTTTGGTTATTATGTTAGCGCTTCGAATCATTACAATGAATGAAGATTATGATACAAACAAACACCCTTAAAAAAACATTTCACCTGAATACATTATTTACAGTGTTGTTAAGTAACGAATTACAAGTAATCGGATTACTTGTAACGATTACTTTTCAAGTAATTTATACTTGTAACGAATAACATTTAAAAAATGTAATTCGTACTTGTAATCGGAATACATAACATTAATTGTAATCGATACATTAAGGTAATCGATACTTTATATTTACTTGCCGTTACTTTTATTCTCGGAACGTATAATGAATACAATTAAGAACAAGAAGATCATACTTTTGTATTGGTTAAGTTTATAATTTTACGCTTGTAGCGCTACGATCGTATGCACATCTATGATCAAAAATGAAGAGACATAGTGACTTGCAGTGTCTCCAACATTACCCTATCCTAAAATCTGCATTGTAAAAATTTAACACATCGCTGTCGTCGTTGAGCGTCTTTTTAGTGTTGGTAAAGATGTTATTGCCATCAAGAGAGGGAATCTATCTGGTGAGAACTTTAAAATACAATTGTTTTGTAATGTCAATTCCACTACTTGTATGAAGTCTTTTGATGTTATTCAAGCAAGTTTGTCCTCAAATATTATTCATTTAATTAAAGATAATAAATTTAATCATTACATGAAATAATTTTTTTTAACAAAACAAATATGTATGTTTATTAATGTAACAAAGTGTAAAAAAAATTGAATCGTAGGTCAGTTTTAAAATGGTAGCGGAAAGTAATTGTAATTGTAATTTTACTGATTACTTCTATGTAAAGTAATTTTTACTTGTAATTAGTTACATTATCTCCAGAGTAATTGTAATTGAGCCCAATTACTTTTTCCGAGTACTTTTAACAACACTGATTATTTACGTATCTTAGATACGTCCCAAGTTAAGTGCGCAGAATTCGCCCACCTTCCCCTACATGTTCATAAATAGCGCCAGTGTGGCGAACTCAGGAACCAAGTAGTTTTTGGTACAACATTTACACGCCAGAGGTAGCGCAGATTCGTATCTCAAGAATCAACTAGTCTTTTGGTACAACATTTTCACGCCAGATGTAGCGTAGATTCTCATTTCACATAAAAATTAATTTTTTTAATGAAGTAATTTGTTTCATAAATTATCTCCTCGATACACTCAATGTGTAGACTTAGGTTCATCGTATGGTATGTGTAAAATATACATACGACGGTGACTAATCTACAAATTCTAAAAATTTTAATTTCCAAAAAAAAAAAAATTTAAAAAATTAATTTCTGTCACACATACCCAAAAAATAAAGTGTTTTACTTGAAGCGTTTGTGTAATTGATAGTACGTTGTACTTGAAAATTAATTTCATTCCTTGAGAACAACATTTATAGTATTATAACGATTAAGGAAATCTCGGGATGTATTCGAATTAATGAACATGCTAGTGTACTTGCGACCTTGCATACTGCCCTTGAGACTTGACGAATCCGGACGGGTTCACAGTTAGCTTTGAATATATATACTGTATAGAATTCGCGAGTGGATAGGATTTACTCTACGTTTTTCAGAAGCATATGATGAGCAGCTTGGGAACTTCACCGCTGCAGTGCGCTGCCGTAACGCCCTGTATCGTCTTAGTTGTTATTTACACGTTAGAGTGCAGCACTGTCGCCCGCTGTCATTCCCTCACCCCCCACCAATCATTCACTGCAGCACAAGGTCGTTCAACGTGAGGGGGAAGGGGTGTTATAGAGTTCGACACTTGTCCGCTAGTGACCACCACAAGTCGATGCCCTAGAGATGGTGGCGATTGCGGCGGTGAATTAACCAACCACCTCAAAACCGTATTAGAAATTTTAACCTGGGATGGCGACTTCTATACAGTATATATATTCAAAGCTGTTAGTCCACTTTAATGGGCAGCCTGCGCTATATAAGGGGTTTTCATTTTCTGTTCAAAAAACATCTTTTTAAAAACAATTTTTATCTAAAAAGAAGAAATTTATTAACTGAATAGTGTCACTTAAATTTCCGCCAATTTAAGTTATGAGAGTAAATTAGTTTCGTGGTTAATGATCTGTACTATGAAGGTATGTGCCGGTATTTATTGAAACATCCTAATGAACACATTTATTTTTATTTTTTAAATAACTTTAATATAAGCGGTTGATTTTAAAGTAGAGACTATTTTCCTTTTCGTTACTAATTAACTTGAAAGCCATATATAACATATTCTACAAAAAGTTTTTTTTTCAAAATGGTGAGGATTCATTAACTCGAGAATAACGCAGATTTGTTTACTTGCATAGCATACGCCTATACTTCCCTTAAAGTTGAGATATTCGTTGTAATGTCACTTCGGGCGAGTTAGACACGGACAAAATTGCGAATCTGAACGGTAGCAGAATCTGCGAAACACCCGATATTTAATGACAGCGCATGGTGATTTAGAAATGGCTTACTATTGCCTTCTGAATTTACGCATTTAAAACATTTTTGGACTATTGCATTGGTATTCGTTAAAGAAAAAATTAATATCAGTTGTGCAATCTACAATATTTGCGTGACATGATAAGGGAAATTTATATTTATTATGAAACACTAACATCGCACTTAGGTATTCGACTGATACGACATTATTTCTGTACTCTTGTTAAGATATATGAAAAAAGTATATACGTTCTGATCACTAAAAAACATCTTTATTTACTATGTTTAGCTTATTATGTTTTACGCTGAACATTCATCTGGCTAAAAAAGATATCAGTCTTTCAGTTCTCGCCAGAAATATGTTAACCTCTTACCTCGTTTACGAGCAAATTTATGAGTTCTCATGTTGAAAATACAATTATAATACTAAACTCGGGATTTGGACACGAAATTTAATGGAAAATTATTAAAAATAATACTGTGCGTAAAAAATTACGGAAAATAATTTGTCTACTAAATTTCTAGACGCAAATCGCATGTGGTTTGTTCACCCACCGCTAGAAGGCGCTTCCGGAGTAGCTACGCAACTATCGAATCATTTTATTTGCGGAGTTAATATTAACACTTTATAATGAAACGGCTTCGATAAAAGCTAAAAATAAATAATCATTAAATAAACTAAGAACCCGGGTTAGGAACTTGTTTTCGACAATAAATTTTACAAAATTAATACCCATCTTTATACAATTCATTAAACAGTTATTAGAATAAAGGTTCTTCTGTATTTGTGAAATTTGGTTCTCACGACACGCCACAGATGTCAGTATACTGGTTGTTACATATTTCGTTTCTTGACTTTTGACACATTCCCGAAATAACTCCTACCAAATGCTCTATACTGAGAACTAATATATTGAACTTGTAAATTATATTCCTGGCCATAATTACAGAATAAAATATTTTGTAATTCAAAGAGAAAACATCACAACGCTGTAACTTCAAACAACTGGTTTTAAATGTTTCTATCCCTGAAAACATACATTGCTACGAAACAATTAATGACCGAGAATGTGCAGAAAATGTACATTGTCTTTTATTTTCCCTTGCGCATGCTCTCACTCCCTTGTAGTGACAGCGGGTAAATCTTACTCGGCACTCGGCTAACAGGAACAAGGCCTAAGTAGGGCCACGTATTTCTCCTCCAGAGTGTTCTTTCGGCATCACTGCTCTTAAGGGGCCTCCCTAGTAGCATCAGAAGTTTGCGGAACACTATGTTTTTTAAATAATGATGGGACTTTATTAATCGACACTACGAATCTGAAAATTTTTTACCCACGAGAAGATACTACACGAATTGTGTGTATACGTTGACATTTTTGTTTTTTTCTATCAAAATATGAAATAAAAAATCACCAACTTGTCCAACTTTGGGGCCATTTTATACTGCTTGGGAGAATGACAGAAAAAAAGTACAAGTCTAGAAAAAAAGATAATTTTTTTTCTGAAGAAATTCATGTATTTAAAACATATAGTAATCGCTTTAAATTCCGAGATTTCTTTTCCGCAATTTCTGCAACTCCTGAAAGTTTTCCACCGTCTCGTGCTGCCGCTCGGCGAAGCCAGCTCGCAGGTAGCGTGGTGGGGGAAACCGCGCCCGGAGGGGAGGCAGGCTACCTGTGTGTGCGTGCGTGCGGGAGAGGGAGACAACCCACAACCGGCAACAAAAGATAATCCCGTGACCGAAAGAAATTCTCAGAATTGCTTTTAGTGTGCCTCGCCACAGTACCTACTATGTGCTCGACTTACTCTGTGACTATATTTGTGTATCTCTAAAAAAAAAAGCTTACAATACTATATCATGTATTATGAAATAAAGTATTGAAACTGATCAAACAAAACATTGAAAGTTGTCGTACAAACTATTTATTGGTGGCTTTACAGTCTCGCTAATTCGACAAAATTTATATTTTACTTTTAACATTAAAATACACTACATTGTTTTTCCTTCTATTTTTAATAAAAATTCAAAAAACAATTATTATACCACCCAATATTTTTAAAATTATTTAAGTTTTCCAAAATTATTTTACACATCTTACAACGCCGAGGGAAAAATTTTATACTGGTATTAACCAAATGGTTAACTATTTACAAAAGTTTTGATACTTAAAAAAGTAGGTTTATATAAAATGTATGTTAAATTAAAAGAAAAATCGTATTTTAAAACTAAATGTCATTTTGCTATGCTTTTTGGTTAGATAGATGTCTGATGGTCTGCACTGTTTTAAAAATGTTCATGGAATGATAAATAAAAAAATAAAAACTAGGAAAGTTCTATATTAAATAAGCTAGTCAGAAGTATATAAATGTTCCTCCTGGCGCAGGAGTCACGAGGAGGATTGAAGATGGGGTCAGTGACCGATCGCTCACATATGTAGTTATGGATGGTACGTTATTAATTACAAAATTAAAAAAATAAACATTTTGAAGTTAAAAAGTATAAATAGTGGCAATGTTTAATAAAGATAACGTAAATTTTCAGATAAACTTATTTCTACAACTCGATTAATTAATAAGGGCAGGAAATAAATTTTTTACAGCAATTATACAAAATTATTAAAATTTTACTAATTACAATTAATTTATCCAAAAACCAAAATTAAGTAAATATTGCCCATGCATTACAAAATCCACGAAAGAACCTTGCAAATTATTTTTGTTAGATACATTATTTTGCTTTCAAGTTCTTTATTTTTTAATACTTCACCTACTTATAATTATTACTAGAGACATGCAAAATTCGCGGATTCATTTCGCGATAGGCTAGCATCAAAGCAACTATACCTTCGTACCGCTTCTGCGATTGGCCCACATTTTATCCGGGGAACTGTGAGCCAATGGGGAATATTAAACCAAGAAAGTGCCGAATTACGGACAGCCTAGTTGAGACGTCTCACGCGTCAGTAGCCAATGAACAGGTGTCATTCCCGTGAGTATTTAAAGGACTGGGGAGTCTATCCTAGAGGTCAATGAATCCGCGAAATTTGCAGGTCTCTAATTATTACATATTTGGCTCATGGTCCGTCACGCCCAATTAAAGGGCCTGAATAATTAGAACGCGTTTCTGATCAAATTTCACGCCTTTTACTTTACCTGCAACCCGGAGCGGTGTGAAATAAATTACCGTACACTCGTGACGTTGGCAATCAACTTAAATATTTATGAGTTAAAACAAAACATAACTATAAAGGATAATAAAAAAAATTGTAAAATTTTGAAAGCTTGTTCTGTGTTTATATAGTAGACAAAGCAGTTAAACCATAAATTATTTGTTGTTGAAAAAAAAATCCTCAATCTTTCATGCTTTTTTCCTTGATTTTTATTTCCAGATATTTCCATTGTAGTAATTCTTATATATATAACAATATAGCAATCTAGAAAAAAATTAAGGAAGCCTTATTCCAAATATATTATGATAGACGTTAGTTAACTAAGAATATAAATTCGCTTTACAACCACAGCTTGTACACAAGTCGTAAAAAAAAACATGGGTTCTACTTACAGGCCGTATTGAACGTAGTAGGTTTATGACAAATACAACAGCAATAAACATATGGCTGAGTCTGCTTCCATTTACACTTTTTTTAAGTTATCACTTTTAAAGCGGGTAAAGTGTACCTATCAAGTAGCTCAGCATTACCCAAAGTGAATGTCGTGCTCCAGAAAATGTTCTAAATATGTAATATTTGTATCACTGTTGCGTTGCAGACCTGCAACTTTTTTCAGTGCGCGATGTCACTCTTATGTAAAAATATGTCGTGTTTAGCGCAAACATGTTCGAATAAATCCACATCGAGCTGCCAAAGAATACCAATCGATGTCGGCAACATACATAAGTATACAAACCATCGTTTACAAGTGTATTCATACGTTAGTATAAAACTGGCGGCGGGCCATGATGCAGTTGGTTCTTCGCGTACAGTCCACTGACGGGATAAGAAGCGTCAAAATTCTTATATGGCTATTCTGTAAACTTGTATGTCATTTCACTGCCTGCTTTAGACAAACAACATCCATTACTTTTAGCTTTGGCTTGAAAAGAATTAATCCGGCCGGCTTTCTTATAAGACTTATTTCAGCTCCTCGTGCGACCAGTGTGTATAATTTGTCCGCGGCCTTATTTTTGGGTGAAAGTTATTTGGAAGGCAATTTGTATCGGTAATGTTATTGTTCATCATGTATTACATAACAATTCGACTTACATACGCACATGTGTTTTTAAAATATATGTTTAATAATTTGCAATACAAAGTGTGTTGAATTTCATGTAAATATTGAATTTTTTTACATTATGTACGAACATAATAATCACAATATTTCATGAGAAATTTTCAACACATTTTACAAAGCAATCTCTAATTTCTTCTACACCTCATGGTTAACCTTACTATTTTATTTCATGTTTCAGTTGATTTAAACTGTTTGGAATCATAATATGACGGACAATGAAGAATATTAGTTGCAGTAAATTTTATGAGAGGATTTACTTATTACATTAAATATACCTCAATTTTTACCTCAAAGGAAAAAGTTGCATATCATTAAATTATAAATATTTGTTTCCCATTAATATAGTTTATGAACATAACTTATTGTGATAATACCTACATTAGTTAAATTGTGTTTTTGTAATGCTCTCCTATTGCAGTAAAATTCTTGGGCAAATTGAATATCATATACTTAGTCGATCTTTAACATAAGCTTTTGGAATACATAAATGTAATAAATTATGTTCTCGTGATTTTAACAATTAAATATTTCTTCGCATGAAAAAATTAATCAACTAAAAAAATATTTCAGTAAATTTATACTCAAGGACTAAAAAATTTTATTTTAATTTTAAATAATATTGTATTTATGTATACTTTTCTGAAAAAAGTAGATTCAAGATAACAAATTTTCTTCTTTTTTATTTTGTTCTTGAACTTACTTGACAAGCAATATTGAACTTCAACTTTATACTTTCGGTATAGCCCTTTTCGATTTATTCTACAGATTTTCGCCCGTGATTCCAGCTATACACTTCACTGACACCTTGAGCACAACAGTCATTGCACACTGAGTTCTTCCATACCACCCGCGCTTGTCATCGATAAAATCTGAACTCAGGTGGATTCAGCGTGACTGACTAAGCCTGCAGTCTGAATCCACCTGTAGGCCGCTGTTGCAACAGCTAATAAATTTACACTGCTCGTAAACAGTCTGTATGTAACTCGGAAAGGGTTTCCAGTTCATTCGTATATATTTATTCATCATATTGTGCAACGTTAAAGCCATTAAAAAAATATGCAAAAAAATCAAATGCTAAACATGTAATAAGTGCCAGAAAATAATAATATTAGTAATTTTTAGTGTAACTAAATACAACGTGAACCCTAAAATATAAAGTTGACGATGTGTCGTTGGTGGGAACACTTGTTTGTTCCTGACATTTTTTTCTCTACACGATTTTAAAGTGAGTTTGACATGCACTTTTTCTTCAAGAAGTAAGTTATAAATTTGTTTGTCTTTATTGCGATTTCAAAAGTTGATTTGTGTCTAAGAGTAAAATATTTAATATTATTGTCCTCATTTTATTCCCAGTTTTATTACTCAATATATTAGTAGGACGTGATTTCTCGTCGCGGTGCGAAAGACTTTTATGAATGAAAGCGTAACTGTTCGTGCTAAACCATTCATCACACAAATGTCAGTTCGAAAATATAATGTTGGAAATTTTTTTAATCATATAATTTTTACAAATTTTTTTCTGAAAGCACACGCTAACGCATCGATTTTTGGTGACAGCATTTTTTGTAATGTATGTAAATCTCTTAATTATGTAGAACGATAATTAAAAAATAAAAATATATGTTTTAATTAGAATTGACGATTGTTTGCATTTCATGGATATTGACTGAATCGTAACACTAATTGGATGTTTAAAGTTAATAAACACTGTCAGGAAGCAAGCAAAGCGATGCGAGAACATTTTCTTTTTGGTTGAATGTAGCGAAAGGGAAAAGCAGTCACCTTTCTTGGGAACACCACATAACTTAGAAAGTCACAACTTAGAAAACCTGGAAAAATTCACGTAACTTAGAAACACACACCTTAGAAAGATCATAACATAGAAACACACAACTTAGAAACACACAACGCAGAATCACACAACTTAGAAACGTCATAACGTAGAAAGGCATAACTTAGAACTATCACAAGTTAGAAACACACAACTTAGAACCATCATAACTTAGAAACACGTAACTTAGAAACACGCAACGCAGAACCACACAACTTAGAAACGTCGTAACGTAGAAAGTCACAACTTAGAACTATTATAACTTAGAAACACACAACTTAGAAGTGTCATAACTTAGAAACACGTAATTTAGAAACACGCAACGCAGAACCACACAACTTAGAAACGTCGTAACGTAGAAAGTCATAACTGAGAACTATCACAAGTTAGAAACACACAACTTATAACCATCATAACTTAGAAACACGTAACTTAGAAACACGCAACGCAGAACCACACAACTTAGAAACGTCGTAACGTAGAAAATCATAACTTAGAACTATCACAAGTTAGAAACACACAACTTAGAACGATCATAACTTAGAAACACGTAACTTAGAAACACGCAACGCAGAACCACACAACTTAGAAACGTCATAACGTAGAAAGTCACAACTTAGAACTATCACAAGTTAGAAACACACAACTTAGAACTGTCATAACTTAGAAACACGTAACTTTGAAACACGCAACGCAGAACCACACAACTTAGAAACGTCATTACGTAGAAAGTCACAACTTAGAACTATCACAAGTTAGAAACACACAACTTAGAACTGTCATAACTTAGAAACACGTAACTTAGAAACACGCAACGCAGAACCACACAACTTAGAAACGTCGTAACGTAGAAAGTCATAACTTAGAACTGTCATAACTTAGAATATTCTAAGTTATGTGTTTCTAAGTTGCGTGTTTCTAAGTTGTGTGTTTCTAAGTTATGACAGTACCCCACCTTTCTTGCCACGATCTTGTTCGCAGATAACGCAGGTATGGTCAGCAAATGGACTCCACACAATGACAAAAGAGCCTTCCCCTCCAAACCTCCCATTATTCCGCCCCCCTCGCTAAAACACCCTCTCCCCCCTCCACCGCGGCGCAGGCAACAGGCTCAGGTATGTCGCCCCGCCCAACCACTGGCCGTAGCACGTGGCCAGTGGCACAACGCGCTAAAGATTTTTACTAGGGAGGCCCGTTAAGAGATATTTCGCACTATGAAGCACTCTCTTCTTCCCCAGCTCTTCTACCTGGACAAAATGAGATCACTCTCCCATACAAACACAACACAAACATTTTTGAATATGATATGAGGCTAAAATTTTAAATATGAGTTGCATTTATGATCGTAGACATATTAAATAACAAATAATGACCACTGATTGACATGTTTAAACTTTTAAACATTCCAAAGTATTAGGATATTATTTATTACTATGGTATGACTAGATAACACTTGCCATAATTTAATTAAATATTACCTTAGAAACATTTTTTGTTCCCAAAGTTGTTTCAATATATCTTTTTAAAATCTTTTATCCTTGTTTGTATGCGCATAAATAAGCTGACTGTATTACTATTTAATAAATGTTTCATTTTTTTGTTACACACCTACAAGTATTTTCTTCCTTATTTACATCCGTTTTATGTCTAGTATACTGAATGCAAATATCTAGCATAATTTTCTGCATGTTACTTTTCATGGTTGTATATCTGTTAGGAAAATTAACTTTATTTTGATCTTTAAATATTTACTTTATATGTTTTTAATTATTTTTCTACTTTCATAATTCTACAAAATTTTAACCGACAACTGAATTTAAAATTATGTACATAAGAGAATCAGTGAATTAGTCCTTCTTGGGTTTGTATATAATTCCACGTTTCAGTTGTTTTAGATAATTATTTTTTACAAAGTACAGCATTAGTGTTTCTGTTTTAAGTAAACTAAAAATAAGCTATATTAACCATATAGAATTTATGTTATCTTAAATACATGATACAAGCAATGTTCAAATAGTTATTTACGCGTAGACATCATATCTCGGTATACGGCATTTGGTAGCAGTAATTTCTAGAAAATGGAACGGACGTCGATGAACGGAAATGTAAGACAAAGATGGCGGACCTACATGTTGCAACTTAAACGCGAATAAAGAAAAATTGATAACAATTAAATACAAACCAAACGAATTGGTGTGATAAATGAAAAAAAAAAATATTGATAGAAAAATAACGCTCGAATGTATTTGGTAAACAAAATAGTCATAGTTAAAAGTAAACCAATGTTTGAAAATATGTTATAAAAAATTGTATGTCTGTAAAGTCGGTTTACGGACTAAAGTTTAACGTACAACGTCATATCAAAATATTGATGAAATGATTGAATACTTTTATGAATATAATTGTATCATTTTTATTAAATTTTCACTATTTTGTATGGATACAAAGAAGGACTGAAAAGAAATCTACAATTTAATTGATAAATTTACTTTATTTATATTCATTAATTCAAATATGTTTATTACTTTAACGAAGAGATTATTTTAACTATAACTTTTATACATTTTTGCAATTTTAACTTCTTCCAATCTGTGTTATTCTGTTAAGGATAGGACGATGATAGGAAAAGTAGGAAACGAATGGGACTGTTTCAAGTTTAATGTGTCTCGAAAAAGTTAAATCGAGTGGAAGAGAGATAGATACGTAAAAGGACACAGCGAAACGGGCAATGTGCGTAACGGGACACTTTTTCGTGCGTGCAGCCGGCGTTCATCGATTTATTAGACGTCACGTCGAAATGACATTAAAGTTTCGATACTACATAGTCTCCAATTAAAATTTTAACTGTCCCGATAGGTTAGTGGCAGAATGCGTGCTTGTTTATCTTAAAACTACCAGGTTCAAATCTTACCTCTTGATTTTCTGTTTACTTTTTAAATATCGTTATGGCGTAGTAATATTATCTAACGATACTGTTGTATCAACTCAATAAGGTTAAAGTGTGTTTGTTGGAAGTACTTACAGATATATTTAGTAGTGTGTAATAGCCAGTCCTGCGCCTGGCGTCTGGCGATGGTGCCTGGTGCCGATCCGCCATCTTGGATTGGTGGCGTCACGGCGGCCATCTTGGACTCAAAAATTCCTCAAAATTCCTCAAAAATGACTCCAAATGACTCAAAAATTCCCGTTTTGAGGAAAGAATCATTTTTGAAAATCAGACCCAAATCCTGGATCTATTGATAATGCTATTATATTTTGAAACATAATTGAAAGATAGTGCCACGTTTGTAATGTTTTAGAGAACCAACAAATTGTTGAATTTCTTTGATGCAATATTCGTCCTATCAATTTTGCTGACTTATAAATTACAGTTAATTATAAAGTTGCTATTGTATTTTCTTATGACTATTTAGGTTTACCGAATGTATATAAAAGTTTACAGGATATTTATCTAAATCTTGACACTTCGACTCATGCTGTAGCAATTGGTTCATGTATTTCTGGTGCATACTAAAATTTCACCCCGAACGCGTGTTTTTAAACACCATATTGTTTAACATAATTACAGTTAGGAATTTAAAGAAAACAATTATTACAGATTTTCCAAAAAATTAATACTTTTCGTATATTAATCACGATCGGTTATATTTTTAAGTGATAGGCCTATAAGTTAATTTGGTGTCCGAATTTCATATTATAAGATTATTTGCGACATGAAAATACATACATGAATTTTCTCGTTACCGAGGACAGCTATTATATATCACTGACGAGTGTTGAAGGAGTCGCTCGCATTTATTTATTAAAAACAATTATAATTCTGTAATTTTTTTTTTAAATTTAATAGAGACCTATCAGGCATATTTAGACCTGTTATACAAACTACGTATTTTAATAAAGAGTTGGGGGACTACAGATCTTACACATAATTTGGGTCTTTGGCTCACGCCAAATGTTTCTTTAAACTGTCTGCATACCAACTATTTGTTCCGCTGTCTCTTGCGGTTTTTTCTTTATAATTACCTAGTAAGTTTGACACAACAGCACTGAAAGAATTGTTTTCAATCAACACAAATAATTTAATTTTATGTGTAACATTTTAAATATTACAATTAAGTACCGTGTGTATTAAATCCTTTAAATAATTAATAATCCAGGGAGCCTGTATGATGTAATAATTTTGAGAATACGAAAATCTACCTATATATGTAATTCTTTACTATTGATATAAATATTTTTTTTTTTTTGCAATATCTTGCCTTATGAGAACCGAATTTATGAAGAAATGCAAAACGTTCTTTCTCTTACTGCTTACCCGTACAATTTTTCAGTGAAATTTTTTTTTATTCAGTGACATTATTTTAATAATTGTAAGTAATAACAATAACCATACCTAATATGTCAATGAAACTTGACTTGCCCAGGCAATACAAGTTTAAGTACAGTACTGCTACCTACTATGAAGTTGAAGTCGTACCTCCTCTTTATTTAAACTAAAAACCGGGTCACAGTACTGACCGCGGCACAACATTCCGGCCATGGCCAATGTAGTGCAACCACTCGTCACCAGATCGCAGTTGTAAATATGAACAGACATTGTATTGACGCCGTCGTCGGTGCTCCCTCTGAGAGCACAGGCCGTTATGTGTCCTCAACACCTGATCAGTGCCGCGCCTCGAACGCGCCCGTGCGGGCAACATAGTGCAGTACCCCGAACGGCGTGACGTCAGTCACGGCCCCCTACGTGTGCAAAGCGCCCGGCCGGGTGTGGCACTGCGCAATTAAATAATTTGTTCATGCTTTTGATAAGATAAACAAAAACTAATAAGTGTGAAATCACTAATAATTAATGTTAATTTAATAAACATTTTGTAAAGTGTTATCATTCACAAAACTGGCCGAAATCATCTTCCCGCGCTCCGCAGTTTCCCGCGGAATTTCCCCCCTCCCTGGTCCCGGCGGCCAGGGAGGTTAGTCAGTCGCCATCCAGCACTAGCCCGGGCCGGCAGCCCACGCACGGGGAGCTCTCAACTTTCGCGCCAACATCACCAGTCACTAAAATAGGTAATTATAGCCAAATCGTTTTAATTCAGCTCCCCGGTCGGCCCGAATCGGCCGTTCGAGACTCCGCGCGGTCCTTTAATAAAATGTGCAGTCCGACACAGGACTTTTAGTGTACTACGTAAATGATTAGGTGGCCCATCGTGGCACCTGCGCCTCACGCTTATGAAGTCCCACATCGGGAATTAGTTCATCGCCCCCGCAGGGCGGCACTGCGCCAAATGCGAATCTAAACTTTCAGACGAGTCATTAACTGGGACGTGCCATGGTCACGTGTGTGATATCCTGCAGGATTCCACCGCGCCCGTACCCAGCGTAACGTGGCCCTCGCCACCTCGCGGAGTAGCCGCAACTAGTTAACCAGCTGAGTGGAACACTTTATCTAGACCCGAACACGGGACTAATCACAGTGACCATTGTGTAGTGTTTGGTATTAAGTAATTTTGTGTGACCAACCTCCCCACGCATTTCACGTTTCGTTCCGCAGACGTTCACGTGGGTATGAACAGACTTATCGCCTGCCAGAGCATCCCACTCGCAATTCGCCGGGAACAACCCCTATCAACGTACTTGCCACCGGGCTACCGTGTGGCCGTAACAAGTCAGCAAATAGAGAGTGGCGTGCGTGGAGCTTAGGTCGACGATGAAGCGGCCAGTTACGTGAGCGTGTAACGTGTAAAGTGTGCGACGGAATAAACCAGCTAAAAGTACGTGTGTGTTTTTATTAATAAGGCGTCCTGGGAGGCCAAAACAGCCCGGGGAGTCCTTTGTCGACGCGTCCCTGCCTGTAGCCACGAGGCCAGGAACCCCGCCCTTGAGATTAAAATTCATCGAACCTATCAAATTCACGTAAAATTCAGATCAGGCAACGGGGATGGCGTCAAAATGGCGCCCAACTAGTGTGGCTAGAACATCACCAAACTCTTTCGACAAACAAGCCAAGAAAACGAAACGGAAAAATTAGCAAACAAAGGGCTCGAGTAGGGATAAGTGCAACAGCGCACAACGTGGCAACACCGCGCGGCAGAGCGGCGCCGCGCCAGCACAATAAGCCGGGCCGAGACCAGACATAACCCCTCCCTCGCCTCTCCACCCACGCTATCCACTCGCCTACCACCCCCGCTCGACACATCCGCCCCCACCACCTCATCACCCTCGCTCTTCACCCCTCACCCGCCCGCACATCAACCCCGCTTCCCCATCCCGCGCCCCTCCTAACCCATCGGGAGTCAGCTGTGAACAGACGTCATGCAGCCACGCTGTCACGGGCTCCCGCGAGGCAGGAAGCGAGCGAGCATGGAAAGGAACTCTGTTGGTGAGGGGAGGCGAACCCCCCTACCTGCTCGCGCCCAGCCATCGACGTCCCCACCCGCCGCTCGGGTCGGACAGCCGCGAGCCAAGCACAGTGGAGCAACAAGGTCGTAAGTCACCACGAGTCTTTGAAGATGAACGACTTCCAGGAGGCCTACGAGGCATGGGCAAGCGAGGGCTACCCATGCCCAGGGTACAACTGGGAGTACGAGGAACAGGACGAGGGGGAGGTTGACGTCACCGCAGAGTACACTGAGGGGCCGGAAGTAGACTGGATGCCGCCACGACTGTACCACATGACACAGCACGCATCGCCGCTTCCACACACGGCCAACCACCACGACGCTGTCGCGGCCAAGATGCCGCCCACTTTAAGAACCACCGAGACGTCCATCTGCCACTCGTCGCCGCCCCCGACATCGCCACCGACGCCGCCCTCGCCATATGGGGTGGAGACATCACCACAGGCGGAGGAAGCCACGCCCTTCCAGCCCCTGTGGTACAACTGGCGCGCGGGGGTCGGGTGGACACGTCAGGCCGATGCAGACCCGCCGCCTCCGACGCCACCCCCTGTTGGTGCTCAGGTGCCAACCGAGACCGCAGAGACCAACGACACAGAGCGGCACAGCAAAGGGGGCGGATATGTGAACTGGGCGGAGCTGACGCGCTCCACCGTTACGCCGCCTCCACTGCCACCAGTAATACCGACGCCACCCCCGCCACGTGGGGTGGGAACCTCGCCGCAGACAGGGGATGCCACGCCCGTCCAGCCCCTATGGTACAATTGGCACACTGGGACCGGGTGGACACGTCAGGCCGACACGCCGCCTCCGACGCCGCCCCCTGTTGCCGCCCAGGTGGCAATTAGGCCAACCAAAACGGCCACTTTGCGACACCGTCGGCCAGATTACCAGGTAGCGGATCACACGCAGCACCACTGCGGATCCCGAACACCACCTCCGGCACCACCGACTACGCCGCCCCAGCCACTGAAGGAGCGACTGGCGCGGCCGCAAGTCTCAAAACGGCCACTTCGCGACAACGTCGGCCGGATCACCAGGTGGCGGATCACACGCAGCACCACTGCGGATCCCGAACACCACCTCCGGCACCACCGACGACGCCGCCCCCAGCCACTGAAGGAGCGACTGGCGCGGCCGCAAGTCTCAAAACGGCCACTTCGCAACGTCGGCCGGATCACCAGGTGGCGGATCACACGCAGCACCACTGCGGATCCCGAACACCACCTCCGGCACCACCGACGATGCCGCCCCCACCCACTGAAGGAGCGACTGGCGCAGCCGCAAGTCTCAAAACGGCCACTTCGCGACAACGTCGGCCTGATCACCAGGTGGCGGATCACACGCAACACCACTGCGGATCCCGAACACCACCTCTGGCACCACCGACGACGCCGCCCCCAGCCACTGAAGGAGCAACTGGCGCGGCCGCAAGTCTCAAAACGGCCACTTCGCGACGTCGGCCGGATCACCAGGTGGCGGATCACACGCAGCGCCACTGTGGATCCCGAATACCACCTCCGGCACCACCGACGACGCCGCCCCCAGCCACCGAGAGCGCAGCTGACGTGGCCTCGTGTCGCAAAACCACCACATCGCGATCTAGTCTGGCAGACGACCGGGTTGTCGACGCCGTGCCACAAGACACCGAGGCGGACACAACAGCTACGATGCCGCCGCCGCCGCCCCCGCCGCCGCCCCCAACTGCCGTGAAGGCTCATGGGGGGTGGGCGCGATGCAAACCGGCCGTGCTGCCACTCGGTCCGTAGAAGGCGCCATACAACCGCCTGCCTCTGAGGGAGCCACCATGCGCGCCACCTGGGGCGCGCCGCCGCCTGCTGCTGAGGGCGCCACCACGTGCGCCACCTTGGGCGTGCCGCCGCCTGCCGCTGAGGGCGCCACCACGCACGCCACCTTGGGCGTGCCGCCGCCTGTCGCTGAGGGCGCAAACACGCGCGCCACCTGGGGCGTGCCGCCACCTGCCGCTGAGGGCGCCACCATGCGCGCCACCTGGGACGCGCTGCCGCCTGCCGCTGAGGGCGTCACCACGCGCGCCACCTGGGGTGCGCCGCTGCCTGCCGCTGAGGGCGCCACCACGTGCGCCACCTTGGGCGCGCCGCCGCCTGCCGCTGAGGGCGCAAACACGCGCGCCACCTGGGGCGTGCCGCCACCTGCCGCTGAGGGCGCCACCGTGCGCGCCACCTGGGACGCGCTGCCGCCTGCCGCTGAGGGCGTCACCACGCGTGCCACCTGGGGTGCGCCGCCGCCTGCCGCTGAGGGCGCCACCACGTGCGCCACCTTGGGCGCGCCGCCGCCTGCTGCTGAGGGCGCCACCACGCACGCCACCTTGGGCGCGCCGCCGCCTGCCGCTGAGGGCGCAAACACGCGCGCCACCAAAGGGGCGCGCCGCCACCTGCCGCTGAGGGCGCCACCATGCGCGCCACCTGGGACGCGCTGCCGCCTGCCGCTGAGGGTGTCACCACGCGCGCCACCTGGGGTGCGCCGCTGCCTGCCGCTGAGGGCGCTACCACGTGCGCCACCTTGGGCTAGCCGTCGCCTGCCGCTGAGGGTGCCACCACGCACGCCACCTTGGGCGTGCCGCCACCTGCCGCTGAGGGCGCCACCACGCATGCCACCTTGGGCGTGCAGCCGCCTGCCGCTGAGGGCGCCACCACGCGCGCCACCTTGGCGCGCCGCCGCCTGCCGCTGAGGGCGCCACCTCGAACATGCCACCGCCGGCCGCCGAAGGCGCTGCCACGCCGCCGCTGCCCACCTCGGCCGCCACTGAGGCTGACGCACAGGTACCAGACGCCGCCCCATGGACAGCCGTCCCGGGTCTACCAGGTCAGTGTGCCGGCGTATCTTTAAGTGTGTGTGTAAGGTGTTGAGGCACAGTACGGCCTCGTCGAGGGGGGGGCATTTGACGCCGTCGTCGGTGTTCCCTCTGAGAGCACAGGCCGTTATGTGTCCTCAGCACCTGATCAGTGCCGCGCCTCGAACGCGCCCGTGCGGGCAACATAGTGCAGTGCCCCGAACGGCATGACGTCAGTCACGGCCCCCTACGTGTGCAAAGCGCCCGGCCGGGTGTGGCACTGCGCAATTAAATAATTTGTTCATGCTTTTGATAAGATAAACAAAAACTAATAAGTGTGAAATCACTAATAATTAATGTTAATTTAATAATAATTTTGTAAAGTGTTATCATTCACAAAACTGGCCAAAATCATCTTCCCGCGCTCCGCAGTTTCCCGCGGAATTTCCCCCCTCCCTGGCCCCGGCGGCCAGGGAGGTTAGTCAGTCGCCATCCAGCACTCGCCCGGGCCGGCAGCCCACGCACGGGGAGCTCTCAACTTTCGCGCCAACATCACCAGTCACTACAATAGGTAATTATAGCCAAATCGTTTTAATTCAGCTCCCCGGTCGGCCCGAATCGGCCGTTCGAGACTCCGCGCGGTCCTTTAATAAAATGTGCAGTCCGACACAGGACTTTTAGTGTACTACGTAAATGATTAGGTGGCCCATCGTGGCACCTGCGCCTCACGCTTATGAAGTCCCACATCGGGAATTAGTTCATCGCCCCCGCAGGGCGGCACTGCGCCAAATGCGAATCTAAACTTTCAGACGAGTCATTAACTGGGACGTGCCACGGTCACGTGTGTGATATCCTGCAGGATTACACCGCGCCCGTACCCAGCGTAACGTGGCCCTCGCCACCTCGCGGAGTAGCCGCAACTATTTAACCTGCTGAGTGGAACACTTTATCTAGACCCGAACACGGGACTAATCACAGTGACCATTGTGTAGTGTTTGGTATTAAGTAATTTTGTGTGACCAACCTCCCCACGCATTTCACGTTTCGTTCCGCAGACGTTCACGTGGGTATGAACAGACTTATCGCCTGCCAGAGCATCCCACTCGCAATTCGCCGGGAACAACCCCTATCAACGTACTTGCCACCGGGCTACGGTGTGGCCGTAACAAGTCCGCCAACAGAGGGTGGTGTGCGTGGAGCTTAGGTCGACGATGAAGCGGCCAGTTACGTGAGAGTGTAACGTGTAAAGTGTGCGATGGAATAAACCAGCTAAAAGTACGTGTGTGTTTTTATTAATAAGGCGTCCTGGGAGGCCAAAACAGCCCGGGGAGTCCTTTGTCGACGCGTCCCTGCCTGTAGCCATGAGGCCAGGAACCCCGCCCTTGAGATTAAAATTCATCGAACCTATCAAATTCACGTAAAATTCAGATCAGGCAACGGGGACGGCGTCAGTATTATAGTTATGTTGAGACATGTTATGATTGTAAATATTTATGAAGATTATTGAGTTCGTGTAAGTAGGTTTCGTAGCCTTGTAAATAACATTGTAAATGCAAAACATCCAAAGAGATAGAAAATATGTAAAATTTTAACACGAACGATTGTAGAAGGAAACTGTATAAATCGTTAGGGTTAACACGCCTAGACAGCTGGGAATTTCAGGAGAAAGTTCTCAGAAAAATATTTGGGAGTTCGCCTTTGGCAGCGGTGCAGCTCTTCAAGAGGCAACCTGTGGCCAAGTGAAGAGAGTCTTCAAGCTGTGCTAGCACTTGAGGTGGGTTGTTACAGCAATTTTCGGTATCTGTTCCAACCTGATACTGATACAGTAATGTACCTAGTTACAAGTCTCTGATACTTTTGTATCAGAGCAGTAGTGGTCCCAGGAAGCGGCAAGGTATCAGCATTCTCGTTACAGGGTACACATCCTCCATGCCGTCATCACCAGCGTAAAAAAGTATCGGTGTCTCTGATACATTATTTATCACGCCCGGTAATTCTCTACCTCTGTTACTCTCATGCCCGCCTGATACAGCCAGTATCAATCAGTTCAACATTCACTGCAGTTCGTCCTGGCCGTGTATTAATTACCACCATGTACATTGTTGCGGGCTGTCATGCTTTGTAGTTAGTATCTTTATAGTGAAATAAGGAATGGATAAGTGCAGGAAAAGGACTTTATTTGTGTGGAATTTTTTTACGGAAAATAATGAGTTTGCTAATTGTAATTTGTGTAAACAAAAACTGAGTTATAAATCATCGACTAATCTGAACAAACATTTGAAACGTAAACATTGATATAGTATGCTCACTAATGTACGTATCTGTTTTTTTTATTTTTTATTTTAGATAAAATCGTAATCTTTTAATGTATGAAAACACTAGTTACTAATTGTTTTCGGAAAAAAAGTCCATATGTTGATTACATCTGTTATTAGTGTCAACTGAGAATTTATTTGCATTTTCATAGCTGTTAGGTGCACAAATATAAATATTATATCTTGTATTAATGTACTTTTTAATATTAAAATTTCATTAGTTTTATTATTGAACGAGACTGTGCACGCACTGCGCACTGAGCGTACTTTGATGTGGGAAAATAACCAAACGACTCGTAACAATTTCGCTTTGTGCCTCTCCTTCAACGCCTTCCCCTGCGCTTCCTCCCCTACATTATATCCCTTCTTTATCCCTTATTCGTCGTTCCTGCTCCCTCCCCTTTCACAAGCTCCGCCCAAGTGACCGTCATCTGCGATCGGGTTCTGCGCACATTGGCCGTGGTGTTGTTCCAGGCGAATTCTGAAATGATACTAAAGTACTTGATACTTTTCAAGTGTACTCGTTTGCCGTTCCTGATACAGGCGCGTATCAGTGCCAAAGTATTAGGTTGATACTTTTCGACCCACCTCTAGCTAGCACTTATAAGGGCTAACACTGCCACCACAACTTAAATTGTGTGCCCTGCGCACAGGCTGTAACAGTTACTGCATAGATACAGGATAGTGTAGCACACAGAGACCCGGGTGCATAGCTGCCCCTACAGCATAGCCGGCAGCCCGGCTTGACCGGGCTGAGCGGGTTAGTGGGTCGCTCTGTGTGAGCTCAGGATGTCGACCACAGCCACAACAATGGTGACTGGCGAGGCCCCCTTAGCCCCCCCCCCCCCACGGCGAAGGGAAGCTGGTCGGTGGCGGCAAGCGCAACAAGCGCCAATACCTTGATGTTGGCAGCTCCGATGATGAGGCGGGCCCCGCCCCCCCCCCTCCTCCCCAGCCAGCAGCAGGCCAGTCCGCCGGAGCTACGGCACCGGCCAAAAAACAAAAAGTGAAGCCCCTGTTCGTCTTCTTGGACCAGGGGCACACCTACCCAAGGGTGTACACCGCTCTCAAGCAGGCTCTGGCGGAAAAGTTCACCTGCCAGAACCGCGGCAAGGACGAGATTCAGGTGAATCATGTGTTCGTCCCAGACTACCAAAGGGCAGTCCAGGCCCTAAAAGCAATAGGTGCCCAGCACTCCGTCCTCCTCCAGAGCGACGAAGTGCCTTAGAAATTTGTGCTGCGCGGAGTTCACCGCCACACCCCGGCCGATTTCCTCCAGGAGGAATTTGTAGCCCTGAATCTGTCTGTTCAGAACCACTAGTTCTTAGAGAACAGGCAGCGCAGGGAAAAATGTTACACATTGGTGATAGAGGTGCCTCAGACGTGTGATTCTGAGCGCATCTACGCCTTGACCGATTTCGGCGGCATGCTTGTGCGTGTGGTCGATTACAGGCGCCCGTCAGGACCTAGCCATGTAGCAACTGCCAGCGCTACACACACGTTGGCAGGGCATGTCACGCCCAAACTGTGTGCCGGTGGTGTAGCGGGCTCCACCGAGCCACTCAATGCCCAAACGGGGGAAACCCCGATTTCAAAAAGTGCGCGCACTGCAAGCTGCAGCACTGCGCTAATTACAGATGCTGTGAAGCATATGAAAAGGAGACCCACCGTCACCTCCCCCCCGATGTCCGCAAGAGGCGCGAGCAGCAGTCTCGCCACGACCTGCGGGGCAACAGGCGGGCTGCACAGCAGCAGCAAGGCCAGCCTCAACAGCCAGGCCCCTCAGGCTACCAGGGCCCCCCAGGCAGAATCCCTGAGGCCTCCCGGTACCCACTGCCCGCCACTTTCGGCCAGTACATGGCCCAGGCTGGCGTCAACCCCTGGACGCCACTGCAGCAGTGCAGCCAGGGGTACAACGAGCTGGAGTTTCCAGTCTTGGCCAATAACCCTTGGCTTCGTAAGCCAAAGGGACAACAGGGGCCCAAGAAAAATGCCACTGGCCAAAAAAATGGCCAGGGCAAACCCCAGCAGCCCCCCAGGAGAGGGCTCAGCAGCCTGCTCGCGACAAGCAGCCTGCCCAGCCCAAGCAGCTGGCCACTAGACTGGTTCCAGCAGCACCGGCGCAATGTACGCCCCCGCCCAAGCATCATCAGGCAGCACCTGCACCTGAGGCCGACATGCTGATTGACCTGGCCCCAGAGCAGCCATCAGCCCCGCCTATGCGCACGGAGCAGCCAGCCCAACCTGGCATGGCTGACTTCATGCATGTATTGACCAAGTCGAGTACCTTCAACATGGACTCGACTCTGGCCGATACAATCGTCCCCATGTGCCAGCTGATGGTAATATGGTGCGACCCAGCCATCTCCCTGCCCGACAAAGTCCACGCCATGATGGGCTTCGTTCAAACACTCACTGCCAAGCTTAATGGCAGCTCATAATCTGGCCCAGTGTTGTATACCAACCGCGGCCCATAGTCTTAAGTCCCTCCTATTCTGGAATGCACGCGGAATTAAAAATAAACTACCGATATTAATTCACCATTTAGATAAATATAAAATAAAAATAGCTGCGATTAATGAAACCCACTTAATTCCGACTGATAGAATTACTATATTAAATTATGTAATCTATAGGCGCAACAGAGAAAATCATAGAGGCGGGGGAGTAGCCCTTATTGTCCATAAAAGTATAAAGCACACAGAGTGGTAGCTCCCCGATTTTCAGAATCTTGAAGCAATAGCAATTAACCTAACTATTAAAAGGCAAAACATAAAACTTGTTTCTATGTATGCGCGACCAGGTAGGTCCCTGAGTGTGGCTGATCTGGACGCCCTGTAGGAGACATAAATGCTAAACACAGAGAGTGGAACAGCAGGCGAGCCACACCAAATGGTACAATCCTTTATAACCACCAACTAAATAACAACTACCACTTTCATGCTCCCTTAGAGCCCACACACGATACAGGGCGTGTGGGAATTCTCCCAGATGTACTAGACATCGTTATTAATAAACGTGTGAACTCAGGATTCGAACTCGAAGTTGTAAACGACTTAACGTCTGACCACTTCCCTGTTCACTTAATTTTTGACGACGCAAATGTCGAATCAAACCCACCTCGTAAAGTTAGGGATTACAAAAATGAAGATTGGGTCAGTTTTAAAATTTTTTTGTCATTAAATCTATCAGAGCTTGATGAAATAAATAATTGTGATAATCTAGAAACCGTTATAACCAATTTTACAGCGAAAATTCAAGACGGAATTAGTCGGTGCATCCCAGAAAAGGAGCTGCCAGCAGTGGCGAGGCGTGAGGTTTACATGAGGGGAAGCAACAACTCCGTTCACATCAAAACATGATTGTGGAGGGGGGGGGGGGGGGGTCCGGGGGCCCTCCCCGGGAAAATATGGATTTCAAGGTACAAAATGGTGCTATTTAAGTAGTTTTCTTAACTGAACATTGACCTTCCACAGGTAGTAAAATTGACATTTTTTTTTAAATAAATTATTTTTAAAAAATAATGTTTGACTTACATTATTCTGATAATAAAATACCTACTATACATTACTTATATACTAAGTGGGAGTGTAGTATCATCGATATCTGGTACAAAATATATAAACAGACAACACATGGCAAAGTAAGTACTTAAAATAAAGAGAAGAACCTCATAAAAATGTACTAGAATAGTAAAAATTAAATCTTGGTATTTTTCGTACCAACATAAAAGAAATTATCTTCATACATGATCAGAAACACTGTTTACTGGTACGTGTACCAAGAAACTGGCATGTCAATCATTCCTGAAACGCCACGATTTTTTTTCCTAGCCTAAATTATTCTAAGTGTGTAAGGGGAGGGTCCAGGTTAGGGGAGGACCTAAGTGTGTCTCAGGCCTATTCACTCTTCCATGCGGGTTTTTAACCATGCGGAACAAGGGCGCGTGCATCGTGTGCTATTGGGGTTTACTGGCCAGCCATGGCTGCGATTGGCGCCATGACTGACGCCCCATTGGTCACCTAGCTTAAAAGCTAGCTAATGTGACCCAGCTAAAACCTGCATAGACACAGGGAAAACCCTGGGCCGAGTCATGCGGGGATCAATTAACATGCATTAAGCAAGCAGGTAACTACTGGACAAGAGGGAAAACGGGTCCAGGTAAGAAGAGTTGGAGGGGCTGAAAAATCAACCATGCTGGAGTTGGGTGCTTGGGCCTTGCGGCCCGCATTTAAATGTTGGGTACTCCTGGGTTATTATTAACCAGGGGCGCATGAGCCCCCAGGGGCGGGCGACTTCACTCGTCAGCCAAGCCCAGCTGCCCAGGCAGCCACAGTTAAACCAGATGTGGGCAGACGAGCCAGTAAACCGGCTCGAAATGCGGGCATACGGGGCGAAAGGCAGCCTGACATTGCACCATCTTCATAATCCTTCTTCCAGTCAACAGCCAACAACCTTTCAAGCCAGGGTGGGGGTAAAGCATTCAGGCGAATTAAGTATCTTGCGAGTCGGACCCTCTTGTCCTCCAAAATCCCGGGACGGTTGAAGGTCGCGCCGCCCAGGCTACCACTGGCTCCAACAGGGCCCCAACTTGAAGGCGCCGCCATCTCTTCCTTCAGAGTTACGATGCTGTTCAGTTCCGTTGCGCGCGCGGCAGTTCCCAGCTCCGCAATTTCCAGCCCGCAGTTCGTCTACACTTTGCATCCAGGGCACATCGAGCTCCCCTGCGGTGCCTCGCCGACGAAGCTGTTTCCTGCCACGCGCCGAGCTACATTCAGGCTACCTTTCACCCCGATAGCCACAATAACGACTCCACAGGCCGGCGATTGGTCCGCGGACTGCTATTGGTTATTCACAATCACCCCAGCGAGATTGTTACTCTCGAGCTGGGATCCCGTATCCGCCACCCGCGGGACGCGTACGCCCACAAATCCCTCACGCACTGCCAGCTAACAGCCCGCGGGAGAGATGCGCGCGCCCCGAGAGACGACCGCCGACTGAAACGCGACCTCACCACCTGCCCTGCCGAACTGTGGCGGACATAGCCGAAGCAGTCGGCGGAAGAATTCCACCGTCTGCTTCGGCCATGTTCGCTTCAATTCGGCAAGAAAGCGCTACCTTCGTAGCTTCTACCACATGTTTTTACAGCCAATCCCCTCCCTGAACCTTTGTACCATGCCACCCCCCCTCCCGAAAGGAAACTACTGCGGCAGCCTTCCTGCTGAAAGCGGTCCTACCAGCGCTTCTAAACCTAGCAACGCTTCTAAAACAGCATGTTTTGTGTGTCAACGAGTTCTTTTATTATAGCGCACAGCGCACTGTACTGGGTCCCAAGAAGATAGTGTAAAAAATACATACACCTAACGGCACGAGCCAAAGTAAAATACTATTCTGAATAAAATATTTATTTAAAAAAAACAATGTCTGGAAACTGCCTGGGCAAGCACTGCTTGCCTTGCTTGCCCTGACGAGACGCCACTGGCTGCCAGCATACATTTGCGATATGATATCGCAAAAGAACAGACTGCGCCGAGAATACACACGGCGATGCACGCACATTATTAAATGCAGAATCAATGAGCTTCAAACTGCTATATCAGTTGAACTTTTGTTGTGGCGAAGCAGCCAGTGGGAAGCCAAAATCGCAAAGCTCAATGCACAGGACGGAAGTGCATGGACAATAACTGAGCGAATTTTGAATAAACTAGATAGAATTCCACCCCTCCAAACAAATAATGGACTTGCCTGTCTTCCCCAAGACAAGGCGCATGCTTTCGCAAGCACCTTAGAAACAGCATTCCAGCCCAATTTGCAGCCTTGTGACAGGCCATTCACAGCGCAAATTTACCGCGAACTCCGTGCTAAACTGCGCCAGCCCACAATCTCTGAGCCTCTCCCCACCCAGGCCCAAGAAATTAAGCATGCTATCAAGAATATGAAGCCGCGAAAAGCCCCTGGGAACGACGGAATACAAGCAGTTGTTCTCAAACAGCTCCCAGACGAAGCCTTAGAATATTTGGCTGAATGCATTAATGCAATGCTCAGACTGAATATTTTCCCCTCCCAGTGGAAGGAAGCTAAAGTGATAGTCTTCCACAAGCCGGGCAAGGACAAAGCACTGCCCCAGAACTACAGGCCAATAAGCCTCTTAAGTACTGTGTCTAAAGTTGCAGAGCGTATAATTTTACATAGACTTAATGTACACATACATGAACAGAACTTACTGCGAACGAGCAATTTGGCTTTCGCAGTGCTCATTCGACTAACCATCAACTGGTCTGTCTCACTGAAGAGATAACCAGCGCATTTAACATACAAGACTACGTAGTTGCTACGTTTCTAGATGTAGAAAAAGCCTTTGATAGAGTTTTTCATGCAGGGCTCATATATAAAATGTATGAAGCAAACTTCCCAGATTGCTACACTAAACTTATAGCATCCTATCTAGCAGGCAGAACCTTTAGAGTATCAACTGAAGGGGCAACGTCTGATCTAAAATTAAAGCCGGAGTTCACAGGGCAGTATCCTCGGCCCCGTACTATTTAATATATATGTGTGAGACATGCCTCGCCCCACACATAGTCTAGTCAAGCTAGGCTGCTATGCAGACGACACTGTACTGTATAGTAGGTCTCATAACCTATAACTAGCCACCACCAGGCTCCAGGCTGCGCTCAATGCAATCGAACAGTGGTGTACAGCCTGGTGCATAAAAGTTAACACGACCAAGTCTGAGGCGATTGTGTTTACACGCAAAAACCTCCCGCCAGCCAACAACAGGCTGCAAGTACGCCTATTTGATGAGGTAATACCTCACAAGGACGTAGTTAAATACCTAGGTGTCCACATGGATAGGAAACTACTGTGGAGACAGCACATTGACATCAAACGAACCCAAGCTCAGTTTATAATGAGCGCATTATATCCTGTAATGAGCAGGCGATGTGGCAGCACAGTTAAAAATGGCTTACTGCTCTACAAAGCTCTCATACGCCCGATAATCACGTATGCAGCCCCAGTCTGGGCTACTGCAGCATACTGCCATCTAATAAAACTGCAGCGAGTTCAGAATAGATGCATTCGAATTGCTGCAGACGCTCCGATATACTGCCCAGTAGAGAACTTGCATAGTGAAACTAACACAGAAACTTTGCAAGACTTTTATGTTCGCACAACCCAAAATTTTTACGATAAATGCATAAATAGCTTAAATCCGCATATTTCCTCCCTTGGAAACTATAATCCAAATAATACACAGAAGTATAAGCTGCCAAAATAATTCCTGGCGCACCGCCCGCTGTAGCTGCGGGCGAAGCGCCCCCTGATTGGCCGCGCCTGACAGCCAATCAACGCTCGACCCCCTCCAAACAAAACTAGTTGCCGGCGCTCGGAGCAGCACAGTACCTCTCCGGCTCCGTGCGTGCATCCTCGAGTGCGGAGCCCGTGTTACCCAAGCAGCTCATAGAACATGTTTTGAGTAGAGCCTTCCCACTAGGCTTACACGGCGCCCACCAGTCAACACACAATTACACGCACGATCAACCTGTTTGAATGCTAATTCAAAATGGTCCGAAGCATGCGGTTGGTGGTTCGGCTCCCGGGAGTTCACTGCCTGTCATGTTAGGGCTAACTCTCTATGACTGATGGGCATGGCCCGCCTGGATGGCTTCACCCCCAGTGCTGGTTGTGTTTCTGAAAGACATGAGATTTTGAATTACTGGCTACTGCTTTCGCATAGGCATTTAACCTGCGAGGTTTCACTTTAATTCATGGCTTGTTTAAATAATTTAATTATTTAAACCCACACAAGGCAGCTCGAAACTTAAATTAAAAATTATTTAAATAATCTGGGGGCTTGATTAATTTAAATAATAGTAAATTAGCTGCTACTCTGCTGTGCCTGCCAGCTGTCAGTGCAAATAAACACCATTGAAACTGACCTTCCCAACGAGTGGAATGCTGCAGCAATGGTGGGTGCAGTAGGGTGGTATATTATGCTTAGCAGTTCTTAAAATTAATAATTAAACTATAGAGTAGGTGTTGTGCCTCTGACCCCTCCGGCAGTGCAAATACACACCATTGAAGCAGCCCTAGCCAATGAGTGGAATGCTGCTCGCGTTAGTGGGTAAAGAGGTACGATGCACAAGGCCTTAAGCCGCGTAATTATAGTGCTGCCTGGCCAAGTACCCGACCATGCCTTTGAGTGAAAATAGACACCGTTGAAGCAGACCTGGCCAACGAGTGGAATGCTACTGGCTGGCGGTGCCGAGTGCCGGGCAGCAAGGTAGCTTAACTAGAGGCCGGGTCTAGACCTAGCGACATTATTTTCTCTTTCTTATAGTTTTAAGGCTGGCTGACTGGCAGCTTGGGAAACGACATAATGTCGCCCTAAAAACCAGTGCCACCAACCCAAAAAGCGGAAAGAAATGTCCAAGCCCCCAAATTGCTTAGTGGATACTTTCTACTCCATCCAAATCTTCTTCCTGAACCATCCTTCTGTTCCTGTAGCCAACCCGCACTAATAATGCATGAAATTTTGCATCCCGCATGTCAGTGCCCAGGGTTTTCCCTCTGTTTATGGAGGTTTTACCTGGGCCCAACTTAACTCTAGTTATAGTCTAGAATAACCAAGTGAGGGGAGTTAGTCATGGTGCCAATTGCTGCCATGGCTGGCCAATCCCCCTCCTTAGCACATATGTATGTCCCCTCTCTGCATGGTACCCCCTGCATGTGTAGAGCGTATAGGCTTCGGCCTGAGATGCACTTAGAGTCTCTCCCTAACCCAGACCCCTCCCAAACACACTTAGTAATTAATTTAGGTTAGGAAAAAAATTGCCTAGACAGCTCTCTTCTCTCCCAGTCAATCTGGTAGAATAAATACCAACACCTTCAATAGTGGTATTATTGGCTTAATCCTCTCCGTTTCCTTCTCCGCTAGCGACTCCTAGTGAGACTGCGGGCTTTCCTTCTCTTCTCTCTCACTCTCACTCTCTTTTGTACCCATCCGCTAGCGACTCTTCGTGAGACCGCGGGCATCTCTCTCTCCTACTTCCAACCTATTTGCTAGCGACTCTCGTGAGACTGCGGGCATCCCTCTCTCCTACCCATAATCTTTCCGCTAGCGAATCCTTGCGAGACCGTGGGCACCTTCCTCCTTCTACCTCCCACACTCTCGCAATCTGTGGCGACACCGAACTGAGGGAGCAATTCATCATCCCCGAAGGCCCGTTCCATGCAAGCATGTCCTCGGTCAGATGCACTGTGCTGAACGGTCCACTCCTGCCTCAGAGTGTGAGGCTGCTCTACCCAAGAGCTGGCGCCAGGCAAACAACACGACAACCGAACGACCGAGCGACGTCCACCCCATCTCCACATCTTCATCAGAGACGAGGTCGCGAAATTTGGTGCTCGAACGTGTGGCACACTTCATCATCGAGACTACATGAGAGCACGAACAGCCAGCAGCATTCGGCGACCCGAAGTGTATATTTACTAAACAAGTGTAGAAGAATGTGTGCAGGACAGACAGTGTAGAAATTCATAAACAATGCTACCACACAGACTGACAACCACATCTGATACAGGTCAGCCACCAAGGGACTTTGACCTAATGAAAAGAGAGGGACAGTGGCACAACACATCTGAAAGCAAACCAGTTAGATCTGAGTTAGAAACAGGTACATTGGTTTGGGACACAATAGCAACACCAAGGACCACACAGGCACCGACCAGAAAGCAGGGGAAAACCTCTTAGACTGGGAGGTGCTTGCAAGCCCAGCAGTGCATCCAAACATGCATATGGGGTTACAGCTACCGCAACAGGATGCATAGTGCTACTAGAGTTTAGTGGGCTAGCAATGAGGACCCATGCGAGTTTGTGCACAATGACACAATGCGGGGTGCCGATAGAAGAATGGACACAATGCACTAGTGAGGAATTGCGTGTGCAGGTTCGTGAATGGTGGAACCTGTGGGGATTCTATGACATGCAGTGGCAGGAGTTTGCTACCCGCTTAACACGGCGCTCTGACGACAGCATGGCAGTCATGAGCTGTGAGGCTCACTTCTACAGCGAGTCCCAAAAGGACTCAGAGTCAGTAGAGCAGTTCGTGGCAAACAAGCTGCAGCTGTACTGGCACATAGCCCCGGGAGAAGACCCGAGCAAGCTTTACCAGAAGTTACAGCATTAATACGAGAAGAATTGCAACCATTCCTCAGGCTATACTGCAATGGGACGGTAGAGGACTATGTACAAAAGGCAACAGCTACAGAAGGCAATCTACGACGTCGGACCGGGACAACTATCCCCGAACAAGGGCCCAGACAGTAGGTTGGAGCACCTTCAGGGACAAGCAGGGACATACCAAAGGAATGTCCATGGCGGACAGCAACACGGGCGAGCGAGAGCCCACCTGATGGGACAGACCAGAACAAATCTCCAGAATGACGGCATGCAGGCAATCGGCGCGATGGAGGCCGACCACCACAGTGCTGTCATGGATGCCCACAGGGCATGTATAACTGGCATCAGGACTGCCAGAGACACCTACAGCGACAACAACTAGCGGGAAACAGGCAGTAGGGGGTGTAGGACCTACAGTCCTACCCCCCGCACCAGCTAATCCCCTGCTGCAAGCCACGGAGAACAACCTAGAACAACTTGGGCAGCTCACCACGCTAGAAAACTGACTGATGCGGATCCCCATTACCCTGAACGGGAGACCGACTGCCGCACTTATAGACACAGGGGCGAGCCATGTGTTCGTCGCCCAGCACTGTGTACCACCCGCAGATATCACACCCAGACACTGTGCCCTGCGCCTCACTACGAACACTGGAACCGGGACAGCCATTGGATATGCCATCATCACAGTGGGTATACGGGAGATGGTGACCCAAACTCCAGCAATCGTGGTAGAAGGACTCCGAGAAGATTTGGTACTAGGACAGCCATGGTTGATAAAGCAGGACACCTTGATTTCGCCAGCATCAGGCCTGGTAAATTTGGGTAAATGTGAGCGCCTGGCAGTATATACACTAGGAAGCATACCACCGCCCCAGGGGGAGCCCACAGGGTTGGAAGACCTGAACAATTAAGTACCCTCCGAATATCAGGATGAGGTTAGGCGACTCCTGTAAGAAAGATGAAGCATCTTTGCCAATGCAAACCCACTAAAGCGCACCACAGTGACCGAGCACAAAATTCCTACCACACTTGACGAACCCATATATGAAGCCCCCAGAGTATATGGGTTCCAGGAGCAACGGCTCATACGAGAGCAGGTGCAAGAAATGTTGCGAGATGGGGTTATTGAGCCATCAAACAGTGCATATAATTCACGCATTGTCTTAGCGGCCAATAAGGATGGTACCATGTGATTCTGTGTGGATTTTCGCCCGCTGAACAGGGTTACGACAGTTCCCCTCCACCTCAGATCAGCGTGGAAGAAGCATTGGCAAGTCTAGGCAATGCACTGGTATTTACAACTCTTGAATTATGCTCTGGCTACTGGCAGGTGCAATCACCCCAAGCCACAGAGAAAAGACAGTATTTACTGTACCAGATGGCGGACGCTTCCAGTTCTGTGCCATGCCATTCGGCCACAAGTGCGCACTGGCCACATTCCAAACTATGATGGTCCGTGTACTATAGGGATACATCGGCCAGTTCGTGGTGGCCTACCTCGACGATGTGATAGTATACTCCGAATCCTGGGAGAACCATGCACACCACCTGTCGCTGGTCCTGGAGCAACTAGAAAAACACCACCTGACCTGTGCCACCCAGAAGTTCACATCGGACTAAGAGAGGTGGAATTATTAGGGCACGTGGTGGATGCTGAGGGCAACCGACCCCACCCAGTACACCTAGCAAAGATTGTAGGGGCAGAACCCCCCATAACACGCAAACAGCTTCAATGGTTCCTGGGCCTCGCCAACTGGCTATGGAACTATATCGCAGAATTCGCCATGCTCGCAACCCCACTGAGAGACCTGTTGTCACCGCAACAGCACTACCCCGGCTGTTCAGGAAGCATTGGACAATCTGAAAACAGCCTTCTCCAGATGTCACACACTGTCCTGAGTAAACCCCGAAAGTGTGCCATATGTCCAGACAGATGCAAGCATTGACAGTGTGGGGGCAGTGCTATACCAATTGGACCAAAAGGTGGACAGTTGCATCATTAATTATGATAGTGCCAAGTTTGGACAACGCAGAAAGGAACTACCACAGCAATGAGCAGGAGTGCCTATCTGTGGTATGGGCACTTAAGAAGTACCAGCCCCACATGGAAGGAAGGCCATTTGTGCTTCGCACAGATAACCAATGTCTCACATGGTTATGGACGCTTCAGGGACATAATAGCAAGCTTGTAAAGTGGGCCCTGTTCCTACAATCCTTCGACTTCCTTGTCGAACACATCCCCGGGGTAGAAAACCAGTTGCCAGACGCCCTGTCATGAGACCCCGATGAAGGCGACCACCTGGAAGATGACGTGTCATGGGAGGAAATTTTGCCACCTTCCCACAGGACACACGACTACAGGCCAAGAGACACGACCTGTCGCCTGCTCACTGTGGGAGAAGATGATGACCCACCTCCCGTGTACCTGATCGAACTCAAACAACGGGTTCTCGACGCCCAACATACCTCCCCAGATGCTGAGCATCAACGAGCAAAGCAAGCAGAAGGACTGGATGAGATATGGACCATGAGAGAGGGCATGTTGTGTACGAAGGGGATAGGAACCAACCAGGAGTGGCGCACCTATGTACCACTGGAAGCACAGGAAGTCATTCTGCACTTCATGCACGATCATGACCTGACAGGACATCCAGGAGCTGACCAAACTCGACGGGCAAACAGCCAGCACAACCACTGTCCTGGAATAGCCCGGAATATATGGGAGTATGTAAGGTCCTGCAAGAAGTGCCAGAAGCGAAAGGCATGGCGGGACCGAGCAGCAGCAGATGCGCCTCCCCACTACCCTATTCCAGTCCATCGCGCTGGATGTTATGGGGCCGTATCCCCATACTGCCCGAGGGAAGAGGTTCCTGGTGGTGGTCACGGACCTCTTCACATGATGGGTAGAAGCATATCCTGCCAGTAACATCCGAGCCAAAACCATTGCAAGAATCCTGCAGACAGTATTCTTTCCACGATGGGCCTACTGACGGACAATGCCAGCTAAATCATCGGAAAACAGTGGCATTAATTATGTCGGGCATGGCAAGTGGAACACCGGACTACGCCGGCATACCATTCATGAGCCAACCCAACGGAGAGATGTAACAAGGAGCTGAAAGTCCAAATGTGCATACGTCTGGGGATGAACATACCACATGGGACGAACATATAGTGTAGGCCTTGTTCTGCATCTGCCGCAGGACCAATGCAGCCACAGGAATGTCCCTGGCACAAATGGTCCAAGGCCACATTCTGCCCATGCCTGGCGAATGGACGGCCCACTGAGTGACAGATGAAGGGGAAGACCCCGAGGATCGCCGTCGGTGGCAAGAGATTGAACTGACAACAGCATTAGAACACCAGAGGGCCTACACAGCAGATAACACCGCGGACCACACAATAACCACCAGAGCTACAGCCAGGTGACCACGTGTATGTCCACACATATCCCCTATCCAACACAATTAGGAACTACTGTGCTGGACTGAGCCCCAGGTGGTCGGGACCACACCGCATCCTGAAGCAACTAAGTCAAAGCACATATTTGGTGCGCCGGGGTAGACAAATGCGAAAAGTACACCGGGAATACATCCGGAAAACAGCACTCCCAGAAGGGGACAATGCCGTGGAAGACCCTACCCTAGATGTGACAGGACCGATGCCGGACAACCACCAATCTGTCACACCCCAAGAAATGCAGCATCTGTTCGAGGGAACACCGAGCCTAAGGAAAAGAATGGAGAGACCAGCAGAAGCCCCTGCCACGACCCAGAGGCGACAGAACCAGAGGCACCTGGCACGAATGCAGATCCTTGATGTCACTGGGACACCAGAGGCGGGCATAAGCACCACAGAGGAGCAGCCCCTGGTGACATAACCGGACAACATTGAGACAACAGAACCACCCTCACCCTACCCAAAGCGGGTGGGGGCATGGAGCCTCCCTCGCCGATGCCGAATTCCAGGTCAAGGTGAAGGAACCAGCTGAGGACAACCAGAGACACCACCGAAGAGGAAGCCGGCCCCCACTGTACCTGGCGGATTGCATCACAGGCAGCGAACTGGATACACTGGTGAATGGCGACCCAGGGAGTCCAGAACCAGCAGGCCGGCCCTGATGCTCGCAACCACTAGGAGAGAAGGCATCAAGTGCCTGCTGGAGGGCACGGGGACGGCCTACACAAGGGCTTTTCCAGGGGGAGGGGTCTGACATCGTACCTCCTCTTTATTTAAACTAAAACCTGGGTCACAGTCATGTCCGCCGCACAACATTTCGGCCATGGCCATTGTAGTGCCACCACTCGTCACCAGATCGCAGTTGTAAATATGAACAGACAATGTATTATAGTTATGTTAAGACATGTTATGATTGTAAATATTTATGAAGACAATGAAGTGTGTAGTGTAAGTACATTTCGTAGCCTTGTAAATAACATTGTAAATGCAAAACAACCAAAGGGATAGCAATATGAAAATTTTAACACAATTGATTGTAGAAGGAAACTGTATACATCGTTAGGGCTAACAAGCCTAGACAGCTCTCCTCTCTCCCAGTCAATCTGGAAGAATAAATACCAAAACTGTAAATAGTGCTATTTTTGGCTTACTCCTCTCCTTTTCATTCTATGCTAGCGATTCCTAGTGAGACCGCGGGCTTCCCTTCTCTTCTCTCTCACTCTCCCTCTCTCTTGTACCCATCCGCAAGCGACTCTTCGTGAGACCGTTGGCATCCCTTTCTCCTACCTATCTGCTAGCGATTCTTTGTGAAACCACGGTCATCCCTCTCTCCTACCCCTAATCTTTCCGCTAGCGACTTCTACCTCCCACACTCTCGCAATCCATGGTGACACCGAACAGGGGCAGCAATCCATCATCCCCGAAGGCCCGTTCCACGCAAGCACGTCCTCGGTCAGCTGCACTGGGCTGAACGGTCCACTCCCGCCTCAGAGTGTGAGGCTGCTCTACCCAAGAGCTGGCGCCAATCAAACAACACGACAACCGAACGGCAGAGCGATGTCCACTCCGTCTCCACATCTTCATCAGAGACGAGGCAGCGACAAAGTTACGGAACTAATAAATTTTTTTAATGCCTTTCAGAAAAGGTAAGCTCAGTAAATCAATTCAATAATAAGAAAAAAATTTAATTTAAGTAACGTATAAATTCACTTTCACTATTTTTAAAGTTAAAAAAAAATTAACAAATAATTAGCTTGCTACAGCAGACGTATGTAAGCTGGTGGCGCGATATGCCAACACCTAGAAAATCAATACTACATGTTCATGAAGTACCGCCACAGTAACGAACTCAGGAACCAAGTAGTTTTTGGTACAACATTTCCACACCAGAAGTAGTGCAGATTCGTATTTTAAAGAACCAACTAGTCTTTTGGTACAACATTTTCACGCCAGATGTAACATAGATACGCATTTCATTTCAAAATATTTTTTTTTAAATAAAGAAATTAGTTTCTTAAATTATCTCCTCTATACACTCAATGTGTAGACTTAGGTACATTGTATGGTATGTGTAAATAAAATACATACGACGGTGACTAATCTACAAATTCTAAACATTTTAATTTCAAAAAAATAAAAAATAAAAAAAAAATAGGGTCACACATACCCACAAAATAAAGTGTATTACTAGAAGCGTTTGTGTAATTAATAGTACGTTTTACTTGAATATGTTTTTTATTCCTTGGTAACATCATTTATAGTATTATAAGGATTAAGGAAATCTTGGGTCGTATTCGAATAAATGTACATAGTAGTGTACTTGCGACTTTGCATACTGCCCTCGAGACTAGACAAATCTGGACGGGATCACTGTTAGTCCACTTTAATGGGCAGCCTGCACTATATAAGGGGTTTTCATTTTCTGTTCAAAAAACATCTTTTATAAAAACAATTTTTATCTAAAAAGAAGAAATTTATTAACTTAATAGTGTCACGTAATTTTCCGCCAATTTCAGTTATGAGTCTACCTTAGGTTTGTGGTTTATGATCTGTACTATGTAGGTATGTGGCGGTATTTGTTGAAACATCCTAATGAACTCGTTTATTTTTTATTTTCATTTTTTAATTAAAATTAATATTACCCGTTAAACTTAAAGAAAAGACTATTTTACTTTTCGTTAATTTACTTAAAAGCCATTTCTAACATATTCTACAAAATGTTACATATTTTTTTCAAAATGGTGACGATTCATTAACTAGAGAATTACGCAGATTTGTTTACTTGCATAGCATACGCCTAAACTTCACTTAAAGTTGAGATATTCGTTGTAATGTCACCTTCGGGGACAAGTACGTATAAGCATATTCTTTGGGCGAGTTCAGACACGGAGTAAATTGTGAATTTGAACGGTAGCAGAAACTGCGAAACACCTGTTATTTAATGACAGCGCATGGTTATTTAGAAATGGCCTACTATTGACTTCTGTTTTCACGCATTTGAAACATTTTTGGACTATTGCATTGTTATTTGTTAAAGAAAAATTTTATATTAGTTGTGCAAACTACAATATTTGCGTGATTGAGAAGGGAAATCTATATTTATTATGAAACACTAACATCGCACTTAGTATTCGACTGATACGACTTAATTTCTGTACACTTCTTAAGATCTATGAAAAAAGTATATAAGTTATAATCACTACAAAACATCTTTATTTACTATTTTTTAGTTATTTTGTTTTACGCTGAACATTCATCTGGCTAATAAAAATCTCAGTCTTTCAGTACTTGCCAGAGATGTGTAACCTCTTACCTCGGTTACGAGCCAATTTATGAGTTCTCATATTGAAAATACAAAAATAATACGAAACTCGGGCTTCGGACACGAAATTTAATGGAAAATTATTTAAAATAATACTAAGCGTGAAAAAATATGCAAATTATTTTGTCAACTAAATTTCTAGACGCAAATCGCACGTGGTTTGTTTACCCACCGCTAGAAGGCGCTTCCGGAGTAGCTACGCGATTATCGAATCATTTTATTTGCGGAGTTAATATTAACACTTTATAATTAAACGGCTCCGATAATAGCAAAAACAAAATCTTAAAATAAACTAAACTCCTGTTTGGAAACTTATTTTTGACACGAAAATTAACCAAAATACAATTCATTAAACAGTTATTACAGTAAAGTTTTTTTGTATGTCTGAACTTTGGTTCTCACCGCACGCCCCAGATGGCAGTTCAGTGGTTGTTACATATTTCCGTTTCTTGACTTCTGACACATTCCCGAAATAACTCCCACCAAATGCCGTATAGCTTCTGACAGCTAATATATTTAAATTGTTAATTAGCAAGTGCGATCATATTTACAGACTATAAATATTTTGTAATTCACAGAGAAAACATAACAACGCTGTAACTTCAAATAATTTGTTTTTAATGTTTCTATCCCTGAAAACATACATTGCTACGAAAAAATAAGTGAGCGAGAATGTGCAGTTTCCCTTGCGCATGCTCTCACTCCCTTGTAGTGACAGCGGGAGAATCTTACTCGGCGCTCGGCGAACAGGAACAAGGCCTAAGTAGGGCCACGTCTTTCTCCTCCAGAGTGTTCTTTCGGCATCACTGCTCTTAAGAGATATTTCGCACTATGAAGCACTCTCTTGTTCCCCAGCTCTTCTATCTGGACAAAATGAGATTGATCTCCCATACAAACAACACAAACCTTTTTGAATATGATATGAGGCTAAAATTATAAATATGTGTTGCATTTATGAGCGTAGACATCTAAATATCAAATTATGACCACTGATTGACATGTTTAAACTTTTAAACATTCCAAAATATTAGGATAGTATTTATTACTATGGTATGACTAGATATCACTTGCCATAATTTAATTAAATATTACCTTACACATTTTTTGTTCTCAAAGTTGTTTCAATATATATTTTTTAAATCTTTTATCCTTGTTTGTATGCGCATAAAAAAGCTGACTGTATTACTATTTAATAAATGTTTCATTTTTTTGTTACACACCTAAAAGTATTTTCTTCTTTATTTACATCCGTTTTATGTCTAGTATACTGAATGCAAATATCTAGCATAATTTTCTGCATGTTACTTTTCATGGTTGTATATCTGTTAGGAAAATTAACTTTATTTTGATCTTTAAATATTCACTTTATATGTTTTTTAATTATTTTTCTACTTTCATAATTCTACAACATTTTAACCGATAACTCAGTTTAAAATTATGTACATAAGAGAATCAGTGAATTAGTCGTACTTGAGTTTGTATATAATTCCACGTTTCAGTTGTTTTAGATAATTATTTTTTACAAAGTACAGCATTTGTGTTTCTGTTTTAAGTAAACTAAAAATAAGCTATATTAACCATATAGAATTTATGTAATCTTAAATACATGATACAAGCAATGTTCAAATAGTTATTGACGTGTAGACATCATATCTCGGTATACGGCATTTGGTAGCAGTAATTTCTAGGAAATGGAGCGGAAGTCGTTGAACGGAAATGTAAGACAAAGATGGCGTACATACATGTTCAGACTTAAACCCTAATAAAGAACATTTGATAACAATTAGATACAAACCAAACAATTTGGTGTGATAAATGAATAAAATATTGATAGAAAAATAATGCTGGAATATATTTGGTATACAAAAAAAATAGTAAAAGTAATCCAATGTTTGAAAAAAAAAAACTTGTCTTTTGTCCTAGCCACTGCGAACAACAATGTTTCATGTCGCTCTAGCCATTTGAGCTGCAAGAAAATTGAAAGACTGCTCAATGTTTATGTTTGTATAAAAACAATTTTAGATATGTTTGATAGTATGTAAATGCATTTTGTAATTAAGGTCTTACGAGTTATGAGGTATCTAGAGACATAGAAATTGAAGGCGCTCTGGGAAAATAATAAGACAGAAAAACTTATTTGGTCCAAACTCTGTCAAAAGATTAATTTATGTAGTGTTATTGGATTGAAATCGTTTGCAATGTTAAACCAATGAAATTATAATAGACATCAGATTAGACCTTTTGTAAAATAGTATTTAGTGTAAGTAATTCATAAAACAAACTCAAGAAGAAATTTACTATTGTAAAATGAATATACCTCTCAAATTTAGTCCTCTACACAGGGTTTGATAATTTTTCATGCTAATGTGCTGAAAGTTAATGGTTATTAACCAGCAACTAGACGTGACGAAAAATTAAGGAGCATTCAGTCATTTTCAGAAGTGGTTAACAGCAAACTTAAACGGTCGAGGCATTAGTCATGTTCATGTACTATACTTCCGAAGATACCAAACTATGAGGTAAATAAATGTTAGAACAAATAATCAGGTACTAATTGATTTAAAGAAATCTTCGACTATACACTGAAATAAAACATAGTATAATATTTGTATTAAGATAAGAAAGGGTTATTAAAAAACGCATTAACGCAAATATCAAGCAAAACTCTACATAAAAAATTGGTTGTTTGTAATGTCGGTTTACGGACGATAGTTAAATGTGACATCGTCATAACAAAACATTGATTAAATGATTGCAACCTTTTATGAATAAAATTGTATCATTTTGATTTTAATAATAAAAGAATAAATACTTGAAATTATACTAGTAATCATATTTTTTAAATGCAAGAATAATTAACCTTTATTGCCGAAATTGTTGTTGTAATAAGCAATGAAAACCACATTTTTTCACTTTACTTTAGCTATAAACAGTCGACGAAAAAGTTCACGTGTAGATGACTTATATTAATTTAAAAAACTGGCGTTTAGCTATAAGTTTAAATATTATTAATGAAAATTTTTCATATAAATAAACTGTAATCATATATCTATCATCAATTATATAATTTTATATAATTTTTTAGTCAATTGTGACATATATTATTACTGCACTTTATGAACAAGTTTTCATTTAAATAATCTGTAATCAATTATCTAACATACCTAAATACTTGAAATTATACTAGTAATCAGATTTTTTAAATGCAAGAATAATTAACCTTTATTGCCGAAATTGTCGTTGTAATAAGCAATGAAAACCACATTAACTTTTCGTTTATATATAATTATGAACAAGTTTTCATATAAACAAACTGTAAACAAATATCTAATATAAGCTAGTATCACCGCACTCACCGACAGATGCTACTATAATAATAAAAGAATAAATACTTGAAATTATACTAGTAATCAGATTTTTAAAATGCAAGAATAATTATCCTTTATTGCCGAAATTCTTGTTGTAATAAGCAATCGAAACCACAGATTAAAATTCGTCGAGAATATTTTACATTTTTATGTCTTCCTGTGCTAAAATGATATGCAATTGTGGCCCCGGACACAAATTTTATTTATAATTCATTAATAATAACGCCCATCGCGATAAACAAAGGAAAATATGTATAAAGAAATAAAAAGTACTTTTCGGCCCTCGGCGAACTCTTAAATGCTTATAGTAAGCAGACATATTTATTAACGAGTGCCTGGTTCTCGCGGCAGCTGATAGAGAGCACGATTCGTTCGGTTCGCGTCAGTCACCATATATAGCAGCAGCTTAGGGTAATGATATTATTTCGTTTATATAGTACGAATTTATAACAAATATGCATCCCAAATACACCAAACTTATTTATAATGTGTTACAATATTTTTTAAAAGTTTGTGCAAATATCCAGGGTGTATTTAGAATAATTATGTGTAAATGTAAAACACCATTGTTCGTTAAAAACGTATTTGAAAATTCAACAATACATTTAAATAACCGTACCGATTGTGCTGAAAATCGGTGTACGATCTTTAAATTATATAATATTAATAATTCAAACGACGAAAACATGATAGAAAAGTCAAATCGATTGTTGTTCCAATCGAGCGGAAGAGAGATAAAGCGCATGCGTATAACGAGCCAAACGGGACACATCCGTAGTGAGACAATGTGCGTTACGGGACACTTTTTATGCGTGCAGCCGGTGTTCATCGACTTATTAGACGTTGAAACATAAAAAAAAAAAAAAAAAATTGTCTGTAAAGTTGGTTTACGGGCTATAGTTTAACATGACAACGTCATAACAAAACATTGATGAAATTATTGGATATTTTATGAATAAAAAAAAGAATCATTTTTATTGAATTATTACTATTTTGTATGGATACAAAGAAGGAGTGAAATGAAATCTTTAATTTAATTTATAAATTTACTTTTATTTGCACTCATTACTTCAAATATGTTTATTACTTTAGCGAATAGATTATTTTATCTAAACTTTTGTACATGTTTGCTATTTAACTTCTTCAAATCTGTGTTATTCTGTTAAGGAAAGGACAATGATAGGGAAAGTAGGAAACGAATGGAACTGTTTCAAGTTAAATGTGCCTCGATAAATAGTATAGGTAGTCATAATATGTCAAAAAATGGCTGTAGAAGGAAATAATTTTGGAAAGCTAATTTTTGGTACAAAATGTTCTGCAGGGTCTCCTTTATGTTTGGAAGAAAATCACCTGAAGTCCGCAATGGGGAACATGCCGCCATCTTGGAAAAATGGCGGACAAAATAGGTTTTTCTTTTCTCATTTAACTCGTAAAACGTTGCTTTTACAAGAAAATTACTAGAGAAGTAAAAGAAAGATAATTAAATTTTACATAAAAATGTTTCTATTCAATTTTTCTCTATCTTTTAAAGTTGAAAAGTTATGGTGAGTTTTCTATGAGTAATGTCATTGAAAACCTTACCTGTATTCACTTTTGCAAACATGGGAAAAACTGTGCTGTTCGCAGGAGAACCTGTTGAAGTAAATCCAAATCAACTATTTCACAGGATTGCATGTGCTGTAAAAACCGAACAAGAATCGAAAGAATGTTTGCGCTACGAACTGGCACCTCTCCCACAAGCATTATTTGACAATATTACTCTCCGAAAGGGCACTAAGTCATAAATGAAACTTGTTATTGAAGGGATGTGTAGTAGCAGCTCTGCATTACCAGAAAATCCCATATTTGTTCTTGATGGTGGTGACCTTCTTCACAGAGTTCCTTGGCCACAACCTGCAACATATGGTGAAATATGTGAAGTGTACTTGAGTTATGTAAGGAGGACTTATGGCCAAAATGTAGTAGTTGTATTTGATTGATATCAATCAAGTACTAAGGATGTAGCACATTTAAGACGTGCTTCTGATAAATCAAGCAGAATCTTCGCTGTCAATACCTCTACGAATGCAATGGTTGCCAAGCATAAATTCTTGGCCAACACAGAAAATAAAATAAGTTTTGGTAGGGAGCTTGCTAACCACCTACGCCAAGCAAATTATGCAGTATTCCATGCTCCTGCAGATGCGGATACATTCATAGTTGGTACAGCCTTGGAGGAAGCAAGGAAAGGTCGTAACTCAGTTGTGGTAGGGGAAGACATGGACCTATTTGTACTTATTGCAGGCTTGGCTCGTACAAACGAGGAGGTGCATATACTAACTCCGAGCAGTTCTAATGCACAGAAGAAAATTTATAGCAGCTTGAAGATGCAAGAAGGATTGGGAAACATTATAGAACACATTATGTTCATACATGCTATGATGGGCTGTGATACAACATCCAGACCATACAAAAAGGGACATAGAACTGATTTTTAGTAAGCTTAAAGATAAAGTTCAATTACAATCTGTTGTGAGAAAATTCAATGATACCGCAGCATCACCAGATGAAATAGCAGCTGCAGGTGAGGCATTCTTCATTAAGCTATATGGTGGTAAAATTGAGGATGGTCTAGATACGATTAGATACAAAAAGTACATGCAATGTGTCAGTAAAAAGCCTCTCAACTATGTACTAGATCTAGCATCCCTCCCACCAACTTCTGCAGCAGCTCGACAGCACAGTCTACGAGTCTACCATCAAGTTCAGGCATGGCGCAATAATTATCTCCCAGAAGGTGACTGGGGATGGAAGATAAAACATGGAACATTTAAACCAATTCCTACAACTCTTCCTCCAGCACCAGACTATTTGCTCCATCTTGTGCGCTGCAATTGCAAATCTGGTTGTGAAAGAAATTATGATTGCAGGAAAATGGTCTTCAGTGTTCTACAATGTGTGGTGTGTGTGCTGGTGAGACTTGCAGTAACATATTGCAAATTGTGGACGATGACCTTGATGCACTTGGATGTGTTGATGAAGATGACTCTCATGATTAACTGTAGAATAGTGATACACAAAATAAAAACTGTTCAAACATTTAGAAACTTACGAACCCAAAGCGAAGACGCCTGGCTCAGTAACTGGTGTCCGAATAAAATTATTGTGATTGAATAGTGTACCGATAAATTTTATTTTCGCTTTAATTCTTTATTTATACTATAATACTAACATTTCAAACTATTAACATATGTAAGCATGCAGAAAATAACATGGTGGGTAAACACTTAAATATTTGCCCAGTATTGGTTTATGTATGGCTAGCTGTATAGGAAATCCAGGTATGTGATAACTTTTAAAATGTTGACATTGACCTAATCTTCTTATAAAGATTTATGAAAAATTGTTTTGCCCTTTATTTGTGAAATATCCTATTGAGTTAAAAAGTTAACAATATGTAATTTCAGGTCATTGTCTATCTGCTGACAAAACTTCACATATATCAGTCGTACTGTTTAGGCGCTATTAAGGATGAACCTACTAATTGCAGACTTTCGCACTTACTCATTAGCTTAAATTGACCATAACTTTTCAACTGTAAAAGATAGAGATAAATTGAAAGAAAAACATTTTATATAAAATTTAATTATCTTTCTTTTACTTCTCTGGTATTTTTTTTTGTAAAAGCAACGGTTTACGAGATAAATAAGAAAAACCTATTTTATCCGCCATTTTTCCAAGATGACGACATGTTCCCCATTGCGGATTTCAGGTGATTTCCTTCCAAAGATAAAGGTGAACATACAGGATCTTTTCCAGCAAAAATTAGCTTTCCAAAAATTACTTCCCTCTAACCACACATTATGACTACCTATACTAAAAGTCAAATCGATGGTTGTTCCAATCGAGTGGAAGAGAGATACATGCGGCACAAGCGTACAATGAGCGTAAAGGGACACAGCGTAATGGGACAATGTGCGTAACGGGACACTTTTTCGTGCGTGCAGCCGGCGTTCATCGATTTATTAGACGTTTTCACGTCGAAATGACATTAAAGTTTCGATACTACATAGTCTCCAATTAAAAATTTAATTTTCCCGATAGGTTAGTGGCAGAATGCGTGCTTGTTTATCTTAAAACTACCAGGTTCAAATCTTACCTCTTGATTTTCTGTAAACTTTTTAAATATCGTTATGGTGTAATAATATTATCTAACAATAATATTGTATCAACTCAATAAGGTTAAAGTGTGTTTGTTGGAAGTATTTACAAATATATTTCATCGTTTAAGCAAAATCTAATTTAAAAACATGTACTTAATGTTATAATATGTGTTTTAAAATGGTTCAGTTTAATATTTAAATAATGTAATAGAAGTATCATTTATTAACGCGTGCGGGAACTTTACAGTGTTAACTGTTTAATGATTTCTGACAAGTTGTGCAGTAATTAAATAAAATTCATTTTTGAAAATCAGACCCAAATCCTGGATCTATTGATAATGCTATTATAGTTTGAAACATAATTGAAAGATAGTGCCACGTTTGTAATGTTTTAGAGAACCAACATAATGTTGAATTTCTTTGACGCAATATTCGCCCTATCAATTTTGCTGACTAATAAATTACAGTTATTTATAAAGCTGCTATTATATTTTCTTATGACTATTTAGGTTTACCGAATGTATGTAAAAGTATAAAGGATAGTTTCTCTACAATATAGTTTACCATGGCACACCATTACGCTTAGTAAATCACCCTATGTTTGCAAAACATGCATGGGTGCATGTTTACACACGTGGTTCCGCCATCTTGACACTTCGACTCATGCTGTAGCAGTTGGTTCAAGCATTTCTGGTGCATAGGTACTAAAATTTCACCCCGAACGCGCGTTTTTAAACACCATCTTGATAAAAATAATTACAGTAAGGAATTTCAAAGAAAACAATGTTAACAGATTTTCCAAAAAATGAATACTTTTCGTGTGTGTGTGTGTGTGTGTATATATATATATATATGTATATATATATACACACACATATATATCACGATCGGCATTATTTTATGTGATAAACCTACGTTAATTTGGTGTCCACGATTCATATTATAAGGTTATTTGCGACATGAAAATACATAAATATTCTCGTTACCGAGGACAGCTATTATATATCACTGACGAGTGTTGAAAGACTTGCTCGCATTTAATTATTAAAAACAATGATAATACAAAACATTTTTTAAATTTTTAATAGAGACATATCAGGCATATTTAGGCCTGTTATGCAAATTACGTATTTTAATAAAGAGCTTGGGCACTACCAGTGGCGGATCCAGGATTTTGGTTTGGGAGGGGCTTGACCCAGCTGAGGCTAGGCTTTATCAAGGCAAACACTAAAACAATAGTGGACCCAGATGCTTTTGGAGGGGGCTTGAGCCCCTTAGCCCCCCCTCTGGATCCGCTACTGGGCACTACATATCTTACACATAATTTGGATCTTTGGCTCACTCCAAACGTTTCTTTAAACTGTCTGCAAACCAACTTTTTTTCCGCTGTCTCTTGCGTTTTTTTCTTTATAATTACCTAGTAAGTTTGACACAACAGCACCGAAACAATTGTTTTCAATCAACACAAAAAAACATTTATGTGTAACATTTTAAATATTACAATTAGGTACCGTATGTATTAAATGCTGTAAATGATTTATAATCCAGGGTGCCTGTATTATGAAATAATTATGAGAATATGAAAACCTATATATAGTATCAATATGCAATTCATTTACGATTGATATAAATATTTTTTTTTGCAATATCTTGCCTTATGAGAACCGAATTTATGAAGAAATGCAAAACGTTCTTTCTCTTACTGCTTACCCGTACAATTTTTAAGTCAATTATTTTTCATCCAAAGACATTCTTTTAATAATTGTAAGTAATAATCATACCTAATATGACAATGAAACTAGACTCGCCCAGGCAATTAAAGTTTAAGTACAGTACTGCTACCTACTATGAAGTTGCGGAACTAATATAAATTTTTAATGCCTTTCAGAAATGTTTAGCTCAATAAATCATTACAACAATAATAAAACATTTCATTTAAATAACGTATAAATTCACTTCAACAATTTATATAGTTTAAATAGTTAACAAATAATTTACTTGGGACAGCAGCCGTATGTAAACTGTTGGCGCCATATGCCCACACCTAGAAAATCGATATTACATGTTCATGAAGTAGCGCCAGTGTGGCGAACTCAGGAACCAAGTAGTTTTTGGTACAACATTTAGACGCCAGAGGTAGCGCAGATTCGTATCTGAAAGAACCAACTTGTCTTTTGGTACAACATTTTCACGCCAGATGTAGCGTAGATTCTCATTTCACACATGGGCGTCGGAACTTTGTTTGCGGGGTGAGGGTGGGGGGACACGTCCCTCCCAATAATAAAAGTCTTCTATTTCGTCCCCTCCAATAATAAATTTAGTTTCGTAGTTATATTAAAAATATGATTTCTCTGATACAACCCATATGTTGCGCATGGTGCATTTAGTCCAATCGTAGTAATGTGAGCACTTTTTAATTCGATCTTCGTGTAAAATAAAATCAGCTCCGATACCGAAGCGCGCCGATAGCAGAAAGCCGATCTTTGTCAGACTTTGTATAAACGTATATATATATATATACATACACACACACACACACATATATATATATACAGTGGCGTAGCCAGGTTTTGTGTATGGGGGGTGTTAAGAAGCATCCCCCCCCCCCCCCCCGTAGTAAAGCGGGTGGTCCGGGGTTTTTCCACCGGGAAAATTTGGATTTTAAGGTGTAAAATAGTGCTATTTTAAGAGTTTTCTGTACTTAAATTTAAATATTGTAATGGTAAAAAATTTATTGAATATTATTTTCGTTCCTTGGTAACATCATTTATAGGATTATTAGCATTAAGGAAATCTTGGCTCTTATTCGAATAAATGTTCATATAAGTGTACTTGCGACTATGCATACTGCCCTTGAGACTTGACGAATCTGGACGGGACCACTGTTAGTCCACTTTAATGGGCAGCCTACGCTATATAAGATGTTTTCAATTTCTGTTCTTAAAACATTTTTTTTTTAAAAACAAATTTATCTAAAAAGAATAAATTTATTAACTTAAGAGTGTCACGTAATTTTCCGCCAATTTAAGTTACGAGTGTAAATTAATTTCGTGGTTTATGATCGGTACTATGTAGTTATGTGCCGGTATTTGTTGAAATATCCTAATGAACTCGTTTATTTTTTATTTTTATTTTTTAATAAAATTTAATATTACCGGTTCAACTTAAAGATGAGACCATTTTACTTTTCGCTAATTTACTTAAAATCCATTTCTAACATATTCTACAAAACGTTATTTTTTTTTTCAAAATGGTGACGATTCATTAACTCGATAATTACGCTGATTTGTTTACTTGCATAGCATACTCCTATACTTCACTTAAATTTGAGATATTCGTTGTAATGTCACCTTCGGGGACAAGTAAATATAAGTATATTCTTCTGGCGAGTTCAGACACGGAGTATATTGCGAATCTGAACGGTAGCAGAAACTGCGAAACACCTGTTATTTAATGGCAGCGCATGGTACTCGCCACAGGTGTGTAACCTCTTACCTCGGTTACGAGCCAATTTATGAGTTCTCATGTTGAAAATACAAAAATAATACGAAACTCGGGCTTTGGACACGAAATTTAATGTAAAATTATTTAAAATAATACTGAGCGTGAAAAAATATGCAAATTATTTTGTCAACTAAATTTCTAGACGCAAATCGCACGTGGTTTGTTCTCCCACCTCTAGAAGGCGCTGCCGGAGTAGCTAAGTCGACAATCCAATCATTTTATTTGCGGAGTAAACATTAAAACTATATAATGAAACGGCTCCGATAAAAGCAAAAACAAAATCTTAAAATCAACTAAACCCTGGTTTTGAAACTAATTTTCGACACGAAATTTAACCAAAATACTTCCTATATTCAAACAATTCATTAAACAGTTATTACAGTAAAGTTTTTTTGTATGTCTGAACTTTGGTTCTCACCGCACGCCACAGATGGCAGTACAGTGGTTGTTACATATTTCCGTTTCTTGACTCAACACAATCCCGAAATAACTCCCACCAAATGCCGTATAGCTACTGACAGCTAATATATTTAAATTGTTTATTAGCAAGTGGGATCATATTTACAGAGTAAAATATTTTGTAATTCAAAGAGAAAACATAACAACGCTGTAACTTCAAATAATTTGTTTTTAATGTTTCTATCCCTGAACACATATATTGCTACGAAAAAATAAGTGAGCGAGAATGTGCAGTTTCCCTTGCGGATGCTCTCACTCCCTTGTAGTGACAGCGGGAGAATCTTACTCGGCGCTCGGCAAACAGGAACAAGGCCTAAATAGGGCCACGTCTTTCTCCTCCAGAGTGTTCTTTCGGCATCACTGCTCTTAAGATAATATTTCGCACTATGAAGCACTCTCTTGTTCCCCAGCTCTTCTACCTGGACAAAATGAGCTCGCTCTCCCATACAAACAACACAAACCTTTTTGAATATGATATGAGGCTAAAATTTTAAATATGTGTTGCATTTATGAGCGTAGACATATTAAATAACAAATTATGACCACTGATTGACATGTTTAAACTTTTAAACATTCCAAAATATTAGAATATTATTTATTACTATGGTATGACTAGATAAGACTTGCCATAATTTAATTAAATATTACCTTACACATTTTTTGTTCCCAAAGTTGTTTCAATATATTTTTTTAAAATCTTTTATCCTTGTTTGTATGCGCATAAATAAGCTGACTGTATTACTATTTAATAAATGTTTCATTTTTTTGTTACACACCTACAAGTATTTTCTTCCTTATTTACATCCGTTTTATGTCTAGTATACTGAATGCAAATATCTAGCATAATATTTAGCATTATACTTTTTATGGTTGTTATCTGTTAGAAAAATTAACTTTATTTTGATTTTTAAATATTCTCTTTATATGTTTTTAATTATTTTTCTACTTTCATAATTCTACAAAATTTTAACCGACAACTCAGTTTAAAATTATGTACATAAGAGAATCAGTGAATTAGTCGTACTTGAGTTTGTGTATAATTCCACGTTTCAGTTGTTTTAGATAATTAGTTTTTACAAAGTACAGCTTTAGTGTTTCTGTTTTAAGTAAACTAAAACTAAGCTATATTAACCATATAGAATTTATGTAATCTTAAATACATGATACAAGCAATGTTCAAATATTTATTGACGCGTAGATATCATATCTCGGTATAAGGCATTTGGTAGCAGTTATTTCTAGGAAATGTAACGGAAGTCGATGAACGGAAATGTAAGACAAAGATGGCTTACCGACATGTCGTAACTTAAACCCGAATAAAGAAAATTTGATAACAATTAGATACAAACCAAACAATTTGGTGTAATAAATGAATAAAACATTGATAGAAAAACAACGCTGGAATATATTTGGTAAACAAAACAGTCACAGTTAAAAGTAATCCAATGTTTGAAATTATGTATAAAAACATAGTCTTTTGTCCTAGCCAGGATTCGAACCTGGAACCACTGCGAACAACAATGTTTCATGCATCGCTCTAGCCATTTGAGCTACAAGGACAGTTATTTGAAAAACTGGTAATAAAGTGAAATTATAAATTATAACCATTGAAATCTAAGTTCAAATAGTTTTTGATTTGTAGACATCTTATCTCACGGTATACAGCATTTTTTGCAGTAATTTCTCGGAAACGGAACGGAAGTCTGTAAACGGAAATGTAAGCCAAAGTTGGCGGACGTACATGTTGCAACATTAACCCGTATAAAGTAAATTTGGTAACAATTAGATACATACCAAACAAATTTTTGTGATAAATGAAAAAAATATGTTAGAATAACAATCCTGGAATATATTAGGTAAACTAAAATAGTCATAGTTAAAATAAAACAAAGATTGAAAATATGTTGTAAAATGACATTAAACGTTTTATACTACATAGTCTATAATTCAAATACAAATTGTCCCGATATGTGAGTTCCGTGCGGGTCGCCGCCGAGTGCACATCGTGTTCCGAGCGCGGCGCGGGTCACTCAAGTGACAAAAGGGGTAACGTCTCTGAAGTGAGACGCCAGTTTTTGATTGTGTCACATATAGTGTAAAGTAAATATGTCAAACGTTCGAGTAATTATGTTGCGTATAGTTTTTGCTAAACGGCCATCTGCCCTGGAAATCCTCGAGTGGCTAGACACAGTTTTGAATGTAACGGAAGATTAAATCGAGGCGTTAAGCTTGACGGTCACCAAAACTGTATATTTTTGAAATTCGTTTCGTCTGAACCATGTGAAGCCATTTTACGTCGCACCAACGGTCTGTCATCATTTGTCACTGCCGATCAAGAACGTAGCAGTATCAGCGTCACAATTGAACACGCCATTGACTACTTAAAAATGGTGAGAATCCTCAACCTGCCTCTAGAAATAGAAAATCACAAAATTCGTACAGAACTAGTAGGATACTGTGTCGTAACTTTGCAAGACGAGGTTTGGGGCACGAAATACAAGTATCAAGTAAAAACGGGAGTTCGTATTGCGAAAATGGAAATTAAAAAAGACATTCCGTCCTATGTAACTATTGACGGGTATCGGGGTGTAGTTATATACCCGGGACAGCCGCGCACATGTAGCTACTGCCAGTCCACTGCGCACGAGCGCATTGCTTGCCCGAGCCTCCAGGAGAGAGACGCGTGGGGCGCTCCGAACACGGCTGAAGACAGCTCACTGTAACTGTCATGTCTTCTGGGGACGAGGATTTTCCTCCATTACACACGCGTGACCGGGTACCACCGGTGCAGACGCCGACTGCGGAAACAGTTGAGGAGTGAGCTGTCCTAAAATCGCATTTGACCGCTGCGCGTCAGGCGAAGGCGGGAGAAACAAGTAACCAACCTACTATGCGTAACGACAACTTAGAACACACACAGGGTGGTTAAAAAATGGAACACGTATTGCAACCTGGTTTGTGAGCGGATAACATTGAGGCAGGTTGAAATGTATACACGGACACACAAAAAAATTACAAAAAATAGCGCGCGGGATAAAAGACCGCACGAACGAGACAGACGTACCGGAAGTAAAAGCCCAGCAAGGAAATCAATGGCACTGTCCCAATCTGAACAACCCGAGCAAACTGACCGACGAGAATCCTTAGAACTTGCCAAATTAGTTATTGGAAAAATTCGTAGTTCACAAGGAAAAGATCGTGCGGAAAATTGTCCCGCGGACTGACACGACTGACAGACATTGCGGAGGTACACACAACAATACAACCCTTTCCTCAAGTCTGCCAGACTAGCTGTTGGTTACCTCGGTTGTGAGGTTTTTTTTTGTGTGTTTGAGGTTAAGTGTGTCTTCCTTTTATTAATGATTAGAGTCCTCACCATAGTGACGTTAAATATTTGTGCGGTCTCAGTCCCTGCACGGATATCGGCTCTAGAAACATTTCTTCGAACCCAGGCAGTCGATATTGCGTTTTTACAAGAAGTTGTGTCCCACGATTTTTATGCCTTTCAAACCTTCAATGTGTATACCAACGTTGGCGATCGGGGACGGGGAACAGCGATAATAACTCGCGATGGACTGGAAATTCCAGACCTCCGTTGCCATCCATCAGGACGGGTGATGGCAGGACGTATCAACGACGTACTGCTTCTGAACATTTATGCGCCCTCCGGAACTCTGGCGAGACGGGAAAGAACAAAATTTTTCGAAGTATATTTGGTACCTTTTTTTAACACTGCTTGGAACCAGGTAGTTTTTGGTGGCGATTTCAATTGCATCACTCAAGCAGATGACCACCAGGGTGGCGTGTATCCAACAAACGCAGGCCTCTCTACGTTGATAACTCACCTGGAAATGAGAGATATAACTGCCGGCAGGAGTAACAGACATTTTACGTTTTTTACGACTCATACCCGATCACGAATTGACCGATTTTACATCTAAACACGACATTTAAATAAAGTGCATCGATACGAGGTACTACCGGTAGCATTTAGTGACCATTTTGCAGTGATTTTCACGTATGAAAAATTAGCCGAGATTACACGGTATGGGCGAGGCACGTGGCGTCTCAACACGGAACTGCTATAAGATACAGAAGTGACAGCTGACTTCACAGAACAATGTCAACGATGGCGAGGACGTAAATAGCAGTATACTTCGGTAGCCATTTGGTGGGAGAAGTGTGTAAAACCGAACGTCATTAGGCTTTTCAAACGGCATGCATATCGACTGGCAGAGGAACGACGGGGGACTTACAACTTTTACGAAACCATGCTACACGAATTAAAGCAACACGCAAACAGAGGGGAAAATGTAATGCACAATATACGCGCCACCAAACAAAAATTGTTAGATTTATACACTTAAAAAATGCAAAAACGTGACATACTATTACAAAATAGGAGCCTTTTTGACTATGAAAAAAAATCAGCTTATTTTCCATTATTAAAGAGCAACAACAAGTACGTCGTAACATAATTACAGTTAGGAATTTCAAAGAAAACAATTATTTCAGATTTTCTCAAAAATGAATACTTTCGTATATTTATCACGTTTGGTGTCCAAGTTTCATGTTTTAAGTTTATTTGTGACATGAAAACACACCAATTTTCTCGTAACCGAGGTCAGATGTTTACATAATACTGGCGAGTGTACAAAGACACGATCGCATTTATTTTAATAAAAACAAATATAATCATGCACATATTTTAAACTTTTAATTGATACTTATCTGGCATATTTAGGCCTGTTATGCAAACTACGTATTTTAATAAAAAGCTGGGGGACTGCATATCTTACACATACTTTTGGCCTTTGGCTCACGCCAAACATTTCTTAAAACTGTCTGGAAACCATTGATTTATTCCGCTGTCTGGCAGTTTTTTTTCATTATTATTACTAGTAAGTATGACACAACAGCACAAAAAAATTATATTTAATGAACAAAAACAAAATTTGATTTTATGCGTAACAATTTTAATATTACAGTTAGGTACCGTATGTATTAAATGCTGTAAATAATTAATAATCTACTGTGCCCGGCAGTTATCTTGAAGGTTCTCAGCGCGGGGGTGCGGGGGCAGCGGGACCGGAGAAAGAAGAGGTGGTAAGCGGCATCACTTTCTCTTCGCCCTCTCCTTTCCCAATGACAGGACTAGGGAGCTCAGACGCCAAGTATTCTGCCAGGCACAGTAGGGTATTTTATTATGTAATCATTTTGAGATTACGAAAATCTATCTATATATTTAATTCATTTACGATTGATATATTTTTTCATTGCATTTTCTTGCCTAATGAGAACCGAATTTTTGAAGAAACGCAAAACGTTCTTTCTCTTAATGCCTACCCGTACATTTTCTCTCTCATCGAGACAGAAAAAGGTTCCCGCCTTTCACTTTTTAAAGTTTTTTTGCTTACTTTTATTTCTCCTACGTTTCACCTCCACGTTGTTAAAGGCATATTCGCAGGATAAATAGCGTAACAAGTTCTGAGCGGTCCTCGCGCATTTCAGAGGAAGACAGCCGAGCCTTTACCCCCACCCTTACCCCTACCCCCTTCTTATCAACGTGCATAATGACCCCAGACTTTCAGAGAGTTACTTGCCCTGAGATAGGGCGCATATATTGCTCTTGAAATTCTACCTCAAGTGCCACCGCCTCTCCCGAGATTCGTAGCCCTATATACACACTCATCGAATCAAGTTTTATTTCCACTTTACTTCAAAAAACTGCGTATTTGCAACATGAGAACATTTGAATTAGCTTGTTATTAAAGTTAGGTGTTAAACATATCTGGCGAGTATTGAAAGACTAGCTCACATTTTTTTCATAAGAAATGTTTTATTGTTTACTAGTATCATTTTTAAGGGAAATTTATTAACAGCCCAGTGGAGTTAAATGATGTGATTACGTCATCATAACGTTACGAAATTGCAACGCTCAGAGGGCAATGAAATGTAGGAAAAATCGAAAGCGGGGTACTCGATGGCATGTTTGCGTTATAACATACTAGAGCATAAATACGAACTAGCATACTTGCCCTGATTTCGCTTCCACAGGTATCCGTACCCAAGTTCGAAAAAAAAAAATATATTTGCCCCTAACATTTATTTTACCCAATTAATATCTGAATACCACCGGTTCAAGCCCTGAATTCAACCCCACTCCTCCCTAATTCATTGAATCCAGCACGTAGTAACAGTTATCTTAAAAAACTTTATTATCGTTGCAGTCCACCCACAATTCCCACATCGTACAACCAGAGGCAGTAAATCTGTTGCCTGAAACTCTGCTCGGACCCTTGGTTCGATGCCTCTATCTGCCATGAAAAGCAAGACAGTGTGTGGCAGACCCTGATACGGTATTGCCTCAAAAGGCAAATGGTATGAGAACCGAACCAGAAGAAAATACTGACACCAATGTTAACAAAGCCGATCTTGTAATCAGAATCTTAAGAAAAAATAACTTTTAAATAACGGTTAGAGCAGAAGGTTAGATCATAAGATGGACATATCCAGTGAGACTGCCCGATATCCAAGAAATTGCCATAGCAACAACAGTGTTAGGAAAACAACTTTTAGTTTGTTCAACAAATTTTTTTTTGTTGAAATAAAGGCTGGAAAAACATACGGTGTACAGAACTTCAGTAGAACCCACACATTATTAAAACTGATCTAGATATCCGAGCAGAGTGTGTTTACGAAAAGCTTTTAAGAATAATCTGAGAGCAGACGAGTAATTCTGTTTCTGTTTTCTTCTTTGTTTTAAAACTTTATTTTTAAGAGAGTGAAGAGGGAAATAACGCGTGTTTGGACATGAAACACCCGGTAAAAATTCTTTAAAGCAGTCAAGGGATACTTGCATTACACCTTTGTCGTCATTCCTCAGTCATCTAATGTTATTGTTAGCGAACAAATCTCATAGTTTCCCTATGCGCGACGAGAATACTGCGCGCCAGTACTGCCTTGATCTTAGAGGTTATTCCACGCTAGAAGCACCAGCGAGCGTCGCACTTATCATTCCGCTTCACCCAAACATATACACTCATGACCAGGCCTCAACGATGTCATTAGAGAAGATAAAACTCAACGACACAAAGTTGAGATGTTTGCGAAGGTATCAGTCACTGACTGAAGATAAAAAATCAACCCAGTATTTCGGATATGTAATGATTTCGGAAAACCATATAAAACCAAGATCGAGATGTTAGACCAGGGATTTGAATTACCACACCACCTTAACTGCATAGTAAGCAAGAGATATTATTTTAATCCCTTTAGTACACAACGGTTTTTACGGTACTTTAATTTCTTGTGTGTCACACAGGCAACTACACAATCCTATTTAATAAATGGGCAAATCGCTAACAGTGTGTATGGCCTTCCGGTGCTGGGCCACAAGAACACATAAATTGCACATATTTGGTGTATCATTACTTAAAAATACATTAAAATAAAACAAACTAAAATCACCAAGCAGAGAAATTTTGCTTACGCTTGGACTAATAAAACATGGATACGCGAATTTGACACCACTTTTGTTCGTTGCTAACTTAACTAATGAATTAATCTGGAGACAAGACATCACGAATCCACAACTACTAAGTTTAGCAAATTAAATAAAACGTGTTGTCGATTATAAGAGAGGAGGCAGGATTCTTCACTCATATATAGTTTGAGAACTTGCAACGCAGTCTTCCATTATAAATATTACCTACGTTATACCTACACTCGCTGTGTTAGTTGACTAAAAAATACAACATGGTAAAAATGAGTAATATGGGTGCTCGTATTACTCAAAAGTCAGTGTAATTATTCCAGTGAGAGTGACAAAAACCTCAGTTTGATAATATTGGTGTTAAAGGGGGATAATCAACAACTTATTGGAAATAAAGAGTGATTATACTTCGCTTAAATGTATTTTAAATATTAGGGTGATGAAAAATGTTGAAAATGTTATATTGTTTACTTGTGAATGGAATTTACGTGAGTCAACTACAGTATTTTGAACATATGTATTATATATGTTTTCATACTAACTGGTTAAAAAGAAAATCATCCTTTTTTTTAACTTGTAATCACACGGCAGTCTCAATGTTTGAGCTTGATACAACTATATTGCTTACTTTTGGAGCAATAAAATTAAATTCTTTGATTTTATGTAATTTTTTGTATCCACTGTCTTACCATAAATTATTTTTTTCTAATTAAACCTATTTTTAACCCATTTTAATTCTCTTACCTACCTAATGGACAAAATCATATTCATCACCCCAGTTATGAACTGCTGTTTCGTTGTTACCAGCGGATCTTTACTCCCGATACGTTAAAGAATCGACTGCTTTCTTTCAATCAAACAATATACATCGTGAAGTTATTTAAAAATAATAATATGTGCGAGTCTTTCAGTACTCGCCAGTGATGTGAAACATCAAACCTAGGTAAAGAGTAAATACATATGTTCCAATGTGGTACATGTGGCAAATAAACCATTAATACGAAACTCTATATGAAATTAACGTAGAATTCTTAAAAAATAATGTAAAGCCTCATAAATATAATGAGAAATAAAATATTCAAATTTCAACTAACAAAATTTCTGGACGCGAATCACACACGTACTTCTTGTGCCCAACGCTAGAATTCGCTACTTGAATCGTAAACGTTGCTTGCCACAATCAAGCACAGAAGGCAGCACGAAAAACACGGAAATGTTAAACTTTCAGATACGGTTCCGGTTAGAGCGAAAAAGACTTGAAAAAAAATCCTAAACCCCGTCTTTAGAACTATATTTCGACAAACGATTTTATTACAATACTGTCCATCTTGATAAAATTCACTAAACAATTAATGATAAAAAGATTTCACACACGTTTGAACTCATACTTCTATGGAATTACTAAAATATCATTTTTAAACATTTTTAAACTCATATTATAATGCTAAGTATATGTTTGTTTATTTGTTTTTGAATAAATACTGCCTTTAAATACTCACTAAAAGTGTCCTTAACTTTACTGAGATGATGTAACATTATTATATTATAACTAGCTGCCCGACCCGGCTTCGCACGTCTATACTAATGGGATAAAATTATGCCACATCTCCTATTTACAGTAATGGTAAATAAAAAAAATGTGAAAATTTATTACAATGCTGTATAATATACCGGAGAGAAAATGAATAGCACCGATGGTTTACCGACTCGTGCACGCAACATACAACTGATGTAAACGTACTTCACTACGGCAGTCTACAGGCAGATCACTCTGCGCCGCTCATTATACATGCCCTTCCTTGTCGGTACGCCACTGCCGCGCGATGCCCGTTGCCATGGAGACGCAGAAGGCATAAACAATGCAAAATCCTGTTCTCATGAAGACAAAGTATCCACTGTTGCCTGGTTTTAACCACCCATGGGATCTAATTTTCGGAAAATATCATCCTGCGTAACATAAGGAACATTACTGTGAAGTGTCAAATCTGTAAAATATATATACTTGAAAAAAAGGGCAATAAAAAAAGAAATTAAACACAGAGAGAGGAAAAAAAAAACAATAGTTTAGGTTTGCGATTTAAAGTGATAAAAAGTATTTGAATACTAATTGAACTCTTATGAGGGTACTGATTGCTTCGTTGTTAATATCACATGGGTGTTTTTTAATTGTATGGGAAAATTAAGAATGATAAGGCATCTTGTGCGTGGCAACAATGTTAATAGGCAATAGGAAATAAACTTCTAGCGCCTGCGGCATTGTCAACACACACTTCGTACGTGTACTGCATGTTGTATCTAACCCCCTCCAACGCATTTGATTCTAAATGGGACTTTTAGTAAGGATCCCTAATGTTATTGATAATATAATATAGCCTATAGCCTTCCTCGATAAATGTACTATCCAACACTTAAAGAATTTTTCAAATCGGACCAGTGGTTCCTGAGATTAGCGCGTTCAAACAAACAAACAAACAAACAAACAAACTCTTCAGCTTTATAATATTAGTATAGTTAATGTTAAAAATGTAAAAAAAAGAAATCATTTGATGAAATTTGTACCCCGTTTCTTGATGTCAACAATCGCGCGCTCTACCGTCGTGCTACTAAGCCTATTGGTAATTAAAAATAATATGTATTATGATAATTTTTCTGCCAGTTTTATTACATATTTTAAAACTTGAAATTATTTTTGTTATAAAAATTTAGGTTTACCAAATATATTCAACGTTAGTTTCATTATCATTATGTTACATTTGACATACCAATACGTTTGTTATTCCCCCTAATATTTACTAAAATTTCTATAAACGGTTAATGTTTCTTCATGTGGGTCCGCTGTCTTGTTTGTATTTTACTTTTCATTATTTTCACTTAATTACTCCTAATAAATGCCGTATACTGATAGCTATAATGTTAAAACATGACAAAATAAATACAATTTGAATTTCTGAGATCAGGTGTTTTGTAATATCTAAGGTGGTGAGAACGTTGTCTCTGTTAAGTAGAAGTCAGGACGTGCCAACAATATTTATAATGGGTGTTTCAGATCTTAAAAATATAGTACGGTCAATTTTGTTTCATTGATGACAGCAATATAATTGTATCATACCTATTCCGGTTAGTTAGCAACGTTTTCCAGTAACCCAATGATTTTCGACTTTACGATACACTTACCAAAATAAGAAATATGGTTTTTATATATCTTTATTATATCAATCCCGTGGGAAATGGAGGATCTACTTGCAGATTCATAATTGCATCGAAATAAGGCTACACACTTTAAATACTTTTATGAACGACATTATCTACGATTCGACTTTCTAGCGGAAACATCAATGTGCAATGCAGGAGAAAAATTACCTAAACATTACTATGGTATTCGTTTCTCCGCGTTTATCTTTTGTGCGAATATTTGGAACATAGAATTGCAAACTTAAAATCATTTATTATATATAATTTTTTAAAGGAATGTCCTTAGCAATATTTACTACAGGTGTTTTGTACGAAAGCGATATCATGAAAAATGACTGAAAGACTCACATAAGTATTGAACAATGGAAAGCATTTCGGAAGACCAGGATTAAAATCCAGGTGTAACTTATTATGATGGAAAGGTTACTCTATATAGGCTATGGTCGATTCCTTCCCTAACGCACCTTGTTTATTTTGAGTGTTTTCTGTATCTGATTTCCTTGATTTGGACTAGATGCAACCATTTAACTGTACCGCAACGGAGTTACAAATGATTTGAAACTATTTATTTTAATTGCTGTTACAGTTTCAGTTACATTGATATATTTTACATTGAAATATTATATTCTGCATGGAAACAGACTGTATGCTTAGAGAGCGGCAGTTTAAAATTATTTATCGGATCTCTCTAAGGACCAATTGGATATGCCATCGACTTATAAATGTTATTTCAATAAGATGCAAACACTTTCTTATCCATATCGTTTTAAAAATAATGACTTTTGATTATTTCATTGTCATTGATAAAGTTTGGTTTTTGTGTCTGTTGTGACTGCTGATATATCTTCAGCGCAGAAGATTACCAATCAGGACAATCAGGACACAGAGTTTATAGGTTAAGAAAAATTAAACTTTTAATTATTAAGAAACTTTGAGCAAGATGTCTGTGTGACGCCTGCTGATTCACAAGAGTGTTTAGAGGGTCAGGCATAGGATATATCTTTTTATAGATGTTTATAGTGACATTAATAAGTTAATTTACTTATTTTGACAGTGCTATCCCTTACGAGATACGAAAATAGTCGTGTAAAATATCACAATAATTCCTTTTTTAAACTACGCCATTTTAATATGCATTTGAAGTGACAACAAGGGCGAAACATGAAAAATAAATGAACATAATTTTGAACTGAAATTATTCATAACTATAAAGATTTTTATTCGAGATACATCTAATTATTCTGTCTTAAGTTATATTATCTTCCTTAAATTGACATTAAAATACGATGAAGATATTCGCAACTCAGAAGTCCGTTGGTTAAGAATTCAAGCTCTGATACAGAACTATTTTGCAGAAAATTTGAGTTTTAAATGGTTCTACATTTGTTTCTGTTAAAACAAACCGAGTTAACACAAGATTTTGTAGTTACATTAAATCATTATCAAATAAATTTACTTGGTATGCTCTTAATACATCCAGTTCATTATCAACATAATGTTTTATGTACCTTAGATGCTCTAACTCAACGGCGTAAACACAGTTTTTCTAGAGTGTATTGACTAAAGACCATTTTATCTGTGTCAGATTTTAATGTTCAGAGAACAATGTGCAAATAGTAAAGTTATTTGTTAATAAACTTTATATTCAGTACATAAAATATTTTGTTTGTTTATTTTTGACACAAGTTTCTTATAATTTATATTTGATAAATCCGTACCATTTATTATATTTTGTTTATTCATTCTAATCATTAATATAAGTAACAGAAACTATTGCTGTCCGAATACGCGAATAAACAAAAATGTGAATATGTAAGTGTGAGTACCCCAGTTTTGGCAACCTTTTACACTCTGGTAGTGTAGAGTTTGTCACCCATATACATTTTTGTATATACACATACACACGTATATATAGGCCTATATATATCAGTACACATAGAATATACTGAGGGTTTGACAATAAATCATAACACCACTTTCTCAAAACAAACATATTTAATCATGGGTTGACAGTCGGAAACAAATTAGCTGAGCGTTTTCGGCCAGCTTTCTACGCTAGTTCGGGTAGCATTCTCCGAAATGCCAGAGGTACGATGCGTCGGTCTGTCAAGCGATGCATAAGTTGGGCAGAACGATTTTAGGTCTACTGCCATGCAACCAGGTAGCGGAAATCGCCCCGAAAGAGGGGGGGGGGGGGGGTGTGGTTTAAATCAGTCAGCGAGCTGAACGCGTCGCTGTGTGTTTCCAGAGAGAGAGAGAGAGCGACAACGCCAGCCAGTGCGAGGCAGGAAATGGACCGTGGAGGCGCGAACTGCGGGAGTTACGCCCTGCCTTCACCATCAACACCGCCATCCCCTCACCGGCAGTGGCAGGTGGACTTCCCACCCTCGTCTAAACATACCCCGTGTCCACAGGGGCTGCAGTAATTCACTTCCGGGCCGGTGTGTGCTGGGCCTGAAGGGGGAATGGGGTGTCCTTCGGAACGGCGGATTCCGGGCGATCAGCGTTCACAGCGTCGATCACGTAGGTTGAAAGGTCATCGCCCTACCAATTTAAAATAAAAGTTAATATTTTTAATACATTTTAAGTAAAAACTAATGCAGTGTTTGGACGGACAGACTCTCTCGCGAATGTTATCACCGTTTTTATGTGAACTGGACAAATTTAATTGCTGTTAATTATTCCCTTTAAAAAAAAAATCTTCAACAACGGGAATTGAACTTGTAATATGGAAATCCGAAAACACGTACTTAATCTCTGAGCTAAATACACAAAGTAATATTGAGTGGAAAATATTAAATTACCAATCCTGTGATCCTGGAATTACAACGTAATTAAAGTATAAATTTTTGTGAATAATAAAATTTATAAAATGTATTCCAGGTTATATTTACTATCACAAAGATAGACTTGGAACAACGGTATACTTGGTGCGTCCCCAGATTTTCACGTAAGCGAATATATACAGGTAATGCCGCTACACACGTTCGGCTATATTAACGACTTTGACACGTTTTAGATTTCTACACGTTTAAACTTCCTTGATAGTGTGCGCACAACTTATTGCATTTCCATTGCTTACTAAAATTACACCCTCAATTCGCCTAAAGAAGTTTAACATTAAAAAAAACCACGGCCTAATCCGCAATCCATTAATTTTCAAATTGTTATTTAACCTTCAATTAGCTAACATCATGCGTCAAGAACACCAGTTTATAAAACAAAATCTTCACTGTATTTACAATATAATTCAAGTAATTGCATAGTGTTTTTCACCCCTGACCATTCACGCTTCACGCCAATTAAAAATACACACGAAGGAATAAGTCGAGGATGGTCGAAGACTACAGAGGTGAAATAGTCTTATGTGTGCCTACTACTTAAATTAAATACCTAGAAAAAACAATTATTATTGATGTTTATCATCTTAGCTTTCGGTATACGGCTTTCGGTGGGAGTAATTTCGTGGATGGAAGAAAGTCACACGGAACGGAAATGTGTAACCTAGGTGCTACCTTCTTTGGCGTATGGTGCGAACGTAAGTTTACAAAGCCAAAGGGAAACTTTAGAGTATTAAATAATTAATGATATTAACAAAAAGGGGCAGTATTTTAAAAAAAATTCCTTGTGAAAAATAATGTCCAAAGCCAAGTTTAGTATTTTAATATTTTTTTTTTTCACTTTTCATTTTACTATATTTGTTTAAAATTTCGGTATGAAAAAGAATGATTCTATTTTTGACGTAGCTGCAAAGGCAGCGAATTCTAGCTGCAGGTACAGAAACTACGCGTGATTTACGTTTAAAAATTTCGATAAAAACACAATTTGCATATATTTATGACGCTCAGAATTATTTTAAAGAATTCTGCATTAAAAGTTGTGTCTGATTTTCGTATTGAAAGTGTATTTTAACTTGTCAGGACAGCACTCGGTTCCTGGCCATTTTGTAATGTGGTAAATACCAATCAATGAGGATCTCATAAGTGAGTTTTACAGAGAGGCAGTTAAGGGCTGAGTTCGATTCCTACGAACTGGTTTTTTGTCACAGTCAGATCAGTTTGCCATCACTCACGGACTAATGTCTGTCTGTTACCAATGCATGCCCCTATTCTTTCAGTATTTACCACGGCTATCACTGAAAACTCAGTCCCAAATTATGAATTACCATCAAGCTGCTAAAGTGTTTGGCCACTTGCAAATAACACAAGTACAGAGTACAACTGCTCCACGACAGGCTAAATCTCTCGTCTGCTGGGTCTGTCTGCTTGCGAGCTGCTCAGGCAACCCTAATTATAGCGAAATCTTGGCTGGCCCAGAACAACATGGTGGAAGTCTCGTGCTTCCGGCCTCGTAGACACACCTCCGACTGTGTCCGAGTGACTCCGAATAAACCCGAACAAAATCAAAGTACAGGAAAGTCCCTGTGCAGGTAGCATCGCAGCTTTGAGTAGGGGCAGGGAGAAACTCAAGCGTCACGGGTACGCGGGTAAACGTAATCCCCTAATGTTAACGAAATTGATTATGTACGGGTTTATGTTTCTACACGTGGGTCCGACACTGTCATATTAACGTTCATCGATTTCCGTTCCATTTTTACGAAATTACTCCTACCAAATGCCGTATAAATGTTTATATTATATCGAGAATTATTGTATAAGATACATGCTGAAAAGTTATACCTTTAGCATGTCCCTATTATGTTAAGGGCTCGGTTCAAGGTCACGGTTGTGATTCTGTCCCGCTGGAGAGCGCTAGTAGTCGCGATCAGTTGAACACTCGTTATCACAGACATATATTCTTCCCGGGCGCCGCTGTCATCCGGGCAGAAGCGGGGGGACACGATAATTACAACGCGGTGTTGCCAAGCGTTATCTGACACGTGACGCTCGCACCAAGGGCTATGGGCTACCGAAGACAGGCGGTTCCGCGGTCGCTCGCTAGCTATCCGAGGGCTGCTAGGCAATGCCTTCTGCTTCCGAATGGGCCCCAATTGGCGACATGTGCTATTTGCTTGCTGGTTTAACCATGGATGTATTCAATAGCAGTCCGTGGACCATTTGGCCGGCTGGTGGGAAAGGTAGTCTGGTACGATCAAGGAAAAGTTAAATAGAATATTACCTACAAAATTATAATCAAATTAAAAAAAACACAGAACTAAGGGCAAAATCCTAATATAGTGATACAAGAAATAAAACAGAATTATTTTTTTGTTATTCTCAGTTTAAAGTTATTTCCATAAAGGACATATATATATATATTTTTGGAACGATAATAATGCTGTGGCTATCAGTCCTCGCGTATCTTTATATTTTTTTTTCTGTCGAGGTTTTCCCACTACTATGCCGAAACACACAAGACCTTAAAAATCACAGTGAAAACCTACAGCTATAACGAAAATTTCTCTACTTCTTAAAAATAAAAGTAGCTATTTTGTAGAGTTTTTTCCTGTGTATAAAAAAATAATTAAGAACTTGTGGTTCCCAGATAAAAATGAAATAGCTTCACACGAATTCTTAATTCACACTTTTTACCCAGCTCTATTTAATTCTATTTTAGCTTTTTAGCTTATTTCCTCAACTCTTTCAGCTCTAATATATATTGCAGTTGTATTTTGTATGCGCCGGCTTGAATATATGTTCTTTTTGGGGGGAAATAGTTATTTGCACTGATCTGACCTGAAGAATACAATTTAGAATACATTTAGATTTTAAATGCTCAGGCACATTATAAAATGTTCATAAACTAATTCTATCAGTTAAATAGTTCGTTCATGTTTATCTTTTTCAAATACATGGTGAACAGCATGCGCTGTGGATGTAAAAAACATTTATTATTTTATTTAACAGTCTGAAATAAAAGATGGAAATAATCAGTTTACCTATCTATTTACAATATTAAATAAGTTGTACAATTTAACTTGCTTTACATGTCATTTAAATGATCAGTATTTTGAATATATATATTCATAAATTAAGAGGTAAAAAAAAATCGCTGCTACTGTCCAAGCAATGTCACAACGACTCATCCATCTAGTTGCTCACTCAATGGTCCTCAGAAAAGCACTGTTCACCGTAGCTTAAATTGCTAACAGCTCGGCTGTAAGCAGACTATTACCAAGATAACGACTGGACATTGAGTCAGAAGTTCTTTGATGTGGTAATGCACAACATCGCGAAAATTCGCCCGGTAAGAAGTTTGGCGCAAATTATACTGAAGATTATGGGAGAAAATAAACGTAATTGCAGTTACTAAGTGACCACTTCACTACATAAACATAAATGTAATTTATATATATATACATATATATATACACATAACTATATTCCAGCCTCATGAACCATCTAAATTAACTTACAATTAACTTTGTTTAACATAGGCCTAATAAATGGCTACCATATCAAAATTATTTTCAAGAGCCTGTCGAATCACTACAATTTCGTAAATATAATTTGTAAAGAAAAATAATTTTTTCCTGTTGTTCGAATCAAATACAACCATGTTATAAAAAGAGCAACATAATAACATTGTGCGTATTATAATTGTAGTCATTGGCATGATGATAGTATTACATTCTCTTGTAAGTAAGAAATTGTTTAACTGATAACAATGTATTAATATCGTACTTAGTAATATTCATTTTAAAACATCCAATATTTCAACTATATTAATTTTAGCACTGACTAGTTTTAAAAATTTTTATACCTTATTTTATTTTACAGGTTTCCGTGTGCCGACGGGTTTGTTAGGGCTCGGCGTATCAACTACCTAATCTTAAGAACACTAATGCCTAAATTTATTGGCCAATAAATGCAAGACAATGGCCGCGAAAGCCGGCGGAATCTTTATTACTAATGCCTAAAATTTGTTTCAAAATCTCTGTTTCAGATTAAGACGTCCATAGGTTTTTTGATAGTTTCAATAGTTTCATCGCATTTTTATGCAGTAATTAAGCTTAGATAGTTTCTTGTGAAATTGTTTCTTTTCAACGCTCGCTCTTTACGTCTGCCAGTCCGGGGCGGAGGACAAATAAATTATATAAAGAAATTTATACAATTTTAACTAAATTCATGGCACACCCGAAATTCTGATCCAAATTCCTTCCAAAGGTACATAGCGACTTCAGCTACGGTCACCTGAAATAATACTGGGGAATATCGCATAGAGTGGTCATTTCATGTTGCACATTTAAACTGTATTGCTTGCAATCTTTTAAAAAGGCCTGCTGAATTTATAGGCAGGCAAAATAATAAAACTTTAAAATGTGTATTGTTTTTCTTGTAAGGCTGCATGTACCATACACAACCTATAAGGCCAATAAAAACATTTTACGAATGAAATATATATTCATTTCCCGCTGGAAACTTTTAGCTCTAAGCCGGTTGTTCACTACAGAATTATATACTGTACTGACTGTGTTGATTTCAAAAGCATACTCTAGCCGTAAAACCCATAAAAATCATATGGACGAGTGGCCGCTATGCGCGTTAGAAGTGATGTATCAATATATGTAAGTGATAGGGGAATAATAATGTCTACAAATGTGTGGATTGTGTGCAAGTATGCAAGTGAGCAAGTAGACAAATGTGCAAGTATTCAATTAAGCGAGAGTGCTATAATGCAAAAATTTCATTGAGCACCTCACTCCTGAGCCCCGTTCCCCTATCCTCCTCCGAATACGACACTGCTGATAGTTAGTTACCCTGTAAGCGTTACGCTTTTGTTATACTGATTACAACATCGCCTCATATTACTTTACCAGCTGTAAAAATGTTACAATTAAATTTTCTTAAAATAATTGTTGCATCATATAAATATATACCATTTACTTTAACGTTTAGATGCTAGAAGAAGCTTCATTCGATTTTTCATGGACTTTCTACGGTGAGATAAAGGTCGCGAAATCTTGGAACAATTACGCCAATTTCTTCCCATGGCTGTAGCGTAGCAACTGGAGAATTGAACCGAGGAACAAAATCACTTGAAGTGCGGGTTTACTGTCGCGTGAGAGCTGATGATAAGGGGTGGGTGAGTGGGAGATAGGCGAAGTGGCAACTAGGCCGTTCCTTCTCTCATTCCACGCGGCCCTTATCTCTTGTCCGCCGCCGGCGGAGCACGTCATATTACCAGCGTGCATTGCAGCCTATACATCAGGCACTTCCACAATATACATTTAAAAAATTTGGTGTTGCTTGTATATTTAACCAGATACATTGCCAAAGCCAAGGACTTTTCGTGAGATTGAGATATGACCAACATTGTTACGAGATGATTATGGGGGTAGAACATACTGACTGATAATTGTGACAAAATTTAAAATTAATTTTACAATATCAAACTTAAAAACTTAAATTAAATTAAAATTGTTTTCGTAGAAACCTGTATGCTTATAATATCTACAATTTGGCGTTTGTTTTAGTTTTCTATTACAATAACTGACGGAATCGCGTGCATTTAAGTTTAACCTGTAAATCCCTATCCCGCCATTCGGCTAGCATGGGAGTGAACCGAGCCCTTAAAATCAAACTACCTGGAGAAAAAATCACAAGAAGCTTACGACAAAGAGTCCATTTGCAGAAAATAATCCAGGTTGTAACTCACCTGAAATATATACTCTTATCTTCTTTAGTGTATGGCCAGTGGCCGTGGTCTCCAGATAACATTCACAATGGTTTTCCTGTTCATCAAGGTTTAATAATTGAGCTTTTGACAGCCTATATGAAAATAAAATACTGTAAAACATAATGACTACGCACCTGCCAATTCAGAGAAATAAAATAATGCCACTTTATGAGAAAAAAAAGCATAACCATATAAGAATACGGAAACATTTACCAGCAATATTTTAAATGATACTTGATTTTTTAAATCATAGGTAAAAGAAACAAAGTAAATTCTGAAAATTTCAGCATCCATCTCACTAATCCGCTTAATTTCATACTAATCGAAAAAATGTGATTTTAGTTTTAAATCGCTGTTTTTAAATTAAAATTAAATGACGGACTCTTGTTGATTTAAAAATAATACTTTTTATAAAAATTAATTAATTATTTTGTATATTTATAAGCAATTTTTTTAAAACAATTAAATTTAAACTGGAAATTAAGTGTTAATTCTGAGTTTTTTTTTAATACGGGCATTCTATAATCTGTTAAGCTAAAACTTTTATGGATTTTTTTTATTGTTGGTGCAATATTGTAAACAACTTTTTTTTCTTTTGTAACAAGACAGATTTCAAGGCCGATTCGATGAAAACATCCCCTTCAAACACGAAAAGTGGTACTGCCAAAAAGCCACTGACGTTATTTGGAGTCGGAAGTGCTTTTGTCAAAAGAGTGCGAGGAAGACGGAGAATGAGAGATAGAGAGAGAAAGAAAAAAATTGGATCGTTGAGGAGTCTATCTACGCTTTCGGATCCCCACTCGCACTGCTGTCAAAAGAAGAGGCGAGACAGCGGCTTGAACCGGTTTTTTTTTTTTTCGGGACGGGGGTGGGGGCGCCACATGATACATGAACGGATCGGAAAGAAGATGGAGGGGAGACATGGTGAAGACATCAGATGAAACATCGGCGGAAGGGAAGCAGCGATAAGGGAGTAAAAAGGAACTGGAATGAAAGGAGAGACAAATGTGAGGGGCGCGACGCGAGTGAAAGAAAAAAAATTCCGAGACTGGAATCAGATCGGGAGAAAGTTGACACAGCGTACCTCACTCGGCTGTCCGTCTACCCGACATCTATATTTCTGGCTTCAATATACGTTTGGAATACAGGGAACTGCATTCAAGCTACTAATATTTTTAGCAAATCTTTGAAAACTGACTCTACGGCTTTTAGGTTCAATTATCGTTCACAACATTCTGATTTAATTTTTTCTATGGTTTTCCGAAATCATTTCTATTTCCTTTACTGTCAAAAATGGCCGATTCATTTTACAATATATCTGTTTCTGCATCGCTGTTTGTCTGTCACCTGTAATTTTCGAAGAACGCATTGTTTACAAATTATCAAGTGATATCTTTAGTTGACGTATAAAGACTGTACCGCAACTTAATGTCAATCCAGGGACAGTAAATAGGCCAATTAATCACGGTTCTGAATTTAAAAATAAAAGAAAATTCAATATAAAGTGTCGTAGGTTTTGATTGTAGGCAATTTTTTTTCAAACGTTTTAAACTCTTCACCTTGCACAAAATTGTTAGATACTGTGGCTACATATTTGTTTTCACAATCATGTCTATTAAAATATTAATTATAACTCGAAATAAAAACCAACATGATATACTTTGGGGTGGGCCCCGGCATAGGCGTGCACACGGTAGGTGTCACAGGTGCCTTGGCACCACCATTAGGGTTAACGTTATTTTGTTTTTTACAAGCAGAAATAATAGATACAAAAAAACCGTATTTTTTCCACAAAAAAAAATGTTTTCCAATCGTGTCGAGTTACAGATATGTGCTCATAACACAATCAGTAGGCTATATCATTTATCAATCTAACCAACTAAACACACGGAAACAAGCCAGGTGCAATTACTTGTGTTGTACACGCGGGCCGCGGCTACGAAACGTCTCCTAGTTCTCCAATTACATAGAATGCGCGCTCGGTGTCCACTGTTCACTCCACTCGGCAGGCGCACAGAATAATAGCCGCCGTCCGCCAGGGTTTATTTTTAAAAAAAGAGAGAGAGTTTAGTTAGTTAAAAGGATAGGCTTACTCGATGACTTATATGCAGTCGCCGACAAAACATTTTTGTTGTATTCCAAAAGTTAAAACTTTTGCCCACTCTTATTTGTGTATTTTCATTATTTTAATATTTTACATATTTAAGGTATGTTACAAAAACTCCCTTGTTTTGTTGATTTTAAAACTTAACATTTGAGAATGTTTTTTCTAGCTTTTATTTGGCGTCTTCAGAAAACATGTACGTACGGTTTTTCAAAGCCACCAGCATGAATTCCGTGCAAACAATTTGTGCAATTTACTTTATGGCTCAACAAAGCTTAAAACTGTAAATGGTTTAGTAGTTTTCCTGGCGATTATAACGTTCAAAGTCATAACTTGTAAAAAAAATGTTAAAATTTTTACATCTGTGTATTTAATGTTTTTGTTCGGAAACACCTTAAATAGCACCATTTTGCGCTTTCAAATCCAAATTTTTCCGGGGGAGGACCAACCCCCCCCCCCCCCAAGCGCTTTGGGCTCGGGTCCATGAATGATAGGGCTGTTGTGTAATCTGGCACCACCACTACTGAAGTCCTGCGCACGACTATGGGCAGGGGGGAATTCTTTGCACGAATTATGCAGCAAAAAGTTTTAATTTAGTGTTTTTGACTATGCGTACTGTAAATTCAGCAAGTTATTTTATTGAACGAGCGTAGTAGTATATAATAGGGGCAGCTGGGACAGGCTTCAGGCTATGGTACTGGAGCCTACCGCCATATTGGATTGTGACGTCACGTCGGCCATCTTGGATGAGTGTGACCTTGACCTTGAATTTGACCCTCAAAACTTGCCAAAATTAGCCAAAATTTTCCAAAAATTGCCCAAAATTCCTCAAAAATCGCCAAACATTCCATTTTCGTGAAAAAAAAATCCCACCAAAAATTTCTCAAAAAATTCCTCAATTCAAAATTTAGGATATCGAAAATACTCAAAAGTCGTTTTGCCTTAGAAACCACGAAAATTCCTAAAAGCGGCTTAAAAGTCCTAAGAGCTAGCCGCCGTTAAGCCGCTATCAGGCCATGACCTTGAAAATTAGGATGCCATGGCAGCCATTTTTGAATCATAATGTCACCGTTTCATTTTCCGTTAAGCCCGCCATCTTTAACTTTTTTATTTATTATCGATTTTAATGACAAAAAAATTAAATTTATAAAAAAAAATTCAATTAATAAAATTTTAATAAAAAATATTTAAAAAACATACATTTACGACATGGAGCTCGGAGTCCTCGGTTCGAACCCGACGAGTGCAAAAAAAATAAAAATGACGACAGGCTCCTTCCTCTATGGTGGCTGCAGGCAGACAGACCCCCACCACTTTTTACCATGCATATGTATCGTCACCTCATATGAAGTCATGTCCGCCATCTTGAAATTCCGTAATTATTATGTTAGAAAATCGGGGAAAATTAAAAAAAAAATAACTAATAGATTTGAATAATAAAAATTTAAGAAAATATTACTTATAAACCACTGTTGCACATATCATTACAGTCACCATCTTAGATTATACAAATGTTGCATGTTTCGTTATGCTGCCATCTTGATTGAGTACGATGTCATCATTACACTTTACATTACGACCGCCATATTGGATCCTATTAATGTTGCATGTTTCTTTATGACCGCCATCTTGGAATCGTGTAATTATTTAGCTGGAAATACGGGAAAAATTCCAAAATTCTCCGATAAAATCACACATTACTTAACATATTGAATCTACACTTGGTTATATCTCTGAACAAAGCTAAAAATAAATTTAATTTAAATACCAGAAAAGTGTCAGGTTCGAGGAATTAAACACCACAAGTTCTTTTACAAAAATAATATTTATTACTTAATTTATATTCTACTACTACAGGAACATATGCGATAGTTATCAATTTTATAATCATTTAGTTCCGCATCGATGCAAAATGACTAATTCTTAGCTCCAATCAGTTTATACTAGACAGAGACCAACCAGATCCTTTACTAACATAGTCTCCTCTTCTTGACAGAGTTACTGGATACCGTGTTTAACCGTTTGCTTCACATCGTTAGAACTGTAAATTACTGCAGCCGAAGTCTTGAATGCACACTTCTTTACTTTGTCATCGAACGGATATGGCTTTCTATATATACAGTCCAACCACAAGTTATATTTCAAAGGTCCGTTTGTTGCTACGTCATCAGTACGCCGATTGATTATGTTCTGTCTGATATCATTAAGAAAATTACAAATGTCTTTCGACTCACTAAACGTATTTATATAATAGTAGTCCTTCAATGTTCCACGAAATGCAGACTGTGCCAAGTAGAAGCCATTATCGTTCACTTGTAATGTTCCGAACACAGTCTTAGGTTTAGTTCCATGTTCAGACGTCATAGCAATCGGTTGCTGCGCATCTGTTTTTTTTTTGTTTTACGCGTCCGTGTCTCCAATCTAAAGCGAGGAGTCGAAATGGCTGCAGGTAGTTCAGCAGTAGGCACACGGACTTCACCTTTACATATTTTCACATGTCGTCGCAAACTATCAATTCGAGTAAACCATTCATGACACTCATCACAGCAAAACTTCATGCGAGAAGGATTCTTCTTGCATTTACTCCACTCATGTCTTCGTGCTACAAGGGTAAATGCAAACGTCATATCGGAGTAGCTGCAAGGATACCGTGCTGATGTAGACGAGACTTCCAGACCCGAACCAGATGTTGATGTTACTGCAATTTTACCATTTCCAGGTATACTCTTATGCACATCGATGCAGCGTTGTTGCACCGAAACCTTTTCTTTCTGCCACGCAGCTGGTTCTTTGCATGTCTTCATGTGCGTTTTCATATTATATTTTCTGGCAAACTGCTTATGACATTTCTCACAAACAAACATTTTACGATATAGGTTCTTGGCACATTCTCTCTTCTTGTGTTGACGAGCATTGCTGTTGTTTGAGAAAATCTTGTCGCAGTAACAGCACCGATGTTCGTTAGTTGTTGTCGATTCGGCATCCATTGAAGTCTCCATAGAGGTCGAAACGTCGTTCGTCGAGGTTTCCTGTACAGCCAGCACTACCGGCATTAAAGTTTCTTCTGCTGGTGGTACCACGACTGTTGAAGTCTCATCCAATGTTGTCGTCGACGTTTCCAACGGGATCTGCTCCACAATCGCCGTCGCTGACATCATGGTTCCCGTAGTAGATGGTGCAACGTCCATCAAGTTCCTCGTTAAATACGGTAAAGATGCCATCGTTGTCTCAAGAACAGGTAATTACACGACTTATGCACCAGAAGAATAAAACTAGGTGATCCTTACACCGACGACGTCAGTAACAAACTGAGCGACCTGCTCTCTAGGACTCGCTTAAATACATGCACCGGATGGAATAATACGCTAGTCAAATCAAGAGCAATTTACTATAATATTAGAGTCAAAACAGCATTAATAAAAGAAGACCATTCAACGAAAAAAAGGCAGCACATTTTGGAAGCACCATCAACAAAAAGGCAGCACATTTGGAAGCATCATCAACAAAAAAAGGCAGCACATTTCGGAAGCATAATCAAAAAGGTAGTACATGTAAAAGCTCAATCAACAAAAAGGAAGCACATTTTTGACGAACCGCCAATCAAAAGGAAGCACATTCTAAAAAAACGAAAGCTCATTTAACGAAAAGAAGGCTCATTCTCTCGTTCATTCAACTTGGTAGGATGCGATCGTCAATGATAAGTTAGGATATAATGTATCTAACAGTCTATGAATCCAACAGTTTTTAGTTCCACTAGTCATTGGCTCCATCAGTCATTGGTCCAATATTCATTGTCTCCATCAGTCATTGACTCCAACAGTCTTTTGACTCCAAAAGTCATTGGCTCTTACAGTCATTGGCTCCAACTGCCTTTTGTTTCAACAGCACCAATGATATTTGGCTAGAATGCTACGAGTCTAAGAGACTATAGGGCTACAAGGCTACGAGTCTAAAAGTATCTAACTGGTTACGAGTTATACATGGCTGCGTGACTGCATGGCTAAAAGATCGCGTGGCTACGAAACTACATGTCTATGAAGCTACAAGGATACAAGTCTACTCGGCTCCAAATTACTGCAAGACGACATGGCTAAAAGACCACTTGGATACAAATCTTCAATTCTACGAGTCTACAAGACTCCACCATCTACCTTAGAGTGTATAAACCTCCAACTACTCCAAAAACATTATGTTATAAGATGACTAGGCTACTTGACTATGTAGTTACAAGTCTACGAGGCTTTAAGACATCATGACTACGCGAATACAAGCCATGAGGTTACGAGACTACGTGACAACGCGTCTTCAAGCTTACGAGACTGCGAGGCTACAGAGCTACGAAGCTTCTAGAACACAAGTTTACATGACTGCGAGGATACAGGACAATAAGTCTGCATGAGTACTTGACTACGACGCTACACGTCTACAAGGCTCCAATTGACACACGTGTCTTCGACGGAATTTTCTCTTTTTGCTCCAACTGCTGAAACAGCATTACGTTATAAGATTACAAGGCTACTTGCTTACGTATCTCAAGTCTACTAGGTGCAAGGCATCATGACTACATGTCTACGAACCATTAGGTTACGAGACAATCCGATTACGAGTCTTCAAGGTCACGCGATCGTGAGGCTATATGACCAGGAATCTTCCAGAACACGATCTTGTGAACTTCTCATTGTTGAACCAAGATAGAGTTCTAGTACAAGCCAGAATGTTATGTATTTTTTTTAGATTATTTTATTTTTTTAATATTATTTATTAAATATTTTTCTGTTTTTTTATGATATCAAAGAAAAATTTAGATGGTTTTCTTCGTGTGCTCCCGATTGTTCTTGACAATATAATGATGGTTTTCTTCGTGTGCTCCTGATTATTCCTGAGGTTTCTTCAAGTGCTTCTGTCTATTCTGAGAAATCGCTCTCTGCATGATGGATTTTTTACCTAATGAGTCATGACATTTTATTTGGAGATACATTTAATTAGAGAATTTCTGTTACTAAATCATCACTAGCATTTTTTTTACCAGGTGGAAATTAAAAAAAATGAACAACCATTGCTCAGTCAAATAATATATCATGAGACAACTGTGAGCACTAACATGCAAGACGAACTTCCTTCTCCTTGTTGTCTAGCGAAGCCATCCTTCTTTTGCGATCGTAAGTGAGCATCCCTTATCCCACATAAAAGAACTAAATAGTATTTACCTGTAAGCAACATGTGGTGTCATATGTTGACAATAATGGACACTACTTTAAACAGGTTATTTAGCATGTGGTTAATTAACTCTCACCACTGAATGGTGCTATTGTAGTCAGTTAGAGTCATGTAGTGTCGTAGCCACGTAGCCTCTTGTCCTGGAAGCTTCGTAGTCCTGTAGCCTCGCAGTCTCGTATCCTTGTGTTCTGAAAGCTTCGTAGACGTGATGCCTTGGAGCCTCGTAGACTTGTAGCTACGTAACCAAGTAGCCTTGAAAACACGTAACCTTGTGTTCGGGAAGCTTTGTAGTCCTGTAGCCTCGCAGTCTCGTAACCTTGTGTTCTGGAATCTTCGTGGTCCTATATCCTCGCGATCGCGTGACCTTGAAGAATCGTAATCGGATAGTTTCGTAACCTCATGGTTCGTAGTCATGTAGTCATGATGCCTTGGAGCCTAGTTGATTTGAGATACGTAAGCAAATAGCCTCGTAATCTTATAACGTAATGCTGTTGGAGCAGTTGGAGCAAAAAGAGAAAATTCCGTCGAAGACAGATGCGTCAATTGGAGCCTTGTAAACGTGTAGCATCGTAGTCAAGTACTCATGCAGAATTTTAGTCCTGTATCCTCGCAGTCATGTAAAGTTGTGTTCTAGAAGCTTCGTATTTCTGTAGCCTCACATTCACGTAAACTAGTCTCGTAACCTCATGACTCGTAGTCACGTAGTCATGATGACTTGGAGCCTTGTAGACTTGTAACTACATAGCCAAGTAGCCTAGTAATCTTATAACATAATGTTTTTGGAGTAGTTGGAGGTTTATACACTCGAAGGTAGTTGGTGGAGTCTTGTAGACCCGTAGAATTGAAGCTTTCTATCCAATTGGTATTGTAGCCATGTCGTCTTGCAGTCATTTGGATCCGAGTAGACTTGTATCCTTGTAGTTTCATAGACATGTTGTTTCGTAGCCACGCGGTATTTTAGCCATGCAGTCTCGCAGCCATGTATAACTTGTAACCAGCTAGATCCTTTTAGACTCGGAGCCTTGTCGTCTCATAGTCTCTTAGACTTGTAGCATTCTAGCCAAATATCATTGGTGCTGTTGAAACAAAAGGCTGTTGGAGCAATTGGAGCCATTTGGAGCCTTTTGTAGCTGTTGGCGCATTTTGAGCATTTGGAGCTGTTGGAGCATTTGGAGCCTTTTGGAGAATTTGGAGCATTTCGGAGCGGTTGGAGCATTTGGAGCTTTTTGAGCATTTTGAGCCTTTTTGGAGCATTTGGGGCAGTTGGAGGATTTTGAGTCTTTTGGAGCATTTGGAACCGAGAAGACTTGTATCCGTGTAGCTTCATAGACATGTAGTTTCGCAGCCACGAGGTCTTTTAGCCATGCAGTCTCGTAGCCATGTATAACCCGTAACCAGCTAGATCCTTTTAGACTCGTAGCCATGCAGCCTCATAGTTTCTTAGACTCGTAGCATTCTAGCCAAATATCATTGGAGCTGTTGAAGCAAAAGGCAGTTGGAGCCAATGACTGTAGGAGCCAATGATGTTTGGAGTCAAAAGACTGTTGAAGTGAATGACTGATGGAGCCAATGACTATTGGAGCCAATGACTGATGGAGCCAATGACTAATGGAACTAAAAACTGTTGGATTCATTGACTGTTCGAGACATTATATCCTAACTTATCATTGACTATCGCATTACCGAGTTGAATGAACGAGAGAATGCACCTTCTTTTCGTTGAATGAGCTTTCGTTTTGTAGAATGTGCTTCCTTTTGATTGACGGTGCGTCCAAAATGTGTTTCCTTTTTGTTGATTGAGCTTTCACATGAACTACTTTTTTGATTTCGCTTCCGAAATGTGCTGCCGTTTTTTGTTGATTGTGCTTCCAAATGTGCTGGCTTTTTGTTGATGGTTCTTCCAAAATGTGCTGCCTTTTTTCGTTGAATGGTCTTCAGTAGTATGTAAATGACGGTCCTGAAACTGGCTTCTGGCTGTGGAGCCGGGAGCCGAGCAACATCTCTGATTGTGATCACGGCGGTCATATTGATTGAGCCTAACGGGACACAGCGCAACGGGACAAATAGTACAGTGACGTTTGACATTGACCTTGACCCCGACGGCCATTTTGGATCCGCTATTTTGGATGAGGTCATTTTGTTTTCTCGAACTTTCCGCCTTTTTGTTTTCCGCTATTTTGAATTATATCGTCACCGTTGCAATTTCCGTTATGCCTGCCATCTTTAAAATCCGCAATTATTATGTTAGAAGATCGGGAAAAATTTTGAAAATCATAAAAAAAATTAAATAATCGAATTAATTAATAAAAACCTTAAAAAAACATTGTTGCACTTATTGATACGGTCGCCATCTTGGATTATATGAATGTTGCATGTTTCGTGATGCCCGCCATCTTGGTTGAGTACTAGTTCATCGTTACACTTTATGTTACGACCGTTATATTGGATCCTATTAATATTGCATGTTTCGTTACAGCCGCCACCTTGAAAATCTTTATTTATTATCCGATATTAATTGAAAAAATTTGAAAATTCATTTAAAATTAAATTAATTTATAAGAATTTTGATTGATTATATCGATTCCCATCCTTGGTTCGAAACCGGTGGGGGCAAAAAAATGAGAAATACAACAGATCCTTCCTCAACAGAAGCCACCTACAGACTGACCTACCACCAATACCAAGGTATATATCGTCAGATGGTATGACATCATGTCCGTCATCTTGGCTTCGTCCACTGGAGACCGTAAAGTTGTTTTCGTCTGCTAGAGTGTGCTGGCGACATGTTAGTATAATTTTCTGTTCACCATACCTTTAACCTCGTCTGTTGGCATTGAAATTTGTCATTGACCTTGAACATTGACCTTGACCTTGAACTTTGGCCTTGACCTTGATCTTTGACTTTGACCTTGACGACCATCATGGATCCGACATTTTATGTTCAGTACATGCTACCAGGAGCTACCGCCTGCTAGTAGTCATTGCCACCATCATGTTTTCGTCTGCTGGAGGACACCATCTTGTGTGTACTCGTATTACCATCATGCTAGTTTTATTCTAACCTACTACAGTGAAGTAATCATTTATTATTACTGAGATGTCCGCCATCTTGAAATTTGGTCGCCACTTTGAAATCATGTACTTATTTAGCTAGAAATGCGGGAAAAATTCCAAAAGTCTCCGAAAAAATAAATTATTAACATACAAATTGAATAGATGGATTCCTGTCCACGGTTAGATTACTGAACAGTCGCAGTTGTAACTAATTATTAAATAAATTTTAGATTCTGTTTTCCATTACCTTTCGTGGAGTTTATTAATCATTAACTCTACGAAAAACATTTCATGACAATATACCTGACCAACGAAATAAATACAGTGCCGATTAGCCTAACATGAAAGTCTAATTTTTCAATAATCTGAATAACCTATAAGCCGTTCATGTACAAAGCCACACATACAGGCCAATTGTCTTCAGACCATGATACCGAGTCATGACAGTATCATACGTATAGGCTAGTCATTTCAGGACCGCATGACCTTCTTCGCCGTTAGCTAATTATATTCAATTAGTCCATCGTGACATTTTTTTTTACATTCTAAAGGACCAAGTGACCTTGAGAAATATTTTAGTAACACCAAGAGGTTTTGAACTAGTAAATATTCAGTCACTACATTTTGTACTACGCGCAATCAACAAAAAGGAAGCACTGTAAACGAAAAGGCAACTCATTTGGAAGCACAGTCAACAAAAAGGAAGCACATTTTGGAAGCACCGTTAACGAAAAGGCAGCACATTTGTCATTGGCTCCAATATTCATTGGCTCCAATATTCATTGGCTCCAATAGTCATTGGCTCAAATCAGTCTATTGTCATTGGCTCCTACAGTCATTAGCTCCAACTGTCTTTTGTCTCATTAGCTCCAAATATATTTAGCTAGAATTCTACGAGTCTAAGAGACTATGAGACCACAAGGCTACGAGTCTAAAAGGATCTAGCTGGTTACTAGTTATACATGGCTACGAGACTGCATGGCTATAAGAACGCGTGGCTACGAAACTACATGTCTTAGAAGCTACATTAATACAAGTCTTCTCGGTTCCAACTACTCCAGCAGCATTATGTTATTAGATTACATCACATCTTGTTTACGAGCCATGAGGTTACGAGACAACGTGACTACGAATCTTCAAGTTTACGAGACTGCGAGGCTACACAGCTACGAAGCTTCTAGAACACGAGTTTACGTGACTGCGAGGATAGAGGACTACAAGTCTGCATGAGTACTTGACTACGAAGCTACTCGACTACAAGGCTCCAATTGCCGCATCTGTCTTCGTCGGAATTTTCTCTTTTGCTCCAACTGCACCATCAGCATGATGGTATATTATTAAAAGGCTACTTGCATACGTAGCTTCAAGTCTACGAGGCTCCAATGCATCATGACAACGAGACTACGAGCCATGAGGTTACGAGAATATGCGATTGCAAGTCTTCAAGGTTACGTGATCGCGAGGCTATAGGACTACGAAGCTTCCAGAATGCATGGTTACGAGACTGCATGACTAATTGGCTACGAAACTTCATGTCTCTAACTGACTACAATAGCACTATTCAGTGGTGAGAGTTAAATTGATCTCATGCAAAGGTACTTGTTGCAATTAGTTCCGCTTTTCAACAACAGATGACGCCACGTGTTGCTTGCAGGTAAATAATATTTATTTATTTTATGCGGGATGCGGGATGCTCACTATCGATCACATAAGAAAGATGGCTTCGCTAGTCTCCAAGGAGATGGAAGTTCGTCCTTTCTGTTAGTGCTTCTCATATTTCTCACGGTCCGCCATCTTGGATTGTGTCGTCACGCCGGCCATCTTGGATGGGTGTGACCTTGACCTTTGACCGTAACCACAGGAATGATCGCAAGCACACGGAGAAAACTATCATCATATTGACAAGAATAATAAGGAGCAAACGTATTGACATGAATAATCAGGAGCGCACGAAGAAAACCATCTAACTTTTCTTTGATATCATAAAATAACAGAAAAAAATATAAAATTGAAAAAAAAAATCCAAAAACAAGTACATAAACAGATTCTGGCTTGTACTAGAACTCTATCTAGACTCAACAATGCGAAAATGACATAATACAGATAGTTTTTAATTAGAGAATTATTTTACGTAAACCTTAAAATAAAGTATGAGGCGACAAAAACTCTTATAAGTACAGAGTTGGTCCAAAGGGGTACCGGATTAAATATAATATTATTGGTTTTACATGTTGTTCTTTTGTGTATGCCTGTGCTACATACACATGAAATTCCTTTTAATTTTTGACGTGACAACGTCTAATAAATCGATGAACGCCGGCTGCACGCAAGAAAAAGTGTCCAGTTACTCACATTGTTCCGTTAAGCTGTGTCCCGTTGCGCTCATTGTTTCGTTACGCTGTGTCCCGTTACGCACATTGTTCCGTTACGCTGTGTTCCGTTACGCTGTCGGCGAGTGCAGTAATAATAGGTCATGTTACAATTGACTAAAAAATTATGGTGATTCATATTATTGATGATAGATATTTAATTACAGTTTATTTATATGAAAACTTGTTCATAATTATATTTAAACGCCAGTTTTTAAAATTAATTACAAGTCATCTACTTGTGAACTGTTTCGTCGACTGTTTATAAAGTGAAGTGAAAAGTTAATGTGGTTTTAATTGCTTATTAAAACAACAATTTCGGTACTAAAGGTTAATTATTCTTGCATTTTAAAAACCTGACTACTAGTATAATTTCAAGTATTTGTTCTTTTATTATTAAAATTAAATTATTCACTTTTATTCATAAAAGTATGTAATCATTTCATCAATGTTTTGTTATGACGTCACGTTAAATCGTCCGTAAACCGACTTTACAGACCACCAATTTTTTATTGTAACAAAGATATGAATAATTTAATTCTTTTTATACAATATTTTTGAATATGAAACTAGACCTCTACTGCCAGTGTTACGAAAATGTTTGCCGTATCTTTCACTAAAAAATATTTCATCTGTGTAACTAGATATTTTGCCAGTTGTTATTAAATACGACTTACATAACATAGTGTTTTAAAATAAAGTTTTCTCTAAAAATTATCTATCTGTAAAATTTTTAATTGTTTTGAACGCAAAAAATATTTTCTGGGACTATACGCAAAATTTAATTTTAATTTAATTTTACAAGTTTACTTGCTTTGCTATACATTTTGAAGTCGTTATAAAATTACATATCTTGTACTTGATGGCTTGAGGCCAACTACGATTACATAAGTTTTGGATGTTCAACCCGCACGAATAAATTTAATTTTTTTGTTTTCCGATATTCCAGACGCTACGATGAATGTGAACGCTGAATCCAAAATTGCACCTAAAAGGGTTTTTCTGGGGCTACAAACGTATTACTACAACGAAATAGCGAGTGAAAGTTTTGAATTTTCATACTTTCAAACTCATGTAGCACGTAAATTACGTCGTTTACCCGATATGAAAGCGATTGTCTCCCCTCTCCCCCCTTCCATTCGCAAAACCAATTCTAAGGGCACGCATGAGCGAGCTAACGAGGACCAATACCATAATAATCCATGGTCTGGCGTAGCCTCACGTGAGCGAGCGAGACCTAACAGGATTGCCAACCGTCCGCGCAAAAATAGCCCTCTACCCTTCCCCCATCCCCAACAACACGATGTATGTAAATTCCGGTCTCTTGAATAGCAGAAGGAAATGATTCTAATGTGGTTCACAACACCGATCCAGCTTTGCGTTTTCATTCATGGTTCGCTGCCAGAAGTTTTTTTTTAATGGACATCATCTTCTAGCGCAACCGTGACTTAACTCACATTTCCTCTTACGAAAACAGTTACCAATATCCGGTTTCCGTAATCGATTTTTAGGTAAAAACACTGTAATTTATTTCGTAAATAGAACAGAAATACTCATGTAAAATATAGATACTTGTAAATTTGTGCATTTACATAAAAAAAGTAATACTGTGTTCGGATTCTTAACCGGGCATTTATGCTTGTATTGTCCCAGCACCTCAAATAATTAAGCTTTACAGTATTCACTGCGCACGTTAATAAGGTTATTATATCAAGATTAAGTCAAAATATTAAATATTCGATTATTTTTCATGGTTTGAAAAAAAATATGCTTCGATGAAACATCAATCCAAATGTAAAATTATACGCCATAAACATGCGTTGTAGTATTACAAACTATATCTTGGCAAGTGATTCAAATATGATTCTTTTGTAAAAGTAAAGGACATTTGATCTGTGTACAATGAAGATAAAAGTAATATTAAAACATATATATCTACGCCATTTGAATCAAGAAGCCTACATTTCACTAACCCCACAAATACCCTTTTTCATCATCATCAGTCACGTGAAACTTCGCGGTCAGAATAAAAAAAACATGGTGTGAGATATGATACATTTTGAAGATTTAAACGTATTTTAAATGACGGTAACCTAAACTAACCAACCTTTAAATTTAGTTACGATCACCTGAACCTGGGATGATGAATTTTTATTGGTGAACGTGCCATTTTTTATGAAAAAATAATAATGTGTATATGACGTGCCATCAAAGAATCTTGACTAAGTGGTAATAATAATAAATCTAAATTAAACTAGACGATTTTTACTTAAAATGGCGTTTTTCAGACGATGTTCTATATACCCCTGTTCGAGAACATAAAACATACAATGCTCTATCGCCATGATTCATCATGCCATATTTCTCAGTCCCCCAAAACTGAAAGATTATTTGACACTTATCTTGCATTTGTTTTCGGCAAAATAGCCACGCTGAAGGATACGATTTAAACACGTTGAAAACTGTTGAAAACGTTGAAAATTGTACTTGCAGTCGAAGACGCACAAACGAAAACAAATGAAGACGAAGGAAAATTAAGTGCGCGCTCACTTTTATCGCTCTGACACTGATGGTATCACACGAAGTCAAAAAAATATATTTTTTTTTTTTTCGATCATTAGATAGATTATTTAATTATTAGCGTGCCTGAATTATTGTGTCGCGTGCCACACTGGCACGCGTGTCATTGGTACGCCATCCGTGGCCTAGACCATCGGAAACCCACATATTGAGGGAAAAAAATTAAGAACTATTTTTTTTTGAGAATTATATTCATGTAATACACATAACCTAAATACTGTTTTGAAAAAAAAAGGGGGGGGGGTTTGTCTTTAAAGTCTGTTTACGGACGATAATTTTACGCGATGTCATATAAAAATTTTTAAATTGCTGCTTTTAAAAAGCCCTCCTTAACCTGTTTGATATTATAGAAGATTTTCTCGCACGGTGGTTGGCCGGTTCTTGCACGCTCGGCTCAGGTGGAACGTGACAATGAGTCATGCTTTTTCGTGGTTGTAGCCAGCGTTCATCTATTTATGAGACGTTATCACGTCAAAAACCCGAAAATATACGAATGCGGATTATTCGGGCTTCTGATTTAAAGTGTAACAATTTTAAATTTTCCAAGATTTTCCATTTATGCACTGTTATGAAATTCAGTTTTTTAGTTTTTATTTTAAAGCACCGTTATGCTCTCGTTATTACAAAATGTATTCAAATAAAATAATTAAATATATAAATGGCAAAAACATTTTTATTACAGGCTAAATTAAAATTCAGTATTAATGTCATAATAGAGTATTCCTCACAATATTTTAATCAATCTGGACAAACTTCTTCGTCAGTTATTGCAGTTATTGCGTAGGATAACAGCAAACTTCAAAATAAAATATTTACGCAGCTGTCTGTTCTAAATAACACATGCAGTTTAAGTGGAATACAAGTAATTTATTTAACTGATAGCGTAATTGTAGTGGGACATTTACTGAATTGTCTAGTGAATTATGTTTTTTAAGTATTAAATAATAATTTGTAAGCAATAAACAAGCAGTAACAACGGTGCGAGAACATATGCTATTGGACGCAGGTCCGGAGATGTGTATGCTCCTACTAGAGAATACGTAAGGCGCCCCTTTACCAATCATTTCTCGAAAGCCATCTCCCTCTCACATCAGATGTATAGTGCTCAGACAAAAAAAAATTGATATGAAGATTAGTGTTTTACATAAAAAAAATATTTAATTGTAGAAAAAGTAAAACATGTTATACATTTTTTATTTTGCTTCGTGCAGCTGTTTTTGGATAGCCACCGTTTGGAAAGTAGTGTCAATCAACAGTGTCCAAAATATTTATAATTCTACAAATTAATTACAAGAACGAAGAATATCGTACTCAAATATGAACAGGAAGAATATTCAAACTGTGCAATAACATACCTTGATAAATATATAATCAATTATTTTTTAGCGGATCTTTGACTGTTTTATTCTATACCCATAACAGTGTTTGCATTTGTTTGTAATAGATACTAATGCAACAACATTGTTTACCATTCCTCGTTATATTTTTGGATGTTAAGTTTCTTAGAATAAAATGATAGCAAGCTCTGGCTATTTATTATTGGAATACCTACATCTGCGAGAAAAACGTCATGAAATGCAAATAAAACAAAATTATGACGGTATGAAAACTTGCAGTTAGTTTTGAGCACTTTTATGTTTTGACAGTGCGATATTCCGCATACAAAACAAGCCATTTTAACGTAGGTTAACACGTTTGTGTTTTGAGACACGAGCTCACGTGAAAAGAACCTGAGGTTTTTATGTCACCGGCGGGACTTGCACAGCTTCCCCATCCGGAAACATAAAACTTACCCCCGGGTAATGAGTGCCGTGAGAAGGTTCGCTGGGTCGTTACTCCTCGAGGGATACCGGAGTGCAGCTTAACAGTGCCAACTTACGCGGGTAATAGGTGGTTATTATCACCCTCCGGGTTTACAGTCTTCCCGCTTTTCCAGTCTTTTTCCAGTCTTCTTCCTGGCCGCGAGTCGTTCGCGAAATCAATAGACCATTATTACTGCCGCGTTGTTGCGCGCGTGAAAGAGCATACGTACGCAGGTCCACAGTGGCAGGTACAGAAAATCTTCGATTAAAAAAAAAGTATTGGGGGGTGGGGGTGGAGGGACAATTTTAAGAAAATAGAAAAATTTAATATTCGTACACGTTTAATCAAAAATTTACATTTCTATGGACACTAACACACTAGAATATGACCCTATAGCAGTACTCTTAGGCAACATGGCTTCTCTTACAGTAACATCTTTGAATATATATACTGTATAGAAGTCGCGAGTGGATAGGATTTACTCTACGTTTTTCAGAAGCTTATGATGAGCAGCTTGGGAACTTCACCGCTGCAGTGCGCTGCCGTAACGCCCTGTATCGTCTTAGTTGTTATTTACATGTTAGAGCGCAGCACTGTCGCCCGCTGTCATTCCCCGCTCCCCTCATCCATCATTCACTACAGCTCAACGTCGTTCAACAGGAGGGGGAAGGGGTGTTTGAAGAGTTCGAGACTTGTCCGCTAGGGACCACCACAAGTCGATGCCCTAGAGATGGTGGCGATTGCGGCGGTGAATTAACCAACTACCTCAAAACCGTATTAGAAATTTTAACCTGGGCTGGCGACTTCTATAGAGTATATATATTCAAAGGTAACATACTGTCCACAATGATATTAGAATTTTTTTTATAACTAAGGTCATCCCTATGCCTCCTCCCTGTGTATGCCATTGCAGGTCCAAATAACCAAGTTGGCATACCGTGAGACACTGGAAACTTATTACAGAGAATCCCGGTTCGAATGTAGTTTCAGAAATTTTATGTTTACATCATCAAGAGATAACTTCCCATTTGAAAATCAACAATTTTTCTACAATTCATAATTTCACCAACAAATTTTGCTTGTAAATGTTCCAGCTATATAAAAAAAAACTAACGATGCTTGAATCAATCGTAGAATAACTTATTTTATACACATACAACAAATGTAAGGGTTGTATTCCGACAACGCACTACAAAGGATGAAGTCTCAAGCCCAATTCTAGATATTTTATGTTTTTTTTTTTAAATATTACATCAGCGAGAGTCAACCATTCATTAAACAACCTATCACCTAGTGTCTCTGGTTCTCAATAACAAATTTCGCTATATAACATGACAGTGATGTTCCAACTTTAAAATAATACTAACGTTGCTTGACTACAACTTTACGTAAGTTATCTTATAAATTATCGTTTAATGTGTGCACTTAAATAATTCATCAGTGAGAGTCAATCATTCAAAAAAAATCCATGGTCTTAGTAGCTCTGGTTTTCGCTTAGAGATTTCGTTTTGTGTCCACAGTGAATGTTCCAGCTATAGAAACAAATAGCCAATTTTATCTTAATCCATCTTTGCTTCTGATTGTAGCCGTGTCCTTGGCGAATAATTTGGTGAATTATTAGCCAAGGACACGGCTACAACCCAGAAGCCAAGCTACTTCAGAAAATGGCCCTGAAAGCCTAAGAACATTATTAATCCATCTTCGCTTACGGTATCCTTTAAACGAAGATACTCGCTGAAACACATTTCTGAAGATCAGGAGTCAAATAATTTTCCGGCTATACTAATTTAATTTCTCTACGATTTCCTGATATACCTCACACGAATGCTGGGATGTCTTCTTTTTGTATATCCTGTACAGTATGAAGTCATCGCAGGTATACATTATAGGCTATTGATAAAAATCTCTTCCAACACCTCGTGTGGTATTGTGTTGTCGCCCTTATTGACCTCACTGCCGTTAACTAAAAAAAAAAAAAACATTTTTGTACACTTATTACAAAAGATTTATTTGGAAATCAGTTAACAAGGGATAGTTTATAATACTGCAAGAAATATATTTTAACATTGTACACCCCGTGGCTATGGTTATTTTTGCATACATGAAATACGTTTTTCAATATAACACTAAGAATTTCTCACGTAATTTGGCGCATAATGATAGGTATATTTTATTGATGCTTTATTCAAACATAATTTTTGAACGGTGGAAGAGATAATCGAATATTAAATAATTTGACATTATTTTATTTTTGACGTGACAACGTCTAATAAATCGATTAACGCCGGCTGCACGCACAAAAAGGGTCCCGTAACGCACATTGTCCCACTACGATGTGTCCCGATACGCTCATTATACGCTTGCGCCGCATCTCTCTTCCACTCGATTGGAACAACCATCGATTTGACTTTTCAATCATGTTTTCGTCGTTTAAGATATTAATATTATGTAATTTAACGATTGTCCACCGATTTTTAGCACAATCGGTACGGTTATTTAAAAGTAATGTTGTATTTTCAAATACGTCTTTGTACGAAAAATGGTGTTATACAGTTACTAATTCAAATTACACCCGGGATCTTTTGCACAATTTTTAAAAAAATATTGTAACATATTATAAACAAGTTTGGTGTATTTGGGATGTGTATTTGTTATAGAATCGTATTATAAAAATGAAATAATATTATTCCCCTACGGTGCTGTTATCTACGGTGACGGACGCGAACCGAACAAATCGCTATATCCATCTGCTTCCGCGACAACCAGGCACACGTTAATACATATTTTCCTTTGTTTATCGCGAGGGGCGTTATTATTAATGAATTATAAATAAAATTTTTTGCCCGGGGCCACAATTACATATCATTTTGAGAACTGGAATACATAAAAACGTAAAATATTCTCGACGAATTTTAATCTCGGCCCCAGCGCATCACGAGCGTCTGGGTTGGAGATTAAAGCCGAAATTCTTTCTTAAACTTACTAATACTTATTTTATTAACGGCAAGAGCATTTTAATAAAATTCTACGTTTAATTTCACGACGAACAAACTTCGTCGTTAAATGTGTTATTGCGAAAAAGCGCAAAACATTCTCGACGATCTTCAAGTTAAATAGCAAACATGTATAAAAGTTATAGTTAAAATAATCTCTTCGTTAAAGTAATGAACATATTTGAATTAATGAATGCAAATAAGAGTAAATTTATCAATTAAATTATAGATTTAATTTCACTCCTTTTTTGTATCCATACAAAATATTGATATTCAATAAAAATTATTCAATTTTATTCATAAAGTATGCAATCATTTCATCAATGTTTTGTTATGACGTTGTCACGTTAAACTATCGTCCGTAAACCGACTTTACAGACAACCGATTTTTTTATGCTTATTAACGTGCGTAGTTAATACTGGAAAACCATTCAGGGAACGGTTTACTAATAAGTTCAACTAGTGGAGATACTAGGACAACACTAAACATAAATTCCCTAGAACGAATCCGCAGCCATAATTACTGCGAACACTATTTGTAGTGATACAGAGGTTTTTATATTAATATACAAATTTACAGAATTCTTTCATCTTACATGAATATTAATGTTCTATTAAAAAAAAATTACAATGCTGAGACATTTACGCCAATCAAACCAATTAATACCTATAAATGAAACCCTAATCAAACACATTCTTCCGAAGTGTCAGTTCAGCTTATGATTAGTGCGATACCCGTTACATGAACGAAGAGAGTAAGTTCGTTCATCACAACACAACATTCAGCGTGGCTAAGTGGCTAAGAGTGTTTTGGCGTGAAAAGACTTTAACACGAAATTATACGGTTGCACAGTCTGTAATCCGGCACCATTCGTGCCGCTCGCGTTCAGATGTTTCTCAGGTGTATTGCAGCTGTTTGCCTTTGCCACCAGGTCACTTTACTGGTTGCCACCGTTTTTAGTCCACTAAGAGTTTACCATTAATGTCATTTTTCATTTACGTGCGGTTGCCCGTTTTTTAGCGAGTTAACTTTCACATAACACAGTTCACGGGTTGCATTAACGTATTGATTTTCTTGAAGAAGAAATCAGAATCACGAACTCAACGTAATATCAGCGATTTTTTTTTAAAACAGAAACGCTCATCTGTATGGGGTATAAAATATAACCTATTGTAGTCCGAAAAAAAGTTAATGTAGATTTTTAATTTCATGGTCCAAGCCCCTAATTCCACCTTCATTTCAAAAATCACTTTTTATGGAAATAATAACAGCCGTAATATTTCACAAATAACTTTAAAAATTATAAATAAAATTTTTAAATAAACAAATATCGGTCGAGCTCGTTATTGGGCATAATCCGACAAAAGAGGTAGAAAAACAATAGGTTTATTGAAAAATAGAAAAATTGTTGTACATCTCTTAATATGACAAATATTGCATCCGTACGAAGCTTTATAGCTCGTTAGAGTAATAAACACCACTTTTGTAAAACATGAGTGTGATGACCTACCATAACTGCCAGGGATATGAAAAAAACCAGAGGATCTGGGGGAAATATAAACTTTAAAACTTCCTTAATAGGCATACCATCAAATTCCGGCAAGTTATTCGTAAAAATCATAAAATTATATAAAACGGTTATCTGAAACAGTTTTTGACAAGACAAACAATTACTCCAAGGGGTTGAAACAACAAGGATTGAAATATAACAAAATTCATAATTTTTGTACCATATAGCCAAATTCGTTCTGATATATTGTAAACCATCTAATATTAACCAAAACTTTATTCTTGAATAATTAATATTCAACCAGTCATTACTACCAGGTGTTAACAACTGGAAGTTTTTAATAACTCTGATAGTAAGCACTTATTATAATCTGTTAGATTATTTGTAAACTTTATAAATATTATCTAAAACTTTTGTCTGAAGCCATTTGTGATACAAAGAACCATTACTGCAAGTGGTTGAATAAAAAATAGCTGGAATACAAATAAATTCATAACTTCTGTATTATTACACAATAAAATTTGTTCTTTCTTATTCTTAAACTTGTAAAAATTTTCTAAATCTTTTGTCTTAAATCAATTTTTACACCATAAACCATAATAATAAGAATGGTTAAAGAACTAGTAAATCATAACTCCTTTAGTAAGTATACTATCATATTCGTTACACTGTTTGTAAAATTCTTAAACATTTTCTCATACTTTTGCCTAATAGAATTCCTGATAAGACAAACTATTACTGCAAGGGGTTGTAAAATCAGGATTTAAAAAAATATTTCGGAAACTTTCTTACTGCGTACCCTATCAAATTCTTTTAAATGTATTATAAATAATTTAAAAATTTATTATCTGAAACATTTGAACCAAAATATATTTATACTGTCATTTATTTACGCAAGGGATGAAAAATATTTTCTTTGAATATCAAAAATTCGTCACTATCTTAGTAAGCATGCTAAAAAAAAATTCATAGATATTTATAGAATGCTGATTGCATTAAATTAAAACAATGAAAAAAAAATCACTACAGGGAAAAAAAAAATTAAAAGTTTCAGTAACCATTTTGTAATATAAGAAAACAAACTATGTTATATAAATTAAGATCTTGAATTGTTCCAGAAATTTATAGAATTTTCCAGAAGTTTCCATTCTACATCGACCTGCGTCTGTACGTCGTGCCGAAAGGGATTTATTTTTTATTTTTATTGGGACCAAAAAAAGGAATGCAGATTTCTGAGCAAAAATTGCTCCAAACAAAATAAATCTTGTTTTAAGTAACAATGAATACATATATAAATAATATTTATAAGCTGATAAAAGATTTTATTACATAAAATTAACTAATATAACGATTACTGTTTTAAAATGATTGTTACCTTTATTTACTATTTTTGTTTGTTTTACAGAACAGTTCACATTCCCGGGCAACGATTCTCGGCGAAGATAGTTGAAATGTAATTCAAGAGAAAAATTATTTTGTAGTTTTGGCGTAAATCAATTATTTGAAATATACTATTTTTTTTCATCTATTCCTTTCACCTAATTTATGGCACTGAATGATTCCATAAAATTAGGCAGTGACGGAATGTAAAGATTGCGGAAAAGGGAGTAATTGGAGAAAAAAAAACTGACATAATTACCTTGAAAACTTCAATTCGAATTTTTTTTCCACCTGAAAACTGCTGAATGCGTATACATTATTAAGTATAACTTAAAATTTCCAAAACTTGATATTATTGAGGAAAAAAATTAATTATTTAACTGTGAGGATGAAACTATTTTTACGGGGCGTAAACTCTACGTTATTCATGAAACTGATCAAAGAAAAATGAGAGGCAAAATTTTTTCCATCCTCTTTTTTATATAAACTCCAGTGAAACTTATCTTCCTCGCACATTCAGAGGCATATAAATTCTACCCCTCCCGTTTCTCCCTGTTTCCCCTTTTCCACACCCACTCTTCAACGCGCAGCTGTTTAGTGAATGTCAGATATCATCTGGAGAGGTCCACAGTGTTGCCAAAAGGACGGAAAGGTGTTTGGGCGGGGGGAGGGATGCTATAATAGTTCTGGTTGGCGTATCTCACCAGCACAGCAGCCGCTATCAACCAGTCATTGAAAGAGCCAACACCTAAGTTAACGAAGCCACTAACGTGGGCATATTTCTTTCTCCCTATCTCGCGAACAAGCCGCAAGAGGTGCGTAACATAAATGTTGAATGCAAAGAAGACCTCTTGTACCGTCTCGCTCTTCTTTTTTAACGTTTATAAAATGAAAAATACTGGCTGTTATTTTTTTATCTTAACATGATTTGTTTAAGGATATCTGTTTGATAATGTACTTTGAATGATTGGCAATGGCGAAGATTGATACAATACATTATTATGGACATACGAAGTTGCTAGTTTTCAATCTATGTCATAGAAAAACCAAAATAATGGACAACAATGATTCATAAACAAATGCAAAGAAAAAAATACTAAATCAGCTTAGTAAATGGTTAAATGCATAGTCATTGTACTCTCTATGCATGTAAAATTTGACATTGGCTTATTTTAGGTTGTTTTTTCTGTGTGTTAGTGTATTCATCTTTCTTGTAAATCTCTATGACATACAGTGGAAGACAGCAATGGCGTATGCTCATGAAAATGTTTTGAAACTGACTGATGATGGCCTGATGGTTTGATTCTCCATATACCTTAAAAAGCGAAAAGATTCTTTAAAGTTCTCAGTTGGATTCCACAATACTGGGATGAATATGCCACACAGTATTCAGTCCAAAACCAGGGAAGGGAAAATTACCATAAGTGAAATATCGCCGATCCAGCAATATATGTAACTAAGGACTTTTCTGTTCATCAACCAAACAGTTCTGCCTTTATCATCCCGTTACATTCAGTCTCCAATCATGTCACAGATTTATTTATTTTGAGAAAACTAACTTGACTTAAACATTAGCCAAAAATTTTGGAAAAACATTACTCAAATGTTTCTATTTGCGATTTCACTATAGACGGAAACATACATCAATAATCAGTGATATGACGCAAGGTCAGCGCCAGACTTTGGAAGACTCTTGGCTATTTACTTTTATGGAGGCCCTCCCATAGATAATTAAAAATAATTAACTCTTTCAAGAAATTTCACACCAACGTGTAACTTAAGTTTCGACGATGGTTTTGCTTATTTATCTTAAGAAATGTAAATGTTCCTTCATGATAAATTATTCTCGGGTCAGTTTTATAAATGCTTCGATCAAAGTCCGGTGGAATCACGTTACCCATTTATTTCGCTGTGATTTTAAATACGCTTCACTTCAAAACGATATGACAATGGCCAGCCGGGATTTAAACCAGTGTTCTCTGGGATACTAATCTAGTGTCTTACGACTCGGTCCATAAACTTCGACAATGTATCTTTTCTCATCTTTATATTGCCCTTAGCGATGTCTCTTGCTACAGGCGTGAGTGTACGATCATTGCATAAAATTAAAAATACATATTTTCAGACTCCAGTACTCCATGTAGGCTATCATCACATGTCTTGAAATATTATTGACATCTAATATTATAAGTACAACTATAAAACATTACATTGACGAATATTTTAACTAACGTCTTTTGAGTATATCATGTAGTAGTGTGTGAAACTACATGTGATTTTGTTTACACATAAAACCATTGGTGAAACAGTATTTGTGGAAGGGGAGGACAGAAGCCGGTCACTTCTCCGGAAACTTTTTTACAAAGATAATGCTTGAAAATAAATTTTTAGGCTATTTGACAATCCCTTCAGTGGTTTTGAAACTCCTGCCATATTAAATGTTGTAAAATAAAAAAAATTTTGTCTAAAAAAATCTGACCATCATAAACACCCCCCCCCCCCCCCTTCATTCTCTGTTTACTACGTTCTTGACACTTATTGTTACAGAAACATGTTCCTCTTTTGAGTAAGCTTATCTGCACTTATACCCGTGCCTTGTTAATAGAAGTGTAAACAAATATGCACATAAATCAAAACAAAATACAAATAGGTTTAAAGAAAGTCATTATCTAAGTGAATTTCAAGAACAGCGTAGTTCATTGAATAGAATTTCCACTGACAAACAGCATATTAAATAATAGGTAAATTAATTCAAGATGTAGTTTCGGACATACACTATTACTCATTTAACTGTATATCATGAGAAACCTCAGTCTGTCTGTGCCTTAAGAAGAGAATAGATCTCTCTCCCGCAACGTCGCAACTGTTGTCTCGGGAAAAAACATATTGTGTTAGTCTGAGCTATCATCGTTATGGTTTTCAAAATATCTGTTTTCACGCTCAACTCTAGCTTACGGTGTTTGTCTGTGATGTCGTCGCTGTTTTGTAACATCGCTGGGTGTACCTGTGTGTCTCTGTATAGCCACTGTTTTTTTTCTTCAATTTTTATCTGTTAATTTTCATCGTTGGTTTATTCTGCTTGCCGTTGTGCACTGTAATTTTTTTGTAAATGGAACAGAAATATTCATGTAAACTTACATATTTGTTAATTTGTACATTTACATGAAAATAACTGTATCACTACAAAATAGTGTTACCATTTATGTTTTGTGTTGCCCAGTACCTCCAATGTTAAAAAGTAATTTGTAAACCCTTGTTTGAATAGTTTTCCAGTATTAACTGCGCATATTAAGCACGGTAAAAGAAATGAAAGCCAAATTGTTGAATATTTGATCGATTATCTTTTCCATGGTTGAAAAAAATAAAGAACGAATGTTCACATCAATTGAAGTAAGTATAAAATTATTAGCCAACTTTTGTAAAAAAAAAAATACTCAGTTATACCTCAAAAAACCGTATTTCAGATGTGCAAAAATAACCAAACCTATGTGGTGTACAAAGTAATAATATCTTTCTTTTAGCATTGCAAAATATTCCTTGTCAACTGTTTTCCAATAGAATCTTTTGTTAAAGTACTGAAAAATCTATTCTGTGAGTTTTCCAAAGTATTTTTCGTCTTTACTTACTGTTATTGTTGCTAATGTCTCGTCGTTGTTAGCCCACTGCGCCCGTCTGTGCTGAAATAATATTTTTACCAATTCTTTCTACGTAATTTTCTTGTTTGTTATTGAGGCTTCTTATGAAATACATGAGATATAATCAGCAATGGTGTAAGTCCTAAATTATATATAATCAATCTCCCAAATTGCAAGAACCACTAAAAAATAAAAAAATAAAATAAAAGTATTTATTTGGTATCTGAAACCCGCACATGTGCAAAAAAATGTATTTAAAATAAAATTATGTACTTATTGTTTCGTAAAAATCTCAAATATCAAGTGTAGTATGTATGGAGAATTAAATTTCATAACAAAATAACTATATCTACGTAAGTTGTTGAACTGAAGGAAAGGTTCGAACATAATAATTTAAAACGACAAAATTATAAGAAAAGTGTAATCTCTTGTCGTAGGATATTTCTTTTGTACAACATATTTTTTTTGGGCAAAAATAAACATACACAACTATTAAATGAACTTTTAATACTGTAACAGTTAAAACATAATACATGTTTTATACTATTACACGTAGAAATATAACACATCCAAAATAAAAACACCGAATTCCAAATTTTGTTAGAATTAAAATTACAAATAATAAAATAGCGATATCACTTCGCTGCGCACAAATATTAAATAAAAACTTTCTGTAGTTGTGTACTCAAAGAAGTTCATATTTAATAATCCCGATGATTTAATTAAGTTTCTGAGGGTTTCATTGTATGAAATAAAATATTTATGCTCCTGCTAAACCCTGAGGTAAGCTATTACCAAGAATTCTGTACTCAGGGAGTACTGCAAGTTCCAATAAAATATAGTTGTATTCAAATAATGTAAATATTTTTTAATAAGTAAGCCAATCTCACAAACCTAGTGTCATCTAAATTATAAGTCTTCAGAAACAGATTGATTTCAAGGTCAGTACTATCATTAACTAAAATTCCGGCGAAGTCAGTATGAAATGTATCTTCTAATTTGACATCTCCAATATTATCATTGATTTAGTACTTAATTTAAGATTTTGAAAATGCCTATTTGCAAACAGTTGTTTGAATAGCTTTCGAGTATTAGCTGGGAGTAGTATAGGATAGGGCATACTAGATCTGGGTTCTGGGTGTGGTGCTTGGTGCCGATCCACATCTCTGACGTCACGTCCATCTCTGACGTCACGGCGGCCATCTTGGATGAGAGTAACGGGACACAGCGTAACAGGACAAGTTTGACCTTGACCTTTGACCCTCAAAATTCGCCAAAATTGGGCAAAAATTGCCCAAAATTCGTCAAAATTTACATTTCTGTGGAAAAAAATTCCGCCAAAAATTTTCAAAAAATTCCACAAATTAAAAATTTCTCTTTTCGAGGGAAAAATTCCCATTTCGAGGGAAAATTTCCCGTTTTTATTCCTCAAAAATCCCAGCGGCTAGAAATGTCCTGATAGAGGCTTAAGCATCCTTAACTCAAGCCTCAGTTAAGCCTCTGACGTCATCATGGATAATTACGTCACCGTTGCAATTTTCGTTACGGCCGCCATCTTTACTTTTTTATTTATTATCCGATTTTAACGGAATTTTTTTTAAAAATTATAAAAAAATTCACTTAATAAATTTATAATAAATTTTTTATAAAAAACAAACATTTACGACACGGAGCTCGGAGTCCGCTGTTCGAACTCGGCGAAGGCAAAAAAAATAAAAATGGCGACCGATCCTTCCCTCCGTGGTGGCTGCTGACAGACTGACTCCCACCACTTTTTTTCAAAGCATATATAACATCATCTAGTATGACGTCATGACCGCCATCTTGTCTTCGATGCTGGAAGCCATCATCATCTTGTTATCGTCGGCGAGAGTGCGCTGACGCCATGTTAGTTTAATTCGTATCCGCTAGAGTGCAGTAATCATTTATTATTGCTGTGACACCCGCCATCTTGTCATTTGGCCGCCATCTTGAAAATCCGTAATTATTTAGCTAGAAATTCGGGAAAAATTCCAAAATTCATTAAATAAATTTATAATCTATATACTGATTGATTAGGTCGACTAAGGTACTTGGTACGATCTAGGACGATGCAAAAAAAATATCACATCAATTTAACATAATAGTAACAGGTTCGAGGAATTAAACACCACAAGTTCTTTTACAAACATAATATTTATTACATAATTTCTATTCTACTACAGGATCATTTGCGAAAGCCAGCAATCTTATAATCATTTAGTTCCGCAGCGGTGTGAAATGACTAATTCTTAGCTCCAATCGGTTTATACTAGACAGAGTCCAGCCAGAACCTTTACAGACATAGTCTACCTCTTCTTGACAGAGTTTCTGGATACCGTTTTTAACAGTTTGCTACACATCGTTAGAACTGTAAATTACTGCAGCCGATGTCTTGAATGCACACTTCTACACTTTGTCATCGAACGGATATGGCTTTCCATATATACAGTCCAACCACAAGTTATATTTCAAAGGTCCGTTTGTTGCTACATCATCAGTAAGCTGATTGATTATGTCCTCTCTGATATCATCAAGAAAATTACAAATGTCTTTCGACTCACCTAACGTATTTAAATAATAGTAGTCTTTCAACGTTCCACGAAATGCAGACTGCGCCAAGTAGAATCCATTATCGTTCACTTGTAATGCGCCGAACACAGTCTTAGGTTTATTTTCATGTTCAGACGTCATAACAATCGGTTGCTGGGCATCGGTTTTCTTGCTTGTACGCCCACGAGCCTTCAACCTAAACCGAGGAGTCGAAATGTCGGCAGGTAGTTCAGCAGTAGGCACACGGACTTCACCTTTACAGTTTTTCGCATGTCGTCGCAAATTATCAATTCGAGTAAACCATTCATGACACTCATCACATCGAAACTTCATACGAGAAGGATTCTTCGTGCATTTGCTCCGCTCATGTCTCCGTGCATCATGGGAAAATGCGAACGACGTATCACAGTAGCTGCAAGGATACCGTGGTGATGAAGACGAACCTTTCAGACCCGATCCAGATACTGACGTTGCCGCAGTTGCACCATCTCCAGGCATACTCTTATGCACATCGATGCATCGTTGTTGCGCCGAAACCTTTACTTTCTGCCGAACAGCAGGACCTTTGCATGCCTTCATGTGCGTTTTCATATTATCTTTTCTGGCAAACTGCTTATGACATTTCTCACAAACAAACATTTTACGATATAGGTTCTTGGCACATTCTCTATTCTCATGTCGTCGAGCATTGCTGTTGTTTGAGAAAATCTTGTCGCAGTAACAGCACCGATGTTCGTTAGTTGTTGTCGATTCGGCATCCATTGAAGTCTCCATTGATGGCGAACCAGCGTTCGCTGAGTTTCCCTGTGCAGCCAGCACTAGCGGCATTAAAGTCTCTTCTGCTGGCGGTACCACGTCTGTTGAAGTCTCCTCCAGTGTTGTCAGAGGCGTTGCCAACGGGATCTGCTCCAACATCGTCGACGCCGACGTCATGGTCCCCGTAGTCGATGGTACATCCTCCATCGAGTACGACGTTAAAATCGGTAAAGATGCCATCGAAGTCTCAAGAACAGGCAATTACACGACTTATGCACCAGAAGAAACAAACTAGGTGATCCTTACACCGCCGTCGTCAGAAACAAACTGAGCGTCCTGCTGTCTAGGACTCGCTTATATACATGCACCGTATGGAATAATACGCTAGTCAAATCAAGAACCATTTACAATAATACTAGAGTCAAATCTACAAATTAAAAAAAGAGGATCATTTTATCGAAAAAAATTCGATCTCTCCAATATACGCTAGGCTCCAAGAGCTACAATTCACGTCATCAGATCCATCTACATTTTGCTCCTATGCTTCAATTGACCATTAGCTTCAAGTGCTCCAACAGCTCCATCAGCTCCAACACGTAATGTACGCAATGTACGCGCAATACATGCAATTTACGTACAATAAAAGTAATGATCACACAGTACACACAGGAAACGGGACGTACACACAGTACACACAGGAAACTGAACGTACACACAGCACACACAGGAAACGGAACGTACGCACAGTAGACACAGGAAACTGAATGTACACACAGTACACACAGGAAACGGAACGTACACACAGTACACACAGGAAACCGAACGTACACACACCAAACGGAACGTACACACAGGAAACTAAACGTACACACAGGAAATGGAACGTACACACAGTAGACAGGACAGCCTAAGTTTCACCCCCATAGATCGACATGCACGAACAGTTCCGAAGTACGTCGCTCGATCGGGTAACTTCGGTAGTAGAAAAGCGCGGGCTATAGCTACAGCTTTTGAACGTGAACAATGATATCGTTTTTTGATCTAGCAAGAGATAAATTGCAAAATTGTACCAAAAGTGATAAAGATATAACTATTCCGGGATATGTAGACAGTGAAATCGGTTATAACAATTTCTTTGATGCCTTAAAAAGTGCAGGTTACTCGTTCTGTTAGAAGTAGTGCAGCACAGGAGCAATTCAAAATATTAGATTTAAATTTTCTATAGAAGACGAAGCAAGCAACATTAAAATGTTTATCTTGCTTGCTTCAAATCCTCAACCCTTATATCTGTCAATGAAGGAAATTAATTGAGCTTTCAGCTTGGTGACCTCTAGATCATTACAAAAAAATGAATGGCTATAAAATGCTAATGATATGACAGAATTGATGGGTGAAGTAACGTAAGAACTCTGAGAAAACCAACTAACCACTGCAATGTTTGCTATGTTCCCCACTATCAAAAGATCCATTAATGACCCTGCTGAGAATCAAACCCAGATCACTTTGGTGACAGCTTATTACCTTTTCTACCATTAATTTAATTACCTTACCTTTAAAGATCTTAAGCAGCAGGTAATGACCAGTATACTGAATGAAGTCTTTGAGATTAAGGGCTTCTTATGTGTAGGAATGTTTGCAATTTTTGAAACAGCCCTTTTCGGAATTTTATTATTCTACTACTGTTAAAAGTCTCTTCTCTACAAATTTGCTTTGTTCTCTGTTACTAATTATTATTTATGTAGGGCATCCTCCATCCATTGCATACCTTTAGTGAACATATTAACATATTATATTTTTATTCTCCTCGCTGGTTCTGTACGTTCAACTACAGCTGATTCAGTTGTGTCTTTATATTTTTAATTATTTATTTGTTTATTTATTTCCATAGTTTTCCACGGCAAACAATGCAAAACTTCAATGCCGTTTATCCAAAAATTGGAAGTTTATCATATTTTGAAGGTTTGCTATGTAACAAATCATTAGGTATTTAAAAATTTATTGTAATGTTTAAATTCAAGAAAAGTTTTCTGATGTATGTTCTGAGAAAAAGAAACATTTATGGAAGCTTACTGTAACACCAAAAATGAAGTATGATGTTACTGATATCATTTGTGTTTGATTTAATTAATTATTAGTGTTAAAAGTGCATTTGCAGTGCTAATTTCTGATCCCGTTCACATACAAGCATAAGTGTGATAACTAAAATGAAGTATGGCAATTTAAGAGTTAAATGTTATGTTTAATCTCTTTCCCTAACGGTTTGATGAATATTTTAAGTGCAAATGTGCAGTTTGTAGTTCTTGTTAGATCTAATTCATACTATACAGGCTAATGTGCATTGTTTTATGAAGAATAGTGTTGTAACAAACTGTCAGATTAAATTGTTTTGTTCCAAAATAGAGCAATGCTCTTTGGAACATTGCAGAAAATAAAATTTTAAGAATTACAAAGTCTAGCACAAATATTAATGTAAATCAGCTCCAAGACTTAAGTTGTAAATGTGAAATTAGGCCTATGTGATTACAATCTTATGGCATTAAAGGTCTAGTAAGCCTACCTACATTTGTATTTTAAATAATCCAAGTTCATAAACATTTAAAGAAATTGCTGCAAATATTTCAGTTTAATGAACTGATTCAAATAATAAATTATAGGTTGAAAGATAATCTAGTAATGAAGCCAATAGTATTATTAAATCAAATCTTGTCTGTAATCTCAGAAGTCAGAGAAGTTGAACCTTCATGCAAAACCCAGAGCTGGTAGGCAATAATTTTTTTAATTTACTAATCATTTTCAGGATTTTTTTTTATCAAAGATTGATTAATTTACATTGATTGATACCAAACATATACAAGAACTTCAGAATACAGATTTTCCTTCATATCGAAATATTGTTATTTAAAAAAATTATTTTCTTTTATTGATAATACACTTATTGGAATTGGCTCTAGAATATAATAGTGAATAATCTGTAGGTACTTGTCTATGATTTTTTTTATGTAAGTGTATAGTGTTTTTTTTAATGGTTGTTGGCTAGTGTTATGTATGTATGTGCACTATATGCAAATGGTAGTTCTGATAGTATATGTTCATAATAACTAATATACTGATATCAGACTAGCTCAAAATTGGTCTATATTGTACATATATGAATACTTTATAAGATATGTATTGAAATATTATTTGAGTTAAGGAAAATTGTTACTGTAGAGTGTAGATGATTGATTGATTATTGAAAAAAAAATTCCTTCTGACAACCATTAATAATTTTTACTGCTTTTTATTAATCTTCATAAAAATTCACAAGTCACGATGGTTACCATCTTCCAGCCACAAAACAAATATTATCAGTAATTTTAAAATACATCAATAAATATTATCAGTGATTTTAAAATACATCAATAAATATTATCAGTGATTTTAAAATACATCAATAAATATTATCAGTGATTTTAAAATACATCAAATAAACTCTCTCGCTGCATTCATGAAATCATTGTTTATTTACATTGGCCAGCCAAACAGTAGATAAAAAAAAGCTGTTCTCCACAAGCCTGAAACAAAAAATAAATCAAAGTTAAATGATAGATATTGTACTAAAGAGAAATGAAACTGATAAATAAATGTATCAAAGAAAAAAGTTTTGCATACGAGAATGATAAATTAATTTCAAAACAATTTTAGTTAGAAATTTGATACTTTCAATATTTTGGTAAATTCTCATTTATGTACTACAATTAACATTTTTCTTTGTCCTTTCAAACAGATATTTTTTTCCAAATACTTTTTGACAAAAACTCATTTATGTGAAAAAAATTATATGAAAAACATAATTCTATTGCTCTTGTGCCCATTATTGCAGAAAAATTAGGTATTTAACAATCCAAGTAACTACACAATTTCAGAAGTATGTTTCTCAGGGCCTCAAGTGATGTAATTGCTTGTTATTAGCTTAAGCAAATCTAGGCTTTGACTCAAGCAAAATGTTTACAAGTTGAATTAATTTCACGTAATGCCCAAAGTCTTCGGGGAGAGTATTAGTAGGTAGGTTATCAAAATTTGTAAGATTCTATATATATATATCCTATATGGTCATATTTTAGTCGTATCAACAAAATGCCTACATGAGAATAGATGTCAGCATGTTATTTTGCAGCAGTCGATGGCATTACTTCATAGTACAGTTGTGAAATCACTACAAAATGTGTCGGATGTATATTGCAATGATTTACAATTATTATCGGTAATCGCATAACTGCAGAGTTCAGAGGGTGTTAGAAAATTAAAATATACCACACATTGTTTTTTTTGTTTCTAATAATATTAGTTTATATTCCTACAAAGATGGATTCAGAAATTTCCTAGAGTAACAACTTTTCCACAAAAACCAAATTTGATAAATAGTAATTCTTAGTACTATGTACTTCGCCAAATAAATTATTTTTAAAGTCTAGGTAAAACTTACCTAAAGAATAATTGCTTACACCATTTTACAGTAGTTATGAAGAAGTTACCTTTCCCTAACCATTTTCATGATTTAACAGCACTTATGTAACTAACCTAACCAAGTATTGCAAATGTGAACTACAGTATAACCCTGTAATTGTTTTCAAGTGAGCATGCGGAAAAAAACATAAGCAGTCGATGGAAATTTAGCCATTCCAGTGTTTTAACGTTTTACCAATGGACTCATTAAGAAAATATAATGTTAAAAACCATTGATCAGTACCCTTGATGCTTGAATTAGCTTAACCAATCCAACAATTATACAACTTTGTTGTGCATCAATAAAGTAAATCAATCATCAATACAGTAAACGTCTTCGATTATACTGCGCTAATTCCCAAAGATATTTTTAAAAAATTGAAATAAATTGTTTAACAGTAGTTTAATGTTAAAGCAGGTAAGTATAAACAATACAAAATTTGTAAAATCATGTGAATGGTTGGTTAGCTAAATTTAAAAAAAGGTAATTTTCTTTTGTTGCTGCTTATCCATAAATTAAATTATAAAATTTTGAAAATACCTTTTCAGACACTAAAAACCTTCCTCTATTAAAACTGTAAACAGTTTTTCTTAATTCCTACTGGTTTTCAAGAAATCACATTTTGCAGGTCACACTAGATAGCTTATGCAGTGAAGCAGCTGTCGCCATTTTTCCCTCTAATTGCATTGCAGATCCTGTGGTTTTCCATATATATAAGAATGTATATATTTTTTATTTGAATATTATAACCTAATGAAACATAAATAATAGTTTTAAAAAAGTTACGAGTCTCTAATGTGTATCCAAACCAAAACGCCAACCCTTGACAGGGATTTTTTATAGCAGTATGGAGGCGCAAAGCGCAGATTAGTTACCTGCAATAGCACGTAACCTGACATATAAAAGGAATCATTTGTTACAAAATGAAAATTTATTTTATATGTCAGGTTATGTGTTGTCTCACGTAAAAAATCAGAATTTTGCACCTATAAACTGCTAAAAAATATCGCTCTCAAGGACTGATGCTTTGGGTTTGGAATGCACAATAAGGAGTCACATAACTTTTTTAATGTGTTAATTTACGTTTCTGCATTGCATTATCCAAATAAAAAATATACAATTTGTGTATAAAAAAAAACAGGATCTGCAACTCAATTATAGAACAACATTGTGACAGGCCCTTTACTGCACAGGTAATGTAATGTAACGAATAAACAGTGATTTCTCAAAACCCAGTCTGAATTTAGAAGAACTTTTTTCAGAGTAAATACAGGTACATATTTAAAGTTTAAAAAAAAGTGTCCAAAGTTTATTTTGCATACAAAAAGCAGCAACGTGAGATGATAAATTAAAAAATCACTGTAAAATGTATATTGGTTGGTTAGATTAAGTTAGTAACATCCAACCGTTCAATTGATTTTACAGAATTTTTAATTGGCGCTATCCGAAGCTAACCAAATGTAAATTCCACTGTACTTAGAATCACTGTACGTATAATGTTACTAACCTAACAAATTTCACTGTATTTTTAATCCTGCTAACCCAAGGGCAGTATCTCAATATTACAGATTTGTAATAAATAATCCTAACCTATCCACATGTTAAACATGATAAAATACTTGCAGTATCAAACAACCCTCATAGAGAATAATAATTTTAAACATGTCAGGAAGAAAAAACACTTTACGAATTTATAATTTTTCCTGCAATACCCCAAATTATATTAAGTGCACTCACCTGAATGTAATTCAGCTCTGGTAAAAATTATTTTAAAATATTTTTACTTAAATGCGGTTAACTGCTACACACCAACAGAAAACATTTCTTATGATTTTATACGTTGTGCGCTCATGAACATAAGATGAAATCTCCACACGCTACCTAAAATTTAAAAAGATAAGCCTATAGTGTACAAAAATTTATATAAGAAATGATTACTTGCCAAGAATAACACAAGCAATGTTAACTTGTAAACGGACAAAACTAATTTCCTAACAAATCAAACAGAAATAGCTGAATAACTTACCTGAAAATCTCATAATTAGTAACAAGGAAATATTTGTGTACATTTGTTTTACTCTTAAAAAAATATAAAATAACATTGGTCAACAATTTTTTGATCAATAATGCAATGTTTTTTTTGAACGTACAGATAAAAATAATAAAAAACAAACCCGAACATGTACGAACCAGCCCGAAGGGCATGTCGATCTATGGGGGTGAAACTTAGGCTGTCCCAGTACACACAGGAAACTGAACGTACACACAGTACACACAGGAAACGGAACGTACACACAGAAAACGGAACGTACACACAGTACACACAGGAAACGGAACGAACACGTAATATTCACGCAATTGACGCACAGTACACGCAAAGTACACGCAATTTTGGCAAAGTACGCGCAATGTACGCAATGTACGCAATATATATGCAATGTACACACAATGACTACGCTTCGTTCGCGCAGGACAAAGCATTTAATGAAAACGAAGCACGTTTGGACGGAAATTCTATAAAACGAAAGCTCATTTAACGAAAAGGAGGCGCATTCTCTCATTCATTCAACTTGGTAGGATGCGATCGTCAATGATAAGTTAGGATATAATCTCTCCAACAGTCTATGAATCCAACAGTTTATATTTCCATTAGCCATCGACTCCAACCGTCATTGGCTCAACAGTCATTGGCTCCAACAGTCATTGCCTCCAACAGTCATTGGTTCCAACAGCCTTTTGGTTCATCAGCTCCAATGATATTTGGTTAGAATGCTACGACTCTAAAAGACTATGAGACTACAATTCTACGAGTGTACAAGACTCCTCCAACTACCTTCAAGTGTACAAAGCTCCAACTACTTCAGCAGCATTATGTTATAAGATTACATGACTGCTTGTTTACATAGCTACAAGTCAACGAGGCTACTTGGCTACGTAGCTACAAGTCTACATGGCTACAATTGCGGCATCTGTCTTCGTCTGAATTTTCTCTTTGACTCCAACTGCTACAGCAGCATTATGTTATAATAGTACAAGGCTACTTGACTACGAAGCTACACAACTACAAGGCTCAAATTATCACATCTGTCTTCGTCGGCATTTTCTCTTTTGCTCCCACTGATCCAACAGCATTATGTTATATGATTCCATGGATACTATGTTACGTAGCTACAGGTCTACGATGTTCCAATGCATCATGTTTATGAAGCTTCCAGAACACAAGGTTACGAGACTGCGAGGCTACAGGACTACGAAGCTTCCAGGACACGAGGCTACATGGCTACGAAACTACATGACTCTAACTGATTACAATAGCACCACTCAGTGGTGAGAGTTAGGTTATCTAATGCAAAGCAAATTGATACAAGTAGTTCTACTTTTCATCAACAGTTGACTCCACATGTTGCTTACAGGTAAATATTAATTAGTTATTTTATGTGGGATGCAGGATGCTCACTAACGATCGCAAAATAAGGAGGGCTTCGCTAGACGCCAAGGAGAAGGAAGTTCGTCTTACATGTTAATGCTTCGCTGATGTCTCTCATGGCATATTATTTGACTGAGTAATGGTTGTTTATTTCTTTAATTCCACCTGGTAAAATTATTGCAAGTGTCAAATTATTAGCAGAAATTCATTAATTAAATGTAACTCTGAATAAAATGACATGACTCATTAAGTAAATATCCTTCATGCAGAAATCGATTTCACACAAATAATCAGCAGCACTCGGAGAAAATCATTAGATGTCTAGCCAGGAATAACCAGAAGCACTTGGAGAAAAACATCAAATTATTAACAAGAATAATCAGGAGCACGCGGAGAAAACATAATGACAAGAATAAATGGGAGCACACGGAGAAAACCATACACATATTGAAAAGAATATTTAGGAGCAAACATAATAACAAGAATAATCGGGAGCACACGAAAAAAGCCACCACGCGTTTTCTTTGATATCATAAAATTACATGAAAAAAAAAAATTAATAAATAACAAAAATTAAAAAATACAAAAATACATAAACAGATTCTGCTTGCGTGTACTTCTCATTATTGAGCAAAGATATAGTTCTAGTACAAGCCAGAATCTGTTTATGTATTTTTGTATTTTTTAATTTTTATTATTTATTCGTTATTTATTAATTTTTTTCCATGTAATTTTATGATATCAAAGAAAACGCGTGGTGGTTTTCTCCGTGTGCTCCCGATTATTCTTGTTATTAAGTTTGCTCCTGAATATTCTTTTCAATATGTGTATGGTTTTCTCCGTGTGCTCCCATTTATTCTTGTCATTATGTTTTCTCCGCGTGCTCCTGATTATTCTTGTTAATAATTTGATGTTTTTCTCCAAGTGCTTCTGGTTATTCCTGGCTAGACATCTAATGATTTTCTCCGAGTGCTGCTGATTATTTGTGTGAAATCGATTTCTGCATGAAGGATATTTACTTAATGAGTCATGTCATTTTATTCAGAGTTACATTTAATTAATGAATTTCTGCTAATAATTTGACACTTGCAATAATTTTACCAGGTGGAATTAAAGAAATAAACAACCATTACTCAGTCAAATAATATGCCATGAGAGACATCAGCGAAGCATTAACATGTAAGACGAACTTCCTTCTCCTTTGCGTCTAGCGAAGCCCTCCTTATTTTGCGATCGTTAGTGAGCATCCTGCATCCCACATAAAATAACTAATTAATATTTACCTGTAAGCAACATGTGGAGTCAACTGTTGATGAAAAGTAGAACTACTTGTATCAATTTGCTTTGCATTAGATAACCTAACTCTCACCACTGAGTGGTGCTATTGTAATCAGTTAGAGTCATGTAGTTTCGTAGCCATGTAGCCTCGTGTCCTGGAAGCTTCGTAGTCCTGTAGCCTCGCAGTCTCGTAACCTTGTGTTCTGGAAGCTTCGTAAACATGATGCATTGGAACATCGTAGACCTGTAGCTACGTAACATAGTATCCATGGAATCATATAACATAATGCTGTTGGATCAGTGGGAGCAAAAGAGAAAATGCCGACGAAGACAGATGTGATAATTTGAGCCTTGTAGTTGTGTAGCTTCGTAGTCAAGGAGCCTTGTACTATTATAACATAATGCTGCTGTAGCAGTTGGAGTCAAAGAGAAAATTCAGACGAAGACAGATGTCGCAATTGTAGCCATGTAGACTTGTAGCTACGTAGCCAAGTAGCCTCGTTGACTTGTAGCTATGTAAACAAGCAGTCATGTAATCTTATAACATAATGCTGCTGAAGTAGTTGGAGCTTTGTACACTTGAAGGTAGTTGGAGGAGTCTTGTACACTCGTAGAATTGTAGTCTCATAGTCTTTTAGAGTCGTAGCATTCTAACCAAATATCATTGGAGCTGATGAACCAAAAGGCTGTTGGAACCAATGACTGTTGGAGGCAATGACTGTTGGAGCCAATGACTGTTGGAGCCAATGACGGTTGGAGTCGATGGCTAATGGAAATATAAACTGTTGGATTCATAGACTGTTGAAGATTATATCCTAACTTATCATTGACGATCGCATCCTACCAAGTTGAATGAATGAGAGAATGCGCCTCCTTTTCGTTAAATGAGCTTTCGTTTTATAGAATTTCCGTCCAAACGTGCTACGTTTTCATTAAATGCTTTGTCCTGCGCGAACGAAGCGTAGTCATTGTGTGTACATTGCATATATATTGCGTACATTGCGTACATTGCGCGTACTTTGCGAAAATTGCGTGTAATTTGCGTGTACTGTGCGTCAATTGCGTGAATATTACGTGTTCGTTCCGTTTCCTGTGTGTACTGTGTGTACGTTCCGTTTTCTGTGTGTACGTTCCGTTTCCTGTGTGTACTGTGTGTACGTTCAGTTTCCTGTGTGTACTGTGTGTACGTTCAGTTTCCTGTGTGTACTGTGTGTACGTTCCATTTCCTGTGTGTACGTTTAGTTTCCTGTGTGTACGTTCCGTTTGGTGTGTGTACGTTCGGTTTCCTGTGTGTACTGTGTGTACGTTCCGTTTCCTGTGTGTACTGTGTGTACATTCAGTTTCCTGTGTCTACTGTGCGTACGTTCCGTTTCCTGTGTGTGTGTGTGTACGTTCAGTTTCCTGTGTGTACTGTGTGTACGTCCCGTTTCCTGTGTGTACTGTGTGATCATTACATTTATTGTACGTAAATTGCATGTATTGCGCGTACATTGCGTACATTACGTGTTGGAGCTGATGGAGCTGTTGGAGCACTTGAAGCTAATGGTCAATTGAAGCATAGGAGCAAAATGTAGATGGATCTGATGACGTGAATTGTAGCTCTTGGAGCCTAGAGTATATCGGAGAGATCGAATTTTTTTCGATAAAATGATCCTCTTTTTTTAATTTGTAGATTTGACTCTAGTATTATTGTAAATGGTTCTTGATTTGACTAGCGTATTATTCCATACGGTGCATGTATATAAGCGAGTCCTAGACAGCAGGACGCTCAGTTTGTTTCTGACGACGGCGGTGTAAGGATCACCTAGTTTGTTTCTTCTGGTGCATAAGTCGTGTAATTGCCTGTTTTTGAGACTTCGATGGCATCTTTACCGATTTTAACGTCGTACTCGATGGAGGATGTACCATCGACTACGGGGACCATGACGTCGGCGTCGACGATGTTGGAGCAGATCCCGTTGGCAACGCCTCTGACAACACTGGAGGAGACTTCAACAGACGTGGTACCGCCAGCAGAAGAGACTTTAATGCCGCTAGTGCTGGCTGCACAGGGAAACTCGGCGAACGCTGGTTCGCCATCAATGGAGACTTCAATGGATGCCGAATCGACAACAACTAACGAACATCGGTGCTGTTACTGCGACAAGATTTTCTCAAACAACAGCAATGCTCGACGACATGAGAATAGAGAATGTGCCAAGAACCTATATCGTAAAATGTTTGTTTGTGAGAAATGTCATAAGCAGTTTGCCAGAAAAGATAATATGAAAACGCACATGAAGGCATGCAAAGGTCCTGCTGTTCGGCAGAAAGTAAAGGTTTCGGCGCAACAACGATGCATCGATGTGCATAAGAGTATGCCTGGAGATGGTGCAACTGCGGCAACGTCAGTATCTGGATCGGGTCTGAAAGGTTCGTCTTCATCACCACGGTATCCTTGCAGCTACTGTGATACGTCGTTCGCATTTTCCCATGATGCACGGAGACATGAGCGGAGCAAATGCACGAAGAATCCTTCTCGTATGAAGTTTCGATGTGATGAGTGTCATGAATGGTTTACTCGAATTGATAATTTGCGACGACATGCGAAAAACTGTAAAGGTGAAGTCCGTGTGCCTACTGCTGAACTACCTGCCGACATTTCGACTCCTCGGTTTAGGTTGAAGGCTCGTGGGCGTACAAGCAAGAAAACCGATGCCCAGCAACCGATTGTTATGACGTCTGAACATGAAAATAAACCTAAGACTGTGTTCGGCGCATTACAAGTGAACGATAATGGATTCTACTTGGCGCAGTCTGCATTTCGTGGAACGTTGAAAGACTACTATTATTTAAATACGTTAGGTGAGTCGAAAGACATTTGTAATTTTCTTGATGATATCAGAGAGGACATAATCAATCAGCTTACTGATGATGTAGCAACAAACGGACCTTTGAAATATAACTTGTGGTTGGACTGTATATATGGAAAGCCATATCCATTCGATGACAAAGTGAAGAAGTGTGCATTCAAGACATCGGCTGCAGTAATTTACAGTTCTAACGATGTGAAGCAAACTGTTAAAAACGGTATCCAGAAACTCTGTCAAGAAGAGGTAGACTATGTCTGTAAAGGTTCTGGCTAGACTCTGTCTAGTATAAACCGATTGGAGCTAAGAATTAGTCATTTCACACCGCTGCGGAACTAAATGATTATAAGATTGCTGGCTTTCGCAAATGATCCTGTAGTAGAATAGAAATTATGTAATAAATATTATGTTTGTAAAAGAACTTGTGGTGTTTAATTCCTCGAACCTGTTACTATTATGTTAAATTGATGTTATATTTTTTTTGCATCGTCCTAGATCGTACCAAGTACATTAGTCGAACTAATCAATCAGTATATAGATTATAAATTTATTTAATGAATTTTGGAATTTTTCCCGAATTTATAGCTAAATAATTACGGATTTTCAAGATGGCGGCCAAATGACAAGATGGCGGGTGTCACAGCAATAATAAATGATTACTGCACTCTAGCGGATACGAATTAAACTAACATGGCGTCAGCGCACTCTCGCCGACGATAACAAGATGATGATGGCTTCCAGCATCGAAGACAAGATGGCGGTCATGACGTCATACTAGATGATGTTATATATGCTTTGAAAAAAAGTGGTGGGAGTCAGTCTGTCAGCAGCCACCACGGGGGGAAGGATCGGTCGCCATTTTTATTTTTTTTTGCCTTCGCCGAGTTCGAACAGCGGACTCCGAGCTCTGTGTCGTAAATGTTTGTTTTTTATAAAAAAATTATTATAAATTTATTAAGTGAATTTTTTTATAATTTTTAAAAAAAATTCCGTTAAAATCGGATAATAAATAAAAAAAGTAAAGATGGCGGCCGTAACGAAAATTGCAACGGTGACGTAATTATCCATGATGACGTCAGAGGCTTAACTGAGGCTTGAGTTAAGGATGCTTACGCCTCTATCAGGACATTTCTAGCAGCTGGGATTTTTGAGGAATAAAAACGGGAAATTTTCCCTCGAAATGGGAATTTTTCCCTCGAAAAGAGAAATTTTTAATTTGTGGAATTTTTTGAAAATTTTTGGCGGAATTTTTTTCCACATAAATGTAAATTTTGACGAATTTTGGGCAATTTTTGCCCAATTTTGGCGAATTTTGAGGGTCAAAGGTCAAGGTCAAACTTGTCCCGTTACGCTGTGTCCCGTTACACTCATCCAAGATGGCCGCCGTGACGTCAGAGATGGACGTGACGTCAGAGATGTGGATCGGCACCAAGCACCACACCCAGAACCCAGATCTAGTATGCCCTATCCTATACTTCTGCTGGGCATATTAAGAACGGTAAAAAAATACACAACCAAAAGTGATATAACAAGGTTAACCTTTCTGTGGCTTAAAAACCTAATAAATAAAATGTTTTACAATATTGTACATGATTGTAAGAACACACATATTTTAACTGAACACACTCTTTTAATTTAATTTATTTTTAAAATAAATATATCATAGCTAGTGCAAGCTCTTTACATATTTTTTTTACTAGTCTATAGTTCTATATAATTATTGTACAACGGGACTATAAGTTTGTTTGCAGAAAATCAACTAAAAATTGCCAGACTAGTTATACAAATTATATTTCACTGGTTATGAAATTAAATAATTCATGCGGAACGAAGAACATAAGAATACATAAATTTGTTCGTTACTGAGGTTAGATGTTACTGCACGTGCTGCACGTGCACATGAAATTACAGTAAACTCGTGGAATAACATCATGTCAGTGTTAAGAAGACTGCAAGTATCCGCTCTACCACTCTGGTGCTGGGGTAGAGCGCCTGTCTTGTGACTTGTAGGATCCGGGTTTGCGCCCCAGCTCCTCCAAGGCAGATTGCCCAGACAAAGTGGTGGCCTTTTTCTGGTATAAATACAATCCCTTGCAACAAGTCAGGCTACCAAAGAAACGGTGGGTGGAACAGAAAAACACCTTCCAGGTGGCTTCCAAATGGGGAGCCCGTTTCTTTTTTGGGCTCCCCATGCGTTGGCCATTCCGGGGGTTTCTCCTGGGTAGCGGAGTTTTGCAAATTTTTTTTTTAGTTTTGTAGCGTTTTAGTTTTTAGTAACTGTAAATAAAGCTCAAACAAACATTAATTTTTTTTTGCTTTTGTACATAAAATAATTGAATTAAGTGTGTATCAGTCAGCGAGTGGATGTATACCGATGTATGTTCAACCATTTATCGGTATATATTTTCTTGAATTATTATTGACCGTTAAATTTAATCACAAAATATTGACCAATACCTTTGTTATATAATATTTTAGACGTTTTTGACGAAAAAAATATTATTTATATGAACATGAATTTCATTCCTAACAATATTTTTTCTGAAAAACCACGTAGTTTTCAATCAGCATGTTGAATATAATAACCGCAGGTTGAGGAAATCCTACGTGTATCAGGAGTCTGTTAAGAAAACCCGAAAGAACTCTGTAAAATGCCTTATCGAGCACAATGTTGAGGTACGCTACTGGTCCAGACGTAGATTTAGTAAGTAAATGTATGTCACATAGTACTGTAATCCTCTGTATAATAGATTTATTCGGAACCGCACAACATTGTTTGGTATTTCGGACAGTACTTGTCTTAGTCTATAAGAGAATGCAAATGATATGATTTTATAGTCCGCGCAAAGGAGCGTGATAGGTATATTATCCACATATGTATCAGTAGGGAAGTATAGTATGTCCTTGGAGAGGGGAGGGAGAGGGGGAGCCGGGGAGCCACGGCGGCCATCTTGGATTACGTCACTTCCTGCGGTAAAAACACCTCAAAAGACCTCATTTTACACCAATATGTCCCTTTTTCGAGGGAAAATTGCCCTTTTTCGAGAGAAAAATTCCCTTTTCGAGAAAATATCCCCCTTTTTTCTGCTGTAGGTTATCCGGAGATGCAATATCCGCAGGGGGGGTCGCAAGATCCGCAGGGAGGGTTGCAATATCCGCAGGGAGGGGCGCCAGATCCGCAGGGAGGGTTGCAATATCCGCAGGGAGGGGCGCCAGATCCGCAGGGAGGGGCGCAAGATCCGCAGGGAGGGTCAATTATCCTCTTTTGCGGAGTGCTAGTTTAACCTGTAAATCCCTATACCTGTCATTTATTACATTTATTAGGGCTTAGATTTAAGGAGTCACGACGGCTTGAATTATGTCACTTCCGACGCCTATCTTGGTTTCGGTTTCGGTTTCAAAATGCTTTATTCAACTAGAAGAGAGTACAGAGGCCGTGGCCAATATTATACACAATAATAGGTAACAATAAATACTAATAACAAGGAAAAGAATATATCACTAACCAAGGCGACCAGCTAAACACAGCAATACTTGGATTTGACCTTGACCTTTGACCCCGACAGCCATTATGTTTTCTAAAACATTCTGCCATTCTGATTTTCGTCCGCCATCTTGAAAATCTTTATTTATTATCCGATTTTAATGAAAAAAAATAAAAAATAAATAAAAAAATTAAATATTCAAAATAAAATGTAATAATATATTCTTTAAGAAAAATTTAATTAAAAAACCCGCGTATCGAACACCCCACTCTCCTACATTACGAATACACAATCTAGCACCCCACTACTCTGTTACATTGACATCGCCATCGAACACCCCACTCATACCTGTTACAATTTTTCGTTACACCGCATTCTTTAAAATAAATTTATTATCAAAATAAAAATATATACCATCATTGTCTGCCGGAGGCAGCCATCTTATTTAGTGGAGACCGCCATCTTGATTTCATCTGCTGGATGTTATCATCAGGTGTAGGTTTCTAAAGTACGTTAGTGTATGTAAGGACGAGTTTCCATTCTCTACCAACATTATTATGACCCTTATAGAACAACCATTTTTTCTTAAAGTCTTATAATTTATAGGTTTTAACTAAAATATATGTTATCAATACTATCGTTGTGGATGCGATAGTTAAAGTAATGATAATTAAAAAAAAAACAATTATTACCCCATCTTAGAGGACCAGAAATTTTTCAGAGTCCTAACTCACAAGTAATATTATCTTCTCATGTTTGCGTACTCGTGTTTAAAAGCTGCATGGAAGCAGATATTTCTAATGTCTGCGTACAATTTCACTTTTATAAACAAGTTCATGTTTGCGTACTCATGTTTAAAAGCTGCATGGAAGCAGATATTTTAATGTCTGCGTTTAATTACATTTCACCATTCTCTAATTCATATATAAGTATCAGTGCCTCGAGGGATATAGGTCATAAAATAAAAATAATGAACTACATGTAGGAAATAATCTTTCTAATTTAATTAAAGTCATACCTATATATATCATTTCACAACACAACAAGAAATCTCAAGAGAAAACTATATACAAAAGCTAAGCATTTATTTTGTAGACTTTTTATTAAGCGAATAGAGTCTGTTTGTTTTCAGTTGCAGTCGATCCACACGCTTGAGGGTTCACCCACTATCCTTTCCCTGGTATTCTTCCTCTTCGCAACATATTTTTTCAATGTCATCATTAACAGACTCGTCTATATTGCTACCTAAGTAAATATCAGTATTCTTCGTCTTGAACGCCCTCTCGCAATTCTCATCCTGATATGGCTCAGGTTTACAATAAGTACATTAAGCCACAAATTATATTTCACAGAATTATCATTTTCCAATACTTCTTCAAGCTGATTTACTATATCCTTTTTGACATCGTCTAGAAAGGTACAAATGTTTTTTGGTACGAGGGATCTGTTCATGTAATAAAAGTCTTTGCACATTCCACTGAATCTTGATTTCGCCAGGAAGAATCCATTCACATTCGGCCTTAATGTACCGAAAACAGTTGTTGACTGTGTTTCACGCTGAGTCGATGTCGAAGCTTCTAGCAGCAGATCTGTATTACTGTTCGAGCCAGTGCGCGTACGAGTCTCAAGCTTAAATGCCGGACCAGAATACAGTACTTGCTGATCAATAGTAGGTAAACGAACCGTACCTTTACAGTTTTTTGTATGTCTTCTCAAATTATCAATACGAGTAAACCATGTGTAGCACTTATCACAGTTAAATACCAATCGTGATGGGTTTTTCACACATTTTCTCTTCTCATGCCGTTGTACACCTCGAGAGAATGCAAATGTATTTCCACAAAAGTTGCAAGGAAGCCTATTAGTTGCTTTCTTCGATGTATCATTATTCATTATTGCACCACCACAAAACTTCTGCGAATAAATTTGTTCTCGCTTGGTAGGAGGAACACTTTGTTTAGATATCTGCAAGTGCCTTTTTAATGTATAATTTCTAGGAAACTGCTTGAAGCATTTCGTACAGCTAAACTTCTCGCGTGACGGATTCCTTACACATTCAGCCCTTTCATGTCGCTTGACATTTTTTTCTAAGGTAAACTCCTTGCTGCAGGAACTACATTGGTAGCCTTTTGATAACACTAGAGGCATTTATTCGGAACCCATATTAACCACTGCTACTTTTGACAGGAGCTTACTTTTAGTTCATTCTAAAACAACTTTAAATAGCATTTTAAAATTAATTCATCAGTGGGAGTTCAGTACCCAATAAAACTAATACATGTCTCAAGTAGTTCCACTTCTTAAAATCAGAGTTCGCCACATGTTCGAATTATATAAAGTTTATTTTCATATCCCTCCAATCATATCCCACCATATCATACATGCACCTCTAACTTTATTCCATAATATACAATATCCCTTTTTAGCCTACTCTATATCACCAAATGCATCATATTTTATTCTATCATTGTCATCGCGCATAAAGTATATACAAACAAATCCTTCTTCCCTTATTGTATCAAGTATTTTCCATGTCTCGTAGGTGATAGATAAATTTTCAGAGTTTTGCGAAGCAAGTAGAATTCTTAACTTGTCAACCAATACGTTTGGATCTTTAAACGATTTGTAATCAATTCGTTACACTGCTCGCATCAGCCTTTATTCTATATTCTCCTGAGTATTTATTACTATCAATCTTCGCATAGTCATCATCATTATAACTATCATCGCCATCATATCATCATTATCATCAACACCAAAACCATGAACAGTATTATTTTCTATTTATTTTATCACAATGTATCCACCTCTTCGGTCTCATATCATCACATATTTCAGTCATAACAACTTTACTAGCTTCTATATTGTTCTCAAATTCATGACCATGTCTAGATAATGACTTGAGTATAGCATCATTTACACAACTACTTGAGATACCATTTGCCTGTTTCACAATGTTTCCTACATTTTGGCCTAAGATCTATAACACATTCTTCTGTCTTGTCCGGTTCTAGTACCTCAATATTGTTCTCAAGTTCATGTCTGTCTCGATAACTGTTCAAATACTTTTTTCATTTTCGCTAAATAGTTAATACCATTTTCAGGTTTAATATCTAGTCCTCCAGATGTGATCATACGAAACCCATCATTGATTTCTGTAGGAAGACCAACTTCTTCATTTTCATTTCTAGTCTGCGGTCCTGAAATGACTTAATTTTTCGACTTGTAATTTTTACATTGGTGGTATTTGAGTGATTTTTATGTTAGATTGAATTCAAAGTGTGGTGGGGGTAGCTGCAATATGCTAATGCGAGGATTAATTAGATGGTGTTGTGGGTTGGTTTGATAATTTATCGCTATGAATTATGGATTTAATGTGGGTTTGTAGGTATGAAGTTATTTAAACAAAATGTTTCGTGAGGACTAATGTTTTCGCTCAAGTTCCATGCTTAGTTTCACACATGTATGTGTATGTTCTGAATCCAAAAAAGTATCAGATTTCAATTTTTCTATTTCATTTAATAACTATAACATTTACCATGTCAAGTATTGTCATGTATAAGTTTAACTGTGTGTGTAGATAATGTCTGTGTGCTGAGGTGCTAAGGGACTGTTGGGTCCACGATGGCGTGAATTGCTTGAGACTGTTGTGGATAGCTCAGGCTCTCAGACATTATTGAGAGATGAGTCATGATTGTGAAAGTACCTCGTGACCCCATCTCTAATTGTCAAAGCCAATAGTGGCTGTACTTGGTCCAAGCTATAGAGGTTAATCATACTTGTTGCATGGTTGCTACATGTTTTTACGCCATACCCCTTCACACATCACAGACCTACCAAAACTCAGGAGTTGTTATGAAAACCTGCACATGAGCTACGTTTTGTGCTAAAATTGTAACCATTTTTGGTTTGGTTGCTTTCAAGCAAGGGGCTTCTTTGTTATATTGAGGGGTAGTATGATTAGTTGTAGTTTGTGGGTTAAATTTTTGGATTTCGTGCAAATGAGTGTATTTGAGGCTGTGTATTCATTTTTTTTTTCCTTTTGTAGATAGCTATCTATATGATCTTTTAAATAATTTTGTTAGCTATAATAACTTTGAACATTTTTTCTGCTAGCTTCTTCTGTGTACTTAAACTTTTGTGTGAAAATGTAGCTGTGCGGGCTTTTGAATATTTTTCAGTTTAATGCTTCTCTGTACTGAAACATTTGTGTGGAGAGGGGGGTTATGTGGACTTTGAATATTTTTGAGCTAAATGCTTCTGCGTACTTAATCTTTTGTGTGAAAATGTAATTATGTAGGGCTTTGAATATTTTTTAGATTAATGCTTCTCTGTACTTGAACATTTGTGTGGAGAGGGTGTTGTGTGGACTTTGAATATTTTTCAGCTAAATGCGTCTCTGTACTTAAAAATTTGCTTAAGTTACCAGTTACCAGGACTTTGAATATTTTTTGACTACTTCTGTGTAACTTCAGTTACAGTACTTTAACATTTTAGTGATTTTTTGATTATTTTCGGGCAAGGTAGTGCTAACTTAAGGGTTGATTTATTGAAGCTGTAGTTTGTAGGTTTGAAGTTATGTATGCAAACATTTTCATGTAATGGCTAGCTACATTGTTTTCTTAAGACTTCTGTTATAGTTCTCCGTACGTCGGACTTCCTTCGCGTGTTCCGTGCATTGAGCACAGACTACCGATTGTTGTGATGACATCAACCATGCAGAAATGGCATTTCTGCTCTGCTACTATACGGCAGCTAATAACTGCTACCGCTATGAACGTCAGTGTGCTGACAACCATAAGCATGACCTCAAGCAGTGTCATCTGTGTGGAAAGATGGTTGTTCGCAGTGATAAATTGCGGTAATATCTTACAACATGCACTGGTGCTGTCCTCACGACTTCAGTCAACCTGGTGTAGCTTCTTCTTTAAAACCTTCGAAAACTCTAGCCGTGTCACACAACATGAGAAGACGGTTTGCGGTCTCAACCCTAGCCATAAAATGTATTCGTGTGGGAACTATGCTAAAGTGTTCGCCAGGGCTGGTAAGTTGAAAGCACATACCAAAGTGTGTAAGGGTCCTGATACACTATCAACTAAGAAGCAGAGAATGGCCACGCTTAAGCCTGTAGTCATACCTAAGCCAAGCACCAGCTGAACATAGCTGGTGACTGAGGCGGGTTTTGCCCAACATCCACGACCTCATCATTGCAGAAGTGGGAATCTGGGGTAACTTGAAGACTTGCGTGGTAGAAAATAGCCCGAGTTCTGTCAAAGACATAAGCGTCTGCCTCCATTCGGCCGGAGCTGACCTAATAAGCCAACTCGTGGAGAAAATTGAGGAGAATGGTAAGCTCAAGTATAATGTAGTGCTAGAGTGTGACTATGAAAAGCTTGTCGATTTGAGTGAAGGCAAGAGGGCCTTCAAAACCACGAATGTTCCACTCTTTGCAGTTCGTGAATTGGAGGATGTCATTACTGAATACATCTTTAAGATATGTACGGAGGAGGAAGACTAATTATGAAAGGGGTCCGGGTGGACATTGCCTGTCGTTATGAGACTAGCACTGGGAATAAATAAGCTTGTTACCCTTTGTGCCAGCTCCAACATTGAACTACCTACATCACAGATAAATTTTTAGTGATCAATCCAGAAAAACTTAGAAGATAATAAGTGTTTTAAGTGAGCTATCCTGGTAATATGAGGGCGAGCATCCTGAGCAAGTCAATATGCGCTGGTATGGCTTGGAGGTGAAGTTAAAGTTCACAAACATCAAGAAAGAATCCTAGTGTCTCATACAACATATACAGCATCGGCGATAGCCAAAACATTGTTCAGCACGAACCACTCCAGGATAAAAAAAAGAACATCGTTTCGATCTTCTGCTCTTGACTAATCGAAATTTTTCCCATTTTACATTCATAAATCATTTTTAAATCTCGATACGTTCCCAAATCACTACACAGATACAATGAATTTATGTGTGTCAAAAATGCTTCGGGTATTAAGAAGCCTTTTGCTGGACTCTTATGGAACCGGCAGGGGAAGCGCCTACCTTTATAAAAAAAAGGCCTCTCGAAAGTCTACATAAGTTTGATAGACGATTAGATAGTCGCTATAGGTAAAATCAACTTCGATAATCATATAGTGATATGCTTAAGAGTATAAAAAATTATATTTTTAATGTAGTGTACTTGGGGTACATTGAAAGATATTTGCTTGGTTTGCGAATTATTCATTTCAAATCAGAACTCGAATAAAAAAATAAGCATTACTTGTCTAATAACTATGATATGTACAGCTGAGAAACACTATCATGCACGATGATTCCCCTTCCCTGCGAGGTCTAGCGAATCCATACTTATCTTGTGATCATGAAAGAGCATCCAGTATTCTTGCATAAATGTAAAAACAACATATTTTTACTTCAACTTAGTATGTGGTGACATCTATTGGTAAGAAGCGGAACTGCTTGGACAGTGAATTTTCAAAATGATATAATTAACATTCGCCAATGAAATATTTAATAATGTGGATATAAAAGCTAAAATAATCATTGACAAATTACGAATGTGAGTGTGAATGATCTTGGATGATAATTTTGTATTTTAATTATTAAAGAAACTAATGATTGGAAAAAAAACAGTCAGCAAGCTTCCAAAAGTATCAGTTTTTTTATTTTGGCTACAAGCGTGTTGGTACTGCAACATTCTGTTCACTAAAACCAAATGCTCATCGGCATGGGAAAGGAAATAGTGTAATGAATCCTTTGCAGAAAATGCCAAATTCTGAAAAGTGTTGGCATCATTTTAAAAGAAACGATAATTTAGCAAACCTCCTCAAGACTTGTGAAGGTACACTTCTTTCGTCTGCTGAGAAAAAGTCAGTGGTTGCAGTGAATCGATGTTAAATTGGTAAAAAACATTGTTACACTTGGACGCTAGCAGCGTCTGCAATGAAGGATAATGATGTTCCAGCATTAAAGAAATGTAAATGAAACATCGCCCTACAGGAAAAAAGGGGGGTTCCGAGATTTTTGAGATGAAAATGAAGAAGTTGGTCTTCCTACAGAAATCAATGATGGGTTTCGTATGATCACATCTGGAGGACTAGATATTAAACCTGAAAATGGTATTAACTATTTAGCGAAAATGAAAAAAGTATTTGAACAGTTATCGAGACAGACATGAACTTGAGAACAATATTGAGGTACTAGAACCGGACAAGACAGAAGAATGTGTTATAGATCTTAGGCCAAAATGTAGGAAACATTGTGAAACAGGCAAATGGTATCTCAAGTAGTTGTGTAAATGATGCTATACTCAAGTCATTATCTAGACATGGTCATGAATTTGAGAACAATATAGAAGCTAGTAAAGTTGTTATGACTGAAATATGTGATGATATGAGACCGAAGAGGTGGATACATTGTGATAAAATAAATAGAAAATAATACTGTTCATGGTTTTGGTGTTGATGATAATGATGATATGATGGCGATGATAGTTATAATGATGATGACTATGCGAAGATTGATAGTAATAAATACTCAGGAGAATATAGAATAAAGGCTGATGCGAGCAGTGTAACGAATTGATTACAAATCGTTTAAAGATCCAAACGTATTGGTTGACAAGTTAAGAATTCTACTTGCTTCGCAAAACTCTGAAAATTTATCTATCACCTACGAGACATGGAAAATACTTGATACAATAAGGGAAGAAGGATTTGTTTGTATATACTTTATGCGCGATGACAATGATAGAATAAAATATGATGCATTTGGTGATATAGAGTAGGCTAAAAAGGGATATTGTATATTATGGAATAAAGTTAGAGGTGCATGTATGATATGGTGGGATATGATTGGAGGGATATGAAAATAAACTTTATATAATTCGAACATGTGGCGAACTCTGATTTTAAGAAGTGGAACTACTTGAGACATGTATTAGTTTTATTGGGTACTGAACTCCCACTGATGAATTAATTTTAAAATGCTATTTAAAGTTGTTTTAGAATGAACTAAAAGTAAGCTCCTGTCAAAAGTAGCAGTGGTTAATATGGGTTCCGAATAAATGCCTCTAGTGTTATCAAAAGGCTACCAATGTAGTTACTGCAGCAAGGAGTTTACCTTAGAAAAAAATGTCAAGCGACATGAAAGGGCTGAATGTGTAAGGAATCCGTCACGCGAGAAGTTTAGCTGTACGAAATGCTTCAAGCAGTTTTCTAGAAATTATACATTAAAAAGGCACTTGCAGATATCTAAACAAAGTGTTCCTCCTACCAAGCGAGAACAAATTTATTCGCAGAAGTTTTGTGGTGGTGCAATAATGAATAATGATACATCGAAGAAAGCAACTAATAGGCTTCCTTGCAACTTTTGTGGAAATACATTTGCATTCTCTCGAGGTGTACAACGGCATGAGAAGAGAAAATGTGTAAAAAACCCATCACAATTGGTATTTAACTGTGATAAGTGCTATACATGGTTTACTCGTATTGATAATTTGAGAAGACATATAAAAAACTATAAAGGTACGGTTCGTTTACCTACTATTGATCAGCAAGTACTGTATTCTGGTCCGGCATTTAAGCTTGAGACTCGTACGCGCACTGGCTCGAACAGTAATACAGATCTGCTGCTAGAAGCTTCGACATCGACTCAGCGTGAAACACAGTCAACAAATGTGAATGGATTCTTCCTGGCGAAATCAGGATTCAGTGGAATGTGCAAAGACTTTTATTACATGAACAGATCCCTCGTACCAAAAAACATTTGTACCTTTCTAGACGATGTCAAAATGGATATAGTAAATCAGCTTGAAGAAGTATTGGAAAATGATAATTCTGTGAAATATAATTTGTGGCTTAATGTACTTATTGTAAACCTGAGCCATATCAGGATGAGAATTGCGAGAGGGCGTTCAAGACGAAGAATACTGATATTTACTTAGGTAGCAATATAGACGAGTCTGTTAATGATGACATTGAAAAAATATGTTGCGAAGAGGAAGAATACCAGGGAGAGGATAGTGGGTGGACCCTCAAGCGTGTGGATCGACTGCAACTGAGAAGAAACAGACTCTATTCGCTTAATGAAAAGTCTACAAAATAAATGCTTAGCTTTTGTATATAGTTTTCTCTTGAGATTTCTTGTTTTGTTGTGAAATGATATATATAGGTATGACTTTAATTAAATTAGAAAGATTATTTCCTACATGTAGTTCATTATTTTTATTTTATGACCTATATCCCTCGAGGCACTGATACTTATATATGAATTAGAGAATGGTGAAATGTAATTAAACGCAGACATTAAAATATCTGCTTCCATGCAGCTTTTAAACACGAGTACGCAAACATGAACTTGTTTATAAAAGTGAAATTGTATGCAGACATTAGAAATATCTGCTTCCATGCAGCTTTTAAACACGAGTACGCAAACATGAGAAGATAATATTACTTGTGAGTTAGGACTCTGAAAAATTTCTGGTCTGCTAAGATGGGGTAATAAATGTTTTTTTAATTATCATTACTTTAACCATCGCATTCACAACGATAGTATTGATAACATATATTTTAGTTAAAACCTATAAATTATAAGACTTTAAGAAAAAATGGTTGTTCTATAAGGGTCATAATAATGTTGGTAGAGAATGGAAACTCGTCCTTACATACACTTACGTACTTTAGAAACCTACACCTGATGATAACATCCAGCAGATGAAATCAAGATGGCGGTCTCCACTAAATAAGATGGCTGCCTCCGGCAGACAATGATAATAAATTTATTTTAAAGAATGCGGTGTAACGAAAAATTGTAACAGGGATGAGTGGGGTGTTCGATGACGATGTCATTGTAACAGAGGAGTGGGGTGCTAGATTGTGTATTCGTTATGTAGGAGAGTGGGGTGTTCGATGTGCGGGTTTTTTGAATTAAATTTTTCTTAAAGAATATATTATTACATTTTATTTTGAATATTAAATTTTATTATTTATTTTTTATTTTTTTCATTAAAATCGGATAATAAATAAAGATTTTCAAGATGGCGGACGAAAATCAGAATGGCAGAATGTTCTAGAAAACATAATGGCTGTCGGGGTCAAAGGTCAAGTTCAAATCCAAGATAGGCGTCGGAAGTGACATAATCCAAGATGGCCGTCGTGACTCCCTAAATCTAAGCCCTAATAAATGTAATAAATGACAGGTATAGGGATTTACAGGTTAAACTAGCACTCCGCAAAAGAGGATAATTGACCCTCCCTGCGGATCTTGCGCCCCTCCCTGCGAATCTGGCGCCCCTCCCTGCGGATATTGCAACCCTCCCTGCGGATATTGCGACCCCCCCCCCCCCTGCGGATCTTGCATCTCCGGATATCCTACAGCAGATATAAGGGGGATATTTTCTCGAAAAGGGAATTTTAATCTCGGAAAAGGGAAATTATCCCTCGAAAAAGGGACATTTTGGTGTAAAATGAGGTCTTTTGAGGTGTTTTTATCGCAGGAAGTGACGTAATCCAAGATGGCCGCCGCGGCTCCCCGGCTCCCCCTCTCCCTCCCCTCTACCAGGACCTACTATACTTACCTACTGATACATATGTGGATAATATACCTATCACGCTCCTTTGCGCGGACAATAAAATCATATCATTTGCATTCTCTTAAAGACTAAGACAAGTACTGTCCGAAATACCGAATAATGTTGTGCGGTTCCGAATATATCTATTATACAGAGGATTACAGTACTATGTGACATACATTTACTTGCCAAATCTACGCCTGGACCAGTAGCGTACTTCAACATTGAGCTCGATAAGGCATTTTACAATGTTCTTTCGGGTTTTCTTAACAGACTCCTGACACACGTAGGATTTCCTCAACCTGCGGTTATTATATTCAACATGCTGCGAACTAATGCAAAGACGCAGATATCTCTGAAAGAAATACTGTGTGGAGAATTTTATATCGCGTCATTTGTGTGCCAAGGATGCGCTTTGTCCATGGCACGTTTTGTACTATATATAGAACCACTGGTCAGAATATTCCACACGTCGTTAACAGGAATACGCATTGCAGACCATCAGATTACCTGCATTGTGTATGCCGATGAAATCACTTGTGTAACATGGCGAGATGAAGTAGTATCCATTACAGAAATCATTCTGTCCTGTTTTAGCCGTGCCTTTTCAGCCCAAACCAACCCAGTAAAACTAAGATATTAGACATAAATATGGCACTTAACACACTGTGTCAGGTGAGACTCTACAATAAAACGGAATCACTCCGAACATTAGAGATCATATTCATGCAAAGTACAAGACAGATGGACAGGTTTAACTCGGACTCTGTGGTGAACAATGAAAGTGTAAGTCTTGTAGCAGCACGACTTCGAAATTTAAACATTGTACAGTGAGAGTATATTATTAATATATACATGATCTCTAAACTATGGTATGTAGCAAGCTGTACGAATTAATAGTGGAAAATAGCCACAATTACGACAATACATAGGTTGGTTCCTCTGGCATGGATTTCTCTTCCGGGCCAGTCGAGACCAGATAACACAGAAACCTGAGCATGGTGAATTAGTGCTGCTTGACCATAAACATCAAGCCAAAGCCCTGTCGGAAATTTAAAAAAAACTATTGTTTAACGATTACTGACCAACAATGGAGACATTGCAACATGACATCATGCAGTGTGGACAAACAAGAGAATTCTTCCGCAGAAATATGTAATAGTGGTACAAGACTTTCGTCGAACAGTCAGTGAATTTACCGACGGGGAGTGTGCTTATACCCAGCTGTTATATAACAAATATTTCCAAACAGTCAACGTTACTCCAAGATTACAAATCAAAAGGAAATATTTCAATTAGACATGTTTATGGAAGAATATAGACGACGTCAATTTGTCGACATATCACCGAGCGCCTGCATATGCGTTCATCAACGATCTTACTCCTTCAGGAATGAGAAGACATCAAATTTCCTTGGACATGATAACAGCTTTAAAATCAGTGGACGTTGTGATACGGCACTTCACCGATTCACAAACTGTGTATATTCCGAACCCTTTTGAGATTAGTGAAGAAGACGTGTTGCAAGACAACTCGCTGTCCCGATCCATAAAATTAACGTAGAGAAAACATGTTTTCTTGACTTTTCAGTGTTTACCACCGTAAAACGGCGAGGTTTGGTCTGACTGTAAATAAATCTCAATGATTTTACCTTGCACACCCAAACAACTTATTTAGTATGTGACATTATAACAAATCTTCGTAGGGCACTATGGACTATAGAAAGAGAAAAAAATAATTCAACTAGAGTTTAGTCCTTAACTCATTTACTTTTGATATGTTAATACAATAATATAATGATAATGGCCTTGTGAATGTAAAATGTGAAAAGTTTGGGTATGTGCACTTGAGCCTCTGCCCACATAGGTATGTACCAACGTAAATGTACCATTTGTTAACTGTTTGGAACTATTTGTCAATAAAACAAAATTTAAAAAATGGTCAAAGCACTAAGTTCGAATCCGCCTGCATCCAAAATAGTTTTACTTATTTAAATATAGTTTAAGGAACCACCATTAGTACTAATATAAAACGATTTTTACAATAGAAGTAGCCTATACCGAGAAAAACTTATCATCATAACTATCTACGACGATAATGCGCCTCGCAGGTGACATTAGCACAACTGCGAACCACTCTGCATAATTGTGAATAAAAAAAGACTAAGATTGTTGACGAGGTCCCAATCATAAACATCAGGTGACGAAAACGTCCAAAAATGGCCGATTTCTCACGATTGGTAAGCCACAACTGAATAAGCCACCAAATCATATTCCATGTGCCAGAAAATACTTTTATATACCTACTACTGTTGCCTTAAGTAAAAATATTATTTCCACCCCTGGGATTAGTAGACAATCACTAATCTATAAACCACTGAAGTCAGCAAAAAATATATACTACCTTTTTATTTGTAAATAAGCTGTCAAGCAGTAATAAACAAAATTATTTTCTCTTCGTAATGTGAATTTAGTTTTGTGTGAATACGTTGGTTTGCACGTAACGCAACCCTTTTGTAAAAAAAAATGTCGGATTAACTACACAGATAAATAAGTAGAAAATCTTTTTTCATTAATTTAACATGATTTGTATATAAATTAATTTCACCGTTTAAATATATATATAATTATTTGCGCAACATCCAAGAAAAGGGTTTGGTTGTAACAGGTTAATACATTAAATTTTTAATGTTTTTAATACTATTCAAATTCTTAAAAATTGTAATTAAAATAATAATTCCAAAATATTTTCATGAACGTGAAAATTGTATTCAAGATTATTAGCCTACATACGTTGTTAAGAATGTAGCTTATTTTTCCTATTTTATGAATTATCTAAACATAACATTTTAACTAAGGACGAATATAATTGAATTATTTCTAAAATTTCTAAAATCACATAGTATTATTTTTTGCACTGTTCTTTTAGTACTATAAGGAGCTAGAGCTACTTAATTTAATACATATACGCCTGTGTTTTATAAATATTTTGGAAACTTAAGTTTTCTTGTTTAATTCAATATTGTTTATTTTTGTATTTAAAAATATAAATACAATCATGTATCGTATTGCATGCCAATTATAATATATGATAAATAAAATAAAATTGCCAGCAACGGTTTGTAAATAAATATACTCATAAACATTAGTATTGTATTACAATGTTATGTAAACATGATGTATGCCTGCTAGGCTGAAAAAAATGTCAAACACTCTTTTTGCGCTTTATAATGTTTGCAGGTTACCAATGGGGAGTGCATATTTCCCGTGCATAAAAATATGTATTAATTATTCTTAATATAAAAGTTTGGTAATGAGGATTTCAGTTGATTTTAAAACTAATTAATAAAATTATTATTAAATTATTTTTCTGACAAACTTTCATAAGTATTTAAAAAAATGAATGAAGAGGCGTGGAATGTTTTTCCTTTACCCCATAAACAAAGATGATTTCAAATTTGCCAAAGCAAAGTTTAGACGAGCGGGTAATCTGAAACCTCACTCCTGTTTTAAATTATACCCCTTCCCTTTCCCCTTTCCTAGCATTTCCAAACCACTCTCCTAGACGCTATAAGCGCAGATCCCACGTTCCGCTGTGGATGAAAAATATGACGCGATAACTTATCAGCACCGTGGTATCTGCAGTTTCCTGGAGAAAAAAATATATATAACTGGAAGGATTTTTTTTTTTAGGATGGGAGCTCAACGGAGACGCGGTTGGGAACGAGTTTAATCAATCATGGACAAATCATATAGCTCGGTCTCTCTCCACATACCAAGCGCACGCGCTCCGTGTTTGCGTAAGCTTCCGCCATTTTATCCCCCCCCCCCCGGGCCAAAGCATCGCCATACCCCCTTTTCCAATCCATCCACGTTCGAAGTCATCCATCACGTTGCGTGGCTATAACCGTCGGTATTATCGTCCACTTTCCTGGCGGCTCGTGTCTACCCCCCTGTCATACGGCCACGTCACTTCCGGAAGAGGCCCTTCCGACCTTCCGGGCTACACTCCTGCCCCAACAAATTCGCAACGGCGTAAATAAAAAATATATATATTACGAGGAAAATGAAGGACTAAATATCGATTGCGTAACGTTCCCATAAATTCTTTCCAGAAGAACAAAATTGTCTTTGAATATTTTTTTTTTATTTTTAGTTCTTAACTAAGTAATATATTCGACTTTTTCATTGTTCTTGAATTAATAATAATAGATTCGACGTTTCACTAGTTAGACTTAAGAGCGCGTGGGAGATAATATTTTCTCGCGCGCGGTCAGTTGAAGTGGTTCATTTTTTCCTCGTAGGATAGCGCTTCGTTCGGCCACGAGCGAATGAAACGTATTCAAATGGAGATCCCGCGAACTAGTAGGAAAACGGAATGCCACCGCAGGAAGGGGGGGGGGGGGGAAGTGAGATACAAAGACGAATGAAGGACGGCTGATAGGGGTGGGATGAGTCAGCTGTAGCAGCCAACAGCCAAGGCAACAGCTTTGTGATGTGCTGAGAAGCACAAGACGACACTGGACTATCACGCCCGTTTCATACATAACCAGACAGAGCGGATAGAACATTTTTTTTTTCGTTTAAAGGAACGCCGTTTTTATGCTTAACTTTTTCGGCATCCGTGGATGTTACTGTGTGATACAACACCACTTCGTTTAAATAAAAACCGTACAACAGTTCTGGTACATCAAATATTACAAAGTAAATTTATCACTCATGTTTATTTTACATTTTACTGCAAGCGAAACAAAAAAAAAGAACTTTAGATACAAGGTTACACTACATACCTAATAGTTTAGTATTGTCATCTGCCTGACAGCTTCAGAACGAAACTTCTTATTTATTCCTTTTTAATACACTTGAAGTTTCTGACTCGTGTTTTGTAAAAAAATGTACCGTTGATTTGTAGAGAATAAAACACAACATAATTTGTTAATAGTTTGAGAAGATAACAGCATATTAAACTCTGAAAAATCGCCGATCTCGGCACTTTCCGCATTACAATATATCGGATTGACCTCAACTTTTTCTGCTCTTATCGCGCGAGGTTGCGTTAATACCAATGGCGCGTCCTGATAGGCTGGAACAGTTTTCCGCTCTGTCTGGTCAGCGTTGTCGGGCTGACCCGAATTACTAGGCACTGGCTCAGGCAACAGAAGCTGAACTACTCCAGGAAATATTATTCTAATCAGTTTGCTAGTGTACTATTTTCTACATCAACATTTGCTAATTGTTTCTCCAAATTTAATTTTGAAGTTAAAAAAAAACATGAAGTCCGTGTAGTATACGTTTTTGATTGAAAAATCAAACAAGAATTTGACTTTTTTTCCCCCCGCAATGGACCTAGATACAAGTTTCTATATTTTCTCTAAATCCAAATGTCCATACTTTAATTTTAACTTTAATTGAACTTTTATAAATGTATGTTGTGTATAATTAAGAATACCTTTGTTTATCGATCAACATAATATTTGCTCCGTAACCAATTAAGTGAACTTAAAAGTGAATGTTACTGGCATTACAGTATATTACACATAAGTTATTATTATTGCAATCACAACTGGTAATCATAATTTAAACAGAACTGCTATAATATATTTCATTGTCCGAATTTTGACGTTTAGCTTGTGAGGAAGGTCTCTTTAAACAGGATTGCAAAGATCTTATTTTACCAGAAAACTATTGGCCTGCCAGAAAATTTCTAAAAAAGTGAACGTAAAAATTCTAACAACATGGACTTCATCTCAATGGAAGTTATATCGGTTTTTCGAAATTGAATGACAGTTCACTATATAATTATTGTGTTATGTTGAAATTGAGCCAACTTCTCGCTTCAGAAAGAAAACTTATTACTCTTCTCATATAACGTAGTAACGTAGAACATGGTCGTGGTAAATACTCACCTATGTATATACTACCTCTGAAGGTTCAATTACTGAACTCGCATTCGCGTTGGCCTTAGTTTCAATCTTTTTCCAGCGAGTATTGTTATATTTTAAGTAGTGTATCTATATTGCGGCAAATTTAGACTAAATTATATGTGTCGTTAAGAGCCATGACCGTCTATGGCGGAAGGCCGCGGCCTAAGGTGTGGGAGGGCTTGCGGCCTGTCGCTCAGTGGCTATTCAGTAATTGAAGCTACCGTTAATCTAAATATGATACAGAGACTTTAACGGCTAATGAGCGACAGCCATTAACCCTAGCACACAGTGGCCTTCCAATAAAGATGCCCACGAAAGAGCCCATCGAAAATTAATATTGAAACATGTAATTAATTTGAGTGAAAAATTATGTATTACTTTAGGTTTATTTTCGTTCATGTTACGTAGCGTTTTCTTTCCATAGGCTAGTCATAGGTTCAGCAACTTAACCAAAGTAAGTTTACTCTTGGTTATTGAGCACAATATATATATTTAATACATATATATAGAATACATATAAAGTTGACATATATACACGAGTATTTAAAACATACGTACAAACTTCGGCAGGCTGTTTCTGGAAAGAATACAAGATGAAAGCCTAATAACCACTTTACTCATAAATCGAGTTACGAACCTCTTAAAATGGAATTTTCCACCTCTTGAAATTAACACCATCAGTAAGTAAACTGTGGCATATTATTTTTTAGGAAGGAAACTTTACACCTTGCAAACGTGCTTTGTAATGCCTGCCCTGGTTTTTTTTTTATTTTTTATTAGTTTTTCAGGTGATAAAATTTGCTAAAACGGAAATGCCGTTATATTCATTGAAGGATGTTCATTACAACCCACGTATCTCGTGGTGAACAATTTGCGTTCTACAAAATCATCAGAAGCAGTGCAAGTTATTCAAGAATAGGAAAATTTTATTTTTGGGGGTTCAAAACTCCGAATCTATTCTGAGAAAAGTATGGTACACAGGTTTTCGTTTTGTATTTTCGCCAGGAATATTCTGCCAGAATTTGTCAGTATGTTTTAGATACACTTTGTATATAGAATGCATTAGAAAGTTTACACACACACACACATATATATATATATATAAATAGAATACAGGAAAAAAATTTGCTGTCTGTAAAGTCGGTTTACGGACGATAGTTAAACGTGATAACGTCATAACAAAACATTGATGAAATGATTGCATACTTTTATGAATAAAATTGAATCATTTTTATTGAATTATCACTATTTTGTATGGATACAAAGGAGTGAAATGAAATCTACAATATAATTGATAAATTTACTTTTATTTGCAGTTATTAATTCAATTATGTATGTTTATTACTTCAACGAAGAGATTATTTTAACTATAACTTTTATACATGTTTGCTATTTAACTTATTCCAATCTGTGTTATTCTGTTAAGGATATGACAATGATAGGAAAAGTAGGAAACGAATGGGAGTGTTTCAAGGATGATGTGAAGGAAAATGGCTTACCCAACACCAAGATGCAGTAAAAAATAATATATTTAGCGCCACGGACTCTGCAGCAATGCTAGGAGGAACGGGTTAGCAAAGAGAAATGAAAATGTTACATTGAAATGCATGATAACAGAACTACGCCACGGACTCGGTCGCAATGCTAGGAGGTTCAGGTTAGCAAAGAGAAATATAAAATGAGCGTAACGGGACAATGTGCATAACAAGACACTTTTTCGTGCGTGCAGCCGGCGTTCATCGATTTATTAGACGTGGTCACGTCAAAAATTTTACACATATAATATATAGAATACATTACTAACTTAAAAAAATGTATATAGAATACTTCAGAAAGTTGACATTCCGTCTTCGGCCCTTGCAAGAATCGAAGTTTTACAATTCGCATCCACAAAATAATAATTAATGTGTGCAGAAAAGATAAAAGATTATGGAGTATATATTAAGTTAACTATATGAAATGAATTTACAGTAGGATAGGTCTTACAGTAAAGCACACAAAAACATATTTACTATGTACTTCTTGCATCAGAAAATAGCTTGGGCGAAACCTTGTACTCATTCAAACCTTCTTTTGAAAGTTAGCCTATCTTGTGTACATGCATCGTAGTTAGAACAAAATTTGGTTTAATTTATACAGTTAAAAATAGTAAGGAACATATTAACATATCATTGTAATTTAGGTAACTATTCTATATGTAAATTAATCATGAACATACCTTACAAAATGGCGGGTTTTAAAGCATGCTTACTTATAATAGGCCTACTTATACATTTTTATATTGAACCCTACAATACCGCACATAACATATATTTTGGGTTAAAGTTACAAGAACATTGAGATACTTAATTACTAACAATATGTAGGCTACACTGATACAAATATGATTGCTACAATGAATATTTCAAACAACATAAAAGAAAACATATGTTGTTTGAGTTAATATGCACACAACTGGCACTTGTCAAAGCTCAACTAACCAAAAAATGTTTTCATTAATCGTACGCATCTAGGTACATAAATACATAACGAAGTAGCCGTTTTATTACATTATTCTACTATAACTGGGAAGTTACTCCACCTGTCTCCACTTGCGTTCAAACATGCTAAATGTTACTAAGATTACTTTCTTGTGTAACTAGAGAATTTGAATTGAAATAAAATAATGTTGTAGATAAATTCAAACCTATAATGTTGGTTTTTAAATAGATGAAATGAAATTATACAGATGCTTTGAATAATAATAGACTATTAGCTTCATTTTGAATACAAATAGTGAACGAACGGTGCGCGATTGTTAAAGTCGCTAGTAGTATTGGCGCCTATGTTCTGAAACATTGTTGGATAGTGTTATAAAGAGAAGTATTAGTAACGGCTGTTCTTAAATTTCATTAAAGATCTTCGGGATATCGAATTGCTTCGAAGCTGTAGGTTCCAACAAGTCTTTGAGCGATAAAATACATAAACTTGCAAGTTATTTTCCACCAATAAGTATTTTAAATTTACTATATAAAGTACGTCAAAATTTATTTTGAAATGAAGCATAATCTTAGTAGAAAACCACATATGATCCCACAAATTAACGATTAATTGTTAAAAAAGCTGGAATAGTACTTTAGTAGTCATTGCAATTTGTTTTCTATTTATCTGTTCATGCGTATTTATGAAATTTTTAGACGCGTGAGATTTTTTACAATGTTATCCAGTATCAGTCGCGGTGAAAATTACGATTATTATAATGTACTCGCACAAAACAGAACAAGGGTACAAAAAGGCTGTACCACCAAAAGTAGTACACATTAAATAATTGAAGCTATAGCATCTCGTAAGATTCGTTTACCGTGCCCAAAAGTTTGAAATACTCCTCACTTACAAATAAGTGTAACTATGTTACACTGCGTAATTGATACAAAAATTTCGGGACCAATAACATTTTACGATGTAATTATGATAGTCTATTAAACTGTACTCCTCCCCTGTGTATCCGGCATCCAGTTATCCGGAACTACAGTTATGAGGAAAAAATCTGCTGGCCCGTACAACCTCACAACACGATGCCCTCCTCCCTTTCCCTTTTCCCCTCTGTCAAACCCATAACACCCATTCACTTGCCTTTTATGGTAGACGCGGTATTTTCTTACAGCACTACACCTTATCTTTCAGGTCGCCGTCGACCTCGGCCAGCAGCTAGTGCTAGATAGTGAACTGGCAATGCAGTTGTGGCGTATATATTTTGGACGTTTAGTATTTGTTTATACTGTGTTATGTGATGTCAGCAACAATTAACATTAATGTTTGTCCAGATGTAGCAATCCCAAATATGTAATGACCAAAAAGAGTCCTGGATAAAGGTTTTAAATTCTTTAAACCAATGTTTTTAATAGATGCGATATATAATTGCTATGCTACGCTTATTTGATAAGTGTCCATTAACGTGTGACATTTGAAGATTAGTATTGCATAAGGCTGTACGAACGTTCGAAATTTCGAACTCGAACCGAACTTTAAAATAGTTCGCTTCAAGTTCGTGTCAACAAATTTGGGTTCAAGTTAGTTTTTTGTGACAACACTAGAACTTGTTAGCTTCCACATATTAATAATACTAGAACCACGATTTTATGTATGCTCACGGCAAGGGCGCCCATATGGCAGTTTGTAAGGGGGGGCAGACTATAAAATAGTTTGTAAGGGGAGGGGGCAGACCCTCAAAAATTGACAAAAAGTGTCAAAAATTGCAATTTGAATAAAATCCTCAAAAACCCATACAATTTTTCCTCTTCCTGAAAGCTGGGGGAGGGGCCCACGGCCCTACCCTGCCCATGGGTATGGGCACCCTTGGCTCACGGTTCCAAGGATGGCATTCGTAAAATTGCTGCCTTTGTAAAATCGGGGCTGGCCCATTTGCCCCCCCCCCCCCCCCTTTTCAAACCATTTTATTTCTTTAACTTTTCGAAATAAATATATTTGGTATTACTTGTGTGTATTTTGTCGTTATAAACATATCATTAATATTAACGACTATTACTGCAACGAGGGGGGAACGTGGAATGCGCACTGGCCCGCCCCGCCAGCCCGGTGCCGCCCGCCCTCTCTCGCGCTATCTTCCCCTGCTGCGGCAGGTCTCGGATGCTACAGTTTCTGCGCTGCTGTTATGTTATTTGAAATATTCAGATACATGCAAAGTGTTATACAATCGGTTTAAAGATTTTGGAATCAAAAACAAACTAATATCATCAATTGAAAAATTAGTTACCTAACTTTTATTTTTCCGTTTTGCAGAAAGAAGCAGGTTTCCTTTGTCACTGTTCTTTTTAAAACGCGTCTTATTGCCACCAATTGCAGCATTTCCCACCTATTTCAATTTAAAAACGTGGCTTCGTGGTAGCGCGATACAACAAAACAAGAAGTGACGACCTCCAACTTGTGCGACATCTGTTATGTGTTACTGCAATGAACCTCTGCGTGCGGAGTGCCCGACATCTGTGTGTGGACACGTGAACTACGATGTGTAAAATTCGTTCTTCGTCTACCGATTACAAAGGTTACGGCGGAACAGATTTTTCAGCTGGTATTGCTTCTAAATGCATTCTGCTGTTTTTAACTCATGCACACATATGTGTTGTGAAATATTATTATTTTGTTTCCCATTTCCAATCAAAATACTAGCATTCGTCTACTAAACTTCGCCGTTTTTAGGAATAAATAGTTAATAAAATAAGACGCTTACCGAAATTTCGAGTAATAAAATTTTTAAGATCCATCCTTACTCTGTAAATAATATTTTACCAAAATCCAATTTATGTCATTGTATTTACAGAATCTGCTCCGCCGCAAACGTCGATTTTGCTGCTCGGAACCACATGTATCGCGCACTCTTAATGCTCTATTCGACATTTTCCTATTTCTCGACTTAATACGCTAAGGCCACGGTTACAAGGCAATATTGAAACTACTACTCCACTGGAAAGTTTACTCAGAAACAGGTTACATCTACTTAGAACATTTCCCGATCTGGGTTGTTTCTAATTTAAAGTAAAAAGGGTTTGTAATAAGGTACTTAATATGACACATTTTTTAACTTACTTGTATTGGCTATTGCAACTTGAACAAACAAGTTGTCAGCAGAAATAATATCAGCAGTTGAATAATTAATATGTAGTGATTAGTTTTAAATCACAAAACAAAATAACTGTATGGTAAGCAATAACTTTCGGTGTGAATTAATGACCCATTTAAATAAATGCCGAAACACAAATGTTTCGAACAATTCAGCAGTAAAACATCGGTTAGCATGCAACCTATGAAGCACCTCTTTTCCCAATCAAGTTACCTGTTGGATATGTCTATTTCAACATTTTCAGTTAGACTAGTTGTGCAATTTATGTTTTGTTTGTTCCATCATTTTATTTTACACTGGTCTCTCGAGACATACATTGTACAAGCACCTCATGTACATCACCCGCCGCCATCGTTGCACACACTGCCTGCCAACCTCACACCTCTAACATCCCTGTTTTCACGTCTTTCACTTACACATATACAACACATTCCTTTCTTCCCAAAGCTGATATTACTGAAACTTATTGGGTTTCCTAACAGTTCGGCCTGTTATTGTAATGTATACTGACTCCCAGCCTCCAGCCTTATCCTGAGGTTGACTGGCTGTATCACTCCTCACCCCTCTACTGCATTGGCCTGTCTCTTGGTCAAACCCTTTGAAGTCGGGTGATTTACATCTCCTACTGTCTTCACTCTCTTCACCACACTCTAAGTTGATTTCCTGCTCCTTTCCCTTTCCTCTAGTTTCATAAACAATGTTATAGCTCCCCCATGCTGCTGTTTTGGGTACTTCACAGTTGGAGGGTCTTAGATATTTAGTGTTTCTCCGAACCAATTGACCTGAGTGGGTCCTAACTATGTATGAGCGTGGTGCACTGTGTTTCTCCAGAATTGTGGCTGGCTCCCACACTACACCCCTCTGCATGACTACTGTTTGCCCTTTCATATATTCTAAAGGCTTCCTTGGAGCTCTCTGGTCAAAATACATTTTAACTTTCCTCTGCTTCGCAATCAACTGTGGTTTTGTATTAGACTGAATCTTCGGGAGGAGATTATTCACAGTTGTCGGTATCTGTGTTCTGACTAACCTACTCATCAACAGTTCTGATGGTGACACATATATACCCGCCAGTGGTGAGTTACAATATGCCATCAGTGCCATCCAATTTTCCTTACCCTCCTCACAGCTTTTCTTCAATATGTTCTTGGCGATTCCTACACCTTTTTCGGCCATTCCATTTGACTGTGAATGTAGTGGGCTGGATGTGTGTATCTCAAACTCATGTTCATGTGCAAAGCGTGTACATTCGTATGAGTTAAGTGGCATATTGTCAGCCATCACTATCTTTGGAATGCCATGAGTGCAGAAGATGGCTTTCAATGCCTTTATTACACTGATGCTTTGTTTACTTTCCAACTTAAATATTTCCAGCCATTTTGAAAAGTAATCGTAAATCACTAAATAACTTTTCCCTCCAAATTCTAGTATATCTGCTCCCACTTTCTCAAAGGGAAATGTTGGAACTGCATGAGGGAGTAGGGGTTCTTTCCGGTTTGTGGTCCTGAATTTCTCACACACCCTGCACTCTAATACATATTGCTCTACATCCTTCGACATGCCTGGCCAAAAGAACACCCTCCTTGCTCTAGCTTTAGTTTTGCCCACTCCAAGGTGTCCCTCATGAATAACTTTCAACATGTTCTGCCTCAGTTTTTTAGGTACTACAATTCTATCACTTAGAAACAGTAGATCATCTTCTACAAAAAGATCACTCTTTACACCCCAGAATGGGTAGCACTGCACTGGTACCTTACCATTTTTGTGAGGCCACCCGGTCGTCACCCATTTCATCACCTCACTCAGCACTGGGTCCGCGGCCAGTCCTTGTCGAAATTCTTCCTTCCGCACCTCAGTCATGGGAAGATGCCTACTGCTATAACATATCAAATAAATTTTCCAAATAAAAAAGATTGGTTGTCTGTAAAGTCGGTTTACGGACGATAGTTTAACGTGACAATGTCATAACAAAACATTGATGAAATGATTGCATACTTTTATGAATAAATTTATTTCATTTTTATTTTAGTAATAAAAGAATAAATACTTGAAATTATACTAGTAATGATATTTTTAAAATGCAAGTGTAATTAATCTTTATTGCCGAAATTGTTGTTGTAATGATCAATGAAAACCACATTAACTTTTCACTTTACTTTATAAACAGTCGACAAAACTGTGCACGTCGACATGACTTGTAATTAATTTTAAAAACTGGCATTTAACTATAAAGTTTAAATATAATTATCAACAAGTTTTAATATAAATAAACTGTAATCAAATATATATCATAAATTAAATGAATAACCTTAATTCTTAGTCAATTGTAACATAACCTATTATTACTGCACTCGCCGACAGATGCTACTTTTTTTAATAATAAAAGAATATTTGAAATTATATTAGTAATCAGATTTTTAGAATGCAAGAATAATTAACCTTTATTGCCGAAATTGTTGTTGTAATAAGCAATGAAAACCACATTAACTTTTCACTTCACTTTATAAACAGTCGACGAAACAGTTCACGTCTTGATGACTTGTAATTAATTTTAAAAATTGGCATTTAGCTATAAAGTTTAATTATAATTATGAACAAGTTTTCATATAAATAAAATAAAATAAAATATCTATCATAAATTATATGTATCACCATAATTCTTAGTCAATTGTAACATAACCTATTATTACTGCACTCGCCGATAGATTCTACTTTTTTTAATAATAAAATAATAAATACTTGAAATTAAACTAGTAATCAGATTTTTAAAATGCAAGAATAATTAACCTTTATTGCCGAAATTGTTGTTGTAATAAGCAATGAAAACCATATTAACTTTTCGTTTAATTATAATTATGAACAAGTTTTCATATAAATAAATTGTAATCAAATATCTATAATAATTTATATGATTCTTGTATTAATATAACATCTATCCCATTCTTGTATTAATGGAATCTCAAGCCCATTCTTGTATTAATGAAAACTCAAGCCCATTATTGTATTAATGAAATCTCAATGCCATGTTGTTTATGCTAACTCTTAATTAAATCACATGTTGTAACACTATATTATGATAAAAAACCAAAAGTAAAATAAATACAGAGAAACCAACGCCTAGACGAAATCATTGTTTTACCTTCTGGAACTAAAAGATCCACTTGTTCCCCTCAGTCATCAGGTGAGAGTGACGAGGCGGAGCATTTGTAAATATATGGTTTTAGGTGTGCTATTCCAATGCACACTTCAATAAAAAATTTTGTATTGCATCTTTAAATTAACTATTCACAACAACAAAAAAGGCAAAACTTAAAATTTTGGGATAGGAAAGTTAAATATTTAAAATCTTTTTTAGTTATTTTTTTAACAATAGTGATGTTTATTAACAAAGTAGTTTATTCGGCAAACAGATTAACTCTTCAGTCTCTGCTAGCAATTTGATGTCATTTATTTATATCGTGACTACTATGGCCTGGTTTATAAACTACGAATGAGACGCAGCGACGCAATATCGGAACAGTCAAATCAATAACAGTCGCTTATAAAGCACGTAAGTCACATGAAGTCACTAACTCTACAATTGGAATTTGTAAAACAAAAGAAAACATTTATTTTTCCCCGGGGATTCTTTTGTTAGTTAATTATTGTCATTTTAACATAAGAAATTGTCAATACTTTTATTCATAAGTGTTTATTTTTCCCTGCGCGGAAGTTTAAAGGGCAAACGTCATGTATATAACAAAATCTCAATCTTGGCCTTCGATTCACATAACGCCTTGGTCCTTAAAAGTTTTCGAAACACTCCACTTAAATATGCAAGGCGGAAACGTAAGCCGAAACGAAAGAAGTTGAAAGTTGGGTGATGATTGCGTTGTAATTGCGTGTTTCTGATTTTAAAAAAAGAGTATTGGAAAATTACGTTATTGAACATTTTTGCGTCTTGCGTTTATTGCGGAGTGCGTTTTTTGCGTAGTTTATAAACTTATTTCTGCCTCCTATGGGTTACAACAAAAAAAAAACCCGCATGTTGGTTAGTACTATGTTAAAAAATTTAATCTTACATTTACAAAGAAACGCTGGTTACAAATTATCCAGGGATTTTCTTAAACTGTCCCTAATCTTCGTAACTTTGGGAGTATTTCATTAATTTAAATTGAGTATGAATCCACAAGAATCAACTTCGTATATCAATAAAACTTTGGCCAATTTTTTAATTCTACTGAAGAAACACGCTTACTTCCTCCACGTGTCGGTTTACCTTGTTCATAACGAGAAAGAGACACTGTTGTTTAAATGCGGCTTAGTTTTAACCAATATTCGGTTGTGTGAATTTATGAAGAACTCGTCGTTTATTTGAGGCGAATCCTTCGTTGAAAAAAAAAATTACTGCAATTTCCAACAGCGTAATCATCGGAGGCGATGAGTATTTTGGTAGAGCTCGGTGGATACCACATGTCTACGCGGGTGTTCCAAATCAGTCCGCTGGTGTTCACACACAGCAGCGGAGATGCCGTCAGCTTGAGCCAGCTCCGGCTCATGCGAACATCGTGCCGTCAGCAAGCTCCAAGCGTCGCAAGGCACCGCAAATAGAAGGAGGTCTTGGGAATCGCAACTGCAAAGCAGAAACGGCACTTTGGTGGCGTAGACTCGACGGTGCAATCCCCCCTTTTCAACATTTCCTAATATAACTATCGTGAATTTTGAGGGTGTCGCGTACCGAATTTCGCTATGCATTGTAGCAGGTATCATCAGGGTTGAGAATCAACTGAGAGCTAGTAGGTCTTCTTTGGTCATCCAATCACGAGATGATTTCCTTATTTGCCGTCAATGATATAATAACACGTTTGCATGTAAAAGTTCCTGTTAATCGAGAATTTAAAACTTAACGTCACTTAAAAAAACATAAATTAACTTAAATATTTTTTTTGTTTTTGCGGCAATCCTAAAGCTAAAATTGTACAAAACTAAAAACACTATTTTCAGATTTATAGTTTTATATAATTTTTAAGTGCACGTTTAATATTTCTTTATCGTAGCGAAATTCATAATTGTATGAACACATTAGATAAAAAGTATGACTTAGAAACATCTGCAAGTTAAGCATTGCTGGTCCCATATCTATTCGGAAATACTTTTAACTGACACTACACATAAGTGCTGGTGTTGACAACGGCAATTCGATCTTGCTAGTGAAAAAATCCTTTGAAAATTTATTGAACGAAGTAATTTTTTTTTCCATTTTAATCAGGATGAATATTACGAATAACATTCGCATTAGTCCACGGATTGATGCTACCCTCATTCATTGAAAATGCTTAACTTCATTGCTTTAATTACAGATGTATCACGAGCTCACAACAATAATCATGCAGTATCACTATGCCTGAACACCATAAAACCAAAAAGTGGCCAAAAGAATCGACAAGCGCTGGCGAACTAGAAGGCCTGACAGGAATCTCCTCCGCGTTCAATCGAACTCAGCATCCAGAATAACATTCATTTAATTTCAACCAACCTTCAGAAGATTTACTATGAAGAATTTGCAACGCAGCCCGCAATTATTGACTGCGCACATAATAAATATAATGTAACTAAATAAATTTCAATTTTTGAATATTCGATAATCTTTTTCATGGTTTAGAAAATGATGCATTAATGAAACATCAATTAAAATATAAAATAATATGCCAATTTTCGTAATAAATACTCAATATTATCTAAAAGAATAATTTATTATGTGCAAAAAGTAACCATAACTTTGTGTTGTACAAAGATTCAATATATTTCTTGTAGTGTTACAAACTTTTTCTTGGCAACAGGTTTCCAAAGGAATCTTATGAAAATGTATAAGTATTATAGGAATGGGGATACTGGTGCTGGTTTCGAATTGAGAAGCAGGCTCCGATGTCTGCCATATTGGATTGTGACATCACGGTGGCCATATTGGATAATCTTGACCTTGGACCTTGACATAGACCTTCAAAATTAGCCAAATTGTGCCCAAAATTCGCCCAAATCCACCTGAATTTCTAAGTTTTTAAAAAAAATTCCGCAAGAAATGTGTAAAAATTTGAAAAATTAAAAATTTACCTTCTTGAAAGAAAAATTCCCGTTTTGTGGGAAAATTTCCTGTTTTCATACTCAAAAATTAAAAAATTCGGACTTCAAAAAACCTCAAAAGACTTTTGCGTTACAAGGAACCAAAATCCCACCCAGATACCTTAAATTCCCCGATGACAAGCCGTCCCTAAGCCACCTAGGTCAAGACCTTGATTTTTACCTTGACCATAAACATAAAATCTTTAATATTAGAGGAAAAATTAATAAATATATAATAAAAAGTTTTTTTTTTTAATGTTTAGTTATTTAATCGATTTCAGTTTTTGGTTCGATTCCCGGCAAAACTAAACATGTTATTTATTAATAATATATTTAACAAATTCTTAGTAATAAAAAAAAATGAAAATATTTTACGTCTCAAACGCCATATTTAATTATGACGTAATCGCTACATTTATCGTTACGGCCGCCATCTTGTAAATCTGTTGATGATTAAATAGTAAATTTTTCCTCAAAATGGGGATGTTACCCTCAAAATAGGGATTATTTTAATTTCAGTTTCTTATAAATTTTTTGGGGATTTAAAAAAAACTGAAAATTTTCGTGAATTTTGGCTTTTTTTTAAAAAAAATTGTCAAATTTGAGGTAATTTTTGGTAAAATTTGGCTAATTTTTAAGGTCAAAGGTCAAGGTCAAGGTAATCCAAGATGGCCGCCGTAACGTCATTATCCAAGATGGAGAACATCTGCTCCTACTCCTGAAGCCGAAGCCAGGGCCAATATCCCCATTACCATACTACCTGTATAGAAAATGTTTTCCTTGTTGCTTTGACGACAATACAATTTGTAGCATAATCTGCTGCGGTATTTTATGAATAAGCACCTCGACTGAACAGACAGTACTTGGCTCAACCACCAAACTCAAACTAAAATGACTCATCGTTATTTTGATTACAGAAATCCTTATTAATCCTAGTAAACGGATTTTGAACGTGTATTTATTCAGGGATTGAAATATCGTCGACATTCCCTAGACATCAGAGGCGGCGTGAGGGTAATGGGATGAGAATGGAGCGTTGGTTAAATGCACTGATGTCAGAAACGGGAGTACCATGATAAAACACACTCGTTCGCAGCAACGTCTGCAAAGTTTTCCACTTGCAAGAATCCCGAACTCAATACGCTCGAGAATATCAACTATTTCTCTTTGTCTTAAGGCGAGTGAACTTACCACTCAATGGCTGTTACAGAAAACATTTTTTTTTCTGGAGGGGGATGGCAAAATATAAAAGTAAAAATTTGTTTATTCAAAAAACTCACAACAACCACAACGGGTTTGGACAGTTACATTAAAAGTCTCAAAATGCGTCAATTCCTGTATAGCTATGTGGTTACAGGTATAGTCGAAAATCATACTGCCTTCACCGGGAGGTGGGACTTATCCCTCCAATACCTCTCCTCCCCCTTTTGCGTTCACCACTGATACCACTGAACCAAACTGGAACATACATAATTTTGAACAGTTTAGTTCTTACGTATTATGATACTTTTTCAGGTTAACACTGAAAGAGTGCTAGCAAAAATAATACTCTCTAGTAAAGCAACACAAATCTTATTTAAAATGAAAGGTGTGTGGACAGCACGCGCATAGAAGTTAATTTACACCTAAAAGAGGGCTAGGAAATTTGTAGGTCACACCTTTTTCCAAACACATTTACCAGTGTGCCATCTGCCGTGTCAACCTCAGTTGGCTAGGTTAGCCTCGTGGGGAACACAACAGGGAAGCCTCCAGGACCTTAGGCTCAATTACATTGTTCTGTATGTGTAAAGAAATAAATAAGACGGGAAAACATGCGCCGGCTGGCTCAGCGCTTGGCTCTTACAACCAACCGATATTACCAAGAGAATGATTAATTAAATAACGTAAGGACTGATTTAAAATTTAAATAAAAAATACATATATAATTCGGTTCATGTCTTAATTTTCCTTAAATTACAGATATAATAATTGAGTATTTAAAGTTAACAACATTTTTTCGTAAGTATAACCAAGCATGGGGCCCCACAAGATAATAATTAAAATTATTATTAACACACAACTTGTTGCACCATAGTGACAATTATAAAAACAAGAGCTACATTTAAAATTGTTAAAAAATTATAACTAATTTTTTATTTAGTCATAAGAGTTGATTAATAAAAAAGAGAAAAAGTCTTTTCACTTGATGGATTAAATTTTCGACGCGATGGTTGATTTGCACAAATTTTCATACCAAAACATTCTTGAAGCCAAAAGAGAATTAATGAAGTAACTTTCCTGAAATTGTAGACTGCATCTTGGGGCCAATAGAGGAGGAGAAAGGCTCACTCCCGTCCCGTACTTAATGGACTAATAGCCCAGGAGTTTTAGGTTAATATTTAAAGAAAGTTCGAAAAAAATAAGGTAAATCTGAAAATTTTGTCATTGATACAAAACACCGTGCTGAACAACATACTGAAATTCCCCTATTTTCCCATGCCGGCGTCATAATTTTTTTCGTGCAATATTGTCGTAAGTAATTACACAAGAACGCAAATGTACATCCGAAAACTATTTCCATCAACTGACATCCACTGGGATCAATTCAAATTAACCACTGGACTACACCAATGTTATATATAAGCAGACACAGTAAAAAAATCTACAAGATCGAAGAATGTGACGATGTCCTGAGTCCGAAACGATGGAAACGTCGTGATATATTAAATAAATCTGATCAAGCTTGTAATGATCACTGTCTCAAAAATGAAAGTTACCCTGAGGTTGGTGTTAAAACGGAAGACATCAGAAATCATAATATTTATTATAAACGTGCAAAAAGATGGTGGTAGAAGAGATTGATTACACATCATGTAAAGATCCAAACATATTGGTTGACCGGTTAAGACTTCTACATGGCTCGCTTTCTGCAGGAAACTATTCGTGCATCAAAGAAATAACCTTCATACTCAAAGAACTGAGGAAAGCTGCTACATACAATAATGGCTTGTTTTCTTGCATTTGTATAATGTAAAGCTATAAAATAAATAATTTAAATTATAAAAATTTTATGTTTTTATTTCTTGTATTCTGATTTCTAAGACTTAGTTCTCATAACTTGTGCTTCCTTTTTGCCTTTTTTGTGATGTAGCTTCCAAATGTGCTTCCTTTTTTGATGGTGCTTCCAAAAAGTGCTGCCTTTATGATGGTGCATCCAAAATATGCTGCCTTTTTGACTATGGTGCTACCAAATGTGCTGCCTTTTTTCTTGATGGTGCTTCCTTTTGTTGATGGTGCTTCCGAAATGTGTTTCCTTTTTTGATTGTGCTTCCAAATGTGCTTCCTTTTTGATGATGCTTCCAAAATGTGCTTCCTTTTTGATGGTGCTTCCACGTGTGCTCCCTTTTTGTTGATGGTGCTTCCGAAATGTGCTTCCTTTTTTGATGGTGCTTCCAAACGTGCTTCCTTTTTCTATGGCGCTTCTAAAATGTCCTTCCTTTTTTGATGGTGCTTCCAAATGTGCTGCCTTTTTGTTGATGGTGCTTCCAAATATGCTTCCTTTTTGTTAATGGTGATGCCTTATTTATTGGATTCTTGGTCCTCTTGTAAGCGTAAAAAACATGATCCGTTGGTTCAATTGAATATAATTAGCTGACGATGAGGAAGGTCGTGAGGTTCGGAAATAACTGGTCTATACGCCTTACATTGATTATGACCCACTCTCTTGGTCCGAAGACACTTGGTATATATGTATGTATGGCTTTGTACATGAATGGTTTAGAGGTTATTCAGATTATCGAAAATCTAGACTTTCATGTTAGGCTAATCGGCAACGTATTTAACTCGTCGAACATTGTCGTACATTGACTTGTGTTTTATTTTTGAAGAGAGGATGATTTATAAACTCCGCGAAAGGTAATGGAAAAACAGTATATTAATTTTATTTATATTTAGTTACACTTGTCACTGTTCAAGTATCGAACCGAGGGCAGGAATCCAGCGATTCAATATGTGAATTAATGAGTGATTTTTTTGATGAATTTTGGATTTTTTCCCGAATTTCTAGCTAAATAATTGCACGATTTCAAGATGGCACCCAAATTTCAAGATGGTGGGGGCAGTTCGGTAATAAATGATTACTGCACTGTAGCAGGTTAGAAAAAAACTATCCAGTTGGTAATGTAATCTATAAGACGAGTACACACACAAGATGATGTAGGCCTACTGCACCAGGTGGTAGCTCCTGGTAGCATTTACTGAACATAAAATGTTGGATCCATGATGGTCGACAAGGACCAAGTCAAATTAGAAGGTCAAGGTCAAATTTCAAGGTCAAGGTCAAATTTCATGGTCAAAGTCAAATTTCATGGTCAAGGTCAAATTTAAAGGTCAAGGTCAAATTTCAAGGCCAAGGTCAAATTTAAAGGTCAAGGTCAAAGTTCAATGTCGACAGTTGAGGACAAAGGTATGGTGAACAGAAAATTATACTAATATGGTATCAGCACACTCTAGCTAACATAAACAAGATGGTGGTGTCCAGCGGATGAAGACAAGATGGCGGACATGACATCATACTAGTTGACGATATATGCCTTGTTATTGGTGGGGGGGGGGGGGAGTCTGTTGATAGCGGCTTCCTTGGAGGAAGGATCTGATGTTTTTTTTGTTTTTTTTTTCTCTTACCGGTTTCGAACCAAGGACGAGAATCGATCTAATCAATCAGTATTCTCATAAGTAAATTTTTTGATGAATTTTGGAATTTTTCTCGAATCTGTAGCATTAAAATTACGGATTTTCGAGATGGTGGCCGTAACGAAAAGTACAAAGGTATTTTAAAGATTTTTATTTTCTAAAATTGAATAATTACATTTTTTTTAAATTTTTAAAATTTTTTCCAAATTTCTAACATAAAAATTACCTATTTTCATGTTGGCGGCCGTAACGATAATTGCAACAGTTACGTCTTAATACAAGATGGTGGTTCTGTCTCGAACAGGTGATGATATTATTTCTTCAAATTAAAAAAATTATAAGTGCGAATATGCATGTTATTTTTTATATATACCTTATTTAATTTTCAGTCTGGTAAATGTCTCGATGGCCGTGCGGTTAAAGGAGTATGTTTTCCAACCTAGAGATCAGAGTTGCGATGGTTCGAATCACAGCGCTTCCAATATATTTATCATAAAAAAATTAAATTTAATATGTTGATAAGGACCATAATAGCTATGGTAGGTAATGGAACATCGACCTTATGAGATGAGACAGAGCGACACTGGTGCTCTCTAGGAACAAACAACAGAAACAAAGTCGATGGCATCCAATATGGCGGCCTGTAGTGGAACAGAAAAAAACTTGAGCGACGCTGGCGCTCTCTAGGAACAAACAGCAGAAACAAAGTCGACGGTATCCAAGATGGCGGCCTCCATTGGAACAGAAAAAAACATGAGCGATGCTGGCACTCTCTAGCAACAAACAGCAGAAACAAATTCGACGGTACCCAAGATGGCGGCTCCAGTGGAACATAAAAAAATCAATATGGCGACAGAGACGAAAATTTCATCCTAATGAGTGGGGCGCACGATTTAAAGATGGCGGATCCAATATGGCGGATCCAATATGGCTGCCGGGGTCAAGGACAAGGTCACGGTACTACTTGTTCCGTTACGCTATGTCCCGTTACGTTATTGTACGCTTGCACCAACGTGATGTCACAATCCAATATGATGGTCGGCATCTCGCACCTCACCCTGAACCCTGTGCCCGGATGCCCTATTATATACTACTCAAATGAATATACCTGACGTGTTCTAAAATATTTCTGAAGTTATAGATATATCGTTGACGGTCCTCCGGCCTAGTGTCGCCGGTAGACATTGTGTGAACTCTGCAACGGCATTAAATGAGCCGAAGGACATAACTTCAAATTTTAATTGTTGTTTTCAAAATAAAAAAAGAAGTATACTGGCATGATTGGTTTTCTTATAGTACTACCCAGTATCCCGCTCAAAATCTTAGGTCGTGAGATACTTTACTCTCTGGTATAATGTGAGTATTTCGCTAGTCTGACACGGACTCTCCCGGTCCTTGATAGTAATACTACTGATCTCTCTTGAGTCTAAATACAAACGCACCAAGCCATCCTTCTTTCCCACAACACACCACTGGATTGTCATAGAGGCCTCGCTTTTCTTTTAATTAGTTTCCAATCAAGCATAAGCTCAATATATTCTGTCGCTTAGTTTGAATATTTCTCGGGATGGAATAAGACTTCCTAATGTATAGCTCATTTTCTTTCGCAGTAATCTTCACCTGGTAAGTCCTGGTTTGTCATTAATCGTGCAGTTCCATGGAGCACTTTTGCTGCTGCCATTTATGTTTTTTGCAATTGATTATGGTAGCTTAGTTATAATACATAAATTTATTTGCAATTTTGGTCTACAGGTTACATTCCGCTCTGACGACGTCATCGCCTCGACTTACCTTTCCTGGCTGTAAAGAAGTTTCACTTAAAAATAAAAAAAATTCATTTGGGTGTCAGTCAGGCCTTTGCATTAAGTCTATGAAGTCCTCCCTCAGTTTCTTTGTCCTTGGGGAAAGACAGGAGATTTTCTGTCTGAAACTATATCGGTCACCGCCCAACCCAATTCCGCTCTTCCTGAAAAGATGTATTGTCATCTAACCTCATTTCTCCTCTTTCTAGCGAGGAAGCTTATTCTATTTTTTCTTCTTCTTTCTTCCTCCGTGTTCTTTCAAGACAGCAGCTCCTGGTTCCCAGATATTGGCGTGGGAAGACTGGAACACAACCTGCCAATCGCTATCTCGCTGGGGTTTCTTCTACTGCTGACAACGTTGTTAGCAGAGTATGATGACTCGTAGAGGATGATTTTATTCCACGTAAAATAAATCATTACTTTACGAGATGCCACACTTCTTAAGATAAATAATTGTAACTCCACAAAAGCTACAGAACATTTTGTAATTGATAAGCAGCTAAGTGCTTTAAAAACATAGATTGTCTTTAAAATTTAAACGAGAGAAAATATTATCAAAGATAAACTGAATCGGTTATTTACTAAACTTCTTTGTGGTTTTAACTTATCCATTAGGAAACTCAATCTTAGAAATGTTCTCTTTCTATAAATGAAATAAGACTGTCTTCGAACTCTTGAATAAATAATATACTAACAAAATGGTTAAATACTAAGTAAAAAAACTGAGAATTAAATAAATAATTAATTTTCTTATGTAAGCTTCACAAATTCAAAACTATACTAATAATATAGGCAAATTCCTGGAAATTCGCAGCGGTTTATTTGAAACAAAATGACATGTTTGTCATTATGCGAATATACGTTTATTTGTTAATAGTTTTCTGTATTTTATGGATCATATTATTTCAAGGGCATAGGCATTCATCCCCTCGGAAATACTTCCATATAATTTTGAGGGAAACTTATCCTTAATGTGATGCTTGGTAATTTCTGAAATGGAGAGAACCATTTTACTTGGTTTACAAGTTTTATCAGGTATTTCAACCTTTTTTTTCCGCATCTTCTCCTGCGATCTTGCCCTAGCGATTCCGTAAAGTACTTCAGCGGATTCTACTTTTATGTCCCAAGCAATACACGTATCGATGCAAGAAGGCTACGTCTATAAAACATAACGCACTCACTAGCCAGACTACAAGCGCAACTCCCCCCTTCCTCAATCGACAAAACGTGAGGCCATCAGAGATCGAAACGGTAAAACCGTTATGGGCGAGCGTAAGCAGCGGGAATAGACTCGAAGCCTGTATTGACACAGGAGCCCGTTTCCGCATAAAGTTCGCTATCTCGTTTATGTTTGCGACCGTCAGTAAGTTTTCCGCACAGGCGTATTTCCACTATAAACAAGCGTCAAAGAGGTCTTTGGCTTGAATACCGGATTTATCTACGGTTACCCGAAATCACTAACGTTGGTTAGTTATGTCAATTATTATCATTTACAAATATATCTGATTATTTCTGCCATGTGTTACCGTTTTCTATAAATAACTCTGATTATCGATAAATTAATTTAATGCATATGTGGTACATTAAAGAATTTCAGCGATAGTGTATTTTTTTCATGGGGTCAAAATATCGGCATAAATTCATTTTAAAAATATTATTAAGGTATTAACTCTTCTGCGCAGAAATAAAATTTAAGTATTGTTTTCCTGTAAAACACATTTTCCCTTGTTTTAGCTATTAAAATGTTGGTATTGAAATTAAAAAAATATTATGTAATAACTTAACATATAAATACTTTGCTTACATTCTTGCTTACAATATAAAATGAAAAAAAACTTCGAATATTAATACAAGAATAATATCTCTTAAAATGTTTCCAAAATTCATAAATATTTTTTCATAATATTTTACCTTAGTGGTGGCTTTGATCTCCACACTAATGAAGCTGTGATAATGCTTAAGTCTCAAATTTTCTACATCCGAGAGATCAGAGTCCTACCATTTCGAAACTTATTCGGTGGTTAAGCTTGTGGTGGAATATTGCATATGAATAAGATCTCCAAAATAATTTTAACGTTTGGTTTTGAAGCATTAAATTAATAACATAGTTCAATAGAGATGCATTAAATTGTTTATTTAAATTTTTCGAAATTATGGTTATAGACTAGTAAAGCATCCATGGGAAATAACAAAATTCTTAGTACATTTACGCGCATATTTCGACACTTATTCCATATCAAACTCTGCGACGTTTTCTAACGCGCCTGTTTCACATTACTTGCGTCGGTACTAGTTGTTACTTCACATTGTTACCGAAATAAGCTATCTGGGTGATAAAAAAATACTCTCTTAGTAAACTAATATCATCAATAATTTACTTACAATATATATAATATATATGTATATACATATTATATATATATTCATTTGTGCGTAAAGAAATGCTCACTTTTGAGATTTAATAAAGGCCTATACAAAGAAACAATATTATTAATTAAATCACACCTACGTGATGTAGGCCTACACCAGTTTTCATAATCCGAGGGTGTCAATTAAACTAAATTAATGTTAATTTTCGTTATTCTTGCTTACGTCTTTGACCCAAATGCTCTTGGGTTTAGTTTGCAATGGCTTTAATAATTATCCTAATCACTTAAGCTAACCATTCAGAAATATGTAATTTAAATTCTTAAAGGTTAAATATATTAACAATTGTCTCGTCACTAAAGACATTAGGTGACTGGTATAATAATTAAAATAATCTTCAATATTAATATAAATAAATAACTATAAAAGTACTTCAGATTTAATTAAAAACTATATATAAATCAAAATCAACATCCTACATATAAATCCAGGCCTGATTATCCACTATTCATTTAATAAGAATATTTTTTAAAGTAATAATTAAACAACTATTTTATAAGGATTTGAGAATATAAAATTTGCTTTAACTTTTTTTGTGAAAATAGTTGGATGGTATTAAATTGAAAATGGCTTAGTAAAGAAGGAAGGTTTTGGGCAGCAAAAGTTGTTCAAACAAAGTGATGGACATGAGGAGAAGCTCACGGGTCCAGGAAAAAGTACGTTGGATATTCTTGGCCGGGAACTTGCGGACACATGCCACGAAATCACGTTAACATATCTCTCTTTCTCTAGAGAGGGTGTAAATGTGGGGTAGGAGGGTTCGATGACTGCCATAAACACTCCACGTGGTTCGCTGGCACAATTATAATTCCCGGGGACAAGCGGAGAGCACCGTTACGAGATGAGCAAAAGCGTGGCAGGAGCAGGCAAGGACCCAATTTCCTCCGCCTTCTTGATAAGGTCGCTTGCGGCAGCCACCTTCCACCCACCTTCATCACGGCCCAGCAAACCCCATCATTTACCCTCTCCCCGAAGCCAACCACTGCCCTTTAGGGCTCGTCTTCACTTGCCATGTAATTTTTTTTAAATTTATTTCTGAGTTTATTCTTCTAGAAAGAAAAAAAATTGAAGAAAAAATCCTTACTAGAAATATTTTAAAATTTATTTCAATACAATGTTTCAATACAAAGTTTTAATATTCATTAATATTGCATTCAATCCTGTTTATTATCTCATACGCTAAAAATGTGTGTTTTTATTTCCATTCCTAGTAATTTTCTTTTGTTTGGTTCGTATCATATTTCTATCTTTTGAAAAGTGTTATAATTTTTTTTGGTAATTTATTTTATTTATTCTAACTCAGTTACTGAAGTTTTCTTATCTTCATAAACTTTGCAAACATATGCGGGCAAGTCCTTGAAAAGGAGAAACGACTTGACTTCGCTACATGCAATAAGTTAATAAAATGAAATAAATAAAGTTAACCAGTTAAATTTAATGCATTTCTCAGGCGTGGGAACATAGAGAAAAGGAAAACTAATAAATAAAATAAATAAATAAAAATAAAAATAAAAATACTCAAAAAAAGAGTATTTTTATTTTTATTTTTATTTATTTATTTTATTTATTAGTTTTTCTTCAACAGAAAAAGTTCTTAGCAATGGCGTATGTCCAAAAACTTACATCAAGTCATGCACTCCCATTGCACAAATCTTTTAAAGATAACATAGAGAAAAGGAACTTCTAGGGAAGTATCACGTTAATCGTGAATACTTACCTAACAGCTATAAAGTACGCTACTTAAGTAATGAGGTGACAAAACGCAAATAGACAAGCTCAAGTCCCAATGCAATATTATATTCTTGGAATTAAACCGATACAAACGCGCAGCTTACATCCACCGTCCACTGTGCTGTGGATCTCCAACAAGGTAAATGCGTACGCAAGTTAATGAGAAGGCTGGCATGCATCACACTATAAATTGCTGTTGTAGATAGAACAGAAAAATTCATGTAAAATTATAGATATTTTTATTTACGCTTTGTGTTGTCCCGGTACCGCCAATAGTTAAAAGTTATTTGTAAACCGTTATCTGAATAGTTTTCCCGTATTAACTGCGCACGTTAGTAAGCATAATATAACCAAATAAAGTCTAACTCGACAAAAGTATTTCATATATACAGAAATACCAATAGCCATGAGTTGTACAAATTTACATATTTCTTTTATAATTGCACATTATTTCTTGGCAACTGGCTTTCAAAGGAATCTTTGGTAAATGCACAGAATTTTTTTTCTGTTTACGAATGTTCTTGAACGTTTCCCGGTTTTAACTTCCTTACCGGATTTTTTTTTGAAATAAAAAATAAAGAAGAAAGCAGTTTACCTGATTCCGTTGTTGAAAGAGATTTCGCCAAAGTATAAATATATATATTTTTTAACTTCAGAAAAGATCTTACCACTCACTCATTTAACTGAAAATAGTACGAGTCAAGAATCTTCGGTGGATTATATCACTTATTGATTTACATCTTAGGTTATCGTTGTAGTTATGACTTCAAAGAGAATACGTCAATCAGGTTGTCTGACCAAGCATAACTGAGTGATTGGTCATGTTGCAATTACTAAGAAAACAATCATTTTCACTATTAATATTTACCTGATATCCTAAATATATCTGATAATGTTATGAATATACTTAGCACAACAATAAACAGAAAAAAGTAACATTCAGTGCATATTCAGAAGAAAATATCCGATGATATATAGCAATCAAACAAAAATGATTACTTTTAAAATGAGATATACAAGAATTGGGGACGTAAGTGAGATTTAAGGCGGATATATATAAATATAAACACGCCATCTTGTTTTTAATTTTAATTTTATGGTCAGAATTTTTAAAACTACATTAGTATAGGATAGCCGGACTTAGCCAAGGAGTAGGTGAATGTGGCGGTGGGGTCAATGACCTACCGCCATCTGACGTAACGGCGGCCATATTGGATGACCTTTACCACGACCTTCAAAATTTGACTCAAACTTTCAAATCAAAACAAACAAAATTTCAAAACTTGACTCAAAATTCGCACAAAATCCGCCAAAATTTCCAGTATTTTTGAAAGAAAAAAAATATTCGCCAAAAATTCCAAAATATGAAAAATAAAGATTCATCTAATTCAATGGGAAAATGGCCGTTTTGAGGGAAAAATTACCGTTCTTAGTCTCAAAATTGCCAACGGCTTGAAAATTCCCCAAAGTGGCATAAACATTCCCGTCGACAAGCCGCTCTAAGCCGCTGGAGTTATGACCTGGACCATTAGGATGTCACGGGCACCATATTAAACTATGGCGTAACTGTTGAAATTATTGTTACAGCCGCCATATTGAAAATCCTTATTTTTATTATAAAATCGTAAAAAAATTAAAATAAATTATAAAGAAAAGTAATTAATAAACCTTTTAATCAAATCATTCTGCCATCTTGGATTTAGACGTTATGGGCGCTATATAGTAAAACCATTATTATAATTAGACTTTAATGGGTAATAATTAAAAATTTAAAATAATTAATTTAAAAAAAATTAAAAGAAATTAAAATTAAAAATAAACGTAGGTACTTAGATCATGAAACACTCAGTTCGAACCCGGCGATGTCATTAGATTATAAATGGCGACGGATCTTTCCACCGCGGAAGCCACCGGCAGACTGACTTGCAACCACTAATGCCAAGATATATATATTTATACTAGCTGACCCGGCAAACGTTGTTTTGCCATATAAATTATTTCTAGGGAATTCCTAGCTGCAGTACCCAGCGCTGCCCGGGCTGAACACAGGGTGAAGGGGACCTTTTTAGAAATCAGATGTAGTTAGTAACTTTTATTGTCTTCTTAATTTGAATGTCAATTGTGCAAAATAATTTATATCACTTTCAGATCCCGACAGACGTTCTGCCAGTGTATAGTTATTTACCTGTATATATCGAAAAATTGGTGGTCTGTATGCAATCTAGACTTTATAAAGCACTATAGAAAAAAGCTGAAAAATAAGAGATTACTAATATTGAAATGATTCCATTATCAAGCTAATGCTCAGCATGCATTACAATGCCTCATTCAGTTTTGTTTTGTAATATGTTTAAAGTAGTTACACATAAACAAATCATCCATTCATATCTCTAAATATATATTTATCTCTATTTACATCTACATATATATGTATCTCTCTATCTCTATTTATCTCTTTATATCTACATATGTACATATATAATTACCTCCCACTATCTCTATCTCTTCTAAATATAAATCTCTATATAGCGCTATGCATCTATATATCTATTTATCTAACCCATTTCATTCTCTATACCTCGCTCTATCTCAACTTATCTCTCTGTCTCTCTCATTCTCACTCTGTATATATATCACTCTATCTCTGACTCTCTTTTATATTTAAATAAATTGTGTCATGCATGTGCACTTATACAACAAAAACAGACGAAGTGCCGTTATATAATATGAAATAAACACATTTTTTTGAAACGATTTGTGCTCCAACTATTGCAAAATAGTTATACCGTCTGAGAAACCTTCACGGGCATGCGCATAACAACTCACCAAAATTGCATCGCAATTGGATGAATGGTATAGGAACATATACGGCACAAACAAACGAAAATTAAAGACATGACAAACGCATCAAACGATGGTGCGTTTAAAATTCAAGGCAACTAACGCTATCTATTGACGAAGTTAAGAACAAAACTGTTATGAGCGCCTTTATTTTGCTAGCTGCTGCGAGCTCCACTAAGCGGGCTGGTCTCACCAAGGAGAAAAATGTGAATTTGCCAGACCTTACTATGTGTATGATCGTGTGGCAGACATAAAGAAATGACACTCACTCACTATTTGTATGTCTATGACCTATGATTTTTTTTGTTATAAAATGAAATTATCACTTTTTCACTCCCTTAGGGATGGCATTTCATATTAATATGTGGTCTATGAGTTAATCCAGGTAATGAGCTCGCTGTAGGCGGGGAAGGTTGATCAAGTGTTAATTGATCAGCTATCGACCGGGGTTGAAAAATATAAAAATATATTAAAAATTAAGGGTTGATGATAGAAGGGTGAAAATTTAGGGTTGTATGTATTTTATAATGCCACATTATAAAAAAAATAAAATAAAAACTTTTGTCCAAAAATTAAAAAAAAAAATGTTAGGGGTGGACTACCCCTAACATTTAGGGGGATGAAAAATAGATGTTGGCCGATTCTCATAGATACCGGATAAGCACAAAAAATTTCATCAAAATCGGGCAAGCCGTTTCGGAGGAGTATGGCAACGAAAACTGTGACACGAGAATTTTATATATAAGATATAATGTCATGTCCACCATCTTGTTTTAGGCTGATGTAGGCTGCCACCTCATTTTCGTCTGTTGGATGCCACCATCTTGTTTTCGTCTGTTGGAGGCCGCCATCTGGTTTTCGTCTCCTATAGAACACTGCCACCTTATCAGTTTAATTTTCACCTGATAGGTGGAGTTATAATTTATTACTGTGGCGTCCGCCATCTTGAGTTTTTACCGCCAGTTAGGAAATTCGTAATTACTTAGCTATAAAAGTAAAATGAAGTAAAATTTAAAAATTCATTAAAAAATCTACAATTGATCTAATTGATTTGGTCGAGTTGTGTATGTGGTTTGATACTTAATCGATGTAAAAAAACTAATTTAATAAAATACCATAAAAGTGACTGGTTCGAGAAATAAAACACCCCAAGTTCTTCTACAAGCAAAAGATTAATAACATAAATTATACACTACTGCAGTATTAGAAAAGAAAATTACTAAAGTATTTAGTGTTTCGCGTTTTCACCACTTGACATACGATCAATAATTTTTTCTTTTGATAAACTTCTCCATAAATTACATATCGGGATACATCGTAGGCTAAATCTCTACGGCATATAAACCGCCAAGTATAGGCTTGTGGTTCAAATCTTCGAGGAACTAGGGTCTATGCTCCGATTCACGAACATGTGAAAGACGGAAAAGATCAGGACTCCAATTTGCAGTGAAACCTTTCTCGAAGACGCCTTTCTGGTTGGAGATCCGCAAAAACATATGAATTCATCTGGTTTTCGTCGATGCTGTAGATGTTTATGTAGGCACCATGATTCTGTTTCTCGAACAGGGGGATCTGACGAAGTGGAGTAGGAAACTCGATGTTGATGAAGTTAAACTTCCCCTCCAACCATTCTAGCACTGATTAACATGCTGAGATGCTCACTCTCCTCTAACTTGACCAGGATAGCAAACTTAAAACGTATGTGCTCATCTAAGTTTTTACAGATTGACCACCTCATATTTTTTTTTGATACAGGTAGGTAGTTCGATGTAGGAACTAGCTCGAAGTGGATCAAGCTTGTTAATGTGTAGTTGTAGTCGCTTAACACCAGACAAAGACCATCCGGCCCCCTTTCACATGTAGTCTTCCTCCTATATAAATATCTTAGAGATGGATTCAGTGATGACATCCTGCACCTCACGAACTGCAAAGAGTGGAAAATTCGTGGTTTTGAAGGTCCTCTTTTCTTCACACGCACCCATTGGCTTTTCATAATTGCACTCAAACATGATGTTTTACATGAGCTGACCATTCTCTTCAGTTTCCTCTACGAGTTGGCTTATTAGTTTAGCCTTGATAGAGTCCAAGCATGTACATATGCCCTTTGTAGAACTGGTATTATTTCTACCACATAATTCTTCAAGTTGCCCCAGATTCACACTTCTGCAATGAAGAAGCCGTGGATGTTGGCCAAAACCTGTCTCTGTCACCAGCTTTGTTCGGCTGGTGCTTAGGTTACGTGTAACTGTAGGCTTAAGGGCGGCCATCCTCTGCTTCTTAGTGATGGTGGAGCAGGACCCTAGCACACTTTGGTATGTACTTTCAGCTTGCCAGCACTGGCGAACACTTAATCATAGTTCCCACACGAATAAATTTTATGGCTAGGGTTGAGACCGCAAGCCATCTTCTCATGATGTGTGGCATGGCTGGAGTTTTCGAAGGTTTTGAAGCAGAAGCTATACCAGGTGTCTGAAGTCATGATGACAGCACCAGTACATGTTGTAAGATGTTACCGCATTTTATCACTGAGAGTAAACATTTTGCCACACATATGACACTGATTCAGGTCATGCTGCAGGTTGTCAGCACACTGATGTTCATACCGGTAGCAGTTTTTGGCTGCTGTAAAGATAGCAATACAGAAACAACATTTCTGCATGGTTTATGTCATCAAAAAAATCGGTAGAGAGCACTCAATGCACGGAACACGCGCAGGTAGCCCGACGTTCGGATTACTATAACTAAAGACTTAAGAAAACAATGTAGCAAGCCATTACATGGAAACGTTTGCATACATAACCTCAAACTTACAAACTACAGCGTCAAGAAACCAATCCTTAAGTTACAACTACCTTGCCCGAAACTAACCTAAAAAAAATCGCAAAAACTTTAAAGTACTGTAACTGACAGGATACACAGAAGTAGTAAAAACATATTAAAATTCCTGGTAACTGGCAAGATTTACAAATTTTCAAGTAGTGAGAAGCATTTAGCTAAAAAATATTCAAATTTCACATAACCCCCTTTCCACACAAATGTTTAAGTACAGAGAAGCATTAATCTGCAAATATTCAAAACCCACATTGTTACATTTTCACACAAAAGATTATGTACACAGAAGAAGCTAGCAGAAAAAAAATATTAAAAGTCCACACAACACCCTCGCCACACAAATGTTTAAGTACAGAGAAGTATTAAGCTGAAAATATTCAAAGCCCACATTGATACATTTTCACACAAAAGTTTAAGTAGTACATAGAAGAAGCTAGCAGAAGAAATTTTCAAAGCTCTGATAGCTAACGAAATTTATTTAAATGATCATATAGATAACTATGTACAAAAGTATAAATGAATACACAACCTCAAATCTACTCATTTACACGAAATACATAAATTAAACCCACAAACTACAATCGTTCATACTACTCCCCAAAAAAACATAAAGTAGCCCTTACTTAATACTAACCTAACCTAAAAATCGCTAAAATTTTATCAAACAACATGGGTTATGTGCAGGTGTTCAAAACAACTCGTGAGTTTTTACAGGTCTGTGATGTGTGAAGGGGTATGGGGTAAAAATATTTTAGCAACCTTGCAACAAGTATATAGCTAGGGCGAAGTAAAAACACTATTGCTTAGTCAATTAGAGATATGGTCGCGAGGTATTTTCAGAATGATGACTCATCTCTCAATAATGCGCGAGAGCTTGAGCTTTTCACAACAGACTCAACCAATTCACGACATCGTGTTCCCAAGAGTCACTCAGCACACATACAGTATCTACTCACGCGGTTAAGCTTCTGCATGGCTATACTTGACATGTTAAATGTTATAGTTATGAATGGAAATAGTTGAAAAAAAAAATCATTTAATACTTTTTTATTCAGAACATACAAATACATGTGTGAAACTGAGCATGGGACTTGAGCGAAAACATTAGTTGTTGACGAAAGATTTGGAGTAAATAACCTCATACCTGCAAAGCCACATTAAAACCATATATCATAGTGATAAATTATCAAACCAACCCACAATATCAACAAATTAATCTGCACATTAGCATATTGCAGCCACCCCCAAACCCCTTTGAATTCAATCTAACATAAAAATCACTCAAATACAACCAATGTAAAAATACAGGTCGTAAAATATGCATGAGTCCAAATATGGAGATTATCTCATCCATACTGGTATACACTCCTACACAAAAATAAACAATTAAATGCATCACTCTGGCCACCAAATCATTTAGACTATCCCAAAACAAATACAATATCTCTTATGCTGCCATTATTCTGAAATTCACAATAATCTTTTGTTTTAACACCACCCGCATAGTCATTATCCTCAGAATATTCTCAGCTATCATCAGCACAGCTATCATCATGATCAACATATTCATCCATATTACTGTAATATTTCGTAATCTTAGGCATCGAAGCTTCTTCTTTGTCTTGAAAATGTCTTTATAAGTGTCCATCAGTCTTCAAAGTTCGAAGGATCAGATAGAAATGGGCTGAAACATATTCTTATTTTTCACAATAATGATACTTTTATCGTCTTCAGTCTTCCTCAAACCTTCAACATCCTTAATTTCAAGTTCTTTGTCGAGATCAGAAGAGCTACCAGCGTTCATGGCAAGGAATAACATTCATCAGTTAGCATACCTTTACAAGTCTTATAGTGTGTTTTTAAGCCCTCTCTTTGAGCAAAATACCTGCCAAACTGATCACATTTTAACATTTTATGTAGTTAGCTTTTGACATGATCATTCTTTCTCAAAGTAAAACCCCTGCCACAATAACTACACCAGTGACCTTTTCATGACGTTAATAGCATCAGTCCAGAACCCAAATTAGTTTCTACGACAAATATCAGAAGAAACCTGAAAGTTTATAGGGAAATACTAAACATAAATAGAAAATTAAAATTAAATATCACCGAGTTAATTCCAAATTTAAAATAGTAGGTACATGATAAAGTAGTTCCGCTTCTCACCAACATATTTCGCACATGCTGATTTTAAGTATTTAATTATTTAATTATATTGAAGTAAACTTTATTTTAAGTACATAATATTAGTCAATCATAATCGTATGCTACCTGTCATATGGCTAAAAATGTACTCAATTCGGCAACAAATGTAACCAATTTTTTTCCATCTGGCTACAAATGTAACCAATTTTTTCCATCTGGCTACAAATGTAATCTCTGTAGCCTATGTATTCCAATGCACATCTCACTTAGTTTTAGAGTATGGTGATTGTATTCATGCGGTTTATAAAGCGATGTTATTATGTAGCATGCAAGATGTATACTTGGTGTTCGCATGAGATGTAAGGATTCGATAGGTCTGAAGGGGAAAGAAAATCAAATTTGTGTTGTCCTCGTAACAAGCTACCATTTCTTATATGTAACAAAATAGTCGATTTTAATAAAGTGTCATCGTTATTATCATTTCTTTAAATCAACAGAAATTCTCACCACATAACCAGTTAAAAGTAGAAATAATCTGACTATGGTGGATTATTACCCCAGAATTCACAAAAAAAATGCTATGTGAGAATCAATTTTATTTCTAAATGAGGTCACAGAGTAACCAGTTCTAAGAATAAAAAATATGCAGGGTCTCAAATCTCTTAACTAAAACAAACACAGATTGACAGAAAAGACAATAATAATATTATTTTTTATTCTAAAGCTTTAAAAACTACAAAAAAAGAAAATACAAAATGCACAAAGAATTATAATAAAAAATTGATTAACAATAATTTCGTAAAACTTGTGAACTTCTCCTTACTAAAGCAAGAATAATGTTCTAGCACCTTTAGTTAGAAATATTTGTTATTAATTTTTTTATTTAAATAAAAAAAATAGTAAACAATTTGATAAAATTTATAATATGTGAACACAATTTTGTTGAAGAAATGTTGAGTTCAAGCAAAAGCAATAATTTTTAACAAAATTTTTATTTATTATAATTTTTTATTTTAAAATTCTTTGTGTATTTTGTATTTTCTTTTTTATTACTTAAGCTTTAGAATAAACAATAATATTTTTATTTTCTTTTAAATTCTGGCTCGTTCAAGAACTCTATCCTTGCTCAACAACGGAGATGTTCACAAGCTGGAAGAAAATTTATTGTAATTTTTTATTAATTTTTTAATTTTTATTTTTTTCTGTGATTTTCTGAAATCAAGGAAAACGTTCTTTTAGTTTTCTCCGTGTGCTCCTGGTTATTTCTGTCAATATTTTGTTGGTTTTCTCCATGTGATCCTGATTATTCCTGTGGTTTCTGAGAAATCGATCCCTGCGTGAAAAATCTTTTACTTAAGAGTCACGTAATTTTATTTTGAGTTTCATTTAAAATGAGATTTCTGCAACCAAATTATCACTAAAGATAATTTTTATCAGGTGGAATTCAAACAAAATCAACCCATTATCATTCAAATAATATGCTATGAGACAGCTGAGAAGCACTATCATGAAGGAAGAACTTCCTTCTCATTGGTGTCTAGCGAAGCCGTCCTTCTGTTGCGATTGTTAGTAAGCATTACACATCAAATAAATATATAATATTTACCTGCATGCAACACGTGACGACATCTGTTGGCAAGAATCGGTACTAATTGCAACAAGTTATTTTGCATGAGATTAATTAACACTCGCCGCTGAATGAAGTCAAAGACAGTTAAGAGCCATATAGTCTTGTAGTCCTATAGAATCGTAGCTTCGTAGCCTCCTAGTCTTGTAGCCAAATTGCAGCTAGGCATAAGACTATTTTGAGACAAATAACTTCGACGACATTGGCTGTTGGTGCCAAAGGTCTGTGGGAGCCATAGACCGTTTAAGCCAATGAGCATTGGAGACAAAACTATGTTGAGCCAAAGACTGTTGGAGCCTTCCAAGTTTAATTTTATTCCAAACGTGCGTCCTTTTCGTTAAATGTGCTTCATTCTTTATTGTTCTTCCAATTGTGCTTCTTTTCCGTTGATTGTGCATCCGTTTTGTCGCATATGCTTCCGGATGTGCTTCCTTTTCGTTGATTGTGCTTTCGATTGTGCTTCCTTTTCGTTGATTCTGCTTCCAATTGTGCTTCCTTTTCGTTGATTGTGCTTCCGATTGTGCTTCCTTTTTGTCGAATTTTCTTCCAAATGAGCGTCCTTTTCGTTAAATGTGTGTTCTGTATATACATTGCGTGTTTGGTATGTACTTTGCGTGGTCATTGCGTGTACTACTGTGTATAAATTGAGTGTTTGGTGTGTACATTGCATGGTAATTGCGTGTACATTGCGTGTCCAGTGCGTAAATTACGTGTTTGGTGTTTACATTGCGTGGCCATTGAGTGTACATTCGGTGGTCATTGCATGTTTTCGGTTTGTGTGCATTGTGTGTGTACATTGCGTGTACATTGCGTGACCAGTGTGTACATTACATGTTTGGTGTGTACATTGCATGGCCATTGTGTGTAAATTGAGTGGTCATTGTGTGTACATTGTGTGTGTTCTGTGTGTGTGCATTGTGTGTATGGTGCTTACATTGCGTGGCCTTTGAGTGTAAATTGCGTGTCCAGTGTGTATTTTGCATGGTTATTGCGTGTACATTGCGTGTCCAGTACGTACATTGCGTGTCTGGTGCGTGTATTGTCTGCCCATTTCGTTTGTTAATTTTGCTTCCAAATGTGCTTCCTTTTTTGTGTTATTTTGACTAGTGTATTAAAACAAATTGTTCTTGTTTTGAATAGCACATTATTCGACTGGATGCGGGTACATAAGCGAGTCATAGGTGTCAGAAATTTCAGTTTGTTAGTGACTACGACGGTGTAAGGATAATCTAGTTTGACTTTTCTGATACGTAAGTCCGATAGCCTTGTGAACTCGATGGCATCTTTACCATCTTTAACGACAGCCTCGATTGAAGTTGTACCATCCCCGGATACCTCGATGATCCACGACGATGGCGACGTCCTTGATGGACGGTTTACCACCAGCAGAAGACAGCTTAGTGACTTCAGTGCTGGCTGCGCAGGAAACCACGATAAACGACGTTTCGCCCTCGATAGATACTTCAATGGCTGGTGGTTCTTCAAAAACTAACGAGCATCGATGCCATTACTGCGACAAGATTTACTCAACCAACAGCAATGTTCGACGACACGAGAAGAGAGAATGTGCTAAGAATATTTCTCGTAAAATTTTTGGCTGTAAAAAGTGTCGTTAGCAATTTACAAGAAATGATCATTTAAAACATCACTTGATGACATGAAAAGGCCCTTTTGCACGGCAGAAAGTAAAGGTTTCTATGCAACAACGAATGGTTTATGTGAATAAGAGTTTACCAGGAATTGGTAGAACTGCAGTAACATCAACATCTGGTTCGGGTTCGTCTTCAATGACTAAAAATTAATGCGGCTACTGTGATATGACTTTGCGTTTGCTCATGATGTACGGAGACACGAGAGGAGTAAATGTACGAAGAATACTTCTCGCATGAAGTTGCGCTGTGATGAATGCCATTAATAGTTTACTCGAATTGATAATTTGCGACGACATGCGAAAAACTGTAAAGGTGAAGTCCGTGTGCCTACTGTATAACTACCGGCAGACTTATCGGGCTCCTCGGTTTAGATTAGAGACTCGTGAGCGTACAAGCAAAAAAAAAAAAAAAACGTGTAAGTAATAGCCGGAGCTGGCACAGGATTCAGGATGTGGAGCTGGGAGCCGAGCCACCATCCTGGATTGTGACGCCACGGCGGCCATTTTTGACTTAAAATTCCTCAAAAATGGATCAAAATGACTCAAAAATTTCCCGTTTTCTTCCTCAAAAATTCGAAAATTAGGATTTCGAAAAACCACAAAAGTCGTTTTGCCTTAGAAACCACGGAATTCCTAAAAACCGCTTAAGCATCCATGTCTGCAACATCCGAAAAGACATTTTTTAGGAATAAGGAGTCCACGAGCGCCATCATGGATAATGACGTCACCGTTGCAATTTCCGTTACGGCAGAAATATTGAAAATTTTTATTTATTATCCGATAAATGAAAAAATTTAAAAAATTTAGAAAAAATTGAAATTAATAAAAGTTTAATAAAAATCTTTAATACCACCGCTGCACTTTTCGTTATGGTCGCCATCTAGGATTATATAAATGTTGCATGTTTCGTTTCGTCCAGCCATCTTGGTTGAGTACGATACCATCCTTACACTTTACGTTACGACCGCCATATTGGATCCTATCAATGTTGCAATTATCGTTATGGTCGCCATCTTTAAATTTAGGCGCCGTCTTGGAAATCCGTAATTTTTATGTTAGAAGATCGGGAAAAGTTCCAAAATTCATCAAAAAATTAACCTTTTAGAATACTAATTGATTAGATCGATTCCCGTCCTTGCTTCGAAACCGCTAAGAGCAAACGGTTGATCCTTCCTCCACAGAAGCCACCTACAGACTGACCTACCACCACCAATACCAAGGAATATATAGTCAGCTGGTATGACGTCATGTCCGCCATCTTGTCTTCACCCGCTGGAGACGGTCATAATGTTTTCGTCTGCTAGTATATGCTGGCGACATGTTAGTATAATTTTCTGTTCACCATACCTTTAACCTCGACTGATGGCATTGAACTTTGTAATTGACCTTGAACTTTGACATAGAACTTTGAACTTGAACTTGAACATTGACCTTGACCTAGACCTTTAAATTTGACCTTGACCTAGACCTTTAAATTTGACCTTGACCTTGAAATTGTATCTTGACCCTGAAAATTAACTTTGACTTTGAATTTTGACATTGACCTTGAAATTTGACCTTGACCCTGAAATTTAACTCTGAAATTGATCTTTGACTTTGATTTTGACGACCATCATGGATCCGACTTTTTATGTAAAGTACATGCTACCAGGAGCTACCACCTGCTAGTGGTCATTGCCACTATTTTGTTTTCGTCTGCTGGAGGACACCATCTTGTGTGTGTACTCGTCTTACCATCATGCTAGTTTTATTCTAACCTACTACAGAGCAGTAATCATTTATTATTATTGAGGTGCACGCCATCTTGTAATTTGGGCACCATCTTATTATCATGTAATTATTTAGCTAAAGATTTGGGAAAAATTCCAAAAGTCAAACTAAAATCAATTATTAATTTACAAATTGAATCAATGGATGGATACCTGTCCTTGGTTCGATTCTTTACCAGTGACAGGTGTAACTAAAAATTAAACATACTTAATATTGAGTTTTAACATTACCTTTCGCGGAGTTTATTAATCATTCACTCTACGAATATCAACTCATGTCAATATATCTGACCACAGAATTAATTACAGTGCTGCTATGCAGTACATGAAAGTCTAAGGTTTTTGATACTTAGATTAACCTTTAAAATGTTTACGTACAAAACCATCCATACATATACACCAAGCATCTTCGGATTTCAAGACCGGGTCATGATCAATGTCCGATATATAGGTCTTGAACTCAGTACACGCAGGAAAACGGAATTTACACACAGGAAAACGGAATGTATACACAGGAAAACGGAATTTACACACACAGGAAAACAGAATGTACAAACAGGAAAATGGAATGTACACACAGGAAAAACGGAATGTACACACAGGAAACGGAATGCACACACAGGAAACGGAATGATCAATAGCGGATACAATAGCGGAAACACATGCTTAGTTGGAAATCAGAATACAAGAAATAAATCATGCTATTTAAAATATATAATAACTCATTTATTTTCAATAGTACACACATGGCAGTTAAACAAATGATTATTGTTTATAGCCAGCTTTCCGCAGTTCTTTAAGTTTGGACGATACTTCCTCGATATGCGAGTAGTTTCCTCTACGAACTGATGCTTAGCCAGTCAACCAATATGTTTGGGTCTTTCCATGATGTGTAATCAATCTCTTCCGTCACCATCTTCCTTGCACGTTTATAATAAAAATTTTCTCCGGTGTCTTCCGTTTTATCGTCAACCACAAGGTCACTTTCGTCATCGAGCCAGTGATTATCACAAGCTTGATTAGGATAATTTATTTCATTATGTAGTTTCCATCGTTTTGATCTCAAGCCACCATCACAGTTTTCGATCTTGCCTACTTTTCTGCTTGAGAACAGTCATCGATCACGCCTCCAGCTTCAGAGTCACTGTAGGAATCACCGTAGAAGGCATCGTCTTCACTCAGATTACCTTAAAAATTCGATATCGTTGATGTCAAAGTGTTTTCACCGTCTTCATGTTTCCTTTTTGGGGTCCATAATTTTTACAAAGTATGGTGGATCTACTTAATATCGGCTTGAATGTATTCTCACTTATCATGGTGTTGTTACTTTCATTAGTTTCAGTCTTCACGAAGACATCAACATCCTTCAATTTATGTTCTTCGTCACGATCGGGTGAGCTAATACCATCAAGCTCAGGACAAGGAAAATTATTGTCGTAATGCAGATCACTCTTCTTTAGTCTAGTGGATCCATCGATGTCCTCTATGTCGTAAGTAGGCTTGGCTTTACATGTTCTACCATGTCTTTTTAAGCTGTCAATTCGTGTTAACAACCTGATACACCGATTACGGCTTAACATTTTGCGTAATGGGTTTTTAAAACAATCATTCTTCTCATGCCGTTCAGCATTCTTTTTCAATGTAAACACCTTGCTATAGTATCTACAGTGATGTTGTTTTGATACAGCTACAGACATCAAAGGCTCCAAAAGGCTCCAATTGCTCCAACAGACTTTTGTTTCAGCAGCGCCAATGATATTTGGCTAGAATGCAACTTGTCTAAAAGACTATGAGGCCACAAGACTACGAGTCTAAAAGGATCTAGCTGGTTACGAGTTATACATGGCTGCGAGACTGCATGGCTAAAAGACCGCGTGGCTTACGCAACTACATGTCTATGAAGCTACAAGGATACAAGTCTACTCGGGTCCAAATGACTGCAAGACGACATGGCTACAAGACCATTTGGATACAAAGCTTCAATTCAACGAGTCTACAAGACTACACCAACTACCTTCGAGTGTATAAAGCTCCAATTGCTCCAACAGCATTATGTTATAAGATTACAAGGCTACTTGCTTACGTAGCTTCAAGTCTACAAGGCTCCAATGCAACATGACTACGAGACTACGAGCCATGAGGTTAACGAGTCTACATGACTACGAGACTACGAGCCATGAGGTTTACGAGACTACATGACTACGAATCTTCAAGTTTACGAGACTGCGAGGCTACAGAGCTACGAAGATTCTCGAACACTAGTTTACGTGACTACGAGGATACAGAACTACAGGTCTGCATGAGTACTTGACTACGAAGCTACACGTCAACAAGGCTCCAATTGCCGCATCTGTATTCGACTGAATTTTCTCTTTCGCTCCAACTGCTCCAACAGCATTATGTTATAAGATTACAAGGCTACTTGCATACGTAGCTTCAAGTCTACGAGGCTCCAATGCATCATGAGTACGACACTTGAAACGCCCCTCGTGCCTCAAAATTATATCATTTTAATTTACTAATAAAAACCTAGGAAACAGCCTGGCAAAATTATAGAAAAAAAATTACAAGTGTTACCAGAGGGGGCACGAGGTGGTGAACAAGACAAATTAATACCCCCTATACACACAAGCAACTTCGGAGGTAGTGAAACGTTTAAATGGATTAAGGAATATGAAAAATAAATAAACACTTCATAAGTAGCTTGGTCAAAGGGTTCCCTGGTTTATTTAAATAGGTTTTGTTTTGGCATTGCAATAAGATATTAACAAGTAACAAAAATAAGGGGCCACCCGGAAATCATTTAAAACTATTTATATTAATTAAACATCATCACAGAACAAAAAATTGAAACATTCCACCTTATTAGATTCTTGCGATTATTACATAAATAACAGTCTCATTGATTTTACATATTCTCGTCGATTAAGTTTTTAAGGCACTGTTCGCTGATATGCATTTAATTAATTAAGTTCATTATATGTAAGGGGAAAATATATTTCTCATATCACCCGGGTCTTCAATGGATGACGTCGGGCTGGGAGGAAAGCTCTTCTTAGGGGGAAAAGGAGCTGGAGGTTCTACACAACATGATGGGTGTAATTTCGGCACCCAACTGTTGGACCCTGTCACACAGGGTGTACCTCCAGGGCTCAGGAGATGTCTCGCGCCGACATCCAAATGGCGTGGACCAAGAAGAGCGCGGATGACGCGACCGAAATCATCAATAAGTGAAATAAAAAAAATTAATAAGATTTTAACTAAGACATGACTAGTTCTAAATGTTCCTACTGACGGGCTACTGAAATTTTCAGCTGGGATCACATCCCTTAAGACAGATGACTACATTCTTGATTCGAACGAGTATGTCGTTGCAGAAAAGCTTCTTAGCGCAGAGGACGCCGAGAAGACGTGGTAAGTAGCCGAGAACAGAGTACTAAGTGCGCCGATGGCGGACAAAGCTCCTAATTAAAATGGGCGTTAGGCCCTAAGGGAAAAGGAGGGGGAATATTCGGCTTTGGACCGAATATACCCGGAGGTACCCGAAGTGGTCCTAAGCACGACTTCAGTTGTTCGCGCCGAAGAGCGACTGCTGCGGTCTCTACCGGCAGGTACAGAAAGCAACATACAATCGACTATTACAGGCCGCGAGGAGGAAGCATAGGGCCTTATGGCGTAGCTGGTGGTACACTCTGGTGGCCTAAAGGGGACATAAAGGGGGGAGTTAGCAAGACCGCTCACAGGTGTCGCGGACGTCAGCTGCACGAGCTGGCGCCAAGAGAAGACGTTACAGTTTCTGCCGCTAGATGTCGTGGGGGGGGCTCTTTAGGGCAAGGGAGAATGTCCTTGGAGGAGGCCACCGCCTTGGCGGGGTTCACCACAGGGCAATGATCTTAGATTAAATTCTGCGAACCAGGTGGGTGGGAGGGTGGACAGAAAAGCACAAAGATGGCTGGGAAGGGAGGTCCACTGGAGACTCGTTCGTGCCGAGAATCGCTTATCTCAGCGGGTCTCTGAGAAGTAGCAGCTTGCAGGCCAGAAGCTGCTCTATGCGATTTTAGTCATGCAGGGAATTAATATTACAAACCCGGGACGTGACTGCAGGCGAGAGAAATTTCAACCGGGCTGCTAACGGCCACACTAGACTATCAAAAGCTCAGATAGGTCCCTGAGAAAGGTGCTTCGGTCCACTGCCGCAAAGATTAACTACATGGCGTACACCAGCCTAACAAAGTGTAAATCACCGGTTTAGTAACAAAATTATAATAAAAATAAAATTTCCAAAATAATTAAAAACAATAATAACAAATTAAAAAAAATGTAGAAATTCCTATTTCCGGCACATACTCTCCCGCATGAATGCTGAACATAGAGGGAAAACAAAAAAAAACACTTACACTCGTTAGTAAAAGTAGTACCAGGTTCTCCTGTATCCTACTACTTATTTTCTAACACCTTTCAGATGCGTCCGCCTCTCAGGCACAACATATCGATAACCCTTAAAAAAACTTATTTACTAAGTGCTTATTAACTTAGTGGCCACTTAAAACTAATACAACGTAATGCTAGCATTCTTATTTCTAGTACCATGGATTTGTAGGACCTTGCGGTTTTTTTTGGCATGCCTAATATTAGAGAGTCCCCTATGTTAGGGGAAGAAAGTAAACACATCTACTTTAAGTCAGCCTGTGTTTTCTTTAGATTGGAGATGTGCGCTCTGGTAATGAATTCTCCCGAACTTGGGTCAGCTAAGCTAACCGTAACAGGCGTTTAAAATCGCTGTATTTAAAGGGACCTCTCCAGCGATACGCCAGCTTGGCGGAAAACTTATCCACTGCCTTGCTGAGTGGGTGTGCCTTACAAAGCACAAAATCGCCTACCCTGTAAGGGTTAGGAGATCGGTTTTCGTTGTATTTCCTTTTTCTGGTTTCATGAGCCAGATTAAGATTTTTCCGAGTTCTTCTCCAAATTTCCCAGATGTCTCTCAGATCATCGGGCTACAGGTCATTCAAAGACCAAAGATTTGAAAGAGGGGTATTAGGTCGGTAAGTGAAAATGAGTTTGAAAGGAGTACTTTTGTGTCCTTCGTGATGTGCATAATTAAAGGCCATTTGCAGCCACACCAAATTTGAATCCCATTTATCCTGCTCCTGCGCATGGTAGGCTTTTAGAGCAGACCGGATATTGCGGTTGAATCTCTCATCATGCGAGGGCTGGGGATAATAAGGCGAGGTTGTGACGTGCAGGATGCCATGTGAGAAGCACATATTCTTGAAACACCTAGCCGTGAACTGGGTCGCATTGTCGGAAACTACTATAGACGGGACTAGCGACGTCTTGAAGACCTGATTACGTAGCGCAGTATAGTGTTTTCTGCGGTGGCTTTTCGCATCGGGATGAGCCAGACAAATTTTGTGAAAGCGTCGATACACACCAGCAGCATAGTGTTTCCTGTCCTTGAGCGCGGGAAAGGCCCGACAAAGTCTATTAACATCTTTTGCATGGAGCGCTCGGCCACATCTGAAGTTAAATAAAAGAAACGAGTGTTCTGAGCTGGCTTACTCAACGCACAGATTTTGCATAGTTTTACCTGCTTGGTGATGTCCTTGTGCATGCCGTCCCACACGAAGTGACGTTGGATAGCCTGAATGGTCTTATATATGCCAAGGTGTGCGCCCACCGGCGAGGTGTGATAATAGTGGAATATCATATTACGCAGATTTTGTGGGAGCACAATTTTGTATGTTTTTGATTGGGGGGTGCGGTTTTGCAACAGCTCCTTAGATATCCTTAAGTATTTTGGCGCCATTCCTAAACTATAAAGGTTAATAATGCTGGAAATGTGGGGATAAGCTTCCTGCTGGCTCTGTAAATCCTGAAATGCCAACAGGAAATCTGTCAATAGGGCTTGACATAAGAGTGGTGATCCTTCGGGCGGAGTCTGAGTTGGGTTATCGAACATGCGGGACAGTGAGTCTGCTAATATGTTCTGTGTACCACGAATGTGCTGGATTTTGATCTTCAAAGAGGAAATATTTGCAATCCACCGCCCGAGTTTCCATAATTGTTTCGGGTGTGCTAAAAGCCAGGCTAATGCCTGATTATCTGTCTCAAAATTGGAATTCCCTGTGTTCTATTAATTGTCGGAATTTGTCAATACCAAATACCACCGCGAGGCATTCTAATTCGTTGATCGAGAAGGCTTTCCTCTCGGCGTGGGTAAGTGTCCGCGACGCAAACGCAATAGGCTGTCTGCAGCCTTCGACTTCCTGTGACATTACTGCGCCAATAGCTACACTGGACGCATCAGTTTGTAAAATGAAAGGTTTGGTAAAGTCTGCCATGCGGAGTACAGGCGGGGAAGAAATCGCCTGTTTCAGGAAATTAAAAGCTTTTTCTTGTTCCGGACCCCATCTGAAAGGTGTGTTTTTCTTACGTAACGTATTTAGTGGTGCTGCGTGCTCAGCGAAATTAGGAATATATTTTGTGTAAAAATTTGCCATACCAATAAAACGTAAAATACCCTTAGGGTTTGTAGGAGGCGGAAAATCACGAATAGCTTGTGTACGTGAAGGGTCAATGGTGACTCCCTTGCTAGAAACCAAGTGTGTTAGAAATGACAGTTCTTGGACTGCAATCCTAACCTTTTTTGTGTTGACTGTTAACCCTGCTTTACGAAATCTACTTAGAACTTCCTCTAAATGTTTGATGTATTCTTCAAAAGGTTTCTGAATATACGACGACATCGTCTAGATAGTTTTACACTGTTTTGAATTTTAGATCTCCTAGTATCTGATCTAGGAGTCGGGTTAGTACTTGGGCTCCAGTGGCCAGTCCAAAAGGTACTACTGTGTATTGGTAAAAGTTCCAAGGGACACAGAAGGCTGTGATGGGTTTTGAATCCTCAGTACGGGGTATTTGGTGGTAAGCAGAATTTAGATCAAACACACAAAAATATCTGGCCTTACTGAACCAATTAAACACAGTGTTAAGGTCTGGCAAAGGTATGTTTTGAATGACTATTTTCTCATTAACTTTTCTTTAATCAATTACACATCCTTGCCTTTAGGCACCAGAAAGGCTGGGGAACTGTCGGCGGAGGTCGAGGGTTCGATTACACCTTTGTCCAAAAGCTCCTGAACATGATTGCGCATCGTTTGCATCTAAGGACCTAAAAATTTATAAGGGTGCGATCTCACTGGTATTTTATCCGCTAACTCAATTTGGTACTCGATTAAATTGGTGCGCCCTAGTTTACTAGTCAAGACATCTGGAAAACTGCTGCATAATTTATCAATGGCGGCTCGCTGCTGTGTATAAAGGTGCTCCTGTGAAATGGTGTTTCCCTGATCCAAGATGGCTGCCGTTTGCTCGGCTGGACCCGAAACTATTTCCTCGGGGACCCCACAAGGAATACTATTATCCATATTGAATTAAAAACAAAATTCTTAGCCTGAAGATTAATGAGTAGACCTGTCTTGGCAATGAAATCAGACCCGTAGATTAGGTCTGTCGCCAGTTGACCAGACACCAAAAAAGTGAAATTCCATGAATATAAATCAATTTTCACCTTGATCATAACTGCTAACTTAATATTTAATGGCTGATCTGACGCTGTAAAGCATTGTAACTTTGTGGTCTCTGTTCTTAGAATTAATTTGCTTTGTTTTATCTTGATAAACAACTGCCCAGAAATCAGACTGCGCGCTGATCCCGTACCAATAAGTCCAGGTACAGTGTGTTCGCCAATCGTTGTTACTGCATATGGAATCACGTGGGAACATTGCCAAAAATTTGGTGGCACTTTCTCTTCCTCTTAATTGTAGGATCAACACACATCTTACATGAGTACGTGTGCATTGAATTATCATTTCCCTTATTTTTATATTTCTGCTCCTATTGTACTTCCTTTGTTTACGTCTGTGACCTCGCCTGTTACTTTTATTCCTGGGTTCCTTGTTCTTATGATTATTGTTTTTGTGTAGTGATTTTTCTTGTGTACTGTCATTACTTTGCGCAAGTTGAACTTCCCATTTATAAGAAAAAAAATTAACACTTGAATTTTTCGGTGGCCCTAAATAAGGTTGTTCGGGCCACCGCGTTATGCGTTTTTTGGAGTGTCATAATTTTGTTTTCGGTTTTTGTAGTAACACTGGGACAGGGAATGTCTGTCTCTTTTGCAGAAATCACAATACATATTTTGTTGATATCTACCTTGTGTCCTTGAAGAGAAAAATGTATTGCCCTGATGTTTCTGTGCTGCATTCTTATAGTGTGAATTACTGCACTTCGTTATGGTGCTGCTATCTTGTTGACTAGCGAATGTGGCTTGTTTATTTCGCTGAAAATCAGTGTACTCTATGTTTGTGACATGAACACAAAGTTTATCTAGCTCAGCATAGTTTTGGGGGCGCGCCTGGAACACTGAGAGCGAGCGCTCTGCTGGGTTCAAACCGCCTAGAATCGTACTCACGACCTCCTTCTCTGGAAAATTTAGCCTGAGTACCTGTTGGCTTCACGTATGTCAGCGACGTAGTTAGGCAAGGCTTCATTACGCTGCTGCAAACGGTTAAATCACTCCAACCGGATTTTTGTAAGTAGCCTACTCGGTATACAAAACTTTAACACGTCTTCATGAAACTCGTCGAATGTGAGGTCATTCTCAATGGCAGCCATGACCCGCTCGCTTAAGGGAGCTTGGGTGTACGGATAAACAATTTTAAAAATTTGTTTGTCGGGAATCCCTCCCTTTTGCCGTAGCTTTAACAACACTCGAAGAAAATCAATCAGTTTGTGTGCGTCCAGACCCGACGCCTCTGGCAAATCTTTGAGTAGCCTTTCTACAGGATGGGTGATTTTTCCATAGAAACTGTAGCCAGTTTCTGGGGCTGTCGTACTCCTCAGTACTGAGTCATGGGGATGAGCCGCGGGTACTGCCGGCTGAGGTGAAGGCTGATTTTGCGGTATCGAGTGCGACTGAGCCTGTTCCCGGTTCGCAACCGAGGGGCTGATTTGTGGTGGAGTGAGCTGGGGCGTTGTGAGTGGCGGCTGAAAAATACCAGCACTCGGAAGTGGGGTGGTTTGCCATGAAGAAAACAGTGGCTGAGATTGAGCTTAAGGATTAAAATAGGGCTGGGCGGTCGGATACGGGAAAAACATGTTTGGCGGGTATGGTTGCGTCATTTGGTGTGACAAGGTTGGTAACTCCTGTGAAAATGTCACGCTAGTGACGGGGTGGGTTGTCATGTGACCCGTTGTAATGTTTGTCGCCGTTGTCGTCAAATGCACAGGCACCTCTGAATGAGTGGTAGATACGGATATTGGTTGATTTGGAAGCGACGTTAGTGGCTGAGAGTCAGGGGCTGCGTCTAGCAATCTGCTAGTTTCAATTTCCTGTGTGTTTACCATCGCCCGTACTTGTGATTGTCGCGTGTCGGGTTGCTCTACCCCCAGGGGCAAGCTAGGAGAGTCCCCTTCCGGGAAGGCGGGGCAATCGATGCCGAGAGCCTGTGCCTCAGCCACGTAGTGCTGACTGTTTGTGTAGCTTCCAAAAAGGCTTCTATCGCCGCTAATTTTGTGTGGAAACCTGCCGTCTGTTGCAAACATCGGTCTATCTCTTTTACATGAATTTCATGAAGAATGTCTGCCGAAAGCTCTTTCAGGTTTTGTAAGCGTCGGGTAACATGTTTTAGTCTGACTATATGTCGTTCGACATTGGGAAAAATTTCCTCAACATCTAGGTAGCTTACGTAAGCCGATATATCATAAAACTTGGCGCAAGCAAGGTTGAATTCTCCCGTTACATCTAACTCCAAATTCGATATACTAGTTTGCACACCATTATGAAGGGCGGCTCTGAGTCGCTTCCTGAGGACTTGGACATTGCCACTGGAGGGAAAATTGCGTAGCTGTAACTCATAGGTCAGCTCGTCTGACAGCAATAACACCGGCTTAAACATACTGCTCGGATATAATTTACTACTAATTAAACAAAATTTATACATGCATGTACAATTCAAACGTACACTATAAACACTGCTCTCTAAAGAACTATCTTAATTTTATAGATCTCATAAGGCTTCCTAGCTTAATATAACATACAAACTAGCCCTGTTGCATGGTGAGTAAGTCACCCTTTCTGGTGGGGGGGGGGGGTTATGTGCCCGAACCAATTAGCATATAATGCCGCCGTGCTACTCAAATACAATTCACAGCTGTGCGAACTTCCACTGTCAGCTTGACTTGGGCAACCTGTATACGTCCTTGTGGAACAGGGGGACTGACCTGCCACTCACAAGGTCGTCTGCCACGACGGACAAAGGGAGAGGGGTGTGCGGGAGAAAAGGGCCGTTTCGTCGCCCGCAGATTACGGGTCCTGTCGCATTCCAGAACATGTGAAGGGGGGGAGGCGGTAGTTTCCAATTGAGACTCAAGATAAGACACGTAGACCAGCCGGCCTGCCGCACGGCCTTGCGCAGCGAACTCTCGCGCAGCGCGATAACAAAGTCCACACGGGACTTTAAAACTCAATATAAATTTAAAAACGAACGAGCAATATAAGTACAGGTTGTACCAGCGATCAGTTCACAATATTAAAAAAAAAAAATTGCTATCACAAAAAATAGATTTTTTATTATTTTTTTATATTTTATTTTAGGTATACCTGCTCGATTTATGTATGCCTATAGACCAAACCACGCCTTTCTTACAATTGAAACGCCCCTCGTGCCTCAAAATTATATCATTTGAAATTTACTAATAAAAACCTAGCAAACAGCTGGGCCAAATTAAAGAAAAAAAATACAAGTTTTACCAGAGAGGGCACGAGGTGGTAAACAAGACATATATATACTCCCTACACACACAAGCAAATTGGGAGTTAGTGGATCGTTTAAATGGATTAAGGAATATGAAAAATAAATAAACACTTCACAAGTAGCTTGGTCAAAGGGTTCCCTGGTTTATTTAAATAGGTTTTGTTTTGGCATTGCAATAAGATATTAACAAGTAATAAAAATAAGGGGCCACCCCGAAATCATTTAAAATCATTTATATTAATTAAACATCATCACAGAACAAAAAATTGAAACATTCGACCTCATTATATTCTTGCGATTATTACATAAATAACAGTCTCATTGATTTTACACATTCTCGTCGATTAAGTTCTTAAGGCACTGTTCGCTGGTTTGCATTTAATTAATTAGGTTAATTATATGTAAGGTGAAAATATATTTCTCATATCACCCGGGTCTTCAACGGATGACGTCGGGCCGGGAGGAAAGCTCTTCTTAGGGGGAAAAGCAGCTGGAGGTTCTACACAACATGATGGGTGTAAATTCGGCACCCAACTGTTGGACCCTGTCAAACAGGGTGTAGCTCCAGGGCTCAGGAGATGTCTCGCGCCGACATCCAAATGGCGTGGACCGAGAAGAGCGCGGATGACGCGACCGAAATCGTCGATAAGTGAAATAAAAAAAAATAGTAAGATTTTAACTTAGACATGACTAGTTCTAAATGTTCCTACTGACTGGCTACTGAAATTTTTAGCTGAGATCACATCCCTTAAGACAGAAGACTACATTCTTGATTCGAACGAGTATGTCGTTGCCGAAAAGCTTCTTAGCGCAGAGGACGCCGAGAAAACGTGGTAGGTAGCCGAGAACAGAGTACTAAGTGCGGCGATGGCGGACAAAGCTCCTATTTAAATGGGCGTTAGGCCCTAAGGGAAAAGGAGGGGGAAGATTCGGCTTTGGACCAAACATATCCGGAGGTGCCCGAAGTGGTCGTAAGCACGAATTCTTTTGTTCGCGCCGAAGAGCGACTGCTGCGGTCTATACCGGCAGGTACAGAAAGCAACATACAATCGACTATTAAAGGCCGCGAGGAGGAAGCATAGGGCGTTAAAGCGTAGCTGGTGGTGCACTCTGGTGGCCTAAAGGGGTCATAAAGGGAGGAGTTAGCAAGATCGCCCACAGGTGTCACGGGCGTCAGCTCCACGAGCTGGCGCCAAGATAAGACGTTACAGTTTCTGCCGCTAGATGTCGTGGGGGGGGGCTATTTAGGGCCAGGGAGAATGTACTTGGAGGAGGTCACCGCCTTGGCGGGGTTTACCACAGGGCAATGATCTTAGATTAAATTCTGCGAACCAGGTGGGTGGAGAAAGAGAGGAGAGTGGACAGATAAGCGCAGAGATGGCTGGGAATGGAGGTCCACTGGAGACTCGTTCGTGCCGAGACTCGCTTATCTCAGCGGGTCTCTGAGAAGTAGCAGCTTGCAGGCCAGAAGCTGTTCTATGCAATTTTAGTCATGCAGGGAATTAATATTACAAACCCGGAACGTGACTACAGGCGAGAGAAAATTCAACTGGGCTGCTAACGGTCACACTAGACTAGCAAAAGCTCGGATAGGTCCCTGAGAAAGGTGCTTCGGTCCACTGCCGCAAAGTTTAACTACGTGGCGTGTATCAGCCTAACAAAGTGTAAATCACTGGTTTAGTAACAAAATTATAATAAAAATAAATGTCCAAAATAATTAAAAATAATAATAACAAATTAAAAAAAGTTACGAAATTCCTATTTCCGGCACAAACTACGAGCCATGAGGTTACGAGACTACGCGATTACGAGTCTTCAAGGTTACGTGATCGCGAGGCTTTAGGACTACGAAGCTTCCAGATCACATGGTTACGAGACTGCATGGCTAAAAGATCGCGTGTCTACGAAACTACATGACTAACTGACTACAATAGCACCATTCAGTGGTGAGAGTTAATTTATCTCATGCAAAATAACCTGTTTAAAGCAGTGTCCATTATTGTCAACAGATGACACCACATGTTGTTTACAGGTAAATATTATTTATTTCTTTTATGCGGGATGCGAGATGCTCACTTACGATCGCAATAGAAGGATGGCTTCGCTACAACCAAGGAGAAGGAAGTTCTTCTTGCATGTTAGTGCTTCACAGATGCCTCATGGTATATTATTTGACTGAGTATCTGAATAAAATTACCTGTCTTAGCCACCAAGTTCAATGCAGTTTGTCTCAAAGCATATTATTTTACTGAATAATGGATTTTATTTTTTGAATTCCATCTGGTAAAAATATTGTAAGTGCAAATTTATTAGCAGAATTTCACTTATTAAATGTAACTTTGAATAAAATGCCATGACTCTTTACGTAAAATATCCTTCATGCTGAGAACGAATTCTCACAAATAAACAGGAGCACTCGGAGAAAACCATAAGAAATCTAGCAAGGAATAATCAGAACCATTTGGAGAAAACTATCAATATATTAACAACAATAATCGGGAGCACACGGAGAAAACCACCATAATATTGTAAAGGTTAATCAGAATCACTTGGAGAAAACCGCCACACGTTTTCTTTGATATCACAAAATCACAGGGAAAAAATATTTAATAAATATTAATAATAAAAAATTTAAAATGAATAATTTACAAAAATACGTAAATAGATTCTGCTGGCTTGTGAACTTCTCATTGTTGAGCAAAGATAGAGTTCTAGTACAAGCCAGAATTTTATGTATTTTTGTAAATTTTTCATTTAAAATTTTTTATTATTAATTTTAATTTAATATTTTTTCCTGTAATTTTGTGATATCAAAGAAAACGTGTGGCGGTTTTCTCCGAGTGCTTCTGATTAACCTTGACAATATTATGGTGGTTTTCTCCGTGTGCTCCAGATTATTCTTATTAATATTTTGATAGGTTTCTCCAAATGGTTATGATTATTCCTGGCTGGACTTCTTATGGTTTTCTCCGAGTGCCCCTGATTATTTGTGAGAAACCGATCTCAGCATGAAGGACTTTTTACTTAATGAGTCATTTCATTTTATTCAGAGTTACATTTAATTAGTGAAATTCTGCTAATAAATTGGCACTTACAATATTTTTACCAGGTGGAATTAAAAAAAATAAACATCCATTATTCAGTAAATTAATATGCGGCCGTTGACCCAAGCGACTCATGAGGAATGTGCAGCGAGGACAAACGACACGCCGCCGGGCGGTCGCTGACGAAACGAGGCCGCTTCTCGCACGGGCGCAGCGGCCCGCCCACAGCTCGCACCATGAAAGACAGAAATCTGAACCCGGCCACACCGAGAAATTTCTGGAACGCGACATTACCCTCCGCTAACGAAGCTCGAGCCCCATCGAGCTAGCACAAAAACAAAACTAAAAAATCTTACGTGTTAATGACTAACGGTGATTTAAAAATTTTAAAGAGTATAAACTCAAAGAAAAATAAAAAAAAGATTAATAGCAGTACAAACTTGAAGGAAATGCTCTATGGGACTTGATACATCGAAGCGTCCTACTTAAAGGTTGTGATACCCTCTGTACAATAATTTGTTACATTAAGGATTTAATATCATTTCTGTCTTAGACTGTGAAGTTTACAAGTTCATTCCGATATTTCGCCACAAATTACAATGAGTGGGCCCTAATAAAACTATAATTCATTTTAAATTTACAATGATTTTTCTCTAAATGTCCGTCTTTGCGAACAAAAGTAATCTTTTACATTATTTATTCCCTGATTCTTATCTTTAATTTAAACCTAGTGTAACAATACTTTTTTTCTGTCTAAAATAAATTAAATATCATATCCCATGTTACAAATACAAAAATTTCTTAGCTGATTTATGTCCGACGCGAGTTCTTGAACAAAGGTTGTCGAGAAGAGAAGGCACAGCCACATCAACACAACAGGATGTCAGGGCAGCCCACATCTCCACTAACCTCTGCTCCGAAGGTCGCGTCGTCATCACATCCAATGGAGATGACTTCTGTAAAAACATTTACAAGACATTAACACAGTGACATCACAACAAAGAACACTCCTAAGCCTTTTCTTTAGGCTTCTATTTCATCACAAGTACAACAAGGAAAACAATTTTCAAATTTATTTTAATTACAAATTAATAAGAGATTTTATTAACATTTTATTCCAGTTTTCAAATTTATTTTAAATGCTCTAGCAAAACGTAACTGACAGAGATGAGTACTGGATGCCAACCAAATAAATAAATAATTTTAACCAGAATACAAAATAAATCATCAAGTAATACTCCCACCCTAAAAAGAACCTAAATATGGAACACAATAGCAATGATAACCACAGGATCGACTTCAAGGAAAGGAACTTGATCTCTAATAGCTGTTCCCTAACTTCAACATCGCTTAAAGTTCTCAGTACCATCTCACAGCAACCGCTAAACGAAGTCACTAGGGTGCAGGTCTATTCACACGACCAACCCAAACTCTTCTTATATCAGGTGGCAGTCACACTGCCCACCCAAGACAATCTCTCAGTGGTGCCCAACCAGCTACCCCACTAAAGACAAACACTAATAACCCATACGTCCAGAAGAAAATCCATCTTTTGGCTTCTTGACCAGAGCCAACTTCTACAACATCAGCTCCTGGAATAACAACTGTAGCTCTTCCATACTACAGCACAACTATCTTCCTTCAAGATAAATATTTAATCACTATAACTGTGCCCTACACTGTTCAACATGGCACACTGTCACCGGAAACAAAGTAACGATGGCTGAGTCCAACCCTTGACTGCAACTTTTCTTCTTCTTGAAATGCTTTAATAATTTCGATACCATAGTAGGAAGGATAAGGAAAGACTGGCCAGCTCCCACCCCTATCGCAAACCTATTCCATGCTGACCCCAAAATAAAATTCGTCACTTTAATACAAAAGAAATTATCTACGTAGTTATTATTTTGAAAACCTTCTAATAAAAGCTGTTTACTAAACTTTTAAAAATTATAAAATAATAAATGAGATAGGCAACCTATTCATCCCTTATCAGTGAACGATCTTAACAGATTAAGAAAAGAAAAGAAAAGAATTTATGTGAAGCTTTGTCCTTGACTTGCATAGGCGCCCGAGGAGGCGTGCAGAGAGAGCTTCGTGGCCTCGGGACAGAATGTGTTGAATTGCCAATGAAGCTAGTGCGGAGCTCTGTTCATGGAGTGCATGACTTGCTGCCCAAGCTATGAACTATACTATACTATGACCGTCTCATATTTCTCCTAGAGACTACTGCGCCACGGCAAAAATTAAGTTATTCGCCCCATCCTGTATAGGCCAAGAATAAACCTGGGTTTTGATTTTGATAACTTTGAACTTCAGCATGAGCTATCGCTGGGTGAATCGAAATTTAACATCGTTTTTCAGGGTTGGCAGTGACTTTATCATCCAAGTTTTTAATAACACAAACATTGGAAGTACATCAAGTGATTATTATGGAATGCCCGACTATGGTATTAACTGTTAACCACATAATAAGACGCAGCACATTTGAGGCGGCCCTATCTGACAGGCATTGATAGACAACTTATGTGCAGGGCACCCGCGGCATTTACCCTAGATGTTTTTGCTGTTTTCTAAGAGGTGGAATGAAAAATAAATATCTATTATTTGAATGATGTAACGAAAGATTTTAAGGTCGCTTAAAATACATTTCTGGCTAAAGATGTGTTGGACATTGAAATACAATATGATACAGTGGTATTGGCGGCCAGGTAAATTGCCGATGCACCTGGATGTGCACTTTGTAATATATACCAGGTATAATACTGAACAGTGCTTATGTGAGTTTGGTGCTGTAGAAGCTACCCCTAGTTAAGGCACCGGAATAAACTGGGACAGTTATGCGACAGCTGGAGAAAATTAGTTTGGTTTTTGAACTGTTAAATAGATGAAGTTAATGATATAATTTATTTTTGATAGATAATATTGTTCTCTTCGACGGACTACTTGAGCCACCAGCACCTAGGAATGGCAACTAATATTGAAAAAAATATGTGGGAGAGATTTGTGACTGTAAATTCTAAAAATTTAATTATATAATTTAGTATTTGTGCTATGCATTTACTATTTCTTTGTGACTTTGTGGACCAAATAATTAGTATTTTTGATTTATGTATAAAATTTATAAGAGCATTATGTTTTTAATCTTATTTTCAGAAAATTGTGCTTAAGGTAATATAAGTATTTATTTGAAGAAAGATAATCACAGTAATATCCTGTTATATATTTTATACTATATATATATCCGTTGCCACCAAAGTGTTCCAAGTGGTAACTGTGAGAAAGTAACTTTTTGTTGCAATAAATAATTTTTGGGAATTATATTTTTCCTACAACTCAATACCCTTATTTAGTTTTATATTTAAAGCAAATTTGCACAGCTACGTTTAACCGGCAATAGGGAGTAATTGAAGATTTAAGGTAGTAAATGTTGTTAGGGATTGTCTACCTTTTTTTTGTATAATTACCGTAGTCGGTGGCATAGTTTTTGGTTTGGTTGCTGTTCGTGTAAAGATGGAAGTAACCACCACAGCAAGAGACTAGCAGTAGAGAGAGCCACTGTCGAGCCGAGCTCCAGTGGGGAGATTAAACTTTGGGTACACCTTAACAAATATTGAAAATATCAGTTAATAAATATAACTGCATTCAATTAATTGTGATATCATTTTCTGACATGTTATACTCTCGTAACACATTTTTTATGAACCTGTTTCTTATGCACAGTTAAAAGAAAGGTATTTTTTTGTATTAATATAGTAGTTCGGTAAGAGCTTATACCATTTTCAAAAAGTCTAAGAAATAGCACCCAACATCCACCTAGGATACCTATGTGTGATGTTGAAAAACATTTATTATGACACTACAAGCAATATATTGCAACATATTAAACCACATCCCTCAGAGTTACAATCTCGATTGGAGAAATCCGACATTTCCTGTGTATTTTCCCCATTGATTTGCTGTGAATTTTACAGCATTTTTCGTGTACTTTAACAAAAATATTACTTGGCAATAGGTTTTCAAAATTTTTTTGAAGTGTAAACATCTGAGCTCTCCGTATAAGGCATTTAGAAAGAGAAAATTCCTGAGAATGGGATGAAAGTCGTTTATCGGAATTGTGTAACCAAGATGGCTGCCCCTCTGTAGCAACCTAAACATGTATAGTCACTTTTTAATAGGTATATTATGGGACGTGTCAAACTTATTGGATTACCAAATGTAACTTTATGATAGTGAAAATATTCTGGTTTATATTTGGTAAACTTAGTCATAGTTGTGCCGGAAATTTGTTATTTGGACAAGTTTTTTTTCTAATTTTATTATAATTTTAAATTATTTTTGGAAATTTTATTTGCTCTATAATCTAGTTACTAAAGGGCGATTTACACTTTGTTAGGCTGGTGTACTCTCCTTAGTTAAACTTTGTGCCAGTAGACAGAAGCACCTTTCCCAGAGACGTATCTGATATTTTGCAGATCTATGACTTTGTTGGCAGCCCGTTTGAAATTTCCCTCGCTTACAGGCACGTCCCAGGCCTGTAACGTTACTTCACTTCATGACTTAAACTGCATACAACAGCTCTGGACGAGCTGTTACCATTTCTCAGAGGCGAGCCTTTACCGTCACGCAAACGTCTTAGGTTCTCTCCTCGAAAAGCACGTCATGGAAGCGCGTTCCCAGCGTCGTTGCGTTTTATGCCCCCACTTACTCCACTCCCCACCCCCCCCCCCTTCAGTTCTTAGAATTCGCCTAAGACCAATGACCGGTCATAAACCCCAGCAGACAGCGACCGTCTCCAAGGGCGACTGGCATAAAAAATGTGTGTGCAAAATTGGACCACACACGACATCTAGCGGCAAACTCGCTAACCGCCCAGCCAACTTACCCTGTAGGCCGCCAGAGCGCAGCACCTGACTGCCTCTTTATTCCCTTTGTTAAAGCAGACGCCTTGGGCGAGTCGATTCTTTTTTGTTTCAGACACCCCACAACAGGTAGCATTAAAGTCGGCCAGTGCTACCAACTCCGAGACATCAGTCAGAGTTTTTTTATGACGCCCACTCGGGGAACTTTGGAACCTTTCGGTCCGGACTCCCAGTCACTCCCCACACTTTTGATTGAACCTTTACTTTTAATTACGAGACGCGGTTATTCGCGTGACACTTCGCGTCGCGACTGCAGACGGACCTTTTGCGATTATCGGCGAGTCATCGAGACACTGAAAGACTTCCATCCGGCCGCAACCGACTATGTAGTCACCTAAATAAGGGATGCTATCCCTATAATCTTCTTTATGAAGTTTAGTCCGTCTGCTTAGTACAGAGAGTAATAGTTAGTTTTTCTTTTAAATCTTTTTTGAAATGGTAGAAACGACCGCGCCAGCCGCGTATTCGCGGGATCCAGTTCCTGGCTGGCGACGCATCGGTAAATAGAAGCCAACTTCCCTGTTTGGTGAGCGACGATCCGCGACTTTCCTAAACCTCCCCTTAACTTTTCCGGGCATTTTCTGCCCCGTATACTGTCTGTGTACAAGTTCTGATCAGTTTTGATTCGGACTGTTCCAGACAGGGTCCGAGAGCCGGACGCCGAATTGGCATTTTCATCTCCCTTCCACAACAGGACACAAGCGCCCTGGCATCATGTTCCCGCGTGATCTCCGGGAAACGAAGCCCTGGCCTCCGGTGCTACTGTATTTTTCAACTTTTTTTGAACTTTCCTAAATTACGCCGTCGGACGCAGTTCATCATATAAACTTAATTTATGGACTTTCAGAATACTGGCATAGTTTAAACATATTTGTATTTCTTATTGGTTTATGTATTTTTTTAAATGAAACGTTTTATAATTTAATGTAGGGCTAGCCCATATTTCTTTTTAAATATATCTGAGAGCTAATTAATTAAGTAATTGAAATGGTATTTTAATGAATTTTCTATCTGTTATAAATTTTACTTAATAAATTTGACGTAATTATATTCAGACGGAATCACACCTTGTTTCTGTTCATTTATAATAACAATGTGGAACCTTAAAGATCCCCAGCACATAGTTAAAATAATAACAAGTTTTAAAATACTTATTAATGCAATGACATAAATGATTAGTAAATATCTACTTCCAAATTCCCAATAGGCTTAGTAGCACGGTGGGAGAACGCGCTCTTGTTGACCTCAAGGGACGTGGTTTAAATCTCGTCACTCAAAAAACTTAATTTTTTTAATAATAATATAATGTAGTAATATTATTTAATAATACTTTTAAATACTCTCAAAAAGGCTAAGGTTTATTTGTAGAAAGTATTAAAATACAGTTCTGTTGTTTAAGCAAAAACATTTGAAGTTAAGAAACATATAATAAGTGTTATAAAATGTTTTAAAAATTTCAGGTTAATATTTTAGTATTACAATATCAGTATGTAGCCTATTCTTACATGTGCGGAAACTTAATATTAATAAAAGTATACTATTTTTTTTTTATAAAATGAACAATGTTTAAATAAAATTCTTTATAAAACAGATCGAAAACCGACTCTTAGGATTTAATCAAGTATTTTTTCGCTTTTATCAAAGCCGTTCCTAATATTTTAAAATACCTGGTTGTTTCATGCTGCTATCTGTGCGGGATGATGAGCAAGCAACGTTTACAGTTTAGAAAGCGTATTCTAGCGGCGGGCGCATAAATTGTGTGTGTGATTCGCTTGTTACTTGAAATGCGAATAGTTTATCTGTCAGTCTTTTTAAGAATCTTAGCTTATTTTAAAGAATTCTGCGTTAAATTCTGTGTTCGAGTTTCGTATAATAAGTTTATTTGCAACATTATCAAAATGGAAACACATTAATTGCCTTCATTATTAATTGCTCACTTTAATGAGGTTAATAAAACAAAACGAATTTCAATTATTAAATATTCGATTATTATTTACAATGGTTTAAAATAATTATACTTGAATGAAACATCAACTAAAATATAAAATTATTTACTAATTTTCGTAAGAAATGCACATCAGTTTCTCGAGAAAAAAAACGGATTTTTATATACGCAAAAATTTTACAAAGTTAAATTAACTTTATTGTTGTGTTACAAACTATTTCTTGACAAATAGTTTTCAAAGGAATCTATTCTAAGAGAACAAAAAATATATATTTTTTTGTGTATTTGCATAAAGACTACCCTTTAATAGCTTGTAAATAACACACATGGATTAACCGTTACAAAATAGCTACAATGAACCTGAAAAATGGAAAAGTTATCGGACCATATATATTTTATCTAGGCTATGACCCTGTCCTTTGCTATGTTCGTTCCGCTTTTTCTCGGGAAACTGCGGGGTTTATGAAATTACCGAAGCAGGTAATGGGTGTTTTAGTGGCGGGGGAAAATTCTCCCGTGTGTCTGTAGGACCACCAAAGGGAGGATCAGAGGGACAAAAAAAAGAAGGCCGCGTGTGTCGCCCCTCCGACATTGCGCGTGGTTCCTGGTGCACTCGCTCTCCCCGGCACCCGCTACCTCTTCTTCGGCAAACACCCCTTACACCAGGTCTCTTCCCGCGGGAGCTCACTACTCTTCCCTGATATTTATGTGGTTGTTTGCCCTTTTCTGGGTCCACGCCTCGCCCGATCTCCCGCGCCCCTACCCCGCTATGCCGCGTCCCCGAAGGAAGCGAGGCCTTTCCCCCGCGGTAATTGGTTCCCACAAGATTTCAATCTCCCGTCTGAAGAGCCCCTTTTCTCCAACACCCCACCCCCACCCTTTCCATTACTTTCCTTCTTCGGCGGAACTCGAATTGTTGTTCGAACCGGCTGCACCCGCCGCTACTGTTTTCCAATCCTCCAAGAGTATAGCTTTTTTTTTTATTATTTCTCCCGCTACCTTGCTACCCACACCGGAATTGTAAATCCCAGAAAAGAAAAAAAAATCCGCAAAGATTCTTTGCCTTTGCAATAGCAGCAGATTGTTACTTCCGCTATCGAATTTTTTTTCCCATCCCAATTGTTACCGCATGTAAAATAGAATCACCCACTGAAGGAAATCGCTTTCAGAAATGTGTTTGTTATAACAGAATCCAAAACTCAGTGCAACTTTCTTTCTTATTTCTGATTGGTATGAATTATCCTTATGTTTCAAAGAGTTTGGCTGAAAAATTGAATCCCGGAACGAAATTTTTTCTTGTAATTTTTGAGTCAAATAACGTTAGAGCCAAGTAGCCTCGTAGCCTAGTATTATTGTAGTCTAGTAGTCTTGTATCCGCATAGACAGTTTAATCCTTGCAGTCCTGTAGTCTTACAGCTTAGTAGCCTCATAGTATAGTACCCAAAAAGAAGCTAAGCCTAAGAGAGCTGGAGCCAAAGACCGATGGAGCCAATGGCCGCTGTAGCCAATGAGCGATGAGCTAACAACTCAGCTATTTAAATTTTATTTTATAACCTTATAATATTCCAACAAATTGATGCTGTTTATAAGTGCAACAACGTTTGAATACAATTTTTAATATAATTAAATCAAAATTAGCAGGAACTACGATTCATTGTGTAATGTGTATAACCTATTTTCATCAAGTATAATGCGATCACTCAGAAAAATCTATAATTCAAAGACGATTGTTTATGAGCTTTTTGGTTGATGTTGGCTAAACCATAAAATAAAAATATTGTGATTTGCTACAGTAGACCAAAATGTAGTTTTAAAGTTTTAGTATCAGCTTTTGAGTTGCAGTTAAACATAAAAATAAGCTTGTCAAAACAAAACTGACATGTTAAATTCAGTTCAAATATGCCAAAAATAGTTGGATTAATTTTTAGGTGTATTTAATTGGTACTTACAGTTGGATTTACGATTTCCACTGAATTTTTTTTTGTAATTTTTGTAATTTTATTTAACCATGTTTTCTTTGTTTAAAACGTCCCAGAACAAAACAACACATTCTTCTCTTACCAATTTCGGTACAAATTTTCTGGCATGAAAACATATAATAATTCACTTTCATGTGGTCAATGGTTATATTTTATAAACGTTGAGAAAATATATTCTCCATGCAACACTTAAATTACATTACACCCTTTATCCAAAAATAAATCATCAATTTAAGTAAAGCGCGTAGTAATTATAAAACAGTAATTTCATTGTTTTTTTTATAATAGGCTAAATTTTAGTATTTGCTTATGGTAACGAAACTACAGTTGCATATTTAATGAACTATTCTCAGCGATTTATAGCAAAAAATCTTATGTAAGTGAAAGTTATTTGTATGTAATACATTTATAACACATTTATTTCAGACAATGTCTACAATGGGAAGACCCTTATTAAACGCTTCAGGAAAAAACATTGCAGATCAAAATTATAGTTTTTAAAAAACTATTACAAAAAATAAATAATCTAATCATCGTGTCCTATAAATAAAATGAGTGTCAGTACAACTTTTAACAAGTGAATAATAAGCATTAAAACATACAAAAACTTTGATTTAGGTAGTAAAGACAATATGTCAAATAAAAATCGTAATTAAAATGTTGTCACCTAAAACTAATTTAAACTTAAAATCACTTTCAACTCAAGATTGTGGATATTATCAGAAGTATTGCATAGTCAACGAGTATTTTATAGGTAAAGTAATGTAACCCTCTACTTATAAACTGTAGTAACGATACTTGTTGTCTTTGTACTTTGTAGTCATTACTTTAAAAATCACATAATTTTTAGTTTTGATTATTTTTTTTGTGTACTTAGTTTGCAAAATGCAATTTTTATTTTATTTTAACCAAATAATATTTTTTCCCTTACATTATAAAAACAAATTTAAAATTTCTTTACACAAGGAAATTAGATGCAGATAATATTGTGTTTTAAAGTGATTAAAATATTTGAATTTGGCATTTTCAATCAAGAAAATATTTTCTAGTTTTGAGGATACATTATAAATTGATGTGATACTACTTGATGAGAGTAAGCTGACTTCATTTAAATTAAAGTAGGTAGCATTTTAAATAACTGTTTATGTATTACACATAAATTAAATACCTTTATTTTGTTATCTTTTTGTGGTTTTCAATTAAAATTAATTAATTTTAAGCCTATATTTAAATGTATTCACTGAGCCGGCGCCAGGGTGCGGTTGCAATGCCGGTGCCGACCGTCTTCTTGGTTTATCACGACGCCGTTGCACTTTTCGTTACAGTCGCCATCTTCGATCAAGACGTCACGGCGGACAAATTGGAAGACTTTGACATTAATCTTGACCTTTGACCTTGATTTATTCCGCCATCTTGGAACCACGATCATTGATTTTGGAACTTTCCGACATTTTGAAAAATATGACGTCATCTTTGCATTTTTAGCTATGGTCACGTTTTATATTATATAAATGTTGCATTTCTCTTTAAGGCCACCATATATATAATCGGTAATATTTAAACTAGACATTCGGAATTTTTTTTGAAACTTATAAAATTTTTAAAAAATATTTTTTTATAAAAAAACCTACACAATTTTAAAATTGTCCATCATCTTAATAATCCATAATTTTTATCAAATTGAAATAGAGAAAATTTTAAAATTAAAAAAATATTTACTTAATATAATTTTAATATAAAAATTACGACCATTTTACAGATTGTCCGCAATCTTGAACATACGCCCTTTTCATGATAGAAAACAGGAAAATCGTTAAAACCTATAAAAAAATTATTAAAAAAACAGAGCCCTAGGTTTGAACCCGGCGAGGTCATTCGATTAAACTTAGAGACGGGTCCTTTTTCTAAGTTAGCCATCGACAGACTGACCTCCCGCAACTAATTACCTACAAGGAAGATATTACATCGCCAGTATAACCTCATGATGGACATCTTGTTTTCTTCTGCTGGAGGCTGCCATCTGGGATCCAATATATGTTTTCGTCTGATAGAGGGAAATTCCACCATATTAGTTTAATTTGTACCTGCTAGAGTGCAGGAATAATTTATTGTCACGGCGCCCGCAACCTGTTGGCCATTTAACCACTATATTATAAATCTGTAATTTTTAAGCTATAAATTCGGGACAAAATTCTAAAAATCATCAAAAATTTACTCATTAAAAAGTAATGCATTATTTCCTCTATTACAGTTCTTGCTGCTATCCTTGACTAATGTAAACCTGTTTTTATAGGTAAAAACCACATATTTATTAAATCATTATCAAAATCTTTAAAGCGGAATAAGTTCATCATATACCAGCCTCCAATAAGCCGATATGAACAACATTCTTATTTATTGACCTAGAAATTCGGAAAAATTTAAAAAACTCAATAACAGCAAACATTTTGTTTGAATAATTATTGATTCGATCGATTCCTGTGCGCAGTTTTATACAAGGCAGTACAGAATAAATTAAATTTATTAAATGTATATTAAACAGCTTAAGGTCAGGTATAAAATAAAAAAAATCAATATTACATAAATTAACAGGACAGAGGTAAACAAAGTTAGCACACACAAAGTGCCATTCACACATCTGGTATGGACTATGTGATCGATACCCACACGCCAACTTTGTATTTTATTTTTGCCTTGCGTAGAAAATACTTCAAATACATGTAAAGTTAAAAATATTCACGTACGACTAGTCAAAGTAACTAATTCAAGCACGTTAACCACAAAGTTTTTAAATAATTTTCAAGTCTAGAGGCATGCACTGGACAAAGCTGGCCGAAAACCCCGTCTGTCACGAAAATAAGAAACAAACAATCTTTATACAGGCCAAGAGTCTCCGAATCAAAGGGTGTTTTTAAACGATACTCAACTAAATTTTAAACAGGATATGTCAAATTTTAGTCTTTTAGACCAGGAATATCCAAACCACGAGGTCAACATGCGTGACTACAGTCAAGTCGATGCACATTCAAAATTAAGGAAACACATTTAAAAAGTACCTCATTTTAAAGCACATTTTACAGAAAAGAAGCAAATTTCGAAGCACATTTAAAAAAGGAAGCACATTTAGAATCACATTCGACAAAAAGGAAGCACATTTTGAAGCACATTTAAATAGGGAAGCACATAAAAAATGAAGCACATTTGGAAGTTCATTAAAAAAAACACATTTGGAAGCATACACAAAAAAGTAAGCATTTTTTTAGAAGAACATTAAAAAAGGAAGCTCATATGGAAGCATATTCGACAAACAAGAAACTGCATTGTGAGAACTCAGTCTTAGATACATAGTAGATTTAGAGGAAAAAAAATTGTAATCAAAAATATAAATATTCTTACGATTTTAATAATCGTTGAGTGGGAATAACTATATTCGTAAAGGGATAGCCCAATTATTTTTTGCACAGTTTTATTGACTGCTAATATTTACAACACAAATACATAATCTTACTCAAAATGCCTACTAATCAGTTACTCTCATTCAGTATCTCAAGCCCTTAAACACCGCACGCCTCGCTGGGCCGCACCCCTCGCGCAACTCTCGCCACAGCACTTCTCGTAGACCTCCGTCACCGAACTCTCGTCGAACTCCGTCGCCGCCGTTGCACAACCTTCGCCAACTCCGTCGCCACCGTCGCACTTCCTTTCACCGAGCCACCCTCGCGGAGGCCGGCGTCCATGCTTATATAGACCCTGACGCCCTTCTAGAAGTGACGAGCATGGCTGGGGCAGTCGCGTCATCCTGTGCCGACCCAACGCCCGAAGCGTCGAGAAGGGCATCGGCAGCTCGCGTGATGGCCCGCAGAATTCCCACAGACTGTCCGGCGCCGGGCTGCGCGCAGCGAGTTGAGTGACGAGGAGAAGGGGGGTGGGTAGCGACGACCCTTCTAATCCGGCTAGGCACGCGTGGTATGTATTACGACAATGGATGGCGCATGACGTCAGTGACTGTGCGGGGCCGCAATCCAGCTCCGAACCTGGCATCGCGGTCCGGTCTCTCGCGTTTGTAACAATATATATTTTTAATTTTATACAAATGCTAGTAAAACAAGTTATTAATTTATGTAGCCAGTTTTCCTAAGTTATTTAATTATGAAGGATGATTCCTTGAGCTGCGAGTAGTTTGCTCCATTAATTGATGTCTTCAGTAGTCTCAGGCAATCGATCAATATGTTAGGAACTTCCTATTATGTATAATAATTAACTTTTGGTACCATCATCATCCTTGAGTGTTTATTATTAGATATTAAATTAAGATCATTATCGCAACAGTGTTCATTGTAATCTTGATCAGAATAATTTTTTTTATTTTTATTACGTTTCCATCCTTTTGGTTTTAGGGTTTCTTCATATCTTACATTAGGTTATATATAAATGTAGTATGTATGGCATAATATTGTAAAGGGACTCCGTCAGACGTCCCGCGTACACCTATACACAAAACAATAAATAACCTATAACATTGAGGGGGGGGGGGGGGGGGTAGTTAGGCAGAGTCGAGGTACTAGGGATTAAGTCTTCTCCCCATACAGGGAGTGTAGAGAACTATTTATGCACTGAAAAGAAACATTATTAATCCATTCAAGCACTGATTTTATTGATTAGACCACTTGCTGAGAACAATCATTAAACAAATTAATTATTAATAGATAATTTAACAAAGAGATTAAAGATCTAGTTACAATGATTTTAATTACGTTAGCGTACACAGCACGCTATACTACACAACATGGCTGCCCTCTAGCCATTATAACCCACTCATATTAATTGTGCTACAACCCAGCACATATCTGCTCGCACCAACCTGGTAGCACCTGTTTGTCTTTAAATCACATTAAAAAAAAATAAAAGATCAGACTAAAACTACGTTACTTTAAATTACAACATTGAATTTAGAATCGGGACGAAGACCGCCCGAGAAATGATCGTGGCGGACGAGCCATGGCCAACCACTTACCCTCTGACTTGAGGCGAAGAAAAGTTGTTTCAAACCGACGTGGACCCGGCTTCCAGAGAGGTCCCCAGGCAAAAAGCCTCAGCCCCTCCCTGGAAGGAGGTTTTAACTACAAAACTGGGCCACTCCGGGAAAAAAAAAACACGAATACCGGGAAAACTTAGCCACAGGGAAAATGGCTGTCCCTCCCTCCCGCAAGGAAAAGCAAAACAAGCGGAGTCGACAAATCCTTCTGCGCAGGCGCGAGTGAGCTCTCCCTCCCCCTCCTGCGCTGTTCGATTATTTCTGTCTACGTTTCCAAAGTCGGACGCCAGATGGCAACACTAATAAGGACAGAGTCCTCGAAACGAGTACACGAAGCTGAAAATGACAGAGACAAACAAAATCGACGTTACACAGCGGGTTTTTCTGGAACGGCGTGTTGCAACCTCTCAGCGGGCCCTGGCCAGCGACCCGCGAGAATTAGCTAACCACGCAGCCTCGCAAAAGCCCGCGGTGCCTGTAAACTAATGTCGCAGCAACCTATATTTCACTACCCGTGTGTCGAAATAAACCGGCCGAGCCTGGAAACGCGCACGTACACCAACACGATAACCTAACGAGAAACAAAAGTAAAATAAAATTTAAGAAAAAAAAAAGTAATGAAATTTTCAGACCGCGACAATATCCCGGTCTACAAGGGCTTGTGCCCCACAAGCCATAAAAATTCCTAACAATGAATAAAACCAAGGGGCAAAGAATTACAAGTTAAATGCCTACAGCGCACGAAGGTTGGGTATTACTACAACAATAAAATTCAAACTCTAAAGTGAAAAAGTTAAACCAATACAGGATACAATTTTAGTAAATAGCCCAGGAAACAATTCTTTCCTGTAAGAATCGATGGTGGCTGGCACATCGTAAATCTACTCGTACGACATACAACTAGGAGAGGCGTGAACCGTGGACAGATCAGCCCTAGTTGAAGCTGGAGAGAAGAGTCCTTGAAGTGTGATCTGCAGCTCACACCCAGGATCCAGCCTTCAGAGCAGTTCTGCCCTCAGCCTGCCTTCCTCGCAGCATGTCATCGGGGATGTCTCCCCAGTGAAACTGAACAAACATTTCAACACCAGTATCAGATTCTCACCAAAGAACATACACTACACATTCAAGCCTATTTCAACAAGTAAATGAGGGGGAGGGGGCCTTCATTTTTAACGTCATATCAAAACATTATGTTAAACAATTAACAACAAAAAAAATTCAAATTATTCCATTAAGTAAAACTGTGAAGTAACCCTATTGAATAATTATCAAACAATGTTGTCAAATATTTTACCTCTGAATACAGTGACTGAGTAGCAAATAATATCCACCTCACATTTCATCTTTATCAGTTCCATAAACAGTATAACTAACCAAGGATGAGTCCAGGGGCATGTTATTTTCCAACAACAACAACAAAGATGATCATAAATATGTCAATAAAATGAAACAAACAGCTAAATTAAAATGGGAGCTTGGCCTCCAAGAGAAAAGGAATGGACTATACAAGTCAGGAAAACAAAGGATAAACATCAGGAAAGGAACCTGAAATGTCCATAGGGTTGGGTGAAGTCCAAGATCTTCAAAACACGCCTCTGCAGCTACGAGCTACAGAACAGAGAAAAAAAAATAGCATTGTCACTGGTTGGCCGAGAGTAACTAATTTCTTCATTCGGCACAAGTCGACGAAAGCGAGCCCCATGCTGATCATCAGTTTCTTCATTCTTTTAAGACAAAGAGTTCACATACACACAGAAACTGATTTTAAAGGAGCTTCCACAGTATAACTCCTCATGAGTTATAAGCAGCCCACCACACAACAGGGGAGGAAACAGTAGTCCATCTCCCACACAAGTTCAATGGCTGCACAACACATGGTCCTCAGTCAGGAGGACATACATGACGAAGGAAAGTTATTCACATAGCTTACGTAATTGTTGGAGTCTCTGGATGTGGTACATCGATGCACTGTCTCTTCTTCATGAAAGAAAAAGAAAATGTAAACACTTGTTGCTAACAACTCTGCCTCACTTGAGTCTGTGGAAAATGAATTACACTGTCTTTAGAGGCACAAGAGCACACAGGTTTGGACAGGGGAGGGGATAGACCAGGAACAAGGTATCCCTACCCAGGTTAAATCAAAGTCGAGCGTAAACAAATAATTAAAAAAAAATTAACCCTAGGTTAATAAGTGCTTGGACCCCTAGATTCATCCTCGATTGATGTTTTTTTTATTTTTTATTCTTTAAACAAAAAGGAAAAACCTCTGAACTGAACAGTTAATTACAAAAACATTATAAATCCTAACCACAAAAGTGTTTAACAACTATGTGCCCTCAATGGGGTGAACAAATCAAACATAACCAACAGTTCTGTTAATTAATCACACAGGGTGAGGTAAACATGAAATTCCTCACCTGACTCACTAACCAACTTAGATTTTAATCGACATTTCTCAGAAAATTTCTCACGTAAGTTAAAGGTTTCACTTGTAGTTGCAACATCAGTCTGTACAGTAGGTGAAATTTCCTCAGTTTTCCGTAATTTCCACTTGAGTGACAACCATTTCCATAGCAGAAAAAGAATCGTACACATTATGACACCAAGTATAAATACAGTTATGCTTATCTCCATTGTTAACATGACATTTTCACTAAAAGCTGATACGCGGGGCAAGGTACCAATCCCCACTAGATAAGGGTTTCTTACAACAATTAGTAATAAAGTACCACCAATCACAATTTAAAGAAATACTTTGTAAATGTTTTAACAAAAAGCTTACAACTTCCACCGGGTCTCGCAGCTGTAATTCTTCGGGCCTCGCAAAGGAACGTGAAACGACCAAATTCAAGTGAGGAATAACAGAAGGCCAATCCTCGTCTAAACAATCTTCTAATGAAGGAAAAACTGTGTGTGAAGACGCTGTTAAAGGTAAAATCTTTAATTTTTTTAATTTTGACCAAGCAGCTGGAATCACATGAATCATTTGGAATTTAGCTTTAGAAAGAAAATCACACGGATAAAGTTCATTAATTTTAAGCTCATCATTCATGTACAAGCGACAATCGCAAGGGACCTCAATGTCCACAGCGCCAGGTCGATCCGCAGCAGCTAAAAACAAGGTTTGGTTCTTATTCACTAAACACTGTACTTCTAGTTTACCAACAGGGTTAGTTAGAAAATACCGTTCAGGACCAGACTGCGTAATCTTGAGGTGGGTTCCCGAATGGCATCTGTAAGCACACAGTTCACCAAGTTTCTCTGCAGTCACTCCCTGAAATAAAGCTTTAGGACATAGAGAACTTCCCATGGCATCACCTGAAAATCTGGGAACAAAACATAAACTGTCTTCGAAGGGACGACAATCCAACAAATTTCTACCCTGAATGGTCACCAGTTGCTCATTATTTACTGCTAAAAAGTTGGGCTCGTGCTCTAAGTGGCAAGTGTTATTTTTCCAGCGGAAAGGTACCGCAACAAACTGAAATAGTTTCCAATTGGAATTAACATGAACAATAGGTATCTTAAGTTTGACATACAAGTTCTCATGATAAATGTGACAGCGACAAATAGGCAAATGAAAATACTTTTGTACTTGGGCAACACTAATAGTTAAACGATTCTAAACAAAGATGGGTATAGGTTAACTATTTGAAAAGTCTAAAAAAAATTATTAAACATACCCACAGGCACAAACCTCAATACCAAAACTAAATAATTTTACCAATAATCTCATCAATCAAAATTTAAATTATTCTGATGGTCTGACCTCTGGCACCTGGTTCACGAATGACTCCAACCTGAAATCGATGACTATCAACATGCTTCTAACTTTTTTCGAAATAACAAAATCCAATAGATGCCTAACATCCACCTCCTGTGGACACATTGTGGGACTCTAACCCAACAACAACAAAAAAAAAATTCTCAGCGGCAGGATTGGCTCGACCAATCATCCCCATGGTGCCAATTCCTGGCCCACCACTTCTACACCTCCGTGCCTCTTACATTGGTAGTGTAATACCCCTAGTGTCTTAAAGAAAAATTAAGTAATTAGATAAAAAGATTTGGAAACTCTGAATACTGGGGCCCCTCAATTGATAGCTAAAAAGTCAACAACAGAGGCGACACTACGAGCAAACAAAGAAAAATTAGAGACTCCCTACGAACACTTGGGAGAAAAAGGATCGTTATTATATATTAAATAAATAAAAACAACTGTTACGTCTATAGACTTCCTTATTTTATTAATCATTGTTCTTTCTTTTTTTATAGATTAAATTTTCCTTAGTAAATAACATCTGTTTTTCATTGATAAGTGATCTTATTTAAATTCCTCACAAATACAATTATTATATTATATTCTTTGAACTTATCTCCTACAGGGCCGGCCCTGAATGTTTAACAAAAATAAAAATACTTAAACACATTAATGAAATCAACATTGGTAACTTTAAGGGTTGTACATATAGTCCTTGCAAAACATAATATAAATTTCTTCTCCTCGACTTGCTTTTACTGTCCGCTGTCTTAACTGGGCTACACTATTTTTTTTGTTGAGTTCGTGAATAGAATAATAGAATAATGCGGGTATCACCCGGGGCTGTAGGTAGACGGTGAGCGAGGTAGTTGGCCTAAAGGTGGTGGGGTCTGCTCAAGAACCGACTCCAGAGGTTCTGGCAGAGGGTTTTGGCTGCCCCAAACTTGGAACCCTGTCTGAAACAGAAGTCCAAATTCCAAAGAATTAGACCTGTTTCCAGACAGTATGCTTAAATGGCGCAAAAGGCCAATAGAAGGAAAATAAAAGGGGGGGATGACGTCAAGACTTACCAAAACAGGGTGTTGGTCCTGGCGCTCAGGAGAGGGCGTCTCGTCTCCGAAAACTCGAACCACGATTCGCGGTAGCCACGGAAGTCATCATGATTAATTTAAAAAAAATATATAAAAAAATACTAAATTTCTCTAGGTACTTTCAACTAAACTACTGACTGGTTAATAATAATTTTAGATAGGGACTCCATCCCTCTAGTCTGAGCAGACTTCATAATATACGGTGCGATGTCGATGATTCGCCGAAGATCGCAATTACAAACGGTACCAGTCAGTCAGGAGGCGCGCACCGAAGTATGTTCAGAGCGGGATATCACCAGGATATCATAAGCGCGGGGTCTCTAGAGAATGGGAGGGGGGGTAGGCTCTGAGCCGAAAATGACCGAGTCCACCCGAAGGTGTCCGGCATAAAAAAATTAGATCTTACTGGAGTGACTGCGCGACTGAGGCGCTATCTTTTGGTGGCGAGAGGAAGTACTAATAAATCGACTTGTGACCGACGAGAGTGTCAAGCTAGGGGGTAATGGAGTAACCAGAGGTGCCACCTAGCGGCCTGAGACATAAGGAGGGGAGAGAGGTTGTCGTTACCTCCGCGCGAGCGCTGGTGTCGGCGCTGCCGACGCCCACGAGTGGCGTTTGTTACCACAGCCGTCGCTAGGTGTCGCTAAAGTCCAGAATCGTAACTGCGGCTGTCAAGCCTGAGATGGCCTTGACTCCGGTTAACGTCCCCGTGCGGTCGTCGCTCCTAGCCACACTTCTGAGAAGAAAGTGGTGGGTGAGCAGTAGGGGGATGGCTTCAAAAAATGCATGGTCTGTGGGACACAAGGCCCACGGGATCCTCCTGTCGTATCTTGCTGCTAGTGAACCTTATACCGATTCGTGACAGAGTTAGCAGGGCTCAGCACTGCTTCACAAGCTGCTATAGGCAAAAGAAGACCCGCGAAGAAATAACGTTACCGGCTCCGACGTGCCTGGAGGCGGGAGAAATATTAGCCAGAATGCTAGCCTAGCATGAGGCTGGGAAATAAAATCAGCTCGCCTCTGAGAACAGAGGCTGAGGGCCTGGCCGTAAAGAAAATAAGATGAGAGAAAAAAAATATATTTCCAAAAATATTTAAGATTACAAAATTTTTAAATAAAACGTGCCTAAATCCCTAATACACGGCACATACTCCCCCGCGTTAAAGCGGAGCTTAGGGGAAAGCAAAAACAAAAACCAAAAACTTCTGTAGGACGAGTTACCAGGTTCGCCTGTATCCTACTACTTACATGCTAACACACACAAAAAAGATTAAACACTCTTATGAACTAATGTGCACATTCTTAATGACTAACATGATTAAATTCATTAACTTAATTAAAATTATTAACTTAAGTGGCCACTTAAACTAACACCTTATATTAAGTTTTCTTACAAACTAGTACCATGGATTTTTATTGTTACTTAATGTTACTACCTAGGTTTTGTATTCTTCAGTTAAACTCCTTATTGAGTCTTAAATACATATATTTATATTTGGCATGCCAAGGCTTAGAGAAAGTAATCGCTCCTATTTTAAATTCGGATGCGCTCTCTTAAGGTGGGAGATGTGCGCTCGTGTCACATACTCTCCGGAACTGGGGTCGGCTAGACTCACAGTCACTGGGGTTAGAAATCGTTGGATCTGTAATGGTCCAGTCCAGCGATACGATAACTTTGCCGATCGCTTATCGATGGCCTTACTCTGCGGATGTGCTTTGCACATTACCGTGTCACCTACCCTGTAGGGGTTAGGGGAGCGGTACTTATTGTACCTTCTCTGACTTGTTTGGTGAGCCAAATTTAAATTCCTACGCGCCTTTCTCCAAATCTCCGTGATGTCCTTGGGATCATCCGGCAGTAGGTCTTCGAGAGACCAAAGATTGGAAAGGGGTGTGTTGGGCTTATAAGTAAACATAATCTCAAATGGGGTGGATTTGTGTCCTTCATGTCGGGCATAATTAAATGCCATCTGTAACCACACCAAATTACTGTCCCATCTTTCCTGCGCATTCGCGTGGAACGCTATGAGCGCCGAACGAAGATTTCTATTAAATCTCTCCGCGTGCGAGGGTTTAGGGTAGTATGGCGATGTTGTCACATGCTGTATACCATGCGAGAAACACATGTTCTTGAAAGTTCTGGATGTAAACTGTGTTCCGTTGTCGGATACAATTATGTTCGGTAATCCTGAAATTTTTAAAATGTGATTTTGTAATGCACGCACAGTGGTGTCAGCTGTAGCCTTACGGAGTGGAATAAGCCAAACGAACTTAGAAAAAGCATCTATGCCCACAAGAAGCATAGAGTGTCCGGATTTGGATCGAGGAAATGGCCCTACAAAATCAATAAAAAGTTTTTGCATAGGTCTTTCGGCTACTTCTGAGGCAAGAAAACCGTACTGTGTATTTAGTGCAGGTTTACTTAATGCACATAGCTTACATAACTTAACTCGCTGTGTAATGTCCCGGTGCATTCCTTCCCAAATAAAATGGCGTCGGATACCTTGAATGGTTTTATAAATACCTAAATGGGCACCGAGAGGTGAACTATGGTAATATGTGAAAATCATATCACGCAGATTTTGTGGAAGAACAATTTTAAGGTGCCTTGACTGTTGTGTACGTTTTTGTTGGAGACCTTTAGCTAACTTATAAAATTTTGGAGCTGTACCCGTTTTAACTTGTTCAATTATTTTTGCCAAATATGGGTCGGCTTGTTGATTTGTTTGTATGTCCTGAAAAGCTAAGGGGAAATCGGTTAGGAGTGCCTGACACGAAATCTGAGGTTCCTCCTGAGATATTGTTTCGGAGGGGTTCTCGAACATTCGAGAAAGTGTGTCAGCCACAATGTTTTGAGTACCGCGAATATGTTGAATATTAAATTTGAGAGAAGAAATTTTGGTGATCCACCTTCCAAGTTTTCCTAATTGTTTAGGGTGAGCTAACAGCCAAGCGAGTGCCTGATTATCAGTTTCCAATAAAAATTCCCTATGTTCCAGAAACTGTCGGAATTTATCAATACCAAAAACTACTGCTAAACATTCCAATTCATACACTGAAGATGCTTTCCTTTCCTGAAAAGTTAATGTACGTGAGGCAAAGGCAATGGGTTGCCTGGCACCATCTATTTCCTGAGACAATACCGCCCCTATAGCAACACTTGAGGCGTCTGTTTGTAAAATAAAGGGTTTACTAAAATCTGCCATGCGCAGAACAGGTGGATTCGCTATGGCTTCTTTCAAGAAATTAAATGCCTTGTCTTGTTCAGGACCCCGAATATATTGTGTATTTTTCTTACATAATGCATTTAAAGGTGCCGCATGCTCGGCAAAATTTGGTATGTATTTGGCATAAAAATTAGCCATGCCAATAAAACGAGCTATGCCCTTTGTGTCTTTAGGTGGTTTGAATTCCCTGATCGCCTGTGTTCGTTCTGGATCAATTGTAACACCTTTGTGTGATACCAAATGTCCAAGAAAAGATATTTCGGAAGCAGCAAATTTTACCTTTTATGTATTTACAGTGAGGCCTGCCTTGCGCAGTCTTTCAAGGACAAGAGTCAGATGCTGGATGTGTTTCTCAAAACTTTCTGAATAAATTACAAGATCATCCAAATAATTGTAAACAAATTTAAATTTAAAATCTCCTACTACTTGTTCAAGAAGTCGTGTGAGAACTTGAGCACCTGTGGCCAAGCCAAAAGGTACCACATTATACTGGTAAAGATTCCAAGGTACGCAAAATGCGGTAATAGGTTTTGAGTCTTGCGTAAGTCGGATCTGATGGTACGCCGAATTGAGATCGAACACACTGAAATACCTGGCCTTACTAAACCAATGAAAGGCCGAGTTCAAATCTGGGAGGGGTGTTTGCGGTATTTTAATCTGTTTGTTCAGTTTTCGATAATCAGTGACGAAACGTTGTTCCGTGCCCTTGGGTACTAGAAATGCAGGTGAACTGAAAGGAGAATTAGAAGGTTCTATTACCTTATTATCTAACATTTTCTGTACGTGTTTTCTCATAATTTTTATTTTAGGACCTAAAAGTTGATAAGGGTGACTTTTGACTGGCGTGGTATCAGTCAATTCAATTTGATATTCAATTAGGTTAGTTCGACCTAATTTCTTAGTTAGCACATCTGAAAATTCATTACACAAATCTCGAATAGCAACTTGTTTACTGGGCTCGAGATGATCCAGGGACAAAGAATTTCTCTCGTCAGTGTTGGTAGAAACATTAGTAACTTGTCCTGACCTTTTATTTTCAGGTTCCACGAATGATATGACAAGATTTTTATTAAATTTAAATACAAAACTTCCTGCTTGTAGATCAATCAAAATACCTGTTTTAGCGATGAAGTCGGAGCCTAGAATAAGCTGCGTGGCTAAGTTTTCTGCCACAAGAAAAGGGAAATTCCAAGTGAATAATTCTATCCTGATTTTCACTATAGCCACTTTGGATATACTAATTGGTTCGTCCGCTGCAGTAAAACAGCGCACATCCATGACTTCTGTTTTCAGAACCTGCTTGTTCTTCTGTAATTCCCTAAACAAATCGCCTGAAATAAAACTACGAGTAGCTCCTGTATCAATCAGACCAATAATTTGATTTTTGCCAAACATTGCTTTAGTGTATGGTAATACAGTTCGGACGTGACCGAAAATGTTGTGACACTTACGTTTTCCTTGGTTAGTCAGGCTAACACATGTTTTGCAAATTCTTGTGAATTTCTCAGAATTTTCTTTATGATTAATTTGCTGTGTTATAATCTTCTGTTTGTGTTTTCTGTCTTTTTCTGTGTATTTCTTTCGTTTATTTTTTTGTGTTTTTTTTTCCTGTGTTATGCCTTTTTTGATTTTTGTTTTGTTTTTGTGATTCGTTAGTATGGACATTATGCACTGAAAAATTCCTCTCGGATGAAGTTTTAGGTGGACCAGGTAGAAATTTGCCTGGCCACCGCCTTACGCGTTTTTTTGCCTTGTTGAAATTTGGTTTGAAATTTTTGTGGTTACATTGCTCAATGTAATGTCCTGTTTGCTTGCAATAATTACAGAAAGGTGTTTGTTGTTGTATGTTCTTGTTTGAATTATACTTATTATTTCTGTAGTAGTTTGTTTTCTGTTGTGGGTGGCTATTTTGTTGTTTCGTGTATGGAAAACTATTTGCAGTTTCTGCCTGAGAATCATGCTTATCCACGGACTTCGCTGACCTGTTTCTCTGAGTGTCTGCATATTCGTAACTCATGGCCTGTATACAGAGTTGATCTAGTTCTACAAAACTCCGTGGCATAGCCTGGAAAACAGCGCGTGAGCGCTCTGCCTGATTTAGTCCGTCTACTATGCAACTAACTATTTCGCTCTCTGATACGCCCAATCTGAGAACGGCCGCGGCTTCTCTGATTGATGCTACATAGTGTGGCAATGCTTCATTACTTCGCTGTAGCCTGTTATACCATTCCAAACGGTAATTCGTCAAAAGTCTGCCAGGTATAAAAAAATTCAAAATTTCTTTGTGGTATTTGTCAAAAGAGTAACTATTTTCTATTGCTTGACTAGTTCTTTCACTCAGTGGTGGTTGGGTGTAAGGAAAAACTATCTCCAACAACTGTTTGTCAGGAATGCCCCCTTTCTGTCTGATTTTAAGTAAGTGCCTTATGAATTCGATTAATTTATCTGGGTCAAGACCACTTGTTTCGGGAAAACCAACAAGTAATCTCTCGACTGGATGGGCAATTTTCCCATAACAGCTATACTCAGCCGCCCTTGGCGTAACTGGTAATGTTGTTTCTGGTTGATTCTGCGTTGATGGCGGAGGTGGGGGTGAAGGATGTGCAATTTGCGCGGTGGGGATGGAAGGGATCGGAGTTCCTTGCCCGGATGTCAATAAAGAATGAAACTGGGAATATGGATTAAAATATGATTGGTTTGTGGTGCATGGGAAAAACAAATTTTGCTGTGTTAAAGGATGCGGATTTGCAGGCAAGTTACCGGAAAATGTGACACTGGTGATGGGAGCTGTAGAAGCATGCATGCCTGAGGGAATTTGAGTGGTGGCTGCTGGGATGGGATGGGTTGAAACTGCGAAGAATGATTGAGATGTTGATGAAATGGGTGAAACCTGCCTTGTTTGACACAAAGATACTTGTGTGTCGGGTTGCCTTATTTCCTGGGGAAATTCCGGATTTTCACTCTCTACATTTCCTAGTGTTTCCATTCCTAGGTTTTCTGCCTTAGCAATGTTGGCCCGGAGGTCCTGTTGAGTTTCTAATTGGGCTGCCCTAGCTTTCAATTTAATTTGGAAGGCGTTTGTCTGTTGCAGACAACGATTTAGCTCTGTTCGATAAACACCATTGAGCACATCTGCGGAAAGTACCACAAGATTTTCCAGTCGTCTGGTGACATGCTCTAATCGCATAATGTGTCGCTTTACATTGGGCAAATTCTCTTCCACATCTGAATAACTTACGAAAGCAGCTATGTCGTAAAATTTGGAGCAAGCTATGTTGAATTCCTCGAGTATTTCTAAATTTAGATTATGTACTGAGGTAGGTAACTTATCACGTACTGCGGCTCGAAGCCTCTTTCGCAGCTCTTGCGCATTTCCAGTAGTTGGTAAATTACGCAACTGCAACTCGTAACTTAATTCATCTACTAGTAATAGCTCCGGAGTAATCATCCTGTCCGGATTCATAGTATTACACAAAACAAAACACTACCCTCTTAAAATTATCTCTTAAACTTTAAACTTAGGTATATACTTAAATCTAGCTTATGATTAAAACAATTGCTTTATTGCGTGGGAAGTATGTGCCTTCATAATTTATTATTATTATTACTACCCGCGTCGGGAAATGAACGGGGTACTCTGGATGTAACAAGCTGTCAGGTTAGCTTGCACAACACGGTACCTACAAACAACGTCACGTCAGCCGGCAGGACTGACCTTAGCGCGCAGCGCCTTTAACTAGTGGTGTGGGGGGGGAGGGAGTATCTTGTCCAGCGGACACGTCTCTGTTGATAAGCCACGCGTGTGGGTTGAGTTGCGTGGGCGGGCAGCCTGCTGCCTCACGGCGCGTGCTCAAAAGTAAACACAGAGACTGAAGTGCAGCAAAACTTATGATAATTTTAAAATTCAAGGGTCAATTTAGCTACTACGTGTATCAGCGGACAGTTCACAAATTAATTACTACAAAAAGATTCCAAGTGACAAAAAAATAAAAAATAAAATTTTTTTTTATTTAATTTTTTTTTTTAATTTTAATCTTAGGTATGACCTTTCAACTTAGGTATGCCTATAGACGTAACCATGCTCTGCTACCATTTTGTAATACCCCTAGTGTCTTAAAGAAAAATTATGTAATTAGATAAAAAGATTTGGAAACTCTGAATACTGGGGCCCCTCAATTGATAGCTAAAAAGTCAACAGAGGCGACACTAGGAGCAAACAAAGAAAATTTAGAGACTCCCTACGAACACTTGGGAGAAAAAGGATCGTTATTATATATTAAATAAATAAAAACAACTGTTACGTCTATAGACTTCCTTATTTTATTAATCATTGTTCTTTCTTTTTTTATAGATTAAATTTTCCTTAATAAATAACATCTGTTTTTCATTGATAAGTGATCTTATTTAAATTCCTCACAAATACAATTATTATATTATATTCTTTGAACTTATCTCCTACAGGGCCGGCCCTGAATGTTTAACAAAAATAACAATACTTAAGCACATTAATGAAATCAACATTGGTAACTGTAAGGGTTGTACATATAGTCCTTGCAAAACATAATATAAATTTCTTCTCCTTGACTTGCTTTTACTGTCCGCTGTCTTAACTGGGCTACACTATTTTTTTTGTTGAGTTCGTGAATAGAATAATAGAATAATGCGGGTATCACCCGGGGCTGTAGGTAGACGGTGAGCGAGGTAGTTGGCCTAAAGGTGGTGGGGTCTGCTCAAGAACCGACTCCAGAGGTTCTGGCAGAGGATTTTGGCTGCCCCAAACTTGGAACCCTGTCTGAAACAGAAGTCCAAATTCCAAAGAATTAGACCTGTTTCCAGACAGTATGCTTAAATGGCGCAAAAGGCCAATAGAAGGAAAATAAAAGGGGGGATGACGTAAAGACTTACCAAAACAGGGTGTTGGTCCTGGCGCTCAGGAGAGGGCGTCTCGTCTCCGAAAACTCGAACCACGATTCGCGGTAGCCACGGAAGTCATCATGATTAATTTAAAAAAAATATATAAAAAAATACTAAATTTCTCTAGGTACTTTCAACTAAACTACTGACTGGTTAATAATAATTTTAGATAGGGACTCCATCCCTCTAGTCTGAGCAGACTTCATAATATACGGTGCGATGTCGATGATTCGCCGAAGATCGCAATTACAAACGGTACCAGTCAGTCAGGAGGCGCGCACCGAAGTATGTTCAGAGCGGGATATCACCAGGATATCATAAGCGCGGGGTCTCTAGAGAATGGGAGGGGGGGTAGGCTCTGAGCCGAAAATGACCGAGTCCACCCGAAGGTGTCCGGCATAAAAAAATTAGATCTTACTGGAGTGACTGCGCGACTGAGGCGCTATCTTTTGGTGGCGAGAGGAAGTACTAATAAATCGACTTGTGACCGACGAGAGTGTCAAGCTAGGGGGTAATGGAGTAACCAGAGGTGCCACCTAGCGGCCTGAGACATAAGGAGGGGAGAGAGGTTGTCGTTACCTCCGCGCGAGCGCTGGTGTCGGCGCTGCCGACGCCCACGAGTGGCGTTTGTTACCACAGCCGTCGCTAGGTGTCGCTAAAGTCCAGAATCGTAACTGCGGCTGTCAAGCCTGAGATGGCCTTGACTCCGGTTAACGTCCCCGTGCGGTCGTCGCTCCTAGCCACACTTCTAAGAAGAAAGTGGTGGGTGAGCAGTAGGGGGATGGCTTCAAAAAACGCATGGTCTGTGGGACACAAGGCCCACGGGATCCTCCTGTCGTGTCTTGCTGCTAGTGAACCTTATACCGATTCGTGACAGAGTTAGCAGGGCTCAGCACTGCTTCACAAGCTGCTATAGGCAAAAGAAGACCCGCGAAGAAATAACGTTACCGGCTCCGACGTGCCTGGAGGCGGGAGAAATATTAGCCAGAATGCTAGCCTAGCATGAGGCTGGGAAATAAAATCAGCTCGCCTCTGAGAACAGAGGCTGAGGGCCTGGCCGTAAAGAAAATAAGATGAGAGAAAAAAAAATATTTCCAAAAATATTTAAGATTACAAAATTTTTAAATAAAACGTGCCTAAATCCCTAATACACGGCACAGTAGCCACTGCTACTTCAAAAGGACACAACATTCCCCAGGCTCATTCCTCATTTACTAAGGGTCGCCTACCCTGCGAACCCAGTCACAACCAGGGCCCCTATGCCCTCACGCTACAGCCCATTCCTCCAGGGTCTGTATTACACTACTTCATAACTTCCTACAATGGCATCATCAACTAATAAATTTTGTTAACAAATAACCACTTAATTGAACCAGAGCCATAGTCAAAATCAACAAAAATGATGTAAGTTACTTTTAACCATTATTTACTATTTAACTTACTCTCTTAGAGAAAAAAAAAGAAAAAAAAGAATAAACTCCAGAATCAACAATCATAAAATTAGACTGCCCAAAAAAAAAAAAAAAATACTTTTCTGTATTCACTTAAAATCTGCCTGTTATTAATAAACCACGAAAGCTGAAATAAAAATTGTATTAAACATCCTAAACCAAATAATAAAAAAAAAACATAACAAACATGATAACAAAAATAAAAATAAAAATACTTTCACCTTAACATCTGCTATGCTGTAGGCAGCAATCAGCTGGTTGTTCTCGTCTGGTGGAAACAGCAACACCTCGAAACAACAGCTACTGGTGGTGCCATCAGGTTCACTCTGATGTGCTGCCAGCAACACCATGCTCAGTCTTCTTAGTCATGAAGTCAGTCACAGGTCACCACTGAACTGAGTACTGTAACACTACTTTCACAAAACCGATAAGAATCAAGCACAATCAAAACAACTCATTAAAAAAAAAGTTTTCTCTTTATCACAAAGCTAAATACAAATTTTCGTGTAATTAAAATAAAATTGTAAATAAATAAAAATACTTTATTACTTGTGTCAACAAATGTATAAGGGACACTAAATAAAAAACAACTTATTTAAATTTTAATTAGGTTGAGAGAATAAATTAAAACATTACTTTCCAAGTAAGATAAACAAAATAAATTCAAAAATGCTCAATCATAACTGTCCCCACTCACTCTATTATTTAACTTTATTGCTTAAAATACTTTACTCAAAAAAAATTAAAAATAAATAAATAAACTCACTTCCATTTTCATTAACACAATAAACTTTCTGATAAATTAATTCATTAAAATTCAATTTAATACGTAGGCAGGTACACTAGCTCACTCTCCAACAATGATTCACATTTCCCTACTTCCTAACTTTAAGAACAATTCCTTAACTGAACCCAGGGAATTTACCTCCAGAGCAACCAAAAAATTTCGCTGTAGTGCCTATCTCCTATAGGCCCACTACCCAGGGGACTCTAACCCCACCAATAAAATTTCTTGAAGTGTTACCCTTATCCCATACGGGATAGCCACTTCCGGTACTACCATGGGGAACTCCTGCCCCAAACTACTAACATCTTAGGGTTCTCCCGACCCTTAACCAGTAGCCAGCCCATCTCCTATGGGTCTGCGCTGCAATCCCTACTCTCGCAGGGACACCTCAAATTGTCCCAGCTCAGCTCCACTGACTGGACAATAACAACAATTCTTTTATCTCCAAGACAACACAAATTATACCTTACTGTTCCCCTGGAGTTCATTCCCTTAACATACACAAATAAACAAACCTCACACTTTTCTCATAGCTAATCCATTCTACTGTGTACCTCCTACAATTTTGAAATTCAAATAAAAAAAAAATAATTATTATTAAAACAAAAATAATTATAATGACAAATAAATAAATACTTTAAAATTATTACTCTCAACATTACTAATAACGCACAAAAACCAAATCATTAAAAAAAAAAAAATAACTGTGAAACTCTTATCTGTCTGACGTCCAGCCGGCCGGTAAACACCGGGCCGGAACGAGCCTTGCCGCGCCGTGCCGAGCCGGACCGCGCCAGGCCGTCCGCCGCTCAAGGTCAGCGCACAGCTGAGAGTCGCGCCCCTCACCGCTCCACGACACATGACTTTCCTCGCCCGCAACAAGCACTGTCTACAACATTACTTAACACAAGTTTTAACATCGTTCCTAAATCAAAACTGCACACAAACTCTTAGTTTCATAAAAAAAAATTAATGGAGATATAATTAAAAAAAAAATTAATTAAATAATCATTAAACCGGAAAAAATTTTACGTAATTAAAACTTAATAAAACCTAATAGGTGACCTGCACAAAAAAAAAATCATGACTGACTGACTGACTGAGTGACTAACTTAACTAAACCAAAAACTTTTTATTCATAAAATTTAAACAAAACAACCGTAAAGTTAAAACTAAAAATACGTGGAGCAGCAAAACGCAACACATTTGCTGCGTGCTTCCACACGACACTGCTTCCACTGCTCTGGAATAAAACATGATTAAATTTGAAAGAAAAAGAGAAGGAAAAAAAAAATAATGCACAAACAACCCTACAAGAGACTACCCGAAGCCTCACACCACTTGTGACGGGACTCCGTCAGACATCCCGCGTACACCTATACACAAAACAATAAATAACCTATAACATTTGGGGGGGGGGGGGGGTAGTTAGGCAGAGTCGAGGTACCAGGGATCAAGTCTTCTCCCCATACAGGGAGTGTAGAGAACTATTTATGCACTGAAAAGAAACATTATTAATCCATTCAAGCACTGATTTTATTGATTAGACCACCTTGCTGAGAACAATCATTAAACAAATTAATTATTAATAGATAATTTAACAAAGAGATTAAAGATCTAGTTACAATGATTTTAATTACGTTAGCGTACACAGCACGCTATACTACACAACATGGCTGCCCTCTAGCCATTAGCACCCACTCATATTAATTGTGCTACAACGCAGCACATATCTGCTCGCACCAACCTGGTAGCACCTGTTTGTCTTTAAATCACATTAAAAAAAAATAAAAGATCAGACTAAAACTACGTTACTTTAAATTACAACATTGAATTTAGAATCGGGACGAAGAACGCCCGAGAAATGATCGTGGCGGACGAGCCATGGCCAACCACTTACCCTCTGACTTGAGGCGAAGAAAATTTGTTTCAAACCGACGTGGACCCGGCTTCCAGAGAGGTCCCCAGGCAAAAAGCCTCGGCCTCTCCCTGGAAGGAGGTTTTAACTACAAAACTGGGCCACTCCGGAAAAAAAACAAAACACGAACACCGGGAAAACTTAGCCACAGGGAAAATGGCTGTCCCCCCCTCCCGCAAGGAAAAGCAAAACAAGCGGAGTCGACAAATCCTTCTGCGCAGGCGCGAGCGAGCTCTCCCTCCCCCTCCTGCGCTGTTCGATTATTTCTGTCTACGTTTCCAAAGTCGGACGCCAGATGGCAACACTAATCAGGACAGAGTCCTCGAAACGAGTACACGAAGCTGAAAATGACAGAGACAAACAAAATCGACGTTACACAGCGGGTTTTTCTGGAACGGCGTGTGGCAACCTCTCAGCGGGCCCTGGCCAGCGACCCGCGAGAATTAGCTAACCACGCAGCCTCGCAAAAGCCCGCGTTGCCTGTAAACTAATGTCGCAGCAACCTATATTTCACTACCCGTGTGTCGAAATCAACCGGCCGAGCCTGGAAACGCGCACGTACACCAACACGATAACCTAACGAGAAACAAAAGTAAAATAAAATTTAAGAAAAAAAAGTAATGAAATTTTCAGACCGCGACAATATTATGCTTAAAAATATGTTATTAATATTAATTTTCATTTAATGTATTAAGCTTTAAAATGCATATTATTATATTAAATATGCAAGCATGCATCTAAATGTATTCATAGAGTTATATTTAGCGAGAATTTGATTGGTTTTCTCTGTGTGCTCCTGACGCAACTTGTCAGTAGTATAATGATTTTTTTTCTTTTGCGCTAGATTATTCATAGACATATTTTGTTGGATTTATCCGTATGCTTCTGTTTTTTTCTCAGAAAAAATATCTGTACGGTTTTCTTTCCCGAGATAATAAATGCAAATTTTCTTCAGAATTTTATATGAATTGCGGATTATTGTTACTAAATAAGCACTTACAATATTTTAATCAGTTAGTATTCCAACAATAATAAAACTCATTACTATGCCTTGAGACAGCTGAGAAACACTATCATTCAAGATGAGCTTCCTTCTCCTTGATTTCTAGCGAAATCCTTCTTCTCTTGCGATATTGAGAGAACATCCAGCATCCCACAAAAAATCAGCGACTGTCTGCACTACACATCAAATGAAGGAGTCATTACTGAATCGATTACAATGTCCTGAGACAGTAGAGAAATATTATCAAGCAAGATGAACTTCCTTCTCCTTTATGTCTTGCGAAGCCTCCTTCTCTTACGATTGTGAGTGAGCATTTACATGAAAAATAAATGATATGTACCCTTCACGCAACATGTACCGACATCTATTGTTAAAAGCAGAACTACTTGGCCAAGAGTCTTTCGAAATTGTAAATAACTCTCGCGGATGGATTACTCAATTTCGTATTCAAGTAAATGCTTCTAATAAAAAATCTCAGTTTGCAACTGGCATTAGTCGCAGAAGCTAAGATAGATCCTGGTTCGATACCTGCAGATGTATCGAAAGGACACCGCTGTAGTTACTGCATCAAGGAATTTGTCCTGATAAAGAATGCTAGACATCACGAGAAGAATAACTGGGTTAAAAACCCACCACGCAAAATGATAAGCTGTGTTCAGTGTAGCAAGTCGTTTAAGCGAGAGAGAGCTTAGAAAGACCCGGCAGAACTTGTAAAGCAGAGCCAACTTACAAGATACAGGACAAGATGTAGTTACTATTCTTAAGAAGACAAAAATGTTTCTTATTTTGAAAGTGATAATGTTCGTCTCTCTCCAGATCTCGTCAAAGAACGTATATTTAAGTAAGTTGATGCTTTATGGAAGACTGAAGATAAGGGAAGCGTAATTACCATGAAAAATAAGAATATATTCAAGTAAATATGTACTCCGTACTTAGACAAATAATGGACAATAAAAAAGGAAGCCCGTGGACGATGAATAAACTTCGACGTCGACGATTTATAATCCTTACACTAAGCCAGGTAAATATATATGCTGACTTCGACGATGATGGCGACAGTGACTCTGAAGCTGGTGACAAGACCAAACACTGTAATGAAGAATCTAAAGCAGTCATGATCGAAGACTGTGATGAAGCCCTGAGACCAAAACGATGAAAACGACATGATAAAATTAATTATTCTGTTCAAGCTTACAATGATCACAGGGGCGATAGTGATCTTAAAGTTATTAATAACAAGCATTCCAGGAAGATGACATAGCAGAAGAAAATTAATTATATACATCATTGAAAGATCTAATGTCACTACCGATGACATCGATTAGTGGAGGAAACTATTCGAACTTCAACGAAGTAGCCTTCATATTCAAAGAAACGAGAAATGCTGGCTACATAAATAATGACTTGTTTTACCTGCATTTGTATGAAATTATTAAAATATGTTATCTTCTGATTGAAATTTTTTTTTTTAAATCTTATATGTAACTAAAATTGAATTTGTGTATTACATATACCTTTTTGTCAAATGTGCTTTCAATTTAGTTTCTATTGTTTAATGTGCTTCCAAATGAGCTTCCTTTTTTGATTGTGCTTCAAAATGAGCATCAACTGAGACAGAGTTTATGTTATGGACATTCTTTTTTGTAATCGCCTTGTAAAATATATGTTCATTAGTAGTTCTACTCTTTTACTTTATAGCTTTTAACTTCATATACTAAGATATACAAATATTTTTTTTTTTCATTTTTTGTAGATACTTATTTATTTTAAAACTTTTTATTTTAACCAAGTACTATGCTTTGCCTTACATTATAAATATATCTAAAATTTTCTTTACTCAACAAAATTATACGCACATAATATTGTATTTTAAGTGACAAAAATTATTGAATATTGCATATTTGATCCTTGAAATTATTTTCTAGTATTCATTTAAGACTTTATTTAATACTGCTTGATGTGAGTCAGCTCACTTGATTTAAATTAACGTAAGTAAAAAGTTAAAGAAATGTTCATGAAATAGTACCTACTAGTGTACTTATACATTAAAACCTTGATTTTGTTAACATAATTTAATGTTTTTAATTTTAATTAAATTAATTTAAATATGATATAATTTGTGCATAAATAAGACTCTAGATTGATATACTTCCAAATATAATAAAATTTGAAATTGAAGTGAATATTAAATACAAAAATAATGTTTGATCTGTTTATATATGTGAGATTTGTAAAGGAACAATACAATATGATATATCCATAAATATTAACAACAATATTGTCTGCAGCACTACACAAAAAAATTTTTTATATTCTTTAAAATATATCCTGTCTCACAAATAAACGAAATAAGTTTAACATAAGCGAGTAAAAATGATAACAGGAATTGCTTTCAAGAAACCTTTTAAAATTTTTTTTGAACACCTAAGTGTCAAGTGTCATGTGTTTAAGATGCCGAACCTATTTTACAATGCAATTTCCTATGCATCGCGAGGTTATATGGCAACTCTCGATCTCTTGGGAAGAGTTGTTAATAGGAAGCAGGTGTTCGCCACGAGCCCGTAAATGACTAGCATAAATTACATACCTAGTACAGAGTGGACACACAATGTAACTAAATCTTCGTGTTTTCTCTACTTTACATTGTGCTATAGGATTTCAATCCTGACAAATACAAATGTGGTTTTCTCATGCTTTTAATTTACAATTAACCGGACGCTATCATTATATGTGGGTTTACTATAAATAGTCAGAACATGTACAAAAACTTTATGAGAAAACTAGGGATTTTTTCGTTAGCATGTAGAGTAACAGCGCTTCAATTCTTTCCTAGGCCTTTGTAACATTTTCTTTAGCTGATATAACGATGTAAAAGCTAAGTATATTACCCATAATACATATCATATTCACGCATATTTCACTAAAATTCCGATTACTAAATATTTGTTTTTGCAGCTAGCACGCCGATCACTTTCAACGCGCCATGATGCATTTTGCAATTTTACACGATTCCAACACGCGATAAAATTCAATAAGTCATCTGTTTCTCATATTTAAAAGTAGTAAAAATTTGAGGGTTTCGTAAATTGGTAAATAAATAAAATAAAATACCTATTTATTCAAGTATAAGTAAAAGCAAGAAATGAAAATTTTTATTTATTTTCCCAAGATTCGATTAAGCATTAAGCTATTAGAATAACCTGTGTCACTGCTCCATATTGTGTGTGTGTGTGTGTCTGCTCCCTTGTGTTGAAGGCAAGGTATGGTCGGAGACAGAATTGAGAGCCGGTCGCTCTTGACTTGATAATAAATGGTTGCGTGCAGAGCCTATGATTTTATCACACCTTGTAATTATATCAGTTCATATTTCTCTCATAACGATAGAGAAACAATTTCAGCACGCAGTATTTCCTTCAAACATCTGGTCAATAGAATTTTCAAGTTTAATATTAAAGATTTATAATTACCAACACAAAATACCTGCAAATTTTTTCTTTACAATAAATAACCATCTCTTGAAATTATAATAAAGAAATAAAATATCTACCTACAGCAGGGCGACTGAAACTTCGACAGAAACTGTGGTGACATCTTCTTCTTCGGCGCGGCTAAAACCCAAAAGCCAAGCAACTCCAGACAATGGCCGCGAAAGCCTGCGATATTTAATTTTGCTTGAATAGCTAAAAAAATGTTGCTAATTGTTTACAATTAAAGTTAACACTTTTTCACGACTTTTGCTGTTGAATTTATAAAAATATTAGAAGTACACATGACGGAACTCTTGATGCATGTACTTGATGCAATTTTTCTTATATTTGAGTAAAGAAAATTTATTTATATAAATTTTTAATTATAAAACAAATCTGGTTTATTCCCTTAACCTTAAAGTTATTGTAAATTTTGCATATTCGCTATCCATATCAAATAACTTAGATTTTTCTCGAAAGGCTAAAATAATATGTTACTTTTTTCATAAACCAACCATAAACCATTTTTAACTTTTAACTAAGCACTTTAAGATGATTGCTTAAAAGTGTTGGCAGATTTATATGTATATATTTAATTTTAAATAATTTCCCCCAAACTTTATTCTAATTAGAGATATATTTTTTATAAAGATTGGTGCGTGTAACTTGTGTGCGCACGTTAGAAATTACACCTATTTCACGTAAAAAACTTAACTTTAATTTTACATGCAAATAATTTATATAAGAAAAATAATATGAATAATGGAATGATGTTATAAATACGGATGGTAAAGTATAAATTCCATAAACTTAAAACATTCCATTGTCAATGGACTCGGTAAGTTGCGGCTAACGTCAATAGATGGCAATAATAATTTTAAATTCATGTAGACAATTTAAAGCAATTTATTGTGCTAGTCGCCAGCTAAACCAAGCGTACAACTTTATGTACTTATGTGTACTTAGTAGGTGTGTTTACTAAGTAATGTATTGTTTACCAATTGATGTACTGTTCCCCCGATGATAATGAACGTTTCCTATGTGTGTATACCGAGTACATGTGTGTATATTTGGTGTATATTATCATGGCAATATAATAAATTGTGTAGATTGTCTTCTTCGTTTTAAATTCTAAAACACGCACGTGTGCGTGGCTGCCACACGCGCAGAAATGCAACTTCAAACAGGAGGGATAGGAAATTTGTAGAGTACTCTAATATTTGAAACACTTGTAATCATGCGTTGGGAGTAGAATCTTACTATTGTTTGTCCATTTATTCAATGAAATGTAGGGATGAATCACTGGGTTTCTGATAGTTAAAAATATTTTAAATAAACCTAATGAAAATGTCTCAATATATTGTCACAATTTAACGATAACACGGGATCCAACCTCAGAGTTGAGAGTTTAGAGTTGCGAACGAATTACGAGTTGCTAAAGTATGCGAAATTAGGGAAAAGTATGCAAAAGCATGTAAACATTTACAAAAGAATTTGAATGTATATGAAATCAAACGCTGTTACTGATATCAGTAACCGAAATAAGTAAACCCGCGCCATCGAGCAATATTCGTGTATCGCGCCATCGAGCAATCACTCAACGTCTATCCCTCTCATTCTTTCCCTCCTCCACGGCCACGTTCCAAAGTAACGCAAGCGTTAAATGCGAGTACATTATTTAAGAAGTATATTTTCAATAACTTCTAAATATGCTAAAACCATTTTTTTTTCATTACGTGGTGAAATTTTGTATTTATTAAGAGCGTATGTGTTATTACATAATATGATCTATCTCTATTCAAAATAGGTTCTGTATCAAAGACTCGACTGAGTTACAAATAATCAAATATTCGAAATATTACATATACATAAATAAAAGTTATAAAACATTCAGGAAAAAAAAACAGCGCTCACCCATTACTTTATTTTTATTGACGTATGCATGAAATTAATAACGCGGTAATTAAAATAAACGGGAAACTGCGAAATAAATTATGCATGCAAATTTAAAGAAATTACACATAATAGAGTAACAAACTCGCCCAAAAAGATGGTTGTTTATCCATGCAGTTACAAAGAAACACTTTCGATGGTACTTTTACTTGAGCAAGAAAGTAAGAATACCCGAGCACGTGCGGGCGTAAAAATATGACATAATCGGCGGAGGCTCTCTCCGCGCGTGCATTTCACAGCGCGCTTTACGACCGCGGCTTCGTTAGCGCCCGTCGTTCGCGCGCAATCTCGTCGAAGGCAACGGGGGCGCCATCTCCTCCCGGGTTAATCAGATGAAAACTACACCCTCTCCCCAAGTCACGGTGGGGCGTCAGAGCCCTGGTCAGCAATGTACGCGTTAAAGCCCCTGTGTCTGACCCGGCCGGTCCTGCTATTAAGCGAGCCGGTCTTCACCGGCTGTCCCGTCATCTCCTTGAATAATTCAACATCATCTCCCCTTTCCGCCCGACACAAGTTACCCCTATGGACTCGGATCGTCCGGCTAGGGAGTCTGCCAGCTAGAAAGTCTGCCAGCCAGGGGGATGTCACTGAAAAGGGTTTCGGGCCAGCAGAGTGGAAGGGGGACGAGGGTTTTGGGTAAGAGAGACTGGGAGGAAAATAGCGAGTCACGGCGAAGGGATTTTTTTTCTTCTAAAGAGGAAGTGAATCGTCAGCTGTCGCCAGGCGAATCGATCTGCACTGTATGTTGGCCGGGCTTCGCGTAGAATATAATCATACTTTGTTCAGGAGAACGGGAATAATTTTTTTTAAAACCAGATGCAGACGTATTTATTTTTTTAATTTATAACCAGATGTGTGAAAAATTTCATCACGAATAAGCAAAATTTTGTTTGCAAACACTTATAAAGTATTATAAAAAGTTCTGTTTTGAAAAAAAGAAAACTGGTTAGGGTGTTATTTTCTTTTTAAATATCGAAAAAATAGGGATAGTTTTGAGTAATCATTTGTGGATAAAAATTCCACTTAGTTTCAACTTAAGGTATGCAAAATTTCTTATTTAAGGGGAGAAAAAAAGTAGATTGGGAAGTTTTTCAAAATCAGATAAATTGTATGAATAACTTAAAAAAAATCCGTTTGTTGTGGGATAAAAACCGAGTTAATAAACTTAACATCAACATATGACGAGTCGGGTACTAACACAGCTAATGGATGAATACTTCAAAAGTAATACCAAGTCTTTTTCAAGGTATGTGTTTCAAAGGGTTAAACGGCAAGAAAAGTTAATATAAGTAATTCTCTGGAGTACAACGAGAAAAAACACAGACCCATGGATACGTTATCCAAACCTTTCATCCATGCGAGGCTTTTCCGGGAGTCAAACTTGTAACCCCTTGGGGATGAGCTAGGTGATCCGACCGCTCGGAAACCCTTGGCTTTGTACCACGTGTCACGTCTTTGTAGGCATTACAGGTGCCAGCCGTGAGTGATGGCTGGGGTGCGCTCTAACCGGTGTTACACTCCCTTGTTCACCTTACACCAACAACCTATGCCTATATGCGTAGATAGTTGATGATGCGACATTGTATCTGAAAAATTTGAACAGGTTACTTCAAAATAGATAAGACAAGATTTAAAAATTAGTTATGATATTTGATTGGTGTGTGTTTACGAAAATAATTTAATAATACGCAGAGGGTGGAGCGAAAGTTCAGTTTCAGTATTTCGTTCTCAAAATGAAATAGTGAAAATAGCTAAAACTCATTTTTTTAGAGTAACAATCAGGTATTAAACACTCGGCACAGATTCTTGAAAGCACTTACCTTAATAACTTCTTCGTATAATATTATGGTTACCTCTCAAATCAGTAGTGTATATAGCTATGGGGCTCCGGCGCCTGGCTTCTGACTGTGGATTGTGAATTGGTTCAATGACAGACCTCTATGACCTCACAGTGGCCATTTCGGAGTCAAAAACGAATAAAAAATTACTTAAAATGACTAACAAATGACTCAAAATAACTCAAAAGACTCAAAATTCCCAAAAAGTTCCCGATTTCACGGGAAAATTCCCGTTTCGATAAAACATTTCCAATTTTATTCCTTAAAAATGCCATCAGCTTTGAAATTCATAAAAAATGCTTCAATTTCTTAGCGAATAGATGGTCTAACCCACACACTGACAATTAAAATGCACTTTTTGCCATCTTGGATTATGATGTCGGCGTTGCAATTTCCGTTACGTCCACGATCCTGAAAATCTGTAATTTTTATGCTCGAAAATAGGAAAAAATTTAAAAATTCATAACAAATTATTAAATAAAAGTTTAATAAATATTATTTTAAAACATCATTGCACCATCTTGCATTTTTAAAACATTGCACATATGGTTACGTCCGTCATCTTGGACATGTATGACATAATAGTGGCACGTTAGTTACGGACTCCATCATGGATTCTAGGTCGTTGCATTTTTCGTTACGGCTGCCTTCTTAAAAATATGTAATCTTTGTGGTAAAAAATATGAAAAAAAAATTTAAATTAAAAAAAATTAAACTAAAAAAATGCTGATAAAATATTACTTAAACACGCAATTGCATCCTTGGCTCAAACACAGTGAGTTAAAAAAAAAATACGATAGACATTTCCTCCCTGGAAGCCGCAGGCATACTGACTTTCCACCCCTAATGCCAAGGTAAACATATAGCCAGCTAGTATGACGTCATATCAACCATATTTTTTATTCTGCTGGAAGGAACCATCGTTTTTGATGTGCTAGATTGAACTACCAGCATGTTAATTTTTTTTTTACCTGCTAGAGTGCTGTAATAATTTATTACTGTGACGCCCATCATCTTGAAATTTAGGCGCCGTCTTGGTAATTAGTAATTTATTCAGCTAGAAATTTGGGGAAAATTCCAAAATTCATCAAAAATTCACTTGTTCATATAATAATTGATTCAATTGTATTGGTCCGATACTTGATCAATAATTCAAATAAAAAATGACACGTTCAAAAATAAAACAATTTTTTTACAAACATAATTTTGTTAATAATTTTATTAAACTACAGATACACTTCCGAAAGTTAAGAATCTTCTAATTATTAAAAGAACTTGGAGAAAACCATCAAAATATTGTCAGAAATAACGAGGAACACAGTATATTCTTCATAATTTGAAATAATGTTCGAAACTAAAAGAGGGAAGATTTTATACGATAAAGAAGCTTCAAGATCAACGATTCCGAGTTCTTACAGTTATTCAGGTGAAGATGCTGCCATTATGGAAATGTCGACATTTACTCTGAAGCTGGTGACGTGATCGAAGACTGGGCTGAAGCACAGAAAACATGCATGATCGAAGACTGTAATGAAGCTCAGATCCGAAACAATGGAAACGTCGTAATAAAATTAAATATTGTGGTAAAACTTACGATGATCGCTGGAACAAAAGTGATATTAAAATATTTATAATAAACATCCATGGAAGATGGCAGCAGAAGAGAATAATTACTCATCCTGGGAAAATACTAACATATCTTTTGATAGGTTAAGACTTCTACATACATTGCACATTGAAGAAGTATTTTTCAACTCATTGAACTGAGAGAAGATAGCTACATACAATAATGACATTTACTTGCATGTTAAAAAATGATCATAAAAATTATTTTGAAGATTTTAAAAGTGATTTTTGTTATTTCACGAATTATGATTTCAAACTACAGCATGTTCAATGTCTACTGTGGGTTCATTCCTTGTGATCTGTGTGTTCATTCCGTTTTCTGTGTGTGTACTGTGTGTTCATTTATTTTCCTGTAAGTACTGTGTATACAGTATGTTCATTCCGTGTGTATGGTGTGTTCATTCCGCGTCTTCTGTATGTGCTGTGTATTTACCAGTCAAAAACCTATTTGTCTTGATAAAAAAAAAATCATAATTTTTGGTCCTCTTGTAAGCGTAAAAACGTGATCCGTTGGTTTAAATGCTTGTTATTAATTTTTTCGATACTTAATGTCCGACAGTTCGAAGACTTTGTCTTTGCTGGCTGAAATATGTTATATTAGCTATTGACGAAAATGGTCATGAGGTTCGTAAATGTCTGGTCTATACGACTGAAATTGTTCATGACCTGCTCTCGTGGTTCGTATGCACTAGTCATATTCGTATAGCATTTTACGTGAACTTGTCGGAATTTATCTTAATGATCGAAAAATTATACTTTCATGTTAGGCATAGCGGCTACGTTTTTAATTCTTTAGACAGGTATTTTGTCTAGTGATGATTTTTATAGAGTGAATGAATTGTTAACTTCACAAATGGTAAAGGGAAACAAAATATATGATTATTTTTAGCTATAGTTATCAATATTACTCGCAGAGTATGTAACCAAGGACATTAATCTATCGCACTAATCATAATTGTAAAAAAAAAATATATTTTTATTTATGAATTTGGGAATATTCCCGAATTTCTAAGTAAATAAATACAAACTTCCAAAATGGCGTCCTTCTCGGCTTATGGAGGTGTGATTGTAGAGAAATTTAAACTGCTTTTAGAATTTGAACATGATTAAATAAATACGTTTATTTTACATAAAATTAAAATATTTGCATCGTTCAAGGATCGAACCAAGGACAGAAACTAATAAAATCAATCAGTATTTAAATGCAAATTCATGAATTTTGCAAATAAATGCATTTTGGAATTTCCCCCGAAATTATAGCGAAATAATTGCGTTATTTCCAAGATGGCGCCCAAATTTCAAGTCAAAGGGCACCTCAGTAATAATAATTTAATATTGCACTAGCGGACAAATATTAAATTAACATGGTGGTAATGCTGTGCCGGAAATTAGGCATTTCGTCACCTTTTTTAATTTTTGTTCTATAATTTTAAAATTTTGGGATTTCTTATTTTTTTAATTTATCTGGTTGTTAATGGGGGTGATTAACTTTTTGTTAGGCCGGTGTAAGCCACGGATTTAAACTTTGTGCCAGTGGACCGAAGCCCCTTCCCAGGGGAGCCTATCTGATATTTTGCTGGCTAATGTGGACATGGTCAGCCCGGTTGAGATTTCTCTCGCCTGCAGTCACGTCCCGAGTTTGTAATTTTAATTCCCTGCATGACCAAAACTGCATTGAGCAGCTCCTGGGCTGCAAGCTGCTACCTTGTGGTTGGCTGCTGAGAATAGCATGTCTCGTCACGAAGCAGTCTCCAGTGGAGCTGCGTTCCCACCTTAGTGGCTATTTCTGCCCCCCTTACTCTCTCTCCACCTCACTTTAGTTCTGAGAAATCAAGCTAGGAGCAGTGACCGGACGGGACGATGACCTGATGCAAAAACCTTCTCCCTGGTCCGACAGACACATCCCCGACATCTAGCGGAGGAAAATGTAACCGCGGGCCTAGTCGCCAGCGCGCAGAGCTTACCCTCATGACACCTGGTGGCAAGTCTGCTCACCACCTCAAGTAGTTCCCCCTTACACCGCTAGAAAGCAGCGTCGCGGTGCCATAAGGCACTATGCTTTCTTCTCGCGGTCTGTAGAAGTCGATTGTTCGTTGCTTTTGTTTCGGTCCGGTAGAGAGCGCGCATGTCGTGTTCTTGTCACTTCCGCCTCGGACTCCTTCGGAAATTTTCGGCTTAGAACCGAACCTTCCCCCTCCTTCCTAGGGCTTGAGCGCCCGTTTTAATTAGAAGTCTGGTCCGCCACCGCGGGCACTTAGTTCTCTGAGCTCGGCTACTGACCACGTGTTCTCGGCGTCCTCTGCGCTAAGAGGCTTTTCGCGGGAACAGCGATTTTCGGTTGCACAAAAGATGTAGGTAGTCAGTTACTTAAGGGATGTGATCCCATTTGTACATTAGCCAGGCAGAGGTAGTTTTTAGAAATTCATGCGTAGTTAAAGTTTTTTTATTTATATTTATTTCCAAAAATTCTGGTTTCCTTCGCGCATCCGTGGATTCTCGGTGCGCGTCATCCTGATGTCGGCGCGAGACATCTCGCGAGCCCTGTTTCCACACCCTGTTTGGTGAGTAATCCTTTTTTTCCCCCAAATTCCCGTTGTTGGCTTTCGTGCCAACTGTGTATGACTGTCTGGACGCAGGTCTAATTCGTTTTGAATTTGGGCTGTGTTTCAGACAGGGTCGAAGTTACGGAGGGAGAAATTGCCCCCGCATGATCTTCGGGACCTCCAGCTGATCCCCCCCCCCCCTTGTTAGAAGAGTTTGGCCCTCAGTCCGGAGTCATCCTGGAAAGACCCGGGTGATATGAGATATATATATATTTTTCCTTCACTTAAATAGAAGGAACTAAAACAAAGATACCAGCGAGCAGTGTTTTAAGGACGTCATATTCAAGAATCTGGAAAATCGAGGAATCTCATATATATATGTAATCGTTGGGAGCTATATTTGAAATTTTGTTAATGTATTCATTTGATTGTTTGGTTGTAATATGAATTGTTTTAAATAATGCCGGGGCGCCCCTTTTAATTTTGTTAATTACTGAGATTTTTATTGTCAGGTATAAATAATGCCAACACGAAATTCCTTAATAATAAACTAGGAAAACCTATAGACCAAGGTACCGATTTTGTGTATTTATTTATCAAATACCTTCTTCATTGTTACGATCCATGAACTCCCCAAGTTACTAGTGCGCAGGGAGGGTAAATTTTGTCTTCTTCACTGTCTAGTGCCCCCTCTGGTGATTAACTTAAAATTTTCTTAATATTTTGCCCAGCAGTTTCCAAGGACTTTTTGATTAATTAAAAATAATATAAAAATTGGGCACGAGGGGCGTTTCAACTGAAATGCAACTAACACCAGTAAAATTAATTAGCATTTGTAACAAAAAAATGTTTTAAATCACAAAAACCTAATCTTTTAATACTGTTACGATCGGCGCACGAGGGGCACGAGGGGCGTTTCAAATAGTAGCAGAGCATGATTTGGTCTATAGGCATACCTAAATAAAGTAGGCATACCTAAAATAAAATAAAATAAAATAAAATAAATAAATTAATTTTTTGTGAAACCAATTTTGTATTTTTAACATTGTAAACTGATCGCTGGTACACCCGGTAGTTATATTGCTTTTGTATTTTAAAGTTATGATTGAAATTTAAAGTGCCGTGAGGACTTAGTCTGCGCGCGGCACAAAAACTCGCGGCGTCCTGTCCGCTAGCGGGCCGGCAGCGAGATGTGTCTTATCTCTCGCCTCAGCTGGCGTTCCCCCCCCCCCCCTCCATCAACCCGCTCGAGACAGCGACACGCCCGTAATCTGAGGGCGAAGACACGTACCTGTTCCTCCCGCACACCCCTCTCCCTCTGTCCGTCGTGGCAGACGACCTTGCGAGTGGCAGGTCAATCCCCTTGTGGACGTATACAGGTGGTGCAGGTCAAGCTGACAGGGGACGTTCGCGCAGTTGTTTGAGTAGCACGGCGACTTTATACGCAAATAAGTTTGGGCACATACCCCCCCCCCCCACCAAGGAAGTGTGACTTACTCCCCGCGCATTGGGGCTAGTTGGTATTTTATATTAATATAGGAAGCCTTATGAAGTATTTAAAATTAAGATAGTTGTTAAGGGAGGAGTATTTATGGTGTACGTTCGAATCGTACATGTGTGTTAAATTTTTGTTTTAATTAGCAGTAATTTACGTCCGAGCAGCATGTTCAAGCCGGAGTTATTGCTGTCAGATGAGCTGACCTATGAGTTACAGATACGCAATTTGCCCTCCAGTGGCAATGTCCAAGTCCTCAGGAAGAGGCTCAGGGCCGCCCTTCATGATGGCGTGCCCACTAGTGTAGCGAATTTGGATTTAGATGTAACTGAAGAATTCAACCTTGCTTGTTCCAAGTTTTATGATATTTCGGCTTTCGTAAGTTACCTAGATGTGGAGGAAAATTTACCCAATGTCGAGCGACATATAGTCAGGCTAAAACATGTTACCTGACGCCTACAAAACCTGAAACAACTTTCCGCAGACCTTCTCCATGGAATTTATATAGAAGAGGTAGAACGATGTTTGCAACAGACGGCAGGTTTCCGTACAAAATTGGCGGCGAGAGCAGCCGTTTTGGAAGACACACGACGCAGTCAGCATTATGTGGCTGAGGCACAGGCTTAAGGCATCGATTGTCCCGCCTTCCCGGAAGGGGACGCTCCTAGCTTGCCCCTGGGAGTAGAACAACCCGACACGCGACAATCAGAAGTACGGGCGACGGTAAACAGACAGGAGACGGAAACGAGCAGATTACCAGACGCAGCCCCTGACGCTCAGCCACTAACGTCGTTTCCAAATCAACCGATACCCGTATCTACTACTCATTCAGAGCCGCTTGTGCAGTTGACGACAGCGGCGACAAACATTACAACGGGTCAGGTGACAACCCACCCCGTCACTAGTGTGACATTTTCACAGGGATTACCAACCTTGGCACACCAAATGACGCAACCATACCCAACAAATATGTTTTTCCCGTATCCGACTACTCAGGGCTATTTTAACCCTTATGCGCAATTTCAACCACAGTTTCCTTCATGGCAAACCACCCCACTTCCGAGTGCTGGTATTTTTCAGCCGCCACTCATAACGCCCCAGATCACTCCACCACAGGTCAGTCCCTCGGGTGCGACTCGGGAACAGACTCAGTCGCACCCGGTGTCACACCAGCCTTCACCTCAGCCGGCAGGAGCCGCGGCTCAGCCCCACGACTCAGTATTGAGGAGCACGACAGCCCCAGAAACTGGCTACAGTTTCTACGGAAAAATCACCCATCCTGTTGAAAGGCTACTCAGGGATTTGCCAGAGGCGTCGGGTCTGGACGCACACAAACTAATTGATTTCCTTCGAGTCTTATTAAAGCTGCGACAAAAGGGAGGGATTTCCGACAAACGAATTTTTGAAATTGTTTACCCATACTCCCAAGCTCCCTTAAGTGAGCGGATCATGGCAGCCATTGAGAATGACCTCACTTTCTATGAGTTTCATGAAGACGTGTTAAATTTTTGTATACCGAGTAGGCTACTCACAAACATTCGGTTGGAGTGGTTTAACCGACTGCAGCAGCGTAATGAAGCCTTGCCAAATTACGTGGCTGACATACGCGAAGCCAACCAGGTACTCAGGCTAAAGGTTTCCGAGAGAGAGGTCGTGAGTACGATTCTAGACGGTTTGAACCCAGCGGAGCGTTCGTGCTCAGTGTTCCAGGCACGCCCCCAAAATTATGCTGAGCTAGATAAACTTTGCGTACACGCCACAAACATAGAATACGCTGATCTTCAGCGAAATAAACAAGCCACATTCGCTAGTCAACAAGGTAGCAGCGCGGGAACGGAGCGCAGTAATTCGCAGTATAAGAATGCAGCACAGAAACATCAGGGCAATACATTTTTCTCTTCAAGGCCACAAGGGAGATCTCAACAAAATGCACATTGTAATTTCTTTAAAAGAGACGGACATTCCCTGTCCCAGTGTTACCACAAAAACAACAAACAAAATGGCGACACTCCAAAAAACGCATAACGCGATGGCCCGAACAACCTTATTTAGGGTCACCGAAAAATTCTAGTGTTAAAAAATTTTCTTATAATTGGGAAGTTCAACTTGCGCCAAGTAATGGCAGTACACAAGAAACACCATTACACAAAAACAATAATCCTAACAACAAAGAGTCCAGGAATAAGAGTAACAAGCGACGTCACAAGCATAAACAAAGAAAGCACAATAGCAGGAGAAGTAACAAAAATAAGGGAAATGGTAATTCAACGCACACGTACTCATGTAAAACGTGTGTTGATCCTACAAATAAGGGCAAGAGAAAGTGCCACCAAATTTTTGGCAATATTCCTACAGTAATTCCGTATGCAGTAACAACGATTGGCGAACACACTATACCGGGACTAATTGATACGGGATCAGCGCGCAGCCTAATTTCTGGGCAGTTGTTTAACAAGTTAAAACAGAGCAAATAAATTCTAAGGACTGAGACCACTAAGTTACAATGTTTCACAGCTTCAGAGCAGCCTTTAAACATTACGTTAGCAGTTGTGATCAAGGTGAAGATTGATTTATATTCATGGAATTTCCCATTTTTGGTGTCTGATCAACTTGCCACAGACCTAATCTACGGGTCTGATTTCATTGCCAAGACAGGTCTAATAATTAATCTTCAGGCGAAGAATTTCGTTTTCAAATTCAACATGGGTAATCCTATTCCTTGTGGGACCCCTGAACCAATAGTTTCAGTTCCGGCCGAGCCAACGGCAGCCATCTTGGATCAGGGTAACACCACTTCACACGAGCACCTTCATACACAGCAGCGGGCCGCCATTGATAAATTATGCAGTACTTTTCCAGATGTCTTGACTAGTAAATTAGGTCGCACAAAATTAGTCGAGTACCAAATTGAGTTAGCGGATAAAATACCAGTGAGATCTCACCCTTATCAATTTTTAGGCCCTAAGATGCAGACGATGCGCAATCATGTTCAGGAGATTTTGGAAAAAGGGGTAATCGAACCCTCGACCTCCGCCTACAGTTCCCCAGCTTTTCTGGTGCCTAAGGGCAAGGATCAACAACGATGTGTAATTGATTACAGAAAATTTAATGAGAAAATAGTGATACAAAACATACCTTTACCAGACCTAAACACTGCTTTTCATTGGTTCAGTAAGGCCAAATATTTTAGTGTGTTTGATCTAAATTCTGCTTACCACCAAATTCCCCTTACTGCGGATTCAAAACCCATTACAGCCTTCTGTGTCCCTTGGAACTTGTACCAATACACAGTAGTACCTTTCGGACTTGCCACGGGAGCCCAAGTACTAACTCGACTCCTGAATCAGATACTAGGAGATCTAAAATTCAAAACAGTGTACAACTACCTAGACGATGTCGTCGTAAATTCAGAAACTTTTGAAGAACACATCAAACATTTAGAGGAAGTCCTAAGTAGATTTCGTAAAGCGGGGTTAACTGTCAACACAAAAAAGGTTAAGTTTACAGTCGAAGAACTGTCTTTTCTAGGACACCTGGTTTCTAGCAAGGGAGTCACCATTGATCCTTCACGTACACAAGCTATTCGTGATTTTCCGCCTCCCACAAACCCTAAGGGTATTTCACGTTTTATTGGTATGGCAAATTTTTACTCTAAATATATTCCTAATTTCGCTGAGCACGCAGCACCACTAAATACGTTGCGTAAGAAAAACACACCTTTCACATGGGGTCCGGAACAAGAAAAAGCTTTTAATTTCCTGAAACAGGCGATTTCTTCCCCGCCTGTACTCCGCATGGCAGACTTCACCAAACCTTTCATTTTACAGACTGATGCGTCCAGTGTGGCTATAGGCGCAGTACTGTCACAGGAAGTCGAAGGCTGTAGACAGCCCATTGCGTTTGCGTCGCGGACACTTACCCACGCCGAGAGGAAAGCCTCCTCGATCTACGAATTAGAATGCCTCGCCGTGGTATTTGGCATCGACAAATTCCGCCAATTTATAGAACACAGGGAATTCCTCTTAGAGACAGATAATCAGGCATTAGCCTGGCTTTTGGCACACCCGAAACAATTAGGGAAACTCGGGCGATGGATTGCAAAAATTTCCTCTTTAAAGTACAAAATCCAACACATTCGTGGCACACAGAACATAGTAGCGGAGACACTGTCGCGCATGTTCAAAAATCCAACTCAGGCTCCGCCCGAAGGAACGCCACTCTTATGTCAAGCCCTATTGACAGAGTTTCCGTTGGCATTTCAGGATTAACAGAGCCAGCAGGAAGCTGACCCACACATTTCCAGTATTATTAAACTTTTTAGTTCAGGAACGGCGCCAAAATACTTTAGGATATCTAAGGGGCTGTTGCAAAAACGCACCCCCCAATCAAAAACATACAAAATCGTGCTCCCACAAAATCTACGTAATATGATATTCCATTATTATCACACCTCGCCGGTGGGCGCACACCTCGGTATATATAAGTCCATTCAGGCTATCCGACGTCATTTCGTATGGGACGGCATGCACAAGGACATCACCGAGCAGGTAAAACTATGCAAAATCTGTGCGCTGAGTAAGCCAGCGCAGAACACTCGTTTCGGTTATTTAACTTCAGATGTGGCCGAGCGCCCCATGCAAAAGATGTTTATAGACTTTGTCGGGCCTTTCCCGCGCTCAAAGACAGGAAACACTATGCTGCTGGTGTGTATCGACGCCTTCACAAAATTTGTCTGGCTCATACCCATGCGAAAAGCCACCGCAGAAAACACTGTATCTGCGCTACGTAATCAGATCTTCAAGACGTCGGGAGTCCCGTCTATAGTAGTGTCAGATAATGCAACCCAGTTAACGGCTAGGATTTTTAAGAACATGTGCTTCTCACATGGCATTCTGCACGTCACAACCTCGCCTTATTATCCACAGCCCTCGCATGCTGAGAGATTCAACCGCAATCTCCGGTCTGCTTTAATAGCTTACCATGCGCAGGAGCAGGATAAATGAGATTCGAATTTGGTGTGGCTGCAAATGGCCTTTAATTATGCACATCATGAAGGACACAAAAGTACTCCTTTCGAACTCATGTTCACTTACCGACCAAATACCCCTCTTTCAAATCTTTGGTCTTTGAATGACCTATTGCCCGATGATCCGAGAGACATCAGGGAGATTTGGAGAAGAGCTCGTAAAAATCTCAATCTGGCTCATGAGAGCAGAAAAAAGAAATACAACGAAAACCGATCTCCTAACCCTTACAGGGTAGGCGATTTTGTGCTTTGTAAGGCACACCCACTCAGCAAGGCAGTGGATAAGTTTTCCGCCAAGCTGGCGTACCGCTGGAGAGGTCCCTTTCAAATACAGCGATTTTTAACGCCAGTTACGGTTAGCCTAGCTGACCCCAGTTCGGGAGCGTTCGTGACTAGAGCGCACATCTCCCATCTAAAGAAAACACAGGCTGACTTAAAGTAAATGTGTTTGATTTCTTTCCCCTAACACAGGGGACTCTCTAATATTAGGCATGCCAGAAATCCTCGAGGTCTTAAAAATCCATGGTACTAGAAATAAGAATGCTAGCTTTAAGCTGTATTAGTTTTAAGTGGCCACTTAGTTAATAAGCACTTAGTTATAAGTTTGTTTAAGGGTTATCGATATGTTGTGCCTGAGAGGCGGACTCGTCTCAAAGGTGTTAGAATATAAGTAGTAGGATACAGGCGAACCTGGTACTAGTTTTACTGAGCAGTGTAAGTGTTTTTTTTTATTATTTTCCCTATATGCTCCGCATTCAAGCGGGGGAGTATGTGCCGGAAATTAGGCATTTCGTCACCTTTTTTTAATTTTTGGTCTATAATTTTGAAATTTTTGGGATTTCTTTTTTTTTTAATTTATCTGGTTGTTAATGGGGGTGATTTACTTTTTGTTAGGCCGGAGTAAGCCACGGATTTAAACTTTGTGCCAGTGGACCGTAGCCCCTTCCCAGGGGGGCCTATCTAATATTTTGCTGGCTAATATGGACATGGTCAGCCCGGTTGAGATTTCTCTCGCCTGCAGTCATGTCCCGAGTTTGTAATTTTAATTCCCTGCATGACCAAAACTGCATTGAGCAGCTCCTGGGCTGCAAGCTGCTACCTTGTGGTTGGCTGCTGAGAATAGCATGTCTCGTCACGAAGCAGTCTCCAGTGGAGCTGCGTTACCACCTTAGTGGCTATTTCTGCCCCCCTTCCTCTCTCTCCACCTCACTTTAGTTCTGAGAAATCAAGCTAGGAGCAGTGACCGGACGGGACGATGACCTGATGCAAAAACCTTCTCCCTGGTCCGACAGACACATCCCCGACATCTAGCGGAGGAAAATGTAACCGCGGACCTGGTCGCCAGCGTGCAGACCTTACCCTCATGACACCTGGTGGCAAGTCTGCTCACCACCTCAAGTAGTTCCCCCTTACGCCGCTAGAAAGCAGCATCGCGGTGCCATAAGGCACTATGCTTTCTTCTCGCGGTCTGTAGAAGTCGATTGTTCGTTGCTTTTGTTTCGGTCCGGTAGAGAGCGCGCATGTCATGTTCTTGTCACGCCCGCCTCGGACTCCTTCGGAAATTTTCGGCTCAGAACCGAACCTTCCCCCTCCTTCCTAGGGCTTGAGCGCCCGTTTTAATTATAAGTCTGGTCGGCCACCGCGGGCACTTAGTTCTCTGAGCTCGGCTACTGACCACGTGTTCTCGGCGTCCTCTGTGCAAAGAGGCTTTTCGCGGGAACGGCGATTTTCGGTTGCACAAAAGATGTAGGTAGTCAGTTACTTAAGGGATGCGATCCCATTTGTACAGTAGCCAGGAAGAGGTAGTTTTTAGAAAAGTCATGCGTAGTTAAAGTTTTTTTATTTATATTTAATTCCAAAAATTCTGGTTTCCTTCGAGCATACGCGGATTCTCGGTGCGCGTCATCCTGATGTCGGCGCGAGACATCTCGCGAGCCCTGTTTCCACACCCTGTTTGGTGAGTAATCCTTTTTTTCCCCCAAATTCCCGTTGTTGGCTTTCGTGCCAACTGTGTATGACTGTCTGGACGCAGGTCTAATTCGTTTTGAATTTGGGCTGTGTTTCAGACAGGGTCGATGTTACGGAGGGAGAAATTGCCCCCGCATGATCTTCGGGACCTCCAGCTGATCCCCCCCCCCCCTTGTTAGAAGAGTTTGGCCCGCAGTCCGGAGTCATCCTGGAAAGACCCGGGTGATATGAGATATATATATATATTTTTTTTCCTTCACTTAAATAGAAGGAACTAAAACAAAGATACCAGCGAGCAGTGTTTTAAGGACGTCATATTCAAGAATCTGGAAAATCGAGGAATCTCATATATATATATGTAATCGTTGGGAGCTATATTTGAAATTTTGTTAATGTATTCATTTGATTGTTTGGTTGTAATATGAATTGTTTTAAATAATGCCGGGGCGCCCCTTTTAATTTTGTTAATTACTGAGATTTTTATTGTCAGGTATAAATAATGCCAACACGAAATTCCTTAATAATAAACTTGGAAAACCTATAGACCAAGCTACCGATTTTGTGTATTTATTTATCAAATACCTTCTTCATTGTAACGATCCACGAACTCCCAAGTTACTAGTATGCAGGGAGTGTAAATTTTGTCTTGTTCACCGTCTCGTACCCCCTCTGGTGATTAAGGTAATATTTTCTTAATATTTTGCCCAGCAGTTTCCAAGGACTTTTTGATTAATTAAAAATAATATAAAATTTGGGCACGAGGGGCGTATCAATGCTCTCTAGCAGACGAAAACAAGATTGTGGCCTCCAGCCGACAAAAAAAAAAGATGGCGGACATAAGTTCAAACTAGCGGGCGATATATACCTTGGAATTAGTGGTGGGATGTCAGTCGGTCAGTGGCTTCCGTGGAGAAAGGATCTATCGTAATTTTTTAATTTTGACTTCACCCTGTTCAAACCAAGGACGTAAGTTTTATTTTATTGTAATTTGAATTTTTCGACTTTTAATAAATTTGAGAATATTTTTATTAAAATTGGATAAAAAACACAGATTTTCAAAATGGCGACCATGACGTAAATTTCAACGGTGACGTCATAATCAATGATTTCGTCATAGGCTTATCGGAGGCTGTAGATGCGGAATTTAAGCCTTATTATGAACTTTTCAGGCCGTTGGCATTTTTAAAGACTAAAAAAAGAAATTTTCTCTTAAAACAGGAATTTTTTCTGCGAATTCGGGAAATGTTTAATTTTCAAAATTTTGGAGATTTTTTAATGGATTTTTTTCTTTCAATTATCCGGAAATGTTTGGCGGATTTTGGCAAAATTTGTGTCATTTTTGGGAAATTTTGAGGGTCAAGGACAAATTTTAAGGTAAAGGTCATCCAAGATGGTTGCCGTGACTTCACATTTCAAGATGGCGGACCCGCACCTCAACCAAACCCAGCACCTCACAAGAAACCAAGTCCCTGGTCATACTATTTTATACTACTCAAATGACTGTCAAAATAAGATGATTATTATCGTCTACATCTAATTCTTAAAAAGAGAAAGATAACTGTCTATTTCGATATCAAAAAACCACTTTATCCCCCTTTCAACCACTTACAGGTGAATTATTTTAATTCTAAATGGAAATTTACACAATAGACTGTCACAATAATAAAACATTCTTGTCTACATTTAATTTCGAAAAAAAACTACCACTGTCCTCCATCCCTTTAGTAAAAATACCAAAAATAAAACTTTAAATTTTTGTATTAAAAATACTTATGTATAAAAATAATTTTATTTACACTGCATAAATCCTTGGCAGTACCGGGTACTTCAGCTTATATCATTACATACCTATAACTAACTCTATATCGAGAATTCTGTAAAATAATTTTATATTGCAAATTTATGTAAGTTATTTATTAAGTTTTTGAAACTTTTAATATTGAAATACTTAAACTTTGTTTATCAAAAAAACGGTATAAATTCCCACGCGCGTACAGAAATACACGCACAATTTTTTTTCAGTTAGACGTATACAAATAGCATTGTAACTGGACCTAAGTTTGTCTAGCTCAACATATTAACAAATCTTTGGCTATGATGACTCTAGTTATAGTCCTAAGAATATTTTTTAATTGCTTACGATATTATTTGACAGAAAACAAAACTTTAAGACATAATATGGCATAAAGTAAAAATCGCGAAATGTACAGAACAGTATTATTTACTTCATTTAATACTAGCCATCCTTTTTGCGGATAAAATCACTTGAAATGTTACCATGTTTCATTCAAAAGCAACACAACCCGGATTTGTGTTTTTTTCCTGTAGCTGTCAAAAGAGTTTTCTCTCTGTTTCTCTCGAAGTAGTTTTGCCTTCGACAGCAGTAAAAGGTGCTGTAAGGTGTGGGGGGAAACAGCAGACTATGTATATCTATAGGTCATATCCCTCCACTTCCTGAGTACAAAGAATTTACCTCGTCGCATTTCGGCGAGAACAAATTCCGCCCGGCTACTCCTGCAACCACCTCGGCAGAAGGTCCCTTATCCACCGGCGAGAAGGCAACCCGCCGAACGTGCCCAGACCCGTTATGCTCTCCCGGAGGATTCTAATTAATTTAAACGGCGCGATAGTTAGGCGGCAAGTTCTCCCTTGCCCTACCTCCTCTCCATCCCTATCCGTACCCTGAGTCTACGTCGGCGAACTCGGGCGAAGACAATTGCGTGCACTCGGCGCCACAGGTAAATCTGAGACCTTGCGAGACTAACATCGCGCACGTTCGCTCGGCCAGGTGAGTCCCCGTCCTCTTCGAAGTCTCTTTATCGCCTGCTATTATGTATTCTCATCCTTCCTCATTAATTCCAGGGGTTTACTTACATTCATTTTAACAGTGAGAGAATTGAAGGGGCGCACCCAACCAGGGACGAATTTTATTTACTGAGGCTCGATGATACGTTTGACTTTTGATGGAGCTTCTAGCGCGGCATCGACTCTGAGTGCAAGGCTCAGAACCGGAGCATAGACTTCTAGTCGTGCATGGGTCATCTATAAAATTTGAGCGGTGTCCGAGATATGCTTGTATTGCGAGGCCTTTTGGTTATTTCAATAATACTTACCTTGCGTTTCATATCTAAAAATTATTCTGAAAATACGTGTTTCAGACACTTTCACCCTCATTAACAGCTTAAAAACAAAATACGGAAACATAACTACTCATCCGCCCTCAGCGCATTCTTAAATGATTTTCAGAAACATACATCAAATTGATATAATGTTTTATTTTTTCCGTAGTTTGACACGCCGTATGTGTGCTCAAGTAGAAAGCAACACAAATTTCCCAAATATGTTTTCCTAAAAGCATAGTAGGTATACAACTTAATGTAATGCATGACTAAAACTGAAATGATACTGTAAAAATATGCTACGTATATAATCATTTAAATCTCTTTATGTGTGATATCTGCCGCAGCAAAGAAAAATATTTTAAAAATTAACGATTAGAATTTTTCAGAACAGATAATTTGTTGAAATCAATAAATATGGCATCTGTGGTTTATTATATCCACCCCTTAACACAGCATTAGAAACCCTTGCAATATTGAATTTTTGCCTTTTCCCCACCTCTCCCCAAGTCAAATTATATATGAGATAATTAAAAATAGTATAAAATTACAAGGGATATTCTTAAAGTAATGTGTGTTTAGACATTTAAAATCAATACTTGTAAGAAAAAGTTTTTATTGAATATTTTAGTTTACTACAGAACTACTTTACATTTTCCATGATCGCCATTCTGTTCCAAGCACTTTTCGTAACGCTGCACCAGTTTCTGTAGCTCATTTTCATATAAGTTTGAACCCTGAAAATCAAACTAATAGAAAATCGTAATTTTATAATAATGGCTGCTGTTGTCGTTGACATACGTTTCATGAAATGAACCAAAATGCAGCCCTTTTTCGTCCTAAGCCTTACTAGTTGGTTCTGGTGTCGCTTGCTGCGGAGCTGTCGCCTTTCTTCCTGTTCTACAAGAATATTCGCAACTCTTCTCGTATGTAATGTGTACCTGTTTGCCTGATTGAACTATACTCTCTTCGGCGCCGAAGAATTGCTAAGTTGAAGTTGTTTTCAATGTATTCTCCTGTGTACTGTGACTATGTGCTGCCTTCACGTCGCTTCTTTGTTGCTCAGGAATGGGAACAGTCAAGGGCGGAAAAGTTGAAGTGGTGCTTCACCTACAGTAGTATAGGAATGACGGTCCTGAAACTGGCTTCTGGCTGTGGATTGATGATTGTCTGTCCGCCATCTTGGATTGTGACGTCACGGCGGCCATCTTGGATGACCTTGACCTTGACCTTTGACCTTGACCTTTAATTTGATCCGCAAAAATCGCCAAAATCCGCCAAAATTGGGCAAAATTTGCCCAAAATTCCTCAAAATTCGCCAAAATTTCCATTTTTGCGAAAAAAAATTCCGCCAAAAAATCTCAAAAAATTCCACAAATTAAAAATTTCTCTTTTCGAGGGAAAAATTTCCCGTTTCGAGGGAAAAATTCCCGTTTTTAGTCCTTAAAAATCCCAGCGGCTGAAAATTCCTAAAACTGGCTTAAGCATCCTTAACTCAAGCCTCAGTTAAGCCATTTATAGGATTATGACGTCACCGTTGCATTTTCCGTTACGCCCGCCATCTTTAACTTTTTTATTTATTATTCGATTTTAATGAAATTTTTTTAAAAATTATAAAAAAATTAAATTAATAAAATTTTAATATATTTTTTTTTAAAAATTGTACTTTTTAGACACGGAGTTCGGAGTCCTCGGTTCGAACCCGACGAGGGCAAAAAAAATTAAAAATGGCGACCGATCCTTCCTCACAGTGGCTGCAGGCAGACTGACTCCCAACACTTTTTTTTTTTTCAAAGCATATATAACGTCACCTAGTATGACGTCATGTCCGCCATCTTGTCTTCATTGCTGGAGACCACCATCTTGTTTTCATCGGCGAGAGTGCGCTGATGCCATGTTAGTTTAATTCGTACCCGCCAGAGTGCAGTAATCATTTATTATTGCTGTGACACCCACCATCTTGAAATTTGGACGCCATCTTGGAATTTTGTAATTATTTAGCTAGAAATTCGGGAAAATTCCAAAATTCATTAAATAAATCACTCATTAATTTACATATTGATTCGATCGATTCCTGTCCTTGGTTTGATACCCGATCGATGCAATAATGTTTAATTTTATGTAAAAAAAATAATAATTTCAATAAACCACGTTCAACATTATTAAAGAGACTTTAAATCATCTACTACCATCATCCTATCAGACATCAAGACCACCATATTGTAAATTCGTAATTTTAATGCTAGAGATTCGGATAAAGTTCAAAATTCATTAAATAAATTTGTAATCTAAATGATGATTGATTAGATCGACTTAGGTCCTTGGTTCGATCCCTGGCCGATACAAAACAACTTTAATTTAAAAAAATACTAAAAAAGTGTTAGGTTTGAGAAAATAAAAACACCACAAGTTCTTTTAAAAAAATTTTATTACATAAATTCAATACACTACTACAAGTACAAAAAAAAAACACTGACAAATTACTAAAGCCTTTTGGATTCCTCGATTCAAACAGTCTTCTTATTGTACGGACTAAGCCTTTTACATGAATTTAAATGTCTATCCGATCCGGTCATCAACGCAGCCAGAGACGGACTGAAGTTCATATCACTTATATAGCCTCATTAGCCGGTACAACACATGAGTCAAATCAATAACCATGTTCATTATACGTCTCGGAGCATTTTTTATAATGACGATGTAAGCTATCGAGACGTGAAATTAGTTTATTGCACTTATTGCACTGAAATTGTATTCTTTGAACATTATAAGAACAACCGCTTCTTTCATGTCTGCGAGCATTTGAGGTGATAGTAAATGATACACCACAGTATTTGCACTGATGCGAAGTACGCTCTTCATTTATTGAAGTATTCAATGCTGATGAAACTTCAGCTAATGGTGGAACAGTACATATCGAAGTCTCCTCCAGTGTTGACAGAGACGTTGCCAACGGGATCTGCTCCAACATCGTCGGCGCCGACGTCATGGTTCCCGTAGTCGATGGTACATCCTCCATCGAGTACGACGTTAAAGTCGGCAAAGATGCCATCGAAGTCTCAAGAACAAGCAATTACACGTCTTATGCACCAGAAGAAACAAACTAGATGATCCGTACACCGTCGACGTCAGTAACAAAACTGAGCGTCCTGCTGTCTAGGACTCGCTTATATACATGCACCGTATGGAATAATACGATAGTCAAACCAAGAACATTTTACTAAAATACTAGAGTCAAAACAACATTAAAAAAATAGAAGCACCATCAAAAAAAAAAGGAAGCACACTTGGAAGCACCTTCAAAAAAGGAAAAAAAAAAAATTGGAAGCACCATCAAAAAAAAAGGAAGCACACTTGGAAGCACCTTCAAAAAAGGAAAAAAAAATTGGAAGCACCGACTACGAAAAGGCAGCACATTTGGCAGCACCGACAACGAAAAGGCAGCACATTTGGAAGCATCGACAACGCAAAGGCAGCACATTTGGAAGCACCGACTACGAAAAAGCAGCACATTTGGAAGCACCGCCTACGAAAAGGCAGCACATTTGGAAGCACCGACAACGAAAAGGCAGCACATTTGGAAGCACCGACAACGAAAAGGCAGCACATTTGGAAGCACCGACTACGAAAAGGCAGCACATTTGGAAGCACCGACAACGAAAAGGCAGCACATTTGGCAGCACCGACAACGAAAACGCAGCACATTTGGCAGCACCGACAACGAAAAGGCAGCACATTTGGCAGCACCGACCACGAAAAGCCAGCACATTTGGAAGCACCGACAACGAAAAGGCAGCACAGTTGGAAGCACCGACAACGCAAAGGCAGCACATTTGGAAGCACCGACTACGAAAAGGCATCACATTTGGAAGCACCGCCTACGAAAAGGCAGCACATTTGGAAGCTCCGACAACGAAAAGGCAGCACATTTGGAAGCACCGACAACGAAAAGGTAGCACATTTGGAAGCACCGACTACGAAAAGGCAGCACATTTGGAAGCACCGACAACGAAAAGGCAGCACATTTGGAAGCACCGACAACGAAAAGGCAGCACATTTGGAAGCACCATCATCGAAAAGGCAGCACATTTGGAAGCACCGACAACGAAAAGGCAGCACATTTGGAAGCACCGACAACGAAAAGGCAGCACATTTGGAAGCACCATCATCGAAAAGGCAGCACATTTGGAAGCTCCATCAACAAAAAAAAAAAAAAGGCAACAAGGAAGCACAAGTTACGAGATCTAAGTCTTAGAAATCAGAATACAAGAAATAAAAACATTAAATTCTTATAATTTAAATTGTTTATTTTATTGCTTTACATTATACAAATGCAAGTAAAACAAGCCATTATTGTATGTAGCCAGCATTCCTCAGTTCCTTGAGTATGAAGGATATTTCTTTGATGCACGAATAGTTTCCTGCACAAAGCGAACCATGTAGAAGTCTTAGCCGGTCAACCAATATGTTTGGATCTTTCCATGATGTGTAATCAATCTCTTCTACCACCATCTTCCTTGCACCTTTATAAATATTATGATCTCTGGTGTCTTCCATTTTACCACCAACCTCAGGGTAACTTTCATGTTTGAGACGGTGATCATCACAAGCTTGATCAGATTTATTTAATATATCACGTCGTTTCCACCGTTTCGGTCTCAGGACACCGCCACATTCTTAGATCTTGGCAGCTTTAGGTGCTTCATCATAGTCTATGTCTTTGTCATCAGCCTCAGAGTCACTGTAACAATCACCGTAGAAGGAATCGTCTTCACCCAATTTTCCGTAATATTTCGATGTTGATGATGTTGAAGCGTCTTCATCGTCTTCATGCTTCCTTTTTAGGAGTCCATCATTTTTACAAAGTAGGAAAGATCTACTTGAATTCGGCTGGAATATATTCTCACTTTTCACGTTAAGGATTCTTCCATTGTCTTCATTCTTCCGTAAATCATCAACCTCCTTCAATTTAAGTTCTTTGTCGAGATCGGAAGAGCCAAGAAAATTATTGTGGTAATGCAGATCACTCTTCCTTAGGATGGTAGATTCATCGTTGTCCTCTAGCTTGTACGCAGGCTTGGCGCTACAAGTTCTTCCATGTCTTTTTAGGCTCTCTCTCCGCGTAAACGACTTGCTACATCGAACACAACTTATCATATTGCGCAGTGGATTTTTAACACAGTCATTCTTCTCGTGTTGTCTTTTATTCTTTCTCAAGATAAAATCTTTACTGCAAAACTTACACCTATGTTCTTTCGATACAGCGTCAGATCCCAAATCAGATTACATATTAGTTACTGAGACTAATGCCAGATACCAATTGAGTGTTTTAAATTAGATTCAATACTTAAATAGAAATTTTTTCATATTTCATCAGCGAGAATTAATATATCTCCTGCAAAAGTACTTTATGCATGTAGTTCTGCTTTTCAACAACAGATGTCGCCACATGTTGCTTGCAGGTAAATAATATTTAGTTATTTTATGCGGGATGCGGGATGCTCACTAACGATCGCAAAAGAAGGATGGCTTCGCTAGACTCCAAGGAAAAGGAAGTTCGTCTTGCATGTTGGTGCTCCACAGATGTCTCATGGCATAATATTAATTTGACTGAGTAATGATATGTGTTAATTCCACCTTATAAAAATATTACAAGTTTTGATTTAGTAGCAGAAATTATCGAATTAAATGTAACTCCAAATAAAATGACATGTCTCATTAGACAAAAAAAAATCCATGCAGAGAGCGGTTTCTCAGAATAGTCAGAAACACTTGAAGAAACCACAGGAATGATTGCAAGAACACGAGAAAACCATCTAAATATTGACAAGAATATTCAGGAGCACACGGAGATAACCACCATAATATTGACAAGATTAATCGGAAGCACACGGAGAAAACCGCCACAAGTTTTCTTTGTTATCATAAAATTACAGAAAAAAATCAAAAATAAAAAAAAACACATCAAATTCAAAAACTGATTCTGGCTTGGACTAGAACTCTATCTTTGCTCAACAATGAGAAGTTCACAAGCTAGCATAATCAGTTTTTGAATTTGTTGTGTTTTTTTTTATTTTTGATTTTTTTCTGTAATTTTATGATAACAAAGAAAACTTGTGGCGGTTTTCTCCGTGTGCTTCCGATTAATCTTGTCAATATTATGGTGGTTATCTCCGTGTGCTCCTGAATATTCTTGTCAATATTTAGATGGTTTTCTCGTGTTCTTGCAATCATTCCTGTGGTTTCTTCAAGTGTTTCTGACTATTCTGAGAAACCGCTCTCTGCATGGATTTTTTTTTTGTCTAATGAAACATGTCATTTTATTTGGATTTACATTTAATTCGATAATTTCTGCTACTAAATCAAAACTTGTAATATTTTTATAAGGTGGAATTAACACATATCATTACTCAGTCAAATTAATATTATGCCATGAGACATCTGTGGAGCACCAACATGCAAGACGAACTTCCTTTTCCTTGGAGTCTAGCGAAGCCATCCTTCTTTTGCGATCGTTAGTGAGCATCCCGCATCCCGCATAAAATAACTAAATATTATTTACCTGCAAGCAACATGTGGCGACATCTGTTGTTGAAAAGCAGAACTACATGCATAAAGTACTTTTGCAGGAGATATATTAATTCTCGCTGATGAAATATGAAAAAATTTCTATTTAAGTATTGAATCTAATTTAAAACACTCAATTGGTATCTGGCATTAGTCTCAGTAACTAATATGTAATCTGATTTGGGATCTGACGCTGTATCGAAAGAACATAGGTGTAAGTTTTGCAGTAAAGATTTTATCTTGAGAAAGAATAAAAGACAACACGAGAAGAATGACTGTGTTAAAAATCCACTGCGCAATATGATAAGTTGTGTTCGATGTAGCAAGTCGTTTACGCGGAGAGAGAGCCTAAAAAGACATGGAAGAACTTGTAGCGCCAAGCCTGCGTACAAGCTAGAGGACAACGATGAATCTACCATCCTAAGGAAGAGTGATCTGCATTACCACAATAATTTTCTTGGCTCTTCCGATCTCGACAAAGAACTTAAATTGAAGGAGGTTGATGATTTACGGAAGAATGAAGACAATGGAAGAATCCTTAACGTGAAAAGTGAGAATATATTCCAGCCGAATTCAAGTAGATCTTTCCTACTTTGTAAAAATGATGGACTCCTAAAAAGGAAGCATGAAGACGATGAAGACGCTTCAACATCATCAACATCGAAATATTACGGAAAATTGGGTGAAGACGATTCCTTCTACGGTGATTGTTACAGTGACTCTGAGGCTGATGACAAAGACATAGACTATGATGAAGCACCTAAAGCTGCCAAGATCTAAGAATGTGGCGGTGTCCTGAGACCGAAACGGTGGAAACGACGTGATATATTAAATAAATCTGATCAAGCTTGTGATGATCACCGTCTCAAACATGAAAGTTACCCTGAGGTTGGTGGTAAAATGGAAGACACCAGAGATCATAATATTTATAAAGGTGCAAGGAAGATGGTGGTAGAAGAGATTGATTACACATCATGGAAAGATCCAAACATATTGGTTGACCGGCTAAGACTTCTACATGGTTCGCTTTGTGCAGGAAACTATTCGTGCATCAAAGAAATATCCTTCATACTCAAGGAACTGAGGAATGCTGGCTACATACAATAATGGCTTGTTTTACTTGCATTTGTATAATGTAAAGCAATAAAATAAACAATTTAAATTATAAGAATTTAATGTTTTTATTTCTTGTATTCTGATTTCTAAGACTTAGATCTCGTAACTTGTGCTTCCTTGTTGCCTTTTTTTTTTTTTTGTTGATGGAGCTTCCAAATGTGCTGCCTTTTCGATGATGGTGCTTCCAAATGTGCTGCCTTTTCGTTGTCGGTGCTTCCAAATGTGCTGCCTTTTCGTTGTCGGTGCTTCCAAATGTGCTGCCTTTTCGTAGTCGGTGCTTCCAAATGTGCTGCCTTTTCGTTGTCGGTGCTTCCAAATGTGCTGCCTTTTCGTTGTCGGTGCTTCCAAATGTGCTGCCTTTTCGTAGTCGGTGCTTCCAAATGTGCTGCCTTTTCGTTGTCGGTGCTTCCAAATGTGCTGCCTTTTCGTTGTCGGTGCTTCCAAATGTGCTGCCATTTCGTAGGCGGTGCTTCCAAATGTGCTGCTTTTTCGTAGTCGGTGCTTCCAAATGTGCTGCCTTTGCGTTGTCGATGCTTCCAAATGTGCTGCCTTTTCGTTGTCGGTGCTGCCAAATGTGCTGCCTTTTCGTAGTCGGTGCTTCCAATTTTTTTTTCCTTTTTTGAAGGTGCTTCCAAGTGTGCTTCCTTTTTTTTGATGGTGCTTCCAATTTTTTTTTTTTTTCCTTTTTTGAAGGTGCTTCCAAGTGTGCTTCCTTTTTTTTTTGATGGTGCTTCTATTTTTTTAATGTTGTTTTGACTCTAGTATTTTAGTAAAATGTTCTTGGTTTGACTATCGTATTATTCCATACGGTGCATGTATATAAGCGAGTCCTAGACAGCAGGACGCTCAGTTTTGTTACTGACGTCGACGGTGTACGGATCATCTAGTTTGTTTCTTCTGGTGCATAAGACGTGTAATTGCTTGTTCTTGAGACTTCGATGGCATCTTTGCCGACTTTAACGTCGTACTCGATGGAGGATGTACCATCGACTACGGGAACCATGACGTCGGCGCCGACGATGTTGGAGCAGATCCCGTTGGCAACGTCTCTGTCAACACTGGAGGAGACTTCGATATGTACTGTTCCACCATTAGCTGAAGTTTCATCAGCATTGAATACGTCAATAAATGAAGAGCGTACTTCGCATCAGTGCAAATACTGTGGTGTATCATTTACTATCACCTCAAATGCTCGCAGACATGAAAGAAGCGGTTGTTCTTATAATGTTCAAAGAATAAAATTTCAGTGCAATAAGTGCAATAAACTAATTTCACGTCTCGATAGCTTACATCGTCATTATAAAAAATGCTCCGAGACGTATAATGAACATGGTTATTGATTTGACTCATGTGTTGTACCGGCTAATGAGGCTATATAAGTGATATGAACTTCAGTCCGTCTCTGGCTGCGTTGATGACCGGATCGGATAGACATTTAAATTCATGTAAAAGGCTTAGTCCGTACAATAAGAAGACTGTTTGAATCGAGGAATCCAAAAGGCTTTAGTAATTTGTCAGTGTTTTTTTTTTTGTACTTGTAGTAGTGTATTGAATTTATGTAATAAAATTTTTTTAAAAGAACTTGTGGTGTTTTTATTTTCTCAAACCTAACACTTTTTTAGTATTTTTTTAAATTAAAGTTGTTTTGTATCGGCCAGGGATCGAACCAAGGACCTAAGTCGATCTAATCAATCATCATTTAGATTACAAATTTATTTAATGAATTTTGAACTTTATCCGAATCTCTAGCATTAAAATTACGAATTTACAATATGGTGGTCTTGATGTCTGATAGGATGATGGTAGTAGATGATTTAAAGTCTCTTTAATAATGTTGAACGTGGTTTATTGAAATTATTATTTTTTTTACATAAAATTAAACATTATTGCATCGATCGGGTATTAAACCAAGGACAGGAATCGATCGAATCAATATGTAAATTAATGAGTGATTTATTTAATGAATTTTGGAATTTTTCCCGAATTTCTAGCTAAATAATTACAAAATTCCAAGATGGCGTCCAAATTTCAAGATGGTGGGTGTCACAGCAATAATAAATGATTACTGCACTCTGGCGGGTACGAATTAAACTAACATGGCATCAGCGCACTCTCGCCGATGAAAACAAGATGGTGGTCTCCAGCAATGAAGACAAGATGGCGGACATGACGTCATACTAGGTGACGTTATATATGCTTTGAAAAAAAAAAAAGTGTTGGGAGTCAGTCTGCCTGCAGCCACTGTGAGGAAGGATCGGTCGCCATTTTTAATTTTTTTTTGCCCTCGTCGGGTTCGAACCGAGGACTCCGAACTCCGTGTCTAAAAAGTACAATTTTTAAAAAAAAATATATTAAAATTTTATTAATTTAATTTTTTTATAATTTTTAAAAAAATTTCATTAAAATCGAATAATAAATAAAAAAGTTAAAGATGGCGGGCGTAACGGAAAATGCAACGGTGACGTCATAATCCTATAAATGGCTTAACTGAGGCTTGAGTTAAGGATGCTTAAGCCAGTTTTAGGAATTTTCAGCCGCTGGGATTTTTAAGGACTAAAAACGGGAATTTTTCCCTCGAAACGGGAAATTTTTCCCTCGAAAAGAGAAATTTTTAATTTGTGGAATTTTTTGAGATTTTTTGGCGGAATTTTTTTTCGCAAAAATTGAAATTTTGGCGAATTTTGAGGAATTTTGGGCAAATTTTGCCCAATTTTGGCGGATTTTGGCGATTTTTGCGGATCAAATTAAAGGTCAAGGTCAAAGGTCAAGGTCAAGGTCATCCAAGATGGCCGCCGTGACGTCACAATCCAAGATGGCGGACAGACAATCATCAATCCACAGCCAGAAGCCAGTTTCAGGACCGTCATTCCTATACTACTACCTACGTTCGTCGGGTGCACGCAATCCTTCTCATCTTCCCTTCTCATCATTCCTTCCTCTCCGGACGTCATACTCTTTCTGCCCCCTCCCCAACTACTCCTTCAGACACCTCTCCGCATGCGCGGAGGGGAGGTTGTCTTGGATTTCTTTTTCTTCTGCGGCTACAGGCCGGTCTTCACTTCTACTCGCCGATTAACTAGACTTATTTCGTTGCTTGATCTGAAGGAGGTGTTTCGTTAGGAACGCCTAACCTGGCGTGATCCCAAGTTATGTGGTTATGTTCGTTTGTTTCTTTGATTGCTTGGAAAAGGGGGGGAAGTTGATAACTGCGATGACAGTTGCAACAAGGTTTGACTGAGCTCGGAGAGGTGACTGAGGGTTTGGTAAATCGACTCGCGAATGTGACTTGAGGTGCTTGCCTCAGGAGATATCCAAGATAAACAGGGCCCTGGGAAAATGCAGGGATAAGCCATCTTGATCATCGCTCGGAGGAGAATTGAAGGCGACAAGTGTGCATCAAAGTGGGGATAAGACGAGACACATGCTGCCTCGTAAAGACTCGGCAAAAATCATATCTGGTGCTGGGAAGGGATTGGATAGACAAAGCCTGACAAAGGTTAAGTGGGAGTGTGCAGAGAGTGAAAAAAGTTTAAGTTTTAGCTGCAAAAAGACTAGTAAAATTATGGTTCAAAATTCAAATTTAAATTGCGCCAAAAATGATAATTTGCATCTATAATAAGTACAGAGTCCCAGGAAACGTCTTACTTCAAGCTTATTATTAAGTTGAGAACACTCCATAACAGAATGGATCTTCTCAGGATCTCTTCGCCTCCATCCTGATTTACGATATGCCCCAGTAATGTTACCTAATGCTGGAACAAGAAGCACTTCTTAGGAATTAACTTAAGTTGGGCACAGCGAAGCCTCCGATACATCCTTATGATTTTGCAAATGTTCCTTTACCCTACTCCCTTCTACAATAATGTCGTCCAGATATACTAGTCATGTTTTCCAAGTCAAGCCATGCAGGACAAGTTCCATCAATCTCTCAAAATTTGCAAGAGCATTACATAACTTGAATGGTAACACAGTGAACTGAAAACAGATCAATTTCTATCGTGAAAGCAGTCTTCTCCTTATCATCTGGGTGTAGCCATACTTACCAGTCACCACTCTTTAGGTCCGATTTAGAGAACCATCTGGCGTCAAAGAGTGTTTCAAGTGTGTTATCGATATGTGGTAGGGGGTAACTGTTCTTTTAGGTGATATCACTTAGCTTCCTTTAGTCCACACAGGACCTCATTCGGCCATCATTCTTTGCCAATAAAACAACTGGGGAAACCCAAGGACATGCTGATGATTCTATTACAACATCCTCCATCATACCCACTATCATCTACTCAGCTTCTTCCTGTTTTTATAGAGGCAGCTGTCATAGTGCCTGTTAGATTGGCTATGCATCACCTGTGTTGTTCTGCATCACCAGGCTTGTTCTCCGAAGGTCAGTATCTCCTATGGATAATTCATCCTTGTGGTTGACTAGAAATGCTGTGACGTCTTCTGTTTCCCCATCTGTTAGATTATTTTGGCATCGCCTTAGTAGGTGCTCTAGATTTGGGTTCAGTGTTTGCACATCACATCTAATAGGTAAGAAGGATTCACATTGGCCTACCCAAGAGACTGGTTCGCTGCTAGCTATTGGGTTTCCAGGTTTAAGAACTCTTGTTTGAGAGTCGAGGTTGGCCACCCTGACTGGTACAACCTCGCAGACTCTTGCAATGCTTCGAGCAACCAGGTGTGTCTTCAATCCTAACTTCATGTCTGGTTCTATCAGGTAGCTGATCTTGCCCCTAGGGTCTCTTATATTCTTAGTTACTATTTTCTACTCATGGTTTGCTGAAATTGAAACAGAATCGATAACTACCACTTGCATTACAGAAAATTCTAATTGGTCGGCGTAAACATGCAGTGCCTGTCCTTCTATGTAAATAACGAATCCGTAGAGATTCATGATGTCCATTCATAATATTACCTCATCAGTGATATCAGCAACAAGAGATAGATGTCTGTGATAATTCCAAGTTCAAATCCTTACCTCCAATTCCAGCTGTCCATGCACAGGGGATGTGTCTCGGGTGGCAATTTTGAGTCTATATGGGATGGGAGTTCTCTTCGGCTTTTTTATACTTACAATGTCTTTGAGAATTATGGATGCAGATGCCCCTGTGTCAACAGTAAGTAAACTCTGTCTTCCATTGATTCATCCATTAAGCAACAAACCATCATGGCCTCTATGAAATACATATACAGGACAACCCCTAGGTGCTACCATTTACTGTATAACTGGCATGCGCCCCCTCACACTAGCTATTGCTCGTTTCCCTGTTTGTCTTCGTGTTTCTCTTCCTGTTGTGTTGTCTTCATACATGTCGGACAGTTCCACTGGATGTGCCCTGGTTCATTGCAGACGAAACACCGCAGGCATCCTCCTGCTCTCCTGACCTTGTTAACTGGAGTATCATTCAGCAGCTTATTCAATGCCCTGAGAATATCTACTTCAGTAGTGGTGTTTCTAGCATTTTCTGCATTGAAGGGCTATAGTCCAGCTCTCCTTGTCCTAATGCTTGTGTTTCTTGAGGCGCTACGTGCTGCCTCGATTTCCAGGGCATGAACCAAGGCTTTGCAGCTCTTCTTGTGTCGGGCCAAACGAAGAGTTTGCTGAACCTCCGCATCTCTGAGCTCGTCTATAAAAGCACTAGTGGCTAGCTTCTGGCGGAAATCTGTTGGTGCTTCTGGATAGGCGAGGTGCAAGAGCTGCTCGATGGCGGCTTCGAATTCTTGGAGGGTTTCTGAAGATCTCTGTGGAAGTGTCGTCAGGGCTGTTCTATACACCTCGCCCATGTGTCGGTCACCATACCTCAGCTCAAGGGCCTTTACCAATACTCCATAGACTTTCTGCTCTGTAACTGATATGATCTGCAGCAGTTCTAGTGGTGGTCCTCGCAGGGCCAAGACAAGTGCCGTAGACTTTTCTTCCTCGTCCTAGTTATTCACTTAAGCAGCTCCCTAGAACTATCGCCTGTTACAGCCCATGACGATTGGCCATTAAAGGCGGGTGGCTTGAATTTTGGGTGAACAGTTACGCCTTCCGCCTGCACTTCTCCAGAAAGACAGCTCCCTTTCGTAGACGATGTAGCTTCCTTGATAATCTGATGGCACTCTTCAGTTACAGCTGCTACATGCTGCTCGGTGGTCTGCTTGAGCTGAGTTAGCTGTTGTTCTTGTTCTGCAAGATGCTGCTCCAAACACTGCACTTTCCCTCCCAACTGAATACTGGTTTCAGCCATCTTCTTCTTTATGTTTCGATCTTGGTCTTCAATGCATTCTTAATATCTACTTGGCAGTTCTTCAGTTGGCTTTTCATCTCTTCTTGGCCATTATCAATTTTATTCTTCATCTCTTCTTGGCCATAAAATTTAATTCTTAAGGATCCTTTTGTAATTCTTTCTTCAGGTACCGAACTATTTATATAACGGAACACAGGTAAATTGGTAGGTAACTGTAAAATTATAAATATTTTGGTTGGTAATCGACCTATTGTGCAGAGAAGATGGGAAAAATTTCTAAGGAGTGAAGCCTCAGTAACAATTTCTTACAATTAGTTTAGTTTGCAAGACTCCTTTACTAACAGAGAGGCACGAAATGATTTCAGAATTTAATGTATGTTTAAATCATAAGCATAATTTGTTATGCTCAACTCAAAACACTATTGCAGAGAGGGAGAAAAAAAAATAAAACTAACATTCCAGACTTTTTGACTGGCCACGAGCGAAAGTAGTTGAAACCCGCCCAGGAGAACGTATTAAATTCCTCACCGCAACTCCTGCGTACCTGGGCTCTGAGGGAACCCCCAAGAGCTATATCTTCGAAGATGGCGATTCTCCGGCAGACCCTTGGCCCTCTCACGTTAAACTTACCGAGAGTTCCCACGCGCTATCTGCGAAAGTTGCCGGCATTGTTCCGAGTTGCGAAATGGTTCTGAACAAATAACAGCGTTATGAGACGTATTTCCTGTAGCGGGGAGGGCTGGTGAAAGGTATTGAAAAACGTCCCCCTCCCCACAAAATATTATTAAAAAAATGACTAAAATACAAAAATGTCCATATTTTGAGCCTTATCTACTTTTTTTCTTTAAATAGTTTTTGCAATGAGAAAAAATATTTTAAGATTATTTTTAACATTGGTCCATGCTGATTACACAATAAAATTACTATATAAACACACAGAACACAAGACAACCTCAGCTGTTGTAAAAAGTTACAACCATATACACCACTGATGAACACAGTAGGCTGATGACGAGACAGTAGAAATAAGGACAGTCAATAAGGACAAAAATCCCTTGGACAACTCAGCCACCTAAGGATGAACCCAATTACGATACAGATAATGTGGACAACACAACATCAACACAGAGCCGCCCAGGCAAACGAAGCGATTTGAAAGAATTCAACAGATATTTTGGACACAACAACGACGACAGCACAGAAGAACACAGTAGGCTTCCTAATAAGACATTGGTTGCGACTTTTAGGTAACTTAGATCTGTTCCCATCCTCAGGCACCTGTAGACTGACGATCAAATACATTAGCGGATTTTGTCTTATGGTCTGTGTGTTTGGTTAGCATTTTTTTGGTCCGTTGTTGAGGTTTCTTATGACATACAGTAAACCTATGTAAACCTTATTTCCAGTGTTTATCAAAACTAGGCAAACAGAGTGATTGCATTCGTAGCTAATACCTAGATTAGCTTAAGTCACTTTATGTTTTCTCAAAACTTGGAAAAACGGAAAAAATTATACTTATTCCAAAATATGTATGGCATATGCGTAAAATATTTAGAATAAATACGTAGTAAACAAATATTTAATAATATTTAATACATTACTAAAATATTTATAAATTTTGCAAAAATTAATCCCAAATATTTCAATTTAATAGAAAACATACAAAATTTGGAAGTCGATTATTTCGAAGGAAATAAATCAATGATTACTGTTATAATTAAAAATTTAGAAAACGTGATAAGCTGCTAGGTAGGTTTTTGTTAATAATAAAAAAAATATTATACCACCTGAAAAATTAATAAAAAAATATTGAGAGACAAATTACGGCTGTGAAGTCCCTGCATTTTGCACACTTTAATAAAAAAAAACACTGTTTTTCAACCAATGAATATTTGGCGAAGAAATCAAGTTTTGATGCATTTAAGTACATAGTAGTAGTAGTAAATTGCTAGTGTTTATTAAATATTTATCACGTCGACAGATTATCCAAATATAAAGAGCAAATTTTGAAACAAACACTTGATGAATAAAAAAAATTAATGGTTTGGTGTTTTGACAGGAAATAATTTGCATTTGATTCATGGAAACAGTAGGCTGAAGACGAGACTTTGCTGTTAATAGAAATACAATATAATAATTAATAAAATTATAAATCCATAGGTAATATTTTTAATGAGGATCAAATTTCGATAGCAAACATGTTATGTTATTTTTTAAAGTGTCGCAACATTCCTGATGGTTTAATTATATTTCCTAAAATGAAGTTTTTAATTGAGAGTTCTGTTGTTTTGTTTATTAAAGTTATCGATCACTGCAGGTATTAGAATTTTAAAATCAATTCACTGTGTTTTCTTTGAAAAAAATGATTTTTTAAAATACGAGAACTACTACTAATGAATTTTCAATCGCATAAAATGTAAGTCTGGCTAAAATAATGAACAATCAAAATTTGAAATAAAAGTTTTTTTCATCTCAAGCCGAAACCTATACGTCTTATCACGCGGGGTTTCAATCATGCAGGAAAGGTAGCGTGCATCGTGAGCTTTATTGGTGAGTTAGTACCATGCTTATTTACCCATTCTTAAATCTAGACTAAGAGCGTTATTTCCAAAACGTTTGGGTAAGGTAAAGAATAGGCACTGCCATTATGGGTTACAACCGTAAACTGGTATTATTCAAGAACAATTTCAAACGAAATCCCAGTAAGGAAACCGATTGGCAACTGTTTCAATAAACTGAGCCACACACGAGGCTATAAACAGGTTTGAACGCATTCTAGCGAAAGTTTCGCAATTGTTAGGGAAAAAAAAGTCAATGAAATGTGAGCTCTGCGCATGCGCGGAATTTGGACAACAGATCGGCAACGGATAGGACACCAAAATTTGTTCCCTTAAATAAGGTTCTAGTTGCGTTCTATCGTGCACTAGGAATACGGTCAGGGTAATGTAGTAACATATTCAACACCTTTGTACCTTGTGTTTTGGACCAGAAAATCTAGCAGAGCACCCTACTGGCCACACTAGGTGATGGAGAGAGGGAGGCGGAATTTACCGAAGGTTGACGAACGTAGACGAGCGAGGTATATCTGTGTGGGTGTTGAGAAGACATACGGGAAGGGCCAATTGCAAATATCTGAAATAATATGGCGGTATCTTGCAGACAAAAACAAGATGGCAGGCACGACGTCATACCAGCTGATGATATACCTATATCTTGGTATTGGTGGATGGAGGTCAGTCAACAAGTGGTTTCCGTGGAAGAAAGATCTATCGAAATTTTTTTTAAATTTTGTCCTGATCAGGTTCGAACCGAGGACTACGAGGCCTAAGTGTATTTTTAAAAAGTATTTTATTAAAATTGTGATTATTGATTTTATTTTAACTTTAGAATGTTTTCCGAATTTGTAGCATTAAAATTAAATCTGTTCAAGATAACGGCCGAACGGTATGTGCAACGTTGGTTTTTTAAAGCGTATTTATTAAAAAAAATTAAGTATTTTTTTATAAATTTTTAATTTTTCCCCGAATTTCTAGCATTAATATTACAGATTTTCAAGATGTCCTTCTAGCTGACGATATATATGCTATGAACAAAGTTGTGGGGTGGTCAGTATGCTAGCAGCCACCATGAGGAAACGATCGGTCACCATGTTTATTTTTTGCCCTCACCAGGTTCGAACCGAGGACTCTGAGCTGCATGTCGTAGGTTTATGTTTTTTAAATAATTTTTGTTAAAATTTTATTTATTTGATTTTTTCATACATTTAAATTTTATTCCTTAAAAAGGATAATAAATATTTTCAATATGGTGGCCGTAATAAATTGCAACGGTGACGTCATATTCCATGATTACATATTCCATGATGACGTCAGAGGCTTATCAGAGGCTGTAGAAATGGATGCTGCTTGGATTTTTAAGGATTAAAAACGGTAAATTTTCCCTCGAAACGGGAAATTTAAGGTAATTTTGAGTCATTTTTGAGGAAGATTGAAGAATTTTTGAGTCCAAGATGGCTGCCCCAAAGTCGTCAGAGCAATCGGTCATTGACACGGCACCCGGCACAAGCGCCTGACACCTGTGCCCGGACCGGCCAATACTTACTAGGGGGAGAGCGGAGAAATGACACGCACTTAAGTTAATTCGTCAAATACAAATCTAAAAAGTAAGTATCTTCGGTCACTGAACGCGATTATGATTACTATACGCCTTTCGTTACATGTACGTTTCATAATCATTAGCCAAATTACACATCTGACAAAACAATACATCGAAAGATAAACATCAACACTGCGGGCCATTGCCCAACCCTGAGCGTATGTAGTTTCTCCATATAAAATGCACACAATAGCAAATAATTAAATATTTCAAAACTAAAAGTTTATAGAATTTATTTAAGTTTGAACGTTAGTTAAAATGTGAACCAATACACAAAAAAAATAATTCTGTCAACCCGATGCATTATGATTAAATGGGCGAAACCTGCAAGTTAAACAAAAATAAATAACATTTTATAAATAAATATTTACAGTGAATAAAATCATATTGTAACATAATCGTGTAATATAACGTCATGTAAAATAATAAAAAAAATTGTGGTAAATTTTTTACAAACAACACACATAAAATTAAAAAAAGGCAAAACAAAATTCTAAAAATACATTTGCTAACAAAATTATTTTTTCTTTTGCTTGTAATCAATATGTCACAAAAAATTGAACCGTTTTAAGCAACTACTTTACGGTAAATATGTGCCATGAAAAAATCAACTATTTCTTAATTAGATCTTAACATAATTGACGATTGAAAATATCTCTGAAAATAAACAACCAAAGGAAACATTATTTCAGCATTACAGACATTATAAACAATTTGTGAGGCCTACAGAACAACATAATTTAAAACAACAGTAGATACTTTCTTTAAGTCTCTTTAGTTCTTCTGACAGAAGAGTAAATTTCACTGAAATTCTAAATGAAAGAAATTTGAAATTACATTAAATATGGTGTGCTCTAATGCACGATATTGAATGTTTACTGCATTCAGCATGAAAATAAAACAAATTCAGTTTTTACTAATATTCAGTCCTTATTTTACTGACGGGAACAGAAGTCACATTTGTAATTGCTGGCTGTGTCCCAGCCACTACACTCTGCACGTACCAAGCTTGAACACATGACACACCGATACCAAAGCTCTTTATCACGTCCAAATTCTCCACAAACAGAACACAGCTCATTTTGCTGAGCTTCAGTGGTTATGACATTTGGGTCTTGTAAACTTTCTTCACACATGTCATTAGCACTACCCTCACCTTCAGTACGGTCGCCAAACCTAACATGCCACCTGCAGATTTTCGTGCTCGTTTGATTTTGTCTTGTAGCGATGACGACAGTGTTTTTACATTTTTGAACAACATTTATTTTAGGCCTAGTGATCTGTTTCAGAGATTTATTGTTGTCTCGTTTTCTTTTATTTTCTCTTTTTCCTTCTGCTTGCGGTAGCACAACTTTCATTGGAGTGGAAGTCAATATTTCTGAGTGTTCTTTCTGTCTCCCCTTAGTATTACCTTGTAAGCCTGACGGCCCTGGTACAGGTGATATGTCGGCAAATGAAGTATTAGCAAATTTTTTAGGCATATAAGCATCATTCACAACTTCCAGTCTTGATATGTTTGTGTCGCTTAGATTGTCTTCAACAGCATCAGATTCACTTGGGTTTACTTGCATGGGAAAGAAGTCGTCTTTGTCGAAAATATCAGGTTGGAGAGGATAAATGCCTCTTACACAGAAACCAGATATTCTTTTCTGCAAGGTTGTGACTCTGACATAGGCTTGGTTAAAAAGAGAAACTAAATCATAATGCGTGATTTTACGGAGAGTGTGGTTTTTCATTAACAGGTCGCAATCCCGAAAAAATTCTGATTTCACGGAAGCAAAGAAAGTCATGTCTAAGGGTTGAAGTTTATGTGAAGTGTGAGGCGATAGGGAGATAACATGAACACCATTTTCTTTGCAGAAGTTATATATTTCCAATGACGTATGACTGTTATGGTTGTCCATTATGAGAAGCGTTGGTGTTTCCATTGAAGATTTCGTGTGTTTCACGAAGTGTTTCATCCACACAAGAAAGAGTTCGTCGTTCATGCAACCAGATTTAGAACATTGATATGTAGCTCCTATTGGCCCTCCTTTTTTTAGTAATGGAGAATGGCGCTGGCGAGGAAATATAAACATAGGCGGTATGAAACTTCCAGACGCACATATTGCGCAACATACAGTTACATTCTTCCCCCTCTCCCAGCTACTAGCGATTCCTACTTGCTTCTGGCCTTTGGGTCCAATAATGAACCCTGGTTTCTGTAATGTTGAAATGCCAGTTTCGTCAACATTGTATATTCTGTCGGGTGTGAAACCTTTTTCTATTACTTTTTCCAAATTATTGTAGAATATCTTAACTTCTTTCTCATTAAACGCTGTCATTCTATTTATACTAGTGAGTTCCGGCTTTCTCAGACTGAGTTCTGGATTCCGTTTCATAAAACCACACACCCAGTCCTTTCCAGTAAGCCGCGTGGCTGTATTGAATGGGTGACTGAGGTTGTTTCTTTCATCACACTCGTAAACCAGGCGACGTAGTTATATCTGAGACATCTCGTAAAATACTTTTCATTGTAGAATTAAATGAGTGGCAAGTTCTTTCTCCTGTTCACGTGAAAATAATGGTTTCTTGCCCATGTACGCAGTTGGGGTTGAACTTGATTTCAAACGATCTCTCAGTGTACGTTCGGGAATGTTAAACATTTTGCCAGCTGCTCGGATACTCCTGCCACTTCTGACGGCAGCAAATGCAGCCTCCATTGCTTCCGTCGTCCAACCTGCCTTTTGAGTTGTCCTCTTTCTGTGCTGCACCATCTGAACAAAAAATTTCAAATAATTTACAGTATTAAAATTTAATTACAACATAATTATGATGTTCAATAATTATTTGAAATAACACATTTAAATTACTATTTAACTTTATATCAAAAAGCTAAAATTAAATTAATTGTTGTTACATCTAAGCTCACCTGAACTTCAAATAACTCACGAAATATAAATAAATAAATAGTATGTGGTCAAACAATATTATAACATCATTGATTTCGGAAGATTAAATGATTTTCATTGCAAGAATTTATTTTTGACTGTTAATTACCCAGCTGTTTCATACACATATGCATCTTGTAAAATAAAAAAAAAAATTATTGCGTGTTTGAGAGTGACCCGCACATAAGGGACAATGGCCCGCATGAATGGGGTAATGCCCGAGTGTTACACCGTCGTCAACCATTTTGCCGTACAGATTCATAGCACATACTAGTGGATACTTGTGCAAGCGATTCTGGTATAAAAAGATACGTTACTGTTCAAAGATAATTAAAATAATATTTATCAACAAAAATGTCTACATTTTATTCTGACTACGTAGCATGGAAGTGTTGAGAAACATTAGATTACATACCCTGGTTTTCCTTTAAACACACCCAACTCGAACAGCAGTCAACGTAGCGACATGAAACAAACTTCCAAGAAGTCCTCTCTGCTCTCCCTGGAGCGCAGCACTATGTCCATTTGCCGCAATTGTCTGTGATTAGGAAAACGAGTTGCGAGCCACTACCCCGCTGCGGGACATTACCCCACTCTCCAAGGCAGTGATGAAAAATTATAAATAAATTTTAAAACCTATATACCTATAATAAGTAAGGTGTGTTCCACTTATGTAGCCGTATTTCAAATGTTACTCTACTGTTATACTTCAATTTTATATTTTATACACATCTCTATGGAGTAAGTTCATGCTTATGTTTCATGATAGGCTTGTCTCCAAGATAGTCATATTTATTTTACGTTACGCTATCATTAAGTCAGTGATGAGCATAACTATATGTAGGATTTATTTATTTAGAATTAAAAAAAAAAACATTGATCGAGTCTTTCAGTTCTCGTCAGTGTTGTGTAAACATTTATCCTCTGTAACACACAAATTAATGTGTTCTTATGTTACAATTAAACTTATAATACAAAACTCATACGTCAAATTTAACGTACCTATAAATCTTATTAATATGACGAAAGTGATAAATACCGGTATAAGAAAATTATTAATTCTAGGGAAAAACTGTAACAATTTTTCCCCTTTTTAAAACCTTACTATAATTCTGTTTAACAAGATGGTACGATTAATCATCCTGATGTTACCGAAGCAAAAGTTTATAGGTTCGTTTAGTTTATTAAATATTTTTTGACGTGACAATGTCTAATAAATCGATGAACGCTGGCTGCACACACGAAAAATTGTCCCACTACGGATGTCCCATTACGGATGTCCCACTACGGATGTGTCCTGTTTACGCATGCGTGGCATCTCTCTGGTATGTTGCGGACAGTACAGAGAACTCGGCCGGCACGTGGTGGCGTACTGCTCAGGTTTCACCCCGCCATGCTGCAGGGATAGGCAGGTCGCGCCGGTTTGATCACGCCTGCTCATGTCGCCACACATGGCTTGGGGCAGGCGACAACATAGCGGGGTTCGAGGTTATTGTTGTGCACCGCGCCACGGGAGTATAATCGCAAGGAAATGGCGTTCTTACAAGTACGTATTATTTTAATTACTAGTGTAAATAAGTATATTTAAACAGTGTTGTATGAGTATTGTATTAGCCGTGTAGCTAAATATTTATTGCTGGTATGATACTTATAACGATTTAGTTTGACATTGCTAATTATTTGTCATGAGTTATTATTTGATGAACTAAATCACACACCATATTATAGTTATGAGCCCACGAGCGTGTAGATATTTCGAGTCCAACAGAGAATATGCAAGTTAAAAGAAATTCAAACAAATATCGTGCGTTGAATATTATTAATATATAGCATCTGACACAATTGTTTCCAATATGGCCTTGTGGCTGTGCGGTTAGCATCGTTGACTACCAATCGATAAGGATTCTTTTTAACTTCATTACTGTTTACTATTTACCTTCTGTGCTCTGGGTTTTTTTATATTTTTTCCTGGAATTTATAATGATGATATTTATTGTACTTTTGTGTTGTTATACTTTTATCATGAAATTATTTTTAAGCACGAAAGAGCTGAGTCAGCTGGAGCATGCTATTTTCTTTGCTGTTGTGTTCTTTGTAACTGTGTATTTTATTGTTGAAATAAATGAATTTAAAACTAAAAAAAAACTAAAATTGATAAGTTGACGTATCAAATCCCGGCGGCTGAATTTTTTTTGTACTTGTTAAAATAAATACGGCGCGCACGACACATCAAAATTAATAAATATATTTGAAATAAAGAATGCAAATAAAATAAAATTTATTAATTGAATTGTAGATTTTAATTCACTCCTTCTTTGTATCCATTCAAAATAGTGATAATTCAATAAAAATTATTCAATTTTATTCATAAAAGTATGCAGGGGTAGATTTTATCATAAGAAAGATAGATAAATTTAAAAAAAATTCTTCCTCAAAGAATATAATATTTTTAATGCCTAAATATTTTGGTTGCAAAAACCTATTATGGCTCAGTTTCAGGCCGAATATGATATTTCATTTTCTTCTGGATCAATCATTTCATCAATGTTTTGTTATGACGTTGTCACGTTAACCTCTCGTCCGTAAACCGACATTACAGACAACCAATTTTTTTTCTCGTTAGAATAGGTTAGGATTTATTAGGTTATCATAACTAAAATTAAATATTTTTTTTTGTGTCAGGTCAGCGTTAGTTAAATCTCTACACAGAAAAAAAATGTTCTGTATATTTATGATAGTGTGACATCTCCCTAGTGCTAAAACAGTTGTAGAGACATGTGTTGATTTGGAGCGCGTAAGGCGCGCCAGTCCGTGAGCTCGGGAAATATAAACCGCATCCCGGGCGTGTAGGCAACCAACGACGCAAACCAAAAGAGAAAAACATGAAAAAGTTAGAGGTGAAGCGTTTTTTTTTTAAATCAAACCACGAGGACGGAACATCGGGCCATCTAGAATATTTGAGTTGGCTTCAGCTGCCATAACCACATAATATGTTTATATTATAAACAAGAGCCATTTAAAATTAACTATCAATTTGGCGACCCAATATACCTATTTTATATATTAAAGTGAACGGTAATATTTCAACCAATCAGAACTATTATATATACTTCATCGTGTAATAAATACCTAAATCCCGTGTTTCTTTTGACAACAGCACTTCCGACTCCAAATAACGTCAATGACTTTTTGGCAGTCCCAATTTTCGCGTTTAAAGGGGATGTTTCCATCAAATCGGCCTTTAAAACTATCTTGTTACAAAAAAAAAGTTTTTTTACAATGTTGCACCAAGCATAAAAAATCCATAAAAATTTAAGCTTAACAGATTATAGAAAGTCTTTATTTTATTAAAAAAAACTCAGAATAAACACTTAATTTCCAGTTTGAATTTAATTGTTTTAAATTAAAATTTGCTTAGAAATATAAAAAAAATTAATTTATTTTTATAAAAAGATTTTTTTATTAAATCAACAATAGTCCATCATTTACTTTTAATTTAAAAACAACGATTTAAAACCAAAATCACATATTTCGATTCGTATGAAATTAAGTGTATTAGAGAGATGGAGGCTGAAATTTTCAGAAATTACTTTTTTTTTTTAGCTATGATTTAAAAAGCCAAGTATTATTTAAAGTATTGCTGGTGACTGTTTCCGTATTCTTATATGGTTATGTTTTTTTTCTTCATAAGGTGTCATTATTTTATTTCTCTGAATTGACAGGTGCGCAGTCATTAAATTTTGCAGTATTTTATTTTCATATAGGCTGTCAAAAGCTCAATAAACCTTTATGAACAGGAAAACCATTGTGAATGTTATCTGGAGACCACGGCCACTGGCAATCTGCCAAAGAAGATAAGAGTATATATTTCAGGTGATTTACAACCTGGATTATTTTCTGCAAATGGACGCTTTGCCGTAAGCTTCTTGTGATTTTTTCTCCGGGTAGTTTCTTTTAACATAATAGGGACATTTTAAAAGTATAACTTTTCAGCATGTATCTTATTCAATAATTCTAGATATAATATAAACATTTATACGGCATTTGGTAGTAGTAATTTCGTAAAAATGGAACGGAAATCGATGAACGTTAATATGACACAAAGTGTCGGGCCCACGTGTAGAAACATAAACCCGTACATATTCAATTTCGTTAACATTAGGGGATTACGTGTACCCGCGTACCCGTGACGCTTGAGTTTCTCCCTGCCCCTACTCAAAGCTGCGATGCTACCTGCACAGGGACTTTCCTGTGCTTTGATTTTGTTCGGGTTTATTCGGAGTCGCTCGGACACAGTCGGAGGTGTGTCTACGTGGCCGGAAGCACGAGACTTCCACCATGTTGTTCTGGGCCAGCCAAGATATCGCTATAATTAGGGCTGCCTGAGCAGCTCGCAAGCAGGCAGACCCAGCAGACAACGAGAGATTTAGCCTGTCGTGGAGCAGTTGTACTCTGTACTTGTGTTATTTGCAAGTGGCCAAACACTTTAGCAGCTTGATGGTAATTCATAATTTGGGACTGAGTGTTCAGTGATAGCCGTGGTAAATACTGAAAGAATAGGGGCATGCTTTGGTAACAGACAGAAATTTGTCCGAGAGTGATGGCAAACTGACCTGACCGTGACTTAAAACAAGTTCATAGGAATCTAACTCAACCCTTAACTGCCCCTCTGTAACACTCACTTCTGAGATCCTCACTGATTGGTATTTACCACATTACAAAATGGCCAGGAACTGAGTGCTGCCCTGACAAGTTAAAATACACTTTCAATGCGAAAATCAGACACAAATTTTAATCCAGAATTCTTTCATATAATTCTGAGCATCATAGATATATGCAAATTATGTTTTCAAGAAAATTTTTAAACGTAAATCGCACATAGTTTCTGTCTTTGCAGATAGAATTCGCTGCCTTTGCTGCTACGTCAAAAATCGAATTATTCCTTTTCATACCGAAATGTTAAACAAGTATATAATGAAAAGCGAAAAAAAATATTAAAATACTAAACTTGGCTTTGGACCTTATATTTCATAAGGAAATTTAATAAAATACTGCCCTATTGTTAAAATTCATTAAACATAAAATACTCTAAAGTTTCTCTTTGGCTTTGTAAACTTCCGTTCGCGCCATACGCCAAAGAAGGCAGCACCTAGGTTACATATTTCCGTTCCATGTGACTTTCCTTCCATTCACGAAATTACTCGCACCGAATGCCGTATACCGAGAGCTAAGATGTTAAACATCAATAATTTTTATTATTTTTTTTTTTTTTAGGAATTTCAATTAAGTAGTAGGCACACATAAGACTATTTCATCTCTGTAGTTTTTGACCATCCTCGAATTATTCCTTCATGTGTATTTGTAATTTGCATGAAGCGGGAATTGTCAGGGGTAAAAAACACTATAAACATTTTCATGCAATTACTTGAATTGTATTGTAAATACAATGAAGATTTTGTTTTGTAGACTGGTGTTATAGACGCATGATATTAGCTAATTTAAGGTAAAATAACAATTTGAAAATAAATCGATTGCGGATTAGGCCGTAGGTTTTTTTTAAATGTTATACTTCTTTAGGCGCATTGAAGGTGTAATTTTAGTAAGCAATGGAAATGCAATAAGGTGCACGCACACTATCAAGGAAGTTTAAACGTGTAGAAATCTAAAACGTGCCATAGTCGTTCATATAGCCGAACGTCTGTAGCGGCATAACCTATATATATTCGCTTACGTGAAAACCGGGGGACGCACCAAGTATACCTTTGTTCCAAATCTATCTTTGTGATTAAAATATATTCTGGAATACATTTTATACATTTTATTATTAGCACAAATTGATATTTCAATTACATTTTAATTCCAGGATCACAGCCTTGTTAATTTAATATTTTCCACTCATTATTACTTTTTATATTAAGCTCAGAGATTAAGTACGTGTATTTGTATTTCCATATCAGATACAAGTTCAATTCCCGTTGTTGAAGAATTTTTTATTTTTTTTTCAAATGGGAATAATTAACAGCATTTAAATTGGTCTGGTTCATAGAAAAACGGTGTTAATATTCGTGAGAGAGTCTGACCGTCCAAAGACTGTATTAGTTTTTACTTAAACTTTATTAATAATATTAACTTTTATTTTTTAAATTGGTAGGGCGATGACCTTTCAACCTACGTGATTGACGCTGTGAACGCTGATCGCCCGGAATCCGCCGTACCGAAGGACACACCCCATTCCCCCTTCAGTCCCAGCACACACCGGCCCGGAAGTGAATTACTGCAGCCCCTGTGGACACGGGGTATGTTTAGACGAGGGTGGGAAGTCCACCTGCCACTGCCGGTGAGGGGATGGCGGTGTTGATGGTGAGGGCAGGGCGTAACTCCCGCAGTTCGCGCCTCCACGGTCCATTTCCTGCCTCGCACTGGCTGGCGTTATCGCTCGCTCTCTCTCTCTCTCTCTCTCTCTCTCTCTCTCTGGAAACACACAGCGACGCGTTCAGCTCGCTGACTGATTTCAAACCCCCCCCCTCCTTCCTTTCGGGGCGATTTCCGCGAAGCGGAGAGTTCCCGCTACCTGGTTGCATGGCAGTGGACCTGAAATCGTTCTGCCCAACTTATGCATCGCTTGACAGACCGACGCATAGTACCTCTGGCATTTCGGAGAATGCTACCCGAACTAGCGTAGAAAGCTGGCCGAAAGCGCTCAGCTAATTTGTTTCCGACTGTTAACCCATGATTAAATATGTTTGTTTTGAGAAAGTGGTTTTATGATTTATTGTCAAACCCTCAGTATATTTAATGTGTACTGTTATATATAGGCCTATATATACGTGTTTATGTGTATATACAAAAATGTAAATGGGTTACAAACTCTACACTACCAGAGTGTAAAAGGTTGCCAAAACTGGGGTGCTCACACTTACATATTCACATTTTTGTTTACTCGCGTATACGGACAGCATAGTTTCTGTTACCTAGATTAATGATTAGAATGAATTGACAAAATATAATAAAAGGTACGGATTTATCAAACATAAATCGTAAGAAACTTGTGTCCAAAATAAACAAACAAAATATTTTATGTACTGAATATAAAGTGTAGTAACAAATAACTCTACTGTTTGCACATTGTTCTCTGAACATTAAAATATGACACAGATAAAATGGTCTTTAGTAAATACACTCAAGAAAATCTGTACGCCGTTGAGTTAGAGCATCTAAGGTACATAAAACATTATGTTGATAATGAACTGGATGTATTGAAAGCATACCAAGTAAATTTATTTGATAAAAATTTAATGTAACTACAAAATCTTGTGTTAACTCGATTTGTTTTAACAGAAACAAATGTAGAACCATTTAAAACTCAAATTTCCTGCAAAATAGTTCTGTCTCAGTGCTTGAAATCTTAACCAACGTACTTCTGAGTTGCGAGTATCTTCATCGTATTTTAATGTCAATTTAAGGAAGATAATATAACTTAAGACAGAATAATTTGATGTATCTCGTATGAAAATCTTTATAGTTATGTATAATTTCAGTTCATAACTATATTCATTTATTTTTCATGTTTCGCCCTTGTTGTCACTTCAAATGTAGGCCTATATTAAAATGGCGTAGTTTAAAAAATAAATTACTCTTGTATTTTACACGATTATTTCAAAATAAGTAAATTAACTTATTAATGACACTATAAACATCTATAAAAAGATATGTCTTATGCCTGATCCTCTAAACACTCTTGTGAATCAGCAGGCGTCACACAGACATCTTTTTCAAAGTTTCTTAATAATTAAAAGTTTAATTTTTCTTAACCTATAAACTCTGTGTCCTGATTGTTCTGATTGGTAATCTGCTGCGCTAAAGATACATCGGCAGTCAAAGCAGACACAAAACCGAACTTTATCATTGATAATGAAATGATCAAAAGTCATTATTTTTAAAACGATATGGATAAGAAAGTATTTGCATCTTATTGAAATAACATTTATAAGTCGATGGCATATCCAATTGGTCCTTAGAGAGATCCGATAAATAATTTTAAACTGCCACTCTCTAAGCATACAGTCTGTTTCCATGCAGAATATAATATTTCAATGTAAAATATATCAATGTAACTGAAACTGTCACAGCAATTAAAATAAATAGTTTCAAATCATTTGTAACTCCGTTGCGGTACAGTTTAATGGTTGCATCTAGTCCAAATCAAGGAAATCAGATACAGAAAACACTCAAAATAAACAAGGTGTGTTAGGGAAGGAATCGACCATAGCCTATATAGAGTAACCTTACCATCATTTGCCTGGCTTGATCCCAGAAAATAATGGGAAAACAGAAATAAGTCACACCTGGATTTTAATCCTGGTCTTCCGAAATGCTTTTTCATTGTTCAATACTAACGCGAGTCTTTCTGTCATTTTCCATGATATCGCTTTCGTACAAAACCCCTGTATTAAATATTGCTAATGACATTCCTTTAAAAAAATATATATAAGAAATTATTTTAGGTTGCGATTATAAGTTTTAAATATTTGCACAAAGATAAACGCGGAGAAACGAAAACCATAGTAACGTTTAGGTAATTTCTGCATTGCACATTGATGTTTCCGCTAGAAAGCTGAATCGTGCGTAATGTCGTTCATAAAAGTATTTAAAGTGTGTAGCCTTATTTCGATGCAAGGATGGATCTTCAAGTAGATGCTGCATTTCCCACGGGATTGATATAATCAAGATATATATTCAACAGTTTTCTTAATTTGGTAAGTGTATCGTAAATTCGAATATCGTTGGGTTACTGGAAAACGTTGCTAACTAACCGGAAAATTTATGCTACAATTATTTTGCTGTCATCAATGAGACAAAATTGTAGGTACTATTATTTTTTATAATCTGAAACATCCATAATAAATATTATTGGCACGTCCTGACTTCTACTGAACAGAGACACCGTTCTCTCCACCTTCGTTATTACAAAACACCTGATTTCAGAAATTCAAATTGTATTTATTTTGTCATGTTTTAACATTTAATCTATCGGTATACGGCATTTATAAGGAGTAATTTAGTGAAAATTATGAAAAGAAAAATATAAACAGGACAGCGGACCCACGTGAAGAAACATAAACTGTGTATAGAAATTTTAGTAAATATTAGGGGGAATACCAAACGTATTAGTGTGTCAAATGTAAAGTAATGATAATGAAACTAACGTTGAATATATTTGGTAAAGTAAACTATTTATAACAAAAATAATTTCACGTTTTAAAATATGTAAGAAAACTGGCAGTAAGATTATCATAATAGATATTCTCCTTTTTAATTCCCTATATGCTTAGTATCACGACGGTAGAGCGCGCGATTGTTGACATCAAAGGACGGGGTACAAATCTCAACAAATGATCTATTTTTTTACATTTTTAACATTATTATAATATAATAATGTTACATCAGCTCAGTAAAGATAAGGACACTTTTAGTAAGTATTTAAAGGAAGTATTTATTCAGAAACAAATAAACAAACATACTTAGTGTTATAATATTAGTTTGAAAATGTTTAAATTTAATAATTGAGTAATTCCATAGAAGTATGAGCTCAAACGTGTGTGAAATCTTTATTTCATTAATTTTTTAGTGAATTTTAACAAGATGGACAGTATTGTAATAAAACTGTTTGTCGAAATATAGTATTTTTTTCAAAACATTCTCGCTCTAATCAGAGCCGTTTCTAAAAGTTTAAAATTTCTGTGTGTTTCGTGCTGCTCTCTGTGCATGATTGTGGCAAGCAACTTTTACGATTCAAGTAGCGAATTCTAGCGTTGGGCACAGAAAGTACGTGTGTGATTCGCGTCCAGAAATTTTGTTAGTTGAAATTTGAATATTTTATTTATCATTATATTTATGAGGCTTTACATTATTTTAAATAATTCTACGTTAATTTCATATAGAGTTTCGTATTAATGGTTTATTTGCAACATTTACCACATTAGAACATATGTATTTACTCTTTACCTAGGTTTGATGTTTCACATCACTGGCGAGTATTGAAAAACTCGCACATATTATTATTTTTAAATAACTTCACGATGTATATTGTTTGATTGAAAGAAAGCAGTCGATTCTTTAACGTATTGGGAGTAAAGATCCGCTGTCAACAACGAAATAGCAGTTTATAACTGGGGTGATGAATCTGATTTTGTCCATTAGGTAGGTAAGATAATTCAAATGGGTTAAAAATAGGTTTTGTTAGAAAAAATAATTTATGGCAAGACAGTGGGTACAAAAAATTACATAAAATCAAATTATTTAATTTTATTGCTCCAAAAGTAAGAAATATAGTTCTATCAAGCTAAAACATTGAGACTGCCATGTGATTACAAGTTAAAAAAAAAAGATATTTTTCATCACCCTAATATTTTAAATACATTTAAGCGAAGTATAATAACTCCTTATTTGCAATAAGTTGTTATCACCTTTAACACCAATATTATCAAACTGAGGTTTTTGTCACTCTCACTGGATTAATTACATTGACATTTGAGTAATACGAGCAGTCATTACTCATTTTTACCATATTGTATTTTTTAGTCAACTAACAAAGCGAGTGTAGGTATAACGTTGGTAATATTTATAATGGAAGACTGCGCTGCAAGTTCTCAAACTATATATGAGTATAGAATCCCGCCACCTCTCTTATAATCAACAACAAATTTTATTTAATTTGCTAAACTTAGTAGTTGTGGATTCGTGATGTCTGGTCTCGAGATTAATTCATCAGTTAAGTTAGCAACGAACGCAAGTAGTTTCAGATTCGCGTATCTATGTCTTTATTATTCCAAGCGTAAGAAAAATTTCCCTGCTTTCTGATTTTAGTTTGTTTTATTTTAATGTATTTTTAATTGATGATTCACCAAATATGTGCAATTTATGTGTTCTTGTGGCCCAGCACCGGAATCGCATACACTCTGTTAGTTATTTGCCCATTTATTAAATAGGATTTTGTAGTTGCCTGTTTGACACACAAAAATTTAAAGTACCGTAAAAACCATTGTGTACTAAAGGGATTAAAATAATATCTCTTGCTTACTAATTCGAATCCCTGGTCCAGCATCTCGATCTTGGTTTTATGGTTTTCCGAAATCATTACATATCCGAAATACTGGGTTGATTTTTTATCTGCAGTCAGTGACTGATACCTTCGCAAACATCTCAACTTTGTGTCGTTGAGTTTTATCTTCTCTAATGACATCGTTGAGGCCTGGTCATGAGTGTATATGTTTGGGTGAAGCGGGATGATAAGTGCGACGCTCGCTGGTGCTTCAAGCGTGGAATCACCTCTAAGATCAAGGCTTTGAACTGGCGCGCTGTATTCTCGTCGCGCATAGGGAAACTATGAGATTTGTTCGCTAACAATAACATTAGATGACTGAGGAATGATGACAAAGGTGTAATGCAAGTGTCCCTTGAGTGCTTTAAAGAATTTTTACCGGGTGTTTCATGGCCAAAAACGCGTTTTTCCCCCCCTCTTCACTCTCTTAAAAATAAAAGTTTGAAAACAAAGAAAAAAACAGAAACAGAATTTCTCGTCTGCCCTCAGATTATTCTTAAAAGATTTTCGTAAACACACCCCGCTCGGATATCTAGATCAGTTTTCATATCGCGTGGGTTCTATTGAAGTTCTGTACACCGTATGTTTTTCCAGCCTTTATTTCAACAAAAAAAAATTGTTGAACAAACTTCAAGTTGTGTTCCTAACACTGTTGTTGTTATGGCAAATTCTTGGATATCGGGCAGTCTCACTGGATATGTCCATCTTCTGATCTAACCTTCTGCTCTAACCGTTATTTAAAAGTTATTTTTTCTTAAGATTCTGATGACAAGATCGGATTTTTTGACATTGGTGTCAGTATTTTCTTCTGGTTCGGTTCTCATACCATTTGCTTTTTGAGGCAATACCTTATCAGGGTCTACCACACACTGTCTTGCTTTTCATGGCAAATAGAGGCATCGAACCAAGGGTCCGAGCAGAGTTTCAGGCAACTGCTTCTGGTTGTACAATGTGGGAATTGTGGGTGGATTACAACGATAATAAAGTTTTTTTAGATGACAGTTACTACGTGCTGGATTGAATGAATTAGGGAGGAGTGGGGATGAATTCAGGGCTTGAACATGCGGTATTCAGATATTAAATCGGTAAAATAAGTGTTAGGGGCAAATATATACTTATTAATTGTTTTTGAACATGGGTACAGATACCTGTGAAAACGAAATCAGGGCAAGTATGCTAGTTCGTATGTATGCTATAGTATTTTATAACGCAAACATGCCATCGAGTACCCTACTTCAGATTTTTCCTACATTCCATTGCCCTCTGAGCGTTGCAATTTCGTAACACTATGATGGCGTAATCACATTATTTTACTCCACCGGGCTGGTAATAAATTTCCCTTAAAAATGATACTAGTTAACAATAAAACATTTCATATGAAAAAAATGTGAGCTAGTCTTTAAATACTCGCCAGATATGTTTAACACCTACCTTTAATAACAAGCATATTCAAATGTTCTCATGTTGCAAATACGCAGTTTTTTGAAGTAAAGTGGGAATAAAACTTGATTCGTTGAGTGTGTACAACTATAGGGCTACGAATCTCGGGAGAGGCGGTGTCACATGAGGTAGAATTTCAAGATCAATATATGCGCCCTATCTCAAGGCAAGCAACCCCCTGAAAGTCTGGGGTCATTATGCACTATTATAAGAAGGGGGTAGGGGTAAGGGTGGGGGGTAAAGGCTCGACTGTCTTCCTCTGAAATGCGCAAGTACCGCTCAGAACTTGTTACGCTATTTTATCCTGCGAATATGCCTTTAACAAAGTGGAGGTGGAACGAAGGAGAAATAAAAGTAAGCAAAAAACTTAAAAAAGTTAAAGGCAGGAACCTTTTTCTTTCTCGATGAGAGAGAAAATGTACGGGTAGGCATTAAGAGAATGAACGTTTTGCGTTTCTTCATAAATTCGGTTCTCATAAGGCAAGAAAAGACAATGAAAAAATATACCAATCGTAAATGAATTAAATATACAGATAGTTTTTCGTAATCTCAAAATGATTACATAATAAATTAACTTCAGATTATTAATTATTTACATCATTTAATACATACGGTACCTAATTGTAATATAAAAATTGTTACGAATAAAATTAAAATTTTTTTTTGATTAAATATAATTGTTTTTGTGCTGTTGTGTCAAACTTACTAGTAAGTTATAACGAAAAAAAAAAAAAAAACCGCCAGACAGCGGAATAAATCATTGGTTTCCAGACAGTTTAAAGAAATGTTTGGCGTGAGCCAAAGGCCAAAAGTATGTGTAAGATATGTAGTCCCCCTAGCTTTTTATTAAAATACGTGGTTTGCATAACAGGCCTAAATATGCCACATAGATATCTAATAAAAATTAAAAATATGTGCATGATTATTATTGTTTTTAGTAAAATAAATGCGAGCGAGTGTTTGTACACTCGCCAGTATTATGTAAACATCTGACCTCGGTTACGAGAAAATTCGTGTGCTTTAATGTCGCAAATAAACTTATAAAATGAAACTTGGACACCAAATTAACATAGATCACTTAAAAATAATGCCGATCGTGATAAATATACGAAAATATTAATTTTTGGGAAAATCTGAAATAATGGTTTTCTTTGAAATTCCTAACTGTCATTATGTTACGACGTACTTTCTGTTGCTCTTTAATAATGGAAAATAAGCTGATTTTTTTTTTCATCGTCAAAAAGGCTCCTATTTTGTAATAGTATGTGACGTTTTTGCATTTTTTGAGCGTATGAATCTAACAGTTTTTGTTTGGTGGCGCGTATATTGTGCATTACATTTTCCCCTCTGTTTGCGTGTTGCTGTAATTCGTGTAGCATGGTTTCGTAAAAGTTAAGTCCCCCGTTGTTACTCGGCCAGTCGATATGCATGTCGTTTGAATAGCCTCACGACGTTCGGTTTTACACACTTCTCCCACCAAATGGCTACCGAAGTATACTGCTATTTACGTCCTCGCCATCGTTGCCATTGTTCTGTGCTGTCAGCTGTCACTTCTGTATCTTGTAGCAGTTCCGTGTTGAGACGCCACGTGCCTCGCCCATACCGTGTAATCTCGGCTAATTTTTCATACGTGAAAATCACCGCACAATGGTCACTGATCGCTACCGGTAGTACCTCGTATCGATGCACTTTATTTAAATGTCGTGTTTTGATGTAAAATCGGTCAATCCGTGATCGGGTATGAGTCGTAGAAAACGTAAAATGTCTGTTACTCCTGCCGGCAGTTACATCGCTAATTTCCAGGTGAGTTTTCAACGTAGAGAGGGCTGCGTTTGTTGGATACACGCCACCCTGGTGGTCATCTACTTGAGTGATGCAATTGAAATCGCCACCAAAAACTACCTGGTTGCAAGCAGTGTTACCAAATATACTTCGAAAAATGTTGTTCTTTTCCGTCTCGCCTGAGATCCGGAGGGCGCATAAATTTTCAGAAGCAGTACATCGTTGATACGTCCTGCCATCACCCGGCCTGATGGATGGCAACGGAGTTCTGGAATTTCCAGTCCATCGCGAGTTATTATTGCTGTTCCCCGTCCCCGATCGCCAACGTTGGTATACACATTGAAGGTTTGAAAGGCATAAAAATCGTGGGACACAACTTCTTGTAAAAACGCAATATCGACTGCCTGGGTTCGAAGAAATGTTTCTAGAGCCGATATCCGTGCAGGGACTGAGACCGCACAAATATTTAATGTCACTATGGTGAGGACTCTAATTATTAATAAAAGAATGATACACTAAACCGCAAACAAACAAAAAAAAACCTCACAACCGAGGTAACCAACAGCTGGTCTGGCAGACTTGAGGAAAGGGTTGTATTGTTCTGTGTACCTCCGCAATGCCTGTCAGTCGTGTCAGTCCGCGGGACAATTTTCCGCACGATCTTTTCCTTGTGAACTACGATTTTTTTCAATAACTAATTTGGCAAGTTCTAAGGATTCTCGTCGGTCAGTTTGCTCGGGTTGTTCAGATTGGGACAGTGGCAGTGATTTCCTTGCTGGGCTTTTACTTCCGGTACGTCTGTCTCGTTTGTGCGGTCTTTTAGCCCGCGCGCTATTTTTTGTCATTTTTTGTTTGTCCGTGTATACATTTCCACCTGCCCCCATGTTATCCGCCCACAAACCAGGTTGCAATACGTGTTCAATTTTTGAACCACCCTGTGTGTGTTCTAAGTTGTCGTTATGCATGGAGTGTAGGTCACTTGTTTCTCCCGCATTCGCCTGACGCGCATCGGTCAAATGCGATTTTAGGACAGCTCGCTCTTCAACTGTTTCCGCAGTCGGCGTCTGCACCGATGGTACCCGGTCACGCGTGTGTAATGGAGGTTAAAGTGGACTATCAGTGAACCCGTCCGGATTCGTGAAATCTCTAGGGCAGTTTGCAATGTCGCAAGTACACTACTATGTACATTTATTCGAATACGGCCCAAGATTTCCTTAATCCTTATAATACTTATATATGTAGTTACCAAGGAATAATAATAATATTTAAGTACAACGTACTATCGAATTCAAAAAAGCTACTAGTAATACACTTCATTTTGTGGGTATGTGTGACCGAAAGAAATTTTTTTAATTTTTTTTTTAAATTAAAATATTTTAAATTTGTAGATTGGTCATGGTCGTATGTATTTTATACACATACCATACGATGTACCTATGTCTACGCATTGACTGTATTGAGGAGATAATTTAAGAAACAAATTACTTCACTTAAATAAAACAATTTTGATGTGAAATGCGTATCTACGCTACATCTGGCGTGGAAATGTTGTACCAAAAGACTAGTTGGTTCTTTGAGATACGAATCTGCGCTACCTCTGTCGTGGAAATGTTGTACCAAAACTACTTGGTTCCTGAGTTCGCCACACTGGCGCTACTTCATGAACATGCAATATTGATTTTCTTGGTGTGGGCATATGGCGCCAAAAGCTGCTGTCCCAAGTAAATTATTTGTTAACATTTTAACTATATAAATTGTTGAAGTGAATTCATACGTTACATAAATATAATGTTTTATTATTATTGTAATGATGTATTGAGCTAACCATTTATGAAAGGCATTAACATTTTTTATTAGTTCCGCAACTTCATAGTAGGTAGCAGTACTGTACTTAAACTTTAATTGCCTGGGCGAGTCAAGTTTCATTGTCATATTAGGTATGGTTATTACTTAAATTATTAAAAGAATGTCTTTGGATGAAAAAATTTGACTGAAAAATTTTACGGGTAAGCAGTAAGAGAAAGAACGTTTTGCATTTCTTCATAAATTCAGTTCTCATAAGGCAAGATATTGCACAAAAAATGTATGTGTATATATATATATATATATATATATATATATATATATATATATATATATATATATATATGTGTGTGTGTGTGTGTGTATATATATATATTAGTCGTAAATGAATTACATATAGCCCATAGATAGGTTTTCGTATTCTCAAATTTATTTCATAATACAGGCACCCTGGATTATTAATAATTTAAAGGATTTAATACACACGGTACCTAATTGTAATATTTACAATGTTACACATAAAATTAAATTTTGTTTGTGTTGATTGAAAACAATTGTTTCGTTGCTGTTATGTCAAACTTACAAGGTAATTAATTTATAAAATTAAGTAAAATAAAACAGCATCAAAAGATATTTATAACGAAATATGTGTAATTTAATAGAAACGAATCACAATGATTAAATGTATGAATTGTAATGAAAAAAAAATAAAGGAATGGACTGAATTGTGTGGCAATGTTATCTACTTGAACATATTAATCTGAAGTAACCGAAATAATATTAAACGATACCAATGGAACTGTAATAAATCCACATATACGGAAATAAGACAAAAAACTAATACATCAACCAAATCACTCAATACAATAGAAATATAATGATTTTTACTTAATTGTAATAAAATAAAGTAAAAAAAAACAACAAACAGCATCAAAAGAACCATTTTTAATAATGAAATAAGTGTTTTTATTAGAAACGAATTACATTGATTTAATTCATGAATTGTAACGAAATAAATTATAGGAATGTACCAAAATGTGTGGAAATGTTATCTGCTTGAACATATTAATGTGAAACAATCGAAATAATCTTAAACGATACAAATGGAACTGAAATAAATCCACATATACGGAAATGAGTCGGAAACCTAATACATCAAACCAAATTACTCGATACAATAGAAATAAAATGATAAGCCCACCACCACCATGCGTCTGGCGCCTGGCACCTACATACTATTACATACTACTCATAGCATTTCGAAATTTGGCTATGGCAGTCGAGACTTATGTCCTGCTCTCAAGACTCATGACGACGATATTCGCAAATACATTTCCCTTCTTGGTCAAAAGGTAGAGAGTGTGAAAAACTATAAGTATACTAGAGTACCTGCTAGCCATCAACCAGCGCTTGGAAGCTTCGGATTCTCGAATTCGCGATATGATGATGTTTCGAATGCACAAAGACGTGACGATTTGAAGACTTTCCAAATTAGCCTGAATGCATCACTAACTTACTTGTCAACAAATTACGATTTAGCCAAACACAAGAAAGAAGTTTCTGCGAACGCATAAAAAAAAGTATAAAAGAAGATCTTGCAATATGTCTTCAGCCAGTACAATGTCGGACTTGGCTAGTGATCTTCATCGTGCTAAACAGTCTGTCCCTGAAAAATGTCTACTTGCTATAAGAACCAGACTTGCATGTGAGATAGAAAATGAAAAGATATTTAAGCTAATCACCAGTCGTCTCGACGAACTTAAAAATAAGAAGAACCATCCATCAATGTGAAGACAGAATTTGAAGATTAAATGCCAACTGTAAAGAAGAGAAATTTTGAACGAGACCGAGAAGATGACTTTACGAGTACTGAGTCCATGTACAAGAAAAAAATATCGATAAAGGACACCAAGTAAATGCAATGGTCCTTCCATACCTGTAATCGTCTACAATTCGGAACAATGACACGACCTATGGAGTGTACAGAAAACAAAATAAGTGGTTCCTCGGTGCCATAGAAATAAACTCTCTACAAGGAAATATTTTGCGTGTAGAAGAGTTCAAAACACCCGTGACTCTGGGTCTTTACGAATTGCTATAACGCAGGGAGCCTAAAGGATATTCTCACAAAGGTTTACAAGAGTACAAAAAACTGCTAGAGCTAACCAATGCACAATTTAACAAAAAACGATCCAAATAGTGGCGTATATAAAGACGAAGATAATAAAAAAATACTCATTCTCGCTAATCTCTTCAGTGAACTAACAATACATGGTGAAGGTTTAAAAAAGCGAAAAAGTGGTCAAAACTTTGACTAATTGTATTGGGACAACCCCAATGAATTAGTTGATCGCCTTAGACTTCTACATGCATCCCTTGTTGCAGGAAACTATTCACACATCAAAGACATAGTCTCTATACTCGAAGAACTGAGGGAAGCCGGCTACGTACAATGATTAGAACCGGAATCGCTCACGAACTTCATGCTCCTGCTATACGAAAATACCTTCGTCGCAAAGTCATAGTTCATGGACTTGATGATTTATTCCAGGTGGACCTTGTTGAGATGATATATTCCCGATTGAATAATGGTTTCAAGTACATGTTGACAGTAAACGATGTTTAAAGCAAGTTTGCTTGGGCTCGACCTGTAAAATCAAAGACTGAAACTGAAGTAGCCAAGGCTATAAACAATATTTTGTGTAATGGACGTGTACCGTCGCACCTGCAAATGGATCTCGGGAAAGAATTGTACAAAGCAGCCTTCAAGCTTTGATGAATAAGTATGACATCAAACATTACTCTACATTTAGTAATGCCAAAGCCTCCGTTGTCGAAAGGTTTAACAGAACTTTACGTTCCAAGATATCGCGTCAGTTCACGGTTAATGGAAAATAATAAGTGACTCGACATCTTGCCGAAACTAATAGGTGAGTTTAATTCTACAGTGCTTTCTACCACGAAAAGTAAGCTAAAGAACGCAACAAACAATCGTCTGCTTCGAACAGTGTTTTCCAACACAAAGAAGAAATATCCACGAAAGCTTAAAGCTAACGTCGGTGGCGTTGTGCGGATCTCCAAGCAGAAAGGCATTTTCCAGAAAGGTTTCACTGCGAACTGGAGTCCTGAACTTTTCCTTGTGACACATGTCACGGAGCCTAGGACCTTCTACCTCGCAGATTTCGACCACAAACTGTGACGTACGCTGGGCTTCAGAGAAACACTCAATAAAACAATAAGTAAAAATAAGGACTTGGAAGCATTATCTCAAAAAAAAAAACCAAACAACTATCACAGAGGTGCCAGACATCATGCAAAGGAATTTACTTATAACCTACAAGTAACTTAGGAGGCTATGTGGATCGAGGATGAATAAAAATGAAATAAAAAAAGGTGTTTTGATTTGTATAACTGCCCTTTTATTAGAATTATTTACTTATTACCTTTTTTTCAATCTTTAAGCACACATGTTATAAAATACATTAATTACAAACAGAAGGGAGCACCGAGGCGAAAAATACATATAAAAAGAAAACCAACCATATATCTTAAACTTCACCCTGTTCTTACAAGAGCTCGCAAGCTCAAAAGAAAGATAATCGCCTTTTTTAATCTGATTTTAAAATGAATTTAACCAACTACTATGTCCTGAAAACTGGCGGTCCTGGCACCAAAATTTTCTGGAGATTAAAGTCCAGAGGAAGTCGATTTATGAAGTTACTTGTATGTCGACTGGTGTGGGGAGAAATCTTGCGACTCCACGAGCAAAATCATGGAATGCTAATTTTGGCGGTGAAGTTCCTTCCTAATTCATGAAATCTTAATTTTGGGATCCATGACTCTTGCATGGAATTCTTGGATCTAATTCTTGGATCTAATTATTGGACCCCGCCTGTAACCAAAGTCCCAAATTGCTTAGACTGGTTAACAGGCGGCTAAAGCTGGGCAAGACTACGCCAAAGGAATGTAAAAAAGAGGGGGGGGGGGGTGTGATATGATGATCACTTACCCAAAACAGTGTGGTGAAGTCACGTTGGCTGTCTCCAGGAATATAGTTAGCAACTCCTGGTGCGGAAGTCCGCGGTAGCTATGACGAGAAAACTAAAAAATTTAGATACTAAAAAAAACTAGTACGGGCAGTCAATTTTAAAAATAAGAAAAATAAGGCAACTTTGCTTTGATGTTCGAGACTAAATGTCGTAGTGCCGAGTTTCGGAAATAATACAGTGGCAGACTCATGCGAATCGCGACTTGTGGACTGTACTGTCCAGATGCTGCCCGAAGAATGTCCAAAAATGGCGTTGGCGTGCCTTATTTTAGTAAGTTACTGCGCCTATCCATGGAGGGGGGAGGGGTTGTGATGGCGCCTCCCGCTACCTCGCTCTGTCGAGTTTCGAGTAACGACGAGTGGGGATCGACCTCTCGAGTTGGAGCCGAGTCGATCCCTTACGGCTGGCTCGGAGGGCCAAGGACCATGCTGCCCTTCTGTTGGAGAGAAGGGGGAATCTGCCCCTTAGTTCTGGCCGCTCTCGCTAGATGTCGCGGCCATGAAACACTGTAGACCCGGGTGCAAGTCTTTTCAAACGTTGCGCCCCATACTGGCGACCAATCGCGCTCGGACGGGCAGTCCGGGTCATCGGGGGTCGTTGGCTCACAACACCTTTGGCAAGGGAGGAGCGGGTGGTTCTGGAGATAATCGCTGGCGTGGTGGGAAAGAGCCTCAACTGGAGACACTGACGTCTTGGGCGTTGTTGAAAATGATCGGAGTTATTCGCGAAACATACCGATGTCAGGCTGTCTCTCGGAAGGGGTGGTGGGTGGCAGGTTTCCTTCCGCAAGCATTTTGCGACACGACGGTGTTGGTTACCAACACCCGGGGCATGGCTACAAGCGGGAAAAATATGAAACCGGCTGCTTGGCTAAGACTAGACGGAGAAAACTGCGGTTGATGAGTCAGGGGAAAAAAAAGGGGAGAAGTGCACTACACCGAAGACGCAGTGTCCGGCCTTACACTGGGCCAAAGAAATTTTAAAAACTGTGCATATAAGTTTAGATAAAAAAATTAATTTGGGAAATAATCTAATTCTTATTATTATTAGAAATAATGGTGCCGAAATGGCGCATTATCGGCACAAAACCCATTCGTGGCGGCTGCTATGCCGAAGAGATTTAGCTTACGTTGTATCCCGATACATACTTGGTGGAGAAAATTATAAAACGTAGAAATGGACGATTCTACCTCAAGTGGTAGAGCTTTCCACCACGCTTTAATTCGTGGGTAGCGGATGCAGAAATCGAGAAACCCTTAAGATTTTAGTAATTTACATGTGTTTTTTTGTACTTGTAGTAGTGTAGAATTTATGTTTGTAAAGGAACTTGTAGTCTTTTATTTCTCAAACCTGTCACTTTTTGGTATTTTAAATTAAATTTCTTTATTTTGTGCATTTCCTAAACATCGATTCAATCAGTTTATAATTGAGTGATTTTTTTGATGAATGTTTGAAATTTTTTCCAAATTTCTGGGTCAACAAATACAAATTTACAAAATGGTGGTCATAAAAGCTGACTGAAGGCTGGTGGTAAATGATTTTAAGTCTCTTTAAGAATTTTGAACATAATATATTGAAGTTATTATTTTTTTTAAAAAAAATTAAACATAATATCCATCGATACAGTATCGAACCCAGGACAGGAACTGATCGAATCAATTTGTAAATTGTTTGTAAATTTGTGTGGTTAATTATGAATTTTTTCCCATATATCAAGCTAAATAATTTAATAATTCCAAGATGGCACCCAAATGACAAGATGGCAGATGTCACAGTAATAATAAATTAATAATGCACTCTAGCGGGTAAGAATTAAACTAACATGGCGTCAGCGCACTCTAGCAGGCGATACAATATGGTGCCCTCCAGAGGACGAAGACAAGGTGGGGGATTGACGTCATACTAGCTGGTGACATATATACCTTGGTGTTAGTGGTGGGAGCTTAGTCTGCCGATATCTACCGTGGAGAAAGGATCTGTCGACGATTTTTTTAATTTTGGCTCTTACCAGGTTTGAACTGAAGACTTCAAGGCGTAAGTACCTTTTTAAAAATATTATTTTATTATATTTTAATTATTAAATTTTTATTATAATTTAAAATTTATTTCTAAATTTCTAGCATAAAAATTACAGTTTTCAAGGGCAATTGCAATGGTATTTTTTTTTAAATCAAAATTTGATTATTTAATTTTTTATAAATTTCATTATTGTTTTTATAAAATCGGATAACAAATAAAAATTTCCAAGACGGTGGACATGGTATCATACCAGCTGACGATATAATATATACCTTGACATAAGTGTTGAGAGGTCAGTCTGCTGGTGACCTCCATGGAGGAAGGACCTGTCGGCATTTTTTTTTACCTCGCCGGTTTCGAACCGAGGACTCCGAGCTCCATGACGTAAGTGAACGTTTATTTTTAATTTTTTAAAAATATTTTTTCATTAAATTATTCTTATTAAAATTGATTGATTAATTTTTTTAAAATATTAATTCATTTTCCCCGATTATCTAAAAAAAAAAAATTACAGATTTTCAAAATGGCGTCCGTAACGAAAATTGCAACATTTGTTTTTTAAATATTTTAAATAATTTTTTTAATAATTAAATTTTTTATCAATTTTAAATATTTTTCATTAATATCCATTAATAATTAAAGATTTTCAAGATGGCGGCCTTAACGGAAATTGCATTGATGACGTTATCATTCAAAATGGCGAAAAACAAAATGGTGGAATGTTCGAGAAAACAAAATGGCGACCTTGACGTCATCCAAGATGACCGCCAAAGTCAAGGGCAAGGTTGTGACGTGTGTCTTACGTCACATTTGGTGGCTTTTTTTTTGTGTACTGGCGGGGTGTTATTTACCGTTAGCCGTGTGGCGGCGCGAGCTGTAACCTCAGTTTTGGTGTTTTGGTCGGTGTGGATCTAGGAGCGCGGGCACGTTTCAGATTGTCAGGATCTAGAGTCACTCGTATACTTGTGAGGCTCTGATCGGCAATTTTCGGTATGCGGTGTTTGCGTTTGTCATTTGTTTTCCTTTTGGTGGGTTGAGGTTGGTACCTGTGGCGCGCTGGGTTGTTGACGAGTTTTCTCTGGGGAGTGTCTGTCTGCTACGAGCCATGGCCTGAGTGGGTTACTTTTTTCGTGCCGATGGAGTGGCTGCGTAATAAAATTCATGGCTGTAACTTTGTGTGGAAGTTTGGTAAACCTTGGTGGAATATAAGAACTTAAGTTACGGGAGGTTTTGCTCCGTCGGTTACACAATGTTCGAGTGCAGCAGTGTTCTACGCAGTTATTACCAATGAGGAGAAAAATTTCATTTTTAGTAAATTGAGAATTTTAAATTTTTGTCGAGTGAGCCTAGTCACTAATGTCGTGGATGTCAAATGGTGCCGTGCGTGCTGCTGATCCTCCTTCAGCCCGGTTAAGGCTTGTCTACGAGGAAGTGTAAATGCTTGGTTTTGAGGCCTCTTTATTTGATATCTCCGGAAGCAGATGGCAACAGACAAACTCTAAGTGTTGAAATTAAGTTTTCGTCTAGATTACGTCAGACGGACCTTCTGTGGACCTTCGCTGGGTAGACCTTGTGGGCTATGCTACGCGGTATTTTCACCTTCGAGATAACGTTTGGAAATAACTGTAATATTTTTGAAGGAAGTTTTTTTTTTGTTTTGGGTTACACAGCAGCAAGTAACTACGTCGTCAAGTCTGGAAATGAGTCGTTACCTATTTGGGAGGGAAATTGTAAATATTTTGTACCCTTCATGCGAGTTATGCGCACTGGGTATTTTTCTAATGAGATTTTATTGTAATTTTTTTTTTGCAATTTTTATAACGTTATACATTTTTATGTAGCTATGTTTATCATGTCAATTTAGAAAGGTGTCTAGTCAGGTGCTCGATAGGGTATTTTGTGAGGCAGAAAATTGGCTGTGAACTATTATAATAATTAATTGTAAATATATTTTCTCTTTACTGCCTGTTGATCATGAACTTTCGAATTGGACTGGAAGAGTTTGAGGCAACAAGTTATTAATTTGCCAAAAACATTGAATTAGTAGATTAATTGAACCGAGCACCTAATTTATTTTGTGAAAGGTGGTAAATTTTTTATACTTCTATATATATATTTTAAGTGCAGTTTTAAGTGATATTGTCATTAAAGTTTTTCTTGTATTTTATATTTATTGTGGTGGTTCTGATGTTAACCAAGTCGGTAAGGGAACATCATCTAATTCATGTGCGACACCCGTGGTGCACCGGGGTGGTATAGGTATACTTGTTATTTTATTGCGTAATGTACTTCTAGTCAAGAGGGGCGAAGCCTGCTATACCCTGTTGTTAATTGTTTAATTTAAATATACATATATATTGTTTGGCATGTTCTACTTATATTTTTTCTATTTTCATATAAAGAACCAAAGAATACATAACTAACTCACTATTTCGATGTGAATTCTTTATACCCTGCCTTCTGCAAGTTTTTGGTCAAAGGGGGGGTACAAGGTCAATAATGATGGCCGGCGTGACGTTAGAATCCAAGATGGCGGACCGGCTCCCGGTTCCTCACCCTGAACCCTGTCCCAGGACATACTATTCTATACTCGCATCAAATTGAAATAAAATACAACCAAATGAAACTAAAATAATTGAAACCTAATAAAGCAACCAAAATGAATCGATACATTATAAATGAAACAAAAATTACCAAAATAAATTGTAACAAATTTAGTAAACCGAAGTTACATGAAACATGGTTAAAAACAAACCAGTTGTAATGAAATAAATCTATTTTTAATGAATTGAATTTCAATCAAGTAAATGAATTGTAACGATATATATTTAAGAAAATAACTTAATGGTAAACAGATGTTATCTTACTCTACATATCAATGTGAAACAATCGAATTTAGCTGAAACGAATCAAATGCATATGAAATACAATATTATTAATCGAAATAAATGAAAACCTATTGTATTACCAAAATGAATTGATAGAATATAAATGTAATGAAAAAAAATAAATTGAAGCGAAATTAAATGAAACAGATCAAATGAATAAAATTATAATAAAATAAATAATTACATTTAAATAGAACTTTAATCGAGTATATGTGTGATTAGTAACACAATAAAGTAAAGAAAAGAACTAAAATGTATTCAAGTGTTATGGTAAACTTCATATTAATGACAAAACATTTGAAAAAAATTTGAAACAAATAAAATGGATATGAAATACAAACCAAAAACAAAATGTTTTGAATCATAATGTATCAAACAAAATGAATTAATTCAATAGAAATGAAAATAAAAAGTACCATAATGTATTGACATAAATAAATGAAGCTAAATTACAAGAATCATGGTGAAAAGAAACCAATTATAATGAAATGAAACTATTTTATTTGAATGGAACAATTTTTTTAAAAAGTAAATGTTTCAATTGTAACGAAATTAATCGAAGGAAAGAACAAAAATGCATTGAAATATAGCCTATACCTATCTACATATCAGAGTGAAACAATCGATACAATCTGAAACGTATCAAATGCATATGAAAAACAAGCTTTTTAATCGATATGAATTAAAACCTTATGTGATATTCATAATTAATTGACGTAATATAAATGTAATGAAATAAATGAACAAAATCAAAATTATATGAAGGAGATTCAAAAGAAACCACTTGTAATAAAATTAACTATTTTTTGTGAATCGAATTTCAATCTATTTACTATGTTATTTTTAACGCAATAAAGTAAATAAAATAACTTAAATGTATTCAAATGTTTCGTAACACTTCATATTAATGACAAAATATTCAAAAAAACTTAAACACTACAAATGGATATGAAATACAACCACATTAAACAAAATATCTTGAAAACCTAGTGTATCAAACAAAATGAATTCATACAATATAAAGTACCATAATGTATTGAAATGAAGCTAAATTACATGAAACATGGTAAAAAAAAACAATTCTTATTAAATAAAACTATTTTAATTGAATCGAACCAATTTTCATTCAAGTAAATGTTTGAATTGTAATGTAATAAATCAAAGAATAGAACTGAAATGATTCGAAATGTTATTTAACACTACACATCAATGTGAAACAATCGAAAAAATCTGAATTAAATCATAATGCATATAAAATAGAACCTTATTAAAATAATTGAGTTAAAACCTAATGTATCATTCAAAATGAATTAATATAATATAAATGTAATGCAATAAAATAATTGAATAGTATTACAAGAAATAGAGACAAAACCTACCACTTGTAATAAAAATCTTTAATTTTAAATGAATTTCAGTAAAATAAATGTTTGAATTTTAACGAAATAAATCAAAGGAACGAACTGAAATGTTTTGAAACGTTACTAACTCTACTTGTTAAAGCGAAACCATCGCCATAATTTGAAGAGTGTGAAATCAAAATAAAATACAGACAAATTAAACAAAATGATTTGAAACCTAATGAATCGAACAAAATTTAATGATCCAATATAAAGAAAATGAAATGTAGCCAAAAGTAATTAAATAAATGCAATGAATCGAAATTATATGAAAATGTGTAAAAAGTTTTTTTAATGAAATAAAACTTTTTTAATACAAACGAATTTCAATGAAGTAAATGTGTGAATTGTAACGAAATAAATTTAAGATAAACACAAATCTTACCAAAAAAAAACCGATTTAAAAAACTATTTCTTAACATATTAATTTGTACTAAAATGTAAAAAAAAATAATTGCGTATTCTTCTACAACTTAATAATGAACTGACTTTTTCTACGCATCAATTATTACGATAAAATAATGTCGTTACAATTATTTTTATTTTTGTAGTCGGTGTCAGCCAGGTTAGGTACATAGTGACAGGTGAGATGTGCTTGTGTCGCACGCGCGACTTGACGAGGCGAGTGGCGAGAGCGGGAGGGCAGCTGTCAAGTGGACACGCCGGCGCCGGGCACGCGCCGCGCCAGATACCAGTCACATGATTACCAACAGTTTCAGATTCTTTTCTCATTCTATATCCACACCGTCCTTCTTACGGTAAGTCCTTGTGTTAAATATTGGCTATATTTTCGTATCACCGTTTGACACATTATGTCTCAGCATAGTGTCCTATAAAAGATCGTTTGTTTGGTTTAATTAAGTATTGGTATTTAAGTCGTTTCAAGGTCGCAGATATTGTCACAGTATATTGTCGTATAAAAGTTAATTTGTAAATGGGTTTAATTAGGTATTGGTATTCTGTCACTGTACTCACAGTATATTGTTGTTCGTATAAAAGTTAATTTGTAAAAAAAAAATTTCTTAAAGCATTCTCGTATTATTTTTGCTAGTGATTTTGTAGTGATTCCTTGGCTGACACCGACTCCATAAATAAAAAAGATTGTTACTTCATTATGAGTAGTATGTTTTGGTTCCTACTGGCACAGGCTTCAGGCTGAGGTGCGAGGTGCCGAGCCACCATCTTGGATTGTGACGTCACAGCGGCCATTTTTGACTCAAAAATTCCTCAAAAATCCTCAAAAATCCCGTTTTGAGGGAAAAATTGCCGTTTTCGAGGGAAAATTTCCCGTTTTCGAGAGAAAATTTCCCGATTTAATTTTAAAAAAATTTAAAATTTGACTCTTCCTAAAAGCGGCTAAAGAGTCCTGAAGACAAGCCACTCGTAAGCCACTTTCAGGAATTAGACCTTGACCTTGACTTTTACCGTTGCAATTTTCGTTACGCCCACCATCATTCAAATCCGCAATTTTTATGTTAGAAAATCGGGACAAATTTTAAAAATCATCAAAAAATTTAAATAATCGAATTAAATAAAAATCTTAAAAACCACTGTTGCAGTTATCGTTACGGTCGCCATCTTGGATTATATAAATGTTGCATATTTCGTTACACGTGCCATCTTGGTTGAGTACCATGTCATTCTTACACTTTACGTTACGACCATCATATTGGATCCTATTAATGTTGCAATTATCGTTATGGTCACCATCTGGAAATTTAGACGCCATCTTGGAAAGCCATATTTTTTATGTTAGAAAATCTGGAAAAATTTCAATATTTATTAAATTAATTGGCAATAAATATACTGATTGATTCGATCAAATCCCGTCCTCTGTTCGATCCCTAGACGATGCAAAACATTTAATTTTATGTAAAATATAATCATTTTAAAAAATTATGATCAAAGTCCTAAAAGAGGCAAATTTTCCAAATCAACCATCATCCTATAAGCCAGTACGACCGTCATCTTGGATATTTGTATTTATAATCCAATTTTAATGAAAAAAATAATTTAAAATTAATTAAGTAATTCACTCATTAATTAACATATTGATTCGATCGATTCCTGTCCTTGGTTCGATCTCTGGCCGATACAAAAAATAATATATTTAAAAATACATCAAAAATTACAGGTTCGAAAAAAAAACACTATAAGTTCTTTTACAAACATAATATTAATTTCATTATTTCTATTCTACTACAGGATCAGTTGCGAAAGCCAGCAATCTTATAATCATTAGTTCCGCATCGGTGTGAAATGACTAATTCTTAGCTCCAATCGGTTTAAACTAGAAAGAGTCCAACCAGATCCTTTACTGACATAGTCCTCCTCTTCTTGACAGAGTTTCTGGATACCTTGTTTAACAGTTTGCTTCACATCGTCAGAACTGTAAATTACTGCAGCCGAAGTCTTGAATGCACACTTCTTCACTTTGTCATCTAATGGATATGGCTTCCCATATATACAGTCCAACCATAAGTTATATTTTAATGGTCTGTTTGTTGCTACGTCATCAGTAAGCTGATTGATTATGTCCTCTCTGATATCATCAAGAAAATTACAAATGTCTTTCGACTCACCTAACGTATTTAGATAATAGTAGTCCTTCAATGTTCCACGAAATGCAGACTGCACTAAGTAGAAGCCATTATCATTCACCTGTAGAGCACCGATAACAGTCTTAGGTTTAGTTCCATGTCCAGACGCTATACCATTCGGTTGCTGCTCGTCCGTTTTTTTGCCTGTACGTTCACGAGCCTTCAACCTAAACCGAGGAGTCGAAATTTCTGCAGGTAGTTCAGCAGTAGGCACACGGACTTTACCGTTGCATTTTTTCGAATGTCGTCGCAAACTATCAATTCGAGTAAACCATTCATGACACTCATCGCAGCGAAACTTTATACGAGAATGATTCTTCTTGCATTTGCTCCGCTCATGTCTTCGTGCATCATAGGAAAATGCGAACGACATATCACAGTAGCTGCAAGGATACCGTGGTGATGTAGACGAACCTTCCAGACCAGAACCAGATGACGAAATTACTGCAATTCTACCAATTCCAGGCATACTCTTATGCACATCAATCATTCGTTGTTGCACCGAAACCTTTACTTTTTGCCGCACAGCTGGTCCTTTGCATGTCTTCATGTGCGTTTTCATATTATCTTTTCTGGCAAACTGCTTATGATATTTCTCACAAACAAACATTTTACGATATAGGTTCTTGGTACATTCACTCTTCTCGTGTCATCGAACATTGCTGTTGTTTGAAACAATTTTGTCGCAGTAACGGCACCGATGTTCGTTAATTGTTGACGATTCTCCATCCATTGAAGTCTCCATCGAGGGCAAAACATCCTTCATCGAGGTTTCCTGCACAGCCAGCACTACCGGCATTAAAGTCTCTTCTGCTAGAGGTATCTCAACTGTTGAAGTCTCCTCCAGTGTTGACGTCGACGTTGCCAACAGGATCTGCCCCACCATCGTCGTCGCTTAAGTCATGGTTCCCGTAGTCGATGGTACAACCTTCAACGAGTTAGACGTTTAAGACGGTAAAGATGCCATCGAGGTCTCAAGAGCAGGTAATTACGCGACCTTTGCACCAGAAGAAACAAACTAGGTGATCCTTACACCGTCGTCGTCAGTAACAAAATGAGCGACCTGCTGTCTAGGACTCGCTTATATATACATGCAACGGATGGAATAATAAGCTAGTCAAATCAAGAACCATTTATTATAATACTAGAGTCAAAACAACATTTAAAAAAAAGGATATATGATCGAAAAAATTCGATGAGATGTTATACGTTCGTGTCTCATGAATTCGATCTCTACAATATACGCTAGGCTACTAGAGCTACAATTCACGCCATCAGATCCAAATGCGTCCATAGCTACAATTCGCGCAATTAGATCCAAAGCTCCAACAAGCAATGTACGCAATGTACGCGCAATACACGTAATTTACACGCAATAAATGTAATGAACACACAGTACACGCAGGAAAAGAAATGAAGAAATAGTACACACAGTAAACGGACCGAACACATAATATTCTCGCAATTGACGCACAGTACACGCAATGTACGCAATATACGCAATGTACACACAATGACTACGCTTCGTTCGCGCAGGACAAGGATTTAATGAAAACGAAGCACGTTTGGACGGAAATTCTATAAACCGAAAGCTCATTTAATGAAAAGGAGGCGCATTCTCTCTCGTTCATTCAACTCGGTAGGATGCGATCGTCAATGATAAGTTAGGATATAATGTCTTCACCAGTCTATGAATCCATCAGTTTTTAGTTTCATTAGTCAATGACTCCAATATTCATATGTTTCATCAGTCATTTACTCCAACAGTCTTTTGGTTTCAAAAGGCATTGGCTCCTACAGTCATTGACTCCAACTGCCTTTTGTTTCAACAGCTTCAATGATATTTGACCAGAATGCTACGAGTCTAAAAGACTATGAAGCTACAAGGCTACGAGTCTAAAAGGATCTAGCTTGTTACTGGTTATACATGGCTGCAAGACAGCATGAAAAAAAATTACAAAAATACATAAAAACGATTCTGCTAGCTTGTGAACTTCTCATTGTTGAACAAAGATAGAGTTCGAGTACAGCCAGAATTTTATGTATTTTTGTATTTTTTTTTTCATTTTCCATTTTTTTATTATTTATTTATTTTATTTTTTTCCCTGTAATTTTATGATATCAAAGAAAACGTGTGGTGGTTTTCTCCGAGTGCATCTGATTATCCATGTCAATATTATGATGGTTTTCTCCATGTGCTCCTGATTGTTCCTAGCTAGGCATCTTATGGATTTCTCCGAGTGCTCCTGATTATTCTTGACAATATTATGATGGTATTCTCCGTGTGCTTGTGATCATTCCTGTGGTTTCTTCAAGTGTTTCTGGTTATTTCTGAGAAACCGCTATCTCCATGATGGATTTTTTACCTAATGAGACATGTAATTTTTTTCAGAGTTACATTTAATTCGAGAATTTCTGCTACTAAATCAGCACTTGCGATATATTTTTTTATCAGGTGGAATTAAAAAATAAACAACCGTTACTCAGTCAAATAATAAGCTCTGAGAAACACTAACTGGAAGAACAAACTTCCTTCTCCTTGGAGTCTAGCGAAGCCATCCTTCTTTTGCGATCGTTAGTGAGCATCCCGCATCCCGCATAAATGAAATAAATATTATTTACCTGCAAGCAACACGTGGTGTCGTCTGTTGACAATAATCGACACTACTTTAAACAGATTATTTTGCATGAGATAAATTAACTCTCACCACTGAATGGCGCTATTTTAGTCAGTTAGAGTCCTGTAGCCTCGCAGTCTCGTAATATTGTGTTCGGGAAGCTTCGTAGTCCTGTAGCCTCGTTATCACGTAATCTTGTGTTCTGGTAGCTTTGTAGTCTTGTGGCCTCGCGATCACGTAACCATGTAGACTTGCTATCGGAAAGTCTTGTAACCACATGGTTTGTAGTCACGTAGTCATGATGCATTGGAGCCTCGTAGACTTGTAGCTACGTAACCAAGTAGCCTTGTAATCTTATAACATAATGCTGTTTGAGCAGATGGAGCCAAAGAGAAAATTCAGCCGAAGACAGATGTCGCAATTGGAGCCATGTAGACTTGTAGCTTCGTGGTCAAGTACTCATGTAGACTTGTAGACCTGTATCCTCGCAGTTTCATAAACTTGAAGACTCGTAGCCTTGTGGCCTCATAGTCTCTTAGACTTGTAGCATTCTAGCCAAATATCATTGACGCCGATGAAAGAAAAGGCTGTTGGAGCAATTGGAGTCTTTTGGAGCCTTTTGGAACATTTTGGAACATTTGGAGCTGTTGCAGCATTTGCAGCCTTTTTGGAGCATTTGGAGGCTTTTGGAGCAATTGGAGTCTTTTGGAGCCTTTGGGACATTTGGAGCTGTTGGAGCTGTTAGAGCCGTTGGAGTATTTGGAGCATTTGGAGCCTTTGGAGCATTTGGAGCTGTAGGAGCTGTTAGGGCCATTGGAGCTGATGGAGCTGTTGGAGCAATTTGAGTCTTTTGGAGCCTTTTGGAGCATTTGGAGCTGTTGGAGCATTTGGAGCCTTTTTGGAGCATTTGGAACCTTTTGGAGCATTTGGAGCATTTTGGAGCGGTTGGAGCATTTGGAGCTGTTGGAGCATTTGGAGCCTTTTGGAGCATTTGGAATCTTTTTGGAGCGGTTGGAGCATTTGGAGCTGTTGGAGTATTTGGAGCCGAGAAGACTTATATCCTAGTAGCTTCGTAGACAAGCAGTTTCGTAGCCACGTGGTCTTTTAGCCATGCAGTCTTGCAGCCATGTATAACCCGTAACAAGCTAGATCCTTTTAGACTCGTAGCCTTGAGGCTTCATAGTCTTTTAGACTCGTAGCATGCTGGTCAAATATCATTGGAGCTGTTGAAACAAAAGGCAGTTGGAGTCAATGACTGTAGGAGCCAATGACTTTTGGAGCCAAAAGACTGTTGGAGTAAATGACTGATGAAACCTATGACTATTGGAGCCATTGACTAATGAAATTAAAAACTGATGGATTCATAGATTGATGGAGACATTATATCCTATCTTATCATTGACGATCGCATCCTACCGAGTTGAATGAACGAGAGAGAATGCACCTCCTTTTCATTAAATGAGCTTTCGGTTTATAGAATTTCCGTCCAAACGTGCTTCGTTTTCATTAAATCCTTGTCCTGCGCGAACGAAGCGTAGTCATTGTGTGTACATTGCGTATATTGCGTACATTGAGTGTACTGTGCGTCAATTGCGAGAATATTATGTGTTCGGTCCGTTTACTGTGTGTACTATTTCTTCATTTCTTTTCCTGCGTGTACTCTGTGTTCATTACATTTATTGCGTGTAAATTACGTGTATTGCGCGTACATTGCGTACATTGCGTGTTGGAGCTTTGGATCTGATTGCGCGAATTGTAGCTATGGACGCATTTGGATCTGATGGCGAGAATTGTAGCTCTTGTAGCCTAGCATATATTGGAGAGATCGAATTCATGAGACGCGAACGTATAACATCTCATCGAATTTTTTCGATCATATATCCTCTTTTTTAAATGTTGTTTTGACTCTAGTATTATAGTAAATGTTTCTTGATTAGACTAGCGTATTATTCCATCCGTTTCATGTATATAAGCGAGTCCTAAACAGCAGGTCGCTCAGTTTGTTACTGACGACGACGGTGTAAGGATCACCTAGTTTGTTACTTCTGGTGCATAAGTCGCGTAATAACCTGTTCTTGAGACCTCGATGGCATCTTTACCGTCTTTAACGTCGAACTCGATGGAGGTTGTACCATCGACTACGGGAACCATGACTTCAGCGACGACGATGGTGGGGCAGATCCTGTTGGCAACGTCGACGTCAACACTGGAGGAGACTTTAACAGTTGAGATACCTCCAGCAGAAGAGACTTTAATGCCGGTAGTGCTGGCTGTGCAGGAAACCTCGATGAAGGATGTTTTGCCCTCATATTAAATCAAAACTAAACAACATCAGTAGTGTACAATATGGGCTACTGGCATAGTCGCTAGGCGGCGGTTTGTGGATGGATTCAATGACCTTCCTCTCTGACATAACGACGGTCATTTTGGATTAAAAAATTCCTTTAAATTCCTCAAAAAATACTCAAAATTACTCAAAATACCAAGAAATTTCTCTTTTTCTGGAGAAAAATTCTCGTTTCCCAAACAAAAATTTAAAAATTAGGATTTCGAAAAACATCAAAAGTCTTTTGCCCTAGAATGAACACGTAATCCTTACTGAGGCTAAGTATCCATGTTTACAGCTTACAATAAGCCTCTAACGTCATATAGAATTATGACGTCATCTTTGCAATTTCCGTTACGGCCGCTATTTTGAAAATGTTTATTTATTATACAATTTTAATAAAAAATTAAAATATATATATTAAATTTTAATAAAAAATTATTCAAAAACTCAATTAGGGAAGCCGGGGTAACTGCACGCACCTAACTTTGACACATTATATTTCTTTTAATAAAGTTTAAAAAACGATGTAATTAATTTGTAACAAAGCGACATTAAGTCATTTTATATATAGCCGAGTATTAGTGCTTTTTTTAAAAGGGAAGTATGTTTTTTTACTTAAATTATTAAAATATGTATTGCGTATGATTGCCCGACTTGAGTGGGTAATCGTACCCACTAAATCTGTGTTGCGTACCTACTTTTACTTATTATGACAATTCTGGTACATGAACATTTTCCCAAATATTCCCTGAAAGGGAATATAATATTTTAAAATATGACAATGTATTAAAATAACAAAATACACTTTTTGTTCTACATTGGGGATATAAAAATTTCTTTTCAAATTAAATACATGACTTAATTTTTATTTACAGTTTTTTTTTTTAATATTTCATAGCTTCTAAATCAAGCTTGCAGTATAGTATTTTTAGAATATTTATGTAGGTACTTGGATGAAATTATGTATAATTTAGAGCATAGCTTACCTTACTCATTATTTGAATTGTTAATATACAACTATGGAGACCTAACACAAAACAACACACACACTGACAAACCATAGTTGCAAATATATGGAAAAACTAAATTTTCCTAAAAATAACTGATCACTGTTGTTTTATATGACAAAGAAGTAGACTATTTTATCATAAAATTTATTGAAATGATTATAGTTTCGCTTGACAAAAATCGCATACATAATTATAGTGATTTTCTACAGCACTACAGTCTGAATAGACCCAGCCTAAACACCTGTCACAGCGGTACCACAATTTTCTGTCCTTGCCAAACTCTCCACAAAACATACAGATCTCATTAGTGCCATTTTTGGTTGGAAATATGAAGCCACCATATACAAATCTTCAATGTCATCCTTTTGACAAATATATTTTGTTTTTCCTTTGTCTTCGCTAGAAGAAACGGATGAATCGCTGGAAATACTTTTCTTCGTTTTAATTTTTTTTTGCTTCCCTATATTATGTTCAGCTTGCGTTTCCGTTTTATTTTTCCTCTTTGTTGCCACTTCTTCCAGCATAGTTTTTCTTGGAGTGGCTGTTAGAATCTCCGAACGCCGTTTCTGTCTCGGCACCTTCCTGTTCACAGTAGTACTTGATGTCAACGGTTTTGGAACTGGAGAAATTAGTATACATATTTGTTCGTTATTTTTACAATGTACAAAACCATTGATATGATCTATTTAAACATAACAGTTACCAAATTTCACACGGGTAAATGAAACACAGATGGGGAACTGGTACGCATGCCTGCGTACGAATACACCAAATGACGACATGACAGTTTACTGACAGTCACAGTTGAAACGATCACAAAGTAGAAGCCCTTACCGCGTTAAGTTATTGAAAAAAACACCACTTATTATTTGTAAACATCTAAAATTCTACAAAGGTGCACAGTTTTTTCCTTACCTCGAATGCAGTGAATGCAGGAACTTATTGGAAAATTATCCTATTTAAATAACACGATTATCCGGCACAACTTCAGCCGCACGCCATCGCCACTCGTCTAGAACGAAGTTACTCCTTTCGCAGCATAGTAGCGCCAGCGCTCCCGCGTGTCTCCTCTTCTTTAGCCAGATAGTGGCGTGCGTACCATTACCCACTGCATCCAGTTACCCCGCCTTCCCCTACTCCTTGAAGTCCTCGGATCGAACCCGGTGAGGGCAAAAAAATAAAACATGGCGATCAATCCTTCCGCCATGGAAGCCACCGGTAGACTGACCTCCCACCACTTATGTCAAGGTTTATATATCGTCAGCTAATATGATGCCATTAGCGCCTTGAAAAATCGTAATTTAAAAGTTTGGAATACGGGAAACATTTTTAAATTTACAAAAAAAAATTCATTTTTAATAAAAAATCTTTAAAAAACATTGTTGCGCATATCGTTATGGCAGCTTAATTGGATTCTATAAATGTTGCATTGTTCGTTACGCCCGCCATCTTGGATGAGTAGGTATGCCGTCATAGATAAACTTTTGGTTACGCCCTACCGTATTGGATTATAAATAGTTGCACTTTTCGTTACGGCCGCCATGTTGAAAATCCATAATTTCTATGCTAGAAATTTGGAAAAAATAAAAAAAATAAAAATAAAACTTTATTAATGAAATTGTAATAAGAATTATTTAAAAACTCACTTATGTCACGGAGTCCTTGGTTCAAACCCGGTAACAGCAAAAAATTTCGATAGATACTTCTTCCATGGAAGCCACCTGCAGACTGACATCTCACCACCAATAACAAGGTATATATCATCTGTTAGTATGCCATCATGTCCATCATATTGTTTTCGTCTGCTGGAGGCCACCATCTTGTTTTCGTCTGCTAGAGGGCAAACCACCATATTAGTTCAAATTTAACCCACTAGACTGCAGTAATTATAACTGAGGCAACCGCCATCTTGGCATTTGGGCACCATCTTGGAATTGTGTATTCAAGCTAGAAATAAGGGAAAAAATTCAAAACATATTAAATGAATATGGAATTAATATACTTCTAGATTCAAGAATTTCCTATCCTTGGTTCGATCCTTGCGCGAAGCAAAAAAACAATTTTATGTAAAAATATTAATTTCAAGAAAACACATTCTTAATCCTACATTTACAAGTTTGTAGTAAGCCGATATGAAATATTGACCGCCATCTTGAAATTTGGACACCATCTTGGAACTCCGTAATTATCTAGCTATAAATTCGGGAAAAATTTCAAAATCCACCCAAAAAATCACACGTAAATTTATTGACTAAATCAAAGGAGTGCTGTCCTTGGTTTGATTCTCGGTCAGTAACAAGTGTAACTTAATACTAAGTAAATTTTATATTCCGTTTCCCTACACCATTCGCGGAGTTTATTAATCATTCACTCTAAGAACAACCACGCAAGACAATATAACTGTCCGACGAAATTAAATACGTTGCCGACCTTCCTAACATGAAAGTATTATTTTTAATACTTAGATAAACTTCTACACTGTTTCTATACATATAGACCAAGTGTGTTCGGACCACGAGACCAGGTCATGAACAATGGCAGACATATAGACCAGTCCTTTCCGAACCTCATAACCTTCTTCGTCGTCAGCTAATATAACTTATTTCAACCATTTAAGACAAAGACTTTGATCTGTTAGACCTAATGTATCATAAAATCAATTACAATCAATTAGACCAAAGTAACATGTTTAATGCAAAATAAAAGAACACGAGATCTTGAAAAAAATATTTTTATCAAGACCGAGTGGATTTGAACTAATAAATATTTAGAGGCACTACATATTATACTATGCACAATCATCGAAAAGAAACCATAGTCAAAAGCGCAATAAAAAAAAGGAATCACAATTGGAAGCAAAACCATCGAAATGAAGCATAATCGGAAACACCATCAACTAAAAGGAAGCAAAATCAACGAAAAGGTTAGTTACAAATCAGTTAACAAGAAATAAGACATATTTTTAAAAAATATAAATAATTGATTTATTTTTCAATAATACTCACATGACAGTTAAACAAGTGATTGTTGTATGTAGCCAGCTTCTCGCAGTTAAGTATGGACGATACCTTGCCGATATGCGAGTAGTTTCCTTTACTAACAGTAGCCATCAACAGTCTCAGGCGATCAACTCTTATGTTAGGATCTTCACATGACATATAATCAATCTCTTCTGCTATCACCATCTTCCTGGAATTTTTGTCCTAGTTTTCGGATCACTATCTTCCACAGTGTTTATCGTAAGCTTGATCAGAATTATTTATATTATCACGATGTTTCCGCCGTTTCTGTCTCACGGTTTAGTTACAGCTTTCGATTCTGTCAGATTTAGGTGGTTCTTCACAGTCATTGGTTTTGTCACCAGTCTCAGAGTCACTGTCGTAGAAGTTAAATTTTTTTTTAGTTTCATCGATGGATGCATCCTTAAATTCAATCTGAAATAATTATAGTATAACAAGTCATAGAAAACAATGAACAAAATCTCTACTAACAACAGAAAATTCAGATTAATGAAAAATTAACTCTGAATATAAATACTTAAAAATACTAACTAATATGATAAAATTTTACGTGAGACAATAAATAGAATGATTTTTCAGGGAGAAACAGTTTTAAGAACCCAAATATTTAGAGATAAAAACATACGTTTTAAAAGTGAAATACATTTAATCATAAAACCATTATCCAAGCTCACGACAGATTCACTTAGTAATACAAAACCAAATGGTGGTCTATGAATTTTCACAAGTACTATAAAATAATTGAGATCTACTACTGTAGTGGTCCTACATATGCTTTAATAATATATAAAATATTTTTATTAAAAAATTGTATTATAAGAAAATATCTACCATTATGGTATTTTAAGGAATGTCATTAATATAATTCACTGTGAAATAAAACTATATATAAAATGGTCTGGTGGAAACTATTATTGGTTAGGTTATGTAAGGTGATTTTAGGTTAGGTTAGGTTATGAAGGGTTATGTAAGGTTAGGTTAGGTTAGGCTAGGTTAGATTAGGTTATGTTAGGTTAGGTTAATTAGGTAAGGTTAGGTAGGTTTGGTTAGGTAAGGTTAGGTTAGGCTAGGTTAGATTAGGTTAGATTAACGGTCCTACATATGATTTTTTTTAAATATTTTAAACATTTTATTAAAAAATGGTTATTATATGAACCACTATGGTAATTTAAATGACATTACTAATTTAATTCTCTCTGAATCATAACCATATATAAAAATGGCATGGAGGGAAATTATTATTATTGTATTATATTAAGTGATTTTATTTGTTACTAGCTTTTACCCGCGGCTTCGCTGGCGTTATGTCCTTACGTATCAAAGATCATTGCAAAGAAAATAAAATAATATGGTAATTGTTTTTTTATTGCGTAACTGGAATCATCAGTATTTAAAAATTCTAACATTCCATTTAGCTTAAATAACTGAAAAAAATGCTTTATCGAAATATGTTTCACTATTACAAAAAAAAGTTAGTTTTAATCCTAACATTTTAAATAGTTCAAAGTATTAACTTAGAATAAAAAAATAAATTAATTAATATTCTGCCCCAATTGTGTGATCCGAAGCCTTGTTCCATTACATAGTCGAGGAGCATCTAGATTTCGTGTAAGCGTAACTTGTAGGCCTACATTTAGTTTAATTTGAAGCTTATGTGAGGGTACACCTGAAAGTTCAAGTGAATTTAAAAACTCCAAACGATATGAAGTGCTTTTTTCTGTATCCATGATTGTATCTATTGACAAATACTCCATTTCCCCTTGAACCTCTTTTAAAATATAAGTGTAGATTTTATTAACAATATAAATTTTTTCTTGCATACAACCACCGATCACTATTAAAATTATTCTGCAAGTCCGGGAAAACTTGAGTAATTATCATTTTCAATAAATTACAAAAATCTCTTGAAACTAAAAGTAGGAGTAGTAAGGCGGTTCTGGACCAATGTAAACATAGAAATGTAAACACAGTGCCAGAACCACCCTGGGCGCCGCCATCTTGTTTCATGGGCGCCGCCATTGTTGTTGACATTGACTACCAGGGCGTGCCACCGTCGCCGCCACTGGACGCCGCCATTGTTGTTGACAATGGTTACCAGGGCACGCCGGTAGGCCGCCATCTTAGTTCAGCCTTTAGTTACCGGAGCGCGCCACCATCGCTCCGAATGTGGGAATTGTATACAAAAAAACCTGGGCACTGGGTGGATTCGATCCCGGGGACGCACCAACATCGTGGTTAGGAGACGGACGCTTAGACCACTAGACCACGAGACCATATGAAGTATGGGGAATTAAATAACGAACATATGCTTAAAAGAAGCTATGCCTAAAAGAAGCTTTGTCTTTAAAAGCAATACTAGCTATGCGTAAAATACGAAAAAATATATGTCTATAAACCCCCACCCCAAGTACGCCTAACCGCCATTATGCCTAACCGCCATATTTTAAAAAAAGTATGCCTATAGACCCCACCACCCCACAATTGCCACCATGTTTAAATATTAAAAATATGCCTATAGACCCCCACCACTCCACAACCGCCATATTAAAATATGCTTAACCCGCCATGTTGTATTCGAAAATAAATAAAACACCGCTATGTTTAAATTACGAAAAATAAATATGTCTATAAACCCACACACACCCACACCCCAAGTATGCCTAAAACACACAACCCCACACTAGTTATGTCTAAACCGTTATGCTTAAACCGCCATGCTTAAAAGCCCCGCCACTCCACAACTGCCGCCATGTTGTATGCTTAAAACAAATGACGCCATGATGTATGCTTAAAGCAAACCCCCCACCATTATGCTTAACCGCCATGTCTTTAAATAAAAAAAAACATGTCTATAAACACCACCACTCCACAACCGCCATATTGTTAAAAATAATATGCTTAAAAGAAGATATGTTTAAATTTCGAAAAGAAAGAAAAAAAACATGCTTAAATAATACAGTCATTATAGCTATGTCTATAAACCCCGCCACAAAAAGTATGCTTAATCGCGATATTGAAATTATGAAAACAAATAAAATATCGCTATAATTAATTTTTAAAAAAATACCGCTATGCATAAGCCGCCAAAGTTAATTTCCAACAACCATAATTAAATTTAAAAAAGAAATGCTTAAAAGCACCGCCATATTAGCTATGACTAAAACAAACATAACCTCAAAAATCCCGCACAGAGAGAGTGAGATGTTGCCTGCTGGAGCGTCACTCGTAAACTGCGCAATTATAAGCATAATAATGCCTTTAAAAACAACAGTGTGTGTGCAACACGCCAAGTAATAAGCATAGTTACTATTACGTCGAGTAACATAAGCATAGTTAAAAAAATAATATTGCATAAACAATGTGTTAAGCATATTTAAATGTAATAACATATTTACAAACACTTTGTAGTAAATGGCTCTCGGCCAATGTGATAAGCATTAATGTACGTCGAGTTACAAACGCTGTGCTGGAAACCTCACTCGTGCGACCAGGAACGTGTTTACCGATGCGGCGCGTGGCCGGAGGGGGAAAGGTGACTGCAGATGACTTGTTGACAAAAAAGTGTTGACCGATGAGGCGCGTGGCCGGAGGGGAAAATGAAATCTCCACTACCGATCTCGCCCGCGAACGCTCCAGGGGGGCAAGGTGTTATGCCGGACACCGGCGGCGAGGCGAAAAAACAAAGCCGGAGGGAGAAACCTACCGGATAACATCACGGTAATTAACCCAAGTCTTTACGGAAACGGGAAAACCTTTCCATGACACTAGGAAACGTTTGCCACACTTTTTATGAATTTTATTCACTAAATAAGTATCGGGGTACGCAGTTACCTGAATCTCAGGACCATAAAATCCGCCCTTAATTTCATTACCGTCCAAATCACTCAAATGAAACACACGTGGAAAAATATTCATAACTCTGACCACTCTGAAAACTTCGTGCGACCACCTGGGTTTGAATCCCTTCTCAAACACTGTCTTGAGTTTCGATATACGTACATACGAACCCACGCGAGCCTGTAACCGTCTAGAATCTATTTTCTTAACATATCTGTAAACTGTTTGTAGCAAAGAGTTATCCCTCACAGCATTCGGAGCCATGCCTATAGTGCGGTGGAACCTATTGTTGTAGACAGAAAGTAATTTCGGTAAAAGTGTAAGCCACTTATAATTTCCTTGCGCCGAGAACTCACGGTAAAGCATATCCTTTAAAGTCATATTAAACAGACGCCTTGACTTTGCTATAACTCCTCCATCACCGTGCGAGTGATTACACTCGCGACCGAGTCGATATAATGTTTACTCACGCCATCCCCAGCATCCTTTGGCATACCCACACGCTTTAAACGTTTTCCGCACAAATCGCAATTCCCATCAAGATCGCGAGATACACACGAGTCAAGCTGACGTTTCAGAGGACCACCTTCAAACTTTGATACGCTGTAGGACATCCTTCAATGACTCGCAACAATAAAATGATCAAAACCACAACGATACCTGCCATTAAGTAAAGGATAATCCTTTACGATAACAAGAAAACCATGTTCATTTTTCCAACACAAGAAGCACATATCCTTAAACGCGCGAAACTCCATATCACTGTTTACATGATCATCGTAGGCATGTCGCAAATTAAGCATATCCATGCGGAAAAGCACGATAACATTCGCATTATCACGAAGCAAATGTTTAGGTATTCTGCCATAAGTTTGACCTAGGTAAAAACAATCAACATGTGTGTGTCGACCCATAGAAAAATACTGTTGTATGATTCCTTGTTTCTCACACATTATATCGTCAAACACAAACACGGAATTGGCCCTGGCCTCGCTAGGAGGTACCACATCAGCATTTTCCGTATACGGGAAAAATTCCAAACCTTCCACCGCTCTAAGAACCGTAGCCAACCGTTTATACTTTGGTTGGTGCAACGATTTTGAATATAGATACACATTCTCGAACCGAAGACCGTTCAGTTCCTCGAGTAAACTGAGTAGGACACACGTTTTTCCGCATTCGGACGGACCGACAATTAAACATCTTATTGTCGACGGTAATAAAGAACCATGCCGCGACTCGCGAGCACTGGCTTCATCAGCCTGTGTAAGCCGCACAGGCAGCGACTCGCGCTGTGGCACTACTTCCATTATGCAACTAAACAAAAAACTATAAAAACAGCGTACTTATACCAACTGGAATCAGTATAGTGTTATGCGTTGTACACGAAAGAAGGTACAAAGAGGTGGAGGAATAATAAACGCTGTTATTAACAAGCTGCCAGTAGAAGTACATCTGCCAGGATATAATTTCTGCGGTCCGGGAACGAAACTCGCCAAGAGGCTAGCACGCGGCGATACAGGAGTCAACTTCCTTGACGAGGCGTGTCGTCTCCACGATATTAGCTATTCTAAAAGTAATAACCTAAGTGACAGACATATAGCCGACGGTATATTAGCGAACCAAGCCGCACAAATAGCAAAGAACCCCGCAACGAAATTCGGTGAAAAGATTGCAGCGTGGGGAGTCAATAAGATAATGAGAGTAAAACGTAAGATTGGCGGCGGCGTCTCAACAAAGAAAAACCGCGCGAAAAAAGGCGGGCTACTACCTTTCATTTTCCCAGCGCTGGCAGCGCTAGGCAGTCTGATTGGCGGAGTGGCGGGTATAGCCAAGACCGTAAACAACGCACAGCACAATAGTAAAATGTGGGCGCTTGCAAAAAACGGTTCGGGCCTATACCTGCATCCCTACCCAAAGTCAGGGGGAGGGGTCAAGCGGAGAAGAAGAAGGAAGAGGGGCGGGAAAAGGAAATGAGGATACTGAGTAACCTGCCAAAGCGAGCCCTTACCACCACAGACATAAAGACATCAATTAGGAAATTAAAAATTCCACATTTTAGAAATGTGTTTATGAAGGATAAATTACCCACAAAACCATATCACAACGAGAGCGGTATAATTAATTTAGATACGAGTAAGGGACCCGGAACGCATTGGGTAGCGTATGCCAAGACCGGTCGTACGGCTCGGTACTACGATAGTTTTGGAGACCTGCCGCCCCCTTTAGAAATGCAGCGATACCTGAGAGGCTGCAAAATAACATATAATTACGATAGACAGCAAAAGTTAAACTCATTCAACTGCGGACACTTGTGCATAAAGTTTCTCATCTCGGTATATAAGAGAACCAGCTTCGAAAGAACATGTCCATCACGCTAATACTAAGTGGAAACACGTCGGAACTGTGTTCAACACACTTCCCACCGATCGACGTAAGTGACGGGTTATGGCAGCTCGCTCTCGTGGATTTTACAGTATACAATTCTATCCCGAACGTGGACGAAAACAACCGAATGTTTAGGTATAAGCTGAAGAACGAAGAGATGACGCGAGAAATTAAATTACCTATAGGTTCCTACGAAGTCTTAGACATTGAAACGTATATTAAACAACACCTACCCACAGACGTAATGTTTTCGTTGAAAGGTAATCCAAACACTCTACAATGCGTATTGCACAGCAATGCACAAATCGACTGCACCGGCGACTGTTCCCTAGCCCCAATGCTTGGATTCGAACCGGAAGTCTACGAGGCGAATAAAATTCACGAGTCGACCCAACCCGTAAACGTGATGCCGGTAAACGTGATTAGAATCACGGCGAATATTATTGGCCACAGCTTCCTTAATGGAAAACCAAACAGTACGATACACGAATTTTCCCCGAATGTTCCTCCAGGATATAAGCTCAGTGATACGCTCCAAACACTCATTTACAGTCCGGTTACCGTGCAACAAATACGAGAGTTGGTTATTAGAGTGGTAGACCAGAACGGTAAATTAATCAACTTTAGAAACGAGGTGACTACACTACGCTTACATTTGAAAAAAGTATGGGCGTAAGATACTTTGGTTTGCATAAAGGGGCGGGGGTGAGCAAGCATAGAGCCAGTACGAAAGCAAACACCAAGCGGTTAACACCTGCCAACGTGAGGTTCCTAGAAAAATTAGGTTTCAAAGTATTTCCAAATGGAATATAGTATACTCGATGTGCAACAATCACCGCAGTTTGACGATGCAGTCTCAAAATGTGAAATGCACACGTACGAACCATACATTGCGGGACCGTACGAGCCAAGCTCCGAGATAGTTATAGCAATACAAAACTCTGACGTGTATACGCACATTGCTAAATCGTTTCTGCGAATTCGCGGTGCATTCACGAAACCAAACGGGCAGAAACCAGACAATGCAAAAATCGTAAACAATGGTATACTGCATATGATAAATCGAATATCATTCGAACTTAACGGCGTGACAATCGACGAGGTACGTGAAGTTGGAATTGTGACAACTGTGAAAAACTATTTATCGCGCACGCGTGATGAAAAAGCTGTAAGTAAGATGGCGGGATGGTGTCCGGACGGCGACTACAATTTACCACTTACAGCGCAAGGCGAGTTTGAGATATGCGTTCCGTTGAACCAGTTGCTAGGCTTTGCAGAAGACTATAAACAAATATTAATAAATTGTAAACAAACGCTCGTTATAATTACCGCAAACAGTTATATTAACGCTATAATGGACACAAGCGATCAGCCACAGCAATTGACATTAAGTTTGCAATCTATCGACTGGCTTGTTCCGCATGTAACGGCAAGCCCCGCCCAGCGCACACGGCTGTTAAAAATGATTGAAAAAGGCCGCGACATAGATATGGCTTTCAGATCGTGGGGAGTAGAAGTTTACCCGAGTTTACCACCATCACAGAGCGTCAGTTGGGCTGTAAAATCTAGCTTCTCCAGCGAACGCCCTCGGTCTATAATAGTGGCATTTCAAACCGGCAGGCATAATGTTCTAGCCGCAAACAAATCTAAATTCGACCATTGTAATTTACAAAATATCAAGGTCTATCTTAATTCCGAGGCGTATCCATATTCGGACCTAGCAATAAACTTTACGAATGAATACTACCTACTTGCATATAACATGTACTAGGACTTTCAAGCGAGCTACTACGGTAGACTAAATACGCCTCTACTTGACCCGGAGGGATTTAAAGATAAGGCCCCTCTCTTTGTATTCGACGTGTCACGTCAAAACGAAAAACTGACCTCAACCGTCATAGATTGTAAAATAGACATTACCGCAGCAAACAATATACCGCCGCTAACACAGGCATACGCAATTATTCTACACGATAGATTAGTATCGTACAACCCGAGGGATCAAAGTATTAAAATAATGAGCTAAACGCGATGTATGTTCAGTCGTGTCTCAGCTGCCATGGCGAAGTGTGTTAACCTCCAAGGCTTCTTCTCACAACACGGGTTTATCGTTAAGGAAGTTAGCATCGCAGACTCTGAAGGGAACGTAATTACGCGCTCGTTTCAACCACCATTTGCGTGGGAACATTTAATTAGCAAACATCAACAAACAAACACGTGGCTCACCAACACCTTCCACAATCTGAAATGGGAAGACGGAATATTTCCCTACACAAGCCTGCCAAACATATTGACGGCACACCTGAGTGGAACTATAATGGTCGCCGGAGCCGAACAGAAACGTTGGCTAGCTAAACATTGTTGCAAACATGTGCGCATAGTGAATGTTCAAAGTGAATATGGCTGCCCATCATTAAAGTTATTAGATAAAACGTACAGCAACAACCGCAGAGGCACAAGACAGGTATCGTCGCGCCACAACACAGCGCTGCTCAGAGCATGGATGATTGAAAACATTGCCGAGAGCAATGATAAGGCGGAAATGTCAGAGGAGGGGTAGACCTCAAGGTCACCGCAAGCGGCGAGATGTCGGTATAAATATAGCTCGGTGGTCCAGAGTAAACAACATCCCATTGTCTTCGTATCTAAATACCCAAGTAACAGATCATGCAATGAACTGTTCCGAATGCCGTGATTGCATAATACATTTAATTATTCATCTGGTAAATATTGTTTTAAATAGACACGCAGGTCCGTGCGTGAACAGTCGTGCGGAAACAGTGACGGTGTAAAGATGGCTAGCTTTAATCCCCGGAACACGTATCCAGATGTAACTCCAAGCGTAGGCAGTGTAGAGTATAGCGAGTGGAGTCAGGGCACATTGAGACATGTTACGGAAGAATGTGACTCTACCGTGCACTCGAAACATATACACAACCCAAGACCGGAAGACCTGCCTCTAGAAGTGATTCCCTGCCCCGGCTTCGGCGAGTGCTGCATTAGTATGCTACGCACCGATACAACTCTACCCACAACAAGTGCAGAGGTCTACGCACAAGCCTTCGAGACGCAGCCGCCATTGCCCGCCTGCAGCCAGACTTCGCCGCCGGTAGAGCCGAGACGCCGACGCCGCCCTTCCGCCCGCAGAGCGCGAGGCCTCGATGAGGGCGACCTGGGTCCAGCGGTGAGCAGTGACCAAGCAATGGACGAAAGAGTGTTAGACATTGCCAGAACCGCACTGCGCAAAGTACTTACAGACCTTTTAAAGAAAATATAATTTAATTTATGCGTGATACCATTTAAGATTGTTTTCAATGTAACTTTTAATTTATATGTAAATTGATTTCAGTGAATTTTTTTAATTTGCGTGTAATATCATTTAAACGTAAACACGTCTTCAGTGTAATATCTTTATACGTAAATTGTTTTGTATTATTTTATACGTCAACATTGTCTTCAGTGTAATAACTTTATACGTAAAATTGTTTATACATAAAAATTGTTTATACGTATTATTGTTTCCGGTGTAATATCTTTATACATAAATTGTTTTCAATGTAACAAGTTTGTAACTCTATTCCAACGGGTGTGGGCTATTAAAAACATAAAAAAATGTCTCGATGTATTTTTCTTTCTACTTGACCCTGACAACCTCACTAATGTGTTCACTCGTAACCATGCAAACCACATAAATAACTAATGTCTTCACACTTGACCTTGCAAACCACACTAATGTGTTTACTCGTGACCTTGCAATGACCTTGCAAACCACACTAATGTGTTTACTCGTGACCTTGCAATGACCTTGCAAACCACACTAATGTGTTTACTCGTGACCTTGCAATGACCTTGCAAACAACTAATGTGTTCACACTAAATTTTGTCTTAAGACTGAAAACGTCCGTGTGACGTATGTGTGGTGAAAGTGTGTCCAACCCGGACTGACCTAGCTGGGCATGTATAAATACCGCCGTCGGGAGATGATTGCTTGCATTTGATGTCGACGCATGCTACGTGAGGTAAGTCTCCTCCGCTAGTGTTAATTCTACGTCTCTACACGGTCCCGCCCGCTGGCTGGGCTGGGCAGGCTCCCCTCTCCGACTGCCGGCTGGGCGGGCTCCCTCCCCGACTGCGGGGCGAGCTCCCCTCCCCGACCGCAAGGCAGGGAAAGGCTCGTTGTCATGACAACACGGAGCGGAGGGGGGTGCGCTCAGTCGCGTTTATGGCGTGCGCAGAGTAACATGTTCACAGTCGCTCAGTCATGTTTACGGCGACACATAGTTTGCGCTCAGTCACGCTTAAAGGCTTCGCTCAAGATCCTTTCCTTTAATATTAACACATGTTTATTTTATGTTTCCAGAACATTATTTGTACCGCTGAACGTAACTTCCTGTCTATCCCCTCCTCGCCATGTCTACTCCCCCCGAGGCGAAGCGACCCCGTCCCAGTGAGGCTTCCACGTCGGGCACTCGCGACAGCGCGTGGGCGTCCGGGGTGGAGCCGCGTGAAGCTGGCGACTTGCCTCCCCTGGAGAGTGTTATCTTGGACTCTGCTTTTGCTAACCGGATAGTGGACTTTCGGTTTGGAAATGATGTTGAGCCTATTGATCCCGATTTGGACCGGTTTCTACAGAGATGTAGGGTTCCCTTTCTGGCCTTAACTTCCGTCTTGGTACGCCCTTTTAAAGTCTACATTTCACTCTCGGCTTCATTTGTTAAGGAATCTGTGGAGGGAGGCGAGAGTGAGACATTTCATTTTACAACACACTCAGCCGCGGTGATGCTCTCTGATGAGGTAGGGGAAATCTACGATTCAGTATTCATTCCGGAAGTCAATAGGAACGTTAGCAAATTCGCTGCTCGTGGCAGTGGGTGGGCTCTACAGCGATTGATTAACATGGATGTACATGTTTCAAGCTATAGGGCTTTCACCGTTGGCGCGCCGCACACGAAATTACCGACGTTTTTATCCAGTAGGAAAGCTTGTGTCAATATTGAATGTCCCGAGCAGCATTGCTTTCTGTATGCCGTTATGGCAGGTGTGATGCCGGCGGATGCCCATGTTAACCGAGCCAGTTCGTATCCGGATCCACTTGTGGCTTTCAATACGTCTGGTTTGAGTTTCCCGTCCACTCTCCATCAGATTAAGACATTCGAGAGGAACAATAATATTTCCGTTAACGTTTATGCTTGCGTAGACAGTAAGGGGAGTATTGTTGATGAATGTTTTAGTGGCGAATCTGTATCCTCTATCCAGCCTCTTCGCGTATCCTCTGAGCGAAGAGCGAGACATGTAAATATTTTAGCGATTCGTTCTAGTGGCGCGGCAGAGCACCTACACTTTGTAACAATTAAGAGTCTGTCCAGATTATTACATTCCCAACTGTCAAAGGCTACTCATAAGAAATGGATTTGCGAGCGCTGTCTTCAATACTTTACAAGTGAAGACAGGTTAACATCACACACTATTCTCTGCAGCCAGCATCAAGCAGTGCGTTCCTGTTTCCCTACAGAGGAGAACAAATATTTACAGTTTACAAATATTGCAAAACAGGATCGCCTCGGCTTTATTGCGTACTGTGACACCGAGTCATACCTTAAGCCGATATCCACCTGTTTACCCAGTGATGAGACATCTAATACCGCACGGGTAAACGAACATGTACCATACGCATGCAGCATTTTGTTAGTGTGTGGATACGATAGCTCTTTGACCAGGTATGTGCAATTCGAGGGTGATAATTGTATTGCTGAAATGGTCGCCGAATTAGTTTCAATGACAAAGTGGGTATGTGATATATATTCAAAGACCATTCCTATTAAGACGCCGACTCCAGCCGTCTCTGCAAGGCTTGCGAGTCAAACATATTGCCATATCTGTAAGAATGTATTGGCTGGGCAGAAGGTGCTCGATCACTGCCATTTGACTGGTGAAATACGTGGTTATGCCCATTCGAAATGCAACCTGGCTTTCAGGATGCAAAAGAAACAGCTTGTCGCGGTATTCCATAATTTGCAGAATTATGATGCCCACTTTTTAATGAAGCATTTAGTTTCGCGGCGGATTGCACAGCCGGATGGCTCCTTTGTTGTGGAGAATCCCGGTGAGGTCAAAGTATTAGGCAAACTCTAGAGAGTTACAAATGTATTACTAAATACATACATGTCTCAGGTAATGCGCAAAGAGGCGTGCGCGCTGTCGTCTTCGCTTTATTGATTCACTTAACTTTTTAAATTCATCTCTGGAAACTCTCGCTGGCAATCTCACGCCGGATCAGTTGAAACTCACCCGTTCAATGTTTCCAGATGACGCACAGTTTCTGTTAGCTACGCGTAAAGGTGTGTTTCCCTATGACTTTGTTAAGTCTAGTGAACGTTTGCAGACTGCCTCGCTACCACCAAAGGATGCGTTCCATAACATAATGAGTGGCACGGACGTGAGTGATCTGGACTATACTCACGCTCAAAAGGCTTGGGACGTATTCCATTGCGCCACACTGAAAGAGTACGCACTTAGTTACCTTAAGGTGGATACTTGTTTGCTGGCCGATATATTCGAGTCTTTCCGTTTCATTTGCCTACAGCATTATTTGCTTGATCCCGCTCATTACATTACCGCTCCCTCGCTCGCATGGGATGCACTTTTAATTAAAACCGGTGTGTGTCTTGAACTTGTGACCGACCCGGACATATACCTCTTCCTAGAGTCTGCCGTTCGTGGAGGTATTACAAACGTAAGTCGACGTCACGCGAAAGCTAACAATGTCTACATGTCCAGTCACGACCCGAGCCTTCCGTCTTCGTACATCTGTTATTTCGATGTTAACGCACAGTATGCTCACACAATGTTGGATAAGCTTCCTGTGGGTAATTTCCAATGGGTTCCCAGGAATGAGTATACGAGTTGGGATTTCAACACCATTGACATCGATGGTGATACATCATTTTTCGCGGAAGTAGATTTGACCTTTCCCGATGAATGTCACGATCGCCTATCAGAGCTGCCTCTGGCCCCTGTGAATGGCGTACCGCCAAACGGGCGTATGAGTAAATTACTGTTAACTCTCGTGCCGCGTACTAAATATATTGTTCATGCCAAAACACTGCGGCACTACGTTCAGTATGGGGCGGTCATCAACCAGGTTCACCGCGTGCAGCGGTTTGCGCAGGCGGCCTGGATGAGGGACTATATAGCCTTTAATGCTGAGCGTCGTGCCCAGGCTGCGAACCCCTTTGAGAAATCGTTTTTTTAATTACTGTCAAACTCTGTGTACGGAAAAAGTTTGGAAAATACGCGAAAGCGTAAGGATGTACGCATTGTTTCACGATACGATTCCATTTTTGGGGCGGCTGAGCTGATTGGTCGTCCGACATTCAAGGCTCGGCGAATCATCGATGAGAGTTTAGTCCTCATAGAGATGCTTAAAGGGACGATTACCTTTGATAAACCCTTGTACACAGGTGTTGCCATTTTAGATTTATCAAAATTAGTCCTCTACGATTTTCACTATAATTACATGCAAAAGAAATTCCCTCCACAGTCTCTGCATCTCCTGTACACGGACACGGATTCGTTAATTTACCATGTTGTGTGTGACGACATTTACGATTCGATTCGCCCCGATTTAGCTTCCCGTTTCGATACATCTAATTATGCTCCAGGTAATGAGCAACGCTTCCCCTTGGTTAATAAGAGTGTAACGGGGGTGATGAAGGATGAGGCCGCTGGCAATGTCATCACGGAGTTTGTTGGTCTTCGCCCGAAGCTTTACGCGTTTAAGATGGAGGACGGTTCTTCTACGCGTAAGGCGAAGGGAATCAAGGCCAGCGCACTGCGTTCACTCCTGTTTCCTCAATACCTGGAATGCTTGCTTCAAAATTCACGGGTTCTCGCGACCCAACACCATTTACGATCGCGAGGCCACACTGTGTTTACGGAGCGTGTGACCAAGGTAGCATTGTCTTCAGGAGATGATAAGCGTTGGCTTTCTGAAGACGGTGTCAGCACTCTGCCTTGGGGACATAAGGACCTACGCCTTTCCCCGGACCATGATTAGCCCTTTCCTAGTGTTACGTTCAGCTATGCTGTCGTCTCCGAGTGAAGGGTGGCCTAGCGCTCCGATCCTCCCACCATTGCACGTGGAGAATAACCTATTGGTATGTCACAGTTCACAAGTAATTTAATTTACAAAAAAGTTATCTCTTTTACACAAGTAGTTTATTTTACAAATGTTAACATAATTTTTTAAAGTTAGAATGATTTTAACGTATTTTATACGCACATGATTTTAACGTAATTTGTTTTAAACATGTAATTTAATTTTCCTCTTTTACAAAGGCTAATGTAATTTAATTTATTTTTCTCTTTAATACAAGAAATGTTAACGTAATTTACGTGTTTTTTTTAAAGTTAGAATGATTTTAACATAATTTACACATGTTTATATAATTTATTTTCCTCTTTTACAATGGCTAAATTTTTTTCTTTACGAGTCTTAACGTAATCTCTCTTTTACACAAGTAATTTATACAAATGTTTATATAATTTATTTTCCTCTTTTACACACGTAATTTATACAAACGTTAACGTATTTTCTATTTACAAATCTTACCGTAATTGTTTTACACACTTGGGTTATGCTGTAGCTACTGCGTATGTATTGTTCTGCAGATCTCCCCAACACGAGATGGCTGTATCATGTGCTGATTGTCGGCCCTTATACCGAGAGAGCTAGCTGAGCTGTTCTTTATGGTGGAGGGTGAGCCACAGCCACCGCGGGAACGTGAAGGCGGCGGCGATGGCTCGACCGCGCGCCTTCGGGGTTGGAGTTGTCCGCCACACATGTTTTATACATAAAGTTAAATTAAACCAGCATTCTTTTTTACCCGTGTGTTGTCTACATTATTTCTTTTTCCACCTCTGTATATTCCTTGTGCTTGCTCCTTTCCTGTACGCAGCGATGGCCTGACCTTGCTCCTCTGTGGAAAACACTTTCACTGTCACCCAGCAGGTAAACACATTCCTGGTCGCCGGCGCACGAGCGGGGCTTCCAGCACGGCGTTTGTACTGCTTAACACATTGGCCTGTAAAAGTATTATTAAATTTAAATATGTTTATACATTGTTTACACAATATTATATATTTTACTCGATGTAATAGTAACTATGCTTATTACTTGGCGTGTTGCACACACACTGTTGTTTTTAAAGACATTATTATGCATATAATATGATGTGGGGATTATAGTTGCGCAGTTTACGAGTGACGCTCCAGCAGGCAACATTTCGCTCTCTCTGCGCGGGATTTTGAGGTTATGTTTGTTTTAGTCATAGCTAATATGGCGGGTGGGGCTTTTAAGCATGGTTGTTTTTCTTTTCGAAAGTTAACTGTTTAGGCATAGCTAGTATGGCGGGGCCTTTACGCATATTTTTTTTTAAATTTAAATTTTAACTTATTTTCGAAATATAAATGTGGTGGGTGTGTGGTAGACATAGTATGGTGCCATTTTTGAGGTTATGTTGCTCCGGGTATTTCGTCATAGCTAATATGGCGGTGGTTGTTTTTGTAATTTAAACATGGCGGCGATTGTGGAGTGGTGGGGTCTATAGGCATAGCTAGTATGGTTGCATTTTTTTTTTCGAATTTTAAGCATAGCTAGTATTGCTTTTAAAGACATATCTTCTTTAAAGCATATGTTCGTTATTTAATTCCCCATACTTCATCATGTCCTGTGGTCTAGTGGTCATGGCGTCCGCTTCCTAACCACGACGTTGGTGCGTCCCCGGGATCGAATCCACCCAACGTCCAGGTTTTTTTGTATACAATTCCCGCTTTCGGAGCGACGGTGGTGCGCTCCGGTAACTAAAGGCTGAACTAAGATGGCGGCCTACCGGCGCGCCCTGGCAACCAAAGTTTGAACTATGATGATGCATGTCAACAACAATGGCGGCCCCCACGTGACAAGATGGCGGCCCCCATGAAAAAAGATGGCGGCGCCCATGGGGGTACTGGCACTGTGTTTACATTTCAATGTTTACATTGGTCACAGTATCCTTATACTACTCCTACTACTAAAATATAACCTTCAGAATCAATGTCCAAACAACAATCACCGAAGAAAATAAACACCTAAATGAAAAAATTTAATAAGTTTAAGCATTGCTTGGTGGTGACAGAAAAAATAAAATTGAATAGTAAATTGACCGCCAGTATTATATTATTAAATTAGCGAATTATTTGATTTACTATGGTATTGAAACACCAGATGGCGTTAAAAGTCATTCAAATGACTAAAAGTCGCAGTCAGACGATCATAAATACAAATATCAATTATTTTTCCCTTGGAAAAAAAACTATTGTTTTTTTTTAATAAAAAGTATCCTATGTTACTTCTAATACCTCCAAGAAAATGTGTACAAAGTTTAATGATGATCGGTTAAGTAGTTTTCGCGTGAAAGCCTAACAAACAAACTTACATTCACATTTATAATATTAGTGGCGATATTAGGTTTCCGAATAATTTCGGTATATGTGGATTTATTTCATTTCCATTTGTATCGCTTAAGATTCTTTCGCTTATTTTACATTAAAATGTACAGTTAGGAAACATTAACTCACATTTCAGTCAGTTCCTTTGATTTATTTCGTTACAATTCATGCATAGAGTCCCAGCAGTCGACAACTAGATGGCAGTTGACTGTGGCGCGTTCTCTGTGGCAGGAGTTGGTATTAAATATGGCGGCTTATATCATAGCTTGTACTTTGAGGTGGCGCCTCTCTGTGATTGTATGGCGGCATACCTATTAATGTAGATTATATTCCTTATTTCTTTCTTTACTCTTCAACTGACCTCCTGGTCTAGCGGTTAAGGTATCTGCTTTCTAATGTAGACTTGCTTACGCCCCTCAGATCAAACACTAGCTACTCGCCTCAACACTTTTATTATTAGTAAAAATAACTTGAATACTACACACTAACGCATCCTAGCTCATAAACAATGAACCACAGCGGACGCCACCACCCCAGCAGACGATGCTCCTCGTCAAAAATAACTCCATATGGCGACGCACCCCTCACCTGCTACGCCCACCCCAAGCAACCGCCTGTTGCTATGGGCCACAGCAGATGCCGCCCAGCAGACGATGCTCCAAAGGTAACTCCACGGGGCAACACACCCACCTACCAACATAATTACAATATGGTAGACTCCAGCAGACGAAAGCAAGATGGCGGACGTGGTCTAATAATAGCTGTCGATGTTTTATATCCTGACATTATGGTGGGAGGTCAGTTTGCGGCTTCGTGGAGGTATTACATGTAGTAATTTATAATTTGTCTCCTCACAGTGGAGGACAGTAAAAGCGTGTTATAAATAACATTTGAATAAATTTTGAGTAATAAATTTTTTATATTTTAATTTCTTTTTAGATTTTATAGCATATAAATTATGGATTTTTAAAGTTGGCGGAGCGTAACCAAAAACGCAGCAATATAGAATCCAAGAAGGTGTCCGTAACGAAACATGCAACATATATGTCATACTTGTCTAAAATGGCAGACATAACGAAATGTGCAACTTTTATTTTATCCAAGATGGCGACTATAACGAAACATGCAACGATGTTAAAAAAAAATAATTTTAATAAATAATTTTTATATTAATTTCAGATTTGTTTAATTAAAATCGGGTAATAATTACGGATTTTTTTTAGACGGCGTACATGACATCATACTTGCTGGTGATATATATACCTTGGCATAAGAGATAGGTCAATCTGCCGACGGCTTCTGTGGAAGAAGGATCTGTCGCATTAATTTTATTTTTTCTTCACCTTGTTCGAACTGAGGACTCCAAGCTCCATGACAAGAATGCGTTTTTAATAATTTTTTATTAAATTTTGATTAATATTTATTTAATTTTTTTAATTTTTTTTATGGATATTCAAGATGGCGGCCGTAACGAAATTTGAAACAGTGACGTAATAATTCAAAATAGCGGAAAGTTCTAGAAACAAATTGGCGGAAAGTTCGAGAAAACAAAGTAGGTGATCCACGATGGCGGATCCAAGATGGCGGATCAAAGATGACGGATCAAGAATAGCCGACAGGGTCAAGGTCAAAGGTTTAGGTAAAGGTCATCTAAGATGGCAGCAATGAGGTCACATTACAAGATGACAGTTCGGCTCTAAGCTCCACACCCGGAATCCTGTGCCCGTACCTACCACCATTTACATACTTCTTAAGCCATAATCAGATAATGTGAAATGTTAAATTTATAGAAAGCAGGGCGAGATTGTGGTAGAAATAAATCAGACCATATCACTGTTAAGATAAAAACAGTGGGCTGAATATGAGACAGTTGCGACAAAATAGTAAATACAAACAAATAAAGAACATTGGAAAACACAGTGGCAGACAGAGTAACTCAACTATTATACTAAAACAGATAATTATGAAAACACACAGACAATTAAGCGACTCCACTTGCAAACGCTGTGTTGAAATTAAACATGTATTCTGACCAAACAACGATGACTGCACAAACGAACATGGTTTTGAAGTTTCAGCAACTGAGATGTTTCCGTCTTCAATCAAAAACTGATAGTGTATTCAAACTTTTTTCCCGTACTTTGGATCTTTCTATGATATACAGTGCAAACTAGCAATAGCGTATTAAAAAAAAACTGATTTTAAACAATCCATCCCTTTGAAAGAATCGTTCAGAGAACTGAAGCTGAACGTTAGTCGGTCGAATTCAGACCTTTCCTGTATTTATTTTGGCATATTTTATTTGCTGTAACTTGAAGGGTTCAACCAATACAGCGATTCACTGATCCTCTTCCTCTGAGGAAGGTGGGGAGAAAATCCAGTCAGCTCAACGCTCGGAGATCGCAGGTTCTCCATTGTGCCCGAGGCGGATGATAGCACTGGATTTGGCGGCAGCTGTGTCACAGGGCGTATCGTTAGCTGTTGATGAAAGAGAGAAAATGGTCAGAGAAAAGTGTCACGAGGTTCACACACAAAGGATTTTTTTCGTGCCCTCTTCGGAACACTTTTCTTCAGCCGATACCTGAAACGCCAGTTACATCAACCTGCGCCACTGCTATCAAGAATTTTTGGGAACTAGATAAGGTCTGAGATTATAATATTAAGGAAGTTTTTTCTCCTCCAATTTTTTTTTGAATCTAGATACTCTAAAAGGAGTCTTAATAAAAAATGTGTTATTGATTGCCCCGCAGAAGTAAAAACATATATTATATTGTATGCATTCATTAAATAACTTGTATTGATCTAAATTTTTGCAATGTTTACATATATTAAAATTATTTTTTTTTAAAACTGAAAATAAAAATATATTTTTATAAATTACAGTTATTTTCAAATTGTTAAAATTACATGAAAACAAATGTAACACTTCATAATAGTATTCTAATTAATACTGGATACACATTAGTACCAGAACATTTTGCTTTTCGCTGTCGCAGTACCACAAATAGTTAAAGATATTGTATACGGTTCCCTTAAGAGCTTACTATGCACATTAAAAACACCATAAAAGGAAAGAAAGTCAATTATTGAATATTTGTTTATAAGTTTCATGGTAATAAAATGTTTGCTTTAACGATATAATAACAACAAAAAATTCGTAAGAAATGCCCAGTGTTATTTCTAAAAAACTTATTACATAATATAATGTATGGATATTTTGCCAAAATAAACATAGCCTTGTATTGTAAGGTTACAACAACATTAGTAGTAGCTATATAATACTTCCTCCGGGCACTGGCTTCTGGCTGAAGAACCAAGGACCAGAGGAACCGACCGTCACCTAAGATTCTGACATAACTGCGGCCATCTTAGATGACCTTGACCTTGACCTTTGACCTTTGCAGCTATCTTGAATCCACCATTTTGTTTTCCGCAATTTTTAATTCCGATGACACCTTTGCAGTTTCCGTAACGGCCGACATCTTGGAAATCCGTAATTTTTATTGTTTGAAATTGGGTACATTTTTAAAATTCATAAAAAATTAAACAATCGAATGTAATAAAAAAATATTTAAAATAAATTTTAATAAATAAAAAAACACCATGAAGCTCGGAGTCCTCGGTTCGAACCTGGCGAAGTAAAAAAAGTTGGCGCCGAGGTTACCAGCAGACCAACCGCTCACCACCCCTCCTCTTCCCAAACCCTTACCCAAATCACTTTTTTCTGGATTTTCCCCCCTCCTCCTAAATATCATTACCTCGGAATTCCCCCCACCCTCTTTCCCATTGCCCAACCCTCCACCTTCCCCAAAAATATTTTTTCCTTGGAATTTTTCCCCCTCTTTAAAAATTATTGTTATTTTCTCTTGCAATGAACCCACAACCACTAACCCCCCCCTCCCATTTCTAACCCCTCTACCTCCTAACCATTCCTTTTAGCGTATAAATACCGGCTGACGGCCCGGGAGCCTACAGATTACCCACGTATGCTGCACCGGTCGTCTACAGAAGAGAGATAAAATGGCGTCTGAGCTCCCTAGTCCTATCTGTGGTAAATGGGAGGGCGAAGAGAAAGCGATACCATATTGTCAAGGTGAGCGGCCAGGTTTGTACTAGCAGAACAGAAAAAATTCGGTGCGTGACTTCCTACACTATGTACGTCTGTATCCACGCCCGTGGGGGCCTTTTGGCTAAGAGCGCTGGGTTACCAATCTAAAAGTGAGAAATCATATGAATTTTACTTGTACTACATAAGTGTAACAGTAAAATGTATTGGTATGTCCGGCACCAGGTTCCAGGCCGAGGAGCTGAGGAGCCGAACGCCATCTTAGATAACATTTCTTCTGGTGGCCATTTTGTTTTATGATGTCACTTCCGTGACTTTTGTGACGTCACCGCCGCCATTTTTAATTAAAAAACATACCACCATTTTGTTTTCCGCCATTTTGGATTCTAGAACGTTCCGCTATATTGAAATTTGTTGTTGAAATTTCTGTTACAGCCACCATTTTGAAAATATTTATTTATTATCGTAATTTATAAAAAAAATGTTAAAATTTATAAAAAAATTAAATTAATTAAATTTTAGTAAAAAAATTCAAAAACATACTTTTTCGACATGGAGCTCGGAGTCCTCGGTTCGAACCCGGTGAATGCAAAAAAAAGACCGATCCTTTCCTCATGGTGGCTGCTGGCAGACTGACCCACACTACTTTGTTCATAGCATATATATCGTCAGTTAGAATAATGCCATGTTCGCCATCTTGAAAATCCGTATTTTAATGCTAGAGATTCGAAAAAAATTACAAAATTCAGTAAATAATTTTCTAAGCAATATACTGATTGATTCGATCGATTCCTGTACTTGGTTCGATGCCTGGGCAATGCAAAAATTTATGTAAATATAATAATTCCAATAAATTATCTTCAAAATTCTTAATGAGGCTTAAAATCCTATACTACCAGTATACAGTAAGCTATTATGTCAACCATATTGGAAATTTGTATTTATTGACGCATTAATTTATAAAAAATCAATCATTAATCCACCTATAGAATCGATAAATTGACAAAAAACAAAACAACTTTAATTAATAAATAGGCCCAAAAGTGACAGGTTTGAGAAAATAAACACACAGCAAATTCTTTTTAAAAAAAAAATATATTACAGAAATTCTACACTACTATTACTAAAGTCTTGTGGATTTCTCGATTTCTGCATCTGCCACCCACGAATTAAAGCGAGGTGGAAAGCCCCACTATTTGATATAGGATCGTCCATTTCTTCGTTTTATAATCTTCTCCGCCAAGTATGTATCGGGATACAACAAAGACTGAATCTCTTCGTCATAGAAGCCGCCAAGAATAGGTTTGTGGTCCAAATCCTCGAGGTAGTAGGTCCTAGGGTCTGATTCACAAACATGTATCTAACGGAAAAGTTCAGGACTCTAGTTCGCAGTGAAACCTTTCTAGAGATACTTTTCTACTCGGAGATTCGCACAATGTCTCCGACGTTAGCTTTAAGCTTTCGTGGATCTTTATTTTTGTGTTGGAAAACACTGTTCGAAGTAGGCGATTGTCCTTTACATGGTTTGGCTTCATTTTAGTGGTAGAATGCACCGTGGAATTATACTCGCTTATTAGTTTCGGCAAGATGTTAAGCCACTTGTAATTTACGTTAGCCATGAACTGTCGCCACATCTTGGAACGCAATGTTCTGTTAAACATTATTACAACGGAGGCTTTGACGTTACTAAATGTAAAGTAGTTTTTGATGTCATACTTATTCATCAAAGCCTTGAAGGTTGCATTGTAGAATTCTTTCCCGAGGTCCGTTTGCAGGTACGATGGTAAACGACCATCACGCAAAATATTGTCCATGGCCTTGGCTACTTCAGTTGCAGTCTTAGATTTTATCGGTCTAGCCCAAGCGAACTTGCTATAAACATCGATGACTGTCAACATGTACTTGAAACCTTTATTCAATCTGGAATACGGTAACATCTCAACAAGTTCCGCCCGGAATAAATCATCAATTCTACCAACTATAACCTTGCGACGAAGGTGTTTTCGTCTAGCAGGGGCATGAAGTTCGTAAGCGATTCCCGTACGACTCATTGTATGTAGCCGGCTTCCCTCAGATCTTCAAGTATGGAGACTATTTCGTTGATGTGCGAATAGTTTCCTACACTAAGCGAAGCATGTAGAATTCTAAGCCGATCAAATAATTCATTAGCGTCATCCCAATATACATAGTCAAATACCTGACCACTTTATAGCTATTTTAAACCTTCACAATGTATTATTAGTTCACTGAAGAGATTAGCGAGAATGTCTATTTTTTCTTGATCCTCGTCTTTATACACACCACTATCTGGATCGTCATCGCGAAAATGTGCATTCGTTAGGTCTAGCAGATTTTTGTACTCTTGTAAGTCTTTTTGAGAATATCCTTTAGGCTCCCTGCGAAACAGCAATTCGTACAGACCTGGAGTCCCGCGCGTTTTGGACATTTCTACGCGCACGATATGTCCTGGTAGAAAGTCTATTTCTTTAGCACAGAGCAACCTTAAAATATGTTTTATGTACACTCCATAGATCCTGTCATTATTCCGACTCGTAAACGATATCAAGTATGGTCGGCCATTGCATTAACTTGGTGTCCCTTTTCGGTATTTTTTTCTTGTGCATGGACTCTGTAATCGTTAAGTCCTCTTCTCCTCGATCTGGTTCAAAAATTCTGTTCTTTAAAGTTGGCATTTCATCTTCAACTTCTGTCATCACATTGATGGATGGTTCTTCCGTATTTTTAAATTCTTCGAGACGACTGGTGATTGGCTTAAATATATTATCATTTTCCATCTCACGTGCAAGTCTGGTACTTCAAGTAAGTAAATATTTTTCTCGAACAGACTGTATAGCTCGATAAAGGTCACTGGCCAGGTCCGACATTGTACTGGCTGAAAACATATTGCAATACCTCCTTTTGTACTTTTTTATTCATTCGCAGAAACTTCTTTCTTGTGTTTGACTAAATCTAAATTTGTTGACAATTGAGTTAGTGATGATTTTAGACTACCTTGAAAAGTCCTCAAATCGTCAGGTCTTTGTGTATTCGATACTTCAATCATGTCGCGAATGCGAGAATCCGAAGCTTCCACGCACTGGTTGATAGCAACGAGATACTCTAGAATATTCGTTTTTCACACTTTCTACTTTTTTAGCCAATAGCGAAATGTATTTGCGGATAACGTCGTCATGAGACTTGAGAGCAGTACGTAAGTCTTGACTGCTACGACCGAATTTTTAAATGCTATGACTCATGTTTAACGATAAACTGATCGAAACCTCGTCTGTACCTGCCCTTATATAGAGGCCAGTCTTTGACTATAATTAGGAATCCGTGTTCGTCTTTCCAACACAAGGAGCACATGTTTTTGAATTCCTGGAATGTCATGTCGGTGTTTACGTGATCGTCATAAGCGTAATGTAAATTAAGTTCGTCAATGCGAAAAAGCACTATGACATTCGCATTGTATCGGAGTTGTTTTGGGATACGACTGTACTTCTGACACAGGTAAACACAGTCTACCTTGGCGTGTCAGCACATGAATACTCTTATATTATGCCTTGTCTCTCGCACATTACATCGTCAAAAACAAACAAGGAATTGGCTTTTGTTTCGCTTGGAGGTACCACATCCACATTATCACTAAATGAAAAATACTCCAGACCATCCACCGAATGTAGAACTGTAGCTAGTCGTGTCTATTTCGGCTGTTGCAACAATTTGGAATAGAGGTACATGTTTTCGAAACTAAGACCATTTGGTTACTCTAATAAACTCAGTAGAACGCACGCTTTACCGCAGTTGGACGGACCGGCCATTAAACATCGTACGGCAAAAGTCAACAGTAAGCCATATCGTGATTCACATACACTTAATACATCGTCTTGCGTAATGCGCACGGGCAAACACACTTCTTGCTTGACGACTTGCATTATACTGACAAAAAATTGTATAAAATCAAACACATTTATAGTTTCTGGTCTGCTGTGCGCAATGACGCGAAGATGTAAGAACAAAAAACACATGGGTGCAGGACTCGTGAACTCGCTGATAAACAATCTGCCATTAGAGCTACACATTCCCGGCTACAGATTCTGCGGCCCCGGCACGAAACTAGCGAAACGGTTAACTCGCGGTGACGTGGGCATTAATTCTCTGGACGAAAAGTGCAAGCAGCACGATATTGCGTATTCCTTCAGCAAGGATCTGGAATCTAGGCACCGGGCCGAAGATATTGACACAGGAAGCTGAAGAAATATGCAAATCTCCGGACGCGGGACTTAGAGAAAAAATCGCAGCGTGGGGTGTATCTAAAATCATGAGCGCAATGACCAAATTAGGACTGGGTGCTCGTCGAGCCAGCTCCATTAAGTCAAATACTAACTCACGCAAGACCAAACGCAAGACTGGTGCAGGCGTGCAAAGGCCAAGCAAAAATTACAGACTCTCGACAAGAAGATTATAGGAGGATTTCTTCCTTTGATTTTGCCTGCATTGGGTCCTCTCGGTGGCCTCATCGGTGCAACGAGCGGTATAGTGCGGGCAGTCAACACTTCGAAGAATGAACGCAAGCTGTTAAAAGAAGCACAACGAGATAATGCCACCATGGAACCCATTGCCACGGGTAAAAAAACGGTGCAGGACTCTACTTGCAACCTCACAAATCAGGCCGAGGCATGAGAAAGAAACGAATGAAAAAATCCGAAGTTCTTTGCCGAAACGTCCGCTCACCAACATAGATTTAATCAAGTACACACGAAAACTGAAAATACCAAATTTCCGAGTCGTGTTTATGAATGACACTTTACCCAGCAAGCCAAATACACGTGAGCGCGCCATAATTAATTTAGATACGTCGTCAGGTCGTGGCACGCACTGGGTGACGTACATAAATACTGAAAAAATGGCCGAGTACTACGATAGTTTTGTAAATTTACGGCCTCCGCATGAACTGAGAAATTACCTTCGCCAAAGTACGATGATTTTCAATAACTAAACCGAACAGTCACCTAATCAAACAAACTGCGGTCATTTCTGTCTTCGCATTTTAACTAAAAAAAATTATCTGACAAGAACAATTGCTACTTAAAGGTTGTGCAGTGATGATAATTTATTAGTCATGTCGATAACACTTACCTTTACAGGTAACTCATCTGAGCTGCGGGCGGTTCATTTCCCGCCTCTAGATTTAGACGGAGAATGGTGTATAGGACTCGTGGATTTTCAAACGTATAATGCTATACCGAATATCGACGAAGAAAATTGCAAGATCTGCTTCCTGAAAAGCGATGGGACCGCCCATGAAATACAGTTACCTGTTGGCTCTTACGAAATTGACGTCATTGCAAATTACACCAGGAATATGTTACCACAGGATGTATACTTTCAACTGCGTGGAAATTCAAACAATCAAAACAGCATTCTAACATGCAGTGAAAATGTCGACTTTAAGAAATTTGGGACCATAGGTACGATGCTCGGATTCGAATAAAAGGTGTATGATTCAGGAAGGACGTACGAATCTACACGCGCAGTAAACATTTTACCTGTGAAAGTCATAAGAATAAAATGTAAATTGGCAAGTGGAAGGTATCTGAACGCAAGACAAAGCAACATGCTGCACGAGTTTACGCCGATGTTCCCGACAGGGTATAAACTGGTCGAACTACCGCAAAGTATCATTTACGTTCCAGTTGTCGTGAAGTGCGCACACGAAGTCGTCGTCAGAATCGTTGACCAGCGAGGACGTTTGGTGAATTTTCAAGACGAAGAAATTACATTACGGCTGCACTTGAAGCAATGGGCATAAATTTCGTAACACCGAACAGTTATAAAATAAATCGTATTGGCGTGAATAATAATAGTTCCGTACCAGACATCGGTGCATTAACACCTGACAACATAAAGTATCTTCTTAGTATTGGACAAGTGCCGAATAAATATGGAAGACGAAATCCTCAAAGTGGAAGATCCTGTTATTTTTGATGACAGCTTTACGAAAATGGAATTGCACGAGTACCAGCCTTTCCTGCTCGGACCGTACGCACTACCATCAGAAATACGCATTGCTTTACATCACCAAGATATCTGCAGTTTACCTTCACAGTCATTTCTACGTATAAGAGGCACGCTGAAAAAAACAGATATTACACATCCGACAACAACGTCAATATCCTGCCATGGTATTCTTCACCTAATCGAGCGCATTACATATGTACTCAATGGCGTCGAGGTAGACCAGACGAGAGATGTAGGCATAACATCTGCTATAAAAAATTACCTTTCGCTCACACCAAATGAACTGTCTGCTTCAAAGATGGCCGGTTGGGCTCTCGAGGATTAATATAAGCTTCAGGTTTCTGCTGAAGGGAAGTTCGAAGTTTGTGTTCCTTTGTCCATGCTTCTTGGATTCGCTGGTAACTACAAACATATAATCATTAATTCGAAACAAGAGCTCGTACCGCTTCTAGCCAACACGCACATTAATGTAATTGTCGCCGCTGCAGAAATCCCTCAAGATGTCTCGCTAACACTACAGTCTATCGAGTGCATGCTGCCCCACATCCGAAAGATCACCTTTGACGAGTCAAGATGTTGAAGAACATAGAAAATGGCAAGAATTTCTATGTGCAATTCCGATCCTGGAGCCTGGAAACATATCCTGGATTGCCTCATAGTCAGCGTATCAATTGGATAGTAAAGTCCAGCTTCGCTACGGAAAAACCAAGATTCATCATCGTCGGGCCTCAGACCGGAAGACAGCTCAATGCAGGAGTAAGTCGCTCCGTATTCGATAACTGTCAAATATGTATTGTAAAAATATTTTTAAACAGCGAAAGCTATCCATTTGTTGATATGAACATGGACTTTGAAAGTCAAAGATTTTTTTCGCATAACAAATGTACGCCAAGTTTCAGCAAGCTTACTATGGGCGGAGACAGTCACCGATACTAAGCCCTGACAGTTTCAAGAACAAGGCTCCGTTAATGGTGTTTGACGTTTCCAAACAGGATGATAGAATAATTTCAAACATCATCGACTGTAGGATCGAGATTACGACTAGCGGAAATATTCCACCAAACACATATGCTTTTTGTCTGATACTTCACGATCGGCTTGCATCATAAAATTCTCGAGACCAACTTGCGAAAATTCTGACATAAAAATGTTTCGTTTTCGATAGTAATTTAGTAACGACCGAGCATTGCTAGCGACAAGATGTACTGCAACCTACAAGTTTACCAGAGTCAAAATTTTTTTTTCCATTTAATGGATTCGTGCTCAAGGAAATTAGCGGCACCTCCGGAGACAAGATTCGAACTCGTACGTTCCGACCTCCGTATCCTTGGAAACTACTAGACGAAAAAAAACAAAAGGTCGAATGAATGGCTATGTAAATATTATCACGGACTACAGTGGGACGAAGGTAAAATCCCGTACCACCAAGTAAAAAACACTATTGAAGATTTATTATATCAAAACGAAATAATTTACGTTGCTCGACCTGAACGGAAGAAATGGCTGGACAAGTTGTGTGAAGATCCTGTTGAAATTGTAGACCTACAGACCGACTACGGCTGTCCTTCTATGTGCAAGCTTATTGCAATATATAATGTACAGCCACGTGACAAGTTTGAACGAGTATGTGCATGCACAAACTCGCAGTTAATGCAGAAATGGCACACACAGTGTTAGTAGGAGCCTTCATTTATAAATGGCGTAGATCCGTTCGTGCCTTCAGTTGACGTTCGACCTGCAAGAAGATGTTTACGTTTCATCCTTCTAACATGTACGTGAGCGTAAGACCTAGGTTTAGCAGTGTCGAGTACAGCTACTGGGATGCTGGGTATCTACGTACATATACAGAAACCAGTGATGGAGGTGCTCAGCATTTGTAGTTTGCGCACTTTCCTGTGTCCTACGTACCGACTCAGTAGCTATTAGATTGTTGCGAACCTGTAAACTGCGCCGTCTATCACATGAGACCGCACACAATTCTTCCTGCTAGCATTGCTGAGGTAGTCGCCTCGTCTGCACATGCAACACCAAACATGAGCGTGTTGCAACCGGTTGCGACCTGTGATGCTTCTACGCAGATGTCCAATCGACGTGCGTCTCGTCGTCGAGGTTCAGGCAGTGAATTTGTCCCAACTAGCACTGAGCCAAAGCCCAGGCGCAGACGTGGTCACAGACGTCATCGACCATGTCTCGCTAGAGATGTCGACGTCGCAGAAGATGACCAGCTGGAAACATGTGTTCCTGATCCCGTGACTTGCACACCAGTTGGAACCGGAGTCGACAAAGCAGTTGGAACTGGAGTCGACGAGGCAGTGCGTGCGGCATTAAAGACTTTGCTTGCGAAAATGCTTAATTCCTTACCCTTATATGTATTTGTGTAATTTTTATAAATAAATGTGTCAAACTTGAACTTGTGTGTTTTTATTGCTATAATTTAAGGGTACCTAATAAATAATAATTTTAAATACAGACAATTTTTTGACTCATGTAGTATACCAGTAGATCGCGAGTATATAAGTGAGGTTCAGACGACTGGACCCTTAGTTCACCTCTGGTTGTGTTGCAGTATGGACCGGCTCTCTTCAGTAAGTTTCGTGAGATTTAGTTACCGTTCCAATGTCGACCGGGATAGACTGTTTACCGTCAGCAGCGGGGACCTCGATGACAGCAACGATGATGGAGTCGGAGATCCCGATAACGGCTGCCAAGGAGACAACGATATGTGCTGTTCCACCATCAGCTGAAATTTCAACATCAGCATTGAATACTTCAATTCATGAAGAGCGATCATTGCGTTAGTGCAAATACTGTGGCACATCATTTACTATCACTTCAAGTGCGCACAGATATGAAAGAAGCAGTTGTCCGAATAATTTACTGAAATGAACAGAGTTTCAATGTAAGAAGTGCAGTAAACTAATTTCACGTCTCGATAGCTTACATCGTCATTATAAAAAAATTCTCCGAGAAAGTTAAGTGCAAGTATAATGAACATGCTTATTGTTTTGACTCATGTGTTGTACCAGCTAATGAGAATATATGAGACCCTGTAGATATGAACTTCAGTCCGTCTCTGGCTGTGGCGATGAACGGATCGGATAGTCAGACTTGACTAGTGTAATAAACCAGTATCTAGTAATTCTTGAGAACTCGATGACATCTTTACCACTATCAACACCGACTTGGTACGAAGATCTACCATCATCAGTGCAGAGCCCGAAGACAACGTCGTCTACAGCTACACCTACTCTCTCAGCACAGCAGGAGATTTCGACGCGTGCATCTTCCACAGAGCAGACCTCAAAGGCTTCAGAAGTTAACATTTCAGCAGTGTTATAATGGTTGTCAATAGTTCCAGTGACATTGATGAAGGAAGGAGCATCCAACGGTGTTCCATCACCCAAATGTAGATCAAAAACTTGAAATTACGGGATTATGTAACACACAATTTGAATAATAAATCTGAACGCATTAAATATCAGTGCAACAGGTATTTAAGCAAGTTTATACACTATGGAAGATTAAAATGACACCTCAGGAATTGTAATAGACTTTCTTTACATTCATCAGAATCAAACTGTATATTTTGTATCAAAACATTATCAAATATTCAAAGTGCAAAATGACATGAAATATATCACTGTCCTTTTATTGAAGTCGATAATTCGTCTTTGTGTGAAAATTGTGGTGTACCAATATGTCGACCTAATAAACTGAATATACATTTACAGTAATGTAGAGGACTTACTTCGTACAATAAGAAGGCTGTTTGAATCGATAAATCCATAAGACTTAAGTTATTCGTCTGTTTTTTTTGTACTTGTAGTAGTGTAAAATTTATATAATATTTTTTTTTATCTTAAAAGAAATTTCGGTGTTTTTATTTTTCCATACCTGTCACTTTTTTTGCCATTTTATTAATTACATTTGTTTTGTTTATTGTCCATTTATCGATTCTATAAGTGGATTAGTGATTAATTTTTTTATAAATTTATGGGTCTAAAAATTGAAATTTCCAAGTTGGTGGTCATAGCGGCTTACTGTAGGCTGGTAGTATAGGATTTTAAGCCTCTAAGAATTTTGAAAATGATTTATTGGAACTATTATAATTACATAAATTTACAATTTTTTTCATTGCCCAGGGATCGAACCAAGGACAGGAATCGATTGAATCAAGCAGTATATTGCTTACAAATTTATTTATGAATTTTTGAATTGTTCTCGAATCTCTTACATTAAAATTACGAATTTTCAAGATGGCGGACATGACGTCATGCTAACTGATGATATATGCAATGAAAAAAGTGGTGAGGGTCAGTCTGCAGCAGTCACTGTGAGAGAAGGATCGGTATTTTTTTGCCTTCACCGGGTTCGATCCGAGGACTCCGAGCTCCATGTCGAAAAAGTATGTTTTTTGATTATTTTTCATTATAATTTTATTAATTGAATTTTTTTATAAATTTTAAAATTTTTTTTACTTGAAAATCCGATAATTAAGATTTTCAAGATAGCGGCCGTAACGGAAATTGCAATGACAAATTTCAAAATGGCGGAATGTTCTAGAATACAAAATGGCAGAAAACAAAATGGCGGAATGTTCTAGAATTAAAAATTGCTGAAAACAAAATGGTGGAATGTTCTAGATTTCCAAATGGCAGAAAACAAAACGTAGTAATGTTCTAGAATTAAAAATGCCGGTGGTGACGTCATGAAACAAAATGGCTGCTGGAAGTAATGTTATCCAAGATGGCGGACTGGCTCCTCAGCTCCTCGCCCTGGAACCTGGCACCGGACATACTAATACATACTACATGTAACATCGTGTAAATTGCAGTGGTTGTGCTCGAATATTTGTACTCATCTGTCAGGAAAAGTTATAACTATTATCTAAACCGGCAAAGTTTTACTTTGTCACATCAAATATAATTACGGTGTCTGCTAATTATTATGCTAACCAAAATTAATTGAAATGTTAACTCAGTAATTAGCGAAAACCAGACACGATTTATTTTGGTCAAATAGGTCACTTAGTATGTAAAATAAATTTAATACTATGCTTCTCAATTCATTGTGTTCTCAAAGATATTTTAAAAAAAAGTCTCCCAAGAAAAAGCAAACGACCAAAACATTACGCAGTTGTAGCTCTCCGCGCGAAAGCTATCTCACAGTTGATGACGCAGGAGCCAGTCTAGCCCTTATCGTTCTCCGGTTTCCGTACCTAAAACATTCCATTTAGCGCTGGATGTACATTTAAGTAAACATGGAGCTTGTTATGTTATATTTGCTGCTTTAACTTCATGTCAGTCGTTTAGGAAACACCTGACTACCAACGTTAATGGCATTTAAATATGCTTGTGTATGTGTGGCTTTATATTTTAATGCACCTTTAATCGATTATTTATTATAAATGTAAATACAATTTGCATTGTACTTCCACTTTAGAATGCATATTATAACCTTCAAAACCTCATATATATTATATGATTTGTTTAATATAAGTGTGAAGTTCTCTTTCCAAGATAATTGATTGTATTAGGTGACGAAAAACAATATTAAATTAAAATTAATTAAAATTATTACTATTCGATTGTCAGCATTTATAGTGTACACACAATGCAGAACATATAATTTAGAATGCAAAATTTTCCATTTAAGCCACTTTTGTGCTTTTTTGGAGTAATAGCAACTTATACCATAGAAAAAATGTATTAGTATAATAATTACAAAAATTAATGATTCTGGGAAATGTACCCAGAATCACCCAGAGTGCATTACCGACAAACAAAAAACCACAAAACTTCATAAATATCACACATATCTGAAGATAAGAGAATGAAGTGAAATGATATGGGACACAACGCTAAATTACGTATCACATAACGTTGGTACCCTTAAAGACTTGAGAGGTGAACGAAGTGGAAGTGAAGCATAACACATTTTAAACCGAAATGTTGAAGTGCATGAAATGAGATGAGACCCAACACAACAATAGGTGCATGACATGAGACGAGACATAACACAAAAAAATATGTCACATATTACAGCATAGCCTTGACGGATTGTTAGGTTCAATTATGTGAGACATGAAGTAACCATTTTAAGCTCATGAATATGAGGTGCATGAAATGAGGTGAAAAATATCACAAAATTTGGAACATTAATAGAACATGAGATGAATGAAGTGAGGATGACACAAAAACATATGACACGTAACATAAACCATAAGGGAAATATGTCAAAGCTCAGTTTAAATATTGGATTCGTATTAAATTTCCTGATACAATAAAAAAACAAATCCTGATGTGGGTGCTGTATAAATTAAACCAATGCACTGATTCTTTTAATCCAGTACAGATATATAAAATGAGTAATATTAATATGGCAATGTTAGTTTAAGTAACATAACAATTGCATAAAACATTCATTATATCATAGCAAGTTCCACAGCGCTAAACCTCTATGTGCCTATAAATATTTTATGTTTATTTTATGATAAATCTGATATTTGTTTTATTACTCATTGACAGTATTATTATTCTTTGGACTCTATTACATTTTATTTGATAATTACTTTATGTAAACAGGAATCTCAGACTGTTTCAGCTTATCACCATTAAGTTTAGGTGATTTTAAATTATTTTAATTATCCGGCCAATAGCAGACCTGTTTGTTAAGCCCTTTAGACTCTTAACAACAAAGGGACTTTTGGCGTGGGTCTTCATCATGCTGTAACCGACGGGATGAGATGTGATGGCCACACGACGTCGGAAATATACAAAATCTATTATAGTAGCTAGACCATCCTGTCTTATAGGATGTTTAAAAACTTTCACAGATAACTGAAGTGTATAATTTAGGGGCAAATCCTAAAGGATTTTGCATAATAGGAGTGCAAGAGTGATGCAAGTAAACTACATGACTGTCTTATGATCCACGAGAGACAATAATGTAATTGCTATTGTTACGTTAAAATTATTATTAACAAACATTTAATATCACATTTTACGTAGAACTGACGGCATATAATTGTGTTTTAATACGTTCACGAATTATTTTGTAATATTTTTAAATACTATATAAATATATATATAATCTGTTGTGACATTTCAGTTAAAGAAACCCAGTGGTAGAGATAGGATCTCATGTTCTAACACCGTTAGCAATTTGGAACACAGAGACTGAACAACATATAAGTTAAAGTCGTCCTATCCATCAATTTGTGTTACCAACAGTTAAGAAAATCTTAATCACTTTAAAACCCCGATAACAGAACTAAACCTGAACTCTTGCGTAACATTGTATGTTAATTGTGTGCCACCCTATTTATTATTTATTGATCCAGCTAACCCATTTTAAAGATTCGAACCCAGTGAGTGACGTTATGGTATAACAATATCCTTATAAGAAGAGTAAACTGATTATAATATTCTTGGAACGATTTGTCAATTCACTACAAGTAAATTTATTCATTCAATAATGTGTTATTGTTGAGAACTTATGAAAGTAATAATAAAAACAATTCAAATATTTTGAGAATATATTTTGATCCTATATTTTGTCTTTAATATTCACTCATGTATGTTTAGTATTTAAGCAGAGAACTACTATGAGTCACTGTATAGTAAAGTAATAATTAAAGATTTAATTTTTGGTTTATGCTTTCTGTTAATACTAATAAAGTAAATTCACCAAGTAATGTTACAATAGATTATTTTATAATTACTTATTAAGTAAAGTCCAAAAGGAATATAAAAATCAAAGACGAAGAAGAATCATCCGCTTAAATGTGTAGCTTTTATCTTCGTTTTCATTTATTCGATTCGTATCAAATGATTATTTCTTTGAGTAAAGAATGTGGTTTCCAATGTATTGGAATAGTAGAATGGGATTAAGGTTCCCGCCTAGTCAGGGATGTATTTGTGTAATTAGTGGAAGAAGGCACTGAACTAGTGCGAAGTCTTTTCGTCATGAATAGGGAAAATATATATAAGTGGTTGTAATTACATTATATGCCGAATAAATGATGTTAAGGGTGTAAAGAAAGTTCCTTTGGTGTTTCAAAGTATATTTACGGAATGTTTCATGTCTGAAAATTATTTTTAACACTTGCGTTTTAACAATTTTCAGTTTAGAAACAAAATACGTAAATATAACTGCTTATCCACACTCACCGATTGTTTTTATAACTTGTAATTAGAGATTTACAGAAATTGTGCCCTAGAACTGCTTTGGTGACTTGTGTTAATTTACGTTTCAAAATACTCTATTGTTGTTCAGAAAGCTGAATCTATAAAACCAGGTAATATTATACTGTTATACTTAACTCATGCTACTCTGTAAGTCATATAACATATTTAGTGACATCATATTAAATCGTCTAGACTTTCACACTTAAACCAAGTCACCAAATAAAAATTGTAAAGCCCCATCCTACCTGGACACAAAAATGGTGTACAAAGCTTTAAAAATAAACACGAAATTAAAAAAATTGGTTGTCTGTAATGTCGGTTTATGGACGATAGTTTAACGTGACAACGTCATAACAGAACATTGATGAAATGATTGCAATTATTTTATGAATAAAATTGGATCATTTTTATTGAATTATCACTATTTTATATGGATACAAAGAAGGAGTGAAATGGAATCTACAATTTAATTGATAAATTTACTTTTCTTTGCACTCACTATTCAAATATGTATATTACTTTAACGAAGAGATTATTTTAACTATAACTTTAATAAATGTTTGCTATTTTACTTCAAGATCGTCGAGAGTTTTTTACGCTTTTTCGCAATTACACATTTAACGACGAAGTTTGTTCGTCGTGAAATTAAACGTAGAATTTAATAAAAATGGCCTTGCAGTTAATAAAATAAGTATTGGTAAGTTTAAGAAAGAATTTCGGCTTTAATCTCCAACCCAGATGCTCGTGGTGTGTTGGGGCCGAGATTAAAATAAGTCGAGAATAGATAACGTTTTTATGTCTTCCAGTGCTAAAAATGATAGATATGCAATTGTGGCCCCGGGCACGAAATTTTATTTACCTATAATTTATTAATAATAACACCCCTAGCGATAAAGAAAGGAAAATATGTATTAACGAGTGCCTGGTTGCCGCGGAAGCGGGTAGATAGCACGATTCGTTCGGTTCGCGTCCGTCACCGTAGATGACAGCACCGTAGGGAAAAAATATTATTTCGTTTTTATAATACGATTTTATAGCTAATACGCATCCCAAATACACCAAACTTATTTATAATGCGTTACAATATTTTTTAAAACATTTTGCAAAAGATCCCGGGTGTAATTTGAATTATTATGTGTAAATGTAAAACACCATTCTTCGTACAAAAACGTATTTGAAAATTCAACATAACATTTAAATAACCGTATCGATTGTGCTGAAAATAGGTGGACGATCGTAAATTACATAATATTAATAACTCAAACGACGAAAACATGATTGAAAAGTCAAATCGATGCTTGTTCCAATCGAGTGGAAGAGAGATGCGGCGCAAGCGTACAATGAGCGCAACGGAACACTTTTTCGTGCGTGCAGCCGGCATTCATCGATTTATTAGACGTGGTCACGTCAAAAAATGCTCAAAATATCCGATTAGTGTCTATTTACGGAAAGCATTTAAGAATACTGTCTGGTACATTTTCTGTGGCGGTGTGCCACATTCACTAATCTGATGTTTCTGGTTCACGTGATATACATAAAAGCAACACTATATTGTTTCTAATTAATTTTACAGTTTGTTTGTGTTCATTATGGTTCTTATTGGTGAGTATTGTTCATGACGTCAGATGTAGACGGTGCTGTTTGTCCTGCCTGACTTTGGAAGTTCAAGTTCACCAGCTCTGGTCAGACAGGCCCTCCACACACGACTGGTTCATCAGCACCTGGCGTCATATAGGTACGCGAACCAATCAAATGCCACATTTACGTCTGCACAATCAGTACCGACACGTCAGACCGCGCTAATGTGGCAGGCGTGCCATACGGCGTGCTAATCTCAAGATGTTAACTCGCCGTTATAAAACTACTTGATATTTCTGATTGCGAAAAACCAATGAAAAACACCACACTTTGCTTAGACGGTGAGTATTTAACCTTAAACGATGGTTACAAATTATCCAGGGATATTCATAAATTTATCGTTATCTTCGTAAATTTATGGACACTAATCTAACTTAATTACGAACCCAAAAGAATAATCAATAATGCAAGCGAACGTTCAAAAGCTAGTAAAGATAACTGCAAAAACACAATTATTTCTTCCACAATTGTGGTTTCTCTGTTTGTAAGGACAATCGGAATTTGTAAGTTGAAAGTTTCATCGAACTTCCAGTTAATCTGAAATAACGCACAAATCTTAATCGTTTGTTGTCAATTCTTCGTTGAAATGACCTTTAATTTACAGAACTTTCTAACAGTGAATATGAGTATATTGTTTCATTTTATTCTCCCTCTCCCCCTCATTTAGTTTCTTCTAGAACTGAGTTGCGTGGAATGCAAGAGGGTGGAATGGTAGGCCAGAAGAACGTCGGAAAAGACGACCAGAGGAACATAGTGGCTCGCGAAGAGGGGGGAGATTGCAGGGGTGGTGGTTCGCTTGCGAGGGCTCGCTTCCGGGAACCAGCCGGAATCCATCGGCCGGAACAATTCCAGAATGCCAAGAATGAAGCGATGATCCGGAACGGGACTCCGGGGGGTGCTTTCGCAGCCCTCGGCTGGAACATAATTCCTTCCAGGCGCGCTACCTCGCTTCATTACAAACTTTCTCTTTCTCCCTCCCGCCTCTTCTCAAGACCAACCCTTCCCGTCCTTTTCTTATCGTGAGCCAAGGCCTTGCTAGAATACGCCTTCGGGCCTGCCCCTTAGCTGGCACGAAAATATGCCACCGTTGACGTATGGATTTCTGAAACTATAGGGGCCAAAATTTGGCGAACCATCGTTCCTCCAACATGCGGATAACATCAATCATTCCGTGAATATTTTATATCATTATTTCCTGCATTCGTTCATAAGCTAAAAAAAAGGTTAGGTTTCTGAAGACTTCATCCTCTTAGGGTACAGGATTGGGAAGATTTTTGCCCAATTCACCGTGTACAATTCGGGGGTTTTTCTCACCTTAATTACGTTTCTCTGACACTTTTACTCTCCAATCTTTTTTATTTCCTGGACATATGTGAAATAATCTTCCAGGTTTAATTAAACACAATCCAGACGCTCAATGTTCTATCATATATACATTGTTATTTACAATTAAAATATTATTTATTTATTTCAAAGAAGTATGTCAATCTTGGGATGCACTTTCGACCATAATTGTACAGAAGTTATCTACTCCTTTTGTCATAATGAATTTACAGCCAAAGTTTGTCGGTCGAATTCAGACTCACTCTGTTTATCATAACATCTGATAAATATATGTATAAATTAAAAGATGTTTCGTCTTTTTATTTTAATGAATGGGATATTACCTTGTTAAAAGTTGGCAAACTGAAATGGGAGTGGGAAATTATGGCCACATATTTTTTACAGAAAATTTACTTTTTTCTATTGACAACAATATTTGTCACATAATTTTTCTTCAGCCATTTGGTAGGTAATTTTTAATAACGATTTTTTTTATCTTCAGTTAATGAAAAATGGTATGGGTCCTACCATACTTTTAAAAATTGAGTCATAAGTAAAGAAAGAAAAAAGTATCTTTTTTATATGGACTCAAATTTTGACAAAATTTATTATTATGTTTCTGTGAAAGTATGACTCGTTGGAAAGTTCTCAGTTTTGCATAAAAATTTCAAATAATTATTTGAAATTTTTTCCAAAACTACTTTTCTGCAATACTCACATTTCCAGTGGTAAATATATAGAAGAAATTCAGATATGGTTTAGTTTCTGAAGATTTTCTAATATCTCTCCATAACGGTCTCCCAACATGATTTTAAACGATGAATGCAACACTAAAGATTGAACTAAGAACTAACCTTGTTCAATATTCACGTCAGATTGCCCCGCGAAAATATTTAGAATAATTTTCTGAAGACAATGAAACTTTTTTTAACGTATAATGATGACGATGAGTCTTTATTACTTGGGACCCCTAGATAACTTTGGTGATGGATGCCGCTGAGCCCGTGAGGTTTTCATGTTGACACTTTCATTACATGGAAAATAAGGTCCTCAAATTTGCATTTATTTAAGAGTATATTGGGTTAACACGGTAAGATACACATAAAACCAAACTTTACGAAACATGATCCCATTAAACAATTTTCGATTAAAAGAAGAATATCACAAGCACACACATGATTTACAAGAAACTATTATAGATAAATTTTCGTTATTTGCAGCAGGTTCTGGTTCTCTTGTAAATATATACACGTGGAATGAATAGTTGGAAATTATAGAACGCTACAAGGCTACATGACTGTATAAAAATTAAAAATTAACGCTTTGAAATATTTGTTCATTATCGACAGCTAAGGTTTATTTTTAAACCAAAAAAAAATTGGAGAACAGGTTATTCCATAGATTTTGTCATAATTAAAGTAAAAAATATATATTTTCACTACATTAAAATTAAATCATTAATTTCATAAATTAATACGTATATTATTTTTATTTTATTAAAATAAATAACAAAATACACTGCAACTCTTTATATAATTTAATTTATGGCAACTAATATTCATTCAATGGTTATTTCGAATTAATTTTTTTTTAAATTTTTATATTCCTCAGTTAGCAGTAAATATAATATATCCTTTCACATTTATGGAACGCCAGTTATAATTGTTCCATGCTTCTTAAAACAAGGATTTACCAGAAAAATCTTTAATTAGGTTTTTCTTCTTTTTACCTCTCGATCATCGATTTTCTGCCAGCAAGGACTTATATTAGGATACCTCGCACGTCTGCCCAGTCATTCCGCCTCGGAGAAACAATTTGGGAAGAACAGAAATTTTGGAGTGTGGTGAACATAGGTGTTGGGTGAGGGGAGGGTTTTCCATGGTAGAAAAAAAGTTCTGGAACCACTTCAACTCACGCTTCAATCCCTTTCGGAGCAACAGTTTTAGATTGATGGCAGGAGAAAGCGTTTTCCTTTCTCACGCACCTCCTACAAGAATTCATACATTCCGCCGGAGTCCACCCACCCTTCCCTTTTCATCGCCTCTTTTGCTTGCACTTTGGGGGTTATTTTGTTTCCCGCGTCAAGAGGAAGTAATGGGCGAAAGGAAGGAGGATATGGAGGGGCGAAAGGGAGAGAGAAGCTTCTCAGGTCGCCCCGGACGTCCAAAGGGGCAAGCCGCATTCGTGTACGACGCGGGCTTCCATTAATCGTGATAGTTTCCCAGGGAAACCCAACCGGTCCCTTCTCCCACGACGTTGATCGATGACTACTCCAGTCAGTTTATGGGCATCTCTCGACGGCTTCCAGGGCAAAACAGCTCAGTGGTTTGTTTCCAACGTGTAGGGCCTATGCGTCAGTAATCGCGTGACGGACACGACCAGAAAGCAGACCATGCGGCGGCCAGACTCCTAATTTCATTATTTTATATTTTGATGAATTCCGCAGTAAAAAAGTTAAGGTTAGGTCCCACTGGCAAATTTAATTTTTTCATCTTTTAAATATTACTGATAATTTAGTTTAACACTATACCTCTCTACATTTGTTTTCATATTACAAATGTTTTAAAGGATATTTTCTATTTGTTTTATAATGGGTAAAAAAAGTCGCGCAAAAATTTGCTATTGTTATATCTTACACAGTTTTTACATCAAGTATGAATTTTAACACACATACTAAAATATCTTTTGAGAAATTTACAGATATAATAACCCTAGCTACTATCTAATAATGGCCACAAAGTGAAAAACAAAATGACATGTGAAAATTGTTGAAAATTATAGCGTGTAGGTATTTAAAATAAATTACGCAGATTTCGCGTCTACATAACCCTCTCCATTAGGTACTGAACATCATTAAATTTAAAATTAGATTTTTAGGAATGAAGACCACAAGCATATTTTTTGTTTTGCCCATTCGTTCAACGCCATTTACAAAAAATTATGAAACGAGTGATACAGTGATTGTTATAAAAATTTATTGTTTGAATTTTTTCGTCTATTGTAGTTGGTCGAACTTCTTCCGAAATGTTTGGAATGTCTCCTGCAAAAAGTAAAATATATGACAAGTTTTTTAATTATTCTTGCTGATGGAAATATTTATGTAACCTAATATCTTGTATAAATGCAATTGCTGGTTAACTCGTGTTGCACTGAGTTTTTTCTATGACAACCAGTGTTAACCAACAATAACGTAAGCCCAAGATATTATTTTAAAGCAGCGACATGTTTTGATGGAATTTGGTAGCGCACTGAATTTATACTGGTGACAAGATATCATGGAGATATATGAATATGTGCTTCACAATAAATGTTCCCTTATGTAGCGTGCGAACAATCGCCAAAAATAATATCCTTGCTCAAATTTTTTTTACAAAGCGTTTGTCTTAGTTTTGAGTGCCCACTCTTATATTTCAGATTATCTTAAAAACTCACCTTGGCTTTATTAGGGCATACGAAACACATAAAAAATTTGGAAATAGGAAGTGTCATTATGTTTTCCTGGTCAACAAAACCATTAGAGGTTTCACTATTGCTTTTAAGCATACACTGCGACACGCAAGTACAGAAAAGGTGAAAATAAATCAGTATGTTGTAGTCAGAGAAATATGGAAAAGGCAAATTTTAATTTTATCGTGTTACATTCTAGTTGAGGATATTCTTAAATAAAATAAATATTATACTTGACATTTTGTTGTTCGTAGGATAGAAACACGTCAAGCAGTAACTATCAAATTCACGCATTTAAAACGGTACAGTGTCAAAGGGAAATAATATACACTGAAGTCAAACTTGTGCATCATTGATAATTGTAGGTTACCTTTTAAATTAATTAATTTATTTACTATTATAATAAAAGGTTTACTAACGAAGATCACAATAAAATGGTTAATGGCAAAATATTTTGGTTTTCAAGTAAAATATATGGTTTCTTTTTGTGAGAGATTAGAACAGTTTTGTTCTTTTTCAATAAAAAACAACTATCGACGAAAATTTGAAAAATTTAATGCATATGTTATTTGAAAGATAAAATTGTTGTCAGAAAGTTTTAACAGGAACTTTTTTTATATAAAATAAAAAAGAAAATAATTATTAGTAGGAATTATTATTAGTATTAGTAATTATTATTAGTAATAATAATTATTAGTAGTAGTAATTATATGCAGGAAATCCAGGCATCCGTTACGGTCACAAAAAAAAAACTCCCACAGAGAGGATAAGTTTGTGATTTCATATTTTGGCATGTGTTTAAATAAGCTACCCATCAACATCACCACCCTCCCTCCCCAGATTTAGGGCACTGTAAAATAAAAAAAAAATAGCACGTGACCGCATACCTGCTGGCAAAGCAGGCTTCTACCCGTTACCATATAGATGAGGATATAAATTGCTTTCGAAATCGGCAGGAAGCTGAGGGTTTTAGATGAGTTGGTCAGGGAAAATTTGGGTGGGTATGGAAAAAAAAAGGGGGGGGGGGTAAATGAAGATCAACGATACAAAGAGATATCGAAGGTCAGGAGCAATTTGCAAGACGGGGAAATTGTGACGGGTTTCCAGCTAAAAGCAACCAGCATTTACTGGATAAAAGTGGTTTTATTTAATTTGAACCGATATCTTGGTTCGTTTGTATGAATAAATGGGTAAACTGCCATAACTTATCGTCGTCATTTAATGTTGTAAAAGACAATTAATCTTGGCGAAATGAGTATAGAGCGTTGACAGAATGAAACGAAGTTCGTAGGAGGAGCGTGAAGGGGGGGGGGGGGCCTAAAACTGGAGTACTCCGAGAATACTCGCTAATGTCACACGGCAACTTCCACAACTCTTCTCACTAACGAAAAATATTCGCTCCCTTAAAGTTTATGTATGCTGACTTGCCGGCGCGTGCGTCCTTGGTTACAATAAAAGGGGGTTGTCTGTAAAGTCGGTTTACGGACGATAATTTTACGTGATAACGTCATAAGAAAACATTGATGAAAAATTGCATATAAACCACATTAACTTTTCACTTCACTTTATAAACAGTTGACAAAACAGTTCACGTGTAGGTTGTGCGCTGCAACTGTCTCTCTTATACTCGGTCGCACCGGCCGATCGAGTGGAAGAGAGATAGATGCGTCACAAGCCGATCGTGCCTCTCTTTCGCTTGTTCCGCGCTCTCGCTTGCACGCTCGGCTCAGGCAGAACCTGAAAATGAGTCATGCTTTTTCGTGCGTGCAGCCAGCGTACATCGATTTATAATATATTATTACGTCAAAAATTCAGACTTTGACTAAAAAATATGACCGCAGACCTAACGTACAAATGCACCGAACTCCTGCAAGGTAGACTCTTTTATGACCCAACCAACTCGTCATCCGAGCCATCCTCTGTCTGCTGTGTTCTCCTACACTTTTAATACATTCGCATTGCATCCCGTACTGTTGCCTCCGGATATAAGAAACAAGATATTTAAATAGAGCTACAAAATAAAACTGTATTGTGAGAGTTACAGAATTGATTGACATGAAAAAAAAAAAAAACATGTTCATACGACACACTCAAGTTGTGTTAAGAGCATTAATTATTGGTCTTAAAATTTACCCATTTTAATACACCAGCAGGCTGCCAACACAAAAAAAAAGGCATATGTTAGCCATTACAATAATACATACAATGTGAGCATAATTAATTATTAATCTTCAAAACAGATCTGTAAATATATTTTAGTTCCTTTGCTCGCTTTACTCTAAGAGACAAATAAGTAAGAGTAATTCATAATGTATTTGCGTTAATTAGAAACAATTTGATTATGATGAAAATATTTTTAATGGAAAACTATTAACAGAGGAAAAATTACAAGAGAATACAATTTTTTTTTGTGATTGTGTACAAGCTATCCTACCAAATATTTTACTTTATATCTGAAGTCAAAGCCTGCTCTGTGGCTTTCAAGAATATTTGTATGTAATTGACCCCTCGTGGTAGGTACCGGCACCAATATGGCCGGACACTCGCCTCAACACTCGGTGAGTCGTCCTTTCCTGGGCGTCGCTCGTCGAGTCGTCACTGGAGGTTGCGCACCGGACATCCAACGCCCACCTTCACTAACGACGCCACGGATGGACTTCGTTGGTGCACTGTTCCAAAAAAGGCCGTGCTTCCCGAAAAATCGTCCAAAGCTGGAAAGTGTTTTAATACCTTTTGGGGGTCCCAAACAAGAGTCCTGTGAGTTTGCGACGGATTCTGACTCCTGCTTAAGTTTTGGGAGTCAAAAAAACCGCGGAATTTTCGCACTTTGTTTAGTTTTTAACTTATAACTTCTAAACGACGCATCCTACAGAAAAATATTTTTGAAGCCTTTTTAAATAACATTAAATTATGCTTCGAATGGTGTTTTGTGAGTCAAAATCTGCCTAGCCATTAAGCCGCAATCGATTTTCAAAGTTGGGCCATTTTTACCAACTTGGCTATAAAGTTGATTCTTTGTTTAGTTTTTCGTTTACAACTCCTAAACGACGCATCCTGAAAAATATTATACTCATAGGTTTTTTTAAGAGCTTTAAATTCTGCGTCGAATGGTTTAAAATCGGCTTAGCTGTTTAGCCGCAATCGATTTCTGAAGTTGGGCCATATTTTACCAACTTGGCTAAAAAGTTGATTATGCCGTTTGAATGGATCATATGAATCATTTGATGATGTTTTATTCAATGACAATCACCCAGGAGTGGATCCAAGAGTGAAGGGTTTCAGAAATACTAGGATTCGTGCCCCCCCCCCCTCCTCAACATCTACTGGATCAGCACCCGGACACGCCAAAATGATATGTGGTTTCAAAATATAAGAGGCATTATAATGAATAATGTTTTATTGAAGGTAACAAAAGATGTATATATGTGTAACGATAACGGTATTAGTTGTGTACATGAAAGATGTATTAGTTGTGTACATGAAAGATCATAATATGAAAGATGTACAAGATACTCATGTTGACGATTTCTTTCGCCGTTTAGGAGAAGACGGTCGCTCTTCGCCGATCACGTAATCTAGCTCCTCATCCTCGGAATCTTGAGAATGAGGTTTCATTTCTTGCTCTCCTTCGATGATATAAATCTCCTCGTCACACTGGGTGGCATCCAGTATAACATCATTGTCTTCAGAGATGCAATTGAGGCATGCGTGCCCTTTGCAGGTTTTGCAGATGGTGGTGCATTTTATCCCTGCCTTTCTACAGGAGCAAGCTGCTTTGCACCCTTTGTTTCATGTGCACGATATGGAGTTGAGTAGTTCTTGTGGGGCCGGTGGATCAGTCGTTGTGTTGGGAGTTAACCCATTGGTGGTTATTTTCCATCACCATCTCTCTGGATCTAGTACATTAATCCTCCATACTTGCACCTGTAAATAAACTCTGAAGGAGTGCTAGCGAGCTGCTGCTTCTGTAGGAGGCAAGGACGCCAAGTCGAAATTCTTTTTTGAAAGCGACCTCTGGAAGAGGTCAAACCTCACTTGATTGAGGGACTTGCTGCTGCCACCCGTGTACAAGGTTTTTATGAAGTGAACGCCTGCCTCTGCAACTTGATCAGGAGTTGCGATCGGGTTAAGAAATACAGAGGCCTGATGAAGGAGGTTTTGGTCTGCCATGATTTTCTTGATCAATTTTATTTTCCCCTGGTGGAAAAATGAGGATGTGGTGTCGCCCCCGTGAAGGCATGGAGAAACAGGGCATGCTTCCTCATGTTTTCAGGCAGCCGGAAATTGCTCGGACTGTAAACGACATTTTCCTGGTTCTGCTTCCCGGGTTTGATGAGGAACACATTGGAGATGGGCTCTTCAAAGACAGCAACATGAAAAGTGAGCATGACCAACAGATTGGTGTCCTCTCCCAATATGAAAACATTGCCTCCCTCTATATACCTCTCCATTGCTGTGCTCACAATCAGAGAATCTGCATCTTCCAAGGCTTGTTTCACGTGAATGCCCTCGTCCATCAGGTTGTTTGTCAGCATCGATATGAGACGTTTCTTTTTGTGATCATTCAACAAGAAACGATCTTTCGGCATTGTGGCCTTGGTATGTTCCTGGAATATAACCGACGAAGATGACATAGTGCGGGCTCTTCGCGCTCTTTCAGCAGACTTATCCCAGATAAGACTGGCGTCCTTTGTGTAGAACACGTGTACTTAAGTTATTGATATATTTTTCCTTTTTGTTCTGTTTATTATTTTGGTGTTGAAATAAATTCTCTGTCATCCTTCATGTTTCTAGTTGTTGCATTAATTTATTTGCCTAGCAATATCCAATACACGTATATTTGAAGGTGAATGATATCATCAATGATAATTTAGTTGGAAAATTTTACATTTAACAATGCGAATGACGTTATAGTTTCTCTGTATCCGTTTGGAATTTTATGTGGTTCTCAGAATAAGTGAAGTATGTATCAATTTATATTATGTATTTATTATTACACTAAAAAAATATTTCTTATCAAATTTATGGAAACTTTTACTTCAGTGTACTAAATATAGGACGCCAGTCCATCAGGGTAATATTACATGGCACAACAATGTTGTTTATTTTTATAAGAAAGCAAGTGTCTGGCATTTTTATATCTATATAAAATAAGAACCAAACTATTTTCCTTCTTTCAGTTCTTTTTTATTTGTGAATTCACCCCGTGTAACTTTTTTGTGGAGTGTCTACAAATGTTCACAGATGGCAGCACTGCCATTTACAGTGTTTCAGAAGTACACACAGAAGTGTGCTGCTCTTTTCTGTAGTGCTGCTTTTAGCTATCAATGGGAGCAAACTTTTACTTTATCTTGTTTTCTGTGATTATTTATTTATTTTAGAAGATTGTTAGAAAGAATCAACGATGGCTGAAGATCCATTCATAACATTTGAAAGGTATGTATTGTCACATTTCAAAATGGTATTACTTCGTTTACTTCAATGAACAAAATGACCGTATGTATCTGTGCAACACATAACTATGTATGTAAATAACTATTTATAAATATATAATTTATGTATAGGTTACAAAAAAATACAAACATATAAAATCATACACAGTTACTAATTATATATAAAAAAATTATTTATATGTGTCTTGCTGAAGAATAAATCTGTATATTGTATGTATAGATATATATATACCGTACACACTTCATAACTATGAATCATCAAATTCGCTTTCTTGTATGCAACTTTTCTAAACATGTTAATTATTTTTGGTAAAACATTGGTTTCATATAAAGTCTTGTTTTTTTTTTTTTGTTTCAGAGGATTCTCACTAAATGAGGCACTGGAAATGCTAGCAGCATCTGATACGGATGAAGAAACTGGAGAAATTGAAATCATTGCTCTTCCGCCTGCAACTGCATGTGATCCAGTAACAGACGAAGATTCCGGTGGAGAGGAAAATCCATTACTGGATAATCTCCCTGGTAGTCAGTTATGTTCGAATGTTGAGGTATCAGGTAAACAAATTTCACACAGTGTTTCCAAAAACCCTTCGAAGCAGAAGAAAAGTTATCACTGGTCAGAAGGCGATATTGTACAAGATGATTCAGAATGGCCATTGTTGCAGATGGCTAAAAACTCTCTTACACCTGAACAATTGTTTTATCTTTTTTTTGATGATGAAGTTGTTTCATTGATGACAACATATACTAACCAGTACGCAGCAAAGAAAAATCAGTCGGGTGACATAACTGAAACTGAAATGAGATGTTTTATTGCTGTTTTATTGCTGAGTGGTTATGTAGATCTTCCACGAAAGAATATGTTCTGGGAATGTAGTCCGGACACTCACAATCCATTGGTATCAAATGCTATTTCAAGAGATAGGTTCAAATTTATTATGGGGAACATACATGTCTGCAACAATGACAATATTGACAAAAGTGATAAATTTGCTAAAGTTCGTCCATTGTTTACAGAACTCAATAAACGTTTCCTTCTTCATACCCCTCATTGTGAAAACCACAGTATTGATGAGACCATGGTGCCATATTTTGGAAAACATGGATGCAAGCAGTTCATAAAAGGAAAGCCCATTCGCTATGGATATAAGTTGTGGACAGGTGCGACTAGCAGTGGCTACATTGTTTGGACAGACCCATACCAAGGTGCTAACACTGTCGCAGTTCCAGAATATAAAGACTTGGGTTTAGGTGCTAGTGTTGTCCTGCAGTATGTCGATGTACTATCAAACATTGGTCCTTTCAAATACCACGTGTTCACTGACAATTTCTTCACTTCCTTGCTATTACTTGCCAAACTTCGTGAAAGGAACATAAAAGGAACGGGCACCATAAGAGAAAATAGAGTAGGGGGCTGTCCTTTGACACGTTCTGAAGCACTCAAGAAAACTGCTCGAGGAACAAGTGAAACAAAAGTAGAGAAAACTAACAATATCGTCTTGACCAAGTGGAACGATAACAGTGTTGTGACTGTTGCTTCAAACAGTGTTCCAGCATCTCCAGTACACCATGTTAGCAGGTATTCTCAAAAGCAAAAAAAGAGGATCCGTATCACCCAACCACACAACATTCATGTTTACAACCAATACATGGGCGGTGTCGACAGAGCCGATCAGAACATTAGCTTGTACAGAACTTCAATTCGTGGCAAAAAGTGGTATTTCAGTTTGATAGCTCATTGCATCGATGTTGCTGAACAAAATGCCTGGCAACTTCATAGACAAAGCTACGGCGAACTGGACCACTTATCATTCCGTAGAAGACTGGCCATTTCAGTTCTCGAACAAAATGCCACTCCACGGAAGTCAAAGGGCAGACCATCAAAGAATGAGCATCAAGATTCAAGATTTGATAGAAAGGACCACTGGATTGTACCACAAGATAAGCAAACTCGCTGAAGAATGTGTCATGCGAAAACAACAACAAGATGTTTCAAATGTGATGTTGGCTTTCATGTGAAATGTTTCAAAGATTTTCACACAGTAAAATAAATAGTTTTGTCAAATTAGTATAAGTAAATAATATTGATAGTAAAATAAATAATTGACATTGATTGGACTGGTGTCCTATATATAGGACATTTTGTGTATTGATTGGACTGGCGTCCTAAATATAGTACTGCAGTTTTTGTGGCTTTGTGTTCGGAAAAAAATTGTTATATAGTATGAACATCATTTTTGTAGTGTATTGATCCCATTTTGAAGGAAAAAATGTTTTAAAAGAGAAAAAATTATCTCAGTCTTATCTGGGTTATACTCTTCTCGGCCACATCCTCTGGGTATCCATCGAAAACTATGGTGATACTGTCCGACTTGTAGTTGGATTTAACGTAATTTACCTACTTGTGAATGATATTGGAAACTGTTCTCCGCTGTTCCACACAACTCTGTGCAGGAGGAAACCACCATCCACTACATAGTCTGCATTCACAGTGAAATCCACTTTGATTAGAGAGAACAGCTTGTACAGTCCAGGTTTTCTACTCTTCCGCATCATGCCGTCATCATCAAGCAGTGGGAGTGGGTATGGGGCCAATTTGAATCCAAAGTACGATTCAAGCTGAAGCTGTGATTTCGTGTGAAATGGAATGCGGCGGAAAATCGTTTCCGGACTGATAGGGGCTGATTCTCCATTGATCTTTGCTGTAGCCTTCACGGCTCGTAGAGGCACCACTAGGTTTTTTCTGCTAAGTTGAAGTTCTTTGAAGTTTTTCCCTTTAATGGTTTTCATACTGGCTGTGCCCTTTTCAAAATCTTTGTGGCAGTTGATGCTGTCATTTGCTACAACTCCTGTGCTGATGGACATGAGGGAACTCATTTTAGGGAATGGGTCATGGCACTGAAACCATTCGCTGAATTTCTGCAAATCGCTGTCGTCCCTCCGTATTCTGGAGTTTTTCGTGTCAACATGCTGATCGGATGTTGAGAAGGAGACCTCACAGTACTCCTCAATTTGATGACAAACATCCACTGCAGTGGGAATGCCAGCGATCCACCGGGCTAGAGTCCCATCGTTGATTCCCCGTCCACGGGATAGCCCTCCACAAGAAGATATTGCTCTCATGAGCACTTGCTTGATGGTCATATCTTACCATATTGCGGACCAATGCTTTTCGCTACGCCTTATTGTGAAGTAACCTTGTACAACGAACTGTAGATATTCAGCATGGGTCAGTTTTTTATTGAGCTCCTCCATATCCTGCAGGTAGAGTTGACTAGCTTTTGCGTATTTGAAGTGTCCGCTGGCATGGAAATATGAAATCATGTTTCTGACGCTCTGCAGGTGTAACATCCAATTTCCAGTTCTTTCAGCCTCGATAAATTGCTTGAGAACTGAAACCATCCTGAAATACTGCACCCACAGCTGTGCTGTGTTTCCTCGTTTCTCTAAGATTTCCAATTATCTTTTGAACTTTTCCATAAGACTGTCAACATTTGGGTTGTTAATGTCAATTATTTCTGATGTAAAATTCTTTTTTTATGTGATACGATAGTGCATCAGTCTCTTCGTCTGTCAGCTTTGTTTCTTGAGATGTAAACATCGTCTGTAAAATTATTTTGGCCCAAGCGAGCTGGGCAAATATATGAGCTCGTACAGCTCGGGAATAGTAGTGGCCTGACATCATCGTTTTTGTGGATGCCATCGCGAAGCAAACACTCCACAAATATTGGAGGCCGCTGCCGTCCATAATGAAGCCAATTGTGCCCATGTAGTACATGAGCTAATGAAAAACCCCAAGCTGCACAGTAACACAACTCAACTCGCTATCTGGGCCGACAGAAGCAAGAATTTTCCTTGCTTTAACCAGAGTGGATGGTCCAAAGTGACAAAACAACAGTGTTGGCGGAGCTCTCTGCATTTCTCAGCACCTGTTGTGAGGGCTGTGTAGATTGTATCGAAATCTGAGGGAGGGGCTCTAATGAACTGGAGGCACAGTATACATGAGGTCTTGTAAGGCTCATTTGATGTTATGGTCTCCATGAAGCTGTTCCACCCTGGAAGGTCGATATCATCATTCCACTTCCCAAACATTCAGAGCAAATCTGCCGACCTTGGTAATACTTCTCTCTCCACATTGTCAGTTATGGTCTTCACAGCCAGGGTGGCTAAACCACCTTCACTTGGTTGGTCATAGTGCTGCAGCGGAATGCTCCCATATTCTTTCAAGAAGGTAGCCTTTGGTATGGTCTTGACCTTTTCAATAGGAGCCCTTGGGATCAGTGATTTATTTGGCGTAAAACATTGGATGCCTCCCATGGCATGAATTATATCTCGACCATCAATAGTGTTCATGTTGATGTCAGCGTTATCAAAAACAACTGAGTGAAAGAGTTATTCACTGTAATATCCAGGGACTGCTGCAGAGTGGATAACTTAAATTTTCTGACTTCTCCATATCAAGAGCTGAATCCCAAGGCTGAAAGTACGTCTACCAAATCTCTTGACCCGTACTTCCTGTAGAGCAGAGTTCCGACCCCAAGCAAGATGGGAGACGTGAATGACCGTGGTCGGGTTGCTGTGATCAGGGAATGAGCAATGGCTTGGACTTTCTTCTCCATTTTCTTCTTCTCTCTTTTCTTCTCCTCATCGGCTCTCTTTTTTCGAGGAGTTGTTATGGTGTCCAGAAGTAACTGGAGAGAATGTGGATTGTCATTGCTTGCATTTTGTAAAACCATGTCAGGAGAGGGATATTTATCCAGGGTATACACCATTGACCTGATGTCCTCACGTATTAATTCGGCGGCTGCTTTCACAACTATCATACGTTCTTCATCTACATCATTACTTCTGGATTGATACCAGCTGTTGGTCAGAATTTTGTGTCCTGTGTTTTGGTAGCATATTGTTGCCTGCCTGAATTGATTGCTTCCACGCATCACAATTACTTCTTCTCCTAATCTTTCTGATAACTTGTCAAGAATATGGTCCTTCCTTGGAATACTGCCTTGGTATGCTTGGAGAATCGCATCCAGTAAAAATTGACAAAAATCTTCATTCTGTTCCATATACTAGACGATGAAGTTAACACACTCAGCCATTTCAACATTCTCGGGCCGCCCCCGAGCTTTTTTAATACCAGAAGGGCCTGCAGCAGCCTGAGAACGTACCAAGAAGAAATTACGTTTGCACGTGCCATGATACCGACCTTCAGCTGCGACTAAATCGGTTTCAGAGTTGAGGTTACGCAGAACACTCTCACCCCATTCATCACCTCTAGCTCTGGCAGCATTTCTTATGGTGTCAATGGTCTCGAAAGTCATAACCTTATGCACGGTTTCTCGAACATCTCGAGCCTTTTTCACTTGTTGGTCCTGGAAAATTTGAGATGCATCTTTTTCACAATAAATACATAACCTCTTGAAGTTGAACTGGTTCACTTGCTTCCTTGTGACACGAGCCTTTTGCGTCTCTCTCAGTCTTCAAGATACTAGATTCCTTTGTGTAGGCACCTGGAAAAGAAGAAAAATAAATCTGGTGTGGAACATCACACTACCTTCCTTACCTTCCAAATGTACTTCAAACTCACGTTTCCCGGGGCAATAAATGAACGAAGTAATATATCATCAGATAGGAACCCATTTAAAATAAATTCGAAAAGCGCAAACTTTGATATTATCATCTGGGATACCTGTTACGCATCTCTGTACAAAAATTTTCCATTTATCTCGAAAACTAAAAATTCAAAAGTTTCAAATTTCATGGCTGTACGTTAATCCGTCCGGATGGTAGAGTGAATACAGACGTACATACATACGTAAGTACGTACGTACATACATACATACAGACCAACTTCCAAAAACCACTTTTTGAACTCAGGGGACATTGAAATGAAAAGTTATGATGAGAACTCCGATTCGAAAAATTAGGTGGAATGCAATATTTTACTTATCCTATGATATAATAATAATATAGGTTGTAAGTAATAATAATAATATAGTAGTAAAATAATATAAAGTAAGTAAGTAATATGGAGAAAAATAATATAATACTAATATAGGTTGTAAGGAAAGTAAAAAAACCATCAAGATTCAACAATACAATGATGAAACATGCTGTGATGGAACTATTAATAATATAATAATGTACACCTAAAATGATGTACTAATGTATGTACCTTTCCTACACTTTTCGTGTACTATTACTGAAGTTTGCTGCGCCAACCACTTGTCATGGCCATCCTTCCTCCTCTTGCAGGCATCAATAAAGGTTTTCAGAGCCCTTTCCTTGATTGTGCCTCTTTCATCGTCCTCTTTGACAGCATCACCACAAATAAAACACTGCATGCTTGCCATTTCTATAAAGTCAGTATAAAAACCACAAACTTATTGCACGACTCGGAGGCGACGTCGTTGTATAACACACGAACTAATAACTTTACATTTAGAATGTCTTCACACAACTGAATCAGGCTGTACAGTGATATGAATAGAAGAAGGGAGGCGCCCCGTTATGTGAGGCGCCCCGTTATGTGAGGCGCCGTGGGGTGTAAAGAGAGACAGACGAAGGGAATAGAGAGAGAGCGAGGAAAAGGGACAGGTAGCTGCTCTTGGATTGTCAAGGCCAAGAGGGGGAACCAGGCCAACCCGGTTTTGCTCATTCGCCACTTCGAAAACTGCACGATTGGAAAAATATATTAGATGAGACATGAGAGTTGGTATAAATGGCCCAACTTTGAAAATCGATTGCGCCTAAATAGCTTAACAGATTTTGACGGAGTGAAAACTATTCGACGTAGAATTTAATTCTCTTAAAAAAAGCTATGAGTAAAATATTTTTCAGGTTGCGTCGTTTAGGAGTGATAAACGAAAAACTAAACAAAGAATCAACTTTTTAGCCAAGTTGGTAAAAATGGCCCAACTTTGAAAATCGATTGCGGCTAAATGGCTATGCCGATTTTGACCGACTAAAAACCATTTGAAGCAGACGCCACGACGGTGTAATGATCATCTAGTTTGTTTCTTCTGGGGCATAAGTCGCGTAATTACCTGTTCTTGTGAACTCCATGGCACATTTACCGTCTATAACAGCATCCTTGATGAACGTTTTACCATCGACTACAGGATACCTGACGACAGCGGCGACGAAGAAGGAGCAGATCCCGTTGGCAACGATGACATCAACATTGGAGGAGACTACAACAGTCACGGTACCACCAGCAGAAGAGAGCTTAATGACTTCAGTGCTGGCTCCTCAGGAAAACATGGCGAACTTCGTTTCGCCCTCGATGGAGAATTCAATGGCTGGTGATTCGACAACAACTAACAAACATTGGTGCCGTTACTGCGATAAGATTTTCTCGAACAACAGCAATGCTCAACGACACGAGAAGAGAGAGTGTTCTAAGAACCGTTATCGAAAAATGTTTGGCTGTGAGAAATGTCGCAAGCAATTTACAATAAATGCTAATTTGCAGCAACACTTGGAGACATGCAAAGGACCTGTTGCGTGGCAGAAAGTAAAGGTTTCTATACAACAGTGAATGATTGATGTGCATAACAGTATGCCTAGAAATGGTACAATTGCAGTAACATCGACATCTGGATCGGGTCTGAGAGGCTCGTCTTCCTCACCGCGGTATCCTTGCAGCTACTGCGATATGACTTTTGCATTGATTTGCTCATGATGTACGGAAACATGAAAGGAGTAAATGTACAAAGAATCCTTCTCGCATGAAGATTCGCTGTGATGAGTAACATGAATGGTTTACTCGAATTGATAATTTGCGTCCACATGCGAAAAACTGTAAAGGTGAATTCCGTGCGCCTACTGCTGAACTACCTGCAGAAATTTCAACTCCTCGCGTACTAGCAAGAAAACAATTGCGCAGCAACCGATTGCAATAGCATTTGGACTTGGAACTAAACCTAAGACTGTGATCGGTTCTCTACAGGTGAATGATAATGGCTTCTACTTGACGCAGTCTGATTTTCATGGAACATTGAAACACTACTATTATCTAAATATGCTTAGTGAGTCGAAAGACATTTGTAATTTTCTTGACGATATCAGACAGAACATAATCAATTAGCTTACTGATGACGTAGCAGCAAATGGACCTTTGAAATATTACTTGTGGTTGGACTGTTTATATGGAAAGCTATATCGGTTCGATGAAAAAGTGAAGAATTGTGCATCCAAGACATCGGCTGCAGTAATTTACAGATCTGACGATGTGAAGCAAACTGTTAAACACTGTATCCAGAAACTCTGACAAGAAGAGGAGGACTATGTCAGCAAAGGTTCTGGTTGGTCTCTGTCTAGTATAAACCGATTGGAGCTAAGAATTAGTCATTTGATGCCTATGCAGGGCATAATGTTTATAAGATTGCTGGCTTTCGCAAGTGATCCTGTAGTAGAATAGAAATAATGTAATAAATATAATGTTTGTAAAAGAACCTGCGGCGTTTAATTCCTCGAACCTGACACTCTCCTGGTATTTAAATTAAATTTATTTTTACCTTGTCCATAGATCGAACCAAGTATCGATTCAATATGTAAAGTAATGTGTTATTTTTTCGGTGAATTTTGGAATTTTTCACGAATTTCTAGCTAAATAATTACACAATTCCAAAATGGTGGCCGTATTGACTTATAGGATGATGGTTGATTTGTAAACTATGCTTCTTTTAGGATTTTGATCATAATTTATTAAAATTATTAAATTTTACATAAAATTAAGATGTTTTGCATTGCCCAAGGATAGAACCTGGAACGGGAATCGTTCGAATCAATCAGTACATTTATTGCCAATTCATTTGATGAATTTAGGATTTTTTCCCGAATCTATATCAAAAAAATTACCGATTTACAAGATGGCATACATGATGTCATAATACCTGATGATATATATATATGCTATTAAATAGTGGTGGGGGTAAATCTGCCAGCAGCCACAGTGAGGGAAGGATTAGTCGCCATTTTTTTGCCCTCACCAGGTTCGAACCGAGGACCCCGAGCTCTATGTCGTAAGTGTATGTTTTAAATTTTTTTTATTAAAATTTTATCAATTATATTTTTTAAATTTTTTATTAAAATCGGATTATAAATAAAGATTTTCAAGATTGCGGCCGTAACGGAAATTGCAACGGGATGTCATAATCCAAGATGATGTAATCCATGATGACCTCAGAAGCTTATCGGCTGTAGACATGGATGCTTAAGCCTCAATATAGACATTTCTAGTCGCTGGGATTTTTAAGGACTAAAAACGGTAAATTTTCCCTTGAAACGGGAATTTTTCCCTCTAATAGAGAAATTATTAATTTATCAAAATAATTTAGATTTTTTGGCGGGATTTGTTTAAAAAAAAGAAGGAAATTTTGGCGAATTTTGAGGAATTTTGGGGAAATTTTGAAAATTTTGCCAAGTTTTGAAGGTCAAAGGTCAAGGTCACGACCATCCAAGATGGCCGCCGAGACGTCAAAATCCAAGCTGGCTGACCGACAATCACAATCCACCGCCTGGAGCCTGTCCCAGTAGCCCCCAAAACATACTACTAATGATTAGGCAATAATCCTTAATTAAAATTAAACCATACTTGGTAACTATGAATCAATGCTAATCGGTATGAATAATTGCGTCATTCGTTTCAAAAAAATGGCGAAATTCTTAAAACGTTAGGTACCTATTACAATATTTTCCTGGACTCATGACGTCAATTGCGTATCTTCCACATATATTACTACATTACTAAATTACTTATAATGTTTCTTTCATCTGGATTGACGCAATGTATTCTCACGTGATGTGGTTCATGCTCAAAAATTGTTTAGACCGTTGAAATTATTTTATGTCAATATGTTTTTGAACTTATTGCGATACTAGCTCACAGGCAACCTAGAGACCCCTTGTTAAGATATAGAGTTATCGATAAGAGCGCTGCGTGCGTGACTTTTGGCCGCTGCACGGAGCTCGTGGTCACATAGTAGCATGAGGTGTGACGACTGTGCTATCGCCGAGGAAAAAACCGCGTATTTTGCTCAAGCGTATCAGCGGCGGCTGTGGCCCGTTGAAGAGCATGCCGCGATGCAAGAAACGACTTGGCGACATTGTGCAGAATGGCCAGTTTCACCCTCGCGGCTCAGCCACTCGAGTCAGCCGGACGAGATTGTTACTCTCGAGCGGGGTAGTTGCATTAGAAGGTGCATCATCGCGGTACAGCGGCATATCGTTGGTACCGAGTGTTACTAGGCCGAAAGTGCGCGCTATCGGAGCGTTCGTCGCGTAAATTCCAGAATATCGCTTTTCCTCATCCAAATATGGTATCGCTAAGGAAAATTATGGATAGGTGCGCTATTTTTTTTAAATTAAATAAATGCGACGCAAATTCAAATGGAATTTACAAAAAAATTCCCCTTTACACCATCACAGCTAATAAATAATATTTTAATATTTATGTATATACCTACCTCAAATACGAAATAACACAATAATTGTAGTTAATTTAATGTTTTATGTTTTCCCCATCGTGCTATTGTATTAGGCATGCCGTTTTACCTAATACCTAACAACAAACAAAATAGATTAACAAATAACGAAACCGCGTCGTAGCATTGTGAAATAGTGTAGCAACCGATCTACCGTCTTCACAAACGTACCTACATGCCACACTGCCTTAATCTCAATGTCCGAGAGGGTACAGTATGATTAACGATGGTCGCACGCAATTATTATGCAACATAGGACATGGAAATTTCGTAACGTTACAGCTTTGTATTGAGCTTCGAATCTTGATACTTGCGTCAAGCTTATAATATCACACTTTAAGTCACGTTCGTGCTCCTTGGACTCACACACATGCAGACTCACGCATTGTACACAAGGAAACTTGCCTATTGTTTCAATTTACGTCATGTCACGTTTCAAGATAACTTAATGTGAAGTAGCAAAGGTCTTGGAGCAGGTACGAGGGATGGCCAAACATCATAGGTTCTTATTGAGAAGCTTACCAGCCTGATAGAGTCGCAACGTTATATTGCGACGAGTTTATAAGTTTTGCGATACGACGTTCATCGAAACTTATTTGCAACAGTTATCTGACCTGTGTGCAACTTCTGGACATTTTTTGCAGTATTTTGTGTCAGGAATGTACTAGGGAACGTGTCACGACACCGTTGGGGAGTCCTTTTCTGCATTGTACTTATGATGAAAATATGATTTGGTGGTGGATGTGGTGTTTGTGGTTGGGAGTCTGTTTCTGCTTGTACTTATGATGCAATATGCTTTGTTGTCTGTCCGTAAAGTGACTGACATCATCAGGGTATGTCATCTTCGCTACACTGCGATAGAACATTTACGGGCGACAGTAAAATTTTGGTTTGAGGTGGTGGTGGCGGTGGTGTGCTCTAGTTGTTTGTGCCATAATGCAATTTTTTACACTGATGCATTTTACACCGATGCGTTTTGCACCGATGCTATTTACACTAATGTGTTTTACATGGATGCATTTTAAACCGATGAGTTTTACAGCGATGTGTTTTACACTGATTAATTTTACCGTTATGCATATTACACTGTAGGATTTTTTACATCGCTGGGCTTTTACATCGCTGGAGTTTTTTTTACATCGGTGGGGTGTTTTACATAGCTGGGCAGTAGTAGTATAGGAAAGTATGTCCTGGGACAGAGTTCAGGGTGTGGTGCAAGTGCCGTGGAGCCGGCCGAATGGTCTGGCGTCACGGCGGCAATATTGGACTCAAAAATTCCTCAAAATTCCTCAAAAATCACTCCAAATTAACTCAAAAATTGTCGTTTTGAAGAAAAATTTCTCGTTTCCTTCATCAAAAATTAAAAAATTTGAATTTCGAAAAAAAAAAAAAATTGGTTGTCTGTAAAGTCGGTTTACCGACGATAGTTTAACGTGACAACGTCATAACAAAACATTGATGAAATGATTGATCCAGAAGAAAAGGAAATATCATATTCGGCCTGAGACTGAGCCGTAATAGGTTTTTGCAACCAAACCATTTAGGCATTAAAAATATTATATTCTTTGAGGAAGAATTTTTTTTTTAATTTTTCTATCCTTTGTATGATAAAATCTACCTCTGCATACTTTTATGAATAAAATTATCACTATTTTGTATGGATAGAATGAAGTGAAATGAAATCTACAGTTTAATTAATAATTTTACTTTTATTTCCATTCATTTATTAAATACATGTATTACTTTTGAAATGTTGAGTGCGCCGTATTTATTTATACAAGTACAAAAACTTCGCAGTTGCCTAGATTCGAACCGTTAACATTTGGATTGGAAGTCATCCACGCTAGCCACACGACCACGAGTCCAGTTTGAAAATAATCGATTCAGATGTTCTAAATTAATATTATTCAACGCACGATATTTGTTTGAATTTCTTTTATCTAGCATATTCTCTGTTGGACTCGAAATATTTACACGCTCGTGGGCTCATAACTATAATACGGTGTGTGATTTAGTTGATCAAATAATAACTCATGACAAATAATTACCAATGTCGAACTAAAGTGTGAAAAGTATCATACAAGCAATAAATATTTAGTTACATAGCTAAAACAATACTCATACAACACTGTTTAAATATACTGATTTACACTAGATATTAAGATAATACGTAATTGTAAGAACGCAATTTCCTTGCGAATATACTCCCGTGGCGCGGTGCACGAGAATAACCTCGAACCAGTACGCCGCCACGTGCCGGCAGAGTTCTCTGTACCGTCCGCAACATACCAGAGATGCCATGCGTGCGTATACACATCCGTAGTGGGACATCCGTAGTGGGACAATTTTTCGTGCGTGCAGCCAGTGTTCGTCGATTTATTAGACATAAAGACAAAAACAAAAGTCATTTTGCCTTAGAAAGAACACCTTGTCCTAATAGAGGCTTAAGCATCCATGTCTACAGCCTCCGATAAGCCTCTGACGTCATCATGCATTATTTCATCATGGCATATTTTGTCATCGTTGCAATTTCCATTATGGCCGCCAACTTGAAAATCTTTATTTATTATCCGATTTTATTAAAAAAAATTCAAATTTATAATAAAAATTAATTAATAAAATTTAAAAAAAAACATACTTTTTCGACATGGAGATCGGAGTACTCGGTTCGAATACGGTGAGGGCAAAAAAAAAAAAAAAGAATGGTGACCAATTCTTTCCTCATGATGGCTGCAGGCAGACTGACCCCCACCACTATTTTCATAGCATAGGCCTATATTTTGTTACCTAGTATGACATTACGTCCGCCATCTTGAAAATCCGTTATTTTAAAGCTAGAAAATCAGGAAAAATTGTATATTGATTACATTTTAATAAAAATCTTTAAAACGCCATTGTACTTTTCGTTAGAGCCACCATCTTGGAAATCCAAAATTTTTATTCTAGAAATTTGGAAAAAATTTCTAAAATTAATATAAAATTTTATTAATCATATTTTAATAAAATACTTTTTAAAAACATACGCCTTTATGTCCTTGGTTCTAACCCAGTAAGAGCACAAATAAAAAAATTGTCGATAGATCCTTCTTCCATGAAAACCACCTGCCGACTGATCCACCAATACCAAGCCTATAAATATATCCTCAGCTGCTATGATGTCATGTCCGCCATCTTGTCTTCGTCTGCTGGAGGCTACCATCTTGCTTTCGGCTCCTAGAGTGCGCTGACGCCATGTTAGTGTAATGTTTACCCGCTAGAGTGCAGTTATCATTCATTATTACTGTGGCACCCATCATTTTGAAATTTGGACGCCATCTTGGAATTGTGTATTTATTTAGTTAAAAATTCGGGAAAACTTTCCAAATTCATTAAAAAAAAAATCAAAATTCTGCCAGGAGCTATCATTGAGGAAAGATTGGCTGCCATTTTTTTAATTTCACATTCATCGGGATTGGCCCGGGGACTCCATGATGTATGTGAGTTTTAAAAAATCTGTTATTTAATTTGTTTATTTAAATTTTTTTATAAATTTTTGAATTTTTTCATTTAAATCGGATAGTAAATAAAGATTTTAAAGATGACGGTCATAACGAAACTTACAAAGGTGACAGTATAATTGAAAATGGCGGAAAGTTTTAGAAAATATAATGGTGGCATCCAAAATGGCGGGAAGTTAGATAAAACTAAATGGCGGGTCCAAGATGGCCGCCGGGGTAAAGGTCAAGGTCAAAGGTCCGGGTCAAGGTCGACCAAGCTGGCCGCCATGACGTCACAATTTAATATGGCCGCCATGACGTCAGATAGGTTGGTTATCTCCACCTCCACAGCCTGAAGCCTGTCCCAGTATGGCTATTTACCTACTACTGTAAATTACATCCGCATCACTACGGTTCTCAGGCACGGAACCACCAGGCGGTGGCAGTACTTTCAGGTTAGCTTACTTCCATTTACAGTGTAAATGATAGAAGATTCTTGATGTATAAAACAGTAAATAAGTTAAATCATGCGCGAAAAGAAAGCCATTTTACTGAACCTTTCCGATGTTTTAAATTTAGGAAAATCTCTCATTGGATCCGCTGAGTCTTTGTGCAAAGAGGTTGGAGTAACAAGCACAAAAACTTGACACATCTTTTCCCGCGAGCTATTTCCAGCAAGAATCAAAAATAAAATAATTTTATATTTTAATTTAAAAAAATTCTTATCTCACTTAGCAAATATTATGAGTGAACTTTCATTATATTGATTCCAATGCAGTTTTTTTGGTATAAAATAAATACCATTTTCTTAACTAAATATTAAGTAGTTCAAACACTAGACCATTTATATTTCACTAGCGAAGACAGTATTTATTCAGGGTATTCACAATTCAGCGTCTAGTGTTCCGGAAATCCTGCCGATAAAAAATAGAGATCTTAAAATTTGTCGCCCTCACAGAACTTCCTCACTTCACGGTTTTAACTGATGAAGCTAACTTTACGACGTGATTTACGTAAATTCCTTTTGGATCGAGGTTAATCTGTGTAAGGGAAAGAAAATATCCAGTTTATTATTCCGATGTAAAGAAGGATTAATCAGAGTTGCACTTAAGAGATTTTCTTTAACATATGTAACTAAACGGTGTACAAAATTTTGGCTATGTTATAAAGAACTTACACACAATGATAAAGATAAATTTTGCGCTGTAGACATTGGCTTAGTTTTAAATGCATTTTTTAAATTCTTAAATTATTTTAAAGCTCAGGTGTAATACATTTAGGGGCTCCGGGCTGAGTACAGACCTAAGTGCATTTTAGGCTGAAGCCTATACGCCTATTCGAGATGTGGATTAGCCTTTCAGGGAGAGGGTAGCATGAATCATGTGATTTGTCCAGGGATTGGCTGGCATTACATTGTAAATATTTTATTGTAAAAACGGAACAGAAATATTCATTTAAAACCACAGTTGTTTGTAAATTTCTACGTTCACATGAAAACAACACTATCACAATAAAATTGATTATGTAGTAATACTGTGTTCGGATTCATACCCGGGAATTTATGTTTGTGTTGTCCAAGTACCTCGAAAAGTTTGAGTTATTTGTAAACAGTGCCATGAATATATTTTCACTACGAAATGCACACATTAATAAACATAATACAATAAAGTACAATTGTTAATATGCGAACATATTTTCCATACTTAAAAAATATGCTTGAACGAATTATCAATTAAAATTTAAAAAGATGAATCAATGATCGTAAGAAGTACTCAGTAATATCTTGTGCTCTACAAAGTATTAATATCTTTCATGTAGAAAGAAAAACTGTTTCTTGGTAACTGGTTACCAAAATAAATTTTTGTAAAAGTGCAGAAATATTTTTTGACGTGACAACGTCGAATAAATCGATGAACGCCGGCTGCACGAACGAAAATTATGGTTGTCTGTAAAGTCGGTTTACGGACGATAGTTTAACGTGACAACGTCATAACAAAACATTGATGAAATGATTGATCCAGAAGAAAATGAAATATCCAATTCGTCCTGAGACTGAGCTGTAATAGATTTTGGCAACCAAACCATTTAAGCATTGAAAATATTATATTCTTTGAGGAAGAATTTTTTTTTTAAATTTTTTATCTTTTTATGATAAAATCTACCTCTGTATACTTTTATGAATAAAATTGAATCATATTTAATCTCGTTTTAACACTGTTTTGTATGGATACAAAGAAGGAGTAAATTAAAACTACAATTCAATTGATAAATTTAGTTTTATTTGCACTCATTAATTCAAATATGTTTATTACATTCGTAGTGTCACGCGTACCGTATTTATTCTTACAAGTACAAAATAAAGGAGGTATTGCGGCGGTGGGGATTCGATCCGTCAACCTTTGAATTGTTTTTTTTTTTTTTTTTAGTTTTTAAATTCATTTATTTCAGCAATTAAATACACAGTTACAAATAAAACAACAGAAAATAAAATTGCACGCTCCAGTTGACTCAGCTCTTTCGTGCTTAAAATAAATACACGATAAAAGAAAAACAACACAAAAGTACAATTAATATCATAAATTCCAGGAAAAAGGATAAAAAAAACAGATCACAGCAAGTAAATAGTGAACAGTAATGCATTAAAAAACGACCCGAAGTAATAAAAGAAAGATGTAGGGTCGGAAAAACAAAATTAAAAGGCAGTTCGCCAACTTGCTTTCAGATGGGAGAATTAAAGAATTGACTCTGGGGGCCAAAAAAGCGGCTTACAGAGGGAAGAAACTAAATATTACAAAAAAGAAAAAATCAAACATTATGAAAGCGAAGGACCAATAGGCCCACAACAACAGGTAAGTAATACCTGCAAGGAAAGTGAAAATGTAAGAATAAGGTAAATACAAGTAGTTAAAAATTAGCCTTTAAATACTTACATGCTAGAGAGTACAGAAGAATAACAAACACAAGGTAAAAGAAAACACAGTGAGGGAGGCACCCAATTGGGGCCACTATTGGGAGGAACAATAAACAAGGCGTTTAATTCAAAAGACGAACATAGCACTTAACAGATACAAGGCATAAACAAAGAAACACTAAATAACACCATAAAAGTACATAAGAACCATGCATGGGTATAATACACTACACAACCATGCACGGCATGACACATGACACAAACATGCACGGGCAAGGCACACCACACAATCGTGAACCAGCATGAAACACAGCACAAGATGAACTACTTCACTTCGAGAGCGAAGTCTTTGATGCGACGATGCACATGCAGCGCCAGCACTTTGTAACTGCCGATGCCGGAGATGACGGGGTTGTGATGGCGGGCGGCCCAAAGGAATAAACTTGAAGCGATGCGGGTGATCAGCTCCGATGGAGACGGGACACCAGCAAGACGATACAGCAGCATAATGGCGGTTTTCAGCGACATGCCCAGAACAGTGCTAAGCCCACGGTTATAGCCCGACATAATGGGCCGGCGACAGGAGGCAGGGGCATAGTCCCAGAGCGCAGCCCCATACAACAGGATGGGGAGTACAAGAGCCTGCCACAGCTGAACATGCAGGGCCTCCGCCAGAGGACAAGCCGGGATCAGAACAGGATGGACAGAATGCAGCGCAGACAGAGCCTTGGCAGACATGGCTCGAATGTGGGAGTGCCAAGTCAATGTGGAGTCGATAAGGACATCCAAGTACCACACAACCGATGCCCAGAAGAGGGGGTGGCCCAACATGACCGGCGGTGCGGGAGGTCGCTTCCGGCGCCTGGTGAGAAACATGATTGCGGTCTTGTCAGGATTCGGGCGAACACCCCAGCGCTGAAAGTAACTGCTGACAGACCTAAGGGATCACTGAACACGCGCTTGCAGCACGAGAGCAGTTTCACCGCTGAGAAGAATGGCCGTATTATCCGCATACTGTAAGGTACGAGCAATGGGCAGCAAAGGTAAGTCAGCCACATAAATGGCGAACAGGAGGGGGATCAACAGCGAACCCTGAGGTACCCCCGCCTCCACCGGCAAAGGCGGAGCAAGGACGCCAGAGACGCGCACCTGGAAAACTCTATGGGAGAGAAAACTATGGAGATTGGAAATGAAAGGCTCGGGGAACTGAAAATGGGGGAGCTTGCAGAGCAGAACATCATGAGGAATGGAATCGAAGGTGCGGAACAAATCCAACAAAACCAAAGCAGAATGACGACGTGCACAAAACCTGGGGGTGACAGAGTCAACAACAAAAGCAACAGGATGAAGGGCAGAATGATGCCGGCGGAAGCCAAATTGCGTGTTTGGCAATACAATTAGCTGGTCGGTGTACAACATCAGCCAGGACAGCAAGACGCGCTCAGCAACCTTCGAAAAAACCGACAGCAAAGATATCGGCCTGTAAGACATCAACTGCGTAGGAGAAGCATCGTGCTTGAGCACAGGAACAACAACTAAAAAATTCCACAATTCAGGAAAGGACATTACCAGAAAGATACAGTTCACAAGCTGCGTAAGGTAAACAACCCCCTTGCGGGAGAGAGACCTAAGCAACTGAGCAGGCAACAGGTCAGCACCGACAGCTTTGCCGCAATTCAGGTGCCCCAGAACTCTGGACACATCCCGCGGAGTGGCAAGCATCCCATTGGGAAGCGGCGCAGTCGCTGGCTGGAAGCGAAGTGAGCGCAAATTGGCTTCAGGTGCCCCAGGCGGCACTTCCACCGGACGAAACGTAGCGCAAAACAATTCAACCTGATTGCTGCTAATCACTGGTAAGTGGTCCGAATCGACCCCCACGTATGACCAAATGTGGGAAACAGCAAAGCCAGGAGTAGTCACCACCAGGTCCAAAACTGATGCATGCAAGTGTGCACGCACAGGAACATATGTAGGAGTGCCGGGCGCAAAGATGCGAAAATCACGGGCAGCAGCAAACCGAGAGAGCCCCTGGCCTCATTAGTCCGTGATGGCCCCAAGCTGCATGTTTGCAATTAAAATCCCCTGCCATGATGAGGAGAGAATCAAGCCGGGACAGCAAGTCGAGATCGCCAGAAGGAAACACACTGTTGGCCGGCAAGTCAAGAGACAACAGCGTGAAAGGGCGGGGAAAACCAGTGACCCGAACCGCCAGAGCCTAAAGGGCCAGACCTGGCGGGAGATTGCGACGATAATGGCGCACACCATCCCGAACCAGAAGAGCCACTCCACATCACGGAGCATCGACGCGGTCAGAACGATGCACGACATAACCAGGAACGTGAAGACGGTAATGAGCCTTCAGCCAAATCTCCGACAGGCATACCAGCAGCGGGCGAAACCTGTCCAGCAACACCAGGAACTCGGGCAGGCGAGAAGCCAGGGAGCAGCAATTCCAAAGAAGAAGAGAGTTACTCATCAGTCGCTGAAGAAGCAGCAAAAAATGCCATAGAGAAAGCATCCAGCGCCTTAAGGACAGCACCCAGACCCGAAAGGAGAGACTTGTCAACCAGCTTGCCAGCACTGCGAAGACCGCCAAAGGCCTGCCGAAGACGCGACAGCCAAGAACAGAAGTCGAGACGGCGAAGCATGCCAACAAAGTCCCCAAGGGAATCCAAAGTTGGACCGAAATCGGAAGGAGCAGCATCATGGGAGGACAATGGATGCGAGCCAGCCGAACGACCAGAAACCGCAGAGGAGAAAGACCGACCGGGCTGATGCAAAGCTGAATCAACCACCGGGCTCAGCTGGGCAGCACGCTGGGCCTGCAAATTATCTGCCTGCTCTTTTCACCGCAGCTCCTTGGCATGGATCAACTTCTCTCTCTTTGGGTAGCCCGAATAGTTGGATGTATAGTCCCCCTTGCAGAAGCAGCAGGTGGGCTTCTCGGAGGGAGGGCGAGGACAATCAACTGACGTGTGCCCCTCACCACAGCACACACAGACCAGATCTTCAAAACAATTGTGGGAGGTGTGCCCAATGCCTTGGCAATGAAAGCATTCGACGGACCGATGGTTGCCCCTGTACAACTCGACTTGTCAACCCACATGACCAAGCCGATTCAGCTTAAGTACCTGGTGGAGCTGGTCGACACCATCGAGGATGGCCAAAAACAGCGGGTACGGCTCGGGGGAGTGCCCGCCAGACCCCATGTGCAGCACCCGGTAGTGGCAGATGCCAGCCACCGTGAGACTCTCTGAAATATCCTCCACCGGGTTGTCAATGTGGAGATTGTGCAGAACCACCTGTGCATTACGGTCTTCAGGGCATGTCCAAGAGTGGTGGCGCACCCCTTTCGCACGCAGCAGCTCCAACATCTTCAGATGGTTCCCACGATTGGCAATCTGGTACGTAGAGGAGGTAGAGTAGTGCCTCGCCATGAACTCAGAGGAAAACTCCTTGCGAAGGGCAGACAGATCACAAATAGCTGACGGCATCACTCCCCCACGACAAACAACGAGAGGGGGCTTCTTCGGTCCGGATAGTAGTGATTCAGCGGCAGAATCTGCGGCAGACGTGGGCACCGACGACCGAGCAGCAGAGGACGGCTGACGGCGCGAGGTGCCGGCCAGGCCAGCCTCAGGGGCCGGAAGGCTATTATCTGGCCGAGATGGGCGAGCAACAGGCCGGGGGAGGGCTGGAAACGGGTCCCACGCACCACGCCAAAAGCGTTACTGCTTCGGCGGCGGCATAGAATAATCGCCGCTCCGCGAGGAAGGAGGCCGCGCAGGAGGCGGACCATCAGTCCAATCGTCGTGATCTTCAGCCCAATCACCAAAGGCGTCCATGCCAAAAGTATGCTACCCCAGACAACCCGCAGGAACATCCAATGGTCCAGCCTGGGCCCTCGCAGCAGCAGAAGAACCACAAGTACCAGCAGCACCGAAACAAAAGGGGGGCAGGTGGCATGGGACAGCACCAGGCCCAGAAGCGGCAGACACAGAAACCGGGCAGGAAGAAGGTGGCCCAAACACAAAACCACCAGAGCCCGACAGAGGAGCAGAGGCCCTGAGAGGCAGACCAGTCCACAGCCCACCAGGAGCAGAAGCCACCACAGGAGAGGGGGTGGCCTGGGGTGAATAAACAGCAGGAAACAGGTCATCAGTGGTGTCCCACGGACTAGACAGCCCAGCAGCAGGCCCAGGCAGAAGGGGGCGCCCACCTGACGCAACTGCAGCTGGGGGCGTGACACCGAGTGGCATTACGGTAAGACCAGGAGATGGCAGACCATGTCCCGGGGAAGAGGGAGGTGCTATCGCCACATAAAACGCAGAAGACGAATGCTGCGAGAGTTGGTCCGCAGGAACAGCCGAATCAGCCGCGCCGGCAGCCAACAGCTGCTGAACAACCGCAGAGAAGAGAGGACTGGAGGAGGAAACAGTCGTCTCCATCGTGGAAGTCAAGGTGGCCTGCTGATTGCTGGTGGACGGGACGCCGCTCCAATCGACATGAGTGCCATAAGCGACATCACGCTCTGGGCTGCAGGGAGCCGACGAACCAGAATTCCGCGGCGTGCTAGCTGCCCGCTGGGATGCAGAGTACGACCGAACACTATGCCTACGAGAGAGACGATCAGGATTAGGAGGTAAGTGCCCCTCACCAGCCCGATGCATCGTCACAGGGGGGGGGTAGGGGGCGTAAGATCACCAGAACGTTCCAAAGAATGATCAGAATCATCCATAAGAAATCACAAAGCAAGTGGAAGAAGACAGCAAAATTGGAGAAGTAAAAAGCAAAATGTGAATCAAAGAAATAAAACACCCAACAAAATTAACACAATAATCGTTCAGAAAAAAGGAAACCACAACCCACAACCCAAAAGACACACAGCAAAATGCAAAAAACAGAAACAGGAACACATATAAATACATAAGCAGCCAGCAAAATAATAATTAACACAAGAAGGAAGCCCCCCCAAGTAAAGGGAGCAGAGCATACCATACAATCGATCTTAAAAGAGGAAGCCTGTAGGCATGTGCCATCCACCTGATCTTAGCACCATGGTTGAACATAGAAGGAAGACAATGATTAGAAAATAACGAACATCTGCAAATGAAGATATTAGCCGAAATAGTGAACAAAAACTTACACAAACAACACCACACCTGCATAAAAAGACGAGGAATCCAGTGGCACCAGCATAAATAGCGAAAAATTTCACACAACACGTAAATCACAATAATTCTCAAGAACTGGTTCAGGGCAGCGATGCTGACCGCACTACTACGAGGCCATATAGAAATTATAGTTTCAGATGTTGTATATATATTTATAAAAATTGTGTTTTGTGTTGTGGAAGTTTAAAAATGTATGTAGACAGCCATGTTTATTTCTTACAATGGTAGGCGGGTAATTTAAAATATATTGTCGGCTGCTAGTCAGCCGCCATGTTTATACTAACTTCAAGATCGTCAAGAATATTTTACGCTTTTACGCAATTACACATTAAACGACGAAGTTTGTTCGTCGTGAAATTAAATGTAGAATTTAATACAAATGCCCTTGCATTTAATAAAAAAGTATTAGTAAGTTCTAGAAAGAATTTCGTCATTAATCTCCAACCCAGACGCTCGTGGTGCGCTGGGGCCGAGATTAAAATTCATCGAAAATATTTTACGTTTTTATTTCTTCCAGTGCTCAAAATGATATGCAATTGTGGCCCCGGGCACGAAATTTTATTTATAAATCATTAATAATAACGCAACTCGCGATAAAAAAAGGAAAATCTGTATTGACAAGTGCCTGGGTTCCATGGAAGACAATGAGGTTGATGGACACATCGTAGTGGGACAGTTTGCCTAACGGGACACTTTTTCGTGAGTGCAGCCGGCGTTTATCGATTTATTAGACGTTTTCACATCAAAAAGTTTCCCGTTACGCACATTGTTCCGTTTCGCTGTGTCCCATTACGCTCATTTTGTATTGCTCTTTGCTTACCTGAACCTCATAGCATTGCGACAGAGTCCGTGGCGTAATTTTGTTTTCATGCATTTCAATGTAACATTTTCATTGCTCTTTGCTAACCCGTTCTTCCTAGCATTGCTGCAGAGTCCATGGCGCAAATATTATATATTTGACTGCATCTTGGTGTTGGTTTAGCCATTTTAGTTCACATCATCCTTGAAACACTCCCATTCGTTTCCTACTTTCCCTATCATCGTCCTATCCTTAACAGAATAACAAAGATTGGAAGAAGTTAAATAGCAAACATGTATAAAAGTTATAGTTAAAAAAAATTGGTTGTCTGTAAAGTCGGTTTACGGACGATAGTTTAACGTGACAACGTCATAACAAAACATTGATGAAATGAATGCATACTTTTATGAATAAAATTGAATCATTTTTATTGAATTATTTCTATTTTGTATGGATACAAATGAGTGAAATGAAATCTACAATTGAATGATAAATTTACTTTTATTTACAATCTTTAATTCAAATATGTTTATTACTTTAACGAACAGATTACTTTTATTATAACTTTTATACATGTTTACTATTTAACTTCCAGATCGTCGAGAATGTTTTACGCTTTTTCGCAATTACACATTTAACGACGAAGTTTGTTTGTCGTGAAATTAAACGTAAAATTTTATGAAAATGCCCTTGCATTTAATAAAAAAGTATTAGTAAGTTTAAGAAATAATTTTGGCTTTAATCTCCAACCCAGACGCTCGTGGTGTGCTGGGGCCGAGATTAAAATTTGTCGAGAATATTTTACGTTTTTATTTCTTCCAGTGCTCAAAATGATATGCAATTGTGGCCCCGGGCAGGAAATTTTATTTATAATTCATTAATAATAACGTCTCTCGCGATAAACAAAGGAAAATATGTTTTAACGAATGCCTGGTTGCCGTGGAGGTAGAAAGATAGCGCGATCCGTTCGGTTCGCGTCAGTCACCGTAGATGACAGCACCATAGGGGAAAAATATTATTTCGTTTTTATAATACGATTTTATAACAAATACGCATCCCAAATACACCAAACTTATTAATAATGTGTTACAATTTTTTTTAAAACAATTTGCAAAAATCCCGGGTGTAATTTGAATTATTATGTGTAACTGTAAAACACCATTGTTCGTTAAAAATGTATTTGAAAATGCAACATATCTTTGAAATAACCATACCGATAGTGCTGAAAATCGGTGGACTATCGTTAAATTACATAATATTAATAATTCAAAAGACGAAAATATGATTGAAAAGTCAAATCGAGTGGAAGAGAGATATATGCAGCGCAAGCGTACAATGAGCGTAATGGGATACATCGCAGTGGGACAATTATGTTAGGGGACACTTTTCCGTGCGTGCTGCCGGCGTTCATCTATTTATTAGACGTTGTCACGTCAATAATCTCTTCGTTAATGTAATAAACATAATGAGTGGAAATAAAAGTAAATGTTTCAATTAAATTGTAGATTTCATTTCACTCAGGGGCGTAGCCAGGGGGGGTTTTAGGGGTTCAACCCCTTTCCCCCCCCCCTTTAGCACCAAATCTTTAATTAATTTCTTATTCATCACTCAAACAAATTTCATATTAAAATTAATAAAAAATTTATCCATTACAATATTTAAATTTAAGAACCGAAAACTGCTAAAATAGCACAATTTTACACCTTAAAATCCAAATTTTCCCGGGGGAGGATCCCCGGACCCCCCGCTTAAATAGGGGGGGGGGGGGGCCATGCTTCTTAACCCCCCCCCCCCCAATACACAAATCCTGCCTACGCCACTGATTTCACTCCTTTTTTGTATCCATACAAAATAGTGATAAATTAATAAATTGATACAATTTTGTTCATAAAAGAATGCAATTATTCTATCAATGTTTTGTTATGACGTTGTTACGTTAAACTATCGTCCGTAAATCGAATTTACAGACAACCAATTTTATTTGGCCAGTTTCAATTGCCCCTACATCAATTCCTCTGTTTTAAATATAGGCTATAACTGTTTAAGTTCAGCCCAGCCCACGTTAAATCTCCATGGACACAGTGAAAACCATTGGCGAGCCAGGGGAGGTGGGGGCTAGGGGTTCTAAACCCCCCCCCCCCCATTAGCAGCCCATTTTTTTTTCTTATCTGAAAGCAGGTTAGCTAAAAGCGTGGGTTTCTTACTGCTTTCACCGGCTACTGCACTGGAGGGGAAGAGTATGCGAGCCCTACTGATTCTCCTTCCATTCCCCTACCCCTGTTGCGAGCAGAAACTATAAGGTTGTGACGCCATGACGGGTCCCAAGTTTTTAAATATCATACACCTATTGTATTTTAACTAGTGCTGTAATTATAAGCAGGTGGTGACTGGGTAACTCTTCAAGCTTAAGCTATTTGTTTCCCGGAATAGGCCAATTCTGCCGAAAACCCAACCATTTTTATTCTTTTTTTTTTGTATTGTCAAACTTCGAGCATGATTTATGATTTTGAGTGGACGTGGACAAGGCACTTGGATTGATTAAAATATCTTTAATTAATTTCTTACTTCATCACGCAAACAATTTTTTTATTAAAAAATAATTAAATTTTTTACCATTACAATATTTAAAGTTAAGTACCCAAAACTGCTCAAATAACACTATTTTACACCTTAAAATACAATTTTTTCTGGGGGAGGACCCCCGGACCACCCGCTTTAATAGGGGGGGGGACCATTATTTTTAAACACCCCCCCTTCCCCCATACACAGATCCTGGCTACGCTACTGGTGAAAACCATGGACTCAGTTGTACAGGGCTCAGTAGGACATTCATTTATTAAAGAAGCATAAACACAAAATCAAGAGGAAGGACTGGCAGAAGAGTGAGACGAGTGGGGATCATGAGGTTCTAATAACATCTTTATTCACTCCCCGCCCGATTGAGCCCGGGGTTTTCACTCTCCACATGCAAGTTTAACGTAGGCGTACAACTTTTTCAAATACTGAAAACTGGCCAAAACACTTTAAAAATAAAAAATTCTAAAACTTTTAAGAACTGGGTTTCGTGAGTGCTGTTAATTTCCATGTTAGAATTTGACAATAAATCTCGAATACAACGAAATAAAAAGGAGAATGTTATTTTGGTGGTACACTAAGCTACTTGATTTGGTTTTAGTTAAATAAATCGTAGTAGGTATTGGAGGTACGTAATAAAGTGTTTTACTTTATAAAAATAATTTTATTTTTTTTGTTCAGATATTTTCTTACTGTGGACCTTTAAAATCACATAATTTGAGAACTTTCTATTTCAACAGGCATGCTTTGTGCTCATATACAAGTCATGTGAACATACCCTCAGTTCTGTTTCCAAACGCTACAGCAAGTTTGTGTTCAGCCTTGCAGTGCCATGCTACATAGACGAATACAAATGTTGGCCATGATTCAGATAGGGGCTTTACTTTTGGCAAGCCATAAACATAGATATGTGGCCGATCTTGAATGAAACACAAAGCAGCGTGTCTTAGGTGTGGAGAAAGAACAGAGAGACGGTAATGTAAACTATAGGACAAGTTCTGGACATCTTTATACAACAACTATGGCCATGCGGTCATTTTTATGCTATTTATTTTTGGCTGTTAAATTCACACAATTTATTCCCCCGTTATTTCTTAAATTTAGTATTTTTTATATATTTGTTTACGCGAGTGACGTCATGCGCGACAGTGCTGCTTGTGGTCGGCCGGCGCGGACTCAGTAAGACATGACACGAGAGAGAGAGAGAGAGAGAGAGAGAGAGAAACTGCGGCGGCGCATAGATTACGCATGGTGTGGACCGGTGGGTCCCGAGGATTGCAACTGCGTCGGCGATGCACTGTAATGCCCCGCGGAACCCCAGCTAAGTAAAAAGAAAAAAATGAAGATAACATCCGAAAAAAGTTTGCAGTAGTGTATAAATTGGGCTCCTGGTCGTAAGTTAGGGGTGCTATGCTTGGTGATGACCACCATGTTGAATTGTGACTTCACGGTGGCTATCTTGGATGACCTTGACCATTAAACCTGGCCGTGACACCAGCGGCCATATTAGATCCACAATTTTGTTTTCTGGAACTTTCTGCCATCTTGGACTATGATGACATCGATGCAATTTCCGTTACGTCTGCCATGTTGAAAATCCTCATTGTTATGCTATAAAATCGAGAAAAATCACAAAAAATTCAAAAACTGATTCTGGCTTGGACTAGAACTCTATCTTTGCTCAACAATGAGAAGTTGACAAGCGAGCAGAATCAGTTTTTGAATTTTTGTATTTTTTTTCCTGTAATTTTATGATATCAAAGAAAACTTGTGGCCGTTTTCTCCGTGTGCTTCCGATTATTCTTGTCAATATTATGGTGGTTTTCTCCGTGTGCTCCTGATTATTCTTGTCAATATTATGGTGGTTTTCTCCGTGTGCTCCTTATTATTCTTGTCAATATTTTGAGGTTTTTCTCCGTGTGCTCCTGATTATACTTGACAATATTTTGATGGTTTTCTGCAAGTGCTTCTGGTTACAGATGAGCAATTGATCTCTGCATGAAGGATTTTTTTACTTAATGAGTCATGTTAATTTATTCAAGTTTACATTTAATTAGTGAATTTCTGCTACTTAATCAACACTTGTAATATTTTTATCAGGTGGAAATTAAAAAAAAAATATCATTACTCAGTCAAATAATAATAATAATCTCTGAGAAATCTAAGAAGCACTAACAGGAAGGACGAACTTCCTTCTCCTTGGAGTCTAGCGAAGCCATCCTTCTTTTACGATCGTTAGTGAACATCCCGCATCCCACATAAAATAACAAAATATTATTTACCTGCAAGCAACATGTGGCGACATCTGTTGTTGAAAAGCAGAACTACATGCATCAAGTAACTTTGCATGAGATATATTAATTCTCGCTGATGAAATATGAAAAAAATTATATTTAAGAAATGGATATAATTTAAAACACTCAATTGATATCTGGCATTAGTCTCAGTAACAAATATGAATTCCGATTTGGGATTTGACGCTGTATCGAAAGAACATAGGTGTAGGTATTGCAGAAAAGAGTTTATCTTGAGATAGAACAAAAGACAACACGAGAAGAATGACTGTGTGTTTAAAATCCACTACGCAATATGATAAGTTGTGTTCGATGTAGCAAGTCGTCTACGCGGAGAGAGAGCTTAAAAAAGACATGGCAGAACTTGTAACGCCAAGCCTGCGTACAAGCTAAAGGACAACGATGAATCTACTAGACTAAGGAAGAGTGATCTGCATTACGACAATAATTTTCCTGGCTCTTTCGATCTCGACAAAGAACTTAAATTGAAGGAGGTTGTTGATTTATGGAAGAATGAAGACAATGGAAGATCATTAACGTGAAAAGTGAGAATATATTCCAGCCGAATTCAAGTAGATCTTTCCTACTTTGTAAAAATGATGCACTCCTAAAAAGGAAGCATGAACACGATGAAGACACTTCGACATCATCAACATCTAATTCTTACGGTATCTGGGTGAAGACGATGCCTTCTACGGTGATTGTTACAGTGACACTGAGGCTGTTGACAAAGACATAGTTTGTGATGAAGCACCTAAAGCTGACAAGATAGAAAAATCTTGTTAAAGACATGTAGTTTCGTAGCCACGCGGTATTTTAGCCATTCAGTCTCGTAGTCATGTATAACTCGTAACCAGCTAGATCCTTTAAGACTCGTAGCCTTGTGGCCTCTTAGTCTCTTAGACTCGTAGAATTCTAGTCAAATATATTTCGAGTTGATGATACAAAAGACAGTTGGAGCCAATGACTGTAGGAGTCAATGACTGATGGAGTCACTAGACTGGTGGAATCAACAGACTGATGGAACCAATGAATATTGGAGCCAATGAATATTGGAGACAATGACAAATGTGCGTTCTTTTCGATGATGTAGCTGCCTTTTCGTTGTCGGTGCTTCCAAATGTGCTGCCTTTTCGTTGTCGGTGCTTCAAAATGTGCTGCCTTTTCGTTGTCAGTGCTTCCAAATGTGCTGCCTTTTCGTTGACGGTGCTTCCAAATGTGCTGCCTTTTCTTTGATGATAGTGCTTTCTTTTTGTTGATAGTGCTTCTATTTGTAATGTTGTTTTGACTTTAGTATTATAGTAAATTGTTCTTGATTTGACTAGCGTATTATTCCATCCGGTGCATGTATATAAGCGAGTCCTTGACGGCAGGTTGCTCAGTATGTTACTGTCGGTGACGGTGTATGGATCACCTAGTTTGTTTCTTCTGTTGCATAAGTCACGTAATTAACTGTTCTTGCGAATTCAATGGCATCTTTACCGACTTTAATGTCGAACTCGATGGAGGTTGTACCATCGTCTACGGGAACCTTGACGCCAGGTACGACGGAGAAAGAGCGGTTCCCGTTGGCAGCGACGACGTCAACATTGGAGGAGATTTCAACAGACGTGATACCACCAGCAGAAGAGACTTTAATGCCGGTAGTGCTGGCTGTACAGGAAACCTCGACGAATGCTGTTTCACCCTCGATGGTGACTTCAATGGATGGTGAATCATCAACAACTAACGAAAATGTATGTCGTTACTGCGACAAGATTTTCTCAAACAATAGCAATGCTCGCCAACACGAGAAGAGAGAATGTGCTAAGAACCTTTATCGTAAAATGTTTGGTTGTATTAGGGCCTAAGTGTCGCAAACAATTAACAAGAAATGCTAATTTTAAGCATCACTTGGAGACATGTAAAGGCCCTGCAGTACGGCAGAAAGTAAAGGTTTCTATACAACAACGATGCATTGATGTGCATAAGAGTATTCCTGGAAATGGTACACCTACAGTTACATTGACATCTGGTTCGGGTTTGTCTTCAACTAGGCATCCTTGTGGCTACTGCGATATGTCCTTTGCATTTGCGCATGATGTACGGAGACATGAGAGGAGTAGATGTACGAAGTATCCTTCTCGCATGAAGATTCGTTGTTATGAGTGTCATAAATGGTTTACTCGAATTGATAATTTGCGCCAACATGCGAAAAACTGTAAAGGCGAAGTCCGTGCGCCTACTGTTGAACTCCCTGTAAAAAGTTCGACTCCTCTGTTTAGATTGGTGACTCGTGAGCGTACAAGCAAAAAAAACAGATGTGCAGCAACCGATTGCTATGACGTCTGAACATGAAAATAAACCTAATGCTGTGTTCGGTGCATTACAAGTAAACGACAATGGTTTCTACTTGGCACAGTCTGCATTTCGTGGTACATTGAAAGACAACTATTATCTAAACACGTTATGTGAGTCGGACATTTGTACTTTTCTTGATGATATCAGACAGGATATAATAAATCAGCTTACTGATGATGTAGAAACAAACGGTCCATTAAAATATAACTTGTGGTTGGACTGTATATATGGAAAGCCATATCCGTTCGATGACAAAGTGAAGAAGTGTGCTTTCAATACATCGGCTGCAGTAATTTACAGTTCTAACGATGTGAAGCAAACTGTTAAACACGGTGTCCGGAATCTCTGTCAATAAGAGGACTATGTCCGTAATGGTTCTGGTTGGAGCTAAGAATAAGTCATTTCACACCGATGCGGAACTAAATGATTATAAGATTGCTGGCTTTCGCAAGTGATCCTGTAGTATAATACAAATTATGTAATAATAAATATTATGTTTGTGAAAGAACTTGTGGTGATTTATTTCCCGAACCTGTCACTATTATGTTAAATTGTTGTTTTATTTAATTTTTGCATCATCCAGGGATCAAACCAAGGACCTTAGTCGATCTAAGCAATCATTATATAGATTACAAATTTATTTAGTGAATTTTGAACTTTTCCCCGAATCTCTAGCATTAAAATTACGAATTTCCAATATGGTGGTCTTGATGTCTGATAGGATGATGGTAGTAGAGGATTTAAAGTCTCTTTAAGAATTTGGAACATGATTTATTGAAATTATTATTTTTTTACATAACATTAAACATTATTGCATCGATCGGGTATCGAACCAAGGACAGGAATTGATCGAATCAATCTGTAAATTAATAAGTGATTTATTTAATGAATTTTGAACTTTTTCCCGAATCTCTAGCATCAAATTTACGGATTATCAAGATGGCGTCAAAATGACAAGATGGCTGGTGTCACAGTAATAATAAATGATTACTGCACTCTAGCAGGTAAGAATTAAACTAACATGGCGTCAGCACACTCTAGCCGACGATACAACGATGATGGCTTCCAGCAACGAAGACAAGATGGCGGACGTGACATCATGTTACCTGACGACATATATACTTTGACATAAGTGGTGGGGGTCAGTATGCCAGCACCCACCACAGGAGGATGGATCGGTCACCATTTTTATTTTTTTGCACTCGTCGGGTTCGAACCGAGGACTCCGAGCTCCGTGTCGTAGATTTATGTTTTTTAAATTTTATTAAATGAATTTTTTATGAATTTTAAATTTTTTTTCATTAAATTCGTATATAATAAATAAACATTTCAAAGATGGCGGCCGTAACGGAAATTGCAACGGTGACGTCATTATCCATGATGACGTCAGAGGCTTATCGTAGGCTGTAGACATGGATGATTAAGCCTACATATGGACATATCTAGCCGCTGGTATTTTTAAGGACTAAAACGGGAAATTTTCCCTCGAAACGGGAATTTTTTCCTCGAAAACGGGAAATGTTTCCTCAAAACGGGAATTTTTGAGTCATTTTAAGTCATTTTTGAGGAATTTTGAGGAATATTTGAGTCCAAGATGGCTGCCGTGACGTCACAATCCAAGATGTGGCTCGGAACCTCGCACCTCAGCCTGAAGCCTGCGCCCGGACATACATTTACATACTACTAGTGTTCATTGCGTTTCCTGTGTGTGTACTGTGTGAACATTGTGTGTCCTGTGTGTACTGTGTGTCTTTTGCATGTACTGTGTGCCCACTGTGTGTTCAATGTGTGTGCTGTGTGTTTATTGCGTGGTATATGAGTCTAGTGTGTGTAATGTGTGTTCAGTGTGTGTATTGTGTGTCGTGTGTACGGTGCGTTCTTTTTTGTGGAATGTGAGTCGTTTCGTTAAATGCGTGTATTCAAATCTGTAGTAGCTTTAAATATTTACGGGTTCCAAACCTCTTGGTCTTGATAAAACATTTTTTTTTTAAATGGATTCTTGGTCATTTTGTAAGCTGAAAACATGTTCCGTTGGTCTAATTGCTTGTTATTGATTATATCGTTACTTCAGTTCTGAAAGTTCGAAGACTTTGTCGTGACTGGTTGAACTATATTGCATTAGCTATGGACAAATTAGGTCTTGAGGTTTGGAAATGCTGATCTGTACGTCTTACATTGTTCATGACCTGGTCATGTGGTCCGAAGACATTTGGCCTTTGTCTATAGAATTGTACATGAACTGGTTGGGATGTATTTCAGGCATCAATAAAAAATAGACTTCCGTGATTGGCAGCGTGTCAACATATTTAATTCGTCAGACAATTATCTTGTCCAGAGGTGTTTTACGTAGAGTGAATTATTAATAAACTACACTAAAGCTAATGGGAAACAGAATTTGAAATTTTTTAAAAGTTTTTTTTTTCCTTATCTTAAGCTGAGAATTAATCTCATTATGGAAATATATCGCCTCAGCCATTATTTTAATAATTGTTTTTTTTTTTTTTTTTTTAAGATTTTTAGAATTTTTCCTGAAATTCTGTGTAAATAATTAGAGATTTCCAAAATGGCGGGGATATCGGTTGACTGGAAGCGGGTATATTATGAACTTAAGCCTCTTTTAGGATTTTAACTTTATTTATTAAATAATTTTTTTTGTCAAAATTTTATTTTTTGTTATTATCAAGCACTAAACTAAGGACGGGAATCTATCGATTCAATCATTAAATTTTTATTATTTTTTTGATGAAATTAAAATTTTTCCCTTTTTTTACGTTATTTATTTTTAATATTCAAATTGGTAATCAAGAAGTTATCATGCGCATATTAGAGTTTGGTGGATGAGTAATTTAAGCTTATTTTAGGACTTTCCACCATATTTATAAAAATAATTATTTTGCATTGAACAATTGTCGAACCATGGACAGGAATCTATCGAATCAATCAGTATATTTATTGCAAATTTTGTAATGACGTTGGGATATTTTCCCGAATATATAGGCCTATATAATTTTAAATTTCCAAGAAAACGGCTGTTATGAAAATTGCAACGGGGTTTTAAAATTAAAATTATATTTTTTAGTAAATTTTTTCCGAATTTCTAGCATAAAAATTGCGGATTTTTAATACGGCGACCGTAACGACATTTCCAACATTACGGAGTTGGGCATTCGATTCCACGATGTCGGAGAGTAAATTGGCAGATCCGAGATGGCCGTCGGGTTCTAGGTCAAGGTCATCCAATATGGCCGCTGCGACGTCAAATTTAATTGGTGTACACCAACAACTGACGATAATTTCTACGCTCGGAGGAACTAGTCGACAACTCGCACCTTAGCCAGAAGCCGGGTGCCATTATGCCCTATGTCCTATTGTATACTATTTTCCATCTATGAAAAATATAGAAAAAACATTTTGTAAATATTAGATCTGCATTCAGGTGATAACTTTCCATTAAGCAAAAAATAAAAAAAATGGTTCCTCTTTTAAGCAGACGTAACAAGCATTGACCTTTATCTGAACTGACGTAAAGCTTTACAGGGCACATTTGTCCCGCACGGTAGTCAACATTTCACGCTACGTTTCCCTCGTAATCCAATTCGTAAAGATGGCTCAAAACACGAGCGAAGATTTTTTATCCTTTAACTAAAAAAAAGGTTCCTCTCAGCTTTAACCTTGCAATGTCATTTAATAAGGAAGGCATCAAATGGATTTACGATCCAATTTTCCTGCTTCACCTTCCTGTCTTCCCCTCTTTTACCAATCCAAGTTTCGAAGAGGATAGAGAAAAAAATGCTTTCATCCTTCCTTTTTCATTTCTACGGCGATCATGTAGGGTATTATTTTACGACTCCACGCCTGCTTGCCTTTCTTAAAACGTCTCGTAACATTTTGCCACCCTCACTATTTCTTTTTTTTTTTCCACACTAAACCATGCTTCCTTGAAATTCGACCTTCTTTATAGTACGCTCACCCACTTTCCCCTCTTAAAACTCATCTTCCACAAACGTGTGCGAAACCATTCGCGATGCAAATTCAGTTCTCACCCCCTCTCCAACTACCTTTTATTCTCACTTTCCAGTTTTTTTTTTAAAGAAAGTAGCAGTAAGTTCCGTGCTTAAAGGCGCACAGTGCATATCTGAGAAGGAGGCCGTGATGAATAGCTGGCGTTTGCCCGCCACTGTAAAGAATTATATGTATATACATATAGAGGTATCAAGAAAACGTAGCAGGAAAAAAATAATTTATATTTGGAGTAACCGGGTTCGGTGAAGTGTGTTTCTGATGGCGGTCATTATGCGCCGCTGTTCAGAAGCTATCATTCATGGGGAAGGGGGTTATACGGCTCAGTGAGTTATGTTTCGGCAATGGAACCTTGGGCGGGGGAGGGGGGGGGTTGCAGGGGGCGACAGGTGTAATTTATTTCAAAATAAGATTTAAGAGTTTCATTAACTGAATAATCGCGCTCCGAAATAAAAACACACCTGCAAATTTCAGACCACATTTTCCTGCCAGCGATACTCCCACATCCCCATTTTTTTCACTACCGTGTACGATATGTAAGTCGAATTTACTTACTTGCAACTGGTTACGTATAGTCACGGTGGCACGGCAGTAGACGTAAAATAGAAGTTTGACCGAACGACAGTAGACCGAAAGTCGTTTGGTCATAAAAACGAAACGTAATTTGACGGACAGTATCTGACCAAATAGCATCAAAATTGATCTCGATAGAAAAATGTTTTAATTATTGCAGTTGGCCAACAGGAAATATACCAGAAGTCGTTTGACCAAAAATTGTTTCTCCAAAATTTCTAACACACGACATTTTATCTGCTGATGCCACTCAGTGTCACCGATTACACGCAAAAGTCAGTGATAAGATATTAAGCTCAGTACTTAGCATAATAAGTTGTTAACGCATTAAGAGAATCATTGACTTGAGGCTGGTGTACCTATGTCTAACTCATCAGGACGCTCGTGGTGCGAATTTTAGTAACATATTCATTTCAAAACCACACACCTAAGGCTCGTTCCAACACGCCAAATTGGACTTGCGTTTTTATTGTAATTGCTGCTAAGAAAGGAATGTTCCTGGAAATTAATGGCGATAGTTCTCTTGAATTTTTTGTATAATCCTGAATATTGAGAACAGATATTTATTATGTGTAATCCAATAACATTTAAATCACGCAAATATGTATCATTATTGAAACTTGCCTTAGTTTTAAGAGCCTACGAATATCATATTTAGTTTTAACCTATTGACAGTTTTGCGTCCAAACGACATATGCAAGATACTATTAATACATTTATAAAAATTATTTACAGAGCAAATTAATGTCTAAAAAAATAATTAAGCAATAAGAGGGGCTCTACCTTAAATCCAGGTGATGTATTACACTACCTTACAAAAATTGTGTGCAACGGTGAACATAAGAATTCGAAAAAAAAGTGTATGAATTACCATCCGTAAATTTAAACGTCAAGGTAATTAATCACTATGCTACCAAGATGTCTTAAACTATATTTTGATTAGTTAACTTTAAATTACTATGCGTTTAGTCATTTGCAGTATAAGCATTTAAGATTCATAATCAAAATTTAGTTTTACTTAATATTCGTTTTTTATATTTTATATTGTTTATTTTTTACTATAACACATAGTTCTGTGCCTTTACTTTAAAAACTAATTTATTTTGAGTCTCAGGGACCTAGTGTTCTCTACCACCAGAAAGTGTGTAATATCATAGTTTGAAAATTTGTAAGATTATTTTAGAAGAATGGAACATAGTCTGTGCAGAAAACTATTCTTGAGAATAAATCACCAAAATTAAATATAGTTTTCATTGTGGCTACACAAGTATTAGTTTATGACATAACTTACAGAAATTTTTGTCATAATTTTTAAATGACAAGTTATAACTACTTCAACGAAAAATTTTCTTTCTTCAAGAAATTATCCTATGTTTTAATGTGTATATATATGTATATATATATATATTAATTTGGCTATAGCAAATAATATTATACCAAACGTTCTACGTTGGCTTAACAGTGAGCGTAACAAAATTAAGGCAGCTGTTACTGACCTACATAAAAGAATTTTAAATACAAGGCATTTCTAGGGGGGGGGGGGAGAAACAAACCTAATTTGTTTCATATATTGAAACAACACTTAATATTATAATTTTTATTTAACTTTAGAATTATAGGATCTCAGAATCAAAGAAATATATTTCCTTGATTTCATGGAGCACAGTTATATGAATTATTTTAATTGAAGCACATGCGTTTATTTGGTGCATGCATGATAGTTTTTTTAATTTTCTCGAACGTACAGTGCTGCGATATGGGTAGTATTTTTCGTACCAACTTATAAAATTACCAGTAGACAACGAACCTGTGTGAGGTTTTAATGTGAGGCTCGTTGAAGTAAAATGATGACCTCTCTTGTGTAACAGCAGCATAAAAGAAGTGTAAGAAAAATCATGAGCAAAAAAACATACTAAATTAATTATGCTGGCTTGTTCTAGTAACCTTCATTTCAGTGGATATAAAGAAATGTACGAATTTTCTTTGTACAATTTTTTTTGGCCAACCAAAATTTTTATAACAAAAATATTACCTTACAAATATTTTGCGACCGACTTTATTTTGTATTGATAAATTTAAAACATCTTTTTATTCTGCAACAGGACTGTAAATAAAATTTTAATACTTTTTGTTTGCTAAATCAAACTACCTATACCATAAAGGTAGTGGTTAATAATACCCTTTTCAAAAATGTAATGTTTGCAGAAACCATTTTATTATATTAATGTTACTATGAGGCGGATAATTATTCTATAAACTATAATCCTTATACAAAAAAACCAAACTTAAAAACAAATTTCAATTATTACTAAACATAACTTTTAAAGTTTTTCTTACATCAAATATAAATATACATCTGCTGTTATGTTGGGACGAACCTATATGACTAATGTATGAAGCATGTGACAACTGTTTCTCACAATACATTGCTCCGCATTGAAAATGAGATGATTTTCGTGACTACACAACACCCAGGGTTAGTTCTGGGGAAAACATTTTCCCACCAGTTATAAATCCTCAGCCCGCTCCGGGAATCGAAGTAAGGGTCTTTTGACTAACCATCAAAAGCTGTAGCAAATGAGATATCAGGCCAATTATACGCAACAAACTAAAAGGAAAATCATTTGCTTTGACCAAAAGTAAACTGTTCACTTTTAATCAATGATGATTACGTCATATTCATAAAGATCCATATCGAATATCCCATAAGTAAACTTCAAGCCGAGAACAGTTGATGATTCTGAATAAAAGAGTTAAAATGTGTCGAATTTCTTGAGTAATAGGTATGTTTTAAAAATCGTTTTCACTCTGTAACCATATTATTAGGTACTGCGATTACAATAATTGTTGCTAAGGAATCATAAATAACCCTACAAATGAAAACAATTAAAAATATAGTTGAACACAGGAAAAAAAAATATTTACACGAAATATGCGGCAGCAAATTTAATCGGGTAGATTTGACTATTCACACGGTGAAAAAATGTTACTTTGCTAACTTATAAATTTATTTAGACATATTTTAAAATAAATTGCTAATTTGAAAAAGTATTTTCTTTAGTATGACTATTTAAATTTATTCGATCAAAATTATTTTGTAGCATTAGTTTTAAAATATAGTTTTTTTCCGTAAAATTATAGCATGTTTTATTTTATTTTGAATGGTTATTAATAAAAAATTCTTTTTCGTAAAGAAAAATGGGACACAGCATCTAATAATTTAGTGCAGGGTGGGAATTTGAAGTTTTTTAAAAAATTCCTGTACCCGAAAACAACCACATTTTTTGAATTTTATGTTATTTGGTTCAGAAACGAGTTTCTCTAGCCCAGTGGTTCCCAAACTTTTTCTGCTGGCGACCCACCTTTCCTTATAGGAATACCTCCACGGTCTATTGGTAAATGTTGGAGTAAAAAACCTTATTTGTATCGTATCCCTTCCTTATGTATATATAATTTACCATCAAATATGTATATATACATCTATATCCTTTTTTTAAGATACTGATTGATTATTGATAAACAATTTGTGTTCTGATTTGAAAATGGTAGACAAATTATAAGCACTTTGTAGCAAAACATTTATTTAACAAAAGATATGTGTTTCAACACAATTCGATTTGTTTCGATTTTTCTTATCTTTTCTGATGGTTTCTGATAGTTTTAGGATCCAGTTGCGACCCACCTGTAACCCTTCCGCGACACATTAGTGGGTCGCGACCCACCGTTTGGGAACCGCTGCTCTAGCCTATCAAATGTTGACGTTTTGTTACGGAACATTATGTATGCAATGCGATCTGAAAAATTGCGAGCAGCATATTATCATGTTTTGGACGAGGTTTTAAACCCTAAAGGAGCTGTTATTAAACCACTCCTGGCGATCCACTCTCTGTTGGTTTATATGAAGAAAATATAAATACATCTTAGTTCACGTTGGAACGGCGTCGTGTCTAGTTCGTTGGTTTTTTTTCTGCTCGTGAACCTCCTAGCTGCAACGTGTATTTTATTCTTCGTGCCTATTGTTTTTGGATATGTAACATCTTACCTTTAGGTGGTTGGAGTAATCTCGTGTGTGAAACGGAAGTAGCATGGAACGGAAACGTATAACCGCGGTTCTTCCATTTTTGGCGGATGTTGCTAACCAAAATCCACAATACCGAAGGAAAAATTATAGTATTACATGTTTAATTAATTCCACAAGATGGGCAGTAATTAAAATATTTCCTAGTCGATAATCAGGCCTAAGCCAAGGTTTAGTGTTATTCAGGTATTGATCACTTTTATTGGAGGTGGTTTATGATACTTTTTTTAAATTTCAATATCCTAAACAAATGATACAATTGTTAATGTAGCTACCATGGCAGCGAATTATAGCGAGAAGTGCGGTAACTATGTGTGTTTCGCGCTCAGAAATTAAGTTGAAAACAGAAAATTTATATATTTATTACTAGTGGCATTATTTTTTAGTAAAATGTCGTTTTTTTCTGAGTTTTTCATTATAATTGTATTTGCAAGATGTGTAAATATGTATTTTCTTGTTACCGAGGTTAATTGTTACACATCTATGTTCAACTTTTTTTTTAAAATTAAGCATGATGTGATCCAAAGAAAATTCACTGAGGAAGTTGTATTTATAAAAGCAGGTTTTTACTCTGGGATCCTAAACATGACATTTAAAAAAATCAAAATAAGACAACTGGAGTGGAAAATGTGCTGAGCAGAATATACATGCGGACCAAAATTTTGTAATTTCCCTCACGCGAAGACATGACTTGAGTAGACCAACCGGTTGTAGACAAACAACTAAGGTTGATTAGTTACTTTCCTATGAATCGCTGCGAGTTGATTGTGAAAATAATTTTTATCGAGCGGTTCGTGAAAGGCTTGCTTTATGTTCGTCAATGTATACGCACCTTATCATAAACTTAGACCATTTTACAAAGGAATACGATTTATATGATGACATATCAACCGGTGTGTTTGTGTAGGCGAGCGTTGGTGATTGTTAAGTAATAAACTCCGTCAGCGCATATTCTTATTGAAATGAGTATATGGCAGTATTAAAATCTATAACATTTATTGCACTTAAAAACAATTGTTCCCTTCTATGAACATGGATAAACATCAATTGATAATGTAGCAGTATAAAACCCATTAATTATCAACGTGAATATTCACGTTGTAACTTTTACCTTCACCCACACCTCAACCCACCATATTACACACTGTGTATCGCTGGAAGTGACATGAATAAAATAAACAATATATATATAGAGAGAGATAGAGAGTATATTGTAAAGAAATGAGGTATGTGGAGCGAGAATTGTAATAGGGGGTGGAACTAAAATTTGGTGATGAAGGGGTGTTATTGGTGGTGTGTGGCCTAACAATTTCGGAAAAACAGAGCACACACGTATCGCGTGTCACGAAGCATGCCACACGTATGCACATTAACACATATGCCTCCGAGATGCTATGGTGAGCTAATAATAAATTGTATCTTATAGGATGGTTTTAAATATGATAAAATGGGGTGGGAGTCACGTTTGCCACAGGTAACATGCTTACGCCCGACAAAAAGGGCGAGCAGCCAAAAAAAAAGTATCGAATAATTAATTATGAGTGGAAAAATCTGTAGTGGTGGTAATTATATTTTTTTGCCTATTTTGCCGAAATTGGCAGTGGATGTATTGTTTAAATTCTTCTAAAATATATGTAGGAAATAATTTTTTTAATGGGAGCAACCTTAATTTTAAAACATATAAACTTACGTATTGTGAAATTAATTTGCATAATGTCTGAACTTGAAACTAATGACATCTATATGTTTAGTGGATAATCAGAACAAAATGATAACATTTATAACCACCGATATTTTTTTTTACTTTTTCCACTGACGTTAACAATATTGTAGAGTAGGGGCTCTGAGGACTGGCTTCTGGCTGTGGATTCGGAATGGGTCAATGACCGATTGCTCTGACGTCACGGCGACCATCTTGGAATACCAAGACTTTGAACTTTTACCTGGTTATTCGACCTTAACCACAGCGGCCATCTTGGATCCACCATTTGGAATTCCACCATTTTGTTTTCTAGAGCTTCCACCACATAGGATTCGAATCCTCCAATCCCTAATAATGCAATTTTCGTTACGGCTACCATCTTGAAAATCCATAATTTTAACGCTATAAAATCTTAAAGATATTTTAAAATATCAATTTTTAATAAATTTTTTTTTTAATAAACCGATGCACATTTCGTTTCTTTCATCCTCTTAGATTCCAGTGTGCCGTTAATTAGTAAATTCGACACGATATATTTTTAATTTTTATTATGATTTTAAATTTTTGTGTGGAAATTTTATTTGCTCTGCTATAGTGTGATTTAACTTTGTTAGTCTGGTGTACTACTCTGAGTTAAACTTTGTCTCAGTGCTCTGAAGCCCCTTTCCCATCGGCGTATCGGATATTTTGCTGGCCTAATCTCTGACTGGCAGACAGCTTACCATTTTCCCCGCCTTCAGTCACGCCTCAAGCCTGTAATATCAGTTCTCTTCGTGACCCTAACTGCATAGACAAGCCTGTAGCCTGCAGGCGACCAGTTCTCAGAGACGAGCTGAGATTGGCCGTTTTCATCACGTATTAGTGTTATGTTCGCCCCTCTGCAGCCACGATGGGGAGTAGATTCTCAGCAGCGTTGCATTTTACTCCACCCCCCCCCCCCCTTCACTGTTCCAAGTAAGACCAATGACCGGTCGTAACCCCCTGGGCACCAGTGACCCTCCTCAAGGTCTTCGCGCAAAAACGAATGCGCCAGAACTGATAGCAAGCGCTACCTAGCGACCAAGTCGCGAACTTCTCCGCTTGCCTACCCTCTAGGGCGCCAGAGAGCAGCACCTGCTTTCCCTTGAGTTATATGGACGCCGTGCGCGAGTCGATTGTTTTCAACTCAGACCCCTCCGACAGAGTTCTCTACTGTCGCCCAGTGATGCCAACTTCAAAACTCTTGCTAGAGTTTTTTTCCGCCCGCATTCGGGCAAGTTCGGAATCTTTCGGCGGCCCAGACCTCCCTCCCCCTGTAAGAGCCGGCGGGCACTTTTAATTACGAGATGCGGTTTGCCGCGACACAGACCAACTCGCGTCGCGTCTGCAGACAGATCTCCATCGAGTATCGGCGAATCGGCAAGACTTCATCCGACCGCTAACGACTATGTAGTCGCTTTATGTAAGGGATGCTATCCCTCAATTCTATCCTAGTAGATTAGTCTGTCTGCATAGTTTAGTTATTTGCCTTCAAAATTTTTTTTCTCTTTAAATTATATCATGAAGAAATCATCCGTGTCCTGCCGCGCAATTCGCGAGCTCCAGATCCTGGCTGACTCCACGATGGCAGCGTGCTGGGCAACTCCCCTGTTTTGGTGAGTGATAATTCGCGACCCCCCTTTTTTTCCCCTTTAAACTTTTTTGGGCATTTTCTGCCCCATAGACTGCCTGTATACAAGTTCTAATCAGTTTTGATTTGGACTGTTGCAGACAGGGTCGATGACAGGGAGAGACTTATTGCTCCCATCTCGCGGCTTCCCCCCCTTCCTGTTCCGTGGGTCACATTATAAGAAACATTTCTACTACCCGACGTGATCGTTTGAAGACCCCGTGTGGTAATGTAAATTCAACATTTCCCCCTTACCTAGCTACGAACTATCTTAAGCGGATGACCAACCCACCAGCGACCAGTGTTTTTCTCAAGAAAATGTAGTACCAATAGAACTAATTATCAATGTAATCATCGGATCCATCCAACTTTGGGTGTGAAACTCATAATGCAAATGTTTATATTTCAAACTAAGAATGTAAATTGTTTTAAATACTCGCGGGCCGGCCCCATTTTCGTTTTTCTTTTGTTAATCTTTGAAACTTGTTAAAACCTTTTGTATGTAAAATAATGGAAACAAAATGATTCATCAGGGCAAATAAAACAGGGAAACTATAGATCAAGTTAATCGTGTAGTTTTTATTTATTGTTTTTAACGATCCACACCAACTTCCCCCTTGCTTGTTACAGGAAGTTCCTAAATTTTGTTTGTTCCCCACCTCGTGCCGCCTCTGGTAAATTTATTTACTTAACTTATTTTTTGTATCCAGCAAGTTTCCAAGGCTCCTTTTAATTAATTCAAAACAATTCAATTTTGAGGCACGAGGGGTGTTACAACTTGGTAGCAGAGCATGGTTTCCTTGGTCTATAGGCATACCTGAATAATATAAGCATATCTATACTAAAAATAAAAGTACAAAAAAAATTTTTTTAAATTAATTTTTGGATAATAGCAATTTTGTAATAATATTGTAAACTGATCGCTGGTACACTCTGTAGTTATATTGCTTTTCAATTTAAATTTTATTATGAGTTTTACGTCCTACTGTGATTGTGTTTGCGCGCGGTCAGACACCGCGCGGCCCCGTCGGCCGCTACGTCCTTCAGGCAGCGTGCCTTATCAGCGCGCGTGTCATTCCCCCTGTCACCACTTCACCCCTCCCCTCCCCGCCTCACCGGCTGGAGGAAACAAGGTCATGCCGTTGACCCGTGTCCGGCAGCGTAACAATGCGTAACAATCTAGTTTGTTACTCGCGGCCGACAGTGCCCTGAGTTTTTCTAAATTCCTCCCTTTATCTGTGTTTTTTTTATAACACATCCGCCTGCAAACCAGGCCATCTTTGTAAAAAAACTCATCATAGAAGTCCTTTCGGACATCGTGGTATTTTTTGTTTTGTCTCTCGGCGCCTTGCGCGCGCCGACATGTTATCTCTCCACATGACAGGGCCGCCAACCGCGCGGAACTCTTCTCTACTCCACCCACGTACCACGTGTTTTGTTAACAAACTACCCATGCTTTGTATGTCCTAATAATATAATTTTTAATGTCACCAAAATAGGCACTATAAATAATCTATACTACCTTAAATCTAGCAGCAAAGAATTTTCTAATCTAGGGTTACTAAAATATAACATAATAATTTTATATATACCTTATAATAATATCAACAATACAAATAATATGATAATAAAAACCTTTTGTTTTAGCTAACGTTAAGAATCTTCCATTGTTTACTATTTCTAAGTATCTTAAAATTAACGATAAAGTATTTTAATAATACATAAAATAAATAAAATAAAAAAAAGGTCCATTCATTAAGTAACATAAAATAAGAATATGTTCATAAGTAATTTTAACAAGTACTCTAATCCTATTGCATCGTTCACAAGCAACGTGAATATACTTCGACGTACCATTTCATTGTGTCACTATACACATCCATGTGCCTAACTTTTGTTTAGATTTATTTCGTGATCACCCAACGAGAGGTGCACACTCATTCCTTTAAGGAAAGGTTACTGAATTAAATTGTTTATATACACGGGTTGAATCCCCAATACTTTTTACGCTAGCCATGAGGTGAGGAATTTATTGTAAGATAGAGTACTATACTTTTTTAACGTCGAGTTTTTTTATAAGCAATTTACCAATTAATCTAAGAATGCAAGGTAAAGGATAAATAATATTTTTGTAATTATGAATTTTGAGTAAACAATTTATTAACTTTTATATATTTTTTTTGATCGGTGTTAATTTAAAACATCTCAATTTTTTTTCATTATCCATTTTTCATCCAAATTTGTTGATCTTGCGGGTTTCGAACCCGAACTAACTCAGGGGTGAAATTCCCTCGTAGGTCTCTCTGCTTCAGCCTGATGGTCTGATCAACCGTCGGAGCTTGAACATATTGAGCCTATGTGAGTTGATAAATGTAGGTATCCGGGACCGAGGTGTACTTCGCTTTTTAAGCAAGTATTAAATTCATCATTTCGTCTGATCCATCGTCAGATTGTGCAGAGCTATGACTCAATGCCTTCGACTTCTTATGGACAGCCAAACAATTATGTACAGGGGTTATATTCCCAATCTAGTTTGTAAGTTACGGGTTACCATACCCATATACAGGGGTTCCAATCCCCATATATCACTGAGTGCTCAAGGACGCATTTCCCTTGTTTCGGCCTCAGTGCTTTTCGGCCTCCCTCATAGCGCCCATTTTGTGTTCCTACACGATATCCAAAATCTGAGATCAACTGGATGAATTTCATTTCATTAATATAGCAAAGACATAAATAGTTGTAAGCATACAGGTACTTTAAGGTTAAGCTTTAAATTTAATTTTTTTTATTTATTAAAAGATTTTAAGGATTTATGTTAAATAATTCAAACCAAGTTTAAATGGACTCTATTTAATTATTAATCTTGTCTTGGACTTATAAAGTGTTACAGTCACTAGTAGTAGGGCAACAGGCATCCTTTTTTTTGCTCAATAATAATAATAAAATCAATCATATTAAAATACGTATTCCCCAGAAATTAAGCAGCTACGAGGTGACTAGTCTCATTTTAATATTTAAGGTAATCACCAAGAAGGGTGAAATACTTTCAACCCCCAACGAGAAGTCCACTTAATTAATTTGGGTATGTTTGAGCATCCAGTTTCTAGGCTCGCACAAGCTAGGTAATTTAAGATATTTTAATTTTTAATTTTTACATACGTAAGTTCAGTCTTTAACAAGCTACCTGACGTAAATAGTTTTAATATTTTTTTTTTACTCAGAAATACCTCTCTGATATTTTTTCAATCTTCATGAATCTTGTTCCACGATTTCATATATTTAATTTCTGATTATGTTCTTTTTTTTAATATTCTTAATTCGTAAAGTAAGCAAGAATAATGTCTGTAGTGTTTTTTTTTGTACTGATTTTTTGTTAATACTTTTACGTGTTTATTTCTTTATTTTCCTTGTACGTAAATGTGATGTACAGTGACGTACATAGAATCTGAGCACTGAAGCTGTCACATCTAGCCATTTTTCTTTTTTTCTTTTGCATTCTACCCCAAAGTTGTATTTCTTTTACATCGTTATCGATGAGATTGTTTATTTAAGTAAGAGCTACGTGACTTCCAGACGGCAAACTGGTTTCTTTTATGTGTTTTTCTAAAATAGGAGCTAGGTCAAGCTAGCCAACGAGCAGCGCAAAAGTTAGGGTCCTCTGAGCCAACGAGCCATGACCAAGGTCCTCTGAGTGAAAAATCTCATGACCATTTTCGAGTGTTCTTTGGGTTACATTCACACCACTCATCTTTGGACGGCCTATGTTCAAACCCCCTCTCAGGCAGTGCGAAGCCAATCAGCAGTCATGGAAGATCTGACCTCTCCATTATAATTTATCCCTTTTTGATTTATGATTGTTGGTTTATTGCATTTTACATTTCTTTAAATAATTTAAATTTGAGTGCGAAGAGTCGTTAATTTATCGTTTTGTTTGCAGAAATCTTTTAAATAATAAATTAGTTAATAATAATAAACATCAGAGTGGTATGCGCTGAAATTTCTTAATTTATCGAATATTTAATATTTTTAAATTCATTAATCTCTACGGAATATTGATCTTTTGGGGTTTTCATCCCCGATCATTTAAAATTCCGCCAAGGGAATACCACCCTTAGGCCATGTGTCACTCTGGGACTGAGGCTCTGTTTAGCCTTCGAGCAAGCAGCAAATTTGACTGTCTTCTCCATCGCCTGACTGTGCAGGGCTGAGTCCCAATGCCTTCGGCTTCTTATGGAAAGACTATTGTACAGGGGTTAACATTCCCACTTTCATTATTTTCAGGGGTACACAAATCCCCATCTTTCATAACTGGCACCCGACGGACCAAGTTCCGGTTCCGGCCCAGTGTTTTAGGCCCGCCTCACAGCGCCCATGTTTAGAGTATTTGTCACGTGACATCATTCCCAACATCTGAGATCAACTTTCCTCATGACATCATTCACCGTTAAGGGTAATTTAAATAATTATATACACTTTCGAATTGACCGTAATATTTTTTTTATAAGTAGTAGGATACAGGCGAACCTGGTACTAGTTTAACTGAGCAGTGTAAGTGTTTTTTTTATTTTCCCTATATGCTCCGCATTCAAGCGGGGGAGTATGTGCCGTTAATTAGTAAATTCGACACGATATATTTTAAATTATTATTATGATTTTAAATTTTTGTGTGGAAATTTTATTTGCTCTGCTATAGTGTGATTTTACTTTGTTGGTCTGGTGTACTCCTCTGAGTTAAACTTTGTCTCAGTGCTCTGAAGCTCCTTTCCCATCGGCGTATCGGATATTTTGCTGGCCTAATCCCTAACTGGCAGACAGCTTACCATTTTCCCCGCCTTCAGTCACGCCTCAAGCCTGTAATATCAGTTCTCTTCGTGACCCTAACTGCATAGACAAGCCTGTAGCCTGCAGGCGACCAGTTCTCAGAGACGAGCTGAGATTGGCAGTTTTCATCACGTATTAGTGTTATGTTCGCCCCTCTGCAGCCACGATGGGGCGTAGATTCTCAGCAGCGTTGCATTTTACTCCACCCCCCCCCCCTTCACTGTTCCAAGTAAGACCAATGACCGGTCGTAACCCCCTGGGCACCAGTGACCCTCCTCAAGGTCTTCGCGCAAAAACGAATGCGCCAGAACTGATAGCAAGCGCTACCTAGCGACCAAGTCGCGAACTTCTCCGCTTGCCTACCCTCTAGGGCGCCAGAGAGCAGCACCTTCTTTCCCTTCAGTTATATGGACGCCGTGCGCGAGTCGATTGTTTTCAACTCAGACCCCTCCGACAGAGTTCTCTACTGTCGCCCAGTGATGCCAACTTCAAAACTCCTGCTAGAGTTTTTTTCCGCCCGCTTTCGGGCAAGTTCGGAATCTTTCGGCGGCCCAGACCTCCCTCCCCCTGTAAGAGCCGGCGGGCACTTTTAATTACGAGACGCGGTTTGCCGCGACACAGACCAACTCGCGTCGCGTCTGCAGACAGATCTCCATCGAGTATCGGCGAATCGGCAAGACTTCATCCGACCGCTAACGACTATGTAGTCGCTTTGTGTAAGGGATGCTATCCCTCAATTCTATCCTAGTAGATTAGTCTGTCTGCATAGTTTAGTTATTTGCCTTCAAAATTTTTTTTCTCTTTAAATTTTACCATGAAGAAATCATCCGCGTCCTGCCGCGCAATTCGCGAGCTCCAGATCCTGGCTGACTCCCCTGTTTTGGTGAGTGATAATTCGCGACCCCCCTTTTTTTCCCTTTAAACTTTTTTGGGCATTTTCTGCCCCATAGACTGCCTGTATACAAGTTCTAATCAGTTTTGATTTGGACTGTTGCAGACAGGGTCGATGACAGGGAGAGACTTATTGCTCCCATCTCGCGCCCCCCCCCCCCTCCTGTTCCGTTGATCACATTAGAAGAAACATTTCTACTACCCGACGTGATCGTTTGAAGACCCCGTGTGGTAATGTAAATTCAACATTTCCCCCTTACCTAGCTACGAACTATCCAAAGCGGATGACCAACCCACCAGCGACCAGTGTTTTTCTCAAGAAAATGTAGTACCAATAGAACTAATTATCAATGTAATCATCGGATCCATCCAACTTTGGGTGTGAAACTCATAATGCAAATGTTTATATTTCAAACTAAGAATGTAAATTGTTTTAAATACTCGCGGGCCGGCCCCATTTTCGTTTTTCTTTTGTTAATCTTTGAAACTTGTTAAAACCTTTTGTATGTAAAATAATGGAAACAAAATGATTCATCAGGGCAAATAAAACAGGGAAACTATACATCAAGTTAATCGTGTAGTTTTTATTTATTGTTTTTAACGATCCACACCAACTTCCTCCTTGCTTGTTACAGGAAGTTCCTAAATTTTGTTTGTTCCCCACCTCGTGCCGCCTCTGGTAAATTTATTTACTTAACTTATTTTTTGTATCCAGCAAGTTTCCAAGGCTCCTTTTAATTAATTCAAAACAATTCAATTTTGAGGCACGAGGGGTGTTACACCAGAAATGTTGCATGTGTAGTTACGCCCAAATTCTACGACGTGTATGACATCATCGTTGCGAGTTTCGTTACGGAAACTATCTTGGATTCTAGATCGTTGCACTTTTCGTTACGACCGCCATCTTGAAAATCCGTATTTTTTTACTAGAAAACAAGTAAAAATTTTAAAATTTGTGAAAAAAATTATAACTATTAATATATATACACTTTATTATCTTGGATTATTGCATCACGACCACCGACTTGAAAATCCATATTTATTAACAGATTTTATTTGGAAAATTGGAATAAAATATTATTTAATACTTGTTCTTAGTTTGAACCCGATGAGGGCAAATATAAAAAATTACGAAAGATCCTATCGCTACGGAAACCGCAGGCAGACTGACCTCCTACCACGAATGCCAAAGCATATATTGACAGCTGGTATGACATCATGTCCGCCAGCTTGTTTAAGTTCCTGGAGGCAACCTTCTTATTTTCGTCTCCTAGAGTGAGCTACAAAATGTTTGTTTAATTTTTGTCATCTAGACCTTTGACCTTCACCAACTGTTGACCTTGCCCTTTGAAATTGACCTTGACTTTGACTTTTTACCATGACCTTTGGCATTGATCTTTGACCTGACCTTATAATTTCACCTTGACCATTAACCTTGACATTTTAGCTTGACCGTGACCCCAGTGACCATCTTGGATCCACCATCTGGTTTTTAGTACTCGCTACCAGGAGCGCTAGTTTACACAAATCACCTGCTAGAGGACTTCGGTGTCATTTAGTTTTCAATACTTGTTATTAGGAGTGCTAGTGTCACTTAGTACACATGTCATCTGCTGGGGTCAAATCAAAGTCATTTGTCAAAATCAATGGTCAAAGTAAAAGATCAACAGCAAATGGCCGAGTCTAACTCAAAGGTCAAATCCAATTGTTAAGGTCAAGGTCAAAGGACGAGTGGACATACATAACATAGTAGTAGCTCAGTCCAGCAGACGAAAACAAAAAGGTGTCCTTTACCATATGAAAATAAGCTGGAGGACGTGACGTTATACTATCTGTCAATATATTCCTTGGCTTCTGTGGAGGTAGGATCGGTTGTCTTTTTTTTTTTTGCCCTTACTGGATTTGTACCAAGAATATTAGTGCGTATTTTAATTGATATTTAATTAAAATTTGTTTCATTGTTTTGATTAATTATATTTTTTTCTTATGAAAATATGTAATTAATTAATACATTTTTAAGATGGCAGTCGTGACGTTATAATCCAAGATTTCGGAGTGTTTTCATATTAACTTTTATTAATTTTTTTTGTAAATTTTAAATATTTTTTTTATTTACTTGCATAAAAATACGAATTTTAAAGAAGGTGGTCGTAACGAAAAGTGTAACGACCTAAAATCCAATATGGTGTCCTAAAGAAACGCGCAACAATAATGGCATACACTTCCAAGATGGCGGGCGTAACTACACATGCAACATTTCTAGAATCCAAGATGGTGAAAGAAACAAAAAATGCAAGGGTTTTTAAAACTATATTTTATTACGATTTGATAAACAATTTTTTAATAAGTTTTAACTTTTTTCAGATATTCAAGCATAAAAATTATGGGGTTTTAAGATGGCAGCCATAGCAAAAATTGCAATATTAAGATTGGGGCATTCGATTCCTATATGATGGAAAGTTCTAGAAAACAAAATAGCGGAATTAAAAATCGAGGAAAGTTTTAGAAAAAAAATGGCAGATACAAGATTGCGGATCGGAGTTGGCTGCAATAGTCAAGGTCAAAGGTCTATGTCAAGATCAAAGATCAGGGTTAGAGGTCAAAGTCAAGGACATACAAAGTGGCCACCGTTACTTCAGAGCAATCGACCATTGACCCCATCCGAATCCACAGCCAGAAGCCAGTCCTCGGAGCCCCTTTTCTACACTACTGTTAACACTGTTTGAAACTTATCTCGCTTTCCTATGGAACCGTAAATAAATATCTTAATACTTTAGTTCATCACTTGATTTTGGCCTATAAGTTACTTTAGAGCCAAGTAATTTAGGGGTTTGTACTATATTTGTGATAAATTAGTTTTTTTAAATTTCAATATTGTTTCATTGGTGCCATTAAAATGTTTTAAAATAAAGATAATCGAAAGGACCCTTAATATTTAGCTAGGAAAAATGTGACCGTTTTTAATTTATTTTCCCTTTAGAACGATAACCTTTTACAAGCATTATAATACACGCATAAGAAAAAATTATTAACAATATTACATTTTATTTTTTGTGGCAAAAGTAGTGTAAACGTAAACATATGAAAATTCTAAACGTTCATATTACCGTAAATTATTATTTAAGTAACAAGTTTATGTAGTACGTTTTTACCTATACTGCTGTCTGAAGGAAATTTTTTATATCTAATGTGCCTTTACTTTTACTCTGCGCATGCGCGCAGCCTTCACGACTAAGGCTGGGATAAAAATAAAACAAAAGTAAGATTTATCTATGTGCACAATATTTGTCTGCCATATTTTCCAACATACTGATTCACAACAGCTAATATGATGATCATCTTCATAGGAAAGAGATGCAACAGCCAGAAAGTGAAGTTTAGGGTGCCATTTTGACAGAATTTAGAACTATTTATTTATTTATCGATCATATTGGGGCAAGAAATTTTTGAGATATTAAAATACTCATGTAATTTCTACTTGACAAATTGTTTCTTGGTTGCAATTGTAAACTGAAAATTTTACTTAACCGGTCAGTTGTCACGGGATGATCATTTGGTAGGCTAGTTAAGAGAGTTTAAATGTAGTTAATTATTGTCACTTAAAAATAAATATCGGATTCATGGCTAAAATTAACTATATGATTTAGATTGTGAACCGATTTCGCACAGGTCGTATGAAAATCTTATGTGTGCACATGGCATTTTATGAACTCTTTTTTTAAATTTTGAATCCAGCTTAACCCCACAACTCCAACGCGCCGCGAACACAATCCATTTTTGATTGGATGCACGCTCGTACAGATGCTGTGAAATTTATAAATGAAAAGTTGGGGATGGGAAAAGGGGGCACAATCTGTTACCCTCCCCTCTAAACCTTGAGTAGGGGGTTTGGGCTTTGCAGTGCAGAGTATCAATTACGAGAGGATTGGTGTTCCAGCATCCCACGTCTCATGCGCTAGCATTGGCTTGAATGGATAAAATAAACCACAGCATTGAAAATAATGGGATAAAAAATTGTATCAAGGAAAGAAATGTTTAACACTCTTTTCCTTCTTATCCCACATAATGTCTATTTATAATGCACTGTTATCAATAACAGTTAATCTACCGACAATAGACGAAGAGTCTCGATAACAAAAAATAAGTGTATCTTCGAATGAAATACGAGATGCGAGTTTGTGTTTCGTTGGAAACACATTAAACAGGTAATTGAAATGAAAAATAGGGATTTTGCGGTATACTGAACTAATTTTTTTAACATCTTAAACTAATTCATGTGGTCAGTATAATCACGATGATGTCCAAAATATAGTAAGATACTTGGATTTTTTGTTACAATTGTTTTATGGTAAACATTTTTATAAGTATAATAACAGTTATAATGTTGGATAAATTTTGAAACTCGTTCAAAATACTCACAGAACATTTCCTTCCAAAAATTCATCGCGTAAATTTTGTGCGTTTCATTTAATAATTTTAAGTCGGTGATAAGGAAATAGTTAATTAATGAAAAGATTATTTTGCTAAAATGGAAAAAATGGAATACGAATTTAGGTGTGCCTCCAAAATATATGTTATAAAGAAATTTAATATATATATATATATATATATATATATATTAGAATTAGACATACGATTTCTCTTCCGATACTCGATTAAACAAACTATTATAAAAAATTTACGATTTTGCTCTTTACTAGTTTGTGCCCTTGCTCGGAGGTGTCATTTACGTTGAGCGCCCCTCTGAGCCATTGGACCCAATAAGCCCTTCACGACTGATTGGGTGCCAGCTATTTTTTATATTGGGGGGGGGGGGGAAGTTACGAAGTGGATACGGCATACGAAAAGCAAATTAAGAACCAGGCAAGCCATGTCTTCTTTAAAACCACACTCGTCCAATTCAATTGCAGAAGACTTACATTTTTGTACTTCCGTGGAGAATTTTTCTATGGTTTAAAAGGCAGTGGTGGCCAAAAAAAGAATGCCCATTTTCCTTTATTTTTTCGTTTTATGTATTACGTAGGTAAACGACAAAATGCCATTATATATAAAATTTATTTGGAATAGTTAAAACATTAACTCACTATCTTGAAAAAAAAATATTTTCACTCAATAATATATAGGGTATACTGGGTACGGTTGTGCCAGGGTACGGTAGTGACAGTCGTTATAACCGCGAAACTATACGGGATATGGCGAAGAGTATAAGGGAAGAAAGGCGCGTAGTGCAAGTCTGAACACGTTCCCTAGGATTGCGTAAGTCAGCGCGCGACATTAAACTAAGCAGGAGCCTACATTGCTTTTCAACAGTCAAAGTAAGTTTCTTTGTTTGATTTCTTTAAATAATTACTGTTTTTTTTATATACAGATAGATAACCTCGTATTTTTTCTTGTTATAAGTTGAACATAAGTAGTTAACTACGAGTGATTTTTTTTATGTAGATTGTTTGGTTGGTTTATGGCGATTTTTTGTTTAAGAAATTTTGCGTTGAGTACGGTTGAAACAAATTTTGTGGGTACGGTTGAGACATATGTTTATTAGTTTTTTTTTTTTTTTTTTTTTGATTTTAGATGCCCAGAAAACGCTTGCAGAAGACCGAACGAGTGCAAGCTGATATAAAAAATGTAAAAATGCTTATGAAGAAGTTAAACTTGGGACTTCTTTACAGAGAGCTGCAGAAATGTATCAAGTTAATCACATGTCGTTGTCACGATACGTTCGTAAACGTGATGAAGCCGGTGCAAATCACGATGACAGCAAAATCAGCATGGGCAATGTTGCTCATAATAAAGTTTTTTATATGAAACAAGAACAGCAGCTATCAAAGTACATCACACGTGGCGCGGATAAATATTTTGGTATTTCTGTAAAAGAGGTATGGAAGCTGGCAACATAAGTAGTAGTATATAATAGTTCCTCCGGGGACAGGGTCCAGGGGGTGGAGCCGAGAGCCGAGCCACATCTCTGACGTCACGTCAATCTCTGACGTGACGGCGGCCATCTTGGATGAGCGTAACGGGACACAGTGTAACGGGACATAACGTAACGGGACAAGTAGATCACGGCTGCCATTTTGGATCCGCCATTTTTAATAACGTCATTGTGTTCTCGAACATTCCGGCGATGTGTTTTCCGCCATATTGGATGATGACGTCACCGTTGCAATTTTTGTTACGGTCGCCATCTTTAACTTTTTTTTATTATCCGATTTTAATGAATTTTTTTTTTAAAAATTATTAAAAAATTCACTTGATAAAATTTTAATGAAAAATAATAAAAAAAACAAACATTTGCGACACGGAGTTCGGAGTCCTCGGTTCGAACCCGACGAGTGCAAAAAAAAATATGATGACCAATCCTTCCCCCGTGGTGGCTGCTGGCATACTGACCCCCACCACTTTTTGCCATTCATATATATCGTCACCTAGTATGACGAGATGTCTGCCATCTTGTCTTCGATGCTGGATGTCATCATCATCATTGTATCGTCGGCGAGAGTGCGCTGACGCCATGTTAGTTTAATTCTTATCCGCTAGAGTGCAGTAATCATTTATTACTGTGACACCAGCCATCTTGAAATTTGGCCGCCATCTTGAAAATCCGTAATTATTTAGCTATAAATTCGGGAAAAGTTCCAAAATTCATCAAATAGGCCTAAATCACTCATTAATTTACATATTGATTCGATCCGCTCCTGTCCTCGGTTCGATACCCGATCGATGCAATAATGTTTAATTTTATGTAAAAAATAATAATTTCAACAAACCATGTTCAACATTCTTAAAGAGACTTTAAAACCTCTACGACCATCATCCTATCAGATATCAAGACAAACATATTGGTAATGTGTAATTTTAAAGCTAGAGATTCGGGAAAAGTTCCAAAATTCATTAAATAAATTTGTAATATATATACTGATTGATTGGATCGACTAAGGTTCTTGGTTCGATCCCTGGCCGATACAAAACAACGTTAATATTTTAAAATAGTACCACTAAAAGTGGCAGGTTTGAGAAAATAAAAAACACCACAAGTTCCTTTAAAAAAACTTTTATTACATGCATACTACACTACTACAAGTACAAAAAAATACACAGACAAATTACTAAAGTCTTGTGGATTTCTCGATTCAAACAGTCTTCTAAATGGACGAAGTAAGTCTTTTAGATGTTCGTAAATGTCTATCCGATCCGTTCATCACTACAGCCAGAGCCGGACTGAAGTTCATAGCACTTATATAGTCTTATTAGCCGGTACAACACATGAGTCAAATCAATAACCATGTTCATTATACGTCTCGGAGCATTTTTTATAATGACGATGTAAGCTATCGAGACGTGAAATTAGTTTATTGCACTTATTGCACTTAAAATGTATTCTTTGAACATTATTAGAACAACCGCTTCTTTCATGTCTGCGAGCATTTGAGGTGATAGTAAATGATGCACCACAGTATTTTCACTGATGCGAAGTACGCTCTTCATTAATTGAAGTATTCAATGCAGATGGTGAAACTTCAGCTGATGGTGGAACAGCACATATCGAAGTCTCCTCCAGTGTTGTCAGAGGCGTTGCCAACGGGATCTGCTCCAAAATCGTCGGCGCCGACGGCATGGTTCCCGTAGTCAATGGTACATCCTCCATCGAGTACGACGTTAAAGTCGGTAAAGATGCCATCGAAGTCGCAAGAACAGGCAATTACACGACTTATGCACCAGAAGAAACAAACTAGGTGATCCGTACACCGTCGACGGCAGTAACAAACTGAGCATTCTGCTGTCTAGGACTCGGTTTAAATAATACGCTAGTCAAATCAAGAACAATTTACTAAAATACTAGAGTCAAAACAACATTAAAAAAAATAGAAACACCATCAACAAAAAAGGAAGCACATTTGGAAGCACCTTCAAAAAAGGAAAAACAATAGGAAGCACCGACTACGAAAAGGCAGCACATTTGGAAGCACCGACAACGAAATGGCAGCACATTAGACAGCACCAACAACGAAAAGGCAGCACATTTGGAAGCACCGACTACAAAAAGGCAGCAAATTTAGAAGCACCGACATCAAAAGGCAGCACATTTGGAAGCACCGACAACGAAATGGCAGCACATTTGGAAGCACCGACTACGAAATGGCAGCACATTTGGAAGCACTGTCATCGAAAAGGCAGCACATTTGGAAGCACCGACTACGAAAAGGCAGCACATTTGGAAGCACCGACAACGAAAAGGCAGCACATTTGGCAGCACCGACAACGAAAAGGCAGCACCTTTGGAAGCACCAACTACGAAAAGGCAGCACATTTGACAGCACCGACAACGAAAAGGCAGCACATTTGGAAACACCGACTACGAAAAGGCAGCACATTTGGAAGCACCGACTACGAAAAGGCAGCACATTTGGAAGCACCGACAACGAAAAGGCAGCACATTTGGAAGCACCGATAACTAAATTGCAGCACATTTGGAAGCACCGTCTACGAAAAGGCAGCACATTTGGAAGCACCGTCATCGAAAAGGCAGCACATTTGGAAGCACCGACTACGAAAAGGCAGCACATTTGGAAGCACCGACAACGAAAAGGCAGCACATTTAGAAGCACCGACTACGAAAAGGCAGCACATTTGGCAGCACCGACAACAAAAAGGCAGCACATTTGGAAGCACTGACAACGAAAAGGCAGCACATTTGAAAGCACCGACAACGAAAAGGCAGCACATTTGTAAGCACCATCATCAAAAAGGCAGCACATTTGGAAGCTCCATCAACAAAAAAAAAAGGCAAAAAGGAAGCACAAGTTACGAGATGTAAGTCTTAGTTAGAAATCAGAATACAAGAAATAAAAACATTAAATTCTTATAATATAAATTATTTATTTTATTGCTTTATGTTATACACATGCAAGTAAAACAAGCCATTATTGTATGTAGCCAGCATTCCTCAGTTCCTTGAGTATGAAGGATATTTTTTTGATGCACAAATAGTTTCCTGCACAAAGCGAACCATGTAGGAGTCTTAGCCGGTCAACCAATATGTTTGGATCTTTCCATGATGTGTAATCATTCTCTTCTACCACCATTTTCCTTGCACCTTTATAGTAAATATTATGATCACTGGTGTCTTCCGTTTTACCACCAACCTCAGGGTAACTTTCATGTTTGAGACGGTGATCATCACAAGCTTGATCAGATTTATTTAATATATCACGTCGTTTTCACCGTTTCGGTCTCAGGACACCGCCACATTCTTCGATCTTGGCAGCTTTAGGTGCTTCATCATAGTCTATGTCTTTGTCAACAACCTCAGAGTCACTGTAACAATCACCGTAGAAGGAATCGTCTTTACCCAATTTACCGTAATAATTCGATGTTGATGATGTTGAAGTGACTTCATCGTCTTCATGCTTCCTTTTTAGGAGTCCATCATTTTTACAGAGTAGGAAAGATCTACTTGAATTCGGCTGGAATATATTCTCAATTTTCACGTTAAGGATTCTTCCATTGTCTTCATTCTTCCGTAAATCATCAACCTCCTTCAATTTAAGTTCTTTGTCGAGATCGGAAGAGCCAGGAAAATTATTGTCGTAATGCAGATCACTCTTCCTTAGGCTAGTAGATTCATCGTTGTCCTCTAGCTTGTACGCAGGCTTGGCGCTACAAGTTCTGCCATGTCTTTTTAGGCTCTCTCTCCGCGTAAACGACTTGCTACATCGAACACAACTTATCATATTGCGCCGTTGATTTTTAACACAGTCATTCTTCACGTGTTGTCTTTTATTCTTTCTCAAGATAAACTCTTTACTGCAAAACTTACACCTATGTTCTTTCGATACAGCGTCAGATCCCAAATCGGAATTCATATTAGTTACTGATACTAATCCCAGATACCAATTGAGTGTTTTAAATTAATAGAAATGTTTTCATATTTCATCAGCGAGAATTAATATATCTCATGCAAAATACTTTATGCATGTAGTTCTGCTTTTAAACAACAGATGTCGCCACATGTTGCTTGCAGGTAAATAATATTTAGTTATTTTATGCGGGATGCGGGATGCTCACTAACGATCGCAAAAGAAGGATGGCTTCGCTAGGCTCCAAGGAAAAGGAAGTTCGTCTTGCATGTTGGTGCGCCACAGATGTCTCATGGCGTAATATTAATTTGACTGAGTAATGATATTTGTTAATTCTACCTGATAAAAATATTGCTAGTTTTGATTTTGTAGCAGAAATTATCGAATTAAATGTAACTCCAAATAAAATGACATGTCTCATTAGTCAAAAAAAAATCCATGCAGAGAGCGGTTTCTCAGAATAGTCAGAAACACTTGAAGAAACCACAGGAATGATTGCAAGAACACGGGAAAAACCATCAAAATATTGACAAGAATAATCAGGAGCACACGGAGAAAACCATCATAATATTGGCAAGAATAATCAGGAGCACACGGAGAAAACCATCATAATATTGACCAGATTAATCATAAGTACTCGGAGAAAACCACCACATGTTTTCTTTGATATCATAAAATTACAGGATAAAATATTAAAAAATAAAAATAAATCAGTAAAAAAATAAAAAAAAATAATAAAAAATGCTTAAATTTCTGGCTTGTGCAAGAACTCTATCTTTGCTCAACAATGATAGGTTTACAAGCTAGCAGAAACTGTTTATGCATTTTTTTATTTATGGGGCGCTTAATATACAAAAAATATGGCACAAAGCGCCTCAAGCTTTTTTCTCATTTATACTAGTATTGCTTATATACTATTGTCATAAATTAAATTTTAAAATTATTTTTTACTTTTTAGTTTGATAATCTTTAAAAGCATGTTTCTTTAGTTTTTTAAACTATATTTATTTTTAACTTTTAAGTTTGATATTTTTTAAAAGCATGTTTTTTTAGTTTTTTAAACTATATTTATGTATAATTATCATAGGGAAATAAGTTACCGACACTACCTATTACCATCTGAGATAACTATTTGGAGTTGCAACGTCACAAAGAAATGGTAAAGTCTCTCCGAATCATTTACAGTTAGATGTATAGATATAATCTTAGAATTTACCGAAAAAAAAAAAAAATATATATATATTTTCGGTGTGGCCGGGAGTAGAACCCACGATCGCTGAATCCGAAAGCTGACGTCACAGAAGTCGCGCGCCTTAGACAGTTTTTTTTTTTTTTTTTTAAAAAGATGGATGGAACACTGGCAAGTTTTTGACAGTCACCAGTGTGCCAACAATCTCCCCCCCTGAATGTTGTAGTTTGAAGTCACCCCGAGTCATTGTGGAATAGTAGTGTTGGTTGAAGGTTGTTATTATGACAATACAAATTACACCCATGTCTTACCCGGGATTCGAACCCGGAGCCCCCGCACTGTAGCCCGGTGGGCCGTCGACTGCACTACGGAGGCCGACTACCCCACGGCTAACGAACGTTATGATATTGGTAGGACATTTTACAGTGATCACTCACTCTTAGTCGAAAGAGTTACAGACGGACAGACAAACAAACATACAGGTGAAGCTAATATAAAGCATGTAACATGTAAAAAGGTTCAAACAAAAGTTGTGGAGAATTAAAAAATACATGAAAAAGGTGCTCAGGTCCATCTTCGTATTTGCAAACATAAGCGAGAATAATCGGACAGAAAGTAGTAAAGCGTAATAATTTTAAAATTGGGGCTAGTGTGCGTGCGAGCATAAGTGTGAACTAAACACAAACGAAGGGTCTTCGGCTGTTCTCGGGCCTCTCCGTCATGACTAGAGAGTGCGAGTGAGAGACGAAACCGTTTGTTCTCTCGTTCTATTTTCTCACGTGTTAGCGAGCATTTTTCGTCTTTGGCCGTCGAGAGTCGAGCGTTCTATATCTATATCTAAATATATAGGCGTATAAGCGCGCCGTTTTTACATCGAATAGAGATGCTTATGGCACGCCGTTATATTTATTGTCAAAAATAATGAAACTTAATTAAATAAACTTAACTACTTTTTTGTCATATTAATGTTATGCTACATTCTAAAGTTTTCAGAATTTAGGCTATTCCACTAATTTTTTTCATGTTATATGCAGATTATACCCCATCTGGGCAATTAAGTGTTTACCTTGTGAGTTGGTAAGATTTGGTGCTTGCAGTGAGTGTTTGGGACTGTATGGGAGCGGCCTCAATTTGAAATGTAAATAAATTATAGATATGGGAATATAAACTCACATTCACTTGAAAAAAAATATTAACACAATTTATATCACTACTATTCACATTAAATAAATGTTTTAATAATATGAACCAGTATTCAATATAAACCCTTAAAGTATAATATTTTAAAGCACATATATAATTTTTATTTTTATGCAGCCTTTTATTTGTATGTAGCCTTTTTACATCAGGTGAACATATTGTTGCTTGTTGCACGCTTATCGTAAAAAGTCACAATCATTTTTTCATTACGAACTTAAAGAAGTATAACTTCAAAACAAACTAATATCCAATACCATTGAGTGTCCACTCTGCATCAGTTGTTTATTTCCTCTGTGACAGTACTACTGCGAGCACCCTTCGAGTGGAAACAAGACATGCGGCTTCCACGAACTGTTCCGCGGTGCCTATTTCATCTGCTGATTGGCCGTTTCCAGGCAACCCGCAAACCACTTTTAGCCGCAATGGCACACGAGTGGGCGTGTTTGCACTGAATCTCCCAGCCGTAACAAAGCGGAACTGAGCTCTCAGCTCAATCTCGTCTGAGAGTGGGAAGTGTAACCTTTCCCATCCCATCTTGTGCTTTGCAAACGCTGACAAATAAATGGGTATGCACATAAATTCTACCTTTTACTAGACGTACGATCAAATATAACAGTAATTTGGGGAAGGGGGGGGGGGGTCACAAATATCACAACCGCGAAACTCACAAACCAGTACTCCAGTCCATGAACTGTAATTATTTTGTAATTGAACAGACATATTCATGTTAACATAATATATATATATTTTTAATGTACATTTACACGAAAAAAATAGTTCCACTACAAAACAGTGTTTGCAGAAATGGTGCGTTAAGATTATTACTCGAGCATTTATGGTTTGTGTTGTCCCATTACCTCCAATAGTTAAATTTATTTGAAAACGGTTACGTTAGTACATTTTCAGTAATAACTGCGCACAATTATAAGTATAATAAAAAGTTTCAATACTCATATATTTTCTTGGTTTGAAAAAATTAAGATTGAAAGAAAAGACATTTAAAATATACAAATGATGTGCCAATGTTAGAAAAATAACTGTATTATCCGGAGAAACTTTTTTTATAATTAAAACATAACCACTGCATTGCACAAATTTACAATATCTTTCTCGTAATGTTACATTCTCTTTTTTTTTTTTTCAAAGAGTAGTGTGTAAATGACTGTTCGAACACTGGATTTCCGGCAAGAAGCCGGAGTACCCAACCACCATCTTGGATTGTCACGTCACTGCGGCCATCTTGGATGACCTTGACCCTTGACCTTAACCTTGGTGGCCATTTTTGGATGACGCCATCGCTACCATTTGTTTTCTACAACTTTCCACATTATTATTATCATCGTTACCTTTTCCGTTACGACCGCCATTTTGAAAATCTGTAATTTTTTGCTAGAAAAATTGAATAATTCACAAAATTTATTAAAAAATTAATTGATAAAATTAAAAAAAAATAATTAAAAAAATTAAACTAAAATTTATTTTTAAAACGCACTTACATCAAGTAACTCGGAGTACTTGGTTCGAACCCGGTGAGAACAAAAAATGGAGACTTATCCTTCCTACACAGAAGCTGCCGGAAGACTGACCTCCCACCATTAATTCCAAGGTACATATATCGCCAGCTAGTATGACGCCATATCCACCATCTTGGTTTATTACATGACAGTCGCCATTTTATTTTCTCCTGCTAGAATGCACTGATGCCATGATAGTTTAAATTTTTGTCCACTAGAGTACAGTTATCATTTATAATAACTTCAGCGCCAACTCTCTTGAAATCTGGGGGCCACCTTGGAAATATGTAATTATTTACATAGAAATTCAGGAAAAATTCCAAAATTCATTATAAAAATGTGCAAATAATATTATTATTTATTCGACAAGTTCCGGTTTTAAGTACAATCCCTGGGCGATGCAAAATAATTTTTTTTTAAAATTACAATTGAAAGAAATTATGTCAAAAATCCTAAGGTTCTTAAGTTATTCAAATACTAGGCTCATATGAACTGTTATGATCGCCATCTTGGAAATTTGTATTTATTGAACTAGAAATTCTGGAAAAAGTTCAAAACTCATCAAAAAAAATTACTCATAGTTTCGAGTTATAAAACAATCCATGTTATTTTACAAACATATTATTTATTACATATATTCTACACTACTACAAGTACAAAAAAAAACAAGCAATTTACTAAAGTCTTCAGAATTTCTCCATTTTTTGCAACCGCTACCCACCAATTAAAGCGAGGTTGGAAGCCCTACCACTTGACATGGGATCTCCCATTTTTTTATATAACCTTCTCCACCAAGTACGTATCGGGATACATCGTAGGCTGAATATCATCGGCATAGAAGCCGCCACGAATAGGCTTGTCGTCCAAATCTTCAGGTAGTAGGTCCTAGGTTCTGATTCACGAATATGTGTCACACGCAAAAGTTCGGGACTTCAGTTCGCAGTAAAACCTTTCTCGAAAATGCCTTTCAGCTTGCAGATTCGTACAATGTCACCGATGTTAGCTGTACGCTTTCGTGGATTTTTCTTCTGTGTTGGAAAGTACTGTTTGAAGCAAGTGATCATACTTAAATTTTTTGCTTCATTTTCGTGGTAGAATGCACTGTAGAATTGTATTCGTTTATAGGTTTTGGCAAGATGTCAAGCCACTTGTAATTTCCATTAGCCGTGAACTGTCACCACATCTTGGTGGGAAAGTTCTGTTAAATTTCGACAAAGGAGGCTTTCATATTAGAAAATGTAGAGTAGTGTTTGATGCCATACATCTTCATCAAAGACTAGAATGTATAATTGTAGAAATATTTACTGAGATCCGTTTGCAGGTGTGATGGTACCCGGCCATGATGCAAAATATTGGCCATGGCCTTAGCTACTTCAGTTGCAGTATTCGATTTTACAGGTCTATCCCAAGCGAACTTGCTGTACACATCGATGACTGTCAAAATTTACTTGAAACCTTTATTAAATAGAGAATATTGTACCATCTCAACAAGGTCCACCGGGAATAAATCATCAATTCCACGAACTACTACTTTGCGATGAACGTAGTTTTGTCTCGCAGGAGAATGAAGTACGTGAGCGATTCCGGTTTGTCTCATTGAATGTGGTCTGCTTTCTACAGTTCTTTAAGAAAGGAGACTACTTTGTTGATGTGCAAATAGTTTCCTGCACTAATAGGCCAGTCAACAAGAGCACCTTTTACCAGCAGACCTGTAAACATTATTGAAGGGTAATTTGTTGACGCTGAATAAATTGGTGCTAATTTTATTTTCTGCAATCGGACGTGAAGTTATTGGAGAAAAGGGTTATAAATTCGTTTGAATCAGTTTTTCTCAGAGTCTAGGAGTTCAATCGAAAAAAGTTTCAAACAAACGTTTTAGATAATCAAAACATACATAAAAAAGGTTTGCATGACCATCTGAGTATTTGCAAATATGAGCGAGAAATATTGGAGAAAAAGTAGTAAAGCTGTTAATTGTAAAAGTGGGGCTTGTATGTGCATGTGATCGTAAGTGAGAACTGAATACAAACGAAGGGTCTTCGGATATTCTCGGGCCTCGCCGTCATGACTAGAGAGTGTGAGTGAGAGACGAAACCGTTTGTCCTCTCTTTCTATTTTCTCACTCCTTAGAGAGCATTATTCGTCTTTGGCCGTCGAGTGTCGAGAGTTCTATACATCTATATATATCGACGTATAAGCGCGCCGTTTTTAATCTAATCGTTATGCTTATGGCACGCCGTTTCCTTGTTTACTGCCAAAAAAAGTAAACCTAAAATAAATAAAAACAACATAATTTCATTTTAAGAGAAACTAAAAGTTTCTGAAACCATTTTCCGTCATTCAAGAGTGAAAACTATGAATAATTTTAGTGTCTGGACATAAAATTAAATGATTTAAATACTCGCTAACACGTGAGAAAATAGAACGCGAGAACAAAAGGTTTCGTCTCTCACTCGCACTCTCTAGTCATGACGGAGAGGCCCGAGAATAGCTCAAGACCCTTCGGTTGTGTTAAGTTCACACGTACGCTCCCACGCACACTAACCCAACTTTTACAATTACTCTCTAATACTTTTCTCCAATATTTCTTGCTCATATTTGAAAATACAAAGATGGATCTGAGAACCTTTTTTATGTATGTTTTAACTCTCCACAACTTTTGGTTGAAACATTTTTCGATTAAACACCTAGATTCTGAGAAAAAGTGATTCAAACCAATTTTTAACTCTTTCTCATATAACGTCACGTCCAATTGCATAAATAAATAATAAAAAATGAGCACCATTTGATTCAGAGTCATTGAATTACTTTTACATCAAGTTTTCAGGTCTGCTGGTAGAAAGTGCTTACTTTTCCTCTTGTTGAATAGCTTATAAGCGAAGCATTTAGAATTCTAAGACCAATAAATTATTAGTTGGGGTCATCCCAATAAACATATTTAAAGTTCCGACCATTTTCTAGCGTTTATGCTCCTTGCGAAACAGTAATTCTTACAGACCCAGAGTCCCGTAGGTTTTGAAATCTTCTACGCGCACGATTTTTGGTGGTAAAAAGTCTATTTCTTTAGCACTAAGTAAACATTAATTGTTTTCTGTTCACTCCATAAGTCGTGTCATTATTCCTACTCGTAAATATATCAGGTATGGCCGTACTATTGAATTAACTTAAGTAGTACAGTAACGGGGCTCCGGTGCCAGGCTTCTAGGCTGTGGATGGATGATTGTTTACATTAAGACGTCACAGCGGCCATTTTGAATGATAATGACCATTACCTTTGTCCCGGCAACCATTTTGATTCTGCTATCTTAGATCTGCCATCTTTAAGTAGAGCGCCCCACTCACTAATGCTGCAATTTTCGTCACGGCCACCATATTGATTTTTATGTTCCGCAGAGGATGGTATCTTGGACACCTTCGACTTTGTTTCTGCTGTTTGTTCCTAGAGAGCACCAGTGTCGCTCTGTCTCATCGTATGAGGTCTATGTTCCTTTATCTACCATAGCTAATATGGTCCTTACCGACATATTAAATTTAATTATTTTTTGCAAAATATATTCAAAGAGCTGTTAATATAACCATCGTAGTTATGACCTCAAGGTTAGAAAACATACGCCTTTGACCTTATGGCCATCGTGACATTTACCAGACTGATAATTAAATAATGTGTATATAAAAATAACACTCATATTCGGAAATATAAATTTTTAATTTGAAGTATTAATAGCATGGCCTGTTCGAGACAGAACCGACATCTAGTTTTAAGACGGAACTGTTATCGTTACAGTCGCCATCATAAAAAAATTATATTTATTATTCGATTTCAATGACAAAATTTCTAAATTCATAAAAAAAATAATTAGTGTAATTAAAAAAAAATATATTTAAAAATACCGTTGCAAATTGTGGATTCTATAATCCTTGCTTATTACATTACGACCGCCATCTTGGATGAGTATAATGTTAACATTACAGATTATTTTATGGCCACCATATTGGATTCTATATCGTTGCACTTTTCTTTAAGACAGCCATTTGAAAATATGTAATTCTTGTGCTAGAAATTCGGAAAAAATTAAACGATTACAAAAATTATAAATTAATGAAAATGTAATTTTAAAATCTAATAAATACGCACTTATGTCCTAGGCTCGAATCCAGTAGGGTCAAAAAATAAAAAAAAATGTCGATAGATCCTTCCTCCACGAAAGCCACCAACAGACTGACCTCCCACCACTTATGCCAAGGTATATATCATCAGCAATATGAAGTCACGTCCGCCTTCTTGTTTTCGTTTGCTGGAGGCCAACATATTTTTTACATCTGCTATAGTTCGCTGACGCCACGTTAGTTTAATTGTTTTTTCACCTTACCTTTGACCTCGACTTTTGGGATTGAACTTTGTCATTGACCTTTTACTTTGACATGAAACTTTGAACTTGACCTTTAACCTTGTCCATAGTGACCATCTTGATTCTTCCATCTTTTGTTCAGTACTCGTTACCAGGAGCGCTAGTTAACATGAAACGCCTGCTAGATATTTTTCTCAGTAATCGATAAGGAACACTAGTGTCATGTTGTACACACACCATCTGCTAGAGTGTGTTACCATTATGTTTGATTAATTCTTGGCCACAAGAGTGCAGTAATCATTTAATATTACTTTAATGCGTACCATATTTAAATTGGGATGTCATCTTGTAAATTCGTAATTATTTAGCTAGAGATTTGGGAATAATTCCCAAATTCATTAAAAATTCATTCAATAAAATAATGATTGGTGATATAGATTCCCGTCCTTAGTTATAAACTTGTACAATACCAAAATTAATAAAAATATACCACACAAGAGACAAGGTAGAGAAAATAAACAACACAAATTCAAATAAAAAAATAATATATTAATTCAACAAACAAAAACAAGTAAATTACTAGCATTTTTCGATTTATACTATCTTCTTAAAAGGCAAAGCAAATCCTTTGCATGTATTGACATGTTTTTTAGAGTAAGTTATACACAACAGTTGATTAACAAGTCATGTATATTCAGTACGATGGCCCGAAATAGTCGGCCAGACACAACCAGTCGGTGGTTAGTAACATTCAGTCCGGGGCCAGTCATGAATTCATGGTCAGGCAGACCAAGTAGCTATCAATACGCGCCCAGTCGATAGCCAGGAATGTCTATTCAACATTCAGCTACGTATGTTCATTAGATGACAAGTCATATCAAGTCGGTAGCCAGACGCATCCAGTATGTGGTCAAAAACAACCAATCAGTAGCCAAAATTTAATTTTCGTCGATACACGGTGAACATTTTAATCAGTTCAAGCAGAAAACCAAGCACATAGACCAAGCGTCTCCGAAACACGAGATCTGGTAATTTTTTTAAATAGACGGTCAGGCACATCTAGTCACATTCAGTCCGTGGCCAGGCACGCAGTTGAAGATCAGACACATTCAGTAGGTGGCAAGGCGCGACCAGTCGGTGATCAGGAATGTATATTCAGTGGTCAGGCATGTATTTAGCTTACAGCCTAATTCAGTTTGTTGGATAGACACGACCAGTTTATGGTTAGGCACTACCAGATTGAGGTCAGGTTTACACATTCAGTTAGTGGTCAGGCATATCCAGTCAGTGGCCAGGTACATCCAGTAGTTGTTGGCTAGACACCTCTTATCTGTGTTCATTGGTATTCAAGCACATTTAGAAGCACAACAAAGGAAGCACATATGGAGGCACCATAAATGAAAATGAAGAATAATCAACGAAAAGGAAGCACATTTGGAAGCATAATCAACATAAAGGAAGCTGAATCAACGAAAAGGAAGCAGAATCGGAAGCACATGTGACGAAGAGGAAGCACAACTGGAAGCACAAGAAACGAAAATGTAGTAGTATTACGCGATCTCAGTCTTAGTTATAAATCAGTTTACAAGAAATAAAATATAATTTTTTAAATATAAATAATAGATTTATTTTTTTATGTTACACACATAACAGTCAAACAAGTGATTATTATAGGTATCCAGCTTCCCGCAATTCTTTAAGTATGGACGATGCTTCGTCGACATTCAACTAGTTTCCTCTACGAACAGATGCCACGAATAGTCTCAGGCGATCAACTAATTCGTTAGGATCTTCACAAGACATAATTAATCTCTTCTGCTATCACCATCTTCCTGGAATGCCGGTTCTTATTTTTTTTACGATCATTATAATCCCAGTGGTCATCATAAGATTGATCAAAATTATTTATTCTATCACGTTTCCACCGTTTCGGTCTAAGGGCTTAATCACAGCTTTTGATCCTGACAGCTTTAGGTAGATCTTACAGTCGTTGGTTTTATCACCAGCCTCAAAGTCACTGTCAACACCATCGCATAAGTCAATGTGTTCACCCGGATTACTGTAACATTTCGAAATCCTTGATGTCGAAGCTTCTTCATCGTCTTTCAGTTTCCTTTTTAAGAGTCCATTTTTTTTTACAAGTACGGAGTATCTACTTGAATTCGGGTTGAAAGTATTCTCACTTTTCACATTAAGGATTCTCCCATTTTCTTCATTCATACATAAATAATCAACGTCCTTCAATTTAAAATTTAAGTTTTTTGTCGAAATCGGAAGAGCCATGAACATATTCTCTTCCAAAACAAGGAACATTATTACATAATGCAGATCACTCTTCTTTAGACTAGTAGATAGCCTACATCGTTGTCCTATGGCTTGTACGCAGGCTTACCGTAACAATTTATATAATGTGTTTTTAAGCTCTTTCTTTGCGTAAACGACTTGCTACATCGAACACAACTTATCATAATGAGTAGTGGATTTTTAACACAGTCATTCTTCTCGTGTTGTCTACAATTCTTTCGCAAGATAAAATCCTTTCTGCAAAACATACACCTGTGTCTTTCGATACAGTAACAGACACCGAATCAGGATCGAAATTAGTTACTGAGACTAATATCAGATGAAAACCGAGTGTTTTAAATTGGATCCATTACTTAAATATATTTTTTTTAAATATTTCATCAGCGAAGTTATATCATCCCATAGAACTTGTTGCATGTCGACACGTATTACATGTAGGTAAATATTATTTATTTTATGTGAGATGTGGCATGCTTACTGCCGATCGCAAAAGGAATTTCGTCATTCGTGACAGTGTTTCTCAACCATATAGGCCAGTCAACAAGAGGCAAAGTAAGCACTTTTTACCAGCAGACCTGAAACTTGATATAAGGGTAATTCGAGGACGCTGAATCGAATGGTGCTTTTTTTTTTTTAAATCGGACGTAAAGTTTTTGGAGAATAGGGTCAAAAAAAAATTTGACTCAGTTTTTCTCAGAATATAGGCGTTTAAGCGAAATAGGTTTCAAACAAAAGTTTTGGAGAATTAAAAAAAAAAAAAACATAAAATAGGTTCCCAGGTCCATCTGCGTATTTGCAAACATGAGCGAGAAATACTGGGAAGAAAGTAGTAAAGCTGTTAATTGTAAACGTGGGGCTAGTGTACGTGCGAGCGTACGTGTGAACTAAACACAAACGAAGGGTCTTCGGCTATTCTCGGGCCTCTCCGTCATGACTAGCCAGTGCGAGTGAGACGGAATCATTTGACCTCTCTTTTTATTATTTCACGCGTTAGCGAGTGTTTTTCGTCTTTGGCCGTCGAGTGCCGAGCGTTTTATAATAGTTATCCTTACTAATATTATAAATGCGAATGTGAGTTAGTTTATTTGTTTTTTTTTTTTTCACTTTCACGCGGAAATTGCTCAACCGATCATCATGAAAATTTGTGCGCATATTTTCAAGGGTATAGTAAACGACAGAGAACACTTTATATACAAAAAAAACAGTATTTTTTTCTAAGGGCAAAAAAATTGAACGTCCGATTGTGATTTTGAGTAATTTTAATGAAATTTAACGCCATCTGGCGTTTCAATAAATAAATAAAATAATTCGCCAATTTAATAATATAATACCGGCGGTCAATTCACTATTCAATTTTATTTTTCTGTCACCACCAAGCAATAATTAAACTTTTTTTTTGAGCTTAGGTTTTTGTTTATTTTCATCGGTGATTGTTTTTTGGAAATTTTTGCTGAAAGTTATGTTTTACTTTCAAAAGAATTTTGTAATTTAGGGAAAATGATGTGGATCTAATTACTCAAGTTTTCCCGGACTTGCAGCAATATTTGAATAGTGATCGGTGGTTGTACACAAGAGAGATATTTGCGCCAAAAAATTTGTATCGTTTATAAAATCTACACGTATATTTTAAAAGAGGTCTATTTACCAATAATAAATAAATGCTAAATGAAACAGAATTATTAATAAATAATAATAATAAATTAATTAAATATAACCAAAAATTTATAGTGAATCTAATATGTCCGAGTTCTTTCGATTACAATTATAATTATATATTAAAATAACATATGCGAATATTGAAACTTACCTAGACACCTATAGTTAAAAAAAAAAGTTCGAAGTGCGTCGATGCAGCATACCAAACTCACACAGCACAAAACGTTTGCAAACCGAGATATATAACGTTTAAACAAATTTTCTGCTCCGATTCATCCTACGGTTCAATACACAATACTAAAAAAAAAAAATAATAATTACAACATTAATAACAATATTTACACTAAAGAACAGAATACGATACACAAATCCGGAGCGCCCCGTTTTTGACATAACAACGTCTAATAAATCGATGAACGCCGGCTGCACGCACGAAAAAGTGTTCCGTTACGCACATTGTCCCGTTACGCTGTGTCCCGTTACGCTCATTGTACGCTTGCGCCGCATATATTTCTCTTCCACTCGATTGGAACAACCATCGATTTGACTTTTTCGAGGCACATTTAACTTGAAACACTCCCATTCGTTTCCTACTTTTCCTATCATCATCCTATCCTTAACAGAATAACACAGATTGGAAGAAGTTAAATAGAAAACACGTATAAAATATATAGTTAAAATAATATCTTCGTTAAAGTAATAAACATATTTTAAATAATGAGTGCAAATAAAAGTAAATTTATCAATTAAATTGTAGATTTCATTTCACTCCTCCTTTGTATCCATAAAAATAGTGATAATTCAATACAAAAGATTCCATTTTATCCATAAAAGTATGCAATCATTTCATCAATGTTTTGTTACGACGTTGTCACGTTAAACTGTCGTCCGTAAACCGACTTTACAGACAACCAATTTTTTGATCAGTCAACTTGTTCATAGAACTATCACGTTTTTTTATTCATAATATTTTCAATAATTTTAATTTGAGAATTAAAATTATGTACATAACTGAATGTCCCAAATTTTAATGTGAGTATTAAAATTATATATATAATTTTATTAGTTGTAATTCTGTGTATAATTATAAATTCTGAATAAAATTTCTTTGAATTAAAATAATGCACATAATTTGATTTTAAATATTTGCTTTATTCAAATCGTGAAATTTGGCAATGACTATTTTGTGTGGGCCAAATACAAATTCCGTGCGATAAAAAGTTTATTTCAATTAATTGAATTTTTAAATTGTGGAATTTAAATTTTAAGTTTGAATTATCACGCAGTCGTAGTATAATTTTAATTCATCGAATTTAAATTCCAATTATTTTGTAGCCCATTATAATTCTTTCCTGCAATTTTAACGACTTTGAACCTGAAAAAATGCATTAATGTTTTCTTATACCATAATAAAAATGAACTAAAATTATATCCAGACAAAAAATCAATTCTAGGTTTTTAGTGTCCTTTCCTGTATATTTTAAATTAATTTTATGTATAGACATAAAATTATACTTTTGAAATATGTATTCAATTTGATATATAAATTAATATTTTATGCGGCAAAAAATCTATACATATAATTTTATAAATTGCAGTATTTACTAGGAACATTTTTAAAATTTTTAATTTAATCTTAAAAATAAAATAATAAGTATTCAATTTGAAGAACAAAAAAATTTTTCTGAGGAAAAAAATTTATATCACATAATTATATCAATTTTTGGTCCAGACACAAACCTATTTCATTATTTTTACTCTTGACTGAAGAAAAATGGTTTCGGAAACTATAAGTTTCTGTTGAAATGAGATATTGTTTTATTTGTATTTATTTGTGGTCAATATTTTTGACAATACATATGAAAAGGACGTGCTATAAGCATCACGATTCGATTTAAAAACGGCGCTCTTATACGCCGATATATATAGATATATATATAACGCTCGACACTCGATGGCCAAAGACGAAAAATACTCGCTAACGTGTGAAATAATAAAAAGAGAGGTCAAATGATTCCGTCTCACTCGCACTGGCTAGTCATGACGGAGAGGCCCGAGAATAGCCGAAGACCCTTCGTTTGTGTTTATTTCACACGTACGCTCGCACGTACACTAGCCCCACTTATACAATTAACAAATTTACTACTTTCTTCCCAGTATTTCTCGCTCATTTTTGCAAATACGCAGATGGACCTGGGAATATTTTTTATGTATTTTTTAATTCTCCACAACTTTTGTTTGAAACCTATTTCGCTTAAACGCCTATATTCTAAGAAAAACTGATTTGAACGAAGTTTTAACTCTTTTCACCAAAAACTTTACGTCCGATTTTTAAAAAAATTAGCACCATTCGATTCAGCGTCCTCGAATTTCCCTTATATTAAGTTTTCAGGTCTGCTGGTAAAAAGTGCTTACTTTACCTCTTGTTGACTGGCCTAATATTTTCATTTATTATTAGGCCGATTAATTATATTTTATTTGAATTCCACCTGATCAGATTATTGTGAGTGTAGATTTAGTAGCAGAAATTCACTGATAAATTTCAACTGTGAATAATATGATATGACTCATTATGTAAAAAAAAATTCGATGTCTTACAAATAATTAGGAGCACTCGGAGAAAACTCTCAGATGTCTAGCCAGGAATAATCAGGAGCACTCGGTGAACACCATCAGATATCTAGCTAAGGAATAATAAGGAGCACACCGAGAAAACCAACGCAGGTTTTTCTTAATATTAGAAATATCATAGAACAATTTAAAAATAATAAAAATAAAATATTAAAATTAATAAAAAAATAAAAAAAATGGACAAAAAATAACAAAAATTTCTGGCTTGTACTATAAATCTATCTCATCAAATCCAAGTTCACAAGCTTCCGATTGTGCTTCCTTTTTGATGATAGTGCTTGCTATTGCGCTTACTTTCGGTGATTGTGCTTCCTTTAGGTGATTGTGCTTTCTTTCGAGGTTTGTGAATCGATAGGTATGTAATCAGTACATGTTTGTTCTCATTGGTTCGATGATGTTTAGCGTATATGTCTGAAATTTAAAAATTAGCTGTTAAAAATGTTGTTCCCACATATCGGTAAATGGCACCGCTTGGTTCGGAGAAGCTTGGCTACAAACTGAATGCACTTGGACGTCGATTACGTGTCTGGCCACCGAAAAGAAAGGCTTGAATACCAATGAACACAGATAAGAGGTGTCTAGCCAACAACTACTGGATGTACCTGGCCACTGACTGGATATGCCTGACCACTAACTGAATGTGTAAACCTGACCTCAACCTGGTAGTGCCTAACCATAAACTGGTCGTTTCTAGCCAACAAACTGAATATGGCTGTAAACTAAATACATGCCTGACCACTGAATATACATTCCTGATCACCGACTGGTCGCGCCTTGCCACCTACTGAATGTGTCTGATCTTCAACTACGTGCCTGGCCACGGACTGAATGTGACTAGATGTGCCTGACCGTCTATTTATAAAAATTACCAGATATCGTGGTTCGGAGACGCTTGGTGTATGTGCTTGGTTTTCTGCTTGAACTGATTAAATTGTTCACCGTGTATCGACGAAAATTAAATTTTGGCTACTGATTGGTTGTTTTTGACCACATACTGGATGTGTCTGGCTACCGACTAGATATGACTTGTCATTTAATGAACATACGTAGCTGAACGTTGTATAGACATTCCTGGCTATCGACTGGGCGCGTATTGACAGCTACTTGGTCTGCCTGACCATTAATTCATGACTGGCCCCGGACTGAATGTTACTAACAACCGACTGGATATATCTGGCCAACTATTTCGTGCTATCCTACTGAATATACATGACTTGTTAATCAACTGTTGTGTATAACTTACTCTAAAAAACATGTCAATACATGCAAAGGATTCGCTTCGCATTCTAAGAAGATAGTATAAATCGTAAAATGCTACTAGTTTACTTGTTTGTGTTTGTTGAATTAATGTTTTTTTTTTTTTTAAATTTGACTTTGAGTTGTTTTATTTCTCTGACTTGTCTCTTGTGTGGTATTTTTTTAATTAATTTTTGTATTGTACAAGTTTAGAACCAAGGACGGGAATCTATAGCACCAATCATTATTTTAATTTATGAATTTTTAATGAATTTGGGAATTATTCCCAAATCTCTAGCTAAATAATTACGAATTTACAAGATGACATCCCAATTTAAATATGGCGGGCACCAAAGTAATATTAAATGATTTCTGCACTCTAGTGGCCAAGAATTAATCAAACATAATGGTAACGCACTCTAGCAGATGGTGTGTGTACAACATGACACTAGTGTTCCTTGTATCGATTACAGAGAACAATCTCTAGCAGGCATTGTATGTTAATATGCACTCCAGGCAGGGAGTACTGCACACAAGATGGAGGATTCAAGACGGTCACCATGGACATTATTAAAGGTCAACGATGACAATTTCCTGCATTACATATATACTCAATTGCATCGATTTAGAACAGACGATACGTGTAGGCATAACTCTACTATGAACAATTCCCTTTATCTCACACCAATCGAACTGTCTGCTGAAAAGATGGCCAGTTGGGCTTTTGAGGATGAATATAAGCCTCCTGTTAATGCCGGAGGAAATTTGTAAGTTTATTTTCCTCCATCCATTGTGCCGAAAATTAGGCATTTCGACACCCTTTTAAATTTTGTTTTTATATTTTAAATTATTTTTGGAATTTTATTTTTTAAAATTTATCTGGTTGTTAAGGGATTCATTTACTCTTTATAAGGCCGGTGAACGCCTCTTGTTTAAACTTTGTGCCAGTGGACTGAAGCACCTTCTCAGGGGCCAATCTGATATTTTGCTGTCTAATGTGGATGTGGGCAGTCCGGTTGAAATTTATCTCGCCTGCAGTCACGTCCCGGGTTTGTAATTTTATTTCCCTGCATGACCAAAAATGCATAGAGCAGCTTCTGGCCTGCGAGCTGCTACTTCTTAGAGACGTGCTGAGACTAGCGAGTCTCGACACGAAGGAGTCTCCAGTGGACCTCCGTTCCCAGCTTAGTGGCGTTTTCTGTCCACCCTCCCCTCTCTTCCCCCCACCCTGGTTCTGAGAAATTATGCTAGGAGCAGTGACCTGACGTGAACTTAGCCAAGACGATGGCCTGCTTCAAGGACATTCCCCCGGGGCCTACAGAGACCTCCACGACATCTAGTGGCAGAAAAAGCAACTTCGGGCCTAATCGCCAGCGTACAGAGCACACGCTCGTGACACCTGGTGGGAAGTCAGCTCACCCCCTCAGTGAGTTCCCCTTTACGCCTCTAGAAAGCAGCGCCGTGGCACCATAAGGCCCTATTTTTCCTTCTCGCGGCCTGTAGAAGTCGATTCTTTGTAGCTTACTGTTACCGCCGGTAGAGAGTGCGCATGTCGTGTTGTTCTCACGACCGGCTCGGACTCCTTCGCAGGTTTTCAGCACTGAGCCGAACCTTCCCCCTCCTTTTTCCTAGGGCCGACCGCCCGATTTAATTAGGAGCCTGTTCCGCAATCGCTCTGACTCAGTACTCTGACCTCGGCCACTGACCACGTCTTCTCGGCGTCCTCTGCGCTAAGAGGCTTTTCGCAGGAACGGCGAATTCGTGTGCATAAGAGATGTAGTCAGTTGCTTTAAGGGATGTGATCCCATTTGTACAGTAGCCAGTCAGTAGTAGTAATTAGTAAAAGTCATTTTCAGTTAGATTTTTTAATTTTTTTTTGTTTTACTAAAAATTTGGTTTCTTCCATGTCATCCGCGGTATCTCGGTGCGCGCCATCCTGATATCGGCGCGAGACTTCTCGTTAGCCCGGAATAAACACCCTGCTTGGTGAGTAATCCGGCTTTTTTTCTCCTCCCCATATTCCCATTTGTTGGCCTTTCGCGCTGACTGTGTATGACTGTCTGGAAACAGGTATAATTCGTTTTGAATTTGACTTGTGTTTCAGACAGGGTCGAAGTGCTGGGGATACAAATTGCTCCCAGCTCGTGGTCCTGGACCTCGAACTCCGAGTCACGTTAAAAGAGATCTTTCCGACCCGACGTCTTACCGTGAAGACCTGGGTGATAATATAAAATAAACATCTCCCCCCTTTCTATCTACGAACAACATTAAAAGAATGAGTAGCCTACCAGCGAGCAGTGATTTAAAAACTAAATCCTCAAGAACATCTAGAATCAAGAAAACTAATTATCCATGTAATCATTGGACGAAACAAATTTTGGTTTGATACTTCTAATTTTTAAATTTTTGTTTATATAATCGTTCGTTGTTAAAGTTGAATATGTGTTAGCAGTATACAAATGTTCCTCCGAGATCTGGCTTCTGGCTGTGGAGCCGGGAGCCGGTGTCCGCCATCTTGGATTGTGATGTCACGGCGGCCATCTTGGACGAGCGTAACAGGACACAGCGTAACGGGACATAATGTAACGGGACAATTATATCACGGCGACAATCTTGGAATCGCCATTTTGGATAACGTCATTTTGTTTTCCCGAACATTCCGACGTTGTGTTTTCCGCCATATTGGATCTATTAGTGTTGCAATTTTCGTTATGGTCGCCATCTTGAAATTTGGACACCATCTTGTAAATCTTTAATTATTATCCGATTTTAATGTAAAAAATTCCAAAATTCATAAAACAATTAATTTATTCGAATTCTGATTGATTATATCGATCACTGTCCTCGGTTCGAACCCGGTGAGTGCAAAAAAAATAAAATTGGCGACAGGCTCCTTCCTCAATGGTGGATGCAGGCAGACTGACTCCTGCCACTTTGTTTCAAAGCATATATATCGTCACCTAGTATGACGTCATGTCCGCCATCTTGAAAAATTCGTAATTTTAATGCTAGAGTATCGGGAAAAATTTTAAAAATCATTAAAAAAATAATCAACCTAATTAAATAATAAAAAAATCCTTAAAACCAACGTTGCACTTTTCGTAATGGCAGCCATCTTTTAATCAAGAAACTGGAGATCACCATCTTGTTTTCGTCCACTAGAGTGTGCTGATACCATGTAAGTAGAATTATCTGGTCACCACACCTTTGACCTTGACCTTGAAATTTGACCTTGACCTTGAAATTTGACCTTGACCTTGAAATTTGACCATGACCTTGAAATTTGACCTTGACCTTGAAATTTGACCTTGACCTTAAAATTTGACTTTGTCCTTGAAATTTGTCTTTGTCCTTGTCACCATCATGGATCCGACATATTATGTTCAGTACATGCTACCAGGAGCCAACACCTGCTGGAGTACGCCATCTTGTGTGTGTGTACTTGTATTATAGAGTTCATTTTCATCTGGATAGTTTTATTTTTACCCGCTACAGTGCAGTAATCATTTATTACGGAGGTGCCCCCCGCCATCTTGAAATTCGGCCGCCATCTTTAAATCATGTAATAATGTAGCTAGAGGAGCGGGAAAAAAACCAAAATTCATTAAATAAATCACTCATTAACTTACATATTAATTCGATCGATTCCTGTCCTCGGTTCGATAACCAATCGATGCAATAATGTTTAATTTTATGTAAAAAATAATAATTTCAATAAACCATGTTCAACATTCGTAAAGAGACTTTAAATCATCTACTCCCATCATCCTATCAGACATGAAGACCACCATATTGGAAATCCGTAATTGTAATGCTAGAGATTCGGGAAAAAGTTCAAAATTCATTAAATAAATTTGTAATCCATATAATGATTAATTGTATCGACTAAGTTCTTTTGTTCGATCCCTGGCCGATACAAAACAACTTTAATTTAAAATATACTAAAAAAGTGTTAGGTTTGAGAAAATAAAAACACCACAAGTTCTTTTAAAAAAAATATTAACTAAATTCAATACACTACTGCAAGTACAAAAAAAAACACTGACAAATTACTAAAGCCTTATGGATTCCTCGATTCAAACAGTCTTCTTATTGTACGGACTAAGCCTTTTACATGACATTAAATGTCTATCCGATCCGGTCATTACCGCAGCCAGAGACGGACTGAAGTTCATATCACTTATATAGTCTCATTAGCCGGTACAACACATGAGTCAAATCAATAACCATGTTCATTATACGTCTCGGAGTATTTTTTATAATGATGATGTAAGCTATAGAGACGTGAAATTAGTTTATTGCATTTATTGCACTGAAATTTTATTATTTGAACATTATTTGAACAAAAACTTCTTTCATGTCTGCGAGCATTTGAGGTGATAGTAAATGATGCACAACAGTATTTGCACTTTATGAATTGAAGTTTCAATGCTGGTTAAACTTCAGCTGATGGTGGAACAGCACATATCGAAGTCTCCTCCAGTGTTTTCAGTGGCGTTGCCAACGGGATCTCCTTCAACATCGTCGGCGCTGACGTCCTGGTTCTTGTAGTCGATGGTACATCATCCATCTAGTTCCACGTTAGAGTCGGTAAAGATGCCATCGAAGTCTCAAGAACAGGCAATTACACGACTTATGCACCAGAAGAAACAAACTAGGTGATCCGTACACCGTCGACGGCAGTAACAAACTGAGCGTCCTGCTGTCTAGGACTCGTTTATATACATTAACCGGTTTGAATAATACGCTAGTCAAATCAAGAACAATTTACTAAAATACTAGAGTCAAAACAACATTCAAAAAAATAGAAGCACCATCAACAAAAAAAGAAGTACATTTGGAAGCACCATCAAAAAAAAAAAACATAGGAAGCACCGTCAACGAAAAGGCAGCACATTTGGAAGCACCGACAACGAAAAGATAGCACCGCCATCGAAAATGCAGCACATTCGGAAGCACCGACTACGAAAAGACAGCACATTTGGAAGCACCGTCAACGAAAAGGCAGCACATTCGGAAGCACCGACAACGAAAAGGCAGCACATTTGGAAGCACCGCCATCGAAAAGGCAGAACATTCGGAAGTACAGACTACGAAAAGGAAGCACATTTGGAAGCACCGACTACGAAAAGGCAGCACATTTGGAAGCACCGTCAAAGAAAAGGCAGCACACTCGGAAGCTCTAGTATTTTAGTAAATTGTTATTGATTTGACTAGCGTATTATTCAAACCGGTTAATGTATATAAACGAGTCCTAGACAGCAGGACGCTCAGTTTGTTACTGCCGTCGACGGTGTACGGATCACCTAGTTTGTTTCTTCTGGTGCATAAGTCGTGTTATTGTCTGTTCTTCAGATTTCGATGGCATCTTTACCGACTTTAACGTCGTACTCGATGGAGGATGTACCATCGACTACGGGAACCATGACGTCAGCGCCGACGATGTTGGAGCAGATCCCGTTGGCAACGCCTCTGACAACACTGGAGGAGACTTCGATATGTGCTGTTCCACCATCAGCTGAAGTTTAATCAGCATTGAAACTTCAATTATTAAAAGTGCGTACTTCGCATCAGTGCAAATACTGTGGTGCATCATTTACTATCACCTCACATGCTCGCAGACATGAAAGAAGCGGTTGTTCTAATAATGTTCAAAGAATTCAATTTCAGTGCAATAAGTGCAATAAACTAATTTCACGTCTCGATAGCTTACATCGTCATTATAAAAAATGCTCCATGACGTATAATGAACATGGTTATTGATTTGACTCATGTGTTGTACCGGCTAATGAGACTATATAAGTGATATGAACTTCAGTCCGTCTCTGGCTGCGGTGATGACCGGATCGGATAGACATTTAAAGTCATGTAAAAGGCTTAGTCCGTACAATAAGAAGACTGTTTGAATCGAGGAATCCAGAAGGCTTTAGTAATTTGTCAGTGTTTTTTTTTGTACTTGTAGTAGTGTATTGAATTTATGTAATAATTTTTTTTTAAAAGAACTTGTGGTGTTTTTATTTTCTCAAACCTAACACTTTTTTAGTATATTTTTTATTAAAGTTGTTTTGTATCGGCCAGGGATCGAACCAAAGACTTTAGTTGATCCAATCAATCATTATATGGATTACAAATTTATTTAATGAATTTCGAACTTTTTCCCGAATCTCTAGCATTACAATTACGAATTTTTAATATGGTGTTCTTGATGTCTGATAGGATGATGGGAGTAGATGATTTAAAGTCTCTTTACGAATGTTGAACATGGTTTATTGAAATTATTATTTTTTACATGAAATTAAACATTATTGCATCGATTGGGTATCGAACCGAGGACAGGAATCGATCGAATTAATATGTAAGTTAATAAGTGATTTATTTAATGATTTTTGGATTTTCTTCCCGCTTTTCTAGCTACATTATTACATGATTTAAAGATGGCGGCCGAATTTCAAGATGGCGGGGGGCACCTCCGTAATAAATGATTACTGCACTTTAGCGGGTTAGAATAAAATTATTTAGTTGGAAATGTACTCTATAATACAAGTACACACACAAGATGGCGTACTCCGGCAGGTGGTGGCTCCTGGTAGCATGTACTGAACATAAAATGTCGGATCCATGATGGTCGACAAGGACAAAGTCAAATTTCAAGGACAAAGTCAAATTCTAAGGTCAAGGTCAAATTTCAAGGTCAAGGTGATATTTCAAGGTCATGGTCAAATTTCAAGGTCAAGGTCAAATGTCAAGGTCAAGGTCTAATTTCAAGGTCAAGGTCAAAGTTCAAGGTCAAGGTTAAATTTCAAGGTCAAGGTCAAATTTGAAGGTCAAGGTCAAGGTCAAAGGTGTGGTGACCAGATAATTCTACTAACATGGTATCAGCACACTAGCAGACGAAAACAAGATGGTGATCTCCAGTTTCTTGATTAAAAGATGGCTGCCAATACGAAAAGTGCAATGGTGGTTTTAAGGATTTTTTATTATTTAATTAGGTTGATTATTTTTTTAATGATTTTTCAATTTATTCCCGAATCTCTAGAATTAAAATTACGGATTTTCAAGATGCCGGACATGACGTCATACTAGGTGACGATATATATGCTTTGAAAAAAAGTGGTAGGAGTCAGTCTGCCTGCATCCACCATTGAGGAAGGAGCCTGTCGCCATTTTTAGTTTTTTTTTGCACTCACCGGGTTAGAACCGAGGACATTGATCGATATAATCAATCAGAATTCGAATAAGTTAATTTTTTGATGAATTTTGGAATTTTTTTCATTAACATCGGATAATAAATAATGATTTTCAAGATGGCGTCCAAATTTCAAGATGGCGACCATAACGAAAATTGCAACATTAATAGGATCCAATATGGCGGAAAACAAAATGTCGGAATGTTCGGGAAAACAAAATGACATCATCCAAAATGGCGGATCCAAGATGGCCGCCATGATCTACTTGTCCAATTACGTTGTGTCCCGTTTCGCTGCGACCCGTTACGCTCGTCCAAGATGGCCGTTGTGACGTCACAATCCAAGATGGCGGACCACGTCTCCTGGCTCCACAGCCAGAAGCCAGATCTTGGAGGAACATATGTATACTACTTGTGTTGTTTGAAATAATTTCGGGCCACACCCATATTTTTTTTTACTTGCTAAGATCTTGATTGTGATATCGAAATAATGCGAAAACAAAACCTCTTCCTAATAAACCAGGGAAACCTATAGACCAAATTATTTATGTAGTGTATTTATTTATCATATACCTTCTATATAACGATCCACGAACTCCGAAGTTGCTTGTGTGCAGGGAGTGTGAAATTTTGTCTTGTTCACCGCCTCAGCCCCCTCTGGTAAATATCTTTAATTCTCTTAATTTTTGCCCAGCAGTTTCCAAGGCCTTTTAATTAAATTAAAATAATATAATTTTTAGGTCACGAGGGGCGTTACACCATTCTTCTTGGATTTCCTGAGAACTACAATCATATAATCATTAATTTGAAACAAAGCTTATGATGCTTCTAGCCAACATGCACATTAATGAAATTGTCACTGCTGCAGAAAATCCACACTATGTCTCGCATACACTGTATTGTATCGAGTGAATGCTGCCTCACATCCAAGTGAGCACAATTAAATGTATCTAGATGCTGAATAACGTAGAAAATGGCAGGAACACTGATGTAACATTCCGATCCTGGAGCCTGAAAACGTATCTTGGATTGCCTCACATGTAGTCATCGTATATATTGGATAGTAAAGTTCAACTTCGCTATGGAAAAACCAAGACACATCATCGTCGGGCATCAGACTGGAAGACAGTTCAATGCAGGTGTGAGTCGCTCTGTATTCGGTAACTGTCAAATACGTAATGTAAAAATATTTTTAAACAGCGAAAGCTACCTGTATGTTATTATAAAAAGGACTTTGAAAATGGAAGATTTTTTTCTCGCATATCAAATGTATGCCAAGTTTCAGCATGCACACTATGGTCGAGGACAGTCACCGATACTGAGTCCGGACAGTTTCAAGAACAAGGTTCTATTGATGGTTTTTGGCGTTTCTAAAAAGGATGATCGAATAAATACGAACATTATTGACTGTAGGATCATTGAGAATAAATATTCCACAAAACACCTATGCTTTTTGTCTGATTCTACACGATAAGCTTGCAAAAATTCTGTCATAAATACTGTTTCAGTTGCGATATTAATTTAGTTAGGACCGAGAATTCCTAGCGACAAGATGTACTGCAATTTGCAAGGTTTCCAGAGACCACATGAGTTTGTGCTCAAGGAGATTGATCTTAACTACGAGGAGAACGGTAGGACTTGAACCCGCACCTTCCGACCACCGTATCCCTGGAAATTATTGGACGATAAAACTAAACGCTCAAACGAATTGCTATACAAATATTACCATGATCTGGAGTGGGAAGAAGGTAAAATTCCGTACTACCAAGTGAAAAACACTCTAGACAATTGTCTTCTGATGATTCCATGTGGCATCGTTTATGTTACCGGACCTGAGCATAAAAAATGGCTAAGAATGTTGCTTGAAGAACCAATTGAATTTGTGGAACTATAGGCAGAATACGCCTGTCCTTCTCTGCGCAAGCTTACTGCAATGTATAGCGTATTGCTACACGACAAGTTTGATCGAGTCTGCGCCTGTACAAACACTCAGCTAATCCATAAATTGCACTTGCAGTTTGAGTAAAAGCCCGAATTTATAGCAGACGTGCAACCTTTCGTGCCATTAGTTGCCGTCCGACCTGCAAAAAGATATTTCCGTTTCATCCTGGTAACATGTACGTGAGCGTAAGACTTAGCTTTAGCAGTGCCGAGTACACCTACTTGGATGCTGGGTATCTGAGCACATATACGAAAACCTGTGTTAGAGGCGCACATAACCGGTTGTTTTAGCACTTTCCTGTGTCCTACGAACCGATTTAGCAGCTTAAAGATTGTTGTTAACCTTGAAAATGTTCCGTCTATCACATGAGACCGTACACAATCCTTCCAGTCAGCATCAATCAGGTAGTCGCCTAGTCTGCTCGTACAACACCAAACATGGGTGTGTTGCAACATGTTGCGACCTGCGATGCATCTACGAGGACGTCCAAACGACGTGCATTTCCTCGTATTTCAGTCAGTGAACCTGTATTAACTAGCACAGATTCAAAGCCGTCGTCCAAGTCTCACCGAAGCAGTCGTTGCCAAAGATGATAAGCAGTCGGAAACCTGTGTTCCTGAGCCCGTGACATGCGAACCAGTTGGAACCGGATTCGACGAAACAGTTGGAACCGGAGTCGACGAGACATTACGTACAGCATTACAGAATTTGCTTAAGAAAATGCTTAATGCCTTAACATAATATGCATTTTGGTAATTTTTCTAAATGAATGTGTAAAACTTGAACTTGTGTTTTTTAATTTCTATAATTTTAAGGCACCTGAATATAAAATTAATAAAAAATAATAATTTTTAAATAAAGTCAATATTTTGACTCATGTAGTATACCAGTAGACTTCGGCTATATAATTGAGGTTCAGACGACAGGACCCTCAGTCCAGCCTAGGTCGCAGTTCAGTACATATTGGCTCACTTTAGAATGTTTTGTGAGATTTAGTTCCTGTTCCAAAGTCGACGTTGTTGGACGATCTACCATCAACATTGAGGACCCTGATGGCACCGACGATGATTTCAGCGATGACGGCGACAGCAGAGAGGTCAATGGCTGCGGTGCTGGCAGCCGCGAAGATCTCGACGTCAGCGTAACATCAAATGCAGACATTTCGATGCTATCTGTGATATCGACATCGACTTGAACTGTTCAATTAGTTGAATTTTCGCCAGCAACATTGCAGACTTCAATATACGGTGGACTTTCATCACAATACTGCAAATTCTGTGGTGCGTCATTCACTACCAAATTAAGTGCGCGCAGACATGAAAGAAGCTGATTTTCAAATAACTAACAAAGATTACGTTTAAATGCGACAAGTGTAATAATCAATTTGAACGACATGATAACTTGAAAAGACACCTTATAACCTGCAGTAAGGTCTCTGATATTTTCTCCTAAGACATAAAAGTGCGACAAATGCGATAAGGTTTATTTTCACATTGTAACAGTCTGGGTAGTCACAAGAAGATTTGCATAGGAATACAAAAGAATGATAGTGTGATTTCATACCATTAGGCATCATCATTTATTGTTATACCTGAGTCGATAATCAACAAAACAGCAGTAGTCAATTGCTTGAACTTGAAGGATCAGTTTTGTTTTAAATGGAGTATTTTGTCAAGATTTGTCGACTGAAGTCATCATAACCATGTTGATAAGAGGAATTATGCTTTGGAGAATAAGTACGACTTTGATGGTCTGTAATATCCAGCAATATTAACACTAGGACTACGGGCACCAGCTGACTATCTAGAACTACCACTAGGGGTCAATTAATTTGACCCTTTTTAATTTTTATCTTTAAAAAATAAATTCCTAAATAGTTGTGACAACTTTATTGCAGAGCCAAGAAATGTTGTACTGATTTAAGTTTTTCTTATCTAAAAAAATTACAAAACCAAATTAATGCACTATTTTTATTCACTTAAAATTTGACAAAACATTAAATCCAGCATATATTTTCACATATGCGATATTTACTTGAAATGCATTTACCACACCCAGGTTTCGTACATCATGCAATACTTGCTTTTTATGTGTTATTTCTGCAGGAACAGTATAACCACTATTGTTCAGTCACTAATATGACGTATAATTCGCCACATGAAATCTTTACTCCTAGTTCTATCATAACCACACAATGTTTTTATACATTGCTGCGACACTAGTCATTGTTTTTTACCTTCTGCAGCAATGCATTATTGTACCAAAAATGGCAATACTATTGTTTAACAACATTAAATAAAAACTTAATAGCAATGTTATTATTCAGCCTAAACATTACCAGTAAAAAAAATCATAACACTACTATCTTCAGCAAAACTTGACATCATATAAAATCCTATTTACATTTTACACAGATGAGGCATTTACTCCCAACACATTTACCACACACTGGTTTTCTGCATGCAGCACAATTTGCCATTGTTCTGTTCTTTCTGCAGTTGCCACACTTCTTTCGCGATTTTTCTGTTTCTTCATCGCCGTTTCTAACAATATGTGGCTTGGTATTCTTGTTAGCCAGGTAAGCCGCTCGTTGCTCTTCGCACTGCTCCAGGATACATTTTCTTCTTTTTATTTTCCTTCCAGTTACTTCTTTCTACAGGATCCATGAATTGATACACGCCAAATACAACACATTGAAAGAAAAAACATGAACCGGCCAACGTCTTGATCCTGATTTGACAGAATATTTCCGCGCCATTTGGTCCAGAACATCAACTCCAAATTTAGTGGCATTGTAGTATTGGATGGTTTCAGGAGTCTTCTTTTCATTGTCAGCAATGCTCACATTTGGATGGAGTGAGCTCATGAGGATCACATTTTTACTGACTTTCCCCTGATACACTGTAAGTGTTGTGTCCTTGTTCCTGTACACAAATGTTGTATGCAACTGTTGTTTGCAATTTTTAGCAGTAGGTGGCACCTCCTTTCTAGAGCGATTGACAGTGCCGACTAAACTGGTTTTCTTGTCCTTCAGTGCATGGCAGAGTGTTAGAGAAGTGAAGAAGTTGTCCGTAGTTTCATTTCTGCCGCTCAGCAAATATGGTTCCAATAAGCGTAGAACTACGTAGGTGCCCAGTAGCTGATCACTGGGCCGGTCATCTTCTTTTCCAAAATACAGGAATCCGTTGACAAGATATTTAGAGTCTGCCAGCCAGAATTTGATCCCAAATTTATCTGGCTTATTGGCCATGTATTGAGTGAATGGGCACCTAGCTTTTGTTGGGAAAAGCTGCTCATCCACTGTGATGTTTATACCAGGCTTGTAGCATGCAATGCTATTTTGTATAAAGCCATTCCACACGTGACACTAGTGCAAACTATTCAGTCCGTAAACGTTCACTATGTGTAACTCGATCATCAAAGCAGATAAATCGCATTATTTCGCAAAATCTATTTCGCGACATGGTTTGCATAAAGAATGTTGGTCCCCAGATGCTTGACCACAGTGCAGATAGCTCCAGACATTTTGTTGCATAAGCCCCTCGAGCATAAATTATGGATATGAAAGCTTCAAGTTCTACGAGTGTGATGGTCCATGTAATATCATGTAATTTTCTGCGGGCTTCATTCTCAGTAGATGTCTTGATATGTAGAAGGATGTCTAGTATCAGCAACAGTCTCCACGCACTTAGCAGAGAATTATCCTTGATCTGTCGCTTAGCATGAGGTGTAGGACCATTATTTTCTTTTACTAAATTTTGAGCTCCCCGTCTACCAGGAAGTCAATCCCAAAGTCTACCCAAAGTCAATCACCTCCCACTCTGTTCCATCCCTAGAAACCTCAATGTGACCGACAGCAGGCCCTACATGTACACACGGCACAGAACCTTGAGGTTGCATCCCTCGAACGAGTAACGATTCTGTCCCAGTACCTCGCAACACAGTCGCCGAACCAGGTGGCATCTTTTTCAGTGAAGAACAATTTGTTGGTTTCACACGTTGAATTGTTTTTCACTTACTGATACATCTACTGCGGTTAGCCCATCGACTACTACACAATACCTGAGCAAGATCATCTTGTGGGGCGAATTCAACATCTTCCACTTCCATCTGAGAAGCTTGCTGCTCAGCTACCTGTTCATTTTTTCCTTGTGTTACTGAAGGAGCCAATGATTGTTTAAGGACATCGGCGTCTTGTAGGATTTCCGATTGCACCTCTTCATCAGAATGTCTCTCACTATCGCTGTTCTGGGGTACATATTCTTCACAACTAGACAAATCATTATCACTATTTTCACTGCCTGAGTTTGTTTCACAAATATCTTGAAAATATCGGAGTGCCTGATATGTAGTTAGTCTTTGGCGACGATCCATCATACATTAGAACGATTGTACAATGACATAGAGTTTACCAAAAAACAATTACCTAAGACAATAATCAACTCTCTCTCAACTGAAAATGTAGCAGACTAAAACGAAATACATTTCACGACCCGTCCTCCAAAATTGATGAAAAAATAGAAAAAATCTCAAGCGGAGGAGTAACTGGAAACTAGTAACACAGAAACTGTAGACAGAGGAAGATAACTAATTGCTTTGTAATGTCAGAAAATCGCAACACACTGTAAGACGAGATGATAATTATCTATGTATATAATGTGTCTCACTAGTGAGAGGAAAGGCGGAGTCAGATAACAATATCACAGGCCCCACGGAATGATGCTGCATGACCATGCACTGAGAGAGAAATTGTTTCCTTCGCAGATATTCCACACTAAATATCCTTTGGACACATTATTCATCCATAAAAGGCGTATTTTTTTCTTAATAAGACATTACTAAAAATACTTATTTACTAATATGTACTTCTGTGGCATTTATTAATCACAAACTGAATACTTTTCTGCAGAGGTCAGTTTGACCCCTGTTGGTTGTTCTAGGTAAAATGAAAGTATTTGCTACGTTATTGGACAAAAATATTGTAATTAAATAGTTTCCACATAAAACCTGAGTAACTTGATGTTCAAAAGAAGTTAATAACATAATTTTAGGAAAAGTCACATAAGGTCTGTTAATTTTAATCGGATATATAGATTTCGCATCATTTAAAAATTATGTAAGTAGTCAAAATGACCCCCTTGGTAGTTCAAGTGTTTTAAATCAGTTAATTTAATTTTTTGGTAAACATAATATTGAAGGTCTGTAAGATTCGGGTAACGAAACAAGAAAGAAAAGATACATTCGAATTGTTGAACATGACAAATTATATAAACGCTGCACACTACTGTTACACCAAAAACTGCTCCCGAATTGTAAGACCTCAGTTTAAAAAACATCAGTGCAACATTTATGTGTGTAATATGTGCTTTAAGTATTTCGCTGATAATCCTCAAATGTCTAGTCTATCAGCTATACAGTGTCTTGAACGACACAAAATAAATGTAAAAATTAATCTTGATATCAGGATTGGTTTAGGTAATATAATTTAAGTAATATTTATTTATTTTGCTTTTTTTGTAGTTGTGGTAGTGTAGAATTTATTTAATACCTTTTATGTTTGTAAAATAACTTGCGGGTTTTTATTTCTCGAACCTGTAACTTTAGTAATATTTTAAATTAATTTACCTTTTTTTGCATTGAGCCAGGATTTTACCAAGTATTGATTCAATAAGTAAATTAGAAGTGATTTTTTCGATGAATATTGAACTTTTTCCCGAATTTATAAATTAGTAAATACAAATTTCCAAGATGCCGGTCATAATAGGTTATAGGTGGCTGGTATCTGAAGAACGTAAGCATCTTTTAGGATTTTTAATATGATTTATTGACATTGTTTTTTTTTCATAAAATTAAAATATTTTTCATCTCCCAGGGATCGAACCGAATAGAGGAACTAATCGAATCAGTCAGTATATTAATTGCAGATTTTTATAATGAATTATTTGAATTCATCCCGAATTTCTGGCTGAATAATTACACATTTCCAAGATGGCACCCAAATTTCAAGATAATGGCCCCCACAGTAATAATAAATGATAACTGCACTCTGGTAGACAAAACTATTATACTTACATGGCATCAGTGCACTATAGCAGATTAAAACAAGATGGTGACTGTGATGACATATAAACCAAAATGGCGGACATGACGACATACATGCTGGCGATATGTATTTTGGAATTATTGGTGGAAGGTCAGTCTGCCAGCGGCTTCTGTGGAGGAAAGAACGGTTGCCATTTTTTATTTTTGCTCTCACCGAGTTCGAAGTGTGGTCTCAGAGTTTCATGACATATGTGCGTGTTTTGAAATAATTTTTTACTAAATAATGTTTTATTTAATGTTTTAAAGAAAATTTGATTCATACAATTTTTGATACATTTATGATTTTTTTCTGATTTTCTAACATAAAATTACGGGTTTTCAAGATAGTGGCCGTAACGGAATTTGCAACGGTGACGGCATAGTTAAAACTTGCGGAATATTTTAGAAAACAAAAAGAAGGCGATTGTGTCATCCAAAATGGTTGCTAAGGTCATAGTTTAAGGTCAAGGTCATACAAGATGGCCGCCATGACATCATAATCTAAGAAGGCGGTCGGCTCCTCCGGCTCCTTACCGGAAACCCAGTGCTAGGACCGTCATTTACACACTAATCCAAAAGAATATTTTGTAAAAATAAAGAAAATGTTTTTATGAGTAACATGATTCTAGATCAGATTCTTTCAAAATGGCAGTATCTAAAGTTGTGTTCAAGTGGTCCAAAATCACGTTACAACCACTAGCATTTGCACCTCTACCATAACTGCATCAATTTTATCAAAATGTGATCCTTATTGCAATTAGTTACGGTCCTCATAAGAGATTAATTTTTGTATAATATTTTATCTCTTCTATTGTTGCTCGCCAAAAGAATACTCAGGATAATTTTTCCAAAATTCGACACTTGCCGTGGGAGATGTGCATTCTGTAAAAGTATGTAAACAAACATTCCAAAATTATTATTTTCGGTTTCAACTTTTGGTATTTGAAATTGGGAAATGAAAATTCTTTAGAGAGTGAAAATGTTTTCAAAGAAATCCGGAATATAACACTTAATGACAATAATAATTTATATTTTTGTTCGCCTCTCCTGGTTGTTTATTCTAAAGATTCATTGTGAGCCTGTTCATCCGTGTGGGACTTGGCTCATTTCAAGAAGTCATTGACATAAAGGCTAGCCTCTAAGAGTATAAAGCACACTGTATACGGGGTGCTTTCCAAATGTGGTGTCGCGGTGAGGAAAGTCCCAGGTAGACCACCGACAGCACATTAAACTTAGCGGCTATACCCCCCATGAACCTTGCGTGAATCTCTGCGACGGCTCGGAGCACCCAAGGCGTCTCCCCTCGGAGCTCGGCAACCCGCCCAGCGCCTCCTCTGTGCCTCTCGTCGACAACTCTCCCAACGCCACCTCACGGAAGAGAACTACGTTAACTACGACCCAACCCCGGAATTGCTTTCCGTTTCCACGTCACCGCGCATGCGCTACCTTCCGCGTTCGCGCGTTGCACCACGTGGAGCACAACTTCCGCAACTCCCAAGTGGACAAACTAAAGCTGTAGGTATCATGTTCATAGAGGTGGTCTTGGTTATAAAGTTGAAGTGTCGCTGATTGCAAATGGTTACTTAAACTAACCGTACCTTTATTAAGGTTAGTAAAAGATTTTAGTTTAATAGCTTAAAAGGATACGAATAATCAAAAAAAAATTGTCATAAAGTGAGGGCCTATTTTTTAACAAAGATACTAACGTCACATCAGCAATTATCAGTGATAAATTATATAATGTACAGATAGGAAAGAAGAAGCGAGGCCTTTTTTCTCGAATGAAATGTTATTAGAAGCACGTGAAAGATTTCACAAATACTCACAGCATATTTCTTACCTCGGAAAAATAAAGGTCTTGCTACAATTGAAATAAATGCCAAACACATAAGAGACTAATACTCGACAGCTCCAAGATTTTAGAGTGTAAAACCTCACGTTTCTGTCAGTTCAGATGCCTGGTAACTTAAACTTTAGGTTGGCATTCAGAATTTAAAGAGGTTTTAGTAGCTGTTTTTAATTACTATTTAATAATTTTAGGAAAGTTAATATCTACATATGTTAATTTTATAATAGGGTTAAATTATTCTTTTTTTTTGCAAATTTAAAAATTTTTCTGTTATTTTTATTGTTGTAATTTGCGCTTGCCGGCACGCTTGGTAAATATTCCCGTTTCGGTTTTTGACGTTACAACGTCTAATAAATCGATGAACGCCAGCTGCACGCACTAAAAAGTGTCCCGTTACGCACATTGTCCCGTTAAGTTGTGTCCCGTAACGCTCATTGTACGCTTGCGCCGCATCTATCTCTCTTCCACTGGATTGGAACAACCATCGATTTGACTTTTTCGAGGCACATTCAACTTGAAACACTCCCATTCGTTCCCTACTTTTCCTATCATCGTCCTATCCTTAACAGAATATCACTGATTGGAAGAAGTTAAATAGCAAACATGTATAAATGTTATAGTTAAAATAATATCTTCGTTAAAGTAATAAACATATTTGAATTAATAAGTGCAAATAAAAGTACATTTATCAATTAAGTTGTAAATTTCATTTCACTCCTTCTTTGTATCCATACAAAATAGTGGTAATTCAATAAAAATGATTCAATTTTATTCATAAAAGTATGCAATCATTTCATCAATGTTTTGTTATGACGTTGTCACGTTAAACTGTCGTCCGTAAACCGACTTTACAGACAACCAATTTTTTTTTCGTAACGAACCGAGTGCGCCCGAAGACGGACAAGAAACAAACGAGCAGCGGCAGTGTGCTGTGGTGCGAACTATTGGTAGCCCTGAGAATTTTGATGTCGCCGGCTACGAGAGCAGAGGCTGGAGCTGCCTGCGGCGGACGACGACGGCGAGTAAATCACACCATGAGTTACCGGAGACTCCTCTGGAGTAAAGAAAAGTTGACTACTCATAAATATATTTATGTCGTGCGGAACGTATAATCCGCAAATTCGGAAGGAATGATTTTAGTGTGACGAAGCATACTGTTGCTTTGAACGGGTCAGCTACAAGATTTAACATTGTAAATTGGTTCCCGAATTTTGCTAAAGACGTTTATTTTGCTGGAGAACAATCTATCTATCCTTACTTATATTATAAATGCGAAAGTAACTCTGTCTGTCTGTCTGTTTGTCTGTTTGTTTGTTTGTTTGATACCTTTTCCCGACTGAACGGCTGAACGGATCGTAATGAAATTTGGCAAGGAGATAGATTATATCCTGGGGATGGACATAGGCTATCTTTTGTCTAAAAAAAAAATTAAACGAGTTAAAAAATATATCTTAATTTTATGTAATGTGTGTCATAGATTTACAAACTGTTAGTGTCATTCCTCTATGTCTGCCGAGCAATAGCTTTCAAGCCATTAATTTACGTTTTGCTATTGTAAGGAACTAAGTAGAGAGAAATAAAAAAATAAATATCTTGACAGTTTGTAGTGTCGCCATATTTGTTTCAATTTTCAATACCGTTTTTGTATATTACAATTTAAATTGCAGAAAAAAATCATGTTTCATAGACACATACATAGTGAGTGTGTGTCATTTCTCTATGTCCACGAGGTCTCGCCGCGTCAATTTTCTCCTTGGGGCGAACCCGTCCGCTTACTTAAATAAACATCTTTTATCGTTGAATGATTTCATGATTTATTTCATAAAAATCTGCTCTCATAAAAATGTTAGTTTTATAGACATTCACTAGGTGTCTCTCTCGCTCTCTCTCTATGAAAATCAATCTATGAATCGTTACAAATTTATTTCCTTTATTTTTTTAGTTTGATATGATACAATATGATTTCACTAAAAATCAATTTCTACCCATTCCTATTTTCATTTCCACATTACGAAGTTTCACTTCTTCCACGCGGAGGGACTCCACGCAATATTTTTTCATGCAATTAAAAACTATTTTTAATGATGCCAAAGACGTATAACTTCTCATGCGTGTACCTAAGTACACGCACCCATTTTTTAAATTTAATTTATTCTATATATATTTTTTTTCTCCCTACCTAGGGCACTCATAATTCTTTTAAATTTCACGTGTATGTTTTCAATGTCATTCGAGTTGTATAATTTTTTTTTTTGTCAAATTAGTCATTATTTATAATTTGTTTCATTTTGGAAACATACATATTTTAGGTATTATGACAAATAAAAAAAATTTGTTTCACTAACATTCTTAGGTTTTTATTGTGTGGATAGTTTCAAGTTTAATATTATGTAGGTACATAAATTCTTGAAATTATAAATTTCTTCGAAATTTATTTATTCTATTTGTCAATATTGTTATTTTTTTACAGTACCTACTTATTTGCAAGGAGTTTGGTTTAGTGTTAATAATTTATCTGCTGAGCGTCAAGAGTCTTAGGGCTGCTGAGACCGAAGACCAGAAATATTTATCAATTATGTAATATATTGTTGAAAAATTTTAATTTAACTATTTCAGGAAAGTTGATTAATTATAATAGTGACGTGTAATTGCCATCTTCCTTTATTTCATATTAAACATTATGTTTTGTTGAGTGTGAGATAATTTTATTTATGTATGTTTTAATTTCTTTTAATTTGTTATATATATATTCTTACCTACCTACTTCTATTAAATTTCAGGCGGATGTTAATATTGTCATTCCAGTTGTATATAATTCAGGAAAGTTGATTATTTTTATTAATTAGAATAGTTACGTGTAATTGCCATCTTCATTTATTTCATATGAAACATTATGTTTGGTTGAGTGTGAGATAACTTTATTTATGTATGTTTTAATTTCATTTAATTTCTTATATATATTCTTACCTACCTACTTCTATTAAATTTCAGGCGGATGTTAACATTGTCATTCCAGTTGTATAATTTTTTTTGTCAAATTAGTTGTTATTTATACTTTTTGTTTCATTTTGGACTATGTTTTTTTTTACTTAATTCAAAGATTTGTGGTGTGTACAGGGAGTGATATCTCTATTAAATTCTATACTCCTTTGGATAAGCGGAATGTTGCCACCACAGTTATACATATAAACAAATCCTACAAATGTTTTAAACATTATGACAAATAAAAAATAGTTTCACAAACATCCTTAGTTTTTTTTTGTGTGTATAGTTTGAAGTTTAATATTATGTATGTACGTAAATTCTTAAACATAGAGTTATTTATTAATTTATTTAGATAATTATTTATAGGTAGGTAATCAAATAAGCTTTATATTTGTCAATATTGTTATTATGGTAGAAAGGAGTACAGTAAATGCCTACATTCTTATATTCCTTTATATCTCTTTCGATTTGGAGTGTTTCCGAGCCATTCGTGGTCCTCAACATCACAAACCCCCCCCCCCCCCCCCCCCAGGTGGTTAAAGCCCCAAAATTTAGAAAATTTAAAAAATTTGAAAAATCTATCTCTTTCGATTTTAAGTGTTTTCGAGCCATTCAGGGTCCTCGAACCCCCCCGCCCCCCTCTTGGAACAAAACCCCAAAATTTCGACAATTTCAGAAATTTCAAATATCTATTCTTTCGAGATGGAGTGTTCCAAACCATTCGAGGTCCTGAACATCCACTTTCCGCAAAAGTGAAAGCCCCAAAATTTCGAAATATAAGAATATATATAATTGGATGTTGGCATGTATGACGTCGATAAACTCTTACACCGTTTGACCGATCGCCATGAAAGTTGGCACATCGAAGGGTTTTTATCATGGAGAAAATTTATACTAACCCTTTTTTTTGTAACTCGCCGCTAGATGGCGCTGTAGCGCATCGACTTCTAAACCTTTCAACCGATCGCCATGGGTAAACAGAAAACCATAGGTCACAGATACACAAACAGTAAATATGTGTCATTTCTAAATGTCCACCACACTGGACATATCGCTATCCATTTTGCTGTAACTCGCGGACAATATATCACCCGGTGTTCAGCCCGGGCAAAGCCGGGTACTGCAGCTAGTACTATAATAAAACAGTAGTTATTTCTGTCTGTTTGTCTGTCTGTCTGTCTGTTTGTACGCGGTGTTCTACAAAACAACTATACGAATTTAAATGGGGTTTTCAAGTTAACTTGAGCGTAGCAGAGAAAGAAATATAAGCTTTATTTCATCAAAATCGGCTCAAGGAAAGAAAAAAAAATTTAATTTTATGACATACAATATAATCATTATAAGAAGCCATTATGTTTTGCTATTGTAAGGAAATAAGTAGAGAGTAAGAAAAAATAAAGATCCTGACAGTTTGTAGTGTCGCCATATTTGTTTCAATTTTCAATACCCTTTTTGTATATTACAATTTAAATTGCAGAAAAAAACATGTTTCATAGACACATAAATAGTGAGTGTGTGTCATTTCTCTATGTCCACGAGGTCTCGCCGCGTCATTTTCTCCTTGGGGCGAACCCGTCCGCTTGATTAAATAAACAGCTTTTATCGTTGAATGATTTCATGATTTATTTCATGAAAATCTGCTCTCATAAAAAAGTTAGTTTTATAGACATTCACTAGGTGTCTCTCCCACTCTCTCTCTATGAAAATCAATCTATGAATCGTTACAAATTTATTTCCTTTATTCATATTAGGATCTTTGTTTGTTGTGGTTGCGTGTTTTTCTGGGAATTGTTACAATATGTAAGGTTGTGTTTAGTTTCAAGTTTGTGTTTTATGATTGTGTGAGTTTTCGGGTTAGTTTCCATCTCTTTAATCTGCCAGCAAAAATAAAGAAATATCAGCTAAAAGGAATGGGTACGTAAAGTAGGTTTCATTGTTTAATATTCACCAATAATGTTACACATTATCTATTTTCAAATGTGATACAACCAAAACATTATGTTTAAGTGTTTTATCTTTTGTTTTAAAACTTGAAATCTGCATAGCTGCCGAGTACATGTTGAGAATAACTTTAATAATATCTCACCAATAAACTATAGGCTATACCTTCTGAATCTTGCTATAAATGTGGATGGTTCCAAATTTATCTTAGTAGTTTTGTTAATTTTTTCTGGATTTAATGTGATATATATATTTTAAAGATAACATGGATTTACATATTTTTGTTTGTTTGGCAGGTTTGTGAAAAAAATGACTCGAAAAAAGTCTAATCTGTCTTCTAATACTAGAGCAGCAAAAAGATTGAAAATTATTAGATCTCAAGAAACTAATGAAGAAAGAAACGAACGACTAAGCTCTCCGCGGGAACGTCAGTCATCGTCTCGCATCTCCGAGACTTTCACAGAAAGAGAATGCAGGTTGAGCACTGACCGTGAGCGCCACTTGAATGTTGATAAATTACGGTACTCGCTAAACAGAATTTCCTTTTCATCTGAAGACTCTGATGACACCCAAGAAGCAGTTACGGAGCATGAAGTCCTTCCTTGGGTTGATAAAGAAAAGAGTGCATTTACTTATACAGAAATGATTAACTATGCTACCTTTGCTTCAATCGGGGGAATGATTGTTATCTGTCCGTTTTGTAAAGCTATGAAGTGGCAAAAAGAAACAAGTGGGATGTGTTGCTCTAATGGAAAAGTGAATATCGAAATATTTAACAACCCCCCTGAGATCTTGAAAGCACTACTAAATGGAGACCATCCACAATCACGACACTTTTTAGAAAATGTTCGAGCATTTAATAGTGCCTTTCAAATGACATCCTTTGGAGTAAAACAAATATCAGAGGGAAATTTCATGCCTACCTTCAAGATTCAGGGTCAGGTTTGCCATCTTATAGGTTCGCTTCTGCCTGAAAATGAGCCAAAATTTCTTCAGATATATTTTATGTCAGACTATAAATAACAGGTAAATATTAGGAACCAAAACTTCCCACAATTAAATGGTACCAGAACAGGGCGGGTTCACTGGAGAAAGTAGAGTATGCGGACAGCAAATTACAATCAATTATAGCTGGATTGTTCCTTACTCGCCCTTACTCTCTAAAACTTTTGTGCACACATCAACGTGGAAATTTGCAACAGTGTTTCGGCAATAAAGTACATTTGTAAATATGTAAACAAAGGGAGCGACCAAGCGGCATTTGCTCTGCAAGGAACCGACCGAGACGAAGTAAACAGGTACCAAACCGGATGCTACATAAGTACCTCTGAAGCCATATTGCGAATACTAGGATTCTCTATACACGAGCGACATCCCACGGTCATGCATCTGGAGGTTCATCTGCAAAATGGTCAGCGGATACACTTTGACCCCGGAAATGTAAGGGACCCTGTGGAAAATCCTAGGCCATCCTCACTTTTGGCTTTTTTCAAGCTGTGTGAAGATGACTTTGCAAAAACGCTAACCTACGAAGAAGTACCATCTTATTACACTTTTGACAAGCGAAGACGTGTTTTCAATAATCTACGATGTGGTCAGCTGGTGGAGGTATTCCCATGAGTGTGTAGAGATGCTGCTTTAGGGCGAGTGTACACCGTTAACCCCAACAATGGCGAATGCTATTACTTGCGCATGTTGTTGCATACTGTTCGAGGGCACAATTTTGAAAACAGTCGATGGCGAACAGCATGCAACATTTCAAGCAGCTTGCAGGGCACTCCATTTGCTTGAAGGAGACCAACATTGGGACGAAACTCTTGAAGAGGCCTGTGTCAGCGATAGTCTCAAACACTTGCGTCATTTGTTCGCTGTGATGTGGGTGTTCTGTGGTGTTTTAGATCCTTTGGCTGTATGGCAAAAATACAAGACATGTCTTTCTCAAGACTTCATACGCCTCCTACAACACAATTTAGACAAGGAAATTGATACGAAAAACGAAAGAGTAATCAATTGTTGCCTTTGTTCCATTCAAGATATTGTGTTTTCGATTGGGGGCAACTCCGTAAGTGAATATGGCCTTCCTGTTCCCCAAATTCTATCCGATCAACCACGCCTCAATCGCGAATATGTTGCTGAGACTAGCTACAATACTGCAGCATTGACCACCACAGTTAATGACCAGTGTGGTCGTTTCAATCTAGAACAAATGGATATATTTCAAACAGTCATACGAAGCGTACTTCAAAATGAAGGGAAGCTATTTTTCTTGCACACCCCTGGTGGTACTGGAAAAACCTTCGTGACAACAGCAATTCTCGCTGAGATCAGACGACAAGGTAAGATTTCCCTGGCAGTGGCTTCATCAGGAATTGCAGCTACTTTAGTCCCTGGTGAAAAAACAGCTCATGCTATGTTAAAAATTCCAATCGATTTAGACACTTATGAATCACCAATATATCCGATAAAAAGAAATTGTGATATGGCAAAAGTGTTACAAGATTGCTCTCTAATCGTTTGGGATGAATGCACGATGGCGAATAAAAAAGCAGTTGAAGCTGTGGACAGGACACTACGGGACATTAGGCGCGATGAAAGGCCAATGGGAAATGTCACACTACTCTTTTCTGTAGATTTTCGGCAAACTCTACCATTTGTAAGTCGAGGGACTAGAGCCGATGAAGTCAAAGCTTCACTGAAGAATTCTTACATCTGGCCTAAAAAAAAAAAACTGCAATTAACAATTAACATGAGAGCACAGCTGGGTGGTAATTCTCATGCGGAAAAATTTTCTGGTGTTCTATTAAAAGTTGGAGAAGGTGCCCTCCCTGAGCAACACAGTCAGGTGACGCTTCCAGAAATACTTGGCAGAGTCGCATTTTCGGAAGACGAACTCTTACGTTCGGTATTCGGGGATCTGTCAAACATACAACTTCAGGAACATACGTGGTTATGTGAATGTGCCATACTCACTTCAAGAAATGACTAAGCTGCTGCAATCAATGAAAAATTTTGAAACGAATTGAATGGGGCTGAAGTGGTTTACACATCGTTTAACAGCGTCATTAATCAGGACGACGCCACTAATTATCCAGTTGAGTTTTTGAGTTCTCTCAATTACAATTTTATGCAGGAATCGATCAAATCAATCAGAATATTAAATAAAAATGAATTTAATGATTTTTGGAATTTTCCCAAATCTATAGCATTAAAATTACGGATTTTCTAGAAGGCGGACATAGGGTCATACTACCTAATGATATATATTATGAAAAAAACTGGTGGGGGTCAGTCTGCCAGCAGCCACTGTGAGGGAAGGGTCAGTCGCCATTTTTATTTTTTTACCTTCACCGGGTTCGAACCGAGGGCTCCGAGCTCCAAATCGTAAATGTAAGTTTTTTTCATATTTTTTATTAAAATTTTATTAATACTTTTTTTATAAATTTTAAATTATTTTTTATTAAAATCGGATAATAAATAAAGATTTTAAAGATGGCGGCCATAACGGAAATTGCAACGATGATGTCATAATTCAAAATGGCGGAAAACAAAATGCCCGAATCTTAGAGAAAACCAAATGACGTCATCCAAAATGGTGGATTCAAGATGGCGGATCCAATATGGCCGCAGAGGTCAAGTTAAAGGTCAAAGGTCAAGGTCACTTTCATCCAAGATGGCTAACGTGACGTCACAATCCAAGATGGTGGAAAACACCACACCACCGCCGCCTGGCGCCTGGCGCCGGACATACTATTACATACTACTAATCTTTCTTTTCACATAGTACATAGTTTTCCAATATTTTATTTTCACAAAACTTTTACGTTTCATTTACCCTGAAGAAAGAACTAGCGTTTAATACACAAAGCTAGTTTATATCATTCACCTAGAGTTAAAAAAATACACCAGATTTAATAAAATAATAATTTAAATTTATGAGTCGATTTTTATAATTTATTTCTAAAACCAGCTTGACTATTGAGGTGCTGCAGAGGTGAAAAGGCACACTCTTGACAGTCTTATATTGCGGTTCACATCACAAAGGTCTCGGATACACATACACGATCATGTTCTATAGTTAGAGTATCACTTTTGAATTTTGTGTTTTTTTGATGCGCCGGTATAAAGTTATGTTTTTTATTTCATCCAACGAAGATGAAAACTTAATTCCTGGTAAGCACATATTGACTGGACAGTCGCTGCTTATTCAATCTTTGATTGTAACTTAAGCTCCTTCGTCAAACAGGTTTTTTAAAATATTGAAATGTATATTGTTAGTACACCTCTCGACGTGATTCACGGCCTCTTCTAACCGCCTGGTTTCTCGTTAATGTACTTCACTGCATGTAGCATAGAAATGGTACCTTATAAAACTTCAGATGAACTGAACGTTACTTAATGAAGTCCGTTATGCTTGTCCATTTTGGTGTACATAAGTGGCGTAGGCTTATTCTTTTTGAAGATCGTGCATGGGGACATCACGTACTTTGTGATTTGCACATTAATTCCTCGTATGCACGTCCGGTGACTCGAACCATTACATCGTACGAATCCGGACGACGCAGTTCGTAATAAAACGTGTCTCGCCCTCGCGTTTCCATCAGCAATTCTTCTCGGCTTTGAGTGCACAGGTCGTCGAGGGTATAACTATAAGAATACACTATTTGTGCGGATGTGATATGCATAGCAATCTTCTGACTTGCATGGTTCATCGTGCACAAAGTCACACTCATAAAAGGGATCGTTGTATATTATCGTCTGAACCTTTCCATTACAAACTTGAATTTTTTTTATACCGTTTGAATTCAGACACGTTACTGGTCTACGACAGACCAATAATTCGCTGTAAATACTATTGTCCTCAGTTTTAAAGGGGCCCAGATTTTTCTCACCTCTGAAGGTGTCTTTGTCACTTTCCAAGCCACTGTCTGAACGGCTACACCATGGAAGCAAGACGTCGATGAAGGCTGAGTGAGTCGGTGTCTGGTAAGAGGCCTGTCGTAGCCCGTTGGTTGTAGGCAAACGTTGGTTGATACGTGGACCTGTTGATGATGATGAACTGTCGTCTGCTGTGGATGCTGCAAGAGGCTCGACGCTGGACTAGGCTCCTGGTCGGAGGCTAGCGTGGATGCTGAACTAGGCCTGTCGTCGTTAAGGCCTAGTATTATGAGTCGCAAAAGCTGCCCCGCAGCCAAATTTTCGTCGGTATGTTGATCGGATGACATGAGAGAATTGAACATGACTAACTGAATGCAGGTCGTCAAAACTGTTGGTTGTGAGAATCAGGCTAAGTCCGGTTGACGGTTGTGCGAATCGAACTCAGTCCGTTTGTCATGTGTGCGAATTGAGCTAAGTCCGGATGTGCGCATAAATTCAAAGTCCGACGAAATGCACGCACTGAGCTGATGCAGGTATAGGTAAGGATCTCGGTCGGTGCAGTTAACAAAGGTAAATTAAGGTTTCTAGGTCATCGGGTCGGTATTTGTAGCCTAAAAGGACGGTGAGTGGTGAATGCAGGTCAGAAAATTGGGTGGGAATAACGTAAAGAAGAGGGTGAACATGAGGGGTGACAATTTGTTGTAGAAATTGGGGTGGGTGCAAGAGGTGGTGGGAGAAAAGACAAAGAAAAAAAGATTTTTTTTTGGAATGTGATGGAGGGGGTGGTTCTTGCTCTCACCATGTTCGAACCGAGGACTCCATAACATAATTTTTTTAAAAATTATATTATATAAAAATTCAAATAAAGTTTTTTATCATATTAAAATTAATTTTTGCAAATTTTTAAGATAATAATAACGGATATTCAAGATGGTGGTAAAACCCAAATCTCAATGATGACTTCATAATTCAAAATGGTGGAAAGTTCTAGAAAACCAAATGGTGGAGTCCATTTCACTAGTTCTAGAAAATGTTTTAAATGTGCAATTTATCAATGAAGTTTTGCAAGTTTTCAAAGTTCTAATTACCAATGTATTGTATAAATGCAGTTTATAAGCTAAGATTTTATAAAGTGTTTTAAGAGGAGAGAATTTTTCAAACACGAACGATTTCTGGCTTTAAAAAGTATGATTATTTCGTTAAAAATATAATTTTCTTCGTGCAAGAAAATTACTTTTTGAGGAGTAGCAATTATTTTTTTATTTAACAAAGATAACGGTTACATTTTATCACAACTTCATAAAACAGAAGCTAAAAGATGCGCAAGACCCTGAGCACTACGCAATGCGCATTACGGTGCGCAAAAAAAAAAATAAGAATTTTCCTTTACGAATTCTAGGAAAAGCCTTCATGGACGGCAAGGAAAAAAAATTTGAGGTCTTCTGAATAGCAACATAGAAACGGTGTATCGCCTTCGGAAAGGAAGAAGGGCTATCTCACGAGAAATAAAGTTCATCTCGCAACGGCTTCTACCCCCTTTTACCTCTTCTCGACAGTTACCTATGTTTGGGAGGGGGGAGGGGGTTGTTTTCCTGGAAGAGAGGACGAGTCCCCTTGAACCTTCCCTACGTCCTCTCACCGACTACCGTTTTGGCAGGCGAAGGTTACTTTCTGGTCGGCTCAGCGGTCAGACTGCGGCTGGGGGTATAGCGGAGAGTCTTTTGCCATCGACCGTCGGCCTTACACTCTTAAGGGCGTCCCTCGCGGAAGTGACAATCGGAACAAAGAACCGGCAGATTGGCGGCCCGGAAAGAGGGGAGGACCACCCCCCCTCCCCCTCCTTTCAGCATTCTCCTGGAACCCGACACCACACAGAGATTGCGACGGTCCCCCGAAGGGCGGAAAAGAGAGTGAAAAAGGTAACTCGGGGAAGCGGACCCGGCAGTGAGGAGAGTAATGAAATAACAGCAAACCTGTAACCTCTCCTCCCTCACGGATTCTCTTTGCGTCAAGCCGGAATTACAATAGCCCGTCGCGTCCTTCCGTCGTCCATCCGTTCATCCTTCGTATGTCCGTCTAAAATATATTTCTTGACAACTGCCAGAAAAATTAAATTTTGAAGAAAATTTACCTAATGTACTTACATGTTTAACCAATAATGCACGTTATCCTTTTTTATCACTCTGGTATTTATTTAAACATTTACAGAGTTACAAAGCGTAATAAATTAAATTTCTGAGAATCAGAGAATTTCTTTAAACAGCAGCAAAACAAAAATAAATTCAAACATTAGAAAAAAATTATTATTTTTAATATAATACTATTTGACAAGAAAAAACATAGCTGACATACATTTGGAAGTTGACGGACACCTTGCTTTTAGGACAAAAAACTGCCTCGTTTGTCGGATTCAAAATTTCAGTTTTTACGACACAACATAGCCTGATAATTTTAAGACAATGAACTTTGAAATTTTTTTATCGAATTTATATCTATGATTGGAAACAAACAAATGAACGAACTAACATTTTGCTAACATTTGGAGACTTCTAATGACATATAATGATAAAGAACTTTGAAAAAAGTATTAAGTGATTCCAGAATGTTTAAGGTAACTGTGGGGCCCCATGGCCAAATTTTTTTAATTGTTATATTAAATATACATAATTAACACCAGGTTTAAAATATTTAATTTTTTAACAACGTTCGGTTTTTAATGAATTTATTTTTTAAAAATGGGATTGTATAAGCAAAATTATAATAATCAGCCCTCGATTTATATAAAAATGTAAGATTTTCAATAATTATATATGGAAAACTGTGTTAGTAATATAGAAAAGTATTTTCTTGACCTGGCTTACGGTTGTGGAGCCGTAGAACCAACCGCCATTTTGTATTGTGAAGTCACGGCGGCCTTCTTGTTAGATCTTGCTTGACCTTTGCACTTGACCTGGACCCCGACGGCCAGCTTCAGCCGTCATCTTGGATCTGCCAATTTGTTTTCTAGAATTTTCCACCATTTTGAATTCCGCAGATATGTTTTCTAGAAATTTACACCATTTTGAATTTTATGAGGTTACCTACCGTTGCATTTTCGTTACAATCTCCATCTTGAATATATGTAATTATACAAAACTTTCTAAAAAAAATTATATGATTTATGAAAAATAATGTCATTAATTAAATTTGACAAAATATTATTTAAAAATGACTTTCTTATTTTCTTTAGGTCACCATCTTGAAAATCAAAATTATAATACTGTTATGATCGCGCTTGGCTGCAGTGCTTGGCATCGCCGCGCTCGTATGGCCTGTCTGCGCCCCCTTCCACCTGCATACTCTCCCTGGTATCTCGTGTCATATTATCGCGCGACATCCTGACCGTCGCAGCGCGCACCTGCCTCAGATCGAGTTACTTAAAAGAGGCCGCACTGCGGAATAAAAGGACTCAGACATGTTTATCGGCGCGTTTTGTGGGAACCCGATGCTTGTTGCGTTTATCGGCGTTCTTTGAGCAGCCGCCGCGTCCTTCGACAGGACTTACGACGCGTTTCTGGACATTTCGACGGCGAAGGTCGCGCGATATCTCGGAGACATGCCCGATTGTTCTGGACAGGAACCCAAGGGCTATATAAGAAGGTTGGGCCGACCTTCGAGGAGTCAGAGTCTGAGTGGGGAGTTCTCCCGCGGCGGAGTTTCCGGGCGATAGTGCCGCGGGTGCGGCAGAGTGGCGAAGTCCCTGGACGAAGGTTCCAGGGCAGGGAGTGAGTGAGTTCAGTGGAGTCGGGAGGTTCTGGGCGATAGAGTCGCGGGCGCGGCGGAGTCCCGAGTGAAGTTGCGAGCGAGTCGTCGCGTGGGATCTCGGCGAAGGGTGTGACGGCGGCGGCGGAGTGCGGTGACGGATTACCGCGGCGGAGACCCACGAGGGGTTCTGCGGCGAGAGTTGCGCCGGAAGTGCGGCCCAGCGAGGTGTGTGAAACGAGTGACTGGGGAATTGACATTTATTTACCTGTAATTAATTATCTGCTAATTTAGAAGATAATTTGTAAGTGACAAGTAGTGGTAATAAATAAAACTGTGTGTGTGATAAAAATCTTTAATTGGGCTATCCTTTACGAACCCGCAGGAAAATCGTAACAATACAATGAAATCGGAAATATTTTAAAATTAATAAAAAATTTTATTCATCAAAATTTAAATATAATATAACTTTAAATACGCACTTACATAATGTATATTGGAGTCCTCAGTTCGAATCCGGCAAATGCTAAATTAAAAAAAAATTGTGACTAATTCTTCTTTCATGAAAGCTGCCGGCATACTAAACTCCCACCACTAATGAAAATGTATGTATGTGTGTGTGTGTATATATATATATCACCATTTAGTATGGTGTCACTTCTGTTATCTTGTTTTTGTCTGATGAAGTCAGCCATCTTGTTTCCAGTGTGAGAGAGTGCGCTGCCGCCATGTTAGTTTAATGGTTTTCTACTAGAGTGAAGTAATAATTTATCTGTACTGTGGAACACACTGTCTTGGAAATAGGATGCTATTTGGAAATCCGTGATTATTCAGTTTTAAATTCGGGAAAAATTCCATAATTCATTTTATAATTTCTTAAATTAATATAGGGTAGGTGACCCAAATATGAGACCCGGCCTTAATATGAGACCCATGGTTATCTTGAAAAGTAAGAGCTGTTACCTATCAGCCGCTCTTGGAACTACTAGCAGCCTCCATTTCCCGACCACGGATAGAGTGAGACATTTATCTGATGCGCGCGAGATCAAGAATAAAAGTTTATACGATTTTCTTCATTTTGAGTTTTCGTGAGTGGCATCTTGCAGCTTTATTATCAACATAGAGGTACGTTTATATTAATTATCCATTCATACTTTCTTATGAGCAGTGAAGTAAGCTTCCATGTGTATAAATAAGGAACTATGGCAGTTTAAAATTTCAGCCTTGTTGATGTGTTTTGTAGCGGCCATGACAAGGTGCCTAATATGAGACCACTTACGTGTCCTAATTTGAGATAGGGTCTCATATTAGGAGTAAGGGTCTCATGTTAGGTGATTTAGATTTAAAATAATACTGTCGCTGTAAGAACAGTAACTAATAAGTTTAATTATATATAAAATATCTTAAAATTTTGTGATAGAACATAGTTAGATATGTAGGCCCTGCTGAGAAGGCCAGGGAAAGCCACGTTACGATCATCTGCTTACCTCCACACTCATCTCATAAGATGCAGCCGTTGGACGTAGGTTTTATGTTCCCTGTCAAGACATCTTATGCTCAAGAAGTAGAAGACTGGCTGTGCCGAAACCCAAATCATGTGGTTACAAACTTTACAGTGGCTAAACTTTTCAGTGCTGCATACCAAAGAGCAGCAACAATGGAAATATCTGTTAATTCTTTTAATAAAACAGGCCTGTTTCCATATAACCGAAACATATTTCGTGATTATGAATTTGGTGCTTTCTCTAAATCATTAAATGGCCAAGAAACTAGAGAAGAAAATGGAGCTCAAGAGAATTCAGATACAGCCATTTGTAGAGAAGACCAGAGCCACCTAAGAGAAACTTCCATGCAGACAGATCAGCCATGTTGCAGCAGTGCAGTTAGGCCCTTTATCAGACCTGTGGATATTTCACCACTACCAAATTTTCCTTCAAAAGAAACATCCAGTAGATGTGGCAGTGCTAATGTTATCACATCATCGCCATACAAAACAAGCTTGGATGAAAATGTCGCAAGAAAGAAAAAGGCTGAAGCTCGTAAGAAATTGGTTCTTGGGAAACAGAAAGGAAACGAAGCTAGACCTACACAAACCAGATCTCGCAACACGGACAAATTAAGGATTACTACCAAATCATTCATCGCTGTAGATTCTGAGGACTCCAGTGACGAAAATATTTCTCTGCATGACAGTTCAAATGAAAGTGATGGATCTGAAAGTGATGGATGCAGAGTGTTTGTTATGCGGCTGCCTTTTCTCAGAAGACAAACATGGCGAGAAATGGTGGCAGTGCCTCAAGTGCTATGGGTGCGCTCATGAAGATTGCGGAGCTGATCCATGTTTTGTGTGTCCTATGTGTAACAAACAAAAGTGCAAAAAGTGACTAAATGATATCAAATATGGAATTTGTAACATAATGTAGGGGGTGTCTCATATTAGGAACACATTTTTGTTTTCAAAAAATTTCGCATTTTTTTTATTTCTTAGTTTAATTATTTTCTGTATTAATACAAGTGCCCAATCCTGTTTTGAAGTAAAAGTGCATTACATAATATATCATATAAGATAAATAAATCTACCAATAGTGGTTTTAATAACAAAATATAAATATTTTTAAAAAGGGGTCTCATATTCGGTACACTTGCCCTACTGATGGATTCGACCGATTCCTGTCCTTTGTTCGATCCCTGGGCGATGGAAAATAATTTATTTTAGACATAAACTACTTATTCAAAAACATTATTATGTTACTTATAACATCTTAATTTATTTATATATGAGTCTCTAGTAAGCTGATATATTCGCCATCTTGAAAAATTTTAATTATTTTGTTATAAATTCGAGAAAAATTTCAAAATTAACCAAAACAAATCACTTATTAATATACTAAGAGAATCGGTGGATTCCTGTCCTTGCTTCGATCCTTAAAAACTGCAAATAAATGTATTTTAATTAAAATAACCACACAAGTAAAGGTTTCTAGAAATAAAACACCGCCAGTTATTTTACAAACATCAATATTATTACATCAATTTTACACTTATAAAAGTAAAAAAAAATTACTGAAGTCTTTAGCATTTGTTGATTCATGCTTCTGCTACCGTTGAATTAAAGCGAATAGGAATCCACGTCACTTGACGTAGGATCTACCATTTCTTACTTTGATAATATTCTCCACCAAGTACGTATCGGGATACATCCTTGACTGAATCTCTTCGGCATAGAAACCGCCACGAATAGCCATGTGGTCCAAATCTTCAGGTAGTAGGTCCTAGGCTCCGATTCACTAAAATGTGTCACTCGGAAAAGTTCGGGATTCCAATCCGCTGTAAAACCTTCTCGAATATTCCTTTCTGTTGGGAGATTCGCACATATTCACCGAAGTTTGCTTTACCTCTTTTTAGTGTTGGAAAACTCTGTTCGAAGCAAGTAAACATCCGTTATGTCATTAGGAATTATTTAAGTGGTAGAATGCACTGTGGAATTTATTGTATTCGCTTATAAATTTCGACAGGATATCAAGCCAATTGTAATTTCTGTTAGCCGTGAAATGTTCCCACATCTTGGTGCGACAAGTTCTGTTTAACATTTCGACAACGGAGGCTTTGACTTTACTAAATGAAAATAGTGTTTGATTTCATACTTCATCATTAAAGCCTTGAAGGTCGCATTATAGTCTTCTTTATTGAGGTACGTTTGCAGGTGTGACGGTATATGACAATCACGCAAAATATTGGCCATGGCTTTGGCTACGTCAGTTGAAGTCTTTGATTTTACAGGTCTAACCCAAGAAAATTAGTATACATATCGATTAATTGCTACAAGTTATTGAAACCTTTATTTAATCTCAACATGGTCCACCTGGAATAAATTATTAATTCCCTGAACTACTACTTTGCATCGAAGGTATTTTCATCTTGCAGGAGCATAAAGTTCTCGAGCGATTCAAGTTCGACTCTTTGTATGTTGGCGGCTTTCCTCAGTTCTTCGAGTATAAAGACTATTTTTTTGATGTGCGAATAGTTTCCTGCGCTAAGCGCAACATGTACAAGTTGAAGCAGAAAAACTATTCATTGGGGTTGTCGTAATACACATGGTCAAATTTCCGACCACTTTCTAGATTTTTTGAATCTTCAGCATTAGTAGTGTGTAAATGGGGCTCCTGCGCCAGGATGCAGGATGTGGTGCCGTGTGCCGGGTCAATGACCAATTGCTCTGACGTCACGGCGGCCATCTTGGACTCAAAAATTCCTCAAAATTCCTCAAAAATAAGGAAGAAAAGCCATAACTATGATGACAAAAATTTATGACGAAATGCTAACTGCAAAGAAGAGAAATATTAGCCAAATCGAAAAGAAGAGGAATACACGAACACAGAGTGTATTTACAACAACAAATTACGGATAAGAAAACACCAAATTAAGGCAAAGGTCCGGCCATACCTGATAACTTTCATGTGTCGGAATAATCACAAAGCCTATTGAGTGTACAGAAAACAATGGTGGTTCCTTGTTGTTAAAGAAATAGTATTTGTACCAGGAAATAACGTGCGTGTAGAAGTGTTCAAAACGCATGGGACTCCGGGTCAGTACATATTGCTGTTTTCCAGGGGACCAAATGGCTATTCTCACAAAGATTCATAAGAGTAATAAATCTTCTAAAGCTAACCAATACATACTATCACGATAACGATCAGGAAAATGGCTTTTATAACGACGAATATAATGAAAAAATCGTCATTCTCACTAATCTCTTCAGTGAACTAGCATTGCATGGTAGTAGTGCGCCAGGATGCAGAATGTGGTGCCGTGTGCCGGGTCAATGACCGATTGCTCTGACGTCACGGATGCCATCTTTGACTCAAAAATTCCTCAAAATTCCTCAAAAATGACTCAGAATGACACAAAAATTTGTTTCAGGAAACATTTCTCGTTTTCTTCAACAAAAATTCGAAAATTAGGATTTCGAAAAACCTCAAAAGTCGTTTTGCCTTAGTAACCACAAAACTCCTAAAAACGTTTAAGCATCAATGTCAACAGCCTCATATAAGCATTTTGTAGGAATAAGGATATCATGACCGCCATATTGGATTATGACATCACCGTTGCAATTTCCGTTACATCCGCAATCTTGTAAATCTTTATTCATTATCCGTTTTTAATGAGAAAAAATCAATTAATAAAATGTTAATAAAAATAATTTAAAAAAAAACATACATTTAAGGCACGGAGCTCGGATTCCTCGGTTAGAACCCGACACTGTTGTTGCTGGCAGGCACACCCCCGCCACTTATGTCAAAGTATATATCGTCACTTAGTATGACGTCATGTCCGCCGTCTTGAAAATCCGTAATTTTTATGTTAGAAAATCGGGAAAAAATTTAAATATCATAAAAAAAATTAATTCATAGAATTAAACAATAAGAATATAATATATTACTTAAAACCTATGTTGCACTTATCGTTACGGTCGCCATATTGGATTATATATATTTTTCTTTTTTCATTACACCCGCCTTCTTATTTGAGTACTATGTCATTGTTACACTTTACGTTATGACCACCATATTGGATTCTACTAATGTTACAATTCGCATTACGGCCGCCATCTTAAAAATCCGTTAATTTAATGCTAGAAAATAGGGAAAAATTCTAAAACTCATAAAAAAATTCACTTTTTCAAGTAATGATTCATTCAAAACTTGGTTCGATCCCTGGTTAATACAAAAAATAATAATTTAATGTAAAATACCGTTATAATAACAGGTTCGAAAATAAAACACCTCAAGATCTTTAAAAGACATAATATTTATTACATATTCTAAATTTTACTACAGGATCACTTGCGAAACCCAGCAATCTTATAAATATTTAGCCCTGCATAGGCGTGAAATGACCAATTCTTAGCTCCAATCGGTTTATACTAGACAGATACCTTCCAGAACCTTTACAGACATAGTCCTCTTCTTGACAGAGTTTCTGGATACCGTTTTTAAGAGTTTACTTCACATCATCAAAAGTGTAAATTACGGCAGCCGATGTCTTGAATGCAAACTCTTTCACTTTCTCATTGAATGGATATGGCTTTCCATATAAAAAGTCCAACCACAAGTTATACTTCAAAGGTCAGTTTTTTGCTGCGTCACCAGTAAGCTGATTGATTCTCTTCTGTCTGATATCGTCAATAAAATAACAAATGTCTTTAGACTAACTAAACGTATTTAGATAATAGTTTTCTTTCGTCGTTTAACGAAATGCAGACTGCGCATCTTACCGAGTTGAATGTAAGTGAGAATGTACATCCTTTTCGATAAATGAGCTTTCGTTTTGTAGAATGTGCTTCCATTTTATTGACGGTGGTTCCTAAAAATGCTTCGTTTTTGTTGATGGTTCTTCTATTTTTATTGTTGTTTTGACTCTAGTATTATAAAAAAATTTTCTCGATTTGAATAGTGTTTTATTCCATCCGGTGCATGTATATAAGCGAGTCCTAGACGTCTGGTCGCTCAGTTTGTTACTGTCGTTGAATATGTAAGGATCACTTAGATTGTTTCATCTGGTGCATAAGTCGTATCAATTACCTGTACTTGCGAACTCGATTGTATCTTTACCGTATTTAAAGACGAACACGATGGACATTGTACCATCGACTACGTGAACCTTGACGTCAGCGACGATGGTGGAGCAGATCCCATTGGCAACGACTACGTCAACATTGGAGGAGACTTTATCAGTCGTGGTACCACCACCCGAAGAGAGATAGCTGGCTGGAAACCACGGCGAACGACGAGTCGACCTCGATGGAGACTTGAATGGATGCTAATTTGACAACAACTAACGAACATCGGTGCTGTTACTACGACAAGATTTTCTCAAACAACACCAATACTCGACGACACGAAAAGAGCAAATTTGCCAAGAACCTATATCGTAAAATGATTGGCTGTGAGAAATGTCATAAGCATTTTTTCAGAAAAGATTCTATGAAAACGCACATGAAGACATGCAAAGGTCCTACTGTGCGGCAGAAAATAAAGGTTTTGGTGCAACAACGATGCATCGATGTTCATAAGAGTATGCCTAAAAATGGTACTACTGTTGCAACGCCAGAACCTGTATCAGGTCTAGCGGCTCGTCTTCATTATCACGGTATCCTTGCAGCTACTGTGATACGTCGTTCGCATTTCCCATGATATACGAATACATAAGTGGAGGAAATGCATAAAGAATTCTTCTCGCATGAAGATTCGCTGTAATGAGTGCCTTAAAAGGTTTATTTGAATTGACAGTTTGCGACATCATGCGAAAAAATGTAAATGTGAAGTCCGTGCGCCTACTGCTGAACTACCTGCTGACATTTCGACTCCTCGCTTTAGATTGGAGACACGGAAGCGTACAACCAAATAAACAGATTTGCAGCAACCGATTGCTATGACGTCTGAACATGGAACTAAACCTAAGACTGTGTTCGGAGCATTACAAGTGAACGATAATGGCTTCTACTTGGCGCAGTCTGCATTTCGTGTAACGACGAAAGACTACTATTATCTAAATACGTTTAGTTAGTCTAAAGACATTTGTAATTTTATTGTCGATATCAGACAGAACAGAATCAATCAGCTTACTGGTGACGTAGCAACAATCGGACCTTTGAAGTATAACTTGTGGTTGGACTTTTTATATGGAAAGCCAAATCCATTCGATGACAAAGTGAAGAAGTTTGCATTCAAGACATCGGCTGCCGTAATTTACACTTTTGACGATGTGAAGTAAGCTCTTAAAAACGGTATCCAGAAACTCTGTCAAGAAGAGGAGGACTATGTCTGTAAAGTTTCTGGATGGTATCTGTCTACTATAAACTGATTGGAGCTAAGAGTTAGTCATTTCACGTCTATGCAGGGATAAATATTTATAAGATTGCTGGGTTTCGCAAGTGATCCTGTAGTAAAATATAGATTATGTAATAAATATTATGTCTGTAAAAGAACTTGAGTTGTTTAATTTTTGAACCTGTCATTATAAAAGTATTTTTACATAAAATTATTATTTTTTGTATTGAGCAGGTATCGAACCAAGTTTTTAATCAATCATTATTTGAAACAGTGAATTTTTTGATGAATTTTAGAATTTTTCCCTAATTTATAGCATTAAATTAACGGATTTTTAAGATGGCGGCCGTAATGCGAATTGTAACATTAATAGAATCCAATATGGTGGTCGAAACGTAAAGCGTAACGATGACATCGTACTCAAATAAGAAGGCGGGTGTAATGAAAAAAGCAAAATTTATATTATCTAATATGGCGACCAAAATGATAAGTGCAACAGAGGTTTTAAGTAATATTTTATACAATTTTTATTATTTAATTCTATAAATTATTTTTTTTAATGATCTTTAAATTGTTTCCCGATTTTCTAACATAAAAATTATGGATTTTCAAGACGGCGGACATGACGTCATACTAAGTGACGATAAGTACTTTGACATAAGTGGCGGGGGTGTGCCTGCCAGCAACAACAGTGTCGGGTTCTAACCGAGGACTCCGAGCTCCGTGCCTTAAATGTATGTTTTTTAATTGTTTTATTAACATTTTATTAATTGATTTTTCTCATTAAAAACGGATAATTAATAAAGATTTACAGATTGCGGATGTAACGGAAATTACAACGGTGACGTCATAATCTAATATGGCGGTCATGATATCCTTATTCCTAAAAAAAAAATGCTTATCGGAGGCTGTTGACATGGATGCTTAAACGTTTTTAGGAGTTTTGTGGTTACTAAGGCAAAACGACTTTTGAGGTTTTTCGAAATCCTAATTTTCGAATTTTTGTTGAAGAAAACGTGAAATTTTTCCTGAAACAAATTTTTGTGTCATTTTGAGTCATTTTTGAGGAATTTTGAGGAATTTTTGAGTCAAAGATGGCATCCGTGACGTCAGAGCAATCGGTCATTGACCCGGCACACGGCACCACATTCTGCATCCTGGCGCACTACTACCATGCAATGCTAGTTCACTGAAGAGATTAGTGAGAATGACGATTTTTTCATTATATTCGTCGTTATAAATGCCATTTTCCTGATCGTTATCGTGATAGTATGTATTGGTTAGCTTTAGAAGATTTATTACTCTTATGAATCTTTGTGAGAATAGCCATTTGGCTCCCTGGAAAACAGCAATACGTACTGACCCGGAGTCCCATGCGTTTTGAACACTTCTACACGCACGTTATTTCCTGGTAAAAAGACAATTTCTTTATCAATGAGGAACAACCTATGTTTTTTTGTTAACTCAATAGGCCGTGTGATTATTCCGACTCATGAAAGTTATCAGGTATGGCCGGACCTATGCCTTAATTTGGTGTCTTCTTATCCGTAATTTGTTGTTGTAAATACACTCTGTTGTAAATACACTCTGTCTTCTTCTCGATTTGGCTCATATTTCCTCTTCTTTGTAGTTAGCATTTCATCATTAATTTTTGTCTTCACAGTTATGGTTGTTTCTTCCTTATTTTTAAGTTCGTAGAGACGACTAGCAATTGGTTTAAATATTTCTTCATTTTTCATCTCATTTGCAATTTTGGTTGTTCTAGCAAGTAGAGATATTTCACGAACAGACTGTATAGCTCGATGAAGGTCACTGTCTAGGTGCGTAATTGTACTGAATAAAATTATTTCACAAAAATATATATTATTCTTTTTTATTCATCTCCAGAAACTTCTTTCTTGTTGTTGGCAAAATCTGCTTTTGTTGTCAATTCAGTAAGTGATGCATTCATACTAATTCGCATCTTTTTGCTTTTTATATTTACATTACTTTCAGAATTCAGGATAACTAGCCTTCTACACGCTGGTCGATGGCTAGCAGCTACTCTAATAATTCGTTAAACACGCTTTCTACTTTTTAAACCAGTACCTACCGAAACATATGTCCGGATATCGAAGTCGTGAGACTTAAGAAAAGTATGCAGTTTGGTAATGCGACTGCCACGAAGCGAATTTCTGAATGATAAGACCCATGTTTGACGATAAACTAAATGAAATCTTGTCTGTACTTGCCCTTATAAAGAGGCCAGTACTTGACTATAACTATGTTTCCATGTTAATTTTTCTAACTCAAGGATCACATATGCTTTTATTCCTTTTAAGTCATGACAGTATTAACGTGATCGTCATAAGCGTGAAGGAAATTAAGTTCATACATGTGAAAAATTACTATGATGTTCGCGTAGTCTCGTAGTAGATGTTTTGGAATACGACGGTACACATGACACAGGTAAATGCAGTCTAATTTGGTGTGTCTGCACATGAAAGGGTACTCCTTTTTATTTTGCCTCGCTTCTTGCACATGACATCATCGAAAACAAAGATCGAATATGCTTTTGCTTCGCTTGGAGACACCACATCTGGATTATCATTAATTTGAAAATACTCTAGAGCATCCACTGATTGTAGAACCGTAGCTGGACGTAGGTACTTTGGCTGTTGCAACGATTAGGAATAGAGGTACACGTTTTCAAACCTAAGGCCGTTTGGTTCTTCCAGGAAACTCAGTAGAACGCACATTTTCCCGCAGTTGGATGGGCCCGACACTATGCATCGTCCAGTAGAATGCAACAGTAAGCCATGTCACGATTCACGGGCACTGGCTTCGTCATCTTGTGTAATGCGCATGGGAAAAACACTTATTGTTTGATGACTTGCATTGTACTGATAAAATGGTGTAAAAGCAAACACATTTATACTTTCTGCTCAGTTGTGAATAATGATTCGAAGAGGTAGGAACAAAAAACACTTTGGTGCAGGACTTGTAAAATTGCTAATAAAAAATCTGCCTGTCGAGCTACACATTTCTGGCTACAGGTTCTGTGGTCCAGGAACGAAACTAGCCAATAGGCTAGCTCGTGGTCATGTAAGCATTAATTCTCTTGAATAAAAGTTCAATCAAAACGATATTCCCCATTCCCCCCGGCAAGAATATGGAATCAATGCACTGAGTTGACGAGATATTTGCACAGGAAGCCGAAGATGTAAGTAAATCACCGGACGCGGGACTAGGAGAAATAATCACGTGCTGGAGCGTATACAAAATTATGAAGGCCAAGACAAAATTAGCAGTGGATGCTCGTCGATCCAGATCAAAGAAGTAAAAGACTAATTTACGCAAAACCAAGCGCAAGCATAGTGCAGGCGTGCATAAAAAACAAACAAAAAATACAGATTCTCGACGAGAATAATTTTGGAGGAATTTTTCCTTTGATTTTGCCTGCATTGGGTGCTCGCGGTGGCCTCATCGGTGCCACTAAACACTGGTATAGAGCGGGCAATCAACACTTAGAAGAATGAGCGCAAGCAGTTAAAGGAAGCACAACGACACAATGCCAGCATTGAAGCGATTGCCATTGGTAAAAAAAATGGCGCAGGACTCTACTTTCAACTTCAAAAATTAGGTCAATGCATGAAAAAATACGAATGAAAAAATCTTAATTTTTTTACTGAAACGTCCGATCACCAATATAAGTATAATCCAGTACGCTCGAAAAATGAAAATACCACATTTCCGAGGAGTGTATATGCGAGACACTTTACTTAGCAAGCCAAAGACTCGTAAGTGCTCCATTTTTAATTTAGATGTGTCTACAGGTCGTGGTACGAACTGGGAAATAAAGACTGAAAAAATGGCCGAGTACTACAACAATTTTGGAAATCTGAGACCTCCGCCAGAAATTAGACATACATGGGCCAGATCACTACTTTTTTTTTCTTTTTTTTTTTTTTTCAAAAATTACGAAACCGAACAGTAGCTTGCCAAATAAATAGCATTCATTTATTTTCGGTTTTTAAATGAAATAATTTGTATCTAGCACAAAAATTTTTCTTATATAATAACTGTATATATATGTAAATAAATCAGTCATGTCGATAACACTTACTTTGACAGGTCACGCATCAGAGCTGCGGGCAGTCCATTTACCACCCCTGGATTTAGACGGTGAATGGTGTATTGGACTCGTAGATTTTAAAACGTATAACCGTACCGAATATCGACGAAGAAAATTAAAAGAATAGCGACCTGAAAAGTGATGGGACCATTCAAGTAAAATGGTTACCTTTTGGCTATTACGAAATTGTGAACATTGTAAATTACATCAGGGAAAAATTAGCACAGGATGTAGACTTTGAAGTTCGTGGAAATCCAAACACTCAAAAACCCATTTTAACATCCAGTGAAAATGTAGACTTTACAAAATGTGGGACCATATATACGATGGTCAGATTCAAACCGAAGTTGTATTATGCAGGAAGAAGGTATGAATCTACGCGTAAAGTAAACATATTGCCTGTGAATGTCATATGAATAAACTGTAATTTGGCCAGTGGATCGCATCTCAACGTAAGAATAAACACAATGTTGCACGAGTTTTCGCCAATGGTCCCGTCAGGATATAAAATGGTCGAAGTATCGCAAAGTATCATTTACTTTCCAGCCGCCATGAAGTGCGCACAATAAGTCGTCAGAACCGTTGACAAGCGAGGACGCTTGGTGAATTTTGAAGACGAAGTAATTACATCATGTCTGCACTTGAAGCGATGGGCATTAAGTTAATAACATCAAACACTTATAAAAGAAATTGCATTTGCATGAAAAAATTCATTTCTCCACCAGACATCGATGCATTGACACCTAACAGCGAAAAATTTCCTCTTAGTATTGGACAAGTGCCGATTAAATATGGAAGACGAAATCCTCATTATGTAATATCCGGTCATTTATGATGACAATTTCGAGCATGGAACAACAGAGAACCAGCTTTTCCTGTTCAGGCCGTACGCACTAACTTCAGAAGTATGTATTGCTGTACAGCACCTGGATATCTGTACTTTATCTTCGAAGAGGAACGCTGACAAAGTAAAGGGCATACATTCGACACCATCAACATTATCCTGCAACGGTATTCTTGATTTAATCGAGCGTATTACATATGTACACAATGGTGTCGAGGTAGACCGGAAAAGAGATATAGGCCTAACATCGGTCATGAAAAATTACTTTTTGCTTAGACCAAACGAATTGTCTGCTGTAAAGTTGGCTTGTTGGGCTCTCGAGGATGAATGTTAAGCTTCCTTTTTTTTTGCCGATGAAAAGTTCGAAGTTTGCGTTCCTCTGTTCATGCTTCTGGGATTCGCTGAATACTACAAACATATAATCATTAATGTTAAAGAAGAGTTCATACTGCTTCTAGGAAACACCTTATTAATGCAAATGTCTTTGCTGCAGAAAAACCCACAGGATGTCCCGCTAACACTGCAGTCTATTGAATGGAAGCTGCCTAAGTGAGCGCGGTTGAACAATCAATATGCTGAAGAACGTAGAAAATGGTAAGAACATTCATGTACCTTTCAAACCTGGATAGTAAAGTCCATATTCGCTACGGAAAACCCAAGATACATCATCGTCGGGCTTCAGACCGGAAACATTTCAATTCCGGAGTGAGGCGCTCTGTATTCGAAAACTATCAAATATGTAATGTAAAATATTATAAACGGCGATAGCTTTCGGGACATTGATATAAACACGGACTTTGAAAACAGAAGATTTCTTCTCGCATATCAAATAAGTAGTGTAGAATAGCTGGTCAGGCACTTGGGTTCTGTGTGTGGAACCGTGGAGTCGACCGGCATCTTGGATTTCAACATCATGGCAGCCATCTTGGATGACCTTGACCTTGAAATTTAACCTTGCCCATTACCTTGACCTTGAAATTTAACCTTGCCCATTACCTTGACCTTAAAAATTTGACAAAAAATTACTCAAAATTTGTCCAAGATTCGCCAAAATCCGCCAAAATTTCCTGTATTTTTTTTAAAAAAGAATGCCGTAATATAATCTTAAAAAAAAATTAAAAATAAAAATTCACGATTTCGCGGAAAAAATTTCCGTTAAAAGAGAAAATTTCCCATTTTAGTCTTAAAAAATGCCAACGGCTTCGAAATTCATCAAAACAGCTTGAATTCCTTATCTACATCCTCCGAAAAGCCGTTTCTAGTAATAAAGATGCCTTGACCGCTATCTCGGATTTTAATATCATCGTTGCAGTTACCGTTTCACCTGCCATCTTGAAAATCTTTATTTATTATCCGATTTAAATAAAATAATTCTAAAATTTATAAAAAAATAATTAAGACATTTTTTAAATATTATTTAAAACATACACTTACGTCCCAGGTCAGCAAAAATAAAAATAAATGACGACAGGTCCTTCCTCCACAGAAGACGCAGCCAGACTGACCTCCCACCACTAATGCCAAGTTATATATATCGACAGCAAGTATGTTGTCATGTCCGCCATCTTGAAAATCTGTAGATAATTATTATGCTAGAAAATCGAGGAAAAAAATTTTACTTCATAAAATTTTTTGATTAATAGCAGTTTAATTAAAATTATTTAAAAACACCATTCCACATATCGTTACAGTCGCCATCTTCGATTCTAAAAAAAGTTGCACATTTTGTTACGCTCGCCATCATGGACTGTATGACATAATTGTTGCGCGTTTCGTTATGGATACCACTTTGGCCTCTAGATCGTAGCAATTTCCATTACGGCCACTATCTTGAAAATCCGTATTTATTATTCAAGAAATATGGAAAAAATTTAAAAATCATAAAAAAAAATTAATTAATCAAATGGTGATAAAATTTATTTAAACACAGACTTACATCCTTGGTTCGAACCCAGTGAGGTCTAAAATAAAAAAGACGATAGATCCTTCCTTCATGGAAGCCAATGACTGACTGACCTCCCACCACTAATGCCAAGGAATATTTATCACGGGATAGTATAACGTCACATCCGCCATCTTGTTTCCGTCTGCGGGAGGCCGCTATTACGTTTCCGTCTGCTACAGTGCCCTACTATAATGTTAGTTTGATTTTTATCCACTAGAGTGCAGTGTTAATATTAAAATTTAGACGCCATCTTGAATGTTGTAATTATTTAGCTAGAAATTCTGGAAAAATTTCTAATTTATAAAATATTTGCCTTTAATATACCGATAGCTTCGACTAGTTCCTGTTCTTGTTTTGATCCTTGACCGATGCAAATATTTTAATTTTATGTAAAAAATTACTTATTTAAAAAATCAAGTTCAAAATAATAAAAATCATCATTCATTAATTCTTTACGTCCGCCGTCTTGGAAATCTATAACTATGAAGCGAGAAATTTGAGAAAAATTCCAAATATCATCAAAAAATTCAATTATTAAAATAATGTTTGAAACGATTGATTTTCCTGATTGGTTTGATGCTCGGACAGTGATAAGGATAACTATAAACTTTAAATTCTGTTTCCCATTACATTTCGTGGAGTTTATTAATCATTTACTCTAAAAAAAAGACTCTATACAAGATGCCTAGCAGACGTAACAAATACAGTGTCACTATGCCTAACATGGAAGTCTAATTTTGTTCGGTACTTGGAATACATTCCGTCAAGTTCATTTAAAATGCTACACGTATATGCCAAGTGTCTTGAGATAACGAGACGAGGTCATGTACAATGTCATATGTATAAACCAGACGTCTCTGAACCACAACACCTTCTTCGTCAATAGCTCATATAACATACTTCAGCCAGTAAAGACAAAGATTTAGAACTGTCAGTCCTAAAGTATCAAAAAAATCAATTATTACAAGCATTTTGACCAAGGGATCATGTTTTTACACTTATTAGAGGACCAAGTATCCTTGGAAAATGTATTATCAAGACAAAGAGGTTTTGTAATAGTAAATTTTCAAAGCTACTACATAGCTACTACAAATTTGATTACGCGCTTTTAACGAAATGCCACACATTCAACAAAAAAAGAACACACTGTACACACAGGAAATGGAATGAACACACAGTACACACAGCAAATGGAATGAATACTCAGTACACACAGTACACACAGGAAATGGAATTAACACATAGTGCACACAGGAAATATAATGAACACACCAGACACACAGGAAATGGAATGAACACACCAAATACACAGAAAATGGAAATGAACACACAGTACACACAGGAATTGGAATTAACACATAGTACACGGGATGAAAATATAGTACACACAGGAAACAGAATGAACACATATTACACACAGGAAACAGAATGAACACACGTTAAACACAGGAAACAGAATGAAAACGCAGTACAGAAATGGAATGAACACACGCACACAGATAAGGGCTAACACAGGAAATGGAATGTAAACATAGTACACACAGGAAATGGAATGAACACACATTACATACAGGAAATTTAATGGGCATGTAATTCAGACATTGAACATGCAGTAGCGTGGACTCAGCCCTATAAATCATAATTCGTGAAATAAAAACAATCACTTTTAAAGTATTGAATATAATTTATTATTTTATTTATAAAAATACAGTTGAAACTAGTAATTATATTATGTAGACAGCTGCCCTCAGTTTTTTGCGTATTTGAGATACATCTTTGATGTGTGAATAGTTTATTTTACAAGCGAAGCATGTAGAAGTCTTTACCTGTCGACCAATATGTTAGGATCATTCCATGATGAGTAATATAATCTCTTCTGCTGCCATCTTCCATACATATTTATTATATATAATTTTCTTATCTTTTTTGTCCCAGTGATCATGGTAAGCTTTATCAGAATATTTTTTTTAATATAACATTTTCATCGTTTTAGTCTCACGACTTCGTCACAGTCTTCGATCTTGCATGCTTTAGATGCTTCAGGACTGTCTTCGATCGCGAGACCAGCTTCAGAGTCAATGTCGACATTTCCATAGAAGCGAGCGTCTTAAACTAAATAACTGTTGGATTTAGAAATCGTTGACTTAGAAGCTTCTTTATGTCTAAAATCTTCCTTTTCATGTGTGCATCATTATTCCAAATATGGAGGATCTACTGTATATGGGCTTCATTGTATTCTCACTTTTCATGGTGATTATACATCCATTAGTTTCAGTTTTCCTTAAACCATCATCATCTTTCAATTAAAGTTCTTCGTCCCGATCAGTGAGCTAAGAACATCACTTTCCTTAGTATAGGAATTTTATCAATGTTCTCCATTCCATAAGTGGGGTTATCTTTGCATATTCAACGGTGTCGTTTTAAGCTGTCAATTCATGTTAACAACTAGCTACGCCGATTACAGCGCAACATTTTGCGTCGTAATATTTTATTTAACACAATCATTCTTGTCGTGAAGTCGAGCATTTCTTCTCAGGTCATATTCCTTGCTGCAGTATCTACAGCAGCATCCTTCCGATTCAGACGCAGACAACAAACCAGGATCCATGGTAGCTTATTTGACTAATTGTTGATTGAAAATAAGAGTTTTATTTGGAACTCTTATTTAATATATATATATTTTTTAATTTTTCATTAGTGAGAGTTATATATCTTTAAACAACAAACTTGTTGCAAGTAGTTGTGCTTTTCAACAACAGATGACGCTACTTGTTGTGTAGGGGGCAATATTATTTATTTATTTTATTTGGGATGCGGGATGCTCTCTCCCGTTGCAAAAGAAGTTAATGTGCAGCCAATTACCATTTTTCGGCACAATTGTAAATTTGAATTTTTAAATTATTATTTTAACAGTAATTTTGTAGCTTAAACTTAAACTTCTTCCACTCACTGTGCACTCCCATTTAATATTTGCCAGGCTTTTTCCCCATTTTGTCCCCAGCAGCGTATCTGATCTGTGCCAACCCTCCTTGAGGGCAGCATTCAGGCTCTTCTTATCCTCGCTTCGGCGCACGTCTGGTCACTGAAACACGGCCCTATGCTATGATCAGGACTGCTTGTGGCTGCAGCTTCACAGGGAAGCCAGTTTCTCAGAGCTCACCTGAGGTGAGCACCTACTTTCAGGGCTCCCTAGCACATATGTATAGGTGCTACAGGTAAGACATTTATTACGAGCCAGCATTTCCCCCTTACCATCTTTTTACCGAATCACTGCCCAGAGCATTGACCGGTGCTTAACCCTGGCCAGCGATGGCCTATCTCAAGATCTGGACACGAGTGTTAAACAGTAGTGCCCCTGACCTCAAGTGGCGAATTTATCAATTACTCCGAGCGGTTGTCAAGCTCAGCCTGCCCCCAGGTGACTCACACAACAAACATCTGCCTGTCGTTCCTTCCCGAGTCACCATTGGGCTGTACCAGTCTACTCCATAAGCCCCATACTCTTGAAGTATTTTCGTACGATATGTACGAGTCGACTTCGTCTCGGTTTTGGCCACTCCCCTTTAGATCGTACTGTGTGTGGACGCCAGCAGAAACGTCGAGATATCGAAGTCAGTATTTCTCTATCCCTCACTCGGAAGTCTTCGGAAACTTTTGGACCTGAAGAAGAATTTCCCCTCCTTGCTTGTTAAATCAAGCACCTGTTTTAATTAAGTGTCACACCGACACCCCTGAAAACTAGTTGGTGCGACGTCAGACAAACCACTTCGTTTCCCGGCTAGAACACAGCAAGATTCACCATCGGCAAGTCCACTAGGATGTAGTCGTCTCTTCAAGGGATGTTTTCCTTAAGTTCTTAGATATTAAATAGTAAGTCTGTGTTTCAATGTAGAAATTTTTATATTTTGCTTAATTTTTATCAATATAAATTATGAGTGACTCATATTATAAAAGAAACAGCTCATGAACTTCAGAGAGTTATGTGGGTTACATTTCCACCACTGACCTTTGGACGACTTCTGTTTAAACCCCCTCTCAGGCTGTGTTAACCTTATGGCTATCATGAAAGATCCAATTACTCATGTAAAGAAAGTTGTAAATTTTTTATATTATTGTGTAATGTGATTTATTTTTTTGTAAGATTAATTAATATGTTTTAGTAAATAATTTACAACATAAATCCAAGAATTGATATATAATATAATAAATAATTAAATATTTACTTGCAAATATTAATTATCTTGCTCCAATCCAAGTTGTCCTTAATGCAGATGACTGGTCTACGGTTTCGCTTCGCCTTTTCAGCAAGCATTATATTTTCATTTGGTCTTATCCAGTTCAAAAAAGTGCAGGTTAGGTCCCAATGCCTTTCTCAAAAAATTTTTTTCTAAAATAATTCATTGTAGAGAGGTACTATGACCAAATATTTCTTTTACAAGGCTACCATATCCATATGATAAATATACATAGATTCTTTAGCCATATAAAAGTGTTACATTCCCCATAAGTAGCGGCAGGATGCAGGATGTGGATTGTGATTGTCGGTCCGCCACTTGGATTGTGACATCACGGCAACCATCTTGGATGAGTGTAACGGGACACAGCGTACCGGGACACAGCGTAACGGGACAAGTAAATCACGGCGGCCATTTAGGACCCGCCATCTTGGATCCGACATTTTGGATGACGTCATTGTGTTCTCGAAAATTCCGGTGACGTGTTTTCCGCCATATTGGATGATGACGTCACCGTTGCAGTTTCCGTTATGGTCGCCATCTTTAACTTTTTTATTTATTATCCGATTGTAATGAATTTTTTTTAAAAATTATAAAAAAAAAATTAAATAATAAAATTTTAATAAATTATTTATAAAAATCATACATTAACGACACGGAGCTCGGAGTCCTCTGTTCGAACCCGGTGAGGGCAAAAAAAATGGCGACCGATCCTTCCCCCCGGTGGCTGCAAGCAGACTGACTCCCACCACATGTTTCATAGCATATATATAATCCGGCAGTATGACGTCATGAACGCCATCTTGAAATTTGGACGCCATCTTGAAAATTTTTATTTATTATCCGATTTTAATTTAAAAAATACCAAAATTCATCAAAAAATTAACATATTTGAATTCTGTTTGATTATATCGATGCACGTCCTTGGTTCGATTCCCGGCGAGAGTAAACAGTCGATCCTTCCTCCATGAAAGCTACCTAGACTGATCTACCACCACCAATACCAAGGTATATATCGTCAACTGGTATGACATCATGTCCGCCATCTTGTCTTCATCCGCTGGAGACCACCATCATGTTTTCGTCTGCTAGAGTGTGCCGATACCATATAGTATAAATATCTGGTTACCATACCTTTGACCTTGACCTTGAAATTTGACCTTGACCTTGAACTTTAACCTTGACCTTGATATTTGACCTTAACCTAGAAATTTGACCTTGACCTTGAAATTTGACCTTGACCTTGAACCTGACCTTGACCTTGAAATTTGACTTTGTCCTTGAAATTTGACTTTGTCCTTGTCGACCATCATGGATCCGACATTTTATGTTCAGTACATGCTACCAGGAGCTACCACCTGCTGGAGTACGCCATATTGTGTATGTACTTGTATTATAGAGTACATTTCAATCTGGATAAATTTATTCTAACCTGCTACAGTGCAGTAATCATTTATTATGGAGGTGCCCCCCGTAATCTTGAAATTCTGCTGCCATCTTGAAATCATGTAATAATGTAGCTAGAAAAGCGGGAAAAAAAACCAAAATTCAATAAAAAAATTAGTAATCCATATAATGATAGATTGGATCGACTAAGGTCCTTGGTTCGATCCCTGGTCGATACAAAACAACTTTAATTTAAAAAAAAATACTAAAAAAGTGTTAGGTTTGAGAAAATAAAAACACCACAAGTTCTTTTTAAAAAATTTTATTACATAAATTCAATACACTACTACAAGTACAAAAAAAACACCGACAAATTACCAAAGCCTTTTGCATTCCTCGATTCAAACAGTCTTCTTATTGTACGGACTAAGCCTTTTACAAAACTTTAAATGTCTATCCGATCCGTTCATCACCACAGCCATAGACGGACTGAAGTTCATAGCACTTATATAAAGTCTCATTAGGCGGTACAACACATGAGTCAAATCAATATAAATTCATTATACGTCTCGGAGCATTTTTTATAATGACGATGTAAGCTATCGAGACGTAAAATTAGTTTATTGCACTTATTACACTGAAATTGTATTCTTTGAACATTATTAGATTAACCGCTTCTTTCATGTCTGCGTGCATTTAAGGTGATAGTAAATGATGCACCACAGTATTTGCACTGATGCGAAGTACGCTCTTCAATAATTGAAGTATTCAATGCTGATGAAACTTCAGCTGATGGTGGAACAGCACATATCGAAGTCTTCTCCAGTGTTGTCAGAGGCGTTGCCAACGGGATCTGCTCCAACATCGTCGGTGCCGACGTCACAGTTCCCGTAGTCGATGGTACATCCTCCATCGAGTACGACGTTAAAGTCGGTAAAGATGCCATCGAAATCTCAAGAACAGGCAATTACGCGACTTATGCACCAGAAGAAACAAACTAGGTGATCCGTACACCGTCGACGGCAGTAACAAACTGAGCGTCCTGCTGTCTAGGACTCGTTTATATACATAAACCGGTTTGAATAATACGTTAGTCAAATCCAGAACAATTTACTAAAATACTAGAGTCAAAACTACATTAAAAAAATAGAAATACCATCAACAAAAAAGGAAGCACATTTGGAAGCACCGACTACGAAAAGGCAGCACATTTGGAAGCACCGACTACGAAAAGGCAGCACATTCGGAAGAACCGACTACGAAAAGGCAGCTCATTTGGAAGCACCGACTACGAAAAGGCAGCACATTTGGAAGCACCGACTACGAAAAGGCAGCACATTTGGAAGCACCGACTACGAAAAGGCAGCACATTTGGCAGCACCGTCAACGAAAAGGCAGCACATTTGGAAGCACCGACTACGAAAAGGCAGCACATTTGACAGCACCGACAACGAAAAGGCAGCACATTTGGAAGCACCGACTACGAAAAGGCAGGATATTTGGCAGCACCGACAAAGAAAAGTCGGTAAAGATGCCATCGAAATCTCAAGAACAGGCAATTACGCGACTTATGCACCAGAAGAAACAAACTAGGTGATCCGTACACCGTCGACGGCAGTAACAAACTGAGCGTCCTGCTGTCTAGGACTCGTTTATATACATAAACCGGTTTGAATAATACGTTAGTCAAATCCAGAACAATTTACTAAAATACTAGAGTCAAAACTACATTAAAAAAATAGAAATACCATCAACAAAAAAGGAAGCACATTTGGAAGCACCGACTACGAAAAGGCAGCACATTCGGAAGCACCGACTACGAAAAGGCAGCACATTTGGAAGCACCGACTACGAAAAGGCAGCACATTTGGAAGCACCGACTACGAAAAGGCAGCACATTTGGAAGCACCGACTACGAAAAGGCAGCACATTTGACAGCACCGACAACGAAAAGGCAGCACATTTGAAGCACCGACTACGAAAAGGCAGGATATTTGGCAGCACCGACAAAGAAAAGGCAGCACATTTGGAAGCACCGACTACGAAAAGGCAGCACATTTGACAGCACCGTCATCGAAAAGGCAGCACATTTGGAAGCACCGACTACGAAAAGGCAGCACATTTGGAAGCACCGACAACGAAAAGGCAGCACATTTGAAAGCACCGTCATCGAAAAGGCAGCACATTTGGAAGCACCGACTACGAAAAGGCAGCACATTTGGAAGCACCGACAACGAAAAGGCAGCACATTTGAAAGCACCGACTACGAAAAGGCAGCACATTTGGCAGCACCGACAACGAAAAAGCAGCACATTTGGAAGCACCGACTACGAAAAGGCAGCACATTTGTAAGCACCGACAACGAAAAGGCAGCACATTTGGAAGCACCGACAACGAAAAGGCAGCACATTTGGAAGCACCGACAACGAAAAGGCAGCACAGTTGGAAGCACCATCATCGAAAAGGCAGCACATTTGGAAGCTCCAACAACAACAAAAAAAGGCAATAAGGAAGCACAAGTTACGAGAAATAAGTCTTAGTTAGAAATCAGAATACAAGAAATAAAAACATTAAATTCTTATAATTTAAAATATTTATTTTATTGCTTTGCATTATAAAAATGCAAGTAAAACAAGCCATTATTGTATGTAGCCAGCATTCCTCAGTTCCTTGAGTATGAAAGATATTTCTTTGATGCACGAATAGTTTCCTGCACACAGCGAACCATGTAGAAGTTTTAGCCGGTCAACCAATATGTTTGGATCTTTCCATGATGTGTAATCATTCTCTTCTACCACCATCTTCCTTACAGCTTTATAAATATTATGATCTCTGGTGTCTTCCGTTTTACCACCAACCTCAGGGTAACTTTCATGTTTGAGACGGTGATCATCACAAGCTTGATCAGATTTATTTAATATATCACGTCGTTTCCACCGTTTCGGTCTCAGGATACCGCCACATTCTTCGATCTTGGCAGCTTTAGGTGCTTCATCATAGTCTATGTCTTTGTCAACAGCTTCAGAGTCACTGTAACAATCACCGTAGAAGGAATCGTCTTTACCCAATTTACCGTAATAATTCGATGTTGATGATGTTGATGTGTCTTCGTCGTCTTCATGCTTCCTTTTTAGGAGTCCATCATTTTTACAAAGTAGGAAAGATCTACTTGAATTCGGGTGGAATATATTCTCACTTTTCACGTTAAGGATTCTTCCATTGTTTTCATTATTCCGTAAATCATCAACCTCCTTAAATTTAAGTTCTTTGTCGAGATCGGAAGAGCCAAGAAAATTATTGTCGTAATGCAGATCACTCTTCCTTAGGCTAGTAGATTCATCGTTGACCTCTACTTTGTACGCACGCTTGGCGTTACAAGATCTGCCATGTGTTTTTAAGTTATCTCTCCGTGTAAACGACTTGTTAAATCGAACACATTTTATCATATAGCGCAGTGTATTTTTAACACACTCATTTTTCTCGTGTTGTCTTTTATTCTTTCTCAAGATAAACTCTTTACTGCAACACTTACACCTATGTTCGTTCGATACAGCGTCAGATCCCAAATCAGAATTCATAGCAGTTACTGAGACTAATGCCAGATACCAATTGAGTGTTTTAAATTAGATCCAATACTTAAATAGAAATTTTTTCATATTTCATCAGCGAGAGTTAATTTATCTCATGCAAAAGTACTTGGTGCAAGTAGTTCTGCTTTTCAACATCAGATGACGTCACGTGTTGCTTGCAGGTAAATAATATTTATTTATTTTATGCGGGATGCAGGATGCTCACTATCGATCGCATAAGAAGGATGGCTTCGATAGTCTCCAAGGAGAAGGAAGTTCATCTTTCCTGCTAGTGCTTCTCAGATTTCTCACGGTCCGACGTCTTGGAATGCGAAGTCACAGCGGACATCTTGGATGGGTGTGACCTTAACCTTTGACCGAAACCACAGGTATGATCGCAAGCACACGGAGAAAACCATAAGATGTCTAGTCAGGTATAATCAGGAGCACACGGAGAAAACCACCATAATATTGTCAAGAATAATCGTAAGCTCACGGAGAAAACCACCATAGTATTGTCAAGAATAATCGGAAGCACACGGAGAAAATCACCATAATATTGTCAAGAATAATCGGAAGCACACGGAGAAAACCATCAGGGAGGATGTCGTTTATAAACATCATAAATTACCAATTTTTTAAAAAAGTCCAAATTTAATCCTGCTTAAGCATTATGAGAGTTCTAGCACAAGTCTGCTTGTGAACTCTTTGCTTAAGCAACATTAGAGTTCTAGCACAAGCCCGCTTGTGAACTCTTTGCTTAAGCAACATGAGAGTTCTAGCACAAGTCTGCTGTGAACTCTTTGCTTAAGCAACAAGAGAGTTCTAGCACAAGTCAGCTTGTGAACTCTTTGCTTAAGAAGGATAAAATTTGGACTTTGTTAAAAAATTTGGTAATTTATGAAGTTTATAAACGACATCCTCCCTGATGGTTTTCTCCGTGTGCTTCCGATTATTCTTAACAATATTATGGTGATTTTTTCCGTGTGCTTCCGATTATTCTTGACAATACTATGGTGGTTTTCTCCGTGAGCTTACGATTATTCTTGACAATATTATGGTGGTTTTCTCCGTGTGCTCCTGATTTTACCTGACTAGACATCTTATGGTTTTCTCCGTGTGCTTGCGATCATACCTGTGTTATTTCGGTCAAAGGTTAAGGTCACACCCATCCAAGATGTCCGCTGTGACTTCGCATTCCAAGAAGGCGGACCGTGAGAAATCTGAGAAGCACTGGCAGGAAGGATGAACTTCCTTCTCCTTAGAGACTATCGAAGCCATCCTTCTTATGCGATCGATAGTGAGCATCCTGCATCCCGCATAAAATAAATAAATATTATTTACCTGCAAGCAACACGTGACATCATCTGATGTTGAAAAGCAGAACTACTTGCACCAAGTACTTTTGCATGAGATAAATTAACTCTCGCTGATGAAATATGAAAAAATTTCTATTTAAGTATTGGATCTAATTTAAAACACTCAATTGGTACCTGGCATTAGTCTCAGTAACTACTATGAATTCTGATTTGGGATCTGACGCTGTATCGAAAGAACATAGGTGTAAGTTTTGCAGTAAAGAGTTTATCTTGAGAAAGAATAAAAGACAACACGAGAAGAATGACTGTGTTAAAAATCCACTGCGCAATATGACAAGTTGTGTTCGATGTAGCAAGTCGTTTACGCGGAGAGAGAGCCTAAAAAGACATGGCAGAACTTGTAGCGCCAAGCGTGCGTACAAAGTAGAGGTCAACGATGAATCTACTAGCCTAAGGTAGAGTGATCTGCATTACGACAATAATTTTCTTGGCTCTTCCGATCTCGACAAAGAACTTAAATTGAAGGAGGTTGATGATTTACGGAAGAATGAAAACAATGGAAGTATCCATAACGTGAAAAGTGAGAATATATTCCAGCCAAATTTAAGTAGTTCTTTCCTACTTTGTAAAAATGATGGACTCCTAAAAAGGAAGCATGAAGACGATGAAGACACTTCAACATCATCAACATCGAATTATTACGGTAAATTGGGTAAAGACGATTCCTTCTACGGTGATTGTTACAGTGACTCTGAGGCTGTTGACAAATACATAGACTATGATGAAGCACCTAAAGCTGCCAAGATTGAAGAATGTGGCTGTGTCCTGAGACCGAAACGGTGGAAATGACGTGATATATTAAATAAATCTGATCAAGCTTGTGATGATCACCGTCTCAAACATGAAAGTTACCCTGAGGTTGGTGGTAAAACGGAAGACACCAGAGATCATAATATTTATAAAGGTGTAAGGAAGATGGTGGTAGAAGAGAATGATTACACATCATGGAAAGATCCAAACATATTGGTTGACTGGCTAAGACTTCTACATGGTTCTCTTTGTGCAGGAAACTATTCGTGCATCAAAGAAATATCTTTCATACTCAAGGAACTGAGGAATGCTGGTTACATATAATAATGGCTTGTTTTACTTGCATTTTTATAATGTAAAGCAATAAAATAAATAATTTAAATTATAAGAATTTAATGTTTTTATTTCTTGTATTTTGATTTCTAACTAAGACTTAGATCTCGTAACTTGTGCTTCGTTTTTGCCTTTTTATTTTGTTGATGGAGCTTCCAAATGTGATGCCTTTTCGATGATGGTGCTTCCAAATGTGCTGCCTTTTCGTTGTCGGTGCTTCCAAATGTGCTGCCTTTTCGTAGTCGGTGCTTCCAAATGTGCTGCATTTTCCTTGTCGGTGCTGCCAAATGTGCTGCCTTTTCGTAGTCGGTGCTTCAAAATGTGCTGCCTTTTCATTGTCAGTGCTTCCAAATGTGCTGCCTTTTCGATGACGGTGCTGTCAAATGTGCTGCCTTTTCGTAGTCGGTGCTTCCAAATGTGCTGCCTTTTCGTTGTCGGTGCTGCCAAATGTGCTGCCTTTTCGTTGTCGGTGCTTTCAAATGTGCTGCCTTTTCGTTGTCGGTGCTGTCATATGAGCTGCCTTTTCGTAGTCGGTGCTTCCAAATGAGCTGCCTTTTCGTTGACGGTGCTGCCAAATGTGCTGCCTTTTCGTAGTCGGTGCTTTCGAATGTGCTGCCTTTTCTTAGGCGGTGCTTCCAAATGTGCTTCCTTTTTTGTTGATGGTGCTTCTATTTTTTTTGTTGTTTTGACTCTAGTATTTTAGTAAATTGTTCTTGATTTGACTAGCGTATTATTCAAACCGGTTAATGTATATAAACGAGTCCTAGACAGCAGGACGCTCAGTTTGTTACTGCCGTCGACGGTGTACGGATCACCTAGTTTTTTCTTCTGGTGCATAAGTCGCGCAATTGTCTGTTCTTGAGATTTAGATGGCATCTTTACCGACTTTAACGTCGTACTCGATGGAGGATGTACCATCGACTACGGGAACCATGACGTCGGCGCCGACGATGTTGGAGCAGATCCCGTTGGCAACGCCTCTGACAACACTGGAGGAGACTTCGATATGTGCTGTTCCACCATCAGCTGAAGTTTCATCAGCATTGAATACTTCAATTATTGAAGAGCGTACTTCGCATCAGTGCAAATACTGTGGTGCATCATTTACTATCACCTTAAATGCTCGCAGACATGAAAGAAGCGTTTAATCTAATAATGTTCAAAGAATACAATTTCAGTGTAATAAGTGCAATAAACTAATTTCACGTCTCGATAGCTTACATCGTCATTATATAAAATGCTCCGAGACGTATAATGAACATGGTTATTGATTTGACTCATGTGTTGTACCGGCTAATGAGACTATATATAAGTGCTATGAACTTCAGTCCGTCTCTGGCTGTGATGATGAACGGATCGGATATACATTTAAAGTAATGTAAAAGGCTAAGTCCGTACAATAAGAAGACTGTTCGAATCGAGGAATCCAAAAGGCTTTGGTAATTTGTCGGTGTTTTTTTTGTACTTGTAGAAGTGTATTGAATTTATGTAATAAAATTTTTTTAAATGAACTTGTGGTGTTTTTATTTTCTCAAACCTAACACTTTTTTAGTATTTTTTTTAATTAAAGTTGTTTTGTATCGACCAGGGATCGAACCAAGGACCTTAGTTGATCCAATCAATCATTATATGGATTATAAATTTATTTAATGAATTTTGGATTTTTTTCCCACTTTTCTAGCTACGTTTGTACATGATTTCAAGATGGTGGCCGAATTTCAAGATTACGGGGGGCACCTCCATAATAAATGATTACTGCACTGTAGCAGGTTAGAATAAAATTATCCAGATTGAAATGTACTCTATAATACAAGTACATACACAATATGGCGTACTCCAGCAGGTGGTAGCTCCTGGTAGCATGTACTGAACATAAAATGTCGGATCCATGATGGTCGACAAGGACAAAGTCAAATTTCAAGGACAAAGTCAAATTTCAAGGTCAAGGTCAGGTTCAAGGTCAAGGTCAAATTTCAAGGTCAAGGTCAAATTTCAAGGTCAAGGTCAAATATCAAGGTCAAGGTTAAAGTTCAAGGTCAAGGTCAAAGGTATGGTAACCTGATATTTATACTATATGGTATCGGCATACTCTAGCAGACGAAAACATGATGGTGGTCTCCAGCGGATGAAGACAAGATGGCGGACATGATGTCATACCAGTTGACGATATATACCTTGGTATTGGTGGTGGTAGATCAGTCTAGGTAGCTTTCATGGAGGAAGGATCGACTGTTTACTCTCGCCGGGAATCGAACCAAGGACGTGCATCGATATAATTAAACAGAATTCAAATATGTTAATTTTTTGATGAATTTTGGTATTTTTTAAATTAAAATCGGATAAAAATAAAAATTATCAAGATGGCGTCCAAATTTCAAGATGGCGTTCATGACGTCATACTGCCGGATTATATATATGCTATGAAACATGTGGTGGGAGTCAGTCTGCTTGCAGCCACCGGGGGGAAGGATCGGTCGCCATTTTTTTTTGCCCTCACCGGGTTCGAACCGAGGACTACGAGTTCCGTGTCGTTAATGTTTGATTTTTATAAATAATTTATTAAAATTTTATTATTTAATTTTTTTATATTTTTTTTAAAAAATTTCATTACAATCGGATAATAAATAAAAAAGTTAAAGATGGCGACCATAATGGAAACTGCAACGGTGACGTCATCATCTAATATGGCGGAAAACACGTCACCGGAATTTTCGAGAACACAATGACGTCATCCAAAATGTGGGATCCAAGATGGCGGGTCCTAAATGGCCGCCGTGATCTACTTGTCCCGTTACGCTGTTCCCGTTACGCTGTGTCCCGGTACGCTGTGTCCCGTTACACTCATCCAAGATGGCTGCCGTGATGTCACAATCCAAGTGGCGGACCGACAATCACAATCCACATCCTGCATCCTGCCGCTACTTATGGGGAATGTAACACTTTTATATGGCTAAAGAATCTATGTATATTTATCATATGGATATCAAATGGCCGCCGCGATCTACTTGTCCCGTTACGCTGTGTCCCGTTACACTCATCCAAGATGGCTGCCGTGATGTCACAATCCAGGATGGCGGACCGACAATCACAATCCACATCCTGCATCCTGCCGCAGGAGCCCCATTCATATACTACTCCCATATATCACTGAAGGCTCAAGGACCGAATTCCATTTCTCTTTCAGTGCTTTTCGGCCTCCATCAGAGCTTACATTCAGCGAAATTACACAATTTACAACATCTGAGAGCAACCTTTTTACTTCAACCTCAACACAATTGATGAACCAACCATCTATAATTGAAATTTCTCCTTTTTAATTTATATATATATATTTATCAAATTTTTAAGATCACCTTTTCCTGACCAAACCCTGACTCTTCCGTTAAGTGGGGTAATATGTGCTACAAATTTGACATTTTTGGCACAATTTTATTCCTTCACATAAATTATCTAACATAAACTTCGTTAGCCCACTGTTCATCCTGATCATATATTTCCTACTAGAGTCCCGCGATGATTTACTAGTGCCAAAACTGTTACTGATGTAATTTTGCAAAGCTAGTTTCAGCCATAATTATTCTTTCCGCCTCGGGCCACGAACGTGACCAGTAACAGTGTCCGACTTCGTGACCGGGATCGCATTTCTCAGCATCCTCCCAGGGCAGCCCACTTCCCAGAGCCTGGCTGAGGTTGGCAGCTTCAGGCCACATTATAATGTTCCAGGGCTGTCAGGCACGTATCGTCACCCATCCTAAGACTTTTCACACAAGCCAGCAGACCCCTCTCCTCCATATTTTCCAGGAACCACGCCCAGAGCAACTACTGGGGCCATTAACCTCCCTAGGCGACGAGGACATATCGCTGGCTGGCAAAAGTCCTGCTGTCGCCACTTCACGACAAAAAAGACCACCACAAATTTAGTTGCGCGACCTTTACCGGTCGCTACCACACCTCTCTCTAGTTCCCTTATAGCCTGACAGAGCACGAAGGAGTTAGTGCCATAAGGGCCAGGCTTATGCTATTCCGCCCTCGCTGGACATCTGCGTTTTAACACCGAATCGATTCCGCTTGTTCCTCGACAGAGCCCTTCAAGTTAATCTACCAGCCAATATTGTTATTTTTATGTAGCGAACACTTTGCGTGCTATTTCCAGTCAATTAGAGGCCTTTCTCCCCACTCTCTAAACCTTTGGGTCTCTGGCCTAAGTTTTAACTACATGCAGCCCTATAGATTGAGATATATGTCCTCCTGTCGTCACCGCAGTCGCATCTCTCCAGAGCTTATCGCCCGCGACTTTATTCACAAGCTATCGCGCCACGACTAAATTAAGGGATTTAATCCCTAAGTTTGGGCGTGTTCCCTAAGTTTTTTAATTTTTTTATTTTCTAGTTGGCAAGTCACTATTAGTTCAGACTACTTGTTACTATCGTAACATTTCTCACGTCGGGCTATCGCGAGCACTTGTGCAGCCTCTTCCGAGGGAGTTATTCTCTTCATTCTACCCACAGACTGGTAAGTGGACAATACAACGCTATTTTGGATATAGTTGCCCCTCCATTTAACTTTTTGCTCTAACTTTTCGATTCTTATTGCTTCGCAATAAATTTTCCATTGTTGAATACTCGAGCCCTTTGTTAGTTCCAGTGGGGTGCAAAATTCAGTCAAAGAATTAGTTTAAGAAATGTTGCAAGAGCGCAGGGTTTTATCTGGCTCAAGCCCATCCCTGAAGTCTACTAAATTTATGCCTGTCCCTCTAGAATGAATGCTGCGAGTATCACCACGCTTCTAGTCACCGCCAATGAACAGTCAACGATAACATATTGTTAAATCAAATTATATATAGTCCCACACCGGTTGGGCTAACAAATGTTTCAACTTCTTAATTAAATCCATTAGTGTTCCTTTTTTGTGAAAATATGATTGTTAAATTTGTAAAATTTATAATCTATTTGTAATTGATAACTTCTAAGGGCCGGGGTGCCTCCCATTATATTCCTATCATAGTAATTTTGTAATTTCTAAGATTATAAAATGAAAGTAATGAAAATCTTATGTAAGAATAAAAATGGTTAGCTTTAAGCAAACTTTTTTTATTTATTACTCCAAATACGATTCACCTTCTACATTGTAGCAGATAAAATATTTCTCAGGGATTCTTGGTCCTATGGTAGTGTAAGACATGCTTATTTAGTTGGTGTTTATTCTTGTAATTGGTCAAATCCATACTATAGGTTTGGAGAATCTTGTCTTGGCTGCTTGCACTAAGTCATAATTGTTCTTGAAAGATGTGACAGGTGTGGACGAAGGTGTCTTGATTCGGATTTGCTTGGTCAATATGCCTAACATTGTATATGTTTTGGCCTCGTTGTTCGGAGATGCTTGGTCTGTATTAGTGTCACGGTAATGACCTGGCTTCGTGGTTAGGTGTCACTTAGCCTATATGCTTGTGTTTTAAAGTAAAGTAGTCATAGTGTATATAGAACATAGCCTTTATTTAGGCATAGTGATATCGAGTAACATATTTATTCAGCCGGTAGAAGTCCTGGTATACAGTGAGGATGATTAATTAAATAAATATTTAAAATCATAAATTGAGTTTTGCATTGATCAAAGGTCGAAACAAGGACGAAAATCTACAGAATAAATATTAATAGGTTAATTTTATAATTCTTAAAAGTATTCTTTTTTTCCAAAATTTAGGTTAATGATAAATAATTTCAAAATGGCGTCCGACACGAGCGACAAGATAACTGTCGCCCTGTAAATTAATACTAGTGCACTTTATTAAAAAAAAATTAAACCAATATTACTTGTAGCTGGCACTGAAATCAAATGTGGTGGACATTACATTATTCAAGATGATAACTTCAAGCAGACGAAAAAAATTGGGGATTTGACGTCGGAATCAAAGAAAGTGACTGTGATGTCGGAATCCAATGTGATGGGCTCCAGTAGACGAAAAAAGGATGGTGGCTGGAACATCATAATCCTAGATGACGACCTACAGCAGACGAATACCAAATGGTTGATATTACATCATAATTTCAAATGTCGTTTTGTACTAGCATAATGAAAGGTGCAAAATGAAAGTGTTGGGCGGTTGATGATTGGCTCAATGTAAGGATAAATGCAATTTAAAGAAGTGGCACGGTTGATCGCGATGATGCCATAACAAAAAGTACAACATCAGGGTGTGGAACGCTCAATTTCGTGATGGTAGAATTCATTAGGGCGAAATACATGATGGTAATCAGTTCAAGAGTCAAGGTCAAAGGTCAAGTTATAATTTGATAGCCAAGGTCAGTCATGGTAAAATAAAAATGTCAAGTTCAAGGTCAAAGTCAAGGTACAAGGTCAAGGTCAAGGTCGAGGTTAAAGTTAAGGTCAATTATCACGGACTAAGTCAAGGTCAGAGGTCACGGACAAGGTCAAATGTCAATATCAATGTCAACTATGATGCCTTCCAAGGTACATACCTGGTACAGGGCGAGAAACTGCAGAAAACTAAATCGGTCCCGGGCATGCAGGTCAGTATTTATATCATAAACCATTGACGAGGGGTTAGGGGGTCATAAAATAATATAGTGTTACGGAGATTTATCCGAGAGAAAAAAAATATTGCAGTTGAAGAATTTAAGTTAATATATGCTTTGCAAAAGGTGGCGGGAGTAAGTCTTTTAGTTGCCTACACAGAGAAATTATAAAATATTTTTTACCCTCACCGGATTCAACCCGATTAATCAATGCGGCAAGTACTATTACTGTAGTAAAATTTTAAATTATTTTGTTAAAATAATTTTTAAATTTTTTCCGTTAAAATCCTATAGATATTACGGAATTTCAAAATTGTAATTGTAACTAAAAATTCAAAATTTCTAGAATCAAAAATAGTGTAAAGTTTTAATTAAAAATTGTATATGCATTTTTTAGTTTATAATATTTCTAATTAAAATTGGATAAAAAACACAAATTATAAGATGGCGGCCATAAAGAAAAGTGTCACACAAGGGAGTGGGAATTCGATTCCAAAATGTCAAAAAACCAAAATACCGGAATTAAAAATGACTGTTCCCAGATGGCCACCGGATCAAGATCCTGTGTGGACCTGACCCTGCGGGGAAGGTGATTGTCGTCAGAGGTGTCAGAGATGTTGCTGGTTCTAGTATCCGAAACATGATCCAACAGGTTCGCGGAATGGGTGCAAGGATGCGAACATATAGCCTCTCCGCACCAAGGAGCAATCCTCTGCCTCCACGTGGGCACCGCTGCTGGGGGCGAATCATGGTGGCCATATTGGGTGGGTAGCCTCAACCTCTGGTCACAGCATCGCCTAACTAAAGAGGACAATGCCGGGCGTAACCCTGTCACAGTTGCATCCTCAATTGCATGTATGCGATCAGAAATGGTGAAAGGGCTGAATCTGTGGGCAACAGCAGATTCGACTGCCGAGCCCCGGTGCATCGGCCTAAAGAGCCCCATAGTGAATGGATCAGGCCTATGATAATGGAAGGACTGAGTATGGCGCTTTGGAGCTGTAAACCGCTCTACTATGTGTGACTTGATCCCCTGGCTCAGAGGTCGGGGGAGGTACCGAGGCAACCCCGATGCCCTCCAGCATACGCACAGTTGGTCTGTCATTTCTAGCCTGGGGCTTTCTGCGATTGTCGCCGCATGAGTTCAGGCACTTTCGGGCCTTAATCGGCTGTAAATCCGCCGGGCTGAGGTACGGTGGGTCAGAGGGTATTCCGAGGAAACGAGGACATCCAGTGGAGTAACTCTGAACAGTGACGGTTTGGTTAATTGCCGGCGAACGGTCTGCTGAGTCAACGCCAAGTTGGTAGTAGTACAGGAAGGATCCATTATGCTTGAATGGTGTCCTGCTGAGGTTTCCTCTAAGTCCCTGGATTCTTGTGTGGTAGGCCTCATACTTGGTATTGGTGGTTGTTATCTCTTGGAGCAGGCTCCAAGGGTTCTCTAGCCCGATGCAGGGTCGACGGAGTGAGCGACGACACAGCTCCGGTACTAGCCCTGACAGCTAGTAGAGGTTGTATAGGCCTCCACTGGACCACGGGTTCAATGGGTGATTGAGGGGTCCCAGTGAGATGTGGGAGAACGGGGTAAGTGATAGCTATGTTGTATCTATAGAGCTTGGGATGCGGCCACTAGTCTGGTTAGCTGAGTGAGGCAGGAGGTGACGGTGGTGTCTCTACTGGGATGGGTAGCCTCAGCCTCTGGGCATAGCTTGATCTCTAACACCGCTCCTGTTACGCGTAAACGGCATATCCGTATCCACTCCCATGGGGGCCCCAGGCCGGCAGGGCTCATGCTAAGAGGGCTGGGTTAGCAAATAAAAGGGGGAGCAATCCCTTGACATTCTTGTTCCTAAATGGCAACCGGGTGAAGTTCAAATGTCAAGGTCAAAGTCATCTAAGATGGGTGACGTGACATCCTTGCGTTCGGTCAGTGACCCCACATCACACCTCACTCGTACTCCTGTACCTGGACCGGCCAAAACATACTACTGACTCCCATTGACTTGCGACGGTCCCCTTTTTATTCATCCAGTGAGGGCAACAAACGTTTCCTTCTGAATTTTTCTACATTATTGTCTCCACACGATCACGTTAGATGTTATCAGGCCATCTTCACTTGTAAGCCTATGTATGAAATTGGGACTGTGTCCCAGGATTTGCGCAATTAAAGGAAGAATCTGAGTAGCCACACGTTTGATTCTAACATTCCAGAACTTTATTGAGGATGGGAACCAGTACCTTTAGCAGACGTAGGTGGTATCCTTCCTTACGTGAAATAGTACACCCTCTGGGGCGTTTCTATGGGAAGAGGAATGAACCATCGTCCTGCCCCCACCAACAGAACACACCACAAAATTTTAATAGCCCTTGCACCCTAACCGGGCCGGCTGCATTCGTCAAATACCCCAGCCAGTACTTAAATCAGATGAAATCAAATTCGGAAACTAGAGGCTGCCTAGTGCGGCGCTGAAACAAAGTGGTCATAACAGGCGGGTAGCCTGGAATAAGGTGGAAACACTCTCACTCTTAAGTCTTTCGCAAAAAAAATGGGAGCAGTTACGCACGTAATAACTTCATATATTAAAAATAATATTTTAACACAAGCACATTTATAAAAATATTCACAACAATATTTAATTCCTTAATTTGCGTATATACTTTTAAGAGAGTAGTTATGTACCTATGTAAACACAAGGTTTGTTTAATGTACAAAATTACTTTAACTAATTAATTGAAATTTAATCCAACATCTGGAATTTTTGTAACAAGCGTTTTGCTCAAAAAGCAGGTGCGTGGTTCTTGACAACAATAAATGTTTAAAGATTTTTTGTTGGTTAAAGAATAGACAAGACGTCATGAAAGTACTTAATTGTTATTTCAATAGTAATATATTAATACATCAATGGTTAACCAACCGAATTAAATTGTTTCAGATATTTTTATCAATAATGTAATGTTATTTCGACACAAAAAACAACTCTCGTTTTTTTTAATTGCCTACAATTTATTTTAGTTATTATCGAAGCCTTACAAGGTATATGCAGTGGGTATCGGCGTCATCAGTGGCACGATATCGGCAAACAACGTAAAGATGAAATCTAAAATAGGCTCTATAGGCAAAATTGTAAATCGGATGCACAGCATCGTCACGAAATATAATGCTGAAATTAGACATCGGCTGCACGGTGAGGGCACTGAAGGTAGTATTGAAATCAGATTTCAACTGCAATGTATCGGTAATTAATAAAATAGTGACATCTGATATCGGCTGCACTGTATTGCCACGGAAAATAAGTGCGAAGTTAATTTTCGTCTGACATAAAAATATATTCCAACTATTAACGCAAAGCTTTATAGTTCTTTCCAAATCAACTTACTGGGCCGCAAATTTTAATTTACTTTTTTTGTTTTATTTTCTTGCTCCCAGCGCAACGTAACGTCAAGATGCACTCCGAGTTCCAGAACACGAGACGATGACGTCTCCAGGGAAATTCGCAGAACTCCAGTTTCTTGTCGGGTCGGTACAAGGAAGAGGGAATATAGGGCTGGAGAAAAAAAAAACCGGGGGATGGGCGGAAATGAAAGGAAGCTCATGTATGTGTGTATGCGTGTATGTGGATTTTTTTTTTGTTCGTACCGAGGCATCGTAAGATAGTCCCTCGTTCCCGTTAGCTTTCTTTTATTTTTTTGTAACCCTCTTCATACGTACGTCTTATGGCCAAGTGTCAAAGAAATTGCTCCGGACAGGAGCACACGACCCAACGAGACGCGAAGACATTTTTTTGGGGCAAGACAATATCTTTCTTTAAAACCGTACTTCAAGGTGTTCCCCCGGTGCTTAGCGTCTTATCTTCGTCGGCCAGCCCATGGCTCCATGGTTATTTCTGGAGATTAAAATAATAAAAAAAAAACATGTTAGAACGTTCACACTTACCGTCAAAAATTGGGATATAATGTCTTTTGAAACACAAAATAATTGTGGAAATAATTAAAAACATAAGTGAGGATATTTCAGAACTTGGTAAAGAAACACAACTCATCCATACTAATGATTATTTAATTTTTTTTCAGGTATGAATATTATTTATACGAATAAATAATGATGGTGATTTTCAATTTAGTGTTTTGTCCGAACTTTTATGGCTAGATATATTTATTAAGTTTAATTTATGATTTGTTTAATATCATATAATTGTTAATTGGGTTAAACATGAGCTTTTTTCAGGTATTAAAAAATTCATTAGTGAATTCCTTTTGGTTTATTTTGTGACAAAAATTAAAATTAAGAGATTTATCGTGATAAATTAACAGAAGTATTTCATAACAAATATAAATTAATCAAAATTTAAAAAAATCAATATTGTCTGCGAGTCGGACACTTCAAGTACGACATTGTCAAGGAATAAAAATAGACTAAAGTGGTGTAATAGTTTTTACCAGAGCATGAAATTAAACTTAGTTAAAATTAATTTTGGATGGTGAACTTCATCAATGTGATTTCTTAGTTTATGTTTTCATTTAGTTCACAATTAGTTTCAACGTTTTTTACCACGAGAACATTTCGGGCTAGTGATTATTGACCAACGCTTAAAAAAATGACGTGGCTGAGTCTGTGCCCATCTCTAAAAAAAATTTCAACTCTTTATAGGTTTTTATTCATAACCAAACATGACAGGAATAGAATTTTGAAGAATAAAATACCTATAATTTTTTAATGTATATTTTGTGTGTAAATTTCTTAGCTATCACTTTGTTGGTTCAGAGATGTTTTTAACTTAGATCAAATAACTTTTTCCATTCACTCAATTTTGAGAAAGACTTGGAAAACAAGCATTTTAGTTTTTTAATGGCACATTTCGTTCATTTCTGTTTTATGAATAGCGGAAACAAAACAAAACCTATATTTATACAACATAGGTCTGGAATTTAAAAAAATATCATTTTTTTGTTTTTATTACGTTTAATGTATATGCCTACTATTATCAGCTATTTTAGTCTATTTATTAATATGGTTTGCTATAGCAAATATTGCTATATCAAAATTGCTCTAACAGTGTTTAATAACTAAAGGGGAGAAATTTGAAATTTTAAAAATACTTCACGTTACAATTAATGCATATTATGGCTGCCCTGTTTCATGCGTCTACATTTAATGCAAAACAAAACAAACAAACAAAAACAAAAAAAAATTCACACCTTTTCACCCCTTACTGTAGATTATTTACAAATAAAGGAGAAATATACTTCTTAACTTTTAAAGTTAACTTTTGAAATTATATTTATTACCTCACAGTTTATTATATTCAGTGATTTGTTCTTATTACCAAACAAAGCCTACTTTCTTTAATCTTTTCAAGGGCAGAATTTTGGAGGTTGTAAGAGAGGAATTTTTGTATGTTTTCCATCCATGTATTTTCACTTCTCTTATTATAATTAAGTTTGAAATTATAATGTTTTATTGCAATAGGTAATTTTGGTTTTTGCAATGATATATATCCTAGTATATCCAAAAAAAATTATTATATCCGTCAGGCAGTATTTGCACGATGAAGGAATAATCTGGCAGTCAAACACACATCCATACAAACTGATAAAAAATTAAAACAAAAATTTATTTTATTTCAAAAATCTTTATTGCGTTTTTTTGATTACATCCTCTTTAAAATCTTTCTGCATCATACATTTAAACGATTTTATACTATGGACGAATAACGTAAATGTAAACGAAGTTAATAGGAAGTTTTGGTACAATGATAATCATAATAGTATTTTGAATAAGTAGGTGAAATATTATTATATTTGAATTAAAGAGTTTTCGCTTGTGCCGAGGTACTGCCATGCGAATACAAGTGGTTAAATTACGTGCCGAGATATCAAGCAGAACAAGAAATACCATGCTCTATGGTTCACCTTGATAAGTTTCTATCTGGGATGTCCATTCTCCAGGATAAGTTAAAACATTCACATTGCATACCTTCTTAAAATAATAAAACTTTAATACTTCTGATGGCAAAACGGATGCTTTTCAAAATTTTGTTATTTGAAACACTGAATTCTGCTAATATTTTACGAAATACTGACATATCTTAGACGCATTTAAGAGGTTTTAATATTCGGAAGTTAATCATTTCTAATTTTTTTAAATTGTTTATCTGAATTATGTAAAATGTTACAGGTGGTAAATACAAATAACACAGCTAAAAATAATTCTTAATTTTTGATACTGTGTTGTAAATGCAATTTAAATCAATAAAAAGTTTTAAAAGTATAGAAAATGAGTCCATTTTAATTAATTTTAGCCCCGCACAACAAACTGTAACATGAAATGATAAATAAGGAAGAAACTGTCAATAAGAATAATAGGCGAACGCTTTTAGAAGGAGAAGGGAACTGGAAATATAAAAGTCACCCCTTTCTCGGAGGGTGAGATAATGCGTCCCAATTAGCAAGGGGGAGGGGGCTGGTAGTGTGGTATTGTGTGCGCAGTCCAACATCCTCGTTACAACGTGAGGAAGCTTCCGTACTTGGATATGCCACTCTACCCCCCCTCCACCGATGCCAACCACTGTTACCGCTCGTGTGTGGCTGGAGAGGGAAAGGGGTTTGATTTGGAACCACCCTAACTCCCCCCCCCCACATAGGTACGGAGCCCCCTCACGGGAGAATACATTCTACCCGTCCGGAAATTGGGTGGCTTTCAGCTGCGCACACGGGGACGTGTTCACCTCTTGTCTCTTGCACCGAAGGGCGATACGGCAATGTACACCTGATAGGCGAGAGTGTACACAATGTAGTGTGTACTTGTACACGCGCGTTACAAGTAATAACTCTTTTTGATCGAAGACACAGAATTATTTTTAAATTTTTTCTAACAATAATTAAATAAAATTAATACATGTTTTAGCGAATAAAGTGGATATAGTTTATATATTTATATGCCAAACGGTTTTAACAGCTTTCAATCCAAATGAATAACAGTTAGCTAATATATCAAAGTTAAAACAAAAACTGTATTAAATTAATACACTCATGTGCATAAAATAATTATTTTATTTATTGAAATAGCCTTGTTAATTTTTGATTAATAATTAAAACAAGTGAATATTCTGCATATTTATACTAATTTATTAGTAAAATTTTTTTTATTAAATAATAACAAAGTAAATTATAATTTTATACAAGTTTTTCTAAATATATACAACTATTGCTTGTTTATTTTAATTCAAGGAATTTTTTATTTAATTGTTTTCTGAAATTTATTTTAATCATTTTGATACATAAGGAGTGCTGGTTTAGCAGGATTGCTACAAATTTGAAATTTCACAATTCCCTGATGTTACAATTTTCCAGATCTGAATAGACAAGTTTCCCTGACCTTCCAAACACACAAATTATCCCGCGGCTCACTCTGTGTTGCTTTTTCTTGGGAAAGGGGAGGGGGGCGTGTTAGATGTATGTACTTTCAAATGTGTCAAATTAGCTTAATTAACGACATTTAAGATGGATACACATGTTTGTATACAATTGCTAAATATTCACCAAAAGCTATCGAATGTAGACTATCGAACTTGTATGTAAGCATTCGGAAATTATTTTCGCTCTTTGTGGTTATAGTTAAAGGACCATTGTTTCAGGAGAAGAAAAATAAACGAAATTTTGTGATTAGTTAACTTTTGAGAAGTTTTTGAGGTGCCTGAACGTTGTGATAAATGGTATTTTCGGTTTAATTTTGCACTCACAATGAAAAATTAAAGAAATATATGGTATTTTTCCTGACTTTCAAGGTATGTCCTGACTATTTTATTTTATACGATATTCGCCTATTTTCCCTGATTTTTATAAATGTAGTAACCCCTTTTTTTATGAGTACGTAAAAACATCCTGTACATAACAAAAACTGCAATAAAACAATACAAAGAAATTATGTCAGGTCTTGTGGAAATTATTTTGTTTCATATAAATTTGAAAATAATAATTAATTATTATGTCAACAGTTTTTTTAATACCCAGTATCTTTCAATGTACTAAATTAAAACTGCAAGCATCATGTACCACAGGCTCATTAGTAGTATATAAATGATAATACTGGGACAGACTTCCGCAGGAGAAGCCGAGGACACCATCTTGGATCCGCCATTGTGTTTTATAAAGCTTTCCACCATTTTGAATTCCACCATTTTATTTTCTAGTAATTTCCGCTATTTTTAAATATGATGTCACCAATACAACTATCGTTACGTTCGCCATCTTGTATATCTGTACATTTTATGCTATAAAATTGTGAAAATTTTGAAACTTATAGAAAAAATTATTAAAAAATTTATGTTTAAAAACAGAGTTGCAATTTTCGTTACTGATGCCATATTGAAAGTCCGTATATTAATGCTTGAAAATCGGGAACTTTTTAAATATTTAAAAAAAAAAAATACAATACAATTTAAAAACACCATTTCATTTTTCGTTACAGCAGCCATCCTAAAATTCCATAATTACTGCCAAATTTAAAAGGGAAAATTTTAAGTTTATAAAAAAATTAATTATTGAATTAAAAAATATATATTATTTCATTAAATGTACTTACATCACGGAGTCCTAGGTTCGAACCCAGTAAAGGAAAAAAAAACAGATTCTTACTCCATGTAAGCCACCGACAGACTGACATCCCACCACCAATGCCAAGGTGTATATATATATGTGTATATATATTTATGTATTTCTTTGTACTTAAAAATTTTGTGTGGAGAGGGGTTATGTGGCCTTTGAATATTTTTCAGCTAAATGCTTATCTGAACTTAAAATTTGTGTAAGTTACCAGTTACCACGATTTTTTAAATATTTTTTTTACTTCTTCTGTGTAACTTGTCAGTTTCAGTACTTTAACATTTTAATGATTTTTTAGGTTAGTGTCAGGCAAGGGATTAATTCAATAGCTTTGTATTTTGTAGGTATCAAATCAACCCTGTGACAGGTCTTCTGTTGCCTAACAAAAAAGTAACCTGTATGAATTTGTATGCTTATCACTTAATGATACGTGAAGATGATTTTAATTTACTATCACGTTGTAGACAGTTGGCCAACCAATTTTATGTCGACATGTATGTTAAAGTTGAGAGTGAGCGTCTGCGATTTATATCGTTAAACAAAAGTAAGCTGAGGGCTGAAAATTATATTCACCTCCAGGATGCCGTCGCAAATGATACAAATGTAAACGCTAACGATTTAGGTAAAATGGTCATCTTACCGTCATATTATGTGAACAGCCCTCGATACTTACACGAGTATACCCACGACGCATTGGCTTATGTGCGTAAATATGGTCGCCCTGATTTATTTGTTACATTCACATGTAACCCAACCTGGTCTGAAATAGTCGTTGAATTGATGCCAGGACAAAGGGCGATTGATAGGCATGATATAGTGGCAAGAGTTTTTAGATTAAAAGTTAAAACACTTGTGAATGTTACTAACAAAGGCAAAATATTTGGTGAGGTTTTGTGCTTTATGTACACCATCGAATGGCAGAAGCGTGGATTACCACATGTGCATATTTTATTGTGGTTAAAAGACAAGTTGAAACACAACCAATTAGATGACATAATCAGCGCTGAAATCCCGGATAGCAACAGTGACAAGACACTCCATGATATTATTGTTAAAAATATGATTCATGGTCCATGCGGGCTTGAAAATCCTCAAACCCCTTGCATTAAACATGGGAAATGTACTAAAAAATTCCCACGTAAGCTAAATAAAGAGACTCTCCACAATGAAAATGGATACCCGCTGTATCGTAGCAGAGCGCCAGCAGACGAAGGTCGAATGGCATCTGTGAAACTCCGAAATGGCTGTCATCTTACTGTTGATAATAGTTGAGTGGTCCCCTATTCACCGATTTTATGCAAAATGTTTAATGCCCACATCAATGTGGAGGCTTGCAGTTCAGTACGTGTAATAAAATATATATGTAAATATATTAACAAAGGTAGTGACCAAGCAATTTTCAATTTCAGAAACAAAGAACTAGCAAATCCCGTAGATGAAGTAAATACATATTAGTCTGGTCGTTGTGTCAGCAGCAATGAAGCCGTGTGGCGGCTGTTAGGATTTCCATTACACGAAAGGCATCCCGCTGTTACTCATCTCAGTGTGCACTTAGAGAATGGTGAACGGGTCTATTTCACTGAAAATAACTTCCACGAGCGAGTATCCAATCCGCAAAAAACAACACTATCCGCTTTTTTTGAACTTTGCTCAAAAGATGATTTTGCAAAAACTCTTCTATATGTTGATGTACCGAGATATTATACCTGGAATGCCACCAGAAGAGAATGGAAACGCAGAGTTAAAGGAATTCCTGTTCATAATTGGCCTGGTATTAAATCTGGAGATACTTTAGGTAGAGTTTACACAGTCCATGTTAGTAATATGGAATGTTTTTTTTTTTGAGAATACTTCTACACCATGTGCGAGGGCCAACTTCTTTCGAAGATCTCAAAAAACACAATAATCAAGTATTTTCAAAATACAGAGAAACTTGCGAGGCAAGAGGGTTTTTAGAAAACGACAGTCATTGGGATCTAACACTGGAAGAGGCTGCTCAATGTAGATCAGCAGTCGAGATGAGAATAATTTTTCCTATATTAATATCAACATGTGGACTTTCAAATCCTCAACAACTGTGAGAAATTTATAAAAATGGCATTGCAGATGATATATTACATAGATTACTACAAAGTAATCCAGATGTAACATACAATGATTTTTATTTACGACGAGGCACTAACTAAGATTGAAGACCAAGTGATGACTATTACTGGAAAAGATTTATCTGACTTTGGGATGAGTAGACCATGTAGAACCGGTGATGTTAGTAGTGATCTAATACGAGAATTAAATTACGATACCGCATCTTTACACCAGAAAATAGAAGAGTCTGTCCCACGTTTGAACTCGGAACAAAGATTGATATTTGATAATGTCGTGCAAAAAAATAGAAACCGGTGAAGGTGGTTTGTTCTTTTTAGATGCCCCGGGGGGCACTGGTAAAACATTTCCTTTAAAATCTGCGTTTAGCTCAAATCCGGAAAGATAGAGGAGTTGCTGTTGCAGTAGCCTCCTCTGGAATAGCCGCCACGCTGCTGAATGGTGGTCGAACGACACATTCGGTCCTAAAACTGCCATTAAACTTGGCTCACGAGGAAATGCCAGTTTGTAACATTAGTAAAAACAGCGAGCGGGGACGAATGTTACAACAATGTAAGCTGTTGGTTTGGGATGAATGTACGATGTCACACAAAAGAGCAATCGAAGCCCTAAATCGGACTATGAAAGACATCAAGAGCAACCAAACTATAATGGGAGGGATGGTGGTACTTTTAGCTGGCGATTTTAGACAGACTCTGCCGGTGATAACTAGGGGCACACCGGCAGATGAAATAAATGCATGCCTCAAGGCGTCTACAATATGGGTAAATGTAAAAAAGGAATTGGTCTAACTGTAAATATGCGAGTACAACTGCATAATGATAAACAAATGGTGCAGTATGCGGCAGCTCTACTAAAAATTGATGAAGATCGTTTGGCAAGAGATAATGACAGAATGATAAGATTAAACCACGAATTCTGCAACATTGTACAAAACGCAGATGATCTACAAAATAAAGTGTACCCTGATATACAAACAAATATGGGGAATAGAGAATGGCTGTGTGAGAGGGCAATTTTTAGCACCAACAAATGAAATCGTCGGGCAGATCAATGAAAAAATTATGTCCCACGTAGAAGGTGACTGTGGAGTATCTTTCGGTAGACAATGTCATGGACACCGAGCAGGTCACGTCGTATCCTGTAGAGTTCCTCAACTCTTTAGAGTTGTCGGGAGTGCCCTCTCATAGGCTCAAGCTAAAAGTTGGTGTTCCAGTCCTGTTGATGCGTAATCTCGATGCAACCAGATTATGTAATGGCACACGGTTACAGATTACACATCTGGGACGGAATATTGTAAAGGCAATAATTATGTCTGGATTTGCAAAAGGAGAAAATGTTTTGATTCCCCGTATTCCTATAATTCCAACCAATTTACCTTTCAACTTTAAAAGAGTGCAGTTCCCTCTGAAAACAGCTTTGGCCATGACTTTAAACAAAGCGCAGGGTCAAACACTGAAAGTAGCAGGTGTAAATTTAGAAAAACCCGGTTTTTCCCATGGACAACTGTATGTAGCGTGGTCACGAGTATCCAGTCCACAAAATCTTTACATTTTAACTAAAGATGGCAAAACAAAAAATATTGTATACATAAATATATTAACCTAGGTATACTTTTTAAAATGTGAAATATTGTTAAATATTTCTTTAAAATTAAAAATATTATCTTATGAAATAAAAAATAATTTATGATATAGGAAATGACAAATAAATGTACATTAAGCTACCTTCTCTTATTCAATATTCTCAGAAATAGCATATTTTTATTTGTAACAGGGTAAGGTTTTGGTTTTGGTAAGAATAATTCTAACTCAAAATAAATATCAGTTTATTATATTTATTTTGGAAATCATATGTGTGGTTAAAATAAGAGAAAAAAATGATTAGTTTGGTTTCTGTCTGAGTAGCCAAAATTGTCATATTTACTTAAGTCTCAATTTTAACATTGTCGTCCGTATTGGCAAATATCCGAGGGTTAAGAAATTTGGAGATTTCGAAATAGTGATACTAAGCAAACTAAGAATCTACTTATATGATAGATAAGAAATTTGAGAATTGTACTTTACATTACAAATAAAGATGTGATTGTATCAAATTTCCTTAAATATTGGAAGTTATTTGTAATAAAGTGAAATTGTCAAATTATTTTAAAAATAGCTCTAACCTTAATAAATAAAAAGTGTCAGTGTAAACAATGGCATAAACTTATGAGTTTTAATATATATTTTTAACTGTCTACATCATTAAATTAACGGAGAGAAGTGTGATTTCGTAAAGGTAAAATATCTTCAAAAACTCTAACAATAAATTTTTAACATCATATAAATAATCTGTACTAAAATTTAAAAACAAATTTTCACCTAACTTATTGAAAAAATTTCATTCTTAAATAGTTAAGGACTGTAAAAATAATTTCTGTACCTAAAAATGTATTGTGTCTATTTATTTCGTAAAAATATTTGGAACTTTTTTCCATGGTAAGAATTCAGCAATACTCAGAAATTGCGCGAGCGAAGCCGCGGGTTATTAGCTAGTTTGACTATATTTTGAATTATTTAGCTTATTAATGTGCCAGCTAATACTGAAAAGCTATACAGGGAATGGTTTGCAAATAACTTTAACAATTATTGGATGTACTGGGACAAAACAAAGAATAAATTCCTGGTTAAGAATACGAATCGTGTATTACTGCGAACACTATGTGTAGTGATATAGTTTTTTTCATGTAACTTCACAAATTTACAAATATCTGTTAGTTTACATGGATATTTATGTTAAATTAAAAAAAAAACCTGCACTGTAGGGTGAATGTAGCTGGAGACTTAGTCGTGGAAAACAACGTACTGCGCCTGCGGCTCAGACCGAGGACTAGGTGAGACGATTCCTCTTAAGGGTATGCTGCAAAACCATATCATCCTCGTGTTCCGAAAGCTTCTACACTGTACAGATAGTTCATCTGCGGGCTCTCGTAGATTCATAAGTGACTGAATTTTTCCATTTACCCCAGTGTTTACTAAAATAAATTAGTTTAATGAAGCTGAAATTATGTTTCCTTTATCAGGATCAGTTATACTTTGTGTCAGGCATTTTTCGCGATAAAAGCTGAACGCCCATTAGACTGCAATATCGTAGGCGTGCGCCCAATGTTTCTTCCTTGTGATTGGCGGCGATTTAAAACATGTCCATTCTGGACACATTTGCTGCCACACTGAATTATGGTGATTGGTGAGCTAAGGATAGACACGAACCTGAAATAAACACAGCCTACCAAGAAACACAGACAATGCTACAGTTGGTTAACTGTCAGCTATACTGGAAATATTTTCGCGAAAAATACAAGCCCCTTGTTATAACTTTAATTATTCGGCGTAAGCATAAAGCTTGATCCCAGTTCGTCGAGGCTGATTTATGCTATAATAATACCATTTCTAAATAAAAAAAATATTATATAACATATTTTTTAATTGGAGTAAAATAATACGAACGGCACTCAGACAAGATGATTGTTTGTTACACTGTGTGCTATAAATAACCACCAAAAACCACTGTAACAGATGATTATGCAAACACAAAGACAAAAAAACCAAAATCCTGCCTTTGTCAAAAGTAAAAAAAAATGGAAAAAATATTACGTGGAATTAATTAGTAAAAACTATTATTACAACACAGACAGTGGACTAACATTGACTAGACCGTAGCAACAAAAACATTAAAGACAAAAAGACCTTGAACAGTACAGGAACAAACAGATGAACACAATGTGGTACTTAACAGATAATGTGGACAACGCAACTACCACACAAAGAAACACAGGCGAACCGATCGATGTGATAAATGAGATTTTCTGGACACCACAACGATGTTAGCACAGACGATCCCAGCAGGCTTTCTAAGGCGAAACATTTGCGACGTTTCGGGAATTGAGATCTGTTCTTTTCATTAAGTATTAGGTTTTATTAAGCTGCTCTATTTAAAGAAAACCACACACAAAAGCATTAATGTTTTAAAATTATCTGTAATACCTCGTAGCGTAAAGTAAAACGAACGCTCGAATTCACTGAAAAAATATCTGAGATCAGTTTATTTACTGCCGGATTACAGAATGTTTCAATCCGAATGATTCGTGATTAAAGAGTCCTTGATATCAAATCGTGAATGTTTACTACATGTCAAGCTAAAATAACGAGCACATCTTTAGAATACTGTGCTTCATCCCTTTTAAATTTATGTGCGTAACTGTGAGACTTTAACTCTTTTGAAACAAAGAAAAAGATTATGTCTACAACAATAAAAATCCTAAAAATAGCGAGAAGTCAAAAAGAGAAAAGAAAAAGTCAAGGACCGCTGACACTCTGGCAGAATTCAGAATCACTCTTACACCTTTTATTCTTCGTTTCGTTTCTTTTCTCGGCTCAACTCTCATTGGTCCAGGTGAGAGAGAGACAGGGAAGAAATAGTCCCGATGTTCGAGATCACCTCGTCCTCTTCACAAGACGACTGTGCCGCCAGCTTCCCTGATTCCCGTCGTGAAGTGTCTCACTCAGAGATGTCGCAGACAATATTCGCGAAAAATCTCGTCTCCCGAGGTGAACAGCTATTCGCTCAGGAGAGCCAAAACCTTTCAACCCCCTAGGCCACCCTTACCTTCCAACCAATGGAATACGATTAGTGAGACGTGGGGGCCTAGCTGAGGAACAGGGGGGAGTTCTGGAGCGACTTTAAGGTGTCATGGAAGCTACACTGTGAAAAATTAAACTTTTGTTTCTTATACATTCTTTGAAGACTAGATTAACATAACTTATTGTTAGAATGATAGCTTATATAAAAGCGTAAACTTGATAATAATTTACTGCATTGTGAAAAAATTGGTTTTTGAGTCAATAATAAATTTGGTTGGAAAATTGTTACCCAAATATTGTACAAAAGTCTTCATATAAAGTAGAGTTAATTGTGCAGAAGTCTTCACACATTATTGAAAACTAATGACTTACCTGAAAAGGAAAGTGTTGCTGCCATACAAATTTTGATGAAAATAAATTAACAGAATAAATTTTTTATGTCCTACATAGATGTAATTAGGAATGCACAGTATTTAACTCGCTAGGCTACAAAAATATATTCGGCAATTATGTTTTAAATAATTTCCCGCTGAATCTAACACAGTTAAATTTTCTCACTTCATATTTACGGTCACTTATAACAATCATTCAGAGGTATTTTGTAAGCTTACATAGGTTATATATTTAGAAATTTAAGGGTATTGAGTTGACTTGCTTCGAAAGTGAAAACACTATAGGCTAATCATCTTAGAAAACGAAGAATCCTTAATTTATTTAAGCTGCATCATTCGCTAAAAAAATTCGTTAAACTATCTCTTGACTATTAACACTGTACCAGAGTGATTCGAAAATAAATATCCATTTAGTTATCAACGAGAGACATTTGACGTTACAGAATATTAATTTTTTACAATTTAAAACTTCAACTCTTGTATAATTTTTTACAAATTAGCCAAAAGTCAAGATGCAAATGTCATAGCTTTAAAACAGTTTTAAATCACTTTTTTAAAACTTCGGCCGCCTGAGAATGAGACCACTCTGTAACAGAATCGCGAAGTGCACTGTCATAGTCGAAGCGGCGTGGCGCAAACCACTGTTCCTTGTACCTGAATATATGTTGATCAATCGGTTTCTAATTCTGGGCATCTAACGTTTGATGGTATTTTCTGTCAAACAGCTCCTTTTCTTACAGATGCAACTGATTAGTCGACTGCCATACAATCGTCTAATACCACTCCTAAAAACCCATTAAACAGTTGCTCACATCACTACAAATATATGTTATTCTCTCCACATATTTCCATACATGCCCAAATTGATTTTTTCTCTTAATTTCCTTTACACAGATATCTTCTCATGTGTGATATCTTAGCTCTTGATATGCAGCGTTTGGTGAGAGTAATGTGAATGGAAAATGTGTAACCACGGTGCTGCCATCTGTAGCGTATGGCAGGAACAAAAGTTCAGAAAGCCAAAAGGAAAATTTATATTTTAACTGTTAAGTGAACTTTATCAAAGTAGGCAGTATTTAAATAAAATTATTTTTGTCAATTATCAGGTGCAAGCCCTAGTTTAGTACTTTTTCAAGTATATTTCGCTTTTATCGGAGCCGTTTGATTATATAGTTTAAAATTTCGGTCTGTAAATTGAATGATTCGTTATACGACGTTGCTGCTCCGGGAGCGAATTCTAGAGGCGGGCGCGTAATTATACGTGTGATTTGCATCCAGAAAATTAGTTGAACAATACAATTCTCAAGCTCGGCATTATTATAAAGAATTCTACAATAACTGTGATGCCCGATTGTCGTATTATAAGTGTATTTTCCACACCAGAACACATGAATTTGCTCGTTACCAAGGTTAGTTATTTATACATCACTGACGAGTACTGAAAGACTAGAACAATAGTTTTTTACAACTATTTGGGGAGTTTAACTCCAAGAACTGCGAGAGTTCTTGGGTGCTTATAACCCTGTGCGGCAGTATCGAGAACCAACATCTTAGGAAATCAGCATGCCCCGACGCTCGTTTGAGTTGGCTATTTCAAGTTTTCGTATTTTTTTCACGGTGAACGGGATTTCCTATGACAACTTTAGTTTTTATACTGGTTTAACGTACGTTTCAACTGCAACACGATCTTTTAATTCCACTCTTCAATACCTCTTGAAGATTAGCTCACAGCGCCAGAAGCAGGATGTTCCTATGTTCGCTCACATCTCGCACACTTGTGAACGGATGAATTTTTCAGATCCCCCTCTTAGAAAAATATATTTTTATAGTTGTACTTCTTAAGGTGCCTTTAAGGTTAAAATTATTGTATGCATTGTAAATTTGTTTTGTAAATGTTACAGATATATGCACGTAAAATCACAGATATTGCAAATTTGTACATTTCAATGAAAACAACTCTATCCCTACAAAATTGTATTCTTAATGATAAAAGAGATTCAGCTTATCACCCTAATATTTATTAATTATGTTGTCCCTGTGTATTCAATTTTTTAAGTTATTGATAAATCGTTCCCTGGATAGCTTTCTAGTATTAACTACGCACAGAATAAGCACGATACAACAAATAAAGAAAAACAGTAGAATATACTATTATATTTTCTATGGTTTAATAATAATATCATGGTATGAAAAATCAATTAAAATATAGAATTATACATTAACTTTCGAAAAAAACTCACAATTATTTTGAAAAAATTTATTTCATATAGGTCTATAGAAAAAAACAACCATAGCCATGAGATGTACAATTTTACAATGTCATTCTTGTAGTTTTAAAAGCTATTTCATGGCAACTTAATTCTAAAGGAATATGTTTTTAAAAGTACAGGAAACATTATTCTTTCTGCCAAGGATAGAAGTTTTAACACCATGAAATCTATAATGCGCATGTGCCTGGGTGCCGAAGTCGTCCAGATAGGACTCCATGCGTGGCAGCATTAACCTGTCTATATTTGCTTTCATGAACATGGGGGGATGCACCAAGCGTATCGGTGTGCGAAATTAATAATAGCAAAACTATCCTGGAATACATCTCATAGAGGTTAACATTCACAAAAAAAATAAGAAAATACTTCGAAATCTTGTGGTAACACCATTGAAAATATAATATTCTTTAAAAAATTTTACGGTGTAAGAGACAGGTCCCGTCAAATATGACGCTGGAACCCGAGGCGGAAAGGTAATGTCCGCTTCAGGTAATGTGTCGGTGCGAGCACCGGGAGGCAGCAATTTTCTCCCGATGTCTTCAGGGCCGGGAGCTCTTCCCTTGCCGTGTAGAGCAAGAAGTGAAATTAGTCCGCACGTTTTGGCATCACTGCTAGCCAGGTGGAGGATCAAAATGTCATTTGACAGCACGTAAACCTATAATGCGTATCCAGTTGTATTATAAAATGAAATATTAAAATACAGAAGGAAATTGGTTGTGTTTGTGATGAAAATCTGTATAATTACCAAAATATATTTGATTTAGAAAGTATGCACCAGATTTTAAGGAGCATTGTTCACGTGAGCAAGTTGTTCTTTGTAAAATATAAACATAATTTAATTGTGTTTTAAAGTAAAAAATAAAATAAAGTAAGCAGTTAGATATAATTGTGGTTTGAACTTTACAGTTACCACACTTTTTTTTTGTTTTTTATGCTATGCTTTATAAAGTTTTGATATAAACTGTATACTCGATAAGGTACATTGTTACCACAAGTAATTGTTCCGTGTAACGCATTCAATTGTATTTTAAAGTAAAATTTTGAAATAACGTAAGCAACTAAATGTGTGTTTGTGATGCAAAGCTATATAAAAACCATTAAATAGTCTACATTATATTGAAAACACATAATTATAGAACTTTGAAATAAACTGGAAACGCAATGACCTCAACTGAACACTTGGCGGTAGTTCAGAGATACTATGAGAAATATGAAAAGAAAGTCGCAATTATAGTTTTACAGTTTAACGGCCATAACTATTTGTTCCTCTTTATATTATCAAATTAGTTTTGCCAAATAATAATATTAAATTAGGTGGAACAATTTAAGAAAATAATGTTTGTATGCTAAAAATAATTTCCCCTGTAAAGATGTCTGTGATAAGAAATAAATTCTTCTTTAGGAAGTATATACTGTACACAGAAACCACTTACGGTACTAGAACAGGCGCCTTAACAAAGGCGAATTTTCATTTTTAAGGATTAAATTATTTTGTTCCTTAAAAACTGTTGAAATAAATTTGAATTGTTCCTTTTTTATATCTCTTTCCCTTAAAATAAAATTTGATTCCTTTCAAAACATGGTTGCTTACATGATAAATTCTCTTTACTTTAACGATATCTGGTTAAGAATAAGTTAACTATTAATTCACTGTTAAATTAGGTATTCCTAATTGACAAGCATGTCATCCTTAACACTATAAAATTGTTGAAAACTGAAATTTTTTTACCAAAAATTGTTTTAATTACGTGATCCCAACTTAAATAAATGTGTTGAATTTCGAAATTACTGTTTTTCACAAGTTTTTTGGGCATAAAACAATAATTATTATGATTGTGTTTCCTTCCGTTGATTGATCTTCCGATTGTGCTTCCTTTTCATACATTGTCCTTCCGATTGTGCTTCCTTTTCATTCTTTGTCCTTCCGATTGTGCTTCGTATTCGTTGATTGCGGGTAGTAAAATCTTTAGTGAATGAATATTTACTTGTTCAAAACCTCTTGGTCTTGGTAAAATATTTTTCAAGGTCTCTTGGTCCTTTAATATGAATAAAACATGTTATGATTGTCTAATTGACTGTAATTAGCTAACGACGTAAAAGGTCATTTGGTTCGGAAATGTCTAGCCTATACGTCTGGAATAGTTCATGACCCATTCTCGTGGTCCGAAGACGCTTGGACTATATGTACATGAATGGTTTGGAGGTTATTCTAAGTATCGAAAAACTAAAACCATAGCAAAAAATAAACCAGAAGTTAAAACTCCCATGAAATAACAGAAAACGAATCCTCTCGAGAATTGACTCGCCGATTGAGACATCATGTCGCAGAGAGTAAAATTCAAAAACCAATAAGAGAAGCAGAGAAAAATTCTTCACAACATAGGCTTACATCCTATATATATATATATATATATATATATATATATATATATATATATATATATATATATAAGACTGCAACCCTAAAAATAAACAAGCACAACCCTTGAGATCAGGTGACACTGCAAATAATAACACTAAAAAATTCCAAGCATAATCGTAAGAGAGTAATGCGAATACAAATGCAGTATAACTTTGAGGAAATTAATAATGCAGACTTCAAAAACCAAAAAACCCATTTCCAAAAAAAAAAAAAAAAAGCCATAAATAAAATTACAAGGCTGAACACCACCCATAAATGAATCACAATAGAGCTCTGTTACCCAACTACAGCAAGCCAAAAAACGAAAACCAATTTACGGAAACTCACATTCTAACCAGTCTTTAAAAGATATCTATCTACGAGAATAATATCATATATTTTAAGCATCTATTAAACATATAAAAGTACCACATTCTCATGTTGGCATACACACTGAGTAGTTTATAAAGTGGGTTCGGGGGACTGGCGCTGGTGCTTGGTGACTGGTGCCGAACGCTATCTTGGATTTTGACGGTACGGCGGCCATCTTGGATGATCTTGATGTTTGACCTTGACCTTTGAACTTCAGAATTAACCGAATTAGCAAAAATTCACTAAATTTCCATGTTTTTTTCAGAAAAAATTCCCGCAAAAATTCCTCAAAAATTTTCACAATTCGAAAATTAAAATTGCGAAAACCTCAAAAGTCATTTTGCCTTCAAAAGATTACTAATTCCTAAAACGGCTGTATAAAACATGTCTATACCCTCCGATAAGCCATTTCTATGAGTAAGGATACAATGACCGCCATTTTGAATAATGACGTCACCGTTGCAATTTCCGTTACACCTGGAATCTTGAAAATCCGTAATTTTTTTGTTATAAAATCGGGAAAAAATTTAAATTCACAAAAAAATAATAAAATTTAATGATACATAATTAATAATAAAATAATTAATTAAAAAATATTTAATTTACACTTACGCCATTGAGCTCGGAGTCCTCGCTTCGAACCCGACGAAGTAAAAAAATTACGTCAGGTCCTTCTTCCACGGAAGCCACAGGCAGAATGACCTCTCGCCATTTATGTCAAGATATATATCTTGACATAAATGGCGAGAGGTCATTCTGCCTGTGGCTTCCGTGGAAGAAGGACCTGACGTAATTTTTTTACTTCGTCGGGTTCGAAGCGAGGACTCCGAGCTCAATGGCGTAAGTGTAAATTAAATATTTTTTAATTAATTATTTTATTATTAATTATGTATCATTAAATTTTATTATTTTTTTGTGAATTTAAATTTTTTCCCGATTTTATAACAAAAAAATTACGGATTTTCAAGATTCCAGGTGTAACGGAAATTGCAACGGTGACGTCATTATCAAATTATTTATATCAAATTTATATTCAGTTGAGGTCATTGCGTTTCCAGTTTATTTCAAAGTTCTATAATTATGTGTTTTCAATATAATGTAGACTATTTAATGGTTTTTATATAGCTTTGCATCACAAACACACATTTAGTTGCTTACGTTATTTCAAAATTTTACTTTAAAATACAATTGAATGCGTTACACGGAACAATTACTTGTGGTAACAATGTACCTTATCGAGTATACAGTTTATATCAAAACTTTATAAAGCATAGCATAAAAAATTTGATATAAATTTGATTTTTATATATATATATATATATATATATATATATATATATATATATATCGTCATCTAGTATTTGTCATGTCCGCCATCTTGAAAAGAAATTTGTCTTATGTTAGAAAATAAGGAAAAAATTATAAAAATATATTAATATAAATTTGATAAAATATTACTTAAAATTTACACTTGCACATATCGTTACAGTTGCCATCATGGATTATATAAAATTTGCATGTTTCGTTATGCCCACCATCTTGGTTGCGTACGATGTAATCGTTACACTTTTCGTTACGACCGCCATATTGGATTCTATTAATGTTGAATGTTTTGTTACGGCCGCCATTTTGAAAATCCACAATTTTAATGCTATAAATTCCGAAAAAAATTCCAAAAAAAAATATTTTATATATTGCCTACATCAAATGTTTAGTTACTAAAACGATTTTCTCCTCGGTTCGATTCCCGGCGAGAGTAAACCAATAATTTATTAAAATATTTAAAAAAATTCTCTATTTAATGTAATAAAAATGTCTTATAATACACCCGACATATATAATTATGTCACCACTTGTAAAAATTATAGTTAAAGGCACCATATTGAAAATCTTCATTTATAATTCGATTATAATGAAAAAAATGTTCAAAATTAACCAAAAAAATAACTTTTCAATTTACTGATTGATTACGCTGATTCCCATGCTTGGTCCGAAACCGCTGAAGGCAAAAAATAAAAAAAAAAGACATCCTCGACTGAAGCCACCTACAGACTGACCTACCACTACCAATAATAAGGTAGGTACATATCGTCAGCTGGTATGACGCCATGTCCGAAATTTTGTCTTCGTCCACTGAAGGCCATCATATTGTTTTTGTCTGCAAGAGTAAGCTGATGCCATGTTAGTGTTATTTTCTGTTTACTATACCTTTGACCTTAACTTTTAGCATTGAACTTTGACTTTGGCCTTGCAATTTGACCTTGACCTTTTAATTTGACCTTGACCTTGAAATTTTCTTGGGCCTTGACGACCATCATGGATATGACAATTTGTGTTCAGTACACACTACCAATAACCACTAGAGGACATTGCCACCATCTTGTTTTCGTCTGCTGGAGGACACCCTCTTGTGTGTACTCGTCTTATAGAGTACATTACCATCATGCTAGTGTTATTCTAACCTGCTAGAGTGCAGTAATCATTTATTATTACTGAGGTACCCGCCATCAGGTTATTTGGGCGCCATCTTGGAATCGTGTAATTATTTAGCTAGAGATTCGGGAAAAATTCCTAAATTCATCGAACAATTCCAAACTTGGTTCCATCCCTGGACGATACAATAAAAAAACAATTTTATGTAAAAATACCTTAAAAATTACAGGTTCAAAAATAGAACACCACAAGTTCCATTACAGGCATAACATTTATTACTTAATTTCTATTCTACTACAGAAAACAATTGCGAAAGTTAGCGATCATATAATCAATCAGGTCTGCATAAGCGTGAAATTACTAATTATTAGCTCCAATCGGTTTATACAAGAGAGAGACCAGGCAGAACCTTTACTGATATAGTTATCCTCTTCGTGACAGAGTTTCTGGACACCATGGTTATCAGTTTGCTTTACATCGTTAGAATTGTAAATTACTGCAGCCAATGTGTTGAGTGCACACTTCTTCACATTGTCATCGAACCGATATGACTTTTCATATATACAGTCCAACCGCAAGTCATATTTTAATAGACCGTTTGTGCTATGTCATCAGTAAGCTGATTGATTATGTCCTGTCTGATATCAATTAGAAAAGTACAAATGTCCTTCGACTCACTAAGCGTATTTAGATAATAGTAGTCATTCAATGTTCCACGAAATGGAGACTGCGCCAAGTAGAAGCCATTATAATTCACCTGTAATGCACCGAACACAGTCTTAGGTTTAGTTCCATGTCCAGACGCCATAGCAATCGGTTGCTCCACATCGGTTTTCTTGCTACTATTACGAGTCTCCAATCTAAAGCGAGGAGTCGAAATTTCTGCAGGTAGTTCAGCAGTAGGCGCACAGACTTCACCTTTACATTTTTTCGCATGATGTCGCAAACTGTCAATTAGAGTAAACCATTTATGGCATTCATCACAGCTCATGTTTTCGTGCATCATGGGAAAATGTGAACGACGTATTCCATTAACTGCAAGGATACTGTGGTGATGAAGACGAGCGTTTCAGACCTGATCCAGATACTGGCATTGCCACAGTTGTACCATTTCCAAGCATTCTCTTATGAACATCAATGATTCGTTGTTGTATAGAAACCTTTACTTTCTGCCGCATAGCAGGACCTTTACATGTCTTCATGTGCGTTTAAATATTATCTTTTCTGGCAAACTGCTTATGACATTTCTCACAACCAAACATGTTGTGAGGAGGATTCTTAGAACATTCTCTCTTCTCGTGTCAACGAGCATTGTTGATGTTTGAGAAAATCTAGTCGCAGTAACGACATCGATGTTTGTTATTTATTGACGATTCGCCATCCATTGAAGTCTCTATCGAGAGAGAAACAGGGTTCGTCGAGGTTTCCTGCACAGCCAGCACTACCGGCATTAAAGTCTCTTCTGCTGGTGGTCTACGACTGTTGAAGTCTTCTCCAGTGTTGATGTCAAAGTTCCGGTAATCGATGGTACAACCTTCATTGAGTTCGTCGTTAATGGCAGTAAAGATGCCATTGAGTCCACAAGATCATATAATTACGCGACTTATGCACCAGATGATACACACAAGGTGGTCCTTACACCGTCGACGACAGTAACAATCTGTGCGACCTGCTGTCTAGGATTCGCTTATATACCCGCGACCGATCGATTAATTTAATACAAGAACCATTTACTTTAATACACGTGCCCAAAACACACATTAAAAATAGAAGCACATATGATCGAAAAAATTCGTTGCGGTGCGATACGTTCTCGGCTCAATAATTCGATCTGAACAATATATGCAAAGCTCAAGAGCTCCAACAGCTACAAAGGTCCAAAGCTCCAACAGATCTAAAAGCTTCAAAGCTCCAACAGCTATAAAGCTCCAAAGCTCCAACAGCTCCAAAGCTCCAAACCTACAACAGCTCCAAAGTTCCAAATGCTCCAACAGCTCCAAAATCTTCAATTCGCGCAATCAGGTCTATCTACATTTGGATATAATGCTCTATTTACCATCGGCTTGAGGTGCTCCAAGAGCTCCAATACGTAATATTCACGAAATTGAAACGCAATGTACACACAGTATACACAGTAAACACAGGAAACGGAATGAACACACAGTACACACAGGAAACGGAATGAACACAGAGTACACACAGGAAACAGAATGAACGCACAGTACACACAGTACACACATGAAATGACATGAACACACAGTACTCACAGTACACACAGTAAACGGAACGAACACGCAATGTTCACGCAATTGACGTGCAATACACGCATTGTACACGTATTGCACGCAATGACCACTCAACATTCACGCAGTTCAAGTGTTTAATGAAAACGAAGCACATTTGAACGCACAATGATCGAAAAGAAGCACCTTTGGAAAAACAATCACAAAAAGGAAGCACATCTTACGAAAAGGACGTACATTTTCACGAACATTCAACTCCTCAGTAGTTTGCGTTCGTTAATTTTACTTTAGGATACAATGCCTCCTTCAGTCATTGACTAAAACAGTGTTTTGGCTCCAAAAATTAATGACGACAAAAGTATTCGACTCAAAATAGTCTTTGATCTAACGCTATTTGACTACAAGGCTACGAGGCTTCGAAGATACATGGCTCCAACAGCATTATGTTATAAGATTACAAGGCTACTTGGTTACGTAGCTACAAGTCTACGAGGCTCCAAGGCATCATGACAACGTGACATTGAGCCATGAGGTTACGACACTATGCGATTGCGAGTCTACAAGGTTACGTGATCGCGAGGACTTACAAAGCTTCCAGACCACAAGGTTACGAGACTGCGAGGCTACAGGACTACGAAGCTTTAAGGACATGAGGCTACGTGGCTACGAGAGTACTTGACTCTAACTGACTACAATAGCACCATTCAGTGGTGAGAGTTCATTTACCTCATGCAAAATAACCGGTTTAAAGAAGTGTCGATTCTTTTCAACAAATGACACTACATGCTGCTTACAGGTCAATATTATTTAGTTATTTTATGAGGGATGCAGGATGCTCACTAACAATCGCAAAGAAGGACGGTTTCGCTAAGCACCAAGGAGAAGGAAGTTCGTCCTGCTTATTAGTGATTTTCAGATGTCTCAGAGCTTATTATTATATACTAGCTGCAATACCCGGCGTTGCCCGGGCTGAACACAGGGTGTAGTTAGTAATTGGCTTCTTAATTTGAATGTCAAGTGTGAAAATTAATTTATATCACTTTCAGATGCCGACAGACGTTGTTAATTATTTACCTGGTCTGTATGTAATTTAGACTTTATAAAGCAATATAGAAAAAAGCTGAAAAATAAGAGATTACTAACATTGAAAGTATTCCATTATATAGCTAATGCTTGGCTTGCATTGCAATGCCTCATTCAGTTTTGTTTTGTAATATGTTTGAAGTATTTCCACATATACAAATCATCTATCCATTCATCTATATATATTTATCTATATCTACATCTATATACATCAATGTATCTCTCTATCTCTATTTACCTCTTTATATCCACATATATACTTCCCACTATCTCTATATTTTCTATATGTAAGTCTCTATACATCTATAGGTATATCTCTTAATATAAAACATTTCATTCTCTATACCTCGCTCCATCTCAACTTATCTCTCCGTCTTTATCTCACTCTATATATATTTCACTCTATCTCTGTCTCTCTTTTATATTTAAATAAATTGTGTCATGCGTGCGCAATTATACAACAAAAAAAGACGAAGTGCCGCTATATAAAATGAAATAAACACATTTTTTGACACGATTCGTGTTCCAAATATTGAAAAATTGTTATACCGTCTCAGTAACCTTCATTGGCATGCGCATAAAAAATCACCAAAATTTCATAGCAATCGGATGAATGGTATAGGAACGCATACGGCACAAACAAACGAAAATTAAAGACATGACAAACGCATCAAACGATGGTGCGTTTAAAATTCAAGGCAACTCTATTTATTGACGAAGTTAAGAACAAAACTGTTATTAGCGCCTTTTTTTTGCTAGGCGCTGCGAGCTCCACTTAGCGGACTGGTCTCACCAAGGAGAAAAATATTAATTTTCCAGACCTTACTATGTGTAACATCGTGTGTCAGACATAGATAAATCACACTCACACTATTTGTATGTCTATGACCTATGATTTTTTCTGTTATAAAATGAAATTATCACTTTTTCACTCCCTTGGGGATGGAATATCATATTAATATGGGTTCTATGTGTTAATCCAGGTTATAAGCTAGCTGTAGGCAAAATTTCATTCAAATCCATTCAGTATTTTTTACGTGAAAGAGTAACAAACATCCATCCATCTATACTTACAAACTTTTGCGTTTTTAATATTAGTAGGATGACTGAGTAATGGTATAGTCGTTTGAAATCCACCTGATAAAAATGTTACAAGTGATGATTACGTAGTAGATATTCGAATAATTAAATTTAACCCTGAATAAAATGTAATTACTCATTAAGTAAATAATACTTCATGCATAGATCGGTTTCTCATAAAATAACCAGAAGCACTTGGAAAAACCACAGGAATAATCAGAAGCACACAGAGAAAACCATCAAAATATTGACAAGAATAATCGGGAGCACACGGAGAAAACCATCACACATATTTCTTTGATATCAAAAAATCACAGAAAAAATAAAAAAAATAATAATAAATAAAATCAAAGAAATTAAAAAATTACAAATAACGCTTTTGTCAGCTTGTAATCTTCTCATTTGTAGAACAAGGATAGAGTTCTAGCACAAGACAGAATTTGTAGTACCTAATTACTTTAAATACTAGTTGGAATGTGAGTGTCTGTATATTGGTTTTAATTTTTTGGCTTGCTGTAGTTGGGTAACAGAGCTCTATTGTGATTCATTTATGGGTGGTGTTTAGCCTTGTAATTTTATTGAAGTCTCTTTTGTTTTTTTGTTTTTGGGAAATGTTTTTTTTTTGTTTTTGAAGTCTGCATTATAAATTTCCTCAAAGTTATACTGCATTCGTATTGGCATTACTCTCTTGCGATTGTGCTTGGAATTTTTTAGTGTTATTATTTGCAGTGTCACCTGATCGCAAGGGTTGTGCTTGTTTATTTTTAGGATTGCCTTCTTTTTTTTATTACGACTATATTTAAACGCATTATCGTTGAATTCTCACGGTGGTGATGGTCTTGTTTAGATTATCGCTTTGTGGTTATTGCATTTATTTTTATTTCCAAGTTTGTTTTTGTAATGTGGGTTAATTTTTTTTATTTATATTTATAGGATGTAAGCCTATATTGTGAAGAATTTTTCTCTGCTTCTCTTATTGTTTTTTGAATTTTACTCTCTGCAGCATGATGTCTCAATCGGCGAGTCAATTCTCGAGAGGATTCGTGTTCTATTATTTCATTGGAGTTTTCACTTCTGGTTTATTTTTGCTATGGTTTTTATTATTTGTGATTGGCGAGTAAAAAATAATTTTGTTATCTGCATTCCACTGTATTGTGTTCGTGATGGGTATGTGTGTATCTGTCGCACGCACACTTCTATAACATTTGGATAATATTATATTGTTTACATTATAAATTTTAATAAATTTATTAATATTTATATATTTATAATTGTTTAATTTTCAAACATTTTTTATGGAATTAAAGAAAAGTAATTTTTTTTTTGTCACAGCTTCATGGAAAAAACTGATCTCATGTTTTTGACGATTGATTAACTTCATGTATCACTGGGCTATATATATTGTAATGTGTGTTTTGCGTTCAGGTGAGTTCCGTGGCACTACTGGAAGCGTACGTAAAATAACAAACACATCTTTAATCTCATAACATCCTTGCAGCAAACACCGTGGCGATCACAGTGGGCCAGTGACAAAAAAAAACTTTCACTATTCGCTCGCTACCACCGCGTGAGTTTTGGCGCGCTCTGGAAGCAAGAGGGGGGATCACAGATGGTTGCACTCTCTGGGAATGAGAGGTGGAATTTTCTGTTTCGCTGCCCGCCACATGTGACCCACACTGGCGATTCGTCTTACGGGCTTCCATTCCAGAGTCTTTCCTCCACTTCAAACAATAAAATATATTTCTGCAAAACAATATAACAATAATTTTTAATATTTGAGTAGACTGCAACTGAAAAATATGTACTTTTTTATTACTAAAAACCATTTACTCTTTTAAAGTCTACTTATTATAGGATTACTATGTTATTAACCACGTGAAAAATGGATGGTTATACTATATAGGACCTACATATAAAAATTAATTTTAATTATGCCTATTAAAACTGTTTCCATTATAAATATAAATATCTATAGTTTACTACATTTATCATGTTTCCACATCATATGCAATGGATGGCTAGAACTGTAGGGATCCTACATATGAATAATTTATTTTTACAATGCTTATTAAAACTGTTTTCATTATTAATATATGTCTAAAGTATTCCACATATTTTATTTTACACTATGCCTATATACATCCATGGCCATGTGTATATTTATTATAGTAGATATAACAGAATAATAGTTACACTTATTTGTTTTTATTACTGAACAGTAAATTAAGCTTTACACACAACGTACATTAAAGGCTATATACCACTGTATATAATGGTATCTTTTACACATTAGTGATGCTAGTAACTAGTACTGGTCGACAGCGAAAAGCAAAAAAAAAAAAAAAATGGTATTTTAAATGTAACGGTCTTGTCATCATCTAGTACTATAAGATGGCGGTCTATGTACATGACGTCATCGTCTAGTATTATAAAACGTCTGGGGATTTTTGGTTCTTGTAATGGAATGAGATCCAGCAACCCCTCTATTTTTTGAATGTGATGCCCTCTGGAAGCAGGTGGTGTAGCTGGTGATCGCGGTGTTCTTTGGGAGCGGGAAGCGGCGCTCTCTGTCGACTACTCTTTTAATGTGGCGTCGTCTGTAAGCAAGAGGTGGGATTAATGTTGGCGGCATTTATTTTTTGAATGTGACACACTCTGGAAGTTAGTGTTAGAATTAAAGTATGCGGCATGAAATTTTTGACAGCGCTGTCTGTAAGCAAGACGTGGAAATACTTTTGGCGGTATTTATTTTTGAATAAGGTGCCCTCTGTATAAAAGCGGTGGAAATAAAGATGGTGGCATTTATTTATTATTTTAAATTCATACATAGCTAGTACTGTTAACACTAAAAGCGACATTTTTTTTTAAATTTACCCTTGTACCATATGTTCCTTATTTATTTATTTACTCTTTAACTGACCTCGTAGTCTAGTAGTTAAGGTCTCTGCTTTCCATCCTCGACGTACTCACGTCCTTCGGATCATATCCCATCCTGGATTTTTGTACACTACACCTGCGTTCGGAAACAAAAATGTTGGACGTCAACAAGACGGTGGCCACCAACAGACGGCATCAGGATGACGGCCACCCGCAGACTTCTTATTCGAATACACACATGCCATGTCAACAACACTGTCCTTTAACCCCCTCCCCCTTCAAGTGGGGCTCTGTTTACAATTCGCCTCCCTCCCCCGCCCAACATACGCACCATATTTGAAATGGGCCCCCTTTATAAGCCCCACTAAAAAATTTTTAATCATAGAAAAGTCAGTCGACTATTCAATTATTTTATTTTATTTTGTGTCTTTATGCAGTTAATACTGGAAAGATATTCAAGAGCGATATACAAATAACTTCAACTTTTAGAGGTATTGCAAGAACACAAAGCTCAAATAAAAATTTGTTCCCCGTGTATCTGCGAAAACTATTTTGTAGTGCAACTGTCGTTTGCATGGAAATATGCAAATTTAAAAATAACTGAAATTTTTCATGAATATTTCTCTTCCATTTACAAAAAAAAAATAATAGTGTGCTGAATCGTATAATTTCACTCATTATCGTATCAAAGGACCTCGATGTCAACGTTTCAATAGACATCAATACACCATTAGCCAAAAAAAGGTCCACTTTTTCCTTAGGGCGAATAAATATTAGATTTCTTGGATATCGGAAATATGGTCTGCTCATTCTCACTGTTATAGAAAAGAGAAATATTATGTACTGAACGATGTTTCACGAAGCTCTTTGATTTTAAAGTAACTGCAGATTCTTGATCTTAATTTCAAACACACTTCCTCCAGAGCTACACATACAATGTAAAACATCACACAAACCCTGCTTATTGACCGTTGTGACAAAAAAATTCCAGTTAAATTTATTCAAAAATTATTTGGAGCAAAAAAAAATATTTATCATTTTCTTAACACGCAAATAACTACTGAGACTGTTCCTAGATTACAAATTATTCACTGATAAAAGCGAGCAATTAGAAAACTGAAGACTTTTGCAGCCAAACCAGAACTATAGGGAAAAATCACATAAAAATTTACAAGGAAAATCTCAGATGAATAATTTTTTTCATCCTGAAACTAAATTTCTTATTTGTTCAATATAATCCTTTTTTAATGCTGTATGTATTTCTATGCTTTAGTATTCGTTCTTCTGGAAAAACTTAAGTTTATAACGCTTATCAAATATTTTTTTTAATCTGTTCAGAATTTTTGAGTTTACACCTTAGAAACAGACAAATAAGCACGCAGAAATTTGTCTTCGTATTATTAACATGGACGTTGTTGGACACACCTCTGAGCACCAGTTCGTTAGTAACTATTTCCGCGAAATTATCATTATTTTTTTCTTTTCATATCGTTCATTTTCTTTTCTCCTCCTGTGACTCATGAGACCACTTTCCATCCATCCTCAAGGGCGTAATGTATAATACCCGGACGGCTGCGGAGGACAGCTAGAGGTGTGTGGACATATGGCGGGCAATGTCCCTCTTGGATCGGAAGAAATCAAGAGGAATTTCAACCCCCTTCTTCTTCCCCTGGAACACCCCGGGGAACACACGTAGCCCATGCGAGCCCACAATGTTTTAAACATAACTTGGGCCTCCCCCATCCCTCCCTCTGCCCGATATTGCCGGGAGCAGGCTGCGCCGCGGCTGATCTCGGGTTATGACAGGAAGCGAGTCGTTTCGACGACGTAAAAAAAAAGGAGGGGGAGAGAAACTTCGCATAATCCCGAGCCGCAGGAGGAACATCTGTGTCTCCCACCCCCGGTGTTGCCATCTGCCGAATCTGGCACCCTGAGGTCACGAATGTTTCACTTCGTCGAAGAAAAAAAATAGCCAGTCATGGGGACTGTCAACAGAAGTAAAAACTTAAAAATTTGTTACTAATTGTGTAATATGACATAATTTCTACGTCAAATGTACGTAAAAAATAATTTTGGTATTATATCAGTACGATGTCAACATGATATAATTTATCCTTACATCATTTTTTAGTCACAACAAATATAATTGGTATGTAAAAATTACTTAAAAATTCACTACCTAGCTATGACTTACGAGTGATGTCAGACCTAGGTCACGTCGGTGACGCGAGCTCACAAGATGTTACCCATCCAAAAAGAGTACAACACGCACATGATACAGTCGAGTATATAAAATGAATTAGTGTATATATGCGTATACATGTACACAGTTCGCTGCGTCTCGCCAGTCTGGCGCAACACGTCACTAGCATGTCGGTGACGCGAACCCGTAATTTTTGCTTCTACCAAAAATCGCCCAACGCTGCTAAAGAAGTTTTCACTTCAATAAATATATTTTAGGCCGTATTAATGGTTGTGAACCAGATATATATTTAAATATTTTTATATTTATTTATATACACATTCTTCTCAAATTGCATATATATTGTATGGGCGGCAGTAAATGCCAAATTAATTATAATTCATAAGGAAAATATGCCTGGAGACTAAAACCTTACAGATTTACAGGCGCAAATAGTAGCGCGGGCTCCAGGAGACGTCTCAACTGGTAATCAAAACGCGCGAACACAGCGCAGTGACGTTCAGACATTCCGCACGAAGCAGGCAACGAGCAGGCGACAAAGACGCCTAGAGTTAGCCACACGCACTAGCATCCGGCAGCCTGGTGTACAACACAGTGGATGGTTGGTTGCGGTACGTTCAAGCGTTTTTCTGATGGAGAATTAACTGTTAAAAGAACGCGATGGTGCGATTACAGATTTGACGAACAGTACTCTCACGCCAGACTCGTTCGCAGAGAAAGCCTATGTATTAATGGTTTGCGGCTAGGTAAAAAAAATTGGTTGTCTGTAAAGTCGGTTTACGGAAGATAGTTTAACGTAACAACGTCATAACATATCATTGATGAAATGATTGCATACTTTTATGAATAAAATTGAATATTTTTTATTGAATTATCACTATTTTGTATGGATACAAAAGAGTGAAATGAAATCTATAATTTAATTGATAAATTTACTTTTATTTGCACTCATTAATTCAAATATGTTCATTACTTTAACGAAGAGATTATTTTAACTATAACTTTTATACATGTTTGCTACTTAAGTTCTTCCAAGCTGAGTTATTATGTTAAGGATAGGACGATGATAGGACAAATAGGAAACGAATGGGAGTGTTTCAAGGTTAATGTGCTTCCAAAAAGTCAAATCGATGGTTGTTCCAATCGAGTGTAAGAGAAATAGATGCGGCGCAAGCGTACAATGAGCGTAACGGGACAAATAGTAACGGGACAAATAGTAACGGGACAATGTGCGTAACGGGACAATGAGTCATCCTTTTTCGTACGTGCAGCCGGCGTTCATCGATTTATTAGACGTTGACACGTCAATAGATATTGCAGCAGGAGCAGAGCCCCTTTACCAAGGACACTTCCACAACAGACATGATCCGAATAGGATGGACTATGAAAGGCTTAACCAGTGACTTTATGAAACTGGAAATTCCATACCACGATTGGTTATGTACACCAAACTGCGTATCGGTTAATCTGAACGTCTAATTTCGGCTGGTTCCCTGCTTCCCGCGGGGCGTTTGAACGTCACTCCGCTGAGATCGCGTGTCCTCTCAGCCAGTTGAGTGGTTCGTTGAAGCCCATCACATTCAAATTCGCGCACTAATTCTCAAGCCTTTAACTTCGCAGAATTCCGTTCCCCCACATATGTACCTTAGGAAATTTTTTTTTTTTTTGGTATTTCCTGTCACTCTTTGAATCATGACCGCAATTTGTGGTTTAAATCCTTTTGGTGTTCATAAAACATTTCTCAAGAATTCTTAGTCCTTTAGTAAGAGTTACACATATTCCGTTGGTCTGATTATTTATAATTGATTTAATCGATATTTTGGTCTGACAGGTTGAAAAATTTGTCTTGACTGCTTGAAATATGGTATATTAGCTATCAAACAAAATGTTCTTGAGGTTTATACATATCTGGTCTGTACGTCTAAAATTGCTCATGACCTGGACTCGTGGTCTGAAGATATTTCGCCTATACGTATATAATTGTACATCAACTGGTTAGTTGTATTTCATGCATCGAAAAAAAAAAATACTTTCTTGTTAGGCAGCGCGAGCACATATTTAATTCGTCGAACAGATATCTTGTCTATTGGTGTTTATTTTTTCGTATAGTGTTACGGGAAACAAATTAAAAATGTATTTAAAGTTTTAGCTATCCTTATCACTCGCCGGGAATCAAACGAAAGACGGAAATTCATCGCCTCAAGAATTAATTTAATAAGTGAATGTTTTGATGAATTTTATAATTTTTTCAGAATTTATAGGTTAATTATAAAGAATTTTCAAGATGTCATCAAATTTGTCTTCATCATTTTACTGGAGACTGGTGGTAGAGGAAATTAAGTTTATTTTATGACTTTTAAACAAATTTATTGAAATTAATATTTGTACCATAAAAATTAATTTTATTTCTGTCAAGTATCGAACAAGTACAGGTACCTCTCTAATCAATAAGGATATTAGTTAAAAACATTTCATGAATTTTGGATTATTTCTCCAATTTCTAGATAAATAATTATGATTTTCCAAAAGAGCGCCCAAATGTCAAGATGGCAGGCGCCACAGTAATAAATAATAACTCCAGTCTAACATGGTGGCAGTGCACTCTAGCAGACGAAAACAAGATGGAAGACGTGACTAAATATTAGCTGGATTATATATACATTTGTATTATTATTGGGATGTCAGTTTGCCGGTGGCTTCCATGGAGGAATTATTGCTCACCATTTTAATTTTTGCCCTTACCGTGTTTGAAATGAGAACACCATGATGTAAGGTTGTTTTAATTTTTTAAAAGTAATTAATTAATATTTAATCATTTTAAAATTTTTCAATTATTATCTTATAATATTTTAAAAATTTCAAAACGTTGGACGTGACATAATAGTTCAATATGGCGGAATATTTTTGTATTTAGCTTTATTAAATTAATTTTTTTAATGAAAACTTTTTCCAGATTTCATAAATTAAAACATCCAGATGGCAGCCTTAAAGAAAATTACACTATTCTAGAATAATATATGGTGGTTGTGACGTTAGCAAGAATTTTTCTTATTTTAATTGAATTGTGAAGTTTTTTATTTTTATTTTTTATAAAAAATTACATGTTTACCTTTGCCGGAAATCGAAAGAAGGACCAAAATTAATTATGTGACTAATCGTTTCAAGTAAGCTATTAATTTTATTCATTTATTATATATTTAATTTAAATTTTCGGAATTAAAGAAATGAAAGAATTTCAAGTTAATGGACAAGGTCAATATCAAGGTCAAAACTTCCCACCATATGTTATATGGAGGCTTGTAGATGTGTTATTTAAGCCTCTTGGCGTATTTTTGATTGTTTCTCAGGCAAAACGTTTTTGAGATTTTCGTATTCTGAATATTTGAATTTATGAGGAATAAAAATGTAAATATTTTACTTAAAACCGGAATCTTTCCTTCAAAATAAAGAAATGAATTCATTAATTTTTTTTTTTGAGATTTTAAGGCCGAATTTTTTTCTTCGAAAAACTGGAAAATATGGCGGATTTAGGCGAATTTTGGACAAATTTGGACAAATTTGGAGTCATTATAGCGCTGTTTTGGCCAATCTTGAAGGTCAATGTTAAAGGTCAAGATCAAGGGAAAAGTCATCCAATATGGTCGGTGTGATGCTAAATCGAAAATGGCATTGACAATCTTAAATCCTCAGTTTGAATGATGGGCTAGTATCGGCTATTATACATATACTACTAATTTCCTAATTTTATTTTCATTACACATATACGTTTTATTTGTGGTCTATATATTTCTCCGGAGCACTTGATAACCCGTACTTATTATAAGTGTTTATAAACATTTTAACTATTGTGCCAACTAGTATTTTTGGTACAAATCTAAATTTGAATTTTTTGAAAATTTATGTCACCAGTCATTCTTTTGCTGCAAGAACTTAAACTTTATCCGCCTCCTGTACACTCCCGTTTAATCTTTGACACACCTGTACCCCCAATCGTTCCCAGCATATAAATTTGTCTACCATCTAGTGACACAGCATGGCTGTCGTTTTATCCCCGTCTTGGTGCACGTATGTCGCCTGAAATTCGCCTCCTAGCCGGACAAGATGTGCTATGTCCTGCAAGCCATCAGGGCAGGCTGTTTCTAAGACCTCGCCTGATGTGAGCACTCCGTGGTATGATTTCGAGTCATTTTCACCAACGTCCAGTCAAGCCTCCGGTCTTAGTAGAGCCTCGTTCCCAATGTCACAGCAGTTTCCACCCCTCCCTTATCAAAGTTTTCTTGGGAACACTGCCCAGAGCACTGACCGGCCACAAACCCCGGCCAGGGTTGGCCTGTCCCAAGGTCTCCACACTAGTCCCAGAAAGTACTGCAAATGCAGTCTAGCGCCAGTGTGGCGAATTATTTCCCCTGGGTGTTTGAACGCCCGCTAAACGCCCGCCCCCTGGCGTCCTCCGCAATAAAAAGTAGCCCGTAGTTCATTCCCAGGCCACCAGAGTGCTGGACTAGTCCCTTCCATAGGCCTAATACTTTAGCAGTCGCCTCGTCTGAGTCGATTTTTTTTTTGGTTCGGACAACCTTCAGTAGGTCGCGCTGACATCGGCCAGTACCACCAACATAGAGATATAGAAGTCGGTATTTCTCGACAAGCCCTTCGGCAATCTTTGGAACTTTTCGGTCCGAAAGTCGAAGCCTTCACCCCCTCTTTTCTTTTGATTGCCGTCATCTTTTAATTACGAGTCGCTGACGTCCAAAACAAACTTCTCGCCGTGACTTCAGACTGACCACACCGCATAGTCGACATCAAGACTTCTCTACGGTCGTCATTTAAAGATGTAATCATCTAGGCAAGGAATGTGATTTTCACAACTTTAGTAATCAGTAATTTGTCAGTCTGCATACCTCATATAAGTAGTCATGCTTCGTTTATAATACTGCTTAATATTTTCTTATTTTTTTATTTATGGAAACGTCCGCGACATCCGCGAGTTCGTGAGCTCCGCACCCTGGCTGACGCTGGTGAGTTTTGACAACCATTATTCACCGACCATCATCTTAGTTAGAAGGCATGTTCTGCCTATTTTGCCAACTGACTGTGAACCAGTCCTAAACATGTTTGTTTCGGATCTGTTCACAGACAGGGTCCAAGAACCGGATGAGTTTCCAAGGGCCAGATGCAGGACTAACCCCTCTACCTTCAATTCCTTTTTTCAGCAAAGGGGTCGACTAAGGCCTTTCGGGACTTTATTCGCTCCAAGTGTGCTGGGAGTTATAATAATAAACTGTTTATTGTTGTGAATTTTCAAATTAGGGCTGGCTCTTTCTTTTTATAATGTAATTTAAAATCCATGTTATATATATTTGTCAATAAATTTATCAAATTTTAAATTATTATGAAAGTAATCAAATGTTAAATAAAAATAGAAGTACTTATATCTGGACGAAATCATTATTTTTGCCTTCTGAACTAAATAATCCACTTGTTGCACAAGTCATTAAGAGAGAGTGAAGTTTTACAAAGTGATAACAGAACTTGGGTGTACTCTGTTATTACAGACAGTGTAACACTCTCGGTATACAGCATTTGGTGCGAAAAATGTCGTGAATATGACGGAAATTCAAGGAAAGGAAATGTGTAACAAATACGAAGTTGAGGTTTGTGGTAGATAACGCAAACCAAATTTCAAAAGTATTAAGATAAACTTTATATTATTAACGTTTAATAAAATTTAAAGGTTAATGTTATTTATTAAAATTCCTTCCAAATACAGTTCCAAAGCTGGTAGTAGTATATATTGGCGGTCTGAGGACAGGATTCTCAGGAGGAGCCGGAGGAGTAGAAGCCATCTTGGATTGTGACGTAATGGCGGCCATCTTGGATGAACTTGAATTCAACTTAAACCTTGACCATTATAATTTGTCAAATATGATTAAATCATTCGCCAACATTTGTCACAAACTCACCAAAATCCAAATATTTTCCGTTTTTAGGAAAAAAAATTCTGTCATAAAATATCCAAAAATTATAAAAATGTTATATTCTATTTCGAGAGTAAAATTTTAGTTTTTAGGAAAATTTTCCCCCTTTTAATCTTTAAAAATCAAAACTGTTTCATAATTCCTAAAAGAATTTTAAGAGTCCTAAAATCAAGTCGCCATGAACCGCTGAGGACATAACCTTAACAATTAGGAAAAAAATTGTCGGCATCTTGAATTGAAAATTAAACATTGCTATTTTCGTTACGGCCACTATCAGGAAATTCCGTATTTATTATGCAAAATACTCGGGAAAATTTAAATAAAAAATAAATTTTATTAAAATATTTTTAATAAAAAATTCCACCATCTTGAACTAAAACATCACCATTCCACATTTTTCTATGCTCGATAACTTATATTCTTGAAAATTTATACATTTCTTTACATTGCATTCTTGGTTGTGTATGACATTATCGTTGTACATTTCGTTTAGGCCGCTATCTTCGATTATGACATCACTACCGTCAACTTAAAAATTCGTTAAGTTCATATTATAAAATAAGAAAAATAAAACAAATAATTTAATTAAAAAAATTGGTTGCCTTGTAAAGTCGGTTTACGGAATATCGTTTAATGTGACAACGTCATAACAAAACATTGATGATATGATTGCATACTTTTATGAATCAAATTGAATCGGTTTTATTTTAATAATTGAAAAAAATAAATAATTAAAATTATACTAGTAATCAGATTTTTAAAATGCAAGAATAATTAATCTTATTGCCGAAATTGTTGTTGTAATAAACAATCAAATCCACAGATTAAAATTCGTCGAGAATATTTTACATTTTTATGTCTTCCAGTGCTCAAAATTGTATGCAATTGTGGCCCCGGGCACGAAATTTTACTTATAATTCATTAATAATAACGCACATCGCGATAAACAAAGAAAAATATGTATTAACGAGTGCCTGGTTCCCGCGGCAGGTCATAGAGAGCACGATTCGTAAGGTTCTCGTCCGTCACCGTAGGAAGCAGCACCATAGGGGAATTATATTATTTCGTTTTTATAATACGATTTTATAACAAATACGCATCCCAAATAACCCAAACTTATTTATAATGTGTTGCAATAGTGTTTAAAACATTGTGCAAAAGATCCCGGGTGTAATTTGAATTATAATGTGTAACTGTAAAACACCATTGTTCGTTAAAAACGTATTTGAAAATGCAACATTACTTTTAAATAACCGTACAGATTGTGATGAAAATCAGTGGACTATCGTTAAATTACATAATATTAATAATTCAAATGACGAAAACATGATTGAAAAAGTCAAATCGATTGTTGTTCCAATCGAGTGGAAGAGAGATACGGCGCATGCGTACAATGAGCGTAACGGGACACATCCGTAGTGGGACAATGTGTGTTACGGGACACTTTTTCGTGTGTGCAGCAGGCGTTCATCGATTTATTAGACTTTGTAACGTCAACAAACCGCCATCTTGGATTATCATACCCCGACTGGAATAATGAAAATCCATATTTATTTTCAGATATAAATAAGAAACATTTTAAAATATATTCAAATTTCAATTAATAAAATCATCAATATATTTTAATATAAAACTTCATTCACGCAGTCTTCGTTTGGAACCCGGTGAGGGCAAAATTAAATTAAATTACAGATACTTCCTCTATGGAAGCAACCCCAAGCCTGCCCTTCCACCACTAATGCAGAGGTATATAATTTGCCAGCTAGTATATGATGTCATATCAGACATCTTGTTTTCATCTTCTGAAAGCCATCATCTTGTTTTCGTTCGATGGAGGCCACCGTCTTGTTTTCATATGTTGGAGGCTGCCATATTGTTTTTTCTGCTGTATGCGGCCATCTTGTTTTAATAGCTGGAGGCTGCCAACTTGTTCTATTCTGCTAGAGTGTGCTGACACCATGTTAGTTTAATTGCTTCCTGCTAGAGTGTAGTTATAATTTTTTCCCAGGGCATTCACAATCTTTAACTTTTTCCGGCATCTTTTAAATTGGTAATTATTTACATATAAATTCGGAAAAAATTCTTTCATTAAATTCAAATTAATCTGCAATTAATAAACTGTTGCATACGACGGATATCCATTCTTGTTTTGATACTTTTATGATGCAACACTTGTAATTTTATGGAACAAATATTAATTTGACTAAATATGTTGAAAAGTCTTATGGAGGCATAAATTCCTCTACTAACAGCCTCTAGTAAGCCGAAGATACCACATTGACCGGCATTTTGAAAATTCGTTTAAATTAACCTAGCAATTTGGGTATATTTTCCAAAAAATATAAAAAAAAATCCCTTTTTATATACTAATTTAATTGATGGATTCCTGTACTTGCTTAACTTCTTGATAATATGAAGAGTTTATTTTATCAAAATGACCAAAAAAATTCAACTAAAAAAACTAAATTACAAACAAAGACTTTATTACCTAAATCTTGAACTGCACCAGGTATACTTGCTAAAGATAGCAATCTAATAAAAATTTAGTTCTGCATTGTCATGAACAGACTAATTATTACTTCAAACGATTTAAAAGCCAGATCCTTTTCCTACATAGTCCTTTTCTTCCGGACAGAGTTACTAGATACTGTGTTTAACAGACTGCTTCACATCGTCGGAATTGTAAATAGGAGTATTCACTGTATTGAATGCTCTCTTCTTCAATCTGTCCTCGAACGTTTATGGTTTACCATACACGTAGTTCAGCCACAAGTTATATTTTAAACGCTCGTACGTTCATACTTCATCAGTAAGCTAATTTATAATATTAAGATTGATATCGTCCAGGAAAGTACCAGTGTCCTTGTTTTGAACTGTCTTTGGCTCCAGCAGTCTTAAGCTTCAACTGTCTTTGGCTCCAAAAGTCTTTAGCTCCTACTGTCTTTGGTTTAAATTGTCACATAGCTCCAAAAGTCTTTGGCTTCAAATGTAATTTGCTACAAAAGTCATTGGCTCCAACCATCCTTAGCTCCAAAAGTCTGTGGCAACAAATTTTTTTTTTAACTTCAAAAGTCATTTCCTCCAACATTCTTTATATCTGACTTTGTCTCCAACAGCTGCCAATTCTCCAAGAGCTCCAAATGTCTTTGGCTCCCACAGTCATTGTTCCAAAAGTCAATGCTTCAATGCTCCAAATGCTCCAACACCACCAAGTTCTCCAATTGCTCCAACACCACCAAGTTCTCCTATTGCTCCAACAACACCAAGTTCTGCGATCGCTCCAACACCACCAAGTTCTCCAATTGCTCCAACACCACCAAGTTCTCATATTGCTCCAACAACACCAAGTTCTCCAATTGCTCCAACACCACCAAGTTCTCCTATTGCTCCAACAACACCAAGTTCTCCGATTGCTCCAACACCACCAATTTCTCCAATTGATCCAATTATCCAACAGCTCCAAGTGCACCAACAGCTCCAACTGGTAAAATTGCTCCAAGGGCTCATAGAATTTTATTTTAATTTTTTATTATTTTGCATTTATTTATTATATCATTTATTTATTTTTTTTATTTGAAAAAAAAAAAAAAACAGCTACTACCAGCTTGTGATTTTTTCCTTTGTTCAGCAAGGATACATTCTAACACTAGCCAGTATTTTTTGTATATTCTTATTTTTTATCGTCTTTATTATTATTTTTTATTATTTTGTGAATTTTTTTTTATTTTCATGGCTATTTTTTATTATTTCATTCTGTTAATTACTAATAATGATTGAAGAAACCGTGTGTTAGTTTTATCCGTGTGCTCCTCTTTATTACTGTCAATACTTCAGCTGATGTTCTCCGGATTCTTCGGGTTATTTCTTAGTTATCGATAATTGCATGTTAATGATTTTCTTAATGGGTCATATAATTTTATTCAGAGTTAAATTTAATTAGAGAATTTATGTTACTAAATGAGCAGTTACAATTATTTCATGAAGTATAATTCAAGCGAAAATATCATTATTCAGTCCAAATTATGTGTAAAGACGGTTGAATATCGCAATAATTATAAAAGACGAATTTCCTCCTCATTGAGGGCTAGCGAAGCCCTCGTTCTCTTGCGTTTAAGAGTGAGCATCCCGCATCGCGCATAAAAAATAAAATTTTCCTCCACGCAACATGTTGCGATATCTGTTGTTCGTAATCAGAACTACTTGTGACAAGTTTCTTGTATGAGATAAATAACTCTCGCTGATGAAAAATGAGCAAAAATTATATTTTAGTCATTGATCTAACATAAAACACTTAATTTGAATCTGGCATTGTTCGCAGTAACCTAACATGTATCCTGGTTCGTTGTCTGTAGCTACATCAAAAAGTCATCAATATAGATAATGCGGCAAGGAGTTTTCATTGAGAAAAAATGCTAAACGTCATGAGAGAAGTGAGTGTATTTTGGGTCCTTGCCAAAAACCATTTATTTGAAGTAATTGTCAAAAATACTTTGGTCGAAGTTATTTATTAAATAGACATTGCAAGACATGTACAACTAAGCTAAATAATGATAACAAGGACTAGTCTACAACACCTAGGTAGAGGATCGATGGCAAATTATTAGACGACTCTAATGATTACGAAGAATATAAAAATATTATTGCTAAAAATACTAACCTAGATATCAATAATAATTAAAAATTTAAAACTAACGAAGAAAATAGCAACTTCATGGGAAATAAAAAAATATTTACACCAAATACTAGCCACCTCCATGAAAATGCGAACAACAGAGAACGACCTGAAGCTGATAAGATCAAAGACTGTGATGACATTTAATATTCCGACGATATTAAGCAGTCTGGTAAACATTATTGACAAACTCGGTTGGGAAAAAAAGGACTGTGTAGGAAAAGGATCTGAGTGGTCTCTGTCTTCGATAAACCTTCTGGAGCTTAGAATTAATCCGTTAGTGCCAAAGCAAAAATAACCGTTTATCTTATTTCTAACTTTAGCATGTGTTTCAGCTGTAGTTTATGATTTTATTATACATTTTTGAATGAAATCGTGTTCTTTTATTTCTCAAAAATAATTTTTTTTTGGTAATTTTAATAAAATAAACTCTTTGCTTCGACCAAGGATTAAAGTACTACAGGAATCCCGCGATTAAATCAGTATATAAGGATGATTATTTGAAATATTTTGGAAATTTTTCGAACTTCTAGATTAATTATTACGACTTTTCTAAATGCCGGTCAATATGGTATCTTCGGCTTTCTAGAAGCTGTTGGTAAAGGAATTCAAGCCTTTATACGACTTTTAACCACATTTAGTTTAATAAATATTTGTTCCATAAAATTTCTTGCTCAGTATCGTTAAAGTATCGAAAAAAGGACGGATATCAGTCATATTAATCAGAAGATTAATTGCGGATATTTTAATGAATTTTATAAATCTTTCCGAATTTAAAGGGAAATAATTACGAATTTACAAGATTGCGGGCAAATTTCAGAATGGTGAATGCCCGGAAAACAATTATAACCAAACTCTAGCCGGTAACAACTAAACTAACATAGTGGTAGCACACTCTAGCAGAAGAAAACAAGATGGCTGCCACCAGCAGAAGAAAACCAGATGGCAGTCTACAGCAGACGAAAACAATATGGCAACCTCGAGGAGAGGAAATCAAGATGACGGCCTTCTACAGACGAAAACCATATGGCTGAACTTATGTCATACTAGCCGGCCATATATGTATATATACCTAGGCATTAGTTGTAGGTCAGCCTTTCGGTGGCTTCCGTTGAAGAAGGATCTGTTGTAATTTTTTTTGCCCTTCCCGGTTCCAAACCGAGGACTTCATGATGTAAAAGAATAACGTACGCTGGGCTGCAGGTAAACACTCAATAAATTAATAAGTAAAAATTTAGGCCTTAAAAGCGTCAGCCCAGAAAACAAAACAACAACAACAGCAAAATTCACAGAGGTGCCCAGACGTCGTACAAATGAATTTACTTATAATCTACTAGGAACTCTAGGAGGCTATGTGGATCGAGGATAAATAAAAGTGAAATAACAAGACTGCTGGTTTGATTTATATAACTGCCTTTTACTAAAATAATTTACTTAGTTTTTCCTTTCCTTTTATCTTTAAGTACACATGTATTAAAATATAATAATTATAAATAGAAAGGAGCATCGGGGCAACAAAATACATATAAAAGTAAAACAACCATATCTCTTAAACTTGACCCTGGTTTTAAGTGACCTCGCAGCCTCAAAAGAAAGACAATTACATTTTGTTTTTAATTTTCTTTGCAATGAATTTAACTAAATCCTGTGTCCTGAAAACCGGCGATCCTGGCACTGGAGGTTTCTGTAGATTAAAGTCCAGACGAAATCATTTTATGTAGAAACTTGTATGTCGACCGGAGAGGGGACAAAACTTATGACTGCATGGTAGCCAATCACGGACTGCTAATTTTGGCAGAGAAGTTCCATTCTAATTCTTGCAGGCTAATCTTGCACATTATTCTTGCACCTCATTCTTGCACCCTTCTCGTAACCAAAGTCCCAAATTGCTTAGACTGGTTAACAGGTGGCTAAGTCTGGGCAAGACTATGCCCAGGGAAAGGCAAAAAAAAAAGGGGGGGGGGGGACATGAGGATCACTTACCCAAACAGCGGGGTGAAGTCACGTTAGCTGGCTCCAGGAGTCGAGTAGACAAATCACTGCGCGGAAGTCCGCGGAAGCCATGACGAGAAAAGAAGAAATAAATTAGATCAAAAAAATATTACGGGCAGCCAAATTTAAAAATAAGAAAATTAAGGCATTTATGCCTTGACTTTGGAGACTACATGGCGTAGTGTCTATTCTTAGAAGTACAAGAGAGATGGACTCTCGTGAATCGCGACGCGTGGTCCGTACTGACCAGATGCTTCCCGCCGAATCCTCGAAAAATGGCGTCGGGGCGCCTAATCAAAGAAAGTAACTGCCCACATCTAAAAGAAGGGGGGGGGGTGGTGATGGCCCGAAGGTGTCCGGAGATGCCCGAAGGGGCGAAGCAGACGGCAAAACGCTCGCCGCGCTCTCACGCGGGTCGCAGGTGGACTAAGGTCGCAATCGCAGCACGACTGCTGCTAAAGTAGATTGTGACAAGCTGTCTCTTATGGGAGGAATGGGTAGTGCGCTCTGGTGGCGAAGATGAGAACCTGCCTGGAGGTTCACAGAAACGTCCGCTAGAGTTCTCTGGGCGCACTCGCAACCGGCAGACCGAGCAAGGTTAGGGATTTTTCCCGCCGCTAGGCTTCGCTGAGGGTTCTGTTTGACAAGGGCGAATGTCCTTGGGGAGACCATGTACCCTGAGCGGGTTCACGGGAGGTCGATGCTCCGGGTTGAAGTTCTCGTGAAGCCACTGGTGGGAGCTGAGGGAAGGGGGGTCTGAATTTGCTAAGTCGCCTGGGAAAGGCTTCGTGTGGACCGTCCTGAGGCGTCACCGAGTACTGTAACATGGTCCTCGACGTGCTGCGAAACAGCTTACCTATGCTTGCCTCCGAGAAATGAAAGTTGCTAGCGGTGTGCTTTGGGGTAGCGTTTGCTAGCACGAAAAATCATACTGTTACAGGGAGAAAACGTGATGCAAACCGCGGCCGAGATGCAGCGATAGCCAATCGTCAGCAAAACGTATCTAATCGGGCCTGCGAACAAGCGAGGTGCACTGGGTTGCACTAGATTACATCGGAGTGTACAGTAATGGAAACTAAATTAAATGAAATTAAAAATGCAACTTTATTTTTGTGGTATCCTTCTATAAAATTAAAAATTAAATTTTAAAATCAAAATTTGTGCCCAAAAATTATGATAAACGGCACAAAAGCGTGATTTTAAATTTAAGGAATTTTTTGATTAATTAATTAATTTTATAAATTGTTAAACTTTACCTATTAAAATCTGATATTATTAAATCATTTTTAAAGTTGGTGGCAGTATAGTCATAATCCAAGATGGCGGCCTTAACAAAAAGTGAAACGGTTACATATAAATTCAAAATGATGGCCATGTCAACCTAATTATCAAGGTTTGTTTGCTAATGGTGGCTTGTTTTTAGGTTTTTAAGTCGCTCTTAGGAATTTTGGAAGCCGTTGGTATTTTTGAATACAAAAAAGGATAATTTTCCCTAAAACGCAAAGTTTTTCCTAGAAATGAAATTTTTTTATTTTTCAAATCTTTTGAGATTTATTGTGAGTTTTTTTTGCCCATAAACTAGAAATGTTTCTGGAATTTGGCAAATTTGGGGAAAATTTTAGCAAATTTTGAGTCATCTTTTTACAAATTTTGATGGTCAAGGTCAAAGGTCAATCAAGGTCATCCAAGATGGCAGCCATGACGTTACATTCCAAGACAGCGGTCGGCTCCCCTGGCTCCTCCTGGGGAAACCTCTCCTCGCACCGGCCAATAAATACTACTGCCGGTCTTTAGTATTAATTCAAGATTGTACACTTTTATCAGAGCCGTTTCATTTTATTGTTTAAATTTTGCTCTGAAAGTTGAATTATTCGGTAGTCAAATTAGATGTTCCGGCAGAAAATTCCAGCCTCGAGTGCGGAAACCACGCGTGATTTGCGTCCAGAAATGTAGTTGAACCACAATTTTCTTATAACTTTATCACGCTGGATAATATTTCAAAGAATTCTACGTAAAATTTTGTGTCATAAATTCTTAATAAAAGTGTATTTGCTCATGACCTATGTTAGATGTTACACATTACTGGTGTGTACTGATGGACTGGCTCACATTTTTTTTCGACTCGAACATCTCGACTCGTTTGAACCGCTCCGCGCGCCTCGTGCAATCAACGATCCACTTAGCTCCCAAGTGTCTCTCTGAATGCATTAGGAGCCTTCCCGCTCGCCTCCCACACACGCGTCTCGCCAGAATTGCAACCGTCTTCCCCGAGCCCGGGCGTGATGACGTCAATTTGCCGGCTCGTGGTCTTGAGAGCCCGCTGCGCCATTTGCTTCGCGAGCGTCGGCAAGTGGGCCCATTTGACTGCGAAGAACCGCGGGCCGCATGGGCTGTGCGCTCCACATGGGTGTTTGCAGTTACGTGAGATGAACAACTTAAATAGTAGCCTAATAAATAACTAATTTATTTTAATAAATCTACGTATAAAATATATAATATATTATATATTTAATAAACTATTTGTTAATCACTACATAGTATAAAACAAACTCGCTACCCGCTGTCTGTCTGTCCCTATGTATGCTTAGATCTTTAAAACCACGCAACGGATTTTGATGCGGTATTTATTAGTAGATAGAGTGATTCAAGAGGAAGGTTTTTTTTTGTATAAAACATGAAAAATATAGTTGAGAAACACTGATAATTGTAGAGGTTTCTAATGTGATGTCGTAAATAAGCACATTTTTTTTTGCGCTTACATTGCAAACGCTAGCTGAACCCTACGAGATATATCATGTTGTTGATAATTTGTTTTTAGTCGAAAGAATAGTAAGTAAAATATTTTTTATTTAATTATCGAAAATCTTAGTTTAACGTAAGGTTTTTAAGTTCCGAAAAGAACTGAATAGAATAGGTAACTTTTTTGGTTGATATTTGTTGATTATCGTTTGTTTTTAGTCGTACGAATAGTAAGTAAAATATATAGTTGAGGTATTACGGGTGTATTGCATTGCACCCGTGCGAAGCCAGGGTGGGTCGCTAGTCAACTATAATATAAGTAAAGCCGACAATACTGCTACGAAGTTTTATTTGTTCTATACTGTAATGGAGGTATATTCTTAATTTAATCCAATTAAAATTTTTAAATATTGTCCTAGCGCAATCTGTGATATGACAAGACAACTTTTCTCGTGTCACTATTAAAGTAATATATTTATTGAAGAGAAACAATATTTTCGGTAAATATCAATTGAATAACACGTAAATTTGGACACTTTTTAGTGCTAAATTAAAGACAATTAAAAAAAAGTGTCTTTGCATCTTCGGTGATTCAGTGAGTATACTAATTTTAATGTGTCAATGTAGATGTTATATATATTATTAATAAACGATATTTACTGTTTATCTAGTGTTTACAAATAAAAAAAGCCACTTTATTATCTTGAGCTTATGATGGTGGTGAGAAAACCAGGCTGAACTAGTCTTGACATTATTGTATTATTATTAGTTCCTTATACGTATCCAAGCCTGGAAGTGGGTGAAAATTTATTTAAGAAGATTCAGTTTCATTCATATATTTAATTGTAGGCAATAAAAGAGTGTTAAAATAGGGCCATGTATTTTTCGAAAAAAGAATTCAATATGAGTTGTGTGTTCAAATTTGTAGCTTTTTCTGTTTTGCCGAATTATCTAGGTTTATTTCATGTGAATTTCCAGTGTCAGTACTCTAATAATATAATCCATTGCGGAAGCTGACGCGTCCTGAAGGCTGCAGTGATTTATTAGTCATGTCGATAACACTTACCTTTACAGGTCACGCATCTGAGCTGCGGGTGGTTCATTTTCCGCCTCTGGATTTATACGGAGAATGGTGTATCGGACTCGTAGATTTTCCAACGTATAATGCCTTACCGAATATCGACGAAGAAAATTGCAAGATCTGCTTCCTGAAAAGCGACGGGACTGCTCATGAAATACAGTTACCTGTTGGCTCTTACGAAATTGACGACATTGCAAATTAAATCAGGGATATGTTACCACAGGATGTATACTTCCAACTGCGTGGAAATCCAAACACTCAAAAAAGCATTCTAACATGCGGTGAAAATGTCGACTTTACAAAACCCGGATCCATAGGTACGATGCTCGGATTCGAATCAAAGGTGTATGATAGAGGAAGAACGTACGAATCTATACGCGCAGTAAACATTTTGCCTGTGAATGTGATAAGAATAAACTGTAATTTGGCAAGTGGAACGTATCTCAACGGAAGACTAAGCAACATGCTGCACGAGTTTTCGCCGGGAACCACACATAACTTAGAAAGTCACAACTTAGAACTGTCATAACTTAGAAAACTTGGAAAAATCCACGTAACGTAGAAACACACAACTTAGAAAGATCATAACTTAGAAACACACAACTTAGAAACACGCAACGCAGAACCACACAACTTAGAAACGTCGTAATGTAGAAAGTCACAACTTAGAACTATCACAAGTTAGAAACACACAACTTAGAACTGTCATAACTTAGAAACACGTAACTTAGAAACACGCAACGCAGAACCACACAACTTAGAAACTTCATAACGTAGAAAGTCACAACTTAGAACTATCACAAGTTAGAAACACACAACTTAGAACTGTCATAACTTAGAAACGTGTAACTTAGAAACACGCAACACAGAACCACACAACTTAGAAACTTCATAACGTAGAAAGTCACAACTTAGAACTATCACAAGTTAGAAACACACAACTTAGAACTGTCATAACTTAGAAACACGTAACTTAGAAACACATAACGCCGAATCACGTTACTTAGAATTTGAATGAGAAGGCGTAAATATTTTGAAAGGACTGTAGTGAGAAATATTTTTGCTTGCATTCCCCGCATTCAGAGCTGCACTCTTGTGGCTAAACAGTTACTTTCGGGTTCAGTTTGGTTCTCTGAGTATAGATGGTGCTGTTAGTTCCACACATAGCTAAATTGACTTCATCTAATGGTTTGCTCGCCATATCAGAATGACACGTTTATTTTATTCCTGTTTTCATATGATTAAGATTTAATTTGTGTTAGTAAAACAGTTTGTTTTGTTTGTAGAGCTATAATAAATTCGCTGTTGACGGAAATTTAAAACGAAATAAAAATAAACTTGTATTATCTCATTTACTTACGTTGTAGCGTCATTAGGTATTCTTCTCTCGAAGGTTACATTAGTGTCTTTTATTTAATATAAAATTTTTACAGTTTTATAAATGTAGCGTTAAACATAATCTTGAGAATATAAATACAGAATGTATGTAAAATAATCATTAAAACGGTAATAAGTGATAAATCACGTAATGTAGAGAAAGCAGAAACATTAATGTTCAGACGCAGGGTAGTTATTAAAATCTTTTTAACACATTTTGAGATAAAAAGCTTTAAAAATTTTATATATGAGGAACATAAATATTTAATTTTTCCATTTCATAAAATTTATATCAAGGTACTATTTTCCTGTTGATTTCCGGGGCAATACTGCACAAGCAATGTTTACTGGGGATGCAGAAAACTTTTGGCCAGACAGCTGGTTCCAACATGACGGCAAGGTTATAGGAGAGGTGGTAAAAAAATAAAGATTCATGAAATGATTTCGAACCTGAGCTTTCGCGTTTTCGCTACCTCGTTGTATTATACGTAGTGAATTTCCGAGTAACACTCATTACTTGATGTGAGATAATGAGGTATTTTTCCGGGAATTAGGTTTTAAATTTAAAAGTATATATTTTTTTACAATTTTTTTCTTTGTTACTTTAATTAATTTATTGTTTGCCTAACCTATTTTCATAGTTGTAAAATAAAATTCGATAACTATTTTCCTTTAATATACCTATTCATATTTTTGAATGAGTTACCCGTAGTTATTTATAACTATTTTTGACTAATATTATAAAAAAATTTCAAGGGTATTTTCCGTTTATATATTTATCATAACTTTGAATTAGTAACAGTTTAGGAAAAATTGCTGTTTCTTTTCTTCGGCTCGTAGAAGTTTCAATCGAGTTCATATTTCAGCGTGACTCATGTAGCTGAAAATGCCGGTCGATCTGCTCGGTGTGACCTGCGTTATGCCCTACGTCTAAATCATAAATTTTACTATCTCTCGCGGACTTTCTCTTCCTTCACGTAAGATTGCAGAGTATTTTGTCTACAGACTTTTAAGTTTCCAATGTCTTAGTAAATAAGTTGAAATGTACGTACTACGGCAGCTCCCCCCCCCCCCCCGCCCCATTTTTTTATAGTAATGTCAACAATATAAGTACGGTTTTTCATCAATTAATGATTACATTATTTTTGATTTCGTATTTCGCACAATAAACTTTAAAATTTAATATTATGTATTTTAATGGTTCTATGAAAAAAATTCCCTTTTATTATTTACTTTACTCTAAAAGTAAGAACTGTGTCAGGTGTTTTGGACGAAAATTTTAAGCTCTATTGCTTGCAACCAGATAACTATTTACTGTACTCGACTTTGAATTAACACTTACACTAATTCATTGCCAAATGCGAGTAGGTTGAGTGGAGAGGCATTATTCACAAATGAGTTAACTAATTGTTTTCTTGAGAAAAATTCTGTGACACAATTACTTAATTGAATGTCTGTGGTTGGTTATGTTATGTGTAGACCTACATTACATTAGTATGTGGCTTTTTGCCTCATAATGCTACACTCCATTAACTAGTAATTTTAACATATTCACTTGTGTTGTTTTGTCATATTTTGACTCATTTTTTTGCAGCTGAAATTAACAGCAGGGCCTTTCCCTTGAAACACACAAAACTCCTTTTGATATATTTTTAAAGAATTCTTAACAAAAAAAAGTATTTATAATTATTAAGAAGTTCACGCCAGTATGCATTCAAAATAAACTTTTTTTTCTAGCATTCCGTATGAGAAGTGTATAAATGTATGTCCGGAAACTGAAGTCGGTGCGTGGTGTGTTTGGAGTCCGCCATCTTGGATTGTGACATAATGGCGGCTATCTTGAATGACCTGGACTATGATCTCGCCGCCATATTGGAATCCACCATTTTGTTTCTGAAACTTTCCACCATCTTAAAATCGAATGCCCCAATTCGTTACGGCCGCAATCTGGGTTTTTCCATCATCTTGTTTTTATCTGCCGGAAGTTGTCAGTAGGGAGAGCGTGCCGACTCTGGAACATAGGCGAGGGGGGAGCGGGGTAATCCGGGGATAATCCCATTTTTTATGGTTTTTACGCATTTTTTATGGTTTTTTATGTGCAAATCCAGTTTTTTATGCGCTAATCCAGTGGCTAATCCGCTAATCCGCAAATCCGCAAATTCGCAAATCCGCAAATCTCAAATTCGCAAATCTGCTAATCCGGAGATCCGCAAATCTCAAATTCGCAAATCCGCAAATCGCAAATCCGCAAATCCGCAAATCCGCCATTTTATATTTCTAGAAATTTCCACCAACTTCGAATCGTGACGTCATGATTCTGTGTTGTCTGCTGGAGGCCGCCATCTTGATTTCTTCTGGCCGCCATCTTGTTTCGTCTGCTGGAGGCTGCCATCTTGATTTTTCCTGGTCGCCATCTTGTTTCGTCTGCTGGAGGCCGCCATCTTGATTTTTCCTGGTCGCCATCTTGTTTCGGCTGCTGGAGGCCGCCATCTTGTGTGACGTCATATAGTTCTGTTGGTCGCCACCAGGTAGCAGCGGGTATTATTTTATTTTAACTAAAATATTTTCAGTGCCGAGGCTGGGATTCGATCCATGGGAAGTGAAAACGTCCAGGATGTTGTGGTTACGAGGCGGACGCCTTGACCACTAGACCACGAGACCAATTGGAATATGGTGGAATAAATAATCTATATATGCTATGTACTGACGGCAAGTTTATGATAAAAGGGGGAGGGTATTTTTGCCTTCCTTAATGCATACCTAAGGCGCCACATTTGAAATTAAAATTATTATACAGCCGCCATCTTTAATTCCAGCACAGACTACCAGATGGCGCCAAATTCAAAAATTAGTTGCCAGAGGCGCCGCCATCTTGGTTCTCAAGTTGGCTGGTAGATGTCGCTAGTATCGCGCGCCAAATTCAAAAATTAGTTGTCAGAGGCGCCGCCATCTTGGTTCTCAAGTTGGCTGGTAGATGTCGCTAGTATCGCGCGGCAAATTCAAAAATTAGTTGCCAGAGGCGCCGCCATCTTGATTCTCAAGTTGGCTACCAGAGTGTGCCACCATCGCCATCTTTATTTCATATTTCAGCTGCCAGGGCACAGCACCATTCGATAGATCGAATGCTAATCGATATATTTACTTTTATTTCATATTTCAGCTGCCAGGGCGCAGCACCATTCGATAGGTCGAATGCTAATCGATATATTTACTTTTATTTCATATTTCAGCTGCCAGGGTGCAGCACCATTCGATAGGTCGAATGCTAATCGATATATTTAGTAACAAGTGTTGCTACCAGAGGGCGCGATATTTAAATTTAAAAAAATATTACAACCTTTAAACAATTCTCCGCCATATTGGATTCAACGGCCCCACCATCTTGGAAGCACATGATACACCCAAGGACTCGTTCCAATACATGCACAGAGTGCACCGAAAAGATTGTTCCCTTACATGCACAGAGTGCACCATATTGAATGATCATGATATGTGTTCCTTTATATGCATCAGAAGCAGGCATAAGAAATATTTTCTTATAGGCATACTTTAGTGTTAGCTTTCCTGTAATGCATTTAATAATAGTGTAAGCTCATTATTATTATTTAGTGATAGTGAATTTATAACTATGATGTGTAGTCTCATTCTCTTCGTCTCGACGTGGCGGAAGATTCTCTGGAGTGTAAGCTGAAAAAAAATAAATAAATAAAAACTTGTGTTTGAATTTATAGTGGTATGCTGCTTTCCACATCACCTTAGAGACTATGTCTCAGGAGGTACAGCATTAGATGCGTTAACTCCTTTTTTTTTATACATGACGAGTTTCCCCGAGAGGCCTATTTTCCATGTTTAACAAGGGCGCAAGCATTATGCTTCACCGTCACTCTCTCCGAAGCCGCTGTCCACTCCATCATCTGGCTCCACTTGCTCTTGAGCCTCCATTACAGCTTCAAAGCATGCTATAATACCGTTGTAAAGGTATGTTAGAAACTCGTATTCCTCTGGAAATGCAGCGAACAAATTGATCGCGGAGACCTCTAGATGGTGTACTATCGCATCTATATTCATGCCGATGCAAGCATGAAGCGCATATTCAATGCAATCGCGCATTTCCTCAAAAGCAGCCATGTTCATTATGGAATTTTCAGAGACAGAATGAAGACTATAGTTGACCGGGTCTTGACGGAAAGATGACATGCAACCCCGATGTCGCGCTACACATTCCAATGAGGCGCCCAGCGCGGGCTGACGTCACAGCTTGTTGATCCCAAGCTGCAGAGTGCTGGGTCGTGTTCAGGAAGTAGTCCACACATTATAAATACATTGCAGGAATAGAATCTCAACAACAGCCCACACAAACGATTCCATAGAATATGCTTCGATTGAGAACAAGCAATAAGGTAAAATAAAATGTGTATATGTAATCTTAAACTCCCATATCCTTTCTCTTTACCCATGTCCTCACGGTATCGGGAAACCCCTTCCAAGACACCTGGAATCTTTCAACACGCTTTCGATGAACTTTATTTACTAAGTATGTATCGGGGTATTTTGTAATTTGAATTTCTGAAGCATAAAAAACACCTTGTATTTCATTTCCATCCATATCACTCAAGTTATACACACGCGGAAAGCTGGACCTCATAGCTGTTACTTTAAACACTTCGTGAGACCAATTCGGTGTAAATCCCTTTTCAAAAACTTTCTTGTTTCGTGACACGCGTACATGATCCCCCACACGAGCCTTAGGTTTTCTAGGGTCAATTGTCTTTACATATTTGTAAACACTTTGTAGCAAAGAGTCATCCTTCACTTGATTCGGAGCCATGCCAATGGTGCGGTGGAATCTGTTATTGTAGACACGTAGAACTTGTGGTAAAATTTTAAGCCACTTATAATTTCCTTGAGCTGAAAACTCGCGAAAAAGCAGCGATTTTAGAGATCTATTAAACCGCTCTACCACACTTGCTTTAATCTCACTGTGAGTGGAATAATGATTAATATTTTTTCTTTTCATAAGAGCTCTGAAAGTTGAGTTATAAAATTCTGTTCCCGCATCACTTTGAATACTTTTAAAACTTCCTGCTTCTTTCAAAATACTTCTCATGGCAGCAGTAACCATCACACCTGTCTTTTGTTTAACTGGAACTGCATAAGCACGTTTGCTGTACACATCTATGGCAGTCAGGATGTACTTGTAACCACTGTTCACTTTACTGTATGGTATCATTTCTACCAAATCAATCTGTAGTAAATCATGGAGTCCATATGTTAAAACCTTTCTGCGAGGAAATATAATACGTTTGCCTCGGTGAAGCTCGTATGCAATCCCACGCTGTGCGTCGCTCATTTTGCAATGTATCCTGATTCTTGTAACTCTTCAAGTATCGAAAGGATTTCGTTATTGTGTCCGGTGTGGCCAGAAGCCTGCGAGGCCATTAACAACCTGAGTCGATCTACTATCTCATTCGGATCATTCCAATAAATGAACTCTCGTTTACGACCTAAATCCAATGTTTTATGTAACAATCCACTTCCTCGTTGCTGCGAACCAATATGTGGAAACAGTTGCTTAATGATATCAAATTTCGCATGTGACGTGCTTTTATAGAGATTTGTTGCAGGATCATTCTTTTTAAAATAAGCATTTGTATGCTCTAGTAGATTACCATATTGTTTAAGGGCCGATTCCGAGTACGTATGCGGCTCTCTGCGAAATAAAAGTTCAAATAAACCAGGAGCAGGTTGTATCAGTTCATCTTTAACGCGAATCATATTGTTATCGTGAAAAAATACTTCCGTGTACCCTAAAAACCAGCGGTTATGTCGTTTAGATACACCATAGGTTCCATCACCAGAGCGAAGGTTGTAGCTCTGCAAATAATACTGCACTCCACCTAAAGAATCATCATATGGAACACCGTGATGTTTTAAAGGAATAGCGTTCGAGTCATCACTGTCGCTTGATTCTAAATATTGTTTCACAGTAGCTTCTTCCGCAGAATCCTGCTTCACAGTATCGATAGACTGTGCGAGCGATGTAGTAGGTCCAAGTTTATCCAAACGCGAATTAACAGACTTGAATATTTCTTCATTAATTGCATCCCTCTCCAAACGAGCTCGTTTGGCAAGTAGATACTTTGCACGAACATTTTCTATGACGCGCTCCAACTTACTAGCCTCAAGAGACATGACTGCAGAGTTAGCGATAGCATATCACCCTTTTATATACAACTAGCATCAATACGTGAGTGATCTAGGCATGTCTAGAGCTTGATGGTTTTGGAGGTGCTGGTTTTGGAGGTGCTGGTTTTGGAGGTGTTGGTTTTGGAGGTGCTGGTTTTGAAGATGCTGTTTTTGCAGGTGCTGGTTTTGGAGGTGAAGGTTTCTTAGACAACACACCGCGAGAATTGCATCAGGAGTAATCGTCAAAACACCAACAGTGCGATTCATTTGTGAAAGCTGTTGTACAATTCCAGCATTAATTTTCAATACCATCTCAACCATGTTAGCATTTAGTGCATCATTTAGTTCCTCTATAAATGTTTGTGCGAATAAATCTAACCTGCTCTCCAACGAGGTGCACATATCACCCAACTTTGTCGACACAGCTGAAAGACTTTCATTTAATTGAGCAATTAAATGCTGTTCTTTAGCCTCCATATTGCGCAAGAACTCCATAATCCCCACTTGCACATCTCTTGTTACAGTAAGTGATCTGTTGATATCTATAACTTGTCGTGTCATACCATCAGTCATCGAATGCAAAGCATGTGTAAAAGCCCCGCTTACTGCGTCAACATACTTCTTATTAGCAGCATCACCATCTTGTTTAGGATCACCAACTCTCTTCAAATGTTTCCAGCTTAAGTCGCAGTCCCCTTCACGAGTAAACGTCATGCATGAGTCGTGCGATCGTTTAAGTCCACCACCACCGAACTTTGACATCATGATTCATGAACCTATCACAATAAACTGATCAAAACCACATCTGTAACGCCCTTTATGTAGAGGAAAATCTTTAGCTATCACAATGAAACCATGCTCATTAGGACTGTTCCAACAGTGACCGCAAAGAGTTTTAAATCTCTCAAAGCTCATATCTGTACCGACATGGTCGGAAAACACATGTTTTAGATTAAGATCGTCCATTTTAAACAAAATTATTAGATTACAATTATCTCGCACTAATTGCTTTCGGGTTTGGGTATAAGTTTGTACCAAGTAGAAACAGTCGATCTTGTGGTGTCGCCCCATAGAATAATACTTTTGAACAATGCTTTGTTTATCACAAGCAACATCATCGAAGATTAGCACAGAGTTGGGGAGGGCTTGACTGGGGTCTAAAACATCAGCATTTTCTCGAAATTTAAAAAATTTCACTCCCCCGACATTTTCCAGCACATGGGCTAAACGTTGATATTTTGGTTGTTCTAGGGACTTGCTATATAAATACACATTCTCAAAACGTATCCCATTGGGGTGTTCTAGAAGTGAAAGAATAAGACAAGTTTTGCCAGAATTCGAAGGACCTGACACTATACACCGTATGGTATTTGGTAACAGAGATCCATGACGTTCTTCAGTTTTACTAAACACATCATCATCAATTAGTGAAATTGGTAAAGCGAGCTGTTGTTGAACAACCTCCATTCTTAATACTAAACCTAAACACTATAAAACAGTCATCCTTATAGTGAAACCACTCAGTGTCTTGATATGTCTTGTATGAGACGGAAGAGAGGTTCAGGCTTAGTTAATTCTGTTATAAATAAGCTACCATTCGAGGCACATCTTCCGGGCTACAATTTCTGTGGACCTGGCACGAGACTAGCCGAGAGACTAGCAAGAGGTGATCGTGGTGTGAATGCACTAGACGAGGCGTGTCGTCTTCACGATATTGTGTATGCGAATAGTAATAACTTGGCTGAAAGACATAAAGCGGATAAAATATTAGCTGACACGGCCGAGAAGATTAGAAAGTCTCCCGAAACTAAATTTGGACAGAGAGTATCCGCGTGGACCGTTAACAAGATTATGAGAGTGAAACGTAAGCTTGGTGCAGGTTTAAGATTTTCATCATCATCAAAGAAGAGAAACCGTAAATCTGTCAGGAAAGCCCTGGGGAAGAAGGGTGGTCTATTACCATTTATATTTCCAGCACTCGCTGCATTAGGCAGCTTAATTGGTGGAGCTGCGGGTGTTGCTAAAACTGTTTCCGATGTCCGGAGTCAGGCACGTATGCAAGCGATAGCACGTGCAGCAAAAAAACGGTTCAGGACTTTATCTACGCCCCTACCCACAGTCGGGTGGTGGGGGAAAGCGAAGAGGAAGAAGAAGAAAGAAAAATCGCGGGAGCAGGAAGCGATAATCAAAAACTTACCAAAGCGAGCTCTTACAAACCTCGAGTTAATGAAGGCGATAAAAGAATTGAAAATACCATACTTTAGACAAATATACATGCGCGATTCGCTACCTAAGAAACCATTGCGTAATGAAAGTGCTATTTTGAATCTAGACTCATCCAAAGGACCGGGAACGCATTGGACTGCTTATGTCAAGACCGGTCCTAACGTTGAATATTACGATAGCTTCGGAGACTTGCCTCCACCAGTGGAACTGATACGATATTTAAACAAGTGCAACATAACCTATAATTATGACAGGCAACAAAAGTTGCATTCATGGAATTGCGGTCACTTATGCTTAAGATTTTTAGTATCAATATATAAGAAGCATTAGTGTTATCATAAGCCACATATGCGACAGAGTGTTTATAGAGAGACCACACACAACGCGAGACGCAGTGTAAACTAGACAAAATGTCAATAACATTAATTTTAACTGGGAAGAGCTCGATTATGAGAACCTACTACTTCCCTCCCTTGCAATTGGATGGAGAGTGGACAATGGCATTGATCGATCTGACAACATATAACTCGATACCGAACATTGATGAAAATAATCAAGTTTTTCGATACATCGCAAACAATGAACATCATGAAATGAAATTACCAACAGGTGCATATGAAATAAGTGACATGGAAGCTTACATAAAACAGAACCTACCTGCAGATTCAACATTTCTATTACGAGGCAACCCCAACACCTTACAGTGCATAATTTTCAGCAAGAATATACATGTGGATTTTAGTGGAAAAAATACATTAGGTGAAATGCTTGGATTTTCTTCTCAAGTATACAAAGCAGGTGAGCTGCATGAATCGACAAATCCTGTAAATATATTCCCCGTGAATGTTATACGAATTACAAGCAATGCTGTGGGACACACATACTTGAATGGTAAATTAAACAATACTATTCATGAATTTTCCCCCATAGTACCTCCGGGATATAAGATAAATGAACGACCTACCACGCTCATTTATGTCCCAGTTACCGTTCAATCGATATCGGAGCTCGACATTCAAATAGTCGATCAGGAAGGACGCTTAGTTAACCTAAGAAAGGAAGAAATAACTCTAAGACTGCATTTGAAAAAACAATGGGAGTGAAATATTTTTCTAAGCATAAATGGAGCGGTTCAGGTGTGTCCTTATCCAGTAGACGACGAGACATCAAGCGGCTAACATCTGTTAACGTGAGATTCCTTAAAAAACTTGGATTTAGAGTTTATCCTCATGGAGAACACCGTTCTTGAAGTCGAGCAAGCACCACAATTTGAGGATTCTATTTCAAAAACTGAACTGCATATTTACAAACCATACTTAAATGGACCCTATGCCCCCAACTCTGAAATCCGTATAGTGATTCAAAATCATGATGCATACACAAACATCTCAAAATCCTTTTTGCGTATACGTGGAAAACTCGTAAAGGCAGACGGACGGAAACCGGACCATGCAAAGATTATAAACAATGGTGTATTACATATGATCAATCGGATAGGATTTGAACTGAACGGCGTTCTTATAGATCAGACCAGATCACTAGGAGTGGTATCTACAGTGAAGAATTATCTTTCACGAACTCGTGATGAATACGCCATCAGCAAAATGGAGGGATGGTGTCTCGAGGAAAACTATAGCTTGCCTCTAACAGCCGATGGTGTTTTCGAAATCTGTGTTCCGCTAAGCCATCTCCTCGGCTTTGCTGAGGATTATCACCGTATACTTCTAAACTCCAAACAAGAGTTAATTATAGTTTTAGAAAATACGTACATTAACTCGATCGTAGATGCGAGTGCGCAGCCTCAAGCAGTTAATTTAACCATAAACTCTATCGATTGGGCCGTACCACACATCCAAGTGTCTCCAGCGGAACGCACGCGACTGCTTAAGCTTGTGGAGAAAAGCAGAAATATAGATATAGCATTTAGATCTTGGTCTGTTGAAACATATCCCAGCATGCCACAAGCACAAAATGTCAGCTGGTCAGTAAAGACAAGCTTCTCGATGGAAAAACCACGATACATAATAGTCGGCTTTCAATCGGCTAAACATAATGTAATGGCTGCCGATAAATCGAGGTTTGACCACTGCAACATAAAGAATATAAAACTATTCTTGAATTCAGAAAGTTATCCATACACGGATTTGGACATAAACTTCGACAATGGATTTTACTTAATCGCATATGATATGTATTCAAATTTTCAAGAGTCTTACTATGGAAAGCAGAATGCACCTTTGCTTGACCCTCATCAGTTTAAGGAACTGGCTACGTTATTCATGTTTGATGTAAGCCGTCAAGCTGAGAAAATACCTTTCGAATATCATAGATTGCAAGTTGGAGATCACAAGCTCAGACAACCTACCGATCTTAACACAAGCATTTGCAATAATATTGCACGACAGACTTGTCTCCTATAATCCACGAGACAAAGCTGTTAAAATACTGGGTTAAGCATAGTAGAGGCTCAGTCGTGTCTCAGCCACCATGAAGTATGTTAATCTGCAAGGATTTTTCTCTCAGTATGGCTTTATTACCAAGGAACTTAGCATTGCTGACTCTGAGGGGAACATAATTACGCGAACATTCAAACCGCCGTTTGAGTGGAGAGACATTAGTCGTAAATACCGGAGAAGTAATGCGTGGCTCACTAAAAATTTTCATAGTTTAAAATGGGAACACGGATTGTTTCCCTACAACAGTCTTTCCACCATCTTGACAACTCACTTGAGTGGAACTGTAATAGTTGCTGGAAGCGAACAGAAAAGATGGTTGGGTAAACACTGTCTCAAACACATGCACATAGTGGATGCACAAGAGGAATATGGCTGCCCGGCTTTCAAAAAATTAGACATAATGTATGCTCAAAATCGTGACAGCATAAGACCTGTATCGTCTCGCCGTAACGTCGCATTGCTTAGGGCTTGGATGCTAGAACACAGCGATCCTGGAATGTTGGATGACGCGCTCGAAATGGAATCAACAACAAGCGAAGCAACGGTAAACATGTCTGGACTGGAGGCGCTATAAATTGAGGTCATCGTCCCGGGGTACGACAGTCAGCGTACAGTTCGCGGTCGTGCGGGCGTAGACTCACTATATATTCAAGAAAAATGACGTTCGATCCATCGGCACGCTACGCAGACGTGTCACCCGTCTTTTGTCGTGTGGCATACCTTACCGGAGATGGAGAGTTCCACCTCATAGTCTGCAACTTCAATCATCACTGGAGCACCGATTGCGATCTGGAGGCTCCGGACTTTATTGAGACGCCCTGCAATCAGGTAGATTGTGTTGTGCACTACTTGAGACCCGACAGTAAATTTCCTACTACCTTAGAAGAACTTAAGGCAGCAGCCGCTACTGAAACTATAACCTCAGAACCAGATTATTCTGCAGTAAGGTGTGATTTGAGACGCAGCACGAACCCAGAGACAGTTGTGCATTGGGAGGAGCAGTGTGATGGTTATGTTCACAACACAACTTATGAAAACAGTGTTTGCTACGAGACATGTAGTTTCCTTCAGTGTAAACTTTATCGATTCACCCCATTCGCTTAAGTTTGAGAGCTAAGACAATACCTATGTCAGTCATGTTATCACCGCGATTCCATGATATAACTCAAAGCCAAGAAGATGCCGTAATAGATGAATTGTGGGCACCGAGCATCTTAACATGGGATGAAGCGACAAGATATTTTAATTATCCTCCTGATCCACGATCTAAAGAAATGAAGCCTTCGACTTTGTTTGACAATACCGAAAATAGATATCTTTACAAACGTGCAAGTCTGAACTGTGTTGAATTTCATGTAGAGTTCTATGAATTTGATATTGGATTGAGTAGTCTTCGATACGTTTATTTCGAACTTTGTCGCGAAAATACTCATTTCCGACTGAGGTGGCACGCTGATAGACCATACAAGTCCGTGACTCTCTTGACTGTTTTCGACTGTCAGCATAAAGACTGTGTAATAAATCTTAGTCATCCAATGGCAAAGTTTCCCTGTACTATTGATGAGCTCAAGACATCCCGTGACAGAGACTATGAAAGTACTTTCTCCGAATGGTGTACCGGAATTAAACACTATCGCCATAATCCCGCTACATGCATGTGGAACCCACCTCACGACACGCCTTGCAGTAATCATTTGTGTTCCTTGTCGAGAGGTCGTTTATTACGAGAAAACAAATTCTCGGTGTCGACGCATCTAAGCAAGCAACTATGGGGATATAGATAATGGACTGTTCTACGAGATGCTCTACTCTATGGAATTTCGTAATCAATTTATTCATTCGGATGGGCAATATATTTTTAAATAGGATCGCCGCTTCCTGGGTCGACAGTCGAGCTGAAACTGTGTCGGTGTGAGAATCTGTGCCAAGAAAGATGTCTAACTTTCATTCAAGCAAGAAATACGTGAGTGTAAATCCTGGTCTAGGCAGTGTTGATTACAGCGAGTGGAGTCAAGACAATTTAAAACACATATCGGAAAGCTGTGACGGCATGTTTCACTCGAAACAAATACTCGACCCAGGACCTCAAGACATACCATTTGAATTAATTAACTGCTCGGGTTATGGACAATGTATTGTTAACATGCTTCGACACGATACAGTGCTGCCTGCCACGAGTGAAGACGTCTACGCACACGCATTCAACCAGACAGCTACCCAATCGGTTCAGGTTATCCCTGAATGCATTCAAATCAGCCCTGATTCGCCAACATCCATCATACCTGTAGCTGAGCCAATCACCGAGGCGACACCGAAGTCCACCAGACGACAGCGAAAGCCTGCTGCCTCTCGCAAGAGTCGAACCAGAGATCTCAGTCATTTAGGACCGGTGAGTCAAGATGTCGGAGTTCAAACAGAGTCTAGTGCTTCCATACAAAGAACTGACGAGATGGCCCGGGTAGCAGTGCGCTCATTACTTCTAGAATTATTAAGCAAAGTATAATTGAATTTTTGTCACTTTGTGTATGTAAATGTTTCAGCTGAATACGTAAATATAATATTCTTTGTGTGTAAGGAAATGTTCAAGTTAGCATTCAAATCTTTTTTTTATCGTCACTTTAATACTCTTTGTATGTAAATGTTCAGGTTTGTATGCAAACATTATGTGTGATTTTCTTGTAATATTTCAGTTTTGCATAAAGTTTTAAAATAAATTGTTAAAAGCATAATGCATATTTTATTACGGAAACTGTTTGCAACTTAAGTAAAGAACGTGTAGGTTACTGTATTTTTTATTAATACTCTTTTCAATTATATAATTTTCTGGTTTAGTATAATTTAAAAAAAAATGTATTCAAATTATCCATCAGTCTCTGCGCCCGCACGTTCACGAAATGTATGTTGACTACAATAAAACTAATGTGTAACCTCTGATTTATTGTTATGATTTAAGTATTCCTCTGATATAAAATAAAAGCTAGCATTGAAACGTCCTGCCTTCCTGGGCCGACCAGCGGGTTGACGTGCGAGAGCCCGTGGATGAAGCTCTCTATTTTCAGAGAAAGGAATTTGTTTTTCCAGACAACTGTCGTCGCACCTAAGAGGTGTCTATATGCTGTCACAGACTTGGTTGACAGTTTCTGCAATCGTTGTAATGCATTACAACGATTGCAGAAAAATGTTTTCAGTAAGCTATAATAAAAAAAACATTAATTAAATTTTAATTCTGAAAAAAGTGAATGGTAGAAAATCTACTTTCTAAAACAAAAAACATATAGTTTAACTAGTTTTCCATGATCACCATATTATTAAATGATTTTACCAAATATAATCTACTCAACTTTCTTAAATTAATAATTTTCAGTTTATAACTGTCATCTAAAGCCGACACACAGAGTAGGCGATTCCGCGAGAATTCAGGTCATCGCCCGACGCAGATTTATATATATATATATATATATATATATATACACCTGCCACAGAGGTCGGAAACGTCATTTGATCGCAGCCAGCCCTCGTCAGCCCTCGATACCTCCTCCGCAGAGAGACGTTCTTCTCCAGATAAGGTATGTGTCCTGTCAGTTCTGACTGACAACACGAGATGGAGTACATTCGTTTCGTTAAAACACGTTCGCGCACTGTGTTTACAGTTCTTATTTAACAATATGTCCACTATTTTAAATAAATAAACACGTTAAAATGGTCGAATTAAGCAATAACTAAATCCATGTATTTATATTACTTAAATTGTGTATTATCACGGAAAAATTACTAAACTCTATTTTTTTTGTTGCGATTATATTACTTTGAATATTATTCCTGTTTTCGCTTATTTATTAATGATTGAGAATCAACTTGTTTTCATAATTATTTTTACAACGGGATGCGTGTATTTAATATTTCTTTAATACATCTTTCATTCTGTTACTGAACGCTATGCGCGATTTATAAAAACAACAACCATTCAGAGCTCGTTCTTTGCTTGCAAACAGTTAAATAAATTTTGTCAAACTCAAAACAATATTAAGCGTGATATGAAGTTGATATACATTTGTTTTCAATACAGTATGTTCCATGTAAATAATAATTCTCTACATTCTCAGAATATACCGACATATAATTAATTTCTTGCACATTGTTTACATGTCTTAAACATTTTATATTTCTACATTATTTACAACTTGAAATACTTCACAAATAAATGTTACAAGAAGTTTTCTCATGACATACAATTATTTCATATTTACACTTATTTTTTCAATACAAATTTTTACACATATTATGGAAAATAATAAGTGCTGATACAGCTGTTGGTTTCAGTATATTAGAGCAAGCATCTTTTATTTATTTTTCAGGTTCTAACTTGTTGAGCGTATCCTTCTTTATTTTTTTTAAATTCCTTTTATAATAATGTCTTCTCCATACTCTAATAAGCGTGCTAGATTTGAGGAAAGCGAGCCTTCGATGTCTGAGCTCGATGAATCATCTATTGATTCATTGATTTCATCTTCATCATCATTTGAGTCAGTGATTTTATCGTCGGCTGATGATTCATCCAACCTAGAGATCGAAGACACGCCACCTCCCTCTTTGCCTAGCCTGAAGCCCGTCGCTTTAGATTCCGCATTCCAGGGTCGACTTGTTGATTCCAGAATCGCGAATGATATTCCCCAGCCCGACCCCAACATTAATAGATTTCTCTCCAGGTGCAGGGAACCCTTTCTGGACGTAGTGGGTGGCGTTCTCCGCCCATTCAAAATTTATCTTACATTGGCCGCGGTATTTATTAAGGAGGATCCTGTGCAGGGGCCCATCAGTGAAAGCTTCCACTTCGCCTCCAAAAGTATCCCTGTTTTGTTAAGTGAGGACCTAGCAGAAATTTTCAGTTTCACATTAGTTTCTGTGCTTATGGAGCATGTAAGTGAGTTTGCTTTGCGCGGGTCTGGGTGGATGTTGAGTCATGTAAAACATCTCGACATGCATATCTCTGCATACCGACCATTCACGGTGGGGGCCGCGCATACAAAGTTGCCTGCATTTTTGTCTAACCGCAAAGCTTGTGTAAACATCGAGACTGACCGTGAGATGTGCTTTCTGTATGCCGTTATGGCAGGTGTGACGCCGGCGGCTGGGATGGTTACTCGTACTGGATCGTATCCTAATCCTCTCGAGGTTTTTGATACGACCGGTATGACGTTCCCCATGACACTGCATCAGGTTAAGATCTTTGAGAGTCTCAATAATATTTCCGTGAACATTTATTCTTGCGTGAGTGATCAGGGAACGATTATTGACGAGGATTTTAACAAACCCACTGATGCAAGTATCCAGCCGATTTGCATTACCTCTATGCGATGTGATCGCCATGTGAATATTTTGGCTATTCGTGCGTCTGGTGCTCCCGCTCATCTCCATTTCGTGACTATTAAGAATTTGTCCCGCTTGCTTTCTTCTCAACTCTCGCGTGATCAACATACAAAGTGGGTTTGCGACCGCTGTCTTCAGTATTTCCATACTGCGGACAAGTTGAACTCCCACACTGATTTCTGCAGCCAACACACGGCCGTTCGGTCAGTATTCCCGACTGAGGAGACCAAATGGCTCGAGTTCACAAATGTATCCAAGAAGGAACGTATGGGCTTTGTCGCTTATTGCGATACAGAGACCTACTTGAAACCGATGTCCACCTGTTTACCGGAGACCGATGCCTCCAGCACCACGACGGTGAACGAGCACGTGCCTTATGCATGTAGCATTTTATTAGTTTGTTCGTACGATGCTTCGCTTACCAGATATGCGCACTTTGAAGGGGAGAATTGTGTTGCCGACATGGTCTCTACCTTGATTGATATGACTAAGTGGGTGTGCGCGATTTATGCTAAGACCGTTCCCATGAAAGCCCAGACTCCTGCTGTTGCTGCGCGGTTGGCGAGTCAGACACATTGCCATATATGTAATAAGACACTAGGTGACAAGTCAGTGTTGGACCATGACCACCTGACCGGTGAGATTCGTGGCTATGCGCATTCTAAGTGTAATATTGCATTTAGACTGCAGAAGAACCAACTGGTGGCTATTTTCCACAATCTTCAGAATTATGATGCCCACTTTTTGATGAGACCATTAGTCTCACGTCATATTGCACAACCTGACGGTTCCTCCATTTTGGAGAACCCCGGGGAGGTCAGGGTTATAGGCACGTCTCTTGAAAGTTACAAGAGCATAACAAAGTACATACCGATTACCGGTAATGATGCGAGAGGAGGTACTCGAACAGTGCGTTTAAGATTCATTGACTCCCTTAACTTCCTAACTTCATCTCTGGATACTCTGGCAGGTAATCTCTCGCCTGCTCAGCTGAGCCTCACTCGTGTCCAGTTTCCAGAAGACGCACAGTTTGATCTAGCTCGTAGGAAAGGGGTGTTCCCATACGATTTCGTCACTAGTATGGCAGAACTGCAGACGACCTCACTACCCCCTAGGGAAGCATTTCATAATGCTCTTAGTGGGACTGACGTGAGTGACGGGGACTATGCTCACGCTAGATCTGCGTGGAATGTTTTCCGCTGTAAGACTTTGAACGATTACGCGTTGCAGTATTTGAAGGTGGATACGTGTTTGTTGGCTGACGTGTTCGAGAATTTCCGTTCAGTTTGTTGCCAGTCCTATGGCTTAGATCCGGCGCACTACATTACGGCCCCATCACTTGCGTGGGACGGTTTGTTGAGCAAGTCTGAGGTGTGTCTGGAATTAGTCACCGATCCAGATATCTATCTTTTCTTGGAGAATGCTGTTCGGGGTGGGATCACCAACGTTAGTCGGCGCTATGCGAAGGCTAACAATGTTTACATGAGCGATTATGACTCCAGCCTGCCATCTTCCTACATCTGTTATTTCGATGTAAATTCTCTCTATGGTCATACGATGCTTGGTAAGCTTCCGGTGGGCAACTTCCAGTGGGTGCAGGAACTCGAATATGCAAACTGGAACTTTAGCACCATGGACACCGATGGTGACTGCTCATGTTTTATAGAGGTGGATCTATCCTTTCCGCGTGAATGTCATGACCGGCTATCAGACCTGCCCTTTGCACCCGTGAATGGCGTACCGGTGAACGGCAATATGTCAAAGCTCTTATTGCCACTTGAACCACGAAAGAACTATGTTTTAAATGCAAAAACACTGCAGCACTACCTCACGTACAGGGCCGTTCTTGACAATGTTCATCGTGTTTTGCGCTTTGAACAAAAATCCTGGATGGCGTCGTACGTACGGTATAATCTGAATTGCCGTGCTCAGGCAGCGAACCTCTTTGAGAAATCCTTCTATAAATTAATGAATAATTCCGTTTTTGGCAAATCTTTGCAGTCGCCGCGTAGGGAGCGTGACATACGTGTGGTTTCGCGGTACGATACCATATATGGTGCGGCAGAGTTGATAGGTCGTCCGTCATTTAAGGCAAGGCGGATCATCGATGAGAATCTGGTCCTCATTGAGTTAGCCAAAGGTTCGGTAACCTTCAACAAACCCCTTTACACTGGTGTGGCCATCTTAGATTTATCCAAATTGCATCTCTATGATTTCCACTATAACTATATGCAGGTTAAGTTTCCCTTTCCATCTCTGCACCTGCTTTACTCAGATACCGATTCTCTTCTGTACCACATCGAGTGTCGCGATGTGTATTCTTCGATTCTCCCCGATTTGGCTTCTCGATTCGACACTTCGAATTATGCTCCAGATAATGCTCAAAGGTTTCCATCAGTCAACCACGGCATGACTGGTGTCATGAAGGATGAAGCCGCTGGACGCATCATTACTGAGTATGTTGGTCTTCGCCCCAAACTTTATGCATACAAGATGGACGATGGTGCTTTTACGCTTAAAGCCAAGGGTGTGAAGGCCAGTGTACTCAGCTCGCTACTTTTTGAGCAATATCTGGATTGCTTGCAAACAAATTCACGGGTTTGGGGGACTCAATATAATTTTCGTTCACGAAATCACATTGTTTGTACTGAACGCGTGACTAAGGTGGCGTTGTCATCAGGTGACGACAAGCGGAGCATTTCCGATGATGGAATTAGCACGCTTCCATGGGGACATTACAGTCTAGATCCCTGAACCTGAGTTCCCCACATAATAAGAGATTCTAACTTTTTTTTTATTTTATAATTTTCCAGTTTATTTTTTTTTTGTACTATCCTCATACCTTGGTACGCTCAATAAGCATTGCTGCTCCGAGTCGAGTTGTAGGAAAACAACAGCACTCCAAACTCCTCCTCCGCTCGGAGTGGTCAACTGGGTAGATGGCAACCAACTTCGATTCATTGCCTCCCCCTTCAGCCATAAAACATTAAGAATGTTGGACAGAACTCATGCACTACTGTACTGCGCATGTGGAGATAAAACCATCGGTATGTTTAACATGTAGAGATTGCACTCATCTTATTTACACGGTTCAGATAGTGAATCTGATAGTTTTCTTTAAATGCTAGTCTGTTTAATAATTTAAAGTAAATTTGAGTCTATCCTGATTTTAAATGCTAATGTGGTTAAACTTTGTTGCATGTCATCTTTCCGTCAAGACCAGGTCAACTATAGTCTTCATTCTGTCTCTGACAATTCCATAATGAACATGGCTGCTTTTGAGGAAATGCGCGATTGCATTGAATATGCGCTTCATGCTTGCATCGGCATGAATATAGATGCGATAGTACACCATCTAGAGGTCTCCGCGATCAATTTGTTCGCTGCATTTCCAGAGGAATACGAGTTTCTAACATACCTTTACAACGGTATTATAGCATGCTTTGAAGCTGTAATGGAGGCTCAAGAGCAAGTGGAGCCAGATGATGGAGTGGACAGCGGCTTGGGAGAGAGTGACGGTGAAGCATAATGCTTGCGCCCTTGTTAAACATGGAAAATAGGCCTCTCGGGGAAACTCGCCATGTATAAAAAAAAGGAGTTAACGCATCTAATGCTGTACCTCCTGAGACATAGTCTCTAAGGTGATGTGGAAAGCAGCATACCACTATAAATTCAAACACAAGTTTTTATTTATTTATTTTTTTTTTCAGCTTACACTCCAGAGAATCTTCCGCCACGTCGAGATGAAGAGAATGAGACTACACATCATAGTTATAAATTCACTATCACTAAATAATAATAATGAGCTTACACTATTATTAAATGCATTACAGGAAAGCTAACACTAAAGTATGCCTATAAGAAAAAATTTCTTATGCCTGCTTCTGATGCATATAAAGGAACACATATCATGATCATTCAATATGGTGCACTCTGTGCATGTAAGGGAACAATCTTTTCGGTGCACTCTGTGCATGTATTGGAATTAGTCCTTGGGTGTATCATGTGCTTCCAAGATGGTGGGGCTGTTGAATCCAAGATGGCGGAGAATTGTTTAAAGGTTGTAATATTTTTTAAATTTAAATATCGCGCCCTCTGGTAGCAACACTTGTTACTAAATATATCGATTAGCATTCGACCTATCGAATGGTGCTGCGCCCTGGCAGCTGAAATATGAAATAAAAGTAAATATATCGATTAGCATTCGACCTATCGAATGGTGCTGCGCCCTGGCAGCTGAAATATGAAATAAAAGTAAATATATCGATTAGCATTCGATCTATCGAATGGTGCTGTGCCCTGGCAGCTGAAATATGAAATAAAGATGGCGATGGTGGCACACTCTGGTAGCCAACTTGAGAATCAAGATGGCGGCGCCTCTGGCAACTAATTTTTGAATTTGCCGCGCGATACTAGCGACATCTACCAGCCAACTTGAGAACAAGATGGCGGCGCCTCTGACAACTAATTTTTGAATTTGGCGCGCGATACTAGCGACATCTACCAGCCAACTTGAGAACCAAGATGGCGGCGCCTCTGGCAACTAATTTTTGAATTTGGCACCATCTGGTAGTCTGTGCTGGAATTAAAGATGGCGGCTGTATAATGATTTTTAATTTCAAATGTGGCGCCTTAGGTATGCATTAAGGAAGGCAAAAATACCCTCCCCCTTTTATCATAAACTTGACATCAGTACATAGCATATATAGATTATTTATTCCACCATATTCCAATTGGTCTCGTGGTCTAGTGGTCAAGGCGTCCGCCTCGTAACCACGACATCCTGGACGTTTTCACGTCCCATGGATCGAATCCCAGCCTCGGCACTGAAAATATTTTAGTTAAAATAAAATAATACCTGCTGCTACCTGGTGGCGACCAACAGAACTATATGACATCACACAAGATGGTGGCCTCCAGCAGCCGAAACAAGATGGCGACCAGGAAAAATCAAGATGGGGGCCTCCAGCAGACGAAACAAGATGGCGACCAGGAAAAATCAAGATGGCAGCCTCCAGCAGACGAAACAAGATGGCGACCAGGAAAAATCAAGATGGCGGCCTCCAGCAGACGACACAGAATAATGACGTCACGATTCGAAGTTGGTGGAAATTTCTAGAAATACAAAATGGCGGATTTGCGGATTTGCGATTTGCGGATTTGCGGATTTGCGGATTTGCGGATTTGCGGATTCGCGGATTTGCGGATTTTCGAATTTGCGGATTTGCGGATTAGCCACTGGATTAGCGGATTAGCCACTGGATTAGCGCATAAAAACTGGATTTGCACATAAAAAACCATAAAAAATGGGATAATCCCCGGATTACCCCGCTCCCCCCTCGCCTATGTTCCAGAGTCGGCACGCTCTCCCTACTGTTCTCATCTTGCTTTTCTTTCTTCTATTGGAGGTCGCCATCTTGGATTATGTAATGTCTACCATTTTTGTTACTGCTATTTTTTCCTAGTGTTTGTCAGCTACTCTCTGTCTCATGCACATAAGTTCGATGTTCCATTACCTACTAATGAGGTTATGACCCTTATCGACATATTAAATTTAATTTTTTATACTGTATACATTGGCAGTTAGGTTATTCGAACCATGGCAGTTCGGATTTCTGGATTAGAAACATACGCCTTTTACCACATGACCATCGAGACATTTAACAGACTGAGATTATATAAGGTATATATAAAAAATGTCGCAAATTCAGACTTGTAATTTTTTTCAATATGATGAAATAAAAATATCAGAATTTGTTAGAGGGAACTGCCGCCATACTTGTTTTCAATTCACAATAATATGAGCGTGAGTGTCACGTAGTACACCAACCATATGCTAGAGGGCGCTGCCAACATCTTTGTTTTCAATTCTAGCTACCAGGCACGTAAGTATCCAGCCGTATGCTATAGAGCGCTACCGCTATGTTGGCAAGAGTGCAGGAGTATTTATTGCAAGAATGTTGTCACTTCCGCCATATTTTCGGACATCATAGCCGTCATATTGTAATTCTGTAATTATTAACCTATATATCCGGAAATGATTCCAAAAATTATAAAAGAAAATCTTTCATAATGTAATGATTGACCCGATTGATTTAAGTCTTTGGTTCAATCCTTGAGCAATACAAATAAAGTTTTATGTTTAAAATTTAATTAAATTCATTTAAAAATACAAAAATATATGTATTTACTTTCCTAATCTATCGGCTCCTAGTGAGCCGCAGATGTAGGTTTGATCGCCATATTGAAATTCTGTACTTATTAAATTAATAATCGAGAAAAAATCAAAAAAATATTAGGAAACTAGCCAAATAATATAGCGATTGAATCAATTGATTTCAGTCCTCGGTTCAATCCTTGGTCGATGCAAAAAAGGGGATTTTAGACTAAAAATATATATTTTTTATTTCTCTCTTTACCTTCTGACAATTGGATAGTTGGCCTTACAACGAAAAGTCTCTCTAGACAGGCCGTATGACAAGCGTCTCCACACCAAAAGGTTTGGAAACCCCTTCAGCTTACTCATGTACCATTTCGGGTATAGACAAAGTATCCCGAACCAAAAGATCTAATTCATCGGTTCTCAGCATACTGTTCGAACAGATCATTTACAATGTCAGCCTTGTAGGCCAAGCATATCCGAACCACGATGTATTCGTTTTCGATACTTATGTTTTTACTGCTGATAAAGACACTGCACCCGTTAAAGTCTCCTCTAGTATGTAAACGACGATGGTAGACCTTCCACAATGATCTCTACTGACGATAGTCAGCATTACTGTTGTTATAGGTGATAGGTCAGACTGAACTGAAGAACCTTCAATTGCTGATGGTACATATGTCATCAAGGTCTTCGTCATTGTTGCGACTGCTACTGTCCAGTCCGAGTAAAGATTAAAATCAACAACTCAAAATTACTCTGGCTTCCACAGCTCCAACTGGCTACGACGGCTACAATCGCTACATCAGCTCCAACTGGCTACAACGGCTACAATTCCTCCAACTCTCTACAACAGCTACAACTGAATTTAGCTCTTATTGGTTTCAGTCATATTTATCCCGAAATCGTCTCGATTGCTGAGAAGGCTTTTTTGTTACTTATTATTTTGTTTGGTGACGATTTTTGCATATTTTAGTTAGAAATTGTAGTGTGAGAAAACAATCCAATCTTAGGCGATAAATTAAAATACAAGAAATAAAACATTTTTTCCAAAATACAAAATATAATTTATTTTTCAATAAAATACAGTTGCAGGTAAAACAAGGCATTATTGTACTATCCCGTACATCTTAGTGCATGAAGTATAGTACCTTTTTCTTTAGTAATGGATATATTTTTAACATTTTGGGAAGCAAGTAGAAGTCTAAACCTATCGACCAATATTTTAGGATCTTCTCATGTTGTGTAATCAATCTCTTCTGCTGCTGCCTCCATCTTCTTTACGCTTTTACTGCCAATTTTCTGAGAAACTCGATAGTCTTCTGTTTTAAAACCAGCCTCATAGTTATTATAATCATAATCGTCCCATTGATCATCACGGAAATGATCAGAATTGATAATTTGAACATGTCGCTTCCATCGTTTAGATCTCAGTGCTTCATTACAATTGTCGATCTTGTAAGATTCAGGTGCTACAGCTTGGTCTTCGATCTTGAAAGGTTCAAGTGCGTCATCACGTTATTCGAACTTGTCAACTTCAGATGCTTTTATATTGTTTTCAGTTATGCAAAGATGACTTCAATTTGCTATTGATAATTCTTTTTTTTTTTTTTCATTTCCATTAAAGATGCTACTTTCTTCGTTAGCATTTAATTTCAAATCATTAACGAAATCTGGGATAGTGTTGTCTTTATTTCACTTTCTGGATGTTGAAGCACCGTTCTTTTTATCATCAGTTAGCTTGGTTGTACAGATATTGTGATGTTTATTCAAGATATTTCGTCAACTAAATGATGATGAGTGCAACTAAATAATTTTTGGTAATGACCCAAAATACATTTGCTTCTCTCATGACGTTTAACAATTATTGCAAGGTAAATTTCTTGCTGCAATAACTACACTTGTGTCCGTTCGATAACGGCTACAGACATCGCTACGGAATCCATACTAACTTCTGTGAATGTGGTCAGAAGCATACTGAGTGTTCCAAACTAAAACAGACATTCAAGTAGGAATTTCAGTAAACCATCAGCTAGAGTTAATTTTACATTTGTTGAAAAATTCATCTACAAGTAGATCTGCTTTTCACCTACAGATGTCTCCTCATGTAATTGCTCACAGTGTTCTTGCTTTAAACAATATATCTGAATCCATCTAGTACAATTTACCTTGTATAATAATGCAAGTATAAAACATTCGTTATTTGTTATGTTGTAAAAGCGGCCACTGTTTTAGGCGAGATGCAGGATGCTCACTCACGATCGGAATAGAAGGAGAGCTTTGCTAGACCTCAAGCAGAAGGAGAATAGTCTTGCATGCTGTGGTTCTCAGCTGTTTTAATACATAGAAATCGACTCAGTGATAAATCTAATTTATGTGTGAGTTTCACCTGATTTAATTTGTAGTTGTAATTTGGTAACAGGAATTCACTAACTAAACGTAAAACTGAATACAATTGCATTTCTCATATCGAAAGTAATTTGGTAACAGGAATTCACTAAATAAACGCAAAACTGAATACAATTGCATGTCTCATATCGAAAAAATGCTTGAAATGATTACCTACTTTCTAAAGATTAACCAGAAGCACACTAAGAAATTCAACAAAAGTTTTGACAGGAATAACCAGGAGCACAGGGAGAACACCAACAAAATGTTGTCAGGAATATCAAGCGGCCGAGGTCAAAGTCAAGGTCATGCAAAATGGCCGCCGTGAATTCACAATCCAAGATGATGGACCTCAACCACACACGATGGACCTCAACCACACACAATGTACTGGCACCAGATGCCGGACATACATTTATATATTACTCGTATGCCACATCGGAATGTTTTAGGGGAAAATTACAGAGTAGCGGCTCCTGGAAAACAAGTTGAATAGTAACTACAGTTAAAGGTTAGTTAGGTTGCCTTTATTAATTGCGTATAAAGTTTTACTTACGTACCAAATGAATATTACTACTTCTGAATTTACGCAACGAATCTTCCACTTCACGGTTTTGTATTAGCCTTATTTACAAGAAGCTGCTATTGTATAAAATTACCATATTACGAACCTATCCTAATTTTTTGTGTTACAATATAGATTTTATACTCCTTATATACGAATTCTAACCAAATGAATAGTGCCCTCAGCGTCATCTAAGAATAATTAGTTCTTGAGTTTGGCTAGGTTAATTTTAGTTCTCAGTATATGTTCTTTAGTACTAAGTGGGTTGAGTGTTGGAAAAACAAGTATGTTTTAACTGTGCGTAGCCTTGCATTTGTGAATAACAGATTGTTTTGCAAACAGCCTTTCCATTTTATTTATACAATACATTTATTTTAAGATATTTTCTAATGTAAGCTTTCACTTGATTCGTTGTGAGGATGATTTTGACTTTACACGAAAATCTATAGAATTGGTTGTAGGGAAAGTGGAAAATATGTACATTTCATCGTAAACAATTTTAGTAATTTGGTTGCTCTTGTATTATGTACTAACTTGGCCCCGATTTCAGGAGCCAGCGCTCTGGGAAGATAATTTTTAGCTGCCCCCTTTCTTTCCAGTTCCCAGCAAAAATAATAAAACTTTTCAATGGCAAGCTTATTTAAATAAGTTTTAAAACAGCATATTATGCAACTAAATACAAAGGTTTTTCAAAGACAAAGGCTGTGTGTATTTTTTTAAATTTAATAAATGCTTGTAGCATTTTTATACGGTTGTTATACGTACCGTAATAAAATATGAGTTACAGTATACTATTAAACAAATTTTAAATCTTTTTCTAAATTATTTTATTTAGTAATTTATATTTTTAGGCATTATTTCTCGTCACTCAAACCTTTTGGTCCAATTTTTTTCGTACCACGAATTCTTTCGCCGCTCAAAAACTGGAAATCTGGGCGAATGCCCGGTTGACCCATATGTAAATTGGGGTCTAGTACAAGTACCTACATTTTGTGGATCTACAATGACGAAATTACTAGGATATGAAGCGTAATACGAAGTTAGGTCATGAGATGTAAACATATCAATGCCTAATTATTAACTATTAATGTATACTTGGTTTATAAACACTTATCATTTTTTCCGATTATCATCGAGTTCTAAGGTAAAGCTGCCATGAAGTGAACGATTTTGATAAGAAATTGGAATTTCTTTTTTTTATTTTCAGTATCACTGATGGAATAATATCTTTGAAAATATGATTTTTTTTACATCCGGTCATTCATATATGCTAATCCGGTATGTTGTTGTTTTTACACTGATTTTTTTGTAAGTTCTCGTAAAGCAAATGCAGTTATGAATCATGGTAGTTGAAAGTGTAGACGTCCAATTGCGCTGGATTTCAGTAATTAATAAACAGAGTATGCTGTTGTTTTCATTTTATTTGAGAACTTTTAATATGTAGTTCGCTATTATAAGACATTATTTTCAATTTGCCTCCAGAATCATTACTTTGTTTTTAATTATATTTAATTATATAATTATGTTTATATACATGTGTGTGTGCGTGTAGGCGTGTGTGTGTAAATCATGACCGTGGTTATTTTATCGTAATTAATTTATTTTTTTCGTAACCGTGAAATTCAATCACTTCATTACCATTTGTTAAGTTTTCACACACTGTGGAAGCAGCGAACGCATATTGAAACCTAAATGTCTTGAAGTTCCATTACACATTGTGGAGCGGGCTTGAGCGGCAGATATGTGGCACTTTTCACGTGGTGTAAATTATGTTTAAGAATTGACCACGGGTGTCTGAAATTAAATAAAATCAACAAGTACAATTTGGCTACACCTTAAGGTGTTCACTAGTTGACTACAAGGCTAATGTTATAAACTTCGCAAGAAAAGCAAACGCACAGGACGCTACATGCAACAAGTGCAATAAAACTGCGGCAATTTATATGTAAAATACGCCTGATGCTAACATCGCCGACCCTGCAACTTGAAACAATACAAATGTCGAAACAATTTACAGTTGGCTTATTTCTATAAGCAATGTTAAATTTTATGTCAAAGTAAGCAATTCTTTATAATTTCATTAAAAAATTTCATGTGCTTTCACTGTTTGGTAGTTTCATAAGTGAAAATGTGAAACGTGTAATAAAAATAAAGTCGTTGGCTTCCATACAAATAACTTCAGTGTTCTCGGAATACGTTACATTAAATATGGAGGACAGAATTACAAGATGTCTTGTGTGATTTTTAAAGGTTATTTGAAAACATTGTTATTTACCTTTTCTTGAGTTTCTTGTCTGAAACTGATAAGACTCGGTCTCATTGGGGGCCATCCCTAAATATCGCCACGCGTCAAGGGGAGGGGAGGTGGTCGACGAAGTGTGACATTGTGTGACAAGGGGTAGGAGGCGTCATAAGCTTCGTGATGTCACATGTCCAAATATAAAATATTGAAATGCGAAACTTTAAATGTAAGCGAAAAATGTTTGATTTAATGTTATTTTGTTTAAAACATATTTTTAATGAGAGTAAAAATAATTTTAAAACTGCTGTTTTAATTAAATTAGTTCAATATATAAAATTGGAAAATTTGTGACGTCACACCATCTGTGACAAGTCCCGGGTGGGGGTGGGGGGCAAAAAAATCATGATTCGAGTGACAATTTATGGATGGCCCCTTGTAAGTGTACATGTGCGTCTCTCAAAGCTCGTTTTACCATCTGAACGGGTGAAAAATTTTTATGTGTTAGAATACGATTGTAAAAAGTGAAAAACTGTAGATTTTTATAACATTATTTAATGTGAAGGTTTAATTTTGGAAGTAACTTGGAACACTTTAACTAAACAAAAATTTATTTCCCCATAGAACTCAAGGAGACTGTATTGCGTTTTTATAATATTTTGTGTTTGTGAATACTCGAATTATATTTCATACAAACCAGCACGAATATCTGCGTAAGTTTCATTCTGTCCTTTGTCTTGAGAATCCGTTTGCCCGTAAATTGTTCCCCCACCACTTGGCAACTTATCTCCCCTTCCCCAGTGACGCACGGGTTTCCTGCCACACCCCACCCCAGCACATTTCAGGTATTCTTCTCCAAAGACCCTACGACCTTGAGTCCTGGATCTCAGGCGCCCCACTGAGGCATCACAATGACTAGCCATACAGTAAAACCTGCAAACATTTCCGTCGACAACAAGCAGTCGCTGTTCTCGTATACACAAGCATAAATATTCGTTCAACCTATTCATAAACAAAACTAAATTAACTTTTTTTATTTTAGTATCTGATTTCGGGAGGCACATATCTAATTTCATTGAAAGAAATGTCAATGACTTAAACAAATATAGGTAAACGACTATGAAAAATAAACACAGGCCTGTTCCGTTCAATTAGCACTTTTATTCATTCATCCTACTAATATTATAAATGCAAATTTGATTTTGATTGTTTGTTTGTTACGCTTTCACGCCTTAACTACTAAACCGATCATGATTAAATTTTGCATACACATTGTCAGGGGTACAGAAAAGGATATAGGATATATTTCATCAAAAAATAAATTATAGTTTAATAAACTAAAAGAAAATTTTTACAGCAAATCTAACTAATATATCGCTGGGTGTAGTTATTTTTCGTTGCTATGAGCAATCCGTTAGCACGGAGAAACGTTTCCATAACATAAATTGTATGTATATATTTTTACTGGTGAAAAATCTTATCAAATTTAAAAATCTAAACAAAAATTGGTGAAAGGGTCTACGGAATTAAAAAAATTAATAATAACCTAGAACCACCTACATGCGATCCCGCTTCGAATGGTGATGGTCCCATACCGGTACTTTTAGTCGTGTTTACGCGATTGCACCTCAAAGCAGAAGAAATTTCATCATTTATATATTATACTAGCTGCGCGACCCGACTTCGCACGGCTATACTACAGGGAAAAGAAGACCAAATCTCCCATTTACAGTAATAATTAATGAAATACCATGGAAATTAATTTATTACAATGTTTTTTAATGTATCGGAGAGAAAACGAATAGCACCGATGGTTTCCCGACTCTCGAGCACGCAACGTCAACTGGTGTACCCGTACTTCGCTTCGGCAGTCTGCAGGCAGTACACTTTTACGCCGCTCATTTTACATGCCCCTCCTTGTGGGTACGCCACTGCAGCGCCTCGAATGGAAAAAGAAATCAAAGCGATGCCCGTTGCCATGGAGACGAAGTAACCACTGTTGCACGGACTTAACCACCCTTGAGAGCTGATTTTCGGAAAACGTCATCCTGCGTAACATAAGGAACATTACTGTCAAGTTTCAAGTCGGTAGGATATATATTTGGAAGAAAAAAAAGAGCAATTTTTATATATTTAAATTCCCCGCAAAATTTCAACGGTGATGGGGACTGCACTAACAATGAAATAGTCGTTGCCATAGATACGAATGAAGCATCAACAATGTTACAGCCGTTGCCATGGTGATTTTCTACCAATTCATCACAACATCACTAAACCTCTAAAATTATCAGTGTTTCTCTACTATATTATGCATGTTTTATAGATATAAACCTTCCTCTTGAATCAATCTATCTTAAAAAAAAAAACGCATCAAAATCCGTTGCGTAGTTTTAAAGATCTAAGCATACATAATGACAGTTTGACAGCGGGAAGCGACTTTGTTTAATACTATGTAAGATATAGATTGCAAGCGGAGTTAATAAGGGATGTTAATTAACTGTAGGTAAAATTTAATATGGAGTGGGATCTTAAATTCGCGACAAGGCAGAACCCATGACTCTACTAACACAAACTCCGCTATTTCTTTTCTTCTCCAACACTTAACCCTGATTTATATTGTGTAGTTTTTTTTCTTTTGTAAATATTTAACTTCTACCCGTATTGAACAACATGAATGAAATGAGTTAACTATATTATTAATTAATTTAATTTAATAGTTTTTCTTCCTGTGTCGACCGACAACCTGAATTGAATGACAAAATCTGCTTAAACGAGAGCGAAGCCGTGTGGGATAAAGCTAGGAAGTAATAAATGTGATGGATATTATTTTTATTATATTTTAAGAAATGAATGTATTATGTATCATTTATTCATTTCTTGTTCTAGAAATTGCTGAAAATGTTTTATATATACACACATGTACATACAAGCACACACACATATTAGGTGTGTGTATATGTTTGTATATATATATATATATATATATTCTTTCCTTGTGCGCTTGAAGTTGTTAGGCTGATATTACACTATGCTTTTCTGACGCTGCGGCTAAAACTTACACTGAATATATATTACTTTTGACACGAGCAACTAATAAATTTACTTTATCTTAAGTGAACTATAAACATACTGACTACTTGTAAAACATTTATTTTATAAAATTAGTTGTATAATTCTTTATTTTTTAATTTTTAGACCAGATTTTTTTAATGAAAAAGGTGTGGGACTAAGTAAGTTTATGGATGGTTCAGATTTAGCATGTTTTCTTAAAAGAAGCAGTACAAATAACTAGAGACCGGAAAAATTCACCGATTGTTTCAGCGATAGGCTAAAATAAAAATAAATATACCTTTGAGATGATTTCGCTATTGGCTTATTGTTCATCTGGACAAATCTCAACCAATTATAAACCCTCAACCAAAGAAGGATCGAATCACAGACAAACCAGCTGAGACGACTTACAAGTCAGCAGCCAATGAACTTGCGTTATTTGCCCGAGCGTACAGGGGAATGTGCAGTCTATCCTAAAGGCAATTGAAACCGCGAATTTTTCCGGTCCCTACAAATAACTGATATCAAACTGAATGTAAAATTCGAACAATTTCTTATATTTAGTTTTTAAATTCAAATTTATTTAATTTTAGCTGTAGAAATGTGGTAATAGTCAGAATTGATAAAACATGCATAGCAAAACATGGTTTAAAATATATGCATTGCTCTTAAAAGTAGAGAAACTTAAAAATATATTTATTGTTAAGATAGATGGTTTGATTAGTTAGCAAAACGTATTTAGGTACACACTGATGGCTAGCGTCTCCCTTCTGAGCTCCGTTTGCGTGGCTGATAGCAAATAAAGACGAGACTACAATCGCATTACTTAATAAGGTACATGTAAATGAAAGACTGTAACGCTATAGGCGTATAAGCTTGACAGGAGCAAGGCACTGAGACTAGGGATTGCAATACAGCTAAGAGTAATCCCGCAATCCCGCGGGATCCAGCATCATCTGAAGGCCTGGGGGATCCCTCACTGGCTTGTGAATCCATATCGTGAATTTATTGACAAATCGCGCAAAATTCAGTCAAATTTGCCGCTCTTTGAATCGCCTAGCGCGACGTTGCCGCTCCGTCGCTCTGCATCTCGCATGCACTCGGACATAGCCGCGCCGCCGCGCCGCCGTCTCACTCGCCAGTTGGCATTTGATTCGCGCAAAAAACATGGGTGGTTTCACGAACAATCCGTCGTCGTGTTAGTAAAGTATATTTTTGTTTTCGCTCATTTAAATAATTTCTGCTTTTACCTTGATTCAAGATAATCCCATTGAATTGTGGTTACTTTTTAGAACTATTTTATTATCTATTCACGTAAGGTGTATTACATTAATTCATGTACAAAACCTAATCTATTATTTTTAATTGCGGGTACTAGTAAAGTATGGCTCTTTCAAAACCAAATCAGAAGAATTTTGGTGACAGTAATGTTAAAGGTTAATGGCATTAATTAAATACATCTGAAGGCCTAATGTGTTCTCAATTTTTGAAAATCAGTCAGCGTTATATCACTGGCTTAAGAACCCACTTAAAAACAAAGCGATGCTTAGAAATAGGTCAGTTACGTCCATTTATAAATACAGATATCAAAGCATCCTCGTTAAAAAATGAAGATATTGAAGAAGAAATACCCAAAAAGAAAAGTAAAACTATCAGACGGATATTTGATAAAAGAATATTCGATGTGGCTTCTTACTACAATATTAAAACATAAACACAATTTTTCATACAAATGTTTTCTGAACAAAACATTACCGCAAATGTTATTTTCAAAGCCTTGTTTTCGCTAAACGAAAACTAAGCACAGTGTGTCTCACAACATTTAAAGTAATTTGCCCGCGAAGTAAATCAAATCGGAGGCTTCCAACGATAAAGTTAAAATCACGTCTAGCGAAAGAGGAATTAATTTATTAAATATGTAAGGTTTAATTCAATACAATAAAAGAATAACTAAGCCTATTTGTATTTGTATTTGTCACCCGTCATGACGAATAAAACAAGTGTGAAATGGACGGCGTATGCATTTTACGCCTTAAATCTAATAAAATGCACGCACTTTTGTATGTTGTAAGTGAAGTCAATTATATGTACAAATATGGCGTTTATAAATTATTGATTTGTATAAACAGAAAATTGTGTCTTCTTGGTTAGAACTTTTGCAATTTTTTTTTAATGATGTTACATCACATAATACTTGTGTTGCCTTCTTTAAGCAACAACTAAATCTGATTTTTTTTTGTTAAATGTATATTTCTGTATTCACTTAAATATAGGACAAGAAAACAATGACGTTAAAATTTTTTTGCTACCTTAAAATATTTAAAATTACTCTTTATGTATATACCATAAGTTGGCAAACATTTATAAAAAATTTTTATTTGCATTAAATGTTATGAAATAATTTCATCATATGAGAATAATTGTCATTAATTGTTTTTAATTGTATGAAGATTTACATACCAGCATTCTGTATATTTTTATGACATGTGCAGTGAGATTGAAAAGTTAAATAATAGAAATAGTATTTGAACATAAAGACATTCTGCTTGTTGCGGAGGAGATCAGTCACCTAATAGGCTTGAAAGTGTAAAGACAGCTGTGGATATTTTGTTGTCTTCCCGAAGTTCAAATACCGTAATTAAATTAATTGACACTAATAATTTTTTTTTTCATGTGACTGGTTTCAAATACGTCTTAATATAGGTTATACTTATAAATAGTTGTCTGAAGAAAAGAGAATGAAAAAAGAATTCATAATTTTTGTAATTTATTTTAATTTTTTTTATTTGAATCTTTTAGTTTCTAGGTAAAATTGGAATCTAGTATTCAAATTTCACTCTAAGCATCAAATTCTACCTGAGTTATGAAACAATATTATATCTTTTATTTTTCTGTAAAAGTAATACGTCAAAGTCGGGTAGAACCCAACTTTAACAACAATAACAACTCTAAATTATGTTTTCGACTCGCCAGACCTTACTAGTTGTAAGAATTCAGAAATTTGTTAGTCCATGAAATTTTTATGTAATTTTGTTCTCTTTTAATGTTAAAATATTCAAGTTAACCAACATTAAAATATTTGTTAAAATGCTACTTTCCTTATTCATTTAATTTAATGGAATTTAGTAACTGGTAAAAATAACGACACAATGTTTGCGACTGCAGAAGTTACACTAATTATTTTGGTAACCAAAGCCAAGTACACTTAAAAAATACAGCAGTATGAATCAGTCCACCAAGAAATATATTCAGGCAATAGTTTGTGGGGTTACGAAAAAAAAAATACTTAAATTTGTTTTTAGCCTATTTTTTTCATATAAAATTTAAAACAAAGTTTTTAATTTTTGATGAGTCTAGAGAAATCGTTTTAAAATAGAATTCTGAAGAAGGGGCCTATTAAGCGTTAACACAAATAAATTATGGATACTAAAATTAAGCTCAGGAACTGTATAATTAATGTACGGTTATAAAATTAGTTCTTAAAATAAAGACTCTCTTAAACAATGAACGTTATTGAGTTAAAATAAGATAGGATGGCTGGTCGCTACAGCAGTATCGAATATAATTTCGAAACACAACTCAAACTTTGTACGTGTTTTTGGCATTGTTTTCTTGATAATCCAATACACGATCAAACTCTATCCGACAATCCGTTTGAAGGGTACAAAACTATGTCGCTAAGATTTTTCTTTCTCATTTCCATTGGCCTACAACACAAACTCTAGATGATTTACTTACAAATAACAAATGGTTGAAGTAATATCTTGTAACGTGTAATGAAACCATTAAACTATCAAGTATATATTATAAATTTGCATGATTATAAAGCTCTGCAGTAAATAGTAAATTTACATATACAAAAAAAAACATATGAAATATTTTGATTTCAAACTTTTGTCAAAAGATAGACCCGTAAGTCTGCTAAGTATGTATTTATTAGACCAATTTTTATACTAAAATAATACTACTTAACTGTGAATCGCACATAACGAAAACTTAAAAAAATGTTTCATTGTGAATTTATTGGCTAACTTTCTGTGTTGTATGGGATGATTATACATTTTCTATAAGACGTCGACTAGCCGTAGTCATTAATGCATTTTATTACACGTAATACTTCAGCGAACATACATTATTATTGAACATTGGACTGTGAATGAATTTTTCCGTTTCACAAATGACCAACAAAGCGGGGTTTTAACAATTAAAGGAAATAACATATAAATTCAAAATACTTGTTTTAATTACGCAGTTTCAAAACACGAAGAGTTATTTGGTGTTCACTATTACAAAGAATAAACCAATCGTATTGTTCCCAATTTAAAACCATGCAATTAAAACTACCCATCAAGTTTTAGGCATTTTTAGCTCATTTAAATGGCCGTTATTTCTATCATATTGGTAATTGGATGTTAAATTTATTTTTTAATTCAGTTGAAGTAATTTTTTGTTAGATTGCTCTTCAAATAATTTAGGATATTTTTTTATGTCATAGTTCAACTTTGTGTTTCAATCGGAGAAAAGCTCATTTTTTGACTATTCTACAATTAATAATATATAATATTTATTTCTCACAAATGTTCTTTGTTTAATGTACGTACTGTGTGGAAATGCCATAGTTAATAAAAAAAGTTTATAAAAATGTAGTATTTAAAGTAACCAATAGAAAGCACTCGTGGTAAAGATGGTTAGATATTCATCTCCATCTAGCGGACAGAGTGAGAACTATGTAGGGACTGCATGAAAGACCGTATGAAAACCTTCGCCACAAACACACAACCGAATGTTAACAATTCAAGATCCACACAACTTAGAAACGTCATAACGTAGAAAGTCACAACTTAGAACTATCACAAGTTAGAAACACACAACTTAGAACTGTCATAACTTTAAACACGTAACTTAGAAACACGCAACGCAGAACCACACAACTTAGAAACGTCGTAACGTAGAAAGTCACAACTTAGAACTATCACAAGTTAGAAACACACAACTTAGAACTGTCATAACTTAGAAACACGTAACTTAGAAACACGCAACGCAGAACCACAAAACTTAGAAACTTCATAACGTAGAAAGTCACAACTTAGAACTATCACAAGTTAGAAACACACAACTTAGAACTGTCATAACTTAGAAACACGTAACGTAGAAACACGCAACGCAGAACCACACAACTTAGAAACTTCATAACGTAGAAAGTCACAACTTAGAACTATCACAAGTTAGAACCACACAACTTAGAACTGTCATAACTTAGAAACACGTAACGTAGAAACACGCAACGCAGAACCACACAACTTAGAAACGTCGTAACGTAGAAAGTCACAACTTAGAACTATCACAAGTTAGAAACACACAACTTAGAACTGTCATAACTTAGAAACACGTAACTTAGAATCACGCAACGCAGAACCACACAACTTAGAAACGTCGTAACGTAGAAAGTCACAACTTATAACTATCACAAGTTAGAAACACACAACTTAGAACGATCATAACTTAGAAACACGTAACGTAGAAACACGCAACGCAGTACCACACAACTTAGAAACTTCATAACGTAGAAAGTCATAACTTAGAACTGTCATAACTTAGAAAATTCTAAGTTATGTGTTTCTAAGTTGCGTGTTTCAAAGTTGTGTGTTTCTAAGTTATGACAGCACCCCGTTTTCGCCGATGGTCCCGCCAGGATATAAACTGGTCGAAGAACCGCAAAGTATCATTTACGTTCCAGTCGTCGTATAGTGCGCACACGAAGTCGTCGTCAGAATTGTTGACCAGCGAGGACGATTAGTGAATTTACAAGACGAAGAAATTACATTACGTCCGCACTTGAAGCGATAGGCATAAAGTTCGTAACGCCGAACAGTTATAAAATAAATCGCATTGACGTAAATAAAATCAGTTCTCTACCAGACATCGGTGCATTAACACCTGACAGCATAAAGTATATTTTTAGTATTGGACAAGTGCCGAATAAATATGGAAGACGAAATCCTCAATGTGGAAGTTCATGTCATTTTTGATGACAGCATTACGAAAATGGAATTGCACGTACCAGCCTTTCCTACTCGGACCGTACGCACTACCATAGGAAGTACGCATTGCTGTACAGCACCAAGATATTTGTACTTTACCTTCACAGTCATTTCTGCGTATAAGAGGCACGCTGACAAAAGCGGCTAGTACGCATCCGACAACGACGTCAATATCCTGCAATGGTATTCTTCAACTAATCGAGTGCATTAAATGTATACTCAATGGCGTAAAGATAGACCAGACGAGAGATGTAGGCATAACATATGCAATGAAAAATTACCTTTCGCTCACGCCAAATGAACTGTCTGCTGCAAAAATGGCCGGTTGGGCTATCGAGGATAAATATAGTCTTCCGGTTTATGCCGACGGGAAGTTCGAAGTTTGTGTTCCTCTGTCCATGCTTCTTGGATTCGCTGAGGACTACAAGCATAAAATCATTAATTCGAAACAAGAGCTCGTACTGCTTCTAGCCAACACGCACATTAATGCAATTGTCGCCGCTGCAGAAAACCCTCAAGATGTCTCGCTAACACTACAGTCTATCGAGTGGATGCTGCCCCACATCCAAGTGAGCACCATTGAACGAGTTAAGATGTTGAAGATCATAGAAAATGGCAAGAACTTCAATGTGCCCTTCCGATCCTGGAGCCTGGAAACTTATCCTGGCTTGCCTCATAGTCAGCGTATCAATTGGATAGTAAAGACCAGCTTCGCTACGGAAAAACCAAGATACATTATCGTCGGGCTTCAGACCGGAAGACAGCTTAATGCAGGAGTTAGTCGCTCCTTATTCGATAACTGTCAAATACTTAATGTAAAAATATTGTTAAACAGCGAAAGCTATCCATACGTTGACATGAACATGGACTTTGAAAGAGGAAGATTTCTTCTCGCATATCAAATGTACGTCAAGTTTCAGAAAGCTTACTATGGGCGGAGACAGTCGCCGATACTGAGTCCCGACAGTTTCAAGAACAAGGCTCCGTTAATGGGATTTGACGTTTCCAAACAGGATGATCAAATAAATTCAAACATCATCGACTGTAGGATCGAGATAACGACTAGCGGAAATATTCCGCCAAACACGATCGGCTTGCTTCGTACAATTGTCGAGACAAACTTGTGATAATTCTGACATTAATACTGTTTCGTTTTCGATGATAATTTAGTTAGGTCCGAGCATTGCTAGCGACAAGATGTACGGCAACCTGCAAGGTTTCCAGAGTCAAAATGGATTCGTGCTCAAGGAAATTAGCGTCACCTCCGGAGACAAGACTCGAACTCGCACTTTCCGACCTCCGTATCCTTGGAAACTACTAGACGAAAAAAGTAAACCGTCGAATGAATGGCTATGTAAATACTACCGTGGCCTGGAGTGGGACGAAGGTAAATTTTCATACCACCAAGTTGAAAAAAACACTATATAAAATTTATTATTTCAAAACGAAATAATTTACATTGCCGGACCTGAACAGAAGAAATTGCTGAGCAAGTTGTATGAATCTCCTGTTGAAATTGTAGACCTACAGACCGACTACGGCTGTCCTTCCCTGCGCAAGCTTAGTACAATATACGACGTGCAGCTGCGTGACAAGTTTGAACGTTTCTGTGCCTGTACAAACCGCAGTTAATGCAGAAATGGCACACACAGTGTTAGTAGGAACCTGTATATATAAATGGTGTACATCCGTACGTGCCTTCAGTTGACGTTCGACCTGCATAAATATGTTTACGTTTCATCCTGCTAATGTTTACGTGAGCGTAAGAACTAGGTTCAGCAGTGTCGAGTACAGCTACTGCGATTCTGGGTATCTACGTACATATACAGAAACCTGTGATGGAGGCGCTCAGCATTGGCGGTTCGCGCAGTTTCCTGTGTCCTACGAACCGACTCAGCAGCTATTTGATTGCTGTGAACCTGTAAACTGTGCCGTATATCACATGAGACCACACACAATCCTTCCTGCTAGCATCGCTGAGGTAGTCGCCTCGTCTGCACGTGCAACACCAAACATGGGCGTGTTGCAACCTGATGCGACCTGTGATGCTTCTACGCAGACGTCCAAACGACGTGCGTCTCGATTTCGAAGTTCAGGCGGTGAATCTGTCTCCACTAGCACTGAGACAAAGCCAAGGCACAGACGTGGTCACAGATGTCATCGACCATGTCTTGACGGAGTTGTCGACGTCGCAGCCGATGACCAGCTGGAAACCTGTGTTCCTGATCCCGTGACCTGCGAACCAGTTGGAACCGGAGTCGACGAGGTAATTGGAACCGGAGTCAACGAACCTGTTAGGACCGGAATCGACGAGGCAGTTCGTGTGGCATTAAAGACTTTGCTTGCTAAAATGCTTGATTCCTTAACCTAGTATGTATTTGTGTAATTTTTATAAATAAATGTGTAAAAAAATAACTTGAACTCGTGTTTTTTATTGCTATAATTTTAAGGTACCTAATAAAAATTAATTTTAAATACAGACATTATTTTGACTCATGTAGTATTCCAGTAGACCTCCATTATATAAGCGAGGTTCAGACGAGTGGACCCTCAGTTCACCTCTGGCCGCGGTGCAGTACGGACCTGCTCTCTTCAGTAAGTTACGTGAGATTTCGTTACTGTTCCAATGTCGACCGGAATAGACTGTTTACCGTCAGCAGCGGGGACCTCGATGACAGCGTTGCTGATAGTGTTGGAGATCCCGATACCGGCTGCAGAGGAGACCACGACAGCAGAGAGCTCAATGGCTGTGGTGTCTACAGCTTTGGAGATCCCGATACCGACTGCAGAGGAGACAACGATACGTGCTGTTCCACCATCAGCTGAAGTTTCATCATCGCATCAATGAAGATACTGTGGCGCATTATTTACTATCACTTCAAGCGCGCGCAGACATGAAAGAAGCAGTTGTCCGAATAATTTACTGAAATGAACAAAGTTTCAATGTAACAAGTGCAGTAAAATAATTTAACGTCTCGATAGCTTACATCGTCATTATAAAAAATGCTCCGAGAAAGTAAAGTGCAAGTATAATGAACATGGGTATTGTTTTGACTCATGTGTTGTACCAGCTAATGAGAATATATAAGTGAGACCCTGGTGATATGAACGTCAGTCCGTCTCTGGCTGCGGTGTTTAACGGATCGGATAGTTAGACTTGTATAACATAATAGACCAGTATCTAGCTATTCTTGAGACCTCGGTGGCATCATTATCACTATCAACTCCAACCTGGATCGAAGGTTTACCATCGACTACAGGTACCATGATGTCAGTGACGACGGTGGTGGAGCAGTGCCCGGTGTCATTGTCGTCTACAGCTACACCTACTCTCTCAGCACAGCAGGAGATTGCGACGCGTGCAACATCTTCCGCGGAGCAGACCTCAAAGGCTTCAGTAGTTAACATGTCAGCAGTGTTACAATGGTTGTCAACAGTTCCAGTGACCTTGATGAAGGAAGGAGCATCTAACGGTGTTCCATCACCCAACTGCACGTACTGTGAGAAGATCAAAAACTTGAAATTACGGGATTATGTAATACACAATTGTAATAATAACTCTGAACGTATTAAATATCTGTGCAACAGGTGTTTAAGCAAGTTTATACACTATGGAAGATTAAAAGGATACCTCAGGAATTGTGATAGACTGTGTGTACATTTATCAGAATCAAGCTGTATATTTTGTAACAAAACATTAGCAACTGTTGGAAGTGCTAAACAACATGAAATATATCAGTGTCCTTTTAATGATGTCGATAATTCGGCTTTGTGTGAAAATTGTGGTGTACCAATATGTCGACCTGATAGACTGAATAGACATTTAAAGTCATGTAATGGGCTTAATCCATACAATAAGAAGACTGTTTGAATCGAGAAATCCATAAGACTTTAGTACTTTGTCTGTGTTTTTTTTTGTACTTGTCGTAGGTTAGAATTTATGTAATAAATTTTTTTAAAAGTTTTTGCGGTGTTTTTTATTTTCTCAAACCTAATACTTTTGTGGTATTTTTAAAATTAAAGTTAATATATATCGGCCAGGGATCGATACAAGGACAGGAATCAATAATTATCTTAATTTTCGATTTTTTGATGAATTTTGGAATTTTTCCTGAATTTCTAGCATTGAAATTACGGATTTTCAAGATGGCGGACATGACATCATACTACCTAATGATATATATGCATGGTAAAAAGTTGTGGGGGTCAGTCTGCCTGCAGCCACTGTGAGGGAAGGATCGGTCGTAATTTTTGTTTGCCCTCACCGGGTTCGAACCGAGGACTCCGAAATCCATGTCGTAAATGTATGTATGTTTTATTAAATATTTTTCAATAAAATTTTATTAAATGAATTTATTTATAAATTTTAAATTTTTTTATTAAAATCGGATAATAAATAAAGATTTTAAAGATGGCGGCCGTAACGATAATGGCAACGGTGAAGTCATAATTCAAAATGGCGGAAAACAAAACAACGGAAAGTTCGAGAAAACAAAATTACGTCATCCAAAATGGCGGATCCAATATGGCGGAACCAAAATGGCCGCCGGGGTCAATGTCAAGGTCACGGTACTACTTGTCCCGTTACGCTGTGTCCCGTTACGCTCATCCAAGATGGCCGTCGTGACGTCAGAGATGGACGTGACGTCAGAGCTCGGTCAGCTCCTCGCTCCACACTCCGACTGCAGATCTCAGAGGAACTATTATATACAACTACTTCTTTCCAACATAATCATATGATTAAAAAAATTTTAATTTGAGGTCTCGTCAAGTAATATTTATTTTAATTATCTTACAAATAGACGATTTGCAGTCAAAATTTGCAAATGCAATCTAATGGTTTTAGGTGTTCCGCAAAGTAACAGTTCATCTCAACTACTATTTAATATTTAATAAATGTTATTCCAACTGTAATCAGAATTGATCAATAAATGATGCTGATGAAAAAATATATAATTGGGAAATATATTTGTGAAACTGTTTAGCAAATATTTCAGCTGTCCCAATCTGATTTTCCAGTTAGCAAACGCCTCTGAATTATGATAGCATTTATTGTATAACCTTTAGTCAAAAAATAATAATTTAATTTATCAGAACTATCACATAGTAAGTAATTACATTAAACGTGGTGTCCTCTTTTAAGACGTTCGAGTTATATTGGATGCCAACATGATAATACTATTACCAACACATGAAGATCTATAAGTCTTATTAAATTTTAATCTTTCTCTGCATCAAAAGATTTTAATTAGAAAAGAATTGAAAGTATGCAGAAAAGTTCTTAAATAAATATTAAAAATTTCAGGCATTTAAATTATTTTGAATATGCTACATTCCTATATAACTTATTTGCATTTTATATTTATTACACGTTCGATCAATGATGCACTTTTTATTATAAACATTTTATTACCTTTTTTGTTGGTTCAGACATAATAACATAGTTTGGATTAAGAATTCCAACTTGCAATTACAGAATTAGTATACTTATAAACCACTAGTAACTATAATGTGTGTAAAAAATTATAACTTCTTTTGAATAATCTACAAATATTCATTGGTAAAACTTTTGTAATCTACCTATTTATTTTGTATACACCATTTTAGTTTCGGTTTAATATTTTTATGAAAACCAAAGTAACCATTTCGTAAACTGATCTTCATCAATCTTTATCCATCCATGTGTTGTGTTGTTCTTGTTTTGTTGCATTGATGTGCATAAGTGTATATCTTGTGTGTTTTTGGTTATTTTATGTCATAATTCGTTTATAGGTGACTAGCTGCAGTACCCGGCTTTGCCCGGGCTGAACACCGGGTGATATATTGTCCGCGAGTTACAGCAAAATGGATAGCGATATGTCCAGTGTGTTCGACATTAAGAAATGACACATAATTACTGTTTGTGTATCTGTAACCTGTGATTTTCTGTTTACCCATGGCGATCGGTTGAAAGGTTTAGAAGTTGATGCGCTACAGCGCCATCTAGCGGCGAGTTACAAAAAAATGGATAGCATAAAAACCTTCTTCATGATAAAAACACTTCGATGTGCCAAATTTCATGGCGATCGGTCAAACGGTGTAAGAGTTTATCGACGTCATACATGCCAACATCCAATTATATATATTCTTATATTTCGAAATTTTAGGGCTTTCACTTTTGCGGAAAGTGGATGTTCAGGACTTCGAATGGTTTGGAACACTCCATCTCGAAATAAATTATATTTGAAATTCCTGAAATTTTCGAAATTTTGGGTCTTTGTCCCCAGAGGGGGAGTGGTGATTTTGAGGACCCTGAATGGCTGGGAAACAAAAATCGAAAGAGAATGATATTTGAATTTTTTTAAATTTTGGGGTTTTGACCTCTGAGGGAGGTGGGTGTGTTGTTGAGGACCCCGAATGGCTCGTAAACACTCCAAATCGAAAGAGAATAGGTTTTTGGAAATTTTGGGAAATTTTTTAATTATTGGGTCTTTGACTCCTTGTGGGGGGAGGGTAGTTTGAGGACCCCGAATGGCTTGGAAACACTCCAAATAGTAAAAAAGTATTCTTAAATTTAAGAAATTTTTCGAAATTTTGGGGTTTTGCATTCCCCAATCCCCTTACCACAAATTTGTTGGAGAAGACGTCTTTGGGTAAACGTTCCGCCATCCCCCGGACACTTTAGTTCGTAATGACATATTTTTAAAACAATTTCCTCCAATCTTTCGAAATTATGTGGCTTTCTCTTTTGAGAAAAGGTAGGAAGGGGGGGGGGGTGTGGAGGTTCAGGACCTCGAATGGTTCGGAACACTCTTTCTCGAAAGAAATGACATTTAAATTCCTGAAATTTTTGACATTTTGGGGCTTTGTCCCCAGAGGGGGAGGGGTTATTTTGAGGACCCTGAATAGCAGGGAAACACTAAAAATCGAAAGAGAATGATTTTTAAAATTTTCTAAATTTTGCGGCTTTGACCCCTGTGAAGGGGGGGGGGGGGGGGTGATGTTGAGGACCCCGAAGGGCTCGCAAACACTCCAAATCGAAAAAGAATAAGTTTTAGAAATTTTGGAAAATTTTTTTATTATTGGGTTTTTGACTCCTTGTGGAGGGAGGGTAGTTTGAGGACCCCGAATGGCTCGGAAACACTCCAAATAGTAAAAAAAGTATACTTAAATTTAAGAAATTTTTCGAAATTTTGGGGTATTGCATTCCCCCCCTCCCTCAAAATTGGGTGGGAAGCCGACTTGGGGTCAAAGTTCCACCATGCCCCGGACACTTTAGTTCGTAATGACTTTATTTTAATACAATTTTCTCCAATTTTTCGAAATTTTGTGGCTTTCACTTTTGTGGAAGGGAGGAGGGGGTGGGTGGAGGTTCAAGGACTCGAATGTTTCGAAGCACTCCATCTCGAATGAATAGATATTTGAAATTCCTAAAATTATCGAAATTTTGGGGCTTTTTCCTAGAGGGGGGGCGGGGGGTTCGAGGACCCTGAATGACTCGAAAACACTTAAAATCGAAAGAGAAAGATTTTTAAAAAAATTTTAACTTTCGAAATTTTGGGGCTTTAACCACCTAGGGGCGGGGTTGGGCGGGGGGAGAGGGTGATGTTGAGGACCCCGAATGGCTCGGAATCACTCCAAATCGAAAGAGATATAAAGGAATATAAGAATGTAGGCATTTACTGTACTCCTATCTACCATAATAACAATATTGACAAATAGAAAAACTTATTACCTACCTATGAATAATTTTCTACATAATGACGTCGTTCCAAGTGCTCCCTTCGCTCGCACAGGTCGTTATGTTCCCTCGTCACCTCACTAGGGTGGGGGGGGGGGGGGTAGTTCGCGGCTTGAGGAGTCCTGCTGCGCTTGGGACGTTTTTGCGGGAAGCGGGCTCCGGGTGACGCGCAGCGATGCGGAATGCAGGCAGTCGAGCTTCAGACCTGGACCAGGCAAGTTGTGTGTCGCGCCCGCAAGTGAACAGTTCCGCCGGGAACTGAGCAGCTCTACCCTCACCGGACCACCACCTCTACCGATCCAGCTCCCTGCCAGCCACGTGGCGACGTCACGACCCCGAGGATCTCCGCTCTACCTGTGAACTGGCCCACAGGGTCTAAACTTAGGCTAGTTGGCGCCCTCAGCAGCGGCAACATCGTAGCAGGGACCGGTAGGGCGACAAATGGCGCCCAGCTAGTGTGGCTACCAAATTTTAGGCAAATCAGAAAAAAAAATGTAGCTTGCCAGAGACGTACAGCGCAAACCAGTGAAAAACGCAGGCGAAAACTGCATAACTCGCAGGGTAGGGACAAAGGACTTCAGGCGCGCATCACTAGACAGACAGGCGCCGGAAAACGGGACCCGCTGGAGAAATAAGGTCACAGCACCCCCCACCCCAGCAGCGCGCAGCCTCCAGGACACCACCCCTCCACCCGCGCGCCGAGCGCGCGCGAGAACGCCCGAGGATCACCGAGGTAACACATTTCACCACCGACCGCGACCGCGCAAACATCCACGGGGCGAGGACGTGCGGACAAGACCGCTCGGACGATAGCGAAGGGAGCGCCCTCCCGGATCTGTCCGCGCCCGCCACCGACGCCTCGACCCGTCGTCCGGGTCTGACAGCCGCGAACCACGCCATGTACGCGGGAGCTGACGTAACCATCGCCATGGAGGAGCCCTGCGACCGCTGCGGAAAACCATACACCAACAACAGCTGCGCTGGTGAGTACCCTCATAAGTGCTGCACATGTCAGTTTCTGCACTTAAGGGCAGAGAGCAATCTCCGAGCCCCGACAGGCCCTCTGTGCGCCGCGAACAGGTGTCCGGGCCGCCATGACGAAGTAGCACATTGTCAACAGTGTGGGACTATCAGGCACCGCGCATGCGCTGACGCACTCGAGTTTGTAAACTTCCGCGACGGACTTTACCTATGTGTCGAGTGCGAAGGACGCGCACGTAGGCGACAGAGTGGCTCCCTGGCCTTAGTGCACCGCCCCCCTAGCGGACCTGTCACTCTCCCAGAATTCACGGGCCACGCCCACGACGACCCGCGTTTATTCCTAAGTGCCTGTGAAGAGAAACTAACCCGGCACCACACAGCGCCCGAAGACTGGACGGAGCGGGTCAGCGGACAGCTGCGAGGGGAAGCGCGCACTTGGTGGTCTCAGGCGGGGGGATACGATGTGGGCTGGGAAGACTTCTCACGCCGGTTGGAGGCTCGGTTCAACGACGCGCGCACCCAGAACAAATGCCGCAGTGAACTGTTCAGCCGCGCGCAAGAGAGTGGGGAGAGCGTGGAGGCGTTTGTTTATGGCAAACTCCGGCTTTACCGCCGCCTTTCACTCGGGGGCCGCGCCGACGACGTGCTCCCTTTCATCGTAGAGTTGGTGTCTCCCGAACTACGCCCATTCTTGCGCGGGGTAGTTTCGCACGGACTAGAAAACTTCCTCGCCCGAGCCAGGGACATAGAATACGATCTGATGGCGCACCGACGTACCAAAAACATCGCGACGCCGCGCCCAACTCCGCAAACTCAGGAGGCGGTGCAACCAGAGGACGCGCAAGCAGTCGTTCCGTACGTAGAACAGCCGCCTCCGAGAGATAACTACCGGCCTTACACTCCGCCCCGGGGGAGGGGGGGAGCGTCACAAACCAGCCCGCCCAGCCGGGCCGCGCAACAACCGCGCCGCGAGGAGCGCCGCGGCGGACCACAGGGTGCCCAAGACAGTCGCCCGCCTCGCTGTCGCTACTGCCCCACGGCGGAAAACCACTGGCACAATGTGTGTCCGACACGCGAGGCCTTCTGGCAGGCGCGAGGGGGGGAGGCCGTACCTCCGGGAAACTCCATCTAGGGAGCAGTGACATCGCTGGCCACCGCCCCCCTACCCTTCGTCCAGCCCCGCACACGAGTGCGCCACCACGGCCACCAGGTTGCGATGACGCCCCACCCAAGCGCACCATGTTCCAGGACATCAGGGAGCAACGCCTCCCTCCAAGAAGCGACGCCGCTAATCCGGCGTCGGCGTCACCCCCGCCCGCGTCTGCAGCAGTCGTCCAGCCGCCGTCTCATCCCCCTAGCACTAGTGGGGTTGGCTCGCCTCATCCGTTCGGGGCCCGCTCCAGGTCGTCGGCGAGCGACGCCGCCCACCAGGCATCGGCGCCGCCCCCGCCCGCAGCTGCAGGGCCCGACGAAGCACCGCCCTGTCCATCAGAGACCACTGGGGACGGCCCGCCTCATCCGTTCGGGGCCCGCCCCAGGACGCCGGCGAGCGATGCCGCCCACCAGGCATCGGCGCCGCCCCCGCCCGCAGCTGCAGGGCCCGACGAAGCACCGCCCTGTCCATCCGGGACCACTGGGGACGGCCCGCCTCATCCGTTCGGGGCCCGCCCCAGGTCGCCGGCGAGCGACGCCGCCCACCAGGCATCGGCGCCGCCCCCGCCCGCAGCTGCAGGGCCCGACGAAGCACCGCCCTGTCCATCAGAGACCACTGGGGACGGCCCGCCTCATCCGTTCGGGGCCCGCTCCAGGTCGTTGGCGAGCGACGCCGCCCACCAGGCATCGGCGCCGCCCCCGCCCGCAGCTGCAGGGCCCGACGAAGCACCGCCCTGTCCATCAGGGACCACTGGGGACGGCCCGCCTCATCCGTTCGGGGCCCGCCCCAGGTCGCCGGCGAGCGACGCCGCCCACCAGGCATCGGCGCCGCCCCCGCCCGCAGCTGCAGGGCCCGACAAAGCACCGCCCTGTCCATCAGGGACCACTGGGGACGGCCCGCCTCATCCGTTCGGGGCCCGCCCCAGGTCGCCGGCGAGCGACGCCGCCCACCAGGCATCGGCGCCGCCCCCGCCCGCAGCTGCAGGGCCAAGTCGGTCCAAAACCCGCCTGGACCGAATGGGGCCAGATGCCGCGGAGCTGATCCGGATCCCAGTGGAGCTGAATGGGCAGTCCATAGCCGCGCTAGTGGACACCGCAGCCACACACACTTATGTCGCGGCCCACCTCATTCCTGAGGGGGACCTTGTGCCGGAGGTCAACACCATCCAGCTGGCCACTACTGGGACTAGCACGCTAACGACTGGGCGTGCCCAGGTAAGGATTGGCATTAGAGACATTGTGAGCTGCACCAGTGCCCTGGTTGTACAGGACCTTCACGATAAACTCATCCTGGGGCTACCCTGGCTGGTGCAAGAGGACGCCACTGTTGAGGTCCGCGCAGGGAGGATACATGTGGGGACCAGGGGCCGCCGAACTGTATATGGGCTGAGGCACACCCCACCCCCTTCCCGGGCCGAACCCCCCCGCCTAGCTGATCTCCGCCACAATGTTCCCCCTGAGTACCACAGATTGTTAGAGACAGTCCTGGAGCAGCAGCCCCAGGTGTTCTCCGCAGCAGACCAACTACGCCGAACCAATGTCACAGAGCATTGCATCCCCACCATCCCTCACATTCCGCCTTACGAGAAACCATTCGGGTTTGGGCCCCGCGAACTACTTGCCATCAGGGAGCAAATAGCAGAGATGTTGTGCGATGGCGTCATAGAGCCTAGCGAGTCCCCATACAACTGTAGGATCGTAATGGCAGACAAAAAAGACGGCTCACTTAGATTCTGTGTTAATTTCAAGCCAATCAATAACCTCACCATCCCCGCACCACCACCCCTCATCAACATCTCAGAGGCCCTCACGAGGTTAGGAGACGCCCGCATCTTTTCGACACTTGACTTGAAGTCGGGGTACTGGCAAGTCCCAGTAAGCCCCAAGGATCGCCCCAAGACCGCGTTCACGGCGCCCGATGGGCGGCGCTTTCAGTTCTGCGCGATGCCGTTCGGGCTGCAGGACGCCCCCGCGACATTCCAGACCATGATGGTCCGCGTCCTGGACGGGTACATTGGCGAGTTTGCCACCGCGTACCTGGATGTTGTGATCATCTGGTCACGGACGTGGGAGGACCATGCCCACCATCTCTCGCTGGTCCTCGAACGGCTCGCCACACACGGACTCACATGCGCGCCACACAAGTGTTACATCGGCGCCCTAGAGCTAGAGTTCTTGGGGCACATCGTCAGCGCCGAGGGCTACCGCCCCATCCCCGAACAGCTAAGCCTCATTGACAGTAAACAGGCGCCCCGCACCAGGAAGCAGCTCCAGAAGCTAATGGGGCTGTTAAACTGGTTACGTTCATTCATTCCCAATTTTGCCACAATCACCGCACCCATGACGGACCTTCTCTCCCCGAAAACAAAGTTCCGGTGGACAGAAGCAGCGGACCAATCACTCATCCTAATGAAGCAACAGTTCCGCGAGTGCCACAACCTGTCACGTCTGGCCCCAGACAAGCCCATCTTTGTCCAGACGGATGCCAGCCAGGACGGTATGGGCGCGGTTCTCTACCAGGTGGGTGATGATGGGGAGCGGCTGGTAGCAGAGTATGCAAGTGCCAAGTTCGGCCCCGCAGAACGACGCTATCACGTGAATGAGCAGGAGTGTCTCGCGGTGGTGTGGGCCCTCAAACGCTACCGGCACCACTTTGAGGGGAGACCATTCACCCTGCGCACGGATAGTCAGTGTCTGCGGTGGCTGGACTCCGCTCAGGGACGAAAATCAAAGTTCACCCGCTGGGCACTCATGCTCCAGGGCTTCACATTTCATGTCGAACACATCCCTGGGCGAGAGAACCAGCTGGCAGATGAGCTGTCCCGTCACCCAGACCCCAATACCATCTTCCAAGACACTCAAGGGTGGGATGACCTGATGCCACCATCCCACCAGCCAGCTACCGGTCTAGCAGCATCACCTCCAGCGGCACTCTACGTCATCGGACGAGCGTATCCCACGGTCCAAGCAGAGGCATCGCCCACCCTGGCCACTCTGGTAGATCACGTTAAACTGGCCCAACAGGATGACCCAGACACGCAGCGCAACCTGGCAGCATGCGGTGAACGCGCCCTCCCACACCAGCGCAAACTGGACGGGGTCCTGCAGAGCAGGGTGCCGGGTGACATGGACACCTGGCAGACCCATGTACCCCCCACTGCACGACAGCTGGTGCTGCAGTATTTTCACAACCATGACCTAGCAGGCCACCCGGGAGCAGATCAGACCCAACGGGAGATCAGGAAGCTGTTCCATTGTCCGGGCATAGCACGGGATGTCCGGGAATACGTGCGCAACTGCCAGCTCTGCCAGCAGCGCAAGGCCCGCCGGGCCGATGGGATTGAGCAACAGCGCCTTAGGCGACCGGAGGAACCATTCCACACAGTAGCCCTCGATGTCATGGGCCCCTACCCTCGCACGTCGCGGGGCAAGCGGTTCCTCCTCGTGGTCACGGATGTGTTCACACGTTGGTCGGAGGCATTCGCCGTATCCAACGTACGAGCAGGGACAGTAGCAGCCCTAATGGACAATGAGGTCTTCCCCCGTTATGGGTATCCGAGAGTGTTACTAATGGACAACGGGACACAGTTCGCAGGACGGCGGTGGAAGGCCGACTGCCGCAGATGGGACGTAGAGCATCACACTACCCCGACTTACCACCCCAGGGCGAACCCGACGGAACGTCGCAACCAGGACATAAAAATCCAGTTGCGCCTCCGTCTGGGGGAAGACCATTCCAAATGGGACCTCCACCTGCCCAAGCTGCTCTATTGCCTGCGGCGGCGGACCAATGTGGTCACGGGCCACACCCCTGCTGAACTGCTTCATGGGCAGAATCTCGCCCTACCAGGAGAGCTCCGGGTCGCAGAAGCAGCAGGAGTTGTCACCCGTCCCCCTGTCACTGACTTTAGAGAAGAGGCACGGCAACACCAGGCTCGATTCCTAGCCACGCGCACTCCACAATCACCAAATCCACCGACGCCATTGGAGCCCGGGCAAATGGTGTATGCCCGGTGTCACCACTTGTCGTCTAGCAGCAAGCGCTACTGCACAGGTCTGAGCCCCAAATGGGCCGCCCCCCGGGAGGTACTGCGACGTCTAGGGCCCACTTCTTACTTGATCCGACTCCCGAACGGTAGGTCGACAAAGATCCACCGGGATGATTTGCGTCTCGTCCCACCCACAGGCGCCCCAACTGTCCCAGCGGGGGACAGGGACAGTGGAAATGACCAGCATACATCCACTGCTCACCCCACGTCCCCAGCTGCTCAACACCCAAGCACTTCTTGTCCCACATCCCCATCAGACCAACACCCAACAACCATTCGTCCCACATCACCATCAGATCAACACTTAACTACTCCTTGTCCCACGTCCCCATCAGCTCAACACCTAAGCACCATTCGTACCGCGTCCCCATCAGACCAACACCCATCTACTGCTCACCCTGTGCTCCGTTCGAGCGGCGCAACTTTACGCGAGCTCGAGAGCCTGATGGATCGGCTGGACCCAGAGGGATTGTCCGTAGAACTTTACGATGGGGACGACCCAACCCTGCTCAACCTCGTGTCGCATCCGCAGATCACATTCCCTGATGGAATAGACGACGACTCCCGATCCAGTTCACCAGGATGGCCCGGATGGGATCAACCACGCTGGCCATTGGACGCGAGCCATGGCAGTTCAATGTTCAGGATGAACATGGAGGAGCCAGAGCAATCCGAAACCGGACCATCTCAGGAAGGACGTCCATGCAACACGCGGCAAGTATTGGTGGAACAGGGCAGCGAGAACAGCCCCAGGACAACGGCAGTTACACCCAGCGGCCTAACGGGAGACAGGGATAAAGTCGAACCGCAACGGGAGAGTCAAGGGGAGTCCAGCATCCCGGAGGAAGCCAGACATGAGGGACTGAGGCGCTCTACCCGAGTCCGTGTATCCCCACGACACCTGGTGGACTATGAATGGGAAAACCCACATGAGAAGATCAACCGAGCGCCACACCCCGATGCACCACGCCTTCATGTAATGACCCTCCTCCCTTTGGATGCCCGGTCCATTCTCCCCATCATTGACAGCCAAACCCCGAGCAGAGAACCCTCCTGATACATTCCGAACATTGATGGGGAACAGGCCCCAAGGCAATGCGTGTGACATGGGGCTTCGAGGGGCATAACGGCCTCAGTGAAGGGGGGGCATTTGACGTCGTTCCAAGTGCTCCCTTCGCTCGCACAGGTTGTTATGTTCCCTCGTCGCCTCACTAGGGTGGGGGGGGGGGGGGTAGTTCGCGGCTTGAGGAGTCCTGCTGCGCTTGGGACGTTTTTGCAGGAAGCGGGCTCCGGGTGACGCGCAGCGATGCGGAATGCAGGCAGTCGAGCTTCAGACCTGGACCAGGCAAGTTGTGTGTCGCGCCCGCAAGTGAACAGTTCCGCCGGGAACTGAGCAGCTCTACCCTCACCAAACCACCACCTCTACCGATCCAGCTCCCTGCCAGCCACGTGGCGACGTCACGACCCCGAGGATCTCCGCTCTACCTGTGAACTGGCCCACAGGGTCTAAACTTAGGCTAGTTGGCGCCCTCAGCAGCGGCAACATCGTAGCAGGGACCGGTAGGGCGACAATAAATTAACAAATAACTCTATGTTTAAGAATTTACGTACATACATAATATTAATCTTCATACTATACACACACAAAAAAAGGTTGTTTTTGAAACTATTTATTATTTGTCATAATGTTTAAAACATTTGTAGGATTTGATTATATGTAAAACTGTGGTGGCAATATTCCGCTTATCCAAAGTAGTATAGAAATTAATAGAGATATCACTCCCTGTACACACCACAAATCTTTGAATTAAGTAAAAAAAAACATAGTCCAAAATGAAACAAAAAGTATAAATAACAACTAATTTGACAAAAAAGTTTATACAACTGGAATGACAATGTTAACATCCGCCTGAAATTCAATAGAAGTAGGTAGGTAAGAATATATATAAGAAATCAAATTAAATTAAAACATACATAAATAAAATTATATCACACTCAACCAAAAATAATGTTTAATATGAAATAAAGGAAGATGGCAATTACACGTAACTATTCTAATTAATAAAAAAATCAACTTTCCTGAAATAGTAAAATGAAAATTTTTCAACTATATATTACAAAATTGATAAATATTTCTGGTCTTCGGTCTCGGCAGCCCTAAGACTCTTGACGCTCAGCAGATAAATTATAAACACTAAACCAAACTCCTTGCAAATATGTAGGTACTGTAAAAAATTACAATATTGACAAATAGAAAATATTAGTAGGCCCTGCCAACCTATGAATAATTTTCGAATAAATTTATAAGTTTAAGAATTTATATACCTACATAATATTAAACTTCAAACTATCCACACAATAAAAACCTAAGAATGTTAGTCTAACTATTTTTTTTATTTGTAATAATACCTAAAATACGTATGTTTACAAAATGAAACAAAGTATAAATAAATACCAACTTGACAAAAAAAAATTGTACAACTCGAATGACTTTGAAAAAATACACGTGAAATTTGAAAGAATTATGAGTGCCCTAGGTAGAGAGAAAAAAAATATATAGAATAAATTAAATTTAAAAAATGGGTGCGTGTACTTAGGTACGCGCATGAGAAGTTATACTTCTTTGGCATCATTAAAAAATAGTTTTTAATTGCATGCAAAAATATTGCGTGGAGTCCCACCTCGCGGAAGAAGTGAAACTCCGTAATGTGGAAATGAAAATAGGAAGGGGTAGAAATTGATTTTTGGTGAAATCATATTGTATCAAATCAAACTAAAAAAAATAAAGGAAATAAATTTGTAACGATTCATAGATTTATCTTCAGAGAGAGAGAGAGCGAGACACCTATTGAATGTCTATAAAACTTACTTTTTTATGAGAGCAGATTTTCATGAAATAAATCATGAAATCATTCAACGATAAAAGTTGTTTATTTAATTAAGCGGACGGGTTCGCCCGAAGGAGAAAATTGACGCGGCAAGACCTCGTGGACATAGAGAAATGACACACACTCACTATTTATGTGTTTATTAAACATGATTTTTTTCTGCAATTTAAATTGTAATATACAAAAACGGTATTGAAAATTGAAACAAATATGGCGACACTACAAACTGTCAAGATCTTTATTTTTTTCTTACTCTCTACTTAGTTCCTTACAATAGAAAAACGTAACGTAATGGCTTGAAAGCTATTGCACGGCAGGCATAGAGGAATGACACTAACAGTTTGTATATCTATGACACACATTACATAAAATTAAGATATATATTTTTTTTAACTCGTTTAAAGATTATTTTTTTAGACAAAAGATAGCCTATGTCAATCCCCAGGATATAATCTATCTCCTTGCCAAATTTCATTACGTTCCGTTCAGCTGTTCAGCCGAGAAAAGGTAACAGACAAACAGACAGACAGACAGACAGACAGACAGACAGACAGACAGAGTTACTTTCGCATTTATAATATTAGTATTGATGTAAGGCACAAAAACTGAATTTCAATAAGATATGACACTTTTAATGAAGCAGGATAATATGTTACGTATAGCAATATTTTTTATTTTGTAATATAAAGAATACTTAAATTTCAGCAGAGTTTATTTCTGAAAGACTGCAAGCCTGTGCAAAGACCATCAAAATTCGAAATTTAGAGCCTATGTCTCCCCTAGAGCGCATGTGCTGCTTGCCCTGTGCCAACGAACTACACTACACAAAAATATTTCCCTCGCATTTCAGCATCTTAAAAACACATTTTGTTGACATTAAATAATTTATTATATACATTAATAACCTTAAGATCTGAGTTCTTTTGGGTTCAGTCACAGAAAACTTTACATAAGAAAATCCTTGAATATTTGCGTTTGATTTGCACTCAGTTAAAAATGATCTACAATTGTTAAATTATTCCAGTGTGCAAAAATGTAAATTCTATGAAGCTAGTTACATTACAATTTTACGAGTAAGGCCGTTTTCCTCATTCCGTAGAATGTGTAAGAAATTTAGGCAGAATGGATTACGAGGTACCACATATCTATATGTATATATTTTTAATCGTCGTAATAAGAATACAGTGCTACTCATACACAATTTTTGGAAACATTTCTTTATTCTCGTTCGCAATCTGGAAGTGATCTGTTATTGCAACTATCACCGTCTGAAGCGCTATCTGTACGTTTTAAATTTAACCTGAGAAACAGCTAGAGGGTTGACAGCGCTATCTACCGAGTATTCTATACCCTACTTCAAGGACAATGCTGCTGTACTCATTCCATGTAGGGTGTAAGAATGTATGGCTGAATTCCGTCTCGTATTTTGGACTTATGGCAGTTTTCCGTTATGGCACTTTTCCGCCTTTTTGAAGAGGCAAGGAAAAATACTGCCATTATGGTAATCTTCCGATATGGTAGTCTTCCGTCGACCCGATTATGTCATACACATCCAAGATGGCGGGCATAACGAAATGTGCAACACTTCTAGAATCCAATATGGTGACCATAAGGAAATATGCAACAGTGTTTTAAATATTTGTATTTTAATTTTATTTATTAATTATTTTTTAAGAATTTTAAAATTTTTCCCGATTTTATAACATAAAAATTACAAATTTTAAAGTTGATGGCCGTAACTAAAATTGCAACGATTATGTCATGGTGACCATGGCATCCTTATTGAGAAGGTACGGCTTAGAGCGGCTAGTCATTAAGGAATTTAATACTTTTTAGGAATTTCGAAGGCGTTGGCATTTTTGAGGACAAAAAACGGGAAATTTTCTCTTTCAAAACGGGAATTTTTCCCTCAAAAATGGAAATTTGTTTAGGAATTTTGTGTCTTTTTTTGTCATTTTTTAAATTTTTGAGTCCAATATGGCCGCTGTGACGTCAGATGGTGGTCGGTCACTAACCCCTTCCACGAACACAACTCAGCACCAGTAGCCCCATTTGTACACTACTTATATGCATGGTTGAAATAGTTTTATATATAGTTGTAAATATTTTTTATAATTATTATGTAAAAGGTTATTTTTTTTTGGTTTCACATAGATGTTTTTATAGTTCTGGTGTAATAAAGTTTTTGATATAATTTTTCTAAAATTTATGTTAACTGTAGAACATGGCACCCAACTTACACATTTATTATTATGTCCAAATAGTCACATAAAAGTATATAATTAATTTCTTAACATCACAATTATTCATCACTACAACTAGAAAATACAGTCGTGTTTTGAATTATTGTTTCTGTATAATCACAAAAAGTGGCCAACCAACTCGTGGGGCATCGAATGGCTATTCATTTGTTGCGTGAGTGCTTTAACAGTAACACAAACATAGAGACTAGAAGATTGACTAGATTGTTACATGGTGAGCAAAATTCATTCCGTGACAGTAGCTCAGGTTCAAGGTCCGAGAATGAAGTAGGAATGGAAAGGGAAGATCAGTCCACCATATTATTAGCACCAAAGACACTAGTGAGAATAATGTTCAGACTTAGTTGGACATGGTAGACAACAGCTGGGATGGCCGGTCGCAACGTCAAATACCACACACGAGGAGGATATCCATATAAGATTAGACATGTTGCAGACTATGATTTCTAGGTTGATACTAGATGCCAATTGGGAGCTTCATGCAAAAATCGATAGTAACAATCAGATGCTTCTTGCTAAAATAAATAGTACCAATCAGTTGCTAACGCAGCAAATTATGGTTTGAAGTCCAGCATCAAACAAGAGGTGCAGGAAATCAGGCTGAATGTAGAATCGGTGTCACATAGAGTAGAGTCATTAAAATTAGACACGGCTAAGCAGTTACAAGACAATCAAAGAAAATGTCAACAAGCTACTAACAGTTTAAGAACCAAGGGGACAACAATGTATTATCAACTATCAGCTCAAGTAGAACAAGTATATTAGCATACATTGCAAAGTCACTGTGGATAGGACAGTTTGAGGTCAGAATTCTATGCCGTTATAGATATTCGCGAACAGGAAAGTGTATACATACTGTCCTGATACCAGAATGATATGAACGATCAAGTAGAACTTAGGGGGGGGGGGGGGGGCTATGTAAGAAAAGATTTTGGAGTTAAGAATAAACCACCTGATAGGGAATATTGTAGTCCATAACATACCACCTGATCATACTCCTAATCATGTTAGTCGGAAAAACCACAGAACTACTCAAGCGCTAATGCCACCTCAGACCACTTAACATCCTACGAATGCTCCTTTCTTGAATCAGGTAGCCGTTGTCCACCATCCTGCCAGACAATGGGCAGAATCCCTGCACTGATTCAATATAATTATAACATATTGTTTTTTCTTAATCCAGATGTGCAAAGCTCAATGATTTTAATTTACAACTCTATTTTGCATCGTGTAAGTTATTTATCTCTTCATAGACAACATAACCTTGACTGAGCCAATACTATTGTGAAAAAAACATTTCAACAAATAATCATGATATTGGTGAAGGAAAAGAAAAGGTAAAGAATTTGAATGAACCTAAAAGCTAGTTCTTTAAATGAAAAAGTGTGCAATTTATTCGTAAATATGACGAATATGCCAGTATTTTCAAAATATCAGCAGATGAAACAATGAAATGTCATTAATACTGCACTGCGCGATAATGCGTCATATTAGTGGGATGTATTGTAAACAACTTACATCACATAAAAAGACTTCTGCGACCATTTCCAGCAGCAATTTCGGAATGTACGTATACAAGGAAATCTGAAGGCCAGATTATGTGCAAAGCGTTTCGAACCCTGAATTAGCCGATCCGTAGAAACTAATGTGTCACAACTGTTCCATAGGTCGAGTTATCATGACTAGAAATAGGTTACGAGGATTTCATCACCACAGTCATTGGTCAATTACCATTTAAGTACCAGGTTAATTTGACTGGTCGCCACTTCACCAAAATAACAGAGTTTCATGAAAAAGCCCCAAAAACAAGGCCAGGCCATTATACAAGCCGAAACAGAGAAGCAACACTGAAAACACCGAGGCCAATGTGAACAATGTAAATTGTAATTATGCAAGTCTGTGAAGAAAAACAAGCACAAAGAAAACAAGAGCCGGAAGGTATGTCGGAGAAAGCGTCCACGGGCCGATAGTGAGGACAAAGTCTGCCACAAAGGAAACTATTATAGCAAACAGGAGAACCACGGCCAAGACCAACGGCCTCCCAGGTGCAGGGTGTTGGCGATAGGAACCAATATCCACATCAGGACTTCCTCGACTTCCAGAGTTGAACAAAAAAGTATTACCAGGCTTCAGGCTGTGGAGCATGGTGCCGACCGACATCTTGGATTGTGATGTCACAACGGCCATCTTGGATGACAGTAGTATACAAATGTTCCTCCGAGATCAGGGTTCAGGGTGTGGATTGAAGATTGTTGGTCAGCCATCTTGGATTCTGACGTCACGCCGGCCATCTTGGATGAGCGTAATGGGACAAGCGCAACGGGACATAACGTAACGGGACAGGTAGATCACGGCGGCCATCTTGGATCCGCCATTTTGGATGACGTCATTGTGTTCTCGAACATTCCGGTGATGTGTTTTCCGACATATTGGATGATGATGTCACTGTTGCAATTTTCGTTACGCCCGCCATCTTTAAAATCTTTATTTATTATCCGATTTTAATGAAATTTTTTTTAAAATTTATAAAAAAATTAATTTAAGAAACTTTTAATAAATTTTTTTTTAAAAAATATATGGACTTCAGTCCGTCTCTGGCTGCGGTGATGAACGGATCGGATAGTTAGACTTGTATAACATAATATACCTGTATAAAGCTATTCTTGAGAACTCGATGGCATCATAACCACTATCTACACCAACCTGGATCGAAGGTCTACCATCATCAGTGCAGAGCACGATGACAACGACGTCTACAGCTATACCTGCTCTCTCAGCACAGCAGGAGATTTCGACGCGTGCAACATCTTCCGCAGAGCAGACCTCAAAAGCTTCAGAAGTTAACATGTCAGCAGTGTTACAATGGTTGTCAACAGTTCCAGTGGCATTAATGAAGGAAGGATCATCCAGCGGTGTTCCATCACCCGACTGCACGTACTGTGAGAAGATCAAAAACTTGATATTACGGGATTATGTAAACCACAATTGTAGTAATATCCCTGAACGCATTAAATATCAGTGCAACAGATGTTTAAGCAAATTTGTACAATATGGAAGATTAAAACGGCACCTCAGGAATTGTGATAGACTGGCTGTACATTCATCGGAATCAAGCTGTATATTTTGTAACAAAACATTGGCAAATATTCAAAGTGCACAACGACACGAAATATATCACTGTCCTTTTAATGAAGTTGATAATTCGTCTGTGTGTGAAAATTGTGGTGTACCAATATGTCGACCTGATAAACTGAATAGACATTTACGAACATGTAAAAGACTTACTTCGTCCATTTAGAAGACTGTTTGAATCGAGGAATCCACAAATCTTTAGTAATTTGTCTGTGTATTTTTTTGTACTTGTAGTAGTGTAGTATGTATGCAATAAAAAGTTTTTTTAAAGGAACTTGTGGTGTTTTTATTTTTTCAAACCTGTCACTTTAGTGGTACTTTTTTAAAATATTAAAGTTGTTTTGTATCGGCCAGGGATCGAACCAAAGACCTTAGTCGACCTAATCAATCAGTATATAGATTACAAATTTATATAATTAATTTCGAGCTTTTTCCCGAATCTCTAGCATTAAAATTATGAATTACCAATATGTTGGTCTTTATGTCTGATAGGATGATGGTAGTAGAGGTTTTAAATGTCTCTTTAAGAATTTTGAACATGGTTTATTGAAATTATTATTTTTTACATAAAATTAATCATTATTGCATCGATCGAGGATCGAACCAAGGACTGGAGCGGATCGAATCGATATGTAAGTTAATGAGTGATTTATTTAATGAATTTTGGAATTTTTCCCGCTTTTCTAGCTACATTATTACATGATTTTAAGATGGCGGCCGAATTTCAAGATGGCGGGGGCACCTCCATAATAAATTATTACTACACTGTAGCGGGTTAGAAAAAAATTATCCAGATGGAAATTTATTCTATAATACAAGTACACACACACAAGATGGCATACTCCAGCAGGTGGTAGCTCCTGGTAGCATGTACTGAACATAAAATGTCGGATCCATGATGGTCGACAAGGACAAAGTCAAATTTCAAGGACAAAGTCAAATATCAAGGTGAAGGTCAAATTTCAAGGTCAAATTTCAAGGTCAAATTTCAAGGTCAAGGTCAAATTTCAAGGTCAAGGTCAAATTTCAAGGTCAAGGTCAAAGTTCAAGGTCAAGGTCAATTTTCAAGGTCAAGGTCAAATTTCAAGGTCAATGTCAAATTTCATGGCCAAGGTCAAATTTCATGGTCAAGGTCAAATTTCAAGGTCAAGGTCAATGTCAAATTTCAAGGTTAAAGGCCAAGGTCTATGTTCAATGTCAACAGTTGAGGACAAAAGTATGGTGACCAGATAATTATACTAACATGGTATCGGCACACTGTAGCAGAGGAAAACAATATGGTGGTCTCCAGCAGATGAAGACAAGATGTCGGACATGATGTCATACCAGTTGACGATATATAGGTACCTTCGTATTGTTGGTGGTAGATCAGTCTAGGTAGCTTTCATGGAGGAAGGATCGACCGTTTACTCTCGCCGGGAATCGAACCAAGGACGTACATCGATATAATCAAACAGAATTGAAATAAGTTAATTTTTTGATGAATTTTGGAATTTTTTTCATTAAAATCGGATAATAAATAAAGATTTTCAAGATGGCGTCCAAATTTCAAGATGGCGTACATAACGACATACTGCCGGATGATATATATGATATGAAACATGTGGTGGGAATCAGTATGCCAGCAGCCACTGTGAAGGTTGGATCAGTTGCTATTTTATTTTTTTGCACTCGTCGGGTTCGAACCGAGGACTTTGAACTCTGTGTCGTAAATGTATATTTTTTATAAAAAATTTATTAAAATTTTCTTAAATTAATTTTTTTATAAATTTAAAAAAAATTTCATTAAAATCGGATAATAAATAAAGATTTTAAAGATGGCGGGCGTAACGAAAATTGCAACGGTGACGTCATCATCCAATATGTCGGAAAATACATCACCGGAATGTTCTAGAACACAATGACGTCATCAAAAATGGCGGATCCAAGATGGCCGCCGTGATCTACCTGTCCCGTTACGTTATGTCCCGTTGCTCTGTGTCCCGTTACGCTGTGTCCCTTTACGCTCATCCAAGATGGCCAGCGTGACGTCAGAATCCAAGATGGCTGACCGACAATCTTCAATCCACACCCTGAACCCTGATCTCGGAGGAACATTTGTATACTACTGATGACCTTGGCCTTGATTTTACAAATTTGCCAAAATGATTCAAAATTGGCCATATTCTTCAAAATCCTCGAAAATTTCAAGTTTTTTGGTAAACAATGCCGCCAAAAAATCTCAAACAATTTGAAAAATAAAAAAACTTTCTCTACATCGAGGGAAACAAATCTCGATTTTGAGGGATAATTTTCCATTTTATTTCTTAAAAATTCCAAAATATGGAATTTTATAAACCTCAAAATACTTTTGCCTTAGAAATAATCAAAAACGGCATGCCATTTTTACCGTCATAAACGTCTAACTTAATGGCAGATGTACCACCGACTGCGGAGAGCTCGTAAGCAAGGATGCAGATCCCAATGGAAGGTTATTCATTGTTACCAACAACACTAAAGAAGACAACAACTGACGTAGTTCCACCAGCAGAAGATAACTTAATGACTACACTGCTGGCTGCAGAGGAAACCACAATTAACGACAATTCGCTCTTGATGGAGACTTCCAGGGCTGGTGATTCGTCAACAACTATCGAGCATCGGTGTCGTAACTGTGACAAGTTTTAATTTTAATTTAGCAGCAGTAATGATCGACGACACGAGGATAGAGAATTTGCTAATTATCTTTAGTGCAAAATTATAAACAGTATAAAGTATCGTTAGTTATTTACAAAAAATAAAATGTTGACAAGACACTAGAAGACATGATGTGCGGTAGGAAGTAAAGGTTTCGCTACAACAGCTATTGATTGATTCGCTTAAGAGTACACGGGTAATTGGTACATTTGCAGCTACATTATTATCCGGTTCGGGCCTGTAAGGTTCTTCTTCGTCGTCTAGACATCCTTGCGGCTACAGCGATAGGTCGTTTGCATTTCAGCATGATGCAGGAAGAAATGAGCGGAGTAAATGAATAAAGAATCCCTCAAATATGAAGTTTCCTGAAATGAGTGCCATGTTTAGTTTACGCGTATTGACAGATTGCGATTTCATGCGAAAAAATTTAAAGTTGAAGTCCGTGTGTCTACTGATAAACTACATGTAGACATTTATAATCGCTTTAGATTGGAGACTCGTATGCGTACAAGCTGAAAAAAATTGCGAAGAGTTCTGGACATGATTTTAAGCCTCAGACTGTGCTCGGTGCATTACAGGTAAATGATAACGGATTCAACTTGGCGAAATCTGCATTTCGTGGAACGTTGAAAGACTACTATTATCTAAATACGTTGATATACATTTGTACTTTTCTTGGAGATATCAGGCAGAACATTTTTAATCAGCTTACTGACGAAATAGCTTCATATGTACCTTTAAAATATAATTTTTGGTTGCACTGCGTATGTGGCAAACCATATCCGTTCGAGGACGAAGTGAAGAAGTGTGCATTCAAGATAGTGAATACTCCCATTTGTGAAGCAGTCTATTAAAAACAGTATCGATAAACTCTGTCGGGAAGAAAAATATTATGTAGTTAAAGGATCTGGTTATTGTGCCATTGCACAGTTGTTGTTGTGTGGTGTATGCTCGGTTTTCTTATCTTTAATATTTTTTTTTGTTTGGCAAAATGGACGTTACGTATGTACTCATTTTGTTTTGGTAACTTCACTATGTTATATGTATATATATATGGTAAAAGGGATTACTTGTTTTTCTTTTTTTGTGATTTAAATTATTATGTCATAACCTCTGGAAGTGTTAAACTTATATTACAAAGCTGTTGTGAAGTGTCTCAAGAGTGAACTCTAGTATAAAAAACTATAATAAAAGTTAAAACAGTTGCACAAAAACGTAAATTTATAACTAATGAAAATAATAACATATTATGGGGTTTTGGTTTACTAACAGAGACTGTAACTTCCAAGAGTTTGCCTAGCTGTATGTATTATCCATGATCATGTTGGTTGTCGGGAAGTGATTAACATTCTTTTTTTTTTGTTTTGGTCAACCAAAATGTAAAAAAAAAAGTTTTCTTTCGGCTTGTGTATACACTTAATCTATGTAATATTCTGCTTCTCTGCACCGCCAATTGGGCAAGTTTATTGCTTTATGTCCCCGGGAAGCAATTAGAGAACTTAGTTTGTACCAATGTATTATTTTTATTTCATACTGTTTTTGTGTAGCGGTAGACGACTTTGTGTGAGACATCACGGCCCGGCCATGTGACATAATTTTTAAGTACCTAAAAACGAAAATCAACTGTCCATCTGTTCGAAACGGCTTCGGGATGTCACTAACTACAGTGTCAAGGAAATTTCTACTAATATATATATATATATATATATATATATATTCGCATGCAATGTGTGGCGCATGGTTTTTAATATTACCCCGTTATAACTCCTCAAAGACTTCTCAAAATTGAAAATTGTTTAAAGTTAGTAATAAAATATAAAACGTAATTAAGTTTAGTCATATACAAGAATATATATTTTTTGTTTAAATTTTTGCTCTGAATTGTACTATCATAACCAAAAAAAATGTTTTTAAACATTAAAGTTAATTGTATGATTTTTAAAAAAAATTTTTGGGGCCCTCTAAAATATATAGAAATTATGTTGTATTAATAATGCAAACGTAATACTCTGTGCTTGATGATTTAAAAAATAATATAAATATAATTATAAAACAACGATATGGTTGACCTCCGACGTTTTAAACAGTCTTTTGTTAGTATTTTTACCCTTTTTTATTTAAATTTTTATTTCCACCTATTGTAAAGGCTACATGGCGAGTCAGCCAGTGCAGTTACCTTTCACCTTATATTATTTTTATTTATATAATGTGGAGAACAATTGAGCCTAATGTTCATGACCGCTTTCAATGTTCTGGATTCCTACTCAGCAAACGTAACCTGGGAAGTTTGGTCGGTACACTGTTCTCTGTCTTCGGTATACCGATTTTAGCTAAGAATTAGTCAGTGCAAGCCAATATAGAAGTAAGTATTCGTAAGATTTCTAACTTTACCAAGTATGCCTCTAGCAGTAAAATAGAAATAATGTAATAAATTGTATTTGCAAAAAAAGTTTTGTTTTTCGAACCTGTCATTATTATGTAAAATATATGTTATATTTATTTACATTTATTTATTTTTGTCCAAATATCGTAATAAGGACGGATTTCTATCGAATAAATAAATAAATAAATAAATGAGTGTTTTTTGATGATATTTGGAACTTTCCCAAAATTTCTAGATTAGTTATTACGTATTTTCTTGATGACGATCAATACGTCCTCATTTAGTTACTACTGGCTGGTTGGCTAGGAAACTAAATTGCTTTTAGGACTTTCTATTATATATTTTTAATGAGTATTTTTAAAATAAAATTACATTTTTGAATCGAACAAGTATCGAACCCAGGAAGGGACAGATCAAAACAATGAGTAAATTTATGGTATATATATTTTTAGATTCCTGGTATTTTCTTGAATATAAAGCTGAATAAATACAGATTTTCAAGATTTCACCCAAATTTCTTCATGGCGGGCACCACAGTTATAATAAATAATTACTGAACTCTAGCAGATAGCAATTAAACTAAAATAGAGTTAGCGCACTGTAGCAGGCGAAAATAAGATGGTGGCATCCAGCAGACAAAACAAGGTGGCGAATGTGATGATATACTAGCTGGCGATATATATACCTTGGCATTAGTGGTGGGAGATAAGTCTATCAGTGGCTTTCATAAAGGAAGGATATGTCGTCATTATTTTTTCAGGTTCAAGCCAAGGATTACACGACGTTATTGCGTTTTTTAATCTTAAAATTGTATTAACATTTGTTTGATTAAATTTTTAAAAAATTATAATTTTTGTTACAAATTTTCTACTTAAATAATTAAGGTTTTCAAGAACGTGGCCGTATGCCATAACCCAAGATGGCAGAGTGTTTTTATTTGTATACAGCAATACCAATGCTCTCTCCCGAAGACCTTGCAAGGTATACTGAACCATTGCAAAAGGGCTGAGAATTGTGAGGGAATCGACGACATTCGGTGAATAAGGATAACTAACAGGGAAGATAAACGGAATAAGGCCAGCTTGAAAGCAGTACAGCAAAAAAATCCTTACATGGCACCCATTGTAAGCTGGCTAGAGAATGGAACTGGGTGTCCAATATGGTAAAATATATCCAGTGACCAAAGGGATATGAAAGCTTACTGGGCACAGTGGGATTCCTTGAGGATGGTGAATGGGCTTCTAATGAGGCTAATGGAAGAGACCAAATGTAATAATAGTTATAATGCAAAGAGCCATGCTCCAATGATCCTAGTGACAGAGGTGTTGAAAGAATTTCATAATGGTACCTATGATGGTCATCTAAGGGTGAACAAAACTTTAGCCAAGATCCATAAACGCTATTATTGGTTGAGATGTCGCCAGAATGTGAAGGCTTGGTGAAGCCAATTCGAAGTATGCTTGGCTAGAAAAGGGCCATAATACCAAAGTCATGGGAAAATGAGGGCTTACAATGTAGAGGCACCCTTTGAAACGATAGCTCATGATATCGCCAGACGATTTCCCAGGATTAAGTATGGTAACCAGTATATTCAATTAGCAATGGATTATTCCAGTAAGTGGCCAGAAGGTTATGCACTTCCTAACCAAGAAGCCACTGCCATTGTGCATGTAATTGCCATAATCATTATTTGAATATTTTTGGTACTAATGGAGCTCCACTCAGACCAAGTCTGCAATTTTGAGTCAACAATATTGTGGCGGAATCCCTCGGACTCCGTCAAGATATGCAAAATATCACTCAAAATAAAAATAATAAAAAAACATCTTAAGATTACAAAAACATTTGAAGGGGGTAGCAGTTGAGCTGGTACAGGGACATCTAACCTCCTTGGGGCAGGTGGTGTAGGGTGTTGACTGGAAAAAAAATATTATTTATCCTACATAGTTTCAGGTTTATTTTCGGTAATATATGGCCAACACATAAATAAATAATATCAAACTACTATTTTCACAATAAATAAATAATTAAATAAACAATCATTTATCCTCTTATTAGTATGAGTATTATCTTTCAGAAAAAATGGTTAATGTTTACAAACACCTCTACCCATCCTCCAGTTAAATTAACCAAAGGAATATAAAATTTCTGGATACCAACTCCTGCCTTCCTGGAAAGAAACAAAAAAGTTAAGCCATCCTTAACACAATTAAAATTACACCAACATGCTTTATCTTACTCAATTGGAAGCCCTAGCTGAAAAATTAATTTTGAGTTCGCCATTTCTTACAACACCTTCGAACGGCAGCACGCCACTACCAGCCAGGGAGGCTCCGACAGTCCTCAAACACCTCACAGAGAAGAATCATACGGGCGCACCAATGATGTAAAGAAGAGGAGGTGAAACCGTGCGCAGGTTTCCCCCCTCCAAGCGCTACGTCACCTTGGTTGTAGCCAGCGCTCTTCTTCCAGGCGCTTCCCATCCATTTCATCTGTGTCTCGTGCTAACGTAGTTTTATGTAGTTGAAATACCAAATTGTGCAGTGTTCGGATGTCACAATCATTTCAAAAAGACTCGAGATTCTGGCATAAAATATTTTTCTTTTCCAAAAAATGAAGATCTTTGCAATAAGTGGGTGAACGTATCTATGCTAAAGGAAGGACACATTCTGTGTTAGCAGAGGTAACTTTAAACAAACGTGATTTTAAGTAGAAATGTCACTTGTTTTATAATACGAGTATTTATTTTTAATTTTTTTATATGATTAACTGTAGGTTAATGTTAGGTCAAGTAATATATTTCGTGCAAAATACTGAGTTATTATCTATAATAATAAAGTCTTTCACGGTAAAAAGGTTATTTATTGAATTAATTTATTAAAAATGAAATTTCAACGTATTAATAAAAACTCAAATCAATTGTTTTTAAAATGTTTGTGTGTTCGGGCATCAGCGAGAACTACAAAATTTATTTCAAATTAACTTTTTTTCTTGTTTTTTATAAAACTAACCTAAACACTAGGTTGTGTACTGTTATTAAAGGGGGTAAAATATTTATTATTATTATATATCATATATATAACATACAATATATATATAAATTACTATCACATTATATAATATGTTAAGTTGATATTAGTAAGTTTAAAAACATTCGACTAATGTATTTGTACCTAAAAATTTTGTAATGCCTGTAAGCTGTTTTTTTTGTTGAAGATTGTAGAGCTATTTGGTTTAATAATTAGTTTTAAATATACTTTCTATCATTATTTATTATTTTGTTTATTGTTTGTAACTAAATAAAATTTAAATTATTAAATAAATCAAAAGCGCTTATGTTTATGTAAATTACAAATACGTATTTATAGAAACTTTGCTTTGTGTCAGATGCTTTTTTTTTGTAATATGTTTGTATTATTCTTTGTCGCCTGCATCCTGATTGTTTATTATGTCTATTTTATTAATATTCATAATAAATATTTTCGAAGTATATTCATTCCAATTCCCATTACCATTCTGTGTTTAGAAGACCCAATCAACATTTTGAAGTGATGAAACAGCAGAAAAATATTGCTTCGTTGATTTTATTATTAATATTAACCCCGCGTTTGGATGCTAATACATTTATTTAAACTTTATGTTCTAAATGCATGCTATACAATGTACATAGCAAAGTATTTTTACGCTTCGTGGTCACTCTTACTATTCAAAAGATTGTAAATGAACTGTCTGTGCGTGGTATTCCCGTAAGCGCGCTGCGTGTAGACCGGGCGGTGCGACCAAGGTGACGTAGTGCGCAGTGGAGGACGCGTTTGGGCGGCCGGACGGTTTCACCTCTTCTTCTTTACATCATGGGCGCACCCAGGGTGGCATATTTATTAATTGCCACTCACATTGTCATCACGTCGAGAACACTCTACGCGAAAGCAAAAACCCCGGCTGCGATTTCACAACAAACCGCCATGCGGCCAACCGACGCTATCCCCTCTCCACAGCACATGCCAGACTGGCATTCTTTCTGCCAGATTGCGACACAGACACCAGCGTGACAGGCGAGCGCGCGCCTGTGCAGGAACAGCAACGCAGTGGAAACAAACCAGGCCGGCCAACGCTCCCGGAGATTCCAGGCCACGATATCGAAACAACTGCCTGTATCTGGCCAGGCATCGTGCAGCAATCACGCCACCGCCCCAGAAAATCCGAGAATGTTCGTAAACTACCGCGCCGCGAAAAAAAGAACACCCGAGTGTCGCAAGCAAGCATCAGGCACTTCAGCGGGCTCACAGAGCACCACTGCGCAAAACCCAGGTCAATAAATTTTTCACGTAAAATTGTACAGCGTGACAATATATCAGGAGGTGGGTCAGTTGCCGGGAATAAATAAACCAAGATTATAGACCTATACACTCAGTCCGATGGCATAGTAGAGAGGTTCAACAGAAATCTTGAGGAACACCTTGCCAAGGTTGTGGCCGAGCATCAGCGGGATTAGGATGAACACATCCAGTTGTTCCTGATCTCATTTTGGGCTGCCATCCATGACTCCTTTGGCCAGACCTGTGTGAGTATTGTGTTTGGGCAGGAGTTGAGGTGACCTGTGACATAAAGTTTGGTTGTGCTCGCAAGGAGCCGACCAGCACCGCTGATTATGTGAATCATCTTGAGGAGCAAATGGTGCTAATACATGAAGAAGCCTGCCAAATTCATCGATCAATGATGAACCGAATGAAGACGAGTTATGACCTTATGGATAACCCAACCGGATGTCTAGAGGGCGATTTGATGTGGATGTAAAACCCGCAACGAAGGAAGGGCAGGTGCTGTAAGCTTCAAGCAGCATGGAAAGTCCCATATTAAGTCATGAAATGGATAAATGATGGTCTACGACATGTAGAGAGGAAAGAGTGGACAAAAATTTATAGATTTGGACCTATTGAGATAATTTGCTGGAAGGGAGGCTTTACCTGTCCCGGACGAACAGGTTTAAGGAGGCATGCTAGGAGGCTAGGCCATAATGTGTGCCTGGTACCTGAGCGGGCCTCCCAGCGAGTCTGGACAGCGGCCTCACACACTTGCTACGTGTGCCCGGCTGAATTACAAGTGGCTCCCTACCCATCCCGCTCTGCTCCTCGTCTACTGTCACGCCTCAGACTGTTGCCACTGACACTTTTAGCTGACTGGGAATTCTACAGCTCTGCAGAGAATGTTGCCAAGCTTGGTGAACGTTACTTAGGCCCTTCTCGAACTTTCTGGCGTTGGGTTGGCCCGGGATGACGTGACCGGTCACAGCCGCTCTCGTTCAATTGAGAAGGACGCCAAAGTATATAAGCAGTATCGCCGGCTTCCGCGGCAGTTCCGAGAGTTCGCAGAGTTTCTCGAGTAAGGGAAGTGCGACATTGGCGAAGAGAGTGATAGACCCCCTCGAGAGCGGCACGAGGAGCGACGGGACCGTGAGAGTGTGACTGAGTGGCGCGAGGCTGTCTGTGTGTGTGTGTGAGGACAGGTGCATGGTTATGGGCGAATCACTCTTGAGCCTAGCTCCAGTGTGGTGTGAGAACTGTGGAAAATGACATATATTGGGTGACTTGCGAATAAACTTTTTTAAGAGCAAGGGATTGGTGTTCAGACATTTTTAAGTACATTTATTTATTAGTTATGTAAATATTATTAGTAAATGAACTTTTTTGGGCTATCCTTTATGAATACAGTTCTCCACCAATAATTTCGGAATAATATGTATCTTTATGGAAATTTATATTTGTTTATCAACTCTACATTAATTTTTCGAAAAATACAAAACTTTATGTAAAACTTACAGTTTTTTAAATATTTTTTATAAGATGTTTCTTTCCTCTCACTGAGTTTATCGCAAATATTATTATTTTTTTAAGTTCGACCAGTCTTCATTCAAGTCAGCGCGAACTCACTGGGCGTGTTTCATTTGGCAACAAACAATAAGCGGTGTTACAGTATGCGGTTAAACCATACTGGTTTGCCAGTTACTACTTAGTTATATCTTTCTCATTAATTGTTTATATTTTCAATTTTGATATATACTGAATGCATTCTTGAGAGACCAGAAAGGAGCATTAATTAGAAAAGCGAGCCGAAAGTGTATTTAACAAAAAAGCTTTACGGAATAATATAGTTTTCATACATGAAATAATTTTACAGCTGTTATTTCTCATGAAATTGTATTAAATCTATGCTTCTTCTTAAATTCTCAGTTTTCATAGACTTCATAGGTGTTAAACCTATTCCAAACACAGAGTCTTATTTTCATATCGTAAATAAAAATTTTATCTTCAAAATTACTTTTGTTGATTAATTTTGCACAGAATTACTACTTCTCAGTACAAGTTCACACCAAATACAAAGCAAATTAAAACTGGTACAGTGACTTTAGAGTGTGTGACAACGTTGGCAAACCCATGAATAAAAGGTTCTATACAACAAAATGATATTATGAAACACTTAAACGCTGCGCATCGTAACTTCCAGCATTTCAGTTTACAAACCACAGCATTTTCAATTACGCTCCAACGCGAATTAAATCATGTTTGACCCAATGTTGTTTAGAAATGGTTTAGTAAAATGGTCGTGTGTGAACAGAACTGTTAAGTCGAGGGGTTTAGTAAAATGGCGAGTGAAATTGATCCAGTTTAACTAATAGTAGAGGGTCGAGTTGTTTCCCCCACACCGCTCCACTCACCTATTACTGGAAATGAATGAACGACAATAATTTAGTGAATTTCATAAGCGGATTGCACCTATAGTCCCACAGCTCTAAATCCGAACACTGACTTTTGGCATTGCGTGACCTCACATACTTTCCGCTGTTTAGTCCATTCGACTAAATTGTGTAAATCAGTCTTTAGTCGCAACGGCGAAAAAGCGCATAATGTGACACCGAACTATGTTTCTGCGAGTGAGTAGCTAATGCCAGTTGCACTATCCGAGTACAGACATGATCTCAATTCATATGCTGGTTTGATCATTGTTCAACCTCATTTCCTGTTCTACCACTGTGTTGTAATTGCTGAACTAATATAATTAGGAATTTTAATGTGCACCGACATTCAAGTCAGTTCATGGATAATGACCTTGGATCGACACTCTTGAAGCACACATGGCCGGCCTTTTCATGGACTTTCCATTTATAAAATCAGACGCAAATAATAGAGTATTACTTAAAAAATATTTCAGAACATATATAATACAGTCTGGAAATGTTTACTTATTGTATTGTTACAACCTCTTCTCACAAGAAATATCCATATTATTAATGTTTGAAAAGTTGTTTATTTTATTTTAATGTTATAATTAGTTTACATATTAAATCGAATAGTCATTTAGTCAAAAACCTTTCATAATTTTGACTGCTTCGTTTTGTATTAACTTTCAAATACAAGTATGTGTTTAGAATCATTAATAAAATTAAAAAAAGGGGGCAGCTACATTATGTGCTGCTATCTTGTGGCAATCGTATGAAACGTTTGCTCGCCATGTCACAATCGATTATAGCATCTTCGTATTGTTCACAGCCTACCCAAAAGAAATGTACCTAACATTTCTCCAACACTGATGCAGCCGGTTATCACAGATTGGAAATGCATGAACCATAGTCCACGCGAACAAAGATCATGTAGTCGCAATAAGTGTTGTGCCACGCTTAGAAGAATGATCCTTGGACCATTCTTGGGATATAATCATTGGATTGCGGATCGAACAGCAGAAGGGTGCAACTGGCCATTGGCCAAGCTCACCACGCCCAATTTAATCGAAGCTCAAATGCTCTCGAGCTGCAAACGACGTCAAACAGACCATAGAAGGGAGGGGGAAACTAGACTCACCCTTGCTCGGGAGGATACGTTCCCCAATTGGAGGGGCTAAACAGCGAACAACGGCGACGATGGAGGTGTTCCCATCCCGGCTTGGATGTAACCGTCACGCAGTTGGTCGAGACAAGAGTCTGCTGCTTCGGGCAGTTGGTTTCTCCGTTAAACCCAGGCGTATTGCCACCAGCCTCGCAGTTGAATTAAAATGGATTTTCCTCGTCCTTAGGCGCTTAAAAAGTTAAAACTTTCCCACGCATCACACCTCACCCATAATACAGTTTCCCTGTTTTACCTTCGAGAAAGGTTATATTACACTGAAGTGGAATACATTCCCCCCCCCCCACCCAAGATGTTCGGGTAAAGTAGCGAATAAGCACTGCCTTGTTAAATTTAGTATCCTTGTATATGTCCGCACGTGGAAAGATACACTCGTATTATGATTGGTTTTCGCACAAAATGTCGTCGAAAACCATCATTGAATTGGCTGTTGCAACACTAGAAAGTCCCACATTTGCATTATCGGTAGAAAAAAAATACTCAAGGCCTTCCATCGATCATAGAATCGTGACCAGGCGCTAGTACTTTGGCTTTTGCAGATACATGTAATGAAGATACACATTTTTGTACATAATACCATTTGGTTCCTCCAAAAAAAATCAGTAAAACGCACATTTTGCCGCAGCTGGACGGGCCTACCATAATTTATTTTGTGGTAGAAGGTAATAACGAGCCATGCTACGATTCACGCGCACGGACTACGTACATCGTCTTGCATTATGCACAAGGGAAAACACACTTCTTGCTTAACGATATGCATGATACTGACGAAATTATATAGACGCAAATAAATTTATATTTTCAGCTCAGTTGGGCGTAATGCCTCAAAAAACACATATGCACAGGACTGATAAATAATCAACCTTTAGAGCTGCACATTCCAGGCTACAGATTCTGCGTTCCAGGAGCGGAACTTTTCAAACGACTAGCTCGACGCGACGTGGGCATTAATTCTCTTGACGAGATGTTGAAGCAGCACGATATTGCCTATTGCCAGCAAGGATTTCGAATCAAGACACCCTACTGACGAGTTACTGGTACAGGAAGCTGGAAATATAAGTAAATCGCCAGACATAGGACTTGGAGAAAAAAACCTAAGTTTGGGGCGTATCCAAAATCATAAAGGCAAATACTAAATTAGAAATGGGTGCTTGTCAAACCTGTACCAGCAATACCAAGTGCAAGACTGGTGCAGGTGTGCAAAAAGCCAAGACAAAAAAAGACTCTCGATTAAAAGTTTATTGGTGTATTTCTAAATATAATTCAACCTACATTGGGCGCCCTAAGCGGCCTCATCAGTGCTTCGAGTGGTTTAGTGCGGGCAGTCAATATTTCCAAGATCGAGCGCAAGCAGTTAGAGGAAGCACGAAAACACAGTGCCTGCATGTAAATGCTAATGGTATGAGTAAAAATATGGCGCAGGACTCTGTTTACGACACCACAAATTAGGCAGAGGCATGAAACATTCGCTCACCAATTAAGATTTAGTAAAATAAGCTCGAAAACTGATAATAAATAATAATTTCAGAGGCGTGTTTGTGCGATACACTTTACGTAGTAAGCCAAAGACTCGCGAGTGTGCCATTATTTTTTCAGGTGTGTTTACATGCCATGGCACGCACTGGGTGCCCTATGTAAAGTCTGGAAAAAAGGCCAAATACTCTGACAGTTTCAGTAATTTGAGACTTCTGCCAGAATTTTGATGCTACCTGCATAATACAATGCTGTGCTACAATTACGAAATGGAACAGTTGCCTAACTAAAAAAAACTGCAGACATTTGTGGCTTCGCTTTCTACTTAAAAGAATATAAAATAACTGTTCAGTCATTAAAATACGTCAGTCATGTTGATGACACCTATGTTGAGGGGCAATTTTTAGGAAGATGCGGACGGTGCATTTACTGCCTCTAGATTTAGTATGTGAATGGTGTATTGGACTCGTGGATTTTTAAATGTATAATGCAATACCGAATATCTACGAAGATAACTGCAATATCTGCTTCATGAAAAGTAATGGGACCGCTCATGAAATGCAGACTTGTTGGCTCGTACGAATTTGACGATATTGCAAACTACATCAAGGAAAAGTTAACGGAGTTTGTAAACTTTCAACTGCGTGCAAATCTAAATTCCCATAAAAAGTATTCTTACATGCAGTTAAAATGTTGACGTTTTATGACACCCGCGGCCATAGGTACGATTCTTGAATTAAAACCAAATATATACGATGCAGGAGAAATGTAGGAATCCACGCGAGAAGTAAATATATTGCCTGTGAATGGCATCCGAATAAGCAGCAATTTAGCAAATAAACATATCTCAGTGTAAGACTAAACCACATACTACACGAGTTTTCACTAATGGTTTCACCAGAATTTAAACTGGTTGAATTACCACAAATTATCATTTACATTACAATCATCATGAAGGGACAACACGAAGTTGTCTTCAGAATCGTTACAGCGAGAATTCTTGATGAAATTTCTAGACAAAGAAATTACATTACGTGTGAACTTGAAGCGATGGATATAAAGCTTGCGACAACAAAAATTGCATTGTTTTGGAGAAATCTATTTTTGTAACAGACATTGGTGCTAAAACCAAATGGGAGTGTAAAGTTTCTTGTTTCTTCTCATTATTGGACAAATGTCCATTAAATATTGAAGATGCAATTCCCAACATGGAACACGTTTTTATTTTGATGACTGCATTACAAAAATGGAACCGTATGCGTACCAGCAATTCCTGATCGGACCTTACATGCTACCTTCCGAAGTATGAAACGCTGTACAGCACCAAGGTGTCTGTACTTTACCTTCAGAGTCATTTATACGCATATGAGGTACATTGGAAAGGCAGATGGCATGCATCTGACAACGACGACAATATCCTGCGACTGTATTCATCCCCTAATCGAGCACATTACATATGTACTGAATGGTGTCGATGTAGAACAGACTATAGATGTAGGCATAACGTCCACTATGAAAAAATACCTTTCGCTGACACCGAACGAACTGTCTGCTGCAAAAACTGAAGGCTGAGGTCTCGAGGATGAATACAACCTCCCTGTTTGTGCAGAAGTAAAATTCGAAGTTTATATTCCTTTGTCTATTAATCCTGGATTTGTTGGGGACTACAATCATATAATCTTCAATTCGAAACAAGATCTCATTGTGCATCTAGCCAACATGCACATTAATTCAATGGTCACTGCTGCAGAAAACCCAATGGATATCTCGCTAACACTAAAGTACGAGTGGATGATGCCCCATGTCCAAGTGAGCACAATCTAATGTATCAAGATGCTGAAGAACATAGAAAATGTAAAGAACTTTGACGTACCATTTTGGTCCTGTAGCCTGGAAAGTTATCCTGACTTGCCTCAAAGTCAACATATTAAACTTTTCTACGGAAAACCAAGATTCATCATCTTGGCCGGGTTTTATACTGGAAGACAGCTCAATGCAGGAGTGAGCCACTGTTCGATAACTCTCAAATATGTAATGTAAAAATATTTTTAAACAGTGAAATCTATCCGTATGTCGACATGAACATGTACTTAGAAAAAGGAAGATTTCTTTTCGCATATCAAATGAATGCAAGTTTTCAGCAAAAATACTATATGCGCAGACATTCACTGATAATGAGTACCGACGGTTTCAAGAACAATAGTCCGTTTATGGTGTTTGATATCTCAAAACAGGACAATCGAATAAATTTAAACTTCTTCGATTGTAGGACCGAGATATCGACGAGCAGAAATATTCCCCTAATTACCTATGCATATTGTCTGATGCTTCACTATCGACTTGAATCGTACAACTGCCGAGACATGCTTGAAAAACCTTTATCATAAAGACCAGTAGAGTTTGCGATATAAATTTAGTTATAACCACAGATTGCAAGTTTTCCATAGCCAAAAATGACTCGTTCTCAACAAAATTTCCATCACCTACGAGGTCGATGGCAAGACTCGAACCCGAACCTTCCGGCTGTTGTGTCCTTAGAAACTGCTAGATGATAAAAGTAAACACTCAAATGAATTGCTTTGCAAATATTACCATGGCCTGAATTGAAATTAAGGGAAAATTCAGCACTATCAAGTGAAAAAAACTCTCGAAGATTTATTATAGAAAATCGAAATAATTTACTTTGCCGAAACTAAGCTGCAGAAATGGCTGAGAGAGTTGTGTGGAGCGAAATTGTAAGTGTTATACTGCACACTGACTATGACTGTCCTGCCTTGCACATTCTTAGTGATATATATGGTGAGAGCTACACTACAAATTTGATACAGTGTGTACCTGTACAAACTCGGAACTAATGTGAAAATGGCACTCGCAGTGTAAGTAGATTCTGCATTTATAAAGGGCTTGCCTTCAGTTGTATTCCGACCTGCAAGAAGATGTTTAAATTTCATCCTGGCAATAAGTATGTGAGCGTAAGACCTAGCTTCAGCAGTGTCGAATAAAGCTACTGGGAAGCCGGATATCTGCGCACATATAAGGAAACATGGGATGGAGTTGCTGAACACTGGCAATGTTGGCACTCTCTTTTGTCCTACGAACCGACTCAGTAGCTGCAAGATTTCTGTAAACCTGGAAAATGTGCCGTCTATCACATGAGGCCATACACGATCCTTCCAGCCACCACCGACGAGTAAGTCGCCTCATCTGCACGTCCAACACCAAACATGGACGTGATGCAGCAGGTTTTGACTTGCGATGCATATACGCAGACGCCCAAACGACGCTTTGCTAATCGGAAGCAGACGGAGAAAACCATCAAAATATTGACAAGAATAATCAGGGACACACGGAGATAACCACCATAAAATTGACAAGAATAATAGGAAGTACACGGAGAAAACCACCATAATATTGACAGGAATAATCAGGAGCAAACGTATTGACAAGAATAATCCTTATAACTTGGAGAAAACCACCATTATATTGACAAGAATAATCAATAGCACACGGAGAAAACTTCCATAATATTGACAAGAATAATCGGAAGCAGACGGAGAAAACCATCAAAATATTGACAAGAATAATCAGGGACACACGAAGATAACCACCATAAAATTGACAAGAATAATAGGAAGTGCACGGAGGAAACGACCACAAGTTTTCTTTGATATCATTAAATTACAGAAAAATAAAAATAAATTAATAAAAAATTTACAATGAATTGAAAAATACAAAACATTCTGGCTTGTAGCAGGCGCTAGAAGTTTATTACGTAATGCCTATTAACATTGTTGCCACGTACTAGATGCCTTATCATTCTTAATTTTCCCATACAAGTAAAAAACACCTGTGTGATATTAACAACGAATAAATCAGTACCCTCATAAGAGTTCAATAAGTATTTAAATATTTTTATCACTTTAAATCGCAAACCTAAAGGATTCTTTTTTTTTCCTCTCTCTGTGTTTAATTTGTTTTTTATTGCCCTTTTATTCTAGTATATATATTTTGCAGACTTGAAACTTCACAGTAATGTTCCTTATGTTACACAGGATGACATTTTCCAAATTTAGATACCATGGGTGGTTAAAACCAGGACAGTGGATACTTGGTCTGCATGAGAACAGGATTTTGCATTGTTCATGCCTTCTGCGTCTCCATGGCAACGGGCATCGCGCGGCAGTGGCGTACCCACAAGGAGGGGCATGTGTAATGAGCGGTGCAAGAGTGATCTGCCTGTAGACAGCCGTAGCGAAGTACGGGTACATCAGTTGTACGTTGCGTGCACGAGTCGGGAAACCATCGTTGCTATCATTTTCTCTCCGGTACATTATACAGTATTGTAATAAATTTTCACTGAATTATTTTTTATTTAACATTACTGTAAATGGGCGATGTCGTTTACTTTTTTTTCCATTATTATAGCCGTGCAAAGCCGGGTCGGGCAGCTAGTTTTTATATATAGCTCTTTTAATTCTCGGTCTGGTAAATGTCTCAATGGCCGTGCGGTAAAAGGCGTACGTTTTCCAAACTAGAGATCAGAGCTGCGATGGTTCGAATCACAGTGCTTCCAATGTATTTTGCATAAAAAATTAAATTTAATATGTCGATAAGGACCATAATAGCTATGGTAGGTAATGGAACATCGACCTTATGTGATGAGACAGAGCGACGCTAGCACTTTCTAGGAACAAACAGCAGAAACAAAGTCGAAGGCATCCAAGATGGCGGCCTCCTGTGGAACAGAAAAAAATCAAGAGCGACACTGTCGCTTTCTAGGAACAAACAGCAGAAACAAAGTTGACAGTATAAAAGATAGTGGCCTCCAGCGAAACAGAAAAAAATCGATATGTCGGCCGTGACGAAAATTTCATCAAGAGTGAGTGGGGCGTTCGATTTAAAGATGGTGGATGCAATATGGTGGATCCAATTTTGCCGCCAGGGATAAGTTCAAGGTCAAATGTCAAGGTCACACTCATCCAAGATGGCCTTTGTGACGTCACCATCCAAGATGGCCGTCCTGACGTCACAATCCAAGATGGTGATTCGGCTCCCGGCTACTCGCCCCGGACCCTGTCCCCGGAGCCCCCAAAACGTACTACTGACGCACATTCAACAAAAAAGGAAGCACAATCATTGAAAATGACGCACAATCGTAAGCATAATATAGACAAGGATGCACAATCGGAAGCACAATCATAAAAAGGATGCACAATCGGTAGCACAATCAATAAATGGAATCACAATCGGAAGCTCAATCGGTAGCACATTTAATGAAGGGGAAGCACTATTAGAAGCACAATAAACGAAGTGGTAGCAGTATTAAGATATCTCAGTCTTAGTTTTAAATCTGTTTACAAGAAATAAAACATACTTTTTTAAATCTAAATAATTCATTTTTTTTCAATAGTACACACATGACAGTTAAACAAACGATTATTGTATGTAGCCAGCTTTCTGCAGTTCTTTAAGTATGGACGATACTTCGTCGATATGCGAGTAGTTTCCTCTACGAAGAGATGCCACCAATAGTCTCAGGCAATCAACTAATACGTTAGGATCTTCACATGACATATAATCAATTTCTTCTGCTACGTTCATCTTCCCTGAATGTTTATAATAAATATTATGATCTATGGTGTCTTCCGGTTTAACACCAACCTCAATGTAACATTTGTCATCGAGCCATTGTTTATCAATAGCTGGATGAGGATAATATATTTAATAACGTCGTTTCCATTATTTCGGTCTCAGGACATCGTCACAGTCTTCGAACTTGTCAGCTTTAGGTATTCATCACAGTCTTTGCCTTTGTCATCAGCCTCAGAGTCACTGTCGTCATCATCGTAGAATGCATCGTCTTCACCCAGATTACTGTAATAATTCGATATCGTTGATGTCAAAGCTTCTTCATCGTCTTCATACTTCCTTTTTAGGAGTTCACCATTTTTACAAAGTATGAAATAGCTACTTGAATTCGGCTTGAATGTATTCACACTTTTCACGTTAACCTCTTTTAGCCTGGTGTTGCATTTTTGCAACATACCCTTTTTTATTTTTTTAAATATTGTTTTCTCTATGTGCTGCTACATTCCTGGTATTTTTAGTTTGTTTAAATGTTGGCATTTATTTATCTATGGATTTATTTTTATTTTAGTGAAATAAAAACAAAAGAAAGCTTTATTCTTTTCACTAATCACGTGATTGCAGTGCATCAATGGTGAAGCTCGAATGTATACATTATAACATCCATCCTAAAGGTAAACTATTTACTAAAAATTATAAGTAGTATATAATAGGGGCATCTGGCACAGGCGTCAGGGTGAGGAGCCGAGGAGCCGACCGCCATCTTGGATTGTGACGTCACGGCGGCCATCTTGGATGGTTGTGACCTTGACCTTTGACCTTGACCTTGACCCCGGCGGCCATTTTGGATCCGCCATCTTGGATCCGCCATTTTGGATTACGTCATTATGTTCTAGAAAATTCCGGTGATGTGTTTTCCGCCATATTGGATGATGACGTCACCGTTGCAATTTCCGTTACGGCCGCCATCTTTAACTTTTTTATTTATTATCCGATTTTAATGAATTTTTTTTTAAAAATTATAAAAAAATTAATTTAATAAAATTTTAATAAAATATTTATAAAAAATATACTTTTACGACACGGAGCTCGGAGTCCTCGGTTCGAACCCGACGAGGTCAAAAAAAAATAAAAATGGCGACCGTTCCTTCCTCAATGGTGGGTGCTAGCAGACTGACCCCCACCACTGGTACCAATGCATATACGAACTTACACTCCCCCCCCCCTCAACCCCCCCCCCCCTTCCTAAAAAAATTATTTTTCTCGCACATGACGACCAACCCCTCCCCTTTTTTAATTTATTATTATTTTTTCATCGTAATAGTCACCCTCCTCCACCACTCCCTCCCTCACCTTAACGTCATTCCCACCCCTACCCTCCTCCTCACCCCTATTCTACCTTTCAAAGTATAAATACCGGCCGCAGGACCCGGGAGCCGTCAGTGTTTGCAGTAGCTCCCATCCTGAAGGAAAGACGATGTTTGCTTGTTGTGCGAGCGGAGCAAAGATCTTGTCGGCCATCTTAGCATATGGTAAAGTGCGCACGCTTGCGGCACTGGATGAGACGGAGTTACCTTACCTACCAAAGGAGTTTCTCCTGGTATACGCCCCGTACGAGATAAGATACGTGTACAAGTTCCTGCCGGTGTATCTGCAGCTAGACCCAGACATCCAAGACTGTCTACCATGCACCGAGTGCGACAGAGGAAGCTCCAGCGTCCCCGACACGCCGCACATGAAATCTTGGTGCAAGATGCGACGAGATGCGTGGCGGCGGCAGCAGCAGCCTAGATCCTGAGCGCCGTGCCACAGTCGGCATCTAGGTACCACTCCAGCATTTCTGCAGAGCCAACACCTTAGCCACGTCACTCCAGCCTCGTCGTATGCGTAACTGTGAGTAATAACAATATGACGCTCTTTCTTGTCAACGTCCAGTGTCTTACGTCCCAAAAGGGGCCTGTAGTGAAGCAACTGTCCGTGACGTCCGTCATTGGTGGTGACGAAGTCAAGACTAACGAATACATCTTTAAACCGCCGTGTGACTGGTCGGAATTGGACAGATCCTCTCAACGCGAGAACCGACGTCTGACCTATGAAGTGAACGGACTCTCGTGGAATGAAGGTGATGTGGACTATGAACAACTTACATCCGTGCTACGTGATCTCGTCGAGCCAGAAGACGACGCTGTTTACGTCCGTGGTAATGAACAGAAACGTATTGTGACTGATTTGTGCAGTGGCAATGTAATTGACCTACGTAAACAAGGCAACTGTCCTGGCTTCAAAACACTGTTAAAAATGTACGGAAACCAAATTGAAAAGTGTGATAAATTCTATAATGGTTTCCACTGTGCACATTGTAATAGCCAGTTACTGAAACTGTGGCTCTATGAGCATCCTTATTACTACAGTGATGTTTAATTTTTTTTTTACTCCTTTTTGTAATTGAAAATGTTGTTTCCAAGGTCATCGACTGATGAAATTATGTAAATAAAAAAAATGATTACCAATGTATTTGTTTTATTATTTTCACCTTTATTTCATTGTATTTCTTTTTGTAAAGTCTATTTATTATACTCTTTCGAAAAAAAAATTAAAATATAAAATCACTTTTACTGTTTTCAGCAATGAAATTTAAAGCATAAATTATATAAAAAAATCAGCAATTTAAAAAAACAAGGGTATTAGTATTATAGAAATAAAAACTCAAAGTTCAAAAATTTTACACATATATTTTCGTTAACATATACAATTAAATATATTCTTATTTTATTTGACATGTGTGAGAGTGTAGATTCGCAGGTCCCTCTCTCTCTTCCCAGCAGACCATTCTCGCCCCGCCGTCTCTCTCTCCTCCTCATGCCAAATCTCTCTCTCTCCATCCCAGCAACCGCTCACCTGCTAAAAACTTAAACAGAATATTAGTAACCAAACAAAAAGCTTGCATCGCAGCTCTCTGTGTTCGGAATGGGCTTGAGACCGACACCGCTAAACAGGCTGGTCACGCACAAGCCCCTTGCCTCCATATGCAATATACATCACATATGTAGTCAAGTACTTATGAACAACGTCTCTATTTAGCCGTGGCCCATTACAACGATGCAAGCCTACCAGAAAGATCTACCATATTGACACAAAGCACGTGCTTAAACTAGCATATGTCACATACAAACGCTGAAATTGACCAGTAACAACGATGTATCAACGCCGAAATCTTGCATGCCAACGACTGCGGAACCCAGCGGCGTAACAATCCAGCGTTGACACACAACGCCGAAATCTTGCATGCCAACGACTGCGGAACCCAGCGGCGTAACAGTCCAGCGTTGTCACACAACGCCGAAATCTTGCATGCCAACGACTGCGGAACCCAGCGGCGTAACAGTCCAGCGTTGTCACACAACGCCGAAATCTTGCATGCCAACGACTGCGGAACCCAGCGGCGTAACAGTCCAGCGTTGACACCATCGACATGACACCATCGATGTAAGGAGCCCAACGTCATGACCCCATCGGCGTAAGGAGCCCATCGATGCATAAAAAAAAACGCATCGGTGTAAAAAAAAGCATTAGTGTAAAACGCATGAGTGTAAAGCGCATCAGTGTAAAGCGCATCAGTGTAAAATGCAAAAGTGTAAACCGCCTCAGTGTAAAACACATCAGTGTAAAAAAACGTATCGGTGTAAAAAAACGCATCAGTGTAAAAAAAAATTCTTGCATCACAAACCAACGTAGGTGCATAAAACCACCACTTCCATCCCAACCAACCAACCAAGAAAATGCAGCACCACAAAAACATCGTAGGTGCATAAAACCACCACTTCCATCCCAACCAACCAACCAAGAAAATGCAGCACCACAAAAACATCGTAGGTGCATAAAACCACCACTTCCATCCCAACCAACCAACCAAGAGAGCGCAGCACCACAAAAACATCGTAGGTGCATAAAACCACCACTTCCATCCCAACCAACCAACCAAGAAAATGCAGCGCCACAAACAACGAGGATGCAAAACACCACCACGGCCAACCCAACCAACCAAGAGAGCGCAGCACCACAAAAACATCGTAGGTGCATAAAACCACCACTTCCATCCCAACCAACCAACCAAGAAAATGCAGCACCACAAACAACGAGGATGCAAAACACCACCACGGCCAACCCAACCAACCAACCAAGAAAATGCACCACCACAAATTAACGTAGGTGCATAAAACCACCACTTCCAACCCAACCAACCAACCAAAAAACGGAGCACCACAAATTAACGTAGGTGCATAAAACCACCACTTCCATCCCAACCAACCAACCAAATAAGCACCACAAAACAACGTAGGTGCATAAAACTACCACTTCCATCCCAACCAACCAACCAAGAGAGCACAGCACCACAAATTAACGTAGGTGCATAAAACCACCACTTCCATCCCAACCAACCAACCAAGAAAATGCAGCACCACAAATTAACGTAGGTGCATAAAACCACCACTTCCATCCCAACCAACCAACCAAGAAAATGTAGCACCACAAAAACATCGTAGGCGCATAAAACCACCACTTCCATCCCAACCAACCAACCAAGAAAATGTAGCACCACAAAAACATCGTAGGCGCATAAAACCACCACTTCCATCCCAACCAACCAACCAAAAAACGAAGCACCACAAAGCAACGAGGATGCAAAACACCACCACGTCCAACCCAACCAACCAACCAAGAGAGCGCAGCACCACAAAAACATCGTAGGCGCATAAAACCACCACTTCCATCCCAACCAACCAACCAAGAAAATGCAGCACCACAAAGCAACGAGGATGCAAAACACCACCACGTCCAACCCAACCAACCAAGAGAGCGCAGCACCATAAAAACATCGTAGGTGCACAAAACCACCACTTCCATCCCAACCAACCAACCAAGAAAATGCAGCACCACAAACAACGAGGATGCAAAACACCACCACGGCCAACCCAACCAACCAACCAAGAAAATGCAGCACCACAAACAACGAGGATGCAAAACACCACCACGGCCAACCCAACCAACCAACCAAGAAAATGCAGCACCACAAACAACGTAGGTGCATAAAACCACCACTTCCATCCCAACCAACCAACCAAGAAAATGCAGCACCACAAAACAACGTAGGCGCATAAAACCACCACTTCCAACCCAACCAACCAACCAAATAAGCACCACGAAACAGTGTGTAGGTGCATGAACAAAACGAATCGCACCACGAAACAGTGTGGAGTGCAAGAAATCAAGGAAAAAATAGCACCAGAAGACCAAAAATCTAGGTGTAAAAAAAACAAACAAAAAAAGCACCACGAAAGAGTGTGGGTGCAACATAATTACAACGAGCGGACTCAGGAAACCAACGATGAAAAATCCATCGACGAAGGCTATGTACACCAAATCAACAGAGACATGGGTGGCTACCAAGTGGCAAACACTAGTCCTATACTCGTACATCACGGTACAGATTCCCGTCAGGGTCTTCTTCTCGGCTACCACAACAGCCTGGGACACCGTCAGAGAACACTGCGCGAAACGTACGAGCACAGACACCAGTTTCAACATTTCATGTTATTTGTTCAGTTCCTTTTTTCGTGGAAGGAAAAAAATACCTTTTTGCATAAATACTGCGGTATGGATAAAATAACATTATCCATTGTACCCATACGGTAACGTATGAATCCCGTCATCGCATATTATGCGTTTATCATCGTGCCAACTAAGTGCCAATTTATTCATTGTTTCTGTGTACAATACCATTTGGTGCGACCTTATGGACCGGACTTGCGCACGCTTTGTTGTGTGGTGTTCCAGGACTTCAAGAAAATCTTCAAACGTAATTTTGTTCTTCACCACACATTTCTGAATTCCTTTAGCTCTCTTGGATATATTATCGTTATATTTATATGTATATAATTTTGCTCTGAGGCCGACAAACTCCTCCATCGCCACCCCATTGCACTCATCTTTGAATTTGCCCACCACCTTTTTATTGGTGGGCGAGTAGCAGGGGTGGTCAATGGGATACGCGCTCGTGTCAAACACGCTCATGAGCGCAGAGTCGTCTGCCAGGTCCTGGTAAAAGTCGTGCGTCTTGATTTCATAGATGAAACTGTCCGTGTCCATGTACGCCAGCGTGATGTTGTCCTTATATTTCACCTTCATGATGTCGTAATGGAAGTTGTACATTAGCGTTTTGGACAACTCCAGGACGGCTAAACCTGCATATACAGGGCGGTCAAAGAGGATACTCTCATGCTGTAGTTTGATCAGAGCCAAGTTTTCATCGAGAACTGTCCTGTCCTGGAACGCTGGCTTTGCCACTACTTTCCGCAGCCTCTTCTCGCTGCATACGAGTTCCATCCGCTGCCTCTTCCTCTTTTGTTCTAATAGTTTACCAAAACATGCATTGTTTGCCAGCTTAAAAAATTCTTTTTCGAATTCATTGGAAGCATTCTGTCTCATAATCGTATTTTTTATAATGAAGGGCTTCATCCACGCACGCTGCTCAAATTCCAGAACTCGGTGTACTTTTGTGATTCGCAGTCCGTGCTGGAGAGCCTGCTTCAGGTTTCTATAATGCACTATGTAATTATTCTTTTTCTCGAGCGTCGTCATTAATTTATGCTGACGCGAGCCGGGCGGGCACTTGTTGACGGGCAGGAACGGCAGGTCCTTGTGCTCGTCATGCAGGGCGGATGGGTACTCAACATCCACTTGAAGGATGAACCCCATCCGCCCCTCGTCCGGTATGTTCATGACGTCACTGTCCGTGCCCGCCCACCTGAAGCCGCTGGCGGGAAGAGGCAGGGACATGGCCCATCCATAGAGGTTGTTGGCGTCCAGGTACATGACGTGGGTTGATGACTGGCTGGGATCGTAGGTGCGGGGAAGGCAGACGTTGTTGGCCTTACAGTGGCGCTTGACCACTTGAGCAACCCCGCCCCTGATCCCAGCTTCGACGAACATGTGCATGTCGTAGTCTGTCATCAACTCCAGCTGTACCTTTGTATGCTTTAGCATTGCGTCGAACGTGAACCCTGGCACGCTGACGTAGTGGCTGCAGTCGATGCCGTAGGTCTTGAGGCAGAGCTGTCGAAAGTTTTCGAACACATCCGTCAGCAGCAGCACGTCCGTATTGAGGTAGACGTCGCTGTATTCGCCCAGGGTCACGCAGCCGAACTCGCTCCACACTGCCTGCGCATGACTGTATTCTGCATCGCTTATATGGCTGTCATTTAATATATTGAAAAACTCCTCTTTCGCAGGCAGTTGTGGCTCGTCAAGTTTTTCCCAGCATGTCACGTAGTCGTAGGGGAACACACCTTTTCTTGTTACAAGATTCAATTCATTTTGGGTGAAGAATTTAGATGTTTCAACGAATTTGTCGGCTGGCAGGTACGACGCGAGGGACGCCAAACTTCGTGCCATGAACCTGAATGTATCGATAAACTGCACTGAAAATTTGTTGCCCAGATTCTTAGAGAATGTAATCATTTTCTCTTGCGTGTGGGGAATAATAAATATTTCCTTGTTGTCGTAGCCCAGTTTCTTGATGATAAACTTTTCGTCGTAGCTGAGGTTGTGGAAGTACACAACAAGCTTCTTGGGCCGCCTGCGCAGGAGATTGCAGCTGTTGCAGGCGGCACCAAGGTACTTACCACTAAAATGGTCGTGGTCTCTGACCTTACGGTTGTCGGATGTGAAGACCTTGTTGCAGTAGCAGCACTGATGGGCTGCGACGAAGCTGACATATTCTTGAGTCGTCAGCGACGTCATTGGCAGGCTTGTCTCGTATATGTCCTTAACCTTTTTACCAATGTCAACAATGGTCTCCACGAATTTCGCCTCAGCATCGAGACCCCTGTACAGAATTGGCTCTTGCGGCAGCGAGGTGGTGAGTGTGGCCGGGATTATATCGTTGTCAACTTTCACATATATACAATAACTGTATGCCTCGTGTTTCTGGTAGGCCTGTGTGTTCGATTGCTGGGGGTCCGGCTGGCATGATGAGATGGGCACGAGCATTGCCTCAAAATCCGCATAAACGACGATGGGCATCTTTGACATATTGTGGTAGTTCTTGAACTCCAGGACAGGTGGCTTGCCGTTCTTTTCTGGCTTCGGCATCTCGACGCGCACGGGAGCATGTTGCTGCAGAATATCTTGTGCGCGTCGAGACACTGCTGCCCTGTCAGTCCTGAAACGCGGTGCTGATCATCGTAATACGTGAAACATCTTTTACACACATGAATTTTTTCTTTGTGGGCGGTAGTAGGGAGAGTAAGCCGTTACTGTGACCGATGTAAACACAGAAATGTAAACACCGGCCCCAGTAACAGCCTGGGGGCCGCCATCTTGTTTCATGGGGGCCACCATTGTTGTTGACAGAGGTTACCAGGGCGCGCCACCGTCGCCGCCACTGGACACCGCCATTGTTGTTGACATTGGTTACCAGAGCGCGCCGGTAGGCCGCCATCTTAGTTCAACCTTTAGTTACCAGAGCGCGCCACCGTCGCTCCGAAAGCGGGAATTGTATACAAAAAAACCTGGGCGCTGGGTGGATTCGATCCCGGGGACGCACCAACGTCGAGGAGACGGACGCCTTGACCACTAGACCACGGGACCATATGAAGTATGGGGAATTAAATAACGAACATATGCCTTAAAGAAGCTATGCTTAAAAGAAGCTATGTCGTTAAAATTTCGAAAAGCACCCGCCATGTCTAAAAAAATGCAACCATACTAGCTATGCCTATAGACCCCACCACTCCACAATCGCCGCCATGTCCAAATTTCGAAAAATAAACCCCCCACCCCCAAGTATGTCTAAAAGAAACCCCCGCCATACTAGCTATGCTTAAACCGTCATGCTTAAAAGCCCCACCACTCCACAACCGCCGCCATGTGGTATGCTTAAAACAAATGATGCCATGATGTATGCTTAAAGCAAACCCCCACCATTATGCTTAACCGCCATGTTTTAAAAAAAAATATGTCTATAAAACCACTGCCATGTTGCATTCGAAAACAAACGTCTACAACCCCACTCTGAGTATGCTTAATCACCATATCTAAATTTCGAAAAGAAACAAAATATCGCTATGCTTAAATTTAAAAAAAATACAGTCATACTAGCTATGCCTAAACGGGTAACTTTCGAAAAACAAGCCGCCATGTTTAAAAGCCCCGCCATATTAGCTATGACTAAAGAAACATAACCTCAAAATCCCGCGCAGAGAGAGCGAGATGTTGCCTGCTGGAGCGTCACTCGTAAACTGCGCAATTATAATCCCCACATCATATTATAAGCATAATAATGTCTTTAAAAAAAATGCTTTAAGTAATAAGCATAGAAATGTGTTAAGCATTTTTAAAAATCATAATATTAAGCAAAGTTAAGTTATTATAATAATAATATTAAGCATATTTAAAATTCATAATATTGTGTAAACAATGTGTTAAGCATTACGTTATGCCGAGTAAAATAAATATTAAGCATAGTTAAAAGTTTTAATAAAATTAAGCATATTTAAAAACACTTTGTAGTAATTGACTCTCGGCCAATGTGTTCAAACGCCGTGCTGGAAGCCCCGCTCATGCTGAGAGCGTGCGCCGGCGACCTGGAATGTGTTTACCTGCTGTGTGACAGTGAAAATGTTTACCACAGAGAAACAAGGTCAGGCCATCGCTGCGTACAGGAAAGGAGCAAGCACAAGGAATATACAGAGGTGGAAAAAGAAATAATGTAGACAACACACGGGTAAAAAAGAATGTTGGATTTATTTAACTTTTGGTATATTTATATAATAGCCACGTCGCTCATCCACGGTTGGCGGACAACTCCAACCCCGAAGGCCCCGCCAACTCTTCAACGCCCTCGGCGCGCGGTCGAGCAATCGCTGCGGCCTTCACGTTCCCGCGGTGGCTGTGGCTCACCCTCCTCCGTAAAGAACAGCTTAGCTAGCTCTCTCGGTATAATGGCTGACAATCAGCAAAAGATGTTACAGCCATCTCGTGTTGGGGAGATCTGCAGAACAATACATACGCAGTAGCTACAGCATACCCCAAGTGTGTAAAGAGAGAAAATAAATATGGGGTGAAATGAATTACGTTAAGAACTGGAAATAGAAAATATGTTAACATTACTTTTTTTAAATAAATTACTTGTGTAAAAGAAATAAATGTAAAATGCATGAAAATAATTACTTGTGTAAAAGAGAATACGTCAAGATATGTAAACAGAAAATACGTTAACGTTTGTATAAAATATGTTAACATTTCTTTTTTTAAATAAATTACGTCAAGAATTGTATAAATTACTTGTGTAAATTAAAATATATAAACATGTGTAGATAAAAAATTACGTAAGACTCGTAAAGAAAATAAATTACATCAACCTTTGTAAAATTAAATTACATGTTTAAAACAAAATACGTTAAGACCATTCTAACTTTAAAAAATATTATATAAAATACGTTAAAATCACGTGTGTATAAAATACGTTAAAACCATTCTAGCTTTAATAAATTACTTGTGTAAAAGAGATTACGTTAAGATCATTCTAACTTTAAAAAAATAATTATATAAATTATGTTAAAGACATTCTAACTTTAAAATTAAAATATATAAACAGATAAAAAATTACGTTAAGTCCATTCTAGCATTAAAAAAACACGTAAACAATTACGTTAACATATCTTTTTATAAGATAAAATTACTTTTGTAAATTAAATTACTTGTGTATTGTGACATACCAATAGGTTATTCTCCACGTGCAATGGTGGGAGGATCGGAGCGCTAGGCCACCCCATCACTCGGAGACGACAGCATAGCTGAACGTAACAATAGGAAAGGGCTAATCATGGTCCGGGGAAATGCGTAGGTCCTTATGTCCCCAAGGCAGAGTGCTGACACCGTCTTCAGAAAGCCAACGCTTATCATCCCCTGAAGACAATGCTACCTTGGTCACACGCTCCGTAAACACAGTGTGGCCTCGCGATCGGAAATGGTGTTGGGTCGCGAGAACTCGTGAATTTTGAAGCAAGCATTCCAGGTATTGAGGAAACAGGAGTGAACGCAGTGCGCTGGCCTTGACTCCCTTGGCCTTACGTGTAGAAGAACCGTCCTCCATCTTAAACGCGTAAAGCTTCGGGCGAAGACCAACAAACTCCGTGATGACATTGCCAGCGGCCTCATCCTTCATCACCCCCGTTACACCCTTATTAACCAAGGGGAAGCGTTGCTCATTACCTGGAGCATAATTGGATGTATCGAAACGGGAAGCTAAATCGGGGCGAATCGAATCGTAAATGTCGTCACACACAACGTGGTAAATTAACGAATCCGTATCCGTGTACAGGAGATGCAGAGACTGTGGAGGGAATTTCTTTTGCATGTAATTATAATGGAAATCGTAGAGAACTAATTTTGATAAATCTAAAATGGCGACACCTGTGTACAAGGGTTTATCAAAGGTAATCGTCCCTTTAAGCATCTCTATGAGGACTAAACTCTCATCGATGATTCGCCGAGCCTTGAATGTCGGACGACCAATCAGCTCAGCCGCCCCATAAATGGAATCGTATCGGGAAACAATGCGTATATCCTTATGCTTTCGCGTATTTTCCAAACTTTTTCCGTACACAGAGTTCGACAGTAATTTAAAAAACGATTTCTCAAAGGGGTTCGCAGCCTGGGCACGACGCTCAGCATTAAAGGCTATATAGTCCCTCATCCAGGCCGCCTGCGCAAACCGCAGCACGCGGTGAACCTGGCCGATGACCGCCCCATACTGAACGTAGTGCCGCAGTGTTTTGGCATGAACAATATATTTAGTACGCGGCGCGAGAGTTAACAGTAATTTACTCATACGCCCGTTTGGCGGTACGCCATTCACAGGGGCCAGAGGCAGATCTGATAGGCGATCGTGACAATCATCGGGAAAGGTCAAATCTACTTCCGCGAAAAATGATGTATCACCATCGATGTCAATGGTGTTGAAATCCCAACTCGTATACTCATCCCTGGGAACCCATTGGAAATTACCCACAGGAAGCTTATCCAACATTGTGTGAGCATACAGTGCGTTAACATCGAAATAACAAATGTATGAAGACGGAAGGCTCGGGTCGTGACTGGACATGTACACATTGTTAGCTTTCGCGTGACGTCGACTTACGTTTGTAATACCTCCACGAACGGCAGACTCTAGGAAGAGGTATATGTCCGGGTCGGTCACAAGTTCAAGACGCACACCGGTTTTAATTAAAAGTGCATCCCATGCGAGCAAGGGAGCGGTAATGTAATGTGCGGGATCAAGCGAATAATGCTGTAGGCAAACGAAACGAAATGATTCGAATATATCGGCCAGCAAACAAGTATCCACCTTAAGATAACTAAGTGCGTACTCTTTCAGTGTGGCACAATGGAATACATCCCAAGCCTTTTGAGCGTGAGTATAGTCCAGATCACTCACGTCCGTGCCACTCATTACGTTATGGAACGCATCCTTTGGTGGTAGCGAGGCAGTCTGCAAATGTCCACTAGACTTAACAAAGTCAAAGGGAAACACACCTTTACGCGTAGCTAACTGAAACTGTGCGTCATCTGGAAACATTGAACGGGTGAGTTTCAACTGATCCGGCGTGAGATTGCCAGCGAGAGTTTCCAGAGATGAATTTAAAAAGTTAAGTGAATCAATAAATCTAAGACGCACAGCGCGCATGCCTCCTTGCGCATTATCTGAGACGGGTATGTATTTAGTAATACATTTGTAACTCTCTAGAGTTACGCCTAATACTTTGACCTCGCCGGGATTCTCCACAACAAAGGAGCCGTCCGGCTGTGCAATCCGCCGCGAAACTAAATGCTTCATTAAAAAGTGGGCATCATAATTTTGCAAATTATGGAATACCGCGACAAGCTGTTTCTTTTGCATCCTGAAAGCCAGGTTGCATTTCGAATGGGCATAACCACGTATTTCACCAGTCAAATGGCAGTGATCGAGCACCTTCTGCCCAGCCAATACCTTCTTACAGATATGGCAATGTGTTTGACTCGCAAGCCTTGCAGAGACGGTTGGAGTCGGCGTCTTAATATGAACGGTCTTTGAATAAATATCACATACCCACTTTGTCATTGAAATTAATTCGGCGACCATTCCAGCAATACAATTATCACCCTCGAATTGCACATACCTGGTCAAAGAGCTATCGTATCCACACACTAACAAAATGCTGCATGCGTATGGTACATGTTCGTTTACCCGTGTGGTATTAGATGTCTCATCACCGGGTAAACAGGTGAATATCGGCTTAAGGTATGACTCGGTGTCACAGTACGCAATAAAGCCGAGGCGATCCTGTTTTGCAATATTTGTAAACTGTAAATATTTATTCTCCTCTGTAGGGAAACAGGAACGCACTGCTTGATGCTGGCTGCAGAGAATAGTGTGTGAAGTTAACCTGTCTTCACTTGTAAAGTATTGAAGACAGCGCTCGCAAATCCATTTCTTATGAGTAGACCTTGACAGTTGGGAATTTAATAATCTGGACAGACTCTTAATTGTTACAAAGTGTAGGTGCTCTGCCGCGCCACTAGAACGAATCGCTAAAATATTTACATGTCTCTCTCTTCGCTCAGAGGATACGCGAAGAGGCTGGATAGAGGATACAGACTTGCCACTAAAACATTCATCAACAATACTCCCCTTACTGTCTACGCAAGCATACACGTTAACGGAAATATTATTGTTCCTCTCGAATGTGTTAATCTGATGGAGAGTGGATGGGAAACTCAAACCAGACGTATTGAAAGCCACAAGTGGATCCGGATACGAACTGGCTCGTTTAATATTGCCTTCCGCCGGCATCACACCTGCCATAACGGCATACAGAAAGCAATGCTGCTCGGGACATTCAATATTGACACAAGCTTTCCTATTGGATAAAAACGTCGGTAATTTCGTGTGCGGCGCGCCAACGGTGAAAGCCCTATAGCTTGAAACATGTACATCCATGTTAATCAATCGCTGTAGAGCCCACCCACTGCCACGGGCAGCGAATTCGCTAACGTTCCTATTGACTTCCGGAATGAATACTGCATCGTAGACTTCCCCTACCTCATCAGAGAGCATTACCGCGGCTGAGTGTGTTGTAAAATGAAATGTCTCACTCTCGCCTCCCTCCACAGATTCCTTAACAAATGAAGCCGAGAGTGAAATGTAGACTTTAAAAGGGCGTACCAAGACGGAAGTTAAGGCCAGAAAGGGAACCCTACATCTCTGTAGAAACCGGTCCAAATTGGGATCAATAGACTCAACATCATTTCCGATCCGAAAGTCCACTATCCGGTTAGCAAAAGCAGAGTCCAAGATAACACTCTCCAGGGGAGGCAAGTCGCCAGCTTCACGCGGCTCCACCCCGGACGCCCGCGCGCTGTCGCGAGTGCCCGACGTGGAAGCCTCACTGGGACGGGGTCGCTTCGCCTCGGGGGGAGTAGACATGGCGAGGAGGGGATAGACGGGAAGTTACGTTCAGCGGTACAAATAATGTTCTGGAAACATAAAATAAACATTTGTTAATATTAAAGGAAAGGGTCTTGCGTGAAGCCCTTAAGCGTGACTGAGCGCAAACTATGTGTCGCTGTAAACATGACAGAGCGACTGTGAACTTGTTACTCTGCGCGCGCCGTAACCGCGACTGAACGCACACCCCTCCGCTCCGCGCTGTGTTGTCATGACAACGATCCTTTCCCCGCCCCGCGGTCAGGGAGGGGAGCCCGCCCCGCGGTCGGGTGGGAGTCCGCCCAGCCGGCAGTCGGGGAGGGGAGTCCGCCCAGCCCAGCCAGCGGGAGTGACCGTGTAGAGACGTAGAATTAACACTAGCGGAGGAGACTTACCTCACGTAGCATGCGCCGACATCAAATGCAAGCATTCACCTCCCGACGGCGGTATTTATACATGCCCAGCTATGTCAGTCCGGGTCGGACACACTTTCACCACACGTACGTCACACGCACGTTTTTCCGTCTTAAGACAAAATTTAGTGTGAACACATTAGTTGTTTGCAAGGTCATTGCAAGGTCACGAGTAAACACATTAGTGTGGTTTGCAAGGTCAAGTGTGAAGACATTTTCAAAAAAATATTTATGTGGTTTGCAAGGTCACGAGTAAACACATTAGTTAATTATGTGGTTTGCATGGTTACGAGTGAACACATTAGTGTGGTTGTCAGGGTCAAGTAGAAAGAAAAATACATCGAGACATTTTTTTATGTATTTAATAGCCCACACCCTTCGGAATAGAGTTACATTACTTTACATATAAAGTTACACTGAAAACAATTTACGTATAAACAATTTACATTTAAAATATAAGTTACATTGAAAACAATAATACGTATAAACAATTTTTATGTATAAAATAAAAGTTACAAAATTTACGTATAAACAATTTACGTTTAAAATAAAAGTTACATTGAAAACAATTTACGTATAAAAGTTACATTGACATTGACATTAGTAGTTAAACTGAAGACGTGTTGACGTATAAAATAATACAAAACAATTTTACGTATAAAAGTTACTTTGCAAACAATACTATGTATAAAGATATTACATTGAAATTATTTTTACGTTTAAATGATATTACGCATAAATGGCATTACATTGTAATTAAGTAACGTATAAAACAAATTATATTTTTTTTAAAAGGTCTGTAAGTACTTTGCGCAGTGCGGTTCTGGCAATGTCTAACACTCTTTCGTCACTGCTCACCGTTGGACCCAGGTCGCCCTCATCGAGGCCCCGCGCTCTGCGGGCGGAAGGGCGGCGTCGGCGTCTCGGCTCTACCGGCGGCGGTGAAGTCTGGCTGCAGGCGGGCAATGGCGGCTGCGTCTCGAAGGCGTGTGCGTAGACCTCTTCACTTGTTGCGGGTAGAGTTGTATCGGTGCGTAGCATACTAATGCAGCACTCGCCGAAGCCGGGGCAGGGAATCACTTCTAGAGGCAGGTCTTCCGGTCTTGGGTTGTGTATATGTTTCGAGTGCACTGTAGAGTCACATTCTTCCGTAACATGTCTCAATGCGCCCTGGCTCCACTCGCTATACTCTACACTGCCTACGCTTGGAGTTACATCTGGATACGTGTTCCGGGGCTTAAAGCTAGCCATCTTTACACCGTCACTGTTTCCGCACGACTGTTCACGCACGGACCTGCGTGTCTATTTAAAACAATATTTACCAGATGAATAATTAAATGTATTATGCAATCACGGCATTCGGAACAGTTCATTGCATGATCTGTTACTTGGGTATTTAGATACGAAGGCATTGAGATGTTGTTTACTCTGGACCACCTAGCTATATTTATACCGACAATGCTGCTTGCGGTGACCTTGAGGTCTACCCCTCCTCTGACATTTCCGCCTTATCATTGCTCTCGGCAATGTTTTCAATCATCCATGCTCTGAGCAGCGCTGCGTTGTGGCGCGACGATACCGGTCTTGTGCCTCTGCGGTTGTTGCTGTACGTTTTATCTAATAACTTTAATGGTGGGCAGCCATATTCACTTTGAATGTCCACTATGCGCACATGTTTGCGACAATGTTTAGCTAGCCAACGTTTCTGTTCGGCTCCGGCGACCATTATAGTTCCACTCAGGTGCGCCGTCAATATGTTTGGCAGGCTTGTGTAGGGAAATATTCCGTCTTCCCATTTCAGATTGTGGAAGGTGTTGGTGAGCCACGTGTTTGTTTGTTGATGTTTGCTAATTAAATGTTCCCACGCAAATGGTGGTTGAAACGAGCGCGTAATCACGCTCCCTTCAGAGTCTGCGATGCTAACTTCCTTAACGATAAACCCGTGCTGTGAGAAGAAGCCTTGGAGGTTAACACACTTCGCCATGGCGGCTGAGACACGACTGAACATACATCGCGTTTAGCTCATTATTTTAATACTTTGATCCCTCGGGTTGTACGATACTAATCTATCGTGTAGAATAATTGCGTATGCCTGTGTTAGCGGCGGTATATTGTTTGCTGCGGTAATGTCTATTTTACAATCTATGATGGTTGAGGTCAGTTTTTCGTTTTGACGTGACACGTCGAATACAAAGAGAGGGGCCTTATCTTCAAATCCCTCCGGGTCAAGTAGAGGCGTATTTAGTCTACCGTAGTAGCTCGCTTGAAAGTCCGAGTACATGTTATATGCAAGTAGGTAGTATCCATTCGTAAAGTTTATTGCTAGGTCCGAATATGGATACGCCTCGGAATTAAGATAGACCTTGTTATTTTGTAAATTACAATGGTCGAATTTAGATTTGTTTGCGGCTAGAACATTATGCCTGCCGGTTTGAAATGCCACTATTATATAACGAGGGCGTTCGCTGGAGAAGCTAGATTTTACAGCCCAACTGACGCTCTGTGATGGTGGTAAACTCGGGTAAACTTCTACTCCCCACGATCTGAAAGCCATATCTATGTCGCGGCCTTTTTCAATCATTTTCAACAACCGTGTGCGCTGGGCAGGGCTTACCGTTACATGCGGAACAAGCCAGTCGATAGATTGCAAACTTAATTTCACTTGCTGTGGCTGATCGCTTGTGTCCATTATAGTGTTAATATAACTGTTTGCGGTGATTATAACGAGCGTTTGTTTACAATTTATTAATATTTGTTTATAGTCTTCTGCAAAGCCTAGCAACTGGTTCAACGGAACGCATATCTCAAACTCGCCTTGCGCTGTAAGTGGTAAATTGTAGTCGCCGTCCGGACACCATCCCGCCATCTTATTTACGGATTTTTCATCACGCGTGCGCGATAAATAGTTTTTCACAGTTGTCACAATTCCAACTTCACGTACCTCGTCGATTGTCACGCCGTTAAGTTCGAATGATATTCGATTTATCATATGCAGTATACCATTGTTTACGATTTTTGCATTGTCTGGTTTCTGCCCGTTTGGTTTCGTGAATGCACCGCGAATTCGCAGAAACGATTTAGCAATGTGCGTATACACGTCAGAGTTTTGTATTGCTATAACTATCTCGGAGCTTGGCTCGTACGGTCCCGCAATGTATGGTTTGTACGTGTGCATTTCACATTTTGAGACTGCATCGTCAAACTGCGGTGATTGTTGCACATCGAGTATACTATATTCCATTTGGAAATACTTTGAAACCTAATTTTTCTAGGAACCTCACGTTGGCAGGTGTTAACCGCTTTATGTTTGCTTTCGTACTGGCTCTATGCTTGCTCACCCCCGCCCCTTTTGCAAACCAAAGTATCTTACGCCCATACTTTTTTCAAATGTAAGCGTAGTGTAATCACCTCGTTTCTAAAGTTGATTAATTTACCGTTCTGGTCTACCACTCTAATAACCAACTCTCGTATTTGTTGCACGGTAACCGGACTGTAAATGAGTGTTTGAGGCGTATCACTGAGCTTATATCCTGGAGGAACGTTCGGGGAAAACTCATGTATCGTACTATTTGGTTTTCCATTAAGGAAGCTGTGGCCAATAATATTCGCCGTGATTCTAATCACATTTACCGGCATCACGTTTACGGGCTGGGTCGACTCGTGAATTTTATTCGCCTTGTAGACTTCCGGTTCGAATCCAAGCATCGGGGCTAGGGAACAGTCACCGGTGCAGTCGATTTGTGCATTGCTGTGCAATACGCATTGTAGAGTGTTTGGATTACCTTTCAACGAAAACATTACGTCTGTGGGTAGGTGTTGTTTAATATACGTTTCAATGTCTAAAACTTCGTAGGAACCTATAGGTAATTTAATTTCTCGCGTCATCTCTTCGTTCTTCAGATTGTACCTAAACATCCGGTTGTTTTCGTCCACGTTCGGGATGGAATTGTATACAGTAAAATCCACGAGAGCGAGCTGCCATAACCCATCACTTACGTCGATCGGTGGGAAGTGTGTTGAACACAGTTCCGATGTGTTTCCACTTAGTATTAGCGTGATGGACATGTTCTTTCGAAGCCGGTTCTCTTATATACCGAGATGAGAAACTTTATGCACAAGTGTCCGCAGTTGAATGAGTTTAACTTTTGCTGTCTATCGTAATTATATGTTGTTTTGCAGCCTCTCAGGTATCGCTGCATTTCTAAAGGGGGCGGAAGGTCTCCAAAACTATCGTAATACCGAGCCGTACGACCGGTCTTGGCATACGCTACCCAATGCGTTCCGGGCCCCTTACTCATATCTAAATTAATAATACCGCTCTCGTTGTGATATGGTTTTGTGGGTAATTTATCCTTCATAAACACATTTCTAAAATGTGGAATTTTTAATTTCCTAATTGCTGTCTTTATGTCTGTGGTGGTAAGGGCTCGCTTTGGCAGGTTACTCAGTATCCTCATTTCCTTTTCCCGCCCCTCTTCCTTCTTCTCCGCTTGACCCCTCCCCCTGACTTTGGGTAGGGACGCAGGTATAGGCCCGAACCGTTTTTTGCAAGCGCCCGCATTTTACTATTGTGCTGTGCGTTGTTTACGGTCTTGGCTATACCCGCCGCTCCGCCAATCAGGCTGCCTAGCGCTGCCAGCGCTGGGAAAATGAAAGGTAGTAGCCCGCCTTTTTTCGCGCGGTTTTTCTTTATTGAGACGCCGCCGCCAATCTTACGTTTTACTCTCATTATCTTATTGACTCCCCACGCTGCAATCTTTTCACCGAATTTCGTTGCGGGGTTCTTTGCTATTTGTGCGGCTTTGTTCGCTAATATACCGTCGGCTATATGTCTGTAACTTTGGTTATTACTTTTAGAATAGCTAATATCGTGGAGACGACACGCCTCGTCAAGGGAGTTGACTCCTGTATCGCCGCGTGCTAGCCTCTTGGCGAGTTTCGTTCCCGGACCGCAGTAATTATATCCTGGCAGATGTACTTCTACTGGCAGCTTGTTAATAACAGAGTTTATTATTCCTCCACCTCTTTGTACCTTCTTTCGTGTACAACGCATAACGCTATACTGATTCCAGTTGGTATAAGTATGCTGTTTTTATAGTTTTTTGTTTAGTTGCGTAATGGAAGTGGTGCCACAGCGTGAGTCGCTGCCTGTGCGGCTTACACAGGCTGATGAAGCCAGTGCTCGCGAGTCGCGGCATGGTTCTTTATTACCGTCGACAATAAGATGTTTAATTGTCGGTCCGTCCGAATGCGGAAAAACGTGTGTCCTACTCAGTTTACTCGAGGAACCGAACGGTCTTCGGTTCGAGAATGTGTATCTATATTCAAAATCACTGCACCAACCAAAGTATAAACGGCTGGCTACGGTTCTTAGAGCGGTGGAAGGTTTGGGATTTTTCCCGTATACGGAAAATGCTGATGTGGTACCTCCTAGCGAGGCCAGGGCCAATTCAGTGTATGTGTTTGACGATATAATGTGTGAGAAACAAGGAATCATACAACAGTATTTTTCTATGGGTCGACACGCACATGTTGATTGTTTTTACCTAGGTCAAACTTATGGCAGAATACCTAAACATTTGCTTCGTGATAATGCGAATGTTATCGTGCTTTTCCGCATGGCTATGCTTAATTTGCGACATGCCTACGATGATCATGTAAACAGTGATATGGAGTTTCGCGCGTTTAAGGATATGTGCTTCTTGTGTTGGAAAAATGAACATGGTTTTCTTGTTATCGTAAAGGATTATCCTTTACTTAATGGCAGGTATCGTTGTGGTTTTGATCATTTTATTGTAGCGAGTCATTGAAGGATGTCCTACAGCGTATCAAAGTTTGGAGGTGGTCCTCTGAAACGTCAGCTTGACTCGTGTATATCTCGCGATCTTGATGGGAATTGCGATTTGGGCGGAAAACGTTTAAAGCGTGTGGGTATGCCAAAGGATGCTGGGGATGGCGCGAGTAAACATTATATCGACTCGGTCGCGAGTGTAATCACTCGCACGGTGATGGAGGAGCTGTTGCGTCGGTTTACGGAGCTCAATTTGTCGTTAGTCAATGTACGGGATGTGCAGGTTGGTATTATCGAGTTTTTACGTAATATGGAGGTGAAGGAGCAGCGGTCTGTGGACCAAATCAATTCTCGTCTGTCGGTACTGCCAACAAAGTTGGGTGATATGTATGTTACTTTGTTGGAGAATAAACTCGATCTATTTGAGAATGCGATTATAGAAAAGGTAAACGGTATCTTGGCGGAACTGATATTGAAACTTACCGCTAGTGGCGCTGACATTTCGCAACGTGTTTCTCAATTGGCTCGTACTATTGGTGTTGTTAAGAATGGTGTTGATGGATTGGTTTCTGCATCGACTGTGAGGCCTGTTGCTAAGCGGCCCACACCTCCGAGACCGCCTCCTAAAACTTAGACATTTTGCATATAAAAAGGCTTTATGCTGTATGGTTATCTTCAGTCATGTCTGCCGAGGCAAACGCTTTAGATCATGTCATACGGAACATACGTGCCAAATATATTTTGGCTAAGCGAGCGCGAATGGAGAGGGATGCGATTAATCAGGAAATGTTCAAGTCTGTTAATTCGCGTTTGGATAGTCTTGGACAGTCGTTTGTGATCCCGCAACGTGATATTGTTCCGAAACAAGAGTCTTCAGAGGTGAAGCCGGAACCGGTAATGAGTCATGGTTATGATTCTGACACTAGTATACGTCGCAATGTTATGAATGATTCATTGGTGAATTACAGTCTTACTTACGGAGCTACAACCTTCGCTCGGGTGATGGGACCTACGGTCTCTATAAACGCAACAACCATTGGTTCTTAGGGGATACGGAAGTATTTTTTCACGATAATAATTTAATTCGCGTCAACGAAGAATTGTTACAGCCTGCTCCCGGCTTATTCGAATTATTGTTCCGCCGAGTGCCGCACACCTACTCCGATTCTGCCTTAAAACAATACGGACATTTACTAGATATTACAAATGCCTATTATAAAAAAAATGATCCTACGACAAAACGATATAAAAGCGAAACGCATGCAAAGTTTGATATCATTAAAGGATTGTTTCCGACTATTGACTCATCTCAGCGAGGAAGTGGCTTGTTACAAAAAACATTGGATTTGCAACGCACAAAGCAATTTATCTATTGGGACAACCCGAACCAACTTATTGCTCGCCTCAGATTACTAATGGCCTCGCAAGCTGCTGGCCATACCGGACATAGCAACGAGGTGATATCTATTCTTGAAGAGTTGAAGGAAGCTGGATATATCATAAAATGAGTGTCGCACAACGTGGGATTTCTAATGAACTGCATCGCGGAGTTCGCAGAATTTTTCCTCGTAGACGTGTGTTGACATATGGGCTTCGCGATTTATTACAGATTGATTTGGTGGAGATGATTCCGTACAGCAGGATAAATAGCGGTTTCAAGTACATCCTTACTGATATAGATGTCTATAGCAAACGTGCATATGCGGTTCCAGTTAAACGAAAGACGGGAATATTAGTCACAGCGGCCATGAAGAGTATTTTAAATGAGGCGGGAAGTTTTAAGAATATTCAAAGCGACGCTGGAGCGGAATTTTACAATAAACATTTTCATGCCTTAATTCAAAAGTACGCAATTAATCACTACTCTAGTTATAGCGAAGTCAAGGCGTCTGTTGTAGAACGTTTTAATAGGACTTTAAAGGATATGCTTTACCGTGAGTTCTCGGCACAAGGAAATTATAAGTGGCTTACACTTTTACCGAAATTACTTTCTGTCTACAATAATAGGTTCCACCGCACTATAGGCATGGCTCCGAATGCTGTGAGGGATAACTCTTTGCTACAAACAGTTTACAGATATGTTAAGAAAATAGATTCTAGACGGTTAAAGGCTCGCGTGGGTTCGTACGTACGTATATAAAAACACAAGACAGTGTTTGAGAAGGGATTCAAACCCAGGTGGTCGCACGAAGTTTTCAGAGTGGTCAGAGTTATGAATAATTTTCCACGTGTGTTTCATTTGAGTGATTTGGACGGTAATGAAATTAAAGGCGGGTTTTGTGGTCCTGAGATTCAGGTAACTGCGTACCCCGATACTTATTTAGTGAATAAAATTCATAAAAAGTGTGGCAACCGTTTCCTAGTGTCGTGGAAAGGTTTTCCCGTTTCCGTAAAGACTTGGGTTAATTACCGTGATGTTATCCGGTAGGTTTCCCTCCGGCTTTTGTTTTGCCCCCTGGGGCGTTCGCGGGCGAGATCGGGAGTGGAGATTTCATTTTCCCTCCGGTCCGCGCCTCATCGGTCAACACTTTTTTGTCAACAAGTCATCTGCAGTCACCTTCCCCCCTCCGGCCAAGCACCGCATCGGTAAACGTTTTCCCTAGCGGCGTTTTGTCAACAAGTCATCAGCAGACGCATCGCGGCCCCCGGTGTGAGTACATGCTTCCCTACACGACATTTAATTTGTTACATGTCGCCGGGGTAGGCGGGGTGTGTTCGGGTGTTGTTTTTTCTGGGTCTTCGCCCCTTATTTTAAATATGTTTATTACTTAACGCTAAGGCGCTAACTCATTGACCTGTAAAAATATTATTAAATTTAAATATGTTTATACATTGTTTACACAATATTATATATTTTAACTATGCTTATTTTACTCGACGTAATAGTAACTATGCTTATTACTTGGCGTGTTGCACACACACAGTGTTGTTTTTAAAGACATTGTTATGCTTATATTATGATGTGTGGGGTTATAATTGCGCAGTTTACGAGTGACGCTCCAGCAGGCAACATCTCGCTCTCTCTGCGCGGGATTTTGAGGTTATGTTTCTTTAGTCATTGCTAATATGGCGGGGCTTTTAAACATGGCGGCTTGTTTTTCGAAAGTTACCCGTTTAGGCATAGCTAGTATGACTGTATTTTTTTTTAATTTAAGCATAGCGATATTTTGTTTCTTTTCGAAATTTAGATATGGTGATTAAGCATACTCGGAGTGGGGTTGTAGACGTTTGTTTTCGAATGCAACATGGCGGTGGTTTTATAGACATATTTTTTTTAAGACATGGCGGTTAAGCATAATGGTGGGGGTTTGCTTTAAGCATACATCATGGCATCATTTGTTTTAAGCATACCACATGGCGGCGGTTGTGGAGTGGTGGGGCTTTTAAGCATGACGGTTTAAGCATAGCTAGTATGGCGGGGGTTTCTTTTAGACATACTTGGGGGTGGGGGGTTTATTTTTCGAAATTTGGACATGGCGGCGATTGTGGAGTGGTGGGGTCTATAGGCATAGCTAGTATGGTTGCATTTTTTTAGACATGGCGGGTGCTTTTCGAAATTTTAACGACATAGCTTCTTTTAAGCATAGCTTCTTTAAGGCATATGTTCGTTATTTAATTCCCCATACTTCATATGGTCCCGTGGTCTAGTGGTCAAGGCGTCCGTCTCCTCGACGTTGGTGCGTCCCCGGGATCGAATCCACCCAGCGCCCAGGTTTTTTTGTATACAATTCCCGCTTTCGGAGCGACGGTGGCGCGCTCTGGTAACTAAAGGTTGAACTAAGATGGCGGCCTACCGGCGCGCTCTGGTAACCAATGTCAACAACAATGGCGGTGTCCAGTGGCGGCGACGGTGGCACGCCCTGGTAACCTCTGTCAACAACAATGGCGGCCCCCATGAAACAAGATGGCGGCCCCCAGGCTGTTACTGGGGCCGGTGTTTACATTTCTGTGTTTACATCGGTCACAGTAACGGCTTACTCTCCCTACTGGCGGTGATTTGGGACCTGACGAGTCTTGAGAAGTTCTTAACATAGCAGAAATGAGAGTTCTTATCTTCGGACGTTAGCAACAGGAGGTCGAAATGATGTTGCTTTTCCTCCTTCCCCACACGCACTGGCGCGATCTTGTCGTTCTCATCGATGCTGTAGATGTTGACAGACACACCTTCGTTGTTCCTCTCAAACACTTTGATTTGGTGGAGGGGGGTGGGGAACTCGAGTCCTGAAAAATCAAATTTGCCTTCCAGGTCGTGGTAGCGCTTGTCCACACGTTGCGGATTCTCCCCCTCCACGTACCGCGCCAGTATGGCCCACTTGAAGCACTCGTTATCTTCCAGGTTCATGGGATTTATTACTGCTTTCCTGTTCTTGATTGTGGATGGTAGGTCAATGTAGGAGGAGACTCTCAGTGGTACTAACTTGTTGAACCGTAGCTGAATTTTCTTTACTGAAGACAGAGTCCACCCCGGGCCTTTACTTACATATTCGTCTTCCTCCCTACATATTTTCTCAATGCATTCCGTTACTGCCTCTTCAATGTCGCTCTCTTCATAGATAGGTATATTCTTTGTCTTAAATGCCCTCTTGTCTACTCCTTCATCGAAGGGAGCGGGCTTGGCATAATCACATTCAAGCCAAACATTGAACTTTACTGGGCCATTTTCACGTACTTCCTGGGAAATGCGATCGATCAGATTATTTTTCATTTGGACCATGTACGTGCAAATATCTTTGGTCGCACCATGGTTGACTGCCACTAACGTTTTCAAATTTCTGCGGAACGCACTCTCTACCTCAACGAACCCGGTACCTCCTGCCTCCAAGTCTACTTGTGCCTGGTCAGGCGCTTGCGCCTCCAAGACTGCCTGAGCCTGGTCGGGCACACTCGCCTCGTATTGCGGACGAGTGCTGGGGCCGGGCTGTTGCAGGCTAGAGGCCGTGTCTACGCGCCGTCTCTTAGCGGCCAGGCCCTTGCACGTCTTGATGTGCGTCAATAAATTGTCTTTTCGAGTAAACTCGTCCTGGCACTTTACGCATTTATAGCTACTACGACCAGGATTGAACAGGCACTGGCTCTTTTCGTGGCGTCTGGCATCACGGGTATATTTGAAATGCTGCCCGCAGTGAATGCACCTCGAGCCTGAGCTTTGCTCGACGGTGCCCCCACAAGTTCGAATGTGGCGGTTCAAATTATCCATGCGTGAAAACGTCATGCCGCAAGTATGGCACTGATTTATAACAGTGCGGCCAGGATTAGCTGCGCAGATGCGCTCGTGCCGTCTGGCATTACGAGTAGCAGTAAAACCTTTGCCACAGTAGGCACACCCATTCCCTGATGACGGTGCACATACCTGTGCTGGCCCCGATGTAGAGGGCTGGAGGGCTCCCGAGGTCGAGGGCTGGCCGGCTGCCACGGGAACTCCAGATGCGGTCCTCTTAATGATGAAGTCTGTAACATCAACGGAAAAATTATAGCAACAAGAACATCATAATTATCACACATACACACAAACACACAGAAACGTGCATAAAGACAACCACGCGCGCACACACACACACACACACACACACACACACAACTACACACACACCTACACACACACGCAAACACACACGCAAACACATGCGCGCACAAAAACACATGCACACAAACATGTACGAGCATACACACCAACATGTACGAGCATACACACCAACATGTACGAGCATACACACCAACATGTTCACAAGCACACACGCATAAAATAATTAAATTCAACTCACCAGAAGAAAAAAACTAGTGAAGCTGTGTGTACTGCACGCACGCACAACGAGGAGGGCTGGAACGCCGTACAGGACACAGGAACCTGTAACACAGAAAAGAGACCACCTGGCTTAGCACTCGAATTTTTTTTTCTTCAAGACAGCACAAAGACACTGACGTCAATATTTTATGTTTTATGTACTGACCGGAAACGTGGCAGAACCGCACGGAACTCCAGAGGGCAGACAGGCGTTCTCCAAGCGGATCACACTGGGAAGTAGCTCGACGCAAGGAGAAGCACTGAATACCTGCAACACACACATACAATTTTTTTTTTTACGAAATGTACTACAATATTAATTTACTAGTTTTTTTTGTATATTTTTTTGTATTTAGTTGTGATTAGAAATTCTGTATTTTATTAAGTATAAAAAAGATTCTATTTTTTTTTATGAAACAAAATATTTTTTTTCTATTTGATTATGAAACAAATTTATTTTTTCTATTTGATTATGATAGCAAGTGCGCGTGCATCTGTTTTTTTTTTTTGGGCCAGGCGAGGGGGCAGGCAGGTCGACTTGAGCGCCCCATGCGGCGGTGCGCGGTAACTAGCCAGACGTAAGCCGCACGGCACGGTGGAAACATCGCTCCGTGCACCACGGGTGGAGTGGTGAAGCAGGGAGGGGATAGGGCACGCTCTGCGCGCGCTGCCCCCGTCGGTAGGACACGGGTGTACACGGCTTCCATCTTGTCGCAAGCTAAGACGTTCATGCATGAATAATAACTAACATTTCGTGCCCGGGGAAAAAAAAATATTATTATTTCAAGATGTAATATACTGCAACTGATGGCTCTAATAATTTCGACTAGAAAAAAAATTAATCGCGACTGTAAAATATTAATACTGAACCTAACGCAGACGTAACATCTAAACCAGTTCCACTCGCACACATCATCTAAACAGTACCAATCTTGGACGTGAAAAAATACACTCGAAAGATAAGAGACGGAAATTGTATTAATTTCTGAAACTTATTTTTTTGGAAAACAGACGGTTACTACTCCACGTGCGTACGTCTTGCTTCTTTTTTTATTATTATTTCTACTCTCTCTCTGCCGGCCGGCTGGCCGGGGAGCCGGCGGGTGTCGCGTCAGCCGTGCGCGCTCGCTCGGGTGTTATCACCACGTCACGTACTAGCTGGCTCAGCAGCGGCCTTCACCCAGTGGCCAGCTGTTAGGCTTGCTGACTGAGTGAAGGACGTAGCGTAGGCGTACACACACGCGAAACCGTAATGTTAAAATAAAAAAAATTTCAAAGATGAAAACGTTCGGAAAAATTTTCAAAGTTGGAAACGTTCGGAAAAAATTCAAAGTTGAAACGTTCGGAAAAATTTCAAAGTTGAAAACGTTCGGAAAAAAATTTTCAAAGTTGAAATTTACGGAAAAAATTTACAAAGTTAAAATTTATGAAAAAATTTCAAAGTTAAAATTTACGTCAAAATTTTCAAAGTTAACATTTACGGAGAAGTTGTACTTACCAAGCTGCTGGAGTTGAAGAGACGGAAGGAGTCGCAACGAAGCTCAAACGGGAACATACGGTGACGGCGGCAAGACCAAAAGTGAAGCCCCTGACGTCTCACACGCCAATTTATAGGTAAATTCCCCCCTTGGTCATAGACTCTAGCCAATCAGGCCCTGCGAAAACTGCAGCATGGTCAGGAAGATTTTTTGCAATCAGGGGAAGGGATGGGGAAAAGTGGGCGGAGCGAATGTTGCGGGAATCGGGAGGGCGGCTGACAATCCCCGCCTAGGGCCGACGGCATGGTGGGGATATCCACTGGCCAATCAGATTCACTCAGCTCCTGGCAGCTGGAAGATTCACCACGATACTCACTTTGCTCCAAAGGAAAAAATTACCAAGTTATTGAAAATTTATATATTATGAAACTTTATAGATTGGGTTATTTTCATCACTTTCATATTTACATAACTGACTAATATATATATATTTTTTTTAATTTTTACGATTATCTTTTCAATATCAATTTATTATTTTTTTAAACGGAAGGGGAAATAAATAAAAAGTCATTACAATAGTTTTACATTTTTTTTTATTACTTCAAAACATCTAGCAAGGTAGAGAGTACAGAACACAGGGCGGTACGAATGGTTTTTACAGAATCAAATTCGTAAAAGTCCGTAGCATTATCACTGTAGATCTGCGGCGTATCGACGCTGAATCCACGTTTCTTGGTGCTGCGGCGCCGAGTTGCCGGTTCGAGTCTGGGAGAGGGTCGACGTCGAGTCCTAGTCTTGAGTTCGGGTCTGGACAGGTCGCTGCGCTTCGAAGCGACGAGTTTGGACAGGTCGCTGCGCTTCGAAACCTCGGGTTTGGGCTGCTTACTGCAGCCCGGGGTGCCGGGGTCGATACCGCTACAGTCTTCTGGCGTGCAGTCGGATGCGTGTAGAGTTGTACCGAGAATTTCTTCCTTGGTGCATGGAAGAACGGATGTTGGTCTGAGGTTAAACACGACGCACTTTTCCGCCCCGCAACAGTTTATTTGTTGTTGTGATGGCTCATGACTGCGTGGTGAATGAGCCATTAGGAAATGTAATACTCCGCCGTAACATATTTCCGTATACGTGCGTAAATTTTCTTCTTCGTCCAGGAAACTGTATTCAATACAGCTGTAGTCTGGTTTCGCACTCAGGTACTCGGTTTCCGGGTTAAACGTCGTCAACGTGTCCGAACGTCAACTGATTGATAGAGCATGGTTTTCGAGCTATTTATAGTAAAAAAATAAAATTCAGGTGTGCCAATATTTGACAAAAAAAAATCGGGTTTGCCAATATTTAAAAAAAAAAGTTATTCGCACTACTGCGCGTGCCATTTCTGCATTAGCTGCGAGTTTGTGCAGGCACAGACACGTTCAAACTTGTCGTTTGGATGATTAACGTCGTACATTGAACAGAGTTTGCGCAGGGAAGGACAGCCGTAGTCGGTCTGTATATCTACGATTTCAGCTGCTCCGACGTCACACAGTTCTCGTAGCCATTTCTTCTGTTCAGGTCCGGCAACGTAGATTATACCACGCGGATTTTGCAGTAGTAAATCTTGAAGTGTGTTTTTCACTTGGTGGTACGGAATTTTTCCTTCGTCCCACTCTAGTCCGTGATAATATTTACATAGCCATTCGTTCGACCGTTTGCTTTTTTCGTCTAGTAGTTTCCACGGATACGGGGGTCGGAAGCTGCGGGTTCGAGTCCGGCCGTCGTGAGTGACGGCAATTTCCTTGAGCACGAAACCATTTTGGCTCTGGAAACCTTGCAGGTTGCAGTACATTCTGAAACCGACTGATGATGGGATGATACATGCAGACGTACTTATATCTAGTTCAATATTTTCACGAGACCTGAAAACGCGTCGTAATTAATTACTCTGTCGTGTAGGATTAGACAGTACGCCGCTGTGAGTGGCGGTACGTCATCTTTCGTGGAAATTTCCAATCGACAATCAATCATAGAACTGCGAATCGATTCGTCTTGTTTGCTCACGTCAAATACGATTAGCGGAGCTAATGTTTTATAGGTGTCTGGACTCAGAATCGGGTGCGATTCTCGTCCGTGGTACGAAGATTGGAACTGCGTGTACATGTGATACGGCAAGGAAATACCACCATTTTCAAAATCAATGTTCATGTCTACGTACGGGTAACTTTCGCTGTTTAAAAATAATTTTACATTTTCCATAAAACAGTGGTCAAACACCGACCTGTCGGCTTTCAAGTTCATTTGTCTGTCTGTCTGCAAAGCTAATATTATATATCTAGGTTTTTCTGTACTGCTCGACGTCTTGACGACCCAGTGATTGCGTCTATTCTGGGTCAGTAAGGGGCACGTTACGAGATTCCAGCTCCTGAACGCAATTTCGACCGTCTTGTCCTTTTTCACGTAACTTAAAAGTCTGACTCTTTCTTTCGTGCTGACGGTTATGTGCGGAACAAACCACTCGGTGCTCGTGACGGTGACTGCGACCGGCTGGGGGTCGTTTCCTGGTGCTCCCACGACGGCATTCAGGTGCGTTGTCGCTAGAATTAACACGAGTTCTTGGCGGGCTTGAATTAATATTTTCTTGTAATCCTCCGCGAAGCCGAGAAGCATCGAAAGCGGTATGCTAACTTCGAATTTTCCAGATTCGTAGATGGGAATTTTGAAATCGGGTTCCATTCCAAACCCTGCGATTTTGGTCGCGCTCAGGTCGTTCGGTGTCAGAGACAGGTAATTTTTCATCGTGGCGGTAATGCCCAAGTCCCACGATTCATCGATCGCAATATTATTCAATTCGAAAATAACTCGTTCGAATAAATGTAATATTCCGTTTCGACCGAAATATGCAGTTGTGGGATGTGTTCCGTCCGCCTTTGTCAGCGTGCCTCTTATACGAATAAACGATTGGCAGGGTAGAGTATAAACGTCTTGTTTCTGTACCGGGATGCGTATTTCCCTACCGGGCATGTACGGCCCTTGGAGGTAGGGAGCGTAGCAGTGATATTCAAATTTATTTACATCGTCGCTAAACTGAGCTTTTTCTGACACGTTTAAATAATCTTCCATGCTTGTGAACTTTGTAGCCTAAACTGCGGAGATACTTAACGTTAAGAGGTGTTAACGCGCCGCGGCCTCGCAACAGACTGGTCCTGGGTTCGTGTCGCTTATTTGATTTATAGGTCTTGAATATCAGTCCCATCGCTTCAAGTGTAAACGTAGTGTAATTTCTTCGTTTCTAAAATTTACTAGTTTATCGTTTTGATCGACAATGTCCACTACCACTTCGTGTACTGTTTTGGCGATCACAGGGGCGTAAATGATACTTTGCGGTACTTCGACCAGTTTATATCCGGGCGAAACCGTCGGCGAAAACTCGTGTACCATGTTGTTTAGTTTTCCGTCGAGGTACGTTCCACTTGCCAAATTACAGTTTATGCGTATTACATTTGTCGACATGATATTCACAGGTCGCATGGAGACGTGCAAGGTCTTGGCTGCGTATATTTTCGGTTCGAATCCGAGCATGGTACCTATGGTGCCAGGTTTCGTAAAGTCGACATTTTCACTGCAGTAAAGTTCGCACTGTAGCGTGTTTGGATTATCTCGCAATTCGAATATTGTGTTTGGAGACAGGGCTTGCTTGCTGTAATTTGTAATATCGCTCAACTCGTATGCGCCGGTAGGTATGACAACTTCCCGAGCTGTTGTTCCATCACTTTTCAAGAAGCACATTTTGCAGTTTTCCTCGTCGATATTAGGTATGGCATTATAAGTTTGAAAATCTACGAGTCCGATACACCATTCCCCGACTAAATCCAGAGGCGGGTAGAATGTGGCTCGTAGCTGCGAGCTACGACCTGTCAATATGAGTGTTACGGACATGACTGATTGTTTTTCGCTACTGTACGTTTATTTTATACTTAGGAATCTCAAGCACAGGTGACCACAGTTTGTTTGATTGGGCCTCTGTTCCGTTTCGTAATTGTAAAACAACGTAGTGGTCCGACCCAGGTACTGTCGCAGTTCTGGCGGAGGCCGTAAATTACCGAAACTGTCGTAGTAAGTAGCTTTTTTTCCAGACTTTACATAGGCCACCCAGTGCGTGCCGCGACCCGATGACTTGTCTAAATTAATTATGGCGCACTCACGTGTGTTTGGCTTGCTGGGCAAAGTGTCTCGCATAAACACGCCACGGAAATTTGGTATTTTAAGTTTTCGAGCGCACTTTATTAAATCTACGTTGGTGAGCGGTCGTTTCGGTAGGGAACTTAGGATTTTCTCTTTACACGTTTCTTTTTCATGCCTCGTCCTGCCTTGTGAGGCCGTAAGTACAGTCCTGCGCCGTTTTTTTTTTTACCGATGGCAATGGCTTCCATGCTTGCATTATGTCGTTGTGCTTCCTTTAATTGATTTTTCTGGTTCTTGCTAGTGTTGACCGCTCTAGCGATATTTGCCGCGGCTGCTGCGATCCCGCCTAGTGCACCTATAGCAGGCACCAGCAGCGGTAAAAACCCGCCCTTTTTCTTATTGGATCTTTGTGTCTTGCGCTTCTTGGTCTTGCGAGACCTGGTCCGGCGACGAGCACCCATTCCTAATTTCGTCTTTGCCTTCATGATTTTAGATACGCTCCAGGCCGCGATTTTCTCTCCTAGTCCCGCGTCCGGCGATTTGCTTATTACCTCGGCTTCCTGTGCCAATATCTGATCTGCTCTGTGCCTAGATTCCAGATCCTTGCTTAATGAATATGCGATATCGTGCTGCTTGCACTTTTCGTCGAGAGAATTAATGCCCACGTCACCGCGAGCTAACCTTTTCGCTAGTTTCGTGCCGGGGCCGCAAAATCTGTAGCCGGGAATGTGTAGCTCGAATGGTAGTTTGTTTATCAGCGAGTTTACGAGTCCCGCGCCAATGTGTTGTTTGTTCCTGCCTCTTCGAGACATTACATGCAACTGACCTAAAATCAATAAATACGTTTGCTCTTATAGAATTCACGTCAGTACGATGGAGGTAGTCAAGCAAGATGTTTGTTTGCCAGTGTGCATTACGCAAGATGATGAAACTGTCGGTCGTGAATCGCGACATGGTATATTATTACCGTCCACCGTACGTTGCATCATAGCGGGACTGTCAAACTGCGGCAAGACGTGTGTTTTACTGAGTTTACTGGAGGAGCCAAACGGTCTTCGGTTCGAGAACGTTTACTTGTATTCCAAGTCGTTGCAACAGCCAAAGTACCAGCGCTTGGCCGCTGTTCTTCGCTCTGTGGATGGTCTGGAGTATTTTCCGTTTAGCGATAATACCGATGTGGTGTCTACCGACGAAGCAAAGCCTAATTCCGTGTTTGTGTTCGATGATGTGGCTTGTGAGAAACAAGGCATAATACAAGAGTACTTTTCCATGGGTAGACACGCCAAGGTAGACTGCGTATACCTGTGTCAGACGTACGGTAGAATACCCAAACATTTGCTGCGAGATAATGCGAATGTAATAGTTTTGTTTCGCATGGACGAACTTAATTTACGCCACGCTTACGACGATCACGTAAACACCGACATGTCGTTTCAGGAATTTAAAGACATGTGTTCCTTGTGTTGGAAAGACGAACACGGATTTCTAGTCATTGTAAAGGACTGGCCTCTATATAAGGGCAGGTACAGACAGGGTTTCGATCAGTTTATCGTCAAACATGAATCATAGCATTTCTAAATTTGGACGTAGCAGTCGAGCTCCGCGTACCGAACTATGCACCGTGAAACACGATGATGAAATACGTAAATACATTTCGCTACTTGGCCAAGAAATAAAACGAGCAAAAGACGAAATAATAGTGTACCTCGTAGCCATAGACCAGCGCGTGGAAGCTTCGGATTCTCGAATTCGCGACATGATCGAAGTTTCGAATGCACAAAGACGCGACGACCTAAAGTCGCTTCTGTCAAAACTTAATTCACGTCTGGTGTCTAAAGGTGCTTCGAGATAAACAGTATGGATGTTAACATCGATTTGGCTAAGCAACTGCACGATGTCATCGAGGCCATACGAACAAAGTACTTGCTCGCCAAGCAACATAGATTAAGCGACGAGGTTCGAAGAGAGGAAAAATTGAAGCCCTTGAGTGCCCGTCTGGATAGCTTCATAGCCAAGCGAGGGAGCGTCGAAAACGAGAAACCGACTAAAATCGAGGTAAAAGAGGAGCCGTCAACTACGTCCGCGGGCAAACGAAAGCGAAGTCCACAATTAACAGACGATTCCAACGTATCTACTAGCGAAGACGAAGTTCGTGTCGGTCGAACTCTTAGGAAGAAACCGCGAAATAAAAAAGGATTCGAAGTCGCTCCTCTCGCTAGCGAGTACCTGGCCTCCTCTGTGCCTCGAAACCGCGATGCGACGTATGGCGTGCATAAACGAGGTAGTAAATGGGTCCTTGGTTCGAAGGAAGTACATTTCGTGTCCGGCGATAATATTGAATGTGGCAAAGAGGTGATAAAACTTACTCGCGGATTATGCGAACTTTTGTTTCGTAAAAAACCGCGACGATATTCAGAGGTGGATTTGCGAAAATATAGGAGATTGCTAGATGCTTCCAACGCCGTTTACGCGAAAAATGACCCGAAAACGGGTCGATTCAAAGATTACGAACATGAGAAATATCCTTTGATAGCTAGTCTTTTCTTAGACATCGAAGGGGCCGGAATTTATAAACTTGACACTGGTAGAAAATTGGACTATGTATATTATGACGACCCCAATGAATTAGTTGATCGTCTTAGACTTCTGCAGGCATCTCAGAGCGTGGGAAATAATTCGCACACCAACGAAATCACTTCCATACTTGAAGAATTACGGGAAGCGGGATATATTGAATAGTGATCATGTCAAAGTTTGCCATTGCGGGCGAGTTGCATAAACCTGCAAGACGTAATTATCCACGTCGAAAAATAAAAATCAAAGGATTAGACGATAATTGGCAGTCTGACCTGATCGAGATGATTGAGTATTCGCGTGTGAACAAGGGCTACAGGTACATTCTCATAGTCATAGACACTTATTCAAAGTTCCTGTGGGCTAGACCCTTAAAACGGAAAACCGCTGTGGAAGTTACGAATGCCATGGCGAATATTTTGAAACATAAACGAAGACCTTCGATACTGCAGACTGACGATGGGAAAGAATTCTACAATGCATCATTCAAGGCAATGATGAAAAAGTTTGACATTACGCATTATTCTACGTTTAGCGGTGTCAAAGCGTCAATGGCAGAACGTGTGATTCGTACGATGAAGAATAAACTGTATAGGAATTTTACAGCGAACGGTAATTACAAGTGGCTGAGTTTACTTCCTAAACTCGTGCGAGAATACAATTCTACTGTGCATTCTACAAAGAAACTCAAGCCGAAGGACGTAAAGGACAATCGACTGCTTCGAACTGTGTACTCCAAGACGAATATACTTGATTCGCGAAAGAAAAAAGCGAATATCGGCGACATTGTGCGGATTTCGAAAAATCGCGGAATTTTTCACAGACCTTACAAGGGGAATTGGACTGGTGAACTATTTCGTGTATGTAGAATAAAAAATACGTATCCGCGTACTTATTTTCTCGAGGATCTGAAGGGAAAACGTATAACAGGGGCGTTTTATGGAGAAGAGATTATGAAAACTAAATTTCCGGATACTTTTCTCGTTGAAAAAGTGTTAAAACGCAAAAGAGGTAGGGCCTTGATACGTTGGTTGCATCATGGACCAGAGTTTGACTCGTGGATTGATGAAAAGGATATTTTAAAACAATGATTTTTTTTTAAAATGAAAACTTGTGTGTGTAAAACATATTTTGTATAAATAAAACTTTGTATGTAATAAAATGTATTTTTTTTATTTCTGTACGTGTATACATGCGCCATGCGGGGAGCGTGCGAGAAGCGCGGCTGCTCCGTTACGCGGTCGCCGGTGCAGTGAGGCGACTTTTACCCCCTCCACAGCGCCCGCGGCGGTGGTGGGGGCCTAGCGCCCCCCTGGCTGCGGCGGTGGCGGTGGGGTGGGGGTGGTGGGAATCTTAGTTTGCAAAAATTTCCCTCCTCTCCCCTGGCCCATGAAGGTGCATCTTCCCCCTCCATGTGGCTCGCCGGAGCGTGGGACCCGGCGCTGGGGGCAGAGACCTAACGTCCTCTTCAAGGACTCGTGTGCTGGTCGCCACGTGCTAACAATATATTACAAAAATTATTTTATAAAGAATAACTTTTAATATTTATTCCAAGTATAAAGTTATAAAGAATTTATTTTCTTTACATGTATAAAGAATTATTTTTTTTTACAAGTATAAGGATGTATAATTTTTTTTTCCAAGTATAAATATGTATCATTTTTTTTACAAGTATAAATATGCATAATTTTTTTTTCCAAGTATAAAGATGAATAATTTTTTTTCTTCCAAGTATAAAGCTTAAAAGAATTAATTTTTTTCCAAGTATAACGATGTATAATTTTTTTTTTAATTTTTTTTTTCAAATATAAACATGAGGATATATTTTTTTTGTTTTTAAAAACAATGTGTGTATAGTGACTTGGGGGATTTATTATTACGATAAAACACAAACATTAAAAAAATTTTTTCCATTTTATTTTCTCTGCGTTTCATACATACACATATATATATATATATATATATATATATATATATATATACATCGCTCACACATTAGTTTTTGCCCCAATTCCCCCTCCCCCCTACCAAGTACCTTCTTCGTACCGTTTAGACGTAGAATTATTTTTTTTTATTCATTTGTTTAACAAGTTTTTTTATACATACTTTAACATCAAAAACATTATAACAATTTTAATTTAGTTTTGTAGATATACATTTTTAAAAAAATATTTCTTGATTACAAAGTTTTTTTTTTACAGAGATGCAAAACACAAAATAATTGTAAGAACATGGCAATTTTTTCTTCGTTCACGTTTTGATTAAAAAGATTCACTGCATAAAAAATATACAACTTCAAAATAATAATATTTATAAAATATATGACGGTTGAATTTTGCATTGCCTATGAATATGCATTGCCGCGTTAAAGTTAGCGTCGCACAATAGTTTTGATCTGGCCACGGGACACAGTTCACGACAGCAAGGTGTCTCAAACTTTGAACAATAACCTAAATCATCGTGGTACATGTACCTACAATGTTTTAGTCCACCGCACTGTTCACTGTAGCGATATTTACGATTACCGATTTTCGATGTCTTTAGTTCATCAATCGAACACGGAAAATACGCTTGCGGATGGCATAGTTTGATTACACAATTTGGGTTCGTACAGTCATATGCAATTATAGGTTTCACGGTACCGAAGGGATCCTTGGAATCCCATTTAAGCCTAAAGTGCATGTCGTCGCGACACGATTCAAAATACGTAATGTTCGTGGCGAACACGTCGGTAGTGGAACCGTGATAAAACATTTGATATTGAACACACTGCTGTCCTGATCGTACGAAAGAATAGTTTTCTTGGCTGCTGTCGAACAAGGCACACTTTTCAGTCTCGTGAGGGCGTGGGTCCGGACAGAGGTCCCAGCACCACGTGATGACATCTTCGTCATCGTCGTCGTCGTCGTCGTCGACGTGGTCGACGTGGTCGACAAAGTCTGGGTACCTGATAGAAGATGTCCTCTGGGCGAACCACGTTGACGATCTCCGGGGCAGCTGTCGCGTCACGACGGCTGAGACGTCCTCGTTTGGGACGTGCGGCTGCCACGGCCCCTCTGCGAAAGATGTCCAAAACGTGTCGGACGATGGCGACATCGATGGGCTTCGACGATGGTCCTCGTCGACGCTGTCACCCGACGTCGACATGTTGGTATTGCTGGATTTGTTACGAGGATGCCGCGACGATGACGCCTCACTCTTCGATGCCGGAGTCTTGTGCGTCTTGCTGCTGCTGCTGCTGTAGCTCTATGGCCGCCTCCACCGTACACAGGATGCGGTGGTGTAGATACAGGATGAATTCCTCGCATCCGGGAAATGCTTCGAGGGTACTTATGATGGTTGCAGTTAGTGACTAGCGAATTTGATCGAACGACATCCCTTCATAACCTGCGATTAGTTCACCGATGAAATCATGCATTTCAGCAAGCGGAACCATGATTATATTTATTACGTGAAAAAAACAAAAATCCGTCTCCGCGACACGAAGTAAGTACTCGTCGTCGACGGACGTCTCCGCGGCACGAAGTAAGTACTCGGTAGCGGAGGTGGAGTAACTGAGGCAAAAAACTGAAGGCTCCCGGGTCCTGCGGCCGGTATTTATACTTTAAAAGGTAGAATAGGGGTGAGGAGGAGGGTAGGGGTGGGAATGACGTTAAGGTGAGGGAGGGAGTGGTGGAGGAGGGTGACTATTACGATGAAAAAATAATAATAAATAAAAAAAGGGGAGGGGTTGGTCGTCATGTGCGAGAAAAATAATTTTTTTAGGAAGGGGGGGGGGTTGAGGGGGGGGGAGTGTAAGTTCGTATATGCATTGGTACCAGTGGTGGGGGTCAGTCTGCTAGCACCCACCATTGAGGAAGGAATGGTCGCCATTTTAATTTTTTTTTGACCTCGTCGGGTTCGAACCGAGGACTCCGAGCTCCGTGTCGTAAAAGTATATTTTTTATAAATATTTTATTAAAATTTTATTAAATTAATTTTTTTATAATTTTTAAAAAAAATTTCATTAAAATCGGATAATAAATAAAAAAGTTAAAGATGGCGGCCGTAACGGAAATTGCAACGATGACGTCATCATCCAATATGGCGGAAAACACATCACCGGAATTTTCTAGAACACAATGACGTAATCCAAAATGGCGGATCCAAGATGGCGGATCCAAAATGGCCGCCGGGGTCAAGGTCAAGGTCAAAGGTCAAGGTCACAACCATCCAAGATGGCCGCCGTGACGTCACAATCCAAGATGGTGGTCGGCTCCTCGGCTCCTCACCCTGACGCCTGTGCCAGACGCCCCTATTATATACTACTATTATAGAATATCTTTGTTAGGCTTATTTTTGATTATGCATGCATTGACATGAACCTTGATATAATTCTAGTAATATTTATATGTACATTTCAGTTTGTTGCAAATTTGCAACAATAGGCACTAATAGAAATTTTTGAGATAACAATAGGTCTTTCTGAATTTTTTTCTTTTGCATTCTATAATGATTTGTAAAGATTATTTGAGTCTAATTATATTGTTTATACAATATTACATACATAATTATTGATACAAAGCAAGTTTATTATGATATTTTCACACACTAACCTTTTTTTCTACAGTGTATGTAAATGATTTTCAAAATGTTTTTTCTACACTTTTGTAGATTTATGATAACTGTACAATTGTATCCATGAATTGCAGGTTTACAATGAGGAGAGCAGAAATAAAAGGCAAAGGAAAAATGGTGGTAAAATTTCAGTCTGTTCCCAAAGAACAGGATCATTGTGTGTATGAACAAATTGTCCCATTCGAGGGAATGTCAAGACTGAAACAATACAACCCGGAAAAAAACCACAAGTGGGGTTACAAAATTTTTACTCTTTGTGACACAAAAGGCTTAGTTCGTGATTTTGAAATCTATTGTGGAAATATTGAACCTGTTCCTGGATTGCCTGATATTGGGGCCAGTTCAAATATTGTACTGAGATTAGTCGAGAGCATTCCAAAGCACCAGAACTTTTTGCTTTTTTTGACAACTGGTTTTCTTCATTGAAGTTATTCACTGTATTAGCTGGAATGCGAATATGTGCCCTAGGCACCATAAGAACCAACATATTTCCTGGGCTAGATTTACCAACTGATGCGGAGATGAAGAAAACTGGGAAAGGCTCAATGATAGAAACAGCAACGGATGTTGATGGAGTAGAAGTTCGGGTCGTAAAGTGGTTTGACAACAGAGGTGTTTCACTAGCTACTACGTTCGATAGAGCCCAACAAACATCCACTGTGAAGCGATATGACAAAAATCTAAAAGCAAAGTTGAAATTTCATGCCCATGGGCTGTTTTGACCTACAATAAGTTCATGGGGGGTGTATATCTGCTGGATGGTTTAGTGTCATATTACAGAATCAACATACAATCTAAGAAGTATTACCAAAAACTGTTTTTCCATTTCGTAGATGTAGCATTGGTGAACAGTTGGTTGCTATACCGAAGAGACTGCAACTTGCAAAACTTTCCAAAGAAAATCACTTCTGACCTCTTGCAGTTCAAGACTGATGACTCTGCAGCATCGTGTTCACAGGGAAAAGACCCCACTGAAAAGAAAAGAGGAAGACCCTCCAGTACCAATGTTGATGAAATGCACGAGAGAAAAAAATGTGAGGACCTGCAAAACCAATTCCTGAGTTCAGTGTTCGGCGAGATGGTATTGCACATTGGCCTGCTATTGTGGATTCGAGGCAACGTTGCAAACTTCCTGGCTGCACTGGTATCACTACAGTGAAGTGCTCAAAATGTAGTGTTCATTTGTGTTTGAAGAAGAATAAGAATTGCTTCGTCAAATTCCACATATAAATGCTCAGAAAATCTACATGTAGAAAAACCTGTCATATTCTTACTATTTTCAATTTGGTTGGTATATGATCATATAACCTTATCAGCAGATTTGTCTTATCAGGGGAATTAGTATTTATTAATTTTTACATGTTTGGCATTTCTCTATATGTTGTTATTTAGTTTTCCTTAGGTATGAAAATTATAACATGTTGATCGTATAAAAAGTTTAATTACATGTGTATTTCTAAAAAATAAAGTTGTTGTGCAGGTCATGTCATTGTGAGAACTATAAATAAGTGATTTGTTTGAGCACTTTGAATTTGTAAGATTTTTTTATGCTATTTAACTTTTATAATGTAAGCCTACAAACAGTAAATAATTAAATGTATTATTCTAAAAATAATTATTATTTTCCTTTAGTGCCTACTGTTGCATTTTTGCAACAAACCTAATAAATTTTTTACAACAACGAAATAAAATATGTCATAGTTTCCTGTGTATTTGAATACATATTTAAGGTCATTTTTCTACAAAAATATTTTTTCCTTGCACATTTGCATATTTCAGGCTAAAAGAGGTTAAGGATTCTTCTATTGTCTTCATTTTTCAATAAATCATCAACGTCCTTCAATTAAAGTTCTTTGTCGAGATCGGAAGAGCCAATGAAAATAATCTCTTTCAAGGCAAGGAAAATTATTGACGTAATGCAGATCACTTTACTTTAGACTAGTAGATCCATCGTTGACCTCTAGCTTGTACGCAGGCTTGGCATTACGAGTTTCATCGTGTTATTTTTAACTCTATCTTCGCGTAAACGACTTGCTACATCGAGCACAACTTATCATATTGCGTAGTGGATTTTTAACACTATCATTCTTCTCGTGTTGTCTTCCATTCTTTCTCAATATAAAACCTTTGCTGCAAAACTTACACCTGTGTCCTTTCAATACAGCGACAAACACCGAATAAGGATCCATATTAGTTACTGAGACTAATGCAAGATGCAAACTGAGAGTTTTAAATTAGATCCATTACTTAAATAGAATTTTTAGAATATTTCATCAGCGAAAGTTAAGTTATCTCATAAAAAAGAACTTGTTGCAAATAGTCCCGATTCTGTTTAACAGATGACGACACGTGTTGTGCGGAGTCAAAATTTATTTATTTATTTTATGTGGAATCCAAGATGCTCACTAATGAACGCAAAAGAAGGATGGCTTCGCTACACACTGAGGAGAAGGAAGTTCCTCTTGTATGTTAGAGTCTCTCAGATATCTCATAACATATTATTTGACTTAGTAATGGTTGTTTATTTTTGAATTCCACCTAATAAAGATATTGTAAGTGCTGATTTAGTAGCAGAAATCCACTAATTGAATTTAAATCTGAATAAAATGACATGAAACATTAAGTAAAAAATTCTTCATGCATAGATCGTTTTCTCAGAAGCAACCAGAAACACTTGGATAAACCACAAGAGTAATCATGAGCACACGGAGAAAACCATCAAAATATTGACCAGAATAATCGGGAGTAAACGGAGAAAACCATTAAAATATTGACAAGAATATTCGGGAGCACACGAAGAAAACCGTCACACACATTTCTTTGAAATAAAAAATAACAGAAAAATTTAAAAACGATAAAAATTTATAATATAAAATAAAAAAATTACAAAAAAAATCCGCCAGCTATTTGTTGGGCAAAGATAGAGTTCTAGTACAAGCCAGAAGGAGGAAGAATCTGTCGACGATTTTTTTTTTATTTTTGTCTTACTAAATTGGAACCGAGGTCTGCATGGCATAATTAAATTTTGACAATATGATTTTATTAAAATTGGATTAATTAATTTTTTTTATAATTTTTAAATTTTTTCTAAATTTCTATCATAAAAATTGCAGTTTTTCAAGATGGTGGCCGTAATAAAAGTGCATCATTCTAGAATCCAATATGGCAGACTTTACATAAATTGTAGCGATAATGTCATAGTCATCCAAGATGGCGGGCATTATTAACATGCCATAATTTAAAGCGATAAAAATTTATAATAAAAAATGAAAAATTTACAAAAAAAATCCGCCAGCTATTTGTTGGGCAAAGATAGAGTTCTAGTAAAAGCCAGAGGAGGAAGAATCTGTCGACGATTTTTTTTTATTTTTTGTCTTACCAGATTGGAACCGAGGTCTGCATAGCATAATTAAATTTTGAAAATATGATTTTATTAGAATTGAATTAATTAATTTTTATTATAATTTTTGAATTTTTTCTAAATGTCTAGCATAAAAATTGCAGTTTTTCAAGATGGTGGCCGTAATAAAAGCGCATCATTCTAGAATCCAATATGGCGGACTTAACATAAACTGTAGCAATAATATCATAGTCATCCAATTTGGCGGGTATTATTAATATGCCATATTTCTAGAATTAAAGATGGTGGTCCTAACGATATGTTCAATGGTGTTTTTTAAATATTTTTATTAAAAATTGGTTAATGCATATTTTATAACTTTTAAAGATTTCCAAGATCGCGGTCATGACGTCATACTTGCTGACGATATATATACCTGGACATAAGTGGTGGGAGGTCAGTCTGCAGATAGCTTCCGTGGAGGAAGGATCTGTCACAATTTTTTTTTTACCTCGCCGGTTTTATTTCTTGTATTCTGATTTCCAACTAAGCCTGTGTTTCCGCTAATGTATGTGTAATCATTCCGTTTCCTGTGTGTACTGTGTGTACTCTCCGTTTTTACTGTGTGTACTGTGTGTACATTCCGTTTTTCCTGTGTGTACTGTGTTTACATTCCGTTTTTTCCTGTGTGTACTGTGTGTACATTTCGTTTTTTCCTGTGTGTACTATATCTTCATTTAGTTTCCTGTGTGTACTGTGTGATCATTACATTTATTGCGTGTAAATTGCATGTATTGCGCGTACATTGCGTACATTGCGTGTTGGAGCTGATGGAGCATTTGGAGCTATTGGAGCTTTTGAGCTGTTGGAGCGGTTGGAGCTGATGGCCAATTGAAGCATAGGAGCCAAATGTAGATGGATCTCATGGCGCGAATTGTAGCTCTTGAAGCCAAATGTAGATGGATATGATGGCACGAATTGAAGCTCTTGGAGCCTAGTGTATACTAGTGAGATAAAATTCATGAGACGAGAACGTAGCATACCTCATGACATTTTTACGATCATATGATACTCTTTTATAAATGTAATTTTGACTCGTGCATTATAGTAAATGGTTCTTGATTTGACTGGCGTAATATTCCATCGGGTGTTTTTTTATAAGCGAGTCCTAGATAGCAAGTCGCTCAGTTTGTTACTGTAGTCGACGGTGAAGGATCACCTAGTTTGTTTCACCTGGCGCATAAGCCGCGTAATTACTTATTCTTGCGAACTCGATGACATATTTACCGACTTTAACGACGGACATTGTACCATCGACTACGGGGACCATGACGTCAACGACGACGGTGGTGGAGCAGATCCCGTTGGCAACGTCGACATCAACACTGGATGAGACTTTAACAGTCACGATACCATCATCAGAAGAGACTTTAATGCCGGTAGTGTTGGCTGTACAGGAAACTTCGACGAACGCTGTTTTACCCACGATGGGGACTTAAATGGATGGAGAATCGTCAAAACCTAACGAACTTCGATGTCGTTACTGCGAAAAGATTTTCTCAAACATCAGTAATGCACGTCGACACGAGAAGAGAGAATGTGCTAAGAATGCACCTCGCAACATGTTTGGTTGTGAGAAATGTCAAAATCAGTTTTCCAAATAAGTTAGAATGAAAACGCACATGAAGACATGTAAAGGTCCTGCTGTGCGGCAGAAAGTAAAGGTTTCTATACAACAACGATGCATTGATGTTCATAAGAGTATGCCTGAAAATGGTACAACTGTGGCAACGTTAGTATCTGGCTCAGTACTGAAAGGCTCGACTTTATCACTACGGTATCCTTGCAGCTACTGTGATACGTCGTTCGCATTTTTCCATGATGCACGAAGACATGAGCGGAGCAAATGCAAGAAGAATCCTTCTCGCGTGAAGTTTCGATGTGACGAGTGCCATAAATGGTATACTCGAATTGACAGATTGCGACATCATGCGAACAAATGTAAAGATGAAGTCTATGCGCCTACTGCTGAATAACCTGCAGAAATTTCGACTCCTCGCTTTAGATTGGAGACTAGTAAGCGTACAAGCAAAAAAACCGATGTGCAGCAACCGATTGCTATGACGTCTGAACATGAAAATAAACCTAAGACTGTGTTCGGTGCATTGCAAGTTACCGATAATGGCTTCTACTTGGCACAGTCTGCATTTCGTGGAACATTGAAAGACTACTATTATCTAAATACGTTTAGAGAGCCGAGAGACATTTGTAATTTTCTTGACGATATCAGACAGAACATAATCAATCAGCTTACTGATGATAAAGCGTCTAGCAGACGAAAACAAAATGTCGGATACAAGATGGCGATCTCCAGTGGAAGAAAACACGACGGGTGCGGTAACATCATACAGGCTGACGTAATATCTGCATTGGCGTTAGTAGTGGGGGTTAGTCTGTCAGCAGCTACTACAGGGACAATATTAGATTTTTTGCCCTCACTAGGTTCTAACAGAATACTCCATGATGTATGAACGTTTGTAAATTTATATTTGATTAATACATTTTTAAATTTTTTTTAATGTTCCCCGATTTCTAACATTAAAAATATAGAATATAAAGATGGCGGCTGTAACGATAATTTCAATGGTGATGTCATTATTTGGGATGGGGATTTTTATATTAAAATTTTATTGATTAAATTTGTTATGAATATACAAATATTCCTTTCAAAATGGGAAAAAATACCAATTGTAAAGATTGCGGCCATAAATAAAAGTGTATCACTAAGGAGTGGAGAGATAGATTCCAGGTGTATGAATGTTCTAGAATTCAAAATGGCATAAAACAGGTGAAATTCAAAATGGCGAATCCAAAATTGCCGCTGGGGTCAAGGTCAAGGTCATCCAAGATGGCCGTCGTGACATCATTAACCTCATCCGCAAGCCACGCACCCGCATCAGTGCCATAAATGACTTATCTATACTACTTGTGTGATATGCGGTTGCTTAAATTTTTTAAGTCTGCTAAATAACCGAAGTAGCAAAAGTGTAAACCAACATTATATTTTCTGTTAATAAAAAGAATTACTTAGGAAATGAACATTATGACTCTATTTATAAAAATACCGCACAGTGACAGGTGCTACAATAGTGTCAGGAATAGAAGGCAAGTAGCCTACTACCTTATATAACCACGCGCAATTTGTAACGACTTACTCCGCATAATTTACTCAAATAATTAAATTAAATGTGTAGATTTTAGTCTGGTTTTAGTTACAGGTGATGCTTTAACTTTTGAAACCTTAATTTGAAATAATATTAAGAACATATTTTTTAAATCTAGGATTAAGCAGAATTACAATTGAAAGTGAAATAAATTAATAAAAAAAAGTTTATGTAGTGTTTTAGTTTGGTTTTTCCATACAATTAAAAAAATCTCTATTTCTCTCTTTCTTTCTCTTTCTCTCTCTCTCTCTCTCTTTTTCATAAAGTTAAACAACAATAGATGCATACATCGTTCCCCCGTGACCACCAAAACTCATATGTATAAACAACTAGTCGACACGAATGTCGGAGACAACCATTATCCTTGACGTCCAGTCTCTTTAAACCTCTGCTTATAACCATGTGACGTAAAATCTGATAAACAAAGAAATGAACAATCATTAGACTTGAGGCTTCTACCAATGTTAAGGCTCAAAGCAATATTGATTAAATATTTTTTTTTTTAATTTTGTGTTTATATTTTATTATTTGTGGTAACTTATACAAATATTGTAAAGAGAGAGGAAGTAAGATAGTTTGATTAATTGTTTGTAAGAAGTTAACTTGAAAACCACAAAACAGTTAAAAAAAAAATATTTCACGAACCTAGACATACGCTCTGCTTGACTGAAAAAAGCACTCTTTGTAACTGAAACCAATAAAAATGACAAATTACGGCAATGTATAATAAAGGTTTTTACAGTGTAAAACATCTACACAATAACGTCTGCTGTGTTTTGTCGTTCCTTTGCGAGATTAACTCTTATGTATCCAAATTGTTCAATGATAGTATTTCAAGTAGAAATTGCGAAGATCAGCTCTGTCTCTCCGTTTCTCTATATATATAGCCTATATAATTTTAACATGCAAACCATATATGGGTCGGATACTTGACATTAATCTAGATTTAATTTTTTTTTGTTTTCTTTAAAAAAAATTTGATCTATTAAAATACTTTATTTGCCTTTGCAAAGCCGGGTACCACAGCTAATCAATAATTTAAATTTAATGCATTATTATATATCTAGCTATTCCCATATCATTAAATTTGATTTTACTTAAGGTAGCATTCAAACATGTTCTTTGTTCGTTTGGTCCAAAAATTTTAAATAAGTTTACATCTATGCTATAGAGTTTTTCACGGACCAGATAACGTGTAGAAAGGCAACAAGCACCCGTGATATCTCGGCATCTGCCATATTTCTATCCCATTTTCCTTTCGTTCCCTCAGAAATTGCTTTCTATCGCCGGCACTCTTTCTGCTATCCTGCGCTAATCTACCCCGGTTCGCCGTCAAGAGAAGAGTCTCAGGAGAGATCGAGAGAGAGAGAGAGAGTGTGTGTGTGTGTGTGTCTGAGAGAGAAGTGTTCTTTATCAAATCAATCTCGTGGTAGAGTTGGTGGAGGTTTTTGGTTGGGATGGGGGTGGAAAAGAGGGGGGAAGAATTGCCACTTGCGGAGTGCTGACCCTGCTGAATGTTGGTAGCCCTGTGCCCGCGTCAGACGCACTGAAGAGTACTCGGCAGGGGGGTTGGCTGACGTCACGAAAGACTTTCAGAAACCGCTCAAGCCCTCAATAAAGTTGGGGGAAAAAAGAGGTGTGTACTAGGATGTGCCGAACAGCAAACCACACAAGTGATACTGTCTGCGATTTTTTTTACTATCCGTGTGCCCGATGAATTACCTTAAATTCTGATACAAATGAATTTTATTTATAAAAAGAAAACAAATAACCAATTTCCATATTTCTAACTTCAAAAATGACCAACTTTCATAGAAGTGTATTCACTTTTAACACCCATACGGAATTTATTTTCAAGATTTCTTCCTCAGTGCTCATCTTAAATAAAAGAGGAACTCCTAAGTAAAATATTATGCTTCTAGGCCTCACGGTTTTAGCTTTAAGTTGTCTGTCATTTAGTGTTAGAGGTTTATTGAGTAGACTAGCTGAAGTACACAGCGTTTGCCGGCCTTTACGCATTGTGAAGAGGCTCATTTGTGTATGTTGTATATTATTTTATTGGATTTAGCTAAACTTCCCTTGCTTAACTGTGGCAGACTACCGGCAGAACACTCTCGCACTCATTATACGCGCCCTCCAAGTAAAACAAAATTAAACAATACAATGCCCGTTGCCATGGATACGCAGAAGGCATAAACGATTCAATAGCCGTTGCCATGGATACGAAGACAGCAGCAATAAATAAATGTACATTTTCATAAAAAAATTCATCCCTTAACTAATTAATAGGGGATAAATTGTCTAAAAAAACACTTTCTAGTTGCTCACCTACATTATCCGTGGAACTCCTGCGCAAAATTTCATGTTTCTAGACAATCCGATTAAAGCTGTACATTTATGTCAGTCAGTAATAAGAATTTAATTTAGTTGATTATTCAGTAATTAAGAAAGCAAATGTTTTAATACTAGAGAACAATTGCAGTGTCACCGAAAGTGATTGCCTGGATTCTAAACTGTTATCATAAAAAGAGTGTGGATAGTTATACACATGTATCGTCTTAAAAGGTTTAGGAAGGTTTGTCTCTAGACAGTTTTTCGAGCACCATCGGATACACAACGGTAGTATTGATGACATATATTTTAGTTAAAACCTATAAATGATTATGTCTTTCAGAAAAAATGATGGTCACAGCAATTAAATGACTGTGGATTTTGTGAACTTTGTGATTTATTTAAACAAAATTTGTGAATTTTTTGGTCTATTATGGTCATAACAACATTGGAAGGAAATATAAACTCGACCTTACATCCAATAACTTACTTTAGAAACCTACACCCCATGATGACATCCATCAGATGAAATCAAGATGACGGTCTCCACTAAACAAGATGGCTGCTTCCAGCAGACTATAACTGTATAATTTTTTTATATTGATAATAAATTATTTTTAAGATGACGAAGAACAAAAATTGTAATGGGTAGGAGTGGGGAGCTTGATGATGATGGCATCATAATGAAAAGTGCAACGTACATGAGTGAGGAGCTCTATGGTCAAGACATCAAGTTTTTAAATTAAAATTTTATTATTTTTTTTATTTTTTTTTCGATTTTCTAACATAATATTTGAGGATTTTCAAGATGGTGGATGTGACGTCATAAATCGGTGTAATTTTCTAGAAAACAAAATGGCAGAATCCAAGATGGCCGCTGCAGTCAAAGGTCAAATTCAAATTCAAGATGGCCACCGGAAGTGACGTCATCCAAGATTGCCGCCGGGAGTGACGTCATCCATGATGGCCGCCGCGGATATCCCGGATCCCGACCCCTCACCGCCTGCCCCAGAACATACTATAGTTACCTACATATATTGTATAATACAAATAAGGTGTTAATTGAAAATTACAATTTTTTTCATTAAATACTAAATAAAAGCAGTGGACTTTTTATATGAGATAGAAATTTTTTAAGTCAAAATTGTAACATAACCTATTATTACTGCACTCGCCGACCGATGCTACTTTTTTAACAATCAAAGAACAAATATATAAAATTACTAGATAATGCCCGGCATGCGTTGCAATGCCTCAATCAATTTTTTTTTGTAATTTTTTAAACGTATACTAAGCATCTCTCTTAATCTCTCTAATTCTCTATCTCTCTATGTATATCTCTACAACTCTCTCTATCTTTCTATTTATATCTCTATCTCTCTATATATCTTTCTAGCGGACCCGACAGACATTGTCCTGCCCAAATGTACTTTTTGTGAGATATGGATATGGCGGTAAGTATTTCTTCGCTGGACATTTTGTATCTTCTCATTATACATACCCCTCCTCTTGGGCACGCCACTGCCGTTACCAAAAACCTTTCCCATGGTTACGCAGAAGGCAACAACAATGCAAAAGCCCGTTGCCATGGAGGCTAATTATCAACAATGCTTAGTTTTTTTTGCTTTTAAAGCGTGTATTTTTAGTTTTTCTTAACTCAGAATCTAGATAAAATATCCAATTGTGAATCTAAACCATCCTCGAATCCCCGTGAACTCACACACAAAATTTCATCAAAATCGCGTACAAACAGACAGACAGAAAAAGTACTGTTTTATTATAGTAAGATAGATAGATTATTCTTACATGTTCGCATCCATGCAGTATATGAAAAATCAGCATGCATAGCCCCACACCTATAACTATACGTATCTGCTGCCCACGACTTTTTCCGCATGGGATTTTGTATTATCTTGCACCATTTAGAAATTTAAACATTATAACATAACAGTTGATACAGTTGTAGTAGTTTTCTTATGTTCACAAATGATAATTTTTCTCACCTCTATTTCAGTCTTTGCAATAAAAATATGTTACTACCTAAATTTTGAGTAAATATGTTTCTTCTTTCAAATGTAATGACGGGAAGACACTTCATAAAATGTCTTTGTTAACCTATTTACTGTTTTTTCCGTCTCGAGCTAGAATGTAAAGATTGTCTGCATTACTGACCCGCGAGCAAGCTACATACATTTCAGAGAGAGAGAGAGAGAGAGAGAGTGAGAGAAAGACACCTATTGAATGTCTATCTAACTAATTTTTTTATGAGAACATATTTTCATTAAATAAATCATGAAATCATTCAACGATAAAAGCTGTTTATTTAATTAAGCGGACGGGTTCGCTCCAAGGAGAAAATTGACGCAGCGAGACCTCGTGGACATAGAGAAATGACACACACTCACTATTTGTGTGGCTATGAAACATTTTTTCTGCAATTTAAATTGTAATATACAAAAAAGGTATTGAAAATTGAAACAAATATGGCGACACTATAAACTGTCAGGATATTTATTTTTTTCTTACTCTCTACTTAGTTCCTTACAATAGCAAAACTTAATGGCTTCTAATAATGCGTTGCAATTTTTGCTTTTAAAGCGTGTTTTTTTAGTTTTTATTAACTCAGAATCGAGATAAAATATCCAATTGTGAATCTAAACCATCCTCACTATTTGTGTGGCTATAAAACATGATTTTTTTTCTGCAATTTAAATTGTAATATACAAAAAGGGTATTGAAAATTGAAACAAATATGGCGACGCTAAAAACTGTCAGGATCTTTATTTTTTTTTTACTCTCTACTTAGTTCCTTACAATAGCAAAACTTAATGGCTTCTAATAATGCGTTGCAATTTTTGCTTTTAAAGAGTGTTTTTTTTTTTAGTTTTTATTAACTCAGAATCGAGATAAAATATCCAATTGTGAATCTAAACCATCCTCGAATCCCCGTGAACTCACACACAAAATTTCATCAAAATCGGTCCAGCCGTCTAGGAGGAGTTCAGTGACATACACACGCACACAAGAAATATATATATAAAGATATAGCTAATAAAATTCTTAAAATGCAAGAATTAATTACCTTTTTTTGCCGCAATTGTTGTTGTAATAAATAATGGAAACAACATTAACTTTTCACTTCACTTTATAAACAGTTGACAAAACAGTTAACGTGTAGGTTTGTGTGCTGCACAAACCGATCGTGCCTCTCTATCGCTTGTTCCGCGCTCTCGCTTGCACGCTCGGCTCAGGCGGAACGTGACGAGTCATGCTTTTTCGTGCGTGCAGCCAGCGTTAAACGATTTATAAGATGTTTTCACATAAAAAAGAATAAAAGGAAGTCTTGCAAAATGTTTTTAGCCAGTACTTTGTCAGGCTTAGCCGGTCACCTTCATCGATCTATTCATTCTGTTCGTGAACAATATCTACTTGCTAGAAGAACCAGACTTGCGCGTGAGATGGAAAATTAAGAGATATTTAAACCAATCTATAGTCGTCTCGATCAACTTAAAAATAAGAAAGAACCAACCATCACTGTGAAGACTGAAATTGATGACGAAATGCCAACTGTAAATAAGTGGAAATATAAGCCACATCGAGAAGAAGAGGACTTTTATGGTACAGAGTCTATGCACAAGAAAAATTACAGAAACGAGGATTCCAAGTTTTTGCAATGGTCCGGCAATACCTTTATCTTTCACGAGACGGATTAATGACACGACCTATGGAGTGTACAGAAAACACATTAAGTAGTCCCTCGGCGCTGAATAATTGGACTTTATACCAGGAAATATTGTGCATGTAGAAGAGTTTAAAATGCATGGGACTCCGGGTCTGTTCGAATTGCTGTTTTGCAGGGAGCCTAAAGGATATTCTCACAAAGATTTAACAGAGAACAAAACTCCGCTAGAGCTAACCAATGAACATTATCGCGATAATGACCTGGAGAGTGGCATATATAGAGACGAAAATGATGGAAAATTGACATTCTCACTAATATTCACATGGTGAAGGTTTAAAAAAGCTAGAAAGTGGTCGGAACTTTAACTATGTGAATTTTAATGACCCCAATGAATTAGTTGACCGTCTTAGACTCCTACATGCTTCGCTTAGTGCATGAAACTTATCACACATCAACAAAATAGTCTCCATACTCGAAGAACTGAAGGAAACAGGCTACATTCAATGAGTGAAACCGGAATCACCCACGAACTTCATGCTCCTGCGAAACGAAAATATCTTTGTCGCAAAGCCATAATTCGCGGGATTCCAAGCGGACCTTGTTGAGATGATTCCGTATTCCCGATTGAATAAAGGTTTCAAGTATATGATGACAGTCATCGATGTGTGTAGCAAGTTTGCTTGTGTTAGACCTGTAGAATCGAAGTCTGAAACTGAAGTAACCAAGGCAATGGCCAATATTTAGCGTGAGGTCCGTGTACCATAACACCTGCAAACGGATCTCGGTAAAGAATTCTGCAATGCGACCTTCAAGGCTTTGATGAAGTAGTATGGCTGAAACACTACTCTACATTTAGTAATATCAAAGCATTTATTGTCGAAATGTTTAACTGAACTTCGCGTACCAAAATGTGGCGACATGTTAGCCATGAACTAACGGAAATTACAAGTAGTTGAACATCTTGACGAAAATTGTGAGCGAGTACAATTCCACAGTGTATTCTAGCCCAAAAATTAAGCCTTAAGACATAAAGGATGATCACTTGCTTCGAACAGTGTTTACGAACACAAAGAAGAAATATCCACGAAAGCATTAAGCTAAAGTCAGTGACGTTCGAATATCCAAGCAGAAAGGCATTTTTAAGATAGGCTTCATTGCAAACTGGAGTACCGAACATTTCAGGTGAAACATGTTCGTGAATCAGAGCCTAGGACCTACTACCTCTAAGTTGTGGACAACAAGCATATTCTTAGCCAAAGAGATTCAGCCTACGATGTATCCCGATAGATACTTGATGGAGAAGATGATAAAAAAAATGTAAGATCCTAGCTCAAATGGTGGTCTTTCCCACCTAGCTTGATTCGTGGGTAGCAGATGCAGAAATCGAGAAATGCTCAAGATTTTAGTAATTTGCTAGTTTTTTTCTTTAATTGTAGTAGTGCAGAATTTATTTAATATTTATTTTTTTAACTTCTGTTGCTTTTTTCTCGAACCTATAACCTTTATGATACAATAAATTAATTTATTATGCTTTTACTATACTTCAAAGTTTTGTATTGACCAAGGATCGAACCAAGGACAGGAATCGATCGATTAAATCATTATATTTATGAGTGATTTTTTGATGAATTATGGAATTCGTCATGATATCTTAGCTAAATAATTACATATTTCCATGATGGCAAACATAAGGGCTTACTGAAGGCTTGTTTATGTGGAACATAGGTTACTTTTATGATTTTGAACATGATTTATTAAATATGTATTTTTTTTACATACAATTGAATATTTGCATACATCAAGGATCAAACCAAGGACAGGAGCAAATCAAATCAATCTGTATTTTAGATGCAATTATATTTTTAAAAAATTGGAAATTTTTTCGCATTTCTAGGTAAATAATTACAAATTTTCAAGGTGGCACAAAAATTTATAGTAGACAAAAATTAAATTAATAAGATGGTAGTACACTCTAGCAGATGAAAACAGGATAGTGGCCTCTAGCAGACAAAAGACAAGATAGCGGACATGTTGTCATATAATCTCACGATATATTATATATATATATATATATATATATATATATATATATACACACCTTGACAATTGTGGTGAGAGGTGTGTGTATATATATACATATATATATACACACACCTTGACAATAGTGGTGAGAGGTCAGTCGGTCAGTGGCTTTCATAGAGTTAGGATCTAACATTTTTATTTTTATTTTTGACCTCACCGGATTCAAACTAAGGATGTAAGAGCGTGTTAAAAATTTTATATTAAAATTTCATTAATTAAATATTTGAAATGAATTTTAATATTTTTTACAAATATTGAGCATTAATCCAAGATGATTTTAGAGGCTTATGTAGGCTTGCGGAATTTAAGCCTCATTGCGGACTTTTGAAGCTGTTGGCATTATAAGGACTTAAACAGTAACTTTCGGGGCGACAGTAGACTATCATATCGGAAGAATACCATAATTTCGGTATTCCGCCTGGCCTCTTCGAAAAAGGCGGAAAAGTACCATAATGTAAATCTGTCAAAAGTCCAAAGGACGAGACGGAATTCTGCAATATTTTCTTACACCCTCCATGGAATGAGTACAGCAGCATTGTCCTCGAAGTAGTGTATAGAATACTGGGTAAGTAGCGCTGTCAACCCTCTAGCTGTTTCTCAGGTTAACTTTAAAGCGTACAGATAGTTGCAATAAAAAATGATATCTAGATCGCGGACGAAAAGAAAGAAATGTTATATAGGTAGCACTGTATTCTTATTACTACGATTTAAAAAAATACATGTGATACCTAGTATTCCATTTTGTCAACATTTCTAATACATTCTACGGAATAAGGATAACTGACTTACTCGTAAAATTTTAATGTAACTAGCTTCATAGAATTTACATTTTTGCACACTGGAATAATTTAAGTAATTGTAGATCATTATTTAATGAGTGCAAATCGAACGCAAATATTCAAAGATTTTCTTATGTAATGTTTTCTGTGACTGATTACAAAAAACTCTGATGATAAGGTTTTTAATGTCTATAATAAATTATTCAAAGTCAAAAAAATGTGTTTTTCAGATTTTGCAATCCAAAGAAAATATTTTTTGTATTGTAGTTTGTTTGGCACAGGGTAAGCAGCACAGACGCTCTAGGAGAGACATAGGCTCGTAAATTTCGAATGTTGATGGGCTTTTCACAGGCTTGCAGTCTTTCAAAAATAAACTCTGCTGAAATTAAAGTATTTTTTATATTGGAAAATAAAAAATATTACTATGCGTAGCATATTATCCTGCTTCATTAAAACTCTCAGATCTAATTGAAATTCAGTTTTTGTGCTTTACATCAACTATAAACGAATTATGACATAAAATAACAAAAACACATTAACACAAGATATACGTCAATGCACAAAACACGAAACAACACAACAACAACAGATAGATAAAGATTGATAAATTTCAGTTAACCAATTGGTTACCTTGGTTTTCACAAAAATCTTAAACAGAAACTAAAATGGTGTATATAAAATAAATATGTAGATTACGAAAGTTTTACCAATATGTATTTGTAGATTATTCAAATGGAATTATAATTTTTTACACATTTTATAGTTACTTATGGTTTTAAAGGTGTCCCTAATTCTGTAATTGAATGTTGGAATTCTTAATCCAAACAAAATTATTCTGTATGAACCAAAAAAAAATGGTAATAAAATGTTTATTATAAAAAGTGCATCACTGATCGAACGTCTAATAAATATAATATGCAAATAGGTTATATAGGATTGTAGTATATTCAAAATATTAAATGCCTGAAATTCTTAAATATTAATTAAAGAACTGTTTCTGCATGCTTTCATTTCTTTTCTAATTAAAATCTTTTGTTGCAGAGAAAGTTTTTAATTTAATAAGACCTAAAGATCTCATGTGTTGCTAATAGTATTGTTACGATCGCACTTGGCTGCACTGCTTGGCGTCGCCGCGCTCGTTCGGCCTGTCTGCGCCCCCTTCCTCCCGCATCCACTCCCTGGTATATCGTGTCATACTATCTCGCGACATCCTGACATTCGCAGCGCGCACCTGCCTCAGATCAAGTTACTTAAAAGAGGCCGCACTGCGGCATAAAAGGACTCAGACATGTTTATCGGCGCGTTTTGTGGGAACCAGATGCTTGTTGCGTTTATCGGCGTTCTTTGAGCAGACGCCGCGTCCTTCGACACGTTTCTGGGCATTTCGACGGCGAAGGTCGCGCGATATCTCGTAGACATGCCCGATTGTTCTGGATGGAAACCCAAGGACTATATAAGGAGGTAGGGCCAGCCTTCGAGCCAGTCTGAGTGGGGTGTTCTCCCGCGGCGGAGTTTCCGGGCGATAGTGCCGCGGGTGCGGCAGAGTGGCGAAGTCCTTGGACGAAGGATCCAGGGCAGAAAGTGAGTGAGTGGAGTCGGGAGTTTTCCCGCAGCGGAGTTCCCGGGCGTTAGAGTCGCGGGCGCGGCGGAGTCCCGAGAGAAGTTTCGAGCGAGGAGTCGAGCAGACCTCGGCGAAGGGCAAATGCGTCGGCGGCGGCGGAGTGTGGTGACGGAGTCCCGCGGCGGAGACCCACGAGGGGTGCTGCGGCGATAGTTGCACCCGAGGTGCGGCCCAGTGAGGTGTGCGGAACGAGTAACTGGGATTGACATTTCTTTAAGTGTAATTAATTATCTGCCAATTTGGAATATTATTTGTAAGTGACAAGTAGTGGTAATAAATAAAACTGTGTGTGTGAAATAAAATCTATTAATTAGGCTATCCTTTACGAACCCGCGGAAAATCGTAACATTTTGGTGTCAGACGTGGGATAGCCCTAATTAATAGATTTAGGATTCAGTTACATTATCAGAATAAAAGTTAAGGATAGAATTTATTTTACGAGAATATAATTAGTGTTTAGAACTTTAGTTAATTTGAAATTTTCTAGAGTTAGTTTGAGTATACTGTAGTCAGTGTTAGTTTTGAACGTAATAGAGTTATTGTTAGTTTAATTAGAAGGTTAGGCAAGGTCATTTAAAATTAATAACAGTAATCTTATATATAAAATTCTCGTGTCACAGTTTTCGTTGCCATACTCCTCCGAAACGGCTTGACCGATTTTGATGAAATTTTTTGTGCTTATCCGGTATCTATGAGAATCGGCCAACATCTATTTTTCATCCCCCTAAATGTTAGGGGTAGTCCACCCCTAAATTTTTTTTTATTTCCAGTTTTTGGTAGGAAATCACCATGGCAACGGCTGTTGCTTTGTTGATGCTTCATTCGTATCTATGGCAACGGCTATTTCATTGTTAGTGCAGTCCTCATCACCGTTGAAATTTTGCAAGTGGTAGTGGGAGGGGGAGGTGTGGTGGTAGTGGGAGGGGGAGGTGTGGTGGTAGTGGGGGGTGGAGGGGGAGGTGTGGTGGTAGTGGGAAGGGGAGGTGTGGCGGGAGTGGGAGGGGGAGGTGTTGTGGGAATTGGGGGGTGGAGGGGGAGGTGTGGTGGTAGTGGGAAGGAGAGGTGTGGTGGTAGTGGGAAGGGGAGGTGTGGCGGGAGTGGGAGGGGGAGGTGTGGCGGTAGTGGGCAGGGGTAGGCGGAGGGTGGGAGATGGACCGCCGACGCCGAGCAGATTTTTTCGCGAAATATGCCTGCCCCTAATGTTCCTTATGTTACGCAGGATGACATTTTCCGAAAATTAGATCTAATGGGTGGTTAAAACCAGGCAACAGTGGGTACTTTGTCTGCATGAGAACAGGATTTTGCATTGTTCATGCCTTCTGCATCTCCATGGCAACGGGCATCGCGCGGCAGTGGCGTACCCACAACGAGGGGCATGTATTATGAGCGGCGCAAGAGTGATCTGCCTGTAGACTGCCGTAGCGAAGTACGGGTACATCAGTTGTACGTTGCGTGCACGAGTCGGGTAACCATCGGTGCTATTCATTTTCTCTCCGGTACATTATACAGCATTGTAATAAATTTTCACTGAATTTTTTTTTATATACCATTACTATAAATGGGAGATGTGGCTTAATTTTTTTCCATTAGTACCTATAGCCGTGCGAAGCCGGGTCGGGCAGCTAGTAGAAATATATAATTATTTACGTTATTCAATTAGGATAATAGACAGAGATGGCTGCTGAACAGGTTAGTGTAAAAAATATCAGGAAGATAAGGGTTGCCCTGGAATAAATAGGAGCCATTTGGAGGAACTATACGGAAGAAATGGTAACCAGTATAAAAAAACTATACAGAAGAAATGGTAACCAGTATAAAGAACTTTATGGAAGAAATGAAGAGTGAAAGGAAGGGGAGTAAGGACCATCATCAAGAAACAAAGAGTGGGTCAAATAATAGCCAAGAGGAAATGAAGAAGGGTCAGGATGAAATGAAGAATGGTCAAGAAGAAATGAAGAATGATATGAAGACCGAAGTGAAGATAAGCCTAGAAAAGAACAGTTAATAGAAGAACAGCGAACAGAAGATCGGCCAAGAGAAGAACAGCGAAGAGAAGAACGGCGAAGAGAAGACTGGCGAAGAAAGACCGGCGAAGAAGAGGTCGGCGAAGAAGAGACCAGCGAAGAAGAGACCAGCCAAGAGGAGACCAGCCAAGAGGAGACCTGCCAAGAGGAAAAGAGTGACGAGAACAGCCAAGAGAACAGTGGAGAGGAAATTAGCCAAGGAAAGGAGAACAGCAAGGACAAGAACAGCAAAGCAAAGAACAGCGAAGAGAAGACCAGCGAAGAGAAGACCAGCGAAGAGAAGACCAGCGAAGAGGAAAACTGTCAAGAGGGCAGTGAAGAGAACAGCGAAGAGAACAGCGAAGAACACAGCGAAGAGGACATTAGCCAAGGAGAGGAGAACAGCCAGGACATGAAGATGAAAGAATAGCTGAAGAAAAATCACAGAAGTAGTGAAGATGAGTTACGAACTAAGGAATATTGAACAAAAAGAAATGAAGATAAACCAAAGAGAGAGGGGAAAATGCCAAGAAGAGCTGAAGAAAAGCCTAGAAAAGATGGGTCAAGAATAAATAAAGAAGTGCAAAGAATAAACGAAAAAAGACCAAGAAGAGATGCAGGAAGACCAATAAGAGGTGAAGAAAGTTCGAGAAGAGACAATAAGAACACAATTAGTGAAGAAAATGCAAGGAGTAACAGAGTGCAGTCCAGACGATATTCAGATGAACAAAGAGGGAAAGAGGAACCAAGAAGAGACAAAAAAGAGCTGGGAAGAAATGCTGTGTGAAGGAGTAGCTACGAGAGAAGAAAAAGAGAGAAAAATGGAAGAGACAAGGGAACCATTGGAAGGCAATGAGCAAGACTCTCATGAGTATCGGGTCCATCCAAGGCCACGGTCGACCCGTCTCGGGCAGCTGGCGGAAAAACATGGGGCATCTGCGATGCAGAAGTGTCGCCGGGTGATAAGAGAAGCTACATCTACTGCGAGAGAGGATTATGTGGTGAGACTGTACAGCTCACGATGGAGGAAAGGCAGGAGGCCTAAACTTCGAGTAGCATGGGGACCTCCAGGAGGAGATGCATTACCTGTTCGGGACGAACAGGTTTAAGGAGGGGGCAATGTTACGATCGCACTTGGCTGCAGTTCTTGGCGTCGCCGCGCTCGTTCGGCCTGTCTGCGCCCCCTTCCACCCGCATCCACTCCCTGGTATATCGTGTCATACTATCTCGCGACATCCTGACCTTCGCAGCGCGCACCTGCCTCAGATCGAGTTACTTAACACTAGGACTACCGGCACCAGCTGACTATCTAGAACTACCACGAGGGGTCAATTTGACCTTTTTTAAATTTAATTTAATTTTCTTCTTTTGATTTTCCTTCCAGTTACTTCTTTATACAGGATCCATGGATTGATACACGCCAAATCCAACACATTGAAATAAACATGAACCAGCCAATGTCTTGATCCTGATTTGACAGAATATTTCCGCGCCATTTAGTCCAGAACATCAATGCTAAATTTAGTGGCATTTTAGTATTGGATGGTTTCAGCAGTCTTCTTTTCATTGATAGCAATGCTCTCATTTGGATGGAGTTAGCTCATGAGATCACATTTTTACTGACTTTCCCCTGATACACTGTAAGTGTTGTGTCCTTGTTCCTGTACACGTATATGTTGTATGCAACTGTTGTTTACAATTTTTATCAGTAGGTGGCACCTCCTTCCTAAATAGATTGACAGTGCCGACTAAACTGGTTTTCATGTCCTTCAGTGCATGGCAGAGTTCTAAAGAAGTGAAGAAGTTGTCCGTAGTTACATTTCTGCCGCTAAGCAAATATGGTTCCAATAGGCGTAGAACTACATAGGTGCTCAGTAGCTGATCACGGGGTCGGTCATCTTCTTTTCCAAGATACGGGAACCCATTGACTAGATATTTAGAGTCGACATCTGATGCCAGCCAGAATTTGATCCCAAATTTATCTGGCTTATTGGCCATGTATTGCATGAATGGGCACCTAGCTTTTGTTGGGAAAAGCTGCTCATCCACTGTGATGTTTATACCAGGCTTGTAGCATGCAATGCTATTTTGTATAAAGCCATCCACACATGTGACACTAGTGCAAACTTATCAGTCCGTAAACGTTCACTACGTGTAACTCGATCATCAAAGCGGAGAAATTGCATTATTTCGCAAAATATATTTCGCGACATGGTTTGCGTAAAAAATGTTGGTCTCCAGATGCTTGACCACAGTGCAGATAGCTCCAGACCTTTTGCTGCATAAGCCCCTCGAGCATAAATTATTGATATGAAAACTTCAAGTTCTACGAGTGTGATGGTCCATGTATTATCATGTAATTTTCTGCGGGCTTTATTCTCGGTAGATGTCTTGATATGTAGAAGGATGTCTAGTGTCAGCAACAGTCTCCACGCACTTAGCGGAGAATTATCCTTGATCTGTCGCTTAGCATGAAGTGTAGGACCATTATTTTCTTATACTACATTTTGAGCTCCCAGTCTATCAGGAAGGATGTTCCCAAAGTAATCACCTCCAACTCTGTTCCATCCCTAGAAACCTCAATGTGACCGACAGCAGGTCCTACATGTACACACGGCACAGAACCTTGAGGTTGCATCCCTCGAACGTGTAGCAATTCTGTTCTAGTACTACGCAACACAGTCGCCGATTCAGGTGGCATCTTTTTCAGTGAAGAACACTTTTTTGGTTTCACACGTTGAATTGTTTTGCACATACTGCTACTTCTACTGCGGTTAGCCCATCGATTACTACACAATACCTGAGCATGATCATCTTGTAGGGCGAATTCAACATTTTCCACTTCCATCTGAGAAGCTTGCTGTTCAGCTACCTGTTCATTTTTTCCTTGTGTTACTGAAGGAGTAGTAGCCCGTGATGTTTTACGGACATTGGCGTCTTGTAGGATTTCCGATTCCGCCTCTTCATCAGAATTTCTGTACTATCGCTGTTTTGAGGTACATATTCTTCACCACTAGACAAATCATTATCACTATTTTCACTGCCTCAGTTTGTTTCACAAATTTCTTGAAAATATCGGAGTGCCTGATCTGTAGTTAGTATTTGGCAACAATCCATCATACATTCGAACGATTGTACAATGACATAGAGTTTACCAAAAAACAATTACCTAAGACAATAATGAACTCTCTCTCAACTACAAATGTAACTGACTAAAACGAAATACATTTCACGACCCGTCCTCCAAAATTGATGAAAAAATAGAACAAATCTCAAGCGGAGGAATAACTGGAAACTAGTAACACAGAAACTGTAGATAGAGGAAGATAACTAATTGCTTTGTAATGTCAGAAAACTGCAACACACTGTAAGACGAGATGATAATTATCTTTGTATATAATATGTCTCACTAGTGAGAGGAAAGGCGGAGTCATATAACAATATCACAAGCCCTAAGGAATGACGCTGCATGACCATGCACTGAGAGAGCAATTGTTCCTTCACAGATATTCCACACCAAATATCCTTTGGACACATTATTCATCCATAAAAGGAGTATTTTTTCTTAATAAGACATTACTAAAAATACTTATTTACTAACATGTACTTCTGTGGCATTTATTAATCACAAACTGAATTCTTTTCTACAGAGGTCAGTTTGACCCCTGTCGGTAGTTCTAGGTAAAATTGGACAAAAATATTATAATTAAATAGTTTCCGCATAAAACCTGAGTAACTCGATGTTCAAAAATTGTTAACAACATAATTTTAGGAAAAGTCACGAAAGGTCTGTTAATTTGAATCAGATATATAGATTTGGCATCATATAAAAATATCGTAAGGGGTCAAAATGACCCCCTTGGTAGTTCTAGTGTTAAAAGAGGCCGCACTGCGGCATAAAAGGACTCAGACATGTTTATCGGCGCGTTTTGTGGGAACCAGATGCTTGTTGCGTTTATCGGCGTTCTTTGAGCAGCCGCCGCGTCCTTCGACACGTTTCTGGGCATTTCGACGGCGAAGGTCGCGCGATATCTCGGAGACATGACCGATTGTTCTGGATGGGAACCCAAGGGCTATATAAGGAGGTAGGGCCAGCCTTTGAGCCAGTCTGAGTGGGGAGTTCTTCGCGGCGAGTTTCCGGGCGATAATGCCGCGGGTGCGGTAGAGTGGCGTAGTCCTTGGACAAAGGTTCCAGGGCAGGAAGTGAGTGAGTGGAGTCGGGAGTTTTCCCGCAGCGGAGTTCCCGGGCGATAGAGTCGCGGGCGCGGCGGAGTCCCGAGAGAAGTTTCGAGCGAGGAGTCGAGCAGACCTCGGCGAAGGGCAAGTACGTCGGCGGCGGCGGAGTGTGGTGACGGAGTCCCGCGGCGGAGACCCACGAGGGGTGCTGCGGCGATAGTTGCGCCCGAGGTGCGGCCCAGTGAGGTGTGCGGAACGAGTGACTGGGGAATTGAGATTTCTTTAAGTTTAATTAATTATCTGCCAATTTAGAAGATTATTTGTAAGTGACAAGTAGTGGTAATAAATAAAACTGTGTCTGTGAAATAAAATCTATTAATTGAGCTATCCTTTACGAACCCACGGAAAATCGTTACAGTATTATCTACATGTTGGTGAAAACATAAGCTTTGCATCCAATATAACTCGAATGTCTTAAAAGAGGACACCTCGTTTAATGTCATTAGTAGTATGTAAATGTATATCCTGCGCCAGGCTTTAAGGCTCAGGAGCCAGAGGAGCCGACCGCCATCTTGGATTGTGACATCACGGCGGCAGTGTTGGATGGATGTGACCTTGACCTTATACCTTAACCTGTATTTGACCTTCATAATTTGCCAAAATTTGCCCAAAAATCCTCAAAAATATCAAAAATTTCCATTTATTTGGAAAAAAATTCCGCCAAAAAATCTCAAAAATTTCTTAATTCAAAAATTAGTATTTCGAAAATCCTCAAAAGTCTTTTTGCCTTAGAAAGAACTCAAAATCCTAAAAGAGACTTAAGCATCCATGTCTACAGCCTCCGATAAGCCTCTGACGTCATCTAGGAATATGACCGTCATCTTTGATTTTGACGTCACCGTTGCAATTTCCGTAACGGCCGCCATATTGAAAACTTTTAATTATAATCCGATTTTAATGAAAAAAAATTAAAAATCTATAAAAAATTCATTAATAAAATTTTAATAAAAACTATTTTAAAACATACACATTTGACATGGAGCTTGGAGTCCTCGGTTCGAACCCGGTGAGGAAAAAAAATAAAAAGTGTGACAGATAATTCCCTCACATTGGCTTTTGTCAAACTGACCCCCACCACTGTTTTAATAACATATATATCATCAGGTAGTATGACATCATGTCCACCATCTTGGAAATCCGTAATTTTAATTCTATAAATTCGGAAAAAATTCCAAAATTCATCAAAAGCTTTTGTCATTAGAAAACTGTTTGATAAGATCGATTTCCGTCCTTGGTTCGATCCCTGGATGATACAAAACAACATTAATTTAAAAAAATTACCACAAATGGACAGGTTTGAGAAAATAAAAACACCGCAAGCTCTTTTAAAAAAACGAAATTTTTATTACATCAATTCAAAACTACTACAAGTACAACAACACAGACAAATTACTAAAGTCTTGTAGATTTCTCGATTTCTGCATCTGCCACCCACGAATTAAAGCGAGATATAAAGCCCCACCACTTGACGTAGGACCATCCATTTCTTATTTTTATAATCTTCTCCACCAAGAACGTATCGGTATACAAAGTAAGCTGAATCTCTTAGGCATAGAAGCCGCCACGGATAGGTTTGTGGTCCAAATCAACGAAGTAGTAGGACCTAGGCTCTGACTCACGAACATGTGTCACACGGAAATGTTCAGGACTCCAGATCGCAGTGAAACTTTTCTCGAACATACCTTTCTGCTTGGAGATTCGCACAATGTCACCGATGTTAGGTTTAAGCTTTCATGGATCTTTCTTCTTCGTGTTGGAAAACACTGTTTGAAGCAGGCGATTGTCCTTTACGTCCTTTGGCTTCATTTTCGTGGTAGTATGCACTGTGGAATTATACTCGCTTATTAGTTTCGGCAAGATGTAGAGCCACTTTTAATTTCCGTTAGCCGTGAACTGTCTCGCCACATCTTGGAACACAATGTTCTGTTAAACCTTTCGACAATGGAGGCTTTGATGCTACTAAATGTAGAGTAGTGTTTTATGCCATACTTCTTAATAAAAGCCTTGAATGTAGCATTGTAGAATTATTTCCCGAGGTCCGTTTGCAGATGCGACAGTACACGTCCATCTCGCAAAATATTGTTAATGTCCTTGGCTACTTCAGTTGGAGTCTTTGATTTTACAGGAATAGCCCAAGCGAATTTGCTATAAACATCGATGACTCTCAACATGTACTTGAAACCTTTATTCATTCGGGAATACGGTATCATCTCAACAAGGTCCGCCTGGAATAAATCATCAATTCAACGAACTATGACTTTGCGACGAAGGTATTTTCGTCTAGCAGGAGCATGAAGTTCGCGAGCGATTCCTGTTCGACTAATTGAATGTAGCCGGCTTACCTCAGTTATTCAAGTATGGATACTATTTCATTGATGTGTGAATAGTTTCCTACACTAAGCGAAGCATGTAGAATTCTAAGGCGATCAAATAATTCATTATGGTTGTCCCGATATACATAGTGAAATATCTGACCACTTTCTACCTTTTTTAAACGTTCTCCATGTATTGTTAGTTCACTGAAGAGATTAGCGACAATGTCGATTTTTTCATGATCTTCGTCTTTATATACACCACTATTTGTATCGTTATCGCAAAAATGTGCATTGGTTAGCTGTAGCAGTTTTTTGTACTCTTGTAAGTCTTTGTGAGAATATCCTTTAGGCTCCCTGCGAAACAGCAATTTGTACAGACCCGGAGTCCCGCGCGTTTTGAATTCTTCTACGCGCACGATACTTCCTGGTAGAAAGTAGTAGTATAGATATGTATTTCCGGGCACAGGATTCAGGCTAAGGTGCGAAGTGCTGAACCACCATATTGGATTTTGACATCATGGCGGCCATCATGAATGAGTGTGACCTTGGCCTTGGCGGTCATTTTGGTCCGCCAGTTTAGATTTGGGTGCCATTTTGTTTTATGACGTCTTCGCCGCCATGTTGTTTTACGATCGCAGCCATTTTGTATTCTGGAACATTCTGCCATTTTGAGATATCTGATTTATTTATTTATTTATTTAATGCATCTGTTCGTAGAGGAAACTACTCGCATATCGAGGAAGTATCGTCCATACTTAAAGAACTGTGGAAAGCTGGCTAATACAATAATCATTTGTTTAACTGTCATGTGTGTACTATTGAAAAATAAATGAATTATTTAAATTTTAAAAAATGTTTTATTTCTTGTATTCTGATTTCCAACTAAGCTTGTGTTTCCGCTACTGTATGTGTGATCATTCCGTTTCCTGTGTGTACAGTGTGTACATTCCGTTTCCTGTGTGTATTGTGTGTACGTTCCGTTTCCTATGTGTACGTTTCGTTTCCTGTGTACTGTGTGTACATTCCGTTTTTTCCTGTGTGTAGTATTTCTTCATTTCGTTTCCTGTATTTACTGTGTGATCATTACATTTATTGCACGTAAATTGCATGTATTGCGCGTACATTGCGTTATTGGAGCTGATGGAGCTTTTGGAACCGGCTAGACTTGTATCCTTGTAGCTTCAAAGACATGTACTTTCGTAGCCACGCGGTCTTTTAGCCATGCAGTCTCGCAGCCATGTATAACTCGTAACCAGCTTGTTCCTTTTAGATTCGTAAACTTGTGGCCTCATAGTCTCTTAGACTCATAGCATTCTAGCCAAATATCATTGGAGCTGCTGAGACAAAAGGTAGTTGGAGCCAATGACTGCAGGAGCCAATTACTTTTGGAGCCAATGACTATTGGAGCCTTTGAATATTGGATCCAATGACTGATGGAGCCAATGACTATTGGAGCCAATGAATATTGGAGCCAATGAATATTGGAGCCAATGAATATTGGAGCCAATGACTGATGGAGCATATGAATATTGGAGCCAATGAATTATGGAACAACAAACTGATAGATTCATAGACTGATGGAGACATTATATCCTATCTTAACTTTAACGATCGCAATCTACCGAGTTGCATGTACGTTAGAATGTACCTACTATTCGTTAAATGAGCTTTCGTTTGGTAGAATGTGCTTCCTTTTTATTGCTGGTGCGTCCAAAATGAGCTGCCTTTTCGTTGATGGTGCTTCCTTTTTTGTTGATTGCAAGTAGAGAAATATGCACTGACTGAATATTTACTAGTTAAAAACCTCTTGGTGTTACTAAAATATTTTTCAAGGTCACTTGGTCCTTTAGTATGTATAAAAATGTCACGATGGACTCATTGTATATAATTAGCTAACGACGAAGGTCATGCGGTCCTGAAATAACTAGCCTATACGTCTGATATTGTTTATGAGCCGGTCTCATGGTCCGGAGACACTTGGTCTATATGTATGGATGGCTTTGTACTTGAACGGCTTATAGGTTATTCAGATTTTTGAAAAATTAGACTTTCATTATAGGCTAATCGGCACTGTATTTATTTCGTTGGTCAGGTATATTGTCTTGAGTTGTTTTTCGTAGAGTGAATGATTAATAAACTCCGCGAAAGGTATTGGAAAACAGAATCTAAAATTTATTTAATATTTAGTTACAACTGTCACTGGTTATGGATAGAACCAAGTACGGGAACTGATCTAATCAATTTGTAAAATAATATTTGATGTTTTCGGTAAATTTTGGAATTTTTCCCGCATTTATAACTAAATAATTACATGATTTCAAGATGGCGCCCAAATTTCAAGATGGTGGGCACATCAGTAATAATAAATGATTACTGCACTGTAGCTGGTTAGAATAAAACTAGCATGATGGTAAGACGAATACACACACAAGATGGAGTACTCCAGCAGACGAAAACAAGATAGTGGTAATGACCACTAGCAGGCGGCAGCTCCTGGTAGCATGTACTGAACATAAAATTTCGGATCCATGATGGTCGTCAAGGTCAAAGTCAAAGATCAAGGTCGAGGTCAAATTTCAAGGTCAAGGTCAAATTACAAGGTCAAGGTCATATTTCAAGGTCAAGAGAAAGTTCAAGGTTAAGGTTAAATTTTAAGTTCAAGGTCAAAGATCAATGCCAACAGTTGAGGACAAAGGTATGGTGACCAGAAAATTATACTAACATGGTATCAGCACACTAGCAGACGAAAACAAGATGGTGGTCTCCAGCGGATGAAGACAATTTGGCGGACATGTCATCATACCAGCTTACGGTATTTATACCTGTATACCTTGGTATTGGTGGCCGTAGATCAGTCTTTAGGTGGCTTCTGTGGAGGAAGGATCTATTTTTTGCTCTTAGCAGTTTTTAAACAAATGACATGAACTGAACTAATCAATCGGTATTCTAAAAAGTAAGGTTTTTGATTAATTTTGGAATTTTTCTCGAATCTCTAGCATTAAAATTACTGATTTTCAATATGGCGGCCGTCACGAAAATTGTAACAGTGTTTTTTTGATAAAAATACTATTTAATTCGATTGATTAATTATTTAATGATTTTTAAAATGTTTACCGATTTTCTGACATAAAAATAAAGATTTTCAAGTTGGCGGTCATGACATTATACTAACTGATGATATATATGCATAGTAAAAAGTGGTGGGGATATGTTTGCCTGCAGCCACTGTGAGGGAAGGATCGTTCGCCATATTTTTTTTTTTTGCACGCGTCGTGTTCGAACTGATGACTCCGAACTCCATGCCATAAATGTATTTTTTTAAATGGTTTTATTAAAATTATATTATTATATTTTTTTTATCAATTTAATTTTTTTTCTCATTAAAATCGAATAGTTAATAATGATTTTCAAGATGGTGGGCGTAACGATAATTGCAACGGTGACGTCATGATTAAAGATGGGGGACGTAACTATAATTGCAACAGTGACATCATAAATAATATTGTCGGAATGTTCCAGAATACAAAATGGCTGCGATCGTAAAACAACATGGCGGTAATGATGTCATAAAACAAAATGGCGCCCAAATCCAAAATGCCGGACCAAAAGTCCCCAAGGCCAAGGTCAAGGTCAAAGGACAAGTTCACAATCATTCAAGATGGCCGCCGTGATGTCATAATCCAATATGGTGATTCGGCGCCTCGCACATCAGCCTGAATCGTGTGCCCGGAAATACATTCCTATACCACTGAAAGTCTATTTCTTTAGCACCGAGAAACCACTTATTATGTTTTCTGTACACTCCATAGATCGTTGCATTATTCCGACTCGTAAAAGATATCGGGTATGGTCAGACCATTGCATTAACTTGATGTCCCTTTTTCGGAATTTTTCTAGTGCATGGACTCTGTACTCGTTAAGTCCTCTTCTTCTCAATCTGGTTCATACTTTCTCTTCTTTATAGTTGGCATTTCATCTTCAACTTCTGTCTTCACATTGATGGCTGGTTCTTCCTTATTTTTAAGTTCTTCGAGGCGACAAGTGATTGGTTTAAATATCTCCTTATTTTCCATCTCACGTGCAAGTATGGTTCGTCTAGCAAGTAGATATTTTTCACGAACACACTGTATAGCTCGATGAAGGTCACTGGCAAAGTCCGACATTGTACTGGCTGAAAACATATTGCAAGAACTCCTTTTATACTTTTTTATTCGTTCGCAGAAACTTCTTTCTGGTGTTTGGCTAAATCTGAATTTGTTGACAAATGAGATAGTAATGCTTTCAGACTACTTTGAAAAGTCCTCAAATCGTCACGTCTTTGTGCATTCGAAACTTCGATCATGTCGTGGATGTGAGAATTCGAGGCTTCTACGCGCTGGTCAATGGCAATGAGATACTCGAGTAATTAGTTTTTCACACTTTCTACTTTTTATAGCCAGTAGCGAAATGTAATTTCGGATAACGTCGTCATGAGACATGAGAGCAGTACTTAAGTCTCGACTGCTACGACCGAATTTCGAAATGCTATGACTCATGTTTGACGATAAACTGATCGAAACCTTGTCTGTACCTGCCCTTATATAGAGGCCAGTCTTTGACTATAACTAGGAATCTGTGTTCGTCTTTCCAACACAAGGAGCACATGTCTTTGAATTCCTTGAATGTCATGTTGGTGTTTACATGATCGTCATAAGCGTGACATAAATTAAGTTCGTCCATGCAAAAAGCACTATGACATTTGCGTTGTCTCGTAGGAGATGTTTTAGGATATGACTGTACGTCTGACACAGGTAAACACAGTTTACCTTGGCGTGTCTACCCATGGAAAAGTACTCTTGTTTTATGCCTTGCTTCTCGCACATTACATCGTAGAAAACAAACACGGAATTGGCTTTTGTTTCGCTTGGAGGTACCACATCCACATTATCATGAAATGGAAAATACTCTAGACCATCCACCGATTGTATAAATGTAGCTATGCGCAGGTATTTTGGCTTTTGTAACGATTTGGAATAGAGGTAAACATTTTCGAACCTAAGACCGTTTGGTTCCTGAAATAAACTCAGTAGAACACACTTTTAAGGCAGTTGGACGGCCCTGCCATTATTCATCGTATGGCAGGAGGCAACATTATACCATGTCGTGTTTCACGTGCACTAAATACATCGTCTTGAGTAATGCGCAAGAGCAAACACATTTCTTGCTTGACTACTTGCATTGTACTGACGAAATTGTATAAAATCAAACACATTTATACTTTCTGGTCAGTTGTGCGCAATGACTCGAAGAGGTAAGAACACAAAACATATCGGTACAGGACTCGTGAACTCGCTAACAAACAATCGACCAATCTAACTACACATTCCCGGCTACAGATACTGCGGCCCCGGCACCTAAATAGCGAAAAGGATAGCTCGTGGTGACATGGGCATTAATTCTCTCGATGAAAAGAGCAAGCAGCACGTTATTGCATATTCATTAAGCAAGAATTTGGAATCCAGACACCGGGCCGACGTGATATTAGCAGAGAAAGCCGAAGATATAAGTAAATCGTCGAACGCGGGACTAGGAGAGAAAATCGCGGCCTGGGGCGTTTCCAAAATCATGAAGGCAAAGACCAAATTAGGACTGGGTGCTCGTCGAGCCAGCTCCATCAAGTCAAAGACTGGTGCAGGCGTGCAAAAAGCCAAGCAAAAATTACAGACTCTCGACAAGAAAATTATAGGAGGATTTCTTCCATTGCTTTTGCCTGCCTTGGATGCACTTGGCGGCCTCATCGGTGCAACGAGCGGTATAGTGTGGGCAGTCAACACTTCTAAGAATGAGCGCAAGCAGTTAAAAGAAGCACAACGACACAATGCCAGCATGAAAGCCATTGCCATGGGTAAAAAAAAATGGCGCAGGACTCTACTTGCAACCTTACAAATCAGGTCAAGGCATGGAAAAAAAGCGAATGAAAAATCCTAAGTTATTTGCCGAAACGTCCGCTCACTAATAAAGATTTAATAAAGTATGCACGCAAACTGGAAATACATAATTTCCGCGGCGTGATAATGCGAGACACTTTACCCAGCAAGCCAAAGACACGTGAGCGTGCCATAATTAATTTTGTTACATCGTCGGGTTGTGGCGCGCACTGGGTGGCGTACATAAAGTCTGGAATAATGGCCGACTATTACGATAGTTTTGGAAATTTACAGCGTCCGCCAGAACTAAAGCGGTACTTGGGCTGAACCACTATATTGTTCTACAATTACGAAACCAAACAGTCACCTAATCAAACAAACTGCGGACACTTGTGTCTTCACTTTTTAAAAAAATAAAATTAGGTGACAAAAAACTTGCTACTTAAAGGTTGTGCAGTGATGAAAATTTGTTAGTCATGTCGATAACACTTACCTTGAAAGGTCACACATCTGAGCTGTGGGCGATTCATTTCCCGCCTCTAGATTTAGACGGAGAATGGTGTATCGGACTCGTAGATTTTCAAACGTATAATGCTATACCGAATTGCAAGATCAGCTTCCTAAAAAGCGATGGGACCGCTCATGAAATAAAGTTACCTGTTGGCTCTTACGAAACTGACGACATTGTAAATTACATCAAGGATATGTTACCACAGGATGTAGACTTTCAACCGCGTGGAAATCCAAACACTCAAAAAAGCATTCCAACATGCAGTGAAAATGTCGACTTTACGAAACCTGGGACCATATGTACAATGCTCGGATTCGAATCCAATGTGTATGATACACGAAGAACGTACGAATCTACATGCACAGTAAACATTTTGCCTGTGAATGACATAAGAATAAACTGTAATTAGGCAAGTGGAACATATCTCAACGGAAGACTAAGCAACATGCAGCACGAGTTTTCGCCGATGGTCCCACCAGGATATAAACTGGTCGAAGTACCGCAAAGTATCATTTATGTTCCAGTCGTTGTGAAGTGCGCACACGAAATCGTCGTCAGAATCGTTGACCTGCGAGAAATATTGGTGAATTTTCAAGATGAAGAAATTTAATTACGTCTCCACTTAAAGCGATGGGCATAAAGTTCATAACACCAAACAGTTATAAAAGAAATCGTATTGGCATGAATAAGAACATTTCCCTATCAGACATCAGTGCATTAAAACCTGACAGCATAAAGTATCTTCTTAGTATTAGACAAGTGCCGAATAAATATGGAGAGACGAAATCCTCAACATGAAAGATCCGGTCATTTTTGATGACAGCATTACGAAAATATAATTGCACGAGTTCCAGCCTTTCCTGCTCGGACCATACGCATTACTGTTAGAAGTTTTCATTGCTGTACAGCACCAAGATATCTGTACTTTACCTTCGCAGTCATTTCTACGTATAAGAGACACGCTCACAAAAGCGGATGGTACGCATCCGACAACGTCAATATCCTGCAACGGTATTCTTCACCTAATCGAGCGCATTAAATATGTACTCAATGGTGTCGAGGTAGACCAGACGAGAGATGTAGGCATAAAATCTGCTATGAAAAATGACCTTTCGCTCACGCCAAATGAACTGTCTGCTGCAAAGATGGCTGGTTAGGCACTCGAGGATGAATATAAGCTTCCGGATTATGCCGAAGGGAAGTTCTGTGCCGGAAATTAAGGAATTTCGAAAAAATTTTTTTCTAATATTATTATAATTTTAAATTATCTTTGGAAATGTTATTTGCTCTATGATTTAATTACTAAAGAGCGATTTACACTTGGTTAGGCTGGTGTACTCCCCTAAGTTAAACTTTGTGCCAGTAGTCTGAAGGCCCTTTCCCAGAGACGTATCTGATATTTTGCAGATTCAATACTTTGTTGGCAGCTCGCATAAATTTCCTTCGCTTACAGGCACGTCCCAGTCCTGTAACATTACTTCACTTCATGACTAAAACCGCCTACAGCAGCTCTGGACGAGATGTTACCATTTCTCAGAGACGAGCTGACCATAGCCTTTACTGTCAGGAATACGTATTAGGTTCACTCTCCTGGAAGCACTTCATGGATGCTTGTTCCCAGCGTCGTTGCATTTTCTCCCCCCCTTACATCACTCCTCTTCCCCTTCAGTTCTAAGAATTCGCCTAAGGCCAATGACAGGTCAGAAACCCCAGCAGGCAGCGACCGTCTCCAAGGACGCCTCGCATAAAAAATGTGTGTGCCAAGATGGACCACCCCGCGACACCTAGTGGCAAACTCGCTAACCGCCCAACCAACTTACCCTGTAGGCCGCCAGAGCGCTGCACTAGACTGCGCCCTTTAACCCTTAATTTAAGCAGACGCCTTGGGCGAGTCGATTCTTTTTTTATTTCAGACAACTCTCAACAGGAAGCGCTAAAGTCGACCAGTGCTACCAACTTCGTGACTTCAGTCAGAGTTTTTTTATGACGCCCTCTCGGGGAACTTCGGGACCTTTCGGTCCGGACTCCCAGTCACCCCCTCCACTTTTGATTCTAGATTTACTTTTAATTACGAGACGCGGTTCTTTGCGAGACACTTCGCGTCGCGACTGCAGACGGACCGTTTAATTATCGGCGAGTCGACAAGACACTGCAAGACTTCCGTCCGGCCTCAACTGACTATGTAGTCGCCTAAATAAGGGATGCTATCCCTATAATCTTTTTCAAGTAGTTTAGTCCATCTGCGTAGTGCAAGTGTAATAGTTATTTTTCTTTTAATTTTTTTTTTTTAAATGATAAAAACGACCGCGCCCAGACGCGTATTCGCGGGATCCAGTTCCTGGCTGCCGTCGCATCTGTAAACAGAAGCCAACTCCCCTGTCTGGTGAGTGATGATCCACGACTTTCCTCAACCTCCCCTTAACTTTTCCGGGCATTTTCTGCCATATATACTGTCTGTGTTCAAGTTCTGATCAGTTTTGATTCGGACTGTTCCAGACAGGGTCCGAGAGCCGGACGCCGAATTGGCATTTCATCTCCCTTCCACAACCGGACACAAGTGTCCTGGCATCATGTTCCCGCGTGATCTCCGGGAAACGAAGCCCCGACATCCGGTGTTTCTATATCTTTCGACCCTTTTCTGAACTTTCTTTAAATTACGTGGTAAGATGCAATTAATAAGATAAACATAATGTCTGGACTTTGAGTACATACCCCAACTGGGATTATTTAGACATATTAGTATATTTTTGGTTTATGTATTTTTCGTAAATGAAACTTTTGATAATTCCATGTACGGCCGGCCAATAATTTTTTTTTTAATATACCTGAGAGCTGTTTAAGAATGTAATTAATATTGTACGTAAATATTTTCTTGTATCTCTTATAAGTTTCCTTAGTATGGAGTAATTATATTTCCGATGAAATCACACCTTGTTTTTGTTCATTTCTAAAAAACTGGTGAAACCTAAAGATCCACCTAGCAAGGCAAATATGGTAATCAGACTGTGGTTTGCTGCTACAAAAATAATAGCAGTTAGCATGGTTTGAACCTTGCTACAAAAATGGTAGCAGAGCTGGGGTTTATAGTTTATTAGAGTGTGATTCTGTCTCTAAACAATCCAAGTAAAGATAACATAAAGTAAATTAAATTTTTAAATATTATTTAATTTTTTTATATAAATATTTAAGCGGGAATCTTGTTATATATATTTAGCGCGATTATAAGTAACTTTAATTTCAATTTCTTACAAGCAATATAAATCTAACTTTCACACGTGCGTAATAGCACGCAGCCTTCTACTCCCCCCTCTGCCCACCTGAGAGGACATAACCCTTTTTGTCGGCGGGAATGCAAAATATTATAAGTATGCGACCCACTGATTATGAAGAGTCAAGGCACAACCAAATAGTTTAAGTGTTAAATTAAGTTTAAGTTAAGAGTGTTTTGTGCTGCAGCAAGGTTTAAACCAAGCTAACTGCTACCATTTTTGTAGCAGCAAAGCACAGTCTGATTACCATTTTTGCCTTGCTAGGTGGATCTTTAGGTTTCACCAGTTTATTAGAAATGAACATAAACAAGGTGTGATTCCGTCTGAAGTATAATGACTCCATACTGAGGAAACTTAAAACAGATACAAGAAAATATTAACATACAATATTAATTACATTCTTAAACAGATCTCAGGTATATTAAAAAAAATTAATCACAGTCCGTATATGGAATTATCAAACGTTTCATTTACGAAAAATACATAAACCAAAAAAAATACTAATATGTCTAAATAATCCCAGTTGAGTTATGTACTTAAAGTACAGAAATTATGTTTATCTAATTAACTGCATCTGACGACATAATTTAAAGAAAGTTCAAAAAAGGGTCGAAAGATACAGAAGCACCGGAGATCGGGGCTTCGTTTCCCGGAGATCGCGCGGGTACATGATGCCAGGGCGCCTGTGTCCTGTTGTGGAAGGGAGATGAAAATGCCAATTCAGCGTCTGGCTCTCGGACCCTGTCTGGAACCGTCCGAATCAAAACTGATCAGAACTTGAACACAGACAGTATACAGGGCAGAAAATGCCCGGAAAAGTTAAGGGGAGGTTGGGGAAAGTCGCGGATCGTCACTTACCAGACAGGGGAGTTAGCTTCTGTTTACAGATGCGTCGCCAGCCAGGAACTGGATCCCGCGATTACGCGGCTGGGCACGGTTGATTTCTTAATTTCAAAAAAATTTAAAAGAAAAGAATAACTATTACACTTTTTACTACGCAGACGGACTAAACTACTTGAAAAAGATTATAGGGATAGCATCCCTTATTTATGCGACTACATAGTCAGTTGCGGACGGACGGAAGTCTTGCAGTGTCTCGTCGACTCGCCGTTTATCAAACGGTCCGTTGCAGTCGCGACGCAAAGTGTCCCGCGGAGAACCGCGCCTCGTAATTAAAGTAAATCTTGAATCAAAAGTGGAGGGGGTGACTGGGAGTCCGGACCGAAAGGTTCCAAAGTTCCCTGAGAAGGCGTCATAAAAAATCTCTGACAGAAGTCTCGAAGTTGGTAACACTGGCCGACTTTAGCACTACCTGTTGAGAGGTGTCTGAAATAAAAAGAATCGACTCGCCCAAGGCGTCTGCTTAAACCAAGGGTTAAAGGGCGCAGTCTAGTGTTACACTCTGACGGCCTAAAGGTTAAGTTGGCTGGGCGGTTAGCGAGTTTGTCACTAGGTGTCGCGGGGTGGTCCATCTTGGCACTCACATTTTTTATGCGAGGCGTCCTTATAGACGGTCGCTGCCTGCTGGGGTTTCTGACCTGTCATTGGCCTTAGGCGAATTCTTAGAACAGAGAAAGGGAAGAGGGGTGGAGTAGGGGGGGGGGGAAACGCAACGACACTGGGAACAAGCATCCATGACGTGCCTCCAGGGTAGTGAACCTAATATGTATTTGTGACAATAAAGTCTATGGTCAGCTTGCCTCTTAGAAATGGTAACAGCTCGTCCAGAGCTGCTGTAGGCGGTTTTAGTCATGAAGTGAAGTAACGTTACAGGACTGGGACGTGCCTGTAAGCGAGGGAAATTTTAAGCAAGCTGCCAACAAAGTATTAGATCTGCAAAATATCAGATAAATCTCTGGTAAAGGTGCTTCAGACTACTGGCACAAAGTTTAACTTAGAGGGTACACCAGCCTAACAAAGTGTAAATCATCCTTTATTAACTAAATTCTAGAGCAAAATAAAGTTCCTAAAATAATTTAAAATTATAATAAAATTAGAAAAAAAAGTGTCGAAATTCCTAATTTCTGGCACATACTCCCCCACTGAAAGGCAGAGACAGGGTAAGCAACCAACACTGAACATAAAATGATTGAAATCTGGCATACTTACCCTGTACCAGAATCGACTTAGTTATACTACTTACAATAAATGCAGAATTAATTGCTATGACCATTGACTGTAATACCTTATAGGACTAAAACAACGTTTATAATTAAATCGGTCCATTTAAAACTCAGTTTTAATTATTTTAAAATACATCCTTAAATTCATAGAATAAATAAAAAAGATTAAATCAAAGCTTAATTTAACTCTACCTGTATGCTTATATCTATTTATATAATTGCTATATTAATTAAATGAATTCATCCCGTTGATCTCAGATATTGTATATCGTGTAGGAACACAAAATGGGCGCTGTGAGGGAGGCCGAAAAGCACTGAGGCCGAAACAAGGGATAAGCGTCCTTGAGCGCTCAGTGACGAGTGGGGATTGTAACCCCTGTAAATGGGTATGGTAGCCCTGTATATGAGCGTGATAGCTCTGTAACTTACAAACTAAATGGGAATGAAAACCCCTGTACAATAGTCTTTCCATAAGAAGCCGAAGGCATTGGGACTCAGCCCTGCACAGTCAGGCGATGGAGAAGACAGTCGAATTTGCTGCTTGCCCGAAGGCGAAACAGAACCTCAGTCCCAGTTACCTACATTTTTTAACTCACATAGGCTCCATGCTCAGACTGAAGATTGATCAGACCAACAGACTGGAGCACAAACACCTAAGAGGGAATTTCACACCTGAGTTAGTTCGGGTTCGAAACCCGAAAGATCAACGAATTTCGGATGAATGATGGATAATGTAAAAAAAAAATTTTAACTTTAAAGATTTTCATGTGCACTTAAATTTAATTCATAAAAAAAAAATGTATCCAAACTGTAACACCTGATATTATTATAGTCCTAAAAATATATAACTAACTTATAATTAATTTTAATTTTCGCCATCGGATCTTCCATGGCGGGCATGAAAGTTCACACTGCCTGAGAGGGGGTTTAAACATAGGTCGTCCAAAGGGTGAGTGCTGGGGATCTAACCCAATGACACTGGGTGGTCATAGGATGTTTCACCTAGAGGACCGGGTCGTGGCTCGTTGGCGCAGAGGGCCCTTACTTTAGCGCTGCTCGGTGGCTAGCTTGACCTTGCTCGACTTTTAGGAAACACACAAAAATAAAACCTTGATGCCACCTTGGAAGTCACAATTGCAAAACAATGCAAAATCATATCATCATAATGATGCAAAATAAACTACTAACTTTAGAGAGAGTGCAATAAAAAAAATGTTAACTTAAAAATTTTGGTAAACATAGATGTACGAGCTGCAGTGCTCAGTTTTCTGTACGTAGTTGTACATCACCTGACAATAAAAAAATACTTAATGATAAAAAAATTAAGAAATAAATGGTTTACTATAAAAATCGTAATTAAAAAATTTATCACTCACTTACTTTGATAGATTAAACTTTATCTCTTTGTCGTTTACCTATATGTCGACGTAAATAAGAAGTACTCTATTTTAACAAAAAAAAAATCATCATCGCAGTGCTAGCATAAAAAAAAGTGTGGGGAAAATTCGATTGACACAGTGACAAATATAATCTAATAAACCTTTAGTTGAAGGTAGTGACTGCACCTCTCGTTGGGTGATCACAAAAATCATTTAAATAAAAGCTAGGCACATGAATGTGTATGGTAACACAATGAAATGATATGTCGAAGTATATTCACGTTGCTTGTGAACGACGCAATTGGATTAGAGTACTAGTTAATATTACTTAAGAGTATATTCTTATTTTATATTACTTACATAATGAATGGACCCTTTTTTAGATTTATTTTATGAATTATAAAAAATAATCGTTTATTTTAAGATACTTAGAAATCGCAAACAATGGCAGTTTCTTAACATTAGCTAAAACAAAAAAATTATATTATCATATTATTTGTATAGTTAATATTGTTATAAGTTACATATATAAAATTATTATGTTATATTTTAAGTTCCCCTAGATTAATAATATACTTCGCTGTTAGATTGAAAGCAGTATAAATTATGTATAGTGCCTGTTTTGGTGGCATAAAAATAATATTGTTAGGACATATAAAGCATGGGTAGTTTGTTTACAAAATACTTGGCACGTGGCTGGAGCACACCGGAGAGAAGAGGGAGTTCTGCGCGGTTGGCGGTACTGTAATGTGGAGAGATAACATGGCGGTGCCCGGAGGAGAAAAATAATGCAAAACACGATGCTGTCCGAAAGGACATTATAGAAATTTTTTGGAAATGATTAGTATGCTAAACAAAATACTGGTCAAACAGTCAAAGTGCTCTGTTTATTATTTCGTCGGCCAACAGACGTATAAGTTGTTACGTCTGTCTGTGTGTGTCCCCTAGAGATAAGCGACCTCTCGGACTTGCTGGAGAAGGAGGGGGGGGGGTGGAAGTCCTCACGAGCGCGGAGGCACGTACGTATGATAAGATTGCACCGGCCGTCGGGCGTGGTGAAGGGGAACAGGAGGTGTCTGTAACCTTGTGCATGTCATGTCTGATAACTGCGCCGCTGTCGGGACAGCTGTGGGCCGCTGGAACACGTCTTGCGTGAAAGTAAGATTAATATTGCTTGTAAGGAATTAAAATTAAAGGTTCTTATTTTCGAGCTAAAAAAATATAACAAGATTCCTGCTGAAATATTTATATATATAAAAAATGAAAGATCTAAAAATTTAATCTACTTTATGTTATTTTTACTGGGATTGTTTAGAGACGAAATCACACTCTAATAAACTATAAACCATGCTTTGCTACCATTTTTTTTAGCAAGGTTCAAACTAAGCTAACTGCTACCATTTTTGTAGCAGCAAACCACAGTCTGATTACCATCTTTGCCTTGCTAGGTGTATCTTTAGGTTTCACCAGTTTATTAGAAATGAACAAAAACAAGGTGTGATTCTGTCGGAAATATAATAACTCCATGCCAGGACGCTTGTGTCCTGTTGTGGAAGGGAGATGAAAATGCCAATTCGGCGTCTGGCTCTCGGAGCCTGTCTGGAACTGTCCGAATCAAAACTGATCAGAACTTGAACACAGACAGTATACGGGGAAGAAAATGCCCGGAAAAGTTAAGGGGAGGTTGAGGAAAGTCGCGGATCGTCACTCACCAGACAGGGGAGTTGGCTTCTGTTTACAGATGCGTCGCCAGCCAGGAACTGGATCCCGCGATTACGCGGCTGGGCACGGTTGATTTCTTTTTTTCAAAAAAATTTAAAAGAAAAGAATAACTATTACACTTTGTACTACGCAGACGGACTAAACTACTTGAAAAAGATTATAGGGATAGCATCCCTTATTTAGGCGACTACATAGTCAGTTGCGGCCGGACGGATGTCTTGCAGTGTCTCGTCGACTCGCCGATAATGAAACGGTCCGTCTGCAGTCGTGACACGAAGTGTCCAGCGGAGAACCGCGTCTCGTAATTAAAGTAAATCTTTAATCAAAAGTGGACGGGGTGACTGGGAGTCTGGACCGAAAGGTTCCGAAGTTCCCCGAGAGGGCGTCATAAAAAAACTCTGACAGAAGTCTCGAAGTTGGTAACACTGGCCGACTTTAGCGCTACCTGTTGAGAGGTGTCTGAAATAAAAAGAATCGACTCGCCCAAGACGTCTGCTTGAACCAAGGGTTAAAGGGCGCAGTCTAGTGTTACACTCTGGCGGCCTACAAGGTAAGTTGGCTGGGCGGTTAGTGAGTTTGCCACTAGGTGTCGCGGGGTAGTCCATCTTGGCACACACATTTTTTATGCGAGGCGTCCTTGGAGACGGTCGCTGCCTGCTGGGGTTTCTGACCTGTCATTGGCCTTAGGCGAAATCTTAGAACTGAGGGAGAAGAGGGGTGGAGTAGGGGGGGGGGAGAAACGCAACGACGCTGCGAACAAGCATCCATGACATGCTTCCAGGGGAGTGAACATTATATACGTATTCGTGATAGTAAAGTCTATGGTCAGCTTGCCTTTGAGAAATGGTAACAGCTCGTCCAGAGCTGCTGTAGGCGGTTTTAGTCATGAAGTGTAGTAACATTACAGGACTGGGACGTGCCTGTATTTGAGGGAAATTTTAAGCGAGCTGCTAACAAAGTATTAGATCTGCAAAATATCAGATACGTCTCTGGGAAAGGGCCTTCAGACTACTGGCACAAATTTTAACTTAGGGGTGTACACCAGCCTAACAAAGTGTAAATCATCCTTTAGTAACCAAATTCTAGAGCAAATAAAATATCCTCAAATAATTTAAAATTATAATAAAATTAGAAAAAAAAAACATGTCGAAATTCCTAATTTCCGGCACAGTGCATTGCATGTCAACCTAGAGTAAAAGTTATAGGTTCTAAGAGTTTTTAAAATAAGTTAAACATGATCACTCCGGAGTATCTCCTTAAGGACGAGATAATTTATGAGCTCACACTCCGGGGACAACCTACCTCAGGAGATGTCCAAGAGCTCAGGAAACGACTCAGAGCCGTTTGCCAGAAACAAGTACAGCCTATTGCTTGGAATGTACAGTTGGACCCACTAGAGGATTTCAATATTGTCTGTGATAAATTCCAAGACATAAGCGCTTATGCTAATCATGTGCACAACAAAACAAACAAAACAAACACGTTGCCATTAGATTCCACAACCTGTCCATTTTATCAGGATGTAAATTGTTCGGTGTCTACACCAGTGAAATTGACAAATGCCAACAACAGATACCTGACCTCACACATAAGTTGAGTGCAAAACTCATCACCATACAGAACCCACTCTTCGAGAGCATTACTGACGTAATTCCCATTCCTCAGGAACAGATACCTGGTACAAGTACACAACCTGAAGCAACACCGACAGAAATACCGGGACTACAGACCAAGGTCACTCTGGTGTCTCCATTACCAGTATCGCCCCCGCCTCCGCCTTCATCGCCGCCACCTGTTTCCTTTACACCAATCACGTTTCCTGCAATTACTACGATTGGCCACCCATCCACCCACATATGGTTTCCCCCCGCCTCTATCGCGAGGCCGGTACCCCAGCCAGTCACCAAGGTCACCTACACTCGGCCTATTCCAGAAGTCATTGCGCACCCCTCTCACCCCACCCAACCAATGTACCTTCCACCAAACATGGCTGGAATGTTTAACCCATACCTCCAGTTCCAGTCAGCATTTTAATCATTCCAAACCACCCCAGAACTCCACACTCCCTCTGCGGCCGTTGGCACACAAATCTCACCCCTACCTCAGAAAAGTGCATCTAGTGCCGCGACTTCACTTGCACAGTCCAGCGCCATGACAGCCATTCCCCAACCTGACCTACAAATTCCCCAAGTCAGCCCTTTAACCTTGTACCTCCCTCTGGCACCTGCAGCACCCCTACCCTACACACAACCCTAATCCTGTACCAAATCACCCCTCACCACCACCTGGCCAAGGTCAAACAACCCACTTCTACAGTAAAATCGCCCACCCAGCAGAAAGGCTACTCACCAATCTCCCGGAAACCAATGGATAGGATCCTAAAAAACTGATAGAGTTTTTGCGACAATTACTCAAATTACACCAAAAATGCAACCTACCAGACAAAGAATTGTTTGAGATAGTTTTTCCCCTTGCTCACCCACCTCTCTGCGAACGAACCTCATTGGCAATAGAAAACAACTTACCTTTGATCAGTACCATGCTGACATATTAGATATTTTTATTCCAGCGCGCATGCTCACAAACCTGCGACTTGATTGGTACAACAGACTTCAACAGAAAGACGAACCATTAAGTAAATACATTGCTGACATTAAGGAAGCCGCTCGAGTCCTTCGATTAGGCGCCTCAGAGTGCGAAATCGTTTCCAATATCCTAGATGGAATTAGCCCTGCAGAGCCATCGCGAGCAGTTTTTCAGAGCAGACCACATACATTTGCGGAGCTGGACCGTTTGTGTATACATGCCACTAATGTAGAATTCGCCGACTACCAAAGGAATTGTTACCCGAGTTCCCTTGATCGACACCCCATTCTGTCAGTATCACAACCTCAACCGAGAAAAGAGAACATGAACACAATTCATAAAACAAAACAAAATGATTACAGTCACCATCAGAGTGGATATAATCATAACAAGCAACATATGCCATTTTGTAAATTCTGTAAAAGAACCGGGCATGTGATTGAACAATGCCGCACAAAGTACAGACAGAAAACTTATTACCACAATCACAACAACAACAACAACAACAACAACAAAAACGAGTAACGATGAGGCCAGAAAGTAATCCTTCTGTGCCACCTAAACAAAAATCACCTTCAGATAATTTCTGTAATACAGTCACGACTCCACATGCACCGAGTAGATACAATAACAGATTTAATTACCACCCAAAGAGTAATCACGACATACAACAACAAAAATACACAAAAAATTCAAACAGGTCACAAAAGTCAAACAAGTCTCGTAGAAGGCAAAAACGAAAAACGTACACAGATTCAAATAAGGTAAAAAATTCTACCGACCCTAGGACACATGGTGAAAATTGCATCAATCCTAAAAATTCAGGCAAGAGGACATGTCATAATATCTTTGCAGGTATACCAACAGTATTACCTAATGCGAGCACTTTAATTGGCAAACACAAAATTTCAGGTCTGATTGATACAGGCTCAGTCCGAAGTTTTATTTCAGCAAATATTTTTCATGTTTTACAAAAGGAGAAATTGGTTCAGGAAATTAAACCAGTAAAAATACAATGTTTCACCGCATCAGAGCAACCATTGAAGGTTAACCAAGTAGCCGTCATTAAAGTTAAAATTGATTGATTTACCTGGATGTTTCCATTTTTTGTTGCACAGGATTTAGCTACTGATCTAATTTTTGGATCGGTTTCATTTCTAAAACAGGCTTAGTAATTGATTTGCGAGCAAGAAATTTCAAGTTCAAATTTAATAAATCTGTTGCTATCCCATTTGTTTCATCTAAAATACAGCATGAGAGTAATGTAAATGCAACACATACTGAAGCTGAGGATGAATGTGAGTTATCCCTGACACACCTCGACACATCGCAAAGAAGAGCCGTGGAAAATCTATGTCATAACTTTCCAGATGTCTTGACAAAAAAACTAGGTCGCACTCACTTAGTGCAATATGATATAAAACTTTTGGATAAATCCCCAGTCAGGTGTCACCCGAATCAATTATTGGGTCCCAAATTGGAAATCATGCGTGAACACATACAAGACCTATTGGACAAGGATGTTATTGAACCATCAACTTCCAGTTTTTCCTCTCCAGCATTTTTGGTCCCCAAAGGTCAAGGTCACCTCTTAGTTGTGGATTTTCGAAAAATTAACAAACAGATAGACATAGAAATGGCACCATTACCTGATTTGAATTCAGCTTGCCATTGGTTTAGCAAAGCCAAATATTTCAGCATTTTTGATCTTAATTCGGCTTACCATCAAATACCATTAACACCAAAATCAAAACACTTCACCGGCTTTTGCGTGCCATGGAATTTGTATCAATATTAAGTAGTTCTGTTAAGACTAGCCACAGGCACACAGGTACTGACTCGCCTCCTAGACCAAGTTTTTGGCGATTTAAAATTTAAATATGTATTTAATTACCTGGATGACGTTGTTGTGTATTCCGAATCTTTTGAAGACTACATAGCTCATTTGTCTGAAGTTCTCACCCGGCTGCATAAAGCAGGACTGACAGTAAACACGAAGAAGTTTAAATTCGCAGTTTCTGAAATTTCTTTCCTAGGACACATAATTTCCAGTAGAGGAGTAACAATTGACCCAAGCCGCACTCAAGCCATCGCATATTTCCAACCTCCAAAAGATCCAAATGGAATTTCTAGATTTATTGAAATGGCTAATTTATATGCCAAATTCATCCCAAATTTTGCAGAACATGCAGCCCCTTTAAATGCTCTTCGGAAGAAAAACACATCATTCAATTGGGGTCCTGAACAAGAAAAAGCCTTCGGTTATTTGAAACAAGCTATATACAGCCCACCTGTTCTTCGAATGGCGGATTTCACTAAACCATTCATACTACAGACAGATGCATCGAGTGTCGCCATTGGTGCAGTACTATCACAAGAGTTCGATGGCCACAGGCAACAAATAGCTTTCGCCTCTCGCACTCTAACACATCAAGAGAAGAAATCATCCTCAGTTTATGAACTCGAGTGCCTAGCAGTTGTATTCGGAATAGACAAGTTTCGGCAATACCTTGAACACAGGGAATTTTTATTAGAGACCGACAATCAGGCCCTTGCTTGGCTTTTGGCTCACCCCAAGCAACTAAGAAAACTAGGCAGGTGGATAGCAAAAATCTCCTCACTTAAATTTACTATTCAACATATCAGAGGTACGCAGAATATTTTAGCAGATGCTCTTTCTCGAATGTTCGAGAATCCCTCCAAATCTAATCTTCAGGAGGAACCCCCAGTTTAATGTAATGCTCTACTCACGGATTTTCCTTTAGCGTTTTCAGACTTACAGTGTCACAAAAATTCAGATCCTTACATTTCAGATATTATTCAGCAAATAAAATCAGGTACACCGCCAAAATACTGCAAAAATTCAAAAGGTCTCCTGTATCGACGAACAGCACACTGCAAAACTTACAGAATAGCCCTTCCTCAGAATTTAAGAGACATGGTATTTAAATATTATCACAGCTCACCCATTGGAGCACACCTGGGAACATACAAAACAATTGACGGCATACGCCGCCATTTTTTTTGGGATGGAATACATAAAGACATTGCTGAGAAGGTAAAATTATGTAAATTATGCGCCCTAAGTAAACCAGCACAGAAAACACAATTTGGATTTTTAACATCAGATGTGGCCGAAAGGCCTATACAAAAATTATTTATAGATTTTGTTGGCCCCTTTCCCCGTTCTAAAACAGGACACACCATGCTTCTCATAGCTATTGATGCATTTTCTAAATTTGTATGGCTCATTCCCCTCCGGCGAGCCACCGCAGAAACCACAATACAGGCATTTCAAAATAATATTTTTAAAATATCAGGCTTACCTTCAATAATTGTGTCAGATAACGCATCACTATTTACATCCAGACTTTTTAAGAATATGTGCTTTTACTATGGCATACAGCATGTAACCACTTCTCCCTATTATCCACAGCCTTCACATGCGGAGCGTTTCAATAGGAACCTCCGATCCGCTTTAATAGCATATCATGCGATCTCGCAGGATAAATGGGACACTAATTTGGTCTGGTTACAAATGGCTTTCAACTATGCCCGACATGAGGGACACAAAACCACACCATTTGAAATCATGTTCACGTATAAACCCAATAATCCACTTTCTAATCTCTGGTCACTACAAGAGCTTCTCCCAGATAATCCTCGCAACATAAAAGAGGTCTGGAGAAGAGCTCAGCACAACCTGAACTTAGCCCATGCGGCAAGCAGGCAGAGGTACAATAAGAAACGTTCGCCTAATCCATACAGGGTAGGTGATATGGTGTTGTGCAGATCACACCCACAAAGTAAGGCGATCGACAAGCGATCAGCCAAACTTGCTTATCGTTGGAATGGCCCATGGCAAATCCAGCGCTTTTTAACCCCAGTAACGGTCGCACTAGCCGACCCAAGTTCTGGTGCGTACATAACGCGCACGTACATTTCGCATCTAAAGAAGGTGCACCCCAACTTAAATTAGGTGCAGCCCTCTAATCCTATTTGAGGAGTCATAAACAAAGCTTCGGCATGCCATCTGCAACACACAGTGTTGACAGATATAAAAAATCCTAGGTTCTATCTATAAGTAATAAAAATCCATGGTTCTAGTTTGTAAGAGTGTTTTCATAACAGATGTTTAGTATTAAGAATGTTTTAGGATAAAATATTTTTTTAAGTGGCGCCACTTAATACATAAGAAAACTTAGTCTGTAAAATCCACTTAACATATAAGAGAGAGGTAAATTAGTACATAAGATAAATATGAAACTTAGTTCGTAAGAGAATGATGATACCCAGTTCATAACGTTATGTATAAACAATGAATAATCATGTCACTTAGTTTTTAAAGTTGTTTTGTATGGTCATGTTACCTCGTAAGTTCATCACGTATTGTAAGTAGTTTATCTAAGTCGATCCTGGTACAGGTTAAGTACGCCAGATTTCTATAATTTTATGTTCAGTGTTGGTTGCTTACCCTGGCTCCGCCTTTCAGTGGGGGAGTATGTGTCGGAAATTAGGAATTTTGACATGTTTTTTTTCTAATTTTATTATAATTTTAAATTATCTTTGGAAATTTTATTTGCTCTATAATTTGGTTACTAAAGGGCGATTTACACTTTGTTAGGCTGGTGTACTCCCCTAAGTTAAACTTTGTGCCAGTAGTCTGAAGGCCCTTTCCCAGAGACGTTACTTCACTTCATGACTAAAACTGCCTACAGCAGCTCTGGACGAGCTGTTACCATTTCTCAGAGACGAGCTGACCATAGCCTTTACTGTCACGAATACGTATTAGGTTCACTCCCCTGGAAGCACGTCATGGATGCTAGTTCCCAGCGTCGTTGCATTTTCTCCCCCCCTGCAGACATAGACTGTCTAAGGGTTTCCCCCCTTTTGGTTTGTTAACCCAGCGCTCTTAGCATACGCCTTACCGCCCTGGGGCCCCCACGGGCGTGGATGCGGATAGGCCGCATACGCAACCAGGAAGAGCGTTAGAGCTTTTGGCTATGCAAAAGGACTGAGGCTACCCATCTCAGTTTATGCACCACCTCCGGCCCCCTACTCCACTCAGCTAACCAGCAAGTTGGATGCTCCCTTAGCCCTCTGGAGTTGTCATCACTTCTGGCGCCTACCCCGGTCTCCCGAATCACACTGGGACTCCTCAATCACCCAGCGAACCCGCGGTCCGGTGGAGGCCTACCCAACCTCTGCCAGCTGTCCAGGCTCCCCCCTGCAGACAGCGACTGTCTTCGAGGAATCCTTGCATTTAAAATGTGTGTGCCAAGATGGACCGCACACGATACCTAGTGGCAAACTCGCTAACCGCCCAGCCAACTTACCCTGTAGGCCGCCAGAGCGCTGCACTTGACTGCGCCCTTTAACCCTTGGTTTAAGCAGACGCCTTGGGCGAGTCGATTCTTTTTTTATTTCAGACACCTCTCAACAGGTGGCGCTAAAGTCGACCAGTACTACCAACTTCGAGACTTCAGTCAGAGTTTTTTTATGACGCCCTCTCGGGGAACTTCGGGACCTTTCGGTCCGGACTCCTAGCCCCCTCCCCTCCACTTTTAATTCTAGATTTACTATTAATTACGAGACGCGGTTCTTCACGAACCACTTCGCGTCGCGACTGCAGACGGACCGTTTGATTATCGGCGAGTCAACGAGACACTGCAAGACTTCCGTCCGGCCGCAACTGACTATGTAGTCGCCTAAATAAGGGATGCTATCCCTATAATCTTTTTCAAGTAGTTTAGTCCGTCTGCGTAGTACAAGTGTAATAGTTATATTTCTTATAAATTTTTTTTTTGAAATTATAAAAACGACCGCGCCCAGCCGCGTATTCGCGGGATCCAGTTCCTGGCTGGCGACGCATCTGTAAACAGAAGCCAACTCCCCTGTCTGGTGAGTGACGATCCGCGACTTTCCTCAACCTCCCCTTAACTTTTCCGGGCATTTTCTGCCCCGTATACTGTCTGTGTTCAAGTTATGATCAGTTTTGATTCGGACTGTTCCAGACAGGGTCCGAGAGCCGGATGCCGAATTGGCATTTTCATCTCCCTTCCACAACCGGACACAAGCGCCCTGCGATCATGTTCCCGCGTGATCTCCGGGAAACGAAGCCGCGACCTCCGGTTCTTCTATATCTTTCGACCCTTATCTGAACTTTCTTTAAATTACGTCGTAAGATGCAATTAATCAGTTAAACATAATTTCTGTACTTTAAGTACATATGTCAAGTGGGATTATTTAGACATATTTGTATTTTTTTTTGGTTTATGTATTTTTCGTAAATGAAACTTTTGATAATTCCATGTACGGCCGGCCAATATTTTTTTTTAATATACCTGAGAGCTGTTTAAGAATGTAATTAATATTGTACGTTAATATTTTCTTGTATCTGTTATAAGTTTCCTCAGTATGGAGTAATTAAATTTCCGAAAGAATCACACTTTGTTTTTGTTCATTTCTAATAAACTGGTGAAACCTAAAGATCCACCTAGCAAGACAAAGATGGAAATCAGACCGTGGTTTGCTGCTACAAAAATAATAGCAGTTAGCATGGTTTAAACCTTGCTACAGTTCGAAGGATGTGTTCCTATTTCCACGCTTCTTGGATTCGCTGAGGACTACAAGCATATAATAATTAATTTGAAACAAGGGCTCGTACTGCTTCCAGCCAACACGCAAATAAATACAATTGTCGCCGCTGCAGAAAACCCTCAAGATGTCTCGCTAACACTGCAGTCTATCGAGTGGATGCTGCTCCACATCCAAGTGAGCATCGTTGAACGAGTCAAGATGTTGAAGAACATAGAAAATGGCAAGACCTTCGATGTGCCATTCCGATCATGGAGCCTGCTTACTTATCCTGGCTTGCCTCATAGTCAGCGTATCAATTGGATAGTAAACTCCAGCTTCGCTACGGAAAAACCAAGATACATCATTTTCCGTGTTCATACAGGAAGACAGCTCCGTGCAAGAGTAAGTCGCTCCTTATTCAATAACGGTCAAAAACGTAATTTAAAAATATTTTTAAAAAGCGAAGGCTATCCATATGTTGATATGAACATGGACTTTGAAAGTGTAAGATTTCTTCTCGCTTATAAAATGCACGCCGAATTTCAGCAAGCTTACTATGGGCGGGGACAGTCACCGATACTGAGTCCCGACAGTTTCAAGAACAAGGCTCCATTAATGGTGTTTGACGTTTCCAAATAGGATGATCAAATAAATTCAAACATGGTCGACTGTAGGATCGAGATAACGACTAGCGGAAATCTTCCACCTAACACCTATGCTTTTTGTCTGATACTTTACGATCGGCTTGCATCGTACAATTGTTAAAACAAACTTATGAAAATTCTGACATAAATACTGTTTCGTTTTCGTTAATAATTTAGTTACGACCAAGCATTGCTAGCGACAAGATGTACTGCAACCTGCAAGGTTTCCAGATTCAAAATGGATTCGCGCTCAAGTAAATTAGCGTCACCTTCGGAGACAAGGCTCGAACCCGCATGTTCTGACCTCCGTATCCTTGGAAACTACTAGACGAAAAAAGTGAACCGTCAAATGAATGGCTATGTAAATACTACCATGGCCTGGAGTGGGACGAAGGTAAAATTCCATACCACCAAGTTGAAAAAACACTATATAAGATTTATTATTTCAAAACGAAATAATTTACATTGCCGGACCTGAACAAAAGAAATTGCTGAGCAATTTGTGTGAATCTCCTGTTGAAATTGTAGACCTACAGACCGACTAAGGCTGTCCTTCCGTGCGCAAGCTTAGTACAATATACGACGTGCTGCCACGTGACAAGTTTGAATGTGTCTGTGCCTGTACAAACTTGCCGTTAATGCAGAAATGGCACACACAGTGTTAGTAGGAGCCTGGATATATAAATGGTGTACATCCGTACGTGCCTTCAGATGACGTTCGACCTGCAATAAGATGTTTACATTTCATCCTGCTAACGTGTTTGTGACCATAAGACTTAGCTTCAGCAGGTCGAGTAGAGCTACTGGGATGCAGGGTATCTATGTACATATACAGAAACCTGTGATTCCTTAACCTAATGTGTATTTGTGTAATTTTTATAATAAATGTGTAAAACTTGAACTTGTGTGTTTTTTATTTCTACAATTTTTAGGTACCTAATAAAAAAAATAATTTTAAATACAGACAATATTTTGACTCATGTAGTATACCAGTAGACTGCGGGTATATAAGCGAGGTTCAGACGACTGGAACCTCAGTTCACCTCTGGCCGCGGTGCAGTACGGATTTGCTCTCTTCAGTAAGTTTCGTTAGTATTAATTACTGTTCAAATGTCGACCGGGATAGACTGTTTACCGTCAGCAGCGGGGACCTCGATGACAGCATCGTTGATAGAGTCTGAGATCCCGATACCGGCTAAAGAGGAGACCACGACAGTGGAGAGCTCAATGGCTGCGGTGTCTACAGCTTTGGAGATCCCGATACCGACTGCAGAGGAGACAACGATATGTGCTGTTCCACCATCATCTGAAGTTTCATCATTGCATCAATGCAGATACTGTGGCGCATCATTTACTATCACATCAAGTGCGCGCAGACATGAAAGAAGCAGTTGTCGTAATAATTTACTGAAATGAACAGTTTCAATGCAACAAGTGCAGTAAAAGTATTTCACGTCTCCATAGCTTACATCGTCATTATAAAAAAATGCTCCGAGAAAGTTAAGTGCAAGTATAATGAACTTGGTTATTGTTTTTACTCATGCGGTGTACCAGCTAATGAGAATATATAAGTTAGACCCTGGCGATATGAACTTCAGTCCGTCTCTGGCTGCGGTGATGAACGGATCGGATAGTTAGACTTATATAACATAATAGACCATTATCTAGCTATTCTTGAGACCTCGATGACATCATTACCACTATCAACGCCAACCTGGATCGAAGGTCTACCATCGACTACAGGTACCATGATGTCAGCGACGACGGTGGTGAAGCAGAGCCCGATGTCAACGTCGTCTACAGCTACACCTACTCTCTCAGCACAGCAGGAGATTTCGACGCGTGCAACATATTCCGCAGAGCAGACCTCAAAGGCTTCAGAAGTTAACTTTTCAGCAGTGTTACAATGGTTGTCGACAGTTCCAGTGACATTGATGAAGGAAGGAGCTTCCAACGGTGTTCCATCACCCAACTGTACGTACTGTGAGAAGATAAAAAACTTGAAATTACGGGATTATGTAAAACACAATTGTAATAATAACTCTGAACACATTAAATATCAGTGCAACAGGTGTTTAAGCAAGTAAATACACTATGGAAGATTAAAACGACACCTCAGGAATTGAGATAGACAGGCTGTACATTCATCAGAATCAAACTGTATATTTTGTAACAAAAATTATCAAATATTCGAAGTGCAAAACAACATGAAATATACCACTGTCATTTAAATGAAGTCGATAATTCGTCTTTGTGTGAAAATAGTGGTGTACCAATATGTCGACCTGATAAACTGAATAGACATTTACGGACATGTAAAGGACTTACTTCGTCCATTAAGAAGACTGTTTGAATTGAGAAATGCACTAGACTTTAGTAATTTTCCTTTTTTTTTTGTACTTGTAGAAGTGTAAAATTTATATAATAATTTTTTTGTTTTTTAAAAGAACTTGCATTGAATTTTATTTTCTCAAACCTGTCACTTTTGTGGTATTTTTTTTATTAAAGTTGTTTTGTATCACCCAGGGATCGAACCAAGGAAAGGTATCAATCTAATCAAACAGTATTCTAATAAGTAAATGTTTTGATGAATTTTGGAATTTTTCCCTAATTTATAGCATTAAAATTACGGATTTTCAAGATGATGGACATGACGTCATACTACCTTATGATATATAATATATTAAAAAAGTGGTGGGGGTCAGTCTGCAAGCAGCCACAATGAGGGAAGGATCGGTCGCCATTTTTATTTTTTTGCCCTCATCGGGTTCGAACCGAGGACTCCGAGCTCCGTGCAGCAATTTTTTTTTATTTTTATTAATATTTTATTACTTGAATTTTTTTATAAAATTTAAAATTTTTTTCATAAAATTCGGATACTAAATAAAGATTTTAAAGATGGCGGGCGTAACGGAAATTGCAACGGTGACGTCATAATCCAAGATGACGGTCATAATCCTAGATTACATCAGAGGCCTTCGGCGGCTGTAGACATGGTTGCTTAAGCCTATATATGGACATTTCTAGCCGCTGTTATTTTTTATGGACTTAAAACGGGAAATTTACCCTCGAAGCGGGAATTTTTTTCTCGAAAAGAGATTTTTTAAAAAAAATTTAATTTTTGAGATTTTTTGGCGGAATGTTTTTCCAAAATAATTTAAATTTTGGTGAATTTTGGGTGATTTTTGGCAAATTTTGACGGTCAAACGTCAAGGTCAAGGTCACACTCATCCAAGATGGCCACCGTGACATCACAATCCAAGATGGCGGTTGGCTCCTCTGGCTCCTCAGTCTTAAAGCCTGGCGCAGGACATACATTTACATACTACTGTCATTACTTACTATGTGATAATTCTAATCAATTAAATTAGTTTTTTTGAATAATGCTAAAGTAATTCAGAGAGGTTTGATAACTTCAGATCCTAACAGCTTAAATACCTTTCTGAATAGATTCACAATAATATTTCCCAATTATATTTTTTATTTATCTGCATCTTTTCTTGATCAATTCTGATTACAGTTGGAATATCATTTATTAAATATTAAAGATTAGTTGGGATAAACTACTACTTTGCGGAACAACTAATACTATGTAATTGCATATATACCACGCATTGCTTGACATGGCCTAAAATTGATAATTTTTTTAATTATAAGAGTATGTTGGAAAGTATGAAATGCTTTGCTTATGTTGAAATAAATAGAATATATTATTTCCATCTGGATTTATGCTGGTAGACACACACATAGATATAAAAAAGCGTGTGTTAAAAACGATATTCTTGATTGAAAACTATGTGGTTTTACAGAAAAAGGAATAAAATTCATGTGACTATTTTTTTTTCCGTCAAAAACTGCTAAAATACTACAAAACAAAGGTTTATGACTAGAATTAAACCGCCAATTATACTTTAAGAAAATATAAACCGATAAATGGTTGAACACACAAACACTCACTGACTGATGTACACTTAATTAAAATAATTTTGTAAAAAATAATTTTTTTTTAATGTTTTAAATGTTTGTTTAGGCTTTATTTACGAGGGTTATTTTTTTTTCAACCTCCGATCGGCTGTAATAAAAAAACGGGAATGAATTGGGAAATTATTTTAATGTCAAAAGAAACGTACATCTTTACTCTATTTTTCCACATAATCACCGTGCAGATTGAGGCATTTGTCGTACCGATGCACCAGCTTTCCAATACCCTCTGCATAAAATGATGCCTCCTGCCTATTCAGCCACGTTTTAACAGTGCCCTGCAGTGTGATTACAGTTTCATTTCTCCATGGCATGCCCATTAATCGATACCCTAATCGCTCGTACACGAATCGACACGTCTCGTAGTGTTTACCCCCTTCCACCAACCATGTGGAGCAGACAACTCACACCTCAGTTGAAGCTTGGTTATGGGAATGTCAACATGGCTGCAACGATAAACTGTACGGCGAAATGCGAGCTGCGTGGAGTCATCCGTTTCTTACAGGCAGAAGGGCACACCAATGATGAACTGCAGAGCACTGTTAAAACGTGGCTGAAAAGCCAGGAGGCATCATTTTATGGAGACGGTATTGGAAAGCTGGTGCATCGGTACGACAAATGCCTCAATCTGCACGGTGATTATGTGGAAAAATATAGTAAAGATGTACGTTTCTTTTGACATTAAAAAAATTTCCCAATTCATTCCCGTTTTTTTATTACAGCCGATCGGATGTTGAAAAAAAAAAATTACCCCCGTATAACATGTTGGAATGATAATGCTGCAGTTACTAAAAATAAAAAAAAAAACTACAAAAATTTTTTTGTAAAACTCCGTTTCCCCCGGAGAAACCCCCGGAATGGCCACCGCATGGGGAGCCCAAGAAAAGAAACGGGCTCCCCATTTGGAAGCCACCTGGAAGGTTTTTTTCTGTTACACCCACCGTTTCTTTGGTAGCCTGACTTGCCACCATTTTCTCTGGGCAAACCGTCTTAGAGGAGCCGGGGCGCAAACCCGGGTCCTACAATTCACAAGGCAGGCGCTCTACCCCAGAACGAGAGTGGTAGAGCGGATACTTGCAGTCTTCTAAACACTGGCATGATGTTTTTTCCACGAGTTTACTGTAGTTTCGTGTGTCTTTAACACGTGCAGTACATGCAGTAACATATAACCTCGTTAACGAACAAATTTATGTGTCCTTATGTTTTTCGTTCAGCATGGATTATGTAATTTCATAACAGTGAAATAAAATTTGTATAACCAGTCTGGAATTTTTTTAGTTATTTTCTTGCAAACAAACTAACAATCCCCCTGTACAGTAATTATATAGAAATATAGACTAGTAGAAACATACGTAAGAGCTTGCACTGCCATTGGTAAAGTTATTTTGAAATAAATAAATGTTAGATATTAAAAGAGTGCGGTTAGTTAAAATATGCGTGTTCTTACAAGCATGAAGTTATTGTATTAACATTTTATTTATTTTGTTTTAAAGCCACAGAAAAGTTACATTTTTTATTACTTTTGGCTTTTTTTTTGTTGTTTTTGTTTTACCGTGCTTAACATACACAGCTAATCCCTGGAAAGCTATTCAAACAACTGTTTGCTAATAACTAAAAATTGAAGGTACTTGGGAATACGAAGCATAAATGGTAACACTATTTTGTAATGATACAGTTATTTTCATCTAAATGAACAAATAGTTAAATTTACATGAATATGTCTGTTCCATTTACAAATAAAATTTACGGTGCACAACGGCAAACATAATAAATCAACTATGAAACTTAACAGATAAAAAAATTAAAAAACAACGGCTATACAGAGATGCACAGGTGAACCCAGCGATGTGATGAAACGGTGATGACAGCACAGACAAACGCCGTAAGCAACAGTTGAGCGAAAAAACAGATATTTTGAAAACCACAACGATGATAGCGCAGAATAACACAGTATATTATTCCTAAGAGAAAAGTTGCAAAGTTTCGGGAAAGAGATCTTAAGGCACAATCAGACTGATGTTTGTCATGACATACATAATAATGGCGTTTGTCCGAAACTACATCTTGAATTAATTTACCTATTATTTGAAATGTTGTTTGTCAGTGGAAATTTTATTTAATGAAATATACTGAATTTGTTGATATTTACATTGAAACTGGTTTTCTTTAAACAGATTTGTGTTTTTTTATGTTTATATTTTTTTACACTTCTATTAACAAGTCACAGGTACAAGTGCAGAGAAGCTTACTCAAAAGAGGAACCAGTTTCTGTAACAATAATTGTCAGAAACATAGGGATGCCAGATTTGTTTAGACGAACAATTTTTATTTTACAAATATTACAATGGCAGGAGTTTCAAAAAGAAACATATGGGTACCAGAAATTGTCTGACGAAAAGGTGTTTTTCATATTGCTTTAACATTTTTCTAATTATATAAGCTTCGGTCTGAGACGCACTTAAGTCTCCCTTACCTATACCTCCCAAATACACTTAGTTTTAATTTATGTTTGGGATAAATTTCTGTTCAGTGTAGCTCACGACTCAGATGTGATAGCACGGTGATTCGTGTGATTGTGTATAGAGAACTGACATCACTGGGTAATACAGATTGTACGTTCACCATAACACATTAATTGTGATATTATGCATTCGGTATCTCATTTATCATATCCCTGGACAATGTAAAAAAGCAATTTTCGTCGTAAGCTACGATTTAGTGTCTGTTTTGAATTAAAATTTTTAGTTCGTACTCAATATCTCGTTTTTATTGTTTTTATTTTAAACCATTACACTAAAAGCGACTAGCTGATATAGAAGTTTCACGTGAAACCAACGGCCGTGATTCTCGATACAGCCCCACGGATTATTTTTATAGAAAATTCATAGGATGGTTCCTTAGTGTAGGTCATGGCTAATTCATTTGACATTTTTGCTCTACTGTGGCGTTGTGTTTTGCCGTCTATTAATCTGTTTACGGACAGGCAATCATTTCAGAATAAGAAAAAAAATGATATCGGAAAAAGACTATTCCCCTGCTAAACGTATATAAAAATGATTTCAACGCATTCATAAACTGATATTCTGAAATGTTTTTACTTAACCAGCTCATTAGAGTATTTCTTAATATTTCTTAGTCGTTGAGGCAGTTATAATATAGGTCTAATTACACAACTACTTAATCAGTAAAACTTAAACAGCAAACTAAAATAGTTCTCAAGTAACGTATAACAAATATTCCGTATCCGCAGTTCACAGGTTGGAAATTCTGTGATTGTTTTTATCTATTCTTAATTGCAATTGTTTTTTTTTTCTGTACATCTATATGTTAAAATACTCTTCTTATGGTTTTCACAGCACATGCTAAAAACATAATGCTGGAATCACAATATCCTGTAGCATACCCAACATGACAAAGACACCAACACAGCCATTAAGAATTAAGGTAGTATTGAAGTCAGCCTACGAAAAGTGAACCCCAAAAGGCCATTAGAAACATAATGTGGGTACTATTAATGATGTAGTAACGTAGAAAATATTTTTTTTTGTGAAATCATTAACGCCTAACATTATTTTATTGTTCTTTTGATAGGCATTTATAAAATAATGTTACGAACGTGATCAAGGCCGGTACACGTGCAGGTGCAGAGCTGTCTGGCGACTGCCGCAACATGATATGCGCCGCGCGCGCCTGGAAGATAACAAGGATTGTCGCTTTCCCCCTCCTTCCCACCACTCCCCGCGCTACGCCCTGCCTTTGAAACGTAACTGACACCGGACAGCTGTGGAGTTACGCGAGCCGCCGACACGTGGTTCAAGAGATTTCTGCCGTCGGGTCGGCGCGGAATGACGCGACAGGCCCCGGCCGCGCTCGCAAGTTCTGGAAATTGCGGCTGATAGATAAAACGAGAACGGCGGCCTCGTGAGAATCAGTGGAGTTCAAGAGAGAGAGTTCAGGCGGGAGCCTTCCCGCGGCGAAGTTTCCGGGCGATAGTGCCGCGGGTGCGGCGGAGTCCCGAGCGAAGTTCCGAGCGAGGCGTCGAGCGGATCCTCGGCGAAGGCAAGTGTCGGCGGCGGCGGAGTGCGGCGACGGAGTCCCGCGGCGGTGACCCACGAGGGGTGTTGCGGCAAGAGTTGCGCCAGAGGTGCGGTGTAGCGAGGCGTGTGGATTGTGGGAAACGAGCGACATTGTGAAGTTACATTTTAAAGTGCAATTGATTATTTGCCATTTTAGATTATTTGTAAGTGACATAAGTAGTAGCAATAAATAAAACTGTGTGTGCGATATAAATCTTTAATTGGGATATCCTTTACGAACCCGCGGTAATTCGTAACAATAAACTCAATTGAATTACCATCTCAGTAGTGTAGATGACTTTATACACCAGATGGTGATAGCTGTCGTGGCATTTTAAACATATGTTATAAACTAGCTAAACCCGTCCACGCTTCGCTGTGTATCAGTATTAATTGATATAGATAGGAAATTAAAGTGGGTAAGTATTGTAATACAATGTAGTTAAAAAAAGTAGTTTAAATAGTTAAATTATCATTATAACCATAATTAAATTTCATGAAATGTATTGATTTTCAATAACCTAACTAATTAAATTTAAAAAAAATATTGTGTTCAATAAACTTTAGAAAATAATAAACGGATGTTTTTAAATTTAATTAAGAATCTAGTAACTACTATTAAATGGAGATTAAATTAATATTTCAGTTATTACTTCATTAGTTAAATTATTTAAAATTATGGTGATAAATTACGTGGGGAATATAGTAGAGTATATTAAAATTATATACGTTTAAACGAAAATCACTTCTGAATTGAGTAACAATTAACTATATTATCAACTACACATTAACTAACATTCTACGCAAATAAAAAAATCACTAAAACGAAGAACATTATTAGAACAATGATAGATTAATAATTAGACTAACTTAATAAAAATCACTTAAATCATGTCTACTTGATTTAATTAAATTAATCTGATCCGTTTTTTGAAAATACTTTTCCTGACAGCTGTATGGTTATATTTTTATTTTGACACAATTAAAAAAAGTATAAAAAAATAATGTCATTGTTTTTATGATAGCTTCAATTATATGCACATAATCAATTTATATAAAACAAACTACAATAAAATCTTATTTAAACTATTTAAAAATAAATAACTTATTTTAATTTAATAACTAAAATAAAAATTTATATATTTACAAATTACAAAGTTAACCAATTTAATTAAAAATAAAATTTCATATTAAATGAAATAACCAAATATAAACCAACTTTTTAAAAATTTGGCAAATATTTTATAAATAAATGAAGAAAATATAATATGACCTCTATAAATTAAATAAAACAGAATTTATTAAATTAATTCTAATTAATTGGTAAAATTTATTTTTATCATCTGATTTTTATCTTTTGAACTGGAGATATGTAAATTTAGAGTTTAAATAATAGCCCAAGAACGTAATAAATCAAAAATCGAGAATTCAAAATTTAAAATAAAAGTATCATCGACATCTACGTGCGAAAACTGAACTCCAAGTTCAATTGTTGTATTCTCAGCAATGAACAGCTATGAATAAGAAAAAAAATATTAGATAAGATTTAACATTTCTTTTATAATGTAGTGATAATTATAAAAATTAATACTTGGTTGGCTAAAACTTCTTCGTTTTTTTTTTTAAATATTGAAGACGCTGATTTAAATCAAATGCTGATGGGTTTATTGACAAACAAAGAATCTTGGTTATGTTTTTTACAACGATTATTCAATATCTATAACAAAATAATATTTCTGTCAACATCAGCAAACTAAATTGAATCCCGTATAAAATCGTACCTATTAATTTTATCATTCATTATAGCCCGAACTGTATTAATATTTTTTTTTTCTTTCATTATAACGCCCCCGCAATACCCTTCGTGGATATAATTTCGTAAAATTCGTTTTCAGTTGAACTCAAAATGACAAAAATAATAATTTCGCCCAATTAAAAATCTGTAGGAGCTATAGATTTAAAGTTAATATTTTTAACGCCCCCACACGGCCCTTTGTGGGTGGAATTTCATAAGATTCGTTCTTAAAATTTTAACATGCCAACAATAATATTCTCGCCAAGTTTTATACCTATAAGAGATAAAGTTTGAAAATGTGGATTTTGTTATAATTAACTCCCCCGCAACCCCCTATGCGGGTGGAATTTCGTGAAACCTGTTCTTAGCTGACCTCTATGTGGCGAAAGGAATATTCCTACCAAATTTCAAGTCTCTAGGCCTTATGGTTCCATAGATATCGTGATGAGTCAGTACATAGGTGGAAATCTCTTATATATATACACATAGATAATGCAATACTTTACTTACTTAACCGTCGGTTGTCAGGGAATTGTGATTTTTGGTCACTAGATTGCATTTCATTTCAATTAGTGACCTGGAGTTAAAACATTAACTAGAATCACAAGACTTTGTATGCTTCTTATTTATTCAAATTCTTTTTAAGATAATATACGTAATTTATTCATGTCGTTCGAGTATTAGGACTGTATGGTCGCGTTTTAACTTATGGTAGTTTTCCGTCGCCCCGAGACGGAATTCTTCGATTATGGCAGTCTTCCAGTATGGCAGTCTTCCGTCGCCACACCTCCCCCGTCAAAACAGGAGGAAAAGTACCATATTTGTATTTATACAGATTGCGGCTATAAGTATACAGTGCTGTTTCCTATAACCCATTTATGGGAACATTTGTTTATATTAGTGCGCGATCTGTTGAGTTGATTTATGATTTCAACTACAGAAAGTAACCGTCAGAAGCGCTATCTGTAGCCTTTTAAGTTAACCTAAGAAACAGATAGGGGGTTAACAGTGTCACCTAGCGACTTCGAGAGCAAAGCAGTTGTTCTCAATCCATGGAGTGTACAAGTAAATATGGTAGAATTCCGCCTCGTCCTTTGAACTTATGGCAGATTTCCGTTATGGTACTTTTCCGCCTTTTTCGAAGAGGCCAGGCGGAATACTGTCATTATGGTATATTTCCGATATGGCAGTCTTCCGCGCCCCCAAATTGTATCTCAAAACGGAAATATTCCCGTGAAATAGAGAAATTTTTATTTTTCCTAATTTTTTGTGATTTTTTGGCGGAATATTAAAAAAAAAATTGGAAATTTTGGTGGATGTTTGTGAATTATGTGCGTATTGTGGGCCATTTTTGTCTCATTCTTTCCATTTTTTGAAGGTCAAGGTCAAAATTGAAGGTCATCCATGATGGTCGTCGTGATGTCACAGTCCAAGTTGGCAGTCGACACATTTGCACCTCTCCTTAATCCCTGCGCCAGAACATACATTTACATACTACTGGTGATTGATATTGAAACCTGGTCCATTTCACTAAAATCTTATATTTATGGGGATACCAATTGGGTTTATAAACTTTTTCAAGTGTATTTACATTTGTAAATATATAAGAATGATTATGTTCACGCATGAATAAATAATTTGCGTATTAAATTATAGTTCATTATATTATTATGAAATAAATGATTAAAATTTTACAAATAATAATCAACATGCAGCATAATTTTTGATATTCTTTAATAATATCAATCGTATCGATTATTTTACTATAGGAATTTATAATTTTCTACACATGTTTATTATTGTTATTAAAATTAGTATTTATTTAATTTTTATTCTGATATAATTTATTTTTTCGAAACATGTATAAGGTAGTGGAGGGTAAGTGTGCGCATTTAGTGAAATATTTGGCATAAATATTTACCAATATGCATTTGAAGAAAATTAATAATACAGGATGATAAAATAATTATTGGAGAATGTCCTGGAGAGCCCAAGTAATTGTACAGCAGGAGATTTTCTTTTAATGAGCAAAATTGTAAAAGTCGGCATTTGCGTACACTTACCCTCTGTGGGAGGGTAAGTGTGCGCAGCATGTCGGGTAAGTGTGCGCATAATTCTTATCAGTTGTACATTGTATACTTTATATTTCTGTACCAACTGTATTCACTTTTACACATAAAATCGTACTGGACGAACATTTATACATTTATACATAAATGTAAAATATTATTTTGGTAATTAAAACATTTAGAATTTCTTTTTATACAACCAATAAATCTGATGCTACTATTCCCTACACACACTACTCGCACCCAGTCAAAATCATCACATATTCTTTAAACAATAATCATAATAAAAAAACTCCGCACCCTTCATAAGATGAGCAAAGTTCATGTCACCATTCACTACACTCACAACATTGCACCCAGTCCTCATCACTGCATGATTCATCACATCCAGGGCAGATGTTGTCTTGTGAAGGAGATTGCTTATCGGACGCACTTCTCGTATTGAATGTTAGTTTGCGTTTGGCTGTAAGTAACTTCGATGTTTCACATTTCTCTTCTTTGTTGTTTTTCAACAACTGAGTGTTTGACTTGATTAGCTTTCTTTCAGTTATTGCTTTCGCATTTTCAATTTTTTTTCTTTTCTTCCTCTTCTTTAAGTTTCTTTTTTCTAAGAGCAAATTTTTGTAAGGTGTTGCAGTTAAAATCTCAGATTTCTGCCCAATTCTTTTCCTTTTGGTTTGCTTTTGAGCTTTGGGCAAGGGATAAATCGCTGTGACTGAGACAGTTGGTCCTGACGAAGTACCAGCAATTGGAATGATTTCTATTTGTGACACGTTTGTGTTTTCTTGCGTCTTTGTTTCTTCTCCTGTTATTTTATCCTCCAATTCTTCAACTTCTACAACTGGAAAAAATAATAATATGAACCTATGATTCCAATACAGGAATTATGTAATAGCAAAATACTAATAATAAACTAATTGAATGTATTTTTCGGGAACGAGAGGCAAAGTGTTCGCAGGCGGGTAAGTGTGCGCATTAACAATATTGGTGCACACACTTGCAGGCCTTCAACACTAGTCCCTCTAGATGGCATAAAAAGGAACATTTTCACAAGTGAGCTACAGCAAACGTAAGCTACGCCTGCCAGTTTTTACGCTACAACTGCGAGAACACGATTCAATTATTTTCAAGGCTTAAGCCCTTGTATTAACATACCAAAATATTACATTATATACGGTGAAAACTAGTATATTACCTGTACAAATCGCAGAATTCGATTAGGAATATTCGCTGTTCATTCTTCTTGCTTCTTTCCCAACTCGCTACAATACTAGCATGTCAGTTGCTGCACCAGTGTTACCATTTACTGAAAAACATCACTGCGCACACTTTCCCGCCTGCGCACACTTACCCTCCACTACCTTATCACTTCAGTCCGTTTATTCATTTATATATGTGTGTTATTTATTTGCATAATTTATTATTTTTTTACCATTCCAAGTAAGTATAACTTCTAACACGTGTACATTAGTAAACACACACATTTTTTTTGTATTTGAAAATATTTGTCGATTAGAAAGGCAAAAATGTGGAATTCAAAATAACCCAGTGACACGCTCGAGAGAGCTGAGCTGTGATCAAATAAGTTATATCACGAGTCGCTGCAAGCAGTTAGTGCCAGCGTGAGCTGGTGTGTCGAGTGCATCGCCTGCCTGGAGTCGTTGTCTGACATTTTCACAGACGAGAGAGCCAAACGCCCGATCGTGCTTCTTCGGTTTTTTTTGTTCATTGTAAGTCATGATAACTAATGGTCAATTAGGTTAGGTTAGCTACATTATAAATACTTTAAAACATTGTGGACGGTTGATTTGGTTAGGATAGCTACATTAAAGATACTGTGGAGTCATGTAAACGGTTTCCTAGCCCCGGATAGCTACATATTAAAAAGTTATTTGCTAATCAAACATAAAATGATTTTACAGTATTTTTAATGTAGCTATACTTACTTAATATAACCAACCATCCACAATGTTTTAAACTATTTATAAAGTTGCTAACCTATCCTAATCGACCGCAAAATTTAATGCCACACCTGTTTATACAATGAGATGGAACGAAAAAAAAAGCGAGCATGAACTTTGGGGAACTTCGAGTGTGGCTCTCTCGTCTGTGAAAAAAAGGCTTCCCCAAAGTGGTGAGGATTCCATCGCGCAGGGTCATGTGTCGTCTGCGACACCAAGGCCAAGGAGTTGGGGCACTGCGAAACAAAAATGACTCAGAAACACACCGCTCAGAACTGTCATTTAAAACACGCGACTTGGGAATGCATAACGCTAAACACCGAAAGGTGTTATTATTATTAACCATATAATGCATTATTATAAACACGCAAATAAAAACTATCATTAGAAATATGTGACTTATAAACAAACAACGCCGAACCACGAAACTTACTCGTAACAAGAAAACACTTTATCATATAATTAATGATACTTCGAAACACTATTCAGAACTGCCATAGCCTTAAAACACTTTACTGAGAACTAAAACAATTTTATTTATACACAACAAAAGTTAAAACCATCACAAGCTAGAAACACATAAAATAGTAATATAAAAATTCTATAAAATCCAATTTTTTAAGTTTCTACTTTGCATTTTCTAATGACGATAGAACCCCTCAGAAATAACAAAAAAAATTAATTAATTTTTTTTAGCGAAGAACGAAAATCAAATAAACACAAAGGATCATTTAAATAAATATATCTTCCGATTTATTAGTTTTGTGATAAACCAAGTAAAAAAAACAAATGGGAGGAAAAAGAGTGTTTTGCCGTAGACATGACCTTATTTTAATGAACATCCCATGGAAATTCTCGTTAGATCATGTCTAAAGCAATGGGCCACGACTTTTGAGTTGTCAGATAATCCTTCTCCCATTTAAGTTTCCCTGGGTTCAATTCATTGCGAGTTCTCTACCGGAATTACCGAAAGTGGCAAACGCTGCGGACGTTTCCGTAAACAAGTGGGTTTTCCAAACACATATAAGACCATGGTTGACGTCGATGGAAAGTCCGCGTGCAAAGGCGGAAAACAAGGCGAAGACGCACGCGTACGTGGGCCGCCTTTTTGCGGGCGTGTTGTTTCTAATTAGCATACCGCTGCCACAGCCTCCGCTACCTTCATTACACTTGTGCCTCTGCGCGAACTAAACCCGTTAACTGCATCCCGGCCTGGAGCGCGTCCTTTTGGTAATACTTCAACGTGCTGTTAACATATGAGCTCGGTTATATAAAGAGTTGTATTTATGTGTTTCCCACAGTTAGTACCAATGCCTTATGATATTAAGTCTAAACTTGGTGGCAGACTGGTAAAAAATTCGATAAACAAATTACTATTTGAATTACATATTCAAGGATATATATTTTCTAAACCAGGTACGAAATTAGCTGAGAGACGAATGCGGAAAGATAAAGGCATTTATTATGTTGACAATTTTTTTGCAAAAACCACTGTGCCGTTTCAGTGCTAATTTCAGGCACAAATGTACGATTTACTTAATTTTAGGAAATTTTTAATTTTTTTTACTTCCATATGATGTCCCACTGCCTTTTTTTTCCTCATCGAGATTTGTTCAGTCGAGTGTACCGACAGGTTAGTTTGTTTAGCAATCCAGTGCTCCCAACGCCGTTCCCAGCGATTAAGGCTGAGGTTTGCTGGCGACATGCTGGGCCAGCGATCGTCTCGTCTGCACCCTGCTAGGCGTCACGCGTCGAGCTGTTCACTCTAGACGGTAGCGTGACTAGAAAAGCTGTTCTCTGCTCCCAAAGATGCTAACTCCTCTTCTCGGAGCTGTGCTCAAGCTAGCTGTCCCTCTCACGAAACGGTGTTCCGTTTATCAGCCCAACAACACATAGCGTCGTGTCAGACCATCCTGTTCCCAGGCCGGGTCAGCCACCGGTCATAAACCCCCCCCCCCCCCCATCAACAGTTATATCTGGTCCACGCATGTCATAACCCACAGCCACGCCAATGCCCTGGATGAAGGCCACAGTTCCTCGCGCCCCAGAGGGACCACACACGACATCTCGCGGGAGTTTCACCAACTACCGGGCATGCTCCATCGCCTCTCCGCCAAACGACAGCATAGTCCTCTCCTATCCAGCCAGGCCTTAAGGATCGACTTGCATCCAAGTCGAGAGGTCGGTTAGGATATTTAGTTCTGTGCGCACTCGCCAGGACGCGCTAGAGTGCGGCTACTCCAATCGGAACCATTCGGGTTCCCTTCGGGTTTTCCGAAGCCCCTCCCCTGGACAGGCGAACAAAGACAGTTTTAACTAGGCGAACCGGCGCCATTTTTTACGATTCAGCGGGCAGCACGCGGTAAGGACGGATCTCTCTTCGCAGCCCGAGACAACGCGCTTGTAAAAAGTCGTGAACGGCTTTCTCTAATGCACGTAGTTGGTTATCGAAAAGGCCATGTCCTTTAACACTAAATTTTAATTGTTTAGCTGCCCGTAATAGTTTATTTTTTGAAATAGGTTTTTTTGTCTTAACTTATTATTTCTTCATGGGAACCGCGAACGTCCGCGTCTAGTATCATCTGGCCATCTCCAGGGATCGACCTGATCTACTCCACCCAGCAGCTTAGGTAAGTTGTTTCGTCACCCCACACACACTTTTCCTTTTGCTGTTCTCCTGGGTTTAACTTCGCCCAACATCAGCATCCTGTTAAGCAACCTAATTTGATGGGAATACTGGTTACAGGCGGGGATCAAGAATAAGGACGAGAAATTCCGCTCCAAATTCAACTCCCGAATACGCAGTTCATGAGTTAGTTCACCGAAATTCTTCGACTCCTGCAATCGGAGAACTTTTCAAGAGTTCCAGCTTTTTAACTTATTTTCCCCTGAGTGGAAAAACCACAAAATAATTTATATTTCTAAACAACCAGTTTAAGGACACTTTTTATTTATTTTATGAGTAAATGTAATTGTTTTTATAATTTGTCTTATGAAAAGCCTGCGTGCTCAATAATCAATGGCCTGTAAAGTTAAGAGACCAAATGACCTAAGATTCAGTCAAATATAACCTTTGTTACTTATTATAATATCTCGCCCCTGGGCCTCCCCATTTGGTTTATTGTTCAACAAGGATTAATTTATTAAGTATAGCAAATAAGGTAAACGATTTTCTTGGTATTTTGTTTCGGCTGTAATACCATGTGTCATCTTCTGTGGGATAATGTTTGTAAAGTCAAAAAACAATAGCAACAATATCATTAAGAAAGATTTAGTAAATGCCTATATAATCCAAACCAGATCTTATTATTTTCTTATCCTGAGATCACGATTCACATAACCTTACCAATTTTAAAAGAGGTTAATCATAAATTTTGCTGTGTGTGCACTGTGCCCCTATGGGTAATGTGTTTAGTACTGTTTATGCCTGGCACTTCCACAGCCAATCTATATTTGTTCTTTAGACGAAATGTCATATTGAGCGCAACCGCATGTTACAAAATGGTAGCAGAGCATGGTATACTGTTACAGGTTGGTAGTAGTTAACGTTGTTTGGTTTTTATGCCTATTTTATAAGTATTAATAAATAAACAAGAATTTTAATTTAAAATTTAAATTTAAAAAAAAATATTTCAATATATAATTAAAGGTTTTTAGTGTTTATTTAAATTCAGATTGTATGACATATTATTGTAAGTCCTAAAACAGGCACCTCCTTTATTCTTAAATTCATTTAAGTTAAAATTCTATTTTCCTTTTGACCAACGGACACGTATTTTTCTCCATGCGGCACAAGGTGGCCACCCGACCTCTTCATGCAGCTGTTGGTCTTATCTCAGATGTGCCCACCCGGTGAAAACAACACACTACCCCCTCCACCCTTATCACTCACGCGTCGGGTTCAGTACACCGCCCTGGGCGACCTTCGCAGGACGACCTTCGCAGGACGACTGCACTGCCACAGCGGCCTGCTGGGCACGCAAACTTGACGAACGTCCTTCGTTCCCCAAGCCGAGCAGTAATAATTAGTTTTCATTACCGGCTAGGCCGTAAGTGTTTGACCCATCCTAGGTATAATGTTGAAGTATTCTAAACAAAGATTTTTCGTTATTTTCGGCACATACTTCCCAAACTGCTGGAGTAAAGATGGTATTATTAAATTAAGTTAAGTTAAGAGTGTCTTATGTATAGAGTTTAAGGTACCTTTTAAACAATAATTTTAAGTTCTTTGTTGGTATTTTTTTGGACCAACCAACGTCAAAACATAGTGTATTTTTTTGTCTTTGTATGATTGACCAAAGTAAAACAACAAAATTAAAATTATGCTCACCCCGGTGTATCTCCTATGTGACGAGCTAATTTATGAACTACAGTTTCTAGGCTTATCAGACCTCGGCGACGTGGCCACGCTCCGGAAAAGATTCCGAGCTGCGTGTGCAGAAGTAATACAACTACAAATAGCTAATCTCACGATCTTATACCCATGGAATAATTTAATTGTGTTTGTAACAAATTTCATGATCTCTACAGCTATACTAATTCTGTAGGAGATGAAACAAATAAAAGCAACATCCTCCATGCGCTAATCCGCTTGAGCCATATCGGCACGAGGTTTTCCAACCTCACGAGACTAGCTACAAACAAATTGATATACCAAGCAGTGATAAACAGATGTAGGCAGCAGATCCCTGGCTTACACTTCAAATTGCAGAGCAGACTAGCCACAATAGATAAAGCATTACTTGAACCCGTAAATGCAGCGGCAGGAGGAGTAACTGACACTCAAGTACAGCCAACTCCAACACAAATGCAAACTGGATGTAGATCAGTCCCTACCCCCCTCCTTTACCCTCCCCCACACCATCACCCCCGGTAACACCACACCGACAGGCATTCCCTGTCTCCACCCTTACATCCATTAACTTGCAGTTTCCCTCTGCGACTGTCATGGTGACTGGTACTCACCTGAGCACCAATGTCACCTATACTTATCCCATTCAATCGTTCTCAGCTCACCCTTTCCAACGGCCCCAACCCATATACCACCCCTCCATCTCACCCAACATTTTGAACCCATATCGTGAATTTATGTCCGCCTTTTCATCCCTTCAGACCTCCCCAGAAGCCCACCCCACCTCCTCGGCCAATGGAAGGTCAGCTTCGCCACTTATAGCCTTTCCTTCCGCCCTGGCAGCTACGGTGCCACATGCAGCATCTATGCCACCCAGTGGCCGAGTAGAGTCGCAACTTCCATACATCAGCCCCACCACCACATACCTGCCATTGGCCACGCAGGTATTTCAACCTCAAAATCCACCTTAACCTCAATCAGCCCCACCTCCATCCTCTACGCAAGCACCAAACCCAGTACCTGTATTTTCTACCTCCAATAAAGCAGCTGGAGTCAATTTCTATGCGAAAATTCCACATCCCATGGAGAGACTCTTAGCCAATTTCAAGGAAACCACAGGATTGGAGACCAGGAGTGTAATCGAGTTCCTCAAGCATTTATTTAGAGTCAAACAAAAGGATAATATTCGAGACAGGGAATTGCCGGTAATCATTTTCCCCTTCACACAACCACCCTTGAGCGAGCGAGTTACACTCGCCATTGAGAAAAATTATTCATTTGACCAATTTCACGAAGATATACTAAATTCTTTTATTCCAGCCCTTTTGATGACCAACATCAGGTTGGAATGGTACAACAGGCAACAATAAAGAAGTGAAGCCTTACCAAATTTCATAGCAGACATCAAACTAGCTGCACAAATTCTTCGGTTGCGAGTGTCTGAGAACGAGATAGTTTCAAACATCCTTGATGGAATTAATCCGCAGGAAAGATCGCGGGCAGTTTTCCAGTCTCGACCGCAAAACTTTGCCGAGCTTGACCGCCTGTGTATCTCCAACACAAACGTAGAATACGCTGACCACCAGTGAAATCGAGAAGCTAATTCCTACGCCCATAAAAGCGCACGGACAGCAACAGAAAATAAACAGCAATTTTCTAATAAACAATTCCAACAAAGGCCCAACTCTGAACACTTTGCTAAGCCCCAGCACAAAGATTAGAGCATACCAGTTTGTAGATACTGTAAAACGTTTGGGCACTACATCGAACAGAGTCGTGCAACAAACTATCGGCCAAATTTTCACTATTCAAAAAATTTAAAAAAAACGTGTAAATCGCTGGCCAGAAAGAATCCTTTCTGAGCCAGCACACCAAACAACTGTAAGAAATATTTGCTTCCACACAAACGTAAAGAATTAATCTGACAGCAACAAATCACAACAACAAAACACAGTTTCCCCAAATCGGTGGAAAAATGAACAAAGTAAACACAAACACAAAACAAACAAGAAAGTCAGAATTAACAAAAGAAAACAAACTGATCATAGCAACACTGTAACGCCCAGGTGTAAGAAATGTAACTGTCCTCGCACTACTGACAAACGAACATGTCATAACATTTTCGCCAATATTCCCACAGTTTTTCCCTATGCAAACACAAAAATTGGAATACAGGAAGTTCCAGGTCTAATTGATACAGGATCTGTGCGATCATATGTGTCAGGCCAACTGTTTAGAAATTACAACAGGACCTTTTGACTCAAAAGGTGGATCCAATAGAAGTTCAGTGTTATATAGCTGTTGAACAGCCTTTGAAAGTAAATCGCATTGTCCTTGTTAAAGTAAAAATCGACTTGTTTTCTTGGACTTTCCCATTCTTAGTAGAAGATGATTTAGCCACAGATTTAATTTTTGTTCAGATTTCATTGTTAAAACAGGAATGATAATTGATTTGAAAGCAGGAAAATTTCACTTCAAATTTGACAACCAAATTTTTGTTTCTTTTGTGTCACCTGACGCAAAATGTCAGAGCAAAGTAAATGCCATTCATGCAGATGCTAAAGGTGTAAAAAACAACATTTCGCTAACCCACCTTAACTCCGAACATAGACAAAAAATAGAAAAGTTATGCAGGAACTTTCCCGACGTTTTGAGTGAAAAATTAGGACGCACCCATCGCACACAATATGAAATTAAGCTTTTGGACTAAACCACAGTTAGGTGTCATCGTTATCAATTATTAGGACCTAAAATGCAGATAATGCGGGATCACATACAGAATTTGTTAGACAAAGATGTCGTCGAACCTTCCAAGCTTTCGTATCGTTGGAATGGCCCCTGGCAGATACAACGATTCTTCACACCAGTAACAGTCACTCTAGCCGACCCGAGTTCTGGCGAATTTCGCGCGCGCGCCCACATCTCCCAAGTGAAGAAGGTGCATGCCATACTCAACACACAGTGTTGATATTTCAAGAAAAATTCCTAGATCTTAATTATAAGTAAAAAAAAAAAAAAACATGGTACTAGTTCATAAGATATTTAAGTTAAGAAGTGTTATATTAAGATGTCTATTTTAAAGTGGCGCCCCTTAGTCAATAAGTTATCTGTAAGTTTTAGCTCTTATTTAAAAGTGTAAGAATTGTTATCGGTTGTCAGTAGGTTACCGCAATAGATCCTGGTACAGGGTAAGTCATTTAGGTTTTTGTTGTCTCAAGTTGGCTACCTTGACTCCATCTTTCAGGGGTGAATTATGTGCAGTTTCAGTGCTAATTTCAGGCACAAATGTACGATTGCCTTAATTTTACGAAAATTTAATTTTTTTTTTACTTCCATATAAAGTCCCACTGCCTTTTTTTTCTTCATCGAGATTTGTTCACTCAAGTGTACCGACAGGTTAGTTTGTTTAGCAGTCCAGTGCTCCCCAATGCCGTTCCCAGTGATTAAGGCTGAGGTTTGCTGGCGAAATGCTGGGCCAGCGATCGTCTCGTCTGGACCCTGCTAGGCGTCACGCGTCGAGCTGTTCACCCTAGACGGTAGCGTGACTAGAAAGCTGTTCTCTGCTCCCAAATATGATAACTCCTTTTCTTGGAGTTATGCTGAAGTTAGCTGCCTCACTCACGAAATAGTGTTCCGTTCATCAGCCCAACAACACGTATCGTCGTGTCGGACCAGCCTGTTTCCAGGCCGGGTCAGTCACCGGTCGTAACCCCCCCTCCCCATTTCTTCTGGTCCACGCAGGTCATAACCCACAGCGGCGCCAATGCCCTGGATGAAGGCCAAAGCCCCTCGTGCCCCAGAGGGACCACACACGACATCTCGCGGGAGTTTCTCCAACTACCGGGCATGCTCCCTCGCCTCTCCGCCAGAGGACAGCATAGTCCCCTCATATCCAAGCCAGGCGTTGAGGATCGACTTGCATCCAAGTCGAGAGTTCGTTTAGGGCTTGTAGTTCTATGCGCACTCGCCAGGACGCTCTAGAGTGCGGCTACTCCAATTGGAACCATTCGGATTCCCTTTGGGTTTTCCGAAGCCCCTCCCCCCCCCCCTGGACAGGCGATCAAAGATAGTTTTATTAGGCGAGCCGGTGCCATTTTTGACGATTCGGCAGGCAACACGTGGTAAGGGCGGTTCTCTCTTCGCAGCCCGAGACATCGCGCTTCTGAAAAGTCGTGAACGGCTTTCTCTAAAGCATGTAGTTGGTTATCGACAAAGCTATGTGCCTTAGCACTAATTTTTTAATTTTTTAGCTGCCCGAAATAGTTTAGTTTTTGAAATATTTTTTTGTCTTACTTTATTATTCTCCATGGCGACCGCGAACTTCCGCGTCTCGTATCATCTGGCCATATCCAGGGATCGACCTGATCTACTCCACCCAGCAGCTTAGGTAGGTTGTTTCGTCGCCCCACACACACTTTTCCTTTTGCTGTTCTCCTGGACTTAACTTCGACCAACATCAGCCGCCTGTTAACCAACCTAATTTGATGGGAATACTGGTTACAGGCGGGGATCAAGAATTAGGACGAGAAATTCTCCTCCAAATTCAACTCCCGAATGTGCAGTTCATGAATTAGTTGACCGAAATTCTTCGCCTCCTGCAATCGGAGAATTTATCAAGAGTTCTAGCTTTCAACATATTTTCCCCTGAGTGGAAAAACCACAAAATAATTTATAATTCTAAACAACCTGTTTCAGGACACTTTTTATTTATTTTATGAGTAAATGTATTTGTTTTTATAATTTGTCTTATAAATAAAGAGACTGCGCGCTCAATATTCAATGGCCTGTAAAGTTAAGAGACCAAATGACGTAAGATTCAGTCAAGTATAACCATTGTTACTTATTATAATATCTTGCCCCGGGATCTCCCCATTTGGTTTATTTTTTAACAAGATTTAATTTATTAAGTATAGTAAATAAGGTCAACAATTTTCTTGGTATTATTACGGATTATATAAATTATAAATAATCGTCATGGGAAAACTACTTGGTGCGTAAATGGATAGCCCAATTAAGGAAATTTACTACATAGTTATATTGATTGCCAATATTTACATTAGTAACAAATAAACTTCTAATAATAGTTAATAATCAATTACTCTTAAAAATGTTTATTCCCCAGTCACTCGGTTTTTACACACCACACACCTCGCCACATGAATCTCCGCCGCGGGACTCCATCGCCGCACTCCATCGCCACCACTGCACTTCCCTTCACCGAGGATCCGCTCGATGCTTAGCTCGGAACTTCGCTCGGGACTCCCGCCGCACCCGCGGCACTATCGCCCAGACTATCGTCCCAGAACTGAACTCTCGGAAGCCGGTTTCCTGGGCTTATATAGGCCCAGACGCCACTTCTAGAAGTCACGAGCGTGGCTGGGCCCAGTCGCGTCATTCCGCGTCGACCCGACGCCAGAATTTTCGAGAAAGGCGTCGGCTGCTCGCGCGATGCCCCGCGGAACTCCCACAGATGCCAGGTGTCAAGTAACGGCACCGAGGCAGAGCACCGCGCGGGGAGAAATGTGAAGGAGGGGGGAAGTAACGACCCTTGTAATCCACCAGTCGCGCGCGGAATTTCTCATGTTGCGGCGGCATGTGACGTCAGTGGCCGTGCGGGGCCACCAGCCAGCTCCAAACCTGCGCGCACCATGGCCATGGTCACATTCGTAACAATATGCACAAGCAGGTGAAACAGGTCATTTTTGTACGCAGACTGCATTTTTTAGTTATATGAGTATGAAGGATACTTCTTTGATGTGCGACGAATTTCCTGCACAAAGCGATTATGTAGAAGTCTTAAACTGTCAACAAATATGTTAGAATCTTTCCATGATGCGTAAATAATCTCTTATACGGTCACATTCCTTGGATATTTATAATAAATATTATTAAGATCGCTGGAGTCTTCAATTTTATCACCAGCCTCTAGGAGACTTTCGTCAATGACCCAATTATCATTGCAATCTTGGTCAGAATAATTTATTTTAACACCTCGTTTCCAACGTTTTGGTCTCATTACTTCATCACAGTCTTCGAAATAGTGGGCTTCAAATAAGTCAACAGAGTCCTCGATCATTTCAGCCTCAGAAGTGTCGTCATATTATTCAATCAAGTCAGCTTCATATGTTTCATCACAGTCTTCGTCCTTGTCAACTTCAGGTCATTGTCCGTCGTTTGCATTTTGATGGAGACGACAAGAAGTTGGTGTAAATTTGTTCTTTTCTCACTAATGTGCTACTTTCTTCGTAACTTTTAAATTTTCTATTATAATCGTGATCTAGGATAGTATTTTTAGCGATAACATTTTTAAGGGAGCACTAGAGCACTAGGAACTATTGAAGCATTGGAACATTGATTTTTGAGATAATGCCTGTTGGAGCCAAATCCATTTGTACTTTTTTTTAACGATATCATATAGAACGTTTTCAATCAGCTTACTAATAAAATAGCTACATACGAACTTTTCAAATATAACTTGTGGTTAGACACTGTATATGGTAAGCCGTATCTGTTCGAGACAAAGTGAATAAGTGTGCATTCAAGACAGCGAACACTCCCACTTACAGTTATTACGATGTTAAGCAGTCTGTTAAAAATGGTGTCCAGAAACTCTGCCAATAAGAGTAAGTCCATGTCAGTAAAGGATCTGGCTTGTCTCTGTCTAGTATTAACTAATTGGAGCCTAGAAATAGTAATTTAATGCCGATGCATAGCTAATTGTTTATTTTTTTTTAACTTTCGTAAGTGTTTCTGAATTAGAATAGAATTTATGTAATAATATTATGTTTGTAAAAAGAACTTGCTTTTTAAATTCTAAAGTTGTCGTTTTTTATTTAAATTACTGATTAAGTATCGAACCAAGACGATAGATTCAATCATTATATTGATGAGTGTTTTTTTTTTCATGACTTTTAGAATTTTTCGCGAACTGCTAGGTAAAAATACACATTTCCAAGATACTTTCCATCATATTTATTGAAATTATAATTTTTTCATAAAATTATTTTTTTTGCATCGCCCAGGGATCGAACCAAGGACAGGAACTATTCGAAACAATCAGTAATATTTCAAGTGATTTATTTAATGATTTTTGGATTTCTTCCCGACATTATAGCTTAATAATTGCGAATTCACAAGATGGAATCCAAAATTTCAAAATGCCGTTCAAATTATAAGATGGCGGACGCCACAGTAATAATAAATGAATACTGCTCTCTAGTGGATAAAAATTAAACTAATATGATGGTAACACGCTCTAGCAGCAGATGGCATGTTAACTACATGACACTAGCACTCCTTGTATCAATTACTGAAAACAAGATGGTGACAGCGCTATCTAGAAGATGATGACAGCGCTCTCTAGCAGATGATATGTGTTATCTAGTGCTCCTAGTAACAAGTACTGAAAACAAATATGGCGGTTCGGTCTCAAACAGACGATGCTATTATAACTTCACTAAAAAAATAAAAGTGTGAATATGTGTGTTATATTTATATACCTTATTTAATTCGCACTGTGATAAATGTCTCGATGGCCGTGCGGTTAAATACGTATGTTTTCTTTAACCTAGAGGTCAGAGCTGTGATGGTTAGAATCAAAGCGCTTCCAATGCATTTGTAAAAAAAAAATTAATATGTCGATAAGGACCATAAGAGCTTTTGTAGGTAATGAAAGAACAACCTTATTTGATGAGACAGAGCGACACTGGCGGTCTCTAGAAGTAAACAGCAGAAACAATGACGTCGGTATCCAAGATGGTGGACTCCATGGAAACAAAAAATAAACCAAGATGTTGGACGTGTCGTCATCTAATTTGGCGTTCTCTAGCAGAAGAAAACCAAATGGCTGACATGATGTCAGAATCGAAAATAATGACTTTGAAATTGAATAAAAGATATCAGACATGTAATTAGGATTCAAGAGGGCGGTCGTAACGAACAGTTAAACGGTGACGTCATACACGTCAAAATGGCGGGCGTAACGAAAAATCCATCAAGGTCAAAGTTGAGGGTCAAGGTCCCCCAATATGGCCACCGTGACTTCAGATAGGTCGGTCATTGAACCCATCTTCAATCCTCAGCCTAGAAGCCTGGCTCAGGAGCCCCATTTATACACTACTAGAGTACACAGGGAGTTGGTACAACTGCAGCAACATCGTCCACTGGTTTGGATCTCAAATGTTCGTCTCCATCAGTTAGACATCCTTGCAGTTTCTATGGTATGTCGTTTGCATTTTCCCATGATGCACGAAGACATGAGAGGAGCAAATGTGTAAAGAATCCTTCACGTAGGAAATTCGCTGCGATGGGGGCCATATTTGGTTTACACGTATTGACAGTTCGCGACATCATGCAAAAAATTGTAAAGTTGAAGACCGTGTGCCTATATAAGAACAACCTGCAGATATTTCGATCCTTCGCTTTAGATTGGTGACTTGTATTTGTACAAGCACCAAAATAGTTTTTCAGCAACCGAATATAATGTGACCTGTACATGTCTGTGCTCGGAACATTACATGTAAATTACAACGAATTCCACTTAGTGAAATAAAGAATTCCGTGGAACGTTGAAATACTACTATTATTTAAATACTTTTATGTGAGTCAAAATATATTTTTACTTATCATGACGATATCAAGGCCGAAATTTTCAATCAGCTTACTGATGAAGTATCTATATAACGACATTAAAAAATAACTTGAGGTTTGACTGTGGATATGGAAAATTTTATCCTTTCGAGAAAAATGTGAATAATTGTTCATAGAAGGCAGTTAATACTCTCTTTACATTTCTGACGATGTGAAGAAGTCTACTAAACACAGTACCGAGAAACTCTGTCGTGAAGAAAAATCCTATGTAGGCAAAGTATCTGCCTGGTTTCTTTTTTTTTAGTAAACCGATTGGATCAAAGAATTAGTCAGTTGAAGACAATGCAGAATTAATTTTTTTTAGATTCCTTACCTTGGAAAGTTTTTCTGCAATAGTGTTTTATTTATGTAATAAAATGTATTTGTGAAAAGTGTATTTTTTCCAACCGGTAACTTTTATTTTACATAGACATTATATTATATTAAGTATATATTTTTTTGCTTTGACCAGGTAGGGAACTACAGAAAGATATCGATCGACTAAATTAAATAATTTAAGTGCGATTTTTGATAATTTTTGGAATTTTCCCCTAATTGAAATGTTTATTATTACGAAAGTTTAAGGTGTTGCTCAATATTTATTCATCGATCTACTGCAAGCTCTTGGTAGAGGAATTTAAGCTTTTTTTTTTTAGTACTTTCTACCATATTTATTGAAATTAAAATATTTTATATAAAATATTTTTTTGCATCGATCAAGTATCGAACCGAGGACAGAAACTGATCAAATCCATCGATATATTAATTGCAGAATTTATATGTTTTTTTTTATTTTTTTTCTCTAATTTATACCTAAATATATTAATATTTCCAAGTTGGCGGTTTAATGTCAATACGGAGGGCGCCACAGTAAATATAAATGATTACGGCACTCTATTAGGTAAAATTAAATCTTACATGTCTAAAGAGCACTCTAGCAAATGAAAACAAGATGGGGGCTTGCAGCAGACGAAAACACGATGTCAGACGTGCTGTAATACTTGCTGAGAATATACCAAGGCATACATAATATGTCTTAGTATTAGTTGGTGGACGTCAGTTTGTCATTGGCTTCCGTGGAAGAAGGATCCGTCGTAATTTTTTTTTATCTTGTGCTCGTGTTGTTCGAACCGAGGACTCCATGGCTTAAGTACATATTTCCAATAATATTTTATAATATAAGATTTTTAATTTTAATTTTTTTCCCAATTTCCTAGCATAAAATTTACGGATTTTCAATTCGGTGGCCTTAACAAAAGTTGCAAGGTTTTTAAAATTATTATTTTATTTAAATTTGAAAACCTATTTTTTATGAATTTTAATTATTTTTTCCGAAGTTCTAGCCTAAAAGTTACAAATTTTTAAGATACAGGTCGTAACGATAATTACGTACAGCTGTTAGGTCAAAATATTAGATGGCGTATGTGACGTTAAAAAGTTTTATTAAGAATTTGTTTTCAAATTTTTTATTAAATTATATGTATAGGCCTACTCTCGCCGTAAATATAGCTGAGAACCGAAATCGATTAAGTAACTAAAAATTGAAGTAAGCAAATTTTTTGTATCTTTTAAATTGTATCTTTTTTGTAGTAAATTAAATAATTTGAATTTTATGGTCAAGGTCATGGCCAATGTCTGATAGGCTATCAGTTGCCTATGGTGGCCTGCTTTTAGGTGTTCAAGCCATTTTAGGAATTTTAGTTCTTTCTAAGACCAAATTCATTTCAGGTTTTAAAAATACAGAACTTTCGAGAAATAAAACGAAAAACTATCCCTCAAAATGGGAATTTTTTCCTCAAAATAGATAAATTTTATTGGAATTTTGGCAAATTTTTGGTATTTTTGAGGAATTTGGGTCGAAGATAGTCGCCGTGATGTCACAGTCCAATATGGCAGTCGGCACCACAGACACCACATCAAGAAGCCAGTCTTGCGGGAATATTTGTATACTACTCTACTGCTCCTTACTAGATCTATGCAGACCGATGATGGGAGCTTTACTCCGCCGATCCTCACTAGTTAACCGGTTGATACACATTAGACACAGTGGGTTGCCACATAGGTGCAGATGGGTTATTTGGGAACTGTGTTACAACCATGTAGTTAGTACTCCAGAGAGAATGAGGACTGGTTTCGCCTCGGTTATATCTTACGAGAGCATAGTTGTTGCTCTGTTGGGTTGCCCGTTAATTAAAATTTTTGAGTGTATACCCCTTGAAATTGTTCAGGTGCAGTGTGTTCATTGGCTACCAGCCACGAATTTTGCCGAATGTTTATGACCCGATTGATCATTACTCTTGATCGCATGCACGTATTGTCAATTTTTCCAACTATCTTGTTTGCCTTCTCGTAACTTTTTAAACTTTGGTAAACAGAACTTAAACGATTATTATGGTTTCGCTCGTGAATGTTTTTAGGTGTACTTGACCTATCTCATTTCTCGAAACGATCATAAATAAGTAGCTGTTATTTGAAATAAATTATCCCAGACAATTGCCTACCTGAAAGCTGTAGTTGGTACTTCGTCGACAACTGTGCGGAAATCATGGCTACGAACTAATCGTCCTTCATCTGACCATCCATGTATCGGGTTCGATCTTACATTTCGTCTATATGTGCCTCTAGGTTGTGCCTTTTCTTTGGATATAATTTTTCAGTTTGTAAATGTACAAGAAAATTACTTTGTATTTTAATGTTCCAAAATTGTTGTGTAAATTATTTTTAGACTGTACTATAGTCATGCACAGATTCGTGTAAGATTTCCCCACAGTAAAACCAGAATTTTAAGGTAACTACCTTGGCATTTTAAATATTCATCCTCCGCTAAGCTAAATAATTTGCATTACTTGTAAAACTGTTTCGGATTTTCATGACTTTTCCCAGAGTACGTGGAGATGTAATCCTGCCATTTTTTTGCTAAATGGTGTAACGCCATGAAAGGGTCTGTAACGGAATGAGAAATAGTTCTTGTTTTGGTACAAAAGCACCAACACATTCTAAGATATTTTCTGCTCCTTTGCTTTCCGATGTCTTGACTATGATTCGAATAAGGATTTTCATTATTCATGGTCATGCATACAGCAAATGTGTACACAACTATATTACGACTTCCACTAATGTTACTTCCAAACAAATCGAACTGAAATCCAGTCTATCACTAGTTTCGCGAATTTTCTGTTCTTGTTTGTTTTACCGAGTACCCACTTCACTCTAAACAGTATTCATTCTGTCATGTACTGCCTCAAAATTTTGCTATATTTCGAGTTTGGTTTGCTCGAAACTCTATATGAACTGTCCAGTTTCAATCCTAAGTTTATCTATCGATTAACTTAAAACCTGTGTTAAAAACTATACTTTTCGTTTGCACTCTAGGCCTTCTTGATCTTTTCCTTTTTTGCTTTTTTCCTCCACTCTTTTTCTCTTTGTTAGAGTTTTTCCTCCCCTAAAGAAATATATTTCCATTCACTGTTCTAACTTACTAACTGGCTTATCCGGTTCAACACTTCAACTAGTTTTAATCTTGCCCAAATGCACTACCTCATTAGTGCCCCTTGTTGGGCGTACACTCTTTAAAATCTCGTTTGTTGTGTATTGTATAGGAATAAATATGCATAAACCATTTTTTACAAAATAATTAATATTTTCTCATAGATGAATCAATAATAAAACAAACGAAAGTTCGGTTCCAGATGACTGAGTGAATGCGATTCTCCCCGGGGCGCCAAAATACCTATTCAAAACTATTTCCGATGCAGTAACTTTAAAAGAGTTATAATTATCTAAAAGTTAAGGTAGGAAACTTTAAAAAATGAGTTGTGTGTTTCGATTTTTAGAAAATCAGTAATATTTCCTGTAAGTGACACTTCATGAACACCTTCTCAGTTAATCATCGAAATTTAACAAAAAAAAAAAAAACAATTTTGATAGCAGAAGTCCAACTCTCACAAGTGATAGCATCAAAAAATATTTGCAAATTATTGAATGTATCAAAGTATGTAAAATTAAAGTTTTTTTACTTTGAATTTAAAAAAAACAAATTGCAACCATTACAATTTAACAAGAATTCAATTTTTTTTCAATTATCAAACAATAACAATGAAATGGAAGAATCTGAAGTTGGGGCAAAACAACAAAAAACTGAGAGAATGTAGGAAAAACAAATCAAAAAAAAGTTAATGGGCATGTCCAAGCTTAAGGCATACCTATAATTTTTGGATACTACTAATAAAATAACATTGAGCTCTAATACAACTACACCTTAAGTACCTTGCAGAACAGTTTGGATAAAACCTGAGAGTCTTATTTAAGTGCTAGTTAAATTTTGCACAACATAGATCGCGCGTACGGTTTTGAAGAATTTCTTAAGTATCATTGTTGAAACTGCTATAAGTAAATCCTTGATCGAGGGTCAGCAGTGCCGTACCTCTCTGGGAGCTTAAAAAAACAAACAAACAAAAAAAACAGTTTTCTTACTATGGAAAGAAGCTCGTCTTGACAAAATCACCATAGTGAATCTTGAATAGCTTAGCGCTGTCCAAATAACCATTGAAAAGTTTTGGTTCACGTACGACACTATTTCTTGTTATTACGACGCAATTACAGGTAAAGTTACATAGTTTTTCTCATTTCTCGTAGATAACGATGATAGCAATGAGTGTCTTAAACTATATTCGCGAAAACCAAAATCATTTTTAATTATGATTGCTGCCTGGTCGCGTATGTATACAGTCTTAAAATTACAGAGACTTTGCTAGCATCGATGAAACCAAAAATAGTTTTCAACAAATACTTAATTTTTTTTATTTTTACTTTCGTAGGAAAACTAAATACTGTCTGTCCAAATATTCTCTGATCTGAAGCGACCAATCAAACAGTTATACACAACGATTAAAACATTTTTACATCAATTTAGTTCATTAAAACATTCTAAAGGAAAAATTTGGAATGCATAAACTTCTCTAGTGTTTTTATGGCAGTTGTTGCACAAAAAAAAATATTGCATTAAAACATAATTCTAAAACTGTTTAACTAAGATCAACAACAGTCTGCAATTAATAATAAACATTTACAAGTCCATAGAAAAGTTGACTTACTCATTCCTCATTGTGTATGGGTTATAAAAATAAAAAATAATTAATTTCTAATGATTTTGATATATCTAAGAAATTTTCTTATACTATCACTAAAATATATTTTATAATGATTAAGTGGTAATAAATATTTAACTTACGTCAACACTCTTTTCCATATAAAAATGGTGAATATTTTAATTTTATATTAACTAGTTCTATAAGATAAAACTGGTCAAGAGTGGTGATAAAAGTTTGTGGCTTCCAGAAGACAACAAAGTCATTAACACTTTATGGTTAATTTGAATTTACCTCCAGTAAAATGATGGTGGCCTACAGAATAATAAAACAAATACAAGAGGTGGTTGGAAATCAAAGGTATATAATTTTTAACTTTTCACCACTAATAAAAATGGCTGTCTACAGCAGACTAATATAAATATTTAAATTATGACAAATAACTATAAAAATATGTCAAACGTTTTAAATATGCCTCTGCATAACCACTACTAAAATGGAACGACCTTTAGTATTTCTGAAAGTGGCGCCAGTATGAAAAGATAGTGGCCTGCAGCAGACGATAAAATTTTTCAAAGTTGGCAATAGTGTGTAAAAAGAAGATGGTCCCTTGCAGCTGACATTTTTTTTTTAATTTGGCGGATGCACACATGATGGCGGCCGACGGCCGACCACAGACGAAAGTATTTTTTTCATTTATAAAGATAGCGGATTTTTAATTTTTTTTAATATGCCGGCAGCAACTAGAACTACAAGTTTAAACTTTGCACACCTCTGGTTATACCACCGCCAAATAAAAGCGTATATTCCTTATTTTATTCTTGCTCCCTTAACATATGCTCTGGACTACGGGAGTATTTCTCCGTAGTACAGTCGACAACACACCGGGCTACGGAGCAGGGTTCTGGGTTCGAGTCCCGGTTAAGACATGGATGTAATTTGTGTTGTCTTAATACACCAACATCCACAACTGCAATTTCAAAATGATTCGGGGTGACATAAAAAATAGAAAATTAAAAGGGGGGAGATGATTGGCAAAACAATTGTCAAAACTTCTCAGTGTGCCACCCATATTTTGATTCAAAAGAATACAAAAAAATATGAGAAAAGTGACTGGTATCGCTGCCTACCGATCCGCGTACCCAAATTCGAGGTGCGGTCACCGCAATAAAGATTTTTATTCGTATAATAACACTAGCGCTCCACAACAGCTTTCCATAGCTTTGAAAATATGAACCAATATGGCCTGCCAACAGTGACGTCACGTGGCCGCCCGGCTACCCCTCTCTAGAAACACCCACCTAGCTGTTGCTCTGTGGAGCAACCTGTTCCTTTGTTTCCCCGTGCCCCAGAACTGGCTCTGACCCTCTACTGATCTTGGACTACTCAGAACCCATCAATGATACAAAACGATAACCTGGACAACACAACGTCAACAGAGACATACAATTTTAAATCAAGCAAAGTGAAAAAAAAAAAAAAAAACAGATTCTTTTCTATATTTTATTTTTTTGTCATCACCTGATTTTTGGTGGTTTTTTTGTGTGTATGCATATTGACGTTTCTTATAAGTTACAGTATAATTAGCAACGGCGTGTGCCGAAATAAATCTTAAACCTTACGACTATCAAGGAACTTTGATCCCAGTCTTTACTCTGCCTAATTTTCTCAGTGAGTGTACGAAAAAATCGTACTGGGAAGACCTAATATACTTTTTTAATCAAACATTAGTTTCCTTTCTTTACGTTAGTCCCTTGAAATTTTCCGGCGATAGATTGTTATTTTTAAGAATCTCGTTTCAAAGAATTCAATTTGCAGTAACGCTGAAGTATCTTCCACTCTGATTTCACCCTGTCTTTCTGAAAAAAAACTTCAAATTTATGTCTCTGATAAGCCCCCGGATATGAGGTGCCAGATGGACGGCTTCTTTTCATTCCTTTTAGAATTACAGCAAAAAAAAAGTTCGACTTATCTCATGATTTCATTGTTATTTACGGAGCCCTTCATTTAAAGTAAATCAGTGCGAAATGTGGAATATTCTACCCAATGTCCCTGCAAAATGCTTTTTGGTTTTATTTAATGTGAAAAAAGGAAAATTAATGTTCATTTAATATTTATGTATATGATAAAATTGATTTGTTTTTAATTAAATACTTCAAAATAAATTCACTTTATTAAATGGATAAAATAGCTTGGCCAATTTTTTTGAAGTTTACAAGCGAGGCAGTAGACCATTCTTAGCCCCCAAACTTATTTTAGTATGGACATTAATGTGTTAATCAATATTAAAAAGTAGATACAACTTATACAGACTGTTTAGCACTAAATCAAACGGAAATACACATAAAATTTCTTCCTTTGCGATGTTTATTGGTGGTGTTTTGAATCCTATATCTCTGTGGTGGAGATAAGATGGGTCCAAACAAATGATTAAGTTATTTTTTTGGTATAGCTGGCTATGATAAATGCGATATTTTTTAAGATCACACGAATGCTAGTTCACTGTAAAAATTATTTGTAAATGGAATTGAAGTAGACATGTAAAATTATAGATTCATAATTATACATTTACACAAAAAAATTTCGCAATAATACTGGATTTGGATTCTTCCACGAGCATTTATGCGTTGTGTTGTCATAATACCTGCATATTTTTAAGTTATTTATAAAGCTTTCCCTGAATAGTTTTCCAATATTGCTGTGCACATTAACTAACCTAATGAAATAATGCAAGTTACAGTTTTCGAATATTCGATTATCATTTCCATGATTGAAACAATTTACGCTTGTGTAAATTATAATTTAAAATTTAAAATTATGCACCCATTGTCTTAAGATGGACAATCAATATTCAATATTTTTTTCCGAACAAGTCTTTCATCCATACGAAAATAACCGCAGCAATATGTTGTATATATATCCAATATTCTTCCCGAAGTGTTACAAACTGTTTCTTGGCAACTCGTTTCGAAAGGAATCTTTTGAAAAAGTAAAAAAAAAATTCTGAGTCTCAATTAAAAGGTTTTTCGCCACTTAATATTAATATTTCTTTTAAAATGGCCAGGCTGTCATTTAGAATGACTACGAGGTCTGGAAATCTCGTGTCAAGAATTTGTCTTGTATTTATTTATAAAATTGTTTAACTGTTGGGAAATATGTTGATTTAAATTGAAATTAAATTTGTAGTGTATTGAGACTACACTATACAAAAAACATCCTAAGGTGTTACAAATTCATAAACGGTAAAACATAAAATTCAATTTATTTTACGGAAAAAAAATCGTTATAGACCTCTCGCGTTTTAAATAGTAAAACTATTTCTGAATAAATTTTTAAGAAAATTTCTTAACCAAATATTTTAATTGCCAAGACAATCTATGAATAGATTTTGTATTTTATGATGCTGTTTTATATAAATAATCTTGGAGATTCTCTTATTTTAAGACTGTTTTCCCCAAACATGTTACGTAAAACCATACTTTACCTATAAGTTCTGCCTATGAGACTGCTATATTACTGTTTTATCTCATCTACCATGTTGACATATTTTATATTTGCGTCGTAGTTTTTTACTAAATGGTAAAACCTACGTATGTTGTTACTAATGAATCACTGCAAAATATATTATGTTATATAATTTGGTGTCACTCATGCTGCATTTTTTTTAAATATTATTCACTAGTCTTTATTATACTCAGCACAATCTGCATCTAGAAAATACTTCGATTTTTATCGTATTTTTTCTTAGAATATAAACCTGTGCGGTTGGCACCACTTAGTCTTTGTTCGTAGTCTTGGTTTTTAGTTACTAGTTTAATTCTATTAAATATAATGTTAGGTATATTAATTACATTTTTTATTACATCAAATTAATTTTTTATCAGGCATTCCAGTATTAACTATTATTAGTTCAAGATAGTTAAAATTTGCTTATGAAAATAATATACCTGTTTCATTTACATGAAAACATTTATATTACTACAAAGAAGTGTTCAAACTATCACTGGGTTCGGATTCTAACCCGAGAATTTATGCTTTGGTTTTGTCCCAGTACCTCCAATAGTTAAAGTTATTAGTAAATATTTTCCTGAATTTCTTTCTAGTAGAACTGTGCACATTAATAAACACAATAAAACAATATAAAGTCAAATTAGAGATTATTCGATTATTTTTACCATAGTTTAAAAACAATACTTGAATGAAACAACAATTAAAATATAAAATTTTACGCCTTTTTTTGTAAGAAAAACCAAGTATCATCTCGAAAAAGTATTTCTTACTTGCAAACGTAACCATAGCCTTGTGTTGTACAAAGCTAAAATATATTTCTTGTAGTATTACTATCTCTTTGCAACTAGTTTCCGAAGGAATCTTTTTCATTAGTACAGATAGATTGTTTATTTGTATGGTTACTAAGTTTATTATGTTTGCAGCACAGAGTAGTAACCTTTCCTTGACATGTTTACAAATTTTTATGATGAAATATATATATTTTTTTCATTTTTCCCACACCAATTCTGATGTAAGTATAATCACTCTTATTTATCATGTTCTTAATTCCGTCTTTAGAGTAAGAAATACAAAACTAGTATTTTCAAGTAGTTCGTGACCTTACACACGGTCACAATTTTCACAAATTCAATGCATGGTTGAATGGCAATATTCTCATTTATCATACCCACACATCCATTATACTACACTTTTATAAAAAGATGAAAAGGTTGATATTCCGTCACCTAGGATAACCCGCGAGCCCGCGAATCGATGTTCGGTCTTAGTCAATGCATTATGACGACCCTTCAGTTTGTGGAAACCATTGTCGCAGTGTTTCTCCGACCAAGCTACTCTGGTATTAGAATTCAACAACCAAGTACGAATACAAAGTTATAAATTAAACCAAGACTGATTGGTGCACATTTTCTCTTCACACGATTCTATGTCATAAGTCATTTATCACGCACTCCTTCAATATGGCAGAACTACGTACACCATGTAAGTATTCAATTAAATTGAATTTTTCTCCTTGTTTATTGTATTGATAGAAGTTTCTTGGCGTCTTGATAGCAGGCGTGTTTAAGACGAATATTTCACAGACGTTTCGGTTGACATTGCAGTCATCATCTTAAGGGTATCAGTTACAATCAGGAGGGAAATTTACCCTAAATATGATGAGTGCAAGGTCGGCCGTAACGTCGGGAAATTAGAAATACGTGATGTGATAAATACTGATTTCTATAGCAAATTATAACTTTCAGCCGTTTATGTTCATCATAATAGTTCCAGTCCATTTATATACACGCTTGTCCATACACCATTTTCATGCACATTTAGTTACTTTAAACATGTGTGATTTCTTAAAGTTACGTGAATTCATGTAGGAAGCTCTTTTTTTTATCTTTTCGTAGCAAAATTTGGAAACTAATGTACCTAGTGTTATATCTCATAGCTATCTCATTCTAAAGCAACATCATACTTCATACTATATCTATTTAAGAGCCATAGACTTTACTTTGCTCCACGACGCTGGTGGGCCGAGGAGTCTCCTGTAACTGGATATTCTTGGTCTGAATGCCTAACATTGGACATGGCCTGTTTAAAATGTTCGCCGAACATCGTCAAAATATACCTTTGCAGATTTGTTTCTCATTGTTCCTGGCGTTGTCTTATCTGCGTTATGTTGTCTTGGTTAGACTGTGTTATTTGAATTTAAATAATTTTCGTGGGAAAATATTAATTTGGAAGGCAAGTTTTCTACTCTCGTTCCGTGTTTCGTATGAACTTTGAATCGATCCCAACAAGTACTTTTTATGTGCTGGGTTATGATTTTATATACGTTTCTACTGTTAGCGGGTGGGCCAGGAAGCAATACCCTGGGCGCCACGTGTCTTGAGACCAGGTGGTCAGTCACCTGGGACTTCTGCAAGATTGCGAATCTCTCCCCACGTGACAGAAGACGATTCTTGTCCTGGCAGTCTCTGTCTTAAGCCATGCATTTTTTTTTAAATTCTATATGGTCAACGTGATGAATTTTGGTATTTTGACTGTTCGTTTATTAATACTTTAAAAAAAAACAGTAATTGGCAGTTATTTTCTACGCAAGGCCAAAATAAAAAAAATGGTTGGCGGGTGGGTATCGATCACGTGGTCTTTACCAGAAGGTAACTGGCATTTTGTATGTGTTGATTCCTTCCTCTTTTTTAATGTAATTTTGATGTTCTTAGTTACTGTATCCCGGACCTTAGACTGTTTAGTATCTTATATAAATAATTTTTAATAACATTGTACTGCCTGGTATCAAGCCGTTATGTTTTAGAATTAAAGTGACTACGAGAAGTTTTAATTTTTTTTTAAGGCAAAAGTCTTTTGAGGCAATTGTATTTCGAATTTTTCATTTTTGGTAAATTAAACGGAACATTTTCCCTCAAAACCGAAAATGTTTCCTAAAATAGAGAAATTTCTAAGAATTTTTAGGAAATTTTACACCAATATGGCCGCCGTGACGTCATCAGAGATGTAGGTTCCGAGACAGTAGACACGCCGCTGCCACCACCACACGCAAGACCTAGTCCCAGCTCCGTTGAATTAGCAAATAGTAAATCATAAATTTTTTGTGGTAAGTATTATGTCTTGTCGAGTTGCTGATTGATTTTCTGAAATTTAGTTACATTTCGGTTCTAAATGGTGTATTAATTGGCATTTTGTGATATGTGATGTATCGACAGACATTGCGATGTTTTTATTTAGTAAAATTGCAATTCAAAATATAATCCTGTCGTTAATTATAACGATAATTTGAGTTTAAATTAACAGCTCGTAGAAAACATTAAACAAATACCTAGCAACAAAAATTGGCTACCCAACAACTCTTGCGAAAGGGCTATGTTGAGAACCATACAATATTACCTAGCCTTTAAATAAAAGCGATGGTTAGAAAAAGAAATAACTGTAATGGCGTGTGAGACAGAGCATAAAGGTGACAAATTTTCCATTAAAAATGTATTACGTTCTTTACTAAAAATTTGCCCTAGTCAAGGAGAGTTCATACATTAGTAGATTTTCAAAGACACGGTGTCTATTTACAAAATTATTACATTTGCAGTTATAGCCACAAATGAATTCAGCAGTAATCGTCAAAAACGTCAAAAGGGAAACTTAGTATTTGCAACGTACAGTCACTTTAAATTTCCAGCATTTTACTAAATGACATCATATGCATTAAATAAACTAAAATGGAGAAGCAAACTATAGAAAACTGTTCTGTCAAAAGAAAACTGATGCCGAATCTAAGATGGCGTTATTCGGTTCTTCCCCATCCCGAGAAATAAACTACAAACGTCCATAGTTTCAATGAGAGCAGATTTAACGTATTTTTTCACGAGTTGCGCCAGGGGAAGTGCTCAAATCTGAGTCAAGCGTCACGGCAAATTCACGTACAAGCCGAGGTGGTTTTCCGCGCTCATTTCACGCGCCGATGGAGATGCCTGCCCAAGAAATACAACCCTCTCCCCCTTCCAACATCCCTACTCCTCCCTCAACCCGTCCCACCGCGGTAATTACGCTGTCTGCCACAATTTATAATCAACTTAAGTGTTATTAATGTTGCCCTGGAGGCAGTCGCTCGCCCGCATCGCGTCTTAAATTCGGTAAAGTTTCGCGAGCGAGATAAAAATACAACTCTTTTCTACCCCACCCACTCCTCTTCACCTTTCCCGTCGCACTTCTCTCCAGTGCAAATCCGAAACCACTCCCTCCGCCTACTGGCCTGGTTCTCCCATTAGCATGCCATTTCGCCGTCTGGCAAACCCTCTTTTAAAAAGGTTATATTTTTTATCGTAAGAAAAAGAAATGCAAATCAAAATGGAAATCTAAAAAAAAAAAAAAAAAACACTTAAAATTATTTTCCGACGTTTCCTCTTCATTTACTTCTCCGTGGGTTTAGTACATCATTATATTTTACTTCTTTAAATGAAATTATTTTTTTTCGTTATCAAATGCTGGGCTTCAATTACGTTCTAGTGCAAAGATATTTGCATTGGCACAAATTCTGACGCAGTTAACGGGCACTTTATGTCAGCGCACAAGTTTTTATTCCTTCTTTCATAGCAATCAGTGTTCAAGGTAAATAGAATAATAAAAATTTGCTTGCTGTTAATATTTTACGGCCGAATGTTTTTTTTCTTCACCTTTTATTAAAACTTATAAACTTAAAATTTATTACTTGCATTTCCCACAAAAATCTTACATCAAGGGGGGGGGGGAAGAAGGGCAAAGCAATGAACGTAAAAAAATTGTATTTTTTTATCTCTTAGAATTGGTCTTTGGCACTGTTAATACTAGCCGAAGTGCAACTGCGATGGTGCAAATGGAGATGAAGATAAAAAATAAGTTTAGTCTTATTTAAATGATTATTCTGATATTCAGGTAACAGATTAAACCAATAGTTTCGGGTGTTTCCTTATACAAATTATTTTTTTAATTAACTTGAATCTTTACATGAATATTTTATAGCAATCATAGAAGGCTGAAATAAAAATATAAACTATCAAAGCGTTCTTTATGATCCTTGAGGGGTTTGTGACGCTATCACTAATTAAAATTTAACTATAATCGATACTAATATTATCAAGTTGAAGAGTTTGTTTATTTGTTTGAACGCGCTAATCTCAGGAACCACTGGTCCGATTTGAAAAATCCTTTCAGTGTTGGATAATACATTTATCGAGGAAGGCTATAGGCTATATTATATTATCAATAACATTAGGGATTCTTACTAAAAGTCCAATTTAGAATCAAATGCGTTGGAGGGGGTTAGATACAAAATGCAGTACACGTACGAAGTGTGTGTTGACAATGCCGCAGGCGCTAGAAGTTTATTTCCTAATGCCTATTAACATTGTTGCAACGCACTAGATGCCTTATCATTCTTAATTTTCTTATACAAGTAAAAAACACCCGTGTGATATTAACAACGAAGCATTCAATACCCTCATATGAGTTAAATTAGTATTTAAATCCTTTTTATCTCTTTAAATCGCAAACCTAAACTATAGTTTTTTTCCCTCTCTCTGTGTTTAATTTGTTTTCTATTGCCCTTTTTTCTATATTTTGCAGATTTGAAACTTCACAGTAATGTTCCTTATGTTACGCAGGATGACATTTTCCGAAAATTATATCCCATGGGTGGTTAAAACCAGGCAACATTGGCTACTTTGTCTGCATGAGAACAGGATTTGGCATTGTTCATGCCTTCTGCGTCTCCATGGTAACGGGCATCGTGCGGCAGTGGCGTACCCACAAGGAGGGGAATGTATAATGAGCGGTGCAAGAGTGATCTGCCTGTAGACTGCCGTAGCGAAGTACGGGTACATCAGTTGTACGTTGCGTGCACGAGTCAGGAAACCATCGGTGCTATTCATTTTCTCTCCGGTACATTATACAGTATTCTAATAAATTTTCACTGAATTTTTTTTATTTACCATTACTGTAAATGGGATATGTGGCTTAAATTTTTACATTAGTATAGCCGTGCGAAGCCGGGTAGGGCAGCTAGTATGTTAATAAGCTGTCAATTTTTTGCACCCTTTAATGACAATGTTTTAGTCCCAAATTATGTTTTACTTATACTTGTATAAAATTGAAAACAATCGATAAATTCAGAATGAAATAAAATCCTTGACTTAAACTGTTGCTGATACCACCAGTTAGTGGAAGCGTCGTGATAATATTAAAATCTTTTCACGGTTATTTTCTTACTGATTTAAGTATTCTTTGTAGAATATGCATTATTAAAGTACTAACTCTTTCTCTTCGCTACCAGAAACTGTTTGGTCTTAGAAGGTACAACAGTTGTGACATTTTTTAAATATATATTTAGCTGAAAAGTCGGCGATTTGTTGACTGTAATAGTAAGAGGATATCCATGGTAAGGAAGAGTAAGAGTGCAAAAATTTACTTAGGCACAAAGTTTACTTTCGTTAAATATTTCCCAACGTCTTATTTACCACAGCTACAAGATTTACAAGAGCGAAAACATTATAGATTTATGAACAAGAACTTTACTTTTATTATGAACCTTTAAACATAAGAATCGAAAAATATATTAATTTTTCGTTCAATAAAATTATCAAAGATATTAAATACAAAATTTATAATTAAATAAGTGAGGCCAAAACAACATAAACTTATTAATAATGTCCGCAGGCGGCTTCTGGGTTTTAGCCGTGTCCTTGGCAAATAATTCACCATCGTTTCGGTCGACTTTGCAGTCGCCATCATCAGGGAGCAGTTACCTACTGAATAAACTTATTAATTTATATAGTTATAAATTTCAATCGTTAAAAACAAGGCCTCATTATTATGTCGCAATAACAAATATTCAAAATTGTCTTGGATGCTAGTTGCTACGTCATTGAATTGTTAAGATATTTTTGAACTGTTGAGAACATCTGCAATATTAAAGTTGGGACGTAAATATTTACAAATTGTTATAAACTAGAATAACCTTTCAATGAGAGCATTAAAAGTCTAATTAAATTTTTAGGAACAATATTATTTAAAAGAAAAATATATATATATTTTTTTTGGGAACTGTAAGTGATAAATTATGCCCAGATACTTTTAGGCTTGCTATAATAAGTTAAATTTATTCAACTTGGCGTGTGTAGTTGTACGTGCAATTCAATTTGCCTGCGGTAGCTGTACAGAGCGAGACAGTGAGCGCAGCAGAAAGGGAGAATGGGATGGAGTGTGAACAATAGGGGGGAGTGGGGTTAGACAATCCAAAACCATCATCCCTCGCTTCCAAAGCAAACCCTTTACAAAACCCTCGAAAATCCCATCCCCGGCCCTTTCGCAGAATTGTCGTTGAGCGGCGGTCTGTAACAGCGAATGTTTCGTTCCGACGGCCGAAGATGTTAAGGATGTTAAGGATTCCCGTGCCGCTGTTCACGTACAGCTCTGATATCTCCTTTTGAATGAGACTCCAGGACTACATACCGTATCACGTTCTCGATAGCTACGCCGCAGGTGAGTGTTTTATCGGTTCGCTTTCAACGTCTTAATGCCGAATCGCCGTTTAAGTTATCTGCGCTTCTCTGAGCACATACACCTTTTTTTTTTTTTTTTTTTTTTCGCAAAATCATTTCACTCCAGTCTAGACTCGACTATTCTATACATAATAAATTGAGATGAAGTTTGTTTTGGTTTATTTAGGTCTATTATGTTTTTGTGACAGGAGATTTCATTTTAAACGGTTTTATTTCTTTATGAATTATGTTTATTAATAAAGGTAGTATATTATTCAGGAAATAAATACCTTAAATATTTCATCGTACTTATTTACCCAAGAGAGTGTCATTTTGAAAGATACATGATTAACTTTCACAATAAAATGATTTGTATTAAGAATGTATAGGAGATTATATGTGGAACGATAAAATATTTCGGCAATAATTTGTGTGCTTTAGTATTTATAAGGCCATAATGTAAAAATAAACTTCTTAATATAGTTGCAAGATAAAAACTTTTTTTATTTCTATTTAGTACATTTTTTTGTACAAACTTAAAAATAAAAATTACATTTACTGAATTTAATTTATTATCGGAATAAATAATGTGAGTTCAGATAATTTTTATGAAATTGGCAGATATATTTAATGATTGTAGTTTAATTTCGGTGCATTATGGTTTATTAACAACCTTTTCGGTGTTATTTCGGTTTGGTCGCAATTAACTATATAAACTTGTCTCTTATAAGCAAGCCTCTTTAAAGAGTTTTTTGTCGATAAAAAGTTCAGGTTCGTTTGCGGATTGAACGTGATTGGAGAAACAATTCATATATTTGTTTATAACTAGCTCAGGGACGTCCACGGTGTCGTGAGAGCTGAAGTCCGATCATCAGAATGAAGAAGATGTCAAATGTGCTTCATATCTGATTTCATTCATTGAATCCGAAAAAAACTGTCATTGATGTGTGACAGAAACCTAAGATTTATTGATATGGTATTAAATGCAAGAATTGTTAATATGTATTCATGTTTGGTTTTTAAAGTAAAATGTAAAAATGATCAAATCCAACATATAAATAAAATTCTAGTAAAAAAAATTCTTGCTATTTTTTTTCTTTCGGGAGGATAGATTTAACACGTCTAAGTGTTACCAAATATTTGCTATCTGATAGCATTTTTGTTGTTAAAAAACAACAAAAACTTTAGGGTCGCAGGGGAATAGTAGCCAGCGACAGGACAAACTTGTTTTCTACAATCATGGTAATTATTCAATAACATTCATTTAACTACACCATATCTTAGAAATAAGGTTGTACCAATTATCGTCCGCTTCCTTTGGGTACTAAGGCATTTAAGTGAAGCAAATATAATAAGGGGAATTAATTATTTTCCAAAACCATAACATTATACAGTTAATTCCATCTTCAACAGATACCTTACATTGTTCTTTCCTGAATGACATTACTAAAAATGGCCAGGAACACTATTACAAGAAAATATTTCTTAGCCGATAGCATAAAAAGAATCTATTCTTTCAACTCTAAGGTCATATGGCATAACAATAATGAGCTAAATTCATTTATTTGAAGAGACATACTTACTGTCTGTGACTGATGGGAAGATCCCTGGAATGGGATAGGGTGGTTGGGTTGGTGGCGGCCGGGTTTCCCGGAAAATATGGGGGGGGGGGGGGGGGCCATCAGTTGATTGCTTGTTGCCTGAGCAGTGTGAAGTCTTATGCGGAAACATCGGTCCTCTTCTCTAGAAGTCGAATTTGATTCAAAATGTGCTGTCAGTTTAACTCGTGAATGCTAATGTGTGTATAGACAAGTAGACCTATACATTTGTTCAGATACAATAATTGTATGAATTATATTTATTATAATTGCTAAAACTTATATTTGTAACTGTGTGAATGTGGCCACTGTAAATTGCAACCTTTATCTCGGTAATGGCTTTCTAGTGGGACTAAAAAGTGTAAAGAGATACACAGTGAAGGATGAGAAATTATGAGTACGGTTATTGAGAAGTGTAACAATGAAGATAAAGAAAGTGTCCTAGCATTTTCTTTGATTCAAGCAACATGTAGAGCCGCTTGCTACGTAGGTGTAAGTGAACCAACGGTGAAACGAATAAGAAAGGAGAACAAAGCACGCAATGCAACTAATAGTAACAGTTATTTATGAACACCTGGTAAAAACCGAAGTGATTGGCGAAAATACACTACGATGGTTGTGGATGATTTCGATAGATTGATTATCAGAAATACAATACATGACTTTTATGTTCGCGAGAGGAAAATTACAACTGTCCCGAATTTGTTGCCTATAATCAAGATCAAAATAGTGTTTCCATGAGGATCAAAATCAATACATCGCTTAATCAGAAGCATGGTATTTAAGTGGAGGAAGTGCAGGTCCAAGAGAAAAATACTCGTTGAAAGAGCGGGCATAGTGAAATGGTGTAATGACTGCCTTCGTAAATAACGGCACTACCGCAAATTTGGCAGAGATATTGTCTATATAGATAAAAGTTGAATAGACTGTAATTTAACTGTTTCTTAAAGTGATTAGAAGTAGTATATAAAAGGGTCTCCTGGCACTGGGTTCTGGGTGAGTGCTGAGGTGCCAACCGTCATCTTAGATTGTAATGTCACGGTGACCATCTTGAATGACTTTGAACTTCACCTTTGACCTTGACCTTGGCGACCATTTGAATCCACCATATAGGATGACGTCATCGCCACCATTTTGTTTTCTCGGACATTCGGCCCTTTGGTTTTCCGCCATTTTGAATCATGACGTCACCGTTGCAATTTCCGTTACTGCTGCTATCTTGAATATCCGTAATTTTTATGTTAGAAGAACGGGAACAAAATTAAAATTCATTAAAAATTAATAAATCAAATTTAATAATAAAAACTTAATAAAAAATTATTTTAAAAACATTTATAAAAATATGTTTTCTTAATCAAGGATCTCGGAGTCCTCGGTGCAAACCCAGCAAGATGAGAAAAATAATAATGATGTCAGGTCCTTCCTCCACAGAAACTACCAGCAACTGACCTCCCACCACTTATGCCAAGGTATATGTATCGTCAGCTATTATGACGTCATGTCCGCCATCTTGAAAACCAGTAATTATTATCATACTTTAACTAAAAAAATTTAATTTATAAAAAAATATTATTTAAATTTAACAAAATATTAATAAAAAATCACGGTTGCACATATCGTAATGGTCGCCATCTTGGATTATTTAAACTTGAATGTTTCGTAACACCCACCATCTTGGTTGAGTATGTTGTCGTCGTTACACTTTTCGTTACGCCCACCAAATTGGATTCTATAAATGTTGCACGATTCGATTGGACCGCCATCTTAAAAATCCATAATTTTAACGCTATAAATTCCGAAAAAATTCCAAAAAAAATATTTTAAAAATTGCCTTCTTCAAATTATTCGTTACTTAAATGATTTCGGTCCTCAGTTCGATTCCCGTAGAGTGTTAAAGAGTAATTTATTATATTATTTAAAGAATTCTTAATAACAAGTCATAAAAATATATTATGCCTCACCTGACATTTTAATTTATGTCACCACTGTATCAATTATCATTACAGATGCCTCCTAAAAATCTTTATTTATTATCCGATTTTAAATGAAAAAAATGTTAAAATATTAAAAAATAACTTATTAATATACTGATTGATTAGACGGATTCCCTTCCTTCGCTCTAACCCAGTAAGAGTAAAAATAACAAATTATAAAGTCGGTTTACGGACGATTTTTTAACGTGACAACGTCATAACAAAACATTGATGAAATGATTGATCCAGAAGAAAAGGATATATCATATTCGGCCTAAGACTGAGCAGTAATAGGTTTTTGAAACCTAACCATTAAGGCATTAAAAATAGTATATTCTTTGAGGAAGAATTTTTTTTTAATTTTTCAATCTTTTGCATGATAAAATCTACCTCTGAATACTTTTGTAAATAAAATTTAATCAATTTTATTGAATTATCACTATTTTGTATGGATACAAACAAGGAGTGAAATGAAATGTACAATTTAATTAATAAAATTTACTTTTATTTGCATTCATTTATTCAAAAATATTTTATTCTTTTAAAATGTTGCGTGCGCCGTATTTATTTTTACAAGTACAAAAAAAGATTCGCAGCTACCGAGTTTCAAACCACTAACCTTTGGAATGGAAGTCATCCATGCTAACCGCACGGCCAGGAGACCATATTGAGAATAATTGTTTCAGATGGTAAAAATTAATAATATTCCACGCACGATATTTGTTTGAATTTCTTTTAACTAGCATATTCTCGGTTCGTGGGCTCATAACTATAATACGGTGTGTGATTTAGTTGATCAAATAATAACTCATGACAAATAATTACTAATGTGAAACTAAAGCGTGAAAAATATCATACCAGCAATAAATATTTAGTTACACAGCTAAAACAATACTCATACAACACTGTTCAAATATACTGATTTACACTAGTAATTAAAATAATACTTACTTGTAAGAACGCCATTTCCTTGCGAATATACTGCCGTGGCGCGGTGCACAACAATAACCTCGAACCCCGGCCGAGTTCTCTGTACCGTCCGCATCATACCAGAGAGTTGCCACGCATGCGTAAACACATCCGTAGTGGGACATCCGTAGTGGGACAATTTCGTGCGTGCAGCCAGCGTTCATCGATTTATTAGACGTTGTCATGTCAAAAAAAGACAGATACTTCCTCCACGGAAGCCACCTGCAGACTGACCTCCCACCACCAATACCAAGCTATATATCGTCAGCTGGTATGACGTCATGTCCGCTATCATTTCTTCGTCCGCTGGAGGCCACCATGTTGTTTTCGTCTGCTAGAGTGCGCTGATGCTATGTTAGTGAAATATTTTGTTCATCATACCTTTAACCTCGACTGTGGGCATTGAACTTTGACCTTGACCATGAAATTTGACCGTGACCTTGAGTTTTGACCTATACCTTGAATTTTGACCTTAAAATTTAACTTTGACCTCTACCTTGATATTTGACCTTGACCTTGAACTTGAACTTGACATTGACCTTTGACTTTGACCTTGACCTTCACGATCATCTTAGATCCACCATTTTGTGTTCAGCACAAGCTACCAGGAGCGGTAGTTAACATATATATCACCTGCTAGAAGACATTTCCAACATCTTGTTTTTGTCTGCTGGAGGATACCATTTTATGTGTACTTGTCTGATAGAGTGCATTACCATCATATTAGTTTAAGTTTTACCTGCTAGAATGCAGTAATCATTTATTATTACTGAGGCACCCGCCATATTGAAATTTGGTTGCCATCAAGGAATTGTGTAATTATTTAGCTATAAATATGGGAAAAAATTTCAAAATTCATCACAAAAATAACTTTTTCATATAATGATTGATTCGATCAGTACCTGTCCTTGGTTCGATCCCTTGGCGATGCAAAATAATTTAATTTTAGGTAAAAACATCACAAAAGTTGCAGGTTCGAGAAATAAAACACCACAAGTTCTTTTAAAAACATAATATTTATTACATAATTTCTATTCTACTATAGGAGCACTTGCGAAATCCAACAATCTTATAAACATTTAGGGCTTTATAGGCGTAAAATGGCTAATTCTAAGCTCCAATCGGTTCATACTAGACAGATACCATCCAGAACCATTACTGACATAGTGCTCCTCTTCTTGACAGAGTTTCTGGACACTGTGGTTAACAGTTTACTTCACATAGTTAGAAATGTAAATTACTGCAGCCGATGTCTTGAATGCACACTTCTTCACTTTGTCATTGAACGGATATGGCTTTCCATATATATTCCAACCACAAGTTATATTTAAAAGGACCGTTTGTTGCTACATCATTAGTAAGCTGCTTGATAACATCCTGTCTGATATCATCAAGAAATTTTCAAATGTCCTTCGACTCACATAACTTATTTAGATAATAGTAGTATTACAATCTCCACGAAACGCATACTGCGTCATGTAGAAGCCATTATCATTCACTTGTAATGCACCGAACACAGTCTTAGGTTTAGTTCCATGTCCAGACGACATATCGCAGTAGCTGCAAGGATACCGCGGTGATGAAGACGAGACTTTCATACCCGCTCCAGTAACTGACGTTACCGCAGGTGTACCATTTCCAGACATACTCTTATGAACACCGATGCATCGTTGATGTACCGAAACCGGTACCTTCTGTCGTACAGCACGCACGACCTATGCATGTATTCATGTGCGTTTTCATATTTTCGTTTCTGGCAAACTGCTTATGACAATTCTCACATCCAAACATGTTGCGAGAATAATTCGTATTACATTCTCTCATCTCGTGCCGACGAGCAATACTGATGTTTGAAAAAATTTGTCGCAGTAACGGCATCAATGATCGTTAGTTGTTGACGAATCACCATCAATTGTAGTCTCCATCGAGGGCCAAATACCATTCGTTTAGGTTTCCTGTGCAGCCAGCACTGAAGTCATTAAGCTATCTTCTGCTTGTGGTACCACGACTTATGAAGTCTCCTCCAGGGTTAACGTCAGGGTTCCCGTAGTCAATGGAACAAACACCATCGAATTCGCCATTAAAGACGGTAAAGATGCCATCGAGTTCACAAGAACAGGTAATTACGCGACATATACACCAGATATAACAAACTGGGTGATCCTTACACCGTCGACGTCAGTTACAAACTGAGCGACCTACTGACCAGGACTCGCTTATATATACATGCACCCGATTGAATTATATGCTAGCCAAATCAAATAATATTCTAGTCAAGTCAAAACAACATTAAATATATAATCCCATATGATCGAAAATATTCGATGGTGTGTGATACGTTCTCGTCTCAGGAAATCGATCTCACTAATGTACGCTATGCTCCAAATGCTCCAAATCGGGCCATCATATCCATCTACATTTCGCTCCAATGCTCCAATTGTCTATCAGCGTTAAGTGGTCCAAGAGCTCCATCAGCTCCATTTGCTGCATTACGCAATATTCATCCAATTGACATGCAATACACGCAATGTATATTTAATGTACGCAATGTACACGGAATGACTGCACAACATTCACGCAGTTCAAGTAAATGCAATGTCCGTAATGTACACTTAATGACTACTTAATTATCACGCAGTTCAAGGATTTAATGAAAAGGAAGGAAATTTGGATGGAAATTTTACAAAACGGAAGTGCATTTAACGACAAAAAGGTGCATTTGGAAGCATATTCGGAAGCACAATCGGAAGTACAGTCACAGAAAAGGAAGCATAATCGGAAGTACTATCAACAAAAAGGAATAACTTTTGGAAGCACAACCACAAAAAGGAAGCACAATCAGAAGCACAATCATCGAAAAGGAAGCACATTTGGAAGCGTAATCACCAAAGTAAGCACAATCCGAAGCAAAATCATCGAAAAGGAAGCACAATTAGAAAAAAATGCAACGAAAGGAAGTACAATCTGAAGCACATTTAACAAAAAGGTGGCACATAGAACGAAATGGACACACAATTTCTCAAATATTCAGCTCAGTATGTTGCGTTAGTTAATTTTAACTTCGTATACAATGCCTCCAACAGTCATTTACTCCAACAGTCCTGGACTCCAAATATCAATGACATAAAAATATTTGACTCCAAATTGTCTCATGCCTAGCACTATTTGACTAGAAAAATAGGAGGTAAAAAATCGAGACTACAGTACTACATGTCTACATGAGTACTTGACTACGAAGCTACAAGTCGTAATGGCTCCAATTGATGCATGTGTCATCGGCGGAATATTCTCTTTGGCTCCAACTACTCCAGCAGCAATAAGTTATATAATTGTAAGGTTACTTTGTTATGTAGCTACAAGTCTACGAGCCTCCATTGCATCATGACTACGCGACTACGAACCATGAGGTTACAAGAATACGAGAATTCGAGTCTACTAGATGCGAGGCTACAGGACTACGAAGCTTCTTCCAGTACACAAGGTTAATATACTGCAAGGTTACAGGACTACGAAGCTTTCAGGACCAAAGGCTACGTGGCTACGAGACTACTTGGCTCTAACGGTCTTGGACTCAATTCTGCTGCGAGAGTTAATTTATCTCATGCAAATAAACTTGTAACTAGTCCCAATTCTTGTCAGCAGGTGATGCAACATGTTGCTTGAAAGTAAATAAATTTTTTTTTATGCGGGGTACAGGATGCTCACTAACGGATATAAACGAAGTATGGCTTCGCTAGACACCAAGGTGAAGTAAGTTCGTCCTTCCGGTTATTGTTTTTAAAATGTATCAGAGCTTATTATATTATTAAGTAATGGATGTTTATTTTTTGAATTCCACCTGGTAAAAATATTGCAAGTGCTGATTTTTTTTTTAGCAGAAATTGATTTTTTAAAAGTAATATCAAATAAAATGTTATGTCTGACTAGGTAAACAATCCTTCATGCAGAAATAGGTTTCTCAGAAATAACCAGAAGCTCTTAGAGAAACCATGGGCATACTGAGGAGCACACGTAGAAAATCATCAAAATGTTGACAAGAATAGTCAAGAGCACACCTGGAAAACCATCAAAATATTGACAAGAATAATCGAGAGCACAAGAAGAAATATTCGGATGGTTTTATCTGTTTGCTCTTGACTGTTCTTGTCGACATTTTAATGGTTTTCTCTGTGTGTTCCTGATTATTCCCGTGGTTTCTTTAAGTGTTTCTAGTTATTTCTGAGAAACAAATCTCTGCATGAAGAATTGTTTTCTAATCAGACATGACATTTTATTTCAAGTTAAATTTAATTAGTGGATTTCTGCTACTAAATAAACAATTGCAATAATTTTACCAGGTGTAATTAAAAAAATAAACACCCATTACTCAGTCAAATAATAAGCACTGAGACATCTGAGAAACACTAACAAGAAGGACGAAATTCCTTCTCCTTGGTGCCTAGCGAAACTATACTTATTTTTTGACCGTTAGTGAGCATCCTGCATTCTACATAAAAATACTAAATAATTTTAACCCTCAAGCAATACGTGGCGTCATCTGTTGACAAGTACTGGGGCTACTTACAACAAGTTTCTTTGCATGAAATAAATTAGCTCTCGCAGCTGAATAGAGTCCAAGACCGTTAGAGCCAAGTAGTCTCGTAGCCACGTAGCCTTGTGACCTGGAAACTTCGTAGTCCTGTAGCCTCGCAATTATGTAACCTTGTGTTCTGGTAGCTTCGTAGTCCTATAGCCTCGCTGTCTCGTAAACTTGTAGACTCGTAGTCGCGGTGTCATGATGCCTTGGAGCCTCGTAGACTTGTAGCTACGTAACTAAGTCGTCTTTTAATCTTATAAAAATGCTGCTGGAGCAGTTGGAGCCAAATAGAATATTCTGCCAAAGACAGATGTAGCAATCGAAGCCATTTAGACTTGTAACTTCGTAATCAAGTACTCACGTAGACATGTAGTCTTGTAGTCTCGTGTCTTCCTAGCCTCCTAGTCTTGTAGTCAAATGGAGCTAGGCCTAAAACTATTTGGAGTCAAATACTTTTGACATAATTGATTGTTGGAGTCAAAGACTGTTGGAGCAAATGACTGTTGGAGGCATTCTATCCGAACTTAAAATTAACTAACGCAACCTACTGAGCTGAATATTTGTGAAAATGTGTGTCCTTTTCGTTAGATGTGCCACCTTCTTGTCGAATGTGCTTTAGTCTGTACTTCCTTTCGTTGCTTATTTTCCAAATGTGCTTCCTTTTCAATGATTTCGATTCGGATTGTGATTCGTTTTTGTGATTGTGCTTCCAAATGTGCATCCTTTTTGATGATTGTGCTTCTGATAGTGCATCTTTTTTGTAATTGTGCTTCCAAATGTGCTTCTTTTTTGTTGATAGTACTTCCGATTATGCTTTCTTTTCGATTATTGTACTTCCGATTGTGCTTCTGATTGTGCTTTCAAATGCACTTTCTTTTCTTTAAATGCACTACCGTTTTGTAAAATTTTCATCCAAATTTGCTTCCTTTTCATTAAATCCTTGAACTGCGTGATAATTAAGTAGTCATTAAGTGTACATTACGGACATTGCATTTACTTGAACTGCGTGAATGTTGTGCAGTCATTCGGTGTACATTGCGTACATTAATTGTACATTGCGTTTATTGCATGTCATTGGATAAAAATTGCGTAATGGAGCAAATGGAGCTGATCGAGCTCTTGGACCATTTAACGCTGATAGGCAATTGGAGCATTGGAGCCGAATGTAGATGGATCTGATGGCCCGATTTTGAGCTTTTGGAGCATAGCGTACATTAGTGAGATCGATTTCCTGAGACGAGAACGTACCAAACACCATCGAATATTTTCGATCATATGGGATTATATATTTAATGTTGTTTTGACTTGACTAGAATTTTATTTGATTTGGCTAGCATATAATTCAATCGGGTGCATGTATATATAAGCGAGTCCTGGTCAGTAGGTCGCTCAGTTTGTAACTGACGTCGACGGTGTAAAGATCACCCAGTTTGTTATATTTGGTGTATAAGTCGTGTAATTACCTGTTCTTGTGAACTCGATGGCATCAATACCGTCTTTAACGGCGAATTCGATGGTGGTTGTTCCATAGACTACGGGAACCCTGACGTCAACACTGGAGGAGACTTCATTAGTCGTGGTACCACATGCAGAAGATAGCTTAATGACTTCAGTGCTGGCTGCACAGGAAACCTAAACGAATGGTATTTGGCCCTCGATGGAGATTTCAATTGATTGTGATTCGTCAACAACTAACGAACATTAGTATTAGTCCTCCTGAGCCTGGGTTCTGTGTGTAGTTCCCGGTGCAAGTCTACCATCTTGGATTTTGACGTCACGGCGGCCATCTTGGATTACCTTTGACCTTGACCTTTGACAATCATAATTTACTAAAATTTGTCTAAATTTGCCCAAAATTTCCTTATAATTCACAAAAATTTCCATTAAAAAAATCCCGCCAAAAAAATCACAAAACATTTGAAAAAAGTATGTTTTCGAGAGAAAAATTCCCGTTTCGAAGGGAAATTTCCCGAGAACCCTGCTCGAGTTGAGCTAGCTTTTGCGCCTTCAGTTCTTCATGTTCTGCTAAATTTTTCTCCAAACTCTGTACTTATCTTCCAACTGCATTTTGATTTAATCGATCTTCTGATACATTTATTCTATCTATGTCTTCATAGAATTCTTTATCTCATCTTGTTAGTTCTGCATTTCAATATTCATTTCATTCTTTTTTTCTTCTTGGCATTATTAATTTTATTCCTTATCTCTTATGGCAATTCTTTATTTCGCTCTTCTTCTTTTCTTGGCTGTAATAATTTTTTTTCTTGATCTCTTCTTGGTTTTGAGTTAGTCACCAGCCATCTTCCTTGTCATCATACACTATTAGCTTATTACTACTGTCTTATGACTACACTTTAGTTTCCCCTATGAGCTAACACAGACCTCTGTTTAAAACTAAAACTTACTTTACAACTACACTTAATACTATCTACATTTTTTTAACTAATGTAATTTACAAATAATTAAATTTTTATTTTTTATTTTTTTAACTGTACTCTAAATATTTAATTATGGCTATCCCACTTCTGACATCAAAATGTTACGATTTAATGTGGGGTGAAATGGGTTCGGAAGGGATAGCCCAATTAAGTTTTCCAAATGATATTTTAGTACTGTTTTATTATTACTAATAATTACATCACTGATAATAATAATTATACTAAAAATAACCGATCACCAATCATTGGCACTTAAGAATGTTTATTCGCAAGTCACTCAGAGTCAGACAAGTTACACGGTTCGCACTCCTCACTGTAGGTAGGTTTGAAAGTGGTTCGCCTCTTACCTCGCGCATATCCATACACACAGTATCTTGCCACCTTCCCTTCACTCACGGAACTCTCAGAACCCTCGGAACTCGCTCAGACCTCCCGCAGAGGCCAGCGTCGCTGCCTTAGTACTAGTAGGTCGTCTTTACAGAACCTACGAGAGCTTAGCTAATTTGAGGAGTCGCGTCATCGCGGACCGACCCGACGCCCGAACAGTCCAGAAGAGCGGCGTCCGTTTTCGCCACCCCGCATGGCAGCCCGCGGAATTCCCAATACCACTCAGTGATAGATAAAAGCGCTGAGTCGGGACGATGAACAGGGCTGGTGGGGGGGGGGGGGGTAAACGTCGACCCTTGTAATCCGACCAGGCACGCATGTTATGCTTTACGTCAGTGACACGTGACATGGCACGTGACACCAGTGGCCATGCAGGGCTGCCAGCCAGCTTGGAACCTTGCGCGTGTCGTGGTCCTGTCCGCGTTCGAAACAATACTATGATAATAATTATTTAGGGTGTGCGGATAAACATTTTTTTTAATAACTTACGGTAGGCCTATGCCTAAACATTTAGTCTTGTGACAAACACTTCATAGAACCAGTTAATTCAAAATTGTGTGACATATAATCATTTGTTTGATGTTTCACAGTTTAGAATTTAAAAATAATTGTTCATTATTACAAAATATTGTAAGCTAGTCTTTCAGCACTCGCCAGTGATGTGCAACATCTAACCTAGGTAACGAGCAAATTTATGTTTTATAATGTTGACTATGTTGCCTATAAACTTATAATACGAAACTCGGTAAGGAATTGAACGTAAAATTATTTCAAATAATGCAGAGAATGGTAAATATAATGTTAAGTACAATATCCGCTTTTCAAATTAAAAAAATATGGATGCGAATCACACACATTTTTCTGCACCCATCGCTTAAAATTCACTGCCTGAATCGTAAACGTTGCTTGCCACCATTACGAGCAGATATCAGCACTAAACACATTGCAATTTTAAACTATTAGAAACGGTATCAATAAAAGCGAAAACGACTAGAAAAATCCTTCACCCTGGCTTTAAACATGATTTTCGAACAGGAATTTTATCGAAGTATATTGTTAAAATACACTTAACAGCTAATGATATAAACTTCCTTACACCTTAGATGTTAAATTTCTATTAATGTATCAAAATATTTATCTGAAATATTAATAAAATATTTATTGACAAACACTTAATATATGCTTGTATATTTGTTTTGTTTACACGACTGAAATCGTTATGTAAATATTTCATTAAACCAAATCTTAACCCTATTGAGCAGACTCAACATTTCTATTACATTGTAGTACATTATGTTATTAATAAAGTAAAAAAAAAATCCAGTTACGAGATTTAAACTACGTTTAAAAATTACCTATTGACCTTAACAAGCGCGCGTTCTACAGCTGTTGGGAATTTGCAAGGATAGTATGTAAAGTAATTATTGTAATACCATATTCCTTATGTATATGTAAACTTTAAATTCCTTATTTCTACGATGTTTTTAGTTCATCAATTATATTCCAGGGTACTTTCACTATCAAAAAGTTTCATTTGGCACACCAATACGTTTGGTATGTGCCTTAATGTTTAGCTAAGTGTCTATATACGAGTTTATGTTGCTACACGTAGTTTCGCCTTCTTGGAAACATTGGCACCGTGGTTATATTTTTCCGTTCATTCTACTTCCGTTACTTTAGAGAAATTACTTCTAATAAATTTCGCATACCGAGAGATAATGTTGTTTACACATAAATAACATAAAATAATCACTAAATTATATAACTAAAAAAATTTGTTTATAACTAAAGCTAGATACATTTTGAATGTATTTAAAAATTTGAGCATAAACCCGAAGTCATAAAAGCAAAATATTTTTGACGTGACAACGTCTAATAAATCGATGAACGCAGGCTGCACGCACGAAAATGTGTTCCGTAACGCACATTGTCCCGTTACGCTGTGTCCCGTTACGCTCATTGTACGCTTGCGCCGCATCTTTCTTGCACTCGATATGCCTATGAATTTACTGTTACAATAAAAAAATTAAGGCAGGATTTTCAAAGGTAGCTTTTTAATTTTGACTTTAACTTAACTATTTTTTATTAATTATTTTTTGTTATTTTTCCATTTTTTCCATTTTTCCCATTTTTCCAAAATAAATAGCAATAAACAAAAAGAAACATAAAAGAGAATTTATAAAAAAATATTTAGAAATTTTAATATCAAGTTAAACCCCCTAACCGACGTGCAAGGGAATATACTATTTTATGGAGCCAATTGAACATTCCAATTAAACAATCACTTTCATTCAAAAAGGTATAGTTAAAATAAGTTCGTTAAAGTAATAAACATATTTGAATTAATGAGTGCAAATAAATTTAAATGTATCGATTAAATTGTAGATATCATTTAACTCCTTCTTTGTATTAATACAAAATAGTGATAATTCAATAAAAATAATTCAATTTTATTCAAAATGAATGCAATCATTACATCAATGTTTTGTTATGACGTCGTCACGTTAAACTTTAGTCCGTAAACCGACTTTACAGACAACACATTTTTTTTTTAATTCTAAGATCTGATGTTCGTTTCACTGCTGCACCAGATAAGTTTGTGCTGAACCTAATTACGTTCCAGCCTCGAGATGAAAGAACCCTTTCCGAACAGGTCGTGTCCTCAGTTTCAGTCCCTCGAGGCTAATAAGCTGGCCGGGAGAACAGATGAAAGTGGACGGGATGACAAAAGCGTTAGTTGGACTTCGGTTGTTTCGGTCAAGGAGTTATTTGATAGAGTATTTCTGAGATAAAATCTTGTATTCACAAAAAATATAAGCATGCGCAATATAAGATTAAAAACAAATAAAAATGGTTCTGCACTGTTTTGGGTACCTTTGAAATAATTGTTTTGGGTAAAATTGTAAAGTGCGAGATTTTACACTTTGTGAAAGTTAACTGTCCACTATTTCATAAACTGAGTGAAGTGGCGCAATATAAAGAATTTTGGCTCACTTTTCAGATGGACTTGTGTTTCAGTCCCGGTTCTATCCAAAGTGTCTTTTTTCGTACGGTTTCCTGGAAAAAACTGAAGGAAAATTTAGGGATGGTTTCTTACAGTAGGCTAAGCCATTACCCGTTCTATCATGAATGTTCCTAAATATTACCCATTTTATTTACATCACTTTCTACAAGATGAAAAATACAAACCAAAAATATGTATAGTCAAACTGTTAAAAAAATTACAGTTAATTTTTAGGAACATTTACCTAATTAAAATAAACTTAAATTTATGATTACTTTTTAAATATTTTTTTTCTGATTTATTTCTAATTTATTATTTCTTGATTTTAATGGAATCGTGGTATTCGGGCTAGAGCCGTGGATTGGTGATTGATCCAAGCAACGTCTTCCCGTGTACTTTTCAATAAGCACCTTCAGAGTCTGTCACCCCGAACTGATTAGTTGCAGTTTGTTTCAGGGAAAGATTGCATTGCTGAAATAGTCAAATCCTTTATCTTTCACCATTGCCATCAGAGTTCGATTCCCGGAGAGTTCAAAGCCAAAAATATTTGCACAAGTATTTGAAAAACATGTTGAACATGTCTTATAAGCAATATATTTTCTTTGAGTACTCCCGGTTAATCTTTCATTGTTGTAAACCAGAAGTCACGTCCTAAATTCAAGCGTTAATCTTTAATTCATTCCTTATTCAATCATTTAAATCAGAAATTTCAACGCACCATAATGGATTGTTGATTCCTGAAAAAATAACTTTTTAAAACTACTTAAAAATACAAAATGGCACAATGGCCTTTTAATAGTGTGCTTTTAGATAAAAAATTAAAATAAATATTCCTAAATAAAGAAACGTTTACTTTAATATGAAATATAAAAAAGTAGCATATTTGTTGGCAAATATTGTGTTGTATTAACGCATGGATGAACGATAGGGTCTGTGTCATGTTACATGTCTAGGTTTGTACACTTATCAGAAAAAAAATAGGAATTGCCTTTTTGTATTTGTGCAAACATTTTTATCAAGGGTATTACTGTAAACACCTTTACGTGGTTGTGAGTCTTCATTAACAAACATCGTATGTTGGTATGCAAGTAAAATTTGTAAATTGGGTAACACTGGTACTTCTTTCGAGAACAGTGAAATTTGTGAAAAGTTATATGAGACAGGATCAGGAATGAAATTGTGTAAGCAAGAACAGGAGTAGAAGGCTTGAATGTGCTAATCGAAAAAGCAAGAATTAGTTATTATGTTTATGTTCAGATAATGGGGAAAGAGAGACTGCCTATGAAAATTATAGAGATCAAGTACACAGGAAGAAAACTTCGAGGAAGACCTAGAAGGAGAAGAAGGAGGGAAGTTCAGATAGTTAAAGGAGTGCAGGAGATTGGAGAAGACTGGAATAAAGTGAAGGATGAGAACTAGTGGAGAGACAGAGGAACATTGTAGCATTTTACTTTGCTGACCTGTCGACAGGCTGGAAGCAGTTTATGATGATGATGATGGTGACATTAGACCGACTATATATGGCGCACGAAAATTTTATTCTTACACCTAAAAATCTAGAGAAGAAAGTCTTGCGATACGTGAAGTTACTTATCGACTCATTAGCGTTTCACCAACACATTCAACTGATAAAGCCCTGCAGGTTTAGCTAAACAAATTGATACATTCGTATTTTTTTAAACAGAATGATTATTTATTTATTAATTTCCTCCAGCTAATTTCTGTCCTAAGTAGTTTAACAATTTATACGTGGCAAAATAATTTTACTGCGAATACATCAAAAGACTAAAAAAATATACAGTAATAAACCATCAGTTATTGAATTTATTACTAAACTCATACGATAGAATTAAATACGCAATGAAAACATATAAAGTATTACAAAACAATTATTTAAAGTAACCATTAAATATATTTCTTTTGCAACAGAGAATATTTGCGAAACGTTTTAATTATATCATTTTAATAATATAGGAATTGTGTTAGCAATACAGACCATAGACCAAACTTAATATTTGAAAAATGTTTATAAATACTAATCAATATAAAAATATTGTGCAAATATTTCAAAATCACTTGATACAGGAAATCGTATTTCCTTTTGTATACTTTTTTACATATAGTGAAAATATTCTCATTTTAATCAGTAAGGTTCTGTCTGTTTACGTCTAAAGCTCGCAGTGGAGTTGGTATAAGTATTTCTCCTCCGAGGAAGCGCTTATATTAGGCCGGACACACACTGACTCGTCGGTGTCTTCAGTCACAGGCACCTCGATTCCCGTTACTCGTGTCTGGGAGGGTAACAACGCGTGTTGAGGCGAGAGCAGAGCTTTACAGTACTGTTGCCTACACGTTCAATGGCCACACACCAACTGTGGGACATGTTTTTTAATGTGTGCTGTAAACTTAGCTCTCGACAAACGGCATTCATTCTTTTTCGCTTGTTTCGGAGACATTTCATTACATATTTTTAAATTACTGTTTGCTTATCAAATGATTCAGTAGTAAACGAAGTTGCTCCGGATGCGGTTAATAGCGGTTACTGCGGATACTAAGAGTTATTCGCGTGCATAGATGTAGTTAAAAGCACAAATTCCGTATATTGAGCTTACACGGCATTATTTTTAATAATTTCACGTAACATGCGTGTCCGAGGCCTGATTTTTGTATCATAGGTGTATTTCCAACATGAGAAGAAATGAATATCCTCGTAACCAAGTTTAGATCTTACACATCATTGGCGTGAACTGAAAGACTCGCTTTCATATTTATTTTAATATCAATTAAAGTAAATTGTGAGCACCCAGTGACAAGACACCCGCATTTTGCAGTATACAATACAGTTATATTTCTTTCTCAACATCTGAATTAAACTCAGAGCTCAAACCAACCTGCCGCCTACGGGTTCGAGTAAAACGCTTCCTCGACTTTAATTAGCTCACGAAAACTAACACTTTCACGAGGTAGGGTCTTCATAAACTGCATCACAAAACTAATATCCAATATAAGTGAATAATTTGGCCACACAGCTCAATGTGTGGTGGGCATAACAGCTTCTGCACAATTGGTGGTCAACTGTGAAAGGCCGGCCACGCTTTGGGTCGTAGTTGCGTAGTTCAGCGTAGTGGATAAAATAAGAGTGTTCTTGATGAAGACTTAACCAGTTTTTATATGTTTAGTTGATGTACTAAGAATATTCTTTTGGATTCATGGTCAATGTAAATGAACTCAATATCGGTAAATTAACGATGATATCTGTATCATTTTTACCAGCATTCTTCGTAAATTGGTGAAAATATTTTAACAGCTTGTGAAATTTTCTCATGCTTGGCCGATATTTGAGGGATTTGTGTTTGCAGTATCTACATTCGAAGTAGTGGGATTTGAGTGTTTAAGATGATTTATTTCGGAGTGCCCAGTTTGTCAGATAAACTTTATAGAATTTATAAAGCCACACAAAATTATATAATGCGTCAACTTGAAAATTAAAAGGAAACATGAAAATATGTTATGTGTTATGCTTGCTCCGCAGAAATGTCTTTCTCTTTATGCGATCGCCATACAGTTGCTTGAAAAAATTCTAATTCAGCAACTGGTTCAGAAGTGAAATCTTAAACACTCTTACATTCAACATGCTTCAAGCGCTTACACTGATTGCGAATACTTTTCTTCAATGTGCACGCCCGCTCGAGAGTTCATGTAGAGCAGACATAACCTGAGCTACCTCGCACCACCTGCGCTATGCAGATTCTGTGTCCTAGTGTCCGCCTCACTAGGGCTAACGCCGCTCTCTGCCCATGGAATAATTAGTCCAATGAGTGTGGCCGTTGTACTGTTGAAGCCACTCTCGCCAGTAATTGATTGGCAAAACATCACCTGTAGTAACGCTGATGCCATTAAGTTGGTTGAGTACCTTGATAGGCACTGGCTAGGATGAATCTTAAAATAATGGCTATCATTGAGTGAGTATTGTAAAATAAAAATGAGAGCAATAAATCGAACAGTTATTAGCGTTTAAACAAAACGGAAGATGTGCGTGCACTTATTTATGTGCGTAAGAAGTTATATTTCTTTTTTATTAAAAACACTGAACTATTTTGAAATTACAATGTACAAAAATTATAAAGCCGGGATTGTATAAGTTTGGTAACAAAAATTATTTTTAGCAAAATGGAAATAAATTGAAATATAAATATACATATTTATAAATATATATTGATTAAAAAAGTGGTTTTGCCTGGGTTGTATACAAGTATAAACATACTTAACTTTTGTAAGGGAGAATAATTCGAGTATGAAAATTTAATTTTCATCTCAGAAATGTATATTACTAGTGGATAAAGGATATAGTTATTATATTTTATTTAGAAATCAGATGTAGACAGTAGTTTTAGTCTTATTTTTAATGTCATTTTGCAAAATTTCATCGATATGTAACACAAGTTAGTTATTGGTTTGGGAGGGGGGGAAGATATAATTTTTGTGAACTATCATGCAGAAGTTGGTCATTATCCTTTCATAAAATTAGATGAAGACGGTAACGTTCCCTTTTATTTATAACGTCAGGTATGCAAAATTTCATCAAAAAGTACCAAAGTTCTGCTTTCATTTTCAGAAATATTACGAAAACAGTGAAATTCCTTTTAAATTAAAGGTTAAGATTTCAAATTTCATCAAGTTCGAAAAAAATAGATATATGTATAAAAAACGAACATAGTAGTATGTTATGGTATGTCCAGGCACAGGGTTCAGGGTGTGGTGGTAGTGTTTTTTCCGCCATCTTGGATTAGTGAAGTCACGGCGGCCATCTTGTACTCAAAAATTCCTTAAAATTCCTCAAAAATGACTCAAAATGACTCAAATATTCCCGTTTGAGGAAAAATTTCTCATTTTCTTCCACGAAAATTCAAAAATTAGGATTTAGAAAAAAAACTCAAAAGTCATTTTGCATTAGAAAGAACACAATGTCCATATAGAGGCTTAATCATCCATGTCTACAGCCTCCGATAAGCCTCTGACGTCATCATGGATTATGACGTCATCGTTGCAATTTCCATTACGGCCGCCATTTTGAAAATCTTTATTTATTATCCGATTTTAATGAAAAAAATTCATAGATTTATAAAAAATTCATTTAAAAAATTTTTATTAAAAATTATTTAAAAACATACATTTACGACATGGAGCTCGGAGTAGTCGGTTCGAACCCGGTAAGGGCAAAAAAAATGGCGACCGATCCCTCGGTCATGGTGGCTGTAGGCAGACTGACCCCACCGTTTTTTTGAAAGTAGGTATATATTTTGTCACCTGGTATGAGGACATGTATGCCATCTTGAAAATCCGTAAATTTATGTTGGAAAATCGGGAAAAAATTTAAAAATCATTAAAAAATTAATCAATCGAATTAAATAACAAAAATTTAATAACATAATTACTTTAAAAAACCACTGTTGCACTTACCATTACGGTCGCCATCTTGGAATATATAATTTTTGCATGTTTTGTTACGCGCACCATCTTGGTTAAGTACGACGTCATCGTTACACTTTACATTACGACCGCCATATTGGATCCTTTAAATGTTGCCATCTTGAAAATCTGTCATTTCAATGAAAAAAATTCAAAACAAATCAAAAAAATATTTTAAAAATTGCTGCTTCAAATGGTTACTTAATTTAACGATTTCGGTCATCGTTTCGATTTCCGGCGAGAGTAAACAAGTAATTTATTAATGTATTAAAAAAAATTCAATATAAAATAATAAAAACATTCTACACCACACCCAACATTTTGAATTATGTCACCACTGTATCAATCATAGTTTCGGATGCCATCTTGAAAATCTTTATTTATTATCCGATTTTAATGAAAAAAACTTCAAAATTCAGAAAAACAAAATAAATTATAAGAATACTGATTTATTAGATGGATTCCCGTCCTTGGTTCGAGACGGGTAAGAGCAAAAAATAAAAAAACGACAGATCCTTCCTCCACGGAAGACACCTAGACTGACCTCACACCACCATCACCAAGGTATACATCATCAAGTGGTATGACGTCATGTCCGCCACATTGTATTCGTCCGCTGGAGGCCACCATCTTGTTTTCGTCTGCTGGAATGTGCTAGTGCCATGTAAGTATAATTTTAAGTTCACCATACCTTTGATCTCGACTTTTGGCATTGAACTTTCACCTTGAACATTGACCTTGACCTTGAAATTTTACCTTGACCTTGAACCTTGACCTTGATATTTGGCCTTGACGTTTAACTTTGACCTTGTCCTTGGAATATGACTTTGAATTTGACAATCATCATGGGTTCCGATATTTTGTGTTTAGTACTCGCTACCAGGAACGATAGTTAACATATATTACCCGCTAGAGGATATTGCCACCATCTTGTTTTCGTCTGATGGAGGACTCCATATTGTGTGTGTATTTGTCTGATAGAGTACATTACCATCATTCTTGTTAAAGTTTTACCGTCTAGAGTGCAGTAATCATTTATTATTATTATGACACCCGTCATCTTATCATTTGGGTGCCATCTTGGTAATTTGTAATTATTTAGCCATAAATTCTGGAAAAAGTAAACAAATTTAAAAAAATACTTATTTATATGCGGATTGATTAGATCGATTCCCTGGATGATGCAAAGATTTAATTTTATGTAAAAATAAATATGTCAATAAATAATGATTGATGTCCTAAAAGAAGAAAAGTTTACAAATTAACCAGTATCAAGTAGGCCGTCATCTTGGAAATTTGTATTTATTGACCCATAAATTTATAAAACATTCTTAAATTCTTAAAAAAAAAAACACTCATTCATCTACCTTTAGAATCGATACTTGGTTCAATCGATGGACGATGCTAAAAATAAATTTAATTTAAATTCCAGAAAATTGTCAGGTTCTAGAAATAAAACACCTCAAGTTTTTGTTTACAAACATAATAATTATTCCATGATTTATATTCTAGTACAGGATCACTTGCGAAAGCCTCTAGTCTTATAAACATTTTCAAGATGGCGGCCGTAACGAAAAATGCAAAATTAAAAGGATCCAATATGGCGGTCGTAACATTAAGTGTAACGATGACATCGTACTCGACCAAGATGGCGGGTGTAACTAAACATGTAACATTTATATAATCCAAGATGGCGATTATAATGATAAGTGCAAAAGTGGTTTTTAAGTAATATTTTATTAAATTTTTATTATTTTATTCGATTGATGAATTTTTTATGATTTTTCCCGATTTTCTAACATAATTACGGGATTTTCAAAATGGTGGAAATGAAGTCATTCTAGGTAACAAAATAAATTTTTTTCAAAAAAGTGGTTGGGGTCAGTCTGTCTACAGCCACAATGAGGAAAGGATCGGTCGCCATTTTTTTTCCCTTACCGGGTTCGAACCGACGACTCCGAGCTCCATGTCGTAAATGTATGTTTTTTAAATAATTTTTATTAAAATTTTATTAAATAAATTTTTTATAAATTTTAAATTTTTTTCATTAAAATCGCATAATATATAAAGATATTCATGATGGCGGCTGTAACGAATATTGCAATGTTGACGTCATAATCCATGATGACGTCAGAGGCTTATCGGAGGATGTAGACATGGATGCTTAAGGGGCCTCCCTAGTAGCATCAGAAGTTAGCGGAACACTATGTTTTTAAAATAATGATGGGACTTTATTAATCGACACTACGAATCTGAAAATTTTTCACCCACGAGAAGATAATACTCGAATTGTCTGTATACTTTTACATTTTTGTTTTTTTCTATCAAAATATGAAATAAAAAATCACCAACTTGTCCAACTTTGGGGCAATTTTATACTGCTTAGGAGAATGACAGAAAAAAAGTACAAGTCTAGAAAAAAAGATAATTTTTTTCTGAAGAAATTCATGTATTTAAAACATATAGTCATCGCTTTGAATTCCGAGATATCTTTTCCACAATTTCTGCAAATCCTGAAAGTTTTCCACCGTCTCGTGCTGCCGCTCGGCGAAGCCAGCTCACAGGTAGCGTGGTGGAGGAACCCGTTTCCGGAGGGGAGTCAGGCTACCTGTGTGTGCGTGCGTGCGTGAGAGGGAGAACACCCACAACCGGCACCGGTAAAAGATAATCCCGTGACCGAAAGAAATTCTCAGAATTGCTTTTAGTGTGCCTCGCCACAGTACCATGTGCTCGACTTACTCTCTATATTCGTGTATCTCTAAAAGGGAACCACACATAACTTAGAAAGTCACAACTTAGAACTGTCATAACTTAGAAAACTCCATGTAACTTAGAAACACACAACTTAGAAAGATCATAACTTAGAAACACACAACTTAGAAACACGCAACGCAGAACCACACAACTTAGAAACGTCGTAACGTAGAAAGTCACAACTTAGAACTATCACAAGTTAAAAACACACAACTTAGAACTGTCATAACTTAGAAACACGTAACTTAGAAACACGCAGCGCAGAACCACACAACTTAGAAACGTCGTAACGTAGAAAGTCACAACTTAGAACTATCACAACTTAGAAACACACAACTTAGAACTGTCATAACTTAGAAACACGTAACTTAGAAACACGCAACGCAGAACCACACAACTTAGAAACTTCATAGTGTAGAAAGTCACAACTTAGAACTATCACAAGTTAGAAACACACAACTTAGAACTGTCATAACTTAGAAACACGTAACTTAGAAACACGCAACGCAGAACCACACAACTTAGAAACTTCATAACGTAGAAAGTCACAACTTAGAACTATCACAAGTTAGAAACACACAACTTAGAACTGTCATAGCTTAGAAACACGTAACTTAGAAACACGCAACACAGAACCACACAACTTAGAAACTTCATAACGTAGAAAGTCACAACTTAGAACTATCACAAGTTAGAAACACACAACTTAGAACTGTCATAACTTAGAAACACGTAACTTAGAAACACGCAACGCAGAACCACACAACTTAGAAACGTCGTAACGTAGAAAGTAACAACTTAGAATTATCTCAAGTTAGAAACACACAACTTAGAACTGTCATAACTTAGAAACACGTAACTTAGAAACACGCAACGCAGAACCACACAACTTAGAAACGTCGTAACGTAGAAAGTCACAACTTAGAACTATCACAAGTTAGAAACACACAACTTAGAACGATCATAACTTAGAAACACGTAACTTAGAAACACGCAACGCAGAACCACACAACTTAGAAACGTCATAACGTAGAAAGTCATAACTTAGAACGGTCATAACTTAGAAAATTCTAAGCTTTGTGTTTCTAAGTTGCGTGTTTCTAAGTTGTGTGTTTCTAAGTTATGACAGCACCCCTCTCTAAAACATTGCTTTTGTTTAAACTACAAATATCCTAAAGCTTACCATACTAGATCATGTATTACGAAATAAATTATTGAAACTAATCAATCAACACATTGAAAGTTGTCCTACAAACTATTTATTGGTGGCTTTACAGTCTCGCTAGCTAATTAGACAAAATTTATATTTAATTTTTAACATGAAAATACACTTCATTGTTTTTCCTTTTATTTTTAATAAAAATTCAAGAAACAATTTACTACCCAATATTTTTTAAAATTATTTTAGTTTTCCAAAAGGATTTTACACATCTTACAACGCCAAGGAAAAATTTTATACTGGTATTAACCAAATGGTTAACTATTTACAAAAGTTTTTATACTTAAAAATGTAGGTTTTATATAAAATGTATCTTAAATTAAAAGAAAAATCGTATTTTGAAAACTAAATGTCATTTTGCTATGCTTTTTGGTTAGATAGATATCTGATTGTCTGCACTGTTTTAAAAATGTTCATGGAATGATAAATAAAAAATAAAAACTAGGGAAGTTCTATATTAAATAAGCTAGTCAGAATTATGTAAATGTTCCTCCTGGCGCAGGAATCACGAGGAGGATTGAAGATGAGGTCAGTGACCGATCGCTCACATATGTAGTTATGGATGGTACGTTATTAATTACAAAATTCAAAAACCATTTTGAAGTTAAAAAGTATAATTAGTGGCAATGTTTAATAAAGATGACGTAAATTTTCAGATAAACTTATTTCTACAGCTCAATTAATTAATAAGGGCAGGAAATAAATTTTTTACAGCAATTATACAAAAACATTTTAAACCACAATTAATTTATCCAAAAACCAAAATTAAGTAAATATTGCCCACACATTACAACATCCACGAAAGAACCTTGCAAATGATTTTTGTTAGATGCATTATTTTGCATACAAGTTCTTTATTTTTTTATACTTCACCTACTTATAATTGTTACATATTTGGCACATGGTCCGTCACGCCCAATTAAAGGGCCTGAATAAGTAGAACGCGTTTCTGATCAAATTGCACGCCTGTTACTTTACCTGCAACCCGGAGCGGTGTGAAATAAATTATTGTACATTCGTGACGTTGGCAATCAACTTAAATATTTACGAGTTAAAACCAAACATAACCATAACGGATAATCAAAGAAATTTTGAAATTTTGAAAGTTTGTTCTGTTTTTATATAGTACACAAAGCAGTTAAACCATAAATTATTTGTTGTTGAAAAGAAATAATCCTTAACCTTTCATGCTTTTTTTTATTTATTTTTATTACCAGATATTTCCGTTTAAGTAATACTTATATATATATATATATATATATATATATATAACAATATAGCAATCTAGAAAAAAAATTAAGGTAGCCTTATTCCAAATATGTTATGATAGACGTTAGTTAACTTAGAATATAAATTCGCTTTACAACCACAGCTTGTACACAAGTAAAAAAAACATGGTTCTACTTACAGGCCGTATTGAACGTAGGGTAGGTTTATGACAAATACAACAGCAATAAACATATGGCTGAGTCTGCTTTCATGTACACTTTTTTTTAAGTTATCACTTTTAAAGCGGGTAAAGGGTACCTATCAAGTAGCTTAGCATTACCCAAAGTGAAAGTCGTGCTCCAGAAAATGTTCGAACTATGTAATATTTGTATCACTGTTGCGTTACAGACCTGCAACTTTTTTCAGTGCGCGATGTCACTCTCATGTAAAAATATGTCGTGTTTAGCGCAAACGTGTTCGAATGAATCCACATCGAGCTGCCAAAGAATACCTATCGATGTCGGCAACATACACAACACACAATTTACAAACCAACGTTTACAAGTGTATTCATACGTAAGTATAAAACTGGCGGCGGGCCATGATGCAGTTGGTTCTTCGCGTACAGTCCACTGACGGGATTAGAAGCGTCAAAGATCTTATATGGCTATTCTGTAAACTTGTATGTCATTTCACTGCCTGCTTTAGACAAACAACATCCATTACTTTTAGCTTTGGCTTTAAAAGAATTACTCCGGACGGCTTTCTTATATGACTTATTTCAGCTCCTCGTGCGACCAGCGTGTATACCTAATTTGTCCGCGGCCTTATCTTTGGGTGAAAGTTATTTGTAAGGGAAGTTGTATCGGTAATGTTCATCATGTATTACATAACAATTCGACTTAGATACGCACATGTGTTTTTAAAATATATGTTTAATAACTTGCAATACAAAGTATGTGTTGAATTTCATGTATTGAATTTTTTTTACATTATGTACGAACATAATAATCACAATATTTCATGAGAAATTTTTAAAACATTTTACAAAGTAATCTCTAATTTCTTCCACACCTCATGGTTAACCTTACTATTTTATTTCATGTTTCAGTTGATTTAAACTGTTTGGAATCATAATATGACGGACAATGAAGAATATTAGTTTCAGTAAATTTTATGAGAGGATTTACTTATTACATTAAATATACCTCAATTTTTACCTCAAAGGAAAATAGTTGCATATCATTAAATGATAAATATTTGTTTTCCATTAATATAGTTTATGAACATAACTTATTGTTATAATACCTACATTAGTTAAATTGTGTTTTTGTAATGCTCTCCTATTTCAGTAAAATTTTTGGGCAAATTGAATAGCATATAGTCGATCTTTAACATAAGCTTTTGGAATACATAAATATAATAAATTATGTTCTCGTGATTTTAACAATTAAATACTTCTTCGCATGAAAAAATTAATTAACTAAAAAATATTTCAGTAATTTATACTTAAGGACTAAAAAATTTTATTTTTATAATATAATAATATTGTATGTATGTATACTTTTCTAAAAAAAAGTAGATTCAAGAAAACAAATTTTCTTTTTTTTAATTTTGTTCTTGAACTTACTTGACAAGCGATATTAACTTCAACTTTATACTTTCGGTATAGCACTTTTCGATTTATTTTCTCCAAACGGGAATTAAAAGTAAAGAATAAATAACATTTTCCTCTATAATTATTGCAGCCGTATACTGAAAAGTTTAACTTTCCTTTATTTGCATGACGCGGAGCTCCTAACTACACAACATTTTTGTTATTTATTTTGAACGTTGCATTTATGTTTCCTTACAAACTTAAATGAACCTCTTAACATTTAATTTCATCAAAAGTTAAACAATGTAAGTATCAAGTTAAAATATTTTTAAGTGTAGTTGTGGCTATTTTGTTGTTGAAAATGACACTCTTAAGTTTGAATGAAAGTGAGATATGATAAAATTATATTTGTAGTTAAAAACAGATAATTCATTTCAAATTCAATCTTTTGTTACATGCATATTTCCAAATAAATTTGACAATATATTAAATTCTATGCATTTGAATCTATTCATATATTCTGCAGCATTAATTCCTATAAGCAAATACTTATTACGTACAATGTACTTTTAGTCCTGTCGTATAGTTATGTAAAAAATTGTATCAAAAGTATTGTTTCTTCTATGCGGTTATGGTTTAAAAAGAGAAAAAAAAGTAATTTAATTTATTTTTAAATTCGGTTGTCAGTAAGAACACGTATTTAGTGTAATACGACATATATTATTCTGTTTATTAAAACATTACTATCGATAACTCCATTTTAGATTTATCTGTCTATGTTATATTTCAAATTGATTCTTTTTCTTCGGCTTATGACAGCAGCAAATTTTGTTTTATCGCATATGTAATGTTTTTATGTTTTGCATATTATAATTAATGAGTTAGTATTGTTGGCGGGTGAGGCTTTTTCACAAATGGACGCGTTCTTGGCGGCTAGCAGGTAGGACGCGTGTATTACGCAGGCTGGATAGGGAAGTACGACTGCGGGCGAGCTCCATGATAGAAGCAACGGGAGTAGTAGCACTCGGCTATGTGTATAGGTTGGGATAGCTGTGCGAATGGTAGAACAGACCACGGGTCTATGGTGAGGAAAAAGGTCCCAAGCTCGACATCCCGACGATGAGACCGTTTACGAACTGTCGATGGATCATCAGGAAAGTTAACAACTTCTTCAGAAACTTGAGTCCCTCTTTCAAAATTCAGTTTAATACCTGGAGATGACTATATTCGGTGTTCTACCAAGCGAAGCATACTCTTAATTCATTACTAGTTGATGTTTAATATTTTGACGCAAAATAAAATTGTGAATCAGCTTACTTTGCTCATGCCAGGTTTTACAAGTTTTGTCAAAGTTAATTAAATGAATAAAAATTGTGTCCCTTTGTTGCTGGCTACCCGCAAGAAATTATCATAGTGAATAATAATAATTTTAAGTCGACATGTAATATTATGATTTTTATGGGATTGTGTTTTGGTAATGGTGTGTGTAACTGTCTTGTGTATTTTATTACATTCACTTCACGTAACGAATTGTCTGAACGTAATGTTATTGTTTGTTTTAATATTTCGTTTTATTGAACAAAGATACATAGAGTGCCACTTCGAGCGACTACAGAAGTGACAATACAATTAGTTTACAGTGTTCCAAACATTTTAGTTTCCTCTACTGTACATGGGGCGAATATTTTTTATGTTATGTTTACTGAAACCATTTTACGCGCTAAGTGAGATGTTGCGATTGAGTAGAAGGGAAAATATGTCTTAAAACCCTGCGTAATGTTATGAATTCCATTCATTCGTTTACTCTGTGATCCGGAGGGTCTAATGTTAAGACTGAATACATGTGCACTTCCTCTATGTAGAGTGGCTTCATTGAGATGAAAGCAAAGCTCACGTTGATGAAATACTTATTAATTAAAAAATTAAAATGTTGTTTTATGCTTCAATTTCTGTTAGTGTCGTACACAGATTAAAAATGTATTGCAGAGTTCCTCAGTTTTATGTATATTGAAATTTGCTCATGTGTAGAGTACCTAGTTATTAAAAGCATAAAAAACATATATGACGAATTGTTGTGTATTATTTCCATTAGGCGTGACCATGAAAATAGATAAGATTTTATTATTATGTGAAATCTACATTTTAAATGTTGGCGTTTAAATATATTTATGAAAGCGTGTGATCTTAAAGTACTATTTATCTATTTAGGAAGTAGGTAGTTTCTTTGGTTTTAGAAGGTTTTTTTAAACAAACAACTAAATTAATTCAAAAATTTGAACTACTGCAAGCAAAAAATACTTTATTCCATTTTTATTTTAAAATTAGCCATTGTATTCTACCTTGCTTACACTCTATTATCGAAAAATATTTTTTTTTGACAGAGATGAATACCGTAAATTAATACACAAAACATACATGTTTTCGTATGATACAATAATAGCTAGTGACAGTGACGAAACCAAAATTATTTTGATAGTTTGTATAGAAAATCCCCAACAGTAGTGGTGGTATATTTAGGGATTTCTTTGTAAATGGGTACTATTCCACAATAAAAAGGAGTTATCGTCAATTATCAAAGCAGCCATATTTCGTATCTTCTTTGACAGCCTAAATACAGCACCAAATGACGTACTTGGCTAAAAATTAATTCCAGCTGCATGCGTAGATTCCGGGAGGAGGGGAGAATCTCAGGGTGGCCCGAACCTCCCTGAAATAAAAAAGTCCGTCTGAGGGGGCCCGCTTGCATTTGCAAAATCTTCACGTTATCCCGTGGGCCTCATGGGAATCCTACAAATTTTCGCCCGTGATTCCAGCTATACATTTCACTGACACCTTGAGCACAACAGTCAGTGCACACTTAGTTCTTCCATACCACCCGCACTTGTCTTCGATAAAATCTGAACTCAGGTGGATTCAGCGTGACTGACTAAGCCTGCAGTCTGAATCCACCTGTAGGCCGCTGTTGCAACAGCTAAGAAATGTACACTGCTCGTAGTGAACAGTCTGTATGTAACTCGAAACGGGATTCCAGTTCATTCGTGTATACTTATTCATCATATTATGCAACGTTAAAGTCATCAAAAAAATATGCAAAAATAAAATAAAATGCTAAACATGTAATAAGAGCCAGAAAATAATAATATGCAGTAATATTTAGTGTAACTAAATACGACGTGAACCCTAGAATACAAAGTTGACGATGTGTCGTTGGTGGGAACACTTGTTTGTTCCTGAAATTTTTTTTCTTTACAGAATTTAAAAGTAAGTTTGACATGCACTTTTTATTCAGGAAGTAAGTTAAAAATTTATTTGTCGTTATTTCGATTTAAAAAGTTGATTTGTGTCTAAGAGTAAAAATAATTAATATTATTTTCATCATTTTATTCCCAGTTTTATTACTCAATTATTAGTAGGACGTGATTTCTCGTCGCGGTGCGGAATACTTTTATGAATGAAAGCATAACTGTTCGTGCAAAACCATTCATCACACAAATGTCAGTTCGAAAGTATAATGTTGGAATTTTTTTTAATGATATAATTTTTGCATTTCCCCCCCCCCCCCCCTGAAAACACAAGCTAACACATCGATTGTTGGTGACGGCATTTTTTGTAATGTATGTAAATCTCTTAATTATGTAGAACGTTAATTAAAAAATAAAAATACATGTTTTAAACAGAATTGACGATTGTTTGCATTTCATGGATATGGACTGGATCGCAACACTAATTTAATGTTTCAAGTTAATAAACACTGTCAGGAAGCAAGCAAGGCAAGGCGAGAACATTGTCCTTTTGATTGAATGTAGCGAAAGGGAAAAACAGCCACCTTTCTTGCCACGATCTTGTTCGCAGATAACGCAGGTATAAGTAGTAAATGGACTCCACACAATGACAACCCTCCCATTTTTCCGCCCCCCTCGCTGAAACGCCCTCTCCCCCCTCCACCCTGGCGCAGGCGACAGGCTCAGGTATATCGCCCCGCCCAACCACTGGCCGTAGCACGTGGCCAGTGGCCCACCGCGCTAAAAATTTTTACTAGGGAGGCCCCTTAAGCCTCTATATGAACAATGTGTTCTTTTTAAGGCATAAAGACTTATGAAGTTTTTATAAATCCTAATTTTTGAATTTTTGTGGAAGAAAACGAGAAATGTTTCCTCAAAACTGTAATTTATTTTTGAGCCATTTTGAGTCATTTTTGAGGAATTTTAAGGAATTATTGAGTCCAAGGTGGCCGCCGTTAAGTCACTAATCCAAAATGGCGGAAAACACCACAACCACACCCTGAACCCTGTGTCCGGACATACCAAAACATACTTCAGAACATATATGATAAAAACTCATATTAATCCATTAAATTTGTATGTACTTATATAGATATAATTACATATTCCAAATAAATCACCGATTGAGTTTATGAGATTTAATTGTTATTAAACGTAAATTTAAACTCTAATTTTCCACATTGTAAAAACGTACTAACCAAATCAATGGTCTGAGCTACCGATTAAATGTTATTATAACCATTAGCTAAAAAGATTAAAATTAATAATATAATTGGCGTAAAATGCAATAAAATTTTGTATTAGAAATAGAGTTTAAAAAAAATCTTTACTGCCAAAAAGAATCGTACCATGGTGCGCGTACACTTCATTGGGTTTACATTGCTCGCCAAAATATTCCTCTCAACTCGTCTAAGGATGTATAACTTTAAAAAAAAAAATCTGTTTAAATTTCAAGATAGGTTGGGTGGTAGCTGTCATTTTTACATAACGCATAAACATGAAAATATTTCACATAAATTCACTTCGTAACTTCTTACTGTCAATGAATTGCCTTCCCGCCGAATGCGCCATTTTATGTCCCTTTTATGATAACGGTTTGGTTGTTTCAACTGCCTGGTAGACTCTCAGCTAGTTGACTGCTGTTTGAAGACTCTTTTTGTGCTGGTTTCACACCAGGCACCTTGTGGACTAAACTTCTCTTCGCAACGGGAAGTCAGAATTCTGTTAGAACCCAAGGAAGCAGGAGAATTACCTGTTCTGGTTCTTCTGCAAGAAGAGGAGCAAGAAAAGGATCAGCATAGCATTTTCGTGCCACTTCTCTCTCTTCACTTCTTTTGATGTTATCGCTGTATTCCTTACAACTCAAATTCCTTTTCGCGGGACTGCTTCTACAAACTGCTCCACATTGACACCGAAAGGTGGAACGCCCTTCATTACAATTTAGATGATCTCAACTAGCGACTGGTGCGAAGTACGAATGTCAGTAGTGTCTAGTGTCGAGTCTACTGGTGGAGTTTAGATAGTGAGAGACACATGTGCCTATTGCCCACCCGCCAGAGTAGATGCTTTGACTGCTGGTGAAGGGGTTCGGGTAGTTCCCAATCATTAGCTACATCGCTACACTTCTTGCAACCAGTGGAGTCATCTAGTTAGTCGTCTCGTCTGAAAGGGTTTTTTACTTTCGTTCCAGTGTCTGCGACAGCCAAGCAGTTGGTCAGGGGCACAACTTGACTACCTCCCAACAGAAGCGTACGCGCGGGTTTGAGTCCCAGCCAGTTGGTACCGGACGGTGTAAAGGATGTCCTAATCCAAGTCTAAAGCTCTATGCATCACCACCGGGGGTTCGTAATCGGCTTCCGAACCCTACCTCCCCCCCCTCCAGGATTCGATCCTTCACGCAGCCTCGAGGACGCTTTCTAGGAAGCCAATAGGACGTCATCGCCGAGTGTCCTACACGCCCTCCGCGCCACTTCATCAGGCCAACCCCTGGGCTTTGCGAGCCGAGGCGTGCTCGAGTGTGCCTGCCACCTCACTTCCCTTTTCCCTCCTTATCCAGGGATGAGTCCACGCCTGGAGCGAACAGAAATACAGGATTACCGAAAACCAATAAGTTTCGGTCTCACACGACAGATGGATTTATTCTGTTTCATCATTATTAATTTTGAATTTATAATTCTTTAGTCTCATTATGAAAAAATAATGATAGTGAATTTAAACGATGGTCGTGCACCATACAACGAATTTTAACGGGATGAATAAATGGATACATGCAAAAAATAAAGCCTACAAACAAATATAAATTATAAAATTTCTTTTAAATTTCACACTTTAGTGATTGATATTGTATACTGTACCAATACTATAAAAAAATTTATTTGTTGTGAATATCATTGATAAAAATTGTGTGTATAAACATTTTCAATTGTGTTTGTAAACGTAAGGTTAGGTTATAATTATTAAGATGCGTGCACAGCATGCAAAAAAATTAACAGGATGAAAATACTACTTACAAATAAAAATTATATATGTACCTTTAAATCATAAAAAATAGTGATTGATATATCATTTTGGTCCAAATAATTAAATAATCTTTATTTTGTGAATATTAGTGATTTTAATTGCGGTTACAAACTTTTTTTAGTGTATGTTTAATTTTATTTATGTAAGTGTGGTTATGTTCCCGTATTTTTTTTGCAATATAAATTATCTTATAAATAAAATAATTAAAGTTGTTAATTTAGAATAATAATTAAGCCTTTATATTGATTTTGCTTACAAAATAAAAGTTATTTCAGTTATATTGCCCGTACTCAGACCAATATTTCGATGCCTCATTGATTACATTTATATCAATTAACTATTAACTGAAATCAACTGAATGTTACAATTCGTTATTTTTAACATTTACGTTTTGCTATGAAAACATGTTACGGTTTGAAATGCACCAAGTATATGTTAACCACAGATAAAACACAGATATATGTAATGCAGAATTACTTGTTGTTAAGAAAATCTGTGACGGCAGAACTCACAAACTGTACGTATTTTTCAGAATTTTCCGCTAGATTTTCTACAAATCGTCTTTCATACAAACCTTGTCTTAATAATAATTTTTATTAAATGACTACAAGTGGAATAATGCTATCAATAAACAATATGAAGTTTTTTTTTTCAATATTTAAAGTTTGATGTTTTTCGTAACGAATGCAAACTTAAAAACAGTAAACTACAAAAACCAAAATGGTGTATATTATTCCTTATACCTTCCCCTTTAACAGAAAAAATATACCGTTAATTTTAACCCGTCTAATTCTTCACTGTCACTACATATGGTAAAGTAGGATTTCACTGTGTTTCTTTTATTGTGATTTAAAATTATATTTATGCGTATGTGAATATTTGTGTTAACAAAATAAAAATTTATTCTCTTTAAACAATTTTTTTTTTAATTATTTAAGAAAAATTTGTATTTTTGCAATATATTTATTTATTGTTAATTTTTTACTTATATATTTTGAGTTTGTTTTAATTAAATATTTGGATTTTTTTTACATATGAATATATTTAAAATTTTTTTTGATCTTTATTGAAATGTTACGATTTTAATAATCGTTAGATGGGAAGAACTGGGTTCGTATAGGGATAGCCCAATTATTTTTTTTGCACAGTTTTATTGACTGCTAATATTTACATCACTAATACATAATTGCAAGCGCAGGTCAGCTCAATGACGAGAGCGCTAGCCCCACCTTTTCCGGGGCCGCATGGTGGGGGGAAACTGCCGTCACTCCTCCGTTAGACATGACACGGAGCACTGCCCGGGGGACACCGCTCCGCGCATGCACACGGTTTACAGAAGTAAAAAATTCTAAAATTATATTTACATATTTTAAATCCATTTTATTTACATAATATATATTCATTTACACAAAAAGTTAATTTTTCAAAATATATTTTTAATCAATCCACGAATTAATCTTAGGTCCATTGAAGAGCCAGCGAATTATTGCCTATCCTTTTATACGTTTAAAAATTTTTGGACGGGAAAAGTGCCTGGGAACTTTTTTTTTTTTTTTTTTGTATTTATTCTTGGTGAAACGGGCCTGAAATTTACTAGCCATTCAAATCTTCCAGAAAATACGTTCGGGGGTACGTATTCTTTATTCCATAAACACGAAATAATTCAACAGTCCTGTTTCCCTTTCAGGGCCTATGAAATATTCCTCGATTTTTTTATATGCGCACAACGTCGTCGACATTGGCCTTCTTCTTCCTAGAATCCAGTCTCTTTACATCATAGTACACGGTTCGAATCACAAGATTGTCCTTTACGTCCTTTGGCTTCATTTTAGTTGTAGAATGTACTGTAGATTTGTTCTCGCTAATTATTTTCGTCAAGATATCCAACCACTTGTAATTATTTCCGTTCTCTGTAAAATGTCTATGCAGTTTATTCTTGTTCGTACGAATGGCGCGTTCGGCTATCGATGCCTTCACGCAGCTAAACGTACAGTATTGATTGATATCGTACTTTTCTGACCACTGTTCCCAGCTACGCAGATATTTATACTCACCTGGCGGAGTGGTCGGGTGTTTTATTTATGTTTTAATCACATTTTACTCAAATTAAAAAGATTGGAATTATAGCGAATTTTAGTCTACAGCCCACGCCCTTAACTACACGACACATTAAACACACGTGAATCTTGTTTTTGGATTCGTTTTTTTTTTAAATCTGTTGATCATAAGTTATTTCATGTATAAATATTGATTTAAATCTTTTTTAACATTTAATTTATTGTTATATCCAGTTTAAGTACGTATTTTTTATGTGTTACACCGTAGCTCTCAGTATACGGTATTTGGTATTTCGTAAATGGAACCGAAGTCGCATAGGACGAAAATGTGATACCAAGTGCTGCCATCTGTGGCGAATGGCGCGAACGAATGTTCACAAAGACAAAGGTAAACTCTAAAGTATTAACTATAAAGCTAGTTTTGACAAAATGGGCAGTAATTAAATAAATTTACTTTTAGAAAATCAGGCCCAAATCACGGGTAAAATACTTTTTGAACATTTTTTTTCCACATTTATTAGCCATTCGATTATAAATTTTAAAATTTCGCTTTGCGAATCGAATGATTCAGTAGTGAACGTAGCTGTTTCAGCAGCGAATTATAGTGATGGAGGCAGAAACTAAGTTTGTTTCGCGTCAAGAAATGTAGGTCTAAGCATCATTAGCATAATTTTATTTAATTCTGCAATACATTTTGTGTCAGAGTTTCGTATTATAATCGTATTTGCACAATGAGAACATTTTAATTTGTTCGTTACTGTGGTTAGATGTAACATATCATTATTTATTTTGGACAGTTTATAATTTGCTCTTTGATCACGGATTACCCACCCTCTTAGCTGTAAAAAGAACCAGAGGGTTTAGTAAGGACCCTGATGAAAAAGTAACACCCGGTTGAAACTGCAAGAGTAAAAAGAAGTGTTTTGTTGGAGGAAGGGGGTTTGAGTCAAGAATTAAACGTTATTCACATCGATTTCTGTCTGTACGAGTGGCTTTTTATTTCCGTTCGTGAAAGAAGTAGGGGGAATAGGACCACCCGAAGGAAACTTTGAAGAGGGAACTCCTGTATTGAGCTCCGCAGACTCGTTCTTTCTCCTCCGTGGGGGAGGGTGTGTGTGTGAAGAGGGGGTGGATTAATATAGTGCGCGGATTTTGTTCGGATAGTAGAAATGAGTGTGCAACACAATGAAGGAGTTCTCAATCGAAGTCACGCCGGCAAACATACTTCAAAGTATTGCGCGATCCTCTATGTATGAGAGCTCAAAAAGTTTATACTTCACTTGACTTAACTTTTTAATAAAATGAGAACGTTATATTTACTTTTGTTATTTTTTACATTTATGCCACAAAATTACCGTTAGATTCTATTTAATATTAAAATTTTTACGTTTTAAAATCCATACAGGCAAAATATATTTTTTATTAGTATTTTTTTGTGAATATCTGCAAGCAGGAAAGCTAAATAATGAAACATATAACTATGAAAAATTTCTTTAATATTTTTCAACGCATATCAACTGATTATGTATGATTAAATATAAATATTAAAAAAATTGTTCATTCTATTTCTTATTTTTTTTTAGTTTTCGCTTACCTACATACTTTGTGATTTTAAAATAAAATTGTAACAAACTATTTTATATAAGAAAAGTGTTGTGGGATATAAAATAAACCACTGTAAAGCTGAAAATTATATATATACATTATTTTCCTCTTTTAATGTATATTTTAATTTGATAATATCTTTAATAAAATAATCACGAGAAAAAAAAACATTAAAATAAAACTTTTGTAACAAAAAAAATCGATGTTCTTTAAAGCAACCATCAGTTCTCGCGCAGTCTGAAAAGTTTTTAGTTTAGTATTTTATATTGGTAGTAAATAGAGAGAGACCATTGTATTATTCGCTGAATTTTGAACCACCTGTCATTAAAAACGCAATCAAATATTAATTTTTTTAAAGTTATAATTTAAAATTGTGTTTTATATAGAGCTACCGATACTCACAGAGTTAATTAATTATATCATTTGATGCAAAAAAATCATATCAATGAATGTGTTTAAATCAATATTGGCGAAGTAATTCACCATAATGGTCAACAATGGACAGCATTGTGCGTATGGGGATGGATGAAGGACTGCCATGTGCAGACACGTAAAGTATAATGTGTCATACATCAGCAAAGCGAGCACTTGTGTTAAGGTAGATGGAACCATTTCTGTACATATTTATAAGCTTGTTACACGCATTTGCTATTATTAATAAATTGTAAACACTAAGTTATGATAGTAGACTAGGAAAGTATTCCCGGATACAGGCTGCAGGATGTGGTGCGTGGTGCCGATCGGCATCTTCCCGTTTTGAGGGAAAATTTCCGGTGTAATTTCTGAAAAATTCAAATTTCGGAATTCGAAAAAACCTGATAACACTTTAGCCTTAGAATGAACCCAAATTCGTAAAAATGGCTACAAATACTAAATGCAAGCCCCATAAGCCGCAGAAATTAGGACTTTGACTTTGACCTTGTCCATAAAATTCAAATTCTTTAATTTTTAACCCAAAATTCCCAAAAAAATCCGAATAATTTAAATATGGCTTACTTCAATTGTTTGATTAACTACGTAATCGATTTCGGTCGTTCGTTCGATTCCCGACGAGAGTTATAATAAAAGTAATTGATAAAAGACTTTAAAAAATACTAATATAATTAAAAAATAATAAATTTTTCTTGCATCACCAAAGCCATTTATATTTATAATGTAAGCGCTGCAATTATCGTTACGACCTCTATCTTAAAATTCTGTAATCTTAATGCTTGAATATCGGAAATATTTTTTAAAATTTATAATAAATAAATAAATATTAAAAAATGCTCCGAAATCTGTGATTATGAAGTCACGATCACCAAATAAAAAATCCGTAATTATTATCAGAGTTTAATGTGAAAAGATTAAAAATTCCTGTGGTTTCTCCGCGTTCTGGTTATTTTTGAGGAAACTATTTCTGCATGAAAACTTTGTTACTTAATGAGGTATGCAATTTTATTAATGAGTTACATTAAAATTGTGAATTTCTATCACTTAACTAAAAATATTTTGATCAGTTGGAATTAAAACAAAAAACATCAATTTCTCTGTAAAATAATATGTTTTGAAACACCTGAGAAGATCTATAATGAAGTACGGACTTCCTTCACCTTTGTGTCTAGCGAAGCCTTCATTATTTTGCAATCGTTAGTGAGAATCCCGCATCCCACATAAAAGAAATAAATAATATTTAAATGCAAGCAACACGTGGCGCCATATGTTGTGTAGAACTACTTGCAACAAGTTTCTTGTATGAGATAAATAACTCACGCTGATTAAAAATTCAAAAAATTCTATATAATATATTATTCCAGTTAAAAACTTTAAATTTGCATTGTCAGTCGCAGGAGCTATCTTTATCGTTATCTTCATATGTAGGTGTATCAAAACGACATAGCTGTAAATACTGCATCAAGGAGTTTACCTTGAGAAAAAAAAATGATAAACGACATGAGAGAAGCGAGTATATTTTGAGCCCTTGTCAAAATCCACTTAGTTGCAGTCAGTGTCAGGAATCCTTTGGTAGAATATATTTCTTGAATATACATTGCAAGACCTGTACAACTAAGGTGATTAAATATAACGAAGACTGGGCTACAATACCGAGGAAGAGGAACAATGGCAAAATATAAGACGACTATAATGATTACGACGAATGCCACTACTAAAAAAATATCTTAGATCATGATAATAGTATAAAATATAAAACTAACAAAGAAAGTAGCAAGTTCATTAGAAATGAAAAGATATTTACACCAAATTCTTGTCGTCTCCATGAAAATGCGAACAACGGAGAAAGACCTGAAGTTGAAAAGGACGAAGACTGTGATGACACATCTGAAGCTGACATGATTAAAAACTATGATAAACCTTCTGAGGCTGACATGATCGAGGATTATGTTGTACCTGAAGCTCAGAAGTTCGAAGACTGTGATGAATTAATGAGACCAAAACGATGGAAACGAGATTTTAAAGTAAATTATTCTGACCAAGCTTGCGATGATAATTGGGCAGTTGACGAAACTGACTAAGAAACTGTTGATAATATGGAAGACTTCAGAGATCAAAAAATATATATTTTATAAACATACCAGGAATATTACAGCAGAAGAGGTTAGTTATGCATTATGGAATAATCCTATCATATTTTTGGACAGATTAAGACATCTATATGCTTCGCTTTGTGCAGGAAACTATTCGAAAATTAAAGAAGTATCCTTCATACTCAAAGAAGCTGGCTACATACAATAACTACCTGTATCACTTGCATATGTATAAAATTGAAAAAAAAGGAATAATACTTCGGATTTCAAAAGTGGTTGTGTCATTTCAATAAATCTGATTTCTATCGAATACCGTGTTTTCGTAATAGATACAATTTCTAACTTAAAGATGTAAAAGTCTTCACTATTTACTGCAAAAAATGGAGAGTTATAATAGTCATACCAGCAATCAAACAAAGTTCAATCAAAAAAAGTAATTGAAATAATTTGGAGCTCAATGTAGATGAAGCAGTTGCAGCAATTGGAACAGTTGGAACTTTGGAGCTGTGTAAGAAATTTTAGCTTTGGAGAACTTGGAGCTGTTAGCCAATTTGTGTAATGGAGCAATTGTTACTGTTGGAACATTTTAACTGTTAGAGAACATTAGAGCATTTGGAGGCTATTAAAGTAGTTGGAGCAATTGGAGCTGCTGTAACTTTGGAGCAATTGGAGCACTTGGAGAAATGGGGCACTTGGGGCATTGGAGCAGTTAGAGCTGTTGGAGCACTTGGAGTATTGGAAAAGTTAGAGCTGTTGGCTAATAGGAAAATTGGTGCAATGAAGCTCTTGGAGCAATTAAAGCATTGGAGTCAAAGACAGTTGGGGCTTAAGACTGATTGATCCAAAAGACATTTGTAGTTTTCTTGACGATATCATACAGAACATTATTAATCAGCTTACTGATGAAGAAGCTACATACGGACCTTTGAAATATAACTTGCTGTTGGACAGAGCATAGCCGTATCCATTCGAGTACAAAGTGAAGAAGTGTGTTTTCGGACATCGACTGCTCTAATTTACAGTTCTGACAATGTGAAGCAGTCTGTTCAACATAGTATCGAGAAACTCTGTCGGGAAGAAAAAGACTATCTTGTTGGTCTCTGTCTTCAGTACACAGATTGCAGCTAATAATTAGTCTGTCAAAGCTAATGCAGAACTAATTGTTTATAAGATTGCTAACTTAAGTAAATGTTCCTGTAGCAGAATATAACTAAATTATGTGATAAACTTTATTTTGTAAATTAACTTGCGACATTTTATTTTCGAACTACCATCCTACTCACACTGGATGCAAAGTTCACACACTGGACACACAATACACACACTAAACACACAGTACATACACACGACACAGAGTCATTGGCACGAACAGTCTTTGGCTCCAAACATTATTGGCTCCAGATGTCTTTGACTCCAGATGTCTTTGGCTCCAGCTATTTGTTTACGATACTAGAAAGCATCGAAGCTGCGAGACACCATGATGAAAAGGCTTCAACTGGCTAGTAGGCTACAATATTACTAGGCTTAAAGTATACGAGGATACAAGGCTACAGGTCTATGAGGCTACGAGACTACTAAGCTCTAACTGTGTTTGACTCCATTTAACTGCGAGAGTTATTTCATTTCATGAATAAGAACTTGTAAGTAGTCACGATTCTTGCCAACAGATATAGTCAAGTGTTGTGTTGGGGTAAAAATTATTTATTTATTTTATGGTGGATGCAGGATGCTTACTTACGATTGCAATAGAAGGAATGCTTCGCTAGATATCAAGGAGAAGAAAGTTCATCTTGCACGTTAGTGCTTATGAGCTGTCTAAAGGCATATTTTTGAGTAATGTATGTTTTTTTTGACGTGACAATGTCTAATAACTCGATGAACGCCGGCTGCACGCACGAAAAGGTGTCTTGTTACGCACATTGTCCCACTACGATGTGTCCCGTTACGCTCATGGTACGCTTGCGCCGCATCTCTTTTCCACTCGATTGGAACAACCATCGATTTGACTTTTCAAACATGTTTTCGTCGTTTGAATTATTAATATTATGTAATTAAAGATCGTCAACCGATTTTCAGCAGAATCGGTACTGTTATTTAAAAGTAGTGTCGAATTTTCAAATACGTTTTGTACGAACAATGGTGTTTTACAGTTACACATAATAATTCAAATTACACCCGGGATCTTTTGCACAATGTTTAAAAAAACATATTGTAACACATAATAAATAAGTTTGGTGTATTTGGGATGCGTATTTGTTATAAAATCGTATTATAAAAACGAAATAATATTATTGCTCTACCGTGCTGCCATCTACGGTAACGGACGCGAACCGAACGAATAGTTCTATCTAGCCACTTCCGCGGCAACCAGGTACTCGTTAATACATATTTTCCTTTGTTTATCGCAAGGGGCGTTACTATTAATGGATTATAAATAAAACTTCGTGCCCGGGGCAACAATTTGATATCATTTTGAGCACTGGGAGACATAAAATCGTTAAATTTTCTCGACGAATTTTAATCTCGGCCCCAGTGCACCACTTGCGTCCGGGTTGGAAATTAAAGCCTAAATTCTTTCTTCAACTTACTAATACTAATTTTATTAACTGCAAGGGCATTTTATATTAAATACTACGTTTAATTTCACGACGAACAAACTTCGTCGTTAAATGTGTTATTGCGAAAAAGCGTAAAACATTCTCGACGATCTTGAAGTTAAATAGCAAACATGTATAAAAGTTATAGTAAAATAATCTGTTCGTTAAAGTAATAAACATATTTGAATTAATGAGTGCAAATAAAAGTAAAATTATCAACTAAATTGTAAATTTCATTTCACTCCTTATTAGTATCTATACAAAATAGTGATAATTCAATAATAATGATTCAATTTTATTCATAAATTATGCAATCATTTCATTAATGTTTTGTTATGACGTTGTCACGTTAAACTATCGTTCGTAAACCGACTTTACAGACAACCATTTTTTTTTATTTTCACCAGATACATTTTTTTAGTAATTATTTGCTAGCAGAAATGCACAATTTAAATGTAACTCAAAATAAAATAGCGTGATTCATTAAAAGAATTTAATTTTTTGCTCAGTTGCTCAGAAACAACCAGAAGCATTCGGAGAATATCAGCAAATGTCTCGACAGGAATAAAAGGAGCACACAAAGCATCCCATAAAAATGTTGTGAGGAATAATCAGGATCACACGGAAAAGACCAACACACATGTTACTTAATATCAGAAAATAAAATAATAAATATAAAATACTAAAAATAAGAAAAAATACAAAAAACAGTTATGGAAAATACAGAAATTCCAGAAAATAAAGATAAATAATGAATTTTTTTTTTAATTTTTCACTCTAGCAGGATTCTAAATTGTACCGTCTTGGTCCTGAGCGGGCAAAGTGATTGAGGAGAAGCTACTGCGAGATGCGGAAGCAACCAATCCCAGAGTCACTCCCACCCTTCATTAACCTTCCGGCTAATATGTGGATGATATAAATATAGCCTCTGTAGTAGCAAAATCCTAGCGCGAAAATAATATACATCACAATTTTGATATATTTTTAACTTTTACAAACATTTTATTAAGAAATCTTAAATTATATTATTGAAATATATTTCTATTGAAGTCTTATTTACTGGAGAGGATACCTATCCTTATGTGACTCCAAGAATCACACTTGTTTGAACTCGCTGTTTCAGAACGCACGACAAATGGAAAGAAACAATTGTCTTGCCATTACATTTCCACTAAATACACGACAGCAATCTCACATTTTAAAGACAACATTTTTTCTTCAAAATTTAACAGTGGAAAAAATTATTCTACTACGTGAACATATTTAAACAATTTGCAGATATACGAATAAATTTTTTGTTATCAACTATGGATAACCAAATTTATACGCTTACTATAGTGGAATAGCGTTTGCTATATATGATGGAGAGTCTGCCAAGTATTACAGAATTTTCCGTATTCATTACTGAATTTGACGTCAAGTTACGGAATTATGGAGCGCAATGCAATTATTACAGAACAGTTATACTTAAAAATGACTTATCAAAATATCGTGCGTATTATCAACGGTTAAAACCACGCGTATTCGTGCACATAGTCGGGTAACTGTTGGCTGCATTAATGTCACAATGATTTCCGTCAAATCCGCGAATCGGGTGTGCTTCAGAAATAAATTCACAGATAAATACAAATATTAAAGCAAAAATATAAATTCGATAATTATTTTATTTTTCATAAATATTGAGTTGTTTTATGCCTGTGTATCTTTAAAATTGTTTATGTATGAACTATTTCATTATTGTACGAGTGTGATAATTATTTCGTATAATCTAGTAATCAGCGTAAGTAAATATTATAGCGTTTTCTCACGTTTCTTTGCAAGCAAATAATAAGGATCTGGTTGGACTCTGTCTTGTATAAACCGATTGGAGCTAAGAATTAGTCATTTCACGCCTATGTGGACCTAAATGTTTGTAAGATTGCTAACCTTCGCAGGTGATCCTGTAGTAAAATAGAAATTATGTAATAAATAATATGTTTGTAAAAGAACTTGCAGTGTTTTTATTTTCGACCCTGTCATTTTTTAGGTATTTTTACATAAAAATTAAGATTATTTGCATCGATCGGGTATCGACCCGAGGACAGGAATCGATCGAATCAATATGTAAATTAATGAGTGATTTATTTAATGAATATTGGAACTTTTCCCGAATTTCTAGCTAAATAATTACGGATTTTCAAGATGGCGGGCGAATTTCAAGATGGCGGGTGTCATAGTAATAAATGATTACTGTACTCTAGCGGATAAGAACTAAACTAACATGACGTCAGCGCACTCTCGCCGACGATACAATGATGATGGCTTCCAGCATCGAAGACAAGATGGCGGACATGACGTCATACTAGGTGACGATATATATGCTTTGAAAAAAAGTGGTGGGAGTCAGTCTGCTAGCACCCACCACGGGGGAAGGATCGGTCGCCATTTTTAATTTTTTTTGCACTCGTCGGGTTCGAACCGAGGACTTCGAACTCCGTGTCGTAAATGTTTGTTTTTTAAATATTTTTTATTAAAATTTTATTAAGTTAATTTTTTTATTAATTTTAATTTTTTTATTAAAATCGGATAATAAATAAAAAAGTTAAAGATGGCGGCCGTAACGAAAATTGCAACGGTGACGTCATAATCCATGATGACGTCAGAGGCTTATCGTAGGCTGTAGACATGGATGCTTAAGCCTACATATGGACATTTCTAGCCGCTGGGATTTTTAAGGACTAAAAACGGGAAATTTTCCCTCGAAACGGGAATTTTTCTCTCGAAAACGGGAATTTTTGAATTGTGGAATTTTTTGAGATTTTTTGGCGGAATGTTTTTTCACAGAAATGGAAATTTTGGCGAATTTTGAGGAATTTTGGGCAAATTTTGCCCAATTTTGGCGGATTTTGACACATTTTGAAGGTCAAATGTCAAGGTCAAGGTCAAAGGTCAAGGTCACAACCATCCAAGTTGGCCGCCGTGACGTCACAATCCAATATGGCGGACACCGGCACCGGCACCACGCGCCAGCGCCAGTGCCAGTTCCGGCTATCCTATACTACTAAATTACTGTTCCCGCATTGTAGGGCAACGGCGCAGAAAAGGTCTACCATGTTGGGAATGGAGCCTGACAACCGTAATGCCTGCTGACAGACGGACCTTTTCGCAAAATGGTGTGCCGAGACGAGCATGCTCGTAAGGCTTAGCGGAGCACCCAGGACCTGTTTCGCGACATGAAGAAGCTTTCGCTCAGCACCACTCTGATGCACTTTTCCCACTCCCCACACGTCTTCTTTTTAACGTTCTGCACTCCGAAGCTAGACGCTTTGCTTTTCCTTTCATCCCGTACCTTTTTCCGTACCATCTTTTTTTTTTCTTTCCTCAGTGTCCAGCTGGAAGCGAGCTTAGTGTCCGCGCAACGCAACGTCATAAATTGTGGGGAGGGAGCGGCAATGGCGGCGTAATGTTTCCTCCTTCGGACCCGACCACGGGTGCAGCTCGGAACAGATACCACCAGTAAAAAATCCAGTCTCTGATGCGGTGATAAGAAAAAAAAGGGGGGTTGTCTGTAAAGACGGTTTACGGACGATAGTTTTGCGTGATAACGACATAAGAAAACATTGATAGAAAATGTCATACTTTTTAATTTTCAAATATTATTTACAGTTTTTGCAAAATTATTTTAAAATAACACTAGACGAACGCTTAGGCAGAGCGTGCCTCTCTATCGCTTGTCCCGCGCTCTCACTTGCACGCTCGGCTCAGGCGGAACGTGACAATGAAACATGCTTTTTCGTGCGTGCAGCCAGCGTTCATCAATTTATAAGACATTATCACGTCAAAAAAATTTACTTACTTTAAACTATAAAAAAAACAGTTGTTATTTTTGGATATCTAAATTAATATTTCATAAAAATCAGAGACATTTTCGCAATTTTTACGAAAAAAAATATTATCACATAATAAATTTGTTTAAATAACTCCTAAATTACTATAAAATACTTATTGCATATTAATTGTATGTATTAAAAAAAAATTATGTTCCTTATTTTTAGGTAATATTGCTACAAATAATCTTTCTTCGTTCAAATAATATATCTAAATGAAAATATTAATATATTTTATACTCACTTTTTACTGCATACACACGTTCGATTCACATATGCACAGCACTGATGTACAGGGACTGGAGACGCGTATTAATAAGATATGTATTTGTATATGTAGTGTGCATTACTTGTCGACCTGTGGTATGTGTACTGGCTGCGCGCGCACCACTGAGTGTGTGTGTATATATATATATATATATATATATACATATTCACAACTGACGTCACGTACACATGTCGATGACGACTTACATGAATTTACTCCCTATCCAAACCTTTCTTTAGAAGCACTTAAAAAAAAAAAAGGAAGGAAAGCCAGTTCCCGTTACGTTGCGACTTGAAGATTGTTAGTGAAACAGTGAAGCACAAAGGGGGTGCTGGCACCTTTGCCGTCATTAACGGAAAGGCTCTGGATTTCTGCCTGTATTGTAAGGATTGTGTCACTTTGTGGGTGTCGTCATGCTTGGATACGGGACGATTGAAAACACCTCAGCAGTAAAATTAAAATGGGCAAAACATGGGTGCTTGGCCGCCACGCGAGTAACAAATTAAACCTCAAAGATAGTATAAAAATGTGTGAAAGTATGTGAGTGAGCAAGTACGTGATTGAGCATACTATATGAGTAAGCAAGTATGTAACTGTACAAGTATGCGAGTGAATGTTACGCGCGTAAGAAGCGTATTTTCATAGCTAAACATATGAAAATGTGATATAGTACGCGAGTGAAGAAGTATGCTTGTGAGCGTGTTTGCGGATAGGTTATTTTTGTCAAAGCACAAGCATGCAAGTGTTCATTTATGCGAGTTTTCGAGGAAAATGGTGATTTATAAAGTATGTTTATGAGATAGTATTCGCGTTAGACTGTATGCAATTGATATAGTATGCAATAAAATAATTATTTAATGGTGCCAGTATGCTAGTGCACAAATAAGCGAGTGCACAAGTATGCAAGGCACAAGTGTATGCAAGTATTATCAAGCGCGCAACTAATATATTGGGATATAATAAATATACGATCGACAACTCCACTCTCCCAACGCGTGTCCCACTTTTATAAGTTGCTCTTTTCTTTTCCCAAAGAGCGTTACACTTTCGTTACGCTCTAATGACGTCCGTTTTCTAGGATCTTTGCTTTGACAATATCTAGGGTAAAAAAATAATTTCTTTACCTGGATGAAGTCAGAAAATTTTTGAACATTTTCTATGTGGCCGTTCTAGGTATTAAATTATTTAGCAAAGTTAAATTTTGTCCTATTGTTGACAGGAACATTTATGTACCTTTATTTATTGACGCTCAGTTCAAATTAAAAACAATATAAATGTTCAACATAAACCTATTAAAACCATAGAATGAACTACTTTGAATAATATTATCATACAATGTTCGAATTGTCTATAGATTTTGCTATCATTTGCCTGTAAATAATTATCTTATTGTGTGATTGTAAAACGAAACAGAGATTTTAAAATAATTTTGTTCCTTCAGTTGAGTTGATTTTGCTTTTTTTAGGCTAACATGAAAAATTTTCCTGTCTTGACGTATTCACTTTCGGCCAGAATATTTCATACTGGTTGGTCAACGGCTTGTGACTTTCTTGTAGCCACGGTTATAGGATGCCAACGAAAATTTGGTTCTGCGCAACAACTGAACGTGCACTACACTATATGTAAACCGTAGAAGAAGAGATTGTTGTCACACATCAAACCTGATGTTTGGTAATGTTCTGACCTGAATTACACTACTTGTGGTCTCACTTATATTGTAATACTGCACACCATACTGAGTGAGAATATGTGTCGTAAAACTGTAAATTTGCACATGTACTTTGAGTGGGTTTTGTACTTGGAATGATTAATTTAAGAAGTTTTATTTACCACGCTATTTATGGATACACTAGATGTCATAAGAAACCTCAATAACGGACAAACAATAAATATAGAAACACAAAGAGAACAGGCCAAATTAAGCCGCTGTCAAAAATTAAAACAAAGACCGCACAGAAATGTCCGTGAAAGGAATTAAACTGAAAAATATTACGCCACAGACTGATACAGTGGGCTAACGATGACAAGACAGTCCAAACAATAACATTGAATATAGTCCAAAAACCAACGACCTTGGAAAACAGAGAGAAAAAAATAACCTAACGATGAAACTAAACAGATAATGTGGACATCACAACGGTGACACAGAAACCCACATGCGAACCCGGCGATGTGGAAAAAAACAAAAATACAAATATATATTCAGCACAGTCGACACCATAACGACAACAGCACACGGAAACCCAGTAGACTTCCTATGAAACATTAAGAGACAGCCCATTCTAAAATTCTTGTAGGAAATATGTTCTGGCTTGAGCTGCAGGCTGTGAAGCCGAAAGCAGGAAAATTACTGACCTCTCTGACGTCACGGTGGCTATCTGTGCTGTATTGACCTTTGCCTTTTACATAGAACTTTACCTTTTAATCTGGCCAATATTTGCCAAAAATGCCCAATATTTGCCCAAAATTCGCATAAATCCACCAAAGTTTCAAGTTTAAAATAAAATCCCTCAAAAATTTCAAAAAAAAAATTTTTAAAATTAAAAATTTCTCTAATTCTAGGGAAGAATTCCTTTTTTAAAAAATTTCCCGTTTTAGTACTTAAAAATGACAAAGGCCTCAAAATTCTCCAAAGTGGCTGTAATTACCTAGTGACAAGCCGCTCTAAGCCGCCGAATGCAATTACCACCATCTTGATTTGTTATGTAACTTTGCAATTATCGTTACGGTCGACATATTGAATATCCGTATATTCAAGCAAAAAATTCTGAAAAAAAAAATTAAACTAAAAAAATTTAAATAATAATATAAAAAAACACAATTGCACATTAGGTTACGGTCAACATCTTGGATTTTAAAATCGTTGCACATTTCATAACACCTGCCATATTGTTTGTGTATGACGTCATCGTTGCGCACTTCGTTACGGCCGCCATCATGTATTTTAGATCATAGGAAGTTTCGTTACGAAAGCAATCTTGGTAATCCGTAAGTTTTATTATAGAAAATATGAAAAAATATAAAATTTATAAAAAAATTAATTAATTATTTTTTTGGAAATATACTGTAGCTTTTTTTGCGATCTCCATCTTCAAAATCCATAAAAATTGACATGTTTTAATGGAAAAATTTACAATTTATAAAAAATTTAATTATAAAATTTGAATAAAATACTATTTAAAAAAAAACAAATTTCATTATGGAGTCTTCGGTTAGAACCCAGTGAGGGCAAAATAAAAAAAAAATTACGGCCGATAATTCCCCATCAGAAAACCTCCAACAGACTGACTACCCACCACTAATGCCGAGGTGAATGTATATATACATATATATGTAGATATATGTATATATATCGTCAGATATTATGTCGTCATATAGGTACGCAATATTGGTTTAGTCTGATAGCGGCCGACATCTTGTGTTCTTTATGCTAGAGTGATCTGCAAAAATATTACTTTATTTTTTACCTAATAGTGTGCCGAAATAATATAATATTACAGTGGCGCCCACCATAATTGAAATTTAGATGTAATTTTTATAATTAGTTATATTTTACCTCGACATTCTTGAAAATTTCAAGTAATCATTAAAATATCACTCTTCAATTTACTGATATAATTTACGGACACTTGTACTAAGTTCGATCCTTGGTCAAAGCACAAATATAAATTTAATTAATTATCACAATTGTACATTGTGTTTCTAGTGTATGTCATTGTGTGTACCTACACATCGTAACCTCTGTGTGTATTGTGTGTCCATTGCGTAAACAGTGCGTGCATTTTGTGGCAGTTCCTTTTGTTTTGACTCGTGTATTATAGTAACCGGTTCTTCTTTTGAATAGCACATTATTCGACAGATTTCGTGTACATAGACAAATCGCCAGATCGTGGACTTTCAGTTTGTTACTGATCACTAGAGACCTGCAAAACTCGCGGATTCATTCGGTAATAGGCTAGAATTCAAACATATATAGCTCTTAGATAATTTTGCTATTGGCTTACTGTTTATCTGGACGAATCTGAACCAGTTTTGAACCCTCAACTAAAGAAGGATCGAATCACAGACAAACCAGCTGAGATGACTTACAAGCCGGCAGCCAATGAACTTGCGTTATTTGCCCAAATGTACAGAGGTATGTGCGGTCTATCCTGAATGCCATCGAAACCACGAATTTTGCAGGTCTCTACTGATCACATAGTTTGTCTCAACTGGGGCTTAAGTTCTTGTGAAACTCGACGGATATCCTATCTTCTTTAACATCGAACTCGATGGAAGTTTTATGATTGACTACAGGAACCCTTGCTTCAGCGTCGACGATGGTGACGCAGATCACATTGGCCACGTCGATGACAACACTAGAGGAGACTTCAATCGACGTGGTTCCGCCAGCAGAAGAGAACTTAATGACTACTGTGCTGGCTGCAGAGGAAACATAAATAAACTATGTTTTACCCTCGATGGAGTCTTCAAGGGCTGGTGATGCATGAACAACTATTGAGCATCATTAGTTGTTATTGTGACTAGATTTTCTCAAACATCAGTAATGCTTGACGACCCGAGAAGAAAGAATATGCTGAGAATTTTTCACGCAAAACGTTAACATGTAACCAATGTCGCAAGCAATTTGCAAGGCATGATAATCTGCAAAAACACTTGAAGTCATGCATAGGTACTTCTGCGCGGAAAAAAGTAAAGGTTTCACTACAACAACGATTGATTAATACGCCGGTACACCGGGAATTGGCACAACTGCAACAGCTTCACTATCCGGTTTGGGCATCAAAGGATCGTCTTTAACGACTATACATCCTTGCGGCTACTGCGATATGTCGTTGGCATTTGACCGTGATACACGAAGACATGAGCGAAGTAACTGCATGAATATTCCATCTCGTATAAAGTTTCGCTGCGATGAATGCAATGTTTGAATTACACGTATTGACTGTTTGCGACGGCATGGAAAAAATGTAAAGGTAAAATCCGTGTGGCTACTGATGAACTACCTGCATACATTTCGACTACTCGCTTTATATTGGAGACTCGTATCTGTACAAGCGCAAAGAAAGATGTTAATCAACCAAATACTAAGAGGTTCGGTCTATTACAGGTAAATAATAATAGATTTCACTTGGAGAAATCCGCTTTTCGTGGAACATTGAGAGACTACTATTATTGAAATACGTTAAGTGAGACGAAAGACATTTCTAATTTTCTTGATTATATCAGGCAGAACATTATCAATCAGCTAACTGATGAAGTAGCTACATACGTACATTTAAAATATAACTTGTGTTTTAACATTGTATATGGCAAACAATATCTGTTCGAGGAAAAAGTGAAGAAGTGTGCATTAAAGACCTTGAATACTCCCATTAACAATTCCGACGATGTAAAGCAGTCTGTTGAACACAATATTAAACAACTCTGTTGGTGTTACCGTTTCGCGCGAATGTGGCGCGAATCGGTAACTGTCTAACTTAAGTTAGGCTTTATTTTGTTAAGATGGTAAATACTTTTCTTTGTGGTATTTATTTATGGCTACTTCGTTTGGACTAGGTCTTTATGTTAAAGATTAAATATTAATAATTAATAAATCCGTTCTTTTACGTGCGAGTGCTGTCGGTGCTGGTTCGGGTGTTTCCGGACTGGGCGACGATGTGGGCCGACCGGCCGAATCGAAACAACTGACAATCCCACGGGAGTGAGAGCGCCGCGGCTGCCGCCGCGAGGGAATAATGTTCTGACTGCCGACGGGTCAACACGGGACTGCTGCACTTCTACCTCCACCTGCTGCCGTCACGGGCCTTGACAAGCATGACGGGGCCCCCCCTCGCCGACGTCTCAAAGTAAGGAGTATCCTTCCCGTCTTGTTATTTGGGGCCTAGAGGCCGAAGAATTTTTAGAACTTTTGGGAGGACTTTCTTATTTGGATATTCATTAATAGTCAATGCATGGATGGCTGTGCGAGCTCCACGCATAGTTAAATGAAGAGGCGTGCGAGTAGAAACACGTTGCGCAACGCTAGAGTTAATATTTAAAGAATTTCCTAAAGTGTTATTTTTGTGCACTGAACTTATAATTTTTTGGAACTTACCTGGTTAAAGACATTCACGCCCTTTTGGACTTGTGAAGTGAGAATTCGTTGCCAGCACTTGAACGATTGATCTTAATGGGGACCCCTTTACCTTTTTATGAACTATAAAGAATCCTATAGACTAGCGTTTCTATATGTGTAATTTGTTAGATAATATTATCGGTATTTCTATGTTAGCTTTTGGTAATTGGTTACTTAGCAGGAATGAGCTTTGATCAATATTATAATTATTTTGCTCAATAAACAAGACAGTATGTTTCCATTTCTAATCTATTATTTTTGGCTCAGCTATTTTTATTTTGCCATCAGCACGCACCGCTGGTAAAGAGGAGGGTTGGTTTACTGACAGGTTTTGATGTTTTTCATATGACATTATATTTGGCCCTCTCTTGGTGAGCGTGTGCACGGTTGTCAGCTCTGGTCTTGAACGTAGAGGCCAGCGGTTGCTAAGAAAAATACTATGTAGGCAAATGATTTGGCTGGATTCTCTCTTCAAATTGATTGGAGTTTAGAATTAGTCAGTTCAAGAAAATGCAGATCTAAATGTTTATATGATTGCTATATTTAGCAAGTGTTCCTGTACTATATTATAAATTATGTAATCGATTCAATTTCTAAAAAATACGCGGTTTTTCTGAACCTGTCACATTTATAATAAATTAATTTGATATTTATTTAAATTGATTAATATTTTTACTGACCATAATCAAACCAAGACATGAATCCGTAAGTTTTATCAGTAAATTAATGTCTAATAGTTAATTATTTCTGGAACTTTTCTATTATTTCTAGGGTAATTATTAAAAATTTTCAAAATGGCATATAAATGTCAGGATGGCTGGTGCCACTGTAATATTATATTATTACTGCACTATATTGGGTAAAAATTAAACAAACATTTGGCAGATCACTCTAGCATAACCAAAAACAAACTGAACCAAGATGGCGGGCTTGATGACATACTACCTGACGATATATGTATACCTTGTTATAATTATGGGAGGTCAGTCTGCCGGCGGCTTCAGTAGAGGAAGTATCAGTCAATTTCTTTTTGTTTTGCCATGACGGGGTTTGATCCGAGGACTCTATGATGTAAGTGCGTTTTTAAAATCATATTTTTAAATAATTTAATATTTTTCATAATTTTTAAATCTTTTCACGTTACAATCTAATAATAATTATAGATTTTAAAGAAAAATGTCATAACGAAAACTGCAATGGTGTTTTTTAATAATATTTTATGATTATTTTTTATAAAATTGAAAATTTTTGGCTAATTTCTTTCATAAAAAATACGGATTTGTCAAATGGCGGTCTTAACAAAAATTTCCATATTTCTTTAAGCCAATATGGTGACCGTATCAAAATGTGCAACTGTGTTTTTAAATTATTTTGCATTCAAATTTTATTACTTAAATTTTTTTTAAGATTTTAATTTTTTTTTGACTTTATAGCATAAAAATACGGATTTTTAAGATGTCGGCTGTGACGATGATTGCAGCTGTTACGTAACAATTTAAGACGGTGGTAATGGCATTCTATTTGACAAGGTCATACCTCGACGGTTTAGAGCGGTTAGTTGGTGAGGAATTTAGACCACTTTGGGGAATTTTGATGCCGTTGGCATTTTTTAGGACTAAAACGGGTAATTTTACCTCAATACTGGAATTTTTCCTCGATGTTAATTAATTTTTTTTTGACATTTAAAAAAAAGTGAGTTTTTATTTAAATACGGGAAATTTTGGCCGATTTGGGTAAATTTAGGCACATTTGTAAAATTTTGAAGGTCAGTGTCAAAGTTCAAGGTTAATGTCATCCAAGATAAATACCGCACTCCGCTCCACAGCTTGTAGCCTGGGCAAGAACATACTTTTTTATACTACTTCGGTCCATGATCCGTAGTATTTTAAAAATGACTTATTTAGAGGCCTTTCCAAATATTTCCTCCGACCGACTGTTGGAAGAAGATTCAGTTAAATTACTATAATTTATCCCTAATATTTATTACACTCTACATATTTTAGTAACGGGATACTTATTAGGCACTTCACAAAGCAAGTCACTTTCTGATTCCTGATTACCAGCTGATTTCGGTTGTTAATAACCGAGTTAATATAATTGGTACATCAAATGTTTAAAGACATCTCAGTTATTTTCAAGTACAATGATTCACGGATACATACATTGATGATACGCCGGTGTACCGAATTACATTCAACTACTACCGTGAATTAAATTCGATCTGGTTAATCAATGCATATTAAAGGTTTGAATGGTAATCAACCAGACGAGATTATCTTTACTAGCGCGTGGAATAACACTTTTTGTGCAAACACTTATAATAGCGTTTCGATCCATATATTTAATTTAGGCAAATACGCAACGGTAAAAACTAAGTTATGTGTCGTGGATTAAAATAATATTTCCCAGAAAATATGCTGGATTTGAGTATTTAGCATTAAACTTATTATGGCATAGAAAGTAACTCGTTGTAAAGAATAACACAGTAAAACAGGGACTACTTGTAAGGTGAGAAGACTTACCAACATTTCCGAAACTGAAATACAATCTCATAGACCCTACGATGCCGAATGCAAGCCCAAACGTATATAACACTGTTGGCGCCGCGTCATGTGCCGTCCACTGACGTAATGCATGCCACACGCACCTGGCCGGATTACAAGGGTCGTCGCTAACCCCCCCCCCCCCCTTCTCCCACCCCACTTCGTCATTCCTCTGCGCTGTTATCTATCGCTGAATGCCCTTGGGAATTACGCGGGCCGCCGCGCGTAGTGGCGTACATTGACGCCACCTTTCTGGACTTTTCGGACGTCGATTCGGCCCGGAATGACGCGACCTGTCACAGCCGGTCTAATCGGTTCTGAAAAGGCGATCAACTAGTATAAAATGGCGACGCCGGCTATCGCGGGGTTGTGGAGCTAGTTCCGCGACAGTTCGGAGCGGGTTCCGATAGTTCGGAGAGTTCCGCGAGTGAAGGGAAGTGCGACATCGGCAAAGAGGGTGAGAGACCCCCACCTGAGAGTGACACGTCGCGGAGAGACGGGATCGAGAGAGTGCTACTGAGTGGCGCGAGCCTGTGTGTGTGGACAGGAGCTTGGTAAAGGGAAAAATTACTGTTGAGCCAAGCTCCAGTGAAGAGTGTGGTGGACTGTGGAACTTGACCGACATTGAGTGACTTGCGAATAAACATTTTTAAGTGTTAGTGATTGGTGATCGGACCTTTTAAAGAACAATTATTTATCAGTAATGTAAATTTTAGTATTTAATAAAACTTTAATAAAACTTAATTGGGATATTATTTACGAACACAGTTCTTCCTGCTTAGGTAGTAACAATATAAAAATGAATGTGTTGTTTTTGATGTTCCGTATGTGTTTCTTAACCATATTTTCCGATTGCGAATAAACTTTGGTGAGTTGTTGTGCGCCCGCCCGCCAAAGCTTCTCAATGAGTAAAACCATTTTAAAATAAGAGGCACGTGAGTTGTTAAACAAATGTGTGTGTTTATTATAATTTAGCAGCAATTAATAAGTTTTTGGTGTATGAATGCGCACTCAGAACATAATTAAATTGAATCAGATACAAAGAGCGACATTTCAGTTCGTGTGCGACAGCAAACAATAGGTGGTGCACGTGTCGTTTCCAAAAAAATGTGTGTTTATATATTATCAATGTTTGTGTGTACGTCTTCTATGCATTCATGTTTCGTTAATACGATCTCGATGAAATATTTCACAATATTGACCTTTTAAACACGAGGAAGGTCACTATTTAGGTGAGATTACGGTAGAGACCAACCCTTAAAGCAGAATTTAAGGTGTCGCATGAGTAGTATCGGAATATTAACATAATTTAATTGAAGTTCCTCTTTTATAATAACGATGTCACGCAAAACGCGAGATAGATAGAAGATATCAAGAGATATTGAGATATAGAGAGCGATTTAGAGAAATATTGAGATAGAGACAGAGAGTGTAAGAGGAATAAAATTGGATTTGTACAGAGAAACCAAAATAAATTGGTATGTATATATAGATAAATTTATATAAATATATAACTATCGATACAGATAAATATAAAAATATATACATAAATAGATATGTGGTAGAGTTCGAGAGAGATAATGTTAGAGTTATTGGGAGATATTAAGCGATATATTATAGAGAGAGATTTATAGGGCGAGTTATTGAGATATATAAAGCTATATATATATATATATATATATGTACTTTAAATGTGTACACCTAATTAAAACAATTAACAAAAATATATATAATGAGTCATTGCCAAATAGGCTGAGTGTTTGCTTATCATGAACAAATATATATATTATTTTTCAATACAATTGTAATATTGTAGCTACCTCTAAATAATTCTGTTTTGATAGAAACATTTAGGCTCCCTACTGACAATAACTTTATAATTAAGTATTTCACACTCATTAAATTTTAGAGATTTATGGTTATCAACAGTCCACCCACTTGTTCCACGCCCCTGTTTCTAACCTTTCCATTCTTCTTACCCCTATGACCTATCAGGGCGAAAAGATTTTAATCCCCTTTAAATTTTATCGATGGAAAAGCATCCATTCATAAGCCCTTATTTATAAAATTGCACAAAAATGTGTATATATATTTCCAATTTCATTGTAATTATTTATATTATTATAATTTTATTGTACTTTTTAAAATATTTAATGACAGTTAATGGGAAGGTTGAAATTGTTTTGCATTCGCAAGTATCGTCTGTTAGGTTAAAAATCACTTCACGGGCATCGAAAAACGTGTTCCACATTGAGGCGATTCTTGGCCTTAATTTTATTGTTACTAAAGTTGAGAAACCACTCTCACATAAATAAGTTATAGAAAAAAAATTGTCATTCTTAGAATTCTGTCCGCTTTAATAGGATATTCAGCTCCTAATTTTTGCCCAAATGTACCGAGGTCATAATTTGGAAATTCCAATTTGTAAGTGCTATCCTCGCGTGGTCCGAGAAATTATCCTTCGGGTGACACAGATGGCGCTAAACTATCCTTCTATTATCTACCTACCAAAAATTACCAGCATAATTTACCCCACAGAATAGCTGTTTTACCCCACAGGGGCGATGCCCCTAGGTTTGAAACCCATGGTATAGTGACTAGTGTGTCTGGCTGGCGGGACAAGGGCACGGGTTTGATTCCCGGCCGGGAGGAAATTTTTCAAATTTTTTCCGTGGGTTCATGACCGAGTGTATGAGATTTCCCTTTCATCCCGAAGAAGGCAATGGTAAACCTCCCTAATATCATCCTGCCTCTGCAAGCATACGGACATTACGAATGTCATCACCGTGGCTTGGCCTTTGCTCACATCCAGTAATGGGTAAAACGATTCACTATCGTAATTAAAAAACGTACTAATTACTAGAAAGCATTTGTAAACAAATATTTATCTAAATATTTATATATATTTGGGGTCTTTGTTTTTTAAAACTACATATTTCAGTTTATTTCTAGGGAGGTGTTTGAATTTAAAATATTTGTCTGAAAAAATTGAAAATGTAGTTTACCCGTAAATTTGCGATGGTATAGCAAACACTGAATAAGGAAAAAAAAAACAATGAAATAAAACCTTTTCTATCTCTCTGCCACCAACATTCCTTCCAACGTGGCGTGCTTTATCATTCTGCGTAGTTCGACTTCAGACCGCAGCGAGCGCTGCAGACATTTGGAGATTACGCGCGTAATTTGTTTCCTTTCCGCGGCTGTAAGATTCATTTCCGACAATGTTTCCCCGCCAGAAATGTAGCCCGTAAAGTCAGCAAGCGCTTTGAAATTTTCATGTCGTCTTGGAAAGAATCATCCACCGAAGCTGTTATTTTATACACCGCGCATCGAATGTTTGCAAATGTTTTATTTTTACGTCCCCTTCTGCTGGCAGGAAAAAAAAGTATCCAATGAAAAATAAAAATATTTAGAAAATTTCTCAGGAATTCAAATTGAAGCATTTAGTATAGACTAGACTGACACATGTTGTCTGGTTTTAGTACGAGGTTATATTACAGAATAATATACGTGCATAGTACTATTAATACAACAAATGTCTCTATAAATCTTATAAAATTAAAACCTAGTTTTTTTAATAGTTTCCAATTTGACAGTTTATTCGTTAAAGAAATCGTCTCTAAACATTTATGGTTTAAGATTATTATTTCCAGTTAATATTTACCTTTTTTTAATACTTATTCGTATGTTTTATTAAAATTTTAGAATGCTTTTTTACGTTTTTTTTAAATTATCTTGCATGTTCTAAGAGCAATAATTAAAAGTACTTGCTGTGACTCTGTTATAATAGCTACACAATAACACGGAAATTCATTACAAGAATTTCATAATGGTAGCCTTCTTACTCTGCCCAGACATAAAACTAAGAAACAAGGATTAATTTAAGTTAAAAAATATATAACGTCATGGGAATTCATCCTTCGTATTTTAAACACTTTTTTTGTGGCGAAATTATTATTAACCTATAAAAATATAACCACGCATGTGGAATTAAATCATGTTTAACATTTTGGGGCTTTATTTTCTGGAATTGTATAAGCTAGTTTTTTATTGTGAAACAAGTAATATGCCAATGAATGACAGGTGGCATGGTCCACTACAGCTTGCGATCAAGTTTTTATGACAGAATAAAAAAATAAAAAAATTCTTGGGCGTCTAAAGAAACGGAGGAGTGGTGTTTGGGTGAATAATCCACCGGATGAAATCTACGTCTAGCACTAATCGACTGGCAAAAAAATTAATACATTCTCTTGTTTACTCCGTCGCTCTCCAGTGCAATAAAGTGGTTAAAAGGCAAGGCAATGTACACGCACTCAAGAAGAAGCGGTCTCAAATACCGACACGGGGACATATTACATTTTCGTGGTTTTAATTTTATTATTGCGTTTTATTCCTGAAATTACTCCAGGAAAACTCTTCGATCTTTATTTGCTGTATACCAGTGTAAAATAATGTAGCATTATCCGAAGTAATATCGCACTACAAAATAATAAACGGGATAAGGACTGGCTTCGTCCTTCATGTGGGTAGTAGCCTATACATTCACTTCTTGATGTAAGTTTTTGGACATACGCCATTAGCAATGGCGTATGTCCAAAAACTTACATCAAGTCATGCACTCCCATTGCACAAATCTTTCAAAGATAATATACATTCACTTGTTTTATCATTTTTTTTATTGTAATTGCTTCGGATGTTACACTGTTGGATATTATTCCATGTTGTTAATTATGGACCGAAATTATTCAAATATTCATTTGGTATTTTAAAAACTCAGTAGAATATTTTACATCACAGTTTTAATTCTATATAAATTTATCGTGGTAACTCTCTAGCAGTTCACCTTCTGTGCTTTCACGGCTGGGAAGTTCATACAAATAAACTTCTGTAATGCCGTTTATAAAACATTTCTTTGAAAAAACCTAGAGGTAAAATCTCGCAAATGGCAAAAAACTATTTTATTGTTTATTACTTTGTTAGTTTTTAAAATACGATATGTTTAAATTCATAAAAACTTTTACACTAAAATCCCATTTAAATAATGAATTTCCATAAATATAAAATAATAAAAATTAATACCATGCACTTGATGTTCATCCATATTGTACCACTTCAACTTAAAAAAATACAGAAATATTAATTATTATTTTTAAAACCTTATTTAAGCTTTTTACACTTCTTAAGGGTTGAATTTTTCAAAGTTTTAAAATTATTTTTGAGTGTATATTATATGCTTATTATTGATACCCAATATATATGTTCGGAGATTTAATTAAATATTTAAAAAAAAGATTTTTTTAAACCCACTTAATGTTCAAATTTCTACAATTAAGAAAATACATTTCGTGACTCTATATTTATGTTCCTCATCCTAATTTTCCTTCATTTAGATCAAGAATATTTGTAAGTATGAATTTTATTTTCTTAAAACCATACCTATTATTTTCACACCCCTTAAGGGTTAATTATGTAAAAAAAAAAAACTAAAATTTTAGTTGGTTTATTTAGTATGCTTCTTTAGTCTACTGGGAAACACAGAAAATGCGAAAAAAATTTAATAACACAGCTGGTTTTGAAATCTTTCGCTTAAAGTAGCCTACATAACACTTCTAATAATTGTGATTTCTGTCACTACAAGGTAAGCCATTTTTGTGAAATTTTACAAATGATTACTTTGGAAACCAGTTGTCAAGAAATACATTGTAACACTACAATATATATATATTTATATAGTAACTTTGTAGATCACATAGCTATGGTTATTTTTGGTTATAGGAAATACGTTTTTCGAGATAATACTGATTAATTGTTAAGAAAATTTGCTGAAAATTTTAAATTTAAATCGGTGTTTCATTACAACATAATTTTTTTATAACACGGAAAAAATATGCGAATATTAAAAAAAATTACTTTGTTTGGTTTTACTATGCTTATTAATGTGCGCAGTTATTACTGGAAAGCTATTTACAGAAAGGCTTACAAAAAAAATATTTTACTCCTGAAGATACTGGGACAACACAAAGCATAAATGCCTTGGTAATTATCCGGATCCATTATTATTGCAAAAACTATATTATGAAAAAATAAAAATGTGTACGTAAATATCTGTAATTTTACATTAATATTTCTGTTCCATTTACAAAAAAAAAAATCACAGTGTTGACACTGTCACCTCCATAGAATACGGTATTTTGCAAATTGTTTTCACGAGGCAAACACTACGCTCCTGCCAATGTACTGGGAGCACCGCAAACACGGCACAGACAAGCAGCTGGGCAAAATGCGGATCTACGCGGTACACGCGGTTGTGTCGGTGTCGCTGACAGGGGCGCGGTCTGGCAGCCAGGACGAGAACTTGCCGCCGAGCTGGTAATTAAGAACCCTCTGGCCCGGAGCGGCGTGCCTGATCAAGCTGAGTCAGTGTGTAAAAGAGAGGAAAGGACCATCCCCAAAAGGACCTTGCCGCAGCGCAACCTACCCCGCGTGGAGGAGGGAAAAAATTCAAGGGTGTGGGAAGTATGAGGAAGGACGGGTTAAGCGCTATGAACGCAATCAAGGCCCGGCTGAGTTAATTCCTACCCCTTCAGCGTTAGGTTTTCCCTTCTGACACGTCGATATTCGTAGCGTTGTCGTCGTGAAATTTGAAGATGAGAGGAATATATATTGAAACCATGCATTGCAAGCAGCACGAAATTTGCATGTCTATTAGTCCCTGAGGTCTGAGCGTTCCAACCAGAGTAGAATACTGCAGTATCTAATTACCAATCGTAACATTTTTAATGATTTTATAAAAATGTATTTTTTTCTGTTTCCTAACTTGTTGAGTGTTTGAGTTTCCGGGAAGTACTCTAAATTTTTTGTAAGAGTGAAATTCCTCTGCATATTTTACTAGACACGCTGTGTATAACATATATTCATATATTCAAGGGAATTTTTTTTGCTGTTTATATGAAACACGCTATGGCGTAATTTATTAAAATCTGGCTAGTATTAATAAAAAAATTTTTTTACAATAAATCTGCATCATAAATTACCAAATAAATAAAATAAAATATATTTTTCTGATCTCGACATCGATTTAGTTCTTTGATTTTTTTCTTCGAGGTTTTAAGAATCATTTCAAAAACTTTTATCTAAATCAGTGCTAAGTTGTATCCTTTTATTTGGTAGCAAGCGTTTATATTTAATCAACCAAAACAGCGGTGAAATAATGCAAAAATTGTTACAGATATAGCTACTGGATTAATATCTAAAACATAGTTTTAGTTTCGTTATGTGTACATATAGTATTAAAAATATAAAAGATGGAACATTTCAAATACTACGTACCAGCTTACGTATCAGTGCCAGTGCTACATGATTGTTTGAAATATTTTTAACACTTTAATGAGCGTAATACAAAAAAGGGCAAACAGTACCATTGTTCACCTCCAATTTTAATCACTGTTTTTGTAATTTGTATTCTTTTTTATGTGATTTTCTGATATTAAGGAAAACGCCCCTTAGTCTTCTCCGTGTGGTCCTGATTATTCCTGCTAATATTTTAATGTAATTTTTCGTGTGCTCCTTATTATTCCTGTCTGGACTTTTAATATTCTCCAAGTTCTGGTTATTTTTGAGAAATCGATGTCTGCAAAATAATTTTATTTCACTTACTGAACCACGCAATTTTATTTTTAGTTACTCTTAATTTGTGATTTTATGCTAACAAATTATTAAATTATTATTTTTTATTTTCTAGAATATTTACAATAAGAAACATCTATTACTGTATTAACATGCCTTAAGACAGCTGAGTATCACAATCATGCAAGACAAATTTCCTTCTCCTTGAGGTCAAGCGAAGCCTTTCTTCTTTAGCGATCGTAAGTGAGCATACCGCATCTCACATGACAAATAAATTATATTTACATCCACACTACATGTGGTGAAATCTGTTGTTGATAAGCCGAATATTTATCCAAGTCTCTCAAAATTGAAAATTAACTCTCACTGATGGATAATTAAAATTCGTATTTAAGTATCTGTTTCTGAATTAAAATCACTTTTTGCAAGTATCATTAGTCACATAAGCTAACTTGGATCGTGGTTTGTTGTCTGAAGCTGAAACGTAAGGATGTCTCAGTAGATACTGCAGCAAGGATTTTGATCTGAGAGGGAATGGTAGACGTCACCAGAAGAATGTTTTTGGTAAAAACTTACTACGCAAATGTTAAACTGTAATCGGTGAAGCAGGTTGTAAATACAAATTGACAGCTTAAAAAGGCACGGCAAAACATGCACACTTACGGGATAGAGGTCATCGATAAAGACAATACAGTAAGGAAGATTGATGTTATTAGATCTCCCGATCGCGAAGAAGAGATAAAATTGAAGGCTGCTGATCGTTTAAGGAAGACTGAAATTAATGGAAGTATCATCACCGTGAAAAGTGAGAATACATTCAAGCCCATATCCAGTAAATCCTCCATAATTTGAAATAATGATGGACACTCAAAAAGGAAGATTTAGTCAGTCAAGAAGCTTCTATATCAACTATTTAGAGTTCGTACAGTAATTCAGGTATAAAAGCTGAATTCTATGGAAATGGTGACAGTGACTCTAAAGCTGGTGACACTTTTGAAGACTGTGCTGACGCACGTAAAGCAGGCAATATCTAAGACTCATGAAGCCCTGAGACCAAAACGAGGGAAACAGCGTAATAAAATAATAAAATAAATTATTCTGCTAAAGCTTACAATGATCATTGGGACGTTACTGATATATAAAATATTTATAATAAACATGCAAAAGTGACTGCAAAAGAGAATAATTATGCATATTGGGAAGATCCTAACATGTTTTTTGACACTTTTTCACAAGATCTATGAGCTGTGCGCATCTGGGCTCAGTACCTACTTCCTAAAGGACAGAATCTGAGTTTGCTCCGTATGGTGGATATTTTACATGGCATGTGTGAGCTTTAACACCGATCCTTACCATGGGCCCCAATGAACCTGGAATATTTACGGTATTCAGACGTGGCACAGTTCTGAAGGCCAACGGCTACGCACAGAGGTTGAGGAACCCATCCCAACTTGCTACGCCACCGGAGAACCTCCAGCCACCGAATACTCCAGGACACCACCAGTGCAAGTCCCCCCCCCCCCCCACCTCCTCTGTGTGGCCAGGTGAGTACCTACACGGGCCATACCTTTCACATCACTGGGACCCCTCGGTCACCCAGATGCTCGTGATACAGCCGATGATACCCGCCTCTACTAGCTTTGCAGGCTAGTACCCGAGCATTAAAGTAGCTCACGACTGCCACTCGTCTAACAGGTTGAAACATCTACATGTTTCGCTTTGTGCAGGAAACTATTCGCACAAAAAAAATTAGCTTTGATACTCAAAGAACTGAGGCACGCTTGCTACACACTATAAAGACTTGTTTTACCTGCATTTGGATAAATAAAAATCATTAATTAAATTGCAAATTTTAAAAGTGACTGTTGTTATTATTCCACGACTTAAGATTTCTAGGCCTGCGTTCATGCTACTGCGTGTGCAATGTCTGCATTAGATGTAAATTGCATGTCCTGTGTATATTGCGAGAGAATTGTAGGATAGCCGGTCCTGCATTAGGCGTCTAGGCTGAGGTTCTTGGGGGGAGGTCAATGACCTCTTGCTCTGATGCCATGGTGACGATATGGGATGACCTTGAGATTCAAAATTCTTAAAAAATTATCAAAAATGACTTAATTCCTAAAAATTTTCCATTTTCGTGGGGAAAAACCCGTTTTAAGGGAACATTTCCCGTTTTTGTCCTTAAAAATGCCAACGGCTTGAAATGTCAAAATCGAGGCTTAAGCATCCATATTTACAGTCTCCGATAAGTCTCTGACTCCATCTTGGATTATGATGTCACCATTTAAATTCCCGTGACGGCCGCCATCTTGAAAATCCGTATTTATCATCCGATTTTTATAAAAAAATATCTAAATTTTTTTAAAAATATTTATTAATAACATTTCAGTAAAAATTACTAAAAAACGCCATTGCACATTTCGTAACGATAACCATCGTGAATTAAAGATCGTTTTGCAATTTACGTTACACCCGCCATCTTGAAAAATTGGTTATTATCTATTATTCTATTTTAATGGGAAAAAATTAATTTTTTTTTAAGAAAATTGGAATCATTTCATAATAAAATATTAATTTAAAAACGCACTTATGTCCTTTATTCTAACCCAGTGGGAGCAAAAATAAAAAAAATTAAATGCTTATTCTATGACAGCCACTGGCAGACTAACCAGCCTGTATAATTTAATGTCCGCAATTTTGTTTCGTCTGCTGGAGTTCACCATCTTGTTTTCGTCTGCTAGAGTGCGCTACGAACATGTTAGGTTTTTTTTTTTTATTAGAATGCAGTTATCATTTATTATTACTGCGGCACCCGCCATATTGAAATTTTGATTTCATCTTGTAAATTTGTATTTATTGACCTAGAAATTCAGGAAAAATTACCAATTTCATTAATTAAATTTGCAATTAATATAATGATTCATTCGATTAGTTTTTGTCCTTGGTTCGATCCTTGACCGATGCAAAAAGTTTATATTCTATGTAAAAATACTATTTAATAAATCATGTTCAAAACCCTAAAAGTAGCCAAAGTTTCACATTAACCAGCCTTCAATAATTCTATATGTCCGCCATCTTGGAAACCTGAAATTAGATAACTAGAAATTCGGGGAAAATTAAAAAAAAAAATCATCAAAAAATTCAATTATGAAAATAATTATTGACACAATATATTTTGCTCATTAGTTGGATTCTCGGACAGTGATCAGGATAACTTAAGCTTAAATAATATGTTATATTATGTTTTCATTAACTTTCGTGGAGTTTATTTATCATTCACTCTACGAAAAGAATCATTAGACAAGATACCTGTCCAACGAATTAAATATATTGCAGCAATGCCTATCATGGAATTATCAATATTTTTCGATGCATAGAATATATTCCAAACAGTTCTGGTAAAATGCTATAGGCCCTAAGTATAGGCCAAGTGTCATCGGACCACGAGAACAGGTCATTATCAATGTCAGTTGTAGAGATCAAACATTTCCGAACCATGAGACCAATTATGTCCTCAGTACAGACTTAACGATCGACAATCAACGAAAAGAAAGCACATTCAGAAGCACAATCAACGAAAAGGAAGAAAATTAGGAAGCACAATCAACAGAAGGAAGCACAATCAACGGAAAGGAAGCACACTCAACGAAAAAGAAGAACATTTTGAAGCACAAGCAACAAAGAGGAAGCACACTTGGAAGCACAATAAACGAAGAGGTAGCAGTATTACGAAATCGCAGTCTTAGTTATAAATCAGTTTACAAGAAATAAAACATTTTTAAATCCAAAATATTTATTTATTTTTAATATTACACACATGACAGTAAAAAGTAGTGATTTTTGTGTATAGCCAGCTTCTCACAATTCTTTATGTATGGACCATACTTCATCCATATCTGAGTAGATTCCTCTACGAACAGATGCCACCACAAGTTTCAGGTTCTCAACAAATATGTTAGAATCTTCACATCACATATAATCAATCGCTTATGCTATCACCTTTTTCCTGGAATGTCGGTTCTTAATTTTTTAAGATCATATCTTCCCGGTGTTCATCAAAAGCTTCATAAAAATTATTTATTTTAACACGATGTTTCCACCGTTTCGGTCTCAGGGCTTCATCGCAGCTTTCGATTCTGACAGCTTTAGGTGGTTCTTCACAGTCTTTGGTTTTGTCAACAGCCTCAGAAACATCTCTGATATCTTGTGAACTTATAGTTTGTTAAGCAAGGATAGAGATCTTGTACAAGCCAGAATCTTTTTTTATCAGAATCTTTTGTAACTGTTGTAATTTTGAAATTGTTATTAGTTTTAAAATATTTTTTATTTATTTTTATTTATTTTATTTCTATTTTATTATTTATCTGTGATTTTTTTTATATTAAGGAAAACATGCGTTAATTTTCTCCGTGTGCTCCTGATTATTTCGGCCTTTCTTTTTGAAGGGGTTATAAGCGTTCTCAGTTTTATTCCTGACGAAACTACAGCTGGTGTTCTCCGAGTGCTTCTGGTTATTTCCCAGAAATTGAATCGGCACGAAAAAATGTTACATAATGAGTCATGCAATTTTTTATTCAGAGTTACATTTAAATTGTGAAATTCTGCTACTGAACTATCACTTAAAATATTTTAACATGTGAAATTCAAACAAAAAATCACCAATTACTCAGTCAAACCATATGCTCTGAGACGTCTGCAAACACTATAATACAAGACAAATTTCCTTCTCCTTGATGTCTAGCGAAGCCTTCCTTCTCTTGCGATCGTTAGTGAGCATCATGCATCCCACATAAAATAAATTATATTTACCTCAACACAACATGTGATGCTATCTGTTGATGGGGATAGTAACTACTTGCAACAAGTTTTGTATGAGATAAATTAACTTCCACTGACGAAATATTAAAAAAATCTATTTATGTAATTGTTTCAATTTAAAACTCTCAGTAAACACATACTGTAGTCTCAGATACAAACATGTATCCTCGATCTATGTCTGCATCTGTATCGAAAGCATAAATGTGTAATATTTGTAGCAAGGAATTAATTACGAGAAAGAATGATAAACAACATGAGAAGTTTGATTGTGTTAGAAATCCGCTACGCAAAATGATAAGTGGTGATCGATGCAGCAAATCATTTACACAAAGACAGAGCTTAAAAAGACACGCTAGAACATGTAAGGTCAAGCCTGCTTACAAGCTGAAGGACAACGATGGATCTGCTAATGTAAAGAAGGGTGTTTTGTATTACGACGGTAATTTTCCTTTTCTTGAACGAGATTAGGTTAAAAGCTCTTCCGATCTCGTCAAATAACTTAAATTGTAGGGCGCTGTTGATTTATGGAAGAATACACGTCAAATGCTGCAAAACTGTAACATTTAACACTGCGTAGAGAAACGTAACCTAAAATCTGCCCATCACCGAATCACTCAATTATTATCAGAACCACTCATTGACTTTTGTGTATCGTGGATTTGGTGCCATATCAGGAGGTGTCACTAAAGTTAACACACTCAAGCACAGTTAATAATATTTCACCTTAAATTAACTATTAACGCTGGTTACAAATATTCAAAGGGTCTTCGAAAATGTATGGTCATCTTCTTAAATTAACTTCATAGAAAAGTCTTTTAATTTACTGTACCAGCACCATTAACTCTTAAACATCTATAGGTTTGAAATACGTTCTGCATGCTCGACTTTTCCCAGATAGGGCGCTTCGCGGAGGCGAGGATCGGGAAGGAATGCCTCGCAGTGGGTTGATTCTCCGGCCATCCAGGGAGCGGTTTTCCCTTCCTCCTGTATCCGAACCGACCGAGCCGTCATCCCCTCCGAGTCGGCGGGCCGCGGATCGCTACTCGGGCCGGCCGCATGCCGCAGAATCTTCCCCCCTTCCCCGATGGCGCATCGACCGGGCGTGGTACCAGAGCCCGAGGCCTGTCGGCATTCCAGCGGGCCCCCACCCCCTACCGCCCTTCTCAATCATCCTTCTCCGCCGACGTCCGAGATCCGACGTGGATCCGTGCGCCGTCCAGGTTGCGAGGATGTCGGACACGGCGCGCTTTTTGGGAGGTCAGCGCATTCCTCCCCGCTTTTCGTGGTTGCCGAATTCTTCCCAGCCGTCGGCAACGTCGCTGAATCAACAAGGACGTTTGCATTTTCGAAGAATTCGTGGGCAATAAAATTAAAAGTTATGCGTTGTTGCAAATGATTTCGATCCTATTTTAGAATTTATGAAGGATTCAGAATATGAGAGTTATGTTTGCATGTTGTAAAACATGTTACACAGCCAAGTAAAAAAAAGGATTATTTTGATTTATTTTTTTGCTTTGGCCATTAATGCAGTTCGTTGGCAGGTTATAGTTACAAAGAAATATTTTGTACTACTTTAAGAAAGTTATGGCAAATTTGTACAACACAAGGCTATGGTTATTTTTGCATTTCTATACTAATAATAAAACTGTTCGAGGCAAAAAAAGTAAATTAGATGAAATAAAGAAAAACCTTTTTAAAATGTATATTAACAGTTCTTAGGAACCAATAATATAGATTTAAATTTTTTTGTCTTTTTGTCTATTTGTTTGTTTGTTCGAGAATTAATAGAAAACTACTTGACGGAATTTGATGACCTTTCTTTCATAATTATGATATATGTACTTACAGAAATCCACGCCTTGGGGGTGAAAAGTGGGTAACTATGATTTATAAATAATAGTTCTATCTCCGAACATATTTGAGTGTAATTAATAATATTGGGTAACAATTATAAACATACGATTACTACCAATAAATAGTATATATTTTTCGATGTTCTAACCCTAAGGGTTGAAAAATTGGTTAAGTGTGTTTTAAAACTTAATAATGATATCTCCGAATTTAATAAAGATATTTAATTGTATTGGGTACCAATAATAAACAAACGCAAATTACCCCTAAGGTTTGAAAAAGAGTAGTATGGTTTTAATGTAAAAAAATTATATTTCTTATATAAATAAATTAAGCTTTATACATTATTTTAGGAACCAGCAATGAAAATACATAAAATTACCAAACACAATTTTACTATTCTGCGAAAACAAAACAATAACACTTTAAATTAAATCAATGTAAGAAGTGGGGATAGTAATATCCCAGTACTACAGCGTACTGAAACGGTCTACTTGTATTTTGTTTACGTTTTCAATCGCCGTCGCCTAGCTAAGAACGTCATAAAATGCTTTGTTGACCGTCGCTGAATGTTTGTTTACAAACTGTGTTATGGTTGAAACTTAATTTAAGGTCATTTAAAAGACGTTACCCCTAAAATATTTTTTAAATTTTTATTTTAATTAAATTTATGCCCGTTAAATACACTTTTCCTTTGATTTCTTGGACAGTGCTTGGCTTGCTATTGCCTCTAAAGAAGCGCCAGAAGCCAAGATTCTAAGCAAAAAGAACGTTTGGGATCGTTTGTCCTGGTGCAGCTCCACGTCAGAAGTTTCTGACGGAAGCTAATTTCACAGTTTAAACTGCGTTTGCGGGCACTATACTGTATTGTTTGTCGGTCCGCGATATCACCACGAACAAAGTGTGATATAAATTATCGCATAGCTCACCCACAATCCTCTACTGTGAGTTTATTTGTGCATTGTCCAGAGACAGCATCATGTAGGCTATAGTAAGAAAATTCGTTGGTCCCAAATTTTAGTGACACTAAGATTGGTTGATTGTGTGCCGTTGCACTTTGTGGTGTGGCATGTACTCAAAGTGTTTTTCCATTTGTTTTTTTTGTTGGCAAACTGGACATCATGAAGGCTCAATTTTGTGAAAATAATATTTTTTTGTTTTGTTTTGGGTAGAAGACAATATTGTTATTAAGTTTGTCTAAATCTATATATCTAATTATATTTCAAGGTAAATTTGTGAAGTTTATTATAAACTTAAAGTTAAGTGCCTCAAGATATCCAAAAAAATATAAAAATATACGTGGACGATAAACATTTTTAAACTGATATTGAAATAACATAATCTTTTTAAAATAACTTTACCTGTATTATTTATCATTTTGGAAATGAACCTGTGTTTGTATTATTTTGCCTACCGAGTTTAACATCTTGTGTCAGTATCTATGACCTCCTACGTCAAGGAAGTTCACATTTGTCTCGCCCTTCTTCTTTTGTGGTAAGCCATCATGTGAACTTTAAATCTGTAAATGTGCCTTTTAAATCCACTTGATTATGAGGCAAATTAGGAACTTCATACCATTATTTGTGTAACAAAAATTGGAGTCTCTAAAACTATGGAATTAAGACTTAAAATGGTAAAAATAATAAACTATTTAATTATTATTTAACTTATTTGCAATATTCCGATCCTAATGGGAGTAAATGGGTTAAGTTAATTTTAAAGAAAGAAGTGCATTTTTTTTGTATCTACAATATAGAAGGGTTAAAATTTAAGAATTAACAGCAAGCATAAAGACTAACAAATATTAATTTTTTTTAAGTTTTCCAGTAGTTGTCTTATAAGGGTGTTAAAAAGGAGTAAAATGTGTTTTATCATAAAAAAACTTATAGCTCCATAGCAAACAAAGTTGGATATAAGCTTAGCATAAATGACGTAAATAATATTATTTTTCGATATTCGATCCCCAATGAAGTGAAAAGGTAAAGTTTTTATAGTAATAAATCATATATCCTTGACAATTAATATGAATATAAGAAACTGAGCAAATTTAACGTACAAAGTTATGATATTACCTATATACTGTTTTACCTTTAAGGGCGTATGTCCCGTTCCAGGTCATGATTTTATATTTATATTAATCACTGATCAACTTTTAGACATTTTCAATCGTGTAACTTTCACGAAATGAAAAAAATATATAGTTGCATACTTTTTGCATAATTAGCTGCCAAAGTTACATTTTTAACCTTTTTGGGTTGTACAAATAAGGAGAATTTAATTTATTGCAGAACTGAAACTTTTTAGGATTAACGGCAATGCCACTGGCTACTTCAAGAAATGGTTTGCATTTCTTTCAGAAAATATTAATTAATTTTACCTGACATTTCAAAATTCTCAAAATTTTTATGATCTTGACAGCCAAGAAACATGAAATGAGTTTTTGTGATAGAAATGCAAACCATTTCTTGAAGTAGGTAAGGTTGTCGGTTGGAATCCCGGCAGGTGCAAAGTTTCTTTTGTACTTGTAAAAACAAATACGGCGAACGTAACATTTCAAATGTAATAAATATATTTGAATAATGAATGCAAATAAAAGTAAAATTATTAATTAAATTGTACATTTCATTTCACTCCTTTGTATCCATACAAATTAGTGATAATTCAATAAAAATAATTCAATTTTATTCATAAAAGTATTCAGAGGTAGATTTTATCATACAAAAGATAGAAAAAATAAAAAAAAATCTTCCTCAAAGAATATAATATTTTTAATGCCTAAATGGTTTGGTTGCAAAAACCTATTACGGCTCAGTCTCAGGCCGAATATGATATTTCCTTTTCTTCTGGATCAATCATTTCAACAATGTTTTGTTATGACGTTGTCACGTTAAACTATCATCCGTAAACCGACTTTACAGACAACCAATTTTTTTTATTTAAGCCTACTAATAGAATTGTTTTTACCCCATCTTGACTTTGAAGTCGTTAATTATTCATTAATTTTATGGTGTAATCATTTTTAACAGTTTTTTTTTTTTGTAAAATGAATAAAGAAGTATGCAACAGATTTGGTAGTATAAAATAAAACTTTAATTATTAACATTTCACTGAAACACCATAGAAAGACTAAACAACTGGATAGAGTTCACAACAGAAAAACTTATAGAGATACATTACACTTAAGTTGTAACTAAAAACTAAAAGTTTTAAAGGGTTACAATTTAAAAGTAATGTTAACTTGTCTCATTATTTTAGGAAAACATTCAGAGCCAAAATTGAATTTAACATTTGCGAAAGTCACGTTGTGAGGAAAACTAAGATGTAGACGTCATCAGAAAGCATGTTACTCATTGTTCACCTTGCAGCCAGGCAGCATGACAATCTGTCTCGGTTTTACGTCCCTGAGGTACTTTTCGAGCCCCTTATAATCCAATTCCTTTTCCCCAAACCCCCCACGGGAAAACTTCCTGACGTGAAGTTTTCATGCACGAAAAGTTTATAAAATTAATCCCGCCGCACGGCAACGGCGCAGGCGCACCCGAGATGCGAATGTAGTCACAAACCCGTCCGCTAGATTGCGACACTCGTTGGTGCAGATGGTCACCTGCGCAAGATGGGTGCACAAAAATCACGTCTTTAGTCGGCCTTGAAAGAAAGGCTAACAATGCTTGCACCGGATTTCCCTAGGCCGGTATCGCAACAGCGCGTCAGCTGGCCAGGTTGAAATGTGGCCTTGTCCTGCGCAAAGACTGACAAGACCAAGAATCGCATTCCGTCCATCCCAGCGGAGACCCACATTCCCTCAATGATTTTACACAGTCTGCGCTTAAAGGAAACCGTGCCATGAACAAAAAAAAAAGATTAATATAAAGAATGACGATAAAAAAATTTGACTTACTAGCTTTAAAAATGTTACTTCGTGACAATATTATTTAATGAATAAGAATGTGTAAATTTTTAATTCAGTATTGGCAAGGTTAATTTAAATCTGATATAAATTTAATTTCATTATGTTTATCTTGGAATTGACATATGCAATAGAAAGAAATAAAGTGGTTAGTTGTATATGTTGTTGTATATTTTGTAGTATTATATGAAGTTTCTAAGATGGCGGCGAGTGAGTAAGTGCGTTCGTTGTCGCTCTGGCAATATTTCTGCTACGCGGTGTACAATGTTTGTGTTCATATAAGTCTCTTGCATCAGTAAAACCAGTGTATACTCCCTCAGTGCAATTTACAGATTTTGATTTTTTTATCTTGATTTTCTCCCTACTAACATATTCAGTTGACCATGCTGCCAAAGGAGGTCACATACAAGGAGGTGTGCCAACAGCTACGCGAGTTCCACCAGCGCCTGGATTCCTTGGCCGCTGTTCCTGCTCCGCCGGGACGTGAACAATACACTATGGACATTCAGTCACTACAGAAGGACATTGTTTCTATTTCTGTGAGATTCAAGACGGAACTCGACAAAACCCGCCGTGAACTTGAAAGCAGTCAAGGAGAAACTCGCAAATCAAGACGAGAAGTTGACGATTTGGCACACTACAGCCGGGGAAACTACATGTTGATCCATGGTGTCACAAAGAAACCAGGTGAGGACGTTATGAAAGAATCACTGCATGTAATTAAAAATTGATTAACAAAAAGCAATTAATAAAATTTAACAAATTTTTAAAAACCATACTTTTTTCGACATGGAGCACCGAGTCCTCGGTTCGAACATGGTGAGGCAAAAAAAAAATTCCGACCTATCCTTTCCTCATGGTGACTGCAGGCACACTGACTTCTCCTACCACTTATGTCAAAGTATATATATCGTCACCTAGTATGACGTCATGACCACCATTTTGAAAATCCGTAATTTTTATGTTCGAAAATCGGGAAAAATTGTTAAAACTCATTAAAAAAATTAATTAAGCGAATTAAATAAAAAAAATCTTTAAAAACTCTGTTGCACTTTTATTTACGGCGGCCATCATGGAAATCCGTAATTTTTATGATAAAAATTTGAAAAACATTTAAAAATTATATTACAAATTTATTAATCACATATAAATAAAATAATATTTAAAAATACACGCCTTGATACCATCGGTTTAAACCCGCTAATAGCCAAAAAAATTGTCGATAGATCATTCTTCCATGAAAGACACCTGTCGACTGACCCACCAATACTACCAAGGTCTGTAAATGGGCATACTGAAACTGGCTTCTGGTTGTGGATTGAGATTGTCGACCGCCATATTGGATTGTGACGTAACGGCGGCCATCCTGTATGAGCGTGACCTTGACCTTTGACCTTGAAGTTTGACCCTCAAAAATCGCCAAAAGTTGTAAAAAGTGGTAAAAATTTGCCCAAAATTCCTATAAAAAAACACCAAAATTTTAATTTTTGCGGAAAAAAATGCCGCCAAAAAATTTCTAAAAATTCCACAATTAAAAAATTAGGATTTCGAAAATCCTCAAAAGTCGTTTTCACCTAGAAAGAACCCAAATTCCTAAAAACTGCTCAAGCATCCATGTCTAAAGCTTCCGGTAAGCCATTTTTAGGAATAAAATACCAGGACCACCATATTAGATTATGATGTCACCGTTGCAATTTCTGTTTCGTCCGTCATATTTAAAATATTTATTTATTATCCGATTTTAATGGAAAAAACATTAAAAATTAAAAAAAAATCAATTAATAAAATTTTTATAAAAAAATTAAAAATTTAACTTTTACGACATGGAGCTAGGAGTCCTCGGTTCGAATCCGGTGAAGGCAAAAACAATAAAAATGGAGACTGATCCTTCCTCCAAGGAAGTCGCTGGCATACTGACCCCCGCCACTTATGTCAAAGTATATATCGTCACGTAGTATGACGTCATGACCGCCATCTTGTCCTTGTCTGCTGGAAGCCATCATCATGTTATGTCTGCTAGAGTGCGCTGACACCATGTTAGTTTAATTCGTACCCGCTAGAGTGCAGTAATCATTTATTATTATTGCTGTGACACCCGCCATCTTGTCATTTGGCCGCCATCTTGGAAATGTGTAATTATTTAGCTAAAAATTCGGGAAAAGTTCCAAAATTCATTAAATTAATCACTCATTAATTTACATATTAATTCGATCGATTCCTGTCCTTGGTACGGTACCCGATCGATGCAATAATGTTTAATTTTATGTAAAAAAATAAATTCAATAAACCATGTTCAACATTCTTAAAGAGACTTTAAATCCTCTACTACCATCATCCTATCAGACATCAAGACCACCATGTTGGGAATTCGTAATTTTAATGCTAGAAATTCTGGAAAAAAAATTCATAAAAAAATTTCACTCATTAAAGTAATGATTGATTCGAGAATTGGTTTGATCCCTGAACGATACAAATAATCTTAATTGTTATGTAAAAATACCTAAAAAAATGACAGGTTCGAAAATAAATCACAAGTTCTTTTACAAAATAAATTTTATTACTTACTTTTTATTTTACTACAGGATCACCTGCGAAGGTTAGCAATCTTACAAACATTTAAGTCCGCATAGGCGTGAAATTACTTATTCTTAGCTCCAATCGGTTTATACTAGACAGAGTCCAACCAGAACCATTACAGACATAGTCCTCCCCTTCTTGACAGAGTTTCTGGATACCGTTTTTAACAGTATGCTTCACATCGTTATAACTGTAAATTACTGCAGCCGATGTCTTGAATGCACACTTCTTCACTTTGTCATCGAACGGATACGGCTTTCCATATATACAGTCCAACCACAAGTTATATTTCAAAGGTCCGTTTGTTGCTACGTCATCAGTAAGCTGATTGATTATGTCCTGTCTGATATCATCAATAAATGTACAAATGTCCTTCGACTCACTTATCGTACTTGAATAATAGTAGTCTTTCAATGCTCCACGAAATGCAGACTGTGCCAATTAGAAGCCATTATCGTTTACTTTTAATGCACCGAACACAGTCTCAGGATTATTTTCATGTTCAGACGTCATAGCAATCGGTTGCTGCACATCTGTATTTGCTTGTACGCTCACGAGGTACCAATCTAAACCGAGGAGTCGAACTTTCTACAGGTAGTTCAGCAGTAAGCGCACAGACATCACCTTTCCATTTTTTCGCATGATGTAGCAAACTGTCAATTCGAGTAAACCATTTAAGGCACTCATCACAGCGAAACTTCATGCCAGAAGGATTTGTATTGCATTTACTACGCTCATGTCTATGTGCATCATGGGAAAATGCGAACGACGTATCACAGTAGCTGCAAGGATACCGTGGTGATGAAGTCGAGCCTTTCAGACCTGATCCAGATACTGGCGTTGCAACAGTAGTACCATTTCCAGGCATACTCTTATGAACTTCAATACATCGTTGTTGTATATAAACTTTACTTTCTGCCGTACAGCAGCGCCTTTACATGTCTTCAAGAGCGTTTTCATATTATATTTTCTGGAAAACTGCGTATAACACTTCTCACAACCAAACATGTTGTGAGGGGAATTCATAGCACATTCTCTCTTCTCGTGTCGACGGGCATTGCTGCTGTTTGAGAAAATCTCGTCGCAGTAACGACATCGATGTTCGTTAATTGTTGTCGATTCGCCATCCATTGAAGTCTCCATTGAGGGCGAAACAGCGTTCTGCGAGGTTTCCTGTACAGCCATCACTACCGACATTAAAGTCTCATCTGCTGGTGGTATTTCGACTGTTGAAGTCTCCTCCAGTGTTGACATCGACGTTGCTAACTGGATCTGTTCTACCATCGTCGTCGCTGACGTCATGTTTCCCGTAGTCGATGGTACAACCTTCATCGAGTTCGACGTTAAAGGCGGTAAAGATGCCATCGAGGTCTCAAGAACAGATAATTCATACGACTTATGCACCAGAAGAAACAAACTAGGCGATCCTTATACCGCCGACGTCAGTAACAAACTTAGCGACCTGATGTCTAGGACTCGCTTATATACATGCACTGTATAGAGTAATACGCTAGTCAAATCAAGAACCATTTACAATAATACTATAGCCAAATCTACATTAAAAAAGAAGGATCATATGATCGAAAAAAATCCGATGAGTTATGGTACATTCTTGTCTCATTAATTCTATCTCTAATATACGCTAGGCTCCAAGAGTTACAATTCGCGTCATCAGATCTATCTATATTTGGCTCCTATGCTTCAAATGTCCATCAGCTTCAAGTGCTCCAAAAGCTCCATCAGCTCATACACCTAATGTACACAATGAACGCGCAATACATGCAATTTACGTGCAATAAATGTAATGATCACACAGTACACACAGAAAACGGAACGTTTACACTGTACACACAGGTAACGGAACGTACACACAGTACACACAGGAAACGGAACGTACATACAGTACATACAGGAAACGGAACGAACAGACAGGAAACGGAATAATCACACATACAGTAGCGGAAACACAGGCTTAGTTGGAAATCAGAATACAAGAAATAAAAAAATCTTTTTTTTTTAAGTATAAATAGTACACACATGACAGTTAAACAAATGATTATTGTATGTAGCCAGTTTTCCGCTGTTCTTTAAGTATGAACGATACTTCCGCGATATGCGAGTAGTTTCCTTTACGAACAGATGCCACCAACAGTCTTAGCCGGTCAACCAATATGTTTATATTTTTCCATGATGTAAAACTATTCTCTTCTACCACCATATTCCTTGCACGTTTATAATAAATATTATGATCTCTGGTGTCTTCCGTTTTAACACCAACCTTAGGGTAAATTTCATCATCGAGCAAGTTATCATCACAAGCCTGATCAGATTTAATTATTATAACACGTCCTTTCGATTGTTTCGGTCTCAGTACACCATCACAGTCTACGATCTTGTCTTCTCTAGATACTTCAGCAGAGTCTTCGATCACGTCGACAGTTTCAGATTCACTGTAGCAATCACCATAGAAGGCATCGTCATCACCCAGATTTCCGTAAGAACTCGATATCGTTTATGTCGAAATGTCTTCATCGTCTTCATGCTTCCTTTTCAGGAGTCCATCATTTTTACAAAGTATGGAGAATCTACTTAATATAGGCTTGAATGTATTCTCACTTTTCATGGTGTTGATACTTCCATTAGTTTCAGTCTTTCCGAAGCCATTATCATCCTTCAATTTATGTTCTTCGTCACGATCTGGTGAGCTAAGACCATCACGCTCAGGACAAGGTTAATTATTTTCGTAATGCAGATCACTCTTCTTTAGTCTAGTGGATCCATCGATGTCCTCTATGCCGTAAGTAGGCTTGGCTTTACATGTTCTACCATGTCTTTTTAAGCTGTCAATTCATGTTAACAACCTGCTACATCGATTACAGCTTAACATTTTGCGTAGTGGGTTTTTAGCACAATGATTCTTCTCATGATGTCTAGCATTCCTTCTCATGACAAAATCCTTGCCACAGTATCTACAGCGGCTTCCTTCCAATTCAGCTACAGATAACAAACAATGATCCATGGTAGCTTCTGTGACTAATGTTAGATACAAACTGTTAGTTTTTCCAATTGGAACCATTTCCTAAATATAATTTTTTAAATAATTCATCAGCGAGATTTAAGTTATCTAATGCAAAGCAAATTGATGCAAGTAGTTCTGGCTGTCATCAACAGATGTCGACACATTTTGCTTGCAGGTAAATATTATTTATTTTATGCGGGTTTCCGGGATGCTCACTAACGATCGCAAAAGTTTAATTGCTTCGCTAAGCAACAAGGGAAATAAAGTTCGTCTTGCCTATTAGTGATTCTTAGAAGTCTCAGAGCTTATTGTTATAATGACTATGTAATGGAATTTTCGTTTGAATTCCAACTGATAAAAATATTACAATTGATGATTTAATAGCAAAATTAAAATAAATTAAATTGAACTCTGAATAAAGTGACATGACTCAATAAGAAAAAAATCCATAATGCTTAGATCGGTTTCGCAGAAGCAACCAGGCCACATGGAGAAAAACATCAAAATGTTGTCAAGAATAATCTGGAGTACATGGAGAAAACCATCAAAATATTGAAAAGAATAATCGGGAGCACAAGGAGAAAACCGACACACACATTTATTTGATATCAAAAAATCACAGAAAAAGTTTTAAAATAACAAAAAATAAAAATAAATATAAAAAAATTACAAAAAATTCTGACAGCTTGTGAACTTCTCATTTGAACAAAGATAGAGTTCTAGCACAAGCTATAATTTTTTGTAATTTATTTATATTTATTATTATTTTTTGTTATTTTGAAACTTTTTCTGTGATTTTTTTTATATCAAAGAAATGTGTGTCGGTTTTCTCCGTGTGCTCCCGATTATTCTTGTCAATATTTAGATTGTTTTCTCCATGTACTCCCAATTATTCTTGACAGTATTTTGATGGTTTTCCCCGTGTACTCCTGGTTGCTTCTGAGAAACCGATTAAAGCATGAAGGATTTTTTACTTAATGAGTCATGTCATTTTATTCAGAGTTAAATTAAATTAATTTAATTTCTGCTACTAAACCATCATTTGTAATTTTTTTATCACTTGGAATTCAAACGAAAAATCCATTACTCAGTCATATATAATAATAAGCTCTGAGACATTTGAGAATCACTAATAAGCAAGACGAACTTCCTTCCCCTTGGTGCTTAGCGAAGCCATCCTTCTTTTGCGATCGTTAGTGAGCATCCCGCAAACCCGCATAACCCGCATAAAATAAATAATATTTACCTGCAAGCAAAATGTGTCGACATCTGTTGATGACAGCCAGAACTACTTGCATCAATTTGCTTTGCATTAGATAACTTAAATCTCGCTGATGAATTATTTAAAAAATTATATTTAGGAAATGGTTCCAAATGGAAAAACTGACAGTTTGTATCTAACATTAGTCACAGAAGCTACCATGGATCATTGTTTGTTATCTGTAGCTGAATCGGAAGGAAGCCGCTGTAGATACTGTGGTAAGGATTTTGTCATGAGAAGTAATGCTAGACGTCATGAGAAGAATCATTGTGCTAAAAACCCACTACACAAAATGTTAAGCTGTAATCGATGTAGCAGGTTGTTAACATGAATTGACAGCTTAAAAAGACATGGTAGAACATGTAAAGCCAAGCCAACTTACGGCATAGAGGATATCGATGGATCCATTAGACTAAAGAAGAGTGTTAAATATATTGCAGCAATGCCTATCATGGAATTATCAATATTTTTCGATGCATAGAATATATTCCAAACAGTTCTGGTAAAATGCTATAGGCCCTAAGTATAGGCCAAGTGTCATCGGACCACGAGAACAGGTCATTATCAATGTCAGTTGTAGAGATCAAACATTTCCGAACCATGAGACCAATTATGTCCTCAGTACAGACTTAACGATCGACAATCAACGAAAAGAAAGCACATTCAGAAGCACAATCAACGAAAAGGAAGAAAATTAGGAAGCACAATCAACAGAAGGAAGCACAATCAACGGAAAGGAAGCAACTCAACGAAAAAGAAGAACATTTTGAAGCACAAGCAACAAAGAGGAAGCACACTTGGAAGCACAATAAACGAAGAGGTAGCAGTATTACGAAATCGCAGTCTTAGTTATAAATCAGTTTACAAGAAATAAAACGTTTTTAAATCCAAAATATTTATTTATTTTTAATATTACACACATGACAGTAAAAAGTAGTGATTTTTGTGTATAGCCAGCTTCTCACAATTCTTTATGTATGGACCATACTTCATCCATATCTGAGTAGATTCCTCTACGAACAGATGCCACCACAAGTTTCAGGTTCTCAACAAATATGTTAGAATCTTCACATCACATATAATCAATCGCTTATGCTATCACCTTTTTCCTGGAATGTCGGTTCTTAATTTTTTAAGATCATATCTTCCCGGTGTTCATCAAAAGCTTCATAAAAATTATTTATTTTAACACGATGTTTCCACCGTTTCGGTCTCAGGGCTTCATCGCAGCTTTCGATTCTGACAGCTTTAGGTGGTTCTTCACAGTCTTTGGTTTTGTCAACAGCCTCAGAAACATCTCTGATATCTTGTGAACTTATAGTTTGTTAAGCAAGGATAGAGATCTTGTACAAGCCAGAATCTTTTTTTATCAGAATCTTTTGTAACTGTTGTAATTTTGAAATTGTTATTAGTTTTAAAATATTTTTTATTTATTTTTATTTATTTTATTTCTATTTTATTATTTATCTGTGATTTTTTTTATATTAAGGAAAACATGCGTTAATTTTCTCCGTGTGCTCCTGATTATTTCTGCCTTTCTTTTTGAAGGGGTTATAAGCGTTCTCAGTTTTATTCCTGACGAAACTACAGCTGGTGTTCTCCGAGTGCTTCTGGTTATTTCCCAGAAATTGAATCGGCACGAAAAAATGTTACATAATGAGTCATGCAATTTTTTATTCAGAGTTACATTTAAATTGTGAAATTCTGCTACTGAACTATCACTTAAAATATTTTAACATGTGAAATTCAAACAAAAAATCACCAATTACTCAGTCAAACCATATGCTCTGAGACGTCTGCAAACACTATAATACAAGACAAATTTCCTTCTCCTTGATGTCTAGCGAAGCCTTCCTTCTCTTGCGATCGTTAGTGAGCATCATGCATCCCACATAAAATAAATTATATTTACCTCAACACAACATGTGATGCTATCTGTTGATGGGGATAGTAACTACTTGCAACAAGTTTTGTATGAGATAAATTAACTTCCACTGACGAAATATTAAAAAAATCTATTTATGTAATTGTTTCAATTTAAAACTCTCAGTAAACACATACTGTAGTCTCAGATACAAACATGTATCCTCGATCTATGTCTGCATCTGTATCGAAAGCATAAATGTGTAATATTTGTAGCAAGGAATTAATTACGAGAAAGAATGATAAACAACATGAGAAGTTTGATTGTGTTAGAAATCCGCTACGCAAAATGATAAGTGGTGATCGATGCAGCAAATCATTTACACAAAGACAGAGCTTAAAAAGACACGCTAGAACATGTAAGGTCAAGCCTGCTTACAAGCTGAAGGACAACGATGGATCTGCTAATGTAAAGAAGGGTGTTTTGTATTACGACGGTAATTTTCCTTTTCTTGAACGAGATTAGGTTAAAAGCTCTTCCGATCTCGTCAAATAACTTAAATTGTAGGGCGCTGTTGATTTATGGAAGAATACACGTCAAATGCTGCAAAACTGTAACATTTAACACTGCGTAGAGAAACGTAACCTAAAATCTGCCCATCACCGAATCACTCAATTATTATCAGAACCACTCATTGACTTTTGTGTATCGTGGATTTGGTGCCATATCAGGAGGTGTCACTAAAGTTAACACACTCAAGCACAGTTAATAATATTTCACCTTAAATTAACTATTAACGCTGGTTACAAATATTCAAAGGGTCTTCGAAAATGTATGGTCATCTTCTTAAATTAACTTCATAGAAAAGTCTTTTAATTTACTGTACCAGCACCATTAACTCTTAAACATCTATAGGTTTGAAATACGTTCTGCATGCTCGACTTTTCCCAGATAGGGCGCTTCGCGGAGGCGAGGATCGGGAAGGAATGCCTCGCAGTGGGTTGATTCTCCGGCCATCCAGGGAGCGGTTTTCCCTTCCTCCTGTATCCGAACCGACCGAGCCGTCATCCCCTCCGAGTCGGCGGGCCGCGGATCGCTACTCGGGCCGGCCGCATGCCGCAGAATCTTCCCCCCTTCCCCGATGGCGCATCGACCGGGCGTGGTACCAGAGCCCGAGGCCTGTCGGCATTCCAGCGGGCCCCCACCCCCTACCGCCCTTCTCAATCATCCTTCTCCGCCGACGTCCGAGATCCGACGTGGATCCGTGCGCCGTCCAGGTTGCGAGGATGTCGGACACGGCGCGCTTTTTGGGAGGTCAGCGCATTCCTCCCCGCTTTTCGTGGTTGCCGAATTCTTCCCAGCCGTCGGCAACGTCGCTGAATCAACAAGGACGTTTGCATTTTCGAAGAATTCGTGGGCAATAAAATTAAAAGTTATGCGTTGTTGCAAATGATTTCGATCCTATTTTAGAATTTATGAAGGATTCAGAATATGAGAGTTATGTTTGCATGTTGTAAAACATGTTACACAGCCAAGTAAAAAAAAGGATTATTTTGATTTATTTTTTTGCTTTGGCCATTAATGCAGTTCGTTGGCAGGTTATAGTTACAAAGAAATATTTTGTACTACTTTAAGAAAGTTATGGCAAATTTGTACAACACAAGGCTATGGTTATTTTTGCATTTCTATACTAATAATAAAACTGTTCGAGGCAAAAAAAGTAAATTAGATGAAATAAAGAAAAACCTTTTTAAAATGTATATTAACAGTTCTTAGGAACCAATAATATAGATTTAAATTTTTTTGTCTTTTTGTCTATTTGTTTGTTTGTTCGAGAATTAATAGAAAACTACTTGACGGAATTTGATGAACTTTCTTTCATAATTATGATATATGTACTTACAGAAATCCACGCCTTGGGGGTGAAAAGTGGGTAACTATGATTTATAAATAATAGTTCTATCTCCGAACATATTTGAGTGTAATTAATAATATTGGGTAACAATTATAAACATACGATTACTACCAATAAATAGTATATATTTTTCGATGTTCTAACCCTAAGGGTTGAAAAATTGGTTAAGTGTGTTTTAAAACTTAATAATGATATCTCCGAATTTAATAAAGATATTTAATTGTATTGGGTACCAATAATAAACAAACGCAAATTACCCCTAAGGTTTGAAAAAGAGTAGTATGGTTTTAATGTAAAAAAATTATATTTCTTATATAAATAAATTAAGCTTTATACATTATTTTAGGAACCAGCAATGAAAATACATAAAATTACCAAACACAATTTTACTATTCTGCGAAAACAAAACAATAACACTTTAAATTAAATCAATGTAAGAAGTGGGGATAGTAATATCCCAGTACTACAGCGTACTGAAACGGTCTACTTGTATTTTGTTTACGTTTTCAATCGCCGTCGCCTAGCTAAGAACGTCATAAAATGCTTTGTTGACCGTCGCTGAATGTTTGTTTACAAACTGTGTTATGGTTGAAACTTAATTTAAGGTCATTTAAAAGACGTTACCCCTAAAATATTTTTTAAATTTTTATTTTAATTAAATTTATGCCCGTTAAATACACTTTTCCTTTGATTTCTTGGACAGTGCTTGGCTTGCTATTGCCTCTAAAGAAGCGCCAGAAGCCAAGATTCTAAGCAAAAAGAACGTTTGGGATCGTTTGTCCTGGTGCAGCTCCACGTCAGAAGTTTCTGACGGAAGCTAATTTCACAGTTTAAACTGCGTTTGCGGGCACTATACTGTATTGTTTGTCGGTCCGCGATATCACCACGAACAAAGTGTGATATAAATTATCGCATAGCTCACCCACAATCCTCTACTGTGAGTTTATTTGTGCATTGTCCAGAGACAGCATCATGTAGGCTATAGTAAGAAAATTCGTTGGTCCCAAATTTTAGTGACACTAAGATTGGTTGATTGTGTGCCGTTGCACTTTGTGGTGTGGCATGTACTCAAAGTGTTTTTCCATTTGTTTTTTTTGTTGGCAAACTGGACATCATGAAGGCTCAATTTTGTGAAAATAATATTTTTTTGTTTTGTTTTGGGTAGAAGACAATATTGTTATTAAGTTTGTCTAAATCTATATATCTAATTATATTTCAAGGTAAATTTGTGAAGTTTATTATAAACTTAAAGTTAAGTGCCTCAAGATATCCAAAAAAATATAAAAATATACGTGGACGATAAACATTTTTAAACTGATATTGAAATAACATAATCTTTTTAAAATAACTTTACCTGTATTATTTATCATTTTGGAAATGAACCTGTGTTTGTATTATTTTGCCTACCGAGTTTAACATCTTGTGTCAGTATCTATGACCTCCTACGTCAAGGAAGTTCACATTTGTCTCGCCCTTCTTCTTTTGTGGTAAGCCATCATGTGAACTTTAAATCTGTAAATGTGCCTTTTAAATCCACTTGATTATGAGGCAAATTAGGAACTTCATACCATTATTTGTGTAACAAAAATTGGAGTCTCTAAAACTATGGAATTAAGACTTAAAATGGTAAAAATAATAAACTATTTAATTATTATTTAACTTATTTGCAATATTCCGATCCTAATGGGAGTAAATGGGTTAAGTTAATTTTAAAGAAAGAAGTGCATTTTTTTTGTATCTACAATATAGAAGGGTTAAAATTTAAGAATTAACAGCAAGCATAAAGACTAACAAATATTAATTTTTTTTAAGTTTTCCAGTAGTTGTCTTATAAGGGTGTTAAAAAGGAGTAAAATGTGTTTTATCATAAAAAAACTTATAGCTCCATAGCAAACAAAGTTGGATATAAGCTTAGCATAAATGACGTAAATAATATTATTTTTCGATATTCGATCCCCAATGAAGTGAAAAGGTAAAGTTTTTATAGTAATAAATCATATATCCTTGACAATTAATATGAATATAAGAAACTGAGCAAATTTAACGTACAAAGTTATGATATTACCTATATACTGTTTTACCTTTAAGGGCGTATGTCCCGTTCCAGGTCATGATTTTATATTTATATTAATCACTGATCAACTTTTAGACATTTTCAATCGTGTAACTTTCACGAAATGAAAAAAATATATAGTTGCATACTTTTTGCATAATTAGCTGCCAAAGTTACATTTTTAACCTTTTTGGGTTGTACAAATAAGGAGAATTTAATTTATTGCAGAACTGAAACTTTTTAGGATTAACGGCAATGCCACTGGCTACTTCAAGAAATGGTTTGCATTTCTTTCAGAAAATATTAATTAATTTTACCTGACATTTCAAAATTCTCAAAATTTTTATGATCTTGACAGCCAAGAAACATGAAATGAGTTTTTGTGATAGAAATGCAAACCATTTCTTGAAGTAGGTAAGGTTGTCGGTTGGAATCCCGGCAGGTGCAAAGTTTCTTTTGTACTTGTAAAAACAAATACGGCGAACGTAACATTTCAAATGTAATAAATATATTTGAATAATGAATGCAAATAAAAGTAAAATTATTAATTAAATTGTACATTTCATTTCACTCCTTTGTATCCATACAAATTAGTGATAATTCAATAAAAATAATTCAATTTTATTCATAAAAGTATTCAGAGGTAGATTTTATCATACAAAAGATAGAAAAAATAAAAAAAAATCTTCCTCAAAGAATATAATATTTTTAATGCCTAAATGGTTTGGTTGCAAAAACCTATTACGGCTCAGTCTCAGGCCGAATATGATATTTCCTTTTCTTCTGGATCAATCATTTCAACAATGTTTTGTTATGACGTTGTCACGTTAAACTATCATCCGTAAACCGACTTTACAGACAACCAATTTTTTTTATTTAAGCCTACTAATAGAATTGTTTTTACCCCATCTTGACTTTGAAGTCGTTAATTATTCATTAATTTTATGGTGTAATCATTTTTAACAGTTTTTTTTTTTTGTAAAATGAATAAAGAAGTATGCAACAGATTTGGTAGTATAAAATAAAACTTTAATTATTAACATTTCACTGAAACACCATAGAAAGACTAAACAACTGGATAGAGTTCACAACAGAAAAACTTATAGAGATACATTACACTTAAGTTGTAACTAAAAACTAAAAGTTTTAAAGGGTTACAATTTAAAAGTAATGTTAACTTGTCTCATTATTTTAGGAAAACATTCAGAGCCAAAATTGAATTTAACATTTGCGAAAGTCACGTTGTGAGGAAAACTAAGATGTAGACGTCATCAGAAAGCATGTTACTCATTGTTCACCTTGCAGCCAGGCAGCATGACAATCTGTCTCGGTTTTACGTCCCTGAGGTACTTTTCGAGCCCCTTATAATCCAATTCCTTTTCCCCAAACCCCCCACGGGAAAACTTCCTGACGTGAAGTTTTCATGCACGAAAAGTTTATAAAATTAATCCCGCCGCACGGCAACGGCGCAGGCGCACCCGAGATGCGAATGTAGTCACAAACCCGTCCGCTAGATTGCGACACTCGTTGGTGCAGATGGTCACCTGCGCAAGATGGGTGCACAAAAATCACGTCTTTAGTCGGCCTTGAAAGAAAGGCTAACAATGCTTGCACCGGATTTCCCTAGGCCGGTATCGCAACAGCGCGTCAGCTGGCCAGGTTGAAATGTGGCCTTGTCCTGCGCAAAGACTGACAAGACCAAGAATCGCATTCCGTCCATCCCAGCGGAGACCCACATTCCCTCAATGATTTTACACAGTCTGCGCTTAAAGGAAACCGTGCCATGAACAAAAAAAAAAGATTAATATAAAGAATGACGATAAAAAAATTTGACTTACTAGCTTTAAAAATGTTACTTCGTGACAATATTATTTAATGAATAAGAATGTGTAAATTTTTAATTCAGTATTGGCAAGGTTAATTTAAATCTGATATAAATTTAATTTCATTATGTTTATCTTGGAATTGACATATGCAATAGAAAGAAATAAAGTGGTTAGTTGTATATGTTGTTGTATATTTTGTAGTATTATATGAAGTTTCTAAGATGGCGGCGAGTGAGTAAGTGCGTTCGTTGTCGCTCTGGCAATATTTCTGCTACGCGGTGTACAATGTTTGTGTTCATATAAGTCTCTTGCATCAGTAAAACCAGTGTATACTCCCTCAGTGCAATTTACAGATTTTGATTTTTTTATCTTGATTTTCTCCCTACTAACATATTCAGTTGACCATGCTGCCAAAGGAGGTCACATACAAGGAGGTGTGCCAACAGCTACGCGAGTTCCACCAGCGCCTGGATTCCTTGGCCGCTGTTCCTGCTCCGCCGGGACGTGAACAATACACTATGGACATTCAGTCACTACAGAAGGACATTGTTTCTATTTCTGTGAGATTCAAGACGGAACTCGACAAAACCCGCCGTGAACTTGAAAGCAGTCAAGGAGAAACTCGCAAATCAAGACGAGAAGTTGACGATTTGGCACACTACAGCCGGGGAAACTACATGTTGATCCATGGTGTCACAAAGAAACCAGGTGAGGACGTTATGAAAGAATCACTGCATGTAATTAAAAATTGATTAACAAAAAGCAATTAATAAAATTTAACAAATTTTTAAAAACCATACTTTTTTCGACATGGAGCACCGAGTCCTCGGTTCGAACATGGTGAGGCAAAAAAAAAATTCCGACCTATCCTTTCCTCATGGTGACTGCAGGCACACTGACTTCTCCTACCACTTATGTCAAAGTATATATATCGTCACCTAGTATGACGTCATGACCACCATTTTGAAAATCCGTAATTTTTATGTTCGAAAATCGGGAAAAATTGTTAAAACTCATTAAAAAAATTAATTAAGCGAATTAAATAAAAAAAATCTTTAAAAACTCTGTTGCACTTTTATTTACGGCGGCCATCATGGAAATCCGTAATTTTTATGATAAAAATTTGAAAAACATTTAAAAATTATATTACAAATTTATTAATCACATATAAATAAAATAATATTTAAAAATACACGCCTTGATACCATCGGTTTAAACCCGCTAATAGCCAAAAAAATTGTCGATAGATCATTCTTCCATGAAAGACACCTGTCGACTGACCCACCAATACTACCAAGGTCTGTAAATGGGCATACTGAAACTGGCTTCTGGTTGTGGATTGAGATTGTCGACCGCCATATTGGATTGTGACGTAACGGCGGCCATCCTGTATGAGCGTGACCTTGACCTTTGACCTTGAAGTTTGACCCTCAAAAATCGCCAAAAGTTGTAAAAAGTGGTAAAAATTTGCCCAAAATTCCTATAAAAAAACACCAAAATTTTAATTTTTGCGGAAAAAAATGCCGCCAAAAAATTTCTAAAAATTCCACAATTAAAAAATTAGGATTTCGAAAATCCTCAAAAGTCGTTTTCACCTAGAAAGAACCCAAATTCCTAAAAACTGCTCAAGCATCCATGTCTAAAGCTTCCGGTAAGCCATTTTTAGGAATAAAATACCAGGACCACCATATTAGATTATGATGTCACCGTTGCAATTTCTGTTTCGTCCGTCATATTTAAAATATTTATTTATTATCCGATTTTAATGGAAAAAACATTAAAAATTAAAAAAAAATCAATTAATAAAATTTTTATAAAAAAATTAAAAATTTAACTTTTACGACATGGAGCTAGGAGTCCTCGGTTCGAATCCGGTGAAGGCAAAAACAATAAAAATGGAGACTGATCCTTCCTCCAAGGAAGTCGCTGGCATACTGACCCCCGCCACTTATGTCAAAGTATATATCGTCACGTAGTATGACGTCATGACCGCCATCTTGTCCTTGTCTGCTGGAAGCCATCATCATGTTATGTCTGCTAGAGTGCGCTGACACCATGTTAGTTTAATTCGTACCCGCTAGAGTGCAGTAATCATTTATTATTATTGCTGTGACACCCGCCATCTTGTCATTTGGCCGCCATCTTGGAAATGTGTAATTATTTAGCTAAAAATTCGGGAAAAGTTCCAAAATTCATTAAATTAATCACTCATTAATTTACATATTAATTCGATCGATTCCTGTCCTTGGTACGGTACCCGATCGATGCAATAATGTTTAATTTTATGTAAAAAAATAAATTCAATAAACCATGTTCAACATTCTTAAAGAGACTTTAAATCCTCTACTACCATCATCCTATCAGACATCAAGACCACCATGTTGGGAATTCGTAATTTTAATGCTAGAAATTCTGGAAAAAAAATTCATAAAAAAATTTCACTCATTAAAGTAATGATTGATTCGAGAATTGGTTTGATCCCTGAACGATACAAATAATCTTAATTGTTATGTAAAAATACCTAAAAAAATGACAGGTTCGAAAATAAATCACAAGTTCTTTTACAAAATAAATTTTATTACTTACTTTTTATTTTACTACAGGATCACCTGCGAAGGTTAGCAATCTTACAAACATTTAAGTCCGCATAGGCGTGAAATTACTTATTCTTAGCTCCAATCGGTTTATACTAGACAGAGTCCAACCAGAACCATTACAGACATAGTCCTCCCCTTCTTGACAGAGTTTCTGGATACCGTTTTTAACAGTATGCTTCACATCGTTATAACTGTAAATTACTGCAGCCGATGTCTTGAATGCACACTTCTTCACTTTGTCATCGAACGGATACGGCTTTCCATATATACAGTCCAACCACAAGTTATATTTCAAAGGTCCGTTTGTTGCTACGTCATCAGTAAGCTGATTGATTATGTCCTGTCTGATATCATCAATAAATGTACAAATGTCCTTCGACTCACTTATCGTACTTGAATAATAGTAGTCTTTCAATGCTCCACGAAATGCAGACTGTGCCAATTAGAAGCCATTATCGTTTACTTTTAATGCACCGAACACAGTCTCAGGATTATTTTCATGTTCAGACGTCATAGCAATCGGTTGCTGCACATCTGTATTTGCTTGTACGCTCACGAGGTACCAATCTAAACCGAGGAGTCGAACTTTCTACAGGTAGTTCAGCAGTAAGCGCACAGACATCACCTTTCCATTTTTTCGCATGATGTAGCAAACTGTCAATTCGAGTAAACCATTTAAGGCACTCATCACAGCGAAACTTCATGCCAGAAGGATTTGTATTGCATTTACTACGCTCATGTCTATGTGCATCATGGGAAAATGCGAACGACGTATCACAGTAGCTGCAAGGATACCGTGGTGATGAAGTCGAGCCTTTCAGACCTGATCCAGATACTGGCGTTGCAACAGTAGTACCATTTCCAGGCATACTCTTATGAACTTCAATACATCGTTGTTGTATATAAACTTTACTTTCTGCCGTACAGCAGCGCCTTTACATGTCTTCAAGAGCGTTTTCATATTATATTTTCTGGAAAACTGCGTATAACACTTCTCACAACCAAACATGTTGTGAGGGGAATTCATAGCACATTCTCTCTTCTCGTGTCGACGGGCATTGCTGCTGTTTGAGAAAATCTCGTCGCAGTAACGACATCGATGTTCGTTAATTGTTGTCGATTCGCCATCCATTGAAGTCTCCATTGAGGGCGAAACAGCGTTCTGCGAGGTTTCCTGTACAGCCATCACTACCGACATTAAAGTCTCATCTGCTGGTGGTATTTCGACTGTTGAAGTCTCCTCCAGTGTTGACATCGACGTTGCTAACTGGATCTGTTCTACCATCGTCGTCGCTGACGTCATGTTTCCCGTAGTCGATGGTACAACCTTCATCGAGTTCGACGTTAAAGGCGGTAAAGATGCCATCGAGGTCTCAAGAACAGATAATTCATACGACTTATGCACCAGAAGAAACAAACTAGGCGATCCTTATACCGCCGACGTCAGTAACAAACTTAGCGACCTGATGTCTAGGACTCGCTTATATACATGCACTGTATAGAGTAATACGCTAGTCAAATCAAGAACCATTTACAATAATACTATAGCCAAATCTACATTAAAAAAGAAGGATCATATGATCGAAAAAAATCCGATGAGTTATGGTACATTCTTGTCTCATTAATTCTATCTCTAATATACGCTAGGCTCCAAGAGTTACAATTCGCGTCATCAGATCTATCTATATTTGGCTCCTATGCTTCAAATGTCCATCAGCTTCAAGTGCTCCAAAAGCTCCATCAGCTCATACACCTAATGTACACAATGAACGCGCAATACATGCAATTTACGTGCAATAAATGTAATGATCACACAGTACACACAGAAAACGGAACGTTTACACTGTACACACAGGTAACGGAACGTACACACAGTACACACAGGAAACGGAACGTACATACAGTACATACAGGAAACGGAACGAACAGACAGGAAACGGAATAATCACACATACAGTAGCGGAAACACAGGCTTAGTTGGAAATCAGAATACAAGAAATAAAAAAATCTTTTTTTTTAAGTATAAATAGTACACACATGACAGTTAAACAAATGATTATTGTATGTAGCCAGTTTTCCGCTGTTCTTTAAGTATGAACGATACTTCCGCGATATGCGAGTAGTTTCCTTTACGAACAGATGCCACCAACAGTCTTAGCCGGTCAACCAATATGTTTATATTTTTCCATGATGTAAAACTATTCTCTTCTACCACCATATTCCTTGCACGTTTATAATAAATATTATGATCTCTGGTGTCTTCCGTTTTAACACCAACCTTAGGGTAAATTTCATCATCGAGCAAGTTATCATCACAAGCCTGATCAGATTTAATTATTATAACACGTCCTTTCGATTGTTTCGGTCTCAGTACACCATCACAGTCTACGATCTTGTCTTCTCTAGATACTTCAGCAGAGTCTTCGATCACGTCGACAGTTTCAGATTCACTGTAGCAATCACCATAGAAGGCATCGTCATCACCCAGATTTCCGTAAGAACTCGATATCGTTTATGTCGAAATGTCTTCATCGTCTTCATGCTTCCTTTTCAGGAGTCCATCATTTTTACAAAGTATGGAGAATCTACTTAATATAGGCTTGAATGTATTCTCACTTTTCATGGTGTTGATACTTCCATTAGTTTCAGTCTTTCCGAAGCCATTATCATCCTTCAATTTATGTTCTTCGTCACGATCTGGTGAGCTAAGACCATCACGCTCAGGACAAGGTTAATTATTTTCGTAATGCAGATCACTCTTCTTTAGTCTAGTGGATCCATCGATGTCCTCTATGCCGTAAGTAGGCTTGGCTTTACATGTTCTACCATGTCTTTTTAAGCTGTCAATTCATGTTAACAACCTGCTACATCGATTACAGCTTAACATTTTGCGTAGTGGGTTTTTAGCACAATGATTCTTCTCATGATGTCTAGCATTCCTTCTCATGACAAAATCCTTGCCACAGTATCTACAGCGGCTTCCTTCCAATTCAGCTACAGATAACAAACAATGATCCATGGTAGCTTCTGTGACTAATGTTAGATACAAACTGTTAGTTTTTCCAATTGGAACCATTTCCTAAATATAATTTTTTAAATAATTCATCAGCGAGATTTAAGTTATCTAATGCAAAGCAAATTGATGCAAGTAGTTCTGGCTGTCATCAACAGATGTCGACACATTTTGCTTGCAGGTAAATATTATTTATTTTATGCGGGTTTCCGGGATGCTCACTAACGATCGCAAAAGTTTAATTGCTTCGCTAAGCAACAAGGGAAATAAAGTTCGTCTTGCCTATTAGTGATTCTTAGAAGTCTCAGAGCTTATTGTTATAATGACTATGTAATGGAATTTTCGTTTGAATTCCAACTGATAAAAATATTACAATTGATGATTTAATAGCAAAATTAAAATAAATTAAATTGAACTCTGAATAAAGTGACATGACTCAATAAGAAAAAAATCCATAATGCTTAGATCGGTTTCGCAGAAGCAACCAGGCCACATGGAGAAAAACATCAAAATGTTGTCAAGAATAATCTGGAGTACATGGAGAAAACCATCAAAATATTGAAAAGAATAATCGGGAGCACAAGGAGAAAACCGACACACACATTTATTTGATATCAAAAAATCACAGAAAAAGTTTTAAAATAACAAAAAATAAAAATAAATATAAAAAAATTACAAAAAATTCTGACAGCTTGTGAACTTCTCATTTGAACAAAGATAGAGTTCTAGCACAAGCTATAATTTTTTGTAATTTATTTATATTTATTATTATTTTTTGTTATTTTGAAACTTTTTCTGTGATTTTTTTTATATCAAAGAAATGTGTGTCGGTTTTCTCCGTGTGCTCCCGATTATTCTTGTCAATATTTAGATTGTTTTCTCCATGTACTCCCAATTATTCTTGACAGTATTTTGATGGTTTTCCCCGTGTACTCCTGGTTGCTTCTGAGAAACCGATTAAAGCATGAAGGATTTTTTACTTAATGAGTCATGTCATTTTATTCAGAGTTAAATTAAATTAATTTAATTTCTGCTACTAAACCATCATTTGTAATTTTTTTATCACTTGGAATTCAAACGAAAAATCCATTACTCAGTCATATATAATAATAAGCTCTGAGACATTTGAGAATCACTAATAAGCAAGACGAACTTCCTTCCCCTTGGTGCTTAGCGAAGCCATCCTTCTTTTGCGATCGTTAGTGAGCATCCCGCAAACCCGCATAAAATAAATAATATTTACCTGCAAGCAAAATGTGTCGACATCTGTTGATGACAGCCAGAACTACTTGCATCAATTTGCTTTGCATTAGATAACTTAAATCTCGCTGATGAATTATTTAAAAAATTATATTTAGGAAATGGTTCCAAATGGAAAAACTGACAGTTTGTATCTAACATTAGTCACAGAAGCTACCATGGATCATTGTTTGTTATCTGTAGCTGAATCGGAAGGAAGCCGCTGTAGATACTGTGGTAAGGATTTTGTCATGAGAAGTAATGCTAGACGTCATGAGAAGAATCATTGTGCTAAAAACCCACTACGCAAAATGTTAAGCTGTAATCGATGTAGCAGGTTGTTAACATGAATTGACAGCTTAAAAAGACATGGTAGAACATGTAAAGCCAAGCCAACTTACGGCATAGAGGATATCGATGGATCCATTAGACTAAAGAAGAGTGATCTGCATTACGACAATAATTTACCTTGTCCTGAGCGTGATGGTCTTAGCTCACCCGATCGTGACGAAGAACATAAATTGAAGGATGATGATGGCTTCGGGAAGATTGAAACTAATGGAAGTATCAACAGCGTGAAAAGTGAAAATACATTCAAGCCTATATTCAGTAGATCCTCCATACTTTGTAAAAATGATGGACTGCTAAAAAGGAAGCATGAAGACGATGAAGACACTTCGACATCAACGATATCGAGTTCATATGGAAATATGGGTGATGACAATGCCTTCTACGGTGATTGCTACAGTGACTCTGAAATTGTCGACGTGATCAAAGACTGTGCTGAAGTATCTAGAGCAGACAAGCTCGAATCTGTGATGGTGTACTGAGACCGAAATGATGGAAACGACGTGTTATAATAAATAAATCTGATCAGGCTTGTGACGATAGCTAGCTCGATGATGAAATTTACCCTGAGTTTGCTGTTAAAACGGATGGCACCAGTGATCATAATATTTATTATTAACGTGCAAGGAAGATAGTGGTCGAAGAGAATGGTTACACATCATGGAAAGATACAAACATATTGGTTAACCGGCTAAGACTGTTGGTGGCATCTGTTACTAAAGGAAACTACTCGCATATCGAAGAAGTATATTCCATACTTAAAGAACTGCGAAAAGCTGGCTACATACATTAATCATTTGTTTAAAGGTTATGTGTGTACTATTAAAAAATAAATTAATTATTTATACTTAAAAAAAGTATGCATTATTTCGTGTAATATGATTTACAACTAAGCCTGTGTTTCCGCTACTTAATGTGTGATCATTCCGTTTCCTGCGTGTCCGTTTCGTTTCCTGAATGTACTGTATGTACGTTCCGTTTCCTTTGTGTACTGTGTGATCATTACATTTATTGCATGTAAATTGCATGTATTGCGCGTACATTGTGTACATTAGGTGTTGGAGCTGATGGAGCAGTTGGAGCACTTGAAGCTGATCGACAATTGAAGCATAGGAGCCAAATGTATATGGATCTGATGACGCGAATTGTAGCTCTTGGAGCCTAGCGTATATTGGAGAGATCGAATTAATGAATCAAAAACGTACCGTAACTCAACCAATTTTTCGATTATATGGTTCCCTTTTTTAAATGTAGATTTGACTTTAGTATTATTATAAATGGTTCTTGATTTGACTAGCGTATTACTTTATACAGTGCATGTATATAAGCGAGTCCTAGACAGCAGGTCTCTTAGTTTTTTACTGACGTCGGCGGTGTAAGGATCGCCTAGTTTGTTTCTTCTGGTGCATAAGTCGTGTCAATTATCTGTTCTTGAGACCTCGATGGCATCTTTACCGTCTTTAACGTCGAACTCGATGGAGGTTGTACTATCGACTACGGGAACCATGTCGTCAGCGATGACAATGGTGGAACAGATCCCGTTAGCAACGTCGACGTAAACACTGGAGGAGACTTCAACAGTCGAGATACCACCAGCATAAGTGACTTTAATGTCGGAAGTGCGGGCTGTACAGGAAACCTCGCCGAACGCTGTTTCACCCTCGATGGAGACTTCAATGGATGGCGAATCGACAACAATTAACGAACATCGATGTCGTTACTGTGACGAGATTTTCTCAAACAGCAGCAATGCTCGTCGACACGAGAAGAGAGAATGTGCTAAGAATCCTCGCAACATGTTTGGTTTTGATTAGTGTCATAAGCAGTTTTCCAGAAAAGATAATATGAAAACGCACTTGAAGACATGAAGGCGCTGCTGTACGGCAGAAAGTAAAGTTTATATACAACAACGATGTATTGATGTTCATAAGAGTATGCCTGGAAATGGTACTACTGTTGCAACACCAGTATCTGGATCAGGTCTGAAAGGCTCGACTTCATCACCACGGTATCCTTGCAGCTACTGTGATACGTCGTTCGCATTTTCCCATGATGCACGAAGACATGAGCGTAGTAAATGCCAGAAGAATCCTTCTCGCATGAAGTTTCGCTGTGATGAGTGCCTTAAATGGTTTACTCGAATTTACAGTTTAGATCATTATGCGAAAAAATGTAAGGGTGAAGTCTGTGCGCCTACTGCTGAACTACCTGTAAAAAGTTCGACTCCTCGGTTTAGATTGGTGACTCGTGAGCGTACAAGCAATGAAACAGATATGCAGCAACCGATTGCTATGACGTCTGAACATGAAAATAAACCTGAGACTGTGTTCGGTGAATTAAAAGTAAACGATAATGGCTTCTACTTGGCACAGTCTGCATTTCGTGGAGCGTTAAAAGACTACTATTAACTAAGTACGATAAGTGAGTCGAAGGACATTTGTACTTTTCTTGATGATATCAGACAGGACATAATCAATCAGCTTACTGATGACGTAGCAACAAACGGACCTTTGAAATATAACTTGTGGTTGGACTGTTTATATGGAAAGCCGTATCCGTTCGATGACAAAGCGAATCACTCCCGAGCCTATCTCCAGTGACGAGTGCGAATTGTGAAACATTGAGTGACTTGCGAATAAAATTTTTTTAACTATAAATTATTGGTTTTCACACATTTTGAAGTAGAATTATTTATGATTAATGTAAACATTATAAATTAATAAAACTTTAATAAATTTAATTGGGCTCTTCCTTATGAAACCTGATCCCCCACTTACTTTTAACAATACACATACTACTATTATTACTGGTAAAAAAATTAAAATTACACTTAACTCAATCGTGTGGTGTGGTTTTGCGATAGTATGTTAACGCCATTTTTCCTAAAGCAAGTGTAAACATCTGCCAGAATACACGTTCAAAAACTTCAGCCACCAATTGTAAGGGATCAATCAAACAGACACACCTTTTTTTCTCCATACAAAATTTTCTGGTTGATATTCTTTTCAAATTTAGAATTTTAAGTAAAATTTAGGATTATTTAATTAAAAACGTGCTTTACAAATACAAAGAAATAACTGTAACATAGGAGAAAGTATTAACTGTATACAAAATCAGTGTTAAATAATCCAGTAATAAGTGCTCACATAACAAGCACAATTAAATCAAATAAAATCAAAACTTTTTAGTAATGTATCATCTTTTGTATAGTTTATAAATATTCTTAAGTATAATATACATTCAAATGTTAAGATATTGCCTAATGTTCGAAATAAATACTCAGTACTACATCGAAAACCATATTTTATATATGTGAAAATAATCATAGGCATGAGCTAAACAAAATTACAATAATATTGCTTTTAGTGTTACAATGTATTATAGGAAAAAAATTCCATATAAATCTTTTGTAGAAGTACAAAAAATAATGTATCTGTGTACTCATTACTTTCGCCTTGCCTCAGCACCGATTAACGTTTGCCGAAACGCCTGCGTAGCAACGGGACAGAGCCACTCGCGAGGGAAGTGAGGAAACATTAAAATCACTGCTACGTGTTTCCATTACCACCGCTAACCCATTCCCCCTTCCCACCAACTCTTACCCTGAAATGTAGCAAAGGGTGGAAGAAGGCCGGGAGGGGAGAAACAGGGCGTAGGGGCGAGAGAATCCCGGCAAACAAGACATCATGAATGCATTATTGCTCGCGCACGCCCTTCAAGACGTTCGCACCAGCGATGTCTCCTTTGGTTTTACAAGGGTGACATGATTTTCTTGCGTCATTCCCTTTCGTACCCTTTCCGCCAACCATTCATTGCCATGTAATACAAACTCCCGTTGTATTTACTGCGAGGCTACAATACCAAGAAGCGGTGCTGCATCGACATTAAATTAAGAGACAATACGATAGATTTGATCAATTCAATAATGTGTGTCTTATAATTAAACATTATGTTGTCTCCAACAACGCATAACTTGGATATCCATAAATATATTGCAAATAAATGGATTACAAAATACAGACATGATATGTGTTTGCCAACTACGTAAACTATTCTAAGAATATCGTTTGTCATGTGTTAAATTTAAAACCTTTAAGTAACAATATTTCCACGCATTTGTTTGCTTAATACTGACATAACATACGCTTGACTATGGTGTACACTTTCTTCATAATATATTCAGTTATGTAACTACACCCTGAGTTTTATCTTACAACTTGTAAGTTTGATGGTTATAACATATTATTAAAATAATTTGTTGATTTAAATAACCCTTGACATACGCTTTTCATAGCGTAAACTATTATGAGGATAATATATTATAAACACTTCGAATATTTTTCCAATTGCAGATAAATAACTATTTCGTTTTTGTTTTAAACGAACTAATGACATGTTAAATAAAAAATTATTTCTTGTCAATGCCTAAAAACTTAAGTGGATTTTTCGGTTTCAGATTTACGTTTACATTAGTTGTAGCATACAAAGCCATTATATAAGCATTCTAATATAATGGAATCTATTGGGTCTTATTTTGGTAAAGTTTGGCCGAAATATCAACCATTATTTTAATTTATTTAAGGTTCCGGCCCATAAAGCAAACCACTGCCATACACCGATATAATTATTATTTATTTTCTTTCGGTTACGGTCAGTAGTCTCTAAAACGAAGATAACAATCTGTAATTCAAACTGACGTATGTATTTTGAACCCAAAACCTGTATGACTTAACTGATAGTATGTTATTTTCCGGCTCATTTTCCAGATTTATTTTTGTGCAACGCCATTAATATTTTACATAGAGCTATCATTAATAACCTATGAAACATATTCCACGTAAAGGTTTTGGTGCAAAAGCATGTCCGAATTTTTCATAAGAATATTCTTCTGCTGGAAGTGACATAACGACGTTTGTCCGATCTGCATGTGAAATATGTGGGTATGCGATTTAGCGAATGTGCATAATATTGGCTTACATCCAGGCGAAGAAAAATTGCTATTTTAAAAATTTATTTGTAGATTTTAATCGATAATCGATTTAATATAAATTTTACATTAATTGTTAAAATATGAAATGGAAAAATTATGCTTTCAATGGTTTTTAATCAATTTTAAAACTTCATTAACATATATCGATCGCAGTTTCGGTAAAAAAAAATTCTAGATTGTAAATTTTTTTTTCAAAACAGAATGTTAAAATTAAACTCTCTCAGATGAAAATTTTTCTGAAATTGAATTTACTTACTGAAAAATATTAAATTCAACCTACTGATATACTGGATATTGTACGTTGCAGAAGCAAACAATTATGCACATTCCAAATTCTGTACTTGCCACAAGGGCAAGTAAAGTATGCCGAGTTTTAAGTACATATTTGTGTACTTAATTTCGGACATAGCCTCAAAGCTACCACGGGACAACTATTTAGGTGTAGGAAAACCAGATGTTCGGAACTTCCTTTAGATTTTTTTTTTATTCTGTCATGCATAACACAACGGTATATTGATTGAAATGCAATGGGGAATAAATAAACACGTTTTAAGTAATGCAATAATATTGATTTCATCAATAACAAGTAAACACACGCAATTTAGCAAGTGGCGAAAAAATTTAGACTGCCGTAAAACTTCATCTGCTAAGTAAGCATTCCTGGCACTGGCTTTGCATTCTGGATGACTAGGATTCAAATCTTGGTCAGGGAAATCGGATTTTTATGTAGGAAATATCTTGATGTACAAGCTGATATGAAGAAGAAAAAACAATTCCATACTTTGTTTAAAACTTCTGTGGGGAAATAGTTAAGTTCCAAGTTCCAACACCTGTAAGTAAGTATATACACATTTCGGGATACTACAGAATTATTTTTTTTGCTTAAGTTATCATATTATATTATATACTTATTTTTAAGAAAGGAAAATGCGCTAGTTGTATGAATGCGATTTATAAGCAGAATAATGTATCCTTGTAATAAACGACATTTATGTTTCTAAAACTTTCGCACATCCACTGATGCAGAAATTTTGCTACTTTTACAGCTTCCTTAAACTAGCGATCATATTTGAATCTCATATATATCTTATTTTCCTTTTAGCTTGCTCCGATGGGTAACTTTAATTAAATAAACGCTAATTTGAAGATATGGAAATTAACTTCTGACATTCATTTATGACAAGGACAAATTAAATTTAAAAATATCCATTCTCTCACTTATTCCATCTGACAACATATGTCACTTATTTTCTTATTCTAACTACCTTACTTACTAATAAAAAAATAACTCTTAGTAAAATTTAAATAGTTGTTAAATGAGCTGGAGAGATTAAACTGTTGTTTTGTTTAAAGAGTTTGTTAAATCATGAATAATTTTTTTTAAATTCATTCTCCTGGAAAAAAATTTCACAGTGTAAATTATTCCAGAAAAAATAAAGTTATACTTATTTATCTTTTTATAGATCTTGTTACAGTTTTTGTAAAATTTTCGTATCACGTGTTTATAGTCTGTGTTATGTTATTGATCTATTATTTGACAGTTTTCAAAAGTAGTATTAGTGGCTTTGATTTAAATAAATTTCATGTAAATACATCATTATTTGGATATCATAGAAAAATCTAAAGAATGACAAAAATGTATACATAATCACATGGTGAAGAAGAGAAAATTAGTTCATGTCAAATGTTAAATGCGAAGACAGCACAAATAATTCAATTAAATAAATGTACTCAGAAGAAAATGTCTACGAATGACGAGATATTTTGGAAAATACATTAAATAGAGGCAAACAAACACCTTAGACAACACAGCGACAAACAGACGAACCAAAGTATTATAGCAAACAGAAAACATCGACAACAAAGCGTCGCACAGAAGAAGCCAGCACGGGTTGTAGTTTTGGCATTTAAAATTAGACATAAGTTGACTTTGGCTTCTTCTCCGTGTTTTTTATTGATATTTTTTTTGGCAATTCTTACAGTTTTCCTGTAAGATTAATTGTAAACCAGCTATTGTGCTTGTCCATAAATTTTTTTTTAAATTAATCTTCTCCATTGCAAGAATCATTGATGGAGAAGTACGAGTGACACTCATTCCACCTGGGTGTTTAAAAACCTCACATGATATTCGTATACTAACAATTCACAACAAAGAAGTTGTTAACAAAAATAGAACAACAATCGCAGAATGGTACGTAGACAAACCAACGATCGTGATATGTCATTAGCTTTAATCTTGCTAAATGACTTATGACGATCCATTGAGTGTATAGTTGCGCAATACTTTATGGAAGGTGGATATTGGTGGTTTCGTTTGCCCGTTTTACCTTGCAAAGAACCATAGGTACGAGGGGATTTGACCTAGCGCTAGTAGATTTTTGAAGGATGGAAAAAGGGGGAGAAGGTGGAAAGGGAAAGGATGTGCGGTGAACTGGCGAAAGATGGGAGTAGGATGGAGCCCTAGCCTGTACCCCAGGGACTCTGTGGCGGAGAAGTATAGGGGTGGAAAGAGGGCCTCTGGCTGGAATATGTGGCAACTTATGACCCGACACTTCTCCTTCCTCCCACCCCGAAAACCAAAGCCACAACCCCCCTTCGCCTTAAGCCAGCACCAACCCGACCTCAGAAACCACCCCATTTCTTTTTAATGGCCCCTCGCCTCCTTGCATTATTGATGGCGAACGTAGAAAGTCGGCGCCCGGCCACCGAAAGGCAAATGTTAATATTTCAAAACCGAACGGCAATCTGAAATAACGGGAAGATGATGCATTAATATAATGCCCATACTTAATCCATATCGGAATAACACCACCCCCATTTCCTGAAGTGTTTGGGCCTTCATACACTAATACACAGAAGGAAGAAAGTCATACTCTGCTTGACGAAGGAAATACAACCAAAACATCTAATTTGAAAAAAAAAAATGTTGATTATTATGGTACTTTATGCCAACTGCTAGATTTTCGGATTAACTGATAATTAGTAATTTAAATATAGTTAATCTCTTAAATACTGAGACATTTCATGACATCAACAGTCAAAAAAATATTGTGACTTTTAGAAATAGATCAAGGCATTTTGTAGATTACCTCCTAGCATTTGCATAGACAGAATTTATAAGTAATGATAAACCATTATCATGATATTTAAATAAGGACTTTAAACCCATTTCTCTGTACCGTTGGTCTACCAATCATTTGAATGAATGAGTAATTTGGTATTTAAAAATATTTGAAATGAAATTCTAAATATATATATTTCCTATGACTTTGTGTGGCTTTTAATTAAAGTCCTTCTAAGAAATTTTGAACCAATGAATTTCAATGTGAAAAACTATCAGAACTGGTTTACTGCTATTAGTAGTGGCAAAACCAAATATATTATTTTTGTTTCTAAATAATGATTTCAGTACTTAATATCACTTCATTATTTGAGTTGAACGTTGTTAGATCAGCAAAATTGTTATTGAATAGATGCAAATCATGCTGCAAACAATTCAACGTTTGACTTGAAACGATGTGAAAGCAGCCATCTTTAACAATTTCCACAAAGTTGTAAGTAGTATATAATAGTTCCTCTGGCACCAGGGTTCTGGGTGTGGAGCGGGAGCCGTGGATCCTGCTGATTGCTCCGACGTAACGGCGGCCATCTTGAAGACCGTGACCTTGACCTTTGACTTTGACCTTGACCTTTGATCTTGACCTTGACCACTGCGGCCATATTGTATCCGCCATCTTGGATCCGTCATATTGGATCCGCCATATTTAAATCGAGTGCCCCACTCACTCATGATGAAATTTTCGTCACTGTCGCCATATAGATTGTTTTCTGAAACACTGGAGGCCGCCATCTTGGATATCGTCGACTTTTTTTCCGCTGTTTGTTCCTAGAGAGCGCCAGCGTCACTCTCGATATATTTTCTGTTCCACTGGCGGCCGCCATCTTGGATACCGTCTACTTTGTTTCTGCTGTTTGTTCCTAGAGAGCACCAGCGTCGCTCTGTCTCATCACATAAGGCCGATGTTCCATTACCTACCATAGGTATTATGGTCCTTATCGACATATTAAATTTAATTTTTTAAGCAAATACATTAGAAGCACTGTGATTCGAACCATCGCAGCTCTGATCTCTTGGTTGGAAAACATACGCCTTTAACCGCACGGCCATCGAGACATTTACCAGACTGATGTTAAATAAGTTATATATAAAATTAACATGCATATTCGAACTTGTAATTTTTTTAATTTTAAGTTATAATTTCACCGCCTGTTCGAGACAGGAGTGCCATATTGAATTAGGTGACAACTGTTGCAAATCGAGTTACGGCCGCCATCTTGAAAATCCGTAATTTAAATTCTAGTTGTTCCGAAAAAATTCCAAATATATTTAAAAAATTTCATACCAAATACAAATGTTTAGTTACTTAATTGTTTTCGGTCGTCGGTTCGATTCCCGGCAAGAAAAAACCAGTAATTTATTAATATATATAAAAAATTATAAATAAAAAGTAATAAAAATGTTTTATGGCACATGCGACATTATGAATTATGTCACCCCTTGTATCAATTATCTTGAAAGGCGCCATCTTGAAAATCTTTATTTAAAATCCAACTTTAATGAAAAAAATTTCAAAATTAACCAAAAAATTACTTATGAGAATACTGATTGATTAGATCGATTCCCGTCCTTGGTTTAAAACCTGGTAAGAGCAAAAAATAAAAAAACCACTGATCCTTTCTCCACAGAAGCCACCTACAGATTAACCTACCACCACCAATAACAAGGTATATATCGTCAGCTGGTATGACGTCATGTCCGACACCTTGTCTTCGTCTGCTAGACTGTGCTGGCGACATGTTAGTATACTTTTCTGTTCACCATACCTTTGACTTCGACATTTGAAATTGAACTTTGACCTTGACCTTGGAATTTGATTTTGACATTGTAATTTGACCTTGACCTTGGAATTTGACCTTGAACTTGGAATGTGACCTTGACCTTGAAATTTGAATTTGACATCGACGACCAGCATGGATCCGACATTTGATGTTCAAAACATGATACCAGGAGCTACCACCTGCTAGAGGACATTGCAACCATCTTGTTTTCGTATGCTGGAGGACACCATCTTGTGTGTACTCGTCTTATAAAGTACATTACCATCATGCTATTTTTATTCTAACCCGCTAGAGTGCAGTAATCATTAATTATTACTGAGGTGCCCGCCATCTTGAAATTTGGGCGTAATCTAGGAATCGTGTAATTATTTAGCAATAAATGCGGGGAAATTTACAAAATTCACCAAAAAAAATTACAATCAATTTACAAATTGATTCGACCAGTTCCTGTCCTTGGTTCGATACTTGAACAGCGACAAGTGTAACTTAATATTAAATAAATTTTTATATTTTGGTTTCTATTACCTTTCGCAGAGTTTATTAATAATTACCTCTACAAATAACCACTCACGGCCATTTACCTGACCAACGAACTAAATATGTTATCGATAAGCCTAACATGAATATATAGTTTTTGTTACATAGAATAACCTTTAAAATGTTCATGTACATACAAAACCATCCAAACATATAAACCAAGCGTCTTCGAACCGCAGACCGGGTCATGAACAATGTCAGACATATATACCATGAAAACACAGTACACACAGGAAACGGAATGAACACATAATACACACAGTACACACAGGAAAACGGAATGAAGACACAGTACACAGAGTACGCACACAGGAAAACGGAATGTACACACAGTACACACAGGACAACGAAATGGACACACATTACACACAAGAAACAGAATGAACACACGGTCCACACAGGAAACGGAATGAACACACAGTACACAATGGAAACGGAATGAACACACTGTACACACAGGAAACGGAATGATCACACACAGTAGCGAAACACAAAGGCTTAGTTAGAAATCATAATACAAGAAATGAAAAATTTAATTTTCTTTCAATATTTAATATATTTTTCAACATTAAAGAAATACAAGTAAAACAAGCCATTATTGTATGTAGCCAGCTTCCCTCAGTTCTTTGAGTAGAAAGGATATTTCTTTGATGCACGAATAGTTTCCGACACAAAGCGAGCCATGTAGAAGTCGTAGCTGGTCAATCAATCTTTCCATGATGTATAATCAATCTCTTATACCACCATCTTCCTTGCATGCTCATTATAAATATTTTTAATATTGCAATCGTCCCAGTGATCATAATAAGCTTTATCAGTTTTATTTATTATCACACGTCGTTTCCATCGTTTCGGTCTCAGGACACCGCCCCATTCTTCAATCTTGTCAGCTTTAAGTGCTTCATCACAGTGTATGCCTTTGTCAACAGCCCCAGACTCACTGTAGCAATCACCGTAAAATGCATCGTCTTCACCCAGATTACCGTAAGAATTCGATATCGATGAGGTCGAAGTGTCTTCATCGTCTTCATGCTTCCTCTTTAGGAGTCCATCATTTTTACAAAGTAGGAAAGATCTACTTGAATTCGGCTTGAATGTATTCTCACTATTCAAGTTAGAATTCTTCCATTATCTTCATTCTTCCATAAATCATCAACGTCCTTCAATTGAAGTTCTTTGTCGAGATCGGAAGAGCCACGAACATAATCTCTCACTAGACAAGAAAAAATATTGTCGTAATGCAGATCACTATTCTTTTGTCTAGTAGATCCATCGATGTCCTCTATGCCGGAAGTGGGCTTGGCTTTACATGTTCTACCATGTCTTTTTAAGCTGTCAAGTCGTGTTAACAACCTGATACACCGATTAGGTAAAGCCTAACATTTTGCGTAGTGGGTTTTTAACACAATCATTCTTCTCGTGACGTCTAGCATTCCTTCTCATGACAAAATCCTTGCTACAGTATCTACAGCGGCTTCCTTCCGATTCAGCAGCAGATAACAAACCATGATCCATGGTAGCTTCTGTGACTAAGGTTATGCGTGCGTTCAGCCGGCGCTCATCGATTTATTAGACGTTGTCACGTCAAAAATATTCCACAACATATTCGAACACAGTGGACTGAAAATTACAAGTCACTTGCAAATATAATAGTAAATACAGAAAATATGGATAACGGGTTTCTGTGTTTTGTCGATGCATTGAACTTCTGATATTGGGACACTTTTGGTTCCGTTTATTTTGTGTGCTGTGTGCCGCAAAATTGAAATAATTGACAAACGTTTATTTATCATATTAATTCCCTAAAATAAAATTTGTTAGACCATTGTTCATCCTGATAAAGTAATTCCTACTTGAGTCACGCTACGTTTTCCCAGCTCCCCAACTGAGAGCTTGTTGTGATTGTGATTTCGGCAGCCAAGCATAACGCATAATTTTTCTTCTCGCCTCAGGCCACGAACGCGACAAGTAACAGTGTCCGGCTTCATGACCGAGGGATCTTTTCTCAGCGTCCTCCCAGGGCAGCCCTCTACCCAGAGCTCAGCTTAGGTTAGCAGCTCCAGTCATGCCCCATTCTAATGTTCCAGGGCTGTCAGACACGTACCGGCGCCCACCCTAATAGATTTATCACGATCTAGCAGATCCTCCTCCTTCTTTTCGAGGAACTTCACCCAGAGCACTGACCGGGCCGTTAACCTCGTCTCTAAGGAAAGCCGAAATCAAGGCCATTTCACTCGTCGGCGAAATGTCTGCCTTCGCAATCTCGTAACGAATATGCCAACTCCTTTACTTTAGTTCAGCGAGTAGCGAGTACTCTAGCGGCCGCCAATACACCTTCGGTTTTATCTTGTTCTCAAGTGCATCGCTAAATTTAACTAAATTTATATCCCTTCTTCTTGAATGGGCATGAATTCCACGTGTCTCTCTAACTTGCAAACCTTTGAGACGACACCACTTATCCTCCTTCTAGTAACCACCAGTGAACAGTCAACGATATGAGATATTTGTTAAATCAGAAATAGTTACCTAAATTTTACATAGTCCCGCACTGGTTAGGCTAAAAAATGTTTAAACATTTCTAGTAAAATTATTTTACGATATTTTTTTTAAACTTGGTTGTTACATGTCTTGATTATGTCCAACTAAAATGTTAAATTTGTATTGGAGATCCCAATTAATATTATAACTGTAATCGATTAGATTCGACAGCCGGGGCCCCAGCAAATTTGGACTCTGTAATTTTGCGATTCTTGAAACTATCAAAGAAAATAATGAAAACTACAATCAACAATAACAATCAGAAGCTTTCAGCAAGCCTCTTCGTTTTTAATTTTTTGACGAGACAACGTCTAATAAATCGATGAACGCTGGCTGCACGCACGAAAAACTGTCCCACTACGGATGTCCCGCTACGGATGTCCCACTACGGATGTGTCCTGTTTACGCATGCGTGGCATCTCTATGGTATTATGCGGACGGTACAGAGAACTCGGCCGGGGTTCGAGGTTATTGTTGTGCACCGCGCCACGGGAGTATATTCGCAAGGAAATGGCGTTCTTACAAGTACGTATTATTTTAATTACTAGTGTAAATCGGTATATTTAAACAGTGTTGTTTGAGAATTGTTTTAGCTGTGTAATTAAATATTTATTGCTGGTATGATACTTTTCACGCTTTAGTTTGGCATTGGTAATTATTTGTCATGAGTTATTATTTGATCAACTAAATTACACACCGTATTATAGTTATAAGCCCACGAGCGTGTAAATATTTAGATTCCAACAGAGAATATGCTAGTTAAAAGAAAGTGAAACAAACATCGTACGTGGAATATTATTAATCTATATCATCTGAAACAATTGTTTCCAATATGGCCTCGTGGCTGTGCGATTAGCAACGCTGACTACCAATCAACAGGTTGACGAATCAAATCACGACGACTGAAATTTTTTTTTGTACTTGTAAAAATAAATACGCAGTGCACTACACTTCAAAAGTAATAAATAAATTTGAAATAATAAATGCAAATAAAAGTTAATTTATTATTTATATTGTAGATTTCATTACACTTCTACTTTGTATCCATACAAAATAGTGATAATTCAATAAAAATGATTCAATTTTATTCATAAAAGTATGCAGAGGCAGATATATTACAAAAGATAGAAAAATTTAAAAAAATGTTTCCTCAAAGAATAAAATATTTTTAATACCTAAATCGTTTGGTTGCAAAAACCTATTACGGCTCATTCTCAGGCCGAATATGATATTTCATTTTCTCCTGGATCAATCATTTCATCAATGTTTTGTTATGACGTTGTCACGTTAAACTATCGTCCGTAAACCGACTTTATCGACAACCAATTTTTTTTATAGTTTTTAATGATTTTCTAGACTATTTTCACTATATAACATTTTTGTATATAAGATTATAACAAACAAGTTAAAATAAATGTTTTATTTGTCTGCGTTAAAAAGGCCTTAATTAAACATGAATCAAGAAAGTGCTGTGTTTGAAAAAATATATTTTACTATTGTTAGTAAAATTTGCCCCCTCAGCAAAGAAATTTCAATTTAAAAAGCAATTCAATATTTCCGAATGCATTATTCATTTAAAGAACACATTATTTGGTACGTGAGCAATGACGCTCAACATCGCTCCATCGTAAGTATTCGTCTCGCAACAGTGTGGACAACCTCACAAACGTTCGTAGGTTTGATTATTTATATATTTTTTTTCGCTGGAGCTTGCTGGAGATATTTTAATCGCCACATCGCTAGCCAAAGTCCTCAGACCTCTGTCGGCTGTTGTCGCCTGACCCAACCACCGCCACCTATGTAGCTACTAGCGTATAGTATTTACTATTTGGAATTTTTTCGTTTTTCGCCTATTCCAGATTTTTATGAATTTTTATTTATATGCTGTAGTATACATTTTTTTTTATGGCTTACTCAAGCTGTGAAATCCCAGAAAAAGAACTTACATTGAGTAACCACGACATTGTCTTTTAAATCTGGTGTTAAGATATAAAGCCCACAATACAAAATCGTAAGTAAAATCCGGAAAATAAAATCAATTTCCATTCATGACAAATAAATCATGGGAATGAATATCAGCTGTTACACTTATAAATAATGCATTTCTTTTCCTTTTAAAATATTTTTAACATTATTTATGCTACGTGCTATATGGTATAAGTAAAATGTTACGAAAATATTCACTTTTAAAAATTTTGCCTCACTTCTTGCGTTGGGGGTAACTAAAGAGAAGATAATATTTGGGGTTTACATACCTGGTAATATAAGAAATGTTTTTTCAATTCAATTATCTCACTATAAAATAATATTAATTATAAATTCGCAATAAATAAAAAAATATCTACAATATAGGTGATGGAAGTTGTAACGTAGTTTGTCCCGTTACAGGACAATATTATGTTTCACTTTAAACACTGTTTGACATGTAAAATATTTAAATGGATTAATTGGAAAAATAACATTAATATACTATACCAATACTAAATAAGTTTTCCATGTTACATTTTTAAAGTTATTTTGCACTACCGTCAAGATGAATAAAATAGGTAACAGAAATAAAACTTTAAACTTTTTAATGTAAATTCTACTAGCTAAATTATTTGTTAAGTAAATAAACTAATTATTTACAGGAACCTCAATCTTGTAAAATAGAAAATTTAATTGGCATTATTTCACTTAGTATTTAATCATGGTGGGCATATATTTAAATGCAAATTTTCATTTTTTTTTTTTTTTACTTTTCCAAGTAAATATAACTTCTAACGAGCGTTCATAAGTACCTGCACTATTTTTTTAAAAAATCTTTTTTTTTTTTAAGTTTTCTGGGAAAATATTTAAAAGTTCGAAGGAAATTTATTAATTATTTTATAAAATTAGGCCTGCGAGCACCTGGGAAGGGCTTCTACCCGATACACATTTTACTGAATTCCTCCTATCAAACTATACACTCCGGCTATATAGCTCCTCGAGAATACTGCACAGCCTGCGCCAAGGTCGGAGTGTACCTCATCACCGACAGGGCCTCACACGGACACGTTTTCACGAGGAAAAAAAAGTCCATATTTCACCCCGAAACGTCACCGATACTTCCTGGGGCCTCGATATCGAAGCAGATGGGTATTCGACACCCAGCGTTCGGACAGCCACGATGATTCATGACGCGCTGACATTTTCCAAGGCAGAACAGGACCCTTTAGGGTGAGTTGGGTACGTGTGATTGGGGGGGTTGGGGACTTGCATAGGCGTCAACCCTTTCCCTGCTCATTTATTAACGGCTGGCACCCTCACCCCATCACCACCTCTCTCGGCAACCTTCATCGAACATCGCGCCCCGATGTGCATCCTCTTAGCGGAGCGCAGCTGTCAAAAAAAAAGAAAAACATTTTTCAAGCGGCCAGGAGTGAGCGTGCCTCATTTTGCATGTCACTTTGTCATTCCTGCCCTTTAGGAGGGGGAAGGGGGTGCGATTGGCCACTAACCACCCAGAAGCCAAAGTGGGAAGAAAAAAAAGGGGTTAAAGTGGTAGCTGGGTAAAAAAAATTGACCCGTAGATAGGAATTGTAGCACATGCTCTTGGCAGAAAAATCAATGCGACAACGAGAAAATCATCGGCTAACACATTGAAAGTAAATTATTTCAAACCGAGACATGTTTGGCGAAGTTATTAAGAACATCTGACTAGCATTTCTAAAAGATATCGGAATCGATTCCCGAGAAAACTAACATAATTTTTGGTTTTCCTGCGGGAGATTGCGTGTCTTACTCTAATTAAATAATAATTACGAGACAAATTGGTCAGATAAAAAATAAAATAAAACTTTTTAAGCGGACTTAAGAATAATATGCTTTAACTTTAATGCTTTAAATCTATGCTTCATATTTTTTATACCATAGGATGTTATAACATAAACCTTTTGAGAATATTGGGTATGGTAGATATAGCCAGTATGTTAGGCCACATTAAAAGTGGTTTCCTTCTACCACTCGCATTTAAGTAATTTACGTTTGTTTAGTGCTTCAAAATATATTAAAAAGTCTGTTGAAAAATTAAAAAGTTAAAAAATACTAGATATTTTGTATGTCAGACACACCCTCAGGATTACCATCTGGGTTACTTTTTCTTTCAGTCAGAAAATGATCATAAGACTAGTGCGGAATAAAGAGTATAGAAGATTAAACATTTGGTTTTGCTTCATATGATGTGTGTTCTATTTGCCACTTTCCTGTATTTAATTAATTTTCGATGTTTTCAATTTACTTTAAAAATGTAATATAAATACATATTATTTAAATTATTGTTTTCATATGTATTAATTAGTAATGTGGAGAAGGGTCATGCTTAAACATTAAATATATTTGAATATTGTTAATACTCATTTTAATTATTAAATAGCATAAGTAATTTACCAGGGAGTATGTAGCAGCTCTCTAAGTTCCAAGTAATTGAAAAGGAATGAATTTTGTAAATATTTCCATAAGAGCAGTTTTTATTTTTACATAAAATAAAATATAATAAGTTATTGTCTTACAGTACTAAATGTACGTCAGGCGAAGTGAAATAAAATTGATTTAACACTTTACAAGGATGGTTTGTCTGAATTTGATTTTAAGATTTATGTAATATGGTATGCTTCGTAATTAATCCATATATATGTAAATTTTAATATTTCTCTGTGCAAAGCTTTAAAGGGTAAATAAAATTACTTGATAAGTTACGTGCTAATTAAAATAACCTTCAATATCTATATAAAATCAAGAAATGAATTTTGTGAAAGTAGCTTATATCCTGATTGCCCAAAAACATAATTAATCTATATCGATATTATAAAATATTATTTAAAAAATGTATATTAAGGTTAATTTAACTGTAAAAATAAGTATGTTTTCGTGTTAATAACAGTATTTTTAATGTGGCCACTTTTACACAAATAAAATAATTAATTCATATTTTTGCTAAGAAATCAGCATAGTAATACATGGCAAAATATATGCCTGGTATGACCATTTCTTTGAGTAAAACATCTACAATAGGTTCTAATATCATTAGAAAGAAAATTATTTTCTCTAAAAAATTAATCTTTGTTTACATTGTTAAACAAAATTTATTGTAAAAAACCTCAATTCTTCCAAATTTTCTAATTGATGTAAACGATATTTAGCACTATAAAAAAAGATATAATTAAATATTTATTTATAAAATATTATTGAAGTATCTTTATTCAACTGAGTTATTTGTCGCACTCTCGTCTGTGTTAATAGTGTAAAGCCGGTCGGTTTGGAAGCGTGTGTATTTTTGACAGAACACCATCATCTTTGTAGATAGCAAGTTTGCAACTAAGATTAAACCTAAAGCTAAGTTATAGGTTGCTAGCTCACCTGGTAGGATACTACCGAACTTCAGTGACTTACATCGCGTTTCCTCTGCGTGGTAATTCGAACTTACCACTACCGAGAATATAACAGGTTCATAATATGCGATGTAGTTTTCTAACTTTACTGTACCATAGAAACATTAGACAATTGCTTGCAGCTCTCTTGAGGGACAGAATATAAGCACTGGACATTGAAGTATTATTAATAATTTTATATTATTATTTACATAAAACAAGATAATATTTGAAATCAAAATATCAAGTATATTAAAAAAAATAAGAGGTTTAATTTGTGGCATCATCAATCCACTGTCAAATATTTTATGTGTTGTTTAATACAGATGTGTAATTTTTTATATATTTTAATTTCATTTATTTAATAAAAAAATTTTGTTAGGGGTTTTATTTAATTTTTTAATAAAGTATTTTATTTTACCACTTGCCTTACGCTTTTGTTTATGTAAGGTTGTCTATAGCCTTCAAGCATATATACCTATCATAGAGAGCTCATTCATTCGTCTTGTGTTTGGTAACTGGGATCACAATCAGCTTTTGGAAGGTTACTTGCCGAATAACTCCCATAATAATCAATGTAGCGGCCAGCTATTGTGGGAGTTATTTTGGGTTTGCCGCATCCACGAGAGATTTTAGGCATCGTTCGTGTACATAAATGTGTTCTATGAACAACATACATATACATTATTGATGAAGCGTGTCTAAATTGTTTGGAAATTGCGTTATTTAACTCCAGGAATGGATCTTTGTTAAGCCCATTCATATGTATTTCAATAAGTATGATGACGTCTTTTGTTGCGACCGGATGTAATCAAAAGTTTTAAAAATTCAACAGTGTTTCGTTTCACAGGTAAGTTTATGAATTTAAACTGTGAGCTCATGTTTCTGTTTGGTTCCGAAAGGTTATTTAAATGTCACAAACCTATCCCAATGATCATACACATAATTAATGGTTAGAACGGTAAACCACGGTAAACTAAATGAAGTATTGCAATGCAGTTTTACATAATCGTTCGAATATATGCCAAGAACTAAACGAAATACATTTTCGGAATTATATTTGTTTCAATTATGAGCCTCTCTTTTAATTTTCAATGTACTACTGTGTACGATTTATGTAAAATAAACTTTGTGGTAACATACCTACATAATTTTTCAAAATTTACTTTCTTTCAGGTTTCCAACTGATGAGAGAAGAAGAAAAACTTGGACATTGTGCCTGAAAAGGTTTGATTTTGTCCCCAACAAATATTTCAATCTGTGCTCAAAATATTTTTCTCCAGATTGATTTGACAATGAAGCATTTCGCTTGGGGAGGAAACTGAAGCCAAATGCAGTACTATCAATCTTAAATTTTCCTGTGCATATAATTCGAAAAAGGAAAATTGTAATTTGCCAAACTAAAAGGACACAAGAACCTTTAAATTTTGAAAGGGAGGTGGATTAAGTGTTATAATCTTTTATGTTCTTCTCTTTAGCAACTGCGTGAGGTAAAAGTTTCGTACCACGTAACCAAGTTTATACCTTGATCCTGATGGCATGATCCAGTAAATATTGATCCTCTGGTACATGATTCTCGCTGTTTTAATTTACAGGGTGTCCACATTTTTTAAATACAGAGAAGCTGTAATTAGTGAGGGAAAGTTTGGTAAATTTTATTACAGATTTGTGTGAACACAAAAATTTAGTAAACCAAAAGATCTTGAACAAGCAAAGACTCAACTTTCAAAAAAAAAAAAAACGTCGGGTTTTGTGGAATATTTTCTCATATATTGTACTTACAACCGTAATACATTGCTTTATCATAAGTTTTTACTATGTCCAGGATCTTTAAACATCAATAAATGAAAACACCAAAAGTCAAGTACTACGGGATCAATATATATACAGGATCATGCCATAAGGATCAAGAGATAAACTTGGTTACATGATACAAATCTTCTACAGAATAATCTCAGAATATACATAGCTTATAACATTACTAAGTTACATACTACCGGCAGTAGCATTTACAAAATAATATTGCCTTTACTATCCTGTATTAATAAAAGACAATCATAATACACTAGATGTCATGATTTAAATATGCACTTCTTGGAACGGGGTCTAATCGTAACATTGTGTTAAATGGGCTTTCAGATATAATAAAATATGATTCCATCTTATTTTTTTTAACCATATCTTCTGGAAAGGTTGGTTAGGTTGGCTACATTAATAAATGTAAAAAAAATGTTAGTATTAAAAATGCAGCTTGTTTAACCTAACCTATCTTTGATGTTATTATACTTCATTTATTTTTTCCTAGCAGCTGCTACTGTGCAGAATAAATATCCTTTTATTAATCTGAAAATTTTTATAAAAAAACATACTTGTAAATTAAATATAACTTCACTTTTGTATGTCCAATCTATTGCCTATAAGATGTAAACATTTTGTTCATATTTGTTTGTTCACAATCTCGACAGACTTAACAAAAATCCACCTTCTAAAAGATCACGGTTTTTCAGAACAAGCTATGTGGGTGATTTCAATGAAGAAATAGCAAAATACCCTAGAAAATCATTGGCGTTCATGCAACATGCAAAAAAGAAATTTAATGGTACTCGTAGAACTGATTTTATGTGTTTTTATGAGGATATGAACTCATTAAATGTAACATTGTGTGTATGCATATGTTAAACATAATTTTGTTGTATAAAGTTTCTTGAAAGCTAAATGATCGTGTAAAAATATCTGTATCTGTGCGTGAATTTGAGATACAATTGTACATGTACAATTGTTTTTATAAACATTGTTTTAATTACTTTTTATATTATAATTATGTATACAACATTTATTGTAATTTTTTAAAAACTTAAATCTTATTTACTATTTTTAACTGCTGTAATCTAAGCATCACATCTTATTTTTGTGTTTCTTTTAAATTGTAGGTTATTAGGTGCTGCAGTTACCATATACCTACCAGATTGTTTTCCAGTTTTTTACTCAGTGGCCAAGGCAGCCGTAAAGTGAGTCCCTCGACAGTTCAAAAATGGAATTTGTATTTTTTAATGTACAAGTGTTTCGAAAAGAATCAATTTGTTATTTTTTCCTGATTATTCTTAATTTCAAGCTATTATCCTTAATAAATTCCAATGAACAAACTTAACCTAAATCTTAAGAACGTTTACAGACTATCTTCTGGGCCTTATTGTTCCAAGTTTATGTTTTGAACCGTTACTATTGGATTGTATTTTCAGTCAGGAAAAAACTATTTTAAATCCCAATATGCAGTAAACAGGCACTTGCTGATACACGATCTGATTGTGTGGGACCGATGATTAGTGATGCTTTACTCTAGAAATGAACATGTCAGCCTTTATGGCTAGTAATCAAGAATTAAATAGGGTAGGGATATAGTATTAGCAGAATGAATAGTGGCAGAATAAAGATGAAACCAGATTACAAAACCCAAACCCAAACTTTGTTGGTTGAGTATATTAGAAAAAATTTGTAATACTTTTACTTAAAACATTGAGAGAATATAATTCAAAATAATTAAGAGTTAAACACTATGACTATGCTTAATAATTGCTAATGACATTTCCATTCATACAAACCTGCATTAATGGTATTCCTCCCATTATTGTGCAAAAATAAAGAGAAAATAAGAGTAAACAATATCCTAACTACAATTAAAGAATTTTGTTGATTTACCTGAACAAACCTAAACAACATAATATTTTGATGCCAAATGCAGATTTGAGGAGTGAAAACCTAATAAAATACTTAACCTTTACAAAGTATATGTATGGTTATAAGTTTTTCCTCAACTTGGTTAATTATGGCAACAGCCAAAATGCATATGCCCAGCTTCTGCTGATACATTTTCTTGAAAACCACTAAATGTTTCAGCGCGCTAATTTCATTTTGATTTTAATAATGCAGGTTTCAAATTTCAGACATTATTTTCATTAACATGTGTTCAGAAACATATATATATTTTTAGGTTTGATGATACTGTATTTAATTGTTTGATATTTAATTTCCTCTTAGCATAACGTTCCAGTAAAAATTAAGATTTATTGGCCCAGGCAAAACGTTAAACAAGTTAATTTTTCGACTAGAACCAGTAATGATAGAAATATTTTAGCTGTGACGAAAATAATGTATTGGTATCAAAATGTTAAGTACATTTATTTGTTCTAAATCACCATCTTGTATCATTATTTTTAGTATATTTAGTGCTAAAACCAATACTGCCTCACATTTAGTTAACGTAATAAATGTTCATGATAAAAGAAAAAAAGTAAGTAGGCCCTGATAATTAACGGGTTTAAAACTGACAATATAAAAACATATTAACTACTGTATTATAATCGTTTAGGTTTGCCGTAGGCAGCACAACATTAAAAAAAACCTTCGTGTAAATTAATAACGTAAGTTACAATCAATACAGACACATTTAATTTTAATTTTACATCTACGTTCGTTACTCAACACATTTATAGATGTAAACGAAGCCTACAATCTTCCGTGGACGCCGCAAACACAAAATATCACGTACAATAGCCTTCCACAACATTGATTCTTATGGGAGTTCTTTAGGAAGTATCCTCCCATCAGCGGTTTAACATGTTGGGATCCACAAACAACACGGCAGCGAATGAGCTATGTATAAGTACTTATATATGATCGAAAACTATAGCGCAGGCAGTCGCTTAAAGATTTATATTTTGTAATTTGAACTACTGTGTAAGTATGTCGATTTTTGTATCAGTCTTTTGTAATAGCCCATTTATAGTATTTTAATTATCTGAGTGAGGCGCAGATCGCAGTTTGATTGTTTATTCTACGTGTGAGACCTTTGATTACAGTCTTAGGGCCGGTTTCACCAAGCAGGTTTAATTTTGTTACAAAACGAGATTTACAAAACTAGATTAAGAATAATCGTAAGTTTAATTCCGATGTGTGTTTCACCATCGTTACATAAGTTTAAATTAATCGAGATTTCCAAAACTCGATTTATAAATGCCTTCCACATAAAAACACCCATTACCTTGCGAATATACCCTAATATCTGTCGGAGATACCCGAATATGTATTTTTTTCCCCTCTTGTAGATGCAGCTTTTGGTCGAGCGTTATTTATGGTGGCCGCATCAACCTAAAAAAAAAAAAACTTGTTTTTATTTTTTTGAAAAATTAGGGTAATACCGTGGAAATTGTCATATCGCATAACACATGATTGGCAATGGTGCAGTTTCAGCTGCGATTAAAAAAAAGCGACAAAGAAGTCGAAATCTTTCGCCACATGAGAAGACAGTTTTATTAGATCAGGTAACGAAACACTTCTCTGTGATTGAAAATCGTCGTACAGATGCTGTCACACAAAGCAGAAGGCGAAAGAATGGGAGATTATTGCGGCCGAATCAATTCGATTTGCAATCAATACCACCGAATGCCAGACCAGCTGAAATCGTCGTGAGAGAAACTGACGAGAAAGATACATGCCGACAACCGAATTGAAACGTTATGCACAGGTAAGGTATTTTATGGCATTCATGCTGATTGTTTTGGTTGCAGTGACCTTTTTTTTTCTCCATCCGAATATTATTCTTCTTCAAATATAACATTGTAAGCTGCTCAAGCCATTTGTTTACATACGTTAAGCGAGATTAGCTGCGCAAACTGGAAGAACTTGTCCAGTTCATATAAAATCTCGCTTTACTCTGAAAAATCGAGATTACGCATGTGGTGAAACGCACAATCGACTAAACGAGTTTATATTGAAACTAATCGAGATTAATTTGCTTAAACTAAGTTGGTGAAACCGGCCCTTAATCGTGTGTCGTCCGACTCTTCAGCACGTGCGAAGCGGTGGCAAAAGAGAGATAGAGAGAAAGACCGGAACTGGGAGTCGTTTGGCGATGTCCGGACTGTACACATCGGTCTCTGCACGCGGATCTTACGTGGCGCGAGTAGAAGCGGTTTACTGGGCTTGCCTCTTGTTTCGTGCACATGAAATGTGTTAAACGGTTTTGCAGCTGCTCGGTGCTTTAGGACTTTACAAGTGCACGAGAGTTTATGGTTCCAGTGCATGATCTATTCACGAGGTGGCGCGTGTATTTTTCGCCGGTGTACTGGTTGATGCCGTAGAGGGAGGACCAAGGACATCACAATGTCTCTACTCGCAGGCATGCAAGGAGCGTGAAGTGTGAGGGCGTAAGGAGAAAGCGGACCATCGTGCGGTTCTCGTGTACGCTCTACACCATGCTGACAATCTTGGACAACTGAAATGTAGATTGCTGATTAAACACATTGCTCCGCCCTTTGCGACGCAGCTTACCCATGCGTTTGCCCTTTTTAAATGCTCCGTCGGTGACGTCTCCTATTTGAATTGTAGAATTGACTGTGTAAAAATAAAACAATTTTTTTTTGCAAGAAACTGGTTTAAATAGTTTTTCTGGCCAGCCTAATGTCAGGATTCAATTTTTCATAAAAAAAAATTGGTTGTCTGTAAAGTCGGTTTACGGACGATAGTTTAACGTGACAACGTCATAACAAAACATTGATGAAAAGATTGATCCAGAAGAAAAGGAAATATCATATTCGGCCTGAGACTGAGCCGTAATAGGTTTTCGCAACCAAACCATTTAGGCATTTAAAGTATTATATTCTTTGAGGAAGAAATTTTTAAAAAAATTTCTATCTTTTGTATGATAAAATCTACCTCTGCATACTTTTATGAAAAAAAAATTGAATAATTTTTATTTAATCATCACTATTTTGTATGGATACAAAGAAAGAGTGAAATGAAATGTACAATTTAATTAATAAATTTACTTTTATTTGCATTCATTTATTCAAATATATTTATTACTTTTGAAATGTTGCGTGCGCCGTATTTATTTTTACAAGTACAAAAAAAATTCGCAGCTGCCGGAATTCGAACCGACAACTTTTGTATTCAAAATTAGTAATGTTAACCGCGTGGCCACAAGGCCATACTTTAAATATTGTAGTTTTAGATCTTATAAAGATTTTGTTCACGGTAGGGGAGTAATATTATTTCGTTTTTATAACACGATTTTATAACAAATACGCATCCCAAATACACCAAAATTATTTATGTGTTACAATATTTTTTAAAACATTGTGCAAAAGATCCCGGGTTTAATTTGAATTATTATGTGTAACTGCAAAACACCGTTGTTGGTTGAAAACGTATTTGAATATTCAACATTACTTTTAAATAACCCTACTGATTATGCTGAAAATCGGTGGACGACCGTTCAATTACATAATATTAAAAGTTCGAACGATGAAAATATGATTGAAAAGTCGAATCGATGGTTGTTCCAATCGAGTGGAAGAGAGATGCCACGTATGCGTACAATGAGCATGAAGAGAGATGCCACGCATGCGTACAATGAGCAAACAGGACACATCCGTAGTGGGACATCCGTAGTGGGACATCTTTAGTGGGACATCCGTAGTGGGACAATTTTTTATGCGTGCAGCCAGCGGTCATCGATTTATTAGACGTTGTCACGTCAAAAACTGCTTTTTTGGCGTGTCCGTGCCACATTACTTTTTTACCAATTTAAAAGACATTATAATATTTTATAATGAAATTAATTTTAACTTGGTTAATTTATTGTAGTGATAAATCTATGTTATTTGATAAATATATCATGCGCGCGATCATTATTGTCTTAGTCAAAAAAAAATTCCTACACTTTGTCATATTTTGCTGTGATTTATTTTAAATTATTATTAATGCCCCTAGTACATTGATATGGCGCCTGGTAAAATAAATTTTATGAATTTAATAATTTGTTGGCTTGGAATTACTTTTCATATATCACTGCAAATCACACTTCCTTAAATTTTGATTACTGTGCTATTTACATTTTCTAACTACCGGTATTTGGTCAGAGACGTATCCTTTTTATAGAGAAACAGCCTTTTCGGAGAGCAGGGACAGGATTAGCTAACTGTGTGAACAGTGGCGAATTTTTTTACATCATTTTTTTTTACAAATGTAATCAACATAGTAGAATGTAAGTCTCCTTATTAATTATTTAATTCTTGAAGGTTTGACTGATAGTAGGGACAAAGTAAATTTGCTTCCAGAATAAATTGCCTATAACAAGTAGATAAAATGGTTTATAATGTGTTATGTTGCAATTTTTATGTCAAGGAATTATAGAAAATTTTTGAAGTTTTAAGACGAGGGTCAAATGCATTCCATTGCACCCACTTTTGCCAATTCATGCAAAATAGATCCTAAAAAACTTTTCCGAACGTTTTTCTATAGGTATAGAGGTTAAAACAAATAAAATATGTATCATAACTCTAACAACTAAATTAAATCTCATATTATATCAGTTTAATAACTTTTGGATAAATTTATTACTAATGATTAATTTAATGATTCTTCTCACATTCAGTATATAGGATTTTTAGTCTTAAAATATTTATTGAAAAAGTTTAAAATTTAAATATAAAATTCATTACAAAAATTATTTGATCAAAATCAATGAAGTTAACAGAAAATTAGGTGTATTAGGTATGTATATTTTAAAATTTTCTTTCTTATATAATTTACGAACTAAAGCATTTAATCCTTAACGGTTTGACTTAAGAAAATTGTTGTATAGTTATTTAATTTAAATATTTACAAATATAGTTTTAATTATTTTGGTGCTTGAATTAAATATCAATTGAACCAAAAGTTAGGAAAAGAATTATATAGGTAGGCCTACATGTTAGATTAATATACCATATAACTTAAAAAGCTAAAGCACTTCTATGTATCACGGTGATAAGTTTTCCGAGAAAAATTTCTTCCTGTTGGTGTAGTGAATAAGGTGAGAAGAAAGAGAGCAGTTGAAAGAGAGAGAGAGAGAGATTGAAAGTAAAAGAGTTAGGACCCAATATCGTCGCGAAGGAGGGTACCCAGAGCCGCAAAGCAATTTTCCTTTTGCATACTTTGACATGCTAAACATGGCTGGCCGTAGTTGCGGCCAATTTTTTTTCTTTCGCTACGACCTGAAATTTTTTTTGGCCCCGGGGAAAACCTTTGTGGACGTCGGGTGACCATAGCGTGGCCGGAGTAGTAGCAGCGAGGACAAGGTTTTGTCGTATAAATAACTGCAGGGCAGGTGTTATTTCACAGAGTCAAAACATTCCAGACTGCTTATAAGTTTCTTCGATAAATTTATTGAAGCCTTGATAACATTCATTTTGCAACAGAAAGCCCACTTTTTTTCCCTCTCTCCAAGGACATTATTTAATCAGATCTTATTTTATGGTCGTATCCAATCACAGGTTTTAGATAATGTCGAAACCCAATACATAATAGACTATGCAGGTTTAAGTGATAAGATGGGGAAGTGGCGTAATTCTTCGGTGGTGGGTAGTAAAAAAGAGATCCCGAAAGTACCCAACATCTCATGGAAACGTTCACCACGTTTCCTAATTTAAAAAAGGATGTATTTTGTCTTCCAGAAATCGTAATTTGAACATCATAGCGTGAGGGGCGTGTTTTGCCAGCGTGGTTTTATTTCTAGTCTTATTTTTATGTTTTTTTGTTTTTATTTAAGAAGGCACTTAATGAACGGGGATATTTTTGTTTGCCATAAGAAAAGGTATATGAGTAGCTAAAAAACGTACCGTTTTGTTCAGTTATGTACCTAAAAGGGTTGTGGCTAGAAACTGAACAAAATTGACTCCTAAATTGGTTACGCCTGTTACAAAGAGGATAAAACACATGAACGTAAAATGGAAAGACAAACTTTATGTTTCTGCATTCTTTAGTAAACTTTCAAATAAACAAAATTACAAACGGAAAATGAATTTTTTTTGTTTAAAATATAAATATTGTTTATGAACGATCGCTGTGCCGGCGATATGCTGCCTGGCATATTCGAAGCCTTGGAAGTAAACTTCCAGCGTTGCAGTTGATGCCTAACGTATAGGCCACCCGACGAACGGGACCGAAAGAAAGGTTCCGTTGTATTAAAAACCCTCCAGCTGCAGCAATATTTGTCATAGAAAGTCGGCCATCTTAACTGGCCGGTCGCGAAAACATTTAATTTTTTTTTTGCATTTAAGGGATTGCAGCAAGGGCAGAAATCCATCGAGGTTTGAAGTGTGCAGAAGTTGTGAATATAAGTTGGTCGCCTGAGAGGGGAACAACACATAACTTAGAAACACACAACTTAGAACAGTCATAACTTAGAAACTTCGAAAAAATCCACGTAACTTAGAACTGTCATAAGTTAGACCGATCATAACTTAGAAACACACAACGCAGAATCATACGACTTAGAAACGTCGTAACTTAGAAAGTCATAACTAAGAACTATTACAACTTAGATACTCACAAATTAGAACGGCCAAAACTTAGAAACACGTAACTTAGAAACACACAACGCCGAATCACATAACGTAGAACCATCATAACTAAGAAACACACAACTTAGAATAGGGATAACTTAGGAGATTATATATTGTTTGTTTCTAAGTTAATTATTTCTAAGTTGTGTGATTATAAGTTGTGACAGCACCCTGCCTGAGAGGCGTGTGTGCTGTCTGCCTCCGAGAAGAAGCCCGGATTAACTGTCTTCGTGAGGACATCGTAACGCCTCCCCGACGCTTCGACCATCAAGAACGTCATTCTATCCGTCATCATAGGTCAGCCAGAAAATAACTCCAAATTCGACTTTCAATTACTTCAAAAAAAGTTATTTGGATAGAACAGCAACTATAGTCCGGAACTGACTTAACTCTGGACGTAGCCGTCTTTTACTTGGGAAATTAAGAAAGTAATGTATGACTTATGATGAATATTGCGATGTCTGACGGGGTTGATGTTGCTGTTTGTGGCGTTAATCCTGGGTTTGACCTATCATTTTCACGGCGGAGTCAACGGCGCTACGCTGTTTTTCGTTACTTACATAGTAACACTTATAGTTAGTTTTAAAAAAAACACTATGCTGATATGTCCCTAGCTTGAAGGGGCAACAATGCAAATGGCATATATTTGGCGAAATTCGAAAATGTACATTAATGTTTATGATTAGATACGTAGATACGTATCGTGACACACCCAAAAGAAAAACATATTATGTACTCTGTTATCACTGGAGTGTCTATGTGCCGGTGGTTGATCGATGTTACACCAGGTGTTGCGGCTAGTTTTTAATGGGCTCAATGCAACAAAGCTCCCTACACTAATATCATATCTTCGGTTAAGTCTACCAGACGCAAGATATCGTGGGACGACCCCGGACGAGTGCCCAGTCAGTTTACGGATGAACCATCAACTCACTGTTCATTCTCTCCGTGTACGTTCCCGGAGGAGCGAGAAATGCAGCCACCCAAACTGACACTTTTTGGTCCCCTAAAAACTGCGTAGAATAGAGAGTGTTTTTTACTTTTAATAAACCACTGAGTTTCAAAGAAATAACAAAGAAAATGTACGTTAAATACTGCCCATGAAAATGTAGCAAGTTTTAGGAAAGCTGTTTCTGGTTTTGCAGACTAAGCAGAGAATTCCAATTTAATAAACCATGTGCCCAGTAATTTCCAGAAAGTTTGGTTGTTGTAATAAAGTTGTGATTTATATTGTTCTTGTCAGCATATTCATATGAAAATTCTCGTAGTTAAATCAAGGTGACAAAATGAAAAAAAAAATGTTTGCAAGAAAAGTAAGTGTGAACGTATTTCCGCTTCTTAAATGTGGTTGAAAACTGCTTCCCCTCCAATGCATGGCCCTACAAGTAAAACTAATTTTAGTCTTTTTTTAAGTTACTTCGTGAATTCCGTTCTTACGATTAACAGCTCTGATAATCTCCCCATTCCGAATAGTTAATAGCTACATTTAGTTGTTCCTCTGTCCAAGAGGATTTCACTGTGATTCGTTTTGGGTTACGTGCCATTATAACAAAAGAGGGAAAAAAATATTGAAAAATCTTTAAAATAATACTAGAGGAAATTTTATAAGGATGTACAGAACATTCGAATTTTCCTTAATTTTTTCTGTCTTTATCATGCTTAAATGAACTTGAATAGGCCTTCCTAGTAATTTTTAAATAATATTTCATCATATAATATATTCTGTCATATTAATAGAATAAAAATGTCACCCAGGCAAATTTTCTTTGGTCTAATAGAATTTTGAGTATATTTAATGGTTTATACACTTTATGTAATTGTTTTTACGATTTACAAATTGTTGGTTAGATTAATTTAAAATTACCATCTGGAATTTCGAAAGGATCGAGGAGACGCAAATGGGGTATTGGTACGCACCCTTACGTACAAATACCCCAATCGAAGACATGTCGGTTTGCTGACAGTCACATTTAAAGCGATTACAAAGTACAAACGCATACCGTGTTAACTAATATCAAAACCATTACAAATATTTTTCTAAACATATAATGTTCTATAAAATACACAGTTTATTAATTACATCAAATTAAATGAAAACAGGAACTTACTGGAAAAATCTCCGTTTAAAAAAATAAACACGAATATCAGCTTCACGAATATCAGCCACACGAATACAACTTCAGCCACACGGCATCGCCACTCAACTAGAATGAAGTTACTCCTTCCACCGCATAGTGACGCCAGTGTTCCCGCATGCGCCTCCTTTTTTTTTAGCCATATGTTAACGTGCGTACCAGTACCTACGGCGTCCAATTACTAAGCCTTCCATTTTTAATTCCGGTCTGCTCCAGCAGCGAATTGTAGTGGTGAGTGCGGTAACTACGTGTAATTCGCGTCAAGAAATGAAGTTATAAGCCCTTTTTGCGTATAATTATCACGCTCAGCATTTTTTAAAAGAATTTCCCCTTTAAATTTATTGTCGTATTTTTATATGTGTGTTTGCAACCGAAATTAGACGTTACACATCTCTGGAAAATAATTAAATACACGTTCTAATATTTTTTAAAATATACGTATAAATGTTACGAAAACTGAAACTACCTTAGGTACAAGCAGACAAAGGTAAATAAACATTGGCTTATTTTTTAGCGGAGATGGGAATGTTGCGTACATGGCGACATTTCCAATCAATATTCCAATTACCTAGTGGGATTAACCACGTACATTTTCAGAGGCGGCACTTTACTGATGGCGGTTGTGCGTTTTGCGATGATGTCCGTGCATAAACCACTTATATTAAAAAAATAGATTTTACCTTTGATTAATAGGATTAGACCGCAATATTATAAACAAAGTTCTTCGCAGTTTCGTTCCTATGTTAAGTTTACGCTTAGGTTAATAATTAAGATGTAATATTAATTTTTAGTTACTGCCTTCTGTGAAGCGGCATTGGTAATTGTTATATATTTGTCAAAGTACTAAAATGTGAAACTGTTAGAAATTTGAATGACACATGCCCATCAATTTAATTCTAAAGATATCTGAATTAACTTATGTTTCGTTGAAAAAATTTTGAATTCACAAATTGTCTTGAACAATTTTGTTTTGTTGATAAACTACTTTTGAAGAGTGTGTATTGTACATTAAATCAATAGTGACGATTTCAAACCCTAATTTTTAATTTTCGAATAAGATAAAAATTTGCATCTACATTGCTCAAAACAACACTAATTAAAAACAAATTTACCAGTATAATTAAAAAGAATTATTCCCATGGGGAAAAATTATTTCAATATTTCAATTCGAATTCGTTATTCATGTGTTTAATATTATAGTTTTAATTTTCACAGTAATCAATGTCATTTAATATGATTACATAATTTTTTTAAGGGGTATAATGGGATCAATATTTTATTGCATAAATTAGGGTTACGTACACAAACACTTAAATTGTTTTGGTATTTTTAACTTGATAACAAGTATTTAAAAGTTATTAAAGCAATATTAATATTTTATTGCCTTATTTATTTATAAGGTGTGATTACAAATCCATCGTAATGAGTACATCTGTGAGACGAGCGGAGAGATATGCATTCAGTAGAGATGAAAATAATCATTTAAGCCTTAAGAATGGGACTCGATAGGTCACGTATAGCTTCGAGACCTGACCTTCAGCACGACCCTCTCAGTGATTGAACTCCTGCATGGTAGGCTACCGCATGTCTCCTGCGTAACTCCAGGGTTGCAGGACTCCCAGGGGCTGGGCTCTAAGTGAGCAAAGGTTTCAAAGTCCTGGCGGCCGACGGCGGGTGTTTGTCCCGGTAATCGACCGGTCGTTGTCCGGGAAGACACTGAGCTATACTCCGTGGTTTCACCCTAAATGTCCTTGCGATTGCAGCCAGGAGTTCGGGATCTCTCCCCAGAGGAACGCTGGCGAAAGCTTACTTGTCGTGGCTGGTGCCTGGCGCTAATACCAGCATCCTTCTCCAAAATTACGTTCATTTTCTTAAAAGACTCTGAATAGAACGCAAAAAAATACCTTTATTTTCCTCACCAAACCTCTTAAAGCAACATCTTGGTACTTTCAAGGGAACATAATACTTAATCATCTCGTATTTCTGCCAAACTCTGTTCGATTTGTAAATTTATAAAAAAACATTGTTTTCTTAAATAAAAGTACTGTGTGAATGGGCATCAGGGACTGGCTTCGGCTTGTGGTGCCAGTGCCGGGGCCCACTTTCTCGGATTCTGATGCCATGGAGGCAATCTTGGAGAACCTTGACCTTTGACCTTGACATTCAAAATTGGCCTATGTTTACCCCAAATTCGACAAAATCCGCAAAATTTTCCAGTCTGTTGGGAAAAAAAGTCAAAAGGCTTAAAAATTTAGAAAACAAAAAATGTCTCTATTTCGAGGGACAAATTCCCGTTTTAAGGGAAATCTTTTTCCATTTTATTCCTCAAAAAGTTCAAAATTAGGAATTCGAAAAACCTCAAAAGACTTTTGACTTAGAAAGAACCAAAATTCCCCAAAGAGGCTAAAATTCCCCAACGAAAAGCCGCCCTTAAGCCACTGGCAAACATCATGAATTCACCATCTTGAAAATCTGTAAAATTAATGCTACAAAATTGGAAAAAAACTAAAGTTTAAAATAAACATTAAATAATCAATTTTCAATACAATTTTAATAAAACACGCACCTATGTCCTCGGTTCGAATCCGGTGAGAGCAAAAAAAAACAAAAAAAAAACATTGGCATTCGATAGTTTCTCCACAAAAGCTGCAGGCGGACACACCTCCCACCACTAATTCCAAGGCATATATCGTCAGATAGTATGAAGTCATGTCCACTATCTTGTTTTCGTCTGCTAGAGTGCAATACTACCATGCTAGTTTAATTTTTACCCACCAGGGTGCAGTAATCATTTATAATTACTGTGGTGCCATTTTGAATAGTCGACGTCATCTTGGAAATACGTAAAAATCACCTTACAAATTAGGGATAAATAACAAAAATCTTTAAAAAAAACATCTCATTAATTTACTTATTTATTCTTTACATAACCTTCCTTGGTTAAAAATTTGCTCAATGCAAAAAAAAAGTAATTTAATTAAAAATGCTCCAAAAGTGACAGGTCCGAGAAATACTGCAAGTTCTTTTACAATATAAATTTTATTACTTAAAATCTACAAGACTAAAAGTAGAAACATATAACAAGCAAATTGCTAATGTCTTCAGCATTTCTAGAATTCTGCATTTGCTACCCACGAATTAAAGCGAGGGGGGAAGCCACAAGTCTTGACGTAGGATCATCCATTTCTTCTTTTTAAAATTATCTACCCAAAGTACTTAACGGGATATATCGAAGGCTGAATCTGTTCAGCATAGAATCCGCCACGAAATTGCTTGTTGTCCAAATCTTTGAGGAAGTAGGTCTAGGCTCTGATTCACAAACATATGTCACACGGAGAAGTTCGGGACACCTTTTCGCAGTGAAACCTTTCTCAAAGATTCCTTTCAGCTTGGAGATTTGCACAATGTCACCGACATTAGCTTTACGCTTTCGTGGATCATTCTTCTTTGTGTTTGAAAACGCTTTTACACGTAAGTGATCATCCTTTATGTCTTTAGGCTTCATTTTCGTGGTAGAATGCACTGTGAAATTGTATTCGCTTATTATTTTCTGTAAGATGTAATTTCTATTAGCCGTGAACCGTGGCCACATTTCGGTGCGCAAAGTTCTGTTAAACCTTTTGATAATGGGGGCTTTGACATTACTGAACGTAGAGTAATGTTTGATGGCATACTTGTCTTCTTCATCAAGGTATTGTAGGTTGCATTATATAATTCTTTACTCAGATTCGTTTGAAGTGGCGATGGTACACGACCATCACGCAAAATATTGGCCATGGCCTTGGCTACGTCAGTGGAAGACTTCGATTTTACAGGTCTGGCCCAAGCGAAGTTGCTATACACATCGATTAATTTTAATATGTACTTGAAACCATCATTCAATCGGGAATATTTTATCATGTCAACAAGTTTCACCAAGAATGAATCATCATTTCCGCGAACTATGACTTAGCGACGAAGGTATTTTCGTCTCGCAGGAACATGAAGTTCATGAGTGATTCTGGTTCGACTCATTGAATGTGGCTGGCTTCCTTCAGTTCTTGGAGTTTGGAGACTATTCTGTTGATGTGGGAAAAGTTTCTTGATCTAAGCGAAGCATGTAGAAGTCTATAATATCAACTAATACATTGGGGTCGTTCCAATACACAGAGTCAAAGTTCCATCCACTTTCTAGCTTTTTTAAACCTTCTCCATGTACTTATAGTTCACTGAAGAGATTGGCGAAAATGGTAACTTTTTCATGTTGATATTTATACATGCCACTTTCCGGATAGTTATCGCGAAAATGTGCATTGGTCAGCTCTGGCTGTTTTTTGTACTCTAGTAAATATTATTGAGAATAGCATTTACTCTCTCTGCGAAACTGAAGTTTTTACAGACCCGGATTCCCGTGCATTTTGAACTCTTCTGGTAAAATGTTTATTTCTTTAGCACCGAGGAAACACTTATTATGATTTCTGTACACTCCATAGGTCGTGTCATAGTTCTGACTCGTGAAAGATATCAGATATGTATAAAGTTGGTGTAATTTTTTCATATTTTTTTCTTGTGCATATAATCTGTACTCGTAAAATCCTCTTCTTCTCGATCTGGCTCATATTTTCTCTTTTTTACAGTTGGCATTTCGTCATCAATTTATGTCTTCACATTATGGTTGGTGCTTCATTATTTTTAAGTTCGTCCAGACCACTAGTGATTGGTTTAAATATTTCTTAATTTTCCTTCTCACGTGCAAGTCTAGATAATCTAGTAAGTAGATATTTTTCACGAACAGACTGTATAGTTCCATGAAGGTCACTGGCCAAGTCCAAAATTTTACTGGCTGAAAGCATTTTGCAATACTTTCTTATACTTTTTTATTTATCAGCAGAAACTTCTTTCTTGAGTTTTGCAAGTTCTGACATTTTTGATAAGTGAGTAAGTGATGCATTCAGACTACTTTGGAAAGCCCTGAAATTGTCGCGTCTTTGTGCGTTGGATACTTTCATCATGTCGTGAATTTGAGAATCCGAGGCTTCCACATGCTGATCGATGGCTAGCACGTACTCTAGTAAATCGTTTATTACACTTTCTACTTTTGAGCCAGTAGTGAAATGTATTTGCAGATATCGAAGTTGTGAGACTTGAGAAAAGTATGCAGTTTGGTAGTGGGACTGCTACGACCAAATTTCGAAATGCTATAACACATGACTGGCGATAAACTATTCGAAACCTTGATTGATGTATTTGCAGATATCGAAGTTGTGAGACTTGAGAAAAGTATGCAGTTTGGTAGTGGGACTGCTACGACCGAATTTCGAAATGCTATAACTCATGATTGGCGATAAACTATTCGAAACCTTGATTGTACCTGCTCTTATATAGAGGCCAGTCCTGGACAAAATATAGGTATCAGTGCTCGTTTTTCCAACACATGGAGCACGTGGAGCACACATATTTTAATTATTAGAAAGTCATTTCAGTATTTATGTGATCATCATACACACGACGAAAATTAATATCGTCAGTGCGAAAAAGTACTACGAGGTTCGCGATGGATCGCAGGGGAGGTTTTGTAATTCGACTGTACTTCTGACAGAGGTAAATGAAGTCTTCATTGGCGAGTATAACCGCGGAAAAGTGTTCTTTCTTTTTACTTGCTTCTCGCACACGACATCGTCGAAGAAAAAAAAAGGAATTGGCTCTTGCTTTGCTTGGAGACACCACATTTTGATTATTATTAAATGTAAAATACTCCAGGCCATCCACTGATTGTAGAAACGTAGCTAGACGCTTGTACTTTGGCTGCTGCAACGATTTGGGATAGAGGTAAACAATTTTGAACTTGAGGCGGTTTGGTTCTTCCAGAAACTCAGTAGAACACATGTTTTGCCGCAGTTGTACGGGCCCGCTATTATACATCGCACGGTAGAAGGCAATAACGAGCTGTGTCGCGATTCGCGCGTACTGGCTTCGTCAACATGCGCAATGCGCATGTGCAAATATCACGCTTCTTGCTAGACGACTTGTATTGTACTGGTGAAATTGTATAAAAGCAAACACTTTTAAACTGCTCAATTGTTCGTAATTACTCGTAGAGGTAAAAACAAAAACACATCGGTGCCTGACTTCTGAACTCACTTAATTTACAATATGCCTATCGAGATACACAATCTCGGCTACAGGTTCTATGATCCAGGAACGACACTAGCCAAATGACCTGGGCATAAACTCTCTTGACGAAAAGTGCAAGCAGCACGACATTGCCTATTCACTCAGCAAGGATCTGGAATCAAGGCACCAAGCTGACGATATATTGGCACAGGAAGCTGAAGATATAAGTAAATCGTCGAACGCGGGACTAGGAGAGAAAATCGCGGGTGGGGGCGTATCCAAAATCATGAAAGCCAAGACGAAATTAGAAACGTGTGCTCGTTGAGCCAGCTCCAAAAAATCAAATTCATGCAAAACTAAACGCAAGACTGGTGCAGTCGTGCAAAAGGCCAAACAAAAAATATAGACTTTCGACAAGAAAATTACTTTGCTTTGGCCTGGATTGGGTGCTCTCAATGGTATAGTGCGGGCAGTCAACAACATACTGCAGACACTTGTGCCTTCGCTTTTTAAATAAAAAAAATATGTAGCCTAAAACAAAATCTTCGCTTATAAAACAACTGTATAGTAATTTAACAAATCAGTCATGACGATAACACTTACGTTGACAGGTCATGCATCGGAACTACAGGCAGTTCATTTCCCGCCCCGGGATTTAGCAGTGAATTGTGTATCGCACTCGGAGATTTTCCAACATATAATGCCATTCCTAATATCGACGAAGAAAATTTTATGATCTGCTTCCTGAAAAGTGATGAGACCACTCAAGAAGTACATTAACCTGTTGGCTCATGAAATTGATGACATTACAAATTTCATAAGGGAAATGTTTCCACAGGATGTAGACTTTTAACTGCGTGGTAATCCAAACACTCAGAAAAGTAATTCTTATATGCAGTGAAAATGTCGACTTTACGAAACCTGAAACAATAGTTACGATGCTCGGATTTGAATCAAAGGTGTTTGATGAATGAAGAACTTACGACTCTAATTTGCAGTAATTATGTGCCTGTGAATGGTATAAGAATAAAATATAAATTGGCATGTGAAAGATATCTCAACGAAAGACTAGACAAAATAATGCACGAGTTTTTACCAATGGTCCTGCCAGCAAATAAACTGGTCGAAGTACAATAAAGAATTATTTACATTCCAATTGTCGTGAAGTTTGCACATAAAGTCATGGTCAGATTCATTGCCAAAGATGACACTTAGTAAATTTTCAAGATTAAGTTACATTACGTCTGCACTTGAAGCGATGGGAGTAGTATGTAAAAGTTCCTCCTGAAATAGGCGTCAGGCGGTGGATTGTGATTGTCGGTCCGCCATCTTGGATTGTGAAGTCACAGCGGCAAAAATTCCTCAAAACTCCTCAAAAATGGCTCAAAATGACTCAAAATTCCCATTTTAAGAAAAAATTTCCCGTTTTCGAGGAAAAAATTCCAGTTACGAGGGAAAATTAGGATTTCGAAAAGCCACAAAAGTCGTTTTGCCTTAAAAACCACGAAATTCCTGATATAGGCTTAAGCATCCATGTCTACAGCCTCCAATAAACTTCTTTTAGGATTATGACGTCACCGTTGCAATTTCCGTTACGCCCGCCATCTTTAAAATCCGCAATTTTTATGTTAGAAAATCGGGAAAATTTTTAAAAATTATAAAAAAATTATTTAATCGTATTTAATACTAAAAATCTAAAAAAACACTTTTGCACTCATCGTTACGGTCGCCATCTTGGATTATATAAATGTTGCATATTTCGTTACACCCGCCATCTTGGTTGAGTACTATGTCATCGTTACAATTTATTATATGACCGTCATATTGGATCCTATTAATGTTGCAATTACCGTTATGGTCGCCATCTTGAAAATTAATCGACATCTTGGAAATCCGAAATTTTAATGTTAAAAATTCGGGAAAATTTTCACAATTCATCAACAAATTAACTTAATAGAATTCTGATTGATTATATCGATTCCCGTCCTTGGTTCGAAACCATCGAGGGCAAAAAAATAAAAAAAACATCAGATATTTCCTCCAAAGAAGCCACCTACAGACTAACCTACCACCAATATCAAGGTATATATCGTCAGCTGGTATGACGTCATGTCCGCCATCTTGTCTTCGTCCGCTGGAGACCCCATCTTGTTTTCGTCTGCTAGAGTGTGCTGGCGACATGTTAATATAATTTTCTGTTCACCATACCTTTAACACCGTCTGTTGGCATTGAACTTTGTCATTGGCCTTGAACTTTGTCATTGACATTGAACTTTGACCTTGACCTTGTTCTTTGACATTGAACTTGACGTCCATCATGTATCTGTCATTTTATGTTCAGTACATGCTACCAGGAGCTACCACCTGCTAGTGGTCATTACCACCATCATGTTTTCGTCTGCTGGAGGACACCATCTTGTGTGTACTCGTCTTACCATCATGCTAGTTTTATTCTAACCTGCTGCAGTGCAGTAATCATTTATTATTACTGAGGTGTCAACCTACTTTAAATTTAGGCGCCATTTTGAAATCATGTAATTATTTTGCTAGAATGGCGGGAAAAATTCCAAAAGTCTCTAAAAAAATCAATTATTAATTTTCAAATTAAATTGATGGATTCCTGTCCACGGTTCGATTTTTGATCAGTGACAGTTGTAACTAATTATTAAATAATTTTTGATTTTGTTTCCATTACCTTTCGCGGAGTTTATTAATCATTCACTCTACGAAAAACAACTCAAGTCAATACACCTGACCAATGAATTAATAGAGTGCCGATTAGCCAATTATGAAAGTCTAATTTTTCAATAATCTAAATAACCTAAATGCTGTTCATGTACAAAGCCACACATATAGAACAATTGTCTTCAGTCCATGAGACCGAGTTATGTCATTATCAGACGTATAGGCTAGTCATTTCAGGACCACATGACCTTCGTCGTTAGCTAATAATTTTCAATTAAACCATCATGACATTTTTTATACATACTAAAGGTCCAAGTGACCTTGAAAAATATTTAAGTAACACCAAGAGGTTTGAAATTAGTAAATATTCAATCACTTCATTTTGAACTACGCGCAATCAACAAAAAGGAAGCACCAACAACGAATAGGCAGCACCGCCAACGAAAAGGCAGCACATTTGGAAGCACCGACAACGAAAAGGCAGCACCGACAACGAAAAGGCAGCTCATTGGAAGCACCAACAACTAAAAGCAGCACCACCAACGAAAAGGCAAAACATTAGGAAGCACTGACATCGAAAAGGTGACACATTTGGAAGCACCGACAACGAAAAGGCAGCACCGACAACGAAAAGGCAGCACCGCCAACAAAAAGCCAGCTCATTTGGAAGCACCGACAACTTAAACAAAGCACCGCCATCGAAAAAGCAACACATTTGGAAGCACCGACATCGAAAAGGCGGCACATTTGGAAGCACCGACAACGAAAATCAGCACATTTGTCATTGACTCCAATATTTATTGGCTCCAATATTCATTGGCTCCAATATTCATTGGCTCCAATATTCATTGGCTCCAATATTCATTGGCTCCAATAATCATTGGCTCCAATATTCATTGGCTCCAATATTCATTGGCTCCAATATTCATTGGCTCCAATAATCATTGGCTCCAATATTCATGGCCTCCAATATAAATTGTCTCCATTTGCTCCAAATGCTCCAACAGGCTCCAAAATGCTCCAACAGTATTTTGGTACCTATAGTCATTGGCTCCAATATTCATTGATTCCAATATTCATTGGCTCTAATATTGATTGGCTCCAATATTCATTGGCTTCAATATTCATTGGCTCCAATATCAATTGGCTCCAATTGCTCCAAATGCTCAAACAGGCTCCAAAAGGCTCCATCAGTCTTTTGGCTCCAACAGTCTTTTGGCTCCTATAGTCATTGGCTCCAATAGTCATTGGCTCCAATAGTCATTGGCTACAATATTAGTTGGTTCCAATATTCATTGGCTCCAATATTCAATGCCTCCAATATTCATTGGCTCAATTAGTCATTGACACCAACAGTCTTTTGCTTCCAAAAGTCTTTTGGCTACAAATATATTTGCCTAGAAATCTTCGAGTCCAAGAGACTATGAGGCCACATGGCTACGAGTCTAAAATGATCTAGCTGGTTACGAGTTATGCATGGCTTGTGAGACTACAGAGCTACGAAGTTTCTAGTACACAAGTTTACGTGACTGTAGGGATACAGGAACACAAGTCTGCATGAGTACTTGACTATGAAGCTACTAGTCTACAAGGCTCCAGTTGCCGCATCTGTCTTCGAAGGAATTTTCTCTTTTGCTCCAACTGCTACATCAGCATTATGTTATAAGATTACAAGGCTGCTTGCTTACGTAGCTTCAAGTCTACGAGACTGCGAGCCATGAGGTTACGAGTCTATAAGATAGCGAGTATTCAAGGTTACGTGATCGTGAAACTATAGGATACGAAGCTTCAAGTCTACGAGGATACTTGCATACGTAGCTACCATTCTACGTGGTCCCAAGACATCATCTCTACGCGACTACGAGCAATGTGGTTACGAGACTAAGTGACTACGAATCTTCAAGTTTACGAGACTGCGTTGCTACAGAGCTACGAAGCCTCTAGAAAACGAGTTTACGTGACTGCGAGGATAGAGGTCTACAAGTCTGCATTAGTACTTGACTACGAAGCTACTCGTCTACAAGGCTCCAATTGACGCATCTGTCTTCGTCGGAATATTCTTTTTTGCTCCAACTGCACTACCAGCATTATGTTATAAGATTACAAGCCTAATTGCTTAGGTAGCTTCATGTCTGTGAGACTCCAATGCATCATGACTACGAGACTACGCCCCATGAGGTTACGAGACTATGCGATTACAAGTATTCAAGTTTACGTGATCGTGAGGCTATAGGACTTCGAAGCTTCCAGAACGCATGTTTCCGAGACTGCATGAATAATTGGCCGCGTGGCTACGAATCTTCATGTCTCTAACTGACTACAATAGCACTATTCAGTGGTGAGAGTTAATTTATCTTATGCAAAGGTACTTGCTGCAAGTAGTTCCGCTTTTCAACATCAGATGACGTCACGTGTTGCTTGCAGGTAAATAATATTTATTTTTTTATGCAGGATGCGGGATGCTCACTATCGAGCGCATAAGAAGGATGTTTTCGATAGTCTCCAAGGAGAATGAAGTTCGTCCTTCCTGCTAGTGCTTCTCAGATTTCTCACGGTCCGCCATCTTGGACTGTGATGTAACGGCGGCCATCTTGGATGAGTGTGACCTTGAACTTTGACTGAAACCACAGGAATGATCGCAAGCACACGGATTAAACATCAAAATATTAACAAGAATAATCGGGAGCACAAGGAGAAAACCACCATAATATTGGCAAAAATAATCAGAAGCACATGGAGAAAAACGACACATGTTTTTTTTGATATCATAAAATTTTTAGGAAAAAAATATTGAAAAATAAAAATAAATAATAAAAAATTAATTATAAATAAAAAATTCATAAATATATTCTGCTAGCTTGTGAACTTCTCATTGTTGAACAAATATAGAGTTCTTGTACCAACCAGAATTTTATGTATTTCTTTATTTTATTTATAATTTTTAATTAATTAATTTTTATTTTAAAATATTTTTTCCCCTGAAATTTTATGATATCAAAGAAAACATGTGTCGTTTTTCTCCGTGTATTTCTGATTATTTTTGTCAAAATTATGGTGGTTTTCTCCGTGTGCTTGCGATTATTCTTGTTAATATTTTGATGGTTAATCCGTGTGCTTGCGATCATTCGTGCGGTTTCGGTCAAAGTTTAAGGTCACACTCATCTAAATGGCCGCCGTTACGTCGCAATCCAAGGTGGCGGACCATGAGAAATCTGAGAACCACTAGCAGGAAGGACGAACTTCATTCTCCTTGGAGACTATCGAAAAAATCCTTCTTATGCGATCGATAGTGAGCATCCCGCATCCTGCATAAAAGAAATAAATATTATTTACCTGCAAGCAACACGTGTCGCCATCTGATGTTGAAAACCGGAACTACTTGCAGCAAGTACCTTTGCATAAGATAAATTAACAATAACCACTGAATTGTGCTATTGTAATCAGTTTAAGACATGAAGATTCGTAGCCACGCGGCCAATTATTCATGCAGTCTCGTAACAATGCGTTCTGGAAGCTTCGTAGTTCTATAGCCTCGCGATCACGTAACCTTGAATACTTGTAATCGCATGGTCTCGTAACCTCATAGGTCGTAGTCTTGTAGTCATGATGCATTGGAGTCTCGCAGACTTGAAGCTACCTAAGCAAGTAGACTTGTAATCTTATAACATAATGCTGGTGGTGCAGTTGGAGCAAAAGAAAAAATTCCGACGAAGACAGATGCGTCAATTGGAGCCTTGTAGACGAGTAGCTTCGTATTCAAGTACTAATGCAGACTTGTAGACCTCTATCCTCGCAGTCACGTAAACTTGTTTTCTAGAGGCTTCGCAGCACTGTAGCCTCGCAGTCTCGTAAACTTGAAGATTCGTAGTCACGTAGTGTCGTAACCACATGGCTCGTAGTCGCGTAGACATGATGTCTTGGGACCACGTAGAATTGTAGCTACGTACCCAAGTAGCCACGTAGACTTGAAGCTTAGTAGTCCTATAGTTTCGCAATCACGTAACCTTGAAGACTCGCAATCGCATAGACTCGTAACCTCATGGCTCGTAGTCTCGTAGACTTGAAGCTACGTAAGTAATCAGCCTTGTAATCTTTTAACATAATGCTGATGGAGCATTTGGAGCAAAAGAGAAAATACCTTCGAAGACAGATGTGGCAACTGGAGCCTTGCAGACGAGTAGCTTCGTAGTCAAGTACTCATTTAGACATTTAGTCCTGTATCCTCGCAGTCACGTAAACTTGTGTTCTAGAAACTTCGTAGCTCTGTAGCCTCACAAGCCATGTATAACTCGTAACCAGCTAGATCATTTTAGACTCGTAGCCATGTGGCCTCATAGTCTCTTAGACTCGAAGAATTCTAGGCAAATATATTTGTAGCCAAAAGACTTTTGGAACCAAAAGACTGTTGGTGTCAATGACTGATGGAGCCAATGAATATTGGAGCCGATGAATATTGGAGCCGATGACTATTGGAGCTAATAAATATTTTAGCCGATGACTATTGGAGCCAATAAATATTGGAGCTAATGAATATTGGAGCCAACAAATATTGTAGCCAATGACCTTTGTAGCCAATGACTATAGGAGCCAAAAGACTGTTGGAGCCAAACACTGATGGAGCCTTTTGAAACCTGTTGGAGCATTTGGAGCAATTGTAGCCAAAATAAATTGGAGCTAATTGAAATTGGAGCCCATGAATATTGGAGCCAACAAATATTGGAGCCAATGAATATTGGAGACAATGAATATTAGAGCCAATGAATATTGTAGTCAATGAATATTGGAGCCAATGACTATTGGAGCCAATGACTATAGGAGCCAAAAGACTGATGGAGCCAAAAGACAGATGTAGCCTTTTGGAGCCTTTTGGAGCATTTGATCAATTGTAGCCAATTGATATTGGAGTCCATCAATATTGGAGCCAATGAATATTGGAGCCAATTGATATTGGAGCCAATGAATATTGGAGCCAATGAATTTTGGAGCCAATAAATATTAGAGCTATTGAATATTGAAGCCAATAAATATTGGAGCCAATGACTATAAGAACCAAAGGACTGTTGGAGCCTTTTGGAGCCTGTTGGAGCAAATGGAGCAATTGGATCCAATCTATATAAGTGGCCATGAATATTGGAGCTAATGACTATTGGAGCTAATGACTATAGGAATTAAAAGACTGTTGGAGCCTTTTGGAGCCTATTGGACCAGTAGGAGCAATTGGAGTCAATTGATATTGGAGCCTATGAATATTGGAGCCAATGAATATTGGAGCCAATGAATATTGTAGACATTAACTATTGGAGCCAACAGACTAATGGAGCCTTTGAAAAGACTTTTGGAACCAAAAGACTTTTGGTGGCAATATATGATGGAGCCAATGTATATTTGAGCCAATGAATATTGGAACCGATGTCTATGTAGCCAATGAATATTGGAGCCAATGAATATTGGATCCAACAAATATTGGTGCCAAAAAAATTGGATCCATTAACGATAGGAGCCAAAAGACTGATGGAGCCTTTTTGAGCCTGTTAAAGCATTTGGAACAATTGCAGCCAATTGAAAATGGAGCCCATGAATATTAGAGCCAATGAATATTGGAGCCAATGAATATTGGAGCCAAGGAATATTGGAGTCAATGAATATTGGAGCCAAAGACTATTGGAGTCAATGACTATAGGAGCCAAAAGACTGATGTAGCCAAAAGACATATGGAACCTTTTGGAGCCTGTTGGAGCATTTGGGCTATTGGAGCCAATTGATATTGGAGTCCATGAATATTGTAGCCAATTAATATTGGAGCCAATGAATATTGGAGCCAATGAATATTGGAGCCAATAAACATTGGATCCAATGAATATTGAAGCCAAAGAAAATTGGATCCAATGAATATAGAAACCAAAGGACTGTTGGTGCCTTTCGGAGCCTGTTGGAGCATATGGATCAATTTGAGCTAATCTATATTGGAGCCCATGAATATTGGAGCCAATGACTTTAGGAACCAAAATACTGTTGGAGCCTTTTGGAGCCTGTTGGAACATTTGTAGCAATTGGAGCCAATTCATATTGGAGCCCATAAATATTGGAGCCAATGAATATTAGAGCCAATGAATATTGGAGTCAATGAATATTTGAGCCAAATAATATTGGTGCCAATGAATTGTAGAGCCAATAAATTTGGAGCCATTTAATATTGCAGCTAATGAATATTGGAACCAATGACCAATAGAGCCAATGAATATTGGAGCCAATGACTTATGGAGCCAATCACTATAGGAAACAAAATACTGTTGGATCCTTTGGAGCCTTTTGGAGCATTTGGAGCATTTGGAGGCATTTGATATTGTAGCCCATGAATATTGGAGCCAATGAATATTGGAGCCAATGAATTTTGGAGCCAATGAATATAGGAGCCAATGAATATTGGAGCCAATGAATATTGTAGCCAATGAATATTGGTGTCCATTACAAATGTGCTGCCTTTTCGTTGTCGGTGCTTCCAAATCTGTCGCCTTTTCGATGTCAGTGCTTACTTATGTTTTGCCTTTTCGTTGGCGGTGCTGCCTTTTAGTTGTCGGGGCTTCCATATTAGCTGCCTTTTTGTTGTCGGTGCTTCCAAATGTGCTGCCTTTTCGTTGGCGGTGCAGCGTATTCGTTGTCGGTGCTTCCTTTTTGTTGATTGCGCGTAGTTCAAAATGATGTGATTGATTATTTACTAATTTAAAACCTCTTGGTGTTACTAAAATATTTTTCAAGGTCACTTGGACCTTTAGTATGTATAAAAAATGTCATGATGGTTTAATTGAAAATAATTAGCCAACGACGAAGGTCATTCAGTCCTGAAATGACAAGCCTCTACGTCTGATAATGACATAATTCTGTCTCATGGACTGAAGACAATTATTCTATATGTTTGACTTTGTACATGAACGGTTTATAGGTTATTCAGATTATTGAAATTTAGACTTTCATAATTGGCTAATTGGCACTGTATTAATTCGTTAGCCAGGTATATTGACTTGAGTTGTTTTTCGTAGAGTGAATGATTAATGAACTCCGCGAAAGGTAATGTAAAACAGAATCTAAAATTTATTTAATAATTAGTTACAAATGTCACTGGTCAAGAATCGAACCGTGGAAGGGAATCCATCGATTCAATTTGTAAATTAATAATTGATTTTTTAGAGACTTTTGGATTTTTTCCCGCATTTCTAGCTAAATAATTACATGATTTCAAAATGGCGCCCAAATTTAAAGATGGTTGACACCTCAGTTATAATAAATGATTACTGCACTGTAGCAGGTTAGAATAATATTAGCATGATGGTAAGACGAGTACACACAATATGGTGTCCTCCAGCAGACGTAAACATGATGGTGGCAATGACCACTAGAGGAGGTAGCTCCTGGTAGCATGTACTGAACATAACATGACGGATCCATGATGGACGTCAAATTCAAAGTCAAAGAACAAGGTCAAAGTCAAAGTTCAATGTCAATGACAAAGTTCAAGGCCTATGACAAAGTTCAATGCCAACAGACGATGTTAAAGGTATGGTGAACAGAAAATTATATTAACATGTCGGCAGCACACTCTAGCAGACGAAAACAATATGGCGGGCTCTAGTTGACGAAGACAAGATGGCGGACATGACGTCATACCAGCCTACGATATATACCTTGATATTGGTGGTAGGTTAGTGTGTAAGTGGCTTCTGTGGAGGAAGGATCTGATTTTTTTATTTTTTTGCCCTCACCGGTTTCGAACCAGTGACGGGAATCGATATAATCAATCATAATTATATTAAGTATATTTTTTTATGAATTTTGAAATTTTTCCTGATTTTCTAACATAAAAATTACGGATTCTCAAGATGTCGATTAATTTTCAAGATGGCGAACACAACGGTAAATGCAAAATTAATAGGATACAATATGATGGTCATAATATAAAGTATAACGATGACATAGTACTCAACCAAGATGGCGGGTGTAACGAAATATGCAACATTTATATAATCCAAGATGGCGACCGTAACGATGAGTGCAACGGTGGTTTGTAAGATTTTTATTATTAAATACGATTAAATTTTTTTTTATGATTTTAAAATTTTTTCCCGATTTTCTAACATAAAAATTGCGGATTTTAAAGATGGCGGGCGTAACAAATTGCTACGGTGACGTCATAATCCTAAAAGAAGCTTATTGGAGGCTGCAGACATGGATGCTTAAGCCTATATCAGAAATTTCGTGGTTTTTAAGGCAAAACGACTTTTGTGGCGTTTCGAAATCCTAATTTTCCCTTTAAAACGGGAATTTTTCCCTCGAAAACGGGAAATTTTTTCTTAAAACGGAAATTTTTGAGTAATTTTTAGCCATTTTTGAGGAATTTTGAGGACTTTTTGCCGCTGTGACTTCACAATCCAAGATGGCGGACCGACAATCACAATCCACTGCCTGACGCCTGTTTCAGGAGGAACATTTACATACTACTGATGGGCATAAAGTTTTTGACAACTAACAGTTACAAATGTAATCGCACTTGTGTGAACAAAATCAGTTCTCTACCAGACCAGGTTCATCGAACCTGGCAGCATACAGTTTCTTCTTAGTATTGGAAAAGTGGTGAATAAATATGATATACAAAATCCTCAATTTGGAAGATCCAGTCATTTTTGACGTCAGCATTACGAAAATGAAACTGAAAGTGTACCAGCCTTTCCTGCTTGAGCCGTAAGCACTACCATCAGAAGTGCGCATTGCTGTACAGCACCAGGATATCGGTACTTTACCTTCGCAGTCATTTCTATTCAGGCTGACAAAAGAATATGGTACGCATCCGACAATGACTACACTATCCTGCAATGGTATTCTTCACATAGTCGAGTGAAATTCAATTGAATCGAGGAAGACCAAACTAGAGATGTGGGCATAACATCTGCTATGAATAATTACCTTTATTTCATGCCAAACGAACTGTCTGCTGCAAAGATGGCCGGTTCAACTATCGAGAATAAATAAATTCTTTCTGTTTATGCCGAAGGAAAGTTATATTTTTGTATTCAGCTGTCTATGCTTTTTTGATTCGCTAAGAACTACAAGCATATAATAATTCATTCGAAACATGAGATAGTACTGCTTCTAGCCAACACAAACATTATTGGAATCGTCGCTGCTCCAGAAAACCCACAGCATGTCTCTAAAACACTACAGTCTATCGAGTAGATGCTGCCCCACATCCAAGTGAGCATTTTGAACGTATCAAGAAGCTGAAGAACGTAGAAAATGTCAAGAACATTGATGAACCAATCCGATACTGGAGCCTGGAAACTTATCCTGGCTTGCCTAATATTCAGAGTATAAATTAGATAGTAATTTCCAGCTTAGCTACGAAAAAAACCAAGATACATCATCATCATCGTCGGATTTCAGGCCGGAAGACAGCTCAATGCAGGAGTGAGCCATTTTCGATAAATGTAAAATATGTAATGTAAAATTATTTTTAAACAGTGAAAACCACCCATATGTTAATATGAACATGGATTTTGAAAACGGAATATTTCTTCTCGCATATCAAGAAAAAGGCTCCGTTAATGGTTTTTGATTTTTCCAAACAGGATTATCGAATATATTCAAACATCATCGACTGTAGGATCGAGATATTGACGAGTGGAAATATTCCACAAAACTCCTATGATTTTTGTCTGATACTTCACAATATGCTTGCATCGTATTGTTGCCGAGACAAGTTTGCAAAAAATTCTGTCATTAATTCCTTTTTCTATTGCGACATTAATTTAGTTACGACCGACCATTACAAGCGACAAGATGTACTGCAACCTAAATGATTTCCAGAGCCAAAATGGATTCGTGATAAAGGATATTGGTGTTACATACGAGGATTATGGCAGGACTCTAAACCGCAATTTTCGACCTTCGTATCTCTGGAAATTAATGGACAAAAAATAATAAACGCTCAAACGAATGGCTTTGCAAATACTACCATAGGCTGGAGTGGGACAAGGGTAAAATTACATACCACCAAGTGAAAAATATTATCTTATTCTGAAGGATCCGCGTGGCATCATTTATAACCCCGGACCTGAGCATAATAAATGGTTGAACAAGTTGTGTGGGACACCAGTTGAAATTGTAGACCTGCAGACCAACTATGGATGTCATTCCCTTCGAAAGCTTATTGCAATTTATGGCGTACAGCTACACGACATGTTTGAACGAGTATGTGCTTGTACAAACTCGGAGCTAATGCGGAAATTCCACTCGCAGTGTGAGTAGGAGCCTGTATAGATATATAATGCATTCAAACGTTCGTGCCTTCAGATGACGTATGACCTGCAAGAAGATGTTTTTGATTCATCCTACTAATATGCATGTGAATGTAAGACCTAGCTTAAACAGTGTCGAGTGCAGCTACTGGGATGCTGGGTATCTGCACCCATATACGGAAACCTGTGATGGAAGTGCTCAGCACTAGCGGTTTGCGCACTTTCCTGTTTCCTACAAACCGACTAAGCAGCTACAACATTGTTGCAAACCTGTAAACTGTGCCGTCTATCACATGACACCGCACACAAACCCTCCAGACTGCATCGATGAAGAAGTCGCCTCGTCTGCATGTGCAACACTAAAAATGGGTGTGTTTCAACATGTTGCAAACTGCTAAGCATCTATGCAGACGACCAAACATTGTACAACTCGTCGTAGTTCAGTCAGTGAACCTGTCCCAACTAGCACCGAGGCAAAGCCAATTCGCATCTGTGGTCACAGACGTCGACGTCCATGTATCACTAAAGCACTGGTTGCCGAAGGAGATGTCCATTCGGAAACCTCTGTTCCTGATACCGTGACCTACGAACCAGTTGGAACCGGAGTCGACGAGACAGTTAATGGAGTGTTTAAGACTTTGCTTGCGAAAATGCTTAATGCCTTAACCTCATATACATTTGTGTAAATTTTCTAAAATAAATGTGAAAAACATGAACTTGTGTATTTTTATTTCTATAATTTTAAGGTACCTCAATATTATCATAATAAAATACTTATTTTTAAAATAAAGTCAATATTTTGATTCATGTAGTATACCAGTAGACCGCGGGTATAAAAGTAAGGTCCAGACGACAGGACCCAAAGTTTAAATATGGTCACGGAGCAGTGCAGATGGTCTTGTTTGACTTATTGAGAACTTGATGACTTCTTTAACGTTGACCTGGATAGATAATCTACCATTGACGTCAGGGACCCAGATGACAGAAGTGACGCCGACGACAGTGGAGAGATCAATGGCAGCGGTGCCGACAGCCACGGAGATCCTGGCACCATTGGTACCATCAACTGCAGATATTTCGATGTAATCTGTGATATCGACATCGATTTGTGTTGTTTCATAGGTTTAAATTTCAACAGAAACATTGCAGACTTCAATGGACGGTGGACATTCATCGTGTCAGTGCAATTAGTTTGGTGCATCATTTACTAAACCTACTAAATCTCGCAGACATGACAAAAGGGGGTGTCAAAATAATTTAATACAAAGAACACTTTATCAATGCATAAAATACAATAAAATATTTTACCGTCCGGATTTCTTACATTGAAATTATGATATCTGTACTGGGTCTGTTATGTGTATGCAAGAACCTGTTTATAAATACTGTGGCAGAACCTTTATGCTAGCACAGAAGGCTAGACGTCATGGAAATTGGAACTGTCCTCTAAACACGTCGTTATGATCGTCACTGTGCGAACGGTGTGTTGTCATATAATGACACCCTGGTTATTTGTTAGTACATTCCAAATACTGTTAAGGTAGAAACTTAAATTGTATTGACTCCTCAATGTCACATGACTACACAAAAAATTATTTATTTAAATAGAAATGCTAAAGACTTTAGTAATTTGCTTGTTTTATTTTTACACTTGTTGTAGTGTAGATTTTATTTAATAAAATTTATATTATAAAAGAACTTGCAATATTTTATTTCTCGAACCTGTCACTTTTGTGGTATTTTACTATGATGATTATTGCGAATTTTCAAGATGGCATCTAAATTTCAATATGGGCACCACAGTAATAAAAAAATGATTACTGCACCCTGGTGGGTAAAATTAAACTAGCACTCTAGCAGACAAGAAACAAAAATGAGGTCTCCAGCAGACGAAAACAAGATGGTGGACATAACTTCTTACTAGTGATGATATATATCTTGGAATTAGTGGTGGGAGGTCAGTCTGCTGGCGGCTTATGTGGAGGAAGTATTGGACGCCAATGTTTTTATTTTTATTTTTGCTCTCACCCGTTTCGAATCTAGGACATAAGTGAATGTTTTATTAAAATTGTATTAATTAATTTTTTTTATATGATTTGTTATTTTCCCGATTTTCTAGCATAAATACTATAGTTTTTTAAGATGGTGAATCCAAGATTTTTGCCAGAGGCTTAAGGGCGGCTTGTCGTTGGAGAATTTAAGCATTTTTGGAGAATTTTGGTGCTTTCTAAGTCAAAGGTCTTTTGAGGTTTTTAGAATTCCTTATTTTTGAATTTTTGAGGAATAAAACGGAAAATTATTCCCTCAAAACGGGAATTTTCCCTTCGAAATAGAGATTTTTTTTAATTTTTGTCTTTTGTTCTAACAAACTGGAAATTATGGCGGATTTTGTGTAAATTTAGGCCAATTTCGAAGGAAATGGACAAAGTTAAAGGTCAAGCTCAAAGGTCAAGGTTCTCCAAGATGGCCTCCGTGGCGTCACAATCTGAGATAGTGGACCCCGGTACTGGCACCACAAGCCGAAGCCTTTCCCGGAATGCCGATTTACCTACTACTAATAAAATATTTTGTTTTATATTGGGTCCTTAATTTGTAGTGTTCTGGTTGGCATAAGCAATTTTAAGTTTCAAGAAGAAGAAGAAAATAATTTCAACGTTAAATAAAAATATAAAAATTAAATTAATAACATCAATTATAATAATATTTATTTTATGTGTTGTTATCAATAATGTTTTGTTTTCTATTTTTTTTTGTAAGTTGTATTCTTATATTCAGCTAGGTATTTAAAATGGATATCATTCTTTGGTTATAAATTTAAAGTTGTCAATTAAGGTTCGCGATCAATCTTAGCTCAGGTTATCACCATCATTATAAACCTTTATGAAAAATAAAGGATCAAAAGTTATTTCAAACGATTTAATAAAATTATTTATATCGGAAAATAAGATTAAATATTATGCATCGACAAAAATTATTATTCTACAAATTTGCCATACACCTGGGGCGTAGAAACCTTACTATCAGATCACTCCTTTCGTACATGCTGGCTTTGCAGGGATCTAAGAAGGGGCCAACACACAGATTTAGAGAGGGCGTAGGATGAGACTTAAAATTTATTTTTTAAACTACATGAAATAAGAAACATAAGGCGAATAAAAAATAATAATAAATATGTTTTAAGTGACTTAAAACAGTACCGCTCTAGAGTGTATAAATATTTTTATTAAATATACATTAATCTAGCTTTATATTGTACCATATATATGTTTCTGTTTAAGGTACCTAATCAAAAAAGTTCAGTTTGTCTGTACTGTAAAATTATTGTTTAATATTTAAATTTTATAATGAAATACAATTGAATTTATGCATTCGCACTGCTAAAAATTTTCATGTAAAACTAACGAAGAATTCGGGTTAAAAATGATCCCAAGATCTTCAGTAGTGTACACTAGTAAGTGTCAGGATGAGGTGTCGTTGTCGGTGTCCTCCATCTTAGATTTTGACGTCACGGCCACCATCTATGATAAATCTTGACCTTGACCTTAAAATTTGCCAAGATGGCCAAAAATACACCAAATTTGTCCAAAATACACCAATTTTAAAACATAATTTCCGGTTTTTTATTTAAAAAAATTCATTTTAAATAATACCAAATAATTGGAAAAATGAAAGATCCTATGTTAAGAGGGAAAATTCATTTTGTGAGGGAAAATGTTTTTGGTTTAAGTCGTCAAAAAAATGGAAGATGCATGAAATGTCCTCAATACAGTTTAAGACCTCATCTACTAGCCGCCCTTAGTCTGTTAATTCATGTCCTTTGCAGTTTAGATGCCAAGGCCGCAATTTTAATTGTTACATAACCATTGTACTTTTTCTTATGGACATTATCTTAAAAATCTGTTATTATTATGAGAAAATTGTGGAATTTCTTTTTTAATTTTTTATAAAACATTAATTCAATTTTAACAATAATTATCCGCCATGATACAATTGTGACTTAATTTCCACAATCTTCCAGTTAGGTAATAATTGCTATCGACAAATTTGGAAAATATTTAAAATTTATAAAATTAATATTTAAATACAATTTCTGTCACATTTTTAATAAAAAAAACTGACTTAAATCATTAAGTCCTCAATTCGTACTAGGTGCGAGCAAAAAAAAAAATGGCGATGGATTCTTCCTCAACGGAGAACACTGACAGACTGACTCCCACCACTAATGCCAAGGTATATATCGCCAGTTGGTATGGTGTCATGCACACTATTTAGTTTTCGTCTCCTGGAGGCTACAATTTTAAATCCGACATAAAGTTGTCGTTTGCTAGAGGGCACTACCAACATGTTAGTTTCATTTTTATCCGCTAGAGTGCAGTTATTATTAATTTTCAGGACGCCTGTCAATTTGTCGGTCACCTTTGCCGTCATCTTAAAAATATGTTTTTATTTAGTTAGAAATTGGGCAAAAATTACAAATTCATGAAAAATTAAGCAATTAATTAGATCGACTACATTGCTTGGTTCTATCATTGCTCAATACAAAAAAGGTCATTTAATTAAAAAACTCTTATTTAAGAAAATATTATGGAAAGTCCTAAAAATAGCTAAGGTTCCTATTTGATCTGCCTCCAGTAAGCCAATGGTGAAATATTGGCCGCCAAATTGACAATTCGTAATAATTTTAAGGAATGTTTGAAACAAATTTTTAAGTTGATAAAAATTTTAAAAAAAAAATAATTTATTTGATTAAGTGTATTCACCGCTTCAATAATTATTGAATAAAATAAATTAATTAAAATATTATTAACATTAATGTGATGATTTCAAGAAATATAACACCACAAAAATTTCAACTAAAATAATGATTACAATAAATTCTAAATAACTAATTATGTTTTGTTTAAATTCCACCTGATTAAAATATTTTAAGAGTTGATTAAGTAAATCACGAATTCAGCAATTAAGAGAAACTAAATAAAATTGCATGCCTCATTAAGTATAACATTTTTGATGCAGAGATTGATTTTTTAGAAAAAAAAAAACAGAAACACTCTGATAACATTAGCAGAAGTCTCACCAGTAATACCCAGGAGCACACGGAGAAAACCAACAGAAGCTGAAACCTGTATCACCAGAATGACTTGGAGAAACCAATAAAATATTTACAGGTATTATCAGGTGCACATATAGAAAAAAACAACAAAATATTGAGAAGAATAAAAGGAACACAAGGAGAAATCTAACGCACATTTTCCTAAAATAATATCAGTGAATCACATAGCAAATTAAAATAAAAATTACAAAAAATATAGAACATTTTTAAAAGAATAAAAAATTATTAAAATTGTAGCCTCTCGAGTTAAACACTCGAGGGGAACAAGGAGTAGGAAGGGAAACAGAGTGTAGCGAAAAGTCATCTAAAGCTATTACAACTGTATGGTATTAACAACACATTTATTAATGATTATACATGAAATTATTCATTACACCTTGATTATTGACAAAAACATAAACAGTTGTGATTTACGGCGTAGCTCCGATTCATAAGTCTGTGAACAGAAACGTTTATGAATATTAGTAACTTGAGACACGCAAATGCAGCTTAACACATCCACTTTACAATTGCCCGTGCTCTCATACTAGGCACGCCGCTTGGTGCTGGTTACACCGTCAAAAGAAAGTTAAGTTACAAACATTTCCCAGATTGCAAATGAAAAATAACTAACACTACCCCTCGACTTATGGAATATTATTCACCTCTGTCAATAAACAAGTTAGCAAACATAATTAACTAAAATACTGATATTTATACAGAAGATGACTAATACTATAAACCATGTTTTTACGGGGGTACGCATACCTCTAAAAATTACTATAACAGGTCGTCGACTTCAATTACTCTTGTCGAGACGTAATTCTGCGGGCAAGTTCTTATTCGTCGAAGCAGGGGTTACCAATCACTATCTCCCCAAACTATCATAGCGGGAGATATGCTCGTCGGTGTGGGCACTGGCATTACTCTTCGGGTGTCACTGCCGGGTTTCGCACCTAAGTGTTGTAAGTCCAGTCGGTTGTCAAGTCTTTCATCGGGACTCACAAGCTCACACCGCCGTCTCCAAGCCTAGCCTCCGTCACCACTGCCCCTCTTCTCATTCTAAGTTTTCTACCCACTCGGTCTATAAGTGTCTACGACGAAACAGTACTTTACCAAGTGGTAGCTTCTTCCAACGGGCAGCGTGACGGCAGGCCGGCGAGACGTGTTGACGGTGTAGCTTCCTTCCGCAGGGAAGACCAGCAGGGCCTCCGGCTGGTGTCGCTGGCGGTCGCGACGAGTCTCCTCTTTCAACGCCGAATGGGACCCCTTTTATACTCTGCGAACTGCTAGTATCAAACAAGGTGGATTGTTCTCGGTCGGGGCAACCGGAACCGGCGCCTTCGGCGATGTCCGGTTGGAAGCCCGTGAAAACGAGCCTCCCCGAGGACTCCCGAGCGGCTCCGAACGTCGTTCGCGCAGCGCGTGAACTCTGGTCTTGTGCTGGTTGCATCGGCGCGCGGTTAGGCGCCGCGCGACGTATTTTGATGTGCGTATGCGTAGCACACGCAACAAAATTACAAAACAATAGAATATTAAAACCAAAAATTACAGGAACAGCTTCTGTCAGCTTGTGCACTGCCCTTATGGTTAAGGGCAATTTTGTTAATTTTATTATTTATTTTTGTATTCTGTTGTGATTTACTGATCTAGATTAGGGAAAACATACGAAATTGTACATGACATGTTTGAAAGGTATATCATGTTTTAAAATATTAAACCTCTTGGTTACTGACAGTATGTGCCTAACCACCAAAACGACATGTCTGTTCAACCTATATGGCATGGTTGGCCACAGAATGGAGGTGTCTAGATAACAAACTGGATGTGCCTGACAACTAAATATGTGCCTAACCACTGAAAAGATTATGCTTGGTCAACGAATGGAAGTGCCTTGCCTCTAACTGGACATGCCTGGCCGCTGAATACGTACCTGGCCACCAACTGGATGTGCCTTTGCCACCTAGTAAACTCGTGTTCCTGGACACTGAATAGATGAACCTGGCCACCAACAGATTGACTTTACCACAAAATTATCGTGTCTAGCCAACAGTCGTGCCTGGTCTCTGATTGGACATGCCTAGCTAATAACTGGACATCTTGGCCGTAAACTGAATGTACCTGGCTGCTGATTACATGCATGACTACTGAATATAGTATGTAAACGCCTAGCTACCAACTTGATGCATTTTACCATCTTCTGGACGTGTGTTCTTGGTCACTAAATAGATGTGCCTGTCCACCGAATAAACGCACTTTGCCACCAAGTTGATGTGTCAAGCCAACAACTGGTCGTGCCTGGTTGCCGACTGGACATGTATAACTGATAAATTGACATCTCGGCCACAAAATGAAAGTAAATTGTTTGCGATTACGTGCCTCTATAATAAATAGATATGCCTGTCTATCAACTAGACACATCATGCTACCTTCTGGATGTGCGTTCCTGACCACTGAATAAAAGAGCATGGCCACCGACTTGACGCACCTTAACATCAACTTGATGGGTCTAAATGACTGGTCGTGCCTTGTCGCTGATTGGACATGCCTAGCTAATAACTGGAAATTTCGGCCACAAAGTGAATGTAACTAGCCGTCGATTGCGTGCATAGCTACTGAATTAAATGAGTAGTATTAAAATGGGCGTCCGAGCCCTGGGTTTCCAGTAAGGAGGCGGAGGATACGACCGCCATCTTGTATTGTGACATCATGGCGGATATCTTGGATGACCTTGACCTTTGACCTCGACCTTGACTAGACAGTCAAAATTTTGTCAAACGTTTAGAAAGAGACCTTAAAGGTGCCTAGTACTTGTTACCAGCTTTAACATATAGTGATGATATCTATGGTAATCTTGGTTGTTGTGAGGTGACTTGCACCTTCTTTTGTTTTGGTCAGCCACTATGTGAAAACCTAATATTACCTTCGGCATTTAAAACGACTGGATTTATGTAACTTTTAGTTTCTCCTTATCAGCAACTGGGTGAGTTTTTTGCTGTATGTCTCCGGGAAGCAATTAGTTTATTTACTGTTCGCCAATGTGTTATTTTTTTACATATATTCTTTTCCTTTAGCGGTCCTATTGTTGGTGTGAGACATCCCAGACTAGTGTCCCCATATTTAACTACTCTGGAATAAATACAGCGTTTTTCATCTGCTCGAACAGCTTCGGGATGCCACAAATACGAATTTCCAAGAAAGTTCTACAGTATTGTTTTTTCTTCTCATGCAGCATGTGGCGTATGATATACCTCTCTGTAACTGCATCCTGCCAACTGATCACTGAAATTCAAATAAAAATAATAAACTTTAAACATTATCAAGTTTAGTAAAAATGCATCAAATATATTTTTTTGTGTTCACAAAACTAAAAATTATTTATCTACTGTGTAACTATCACAGCAAGAAATTTTTTTAAGCTATTAAATGGTCTATTTTATTTGGTTTTTTGGGGCCACCAAAACGAATGGAAAATTTTTTTTAAAAATAGTGTAATAACTAATACTGAATATTAATTCATTTTTATGTGTGATATATTGTTTAAAAAAATTTTATATTTCGAAATTGTTTTTTGTAAAAAATTTCTTTCAATTGTTTTGACCTAAAGTTTCTTTGTAAGTATTTTCCCCTATTTTATTAAGTTTTTTCTTCGCCTATTTTATGAGAAACGTAGTGAGCCAGTCGGCGCAGTTTATATTTTCACTGATTATTTATCTGCACTTCAAGTTTGGAGTGCCATCGAGACAGGACTCTAGTTTTGTAAGAATTGCTGTTTCGCAGGGACCCTAGAGGCAATTTTCACGAAGATGTGCAAGAGTACAAAAACTTCTAGAACTAACCATGCGCAGTTTTTGCGATAATGATCCAGCAACTGGCGTATATAAATACTGAGATTAAGATAAAATTTATATGTTTAAAAAAGCTAGAAAGTGATCAGACTTTGATAATGTGTACTGGGACGACCCAGACTAATTGGTCGACTGGTAATGACTATTATTTGCTTCGCTTAGTGCAGGAAACTATTCGCACACCAACGAAATATTCTCCATACTTGAAGAACTGAGGGAAGCCAGCTACATACAACGAGTCTACCTGGAACCACTCGCGAACTTCACGCTCCTGAAAGACGAAAATACCTTACGTGCAAAGCATAGAGTATCGAATTGATTATTTATTCCAAGTGAACCTTGTTGAAATGATACAATATTCCAAAATGAATAAAGGTTACAAGTACATGTTGATGGTCATCATTGGGTATAGCAAATTCGCTTTTTATGATAGACTTATACCGTCGCGGTATAACAGATCTCAGCAAATAATTTTACAATGTATCCTAAAGGCTCTGATAAAAAAAAGTACGACATACAACACTGATTTATATTTAGTAATGTCAAAGAATCCGATGACGAAATGTTTAACAGAACTTTGCACACCAAGATGTGTCGACAGTTCACGGAAAATGGAAATTAAAAGTGCCAGTATATATTAACGAATCTAATAAGTGAATACAATAACTCGGTGCATTCTACCAAGAAAATTGATCTTAAAGAAGTGAAGGATGATCACTAGCTTCAAACAGTATTTTCCAACACCAAGAATAAAATTCCACGAAAGCACATAGCTAACATCGGTGACATTTTGCGCATCTCCAAGCAGAAAGGCCTTTTCGAGAAAGTTTTAACTGTGAATTGGAGTGGTGGCTCCTATGCCGAAGAGATTTTGCCTACGATGTATCCAACACATACTTGGGGGTAAAGATTCTTCAACGAAGAAATGGATGATCCTTCATCAAGAGGTGTTGGCATTATACCTCAATTTTATTCGTGGGTAACAGATGCAGGATTCGAGAAAGCTAGCAATTTCCCATATTTTGCATTTATGGTAGAGTAGAAATTATGTAATACATTAGTATTTGTATTATTCTTTGTTATAACTTTACATGTTTTTAGTAATTTTTTATTTAATAATAATATTTTGTAAATAAATAATTTTTTGTATTGTTCAGGTGTCGAACCAAGGACTTGTATCGGTCGAATCAATAAATAAATTAATAAACGATTTTGTGATGTTATATGGAATTTTTTTCCGAATTTCCAGATTTTTTATTAGATATTTTTGAGGGCAGGCCAGATGACCAACAAGATGTCGGAAATAGTGACAGCTGACTATCTGTTAATAATTAATACTGCACTCTAATAGGCAACCATTAAACTAACATGGCGGTGGCGCACTATACTTGATGAAAACAATATCCCGGATCCATAATGATGGTCTCCAGCAGATGAAAACAACTGGGCTGCTATGATATCATATTGGCTGATGAAATACATTCCTTGACATTAGTGAAGGTAGGATCCATCGTTGTTTTTAATCGAATGAACTCGCCAGATTCATGCCGAGTTAAATTGTTATTATTTTTACTATAGAAATTTAATTAAGTACTTTTTAATTTAAAATTTTTCCTGGATTATCTATCGTCATAATTACGGATTTCTAAGATGGTGGACAGTTTTCAAAATAGTGGAATAGTATATTTACTAAAATTATGTATTAGATAATATTTTTTTGAATTTTAAAATATCTTCCTATTTTATAACTTAAAATCTATGGATTTCCAAAATGGTGGCCGTATCGAAAAGTGCAACATTATAGATTTTAGCATTCACATCCAAAACTGCAGAAAATTCAAAAAGTCAAAATGGTACCAATACAAAATGGCAGGTCTAAGTTGGCGGTATCCAAAATGGTCGCCGGGATCAAGTTCAAAGGTCAATGCCAAATGTCAAGGTTACCCCGGTGACCGCTGTGTCGTTACAATGGCGGGAGTGGACCTGACCCTGTGGGGAAGTTTATTGTCCATTGTGGTGTCGGAGCTGTTGCCGGCTCTAGTATCCGAGACATGATCCAACAGGTTCACGGAATGGGTGCAAGGATGCGAATATAATATAGCCTATCCGCACCAAGTGGCAATCCTCTGCCTCCACTTGGGCACCGCTGTTGGCGGAGAATCGTGGTGACTATGTTGGGATCGGTAGCCTCAACCTCTGGTCACAGCATCGCCTTACCTAAAGAGGACAATGCCGGGCGTAACCCTGCCGCAGTTCATCCTCAATTGCATGTATGGGACCAGAAATGGTGGATTGGCTGAATCTGCGGGGAACAGCAGATGCGATTGAAACCTTCCTGGGGGGTTTGACTGCCGAGCCCCGGCGTCTCGGCCCCAAAGGGCCCCATAGTGAATGGATCAGGCCTATGGTAATGGAAAGACCTTGAAAGACGCTCCTGTCTTCAGGTGCACCCGGGCTTAAAAAAGAGCTGTAAACCGCTTGACTAGGTGTGATACGTTCCCTTAATTCAGTGGTCAGGGGAGGTACCAGGCAATCCCGAGGCCCTCGTGTGCACGCAACGTGGTTGTCATTTCTAGTAAGGGCTTCCTGCGATCGCCGCCAGATGAGTTCAGGCACTTCCGGGTCTTAACCGGCTGTAAATCTGCCGGGCCGAGGCACGGCAGGTCGGAGGGTAATCCGAGGAGACGAGGACATCCTGTGGAGTAACTCTGAAGAGTGGCAGTCGGTTAGCAGCTGGCGAACAGTCTGCCGAATCAACGCCAAGTTGGTAGTAGTAGGGGAAGAATCCATGAAAGATTTAACGGTGTCCCGCTGAGGTTTTCTCCAAGGCCCTGGATTCTGATTGGGTAGGACTCGTACTTGGTAGTGGTGCTCCGATCGCTTGGAGCAGGCTCCAAGGGCTCCCTAGCCCAATGCGCAGTCGACGTGGTGAGCGACGACACAGCTCCGGTGCTAGCCTGGACAGCTAGCAGAGGTTGGATAGGCCTCCACCTGACCACGGGGTCCCAGAGTGATGTGGGAGATTGGGGAAGGCGCCAGCAGTGTTGATAAAGTCTTAGGACTCAGGACACAGCCAACTGTCTGGTTAGCTGAGTGTGGTGGAGGGTCTGAGGAGGCGACTACGCTGGGTTGATGTAATCTGTGTACATCTTTTAAACTTAAGTAATCTTAAAAATGTGATAAAATCATATTCAAAACATCAGTAATTCTTTAAAGTATTTTTAAAACGTTTATATTATTATTATTTTCCAAATTTGGATCTTTCCTTTTACTAGGACTTACATATTCCACATTTCCCTCTACCGAAGCAGTACCTTCTGCTAGTTTCATTTCGAACTACAAAAAACATGTCCACTTAAACTTGGATTGTTTTGACACTTAGGTATTAACCTGGTGAAGGCGAAAACTAAAGACAATTATTCTTTATTGATCAATTTTAAATGGGGGTTTTTCCGAGAACTATAAAACGCTGTAACATTCCACGCAGTATATGGAAAATGCGAGATCGTGGCTGGGAGTTATCGTAATATCCCATGACGCAGCGGCATCTGAGACGGGAGTAGTAGCATATTCCCGCGCGTGTGTGCATGGGGAGGGGGGGCCTTGATGTTTCTCGGGAAGGGGAGTCGCAGGAGGTAGGTGGTGGGAGATGCGGAGATTTAAGATTCAGACGCGCTGCGCCAAGTTTCTCGTAAATCAACCCGGGTTATTGTTTTCTTGCAGAAAAAAGCCAGCCTCACATCGCGGGCGCCAAAGCCACTGATAAGGGAAATAGTTACAATATTCTGGTTTCATAAGATTGTAAAAGTTTGCTCGTAAGAATTCATGGGTGTATGTTTCATTTTATGAACACACATTTACGCGCCTATATTTTAATTTGATAAAATACCATATCAATCTCATTTTGAATTCTTTTCAAAGATACAAAAACCTTCCAATGAAAAAATTCTTGGTTTCTACAATAATAATATTAATATCACCGGGTGGGTTAAATTTACACACTAAGTAATAACGATACAAAATTTATAATCACGTGATAATTTTTAACAATTTTACAATAGCTAAAATTATAAGGTTTGTGTTTTTTTAAAAAAACAATTTTACACTTAGAATTCATATTATCTTATAAATATTTAAAAAAAATAATTTAATTTAAAAAAAATTACCATTGATAAAATTTCGGTGGAATAAAATGGTGCGGAGTCCAACAGTTCTAGAAACAACCGGTTGAAGTGCTACGGTCCACTGTGAGACAGAATATAAACAATCTTTAGTAGTATATAATAGGGCATACGAGATCAGGATGCAGGATGTGGTGCCGGTGCCGGTGTCCGCCATCTTGGATTTGTGACGTCACGGCGGCAAAAATTCCTCAAAATTCCTCAAAAATGACTCAAAATGACTCAAAAATTCCCGTTTTAAGAAAAAATTTCCCGTTTTCGAGGGAAAAATTCCCGTTTCGAGGGAAAAATTCCCGTTTTAGTCCTTAAAAATCCCAGCGGCTAGAAATGTCCTGATAGAGGCTTAAGCATCCTTAACTCAAGCCTCAGTTAAGCCTCTATCAGGATGTGACCTTGACCTTTGACCTTGACCTTGACCTCGGCGGCCATTTTGGATCCGCCATTTCCGATGACGTCATTGTGTTCTCGAACATTCCGGCATTGTGTTTTCCGCCATTTTGAATTATGACGTCACCGTTGCAGATTTTGTTGTGGCCGCCATCTTTAAAATCTTCATTTATTATCCGATTTTAACGAAATTATTTTTAAAATTTATAAAAAAATTTAATAATAAAATTTTAATAAATTATTTATAAAAATTACATTTATGACACGGAGCTCGGAGTCCTCGGTTCGAACCCAGTGAGGGCAAAAAAATTAAAAATGGTGACCGATCCTTCCCCCGCGGTGGCTGCAGGCATACTGACTCCCTCCAATTTTTTTTTTCAAAGCATATATATCGTCTGGTAGTATGACGTCATGTCCGCCATCTTGTCCTTGTCTGCTGGAAGCCATCATCAGTGTATCGTCGACGAGAGTGCGCTGACGCCATGTTAGTTTAATTCCTATCCACTAGAGTGCAGTAATCATTTATTATTGCTGTGACACCCGACATCTTGTCATTTGGCCGCCATCTTGAAAATCCGTAATTATTTAGCTAGAAATTCGGGAAAAATTCCAAAATTCATTAAATAAATTTGAAATCTATAAACTGATTGATTGGATCGACAAAGGTCCTTGGTACGATCTAGGACGATGCAAAAAAAAATTAAATATAACATCAATTTTAACATAATAGTAACAGGTTCGAGGAATTAAACACCACAAGTTCTTTTACAAACATAATATTTATTACATAATTTCTATTCTACTACAGGATCATTTGCGAAAGCCAGCAATCTTATAATCATTTAGTTCCGCAGCGGTGTGAAATGACTAATTCGTAGCTCCAATCGGTTTATACTAGACAGAGTCCAGCCAGAACATTTACAGACATAGTCCACCTCTTCTTGACAGAGTTTCTGGATACCGTTTTTAACAGTTTGCTTCACATCGTTAGAACTGTAAATTACTGCAGCCGATGTCTTGAATGCACAATTATTCACTTTGTCATCGAACGGATATGGCTTTCCATATATACAGTCCAACCACAAGTTATATTACAAAGGTCCGTTTGTTGTTACATCATCAGTAAGCTGATTGATTATCTTCTGTCTGATATCGTCAAGAAAATTACAAATGTCCTTCGACTCACCGAACGTATTTAGATAATAGTAGTATTTCAACGTTCCACGAAATGCATACTGCGCCAAGTAGAAGCCATTATCGTTCACTTGTAATGCGCCGAACACAGTCTTAGGTTTATTTTCCTGTTCAGACGTCATACCAATCGGTTGCTGCACATCGGTTTTCTTGCTTGTACGCTCACGAGCCTTCAACCTAAACCGAGGAGTCAAATTTCTGCAGGTAGTTCAGCAGTAGGGACACGGACTTCACCTTTACAGTTTTTCGCATGTCGTCGCAAATTATCAATTCTAGTAAACCAATCATGACACTCATCACATCGAAACTTCATGCGAGATGGATTCTTCGTGCATTTGCTCCGCTCATGTCTTCGTGCATCATGAGCAAATGCGAACGACGTATCACAGTAGCTGCAAGGATACCGTGGTGATGAAGACGAACCTTTCAGACCCGATCCAGATACTGACGTTGCCGCAGTTGCACCATCTCCAGGCATACTCTTATGAACATTAATGCATCGTTGTTGCGCCGAAATCTTTACTTTCTGCTGAACAGCAAGACCTTTGCATGCCTTCATTTGCGTTTTCATATTATCTTTTCTGGCAAACTGCTTATGACATTTCTCACAAATAAACATTTTACGATATAGCTTCTTGGCACATTCTCTTTTCTCATGTCGTCGAGCATTGCTGTTGTTTGAGAAAATCTTGTCGCAGTAACAGCACCGATGTTCGTTAGTTGTTGTCGATTCGGCATCCATTGAAGTCTCCATTGATGGGGAACCAGCGTTCGCCGAGTTTCCCTGTGCAGCCAGCACTAGCGGCATTAAAGTCTCTTCTGCTGACGGTACCACGTCTGATGAAGTCTCCTCCAGTGTTGTCGCCGTGGTTGTCAACGGAATCTGCTCCTTCTCCGTCGTAGCTGTCGTCAAGGTTCCCGCAGTCTATGGTAAAACCTCCATCGAGTTTGTCGTTAAAGTCGGTAAACATGCCATCGAGTTCGCAAGAACAGGTAATTACGTGATTAATGCACCAGAAGAAACAAACTAGGTGATCCTTACACCGCCGACGTCAGTAACAAACTGAGCGTCCTGCTGTATAGGACTCGCTTATATACATGCACCGTATGGAATAATACGCTAGTCATATCATGAACCATTTACAATAATACTAGAGTCAAAACAACATTAAAAATAGAAGGACCATCAACGAAAAGGCAGCTCATTTGGAAGCACCGGCAACGAAAATGCAGCTCATTCGGAAGCACCGTCAACGAAAAGGCAGCACATTTGGAAGCACCGTCAGCAAAAAGGCAGCACCGACAGCGAAAAGGCAGCACATTTGGAAGCACCGTCAACGAAAAGGCAGCACCGCTAACGAAAAGGCGGCACATTTGGAAGCAGGGCCAACGAAAAGGCAGCACCATCGACGAAAAGGAAGCACATTAATTTGTCATTGACTCCAATATTCATTAGCTCCAATATTCATTGGCTCCAATATTCATTGGCTCCAATATTCATTGGCTCCAATATTCATTGGCTCCAATATTCATTGGCTCCAATATTCATTGGCTCCAATATTCATTGGCTCTAATATTCATTGGCTCCAATATTCATTGGCTCCAATATTCATTGGCTCCAATATTAATTGGCTCCAATATTCATTGAATCCAATATCCATGAGCTCCAATATCAATCGGCTCGAATTGCTCCAAAAGGATCCATCAGCCTTTTGGCTCCAACAGTCTTTTGTCCCCGATAGTCATTGGCTCCAATAGTCATTGGCTACAATATTCATTGGCTCCAATAATCATTGACTGCAATATTCATTGGTTCCAATATTCATTGGCTCCAATATTCATAGGCTCCAATATACAATGGCTCCAATATTCATTGACTCCAATATTCATTGGCTCCATCAGTCATTGACACCTACAGTCTTTTGGTTCCAAAAGTCTTTTGGATCCAAATATATTAAGCTAGAATTCTTCGAGTCTAAGAGACTATGAGACCACATGGCTACGAGACTAAAATGATCTAGCTGGTTACGAGTTATACATGGCATGCGAGGCTACAGAGCTACAATGTTTCTAGTACACAGGTTTACATGACTGCGAGGATACAGGACTACAAGTCTGTAAAAGTACTTGACTACGAAGGTACTCGTATACATGACTCCAGTTACCGCATCTGTCTTAGACGGAATTTTCTCTTTTGCTCCAACTGCTCCATCAGCATTATGTTATAAGATTACAAGGCCTCTTGCTTACGTAGCTTCAAGTCTACGAGCCTCCAATGCATCATGACTACGAGACTACGAGCCATGAGGTTACGAGTCTATGCGAATGCGAGTCTTCTAGGTTACGTGATCGCGAGGCTATAGGACTACGAAGCTTCCAGAACGCATGGTTACGAGACTGCGAGGCTACAATTCTACGAGGTCCCAAGACATCCTGGCTACGCGACTACGTGCCATGAGGTTACGAGACTACGTGACTACGAATCTTCAAGTTTACGAGACTGCGAGGCTACAGAGCTACGAAGCCTCTAGTACACAGGTTTACGTGACTGCGAGGATACAGGACTACCAGTCTGCATGAGTACTTGACTACGAAGCTACTCGTCTACAAGGCTACAATTACAGCATCTGTTTTCGTCAGAATTTTCTCTTTTGCTCCAACTGCACCACCAGCAGTATGTTATAAGATTACAAGGCCGCTTGCTTACGTAGCTTCAAGTCTGCGAGGATACTTGGATACGTAGCTTCAATTCTACGAGGTCCTAAGACTTCATGACTACGCGACTTCGAGCCATGAGGTTACGAGATTTCGTGACTACGAATCTTCATGTTTACGAGACTGCGAGGCTACAGAGCTACGAAGCCTCTAGAAAACGAGTTTACGTGACTGCGTGGATACAGGAATACAAGTCTGCATGAGTTCTTGACTACGAAGCTACTCGTCTACAAGGCTCCAATTGACACATCTGTCTTCGATGGAATTTTCTCTTTTGCTACATCTACACCATCAGCATTATGTTATAAGATTACAAAGCTACTTGCTTACGTAGCTTCAAGTCTACGAGGCTCCAATACATCATGACTACGAGACTACGAGCCATGAGGTTACGAGACTATGCGATTGCAAGTCTTCAAGGTTACGTCTTCGCGAGGCTATAGGACTACGAAGCTTCCAGAACGCATGGTTACGAGAATGCATGACTAATTGACCGCATGGCTACGAAACTTTATGTCTCTAACTGACTACAATAGCACTATTCAGTGGTGAGAGTTAATTTATTTCATGCAAAGGTACTTGCTGCAAGCAGTTCCGCTTTTCAACATCAGATGACGTCACGTTTTGCTTGCAGGTAAAATAATATTTATTTATTTTATGTGGGATGCGGGTTGTTCACTATCGATCGCATAAGAAGAATGGCATCGATAGTCTTCAAGGAGAAGGATGTTCGTCCTTCCTGCTAGTGCTTCTCAGATTTCTCACAGTCCGCCATCTTGGATTGCGACGTCACGGCTGCCATCTTGGATAGGTGTGACTTTGACCTTTGACCGAAACCGCAGGAATGATCGCAAGCACACGGATTAACCATTAAAATATTGATAAGAATAATCAGGAGCACACGGAGAAAACCATAATAATATTGGCAAGAATAATCAGGAGCACACGGAGAAAAACGACACATGTTTTCTTTGATATCATAAAATTACAGAAAAAAAATATTTAAAAATAAAAATAAATTAATAAAAAAATTTAAAATAAAAACAAAAAATACATAAAATTCTGGCTTGTACTAGAACTCTATCTTTGCTCAACAATGATAAGTTTACAAGATAGCAGAATCTGTTTATGTATTTTTTGTTTTTATTTTAAATTTTTTTATTAATTTATTTTTATTTTTAAATTTTTTTTTTCTGTAATTTAATGATATCAAAGAAAACATGTGTCGTTTTTCTCCGTGTTTTCCTGATTATTCTTGCCAATATTATGATGGTTTTCTCCATGTGCTCCTGATTATTCTTATCAATATTTTGATGGTTAATCCGTGTGCTTGCGATCATTCCTGCGGTTTCGGTCAAAGGTCAAAGTCACACCCATCCAAGATGGCAGCCGTGACGTCGCAATCCAAGATGGCGGACCTTGAGAAATCTGAGAAGCACTAGCAGGAAGGACGAACTTCCTTCTCCTTGAAGACTATCGATGCCATTCTTCTTATGCGATCGATAGTGAACAACCCGCATCCCGCATAAAATAAATAAATATTATTTTACCTGCAAGCAAAACGTGAAGTCATCTGATGTTGAAAAGCGAACTGCTTGCAGCAAGTACCTTTGCATGAAATAAATTAACTCTCACCACTGAATAGTGCTATTGTAGTCAGTTAGAGACATAAAGTTTCGTAGCCATGCGGTCAATTAGTCATGCATTCTCGTAACCATGCGTTCTGGAAGCTTCGTAGTCCTATAGCCTCGCGAAGACGTAACCTTGAAGACTTGCAATCGCATAGTCTCGTAACCTCATGGCTCGTAGTCTCGTAGTCATGATGTATTGGAGCCTCGTAGACTTGAAGCTACGTAAGCAAGAAGCTTTGTAATCTTATAACATAATGCTGATGGTGTGGATGTAGCAAAAGAGAAAATTCCATCGAAGACAGATGTGTCAATTGGAGCCTTGTAGACGAGTAGCTTCGTAGTCAAGAACTCATGCAGACTTGTATAACTGTATCCACGCAGTCACTTAAACTCGTTTTCTAGAGGCTTCGTAGCTCTGTAGCCTCGCAGTCTCGTAAACATGAAGATTCGTAGTCACGTAATCTCGTAACCTCATGGCTCGAAGTCGCGTAGTCATGAAGTCTTAGGACCTCGTAGAATTGAAGCTACGTATCCAAGTATCCTCGCAGACTTGAAGCTACGTAAGCAAGCGGCCTTGTAATCTTATAACATACTGCTGGTGGTGCAGTTGGAGCAAAAGAGAAAATTCTGACGTAAACAGATGCTGTAATTGTAGCCTTGTAGACGAGTAGCTTCGTAGTCAAGTACTCATGCAGACTGGTAGTCCTGTATCCTCGCAGTCACGTAAACCTGTGTACTAGAGGCTTCGTAGCTCTGTAGCCTCGCAGTCTCGTAAACTTGAAGATTCGTAGTCACGTAGTCTCGTAAACTCATGGCTCGTAGTCGCGTAGCCAGGATGTCTTGGGACCTCGTAGAATTGTAGCCTCGCAGTCTCGTAACTATGTGTTCTGGAAGCTTCGTAGTCCTATAGCCTCGCGATCACGTAACCTAGAAGACTCGCAATCGCATAGAATCGTAACCTCATGGCTCGTAGTCTCGTAGTCATGATGCATTGGAGGCTCGTAGACTTGAAGCTACGTAAGCAAGAGGCCTTGTAATCTTATAACATAATGCTGATGGAGCAGTTGGAGCAAAAGAGAAAATTCCGTCGAAGACAGATGCGGTAACTGGAGTCATGTATACGAGTACCTTCGTAGTCAAGTACTCTTACAGACTTGTAGTCCTGTATCCTCGCAGTCATGTAAACCTGTAAACTAGAAACTTTGTAGCTCTGTAGATTTGCATGCCATGTATAACTCGTAACCAGCTAGATCATTTTAGACTCGTAGCCATGTGGTCTCATAATCTCTTAGAATCGAAGAATTCTAGCTTAATATATTTGGAGCCAAAAGACTTTTGGAACCAAAAGACTGTAGGTGTCAATGACTGATGGAGCCAATGAATATTGGAGTCAATGAATATTGGAGCCATTGAATATTGGTGCCTATTAATATTGGAGGCAATGAATATTGGAACCAATGAATATTGCAGTAAATGATTATTGGAGCCAATGAATATTGTAGCCAATGACTATTGGAGCCAATGACTATCGGGGCCAAAAGTCTGTTGGAGCCAAAAGGCTAATGGTTCCTTTTGGAGCAATTCGAGCCGATTGATATTGGAGCTCATGGATATTGGAGTCAATGAATATTGGAGCCAATTAATATTGGTGCTAATGAATATTGGAGCCAATGAATATTGGAGCCAATGAATATTGGAGCCAATGAATATTGGAGCCAATGAATATTAAAGCCAATGAATATTGGAGCCAATGAATATTGGAGCCAATGAATATTGGAGCCAATGAATATTGGAGCCAATGAATATTGGAGCCAATGAATATTGGAGCCAATGAATAATGGAGCCAATGAATATTGGAGTCAATGACAAATTAATGTGCTTCCTTTTCGTCGATGGTGCTGCCTTTTCGTAGGCGGTGCTTCCAAATGTGCCGCGTTTTCGTTAGCGGTGCTGCCTTTTCGTTGACGGTGCTTCCAAATGTGCTGCCTTTTCGCTGTCGGTGCTGCCTTTTTGCTGACGGTGCTTCCAAATGTGCTGCCTTTTCGTTGACGGTGCTTCCAAATGAGCTGCATTATCGTTGTCGGTGCTTCCAAATGAGCTGCCTTTTCGTTGATGGTCCTTCTATTTTTAATGTTGTTTTGACTCTAGTATTATTGAAAATGGTTCATGATTTGACTAGCGTATTATTCCATACGGTGCATGTATATAAGCGAGTCCTATACAGCAGGACGCTCAGTTTGTTACTGACGTCGGCGGTGTAAGGATCACCTAGTTTGTTTCTTCTGGTGCATTAATTACGTAATTACCTGTTCTTGCGAACTGGATGGCATCTTTACCGACTTTAACGACGAACTCGATGGAGGTTGTACCATCGACTGCGGGAACCTTGACGACAGCTACGACGAGAAGGAGCAGATTCCGTTGACAACCACGGCGACAACACTGGAGGAGACTTCATCAGACGTGGTACCGTCAGCAGAAGAGACATTAATGCCGCTAGTGCTGGCTGCACAGGGAAACTCGGCGAACGCTGGTTCCCCATCAATGGAGACTTCAATGGATGCCGAATCGACAACAACTAACGAACATCGGTGCTGTTACTGCGACAAGATTTTCTCAAACAACAGCAATGCTCGACGACATTAGAATAGAGAATGTGCCTAGAAGCTATATCGTAAAATGTTTGTTTGTGAGAAATGTCATAAGCAGTTTGCCAGAAAAGATAATATGAAAACGCACATGAAGGCATGCCAAGGTCCTGCTGTTCGGCAGAAAGTAAAGGTTTCGGTGCAACAACGATGCATTTATGTTCATAAGAGTATGCCTGGAGATGGTGCAACTGCGGCAACGTCAGTATCTGGATCGGGTCTGAAAGGTTCGTCTTCATCACCACGGTATCCTTGCAGCTACTGTGATACGTCGTTCGCATTTGCTCATGATGCACGAAGTCATGAGCGGAGCAAATGCGCGAAGAATCCATCTCGCATGAAGTTTCGATGTGATGAGTGTCATGATTGGTTTACTAGAATTGATAATTTGCGACGACATGCGAAAAACTGTAAAGGTGAAGTCCGTGTCCCTACTGCTGAACTACCTGCAGAAATTTAGACTCCTTGGTTTAGGTTGAAGGCTCGTGAGCGTACAAGCAAGAAAACCGATGTGCAGCAACCGATTGGTATGACGTCTGAACAGGAAAATAAACCTAAGACTGTGTTCGGCGCATTACAAGTGAACGATAATGGCTTCTACTTGGCGCAGTCTGCATTTCGTGGAACGTTGAAATACTACTATTATCTAAATACGTTCGGTGAGTCGAAGGACATTTGTAATTTTCTTGACGATATCAGACAGAAGATAATCAATCAGCTTACTGATGATGTAACAACAAACGGACCTTTGAAATATAACTTGTGGTTGGACTGTATACATGGAAAGCCATATCCGTTCGATGACAAAGTGAAGAATTGTGCATTCAAGACATCGGCTGCAGTAATTTACAGTTCTAACGATGTGAAGCAAACTGTTAAAAACGGTATCCAGAAACTCTGTCAAGAAGAGGTGGACTATGTCTGTAAATGTTCTGGCTGGACTCTGTCTAGTATAAACCGATTGGAGCTACGAATTAGTCATTTCACACCGCTGCGGAACTAAATGATTATAAGATTGCTGGCTTTCGCAAATGATCCTGTAGTAGAATAGAAATTATGTAATAAATATTATGTTTGTAAAAGAACTTGTATTGTTTAATTCCTCGAACCTGTTACTATTATGTTAAAATTGATGTTATATTTAATTTTTTTTTGCATCGTCCTAGATCGTACCAAGGACCTTAGTCGATCCAATCAATCAGTATATAGATTTCAAATTTATTTAATGAATTTTGGAATTTTTCCCGAATTTTAAGCTAAATAATTACGGATTTTCAAGATGGCGGCCAAATGACAAGATGTCGGGTGTCACAGCAATAATAAATGATTACTGCACTCTAGTGGATGAGAATTAAACTAACATGGCGTCAGCGCACTCTCGTCGACGATACACTGATGATGGCTTCCAGCAGACGAGGACAAGATGGCGGACATTACGTCATACTACCTGACGATATATATGCTTTGAAAAAAAAAGTGGAGGGAGTCAGTATGCCTGCAGCCACCGCGGGGGAAGGATCGGTCGCCATTTTTAATTTTTTTGCCCTCACTGGGTTCGAACTGAGGACTCCGAGCTCCGTGTGATAAATGTAATTTTTATAAATAATTTATTAAAATTTTATTATTAAATTTTTTTTTATAAATTTTAAAAATAATTTCGTTAAAATCGGATAATAAATGAAGATTTTAAAGATGGCGGCCGCAACAAAATTTGCAACGGTGACGTCATAATTCAAAATGGCGGAAAACACAATGCCGGAATGTTCGAGAACACAATGACGTCATCCGAAATGGCGGATCCAAAATGGCCGCCGAGGTCAAGGTCAAGGTCAAAGGTCAAGGTCATATCCTGATAGAGGCTTAACTGAGGCTTGAGTTAAGGATGCTTAAGCCTCTATCAGGACATTTCTAGCCGCTGGGATTTTTAAGGACCTAAACGGGAATATTTCCCTCGAAACGGGAATTTTTCCCTCGAAATGGGAATTTTTCCCTCGAAAATGGGAAATTTTTTCTTAAAACGGGAATTTTTGAGTCATTTGGAGTCATTTTTGAGGAATTTTGAGGAATTTTTGCCGCCGTGACGTCACAAATCCAAGATGGCGGACACCGGCACCGGCACCACATCCTGCATCCTGATCTCGTATGCCCTATTATATACTACTATCTTTGATCATGGCATAAGCTTTTTTTAAAGATTTGTTGTGGACAATATTAATAATAATTTGAATTCATTCGAATTTTGTTTAAGAATTTAGCTTTGTTTAGTATTTGGAAAGCAAGAGGTATTATAATGATATAATGATATTTGGCTAGCGACACGAGGGCAGGACGTGTTTTTAAAAGCCTATTGCTATCCACGGCAAAGAAAACGAAAAGGCCAATTTTATTTATTTTCGTGAAGAGGAAAAACCTAGTCATATTGGAAATCCTTTACGCATACTATGCATTAATGCAGGGCACATTGATTTGTTTTACGTCTTGTGAAGTAATGTCGAAGTGTTTATACGTTGAATATTAGTACACACACACACACACCCACACACACACACACACACACACACATACATATATATATATATATATATATATATAACAGTTTGCTGATAACAAAAAAATTATTTAACAGCAAATTATATTGCCATAGATAAACTCAAAAGATCCTTATGCCTTTTAAAATAAAGGTATATTTAAACATAAATGTTTTATTTTTATTTTATTATAAAGTAAATATTATTGAAGCCGAAAGAGAGTTATAATGTATTGAAGAACTACCGTCCCAAAAACGTATTTGCATGGACTTTTAACTCGCATATCTTAGATATAAACATTTCCTTCTTTACTTCTTCAGCGATAACTTCAGATAATCCTAAATGTTGCTTGCTTATTTTTTTTTTATTTGGAAAATTATGTTACTACAAAATAAACATCTTTTTACTCTCAGTCCGTTGTGATTTTGCAGGCTATCGCATTATTTTTATAAAGTAATTCAGGAGATTTACGGCCTTTCAATAAAAATGTGTGCGTCTACTTATGTACGCGCGTTTGAAGTTAAACTTATTGGCGTAATAAAAAACTTTCCTTAAAACCCCTTACTGCCTTGTCTATCATATTTAATAAATGATATTTTATATTTAATAAAAAAATTTCATACCAATAAATTGTAGTATGCTGGTCCCTGAATGTTCTTGAATCCTTGCAAAATAATTTGTAACATAGTAGTACAACATTTTGATTGTCATATAACATCTATGGTTGTTTAAGTTTTGAGCAGCCATCTTTTTTCTTGTGATGAAAGTCTAGCAACTTTGAACAATCAGTTACAAGGTAAGAATATTACTTTTATTGCTTTAAAATGTTGTGTATCATTATGTGTACCATTTTTTTGCCCTTGAAATTAAAAAACTATAATTATTTGAAATGTATTTATTACAGTGGTTATTTAAGTATGTATCATATGAGATACATTAGGCACTATCAACATTTTCAGTATTTTTAGGTTATAAATACATTTCCTAAATACATCATTGAACACAATTATTATTTTCAAATACCAACTTGTAGATTCAGTCTTTCTCAATTTTTAATGAAATATAAATACGTTTTATTAGAAACCTCTGTATTATACATCAGTACAAGCAAAAATAAATAAAAAAAAAAAACACAACAATCAAAACAGATTGTTTATTATTTGTTTGTTATCATAGAAAAATGCTATTCTAATACAATATTCTTTACAGATGAGTGAAATACCACAAGATAGTGAAGATGAAGATCTAGAAAATAGTGATGATGATCCAGACTGGTTGCCAAGTAATCAAAACAGGATCATGAATCAGCCAGATATACTGGCAGATGAAGTTACAGGCAAGTAATATCCTTATAATTTCTTTCTTTTTCATTTTTTTGTGTCCATATAATAAATTGTGTTTTTGATCTTCCTCAGATAATGATTGCAGTGACGAATTCTACCAAAGCCAACAACCTGATTTAGGAAGTCAGCATTCTCCAGCAACACGATGGCATGATGTTCATGGAAACAACAGAGAGAAACCTCCACCCATTTGGGAGCACACACCAGTAGAGCCAGTGCCTTTACTATCAAGTATAGATTACTTCAGATATTTTTTTGATAATAATATTCGTGCTTTCATTGCTGATCAATCAATTCTTTACAGCATTCAAAGAGATGCAAACAAGGCTCTGAATACAAATCCAAACGAAATTGAACCGTTTATAGGCCTTTGTATTTACATGTCAATTTATGGTCTTCCAAGGTCACGTTTGTATTGGTCTGCAAAAACAAGTGTGGAAAAAATTCTGAGTGTTATGCCACGAAATCGATGAGAACAATTAAAAAACTCACTCCATTTCAATGATAACTCTAATATTCCTCCAAGAGATGATCCCAATAGTGAGAGGTTGTTTAAAATTCGTCCTCTGGTTGATTCTTTGAAACAATCTTTCAATGCCTTACCTCTGGATGATCAACAACTGTGTGTAGATGAGCAAATCATACCTTTCAAAGGTAAAAGCTCATTGAAGCAGTACACTCCCAAAAAACCGCATAAGTGGGGCTATAAGCTATTTGCTCTGTGTGATTCACATGGAATATTACATGATTTTGACAGTTACACGGGTAAAATTTCGCCTGTGCCCAATCTTCCAGATTTGGGTGCAAGCTCAAATGTGGTACTAAAGTTGGCTCAAATTATTCCAAGTAACCGTAAATACCTAGTGTACTTTGATAACTGGTTTGCTTCACCTGCACTTTTTGTTGCCTTAGGAAAAAAAGGAATCGGAGAACTAGGCACAGTCCGGCTAAATAGATTTCGCGGACTAATGTTTACTCCTGACAAGGAGTTGAAGAAAAAGGGCAGGGGATGTTTTGAGGAGAAGGAGACAACAATAGAAGGAATCGACCTGAGAGCAGTCAAGTGGTTTGATAATAGAGCAGTTTCACTGGTTTCAACATTTGACTCTGCTGAGCCTGTGGACATGGTGACACGCTATGATGCAAAAATACGAAGTGAAACAACAGTTCCTAAAACTACTAGATACACACTAAAAATAACAAACTTACATAAGCTACTTTATTCTTACTTCTTTAGTTAGACGTGGGAATTGTCAAACCTGGTCTGTCTTTGTGAACAACATATTATTTTCGTACATAAATCACTTCACAAGATTCATTACATTATATGTACTAAAAAGATACAATGTACAAAACAACTATATTCAAGAGCTGAAACCTAACTACCTACAGTTTACATTTGTAATGTAACGAAGTTTTCTGCATTAGCGAATTAAGTTTCTAAGGCAATGTGAATGTAAAAGTACTGGGAACGGTACTCTTCTTTAAAAATTTAATGCCACTATCAAATTTTATGTAATCTGCAGAGATTGAGTAGTTAAAAACACAAGCACATGCGTTAAGAATTGTACATTAGCGATATTCCCTGCAATCTTTAATTTTAATTATTGCGTGAAATACTATTTTAGGTGTAAAACTAAACTCTTATAATAAGGGATAAAACAATACTGTTCCATTATTTAAAATCTCAAACTGGGGAAAAAAGTGCATCCTTGCGGCCATATGTAGCATAGGCTGCGACTACATTGACTCTCTCAGGTCTTTCCTTCGTTTAGTGGTTGACCTAACACCGTTACGTCAGAGAGCGGGTAACTTTAGTCGTTCATTGGCGTTTCCAATAAACTAAATTAAGATAAATTTGGAATATTTTAAGTAATAATAATCAAAGCATTTGAGAAGAGTGATTTTAGACTTGTAGGAAATCGAAATAAAGATTATAGAACCGGGTTTAACACCTGGGGTTTTGAAATTACATATTCAAAAGAAACATTTTGCCAAAAAATTGTTTTTTTTTTTTAAATTTTCTATTTTCAGCTATGAAGACGAATACAAACTTTAACCCTTGCATAACCTTGATAACACTTCTATCGTAAGCCAGTTTACAACTAACTACGTCACGGAAGTCAGAACACTTTCAACAATATGCTGTAAATATTTGACATTTGGTTACTTTAGGTTAGGACGAAATAAAAATAAAAATTTTATTATTTAAAATTTAAAAATTTTAAAACCTTTGTTCCAGACTGTATCAAAATTATTATAAAAATAAAGAGAAATTATCATTTGTATAGTACCAATATTTTTATGCAAACAAATAAATTGCCAAAATTTTTGATGTCACTGTAACACAGTCAGCCGCTGAAAATTTTTTGAAAATTACACTAAAAAAATTTCTATGATTTTACAAAAGATTCCTTTGGTTACAATTAGCCAAGAAATAATTTATGATAATACAATAAATATTTTGTAATATTGTAGAACATATTGCTATGGTTATAATGGAATGAATCAAATAAGTTTTTTAAGATAATGCTGAGTTTTTTATACAAATATTGGCAAATTATTTTATATTTTAATTCATCTTTGATACAAACTAATTGTTTACAATATAAATGATAATGAGATATTAATAAAATTGAGAATATTTCGTTTTATTGTGCTTATTTACGTGCGTAGTTAATACTGGAATGCTATTCGGAACGGTTTACAAATAATTTTATTATTTGAAGGGACTGGGACAAGCCAAAACAATTAAGTACGGTTATGAATCAGAACCCAGTATTACTACGAACACTATTTTGTAATTATACAGTTGTTTTAATGTTAATATACATTTATACAAATATTTGCAATTTTAAATTAATATTTCTGTTTAATTTACAAAAAAAAAGGTTCTAATAAAAGAAGAATGTTAGTTTGCTATCAACATGAATTTTTTTTTGATTATAAATATCGAACAAGAGATGCACGATAGGCTCGCCTTCTGGAGAACAAGGGTTCAAACGTCTGACCGGCCATACCAAGTTAATTTTCCATATTTTCCTGAATTCTCACAATACAAAAGCTGGTATTTTTTCTTACAATAGGCTATTACTAAAAAAAAAAAAAAAAAAACATTTTTTTTTTTGCAAAAATGATTTTCAGGCCAACCGTGTGTTGAAAATCTTTTCATTGTCTGTGTAAAGTGGTTGGCTCAGTTTATTTTAAGTACACGTCTGCGTCCAGCACACAAATCATAGCCATCCGGTGTGGAAGTATACGCGTCCTGAATAGCCTCGCCAAATAAGGCTACCAATTGAAGGGAATTTGTTTACGCAAGCAAACTTTATTGCAGTCGGATAAATGAACTAATTTTTCCGCAAAAAATACATGCTCCTAGCTATGAAATACTCTTCTCCCAGTTTACCTGAATTGATATAATATCGAAATGCTTAATTTAAGTTTTAAAGATTATAATTTTTTTCTTAAAATTTAGGATTTGTGTTGCAAATAAAATAATAATTGTATTATTGGTTTTTCACAAATATTTATTAATCATTTAATTAACATGAGTTATTATTTTGGTAAATGGTGTTTTGCGTATATTAGTAGTGGATATATAATGATTTTATCGACAAGTTGTATCATCTGCCTGGGCTTATCTATATTAAATGATCTTTTTCGTCTCTGAGAGAAACCTGCGGGTTTTTTTTCAAATAATTTAACCTGGTGAATATATGTTGTATGATAGCATAATTCCTTCCCCTTGATAATAATAACACTTTAAATGAGAATGTTTAATTTTGGTATTGTTTTCTTAAAGTTCCATGATCAATTTATAATAGTATTTCTTCTATTATGCCCAAGCATTTAAGGTAATTTGGTTATGCTATAAATAGTAATTAATAATTAGTCATGTTTGTATCTTTACTTTATTTTTCCACATAATCACAGTGCAGATTGAGGCATTTGTCGTACCGATGCACCAGCTTTCCAATAGCCTCTGCATAAAATGATGCCTCCTGCCTATTCAGCCACGTTTTAACAGTGCCCTGCAGTGTGATTACAGTTTCATTTCTCCATGGCATGCCCATTAATCGATACCCTAATCGCTCGTACACGAATCGACACGTCTCGTAGTATTTACCCCCTTCCACCAACCATGTGGAGCAGCCAACTCACACCTCAATTGAAGCTTGGTTATGGGAATGTCAACATGGCTGCAACGATAAACTGTACGGCGAAATGCGAGCTGCGTGGAGTCATCCGTTTCTTACAGGCAGAAGGGCACACTGCAGCAGAAATCCATCGCCGAATGAGTGTTGTGTACGGTGAAAACTTTATGAGCGATGGCGTTGTGCGAGAGTGGTGTTGGAAACTCCGCGAAGGCCGTATTGATGTTCATGATGAAGGTGGCCAAGGAAGGAAGTCGGTAGCAACAGATGAAACAGTTCAGAGAGTTGATGCAGTTGTTCATGAGAGACATCGATTCACGATTTCAGAACTGTCTGAACAATTTCCGCTCATTTCAAGGTCAGCCCTATACGCCATTGTTACAGACAATCTCGGATACAGGAAAATCTGTGCCCGATGGGTACCCAAGATGTCCGCCGGTCCCTCGTGAAACTTTGGAGTCGAAATTTTAAAAAAGAAAGTTGCAAGTATTATTAAATATTTACGATTTTAAATCATTTAAAATGTTTCCCTACTAACCAGAACCACCTTTTTTTCATCGTAAATGGAATCAACGTAACATGCGGATACGTATCTTACTGAAAAAAAAGTGTGGTGGCAGCAAAATTAATTAGAATTTTAATTCAGAATTAAAACATCAAGTTGAACTGTAGCACAAAACATTAAATAATTCAATTTAATTACGAAACTACACATTAAAGTTCGCAATTGAGGTTTAGAATTATATCAAACATAGCAACGAAAAAACATGTCATTCTCTTTCAGTTGTCCGACACTCACGTATATTCGTTATTTTCCATTTCCCATGCAACCATTGAACTCCCCACTACTGAACGTTGCGTATCTCTTTACGCTGTGCCGAGTAACCTGCCAACTGTAAATAAGCTTCACTTAAAAAAAGTGTTATTTAGTTTTTCAGTACTCTATAGTGATGCGTAACATATAACCACTATATCGAGTAAAGACATGTATTTTCATGTTGCAGATACACATATAATACAAAATACCGTCACGAAATTCATAGGAAAATTCTTTGAAATAATGCCCAGCGTGATAAATAAAGGCAAATCATATTTTCAATTACACTCCCTGACAAGAATCAGACGTAGTTTCCACGCCCGCCGCTAGAATTCGCTGCCGGAGCAGCTACGTCGACTATCGAATCATTTTATTTCCAGAGAGAAAGGGTAAAATGTATAATGAAACGGCTCCGATAACAGCGAAGAAGACTTAAAGAAATACCAAAGCTGATGTTCGACTAGAAAATTTATTACAATTATGCCCATAATGTTAGAATTACCTTAACTGTTAATATTATAAAATTTCCAATTTTTTGTGAATAATGTTCTCGCAATGCGTCACAGATCGCAGCTTAGTGGTTACACATTCCCGTTCCATCTTTCCTTCGTTGCATTCACGAAGTTTATCCTACCAAATGCGTGTACCGAGAGCTGAGATGTTACACATTAAACAAATTTAAAAAAATCTAATTTTTTTTTGAAAAATATAATAAAAATTAAATAAGATATAAATAAAAATAAGTATTGAATTTTAATGATAATTTTTTTTTATTTCCTAAACAAAAACTATTCAGTGGCTGCTTGCCCATTGACGTCACGGATTATAACGTAGTATACACATTGAATTTTTGTTCGTAATGATCGAAAGCGCTACGTGTTTCGGTAGAACGTAGAGAATGCCACATGTCTCCGTAATCGTTCATAATCTGTACGATGATGCGGAAAAAACAAGGTACAGTGGGTCACCACAGGCGATTCGAACGTTGGTGTTGACCATCGTGACAATGCGCTCGGTCCTGTACTGGATGTAGCGAGCACCGCATACCACAACGATGGAACGTGGACTAGGCACGGTGGGTAATGGATGAGTCATGTAGCGCCCCGGGTGTTAAAAATGCTAAGTGCGGACTGCGTGGGGAAAAAACCTCTCAGAAACGATTTTTGTTTGCTACAGGTTTCATTTCATTGAAAAAATCACAAACAAATAAATAAATACTGCTATCTTTTGACCAAACTGTAACTACCAATAAAAATGCAAATCAATACAAATGTATAAAATCAAAGAGCGTGGTATTTTGAAAATATTATTTATGAAGTATATTTCCTGTCAGATAATCACATAAATTGAAAATATAAAATTCCAATTATTATTCCTGTCTGTATGTAATAAATAATTAAACATAGAATAAGTATACAAATTTATGTCCTGCTACTGGTACTGGCTAGAGTAGCATGGAACCGATATACCTATGACGTAATGGCAGCAATCTTGGATGACCATTGACCTTGGCCTTTCAAGTTAGTCGCCAATTTAAACTCAGCTATTTTGGAATAGAATGCCTCACTCTCTAACGTTGCACTTTTCGTTACGGTTGCCATCTTTAATTCTGACACCACGTTTGCCATCTTTGTACTGACATCACTGTTACTTTTTTTTTTCGATTCTGACAGCAATTCCACTGCCGGAGACAGCCATATTGGATGACATCACGACTGCCATTAGTTTTTTTTTCTATTCTGCTGGACGCCGTCATTTTGAATATTGAAATCTTTGTTTCTGCTTTTTATTCCTGGAGAGATCCAACATCGCTCTGTCTGATGCCCGTAAAGTCGATTAATAATAACCTACCAATGCTATTGTGCTCCTTATCAACATATTAAATTATTATTTTTATATAAAATACTTTGGAACCTCGGTGGGTCGTACAATAAAGGCTAAGGTAAGACCTCTGAGTAGGAAACAGTATACCTTAAACCATACGGCCATTAAGAAATTTACCAGATCCAGGATTTAAAAATAAGATTGTTATGACCTATAATTTAAGGAGAACTCTGTTCGTGATGGTTAGCACAATTAAGATTTATTACAATTTTAGTTATTACTAATTTTTACATTAATATAATAATTAAATTTACAAAAAAATTTTCGTTCACAAATAACTGGCACTTAAAAATGTTTATTCTCAAGTCACTCAATTTCTGTCAAGTTCCAGAGTTCTCTCTCCTCACTTGAGCTAGGCTCAGCAGTGGTTCGCCCCTTACCTCGCGCCTGTCCACACACAGTCTTGCACCACTCAGTCACCGCACTCTCACGACACAGTCGAACTCCACGTCGAGCCACTCTCAGGTCTTTCGCCACTCTTCGCCGATGTCGCACTTCCCTTCGCCCGCGGAACTCCCGGAACTGCCGTGGGACTTGCTCGTAATCCACTCGGAATCCGGCACTCACGTGGTATTCGTTGAGGGACTCCATCGCGGACACTCGCCGCACTCGCGGTACTCACGTGGCACCACCGACCCCCGCGGAAGCCAGCGTCTTAGCTTAAGTAATGTGACGCTCTTCTCAGCTCGACGAGAGCAGCTGTGACGAGTAGCGACATCCCGGGCCCACCCGACGCCCGAGACATCGAGAAAGGCGGTGTTTATTCTCGCTACTCCGCGCGGTGGCCCGCGGAATTCTCAAGGCCACTCGCCGATATATAACAGCGCCGAGGCAGGAAAATGCGTGGGGAGCGGGGGTGATGCGTGGTAGCGATGACCCTTGTAATCCGGCAAGGCACGCGTAGCATACCTTACGTCAATGGATGGGGCGTGACGTCAGTGGCCGTGCGTGGCCGCCAGCCAGTTCCGAACCTGGCCTCACGGTCTGGTCTCTCGCGTTCGTAACAGTATTTATTACAAGGTAACAAATAAATATGGATATGTAACTTTTTTTATTTGAAGACATATTAACATAACCTGCTGTAAAAGGTTGCCCCTTTTTTATTTTTAATACTTCCTACCAGGATTGCTAGTTAACACACTTCGCCTGCAAGAGAGCACTGCCACCATATTATTTTCAGTAATGGATACAAGAGCACTAGTACATGTGTTGTCTGCCAGAGGGTTCTGTTCTCATATTGGAATGATTTTTACCCACTAGAGAGCAGTAATTATTTATTACTAGGGCGCCGGCCATCGAGTTTGATTTCTTGGTCGCCATCTTAAAATTTTTAATTATGTAGCCAGAAATTTGGGAAAAATTTCAAAAATCATAAAAAAAATTCTTGTTAGAATAATGATTGATTTCTGTAATCGTTTCAATCCTTTTTCGATTACAAGAGATAATTTAATTAAATATCACATTTATATGCTAAAAAAGACAGTTTAGAAAAATAATTACCAATAAAATGTATTAACCAATTTAAATTTTACTACACGTACATAAAAAAGGATATTACTTGCATTTGTAGATTCATACAGTTTTTTATAGTGCGAAGCAAGTCATTTACATGTCTTGAAAAGTCTTTTCTGGGCAGTTCCACATGACAGTTTATTACAAAATTTATCACAAAGCACAGAGTCCTCAATTTCCTTAAAAGGGCAGTGATATATTTCATGATCTTTGCAGGTTTTATGCATACTATTGTCTTGCCACAGAATACACAGTTTTTTTTCTGATGAATGTTAAAACTACATGTTCTTTTTCAAGTTTCCATAGCGTATAAATTGACCACAACACCTGTTTCACTTATATTTAATGCTTTCAGAGATATTATAACAATCACATATTACATAATCCCACATTTTTAAATTTTATATGTTGTCACAGTATGCATATTTGGATGATGGAACACCGATTGTTGCAGCGTCCTTTATTGTTGTCACTGACACTCTATACATAAATTTTCTTGCTGCTGAAAACCCTGCAGAAGTTAAAATCTCCTGCTCTGCTGGAACAGTATGTGCAACTTTTGACGCCGTTGCCAACAGGATCTGCGTCGTCCTACCCACCGATGCTATCGGGTACTCTGGTGCTCTCAAAAACATTGTTATCGGGGTCTGCGCTGTTGATGGTAGGCATTCCATCCAGGTCGTCGTCGTTAATGATGATAATGTAGCCATAGAGTTCTCAAGAATAGGTAATTACGTGACTTAATATGAGAGATTAATCAAACAAGACGATCCGCGCTGCAACACATCCAGAGGTGGACTGACAGTTGTGTCGTCCAGTCCTCACTTATATACACGCAGGGCTGGCGTGAGATGCTAGTCAAAACCACATACAGTTTAATATTTACAAACAGTTTCGTTCTTGCACTTAACTGACCTAGTGCAAATATCATAATATGGATTTAGACATTCTAGTAGTGATATTGGTTACTACATGTGATACATTGAAACAGTATTCTTTGTACATTATTCCGAAATACGGCACTGTCATGACTGCGAGCATTATGTGGTAGTGAATTATGAACCACAGTTTTTGGACTGAAGCGATGAAAATCCTTCGTTCATTAAAGTCTCCAAAATTCCTGGTGAAACTTAGCCGATGAAACAGTGCCTGCTGATTTCTCGTCTGCATTTTTTATCACAGATGCCATCGGGATATAGGTCGCTGTCAGCGCCGCTCCCATCGAGATCTCCATTGCTGATGGTAAACTGTCCAAAAGCTTGACATTGGAGCAGCAAGTAAATTTCAGGAAACGTACTGAAGAGACACTATCCGCACTACAACCGCAGATATAGAAGGAGTGAAAGGTTCGTCGTCTGGACATAAAATAAAAACTAGCAGACTGGTATAAGGCACGAATGTATAAAGGCTTCAACTGCTGCATCTCCTCCAACTACTTCAACTGCCCAAGAGCTCCAAGAGTTCAAACTGCACTAAGTGCTCCAACCTTCCAAATGCTCTAATGCTCCAAATACTCCAATTGTTCCAACAGCTGAAGTGCTACAACAGCTCCAAGTGCTCCGAAGCTCAAATGCTACTATTACTCCAAGTGCTCTAAAGCTCCAACTGCTACAAAGCTTTAAATGATCCAAATCTCCAATTTCCCTAAGAGCCCAATGATCTTATTGCTCCAAAGATCCAAATGCTCCAAGTGCTACAATGCTCCAAATATTCCAATTGCTCCAACAGTTCCAAGTATTCCAAGTGCCCCAAAAGCTCCAAGTCCTTCAATGCTCTAACTGCTCCAACTGCCTTTGGCTCCAAATAATTTCCATTGCATTTTGATCGAACGTGCCCCGATTGCTAGAATGACTTTTTTTTTATTAATCTCCATTTTGTAAGTCATTGGTAATGATTTTTACATCTTTAAGTTAGAAGTTGTATTACTAGAACTCAGTCTTAGATAAAAGTCAGATTAAGAGGAATTTTATAATTACATATGAAAACGAAAGTCGAATTAATTTAAAATTTTATTTTAACACACCACTGAAAAATTCGTTATGACCGCCATCTTGGATTCTATAAATGTTGCAAATTGTGTTACGCCCGCTATTTTGGATGGTATGACATAATCGCTGCGCGTTTGTTATGGACACCATCTTGGATTCTAGATTGTTGCATTTTTCGTTATGCTCCACAATCTTGAAAATATGTAATTTATATGCTTGAAAATCGGAAAAATTTTAAAATGAAAAAAATCAATTAATCAAAATTTAATTAAATGTTATTTAAAACACGCACTTACATCCTCGGTTTCTATCCAGTGAGGACAAAAATAAACAAATTACAGAAAATCCTACCTCCACAGAAGCCACAGGCAGACCACTAATGCCAGGGTATATATAAATCGCCTGCCAGTATGTCATTTCCGCCATCTTGTTTTCGTCTGCTGGAGGCAGCCATCTTGTTTTCGTCTACTAGAGTGCACTACTATCATGTTAATTTCATTTTTACCTGCTAGAGAGTATTCATTTATTTTTACTGTAGCATTGTCATGAAGAAATTGGACGCCATCTTGGAAATTCGCAATTATTATCCTATAATTTCGAAAAAAATCCCAAAAGTTATAAAATAAATTTGCAATTAATATACTGATTGATTCGATTAGTGCCTGGTCTTGGTTCGATACATGACTGATGCAAATATTTAAATTTTGGGAAAATAATAATATTAATAAATCATGTTCAACATCGTACGAACATTGGAGATTTTTTTTTTTTGGACAATTAGCACGTAAGATGTATGTCAGTGATGGTACATGTCGAAAATTCGAAATCCTGGGGTAAGCAAGATAAAGATGTCAGTGTGTTTGATAAAGGTGGGGACAGCACCGATGATGATGATAATGATGATGCAAATTATAAGAAACATTATTGCAACGATTTTAAGAATATGTTCACCAAATATCTGAAGATGGTGGCAACAAGCAAAATTGATTACATATCGTGGAAAGACCCAAACGTGTAGGTGAACAGGTTGCGACTTTCACTTGTGTCGCAAGAAGACGAAAATGTTTCTGTTATCAAAGAAACATGAACTATTCTGGCTAAACTTAGAAATTCAGGGTCTATAGAATAAGTTATTGATGTGTATTATCTGACGAATATTTATACTTTTGTAATTTTTATATAAATATAATTATAAATATAGATATTAAAAATGTGTTGTTAAATATTCCACAATGAGGTTCGTATGTGAACAACCTGTCTGCTACTTTAAAAAATTGAGTTGATTATGAATGTATTAGTGTATATAAATATATATATCTGTGTGTGTGGATGATGGAAAGTTTCAGTTTTATTGCATGTAGAGATGGAAAATGAGCGTCAAAGATTAAAAAAAAAGTATGTATAATTGCGTGTATTATGGTGGAAAAAGAGTGTCGAATTTATCGTCGATGTTGGAAAATAAGTGTCGAATTAAGTGTTGATTTAAAAATTAGTGTCGAATTGAGTTTCGACTATGGAAAATGAGTTTCGAATTGAGTATTGTGCCGCCAATTAACATTTTTGTCACAATTATAAATTTGAATTTTGAAAAACAATTTTACCAGTAATTTTATAACTAAAAATTAACATTTTCCCGCTGTCTGGGCACTCCCACTTAATCTTTGTCAGGTTAGCCTCCCCAATCTGCTCCCAGATACAGATATGATTTTTTTGCCGAGTCTTTACGAGCCAGCATGTGTCTCGTAATATCCCCGCTTTTATGCATACCTGTCGCCTGCAATTCTCTTTGGTGCCGTGACAAGAACTGCTATGCCCTGCAAGCTATCAGAACAGCTCTATTCTAAGAATCATCCTGATGCGAGAACCCTAAGACATGATCACGAGTTGTTTTACTCAATGTCCCGGCATGTCTCAGGCCTATGTAGAGCTAATTTCCCACTGTCATACAGTTTCAAACTAACCCCCCCCCCCCCCTTTTCCAACCTTTCCTGGGAACACTGCCCAGAGAACTGACCGGCCACTAACCCCGGTCTAAGTACCGCCTCTGCTCTCTAGCTGCGGATTTGCGAGTTATTTCCCCTAGGTGTTTGAACGCCCGCTAAATGCCTGCCCCCTGGCGACTCAAGCCACCAGCATTGCCCTGTAATTCTTTTCCAAGCAACCAGTGTGCTCCACTAGTCTCCTCCATAATTCCCATGCTTTCGAAGGAGCCTCGTGCAAGAGATTCACTAATCGATTTCTTCTTGGTTCGGCTACCCCTCAATAGGTTGCACTGCGATCGCCCACTAACACCAATAACGAGATAACGAAGTCAGTATTTCTCGACCACCCCCTCGAAAAACTTTGGAACCTTTCGGTCCTGAAGCAAAAGTCCCCCTTTTTCTTTCTAAAGCAAGTGCCTGTTTTAATTAGGAACCACTCCCACCACACAGAGATATCGCGCCGCGCATTCGCGTCCTCGGCCAGCCCACATCAAGACTTCACTTCAGCCATCATATTATAATTTAGTCGTGTCATAAAGGGATGTTTTCCCTAAGTGTTTTAGACCTTAATTAGTCTGTGTTACCTATGTAGAGATTTTTATATTTTGCTAAATTCTAATTTCTATCAAGGATGAGTGCGTCCACGTCCACCGCGCTTGCTCGGGATGGTCTTCGCTCACCTCCCGGCGGGCAAAAGTACTGAGTGCTACGAGCTACACCATGTTTTGGTGAGTTTTGAAAATCTTTCTCTTTCCCGACTATCACCATTTTTGTAAGGCATTTTTTCCTCATAATGACTGTCTGTGAACCAGATCTAAGCATTTCGGATTTGGCTTGTTCACAGATAGAGTTCAAGAGCCACATGCTTTTTTCCCATCCTTGGACGCAGGATTGCTATGGCGCCCTGGTAGTACAAATACTGCATGATACTTCATCGTCGGCAACCAAGTTTCAAACAGCATACTTTCTAATTCTCCGTTAGACCTCCAGTGTGCACAATGCGATAAATAGAGAACTTAATTACACAATGTGCCAATAATTATAATCCTGGAATTGTTTATTCATATTGTTATTTGTTTATTCTTATTGTTAAACCGCGATCGGGCGCACTATAAAAAGTTCCGCGATAGGGCGCGCATTGAGCATCTTGCTCACGGCAGCAACAGTTGTGATTATTCTGTCGAAATGCGAGATTTTAGTTAAATAACATGTTTTATATACTAGAAGTTTCAAATGATGATTCAAATAAAATACTTATTAGTGTTTAATGCAGAAAAAATATTTACACATCTTTAATTTGCACTTTTATGAATGCACTGCAGTGCGTATCTTGTATTGTAGTATTAAATCATCACTATATTTTTTTATGATACAATTAAAGAAGTTAACATCAAACTCAACTTGACTACTATTTTAATTTTTATTTGAAAACATCCTTCGTGCCTCTTCAGCTATAATAATCTAACATAAAAAATATTGTTAGGTAAAATCCACACTTGAAGTATCATAATTTAGAAAAAAAAATCTAACTAAAATACAGCCATGCTGAATAGCTACAGAGGCCCTATTAAAACCTTTATAAATATAACATAAATCAAGATAATAATAGGTAAATAACTAGCAAGAGCTAATTTTTAGTCTGTCCCTATAGATCTCATTGTGTCACATTACTAGTGTTTTAGTCTTCATCACTTGTATCACCACCCACAGATCTCACGAAAGTGAATGTTGTGTGTTCATTGTATATTGGTATGGCACATTTTGTACAAATCTTCTTATTTCGCCTGTTCTTACGTCTTGGACATAGGCCACAAAATCCTTGAACTGGAGACATTTGATTTTCCACATCACGTAAGCCAGCAACATGTTTGATTTGGCGTACCACTTCTCCTGAAAGTGTGGGAATGGATGATCTGGTAACTAAATGTGGTTTCATGAGGTACAAAGCTAGAGTCTTTATGTATGCACGGCGATCTGTTGTTATATTTGTGTTGCACTTGTAAATTACAACACTGTTTATGCAAGCTACATTCATTATTGTGAAGAACACAGTAAGTGGCCACCGGTTACTGATTTTTGACACTTAGTATGATGACTTCATCTCATCCACAACATCTACGCCACCCTTGGTAAGGTTGTAGAATGTTATCACCTCTGGTTTACACAATTCCCCTGTTGATTCATCAATTTTCTCTCTATTATGCATTGTAGATAGCATCAGCTCATTTTTTTTCTTTTCTTCAACACATACGAAACTAGGAGGCTTTTTTTTCCGAAGCCAAGTATGCTTCTGTGGACTGGTCTTTCTCTAGTGTCCAGGAACAATTGTGGAATTTCTGGCTTATTTTTACGGAGTGTTCCAACTATTGTCAGTTTGTGGTTCCTCAAAAGTTCTTCTGCAAGTCGGACTGATGTGAAATAGTTATCCATGGTGATATTTCGTCCAGTTGTTATAATGGGAGCAATTAGGTGTTTAACCACACTACTGGCTCGATAGTGAGTTTTGTATGGACCCTGTGCTGGAAATTTGGTATTTCGACACTTTGTTTTAATTTTATTATAATTTTAAATTATTTTTGGAATTTAATTTTTCTATATAATTTGGTTTCTTTGGGTGATTTACTCTTTGTTAGGCTGGTGTACTCCCCTAAGTTAAACTTTGTGCCAGTAGACAGAAGCACCTTTCCCAGAAACCTATAGGATCTTTTCAGATCTAAGACTTTGTTGGCTGCACGTTTGAAATTTCCCTCGCTTACAGGCACGTCCCAGGCCTGTAACGTTACTTCACTTCATGACTAAAACTGTATACAACAGCTCTGGACGAGTTGTTACCATTTCTCAGAGGCAAGCTGACCATAGCATTTACCGTCACGAATACGTATTAGGTTCTCTCCTCGAAAAGCACGTCAAGGACGCTTGTTCCCAGCGTCGTTGCGTTTTATGCCCCCCACTTAATCCACCCCCCTTCAGTTCTAAGAATTCGCCTAAGACCAATGACCGGTCATAAACCCTAGCAGACAGCGACCGTCTCCAAGGACGCCTCGCATAAAAAATGTGTGTGCAAAGATGGACCACCCCACGACATCTAGCGGCAGAAAAAGTAACTTATTATCTTGGCTGCCAGAGTGTAGCACTAGACTGCCCCATTAACCCTTGGTTTAAGCAGACGCCTTGGGCGAGTCGATTCTTTTTTATTTCAGACACCCCTCAACAGGTAGCGCTAAGGTCGGCCAGTGTTACCAACTTCGAGACATCAGTCAGAGTTTTTTTATGATGCCCACTCGGGGAACTTCGGAACCTTTCGGTCCGGACTCCCAGTTCCCCCCCCCCCCCCTCCAATTATGATAGAACCAATACTTTTAATTGCGAGACGCGGTTCTTCGAGAGACACTTCGCGTCGCGACTGCAGACGGACCATTTTGCGATTATCGGCGAGTCGACGAGACACTGCAAGACTTCCATCCGGCCACAACCGACTATGTAGTCGCCTAAATAAGGGATGCTATCCCTATAATCTTTTTCAAGTAGTTTAATCCGTTTGCATAGTACAAATAGTAATAGATATTTTCCTTTAAATAATTTTTTTGGAAATAATAAAGAAAAAATCTGCGTCCATCCGCGCATTCGCGGGATCCAGTTCCTGACTGGCGATGCATCGGTAAATAGAAGCCAACATTCCTGTCTGGTGAGTGACGATCCGCGACTTTCCCCAAAACCCCCCCTTAACTTTTCCGGGCATTTTCTGCCCTGTATACTGTCTGTGTTCTAGTTCTTGGACTGTTCGCAGACAGGGTCCGAGAGCCGGACGCCGAATCGGCATTTTCATCTCCCTTCCACAACAGGACACAAGCGCCCTGGCATCATGTACCCGCGTGATCTCCGGGAAACGAAGCCCCGACCTCCGGTTCTTCTGTATCTTTTGACCCTTTTCTGAACTTTCTTTAAATTACGTCGTCAGATGCAGTTCATTAGATAAACATAATTTCTGGACTTAAGTTTATTTACTGGGATAGTTTAAAGATATTTGTAATTTTTTATTGGTTTATGTATTTTTAGTAAATGAAACTTTTTATAATTCAATGTAGGGTCGAATATACCTGTGAGCTGTTTAAGAATGTAATTAATATTGTACATTAATATTCTCTTGTATCTGTTATAAGTTTACTCAGTATGGAGTAATTATATTTCAGACGGAATCACACCTTGTTTCTGTTCATTACTAATAACATTGTGAAACCTTAAAGATCCACCCAGCACAAAAATGGTAATCCGACCGTGGTTTGTTGCCACAACCCTCAAGCTGTTTACCTGCATATATCTCTAGTACACTTGTGTAAAACATCCGAGCATAAACTAGTGCATAGATCTTGAGGCCATATTTTGCTGGTTTATTTGCAATATACTGGTGAAATTTGCAACATCCACGAAAAGACTCGAGCATTTCATCGATTGTTACATATTCCCCAATCTGATAGAAACTGCCGCATTTGGTAACAAATCCTTCAAAAATTCTTCCTAATGGGAGCTAAATTTCGTTCTTGTAGAGTGTCCAGGTAATCCAATCTGAGAGCCCTAAGAAATGTGGCAAACCTTTTTATTGACATTGTAGCTCTGAAACAATCTTGTGCTGTCTCATCGTCAACCCACAGTTCTTGTACATTTAGATGTTGAGCCTTTTTCAATCCTGCCAGGTACAAAACACCCAGGAAAGCATACATTTCCTCTAACATTATATTTAGACAGTCACGTTAACGTGAAATTCGTAACCTCATTTTTGCTAAGTTTTTGTTGGTACAGTCAACAATTTCACCTACAACAGTTTCTAAAAAAAAATTTCCAGCTGCCTAAAATATTATTTGCATTTCTCGCAAAACCCTTGACGCAAGTGGGATGAGTTACAGTATTGCATGCCATAGTACGAACATCTCTCGGTCGATCTGGCATTTGTTTACCCCATTTTGTTTTCTTATCTTTTCCCAAATAATAATTATTATCAGCCGACAAACACTCACCTATTTCCAGTTCACTTGTTTCAACATCGGATTCTTCACTAGCAGTGTTGTGTTCATTTTCATTATCACTGTGTGCCGGAAATTAGGAATTTAAAAAAAATTTTTTATTATAATATTAATTTATTTTTGGAAATTTTATTTGCACTATAATTTGGTTACTAAAGGGCGATTTACACTTTGTTAGGCTGGTGTACTCCCCTAAGTTAAACTTTGTGCCAGTAGTCTGAAGCACCTTTCCCAGAGATGTATCTGAAGTTTTGCAGATCTAATATTTTGCTGGCAGCCAGCTTAAAATTTCCCTCGCTTACAGGCACGTCCCAGTCCTGTAACGTTACTTCACTTCATGACTAAAACCACCTACAGCAGCTCTGGACGAGCTGTTACCATGTCTCAGAGACGAGCTGACCATAGCCTTTACTGTCACGAATACGTATTAGGTTCACTCCCCTAGAAGCACGTCATGGATGCTTGTTCCCAGCGTCGTTGCGTTCCCCCCCCCCCCCCTCTTGAGTTCTAAGAATTCGCCTAAGACCAATGACCGGTCATACACCCTAGCAGACAGCGACCGTCTCCAAGGACGCCTTGCATAAAAAATGTGTGTGCCAAGATGGACCGCACACGATACCTAGCGTCAAACTCGCTAACCGCCCTGCCAACTTACCCTGTAGCCCGCCAGAGTGTAGCACTAGACTGCGCCCTTTATTCCCTTGGTAAAGCGAACACATTGGGCGAGTCGATTCTTTTTATCTCAGACACCCCTCAACAGGTAGTGCTAAAGTCGGCCAGTGCTACCAACTTCGAGATATCAGTCAGAGTTTTTTATGGCCCTCACTCGGGGAACTTCGGAACCTTTCGGTCCGGACTCCCAGTAACCCCCTTCACTTTTGATAGAAGACTTACTTTTAATTACGAGACGCGGTTCTCCGCGAGACACTTCGCGTCGCGACTGCAGACGGGCCATTTCGCGATTATCAGCGAGTCGACGAGACACTGCAAGACTTCCATCCGGCCGCAACCGACTATGTAGTCGCCTAAATAAGGGATGCTATCCCTATAATCATTTTCAAGTAGTTTAGTCCGTCTGCGTAGTACAAAATGTTATAGTTATTTTTCTTTTAATTTTTTTTTGAAATGATAAAAAAGACCGCGCCCAGCCGCGTATTCGCGGGTTCCAGTTCCTAGCTAGCGACGCATCTGTAAATAGAAGCCAACTCCCCTGTCTGGTGAGTGACGATCCGCGACTTTCCTCAACCTCCCTTTAACTTTTCCGGGCATTTTCTGCCCCGTATACTGTCTGTGTACAAGTTCTGATCAGTTTTGATTCGGACTGTTCCAGACAGGGTCCGAGAGCCGGACGCCGAATTGGCATTTTCATCTCCCTTCCTCAACAGCACACAGGCGCCCTGGCATCATGTTCCCGCGTGATCTCCGGGAAACGAAGCCCCGATCTCCGGTGCTTCTGTATCTTTCGACCCTTTTTTGAACTTTCTTTAAATTACGTCGTCAGATGCAGTTAATTAGATAAACATAATTTCTGGACTTTAAGTATATATTCTGGGATCATTTAAACATATATTTGTATTTTTTATTGATTTGTGTATTTTTTTAAATGAACACTTTTTATAATTTAACAATGGGTCGACCCACAAATTTTTTTTCTCTCTTTCTGAATATACCTGAGAGCTTTTTAAGAATGTATTTAATATTTACGTTAATATTTTCTTGTATCTGTTATAAGTTTCTTCAGTATGGAGTTATTATATTTCAGACGGAATCACACCATGTTTTTGTTCATTTCTAATAAACTGGTGAAACCTAAAGATCCACCCAGCAAGGCAAAGATGGTAATCAGACTGTGGTTTGCTGCTACAAAAATAATAGCAGTTGGCATGGTCAGAACCTTGCTAAAAAAATGGTAGCAGTGCGTGGGGTTTATAGTTTAGTAGTGTGTGATTTCGTCTCTAAGCAATCCCAGTAAAAATAACGAAAAGTAAATTAAATTTTTAGATATTAAATTTTTTTAATATAAATATTTGAGCGGGAATCTTGTTATATTTTTTTTAGCGCGAATATAAGTAACTTTAATTTTAATTCCTTACAAGCTATATTAATCTTACTTTCATGCTAGACGTCAACCAAAAGTTCCAGCTGTCCCGACCGCACCGCGGCGCATCCTCAGACGTGACATACACAAGGTTACAGACACCCCCCTGCCCCTTTTCACCCCGCCCGACGGCCGGTGCATTCTTATCATAGGTATGTGCCTCCGAACTCATGCGAACTCCCCTCCCTCCCCAGCAAGTCCCAGAGGTCGCTTACCTCTGCGGGACACAGACAGATGTACCAACTTATACATCTGCCGGTCGTAATTATAATAAACAGAGCACGATGTGTGTTCGACCAGTATTTTGTTTACTAATGAGGCCCCCCAAAAAATAAATTACTGTAATGTCCTTTTGGACTGTCGTGTTTGTTTGTATTTTTGTCTCTCTGCATTTGCGCGCGCCGCCATGTTATCTTCTCACCTCATGACAGGACCGCCAACCGCGCAGAACCCCCTCTCCTCTCCTGTGTGCTCCAGCCACGTGCCAAGTATTTTGTAAACAAACCACTCATGCTTTATTTGTCCAAATATATTATTTTCATGTCACCAAGACAGCTACTCTATATAATCTATACTGCTCTAAATCTAGCAGCGAAGTATTTTCTTAATCTAGGGGAACTTAAAATATAACATAAATATTTTATATATGTAACTTACAATAATACTAACTATACAAATAATATAATAATATAATTTTTTTTGTTTTAGCTAATGTTAAGAAACTGCCATTGTTTACGATTTCTAAGTATCTTAAAATCAACGATTAATTTTTTAAATAATACATAAATATATCAAAAACAGGGTCCATTTATTATGTAAGTAATATAAAATAAGAATATACTCTTAAGTAACATTAACTAGTACTCTTATCCAATTGCATCGTTTACAGGCAACGTGAATTGACTTCGACATATCATTTCATTGTGTTACCATATCCATCCATGTGCCTAGCTTTTATTTAAATGATTTTCGTGATCACCCAACGAGAGTTGCAGTCACTCCCTTCAACTAAAGGTTTATTATATTATATTTGTCAGTGTGTCGGTCGAAATTTCCCCACACATTTTTTTTACGCTAGCACTGCGATGATGATTTTTTGTGTTAAGATAGAGTACTACTTATATACGTCGACATATAGGTGAACAAATAAGAGATAAAGTTTAAGCTATCAAAGTAAGTGAGTGATAAATTTTGTAATTCCGATTTTTATTGTAAACCATCTATTTCTTATTTTTTTTAACATTAAGTATATTTTTTATTGTCATGTGATGTACAGCTACGTACAGAAAACTGAACACTGCAGATCGTACATCTATGTTTACCAAAATTTTTAAGTTAACATTTTTTTTTTAATTGCACTCTCTCCAAAGTTAGTAGTTTATTTTGCATCAATATGATGATATGATTTTGCATTGTTTTGTAATTGTGATTTCCAAGGTGGCATGAAGGTTTTATTTTTGTGTGTTTCCTAAAAGTCGAGCAAGGTCAAGCTAGCCACCGAGCAGCGCTAAAGTAAGGGCCCTCTGCGCCAATGAGCCACGACCCGGTCCTCTAGGTGAAACATCCTATGACAACTGAGTGTCACTGGGTTAGATCCGCAGCACTCACCCTTTGGACGACCTATCTTCCAACCCCCTCTCAGGCAGTGTGAACTTGCATGCCCGCCATGGAAGATCCGATGGCCAAAATTAAAATTAATTATAAGTTAGTTATTTTTTTTAGGACTATAATAATATCAGGTGTTACAGTTTTGTATAAATTTTTTTTATTAATTAAATTTGAGTGCACATGAAAATCTTTAAAGTTCAAAATTTTTTTTCATTATCCATCATTCATCCGAAATTCGTTGATCTTTCGGGTTTCTAACCCGAACTAGCTCAGGGTGTGGAATTCCCTCTTAAGTGTCTGTGCTCCAGTCTGTTGGTCTGATCAACCTTCAGTCTGAGCCTGCAGCCTATGTGAGTTAATAAATGTAGGTAACTGGGACTGAGGTTCTGTTTCGCCTTCGGGCAAGCAGCAAATTTCTACCGTCTTCTCCATCGCCTGACTGTGCAGGGCTGAGTCCCAAAGCCTTCGGCTTCTTATGGAAAGACTATTGTACAGGGGTTTTCATTCCCATTTAGTTTGTACTTTACAGAGCTATCACGCTCATATACTGGGCTACCATACCCATTTACAGGGGTTACAATCCCCATTCGTCACTGAGCGCTCAAGGACGCTTATCCCTTGTTTCGGCCTCAGTGCTTTTCGGCCTCCCTCATAGCGCCCATTTTGTGTTCCTACACGATATCCAATATCTGAGATCAACGGGATGATTTCATTTCATTAATATAGCAATTACATAAATAGATGTAAGCATACAGGTACAATAAAATTAAGCTTTGAATTAAATCTTTTTTTAAATCATATGATTTTAAGGATGAATTTTAAAATAATTAAAACTGTGTTTTAAATGGACACATTTAATTATAAAAGTTATTTTAGAACTATTAGGTATTACAGTCCAAGGTCATGGAATTAATTCTGCGTTTATTGTAAGTAGTTTTAATAAGTCAATTCTGGTACAGGGTAAGTATGCCAGATTTCAATTATTTCATGCTCAGTGTTGGTTGCTTACCCTGACTCCGCCTTTCAGTGGGGGAGTATGTGCCGGAAATTAGGAATTTCGACATGTTTTTTTTTAATTTTATTATAATTTTAAATTATTTTTGGAAATTTTATTTGCACTATAATTTGGTTACTAAAGGGCGATTTACACTTTGTTAGGCTGGTGTTCTCCCCTAAGTTAAACTTTGTGCCAGTAGTCAGAAGCACCTTTCCCAGAGATGTATCTGAAGTTTTGCAGATCGAATACTTTGCTGGCAGCCAGCTTAAAATTTTCCTCGCTTACAGGCACATCCCAGTCCTGTAATGTTAATTCACTTCATGACTAAAACCGCCTACAGCAGCTCTGGACGAGCTGTTACCATTTCTCAGAGACAAGCTGACCATAGCCTTTACTGTCACGAATACGTATTAGGTTCACTCCCCTGGAAGAACGTCATGGATGCTTGTTCCCAGCATCGTTGCGTTCCCCCCCCCCTCTTGAGTTCTAAGAATTCGCCTAAGACCAATGACCGGTCATACACCCTAGCAGACAGCGACCGTCTCCAAGGACGCCTTGCATAAAAAATGTGTGTGCCAAGATGGACTGCACACGATACCTAGCGGCAAACTCGCTAACCGCCCTGCCAACTTACCCTGTAGCCCGCCAGAGTGTAGCACTAGACTGCGCCCTTTATTCCCTTGGTAAAGCGAACACATTGGGCGAGTCGATTCTTTTTATCTCAGACACCCCTCAACAGGTGGTGCTAAAGTCGGCCAGTGCTACCAACTTCGAGACATCAGTCAGAGTTTTTTATGGCCCTCACTCGGGGAACTTCGGAACCTTTCGGTCCGGACTCCTAGTCACCCCCTTCACTTTTGATAGAAGTCTTACTTTTAATTACGAGACGCGGTTCTCCGCGAGACACTTCGCGTCGCGACTGCAGACGGGCCATTTCGCGATTATCGGCGAGTCGACGAGACACTGCAAGACTTCCATCCGGCCGCAACCGACTATGTAGTCGCCTAAATAAGGGATGCTATCCCTATAATCTTTTTCAAGTTGTTTAGTCCGTCTGCGTAGTACAAAATGTAATAAATATTTTTCTTTTAATTTTTTTTGAAATGATGAAAACGACCGCGCCCAGCCGCGTATTCGCGGGTTCCAGTTCCTAGCTAGCGACGCATCTGTAAATAGAAGCCAACTCCCCTGTCTGGTGAGTGACGATCCGCGACTTTCCTCAACCTCCCTTTAACTTTTCCGGGCATTTTCTGCCCCGTATACTGTCTGTGTACAAGTTCTGATCAGTTTTGATTCGGACTGTTCCAGACAGGGTCCGAGAGCCGGACGCCGAATTGGCATTTTCATCTCCCTTCCACAACAGGACACAAGCGCCCTGGCATCATGTACCCGCGTGATCTCCGGGAAACGAAGCCCCGATCTCCGGTGCTTCTGTATCTTTTGACCCTTTTTTGAACTTTCTTTAAATTACGTCGTCAGATGCAGTTAATTAGATAAACATAATTTCTGGACTTTAAGTATATATCCTGGGATCGTTTAAACATATATTTGTATTTTTTTATTGATTTGTGTATTTTTTTAAGTGAACACTTTTTATAATTTAACAACGGGTCGACCCACAAATTTTTTTTCCTCTCTTTCTGAATATACCTGAGAGCTGTTTAAGAATGTAATTTATATTGTATGTTAATATTTTCTTGTATCTGTTATAAGTTTCCTCAGTATGGAGTAAATTTATTTCAGACGGAATCACACCTTGTTTTTGTTCATTTCTAATAAACTGGTGAAACTTCAAGATCCACCCAGCAAGGCAAAGATGGTAATCAAGCCGTGGTTTGCTGCTACAAAATTAATAGCAGTTGGAATGGTCATAACCTTGCTACAACTGTCACTAATGGAACTGTCATAGCCCTCATTTTCTAGTTCTCGAAGCCACGATAACCATACCTCTCAATACTTGCTAGTAGCAATTGTACAGCAGACTAAAGTTTGATTTCACTCGATTGTACATGCATTACACACAATAAATCTTTACACCCAAACTTCAAAAGAAACCGCGCGAAAACTATCGGGGATACACGAGCGACATCACAGACTGTAATAACACGCGAGTGTAATCGGACGCGCATTTGATAAACGCAGTCAACATACGCTATCGGGCGCGCATACTTCTCACAGAGTGAAGGTAGCTGACTTTGAATGTTGACACTTTCGATGCATATGTGTATTAGGGGCTATGAATGGCACTAGGCGAATCACAAATAGCCAAATTGAAGGTACCAAGAAACCCGATGTAAAATGTGAAGTTTTCATTAAATCATGTATGATAATTTGCTGACCGTGAGAAATTTGCTCATAGTGCGCCTGATTGCGGGTTAATTGTTTACTTTTATTGTTAACTATGGTGGAAGACATTTCGTAATGTTTTTTTACAAAGGGTCAACCTTACTAACCAATATTAAACCAATTTGTGTATTTGCCATCATTATTACTACTAACGAATATACATAAGTCAAATTATGTATGTCAAGGAACTAACTTCTTTATAAGGTTTATTGTTATAATGTTGTTTTGGCTCAGTTTCCAGTAACTATAAAAGTAAAATAAATAGGTGCACAGATATAGACGAAATCGCAATTGTTATGTATGTATTTGAAAATAAATGATCCTCCAGTCTCCCAAAGTTTTTCCAAGGAGACATTTACATTACACAAGTGAATAGGAGGGTGTGTAACAGTGTCGATAATGGAAAATGACTGTTGAATTGAATTTCGAGGATGGAAAATTATGTTTAATTAAGTATCGATGGTGAAAAATGATTGTTGAATAGAATATCGATGATGGAAAATGAATGACGAATTGATTGTGGAATTTAGTGTCGTTGATAACGAATTTGTATTTGATTGTATGTCGATGATGGAAAATGAGTGTTGAATTACTTGCATCCACCATGGTGTACGTGTAGCTGGGTTTTGAAGGTCCAATGGATCATAGATTCCTGGACGTATATAAGTATAAACTTTGCTAAATATATTCATTGTCAGGCCCGTGCAACTAGCAGTCAGTACATAGTTAAATGTCCAAATGCAAAAGAAATATAGGTTGTTAGTTAACTTTTTTAAGTGGTCTGTGTGCTGAGTGTAGCCAAGTAGACTGATGAATGTTACTTCAGAGCTGAATGTATAATAAACTTGAGTTGATGGATAAGTTGGTGTTTTACTGTATGTGCATGAATCGAATGTTGGTAATTCAATAATATTTGGTGTTATTTACGAAAGTATTTAATGATGTGTGACATGACAAGCATAAAATATCTAGTAAACTCGTGGAATAAGTCTTTAGTTTCGGAGACTTTTTCGTAAGGCTTAAGAAAGATAGAGACTAATTACTTCGAGTTTTGAAGATGCTTGGTACTGAGCATGTTTTGACTGTAACATTGACGGTCGCCTGAACTGTTGATGAGAGTTAAAAATAATAATTGACTTTGGTTCTAGCTTGGAATGAGATCAAATATTTTAGTCATGTGTTGTAGCCATTGAAGTCAGTTGAGTAGCTGTGCATAATCAAATTTCCATTTGAATTGTCTAAATTTTGTTCGGATTATTCCAAGACCCTTGGTCTTCTAGTAAGCTTAAATGAAACATGTATTTACACTGTAAAATTAGTTGTTTGAATATTTAAATCAAATTGTATTACCTGAAATACCTTATAATAAGAAATATATTTTTTTAAATATTAATAATTGATGATGTTTTGACTTGAATATTATTCAATCGGTCGCTGTTATTTAAGCGAGTCTCAGACAACAGGACCCACAGTCCACCTCTTATAGTGGTACAGTACAGTTCGGCTGTTTTGACTTGTCTGCATATAAGTCTGATATGAATATTAATGTGTATCCAATCTCAATGGTAGCGACATCGACATCGGCACAAATCCCAATGGTGGCGAGGTCAACGGCTGCAGAGATCTTGGTAGAAGGTCTCGCGTCTTAACCAGGGACCCTGATGACGGTGGTGACGATGAGAAAGCAGGTCGTGATGACAACGATGAAGGCGGCTCCAGAGATTCCGATGGTAACGAGGCTACCATCTCCAGAGATCCTGATGATGTCTGTATCTACTGTCTCTTTACTGCAAGAGACTTTAATGTGTGCATTATCGACATCAGAGAAGACATAGATTCCTGCAAATACAACATATTTGGTAAATATAACATTATGTGAACAATTCCTAGCTGCTGCATCAGTTGTGTCTACTTCGGATTCTTTGACATTCACTACAGAGTTTCTGTCAATGCCGACTGGGACTTCGTTGCCTACACCAACAAAGTACATGGAAAATAGTATACTTTCCGATCCTTTGATGACTCAGGTTCTAGCGATGAGACATCTGTGTACGTACTGTGACAAAAACTTTAAATACTGTCAACATGCAAAAAAAGACATAAAATTCATGTCTTGAGAAGAAACGCTAATAGTGTGACAATTCCGTGTGACCCATGTGGTGTACATTTCACGATAAAATGTAATTTGATTAGACACTGTAAAAGCAAAGTTCATTTACAGGTTTTACAGCGGGGAAGCGAAGGTAATGGCGATGGATAACTGTATCAGTGCCGCTACTGTGGTAAACGTTTTGAACGACTACAAAGTACACGCACACATGAAAATTGTTGCTGCAGAAGAAATCTCGACCGATAAAACTGTTTGTGTGCGAAGTGCGATCTACAGGTTAAATTAAAGTTTTACTTGAAAAAAAAATTATAAATTTTGTAAAGGTAGGTTTCTAGCACCAACATCTGTGGTCCTCTAAGGTATAACACTCTTAAACAGTTGTAGGTACCATGATCTGTATGAATTAGTTGTATTTTTTTACTCTTAAAATGAACTAAAATATTTTTTTTTTATAAAAAAGAAAAACGAATGTCACATAGACTCAAAAATGTATACTATATATATATTGTGTGTGTGTGTGTGTGTGTGCATATAGTGTCCGATTTTAATGTTTGTAAATGCAAAATTTAAAATAAATTATGGAATTAAAGAAAATTATATATTTATTTTTCCTAACCAACTTCATTTTTATTAATGTAATATACTTTAGGTTACAAATAATTTAGGTCAGGTCTGTAATTTAATTTTTGTCTTGTTTGTGGTTTTTTTAACAGTTATGCTAAATACGTTATTTGCTTACATCATTTTGCCCTGAGTATGTAATCTGCATTCTCAAAATTTTTTATGGGAGATGGTTTAATAAAGTCCTGGCACAGGAAATATCGTAGCATTAGAGCAAATATTATAGGAACTTGTTTTATTATTTCTGTGAAATAATTTTTACTCCACGAAATAAATATAATAGACTCTTGGTTTTTTATGTTTTAAATTCATAACCTGTAATATATTGTTGTACGTTACGGTGGTGTTATTAAATTTTTTAAAAATGTTAAGCAATTAACTAAACTTCGGAATAAGCTGGTGCACCGGATGGAATGTATCAGTGAGATTCTGAATACTTTGTAAGCGGTTCTTCGTCTAAGTTACCCACTCCTTCGTTACTGATTACTAACAATAATTTTGGCAACTTTAAAAAAAATGTATACTGTCAGGTGTCTTGTTGGAAATTTTTTGCTAATTATAAATTTCAGTGCGTCGACTTTCGCAGTATGTATGTGGGTTTGTCTCCTGTAGTCTATACTCTACAAAAAATATTTTTGGTACCAAGTTATATATTCGTAGGCAGATTTTCTGCTCTGGTTCCGCATTTGTACTTTGAACTGATTCCTTCAAGAACTTTACATGAGCTTGATTATGATTTCATCCGTGTTTATTTTACGCAATGGTCACGTGTCTCGTGTGAACATCTGTCTGCCGTGGCACTCTGCTAGACTGTGAGTCTTGTGCCGGAAATTATGTTTTTCGTCATGTTTTTTTTTAAATTTTACTATAATTTTAAATTATTTTTGGAAATTTTATTTTTTTTTATAATTTGGTTACTTTGGGTAATTAACTCTTTGTTGGCTGGTGTACTCCCCTTAGTTAAACTTTGTGCAAGTGACTGAAGCACCTTTCCCAGAGACATATCTGATCTTTTGCAAATCTAAGACTTCGTTGGCAGGCCGTTTGACATTTATCTCGCTTGCAGGCACGTCCCGGGTATGTAACATTACTTCACTTCATGACTAAAACTGCATACACCAGCTCTGGACGAGTTGTTACCAAGGTTTACATATTAATACTGGAAACACGATATTTTACAGAAAATGATAAAGTAGCTATCAATGAACTTAAATATAATACAGAGTAATGTGAAGCTCTCAAGGTCATAGATTGTGGTAAATCTTTGACAATAAATATATGGAAACGATATAATAAAATAAAATATATCGATACAGCTGATAGCAAAATTGCTGATAGCTACGGTGATGATCACATTGCGTCATTGATAGCAACATGGAATCGGAGATTTAAAGAATATCAATAACATATATGTAAAGAAGATGGAAGCAGTAGAACATGAGACATTTTGTACTTCGAGAGACAATCCGAATGATTGGTGAATAGGCTAAAACTTCTACTTAGTTCGCGAATTGCTGAAAATTAATACATCAATAAAACATGAACTAAGAAATGTAGGGTTTATATAATAAAAACTATTTATTTTGATCCAATGTATATTGTTCGAATAGGTTGGGGCTATTTGGGCCACGGGGCTAATTGGATCGAAATAAGAAAAAGAAAAAAAATCATCATTTTTTTTTTAGCTAAGACGCTATTTACCGCGTGAGAGCTTGTGAGTGAAGTTGTAAATGGAAGTGCTAGAAGGTTTAACTAAATATCTGTAATGTATCTCATGTGATATCAATTCAAAATTTGTGAGGTAAGTATTTCCTGTGAAGAAATGGCATTGATGTAGTTTCCGATGTTTGTTATTTAAGATCTTATGGGAAAAATAATTGATACTCTGTGCATGTGTTTGTGTTTGTATAGCGGTATGCAAAGACCACTTCGTCGTTATATATGAAAACTAGCGACATCTGTTGCTTGGTTTGGGAACTATTTGAAGTTTTGAACTTTGTATCCCGTGAGGCTATTTGAACAATTTCTGGCGGGGCTATTTGAATCACACTAGATTTTTCCTTCGTTTACCTTTATATTGCCTTTATGGTTTTTAGATTTAAGGTAAAGAGATTAAATTAAAAAACAATCCAATACTATATACAACAAAATAAGAATTTATGCTTAATAGTTATAAGTATATAAATGGTATAGAAGTATCAGAATTAGAATTTATTTATTTTAATGTTTATTGTGAATTTATTAATAAGAATACTGTTTGTAGTTAGTATAAATTAGTATTTTTTTATTTCTGAAAAAATAAACTTTAATAATTACTGCTTTTGCATACAGATAAAATTAATTTTTGATATTTACAGACGTAAATTCAATTTTTTTTCAGATGGTGAGGAATTATAAGAGTGAAAACGCGTACTTGCATCGGTCTGAAGAAATAATGGATAAAGCTAAAATAAGTGTCCTAAATGGCCATTTAACTACAAGAGCTGCAGCATCGCACTTCAATGTTCCATACACAACTCTGCAGAGAAGAGTCCGTGAAGCTCAACTTCAAAGAGATTTGATGAATGATACTAATCATGCACAAATTCTCAATAAAAGAAAGGCCATTGGTGATCCCACAATTTTTTCACTGGAGCAAGAAATTTATTTCATGAATAGACTCAAAAGTCTTTCTAGTCGTTGTTTTGGCCACTCTTCTGTCAGTGTGAGAAGGGCTGTGTATCGTTTTGCCAAATTGATGAACATCATTACGCCATGGAGTGATGAAATTAAAATGGCAGGGAAAGATTGGTTTTCGTCTTTCATGGCCAGACATAGAAATGACATTTCCTTAAGGAAACCAGAAGGTCTTTCAGAAGCTCGGGCTATGGGTATGAACATAGATCGTGTTGATACTTTCTATGACATCTTGAGAAGTGTTTCAGTCGAGTTTAGCATTCTTGACCAGCCTCAGAACATGTACAATGTGGATGAGAGTGGTTTCCCAATGAACAACAGACCCTTGAACGAGGTAAAAGAGATGTCATATCACTGACAAATTTGGAATGAGGAAAAAATGTAACAGCAGTCGTCTGTTGCAGTGCTAGCGGGGTGTTCATTCCACCATTCATTATATTTAAAGGAAAAATAATGAGGGAAGAATATAAGAATGGAATGCCTCCTGGCAGGGAAGTTGCAATGTCAGAGTCAGGTTACATTAACGAAGATTTGTTTCTGGTTTGGCTGCAGCATTTTAAAAAACACCGTTCACCAGGAAGATGCTTACTGCTATTGGATGGGCATATCTCACACCAGTCACTACACTGCTTGGATTATTGTGTGAAACATCAAATCTAGTTAGTATGTCTGCTACCACACACCACTCATGTCTTGCAACCTCTTGATAGAACTGTTTTCAATCCTTTGAAAACATTTTACCACCATGAAACAAACTCATTCGTGCATGCCAATCCCACATATTCCATCAGCAAGTTCGTTTTTGGTTGTATTTTCAATGCAGCATGGAGGAAGGGTGCAACTGTTGGCAACACAGTAAAGGGATTCGAATGCACTAGCATTTATCCGTTTCATGCAGATAAAGTGTCTCCAGAAAAGTTCCTTCCTTCAGCAGTTTTTGACAATACACTTCCTAGTGACCATAACAATAGAACTGAATTATTATATGAGGAATCATCAGAAATGCCAATTTCGTAAGCCAATTTATCTACGCAACAAAATTGTGAAAACCAAAAATCTTCAATTGCAACCACATCCTTTTTTGTAGTAGGTACTGACAACACCAGAAAAAGGAAAAAAGAAGAAAATGTTGACCACAGAAAAAGGATCAGCGTGTCATTTAACATCTCCGGAACACATGAAAAAAACAAGAACGAAAAATATTTTTTTTTAATAAATCAGCACGGACAAGAAACAAGCCAAAATATTTCGAACAGTTTCATAGAAAACAGAAGCGACAGCACAGAATGAGGAAACAAAATGAGAGCTCTACGAGCTCCGAAGAAATTTTGTGAGAAACATCAGATGAAAAAATAGACCATGTGGCTTCTGTGGTGTTAGATATTTGGAAGAAAAGTCACAGAGCAAAGGTGACTGGATAAGTTGCCAAACGTGCTGCATTTGGTTCCATGAAATTTGTGTTGGTGCTTATGAAAAAAAAAATTCTTTGTGGTAAATGTGTTTGATAATTTTGAGAACTGTTTTAGACTCTATTATTGTGTTAATACGTGCACTATTAGGCAACAAATTACGTGATCCAAATAGCCACTTGTGCAGTCCAAATAGCCCCACGATTTTTGGATGGTCATGTTGGAGTAGTGCTGTAGTTAATAATTTTTTACCAGGAAATTACTTGACTAAAAATTTTGAAGTTGATTTCATATGATGCAAAAATTGTAACATTAATGTACGAAATTTTTTGTATTTGATTGAATAGAATGTTGAATTATTAAGCTTTAAACTTGAAATGATTCCAATAGCCCCACCTTACCATATTAAAAAATATACACTTTAATATGACTTTAATACATATCATTCTTACATGTGTACTTTCAAGCTTTTGGCGGCTACACTGATCATGGAGTATATAAAACATTAGCATACCTTGTTCTTCGTTTAACTTGTGTATTTTACATTTTCAAATTTGAATTTGTTAAAGATCAATTACTGAAATGATGCGTGGTATCAAATATTATTCCTCCGTTTATATGGACTAGGCCCTTAAAACGAAAGACTGTAGTAGATGTTACGAATGTGATGGAGGATATTTTGAAACAAAATCGTAGACCATCATTATTGCAGACGGACGACAGGAAAGAATATTAAAATGCAATATTCAAGGCATTAATGAAAAAGTAAGACACCAATCACTACTCTACGTTTAGCGGCGTGAAGTCGTCAATAGCCGAACGCGCCATTCGTACGATCAAGAATAAACTGTATTGAAATTTTACACCAAACGGAAATTACAAGTGGTTGGATATTTTGCCGAAAATTGTGAGCGAGTACATTTCTGAAGTGCATTCTACTACGAAAATGATGTCAAAGAACGTACCGAACAATCGACTGCTTCGAACCGTGTACTCTGATGTAAAGAGACTGATCCTAGAAAGAAGGTCAATGTCAGCGGGGGCCCACCATTTGTACAACTGTCCACTTGTCCAACTAACCACTCCTCCAAGCTCCATTTGTTCGAAGGACCATTTGTCCAAGTGACCACTTGTCCAACCGACCATCTCTCCAAGTTTTGAGGGGCGGGTGGCGTCTCCCACCCGCGCAATCTTGCTCCGCCCTGCCTCCTCGCGACACCTAATCCCAGCACGGCAGATAAGCCGCCAATCGGCGACGTCAGTCCTCACACTGCGAGGGAGCAACTAACACTTAAACCGCTCTTACAATTACGTGCATAAAGCGACTATGTCGGGCAGGCACGGCCCTAGACGCCCAGAGATGAGAAACTCAGTCCTGTTTCAAGATATGATTTTGAAGTGAGAATTAAAAATATGTATTTAATGTTTAAATGTTTAATGACACATTTACAAAGTTGTGATTAAATTATAACATGAAAATTGATTGGTTTAACGATAGAGTTGGAACTAAATAAGACCAATACAAATTTATACTCGAACCTAATCCTTGTCTCGATCTCCTATACCCTTCGCACTAAGAGCCGTTCAACTACCTTACGGAGATCATTGAGCTTACTCTAAACATGCGTTTATTAGCTTCACCTGTATGTATCTATCAATGTAACGGATAAGATAATTTCGACGTAATTTTCATTAAATTAAAAACATTTTATTAACTTAAAATTTGCACACTTGTCAAGGGCTGGCGACAATGTGAGATTTTGATAACTAAAAACCTTAAAATAAAAAGGTGGAGGGGGTCATAGGGTTAAAACCCATTTATTAAGAGCTATGGGTAATAACCTGGCACAGTTGAGGCACAATAAAGCATAGTTCTTGCGCAGATTAATCACCTTGGATGAAACTTGAATTCACCATTACAGTACGGAAACAAAAGCACTTTCAAAACAGTGGAAATTTTTCTAGTTTGGACTCTCTTCCTTAAAAAAAATTGAATACTAAAATAAAAATCCCAAAACAATTTTTCTTGGTGCTACAAATATTTCTCTATCTAAAGCAACAGGTGGACATACGAAATTCCTACTCGTTTCATATAAATTACCGTTTATTGATTACACTTTAAAGCCTAAGCATTGTGACTGTAGCCGCAATGTTGTTATTAGTTTACGTTTATTTGTAGCATTTTCCGTTTTTTTGTTCACTCCACTGTTAGAGAATTCTGCTAGTCTGCGCTAGTGGTACTGTCCAGGTAAGAAAGGTCGCTCCTATCTCCGTCTTTCTCCTGCGCGGAACGTCTCTTTCTATTAGGTGTGGGCATTCCCGGGTGAAATAATCCCCGCAGTCCCGCGAAAAGAAGGGGGGCGGGCTGCCGTGTTGCCAAACGTAAACTCTAGCAGGTAGAGACATTCCTGGAAGCGAAGTCATTATCCGTGGTCTCTCTCGTTCGAAGATGACAGTCGTCTGCGTTACTTTTTGCTGTCAGACGAGTGAGGCGCTGGCTTTCTGTGAGAAACGAAACAGCTTTCGAAAGAGTGGTGAACACGAAAGCAATAAGGAAATGATTGTAGGCCTATATTATATTATATTAAAGATATAATTTGTTTGTGAAAGCCTAAACGTCTAAACGGATTTAAATTAAGGACAGATAGCCCAGAAATAAAAGACCATAGCAAATACTCAATAATTTATTAAATGACTTTCAGCAGGGCATTTTATTTCCTTACGATTCAAACGCATGGATACTTTAGCCACGCAGTTAGTCAGTATTTCGAGTAAATATTTTTAATAATGTTTTGTTGTGGTATCAGGTTCTTGGAAAAAAGCTTTAACAGCAGGAATGTTTAACAAAATTTCCTTCAGAAATGTAGTTGCTGTAAATAAATGTACAGCTGCATATGGTTATATGCTTTGATTTATATACAAGCATAACAATAAATCGTTACCAGATATTACAATCAATGGTTTTAAACCAAATCAGTTCTAAAAATATAGTTTTTTTGTAATGATATTCTGTCCATTTAAGCTTTTTGAACACTTTTGAAATCAACCCTTGAAAATATATCTGCCAATAACTGTGTATAATGTATAATTGTCTAGTAAACATCCTGTAAATTTGACAATGACACCACAAAAATACATTTTAGTGCATTAACAACGTATAAAAGGTGTAGACTAATATTTAATTTGCCTGCTCCTGTAATTGGTTTGTTTTTTGCTTTATGTGAACTAGATTAACAAAATTAGTAGTATTTCAAGTTTGTAAAATATTTTAACTTTTTTCGTGATAGATGTATGAAAACAAGTTGCTACGCGAAGTACAAAGTCAGTTTTTCTACAGAGAAGAATGATACAAAACTAGATAAAGAAGATAGTAAGCAAGACTTTCAAAAGGGTTCAGGTAAACCTGAACGCACAATTTTAAATTTTGTAACTTATTACTAAATAAGCACTACAAAATACGCAAATTGACACACTGTGAAAGTATTTTGTGTTCTCAATATAACTCATATTACATTGCGTATTTTAACCCAAACCATATTGTGGATATTTTACATTTGACATACTTTGTAAGAAAAAAACTAATTACAACGATTTCATATCCCGAGTCGAAACACCCAAAATCAATTGCAAATTCATAAATTATAATAACTCACCGTATTTGTATTTTGTAATACGTAGTTTCTGTAAGAAAAAGCTATGCTTATTCTTTGAGGCAACTCGATAAAGGTAAGTTTAATCTCAGATTTGACTACCAGGGATAATTTTATACTAAATAACATAATTTGAAAAATAAGGGTTTGAAAACTAAAAAAATCATAGCTCCCATTATATGCACAACTTCGAATCTAGGCGAATATTTTATTAATCTTTTAATTTTTATCTAAAAGTTTTGGCTGAAACATATTTGATTAGAATAACTGATTTTGGGAGGATTTAAAAACATAGGGAAGAATTATGAAACAATTCATAACTCCCTCAGTAAGAACACTATCAAATCCGTTTGAATGTTCTTGTAAAGCTTATAATTTTGAACTAAAACTTTTGTGTAAAACAATTTTTTTTAGGGCCGAAACAATATTGCAAGGGGTTGAAAAACAAGGGTTGAAGGACAAAAAAAAATTACAGCTCCCATTGTAAACACAACTTCAGATCCGTGCGAATTTTGTATTAATCTCATAATTTTTATCTAAAACCTTTGTCTAGAACTTTTTTGATCAGACGAATATGTCTTTTTTTAAAGGGATTATATATATATATATATATATATATATATAAACTTCCTTAGTGGGAACACTATGACATCCGTTCAAATCGTGTGTAAATCTTATCATATTTATCCAAAACTTTTGTCCAAAAATCCTTGATAATACAAACCATTGCTGCAAGGAATTTAAAAAAAAAACTATGGTTTGAAACGTGAAGATTAACTAAAACATCTATACCATGCTCTCTATGGAATTAATGTTTGTACTGCAGGGAGGTAAAATAACAAGGACAGAAAGATAAATAACACAGTTAATACTTTTTAACACATTTTTATTAAACTTCAAAAACATTTTTCTACAACTTGTGGCCGAAAGAATTTTTGATAAAATAACCAATAAAAACAGGGTTTGCAATTTTTTAAAAAGAATAACTTACATCAGTATCAGTTTATCCGAATTTTTTTTAACTATATTAATATTATATTAAACCTTGGTCCAAAGGTTTATATTTTTATATTAACATGTATTAGTGCCAAGGATGAGAAGTAGAGTTTGAAGGTTAAAAACAATTACATAACTACTTAGTAGATACAATATTAAATTCGTTTAGACATTCAGTGCTGAATGCATTGAGTTGAGGAAAAACATAAGAAACATTTTTGGTGTATGGAATACAATGTTTAATCGATAATTTTCGAATATTGGTGAACTTATAATAGGGTGTTATGTACATTGAGTTTTAAAAATGTTCCAGGAGTTTATTAAAGTATCCAAATCATTTCCACTTTGAAATCTACCTTATGCCTGTAGGCTTTGCCGAAAGGTATTTTTTTATGTGTTAGGTGTAATTTAAACCTCTAAGCTTAGCTGGGAGCCTTATAATTAAATGTTTATTAAGTTATGCAAATGAAGTTCTCCAGAAAAATATTTTGTACTATGTGTGGTTGTTAACTTTATGTACAGAATAGCCAGTTCCATAAAGAATAAACGAAGGTCCTGTAATGATAGTTTGAAAGTTTTTGTCACTAACTTGTAATTAAAATATGGCATGACTTTTTTTCTTTAGTGTTTTTCAATGCAAGGTTTATAAACGTTTTGGGAAAAAAGGTTTTAGGATAACAATTACTTTGGCAGTTTTCTCGCATTCTTGTATATAAAAATGTTTTCATATTAAACACTGCACACCAGTAATTGATTGGTTCAGTGTATCTCCAGCACTGATATAACAGTACAATGCAATAAATCTTCATGAATGTACAAATTAACACCACCCCACAAAAAAAAAATAGAAATGCACCGGAGTGTCGGACACAAATGTTTTCGCTCTATTGTGCAGCGCTGAGTGGTAACGTATGACATATAGTAAAAAAAAACACTAATGTTAAATGAACTATTTTAAATATTATTTACTCCGGGCATATAATCAGCTTTAAAATTCATTGATGACATATATTTAACTTCAAAACGCGGGTCAGCTGTTTTTAATTATGACAAGAAATATGTTATTTTTAATATGATTCAATTCGGCAACATAGGGCTATCTAAGTTCAACAATAGTCATAGAAATATATCACCCCTATAAAATGATTTTAACATAATTGGAACGTTTGTTTAATACATTTCAAAGTGAAAATAGACATAATTACAAGCAATAATTATAAGACCCATAAAATACATCTATTTAAATTCTCAGTATAACATTTCGAGAAAATTATTCTGTAGGAGTTTAAAAAGTAAGCCGACAAAATTATTTTTGACATCTCAAAATCATAAAAAAAATATTATAGTAATAACAAAATTTATCCGGTAATAGATTACCTTGTGATAACCACATTTCATTTATTTTTTGGTCTCTTAACTAAATTTTTGGTAGTAGGTATGCATATACTATTTCAAAATATATGTTATGATTTTCACAGTAAATGAACGAGTGCTACAATTTTTACTGCTAAATATAATCGAACTTTTTAATAATAATAATAATGTCATCCTAATTCTCAGTTTCAGGTATGAATCCTAATAATTACTAACTAGATGATGAGTGAGCGTTATCTTTAGAATCTTTCATATAAACTGCCACCTTCTTCTGCACCAGAGGGAGATGGAACGAGTACGACTACTGTATATGATCACTAATCAGAGTAATGGTGAGTCACTGTTATTTTGTGAAGGGTATGCGTATCTGAAATGGCTTTATTAAAGAAAAGAGGCTGGATGATAATGAGATTGGGTGCCTAAGGTAAATTAATATAGTTTTAAACACCAAAAGTAATATTTCTTACACATTAACTAGCTGCAGAAAAATACAAAAAAATATATTCCAAGCACACAACAATAATTATACAATTTACTACTGTAAAAGCATAACTTAAAAAAATGTACAATCATATAACTGTTATAAAAAAATTAATAAATTAACATTTATTAGTAATTATATTGATTTTACTTAGGAACAGAACGCTCACAGTATGTCTAAGAGGTTAGGAGTTTGTGAAGTTTTATCTGTCTCTCAAAAAAATAACAACTTAGTTATTCAAAATAAATTATAATATTGTATTACAATAATGTTTTTTTCTTCATTGGCGAATATTTTAAGAGCCAGAATCAACATTACTTCTCTGGAATTGTTAAGTGTTCCGTTAGTTGCTAAGTGGTAAAAAGTCGTACCCGTAATTGATATTTTGCTTTTCAGTTTGTTGACAGTTCCCTAATGAACTCAAATCAATATTAAGCAATAAAACATGTGGCGTGATATGTTAGGCTAAAACAATATTTCTGATGTGACATCATACTAGCTGTCGATATAAACCTTGGCATTAGTGGTGGCAGTTCAGTCTGATGGTGGCTTCCGTGAAGGAAGGATCGGTTGTCGTATATTTTTGCGAACCAAAAATGTAAGTCCATGTTTTTAAAAATATTTTATTAATATTTGGTTAATTATATTTTTATAAATTTTAATTTTTCCCAATTAAAATGGGATAATAATTATTACCGATTATCAAAATGCCTACCATAACGAAAAGTGCAACAGTGTTTTTATATATTTATTATTAAAATTTTATTAATTTATTTTTTATATTAATTTTTAATTTTTGCCATTTAAAATGGGATAATAATTACAGGTTTACAATATGTTAAGCGTAACGAATCTTAAAGCACTGTTTATATATAATATTAAATTAAAATTTGATTCATTATTTTTTATAAATTTTAGAATTTTTTCTTTAAAATCGGATAATAATTACAAATTTTCAAGATGGCTGACATGATATCATACTAGGTGCAATATATATACCTTGGCATAAGTGGTGAGGGGTCAGTCTGCTGGTAGCCTCAGCGGGCAAGGACCAGTCGTCATTTTTTAAAATTTCCCCTCACCAGATTAAAACAAAGGTCTCCGAGCTCGATGACGTAAATGTTTTTTTAAAATATTTATTCTTAAAATATGATTAACTATTTTTATTATTAAATAATTTTTTTATTAAAATCTGAGAATAAATATTTTCATGATGGCGGTCATAATGGAAATGGCAAAGGTGACGTCATAATTCAAAATGGTGGAAAGTTATACAAATCAAAATAGCGGAAAGTTCAAGAAAACAATTTGCAGGCGTTGACGTCACCCAAGATGGCGGATACAAGTTTGCGGATCCCAGATGGCGAATCCAAGATGGTCGCCGGGGTCAAGGTAATCCAAGATGGACGCCGTGACGTCAGATTCCAAGATGACGGACGGCTCCACACTCCACACCCTAAACCCTGTGCTGGGACCGCCATTTACACACTACTCAGAGTCAAATTTGTTAATGAAATTTAAAATAAAGCATGTTGCTGAAATAACTAGCAAGTAAAAAATGGGATTTAACTTTAACTATAAATTTATTGTGACGTAAATAACGTAAACATTATGTAAACTGTTCAATAACATACCATTTTTTATGATGGCACATGAGTTGTTAATCGCTGCACTTGAAAATAAATTTACCAGTCTAAGCTTTATGTAACAAAAACAAACATGAGCATAAAACCTCTACTGACTGTGCCCCAAAACATTGTGCAATGAACATACTAATGGATACACGGTTGTTAAATTTTTTTTTATTGATATTTTTAATTAACCAAAAATGCTTGCAGTTGGAGTCTTTGTGCCTCCGAGTGTTTGCGTTTGACGCATTCACGCTCGTGAAAACAGCGCTGTTAGATTTTTAAAAAGGCATTATAGGCCTATTTATATTATCACGCGATATAGTTAAAAAAACAAAAACATTATATGACAATTTTAGTTAAGGATGCTTCTTTGTACAGTCAGAACCCAAGAAATATCCACTTGTTTTAACAGCTATTTTGAACAAGTTTTTCACACTCTGGATTCGCTGGCACAGGTGGGCGTGACATTTTTGATATATTGGTGACGATATCCATACCTCCCAAAATGACATGCTGGTTGCGCATGTAGTAGTTTTGCCTCGTTAGGTGTGTTTGTGTGTTAATGAGGCGGGATGATAAGCGCGACGTTCGCTGGTGGTTCTAGCGCGGTATAGCCTCTAAACGCAATGCTCTGAACAAAATCGCAGTCTTGCCGTCATCACAGGACAATTGTGAAATTTGAGCGGTGACCGTAACAATATATGGCCGAGAAATTAAGATAAAGGTGTAATGCAAGATCCTTAAGTGCTTTGAAGAATCTGTACTGGTTGTTTTACGCCAAAAAATTACTCTGAAAACACGTCTTTTAGCCATTTTAACTCTTCTAAAGATAGAGTTTAAGAACTTAATCCGAAATCAATAGTTCTTTTCGGCCCTCAGAGAACTCTTAAATGCTTTACGTAAGCAAGATCCACTCGGATATCTTGAGTAGTTTGCAATCGCGTCGTTTTTGCTGAAGCTCTGCGCACCGCGTGTATGCCCGCGTAGGTAGGGGCCTTAACACGAGACAGACCTGCTGGCCCGCAGTAGCTTGAGCACCAGTCGCGGACAGGATTCCCGGCACAATCACACTCTTGCTTTTCATGAGCCATGCAATTTTGTATCGCATAACGTAAACGTTAATTAAACACCAAAGCAAACACGCGAGAGGCCGTCTTCATCGGCCCGTGTTTGCCACATCGCGTCGCGACCAGACATGTTCATGCGACCGTGTCCCGTCTCAAGTGCCCTACTCCTCCTCCAACGTACAGCCAAGCCCACTCAAACCGCGCGCAAGCTAAAAGTCCGTTAACGAACTTCATAGTGTCCAAACATGAACATCTTAAACCATTTATATAGCTATCCTTACTAATATTATAAATGCGAAAGTAACTCTGTCTGTCTGTCGCGCTTTCACGCCAAAACTAATACACCGGTTGAAATTAAATTTGGTACATAGATAGCATAGAGCCTAAGAAAGGACATTGGATACTTTCTAATGCGAAAAAATTGTTGAAAGGGGTTGAAAGGGGGGTATAAAAAGTTGAATGGAAGTATCGTCATTTTTAGAGCTAGAAGATTGCAACTTATTTTTTAGGCTGTTGATTCGCTATAAATATGACATTCAAAGTTTGTAAAAGTTTTACTCTCAAGGGTGTAAAATAACAATAGGGAATAGGGGATGAAAGATGGTATGGAAATATGTAAGGTTTATGTGAATGTTTTATAAGTTTGCGACAAGAGACAAAATATTAGAGCTATTCTAAGGTAACTTTCACAGAGTCATTGCAAAATGTGAAACTGAAGTTAACGCGAGCAAGAAACTTGCCAAGCAACACGCCGTACACAATGAGCGCTGTGCAGCCCTGGGGGGGGGGGGGGGGGGGGTGGAGCGCGGCGTGGTACGGCGTGGTGTAGGTGGGAAAATATGCCTAAGTGAGCTTACCCGAACGGGCAGACACGTGAAGGCAGACGACTGTGCCACACACATGAGAATACTAATTTTTTTCCGCTGCAAATTCTTTATTATTCACTGCAAATTGATTACAAATCGATTTGCTTACACGATTTTTTCGTTTATTTAATAAATGTTCTTCGTGAAATACAAATAATTTTAAGTTTATTGGTTAGGTTATTAAATATATATTTTTTTTAAATGCGTCATTTTTTTGTTCATTTCATTTGTTAAAAGTAGATAAAATTCGAATTTAGTTATATGTTATTACGTAATTATTATTTGTCATTATAATTATTCTTTATCATTGGGCATGACGCAGCTCAATTTAGAATTTTTCTTTATACCTTATGTACTTATATACTTAAAGAATTAAATAATCTCTTTCTAGTGAAACACTGCAAATACCTCATTAAAGTATTTTTACGTATGTGTCTTATTTGTGAAATAATTACTCTAAATAATTAAAAATGTTACCCAAAGACACTATTCCACGCGGACAAAGTCGCGGGCACGGATAGTTATAAATGATTAAGCCTTTTCTTTGAAAATAACATTAAGTAAATAACTGGTTTCACATACGGCCGATTATTCTCAAAAATTCTGGAATGGTGTTGATAACTCAATGCTATAAAGAAAGAAATTAAAAAATATTTAAGAAATTACAAATTGAAATAGAAACTAAAAAAAATTAGTATGTGGCAAGTAAGCCACGAAACATACAACAATGTTTTTTCCTTGCAGGGTAATTGCGACACGTAGTAAAATATTACGTGAGAAAGGATTTTAACCCCTACCCCAGAGTTAAGGTCATTAGAGATTTTATCAATTCCTCCCTCCCTTTCGGGACACTTACGTAGTTAATGACCGGCCCCTTATGGAATGGAAAGAAAGAAAAAGAAATATAAATTTTTTACATGCTTTATATATGAATTTATGAATAAATGAAAAGAAAATTTTATATGTGTATGCTAAATGTTTTAAAAATGCTTATTATAAAAACAAAATTTTGTTCAAAGTAAGATAAAAATTTGATTATTATATTTTTTTAGTAATTTATTATAACTTAATTTAATTTAACTGGAAACGTGGAAGTAATTATAATCTACATTCGAAAGAAATATATTTTTATTTACAACTATTTAAAAATTTGTGGGAAGCGAGTTTAATACATTTCCGAATACACTAAAGAGGGAAATAATATATTGACACACGTGATATTAGTTAAAAAGAAAAATGCGTTTAATCCTTTACCATTTGATAAATTCAAACTTGGAATTATTTTAAGTCACTGACACCTTGAATACAATTAGTATTTTATTGAATAAATAATTTTGCTTAAAAATGTATTTAATAATCTAAAATAATGATACTAAAATGATAATTTAAAATTTTTTGCGTCGGTCAATACACGGAGGCATAGCTATAATTAAATTTTTTGGAATATTTTGTCACAAAGAAAACGATGTCATGTGCTGTGCATGGACAGAATTTAATTTTATTGCACAAGCTATACACAGGTGTGTAAACTGATTTTTTTTTCTTCAGAAAAAATGGGGGGATGGAATCTTTTTGCCAATTGTATGACTTTAAATATTTTCTTTTTGTTGTTAGTAATGAATTTTTTATTTCGGGGTGGGCACATATCCCTCCCCAAATGCGTACACCCCTGGCTATAAAGCATCTAGTATATAGATTCAAATACTTCCTAAGAAGTAATGTTTCGCCAAAAATATTAACGTTATACTTAAGTGCAGTAAAATAGCAGTATTGAATACATCGTTTATATTTTGTATTTTTAATTAAATTCAAGGGCAAACATTATAAAACTAACAATATATGTACTTATATTAAAGGTTTTGTTATTATTGCATACCAAGTTTGAAAACTGATCCTTTATTATACACAAAGATTTTCATGGCTTCATGAAAACATTTCAATCAAAGCATGGAAATTTTCCATTCTAAAGAAGAATATACAATGAGTATTTATATATTTTAAATCCGGGTTTTCTGTCATGAAAACCATTAAAGAAATATTAATTATTTGAACTTTGAATCATTGGCCATGGAATGATTAGACACAATTAGGGGTAATAAAATTAGTATCGTGACACAAACATGTCGTTTGCGTTTCCGACTTACAAAAACTCGTGTTTTGACCCCGCAGGAATAGTCCCCTGATAACATTTGTGGGAGGCAAGTGATATGGCTGCTCAACCACAGACGCAACCAAAGTTGTGTTGTTTTTATCCGTCCTTATACACGTTCCTGTCAATGTGACGTTAAACTCGATACAAAAATATAACACTGCCTCTTTAAGCTATCCATTGCTCGCAACACCACAACTTGATCATGTTGTGCAATCCTCTCCACCCATCACTCACAACCCCAACCCCCTACCACATTTTTTCTTTTATATCCAAACTCATGGATCTGCGGTAGTTTTTCTTGTAAATCTTCAGAAACGCAACAAAAAATTACATCTCTATTTCTCTGGCACTCACAAGCAATATCTCTTTCCGAACTCTATCATCCTTTTCCTGCTTGTGACGACATGAAAAATATTCCACTATAGCTACTATGTAGAATTGTTATTGAAAATCATTTTTAGACTATGAACTGAATGAAGCCGAAATAAAATTATAGTTTTGTTAATATCTCTTCTCGAAACTTGATTTTTTTTTCATTAGAGAATGATCACTTTAAGTATTATATACTATATCAGACATGGGCAAAATTTTAAGGGAAGTGCTAGAAAATAAAAATAAAAATTATCTAGGCAGGCCGAAAATATTTAAACGAAACTCCTTTCTTTATAAGTTATGAACTTTATTTTTTGTTTTCACATTTCACAAAAATTATATTATATGCTACTATTTAAAAAACTTCGAAAAGTTCACAAAAATTTATTAATGTTTAGGAAGAGTGTGAAGGCATTTGTGACATATGAAACTGTGACTCAGCTTCTAAAAGTTGTTCATAATCTGGTAGAAACTGAGATAGCTTATTCGCATTAGTGAAGCTAAAAAGTGGTCAGTCAATAAGTTTCTAACGCTGTTTATGCGAAGCTTCATAGTAGAAAACACCTGTTCACAGATGTAGGAAGATGCAAACATCAGAATTATCTTCTGCGCGTGATATTTTAGGGTTTGGAATGTTTATTTTGACCGGTCCTTCTAGAACATTTACATTTTATAGACGTTTAGAAATAGTTGCTTCAATTCAGTGTTACATTGCAATTTTATCAGTTTTAACTGCAATTCTGGTTTGAGTGATTCACAATTTACATTAAATGTGATGCTAAAAATGTCCAGGTACTGTTTGATAACTTTGAAGTTATGGAATCTTCGTTAAAATTTTCACGAAGACATTTCACGATTTTCTAATAGCACGTAGTAGATAAATTTGTCTTCCCTAAATGCAATAGTTTTTAGACTTGGAAAATGGGTAAAGTTTTTCTTGACAAGTTGTTCGGAAAATATATTCGATTGGAATGTGAAATTCCTGATATGACCCCAAATTTCATAATTAATTGATTTCTTCCCTGGAGTTTAAGGTTCAATTTATTTGTGTGACTGAAAAGATCTCTAAATACTGCAAGGTCCAAAAGCCATACAATATCTTTCAAATGTCCACACTCGTCCATTCCTTTTTCTTCCATGAAAAAGATTATTTCGTCTTTTAGATCCCAAACTCGTTAGAAAACCCTTCCTACGCTGAGCCACCTTACTTTAGTGTAGTATAGTACATCATAATATTCAGACTGCAATGACTCAAGAAACTATCGAATTTGTCTCTGATTGAGTGCTCGTGAACGAATGCTATTAACAAGCTTAATATAAACATCAAGCACACATTAATATCTAGAGCAGATTTACACAGAACGTTTTGATGTATGACACAATGAAGAAATAAAACTTCGTTCCGTGGAACTGATTCGTAAAAATATGCCTACAAAACCAGATTTTGTCCCTGTCATATTCGGTGATCCATCAGTAGTAATGTTACAAATATTTGTCATAGGTACTTCCAAAGACGTAATAATTTCTTGAAATTCTTGAAAAATGTCTGATTATTTTGTCATTCTCTTTAACAAACCCATGCAAACTAATTAAATAATTAACACAAAAAATGTCATCATCACCGCTTGCAAATAGTAACTGAACTGTGTCAGTTATGATCCTATTTTCATCCAAACCAAAACAACAGAATTTAAACTCGCTAATTTTTGACTCTAGTTGTGAGAAAAACTGCTTATAAATTACTTCAATTATAGAGGTAATTGTTTTTCGAGACAAACACTGTCTCAAAATCATTTGTTTTGTCAGGACACAAAATTTCACATACTTGGATCATACAAGTTTTTACAAATTCGCCATCAAAAAATGCTTTGTTACTTTTTGCAATGTTGTATGCTAGAACGTAACTGGCTTGCTTGACAGTTTTTTTACGTAGAGCTCATGCTTTTGCTTCCGTTCTTCTTCGTCATAGTTTAATAAGTGGCGTTGTTATGTTTTGCCATGAAGTGTCGTGAGATGTTGAATTCCTTGAATACGGCTACACCTTCAATGCAAATGAGGCACATTGTCCAAAATTTGCATGAAAAAGTATTTCCTATTCCACTCGTCTTTAAAATCACGACATTCTGAATCAACTTTACATTTTTTAATTGCCATTGTAACGATCGAAAATTTCAAAAACCACTACCAACACAGCAAAACTATAGAAAAACAAGCCAGACACACAGCCACAGAGGTGATTTTACACTGACTTCGTGACTGAACTGCAGTGACCTTGAGGACAGACGAAACTAAAATGGTGGCACCCGATTCGTCCCGAACTTAGCCGAGCAACACCGTGCACTCTACATGCCAGGCACTGTAAATACACCAGTGTGAACTCTGCCACACGCATTGCACTCCACATCGCAATGCTGCCGATCTACAGACATCTACATGCCAGGCACTGTAAATACACCAGTGTGAACTCTGCCACACGCATTGCACTCCACATCGCAATGCTGCCGATCTACAAACATCTACATGCCAGGCACTGTAAATACACCAGTGTGAACTCTGCCACACGCATTGCACTCCATATCGCAATGCTGCCGATCTACAAACATCTACTAGCCAGTAGTGATGGGCAGAACGGATCTTTTGACCGAATCGGTTCTTTTGGATCAGTTCCGTGAGATGATTCGTTCATAACGATTCGTTCATCTCGGTCAATTCGTTCTTTTCTGTGTATCGGATCTGGCTCTTTTATCAGGTGTCGTAACTCGTTCATCCTTTAGAGTATTACGTACGTGTTTTTGTATTTGAATTTGAACATTGCTTTCCGTAGCCAGTGAATCACAGTTGCGTATATGAAACAAGATTATTTATATTTTATTACTTTTTAAGTTACAATATTAATATATAGGCTATTTACACTCTAGTGACAGTAAAGTGTTTACATGTAGACCAACACATTTAGAGAAAAAAGACAAAAATTTAATACTACTGCAATTCAGTATGAAGAGAAACAAATAAAGTACATTAATTAACCCAAAAATGGTAAGTGTGAACATTTGTAGTTACTTTCCCTGTTATTTTTTAATTCATACAGTTTTTTTTTTGTTTTTTTAGTTTTTTATTTCCAAATTTGTGTATGTGAATGTGAAAAAGCAATTTTAAACCACTACTTAACAGTTGACATTTTCAGGTATAGATACTTTTCATTTTACCCTATTTTATTTGATCAGTTATCGTTTGCTCTTGTGAACATGCGCACGCTGTGATTGCTAATTCTTCAAACTCCTGACGTCATGAATCATTTTACGAACGAATCAGACCGGGCGCGTGACCGGTTCTCTCATCTCGTTCTCTCGTTCTCTCCGCGTTTTCGTTCTTCCGAATCTTTCAAGGTACCGGCTCTCAAAGAGCCGGTTCTTTACACCGCGAACGAATCGCAAGATTTCGTTCTCTCAAAGATTCGTTCTTTTTGAACGAATCGTTAACGAACGACCCATCACTACTAGCCAGGCACTGTGAAGTCACCAGTGTGAACACTGCCACACGCATTGCACTCCACATCACCATGCTGTCGAGCTACAGACATCTACTACTGCACTACGCCTACACGCGGTTGCGTGCAAACTTAGTTAATATATATTCGGTAATACCATACTTAAAACGCAATGAGAAGAAAATAGTTATGCTATTCTAGCTACGCAGAAAATACATTTCATCATATGTGTAATTGTAGTGGTTATCGAAACCGTGTCGCGAGCTGGATTGACTAGCCCGAAGAGCCACACTTGGCCCGGGGGACGTACTTTGCCAATAAATTCACTGGATAATCACCCGTTACTTCGCTTGTGAAAATTACAGAACATTAATTATATTTTATCTGGTCAGCTGAGTGAGGTACGGGGCTGAGGCGGAGGCTATGCTGGGTTGGTGGCCCCAGCCGCTGGTCATTGCCGAAGCTCTAATACCCTCCCGATCAAACAACAGGGAGCGATCCCTAACAGTTCTGTTTTAAATAAGTTCTGGAATGTATGTCAAACGAACTGGAAGTTTATCCCACCCTACCTTGATAGGGCGCATATGTGGGAGGGGATTGTAAGAATTCCGGCCGTAGGTCGGAATAAACTGGCATTGTAGAAAATAATCTGATCAAATGCAAACTTCCTAATCAATGCAATATATGTATTAAAACGAAAGAGATTTTAAAAATTGTATTTATATTCAAACCATTCGCAGTTAAGTTATTCAAAAATAGTAATGCGTAAGTATTTTCACCTTTGATAAATAATTATTAATTGCGCTGATTCTCATCTCCCGTATAAGTTTATTTAGAAAATATTAAAACTTAATTAATTTGAAAATAATTACACCAATTCACTACCTATATGGATGACAATATTTTTACAATGAATAAACACAAGCTTATTTGGCATTTTCGAAAAAAAAACTATTTTTAAATTTTGTTGTATTTTTTTTTAGCTTCATGCTTAGAAAAATAAATATCAAATCTCTCTCCATTTTACATTATTTTTAAAAACAAACTTGTCCATGACCAAACCGTTAGTCATATTGTCGAAATTTCCGTAAATGGTAAATAAGAGAGAGCAGTTTTAGTAGCTACGCTAATTATTATAACCAGACCCAATCTCAAACATCATTTTGATGTATTTTTTCTTCACCTATTATATTTGACATTGTATATGATAAAACAATATTGATACACATTAAAACTTTTCATCCATTTAGGGATAGATTATGGGAAGTTAGTAACAGGTAATTGAGATAATTTATGTTTATTGTTCATACCGAATGTTTAACTCCCATTTTAAGATTTTCGGAAATATTTCTTGAAATAAAACCAAAGTTACCGCCTGCATACCTCTATTGTGGTAAAATATCGAAACAAAGAGCTACATTAATAATTGTAAAATTATACACAATTTTAACCCTTTATGTGTTATTTAATAACGAAATGTCCACTAGTTTTTAAGATGGTTAAATCATTACTTATAAAGTGTTTCATCGAAATGCACTTACTTTTTTGAATAATGCTAAAAAAGTACACAAACCTTAAAAACTATATTTTTAAGTATTAATAATTTAAATAAATTTTTTCCATTGGTTTTGCCATAAATCCGTTCAATGAAAATACTTTTTAAGATCAGTATATTATATAAGTTTTAGTTAAGTTTAGTGTAAAACCAATATGTTGAATACTTTTTTTTTTTTTGTTAACTGCCCTTAATTATGTTCTAATAACTATGTGCTGTTATGTTTTGAACAAGCAAAAATAATAATAATGTTTAATATTTTACTACTTAAAATAAATACATATTCGTTAGATAGCTACAACCTGTGTAATGAAAGAGAGAGAGCATTCTTAATATTGGGTTTCTTGGGGAGCTGTAATGCTGTGGAAGAGAACGTACAGTACGAAACTATTTTCATTTCTCTCCAATAAATAATTTCCATAACAAACAGCCACGCATGCAAATGGCTCGCCTTTATAAGTCATTCATGTCGCTCAGGCAGCCAAGCTCTTCTTCTGAAAACAAATAAGAATAATATGAAGGGTAAAATAGATGAATACTGAAGGAGCCTACCCTTTCTCGGCAGTATCACGTAAGCAAGACAAAAAAAAAAAAAAAGAAATGATAATGCACAAAATTATATTTGCATCTCTCAAAGGAACATTAAGTCAAGCCGTAAATTTCATAAGTATTGAACTGTACTTACTTTGTATTATTAGCAATTGACAAGGTTGAAGTGTTGATTGAACTATTCAAAAAAACATTCAACTATAAAAAGTTGAGGTAACAAAATTAGTACAGTGGCATCAAATACAGTAAATATACGACATTTTCTATGATGAATTTAACTCCAATAAACGAAAATTATTCGTAATTTCAATTAACTGAATCTTCTTAGAAACTATGACGTTTTCGATTTTCAAATTATATTTTTCGAGTAATATTTATCGTTTTAAACATAATTAAACACACACGTGTACAAAAGATTGTTATTTCTGTATAACCAACCATTTTTTGAAAGGTTTTCTCTACATTCCTAGAATATTCTTTTGGATTCATGTTCAAAGTAAGTTAATTCAGGTTCCGAAAGTTAACGAATATAGTTGTAAATTTACGAAGATCCCAGGATAACTTGTAACCGGGCGTTCTTGGTAAATTGAAGTTGCACATTTTTAACAGGTTTCTTCTCTGAAGGCGTAATCTTATTCGTGATGTGTCTGCTTGCTTGTTACTACATATTTTTTTTTACTTTAAAATTTGTAAAGGAATCAAGAACTATTGTTGTGGATCCGTTTAAAGGAAGATTACTTTTAAATACCTCTTTGTTAGTACCTTGTTATGACCAACATAATGTTAGTATCATATTATTTTTATTTATATGTAGTAAAAACTGCTGTACCGTGACTATATTTTTAAATATATGTGTCCGTACTGTTAATATAACTCTAATATTTTCCAATTATTATTGACTGGAGAGCTTTGAATAAACAAAGTATAAACAATACAACACTGATCAATATAATAGTGCGTGTGATGGTAGGCCAATGTACTGTAATAGATACAGTAAATAACAATTTATTTAAATTAAAAATTAAAAAAAAAACATCAATTTCAATGAAAATATTTTATATTAAGATTTTAAATTGAGCAAACAATAAATTAGACACTTAGTGTAGTACTGAACATCAAAATCAATTACTGTAACAAGATTTGACATATTGTCTTTCCTAGATCATTATGCAACATACTTCAAATGTAATATATTTAACCCATAATAGTAATACACAAAAACGGAAAAAAACATAAGTATCCTATTGGCTGAACTACGGTTTTTCATAGTTAAAATTCTGGATAAATGTTAAAATGCAATCGTTTATTTAATGCAATAAATTTTATAAGGCTTTCAAAATAACACAACATTGGTAACGTTTTACAGAAGTATCAATAATGGGGTTTATTAAGCTTAGCTAAGGGTCAGTGGTATTTACAAAAAAGTTTAAAAAGGACCACTGAGTGAGAAACTGAATATTACATATAGTGTTCGACTCCAAAGATTCTTTAATTAAGTCGTTTAAGAATGTGTTAATTAAGTCAGATTACTTAAATAACCTTCTATGAGTAATGTTTTCCTTTCGTAATACACATATAACAGGTAATGCTGTTTACCCAAGTAGTGTTACTTGTAGTCTATGTCCATATAAGTGAGGGAAAGCTTTGCAGAACATTGTTCTCACTTAATATGACACTCACTTTGAAGCAGTGTGGGCACTGCACAGCATTCCTTCCCTTCCTTTCCCTCCCCCACCCCTTTCCCCTTCCTCACAACCTCCCCTTATAACCGCCCCTCTACCTCCCTTCCTAATCGCATGCTCTGACGAGTGTTTTTCCCGGCCTATATATACCCGGCTCCCAGCTTATTTGTCTTAGTCGTCGGCAATCGTCTCTCGGGGCGTGCGCATCTCACTCGCGGGCCTGCGGGCTGGGTTTTCCAATTTTTCCCAGCATCTTATACCTTTGCTGGTAATACATTATTTTCATTCTTTGCTTTATTTCCCCCGCTCGTAGCAGTGTTTACGAAATAGCTCCAAGAGCTGGAGCGTTTGAACCCAACTGTTGGTGGTGGGATCGTGTAACTTACACGAGTGAGTACCTTGCTCAATAGGTGATACTTGACTTGTCAAACCTTTTAAAAAAAAAAAAAAACACCTCTCGCGGGCTGTTGGCTGGGAGTTCCCTGCGCCCTATTGGGTGACCGAAGGCTGGCAGTGAGTGCGGGATTTTCCTGCGTACGGGAGGCGGCCTAGCAGCGCCATCTGCTAACGACCGCGTCCCGCGGGTGGCGGATACGGGAGCCCAGCTCGAGAGTTGCAATATCGCTGGGGTGGCTGTGAATAACCAATAGCAGTCCACGGACCAATGGCCGGCCTGTGGAGTCGTTATCACGGCTGTCGGGGAGTAAAGTAGCATGAATGTAGCTCGGCGCGCGGCAGAAAGCAGCTTCGTCGGCGAAGGCACCGCAGGGGAGCTCGATGTGCCTTAGTTGCGAAGTGTAGAGAACTGCGGGCTGGAACTTGCGGAGCTGTGGACTGCCGCGCGCGCAACGGAACTGAACAGCATCGGAATTCTGAAGGAAGAGATGGCGGCGCCTTCAATTTGGGGCCCTGTTGGAGCCAGTGTTAGCCTGGGCGGCGTGACCTTCAACCGACCCGGGAATTTGGTGGGCAAGAGGGTCCGACTCGCAAGATACTTCATTCGCCTGAACGACTTACCCCCACCCTGGCTTGAAAGGTCGTTGGCTGTTCACTGGAAGTTGAAGATGGCACAATGTCAGGCTGCCTTTCGCTCCGAGAGCCAGCAGTTCGAGCCGGTTTACTGGCTCGTCTGCCCACTTCTGTTTTAACTGTGGCTGCCTGGGCAGCTGTGGCTGGGCTAACGCGTGAAGTCGCCCGCCCCTGGGGGCGCATGCGCCCCTGGTTAATAATAACCCAGGAGCTCCCAACTTTAAATGCGGGCCGCAAGGCCCAAGCACCCATGTTATTTGATCCCCGCATGAACCGGCCCAGGGTTTTCCCTGTGTCTATTCAGGTTTTACCTGGGTCACATTAGCTGGCTTTTAAGCTAGGCGACCAATGGGGCGTCAGCCATGGCGCCAATTGCTGCCATGGCTGGCCAGTAAACCCCAATAGCACACGATGCAAGCGCCCTTGTCCCGCATGGTTTAAAACCCGCATGTTATAGTGTATAGGCTTCGGCCTGAGACACACTTAGGTCCTCCCTTAACCTGGACCCTCCCCTACACACTTAGAATTAACTTAGGCTAGGAAAGAAATTGTCTCAGTCGGCGGTTGTCTCTCGGGGCGTGCGCATCTCTCTCGCGGGCTGTTGGCTGGGAGTTCCCTGCGCCCTATTGGGTAACCGAAGGCTGGCAGTGTGCGGGTGATTTGTGGGCGTACTGGGGGCGGCCTAGCAGTGCTAACTGCTACCGACCGCGTCCCGCGGGTGGCGGATACGGAAGCCCAGCTCGAGAGTTGCAATCTCGCTGGGGTGGCTGTGAATAACCAATAGCAGTCCGCGGACCAATGGCCGGCCTGTGGAGTCGTTATCACGGCTATCGGGGTGAAAGGTAGCCTGAATGTAGCTCGGCGCGTGGCAGGAAGCAGCTTCGTCGGCGAAGGCACCGCAGGGGAGCTCGATGTGCCATAGTGGCGATGTGTAGACGAACTGCGGGCTGTAACTTGCGGTGCTGTGAACTGCTGCGCGCGCAACGGGATTGAAATGCATCGGAACTCTGAAGGAAGACATCAGGAACCTTCAGCTGGGGCTACTGTAGGTGTGGCAGTAGTAGCCTCGAGCGGCGCGACCTTCAACCGTCTCGGGGATTTTGGGTGGCGAGGTTGGTTCCCTCCCCCCACCCTGGCTTGAAAATTACTGCTGTTAACCTGAAGAAGGAAGATGAAGATGGCGCAACGTTGGCTGCCTTTCGCTCCGTGCGCCAGCAGTTCGAGCCGGTTTACTGGCTCGTCTGCCCACTTCTGTTTTAACTGTGGCTGCCTGGGCAGCTGTGGCTGGGCCGACGAGTGAAGTCGCCCGCCCCTGGGGGCGCATGCGCCCCTGGTTAACAATAACCCAGGAGTTCCCAACGCAAGGCCCAAGAACCCAACTCCAGCATGGTTGATTTTTCAGCCCCTTCAACTCTTCTTACCTGGACCCTTCTTCCCTCTTGTCCAGTAGTTACTTGCTTGCTTAATGCATGATATTTGATCCCCGCACTAACCGGCCCAGGGTTTTCCCTTTGTCTATGCAGGTTTTACCTTGGTCACATTAGCTAGATTTTAAGCTAGGCGACCAATGGGGCGTCAGTCATGGCGCCAATCGCAGCCATGGCTGGCCAGTATACCCCAATAAGCACACGATGCACGTGTCCTTCTACCTCATGGTTAAAAATCCGCATGGTAGAGTGTATAGGCTTCGGCCTGAGACACACCTAGGTCCTCCCCTAACCTGGACCTCCCCCTACACACTTATAATTAACTTAGGCTAGAAAAAAAAAAAAATTGTCGCAGTCTCTCGGTCGTCTGATTCGAAGGCTGTCACTGTGGGACCTGGCGTCGCGTTCTGGTATGTACTCGGCTGTGAAACTTAGCGTCTGTAATCAAGTTTGATGTATTATTCTTGCCTGCGCGTTGTGGCCACGCTTTCACCTTTGTATCTCTGCCATGAATTGTAATGAATTGTATCTGCTATCTCTGTTGGAACCTTCAGGTCAATTTTGAATTTAGTTTCCTTTGCTCACGCCGAGTACTGCCTGTAGCCTTGCATAAATGTTCTGCGGTTGTATATGGGCACGCCACGATGGCATTGGACACTTCTTGTCACGCAGCGTCGTATTTGTAATTTCTTTCTTGCTGTTGCCTAGCGGCCCACATTATTTGTGCTACTTCTAACGCTTCGCCAGCTTCCCCACTTTATCTCCACATTTTTTTAACTTTCTATGAATGATTGTCTTGTACGTATATTCCGCGGGAATGCCTGAGGAACGCATAATTATTATTTTTTGCTAATTTGCTTGTAATCAACTTATATACCTATGCATGTTATATGTTTTGGCTCTATATATTTATAAATAAATATATATTTTTGCACATGATTTATTTGTTACAGCACCAGTCCACCATTGCCGTGGGTTTTATAGGAAAAACCCCCTCCCTTGTTTTCTCTTTTTCAGTTGTTTAAGGCCGATACAACTTTGATATATTGAAGATAATAACACTGTGTTTTCATAAAAACACTTTAGACGTTTATTAAATAACTGCAATATTTTTTTTTTTTGGAATGCAGTGGATTTAACACCACGTTGCACAGTCTTGCTAAACCATTTTTAAAAGGTAAAACATTATTTTTTAATTAATTTAAAATATTCTTAGATTATTAAATGCTGGTTCCAGAATGGCTGGAATTCCGTGAGTTTAAACGTTTTCCAGTAATACAATATAACAATACAACCTGTCAACAAATATGAATTTAAGTGTACACAGATTTTAAATTAAAACATACATTTCATAAAAAAAAAAAACACTTTTTTTCAATATTGTCATTACCAATATTCTTTAGAGGTGTCTGTGAATTGCGTTGACATTCGAACAAAAACAGTCATAGAGATTAGAGTTTTGTGTATGAGCTTAGATTTAAATTAAATTACTGTTTACAATTCTAAAAGTATTAGAGGATGAAAATAAAATCCAAATATTTAAATATCATATTTGCTGATAGTTCAGATAGCCATTCCTGCTAAGTATGAATATACAGCACTGTCTCTTATATGTGCTACTGTTTTTTTTATTTGGCATGGAATCAATTTACAAATAGTCTATTAATAACACCGTTTTAAAGGTTTCCAGGGGATAAATGTGTGATCGCGCGCGAAGTACTCTCTCACCACTATACTAGCGAGTTGGCAGTCACGGAGACAGGGTCTGTGTCATACGTCACCGTGTATTCTTTGGCTTTTCTCGTTGCCTTCAATGCTGGAACTGTCTTCTAATCTCCTTGTGCAGCTGCAGATGAGAGGGATCATGGTAGCACCAGACACGATGGTGAGTTTACTTCCAAACGGTAAAATTCAAATGTGTGTACAGTGATGAGTACAAACAATAAACGATCAGATGTTCTACATGGAGCATCACGACATCAGGCAGAGGGTGACTACTCCCTGGTTGATGTTATCCCGCCAGCACCACTCCGGAGGTTACCTTCTCGGATGGCCGCTGCGGTGGCTGCTTCCTGGGTCGTCATCGTCAATATAACAACAGACACTGTCAACAAAAATGAGAAATGGGTAAAATAACAGAGATAAAAAAAAATCATTTTTAAATTGTTACATTAAATAACATAAAGCTATTTCAGTTTACAAATATCATAACTAATTGTCATTAGAGTGGTCTGTGCATTGCATTGAAAATCGAAAAACAATAGTCATAGAGTTCTCGGTTTTGGAGATTGTATTACATTTCAAAGCAAAATACTGCTTATGAAGTCATAATTAATAATATGCAGGAAAAGAAAATTTAAATAATTAAATAACATCTGTGCCAAGACTTGTTTTAGTGTATCAGAGACGATGTCTCCCTGACCGCCTGCTCGCTAGTGTGGATTTTTAGTGTGTGCTTTTTTTTACTAAACTAACTAATAACTAATGTGTTTGGGAGGGGTCAGGGTTAGGGAGAGACTCTTAAGTACGTCTCAGGCCGAAGCCTATACGCTCTATTTATGTTGGGTTTAAACCATGCAGGAGACGTAGCATGCGTCATGTCTAGGAGGAGATTGGACATACATGGCTGCGATTGGCGCCATGACTAACTTACCTCACTTCTAAACTATAGACTAAAGCTAGATAAGTTGGGCACAGGTAAAACATGCACAGACACAGGGAAAACTCTGGGCAAATACATACGGGATGGAAAATTTCATGCATTAATTACAAGCTGGTTGGTTACAGGAAAAAGAGGGATGGTTCTGGAAGAAGAGTTGGATAGAGTAGAAAGTCTACCTTGGGGAATTTGGCACTTAAGTGTATGCTTCGCGTGCTTACACCCTTATATCGTTTTGTAACGATGACAATGGTGCTTTTAATACACATTTTGGGAAGGGATTTGTGCCGCCAAATAGTATTTTTGGCATAATTTTAAATTTGAATTTTTTTGACGTGACAACATCTAATAAATCGATGAATGCCGCCTGCATGCACGAAAAAGTGTCCCGTTACGCACATTTTTCCGTTACGCTAGGTCCCGTTCGGCTCATTGTTCCGTTACGCTGTGTTACGTTTCGCTCATTGTTCCGTTATGCTGTGTTACGTTACGCTGTCGGCGAGTGCAGTAATAATAAGTTGTCTTACCATTGACTAAAAAATTATTGTGATTCATATAATTGATGATAGAAATTTGATTACAGTTTATTTATATGAAAACTTGTTTAAAATTATATTTAAACCTTATAGCTAAACGCCAGTTTTTAAAATTAATAACAAGTCATCTACACATGAACTGTTTCGTCGACTGTTTATAAAGTGAAGTGAAAAGTTAATGTGGTTTTCATTGCTTATTACAACAACAATTTCGGCAATAAAGTTTAATTATTCTTGCATTTTACAAATCTGATTACTAGTATAATTTCAAGTATTTATCCTTTTATTATAAAAATAATTCAATTTTATTCATAAAAGCATGCATTCATTTCATCAATGTTTTGTTATGACGTCACGTTAAACTATCGTCCCTAAACCGACTTCACAAACGACCAATTATTTTTAAATTAAATATAGTCACCAATCATTCTTTTGCTGCAAGAACTTAAACTTGTTCCTCCTTCTGTACACTCCCATTCAACCTTTGTCAGACCTGTCTCCCAAAGTTTTTCCAGCCCTAGATCCGATTTTTGCCAAGTCCTTTGACAGTCTGACTCAGTATCGTTTTATCCCTGCCTTGGCGCACGAACGTCACCTATAATTCGCCTCCTATCCGTGACGAGAACTGCTATGCCTTTAAGCTCTCAGGGCACGCTACTTCCAAGACCTCGCCTGGCGCGAGCCATTTTCACCAACGTCCAGTCACGCCTCTGGGCTCAGAAGAGCCTCTTTCCCACTACCACAGAAGCCCCCACAGACACCCCTCGCCAAGTTTTCCCGGGAACACTGGCCCAGAGCGATTATAGGCTAACCCCGGCCAGAGTCGGCCTGTCCCCAAGGCCACGACTCTAGTCCCAAAGGTACATGCTTATACCACCTGGCGGTAGTTTTGCGAATCACTTCCCCTGGGTGTTTGAATGCTCGATAAATGCCTGCCCTCTGGCGTCTCCCGCAGTAACCAGTACCCCTTATTCCCTTCCCAGGCCACCAGAGAGCTGGCCTAGTCTGCTCCATAAGCCCCATGCTGCTAGCAGTCGCCTAATGTGAGTCGACCTCTACTCGGTTCAGCCACACCTCAGTAGGTCGCGCTGACATCGGTCGGTACCCCCAACTTCGAGATATCAAAGTCAGTCTTCCTCGACAAGCACCTCGGTAATCTTCGGAACCTTTCTGTCTGAAAGCCAAAGCCTCCCCCCTTTTTTTCTTTAACATCTCCTTTTAATTACGAGTCTCTGCCGCCCCATCTTTACTGCGTGCCGCGATTCTGGACTGGCTACTTCGCATCTACGTCATCAGGACGCCTCTCTGTTTTTCTTTTAATATGTGATCAACTAGACAAGGGATGATTTCTGAAACAGTAGTGTTTAGGCGTAATTCAGTCCGTGTAGATCTGGCTCGAGTAGTCATGTTATAGTCATCATTAAAAATTAATTTTTTTAAATCACGAAACATCCGTGGCGGGTCCGTGTGCTCAACACCCAGACAGATCCTGGAAGACATCACCCTGTTTGGTGAGTTTTTACTTCCTTTACTCCCCGACCATCATTTTGACTACAAGACAATTTCTGACTATTTCACCAACTGTCTGTGAATCAGTCCTGAACATATGTGTTTCGGATCTGTTCACAGACAGGGTACAAGTGCCGGACCAGGGTACAAATACCAGACCAGTTAACAAGAACCGGACACACTCCAAGGACCAGATCAGTCTCCACGGGATGGATGACTAAGGCCTTCTGACGTCGCGCCCCCTGTTCTACTTCGTCCAGCATCCTTAAAACCACCAGCCCTTCAGTTTTTAAAACCTTTTCGGACTAGCATTCAACCACAACGTTTCTTAGATCAGACAGCCAGATGTTTCCTGCGACTCCTTAACATGTTTATTGTTACGAACTTTATTTAAATTGTGTTAAAGTTATATTTTATTGTCTAATAAGGGCCAGTCCATTCTTTTAATAATATGATTATAAATCCATGTTAATGTATATTTTTTAATCAAGTAATAGAATATCCAATGTGAAAATAATCAAAAGTAAAATAAAAACAGAAGAACCAATAACTATATGAAATCCTTATTTTGCCTTCTGAAATCATAAGATCCACTTGTTACCACCAGTTATCAGGAGAGACTGAGGACTGTAACAGGTTTCCTGCAAAATAAAAACACTGGAACCTCCCATAGACAGTACAGTATTTTATTAATCAGCAGGGATAGCTATCTGTACTAAAATATGGCAATGACGCAACAACTAGCAATGTAACTAAAATCTTGTCTCTAAACATGCGACTAATATACACACAATTAAATAAGCTGACGGCTCTGATTTTCTAATTGTCATAACGAGGGTTACAGCTAGCTCTTTTTGACTTTAAACTCTATTTACGGTAAGCTTGTTGCAGGCTTTTCAGTTGTGATGTTGTACCTTCCATGGTGCGTTGTGAAACCGCTTCAGCCAATGTGTATCAGTTCTCATCTACAATTTCAGTCACTATGTAAGGTCCTTCAAAAAACAAAAACAGTTTCTTAGTAAAATTCTTCCATTTATTGCTTACTGGTGATGTTTTCTGCTGCACTATGTCACCTACTATAAATCATTGAATCTTAGATGCTGGTTTTCTCCTTTTTCGAGTATCAGCTTCTGACATTAGCTTCTCTCTGACAAGTTGCCCTACCTCTTCATCAGTGGGTAATTCGTTTGTATCCGGGTTGTCATCTAGTTCAAATAGGTAATGAAGTCTGTCTTTGTATGCCGCTTCTTACATTGGACTTTAAAATTGCTTCCAGACTCAATTCCTCCTACATTCACAGTCCTCTTCCGAGGCGTGACTTAGGATACCATTAATCATCTCGGTACTGTGTTCTCGACTGGAGCTGTTTGTAGCGATTCTGCTGCAGTTTACAATGGCTCATTTTGGGCAAAATAACCCACATAATTACTCGAAGATGGTTGCGTGAAAGGTGGTAGTAATGAATATGTAGGTGGTTGGCTGCTGGATACTCTGCTAAGTAGGGCGTTGCCGCATTTATTTCGTTCAGCTGGAGCTTGTTTAATTGGTAGTCAGCTGTCTTTATAGCTATCAGCGCGCTGTCTTTCGCTTGTTCTCCGGTATTTTCTCGAATCTTGGAATTAGTCTTCGGAATACGCTCTACACCGACTGTCATGGGACATCCTGGGGGGACCATCGGTCTGGAGATGTTGACCTTTAGTAGTTCTCTCTTCTGGAGTCACTCTGCCTGCGTTGTCTGCCTTCATCTTCCCTAAGGTAGTGTCGCATACTATACAACCATGGGCACTTGCTGTGAGGCTCTCCATGTCTATGCGGGAAACCGTACTCTCATTTGATCCTCTGCATTGACCACGGAAACATTGTTTGAATGTGGTGTTCCTGACTTTTTTTTCCCCAGATGACTTTTTATTTACTCCAGATTGACGATCCTCGTGCTGTTTAATGTCACGGTTTTGCCAGTAGTTGTGCACTGACACTTGTTTGTGGAACTGGGGCTGGCTTCGTTCAGTGTCTTCCTTTTGTGACTGTGTTCTGTTCATATTCTACAGCTTGTCTACAATCAATACATGTTCCCTGAATTCAGTAACATCCTCGTATGTGTGCCGTGCAAGTTGTATCTGATAATTGAGAGGTAGTTGTGTCAAGATGGTGACCACAAACTCATTGTCAGACATACAGAGATCCAAATATCTTCTACATTCCTAAATTTCTGACAGATGGCCTTCTAGGGAAGTTCCTCGCTTGGAGTGATAATTTTCGGTATGCGACTTGCCTCTGAAGTTATCCTTATCTTTAACCTCCAAAAATGCTGCCGAAATAATGTCCTCAATTGTTCGTTAGTGAGGATGATGGTATTCAACATTGCCCCAGTAGTAAGGTGTACTTTTAAGTGCAGTTCTCATGCACTTCATCCGCTCTGTATCACTCAGTCCAAACGTAGCTGCATACTCATCAAATTTATTAAGAAATATGATGGGATTTTCGTGGGTTTTGCCAGTGAGAGTAGGCATGGTCTCTGACCAATGCCTTGCTTGATGGTTAATTAAGGCTGCTGTATCTAATTTTTTTTAATTTACGAGTGGATATGTTGATGTTCTGGTGTATATAGAAATGATGATTCAGGCGGTCTACTGCATTCCTCACTGTGACTCTCATGTGTAGAGGTCGAAGGTCTGGCTGACAGGCTGGAACCTAGCTTTGTCACTTGCCCTTCCACCATCCTAACCCGGTCTTGCACCTGTTGGCAGGTAGCTGATGTACGAGAATCAACCATTTTCTCTGCCACTGCATGGCCTCTGATTCTATGTGGTCTACTCGGTGGTTTAGAGCTGCAGTTGAGACCTCACCTGCTCTAGGCGGTCACCTAGCTTTTGTGTTTGGTCACAGAGTTCTTCTTTTAAACTGGTCTGGTTCAAAGGAGCTAATTTGTCGCAACTTTTGTCGTTCCTGGATAGCCAAAAATTGAAGAGAGTTGGTGTAAGATTCAAGCTCCTCAATCTATGTCTGGCTATGCGCTACTTGCTCCATCAGCTGTCCTATGGCCTGACACACTTCGGTGAAGCGAGCTTCTTTTCTGTTCTTCAGGTGCTTCAATCCTGAACTTACAATGCATATGACTGCTCTACCTTTTTGCTAACGTCAGCATTATGCTAGTCTACCTTTAAGTTAACCTGGTCTACATTGGTGTTGGCATGTTCGATTTTGTACCCAGATATGCAAATAACTGCTTGAGTAATTCACATGTGATTGGTGATTTATTTCCACCTGATAAAAAAATTTTAATTGATAATTTGGTAAAAGTATTTCTTAATTTAAATGTCACTCCCAAAAAAATTGCGTGACTCATTAAGTTAAAAAAATGTTTGTGCAGAGATTTCTCATAAATAACTAGAAGCACTCGGAGAATATTAGTAGAATACTAGACAGGAATAATAAGCAGCACATGAAGTAAACCATCAAAATATTAGCTGGAATAATCTTTAGCTCACGGAGAATACAAACGCACGTTTTCCATAAAATAAAAAAAAACAGAAAAATATTAAAGAAAATACTAAAAATGATAATAAAATTTATTAAATATTAAAAAAAATACATAATTTCTGGTTCGTACTAGAACTCGATCTTTGCTCAACAAAGGAGAAGTTCACAAACTTTCAAAATAGGTTTGTGTAAGTATTTATTTAATTTTTAATTTTTATTATGTTCATTATTATTATTTATGTTATTTTCCGTCGAGACTTCTGCTGATATTCCCCAAGTGCTTCTTGTTATTTCTGAGAAAACTCTGAAAAAAAATGTATTAAATGTATTTAATAAGTCATGCAATTTTAAGAAATTCTGCTACCAAACTATCACTTAAAATATTTATTATAAGTTGGAATACAAACAAAAACAACCATTGCATTGTGCATTGCGGAGCCACGGGAATGCTCTGGAAATGCCGCCTGCCCGCGACGGAGACCGGCCTCACTCGTCTTCCTCTGGACTCAGGGCCGTCTGCGGGCACTGTTTGATTCCCTTGGGACGCTCGCGGGCTCCCGCCAAGCCTTGGTGGCGGTAGGGCATCCGCTTGGCCGCTGTCCCCGGGAGCTGCGCCGTCCCGTCTCGCGCCGCTGTCTTGCGGGCTGTCGACTCCCAAAGGCGTAGGCTGTCACTGCGCCCGGGAACACGGCTTCTTCTGAGTACGACAAGATCTTCCGACGAGTCGCTGGTAGCTGGATGCAGGTTGATGGCCGCAGGACGCTGTTGTCGGTTGCCGCCGCCCCTAGCTGCGCAGCGACGCCGATACTCAATCAACCTTCAGAAACTATTTCGTCAGTGCTCGTGCAAGGAGGTAAGTGCAAAATGTATTTTGATCCAACCGACCTTCTGGTTCATATCAAGTTGCTAGTTCCTGAGGTGCTAAGTACTTAAAGGTGTGGTTGTTCCACAATAAAAATAAAGTTATTTTTTTAAGGGGGGCAGAATTTGAAGCGTCTTGTTTTCGCACGCCATCCTTCCCCTCCTTTCCTTGAGTCTTGGTAGAACCCCTCCCCATTCCCCTCTTCCATCTACCCGCCAGCCATTGGAGTGGTCACGAGATCGTTTAGCGCCGTGCGCAGATTCCCCACTCCTTCGTCCTGCGCACGCGCACTGGTTTTTGGCCAGTATATTTAAGGATCTGCAGAATTAATATTAGGGCTTATTCGCCTTAGTCGCCTTACTTGTCTTACTTCAGTCATTCGACCTTCTCTTGGTGAAGCGTAAGTTATGTCAGTCCAGGGTGATCAGATTTTCTGGAGATTGTGTCATCTGCCAAACTTGGGTTCGCGTAGCTGCATAGCCTTTAAAATTTCATTTCTGCAAGGGCAGAGCTAATTTTGTCGTCAATCTTACGTGCTGCACAATTTGAGCCTTTTGCCAGGTCTAGTAATGTTGCATTTTTTTCTGATTTTGATATGTCGGGTTTTTGAGGAGACCTTGCCTTGGGTACCCGCGGGTGCTCTCAGAGTGACGTTCGAGTTGGCCTTAAATGTGAGTCCATTACTGCCCGTAACTTTCCTTGAATTTATGCAATTGATGACTCGTGTCTAATTGTCTTTTGCAATGGACATTTTTTTTGGGCTTGGGAGATTTCACGTTTTATGAGTTAAGTTGTTGTGGGGATGCATAAGTTCTTTACGTGTTTAGTGCCATGCTCGCGTCTAGAGACAGACTTTAGTAACTGTTTTAGGTGTTGGTCTCATGTAAGCCAGCCCTTCTTAACATTTGTGCATGTCACTTTGCTTGGGTTATTGTGCCATGTTGAGGCATGCTGATTAATCTTGCTTAAATATTCTGAGATATTTTCACAGCTCACTGACGTAACATTACGTAGTTTTGGCCTTATGTTTTTTTTTAATTTTTTTATTTAAGGAATTGTCTTTTTATGGCACGAGCGGGCACGTTAAGGTAGCTTGCTTGCTCGTCTTTTCTTTAAGAGTTGTGTATTCTTTGGCTGATATATATTTAATCACGTGTTCCGAGTAATCTTTCATGTTATTTGCTATAGGCACCGTGCACGGGTCTGAAAATCGTACTGGTGGCGCTGCTTAGTGTTTCTATTCGAAACAACTTGAGGGACTGCCGCGCGCGACCTGCCTGCCTCTCCGAGACACGCAGCGCGCTGACAATCAGTTTGTAACAGTTTTGTGATATAGAAACTACATGTGGTTTCCTACCGATTAAAAATAGTAACCTCGGTGAGAATAAATTATCGAAAGGGAAAAATTTTTGTATCAGTGGCCATGTGAATAATGTAAAGAAAATAAAGAGAGGTGACCTTTCTCTATTAAAGGCAGAAGTGATTCGGCAAACGTCTGTTAATCTTCCACCTTAACTTGTCACTCTTGAAGTAAGTATTTAATTTCCTTACGTTTATACATCAGTGCCTCTTGTTTAAATTTTAATGTTTATTAAACGTTCATTTGTTTACATAGGTTGACGGCGGAAGAAATATTATAAACAGAAACTGCCCATGCCCGGCAGGACTTTGATGCGACTGTAAACACATTGCTGCAGTTATTTACTATGTTAATAATGAACAAATTACTTCGAAGACTGACATTCCACAAACATGTTCCACTAGGGCTGCGAAAGAAAAGTATTCAAAGGGAAAGCGAATAAGTGAAATATTTCCTACAAAAGAACTAAAATATTCTGTAGCCGCTTCTCCTGTAGAATTGGATACTCTTGGTAATACCGCTTGTCTTCTGTATCAAATGTTACAAGCAGAAAACAGAACAGAAGAGGAACGTGACTGTAAAAGTGTAATTAATTATTTATTAGAATCAGTGGAAAGCTCAGTAGTTCTAGATGAGTGTAAAAATATAACTAAAGAAATCCTACAAAATCAGTGTAATAGTTTGACAACAAAGTTAGCGTTTAGACCATTGAATGAGGGCGAACAGTCATTCTACGAAATCTATGTGAGTGTTAGTAATGAGAAGGCACTCAATATTTCTGTAGCAACACGGAAGCTGGCAGAATGTTCAGAATGGTTCACTGAAAGAAAACTCCGCAACAAGGCTCATCGCATAAAAGTAAGAAGAGAAAGTTTTTACTCTTTAGCAAATACTTTTTTGGTAGAGTCTAACAAAATTCTAGTTGGTGTAGCCGCTAGAAATGTGAAATACGGAAAAGACATGGAATCTGAAGCCATAGGCCATTATCAAAGAACATATGATACGAAAGTGTTACGTTGTGGACTCATAGGTAATTCATAAACTGAAACCATGGCTTTGTGGAAGCCCAAATGGCATCGTAGTTAGTGGATGCAAGGCAAAAAAAGTATTAGAAGTAAAATGTTCAATTTCATGTAATGATAGGTGCATAATTGATGAGGCAGACGAAAGGGAAAATATTTCATTAATGAAAAATAATATTTATTACTCTCAGTGTCAGATATTAATGTATGTAATACATGTGACTTGTATGTTTACATTAGAAAACAACATATGTGCATAACATCAGAAAAGAACTTGACGTACATTGAGAAATGTATTGATAAAATAGAAACATTCTATTTTAATCACTTTTTACCTAAAAGTGTTTCAGTAAATGTCTAATCAAACAAATGTTCATTATATTAACAAATGATATTCATAGCAGATTGCATTTCCTCTGTTTATCTGTTTTCGTGTAGACATTCCATGTCTTAACTAACTTAAATTTATTAACTTTGCAGTCATACTTATTTAATACATTAAAGTACTCATTCAGTGTGTTTGCATAGTAAAAATCTGTCTTTGTGTATTATTTTTAATGATAGGAAACTGCAAATTGACTAAAACACAACACATATGAACAATATCGTCAATAAAGGGGAGAAGTTCAATTGATAGTTTGTCTAAAATGTGAAAGATTTTAATTCGTTGAATGCACATCTCAACATGAATTCTAACACTGGCAATACTGTTAGTAGTTACCACTTCTTCAGCTGTTAATTTTCCATCATGAAGGTATGGCGTAGTTACAACAACGACCCCTTTGTCGGAGAGACTTGTTTTTATTCCTGAAAAACCTTTGTCGGCCATGACCTCATCGCCAACTTATAATAGAATCAATAATCCACAATCATTTGTAATGAATGTGTCACTCGATCTGCCACCATAGCATTTTTATTTAAAGTTCACTATTCCACTAGGTGAAATGCCTACCAGGAATTTTATTGTTTAAGTACCCTTGTAATTAGAATAAAGAAAAATTCTTTGATCAACAATAGGTGGCTGTTCTACTTTAATTTCCGTACAATAAATTATAACTCGGCAATTAGGGTACTTTCTTTTTAAAATTGCAGGCATTGTTTCCATTATACTTTCCCTGCTAGGCCAGAAAACATAATTAGCCATTGTAGATGCTAGCAACATTAGAGTAGTGGTGAAAATACGTGATATAGTTGTACGGTGAACTTCGAACATCACCCTCATAGCAGAATATGACAAGCCAGTTTTCATCTTCATTAAAAATATTAGCAAACTATTTTCTTTACTAATCTTGCTGTAAGATTGTGTTTGATTAAGTAACAATTTTAACAATAGATTAAAAACAGCAAATGTCACGCCCGTTAAGTCTCGTTGTTCTGTCTCATCTCTTATTGAGGGGTATCCTTGAAAACCTTGTATTTCATTACACATATCACTTGTTCCTGAGCTCTTGTCATAACGTTTCTTATACGAATTAAGGCAGACTTGCAATGGAATAGAAGCTTGAGTCAACAATTCATCCCCATGAGTTGTACAAGAAAAAACAAAATCGCAGACAATTGTTTCATTTACATCCGTCTGTATTGCAACTTCGTGTTCCTTAATAGCAGCACTCGTTGAACATTCATAATCTATAATGTCTACATAGCTACTGTTTTTTTAACCTTTTCGCGGATCTTTCATACCTCTCGGAAGCGTGTGTGAGGCAGCTGTCTTTTTATAGCTTTTGGAAATAAAAGGGTATGCAGGATTGTTAGGGTGTATTGACCTTTTGTTTCCAATAAAGTGAACACTGCATATTCTTGATGTAGTTGTTGGTTCCCAAGGTGAATTATCAACACTGAAATAAAAATGTAACTTTTACCAAATAATACATTGATAGCCTCTATACAAATAGCAAATTAGTAAATGTACTAAAATAAAAGTAAAATAATAGAGTAGTGCTGGCGAATATTTTTCTTAAAACCTCCGCAAGTTCACGAATCGTGTGCAAAAAATATAAAACTGTAAAAGCAAACATTATTTTGTTGTTTTATTTTATATAAATGTTTATTTATTTAGAAAAAAATGTTCAAAGCACATAAATTTCACCACTTTTATGCAAAACTCTGATTAATATTTTTTAATGTGTGTCACAGAGCTTACATTTACTGTCGCAGCTACAGATGCTAGACATAAATGTAAATAAACCATGTGATTACCGTAATACTTAACATAATTTTAGCATACTTTGTGCAGAAATTAACTGCTTTTATAGCATTATATGCCTACATATTGTTTAACTTTGGCATATGATAGTTTATAAGCAGTGTACACCTACTTACTTTTGTCTGCGTACCGCTTGAACCCACAACTTTCGTCGTTGTTCTTCAGTTTACCGCTTTGGAAATGAATAAAACACTATATCAGATGATGTGTTTCTGTACGCATTACTACACCCAACCACACAGCAATTTTTGTTACCTTTCCGCTTTTTAAATACATTCATATTGCTAGTCGTTTTGAACTGTTTAGAAGTGACACACTAGCGATGCGCAGTTACTCAATTCCTGCCGTCCCGCAGTTAGTTACACCGTTGGCCGCCAGAGTGGCGCGCACGGTGCCTATAAATGACCCGTAAGCATGCCCGAGTGGCTGTAGGAACGTATTTCGTTGGAGGGGTTATGAATATAAATTATTTATCCTGTTGGACCCTTACTCTGTTTAATATAAAGGTAATTGTTTTACATGCTAGTGTTTGACTCTTTGTTTGGTAACCTGTATTTAATTGTATTGATCTGGCTGACTGCCTACGAAACAAATTTTCTAAGTATGTCAAGAATTTATTTTATTATTTATTCTCAGCGATTAAGGCCTTTCTGTTTTGACGTTAAATTATTGCCTTTGAGCCTTATTAACATTGTAACTGGTTGTGAAAGAAAATAAGGAATAGAAATTAAGAAATTAAATCTGGCTTGCCAGTCACCTTGAAACTTCAGCCTTTGTTATGTTTTGTAAGCATAGACACAACTTCTACTCCAATACTCCGTAGTGGAACGGAGCAACGTCTCTAGTCTATATTAGTGTTATCTATTTGTTCCCCCTTGAGCGCACATGGTTTGTAGTCCCTTAGTCTCCTCGGGGTCAGAAGTGGCTACAAATATATATAAATCTCCATGGCAACGACCTCTGAGCTTCCCCATCCCTTTTCAGACTGTTCAATGACAGCATGACATCACCAGAACAGTGATATATGCATTTAGTATGCGAGATAAATAATGGAGCTTAAATGGATCAGACACTAGACATTAAGAGTATAAGAAAGGATGCATCGTGCATGGATGGCGAGAATATATAAACAGTAATAGAATCTGTACGACTAGTCAGATATCAGTGGGGTTTGTTTTTCCAAAGAGATATTTTTATAACGGCGACCTGAATATACAGAAATAGTCAATACAGTGTATAGTAAAAAAAAAAAGTTTATTTTTCATAAAATAATATTTTGAAATATATTAGGCTGGAAAATAATTAATATCACTTAAAAAAAATTTACATACAAACCAAATATAACTAAATATAATTCAGTAATTTATTTCTTAATTGTATTGTGTAATGTTGTAACAAGTTGAAATAAGTTTAAAAATGTTAATATATATTTATTTTCAAAAATTTGGTTACTATAGAGAATTTTCGTATGTGAGTTTAATAATTTTAGACCAAACTGTTTTTCATTTTTTTATTATCGTTTTATTCCATTATTTTATTAAAAACCTTTTGCATTATTTTTAACTGCATAATTTATTTACTTTTAATACTTTAAGTTGACCGTAATCTGCAAGCACGCGTCGGACACGGAGTTGATTACCGCCGACTCCTGGAACTCTCTCGTCCAACCAGCGAGCTCAGCGTCGGCTTGGTTACAAGAATATATGTCATGTATAGAAGTCGCGAGCCCAGGTTAAATTTTCTGACCGGTTTCGCAGATGAATTGTTGTAGTAGGAAGCTCCGTCGCAGCGATCGCTTCAATCGCTGGGTATCGACAGCGCACGCCCCTAGCGGTCTTAGGGCGTACTAGGTTAACCGGACAGTAACCCTCCCTGAGGGTACGCGCACAGTGCAGGCAGGTTTTCAGATTCCGATAACCAGCGCCGACCGGCGCCGACTCTCGTCTCAAGTGGGGGCTCACAGTGGAGGCAGATTACAAGCACGAACTGCGCAACCTCAGCAGGCATGGAGCTGAGTAGCGATGAGGCGGTGTGTATGCTTATTGCTACAGAAAACGTTAGTTTAAAATTAAAACCACAGCAACATGATGTTCATGAAATTAATCAGTTTAGAGCTACATATGGCGAATATCATCATCTATTTCCTCAATTCAAATTAGACGACCAACATTTCGTGAATATTTTAGAAAGACGAAAGAAACTTTCTATTAAATTTTCGACAAAATTGAAAATTGATTGATGAAGAGTTGGTGTAACTTCCATCAACAAAAGATTCTCACAGAAGAACGGTTTGTAATAACCTTGAGGTAAGATATGAACCAATTCCAGTCTCTTTTTGTAATGATAAGTGTTGCCACCGTTTTAAAGTAGATATAATTTAAACAAAATTAAAGTTCACAATTTAATATTACAATTTACCTGCCATCAAGATAAAACATTAACATGTAGGTTTATAGAAATAATGTTCGAATAAAAATTAAAGAGAAATTTACTTTCCAATTGGGAAATGCATCTAATTACAAATCATTAAATATTACAATATTATCGCCAAAGTAGTCATATGATATCAAATGGGGTGTCTGGTGCGTAGATAACAATTAATATGTGTTAGGATAAGTCCTGAACTTGGTAGCAGTCGGAAGTCAAGTACTCTTTGTTGGGATACATGCCCACTGCAATGGGAACTGGAGGCAATACTATGTGGTCTGTAGTTATAGTAGAGGTGTAAGATGTTGCGCTTGTTGAGGGTGATGCAAATTGAAGCGAAATATGACGAGAAGAACCTGAAGAGTAAGCGAACTCGTGAACCAGATCTTGAACGCTGCTCCTGAAGCGTAGTTTCTGATCATCAGGAATGTTTTTTACGTAAGTTAAAAGGCTACGAAAAAACAAGTCATCATTATTTTCAGTTTGACGATTTTGTATAGTATTTTCCAAAATAACTTGTTTGACCACTACAATTATGTCAACAAATACAGAGATCAGTCAATTATCGTGCCGACCTCGCCGATGTCTGAAACCAGAATGTAAATTTCCGGCAAAAAGTCTGACTCAACAAGCCGCAGATACGCGCCGATGTCTGCCGGCACCGTGAGCACTCGTATCTAAACGAGGGTTTAATTTCTCGCGCGGGTCAGTGCTGGTTATCGGAATCTGAAAACCTGCCTGCACTGTGCGCGTACCCATATACGGGAAGCTGGTATCAGAGCCGTTGGGTGACCTTGAAAAAAAGTATTCCTTACCACTGCCTTTGAGAGCCATGAAACCCAGGGAGAAGACAGTCATTGGGATCACTGCATGGAGGGAATGTGTACCGTAGTAACGTGAAAATTATATATATTCAATGTTGCATTCAATGGTTACAACCACCCTCCTCTAACCACTAAAACACCTCCACGGCACACAAGTTGAGCCCGCCTCAAAACTGAGAACGCTTTTAAGTGGTTCGAGGACGCAGTCAGGATGGGTTGATAAGTGCGACGCTCACTGGTGCTTCTTAGCGTGCTGTCGCCTCTAAGCGCAAGACTGTGGACTGGCAGCGCAGTATTTTTGTCGTATAGGTCATCTGTGAAATTTTATCGTTAACCATAACATTATATGGTGAAGAAATGAAGATAAAGTTGTAATGCAAGTCCTTTCTAGAAACTGTTTCGGGCATTTCCACGTCTAGATATGTTTCTGAAAACACGCATTTTAGCCAATTCCACTCATCTAAATATATAAAACACATTATGAAATAGAAATATGAAAACCGACCTAATCGCCCACCTTTGACGTATTGTTAAATGCTTTTCTTTAACAGGCACCACTAGGATATCTTGAATAGTTTTCAAATCACGTTGTTTCTTCTGAAGCTCTGCACACCGTATGTATGCCCAGATAGTTATGAGCCTTAAGGGTCCCGCCTCGTCAGGGATGTGTGTGTTTGTTAGTGAGGCGGGATGATAAGCGCGACGCTCGCTGGTGCTTCTAGCACGGTGTCGCCTCTGGACTGGCGTGTAGTCTTCTCGTCGTCACATGACAACTGTGAAACTTGAGCTGTGACCGTAACATTATATGGCGGATAAATGCAGTTAAAGGTGTAATGCAAGTCCTTAAGTGCCGTCAAGAATCTGTATTGGTTGTTTTACCCCTAAAAATTACTCTGAAATCACGCGTTTTATATATTTTAACTCTTCAAAAAACACAGTTTAATAACTTTATCCAAAATCAAAAGTACTTTTCGACCCTCAGCGAACTCAAATGCTTTTCTTAAAAAGGCAACACTAGGAGATCTTGAACAGTTTTCAAATCGCGTTGTTTCTCCTAAAGCTCTGCACACCATGTGTGTGCCCGGAAAGGCATGAGCCTTAAACGGTGATTTCGTCCGGACGGAACGGAGGCGACACAAGGACGACGAGGTGAAATGGCGGTGAGTATTCAATATGAAGGTCGCCTGGAAGTGAGAAGGAAAATGGGAAATTTTGCAGTGATCTGGCAAAACCCGAGATGCGTTTGCGATCATGATGCAAGTTCCCAAGTCAGTCCGACAGCGCTAGAATGAAGTCAGCCTGAACTTAAAAAAACAAAAAAAAAAAAAACAATTGGTTCTCTGTAACGTCGGTTTACGGATGATAGTTTAACGTGACGTCATAACAAAACATTGATGAAATGATTGCATACTTTTATGAATAAAATTGAATCATTTTTATTGAATTATCACTATTTTGTATGGATGCAAAGAAGGAGTGAAATGAAATTTCATTGATAAATTTACTTTTATTAAGTTTAATGTGCCTCGAAAAAGTAAAAACTATGGTTGTTCCAATCGAGTGGAAGAGATACAGATGCGGCGCAACGTACAATGAGCGTAACGGGACAATGTGCGTAACGGGACACTTTTTCGTGCGTGCAGCCAGCATTCATCGATTTATTAGACGTTGTCACGTAAAAAAAACTTATATATTCCTCCATACAATGTGTCTTTATCCAAGCAGAATCATAAAAAAAACACTTAATTTTAGGGTTGTTATCAGTGTGTAACTAGCCGTGTAACAAAATGGAAATTCTTTCAACGCTTTCACATCAAGGCGTATCAACAAATAAGTAATTTTTTTGGGCGATAATTTATGTTTAGATATTTTGTACATCACATTTTAATGCAAATTAAAAATTTAAAAGCATCAGGTTAAACTTTTGATTCAGGTTAATGGTACGTTTTTACCAAAAGATATCGCCACACACCCCTCAAGGTATAACAATAATTCCGAAAGAATGCATTTGGATTTTCATAAAACTTTAGATGGCCAACAAAAATCTCAAACATCCCTTAATACTTTAGGCTTGAGAGTAAATTAATAATGTATTTGAAAACACTCATTGTGTGCGCAGTAGCAGAGTTTTCACTTACGTCTCTGTATTTTTACGCTTTAAAGTTCAAAAATTTTTAACTTAAAAAAGTAAATAAAATCTTACTGAAATTTATAAGTACAAGTGTTACAAATTTGTTATTTTCTCTTAGCTCTTCGTGTATTTTAATTCCAAGGCACATAAATTTACACATGCAGCATATGTAAAATTTATCACTAATGCTAGTTAATTTTTCGGACAATAATTAGCTAGTTAATACAAAATATATAAGTCAAAATTGATTTTCTGTCTAAATTTAATTTCGTACCCGGGGCCACAATTGCATATAATTTTAAGCACTGAAGACATAAAAACGTAAAATATTCTCGATGAGTTTTAATCTGTGGTTTTCAATGCTTATTATAACAATTTCGGCAAAAAATGTTAATTATTCTTGCATTTTTAAAACCTGATTACTACTATAATTTCAAGTATTTATTCATTTTTTATTAAAATAAAAATATTCAATTTTATTTTTAAAATTATGCAACTATTTCATCAATATTTTGTTATGACGTTGTCACGTTAAACTATCGTCCGTAAACCGACATTACAGACAAACAATTTTTTTAAAAGTAATATAGTTTTATCCTCTTGAAACAACGACATTTAACACTAACGTTAATTAAAAACAGATACTCAGACGGACACCTACAATCTGGATTTGCCGTGATGCGTTTTCTCTGTTGAAAATTAAGATAAAATAAATAATCTAGGTTGGTTAGGTTTAAGGGGGTGTAAAAATTAATAAATGATTCATATCGCTAATATTTCTCAATAAGAACAAACATTAAGTTTAATTATTCAAATTTAAACAAATGTTATTACATTTTTTTATACGTGCGAGCTTAAAAATTAAGATTTACATTTATTATTTATCAAATACGGTGTATGTCGTCAAACATATTATTATTTTTTTGATTTCTATATGCACAATTTCAAGATAAAGTTGCACCATAACTGACATAAGTTATTCTACAGTAAACCAAACAGTGGAATGTGCCGAATTTTGCTTATATCTGATATTGAGAACATAAAATAAATATATTTTAATACTTCTCTCCAAGCACTCTCTTCCAGGCAATTTCAATGTATGTTTAAATAAAACTCTTGTCATTAACTTATTACAATAAAAAAAATTGTGCATTATAAAACTTAAATTTCAGACATACTCTTGACCGTTGTCTTTGTTTAAAAATTTTCTTGGACAGCTATAAGCTATATCTTTGTATCCCCAACATCTTGTAAAAACTGGGTACGTTCACTTCCCGTTCGTGTAGTTTCATCTGCAGTTTGGAACACACACTTGTTTAACACTGAAACCAGATGGGGGAGTGTTCAGGACGGGTACCAAAGAAGCATCCTGAACCCCTTCCCTTCTGGTGAAGTCTTAAGTAAAAAGGAAACAATCAGAACCTCCAGAATGGTCTCGAAACTGCTCTCTCAAACGGTGTTGAACCCATGTCGGGATGTCAAAATAACAAAACAATAATAAAATGCAGGAATTGAACATGCTTACGTTTAAATACCAATTAGTAATACACACTTGCCCATGCAGCAGAATATTCACATTGCAATATAAATATATATATATATTTATATATATATATATTTATATATATATATATGATGACTATCATGCGATTAATATACAATGTCACAAGAGATTACAAAATCACAAATATTTCGCGTGCTGAATGCGATTCTAATTATTATATACTGATTACATGACACAACAAAATATCAATAATAATAGTAAGTGTATGCAGAATAAAGTGTCTTAAAGTAGAGATAAAATCGTTGCCACCAACACAAACGATTACAAATTACAGTGACTAGCATAAGGGCTAGCAAGGTGAAGCCTCATGTGAAGGTGCTTGTTCTAAACGAATCATCAACTATTCTGCTAGCCTTCAAGCGTTCCCACTTCCCTGTGAGTTTCCTTTTACTTCCCAAAGCTGAAGCCCGTCAGTAACATAAAGTTCAACTCACAGTACAGTTACTCACATGTAAGAATAGCACATGAGTCCCGATGGGATCCCGGCATTGAGCATGTGCTCATTCATGTCTTAAATACCAACTAACTTTATACATGGACATGATTAAATATTACCATGTAAACATCTAGCCCCGTGTGACATGGAGTTATACGATCAGTGTTTCTACTCACAGGCTCATTGTTAGTACAAATAATCAGCGTAAAATGAAATAAGACAGTCTGGTAAGCTCTTTACAGACACCACCATAAGGACGTGCCACTACCTCATGCACATAATGATTAAAATTAATCATGCCGGATGTGCAAACCCTAACCTAATCTCTAGACATGCGAGGACCGCCGTGAAAAACGCAATAATAGGCCTAAACTTAAGTAAGCGTGCATCTCCGCGTCAAAATGCAAAATCTCAGCTGAAATTATGACCCAACGTAATTAAGCCAAAAAAAATTCCAAAGGGCGGTGCCGAAAGATAATTTTTACCAAGACCAAGAAGTTAGCTCACTTGTCTTTAAACTTAAGTATCTGCTGCCGACAAACGTAACTGACTCTCAATTCATGAGCATTTTGCTATACGGTGATCTATCGCAGAAGACGTTTCCAAGCTCGCAATTGCTGCTATTAATACCCACAAATAACACGGGCGTGGGTGGACAAATAGAGGGGAAAGCACGCATCTCTTGTTCAGCGCTGTGTTCAAATCCTAATTACCAACGGCCCACTACCAACTGAACACTAAAAAAATAACTTTGCAATACAGTATTGACACAAATGCACACTAAAAACAGCTAAACAAAAAATTAAAACTGCCGACTGCTACAGAAATCACGACACAACAACGCGTCTAGGGAAGGACAAGATGACTGCTTTGTTGGTTTAGGTAGCAGGGCTGAGGGTCGACCTACTATGCGTGACGTCATGCCTTCCCATTTCCCCAGTGCTCAAGCCGTCTACTTAAAAAAAAAAAAAAAAAATTTTTAAGATAATGTTTGGCTGTCTGGTGATTTTCATAAAGTTCTTATAGTTCGAGTGTTTAGTGTGACAGTTGTATTGACTTTGACAAATCGGTGAAAAATTTAAACGTTTACAAATTTGCACCCATGCCTTACACGGAACTCGGACCAAGAACCCCTCACACGGTAAGCCAGTGCACACCCGACTACGCTACGGAGGTCGGCAATCTACTGAGTTGGTGTTGGCTGTGTACGGAGGAAAGCCATATTTTCACAGACGAGAGAGCCACACCCGAAGTTCCCCGAAGTTCATGCTCGCTTTTTCTTTTCGTTCTATCTGATTGTACGAACCGGAGTGGCATTAGATTTTGCGGTCGATTAGGATAAGTATAGCTACATTAAAAACACTTAGCAAATAATTTTTTAATATGTAGCTATCCGGGGCTAGGATATCGTTCACATGATTTCACAGTATCTTTAATGAAGCTATCCTAACAAAATAAAACGTCCACAATGTTTTAAAATAATTATAATGTAGCTAACCTAACCTAATTGACCATTAGTTATCATGAGTTACAATGAACCAAAAAAAAACAACCAAAGATGCACGATCGGGCGTTTGGCTCTCTCGTCTGTGAAAAGAAGGCTTCCGATGTACGGAGGGCTGGCAGTTTGCAACGAGGTTTTGGCGATTTGACTGTCGCGTCTTTTGAAGCATGTTATAATATAATATGTTTTCTGGTTTAAAAGGTGTTTGTGCGTGGAAAGCACATGGAAGGGTATTTTGAGCCCTTGTAACCTTCTTTGATGGAAGACGAAACAAAATGTTATGAATATTTTTGAACACATTTTAAAGTTGGATTTTTTTTAACAAAATACTGACCAGGATATAGCAGAGAAATTAATTACGAAATGTAGTGTTAAGAAATACATTTATGTATAATAATATACCAGACCGAAAAAATGAGTGATTAATTTACATGATCGTCAATCTAATCTCACAGTACAAAATAAATTTTTACCATTCAGCCTAGTAGTCCGCTGGCAGATTACAAATGAAAAAAAAAACTTATGTCGGACGTGCGGAGTTTTGCAAATCGCTCGGCCAGTTGACGGATGAACGAACGAAGGTTTGACGGACGAATGACAATCAGATGAGTCAGATTATTGTGAATTCACCTTTAGTTGCTCTCTACTAGGTTATGTTATCAAAAACAAACTTTTGTTTAGAGCCGTTTAGTCTCTTCCATGACCTTACTGCATTCTCAAATATTCGAAAATTTTTTTTGGGATATCTAATGGTCAGGTACATATAGTGTAATTCCACAAAAGTCTACTTCCATCTTTAAAAAATATCTGTACTCATCGTCAGCGTCCTTATAAAGGCGAAAATCGACGTCTCTTCAAAGTTTTCATTCAGACCGACAGGAGATAAAAATGCTGTGGTCGTGCTCTCTTATCATTCACAGTATTGCCAACATTTAGCTTGGACTGGGCGTGACCCTACTCAATTTTTCTTACAACTATAAAACTAAAAATAATTATATATCAAAAATCCTTATAAGTAAATGTAAATATTTTCGTTTATTGTTTTGTTAATTATTGCTACAAGATTTTATTTGTAGTTACAATACTGTGTGCTGTAATGCAAAATTTAAAGTAAAAAAGAATGTTTATTTTTTTTTGCGTCAGTAAAATGTTTGAAACATTTTAAGCAATCTAGATCGTGTGCTTTCGTGACCAGAGTCACTTATTACTTCTGCGCTTCTGGATCGTGGCCCCGTCCTTGTGAATGATAAAGTGCCCACCGTTTCGGTGTAACTTGTTGCAGTCATCTTCAAGGGCAATTAACAACAGTTTGACACATCATTTACAAGAACGTGACCTCTAGCCAAGAGAAAACAAGTATTCTAAGCATGGTTTTACTGCCAATATTTAGGTGTAAAGGTGGATTAGACGTCGCCATCTTGCGATTTCGAATATTTTGATACGTTTTCCAATGAAGCTGTCATGCGAAATCTTTTGGGTGGACATGGCATTGGACATAGCTTTGGCTACTTGCTGCAGTCAACACTTGTGAACTGGTGTGATTATCAGGACAGGTTTAGTCACCGACGTGGAATTATAAACATTTTACTCGCGAATTTACAAAATGGAGCCTGTTTGTAAAAATGAGGATTGCAACATGGCAATATAAGGTCTGCAATGTATGATTTATTTCTTGAAATGCCATAAATTGGGATAAATAGTTCAAATTTCTAATTATAAAATAGGATTAAAAAGATCTAGATTGCAGGACCTAGTCTTCTTTAAACAAAAAATATTGTCTGCGATAACGTAACTTTGGAGAAGGGCACGTTCATCCGTTTTTTTTTCTTCTTTTGTCGTAACAAACTATTCACCGAGGCGAAGAAATTGTGTTTTTATAGTGTGCACGACAGAGCACGAGAAGTAAAACCTCGTCGCTTACCGCCGCAAGACGCGAGCTTTTAAGGGGGTTGGGGGGTAGTAGAGCTGGTATCAATTTGGCTACCGCCCAACACGTAATCCCTTGCCCATAAATCCCTCGCAGAATGGGAACGTTGTAATCCCTTCCCCCTAACAACCCACCCCCCCCCTACTATACTCTTCAGCTCGTGGCTATGCGTTTTTTATTTTATTTTAATCTGTTGCACCGTTATGTATTGAATGTTGTATTAAGTATCGATCAACGTACTGCGGCAAAAATAATTATTATTATGGCTTTTAAAGTTTCCTACATAACGAAAACTTGCGTCTGTCATCGTTCAAATTTTACGTACCCTTACACTACATTCGTGTTGAACACTTATGTGTCAAAATGAAAACTTTGCCTGCAAAATTTTTAGTAACGATAAATTAAGGCTCAGAGGTAATTTTTTGTACAGAAAATATTAATTACACATGTTTTAGTTTTAAATAAATATAGTTTAAAAAACTAAAGAAACATGCTTTTAAAGATTATCAAACTAAAAAGGAAAAAATAATTTTAAAATTTAATTTATGACAATAGTATATAAGCAATACTAGTATAAATGAGAAAAAAGCTTGAGGCGCTTTGTGCCATATTTTTTGTATATTAAGCGCCCCATGCTTTTTTCTCATTTATACTAGTATTGCTTATATACTATTGTCATAAATTAAATTTTAAAATTATTTTTTCCTTTTTAGTTTGATAATCTTTAAAAGCATGTTTCTTTAGTTTTTTAAACTATATTTATTTTTAACTTTTTAGTTTGATATTCTTTAAAAGCATGTTTTTTTAGTTTTTTAAACTATATTTATTTTTAACTTTTTAGTTTGATATTCTTTAAAAGCATGTTTTTTTTAGTTTTTTAAACTATATTTATGTATAATTATCATAGGGAAATGAGTTACCGACACTACCTATTACCATCTGAGATAACTATTTGGAGTTGCAACGTCACAAAGAAATAGTAAAGTCTCTCCGAAACATTTACAGTTAGATGTATGGATATAATCTTAGAATTTACCGAAAAAAAAAAAATTTTATTTTCGGCGTGGCCGGGAGTAGAACCCACGATCGTTGAATCCGAAAGCTGACTACACAGAAATCGCGCGCCTTAGACCACTCGGCTAACGAACGTAATGAAATTGGTGGGACACTTTACAGTGATGTGCCACTCACTCTTAGTCGAAAGAGTTACAGACGGACAGACAAACAACATACAGGTGAAGCTAATATAAAGCATGTAACATGTAACATGTAAAAATAGTTAAGCAAGCTGAAAGGCTAGCACAGAGGAAGGAAAAATTGAAACTGGTAAAAGTATGTGCTTTGCAAGAAAAGAAAACTTAGTCGAAAGAGTTACAGACGGACAGACAAACATACAGGTGAAGCTAATATAAAGCATGTAAAAAGGACATGTTTGCTGGGATAAAAAGTAAAATATAGTTACTAAAAAAAGCATTTTGCTTATCTTGTCTACTAACTGTCTTGCTCAACGATAGAGTAAGATTGATATTTAGATTTAAAGAATTCTAATCATATTAGATATGTGATAAAGACTATTTTCGTATCTATGTTCCTATTTTAAAAAAAAATATATAGTCAATTTATTACCCGCGATTGTACATATTCTAATAGTTGATCTTTTTCGGTCTTATTTGTTTAGAATCAATTTAAAGAATTCAGCTAAGAAACATTTTAAAATATGATTTTATATATAAATATCAATGTTTGTTTGTTTGTTCGTGTTTTATGCGCTGCGATACCGTTTAACAACATATTGCTTTCACTTGCGCGAAGGTTATAGGCATAGTTACATTAAATTACAGTAGGTGGCACGCATTTTTTACCAGCAACTGTATTCGATGGATCATATCTGCAATTCTACAGTAATTTATATCAATTAAAATAATTTAAAAATTGACAATTGACAATAGGCAAAGACAAACCGCAAATGTGAAACGGCACATGTCAATCTCAGTTTATCGTACATATTGTTACGATCGGGTTCGTAAAGGATAGCCGTTTTAATGATTTTATCAATACCCAGTTTTGTTTATCGCCAATATTTACATCACTAACAAATAGTTGTCTACAATGCTTAATAATTAATTACACTTAAAAATGTTGCTTCCCCAGTATCTCGTTTCTTACACACGGCACACCTCACTGGGCCGCACCTCCGGCGAAACTCTCGCTGCAGCACCCCTCGTGGGTCTCCGTCGTGGTACTCCATCGCCGCACTCCGCCGCCGTCGTCGCACTGCCCTTCACCGAATATCCACTCGACGCTTCGCTCGGAACTTCGCTCGGAACTCCCCGACACTATCGCCCGGAACTGAACTCTCCACCCTGGAACCTTCGTCCGGGGACTTCACCGCTCTATTGCCCGGAAACTCCGCCGCGGGAAAACTCCCGACTCCACTGGACTCCCCGCCCGGAACCTTCGTCCAAGGATTACACTTCTCTGCCACACCCACGGCACTATCGCCCTAGAAACTCCGCCGAGAGAAAACTCCCAGCTCCCAGCTGAACTCTCTCCGAGGCCGGCGTCCTCGGCTTATATATCAGCCCAGGCCCCTTCTAGAATTCACGAGCGCTGCTGGGGCCAGTCGCGTCATTCCACGCCGACCCGACGGCAGTAATGTCTGAAAACACACGTCGGCGGCTCGCGTAACTCCACAGCTGGCAGGTTTCAGATGACGTGTCAAAGGCATAGCGTCGCGCGGGGAGTGTTGGGAAGGAAGGGGGAAGCGACGACCCAGGTGCGCGCGGTACGTCTCATGTTGCGGCGGCAGCGTGACGTCAGTGGCCGTGTGGAGCCGCCAGCCAGCTCTGCACCTGCGCGCCGCGGCCGTGCTTACTTTTCGTAACAATATATGAAAAACCATAAAATTATCATCTTCGATGCCAATCAATGGGAGTGAAATAAAAATTGATATAAATTAGAGCAAGCGCTGATATTTTTTAGAATCTATATCGTGTTAGTTAATCTAACAGCTCAGCAAGTATAAATAAGCAAATTCTAACTTTTCAAACGAGGAATGACAAGCGTGCAATGAAGCAGATCGTTTACGAATCGCTTATTCACGTACATCAGAATAAAAAGATCGAAATACCGCAAGAATCGAAAGAAAACGTTCACGAGCCACCCGATCGCGCGCATCAGAATCAGAAGACCAACATGCAGCGAGAATTAAAAGACAACGTTTACGAGCTAGTCGATCTCGACGAGCAGTACATGTTGATTTAAGTCTTGCTTAATTTCAATATGATGTTAAATATGATTACACTGTGCATCCCAGTATATATATATCGGCCAAATGGATAAGTTGTTTGGGCATTGCGGTTCACTTAACTTCAACAATGAAACACCAGGAATGTGCTGCGCAAATGGAAAAGTTAAATTTCCCACATTGCATCAATCACCTGATTCACTGTTGTAAATTGTTTCGGGTGACTCACCTGATTCCTAAAACGTATTGCAGAACATTCGAAAGTATAATTCAGTGTTTAAAAATACATCCTTTGGAGCCGACAAAGGTTTCCATGATCAGTACAACCCTACTTTCAAAATCCAAGGACAAATATATTACCGTTTTGGTTCGTTTATAGCGGTTTCCGACGCTGAACATAAATTTCTACAAAACTACTTTATGGGTGATGATGATGCACAATTTGATGAACGCTGCAATGCAATTACAGGCACAAAACGCCACATTATATCCTATTTGCAAACATTTTCCCACCAACACAATGCATTGATAAGATTATTCAAAACTTCAATTGACAACTTACGGATGTATTTCTAGGCAGTTGAAATACGAGCCTACAAATTTTTATTTTAAACCCACCTTAAATATAATTACGTAGCAGTTGAAAGTAAACACTGACAGTCTCCAACTTGAATTGTAAATTATAGGTAATAAAAACGTTTTTTACGGTAACAAAAATATCATAGGCCAATCATATATTTTGGTAGCATTCGCTATTTCCATTCAATATTCATTAGAATGTTTTTAAAGATAAAGATAACATCTGCAAAGCGACTTAAAGAAACTTTTTCCAACAAAACCTTCCATTTTATTATGAGCTAGGTTTAATATCATGGTTGCGAAAAGTTATTTTTTTTTAATACTGAAGTTGTTGCTAGGCGTAAGTACGTGCTCATGGACAAGTAGCCACAAAAAAGAGTGTTTAATTAATTAATTTATTTCTCTTACAAATTAATATCATAAAAACATAAGTGTTAGTTTATTTATGTTCCTAAATAGGTGGTTATGAATATACTTGAGGGAAAGTACTGGACACCAAACTAATAAATTAAGTAAACACCAATATATTTTGGCCAGTACATTCGTACATTCCAAATGAAGTAAAGTACTTAAAGATTATTGTCAATTTGTGAAACTATGTTACAGTTGAAAACATTGCAAAAAGAATTATTTGTTTCATATTTACGGAGAACGGAATAGATTTAAACACAATTCGTTATAATGTAATAGCAAAAATAAATGACTGTTTTAAACCTGAAAATAAATAAACATAAATCTGACATGTGCCATGCTCTATTTTAATTAATGTTTTGTTCAAGCTAAAAAGTCTAAAAAATTTTTAATTCAAAAAATTATTTTAACAATATAACCACAATTAGTGGTCTGCGTTCAGCAAGGAAAATTGGCTTATCCTACAAAAAGTATGAGACTTAATTTGTTTACATTGTTTTATTTCCCCAAGCAGAAGTACGGAAACGAAATAACACGGACTTTCATTACTCGTAGTAAGCTTTTGGTGCTTTAGAGACATTATAGCAGATGGCAGTCGCATTAAAAATGTTTTGGTAAAATTTCTACAAATATTGGGTGAGAATGAATTAAACCGAGAATCTTTGGCGGCAGATTAATCTACGAAAAAATACTATTATAAGTACGTATGTCTTATGGTCTAAGGTGCTTTCCTAGGCGGGTATAAGATTTAAAGTAGATCTGAAAAATGGTTTTTTGCTTGATAATAATGAATTATCTCAGAATGTTTCACAACTACTGAAAAAACTTTGTCACTGTCATAAAATTATTAAATTAAGTACGACATTATTCTTCTGCATCCAAAAAATTTATAAGAAATTAAGTTTTCGATGTAAGAAATTTCACCTACAATTTAGAAAAACACTTGTTGAAAAATTATCTAGTAATCTTCGCGAGTCTAAGTGTATCCTCTATTCTAGGATAAACGAAATCTTTAAAAATGTAATTACTCAAAAACAAAAATAATAATTCTCACATGTGCATGTATATAACTTTTTACAAAGGAGCAAAGAATTGGGAAATTGAAATCCAGCGTATTTTCTACAATGATCTCGACGTTATTTAAGACGAACGTTAACTTACTGCAATTTCAAAGTATTTTAACTAAGACCAAAAAAAACACAAACATTAATTTTGTGTTTTTGCTGCGAAGAAAGTGTATCTGTAGTGCATTAACGGATGGTAAACATCCAAACAATTTTCAGACGTTAAACCTATATTAATGGGATTTTTTTACCCAGCACGGTCAAGCCGATATTCTATGTTAGTCTGGCAGCTGAAAGTAACGTTTAAGCCAATCACGGGTACGTTGAACCTCGTTATTACACATTGCCTCGTTAGACCATTGCCAGGTTTCCTTCGCCACTGTGGTCAACGACGCTATTACTGCGCTGCCATAAAACCAACTACGTGGTCAAACGTTATGGCGAAGCTCTTTCGACTCGATTATCGACCCTGTCCTCTCCACGACATCCTTCTCAACATAACTGCTCCCGGACGGAATTTAAAAAAGAAGTCAAATAAGGCTGTTTCCAAAAAACTTGGAAAAAATTCCTTTGTGGCTCAAGGTATCTTTAAAAATTGTTATCAAAAAAAGTGTCAGCCATATTTGTTGGAATCCAAAAAGTTGTAAGAACACATAGAATTACCTCTGCATCCTTTCATAAAACTGATGAGTCCTCGCATTCTTCCATTAATTCTTGAGGTTATTTTTGTCCCTATAATTTATCTTAAAATGTAACTATAGTCCACTTTGTACGTCACCTAAAGTTTATAAAAGTTCCTGACTATATATAATTTAAAAAGTTAAACAAGGGTCCACCGTCTTCGTGTCACATTTTTTCGTTCATCAGATTTGGAACTATTTTCACAAAATTACTCTTTTCAAAAATGTCGTATACAACACAGATCCAAGACATGTAAACAAAAATAAAGATGTTGAGAAAACAAATATAAAGTTGTCGATGTATTAAATAAGAGTTAGTAGCAAATAGTTATAGAAATGTATTCATGTTTCTTTATTACATTTGCGGTGAAATCATTTTAAACCCTTGGAAGCTAAAAAGATTTTAAAATCCTACAAACCTATTATATATATAAATAATATATAAATTGAACCTATTACACAAAATTAACCCTTGGACGCCCATAAGCTAACTTATTAAAAATGATGAAAGGTTGAATTCTAAAAGTAATGTAAACAGCTGAAAACAAACTTAATGACTCAGGCCTGACTCTTGAAGAATATGCTTCATAAAAAATACTAATTTAAAAAAGTTTAGTTCCAGTTCTACTCATAAGTACGCCACAATTCACTCATTCCCAAGTAACTCAGTAACCCAGAAGTAAGTTAATTGTGATTTTTAATTCCTTATTACAACAACAATTTCGGCAATAAAGGTTTAATTATTCTGGCATTTAAAAATCTGATTACTAGTATAATTTCAACTAATTATTCTTTTATTATTAAATTAAAAATTATTAAATTTTATTCATAAAAGTATGCAATCATTTCATCAATGTTTTGTTATGACGTTGTCAAGTTTAACTATTGTTCGTAAACCGACTTTATGGACAAACTATTTTTTTCCTACCAACTTGAAAACATTAAAAAAAATATCTTTTGGAGATTTAAAAAAAACTTCAACAATAGAGCTAGGACAAACCCGTTCGACTGAAGGTACACGAATTCAGTCTTTTTATGGTCGTAACCAATTCTGTGTCGAAGCCAACTATTGCATACTAAAATCTTACCCTGACCTCTAAGATATATTATAATCAATATTTACAATATTAACAGGGTAATTAAAATTACTTGTATGATATACCTACATTTATTGGTCGAAGACAACGTGCTAAATGTGATCCAATTCAGGGAAATAGTTTGTATTCGCAAGCCACTCATTTTAACTATTTAACTCCGGAATCCTACTGCCAATAATTCCAGAGTTATTCACAAAAAACCGTACCCTGTTCCAGCCGTACCCAGTATGTCCCGCTTTTTGATTGTTGCAAACTTACCAACAGATACAATTTTTTGAAAATATATATTTGTGTTCTTATAATGTAAATAATTTTTTGCTATAAGTTTTTATCGATGTTTAACATTTTATCTCTCGGTATCACTGTGCCTGTAGTGGATGGCACGAATTCAAGTTTAAAAACTTTATTAACTGATTATGAATTTCAACAATATGGGCACGTTTTTAAAAAATGTCCTTGTCAAAAACCAAGTGGAAAACAGGGGCTTAGTATTTTTTTCAAGAACTTTTCGCTATTTTTCGGAGCTATTTCAACATATAGTTTAAAATTGAGTCTGCTAATCAAATTATTCAATAGTTGCTCCGGCAGCGAATTCTAGCGGTTTGTTCGGAAATGTAGTTGAAAATGTCAAGAAATGTAGTTGAAAACACAATTTTTGAATATGTGTACAACGCTCGCCATTAGTTTAAAGAATTCTGCGTTAAACTTCGTGTCCGAGTCTCGTACTGTAAGTGTATTTGCAACATGAGAACACTTGCATTTCCTCGTTTACCAAAGTTAGATGATGTATTTATCTGGCGAGTACTAAAACAGTCGCTCACGTGGTTTTATTTTTCATAACATCAGCAACTTACAGATATTTTACCGTCAATAGTTTTAAATTTACATCGGTTTCTAAAGTACGTCATCTATATTTAAAGTCTACCAGAGTCCCTCTGACTGGAATATGGCCACTACTGGTGTGCATTGCATAGCAGAAGTGATGGATTATCTAGATAGTAATCTGACACGCCTCGCATAGCATTAACCCAGCCGCGATTTTGACGCAGCGATCCAAGCTGACGGTGTCGTCGGTCAAGGTCCAAGCGTGCTCCATCATCATTACAGCTACGTGAATCCATGACTACCATCGCGCCTTCCTTAAAAAATAAATACGTGACAGAAACCCAAGGCATTGCTTAGGCCTCGGTCTCACACTCCTAGGTAGTGTTGGTTATTTAAATAAGACCATCGAAATTTTCATAAGAAATAACAAATGCAATGGCTTATTTACAAACAATTGTACTAAATAAAAATTCCCCCCGTGAATGAATCGTTTTAATAACGTAAATAACCTCCAAATATATTTCGTATGCGTATTTCAATGGCTTTAATTAATGCTTATGATATATATATATATATATATATATATATATATATATATATATATATATATAGGCTATACCATGCAATAATGCTGTAGATAACAGCATTGAAATTATATATATTCGATGATAACATTGTGCACAAATTCCTATGAATATATTATGTAAGCAATCTCTAATTATTTATTTCTCTCTCTTAAGGCCCAGATTTTCTTATCGTTACAGAGATGAGCTCACACCATTCATATTATTCTTTCCTCAAAAATAAAATTACCATTAAACATGATTTTGTAAAATACGACTTACCGCAAAATAATATAAAAAGTTTGGTTATAAATATCGCTGAATTTAAAAGAACGCTGGTATAGTCAAAACAATAAAGCGTTTATTTTGCTATAAAGAAAAAATTATATAAAATTGCATAAATATCAATGCAATAAAAACCAAAATACCTAATTTTTCGAAATTCAAAATGATACATCCGATTCCACAATGATCCAATTTTAAATAAATAATGACAGAACCTCGTGGCAGATGTGAAACCACACATCGAATTCGTAAAGTTTTCCGTGGCGCATGCACAGCGATGCAGGTTCGCTTGAACGATGATAGGTTTCGCCCCGGGCCAGGACTACAGGTCATGCAAGCGCGTCAAGTTAAATATGCGTCTCTATGACGACGATACAGCACCAGATGTTTGGCGTTCTCTCTGTCTCGAGAAATGTTTATCATTTACAATCGATAGGATTATTTTTTACTCCGTCGACATTATGGCACTGAACCTCCAGCCGCTCTGAGTAGTTTGAAAAGGCTAATTGATTGTCCTCGCGAGAAAAGATACACAGATTCATTCCCGCGTGACTATGCAAAACCTTTAAGCAATCCTAACGATGGGTCAGCCGTTATTGGAGTACGGATCGCGCATTGCCACACTGGCCTCCAACGTTGCCTGAACTCAGCTCTATGTGATTGATTCTTGGCGTTTGTCAAAGACTTTGTCGACGTGCCTCCCCTTCCTACAACAGCGGGTGAACTGCTTTGTAGCGTTCGAATGGCAGTGGCTGCATGAACACCGGAAATGTTCAAACGATTGTGGGACGGTTTTGACCACCATTTCACGTAGCCTATGCCATGCATTGAACATTTACAAAATGTTAATTATGTAAGCAGTGTATTAAAATCCACTAAGTTTCTATCTGCTTTAAAACCAATACTAAAGTAGATATTATGAAAAAAATTAATATTTTTCAAATAGTCTTTTATATGAAAATAATTTTACTAAAATTTTAATTAATTTTAAATTAAGTTTTAATTTAAATTAACTTCGATTTAATTTTAAGGGAGATTAGGGCCTACCGTCCTGAATTTTCCATATTTTAAATATAATATTAATTATAAAATATTCATACAAATTTATGGCATATCAAAATATCTCCCAAACGTTATTTAACTTTTTGCAACCACGTATTTACTAGCAGACTCTAGTCTGTAAGAGTTGCGAGGAAATAACTTATTGACTCCAACTGTGAAGTAAATCACGTACCAGTTCACAAGTGTTGACTTCAACAAGTAGCCAATTCTAAGTCCTATGCCATTTTAAACTATGTTATTTATCAAGGAAACTTTATTGCAATAAGTATCAAAATATTTTAAATTGCAATACGCCAGAAATTTTTTTTGCGATAAATAAAGTGATATTAAAAAAAGCAGTTACACGCTGTCGTAAACGGAAAACGTTTGATCCCGTTACATTTCAGGCATTATTTTTTTTATCCCCTTCCCCGAAGCTGAACCGATGTGGCGAAGATGAATAGAAACCAAAGCAAATAATGTGGGTTCGAGGGATCAGGAGGGGATCTGAGAACTGGGGGTTTGGAAAGGGTTGGACTCGCACAATTTCTCTCGTTCCCCGCGCTTTTTGTACGCGGTCGTTGGGTGGCGCTGCTGTAATTATGGTTGTACAGAGGGGGAGGGGGTGGGAAAAGGACGGGAGATGACCCCCTCGGGGCTGTGAGGGTTGGGGGTTTGGCAAGCGAGAAGTGAGCTCTCTTGCTCGTGATGTTTGCACTCGCGGTCACTCGGCAAGCTTCCTACCCCCTGCTCCCTCCAACTGCTCGTCGAACCACGGCGTATCGACGTTCTGGTTCTCGCCGCGGGTCTCTTCAGGGCGACCCGCGGACCGAGAGTGGTCGACCGCGCATGTGTTTGGTCCGGGAGTACAACTGGCACCACCACCCGCAACCACCACCACCATCACCATCACCACCACCCGGAGCTACTGGCAGGGCACAGAGTTCATCGTCCCTCTTTGGGAAGCCTTCATTTCACAGACGAGAGAGCCACACCCGAAGTTCCCCGAAGTTCAAGCTCGCTTTTTTTTCTTCCGTACCACAACAAATGTATGTATTTGGGATGTAGCTTACTCATACGTCATACGCCGTTCTATCTCATTGTATAAACCGGTGTGGCATTAAATTTTGCTGTCGATTAGGATAGGTTAGCTGCATTATAAATCATTTATAACATTGTGGATGGTTGGTTATATTACGTAAGTATAGCTACATTAAAAATACTGTAAAATCATTTTATGGTTGCTTAGCAAATAACTTTAATGTAGCTATCCTAAGCAAATCGACCGTACACAATGTTTTAAAGAATTAATAATGTAGATAACTTAACCTAATTGACCATTAGTTATCATAAGTTGTCCAAAATAAACATTAACGAACACACGGCAAACGAAAAATATGGCGGCGTACAAATAAATACCGTCTTATGGTCTTTCCTTTTATCAACACCACCATATTTATTTACAATGAACAAAACCGAAGATGCACGATCGGGTGTTTGGCTCTCTCGTCTGTGAAAAGATGGCTTCCCTCCCTCTTTCCGCCCGACACAAAGCACCGTCTCCATCGAGACGAGATCGTACAGAGGAAATGTTTGAAAGCTTCCGCTCCGACGTGATCGTCCCCGAGCCCGACTTCCGTTTCCGCCCGCCAGTGCTGAGTGACCCACCTCTGCCATCGCCGCAATTTCACCAGTTCCATTACAAGTGGCCTACGATACTTGTACGTGCGACTCAGGTTGGTGCTGATAACAAGGTGCGCGGAAGGAGTGTCCGAACTGCGTCGGATGTGCGGGAGTGTTTCGATGCTGTAGAGATGTCAAGAGGTTTGGTCCAAGTAACATGGACATGAAAGACCGAAATAGCTGTTATTGAAATGAAAGTTAAACATTTTGCGGTGTAAGTCTATACTACTTGTACCAGCACATTTAAGCAATATTGTTTAAAGGCTGCACATTCATATTTGAAATTAAAATGAACAAGCAACTGTGAATACTCTTTCGATTTATTTATTTTCAGTGCAAAATGCAGGTCTCTCAAGAATACACTAAATAAATTTAACAAATCAAACGCAAACATATTATCAAAAAGAAACTTACAGCCACTCCGTTTACAGTAGGTGGATTCGTGGTGTTCTGGCGAAAAAAATTCGACCGCCTAGCTCATATGTGTTCGTCAGAACATAGTGGTTTCACTGCAGGTGTGTTCTGACATCAGCTTGATTCTTTCCACCAGCGAAGATGGAACCCACAGATGATGCGTATTTCCTAGAAATTCCGATATTGAAGTTGTTATTAATGAATAGCAATAAACCAAAAATGTTAACAGACTGTTTGCTGCTAGATGCAATGAAGGAATGCTCTTTCAATATCTTGAAAGTCAACTTATAAAGTTGTTTGAGTAAATCCGATTTTTTTCTTGCATATCCAAAATACCAGTCTAATTTTTTTTTTATCCAATTGTGACTTTTTAACTAACCTACAACAAACCCGCTGATGTCACAACTAAAAGCGAAAAATTCAAACTGGTTTGAACGATCAACTAGTTATGACGTGTTCGTGCGTAGTATGCAGAGGCGGATGCAGTCACTGTAAACACTTCCATTTCATTCGCATTGTTTGATTTTTCTCTCAAACCCGTCTGTACATCTTTTCGTCAGAACACACATCCACTATAACCGAAGCAAAAGGGCTGGGTGACATCCGAAAGCTTTGATGTCGTATGTCGATACCTATCGCGTTGCCTGTAAAAGTCAGACTCTTCAGTGTTAATGATATCGTCCTTTTTAAGTTGATCTTAACATTGTGTCTATATTTGCATTTAATTCACTACACGACCGTCCCATTGAATAATTTTTCCGCCCCGACATGTCGTTTTCATCATACCAGTCACTTTTGATACAATCGGCCTTGAAATTTCATTCTCGAAATGTCACACTTGGCAAAGTCTGTTTGAGATACCAGCATTGGAATATTGAAGTATTGAGATATGTAAACCTCAAAATTTTGCTCTCGACATGTCAAGATAATTCTAAAAAACACCGTTCCAACCATATGCTTATAAATTATGTATTTTTGATGGACATGTCAACATCTAGCAAAGCTCTCGTACAAATTTTCACCGCAAAGAAGAGAACACACATTCTATAATATTTAGTACCGAATTTTAGGATACACGGCATTTTAATTGGAGTGATATTGCAAATTCTAAGAGGTTCCGGTATAATATTAAATGGCGCAGCATTGCTACATACTAAAACTAAAACATAGATTTAAATAAAAAATTGAAATGATGATCCCTGCAATATTCTGTTGACGGACTGTTTGTTGATTAAAAAACAAGTATAATGCAAAAAAACAGTGCTTAAGGTATTGTAATTCACTTCGATATCTGAAAAAATAACTGAAAAAAATAAGTTTATATACGTCAGTAAAATAACTCCCGGAAACTAGCAAACTTACGTGAACAAATTTTCACAGATTTGCATTCACATTTGGCATTTTTAAAGTATTTTCCTTTACTTATATTTCATATCACATTGCATGGCTGATTAAGAATACTTTTTGTCATGTACCTCTGTAAACTCTTCACGTGGTATTACATGTATATACGTAAAGATGTATGGGTGTGTGCATGAAAAAAATTCTGCACTACTAGTGTGTGATAGGGTGTAAAAAACTGGGTTGCTCACACTAACATATACACTCTCTTGTTTACTTGAGTATTCAGACTAAAGACAACAGCAATAGTTACTATTACTGAGATTAATGATATGGATACGTTAACAAAATTTAATAAAGGGTTCGGATTTCTCATACAAAAACAAAAGCAATCTGGTTTAAAAATAAACACTCAAAATACTTTATATACTGAATTGAAAGAATAAAAATCATATAATTATTCTGTTTGTACAATATGTTCTTAGCATTAACACTGGCACAGCTTTAAAAGTCTGTTATACAAATATTCTCAATAAAATATCGTTTTTTTATCTCATTACTTTATATCAAATTATAGCATACACTCTGCATAAAACATTAGGTTAATAATGGATTGAATGTAAGTAAGCCACATCAGGCAGATGTATTTGATAATGAACTAATGTCACTCAAAATCAACTTGTTTTAGCAAAAATATATTGGAAAATGGTTTAAAACTGAAAATTCTGGTGAACTAGTTCAGTTTCAGAGCTCGAGGTTTTAACCAACGGACCTCTGAGTATCGAGTATCTCGATCGTCTGTGAATGTCAATTTTTGATAATAATTTCATTACGACAAAATATTTAGCTGTATCCCACAGATATATATTAATAGTTTATAAATATTAAAATTCAATACAAAACACTAGTTAATAATTTTTTTATTTTGACGCTTTTAGCGTCACTTCAAATGTATCTTATAATAGCGTAGTTTAAACAAATACTTACTGTGGAATTTTACACATCCATTAGCTGATTCCGTAGGGGATAGCCCTGTTTAAATAAGCAATCTTCACGTTACTCCAAACACCTATAAACAAATACATAATATGCCTGACTCCTCAATACAATGATAATTTAGCAGGTGTCATACAGAAATCTTGTTCAAACGAGAGTTAGTAGTAGAACAATGTTTTGGATAGTTAAACGTTTAAATTTGCTTAACTTTTAAACTCAGTATTCTGAATGGTCCTCCACTGTGCTGAATACCTGTCAACAGCTACAGCAGAGGAAAAAAACCAAACGTAAACATTTACCACAAAATAAATAATGTCATTAATTTTAAAATAAAATATTTGAGAAAGTTTCTGCATCTTATTCAATTGCAGAAATAAGTCCGTGGCATATTCAATTGGTCCTTGAAGGTTCAGATAAATAGCTGTAATTTGCCGCTTAGTAATCATAGAGTATATTGCTATGAAGAACAGTCTACTATTTTTAACACGCTTTTATTAGCTTAACTTGTATGTATGTATGTTTGTATGTAACGGAATCTTTGTACTAGATTTTTACCCACTTTAAAAGGTCAGATTAATTCGAAATTTGCACACTTGTCAAGGACTGATGACCATAAAATAATTAAATAATTTTTTTTTGGTCCTGATCAGGATCATCAGGATTAACGATATCCTTCTGGAGAGGGAGCCTGAGACATGGCTACCTCATCAAAGGAAGGCAGCAGGCGCGCAAATTACCCAATCCCAGCACGGGGATGTAGCGACAAAAAATAATTTCCTGGCAAGAGGGTGACTGAAAATGTTATGTCGCTAGCGTCAACCTCAGGGAACCAGGCACGCCTTCTATCGGACCGTTTAATTGTCCATTACTCGTGGGAACAATAATGGGTTAAGAAATGATTAATATAAAGATGAAGAAAAAAGAAACTACAACACATAAAAGGAGGAGATTGGAGAAAAAAAAGATAAACGTTAATAGAAAAAAACATGAAAACACTCAGTTGAGAATTAGGAGAGAAAATGAACAAAAGACGACTCTATATATAGTCTATATATAATCTATATATAGTCTATATATATATATAGTCTCACAATCGGACGAAGACAGGACAACTCGTTTTCAGCAAATGCGTCAGTATAATGCTGAGTATCGAGCCTCGCAGTCAGAAGAAGACAGAGCAACTCGCTTGCAGCAAGTGCGACAGCACGTAGCTGAGTATCTGGCCTCACAGTCAGAAGAAGACAGAGCAAATTGCAGCAAATGCGTCACCATAATGCTGAGTATCGAGCCTCTCAGCAAGAAGAAGCAAGAACAATTCGTTTGCAGCAAATGCGGCAACATAATGCAGAATCAAGAAGATCATCTAAAGTGAGCATGACGGGCTTTATGTAGGCCATTAACATGTTTTGTGATAAGATATGTGGAATTTTCACTAAACGATGCTATCCACATCAGATTTCTAAGTGGACTATGAACAATAAACCAGCACCTTATTTTCCTAATGAACTTAAGCAAAGAAATTGTTTGGTTGTTTGTAACGGTTGCAAAACTATTTTAAATTAAAGACAAATATTGTACCGTCTAAATCATACTGGAATAATCTGGATCTAGACTCTATTCCAGAAGTGATAATATTGAATTTGTCACAAGCAGAACAAAGACTGATTTCACGCATTATTCCATTTGTTAAAATTATCAATTGAAGTGACGTATTTAGGCAATATAGTTTCGGAGGTCAGGCGGTATTTTTCGCCCCAAAATGTTTTCGAGGTTATTGAAAACGTTCCGAACATGCTTCCAAGAAAATTAAATAATGCTGGAATTGTTGTCGTTACTGAGAGTCTAGATAATATAAACGTAAGTAGGCTAAAAGTGTATGATGCACTGTATTGGAGAGCAGCAAACAACCCTCTCTAAAAAGATGTCACTATCGACGAAAACATTGTAATCAATGAAGAGGATATAAAAAAAGTAGCGAAGCATTAACAGAGATGGCTTTGTAGACAAATGGCAAGCCTACAGAGGATACTAGTGCTTACATGAGAATTAACAATTTCTTAAGAATTGTACGTGCGTCATTACATCAGTCGTTTATATAGGTTCTCGGCTGTTTGCTGCTGAACAAGCTCATGTAGCACTTAGCCACGGACGGTCTCCAGACGGTATCCGAATAGAAGAACTTGATTGCTCAAAATTACCAGGCAGAGTTCCATGTAACGGTGAAGCATTAGATGAAATGATTCGATTACGAGATAATTCATAAGACATCTTGATATCCTGGTCAGATATGATTAAAAAACGGAGAATACCCTACAGACCCGTAATTAAGATTCATAGAAGAGCGAGTCTAATTCCAGTAGCCACGTAATTGCGGCTCCAAATATCGAAGTGAAGGATAAATTCATCAATGAATAAATTACAATTTAAAAAACTAAAAAGCAGCTTTTACTGTAGATCAAATTAAAAAATGAAAAATAAATAATAATTAAAACACTAACTAAAAGTAAAAAAAATATTCTTAATATAAGAATAAAATATTAAACGAGAAAATTAATATAACTGTGGTTAAAGTATAGTGGGTCGAAATAAACCACGGTTTTTTTTCCCGAGCTTGTACATTGCAGAACCGTTTTCTCCTATAATAGAAATAAAACACAGCCAAAAAATATAAATCGTTTGACAATTTTTGTTAGTTTATCACAGTGTAACATTGGTGATTTTTTTTTTTACTTTTTAAGAATTTTGTTTCTAACAATAGTTATTTGCAACAACTGGAATTATAATATTTGCAAATTAAATAATTTTTTATGGTACATAGGTGTAGCAGGGTGACTACATGTAGATGATTAGAACTATTAAACATGCAAATAAGTATTAATTACACTTTTTTCTAACACATTGCTCTACCAGAAAACATTGATAATTTATTATCCCATGCCGTCACTTAATTTTTTGTTTAATTTTAATTTAGCAAAAAAAAAAAATATTTCACGTCTATTTTCAAATAAAAAGTTGTATAATTTAACCAACATAATTTTTTTTAATGTATTCTTTATTTAAATGGTCTATTCTGCACCATTGTGGTACCAAAAATATTTTGACGTGATAATGTCTTATAAATCGATGAACGCAGGATGCACGCACGAAAAAGCATGACTCATTGTCACGTTCCGCCTGAGCCGAGCGTGCAAGAACCGGCCAACCACCGAGCGAGAAAATCTTTTTTAATATAAAAAAGGTAGAGGCTGGCTTTTTAACTAATTGTTTGTGATTATATTTAAACAAATTATTTAATTTTGATTCGTAAAAACTGTAAATAATATGTAAAAAATTTAAAAGTATTCAATTTTTCATAAATGTTTTCTTATGACGTTATCACGTAATATTATCGTCCGTAAGCAAACTTTACAGACAACCCACTTTTATTATTTACATTTTTTTACCGAAGGAAAATTTAAAAATATATACATATATATTAATTGTAAAGCCCTCGTACCATCATGACGGGACACAAAACGCGATCCTTGTGGTAGAATTCAGGAGAATAAACGGTTCAAAATGTTCTATGAATGACGTGTATCGACCAGAAGTTATCCCGCCGCCGATGGACCGGGACCTGTTAGCCACGCGTCGCCGCACGCAGCCTCCGCTCTCGCCGCGTCACTGGACCATCATCTTGCGGTGCGGAGTCGAGCGGCAGATGTTGGCTCTGTGACCGGCCGTACGCGTCGTCAGCCGTCGGCGACAGCGGGGCGTGTGACTGACAGCTGTGTGACGGCCAGGGTTGCCAACTCCCAACTACCAAACTACCATGCAAAAAAAAACACCAAATTAAAATACCCAGAAAATGTTATATCAAAAATATATTCACAAATACATAATACTTGCGCCGATTTAAAAACTAAAGAGATTTTAGAAGAAACCTAAAAGATAAAAATTTACACTAATTTACGCACCTTTCAAAAAAGAATGCACTTGTAATAAATAAAATTTTTTACAGTTTCCAGACAATTTTTTTTCCAAACAACAAATGCTTCGTTTCTTTGTAAACAGTGAAAAACCGAAACTTAATTTTTTGCTGGCTACTTAAGTGATTAATGTGATAATGGGTTCAAAAAACGAAATGGAATGTAAGCTATAGAGATAGTCATGTTTTAAATGAGTTTACGCAAGGCGATGAAATACTAATTAGGCATTGTTGTATTGGATGGCTGGGAAAACATACTGGCCTTGAAAAATATTTCTGGCAAACTTTAACGTCCGCCACGTTTCCCACTTTAAAAAAATTTTTGTCTGTAAAGTCTGTTTACGGACGATAGTTTATGAATAAAATTGAAAATTTTTTATTGAATTATCACTATTTTGTATGGATACTGTTTGATGTTGTGTATCAATAATGGTGATGGACAGACTGTACTGGCAGAAGAGGGTCAGGCAGGGGAGGATTGAAACCGGTTTTGAAGGGTAGCGGACAGAGGGGTGCCGTGAAGCGGGAGCGGGAGAGCTCGCGAGGGGACAGTGTGTCTGTAGGCTCTGCGTGTGACTGCACACAAAGATGCCCAGTAAATATTGCAGTGAACAATGTTGTTATCATTTCACAGCCCTGCATTACAGTAAGCTTGCAACATTTTGGTCCTCCGGGCCGGATCGGTACGACAAGTGAGTGTTTACCGGTTCCGCGCACTATGAAAACACGACTAACAATACAGTGGCGTAATTTATACAAATGTAACGAACAGTCAATGTGTTTGTGTAAGAGACTTGGTGCAGTTTGGGAGCTTCCCGTGTTACGTCATCACAATCATTCCCGGTCGCGTCCGCGCATGTTTCCGGCGAGGCACGAGCGGTAAAAACGCAACTACGCGCGCATCTGAACTAGCGTTCATCCGCGACAAGTATTCCCAGCAATAAAGTGCAAATGCCAGCAGACGAAGTATAATTTGGACTACTACTGGGGTTCTTCAGGATCAACATTGAACAGAGACAGGTTAGTCAGACATCATGACAGGCCTCCCTTGTCCCTACTAATCCTCCTACTCATATCCATTGTATATTGTATGTCGATTTTTGACCATGGATGAGGATCAGTGCAAACGACTTAAGAAACAACGCGCTGTGTACAAGGGTTCATTGACTCGTATGCAAACCTTTGCATCCAATTACAGTGAATCTCAGAACATTGGTGAGATTCTAAGTAGATTACAGGCACTTCCCGACTTATGGTCACGGTTTGACGATGTACAATTAAAATTGGAATTGGATGATGAAGAAACTGACCATAGTGAACACAGAGCGGAATTTGAAGCTATGTTTTATCATGTTAAGGCCCACTTAGAAACATTTATGACACTCAGTTCAACAGATAAATCTACCCATGGCAAACCCAATTATTTACATCTCCCTGCAGTCAATCTGCCTACATTTTCTGGTGATTTTGCAACATGGGTACAATTCAGGGACACATTCAAGGGTTTGATCGTTGGCAATAAATCTCTCCCAGAAGTACAGAAACTTCACTACTTGATTTCTTCATTGAAACGTGAAGCACTTGAAATGGTGCAAAATTTGACTATTTCCGACGAAAACTTTCAAGTGGCATGGCAGTTACTAAACCAGCGTTATAACAATCCCAAGCTTATTGTGGCCAAATATGTAACAGAACTGTTAACACCACCAAAAGTAACCAAAGAGTCAGGACCACAATTACGACAGCTCGTTAGCCATGTCAGGCGTAATCTAAATGCTATAACTAGTCTCAAGACTGACACACCACTTCATGAAACCCTGCTCATACATATATTGCTTGATCATACAGATATCAATACAAGAAGGGAGTGGGAACACGAAACTGCATCTTGTGAATTTCCTTCCCTTGAGAGACTGTTGGGATTTCTGGAAAAGCGATGCCAGGCACTGGAACTTATTCAGTCAAGTCAAAATGCAAGGTTCAATAATGCCTCCAGTGTCACTTCAAATGATTCCAAAATCAAGTATGCTAGCACTTCTAGAAATACTAACACTGATAATTGCCCATTCTGTAATCAGAATCATTCACTTTACAAATGTAGTTCATTCGCAGAAGCCAGTGTAGAAGAGAGGTACGAATATGCAAGGCAGCACAACTTATGCTTCAATTGTCTTAGATCATCTCATCATGAAGCAAAATGTTGGTCTGGCCATTGTGGAAAATGCACAAAAAGGCACCACACACTGCTACATCGAGAAAATCAAGAAACCCGCCAGAATCATAACAATAAAATATCATACCTAGAGAACAGCACTGCATCAACACAAGAATCTGGCATTGGCAATGCAAATAGCCTAAGGGGCTCAACAGCAAGTTATTGTAGCTTGAAAATCAGAAGTACCACTCATGTTTTACTGTCAACAGCCATAGTTAAGGTATGCGACAGTTCAGGAAAGCTGCACCTGTGCCGTGCCCTACTTGACTCAGCATCACAAAGCAACTTCATAACAGACTCATTAGCCAAGTTACTTAATCTACGGCGGTCATACGACAGAATGCCCATACATGGAATCGGTAATGTCCTGGCTCAAGCAACTCATAGTGTAAACATTGAGCTGCATTCTAACACTAGCAACTTTAGGACAAATCTCAACTGTGCAATTCTGCAAAAAATAACTGACAATGTTCCAGCAGTATCCATAGACACCCAAGGCTGGAACATTCCTCATGATGTTGTGCTAGCCGATGATAAGTTTGATCAGCCAGGAAGAATTGATCTTCTGATTGGAGCTGAGCTTTTCTGTCATTTGTTAAAGGGGGATAAAAGAACCAGGACAGGTTATTATCCAGTACTTCAAAACACAGAGCTAGGCTACATCCTATCTGGACGTGTTAAATCACATAACACAAAGGTTCCATCTTCACATTCTAAGTCTTTCCTTTCCAGACGTGACTTAACACTTGACAGGAGACTACAAAAATTTTGGGAAATAGAAGAAGTTAATCAAGCACTAGGCTCAAAGGAAGAAATTCAGTGTGAGGAGCACTTCATAAACCACACCACTAGGGACTCCAATGGCAGGTACACAGTCAGATTACCACGTTGTCAAGATGAACTTAAATTGGGTGACTCGCATGATCATGCACTTAGAAGGTTGCAGCAATTGGAACATCGTTTACACAAGCAACCAGAACTTCGTACTGAATACAATAAATTTATGGAGGAGTATGAGATGTTAGGGCACATGTCAGAAATAAGGGATACGAGTAGAAATGAAAATATGGCATATTATCTTCCCCATCATGCAGTGGTAAAGGCATCAAGTTCAACAACAAAAACACGGGTAGTTTTCGATGCATCTGCAAAAACCACAACAGGTGTATCCCTCAATGATACACTTCTGGTTGGTGCAACCATACAGCAGGACTTGTATTCAATAATCGTGAGATTCAGAACACATGCAATAGCCTTTACAGCAGATATTGAAAAAATGTATAGACAGATCAACATTCATCCTAATGACACCAGACTTCAGCGAATCTTATGGAGAAAATCTCCAGATGATCTAGTCAAGATCTATGAGCTTCAAACTGTAACTTATGGCACAGCTTCTGCGCCATTTTTGGCTACAAGGTGCCTGCAGCAGCTTGCTGCAGATGAATGTCACCAGTACCCTAAAGCAGCAGAAATATTGAAGAGGGATTTTTATGTAGATGATGTACTCTGTGGGGCTAACACAGTAGAAGAGGCACTTAGCATACAAGATCAACTGATCAAACTTCTTAACTCTGGTGGCTTTCCCTTAAGAAAATTTTGTTCTAATCACCCAGCTGTTCTAGAAGCAATTTCACCAGAGTATAGAGAAAATCAAGCACTGCACTCATTTGAAACTTCAGATGAAGTAAGAACTCTTGGACTATTGTGGCAGCCAGTGACTGACACATTTCATGTAGCAACGAATACTATAGGACCAGCTATGAGGACACATGATCAGTTAAGTGGTACAACAAAGCGCATGATATCTTCAGCAGTTTCATCCATATTTGATCCTTTGGGACTGATTAGTCCAGTGGTCATTTGTTTCAAGATATTTCTACAAAAACTTTGGTCCCTCCAGTTAGGTTGGGATGAAATCATTCCACCAGAATTTACATTGCAGTGGCAAAAGCTCTATGTGAGACTAGCAGCTGTCAGAGACATCGAAATCGATAGACATGTACTTGTCAGTGGTCTAAACTGTGATGTGCAAGTTCATGGGTTCTCAGATGCCAGCGAACAAGCATATGGGGCCTGTCTGTACCTAAGATCTGTTTCTAGTTGTGGTAACGTGGCAGTGAAGTTACTGGTTTCCAAATCTCGGGTTGCTCCAGTTAAACACACAACTCTTCCTCGATTGGAATTATGTGGTGCAGTACTACTTGCAGACCTATTAAGCAGGACATTGCCAGCTCTAGAACTCAGTGTTTCCAGTATCACACTTTGGTCGGATTCCACAATTGTCCTGTCCTGGTTAGACTCACCAGCTGCAAGATGGAAATCATTTGTTGCAAACAGAGTAGAACATATTCAGGATTTAACCAATGGATGTCAATGGAGACATGTAAGATCGCAAGACAACCCTGCTGACTTAATCTCTAGAGGAGTTGATCCAGTGACATTGCATCACTTACATCTGTGGTGGTATGGTCCATCATGGCTTCTGCAGCAACCAGATGCTTGGCCCTGTACAGCCAGCAAGGATCAAGACAAAAATACTCCAGAACAACGAATGCCAGTGATCTCTGCAATGGCAACAAAACCAACCATGAACTGTTTTCAAAACACTCTGAGAGACTTTTCCTCACTAGCTAGACTGAAAAGAGTAATTGCATACGTCCAAAGATTTGCATACAATGCAAGACATACAGTGAACAAAAAGACAGGCTTCTTGACAGCTGAAGAGTTACAGAAATCTTTGCAAACCTGCATCAAGATTGCACAACATGAGGAGTTTCTAAAGGAAATAAATGATTTAAAGGAAATTAATGTAGTCAACTCTAAAAGTGAGTTAAAGGACTTGAATATCTTCATTGACACAAAGGGGTGCTTACATGTGGGTGGACGTTTACATCATTCGGAGCTGCCTTTCGGTAACAAGCACCAACTTATCCTGCCACCCAAACACCACATTACAAGACTCATAATTACAGCTGAACACAAACGTCTGCTACATGCGGGGCCTCAACTTTTGATAGCATCATTGCGCCAGGAGTTCTGGATACCAAAAATTCGTCAAAATGTGCGCTCTGTCATCCACAAGTGTGTGACATGTTCAAAACTGAAGGGAGTTGTTACCCAACAACTGATGGGCCAATTACCAGCAGCAAGGGTTCGGCCTGCTCGTGCATTTCTGAACACTGGTATTGACTATGCAGGACCCCTGGCAGTAAAATCTGGTAGTGTCAGGAGCAAATCTGTGGTCAAGTGCTACATAGCTGTTTTTGTCTGCTTGGCAACAAAAGCGATCCATTTAGAACTGGTCAGTTCTCTTACGTCAGAGGCTTTTATTGCGGCACTCCGGCGGTTTATAGCTCGCCGAGGCAAGGTGTTAAATCTTTATAGTGACAATGCTACCAACTTTGTTGGTGCTAACAAGGAACTACAACAACTTCGGAAACTTTTCTTTAACGATGAATCCAGCCAAATGCTACATGGGTTTGCATCATCAGAGGGTATCACATGGCACTTTATTCCCCCAAGTTCCCCTCATTTTGGTGGGCTATGGGAGGCTGGAGTGCGATCATTGAAGCATCATTTGAGAAGGGTGGCAGGAAAATCCCTTCTTACCTTTGAAGAGCTGACTACATTGCTCGCTCAAATAGAGGCATGTCTCAATTCCAGGCCACTGACAGTGTTGTGCGACGACCCTAATGACCCTAGTTACCTTAGTCCTGGACATTTCCTAATTGGTTGTCCACTCATGTCCTTTCCTGAGCCTGATGTGTCTGACTTACCAATGAAGCAGCTATCCAGGTGGCAATATGTTCAAAGGTTATCTCAACAGTTGTGGACCCATTGGTCTAAAGACTATCTGAACTCACTACAACAAAGAAGTAAATGGCAGTCTAAGAATGCCAACATTCAGTCAGGAATGGTGGTCCTTGTCAAGGAAGACAACATGCCTCCTCTTGGATGGCGACTAGCAGTTGTCCAGGAGACATTTCCTGGAACTGATGGTGTAGTCAGGGTGGTGAATGTAAAAACTTCCAGTGGCATCTTGAAGCGACCTGTTCAGAAACTTGTGATTTTACCTACTGACTAGTTTTTGTGAGTTTGTTCTCAACAAATTGTGTGTGTACTTAGCATTTTAAATTTGAAACCAATGGTTTCAAGGGGGTGGAGAATGTTTGATGTTGTGTATCAATAATGGTGATGGACAGACTGTACTGGCAGAAGAGGGTCAGGCAGGGGAGGATTGAAACCGGTTTTGAAGGGTAGCGGACAGAGGGGTGCCGTGAAGCGGGAGCGGGAGAGCTCGCGAGGGGACAGTGTGTCTGTAGGCTCTGCGTGTGACTGCACACAAAGATGCCCAGTAAATATTGCAGTGAACAATGTTGTTATCATTTCACAGCCCTGCATTACAGTAAGCTTGCAACAGATACAAATAAGGAGTGAAATGAAATCTACAATTTAATTGATAAATTTACTTTTATTTACACTCATTAATTCAAATATGTTTATTAATTTAACAAACATATTATTTTAACTATAACTTTTATACCTGTTTGCTATTTAACTTCAACCAATCTGTGTTATTCTGTTAAGGATAGGACGATGATAGGAAAAGTAGGAAACGAATGGTAGTGTTCCAATTTTAATGTGCTTCGAAAAAGTCAAATAGATGGTTGTTCCAATCGAGTGGAAGAAAGATAGATACGGCGCAAGCGTACAATGAGCGTAACGGGACACATTATAACGGGACAATGTGCGTAACGGGACACTTTTTCCTGCGTGCAGCCGGCGTTCATCGATTTATTAGACTTTGTTACGTCAAAAAATCTGTGTTAAAACACCACCGGAAATCAAACCCGAATAAGCTTCATGGGAATTCAGTTGATAGGAAAAAATTTTATTTAAGAAAATAAAGGTTTGGCTAATTGGTAAATATTTTTATCACCAAGGAGAAACCTATGTTCCCATTATCAACTTATTGACAAGTTTGACATACAACTTCAATGCGACAACGTTTTGACTTTGTGGCAGGGTTGTGACGAATATACCTAAACATAAAAAAATTTACAGGATGTCTTACTCGGGACTCGAACCAAGAGCCCCCCGATTCAGAAAACTGGCATGCACCCAAACGTTTTTAATTTTTTGCGTATTTTATTTTTTTAATTTTTTGATATAAATTATTAATATATTTTTTATTTAAGTATATTTGACAGCCAACTGTGAGCCAATCTTCTCCCCCATTATTGATGAAATATTTTAAATATAACCCCGATTCGTTGTGTAATTGTGGTTTTTGTTTTTATAGTCGTTTGAGTACGGATAAGCGCCAGTGAGACGATTAGGACAACACAAATTCATTCCATGTCTTACCTAGGATTCGAACCCAGAGCCCCGCACCGAAATCCGGAGCGTTGCCGAATACGCTACGAAGGCAGACCGCTGCGCTACAAAGGTCGGATAAATAATTTGCCTAGTTTCAAACTAAGTAAATCCGGGTCCCATCGCTCGAAAACGTAGGAAGCGTACTGTAACTCAACGAAAATCTTTGGTTGATATGTAACCATACTTCAACGTAAATTACATGGTCAAAACAAAAATACTATATATTTTTTTCATGTGTCACTCACGTCAATAACTTACTGTCCCTACCAAACTACTTTACAGGTAGAAAAGTGTTAAAGGATGACTTGCATTCCTGTATAATAAATTCGGGGCAACCCGTAGTCAGTATTTTTATTTGTATGAGATTCAATATACAGCCAAACCATCAAGAATGTTAGCTACCATGATCCATTACACTCTGAAGACCAACGAGTGGGCAACTTGGTGAGGCTGGATGCAAACTAAATAATCTTCCCTTATATAAAACCACTAGCAGGTATTAAAAGAACAAAAAAATAATAATTTTATTTTTTGATAAAAATTCAACTTCATAGAAAAATATGCGTTTGAATATGTTAAATGTCTACAAACGCAGACATAGCGATTTATATACTTCATTATTCATGGTTCATTAGTGAACAGTGGTGACGTCATTTTTTTGCCGTTTCTTAAACCATTTCGAAATCTCACAAATATCTCTCTCTCCTCTCTCTCTCTCTCCCTCTCTCTCTCTCTATCTCTCTCTTGTGAACATTGATTTTTAATTAGATCTCTCTCATTCTCTATATAGGCCTATTGCTTTAAAAAAAACCGGCAAATTATAACTAGAGACTCACTTTAAAAATTTTAGGCATCTATACATCACATAGATAGCAATGTTCAGACACAAATATTTCCCATAAGCAAATGAAAGCGCTCAAAAATGAAAACAGTTTAAGTTGGAAAATAGCTAAGTTGGTAACACTGTCCCGACCTGCACGACCCAGCAATTTCGATAGGGTTCGCGAAATGTCCTCTCCGCTGCTTTAACTTTCGCTTTCCTCCCCCAGCCCCTCCTCACACACCTAATAATATTCCATAAAGCAATGTCATAGAATACATTTTTCGTTTCCATCAACATATATTTTACAACAGAGTTGGAGAGGTAAAATATTGAAAGAAACATGGCTTTAAAATTTCTACACCAATTAAAATTAGACAAATAACCTCAAAAATTATTATAATCAGGTCACACTAACAATGTTTATTTTTAATCGAGTAACCTTAAAATTTAAATTTAAATCACATTTTAAATAAAATAATAGATCACAGTGCAGGATGAAATTTTTTAACTTGTAATTCTTTTTGTCCATTTTTTAACTCATGAGAAATTTACATATTTAAATTTTTCATATTTACATTAACTAGTTATATAAAAAAATGGTCGGTGGTATTAAAAGACATAGACACATCATTTGAATTGTTCATATAAAATAATTTTGCACATGACATACATTTTAACTTTATTTTAATTTTTTCATCTTTAAACGCCAATGTTTTTATATTTTTTAATATTTAAAAAATTCGTTGAGACGGGAACAGAAGAAAATATAGTTTTTGCTAAGTATAATTCTGATTGGTTGATTCCGTCCAACAAGCAACATATTTAAGAACACGTCCTTTATGCATAATATTTGATGGAAACTCAAAAAATCAAATTCGTCAAAAAAAAAAAAAACAATGACTGCACTAGTGACCTTTTTCGGTGACATCACAACTCTCCAACGTTATTTGACAAAACATTTCAGAAGGTGTTGGAAGCGAAAGATTGATATAGAGCGACAGGGCCTTAACCGAACATCCATCCACAGCCGACACAGTACGAGGGACTGCTAGCCACGTCATCGCGTGACGTGGCGGGAACTCCCAGTTGGGCAATAACGCCCATGTTTGCATTGCGCGTCCTTGCTGCTGACAACCACATTCTCCCCCCTTCACCCCTTCCATGACCCAGCCCCACTCCTTTGCTCCGTGAATCCCAAAGAGCAAGTAATATTAATGGGGACAGATAGGAAACAGAAGATGCATAATTATTGTACTTAACACATTTTTAGGCCGTAATCGCTCTCACAACTTTTACTTTTGTTTACTTTTAGAAGAGATCGCACATTAAGGATTTTTCAGAGACCTAAAGACAGTGTCTATGGAGAGAATTATTACAGTTGTAGGTAGTTATTCCTAAAAATCAATCTCATATTCAAGTTCCTTACACTTAATTATAAATGAGGTATAATTGAAGCCAAATTTCAAAATAGATACAATTGAAATTTTTTATCGCCTAATTATTATTGAAACCAATGGTGTGTATTTTTGTTACATATCCCTCCCCGTTAAATTACACAGGTATGCAAAACTAGTTACAGCTGAATGGGATATTTTTGCTGAATAACATGTTTTAAAGGGGTATTAAGACCTAATATTAAAGTGCTCAGAGGAAGCTCTTGTTTCTTAAAATTTTTCCTCACGTTATACATGAAAGTTCCCTCAACAAAGAAAAAAAAAATTTATTAATATAAATATTGCATTTTTTGTACTTTTTAATTTAAATTGGACCATGAATTCAGAAACTTCAGCATGACACAAATACAATAATTTTTAAGAACTTTATTTTTAATAAACAATAAAGTATATGAAATCCTATGAAGTAATTTTTATTAAATATTCTTTAAAAGCAGAATATTAGGATTAAAATTCCAATGCAAATTCTTTTTTTTTTACATATTGTATATGAATATTAATAAAAACACTTGTTTATTACAATGAACTTTACATATAATATTTTCTTACAACTAATTTAAATATTGTTCCTGATATTTATACACATTTTCAGGTCTACTCTTTTACTTTTGAACCGTTTTCTTCTTCCGTTTGATGTTTTTCTGAACTCATTTCCTAATTTACTTTCTGGTTTCTCAATTGTGCATCCAATAGTAGTTAGTTAAAATATTGACATCAAACCTTCCTTGGTATTTTCTTCGATATCACGGATATCCTGGTGAAATCTTTCACCATGTTCTTCACTGTATGCTCCCAGGTTTTCAGGAAATAGTAATTATAACAGTGTAAGAAATTAACGTTTAAGCTTATCTTGCAATTTTGAACTTCATATACTGCCAGAATGTGTTGTACAATGGTTTTGTAGTCATAAACTTGTTTAATACATTCTTGAAAGTGTCTCACGCTTCTTTTTTCCTTTTATCCCATTGTTTTATAAAATAGGGGATGAGAGAAACGTTTTCTTATGTTGGGGCCAGTGAGAACTCAGTTTTACGTGAACTTGGAACACAAACATCTGGAACAATCCCCATCTGCTTGACAGTGATTTGATAAACTGTTTATAAGACCCAATTTAATATGAAGAGGTGATAATACACCTTTTTCTGGTTGAAACAAGGTCTTGTTGATAACGTTTTTCTCGCCGGAGGTTAAACTGTCTCGTGGTGGCAAGTCAATTTTTGTCCAGTGCAACTGTCGGGGTTCTACTATCCTATAAGCAACGAAAACAGTGATATTTTGTATAACCATACTGCTGACCCAACAACGCGATTATTATTTTCAAATTTCTACAAAACCATTCATTAATGCTATCAAATATTTAAATTTCACAAAAATCGTAGCCAATTCCTCATAGCTTTCTTCCATATGAACCAAGTGTCCCATAGAAAGTGATGTAAATACATTTACATTGTGCAGCAAGACTGTTCTAAGGATAGTTTTCGAAGAATCAATGAATATGCGCAATTCTGATGAATCATTTTCTATGTGAAAGAACTTCATGAGCCCACGGACTGTAGCAACAAACCACGGTCGGATTACCATTTTTGTGCTGGGTGGATCTTTAAGGTTTTACAATGTTATTAGTAATGAACAGAAACAAGGTGTGATTCCGTCTGAAATATAATTACTCCATACTGAGTAAACTTATAACAGATACACGAGAATATTAACGTACAATATTAATTACATTCTTAAACAGCTCTCAGGTATATTCAGAAAGAAATAAAAAAAATTGTGGGTCGACTCTACATTCAATTATAAAAAGTTTCATTTACTAAAAATACATAAACCAATTAAAAATTACAAATATGTTTAAACTATCTCAGTATATAAACTTAAGTCCAGAAATTATGTTTATCTAATGAACTGCATCTGACGACGTAATTTAAAGAAAGTTCAGAAAAGGGTCAAAAGATACAGAAGCACCGGAGGTCGGGGCTTCGTTTCCCAGAGATCACGCGGGAACATGATGCCAGGGCGCCTGTGTGCTGTTGAGGAAGGGAGATGAAAATGCCAATTCGGCGTCCGGCTCTCGGACCCTGTCTGCCAACAGTCCAAATCAAAACTGATCAGAACTTGTACACAGACATTATACGGGGCAGAAAATGCCCGAAAAGTTAAGGGGAGGTTGAGGAAAGTCGCGGATCGTAACTCACCATACAGGGAAGTTGGCTTCTATTTACTGATGCGTCGCCCACCAGGAACTGGATCCCGCGAATGCGCGGATGGACGCGGATGTTTTCTTCATTTCAGAAGAAATAATTTAAAAGAAAAATAACTATTACTCTTGTACTAAGCAGACGGACTAAACTACTTGAAAAAGATTATAGGGATAGCATCCCTTATTTAGGCGACTACATAGTCGGTTGCGGCCGGATGGAAGGCTTGCAGTGTCTCGTCGACTCGCCGATAATCGCAAAATGGACCGTCTGCAGTCGCGACGCGAAGTGTCTCTCGAAGAACCGCGTCTCGTAATTAAAAGTAGGGTAGGTTACCCAAATATGAGACCCGGCATTAATATGAGACCCTTGGTTATCTTGACAAGTAAGTGCTACTACCTATCAGCTGCTCTTGGAACTACCAGCAGCCTCCATTTCTCGACCACGGATAGAGTGAGACTTTTATCTGACGCGCGCGAGATCCAGAATAACAGTTTATACGATATCCTTCATTTTGAGATTTTGTGAGTGGCATCTTGCAGCTTTATTATCAACATAGATGTACGTTTATATTAATTATCCATTCACACTCTCTTATGAGCAGTGAAGTAAGCTTCCATGTGTATAAATAAGGAACTATAGCAGTTTAAAATTTCAGCCTTGTTGTTGTGTTTTGTAGCGGCCATTATAAGGTGCCTAATATGAGACCACTTACATGTCCTAATTTGAGATAGGGTCTCATATTAGGAGTAAGGGTCTCATATTAGGTGATTTAGATTGAAATTAATACTGTCGCTGTAAGAACAGTAACTAATAAGTTTAATTTTATATAAAATATCTTAAAATTGTATAATATAACATAGTTATATATGTAGGTCCTGCTGAGAAGGCCAGGGAAAGCCACGTTTCGATCATCTGCTTACCTCCACACTCATCTCATAAGATTCAGCCGTTGGACGTAGGTTCCCTGTTCCCTTTCAATACATATTATGCTCAAGAAGTAGAAGACTGGCTGCGCCAAAACCCAAATCATGTTTTTACAAACTTTACATTGGCTAAACTTTTCAGTGCTGCATACCAAAGAGCAGCAACAATGGAAATATCTGTTAATTCTTTTAATAAAACACGCCTGTTTCCATTTAACCGAAACATATTTCGTGGTTATGAATTTGGTGCTTTCTCTGAATCATTAAATGGCCAAGAAACTAAAGAAGAAAATGGAGCTCAAGAGAATTGAGATACAGCCATTTGTAGAGAAGACCAGACCCACCCAAGAGAAACTTCGATGCAGACAGATCAGCCATGTTGCAGCAGTGCAGTTAGGCCCTTTATCAGACCTGTGGATATTTCACCACTACCAAATTTTCCTTCAAAAGAAACATCCAGTAGATGTGGCAGTGCTAATGTTATCATATCATCGCCATACAAAACAAGCTTGGATGAAAATGTCGCAAGAAAAAAAAGGCTGAAGCTCGTAAGACATTGGTTCTTGGAAAACAGAAAGGAAACGAAGCTAGTCCTATACAAACCAGATCTCGCAACACGGACACATTACGGATAACTACCAAATCATTCATCGCTATAGTTTCTGAGGACTCTAGTGACAAAAATATTTCGCTGCATGACAGTTCAAATGAATGTGATGGATCTGCAAGTGATGATGATGCAGAGTGTTTGTTATGTTGCTGCCGTTTCTCAGAGGACAAACATGGCGAAAAATGGCGGCAGTGCCTCAAGTGCTATGGGTGGGCTCATGAAGGTTGCGGAGCTGATCCATGTTTTGTGTGTCCTATGTGTAACAAACAAAAGTGCAAAAAGTGACTAAATGATATCAAATATGAAATTTGGAACATAATGCAGGGGATGTCTCATATTAGGAACACGTTTTTGTTTTCATAAAATTTCGCATTTTTAAAATTTATTAGTTTAATAACTTTCTGTTTTAATACAAGTGCTCAATCCTGTTTTGAAGTAAAAGTGCATTACATAATATATCATCTAAGATAAATAAATCTATCAATAGTGGTTTTAATAACAACATATAAATATTTTTAAAAAGGGGTCTCATATTCGGTACACTTGCCCTAACTGTTCTATCAAAAGTGGAGTGGGGGGGGACTGGGAGTCCGGACCGAAAGGTTCCGAAGTTCCCCGAGTGGGCATCATAAAAAAAACTCTGACTGATGTCTCGAAGTTGGTAGCACTGGCCGACCTTAGTGCTACCTGTTGAGGGGTGTCTGAAATAAAAAATAATCGACTCGTCCAAGGCGTCTGCTTAAACCAAGGGTTAAAGGGGCAGTCAGGTGCTACACTCTGGCGGCCAAGATAATAAGTTACTGTTTCTGCCGCGAGATGTCGTGGGGTGGTCTATCTTGGCACACACCTTTTTTATGCGAGGCGTCCTTGGAGACGGTCGCTGTCTGCTGGGGTTTATGACCGGTCATTGGTCTTAGGCGAAGTCTTAGAACTGAAGGGAGGGGGGGGGGTGGAGTATGGGGGGGGCAGAAAACGCAACGACGCTGGGAACTAGCGTCCATAACGTGACTCCAGGGTAGTGAACCTAATACGTATTCGTGACGGTAAAGGCTACGGTCAGCTCGTCTCTGAGAAATTGTAACAACTCGTCCAGAGCTGCTGTATGCAGTTTTAGTCATGAAGTGAAGTAACGTTACAGGCCAGGGACGTGTCTGTAAGCGAGGGAAATTTTAAGCGAACTGTAAACAAAGTATTAGATCTGCAAAAGATCCTATAGGTCTCTGGGAAAGGTGCTTCTGTCTACTGGCACAAACTTTATCTAAGGGGGGTACACCAGCCTAACATAGTGTAAATTGCCCTTTAGTAACCAAATTATAAAAAAAAAAAAATCCAAAAAAAATTTAAAATTATAATAAAATTTAAAAATAAAACGTGTTGAAATACCAAATTTCCGGCACAGGACATCACTTCAATAAACCAGATTTCCCTCTTTAGAGTAAAACTGATTAAATTCTCTCTATCAGTGCCTGTACCACTAAAATTAAGGTCATAAATGATAGCAGGTTTATGTTTTTTTTAGCCTATATGCTTGCAATTCGCCTGCATTTTTGAAAGACCTAAGTCTCATATTATGTCGTTGAGCTCACTTTGAGAAAAAGTTGTGCTACCTCCCAAACAGGAAAATCTGGGCTAGATTCGTCCTGGGAAGGTAAAGTGTCTAATTTCTCTGACTCACTCAGCATGTCATCTAAATTAGAAAGTGGATGAAAAACTGGTAATTCTTCGCACCATCTGCACACCTTATGTGGAGCCCGTAGTCCAAATTACAATTTGAATTACTCACATAAACTTTCTTGAAAAACTCAATTATGTTTCTTTGTTGACTTTTGACTGTGTATTCACCACGAACATAACAGAAGCTGTAAGGAGATATGATGATTTAAAAATATAAAAAATAACTAGCTGTACCCTGCCACGCTTCGCTGTGGCACATTGTGATTGAATAGTTGAGAAATGAGAAACAAAACAAAGAATACATTTCATAAAGGTTTAACTTTCCAATACTTGTGGATATAAAATATTTTTTTGTTTTTCCACTGTATGCGTAGATAAAAAGACTATCTGGTTTTCCGACTCGGGAACACGCAACATACAGTTGTCCATGTGAAAAGCAATCCGCATTTAAATCTAAAACACACAATTATAAATATTGACCTTGAGATTTATTGATTGTGATTGCAAATGCCAATCAAATTGGGAATTGCAATCTTTTAATTTGAAATGGTGTATCGGTCGGGATCATGGGTATTCGAGGAATGAGGACATCTTCACCTTTGAAAGGCCCCGTTAAAATCATTGCTTCCACTATGTTATTCATGAATTTCTTAACTGAAAGTCGCGTGCCGTTGCAGAGTTTTGGCTTATTAATATTCCGCAAGAGGATAATTGGCACACATATTTTCAATTTAAGTATGTGTGGTGGTATCCCTGGCAGATCAAGTAAGTTTAAAAATTCCGTTGGATAATTAACTACTTTATCTGCTTCCACAACGGTGTCTATCGACTTATATGTAGGGGAGACAAGGCAATATGATCCCCTTAAGCTTTGAAGCATTATTCCCAATGTATCAGTGTATGAAGCAATGTGAGGATTTGTTTGTGTATGAAGAAATAATCAATGAACACTTACCAATTTTTTAAATATTTATGACATGAAAACTAAAATCCTTGAGAGTGATTAAATCTTATTATGCAAAAAGCTCATTTTGCCCCGGAGTATGGGGCAAAATGATCCTTAACTTAATTTACATATACAGAGGTGAATTTAAACTAAAATAAATTAACAAATTATGCAGCATAACAAACACATGAAGTAATATTACAACATTTGTAATTATGTTGATAAACATCAATAAAAAATATTTTCACCAAGGAACTGGCATGACATATTGGTTATTAAAGTTAAGTCCATTTTCAAAATAAGGTTTTTTAATCATTAAACGAATCCTTCTCACGTTCCATTTTTAATGGCGACAATAATCACAACAGAAAACTGTATCATCTTCTTCAGTGCCTGAACAATTTACATGAGCCCACTGTTTGCACGACTGACACTTCACCCAAGGCTCACCTGCTACAGATTGAAGAAATGCTTCAATGCAGTAAATGCATAATGGATCATCGTCATCCTCACTATTATATTGGTGTGGCATATCCACATGAAACTGACTAGGGATGCTGTTTTGTAATTATCTTCACCTATTCTTCTTCCTGAGAACTGATTTGGTCTGAAACTTAGTAGGCCTGCCTTTTTTTAGCATTCGGTTTTGTTCCTCGTCTTCTTTTCTTCCACTAACATATTTTTGTAGGGACTGCTTGTCAGTATTGCTGTAGCTCCACGTTTTCGTCTTATTGTGGTGTTACACCTTGGGCCGCTGATTTTGGGAAGTGGACAGATGTCCCCTGGAGGTGAATTTCTAAATGCTGAATGATGCTGACACTTGCTTGAACCTGACTGACCACAGAAGACACTTTCGACACATAAGCACAATCTTCATTTAAGCGTACAGTAGGTCTACGTGAAGGGACATCAACCAAATTATGAGGCAGCCCATCTGCTGCTGTATTTGGACTTGCAATGTCGTGATCTTGTGAACAACCTGCAGAAGAGGTCTCAGGGCGAGCAACAGGTAAAGTAGGCATAGAAGAATTACAGGGTTGAATTTCAGTTTGATCTGTTGTTTCTGCAGGTGTAAAGTCACAGTCTTGGAACACATCAGGGTCGTATGGGTAAATTCCACACTTCTGAAAACCGTTTATAATATTGACAGGAGTACATGCTCTCAAAAATGCCTCGCCGAACAATTTACTTATCTGGTATAGAGTGACAACTCGGCCTGGATGATTGTTCAGCCATTTCTGAAGGGCTACATTGTAGTACTCACTCAGTGGAAACATTACTGCAACATCCAGGGGTTGGAGCCTGTGTGTACAGTGAGGTGGTAAGCAAATGATTGTGACATAACATTTCCTCGCTAGTTCTATGACATCCAGGTTCTTTGTGTGACTCAAATGGCCATCCAGAATCAAAAGAACGGGATCATCACAGGTTGGTTTTTTATGGTGAACAAAATGATCAAACCAAGAAGAAAACACATCCAAATTCATCCACCCAGAGCTGTTACATGCAAATACTGAAACTGGAGGAGTTCCATCAATCAGCTCCGCCTTCATTCGTTGGTGAGGGAATATGATCATGGGGGGAATATTAACACCGCTAGCAGACACACACTGTAGACGACAAAACAACAGATAATTTCAATTCTAAAATGGGTCATAAGTATAAATATTCAAGTAGCTCACGTGTGATTCATTTTGTAGACACACAGAAACAGATAACCAATACACAAGTAGCACCTATTGAATGTCAGGGGCAAAATATTCCCCGCGGGGTAAAACGATCCCACTGCGGGATCGTTTTGCCCGGAGCGCGACATTTTGTTTCATTCGGACATCTGCATCCAACCGTCACAGCTTTTTTGTTCATACTATTTTCTATTAAATGTATATTCCCCGCGTGTTTTGACAATACAAGTCAATGCAATACCAAGAAAATATGCTTAGAATAAAAAATTATTGAAATGTGTACTTACCTTAGATCAGCTCACCAATAAAATGGTTTTCTGTTGTCTACAGCTGCATGGTTAATCCGGAACGCACGAAACTTCTCACAACAGTGCTTCTCTATCAAAGACAAGTAGTGTGTGTGCTAGCCGCTATATAGCAGCACCTACAGGTTTTAAAACCAAGGGTGATCGTTTTGCCCCTGGGGATCATATTGCCCTGGTCTCCCCTAATTTCATCACTTTGAATACTGCATTGAATAACAATATAAAGTTGACAGAAATCTTTATTCTTTGCGGCAAGAATAGCTCTTTCACTGAGCCAATCGTGATTTCTATGATTTTTTTGAATGACAGGAAATACTTTTTCGATCAGTTCTTCTTTCGATGTTACTAAATTACAAAAATGATCGGGAAATGATATTCGTCTTGATGTCTCATCGACTGGCAGCTGTCCGTTAGACAATTTCCAGTAACTGTCGTGAGAATACCTCAGCTGATGGATCATTCTTCAACTGGACACGCATATTCGTAGTCAACTGCAATGTACGTACGTGCCGCCATAGTGTTGAATATTTCAGGCAAGCATTTATTTCGTCTGCTGGTGTCGATCGAGAAATTACAGGCAATGTTTGCCTAAAATCTCCTGCGAGCAATATCAATGCATTCCCGAATGTTTGAACGTTTCCGCGCAAATCTCGTAACGATCGATCAAAAACTTCAAGCGATTTATTATGTGCCATCGTGCATTCATCCCAAACAATTAGTTTACATTTTTGTAATACTTTTCCCAAACCGGATGCTTTGGAAATATTGCACGTAGGAGTCTCGATGATTTGCATGTTTAATGGCAACTTTAGAGCTGAATGCGCAGTTCTTCCACCTGGTAACAATATTGCAGCTATTCCAGACGAAGCAAGAGCTAAGGCTATGTCATTTTTTGATCGAACCGTTGCTAAAATCAATCTAATTAGGAATGTTTTCCCAGTTCTCCCAGTCTGTCATTTATAATTTGCATTATGCGATCATAAATGCATTTCTGTTCACGCGTTAATTTGGGAATGTTCGATTGGACATATGTCTGAAGATCATCAATTTTATAACTCTGTTCATGGCGTAAATATACATCAAATGCAGCAGTCGCAGTTCGGGTTGGTGCTGGCATTCCTAATTGACTAAGAACTTTATTTGTCTTCAATATTTATCAATGCTTCGTTGTAAATGCCTTCTGTTAATTCTAAGGTCATATTGGCATTTTTAAGCCGTACTCTATGCAAAAAAAACCTCAGCCATATGAGATCGATATTTTTCCCATAAGTCGGTGGGAGATGAAGGAAAGCAAGCAGTCAATATAATTGCGAATAATGCGCGAATTTGGTTTGGATGCAATAACCATCTACACGCAATCCCACATCAAGTGGTGATAGACACATACAAAACATAACCTCTACTTACGATTGATACAATTGTTGTTATTGGCGATAGAACATATTAATTAAATTAAAAATTTAAAAAAAAAAAGTATAGGGTCTAAGGAGTTCAAAAAATGAATAGCCTAGAACCATCTACATGCAATCCCACATCAAGTGGTGATAGACCCATACAAAACATAACCTCTACTTACGATTTTGATAACGGTGCAGCTCAATCGAGACACGATCACACTAAACTACCTCATTCATATTGTATAATTAGTTCCATACCGGTACGCTTAGTCATTTTTTAATTATTGCACCTCACAATAAAAGCTTTCTCATTGTATATAGCCATTTCCCGCTCGCTTCACTTGACGTAGTATTTTCCATTGCTAAGAGAAATCCTTTGGCATGGAGAAACGTTTCCATAACAGAAAATGCGTGGTTTTTTGTTTTTATTAATGAGAAAACACATTAATAAAATGGCGCAGTTACTTTTTCGCGGTCGCGGGTATGTTGCTGACGTGAAAAGTAGATAAAAACAATCCTTGATGCGGGTTGTATATAATGGTAAAATTTCAGCTCGATTGGTGCAGAACTTTTTGAGTTTTTGAAGCGTACACAAACCAACATAACATTTTTATATATATAGATTTTGTTTTCATTATAAAACTATTATATTCTTATTTAGTTCTTGTGAGATTCTTGATATAAGATGCGCTTCAAAGCAAGCAAAAATAAAGTAACAAGTTCAAAGTTAAATACATCGGTAGGTTCAGATATAGGGTTAGTTACGTGCCTTTTGTGTTTGAAAACCTATTAACAAATATCGTATTACGATATTCTAAAGAACAGTAAGCCAGCTTATTTAAAATAATTATATTTTAAATTTTTTTTTGTTTCTTTTGTTTACATGGAATATAATGCAAATCCTACACAAACAAAATTATAAACTATTAAAAGATAACGTAAGAAAAATATGTTAACATTATACTAAACTCACAGGCAACAGTCAGATGCAAAACACAAGGAAATAGCTTTTATTAAATTCGATTATAAAACATAAACTGCACATTAATTCCAAAGCGAGACAACACGTTTAACCGCGCTTTAACCATTACAAGAAAATCAGTTCAAAACCATAATTTTTTAAAGATAAGTTAATAAGGTGTGGTCTAGTACTATACACAATTGAATAACTTGAAACAATTACAAAATTTTATGAACAATTAAACGAATTACAGCTGACCTACTAAAGAGTGTAACTTCTCACACGTAAATTTACGCATTTCCAATTAAACTATCCAATAAGCATATCGTACACTATGAAGAGATTTTGCGAAAAATAATCATCGTAAGGTTTCCTATAATGCCTGGATTTTACGATAGTATGACATTAACCTAAACTATCCTGTATCATAACTCTGTTAAAACCCTTTCCTTGAGAAGAAAAATATTCTGTTCATTTATTTAATTTAACACACATCATAATAAATATATTATTATACAAATAAATTTATTGATATTGTTAGCACAATTATCCTTCAATATATATTTATATATATTTTGACAACTTTATTACTTTTTCCTTGCAATATTTTTGGATGTATCACAAACGTTTCTTCACAAAAAAAATTATTTTCAGCAAAATATCTTTACTGTGATTTATACTCACACTAATTGCTTTATGTTGTAACTAACTATCAGTTACGGTAAGAAATTTCATAAATTATTCAATTATAATTGCCGTGCAAGCAATGATAAAAACTTCCAACAAAATTGCAATACAAAGTTTTTGAAAATATAAAATTTTGCATAATTCTTCTATGATCTTCACATGGCTTCAACACTGAGCATAATCATTACTTATAAACAATGCTCATGGTTGGAGAAATTATTTGGTAACGTTATGTTCAATAATGTTTTTAACGTTCAAACAAAACAATATAAGAAATACATTAAGACGCGTATATTATAATTTGCAACACTTTTATATTAATTTTTTCATAATTAACTTCAATTTCGTAAGTTTTACATGAATGTATTGTAATGATAACACACTTCCTTTTGTAGATTAAAAAGAACACATTTTGGTAACTATATTCCAAAGAGTACATTAGATAAATAACGATTTTAAAGATTTTGTAGCTATCACAGTTCATCCCTACTCAACTTCCCAGCTTGTCATTCTCTCCAAACAGTCGTCCTGCTTAAACCATTGCTTCTAATGTTGCTGCCATAAATTAGGCTATCGCTTCCAGCATTGTAAGTTTACACCTACCATCCGCTACACGAGTTCGTGTCAACACGTTATGGTTCCGAAGAACATAACATAACTTAGATGCATGCTCTGTGATGACAAACGCAATGACGTATCGTGGGTGTTTAGCACTGCAACGGCGCGAGTACTGCTATATCTCTAAGCAAACTGTTTCGAATCACCCTCATCAGCCTATCTTATGGCGCATGTGCTAATAATCTTTGCTCTGATCATCGGCTTTCAAACGCAGCCATGTAACGATTACTTTCGGATTCCTCGCAAACAAGCGTGAAGAACGTAAAATAAAATGTATTCATTGTAAACTGTATTAAATATTCATAATTTTATTCAGTAAAGTGTTTATACCTAACACACAATATAAAACCAACACATTTAATGTTCTCAAAATCCAATATAAAAAAAACGTATTAATAAATTTAACTGAATTCTGTTGACATGACACAAAACCTTCGAGCTGGACAAATGAAGGTGCTTTTTAAACATACGGATTATATATGTCGTCTGGCATTAACATTTATGCATATTTGCTCATTTCAAAGAATCACTTACATGTCGTACTAAAGAGTTGTATCTGCAAATGTGAGGGCTTTAAATATTACTTAAATTATTAAAAAATTTAAAGAAACACTTAAAAACTGTACAATTTAACTTTATTTCGCATTATTTTACACGTTGGCTCAATTGTGGATGCAGGACTTTCAAACGAAAAATACCGATTTAGCACTCAAATATTTTAATCGTGTCATGCGCTAGGATCAAACCCTTTACTCTCGTCAGATGTAAGTGGCGCACTACTGCGGACTCGACATATCTGCCCACTTGATGTTGTAAATATTAAACCTATTTTTAAAATAATCATCGTAAATATGAAGTCTGTCAGTGAACGTCTATTAAAAATAAAATTTATGTCAAACATCTTTACTAATTTAATATAAGATTTATATTTTTATGTGAAAAAAAATTCACTTTAGTAAAATAAAATATTTTAGTAGTACCATTGAATGCTCAATTACACTACCTCATTTACATGCGTTATTAAAAAAATGTTTCTTTTAGGGTAATTTTCTTTACTTAGATATACATTTCTACTCAATTAAAATACTTATGGAGTTTTGCATCTCATTCTACACTATTAGAAATTACAGTAAATTTTCGGAAGTTTTCAGAAAATAATTTACCTGAAATAAACAAAGTGTTCTTCGTAGTCTCAGATAACTGGATAACACGCATGATTCCAACTTTGAGTTGAATGTTTCATTGTAAAAATAATTAACACATGCCTGGAAGAGAAAAAAATACATTTTTGGCCGTACATTCCAAAATATTCTGAATGTTTTATTAATATAATAAGATTATTTAAATTGACTCATATTCAAAATCCGTAATCTTAGTACCGTATCATTTCGGAGATAAACAGTAAATTTTGAAAAATCCATACTTAGTTTGTAACCAGCGTTCTTCCCAAATAAAGAAAAGAATTTCTTTACAGTTAAAACGACTGTATATCGTTTGTGATGTTGCGCCCTAGTTACATCAAAATAGTTAAATAGTTATTACCATTCTTTTCCGACAGCAATACAATAACGAAATGTAAAAAAAAAATATATATTTTTTGCACACGCTTGTATAATTTACATATTTTTTACTAATATTTGCTTGGCTATACGTTTTTTCAGTGAAAACTACAAATTCATAAAAATTTGTTGTATGAATACAATTTCAAATTAACACGGAATTTTTTTAAAATTATTTAATATATTACATCAAGTTCCTTCATATACCAACGTTTCTTTAAAGCTAGTGTCCGATGCGTATAATAACGAATTCCTTACAACTATGCAGTTTGTTGATAAAACGCAAAAACGTTAAATTTACTAATCAAGTTCATTTGCTACAAGCGAATAATAATTTACTCGCTAATTACGTATTTAAAATCAGTTGAATCTATTTGTAATTTACGACAAGAAACGGGTTAATAATGTCTACATTCCTCAAATCCCAGAAAAGTATTACTACTTGAAAGATTTCATATTAGAGAAAAATTTTCTCAAAAAGGAAATTCCAGAAGAAAAAACAAGAAATTCAATTTTTAAGCACCTGGTTAGTTGAAAATGATGTTATGATTTAATACTGCAGAAATATCAAATAAATCCTTCAAAAATTTTACTTAATTTTTTTTTACTTATAAGAAGATTGCTTGGTATTCATGTATTTAAATAAGTTTTTATTGTTTATAATAAACTATTTAATAGATTAAATATTCAAAAATAATAATTTCTATGTTTTGGTGTTAAAAATACTTTCATTCCTATCTCTTGTGGTCTACAGTCACACACATGGAACTCTTATAGAAATCTAATTAAAAATTCGAATTTGAGAAAATTCTTATATATCACTAAAATAGGTAGCGCGTCATTTAAAAATTCATATGAAATTATGAATTAGTACATAGTCAAAATCAAAATTAATTTTCTAAATACTATAAGTATTGGCACGAATATTAATCAGCCCAGAGCTCTACTTGTGACCAAAAAATACAACCAGTAGTATATATAGGGGGCTCTTGGCTGTGGGTTTTGGGTAAGGTGTTAAGTAACAGACCACCCTGATGTTACGGCGTCCATCTTGGATGACCTTGAACTTGATCTTTGACCTTCACCTTCGACCTCAGTAGCTATCTTGGATTCAGCCATCTTGTCATCGAGCGCCCAAAACCCGAAAGTTTAGATTTTCGTTACGATAGCCATATTTAATTCTTATAACATTTACGCCATCTTGGATTTTTATCTCAGATCCTTTTTTATATTCTGACATTATTTTCGCCACATTGGTTTTGTCTGCTTCAGGCCATAATCTTGGATGTTGTCACGACCACCGTTTTTTTCCTGTTCTACTGGAGACCGCCATATTGGATTTTGTCACCTCTGTTTTTGGTATTTGGTCCTAGAGCGTGCTGTCTCATGCACTTAAGGTCGATGTTTCATTACCTGCTAATGTTGTTGTGGTCCTTATCGACATATTATAATATTTTGCAAAATACATTGGAAGCACTGTGATTCGAAACATGTCAGTTATGACCTCTGGGTTGGAAAACATACGCCTTTTCCCGCTTGACAATTGAGACAATTATCAGACCTATAATCGAATAATGTATACAAAAGTTAACACACATATTCGGAATTGTAATTTTTTTATTTTGAAGGAATAATAAATAATATTAACCATTTGAGACTAAACTACCATTTTTTTCTCAATACATGCTACCAGGAGTGCTTGTTACACTCATCACCTGCTAGAGAGTGGTACCACCATCTTGTTTAAAGTAATTGATATCAGGAGCGCTAGTTTCACCTAGTACACACAATGTTGCTACAGTGTGTTGTCACCATATTAGTTTGACTTTTACCCGCTAGAGTGCAGTATTAATTTATTGCCAGGGCATCTGCCATCTTGAAATTTTTCTGTTATCTTAAAAATTTGTATTAATTAACATAGAAATTCCGGAAAAATTCCAAAAATCATCAAAAATGGTCCATTAATATACTAATTGAAACGATGAACTAGCGTCAATCCTTGTTTGATGCAATAACAGGTAATATATTTAAAATTACCAGAAAAATGATTGGTTTGAAAAATAACACTGAAAAAGGACAAAAAAAATATTAACAACACAATTTATACATGCATACAATCAGTTTCTTCCTCACAGGATTTCAAATGGACCGTAAAAGAGTCAGGACGTCACGTCAGTATAACATACCACGCCTATCATAGTGTGTCAAATGTAACAGCATGTTTATTGGACAGTTCCAGTTGTTAAGCATGCTGTGACAGCACTCTGTCCCAGTATCTGCAAACAGGTTTTTGTTTGCCCTTAACTGATAAAGTACAGGTTTTGTGAGGTCGATGTAAGTTATCTTACCGGTTAAATTGTTAATAACATTTATTGCAATGAAACAGTGTTTTCTGCAGTTAATTATTCGGGTATTTACTTCTCTCATGTCTGCGAGTGTTTGCTGGTTTAGTGAGTGACGCACCACAGCATTTGCTCTGGTACAATAAACTTCCGTCTTTCGTTAAATTCTCCAAGATTGCTAGTAAACTTTTAACTGATATTACAGAGCCTGTGTATGTCTCCTCTGCAGCCGGTATCACGGTGGGCACCAGACTTCTGCAGTTGGCGGCACCAATGACGTTGTTAACTCTGCAGCTACACTGCAGGGTCTACACTGCTGATGGCAGGCCTTCCATTCTGGTAGACGTGAATGAAACTATCGAGTTCACAGGACTAGGCAATTACGCGAAAATTATGCACCAGAATAGTCAAACTTGTTTTTACATACTGCACCACGGCCAGAGGCGGACTAAAGGTGAGGTCGTCGGGACCTCACATATACACCCAGGATGGCTAACACAATTACACGAGTCAAAACAACGTTAACAAAAGAGATAAAACATGTAAATCGGAAGTACAATCAACGATAAGAAAGCAAAATTGGAAGCACAATCAACGAAGATTAAGCACAAATGAGAGCACATTCGACAAAGGAAAAGGATACACAGGACACGGAATGGACAAAATAAACACGCGCAACGAACATGCAATACACACACAGAACACACAATAGACCTACAGTATTCACTTGACACACAGTAAACACAGAGAACCCATAGTGGACACACAGTACCCACAATGAACACACAGTAAAAACAGGTCATACAATAGACACACAGGACATGCAATGGACTTACAATAGACACACAGGACACGAAATGGACGCACAGTACACACACAGTAGGGTAGACCGGGGGAAATCGGGTCAATTTTTTGAAATTCCTGAATAAGTATAAAACCAATATTAATTTACCATAAAATAATCTACAGTAATGTCAGTCATACATTTATGTACATATTTACATACAAACATTAGCCAATCTTCCTTACGAATTGACATTAAAATTGATAAAAGGAAAATGAAATGTTTTGACCCGATTTGGACAGAAGTGGGGTAAATCGGATCACAAGTGGGGCAAATCGGGTCAACAGATTTTCTTTACTGTTTTGACAGACACATTCCGCATACAAACTGTTTACACTGAAAAGCATTGACACAGCGCTCATGGTACCACATTTTGCAAGACTGGCACTGAATCCAATCTCCAGCAGTGCAGCTTCTGATGTCTTTGTATGAAATTTTGCACATGTTGCAGAGAACATCTTCCTCATCATCCTGGCCTTCTTCCAAAATTTCGAACTCGGATGTGTTTTTAGTTTTTGTTCGCTTCTTCGTCTTTAGAGGTTCAATTTTGCTTTGCTTTGAACTTAATTTAACACCTGCTTCTTTTTTTTCAATTTCCTGGATTCCAACAATGTGCGATTCTCTTTTGACAGTAGCCTTAGAGAAGCAACAGTTTTTCGTTCACCTATATTCTCTTTGGTGTTAATTTTTCCGGTGTTGGTAACAGGCCTCTCACTTCTTCTGTGGTGCTCCTTCCACTTACACATTTGGCAGTGAACTCGTGATTCTATATATACATGGATAATATTTTTATTATTTTAACATGTCCTAAACTTCAATATTATTATAAGTACTTACTAATTTTAACTAAAGTTGAAGTCATGTGCCTTAAATTTATTTTTTCCACTCATTTAGAATAGGCCTTAACTTAAAAATTGAGAAAGAAGAATAAAGTGCTTCACAATATATAGCAAATATATGAAGCGACCCGATTTCCCCACTGTATGCAGTGACTCGTTTTACCCCAACGGCAGCGACCCGAGTTACCACATTTCACACTTTAAAAAAAAGAAAAATACTATAAATTCTGTCAAACATATAGAGCTTCAGTAATGCAGAAGAATGTTAAGTGGGTACATATTTTCGTACTCCATTACTTAACCTACAATACTATTTCGAAATGCGAACGTAAAGGCTTACGTAACACAAAATAAAACTTACATTGTTAAGAATTTTCCACGTCAGGACTGCACAGGTTTGGGTTTATGTCACACAGACTACCAGAATAATGTCACAGGCGATATTCGCCTTGTAGTGGACAGTTGTATAGAAAGATAGCAGCACTCTTCGGTAGGTTCCGTAGACTCCAGTTCATTCTTTCGCCGCAAGATAGCAGATCTTGTTATGATGACCCGGTTTACCCCGTGACCCGATTTCCCCCGGTCTACCCTACATGCTATGGACACACAATACACTCATGTCACACACTGGACACATAAAACATCTACTGGACACTGGACTGTAAGCACCGCCACCTGAACATCACATGTGTCTGTCAGTATACCTACTACATGAGTCAAAGTAGCGAATTACAATTTTTTTTGTGTGTAATATTGCAGATTTCTTAATTAAAACTCAACTAATTAAAATACATCAAGATCAAGTTTTACAAATTTATTCAGAAAAAAATTAAAATAAAATATTAGATAAAGGCATTAATGTAAGTTAAGTCTTTAAGGCTGCATGAACTGCATCTTCGACTCTGGGTACTGTCCCATCGATTCCGGTTTCAGCTGGGTGGCTGGTCTCGGGCTCAGGAACACAGGTATCCGACCAACCACCATCTTCTTCGGCGACGACTGCTTCGGTGAGACATAGATGACGATTTCTTGCGATCACGTTTTCGACTTAGCTTTGCCTCAGTGATTTTTGAGACATGTTCACTGACTTAACTACAACGAGACACACGTTGTTTGCATGTCTGCGTAGATGCATCGCAGGTCGCAACAGGTTGCAATACGTCCAAGTTTGGTGTTGTACATCCAGACGAAGCTACTAATTCGATGCTGGCTGGAATGCTCGTTTGTGATCTCATGTGATTGAATGTACAGTTTCCAGGTTCGCAGCAATCCAGAAGCTGCTAAGTTGGTTTGTAGGACACAGGTAAGTGAGAATACAGCCAGTGCTGAATACCTCCATTACGGGTTTGCATACATGTGCACAGATATCCGGCATCCCAGTAGCTATACTCGACACTGCTGAAGCTAGGTCTTACGCTTACATACATGTTGGCAGGATGAAACAAAATCGTCTTGTGCAGGTCAGACAACAACTGAAGGCATGACGGTTGCACACCTTTTATATATTCAGGCTCTACTTAACTCTCGAGTGCCATTTCGACATTATCTGCGAGTTATTACAGGCACATACTCGTTCAAAATTGTCATGTGGCTGCTTGTCATACATTGCACTAAGCTTGCGCATGAAAGGACATCAGTAGTAGGTCTAAACATCTACAATTTCGGTGACTCCATAGTAAAACTTTCTCGGCAATTTCTTCTGCTTAGGTACATTGAAATAAATGATCTCACGTGGATTCTGGAGTAGCAAATAATCATGAGTGTTTTTCACTTGGTGGTACGGAAATTTACTTTCGTCCCACTCCAGGCCATAGTATTATTTGCACAGCCATTCGTTAGAATATTTACTTTTTCATCCGGCCTATGGAGGCCGAAAGGTGCGGGTTCCAATCTGGTCGCTGAAGGTGACGGCGATCTCCTTGAGAACGAATCCGTTTTTGCTCTGTAAACCTTGCAGGTTGATGTTAGCAATGGAATGTTATGGTACATCTTGATGCTAGCAATGCTCGGCTGTAACTAAATTAATCTCGGAAACACAGTTGAGTATATGAGAGAATTTCCCCAAGCTAGTCTCGGCTAGTATCAGACAAAAAAACATAGTTTTTTAGTGGGATATTTCCGCTCGTCAGTATCTCCATTCTAAAGTCGATGATGATTGAATTTATTCGATTATCGTATTTGAAAAAGTCAAAAACCATTAACAGAGCCTTATTCTTGAAATTTTCGGTACTCAGTATTGATGACTGTCCATGGAAATATTATGCTTTTTCAAAAGTAGCATGAATTTTATATGCAAGAAGAAATCTTCCATTTTCAAAGTCCATGTACATGTTCATGTACGGGTAGCTTTCGCTGTTTAAAATTATTTTTGCATTACGTATTTGGCAGTTATCGAACACGGACCAGTTAACTTTAGCGTTGAGCTGTCTTCTAGTCTGAAGCCTGACGATCATGTATCTTGGTTTTTCTGTAGCGAAGCTGGACTTTACTATCCAATTGGTATGCTGACATTGAGACAAGCTGGGATACGATTCCATCCTCAAGTATCGTAATGGTACGTCAATGCTCTTGCCATTTTTTAGATTCTTCAGCAACTTGATTCGTTCGATCGTGCTCACTTGGAAGTGAGGTAGCATCCATACGATAGACTGTAGTGTTAGCAAGACTTCCTGTGGGTTTTCTGCAGCAATAACAATTTAATCGTTTGCTAGAAGTAGTACGAGCTTTTGTTTCGAATAAATTTTAATATGCTTGTAGTTTTTAGCAAATCCAAGAAGCATAAACAGGTAGTTTGTATTTATCCTCGAGACCCAATACAGCCATCTTTTCAGCAGACAGTTTGTTCAGTTTGAGCGCAAAATAATTTTTCTTAGCAGATGTTATGCCTACATCTTTCGTCTCGTATACCTCGACACCATTGAGAACATATGTAATGCGCAAGATTAGGTTAAGAATATCATTACTTGATATTGACATCATTGTCGTATGCTAGCCGTCTACCTTTGTTAGCTTAACGTTTATGTGCAGAAATGACTGCAATGGTAAAGTACAAATATCTTAGTTTTGTACAGCGATGAATACTTCCAAAGGAAGTGGGTAAGGTCCGAGCAGGAAAGGCTGGTATTCGTGTAGTTTTATTTTCGTAATGTTGTCATCAAAAATGGTGGGGTCTTCTATATTGAGGGTTTCGTCTTCCATATTTATTCGGCACTGGTCCAGTACTAAGAAGACAATTAACACGGTCAGGTGTTAATGCATCAACGTCTCATAGGGAACTGGTCTTTCGCATGCCAATGCTATTTCTTTTATAACTTTTCGGCGTCACGATCCTTACGATCATCATTTCAAGTGCAGACGTAATGTAATTTCTTCGCCTTGAAAAACTACCAAGCATCCGTGCTGGTAAACGATTCTGATGACAACTTTGTGTGCCCACTTCACAACGACTGGACATAAATGATACTTGGCGGCACTTCAACCAGTTTATATCCTGGCGGGACCATTGGCGAAAACTTGTAAAGCATTATTTTTATTTAGATATGTTCCACTTGCCAAATTGCAGTTAATTCTAATGTCATCCACAGGCAATATTTTTACTACTCGCGTGGATTAGTATATGTTTCCTGCATCGTAAATCTTTGGTTCAAATCCAAGCATCGTGCCTATGGTCACAGGTTTCGTAAAGTCGACATTTTCACTGCATGTAAGAATGTTTTAATGGGTGTTTGGGTGTCCACGCAGTTAAAAGTCTACATCTTTAGGTAACTTTTCCTTGATATAATTTGCAATGTCGTCAATTTCGTAAGAGCCAACAGATAATTGTATTTATTGAGTGGACCCATTATTTTTCAGGAAGCGGATCCTGCAGTTATCTTCGTCGATATTCGGTATGCTATTATACGTTTGAAAATCTGCGAGTTTGATACAGTATTCACATTTTAATTACAGCGGCGGGAATTGACCACCCGAAGCTCTGAACTATGCCCTGTTAACGTAAGTTTTGTTCACATGACTGACTTATGATCATGACTAAACATTTACTATTTTTGAAAAAAAAAATGCTTCAAATTAATTTATTTTTTAGTTAGAAGGCGAAGGCACAATTGTCCACAGTTTGTTTAGTTAGGCAACTGTTCGGTTTCGTAATTATATTACAGCATTGTCCCACATACATACTATCTAAGTTCCGGTAGAGGACTTAATTTACAGCATTTTTACCAGACTTTATATTTGCTACCCATTGTATGCCATGGCCGATAGAAGCATCTAAATTAATAATGGCCCAGTTACAAGTCTTTGGCTTGCTAGGTAATGTGTCTCACATGAAAGCACCTCAGAGATTTGGCATTTTCAGTTTTCAAACATACTTGATTAAATCTATTTTTGTGAGCGGGCGTTTCGGCAGGGATCTAATGATTTTTCATTTTGTTCATTCTCATGCCTCGATCTAATTCGTGGTTTCGTAAGTCTTGCACCATTTTTTTACTCATGGGAATGGCTTCCATGTTGACTTAGTGTCTTCGTGCTTCCGCCGACTGCATTAACTGGTTCTTAGAAGTGTTGAATGCCCGCTCTACACCGCTTGTAGAATCGATGAGGTCACCGAAGGTGCCCATTGCTGGTAAAATGAACTGTAAAAATCCTCTAATAATCTTTTGGTCGAGAGTCGGTCCTTTATGACTAGCTTTTTGCACACCTTCAACAGTTTTGCGTTTTTCTTCCACGGCCTCGTTCGACGAGCACCCATTCCTAATTTGGTCTTGGCCTCCATGTTTTGGATACGCCACACACCACGCATTTCTCTCCAAGGTCTGCGTCTGGAAATTTACTTATATCTTCAGCTTCTTGTGTCAATACCCAGCCCGCTAGGTGTCTTGGTTCCAGATCCTTGCTGAGGGAATTGGCAATATAGTGCTGCTTACATTTCTCTTCAAGGGAATTAATGCCCACGTCACCTTGACCTAGTCTTTCGGCTAGTTTAGTTATTGTACCACAGAATATGTAGCCTGGAATGTGTAGCTCAAAGGTAGATCATTTATCAGTGGATTTACAAATCTTGCACCGATGTGTTTTTTTGTTATTACCTATTCGTGTCATTACGCGCATTTGAGTAGAAAGTACAAATGTAATGGCTTTTATAGAATTTCGTCATTACAATGGTATTCGTTGGGGTTTTTCATGTGCATTACACAGAATTATGTAGTCAGCGCGCGCGAATCGCGCTACGACTGATTATTGACTTCTACCGTACGATGCATTATGGCAAGCCTGTCCAACTGCGAATAAACATGTGTTCTACTGAGTGTATTTGAAGAACCAAACTACCTTAGGTTCGGAAATGTGCACCTCTATTCCAAGACGCTGGAACAGTGAAAATACCAGCACCTATCAACGATAATACGATCGGTGGAAGGCCTTGAGCATTATCCGTTTGCCAATAATACTGATGTGCTGCATCCTTGTAATGCTCGAGCCAATTCATTCATGGTCGTTGACGATGTATTGGGCGAGAATCAATGCATACTTCAAAAGTACTTTTCCGTGGGCAGACACGAAAATAAAGACTGCATTCAAATGTGTCTGACCTATAGCAGTATTCCAAAAAAACTTATTACGAGACAATGTGAACGTCATAATATTTTTTTGCATGGTCGAACTTAATGTACGTTACGCTTAATTTACATAAACACCGAAATGACTTAACAGTAATTCAAAGATATGTGCTCCTTGTGCTTCTTAGTTATGGTCAAGATCTGGTCTATGTATAAAGACAGGTACAGACAAGGTTTCGATCAGTTTATCGTCTAACATGAGTCACAGTATTTCGAAATTAGGTCGTAGCAGTCGCACTACCGATCTTAATACTGTTCTTGAGTCTCACGATACCAATATCCAGAAATGTATCTCTCTACTGGTTCAAAAATTAGAAAGTGTTAATAAAAAATAAGTGGAATACCTGATAGCTATCGAACAGCGCGTGGACGTTTGGGATTCTCGAATTCGTGACATAATCAAGTTATCGAATAGACAAAGGAGCGAAGATTTAAGGACATTTGAAAGTAGTCTGAATGCATCACAAAGTAATTTGGCAACGAAAACAGATCTTGCTACACACAGGGAAATACTTCTGCTGACGAATAAAAATTATATAAAAGAAAGTCTTGCAATCTGTTTTGAGCCAGTACAATGTCAGACTTAGCCAGTGACCTTCATCGTGATAGACAGTCTGTGTGTGAAAAAATATACTTGCTAAAGGAGCCAGACTTTCACTTTAAATGGAAAATGAAGAGATAGTTAAACCAATCACTAATCGTCTTGAAAAACCTAAAAGGAATAACCACCCATCATAGTGATGACCCACCCATCAGAAGTTGATGACAAAATGCCAAGTGTAAAGAAGAGGAAATATGAACCAGATTGAGAAGATGAGCATTTCATAAGTACAGAGACTATGCTCAAGAAAAAATTACAGAAATGAGAACAACAAGTTAATGTAATGGTCCGACCATACTTGAGATCGTTCACGAACCGGAATAAACACATGAATGCCGGAATGCAAAGAAAACCTAATGGGTGGTTTCTCGGTGCTAAAGAAGCAGACATTTTTTTAGCAGGAAATATAGTGTGTGTAGAAGAGTACAAAACACGTGGGTCACCAGGTATGTGCGAATTTTTGTTTCGAAGGAAATCTAAAGGCTTTTCATATGAATATTTGCAATCGTACAAGAAACTTTAGGAATCAATTAATTTGCATTTTGCAATAACGATCCAGAAAGTGGGATAAATAAAAATTAAGATCATGAAAAATTCGACATTCTCACCAATCTCTTCAGTAAACTAGCCGAAAATGGCAAAGGTTTAAAGAAGCTAGAAAGTGGTCAGAAATATGACTATGTGTATTAAGACGACCCGAAGAAATTGGCTGACAGTTAGAGACTCTAACTTGCTTCGTTTTGTGGAGGAAACTATTTGCACATCAACGGAATAGTCTTCATACTTGAAGAACTGAGGGAAGCTGGTTAGGCCTATATACAATGAGTTTAACTGGAATCGCTCGCGAACCTCACTCTCCTTCAAGACGAAACTCCCTTCGACGCAAAGTCATTATGCATGAACTTGATGATTTCTTCCAGGCGGACCTTGTTGAGATGATATCATATTCCCGAATGAATAAAGTTTTCAAGTACATTTTGTTGGTCATCGATGTGTATAGCAGGTTCGCTTGGGCCAGACTTGTGAAATAGAAATATGCAATTGATGTAACCAAAGAAATGACAGACATTTTACGTGATGGGCGTGTACCCTCACACCTGCAAACGGATCTCGGCAATAAATTCTTCAATGCGTCCTTCAAGGCTTTGATGAAGTAGTTTGGCATCAAACACTCTTCATCTAGTAGTTTCAAAGATTGTCGAAAAGTTTAACAGAGCTTTGTGCACCAAAATGTGGCGTCAGTTCACGGCTAACGGAAATTACAAGTGGCAGGATTTCTAGCCGAAACTAATAAGAATTTTACAACTGAAATGAAGCCTAAAGACTTTATATATTATCAGTTACTTCAAACAGTGTTTTCCAACACGCAGAAGATAGATCCACGGAAGCCTTAAGCTAACGTCTGTGACATTGTGCGGACCTCTAAGCAGAAAGGCGTCTTAAATAAAGATTTCACTGCAATTTGGAGTTGGAACATTTCCTTGAGACAAATGTTCGCGAATCGGAGCCTAGAACCTACTAACACGAAGATTTGGACCACAAGCTTATTTGTGGCAGCTTCTATGCCCAAGATATTTAAACTACGAAGAAATGGACGATGCTTTGTCAAATGGTGCGGCTTCCCACTTAACTTTAATTCGTGTAGAGCAGATGCAGAATTTGGGAAACTCTAGCTAGTAATTTTCTATTTTTTTGTACTTATAGAATTAATGTTAAAAACCTTTTATTTGTATTTTTGTTCTTCTATCTCAACCCTGTAATATTTATTAAATTTTAATTAATTTACCATTTAATTCATCAAGCAATGATCAAACCGAGGTGATCTAATAATAATTATATTAGTAGACGATATTCTGAATGATTTGTTGAATTTTTACCTAATTGCTATGTTAATTATTACAGGTTTTAAATATGGGTGGTAATTTCAAGTATATAGATGCCCTGGAAATAAATTTATCCTATACTGTAGCGGGTAAAAATTAAAATAATATGCTAGCAAAACACTCTAGCAAACATTCAGTGTACGTACTACGTGATACTAGCGCTCCTGGTATCGAATACTGAAAACAAGATGGTGTCACCACTCTCTAGGAGGTGATAAGTGTTAACTAGCGCTCCTGGTAGCAAGCATTGAAAAATATAAATATGGCGTTTTGGTCTCGAACAGGTGATGATATTTATTATTCCTTCAAATTAAAAACAAATATTACAAGTCTTAATATGTATTGTTACGATTTACCGCGGGTTCGTAAAGGATAGCCAAATTAAAGGTTTTTATCACACACACAGTATAATTTATTGCCACTACTTATGTCACTTACAAATAATATAAAATGGAAATCAATCAATTGTACTTAAAAAAATGTTGCTTCCTCCAGTAAGTCGTTTCTCACAATCCACACGCCTCGCTGGGCCGCACCTCTGGCGCAACTCACGCCGCGGCACCCCTCGTGGTTCTCCGTCGCAGGACTCCGTCGCCGAACTCCGCCACCACCGTCGCACTTCCCTTCGCCGAGATCCCACTCGACGCCGCCTCGCTCAGAACTTCGCTCGGGACTCCACCGCACCCGCGGCTCTATCGCCCAGAAAATTCGCCGCGGGAAAACTCCCGACTCCACTCACTCACTCCCTGCCATGGAACCTTCTTCCAAGGACTTCGCCATTCTGCCGCACCCGCGGCACTATCGCCCCGGAAGCTCCGCCGCGGGAAGGCTGCCGCTTGAACTTTCTGAATTCCACTGACTCACTCCAGCTGGCGTCCTCGGGCATATATATATATGCCCCGGCGCAATTCCAGAACTCACGAGAGCGGCCGGGGCCAGTCACGTCATTTCGCACTGACACGACGATAGAAATTTCTCGAAACACGTGTCAGCGGCTCGCGTAACTCCCAGCTGTCCGGTGTCAGTTACGTGTCAAAGGCAGGGCACCGCGCGGGGAGTTGTTGGAAGGAGGGGGGAAAGCGACAATCCTTGTTATCTTCCAGGCGCGCGTGGCGCATATCATATTGCGGCAGTCACCAGCCAGCTCTGCACCTGCACGTGTCCCGGCCAATGTCACGTTCGTAACAGGATGTTAATTTTTTTATATACTGTTACGTTTTATTAAAATGAAATAATAAATTGTCGTGGGAAAACTACTTGGTTCGTAAATGGATAGCCCAATTAAAGATTTTACTACACAGTTTTATTGATTGCCAATATTTACATCACTAACTAAAAATATTCTAAAAATGCCTAATAACACAGATCTGCGATGATTAAGTTTTTCAAATAAATTTATCACAAACATATAGATGTTGTTCTGTATATATAAAATATAAAATTTGTTTTAACGTATCACGTCTTATTCTTTTTGCATATAGATAAATATATAGTAGTTCGTTGGATCAGTAAGTTCGTTTTTTTACAAAATTGATTCCATGATCTATATTTCTATTTTATACTCTATGACCGACCATCCTATAGTCTATTGTTACCAACCTGCCTTTCCCCTGTGAGAAAAAGTATCAAAAAAATGTTTTATGTATTCTATGACTAATCATAGTGGTTTAAACTACAAAAAAACGTGTAATAATAGATTATTTTATTAAATCTGTAACTATGGCTCCTCGGAGTTGCAAAAACAATCCAAAAGTATTTTGCTATATTTGCGGACAATATACTAAAGTTACGCAAAGATTAAAAATAACAGACTTTGTAAAAAATGCTTATTATGCTTGCTTCGAAATGAGGTTATGTTACCAAGAGAAACAGTGGATTCCGCATACAGTATGCCGGCTATGTGTTGAGGTGTTAAGACAGTGGACTTACGGTAAATCAAAATCATTTTTATTCGGTATTCCTATGTTGTGGCGGGAACAAAAAAAATCACACAGATGAATGTTATTTTTGTTTGACCAATGTAACAGGATATAATTCTAAAAACCGCGCAAAAATTGTGTATCCTGATGTTTCGTCTGTAACAAAGCCAGTTCCACATGGACCCGAATTACCCATACCAGTTCCTACTAACACTAACAGCTTCGAAACGTCTTTATCACAAAACTCAGTACAAAGTGATCATTTGCAAAGAAGTGGTGAAATTTTTCACCCTAAAAATGACCCTCGACCTTTAAAACAGCAAGAACTGAATGATTTGGTACGGGATCTTGGATTACCTAAGGACGTTGAAGAACTTCTCGGTTTTCGACTAAAAGAAAACAATTTATTAGATTATGCAACTAAATCTTACTAGTATCTAAGTAGAGAAAACGAATTTTTGTAGTATTTTAAGAAAGAGGATAATTTAGTATTTTGCTGTGATATTGGCGGTTTAATAAAAAATTCAATATCGAATAGAATACACAAGAATAACGACTCTTTATAGATTCTTCAAAAAGAAGCTTAAAGGCTGTTTTTGAATATCGGCAATAAATTAGCATCGATACCTGTATTTCATTCAGTTTATCTTAAAGAAAAATACGAAAACTTGAAAAAGGTTTTGGAGAAAATAAAATACACCAAACTTTAAATGGTTAGTTTGCGGTGACTTAAAAATCATATGCATGCTTCTTGGTCAACAGCAAGGCTACACAAAATTCCCCTGTTATATTTGTGAATGGGACAGTAGAGCAATAAATTTACATTGGAAAAAAAAACTGATTGGAAAATTATATTGAAATTTAAATTTGGAGTTAAAAATGTCATCAATCCGAGCTTGATGGATCCCGAAAAAATATTGCTTCCAACACTTCACATCAAACTTGGTTTGATCAAACAGTTCGTAAAGGCATTACCGCAAGATGGAAATACTTTCAAGTATCTTTGTTCATGTTTCCCTAGCTTATCTGATGCAAAGTTGAAAGAGGGAATATTTACGTGACCTTTTATCAGGAAACTGATTAGGGATACAGAATTTGAAAGAGTAATGATAACAATGGAACGAAATGCCTGGCATGGCTTTAAAAATGTCGTATCTAAGTTTATAGGCAACACAAAAGATCCTGCGTATAAAAATATTTTCCAGGAAATGTTAAACATATATAAAAATTAAGGCGGTAATATGAGTCTGAAAATTCAATTTTTGAAGTCTCACATTGATTGTTTCCCAAAAAATCTAGGCGAATACAGTGAAGAACAATGTGAACGGTTTCATCAGGACATAGAAGAGGTGGAAAGAAGATATCAAGGCCGTTGGGACGTTAATATGATGGCGGACTATTGCTGGATGATACACAGAGATGAAATAAAAAATCATAAACGAAAACCAACAAAACGTAGTTTTTTTTTCCAAAAAGAAAACGTTATTATTAATTGTTTTCTTCATATATACCTTAATGTTGTATTTTAATAGCTATAGACTCAATAAAACTTTATAAAATAGTCTAAAATGATTCTCATTAATTTTATTAAATTTTTGTTTTGTTATTTTTCGTATTTAAATACTATATCATCTAAATCTCATAATGTGACTTGGTATATATCATATGAATACCGTTTATATTACTTTTAAGACATTTCAAACAAATATTAATAATTTAACAAAAAAAAACATTTCAGTAGAATGTATTGGGGCCTCCGGGCCCAATCTTCAGGCTGTGTATTGTGATTGTCGGTCCGCCATCTTGGATTGTGACGTCACGGCGGACATCGTGGACTCAAAATTTCTCAAAAATGACTTAAAATGACTCAAAAATGACCGTTTTGAGGAACAATTTCTAGTTTTCTTCCTCAAAAATTCAAAAATTAGGATTTCGAAAAACCTCAAAAGTCTTTTGCATTAGAAAGAACACAAAATCCTTAAAGCGACTTAAAAGTCCTAAGAGCTAGCGACTCTAAACAGCAGAGGTCATCTACGATTTTGACGCCACCGTTGCAATTTCCGTTATGGTCGTCATCTTGAAATTTTTTAATTATTATGCGATTTTAATGAAAAAATATTTAATATTCAAAACAAAATTTAATTAATAAAATTTAAATATAAACTATTTTTGAAACATACTTTTTAAACATTGAGCTCGGAGTCCTCGGTTCGAACCCATTGAGGGCAAAAACAAATTACAATGTCGAACGAACCTTTTTCCAAGGAAGCAGCTTGCAGACTGACTCCCCCCACCACATATGTCAAAGAATATTAATCGTCACCTAGTATGATGTCATGTCAGCCATCTTATAATTCCGTAATTTTAATGCGAAAAAATCAGGAAACATTTTAAAAATCATTAAAAAATTAATCAGTCGAATAGTATAATAAAAGAATTAATAAAATATTAGTAAAACACCACTGTTGCACACATCATTACGGACGCCATTTTTAAATATATACGGGAGACCGGGGTAAGTTGATAATTTTTTTTTTAATTTTTATATTTTTTTTTGTAACCACGAATTTAGAAAAAAATTATTAATGTACAAGCAGTTATTCCTTTACATATTTAACATATTACAAGTTATGAAATATGATAACAAACTTAGTAAAAATTCATTTAGTTAGCAAATGCGTAGTGTCTCAATATGACCCACACTGGGGCAAATTGATACTGTCATTGGGGCATATTGATACAACCACAGACAACCTATTCAAATGATGATTCATGATTGTTCACTTAACTCTTTAAACAGAAAATTATAGAAGCCCATATATATATTACATCTATGAAATATTGCTGCACGGGAAAACACTTGGATCAAAATTAAACTTCAACTATAAGTTCATTCTCTTATTCTGTCCCTCGATACAGGTCATTACAGGAATGTTACTGTACCTACTGTTTTATGTTGGCAAGTTTATGGCCCAAAATATAAAAAATTAAAATACGTAATAATGTTAGTAGTATGTAATAGGGGCTACTAAAACAGGCGGCAGGCGGTGGAGCCGGAGCCGAGCCGTCATCTTGGATTGTGACATCACGACGGCCTTCTTGGATGAGCGTAACGGGACACAGCGTAACCGGGTTAAGTTGATACATTTTTTTTTAAATTTTTATATTTTTTTTGTGAACACGAAAATTAGAAAAAAATTATTAATGTACAAGCAGTTCTTCCTTTACATATTTAACATATTACAAGTTATGAAATATGATAACAAACTTAGTAAAAATTCATTTAGTTAGCAAATGCGTAGTGTCTCAATTTGACCCACACTGGGGCAAGTTGATTTGTCATTGGGGCATATTGATACAACCACAGACAACCTATTCAAATGATGATTCATGATTGTTCACTTAACTCTTTAAACAGAAAATTATAGAAGCCCATATATATATATTACATCTATGAAATATTGCTGCACGGGAAAACACTTGGATCAAAATTAAACTTCAACTATAAGTTGATAGTAGTATAGGATAGCCGGTCCGGGGACAGGCGCCAGGCGGTGGTGGTGGTGTCGGCGTCCGCCATCTTGGATTTGTGACGTCACGGCGGCAAAAATTCTTCAAAATTCCTCAAAAATGACTCAAAATGACAAAAAATTCCCGTTTTAAGAAAAAATTTCCCGTTTCCGAGGGAAAAATTCCCGTTTCGAGGGAAAATTTCCCGTTTTATTCCTTAAAAATCCCAGCGGCTGAAAATTCCTAAAACTGGCTTAAGCATCCTTAACTCAAGCCAACGTTAAGCCATTTATAGGATTATGACGTCACCGTTGCAATTTCCGTTACGCTGCCATCTTTAACTTTTTTATTATCCGATTTTAATGAAAAAAATTTAAAATTTATAAAAAAATTAAATTAATAAAATTTTAATATATTTTTTATAAAAAATATACTTTTTAGACATGGAGTTCGGAGTCCTCGGTTCGAACCCGACGAGGTCAAAAAATAAATAAAAATGGCGACAGGCTCCTTCCACCACGGAAGTCACCTACAGACTAACCTACCACCACCAATAACAAGGTCAACTAGTATGATGTCATGTCCGCCATCTTGTCTTCGTCTGCAGGTAGCCATCATCATCTTGTTATCGTCGGCGAGAGTGCGCTGACACCATGTTAGTTTAATTCTTATCCGCTAGAGTGCAGTAATCATTTATTATTGCTGTGTCACCCGCCATCTTGTCATTTGACCGCCATCTTGGAATCGTGTAATTATTTAGCTAGAAATTCGGGAAAAATTCCAAAATTCATTAAATAAATCACTCATTAATTTACAGATTGATTCGATCAGTCTCAGTCCTTGGTTCGATACCCGATCAATGCAATAATGTTTAATTTGATGTAAAAAAATAATAATTTCATTATTCCATGTTCAACATTCTTAAAGAGACATTAAAACCTCTACTGTCATCATCATCCTATAAGCCATCAACACCAACATATTGGTAATTCATAATTTTAATGCTAGAGATTCGGGAAAAAGTTCAGAAATCATTAAATAAATTTCCAATCAATGTACTGATTAATTAGATCGACTTAGGTCCTTGGTACGATTCTGGACGATGAAAAAAAAAACAATTTAACCTAATAGTAACAGGTTCGAGGAATTAAACACCACAAGTTCTTTCACAAACATAATATTTATTACATAATTTCTATTCTACTACAGGATCACTTACGAAAGCCAGCAAATTTACAATCATTTAGTTCCGCAGCGGTGTGAAATGAATAATTCTTAGCTCCAATCGGTTTATACTAGACAGAGTCCAGCCAGAACCTTTACAGACATAGTTCTCCTCTTCTTGACAGAGTTTCTGGATTCCGTTTTTAACAGTTTGCTTCACATCGTCAGAACTGTAAATTACTGCAGCCGATGTTTTGAATGCACACTTCTTCACTTTGTCATCTAACGGATACGGCTTTCCATATAGACAGTCCAACCACAAGTTATATTTCAAAGGTCCGTTTGTCGCTACGTCATCAGTAAGCTGATTGATTATGTTCTGTCTAATATCATCAAGAAAAGTACAAATGTCCTTCGACTCACCGAACGTCTTTCAACGTTCCACGAAATGCAGACTGCGCCAAGTAGAATCCATTATCGTTTACTTGTAATGCACCGAACACAGTCTTAGGTTTAGTTCCATGTCCAGACGTCATAGCAATCGGTTTCTGCACATCTGTTTTTTTTGCTTGTACGCTCACGAGTCTCCAATCTAAAGCGAGGAGTCGAAATGTCGGCAGGTAGTTCAGCAGGAGCACAGACTCCTCCTTTACATTTTTTCGCATGATGTCGCAAACTGTCAATTCGAGTAAACCATTTAAGGCACTCATCACAGCGAAACTTCATTCGAGTAGGATTCTTCGTGCATTTGCTCCGCTCATGTCTTCGTGCATCATGGGAAAATGCGAACGACGTATCACAGTAGCTGCAAGGATACCGTGGTGATGAAGACGAGCCTTTCAGACCTGATCCAGATACAGGCGTTGCAACAGTAGTACCATTTCCAGGCATACTCTTATGCACATCGATGCATCGTTGTTGCGCCGAAACCTTTACTTTCTGCCGCACAGCAGGACCTTTGCATGCCTTCATGTGCGTTTTCATATTGTCTTTTCTGGCAAACTGCTTATGACATTTCTCACAAACAAACATTTTACGATATAGGTTCTTGGCACATTCTCTATTCTCATGTCGTCGAGCATTGCTGCTGTTTGAGAAAATCTTGTCACAGTAACAGCACCGATGTTCGTTAGTTGTTGTCGATTCGGCATCCATTGAAGCCTCCATCGAGGGCGAAACGAAGTTCGTCGAGTTTTCCTGCACAGTCAGCACTACCGGCATTAAAGTCTCTTCTGCTGGTGGTATCGCGTCTGATGAAGTCTCCTCCAGTGTTGTCAGAGGCGTTGCCAACGGGATTTGCTCCAACATCGTCGACGCCGACGTCATGGTTCCCGTAGTCGATGGTACATCCTCCATCGAGTACGACGTTAAAGTCGGTAAAGATGCCATCGAAGTCTCAAGAACAAGCAATTACACGTCTTATGCACCAGAAGAAACAAACTAGGTGATCCGTACACCGCCGACGTCAGTAACAAACTGAGCGACCTACTGTCTAGGACTCGCTTATATACATGCACCGTATGGAATAATACACTAGTCAAATCAAGAACAATTTACAATAATACTAGAGTCAAATCTACAAATTAAAAAAAGAGGATCATTTGATCAAAAAAAAATAATTCGATCTCTCCAATATACGCCAGGCTCCAAGAGCTACAATTCACTTCATCAGATCCATCTACATTTTGCTCTTATGCTTCAATTGACCATTAGCTGCAAGCGCTCCAACAGCTCCATCAGCTCCAACACGTAATTTACGCAATGTACGCACAATACATGCAATTTACATGCAATAAATGTAAAGATCACACAGTACACACAGGAAACTGAACGTACACACAGTACACACAGGAAACGGAACGTACACATAGTACACACAGGAAACTGAACGTTCACATAGTACACACAGGAAATGGAACGTACACACAGTACACACAGGAAACTGAACGTACACACATGAAACGGAACGTACACACAGTAAACACAGGAAACTGAATGTACACACAGTACACACAGGAAACGGTACGTACACACAGTACACACAGGAAACTGAACGTACACACACTACATACAGGAAACTGAACGTACACACAGTACACACAGGAAACGGAATGTACACAGTACACACAGGAAATGGAACGTACACACAGTACACACAGGAAAAGGAACGTACACACGGTACACACAGGAAACGAAACGTACACACAGTACACACAGGAAACGAAACGTATACACACAGTACACACAGGAAAGGAAACGTATACACACATTACACACAGGAAACGGAATGATCACACATACATTAGCGGATACACACAGGCTTAGTTGGAAATCAGAATACAAGAAATAAAAACATTTAATTTTTACTTTCAATATTTAATTACTTCTCAACATTACACAAATACAAGTAAAAGAAGCCATTATTGTATGTAGCCAGCTTTCCTCAGTTCCTTGAGTATGAAGGATATTTCTTTGATACACGAATAGTTTCCTGCACAAAGCGAGCCATGTAGAAGTCTTAGCTGGTCAACCAATATGTTTGGATCTTTCCATGATGTGTAATCAATCTCTTCTACCACCATCTTACTTGCTTGTTTATTATAAATACTGTTAATATCACAATCGTCCCAGTGATCATAATAAGCATTATCAGATTTATTATAACACGACGTTTCCATCGTTTCGGTCTCAGGACATCGCCACATTCTTCGTTCTTTTCAGCTCTAGGTGCTTCATCACAGTCTATGCCTTTGTCAACAGCCTCAGAGTCACTGTAACAATCACTGTAGAAGACATCCTCTTCACCCAGATTACCGTATGAATTCGCTATCGATGATGTCGAAGTGTCTTCATCGTCTTCATGCTTCCTTTTTAGGAGTACATCATTTTTACAAAGAATGGAGGATCTACTGAATATAGGCTTGAATGTATTCTCACTTTTCACGGTGTTGATACTTCCATTAGTTTCAGTCTTCCCGAAGCCATTAGCATCCTTCAATTTATGTTCTTCCTCACGATCGGGTGAGCTAATACCATCACGCTCAGGACAAGGAAAATTATTGACGTAATGCAGATCACTCTTCTTTAGTCTAGTGGATCCATCGGTGTCCTCTATGCCGTAAGTAGTCTTGACTTTACATGTTCTACTATGTCTTTTTAAGCTATCAATTCGTGTTAACAACCTGCTACAACGATTACAGCTTAACATGTTGCGTAGTGGGTTTCTAGCACAATCATTCTTCTCATGACGTCTAGCATTCCTTCTCATGGCAAAATCCTTGCCACAGTATCTACAGTGGCTTCCTTCCGATTCAGCTGCAGATAACAAACCATGATCCATGGTAGCTTCTGTGACTAATGTTAGATACAAACTGTCAGTTTTCTCCAATTGGAACCATTTCTTAAATAGAGTTTTTGAAATATTTCATCAGCGAGAGTTAAGTTATCTAATGCAAAGCAAATTGATGCAAGTAGTTCTGGCTGTCGTCAACAGATGTCGCCACGTGTTGCTTGCAGGTAAATAATATCTATTTCATTAATGTGGGTTGCGGAACGCTCACTATCGATCGCAAAGGGAGGTTGGCTTCGACAGTATCCAAGGAGAAAAAAATTCGTCCTTCCTGCTAGTGCTTCTCAGATTTCTCACGGTCCGCCATCTTGGATTGCGACGTCACGGCGGCCATCTTGGATTGCGACGTCAAGGCGGCCATCTTGTATGGGTGTGACCTTGACCTTTGACCAAAACCGCAGGAATGATCGCAAGCACACGGAGAAAACCATCATAATATTGGCAAGAATAATCAGGAGCACACGGAGAAAACCACCATAATATTGACAAGAATAATCGGAAGCACACGGAGAAAACCGCCACAAGTTTTCTTTGATATCATGAAAATACAAAAAAAAAATAATAAAAAATTAAAAATTAAAACGAAAAAAAATTCAAACATTCTGCTAGATTGTACTTGAACTCTATCTTTGCTCAACAATGAGAAGTTCACAAGCTAGCAGAATGTTTGAATTTTTTTTCGTTTTTATTTTTTATTATTTTTTTTGTATTTTCATGATATAAAAAAAACTTGTGGCGGTTTTCTCCGTGTGCTTCCGATTATTCTTGTAATATTATGGTGGTTTTCTCCGTGTGCTCCTGATTATTCTTGCCAATATTTTGATGGTTTTCTCCGTGTGCTTGCGATCATTCCTGCGGTTTTGGTCAAAGGTCAAGGTCACACCCATCCAAGATGGCCGCCGTGACGTCGCAATCCAAGATGGCCGCCGTGACGTCGCAATCCAAGATGGCGGACCGTGAGAAATCTGAGAAGCACTAGCAGGAAGGACGAATTTTTTTCTCCTTGGATACTGTCGAAGCCAACCTCCCTTTGCGATCGATAGTGAGCGTTCCGCAACCCACAATAATGAAATAGATATTAATTACCTACAACCAACACGTGGCGACATCTGTTGACGACAGCCAGAACTACTTGCATCAATTTGCTTTGCATTAGATAACTTAACTCTCGCTGATGAAATATTTCAAAAACTATATTTAAGAAATGGTTCCAATTGGAGAAAACTGACAGTTTGTATCTAACATTAGTCACAGAAGCTACCATGGATCATGGTTTGTTATCTGCAGCTGAATCGAAAGGAAGCCACTGTAGATACTGTGGCAAGGATTTTGCCATGAGAAGGAATGCTAGACGTCATGAGAAGAATGATTGTGCTATAAACCCACTACGCAACATGTTAAGCTGTAATCGTTGTAGCATGTTGTTAACACGAATTGACAGCTTAAAAAGACATGGTAGAACATGTAAAGTCAAGACTACTTACTGCATAGAGGACACCGATGGATCCACTAGACTAAAGAAGAATGATCTGCATTACGTCAATAATTTTCCTTGTCCTGAGCGTGATGGTATTAGCTCACCCGATCGTGAGGAAGAACATAAATTGAAGGATGCTAATGGCTTCGGGAAGACTGAAACTAATGGAAGTATCAACACCGTGAAAAGTAAGAATACATTCAAGCCTATATTCAGTAGATCCTCCATTCTTTGTAAAAATGATGGACTCCTAAAAAGGAAGCATGAAGACGACGAAGACACTTCGACATCATCGATAGCGAATTCATACGGTAATCTGGGTGAAGAGGATGTCTTCTACAGTGATTGCTACAGTGACTCTGAGGCTGTTGACAAAGGCATAGACTGTGATGAAGCACCTAGAGCTGACAGGATCAAAGAATATGGCGATGTCCTGAGACCGAAACGATGGAAACGTCGTGTTATAATAAATAAATCTGATAATGCTTATTATGATCACTGGGACGATTGTGATATTAACAGTATTTATAATAAACAAGCAAGTAAGATGGTGGTAGAAGAGATTGATTACACATCATGGAAAGATCCAAACATATTGGTTGACCGGCTAAGACTTTTACATGGCTCGCTTTGTGCAGGAAACTATTCGTGTATCAAAGAAATATCCTTCATACTCAAGGAACTGAGGAAAGCTGGCTACATACAATAATGGCTTCTTTTACTTGTATTTGTGTAATGTTGAGAAGTAATTAAATATTGAAAGTAAAAATTAAATGTTTTTATTTCTTGTATTCTGATTTCCAACAAAGCCTGTGTGTTTCCGCTAACGTATGTGTGATCATTCCGTTTCCTGTGTGTAATGTGTGTATACGTTTCCTTTCCTGTGTGTACTGTGTGTACGTTTGGTTTCCTGTGTGTACGTTCTGTTTCCTGTGTGTACTGTGTGTACGTTCCATTTTCTGTGTGTACTGTGTGTATACGTGTCGTTTCCTGTGTGTACTGTGTGTACGTTTCGTTTCCTGTGTGTACTGTGTGTACGTTCCGTTTCCTGTGTGTACTGTGTGTACGTTCCATTTCCTGTGTGTACTGTGTACGTTCCGTTTCCTGTGTGTACTGTGTGTACGTTCAGTTTCCTGTGTGTACGTTCAGTTTCCTGTGTTTACTGTGTGTACGTTCCGTTTCCTGTGTGTACGTTCAGTTTCCGGTGTGTACTGTGTGTACGTTCCGTTTCCTGTGTGTACTGTGTGAACGTTTAGTTTCCTGTGTGTACTGTGTGTACGTTCAGTTTCCTTTGTGTACTATGTGTACGTTCTGTTTCCTGTGTGTACTGTGTGTACGTCCAGTTTCCTGTGTGTACTATGTGTACGTTCCGTTTCCTGTGTGTACTGTGTGTACGTTCAGTTTCCTGTGTGTACTGTGTGATCATTACATTTATTGCATGTAAATTGCATGTATTGTGCGTACATTGCGTAAATTACGTGTTGGAGCTGATGGAGCTGTTGGAGCTCTTGCAGCTTATGGTCAATTGAAGCATAGGAGCAAAATGTAGATGGATCTGATGAAGTGAATTTTAGCTCTTGGAGCCTGGCGTATATTGGAGAGATCGAATTATTTTTTTTCGATTAAATTATCCTCTTTTTTAATTTGTAGATTTGACTCTAGTATTATTGTAAATGGTTCTTGATTTGACTAGTGTATTATTCCATACGGTGCATGTATATAAGCGAGAACTAGACAGTAGGTCGCTCAGTTTGTTACTGACGTCGGCGGTGTACGGATCACCTAGTTTGTTTCTTCTGGTGCATAAGACGTGTAATTGCTTGTTCTTGAGACTTCGATGGCATCTTTACCGACTTTAACGTCGTACTCGATGGAGGATGTACCATCGACTACGGGAACCATGACGTCGGCGTCGACGATGTTGGAGCAAATCCCGTTGGCAACGCCTCTGACAACACTGGAGGAGACTTCATCAGACGCGATACCACCAGCAGAAGAGACTTTAATGCCGGTAGTGCTGACTGTGCAGGAAAACTCGACGAACTTCGTTTCGCCCTCGATGGAGGCTTCAATGGATGCCGAATCGACAACAACTAACGAACATCGGTGCTGTTACTGTGACAAGATTTTCTCAAACAGCAGCAATGCTCGACGACATGAGAATAGAGAATGTGCCAAGAACCTATATCGTAAAATGTTTGTTTGTGAGAAATGTCATAAGCAGTTTGCCAGAAAAGATAATATGAAAACGCACATGAAGGCATGCAAAGGTCCTGCTGTGCGGCAGAAAGTAAAGGTTTCGGCGCAACAACGATGCATCGATGTGCATAAGAGTATGCCTGGAAATGGTACTACTGTTGCAACGCCTGTATCTGGATCAGGTCTGAAAGGCTCGTCTTCATCACCACGGTATCCTTGCAGCTACTGTGATACGTCGTTCGCATTTTCCCATGATGCACGAAGACATGAGCGGAGCAAATGCACGAAGAATCCTACTCGAATGAAGTTTCGCTGTGATGAGTGCCTTAAATGGTTTACTCGAATTGACAGTTTGCGACATCATGCGAAAAAATGTAAAGGTGGAGTCTGTGCTCCTGCTGAAATACCTGCCGACATTTCGACTCCTCGCTTTAGATTGGAGACTCGTGAGCGTACAAGCAAAAAAAAAAACAGATGTGCAGAAACCGATTGCTATGACGTCTGGACATGGAACTAAACCTAAGACTGTGTTCGGTGCATTACAAGTAAACGATAATGGATTCTACTTGGCGCAGTCTGCATTTCGTGGAACGTTGAAAGACTATTATTATCTAAATACGTTCGGTGAGTCGAAGGACATTTGTACTTTTCTTGATGATATTAGACAGAACATAATCAATCAGCTTACTGATGACGTAGCGACAAACGGACCTTTGAAATATAACTTGTGGTTGGACTGTCTATATGGAAAGCCGTATCCGTTAGATGACAAAGTGAAGAAGTGTGCATTCAAGACATCGGCTGCAGTAATTTACAGTTCTGACGATGTGAAGCAAACTGTTAAAAACGGAATCCAGAAACTCTGTCAAGAAGAGGAGAACTATGTCTGTAAAGGTTCTGGCTGGACTCTGTCTAGTATAAACCGATTGGAGCTAAGAATTAGTCATTTCACACCGCTGCGGAACTAAATGATTGTAAATTTGCTGGCTTTCGTAAGTGATCCTGTAGTAGAATAGAAATTATGTAATAAATATTATGTTTGTGAAAGAACTTGTGGTGTTTAATTCCTCGAACCTGTTACTATTAGGTTAAATTGTTTTTTTTTTTTCATCGTCCAGAATCGTACCAAGGACCTAAGTCGATCTAATTAATCAGTACATTGATTGGAAATTTATTTAATGATTTCTGAACTTTTTCCCGAATCTCTAGCATTAAAATTATGAATTACCAATATGTTGGTGTTGATGGCTTATAGGATGATGATGACAGTAGAGGTTTTAATGTCTCTTTAAGAATGTTGAACATGGAATAATGAAATTATTATTTTTTTACATCAAATTAAACATTATTGCATTGATCGGGTATCGAACCAAGGACTGAGACTGATCGAATCAATCTGTAAATTAATGAGTGATTTATTTAATGAATTTTGGAATTTTTCCCGAATTTCTAGCTAAATAACTACACGATTCCAAGATGGCGGTCAAATGACAAGATGGCGGGTGACACAGCAATAATAAATGATTACTGCACTCTAGCGGATAAGAATTAAACTAACATGGTGTCAGCGCACTCTCGCCGACGATAACAAGATGATGATGGCTACCAGCAGACGAAGACAAGATGGCGGACATGACATCATACTAGTTGACCTTGTTATTGGTGGTGGTAGGTTAGTCTGTAGGTGACTTCCGTGGTGGAAGGAGCCTGTCGCCATTTTTATTTATTTTTTTGACCTCGTCGGGTTCGAACCGAGGACTCCGAACTCCATGTCTAAAAAGTATATTTTTTATAAAAAATATATTAAAATTTTATTAATTTAATTTTTTTATAAATTTTAAATTTTTTTCATTAAAATCGGATAATAAAAAAGTTAAAGATGGCAGCGTAACGGAAATTGCAACGGTGACGTCATAATCCTATAAATGGCTTAACGTTGGCTTGAGTTAAGGATGCTTAAGCCAGTTTTAGGAATTTTTAGCCGCTGGGATTTTTAAGGAATAAAACGGGAAATTTTCCCTCGAAACGGGAATTTTTCCCTCGAAAACGGGAAATTTTTTCTTAAAACGGGAATTTTTGAGTCATTTTGAGTCATTTTTGAGGAACTTTGAGGAATTTTTGCCGCCGTGACGTCACAAATCCAAGATGGCGGATTCCGACACCACCACCACCGTGTCCCCGGACCGGCTATCCTATACTACTGTTGATTCTCTTATTCTGTCCCTCAATACAGGTCATCACAGGAATGTTACTGTACCTACTGTTTTATGTTGGCAAGTTTATGGCCCAAAATCTAAAAAATTAAAATACCTAATAATGTTAGTAGTATGTAATAGGGGCTACTGAAACAGGCGGCAGGCGGTGGAGCCGGAGCCGAGCCACCATCTTGGATTGTGACGTCACGACGGCCTTCTTGGATGAGCGTAACAGGACACAGCGTAACCGGGTTAAGTTGATACATTTTTTTTTTAAATTTTAAATTTTTTTTTGTGAACACGAAAATTAGAAAAAAATTATTAATGTACAAGCAGTTGTTCCTTTACACATTTAGCATATTACAAGTTATGAAATATGATAACAAACTTAGTAAAAATTCATTTAGTTTGCAAATACATAGTGTCTCAATTTGACCCAAACTGGGGCAAGTTGATACTGTCATTGGGGCATATTGATACAACCACAGACAACCTATTCAAATGATGATTCATGATTGTTCACATAACTATAAATGAAAAAGTACTGTTCTGAATTTTTATAAATAATACAAATTTTACACGTTGGCAGTGCGCTGCGAATTATTCACCATATTTGTTGTTGATCTCGAAATAACATATTGACTAATAAATAATTAATGATAGTAAAATATTTATCATAACATTTAATCACTTCACTGTCATTGAACTGTTTTAACACAATCACTTTCACTGTCTTCGGACCAAACACAAATGTCCGATTGGCAATGAATGCATGTGTATTTCAGAATGTCCTTTTAACATTCAAGGTGAACCCATTTTTTGCAGGAAATGCACCGAATCAATTCCTCGCCTTGTTTGGATGATGAATATAGTTTGAAGCAAACTAAACATAGTGCATCTTCATCATATTCTGATTCTGTATTTGATGAACTATCATCTTCCTCGTCCCGGCGCTTTAGAATTTTTTTCTGGTTTTCTTTGGATTCCTTTTTAGACCTTTTTAAACTTTTTCCTGTTTTTTTTTGTCATGAAAGTTTTATTTTTGCTTTCTCACCAGGCTTTCTTTTCTCACTGATGCTCTTATTTCTTTTTCTCGCAGTTTATTTATTTTATCCGTGCTTCATTTTCCAGTCCATCTTTCAATTGAGTATCTGTAAGAATTTATGATGTCATTCGTCTTCTGTTTGTAGGCCTAGTCTGTTTTCGTTCATCAGCTCTGTGATATGGACGTACTACCTCGGGACTGACCACTGTACGAGGCATTCCTTTTTTAACACTGCTTGAGGATAGCGCAGTTTCAGCATTTTCTTCACTTAATTCAGGCCTCGTTGAGGTAGATGGAGATTCAGGAGGAATAGATGTGTTGTTCCCAACTTCTGTAGGTCTTTCTTCTCTCAAAGGACGATCTGTCACCGACGATGGCAAAAAGTCTGCATCTGTAAAAATATCTGGATTGTAAGGCTTGATACCAGTGCTTTGAAACCCTGATGATATATTTGTTTGAGTTAATGCATGGGATAGAGCACGTGTGACAATGGAAGGAATGTCGTATATTGTTAACGTTTTCCCAGGGTTGCTAGTCATCCAGTTTTCAACTCCAGAAAAATAATATCTCTTAAACGGTCCAAAAACTGACTTGTCTAGTGGCTGAAGACGGTGAGATGTATGAGGTGGGAAAGACAATAGAATTATGCCATTGCCTTTGCAGAATTTCAAGACAGGTAAAAACAAATGAGATTCATGACTGTCTAGTATAAGTAGACAAGGCTGCTCTTTGGTCAACTTGACATGGCTATAGAAGTGCTTGATGAATAGTAAAAATTAAGGTCCGGTCATCCATCCAGACGGATATGCCGTACCCACACAACCAGGAGGTCCGCCTTTGATGAAATAGTCTTTAAAATGGACCTGGGGGAATATAAATAGTGGTGGAACTGAATTACCAACAACATTTACAGCAACTGCCATGGTAACAGTGGTTCCCCTTTCAGCCGATGTCGCCTTTCCAACTTGGTGCATACCTTTCTCTGCAACAATTTTCGATGGTCGCTGCACAGTCTGGAGACCGGTTTCATCAGAATTCCACACGTCCTTGGGGAAAGAGAGTATTTATCTAATACAACCTTTAATTTTGTGAAAAACATTCCCACATTGTACTTGTTGAAGCTAGTGGTGCGGCTCAAACTTGTTGATTCAGAATATCTGATGGAAAATATAGGGTGCCTCTTCATATACCCGGTGAACCATTCTGCTGATGCAAGTTTCGATGCAATCCAAGTCTCAGGAATAGCGACGTTGTTAGCCAAAGCTAAGTCATAAGCCAATACTCGCACATCTCTAGGAGTCAACCCATTATATATTTTTGAGCAGTGAAGAATATATTCTTTCAGCTGTAGTTCTAAATCTTAACTTAACACCTGCCTGTGTTTAGCATACCCCACTTTAACATCAGGTTACTCTCCTTTTTTCTTACAATATCTCGACAGGGTCATTTTATCAATTCCATATTTTTTTGCAGCTCCTCTTAGTGATGTCATCCCTGTTTCAATGTCTGCATAAGCCCTTTCAAACGTAGCTCGTGGTGTTTCACCCCGACAGGTTTTCTTGACATACCTCCGAACCATATTCTGTAAACAGACAATAACAAACACTGCTTGAACATAAATAATTTTATGCAAGTAAAAAAAAAATTAAATACCTTTGCAAAGTCAGCTGATCCTCCCCAGTTCTTCACCAGCTAAACTATGTATATATACACATGCAAATATGTACGTGATTTTTTTTAGAAAGAGAGTAGGCATGGCTATATATTAAAAGAAATACCTAAATATACCTTATCATACATTAACTAGCCAAAAAATGTTGATATAATTCCAGGCACTGTGTTGAGTGAGCCATCTGATGCGTTTCCTCATACATGCGCGTAGTTTTATCTTTACTCTACAGATGGCATGAAAGTACTAATATTTTCTTAGGCTAGAACTATAGCTATGAGCTTTATCTGCTGTACACGAAAGTGTCGGTATTTATTTGTTTACACAATGGAACAAAAGCATATTTATTTATAAAGTATAACAGCTGTTATTTATATATATTAGAAACAAAAAAAATCTAGTAAGCTTAATCGGAAACGTCAAGTGTAGTGACATTACGGAAACGTTACAAAAACTATAATTTATTTCGAAAAAAAAAACAAGTGGGGCAAGTTGATGCACTGTATCAATTTGCTCTTTTTCAAATGTATCAACTTGCCCCATACGATGCTATTTCATTTCAACACCGGTACATGGAAAGAGAGAACCCATTAAACAATTATCAGTAATGGAATCAACTTACCTTTTAGAGGCTAAACGCCATATGAATCAAGACAGAAATAAAAGTGTTTATCAGTGCACGTTATGTAACTTTAAACAATAACCATAAAATTTACTTTTCACTTCAAAAAACAACTTTCTTGAATAACTTTTATACCGTTACACCCATACCACCAAGCGTACTCATGGACTGAAGGTTCCACGGGATGGGTCTCCCCTTCCAAGGAGACACATAAGCGCATGCGCGTTTCCGCTCAGCACCAGCTGTACCAACGTGCCCCTGTCTCAATTTACCCCGGTCTCCCCTAAATGTTGCAAGTTTTGTTACGACCGCCATATTGGTTGAGTACGATGTCATCGTTAACTTTTCGTTACGCCCGTCATCTTGTATTAAGTCACAACTGTTGCAATTCGCGTTACGACCACCACCATGAAAATCCGTAATTTCAATGCTCGAAGTTCCGAAAAAATTCCAAAAATATTTTAAAAATTGCGTACTTGAAATGATAAGTTACTTAATTGTTTTCGGTCCTCGGTTCGATTTCTGGCGAGAGTAAACCAGTAATTTTTAAATATATTTAAAAAATTTCAATAAAAAGTAATAAAAACATCTGACACCACACCCGACATTTTGAATTTTCACCACTTGTATCAATTATAGTTAAATGCACCATCTTGGATATCTTTATTTTTAATCAGTTTTTAATGAAAACAATTTCAAAATTCATCAAAAAATTAACTTATTAGAATACTGATAGTTTCGACTAGTTCCTGTCCTTGGTTCGAAACTGGAAAGAGCAAAAAAATATAAAACAACTACAGATCCTTCCTTCATGGAAGCTACCTAGACTGACCTTACACCACCAATACCAAGGTACATATATATATCGTCAACTGGTATGAGTTAATGTCCGACAACTTGTCTTCGTCCGCTGGAGGCCGCCATCTTGTTTTCGTCTGTTAGAGTGTGCTGTCGACATGTTAGTATAATTTTCTGTTCACCATAACTTTGGCCTCGACTGTTGGCATTAAACTTTGACCATGAACTTGAACTTAAGTCATTTTGAGTCATTTTTGAGGAATTTTAAAGAAATTTTAAGTCCAAGATGGCCGCCGTGACGTCACAATCCAAGATGACGCACCGATAATCACAATCCACAGTTTGAAGCCTGGGCCCGGAGCCCCCAATACATACTACTATTTTTAAAAAAAATTCGAAGACCTGTGTAATCATTTACACTTAAAATGTTTGTTTCCCAGTCACTCGGTTTTTACACACCGCACACCTCACTGGGCCTCACCTCTGGCGCAACTCTCGCCCCATCACCCCTCGTGGACCTCCATCGCGGGACTCCGCCACCGCACTTTGCCGCCGCCGTCGCACTTCTCTTTGCCGAGGTCCGCTCGATGCTTGGCTCGGAACTTAGCTCGGGGCTCGCGCCGCACCCGCGGCACTATCGCCCAGACAGTCGCCACGGAACTGAACTCCCAACTCCACTCAACTCCCGAAGGCCGGCGTCCTGGCTTATATAGGCCCAGGCGCCACTTCTAGAAGTCGCGAGCGCGGCTGGGGCCATTCGCGTCATTTCGCGCCAACCCGACGGCAGAAATCTCAAGACACGCATCGGCGCTTGCGTGGCTGCCCACGGAACTCCGCAGCTGTCAGGTGTCAGATAACGACACCATGACAGAGCGCCGCACGGGGAGTGGTTTTGAAAAGAGGGAGGGGAAGTGGCGACCCTTGTAATCTACCAGGTGCGCGCGAAACGTCTCAGTCAGTGGCCGTGCGGGGCCGCCAGCCAGCTCCGAGCCTGCGCGTGCCGCTGCCCTGCTCACGTTCGTTACAATGCATAATTTAATTCTTTGTCTGGTAATTGTCTCGGTTTCCATGCAGTCAAATGTGTTTGTTTTCCAACGCAGATGTCATAGCTATCATGTTTCAAATCACAATGTATTTTGCAAAAAAATTAAGTTTAATATGTCGATAAGGACCACAGATAAAATAACAGGTTATATACAATTTACCTTATGAGCATGAGACAGCGCGATGCTAGTTATATTTAGGAACAAGCACCAAAAACAAATATGACGGAATCCAATCTGCATCCAGCATAACAGAAAAAAACATAACGCCTGCCGTGACATTATCTTTAATGGTGGCTTCCAGCAGACGAAACCAATATGGCGGACATGACGTCAGATTTTAAAAAAGGGGCTGAGACATCAGATCCAGATGGTGGACATGTTATTAGAATTGAATATGGCGACAGTAATGAAAAATTGCATCATTTAGGGATTAGGGCGCTCGATGACAAGATGGTGGAATCCAATAAGTCAATTGAGGTCATAGGTCAAAGTCAATGGTTGAGTTCAAGGTCTTGCAAGATTGCCTCTGTAACGTCAGGGCGGTCAGTTTCTTACCCGCTTGAAACTCTATCCACCAGCGCCAGTCCCAGTATCAGCAATTTACTATTAAAAAAAATCACCGTCACACAGAAGAATCACCATTTTTGAAAATTAATATTTGCACCGTGACAATTAACTGTGATTTGGACTTTAGCTTATAACTATTTTTATATTGCTGACATTTGCGAAAAATATTCCTGTTCAGTTTTCGAGAGTTATATTATTAATTTAAAAATTAATTAGGCGTGATTTACTTTCCCGACTGGTAACTTCCTCCTAGGTACCTATAATTTATTCGTCTTTACATTAACTTGCCACTGAAACACCAGAATATCTTACTTTCCTGTCAAGTTACAAGAGATCACGAGAACCTACGTGTAATTATTCAGAATTCTGTGTCCCAGGCGGATGTTTCCAAGTTAAAAGAGGAGCACTTAGACAGTTTTCATTTATTTCAGCTGCTGGAATTTTTTCATTTCTAATAATTTTTATATCTAGTAATATGTGAAGATTCATCATTCATACATAGTTGCGAGTTAAAAGGCGGGGAAAATGGAATCGTTCTCAAATTCATGTATGCGCTGAGATCTCAAACTACAATCCAAACAAACACTTTATATTAAATAAAGTAGTTTTTAATTGTTTAAGATGAAAAATGCTGCTTGTTCCTCTGTTTGTGAAACATGATCATCTGCAAAAATAACCAGGCCAAATAAAAATACGTATACACTCTTTTGTCTAATTTCATATATAACAATTTTTTCCGAATTTTGTTTGCTTCTTGTTACTGAATGGTAGATATGATAAATTCTAGGAAGTATTTGGAAGTAGTTAAAAAGTTGTACAAATACTTATGACGACATAAAAAATGTATTCAAATTATAATCTGTTTACTAAGCCAATTTTGTCATGAACATTATCATGCTAACATTAATAAATTGTTTATTATACATTTTGCGGAGAAGGGGAGGAATATATATACTAAAGATTTTTCGGTGATACTAACCAATGAGAATTCTAATAATGATAATAGCTTTACAAAAATGTATTTTTATTAGTAGGCCTTGTATTTGGTAAAAAAATTTATAAGTTATATTGGAATAATTAATTATGTCATACAATTAAATATACCTTTGAACTTCTACTTAACAATAAAACAGTTTAAGGATTTTGTTAATTAAAAAAACTTTGCAAACATCTTTGATTTCCACTGACGCGAAAGAGCCCTTTATTGCGAACAAAGCCATACCATTTCGAACACAAACTCTCTTGTGAATAATGCACAGTGGTTGTCGTAAACATTGCCCAGCAACAGGCTAATTTTGCTTTCCCAAGTACAGGGCATTGCCTTCTCTACGACCCGCATTGCGTAAACCGTGTTAGCCATAATTAAACTGCTTTACGAGTGAAATTTGTGCTGGCGTCATACACTCCAGCTAAGTAATTCAATTAATTTCAACCACACCCCTTCTGCTTCAATTACATTTAGTTCACGTCAGATTTGGCATCCGCTGTTAAAATGCACGCCTGTGAATATTAATTTGGGACTAGATGGTATGTAGTTCCGGCATGTCACCTGACTGATTCAAGTTCATAAGGTCACGAGTGGCATCCAATAAGAAGGGACTATACGAAAATAAGATCCTAAACAGGGCCACGGAGGCGTTAAAAATCTAGATTTCACGTTTTTTTACAATAATTTGTAAATAACTTAAAGTTAATAATTTCTTCGTCTACATGCCAACGGATATTGTTTTGTTGAATTTGTAAATCTTTATTTGTTTAAAAAAGCCTCTTCACGATGTTCTTTTCTAGGGCAATGCTGGGTACTTCAGCTAATATTTATTTAGTGTGCTGTAAATTAATGATTTAAAATTTGGTTATAGACAATTTTTGTTTTATTCGTGGTTAACATACACAAGTACCACAATAGCCTCTTTAAACAGAAAATTATAGAAGCCCATATATATATATGTATAATATTACTACTTTGAAAGATTGCTGCACGGGAAAGCACTTGGATCAAAATTAAACTCGAACTAAAAGTTGATTCTCTTATTCTGTCCATCAATACAGGTCATCACAGGAATGTTACTTTACCTACTGTTTAATGTTGGCAAGTTTATGGCAAAAATATAAAAAATTAAAATACGTAATAATGTTAGTAGTATGTAATAGGGGCTACTGAAACAGGCGGCAGGCGGTGGAGCCGGAGCCGAGCCACCATCTTGGATTGTGACGTCACGACGACCATATTGGATGAGCGTAACGGGACACAGCGTAACGGGACAAGTAGATCACGGCTCTTGATTTTTTTCTGTTCCACTGGAGGCTGCCATCTTGGATACCGTAGACTTTTATTCTGTTGTTTGTTCCTAGATAGCGCCAGCGGCGCTCCAGATTTTATTCTGTTCCACTGGAGGCCGCCATCTTGGATACCATCGACTTTGTTTCTGTTGTTTGTTCCTAGATAGCGCAAGCGTCGCTCTGTCTCATCACATAGGGTCATGTTCCATTTCCTACCATAGCTTTTATGATCCTTATCGACATAATAAATTTAATTTTTTATGCAAAATACGTTGTAAACGCTGTGATTCGAACCAGCGCAGCTCGGGAGAGAAGTTGGTAAACATACGCCTTTAACCTCTCGGCTATCGAGACATTTACCACACTGACAATCAAATAAGGTATACAAAATAATAACATGCATATTCGAACTTGAAGTTTTTTTTTAAATTTTAAGTAATTATGGCACAACCTGTTCAAAACAGAACCGCCATCTTGGATTATGAGGTAAGCGTTGCAATTTATGTTACGCCCGGAACCTTTAAAATCCGCAATTTTTATGTTAGAAAATCGGGTAAAATTTTAAAAATCATAAAAAAATTTAAATAATCGAATTTAATAATAAAAATTTAATAAGATATTCCTTAAAAACCACTGGTGCACTGATCGTTACAGTCGCCATCTTGGATTATATAAATGAAGCATGTTTCGTTTCGTCCAGCCATCTCGGTTGAGTTCGATGCCATCCTTACACTTTACGTGACGACCAACATATTTAATCCTATTGATGTTGCAACTATCGTTATGGTCGCCATCTTGAAATTTAGACGCCATTTGGGAAAACTCGTAATTTTTTTGTTAGAAAATCTGGAAAAAATCCAAAATTCATCAAAAATTAACTTATTAGAATACTGATTTATTAGATTGATTTCCGTCCATGGTTCGAATCCGCTAAGAGCAAAAATATCAACAGATCCTTCTTACACAGAAGCTACCTACAGACTGACCTACCACCAATACCAAGGTATACATCGTCAGCTGGTATGACGTCATGTCCGCCAGCTTGTCTTCGTCCGCTGGAGACCATCAACTTGTTTTCATCTGCTAGAGTGTGCTAGCGACATGTTAGTATAATTTTCTGTTCACCATACCTTTAACTTCGTCTGTTGGCATTGAACTTTGACATTAACCTTGAACTTTGACCTATACCATCAACTTTGACCTAACCTTGACTTTGACCTTGAACTTGACCTTGACCTTGAACTTAGACCTTGACATTGAACTTTGACCTTGACCATGTAATTTGACCCTTACCTTGATATTTGACTTTGATCTTGACGTCCATCATGGATCCGTCATTTTATGTTCAGTACATGCTACCAGGAGCTACCACCTGCTAGTGGTCATTGCCACCATCATGTTTTCGTCTGCTGGAGGACACCATCTTGTGTGTACTCGTCTTACCACCATGCTAGTTTTGTTCTAACCTGCTACAGTGCAGTAATTATTACTGAGGTTCCCACCATCTTAAAATTTGGGCGCCATCTGGAAATCATGTAATTATTTAGCTAGAAATGCGGGAAAAATTCCAAAAGTCTCCGAAAAATCAATTTTAATTAACAAATTGAATCTATGGATTCCTGTTCACGGTCCGATTCTTGACCAGTGACATTGTAACTAATTATTAAATAAATTTTAGATTATGTTTTCCATTACCTTTCGCGGAGTTTATTAATCATTTACTCTACTGAAAACAACTCAAGTCAATATACCTGACCAACGAATTAATACAGTGCCGATTAGCCTATTATAAAAGTCTAATTTTTCAATAATCTCAATAACCTATAAGCTGATCATGTACAAAGCAACACATATAGAATAATTGTCTTCAGTCTATGAGACCGAGTCATGTCATTATCAGACGTATAGGCTAGTCATTTCAGGACCGCATGAACTTCGTTGTTAGGTATTACATTCAATTAATCAATCGTGACTTTTTTATACATACTAAAGGACCAAGTGACCTTGAAAAATATTTTAGTAACACTAAGAGGTTTTAAACTTGTAAAAATTCAATCACTACATTTTGTACCACGCGCAATCAACAAAAAGGAAGCACCGACAACGAATAGGAAGCACATTTGATAGCACCGACAACGAAAATGCAGCACCGCCAACGAAAAGCCAGCACATTTGTGATTGGCTCAAATATTTATTGGCTCCAATATTCATTGGCTCCAATATTCATTGGCTCCAATATTCATTGTCTCCAATATTCATTGGCTCCAATATCAATTGGCTACAATTGCTCCAAATAATCCAATATTCATTGGCTCCAATATTCATTGTCTCCAATATTCATTGGCTCCAATATCAATTGGCTACAATTGCTCCAAATAATCCGATATTCATTGGCTCCAATATCCATTGGCTCCATTAATTCGTTCGTTCCAATAATCATTGGCTCTAATCTTCATTGGCTCCAATATTCATTCGCTCCACTATTCAACGGCTCCAATATAATTTGGTTACAATATAATTTGGTTACAATATCAATAAAATTGGCTCCAATTGCTCCAAATGCTCTAACAGTCTTTTAGTTCCTATAGTCATTGGCTCCAATAGTCATTGTCTACAATATTCATTGGCTTCAATATTCATTGGATCCAATATTCATGGGCTCCAATATCATTTGGCTCCAATTGCTCCAAATGCTACAACAGGCTCCAAACGTCTTCATCAGTCTTTTGGCTCCAACAGTCTTTTGGTTCCTATAGTCATTGGCTCCAATAGTCATTGGCTCCAATATTCATTAGCTCCAATATTCATTGGCTCCAATATTCATTGGCTAAAATATTCATTATAACCAATCCTTATTTGCTACAATTATCATTGACTCCATCAGTCATTGACACCAACAGTCTTTTGGTTCTAAAAGTTTTTTGGCTCCAAAAATATTTGGCTACAATTCTTCGAGTCTATGAGACTATGAGGCCACATGGCTACAAGTCTAAAATGATCTAACTGGTTACGAATTATACATGGCTTGCGAGGCTACAGAACTACGAAGCTTCTAGTACACAAGTTTACGTGACTGCTAGGATACAGGACTACAAGTCTGCATGAGTACTTGACTACGAAGCTACTCGTCTACAAAGCGCCAATTGCCGAATCTGTCTTCTTCGTAATTTTCTCTTTTGCTCCAACTGCACCAACCGCATTATGCTATAAGATTACAAGGCTGCTTGCTTACGTAGCTTTAAGTCTTCGAGGCTACTTGGATACGTAGCTACAATTGTACGAGGTCCCAAGACATCATGACTACGGGAATTTGAGCCATGAGGTTACGAGATTACGTGACTACGAATCTTCAAGTTTAAAAGACTGCGAGGCTACAGAGCTACGAAGCCTCTCTTAAACGAGTTTACGTGACTGTGTGGATACAGGAATACAAGTCTGCATGAGTTCTGACTACGAAGCTACTAGTCTATTAGGCTCCAATTGCCACATCTGCCTTCGACGGATTTTTCTCTTTTGCTACCTCTGCACCATCAGCATTATGTTATACAAGGCTGCTTGCTTACGTAGCTACAAGTGTTCGAGGCTCCAATGCATCATGACTACGAGCCATGAGGTTACGAGACTATGCGATTGCGAGTCTTCAAGGTTACGTGATCGCGAGGCTATAGGACTACGAAACTTCCAGAACGCATGGTTACAAAACTGCATAACTAATTGGCCGCGGGGCTACGAAACTTCTTGTCTCTTACTGACTACAATAGCACTATTCAGTGGTGAGAGTTAATTTATCTCATGCAAAGGTACTTGCTGCAAGTAGTTCCGCTTTTCAACATCAGATGACGTCACGTGTTTCTTGCAGGTAACCAATATTTATTTCTTCTAATGCGGGATGCGGGATGCTCACTATCGATCGCATAAGAAGGATGGCTTGGATAGTCTCCAAGGAGAAGGAAGTTCGTCCTTCCTGCTAGTGATTCTCAGATTTCTCACGGTCTGCCATCTTGGATTGTGACGTCACGGCGGCCATATTGGATGGGTGTGACCTTGACCTTTGACCGAAACCGCAGGAATGATCGCAAGCACACGGATTAATAATCAAAATATTTGTAAGAATAATCAGTAGCACACGGAGAAAACCACCATTATATTGACAAGAATAATCAGAAGCGCACGGAGAAAAACGACTCATGTTTTCTTTGATATAATAAAATTACAGGGAAAAAAATAAAAAAAAAATTAAAAAGATTAAAAACAATACATAAAAAGGTTCTGCTAGCTTATAAACTTAAGATTGTTGAGCAAATATAGAGTTCTAGTACAAGCCAGTATTTTACGTATTTTTTTAAATTTACTTTCAATTTTTTATTATTTTTTTATTTTTAATTTTATTCCTGTAATTTTATTATATCAAAGAAAACATGTGTCGTTTTTCTCCCTGTGCTCCTGATTATTCTTATCAATATTATGATTATTAATCCGTGTGCTTGCGATCATTCCTGCGGTTTCGGTCAAAGGTCAGGGTCACACCCATCCAAGATGGCCGCCGTGACATCACAATCCAAGATGGCGGACCGTGAGAAATCTGAGAAGCACTAGCAGGAAGGACGAACTTCCTTCTACTTGGAGACTATCTAAGCCATCCTTCTTATGCGATCGATAGTGAGCATCACGCATACCGCATTAGAAGAAATAAATATTAGTTACCTGCAAGCAACACGTGACGTCATCTGATGTTGAAAAGCGGAACTACTTGCAGCAAGTACCTTTGCATGAGATAAATTAACTCTTACCTCTAAATAGTGCTATTGTAGTCAGTAAAAGACATGAAGTTTCGTAGCCACGCGGACAATTAGTCATGCAGTCTCGTAACCATGCGTTCTGGAAGCTTCGTAGTCCTATAGCCTCGCGATCACGTAACCTTGAAGAATTGCAATCGCATAGTCTCGTAATCTCATGGCTCGTAATCTCGTAGTCATGATGCATTGGAGCCTCGAAGACTTGAAGATACGTAAGCAAGTAGCCTTGTATAACATAATGCTGATGGTGCAGATGTAGCAAAAGAGAATTTTCCGTAGAATACAGATGTGGCAATTGGAGCCTTATATACGAGTAGCTTCGTAGTCAAGAAATCATGCAGACTTGTATTCCTGTATCCACACAGTCACGTAAACTCGTTTAAGAGAGGCTTCGTAGCTCTGTAGCCTTGCAGTCTCGTAAACTTTAAGATACGTAGTACACGTAATCTCGTAACCTCGTGGCTCAAATTCGCGTAGTCATGAAGTCTTGGGACCTGGTAGAATTGTAGCTACGTATCCAAGTAGCCTCGTAGATTTGAAGCTACGTAAGCAAGTAGCCATGTAATCTTATAGCATAATGCTGGTGGTGAAGTTGGAGCAAAAGAGAAAATTCCGACGAAGACAGATGCGGCAATTGGAGCCTTGTAGACGAGTAGCTTCGTAGTCAAGTACTTATGCAGACTTGTAGACATCTATCCTCGCAGTCACGTAAACTCGTTTTCTAGATGCTTCGTAGCTCTGTAGCCACGCAGTCACGTAAACTTGAAGATTCGTAGTCACGTAGTCTCGTAAACTCATGGCTCGTAGTCGCGTAGACATGATGTCTTGGGACCTCGTAGTATTGTAGCCTCGCAATCTCGTAACCATGCGTTCTGGAAGCTTCGTAGTCCTTAGCCTCGCGATCACGTAACCTTGAAGACGCGCAATCGCATAGACTCGTAACCTCATGGCTCGTAGACTCGTAGTCATGATGCATTGGAGCCTCGTAGACTTGAAGCTACGTAAGCAAGCAGTCTTGAAATCTTATAACATAATGCTAATGGAGCAGTTGGGGCAAAAGAGAAAATTCCATCGAAGACAGATGCGGCAACTGGAGCCTTGTAGACGAGTAGCTTCGTAGTCAAGTAATCATGCAGACTTGTAGTCCTGTATCCTCGCAGTCACGTTAACTTGTGTACTAGAAGCTTTGTAGCTTTGTAGCCTCGCAAGCCATTTATAATTCGTAACCAGCTAGATCATTTTAGACTCGTAGCCATGTGGCCTCATAGTCTCTTAGACTCGAAGAATACTAGCCAAATATATTTGGAGCTGAAAGACTTTTGGAACCAAAAGACTGTTGGTGTCAATGACTGAAGGAGTCAATGAATATTGGAGCCAATGAATAATAGAGCCAATAAATATTGGAGCCAATGAATATTGTAGCCAATGACTATTGGAGCTAATGACTATAAAACTAAAAGACTGTTGGAGCCAAAAGACTGATGGAGCCATTTGGAGCCTGTTGGAGCATTTGGAGCAATTGGAGCCAATTGATATTGGAGTCCAATAATATTGGAGTCAATGAATATTGGAACCAATGAATATTGGAGCCAATGAATATTGGAGCCAATGAATATTGGAGCCAATGAATATTGGAGCCAATGAATATTGGAGCCAATGAATATTGGAGCCAATGACTATTGGAGCCAATGACTATAGGAGCTAAAATGTTGGAGCATTTGGAGCAATTTAAGCCAATGGATATTAGAGCCAATTGATATTAGAGCCCATGAATAATGGAGCCTTTGAATATTGGAGCCAATTAATATTGAAGCGAGCGAATAAATAGAGCCAATGAATATTGGGGTCAATGAATATTGGAGCCAATGAATATTGTAGCTAATGACTATTGGAGCCAATGACTATAGGAACCAAAAGACTGTTTGACCCATAAGACTGATGGAGCCTTTTGGAGCCTGTTGGAGCATTTGGAGCAATTGAAGCCAATTGTTTTGGTGCCCATGAATATTGGAGTCAATGAATATTGGAGCCAATGAATATTGGAGCCAATTAATAGTGAAGCTTATGAATATTGGAGCCAATGACTATCGGAGCCAATAACTATAGAAGCGAAAGACTTTTGGAGCCAAAAGACTGATGGAGCTTTTGGAGCCTGTTGATATATTTGGAGCAATTAGTGCCAATTGATATTGGAGCCAATGAATATTGGAGCCAATGCATATTGGAGACAATTAATATTGGAGCAAGTGAATTAATGGAGCCGATGAATATTGAAGCCAATGAATATTGGAGTCAATGACAAATGTGCTGCCTTTTTTATTGTCGGTGTTTCCTTTTTGTTGATTGCGCGTAGTACAAAATATAGTTATTAAATGTTTACTAGTTTGAAACCTCTTGATGTTACAAAATATTTTTCAAGGTCACTTGGTCCTTTAGTATGTATAAAAAATATCACGATGGATTAATGGAATATAATTTCCTAACAATGAAGGTTTTGCGGTCCTGAAATGAGTAGCCTATAGTCTGATAATGACATGACTCGGTCTCATGGACTGAAGACAATTGATCTATATGTGTGGCTTTGTACATGAACGGCTTATAGGTTATTTGGATTATTGAAAAATTAAACATTCATAATAGGCTAATCGGCAATGTATTAATTCGTTGCTCAGGTATATTGACTTGAGTTATTTTTCGTAGAGTGAATGATTCATAATCTCCGCGAAAGGTAATGGAAAACAGAATCTAAAATTTATTTAATAATTAGTTACAATTGTCACTGGTCAAGAATCGAACCGTGGACAGGAATCCATAGATTCAATTTGTAAATTAATATTTTATTTTTCGAAGACTTTTGGAATTTTTCCCGCATTTCTAGCTAAATAATTACATGATTTCCAGATAGCACCTACATTTCAAGATGACTGGAACCTTAGTAATAACTGTAGCAGGTTAGAATAAAACTAGCATGATGGTAAGACGAATACACACAAGATGGTGTCCTCCAGCAGACGAAAACATGATGGTGGCAATGACCACTAGCAGGTGGTAGCTCCTGGTAGCATGTACTGAACATAAAATGACGTATCCATGATGGACGTCAAGGTCAAAGTCAAAGGTTAGGGTCAAATTTAAAGGTCAAGGTCAAAGTTCAATTTCAAGGTCTAAGTTCAAGGTTAAGTTAAAGTTCAAGATCAATTTCAAGGTCAAGGTCAAAGTTCAAGGTCATGGTCAAAGTTCAAGGTCTAGGTCAAAGTTCAAGGTTAATGTTAAAGTTCAATGCCAACAGACGAGGTTAAAGGTATGGTGAACCGAAAATTATACTAACATGTCGCTAGCACACTCTAGCAGACGAAAACAAGATGACGGTCTCCAGCGGACGAAGACAAGATGGCGGACATGACGTCATACCAGCTGATGATGTATACCTTGGTATTGGTGGTAGGTAAGTCTGTAGGTGGCTTCTGTGTAGGAAAGATCTGTTGATTTTTTTTGCACTTAGCGGATTCGAAACAAGGACGGAAATTTTATTAAGTTAATTTTTTGATGAATTTTAGATTATTTCCCGTTTTTCTAACATAAAAATTACGAATTTTCCTAAATGGCGTCTAAATTTCAAGATGGCGACCATAACGATAGTTGCAACATCAATAGGATTAAATATGTTGGTCGTCACGTAAAGTGTAAGGATGGCATCGTACTCAACCAAGATGGCTGGACGAAACGAAACATGCATCATTTATATAATCCAAGATGGCGATTGTAACTATCAGTGCAACAGTGGTTTTTAAGAAATATTTTATTAAATTTTTATTATTCAATACAATTATTAAATTTTTTTATGATTTTTAAATTTTTACCCGATTTTCTATCATAAAAATTGCGGATTTTGAATATTGCGGGCGTAACGGAAATTGCAACGCTAACCTCATAATCCAAGATGGCGGTTCTGTCTCGGACAGGTAGTGCTATTATTACTTAAAATTAAAAAAAAATCAAGTTCGAATATACATGTTATTTTTGTATATAGGCTACCTTATTTAATTCTCAGTGTGGTAAATATCTCGATAGCCGAGCGGTTAAAGGCATATGTTTTCCAACCTATCGATCAGAACTGCGCTGGTTCGAAACACAGCGTTTTCAATGTATTTTGCATAAAAAATTAAATTATTTTTATGTCGATAAGGATCATAATAGCTATGGTAGGTAATGGAACATCGACCTTATGTGATGAGACAGAGCGACCCTTGCGCTATCTAGGAACAAACAACAGAAACATAGTCGACGGTATCCAAGATGGCGGCCTCCAGTGGAACAGAAAAAAATCAAGAACGCCGCTGGCGCTATCTAGGAACAAACAACAGAAACAAAGTCGACGGTATCCAAGATGGCAGTCTCCAGTGGAACAGAAAAAAATCAAGACCGACGCTGGCGCTATCTAGGAACAAACCACAGAAACAAAGTCGACGGTATCAAAGATGGAGGCCTCCAGCGTAACAGAAAAAATCATAATTAGTGGGGCGCTTAATTTAAAGATGGCGGATCCAATATGTCCACCGTGATCTACTTGTCCCGTTACGCTGTGTCCCGTTACGCTCATCCAAGATGGCCGTCGTGACGTCGTAATCCAAGATTGTGGCTTGGCTCCGGCTCCACCGCCTGCCGCCTGTTTTAGTAGCCCCTATTACATACTACTAATGTTTTTTTTATTGTAAACATTCCTCTTCTCCTAAGTTTGAGATATTAGCACTTCCTTTTTAATTTTGCCATTCACTAACGCTGCTAAATTATACGATTAACGAAGTGAGGAGCGAATAATGCTCATAATTTTTTTTTACCTTAACAAGTCCCTGTGAAACACATTTTACGTCTCTCGAAAATATTCAACTGGTTTACTTTCGCGTGTCGTTTACTTAATGTTATCAAGATAATGCCAATCCTTTACGGTATAACTGATCCTTACACTTTGATACTTTTTGTCCAATATCCTCTGTTTGGTGAAGTCATAGTAAGACTCGTAAAATAATTGCAACACTAAAATTTTCATGTATATCGTAACCTCAAACTTTGTAAACAACTATTGATGTCAATTCAAGTAGCCATTAAATTCATTTTTAAAAAATTGTAATCTATGACAAAATTGATATTAGTAAAAAAACTACCACCCAACTGTTATAATTAATTGTTTATATGAGCTTAATTGTTATTTAAATCTGAAATTAAACTTGAGAGCGAAGAAGATTATTTTACATTTAATATCTTTCACTCCTCAGTAAATTGTAGTGATTTAGCACACCAGATTACGAATATTTAAAAGGTAGTTTGATTTCGTAACTAACCATCATGCCCCTGTAAATATAAGAAAGCAAGATATAGTTCTGCCAAATTTAACTGTGTCTTAAATATTATAATTGGTATAAACGTGTTTTTTTTTTCAAGAGAAAAATTCTTATATCGCAGCATTTTTTTGGAAACTACTAAAAAAATCCGAAAATACTTTTTTCGAACATTAGAGAAGTTCCTGTATTTACATTGAAAAAAATAGCGTTAGTAAATGCCCCTACGGTTTTATGAGAAATCACAGCTTATAGCTTATAATAAAATACCTGTGGATTGACGTGGCACAAGCAATTTTTTGCTTTCGCGAACCGTCCCAAATATGTTGATATACTTTTATATTTAAATATTAAAAAATAAAAACTACCCGGAACAAGCTTAAATAATTTATTAACTTGGCAAAACTAAAATATTATAACTCTAACCAAAAGTTTGAAATAAAATAAACTAAAAATTACAATTAAACATATGTAGGGGAGAGTAGGGTATAACGGGGTACTTAGTATAAATCGCTTAAATTTATTGTTTTAATATTGCGGTATATGTATGAAACCATCAGCATGCGTAGATTATAATGTGAGTTTAATTCTGCAACTAGTACCGTGTCTTCTGAAATATTATTATTGCAGAGATTTTTCATTATTTGAATGTATGCACACTACCCTGTTTTACCCAACTGGTTGGGTAAAACGGGGTACAGAAAGCAGATTTTTAAATGATTAAATATGTGCATTATAAAAAATTCTGAACAACATGTAGTATGACAAATAAATACAATTGTCAGTAAAAATATGAGAATTAAAAAAAAATTCAATTATAAGCCTTCACCTTACATGTCCCTCTGTATTTACAGTAAAACTTCACAAAAACATTGGTTTGCGGAAAATCACAAACATTGTTTGAACAACAATAACACAACACTGTTAATTTTGAGGAAGTGGTTAGTCTAATAGCATAATCTAGTTATGTATAATACAACCTTGCATATGCGGTTAACCCAAATATCTGACAAAACATATGATTGTTTAATTAGCCTATTATGGCTTAGTAGGCCCGTCAGAACACAAAATAAGGCCAGAGTCTATATTCCAAACTGGCAGAAATCACATTCAAATGGCCTACAGTCATCTGTGTCTACACCAGCACATCCTTCATGGCTCCAAGAATGACACTTTAAGCATTGCACCCAACTTTCGGCTGATTTTGAAGTGGAGAACTAACTGTTCAGTGCAATACATGCAAGGAACGTCATCATCATCAGACACACGCAAAGTTACTGTTGGTATGGATTTGTTGCTGTCTTCTTTATTCTTATGTTTTTTAGAACTGTTTTGTGATTTAGACACACCAGGATTTTTCCTTTTTAAAGATTTTGGTAAAGCTGACTGAATAATAATTAGTTCGTTCTTATATGGCGAGTCGGTTAGCACAGCTGCCTTGCCCCGTCGTCGTCCTCTTCCTTCTGCAGGTTTCTTTTGGCATGGGGAATCGGCATCACTGTAGTCGGTGGAATTGTGAAGCTACCGTTTGATGAAGCACTTCGATTGTTTTTATCAGATAGGCCTAAACGAGATTCAGTTGGTGAAGATACCAAACCAGATGTCCCAGGAATATTACCAACACTGACATTTCCATGGGACTCTGAATGCCTTGTGTAAGCTCGGTCAGTTGTTGCAGCAGTCACTGGAATATCACCTACACTGTCATTTTCACTCGGTTCTGAAGGCGTGGAGTTAGCTCGGTCAGTTGTTGCAGCAGTCAGTGGAATATCACGGACAGTGTCATTTCCACTCGGTTCTGAAGGCCTGGAGTTAGCTCGGTCAGTTGTTGCAGCAGTCAGTGGAATATCACCGACAGTGTCATTTCCACTCGGTTCTGAAGGCCTGGAGTTAGCTCGGTCAGTTGTTGCAGCAGTCAATGGAATATCACCGACAGTGTCATTTCCACTCGGTTCTGAAGGCCTGGAGTTAGCTCGGTCAGTTGTTGTCTTTTGGGTGATTGTATAAATGTACTGTAGGTAACTCTGTATAACATTTAGTGTGCATAAAAATACTATTTTTAATTTTAAAAGTCATTTGCACAATTGATCGAAAATATGGTTAAAACAGGAAACTGGTTGGGCAGAACGGGGTACTACCCCGTTTTACCCATTACCTGTGTACCCTGTTTTACCCTACATGCAGGTTCTCAAGCAAAAACGAAAACAGAAAATCTTAACACCAGTCAATTACATCGGTTACTATGGCACAACATAGCAAATATAATACTTTACTTGAATACAACTTACCATAAAATATATCTGCAACCACTGATTAAATATTGTATAGCCAATACACGCTAAACATTTTAGTGAAACATCATAAATTTGTAATTTCCATTATTACGCACGAAAGAATACTGTGCGACACTTCATACTACCTCACTCTAGTGACGACGTGTAGAGGAGTAACTTACCAAACGTACACACAGATAGCAGCACGTGTACGGAAAATAACAGTGGTACCCCGTTCTACCCAACTACCCTGTTTTACCCAACTCTCCCCTACAAATAAAACGTCAAAATCACAATAAAATGATGTGAATAAAATAATGTTATTTCCAGGAGAGTAATCATTTAAATCCATTGCGTACTGGTTACCAGTTTCACATAAAGTCAAATTTCCTATACCATATCTCAATTATACGGATAAATGTTTATGAAGATGTGTGATAATGTTGTCAGTTTTAATTAAAATAAATTGTATAATACCTGAGTTTTAATTTTTTTTATAAAACCTATTTTTTATATAATTTTTAATGAAATTTCTTTTGTGAGAATGATTTTGATTGTAAACCGTATTTAAAAAAAAACATTTTGCTGCTTTGAATTATGTCTAAGGAACTACTTTGTACCCGGAAATTCGGAAGCCCACAACTTCTAAAATTTTATTCATATAACTTTTCATCAGCCATCTTCTTAAATCAACACATTTGCAAGTCCTTTTGAGCAAAGACTTTCAGCTCTGTCCCGCACTTAATTAGTTTAATACCTTCAAAGAGTTTCAAAAGAAACTTGATGTTCTCGACAAACAAACACCTTTATTACTTTTGAGCTTCTTGTAACCTCTCTGCGAATATCATTCCATGTAAAAAATAAATATATTTAAAAATAATAATGACTGCTTATGTAAGATTCAAGAATATATAAAAAACTTCGACACCAAGATCATAACAATAACCTTTTAAAAATGGTGGTCTTGGTTCCTCGTAAACATTTCTGGCTAATTTAAGTAAATGAAAATTATATATTTCACTGTTGTATATTGCATTGCATCAAAAATATAAACTTAACATCATATTTAATTTTTCTTTTCAAATATTTAAATATTAAATTTTATAACAACAACAAAAATTGTTTACTCTATTAAATAAAACACATTATTTATTAGAAAACATTTGATCATAGCATGTTAAAATATATTCATCATATTTCTTACAGAAGAAACATATAAAAGTAAATTTAAAACTGACTGTAGAGTGAAGGTACATTTGTTTGAATAAATCTAAATGGTCCAACGCATATACAATATATACGCATGAAATATGAAACTGGTTAAACAACTGCTAATGAGTGCATTTACACTGATCCTGAGTAGATTTAACTGTTTCACACTTAAAATATTAAAAATAATTATATTTATAAAGTAACCTGACGAATGCTGTGTAAAAATGTTTCAAGTATTTCCATATTCGAACTGAAAATTTATTTGTTATGACTTTTATTAAAAACTATTGTTTAAAATTATTGAAACGAATAAAACTAAAATATATATTTATTATTATAAAATTGTTATTAACGTACCTAAGCATCCAACAGCTGAAAGAAAATTACTTATATTTTTTATACGGACAACTGCAGATATAGTAATACGTATTTACATTAGGACACGACTTTTGGCTTCGACAAAGGTCAGCTTATGGGTCCTGCTATTTCTAAAACTATAAAAACCCCATTACTAAAAATGGTTTTGCGTGAAAGTCTTCTTAACCGATAACCTTTCAAAAATATTAGGATATATAATTTACAATATTAACAACTAAATAAATTTTTAGTTTTGATTGTTTATCTGTTTTTTATTGCTTGTTCCTGCATTACTCAATAACTTATGAATTGCAATTCTTCCGTTTATTGTTAGTTTATTTAACATGTTTCACATCAAAAGTCTCTTTACAGTAGATCTTACTTGTTTCATTGCAATTATATAAGAATGTTATCATTTGGGGAATTATTTTGATCCTCATTATTCATCTACAGAAACTCAAGTCTTAAAGAAGATGTGATACAAACGAGCAGAAACTCCTTGGTCGAGAAATATTATCGATATGAAACGACAAGCTTTAAATGTAGTACAAAGTCTTTGCACGAAAACAAAGATATTAATGCCCTTTAACTGGCTACTTACAAATAGGCAAAGGGAGAAAGAGAGAGCGTGTATGTGTGAGAGAAAGAGGGAGAGTGAAAGGAATCAATGAGATCTTGGAGATGAAGCTCTTGGCACGTTAAGAATTTAACATGAACTCATAGACAAAATATCTTGTTGAAAAAATTTAATTGGTTACTGCAATAGTGCCTCAATATATAAAATGACAAATCTAGGTTATATTTAGTACTTTTATTGAATCATTATACAAAAATATATGTTTAAGTACTATAAGCGAAGTTTTAGAATTCTCGTGAAATGTGTATTAATTTTTTTTTGTTTTCAATATATAATTGTATATGTATAAATAATCCAGTTTTACAAATTACATATATTTCAGTGCATATAAGTTACACGTTAATTACGTTATCTTCCCAGGGCTGAGATTCTTGAAATTTAACACAAAATCTCTCTATACAATTACAGAAGTTGCTCGGAATGATTTATTCTTAGTTGCTAGCAGGACTCTTAGATCATAGTCTCCTAGGGTTGAACAAATTTTCTCTGACGTTTCGATAGAAATAGCAGTCACCATCTTCATCGTAGCGAACGTGGAAAGCTCTTAGGTTATAAATATTGAATTATAGGTAGCTATGTAATATTTTTACCGAAGAATTTCGGACAAGGTTAGGCCTAGCTCTTCCACGGCGCACGGCTTTGCAACACTTCAGTTGCTCTAGGTTCGTGCTGTGGGGACTTTTGGTCGGTCTAATTCCGACTTCACACCGTCGGTTGCGTTGTTGGAATGATTTTCAGCAAAACGAACTTAGGTCAGTCATTAAAACGACTTTAGGTCTGTAAGCTGTCAGTAAAACGACTTTATATCTAATGCAATTCAGTAAAAGACTTCAAGTCTACTGCCTTTCGGTAAAAGACGTTAGGTAATCTATGTCAGTAAACCCTATTTATGTCTACTGCCTGTCAGTTAAACGGCTTTAGGTCTTTGCCTGACAGTAAAACGATTTTTGTTCTACTGCCTGTTGGTAAAACGAAGTTCGGTCTCCTAGGTTCTTACTTTTTGTCCATTGCCTGTGGAAAAAATGATTTTATGTTTACTGCTTGTTAGTCAAATTATTTTCGCTCTTCTACCTTGCCACCAACACCCCGACGCTCACTTCAGCCAGCCTCTCAACTTGGACGCCACAAATAACCCTCCGCTCGTGTAGGACCCTCGGGGTGTTCCGATTGCACGGCAAATCCGATCAAATGTGTCTGTAACTTCGTTAGGAACAGCGCGCTGCCCGGAGAGGCGGGAAAAGGTGGGCAAGGTAGGGGCAAGGTAGGGGCAAGGGCAGAGTTCAAGGGTGATCATGTTGGCAAGGGGGCATCCTCGGCAGGGAGGGGGGAGTGAAGTTGGTAATCGGAGAGTTAGCCAAGCGTTTAACAGCAATGCCCGGGTGGGTGATCATTGTGTGCGTTGGCGGATGAAAGTCGGTTAAAGTGCGTCTGCCTAGTCGAAAAGGGTTCTCGTGTTTCTAAGCTCTTCTAAAAAAATCTAAACCTATAAAGTCTTTATTCAACCTTTCTTTCCCCTTTTTTAAACTTAATAAACATATTGTAAACATCTTACACATTATCTACAGAAGCTGCTTAGCGAAACAGAAAACAACAATTGGATGAGTCTTTCAGTACTCACCGCGTTGACGAGCAAATTCATGTCGTCTTATGTTGCAAATAAACTTATAATAGGGTAAAGTGACCGAATATCGGTTACTTTTTCAAAATTGAAATTTACATAATGAAATAAATGATACTAAGGGCGGGGGATTCATAGTCGAAAGCTTGTTTGGCGAATAAGTAATACTTTATAAAGTATTGCTTATTCTTCAAGTAGAACCTATTCCAGCAATGAATTCATAAACCTATACCTGACGAAGTAATACTTGAACAAGCACTACTTATATTGGCCATGCTGTACTTGATGTAGTATCTCAAAAAGTAAAGGGCGAATTTTGTGTCAACGTAACGCAAGCAAATATACCGCTGTAAATACATAGTTTACCTGTTTGAAAATAAATATACCCACGTTTCAAACCATATATGCGATTGAAATAATGAAACTAATACCTAAGATGATAATTATACATTATTTGATAGTGAACTTGAATAACATAAATAAGAAAATGTATTAAAAACAAATTTACAACTTCATAAATATGTTTTGAATGTTTGTGTTGTTAAATTATGTTGGCCATCTTGTGTCTGTGATCTATAAGCGGGTAAAGTTAACCACGTGGTAGCGAAACAACTTTCGTGATTCGTGATGGCTAGTGAAAAATAAAAGAGAGGAAAACATTATACTGATTCGGAAAGAATTTTGTTTAAGCAGTTGGTCTTAAAATACAAAGCAGTAGTTTCTTTCCTCAGTGCAGGTTCAATTAACGGCATGATAATTTGGATGACTGTGTTCCTGCTGAATCTGAAACGTCGCTTGAACTCAGAATCACTATACCATTAAAAATGGTTAAATGCATCTCGTATGTAGCTATTTGGTGTCCGTACATTGACATGGTGCTCGTAAACGTCATCCGCAAGTTGTTCAAAATCGTCCCACTCACCCAAATCCATCACGCTAGCTGCAGAAGAGGTTATGTACGTGGCCCGTATTGTTTACAAAACTAACCGGCAACGATTTTTTTCGTTTCTTTTTCCCAAATTGAATTTGTTTACTATCTCAATTTTAATTTAATATGTCGAAAAATTAACGGGAATTAATACCTTACATAACCTATTCCTTACAACAAACATATCCGTACCGGTACTTGAGTCACCTAGGTAGCCGACTTCATGAAGTATTACTTATATCAATGAATAAGCATGGCTTATTTGATTATGAATACTTGCGAAACAAGGCAAACTTATTTCGTGACTGTGAATTCGTATTGAGCAGTACTTATTTGACGCAGTGCTTCGTGAAGTATTACTTGAAGTAGTCCTAATAAGCAGTGCTCTTTTTGTTCGGTATGAATTTAATTCCATACTTAAGCATGCATATAAGCAGTACTTTTTTCAAGTATTTCTTATATCACCACAATGAATTCCACCCTAAGAATCACAATTTACTCCGGTATTATCTTTGTTAAACATAGTTTACCCTGACATGTTATTTCGAATATGCAAATAGTTCACGGAAATATTATAATAATAAAAGGCAAAACAATAACATTAATCAGTTCTGAAAATAAGTAGCCTAATATTGGAAACTAGGTGTTCCTAATATCGGATAGTAGGTGTTTTTAAAATTAAATTATGAAATAATTCTTAATTTTCCCGGTATTTCAACAAGTACAATTTATAACTGTTACACTTAAAAAAAAGAACTAAAAATATATCAAAGATTGATTGCAAGGAACCTGAGTTCTGTGGAACATATTACACATCTGACTGTCTGAAACAATCTAACTAAATCGTGAACCACAGTTTTCAAAATCAAATGTTTTCCAATTACAGCACATGTTTCATGTACCCATCCTAGACAGCGAATGTACCGAATCCAGTGGCTTCCAAAATGATCTTCGCGATATGGCACACCACAGTAGAGACAGTCTTCATCTGCACTGTCGCTGTCATCCGTTGAAACAAGAGGTGATTCATCCACCAAATCTGAATCTTGCGAATCTCTAAAATTTGCATTTGAAGTTCCTTTCTTTCCATATGCCTTAAGCAAGGCTGTTTTCCTAGAAATGCACGTTGTTTCTCCGTTAAAAATTTTTTAATTTTAATAATTTCTTTTTTGCAACTCATTGAAATATTCTGCTTACGTTTTGTAAAGAACTGGTAGGTAACTGTAAGCTGTGCCTTGTATGAAGATGAAGTAAAGATGGCAATTTGTCCAGTCCTTCTACTCTTTTTAAATGGCCCTGGTAGGCTAGGGCATGGGCGTATATGGAACGGGCTAATTGTAAATGCACCATTTCTCTTCTTCTGAGTCTCACAAGTTTTTGTAATGTCAGTTATTTCATCCATGGATGTATCATGACTTGTTCCTTCTTGGTCCTTTGTCCTGTCTTCAGGTCCTTCATCAAATTGGGAAGAGGTCATGGTAACATCATTTTCATGTTCCAAACGTTGGCCTGTTTTGTGATTCTTTTTCTTCAGGAAGAAAATCTTGTTTTCCAAAGACTAGTGGATCAAATGGTGACAAACCACACTTTCTGAACCCGTTTACAGCCGATTTCATGGTATTAGCTGCTCTCATGTAGGCACGTCCCATTAAACTTTCAACTTGGTAAACAGAAACAGCTATGAAAGGATGGCATCAGCCCTATATATCGGATATCCGATATTCAGCATCCCTCAGTATCTGATATTAGGCATCATGCAACTTTGGTTGTTACAGTTTTCCGTGTCAAAACCAAACTTGTGTATGCATAAACAACACTTAACTTACACATTAAACGACATAACTTGTAGGTTAATATAATGTATAGATGTCGTTTTTAACTACTCACCTTCTACCCGCAATCTGCCGTTCAAAACTCTCCTTGAAAATTTCGAAACTTCATAAAACACACATACGATAATGGCGTCTGACATGCTGGTGACAACGGCCACGCATTCTTGCGAGTTCAAAGGGTACTTAAAGGCAACTGTTTAATACCACCACCGTTAGAGTGCAGCATCTGTGTGTTCAAATATCCTGGTATCCGATATTAGCAACCTATCCGATATTCGTCACTTTACCTTTCTTATAATACGGACACGATACCTAACGTATAATTCTAAAAATAATGCCAAGCGAAATAAATATACGCAAATTGTGTTTTCGACTACAATTATTGACGCGAATCACACGTAGTTTCCACACCCACCGCTAAAATTTGCTGCCCTACCAGCAAAGTCAACTGAATCATTTGACTTGCAGAGCAAGAGGGAAAACTTTATAATTTAACGTCTGCAGTAAAAGTGAAAAAGACTTGAAAAAAAATTAATACTGCCTTTCCTGTTCAAATTCATTAACATTTTTTCCTTTGCCTCGGTGAACTTTCGTTCGCCCCATTAGCCACAGATGGCCGTTCAGTGGTTACACATTTCCGTTCCATTCACGAAGTCACTCTTACCACATGGCGTGTACCGAGAGCTAAGATGTTTACACATAAAACCAAAATTAATTGTATTTATTTGTTACAAATAAAGGCGTGCGTAGTTAAAAATTTTGGAAATACATTTGTTTAGAAAAAAGTTTAAAATGGAAACTAAACTATGAGGTAGTTTAGGAGAGAGTCCTGTTGAGCGTATCCCATGACCATCCAATACCTTTCCCCCTCCACTTCCGACTATCCAGGGGCGAAGCGAGGTATGTAACGAATGATAGAAGCCCCTTATCGGAATTACTTCTAAACGTTTAGCGAAACTGCAAGGTTCCCATTCCACAACCAAAATAAAAAAGCTAACCCTCTTTCGCGTCGATAAATTTGGAAACACCAGATAAAGATTCGTGGAAGGTCTGGTACGAAACTAACAAAAAAAAACAATGGGCAAGCTAACAATCGTAATTTCTGACTATACGGAAGATGTTTTACTTTATATCTGTATTGTACGTGCCTGCTTTGGTATCTTGCATGGATTCTACAGATGCAGGCTTGGCAAACGGATGTCTTGTGAGTAAGGCAATGGTTAGAAATTTCGCAAAGAAACGAAAGATCGCAAATACGTAGCATGCAATTAACACAATTTAAAATTAAAATAAAAATTTAAATTGTGAAATTGTAGAAACTAATTTTTTTCTCAGGATACCTTATTAATTCAAGCTTTAATGTAAAAAGATATATTTATAAAATAATTTGATTCAGAAGTGTTGTTTGGTTTGATTGTTAAAAATTATCCCTTTCGGCACAGCCTAAGGTATAAGTAGATATCGAAGTACCTATTTCTTCTTGAATTATTTTGGAAACTTCTATAAACTCCTGGAATATTTTCAGAAAGTTCATGTAGCCTGCATAACAACCATTTCTTCACCAATATTGAAATAAAGATTGATTTAACAAAATCTCATATTCCAGGCAACGAAAATATTTTGAATATTTTTAACATAATGTATCCAGCATTGAATGTCTTAACGAATTTCATATTATGTCTACTAAGGTAGTTATGCAATTATTTTTAACCTAAAAACACTATTTTTCATGACTTGCACTAATACGTGGTCGTATGCTTTTTTTGATAAGGATTTAAGTCCAATGAATTTGATACTGAGAAAATTTTTTTTAAATATAGTTTCATCCCTTATTTGGCGTTTACAGATAGTTTCATCAAGAATTGTTTCAGCCAAAGGCTTTACAGAAAGTTGAGTAGTTTTACAATAAATTGAAATGTATTTGCAGTTATATCTATTATAAAAGGAATTATATATTTCTTTCTACCTTAGTTATTTCCACCCATTTCAGTAATGCTTTTATATAAAAAAAATTTTTCATCCATATTAAAAAAGTTAAACAAAAACAAATAATAAACTGATAAGAGTACATGGTAGGGCAGTTTTATTTATTTTCTTACTTCAGAATTTGATACTAAGAAACATTTTTCTAAATATAGTTTCAACCCTTATTTGGCGGTTATAGATCGTTTCATCAAGAATTGTTTCAGCCAAAGGCTTTACATAAAGTTGAGTAGTTTTACAATAAATTGAAATGGATTTGACAGTATATCTATTATAAAAGGATTTCTATATCGCTTTCTACCTTTGTTATTTCCACCTCTTTCAGTACCTAATGATTTGTTATAAAAATATTTATTTTGACAAATGTTTTCATCCATATTTAAAAAGTTAAACAAAAACAAACAATAAACTGACAATGAACATGGTAGTACAACTTTATTTATTTTCTTATTTCGACTCTAGGTTTTTTTTTAACTGCTTGCAGTAGTGGTTTGTACTATCAAAAATGGATTCAGACAACAGTATTAGGTAAACATTATAAGATTTACAAACAATCTTATCGGATTTGATAGTGTACCTACTAAGAGAGTAAAGATATTTTTGATATTCTACCTCACATTTATTCAGCCACTTGCAGAAATGGTTCGTCTAACCAAAAATTGTTTCAGACAAAGGTTTTAAAAAAAATTATACGTTTTACAAAAAAAAAGAAAAGAATTTGATGGTGTGCCTACGAAGGGAGTTTTTTTTTGTCCTCCAACCCTTGTTTAATCTACCTTTGTAGTATGGTTGGTCCTATAACAATTGATTTCATTCGAAAGTTATACATTATAATATAAGGTTATTTAATAGTGTACATGAGTGCTATGTAAAGGGTATTTAATGGTGGTACTTACACTGGTGCCGTGCCAGGATTAGGATGGTGTTAATGACTCTCCGCCCTGACATTACGTCGATCATTTTGGATGACCTTAACATGGAAACTCCTCAAAATTCCTAGAAATTTCCTTATTTTTAGGGGAAAATTCCAGTATTTGAAGAAAATTTCCCATTTTCCCGTAAAAAAATCCATTGAAGGGGGCAATATTATATCGAGAGGGGCAATATTCTATCGAGTGGGGAAATTTTCGATCAGAGGTCATCACCTTATCCTTTGACCTTGACCTTGAACTTCACTTTTCAACTTGAAGTATAAACTTGACTTTAGTCTTTGACCTTAAGTTTAAACTTTGACCTTTACCTTGACCTTGACACTTCAACTTGACCTTGAACTTTAAACTGGAGCACTAACCTTGACTTTTAACTTTTACCTGGAACATTTACTTTGACCTGACCTTTGACCATGATGTTTGACCTCAGTTGCCATCAGTGGCGTCTCGTCAGGGCAAGCAAGGCAAGCAGTGCTTGCCCAGGCAGTTTCCAGACATTGTATTTTTTAAATAAATATTTTATTCAGAATACATAGTATTTTACTTTGGCTCGTGCAGTTAGGTGTATGTATTTTTTACACTATCTTCTTGGGACCCAATACTGTGCGCTGTGCGCTATAAAAAAAGAACTCGTTGACACAAAAACATGCTGTTTTAGAAGCGTTGCTAGGTTTAGAAGCGCTGGTAGGATCGCTTTCAGCAGGAAGGCTGCCGCAGTAGTTTCCTTTCGGAAGGGGGGTGGCATGGTACAAAGGTTCAGGGAGGGGATTGGCTGGAAAAATACGCGGTAGAAGCTACGAAGGTAACGCTTTCTTGCCGAACTGGAGCGAAAATGGCCGAAGCAGACGGTGGAATTTTTCCGCCGACTGCTTCGGCTATGTCCGGTACAGTTCGGCACGGCAGGTGGCGATGTCGCGTTTCAGTCGGCGGTCGTCTCTCGGGGCGCGCGCATCTCTCCCGCGGGCTGTTGGCTGGCAGTGCGTGGGGGATTTGTGGGCGTACGATGATACTACACTCCCACTTAGTATATAAGTAATGTAGAGTAGGTATTTTACTATCAGAATAATGTAAGTCAATCATTATTTTTCAAAAATAATGTATTTAAAAAAAATGTCAATTTTTCTACCTGTGGAATAGTCAATGTTCAGTTAAGAAAACTACTTAAATAGCACCATTTTGTACCTTGAAATCCATATTTTCCCGGCGGAGGGCCCCCAGACCCCCCCCCCCCAGCCTCATCATGTTTTGGTGAGAACGGAGTTATTGCTTCCCCTCATGTAAACCTCACGCCTCGCCACTGGTTGCCATCTTGACATCATTGCCCCAATCATCGAACGTTGCAATTTTCGTTACGGTTGACAACTTGAATAATAATAACATAAATGCCATCAAGGTTCTGATGTTACAGCAACCTTTTTAAATTATGACGCTACAGCTGCCATATTGGAATCGAACTCCGCACTCCCTAACATTGCAATATTTTTTTTACGATTACCTCGAAAAACCAGATTTTTTTGCTAAAAAATCGGGAATAATTAAAAAAATTATGATAAAACATATTTTTTTAAAATTTAAATATAAAACTGCCATTTTGAATTAAAATACCATAATTGCACTTTTGTAAAGATAGCCATCTTAAACATCCGCAATTTTTATGCTATAAAAACAGGAAATTTTTTAAATGCATGAAAACATCGTATAATAAAATTATACTTAAAATAGCATGTCATTGACTCCTCGGTTTAAACCCGGTGCATTCATTCTGTTAAGCATGCCAATAGATCCTTTTTCTACGGCAGCCACCGGCAGACTAACCTCCAGCCACTAAAGCCAATGATGATATAACGCCCGCCAGTATGACGTCAAGGCAGTGATCTTGGATACACCATCCATTTGTTATTGTCTGGTAGAGTGCACAATCTCGTTTTCGTATGCTAGAGGGCGTCCCCCAACTTGTCCGCAATATTGTTCACAATCTTTAAATTCTGGCAACTTTAATCTAGAAATAAGGAACATTTTAAAAAATCATTTAAAAACACTTGTTAAAATAATAATAATTGATTCGCTCAATATTCGTATTTGGTTGGATCCTTGCTTTATGCAATGAAAATAATAAATTTAAAATTACCAAAAAATACAGGCCTATGAAAAAAAAAATAACTAAGAAATTTATTAAAGAGATTCTACAAGTAGAAAGATAAAAAACAAGCAAATTATATGCATTTTTAGATGTATACAGTCTTCGTAGAAGGCGAAGCGAGTTCTTTGCATGCCCTAAAATGTGTTTTCAGGGCATCTACACATGGCATTCAATTAACCAGTCATGAACAATCAATGGTCACACACATCCAGTAGGCGGAAAGACACATACAGCAGTTGGTTAGGAGCAAACAGTTGTTGGTCAGATACATCCAGTCGAATGTTCAAGATAACATTTCCATTTAGCGGCAAGCTACTCCCAGTCAGAGACCATGCGCATCAGTTGGTTGGAAAGGCTATCACGTCCAGTTGATGGCAAGGTAAGCCGATTCGGTGGCCAGACACGTCCATTAAATGACCAGGAATACATGGCCAGTAGGTTGCAAGTCACAAGAAGTTTGGTACCCAGGCGCATACAGTAGGTGGTCAGGCACATCCAGTAAGTAGCCAAGAGGTATTTTTCGTCGATACTCGGCGATCATTTTAAACAGTTCATGTACAAAATCATGTGCATAGGCCAAGCATATCCAAACCAAGAGATAATTGTTGTTGATATTCTATTAAAATAAAAAAAATAGGTCAGGTTAAATGTCTGGCGAATAGACCAGACGTGTCTGACCAATCATGTCATGAGTACAGACTTGTCGGTTCTCATTCTTATAAAAGGAAGCATAATAATAAAGGGAGCACATTTGGAAGTACATTAAAAAAAGGAAGCACATTTGAAAGTACATTTAAAATGGAAGCACATTTGGAAGTACATTAAAAAAGGAAGCACATTTGGAAATACATTAAAAACGGAAGCACATTTAGAATCGAAAACACAATCAAAATTGAAAGAAAATTTGGAAACACATTCGACAAAAAAGAAGATTATTTGGAAGCACAATAAAAAAGAAGCACAATCGGAAGCACAAATCAAAAAGGAAGCAAAATAGGAGGCACAGTAAAAGAAAGAAGAACATTTTGAAGCACATACAACGAAAAGAAAGTACAAGGGGTTCTAAATGTATCAACGTAGTCGAAATTTTGAGTCAGTCATTCTGCCCCGCCGTGTGGTGGAATGTGTTAGAGCTGGTGAATTAAATGCCGTTGTGATGGATTTCAAGATTTAAGTTTTCCGCACGACATAGCTTACTCTACGTCAATGAACTAATATTTGGTCTTTCTTTCCTAATGTGTGATTTCTATGTAAATTTTGAAATGTTTGTCAATGTGTATGTATAGTTTACAAGTTTTTGGTATTTATCTATTGATTGATAATTTATATGTTTTTTTTTGTGAAACCAACCTGGTTCAGTCTCACCATGTTATTACCGTAAAGGCTTTATCATAAACTTTTGAATTTAATTATCTAAACTGTCATTTAATTTGATATTCCTTTTAATGACCACAAATTTTTACTGTAATTTTACTGGAAATTGCGGAATAACATTGCTAAAAAGGATAAATAGAAAATTACAACCTATTGCTTATGCCATGCGTACGCTAACTTCAGCAGAGACGCCATATCCTATAACTCACCTTGAAAGTTTAGCTCTGATTGGCGCTTTAGACCAGTTTTGACCTTACCTTTACTTGAAGCCATTCAAAATTGTTACCAATCATCATAGCCTATGTTACCTTAAACGTTTGAAATTTAATGTGCATAGCACTGGATGGTTAAAAAGATGGGGATTCAAATTAATGTAGTAGATATGGCTACACTGTAGGTTACAGTAGAGGCAAAATTTATATTCAAGTGGACATTTCGATCCTAAATGCTGTAAATACCGGTACAGCATGTGACAAAGAAATATCGCTCGAGTTACTTTTTTTTAGTTATGCATGATGTGGACTTAGCTAAGCTGCAACATGCTGACGCAAGTACAAAACCTCTGATCAATGGGCTGGGTCAACTGTCAGGGAGAAGTAATAATTTAAGTGAAGATGCGCAATATTTTGCTTTGGTTAATGTTGTTTAGTACATAAAAAAACTCTAGCCCAGGGGATAGGGACAAACTGTTAGTAGTTCCGGAAAGCTTAAAAAACTAAATTTATTTCGGAAAATGACGACAATCCCTCTTTTGGTGGTCATCTCGAAGTTGTTCGCACCACAGAAAAGATTATGTGCCGCTATTTTTGGACCAATATGCTAAAAAATATTGAAGTCTATGTAAGGAGTTGCAGTGGATGCCAGAGAAAAAAGGGAGTTCCTCAAAATAGAGCGAAGTTATTAGAACCACTACCCATCTGCTACCCCTTTGAACATATTGGTGTCAAGAAACAACCTTAGGAATTCGATACATTCTGGTTGCAATCGATTTTGTACTCTAGGGGCTAAACAAAAGTCACCCTTACAAATAATGGTAATGAGGTCGTTAAATTATTGTTAGACAGTTTAATTTGTAATCATTCTCTACTCTGTTCCGTACTAACAGATATAGAAATTGTCTTTACTCCAAAAATTGTTGTCATGGCTATACAGAGCTTAAAAACAACGGGATACAGACCCAATACAAATGGCTTGTGTGAACGATTAAATGGAACACTATCATTGAAGCTCTCCCTATATGTTGTGTCCTCACAGTGAAATTGGGATGAATACTTGCTATTAGTCATGTTAGCTTAACACGGCTAGGCAAGAAACCTTACAATTTAGCCAGTTTGTTCTAATGTTTGGCAGGGAGGCTGTAATATCCACATATATCCAATTAAGGCAACCTGTTGAAGAAGAGGACAGCCTTAAGCTACGTATGCGATGGAAGGAGATCCAATGACAGGCCAACGAGTATTTGGAAAGGCAGCAGGCGTTCGATAAGAGAAGGTACGACTGACGACGAATGTGCGGTGAGTTATAACATTGGACAAGAAGTTATGGTTTACATGGATGTTCAAAAAGAGGATTTTTTGATAAGCTATTACATAAATGGTTTGGCCCGTATATTTTGTAGAAAAGTTGTCGAATTATCTTTACAGGTTGCAGAAGACTCATTGCAGTAGGTAAATTTATGAAGTTACCTTTGTCAAGCGAATGAATATTTTTTATAGTAAGTTATCCTACTTATAGTCAATATTATTAAGAATACGTTTTTAGACACTGTGTCGTGTACTCGTGTCTATTTCTTGCAATGTTGTGCCAGATACCCGTCCATAGTTACATAAATATATTTTCTATTTCAGTATCAACCATTGCATAAACATTATGTTGAAGAAATCTGTAAAGATTTGTGAAATCACCAAATGGAAATAATTTGAGGATTGTATACCTTGTTAAAATCGAGTTTTACTAATAATTATTTTTGTATGGAATTTTTCTAGTTTTCTTTTGCATGATGATCGTCTTCCTACATCACGATATGGAGTGTTTTGGGGACTTAACTGATATTCCAACCGATGGTAGGAGCGGTTACAGTAATTGCTGGCGCCATTTTGAGCCAATACCGCAGGTGACGTTATATACCACATCAGTACTTGTACACTTTAAATTATCTTGGCTTCTACAATTAGCTGGCGTACAGCCTAGTATTAAAATAATCACTTCTTACCCTTCAAATAGTTCTAGTGATTGGTGTGTCATTTTTAAAGAATTAAAACATATTTGAATGTATGTGACCATGCTAATAAAAAAAGAAAATGAAGCCACACGTGATAATTTGGTTGATTTTTAGTAACAAGTCAGGTAAAAATTAGGATTAAAATTCATGAGCATTTTTTTTTTCATTGGTGCTGAGACATCGCAGCAACTAGTCAATTGGATAATATTTTTCTAAATGAACAACAGTTGCCTCAACATGTGAATAATAAAGAATCTAACATTTTAGACACTCATGAGGCTCTGGCAAATTTAGGTAACACTATTTTGGTTATTAATGAAATATTTACCGTCGTTTTATAAAGACTAAAGAAAAAATTCATGAACCTATTAAATGACATTAAAGACCTTCAAGAATATATGGTTATTAGGTTCAGGAAAAATGTCATTTATTCCATTTTCAGTTACTTTTATCAGTTCAATTATCTAAACAAGCACATACATTTATAATAGAGATATTGGACCAGTGTCACTCTCACAAAATCCCAGCTATTTAGTTACACCATATCATTTACAAGAAAAAATATAATTTTGGAATCAATTATTAATGATTATGGCTACGCATTATCTATTGGTTACTAATTAGCTAAGGTGTGAAATGATTATTTATATATTTACATACCGATCTGTAGATGCCAATCAAGTACACAAGGAAAACGTTGTATGTCCAAAGATTTTATAGAGAGATAATTTATTGTGTTCACCTCTGGAGAATTATCTTACTGTTTGGAAGTGCTGCTTCAAATGTTTAGCTAATTGTAGAAATAACTTTTGCGTTGTAATAACACATCATTTGTGGATTTGTTAACGAAAGTATGAAGTTTAAATATTGGTGTGGTTATAATTTATTAAATTTTTTAATTAAACTTAATGTTTATTTCTTCAAAAGCAATGTTTGTTTAAAGTATCCTGATCTTCAATCTATGTAAAGGATTACCTCACTTAAGTTTCCAGGTATTAATTTACTCTACCCAAGAATAATATTTTTATTATAGTCTGAGCTACAATAAGGTGTTTCTACAACTCCCCCATCCCTCAAGTGCGAGGTGATAATATATTAATTTTTATCTTATACTGTTTTGAGAAACAATTTTCGATTAGAAAAACAATTGCTACATGAAGCTGAAAAATCCTGGTTTTGAAATAAAAGAAATTAATTACAGTTCTCTACCATTACCACTCTATTGAGTTAATGTTTTTTGTTTAAATTTTTAATATTGTTGAAAACTTTTACTTGTACTAAATTTTATGTAACAAATCTTTACTGTAAGCGGTAGGAATAACAAGGGTACAAAGAAAAAATTCATCACTTTTTAATAGATATATTTTCAAATCCATTTCAAAATATTTTAAAACTATTATACTTAATATAAATCATTTGGCTTAAACAATTGTTCATAAAACTAAATATTTCATTAAAAAAGGTATTGAAAAAAATATATATAACTTCTTTCGTGACAAATTCAGCATAATTTATTAATAAACATCTTAATATAACAATTAACCACTGTACAAACATATTTTCATACAACCATGTATTAGTGCAAGGGAAAAAAAATAGTGTTTGGATAAAAATAATTGCACAACTACTTTAGTGGGCATTATATGAAAATCTTTAAGAAAAATTAATGCTAGATGCATTAAGTTCAAAACATTCAAAATATTTTCGCTGCAGGGAATATGATGTTATATCCTGTAGCGAATCGAAAATAGTTGCCAAGGGAGATAGGGTGGGTTTTTATCTTGCGAGAAAAACTTAAACAGTTTTGTGTACAAGACGCTTTTATTGGTTATAACATAACACACGAGAAACATGCAAACTTGATCTTTATACGTCGCCGTTTGCTTCAGTAGCAGAAGTCGGTTTACAGCAAATGGCTGACGGTGTCTGTGAACACAAATTACACACTTTTAATTCCATGCAACGAGTACCAACACAGAACGCATAATACCCTGACCGATACGTTTAGAGATTATGTAACTTTGTATTAAAATATTCTTTGAATTATTTTACTGCTACTTCCAAAAACTATGTTGAAAAATTAACTTAACTTTACACAATTCAAATAATTAACTGGACTTAGACTTATAACATTACGCAAAATTACAAGAACTTTATCTTACACACAATTCAGAATATATACTTGACCTAGACTTATCCTATTAACCTACACCGCGAGTTTGGGTCCGCCCTCTATTTATACAACATACATTTAAATCAAACCCCTAGTGGCGTTTTCGCCTACACTCTATTGAGGTGCGGCCAAATCGTAGTCTTTATTCCTAGTTCCGGCTTTCCGGCGTCTGAGTCCGGTCTCTAGTAGTTAACTACTCTATGTACAAAGTCAACTCCGGGTAAGTTCGCCAACGCTGCCTATAAACCCTCGTCGCCGTATGCGGACGACATAGGTGTCGACCTCCACTCTCGTTGCGCCGACTCGCTCCTTCACCACTCGCTGAGTGAGTGTCCCTTATCAAAAGTATGCTGCCCTTACTATTTACCTTCAGGGGGTATTCGCCCACCCCAGAGGATGTCAAATTCGATTAGCAGCTTTCCTCAAAATTACTCGCCGAGCGAGTTCCTACTCGCTCCTGGCGAGTATTGGTGGCAAGTTTTTTTTTGTCGTGGCGTCTGAGGCTAAGTCCGTTTCTTCGTGGTATGTCGTCTGTGGGTAAGTCCCGATCCAGAGTGAAAAAAGTTAAAGTTCCACTTACGGCCTTGTTGGAATTCGGCTAAGTTCCACCTCGGCTTCGGACGGAGGTGATAGACTCCGGTGGTGACGGCGCGGCCGCCGCAGGCGGAGTCCGGTTGGGACCTCTGGATGCAGAGTGACTGTCTCTCGTGGCGGAGCAGCGATCCCTTCTGCCCCGGCTGCGGATTTTTTTAAGTCGCCAGCGTCGTGGTGCAGCGAAGTTTCGAACGTCGTGGGCGATGGCGGCAGCGTGATGATTTGTAGTCTTCTTCGGAGCGGTGGTGTAAGCCGAAGCCTCTGGCTAGTAGCCAGGCACCTTCTGCTTGCTGCTTTTTTTTTCCCTAACCTAACTAATAACTAAGTGTGTTTGTGAGGGGTCCGGGTTAGGAGGGACTTAAGTGCGTCTCAGGCCGAAGCCTATACGCTCTACTCATGCAGGGAGTACCATGCAGACAAGGGAGCATGCATATTGTGCTAAGGAGGGGATTGGCCAGCCATGGCTGCGATTGGCGCCATGACTAACTCCCCTCACTTGACTATTCTAGACTAACACTAGAGATAAGTTGGGCCCAGGTAAAACCTCCATAGACAGAAGGAAAACCCTGGGCACTCACATGCGGGATGCAAATTTCATGCATTAATAGCAAGCAGGTTGGCTACGGGAACAGAGGGATGGTTCAGGAAGAAGAGTTGGACAGAGTAGAAAGTCACTACTAAGCAAGTTTGGGAGGGAACTTGGACTTTTTGTCCGCATTATACTTTATTTGGTTGGGTACTGGTCTTTAGGGGGCGACTTCGTCGTTTCCCACCTGGCTGCCAGCTAGCTGGTGTTTGAGAAGGGGGAAAAAAAAAAGTGTTATGTATATATATATGCACAGGCATATATATATATACGCATACAAATGGTTGGTATGTATGTTGTGTGTGTGCGATGTCACACTGGTTGCAATGGTAGCTGGCATTCAAAATCTCATGCCATCGGAAACACGACCGGCACTGGAGGTGAGGCCTGCCAGGCGAGCCATGCCCATCAAGCATAAAGAGTCAGCCCTAACACTGCAAGGCAGAGAACCCGAGTGGGTCAGTTGCTTGCTGCTTGCTAACAAACCCGTATTTATACCTGGCGAGCCCCAAGTGACATCATCAAGAGCCAATCAGCACAGACCCGAAGTGACATTATCTAGAGCCAATCAGCGCTCACTGCGTTGTTGCTAAGGGCTCGGTCGCCTGTGAGCCTAGGGCCGCCCCTGCCTGTGAATCCAGGGTTTTCTGGGGCCTAGGAGTTATGCAACCTCTTAGACTCCCGTGTATTGCTGTTTTCCTGGTATTTTAGGGGATTCTCGTTAGGTAGGTATTTCCTACCATAACAATGAGAACATGTTAAATGGATCTTTTTTGAAAATTGATGATCACATAGGTTGTTATGTAAATTAGTTCCTTAAATGTTTCATAAGTTAATAGAAGTTTCTAAATCATTTGCAGAAGGAAAATAGGTACTTTGGAATCTGCGTATGCATGTAGGCTGTGACGAAAGGATTTTTTAATTTCATATTATGTATAGGTTTGTGATAAAACATTTTTCCCGAATGATTTTGTAGTTCTTAATATACTACCATATCATTGAGTTATAGTGTAACCCGTTTCTGCCCATAGGCTACATAGACAAACAACAATGCATTCATAGGCATTGACAATGTTCTGTCGTAAAATAAATTAATAATTTCATGTACACCGCTCCACAACGCGTAAACTAAACGGCACGGACCTTCATTACCGTAATTCTTAACGTTATAACAATATTGCCACAAAGTGAAAATACTTTACGCATGGGATTTGTTTAAACGTTTTTTAACTAGCATATTTTCAGTTGGACCTAATAAATTTACACTCTCGTGGGCTAATAATTATAATACGGTGCGAGATTTAGTAAATTAAATAATAATTCGTGACGAATTAATACCCTGTCAAACTAATGCGTCAAAATATTATACCAGTAAAATATATTTAGTTACACAGCTAAAACAATACTTATACAACGTTGTTATTTATAATGATTAACACAAGTAATTAAAATAATATGTACTTACAAGAACACTATTTTCTTGCGAATATTGTTCGTGGCACGGTGCTCAACAATAAGCTTAAATCCCGGTGTTGGTCTCTGCACAAAGACTCCCTTGCTAGATGTCAGCAGTATGGGTTGCGTCAGGCGCAGGTGGGTCCCTACCATCACGACACGCGTTCACGAACTTTGCATTAAAAGGCCTTGCTACTGTTCGCGCATATTACTTGCAGGATTTTGTTTCCGGCTATATATATTTCTTTACAGAAGTTGCTTATTTTGTCATTCTCTGCCACTTATTACATTTAAGACCCGCATTTGGTGAACATCCAATTTTTATGATGTTATTGGAAATTATTTGCATACTTTATTAATTTTAATGTGTTTAAGTTAAACACTATGTATTTAAACTCAGCCAGAAGTAAAGACTAAATTAAAATTTAGGACGGAGACAGATAAGTCTTTTGGACGTGAAAAGGTATTTTTTTTAATAAACTATTACAGTATATACATGGAGTGTTCGAGAATGCAAATCCTTTATATTGAACTTCAGGTATAACTTAGTCAATTAATTTAACATACTAACACTACTATTTAAATACGCTCAATTATTATTACTTGATATCTTCCAAGAAGAGATCAAATATTCAAACACTTCCCGAAGAACATGTGTGCGACTCTTTATTGCAACAACTATAAGTTCTTCTCAGACTGTAAGTTTAAATATTCATTGCACTTGTTTACACGTTTTCCATAATATACTGCTTTTGGTGTGACGTTGAGGAATCTACCTAGACATATAATCATGTATTTTGTCTAATGAACTTTATACTGCTCAGGGAAAATTAAAGCACAAGCTGAATAATTCATAATTTTATTTAAAATAAATGCAAACGAAAAATCTCAGGAGATTTTCAATAGGCACATTATATTTTTGCAAAACTTTTGTTTTAAATTTATTAATCTTCGTTATAATATTTATTTAACATACAATTTATTTAATTAAAATTTCACCTATCGTACCTCGATTTTAATTTAATTAAATACAAAATGAAGAAAAAGAATTTTTATTGTGCTACAAATACTGCTTCTCCAAAAGTTTATTTATTAACAACTGTTAGCAGTAAATCCTGATACCATACATTTAAAATGAGGGGCTTAATAGTCAAGAGATAATAGCGCGCGTTGTGTGAGGGCTTACAACTACGAGTTATGAACCAAAACGGAAATACTGAGATAAATTTATGAATGTATGAATTTGATGCTGGTAATTTCAGTACTTTGTATACATGGGTAAATTCATCACACATAATAATTATGAATACGTAATAATCTGTTCGTAAATTAAATCAATGAAAAAATATATTTTCGCTGTCTCACTTTTTTAATTAGTGCAATAAAATTACTACTAGATTACTAAACTATTTTATACTGTTATTTTACTTACTTTAAATGAACGTAAAAAAATTTCAATAAAATTTTTGTAACACAGTTGCTTCAATAAAAAATACTGTATAAGCGAAATTCTCTTGAAAATCTTAATTGACGTTCTAATAATTTTAAAGTTTGTGGTGATTTGAATTTAAATTTTAATTTAACTACGGTTGAGTGTTAATAAAGATTTTATTAGTAAAATGAAGTATTTATTTGATCATTTTAAACACTATAAATGCCTAATTATTTTTAACTCTTACATGAATTGAGCAACGGTATTCATGAATTTTTAGTATTGATTAAACTCTTTGGGTATAGTCGTAGCCTTAATCTATGTTTTTCAGATTTCATTCAGATTTCATTAAAAATACTCTAAAAATTGGCCGTTTTCAAAAATTGTGACAATTAAAGAATTCAGGTATTTTTGAATACACTTATATCATATCACTAGAGATGTTTAAATGTTTTTAAAACATATTTACGACACGTCAAAAATATAAATTTATATATATACTAAAATATAATTTTATCAACTTTAAATTAATTATTTCTTTATCATCAATGGAAACGAGTGAGTGGTGCTTGTTACCATGATTAAGGATATGTTTATAAACTACGCAAGAAACACGATGCTATAAAGTTACTGAGCTTCCTACACAAAAACCAAAAGGTTTGGTGTTCTTTTTAAATAGCAAAATTTTGCTCACGAAGTGCCTATTTTACTGCCACTTTTTTATCAAAAACTTGAACTATACGAGGCCTCGATCTTTATGATGGGCGCCTAAGATAATATCTATTGCTCCAGGGAGTAATAGTATAAGTCAAAAACTTCTATTTTTCAGGAGAGAGGTTTAAAGATTTTAAATTAGTGACAATATCAAATTTCCATTATTTTAAATAAACCAAATGGCTACATATGCTTAGTAAATGATTTATTAGCATTTTACAACAACAATATTTCTTTCTTTATTGCTAAAGATTAAATAAATGACATGTACTGTTAGGGCCCATCATTTACATGACTTATACTGGTGAGAACACTGCAGGTTTAAAGACATGTACTCTTAAGACCATTAATTACATGACTTATACTGGTGAGAATATTGCAGGTTTTCTTAAATTAGATGACACTTTTTGCTAAGAAAATGATTAATTGACAACATTCGTATACTTATTACAAAAACCTTTGGAAGGTAAAGCTCCGGAAAGTGCAAAAATATTCATTCATTGAATTCCTCTATATCAGGAAGTACATCTCTTGCATCCACAGTAGTTTTCAAGTTTAAATAAAAGCTGTGAAAAACTGTGTCTATCAATGGCAACAGCTCCAAGAGATCCTTCTTTTTCTCTTTGGAAATGGCAAGTGTGGAGTTATAACATTTCTTTGGATGTAACAGCTCATCTGGACTGCGGTTCCGTCGTTTTAAACAAATTTCTCTGAAAGGTGCGTCTTCATCAAGTGTGTTCTTAAATTGAATCACTCGTCGTTCTTGAGTGTATCTGAGCCATCTCATCTCAGTCCACTTGAAGGGTTCTCCTGAACTATCCTTCTTTCTAAGAAAGAGACTAGTTTTGTACAGCTCAGCAAAATTGAGGAAGTCCTGATGATTAAGTTCTACAACTTCAAATTTGTTTTTCCTTCCAACAGTTCTGACAAGCTGGTACCAGTCATGGGGGTGTGACACAGTGAAGCGCAGTTTTTTCTTCTGCTTTTCTATAAGTGCATGGTCTGTGTCACATTCCATATGACTATGCCCACTCACCATAAATTTATGGTCCACCAACTGAAGATTACATTTCTGTTGCATCAAATACAGAAACATTGCTGCTACATGCGAGTTACGGTTCTGGCCGCCACATGTATCTGAATATAAAATAATGTGCGTTACATCTTCAGGTAACTCAGAAAGCTCTCTCAATACACATGTGGCAACTTGATTTGCTCCACGAGCACCTTCGCCTTCATGCCACATATAACAACGAACAGATGGTTTACTAGTTTCGTGCATAGTTAAATTATACGTCCAGAGCTGTCTTTTGTAAAAAGACACAGACGACTGAACAAAAGGTGTGGGCAAACATTGTTGTAAGTCGAACGTAAAACACCTTTTGCTAGGATCATCTTTAGCAGTTTTCTTGTCGAGATCTTTCTGTAGGTATGCTTTATCAGCTTCTGCATGATGCACAGATATTTCCTGTTTTATATCTTCTTCTTCTGCACCACTCGCTAGCTTCACTTTCATTTGTAATGTGTCACACCTATGACAAGTGTCTACTTTTGGTGCTTTAAAGGCTAGTCCCAAGGACTTAAACTCCCTAGTATATACAGTACGCCCCACAGGATTAGAAGTTGATTCTTTGTAAAATGAGAACATAGTATTCAAATCCAGAAAAGAAGGAAGATACTTCTTGTTGTTTGTTCTTCGCGTGTAATGAGATTCGTAAGAAGGGAATGATTGTATATGCCTTCGAACCTCATCCAGTCGTTCATCAGAAATTGCATTACCAGGTGATGTTTTTCCCCTGTTGTCCTGCTGTGTGATACCAGATGTAGAGGTACTTCTGTTGGTGATTGCAAGAGTTACAAACATTTGTGTCTCATCTAATGTGTTCATAAAACATCCCCTACAAACTTTTTCTCTTTTCCCATTTATCTTAAAATGAAACGTATGTGTAACCATTCTAAATTTCTCTTTATCAGGATTGTAAGCTCTTTTTCTTGATGTTTTGGTTTCCATAGTATCAACAAGGCTGGCAACATATGCTACTCTCCTGTCTCTACTACCAAGAGACCAATATTCTTTAAAAATACTTTCTCTTATGTCTTCAGGAAGTCTCTTTCTACATTCTGCTCGACAGTCTCTAAGAGGTTTCATTACTCTAGCTTTGACAACTTTACCGCTTAAAGTTGTGTATGACACCCCTCTGTTACGGTTTACACACTTTTCTCTTTTTCTTGCTCTTGAAAACCTACATTTTTTCACTTCAGCTTCAATTGTTTGTGTATTGTCTTCTTTTTCTCCGAGACCAGCCTTCCTCTGGCGAGGAACATTAACGGAAACATCATCTTCACTTGAGCTTTTCTCTTCTATCGGTTCATAATCTGGATCAATTTCTCCATTATCAATATTTACTTCTGCAATGTCTTCAGTAACCATTGGATGGAGCACTGTCAAACTTCCATCTCCATTATTACCTATAAGTAAAACAATTATTTTAGCTACAAGCACACAATAATGCCAATGACTTTTAAAAGAATGATTAGTTTTGTATCAACTCTCTTACCTGCCCATGTGTTCCGCGTATTTTCAAGGCCTCTGTCCTCATCAACAACATCATAGGAAAATTCACTCTGTTCATAATGTGGTTCATTTTCTTTATTTCTGTTATTTGCATCTGCAATGTCTTCAACAACCATTGGTTGGAGCACTGTCAAACTTCCATCTTCATTATTACCTACACATAAAAATAATGACGTAAGTATAACCACACAATAAAGCCAAAGACTACAATATAATAATAGTGTTACATCTACGCTTACATGCCAACTCATACTATGTAACTTACTTGCAAGGCCTGTGTCCTCAACAACAACTTCAAATAAAACTTCATCAAGTTCCCAATTGTATGATGAGGTGTTTGGTAGCTGTGTGCCATCAACATTAACGAGTTGTTCTTCAGTCACATTAGAAATTTCTTCATCCATACCATTCGAAATTGTGTTCCTAGTATCTTGAACAAAGACATGATCGTCCTCGTTTGTTTTTCTTTCTGCAATAAATAAACAAATAAAATATGGGCACTATCATAACATGAGAATAACTGCACTATAAAAGCAACATAACTTTTGTCCTTACCTGACCAGTATTCCGCGATATTCACAGTTCCTTTCTCATCTATATCGTCCCTAACCTCAATTCGGTCGTTTGTTACAACAGGTATGTCTTTCACATTTTCAATCACATCTGAAATAAAATAAAAGACAAAAGTAATAATGCAAAAGATTTTACTGCAGTTACAGACATAAATGGAGTACCACACTAAATTTAATTAGCACTTACCTGCATTTAAACTGGAGGTATTCTCTTTAGCTATTTTCGTTTTTACAAGTTCAACAAGTTTTTTTCCTCTGCTATACATTATTTCTCCTACACACTATACATTATAATGTAAAAATCAGAGGAATAGTGAAAAATAACGCAGAATCTTCTACTATTGTTATAACTTTATAAGTTAAATTCTAACCACAACCAACAGCTGGGAGAAGTTGTTCCCAATAGTATAAGTCAGTAAACAAGCAACAGTACCAACATAATTTTGACTTGGGTGTAACAGTATAAGTTGACTTGTACTCTTACACCCAACATAATTTTGACTTGGGTGTAACAGTATAAGTTGACTTGTACTCTTACACCCAACATAATGAACTTTATTTCTCTTGGACTGTTAGGTTCAAATCGTTATTACACTGGAAACAAAGTACAGTAGAGACTTATACTCTTAGACACACATAGTCGGCTACTTAAAAAATACTAATATCCGAAAAAAAAAAAATTCAATATTTTGACTTATACTCTTACTCCCTGGAGCCAAAGATATATATTTATATATATATATTTTTATATATATATATATATGTGTGTGTGTGTGTCATGCCATATTCTGCGTTCGAAGACATGACAGAACTGCACCATGAGCGATGGTCATTAGCAATCACTATCACATTTTTTGTCGGAAACTCGTTATTATATTTTTATGTTTCATATAATTTTTTGTAAGACTGTACAACTCTACTGAATATATAGCAAAGAATTGAAAACTATTTAGATGAATTTAAATTTACACTTATGCTTCAAGCGAGACTATTAGCACACGGATCTCTCTGCACCAAAATCCGGCTTGCATTTAGATGCGCTTCGGAGGTCAAACACATAGGATTCAAACAGATTTGATTATAGCAATCGAATAATTTTTCGGAACTGATGATTTTATTAATTAACAATTATAAACCTAAACATCGATTAATTTTTAGCACAATTTTGTGAAGTAGGTTTTGAAAAAAAAAAGTTCCAGGTACAGTTCAAAGTTACAACGTATCTCGTTCTGCTTTTTTTTTTTTTTTTGCAGAAGATACTCATTGCGGATAAAATAGAGCTGAACGTCGCTCGCGCTCTCATTTGCATTAGATTCGCATTTGCAAAACAGAGTTCGCCGTGTCCCGACTGGTCACGAGGGGGGTGGGGTCAGGGCTGCCAACACAAAAGAGACTCCACGCCCACCAACCACCAAACTAAAAAAAAAAGTTCTCTCCCAATTTTCCCTGGGTACGTTTTAACAGGTCCAACGTGGTGGCTATTCGCAATTTCGTTGCTTTTCAACTTCAATTACGATGAACGAATTCTCCAGCCAACCACCTTCGAGTACACCCTTTTGCTGATGGACTTGTTCCGTTTATGGAGATTGTAAGGCCAGTGCTACACTATGTGGTTGAACCGAAATGGTTACCAGTTTGAACTCAATGAACTATTCTAGACAAATTGTATACATGTTTGATTATAATCAATTTACTAAGTGATTTATTCAGTGACTTTCATTGTGCTTGGCAAGAAAATTGTTCGTGAGAATTTTTAACAAAAAATTACGCTGCAAAAGGTTTAGCCGAAGCGACAGAAACGCATTTTGTGACACCACCTAAACAATTGGCGGGTTCAATAACCTCTGTACTCCAGATTATTTCTGCAGCGATAAGTGACAGAAGTAAAAAGAAATACTCGTCATCCCAAAGTTATAAAAAAAATATTAATTTTTTAATTAGTAAAGGGGGTGTGTTAATTTTGGTGACGCAGTGTGAACAGTCACTCCGTCTTGAAAAAATAGCTACATAGGGAGTGACTAATGTTAAAAATTTCATAAGTAGGATTTTAATACACTATTTTTGTTTTTTCGTAGGTTCTCCCAGTTCTCATATCCATTAGAGGTCAATGCTCTGATCAGGTCTCATCGAAACTTGTCGTCTCTTACGATCCCAAATGTACAAATTGATTTTTTTTTTAACTGGCCACGGCTCATGGACACACAAACGGTATTCACAGCTTCAGAATAACGCATGCAATTAGGTGATTACTCAAGTTATCAAAGTGATGTTTTAATGAAGAAAAAAAAATTATTTAGAAATTTACGGCGAGGGCAGTTGAGTAGATGTTGTTTTCTGATTTATTATTAGAACTGTAATTTTAGCATATCAAAAATGGCTAAAACGCGTGTTTTAAGAATAAAACTTAGGCACAAAACAGGCAGTAGAGAAATTTGAAAGATCTTACGGAAGTTGCATTGCACCTTTATTTTTATTTTAGCGCCACAAATTGTTATTCACGTAGATCTGCTAGTCAGCTTTTGCACGACGTAAAGACCGCTCTTATAGGCGATATCTCGCGAGAAGCAACTGCCAGCGTCGCACTTTCACCCCGCCTCACTACCACAATCACCCCCTTAACAAGGCCTACCCCTTAATGTTTCATCAACAGCGAGGTGTACAGAGACAATAAAATAATACATAATAAGGAGATTAAGAAAGGAAATTTTCCCAAGCCTATTCCAAAGTCACATCTCATTATTTGCCTGGAACGTGGGGAAAACATGGGAGAGCTGAAAACTAGACGGAGGACCGTGATTCGGAACTGAGTCCCCCTGGACAGCAAGTCCTGTATCTTAACCACAGTGCCATTCCGGATCGAGATACAAGACGAGATTTCACTGATATTGAATGATCTCTTGCAAATGTCCGCAACATACGTTAAGCAGGACTATATTTTATTTTATAAAATAACAAACATCATGTACATTCACTTTACGAGCCTCAAACCCTTACTCGTAGGTATTCACACATAACTTCAGGGCCGGTGCAAGGTAAATTGGCGCCCTAGGCGAAAAACCTTAATTTCCCACCCCCCCTCCCCCAACCCTTCTCAAGGACACCAAAAATTTTTTTTCCTTGCCTCAAAATACATCATGAGGGCCTAAGATTTTGTCAACAATCAAATGTAAGACGGCTTGTGTTTTTTTTTTCTTTTTTACTTATTACAATTCATAAAGAGGTCACTGTGGACTTTAAATAATTACTTATATCAATATAAACATTCCAAACTGTTACAAAAATCAATTTTCATCTAGTTTCAATAATCGTTAAACATATTATATGAGCTGTTATGTGTCGTGCTGCGCCGCCCCCAGCTACTTGGCGCCCTAGGCGGTTGCCTAGTTCGCCTATATGGACGCGCCGGCCCTGCATAAGTTAGAAACACACAACTTAGAATTCTAAAAAAACATTTTAGTGGCCGCAAACATGGCACCACACAATATTATTTTTTATATTTTCCAAAAAGAAGGATTGCATACATGATGTAGCTTCGTTAAATATAAATTGTTATTTAAAACAACTATAACTATTTTTCTTTACCAACAATTAGAGGTAATCAGGTGATATTAAAAACCTTCAAACATTTAAATATAATAATACAGTTATAAGTTCATTAAACATTCTAACTTTAATAAGATTTTAGAAAACGTTTAAAAAACTTTTGTTTTAAATTTTAATATTAAATTAACACTTAAACCCACACAAACCATTCTTAAATTTATCTTGCAGTCCCAGCCATATCTCCTCCCCATGACCGAAACATGCTTATATTTATACTGGCTCCCAATCCAATACTCCCGCTATTCCGGCGCTGATAACAGATTCGCCTAGCTGCCACCCGGCGTCAATAGAGCGCTCTGGAGTCGACAGCACACGACGCAACGACGCATCGTGTTTCTGCCTTCACGCACCCAGACTGCAGCCAACAGCCGGCCGAATCACACGCCCACACGCAGTGTTGTGATGCAGCCGATGCTGAAACTGTGTGATGTCAACGATCACCAGGTAGCGGATATCAGTCCGGACAGGCAGGAAATGCGACGACCGTCACAACGTCCTCTTAACTTAAAACTGTCACGTTTTGGAACGATCATTACTCATAAACACGTAACGTCGAAAACAATAACTTAAAACGGTCTAAACTTATTAAGTCATGACTTAGAATTATGACAAAATTTAATTCACACAAATTAAAGTGTCGTTAAGTATAAACAAGTAACTCAGGAACCCACACTACTCAGAACCACACAACTCAGATACATCATAACGTAGTTTCAAACAACTCAGATACATCATAACGTTGTAACACACACATTAAAACTGTAATAACTTAGAAACACTTAATTTAGAAGCATGTAACTTAGAAACACGTAATTTAGAAACATGTAACTTAGAAAAATTTTACTTAGAAATGCAAAACATATATTCGTCATAATTCTAAAGAGTAATAAATTTGAAAATTCTTGCTTGTATTTTTCAAGTATTGTACTTCTAACTTATGATAGCACCCCTGAGTCGCTGGCTAAATCGCCTGAATGGTCCCGCGGTGCGGCGGCGGTGTGGCCTACGGTGGTGTGTTTGGTGGACGGCGGTCATGGTAGTTCGACGCGGGGTTGGTGGAGAGTGATGAACGCCTGAACATTGACCCGTTAAGTGAAGTACCATCGCAGAACGACGTCCCGGTGATTTACAGCTGTCCTCTCCCCCTGGCGGGAGTGGACTTGGCCTTTCTGGCTGCGGGCTGGAGAGCGGGTACCCGGGCTCTGCCTGCTCTAAGGTATCCACGGCTGATTGGAGGGTGATTGTCGTTGAGGTGTCGGAACTGTTGCCGGTTCTAGTATCCGAGACATGAACCATCAAGTCCGCGGAAAGGGTGTGTGATGCGATTATATAGCCTCTCCACACCAAGTGGCAACCCTCTGCCTTCACGTGGCACCGCTGTTGAGGTTGTGGTGGCTATGTTGGGACTGCTCACCCCGACCTCTGGTCATAGCACCTCTTTACTGAAGAGGGCGCTGCCGGGTCTAACTCTGCCGCATAGTATGTATGAGACCGGAAATGGTGAAAGGGCTGAATTTGCGGGCAACAGCAGATGCGATAGAAACCTTTCCGGGGGGTTAACCAGCCAAGCTTTGGTGCATCGGTCCCAAAGGGCCCCATAGTGAATGGATTAGGCCCCATGGAAATGGAGTTCGACTGGGTATGGTGGTTGTGGTGTCGGGCGACCGGGCCTAAAAACGGGCTGTAAACTGCACGGCGAGGTATCCCCTTTAGCCTTGTAGTCGGTGGATGTACTGAGGTAACCCCCAGGTGCTTCCTGCCTGTGCACTGTGACTGCCATTTTCCAGCTGGGGTTGATGGCGGTCGTCGCCAGAGGGGTGCAGTTGCATCCGGGCCTTAATCGGCTGTAAACCCGCCGGGCCGAGGTACGGCGGGTCGGAGGGTTTTCCGAGGCGACGAGGACACCTCGTGGCTGCACTCTGAAGCGTGGTGGTCTGGTCAAACTACCGGCGAACAGTCTGCCGATGAGACCTAAAGTTGGCTGTAGTACTGGGAAGACCTGGATGACTAATGGGTAGCAGTCTGCTAAGCATGTCCGGCGACTGTGGGGCTCGCTGGACTGTGGAAGCACCTGTCTTGAACCCTTACCTGCATGTAGCTCCATGTGGGGATTTTGGTCTACAGGTCCCTAAGAAGCCACTATGTATGTAGTGGTGGAGGGGACATGTTTTCCTGGATCTGGAAGTTTCAGTGGAAAAGAGCTCTGTATTCTTCAGATCAGTAAGCAGACTCCCAATCTACCCTTAAGGGCGCACATTTGGGAGGGGTGGTAGGCGGGTGCGTTGGCCTTCGGGCCCTCGAAAACATGTCCTCTCCCCCTTCCCCGAAGCCACTTCTAAAAACGACCAATGGAGAGGGGGTTGAGTGGTGGTACGTAGAAAAAGAGGGAAATGGTGTAGGGTTCACCTCATTTTCACAAACTTGTGAACTAGCTATTAAAAATAAAGTACATGCCATATTAAAAAGTACCTGAACCAATAGGTGATTCCAGTTTATCTTCAAAAATGCTAAACATGAAGATAAATTAATAAAAAAAAATCTAATTTAATTAATGGATGTTAATGCAAATGTCATCAGAAACGATAAGGGCGATGATTTTGAGAATCAAGTATTCAAGGAATGAATGGGAGGAGGAAACTGAAATAACCCCCCCCCCCCCTAAAAAAAAAAAAGTCAAACGGTAACTTCCGCTGCGTTACCCTGTTTGCCAATAATTTGGATCCGACATCACTTATGGATCTAAGGCTTTAAGGTGTAGATTATGCTAAGCTTAATGCGGCAAAGCTAAGCAGAGAATAAATTTACTTCATCATCCGATCTATACTATTTATACTTCAATTAAATGCTTTGTGTGGAATTATAATAATTAATTTTTAACTGTTTTGCATTCATTGAGAGCTGGTGTTTTAAAAACACAAGCACACAGCCACAGAAACATACGTTTACAAAAAGTCCTTTCAAGATTTTTTACCTCTAAACACTCATTTGAATTTTCTACATTCCTTAGTTTCTTTTCTGATATGTGACCATACAAATACGATGCACATATGTTATTAAACTTGGTTTTATTCAACCATATTTGTTTAATGTAAAGTAGCTTTTCCACATCATATAAATAAAGTTATTAATTTTTATTTCTGTTTACTAGAAAAAATAGTTTATTATTTTTTTTTTTCTTCTAAAAAATGAATATTTTTAGGATTGGAACGTTTATTCCCAAATGAAAGTGCAAATACCCTACTGTGAAAATACTAAGGCCATATTTGGAACAAAACATAGGTTTTATATTGAAAACATTTGTATTTAATGTCGGTTGCTGCACGATAATGGTTATAGCATACACGGGTACGAAAAATCGTTTAAAATAACCTCAATTTCAATAATTGTTTCGTTGCTGAGTTTCTTATTCACAATTAAATATATTCAGAGCACAGCAAGAATATTCATATTCAGTTACGATAGGGTATATCGAGAATGGGGTAAATCAGAAGTAAAATATGCAAAACCTTTTTTCATACAATTATGTAACTAAGATTAATTTATGATATGCTAAAATATAGTGTCTACGTTTTACAATAATAAAAACATTTTGTTTGAATTTCAGCTATTGAATAAACAAAATAGTTAAGATCCATTTTCATATTTCGACCTCGTTTTAAACAAGAATATAAATGCCTATTTTGGTTTTAACATTGACTTTTATACTATAAACAAATTTTTGTAATGGCCGTATAAATCTATGGAGTGAGCGCATTTTCTTATCGTCGAAGTCATCATGTTTTGCAAATTGTTAGCAAAACAAAACAAAAATACCAACTGCAGCTTCAAAGAAAATAATTGTAAAAATGCTAACATGATGAAAGCATTAATGAAGATTGCAGGTTTTTGCGGCCATTATCTGAAGTAGTTTCGCTTCTGGGTTGTATCCGTGTCCAAGTAAAATATATAACCTACGTTTCGGTCGACCTTGCAGTAGCCATCATCAGGATAGAGTTACTTGATGGTGATGACTGCAATGTCAACCAAAACGTCGGTGATGTACTAGCTTTGGACGCGGCTACAACCCAGAAAACAAGCCATTTTATGAAGAAAGCACTGCTAAACAAAAATTTTTTCAGTATATCATCAAGGAAACAGCGTTAAACTTTATTTAAACAATTTTTTTAATAGTAATAATTAACATGGCAAAGATTACAAACGCAGACTCCCTAAAATCTGGTATTCTTGGTTATTGTCATATGTCAATATATCTCCACTAGAGTGAAATATTAAAAATTTATCATAAATTAATTTCCCCGGAAAATGCATACCAACAGTGGTTTTGCGCCGATTTATTTCACGGACAGGTCTCTCGCTCGTCTTGACTCTCGTGTTCCACTCAAACTTCACAAGAAGTTGCCCCAAGTTTTTATTCCGTCTCAAGGAAGATCATTCTACCTATCACACGATGTCTCAGAGTACTTTTTTGAAGTGAAAACTTCTATAGGAAGGTTTAAATAGGGAGTAAATTCATGTAAGTCGTCATCGACATGGTCACGTGACATGTTAACGATAACACTTTATCTGTTTCTATTAGTGTTAAAATTGTGATTTTGTTCAGTTTTTATTTTAAATCTTAAGTATACGATTACTGTGAAGTAGAATTTGTGTATAAAATATATTAATATTCACATATAGATATATAGTTTGAATAACGAAGAAAACGGAGCTTTTGTAGCAATGTATCCTAAAAATTAAAAACATAATATTTTTTTTTAATACCTACAATTACTATGAAATGCTTATTTTATGGTATTTTAGGAGTTATTTTAATAACGCGATTAAACAAATTTGTTGTGTGATAGAATGTTTTCGTAAATTTGCGAAAAATTCTCTGATTTTTATCAAAAAATATTTTCTTATGTTACACAATTATATTTTACGAAGTTAGTATTTCTTATTTCAAATTATAAGTATTTCTATTTTCTTAATGTTATTGTTAATATTAATAAAAGCTACTTTGATTTACAAGTCTTAATTTAAGATCAAACAATTAATTTGTATATCCAAAAATAACAACTGTTTGTATATAGTTTTAAGTTTTCACTTCTGTCGGCAGTCCTCATAACTGCATTGAAATTTTTTTCCCCTGTGTCTGACTTCTTTGCATTCACGTTTTTCGCCTTAGATGTACTTAAGCGCATCTATCCTAAATTACATGCACCTAACCGTAAAAATATTTGTGGAAAATTTCGTTGTGGGAAATTGTATGATTGTTTTTGGAGTATAAAAAATTTACCTCGCGGTATACGATGCTTGGTAGGAACAATTTCGTGAATGTAACGGAAGTCTAGAGGAACGTATTTGTGTAACGGTTCTGCTATCCGTGGCGGATGGCACAAACCTGAGTTCACATAGACAAACGAACGCGTTTAAGTATTAATTAATTAATGAGTTTAACAATTTTGGAAATATTTTAATAATACTTCTAGTCGAAAATCAGGTACAAACCGGGTGTTTAGTATTTTTTTCAAATCTTTTTCGTTTTATCGGAGACATTAAATTATATAGTTTGAAATTTCGGTCTATTTCTCAAATGATTCAAGAGTCGACGTAACTGCACCGGTAGAGATTTCTAGCTCTGGTTGCGTAATCTACGTGTGATTCATGTCAAGAAAAATTAGATGAAAACCCAATTTTCGTGTATTATCGCGCTCAGTTATTTTTAAAGTAATGTACGTTACATTTTGTGTCCGAGTTTCGTATGATATGTTTATTTGTAACATGAGAACACACGAGTTTGCTCGTAACCGAGGTTATATGTCTGCAGTTCAGTGGTAGTGGTGTAGTGCTAATGGGCTATGTTAAACAATAAAGTAAAAAATGGGTAATTGCAACTGTATCAAACAGGGCAAGGTATTATTTTAAGACTCAAAATAAGGAAATATAAGTATAGTTAAAAAAAAACACTTTTATCGTTGAATGAAATAAAAATTAAAAATTAAATTTTAAAATTCAGTTATTGTGCAACAGCCAAATATAATGAAACACAGCTCTGTATAACTACAAGCTTAAGGTGCTTGTTATCATTTGTCTTAAATTTTATATCCCTATATTTAGGATGGAGTCATAACGAAAATAAACATATGAAATTAATATCCAAATGAAGTTAAAAAATAGTAATGGGGTGCATGTTATCATTTGTCTTAAATTATTTATCAGTAATAACAAAATGATTTCAATAGATTTTCTATCACTAATTTAAGAATGTAGTCAATTCGCAAATTTTAGTGTGTAGTCATTACGATAATTACTGTGTAAACTTAAGAGCAATAATGAAATTTAAACTAGTAATCGCTCGCTGGATATAATTTGTCTTAAATTTTCTATTAATAATTTTAGGATATATTAATTACGTTAATTTTAGTATAAAGTCATTAAGAAAATTAAAAAAAGAGAGCACTCCATTCTTTTAGTTATACACAGTTGTGGTGCATTATTTGCATGTTGGACCAAAAACTTAATTTTAAATTTATTTAATTTTAATTTTTGGTTAATTCACAAAAAAAAACAGTTATTTTATTTTTTGTAACTAAAAGCTGATTTATAAACGACAGAATAGTTTATTGAACAATTACTTTGTTTGACGTGATTCACAAGACCCACGTATTAGAACGAAAAACACGAACGAAAGTTTGTTTTAAATAATTATCTGTTTCCTTAGGGCGTGAAGAAAACCACATTTTTCAGCGATTGCATATTATAAGCCCTATATTGTACTACAAACCATAGGCGTACCCAGGGGGGGTGTTTTTGGGGTTCAACCCCCCCCCCCCCTCCCGAAATGAGGCAAGAAAATTATGAACACTCATGTTATTCGAGCTCAATTTCTAAACACAGAGCAACGAGAGAAATAACGTCACCATGCAGCCCAATTGGTAAGTAAACGTAAACAAATTTGAATTGCAGTGGTTGGTTCATGATAGGTCAGTCTAAATTCTCAAATCGCGGTGATTGGTCTGTGGAATAATCAGTTCAACTCTACTTTGATTATGTTTTATATTTGCTTAGTAGAATTGGGCATTGAGTAACAGTCGCAATCACTGATCTTCCTTGAGACGGAATAAAAACTTGGGGCAACTTCTTGTGAAGTTTGAGTGGAACACGAGAGTCAAGACGAGCGAGAGACCTGTCCGTGAAATAAATCGGCGCAAAACCACTGTTGGTATGCATTTTCCGGGGAAATTAATTTATGAAAAATTTTTAATATTTCACTCTAGCGGAGATATATTGAAATATGACAATAACCAAGAATACCAGATTTTAGGGAGTCTGCGTTTGTAATCTTTGCCATGTTAATTATTACTATTAAAAAAATTGTTTGAATAAAGTTTAACGCTGTTTCCTTGATGATATACTGAAAAAATTTTTGTTTAGCAGTGCTTTATTCATAAAGTAGCTTGTTTTCTGGGTTGTAGCCGCGTCCAAAGCTAGTACATCACCGACGTTTTGGTTGACATTGCAGTCATCACCATCAAGTAACTCTATTCTGATGATGGCTACTGCAAGGTCGACCGAAACGTAGGTTATATATTTTACTTAGACACGGATACAACCCAGAAGCGAAACTACTTCAGATAATGGCCGCAAAAACCTGCAATCTTTATTAATGCTTTCATCATGTTAGCATTTTTACAATTATTTTCTCTGAAGCTGCAGTTGGTATTTTTGTTTTGTTTTGCTAACAATTTGCAAAACATTATGACTTCGACGATAAGAAAATGCGCTCACTCCATAGATATATACGGCCATTACAAAAATTTGTTTATAGTATAAAAGTCAATGTTAAAACCAAAATAGGCATTTATATTCTTGTTTAAAACGAGGTCGAAATATGAAAATGGATCTTAACTATTTTGTTTATTCAATAGCTGAAATTCAAACAAAAGGTTTTTATTATTGTAAAACGTAGACACTATATTTTAGCATATCATAAATTAATCTTAGTTACATAATTGTATGAAAAAAGGTTTTGCATATTTTACTTCTGATTTACCCCATTCTCGATATACCCTATCGTAACTGAATATGAATATTCTTGCTGTGCTCTGAATATATTTAATTGTGAATAAGAAACTCAGCAACGAAACAATTATTGAAATTGAGGTTATTTTAAACGATTTTTCGTACCAGTGTATGCTATAACCATTATCGTGCAGCAACCGACATTAAATACAAATGTTTTCAATATAAAACCTATGTTTTGTTCCAAATATGGCCTTAGTATTTTCACAGTAGGGTATTTGCACTTTCATTTGGGAATAAACGTTCCAATCATAAAAATATTCATTTTTTAGAAGAAAAAAAATAATAATAAACTATTTTTTCTAGTAAACAGAAATAAAAATTAATAACTTTATTTATATGATGTGGAAAAGCTACTTTACATTAAACAAATATGGTTGAATAAAACCAAGTTTAATAACATATGTGCATCGTATTTGTATGGTCACATATCAGAAAAGAAACTAAGGAATGTAGAAAATTCAAATGAGTGTTTAGAGGTAAAAAATCTTGAAAGGACTTTTTGTAAACGTATGTTTCTGTGGCTGTGTGCTTGTGTTTTTAAAACACCAGCTCTCAATGAATGCAAAACAGTTAAAAATTAATTATTTTAATTCCACACAAAGCATTTAATTGAAGTATAAATAGTATAGATCGGATAATGAAGTAAATTTATTCTCTGCTTAGCTTTGCCGCATTAAGCTTAGCATAATCTACACCTTAAAGCCTTAGATCCATAAGTGATGTCGGGTCCGAATTATTGGCAAACAGGGTAACGCAGCGGAAGTTACCGTTTGACTTTTTTTTTTTAGGGGGGGGGGTTATTTCATTTTCCTCCTCCCATTCATTCCTTGAATACTTGATTCTCAAAATCATCGCCCTTATCGTTTCTGATGACCTTTGCATCAACATCCATTAATTAAATTAGATTTTTTTTTATTAATTTATCTTCATGTTTAGCATTTTTGAAGATAAACTGGAATCACCTATTGGTTCAGGTACTTTTTAATATGGCATGTACTTTATTTTTAATAGCTAGTTCACAAGTTTGTGAAAATGAGGTGAACCCTTCACCATTTCCCTCTTTTTCTACGTACCGCCACTCAACCCCCTCTCCATTGGTCGTTTTTAGAAGTGGCTTCGGGGAAGGGGGAGAGGACATGTTTTCGAGGGCCCGAAGGCCAACGCACCCGCCTACCACCCCTCCCAAATGTGCGCCCTTAAGGGTAGATTGGGAGTCTGCTTACTGATCTGAAGAATACAGAGCTCTTTTCCACTGAAACTTCCAGATCCAGGAAAACATGTCCCCTCCACCACTACATACATAGTGGCTTCTTAGGGACCTGTAGACCAAAATCCCCACATGGAGCTACATGCAGGTAAGGGTTCAAGACAGGTGCTTCCACAGTCCAGCGAGCCCCACAGTCGCCGGACATGCTTAGCAGACTGCTACCCATTAGTCATCCAGGTCTTCCCAGTACTACAGCCAACTTTAGGTCTCATCGGCAGACTGTTCGCCGGTAGTTTGACCAGACCACCACGCTTCAGAGTGCAGCCACGAGGTGTCCTCGTCGCCTCGGAAAACCCTCCGACCCGCCGTACCTCGGCCCGGCGGGTTTACAGCCGATTAAGGCCCGGATGCAACTGCACCCCTCTGGCGACGACCGCCATCAACCCCAGCTGGAAAATGGCAGTCACAGTGCACAGGCAGGAAGCATCTGGGGGTTACCTCAGTACATCCACCGACTACAAGGCTAAAGGGGATACCTCGCCGTGCAGTTTACAGCCCGTTTTTAGGCCCGGTCGCCCGACACCACAACCACCATACCCAGTCGAACTCCATTTCCATGGGGCCTAATCCATTCACTATGGGGCCCTTTGGGACCGATGCACCAAAGCTTGGCTGGTTAACCCCCCGGAAAGGTTTCTATCGCATCTGCTGTTGCCCGCAAATTCAGCCCTTTCACCATTTCCGGTCTCATACATACTATGCGGCAGAGTTAGACCCGGCAGCGCCCTCTTCAGTAAAGAGGTGCTATGACCAGAGGTCGGGGTGAGCAGTCCCAACATAGCCACCACAACCTCAACAGCGGTGCCACGTGAAGGCAGAGGGTTGCCACTTGGTGTGGAGAGGCTATATAATCGCATCACACACCCTTTCCGCGGACTTGATGGTTCATGTCTCGGATACTAGAACCGGCAACAGTTCCGACACCTCAACGACAATCACCCTCCAATCAGCCGTGGATACCTTAGAGCAGGCAGAGCCCGGGTACCCGCTCTCCAGCCCGCAGCCAGAAAGGCCAAGTCCACTCCCGCCAGGGGGAGAGGACAGCTGTAAATCACCGGGACGTCGTTCTGCGATGGTACTTCACTTAACGGGTCAATGTTCAGGCGTTCATCACTCTCCACCAACCCCGCGTCGAACTACCATGACCGCCGTCCACCAAACACACCACCGTAGGCCACACCGCCGCCGCACCGCGGGACCATTCAGGCGATTTAGCCAGCGACTCAGGGGTGCTATCATAAGTTAGAAGTACAATACTTGAAAAATACAAGCAAGAATTTTCAAATTTATTACTCTTTAGAATTATGACGAATATATGTTTTGCATTTCTAAGTAAAATTTTTCTAAGTTACATGTTTCTAAATTACGTGTTTCTAAGTTACATGCTTCTAAATTAAGTGTTTCTAAGTTATTACAGTTTTAATGTGTGTGTTACAACGTTATGATGTATCTGAGTTGTTTGAAACTACGTTATGATGTATCTGAGTTGTGTGGTTCTGAGTAGTGTGGGTTCCTGAGTTACTTGTTTATACTTAACGACACTTTAATTTGTGTGAATTAAATTTTGTCATAATTCTAAGTCATGACTTAATAAGTTTAGACCGTTTTAAGTTATTGTTTTCGACGTTACGTGTTTATGAGTAATGATCGTTCCAAAACGTGACAGTTTTAAGTTAAGAGGACGTTGTGACGGTCGTCGCATTTCCTGCCTGTCCGGACTGATATCCGCTACCTGGTGATCGTTGACATCACACAGTTTCAGCATCGGCTGCATCACAACACTGCGTGTGGGCGTGTGATTCGGCCGGCTGTTGGCTGCAGTCTGGGTGCGTGAAGGCGGAAACACGATGCGTCGTTGCGTCGTGTGCTGTCGACTCCAGAGCGCTCTATTGACGCCGGGTGGCGGCTAGGCGAATCTGTTATCAGCGCCGAAATAGCGGGAGTATTGGATTGGGAGCCAGTATAAATATAAGCATGTTTCGGTCATGGGGAGGAGATATGGCTGGGACTGCAAGATAAATTTAAGAATGGTTTGTGTGGGTTTAAGTGTTAATTTAATATTAAAATTTAAAACAAAAGTTTTTTAAACGTTTTCTAAAATCTTATTAAAGTTTGAATGTTTAATGAACTTATAACTGTATTATTATATTTAAATGTTTGAAGGTTTTTAATATCACCTGATTACCTCTAATTGTTGGTAAAGAAAAATAGTTATAGTTGTTTTAAATAACAATTTATATTTAACGAAGCTACATCATGTATGCAATCCTTCTTTTTGGAAAATATAAAAAATAATATTGTGTGGTGCCATGTTTGCGGCCACTAAAATGTTTTTTTAGAATTCTAAGTTGTGTGTTTCTAACTTATGCAGGGCCGGCGCGTCCATATAGGCGAACTAGGCAACCGCCTAGGGCGCCAAGTAGCTGGGGGCGGCGCAGCACGACACATAACAGCTCATATAATATGTTTAACGATTATTGAAACTAGATGAAAATGGATTTTTGTAACAGTTTGGAATGTTTATATTGATATAAGTAATTATTTAAAGTCCACAGTGACCTCTTTATGATTTGTAATAAGTAAAAAAGAAAAAAAAACACAAGCCGTCTTACATTTGATTGTTGACAAAATCTTAGGCCCTCATGATGTATTTTGAGGCAAGGAAAAAAAAATTTTTGGTGTCCTTGAGAAGGGTCGGGGGAGGGGGGGGTGGGAAATTAAGGTTTTTCGCCTAGGGCGCCAATTTACCTTGCACCGGCCCTGAAGTTATGTGTGAATAGCTACGAGTAAGGGTTTGAGGCTCGTAAAGTGAATGTACATGATGTTTGTTATTTTATAAAATAAAATATAGTCCTGCTTAACGTTGCGGACATTTGCAAGAGATCATTCAATATCAGTGAAATCTCGTCTTGTATCTCGATCCGGAATGGCACTGTGGTTAAGATACAGGACTTGCTGTCCAGGGGGACTCAGTTCCGAATCACGGTCCTCCGTCTAGTTTTCAGCTCTCCCATGTTTTCCCCACGTTCCAGGCAAATAATGAGATGTGACTTTGGAATAGGCTTGGGAAAATTTCCTTTCTTAATCTCCTTATTATGTATTATTTTATTGTCTCTGTACACCTCGCTGTTGATGAAACATTAAGGGGTAGGCCTTGTTAAGGGGGTGATTGTGGTAGTGAGGCGGGGTGAAAGTGCGACGCTGGCAGTTGCTTCTCGCGAGATATCGCCTATAAGAGCGGTCTTTACGTCGTGCAAAAGCTGACTAGCAGATCTACGTGAATAACAATTTGTGGCGCTAAAATAAAAATAAAGGTGCAATGCAACTTCCGTAAGATCTTTCAAATTTCTCTACTGCCTGTTTTGTGCCTAAGTTTTATTCTTAAAACACGCGTTTTAGCCATTTTTGATATGCTAAAATTACAGTTCTAATAATAAATCAGAAAACAACATCTACTCAACTGCCCTCGCCGTAAATTTCTAAATAATTTTTTTTTCTTCATTAAAACATCACTTTGATAACTTGAGTAATCACCTAATTGCATGCGTTATTCTGAAGCTGTGAATACCGTTTGTGTGTCCATGAGCCGTGGCCAGTTAAAAAAAAAATCAATTTGTACATTTGGGATCGTAAGAGACGACAAGTTTCGATGAGACCTGATCAGAGCATTGACCTCTAATGGATATGAGAACTGGGAGAACCTACGAAAAAACAAAAATAGTGTATTAAAATCCTACTTATGAAATTTTTAACATTAGTCACTCCCTATGTAGCTATTTTTTCAAGACGGAGTGACTGTTCACACTGCGTCACCAAAATTAACACACCCCCTTTACTAATTAAAAAATTAATATTTTTTTTTATAACTTTGGGATGACGAGTATTTCTTTTTACTTCTGTCACTGATCGCTGCAGAAATAATCTGGAGTACAGAGGTTATTGAACCCGCCAATTGTTTAGGTGGTGTCACAAAATGCGTTTCTGTCGCTTCGGCTAAACCTTTTGCAGCGTAATTTTTTGTTAAAAATTCTCACGAACAATTTTCTTGCCAAGCACAATGAAAGTCACTGAATAAATCACTTAGTAAATTGATTATAATCAAACATGTATACAATTTGTCTAGAATAGTTCATTGAGTTCAAACTGGTAACCATTTCGGTTCAACCACATAGTGTAGCACTGGCCTTACAATCTCCATAAACGGAACAAGTCCATCAGCAAAAGGGTGTACTCGAAGGTGGTTGGCTGGAGAATTCGTTCATCGTAATTGAAGTTGAAAAGCAACGAAATTGCGAATAGCCACCACGTTGGACCTGTTAAAACGTACCCAGGGAAAATTGGGAGAGAACTTTTTTTTTTAGTTTGGTGGTTGGTGGGCGTGGAGTCTCTTTTGTGTTGGCAGCCCTGACCCCACCCCCCTCGTGACCAGTCGGGACACGGCGAACTCTGTTTTGCAAATGCGAATCTAATGCAAATGAGAGCGCGAGCGACGTTCAGCTCTATTTTATCCGCAATGAGTATCTTCTGCAAAAAAAAAAAAAAAGCAGAACGAGATACGTTGTAACTTTGAACTGTACCTGGAACTTTTTTTTTTCAAAACCTACGTCACAAAATTGTGCTAAAAATTAATCGATGTTTAGGTTTATAATTGTTAGTTAATAAAATCATCAGTTCCGAAAAATTATTCGATTGCTATAATCAAATCTGTTTGAATCCTATGTGTTTGACCTCCGAAGCGCATCTAAATGCAAGCCGGATTTTGGTGCAGAGAGATCCGTGTGCTAATAGTCTCGCTTGAAGCATAAGTGTAAATTTAAATTCATCTAAATAGTTTTCAATTCTTTGCTATATATTCAGTAGAGTTGTACAGTCTTACAAAAAATAATATGAAACATAAAAATATAATAACGAGTTTCCGACAAAAATGTGATAGTGATTGCTAATGACCATCGCTCATGGTGCAGTTCTGTCATGTCTTCGAACGCAGAATATGGCATGACACACACACACACATATATATATATATATATAAATATATATATATATATATAAATATATATTATCTTAGGCGCCCATCATAAAGATCGAGGCCTCGTATAGTTCAAGTTTTTGATAAAAAAGTGGCAGTAAAATAGGCACTTCGTGAGCAAAATTTTGCTATTTAAAAAGAACACCAAACCTTTTGGTTTTTGTGTAGGAAGCTCAGTAACTTTATAGCATCGTGTTTCTTGCGTAGTTTATAAACATATCCTTAATCATGGTAACAAGCACCACTCACTCGTTTCCATTGATGATAAAGAAATAATTAATTTAAAGTTGATAAAATTATATTTTAGTATATATATAAATTTATATTTTTGACATGTCGTAAATATGTTTTAAAAACATTTAAACATCTCTAGTGATATGATATAAGTGTATTCAAAAATACCTGAATTCTTTAATTGTCACAATTTTTGAAAACGGCCAATTTTTAGAGTATTTTTAATGAAATCTGAATGAAATCTGAAAAACATAGATTAAGGCTACGACTATACCCAAAGAGTTTAATCAATACTAAAAATTCATGAATACCGTTGCTCAATTCATGTAAGAGTTAAAAATAATTAGGCATTTATAGTGTTTAAAATGATCAAATAAATACTTCATTTTACTAATAAAATCTTTATTAACACTCAACCGTAGTTAAATTAAAATTTAAATTCAAATCACCACAAACTTTAAAATTATTAGAACGTCAATTAAGATTTTCAAGAGAATTTCGCTTATACAGTATTTTTTATTGAAGCAACTGTGTTACAAAAATTTTATTGAAATTTTTTTACGTTCATTTAAAGTAAGTAAAATAACAGTATAAAATAGTTTAGTAATCTAGTAGTAATTTTATTGCACTAATTAAAAAAGTGAGACAGCGAAAATATATTTTTTCATTGATTTAATTTACGAACAGATTATTACGTATTCATAATTATTATGTGTGATGAATTTACCCATGTATACAAAGTACTGAAATTACCAGCATCAAATTCATACATTCATAAATTTATCTCAGTATTTCCGTTTTGGTTCATAACTCGTAGTTGTAAGCCCTCACACAACGCGCGCTATTATCTCTTGACTATTAAGCCCCTCATTTTAAATGTATGGTATCAGGATTTACTGCTAACAGTTGTTAATAAATAAACTTTTGGAGAAGCAGTATTTGTAGCACAATAAAAATTCTTTTTCTTCATTTTGTATTTAATTAAATTAAAATCGAGGTACGATAGGTGAAATTTTAATTAAATAAATTGTATGTTAAATAAATATTATAACGAAGATTAATAAATTTAAAACAAAAGTTTTGCAAAAATATAATGTGCCTATTGAAAATCTCCTGAGATTTTTCGTTTGCATTTATTTTAAATAAAATTATGAATTATTCAGCTTGTGCTTTAATTTTCCCTGAGCAGTATAAAGTTCATTAGACAAAACACATGATTATATGTCTAGGTAGATTCCTCAACGTCACACCAAAAGCAGTATATTATGGAAAACGTGTAAACAAGTGCAATGAATATTTAAACTTACAGTCTGAGAAGAACTTATAGTTGTTGCAATAAAGAGTCGCACAAATGTTCTTCGGGAAGTGTTTGAATATTTGATCTCTTCTTGGAAGATATCAAGTAATAATGAATGAGCGTATTTAAATAGTAGTGTTAGTATGTTAAATTAATTGACTAAGTTATTCCTGAAGTTCAATATAAAGGATTTGCATTCTCGAACACTCCATGTATATACTGTAATAGTTTATTAAAAAAAATACCTTTTCACGTCCAAAAGACTTATCTGTCTCCGTCCTAAATTTTAATTTAGTCTATACTTCTGGCTGAGTTTAAATACATAGTGTTTAACTTAAACACATTAAAATTAATAAAGTATGCAAATAATTTCCAATAACATCATAAAAATTGGATGTTCACCAAATGCGGGTCTTAAATGTAATAAGTGGCAGAGAATGACAAAATAAGCAACTTCTGTAAAGAAATATATATAGCCGGAAACAAAATCCTGCAAGTAATATGCGCGAACAGTAGCAAGGCCTTTTAATGCAAAGTTCGTGAACGCGTGTCGTGATGGTAGGGACCCACCTGCGCCTGACGCAACCCATACTGCTGACATCTAGCAAGGGAGTCTTTGTGCAGAGACCAACACCGGGATTTAAGCTTATTGTTGAGCACCGTGCCACGAACAATATTCGCAAGAAAATAGTGTTCTTGTAAGTACATATTATTTTAATTACTTGTGTTAATCATTATAAATAACAACGTTGTATAAGTATTGTTTTAGCTGTGTAACTAAATATATTTTACTGGTATAATATTATGACGCATTAGTTTGACAGGGTATTAATTCGTCACGAATTATTATTTAATTTACTAAATCTCGCACCGTATTATAATTATTAGCCCACGAGAGTGTAAATTTATTAGGTCCAACTGAAAATATGCTAGTTAAAAAACGTTTAAACAAATCCCATGCGTAAAGTATTTTCACTTTGTGGCAATATTGTTATAACGTTAAGAATTACGGTAATGAAGGTCCGTGCCGTTTAGTTTACGCGTTGTGGAGCGGTGTACATGAAATTATTAATTTATTTTACGACAGAACATTGTCAATGCCTATGAATGCATTGTTGTTTGTCTATGTAGCCTATGGGCAGAAACGGGTTACACTATAACTCAATGATATGGTAGTATATTAAGAACTACAAAATCATTCGGGAAAAATGTTTTATCACAAACCTATACATAATATGAAATTAAAAAATCCTTTCGTCACAGCCTACATGCATACGCAGATTCCAAAGTACCTATTTTCCTTCTGCAAATGATTTAGAAACTTCTATTAACTTATGAAACATTTAAGGAACTAATTTACATAACAACCTATGTGATCATCAATTTTCAAAAAAGATCCATTTAACATGTTCTCATTGTTATGGTAGGAAATACCTACCTAACGAGAATCCCCTAAAATACCAGGAAAACAGCAATACACGGGAGTCTAAGAGGTTGCATAACTCCTAGGCCCCAGAAAACCCTGGATTCACAGGCAGGGGCGGCCCGAGGCTCACAGGCGACCGAGCCCTTAGCAACAACGCAGTGAGCGCTGATTGGCTCTAGATAATGTCACTTCGGGTCTGTGCTGATTGGCTCTTGATGATGTCACTTGGGGCTCGCCAGGTATAAATACGGGTTTGTTAGCAAGCAGCAAGCAACTGACCCACTCGGGTTCTCTGCCTTGCAGTGTTAGGGCTGACTCTTTATGCTTGATGGGCATGGCTCGCCTGGCAGGCCTCACCTCCAGTGCCGGTCGTGTTTCCGATGGCATGAGATTTTGAATGCCAGCTACCATTGCAACCAGTGTGACATCGCACACACACAACATACATACCAACCATTTGTATGCGTATATATATATATGCCTGTGCATATATATATACATAACACTTTTTTTTTTTCCCCTTCTCAAACACCAGCTAGCTGGCAGCCAGGTGGGAAACGACGAAGTCGCCCCCTAAAGACCAGTACCCAACCAAATAAAGTATAATGCGGACAAAAAGTCCAAGTTCCCTCCCAAACTTGCTTAGTAGTGACTTTCTACTCTGTCCAACTCTTCTTCCTGAACCATCCCTCTGTTCCCGTAGCCAACCTGCTTGCTATTAATGCATGAAATTTGCATCCCGCATGTGAGTGCCCAGGGTTTTCCTTCTGTCTATGGAGGTTTTACCTGGGCCCAACTTATCTCTAGTGTTAGTCTAGAATAGTCAAGTGAGGGGAGTTAGTCATGGCGCCAATCGCAGCCATGGCTGGCCAATCCCCTCCTTAGCACAATATGCATGCTTCCTTGTCTGCATGGTACTCCCTGCATGAGTAGAGCGTATAGGCTTCGGCCTGAGACGCACTTAAGTCCCTCCTAACCCGGACCCCTCACAAACACACTTAGTTATTAGTTAGGTTAGGGAAAAAAAAAAGCAGCAAGCAGAAGGTGCCTGGCTACTAGCCAGAGGCTTCGGCTTACACCACCGCTCCGAAGAAGACTACAAATCATCACGCTGCCGCCATCGCCCACGACGTTCGAAACTTCGCTGCACCACGACGCTGGCGACTTAAAAAAATCCGCAGCCGGGGCAGAAGGGATCGCTGCTCCGCCACGAGAGACAGTCACTCTGCATCCAGAGGTCCCAACCGGACTCCGCCTGCGGCGGCCGCGCCGTCACCTCCGGAGTCTATCACCTCCGTCCGAAGCCGAGGTGGAACTTAGCCGAATTCCAACAAGGCCGTAAGTGGAACTTTAACTTTTTTCACTCTGGATCGGGACTTACCCACAGACGACATACCACGAAGAAACGGACTTAGCCTCAGACGCCACGACAAAAAAAAACTCGCCACCAATACTCGCCAGGAGCGAGTAGGAACTCGCTCGGCGAGTAATTTTGAGGAAAGCTGCTAATCGAATTTGACATCCTCTGGGGTGGGCGAATACCCCCTGAAGGTAAATAGTAAGGGGAGCATACTTTTGATTAGGGACACTCACTCAGCGAGTGGTGAAGGAGCGAGTCGGCGCAACGAGAGTGGAGGTCGACACCTATGTCGTCCGCATACGGCGACGAGGGTTTATAGGCAGCGTTGGCGAACTTACCCGGAGTTGACTTTGTACATAGAGTAGTTAACTACTAGAGACCGGACTCAGACGCCGGAAAGCCGGAACTAGGAATAAAGACTACGATTTGGCCGCACCTCAATAGAGTGTAGGCGAAAACGCCACTAGGGGTTTGATTTAAATGTATGTTGTATAAATAGAGGGCGGACCCAAACTCGCGGTGTAGGTTAATAGGATAAGTCTAGGTCAAGTATATATTCTGAATTGTGTGTAAGATAAAGTTCTTGTAATTTTGCGTAATGTTATAAGTCTAAGTCCAGTTAATTATTTGAATTGTGTAAAGTTAAGTTAATTTTTCAACATAGGTTTTGGAAGTAGCAGTAAAATAATTCAAAGAATATTTTAATACAAAGTTACATAATCTCTAAACGTATCGGTCAGGGTTATTATGCGTTCTGTGTTGGTACTCGTTGCATGGAATTAAAAGTGTGTAATTTGTGTTCACAGACACCGTCAGCCATTTGCTGTAAACCGACTTCTGCTACTGAAGCAAACGGCGACGTATAAAGATCAAGTTTGCATGTTTCTCGTGTGTTATGTTATAACCAATAAAAGCGTCTTGTACACAAAACTGTTTAAGTTTTTCTCGCAAGATAAAAACCCACCCTATCTCCCTTGGCAACTCTTTTCGATTCGCTACAGGATATAACATCATATTCCCTGCAGCGAAAATATTTTGAATGTTTTGAACTTAATGCATCTAGCATTAATTTTTCTTAAAGATTTTCATATAATGCCCACTAAAGTAGTTGTGCAATTATTTTTATCCAAACACTATTTTTTTCCCTTGCACTAATACATGGTTGTATGAAAATATGTTTGTACAGTGGTTAATTGTTATATTAAGATGTTTATTAATAAATTATGCTGAATTTGTCACGAAAGAAGTTATATATATATTTTTTTCAATACCTTTTTTAATGAAATATTTAGTTTTATGAACAATTGTTTAAGCCAAATGATTTATATTAAGTATAATAGTTTTAAAATATTTTGAAATGGATTTGAAAATATATCTATTAAAAAGTGATGAATTTTTTCTTTGTACCCTTGTTATTCCTACCGCTTACAGTAAAGATTTGTTACATAAAATTTAGTACAAGTAAAAGTTTTCAACAATATTAAAAATTTAAACAAAAAACATTAACTCAATAGAGTGGTAATGGTAGAGAACTGTAATTAATTTCTTTTATTTCAAAACCAGGATTTTTCAGCTTCATGTAGCAATTGTTTTTCTAATCGAAAATTGTTTCTCAAAACAGTATAAGATAAAAATTAATATATTATCACCTCGCACTTGAGGGATGGGGGAGTTGTAGAAACACCTTATTGTAGCTCAGACTATAATAAAAATATTATTCTTGGGTAGAGTAACTTAATACCTGGAAACTTAAGTGAGGTAATCCTTTACATAGATTGAAGATCAGGATACTTTAAACAAACATTGCTTTTGAAGAAATAAACATTAAGTTTAATTAAAAAATTTAATAAATTATAACCACACCAATATTTAAACTTCATACTTTCGTTAACAAATCCACAAATGATGTGTTATTACAACGCAAAAGTTATTTCTACAATTAGCTAAACATTTGAAGCAGCACTTCCAAACAGTAAGATAATTCTCCAGAGGTGAACACAATAAATTATCTCTCTATAAAATCTTTGGACATACAACGTTTTCCTTGTGTACTTGATTGGCATCTACAGATCGGTATGTAAAAATATAAATAATCATTTCACACCTTAGCTAATTAGTAACCAATAGATAATGCGTAGCCATAATCATTAATAATTGATTCCAAAATTATATTTTTTCTTGTAAATGATATGGTGTAACTAAATAGCTGGGATTTTGTGAGAGTGACACTGGTCCAATATCTCTATTATAAATGTATGTGCTTGTTTAGATAATTGAACTGATAAAAGTAACTGAAAATGGAATAAATGACATTTTTCCTGAACCTAATAACCATATATTCTTGAAGGTCTTTAATGTCATTTAATAGGTTCATGAATTTTTTCTTTAGTCTTTATAAAACGCCGGTAAATATTTCATTAATAACCAAAATAGTGTTACCTAAATTTGCCAGAGCCTCATGAGTGTCTAAAATGTTAGATTCTTTATTATTCACATGTTGAGGCAACTGTTGTTCATTTAGAAAAATATTATCCAATTGACTAGTTGCTGCGATGTCTCAGCACCAATGAAAAAAAAAATGCTCATGAATTTTAATCCTAATTTTTACCTGACTTGTTACTAAAAATCAACCAAATTATCAAGTGTGGCTTCATTTACTTTTTTGATTAGCATGGTCACATACATTCAAATATGTTTTAATTCTTTAAAAATGACACACCAATCACTAGAACTATTTGAAGGGTAAGAAGTGATTATTTTAATACTAGGCTGTACGCCAGTTAATTGTAGAAGCCAAGATAATTTAAAGTGTACAAGTACTGATGTGGTATATAACGTCACCTGCGGTATTGGCTCAAAATGGCGCCAGCAATTACTGTAACCGCTCCTACCATCGGTTGGAATATCAGTTAAGTCCCCAAAACACTCCATATCGTGATGTAGGAAGACGATCATCATGCAAAAGAAAACTAGAAAAATTCCATACAAAAATAATTATTAGTAAAACTCGATTTTAACAAGGTATACAATCCTCAAATTATTTCCATTTGGTGATTTCACAAATCTTTACAGATTTCTTCAACATAATGTTTATGCAATGGTTGATACTGAAATAGAAAATATATTTATGTAACTATGGACGGGTATCTGGCACAACATTGCAATAAATAGACACGAGTACACGACACAGTGTCTAAAAACGTATTCTTAATAATATTGACTATATGTAGGATAACTTACTATAAAAAAATATTCATTCGCTTGACAAAGGTAACTTCATAAATTTCCCTACTGCAATGAGTCTTCTGCAACCTGTAAAGATAATTCGACAAATTTTCTACAAAATATACGGGCCAAACCATTTATGTAATAGCTTATCAAAAAATCCTCTTTTTGAACATCCATGTAAACCATAACTTCTTGTCCAATGTTATAACTCACCGCACATTCGTCGTCAGTCGTACCTTCTCTTATCGAACGCCTGCTGCCTTTCCAAATACTCGTTGGCCTGTCATTGGATCTCCTTCCATCGCATACGTAGCTTAAGGCTGTCCTCTTCTTCAACAGGTTGCCTTAATTGGATATATGTGGATATTACAGCCTCCCTGCCAAACATTAGAACAAACTGGCTAAATTGTAAGGTTTCTTGCTTAGCCGTGTTAAGCTAACATGACTAATAGCAAGTATTCATCCCAATTTCACTGTGAAGACACAACATATAGGGAGAGCTTCAATGATAGTGTTCCATTTAATCGTTCACACAAGCCATTTGTATTGGGTCTGTATCCCGTTGTTTTTAAGCTCTGTATAGCCATGACAACAATTTTTGGAGTAAAGACAATTTCTATATCTGTTAGTACGGAGCAGAGTAGAGAATGATTACAAATTAAACTGTCTAACAATAATTTAACGACCTCATTACCATTATTTGTAAGGGTGACTTTTGTTTAGCCCCTAGGGTACAAAATCGATTGCAACCAGAATGTATCGAATTCCTAAGGTTGTTTCTTGACATCAATATGTTCAAAGGGGTAGCAGATGGGTAGTGGTTCTAATAACTTCGCTCTATTTTGAGGAACTCCCTTTTTTCTCTGGCATCCACTGCAACTCCTTACATAGACTTCAATCTTTTTTAGCATATTGGTCCAAAAATAGCGGCACATAATCTTTTCTGTGGTGCGAACAACTTCGAGATGACCACCAAAAGAGGGATTGTCGTCATTTTCCGAAATAAATTTAGTTTTTTAAGCTTTCCGGAACTACTAACAGTTTGTCCCTATCCCCTGGGCTAGAGTTTTTTTATGTACTAAACAACATTAACCAAAAAAAAATATTGCGCATCTTCACTTAAATTATTACTTCTCCCTGACAGTTGACCCAGCCCATTGATCAGAGGTTTTGTACTTGCGTCAGCATGTTGCAGCTTAGCTAAGTCCACATCATGCATAACTAAAAAAAAGTAACTCGAGCGATATATCTTTGTCACATGCTGTACCGGTATTTACAGCATTTAGGATCGAAATGTCCACTTGAATATAAATTTTGCCTCTACTGTAACCTACAGTGTAGCCATATCTACTCCATTAATTTGAATCCCCATCTTTTTAACCATCCAGTGCTATGCACATTAAATTTCAAACGTTTAAGGTAACATAGGCTATGATGATTGGTAACAATTTTGAATGGCTTCAAGTAAAGGTAAGGTCAAAACTTGTCTAAAGCGCCAATCAGAGCTAAACTTTCAAGGTGAGTTATAGGATATGGCGTCTCTGCTGAAGTTAGCGTACGCATGGCATAAGCAATAGGTTGTAATTTTCTATTTATCCTTTTTAGCAATGTTATTCCGCAATTTCCAGTAAAATTACAGTTAAAATTTGTGGTCATTAAAAGGAATATCAAATTAAATGACAGTTTAGATAATTAAATTCAAAAGTTTATGATAAAGCCTTTACGGTAATAACATGGTGAGACTGAACCAGGTTGGTTTCACAAAAAAAAAACATATAAATTATCAATCAATAGATAAATACCAAAAACTTGTAAACTATACATACACATTGACAAACAATTCAAAATTTACATAGAAATCACACATTAGGAAAGAAAGACCAAATATTAGTTCATTGACGTAGAGTAAGCTATGTCGTGCGGAAAACTTAAATCTTGAAATCCATCACAACGGCATTTAATTCACCAGCTCTAACACATTCCACCACACGGCGGGGCAGAATGACTGACTCAAAATTTCGACTACGTTGATACATTTAGAACCCCTTGTACTTTCTTTTCGTTGTATGTGCTTCAAAATGTTCTTCTTTCTTTTACTGTGCCTCCTATTTTGCTTCCTTTTTGATTTGTGCTTCCGATTGTGCTTCTTTTTTATTGTGCTTCCAAATAATCTTCTTTTTTGTCGAATGTGTTTCCAAATTTTCTTTCAATTTTGATTGTGTTTTCGATTCTAAATGTGCTTCCGTTTTTAATGTATTTCCAAATGTGCTTCCTTTTTTAATGTACTTCCAAATGTGCTTCCATTTTAAATGTACTTTCAAATGTGCTTCCTTTTTTTAATGTACTTCCAAATGTGCTCCCTTTATTATTATGCTTCCTTTTATAAGAATGAGAACCGACAAGTCTGTACTCATGACATGATTGGTCAGACACGTCTGGTCTATTCGCCAGACATTTAACCTGACCTATTTTTTTTATTTTAATAGAATATCAACAACAATTATCTCTTGGTTTGGATATGCTTGGCCTATGCACATGATTTTGTACATGAACTGTTTAAAATGATCGCCGAGTATCGACGAAAAATACCTCTTGGCTACTTACTGGATGTGCCTGACCACCTACTGTATGCGCCTGGGTACCAAACTTCTTGTGACTGGCAACCTACTGGCCATGTATTCCTGGTCATTTAATGGACGTGTCTGGCCACCGAATCGGCTTACCTTGCCATCAACTGGACGTGATAGCCTTTCCAACCAACTGATGCGCATGGTCTCTGACTGGGAGTAGCTTGCCGCTAAATGGAAATGTTATCTTGAACATTCGACTGGATGTATCTGACCAACAACTGTTTGCTCCTAACCAACTGCTGTATGTGTCTTTCCGCCTACTGGATGTGTGTGGCCATTGATTGTTCATGACTGGTTAATTGAATGCCATGTGTAGATGCCCTGAAAACACATTTTAGGGCATGCAAAGAACTCGCTTCGCCTTCTACGAAGACTGTATACATCAAAAAATGCATATAATTTGCTTGTTTTTTATCTTTCTACTTGTAGAATCTCTTTAATAAATTTCTTAGTTTTTTTTTTTTCATAGGCCTGTATTTTTTGGTAATTTTAAATTTATTATTTTCATTGCATAAAGCAAGGATCCAACCAAATACGAATATTGAGCGAATCAATTATTATTATTTTAACAAGTGTTTTTAAATGATTTTTTAAAATGTTCCTTATTTCTAGATTAAAGTTGCCAGAATTTAAAGATTGTGAACAATATTGCGGACAAGTTGGGGGACGCCCTCTAGCATACGAAAACGAGATTGTGCACTCTACCAGACAATAACAAATGGATGGTGTATCCAAGATCACTGCCTTGACGTCATACTGGCGGGCGTTATATCATCATTGGCTTTAATGGCTGGAGGTTAGTCTGCCGGTGGCTGCCGTAGAAAAAGGATCTATTGGCATGCTTAACAGAATGAATGCACCGGGTTTAAACCGAGGAGTCAATGACATGCTATTTTAAGTATAATTTTATTATACGATGTTTTCATGCATTTAAAAAATTTCCTGTTTTTATAGCATAAAAATTGCGGATGTTTAAGATGGCTATCTTTACAAAAGTGCAATTATGGTATTTTAATTCAAAATGGCGGTTTTATATTTAAATTTTAAAAAAATATGTTTTATCATAATTTTTTTAATTATTCCCGATTTTTTAGCAAAAAAATCTGGTTTTTCGAGGTAATCGTAAAAAAAATATTGCAATGTTAGGGAGTGCGGAGTTCGATTCCAATATGGCAGCTGTAGCGTCATAATTTAAAAAGGTTGCTGTAACATCAGAACCTTGATGGCATTTATGTTATTATTATTCAAGTTGTCAACCGTAACGAAAATTGCAACGTTCGATGATTGGGGCAATGATGTCAAGATGGCAACCAGTGGCGAGGCGTGAGGTTTACATGAGGGGAAGCAATAACTCCGTTCTCACCAAAACATGATGAGGCTGGGGGGGGGGGTCTGGGGGCCCTCCGCCGGGAAAATATGGATTTCAAGGTACAAAATGGTGCTATTTAAGTAGTTTTCTTAACTGAACATTGACTATTCCACAGGTAGAAAAATTGACATTTTTTTAAATACATTATTTTTGAAAAATAATGATTGACTTACATTATTCTGATAGTAAAATACCTACTCTACATTACTTATATACTAAGTGGGAGTGTAGTATCATCGTACGCCCACAAATCCCCCACGCACTGCCAGCCAACAGCCCGCGGGAGAGATGCGCGCGCCCCGAGAGACGACCGCCGACTGAAACGCGACATCGCCACCTGCCGTGCCGAACTGTACCGGACATAGCCGAAGCAGTCGGCGGAAAAATTCCACCGTCTGCTTCGGCCATTTTCGCTCCAGTTCGGCAAGAAAGCGTTACCTTCGTAGCTTCTACCGCGTATTTTTCCAGCCAATCCCCTCCCTGAACCTTTGTACCATGCCACCCCCCTTCCGAAAGGAAACTACTGCGGCAGCCTTCCTGCTGAAAGCGATCCTACCAGCGCTTCTAAACCTAGCAACGCTTCTAAAACAGCATGTTTTTGTGTCAACGAGTTCTTTTTTTATAGCGCACAGCGCACAGTATTGGGTCCCAAGAAGATAGTGTAAAAAATACATACACCTAACTGCACGAGCCAAAGTAAAATACTATGTATTCTGAATAAAATATTTATTTAAAAAATACAATGTCTGGAAACTGCCTGGGCAAGCACTGCTTGCCTTGCTTGCCCTGACGAGACGCCACTGATGGCAACTGAGGTCAAACATCATGGTCAAAGGTCAGGTCAAAGTAAATGTTCCAGGTAAAAGTTAAAAGTCAAGGTTAGTGCTCCAGTTTAAAGTTCAAGGTCAAGTTGAAGTGTCAAGGTCAAGGTAAAGGTCAAAGTTTAAACTTAAGGTCAAAGACTAAAGTCAAGTTTAAACTTCAAGGTGAAAAGTGAAGTTCAAGGTCAAGGTCAAAGGATAAGGTGATGACCTCTGATCGAAAATTTCCCCACTCGATAGAATATTGCCCCTCTCGATATAATATTGCCCCCTTCAATGGATTTTTTTACGGGAAAATGGGAAATTTTCTTCAAATACTGGAATTTTCCCCTAAAAATAAGGAAATTTCTAGGAATTTTGAGGAGTTTCCATGTTAAGGTCATCCAAAATGATCGACGTAATGTCAGGGCGGAGAGTCATTAACACCATCCTAATCCTGGCACGGCACCAGTGTAAGTACCACCATTAAATACCCTTTACATAGCACTCATGTACACTATTAAATAACCTTATATTATAATGTATAACTTTCGAATGAAATCAATTGTTATAGGACCAACCATACTACAAAGGTAGATTAAACAAGGGTTGGAGGACAAAAAAAAAACTCCCTTCGTAGGCACACCATCAAATTCTTTTCTTTTTTTTTGTAAAACGTATAATTTTTTTTAAAACCTTTGTCTGAAACAATTTTTGGTTAGACGAACCATTTCTGCAAGTGGCTGAATAAATGTGAGGTAGAATATCAAAAATATCTTTACTCTCTTAGTAGGTACACTATCAAATCCGATAAGATTGTTTGTAAATCTTATAATGTTTACCTAATACTGTTGTCTGAATCCATTTTTGATAGTACAAACCACTACTGCAAGCAGTTAAAAAAAAACCTAGAGTCGAAATAAGAAAATAAATAAAGCTGTACTACCATGTTCATTGTCAGTTTATTGTTTGTTTTTGTTTAACTTTTTAAATATGGATGAAAACATTTGTCAAAATAAATATTTTTATAACAAATCATTAGGTACTGAAAGAGGTGGAAATAACAAAGGTAGAAAGCGATATAGAAATCCTTTTATAATAGATATACTGTCAAATCCATTTCAATTTATTGTAAAACTACTCAACTTTATGTAAAGCCTTTGGCTGAAACAATTCTTGATGAAACGATCTATAACCGCCAAATAAGGGTTGAAACTATATTTAGAAAAATGTTTCTTAGTATCAAATTCTGAAGTAAGAAAATAAATAAAACTGCCCTACCATGTACTCTTATCAGTTTATTATTTGTTTTTGTTTAACTTTTTTAATATGGATGAAAAATTTTTTTTATATAAAAGCATTACTGAAATGGGTGGAAATAACTAAGGTAGAAAGAAATATATAATTCCTTTTATAATAGATATAATTGCAAATACATTTCAATTTATTGTAAAACTACTCAACTTTCTGTAAAGCCTTTGGCTGAAACAATTCTTGATGAAACTATCTGTAAACGCCAAATAAGGGATGAAACTATATTTAAAAAAAATTTTCTCAGTATCAAATTCATTGGACTTAAATCCTTATCAAAAAAAGCATACGACCACGTATTAGTGCAAGTCATGAAAAATAGTGTTTTTAGGTTAAAAATAATTGCATAACTACCTTAGTAGACATAATATGAAATTCGTTAAGACATTCAATGCTGGATACATTATGTTAAAAATATTCAAAATATTTTCGTTGCCTGGAATATGAGATTTTGTTAAATCAATCTTTATTTCAATATTGGTGAAGAAATGGTTGTTATGCAGGCTACATGAACTTTCTGAAAATATTCCAGGAGTTTATAGAAGTTTCCAAAATAATTCAAGAAGAAATAGGTACTTTGATATCTACTTATACCTTAGGCTGTGCCGAAAGGGATAATTTTTAACAATCAAAACAAACAACACTTCTGAATCAAATTATTTTTTAAATATATCTTTTTACATTAAAGCTTGAATTAATAAGGTATCCTGAGAAAAAAATTAGTTTCTACAATTTCACAATTTAAATTTAAATTTTAATTTTAAAATGTGTTAATTGCATGCTACGTATTTGCGATCTTTCGTTTCTTTGCGAAATTTCTAACCATTGCCTTACTCACAAGACATCCGTTTGCCAAGCCTGCATATGTAGAATCCATGCAAGGTACCAAAGCAGGCACGTACAATACAGATATAAAGTAAAACATCTTCCGTATAGTAAGAAATTACGATTGTTAGCTTGCCCATTGTTTTTTTTTTTGTTAGTTTCGTACCAGACCTTCCACGAATCTTTATCTGGTGTTTCCAAATTTATCGACGCGAAAGAGGGTTAGCTTTTTTATTTTGGTTGTGGAATGGGAACCTTGCAGTTTCGCTAAACGTTTAGAAGTAATTCCGATAAGGGGCTTCTATCATTCGTTACATACCTCGCTTCGCCCCTGGATAGTCGGAAGTGGAGGGGGAAAGGTTTTCACTCCCAAGCGACGCAATAAATCAAAAAGAAATTTCTGATACAGATAATATGACCTCAAAATAAATAATTAAATATATATATGGTACAGTGTATTTCGGAAAAAAACTATTATTACAATCAACTTAAAAACTCTATAAGTATATAGCTTGATGGTGGCGTTGATAGTTTTTTGTCAGCTTATAATCTACATATTTTATGACCTCAGAACTGTGGGTTAAAGACCTATCTTAAATATGTGTGCTTTAAATATAAGCCTCCTAGCACAAAGCTTGCATATCTTCACAAAAAAATGAGTAATTTAAATTTTCTAATTAATTTAAATACTAACTTGATATTGCGTGTACCAAAAGTAATGAATGAATGAAGGTACCAAATTTAGGTACCCTTAATCAATTTAGAACATTAATATAGGAATGCATTTTTGATAATATAACAAAGTTCCTGTTATAAATAAAACTATATTAAATTAAGGTTGAGAAGGTTATTTATACGATTTTCAGTCGATTTTGAAGAAAAAATACCTATCCAAATCGTAAACATAGTGAAACTTACGAAAATAGTTTACCTGGTTTTATGATCCCTAGAAATTAAACCATTGTTTTTTATAAATATTATAAGCTAATATATAAACATTAAAAGATACATAAATTATGATACCATATAACTTTTTATAATCATGTTAACTGACATTTGTTTTGCACTGATTGCTTACAGACTGATGTTTAAAATATGGAGAAGTAAATCTGGGTCGAGTTCGTTTATGGGCGGAATCGAACCAAACGGTTAGAAATGGGGGAGGTTTTTGGAGAAATTAAAAATCATTGTAACTCCTAAGAATGAACAATAATGCACTCATTTGAAGTTATTTTACATCCATAGAAGGACCCAAAGTGAATCACATGGCCATGTAATTTTTATAGAAATGTTTTTTTTTTAGAAATTCTACGGATATACTGGATACTTTGAATAACAATATTCATAAAAATTTTGACTGCATAAAATAATTAAAAATATTTGAAACGTGTTTTAATCAAACTGGAAAATATATAATAATTTTCAATCCATATCTAATCTCAGAAATTTTCTATCAATTTCTGAAATATTCAAAATTATCAGAATATTAAAGATAGCCATGAGCATTGGAATATTCCTGTACCCGTTAGATCAAGACGAAATTGATATGATTCCGTTTATGTTAATTAATTTGATAAATGCTGCCGTGCATAACTATGACATAACCAATTCTGTTATACATCTGCTAATTTTCTCAGCGCAAGATAAATTTTTAGTTAACGAATAAACTTGGCCACTTCCAATAATTCAAAATAATGATGAAAGGAAAATATAAGATACCAATCAACCTTTATATTTGTATGGAAGTAGCTATCTTAAGATTTACATGAAGATACTTATACCTGTTGTACACGTTTTGTTTCCGATATTCAGAGTGTCAGTTAACGTTTAGTCGAAAAATAGTTTTCTTAAAAAATAAGGAAACCCAACCATTACAGATACCAATTTCTCTCGCCTACAGTATGCGATGAACGCTATTCAAGATAGATGGAAAAATACTCAATCTGCTTGCTTGTATCATTGCTCCTCTCATTCCAGTACGGCAGTATTGATTTAGAAACGTGTTACACTTTCATAGTGCAATTTCCGCGATCAAAATTACCTGCTGAAACCTTAATCCTCTATGTGATCTGATGGTTTCTGTACCTGTGTTTCCATGCTTGCCTGTTATTTTAGTGATTTCGTTCATGACCTGACTTATTAAAGCCTACTTTAAATAAAAAGAGGTAATTTTATTACAATGTGAAGTTTGTGTTGAACAAGTTTTTCCGAAATTTAACTTATATCTTGGTACTCTTCGTATGAATTGATATATTTGTGTCTAGTTTTATTAAATATGATTTAAGAACTACAATATTTAATTTGGGTTGCTGCACGGTTATGAAAAGAATATAATATACATAGATTTCTGTAATTTAAAAAAAATATTGAGTTTTAATAATTAACACAATTGTAAAACTTATGGGAAGAGTGAAGTTAAAATAAAATAACAAAATAATTGGTTTTTGTCGCACATAAAAAATAACAACAAGAAATATAGAATTACATGTCATGCTTATTTAAAATTCGCACTCACCAAAGGTTTTAAGTAGTGTTTGTTAAGTTACTAATAATGCTCTAAAGGGATTTGCGACGGCGTTCCGAGCAGTAGCAAGCACCACTGGCAGTATGTTTGGAATTTTTTTGAGACCACTGATTTTATTTGTCTGTTCACCAGCACCTCTACCTAGGTGTTCCAGAGCGTAGCCTAGTCCGCATAGAAGCAGGATAATATTCACAAGGTGTAAAATGTGGCGGATGATTGCGTTCGCCGTTTGGTTTTCCTAAGAGTACCTACTTTCGTTTCCCCCATCCAATCTCATGAAACCTCACATCACCGTGCGTTAATGACCTCAATACAGACGAGACGTTAAGGAGCCCGCCTGGTCACGCGTGTGTTAGCGGTAGTGAGGCGGGATTATAAGTGTGTCTTTCGGTGGTGCATCCAGCGCGCTGTCGCCTCAAAGCGCAAAGCTCCGAACTAGCGGGCAGTCTTCTTGTCGTGCAGCTAGGAGATTTGGCGATGAGCTAAAGATTATATGGCGGAGAAACGTAGATAAATGTGTAATGCAAGCAAGTCCCCTGAGTGTTTCAAGAATTTGTACCATTTGTACCATTCCTAAAAATAAAATAAAAAGTTGTAAACTTCCATTTTAGTCATTTTCATTTTTTTAAAAATACAGTTTAATAAAGATTACTGAATTAGAAATACTCACGTATTTTTTGAAAACAGAAACCATTCTGAATTATTCAGCAGTTTTTTTTAATTCGCGTGGATTCTTCTGAAGCTCTGCACACTTTTACGTGTGCCATGGAAGGCGGGGACCATCAAGCACACATTTGTTAATTAAATTAAATTGAATGCCTCTTCAGATAGGAGAAATCTCAAAATTACCTCCCATAAGGAGGGGATGGGGAACATGTGTTGCATTCCCTGCGACGCAAACCCTTTGAAATTCCTCGCTCCGGGAAGGTCGTATTGCAGAATGCCCCGGAATTCAGAGCACGTCGTGGGAACTAGGAACATGCGTAAAGCGAGTTCCGGAGATGGGTTCTTCTTGCGCCCTTGTTAGCAAATCCGTCACGAGTAGCTCCCCCCCCCCCCCTTATCCTGCCAAAGACGCGGCAGAAAATTGAAAGATTTGTGTGGCAAGCAGCGGAAGAGGAAGAGATAGTGGAAGTTATTGTGTATTTGTGTGTGATGCAACTTGGGAACACTTGCTCCTGGCTTGGGAATAACTTAATCAGAGTTATTCGAATACGATAAAATATCTCAATACATCTCAATAAATATGAAAATTTTTCTGAGTCGAACCCAGCCCACGATAGACATGATTTTCCAATTTTTCTTCGTGAAATCTTTAACATATATTCTTCGTTTTTTGTTCAGTCAAAATCAATTTACAGTTTTTTCTTTTATTATTTCGTTTTGGTTTGTTACATTACGTAGGGATATCAAAATCATTTTCTTTATCTGTAAAAGTTAGAACACGCGGTGACGTAAAAAAACTTTACGTATTTTTATATTTTTTATATAGTAAGAATATTTTTTGTTATTTTTTTTATATAAAATAATAGCATGAACTTAAAAAGTGGCGAATATGTACCTTTTGTTCACCGGTGACAGTTATTTAATGTTTTTACCTTATTGAGAACATTTTATCGGTTTAACTGACCAAAAATTATAATTTTTTACTAGAATAACCTCAAGAAAATTATCGGGCTAATCCCTACCATTGACATCCGCCAGTTACTTCCCAAATTTCTTCAACTGAATTAATTGTATGTCTGCGTCTGTAATTAAGTTGTTCGCGGGAAATAAAAATAAATATTAAAGTATAAATTTTCTTGTATCGGAATATGTAAACAAAATTTACAAAACTAGCAAACTTTATATATGTATATATATAACTCTACCTTCACTTCACAAAATAGTGTTCTTTATAAAAAATCTATTTAAAAATTTTACTTATTTTAATTTAAAAATGATGAAGTTTAATTTTAAATAAAAATTTGTTAATCTTTAGCTGTGTAATTTAACTGTCAGTAAGATTTCTCTAATATTTAACATGGTTTTTTTTTTTATTTTCTCTGGTATATTTTTAAAAATAATTTTTTTAAATCATTTTTTTTTCAAATTATTATATTTTAAATCAAAAAATTGATCTATGTTAAATAAAAATTCATAGCTTTTTTTAAACATAAAATGTTTTATGTAAATAAAATTACATAATGTGTAAAAAAAGATGTATATATATATTTAAATAACAAATGCCGCATGCAAGAATGATTATCACATGAGAACTGCTCGAAATATATGGTTGTTATATTTTGTGTTCGTAATTGTTCAGACAAGGTTTTTACGAAAGAAATTTCTTTGGAAAATTCACCAGAAAATTCTGAAAAATTCTTATAGTTAAAGAGTTCTGCTGTCACAAGTTTTCATATCAACAACAAAAGCGTCATTAAATATTTTTATATTTAATAAGAAATTATCATATTCTTTGGTACATTCAAAACCATCACAGGTTTTCACAATATAACCTTAAAATTCATCAATTTCCACAATGAATATTTTAGAGTTTTGTCAGTGGTTATCATATAGTATTTGGTGCAAGTTTTCATAGCAATATATAACGGTTAAAGATTGTCAAATTGTAACATTCATTGGATTTCAGTTCACAGTTATTTAATATAAATGTCACCAGTGAGGCATCTAAATATCGGTCGGCATACGGGCAACGCAAGCCAACTACATGATCGTAGAGCAAATGAGACTGACGAAGAGCGTAGACAACGTTTGAAAAACATTAGAACAAGCATTTATCAAGAGCGACCCATTATGTGCCCAGAACAACTGATACAGTCGAGTTCGACTCAATCAATTGGATCATACACACAAAATAATTTGGAACGGCGACAGAACAGACTGCCAAGCGTGACATTACGACATAATCGTTGAGCATTCATATATGAACTAACAGTCAATTATGCCGCGTATATATCGGTCGACTTAAGATCAATGAGCACTGTTTATCAACATTGCAGAATATACCAAGGTACAGGATTTCTTTTCAAATTATCTCGTATAGGGCTAATATTATCGAAGAACTAGGTTTTAACAAAACTTTTAAGGTAAATTCTTTTTGGACTGCATCACACATCACGTACACAAACACATTACACAACATTTCATCGAATATTTGATTTCTATTTTGCAGATTCAAAGACACCGTTCAACCGATCGCTATGGGTAAAAAAATACATTACACAACATTTCATCGAGTATTTGATTTCTATTTTGCAGATTCAAGGACACCGTTCAACCGATCGCCATGGGTAAAAAAAATAATAGGTCATAGACATACAAACAGTTATTGTGTGTCATTTATCTATGCCATTTCTCACTGTCTTTTAAAGCTTTTTTTTTTTGCTTTAACTCACGGATCATATATCACCCTGTTTTCAGCCCGCGAAACGCCAGGTAGTGCAGCTAGTTTATAATATTATAAACTTTATTAAGAATATTATAAGTTGACAATAAGGAGACACTAGCTTGGTGTTTATATTTAACTTTTGTAAATATATTTTTAATAATGTAAAAATTATAATTATAAAAAATTAATAATTAAAAAATAATATGAATTACTATTGCATTGAATAGGTTTTTTACTTTCAAAGTTTAAAAACGCTTTGGACGTAAGAAATACCGTGTGTTCTGCCAGGAAGGAGACGAGACGTAAGCAAACATTTTCCACACATCACGTCTTGACAAGAAATTCTTTCTTTGCAACATTGCCTTCACAGTTCTGCCAATCACTAAAAACTCAGCTTGAGTTTTTTTTTGTATGGAAATGAAATTCTTGACAACACTGATGAAGAGTTAAAAAAAGACAGTTGATGAACCTGTAACTTAAAAAATAGATAAATTTTTTGTTGTAAAATATAATGTTGCAAAAAACTGTAGAGATATAACAATGATATTCTGATTTATAAATAAGTAAATGTAATAACCTAGAAAAAGTAATTAGCAAAAACCATAAATAAAAAAAATTGAGTGATAAGAATTAAAAGCTGACAAATTTATATACCCCAAATTAATTTGTGTTTTGAAAAACTGTGTGCACACACCCTCACCTGGTCAGATGTCACAGCGTAATCATTTGATAATTCATATAGTTATTTACTATCACTAATAACCGATTTAAGTTACATCGCGCAATCTGATTGGCCAAATTGCTAACAGGTCGTGCGCAGTCGTGTACATGGCCTTATACGTATTTGCTTAATTTTATTCCATGTGTAACATTTTAGATTTTGGTATACGGCCTTTGGTGGGAGTAATTTCGTGAATGGAACGAAAGTCGTATTAAAAAAAAATGGATTGCCACGGCGCTGCCATCTGTGGTAAATGACGAGAACCAAAGTATTCAAAATCAAAGGGACGCTTTAAAGTATTACATGTTTAGTGATTTTTAAAAGATGGGCATTATTTAATGAAGTTCGTAGTATAAAATATGTTCCAAAGCCAGGGTTTAGTATTTAATTTTAAAAATTCTAGTTTTAGAGGTGTTTTATTGGATAGTTTAACTATTACTATACAATTAGAATGATTAGATAGACAGATGAACCTGATACGGCCACAAATTCTAGCGGCTAGTTCGGAAACTACGTGTAATTCGCTTCTAGAAAATGTAGCTGAAAACACAATTTACGAATGTATGTATCACGCTTGGCCTTATTTCAAAGTATCTTTTTTTTTAAATCTCGTGTCCGAGTTACGTAGTGGGCTATATGAGTATTTGCAACATAAGGGCACGTGAATTGGCGAGTTACTGTTCTCTGAAGTACTCACTCACATGTTTTTTTTAATTGATGACATCTTATAAATCGATGAACGTTGGCTGCACCCACGAAAAAGCATGACCCATTGTCACTTTCCGCCTGAGCCGAGCGTGCAAAAACCGGCCAACCACCTTGCGAGAAAATCTTCTATAATTTCAAACAGGTTAGGGCGGGCTTTTTAAAAGCAGCAATTTAAAAAATTTGATTTATTTGACCAAATTTTGTCATTTGAATTAGACATTTTATTTACATTGATATGATTTCATTTTATTTCTATAAATAATTGTTTGTGATTATATTTAAACAATTTATTTGAATTAAATTTGCAAAAAACTTTAAATAATATTTGAAAATTAAAAATTATGCAATTTTTCAGCAATGTTTTCTTATGACGTTTACACGAAAAATTATCGTCCGTTAACCGACTTAACAGACAGCCCACTTTTTTTATGGCATAAAAACTTTTGAAACCAATATGGCGTTCTTTTTTTTTTTAACTGCGAACGCGGCCCAATGGAACGCGGAGGGCGAAGCCTGGGGCGTGAACTGGCCGGGTCGGGTCGACCCTCGGCCGGTCGATAGAGCGTGCGCGCACGCACCCAGACGGCATCCACCTGTCGCCACGCGAACTGCGGCGCGCGCGATGCACACGAAGCCACGTGACGGGGAAAAAGGGGAATTGTCTGTAACGTTGGTTTACGGACGATAATTTTACGTGATAACGTCTTAAGAAAACATTGATGAAAAATTGCAAACTTTTTAATTTTCATATATTTTTTACAGTTTTTTGCCAATTTAATTTAAATAATTTGTTTAGATATAATCACGAACAATTAGTTATAGAAAGAAACTCAAATCAAATCAATGTCAATAAATTGTTAATTTGAAATTATGAAATTGGACAAATAAATCAAATTTTTTAAATTGTTGGTTTTAAAAAGCCCGCCTTAAACTGTTTGATATTATAGAAGATTTTCTCGCTCGGTGGTTGGCCGGTTCTTGCACGCTCGGCTCAGGCGGAACGTGACAATGAGTGAGACATGCTTTTTCGTGCGTGCAGCCGGCGTTCATCGATTTATAAGACGTTATCACGCCAATAAATATTTTCAAAGCAGTAATGAGGACTGCCGACAGAAGTGAAAACTTAAAACTATAAACAAACAGTTCTTACTTTTGGATATACAAATTAATGTTTTGATCTTAAATAAAAACTAGTGAATCAAAGTAACTATTATTGATATTAAAATTAGGATTTATAAAATAAAAATATAATTGGAAATAAGAAATACTAACTTTGTAAAATATAATTTTGGTTTCTTCGTTTGTCAAACTATTTATTTATAGGCTATGAGAATATTAATATATTTTACACTTATTTTTTACTGTACAGTAAATGTATACTTAAGATTTTCAACAAAAATTGAACAAAAACACAATTTGAACACAAATAGGAACGGATATAGTGTTATCGTTAACATGTCACGTGACCATGTCGATGACGACTTACATCAATTTACTCCCTATCCAAACCTTCCTACAGAAGTTTTCACTTAAAAAATCCACACCATTCACAAATGCTTTTATGACCCGCGCGCGAGATACTTAATACAAACGATCGTTTGTAAAATTTTTCGTGCAAATCCATGAACGCCATACGCACTACAGAAAAAGTTTACAAGTTAATTTTTAACTGACGTGTTTGAGAGAAATGTTTTTTTTTTTTTTAAATACTTTCATTACGGAAAACCACACAGAAATAACACGTTTAAAAAAAAATTAAATGCCGAAATAAATAATAATCTAAACAAAATTCTAAAAACTAAACTTTCACATCTGTCATGCTCAAGAATTTTGCCGTGCTGACGTCACTGATGATTTGGATATGATTGGCTCGAATATGAACTTTTTCGCGTTGCACTTATCACGATATTGTGAACCCAGCATTTCCTTTTGCGTACAGGGACCAAGTCTTAGCGCGCGCAGTGACAACAACAATTGCGCACGCCACAATGATATGGATACTTGTCCTGTAGTAGTTCGCAATGGTGCCTATAGTAATAACTCAGAAACACACAAGTTGAAACACAAAATTTGTAATTTTTACTGAACTATAACTTTTGTTGGTTCAATTTTTTTGTATTTCAAAGATTTGCTGGTTTTAAGTCGTGTACGTTTATATCAAATTAGCTCATAATACGCGGAGTTGCTCGCACAATTTCTGAGTATTGCTAAAATCTTACCATTAAAAAACGTTATGTGATTTATTCCAAATATGTTTACTGAATAAATAGACAAAGTAAATTTTCAGATGAATAAAATATTCATTTTATAATATTAATGTTTTAAATGATATTTTGGGAAGAGTTATGAGTAGACCCTTTTTTTAGTAAAATTAAATATCTGATTTGATAACTTCTGTTTTAGAATGTTCGAAGATATTTTTTACCTTGATGAAATCACACTTACCTCCTTTTCATTTCATGGGGTAGACAATCTTAAAAAATTCTTTAACTTTCACCTAAATGAATTATGAAAAAATATATTTGTTTTATCGTTTACACTAAAACATTCATTAACTTTGGTTAGAGATATACTTAGAATTATAAAATAATTTCACCTTATTACAAATACATCCTACTATTTAAATATATTGATACAATCACATCTTTATTTGAAATATAAAATACAGGTATCAAAATTATTATACAACATATTACGTACCTGACTCTTATTTTACTAAGTATTCCTTAAACAAAATCCCGAAATATTTTACCGCTCACCTCTTTTCTCGCAGTGATGCGCCAATGTAAAAATTAAGAACTAAGTAAATATGGAAAGAGCTATTGAACAAACAGAAACCAAACTCAACACTTTTCTTATTTTTAACTGTTTGTATGAACTCCAAAATAATTATAACAAAAGTAGTGTAGGATAGCTGGTCCTGCGCCAGGCTTCTAGGCTGTGGATTGTGGATGGGGTCAGTGACCGACCGCCCTGACGTCACGGCGGCCATGTTGGATTCAAAAAATGACTCAAAAGGATTTAAAATTTCCCTTTTTCGAGGGAAAATATACCATTTTGGGGGGGGGGGGGGAATTTCCAATTTTTGTCCATAAAAAGGCCATCGCCTTGAAATACCTAAAAACGGCTGAAAATACCTTATCGATTAGTCGTACCTTGTCAACTAGGATGTTATGGCCACCATTTTGAGTTATGACGTCATCGTTGCAATTTCCGTTACACCCGCCATCTTGAAAATCTGTAATATTTATGCTAGAAATTAGGAAAAAATTTAAAATTCATAAAAAAATTAATTAATAAAATTATAATATTTTTTAAAAGGGTTTTACGTCTTCGGTTTGAACCCGGTGAAGACAAAAAATAATAATGGCGACCAATCCTCCCCCCATGGCGGCTGTTGGCAGACTGACCCCCACTATTAATGCCGAGGTATGTATATAGGTATAAATATATATCAAATAGTATGACGTCATGTCCGCCAACTCTTTCTTGTCTGCTCTGGTCCACCATCTTGTTTTCGTCTGCTAGAGTGTGCTACCATCATGTTAATTTCATTTTTGTCTACAAGAGTGTAGTAGTTATTTATTATTAGTGAGGCCCCGCTGTCTGGAAATTTGGACGCCATCTTGGAAATTTGTATCTATTTACTTAGAAAATTCGGAAAAATTCCAAAATTCAACAAAAATGCAGTTATTCAAATAATTTTTGACGCGATATATTTCTATCCATAGTTTGATTCTCGGCCAGTGATAAGTCTAACTAAAGCTTAAAATACATGGTATAATCTGTTTTCCATTAAATTTCTTGGAGTTTATTAATAATTCAGTCTAAAAATAATCACTGGACAAAATACCTATCCAACAAATTAAATTCACTGCCACTAGGCCTAACATAGATGTATAATTTTTTTCGATACTACTTAGAATACATTCCGAACAGTTTATGTAAAATACTATACATATAGGCGAAGTTTCTTTGGACCACAAGACCATGTTATAAACAATGTCATTTGTATAGACCAAACATTTACGAACCATGATACCAATTATTTCCTGACTACAGACTTAACGATCGACAATCAATGAAAGAAATCACATTTGGAAGCACAATCAACAAAAATTAAGCACATTTGGAATCACTATCAACGAAAAGAAAGCACAATCAACGAAAAGTAAGACCTTTTCTAAAAAACGATCAACAAAAAGGTAGCACATTTGGAAGTACAATCAACAAAATGGTCGCACAATTGGAAGCACCATCAACGAAAAGAAATCACATTTTAAGATCAATCAACGAAAAAATAACACATATGGAAGCACATTCAACAAAAATGTCGCACATTTGGAAGCACATTCAACGAAAAGGAAGCACAATCAACGAGAAAAATGATATTTGGAAAAATATAAACAAAAAAAAAAAGCAAATTTTGAAGAAAAATCAACAACAAAAAAAGCACATTGGAAGTACCATCAACGAAAAGGAGGCACATTTGAAAAGATAATGAAGGAAAAGAAAGCACAATATACTAAAATGAAGCACGTTTGAAAACACAATCAACGAAAAGGGAGCACATTTGTAAGCACAATCAACGAAAAAGAAGCACAATAGAAAGCCCAATCAACAAAAAGGAAATATAATTGGAAGCACATTCAACGTTAAGGAAACACATTTGGAAGCGAAATCAACAAAAAGTAAGCCCAATCGGAAGCACAATAGTCAAAAAGGTAGCACAATCAACGAAAAGAAAGCACAATTGGAAGCACAATTAATGAAGAGGTTGTTATATTACGAGATCTCAGTCTTAGAAATCAGTTTACCAAAATGAAACTTTTTATTCAACCAAAAAAATATATATTTTTTTCAATATTACACACACGACAGTTAACTAGTTATTATTGCATGTAGCCAGCATCCCGCTGTTCTTTAAGTAAAGACGTTACTTGGTCGATATGCCAATAGTTTCCTGTACAAATAGATGCCACCAATTTCAGGCGATCAACTAATATGTTAGGATCTTTCCTTGACATATAATCAATCTCTTCTGCTATCACCATTTTCCAGAATTGTCGGTTTTTAATTTTTTGAGATCGCTATCTTCCCAGTGTTATCATAAGTTTGATCAGAATTATTTATTTTATCACGGTATTTCCACAATTTCGGTCTCAGGGCTATATCAGAGCTTTCGATCCTGCAGCTTTAGGTGATTCTTTACAGTCGTTGGTTTTGTCACCAGCCTCAGAGTCACTGCCGACACTATAGTAAAAGTCAATGTCTTCACCGGGATTACTGTAAGAATTCGAAATCGTTGAATTCGAAGCTGTTTCATCGTCTTCAAGTTTCCTTTTTAAGAGTCCATCTTTTTAGGAGGTACGGGGGATCTTCTTGAATTTGGCTTGAATGTATTCTCACTTTAATTTTAGGGATTCTTCCATTGTCGTCATTCTTCCATAAATAATTATCGGTCTTCAATTTAAGTGCTTTTACGAAATAGGAAGAGCTATGAACATAACCTCGTTTAAGACAAAGACAATTATTGTCGTATTACAGAACTCTGTTATTTAGGTTAGTAGATCCATCGTTTTACTCCAGATTGTAAGCAGGTTTGCCGTTACAAGTTCTATCGTATCTGTTTATGCTTTCTCTTAGTTTAAACGACTTGCTACAACTAAAGCAATTTTATATTTTGCAAAGCGGATGTTTTAACACAATTATACTTCTAATGATGTCTACCATTCGCTGCAGACATCGAACCAAGATCCATGTTAGTAACTGAGACTATTAGCAGATGTTTACTGAGAGTTTTAAATTGGAGCCATAATTTAAATAATATATTTTTAATATTTTGTCAGTAAGAGTTCATTTATCTCATACAAAAACTTTATGTAAATAGTTTCTATGCCCGCCAAAAGCTAGCACCACGTGTTTTGTTGAGGTAAATATAATTTATTTTATGTGGGATGCAGAATGCTCACTAACTATCGCAAGAGAAGGAAGGCTTCAATAGAAATCAAGGGACAGGAAATTCGTCGTCTATAATTAAGTGTTTCGGAGACCTCTCAAAGCATATGATTTGACTGAGTAATTGGTGTTTTTTGTTTGAATTCCACAAGAAAAAAAAATATTTTCAAAAATAATTTATTAGCAGATTTTCACAAGTAACGTAAATCTGAATTAAAAATTGCATGACTCATTAAGCAAAATTTTTTCGTGCAGATATCGATATCTCGGAAATAACCAGAAGCACTCGGAGAACACCAGCAGAAGTCTCCCCAGGAATAATACGGAGCACGCGAAGAAAACCATCAAAATGGTGGCAGAAATAATCAGGAACACATGGAGAAAACTATTGCAAGTTTTCCTTAAAATACAAAAGCATACAAAACTTTAAAAAAATTAAAAAAAATAAAAATAAAGAAATACATTAAAAAAATAAACAATTACAAAATTATTGTAAAAATAACAAAAATTAAAACCAAAAAAAACTTACTAAAGATTCTGACAGCTTGTAAACTTCTTATTTGTTGAGCAAGGATAGAGTTCTAGTGCAAGCCCGAATGTTTTTTTAAAAAGACGGACTCTTAGAAAGGAAATTAGAAGATGATGAAGCTTCGACATCAACGATTTCGAATTCTTACAGTAATCCGGGTGAAGACATTGACTTCTACAATGGTGTCGGCAGTGACTCTGAGGCTGCTGACAATACTAACGACTGTAAAGAACCACCTAAAGCTGTCAGGATCGAAAGCTGTGATGAAGCCCTGAGACCGAAATGCTGTAAATACCGTGATAAGATAAATGATTCTGATCAAAGTTATGATGAAAACTGGGAATATAGGAATATGGTGATATTCCAGGAATATGGTGATAGCAGAAGGAATTGATTATAAGTCATGGAAATATCATAACATATAGGTTGGTCGCCTTAGATTGTTGGTGGCATCTTTTGGTAGAGGAAACTATTGCCAGATCGTCGAAAAATCGTCTATACTTAAAAAACTGCGGGAAGCTGGCTACATATAATAATCATTAGTTAAATTGTTATGTGTGTAATATTAAAAAATAAATAAATTATTTAGATTAAAAAAATAAATGTTTATTTTCTTGTAAACTATATCTAACTAAGACTGAAATATCGTAATACAGCTACCTCTTCGTTTATTGTGCTTCAAAATGTGCTTCATTTTCGTTGATGGTGCTTCCTATTCGTTGATCGTGCTTTCGGTTGTGCTTTTTTTGTTGATTGTGCTTCCAAATGTGCTTCCTTTTTGTTCATTGTGCTTCCAAATGTGCTTCCTTTTGGTTGGTTGTGCTTCCAAATGTGCTTCCTTTTTAGTTGATTGTGCTTCCATTTCGTTAATTGTGCTTCAAAATGTGCTTCCTTTTCGTTGATGGTGCTTCCAAATGTGCTTACTTTTTGTTGATTATGCTTCCAAATGTGCTCCCTTTTTGTTGATTGTTTTTCGAAATGTGCTTCCTTTTCGTTTATTGTGCTTCCTTTGCGTTGATTGTGGATTCTTTATGTTGATTGTTCTTTCTTTTCTTTTATGTTGCTTCCAAATGTGCTGCCTTTTTGTGGATTGTACTCCCAAATTTTTTATTTTTTATTTTCCATCCAAATGGTCTTCCTTTTTATTTTTATTCTTCCTTTCTGTTCATGAGGTTTCCTATTTGTTGATTGTTCTTTTTTGTTCATTGTCGATCGTTAAATCTGTACTCAGGGCACGATTGTTCTCATGGTTCGTAAATGTTTTGTCTATACAACTGACATTGATCATGACCTGGTCTTGTGGTCCGAAGACACTTGGCCTATATGTATAGAATTTAAATGTACTGTTCGGAATGTATCCTAAAAATGAAGAAAATAGTCTTCCATTTTAGGCATAGCGGCAACATATTTAATTATTTGGATTGGTATTTTTTTAGTAATACATTTTTAGAGTGAATCTTTAATAAATACCTTGAATGTTAATGGAAAACAGAAGAAAATGTATATTTAAAGCTTTACTTATACTTATCACTGGCCGAGAATCAAACCACGGTAGGAAATCTTTCGCGTTAAACATTATTTTAATTATTAAATTTTTTGATGAATATTGTAATTTTGAGAATTTTTTATGAAAATAAATACAAATTTCCAAGATGGTGTCCAAATTTAAAGATGGCCGGCACCGTAGTAATAATAAATATTTACCACACTCTAGCGAACAAAACTAAATTAACATTATGGTAGCGAACTTTAGCAGACGAAAACAAGATGGTGGACTCCAGCAGACTATACAAAGATGGCGGACATCACTTCATACTAGTTGATATTTATACCTCGGCCTTAGTGGTGGGGTTCAGTCTGCCAACAGCTTCTATGGGGGAAGGATCGGCCGCTATTTTTTATTTCAGACCTCACAGGGTTTTTAAGTGAGGACGTAAAAGCGTTTTTAAATATTTTTTTATGAAAATTTTTGAAGTTACACTTCTTTAGGCGCGTTATAAAAAATTATGAGAGTGAAATTTTAAGATGCGCGCGCATCACTGTAACACAAAATTAACAGGTTGAAGCTGCGCGCGCACCATGTAACGTCATTTTCACGGGAAGATGGCGGGCCCACGTGTATGAACATAAATCCACATTAGGGAACATACCAAACGTATTGGTGTGCCAAATGAAACTTTTTGATAGTGAAATTACCATGGAATTTATTTTGGTAAACTAAAAACGTCATAGTAAAAAGTAAATTATAAGGTTAAAAAATAAAAACATTACTATATCGGTATTGGTACATCAAACATATGTAATACACATTTTCCTCGTAACCTTCTTTTTGAGCAGTGGTTATACTGCGCGGTCAATATGCTAAAGGGCCGTGGTTCAAAACTCGGCGGTAGGTTTTTTTTTTTACTTTTTTTTGAAGTTATACTTCTTTAGGCGCGTTATGAAAAAATGATGAGAGTGAAATGTTAAGATGCGCGTGCATCACTGTAACACAAAAGTAACAGGTCCAAGCTGCCCGGTAAACCGCTCATTAAGTCTCGAAAAAAAGCTACCAAGAAAATAGAACTAGAACCTCTATTAGTCGCGGATGTTGGCACGCTCGTCGCCTCTGATCACTGTTTTCATATTTATAATATTTATACACATGTTTCTAGTTTCTACATTCACCACACGTGTTTTAGTTTCATACAAGTGCGAATTATATCTGTACTAATAAATTATATTCAGTAGTGCTTTAAATTGAATATTTTGATTAATATTATTTAGTTACTATTTGTAAATATTAGTAAAAAAAATTGTGCCTTTATAATTTTTCAAGTTCTCCAATATAATTGAGGTTAACTATCTGTATGTATTATTTATCGATATAAATTAAAATATTAGTATTTAATATATTTAATACCAAATATTATTAAATTATTATTAATGTTAAATATTTATTATTGGTTATTTAATATTTACAAAATAAAATATTAAATTTAATAAAAACATTTAATAAATAATTAGTAATAAAAATTAAAATCGAACATCAACTTAAAATATTAATTTTAAATATTGATTATTAAATTGAATGAATAATAAATATTTATAAAAATAAATAAACAAATTTAATGAAAACTTTTTGATAAAAATTAAAAGTTAATATTAAATTAAGAAAAAAATAAATATTTAAAAAATTAATAAACTTAAATTATATTTTTGAATTTATTATAAAATGTATTTATTTTCTTTTAAAATATTAATAGTAAATAATAAATATTTAAAATTAATAATCTTATAATATTTAGTACAAATTGTGTCAAATATATTTATTATTCTCTAAATTTTATTAATTTTTTTAATTTAAACTGAATTTTATTGACTGTGTTGAATATCTTTTTCCACCCCTTTTAATGATACCAAAGAAGCATATCTTCTCTAGCGCGTACCCATTTTTTTAATAATTTTTTTATTAATTTTATTTTTTCCCCAATATCTAGCATAAAAATTTCAGATTTTCAAGATGTCGGGCGTACCGGAAATTGCAACAAAGACTTCATAACTCAAATTGGTGGCTTTAACATCCTAATTGACAAGGTACGACTTGGAGCGGATAGTCTTTAAGGAATTTTCTGCCGTTTATAGGAATTTGGAAGCTGATGGGCTTTTTATGGACAAAAACGGGAAATTCCCCCCCTAAATGTTTCTTTTTCGCGCGAAAAAGGAACATTTTAGGAAATTTTTGGCCATTTTGAGTCATTTTGAAGGAATTTTGAGTCATTTTAAATCCATAATCGCCGCCTTGACGTCAGGGTGGTCTGTCACTGAACCCATCTGCAATCCACAGGCTAGAAGGCTGGCGCAATACCGGTATAGCTACACTTCCAAAAAACTTTCATTATAACACGTCCAGTACAATGTAAAAAATTTGGTAACTTTCCTTATCATATATTGATTTTTATTAACAGTCACTATAGGGAACATTCATCATTAAATATGCTAAATTTCCTTTCTCAAAAACCCTGTCAGTGAATATCTTTGACAAGATTCCTTGCTGAAATATTTTTTCATAGGAAATATCGTACAAACTTAAGACATATGTTATGCTGTAACTGGGTGGTCACTAACATCTAGGTTATATTTTTGTCAGGTAAATTTAAATTTTTAGGAGTTGAATTTAATTCAAATGATACGGGACAGTGATTTTAGTCAATCAAAGTTCTAAAAAAATATTTTTGAATAGAAATTATCTTACATACTTGTAAAATAATTAACTAATTTAAGGGAAAATTACGTTTCAACTAAGTGATACTACATTTTCTTTGGCTTAAACTCTTGTGAAATATCATTAGATAGAAATGATTAAACACAAGTACGTCCAAGAAAATTGGGCAAACTAATCTGTCTGTGAGTACCACCACAATGTTTGTTGAAATAATTTTGCAAAACCATGGAAAACCAAAGTCAGAACTACCAGACCAGGATTCGAAATAGTGTCGTCTGTGATGCAAGTCCCATTTCTTACCACGGCTTAATGTTTTATTATTTTTTAATATATTTTAACCAGTGGATAATTTATCACATATGAGCCATTTAACGTAAGGTCGTATCCAGCTTAAAAATAAATATTGTATAGGGAAATATTTTCTAGAATTTTATTTCTTTCATGAGAAATGAGATTTTATGGTTCCAAACTATTTTAAATTAAGATTTTTTTATTACAAAAAAAGAGTAATAATTTATGAGAATTATTTAAACTGTAAGAGTGGCGAGTTGTGTACACTAATCTGATGATAAATATTAAGATTGTAAGTCCTATGATTTCTCACAAATGACACAGCGTCTCTTTATTTAAATAAGTTTATTTCAATGTGTTTGATTACAAACAAGAAAGATTTAAATTATATTCTTAGGAATTGGTTGTTTATATTTATTTATTATTGTTTATTTTGGTTTCCAATCCCAAAACTTCTTGGCAATCATATCTCCTTTACTTTCTGACGGGTTTTTGATTATGGTAAACCAAATTTTTCTACCACGGAAACAAAATATTCCTATGTATGTAATTCATGTTTTCATTGATTAATTTTGTTTAATTACTGTTTCCATTTTCATATACATTTTTTTAAAAAAATATCATCTGTAAATGCAACTTTACATAATGTTTAGGCACATTATAATTTTTGTCATGTATACGAATGTTGGTCACCTAGATACTTGTTAGGACCACAACCATATTTTACATGCACACTACGGCATTTGTTTGTTAAAACCATCCGGATTAAAATAATTACAGTTTTCTTACTATTATTTGAACTATTTCGAATGATGTAAGAATCAAAACTAGAAAGTTATTCACGTAAAAACCACGGCCGTCAGAATTTAGCTATCTCTCAGAAAGCCGTGGCTTCAAATCGCGAGTGAAGTGTGGAATATATATCGTTGACAGGGAAAGTTATAGCCCTACCCTCCCCGTTCACCTAGCCACAAATCAACGTAGCAGAAGAGCGGACAGGCGGAATGTTATGAAATCGCTACCGTAATTTCAGATTATTTTATCGTAACATAAATTCCACAGGAATTTCATTGCTCTTAAAAAACAATGTTTGCCAATTTGACATTTTTATAACTGCTTGTAGAGTAGATTTTTTTGTTTATTCAGGTTTACTTAAAAAATTATTTATTATCATGTTAGACTAAAATATATTCCTGAAATACAAAAGGCAAAAATAATTTGAACTCTTTTAATGGGAGAAATGATTCCATGTTGTTATTAATTGAGAATGGCTGACATTGATAATTATTAGATAGTAAAATATGAAATATAAATAGTTTTTAGGAGGAAAAAGAGAAAATAAATCGTTTACTTTGATGTTCTAGCTTACAAGCTACTGATTCTATAAAGTTAAGGGTGACAAAAAAGATTACTATAAAAAAATACAAATGTTTAATATCAACCAATGTTTATAAGCTTTATTTTAATAAGACGTAAACATCATTTCATTGTCAACGTCTATAAACAAAATTTCAAAATTATAAATCTTTAAGCTTAATGATTCATATGATTTTGTTCAATTGAAAAATAAAAAATAACAATTTTTTACCAAATGTTCATAAAGAAAATGTACATTTTTAGAATCAGGCTATTTTTAAAACTCATAACGACGTTTTTTATATAACGGCAACATGTGTGCTTGTTAAATTCTATAGCAATAAAATAAAGTAACACAAAGGAAAAATACGTACATAAAATGAAATCATACATAAAAAACCTACTTAAGCAAAATGCTTTTTATGAATCAAAATTTAAAAAAAAAAATCTGCTCATATGTTACTCCATTTATTTGTGGCTTTTTTTGGCATGATTAAAAAAAATTCAAATCAATTTAGGTGAAAATTTTGTTTCTAATGTCTTTGTATTAATTCAATACACGAAACAAAACTCTAATTGACAAAGGATAAAAATACAGTTTTATTTTTAATATATTTATAGTTTTCATGGTTTGCCAAATGGATTTATGGTAATAAAACTAACATTTCCTTTTTATAAAATTGCACATTTCCCCTAAATTTGCTTCAAATGAAATACATTATATTAAAAAACCTGCTTATCTATTACAACATGTAGTAAAAAACTCAAAAAAAAACAATATGATTAAAATTATTTTCTTATTTACTTTTTTAATACGACCTTTAAAAGTGCAGTTTTGTATTTACCTAATTTAAAACTTGCATATCAGAAGCTTATATAGATGGAGGTAAGTTATCGGGTATTAAAAATTTCACTGTCCATATAGTATATATTACTGAGACTCTAAGGGGAATAAACGGCTATAGTAATAAATTAGCCAGGCATCTGTTCGTTTAAAACGGTTAGAAAATGCCGGAAGGAATTGTAAAAAAAGTAAATAGATAGATATCTGGCGATTCTTTAAATAGGAGTGTTTTAATGAAACAGCAGTATCAGCGATCTAGATAAGCCGTACAATCTCCTACTTCCGTTCTGACGTACTTAAAATGATAAATAATTTGTAAGTATATGAACTAGAATTCACTTGTTTCGTAAACTTTAAGTATTTGTCTACCAAAGACTATAATATTTGAAAACTTATCGTTAAAAAGTATACTTAGTAAAATTTAGTACATCTCGGATGGTTGTATTCAAAGGTCTTGAAAATAAAGATAATCTCCAGACAACTACCCTGAAACTAGCTGTAACCAAATTTAAAATATTTTAAATACCTGGTGTCCCATATTGCTGGTAGTTTAATTTCCTTTGTGTGAGAACTTTTGAATTGCTTTCGTTTTGCCCAACGTATATCCTGATAAGTGTATGGGATATATATATGTGTATATATATATTTATATATATATATATATTTATTTATACACACCAATATTAAAACGCGAAATTTTGTAAGTATGGATGGATGTTTGTTACTCTTTCACGTAACAACTAATGAATGGATTTGAATGAAATTTGGCCTACAGCTAGCTTATAACCTGGATTAACACATAGACCCCATATTAATATGAAATTCCATCCCTAAGGGAGTGAAAAAGTTATAATTTCATTTTATAACAGAAAAATCATAGATCATAGACATACAAATAGTGAGTGAGTGTCATTTCTCTATGTCTGACACATGATCATACACATAGTACGGTCTGGCAAATTAATATTTTTCTCCTTGGTGAGACCAGTATGCTTAGTGGAGCTCGCAGCGGCTCGCAAAATAAAGGTGCTAATAACAGTTTTGTTCTTAACTTCGTCAATAGATAGAGTTGCATTGAATTTTAAACGCAAGCACCATCGTTTGATGCGTTTGTCATGTCTTTAATTTTCGTTTGTTTGTACCGTATGCGTTCCTATACCATTCATCCGATTGCGATGAAATTTTGGTGATTTGTTATGAGCATGCCCATAAAGGTTACAATAGTTGTAGCACGAATCGTGTCAGAAAATGTGTTTATTTCATTTTATATAGCGGCACTTCGTCTGTTTTTGTTGTATAAGTGCGCACGCATGACACAATTTGTTTAAATATAAAAGAGAGACAGAGATAGAGTGATATATATATATATATATATATAGTGAGATAGAGACGGTAAGATAAGTTGAGATGGAGCGAGGTATAGAGAATGAAATGGGTTGGATAAAAAGATATACCTTAAGATGTAAAGAGCTATATAGAGACTTATATATAGAATATATAGAGATAGTGGGAAGTATATATGTAGATATAAAGAGATAAACAGAGATAGAGAGATACATAGATGTATATAGATATAGATAGGGATAAATATATATAGAGAGATGGATAGATGATTTGTATATGTGGAACTACTTCAAACCTATTACAAAACAACACTGAATGAGGCATTGCAATGCAGGCCGAGCATTAGATAGATAATGGAATCTTTTCAATATTAGTAATCTCTTTTTTTCAGCTTTTTTCTATATCGCTTTATAAAGTCTAAATTACATACAGACCAGGTTAATAACTATAAACTGGCGAAACAACGTCTGTCAGGATCTGAAAGTGATATAAATTAATTTTCACATTTGACATTCAAATTAAGAAGACTATTACAAACTACGTCTGATTTCGAACAAGGTCCCCTTCACCCTGTTTTCAGCCCGGGCAACGCCGGGTATTGCAGCTAGTATATATATAAAAACTCGGCACTGGCAATAAAGCAAAGTGTACCGACTATTATTTGTTTCGAATAATTTCCGAATCGTTTTCAATTTTTCTTCTTTGTGTGTACTTATGCTATTGTTTTTTTTACTGACGTTGTTGGTTGTTATTGTTTATGTTCATATGAAGAATATTGAAATGAAAAATTTAGTTCATTATGACTTCTGCACAATAAATTGTATTTGTGGTAATTAATTATATTAGGGTGTTAGGTCAACAGAAATTAGTACCTAATATACAGAAGACTAAGAATAAATGTCATTTGTTTTAACTGGTTTTATCCGCAGTAACACGCATAATAAAATTAAAGCAACACATAATACCACATTATTTTTTTATTTTTTTTACAGACTCTAATCCTCAATTCTCTAAAAAAAAAAAAAAACAATAATAAATCTTTTGAAGCTAACCAAACTGAAAATGAGATAATATGTATCTAATGACACGTACTCCTTACTCACTCACTGACTAACTACTGACAGATCGATACAAATTCTGAACCATATAAAGGTAAGCTATAAACGTAAATTTTGGTGCTTAAGAAAAAATTACAAAATTAAAAAAAATCGGTTGTCTGTAAAGTTGGTTTACGGACGATAGTTTAACGTGACGTCATAACAAGACATTAATGAAATTATTGCATACTGTTATGAATAAAATTGAATCATTTTTATTGAATTATCACTATTTTGTATGGCTACAAAGAAGGAGTGAAATGAAATCTACAATTTAAATGATAAATTTACTTTTATTTGCACTCATTAATTCAAATATGTTTCTTACTTTAACGAACAGATTATTTTAACTATAACTTTTATACATGTTTGCTATTTAACTTCTTCCAATCTGTGTTATTCTGTTAAGGATAGGACGATGATAGGAAAAGTAGGAAACGAATGGGAGTGTTTCAAGGATTATGTGAAGGAAAATTGCTTACCCAACACCAAGATGCAGTCAAAAATAATATATTTGCGCCACGGACTCTGCAGCAATGCTAGGAGAAACGGGTTAGCAAAAAGCAATGAAAATGTTACATTGAAATGCATGTAAACAGAATCACGCCACGGACTTGGTCGCAATGCTAGGAGGTTCAGGCTAGCAAAGAGCAATATAAAATAAGCGCAACGGGACACAGCGTTACAAGACAATGTGCGTAACGGGACACTTTTTCGTGTGTGCAGACGGCGTTTATCGATTTATTAGACGTCACTTCAAAAATTGTTACATTGGAAAAATATTCTTAACGGAGAGGCACTTTGATAATCAGTGCAGATATTCCTTAAGATGACACTGATTAAATATTAAGACCTATTAAAATACTTATTGTGCCATCCTATCGTTTTATTTGAATTTTTATCGTATATATTATTTATTAAGTAGATTGATAATAAACATAGAATTAGTGCACTTTTCCAAATTATCTTTTAATAATTTTCTTACACATAGGAATCTAAAATCATCCTAATTTTTATGCATTTTACTACTAAACGCCAACGGACATGCCACATTTAATGATCCTAGCTGTCCATTAGGGAAGTAACAAACGAAGTCAATGTATCTATAAACATTATCTATAAACTATAAGGCACATGGGAGTTTAGAGGCAACGTAATTTTCAGGTAATTTTATAGCAGCAATACTCGACACTTCCCCCATCCTCCGTTGGGGAACTTAAGGACAAATTTGGACGCGAAGCCGTCGTGTGCGAAGTCTGGGAGCAAAACCCAAAACAAGAGGGTGTTGCGTACCCAAAGGCAGTGCCCAAAACCCATTGAATCCATTCGTTGAGAAAGATTGATATCGATGTCTACCTAGGTAAATTTGGGGGGTTGAATTTTGAGGCGTAGCCACCAAAGCAGAGGAAATTTTGTAAGTTTGGAAGCAAGACTTCTGAGGGTATTGGTGTGGGCAAAGCCCAAACATTTCTTCCTCTTGGGGGCTAAGTATTAATGAACAGGAGGTTTGGGAGTGACGAGAGAAGCGATTTCAACATATTTACAACCCCACTTGCAACCCACTAATAGATCACTCATCTATGCAGATCCCACGCACTTCTCGATAACCTCGAGATTTTGCAAGTCAGTAGCTCCAGTCCTTTTCAAGGACTAAATTATTTTCTTTTTATGCATCGAAAAAAATTAAAACCACAACAAACCTTAAAATTTGGAGCAGAGATCATATCAGAGGACCTTTAGAGCTGAAAAGTATGAATTTTAAAGTTTTTTGACATACGTCTACTAGTGTATATTTATTTAAAGTTGATGGGACAGTTAAGTGTGCCAGGTGTATGATATACTGTAAATTTTTTACCAGTGACCGTGATATATCTCTCCAATGAAGTGGGTTGCCTCCCCCTTTCCCAGGAAAAAAAATATATTTCAAGGTTTAAAATTATGCTAGTTTAGCATTGTTTTCATACCACGATATTAAACGTACTGCTGGTGAAAATATTAATATTTTTATCATAAAATTAACTTAAGTTAAATTTTTTTTCAATTAATATTAACACAAAATATATCACAAGACATCATTGTACCATGTTGGTTTAAATCGAATATTATCAAAACACACTTAAATTGTTTTCACAAAATATTTTCATAAATTGTATCAAAGTTATCTTGGTTGTCCACGCCCGATTTCAGATATCCAAATTATATTAAATGTCCCATTTCTCTCACTTATACACGTGACACTGCTTTATGCTTTCATTTACAGAATTTTTTATAATGTCATTTGTCTCTGATACTCATAGTGCTTACTGGTACTGCATACACTGCATTTTCTCTTATAACTGTTTATGAAAAAGGATTTAATTATTCAAATCAATATGAAGAAAATTATTTTTAATGAATTTACCAGAATCATAACAAAATTTTAATATTATTAATACACATAAATAATTATATGTATAAATCAAAAGTAATTATTATTTATATCTAAAAAGTATGATTTATTTTACGGTAAAATAAATGTTTAATGATTCCATTAAAAATAAACTTATTTGATATAATTGTTCAACCTTCGCAAAACACTGATACTTCTTTCATATGGGCTTTAACCAACAGTAATCTTATCACCACTTTTTATTTGAAATAGCTATAAAACATTTGGTGCAGACTTAAAAATGATTAAAGATGTATATTACAGTGCTTGGAATATATGTTTTGTGCGCGGGTTTATGTAAATAATTTAAGAGTGAATTATTCGGATAAATTATTAAGTTTACTTTAAGTAAACAATAAATGAAATAAACATACAATTCAATTGTTTTATTTTAAAAAATGCTCCTAAGTAGTATGTAACAGGGCATACTGGGACAGGCTTTAAGGCTGTTGAACCGATCAGCCGACCGTTATCTTGGATTGTGACGTCACGACGGCGATCTTGGACTCAAAAATTCCACAAAATTCTTTAAAATTCCTCAAAAATTCCTCAAAATGACTCAAAAATTCTCGTTATAAGGAAAAATTTCCCGTTTTAATCCAAAAATACCAGCGGCTATAAATGTCCATATTGAGGCTTAAGCATCCATGTCTACAGCCTCCGATAAGCCTCTGACATCATCATGGATTATGTCATCATGGCATATGACATCACCGTTGCAATTTCCGTTACGGCCGCCATATTGAAAATCTTTATTATCCGATTTTAATGAAAAAAGTTATAAAAAATTGAATTAATAAAAAATTATAAAAAAATGTCACTTTGTCATTGAACGGATATGGATTTCCATATATACAGTCCAATCACAAGTTATATTTCAAAGGTCCGTTTGGTTTCTACGTCATCAGTATGCTGATTATGTTCTGTCTGATATCGTCAAGAAAATTACAAATGTCTTTCAACTCACTGAGCGAATTTAGATAATAGTAGTTCTTCAATGTTCCACGAAATGCAGACTGTGCACCGAAGTGTGCATTCAAGACATCGGCTACAGTTATTTTATAGTTCTGACGATGTGAAGCAAACTGTTAAACAAGGTGTCCAGAAACTCTGTCAAGAAGAGGAGGACTATGTCAGTAAAGGTTCTGGTTGTTCTCTGTCTAGTATAAACCGATTGGAGCTAAGAATTAGTATTTTGGCGCCTATGATGGACTTAATGTTTATAAATTGCTGGCTTTCGCAAGTGATCCTGTAGTAGAATAGAAATAATGTAATAAATATTGTGTTTGTAAAATAACTTGTGGTGTTTTATTTCTGGAACCTAACAATTTTCTGGTATTTAAATTAAATTTATTTTTAACTTCGTCCATAGATGGATTCAATATGTAATGTAATGTGTGATTTTTTCGGGGAATTTTGGAATTTTTCCCGAATTTATAAGTCAATACATACAAATATCTAAGATGGCGGTCGTAATTGTTTATAGGATGATGGTAGTAGATGATGTCAAGTCTCTGTAAGGACTTGGATCATAATTTATTGAAATTATTATTTTTTACATAATTTTTTTTTGCATCGTCTAGGGATTGAACCAAGAACATGAATCAATATAATCTATCATTACTTTAATGAGTGAATTTTTTGATGAATTTTGGATGTTTCCCGAATTTCTCGCTAAATAATTACGATTTTTTAAATGGCAGACCTAACTAAAAGTGCAACGAAGTTTTAATTTTTTTTATTAAAATGTAATTAATTATTTTTTTATTAATTTTTAAAATTTTTCCCGATTTTCTAGCATTAAAATTACAAGATGACGGACATGACGTCATACTAGGTGACGATATTTATATATTTTGACATAAGTGGTGGGGGGAGTCAGTCTGCCAGCGGCTTCATTGTAGGAAGGTTCGGTCGCCATTTTTTTATTTTTTTTTTGCCCTCACCAGGTTTGAACCGAGGACTCCGACTTTCATGTCGTAAAACTGTTTTTAATTTTTTTTATTAAAATTTAGTAATTCTATTTTTCTATCAATTTTCTTTCATTAAAATCGGATAATAAATAAAGATTTTCAAGATGGTGGCCGTAACGGAAATTGTGACGGTGACGTCATATGCCATGATCATATAATCCATGATGACGTCAGAGGCTTATCGGAGGCTGTAGACATGGATGATTCAGCCTCAATATGGACATTTCTAGCCGATGGTATTTTTAAGGACTTAAACGGGTAAATTTTCCTCAAAACCAGAATTTTTGAGTCATTTTTAGTCATTATTGAGGAATTTGTGGATTTTTTGAGTCCAAGATGGCTGCCTTGACGTCACAATCCAAGATGGCGGTCGTCTCATCGGCTCCACAGCCTTAAAGCCTATCCCAGTATGCCCGATTATATACTACTCTCCTATTTAAATTTTTTGCTACGGTAAGCCTTAAAATAAATACGGATGTGTACAGTCATAATACTTGTTTTTCATTGCTCCTGCTGATTACTCGTACAGTTATAAAAAACGAAAATTTATACAGCGAACATCGGCCACGAATTGTGACTAAGCTTGGTTCAATTCCTGTATAGTTTTTTGGAATAAAAAAGGAATATTTCTTAAATGGTGGGTGTGGCATGAATATGATCAACATCCTATTAAAGCATTTCGTTTTCGGCATTTGTCAAGTGAGACTTCCTTCCGCTATTTCCAAAGTATAAAAGTGGAACATTTTGTTGCGCTTGCTACTCAGGTATCAACATGAGCCTAAATGCAATTTTGATCTAATAACAGTCATAAAGTGAAAGAAAATAATACGCCCTTTAAAAAATTAGACTTCTATGCTTTCACAAAATAATTGCATATCACAACATAAGGCGTTAAGTATTTTTACTTGTGTGTGTATGATAATTTACCCGTATAAATTTCGTACCTTATCATGCGATTTTCGCATCATATTTAACAAATATAGTAAATTCTGGTATTCTCGTCAAGCTTACTTTAGTAGAATCTCTTTTTGTTTTTCATTTATTCCGCATCATGAACTTGTCCATGTTTATGTTTGCAAGAAGTGCGATGGACTGAGGAAGTCTGCCCGCTCACGCACTCCAACCAACATTAAAATCAGAATACGTGAAAACAAAAATTACTACCGTTTTTGAAAATGCTTCCATTATTTTAGCCCAGTAAAGATGACAATATATTTAAATTAAAGTATCTATGTGTAACATTACGTAGCTAAGTTGCAGTTAACTCTGTACTGTATAAAAAGTGAATATTCACGAGCGAAAAATCGATATAGAAAAGTTGAGTAGAGGCAGGGAATACAATCCCTCTCGCTTTAAAAGTTTGGAGGGCTCGTCCTTTCTACCCACCCCCGAGGATTTGCTGTTTTATAATATAAGTCAAACAAAATATTCAATATTGGGCAACAAAGAAAAATAAATAAACACACGGAGATAAAAGGCCCATTCAGCTGATGTCAAATGCTAAATGCCTAGACAGCCCAGACAAATTCCATGGAAAGAATTATTTCAGAAAAAAATTATACACTCCAGAAAAACATAGTCGGCTTACAACTACGAAACAGTTGCCACGAGAACAGAAAAAAAAAAAAAAAAAAAGATTACAACCTTGGACAATACAGCGACAAATAGACACATCGAATAATAAAATTAAAATATGTAAATAATATAAAATAAATTAACTCGGCGTGTCAGACAAATACTATATAAATGTATATAATAAATATTTTTTTAAAAATTTATAACAGAGAACTTCTGTCATTTGCGTCAGCACTTACAACTCGTTTTTCTTAGTTTCAGGGGAAGTTCAACTTGGCAATTCAGTTACTTGCGTTAACGGGACGTCTTGCGGCAGAGCTCGTCGGCTCGAGTTAATTACCGTAGTTCGTCACAAGAGCTCGTGTTACAAGCAAGTTTCGATGAGAGTTCCCAACACAGCGACAGCGCTCGCTGCTGAAAGTAATTCGAACCTTGGGCTTTTTTTATACGTTTATTTTCTTGCTACGCAAAGTTGGCGAAATACTCCGCACAGCGCCGAGTGATACTACAATTAATTTGCTACACGGTTAAAGAAACTTACGATAAAATTGAGTAAATCTGTGGTGAATTTTAAAAGAAATATCATATTTACATTTTTTTACACTTTTGTATTACGTTTATTAATTTAAATACTCGAAGATGTTTCATATAAATTTATAAAATATCAAAAAATCTAATTAAAATTTTCTTGAATAAAAATACTTATACTTATACTTATCTTAATTTATGTGACTTCCAGTACAAAATTAAAAATTTATTTAACACCATGTTTAGTAAGATTATTATTATTTTAATTGGGACTTTTGGTTCCTATTCAAGCTAAGAAAAACCAATTTACTAAAAAAAAATTATATTTACCAAAAAAGGTTTTTGAGCCATTCATCCAACTTGGATTATTTAGAAGTAATATCTCTTATTTTGTAGATAACATGTTTTATTTTTTTAATGCGTTTATATGAGGGAGTGAACTTTCTTTGTTTAAGAAGATACATAGTATAAAATATTATACGAATATTACAATACCAAAAAGTTAATTGCTTACCTATTTACTCCATCGTACCAAAATTTAGAATAAAATATTAATTTACGAGCATTCAGAATCAACCTTCTTTGAATAAGTGCACATTAGTAGTCGTGCATAGTTTTATATTGATTTTGTGAATCCAAATTCTTTCTTTTTCATGATGATTGTATTCTTTTCTCATTTCTTAAATATTCGTCTTTTCGTCTTAATCACTCGTCTTCTTTAAATTCTTTGTAATCATTCCATGTGTGTTTTTCTTAGATCTTCTTTAGCTTATTTTTTAGTTCATGTTATCGTCTCGTTTGTAAATCGTTTTATTCTCTCGTTTATATTTCCTTGATATTATTCGTACTATTTTAGGTAGAAAAAAAAACTTTTCGGATGCAGGTAGTAATTTTCAGACGAAACCGCGGTCAAATATAAATGTACACATAAAACTCGTATTAATATATGTAATAAAACAATAAGTAGATGAATTAAAAACATGAATTAACATGTAGTTATTTTTAATAATTGATTACAAAAAGAAAATAAAGTGAGTAAAACGAACTTTACTATCAATACTCTGGTGTTTTTTTTGCACCCTGCTTGCTATAAACGAAAAAACAAATATGTGTAGACATTTTTTTTCTTCTAAGGGATTTATTATAAATTTTAATCGTAGGTAATTTTAGCGTACTTTCAGGTGCCTTCTATTATAAATTAATTTTTTATCGAGTTATGTTCAATGAAATGCAAACGTGTTTGCTAAACAAATTTGCAAGCATTCGATCCAAAATTAATGTTTATACTAAAAATAACATTCCTACACTGTAAAAATTATACAGCTAAAATATTAAACACAAAAAATGCATCTACGTACTGTTTTACATTAATTGAGTTTTATATAAGCTTACGTAAAAAGTGAACATTAAAAAAATTTTTTTTTTTCGCATTTTAATAGTGTCTAATATATGAAAAATATATTTAAATTATATTGTCCATCCAAAATAAAAGTATTTTCAACGCGCGTTTAATTAACGGATTTAACAGCTAAGGTATATTTTACCTCCTTCTGCAGGAGTCGCAGCAGTCCACGAATCCATTAGGCAGTGGAGGCAATCCAAAGAGGCCTCGAACAATTAGAAACAGGGCAAGAGGACCAACAGATCTAGTGGTTTAGCGTGAGTCTGTGTGTGTGTGTGGGAGGGGTGAAGGGGGGCAATGGGCCTTCGGGAGAGTTGGGTTGGGAAGAGGGTGGGGGTGAGGAAATGTGCGGTCCAATTTCCTGCGTCTTGTGGAGCAGAGCAAATTCGAATTTGTCAAGAGTCGGCGAGAGAGAAAGGGAAGATAAGATAGAGAGAGGTGGCTAGAGAAAGGCGGTGCCGTCGGACTAAAAGTGCTTCGGGGGGCGTCTCTTGTTTCGGACTGTGGCGACGGCGGTCAGAGAAGGCAAGGAGATTAAACAGCAGGACCGCGGATATTCTCGTGCAGGAAGGAGAGGGTTGGTTGAATGTTTCCCTGATCTCCGAGGGACAGGGGAAGGTGAAAGATGCTGAGTCACCCTGTCGGCAGATTGCAGGGATAGGCCTCGCCTGAAGAGAAGGGTGTGCTTGCAGAGAAAGGGGCCGTACAAGAGGCAGCCCCCACCCCCCCCCCCCTGTCCATCAACAAAACACGATGACACTTATAAAACCGCTGATGAAGAGGAATTTAGAGGAGCCTACTAATAGTGAGGAGTTGCACCGAAGTTTAGAATTCTGATAAACTATTATATTCCTGGAAATGTATGTGGGTTATTTAACTAATGAAATTGTGTGTGTATCATTCACTTTAATGGTAAATTTTAATGTTTATTCTTTCATAAAAAAAATCAAAAATTCGGGAAATAAAGTTGCAACATATAGGTATACTGATTGATTTGATTATTTCATGTCCTTGGTTCGATCCATTGATGATGCAAAAAATTTAAAATTATGTAAAAAATACTGTTATTCATTTAAATATAAGCAAAGTCCTAAAATAAGCTTAGTTTCCTAGCCAAACTTTTACCAAGAAAAATATAAAAAAACTAGGTTCCCAGACAATTTTCTCGACGACAAAGTGTTGAAACGTCCATGGACCTGGGTTTGATTTGTGGATTGATTAAATATATAGTTTTTATCAATTTTTGTGTTAATAAATGCATGTTTAAATAAAATTTATTTCAAATATGTAAATGTCATTTAAGAATTTTTTTTCCGTAAACTGAGAGCATGCGCGGAGCGGTGTCCGCCGGGCAGTGCTCCGTGTAATGTCTAACGGAGGAGTGACGGCAGTTCCCCCCACCACGCGGCCCCGGAAGAGGCGGGGCTAGGGCTCTCGTCGGTGAGCGGACGTGCGCTTGTAATTTCCTCCCCTCCGCCCGGGCGTACACGCTCTTGCTCCGTGAGCCATCGCTGGCGGCGTGATCTATCCGTGTCCTCTCTCAGAGATTCACATGTGGGTGTAATGGCAAACTAGGATGACTTAATTTTATAAATATAAGAACACATCTTTCCACTTAAAAGATTGTTATTGCATTTAATTTAAAGATTTTTTGTAAACAGAAATATTACTCTGCTAAGTAATTATTTTATGTTCAACTTTCAAGTTTATTTTTTTACTCACCTAACATTTCTTTATGTATTAATATTTTTCAATACTTAGGAATAGATCACCAATGTTTTTTTTGTTTAAAATAATAACAAAAAGTAAAATACATTTATATTTTTGAAGGTTTTTGTATTGTGCATTTATTTTATTAACAATTTTCTTTTCATAGACTGATTTAAAAATATTTTTTGAGACAAAAATTTTAAATTTACCTTGAAAAAATTACCTGCGTTTACTACACTAAGGAAGATCATCACCTAAACCTCATCAGATTTTTTATTTATTTCTAAAAACCGACTTGATTACTGTGTTGCTGTAGTGGTGAAAATTCACACTCTGACAGTCGTATATTGCGGTACACGTCGCAAAGGTCCCGGTTACACATACACGATTCTATACGATCCCATTCCTCGTCGTTTAGTTTGATTTCTAGCTTGTGTGTAGCTCCATCGCAAAATTATAGACATCGCGTCAAATCTTTTGGACTAAAATTTAATGTTTTAAATTTAGGGTAATTTTTGACGTGACAACGTCTAATAAATCGATGAACGCCGGCTGCACGCACGAAAAAGTGTCCCGTTACGCACATTGTCCCGTTACGCTGTGTCCCGTTACGCTCATTGAACGCTTGCGCCGCATCTATCTCTTTTCCACTCGAATGGAACAACCATCGTTTTGACTTTTTCGAGGCACATTAAACTTGAAACACTCTCATTCGTTTCCTACTTTTCCTATCATCGTCCTATCCTTATCAGAATAACACAGATTGGAAGAAGTTAAATAACAAACATGTATTAAAGTTATAGTTAAATAATCTCTTCGTTAAAGTAATAAACATATTTTAATTAATGAGTGCAAATAAAAGCAACTTTATCAATTAAATTAGATTTAATTTACTCCTTCTTTGTATTCATACAAAATATTGATAATTCAATAAAAATTATTCAAATTTATTCATAAAATATGCAATCATTTCATCAATGTTTTGTTATGACGTCACGTTAAACTATCGTCCGTAAACCGTCTTTACAGACAACAAATTTTTTTTTAAAATTTTTTTATGATGCACTGGTGTGAAGTTATGTTTTTCGTTTAATCCAACGAACACGGAAACTTCATTTCTGGTCAGCACATTTTGACTACGCAGGCGCTGCTTACACAATCTTTGACTGTAACTGAAGATCCTTCATCAAACAGATTATTTTGGATATAGAAATGTATGATGTGATTCAGGAGCTCTTTACTGTGTGGCATACTAGAACACTTATATCTCTCCTATGAACATATCGTCCCTTATTAGTGCATCCAAAAACAAAAATGCAAAACATCCCTTAGACCTATACAGGGCAAACGTAATAATATACGGTATGTTTAATAGAGTACCTATTTGTAATGTTTTGGTTTACATTTTTTTTCCAAAATAGTATGGATCTGTATGTTGGCCGGTGGGTGGTTATCGTAGCCATTTATCACCTAGGGTTCATGCATTCATGATTACAACCTAATCCAGAAGTGGATATACAAAATAAAGCGGACTTTGGTCAATGTTTTCAAACCTCTATACAGCAGAAAATTTTCTGTCCCTACATAATCTTCTACAGGACCATACTCTTCATCCTGTTCATCCCTGCATGCTTAAGATGATTCATTATAGGGAATTTTTTCTGCTCTGCTTTACCGCTAGTCTCTGAGCGTGCAGTGAAGGGAGGACATTAAAGAAACCCAGTGGTCAGAAATACAGGCGAGGATGAGTTGTTAAATCAGTGGGTGGTCTGAAAAGGTTGAGGATTATGACGGTAAAGGCAGTCTTGCAATTGCTACGGTAAATTGGTCGTTGGTGCCGTGGGAAGGGGAGCCGGAAATGTTCATTTCTCTTTATATTTCTAGAACCAGATCTTGTTTAGGAAACAGAGGTTTCAACCTCTGAAAAATTTGCGAAAGTTGAATTTTTCCACGTTGGTAGAATCGATTATGCTTAATAACATACCAAATGTTTACCGCTGTAGACCTTGTGCGAATGACGAAAAACGTGTAGGTAGTTAAAACCTATATTACAGCGACTTATAGGAGTTCATTAAAATGTTTCCCAATCACGCAGTTTCTAATGTAGACTCCATTTATTTACGGAAAAATATTAAACGCTCTATTAAACACATTCATTTTTAAAAATTTCCTCAAAATAAATATTAAACATAATATTTAAATCCACCTGAAATTCGTTTTTTCTTGGTCAAGGACATGAAAACCCATAATAAAAAAAATATAGGATCCGACGAAATTATTACTACAAAACGTTTTTCAATATTTATTACGCTATAAAGCTTAATATTTTTTAAGATACTAGTTTAATTGATTGAATCGTTAAAGCGTAGATTTGTGGTGTAAGTACTGCTAAAGTGGTAAAGCCACAAGGGCAGGGGTGACTTTCGCTCCTCACACTGAAAACGTGCAGTTAATCCTAAATAATAGCTTCTTGCAGTGTTCCACAATAATGCATTCCGTACACATTATTATAATAGGCCTTTAGTAAATCACCAAAATAATGTACAAATATAATTAACTTGAAATAATGAAATTTTTTTCAACATCTTAAACTTAATATACAAAATATTTAATCATATTATGATAAAATATTTTACTCAAAAACACAAATTTAAAATACAGATTAAACATGAAAAGCCTGATATGAAAATCACTTTGGCAAACTTTGTTGCATATTACTTTAACTTTAAAGTCGCACATTTCTAAGAGTCTGACACAACCGATCTGATCGGTGAAGCGTCCGAGCGTCGTAGTGTGTAGCGTACTAGGGCGATATCGAAATCGCTCGGGCTGGGCTGAGTTTAAATATATGAAAAACTATCCCAAAGCTAAACTTTCGTACAGTGGAAAAATCTTTCCTAGTATCACATCTAAAGTGTGCAGCCACAAGCCGTGTGCGTCACGCCGAAAAAACGCAGTTAGGTCCAAAATTATAATTTTATGCAACGACCCACAAAATGCATTTCGTAAATGCAATTTCTATAATCTCAATATGGACAATAATATAATCTAAAAACAATAATATACACGTGAATAGTAAAAAAATTATAAAGTTTAAATATCTTATCATTCCTAGATAGTGAAAATCAATAAAGCTAGGAAAAAATAATATTTGAATGGTTACACAAAAAACATAATTACATATACTTGAAGAACCCAGCGTTAAAAAAACTTAATTTAACTTTGTTTAATATTTCTTACGCTTTAAAATGGTGTATTGGCAAATAGTCTGGCATATCGATTTCATCATTGAAGCGTTCAGAGCGCGTTAGTGTGAACTGTACTGTAGAAATACCGAAGTCCCTCGTGCTGGAGCGAATTTAACTTCTAGGAAACAGAGATTTTTAATATACAAAAACGTTTCCCAAGGCTGAAACTTTGTACAGTGGCAGGATCAACGTTTTTCAAGTAACATATAAAACGTTTACAGCCGCAAACCATTTGAGCCATAACCAAAAATGTGCAGTTTAGTCTTAAATGATAATTTATTTAATTGTTCCAAAAATTTAATTCCGTAAATGCAATTTATGTAGTAAAGACTCAGCCAAACAAAATAATCTGTAAACATTACTCTTTGTCTTTTAAATATATTGACAGTACATATCAATAAAAGAAAATATAAGAATTTTTTAATTTACTAAAATCTAAATACAAATTACATAAATATGATGACTCCATCGTAAAAAATGATTTAAGCAAGTATTGCATATTTTTTAAGCTTTACTGTATTTTTTTAGAGTCTACAATAATCGATTGAATCGCTAGAGAGGTCATATCGTGGCAGTGGGTATTATACTGGGAGCGAAGCTACTGTCGTTTAGGTTGGAGCTTTTAAATCCCAGGAGTCTTCTTCGGTTAAGATTCATGTCCAAGCCTCAGCCTCATCGCCTTCGGTAGCTGAACATTTGTTTTTGTGCTTGTACGCAATACGAGTCTCCAATCTAAATCGAGCATTCAATGTCTGCAGGTAGTTCATCAGTAGGCACGTGGACTTCACCTTTACAGTTTTTCGCATTCCTTCACATACTGTTAACACGTGTAAATTAAACATGGCACTCATCGCAGCGAAACTTCGTACGAGAAGGATTCTTTACGCATTTACTCCTCTCATATCTTCGTGGATCATGGGAAAATGGGAACGACATATCACAGTACCTGCAAGGCTGCTATATTGATGAAGAGAAACCTTTCAGACCCGAACCGGATACTGAGGTTCCTGAAGTTCTACCAATTCCCGGTGTACTCTTAAGCGATTCAATCAATCGCTGTTTTAGCGAAAACTTTACTTTCTGACGTGCAGCAAGACCTTCAGATGTCTTCATGATTCTTTTCAATTTATCATTTCTTGCAAATTGCTTGCGACATTGTTTAGAGTAAAACTTTTTGAGAGATAGATTCTTAGCAAATTACTGTTGTTTAAAAAAATCTTATCACTTTAACGGCGTCGATTCTCGATAGAAGATGTTGAGTCACCTGCCATTGAATTCACCATCGATGGCGAACCGCTGTTCATCATGGTTTCCTCTGCAGCCAGCACTGCAGGTATTAAAGTCTCTTCTGCTGGTTGTACGACGACTGTTGAAGTCTTCTCTGAGTTATCGTCAACGTTTCCAATAGTATCTGCGCTACCATCATTGACGCTAACGTCAGGGTTCCCGTTGATAACATTACAACTACCATCGTCTTAGAAGTTAAAGAAAGTAAAAATGTAATCGAGTTCACAAGGAAAAGGTTTATTACGTGAATAATGTACCAAATGAGACAAACTAGGTGATCCTTACACTGCCACAGCCAGTAACAATACACACAGGGAAACGAAGTGTAGAAACCATTACACACACAGTACATGCAATGTTCACACAATTATACACAATGTACATGGGAAGTACACACAATACACGCGACGAACACGCAATGTACACACAGTTAAACACACTGGACACGTAATTTTCGTGCAATACAAGAAATGAACACGAAATGTACACACAATCACACACAATGGGCATAAGATGGACACGCAATTGACACACAGGACACACAATGGACACACAGTACACGCAATGGACATACAGTACACACACAGAGGTCATACAAAGGACACGCAATGGACATAAAACACACACTCAGAGGACACACATTTGATTAAAAGGAAGCACATTTGGACGAGAAACTAAACTTGTTATGATATGTTCTCATCAGTAGGATGAGATAATACTGACTTTAACATGAAAATTCAACCAAAAGGACGTACATTTTCAAAAAAAGGAAAACTAAGTATGTTGAGATCGCCAATTTTAGTTAAAAAAATATAATGCCCTCAGAAGTCTATAGCTCCAACATTCTTTTGGTTCCAACAGTATATGGCTCCATGAGTAATTGGCTCAAACAGTCATTAACTCAAACAGTCTTTGGCTTCAAAACGTCTTTGGCTCCAACAGTATTTCGCTCCAAAAGTCGTGACACCAAAAGATTTAGCTGCAGAAATGTATTTTGGCTTCAACAATGATTTTCTCTAAAAGTATTTGGCTCCAACAGTCTTTTGCTCCAGTTATATAAGGCCTACCTGCTATTTAGCTACGCGACTAGGAGGCTAGGAAGCTACGAGACTACAGGATTACAAGACTACAAAGCTTCAAATGGTTACGTGGCTATAAGTCTATGAGGCTACGAGACAACATGGCTCTAACTGTCTTGGAATCCTTTTAGCTGCGAGAGTTAATTTATCTCATGCAAATAACTTGTTGCAAGTAGTCTCCATTCTTGTCCACAGATGTCGCCAGGTGTTGTGTTATTTACTTATTTTAAGTGATATGCGGGATGCTCACTAACGATCGAAGGAGAATGAAGACTTCGCTAGACTTTAAGGAGAAGGAAATTCGTCTTTCATGATTGTGCTTCTCAGCTGTCTCAATGCATGTTATTTGTGTGAGTAATGATTGTATTATTTTTGTTTGAATTCAATCTAAAAAAGATTTTTTGGGATAATTTGGTAGCCAAAATTCACAATTTAAATGTAACTCTTAATTACATTGCGTGACTCATTAAGTAAAAAATATTTACGTGCAGATATTGATTTCACTGAAATAACCAGAAGAACTCAAAGAAGATCGGCTGATGTCTCGACAGGAATAATAAGGATCTCGACAGGAAAATGAGGACATGAAAAATACTATTAAAATATTAGCAATAATAATAAGTAGCACACAAGAAAACTAGTGCACGTTTTCCTTAAAATCATTAAATCACAGAAAAAATAAAATTAATAATGAAAGTAAAAATGCTAAAAAATGAATAAAAAATTACAAAATAAAAAAACAATTCTTCCAGCTTGGGAACTTCATATTGTTTCCATACATCTGTTGTCAAGGATTTACCACAATCTCTGATTTTATAAGCTTCTAACTTTTCTATATATTTTTTCAAGTTCATGGCGTTTTATTTAAAAGCTTGTGTGTCCTCTATTTTTATTTAATCCTGCATCCCAACATCCCAAACAGAATTATATCGTTAAATTATATAGAAAAAAACAACAAAGTTCCATTCATTTAATCTAAGGAACCTCATCATTCTTTCCACCTATAGTATAGTTTCTTGAGCGAAAGCGTCTTTCATTGTATACCATCTTTAGAACAAAGTAAAACCTTGATAGAAGAGATAGTAAACACGACAAATGCTAGTCACCCATAGAATAAGGACAATGTTCGATACCTTCCTCAGGCATCAAAGAATGTATTTAATTTTCTTGACTTATTTAGGAAAATAACTACCAATACACGTGAAGTGAAAAGTATTCGCAAAACTACTAATCAACGTACCCAAATTAAAGCTTGGTTATCTCAAAGAATATTAAAAATTCTCAAGGTTAGAGGCAGAGGCAGCATCTGTGGGCCTAGACCTGATTGACACATCTTAGCCATCAACATCAGAATGTAAATAATCGGCTTTCAAGATATCTCCTCTCTTTCTTAGGCCACTTCCAAAACAAAATGAACAACGAAAATTTATAACCAACATAAAAAGGTGGAAAAGTGTAATTTTGACATCAACTCCATATAATAATGAACTTGAAGAAGATTTGGTCAATTCAAAACAACTTAGGCCTCCGAAAAGAAGAAAGCTCTTTGAAGCTGAGTAGAACATTAAGTCAAATAACCGACAAACAAAGAAGCATCAGAAAGAGTGGTTATCATCCAATGCTGAAGTGAGTTCGTCCTCAGAAGAAGAAGAAGAGACCACAGCATGTATGTTTTACAATTAATTGTTTGTATATACACTATCACGAGAAGAATAGATACAGTGCTCAGTGTGTAGAGAATGGGATCATGAAGAGTGCTGTAGACATGATTTGAGTGTAAACAGTTTGTGATTTTTGCACCAAAGTTTCTAGTCAGGTTATCCGTAAAAAATATTTTCATTTTCTCCAATATTTATCTAAACCTTTTCTGAATTCAGTATCTTTAGTGTTAGTAGAAGACTGGATACATTGCTTAGTGTGAAGATTGTGGCTCATTGAGATTGCAGTGAACATAAACGGAGTGCTGCTTCTATTTTTTTAACTGCTGATTTCTAGATGTGTCTGTCTTAAGTAGTTATGTTTATTCAGTTTCTTACCATTTAGAGTGTAAAGTGTGAATTTAATATAAAAATCTCGTCACTAGGGGACATGTTAGTGGTTTCTCGCAGTTACCAAGTTTTAACCCAACATTTACTAAAATAACACATTTTTGTATATTCAAATATTTTTTTTGTGTGTTCAGATATATAAATTTTGTTTAAGACAATAGTTTTTCCTTTTAACTATATTAGGTTTTTGATACATCAGATGCCTCACTAAATGTTGTTAATTTATATAATCCATTCAACACTTAATGGTGTTTTTGTAAGTCCAAAGCTCTTTGATATTCAGTTTTACCCCACTTTCCCCTAACTTCAATCTTTGTTCAACCGGGCTAAGACGGGTAATTCAACTTGTCTGCTATAAATATGAATGATTTTAGTTGCTCAAGAAAGAAAATCATATTATGATTGTTTGAATATTTCCTTTGCAATTTTTAAATATAAAAATTTATTTTGTAGTTTTTAAATCATTATATTTTAAACCTGCCCAAAATAACCTCGTTAATTTTTTTTGTTCTTCAACAGCTAGCATAGGCTTGCATGCCGTATCATCTCCTTCACATTTTCTACCAAATGTGTGTTTGTAATATCTAATCCTCATTTGATACCATTACCTACACTAAATAACCACTGCCAAATTAAAGGATACTATGGTGGAATGTGCCTTTTGTAAGTATATATTAGAAAAAATATTTTTTTTCTTGAATTAGGCCATACAAGAATAAAATTTAAAACATTGTAATAACACCATAACACTTTAATTAAAAAAAAATAATTATTTTAAATTTGTCGTAAAATATGTTTTAGGATAAAAATATTTGAGTAACGTCTTCATCTAAACTGTTTTGAACTAATTAAATCAACGTTTTAGATATTTATATTTGTTTAACATTTGCGATATTGTTTATTTTAGAGTTTATCATATAAAAGGGAATAAACATTAAGAGGTCGAATCGTGTGTCGTTAAAAATATCGTCGAATTGAGCGAAACAGTCACCAGGCCTTAACGGAACTCGGAAGTGTCGCTCACGGTATGCTATGCGCACAAGCCTTTCCGCCGGAGGAAGTGACATCAGCGAGAGGGAAACCACCATCGGGTTCGCGAAAGTTGTTCTCGTCGAGGCGCACGCGACGCAACACCCGGCGAGAGGTCACGCAAAAGGGGTTTCGCGGAGATAGGGCATTAAGTGCCGGGAGCGATCTCTACCGACATCCCTCCCCTCCACGCCCCAACTCTAAACCATCCCAGCGGGTAATCTCCAAGCTACCATCCCCGAGTACAGGTCCGCCGGGAGAGCCCCTGGTGGTGGGATGATGAAACACGTCTAATTAAATCCCGTGCGCCACGGCAAGCAACCCCTCTACCCGCTCCTGACCCCCTCATTTCCCCCCTCATGAACGGACCCCTTCGCGAACGGCTCCCGGGAGATGTTATTAGAGCCAATCTAATTCTCGAGTTTGGACACGGAGACACGCGTGTACGTCAGAAATTGTCCGTGTCAAGTGCTTCGACGGCGGTGCGAGAGGAACGCCTGGCGGACGTCGAGGCCATTGTTGAGTGCGGGGGGGGGGGGGGGAGGGTTCGTACATTCACGGTTCAAGAGTTATCTTACGTCTGCACGTGCCGCGGACCCGGCGGGGGAGCAACAGCTCAAGTGACACGACGAACCGTTATATAGTTCAGAATCCTAACATAACGTAGAAACACGCAACTTAGGACGTTTGTAATTTAGAATCGTCAAAAAAAAGTGAGCGAATCTTTCAGTACTCGCCATTGACCTCTAACCTCAGTAACGAGCAAATTCTTGTGTTCTCATGTTGCAAATAAGCTAAAACCGAACATGAAATATTCTTTAACAAAAATCTCGAGCATTTAAAAAAAAATACGCAAATTGTTTTGTCAAACTACATTCTTGACGCGAAATCAAGTAGTTTCTACACCCGCCGTTAGAATTCGCTACAGGAGCAACTACGTCGACTATAGAATCCTTCGATTTGCAGAGTGAAGGTTAAACTATATAAAAAAAACTGTTCCGATAAAAGCGAAAAGGACTTTAAAACATATTGAATCTCGCCTTTTGACTTGATTTTTGACAAAAAAAATTTATGACAGTAATTCTTATCTTGTTAAAATTCATATAACATTTAATACTCTTACAAGTGCGGAAAAAGGGTTTGTAAAGATATCCTAATTAAATTTATACAGTTTTTTTGCTACCAATATTTACATTACACATTTAATTGCTACATATAATGTCTGTTCACTACTTTCTAAATATCACTCAATACCACAGTTCACATTCCTTACTGGAGCTAGGCTCAAAAGTGGTTCACCCCTTACACCGCACTTGTCCGCACACACAGTTTCACGCCACTATCACATACGCACGGACCTGTCGCTGCGCGTCTGCGCCGCTCCCCGAACTCGCATTTCACTCAACTTGTCAGTTAGAACCACCACTGAGGCAAGCGTTGCCGCTTTATACCCATTGGCCGTCTTTCTGGAATGGACTGGAATGGTAGTGGCGTGTCGCGTCCCGGGCACACGCGATGCTCGAAGCATCCAGAACAGTGGTTCGTTATTCACGCCACTGCAAGCCCGCGGGATTCCTAGGGCACACTCACGTATGGATGACCTCGCCGAGGAAGGAGGGCGCTCGCAAAGGGGAGTGGTGAGGTTGGGCCGGTATTATACCCGAAGGTATACCATGTGAGGCCGCTAGTACGCTCCGGTACCGGGCGTGCCTCGCGGCTCATCCTCCCGCTTACGCAACAATACCATCACGTTTCCCTTTGTCCCTTTGAACTTTGGTTCCCACCATCCGCCACATATGGTAGCACCATGGTTCCGTTATAAGCGACTTCTGTTCCAATCACGAAATTACTCCTACCAAAGTTAGTACAACGAGAGCATCCAAAATTCACAGAACTTAGAACTGCCGTAAGGTATAACGGCCGTAACCTAGAAACTACTAACTTAGAATCATGCAACGCCTAATCATATGTTCTAAATACCAGAGTACAACCGGGTGGGATATGTTTATCAAATGAAGACGTAATATAGGTCTGCCTACCTGGCGCAAGGTTCACGTTTAAGCAGGAAGTTACTAACAGTCGTAATTACCGTTTTTCTGAAACAACAAAATCTCCTGTCCATACAGTTGGCATGAATTCACGACATTTAGCTTTTGGGAAGCCCTTGAACATAATAAAATTCATTTATTCAGATTTCTGTGTCTCTTAAACGTTATAAAATCCACACGAAGCTATCGAAGGTGTGAGATTTAAAAATATTGTTACGCACGTTCAACTTATACAATTATGGTTTTGGTATTGAAGTACCATAGAGGCCTAGAGGTAACAGGAAACTTGCTGTGCATTGCGGTGTTGCCCATACACTATTGTTCATGTTGTAAGCGTGCCACTTTAAAGCATTCGAAATAATTTTGAACCCCGATTTATTATGCCCTTGTGGTTACTTTAAGTCACTAAGACATTAAGATTTTGACACTATTTGACACGATATGTTGTCTTATGTAACAGGAGTAAGGCAGGAATATAACGATTTACAGAGAGTAACCCTTTAATCTCAATTTAAAAACTGAGTTAAACAAAGTGTATGGTACCGATCACAATGGTAAACTATTCTTATCTCTAAGGTTTCAACAGGTGAAAAATCATTTTTCAAACCAAAAACATACTTTTGCTTCAACTCCTCAAAACTAGCTTAATGACGCACTTCTGAACATAATGGCTTATAATTAATCAAACGTTGATTTTAATTGAAAAATCCATCAATAGTCATTATGTCAAGTTTTATATTATTTTGATCAAAAATCATTAAAAATAAATGGTTTAAATAAAAAAGTGGTATTCAAAGGTATAATTTATTTCATTTATTAACTTACAATATGCCTTTAACTGAATTGGTTAGAACGAAAAGTTTCTGTAAGTATATATAAGTAATATCAACGTACAAAATTTATGAAAACAAATTTTTATGTGTAACATTTTAGCTCTCACTGCACGACATTTGTTAGGAGTGATTTCGTGAATGGAACGGAAGTCGCATGAAACGGAAATGTGTAAAAAATGGTGTTGCCATTTGTTCACCAAGCCAAAGTGAAAGTTTATAGTATTTACTGTTAAATGAATTTTAATAAGATGGGTAGTATTTTAAAAAAATTCATTTTGGAAAATCAGGTGCAAAGCCAAGGTTTAGAATTTTTTTCATTTCAAGTCTTTTGAACCTTCATCATAGCTGTTTCATTTTTGTATAGTTAAAATTTCGGATTTGAAATAGAACGATTAGATGTATGACGTAGCTCCTTCACCAGCGAATTATAGTGGCGTGTGTAGAAATTACGGGTGATTTGCAACAAGAAATTTGGTTCAAACCAATTTTACGTAAGTTATCACGCTTGGCGGTTTTTTAATTCTACGTTAAATATTAAGGAGGACCCTCCTAATATAACTCTATTTGATTTTTGATTTTTATAATTTTTTTTAATTTTTCTCATATTTATCTGATTATAATTACGAAGACGACGGCCGTAATAAAAATTGCAACCATAATATCATAATTCGAAATGAGGGGAAATTATAGAAAAAAATGGCGGATGTTATGTCATAACATAAAATGGTTGAAATCAATATGGTAGATCCAAAATGTCGGATCCAAGATATTGGTCAGGGTCAAGGTCAAGGTCAAAGGTCAAGGTCACCCAATATTGTCGCCGTGACGTCAGAATCCAAGATTTCGGATATCGGCTCCAGCTCCACACACTGACTCCAAGACCAGGACCGGCTATTATATACTACTTATATGTTTGTGTGGATTCTGGCGTTTGTTGACCTTGACCTCGAGGCATTGCCACTGCGCTTCCAATTTTTTTAAGTCATCTTAATGTTCATGGTACTTTTTGTGGCTATAGAGTAGCTGATTAACAATTGTTTTAAATATCACTTTACTGCATACTAATTTTTCTTTGATACTTCCAATTTAAACTATATCGAATTTCTATTATCACGCAAAATCGCTTATGGAACGTGGTTATGGCCCAGAATGTCTCAATGAAATAAAGCGTGTAAAAAGCCTTTACGTTAATATTATTATTTTTTGTTTTTGAAAAAAATTACTTTCTTTTTCTGTGTCCTGGTTTTTCATCAGTCACACGCATATTCACTATCCTGCGTTCAGCATGCGACATAAATCAGCGTACACTTTGATCACGAATCTTATGTTACTAACTTTGATGCTACCACTACCTCCTTCAGCAAGGAAATAACTTCCCAACGTCGGAGGAAATTGACTGCACAGTTGTCAGGTTTGCTGAGATCGAGGGTTCGGGGTGTCTGAATCACGATATGGAATACTGCATAAATCTCTTCGGTACAATTTATTTTAGGGAAAATGCCTGTTCTCCGTCGTTGAACGAAAATCCGACAGGTTGGAATTTTTCTCGCAAAATAATTGATCTCATTCATATAAACCTTATTCGCATTTTTTTTAAAGAACTTGAATAATTTAAATGAAAACCATATGCTCACTATCAGTTGGTTTTCAGATTTTTTAAAATAAATTTCCAAAATGTTAAACAATTAACAAACAAATCACAATAAATAATTTCTTTTCTTTACGAAAATGTTCTACGTAATTACGTATTATTATTTCTCCTAAAATAAATGGTAGTACATTAACTTAAACTGTTGTAAAACACACTTGTTCTTAAGCTATAGCACACGAAACTTCTAGAATATAATTTACTAAATTTACTAAAATTAAAAATTATTTTGTATTTTAATTTGTAACGATAAAAATAAACTTTCCTGTGAAATTGCTTCTATTAATCGCATAATAATATTGTAAATAATGATCACAAATTGAATTATTTACTTAACGATATTCTAAGTCGCACAGACGGAGTAAAGAAAGTTGAATAAAAACCACTCACTTATAATCCCAGTTGGTAAATCACTCGCATTTTAAAAACAATAGCAATGCTAATGAAGATAGTTTTTGGTAATATTTATTTTTCGTACGCATATAAACGAACATTTCATATAAAGAAAATTCAACTAGTGAACTGGCAGGCACAAATAAAATATAATGTAAGCTTTAAGTTTTATAAAGTGTCATAATAAATCAAATAAACTTACTAAAAATGATTTTCATTTAAAATTTCGCAAAAGCCGTGTTATCATCGACGAGCGACTATGTGACAACATGCTATGTGCAAAATATATTGCAATAAATACATACCATACTCAAAGTTTTGTTCTTAATTTCTCGTTATAATTTTTTAAGTGAAATCATTACTTTTGCTTTAAATTTTTCCTGTCGGGTAATTTTTTCGTTTTAGCAACCAATCTGAATCCACACAGAATGTCTAACCCTACATGATTAATCGAAAAGTTCTTTGCAGTTAATCAGAACAAATAAATGAATGGTAACACACTAATATACGCTGAACATATTGATGATACAACTAGCAAACCCGGCGAACTCCGTTTCGCCACCAAATGGCTTCGTTTTATGTAACAGTTCGTTTGGTGGTTAAAAGATGAAGAAATTTTTTTTTTTGTTTTATATTTGAAAAGGAAAATTTTTATTTCATTTCACAACAGTAATGAATTCATTTCGATTACAAAAATGAAGTGTTATTTAGTTGAACTTCTCTAAGTAAATTAAAGTGAATCCAAAGTAAATACTGAATCGAAGCGTTATACGTGTCCGCAAATTATCCGTTTCATTGAAGTGCTCTTTGGTAAACCACATTTTTTGTTTTTTGGTCTGACGTTAACACAAACAAAGCGGATGGTTTCCCAACTCGTGAACACGCAACGTATAACTGCCCTGGTGAAAAACAATGATTTTCTAAATTTATTCCGCAAACACTAAGCGATTGGCCTTGCGACTTGTTAATTGTCTGTAACTGGAAATTGCAATCGTTTGAAGTCAAACGGAAGATCAGTCGGAATCATTGGTATTCGAGGAATACATACATTTTCACCTGCGTACTTTCCGTTAATAATGGTTGCCTCAATCAAATTCGGCATAAGTCTTTTTACCGAAAGTCGAGTACCGTTGCAAAGTCGCGGTGGATTCAAATTACGCAATATCATAATAACTGTACCAACTTTGAGTAGCAAGTTATGTGGTGGAAATCCTGGTAACTCTAGAGAGTTCAAAAACTCCGTTGGATAATTTACTACATCATCGGGATTTGTTATGGAATCAACGGATTTGTATGTCACCAAATCACCAGAAATTTTTGATTGAATGGTGAAATTCAGTGCGTGTACATCATTATTCTTTGCGGCAAGAATTGCTCGTTGACTTAACCAAGCATAATTCTGATAATTCTCACTAATGTTTGGGAAAACATTTTCAATAAGAGCTAATTGAGAGTCTACAAATCGGCAAAAGTCGTTGGTAAGAGTAATTAATCCAGATGTCTCATATTAGTGGTTAGCGATAATGTTTTTACGTTATTCCATAAAGGTGATGCCTTCAGGCAAGCATTCAATTCATTTGCAGGCGTTTCACGGGGAATTACTGGCAACGTTTGCCTGAAATCGCCTGCCAACAATATCATCAAGCCGCCAAAGATGTTGTTATTTCGCCGAAGATCCTTCAGTGTGAAGTTAAGTGCTTCAAGTGATTTCTTATGTGCCATTGTGCACTCATCCCAAACAATGAGCTTGCATTGCATCAACAAGTTTCCCATTTCACTGGATCGGGAAATATTGCATGTTGGAGTATCAATTGTGTTTAAATTGAGTGGCAACTTTTTCACAGTAAACACAATACCGGTTTGTCACATGAAATTAACTGAACAGAGAACAATGAGTAGTTGATTTGATGGTTTCCAATTGAAATGTTAGGAAACGAATAACTTATTTTTTTTTCTTTTTTTTTCACAATTTCACAGTGAACACAATACCGGTTTGTCACATGAAATTAACTGAGCAGAGAACAATGAGTAGCTGTCAAACAATGTATCACGCACCGGCGCCATCTACTTAAAATGTTGGTTTGTCCTGAATTTTTCCTGAATTTTCTTTGCTATAAACCTCACGGAGCCCGAGACCTTTCCAACGACTGCAAAACCGTGGAAATCGGTTCGTGCGTTCTGGAGTTATAGCGTCAGGTAGGAAAACCCGACTTATTTTTATATAGTAGATATAAGAGAATATATGATAATTATTTCTAGTAAACTCTAGTTTTAATATTTATATTCCTTGTGTAAAATGTACATTTAAGTATTATTTTTAAGCGAGCAATCAAAAGTGTGTGCAAATACTGCCTTAGTTTTTTAAAATAATCCCACTGAAACTTAAAATAAAAAAATGTTATAAGTTAGGAGTTTCGTGACAACCATTAGCCAGTTTAGATATACAAGTATTTGACATTAAAGCTAGGTTTGACATGACATGTAAGTTATTACATTTTCTTGTTTTAAATATTAAGTAAGAAATTTTCCTTTATTTCTATCTATATAACTCTCTATCGTTTGTAGTTGAGTCAAAAATTTCTAATGAGAAAATTTACTAAAGGTAATTTTTCTGAACACTAAAATTTTTGAGATTTAAACTTAAAAATTTGGGGAAAATGTATCGCTTTTTTATAATTTGAAGTAAGTATCCGTATTAATGAATCGTGACAAAAATCACATGAAAGAAAGATATCATGAAAATATATTTTTATAAAAAAATTATAAACAATTTTTCGTGTGAGATTCAAGCCTAAAAGGGTTTTCTAACGATGAAATCGAATATGTATAAGATAGCCATTTCTAAAAATGGCTTTTGTATTAATGAAAAAATAACTATTAGAACCGTTATTTGGACCAAACATGTACAAGTTTTTCGAACGATTTAAACACATACCAACTGTTAGTATTTTACACCAGCCGCTCCGACGACTGAGCCATGATTGGCGATTGCTTTCGACCGTCTTGGAGTCGTCGTTGCCACCATCTTAAATAACAATGATCTAAAAATGTTTTTTTATCGAAGTAAAAATAAACATTATTTTATAATTCACGTTTATGTCTACAAATCTGCAAAGTTGAGTTTAACACAGATGGTGGTCGTGATGAAACCAATAAAATATGGTGGACAGCGATTTTCAATCATCACTAAAAAATAACCTTGTAATATTATTGTTAAATACACAAAAATAAATTTAATGTATTATTTCAGCGTTCTTATCTACAAGTGCTATTCCAGACTAAAAAATAACATAGCAGGAGGCCTTCTATAAAAAAACAAGTGGTAAAATGAGACTGTTTTCAAAGGCAGTAAAGTAGAATTTTTTTTTCCGTTAGGAAATGAAACTAGGATTTGGTTTTTCTTCTAAATTTTTTGGTTCCTACGAATAACTAAAGGAGCAGTACCCGTACAAAGGCTGGTATGTTAGCCTAGCGGCAGTGGAACGGCAGCGGAACAGCGAAAAAGTAAGATTGGGGGGCGGGTAGTTTGTGGGAAGGGCGAGGAAGAAAATAGGAGGGGGGATCTGTTGAAGCCTGATTCTTCTGCGGCCATTTTTCAGTCCGGAAAAAGGGGAAGCGAGCTGCCTCGGTTTTGCTAACGACGCAGCTGGCCCGGACTTGTTCCAGGGCTGGGCTCGGAAATGACAAATCTCGCTCGATTTTACTAGTTCCGCCTCGCCCGTCAGCGCCTTTATTAGTCTTTCGCCACTCTCCTCCCCCTCCCCGAGCCGCTCAGTCAACCCCCCACCCCCCTCAACCATGCTCCATGAGCGCGCCGGACAGAACCCCCTTGCTTTCCCTACTTACTTTCGCTTTTTTAACCCCGACCCTTTCCAGACCAATTCCACAACACCCTTCAAACCCTGGCCAACCTCCCTCACTCCATGTTCTCCCTCTTTATGCTACATATAATTAAACAATAACATAACTAAAAAAATATATATATTTATTTCAGCTGGACAAACGTCCTTATAGACAGTCAAAAAATTTTCACGTCAAAATCCTTAAGAATGCCGGTTAAAAATAAACAAGTAATCTTCGCGGTTTTACTTACAGATTTGAAAAAAAATATCTTTTACTAAAAAACTTGCTTTAAGAACTCGCGTAGTCGGGGGGAGGTGTTTCTGGCTCAGTGAGATGGGATTATTCGTGCAACGCTTGCCGGTACTTTTAGCGCGGTATCCCCTCTAACAGCAAGCCTGTAGGCTGACGTGCAGTTTTCTCGTCGTACAAACGGAAACGATGATATTCGAGCCGTAACCATCACATTATATGGAAGATAAATAAAGATGAAGTAGTCATGCAAGACCTTTGAGTGTTTTCAAAATCTGTTCCAGGCGTTTCATGGTTAAAGGTTATTTTGTACATACGCGTTTTTTTTTTTTCATTTTCACTCTTACTAAAATACAGTTTAAAAAATGAAATATGGAAATAGAACTACTTATCCGACCTCAGCGTATTATTTAATACTTTTATCAAACGGACATCACTCGGATATCTTGAAAAGTTTTAAAATGGTGTGAATTAATCTGTAACTTTGTACACCGTATATATACCCAGGTAGGCGGGGCCCTTAGATACGGACAAGAAACACATTTGAGGAATAAAAACACTTAATAAATATATATGTATATATATAGCATTCTTCCTTCCATATATTTGTTTAACTTGTTTGGAACGTATTATATAATACGTAAGACGTAATTGTGCGTGTTTTATAAGAAGATTTATATCCCGAGCAAAGAAGAATCCTTCGTTTATTGCAAGTGGTGTCTCCGTAGCGAAATCTATAAATTTACAGTAATTTCTACAAATGTGCGAAAGATTTTAGTCAAAACCATCTTCTTTAGTTAAATTTATTGTAGCTTAAAACATGACAATTCTGCGAATTCTTAAAGTTCAAGAAAAAAACATTTTTTGCACCTTTCCAAATATGTCAATTTGTGAATAAACTAATTAATTATATTTGAAATATTTTTTTTGAAACAAATCTAAACAATAATTCAGGGATCTTTATAAATTTACGGATGTGATTGTAAATTTGTGTTTACTTTATTTGATCATGAAATAATAACAATAATATTTAAAATAAACAAAACTTCAAAAATTGGTTGAATATAATTAAAAATCCCTCTTATTTTTGCCAAGTGCATTTTTACTTTGATTACAAAGGAACATAGAACTTGTAATAGAGAATTTGGTGTTATTTTCTACTACGATCCATTTAGCTGCAACTCAACTACATGTAGCTAATTCGTAATTGTTTAAAATGTTTTCTTCACGAAGAGTTCGTACGATGTTTCTTTGAAACGCAGTACTTAACCAAGTCCAAGTTATAAAATTGGTTCAAAACAATTGCCAATTATCTGATCACCATTATCCAACACGATATATACGTTGTTTGCTGTTAAATTTATTATTCAAACGGAGAAACCTATAATCGAAATCCTATACTGCCAGTGTAATTTATCATGTATTTCTCTAGCAAGTGACGCAGTCTCATAAGATAGAAAAAAGGAAATTTAAACATTTTGTAGGTTACTGTGCAATGCGAAATAAAATTGAGAGTACTACCAAGAAAAAAAAAAGGTTTTAAAAGAATGACTAAAAGTTAATGATTAAATACACATGAGTGAAACTTAATGTTCTACATTGAATGGTTTGGATTCATCAACTATCTTTAGCATTTAGTAGGATTCCACAAGACTTGTAACCCTACTAACGTGCTTTTTTATAGCGCATCTTCGCCACAAACCCTAGGGCACGCAAGCTCCCACTCTTACAAGAAGACATTTGATATTCGATTTTTGACAGTGAAGTATAGATATGTAAGTGCCCTTTCATATTTGAGTTTTAATGTTTAAAATTTATTCATGGTGCTTTAATAGCCCAATAAATAATTGCATTTGTTGAATATTATTAAACAGCAACATTAATTTATTGTCTATCTCAGTAAACTCTATATAAATTTCTTTATTTCTGAACGAATAAAGTGAGTGAGCTCGTATACACGATCTTAAAAATGTTCACCTTAAATTTATGAAAAACCTTTGTTGCAAATTACACAGGAATATTGGTTCACTAACGGATATCTTTGTTAACTTATGGTTAGGCTTAAATACTTTGACAATGTGATCCAAAAAATCTTTTTTGTGTGTTCTAAAACGCCTTAAAAACGTTTTCGTATACAATTTTTTTCTTTAACATGTACGTAAAACCCATTAACAAAGGAACGTAAAAGAATGAAGTTGGAATCCGGGATAATTTTGACCAATATCCAGTCATCTTTAAATTACGATGTGTGCTCTTAGTTTGTATTTACTAACAGTGCGCAAACGCGAGAATTTGTACTGATGCGTTTAGTTCAAAGAAACGGAACAATTAACGCGACCGCACGAAGTACACCGAGCACGTGACGGAACACGGCCTCCAGCGTGACCGGGTCACTACTGGTGGAACTTCCCCGACAGGCTTGAAGTGTAGCCATGACCTATGAAAAAGCTCCCACTCGGGTTTTTTTTCCTTCCCATCTACAATTATTCCACTCTTCCGTGACGTGAACAACTTTTTTTTTTACGTTCGTCTTCACGCTCCATGTTGGATAAATTTATTTTGATGATATTATTTTTTATGTTAAACGATTTCTCCGGTACATATTTAAAAATCTATTGCAACTGAAGCCCTAAAATCTGGCACACAAAAACCTGAAATTGTCAGCGCCTAAAGAAATAACTGTTTACAAAATATATTTTATATGTTCAGCCAGCAAACAGTGAAATTGTTTAACAAAAAATTAAATAAAAGTATTGAAACGTTTTAATAACATTGATATTTATTTAAAATGCTTTGTATAAAAGAACTTTTGTCCCACAATAGAAAATTATCCATAAATATGTTCGTCGTAGTATCATTTGAAGTTCTTTTTTTTTTTTGGTTTATATAAATGAGTAACACATACGAAATCGCTTCTATAATACTATTTTCAAAATATTGAAGACTACAAATTTTAAATAAGTGAATATTAAAATAAAACTTTGCCTTAGAGAAGGCCGTTAACTCCTCGTCTGCTGCTCACCTTCAAATTCAGCGGTGGCTTCTCCAAAAAAGAAAAAAAAATACATTTGAGCTGTCCTTGTGCTTAGTGATATTACAATGTAATTATGTATTTACCGAAGTTTGGCCGTGGATGCATCACACGTACTTCTTGGATACTGCGTAACAAGGTCGCAGATCTGTTGGATTCTCAAGGAGAGCTGGCGAAAATTTCCCCGTAGATGGGGGGGGGGGGTTAAGTGTAGGGCGGCCCGATAGTTCTACACGTGAGGTTAACCGAAACGTCATCTATGGACGCGGTGCCTGTAAGTTGTGTACTGCCCATACTGTGGCCTACACGCATGCAATACGCAGAAATTAAAAAAAAAATAAACAGAAAGTTTTCCATAAGACGTAATCAACCCTGTTTCACAGTCATGCTTTTGCAAGCACAAGCCGCTCCCCTCAGTAAAGGACTTCTTAGTTCCAAAGCACACGGGAACCCTCCTCTCCACGCAGTATATACGCCCGTGCTGCGCGAAGCCACTATTCTCTCGGATAATGATTTGGGCCATGCTTTCGGGACACCCAAAACCATTTGGTGAAGTGTTGTCTTCACATCGTAGAAATAGTTTCAAAAGATCTGAATTTGATTCAAGAGACTGGATTTAATGAAAGGAATACTAGTTCATATTCATTAACTGTTATTTAGCGTGAGGAAGCATCATTTCCGAAATGTTATGGTTGTTGCAATATGGCGAAGGTAAGAAAAAATTTGGTTGTCTGTAAAGTCGGTTTACGGACGATAGTTGAACGTGACAACGTCATAACAAAGCATTGATGAAATGATTGCATAGTTTTATGAATAAAATTGAATCATTTTTAATAAATTATCACTATTTTGTATCGATACAAAGAAGTAGTGAATTAAATTTACATTTTATTTACACTCATTAATTCAAATATGTTTATTACTTTAACGAAGAGATTATTTAAACTATAACTTTTATACATGTTGTAGCATTACACAATGAGGATTTGTTATATACATATATATTTTTTTGGGTCATAAGAATATTGATTAACAATAATGTTGATATGAAAGATAGTAATTATTTAATATGTAGATAAGGATAGTTCAGAGTTGTTAAGAATTGTTATTAATTACTTTGGTTGAATTTCATGGAAAGCCTTAAAATACTTATTTCCTTGAGATACTTAATTATTAATTTCAGGGTTAACTTCAGTTCATAATAATTAATGTTGACATTTGATAATTAATGTCAGTAATTAAAGCAGTATAGATTATAATTTTACAGGACATCATTTTTAAACAAAAGTTTCTAATATGGTATGAATTTTAACTTTGTTTACTAAGTTTTTAACATTGTATTTGAATTTTTTGGGTAATTTTATATTCTATTGGATATTGCTAGTGTAATATTTTGAGAATAGTCTGGAAGGTACAGAAGGAAGAGCGGACAGGCGCGACACTCTGGCGCCAGAAAGCTATTTTTCACTTTGTAAATGCGTGTTGGGGATTTACGCGTCACGTTGTACGCACAGCTGTAGCGACCGTGTGGAAGGGTCTCTGGAGGCTACCACTAGCCAGCCAATCAGGGCGAGCCCTGGCGTCAAGTGATGTGCCCGTACAAATTTCCTTATATGGTCATGTTTTGGAATTATGTGCGCTGATTGGTCAGTTGGCCCACAGGGTTGCCTCCCTTGTTTTCACCTTTACAAGGGAAGGTAATCTCGTCGACCAAGTCACTTGTTGCTCGATCGTCGCCGAACTCGGTCGCGTCGTCGGCAAGTCGCAAGACAAATGGAAAATTACTAAGAGATAATATAACGCCTAGGGACTGGGGCCAGGCCGTAATTTTTCAACCTAAGTACATTTTTTTCGGACAAATTCACTAGAAATTTAGGCCCTAGGCGTCGGCATCGGCCCGACTTCGTGAGATTACGGTCCGCGATCGACGGTACCTTGAGTTATGTAATTAATTAACCAAGGGACATTACTAAGTTTTTTTTTCTTTGGCGAGTGACAAGACTCCTTAACCATCAACGGCAAGATGTATGGTGCTGTGGTATGTATTTAGACATCGTTAAAATTTGTATAAGAAAAGACAAAACTGTGCAAGTAACGAAGTTTCTTCTAATTTCATCTGTAAAATTGTGTAATGAGGCCATGTAACGATAAGAAAAAACATTTTTTTTTTAAAAATAAACAAAGATAATTTAATAAACTCTTTTATTTCCAAATAACGCAGAACCTCAGGAACATTGTTTGTTTTGTTTTGTTTTGTTACGTTTCTCTGTGTGCTTAGCCGGGCCAAAACATACAACGTAACAATGTTTGCTATTTAACTTCTTCCAATCTGTGTTATTCTGTTAAGGATAGGACGATGATAGGAAAAGTAGGAAACAAATGGGAGTGTTTCAAGTTTAATGTGCCTCGAAAAAAGTCAAATCGATGGTTGTTCCAATCGAGGGGAAGAGATATAACTTAGATGCGGCGCAAGCGTATGAGCGTGATGAGCGTAATGGGACAAAGCGTAACGAGACAATGTGCGTAACAGGACAATGAGTCATCTTTTTTCGTACGTGCAGCTGGCGTTCTTTGATTTTTCAGACGTCACGTCAAAACAATGTAAAACAAACATCAACAAAACAATAAACTTATTAACAAAACATGACTGAGTATTATATATTGAGTAAAGAGCTCGTGGACAACTACGTACGTACCAAGTATTTATATTAGATTTCAAAAATAAAAATTGGTTGTCTGTAAATTCTGTTTACGGACGATAGTTTAACGTGACGTCATAACAAAACTTTGATGAAATGATTGCATACTTTTATGAATAAAATTGAATCATTTTTATTTTAATAATAAAATTATAAATACTTGAAATTATACTAGTAATCAGATTTTTAAAATGCAAGAATAGTTAACCTTTATTGCCGAAATTGTTGTTGTAATAAGCAATGAAAACCAAATTAACTTTTCACTTCACTTAATAACAGTCGACGAAACAGTTCACGTGTAGATGACTTGTAATTAATTTTAAAAACTGGCGTTTAGGTATAAAGTTTAAATATAATTATGAACAAGTTTTCAAATAAATAAACTGTAATAAAATTTCTATCATGAATAATATGAATCACCATAACTTGTTTAGACAATTGTAACATAACCTATTATTACTGCACTCGCCGACAGCGTAACTTAACACAGCGTAACGGAACAACGAGCGTAACTGGACAATTTTTCTTGCGTGCAGCCGGCGTTCATCGATTTATTAGACGTTGTCACGTCAAAAAGTAACTTAAACAACGTCACAGCATGTCAGCTCATGAATACTCTTAACACTATGTGTTTGACGCCTGCTGTTTTCACTCAGATTGAGTGTGCCCCATACGACGTGAATTGTCCAAATTCGCTACAACAAAACAAAAGATTGTTTGCTGCTGCATTATTTTTTATTGTGTTTGACGAAATAAATATAGAGATTATTAAATAACATAAATCATTTTTTTCGTCAGATTCTTTGGCTCAGAAATATATTTTTAAGGGTTTACAAAATACATTTTGTTGACATTTTTTTAAGCCGAAAAATTATTTTCTTTAGAAAGAAACTATTTTACGCCTTATATTAATATAAACGACTTTCTTTCAGTAACTCAGATTGGACAAAAAGTTTTTTAAAAACTTATTATTTCATCTTTTATCCACATTTAATCGTAATATAAGTATTTTAATGTTTACCATTAAAATAAACATACTTTTCTTTTTTTTAACAAAACTGGTCTTCGATTTTGCTCTGGGTTCTATTCCTGGATAATAATTAGGTGTATTGTAGGTATTGTGTTTATTTATTTATGCAAATAAAGAAATAACACTTTGGTGATGCAAATTACCAACAAACCAAACATGTCAAAACGTTAATATAATAAGTACAGTAACAAACTAAAATATCAAGGAATGGTTTCACATGTTTTTGGGCACCGTATACGTTTTCCACAGCCCAGCGCGCACCCCTGCCTCTGTATTCTCTCTACGGTCCGGCACCAACGCGCACATCAACTCGGGACGTGCACTCGGCGTGTGACGTCATGGCAGCCGTGACCTGACGGCCGTAACCGTCCTTGAACGTGGCTGGTACTGTAAGTGGAAGAGGGGGTGTGAGGGGAACGTGACCTTCATCACTTCGCCCGCTCTGCAGCCAGGCCGAGCGTTGGAGAGAGAGAGAGAGGAGAGTTTTTTCCTGTTCGGTGGGCTAGAATACGATTCGCGGTTTACCATCTGCATGGAAATCTTGTAAGAAATTAAAAAGAATTAAACTCACATACACCTATAATAAAAAAAAATTGAGGAAGTCTTTCTGTACTCACCAGAGGTTAACATCTAACCACGGTAATGATCAAATTCATATGTTCTCATTTTGCAAAAAAAAAACTATGATACCAAACTTGGATTGAAATTTAAGTAAAATTATTTGAAATAATTCCGAGGGTTATAAATATGTGCAAATTGTTTTTTTCAAGTACATTTATGGGCGTGAATCAAACATAGTTTCCGCACCGGCTGGTAGAATTCGTTGCCGGAGCAGCTAAATTGACTATCGAATTATTCGATATAATGAAACGGCTCCAAATAAATCGAAAAACACTTGAAAAAGTTTTAAACACTGGCTTTTGAGCTGATTTTTGGCTAGGAATGTTATTTAATTACTGTCTATCTTGTTAAAATTTACCAACCAGTTATTATTATACAGTTTTCCTTTTTCTTTGTGTAATTTTGGTTTTTGCTATCCACCACAGATAGCAGCATCGAGGTTAAAAAAAAAAAAAAAACATTTCCGTCTCAAGCGACTTCTTTTCAATTTACGAAATTAATGCTAACAAATGCCGTGTACCTAGAGTAAAGATGTTGAACGTATAAAAAAGCAACAATTTACAATGTATATATATTATTTAATTTTACGGCACTAAGAAACCCAGCTTATGACCTTAGTGAAGTTAAAGTTTCTACCCTAGTTTAACTAATCCGTCAAATTAATTTGCCCATATTAAATTGCGACATTTACATGCTAAAGCCTGTTTATTATAAATGTCCGAGAAAGAACTCTAAAAGAAAGCTGGGGTATTAGTAATGTAGCATAACTTAACGTCAAGTCAAGAACAGTTCATAGACCGTTTCATTGTGGTTTTTAATTAGGAAACCAAAATTAAATATATTTAATGATATAGTTTTCGAGTAGTGGCAATTTTTCAAAAGTTTTTGATTCCCACGCTGGGCCAAACTATTCGATACTATGACTATGAATTGGGTTTATCCAATCTCCAACTACCCTACTTATGATACGAATTCAAAGTAAATCAAATATTGGCACGATTTATGCCACACGAAATGCTTAATCGTGTGACATAGGCTATTTATAGAGTAAAGAAAATGCTATACTAACTTAGCGAGTTATTTTCCTTAATGAGCCCATATTTCAAATAAATTCAAACAAACATAGCATCACCCATTATGTCTGAGATGAGTCACTTATTTCCTTTCCCGTTGTTTACAAATCCCGTGAAGCAAATAAAATATTAGATTGTGGGCGAGTTTGCACCGTACAGAATTTTCATGGCCAACAGTACCGTGCCTACAAACAATTATCACAGCCGTTAACTATTCAGTTTCAAGTGTTCATGCCCCAAAGAAAAACAAGTCATAAATCAGGACCTTATATACGGAATACTAATAATATGAACAAAACTGAACTGAACGTCAAAATTGCTTTAAAAAAAAATTTCGTACAAAATTTGACTTAAAGCAAGAAAAGATAATAATAAACACAGTTAAATTAAATTTTATATTTGGAGAAATAGTATTGCAATAACCACGTCAGCTGTTCATGTCCTACAGTGAGTGATATTCTGTTGTAGTTCGACTTCCCATGAAATTTAATGTGCGTGTTGCTATTTTAATTAATATTTCAAAGCATTTTTGTTTAGTTTTGCTTTCTAGCGGAAAATAAGCTTCAGTGTTCTCAAATGAATCATTAATGATACCTGTATTGGCGCTTGGTCACTCTATTTAATAAATCAAGGGGTTGGTTATCAAGGGTTTGGTTAAACTGGTTTTAGTTTCTAGTCAATCTTATACCATAAGAACTACATAAATTAGACGATAAAAGTTAAATGTAAAAATTTTCAGAAACTGTTCCCAAGCTAAGAAACCTCTTTTATTTAAGTTTTGTTTATATTCAAGCTCGCTTTCTCTTAAATTGGCAAAATTTGGTTACTTTTCATTTATGTAATTGAGTTATCCTAAACTGGTACGCCTGTGGGTTTGAAAATTGATTGACAAAAGTTCCTTCTTGTCCAATGTCTCTTATGTCTCATCACTTTAGATCTGTACGAATTACAGCGTCAATTAAGCTCTAAATTTGCCTTTATTTCATCACTAAAGGACTATTTACTTTTATCGATTTTAATATTAGAATAGAGTGTTGTAAACTCGTTAAAACGGTTTATTAATGTGGCCTTGCTCAAATGAAAGGAAAAAACCACTGATGTAAGAAAATGTTGATCTTATAAATTTATTATAACATTTTTACATATTAACCTGGTTTTATTTTTCCATGTAACGCGCATGAAGGTAGGAAGATAGCTCTCAATTAGAGTAACGAGAGAACAGCACTTGGTCCCGTGCATATTTAATCAGTTGGAGGTAAACCACAACGAACAAACAGTATTCACACTGCAATAACTTGCGTTAATTGTGATAGCTTACCTTATCACGAAAATTTAATTACTGTTGAATCAGGTTACGGCCAACCCAAAACAATATTGCATTTTGTATTCACAGCCGCACTGTTTATACGCAGAGCCAGAAATATCGGCAGAATTAATATTTGGTCAAATGAATAAACACTGTACTGTTGGCACATACGTTTGAAACAAATGAATATATTTTAACAAAAAAGCTTAAAATTTAACTTTTTAAAGAGGTTTTTGGCTTTTTGAAAATAATGCTTTCTCAACTGTACAGAATATATTCATTTATAAAAAAAGTAATATTAATATTGTTTTAGAAAATATGTGTTATTAAAACAATGAAGGTTAATAATTGCAAATCTAACTTCATTTATTTTAAATTGTTAAGCACATTGGAAGAATTACTGTTTGGTCGAACGAATAAACCATTTACTATTTGCATATGTATTTCAAACAAATAAATTACATAAAAAAAAGCATAAGAAAATTTTATTTTTATAGTAGTTTTTAGCTTTGGGTCATTAAAGATTTTTAAATTATACAGAACATATGTATTTACAATACGTTCATTTTAATATTTTTTGATATGTTTTATTAAAAAATAAGGTTAATAATCTTGCAACTATAACTTCATTTATATTTAGATATAATTTTTATCGCATTGGAAACTTTAATAAATAACCATTTTTTACCCAATAATTAGCTTTGATAACCCTAAGAATGTGTTTTAAATACCATATGTTGAAATAGCTGTATACAATTTAAGTTTATTAACCTATAAAATAAAAAATCATCTATAAAGCAAAACGAATAATTGAATACGCAATGAAGCACATATATTTTCTGCAATCTTTAAATTCTGAGATAATATTTTCTTCATATTTATTACTGTGATAGTTCCAAAACTATTTTCAATTATTTTACAATAGCAATGGTAGTGCATGGTTACATTATTATTTAACGTAAATGTGCACGATATTAACACATATCTAGCCAGCAAGATCAATATTTACAGCATATTCGTTATTGAATGAAAGTTTTTAAAAATTACTTCAATATAATAATAAATGTATTTATTAAAACATCAGCCAAGGCTAAAGAAAATGAGAAAATTTAAATTAATTTTTTTATGAATATAAAATCATAGTTAAAATATTAATCGTAGAGTTCGAAATACTTAAAGTTATGATAATATAAAATTAAACTTCAGCCAAGGCCAAATCACGTGAGGAATTTGAATTAAATGTTTTCTTGGAATATTTAAAATCATAGTACAAATCTTGATTTTACAGTTTAACATACATAAAGTCATGATAAAATATCATTAAAAATTCGTATCACTGCCCACAATATTACAAATTTATATTTAAAAATAATCTTACATAGTAAATATAAAACAAAGCATTTATTTAACATTGATTGAAAATAGTATTTGATTACAGTATCATATAATTTTACTTCGATATAAATTCATACAGCTGCAAAATATAATTCTATGCGAAACGTTTGTAAACATATGTATCTTGTAATGCTCTCATGTCCTTAAAGATGTTGAAAGGCTGGTGCACAAAATAATATATGTTTTTGGAAAATCATTATTTCTTCTTGCCCCTGGAAAAAAAAAACCAACAAATTAGAATAATTAAACACATCGTTTGTTACACAATTTTATGAAAATCATAAAAATATAATCGGTTGGTTGGATCATAGTTTATTGTTAGATATCGTGATAAGTATACTATATGAATGTGTTTCAACTTTAATAAAAAAAACAGATTTTTATAGAAAAATAATTTTAAAAAATATGTAGGAAAAAATTAAAAATTATGGTTATTTTTACTTAATAATGGAAAAGAACTTGTTCTGTAAATAGAAGATTTTGATCCCCGTATTTTAAAGCGTATTACTTAATAATTGTATGTCGCATATTTAGGTGATTACGACATAGATGAAGATACAATTACTTTATGTAACTTCATTTACCTACTATTGTGGTCAGTTGGTTACAACAAATACTCACCAATTTCATCACTTAGAAAAACATGGGCCCTAAATATTAGCCATTCTAACAATATCAGGAATTTAAATACTCACCACGAGCCACTGGACGATTGCGAGTAAGACTGGCTGTAGCTGCCGCCTCCACCGCCGCAGCCGCCCCTGCCGCAGCCGCCCCCGCCACCACAACTGCCCCCGCAGCCGCCCCCGCAGCCGCCCCCGCAGCCACCCCCACCGCCACCGCCGCCGCCGTACTTCTTCTTGTAGAATGTCCGCTTGCGACGGATGCTTCCGCCAGGGAGCAGCTGAGAGTCGGGCGTCTTGAGCCATGCGAGTTCTGCACACGATAAAACAAAACATGTGAGTGGGTCTTTCAGTACTCACCAGAGATGAATAACACATAACCTTGGTAAAGAGCAGATTCATGTGTTCTCGTGTTGCAAATACTCGTTTAATACAAAACTTGGACACTAAATTTAACTTAGAATTCTTTAAAATAATTCCCAGGGTGATACTATATATGTACGCGATTTGCATATTCAATAAATTTTCTTAACGTGAATCACAAGTAATTTCCGCATCCGCCACTAGAATACCTTGCCGAAGCTAAGCCGAATATCGAATTAATCGATTTGCCTAGTGAAATTTTAAACTATTTAATGCAACGGTTCCAATAAAAGAAAAAATGTCATGAAATAATATGAAATCCCGTTATAAGACGTGTTTTCGGACAATTTTATTAAAACACTGCCCTTCTTCTTAAAATTAATTGAACAATTCTAATCATAACTTTTCCCTTTGTCTCCATCCGCTACGGATGGCAACAACGTGGTTACACATTTCCGTTCCATGTGACTTCCGTTCCCTTCACGAAATTACTCCTAACAAATGCCATATATCAAGAGCTAAGCTGTTTACACATCAAAAAACAATTCAGTGCGTAGCCACCATACGTCCAAATTAAAACGTCACAAACAGGTTTCAGTTGTACGTCAGCCATTCACAGCGCTGATGTTGCCATCTGTGTTTTCGGCAACTAAATTGATAACTTATATTTTGTACATAAATAGGCGATTCTATGATTTTTGATATTAATATCATTACAATACAATTACAAATTATGTGTTATTAAATTTATATAAAAATAATAATTCACTTTTCCAAAATATTTCTCAATTACTACATTATTAATCAAATTTTCCTGTTTTAAGTACTCTTTCAAGATGTTAAAATTATTTATTTTTTTGGTGTAATAGAAGTGTGAAGCATTAATTTGTAAATTAATTTCTTTCTGTTCCGTTGAAAAAATTTAATTTACTTAAAGGCAAGCCATAAATCTCTACACAAATGGTGAAAATGTTTATTATTATTTATTTTATTAGTACAAATAGTATCATATGATGTTACAGTTACAGAATATGTTTTACATGTCGACACTCGAATAACAGCACCTTCTAACAATTTTTGTTGAACACGTGACAGTGTTTCTCCTATATTTGTATGGAGATTGATGACTTCTCCTGTATTATTACTTTTAATTACTTCAAGGACTTTGTTTTAAATGAGAGGGATTACCTTTTTCCCGGCATTTATGATTGCTAAAATTTTAATAATTACATAAGTCCCCGGCTTTTAAATTCATGAAGTAACAAAGTTCTACATTCTAGTTGATGGGACTTATTAATTAATTTGTACAGGATGATCAGATAACCCTTTTTAAAATAAATTTTCAATATCAGACAACCTTTAAATTAATGTTTAACAGCTTGCTTTAAAATATATGTTTTAAAAATTTAACAAATAAATATTTGCATTTGTTTTTGAAACTTTAGGTTTGATAACATTTATTGAGATAAAAACATTTTTTAAAATAAAATATATTCATACTTATTTCAACAATTAAATTAACCATATAATTCATTTAAAATGTTAGAATATTTCAAACTAATATCTTTTAACAATTTTTTGTTAGTGGAGCAAACTTTGTGTATCACTGTCAGTGGAAGTCCTGCATTATTAGATTATTACTGATCGTGGGTGATCACTTTTATAATCATACCACATTGTTTTTACCTGCATCAGACCTTCTAAAACGTGCAGGATCACTAGGTTGATAAAATGGCGCCACTAAAGCTTTTAAAATACTTCCTTGTCCTGGATTTGTTGCACTTATCACAGCATCCTTAGTTTCATTTCCATTTTCCGGTTCTGAAATAAGGCAAAATATTTAAGATTAATCAGATCACATATAAAAGTTAAAAAAAAATTATAAAATAAAGTGTTATTAAATACAAATATTTTAAATCAGAAGGCAGGTATATTTTTGCTGTGTACAGTAGGTTAAATATTTTATTATATTAAAAATTTAATAATAATATTGTTCTTAATGTACAAATTGCAAAACAAAATTCTACTTTTTAATTTTTTTGGAAGAAGTGTAGTTTAAATGTACGTAATGAAATCAAAATATGCAATTTATTTGCCCAGCTGCGCATAATTATATTGGAATATTGTCAAAAAGGAAAATTTGTGTGAATTGAATATTTTTTCAAAAACACACAATATTATTTTTTGGCAGTATTTTGTAATTTAAAACGGTTCATTGTTACTAAATATATTTATGTTTTGCATAAAGATAATTATTGATATTGGTGACATTAATTCTTCCATTATTATTTAAAATAAAACATATGTAGCTAAAACAATAAACTTCTTTGAATATGTTGTTTATTTACGAGCAAAAAATAAAGATTTCTTGTTTATAAAAAAATATTTTTTTATTTGTATTTTTAAACAATTTCTATGAATTTTTAATTTCTTCGATACAGTTTTTTTTTATTTGTTCAAAGATTATTTAAAACTAAATACAATTTTTTTTTCAACAAAGGAAGGGTAAATATTAGAAACATGAAATTAATACCTGAGTTTAATTTTGAGAGCGACAGGCGTTATTTGTTTCATTATAGTAAAATAAAATGTGATTGTAAAAGGTGTTCTATAACTGCAAAAACTTTTTATTTTTCTTAAACATTCAAGTTATTAGGGCATGAAATAATTATCTTACTGGAATAAATTAATAATTACTATAAATTAAATTGCATGGATGATAACAAAATTTCTTCTAACGGCAAAAACTATCGGAAAAACTCAGAAACCCCGAAGTTTATATTCATTTAATGTTTATGTTTATGTAACATGTAACGGAATTTATAATTTTATATTTCCGCGAAAAAATAATGATTTCTTCAGGTGTAATTTAAAATTACTACTCAATGAACAAACTCAGCTTACTTTAAATGGTTCTTGAAATAAAAAAAAAGATTAATGCAAATATTTCCAACTTACGTCATTGCTAGTAAACACTGCGTGTCATATATAAAACCTGAATAACGGACAAATATAGATAAATACATAAACATAAGGGAAAAAACAAGCAAACATTAGCCAGATAATTTCGTAGTATGAATTATTCAGAACAATATCACAGCCCAGATGAACCCAGTAGGCTCAAAAAACGACGATACAGTTGCAACAAGAACAGAAAATCCAAACTTGGAAAACCCAGCGACAGACAGAAAAACCAACTATTATAGAATATAAATAATTTTGACAACATAACGACTCTACAGGGACACATATGGGAAGTCAGCTATGAAATTAAACATCTCGTCTATATCAAAGTAATAGGATTCAATGGGAAGAATTGAGATTAGACAGGAGCATTCGTGGAATGGAAATTCGGGTTCAAACCAGTCGGTAATAGAGCCTTACTCACCATGTCGGGAGGTGATTGATAAGGACCACTCCTAAGATAAATTTTTTTTAAATTTAATCTACACTGGCAACCACTTGAGGACGATAGAGTTATTAGCCTTTGAAATTGGAGTTGTTCTTAAGCTGGAGTCGCACACTTTACCAATAGAAAATGATCAAATTTATTTTAAGATTGTGAAAAAATTCACTAAAGCGATTTTTGAAGTTATAGGCCTACTTCTAATGCGACTTCCAACAAAGTTGCGTTAAACGGTTAACGCTACCATGGAGAATTGTTTGCATGTAATTAAAAAATATTTTAAATGATGCCAGAGAAGTATAACTTCTCACGCGCGTACCTAAGTACACGCACCCATAATTTTTTTTTTCAATTTCTTCTCATTAAAAATAGTCAGGGCTGTTTCTGTATATTTATCAACCATCTCTTGAATTTATTTTCTGTGAAAAATAATTTCAACATATATTTAATAGGTGCTTTATAATGGGTATAAAAATTTGAGCAATTGTTATCACTTGCGTCACTTTTCGCAGCAATTATACCACAATTAGTAATTATCTCTTCAAAATATTGCGTAACAGAACAAAAAATCCAAAATAAGTATAGGGGAGTTAAAATAAAAAAATTAACATGTCGTGGGAGACTACTCCTAAATAGCTAGAAATTAACTAGCTAGGAAGTATCGTAATAATGCTATAGTGAAGTAAGTAGTAATGTTAAATAACTTGTTTGAAAGTAAATCCGGAAATAGCCAGCCTCTAAATTTCATTTAAATATTATATTTTTTTAAAATATAGAATGAATAGAAGTGTTAGATTTTGACTATTACTAAAAACATGAAAAAACATTACACATCCTCTTCCCTTACCACTATCTTTCATGCTTTTAAATTAACTACTTACACTCTATTCACGATGAGTGACATACACTATTGCTGTTCAAACAGATTTCCTTAGAAAAACTTCAAGAATTCACAATAAAGATGAATCCGTAAACACAAGGAGAAAAGCTTATTATCAGCTAATGTCGAATGTTAAATATATAGACGGAATTTTCATGGCAGAAATTTATTTAGAAACAATATTAGAACATAAATGAATACATGTCTGACAATGTCGAGACAGTGGAAACAAGAAGAGTTTACTTTGGATAATATTACAGAAAAACCGAAAGGCATAGTTCAACAGTAAATCTGGACTACAAAGCCGCAAATCAGTGACGTACTGACAAAACCAGCGATGAAACTAAACAGATATAATGGACAAGACAAAGAAGACAGCAAGAATGAACACAGTTACATTTATTTTGCTGTATTACCAGATTATCTGTTAGATTTCATCGTTGGGTTCATCCATATGTCACTGTCTTATATTTACAATGTTATTTTTTCTGTATTTTATCTTAATAAATAAATAAAGGTATTAACTTTTAATGAAAGACTCTTTACAAGGTTTTTATTCAGGATTTACTGCTTCTGTGGCCTACTGTGTTAGTATGTTCTGCCAATTATTGTAAATAATTACTTCATTAAATTATAGGCATGTAACACTGGTTATCAGAGGAAAATGGCTTGTTCAGCGTGTGTAATTTGCATTCATGTTTTTGGTAAATCATCGAAACTTTTCTAGGACAGAACAGTGTAAAAAAAATAATTATTTTACATTCTCTATTCCTTGAATCATTCAAAGAAGGCAACAATTGTTTGGCAGGTAATTAAAAAATAATTTAGGAATTTAGAGCTCAATAATCTAACATAAATTAATTTAAAAAATGGCATTATGATTAGCTAATCTGGTGCCACATGTCTGTGTTCATTTAGTTTATTACGTCAATACATTTTTCCGCCAAATAACGAATGATCGTTGTAGCATATGTAAAAAAAATTTAAGTCTGTGTGCTTTGGTGATGCGGCAATATACTGAATAATCTCCAGACCAAACAGAACAAAACCAAAAGTCATTAGCCGAAAGGCACTAGACAGGAAGTACAATCGCTAAAATTGTTTTACAAAATGTATTTCGGTCTGGTGCTGCTACTCTATGTAACCACCCACCTGCTCTGGTTGCCACGACTAGGCATCCAATAACCGTTACCAGTACGGCGCGGTGTATGGACCACCGACCCTTCATCCTTGATGGTTTGTTTCAAACTGAACGCGGGTTGCAACGCCTCATCTTTTTATAGACTGGCTGGTGTTAAACATCTTGCTAGGAGTTCCCTGCAATCTTCTGAACCTCACGGATGAAGAACAGCCGCACTCTGTACAGGGAAATACCTGAGTGACGTCATATGGTGACGTCTCGAGGTATCTCACGCGAGCAAGTTGTTCGGGAAGCAGCCAAGATTATAATTTGCAGACCAGTAATAAATTACCATTTCTTCCTCAGGCCGTGAAATAACCCAACATGATACCAAGAAACCTCTACTTACCGTCACAGTGTCTGCAATAACAACCACCTGGATTTTGTGACGTCATGTCCATTATCTCATGAAAAAAAGCATGCTTTATGAATATTAATGAGCTGGAATATTTTTTCCACGAAACAAGAACATACTTTTGATTTACACAAAGTAAGAAATGTCAGTTCAAATATTCTTATCTTTATTTATTAAAACTCAATCTCATATGATCTTGAAAGTGCGTTTATTTCCATGCCATGTGCATCTGTCTACTTTTAAAAAGCTCGCAGGTAAACCAAAAGTACATTTAGAAACAAATCCTTGTGTTAATGCATTTTTCGGACACAAAAAATAATCAACTATTAGCGTAGTGGTAAATTCTTTTTAACCATTAAATTCTCATAAGATACTTTATTTATTTTTTTATTTCCTTATTTTAAGTGGCAAATTAGAGGCGTACCGCCTTGTCTTACACTTAACTACATACATCTTTAATAACTAGGTACATGAAAAATAAACTTGATAAACACTATAGCATAGAAATTAAAAAAATATCAAAAAACATTTAAATAAAAACTAATTCAACTTATAAGTAATAATAACAAAAAAATAGGACATAAAATACACACGAGCTACCTAAAATTATTATATATTAAATATATATTCTAACGCGGCCATTTTAAAATCGGTCTAATGCTAAATTATAAATATTTAAAGTTACTTAAAAATCTAAACATTTATGTAAAAAACTAACGAAGACACAATTTAAATACATATATAATTACTAATATATTTTCTTACAATTATTAATCATACATATACACATTCATACATATTCAATTACACATATCAGATACCACAGCTAAACCTGATAATGTTTCCTTCAACATAAAAATGGGAATTTTGAAGTCTGATTGACACTGGTAGTTTATTCCAGGCACGAGGAGTAGTCAAGAGAAAGATTTTGAGTATACAGCTGTCTTATGCTGCGGGATGAGCCAAGAACAATTACTCTGAGAACGTGTGCCTATACCTTGACGTGAACCTAGGAACTGAAACATGTCAGCAGATAGGACAAGGCTTGTGTCATAAATGTTTTCTTTAGCAGTAAAAGTGAATGGATTTGTCGTATTTTGTACAGTTTTAGCCAAGATAACATAATGTAGTAAGGGGAGATATGCTCATGACTCTTTTAATTGCAAATTAAACGAACACACAAATTAAGAATACGCTGTAACATTCTGCATTGCACCTCAGTTAAATTGCCATAAATAGTATCACAGTAATAAAAAAATCAGGTTTATATGCGACTGAATAAAATATTTGTAAACACTGGTCGGCAAAAGCTTTTTCAGACGTTTTAGGACATGCAAAGTGCTGAACGTTCATCTGAATACCAAAGTTATATACTGAGACCAGTTTAGTGAGTTATCAAGCATAGCTAATACCCAAGTTTTAAACTTTGGGTTCAATGTATAAATTTTGTTTATCTAAAATCATAGCAGAGATGCTAAATGAATTTATTACAGACACCAAAGCATTTGTCCCTAGCATTATTATATATTAATTAGAAGAACTTATTTACAAACAATTTTATCGACCATTTCAAAATACAATCATTATCCATATTCAATTTACTTATAGCATTAATTAAATCATGAGGTGGAAGAGACATGTAAACTTGTAAATCATCAGCATCTATGTGGTATTGAAAGTGTTTAATTGATAGAGAAAGTTCATTATTGTGTAAAGAAAACAAAAGCGCGCCAAACACGGAACACTGTGGAACACCAGAGATGACAAGGAAGGTGCCAGGCTGACAATGAATTGCCATATTTAACACACTGTTATCTGTTCGATAAGTATGACGAAAACCCAACAGCATTATCAGAAAATTCAAATAATATTTATGTTTGGTACAGAGAATATCGTGATCAACATTGTAAAATGGCTTTTTGAAGTCTTAAAGGTCAGCAGTCGAACATGCTTGTTATCAACATCACGTTAAATGTCAAGTATATTGACAATTCCAGTATTTTTACTACGTTGTTTTCTAAACACTGACTGGAATTTTACCAGCATGTGATTTTCCGTTAGGTAAGCTCTCAATTGACTATGTACGATGTACTCAGCGCAATTATTCTGCAAAATTTAAAAAGGAACTACCTTTTAAAGAATTTTTTTTAAAGTATACTCCTAGAAGTGTGTTTAAATGATAATAAATAGTTTCTGTTGCATTAAAAAGTTTTTTTGGTCACACATTGGTTTTTATATTTTTTTAAAATTTGATATTGTCCTTCGTTGAATCAGACAGCACAAATATGTTTTTATTTTGAAATCAAAAACCAATAGCAATTAATAATATATTTATTTTTTAGTCATTCTTTGAATTATATTTAACTTTATACTCCCAATGATGTCTCAAGGAAACCAATTCTTGCAGATAATTCATTCATATCCAGACATTCAATTATAACGAATTACTATAATATAACGACGACTAAAAATTAAATATTAAAGTTTCCAAAATTATTAAGACATAAAAACTGTTTGTTCCATGATGACACATTTTGGTTTCTGTCGCTCCCTTGTGTCTTTAAAAAAAACAGTATATTTAATTATGTTTACAGCAGAATTAAAACATTTTCTGGAGTGAACCAAAAATTTTCAAAGTAATAGTTGAGCTTTCGTTTTCACGTATCTAAACGCAAGTTGAAAATGAAGCACATATTCTTTTATGTACTGTCATAGTAAGGTTTTGTAATATGTTTTTTTGGGTTTAACTTATCGTATATAGCGGGGTTATTATTGGCATGCGCTGACAACTACCATGAAGCGCGGTGATTAAGTGCTAAAAATACTCACCTCCTAACAAGGCGGTCTGGGATCGGGTCCAGATGCAGTAAAACCTGGTTTTTTTTTAAGTTTCAAACGTGGTGGACGTTATCATAGCTTTGTTTAGGATAAATTACACATTATTTGCGAGTATAGTAAAAGTCGTAGCTTATTTGCATAAAAATTCAAGCCAGTACATGAGTTTCAAAGGGTTTCACCATCATTTTCTTGGACTATTGTGCCCTAGAGTGTCATCAAAAGGAATTTGATATAGACGGCGTGATACTTCATGTTGATATGATGCGGCAGTAGATGACAACCTGTTAACATATGGGTTATCTCCGGATAGTCCGGTTTCACCCAAAAATTCATTCCATTGTATCTCCATACTCCATCTTATCTCCCCTTACAACCTCTTCATAGAGGCCGAAAAGACACCTATGTCCCGTGGTTATGGCAGCCTGCTGCTATGCGTAACAGCCCTATTCATTCCATGTATGTATACCCTGTCTCAGGCAGGAAACTGCAGGTCTATTTTCATTTTTCACTGACAGCTACCCCTATGCAAGAAAATTAAGGGACAGAATCGGCACTGGCCTTCTGCAAGAAACCAAAACAGCGTTTTCCTGGTGCTTTTTTTTTATTAAATAACCACACCAAACCGAGATTAATATCGTGGAGGTAAGAAGTTATAGGCCCCGTTGGAGCAAACATACGGTGTACAGAGTCAGCAAAAACGACGGAATTTAAAACTGATTTAGATCTCGGAGCGGTGTCTGTTTACAAAAATCACTGAGGGCGGATTAGTAGTTCTGGTTCTAGATTTAGTTTTTAAACTATTTTAAGAAGAATAAAAATGGCTAGTACATGTATTATTAGAAAAATTTGTAGCCATAAAACACTCGGTACATATTCTTGACAGTACTCAAGGAACTCGCATCATACCTTTATTTTCATATCTCTGCCATATAATGTTACGGTTGCCGTCCAAATTTCATAGTTGTCCTACGCACGAAGGAAAACTACGCACCAGTTCAGAGCCTTGCACTTAGAGGAAATACCGCGCTTGAAGTACCAGTGAGGTATAGTGTTTTCATCCCGCCTGACTTACACATATACATCCCTGATTAGGTGGGCCCATTTAACTGTTGGTTCTTGCAATCTTTAGAATGGCAAATTTAATGTTTTTTGAATGATGAATTTTAACGCTAAATTCTTGCTGATGTGTTTTTAACTTCTTTGTTTAAGAATTCTCAATATTTTAACATAACGTTCCTTTTAAATTGCTTTAAGCTGTTAAAACATTCGCAGATACGTTTTTTTATTATTTACCAACCCTAATGACATCATTTTTTCTACTGACACCCACTCCATGTACTAATACCTCCAAGACTAATACCAGCACCAACTCGCTCGGTTCAAGAATTTATGTTTAAACGTACTATGATTCTATTGTTTGCCGAAAGTTAAATAATATTTTTTGTAAGAAGGCAACCAGTGCTATAAAATCACTCACTTAGGTACTACAAGACTTTAGTCGCAGGTATCTCACTCATAACATTGCCAGATTGCTGTAAGGAAAACATTAAATTTTCATGCGGTTTTAAGTATAGTCTGTTAAAAAATAATTCATATAATATGGTGACAGTTAACATGCAAACTCTTGTGTCTACTAATTATAAAATAAATAGAAAGCATATACGCAGAATATTTAGTATTTAAGTTTATTTTTCATGTTTTTTTTTTTCAAATGCTTCCCATTTGCACATTTAAAGGGGAGTCTAAAAGTACCCATTTTAAAGGAAAAAATTTCCAATTTTCAGGGAAAAATCCATTAAAAAATCTAAAATTAATAATTTTACTATTATTATTACTATTTGAGAATCAAATTTAATATATGAAATATTTGATAGTTCGGAAACCTGTTTCAATCACTGATCTTAATAAGAATGTAAATTTAGCTTTAAAGTACTTATAATTTTATTTCATTTATACAGACCTTTTTTGGTAAAAATTGTCTTATAATTAAAGAAACTAAGGTCCTTAGTTTATAAATCCCGGCCAGAACCCAAATATAGGTATTTTAGCAAACATTTCCATATACACTACGACGAGCATATATGTCACCCTCACTTCGAAAGAATATTCACTACAAGACAGCTGCCTGACTGAAAAAGTATGTCAATCACGGCCATTACGTCTATCACGGAGGCTGTATTCGGTGCACCTTAAAACTTCTGAAGTTTCAACTACAAACGTACAGGCCAAGCATCCTAAAAGCACTAAAAGCCAGTTTCGCCGTAAGATATCAGGCGTGATCTGAAGTCATTACATGGATTGATCATCGTTCGACCACATTTTCTGTTGAATCCATTGAGTTGTGAGGGCTGAGTGAATATCAATGGGAACTCGATATGAACAGACTGTCGGGTCTGTTCATAGCAATGATCTCGGATCGACACTGCGTTAGCAGATATGGTCGCCATTTTCACATACTTGATACATAATAATTTAATCAGACGTGAAATTTTGAATATTATTTTAAAAAATTGCAAATCATAAATCACACACATATCAAAATTCAAAACCATACCTCATTTCACGTGAAAAAACCCATTTAAGGAATGTATGAAATGCTTACAAATTTAGTTAAATATTTAGCAATTTTTAATCCGTCATGATTACTTTTCACATTTCAGAATGTTTCGTTCTGCATTAACTTTTAAACACCACTTTGTGTTTACACGTTTTATAAAAATTCAATAGATAAGGCAGTTATGTGATATTATCTTGAAGAAAACATTTGTTCGCCGAACCACAATCGATTATGGTGACTAATGCCATTTCAGTCCACCAATAGAAAAGGACTTAACGTTTCTTCGACACTGTTGCCACCTATTGTCGTATACTATAGTTTACTCAAACTAAGATCTCGTAGTCCCAGTATGTCTTGAGTAGTATATGTTTGTATATCCGGGCACTGGCGCCGGCGCATGAATGTCCATGACCGACCGACATCTGACGTCACGGCGGCCATCATGGATGACCTTGACCTTGATCTTCGACCTTGGCTTTGACCGCCGAAATTTGCCGAAATTTGTCTAAAATTTACCAAAATTTGCCTAATATTAGCCAAAATCCACCCAAAATTTCCAGTTTTTGAAAATAAATTATGCAAAAAAATCTTTAAAAAGTTTATGAATAGAAATAAATTATTAATTCGAAAAATTTAAAAGTATATTTGGCTTAGAAGAAAACATAAAATCTTCAATGCGAATGAAGTCCTATGAGCTAGCCACTTTAAACTGCCAAGATGAATACCTTGAAAATTAGGATGACATGAGAGCCATTTTGAATTATGACTTCACCGTTGAAATTTACTTTACGGCCACCATCTTGAAACTCTTTAGTAACTATCTGATTTCAATTAAAATAAATTTTAAAATTCATACAAAAATTAATTTATCATATTTTAATAAAACAATTTAATTAAAAACCGCTCTGAAGTCATGGAGCCAGGAGTCCCATGTTCGAACCCAGTGAGGGCAAAAATATAAAAAAAATGGCGACCGATCCATACTCCATGGAAGCTGCCGACAGACTGACCTCCGACCCACTTATGTCAAGATATATAATTACATCATTAGTTAGTATGACATCATGTCCGCCATCATGAAAATCCGGTATGTCAATGCTAGGAAATCGGAAAAAAATTTAAAATTTATAAAAAGATTATTAAAAATTAATAAAAAAATTTAAAAAATATTTTTACATATATTGTAACGGCTGCCATCTTGAATTCTATAATTGTTGCGTGTTTCGTTACGCCTGCCATCTTGTAAGAGTATGACGCCATAATTGCGGCTGCCATATTGGATTATGGATCGTTGCATTTTTCCTTAAAAATCTTTTTTTTTTGGTAGAATTTTGGAAAAAAAATTTCAAAAATTAAAATAAAATATAATAAATCAAATCTTAATACTATAATATTTAAAAAACGAAATTACGAATTGAGGTCCTTGGTTTGAACCTGGTAAGAGCAAACAAAAAATGTCAATAGATACTTCCCTCATGGTAGCCGCCGGCAGACTAACCTCTCACCACTAATGATAAGGTATATATCATCAGCTTGTATGATGTAATGTTCGCCATCAGGTTTTCGTCTGCTGGAGGCCCCATATTGTTTTCGTCCTACTAGAGCGTGATACCACCATGCTGTTTTAAGTTTTACCCGCTTGAGTGCAGTAATAATTTATTACTGTGGCTCCCGACATCTAGACATTTAGGTGCCATGTTGGAAATTCTTAATTATTTAGCTATAAATTCGGAACAATTCCAAAATTCATTAAATAAATTTGCAATAAATATAGTAATTTTTTTCCAAAAGTTACTATCCTCGGTTCGATCCCGGGGCAATGCAAATATTTTTATTTTATTTAAATTAACAATTTCAATTAATCATGATCTAATCCTAAAAGAAGCTTAGTTTCCTAGCCAACTAACATGCTATAGTTCATTACGTCCACCATCTTGAAAATACGTTATAATTTACCTAGAATATCGGGAAAATTAAAAAATTACCAAAAAACTTATTAATTAACTTATTAATAAAATCGCTAAGAATCCTTGGTTCGATCCCTGGACGAATGCCTTCACGAATTACCCCGCATTCTAGTCTCCGTCGAGGGCGAAACATCTTTCATCGTGATTTCATGTGCATCCAGCGCTGAAGTCAATAAGCTTTCCTCTGATGACGATACTACGATTGTTGACGCGACGTTGCCAACGGGATCTGCGACACTATCGTCGCTAACGTCGATAGTACAACCTCCATCGAGTTAGACGTTAAAGACGGTAAAGATGCCATAGAGTTCGCAAGAGCAGGCAATTACGCGACTTATGCACCAGATGACAAAAACTAGGTGATCCTTACTCCGTCGATGACAGTAAAAACTGTAAGTTCCGTAGTCTGTGGGCTTGCTAATACACCCGCAACCTTCTGAATAATATGCAATTCAAACCCATTTGTATTAATACACATGTAAAAACATCCTATAAAAAAAGCTCACTAAAAAGATAGCAAATTTCAAAGCAAATTCGAAAAAATAATTGAACACGCAATACACGTTCTTAACATGTAATAACTACGCAATTTTCACGCAATGTACACTCCTCGCTTTAGTATGAAAACTCGTGAGCATACAGGCAAAAAAGAAACAGATGAGCAGAAACATATTGCTTTGACGTCTGGACATGAAACAAAGCCTAAGACTGTGTTCGGTGTATTACAGTTGAATGATAATGGCTTCTACTTTGCGCAGTCTGCATTTCGTGGAACAATGAAAGACGACTATTATCTAAATACGTTTAGTGAGCTCAAGGAAATTTGTACTGTTCTTGACGATATCAGGCAGAACATAATTAATTAACTTACTGAAGACGTAGCAACAAACGGTCCATTAAAATATAACTTGTATTTGCACTCTATATATGGAAAGCCGTATCCATTCGATGACAAAGTGAAGAAGTGTGTATTCGAGACATCGGCTGCAGTAATTTACAGTTCTGACGATGTTAAGAAAACTGTTGAGCAAGGTGTCCAGAAACTCTGTCAAGAAGAGGAGGACTATGTCAAAAGAGTTCTGACTGTTCGCTGTCTAGTATAAACCGATTGGAGCTAAGAGATAGTCAGATAGTAATTTAACGCCTATGCAGGTCTAAATAATTATAAGATTGCTAACCTTCGCAAGTGAACTTTCGTAGTAGAATATAAATTATGTAATTAACTAAATTTTGTAAAGAACTTGCGGTGTTTTTTCTCAAAACTGCCACTTTTGTGTTATTTTTAAAAAGAGATAAATTCATTTCCTTCGCATAGAAATTGAACCAAGGATCCTTAATGATCTAACTAAACAGTAGAGTAATGAGTAATTTTTTTTATAATTTTTGAATTATTCCTGAAATTTTAGGTAAATTATACGACTTTTTAAGATGGCGGACATAATGATTTATAGGATGTTGTTTGGCTGGGAAAATAAGCTTATTTTAGGACTTTTAACATGATTTATTGAAATTGTTATTTTTACATAAATATTTATATATTTTTTGCATCGCACCCGGAACGAATTGAGGATAGGAACTGATCGAAACAATTTGTCAATTGATTGCCAATTTATTTAATAAAATTTGAAATTTTTCCCGAATTCATAGCTGAATAATTACCAATTTAAAATATGTAACCCAAATATTAAAATTTCATGAGGAACAGTAATTAATTATTACTGTATTCTAGAGGGTAAAAATTAAAATAGCATGGTAAAATTGCGCTCTAGCAGACCAAAACTAGATGGGGCCTCCAGCAGACGAAAATCATTACATCATACTAGCTGATGATATATACCTTAGCATTAGTGGTGGGAGTTTAGTCTGCCGGCAGCTTCCATGGAGGTTGGATCGGTAACCATTTTTTTATATTTTTTCCCTCACTGGGTTCGAACAGAGGATCTGAGCTCCATTAAGTAAGTGCGTGTCTTAAAATGTTTTTATTAAAATATGATTACCTAATATTTTATAATTTTTTAAATTTTTTTCATTTTAATAAGATAATAAATAAAGATTTTCAAGATGGCGGCCACAAAGGAAATTGAAATGGTGACGTCATAATTCAAAATGGCTGCCATGTCATAATAATGCTCGTCATGACCTCGACAGTTTAGAGCATCTAGTTTTAGAGCATGGGTTTTAGGATTTTAAATTCTTTCTTTGCTAAAATTTTTTTTCAGGTTTTATGTTTTCCTAATTTTTGAATTGTCGATTTTTTTTTTTAGATTTTTTGGCATAATTTTTTCTTTCAGAAAACTGGAAATTTGGCGGTATTTGGCAATTTTGGGAGAAATTATGCCAGATTTTGGCTAATTTTGAAGGTCAAGGACAAGATAAAAGTCATATTTCAAGGTCAAGGTCATCCAAGATGGCCGCAATGACATCAGAAGTCGTTCGGTCCCCACCACACACCACGCACTGGCACTAGTGCCCGGACATACTAATATATACTACTGTGTTTATTATAAGAATATTAAATATATCATTCTTGTACTAATATCATTCAATCGAGCCTAGAAGAGCAGAATGTTGTAACTAACTACAGGTCAACTACGACGATTGCGCCAGTACTAAACGAGCTCGATTTGATGGCAACTACTCCCTGGTGAGGGTTTTGTCACCACTAGTGCCAGCTCCTAAGAGTCATAGGTAAATGGATACGCTATTTCAAAGCAACTTGGAGGTGTTTGATGAAGACTAATACCAGCTTCATTGCCACACTCCCTCTTAACCACATGAGAAACCTGTGATTTACTCAAAGGAATCCACATCCTAAGAGTATAACGAGACGCTTAACCAAGTCTATCACTTCTCTCGGACCACTCAGAAAAATTCGGTCTGTGATATGCCTGAACTGCAGCCAATTTCTATTAGCAGTCCAGGCTAGTACCAGCTGTTTCGCCACTCACTGTGTCAGCCCTTCAACGGGTTGGAGACCATTCCACATATGGTCTAAGCTATCAAAGCAAACAACATCCAGTGAGAGTCCTCACCGTGAGTTCTGGACTGGCAGAGAAAATCTCAACGCGGAATCACAGCTTTAAAAAAGGTCGCCCGCAATACTGCCTACAATTTACATGTTTTTGCGGGTTTGTATGGTACATTAGCCTATGAGCTATTGAGGAAGCTGCCACAAACCGGCACGTAGGAGAGGAGATACTTCGGTAACTGATCCTACTGGCTTACGTACCCCAGAACTTACAGCATTCTTTCAATGCCCGGATGTGTCCGTCTCTACAGCAGAAGCATCACCCATAGTAGCATTTCCCATTTTAACATTGGTTTTTAATTGTGAGTCAGGGCCTTTGGTACCAGACAGTCTGAAGGCTTGGCAGTGCTGAACCCCCCAGTGCCTGCAGACAGGGCTTTTCCACCTCAACAGATACCTCTTTTCATGATGTGAAAATGACAAGGGATTAGGACTAGCCGGCATAGCTTACTTTGGTACACGCCCTTGGTACTATTAGGATAAATAGAGTTGCCTTGGTGCGGAGAGGCTACATAATCGCATTCATGCACCCATTCCATGACCCTATTGGATTCTTTCTCGGATACTAGTACTGGCAAAATCTGTGAAAACTCAAAGGGCAGGTAATATCTCCCTCAGGAGTCAGGACCACTCCCAAAAGCATCCTCGGTCTTGATAAATTATTTGACTATAGCCGTCATGCCTTTCAACCAAATCATAACAATTGTCGAGCATATAGTACGAAAGCTTCCGAAATACCACTTCAACAAATTACAGGACCAACACTGCTAATTGAATAAAAATATTATATTCATATAGTGATAATACTCAACATTATTTACACTAGAGACCAAGAGTCTCTGAACCATGGAACCTTCAGTACTGACCACTCTCTTGACTAAAAGCAATGCATATATCCATTCTATGATGGTCGCTTTGATAAATATTTAAATGCCAATCTCTTAGCACAATTCTATGTAAATTCGTCATCGAAGCACATCTTAAAGTACTTTTATCAATATCGATGCGAAATTCGATGAATATTTAGATGCCAATTTCGTAACAAAATTCGACTTAAATTCGTCATCGAAGCACATTTTTAAGCATATTCATCATTTTCGATGCACAATTCAATGAAAATTTTTTAATCAATTAAAATAATAACATTTACGATCGTACACGCACGTTCATCATGAATGCATCATTCGCGTGACACATATATTTATATAAAAAAACTTATAATCAACACACACAATCACTAAGCCAGCAATCACATATATATATACATTAATGCATACAAGTCGGTACCATAACCGGCTCACATATTATTTCATTTGATTACAAAAATAATTAAACCCAAATTTTTTTCTTCCAAATATTGTCGCGGGTTGAAATTTTGCAGGGTTGTTGAAATCAAATTTAGGGACTTTACTGACGGGACTCTGGGCTGGCTGCTCTGTTCACTCGTCAGCGCAAGTGGCGTGACCATGTAATTGGGGCACGGGGCCGGCGCGGCGCGCTGCGGGCTTGCAGAATTTTGTTTGTTTGTTTGGCCGCACGCTGGCGCAGCCACGGGCCGCAGTTACTGGGGCGCGCTGTCGTAACAAGCCGCGCGGTGTGGCCTGCACATTGGGGTAGAGGGGGGGCAGTCTTCCCAGATGTTCTAGTTAGTTGTTTAGTAAATTTGACTTCAATAACGAGCTTTTGTTATGGTAGGCGCGGCAGGGCGCGCGAATTTAAGCGCAAGTGATTGGTGACTCGGGGCTCACTCAGGCGGAGGCTATGCGTCTCACCTGTGGTCACGAGTTGTTAGTTCGTTCGTGATGTAGGAATTCAAGCTTTCGGGCGGAAGCTATGGTCGACGCCAGAGGCCACGAGTCGTTTAATTTAAGTTAGGTCATAATGTAGTCGTCAAGCTTTCGGGCGGAGGCTATGGCCCTCGTCAGGGGTCACGCGTCATAGTTTTTAAAATGTAATGTTCGTTCGGGATTTCAAGGGCAGGAGAGGCCCCTACGTTATTTTTTTAAAGTAATCGATCAAGAAAGGCTTTTCGGAAAATGTGAGTATGGACTTATCTTTGTTTTAATTTTAAGTATTAATTATGATTTGAGGTATTCGGAAGGACTAGGGAAGTGTTTAGTGAAGTTCTCTCATTCTCTCTCTTGTAAGGTCGTTCAATCGTTAAGGAAGTAAAGAGATTATTGTTTTAAATTGTAATCCCGCTATTTAAATGTTCTTTAAAATGATGTTGAGTATTTGACTTTAAGAATAAAATAATTTTAATTAAGTATTATGTTATTTTGCAAAATCTCCTTAGTTCAGCTCTCACCAGACATCCTGTACGGGATGACGAACCTATGATCCTAGGTACAGTAAAGTATTTTATGAAGTTAAGACCAGTTGATGCCAAGCGAGTTGTTTCTATGTAAAGAGCTACGATTCTCGCCCCCCCCTCTGAAGGGTGCACGTGAAAGAAATGGTAGAGTTCGCCGGATAGGTTCTATTTCTGGAGAGAGAGAGAGGTAGATTTTTATGTTTATTATTAAGTTAGTTTCAGCTTCTGATAGCAGGTTATTAAGAGTTTACTTGAGGAGAGGATTACGGAATTTTAGTCTATAGTGGAGGAAGTCTTTGAGATTTTTTTTTTGACGTAACAGATGTTTATTTGAGGATACTTGTAAGGATAAAGTTTATAGTGATAAGTTGTTTTAAGTCGTTGAATTTATTGTAGATTTATATCGGGGATTATTACGTGAGGAGAATACGTTATAAGTTAAATGCTTATTAGAGATAATGCAAGTGGTTTAATTTAATTGAAGTTCATTTTAAGATTGTAGGTTAAGAGAATTATAATTTAAAATAAAGTTTTTTGTCGTAAATAGGAATTATTTTCAAGAGAAGTTTGTTTTGTTTTCGTGCGCGTAGGAGACGAGACGTACGAATTAAATCAGTCGAGGGAAGGATAAACGTTAGAAAGGAATTAAAGAGAAAACGAGAGTTTATGTAAAAGAGAGTTATAGAATTTATAGTGATGTTTTGTTTTAATTAGAAAAATGTTGAGAGTTGTTTCAGAACGACACGTCAGTGGACGTGGCAGAATGAACACGTGACGGGGAGGTGCTGAGACCTAGCGGAGAACGGAGGAACCGCAAGCGAGGGTTGGCGCACCTGATGGAATTCGGTGACGTCACGAGCACGTACAGAGACGTGGACGGCCGTGACCTTGTTTTGATCAGCTGTACGGTAACTTAGCGATAAGAAAATAGACTATTGGTTAAATAAATTTAAATTTAAGTGTGTTTTAGGAGAAGAGGAACTTTCAGTATGTAAGTAATTTAATTTAAGAAGTGTATGATGTATAGGCTAGAAGTGTTTCGTTGTAAGTTGTTTATGTTTTTGTTAGTTAAATTCTACCTCGGTTTTAAAAATATTTTTTTGGGATTTGTAAACATTATTAAGGAGGTACACTATAAAATCGATAAGCATTGAGAAAACTGGGAAGGCTAGATTTTGTGTGTAGAGGGAATTTACTCCAAAAGAACAGAGAGACAAAATTAATGTTTTCATTAGGGCGAGGGACCCTAAGGTGAGGCGTTGTGTCCCTGGGAAGAAAGGGAATTGTAGCGCAGACCATAGGAGATGGGCTGACTACGGAATTAAGGGTCAGGAGAATCCTGAGAGTTGTGAGTAGTTTGGGGCAGGAGTTCCCCATGGTAGTACCGAAGTGGCTATCCTGTATGGGATAGGGTACCATTTCAATGAAGTTTGTTGGTGGGGTTAGAGCCCCCTGTGTAGTGGGCCTATAGCAGATAGGCACTACAGTGAATTTGGTTATTTTGTGAGGTAAATTCCCTGGAGGTTAAGTAAGATTGGATTCAGTTAGGAAGGAGGGAAATGAGAAACATTGCTGTAGAGAGTTAGTGTACTTGCCTAATGTGAAATTGAATGTTACTAAATTAATTAATGAGAAAGTTTTTCTGGTCAAATAATAATGGAAGGGAATTAATTAATTTTTTTGAGTAAGGTGTTTTAAGTAATGAAATAAAATAATGTGAAGTAATTTGAATAATTGGGGAGGAATTTCTTTAAGAGTTTAGATAATTGTTTTTGAATTTATTGAGATATTCAGCCAGTGGAGTTTGAGTGTGAGAGATACAGTGAGATTTTAAGGAAATCGGTTGTTTATTAATTAGGACAAATGAGATTTTTTGATTAAGAGTCAGTAAGCATAGTTAAATTTACGACATAATATTTGTTGACAGTTTACAGTTATTAAGGAGAAAACAGAGTAATCTATTTATTTTTATTTTAAGGGTTTGAAGATAAGATTATGAATTTTTTTTTTTGAAAGTTTCTTGGGCATGTTTGAATAATTTTTATTTGGATTTTAAGAAATTACAGAGAAAATTTAATTGATTTACATTAGTTTGGAAGTATGGAGGTTTAGTGTTCGATTAGCCCTAACTTGATGGTCGGATCCCAAAAGAATGCCGTAAAACCGATAGCCAATTGAGAGGAATGCGGTAGGCGCTTGTGTAGAGAGGGGTTGTGGGAAAACTCCTTGGGACTGATGGCAGATCAGGGGCCCTAAATAGTGTGTGATGCTGTAAAACCAGTGCAGAGAAAGCCTGGTATGCTTAAATTTTTGGGCACAGGTTATGTAAACCTGGGGTTCCATGGGATTTAGTCATGTTAGCTGCTGTGAGACATTAAGATTTCCAGGCTCCATAGTAAATTCAATGTAAATTTTTGTTTTCTTAAAATAATAAATTTGTTTTTAATTTATTTGAGATATTTGATTTGGAACAGTGAATACAGACCCCGAGGAATAAGAGTTATGCTGTGAGAGGAGAAGGTGGTAGGCCTAAAGGGTACAGGCACCACAGAGGTTATTTGTATTGCATAATTTAAATATAAGGAAACTTGAGAATTTGAAATTTTGTTGTTGGTTTGTACACCCATAAGAAGAGTATAGGCAGAATTTTTATTGTTATGAGATGTCTAATTTAATTGAAAAGAAGAAAGTTTAAAGATGCAAGGTAACATTATTATTGTAATAATTGAAAGAGATTAAGAGGTAGAGAGAAATAGGCAGTTTTTGTTTGTAAGTACTAAAGTTTACATATAGAAATTTAGTAACTAAGAATGAATAATAAGTTAAGTCTAGTGTAAAAGTTTTTTTTTAAGTTTGTTAAGTTAAGAGTCATAAGTAAATTTTTTTTGAGAGAGAATGTCTTTGATAGGAAGTATTAGAAACTTATGGGAAGTTTAGGGTAACATAAATAATGTAGGTAATGAATAATAAATAGATGGTAGGTCTTAAGTTAGGATTAACATTTGAAGCAGAATTTAATTAAGAAGAAGGAAAATAAATAGGCCTAATGAAAAGAACAAAAAAAGGATTTTATGGTAAAGCATTTTTTTTAAGTAATAAACAATGAATAATAATGTTGTTTCAGGGTAATGTGTACTAATAATACAATTTTTTTTTTAGGACCAAAGAACAGGAATTATGTAATTTAAATTAACATGTATTTTTGAAACTGTTACAGATTCCTTAAGATGAGCTGAGCAGCAGTCCAGTTTACAAGATGACAAGAGTTCGAGAGACAAGATACAAGATCACTGAAACAAGAGCCAAGACTGAAGATTCAAGAGAAGAGAAAGCTGGCAGCCATGGACTTACAAGTGGAGATTAATAAGGTCATGTAAAGTTTTATTTTTTTTATGGAAGACAGTAACTGGAGTTTTTTTTTGTTATAAACATTATTTACAGAACTTTTTAGGTTATAGTAATGTAATGGAACTAGTGAGTTGTGGTAGCTGTCAAAAAGAACTAATACCTTAAGTTTAATTTTTAAAGTTAATTTTCTTAATTTACAGAGGGATTAGTAGTTTTTTTTAAACCTTATTTAGGTTGGAATTTAAATACAATAGCTTATTATAAATGTGTACGAACAGTTCAAGTTCACAGTACTGATAGGTAGGTCAGATGATCTTATTGATTTTGATGATTTGTTGTTTTGAGTTGATTTTTAGGTGTTGTGAATTAGACAATGAAATAGTTCTGAAAACTTAAATTATTTCAAGCTAAGAAATAGTAAAGTTAATTGTAACTCAAAGGACACCAGAATTTAATTTTTTTTTTGAATTAGTAATGTTTGAAAATTTTATACTTTACAAGAAAGGTTATAAACAAACAGATCGGATGGAACAAGGATGCAGTAAATCACAATTTCATTTAGAATTATTGATTAGCTTTTGAGGTTATGAAGTAAAAGTAATTATAATTTAAAAGTTTGAATAAAAAAATGTTTTTTTTTATTTGTTTGAAATAGAAAGTTTAAAAGTTAATTAGTCATGATCTAGGTGGGTGATGGGGTGGGAATTGGCCACTCTTTTTCCCTATAACCTCCCTAACATGGCCTTCTATTACATCTAACAGAAAAAAAAAAGAAGAAAAAGAAGACTTATTATTAGTTAGAATGTTTTTTTATGAAGATACCTGATGAACTTTTTTTTTATTGTTGGGAAGAATAGTAGCAAGATTAATCAGATGTTTTACTCAGAAGAAGAAGAAGAAGAAGATAAAGCAGTTTTATGACTCGACAAGCCAGAGATTGGTGTTTCCCCTCTGCGCTCCTATTGACTACGTTGTTTACTCTCATGGGATAGCTGGTTCGGCACCATGGAGAGAGATTGGTGGGCATTGTGGTTGCCCCCAGAAGAAAAGAAGAGTAGAAGAGGTTATGGGTGGGTCATGTGAACTGACCTTCAACCCAGTTACTTCGTGGGGACTATTTGCTGTATAGAGAAGATCAAGACTCAAGAGTTAGGGAAAATTATTGGAGGTCATGTTTCCCTTCCTTAAGTTTTTCCTATCAAATTATTTGCCTGATTAGATTATGCTAAGGGTGGGATACTTTATGTTAGCAGTTGAATTAATTAATTTTATTTTTTTGTGTGTTTGCATCCTTGCCCATCGATTGCAGTTTAGTAGTTAGTTTTGTATTTGTCAGGCGTGATGGTAATGCCTGTTGATGATGTTTCAGAATTGTAATCTGTTCGTGATGAGGATGGCACAACTCCGAAGCAGATGTGGGGAGAAGTTGTGAGCTGCCCTGGAAGCCAGTCCAGTAGCTGTTGGAGTTGAGTGGTGTTTGCTGATGGCCAGCCCAGGGAGCTACTCTTCTCGACAACACTGACTTCGAGGAGTTGCACCAACCTTCACGAGATAAGAGTTTAATTAATTGAAACACTGTAAGGACACTTAATTTTTTTTGAAGAACGAAAGAAGTATGGTAATAAACGGAAACCGAAAAAAAAAAATAATAATAATTATCAAGAATTTGCACATTGTTTAACGAATACTGAGAAACTAAGAACAGTAATTTAATTTGTAAAGAGAGCTTCACTAACAGAACAATTTTTTTAGAATTGAGAACTCGAGCCTCTGAAGGTTCCTGTGAGAACAAACCAGATAAAAGTTTTACATTTAATTTTATGAATACTTGTTGTTTTAAAATAAATCTTATGCAGAATCTAGATGTATGTTCAGACAGCAAGGAACTAAGAAAATTATTATTTTTGTGAAATGAGGAATTTATAGTTATGGTTTAATGGAAAAAGACAATTTGTAATTTTGAGGTAGCTCGATGGGGCTCGAGCTCTGTGAGGGGAGGGTTATGTCGCGGGTTGAAATTTTGCAGGGTTGTTGAAATCAAATTTAGGGACTTTACTGACGGGACTCTGGGCTGGCTGCTCTGTTCACTCGTCAGCGCAAGTGGCGTGACCATGTAATTGGGGCACGGGGCCGGCGCGGCGCGCTGCGGGCTTGCAGAATTTTGTTTGTTTGTTTGGCCGCACGCTGGCGCAGCCACGGGCCGCAGTTACTGGGGCGCGCTGTCGTAACAAGCCGCGCGGTGTGGCCTGCACATTGGGGTAGAGGGGGGGCAGTCTTCCCAGATGTTCTAGTTAGTTGTTTAGTAAATTTGACTTCAATAACGAGCTTTTGTTATGGTAGGCGCGGCAGGGCGCGCGAATTTAAGCGCAAGTGATTGGTGACTCGGGGCTCACTCAGGCGGAGGCTATGCGTCTCACCTGTGGTCACGAGTTGTTAGTTCGTTCGTGATGTAGGAATTCAGGCTCACTCAGGCGGAGGCTATGCGTCTCACCTGTGGTCACGAGTTGTTAGTTCGTTCGTGATGTAGGAATTCAAGCTTTCGGGCGGAAGCTATGGTCGACGCCAGAGGCCACGAGTCGTTTAATTTAAGTTAGGTCATAATGTAGTCGTCAAGCTTTCGGGCGGAGGCTATGGCCCTCGTCAGGGGTCACGCGTCATAGTTTTTAAAATGTAATGTTCGTTCGGGATTTCAAGGGCAGGAGAGGCCCCTACGTTATTTTTTTAAAGTAATCGATCAAGAAAGGCTTTTCGGAAAATGTGAGTATGGACTTATCTTTGTTTTAATTTTAAGTATTAATTATGATTTGAGGTATTCGGAAGGACTAGGGAAGTGTTTAGTGAAGTTCTCTCATTCTCTCTCTTGTAAGGTCGTTCAATCGTTAAGGAAGTAAAGAGATTATTGTTTTAAATTGTAATCCCGCTATTTAAATGTTCTTTAAAATGATGTTGAGTATTTGACTTTAAGAATAAAATAATTTTAATTAAGTATTATGTTATTTTGCAAAATCTCCTTAGTTCAGCTCTCACCAGACATCCTGTACGGGATGACGAACCTATGATCCTAGGTACAGTAAAGTATTTTATGAAGTTAAGACTAGTTGATGCCAAGCGAGTTGTTTCTATGTAAAGAGCTACGATTCTCGCCCCCCCCTCTGAAGGGTGCACGTGACAATATATTAAAAAAATATATTTTAATGATTCCTTGGCAAACATTTAGTATTTTTATTAATTAATTCAGCTTCTCTCAATATTTCAAGTAGGGAGGATATCTCGTCCAAATGCATATAGTTTCCTGCACATTCAAATGCCTTGCAGTCTGCCCACAAGTCGATTTGATTTGTACCACTATGCTTACTCGGTCTCTTCTGATACCATAATTTTTATACTTTTACTATCATTATTATGGCATTTGCTTTAATCGTCTGCTTTATCATTAGCCTCATAGTATTCATCATCATAGAAGCCATCATTATTAACAACATACAATGCCTTCTTTATCCATATTACAGTAATGTTTCAAAATCTTTGACTCTGAAGTTTGCATATCGTCTCTAACCATCCTTGATGAGTGGCGATCATTTTCCAAAGTTTGGGGAGTGTATTATAAATAGGCCTGAATGAATTGTGACTTTTAAAATAAATGCTACTTCCACTGCTTTCTGGCTTCCTTAAACCTTGAACTTCCTTCAATTTAAGTACCTTGTCGATATCAGAAGAGATATGGTCATAATCACATCAATTACTAGGAAAATCAATTTTATAATACACATACTCTTTGTTAGCACATTAGATTAAAAGGTTTTCTCTATCCAGTAACTGAGCATATCTTTACAAGTCCTGACATCCATTTTTAAGTTCTCTCTTCATGTAAACGACCTGCCACACCTATCACAAGTTATCATTTCGTGTAATGGAATTCAAACACAATCATAAATCTCATGTTTCCAACAAGATAGTTTTTTTTAAATTACTTAATAATATAGTTCAACTTGTCAATATCAATATGTGGATTTGTTATTTGCTCTAAACATTCAGTTATGAATGAAAGGTTTCTAAACTCTATTTTATTTCAAATGAATTTTTTTTGTAATTCCATTATTTAAAGACAATTCTCCATTTAAAAAGAAACAGGGTCCGGTTTTTTACCAACAGAAGTCGCTTCATGTCATGTAATAGTGAGCATTCGAGTTTGTTACACTCTGTTTCTACATAAGTGTAACGTAAATGTCTCCCTGTAATCATTTTGGGAGACTGTGGATCTTTAGTTTCAAAATAATAAATAACAACTAATGCAGGTTCGTCTATAACTGTGCCTCTATTTATTTTTCTATCATAGTTAATTAAACAAAAGTAAACAAATTTTCTTAATGATCACTAGTTGGTTTGATAAAGGAGTTAATTCCTTCAAATATATGATTGGAATAATACATTAGAAGTTACAATTTATAATAAATAGTTAAATACCTTTATAAGCTAAAATTTTATAATAGGGCCAGCCCGTGCCAAATTATTAAGAGGTGCCTTACACCATAGTTAAATATAACAATAAACAATCCCACAGTGATAATTATTAGCAAATAGCATAATTAAAGTCCTGCACTTCCCACTTTAGCTATCACATATATAGTACAATTAGATGGAACTTAGAAATTGCGTTGCACTGGCACGCTGTAAAAGTTGCGGGGAATTTGGAAGTCGTATAATTGGAACTTGCTGGTCGGGAGTGATACATCATACTGTAGCCGGGCTGCCAGGTGGCTCCTCAGTAGTTTCTGGTTAACGAATACGAGGAAAAGCATTTGGCCGCAATTTCGGCGCCAGCTCTGGGACTCTGGGATACCAATTCTTGGACCCTGTCTGTGAACAAGCCAAATCCAAAAAAAATTAGACCTGCACCACAGCCAGCCGTTAGATGGGCAAAAATACTCACATAAATGGGGATCGTCGGGGTAGAAAAAAAGGGCGTAGAAAACTTACCAAAACAAGGTGTTGCTCAGGAGTGGTCCCACCGGGATGGGCGCGTGATCCTGACCGCAACAAGCACGCTAGATGCGGCACTCATAATTTAGATTTATTAAAATTTAGCAAAATATAAAAGTTTCTACATTGAAACACAGACTGACTAATTACTGTCTAAGAACTTAGGGATAACATCCCTTGACTAGACGACTACATCCTAGTGGACTTGTTGAAGTTGAATCTTGCTGAGCTCTGGCCGAAAAACAAATTAGTCATTCTGACTTCGCACCAAGAAGTCCCCGGGGGTCGGTGTGACGCTTAATCATAAAAAGGGGCTTGATTTAGAAAGAAAAGGGGGGGGGGGGTACTTCGTCTTCAGGGCCGAAAGGTTCCGAAGATGTCCGAAGGAGGGATCGAGAAATACTGACTTCGATATCTCGACACTGGTGTTAGTGCCCGATCGCAGCGCGATTAATTGGGGAGTGGTCTAAAAAAGAGAATAAATCGACTCGCGCATGTCACAAGAGACTAATTCAAAAGCATGGGGCTCATGGAGGAGATTGGTGTAGGGCTCTCTTGGCTTGAAAAAGAAAGCCAGGAAAATGTTGGTTGTGGGAGCACTAAGGGGCAGGCTGAGCTTGACAACCACTCGGAGTAGTTGCTAATTTCGCCACTAGAGGTCAGGGATGGTACATTAGAACACTTGTGTCCAGACCTTGAGATAGGCCATCGATGGCCGGGGTTAAACACTGGTCAATGCTCTGGGTAGGGATTCGTAGAAAAGAGGGTAGGGAGAATGATGGTTCATGAGAAATGTCTTACCCGGAGCACCTATAAGTGCTCGGGAGCCCTGGAACCGTAGAACAGAACATGACATTAAGTGCTCACCTCAGGTGAGCTCTAAGAAACTGGCTGCTCTGTGAAGTTGCAGCCACAAGCAGTTCTAGTCACGACAGGCGGAGTGAATTTCAATCGCTGGCCGTGCACTGGGGCGAGAAAAATACGAGAGACGAAATAGCTAGCCTCGCAGATGGTTGGCAAAAATCAGATCCGGCGCTGGGAACCAATTGGGGAACTAGCCTGGCAAAGATTAAATGGGAGTTTAGAGTGAGTGGAAAAAGTTTGAGTTTTAGCCACAAAATTACTTATAAAATAATAATTTAAAAATTATAATTTACAATTGTGCCAAAAATGCTAATTGGCAGCACAAGTTAAAAATGCAAAGGTTTTTCAAATCAAACATTTAAAGATTCAAATTTTCATAATTTGTTGTGATGTAAAATCAGTCACTGTTACATGCAGGATGCTCTCTCAGTCTCGCAATAGGAGGGCTTTACTAGGTTTCAAGTAGGTGAGGCATTGACTTACACATAATATTTATTGTATGAGAGATATTCTTAACTGTACTTAGGGATAGGGAACAACTGGGTAACACATTAATTTTTTTTATTGTTTGCCACTTGATTAATATATAAGTGCTGAATAATTATCAACAATTCAAAAAACACAAAAAAAAACGTACCAAGCTAGATATAAAAAAAAAATTAAAGGAAATTTTTTTCTCTAGAATAACTGAGATCACTCAAAGAACACCAAAAGAATTCTCGCAAGGCTTTCTCTGTGAATATATCAACACTTATACTTGCATATACAACTTTAAGTCATTGTGCGCATGTGCACATTTAACATAGTATCTGTGCTTAGAAAAAATGTTTTGTTCATTTAAATACCATACATAACCATATTCTTAATCTTTTAGAGCAAGGAAGCATTCTAAGAAAGTTTGAGGAGACAGTTGTACTTACGAACATCCTTCAGTGTCTTGACAGGTGCTGCTTACTATGCATTAACAAGTGTACTAGTTAAAGGTTTACACATATAGTGAAGGAAAAGCTTATGAAAAGCCAGCAATTAATTAAATTCATATTTTCAAGTGGAAATATTAATAAATATCGCTGTTGGAATGAGATCCAAAATAGCTGCAACATTAGTGAAACCGTCAGAGATCATACACTCCTATAGGACTCCTCAGATACGTATGTAAAAAAGGTGGAACTTTAAAGGAGCCCCCGTATGATGAAGTAAGTAACTATTCCACTAAAGAATGAATAGCAATATAAAGGAGGTGATAATGTTGTAAGACGCTTGAACCCTATTCCATAATATTAGAAGTTTTAATACCAGTGTGGCCACACTGATTTATGTTTTATTTCGTATCCTCTAAATCACTCCGAGGAAATGTCAGAATTGTTCCTTGTAACAACTTATTCCTTCCAAGAATACCTTATTTGTGTTGGTTATGTCACTGAAATTCTGTTATTCTTACTTTCATCAGTTCTGTATATTCAATTATTTTTAACATTTCAATTGAAACTTTACATAAAAATTATCAATTAAAACTTATATTTTATTTAGACCAACTTCACTTCAAGAAAATTCATTAAACTTCATGCTTTAATTCAATTGTTTGGATATAAGAATTTGTTCCGCTTATCGGCCATTTTATTATTAAATTTTCACTAGAAATTACTGCAATTCACACAACAGGTTCACTGGTGGCAGTTGGATTAAAATTGAAGCAGTATTCAAGAACGCGATTTTTTATTTTGATTGAAAATGGGTCCTTCGTGGCCGTTATGGGAAGGTAGCTTTTTGACGCGGCTGTTTACATTGTACGTTTTTTGGCCTAATACCTCTGTTCATCACCGCATAACGTAAAGCTTTATTGTTTGTTTTCTTTTATTTGACATTTTAAATTTAATAGAGAACTTTTTATTCACTGTAAATGTGTAATGCTGAAAAATAAAAACAAAAAGTAACAGAAGATTTTTTTCAAAAATATTTCACTCTATATGGGAATTTATAATATCGTGATGAAAATAATATTACAGTAGTTTTATTACAGCCTTTTAAATAAAAATGATGTTACCGAAATTTAATAATTACATAAACAGAAAATATATACAATTAATGTCATTCTTTAACGGTTTTTGAAAAAGGTTTTCTATTATAAAAATATTTTATTCATTAAGCAAAGCGAGAGGATAACATTTGATTGACCCTCTGCATATTTTATCAGTTGGAGGTAAAACATAAACAATATTTACACTGCATTACTTTGCTTTGATTTTATCACTTAACTTTTTGTTTGAATTTAATAATTGCTAAAACTCACGGCCAGCTTATATCAATACTTAAATTTGCATTAACAAAGCACAACTCAAAATAATATCAAAAATTATTTGGTAAAACGAAGAAACACTGTACTGTTAACATTAACGATGTAACAAGTTAACTTTGATACTTGTAGCAGCAAAGGTTTATGTAAGAAAACCTTTTAAATTTTATTTTCGCTATTTTATCATGGATTTCATAAAACACATAAATCAAAAGTATTTTTATATTAAAGACAATTAAATCTTTTTGGCTGATGTAACTACATTAGAGCATATTCCGATATAAATTCCAGTGTTATATTAGTTATTTTGTAAACTGCTACAAATCAAAAACAATTTTAAATATGTTAACACCAGAAACGTGTTAAATAGCAATTTTGTATATTTATATATATAAAAAATTAATTTATTATTTAAATTTTCAACTGCTCTAAAAAGATTACCCGTAAATATTATTAGACAAAAATGAACATATTAAATTGTTATCTAAAAACATCAGTGTGTTAATAAATTCATCATACACTGTAGACGGTAAAAATAAATATAACGATATTAATTTACATCAGTCTCATAGATTTTATTTATAAAAAATTGAGTCTTGGAAAATGGAACAAAAAAATTAATAAATATTTTATTAAAATATGAAGTCATACACCAGTAACTTGTTTGCAATTGCTACAATTATGAAAGTCATGACAAAATTATTGTAATATCAGTGTCACTGTCCAAAAGTATTTCGTTCTTACCATTAGAAAACACATTTATAGAATAAAAATGAATTTTAAATAATTATCAAATAGATTAAAAGTCAAAATTTTAATAGGTGTTTTATCGTCAATATTTTTATGGCGATACTCATTTAAACAGTTGCAAAAGAGAGTTTCTTCATGTCAGAGATATTTCGAAATTATTGCTCTTGTTGTGTTCTCACATACGTACAGCAATCTCTTGTTCTGCGTTAATTAGACTCTTCCAGGAAAAAATATAATTTTTTTAAGAAGTTATTTTTTCTTGCCCCTGAAAAAAAAACAATTCATTTTAATAATGACATTTGATTTACGGCACAATATTTTAACATAACATAACCAGGAAATCCATTAAAATACTTTTTGGTTTCTTTTGGGTTAAGATCACCTCCGATGAAATATTAAAGAGCACAAATGAAGGGAATTAATTAGGATCTTCATTATTTTATCGGATGTGGTCGAAATTCAAAAGATAACAAAGAGTACCTACTTTAAAACTTCGGCCACGAAATATTGCGATTAAGATTCAGAAAATATATTTGTTAAAGGTTAGTGAATAACCTTTCTTGGTTATTATTAAGTGTATTTATTTTATCAGACTATATCGGCCTTTGTTTGAAAATTTTATAAATTCTTAAAGGAAAAAAAACAATTAAAATTAGCCAGATTTTCCAAATAGCCTTTGATAAACAAAGGTTCATCAATGTAAGTTTTTGTCTCAGGAGTTAAAAAAAAGTTATTTTGAATCACCTGACCAGAGTAATATTTTTTTTAAGATAAGGAAACTGTTCGCTTCAAGGCTATTTTGTGAAATTTAAATAGAATAAAACCAATGTTATGAGCATTGTTTCATTTGGGAACTTTTGGCAAAGTAGGATTCAAGTTAAAAAAAATATATGTGAGCCAGACTTTTAGTACTCGTCAGTGATATGTAAATATCTAACCTGGTAAAAAGTAAATCAATGTTTTGTAATCACTGTTTTATAATACGAAACTCAGACACCAAATGTAAAGTAATTATTTTTAAAACAATGCCAAGCGTGACATGAATAAATAAAAAGTATTTATTTTTGGAATAAACGGTACAAAGATTCGTATTTTTAAAAACTAACTGTAATTATTTTTATCAAGTTGGTATATGGGTGAAATTTATGTATGCACCATATACGCAATGAAATAAGCATACATGCAGAGACTGCTGTATACACGAGCCGAAGTCGTCAAGATGGTGGACCTACCGGGACTACTAGTGTATTGATATTCCAAATTAAGCTCTATGGTAATGAAACTATCCTGGGAAACTGTTTGTAAACTTGAGTTGACATAACAAAATAATAGCAACTTAAAAATACTTATGATTTATAAGCCAGGAAAATATTGTTACGATGAACATGACGTCAAAAATATTTAACATTTGGTTGGTTCTCAAAGCATTACAAACATGACGCAATAATTCAAGTATTTTTCAAACTAAAAGTGGCATACCAATTTATCACGGATTTTCCCTTGATATTGAACAAAACTGTTATTACTATATATTAAACTACTGCACATCTTGTAAAAATTTATTAAATACGAAATATTACACACTGAAATATTGACCTGAAACCTTTTTAAAAAAACACAACACTAAGAATACTTTTGTGTATTTGTTTTTGCTTGAACAAATTAAATCAGTCTTTAAAAATTTCATACAAAAAAACGAAAACTTATTGATGTGTTTAAAAATAATATGATATTCCTTTTTTTAAATCTTTTTCAAAAGTAAAAAAAAATCTTCTTTAGACGAGATTTGAACCACAAATTTCTTGCACACGAACCTTTCCACCTTATTACCAAGCTTGTTGGCATATTGTAACAAGATAGAGTATTATGATAATTGTAAAGCCAGTTATTTTAAGTTATGTATTTCAAAATTTGGATTACTTTAACTATGGATATTTTAGTTTACAAAATATATTCCAAGGTAGTTTCGCTATCAAAATGTCTCATTTGGCACACTAATACGTTTGGTAGGAACCATAAAAGTTTCCCAAAGTAAAGATATAGGGGATAATCTTGTTACACGTGCGTCCGCCATTTTTTTTTAAGTTTCGGAGACTTCTGCGCAGACGTAGCAACCGAGTTCCATTTTCACGTAATTACTCCTACCAAACGCCATATACCGAGACTAAGATGTTTACACATAAAAATAAATTGTTTCATTTAAATTAAAATCATCCCCAGTTGTGGAATCAAACACGTGGCCCTTGACAACCGTTATTGGTCATGGCTAATGAAGACTCTTGTCATCGAATAGAAGGTGGGATAGGAAAACCAGTGAAAGCAAAAGTATATTGATTTATGCAGATGTTTGAGGAGTCACATAATTGTTGAAGTACGTCAAATCGTAGACTGTAAAATGTCTCAAGACTCGAATGCTCACCACGAGCCGCTGGAAGACTGCGAGGAAGACTGGCTGTAGGAGTAGCTGGGGGGTGCTTGGCCACCTCCGCCGCCCCCGCCACCACCCCCGCAGACATCGCAGTAGTTGCCTCCGCCACCACCGCCGCCGTGCGGGTACTTGTGGCCGCCTCCGTAGTTGTTGTAGCCACCGCCACCTCCGTAGTTGTTGTAACCGCCGCCACCGCCACCGCAGCCGCCACCGCCGCAGCCGCCGCCGCCCCTGTTGACGTACACGGGAACGGCCACGGGAACGGGAACGGGCTTCACGATCACAGAAGGCCCGCCGCCCCCGCAGCCGCCGTATCCGCAGCCACCGCCACCGCCGCAGCCGCCGTATCCGCAGCCGCCCCCACCGCCGCCGCCACCACCGCCGTAGAACCCAAACTTCTTCAGCTTGTGCAGGGTCCTCTTGCGACGGATGCTCCCGCCCGGTAGCAGCTGAGAATCGGGAGTCTGGGTATCCGCAATTTCTGCACATGATAAGAAACCAATGTTAGTGAGTCTCTACATATTCGCTAGAGATGTATTGTGCCGCCAACTAGTATTGTGGTACAATTTGATATTTTAATATTTTTTTTTAAATTTAATAATGTTACCAGTCATTATTTTGCTAAAAGAACTTAAACATGATCCTCCTCCTGTACATTCTCATTCAATCTTTGGCAGACCTGTCTCCCCAATTTTTCCTAGTCCTATATCCGATTTTGCCAAATATTTGCCAGTCAGTCCGTGTATCGTTTTATCCCCGCCTTGGCACACGAACGTCGACTGTGATTCGCCTCCGATCCGTGACGAGAACTACTAGGTCCTGCAAGCTCTCAGGGCAGGCTACTTCCAAGACCTCACCTGATGCGAGCCATTTTCACCAGCGTACAGTCACACCTCCAGGCTCAGAAGAGCCTCTTTCTCACTGTCATCAGCAGTCCCCACACACCCCACCTCTTCACGTTTTCCTGGGAACACTGGCTCAGAGCGTTGACCGGCCACTAACCCCGGCCAGGGTCGGCCTGTCCCCAAGGCAACGATACTAGTCCCAAAAGTACATGCTTATGCCACCTGCCAGTAGTTTAGCGAAGCACTTCCCCTGGGTGTTTGAACACCCACTAAACGCCTGCTCTCTGGCGTCTCCCACAGTAACCAGTACCCCGTAGTCCCTTCCCAGGCCACCAGAGTGCTGGCTTTGTCCGCTCCATAAGCCACATGCTGCTAGCAGTCGCGTCGTGCGAGTCGACCTCAACTCGGTTCGGCCACACCTCAGTAGGTCGCGCTGACATCGGCTGGTACCACCAACTTCGAGATATAGAAGTCTGCTTTTCCCGACAAGCCCCACGGTAAACTTCGGAACCTTTCGGTCAGGGAGGTTTTATTTCAACGTCAGCCAACTACCAGCGTTGCAGCAAACACTATTTCTGCCATCTGTTTATACTATTTGCAAGTAACTTGATACATATGTATAATACTTTAATATGCTCGTCTAGGCAGATTAGTGCAAATTAATTTCTCTATTTAATTACAGGTGTTTAGAATTTAAAATGTTTTTTTTTTTCGTGGACATTTATTTTTTAGTTTATAAAATCATGCTTAGAATCAAACCTCTTGATATTTACCTGTGTCAGATTCCCCCAATAGAGCAGGTTCGCTAGGACGATGAATTGGGGCCGCTAACGCCTTTAAAAAATTATTTTTTTCAGGATACAATGCACCTATTGCGGCATCCCTATTTTCTTGTTCATTTTCTGTCTCTGAAAATAAGGCATAAAACGTAATATTATTCACATAACATGTAAAACGTCAACATATTACAAAATACTTTGTTCATGTATAGACATTCAATTAGATGGTATAAATATTTTCGTACTGTAAACTTTGGTTTATATAGGTATGTTAATATATATTTTTTATAAGTATTTAAAACGTCATATTAAAGCATTGAACTAAATTTTATCACCTTTAAATCCTTGATTACATTCGTAAATTTACCTTATCATACTGGATTAACGTCAACAGTAATGTGGAAATTAAATATTTGACTTAATATATGGTATATTTTGCTGTTAGCAATCTGACAATTCTAAACACTTGGATTGATTGCTTATAACATGTTTCGAGATAAAAGTGTTTGAAGGTAAAAAGTCACGTAAGTGACTAAAATATCATAAAATTATATAATTATAAAATATTGCTAACTTTTTTTGTTACATCGAACGCGAACTATCTGTAAGTGATATTTTTCTGTCCCGTCTAATTAATAATTTTCTAAACGAGATGTATTTGCAGGTTAGGCGTGAGGGATAAGTTTTAGTTTTGAGTAAATTATATAAAATATGCTATTTAATATTATTGATACATTTCAGGTAATAAATTAATGAAACTTTTAGGCTTTTATAAATTTTTAATGATTCATCTTCCACAATATTTGTATATAGGTATTAAAACATATTTTATTTGCGTCATAATAAATCAAAGATGCATTTTAACAATTTTAACAGTCCTAACAAAAAAAAATTATTAGACTATAAATCTGAAGAATTGAGGATTTAAAGTTATCTTCAGGAAAAAAAAAATGTTTCTAAACTATAAATATCCCGGAAAATAAAAAAAAATCTTCGAGAGTTAAAGATTTTTAAAATATACTTTTGGATGAAATAAAATCTTTCAACCTTAAAATATAAACTTTTCTGTGATCCAATATATTCCTTGATGAATTCTCGCAGTACAAAAAAAAATCATAAATGTGACTTTGGCAGGTATTTATTCAATATGTTTTGCAATATATACCTTATATAAATTTATAACTTTGTGAAAACGAAACCAATTGAAAAGTAAACAATTTTAAAATTTTTACGCTACTTTAATATAATGACCTGGGACGAAACAAACGCGCTTAAAGTTTTGTTCATCTTAAGGTCATCATAGACGATGAGGGACAATACGATGAAAACAAGGCATTCCTGGGATTTTTTTATGGGGAGAGTTTATCAGTTGTACGTTGAGAAAACCACACGGATCAGGGAAACATCAGCAATGTTTCATCATTTACGAAAAAAATGGCGGCTTTAACCCTGCCGGTATTACAGCCTGACTCGCCATGTATGGATGTGATTAATATGATTACTCCTAAGTTAAATATACTTCTAACATACATCTAGAAAAAGCCCTTGGAAAAAGGAAGGTTGACACTTTTTTAATAGCAGGAAAATATCACGCTACGAAAATTTTTTAAATACCATTATGAAGTGACTTAATGTAAACAAATATTTTTAACAACATAACAGAAAAAAATTTCAATCATAATACTCATCAAAATTAACATATTTTTATACATTATTTAAATAATTGTACGTACGTGGAAGAGAGTGGTTTTCTTTTCGTCTTCAATTAATAAATGTTATATTAATTGCACACTTGCTCTCCCCTAAATTCCTACGTTCATGTTTCGGAAATTGTCTGCGTCACGTTTGAGGTTTTCCGGTTAAAAATTAACTACTACTTTCTTTTCGTGAATAGTTAATAATATTCTAACCCATGCTTTAGCTCATAGCTTAAATTTCGTATGAAATATATTTTCAGCTCTTTTGCGCCACATTAATTTTTGTCTGTATTTCTTTTATTACGCCTCAAAAACTTAGCTGTCAAAGCCCGAATATTGGTTGAAAAACATTTCAAAAAAATTATATTTTACCTTATCGTAAACGGATTGTATGTAAGCACCCACCTGCTCTGCTTGCCACGACTAGGTATCCAATAACCGTTACCAGTACGGCGCGGTGTATGGACCACCGACCCTTCATCCTTGATGGTTTGTTTCAAACTGACCGCGGGTTTCAACGCCTCATCTTTTTATAGACTGGCTGGTGTATCATCTCTTGCTAGGCGCTCCCTACAATCTTCCGAATCTTCGCGGAGGAAGAACGACACAACACCCGCCCTCCACCAGGGAAATACCTGAGTGATGTCACGCGACGACTACCCAAGGTATTCGACGCGGGAAAACAGATGAGGTAGCGGTCACGATTTTAATCTACAGACCAGTAAGGAATTATTATTTCTTCCCTAGACCATGAAATCACGCAAGTAATACCGAGGCGCCTGTACGAACAACAACAAAGTCTTCAGTAACAACTACCTGACATTTAAACTGCCTTTGGGATATACAATCGTATATCCTTGATGTCACAGGAAAAGTCCTACAATCGTAGAACTTTTCCTGTGACATCAAGGACATTATCAAGTCGAAAAAGTCAGTGTGTTATGCACCTGATTAATGTCATTGTTTTGAAATTTCATTCACAAAAACAATATCTACAGCTAGCTTGCACTAAGTTAAAAACGTCTTTTAAAATTCTTGCTCTCGTTCGGATGTAATTTGCAGGTTTAAAATTTAAGATATGTTAAATATTCTTCTTTATGCTTGTACTACGAAGTTGTCTTGTCTAGTTTATATGACATGTGTGTTTCACTACTTTTCAGAGACTCATCAAATAGTATATATATGTATGTATATATATATATATATATATATATATATAAAAGAATAATACACTTGTGTATCTCTCCACAAAAGCTCCCCCCTCCCAAAAAAAAATTCTACCAAAATATATACAACTAGCATATCTGTTCATTGCGGTCAAGATTTTACTGTATTGAACTATTTTATATATTTTACTACATAAGCGCTACAGCATTAATTCAAATATTTTCATAAATAAGTATTGTTTTTCATACCTGTAAGAATGTGTGTGTGTGTGTGTGTGTGGGTGGAAGGAAAGGGGCACAAGCCGAAAGACAACAGTCTATATTAAAATGTTTTTAATATATAATAATTTATTATTCGTCATTTTTCCAGAATTTTCTTTGACAAGGCACAAAAAATTCGACTTCTAACACGTAAAAATAAATACTTTTAACAATTGATAAAATTTATTGTTGAAATATTTTTCAAAATATTTTTAATCCTTGCACAACGATTTCTCAGCGTTTACTCTTTATTTCAGCATTTCATTGTCTGATAAAGAAATTCAATTGAAATAAAAGAAATAAATGTAAAGAGGATAAATGTTAAAAAAAATTATAAATAATTATGAACAAAAACTTTTGGTTCAATTAAAAAAATTATTTAAAGTAGTAACGATAACTGTATTTGCAACGTTTAACCCAAAACTTTAAAATTTCAACATTACTTGATAATTTTACATATTAAGACGTGAGTTGAATATTAAGCAAAAAGTAGTTTAATGTGCACACACAGAGAAAGGTCACAATTCTTGGGCAAATGCAACCTAAAAAAGAAGGAATTTTTGAGTACAGTATTGGCGATGGCTTGTTTTGAGAAACTATTCCAACATTTGTCCAGACCAGTTTTGTCAGAGAACAATAGTAAGAAATCAGAGAGTGTTATTAATTATAGAAAATTAAAGAAAAGTCCATTCGCTTTTCCCGTGTGGATAAAGTGATAAAGTTTTTGTTATAATGAAGTTTATCACAATTTTTACCAAATTTACTTTGTATCTATTTTTTTACGATTATTTTGAGTGAGTTCAATTTAATATATAAAAACAAAATTTGGAATTTGCCTTTGTGCAGCAACGTTGTTTTTTATTATCATTTATTGTCCCATCAACAATGGAAAAGTCGCACACTCAACAGGCCAATTCCTCAACGACAAGAAAATATCAGCATTTGTGCGTTTGGTAGTGTTTAAACGTACCTAGATTTCATTATTATCCTGTAGTCGGTTCCCCACAATTTAGCGAGGAAGCGTTAGGTTACGTGATAATTCGCTCACTAACTACCGGAAATAACTTCAGGGTTCTCTCTGGCTATTAAGAAAACGTGAAATATCCATGCTTCTGTACGCCGAGTCTGTTAAAAGAAATAATTTGCACGCACGAATGGCATTATGAATTCATATACATGTGTTATTTCTCTCAATAAAATTGACTGCACTTGAGCAGAGTATTCAGTACTCACGTTTTTTTTTTATGTTTACCACTTTATCATTTACATTTAAAGGACGAGCGATAGGAACGGATGTATTTAAAATTGTTGTCAAAAGATGTTGTCATAACAATATTTTTTTAACATATCATATTAAAATTTTTCATTCGTTCCGCAGATATCGTGCAATCTGAGTGTGTCAAGAACCATAACATTTCACAGTAATATTAGTTGTACTCATTCCCAAACTTTTTAAATGGTAAGTCACGGTTGTATTCGTAGTATATACTCTTTCAAACACCATTCACTATAAATTCAGGCATTACGCGTTAGAAAAGCTGAATTCTGAAAACTAAATAAAATAAAATTTATTTATCCGAAACTCAGTTGTAAACAAAATTGCGTTTTTCGCTTTTATATTTCCCCCTTTTAGAGCTTGTAAGAAAAAGAAAGATTTACATCTTGTAAATTAATTTCTAAATAATTTAAATCTTCGTACTGTTAACTACACTCAGAATGTTTCATTGCGATATATGAAGGTTATGTGACAAAATTTAAAACTGTCAGCACATTACTTAAAAAATCTTCTTGCGTTAATGCGCTGGATAACAACAAATTAATAAAGTAGATCCCAACGCTGTTTTGGGAAAAAATGTTTTCCACTTGGTATTTTTAAGACCATAAAGAATTCATAACTGTCCGTGACTTTTTGATATACTTTAAAATACTACGCTTTCATTTTATACATGTTATTATTTTTTTGTATTTTTTAAAAATATATTTAGAAATTTAAAGCAAATTAAGTAGAGATATTTAAACAAAAGTTTGATTTATTTTTTAAACAATTTACTAAGTAAAAATTAAACCAAGTAAAATAAATAGTCAAATATAATACCCAAGTTGATATTATAGATAAAAGTAATTATTTATTTATTTACTCTCAATTTCTCGGTAGTCTTTAAACGTTTATACAAACTCACGCTTATTTCATAAATTACAATTTATGAGACAGGTGACCAAGGTTCAAAACTATAAAAAAGTACTTATAGAACTGAGATACATTGAGATTGCTTGTGACAGCAACTGTGACGTCACAATGTCACGAACCAAGTTGGTTGGAAAAATCTAAGCGTATTTGAATAGAATAAATACATCAATACAATGATACAAAGAAACATTAACGCTACTGTAGATTCCCTGCTTTGTTATCAAATTTTAAATAAAAATTTTAAAAATTAACCTACAGTAAAATTACTGTGTTAGTGTATAAAAATAAAATTAATGTGCCTAAAGAAAAGCGGTTTTACATGGCAATCCTTATTATGTTAAAAATGCAAGCCTTAGAACATTAATTATTCAAGTTTTATAAAATAGATAAAACATAAAAGGAAACAGTTTTTTGTTGTATTAAGCATAGGCATTAAAAATTTACTTTATTAACATTCAATCCTTTATTAAATGAAAGATTGAAGTAAACACATGAGTGGTGCTTCAAATTCTAAACTTTTATTGTCCTGTTTTTTCACTCAAATTGAAAACTTTTGTAATTGAATGGATATAGATATATTTTTTTGTTTTTACAATTTCAGGTAAAAAATCAGCACTTAGCCTACTTGAAATTTTCTTGGACAGTGACACAGGTGGAAAGTTCATTAGATATTTAACTAAAATATCGTTTTTTATTGTGTGAAAAATAATGAGTTGAGTAAAATACGTTTTTAGAATGAATTACATATTTAAAATTAAAAATAATAAAAGAAAGTTTAAAACGGTGCGAAAATAATTATTCCCCACATATTCAAATGTTTATAGTTCACGTGCAGTTTGAGGTAAAAGGTATTTAATGCAACACATCATGTGGATTCAAAATTTCTTATCGGGCAATCGTTGAACCGATTTTGGACAACACTGGTGCAAACTACCTTGAGCTCTCTTCCACCTGTGCCTTGGGAAAACCCCCGACACCGCCTCCGGCTGCGGGCGGGGAATGGGAGGCGGAGCTCCAACGGCCAAGGCCACGCGCCAGACTTGCAGGATGTTCCGTCCGGCGCGGATGCTCCGGCGAGGTTTTCCCGGCGAAGCGGAACAAACAAAAGAAACTCCTTTCGGGGTACTTACGTACTAACGCCACCGCAGCAGAAGTTACCATAATGCGCCAATATATGTTTTTTTTTGACTTGATAACGTCTAATATATCGATGAACGCCGGCTGCACGCACGAAAAAGTGTCCCGTTACGCACATTGTCCCGTTACGCTGTGTCCCGTTAAGCTCATTTTACGCTTGCGCCGCATCCATCTCTCTTCCACTAGATTGGAACAACAATCGATTTTACTTTTTCGAGGCATATTAAACTTGAAACACTCCCATTCTTTTCCTACTTTTCCTATCATCGTCCTATCCTTAACAGAATAACACAGATTGGAAGAAGTTAAATAGCAAACAAGTATAAAAGTTATAGTTAAAATAATGTATTTCTTAAAGTAATAAACATATTTGAATTAATGCGTGCAAATAAATGTAAATTTTACAATTAAATTGTATATTTAATTTCACTCCTTCTTTGTATCCATAATAAATAGTGATAATTGAATAAAAATGATTCAATTTTATTCATAGAAGTATGCAATCATTTCATTAATGTTTTGTTATGACGTCACGTTAAACTATCGTCCGTAAACCGACTTTACAGACAACCATTTTTTTTTCATACAAAACGCATTGGAAGCGAAGTGACTTATGTAATGGAAAATTTACAACTTTTTTATCTGTAAAATACTTTTAATGGTTGCTTAAGAATCACAACATAGCGTAGCAACTGAATACCTCCGAAGTTCACCGAAGGTTACCGTACTCAGTAGCACGTATTACTGGATATGTACGTGCGTGAAAGATATCCATGTTGTCTTTCATCTTTCATAGACTCGTAGACTTGGTAATTTTAACCAACTATTAAAAATATTTGAAAATATTTTTAATTTTAGCTATACTAACCTAACTAACTGTCCACAAGTTTTTACAGTGTTCAGTTGTAGATTGGCGGCACTTAAAAACCGCCATATCTGTAGCTGCGGTAGCGTTAATACGTATGAACCCTTTCGGCACAGCCTACAGGCGTAGGTATATTTCAAAGTATATTTTATTCTGAAATATTTTGGAAAAATCTATAAATTTCTGGAACATTTTAAGAACTTAATGTACATAAGATAAATTTATTATCCCTAATATTACAAAACGATCAATAAAATATTTGTCCTTTTTTCATACAACGAAAATATAACGAATATTTTTAACTCAATGAATACAGCATTGAATAGTTTATAACGCAGCATTGAATAGCATGAAAGGATTTCATATTTTATGCCAACTAAGGTAACTACATACTTATTATGACATTCGAACACTATTTTTTGTCCCTTGCACAAATAAGTTGGTCGTATAAATATTTACTTTGCAACAAGGTTTAAGATAATATTAATATGGTTAAAAATAAAATCATACTAATAGAATACAAAGAAAGTATTGAATGTTTTTTTTTCTTTGTTATTACAACCCATATTTTTGGAAATATTTTTTTTTCATCAATAAAGGTTTCAGCCAAGTTTTATATTAAGTTTATGATTGATACTATATACTATAACGGATATGATAGTAATTTTTTTTTAAGTGATGAATATTTTTTACCTTCTAACTTTATTTCCACCCCTTGCAGAAATGTTTGAGTAAACAAAAAAATATTTTGAAAATAGTTTTAGTTAATATTTAGAGAGTTAAGCAAAAACCAGAATTAATGAATTTAATATTGCACAGGGTAGGGAATTTTTATTTATTTTTTCTTTCCAAACCGAGGTTTTTTCAATTCCTTGCAATAATGGTTTGTATTATCGGAAATTGTTTTAGACAATAGCTTTAGATTAAAGATAAAAAGGTTTACAAACAATCTGAATGGATTTTATAGTGTGCCTACACAGGACCTTATGAATTTTTGGTTATTCAACCCTGGTTTATTCGTTTCCTTGCAGTCATGGCAGGTCGTATAAAAATTATTTCAGACAAGAATTGAAGATAATAAATAATTTAAAAAATGATTATAACGTTTAATGTTTTTTTTATTTCTACCCTTGCTTTTTCAACGGCCTGTAGCAATGGTTCATCTTTTCAAATATTGATTCAGATCAATGTCTTAGAAATAAAATTATATGATTTACAAACAATTTAAACGAATTTTATAGTGTACCTACTAAACGTTATAAATATTTGTTTTAAAATCCGACCCCTCATTTCTTCAATCCCTTGCAGCAATGATTCGTTTAATCAAAAATAGTTTTCACGCAAAAGTTTTAGATAAAAATTATGAGATTTACAAAATATCCGTACGAATAAGATGTTGTGCCTATGAAGAGAGTTGTGGCTTTTTCATCCACCAAACACTTGTTTATTCTATCTACCCCTTGCAGTAATAGTTGGTCGTATAAAAAATTATTTCAGACAAAAGTTTAACATAATATTTTAAGGATTTACAATAAAACAGAACAAATTTATACGTACGCAAGCGGTACAGAAGTTGAGGGGATTGATGCGAGGTTCGAGTCATCTTCGACTGCTGAAACAGTTTCAACAACTGAGGCAACTGGGGCATCATCGATTATTGCTACATCTTGGCTTGTTACAGATATCTGTGAACCTGATATATGAACGACATTATTACCTCTTCTGTGTCGAATTCATTCAGAGTTGTAGCATCTTGTCTCTTTTAAAAACTCGAGCAGACTGCTGTCGAGGACACGTCCAGTCTCTTCTGAGCGATCTGCTAGAAGCTTTTTCAAAACGGCTACCGGATCAAAAGGGCAAAGACCTGTAGTTCTGAAGGAGCTCTGTAATGTTTTATTTATATTAGGAGCCAATGTATTCATAAATCTCTTTAGCAGTATGGGAAACTTTGACTTTTAGATGGCGCTCCGTGTTCTTGATTACTTTCTCCACTTATCCCGAACATTCTGCCCTTGTTTATTTAAAGGCCCATAGATATCTACGTCCAGTAGTTACATCATGTGCGTCGAGTTTGGCGTCAGAGTTGTAAAATAAAGGTGATTTTTATAGTGCAGTTTGATAAATTCAGGTGAAGAATGAGAAGGCAAATTGTCACCAATTATAAAAGCTTTTTCATTTCCTTCTCTGTGTTCCCGGAAGAGCGGTAGCAATATTTTGCAGATCCATACCTCGAAGAGGTTCAAATAAAACCAGCTGCTACTACTGTTCCTGTAAATAGTTCCACGTAGCCCACCATGTGTCCAGTTATCATAAAGGTGCTTAGATTTGTAGACAACCATAGGACAAATCAATTTTACTAACGCTCTGCTACAGAACATGATGCTGATAAATTATTTCTAATTCTTCTGGTCTCTTTCGACGCGTTGTGCTTTCGGTATACTAGGACCTTTATCACCCCAGGGTCCTATGTAACATTTGTCTCGTCATAATTATAAATTAGAGCAAGACATGTTTTCTTTAAAGCTGGTCTCAATTTCTAAAAAAAAAATATCTCGTTAGGACCCACTAATGTCCTTGAAGTTTGGAAGTTTATGGCCAGTCTCTGCGTGAGGTTGTTGCGAGCTGAAAATTTGTTCACAAAGTCATAGCCCAGCAAGTTGTCTATCCACTGCTTTACAACTCTACATTCCTTGTTGATAATCTTTTGAACGATGGTTGAAATGTCGGCTTTTGTTGAAAGAAAAACCCCAGTCTGCTAGTACACACAAGTTATCTGCTATTAATTTCTAACTCTGAGACGTCAAAATAGTGGGATGACCTGATTTTCCTTCTTGTTGGATCCTTGTGATGGATCCTGTTAAAAATGGTGGTCCTAATATTTTGTAACATCTTGGTAGTACTTGCCAGGGTAAGTATCCCTGCTCTTACTTCAGCAATGGTTTTTGCAAGGTCTTCATCATTACAATTTTTTTTTCAGGCACCTAGTTTTTTATACGTTCTGACAATTGTGATTTAATTGTAATACAAATAAATATATACGCGCTCAGACTAGTCGGTGAGTCAGGTGATCGCAACACAACCCCCTCCCATCCTGTAAGATCCATCTTTAACATAAGATCACACGAGTTCGCCCCGCACACGTTTAAACCGTATTTTGGCGCACTAATAAAGTGTCCAAAAAAATTGTAAAGTTACCCTTAAAGTCAAAGTAACCCCGTTTTACGGTAAATTAAAACACCAAACAGCAGCAAAGCAAGTAAGTAAAAATATATAAATGCCAAATTTTGGCTCGGAATATTCAATAATCAGTAACTTCATAATGGAAAAGTAGCTGTTAGCACAGTGCGCAAACACCCGACTTCTTAAAAACTTTTATGTTTACCCTACTCTTGAATCTTTGTACACTGGCTGCTAGTGTTACGTACACAAACAGGAATGAATGGCTTCCCATTGGCTAAGTTTGTTTACTGTGGTTGTGTGTCTTATGTTGACAATGAGTTTGATCTTGTAGCCTAAACTTTAAAGTTAAAAAAACGGAGTTCGTTGTTTATTACTAAATATTCTCCTTCCTGTAGCTGTCAAACAAATAAAGTCTTCTGAAATGGAATGAAAATAAGCTTATCAAATATAATGGAATTTCAATTGGGTGACATATATAGCCACAATTTTTAAGAAACACTTTTAATCAAGCTTTGAGGTTTACATCATTTACTTTACTTTTATGTCATTTGCCATACTATTTCGATGGTACATCGAAAGACATTTATGGTATTACAGACATTTATGGTATTTTTTATAGTATACACTTGCTTAATGCAGCCTATTCAAAATAGCACCTGAAATTTCTCTTTTTAATGTACTTACCAACCTGGCATTGACAATGTATCCTATGATTTAGTGGCATGCAGTTAGCCCACTGTACCTGCCGTTGCTTAAATTTCTGTTAGCAAGTAGAGTTACAATGCCTGGGAATTATATATATGCGCTTATCAGCTGGCATAAACAGGGAAATATACGCACGAATTTTTTTTTTTCATATGTATAAAAAAATTAGGTTCCATGTTAATTTCATTTTAACATGAAAACACATGTAGAGTTTAAATAAAATGTATGTATTAATCGTATATGTTGTTTCATTAATATTGTGCGGGTTAGGTTACAGTGTCAAAATGTCTCCTTAAATATACGAAAAAAAATTATATTTTACAAATCATCCAAGAATCTTCGAAAATATAAGGATAACTTCATGAATTGTCAAATAATTAATTTCCTTACTTTAAGAAACACTCCCGTATTCTCTACATGAGTATTTACCACGCTTAAAAAAAACGTAACTCTGAGGGTAATACTTCGTGTGTTTTGTATGACATTACATTTGTGTGGAGTAACGAAGATTTTAACGTTTATTTGAGGTTCCCTCTTCGTAAAAAGTCAGTATTTACTGTAATTTGTAACAGTGTAATCATAATGAAGTGACATTACAACCAAACTTTTTTTTCAAAAGGAATTTGGATTGTAAAATGTTTGGAAAATAATTAGGAAATTTTTTTTATAACCGAAAGGAAAATGACGAATTTAAATTTAAGCAAATAGCTGTTTCTCTGAAACAATTTATCTAATTAGGAAGAAAGAGCTAAAGGGAACGGTAACCATAATCAAAGGAAACTTTGCCATGAATAAAATTATTTTTGTCGGCTTCACGTCTGCAAACAACTACATTACACTAAACAACCTCACAGTTCAAAGGAAGCACAAAATACTTTAGCTATGGCCTATGCTAAGAAATAAATAAGAAACAGTAGAGTAGTATATAAAAGAGGCTCCTGGCACAGGGTCCAGGGTGTGGTGACTGTGGTGACGAGCCATATCTCTGAATGTGACGTCAGGGCATCTTGGATGAGTGTGACCTCGAACTTGACCTTGATATTGACATTTGACCTTCAAAATTTGCAAAAAATTTACCAATAATTCCTCAAAATTCGTTAAAATTACCGCTATTTTGGAAAAAAAAATTTGCCAAAAAATCTCAAATAATTTGATAATTCAATAATTAGGATTTCGAAAAACCTATAAAGTCTTTTTGAATTATAAAGAACTTAAAACCCCAAAAGCGGCTTAAAAGTCCTAAGAGCTAGCCGCTTTAAGCCGCCGAGGTCATGACCTTGAAAATTAGGATGCCATGGCAGCCATTTTGAATTATGACGTCATCGTTGAAATTATGTTGCGTACGCCATCATGAAAATCTATAATTAATTATTCCATTTTAATGAAAAAAAATTTAACAATTTTTGAAAAAGTCAAATAATAAAATTTTAATAAAAAATATAAATAAAACATACTTTTTCAACATGGAGCTCGGAGTCCTCGGTTCGAACCTGTTGAGGGCAGAAAATTAAAAATGGCATCCAATCCTTCTTCCAAGGAAGCCGCTGGCAGACTGACTCCCCCCAACTCTTATGTCAAAGTATATATATCGTCACCTAGTATGACGTAATGTCCGCCATCTTGAAAATCCGTAATTTTAATGCTAGAAAATAGGGAAAAATTTAAAAAAATCATTAAAAAATTAATCAATCGTATAAATTAATAAAAATTTTAAAATAATAACTCAAATCCACTATTGCACTCATCATTATGGTCGCCATCTTTAATTATAAAAAAGTTGCATGTATCATTATGCCAGCCATCTTGGTTAAGTATGATCTCATCGCAACACTTTATGTTACGACCGCTATATTGGATCATATAAATGTTGCATGTTTCGTTACGGTGCCATCTTGAAAATCCGTAATTTCAATGCTAGTTATACCGAAAAAATTCCAAAAAATATTTTAAAAATTGCCTACTTCTAATGTTTAGTTATTTAAACGATTTCGGTCCTCGGTTCGATTTACGGCGAGAGTAAACCAGATATATTTATGAATATATTTAAAAATTCTAAATAAAAAGTAATAAAAATGCTTTGTACCACATGCGACATTTTGAATTATGTCACCACTGTATCAATTATAGTTACGGGCGCCATCTTGAAAATCGTAAATTTTATCCGATTTTAATGAAAAAAGTTAAAAATTCACCAAAAAATAAACTTATTAGAATACTGATTGATTAGATCGATTCTTGTCCTTGGTTGGAAACAGGTAAGAGCAAAAAAAAATACAGATCCTTCCTCCATGGACGCTACCCGGACTGGCCTACCACCACAAATACCAAACTATATATATATATATATATATATATATATATATATATATATATATATATCGTCAACTGGTATAACGTCATGTCCGCCATCTTGTCTTCGTCATGTATCCATCATTTAATGTTCAGTACATGCAACCAGGAGCTACCACCAGCTAGAGGACATTGTCACCATCTTGTTTTTGTCTGCTGGAGAACACCATCTTTTGTGTGTACCTACTCGTCTTATCGAGTGCATTACCATAATGCTAGTTTTATTCTAACCCGCTAAAGTGCAGTCATAATTTATTATTACTGAGGTGCCCAACATCTTTAACTTTGGAAGCCATCTTCGAATCATGTAATTATTTAACTAGAAATGCGGGAAAAATTCCAGAACACACCAAATAAAATTTACAATCAATTTACAAATTGATTCGATCAGTTCCTATCCTTGGCTCGATACTTGAACAGTGAGTAGTGTAACTAATTATTAAATAAATTTTATATTTTGGTTCCCATTACCTTTCGCTGAGTTTATTAATTATTATCTCTACAAAAACAACTCAAGACAATTTACCTAACCAACGAATTAAATATGTTATCGATAAGCCTAACATGAAAGTCTCGTTTTTGATATTTAGAATAACCTTTAAAATGTTTATGTACAGAGCCATCCAATCATATTCACCAAGGGTCTTCGGACCGCAGACCGGGACATGAACAATATCAGACATATAGACCATGAAAACATTGTACACACAGTACACACAGGAAACGGAATGTACACACAGTACACACAGGAAAACGGAATGTACACACAGTAGGTACACACAGGAAAACGGAATGTACACACAGTACACGCAGTAAACGGAACGAAGTTCGTAATGTTCTCGCAATTGACGCACAATACACGAAAACTACAAGGAATGTACACAATGTACGCAATATACGCAATGTACACACAATGACTACGCATCGTTCGCGAAGAACAAGCATTTAATGAAAACCAAACATGTTTGGACTGAAATTCTACAAAACGAAAGCTCATTTAACGAAAAGGAGGTGCATTCTCTCGTTCATTCAACTCGGTAGCATGCGATCATCAATGATAAGTTAGGATATATTGTCTCCAACAGTCTATGAATCCAACAGTTCTTAGTATCAAAATTCATTGACTCCAATATTCATTGGCTCAATCAGTCATTGACTCCAACAGTCTTTTGGCTCCAAAAGTCATTGGCTCCAACATTCATTGGCTTAACTGTCCTGTGCTTCAACAGCTCTAATGATATTTGGCTAGAATGCTACGAGTCTATGAGGTTATGAGGTTACATGGCTATGCGTCTACAAGGATCTAGCAGGTAACGAGTTACACATGACTGCGAGACTGCATGGCTAAAAGGCTGCGTGGCTACAAAACTCCTTTTCTATGCAGCTACATAAAAACAAGTCTACTCGGCTCCAAATGTCGGCGAGACTACATGGCTACTAGGCCACTTGGCTACAAAGTTTCAATTCTACTAGTCTACAAGACACCTCCAACTACCTAAGAGTCCTCAAAGCCGAACTGATCCAGAAACATTATTTTAAAGGATTACGAGGCTACAGGACTAAATGTCTACATGACTACTTGACTAGGAAGATACAAGTCTACATGGCTCCAATTGCGGCATCTGTCTTCAGCTGAATTTTCTCTTTGGCTCCAACTGCTCCATCATCATTATATTATAACATTACAAGGCTACTTGGTTACGTAGGTACAAATCTACAAGGCTCCAATTGCGACATCTGTCTTCGGCAGAATTTTCTTTTTGTCTTCAACTGCTCCAGCAGCATTATGTTATAACATTACAAGACTACTTGGTTACGTAGCTACAAGTCTAGATGACTCCAAGTGCCGCATCTGTCTTCGACGCATTTTTTTTGCTCCAACTGCTCCAACAGCATTATGTTATAAGATGACAAGGCTACTTGGTTACGTAGCTACAAGTCTATGAGGCTCCAAGGCATCATGACTACGAAGTTTCCAGAACACAAGGTTACGAGACTGTGAAGCTACTGGACTACAAAGCTTCCCGAACACAAGGTTATGTAATTCAAGGCTACTTGGTTAATTAGCTACTAATCTACGAGGCTCAGAGGCATCATGACTACGAATATTCCAGAACACAAGGTTATGAGACTGCGAAGCTACAGGACTACGACGCTTACAGGACACGAGGCTACATGGCTTCGAGACTACATGTCTCTACCTGACTACAATAGCACAATTCAGTGGTGAGAGTTAATTTATCTCATGCTAAATAACCTTTTTAAAGTAGTGTCGATTATTGTCAACACAAGACACCACATGTTGCTTACAAGTAAATATTATTTAGTTCTTTTATGTGGGATGCGGAATGCTCACTAACGATCGCAAAGAAGGATGGCTTCGCTAGACACCAAGGAGAGCAAGTACGTCTTGTATGTTAGTGCTTCACATATGTCTCATAGTGTATTATTTGACTGAGTAATGGTTGTTTATTGTTTTAGTTTCTCTTGTTTAAAGTTCTGGCTTGTACTAAAACTATATCTTTATCAACAATGAGAATTTAACAAGCTAGCAGGATCTGTTTATGTATTTTTTTGAAATTTTTTTCTCATTTTAAATTTTTTAATAATTTATTTTTATTTTATTTACTAAATATTTATTCTGTTAATTTATGACATCAAAATAAAGTGTGATGGTTTTCTCCGTGTGCTCCTAGTTATTCTTGTCAATATGATGATGAATTTCTCTGTGTGCTCTTGATTATTCCTGTGGTTTCTTCAAGTGTTTCTGTCCACTCTGAGAAACCCTCTCCCTGCATGAAGGATTTTTTACCTAATGAGTCATGTCATTTTATTTGGAGTTACATTTAATTCGTGAATTTCTGCTACTGAATCAGCAATTTAAATTTTATTTACCAGGAGAAATTTACCACATGGCTCGTATTCACGAAGTCAGTATGCCTTGGAGCCTCGTAGACTTGTAGCTACATAACCAAGTGGCCTTGTGATCTTATAACATAATGCTGTTGGAGCAGTTGGAGCAAAAGTAAAAAATTGCGTCGAAGACAGATGCGGCACTTGGAGCCTTGTAGACATGTTGCTACGTAACCAAGTAGTCTTGTTATGTTATAACATAATGCTGCTGGAGCAGTTGGAGCCAAAGAGAAAATTCAGCTGAAGACAGATGCCCAATTCGTGCCATGTAGACTTGTAGCTTCCTAGTCAAAAGTCATGTAAACTTTTAGTCCTGTAACTTTGTTATCCTTTAACATAATTTTTCTGGAGCAGTTGGGTCTTTGAAGACTCGTAGGTAGTTGGAGGAGTCTTGTAGACTAGTAGAATTGAATCTTTGTAGCCAAGTGGCCTTGTAGCCATGTAGCCTCTCAGACATTTGGAGCCGAGTAGACTTGTATCCATGTAGCTGCATAGAAAAGTTGTTTCGTAGCCACGCAGCCTTTTAGCCATGCAGTCTCGCAGCCATGTATAACTCGTTACCTGCTAGATCCTTGAAGACTCATAACCATGTAACCTCATAACCTCTTAGACTCGTAGCATTCTAGCCAAATAACATTGGAGCTGTTGAAGCAAAGGACAGTTAAGACAATGACTTTTGGAGCCAATGACTTTTGGAGCCAAAATACTATTGGAGTCAATGACTGATGGAGCCAATGACTATTGGAGTCAATGAAATTTGGAACTAAGAACTGTTGGATTCATAGACTGTTGGAGACAATATATCCTAACTTATCATTGACGATCGCATGCTATCGAGTTGAATGAACGAGAGAATGCACCTCCTTTTCGTTAAATGAGCTTTAGTTTTGTAGAATTTCCATCCAAAAGTGCTTGGTTTCCATTAAATGCTTGTTCTTCGCGAACGATGCGTAGTCATTGTGTGTATATTGCGTATATTGCGTTCATTGTGTACATTGCTTGTTCTTTTTGTGTATTGTGCGTCAATTGCGAGAACATTACGAACTTCGTTCCGTTTACTGTGTGTACTGTGTGTACATTCCGTTTTCCTGTGTGTACTGTGTGTACATTCCGTTTTCCTGTGTATACTGTGTGTACATTCCGTTTTCCTGTGTATACTGTGTGTACATTCCGTTTTCCTGTGTGTACCTACTGTGTGTACATTCCGTTTTCCTGTGTGTACTGTGTGTACATTCCGTTTCCTGTGTGTACTGTGTGTACTATTATTTCATAGTCTATATGTCTGATATTGTTCATGTCCCGGTCTGCGGTCCGAAGATACTTGGTGAATATGATTGGATGGGTTTGTACATGAACATTTTAAAGGTTATTCTAAGTATCAAAAACGAGACTTTCATGTTACGCTTATCGATAACATATTAAATTCGTTGGTTAGGTAAATTGTCTTTTGTTGTTTTTGTAGAGATAATGATTAATAAACTCAGCGGAAGGTAATGGGCACCAAAATATAAAATTTATTTAATAATTAGTTACACTCACTGTTCAAGTATCGAGCCAAGGATAGGAACTGATCGAATTAATTTTTAAATTGATTGTAAATTTTTTTGGTGTATTATAGGATGTTTCCTGCATTTCTAGCTAAATAATTACACTCCCAAGATGGCGGGAAACTCAGTAAAAATAAATGATTACTGCACTCTAGTTGGTTCGAATAAAACTAGCACCAGTTGACGATATATATATATATATATATATATATATACACCTTAGTATTGGTGTTGGTTAGTCTAGTTAGCTTCCATGGAGGAAGGATTTGTTTTTTTTTATTTTTTTGCTGTTACTGCTTGATGTTTAATGTCGGGAATCGATCTAATCAATCAGTTTTCTAATAAGTTAATTTTTTGTGAATTTATAATTTTTTTTCATTAAAATTGTTAATAAATTAAGATTTTTATGATTGCGTCCGTAACTATAATTGATACAGTGGTGACCTAATTCAGATTGTCGCATGTGGTGCAAAACATTTTTATTACTTTTTATATAGAATTTTTTATATATATTCATATAGATATATATATCTGGTTTACTCTCGCCGGAAATCGAACCGAGTACGATAACGTTTAAATAACTAAACATTTGAAGTAGGCAATTTTTAAAATTTTTTTTGGAATTTTTTCGGAATAACTAGCATTGAAATTACGGATTTTCATTATGGCGGCCGTAACGAAACATGCCACATTAATATGATCCAATATGGCGGTCGTAACGTAAAGTGTTGCGATGACATCATACTCAACCAAGATGGCGGGCGTAACGAAACATGCAACTTTTATATAATGCAATATGGCGACCACAATGATGAGTGCAACAGTGGATTTGAAGTAATATTTTATTGAAGTTTTATTAATCAATTCGATTTATTATTTCTTTTAATGATTTTTTAAATTTTCCCCTATTTTCTAGCATTAAAATTACGGATATTCAAGATGGCGGACATGACGTCGTACTAAGTGACGATATATATACTTTGACATAAGTGGTGGGGGGAGTCAGTCTACCGGCGGCTTCCTTCGAAGAAGGAGTGAACGCCATTTTTATTTATTTTTGACCTCACCGTGTTCGAACCGTGGAATCCGATCTCCATGTCGAAAAAGTATGGGTTTTAAATACTTTTTTTAAATATTATTAATTAAATTTTTTTATAAATTTTAATTTTTTTCATTAAAATCGGATAATAAATAAAGATTTTCATGATGGCGGACGTAACGGAAATTTTTACGGTGACGTCATAATTCAAAATGGCTGCCATGGTAAGTATCCTTATTCACATGGTCATGACCTCGGTGGCTTAAAGCGGCTAGCTCTTAGGACTTTTAAGCCGTTTTTAGGATTTTTAGTTCTTTCCAAGGCAAAAAGACTTAAGAGGTTTTTTTCTTAATCCTTATTTTTGAATATTGAAATTTTTGATAATTTTTGGTGGAATTTTTTTCCAAAAAAATGGAAATTTTTGCGAATTTTGAGGAATTTTGGGTAAATTTTGGCAAATTTTGAAGGTCAAAGGTCAATGTCAAGGTCAAGTTCAAGGTCACACTCATCCAAGATGCCCCAGTGACGTTACATTCCGAGATGTGGCTCGTCAACACAGTCACCACACCCTGGACCCTATGCCAGGAGCCCCTTTCATATACTACTCAGTTGAATTTTATTTTAAATTGTTGCGCTGTTAGAAACATAATAATTGGCTTTCACAACAAATCATGCAAAAAATTACCCAGGGAGTTTAAAATAAATAGTGCAGAAGTATTACAGAGAATATCCAAGGTATGTATAGAGTATGTAAAGAAAAAGTTATATAGAGAAAAAAATAATTTTTATCTGGTAATATTATAAAATTAAACCTACTCAGAGAATAATTTAACTGTTAAGTGTGTATTATAGTTAAATATGAGATAAAATGTAAAAAAAAAAAGCCAAATTAAAGATGTTATAAACTTCAGACACATGCGTTAATAAATATTTACAATTCCCGTAACTCAAACTGATACGCACTAAAAAATTCAAACAATTAAATAAAACAAAATAAAAAAAATCCTGTAAAATAAATGTAAATAAATAAAATCTTTACGAGATCATAATATATTCAACTATTTGGTACTTCTGCAGTTCCTCAATCTCAAGATCCGGTAGGTGATGGATTTTTTAATTATTTGCGGTGTGCGAACTGTAATCACGGAACATTCATTATGTGCAGCGAACAAAGGTGGCCGACAACATCTCGTCAAGGACGACTGACAAGGAAAGAACCTTCCCATGCAGGCGAGGGTAAATGTGTCATTAGGCAGCAATTAACTCCGTGAGCTTCGAGAAAAAAAAATTCGTCGATGTGAGAAGCATGAGGAGCATTACCACTGCGCTGTAAACTGAAACGTACAAGCTGGAGTTATCGTAAATCGTAAAAAAACAGTAAGAAAAGGGAATTTACTATCTGCTTATAACGCTGATTGATGAAAATATCTTTGCATCAAATTTTTGCAACTGCAATCGAAAACTTACAAATCATAAATACATTAAAAGTATATTTGTTTTAAAATTAAAAAAATTTAATTTTATAAATTGTTTTATGTAATGTGTTTTATTTTATTAAACGACATTATTACTTCGAAGAGAAGTTATTAGTAGTATAAACCAATAAAAATATTAAAAATTCCTCGAATATTTTAGATTTTAATTTGGCTTAGAACTAACATTTTTTATTAATATTCTAACATGTTTTACTAACTCATTATATGTATTTTATGATATTAAAAATGCTAAAGTTTTAAACAGTAGTATACGAATGTATGTTCTGGAACATGGCTTCTGGCTGTGGTGCCTGTGGTGACACCCGCCATCTTGGATTGTGACGTCACGGCGGCCATCTTGGATGACCTTGACCTTGACCTTTGACCTTGACCTTTAATTTTATCCTCAAAAATCGCCAAAATCCGCCAAAATTGGGCAAAATTTGCCCAAAATTCCTCAAAATTCGCCAAAATTTCCATTTCTGTGGAAAAAAATTCCGCCAAAATATCTCAAAAAATTCCACAAATTAAAAAATTCTCTTTTCGAGGGAAAAATTTCCCGTTTCGAGGGAAAAATTCCCGTTTTTAGTCCTTAAAAATCCCAGCGGCTGAAAATTCCTAAAACTGGCTTAAGCATCCTTAACTCAAACCTCAGTTAAGCCATTTATAGGATTGTGACGTCACGGCGGCCATCTTGGACGAGCGTAACGGGACACAGCGTAACGGGACATAACGTAACGGGACAAGTAGATCACGACAGCCATCTTGGATCCGCCATCTTGGATCCGCCATTTTGGATGACATCATTTTGTTTTCTAGAAAATTCCGGCATTGTGTTGTCCGCCATATTGGATGATGACGTCACCGTTGCAATTTCCGTTACGGCCGCCATCTTTAACTTTTTTATTTATTATCCGATTTTAATGAATTTTTTTTTAAAAATTATAAAAAAATTTAAATAATATAAATTTAATAAAATATTTATAAAAAACAAACATTATCGATACGGAGCTCAGAGTCCTCGGTTCGAACCCGACGAGGTCAAAAAATTAAAAATGGCGACCGATCCTTCCCCCTGTGGTGGCTGCTGACAGACTGCCCCCCACCACTTTTTTCAAAGCATATATATCGACAGTGAGCATGACGTCATGTCCGCCATCTTGAAATCTGGACGCCATCTTGAAAATCTTTATTTATTATCCGATTTTAATGAAAAAAATTCCAAAATTCATCAAAAAATTAATGTATTTGAATTCTGTTTGATTATATCGATGTACGTCCTTGGCTCGATTCCCGACGAGAGTAAACGGTCGATCCTTCCTCCATGAAAGCTACCTAGACTGATCTACCACCACCAGTACCAAGGTTTATATCATCAACTGGTATGACATCATGTCCGCCATATTGTCTTCATCCGCTGGAGTTCACCATCTTGTTTTCGTCTGCTAGAGTGTGCCGATACCATGTAATATAATTATCTGGTCACCATACTTTTGTCCTCAACTGTTGACATTGATCATTGACCTTGGCCTTTGACCTTGACCTTGAACTTTGACCTTGACCTTGAACTTTGACCTTGACCTTGAACTTTGACCTTGACCTTGAATTTTGACCTTGACCTTCAACTTTGACCTTGACCTTGAAATTTGACCTTGACCTTGAAATTTGACCTTGACCTTGAAATTTGACCTTGACCTTGAAATTTGACCTTGACATTGAAATTTGACCTTGTCATTGAAATTTGACTTTGTCCTCGAAATTTGACTTTGTCCTTGTCGACCATCATGGATCCAACATTTTATGTTCAGTAGATGCTACCAGGAGCTACCACCTGCTGGAGTATGCCATCTTGTGTGTGTGTACTCGTATTATAGAGTACATTTCCATCTGGATAAATTTATTCTAACCCGCTACAGTGCAGTAATCATTTATTACTGTGACACACGCCATCTTGAAATTTGGACGCCATCTTGAAAATCCGTAATTTTAATGCTAGGTATTCGGGAAAAAGTTAAAAATTCATTAAATAAATTTGTAATCTATATACTGATTGATTGAATCGACTAAGGTCCATGGTTCGATCACTGACCGATAAAAAAAAACTCTAATATTTTAAAAAGAACCACTAAAGTGACAGGTTTGAGAAAATAAAAAACACCACAAGTTCTATTAAAAAAAATTTATTACATAAATTCAATACACTACTACAAGTACATAAAAAAAAACACTGACAAATTACTAAAGCCTTTTTGGATTCCTCGATTCAAACAGTCTTCTTATTGTACGGACTAAGCCTTTTACATGTCTTTAAATGTCTATCCGATCAGGTCATCACCGCAGCCAGAGACGGACTGAAGTTCATATCACTTATATTATCTCATTAGACGGTACAACACATGAGTCAAATCAATAACCATGTTCATTATATGTCTCGGAGCATTTTTTATAATGACGATGTAAGCTATCGAGACGTGCAATTAGTTTATTGCACTTATTGCACTGAAATTGTATTCTTTGATCATTATTAGAACAACCGCTTCTTTCATGTCTGCGAGCATTTGAGGTGATAGTAAATGATGCTCCACAGTATTTGCACTGATGCGAAGTACGCTCTTCATTAATTGAAGAATCCATTGCTGATGATGAAACTTCAGCTGATGGTGGAACAGCACATATCGGTTCGCAAGAACAGTTAATTACGCGACTTATGCACCAGAAGAAACAAACTAGGCGATCCTTACACCACCGACGTCAGTAACAAACCGAGCGTCCTGCTGTCTAGGACTCGCTTATATACATGCACCGTATGGAATAATACGATAGTCAAATCAATATCAATTTACTAAAATACTAGAGTCAAAACATCATTAAAAAATAGAAGCACCATCAACAAAAAAGGAAGCAAATTTGGACGCACCTACAAAAAAGGAAAAACAAAAGGAAGCACCGACAACGAAACGGAAGCACCGCCAACGAAAAGGAAGCACATTTGGAAGCACCGACAACGAAAAGACAGCACCGACATCGAAATGGAAGCACATTTGGAAGCACCGACAACGAAAAGGCAGCACCGACAACGAAAAGGAAGCACATTTGGAAGCACCGACAACGAAAAGACAGCACCGACATCGAAAAGGCAGCACATTTGGAAGCACCGACAACGAAAAGGCAGCACCGACAACGAAAAGGCAGCACCGGCATCGAAAAGGAAGCACATTTGGAAGCACCGACAACGAAAAGGCAGCACCGGCATCGAAATGGAAGCACATTTGGAAGCACCGACAACGAAAAGGCAGCACCGACAACGAAAAGGAAGCACATTTGGAAGCACCGACAACGAAAAGACAGCACCGACATCGAAAAGGCAGCACATTTGGAAGCACCGACAACGAAAAGGCAGCACCGACAACGAAAAGGCAGCACCGGCATCGAAAAGGAAGCACATTTGGAAGCACCGACAACGAAAAGGCAGCACCGGCATCGAAAAGGAAGCACATTTGGAAGCACCGACAAAGAAAAGGCAGCACCGACAACGAAAAAGAAGCACATTTGGAAGCACTGTCAACGAAAAGACAGCACCGCCATCGAAAAGGAAGCACATTTGGAAGCACTGACAACGAAAAGGTAGCACCGACAACGAAAAGGAAGCACATTTGGAAATACTGACAACGAAAAGGCAGCACATTTGGAAGCACTGACAACGAAAAGGAAGCACCGTCAACAAAAAGGAAGCACATTTGGAAGCACTGACAACGAAAAGGCAGCACCGACAACGAAAAGGAAGCACATTTGGAAGCACTGACAACGAAAAGGCAGCACCGTCAACGAAAAGGAAGCACATTTGGAAGCACTGACAACGAAAAGACAGCACCGACAACGAAAAGGAAGCACATTTGGAAGCACTGACAACGAAAAGGCAGCACCGCCAACGAAAATGCAGCTCATTTGGAAGCACCGACATCGAAAAGGAAGCACCATCAACGAAAAGGCCGCACCATCAACGAAAAGGAAGCACATTTGGAAGCACAAGTTACGAGAACTTAGTCTTAGTTAGTAATCTGAATACAAGAAAAAAAAAACATTAAATTTTTATAATTGCAATTATTTATTTCTTTACATTTTACAAATACAAGTAAAACAAGCCATTATTATATGTAGCCAGCTTTCCTCAGTTCTTTGAGTATGATTGATATTTCTTTGATGCACGAATAGTTTCCTGCACAAAGCGAGTCATGTAGAAGTCTTAGCCGGTCAACCAATATGTTTGGATCGTTCCATGAAGTGTAATCAGTCTCTTCTACCACCATCTTCATTGCTTGATTATTATAAATATTATTTTCTCTGGTGTCTTCCGTTTTAACACCATCCTCAGGGTTACTTTCATCATCTAGCCAGCGATCATCACAAGCTTGATCCGATTTATTTAATATATCACGTTGTTTCCATCGTTTCGGTCTCAGGACACCACCACAGTCTTCGATCTTGCCTGCTTTAGTTGCTTCATCACAGTCTATACCTTTGTCAACAGCCGCAGAGTCGCTGTAGCAATCACCGTAGAAGGCATCATCTTCACCTAGATTACCGTAAGAATTCGATGTCGATGATGTCGAAGCGTCTTCATCGTCTTCATGCTTCCTTTTTAGGAGTCCATCATTTTTACAAAGTAGGAAAGATCTACTTGAATTCGGCTGGAATGTATTCTCACTTTTTACGTTAAAGATTCTTCCATTGTCTTCATTCTTCCATAAATCATAATTGTCCTTCAATTTAAGTTCTTTGTCGAGATCGGAAGAACCGCGATCATAATCTCTCCCAAGACAAGGAAAATTATTGTCGTAATGCAGATCACTCTTCCTTAGTCTAGTAGAGCCATCGTTGTCCTCTAGCTTGTACACAGGCTTGACGTTACAAGTTCTGTCATGTCTTTTTAAGCTCTCTCTCCGCGTAAACGACTTGCTACATCGAACACAACTTATCATATTACGTAGTGGATTTTTATCACAGTCATTCTTCTCGTGTTGTCTTCCATTCTTTCTCAAGATAAATTCTTTGCTGCAAAACTTACACCTGTATCCTTTCGTTACAGCAACAGTCACCGAATCAGGATTCATATTAGTTACTGAGACTATGGTCAGATGCAAACTGAATTAATTAAATTAGATACATTACTTAAATATAATTTTTAATATTTCATCTGCAAGAATTAAGTTACATCATACAAAAGAAATTGTTACATGTGGTCTCGATTATTAGCATGTGATGTCGCCACGTGTTGTGTTGAGTCATAATTTATTTAGTTGTTTTATGTGGTATGCGGGAAGCTCACTAACGATCGCAAAACAAGGATGGCTTCGCTAGACATCAAGGAGAAGGAAGTTCGTCTTACATGTTAGTGCTCCACGGATGTCTCATGACATATTATTTGACTGAGTAATGGTTGCTTAATTTTTATTTCCACCTGGTAAAAAAATTACAAGTGCTGATTTAGTAACAGATATTCTCGAATTAAATGTAACTCTAAATAACACGTCATGACTCATTAGGTAAAAAATCCGTCATGCAGAGAGCGGTTTCTCATAATAGACAGAAACACTTGAAGAAACCACAGGAATAATCAGGAGTTCATGGAGAAATCCATCATAATATTGAAAAAATAATAGGGAGCACACGGAGAAAACCATCTCACGTTTCTTTGTTATCATATAAATACAGAAAAAATATTTAATAATAAAATTAATTAATAAAAAAATTTAAATTGAAAACAAATTAAATTGAAAGCAGGAAATAATCAGGAGCACACGGACAAAACCATCATATTATTGACATGGATAATCAGATGCACTCGGAGAAAACCACCACACGTTTTCTTTGAAATCATAAAATTACAGGGAAAAATTTTTTTAAAAATAAATAAAAAAAATTCAAAAAAGGAAAAAAATTACCAAAATACATAAAATTCTGGCTTGTACTAGAACTCTTTCTTTGTTACACAATGAGAAGTTCACAAGCTAGCAGAATCTTGAGAAAGAATGGAAGACAACACGAGAAGAATGACTGTGATAAAAATCCACTACGTAATATGATAAGTTGTGTTCGATGTAGCAAGTCGTTTACGCGGAGAGAGAGCTTAAAAAGACATGACAGAACTTGTAACGTCAAGCCTGTGTACAAGCTAGAGGACAACGATGGCTCTACTAGACTAAGGAAGAGTGATCTGCATTACGACAATAATTTTCCTTGTCTTGGGAGAGATTATGATCGCGGTTCTTCCGATCTCGACAAAGAACTTAAATTGAAGGACAATTATGATTTATGGAAGAATGAAGACAATGGAAGAATCTTTAACGTAAAAAGTGAGAATACATTCCAGCCGAATTCAAGTAGATCTTTCCTACTTTGTAAAAATGATGGACTCCTAAAAAGGAAGCATGAAGACGATGAAGACGCTTCGACATCATCGACATCGAATTCTTACGGTAATCTAGGTGAAGATGATGCCTTCTACGGTGATTGCTACAGCGACTCTGCGGCTGTTGACAAAGGTATAGACTGTGATGAAGCAACTAAAGCAGGCAAGATCGAAGACTGTGGTGGTGTCCTGAGACCGAAACGATGGAAACAACGTGATATATTAAATAAATCGGATCAAGCTTGTAATGATCGCTGGCTAGATGATGAAAGTAACCCTGAGGATGGTGTTAAAACGGAAGACACCAGAGAAAATAATATTTATAATAATCAAGCAATGAAGATGGTGGTAGAAGAGACTGATTACACTTCATGGAACGATCCAAACATATTGGTTGACCGGCTAAGACTTCTACATGACTCGCTTTGTGCAGGAAACTATTCGTGCATCAAAGAAATATCAATCATACTCAAAGAACTGAGGAAAGCTGGCTACATATAATAATGGCTTGTTTTACTTGTATTTGTAAAATGTAAAGAAATAAATAATTGCAATTATAAAAATTTAATGTTTTTTTTTCTTGTATTCAGATTACTAACTAAGACTAAGTTCTCGTAACTTGTGCTTCCAAATGTGCTTCCTTTTTGTTGATGGTGCGGCCTTTTCGTTGATGGTGCTTCCTTTTCGATGTCGGTGCTTCCAAATGAGCTGCATTTTCGTTGGCGGTGCTGCCTTTTCGTTGTCAGTGCTTCCAAATGTGCTTCCTTTTCGTTGTCGGTGCTGTCTTTTCGTTGTCAGTGCTTCCAAATGTGCTTCCTTTTCGTTGACGGTGCTGCCTTTTCGTTGTCAGTGCTTCCAAATGTGCTTCCTTTTCGTTGTCGGTGCTGCCTTTTCGTTGTCAGTGCTTCCAAATGTGCTTCCTTTTTGTTGACGGTGCTTCCTTTTCGTTGTCAGTGCTTCCAAATGTGCTGCCTTTTCGTTGTCAGTACTTCCAAATGTGCTTCCTTTTCGTTGTCGGTGCTACCTTTTCGTTGTCAGTGCTTCCAAATGTGCTTCCTTTTCGATGGCGGTGCTGTCTTTTCGTTGACAGTGCTTCCAAATGTGCTTCTTTTTCGTTGTCGGTGCTGCCTTTTCTTTGTCGGTGCTTCCAAATGTGCTTCCTTTTCGATGCCGGTGCTGCCTTTTCGTTGTCGGTGCTTCCAAATGTGCTTCCTTTTCGATGCCGGTGCTGCCTTTTCGTTGTCGGTGCTGCCTTTTCGTTGTCGGTGCTTCCAAATGTGCTGCCTTTTCGATGTCGGTGCTGTCTTTTCGTTGTCGGTGCTTCCAAATGTGCTTCCTTTTCGTTGTCGGTGCTGCCTTTTCGTTGTCGGTGCTTCCAAATGTGCTTCCATTTCGATGCCGGTGCTGCCTTTTCGTTGTCGGTGCTTCCAAATGTGCTTCCTTTTCGATGCCGGTGCTGCCTTTTCGTTGTCGGTGCTGCCTTTTCGTTGTCGGTGCTTCCAAATGTGCTGCCTTTTCGATGTCGGTGCTGTCTTTTCGTTGTCGGTGCTTCCAAATGTGCTTCCTTTTCGTTGTCGGTGCTGCCTTTTCGTTGTCGGTGCTTCCAAATGTGCTTCCATTTCGATGTCGGTGCTGTCTTTTCGTTGTCGGTGCTTCCAAATGTGCTTCCTTTTCGTTGGCGGTGCTTCCGTTTCGTTGTCGGTGCTTCCTTTTGTTTTTCCTTTTTTGTAGGTGCGTCCAAATTTGCTTCCTTTTTTGTTGATGGTGCTTCTATTTTTTAATGATGTTTTGACTCTAGTATTTTAGTAAATTGATATTGATTTGACTATCGTATTATTCCATACGGTGCATGTATATAAGCGAGTCCTAGACAGCAGGACGCTCGGTTTGTTACTGACGTCGGTGGTGTAAGGATCGCCTAGTTTGTTTCTTCTGGTGCATAAGTCGCGTAATTAACTGTTCTTGCGAACCGATATGTGCTGTTCCACCATCAGCTGAAGTTTCATCATCAGCAATGGATTCTTCAATTAATGAAGAGCGTACTTCGCATCAGTGCAAATACTGTGGAGCATCATTTACTATCACCTCAAATGCTCGCAGACATGAAAGAAGCGGTTGTTCTAATAATGATCAAAGAATACAATTTCAGTGCAATAAGTGCAATAAACTAATTGCACGTCTCGATAGCTTACATCGTCATTATAAAAAATGCTCCGAGACATATAATGAACATGGTTATTGATTTGACTCATGTGTTGTACCGTCTAATGACATAATATAAGTGATATGAACTTCAGTCCGTCTCTGGCTGCGGTGATGACCTGATCGGATAGACATTTAAAGACATGTAAAAGGCTTAGTCCGTACAATAAGAAGACTGTTTGAATCGAGGAATCCAAAAAGGCTTTAGTAATTTGTCAGTGTTTTTTTTATGTACTTGTAGTAGTGTATTGAATTTATGTAATAAATTTTTTTTAATAGAACTTGTGGTGTTTTTTATTTTCTCAAACCTGTCACTTTAGTGGTTCTTTTTAAAATATTAGAGTTTTTTTTATCGGTCAGTGATCGAACCATGGACCTTAGTCGATTCAATCAATCAGTATATAGATTACAAATTTATTTAATGAATTTTTAACTTTTTCCCGAATATCTAGCATTAAAATTACGGATTTTCAAGATGGCGTCCAAATTTAAAGATGGCGTGTGTCACAGTAATAAATGATTACTGCACTCTAGCGGATAAGAATTAAACTAACATGTCGTCAGCGCACTCTCGCCGACGATACACTGATGATGGCTTCCAGCAGACGAGGACAAGATGGCGGACATGACGTCATACTACCTGACGATATATATGCTTTGAAAAAAAAAAAAGTGGTGGGAGTCAGTATGCCTGCAGCCACCGCGGGGGGGGAAGGATCGGTCGTCATTTTTAATTTTTTTGCCCTCACCGGGTTCGAACCGAGGACTCCGAACTCCGTGTCGTAAAAATATAATTTTTATAAATCTTTTATTAAAATTTTATTAAATGGATTTTTTTTATAATTTTTAAATTTTTTTTCATTAAAATCGGATAATAAATAAAAAAGTTAAAGATGGCGGCCGTAACGGAAATTGCAACGGTGACGTCATCATCCAATATGGCGGACAACACAATGCCGGAATTTTCTAGAAAACAAAATGATGTCATCCAAAATGGTGGATCCAAGATGGCGGATCCAAGATGGCTGCCGTGATCTACTTGTCCCGTTACGTTATGTCCCGTTACGCTGTGTCCCGTTACGCTCGTCCAAGATGGCCGCCGTGACGTCACAATCCTATAAATGGCTTAACTGAGGTTTGAGTTAAGGATGCTTAAGCCAGTTTTAGGAATTTTCAGCCGCTGGGATTTTTAAGGACTAAAAACGGGAATTTTTCCCTCGAAACGGGAAATTTTTCCCTCGAAAAGAGAATTTTTTAATTTGTGGAATTTTTTGAGATTTTTTGGCGGAATTTTTTTCCACAGAAATGGAAATTTTGGCGAATTTTGAGGAATTTTGGGCAAATTTTGCCCAATTTTGGCGGATTTTGGCGATTTTGAGGATCAAATTAAAGGTCAAGGTCAAAGGTCAAGGTCAAGGTCATCCAAGATGGCCACCGTGACGTCACAATCCAAGATGGCGGGTGTCACCACAGGCACCACAGCCAGAAGCCATGTTCCAGAACATACATTCGTATACTACTTTAAACATATTTTTTTTTTAGTTAAAATAATTTGCTGTTTTAACAATGTAAGATCATTTAATACAAAAAAATTGTTTGAACGTTATTTGTTCTCTCAACTTATTCTATTCACCAAAGATGACAGGAATCGTAAACATTCAGGCCTTCCACATTTCCCACTCGTGGTGCCACGCAGTCGCCTGAAATAGCCACCAAGTAGCGCTACTGAGTGTCGCCAAGCAGTTGCCTGAACGAGCCACCGAGAAGCGCTATTGAGAGTCGCCAAGGAGTCACCTGAACAAGCCACCGAGTAGTGCTACTGAGTGTCGCCAAGCAGTCGCCTGAACGAGCCACCGAGTAGCGCTACTGAGTGTCGCCACGAAGTCACCTGAACAAGCTACAGAGTAGCGCTACTGAGTGTCGCCAGGCAGTCGCTTAAATGAGCCACCGAGTAGCGCTACTGAGTGTCGCCACGCAGTCGCCTAAACAAGCCACCGAGTAGCGCTACTGAGTGTCGCCGCTCAGTTAATGAATAAGCTGCAGAGAAGTGCTACAGAGTAAAGTAGTCTGGTCATGGACTCCGACGAGGAAGCTCTTCTTCTTGTTCTCCACGTTCGTATTTGGCGTTGTCGTAGGCAACAGCGATCACTATGGATGCACATTTGACCGGCTGTCTAGTGGACAGTTCTAAACTATGAGTATGCTTAAATAAGACACTTCAAAGTTTATTAACTCATTCTGAATGAGAAAAGAATTTTTTGCACTACTACTTGCCTTTCTCAAAGTTAATATCTAGAAGAGCGACACCAATTTGAGAAAAAGTACACCTGCCGAGGAGATACTTGCAATCACACTAAGGAGGGTATTAATATTTTTATTGATTACTTTGATTTTTTAAAGATATTTTGAAAATTTTTCATTTATAAAAGTATTTAAATTAAAATTTGAATAAGATATTTTAGTTACTTCGAACAAAACCAAAAAAAAGTACTTTTCTATATTTGATGGCTTTATAATTACATACTAACTTAAAACACTTAAGTAATAATATAACCAGTTTTTAAATAAATAGACATAAAATTTCAGTAAGAAAGGCATACAAGAAAACAATAACAATAAATGTAGCAAACATTTCGTACTAGAAAAAAAAACGTTCAACAAAAATTCAGCATAGATGTAATTTTTTTTGTAAAAACAAATTTAATAAGACTTTACATATATTTGAGTCATCAGACTTGGCATGGGTTGCTACAGCTGATGGTAGTCGAAATTGCTGAAGCTGATTCGTGCCTGAAGATCTTGCTGTTTTATACACCGGTTTGCTGAATTAATTTTGATTGAAAGGGATGACTTGAGTTTAAGGTCGGCCACTGGTTTGGGGCATAAAGACCTGAATGTTTGAGAGGAAAACCATGCGGAGTTGTCATGCTCAATGAAGGGTGCGTGAAAATGAGAAGCAGGATGGAGGTGATATGAAGATGCTGCCTGTCTGTACTTTTTTTGAGGATATGCATGATTTCTATCTGAAAAGCGATCTTGGCGTCCTCTGGGAGTGCTTTCAAATGAGGTAGAAGGATCAGTAAGAAATGTCTGTCACTGTCATCATTGTCCGTATTATTTTGTTAATTCTGCGACAATGACTGTCAGAGGTTTTGCTCTTCTGCAGCGCATAATATCTTCCTTTTCAAAGCAGGAATATTTTATAATAGTGTCTATACTTTTCAGTTGTCCCATTCACTTCCTGGCCAACAGACATTACCTATTATGGTCCACGTGGCTTTGTTTAACAAACTGGGGATAGGAATCAGAGCTGCTTAAAATAAATATATTCCTCGAGTCCAGCTTCTGCATAAGACCCTGACTGGTTTTTGTTTTCAGTTTTAGCCAGTTCTCATATAAAAAAAATCCCTCAAAATTTTCCATGTTTTTTATAGGTTGACTGCTAAAAATAAAAAAAAAATAAACAAATGATACGAACTTTTTCAGTACTCGCCAGTGATGCATAAAGAGAAAAGTCATCTGTTGCCATGTTGTAAATAAAATTATAATACGAAACTTGGGCGAAAAATTAAACATACAATTTTTAAAAAATAATACAAAGGAAGAAACGTGAAAAACTTTTCACCCTTTTTAAACCTTACTATATTTCTGTTTAACACGTTTTATTAGGGCTAGCCGATTAACAGTAGTACCGAAAGCGTCGCATGTAAATGCCTCAACGCTGAATATGTGGCATTTCCCCATAGACCGGAATTATCATTGCCTGTGTTTTTGAGCTTTATATGTATTTTTGGGCGCATTGAGGGTGAAAGTTTAGTATGCACCAGAAATAAATGAAATATGCACTCATTACACAACGGAAATTTAACAGTTTGAAAGTCCAAAGCGCATTCATGCTGAAGCTGCTGTAATCCCAATCCGAAGTAGTCAAGTTGACGGACCCATGTGTGGCAACATGCACCCGTATATATTAAGTTTCGTGAACTTCGGGCGATGTAATAAGTGTATTGGGCTCGCCTATCACAGTATCGCTTCTAATTACCTCCTATCAAATGCCGAACACTGAGAGATAAGATGTTTATGAATAAAAATGTGTGTGTACAGCTAAGTAGCAATACATACAATTTACCAACTTTTTCTAAGAGATGAATACAGTAAATTAAAATACTCAATAACGAAATCACAAGGTTCTACATATTAAAATTAGATTACCAATTTCATGAAAAAAAAACTTTAATGCGCCAATGCATAATATACAATTTATTTTCTTTCTTTCTGGTATCTTGCTACAGGGTGCTCTTTCAAGGATCTACACTACACTTTCCGTTGTGGGGCATAAACTACTCAAAGATTTGTGATAGATGCCTATGAAAAACTTTGACAGAACCTACATGATCACTGCTTTCCACAATTAAATCATGAAGTATGACTCAAGATCACAAATGGTTTTGAGACTCGAGCCAATTTCCCGAACTGCATAGGAGCAATAGGCGGTAAACATGTGAGACTTATTCAAACAGCAGACAGTAGATGTACAAACTTTTGCTATAAGAAACATTTTTCCACGGAACTATTTGAATTGTTGATGCTTAATATAGGTTCATATTTGTTGATAATTGGATAGTATTATATTAAAGGATATGACTCATCGATATATAAAACAGTGAGATTTTTCACAAAGTTATAGATAATGCTTTGAAGATCCCTAACGATATATCAATATCCAGGGATGGAGATCCACTTTTCTTCACTTTTGTTGGTGACAAGCATTTGCTATTTCCACCCATATGCAGAGACCATATGGTGGAAAAATGGTTTTACAGAAGAATAAAATATTCAATTACCGACTTTTGCGAGCAAGACGCTACATAAAATGATTTTTTTGACATTCTTAACAATAAATGCGTATTATTCACAGGCTACTAAGTGTAAACGTGTGGATTGCTGAAACCATCATACAGGCCTGCTGCATACTACATAAAATTATAACAGAGAGGGATGGTATAGACTTTGACAGCACTCTGAATGTTATTGTACTAGATGAAGGTGAATCTTTAGTGCAAACTGGTGGTCTACTATCGGCTTTAACGATCAGAGAAAAGTTTGTGAATCACTTTTGTAGTGCATAAGGATCTGTGCCGTGGCAGAATCGAGCGAGTGATTGGCATTTCTTTCAAAAACATAATCTGAGTTTCAACGTTATGTTCTGGATCTTGTATTACTGAAACAGTGCCAGATTTTGGTATGCTGGGTAAAACACGTACTACATGAGGTTATTTTTAATTGATTAATCATTGAAAATGTGCTGTAAAACATTTTATTGCGAAGTATTGTATAAAAATGTTAATTTATTTTTTAACTTTTCAATAAGTATTAATGGTAATTGTCCCTTATTGCATATCCAGCTAATAAGTTGTATCAATAAAATTTTCTAAATCTAATATATTTTTATAATGGTACAGTTTAAAATAACAAACACATTTAACTGCTTAATTTAATGAAATAGGTACGTTAAAATACACTTGGATATGTAACAAACAACAATTGCTCCCGAGAACAATATTCCTCTAAATTTTATATTTTATCAGAATCAAAAATATTTCGGTAACTACAGCCACAACATATCCGATTCCTTTCTTTATTTTAATGTAATAAGTTAAAATACAACTTGTTACGTAATAAAGAACAATAACCCGTTTACTTTAAAATACACAAAAGAAATTGGTTTTATTTACCAAATATGTTCACTGAATAATAAAAATTAAAAAAAAAATCATAGTAGTATAGGAATGGGTCTCCGGGCACATGGCGCTGGCGCGTGGAGCCGGAGCCGGTGTCCGCCATATTGGATTGTGACGTCACGGCGGCCATCTTGGATGGGTGTGACCTTGACCTTTGACCTTGACCTTGACCCCGGCGGCCATTTTGGATCCGCCATCTTTGATCCGCCATTTTGGATGACGTCATGCGTTCTAGAAAATTCCGGCGATGTGTTTTCCGCCATATTGGATGATGACGTCACCGTTGCAATTTCCGTTACGGCCGCCATCTTTAACTTTTTTATTTATTATCCGATTTAAACGATTTTTTTTTAAATTTATAAAAAAATTCAAATAATAAAATTTTATTAAAATATTTATAAAAATCATACATTAACGACACGGAGTTTGGAGTCCTCGGTTCGAACCCGGTGAGGGCAAAAAATTTAAAAATGGCGACCGATCCTTCCCTCACAGTGGACGCAGGCAGACTGACCCCCACCACTTCTTACCATGTGCATATACGAACTTACACCCCTCACCCCCCCCCCCCGTCCTAAAAAAATTATTTTTCTCGCACATGACGACCAACCCCTCCCCTTTTTTAATTTATTATTATTTTTTTATCGTAATAACCACCCTCCTCCACCACTCCCTCCCTCACTTTACCGTCATTCCCACCCCTACCCTCCTCCTCGCCCCTATTCTACCTTTTAAAGTATAAATACCGGCCGCAGGACCCGGGAGCCGTCAGTTTTGCAGTCGCTCCCATCCTGAAGGAAAGGCGATGTATGCTTGTTGTGCGAGCGGAGCAAAGATCTTGTCAGCCATCTTAGCATATGGTAAAGTGCGCACGCTTGCGGCACTGGATAAAGAGACGGAGTTACCTTATCTACCTAAAGAGTTTCTCCTGGTATACGCTCCGTACGAGATAAGATACGTCTACGAGTTCCTGCCGGTGTACCTGCAGCTAGACCCAGACATCCAAGACTGTCTACCATGCACCGAGTGCGACAGAGGAAGCTCCAGCGTCCCCGACACGCCGCACATGAAGTCATGGTGCAAGAAGCGACGAGATGCGTGGCGGCAGCAGCCTAGATCCTGAGCGCCGTGCCACAGTCGGCATCTAGGTGCCACTCCAGCATTTCTGCAGAGCCAGCATCTTAGCCACGTCACTCCAGCCTCGTCGTATGCGTAACTGTGAGTAATGACAATATGACACTCTTTCTTGTCAACGTCCAGTGTCTTACGTCCCAAAAGGGGCATGTAGTGAAGCAACTGTCCGTGACGTCCGTCATTGGTGGTGACGAAGTCAAGACTAACGAATACATCTTTCAACCGCCGTGTGACTGGACTAAGCTAGACAGATTCTCTCAACGCGAGAACCGACGTCTAACCTATGAAGTGAACGGACTCTCGTGGAATGAAGGTGATGTGGACTATGAACAACTTACATCCGTGCTACGTGATCTCGTCGAGCCGGAAGACGACGCTGTTTACGTCCGTGGTAATGAACAGAAACGTATTGTGAGTGATCTGTGTAGTGCCAATGTAATTGACCTACGTAAACAAGGCAACTGTCCTGGCTTCAAAACACTGTTAAAAGTGTACGGAAACCAAATTGAAAAGTGTTATAAATTTTATAATGGTTTCCACTGTGCACATTGCAATAGTCAGTTACTGAAACTGTGGCTCTATGAGCATCCTTATTACTACAGTGATGTTTAATTTTTTTATTTCTTATTGCAATTGTAAATATTGTTTCCAATGTCATCTGCTGATGAAATTATGTAAATAAAAAATATATAAACCAATGTAATTGTCTATTTTCATTTCACCTTTATTTCATTGTATTTTTTTCTGTAAAGTCTAACAATTATACTCTTTCGAAAAAAAAATTCAAATATAATAATCATTTAACATTATTCTCAGCAATTAAATTCCAAACATAAATTATATTAAAAAATTAGCAATTTAAAAAACAAGGGTATTAGTAGTATAGAAATAAAACTCAAAGTTCAAAAAAAATTTTACAGATATATTTTCGTTAACATATACAATTAAATATATATATATACATATTTTATTTAACATGTATGCATGTGTGTTTAGATTCGCAGGTCTCTCTCTCTCTCTTCCCAGCAGACCATTCTCGCCCCGACGTCTCTCTCGCAATCTCACCAGCTCTCTCTCTCTTCCTCACGCTGAATCTCTCTCTCCATCCCCAGCAACTGCTCACCTGCTAAATACTTAAACAGAATATTAGTAACCAAACAAAAAGCTTGCATCGCAGCTCTCTGTGTTCGGAACGGGCTTGAGACCGACACCGCTAAACAGGCTGGTCACGCACAAGCCCCTTGCCTCCATATGTAATATACGTCACATATGTAGTCAAGTACTTATGAACAACGTCTCTATTTAGCCGTGGCCCATTACAACGATGCAAGCCTACCAGAAAGAACTAGCATATGATACATTGACACAAAGCACGTGCTTAAACTATCATATGTCACATACAAACGCTGAAATTGACCAGTAACAACGATATATCAACGCCGAAATCTTGCATGCCAACGACTGTGGAAACCAGCGACGTAACAGTCCAGCGTTGACACACAACGCCGAAATCTTGCATGCCAACGACTGCGGAACCCAGCGACGTAACAGTCCAGCGTTGACACACAACGCCGAAATCTTGCATGCCAACGACTGCGGAACCCAGCGACGTAACAGTCCAGCGTTGACACCATCGACATGACACCATCGATGTAAGGAGCCCAACGTCATGACCCCATCGATGATAGGAGCCTACCGTAGTGACCCCATCATTAGGACACCATCGATGTTAGGAGCCCATCGTCTTGACACCATCGGCGTAAGGAGCCCATCGTTGCATAAAAAAAACGCATCGGTGTAAAAAAAACGCATCGGTGTAAAAAACGCATCAGTGTAAAACGCATTGGTGTAAAAAAACGCATCAGTGTAAAACGCATTGGTGTAAAAAAACGCATCGGTGTAAAAAAAACGCATTGGTGTAAAAAAACGCATCAGTGTAAAAAAAAATGTATTGCACCACAAATCAACGTAGGTGCATAAAACCACCACTTCCAACCCAACCAACCAACCAAAAAACGTAGCACCACAAAACAACGAGGATGCAAAACACCGCCACTTCCATCCCAACCAACCAACCAAAAAGCGCAGCACCACAAAAACAACATAGGTGCATGAAACCACCACTTCCATCCCAACCAACCAACCAAGAGAGCACAGCACCACCAAAACATCGTAGGTGCAGGAAACCACCACTTCCATCCCAACCAACCAACCAAAAAATGTAGCACCACAAAACAACGAGGATGCAAAACACCACCACTGCCATCCCAACCAACCAACCAAGAAAAAACGTAGCACCACAAATCAACGTAGGTGCAAAACACCATCACTTCCATCCCAACCAACCAACCAAGAAAAAACGTAGCACCACAAATCAACGTAGGTGCAAAACACCACCACTTCCATCCCAACCAACCAACCAAAAAAACGTAGCATCGCAAACAACGAGGATGCAAAACACCACCACTTCCATCCCAACCAACCAACCAAGAGAGCGCAACACCACAAATCAACGTAGGTGCATGAAACCACCACTTCCAACCCAACCAACCAACCAAAAAACGTAGCACCACAAAACATCGAGGATACAAAACACCGCCACTTCCATCCCAACCAACCAACCAAGAGAGCGCAGCATCACAAAAACATCGTAGGTGCATAAAACCACCACTTCCATCCCAACCAACCAACCAAAAAAACGTAGCATCACAAACAACGATGATGCAAAACACCACCACTTCCATCCCAACCAACCAACCAAAAAAACGTAGCATCGCAAACAAAGAGGATGCAAAACACCACCACTGCCATCCCAACCATTCAACCAAAAAAAATGCAATCTTCGTCGCCAACCACAAATGCTATATCGCAGCGAAGCTGGCACATTCTAGTGACGTCAGTCGCCTAATGAGCAGACGAGGATGCAAAACACCACCACTTCCATCCCAACCATCCAACCAAATAAGCACCACGAATATTGTGGGTGCATTAACAAAACAAAACGCACCACGAAACAGCGTGGGTGCAAAAAATTAAGGTAAAATAGCACCAGAAAACCATAAAAATGTAGGAGCAAAAAAATCAATGAAAAAGATAGCACCACGAAACAGTGTGTGTGGGTGCATGAACAAAACAAGGAAAAATAGCACCAGAAAACCATAAAAATGTAGGTGCAAAAAAATTTAAAAAAAGAGCTCCACGAAACAGTGTGGGTGCAACACAATTACAACGAGCGGACTCAGGAAACCAACGATGAAAAATCCAACGGTGAAGGCTATGTACAACATCATCAACAGGTACATGAGTGGCTAGCAAGTGGCAAACACCGGCTCTGTGCTCGCACATTCCGGTTCAGATTCCCGTCAAGGTCATTTTCTCGGCTCCCACAGCAGCCTGGGACCCCGACAGAGAATCCTGTGCGAAACGTACGAGCACAGACGCAAGTTTCAACATTTCATGTTATAAGGTTTTTTATGTGAAAAAAAAAATTCATTGAAAACCATTCAGTCTTTATAGCATTCTCATTAGTTCACGTATGTATATAATTATATTCAGGCCATATATCCGTACGGTAATGTATGAATTCCATCGTCGCATATTATGCGTTTATCGTCGTGCCATGTTAGTGCTAATTTATTTGAGCATTCTGTATATAATATCATATTATGTGAACGTATGGACCGGACGTTTGCGCGCTTCTCCGTGTGCTGCTCCAGGACCTCGAGAAAATCTTCAAACGAAATTTTATTTCTCACCACGCACTTCTCTATACCTTTGGCCCTTTTTGTGATATTACTATTGTATTTGTAGGTGTACTGTTTTGCCCTTAGGCCGACGAACTCCTCCATTGCCACTCCACTGCACTCGTCTTTGAACTTGCCTACTACCTTCTTGTTCGTAGGGGAGTAGCAGGGGTGGTCAATGGGATAGCTGCTGGTGTCAAACTCGTCCAGGAGCGCAGCGTCGTCGGCAAGGTCCTGGTAGAAGTCGCGCGTCTTGATCTCGTATATGAAGCTGTCCGTGTCCATGTACGCCAGCGTGATGTCATCCTTATATTTTTCTTTCATTATGTCATAATGGAACCCATACATTAACGTCTTGGACAAGTCCAGGACCGCGAACCCCGCATATATTGGGCGGTCAAGAAAGATGGTTTCTTGTTGTAGTCTCACCAGCGTCAGAGACTCATCAAGGATGGTGCGGTCCTGGAACGCTGGCTTTGCCACAACTTTACGTAGCCTGCCTTCACTACATACAAGTTCCATACGCTGCCGACGAAATTTGTTCTCACAGAGTTTTCCAAAAGAAGAGTTGTTGGCAAGCTTGAAGAATTCTTTTTCAAAGTCGTTTGTAGCTGCCTGTCGTTTCAACGTATTTTTCGTGATGAATGGCTCCATCCAGGCACGCTGCTTGAATTCAAGGACTCTGTGCACCTTCTTGAGTCTCAGTCCGTGCTGGATGGCCTGTTTCAGGTTTCTAAAATGAATTATATAATTTTATTTGGATTCCAGTGTTGTGATTAATTTAGTTTGACGCGATCCGGGTGGGCACTGGCTGACGGGCAGGAACGGTAGATCTTTGTGGTCCTCGTGGAGGACAGACGGATACTCCACTTCAACTTCAAGGATGTAGCCCGTCTGCCCCTCGTCAGGTATCGACATCACGTCGATATCAGCGCCCACCCACTTGAAGCCGCTGACTGGAAGAGGCAACGACATGGCCCACCCATACAGATTGTTGGCGTCCAGGTACGCAACATGAGTTGATGGTTGGCTGGGATCGTAGGTTTGGGGCAGGCAGATGTTGTTCGCCTTGCAGTGTCTCTTTATCACTTGCGCGACCCCACCCCTGATCCCAGCTTCGACGAACATGTACATATCGTAATCTATCATCAACTCAAGTCGTACCCCCGTCTGCCTCAACATTGCGTCGAACGCGAACCCTGGTTCGCTGACGTAATGGCTGCAGTCAAGGCCGTACGTCTGCAGGCACAGCCGACGAAAGTTCTCAAACACGTCAGTCAGCAGCAGCACGTCTGTCTTGAGGTAGACGTCGCTGTAGTCGCCCAGGGTCACGCAGCCGAATGTTTCCCACACTGCCTTTGCATGTTCGTAGTCATCATTAGTTATGTTGCTGTCATTTAATATATTATAAAAGTTATCTTGTGGTGAAAGTTGCGGCTCGTCCAGTTTCTCCCAGCTGGAAACATAGTCGTACGGGAAAACACCTTTTCTCGTGACGAGGGCCATTTCGTCACGAGTAAAAAATTTCATGGTGTCCGTGAATTGGTCGGCTGGCAGGTACGAGGCAAGGGACGCCAAACTGTGAGCCATGAACCTGAAACTATCGACAAACTGTACGGAGAATTTGTTGCCCAGACTTTTCGAGAAGGTAATCATTTTTTCCTGCGTGTGGGGGATGATGAATATTTCCTTGTTGTCGAAGCCCAGCTGTTTTATTATGAACTTCTCATCATAGGCCAGATTGTGGAAGTAAACCACGAGTTTCTTGGGCCGCCTGCGCAGAAGGTTGCAGCTGTTGCAGGCGGCGCCAAGGTACTTCCCACTGAAGTGGTCGTGGTCTCGGACCTTGTAATTACCCATGGTAAATACCGCATTGCAGTAGCAGCACTGATGGGCTGCGGCGAAGCTGGCATACTCCTGTGCCGTCAGCGTCGTCATTGGCAGGCTTGTCTCGTATATGTCCTTAATCTTTTTACCAATGTCAACAATGGTCTCCACGAATTTTGCCTCAGCATCGGGACCCCTGTACAGAATCGGCTCTTGCGGCAGCGAGGAAGTGAGCGTGGCTGGGATCACGCTATTGTCGACTTTTACATAGATACAATAGCTGTATGCCTCGTGTTTTTGGTACGCATGAGTGCTTGACTGCTGGGGGTCCTGCTGGCATGTCTGTACGGGCACGAGCATGGCCTCAAAGTCTGCGTATGCAACAATGGGCATCTTGGACATGTGGTGATAGTTTTTAAACTCCAGGACTGGGGGCTGGCCATTCTTGTCTGGCTTAGGCATCTCGACGCGCACGGGAGCATGGGTTTTGCAGAATTTTCTGTGTGCGTCGAGACACTGCTGCCCTGACAGTCCTGATTCACGTGGCAAATCATGATAATAGGTGAAGCATCTCTTACACACATGAATTTTTTCTTTGTGGGCAGTGATCTGAGGCCGGACGAGTCTTGAGAAATTTTTTATAAAGCAGAAATGAGAGTTGTTTTCTTCGGACGTTAGCAACAGGAGGTCGAAATGGTGTTGCTTTTCCTCCTTCCCCACACGCACCGGCGCGATCTTGTTGTCATCGTCAATGCTGTAGACGTTGACGGAAACATCGAGATTGTTCCGTTCGAATACTTTGATTTGGTGGAGGGGGGTAGGGAACTCAAGACCTGAAAAATTAAATTTTCCCTCCAGGTCGTAGTACCTCTTGTCCACACGTTGCGGATTCTCCCCCTCCACATATCGCGCCAGTATGGTCCACTTGAAGCACATGTTGTCCAAGTTCTTGGGGTTTATTATAGCCTCGCGGTTCTTGATGGCGACAGGCAGGTCAATGTAGGAGGAGACTCGAAGAGGGACAAGCTTGTTGAAGCGGAGCTGGATTCGCTTCACGACAGACAGAGTCCACCCGGATCCCTTGCTGACGTAGTCCTCCTCCTCCTTGCATATTTTCAGGATACTGTCATCAATTGCTTCCTCGATTTCTCTTACCTCATATATGGGAATATTTTTTGTCTTGAATGCTCTCTTGTCGACACCTTCATCGAAGGGAGCAGGCTTTGCATAGTCGCACTCGAGCCAGATATTAAATTTTACTGGACCATTTTCATTGACTTCATTGGTTATCTGATTCACGAGGTTATTCTTCATTTGGGCCATGTACGTGCAAATATCTTTTGTCGCACCATTATTTTCTGCAACATACGTCTTTAAATTTCTGCGGAACGCAGTCTCCGCCTCAACGAACCCGGTACCGCCTGCCTCCAAGTCTACCTGAGCCTGGTCAGGCGCTTGCGCCTCCAAGTCTCGCTGTGCCTGGTCGGGCACACTCGCCACGTACTGCGGACGAGTGCTGGGGTCGGGCTGTTGCAGGCCAGAGGTCGCGTCTACGCGTCGTCTCTTAGCGGCCTGAGGAGCCAGGCCCTTGCACGTCTTGATGTGCGCAAACAACGTATCTTTACGTGTGAATTCTCCCTGGCACTGTACGCATGTAAATGAAATGCGGCCGGGATTGAACTGGCACTGGCTCTTTTCGTGGCGTCTGGCATCGCGGGTATATTTGAAATGCTGCCCGCAGTGAATGCACCTCGAGCTCGAGCTGTGCTCGACGGTGCCCCCACAAGTTCGCATATGGCGGGCCAAACTGTCCTTGCGGCTTATTGTCATGCCGCAAGTATGGCATTGGTTGTTAACAGTGCGGCCAGGATTAGATGCACACACTTTCTCGTGCCGTCTGGCATTACGAGTAGCAGTAAAAACTTTGCCACAGAAAGCACACCCAAGCCCTGGTAGTGTTGGTGCACATACCTGTGCTGGCCCCGATGTTGAGGGCTGGACGGCTCCCGATGTCGAGGGCTGGAGGGCTCCCGATGATGAGGGCTGGCCGGCTGCCACGGGAACACCAGACGCGGTCCTCTTCATGATGAAGTCTGTAACACGGACAGAAAATTATAGCAACAAGAACATCATAATTATCACACACAAACAAATAAACGAGCATAAATACAACCACGAGCGCACACACACATACACACACACAAATAAACGTGCATAAATACAACCACGAGCGCACACAAACAAGTACACGTGCATAAATACAACCACACCTACACACAAACAAAATACACTTGCATAAAGACAGCTACACGCACGCAGAAACAACTACACACACACATGACAAAAAATTAAATTCAACTCACCAGAAGAACACAGGAACGACTCTGTGTGTACTGTACGCACGCACAACGAGGAGGGCTGGAACGTCGTACAGCACACAGGAACCTGCAACACAGAAAAGAGACCACCTGGCTTAGCACTCGAAATTTTTTTTTTTCAAGACAGTGCAAAGACACTGACGTCAAAATTTTATGTTTTATGTACTGACCGGAATCGAAGAGGAACGGTGCAGGACTCCAGATTGCAGACAGGCGTTCTCCAAGCGGATCACACTGGGGAGTAGCTCGACGCAAGGAGAAGCACTGAATACCTGCAACACATACAATATTTTTTTTACGAAATGTACTCTTTTTTTCATTTATGTGAAAATATATTTCTGTATTTAATTGTGATTAGATATTCTGTATTTTATTAAGTATAAAAAAATTTCTATTTTTTTATGAAACAAAATATTTTTTTTCTATTTGATTATGATAGCAAGTGCGCGTGCATCTGTTATTTATTTGGGCCTGGCGAGGGGGCAGGCAGGTCGACTTGAGCGCTCCATGCGGCGGTGCGCTGTAACTAGCCAGACGTAAGCCGCAAGGCACGGCGGAAACATCGTTCCGTGCACCACGGGTGGGGTGGTGAAGCAGGGAGGGGTGAGGGCACGCTCTGCGCGCGCTGCCCCCCCCCCCCCCCACCGCTGACCGTCGGTAGTACACGGGTGTACACGACATCCATCTTGTCGCAAGCTAAGACGTTCATGCATGAATAATAACTAAAGTTTCGTGCCCCGGGGAAAAAAAAAATATTATTTCAAGATGTAATATACTGCAACTGATGGCTCTAATAATTTCGACTAGACAAAAAAATTGTAATAATCGCGACTGTAAAATATTACTACTGAACCTAACGCAGACATAACATCTAAAACAATTCCACTCGCACACATCATCTAAACAGTACCAATCATGGGCGTGAAAAAAGAATAAATACACTCGAAAAATAAGAGACGGAAATTGTATTAATTTCTAAAACTTATTTTTTTGGAAAACAGACGGTTACTATGCCTCGTGCGTACGCCTTGCTTCTTTTTTTATTATTATTTCTACTCTCTCTCTGCCGGCCGGCTGGCCGGGGAGCCGGCGGGCGCCGCGTCAGCCGTGCGCGCTCGCTCGGGTGTTATCACCTCGTCACGTACTAGCTAGCTCAGCAGCGGCCTTCACCCAGTGGCCAGCTGTTAGGCTTGCTGACTGAGTGAAGGACGCAGCGAAGGCGTACACACACGCGAAACCGTAATGTTAAAATAAAATAAAAAAATTCAAAGTTGAAAACGTTCGGAAAAATTTACAAAGTTGAAAACGTTCGGAAAAATTTCAAAGTTAAAAACGTTCGGAAAAATTTCAAAGTTAAAATTTACGAAAAATTTTCAAAGTTGAAAACGTTCGGAAAAATTTTCAAAGTTAAAATTTACGGAGAAGTTGTACTTACCAAGCTGCTGGAGTTGTAGAGACGGAAAGAGATGCAACGAAGCTCGAACTGGAACATGCGGTGACGGCGGCAAGACCAAAAGTGAAGCCCCCGACGTCTCACACGCCATTTTATAGGTAAATTCCCCCCTTGGTCACAGGCACTAGCCAATCAGGCCCTGCGAAAACTGCAGCATGGTCAGGACGATTTTTTTTGCATTCAGGGGAAGGGATGAGGGAAATGTGGGAGGAGCGAATGTTGCGGGAATCAGGAGGGAGGCTGACAATCCCCGCCTAGGGCCGTCGGCATGGTGGGGATATCCACTGGCCAATCAGATTCACTCAGCTCCTGGCGGCTGGAAGATTCACCACGTGAATCACCATGCTGAGGCGTTTGCAACGCCTCCATTAACTTTACTTTTATTATTTGTTTGTTTTAACGTCCTTTTAATTTGGTAATTAATTATACAATATGTTATGATAGATTGTTTGGCACTTGGTTCATTTTCGTCCTGAAGATTGATTAAAACAAAAGCATTACGGACATTCGCGGCGCTGCGCTTGTGTGTGTTTCCGCGAGCCAACACCGCGCGGCGCGCTGAGCCTTATGACGTCATGGTGACGCGTTAACCTGCGACGGTCTGCGGCTGGCGAGCGGGGAGACTGTGCTGGCGGCTGGTGGAGTCGACTTCGGCTAGCGGGTGCAGGCGTGTTGCGCCGCTGCTAAAATGGAAAGGCTGTTCCATTCACCTACGCATCGACGAGTGCCCAGCCCGGGTTATCGTCCACCATGCTGCGCAACTACAAGTAAGCCTCGACGCAACCGCTATTAACAGCCGGACACCGGGTTGGTTTTTCAAGGAAAAACAATGAGCAGAGAGACTTGACTGATCATAAACTCAAATTCATTATCTTGCTAGTTTCTTGAATCGTAATGTGGCGAAATAAACTCTACTTCTCCTTTTTACGCTACGTGAGAATTTACGTAAACTGCAAGCCAGACTTAACACATTGCTGTGGTGCGGGATGTGAGACTCGCATAATTACGTCGAAACGAGAGTCCGGTTTGACCAAAACATTGGGAATTGTGCCTAAACAACAGTTATAGACTATTACGTCATCCAGGATTGTAATCAACGGACCTGTTAGGGAAAAACTAATGCTTTCTAAATATTTGTATAATTACCCGTAATATAGTGTTTATAATATGTGATTACTTTAGATGTCCTTTTCTTTAATGCGAGATCTAGATCTTCTGCAGATTTGTGTAAATGGTTCTGTATTTCAATGTACCAAGCCGATGCCAAGCGGAAATATTAAATAGTAAACAGGCAGTGATGTTTTCAATTATTATCCAGGTCATTCTTTTTTGCCTAGGGACCGTACTTCTCACTGCATTTAGTTGGTACTCCCTTCTGCGATCTCCGACTTTAAACTCGAGCGCCTTAAGTAAGGCCTCAAAACTGCGCCACTCTGCTGTCAGAGTCGCAGACGCGGTAGTTTTCGGTGTTTAAGATACTTATTGATTTTTTATATCACCAGTATGGCATTGGCTTGGATATATAAATTACATAAAGAGGAGATAATGACTAATTTAAGAGCTGCGTCAGTCGAGCACAGTGCGGACGAAAGCATAGATGTTTTAAGACAGAAGTTTGTGGCGCATTTGAAAGGAGAAAGAGTTTCGTGGCAAACGGAACAGGCAGAAGCGAGTGGGTCTGGCTCGCTTAGTACAAATTTTCTAAAAAATAAGTTTGCTTTGCGATCATTAGAAAATGTTCCGAAACTGCAGTCAGCAAATGTAGAGGATATATTAGAGTTTTGCATGGCCGTAGACAAGCTAGCTAACGCTAATTATTTTTCCAATGAGAGTGATTTAATTTTGGCTGTTGCTTCGCGTTGCACAGGCTTAGCTTACGATATAGTCATTGCGGGTTATAAGAGTCATATGTCATGGGTTGATTGTAAGGAGGCGTTGTGGAATAAGCTTTGTCCTCGGCGGGTTCGTGAGCAAATAATTATGAGTAAAGTTTATAGATTTCAGGAGCTAAATGAAACCGTCTTGCATTTTGTGCAGGAGATTTTGGATTATGCGAAGGCACTAGGAGTGAGTAAGACTGAGGAGGAATGGGTTAGTCTTGTTCTCGAAAATGTTTGTCCACAGGTGCGTCACGAGTCGTGTTACGTGAACAAGCCACATAAGTTGTCAGATTTATTAGAGTGGGCAGTGGCGGTGGAAAACGTTTGTTTTACCAGTTTCCAGTTCAAAAAGCAATTAATGCAAGGCGCGGTGGGCAAAAGTAGTGAAAGTTCGCGAGGGCCAAATAAAGTTAAGAAGGGAGGTACGTGTTTTCGGTGTGGGCGTTTAGGGCATTTCGCTCGTGACTGTCGGGTTTGACTCGAGGTCTTAGAAGGTTTTTTTATCGTCGTATTGGTTAGTTTTTTTTTGGGGTTTTAAAGTTTATGTTTTCTTTTTGGGTGGCTGCTTGACTTAAGTATAGGGCTTATGTTGCTGAGTAGGTTTCTTATTGCGCCTTACGTGTCTCAGAGGTGGATTACGGTTACTACCCCCTAGTAAGGAATTATGTTGGTGTTTGTTAACGAGTAAACGGGAAAGTGGCACAAAGCATTGTTTGGTCTTAATCATTGTTTTTTTTGTCTCTCTCAAGTGTTTTTCTTCGCGTGTTTTTTCTCACTGTGTGCTTTTTTCTTCTTGCTTTTCTTTCAGGTCTGTTGCTTGAATGGCGTGTTTTGAGTGCTTCCCCGTTTTCTCGCCTTATAGTGGCTCGTAGCTACCTAAATTTTTTTTGTTTTTGGTGTTAAATTAGTTTTTTTTAAGGGGGGGATATTGAGGCGTTTGCCACGCCTCCATTAACTTTACTTTTATTATTTGTTTGTTTTAACGTCCTTTTAATTTGGTAATTAATTATACAATATGTTATGATAGATTGTTTGGCACTTGGTTCATTTTCGTCCTGAAGATTGATTAAAACAAAAGCATTACGGACATTCGCGGCGCTGCGCTTGTGTGTGTTTCCGCGAGCCAACACCGCGCGGCGCGCTGAGCCTTATGACGTCATGGTGACGCGTTAACCTGCGACGGTCTGCGGCTGGCGAGCGGGGAGACGGTGCTGGCGGCTGGTGGAGTCGACTTCGGCTAGCGGGTGCAGGCGTGTTGCGCCGCTGCTAAAATGGAAAGGCTGTTCCATTCACCTACGCATCGACGAGTGCCCAGCCCGGGTTATCGTTCACCATGCTGCGCAACTACAAGTAAGCCTCGACGCAACCGCTATTAACAGCCGGACACCGGGTTGGTTTTTCAAGGAAAAACAATGAGCAGAGAGACTTGACTGATCATAAACTCAAATTCATTATCTTGCTAGTTTCTTGAATCGTAATGTGGCGAAATAAACTCTACTTCTCCTTTTTACGCTACGTGAGAATTTACGTAAACTGCAAGCCAGACTTAACACATTGCTGTGGTGCGGGATGTGAGACTCGCATAATTACGTCGAAACGAGAGTCCGGTTTGACCAAAACATTGGGAATTGTGCCTAAACAACAGTTATAGACTATTACGTCATCCAGGATTGTAATCAACGGACCTGTTAGGGAAAAACTAATGCTTTCTAAATATTTGTATAATTACCCGTAATATAGTGTTTATAATATGTGATTACTTTAGATGTCCTTTTCTTTAATGCGAGATCTAGATCTTCTGCAGATTTGTGTAAATGGTTCTGTATTTCAATGTACCAAGCCGATGCCAAGCGGAAATATTAAATAGTAAACAGGCAGTGATGTTTTCAATTATTATCCAGGTCATTCTTTTTTGCCTAGGGACCGTACTTCTCACTGCATTTAGTTGGTACTCCCTTCTGCGATCTCCGACTTTAAACTCGAGCGCCTTAAGTAAGGCCTCAATGCTACAGACGAAATAATTACCTACTTATTGAAAATTTATATATTATGAAACTTTATAGGTTAGGTTATTTTCATCACTTTCATATTTACATAACCGGCTGTAATACATCATTTTTTTTTAATTCTACGATTACCTTTTCAATCTCACATTATTATTTTTTAAACCGAAGGGGAAATAAATAAAAATTCATTACAATAGTTTTTTTAATTTTTTTTTATTACTTCAAAACATCTAGCAAGGCAGAGAGTACAGAACACAGGGCGGTACGAATGGTTTTTACAGAATCAAATTCGTAAAAGTCCGTAGCATTATCACTGTAGATCTGCGGCGTATCGACGCTCAATCCACGTCTCTTGATGCTGCGGCGTCGAGTTGCCGGTTCGAGTCTGGGAGAGGGTCGACGTCGAGTCCTAGTCTTGAGTTCAGGTCTGAACAGGTCGCTGCGCTTCGAAGTGACGAGTTTGGACAGGTCGCTGCGCTTCGAAACCTCGGGTTTGGACTGCTCACTGCAGCCCGGGGTGCCGGGGTCGATACCGCTACAGTCTTCTGACGTGCAGTCGGATGCGTGTAGAGTTGTACCGAGAATTTCTTCCTTGGTGCATGGAAGAACGGATGTTGGTCTGAGGTTAAACACGACGCACTTTTCCGCCCCGCAACAGTTTATTTGTTGTTGGGATGGCTCATAACTGCGTGGTGAATGAGCCATTAGGAAATGTAATACTCCACCGTAACATATTTCCGTATATGTGCGTAAATTTTCTTCTTCGTCCAGGAAACTGTATTCAATACAGTTGTAGTCTGGTTTCGCACTCAGGTACTCGGTTTCCGGCTGGAATGGCGTCATCGTATCCGAACGTCAACTGATTGATAGAGCTCGATTGTCGAGCTATTTAAACTAAAATTACAATTCAGGTGTGCCAATATTTGGCAAAAAAAAATCGGGTTTGCCAATATTTTAAAAAAAAGTTATTCGCACTGCTGCGCGTTCCATTTCTGCATTAGCTGCGAGTTTGTGCAGGCACAGACACGTTCAAACTTGTCGTTTGGATGCTTGGCTTCGTACATTGCACAGAGTTTGCGCAGGGAAGGACAGCCGTAGTCGGTCTGTATATCTACGATTTCAGCTGCTCCGTCGTCACACAGTTCTCGTAGCCATTTCTTCTGTTCGGGTCCGGCAACGTATATTATTTCGTTTTGTAGTAGTAAATCTTGAAGTGTGTTTTTCACTTGGTGGTACGGAATTTTTCCATCGTCCCACTCTAGTCCATGATAGTATTTACATAGCAATTCGTTCGACCGTTTACTTTTTTCGTCTAGTAGTTTCCACGGATACGGGGGTCGGAAGCTGCGGGTTCGAGTCCGACCGTCGTGAGTGACGGCAATTTCCTTGAGCACGAACCCATTTTGGCTCTGGAAACCTTGCAGGTTGCAGTACATTCTGAAACCGACTGATGATGGGATGATACATGCAGTTGTATTTATATCTAGTTCAATATTTTCACGAGACCTGAAAACGCGTCGTAATTAATTACTCTGTCGTGTAGGATTAGACAGAACGCCGTTGTGAGTGGCGGTACGTCATCTTTCGTGGAAATTTCCAATCGGCAATCAATCATAGAACTGCGAATCGATTCGTCTTGTTTGCTCACGTCAAATACGATTAGCGGAGCTAATGTTTTATAGGTGTCTGGACTCAGAATCGGGTGCGATTCTCGTCCGTGGTACGAAGATTGGAACTGTGTGTACATGTGATACGGCAAGGAAATACCGCCATTTTCAAAATCAATGTTCATGTCCACGTACGGGTAACTTTCGCTGTTTAAAAATAATTTTACATTTTCCATAAAACAATGGTCAAACACCGATCTGTCAGTCTTGAGGTTCATTTGTCTGTCTGTCTGCAAAGCTAATATTATATATCTAGGTTTTTCCGTACTGCTCGACGTCTTGACGACCCAGTGATTGCGTCTATTCTGGGTCAGTAAGGGGCACGTTACGAGATTCCAGCTCCTGAACGCAATTTCGACCGTCTTGTCCTTTTTAACGTAACTTAAAAGTCTGACTCTTTCTTTCGTGCTGACGGTTATGTGCGGAACAAACCACTCGGTGCTCGTGACGGTGACTGCGACCGGCTGGGGGTCGTTTCCTGGTGCTCCCACGACAGCATTCAGGTGCGATGTCGCTAGAATTAACACGAGTTCTTGGCGGGCTTGAATCAATATTTTCTTGTAATCCTCCGCGAAGCCGAGCAGCATCGAAAGCGGTATGCTAACTTCGAATTTTCCAGATTCGTAGATGGGAATTTTGAAATCGGGTTCCATTCCAAACCCTGCGATTTTGGTCGCGCTCAGGTCGTTCGGTGTTAGAGACAGGTAATTTTTCATCGTGGCGGTAATGCCCAAGTCCCACGATTCATCGATCGCAATATTATTCAATTCGAAAATAACTCGTTCGAATAAATGTAATATTCCGTTTCGTCCGAAATACGCCGTTGTGAGATGTGTTCCGTCCGCCTTTGTCAGCGTGCCTCTTATACGAATAAACGACTGGCAGGGTAGAGTATATACGTCTTGTTTCTGTACCGGGATGCGTATTTCCCTACCGGGCATGTACGGCCCTTGGAGGTAGGGAGCGTAGCAGTGATATTCAAATTTATTTACATCGTCGCTAAACTGAGCTTTTTCTGACACGTTTAAATAATCTTCCATGCTTGTGAACTTTGTAGCCTAAACTGCGGAGATACTTAACGTTAAGAGGTGTTAACGCGCCGCGGCCTCGCAACAGACTGGTCCTGGGTTCGTGTCGCTTATTTGATTAATAGGTCTTGAAAATCAGTCCCATCGCTTCAAGTGTAAACGTAGTGTAATTTCTTCGTTTCTAAAATTTACTAGTTTATCGTTTTGATCGACAATGTCCACTACCATTTCGTGTACTGTTTTGGCGAGCACAGGGGCGTAAATGATACTTTGCGGTACTTCGACCAGTTTATATCCGGGCGAAACCGTCGGCGAAAACTCGTGTACCATGTTGTTTAGTTTTCCGTCGAGGTACGTTCCACTTGCCAAATTACAGTTTATGCGTATTACCTTTGTCGACATGATATTTACAGGTCGCGTGGAGACGTGCAAGGTCTTGGCTGCGTATATTTTCGGTTCGAATCCGAGCATGGTACCTATGGTGCCAGGTTTCGTAAAGTCGACATTTTCACTGCAGTAAAGTTCGCACTGTAGCGTGTTTGGATTATCTCGCAATTCGAAAATTTCGTTTGGAGACAGGGCTTGCTTGATGTAATTTGTAATATCGCTCAACTCGTATGCGCCGGTAGGTATGGCAACTTCCCGAGCTGTTGTTCCATCACTTTTCAAGAAGCACATTTTGCAGTTTTCCTCGTCGATGTTCGGTATGGCATTATACGTTTGAAAATCTACGAGTCCGATACACCATTCTCCGACTAAATCCAGAGGCGGGTAGAATGTGGCTCGTAGCTGCGAGCTACGACCTGTCAATATGAGTGTTACGGACATGACTGATTGATTTTCGCTACTGTACGTTTATTTTATATACTTCGTATTTGGTCAGGAATCTCAAGCACAAGTGACCACAGTTTGTTTGATTAGGCCTCTGTTCCGTTTCGTAATTGTAAAACATCGTAGTGGTCCGACCCAGGTACCGCCTAAGTTCGGGCGGAGGGCGTAAATTACCGAAACTGTCGTAGTAAGTTGCTTTTTTTCCCGTCTTTACATAGGCCACCCAGTGCGTGCCGCGACCCGCCGACGTGTCTAAATTAATTATGGCGCACTCACGTGTCTTTGGCTTGCTGGGCAAAGTGTCTCGCATAAACACGCCGCGGAAATTTGGTATTTTAAGTTTTCGAGCGTACTTTATTAAGTCTACGTTGGTGAGCGGTCGTTTCGGCAGGGAACTTAGGATTTTCTCTTTACACGTTTCTTTTTCATGCCTCGGCCTGCCTTGTGAGGCCGTAAGTACAGTCCTGCGCCGTTTATTTTTTTACCGATGGCAATGGCTTCCATGTTGGCGTTGTGTCGTTGTGCTTCCTTTAATTGATTTTTCTGGTTCTTGCTAGTGTTGACTGCTCTAGCGATATTTGCCGCGGCTGCTGCGATCCCGCCTAGTGCACCTATAGCAGGCACCAGCAGCGGTAAAAACCCTCCCTTTTTATTATTGGATCGTTGTATCTTGCGCTTCTTGGTCTTGCGAGACCTGGTCCGGCGACGAGCACCCATTCCTAATTTCGTCTTTGCCTTCATGATTTTAGATACGCTCCAGGCCGCGATTTTCTCTCCTAGTCCCGCGTCCGGCGATTTGCTTATTACCTCGGCTTCCTGTGCCAATATCTGATCTGCTCTGTGTCTAGATTCCAGATCCTTGCTTAATGAATATGCGATATCGTGCTGCTTGCACTTTTCGTCGAGAGAATTAATTCCCACGTCACCGCGAGCTAATCTTTTCGATAGTTTAGTCCCGGGGCCGCAAAATCTGTAGCCGGGAATGTGTAGCTCGAATGGTAGTTTGTTTATCAGTGAGTTTACGAGTCCCGCGCCAATGTGTTGTTTGTTCCTGCCTCTTCGAGACATTACATGCAACTGACCTAAAATCAATAAATACGATTGCTCTTATAGAATTTACGTCAGTACGATGGAGGTGGTCAAGCAAGACATTTGTTTGCCAGTGTGCATTACGCAAGACGATGAAACTGTCGGTCGTGAATCACGACATGGTATATTATTACCGTCCACCGTACGTTGCATCATAGCGGGGCCGTCAAACTGCGGTAAAACATGTGTTTTACTGAGTTTACTGGAGGAGCCAAACGGTCTTCGGTTCGAGAACGTTTACTTGTATTCCAAGTCGTTGCAACAGCCAAAGTACCAGCGCTTGGCCACTGTTCTACGCTCGGTGGATGGTCTGGAGTATTTTCCGTTTAGCGATAATACCGATGTGGTGTCTACCGACGAAGCAAAGCCTAATTCCGTGTTTGTGTTCGATGATGTGGCTTGTGAGAAACAAGGCATAATACAAGAGTACTTTTCCATGGGCAGACACGCCAAGGTAGACTGCGTATACCTGTGTCAGACGTACAGTAGAATACCCAAACATTTGCTGCGAGATAATGCGAATGTCATAGTTTTGTTTCGCATGGACGAACTTAATTTACGTCATGCTTACGACGATCACGTAAACACCGACATGTCGTTTCAGGAATTTAAAGACATGTGTTCCTTGTGTTGGAAAGACGATCACGGATTTCTAGTCATCGTAAAGGACTGGCCTCTATATAAGGGCAGGTACAGACAGGGTTTCGATCAGTTTATCGTCAAACATGAATCATAGCATTTCGAAATTTGGACGTAGCAGTCGAGCTCCGCGTACCGAACTATGCACCGTGAAACATGATGATGAAATACGTAAATACATTTCGCTACTTGGCCAGGAAATAAAACGCGCAAAAGATGAAATAATCGTGTACCTCGTGGCCATAGACCAGCGCGTGGAAGCTTCGGATTCTCGAATTCGCGACATGATCGAAGTTTCGAATGCACAAAGACGCGACGACTTAAAGTCGCTTCTGTCAAAACTTAATTCACGTCTGGTGTCTAAAGGTGCTTCGAGATAAACAGTATGGATGTTAACACCGATTTGGCTATGCAACTGCACGATGTCATCGAGGCCATACGAACAAAGTACTTGCTCGCCAAGCAACACAGATTAAGCGACGAGGTTCGAAGAGAGGAAAAATTGAAGCCCTTGAGTGCCCGTCTGGATAGCTTCATAGCCAGGCGAGGGGGCGTCGAAAACGAGAAACCGACTAAAATCGAGGTAAAAGAGGAGCCGTCAACTACGTCCGCGGGCAAACGAAAGCGAAGTCCACAATTAACAGACGTTTCCAACGTATCTACTAGCGAAGACGAAGTTCGTGTCGATCGAACTCTTAGGAAGAAACCGCGAAATAAAAAAGGATTCGAAGTAGGTCCTCTCGCTAGCGAGTACCTGGCCTCCTCTGTGCCTCGAAACAGCGATGCGACGTATGGCGTGCATAAACGAGGTAGTAAATGGGTCCTTGGTTCGAAGGAAGTACATTTCGTGTCCGGCGATAATATTGAATGCGGAAAAGAGGTGATAAAACTTACTCGCGGATTATGCGAACTTTTGTTTCGTAAAAAACCGCGACGATATTCAGAGGTGGATTTGCGAAAATATAGAAGATTGCTAGATGCTTCCAACGCCGTTTACGCGAAAAATGACCCGAAAACAGGTCGATTCAAAGATTATGAACATGAGAAATATCCTTTGATAGCTAGTCTTTTCTTAGACATCGAAGGGACCGGACTTTATAAACTCGACACTGGTAGAAAATTGGACTATGTATATTATGACGACCCCAATGAAATAGTTGATCGTCTTAGACTGCTACAGGCATCTCAGAGCGTGGGAAATAATTCGCACACCAACGAAATCACTTCCATACTTGAAGAATTACGGGAAGCGGGTTATATTGAATAGTTATCATGTCAATGTTTGCCATTGCGGGCGAGTTGCATAAACCCGCAAGACGTAATTATCCACGTCGAAAAATAAAAATCAAAGGATTGGACGACAATTGGCAGTCTGACCTGCTCGAGATGATTGAGTATTCGCGTGTGAACAAGGGCTACAGGTACATTCTCATAGTCATAGACACCTATTCAAAGTTCCTGTGGGCTAGACCCTTAAAACGAAAAACCGCCGTGGAAGTTACGAATGCCATGGCGAATATTTTGAAACATAAACGAAGACATTCGTTACTGCAGACTGACGACGGGAAAGAATTCTACAATGCATCATTCAAGGCATTGATGAAAAAGTTTGACATTACGCATTATTCTACGTTTAGCGGTGTCAAAGCGTCAATGGCGGAACGTGTGATTCGTACGATGAAGAATAAACTGTATAGGAATTTTACAGCGAACGGTAATTACAAGTGGCTGAGTTTACTTCCTAAACTTGTACGGGAATACAATTCTACTGTGCATTCTACAACGAAAATGAAGCCGAAGGACGTAAAGGATAATCGACTGCTTCGAACTGTGTACTCCAAGACGAATATACTAGATTCGCGAAAGAAAAAAGCGAATATCGGCGACATTGTGCGGATTTCGAAAAATCGCGGAATTTTTCACAGACCTTACAAGGGGAATTGGACTGGTGAACTATTTCGTGTATGTAGAATAAAAAATACGTATCCGCGTACTTATTTTCTCGAGGATCTGAAGGGAAAACGTATAACAGGGGCGTTTTATGGAGAAGAGATTATGAAAACTAAATTTCCGGATACTTTTCTCGTTGAAAAAGTGTTACGGCGTAAGAAGGGTAAGGTCTTAATACGATGGTTGCATCATGGACCAGAGTTTGACTCGTGGATTGATGAAAAGGATATTTTAAAACAATGAGTTTTTTTTATTTTTTAAATTTAATACTTGTGTGTGTAAAACATATTTTGTGTGTAAATAAATCTTTGTATGTAATAAATTTTTTTTTTTTTAATTTCTGTACGTGTATATATGCGTCATGCGGGGAGCGTGCATGAAGCGCGGCTGCTCCGGTCGAAAGACGTTGGACGACTGTCGTGGCTTTTACCCCCTCCACAGCGCCCGCGGCGGTGGTGGGGGCCTAGCGTCCCCCTGGCCGCGGCGGTGGAGGCGAGGTGGAGGTGGTGAAGATCTTAGTTTGCAAAATATGCTCCCTCCTCTCCCCTGCCCAGGCAGGTGCATCTTCCCCCTCCATGTGGCTCGCCGAACCGTGGGACCCGGCGCTGGGTGCAGAGACCTAATGTCCTCTTCAAGGACTCGTGTGCTGGTCGCCACGTGCTAACAATATATTACAAAATTATTTTATAAAGAATAACTTTTAATATTTATTACAAGTATAAAGTAATAAAGAATTAATTTTCTTTACACGTATAGAGTCATAAAGAATTAATTTTTTTTTTACATGCATAAAGATGTATAATTTTTTTTTACAAGTATAAATATGTATCATTTTTTTTACAAGTATAAAGATGAATATTTATTTTTCCAAGTATAAAACTGAAAAGAATTAATTTTTTTTTGTTTTTAAAAACAATGTGTGTATAGTGACTTGGGGGATTTATTATTACGATAAAACACAAACATTAAAATTTTTTTTTTCCATTTTATTTTCTCTGCGTTTCATACATACATATATATACATCGCTCACACATTAGTTTTTGCCCCAATTCCCCCTCCCCCCTACCAAGTACCTTCTTCGTGCCGTTTAGACGTAGATTTTTTTTTATTCATTTGTTTAACAAGTTTTTTTATACATACTTTAACATCAAAAACATTATAAGAATTTTAATTTAGTTTTGTAGATATTCATTTTTAAAAAAATATTTCTTGATTACAAAGATGCAAAAAACAAAATAATTGTAAGAACATGGCAATTTTTTTCTTGGTTCACGTTTTGATTAAAAAGATTCACTGCATAAAATATACAATACATCAAAATAATAATATTTATAAAGTATATGACGGTTGAATTTTGCATTGCCTATGAATATGCATTGCCGCGTTAAAGTTAGCGTCGCACAATAGTTTTGATCTGGCCACGGGGCACAGTTCACGACAGCAAGGTGTCTCAAACTTTGAACAATAACCTAAATCATCGTGGTACATGTACCTACGATGTTTTAGTCCACCGCACTGTTCACTGTAGCGATATTTACGATTACCGATTTTCGATGTCTTTAGTTCATCAATCGAACACGGAAAATACGCTTGCGGATGGCTCAGTTTGATTACACAATTTGGGTTCGTACAGTCATATGCGATTATAGGTTTCACGGTACCGAAGGGATCCTTGGAATCCCATTTAAGCCTAAAGTGCGTGTCGTCACGACACGATTCAAAGTACGTAATGTTCGTGGCGAACACGTCGGTAGTGGAACCGTGATAAAACATTTGATATTGAACACACTGCTGTCCTGATCGTACGAAAGAATAGTTTTCTTGGCTGCTGTCGAACAAGGCACACTTTTCAGTCTCGTGAGGGCGTGGGTCCGGACAGAGGTCCCAGCACCACGTGATGACATCTTCGTCATCGTCGTCGTCGTCGTCGTCGACGTGGTCGACGTGGTCGACAAAGTCTGGGTACCTGATAGAAGATGTCCTCTGGGCGAACCACGTTGACGATCTCCGGGGCAGCTGTCGCGTCACGACGGCTGAGACGTCCTCGTTTGGGACGTGCGGCTGCCACGGCCCCTCTGCGAAAGATGTCCAAAACGTGTCGGACGATGGCGACATCGATGGGCTCCGATGATGACCCTCGTCGACGCTGTCACCCGACGTCGACATGTTGGTATTGCTGGATTTGTTACGAGGATGCCGCGACGATGGCGCCTCACTCTTCGATGCCGGAGTCTTGTGCGTCTTGCTGCTGCTGCTGCTGCTGCTGCTGTAGTTCTATAGTCGCCTCCACCGTACACAGGATGCGGTGGTGTAGATACAGGATGAATTCCTCGCATCCGGGAAATGCTTCGAGGGTACTTATGATGGTTGCAGTTAGTGACTGGCGAATTTGATCGAACGACATCCCTTCATATCCTGTGATTAGTTCACCGATGAAATCATGCATTTCAGCAAGCGAAACCATGATTATTTTATTACGTGAAAAAAAAATTAAACATCAGTCTCCGCGACACGAAGAAAGTACTCGGTAGCGGAGGAGGAACTGAGGCAAAAAACTGAAGGCTCCCGGGTCCTGCGGCCGGTATTTATACTTTAAAAGGTAGAATAGGGGCGAGGAGGAGGGTAGGGGTGGGAATGACGGTAAAGTGAGGGAGGGAGTGGTGGAGGAGGGTGGTTATTACGATAAAAAAATAATAATAAATTAAAAAAGGGGAGGGGTTGGTCGTCATGTGCGAGAAAAATAATTTTTTTAGGAAGGGGGGGGGGTGAGGGGTGTAAGTTCGTATATGCACATGGTAAGAAGTGGTGGGGGTCAGTCTGCCTGCGTCCACTGTGAGGGAAGGATCGGTCGCCATTTTTAAATTTTTTGCCCTCACCGGGTTCGAACCGAGGACTCCAAACTCCGTGTCGTTAATGAATGATTTTTATAAATTTTTTATTAAAATTTTATTATTTGAATTTTTTTATTAATTTAAAAAAAATCGTTTAAATCGGATAATAAATAAAAAAGTTAAAGATGGCGGCCGTAACGGAAATTGCAACGGTGACGTCATCATCCAATATGGCGGAAAACACATCGCCGGAATTTTCTAGAACGCATGACGTCATCCAAAATGGCGGATCCAAGATGGCGGATCCAAAATGGCCGCCGGGGTCAAGGTCAAGGTCAAAGTTCAAGGTCACACCCATCCAAGATGGCCGCCGTTACGTCACAATCCAATATGGCGGACACCGGCTCCGGCTCCACGCGCCAGCGCCATGTGCCCGGAGCCCCATTCCTATACTACTAATCTAACATGTCAAGTTGTAACAAAGATTAGCACTAAGCATACACAAAACTGGCATCGTTTCAATTATACAAGATCCAGAGCACAACGTTGGCACTGAGGTTATGTCTTCTTAAAGCGTACTCTTTATAGTGTAGAACTGTCCGCTAGCCAACCGGTCGGATGTTATTGGGTGCGTTCATAATGATCGCTGCTGCCTACTATGACGTACGAGAAGAACAAGGAGAAGAGCTTCCTGATCGGAGTCCATGACCAAACCACTTTCCTCTGTGGCGCTTCTCTGCAGCTCATTCATCCACACGGGCCTCCGAGTGGCGACACTCAGTAGCGCTACTCGGTGGCTTATTGCTGCGTGGCGGCACTCATTAGCGCTTCTCTGCAGCTCATTCATCCACACGGGCCTCCGAGTGGCGACACTCAGTAGCGCTACTCGGTGGCTTATTGCTGCGTGGCGGCACTCATTAGCGCTTCTCTGCAGCTCATTCATCCACACGGGCCTCCGAGTGGCGACACTCAGTAGCGCTACTCGGTGGCTTATTGCTGCGTGGCGGCACTCATTAGCGCTTCTCTGCAGCTCATTCATCCACACGGGCCTCCGAGTGGCGACACTCAGTAGCGCTACTCGGTGGCTTATTGCTGCGTGGCGGCACTCATTAGCGCTTCTCTGCAGCTCATTCATCCACACGGGCCACCGAGTGGCGACACTCAGTAGCGCTACTCGGTGGCTTATTGCTGCGTGGTGACATTCAGTAGCGCTCCTCTGTGGCTTGTTCAGGCCACTGCGTGGCGCGACCGATAGGCCCGTTTGGAAGGGGTCTTAAAAGCTTTGAAAGTTGCGTTAACCCCTGCCCTCCCAAAATAAAAATCGTTTGCCATTTTTTTTATTAAAACATCGAATAATTAAAATTAGGAACACTTATCTCTTTTTTTCCAGAGTTGGAAGTTAGCGTTTTTGTTTCCGAGTAGTGCTGCCACATCGACAGAGCACCACTGTAGCTACGCCGCCCTCCCTCCCCCTCTACTGTCCCTTCGCCGGGCGGTCGTTCCACGAGTGATGACGTCAGTGCGACAGTGGCCCATATTACCATAATGAAGTCGTGTCGTCGCGGTGTTATTGTATGCAAGGTTATTATTATTAGAGCGGCGGCGGTGTTGTAGAGCCAGGCGCGGGGCTCGGTCCGCTGGAATACATACATCACAGCGTCGGCCTGCGGAGTTGGATGGTGGGCGGGCGGGGGCTTCAAGGGGGAGGCGGGTGGTTAGTTTGAGTGGGGGAGAGTTTTAGGGGTGGGAAGGGGGGCAAGGTGGCAGCTGACCAAACGGGGGCGGTAATACGCCTGCAGTAATTAGCTACACCTGACTGTGCGACGCGGACAAATGGCGGGGATTGGAAACACCAACCCACCCCTCTCCACAATTTCGCCAGCTCTCTCACCACTGACCCTTAACAACCTTCCAAAGCCACCAGAAGGGGTCTTACCCCACGCCATTCCAGATGGGGATCTCCCAATCTTTTCGGTTAAGAAGAAGAAAAATATATCCCTGATCCAGACTAACTTTTGTTTTAGAGAAATAGTTAACGCAATTAGTGGCATATTTTTTTTACCTACCATAGAGATTTCAATATGCCCGCCCCAATAAAATGTTTCGAAAATACAAAATTCACACCCGTAATCTACAGGTAGGTCTCAAGCTCATGGCCGATCTCCTCCCACGCCATGTTGATTTATTTGGTTTTTGCGTTATTACTTTCATTTAATGGTTATCTATGAAATTTTATTTTGAAACCTTCCTTGCATTGATTGTCTTATCACAAATAAATCAACAGTTATTAAAACAATTAATTGAAGTAAGAAGGCGCGCAAATTGCTGCAATTATCATGACGTGCTTGACGTTTTACACTTGTAATATATCATTCAATATATGACGAAAATATTTCTGGCAGAACATTAAGTAAAAGAGAGGTATCGAGTTAAAATTTTATAAACACTACTTATAAACGTAATGGTTAAAAAAATTAAAAAAACAAAATCAACATTGCGTGTGGGACTGAGTCTTAAGGGCTTAAATACTAACGTATTTCGGGAGGAAAAAAAGAAACACTCCGTTTGCGTATGTGCGATAAATAGGCAAAGATAGCAATATATTTTTGTTTATTAGGTCTTGAGGAGTGGAGTCAGAGGATTGTGATGCAGTTGACTCGTTTGCTACGTCAGTAAAAAGTGAACTACGTCGTAGAAAAAAAAAACGCCTATTGCGAAACACTACGAAAACTCTAACGAGCCATCTTGAAAGAGCGTCGGGTATGCTGATTTTCATTACCGAGTTGGTACACGATGAAGTTCGACCGCTCAGCGATATAAACTCCCAAGAACTTTTGAAACAGTGTCGTAGGGGTATTTTTCATGTGTTATCGGCATTGTAGGAGTAATTTTGTGAATGGAGCGGAAGTGGCATGAAACGCAAATGTGTAGCCACGGGGCTCGAATTTGTGTTCTCAGTTCATGGCAGTATTAAAATATAAATAGTACTCTTACGTTCCAAATATTCTAAAATAAAATTAAACTTTTTGAATATAACTGAGAGCTAAATATATGTTTTTGATTATCAAGAGATAGCTAACAGACAGTCCAATATAAGCAGACACAATACAAATGCCAATTCTTAGAGAAAAATCATCAATACACATGGAAAATAAAGCAAAAAAACTAATATGAACGTCTGACGGTAGTCATAAGCTATAAACACATTACAAAATAAAAAAAAAAATATTTAAAAAAGAAGCTGTTACTAAATCAATACAAAACACAATAAAAATGATTTAACTACTTTCATATTGTTTATCTGGGTTGCCATTAGAAGTATAAATATATATTAATATTACTTAAATTATAAAACAAATAATTATAATAATTAGCTACGTAGTTAATCTGCACTAAAGGCTGATAAAATGACATGAGTGGCAGTCTACTATTTACTGGATACACCTTCATCACCCACCCATGTGTTCTAGCTTGCATGACACAGTAATAAATAATTCATGATTTGTAAAGATTTTTATAACGTACGATCCACTACGATTGATGTCCAAAAAATGCAAACAATTAATGAATTAAATGACCGTGGTGAGGTAAATATCTCTTTGTTTCTATAGCTGTATGTTGGAAAGTTCTGGGATACCTACTTATTCATCTCAATACAATAAATTAAACTAAAAATATATATTTTGTCATACATTATTCATCTAAAGCAGATGACTTAGTTTTAAGATCGTAAGGATTGTTTTTGTAACTTTCTATATTTGTTAAAATCTAAATCATTAAACTTACTTTTTAATAAATAATGTTAAAGAATACACTATTAATTAAATCCAAACGAACCTGTAAAACATCCAAATTACAGAATAAAAATTATTTAAGAAAATACCACCTTTAACATTTCGACACTGCAGGCACTACAAGAGCCACCAGCAATAGTGTCTGATTCATATACACAATCGTATAAATTATTAAACTTTCCAATCTTTTTATTAAAGTTTTCACCTCCAACTTTCCAATGAAATAATTTTATAACAGCGAAACGTTTTGTGGTGTTCTTAGAAGTTCTTTCAGTTAAACACAATTCAAACGCCCGTTGTTTATTTTATTCTCGTTTTCATGTGGTTTACATGTAAACATTTTTTTTAGAAACTTTTAAATTAATTAAGATTGCAGGTACTTCGTACTTGAAGTGTGATTATGTTGCACAATGTGACGAAGCGTCAAAATTACACACAAAAATAATGCTGCAAACATAATCATATATTATTATTTCATATGGACAAAAAGTTAATGTTTAATTTAATAATTTAATTTACCAAACTTTCAATCTAGCGTCATAATCGTTTAATATAAACTTCCAAAGTACTATAAACACGGTATTTCTGTTCGTTTCTTGTTAAAAATTTAAATAAAATGTTTTTAAGTGACAAATATTTTGGATTAGTATAGCTAAAAAAACTTTCACTAAACCCAATTGCACCCACAATATCTGCTGGCGTGCCTCAAACTTCCTCTTTTTTTTTGTTTTTAATATCCGTGATTATTACCGCCAATAGGATCATCCTGCCCCACCCCCAGTTAGCGCACCGGAACATTTACCAAGAAATCCATCACTGAAATAGCAGCCACTTAATTTCGGCCTTTAAACCACCACTAATTTGAACGTAAAAAAATGTAACAGAAATAAGCAAATGTTACTTTAAATTAATGCTTCTTTGAATAAAGGGCAAATATTTATCATATTTCTTAACATATTTATGCAAGACCTATTTCAATTGGGCGTGTATTTTGAATACTTTAAAAAAAGAAAATATTTCGTTTTCTCAGTTTCATACTATGGTCTTAGTTCACCCACCACACCAGTCAAAAGTTTATAATCGTTGTTTTGGTTTGTCTGATTGATATTATTGTTATTTTCTTTTATTTGCTTAATATTAACTTATATTTTATGTGGTAACTGCTTCAGTCATGCTACTCGCTGCGTTTAGTAAGTTGCATTAAAGAAATTGCATAATAAAACAGATAATATGTTAAGACCTTTAAATCTTAATTGAATAACACCATGGTTACAGTCTATTGCTAATTATTTGGAACCGTCGTTTACTTTATCTCATGTTACCGCTGTAGTGGCACAGGAGTAATCAGTGCTTAAAGGTTCCGCGAATTCAGCCAAGAATAGTTGCCAGAAAATCACCGCTCGAGGCGAAAGGCGAGTTCCGTTTTATACACGAGAAACCTCCCATCCTTTCAACCCCCACTCTGCTTTCCTGCTGGAAATCCCTCCCGCCCCTTCCACCTTTTACTCCCTGGCAGTGCCATATCTGGCTTGATTTACGCCCGACGAGTGTTTTAAATGGCTGTTCGTTAGCAAGGCAGCAAAGTGTTTAACTCTCTAACGATCTCGTTTCGCTCATGCTCCCGCCATCAATTTTCGTTCCCCAGCTCTCTCGGGAATGCAACCCCTCGCCCATGTTTGGCTACATAGCAATCCTTGTCTCACCCCTTCCCCCCCCCCCCCCTTCTGTTTCCATACAGATGCCGTTCCTTAGTTTTTGGCAACAAAAGAGCCGAATCCGAGCCTCGGAAGTCCACCGGGTAATACATTTACCAAGAAAACAGAAGTTCAACTCTACTTTCCAGATCTTCCTCGGGGTCCGCCCCGCCTACTCTTGCTACACTTGGAGGAAATAAAATATTTGTCTCCCTCACTGCTGACGCACCGAAATTGTAACTTTAAGGAACTTGAGAACTGGGTTCCTATTCTGTCGGCACGTGTTGTTAAAGTCACCCGCAGCATCAGGCTTATTTACCTAAATTTGTTACTCAGATAACCAAACATTTTCACCACTATAACATTTAAACGTAATATTTAAACACTTTAAAATTTTCAATTTTTTTTAAATGTTCTTTGAGATTTCTTTTAAAATTTGTTTGAACTTATTTGTAGAAATAATTTTGTATGTATACAAATATCCCTAACAATTTATTTTCAGAGGATTAGTGTTGAAATATAAGAAATTAAAGCTGTTTGTCAGTGACCGTTTGAACATTAATAATTCTGGTCCTTAGATCCACACTTAACAGTGATGTTGTTATGTAAATCAAATTTTGAGACATACATGCATACTTTTTTTCTCCCGCATGGATACCTGTACTGATGTGCACTTAACGGCAGACAAATGTGACAAATAAGTTGTTGTGACATATTTTTATATTCTTCGATAATATATTAAATAACTGGCATGCAGTTATAACAGTTTAGCTGTCACCTTTCTGGTAACCACTTAAATTATTTAAAATCAATATTTGGCTACAGATATCACTTAACGTGGCACTACTTATAAGAGTTTAAAAAAGTAAGTGTTAATTCTACCCATGTTTCACTTGACTTCAGTCATATTGCTAACTACACCTTATATAAAAATTTTGATGAAAGTATTTTAGTTTCAGAAAATAATATTACTCTCGGTGCTGAGCACCATTAAAAAAATTTTCGGTTTGGCCGGGCATCGAAAAATGCCGATTTTGATCACCAGCTATGCTCCATAACTATCAAAATTTTATACACTTGTAAAGTTTCAAATAAAGTACCGTTTATCATTATTATATTCAATACAATGCCAACCACATATAAATTCAAATAAATTGCATTTTATGTTTTTACAACAATTGATATTTTAAAGTACTACAAGCGTCTTTTTTTGCTGTTTTTTGGACAACTATTTTGATTTGTAATTTTAGTACAGAGTAATCCTGCGTAGGTATCGACGTAGGCGGTATCAAATTACAGAAACTCTCGTAGTACTCGGCTTTTCACCCTGAATTGTTGTACGCCACACAGTGAGTACCACGACCTGCAGATGTTACTCAATGAATTATGGCACATTCGCGAGTCTTTGGCTTTGCAGATAAAATTTATCGCAACAACAAGACTTGGAAATGTGCTTTTTCAGTTTTTGTACATATTTGACTAGAACTTTGTTGTCAGGCTAGCATTTTGACACCGAACTTTGGATATTGTTTTACTTGTTTATTTTCTATAGCAAGACCTATGTTGTTCGTATGCCAGTTAGGACAAGCGCTTTATTTAAGCCATTGCAATGGCTTCTGTTAAGGTATTGTGCTTTTTGTGCTTACTCCAACTGCTTGCTCTCGTTATTAGAAGAGTTGAGTGCCCCCATTTGACAACTTGTTGCACCGTTGAGACATCAGAGGATACCAAATGCAGGCAAATGCCAAGGTATATAATCGCAATTTATCATATTAAGAGTGTGTACTTTTTTCTTGATCATTCTCATGCCAGCAAAAGTCAATAGCCATGCGGGTCCAATCTTGGTTCTGGCGAGTACTTCATTATATTAAGTCTTGGCCTTCAACACCTTCGATTATACCCAAGCCAGTAGTATGTCATCAGATAACATGACATCACGTCCACCATCTTGTCTTCGTTGCTGGAAGCCATCATCATTGTATCGTCGGCTAAAGTGTGCTGACGCCATGTTAGTTTAATTCTTACCCGCAAGAGTGCAGTAATCATTTATTATTACTGTGACACCCGCCATCTTGTCATTTGGACGTCATCTTGAAAATCAGTAAATTTGATGCTAGAGATTCGGGAAAAAGTTCAAAATTCATTAAATAAATCACTTATTAATTTACAGATTGATTCGATCGATTCCTGTCCTTGGTTCAATACCCGATAGATGCAATAATGTTAAATGTTATGTAAAAAATAATAATTTCAATAAACCATGTTCAAAATTCTTAAAGAGACTTTAAATCATCTACTACCATCACCCTATCAGAAAGCAAGTCCACCATATTGGAAATTCATAATTTTAATGCTAGAGATTCCGGAAAATGTTAAAAATTCACTAAATAAAGTTGTTATATATATAATGATTGATTAGATCGACTAAGATCCATGGTTCGATCCCTGGATGATGCAAAAAAATAATAGAAGAACAATTTAACATAATAGTGACAGGTTCGAGAAATAAAACACCACAAGTTCTTTCACAAACATAATATTTATTATTACATACTTTATATTCTACTACAGGATCACTTGCGAAAGCCAGCTTATCTTATAATCATTTAGTTCCGCATTGGTGTGAAATGACTTATTCTTAGCTCCAATCGGTTTATACTAGACAGAGACCAACTAGAACATTTACGGACATAGTCCTCCTCTTCTTGACAGAGTTTCCGGACACCGTGTGTAACAGTTTGCTTCACATCGTTAGAACTGTAAATTACTGCACAGCCGATGTCCTAAATGCACACTTCTTCACTTTTTCATCGAACGGATACGGTTTTCCATATATACAGTCCAACCAAAAGTTATATTTTAATGGGCCGTTTGTTGCTTCATCATCAGTAAGCTGATTGATTATATCCTGTTTGATATCATCAAGAAAAGGACAAATGTCTTTCGACTCACCTAACGTATTTATATAATAGTAGTCTTTCAACCTACCACGAAATGCTGACTGTGCCAAGTAGAAACCATTGTCGTTTACTTGTTATGCACCGAACACAGTCTTAGGTTTATTTTATGTTCAGACGTCATAGAAATCGGTTGCTGCACATCTGTTTTTTTGCTTGTACGCTCACGAGTCACCAATCTAAACCGAGGAGTCAAACTTTCTACAGGGAGTTTAACAGAAGGGGCACGGACTTCACTTTAACAGTTTTTCGCATGTTGGCGCAAATTATCAATTCGAGTAAACAATAAATGACACTCATCTCAACGAAACTTCATGCGTGAAGGATTCTTCGTACATCTACACCTATCATGTCTCCGTACATCATGCGCAAATGCAAAGGTCATATCGCAGTAGCCACAAGGATGCCTAGTTGAAGACAAACCCGAACCAGATGTCGATGTAACTGTAGGTGTACCATTTCCAGGAATACTCTTATGCACATCAATGCATCGTTGTTGTATAGAAACCTTTACTTTCTGCCGCACAGCAGGGCCTTTACATGTCTCCAAGTGATAGGTACTTCAAATAAGCATTTCTTGTAAATTGCTTGCGACACTTAATACATCCAAATATTTTACGATAAAGGTTCATAGCACATTCTCTTTTCCCGTGTCGGCGAGCATTGCTGTTGTTTGAGAAAATCTTATCGCAGTAACGACATCGATGTTCGTTAGTTGTTGACGATTCACCGTCCATTGAAGTCACCATCGAGGGCGAAACAGCGTTCGTCTAGGTTTCCTGTACAGTCAGCACTACCGGCATTAAAGTCTTATCTGCTAGTGGTATCACGTCTGTTTAAATCTCCTCCAACATTGACGTCATCGTCGCCAACGGGATCTGCTCCTTCTCCGTCGTAGCTGTCGTCAAGGTTCCCGTTGTCGATGGTACAACCTCCATCGAGTTCAACGTTAAAGTAGGTAAATATGCCATCGATTTCGCAAGAACAGGTAACTACGCGACTTATGCACCAGAAGAAACAAACAAGGTATTCCGTACACCGTCGACGACAGTAAAAAACTGAGCGACCTTCTAACTAGGACTCGCATATATACATGCACCGGATGGAATAATACGCTAGTCAAATCAAGAACAATTTACTTTAATAGTAGAGTCAAAACAAAATTAAAAAAATAGAAGCACCATCAACAAAAGGAAGCACATGTTGGAAGCACAATAAAAAGGCAGCACTATTGGAAGCACCAAAAACAAAAAGGAAGCACATTTTGGAAACACAATAAAAAGGCAGCACATTTGGAATCACCATCAACAAAAAGATAGCACATTTGGAAGCACCATCAAAAAAAGAAGCACATTTTGGAAGCACCATCAACAAATAGGCAGCACATTTGGAAGCACCATCAAAAAAGGAAGCACATTTCGAAGCACCATAAACAAAAAGGTAGCAATTTTGGATGCACCATCAACAAAAAGACAAAAAGGATGCACAAGTTGGAAGGACTAAGTCTTAGTTAGAAATCAGAATACAAGAAATAAAAACAATAAATTTTTATAATTTAAATTATTTATTTTATTTCTTTACATTATACAAATGCAAGTAAAACAAGCCGTTATTGTATGTAGCCAGCTTTCCTCAGTTCTTTGAGTATGAAGTATATTTTTTTGATGCACGAATAGTTTCCTGCACAAAGCGAACCATGTAGAAGTCTTACCCGGTTACCAATATTTTTGGATCTTTCCATGATGTGTAATCAGGCTCTTCTACCACCATCTTCCTTGCACGTTTATAATAAATATTATGATCTCTGGTGTCTTCCGTTTTACCACTAACCTCAGGGTAACTTTCATTTTTGAGAAAGTGATCATCACAAGCTTGATCAGATTTATTTAATATATCACGACGTTTACATCGTTTCGGTCTCAGGACACCACCACATTCTTCGATCTTGTCAGCTTTAAGTGTTTCACAACAGTCTATGTGTTTGTCAACAGCCTCAGAGTCACTGTAACAAACACCGTAGAAGGCATCGTCTTCACCCAATTTGCCGTAAGAATTCGATGTTGATGATTTCGAAGTGTCTTCATCGTCTTCATGCTTCCTTTTTAGGAGTCCATCATTTTTACAAATTAGGAAAGATCTACTTGAATTCGGCTGGAATATATTCTCACTTTTCACGTTAAGGATCCTTCCATTGTCTTCATTCTTCCATAAATCATCAACCTCCTTTAATTTAAGTTCTTTGTCGAGAACGGAAGAGCCAAGAAAATTATTGTCGCAATGCAGATCACTCTTCCTTAGTCTAGTAGATTCACCGTTGTCCTCTAGCTTGTAGGCAGGCTTGGCATTACAAGTTCTGTCGTGTCTTTTTAAGCTCTCTCTCCGCGTAAACGACTTGCTACATCGAACACAACTTATCATATTGCTTAGTGGATTTTTAACACAGTCATTCTTCTCGTGTTGTCTTTTATTCTTTCTAAAGATAAACTCTTTGCTGCAAAACTTACACCTGTGTTCTTTCGATACAGCGCCAGATCCCAAATCAGAATTCGTATTTTTTACTAAGACTAATGTTAGATATCAATTGAGTGTTTTAAATTAGAAGCATTACTTAAATATAATTTTTTTCATTTTTCATCAGTGAGAATTAATATATCTTATGCAAAGGTACTTGATACATGTAGTTCTGCTTTTCAACAACAGATGTCGCCACATGTTGCTTGCAGGTAAATAATATTTATTTATTTTATGCGGGATGCGGGATGCTCACTAACGATCGCAAAAGAAGGATGGCTTTGCTAGACTCCAAGGAGAAGGAAGTTCGTCCTTCCTGTTAGTGCTGCTTAGATTTCTCAGAGATTATTATTATTTGACTGACTAATAATATTTTTTTTTTAATTTTCACCTGATAAAAATATTACAAGTGTTGAGTAATAGCAGAAATTTAATAATTAAATGTAACCTTGAATAAATTAACATGACTCATCAAGTAAAAAAATCCTTCATGCAGTGATTAATTGCTCATCTGTAACCAGAAGCACTTGCAGAACACCATCAAATATTGTCTAGTATAATCAGGAGCACACGGAGAAAAACATCAAAATATTGTCAAGAATAATCAGGAGCACACGGAGAAAACCACCATAATATTGTCAAGAATAATTGGGAGCACACGGAGAAAACCACCATAACATTTGACAAGAATAATCAGTAGCACAAGGAGAAAACCACCATTATATTGACAAGAATAATCGGAAGCACATGGAGAAAACAACCACAAGATTTCTTTGATATCATAAAATTACAGGAAAAATATAATAAAAAATAAAAAAAAATTAAAATCACAAAAAATTTAAAAAATTATTCTGCTCGCTTGTGAACTTCTCATTGTTGAGCAAAGATGTTCTAGTCCAAGCCAGGATCGGTTTTAGAATTTTTTGAGATTTTTTATTTTAAATTTTTTATTAATTTTGTCTGTGTAATTTTATGATATCAATTAAAACTTGTGGCGGTTTTCTCCATGTGCTTCCGATTATTCTTGTCAATATAATGGTGGTTTTCTTCTTGTGCTCCTGATTATTCTTGTCAAATATTATGGTGAATTTCTCCGTGTGCTCCCGATTATTCTTGACAATATTATAGTGGTTTTCTCCGTGTGCTCTTGAATATTCATGTCAATATTTAGATGTTTTTCTCCGTGTGCTCCTGATTATACTTGGCAATATTTTGATGGTTTTATGCAAGTGCTTCTGGTTACAGATGAGCAATTAATATCTGCATGAAGGATCTAGTCATGTTAATTTATAGAAGGTTACATTTAGTTAGTGAATTTCTGCTTCTTAATCAACACTTGTAATATTTTTATCAGATGGAAATTTAAAAAATATATTATTACTCAGTCAAATAATAAGAATCTCTCAGAAATCTAAGAAGCAATAACAGGAAGGACGAACTTCCTTCTCCTTGGAGTCTAGCGATGCCATCCCTCTTTTGCGATCGTTAGTGAGCATCCCGCATCCCTCATAAAAAAACTAAATATTATTTACCTGCAAGCAACATGTGGTGACATATGTTGTTGAAAAGCAGAACTACATGCATCAAGTACCTTTGCATGAGATAAATTAATTCTCTCTGATGAAATATGAAAAAAATTCTATTGAAGTAATGGATCTAATATAAAACACTCAATTGATATCTGGCATTAGTCTCAGTAACAAGTATGAATGAATGATTAGGGATATAGCGCTGTATCGAATGAACATAGTTGTTAGTTTTGCAGCAAAGAGTTTATCTTAAGAAAGAATAAAATACAACACGAGAAGAATGACTGTGTTAAAAATCCACTACGCAATATGATAAATTGTGATCGATGTAGCAAGTCGTTTACGCGGAGAGAGAGCTTAAAAAGACATGGCATAACTTGTAATGCCAAGCCTGCCTACAAGCTAGAGGACAACGATGAATCTACTAGACTAAGGAAGAGTGATCTGCATTGCGACAATAATTTTCTTGGCTCTTCCGTTCTCGACAAAGAACTTAAATTAAAGGAGGTTGATGATTTATGGAAGAATGAAGACATTAGAACAATCCTTAACGTGAAAAGTGAGAATATATTCCGGCAGAATTCAAGTAGATTTTTCCTACTTTGTTAAAATGATGGACTCCTAAATAGGAAGCATGAAGACGATGAAGACACTTCGAAATCATCAACATCGAATTCTTACGGTAATCTGGGTGAAGACGATGCCATCTACGGTGATTGTTACAGTGACTCTGAGGCTGTTGACAAAGACATAGACTGTTGTGAAGCACCTAAAGCTGACAAGATCGAAGAATGTGGTGGTGTCCTGAGACCGAAATGATGTAAACGTCGTGATATATTAAATAAATCTGATCAAGCTTGTGATGATCACTGTATCAAAAATGAAAGTTACCCTGAGGTTGGTGTTAAAACGGAAGACACCAGAGATTATAATATTTATTATAAATGTGCAAGGAAGATGGTGGTAGAAGAGAATGATTACACATCATGGAAAGATCCAAACATATTGGTTGACCGGCTAAGACTTCTACATGCCTCGCTTTGTACATGAAACTATTCGTGCATCAAAGAAATATCTTTCATACTCAAATAACTGAGGAAATTGGCTAAATACAATAAGGGTTGTTTTACTTGCATTTGTATAATGTAAAGAAATAAAATAAATAATATAAATTATAAAAATTTAATGTTTTTATTTCTTGTATTCTGCTTGCTAACTAAGACCTAGTTCTTGTAACTTGTACTTCCTTTTTGTCTTTTTGTTGATGCTGCATCCAAAATGTGCTGCCATTTTTATTATGGTTCTTTAAAATGTTCTGCCTTTTATGTTGATGGTACTTCCAAATGTGCTTCCTTTTTTGATGGTGCTTCCAAAGTGCTGCCTTTTTGTTGATGATGCTTCCAAAATGTGCTTATTTTTTTTGATGGTGCTTCCAATTGTGCTGCCTTTTTGTTGATGGTGCTTACAAATGTGCTTGTTTTTTTTGTTGATAGTGCTTCCAAATGTGCTGCCTTTTTATAGTGCTTCCAGAATAAGCTTCCTTTTTGTTGATGGTGCTTCTATTTTTTAATGTTGTTTTGACTCTTTTATTAAAGTAAATTGTTCTTGATTTGACTAGCGTATTATTCCATCCGGTGCATGTATATAAGCGAGTCCTAGACAGCAGGTGGCTCAGTTTTTTACTGTCGTCAACGGTGTACGGAATACTTTGTTTGTTTCTTCTGGTGCATACGTCGCGTAATTACCTGTTCTTGCGAACTCAATGGCATATTTACATACTTTAACGTTGAACTCGATGGAGGTTGTACCATCGACTACGGGAACCTTGACTACAGCTACGACGGAGAAGGAGCAGATCCCGTTGGCGACGATGGCGTCAACGTTGGAGGAGATTTCAACAAACGTGATACCACTAGCAGATTAGACTTTAATGCCGGTAGTGCTGGCTGTACAGGAAACCTAGACGAACGCTGTTTCGCCCTCGATGGTGACTTCAATGGATGGTAAATCGTCAACAACTAACTAACATCGATGTCGTTACTGCGACAAGATTTTCTCAAACATCAGCAATGCTCGCCGACACGAGAAGAGAGAATGTGCAAAGAACCTTTATCGTAAAATATTTGGTTGTATTAAGTGTCGCAAGCAATTTACAAGAAATGCTAATTTGAAGTATCACTTGGAGACATGTAAAGGCCCTGCAGTGCGGCAGAAAGTAAAGGTTTCTATACAACAACGATGCATTGATGTGCATAAGAGTATGCCTGGAAATGGTACACCTACAGTTACATCGACATCTGGTTCGGGTTTGTCTTCAACTAGGCATCCTTGTGGCTACTGCGATATGACCTTTGCATTTGCGCATGATGTACAGAGACATGAGAGGAGTAGATTTACGAAGCATCCTTCTCACATGAAGTTTCGTTGAGATGAGTGTCATAAATGGTTTACTCGTATTGATAATTTGCGCCAACATGCGAAAAACTGTAAAGGCGAAGTCCGTGCGCCTACTGTTGCACTCCCTGTAGAAAGTTCGGCTCCTCGGTTTAGATTGGTGATTCGTGAGCGTACAAGCAAAAAAACAGATGTGCAGCAACCGATTTCTATGACGTCTGAACATGAAAATAAACCTTAGACTGTGTTCGGTGCATAACAAGTAAACGACAATGGTTTCTACTTGGCACAGTCAGCATTTCGTGGTAGGTTGAAAGACTACTATTATATAAATACGTTAGGTGAGTCGAAAGACATTTGTCCTTTTCTTGATGATATCAAACAGGATATAATCAATCAGCTTACTGATGATGTAGCAACAAACGGCCCATTAAAATATAACTTTTGGTTGGACTGTATATATGGAAATCCGTATCCGTTCGATGAAAAAGTGAAGAAGTGTGCATTTAGGACATCGGCTGTGCAGTAATTTACAGTTCTAACGATGTGAAGCAAACTGTTACACACGGTGTCCGGAAACTCTGTCAAGAAGAGGAGGACTATGTCCGTAAATGTTCTAGTTGGTCTCTGTCTAGTATAAACCGATTGGAGCTAAGAATAAGTCATTTCACACCAATGCGGAACTAAATGATTATAAGATAAGCTGGCTTTCGCAAGTGATCCTGTAGTAGAATATAAAGTATGTAAAAATAAATATTATGTTTGTGAAAGAACTTGTGGTGTTTTATTTCTCGAACCTGTCACTATTATGTTAAATTGTTGTTCTATTATTTTTTTTGCATCATCCAAGGATCGAACCAAGGACCTTAGTCGATACAATCAATCATTATATATATTTCAAATTTATGTAGTGAATTTTTAACTTTTTTCCGAATCTCTAGCATTAAAATTACGAATTTCCAATATTGTGGTCTTTCTGTCTGATAGGATGATGGTAGTAGAGGATTTAAAGTCTCTTAAAGAATTTTGAACATGGTTTATTGAAATCATTATTTTTTACATAACATTTAACATTATTGCATCAATCGGGTATTGAACCAAGGACAGGAATCGATCGAATCAATCTGTAAATTAATAAGTGATTTATTTAATGAATTTTGAACTTTTTCCCGAATCTCTAGCATAAAATTTACTGATTTTCAAGATTACGTCCAAATGACAAGATGGCGGGTGTCACAGTAATAATAAATGATTACTGCACTCTAGCGGGTATGAATTAAACTAACATGGCGTCAGCACACTCTAGCCGACGATACAATGATGATGGCTTCCAGCAACGTAGACAAGATGGTGGACGTGATTTCATGTTACGTGACGACATATATACTTTGACATAAGCGGTGGGGGTCAGTATGCCAGTACCCACCACGGGAGGAATGATCGGTCGCCATTTTTATTTTGTTGCACACGTCGGGTTCGAACCGAGGTCTCCGAGCTCCGTGTCGTAGACTTATGTTTTTAAAATTTTTATATTAAATTTTTTTTATAATTTAAAATTTTTTTTAATTAAATACGTATAATAATAATGATTTAAAAAATGGCGGTCGTAACGGAAAATGCAACGGTGACATCATTATCCATGATGACGTCAGAGGCTTATCGTAGGCTATAGACATGGATGCTTAAGCCATATATGGACATTTATAGCTGCTGGTATTTTTAAGGAATAAAACGGGAAATTTTCCCTCGAAACGGGAAATTTTCCTTCGAAAACGGGAACATTTTCATCAAAACGGGACTTTTTGAGTCATTTTGAGTCATTTTTGAGGAATTTTTGAGTCAATAATGGCCGCCGTGACGTCACAATCCAATATGGCAGTCGACTACGCCACAGCCACACTCCGACTCCTGGCGCAGTAGCCCCCAAAACATACTACTTACGCCGAGTTATTTTTTCTCATAGTCCTAAATCTGGCAAGCTGCTTAATTTTCGGTTTTCAATTCCAGTATCTTACCAGTTATATGCCTAGATTACAAATCCTTTCCGAGGGAAAATGTGATAATAGTGCTGCTTTCCCGCTCTTCGCAAAGAAAATCAAGCCAATGCTAATTTCGTGCCTGTACCACAGAATCTGTAGACGGGATATTTAGCTCAAAGGGAAGATTGTTTGTAACACGAACTTACGAGTCGTTCTGCACCGTTTGGTTTTTGTTCTTAACTCTATGACATATTTTGCACAATTAAACTGAAATAATTTTTATTTGCTTATATAAAATTTCGCCAGTACCACGGATGTACCCAAACAAGAAGTTTGTTTGCCCGTGCATTTTATGCAGGACTGTCAAGAAAGTACGCGCGAATCGCGATACGAATATTTCTTGCCTTCTTACAAAATATGTTTCATTACAGCCTCCCCCCCCCCCCAACTGTGGCAAAAATTTGGTTCTGCTATTTTTGCTGGAAGAATATAAGGTTTTTTTTGTTCGATAGCTTATACCTTTATTCCGAGTCTCTGGAACAGCCAAATTACCTACCTAGGCTATGATTTTACGATCGGTGGAAAACCTGGAATATATTATCTTTTACAGGCAATGCAGAAGAGGTGACTCCTAGAGTTCCGAACTTGTTTTCGACGACATTGTGTGTGAGAAGCTAAGCCTGATTTAAGAGCACTTTTCCATAAAATAAAAAAAAGTATTTAGACATAGTACCTCTGGGAACAGAGTATTGAAGACTCGGAGTTTAGGTGAATGACATTTGACTTCTGATGTTCCTGTCACCATCTTAAATTACGTCATTAAAACCTTTGCCATCTGTTATCACCACTACCCTTTTAAAAATCACTAATATACACTCTGACATCTGATGTCACCAGCTGCTATCTTGTATTACTTCATAAATTTTGACCTCTTATGTTTCAGCTGCCATCATTGATAAATTAATTGCACTGTCTTCTTAAACAGCTGCCATCTTTTATTTAATTTGAACATGGTGTTTCATTCCAAAACATCATATTTATTACGTTACCACTGATGGGAATAGAGTCTTGCGGCTTCGGATTTATGATGTTATTTTACAAAACCACATTTTGGATTTAATTTTCTCAATCTTGTACTGAGAATATTACCATCTGTGATCATATACTCATTGATTTGTTAATTAAAATTGATTTATAATCTTAACTATTAGAGTGAAATACTGTCATGGACAACTTCATAAAAGGCGCTATTATTGATTGCTGTCTGAGCATAATGCTAATGTTTCATTGAATACTTTAAATAGTTTAGTCCTTATAGACATATGTTAAAATAAAAATATTTCAGAAGAGCAAGCTGTGACACATATAATGATTATCAAATCTGCTGAAACCTAGGCTACCAGAATTTATGTATTATATTTATATAAAAATAAGTTGAAGGAAAAAAATAATATATGTACAATCTTTTAGTCACCTTTAAATTTTTTCATGAATCTTTATTTGTTGTTTGAATGGTTTACTCTATTTTTAAATTCCTCAATACACACCATTTAATTACATAGTCGTGCGATATTTTTCATATCAAAGAATTAAGTACGGTAGATTAAATAACAAAATTACACAAAATACTTTTGTGAAACAAAATAATTTTAACCATTAATTAATTTTTAAACTAAAGTAATATAATGTTAATTATTTTCAATGCAAATTATTGTCTCGGCCAAATATGTATTAAAGATATTGAACTTCTGCCCAAAGCCTACGGTGTTAATGCAGCACAGCAGTCGTGTCTCTGCCAACCGACATACTTGGTATAAAAACCATTTACTTTTGTTCTAGGCATTGTCCTCTGATACGTAATGCTAGCTTGTCATTAACGTATATTAAAAATGCCTGCTTTTAGTCAAATACAACGATGAATATGACAAAAATACAGCACTTGTTCTCTGTTTATCACCGTAGAGTAAAAACTCAATTCATTAAAAAATATTTTCTAAAATGTATTTAATAAAAATGTTAGCAATAGTACCCAAACGGTATCTGAATTATGTATCAAGAAACAAATGTGTAATATTTTATTTTCCGGAATTTTTTCGAGTGTAAATTTGCCCAGGCATAATTTTTGTATTGTAAAGAATATAATGCAATAGATATAAAAATAAGAAAACTATAAATAACTATAAGTTTCTAGTTTGTAAGTAAAGCTAGGATTTTTATTTGTTTTCGTAATGAACTTTGTAGCGAAAATGATTGTTCTTTAAGTTAAAAATGTTTTATTACATAATTAATGACGGAATAATTTTCACCATTGTAAAAAAAAACACATATAACCAATGAAGTTTCCGAAATTCAACTGTAAATCGAGGCAGTACTGAACTTCAAAAACTTAGTAGTACTATTAACCAATCTATCTAAAAAAAAATTCCAAAGAAAGAATTTGAAATGCAAGGAAAACCATTATCAATGTAAGCCAATAGATCAATTTGAACATTTAGAAAATCGCGCGCATTACTAAATTTGAAAATACAGTCCAGTATTCAGCAATGGCGTGTGCAAAAAAACTCATTTAAAATCCATTTTTCTCACTGTAATATTCATTCAAAGAACTCAGTTCTCTCAGCGTATATTTTTTTAACACCTAAACAACTGAAAGTCCGTACAGTTGCAGTCTTTTTTTAACTAAAACTTTCCGTTTGATAAAAGTGAAAAAGCTTGACTGTGCAGGTCAGCCTGAATATCTGGCCGCCCTCTAACGTTGAGGAGCCAGCCTCAGTCTGTGAGGTGGCGTTGGCGCTGACCGTAATGAATACCCCTGCGCTCGCACAACGGCGCTGGTTCAAGTCCGCGCCTGCCAAGAGAAGGCCAAAGTGGAGGGTGAGTAGAAGGAGCATGATGGTTCTGAGCCACGTACTAATTACAGGACTCCCCCCACCTCTTCTTCCTTTCACACCACTCCTTCGTCATCCCCACCCCCTTTCCAACCCTTCTCCTCCATTTCCGCCCTCTCCAAACTTTTTTCTTACTTCCCCCTCTCCAACCGCCTCTACCTTGTGTCCACGGGTCGAGACCTCCATCCTAGAGGGCTCCGCGGCACGGGAGACTGCCTTATTTTCTGCGCTACTAAGTAATCTGCCAGCATGCTTTAGCGCGCCCTCAGAGCCCTCCTGGGTCCCCGCAGATATCATATTTGCGCAACGCAAGTACAGTTCAAGCAGCTCAAGTTCGCCTTTGTGGGGTCACGCTTATCTTTTATCGCTTAGCAGAGTGTTCTTAGTGAAATACATTGTGTACACATACAATGTATCACTTGGAAAGCTTTGTAGCTCACACAGCACTTTAAAAGTCGCCTGAAAAAGACCTTGATCAAAAATATGCTTAGTTTATGACATAGCCATATCATATAAACTTGCCCTAATACGATAATATTCTTTAAAACATACATTTTTATAACCACTTACATTTAACTTGATAATAGCTTGATTCCAGCTTGCAAGCTGGTAAGGTTTGATATTTGTGCTAATTGAATTAAAACATCCTAACATAAGCTTTGTCCACTCTAAGCACTTAATTTATTGCTAAACAGGATATGATTATTACATTAAAGAGTAGGATAATACTATTGTAAATAACAATCCACTTTGCAGTATTTCGTAATATTTTTTTCCCCATTTTTTCCCGGTTTACTTAGCTCGTTTCGATGTCATGAACACTAAAATATAATTTAAGTGTAGCTTTTATGCACCTATGTGAAAGCTCTTGGCAGTTACGGCAAACTATATTTTTAATAAATATTTAAATATAAATATTTGCAGAGAGTATAAAATAAAATAAATAATATTTCCTTGCCGGAAATAAACTTACGAAAGCTATAAAACATCACAGAATATTTAAAAATGTTCGACCAGAAATCATTAAAAATATATATAAACAACTCACTGTTTGATCATTACATGTTTGCCATTAAAATGTTTTACTCTTGTCAAAAAATAAATTAAATTGAAAGTTGGTATAGAATTAGCTTACTCTTATCCTACCTCTTGGATATTACCATTTTACAAAATTTTAATTGTTTGGAGTTCACGTTACCTTGCATGTTATGTCACCCTAAGGCCAGTATTTGCAGTTGTGACTTCAGACAAAACAATTTCTCAATTTGACCAACCAGCAAATTTTTATTTGCTTTTATTTTATTTACCTGACTCTGCAAGCTTCCATAAGTTTTTTATCGCGCTGTTAAGATATTTAATAATATGAAAGTGTTGTTCGAAATGTTTTAAATATTGAAAACTTATTGCAATAATTATTCATATTTATCATTATTTGTTTCTAACTTAATAGTAAATGATGTGTTAACTTGATATAAATATTTAAAATTTTGTATTATTTCATAAATTAAATGTTCAATTCCAAAGAAAAAAAATAGATAGTATATATATTTTAAGGTAGAAGTACTAGTCGGATAACTGTCTTATTTAGGAAATAAATTATAAAATCATTTTTACAGGTAAAACATATGTAATTTTTTTTATTTTGTGAAAATATCGGAATAATATCATTTGCAAAGAATTCTAATGAATTAAATTACACTAAAGGGTTAAAATACAGTTTTATGAAGATAACTACCGTACGAAATTGACTGTAGCTACTAGGATTTGGTTTACCCTTAATCACTTGAATAATTATATAATTCCCCTTGAATACGTTTATGCATAATATTGTCGCGTACCAGAATTTTTCATGTCACAGAACTGTAAATTTTGTGTTCCATTATCTAAGCTTAGTTTGGGTGTCCATTCCAAGAAGTGGCGTAATTTGGTTACGGAAGCATTTTACTAACACAGGCGCTGGCAGTGCAAGCCCAACACATTTCTGAAAGGTGGTGTTTGCGGCAGCTGTGTTACCTGGTGCTTCCATCTGCTGACGTTTCCAGATCTCGCAAAGACCAGAGCACACCGCTCCTGAAGAGACGCTGGCCAAATAGGTTCTCACTCAGCTAGTCTAGGCCCTGCATACGTAATTTGGGTGCGGTGACACAGGACACTTCTGGGAAAGACCGGCAAGTACGTGGGTTTAAAATAGGGTCTTAGCCGTTAAACGGGGCTCAGTCGAGTCATCGAGACCCATGGTAACTAGTTCGCGGTGAAGGTATAAAGTTCTGAATTATATGTAAAATCTAAACACATTTAGGCACACTGGGAAAGCTTTGGCTTCCTTGGAAACGAATTGTTTGAATTTCCGGCGAAAAAAGAAGTATTAAGAAACCTGATCACGAGAATCAAGATTTACAAATTGTCTAAGGTTAGCCTTGAGGTAGATGCATCAATATGACTAAGTCTCAAGTTGTATCTCTCTATAATGATTATTTCTCTTTGCAGAGATTTAACACGTAAGAATTCGTAATAATTATAAAGTTTACTGGATATGTTGCCTCGTATCAGCTGAAAAGTTGGTGACACTCTCTGCTAATTGCACGAGTGAATAATTAATCTGATATCTACTTAACAAAATTTTAACAACGTTGGTAACTACTTTATCGTTTTAAAGTATTTTTAAAGTTGTATTAAAAGTTTATTTTTAAAGACTCTAGTGTAAAGTTAAATTTTAAGTCATTTAGGCCTTTCAAGTCCCTTGTATTCCATCACAGCGTCCTGCACAGGAGCGAAACTTGAACCAATTGTACTACTTGTGTTTGAACTAGTGGTTGGAAATACAATTGCAAATAAGAATTAACATGAAGGTTTCTGGTGCCGAATTTGATAGATTAGATACGTGTTCACCCCACGATATATATATAGTGGAGTTTTTGATTCACGAGTTAAAATATTCTGGTCTTCTTGATACATGTATGTGAACTCATAATAGGCACCAGCACTGTAAACTAATTATATTATGTTATAAAAAGAAATGATTTTCTAAGTACTTAAAACATTTTGTATTTCGTTATAAATATTGTATATTTTATTTCCATTGACATTGAATATCGTGTCACAAAATAATTTTTTTGTTTTTACAAAAAAAATCGTTATTAATTATACGTTTAACTGGTTTACAAAAATTAATTGATCTGTAAACTTTTTATTCAATGTACGAAAAAATATTACTATCACAGCCTAATGCCATTCATGTTCTGCACTGCTTTGGGTAATAAATAAATAAATTTCCTCTACGTAAGAGTACGTACTTTAAAATTATTTTGGTATTATAAATTAAGTGTATCCTTACTTCCTTAAAACATATATTATGAACAACATAAATATTTTCGTTTAAAAATGTCTCAACACGTAAATATTATAATTACAAAAATATAGTATTTAACATTCATTTAATGTTTAATATGGTTTATTAAAAACAGGAAATAAAATCGTTAAAAGTATTGAAATTATGTATGAAAGATATTATATTGTTATTATAATGATTATTTATTAAATTGAAAAATCTTGAACAATAAATTAAAATTTAAAAACCACATTCTTCAGTTATAACAATTTTTTAAAATTTATAAATTATTTAACTATCAAAAACAATATTATTTTGTTTTAAAAATTCTATTCTTAAATTATTCTTTAAAATTTAAAAGGGATTGACAACATATTATGCTTCTTTGCTGAAAACAATTTTTAACATTTGTAAATACTAAAATTATATATATGTGTATTTTTATGTGATACATAAATTTTCTGAAGAAAAATAAACTCTCCTTGAGTTTAAGAAAAGGTTTTATTATTATTATTATTATTATTATTCAGCATTACCTACATTAAATTTTTTCTGAGAGTGTCACGTTGTTTACTAAGTAAGACCTTATGGATGAAGATGCAAATGGTAAATGTCCCCGTGAATGTAGTTATTTGAGCTTATAAAGTAATTAATAATTTTTGTTTAGTAAAAATTGTAATATCAGGCAAATATAAAAAAAATATTATAAGGCTGTGTAATGTTTGGTGCGGAAATTACTTCAAAAGATTTTAGTTTAAATGAAAATGTTTTTTTTAAAATTAATAATTTATTTTTGCACAGTTTTATTGCATTTAAGTGTATTTATGAATACATATTAAAAAAAAAACAAGGCTAATTAAGCTAAATTCTTATGCTTTCTCATTTTATAAAAGGAACAGTTATAATGACATAAAATTTTTTGAAATCGCTTTTCGAATAAATTTATTAGGTAATATTTACCTCAATATTATATTAATGTTGAAATTTTTAATCCTGCTAAGTTTCCTAAAAATTGTATCTACTGTTTTAAAAAAAATATTATGTGAATTTTAATGAATTTTTAATACTCAAGTCTTAAAAATATATTTTATTTTATGAACAATAAAAAAACTTATTTGTAGTATAATTAATTTTATCCATTCCATATATTATAAGATATTTGTGGTCCATCTTTTAATGCCCAAAAATGTTACAAATGTTTGCAAACCAACAGTTTTATAGTACCAAAATCTATTAAAATCTATTAATCTGGAAACAGTCGGCTACATATTAACTTGTACAGACTAATATAAAAGTATATTGAAGACAAGAAAAAATTTAGCAAATGCCATTTTCCTTCGTAAACTAGTGTATTTTTTATTACCTTTGAAAGCGGTTCCAGAATCATTTCTATTTATATTGTGATGTCAATTTAGTCATTCAATTAGGTTTGTACATATTATAACATGTTCTTTCGTAGCTGTGATATGTTATACCGGGCTGGGGAATGGGTTTGCACCAATCTACAATTTGAATTCGATTACCCGCTGAATATTTGAGTTTGAAGTTTCTTTTTCAAAGGTTGTTCACGATTGTTTGATTATAAGAAGCCCTCAGCGTGATGATTATTTTTTTTCCCATCTACCAGTCTGCAATTGTTGTGGCTGCTTCTAATTCCCAAAACTTACTACCACAGTTCTCTCCGGTTCTCATGGTGAAGTGTGACATTAACAATATTGCATACCACTGAAATATAAACAATGTGGAACCATAAATAATACTAAACAAACATATTTGAGGTGCTTTTTATATTAATGATGTTTATTTGAGTATTATAAAGAAAATATAAAAAATTACATTTTAAAATTTGTTTATGAAAAAAAATGATTGTCTGTAAAGTCGGTTTACGGACGATAGTTTAACGTGACAACGTCATAACAAAACATTGATGAAATGATTGATCCAGAAAAAAAGTAAATATCATATTTGGCCTGAGACTGAGCCGTAATAGGTTTTTGCAACCAAACCAGTTAGGCGTTAAAAATTCTATATTCTTTGAGGAAGATTTTTTTTTAAATTTTTCTATCTTTTATATGATAAAAACTACGTCTGCATACTTTTATGAATACAAATGAAACATTTTTATTGAATTATCACTATTTTTTATGGATACAAGGAAGGAGTGAAATTAAATCTACAATTTAATTAATAAATTTGCTTTTATTTGCATTCATTAATTTAAATATATTTATTACTTTCGAACCGACATCATTTGGATTAGTTTTTTTAGTTTTAAATTCATTTATTTCAGGAATAAAAAAAAAACACAGTTACAAAGAACACAACAGCAAAGAAAATAGCATGCTTCAGCTGACTCAGCTTTTCGTGCTTAAAAATAAATACATGATAAAGGTAAAACAACACAAAGTACAATAAATATCATCATTATAAATTCCAGGATAAAGTATAAAAAAACCAGAGCACACCAAGTAAATAGTGAACAGTAATGAAGTAAAAAACTATCCCAAGTAATGAAAGAAAGATGGAAGGTCGGAAAAGCAAAATTAAAAGGCAGTTCGCCAACTTGCTTTCAGTTAGGAGAATTAAAGAATTGACTCTGGGGGCCAAAATTGCGGCTAACAAAGGGTAGAAACTAAATAATAAAAAAAAATTATGAAAGCGAAAGACAAATTGGCCCACAACAACAGTTAAGTAATACCTGCAAGGAAAGTGGAAAGGTAAGAATAAGGTAAATACAAGGAGTTAAAAATGAGCCCTAAAATACTTACATGCTAGAGAGTACAGAAGAATAAGTAACACAAGGTAAAAGAAAATACAGTGAGGGATGCAGCCAATTGGGGTCGCTATAGGGAGAAACCATAAACAAGGTGTTTAATTCAAAACACGAACATAGCACTTAACAGACACAAGGCATAAACAAAAACAACACTAAAGAACACCATAAAAGTACATTAGAACCATGCACAGGCATAACCCACTACACAACCATGCACGGTCATGACACACGACACAACCATGCATGGGCATGGCACACCACACAATCATACACTAGCATGAAACACAGCACAAGATGAACCACTTCACTAGGGGGGGGGGTCTTCGAGAGCGAAGTCTTTGGTGCGAAGATGCACATGCGGCGCCAGCACGTTGTAACTGCCGATGCCGGAGATAACTGGGTTGTGGTGGCGGGCGGCCCGAAGGAAGAATCTTGAAGCGATGCGGGTGATCAGCTCCGACAGAGACGGGACACCAGCAAGACGATACAGCAGCATAATGGCGGTGTTCAGCGACATGCCCAGTATAGTGCGAAGCCCACGGTGATAGACCGACAGAATGGGCCGGCGATAGGAGGCAGGGACATAGGCCCAGAGGGCAGCCCCATACAACAGGATGGGGAATACAATTGCCTGCCACAGTTGAACATGCAGGGCCTCCGCCAGAGGACAAGCCGGGATCATAACAGGACAGACAGAATGCAGCGCAGTCAGAGCCTTGGCGGACAAGGATCGAATGTGGGGGTGCCAAGTCAACTTGGAGTCGATAAGGAAACCCAAGTACCGCACAACCGACGCCCAGAAGAGGTTGTGGCCCAACAAGACCGGCGGTGAAGGAGGTCGCTTCCGGCACCTGGTGAGAAACATGATAGAGGTCTTTTCAGGATTCGGGCGAACACCCCAGCGCTGAAAGTAAGTGCTGACTGACCTAAGCGAGTACTGAACACGTGCTTGCAGCAGAAGAGCAGTTTCACCGCTGAGAAGAATGGCCGTATCATCCGCGTAATGTAAGGTACGAGCAGTAGGCAGCAAAGGTAAGTCAGCCACATAAATGGCGAACTGGAGGGGGCTCAACAGCGAACCCTGAGGTACCCCTGCCGCTACCGGCAAAGGCGGAGACAGGAAGCCAGAGACGCGCACCTGGAAAACTCTATGGGAGAGAAAACTATGGAGAATGGACATGAAATGCTCGGGGAACTGAAAATTGCGGAGCTTGCAGAGCAGAGCTTCATGAGGGATGGAATTGAAGGCGCGGGACAAATCCAACAAAACCATAACAGAATAACGACGCACACAAAACCCGGCGGTGACAGAGTCAAAAACAAAAGCAAAAGCATGTAGGGCAGAATGATGCCGGCGGAAGCCGAATCGCGTGTCCGGCAATACATTTAGCTGGTCGGTGTACAACATCAGCCGGGACAGCAATACCCGCTCAGCAACCTTCGACAAAACCGACAGCAAGGATATCGGCCTGTAAGATGTCAGCTGCGTAGAAGGAGCATCGCGCTTGAGCACAGGAACAACAACTGCCAACTTCCACAACTGAGGAAAGGACATGACCAGAAAGATACAGTTCACAAGCTGTGTAAGGTAAACAACCCCCTTGCGGGAGAGAGACCTAAGCAACCGAGCAGACAACTGGTCAGCACAGACAGCTTTGCCGTACTTCAGGCACCCCAGAACTCGGGACACCTCCCGCGGAATGGCAAGCATCCCCTTGGGAAGCTCGGGCACAATCGCTGGCTGGAAGCGAAGTGAGCGTAAATCGGCACCAGGTGCCCCAGAAGGCGCTTCCACCGCACGAAACGTAGCGCAAAACAATTCGGACAGCGCTTGGCCGCCGGATATTCCAGTACGCCCCCCGGCGAGGACAGCGGGGGAATATCACGTGGAGTAGAACGCATGCGGCGTACAAATTTAAAGATCATACCAGTGGACATGGAGAGCCCCCGAAACTTCTGCAGATGAAGATTCGCTCGCCACACAGAGATCGCCCATTGGGCGCGACGGCGGTAAGAGTGGAATATGTTCAAATCCCCCTGCAGACGAGAACGCTGCCACCGAGAATGAGACCAGTCACGCAGACGGATCAGGTGTTTGATGTCCGCCGGGAAGGGGGTGCCCAGTTGTGCAGGCTGGCAATGAGGAATGGCAGCAGCAGCAGCCCCAAGAATGGCAGAGGTGAAGTCTTGCATATTTGCCTCCAGCAATAGCACGGTCCGAGGCACGGCAGTAAGATCGAGCCGAGAGTTCCAGTTCCTTCCGATAGCGCCGCCAATCTGCCCTGTTAAAGTCCCACCGAGACTCCACAGGGCCGCGCGCAGGGCTGACCTGAATGCTGCTAATCACTTGTAAGTGGTCCGAATCGAGCCCAACATATGACCAAATGTGGGATTCAGCAAAGCCAGGAGTAGTCACCACCAGGTCCAAACCTGATGCATGCTGGTGCGCACATGCAGGAACATACGTAGGAGTGCTGTGCGCAATGTAGCGGAAATCACGGGCAGCAGCAAACCGAGACAGGCCCCGGCCCCGGAAGTCCGTGATGGCGCAGCCCCAAGCCACATGTTTTCAATTAAAATCCCCCGCCATGATGAGGAGAGAATCAAGCCGGGACAGTGATTCGATATCGCCAGAAGGAAACGCACAGTGGGGCCTCAAGTAAAGAGACAAAAGCGTGAAAGGGCGGTGAAAACCAGGGACCCGAAACGCCAGAGCCTCAAGGGACAGGCCCGGTGGAAGATTGCGACGATAATGGCGCACACAATCCCGAACCAGAAGAGCCACTCCACCACGCGGAGCATCGATGCGGTCAGAACGATGCACGATATAACCAGGATCATGAAGATGGGAATGAGGCTTGAGCCATGTCTCCGACAGGCATACCAGCAGCGGGCGAAACCTGTCCAGCAACGTCAGGAACTCGGGCAGGCTAGAATCCAGGGAACGGCAATTCCAAAGAAGAAGTGTGTCACTCATCAGTCGCTGAAGAAGCAGCAAAAAACGCCACAGAGAAAGCATCCAGCGCCTCAAGGACGACACCTATACCCAAAAGGAGAGTCCCACACTCGTCAACCAGGTTACCAGCACTACAAAGACCGCCAAAGGCCTGCCAAAGACGCGATAGCCAAGAAAATAAGTCGAGACGGCGGAGCATGCCAACAAAGTCCCGAATGGAGTCCAAAGTTGGACCGAAATCTGAAGGAGCAGCATCACAGGAGGACGACGGATGCGCGGCAGCAGAACGACCAGAAACCGCAGAGGAGAAAGACCGACCAGGCTGACGCCAAGCCAAATCCACCATAGGGCGCGGCTGGGCAGCACACTGGGCCTGCAAATTATCCACCCGCTCTTTTCGACGCAACTCCTTGGCATGGATCAACTTCTCCCTCTCAGGGCAGACCGAATAGTTGGCTGTATGGTTCCCCTTGCAGAAGCAGCAGGTGGGCTTCTCGTAGGGAGGGCGAGGACAATCAACTGATGCGTGCCCCTCACCACAGCGCACACACAGACCAGATCTTCAAAACAGTTGTGGGAGGTGTGCCCAATGCCTTGGCAACGAAAGCATTGGACGGCCCGACGGTTGCCCCTGTACAACTCTACTTGACAACCCACATGACCAAGCCGATTCAGCTTAAACACCTGGTGGAGCTGGTCGACACCATCGAGGATGACCAAAAACAGCGGGTACAGCTCGGGGGAGCACCCGCCAGACCCAAAGCTCAGCACCCGGGAGTGGCGGATGCCGGCCACCGTAAGACTCTCTGAAATATCCTCCACCGGGGTTTCAATATGGAGATTGTGCAGAACCACCCGCACATTACGGTCTTCAGGGGATGTCCAAGAGTGGTGGCGCACCACTTCGCGCGCAGCTGCTCCAACATCTTCAGATGGTCCCCACGATTGGCCATCTGGTACATTGAGGAGGTAGAGAAGTGTCTCGCCACAAACTCAGAGGAAAACTCCTTGCGAAGGGCAGACAGATCACGAATAGCCGATGGTGTCAATCCCCTACGACAAACAATGAGAGGGGGCTTCTTCGGTCTGGATGGCGGTGATGCAGCGGCTTAATCGGTGGCAAATGTGGGCACCGACGACCGAGCAGCAGAGGACGGCTGACGGCGCGAGGTGCCGGCCGGGCCAGCCGCAGGAGTAGGACGGCTGGTATCTGGCCGAGACGGGCCAGCAACAGGCCGGGGCAGGGTGGGAAACGGGTGCCACGCACCACGCCGGGAGCGTTGCTGCTTCGGCGGCGGCATAGAATCATCGCTGCTCCGCGAGGAGGGAGGCCTCGCAGGAGGTGGACCATCAGTCCACTCGTCGTGATCTTCAGCCCAATCACCAAGGGTGCCCGTTCCAGAAGTACGCTTCCCCAGACGACCCGCAGGAACATCCAATGGGCCAGCCTGGGCCCTCGCAGCAGCAGAAGAACCAAAAGTACCAGCAGCACCGAAACAAAAGGGGGGCAGGTGGCAGGAAACAGCACCAGGCCCAGAAGCGGCAGACACAGAAACAGGGCAGGAAGAAGGTGGCCCAAACACAAAACCACCAGAGCCCGACAGAGGAGCAGAGGCCCTGAGAGGCAGACCAGTCCACAGCCCACCATGAGCAGAAGCCACCACAGGTGAGGGGGTGGCCAGGGGTGAAGAAACCGCAGGAAACAGGTCTACAGTGGTGTCCCACGCACTAGACAGCCCAGCAGCGGGCCCAGACGGAAGGGGGCGCCCACCTGACACAACAGTAGCTGGGGGCGCGACACCGAGCGACACCGCGGTGAGACCACGAGATGGCAAACCATATCCCGGGGATGAGTGAGGTGCCATCGCCACATCGAGCGCAGAAGACGACGAATGCCACGAGAATTGGGCCGCAGGAACAGCAGAATCAGCCACGCTGGCAGCCGACAGCTGCTGAACAACAGCAGAGGAGAGAGGACTGGAGCAGGAAACAGTCGTCACCGTCGTGGAAGTCAAGGTGGCCTGCTGACTGCTGGTGGACGGAACGACGCTGCTCCAATCGACATGAGCGCCAGAAGCGACATCACGCTCTGGGCTGCAGGGAGCCGACGAGCCAGAATACCGCGGCGTGTTAGCGGCCCGCCGGGACGTAGAGCGCGAACTAACACTACGTGTACGAGAGAGACGAGCAGGATTAGGAGGTAAGCGCCCCTCACCAGCCCGATGCATCGTCATGGGAGGGGGGTAGAGGGGCGTAAGATCTCCAGAATGTTCCAAAGAATAATCAGAATCAGCCATAAGAAATCACAAAGCAAGTGGAAAAAGACAGCAAAATTGGAGAAGTAAAAAGCAAAAAGTCAATCATAGAAATAAAACAATCAACAAAATTAACACCAAAATCATGCAGAAATAAGAAAAGCACAACCTACAATTCAAAAGACACACAGCAAATTGCAAAAACAGCAATAGGAACACACATAAATACATAAGCACCAGCAAAATAAGTATTAACACAAGCTGGAAGGGAGTAGAGCATACCATACAATCGATCTTAAAAGAGGAAGACTTTAGGCATGTGCTATCCACATGATCTTAGCACCATGGTTGAACATAGAAAGAAGACAATGTTTACAAAATAACAAACATCTGCAAATGAAGATATTAGCCGAAATAGTGAACAAAACCGAGGAATCCAGTGGCACCATCATGAATAGCTAAAAATGTCACAAAACTCGTAAATCAGAATAATGCACAAGAGCTGGTTGGGGGCAGCGTTGCTGACCGCACAGCCACGCGGCCATACTTGAAAAATAACAGTTTTAGATGTTATATAAATATTTATAAAAATTTTGTTCACGGTAGGGGAATAATATTATTTCGTTTTTATAACACGATTTTATAACAAATAGGGCCTACGCATCCCAAATACACAAAACTTATTTATAATGTGTTACAATATTTTTTAAAACATTGTGCAAATGATCCCGGGTGTAATTTGAATTATTATGTGTAACTGTAAAACACCATTGTTGGTTCAAAACGTATTTGAATATTCAACATTACTTTTAAATAACCGTACCGATTGTGCTGAAAATCGGTGGACGATTGTTAAATTACATAATATTAATAATTCAAACGACGAAAAATGATTGAAAAGTCAAATCGATGGTTGTTCCAATCGAGTGGAAGAGAGATGCCACGCATAAGTACAATAAGCATGAAGAGAGATGCCATGCATGCGTACAATGAGCAAACAGGACACGTCTGTAGTGGGACATCCGTAGTGGGACATAGTGCGTGCAGCCGGCATTGCCACGTCAAAAAAATATTTAAATAGAACTCTATTCAATTTTTGTTTACGGCAATTTTTAATTTCAGCTATTTGAAATTTATGTTCGATTATTATTCATAGTTTTTAAATAAAATATAATTAAGGAGAGCTTTACAAAATTCTTTGCTTTGTGTCATGTAAAGAATGGGAGAAAATATATTCATTTTTTCACCGGGGCCAATAAATTTGCAAAAGTCAATTTTTCGAGGTCAAATATAAAAAAAGGTTTGAGACACTTTATGTACTTTTGTCGAAATATTGTTTAAAATATCAAAATAATTATCAATAAATAGAGTGTATTCTCAATTCGCACAACAGTCATGTTTGGAATGATGTCAATCCGCATGCAACGTGTGTTACAGCTTGCCAGGAACGTTTTTCAGTTAATGTGTTGGCCGGTATTGTTGACGGCGTACTCATAGGGCCTTTTTTCTTCCGCTACGACTTACCGGCGCCGGATACCTCCACTTTCTTCAGAACGAACTACCAGGTCTTCTTGAAGAGGTTCCATTGCATGTCCGATGTGTGATGTGGTACCAACATGACGGGGCACCACTTCATTTTTCCCTGCAAGTGCGAGTGTATTTAAAACAAACATTTCCAAACCGATGGTTTGGACGAGCGGGCCCTGTCGCATGGCCGCCAAGGTCACCGGACCTAACCCCGTTAGATTTCTTTCTGTGGGGTTACGTAAAAGGGATTATCAATGCTACGACAGCAGAAACGGTAGGAGATCTTACACAGCGGTGCATTGAAGCATTCGAAATCATAAGGTCGAATCCACACATGCTCCAGCGTATCCGTGAAAACATGATTCGCCGTTGCCACCTCTGTGTTGCTCAAGGTGGGCGTGTTTTTGAGCCGTTGCTTTAGGCTGTCACGTTGTTAAAACGTATGCAACAATTTCAATGTTGTGAAACAAAGCCGAAGCTGTGATTGATTTAGAGTGAAATTAGAGTCTGTTCCACGATTAAAAAGGTTATTTCTGTACTCGAACGCCCGCACATCCACAACATAACACTCTACAACTGGTTGCCTACGCTGACTCTTTCTGGGGCTACAGGGGCTTAACTACGCGTTTCCGTCAACGTGTTTACTGGAAAAATTGGTTGCAAATAATAAGAGCTTTCTACCCTCAAGCGTTATAACATGAATTTTCATACATCCGGTATATTTAAGGTCATACAAGAATAAATAAGTAATCATTATTTCAAAACTAACTTGTTAACCTCTACTTGAGGAGAAAATAAACAGAGCAATCATTAATTTTGTCTTTAAAAGAATCGAACAAAAACGTTAATTATTTGGGTTGAAATAGGGCATAGCGAGAAATAATAGCATCTTAAAAATATTTATGATTATTGGATTAACACCATATAATTTTTGCGACGGTGATACTATCTCTATGATTTTTGCCGTAACAATTATTTCGATGGTTGCCAAATTTCCGCTAGAATGCGTTGAAACCAGTTTCTAGCATTGCGCAGGGCACCATTCATTAAAACTGATGCCGATTTTGATTCCTCAATGGGATTCGGTTTGGACACTTTCTGTAATACGACCCTGGGTTAGATTACGGTTGTATCCCAACAAGGAGGTGCTTATTTGCTATCTCAATCGAAGTTCTTGAAATACTGACATAAGACCAGTTTTATGAACCCACGTCTGTGCCGGTCCTTCTCAGAAGTGTTCTGTGTCGCCGCTCTAAAATTTCATAAGGAGGGCCCAGTCTAGCTGAGTGAGAACCTATTTCGACAGCCGCCTCTTCGCGAACGTGTGCTCTGGTCTGTGTGAGACTTATAAACGTCAGCAGACGGTAGCACCAGAGTGTACAGCTGTGCTGCAAACACCACCTTTCAGTTATTTGTTGGGCTTTCATTGCCGGCGCCCGTGTTCGGCGAATGCTCCCGTAACCAAATTACTCCACTGCGTGGATTTGGCACACACACAGAGCCCGGATTTATGGAACACCAAACATTTAAATTTGACGACACGAAAATTGCTGGGACGCCACAGTATCAACTTACTACCCCACTGCACAAATTAATGTCATAAAAACATTTTCTAAAATGATATAATATTCCTGTCAACAGGAGACAATGCGATAAACCCAATATTTATTTTAAAGTATTACATAAATAAATTTTATTTATATATTTGGAATACTTTCACAAAGCAAATAGTTAGTCCTTGTATTATAAACAAGCTTATGTCGTGTTAACAGAAAAAATATTCTCATATTATTAAAATAAAATAAAATTTCAAAATTTCTTTATTAATTTGTGCACTTAAGTTGAAGTTACATTAAAATATTTCTTGCAAACTACATTTTATGTTTTACGTATCCGCAAAATATCTGAGTCACACTTCAAGAATATGTTATGTTTCGCTGAATATTAAAATATATATAATTGGTTTTCAATGAATTATATACTTGTGGAAACTTTAGAGGTTTCACAAGCAAATTAAAATAAATTGTAAGCATGAAAATTTTTGAGTTAACTGATTACGTTCAGACATACTGACTGACGAATCGTTTTGAATGTAGGTTTGTATATGGTATTTAATTTGCAAACAGGATAAATATATTTTATAATATAATGCAAAATCACAAACAGACACTCCAATTTTATATGCTGTATTGATTACTATGAAAAGATTCGTCAGGATATTAAAATATAAATAATTATTTTTTAAAGTGTGGCCTAGGATACGTGCCCTGATTAATGCACTGATAAATAATTATTGAAAGTACATATTTATATATAATCTTCAGGACAATATTAAATAATATAAAGTGCTTTATCGAGACCAAACAATTAATTTTCAGTGATAAAACACTGTAATCACCTGAAAAGTATTGAAAACAAGACTGTGACATTTTTGGAGTCCTTAGGCGAAAACAGTTTTTATCCATAATAGCTAGAGACCGGAAAAATTCGCTAATTCCTTTCGAGACAGGCTGGAATCCAAACTCGTTTAGCTTAATGCAGCGTCAGAGATTGGACCACAATTTACCTGAAGGACTCTGAGGAAATGGCAAACACTCAACAAAAGAATTATCGAATCATAAGAATCGCAGTAAACAGGTGTCCCGAGTCGGTAGCCAATGACTAGGGACCGGAAATATTCGCGGGTTCAATGACTTGCAGGATGAACTCCATAGTTCTACATACACTCGGTCAAATGTCACCCACTCATTGGCTGCTGTCTTGTGAGACGTCCCAACATAGCAGCCTGTGATTCGATAAAGCTTTGGTTGGGTGTTTCTCATTGGCCCAGAGTCATCCAGGTGAGTTGTGAGCCAATAGCAGAGGCAGCACTGAGGTAAAACTATTTGTATTTTAGCCTATTGCGAAATGAATTCACGAATTTTTCCGGTCTCTACCAATGACCAGGTGATAGTTGCCCGAGTACATAGAGAATCGTGGTCATTGAAACCGCGAATTTTTCCAGTCCCTAATAATAGCTATATGTGTATGGTTTGGCCTTGTTAAGGCACGGTAAATAATTTAATACGTCCCGTATTTGATAATAATTGGTTGAAATTGTATATATTTGTTTCTCCTGCACCTGGAGCTATACCAAGGATTAAGGATTATGTCCACTATCTTGGATTGTGTAGTCACGGCCATTTCGGTGTCAAATTTCCTCAAAATTCCTAACAAAAAATCAAAACTCCTAGAAGTAGCCCCTTTTGAGGGAATTTTTTTTGTTTTGAGGGAAAATTACCGTTTTATTCATTTAATAAAATTAGAAAATCGAAATGCATAAGAAAAAATGAAAATTCTAATAGCGGCTTAAATTCCTCGTCATCTAGCCGCCCTAAGACATAGAGGTCAATAACTTGACCATAAGAATGATATTCTAAAATTTGTGACCAAAAAATTCAGAAAAAAAAACCACTAACTCATTGCTTTCTGAAACATGTACTTTACGTTACGCCCGCCATCTTGTATCCTAGCAAAGTTACATTTTTTGTTACGTCCACCATATTGGATTCTAGAATGCTGCATCGCACGGTCTCTATCGTGGCTGTTCATGTCGTCTTCGTTACACTTTTAGTTACGGCCGCCATTTTGAATTATGTCGTCATCATAGAAAAGTTCGTTACAGATGTAGTCATGAAAATCCTTTTAAATAACCTGATTTTAACAATAAAAATTTTAAAATTTATAAAAAATTATTTTATTAATTTTTAATTAAAAATTATAAAAGGATACTGAGTACGAACACGAAAAAGTCATTCAATTAAAAATTTCAACGCAATCTTCCTTCACGAAAGTCACCGGTAGACTGACGTCTAACCCGGTATACCACGGCAGAATTATGTCAGTTGGTATGATGTCATGGTGGCCATCTTGTTTTCGTCTGCTGGAGATCGCTGCAAACCTATAGTTTTCGTCTGCTAGAGTTCGCTGCCACCATATTAGTACAATTTTTGCACACTAGGGTGCAGTATTTATTTATTGCCATGATGCCCACCATCTTGTCATTTGGATGCCATCTTGAAGGGCTGTAAATGTAAAGCTAAAAATTCGGGAAAAAATCTTAAAAATCATTAGAAAAATCACTTAATAAAATAATGATTGATTCAAAAGACTTTGTTCCATTCTTGATCAGTAAAAAGTAATTTTAATTAAAGTTAAGAAGAATTACAGGTTCGAGAAAAAAAATCAGAACAAATTACAAATAAAAATTTTATAAATTATTTCTACTCTACTACAGGAAAACCTGTGAAAGATATATCTCTAATCAACATTTAGTTATGCATTGGCTTGATCGGTCTGATTCTCAGCTCCAATCGATTTACTGAAGATGGAGAAAAACTAAATTTTTTACTGACATAGTGTCCCTCTTATTGACAAATTTTTTCGATACCGTGTTAAACTGACTGCTTTACATCGTCAAAAGTGTAAATTGTAGCAGCCGATGTCTTGAAAGAACACTTCTTCTCTTGGTCCTTGAATGTATATGTTTTACCATATACACAAACCAAACACAAGTTATATTTTAAAGGTCCGTACGTTTCTACTTAATAAGTAAGCTGATTAATATTATTCTGCTAGATATTGTCAAGAAAAGTACAAACACCTTTTGACTAACTAAATGTATTTGGTTAAAAGTAGACTTTCAAATTTTCACGAAATGCAGATTTCGTCAAGAAGACTCCATTATCATTTACCTCTAATGCATCGAGAACAGTCTTGGGTTAAGTTTAATGTCCAGGCGTCAACGAAATAGATTGCTGCAAATATGTTTGAGTGCTAGTACGCACACGACATTTTCCTTGGAGTCGAAATTTCTTCAGGTTGTTCCACAGTAGGCATACGGACATCACTTTCACTGTTTGTCGAAAGTCGTCTCAAAATCTCAATACGAGTAAACCAAACATGTCACTTATCACAGCGAGACTTCAGAGGATATGGATTTATTTTACATTTACTTCTCACATGCCTTCGTGCATCATGGACAAATGCAAACGACATATCGCATTAGCCGCAAGGATGCCAAGTCGACGAAGATGAACCTTTCAGACACGAAAATGATACTGATATTGTTGTAGTTGTACCAATTTCCTGTGTACGTTAATGCATTGAGCATTGTTGTTGCAGCGAAACCATTATTTTTTGCCAAACAGCAGGGCCTTTGCATGTCTTCATGTGTCTTTTCAAGTTATCATTAATGTAAATTTCTTGCGACCCATTTTACAGTTAAACATATGTGAAGAAAGATTATTAGCACATTCTGTCTTCTCGTGTCGATGAATTAGAATGACTGTTGTTCGAAAAAAAAAAAACATCACGGTTACGACATCGATGCGGGGAAGATGCCGATGCACTGCTGATGCTACTGGTAATGCAGACATCTAAGTCTCTTTTTCTGATGGAATCACACCTATTGAAGTCGCCTTGATATTGTTGGTGGAGATGGTAGACATTCTATTGAGTTATTTGTGGTTGTTTTCGTCGATGTCAACGGGATATCAGTTGATGTCGACGTCGCTGCCATAAGGGTCCCCGATGTCAATAGTACACAATACATCAAGTTCTGCATAGTTTTCGTCACTGCCAATAGGAACTGCATCACTGTCGTCGCCACTTAAATAAGTTTTTTTCGTCGAAGATAAACTGACCATCGAGCTCGACATTGGAACATCAACTCAAAATCAAATAACGTATTAAAGATGGAGCTGATTCGCACTGCACAGCTGTCAGAGGAAGACTGAGCGCCCTGTCGTCTGGGACACGCTTACATACCCGCGACCACGGGAATAATATGCATGTCAAAACATGAACCATTTAATCTAATACGCGACAACAGCTAAAATCATCTAAAAACATCTAAAAAGGCAGCACATTAAAAAAATGAAATACATTTAAAGAAAAGGACGTATATTTGACGAAAATTCAACAAAAAATGAAGTACATTTAACAAAATTCGGACAAAATTCGACAAAAAGGAAAAACATTTAACAAAAAAGGACCCAGTAGGACGTACATGTGCAGAAACATTCAAATCAGTAGAGTTACTTTCTTGTCTTAGAGATACGATCTGGTCACAGGCATATGATCTGGTCAGATGAATACGATCTCGTTGCAAGAACACGATATCACGGCAGGGATTTCGCCATAGGTTTATGACCTGGTCACATAGATACTATTTGGTTACAGGGATACGATATCGTCTTGGGGATACATTCTCGCCACAGGGATACGATTGGGTAACAGGGATACGATCTGGTTTCAGGAATGCTATCTCTTTGCAGGGATACAGTCTCGCCACAGGGATACAATGTGGTTGCAGGGATACGAGCTCGTCGCCGTTATACGTTCTCACCACAGGGATACGACACAGGAATAGGTTCTGGTCACAGGGTTAGGTTCTGGGCACAGGGATAAGTTCTCGTCACAGGGATACGACCTCGTCGCAGGTATATGTTTTCGTCACAGGGATATAATCGGTCTCGCCTTCAACAGTCTTTGGCTTCAAAAGTCATAAGCTCTAGCTGTCTTAGTCGTAACTGCTTGAGTGACATTTTACTACAAGGAAACTTGGCTACGAAGCTACAAGAATACAAGACCTCGTGGACTAGGCGACTACGAGGCTACATGACTAAAAGTCTAAGAGGCTCAAGGACAATGAGACTACGTGTCAACGAGGCTCCAACTAGCTACAAGTATACGAGTCTACGAAGCCACGAGTCTACATTGTTCCAATTGGCTACAAGGTTACAAGGTCACGAAGATAAAAGGATACATGGCTTCGAGGGTACAAGGCTACTAGGCTACAATGCAACTACGATACTACGAGTGTACAACTGGTTACAATAGCTGCATTCAGCAGCAAGATTAATTTGTCTCAATCAAATAACTTTGTGCAAGTTGTCCTGATTTTTGCAACATGTTGTGTGGTACGGACATATAACTTGAGTTTACACTGCTTATATGGTAAACCATATCCGTTCAAGCACCAAGAGAAGAAGTGTGATTTCAAGACCTGAGTTTCTAAAATATTACACTTCTGACGATGTAAAACCGTCAGTTAAACACAGTATCGAGAAACAATGTCAGGAAAAGGAATACTATGTCAGTAAATAATTTGGCTGGTCTCTTCCATCAGTAAAACAATTGCATGTTGGAAATCAGTCAGTATGAGTTTTTTTTATGAATATTTTTGAGATTGTTTCCATATTTCTAGTCAAATAATAACAGATATTCAAGATGGCGGTTAAAAGCCAAGATGGCGGGCGTCATTGTTTATGTATGATTACTGCACTCTAGCAGGCAAAAATTAAACTAATATGGCGGCAGCAACCTCCAGCAGACGAAAACAAGATGGCAGCCATGACATAATACCAACTGACGTTATATCTGCTTTGGTTTTAGTGGTTGGAGGTCAGTCAACCGTGGAGAGAGGATCCATCGCCGTTTTGGTTATAATGACCTAGTCGGGTTCTTACCCAGTTTCCTTTTATAAATTTTATTATTAAAATTTAGTTAAAAAAAATTTTTAAAAATTAAAAAAATCCTGTTAAACTCGGATAAAAATTAAGAATGATTAAGATTTTATCGGTAACAAAAATTGCAACGATGATAACATAATTCAAAATGGCGGCCGTAATGAAAAGTGCAACGATGACGACATAGACAGCCAACATGGCGACCGTACTGAATAGTGCCAACATGGCGGGTGTAACGAAAATTGTAACATTCTAATATCGAAGATGGCGGGAGTGACGGAATATTTTCGGAACATTTGGTCAAAAATTAAAACATTTAACGATTATGGTCAAGGTCAGGATAATAACCGCTGCTGCTTAGGACGTCTTGGAATTAAATCCGCTGTAGGTAAATTTAATTTTTGTTACACAAAATTCTTTCGAGGCATTTCGTGTTGCGAGTTTTTTATTTTTTAAGGAATAAAACTGTCAATTTTCCCTTAAAACAGGATTTTTTCCCCTCAAAATTGAGCAATTTCTAGGAATTTTGAAGAATTTTTGAAGAATTTTGATAAAATTTGACACCAAGACAGCCGCCGTGATGTTACAATCCAAGATTGCGGACTCAGTAATCAATCCACGCTCCGGCTTCAGGTGCAGGAAGAACCAATACATACTAGTGTTTGGTACAAATAGCTTCCGCTGTGATTTCATTGGCTTTAATTTTTAATAATTTTCGAGATCGACTACAGCTTTAATAAAATCGTTATTGATACCATATAAAATAAATAAAAAAATTGTGATGTATGTTACCTAACTTTCGAAAGAAAATTTTCGGTATTAAAATGATAAAAATCTGTGTGTTAAACTAAAATAACTGTTCCTTTCAACCCACGTATTTCACTCATATTCTATGTCCAGAACTGAACTGTGTTTCTTCTCCAACCATCCTCCTACCCGGATTATTTCCCCGCGTGCTGCTTGCAAGGGTCACGGTGCCTGTTTTCCGCCTCGCCTGGCGCAGCGCGTCGGGTGTCACGCGTTGCTAGGCGACGCGTCGCTGGTGCATCTTCCCGCGCTAAAAGGGTCACCGGCTGACGGCCTCGTTGGGCTTCGCACAGTTATTGGCATATTTCGTGTTCGTAAATACGAATACTAATGTAGGATGTCCGCAGAAATTATTTTCTATTAAAATAATAATAGTTATTCAGTTTTGAAGTATTGAATATTCGGATTTGCTTATTAGAGTATACGAATACGTACATGAAATATTTATATTCATATATTATTTTTCGCAAATATGTACAAATATTGAAATAAGTTTATTCATATTCCCGTATTCGTATTTGCCTATCATTAACTAGACGAATCTACCACTTTCATTAATATTTGCACTCTTTTACGATCTCTATAAAAAAATTTGGTATCGCCCAACATTACAGGAGAAAACTTACGGTCCACACTCTACTGGTCCACCTACTTCCTGGATAATGTCTTCTTATAATTATTAAAAACAAACTAAAGTTTTTAATAATCTTAAAACATTAGATACTCTTACCTCTTATGCAAAAGTATCTTTTACGCGAATATGTGACATAACAGTATGTACAAGAAACAAAAATAATCGCGTATCAAACAGTGTCTTCATATGTGTATATCAATAGATGACAATATATTTTAATATCAATATTTTTAAGGAAAAAAAAATAATCTCTACTCTGAACCAAGTACCATTAGAATAGAATACCAAATTAAATTATGTCAACGTGTTATATTTCTTTAGTTGGAAATATATGGTATCATGTGATTCAAACAAACCATAAAATACAAAGACCGGACTTTAAATTTGAAGATAAAACTTTATTTTCTTGAAAGTTATAGTAGGTTATGAAAATACTAGAAAACCATATTTTGTTATGAAACCAACATTTATCTTTGTTACAATCAAACTAATAGGATGATGTATTATAAAATTAAAGTCAATAAAAGCCGTCCTTATATTTACAAACAATAAATATTTTTATCAAACTATATGTTTCTTAATATAGGTCATTAAAAATTTATTCCATACAAACTTCATAAAAAATAATCAACCAATTTTTTCCCACTTCCATAAAGTACAATTCACTAACTTATGAGTTTAAATATGAATTATCTCGCATTATAAAGAGTTATTTGAAGTTTTCATCACTAAGTCGAATGGATTTTGTAATGTTGACCATTGTTGCATAGGAGTAAGCCTTTCTACCGGAACACTTGATGGCAGTATTCTGTTGAACCACCTTAATATTTGTAGCATTGTCGGGTAACGTTGGAACATTTCGCAGTCTGTGTGAGCGTCATTGAAATACTGGTCCATAACAGACGCAGCTTGATTTTTGAGATTTTTGTAGAAGACGTGGGGGTCAAAATTTTAGCTGACCAATCCCCACTATTAGGCAAGCGTTAGCAAAGCAACATTAGAGTGTTGAATTAATCGTTATACCAGATTAGTTAAAGAGCTCTTTCTGTAAAAATTAAATGATTTTAATTTAGAATGGAACTTATTTGTTTAGATATTATTTCCAATTTCGTAAGTGTATTTTTTAAGTATTTTACTTGTGTACCAAACGTAAAATGTAAGTATTTGTAAAATTCCCATTACCTAATTTCTTTGGTATATCATCAAAAGCTTTTATCCTTGTTAATACATTTAAAAAATATTATCAAAATAACCCAATTCTGCAATCATCATTTACAAAATAATTCTGTAAAAGGTTTTACTGAGTACCTACCATATTTAATAAAAGTTTGTGACAAATAATGTTTTATAAAAATGGTGAAACTAATTTGGAGTCCTTTTTAGGCTTAAAACCAGTGTGTACTATAAAATTATTCAGTGTTTAAGTGCAATTATTAATACCATGTATGACAACAAATATTACCATTTATGAATAAAACAAATGGCTGGCATCATCTTAATGTTAAATGGGTACTGCAAAAACTCTAGTGATATAAATCAGTAATTTTACACTTATGATCTGTATGTACATACACTTAATGTGAGTAGATGAAAACTCATAAGTTTTAATTGAATGTGTAGCTTTAAGACCTAATACCAGTTGCACCATTGGGGTTCCATTTTCAGTTATAGATTTTGTTCATTTATGAGTTATGTTCGGTACTCTGAAATCTTGCACTGTTCGAGGTCATCACATGATCTGTGATTGATTGACTTTGATTATAATTGGGATTATCTTTTCTTTTATTGACTTGACCGAAGTTCAAATAAGTGTTTGCAACTATAAAAAAATGTTACTAACTTCTCATGGTTTTCTCCGTGTGCTCCCGAATATTCTTGTCAGTATTTTGATGTTTTTTCCGTGTGCTTACGATTATTCCTGTGATTTCGCCAAGTGCTTGTGGTTATTTCTGAGGAAACGATCTCTCCATGAAGGAGTTTTACTCTTAATGAGACATTTCATTTTATTCAAGGTTACATTAAATTAGTGAATTAATGCTACTAAACCAACACTTGTAATATTTTTATCAGGTGGAATTTAAAAAATACATCATTACTCAGTCAAATATTAATAAGCACTGAGAACTCTGAGAAACACTAACATAAATGATGAAATTCCTTCTCCTTGGAGTCTAGCGAAACCATCCTTCTTTTGTGATCGTTAGTGAGCATTCCGCATCCCGCATAAAATAAATAAATTTTATTTACCTACAAGCAACACGTAACGACATTTTTTGAGGAAAAACAGAACTTCTTACAGCAAGTACCTATGCATGAGAAAACTTAACTCTCGCTGACGAAAAATTTAAAAAATTCTATTTAAGAAATGGTTTCAATTTAAAACTATTAGTTTGCATCTGCCATTAGTTACAGAAGCTAACATGTACCCTGCTCCGTTGGCTGTAGATGTATAAAAACATCACTGTAGATACTGCAGCAAGGTGTTTACCTTGAGAAAGAAAGCTAAATGTCATGAGAGAAGCGAGTGTATATTGGGTCCTTGTCAAAATCCATTTAATTGCAGTCAGTGTCAGAAATTATTTAGTAGAAGATATTACTTGAATAGACATTGCAAGACCTATTAAACTAAGATGAATAAAGATAACGAAAACTGGACTACAACATCGCGGTAGAGGAACGAAGGCGAAATATTGGACGGTGATAATAATTACGAAGAATATAAAAAAGGCTAATGCTATAAATACTGATCTAGATCACGATAATAATTTGAAATTTTAAACAAACCAAGAAAGTAGCAACTTCATTAGGAATGAAAAGATATTTACACCAACATCTAGTCGTCTCCATGAAAATGTGAAAGATGGAGAACCACCTGAAGCTGACAAGGCTGAATACTGTGATGAATCATCTGAATCTGACATGATTGAAGACTGGTGACATTTCTGAGGTTGACATGATCGATGACTGTGCTGACACATATAAGGCTGACATGATTGAGTACTGTGCTGAAGCACCTAAAACAGGCAAGATCGAAGACTGTGATGGCGGTCTGAGACCAAAACGATGGAAACGTCGTAATAAAATAAATTATCCTGATTAAGCTTGTGATAATCACTGGCTCGATGACAAAAGTGACCATGTGGTTAGTGTTAAAATGGAAGACACCAGATATAATAATATTTATTATAAACATGTAAGGAAGATGAACGTAGCCGAAGAGATTGATTGAACCTCATGGGAAGATCCTAACATATTGGTTGACAGGCTAAGACTACTACATGGTTCGCTTTGTGCAGGAAACTATTCGAGCATCAAAGAAATATCCCAAATAGTCAAAGAACTGAGAGAATCTGGCTACATACAATAATGGCTTAGATTAAATGCATGTGAGTAAACTTGAAGAAAAATTAATATTTTTTTTTTTCAAAATGGATTATCTTTTCTCGAAATATGATTTCTAAATAAAACTTATAACTTAAAGATGTGAAAAACGTCACCACTGACAGTCAAAATGTATACTAATAAAGTCATTAGAGTATTCATGTAAATTCGATAAAAAAAAAGTAATTGAAATCAGATGTAGCCAAATGAAGATGGTGCAGATGGAGCACATGGAACAATTGGTACTTTGAAGCTATTTGAGCTTTGGAGCTGTTGGAGCTGTTGGAGTTTTGGCGCTGTTTGAGCTTTGGATCTGTTGGAGCTTCGGCGCTGTTGGAGCTTCGGCGCTGTTGGAGCTTCGGCGCTGTTTGAGCTTTAGAGCTGTTGGTGATTTGGAGCTGTTGGAGCTTTGGGCGCATTTGGACCTGTTCTAGCTTTGGAGCTGTTGGAGTTTTGGTGCTGTTTGAGCTTTGGAGCTGTTGGTGCTTTGGCGTTGTTTGAGCTTTGGAGCTGTCTGAGCTGTTGGAGCTTTGGACAAATTTGGAGCTGTTGGAGCTGCTGGAGCTTTGGCGCTATTTGAGCTTTGGATCTGTTGGATCTGTTGGAGCATTGGAGCTTTTGGAGCTTTGGCACTGTTTGATATTTGGGGCTGTTTGAGCTTTGGAGCTGTTGGAGATTTGGAGTTTTCGAGCATTCGGAGCTGTTGGAGATTTGGAGCTGTTGGAGCTTTGGATCTATTGGAGCTTTGGAGCTGTTGGAGCATTTGGAGCTGATTCAGCATGTGGAGCTTTAGAGCTGTTGGAGCATTGGGCGCATTTGGAGCTGTTGGAGCTGTTAAAGCTTTAGAGCTGTTGGAGCTTTAGCACTGTTTTAGCTTTGGTGCTGTTGGAGCTTTGGCTTTGTTTGAGGTTTGGAGCTGTTGGAGCTTTGGAACTTTGGAGCATTTGGAGCTGTTGGAGAATTGGAGCAGTTGGAGCTTTAAAGCAGTTGGAGCTTTGGATCTATTGGAGCTTTGGAGCTGTTGGAGCATTTGGAGCTGATTCAGCATGTGGATCTTTAGAGCTGTTGTAGCTTTGGGCACATTTGGAGCTGTTGGAGCTGTTAGAGCTATGGAGCTGTTGGAGCTTTCGCGCTGTTTTAGCTTTGAAGCTGTTGGAGCTTTGAAGCATTTTGAGCTGATTCAGCATTTGGAAGTGATTCAGCATTTGGAGCCGATTGAGCATTTGGAGCCAAAGTAATTTTAATTTTCTTGACGATATCAGCCATAACATAATAAATCAGCTTACTTTAATGTAGCAACAAACGGACCTTTGAAAAATAACTTGTGATTGGACTGTATACATGGAAAACCATATCCATTCGATGACAAAGTGAAGAAGTGTGCATACAAGACTTCGAATGCAGTAATTTACAGTTCTGACGATGTGAAGGAAACTGTTAAACACGGTATCCATAAACTTTGTCAAGAAGAGGAGGACTATGTCTGTAAAGGTTATGGTTGGTTTCTGTCTAGTATTATTTTAGTCATATCACGCCTATGCAGATCTAAATATTTATAGGATTGATGGCTTTCACGAGTGATCCTGTCGTGGAATAGAAATTATGTAAAAAATTTAATGTTTGTAAAAGAACTTGCGGTGTCTATTCATCGAACCTGACACTTTTCTGGTATTTTAATTAAATTTATTTTTAGCTTCATTCGGAGATCGAACCAAGTATCGATTCAATATATACATTAATCTTTTTTTTTCATAAATTTTGGAATTTTTCCCGAATTTATATTTAAATAACTACTCAATTCCAAGATTGCGTCCAAATTTCAAGATGATTGGTGCTACGGTAATAATTAATGATTACTGCACTGTAGCAGGTTTGAACCGAGGACATCAAGGCGTGTGTTTTTAAATATTATTTTATTAAAATTAGGTTAATAAAATGTTATTATAATTTTTAAAATTTATTTCCAAATTTCTAGCATAAAAATTATGATTTACAAGATGGTGACCGTAACGAAAAGTGCAACGGTGTTTTTAAAGATTTTTTATTAAAATTTGATTAATAATTTTTTTTATTAATTTTATTATTTTTTTCCGATTTTCTGAAATAAAAATTATATATTTTCAAGATGCCAGACATGAAATCATACTAGATGACGATATATACTTTGGCATAAGTGTTAGGGGGGGGGGGTCGGTCTGCCAGCGGATTCCATGGAGGAAGGACCTTATGTCATTTGTTTTAGTTTTGACCTCATTGGGTTCAAACCGAGGACTCCAAGCTTCATGCCGTAAATGTGTGTTTTTAAAATATTTGTTGTTAAAATTTAATTATTTATTTTTTTATAAATTTACATTTTTTTCATTAAAATCGGATAATAAATAAATATTTTAAAGATGGCGGCCGTAACGGAATGTGCAACGGTGACGTCATAATTTAAAATAGCTGCCAAGGCATCCTTATTTTCAAGGTCATGACCTCGGTGGCTTAAAGCGGCCAGCTCTTAAGACTTTTAATCCGCTTTTAAGATTTTGAGTTCTTTCTAAGGCAAAAAGACTTTTGAGAGTAGTATATATTGGCCGGTCCTGAAACAGGATTCAGGTTGTGGAGCCTGTGGAGCCGACCGCCATCTTGGATTGTGACGTCACGGCGGCCATTTTTTACTCAAAATTCCTCAAAATTCCTCAAAATTGACTCAAAATGACTCAAAAAAATCCCTTTTTAAGAAAAAATTTCCCGTTTTCGAGGGAAAAATTCCCGTTTCGAGGGAGAATTAGGATTTCGAAAAACCACAAAAGTCGTTTTGCATTAAAAACCACAAAATTCCTGATAGAGGCTTAAGCATCCTTAACTCAAGCCTCAGTTAAGCCTCTTTTAGGATTATGACGTCACCGTTGCTATTTTCGTTACGCTCGCCATCTTGAAAATCCGCAATTTTTATGTTAGAAAATCGGGAAAAAATTTAAAAATCATTAAAAAATTTAAATAATCGAATATAAAAAAAAATATTAAAAAACATCGTTGCAGTTATCGTTACGGTCGCCATCTTGGATTATATAAATGTTGCATATTTCGTTACACCCGCCATCTTGGTTGAGTACTATGTCATTCTTACACTTTACGTTACGACCACCATATTGGATACTATTAATGTTGCAATTATCATTATGGTCGCCATCTTGAAATTTAGTCACCATCTTGAAATTTAGACGCCATCTTGGAAATCCGTAATTTTTATGTTAGAAAATCGGGAAAAATTCCAAAATTCATCAAAAAATTAACTTAATAGAATTCTGATTGATTATATCGATTCCCGTCCTTGGTTCGAAACCGGTGAGGGAAAAAAATAAAAAAAATCAGATCCTTCCTCCACAGAAGCCACCTACAGACTGACCTACCACCACCAATAACTAGGTATTTACCATCAGCTGGTATGACGTCATGTCCGCCATCTTGTCTTTGTCCGCTGGAGGCAACCATCTTGTTTTCGTCTACTTGAGTGTGCTGGAGACATGTTAGTATAATGTTCTGTTCATCATAATTTTGACCTTGACGTTGAACTTTGACCTTGACCTTGAACTTTGACTTTGACCTTGAAATTTGACCTTGACCTTGAACTTTGACCTTGACCTTAAACTTTGACCTTGACCTTGAACTTTGACCTTGACCTTGAAAATTGACCTTGATCTTTGACCTTGACCTTGAAGTTTGACCTTGACCTTGAAATTTGACCTTGACCTTGATGTCCATCACGGATCCGTCATTTTATGTTCAGTTCATGCTAGTGGTCATTGCCACCATCGTGTTTTCGTCTGCTGGAGGACACCATATTGTGTGTACTCGTCTTACCATCATGCTAGTTTTATTCTAACATGCTACAGTGCAGTAATCATTTATTATTACTGAGGTGCCCACCATCTTGAAATTTGACCGCCATCTTGAAATCATGTAATTATTTAGCTAGAAATGCGGGAAAAATTACAATAGTCTCCGAAAAAAATCAATTATTAATTTACAAATTGGATCGATGGATCCCTGTCCACGGTTCGATTCTTGACCAGAGACAGTTGTAACTAATTATTAAATAAATGTTAGGTTCTGTTTTCCATTACCTTTCGCGGAGTTTATTAATCATTCACTCTACGAAAATCAACTCCAGTCAATATACCGGACCAACGAATTAATACAGTGCCGATTAGCCTATTATGAAAGTCTAATTTTTCAATAATCTGAATAACATATAAGCCGTTCATGTACAAAGCCACACATTTAGATCAATTGTCTTCAGTCCATGAGACCGAGTCATGTCATTATCAGACGTATAGACTAGTCATTTCAGGACCACATTACCTTCGTAATCCATCGTGACATTTTTATACATTCTAAAGGACCAAATAACCTTGTAAAATATTTTAGTAATACCAAGAGGTGATAAACTAGTAAATATTCAATCACTACATTTTGTGCTACGCGCAATCAACAAAAAAGGAAGCACCAACAACGAAAAGACAGCACCACCAACGAAAAGACAGCTCATTTGGAAGCACCGACAACGAAAAGGCAGCACCGCCAACGTAAAAAAAGCACATTTGGAAGCACCGACAAAGAAAAGACAGAACATTTGGAAGCACCGACAACGAAAAGGCACCACATTTGGAAGCACCGACATCTAAAAGACAGCACCGCCATCGAAAAGGCAGCACATTTTGGAAGCACCGACAACGAAAAGGCAGCACCGTCATCGTAAAGGCACGGACCGCAAGACCGGGTCATGTCAATATCAGACATATAGACCATGAACTCAGTACACACAGTAAAAAGGAATGTACACGTAGGAAAACGGAACGTACATGCTGGAAAACGGAATTTAGACTCAGGAAAACGGAATGTACACGCAGGAAAACGGAATATACACACAGGAAAACGGAATTTACACTCAGGAAAATGGAACGTACACGCAGGAAAAACGGAATGTACGCGCAGGAAAACGGAAAGTACACGCAGTAAAACGGAACGTACATGCAGGAAAAACGGAATGTACAAGCAGGAAAACGGAATGATCGCAGGCTCCAAAATTCATTGGCTCCAATATTCATTGACTCCAATATTCATTGGCTCCAATATTCATTTACTTCAATATACATTGTCTCCAATATTCATTGGCTTCAATATTCATTGGCTCCATCAGTCATTGTCACCAACAGTCTTTTGGTTTCAAAAGTCTTTTGGCTCTAAATATATTTGGCTAGAATTCTTCGAGTCTAAGAGACTATAAGGCCACATGGCTACGAGTCTAAAATGATCTAGATATTTACGAGTTATACACGGCTTGCGAGGCTAGAGCTACGAAGCTTCTAGTTCACAAGTTTACGTGACTGCGAGGATACAGGACTAAAAGTCTACATGAGTACTTGACTACGAAACTACACGTCTACAACCCTCCAATTGCAGCATCTGTCTTCGTCAGAATTTTCTCTCTTGCTCCAACTGCACCACCACCATTATGTTATAAGATTACATGGATACTTGCTTATGTAGCTTCAAGTCTACGAGGCTCCAATGCATCATGACTACGCGACTTCAAGCAATGAGGTTACGAGACTACGTGACTACGAATCTTCAAGTTTACGAGACTGCGTGGCTACAGAGCTACGAAGCCTCTAGAAAACGAGTTTACGTGTCTGCATGGATACAGGAATACAAGTCTGCATGAGTTATTGACTACGAAGCTACTCGTCTACAAGTCTCCAATTACTACATTTGTCTTTGACGGAATTTTCTCTTTTGCTACATCTGCTTCATCAGCATTATGTTATAAGATTACAAGGCTACTTGCTTACGTAGCTTCAAATCTACGAGGCTCCAATGCATCATGACTACGAGACTAGGTGCCATGAGGTTACGTGACTATGCGATTGCAAGTCTTCAAGTTTACGTGATCGCGAGGCTATAGGACTACCAAGCTTCCAGAATGTATGGTTACGAGACTGCATGACTAATTGGCGGCGCGGCTACGAAACTTCATGTCTCTAACTGACTACAATAGCACTATTCAGTGGTGAGAGTTAATTTATCTCATGCAAAGGTACTTGCTGCAAGTAGTTCCGCTTTTCAACATCAGATGACGTCACGTGTTGCTTGCAGGTAAATAATATTTATTTCTTATATGCGGGATGCTCACTATCGATCGCATAAGAAGGGTGGCTTCGTTAGTCTCCAAGGAGAAGGAAGTTCGTCCTTCCTGCTAGTGCTTCTCAGATTTCTCACGGTTCGCCATCTTGGATTGCGACGTTACGGCGACCATCATTTGATGGGTGTGACCTTGACCTTTGACCGAAACCGCAGGAATGATCGCAAGCACTCGGATTAATCATCAAAATATTGATAAGAATAATCAGGAGCACACAGAGAAAACCATCTCAATATTGATAAGAATAATCAGAAGCACACGGAGAAAAACGACACATGTTTTCTTTAATATCATAAAATTACAGGAGAAAAAAAATTTAAAAATAAAAAAATTTAATAAAAAATTTTAAAAAATTAAAAAATACATAAACTAATTCTGCTAGCTTGTAAACTTATCATTGTTGAGCAAAGATAGAGTTTTAGTACAAGCCAGAATTTTAAGTATTTTTTAATTTTATTAAATTTTTTATTAATTTATTTTTATTTTTAAATTTTTTTCCCCTGTAATTTTATGATATCAAAGAAAACATGTGTCGTTTTTCTCCGTGTGCTTCTGATTATTCTTATCAATATTGAGATGGTTTTCTCCGTGTGCTCCTGATTATTCTTATCAATATTTTGATGATTAATCCGAGTGCTTGCAATCATTCCTGCGGTTTTGGTCAAAGGTCAAGGTCACAAACATCAAAGATGGTCGCCGTAACGTCGCAATCCAAGATGGCGGACCGTGAGAAATCTGAGAAGCACTAGCAGGAAGGACGAACTTCCTTCTCCTTGGAGACTAACGAAGCCACCCTTCTTATGCGATCGATAGTGAGCATCCCGCATATAAGAAATAAATATTATTTACCTGCAAGCAACACGTGACGTCATCTGATGTTGAAAAGCGGAACTACTTGCAGCAAGTACCTTTGCATGAGATAAATTAACTCTCACCACTGAATAGTGCTATTGTAGTCAGTTAGAGACATGAAGTTTCGTAGCCGCGCCGCCAATTAGTCATGCAGTCTCGTAACCATACGTTCTGGAAGCTTGGTAGTCCTATAGCCTCGCGATCACGTAACCTTGAAGACTTGCAATCGCATAGTCACGTAACCTCATGACACGTAGTATCGTAGTCATGATGCATTGGAGCCTCGTAGACTTGAAGCTACGTAAGCAAGTAGCCTTGTAATCTTATAACATAATGCTGATGAAGCAGATGTAGCAAAAGAGAAAATTCCGTCGAAGACAAATGTAGTAATTGGAGCCTTGTAGACGAGTAGCTTCGTAGTCAAGAACTCATGCAGACTTGTATTCCTGTATCCATGCAGACACGTAAACTCGTTTTCTAGAGGCTTCGTAGCTCTGTAGCCACGCAGTCTCGTTAACTTGAAGATTCGTAGTCACGTAGTCTCGTAACCTCATTGCTTGAAGTCGCGTAGTCATGATGCATTGGAGCCTCGTAGACTTGAAGCTACGTAAGCAAGTATCCATGTAATCTTATAACATAATGGTGGTGGTGCAGTTGGAGCAAGAGAGAAAATTCTGACGAAGACAGATGCTGCAATTGGAGGGTTGTAGACGAGTAGTTTCGTAGTCAAGTACTCATGTAGACTTGTAGTCCTGTATCCTCGCAGTCACGTAAACTTGTGAACTAGAAGCTTCGTAGCTCTAGCCTCGCAAGCCGTGTATAACTCGTAAATATCTAGATCATTTTAGACTCGTAGCCATGTGGCCTTATAGTCTCTTAGACTCGAAGAATTCTAGCCAAATATATTTAGAGCCAAAAAACTTTTGGAACCAAAAGACTGTTGGTGACAATGACTGATGGAGCCAATGAATATTGAAGCCAATGAATATTGGAGACAATGTATATTGAAGTAAATGAATATTGGAGCCAATTAATATTGGAGTCAATGAATATTGGAGCCAATGAATTTTGGAGCCTGTGATCATTCCGTTTCCTGCGTGTACGTTCCGTTTTCCTGCGTGTACTTTCTGTTTTCCTGTGTGTAAATTCCGTTTTCCTGCGTGTACGTTCCGTTTTCCTGCGTAAACATTCCGTTTTCCTGCGTGTACGTTCCGTTTTCCTGCTTGTACGATCTATTTTCCTGCGTGTACTTTCCGTTTTCCTGCGTGTACAGTCCGTTTTCCTGCGTGTACGTTCCGTTTTCCTGCGTGTACCTTCCGTTTTCCTGAGTGTAAATTCCGTTTTCCTGTGTGTATATTCCGTTTTCCTGCGTGTACATTCCGTTTTCCTGAGTGTAAATTCCGTTTTCCAGCGTGTACGTTCCGTTTTCCTGCGTGTACATTCCTTTTTCCTGTGTGTACTGAGTTCATGGTCTATATGTCTGATATTGACATGACCCGGTCTTGCGGTCCGTGCCTTTACGATGACGGTATTGCCTTTTCGTTGTCGGTGCTTCCAAAATGTACTGCCTTTTCGATGGCGGTGCTGTCTTTTAGATGTCGGTGCTTCCAAATGTGGTGCCATTTCGTTGTCGGTGCTTCCAAATGTGCTGTATTTACGTTGGCGGTGCTGCCTTTTCGTTGTCGGTGCTTCCAAATGAGCTGTCTTTTCGTTGGTGGTGCTGTCTTTTCGTTGTTGGTGCTTCCTTTTTTGTTGATTGCGCGTAGCACAAAATGTAGTGATTGAATATTTACTAGTTTATCACCTCTTGGTATTACTAAAATATTTTACAAGGTTACTTGGTCCTTTAGAATGTATAAAAATGTCACGATGGATTACGAAGGTAATGTGGTCCTGAAATGACTAGTCTATACGTCTGATAATGACATGACTCGGTCTCATGGACTGAAGACAATTGATCTATATGTGTGGCTTTGTACATGAACGGCTTATATGTTATTCAGATTATTGAAAAATTAGACTTTCATAATAGGCTAATCGGCACTGTATTAATTCGTTGGTCCGGTATATTGACTGGTGTTGATTTTCGTAGAGTGAATGATTAATAAACTCCGCGAAAGGTAATGGAAAACAGAACCTAACATTTATTTAATAATTATTTACAACTGTCTCTGGTCAAGAATCGAACCGTGTACGGGGATCCATCGATTCAATTTGTAAATTAATAATTGATTTTTTCGGAGACTATTGGAATTTTTCCCGCATTTCTAGCTAAATAATTACATGATTTCAAGATGGCGGTCAAATTTTAAGATGGTGGGCACCTCAGTAATAATAAATGATTACTGCACTGTAGCATGTTAGAATAAAACTAGCTTGATGGTAAGACGAGTACACACAATATGGTGTCCTCCAGCAGACGAAAACATGATGGTGGCAATGACCACTAGCATTAACTGAACATAAAATGACGGATCCGTGATGGACATCAAGGTCAAGGTCAAATTTCAAGGTCAAGGTCAAACTTCAAGGTCAAGGTCAAAGACCAAGGTCAATTTTCAAGGTCAAGATCAAAGTTCAAGGTCAAGGTCAAAGTTTAAGGTCAAGGTCAAAGTTCAAGGTCAAGGTCAAAGTTCAAAGTCAAGGTCAAATTTCAAGGTCAAGGTCAAAGTTCAAGGTCAAGGTCAAAGTTCAAGGTCAAGGTCAAAGTTGTGATGAACAGAACATTATACTAACATGTCTCCAGCACACTCTAGCAGACGAAAACAAGATGGTTGCCTCCAGCGGACAAAGACAAGATGGCGGACATGACGTCATACCAGCTGATGGTAAATACCTAGTAATTGGTGATGGTATGTCAGTCTGTAGGTGGCTTCTGTGGAGGAAGGATCTGATTTTTTTTATTTTTTTCCCTCACCTGTTTCGAACCAAGGATGGGAATGGATATAATCAATCAGAATTCTATTAAGTTAATTTTTTGATGAATTTTGGAGTTTTTCCCGATTTTCTAACATAAAAATTATGGATTTCCAAGATGGCGTCTAAATTTCATGATGGTGACTAAATTTCAAGATGGCGACCATAACGATAATTGCAACATTAATAGGATCCAATATGGTGGTCGTAACGTAAAGTGTAAGAATGACATGGTACTAAACCAAGATGGCGGGTGTAACGAAATATGCATCATTGAAACGCCCCTCGTGTCCTTGTTTTTTACTATTTATTAATATTGACAAGATTTCGACAAAACAGGCCTTGGAAGTGGCGGGCAGAAAAGAAATAAATAAGAACAAAATTTTAAACATCAGAGGCGGACACGGGGTGGGTCCATTGAAAATTTGTAAACTCTCTATCAAGACCTGGGAGCATAGTGTGGATCGTTATTGCCTTAAGAAATAAAAACAAACAGTTACGTTTATAGGCATCCTTTTATTTAAGATCAAAGTTTGTTATCAAGATTTTCTATTAAAAGTTATAAAGAGAAAATACTTCTATCATTTAACCATTATTAAAGAGAGCTCAGTTTACCTACTCATTTGCCGACCCGGGCCGCGAATAGAAAATTATTTTTGCAACACATCATTCTTAAATAAACCGTAAAGTTTTAACATTTTACTATAATCTGTTTTCACCATATTAGCTTATCATTGGTTAGTTATAACCATTTCACATATACAATTTTGAGATGGCTGAAGAGACCAAAACTGTTAAACTGGTTAGAATCTGATATCTGAACTTACATTTTGAAATTAAAAAAAAAAACTTTCACTGGCATTCGCTCTCACGAACTGAAGATTTTCTGGCGGTTCGTAGCTGATGGCGAAAAGGCCGGGAGTGAGGGCTTCCAATGGCGAAACCACCAATTCAAAATTGGAGGTCACCGGGCTTGCTTAGTTCCCCATGATGGTTTCTTTCTCTTTGGGAGGGGGGGACTAGGACTCTGTCTGTGGACAGACCAAACCAAAAAAAATTAGATCTGCACCACAGACAGAACAAGGTCGGGTCAGAAAACGACCGCAAGAGAGGCAAACTTCAAAGGACCGAAGAGAGAACCTACCAAAACAGGGTAGTAGTTGTTAGGCACAGCCATGTTGCCTGGTAGGAAGATGGAGGGTGATGCGCGGCCGACGTCGCGGTTAAAAGAAAGAAAATATATGCGGAACCAGACAAGAAATTTGGTTCGCGGAGAAACTTGGATTACTACGTAGAGGCTATGCTGAGATGACTAAAATAAAAAAAACAAACAAAAGGTAAATAGGGAAACATCCCTGTTCTGATCAGACTACATCTTAGTACTGTTGCTCGGCGTCAGCTTTGATTTAACTGGACGGAGCCCGAAACGCGATCAGCGGATTACCGACGCGGTCGTTCCAGAGTGCAGAGCAAGAGTCCACTCACATCCGCGCCGCGTCGCTAATTAAAAAAAGGACTTCGTCTTAGAGGGTGGAGGGGCGTCGGAAACCTTCGGCAACTCTCGTCGTCCGGCCCGAAGTGAACTATCGTAAAAGACTTTCCTCTGTCGGAGTTTGCACGCACTAAGGTCGACCAGGGGCGAGTCGCGGTACAGTCGACTTAAAAAGATTACACCCTTATGTAACCAATTTATATTAAAAAAATTTATTTTCAAAAATAATTTTAAAATTATGATAAAATTTAAAAAAAAAACGTGCCGAAATACTTAATTTCCGGCACATACTCCCCCGCTTAAAAGCGGAGCATATAGGGAAAATAAAACACTTCTAGTTAGGCGAGTAACCAGGTTCGTCTTTATCCCACTACTAACTTTTATCGCGCGTGCGCGGCGCTGTCACTTTTAAAGTCAGTCTTCCGAGGTATTTGGACCTCGTAGGGTATCATGATTTAAAACATGGCTCTGTGTATTTGAAATACTGTTTATATTATAAAATTTAGTAGGTACTAAATTAATGACGTGAAATTTAGACGTGGTTGATCACGATGATTGGACAAGCTGTAGATTCCATCTGTTGGGCACTGTGAGGGAGGCCATAAGGCCACTGAGGCGAAAAGGGTACCTGCGTCTTTGCACTCAGTATAAAATGGAGACTATACACTCCTTGTAACTTAAAACTAGAACGGGAATTAAAACCCCTGTACAAAACATCTTTCCACAAGAAGCCGAAGGCATTGGTACTTAGCCCTGCTCAATCAGGCTATGGAGAAGACTTGATGCTTGCTAAAAGCGAAGCAACACCTCGGTCCCAGAATCTACGGATCTTAGCTAGCGTAGGCTCCGTATGTCCGTGCACTGATGTGTGATCAGACCAACAGGCCGGAGCAGAGAGACCTACGAGGTTTTTTTTTCCCCAAGCTAGAATGGGTTCGAGACCCAAAACGATAAACCACATTAATCAATTTGAAAAGGGTAAAAATACTTTGAATGAATTTAGGAATATTATTAATAATAGCTATGATTATACCTCTAATTAAAGTTAATGTAATGAGTCAGAAATATGATGTACGTTTTAAATATTTGATCTTATAGAGTGATGACTGCCTTGTATATTTTGCTTTTAGGGATTTCAGCCTCAACAACTCTGATGTTTTAATATAATAAATTGAATATCTATTTTTAAAAGTTTTCTGCAAACAAAAAAAAAATAAATTAAATACTCTTCGCACTCGAATATAAATTATTTAAAATATGTATATATAAATCGCAATAAAATATATTAAACAAAATCTAAAAAGGGGGTGAATTACAATTGAGCGGTTCGACCTTCCATGACTGCTGATATATTTCACACTGCCAGTAAGGGAGGGTTGGACAGGTCGTCCAAAGTAGAGTGCTGGGGATTTGACCCAGGGTTCACTCCAGTGGTCATGGGATATTTCACCCAGAGGACCCAGTCTTGGCTCGTTGGCTCAGAGGACTGATTTTTGTGCTGCACTGTGGCTAGCTTGACCTAAGTCCTACTTTTGATAACACATATAAAAGAAACCAGTTTGCCGTCTGGAAGTCACGTTGCTCTTTCTTAAATAAACAATGCGATTATTAACGGTGTAGAACAAATACGACTTTGGGGGTAGAATACAAAAGATAAAATAAATAAAAATGTCTATATGTGACAGCTTCTGTGCTCAGACTCTATATACGTCGCTGTACATCAAATTTACGTACAAGGAAAATAAAAAAATATATAAACTTTGTTAAATCAAAAGTCAGTTAAAAAAAAATTACTACAAAAATTATTCTTGCTTACTTTACAGATTATTATTATTTATTTAAAAAATTGAATGTAATCAAAAATTAACTAGATAAAAAATCGCCGGACTAAATTCATGAAAATTTAAAAGGCATCAGAGAAGTATTACAGAGTAAAAAAAAATTTAAAAATTAAAACTATTTACGTTAGTCAGTTTGCTAAAGACTGAACTTACGTATGTAAAAATTAACAATTAAAGTATCTTAAATTACCTAGAGTGTGCTAGCCTATAAACGGGATGCTTAAACATACACAAATTAATTTAGTGGACCTCTCGTTGGAGGTTGAAAAGGATTTCACCACTCTCGGTGATTAGTATAAATATAAAATGAGGCTAGTCACCCCGTAGGTGCTTAATTTCGGTGAAATACTTTTTTTAAATACGCTTGATTATATTATTATTTTATTACTATATTATGTTTTCAAGTATTACTACTTTACCAATGTAAGAAGTGAAATATTTATAAGGCAAATGTATTTAAGTATAGGTTGAAATAATTATTAAGATGGATGAGGGAAGCCCTTGAATCGTTGGTATATTAAAAATCTATGTTTAACTATTACTTGCGTGTTAATTAGTAAAGACATTGGTACCAGATAAAAAAGATACTCATAACGTATAGTTATTTGTTTACCACTAAACTTAATCCTTAAATTTAAATACTTTTAGCTAACTTCTGCGGGACGACAGTAGCAAACGATAATTTAGATAATTCTCCGTCGTAAAGAAACTACGGCCGGCGGATATAAACAAAACCTGGCGTCACTACAGAGACGTCAGCTTTGGTCAGCCCTAGAAGATAAGACGCCCGCGGGCGACACAGTCCGCAAGGCGTGGAACGAGGAGGGGATGTAACAACATGGCAGCAACCACCTGGCTATCAGAAAAAACGTGAACTAATCAGTGGCTCACGTGGAACTTTACTCTCCAGGATTTACTGGGCATAAATTTTAAAATCATGTCGCGGGCGATCGCCTTGCGCTAAAGAGACGAAAGGGTCCCAGGGAGAGGGAATTTGGGTACCCCTGAAGAGGGTACGAATAAGCTAACGCGGCCCTGGGCGTCATCAGGGCACCGGGGTGGGGGGAGGGGAGAGACAGGCGTCGACGACCGGTAGAGTTACAAGTGATAAGGCAGGCGCTGCTCGCCCGGCGTCGCGCGGGACCTCGCGCAAGCTTGCGTGGGCGTTTGAAGCTACGACGTTCACCGCACGTGAAAAACTATGAGAGAAAAATTAATTTAAAACATTTAAAGCAGAACAAGAAAGTTGTTTGGTGCCAGCTCCAGCTTACAATATATCATACAAAACAGGTCTCAGTACCAAAAAAATTTTAAACCTTTAAAAAAAAAAATTCTTTTTTTTACGTATGCCTATTCAGGTATGCCTATAGACGTAACCATGCTCTGCTACCAATTGAAACGCCCCTCATGTCCTTGTTATTACTATTTATTAATATTGACAAGATTTCGACAAAACAGGCCTTGGAAGTGGCGGGCAGAAAAGAAATAAATAAGAACAAAATTTTAAACATCAGAGGCGGACACGGGGTGGGTCCATTGAAAATTTGTAAACTCCCTATCAAGACCTGGGAGCATAGTGTGGATCGTTATTGCCTTAAGTAATAAAAACAAACAGTTACGTTTATAGGCATCCTTTTATTTAAGATCAAAGTTTGTTATCAAGATTTTCTATTAAAAGTTATAAAGAGAAAATACTTCTATCATTTAACCATTATTAAAGAGAGCTCAGTTTACCTACACATTTGCCGACCCGGGCCGCGAATAGAAAATTATTTTTGCAACACATCATTCTTAAATAAACCGTAAAGTTTTAACATTTTACTATAATCTGTTTTCACCATATTAGCTTATCATTGGTTAGTTATAACCATTTCACATATACAATTTTGAGATGGCTGAAGAGACCAAAACTGTTAAACTGGTTAGAATCTGATATCTGAACTTACATTTTGAAATTAAAAAAAAAAACTTTCACTGGCATTCGCTCTCACGAACTGAAGATTTTCTGGCGGTTCGTAGCTGATGGCGAAAAGGCCGGGAGTGAGGGCTTCCAATGGCGAAACCACCAATTCAAAATTGGAGGTCACCGGGCTTGCTTAGTTCCCCATGATGGTTTCTTTCTCTTTGGGAGGGGGGGACTAGGACTCTGTCTGTGGACAGACCAAACCAAAAAAAATTAGATCTGCACCACAGACAGAACAAGGTCGGGTCAGAAAACGACCGCAAGAGAGGCAAACTTCAAAGGACCGAAGAGAGAACCTACCAAAACAGGGTAGTAGTTGTTAGGCACAGCCATGTTGCCTGGTAGGAAGATGGAGGGTGATGCGCGGCCGACGTCGCGGTTAAAAGAAAGAAAATATATGCGGAACCAGACAAGAAATTTGGTTCGCGGAGAAACTTGGATTACTACGTAGAGGCTATGCTGAGATGACTAAAATAAAAAAAACAAACAAAAGGTAAATAGGGAAACATCCCTGTTCTGATCAGACTACATCTTAGTACTGTTGCTCGGCGTCAGCTTTGATTTAACTGGACGGAGCCCGAAACGCGATCAGCGGATTACCGACGCGGTCGTTCCAGAGTGCAGAGCAAGAGTCCACTCACATCCGCGCCGCGTCGCTAATTAAAAAAAGGACTTCGTCTTAGAGGGTGGAGGGGCGTCGGAAACCTTCGGCAACTCTCGTCGTCCGGCCCGAAGTGAACTATCGTAAAAGACTTTCCTCTGTCGGAGTTTGCACGCACTAAGGTCGACCAGGGGCGAGTCGCGGTACAGTCGACTTAAAAAGATTACACCCTTATGTAACCAATTTATATTAAAAAAATTTATTTTCAAAAATAATTTTAAAATTATGATAAAATTTAAAAAAAAACGTGCCGAAATACTTAATTTCCGGCACAACATTTATATAATCCAAGATGGCGACCGTTACGATAACTGCAACAGTGGTTTTTAATATTTTTTTTAAATTCGATTATTTAAATTTTTTAATGATTTTTAAATTTTTTCCCGATTTTCTAACATAAAAATTGCGGATTTTCAAGATGGCGGGCGTAACGAAAATAGCAACGGTGACGTCATATTCCTAAAAGAGGCTTAACTGAGGCTTCAGTTAAAGATGCTTAAGCCTCTATCAGGAATTTCGTGGTTTTTAATGCAAAACGACTTTTGTGGTTTTTTTTTAAATATTAATTTTCCCTCGAAACGGGAATTTTTCCCTCGAAAACGGGAAATTTTTTCTTTAAAAAGGATTTTTTGAGTCATTTTGAGTCAATTTTGAGGAATTTTGAGGAATTTTGAGTCAAAAATGGCCGCCGTGACGTCTCAATCCAAGATGGCGGTCGGCTCCACAGGCTCCACAACCTGAATCCTGTTTCAGGACCGGCCAATATATACTACTTTTGAGGTTTTTCGAAATCCTAATTTTTGTGTTATGAAATATTTTGAGATTTTTTGGACGAATGTTTTTCCAAAAAAATTGCAATTTTGGTGATCTTTGGCTAATTTTGGCGATTTTTGGCTAAATTTGGTCAATTTGAAGGTCAAGGTCTAAGTTTAAGGTAAAGGTCATCCAAGATGGCTGCCGTGACGTCAGAGTAATCGGTCACTGACCCAACTTCCGCTTCATAGCCTTAAAGCCTGTTCCAGGTGCCCTATTTACATACTACTATTAATCATGGGGCGTTGTACAGATTATTTTCTGGTCAAGTTCCTTTAGAGTTGCGTGATATATGGTTTCAGGCACAGAAAATAAGTGTACATGCGAGGAAGTGGAAAAATAGTTTTATATTTTTTTTTGTATAAATGCAAAATTACGTGAACAACTGTTTCATTGTTTCTTTGCAGACCTCAGAGTTCAGACGTGTCGGGATTAGCTTATGTAACGTTAATAAGTCCATAGATTTAAGTTTTAGGTAATTCCTATCCCGAAAACAAATAAGTTTAAATTATGACGGATAGTCTGAATTCCCACTTGCGGACATATTATATAGTAGGCAAGCCACAGTCGAGTGAGTGTTTTAAGACTGGTATTTTACATGCCGAAAATAGCGCGCGTAGCCAGAGAATAAAAAATGTAGCGAATAAAGTAGTCACGGTACAAGAGAACAAAGAACCACGTACGAATAAAACTTAACGGTGTTACATATAGGGTAAATCCAGTTTATATACGCATGTTAATTTAGAGATCGGAAAAGTGGGAAGAGTGTGCAAGAGCCTGAATCTTTGCCGGACGCAAGTAGCGCCGTCAGAGGCGGGGAACACGAGCGCGACACACTGCGTGTTTCAACTGCAAGAAAGAAGGGCACAAGGAAAGTTGGTGTTCGTTGAAGCACCGGTGTAAATTCGTGGAGTATGGTGGCGGCCGTGCCGAGGACCACTTAAAGGTAGACTGGAGGGGAAATGTTAGAAGGATCAATAAAATAGCAACGAAGGGAGGAAAGCTGTCCTTAGTACATGTGAATGTTTGAGGAGTGAATTATAATGTTCTTATAGATACCGGTTCTAGTAATACGTTAATGAGCGTAAAATGTACTAATCATCCCGAATAAAATAAAAATATCAGGCTTGGAGTCGAAACTTTTTAAAATCGCAAATAGGGAATGAATTTGTGCTGGGAATGTGGTTCAGACTTTTTCAAAACATGTAATTACCGTTGGATATTCGGTTTTGTAATTATTCCCGAGTTGAGTTTTGGCATCAAATTAGGTGTGGGTTTTTTAAAAGCCATTGGTGGTTGTGTTGATATTGAAGGTAAACCATTAAAATAAAATTTTACCGAGAACGGCCTTGCTTTATTGAAGCGCGAGTTACAGGGTGTAATGTTAAATGAACAATGTGAAATAAAAAAATAGAGAGTGAATTAAGTGATGTTATTAATGTCTAAATAAGGGCATGTCGTGTTGAGCCTTATAATCTACCGTTGAAGGATGACATTTCCTTCAAGTGCAAGCCGTATTTTTTCATGGAACCCAAACAGAGTATATTAAAAAAAAATACAATTGATAAAATTGTTAGTAAAGATATTATACAGCCTCCTTGTAGCTTTTTTACCAGCTCAGCATTTTCGGAAGGGAAGGAAAATCGCCCCGGGAAGTTCAGATTAGTGGTTGACTACCGCGAACTTGGGAAGCACATTATGGTAGATCCCCATCCGGTCAGCTGAGCCGATGTAGTTTTGGAACATCTGACTCGAGGGAAGAACTTTACCGTCCTCGATCTTATTCAGTGCTATATATAATAAATTTACTAATAAAATCACGTATGCTTTTTTAATTACTTTTTAAACAATATTACTGTTAACTTTTAACATTAACTAGTGAAACCATTTAGCTTATAAATATAACATAACAATTAAAACTACTTTTATAACATTGCTTAACATGATGCAACATTATGCAACAAACATTTAGCAAATAATTTTTATGTTCGCGGTGTTATTCACATTGCCAAGAAAGTTAATTAAATCTTAGAAAGGGAGCAACGATTTACGACTGAGACGAAAGTGTACATGTTAGTGTTATCACGGGCATCCCGTCGCATGTTACGTCACGGCTACAGTAACAAACTCCAGCAAACCGCCACGGACCGCCTGGAGCTGGCTGGTGGTGGGGCGGCTGGTCGCTGCTGTCCATCGACAGGACGCTATCCCGGAGGCTGCGACCAGGACAGGATCACGCGCAGTAAGACTCGTGGCTGGGTGTTAACCCACCTGGGCGGGTCGCTGCTGCCCATCACAACTGTAGCCGAGCTGACAGGCCGCTGTCCCGGAGGCTGCGACCAGGACAGGATCACGCGCGGTAAGACTCGTGGCTGGGTGTTAACCCACCTGGGTGGGTCGCTGCTGCCCATCACAACTGTAGCCGAGCTGACAGGCCGCTGTCCCGGAGGCTGCGACCAGGACAGGATCACGCGCGGTAAGACTCGTGGCTGGGTGTTAACCCACCTGGGCGGGTCGCTGCTGCCCATCACAACTGTAGCCGAGCTGACAGGTCGCTGTCCCGGAGGCTGCGACCAGGACAGGATCACGCGCGGTAAGACTCGTGGCTGGGTGTTAACCCACCTGGGCGGGTCGCTGCTGCCCATCACAACTGTAGCCGAGCTGACAGGCCGCTGTCCCGGAGGCTGCGACCAGGACAGGATCACGCGCGGTAAGACTCGTGGCTGGGTGTTAACCCACCTGGGCGGGTCGCTGCTGCCCATCACAACTGTAGCCGAGCTGACAGGCCGCTGTCCCGGAGGCTGCGACCAGGACAGGATCACGCGCAGTAAGACTCGTGGCTGGGTGTTAACCCACCTGGGCGGTGGGATGCGGCACTGCCAGAGACAAGCTACTACCGACACCGGGAGCTGCCGTCGCCGTCGCGTCGTGTTCTTCATGAACGATAAGATGAAAGAAGATGCCCTGAAAGAGAAGAAGATCGATGAGCTTTACCTCGTCGACCTATCTCTTGTAGCCATCTCCTGGCGAATGTATATTTTAGAGTGTTCCATGCGCAGGCACCATTTTAGGGAAATAATCGCCATGATAACTACAATGATTTTAGACGAGTTAACCCTTTAGCAGTATACTGATGAGAACAAATTATCAAATACTCGATCACGGTATAAATTTGTGAAGAACTTTAATTTGTTTTAACTTAGCGTGAGGCATTTTGTGCCAAAACATGGTCACAGAATTATGAATTGTTGTTGCATTATTATCTGTGATTTTGATTTATATTTTAATGGTAGAGGAACATTGGGCAGTTCCAGCAGTCAATGACTCTATGAACATAGAAACCACGATTAATATATTATTTATCTTATAGCTAAATTCTTATATAAACGTGTTGACTGTAAATTTTCGAAATTGTTTGACATTGGAACTTTCTCTATGGATCAAGGTTAGGTATGGTCAAGTATATATTTCATGTATAATGATACTATTTTATGCTGTACTGTGACATTTGTACATATCAGTACACAAGTAGAAATTAATTAAATTTAAAATAAAACATTATGAGTTATTTGGATGAAATATTTGAGAATGACTTGAAGTTAATCTATTTAATTCAGAGTCACTTACCGGATTTATTACAGACATGAAAAGCAAAATGTTAATTAAAAAATTTAAATGGTTATCTCAAAATATATTTCCGTATATTAAAGTGTATAATGTATAGAATAGTCGCAGTAAGTTATAAAACATCCAGTTTTCTGTATACGTCATTTCCAGTGATACATTTTGAATATCAAGTTTCATATTTATAAAACAAGAGAAATTACCTAACTTGAATTTCAGTTAAATCAAAATATCTATATCTATTGGTGATGATTGTTAGACATTTCAAACATAACTTATAAACCAAAAGACTTGTGAGGTATTTTTAAGCAGTTATACCAAATAAAGAACAGTTTTTTTTAATTTAAAGAAAAATCTTAATTTTCTTATCCTTCCTATTATTAATTTGACACACAACAATGATATAACATTATATTTTTTAAATGTTTTAAGTTTTTTTTATAAAATTCCTGATGATTTAACAAGAGGTTAGTTAGTACAGTCTGAATGCTTGTTATTTTTATCTTTAATGTTATAAAGAGTAATATTGTTAATCATAATATACGGATAGAATATTGGGTTTAGGTGTACCAGACTCAATCTTCGAGCCAGAACCAGCCCCAAGAAATACATTCATATACTACTGTCTTGCGAATAGTTACCTTTCATAGGTTTCAGTTATTCCAAACTGGTTTTTTAAACTAGGGGCTCGCCAATCAAGAGCATAGAGGGGAAGATAAACATAAAATTTCACTCATAAGCGTTAACGTCTTAGACAGTAACGATGCTTTCCAAGACTTTCGAGGGTTCGATTCCCGGAGTGGTCAACACAACCTGTTAGAATTTTTATGTGAGAAGCGTGGAAAACGTTGCCGTGAGCCCATTCATTTTATTGAAGTATTTCCGTTTTCTTATTCTATTTATTCCTTCAATGCTTCATTCTCATCTCAACACATTTCATCGTGATTTAAACGAAGTGTTTATCCCAAATTTAACATTATCATTATCAACAGAATATTCTCTTAGGGAACGATAAAGCGTATTTATTATTTCTTTAATATACACTCACGCACAAACTCGTGTCTGTACACACTGAATTATAAATAAAAATGTAAATTAATTAATCGAACAATTTTATATATGACTTCTTTCCAGTCTATTGTAAAGTCCTCGTTTTGTCCCACATAATACCACCAAATGAATTATATTTCACGAAATTAATTAAAACAAATGAATTCCTTTATTGTATTGGTCATGGAAAATGCTTCTATTTCAATAATAATTTAATTTGTTTGGGGAAAAGTAATAAAAACAAATATTACCGGAATGGTTATTTTTTTTTAGGAAATGACTTTAGCAGATTAAAACAATAAATGCTTATGGCATGACCTTACTAAATATTTAAATTATCTTCAATATAATATGAAAAAAATGAGAAAATTTGCAGTCATAATTAGATTTAATATATTTTTTTATAATATCTGTAACTCTTTTAAGTTTAAGTAAAAATGACCAATATAAAATGTTAATTAAAGTTATTTTATAAAAATTCTGTTTTATAAATAAAAATATTCATTTATTTAAATTTCAACTATTTAAGCCAGTCAACCAAATTTTAAAGAAGTGAAAAGCATACAATTATTAAATAAAAAAAAATACAAAATACACCAACAACTACTTTAGAATGAGGTATCAAGTTTTTTCAAAACGATTGCATCCATTAATGTATGAAACAGCCTAAATAATTACTTTTTAACAGGCTGCAAAAGGTTCAAGGATCTATGAATTTATAGATGAGTCTATACAATTTACAGATGCACGGAATCACAAAAAAATTATCTAAAACATTAGTTTAAATCTTTTAAAATTTGTTACATCTGCAACCAAACGCTCTTCTTTATTTCAAATATATCTTTACCTTGTTTAAAACGGAGCACATATCTCGGATGTTTAGCGTTTTTTTCTACCAATAACTGATAATCTGGAATTGCGAAGAATGCTTCGTTATTGAAAAGTAAAAACTTCTTCACACGGTCAGTAAATTTAATTTGATATTACGTAATGGATATTGATTGATTTATAAAAAGTTAATGGGGTAGTCTCCTTAGTAAAATTCCTTATAAAATTGCCTCTTTTTACAAACGATTTTAAACACAATAATAATATACATATAAACGATGATTTTTTTAACAAAAAAATAATTAAAATAGTTTTTTGAAATCCTACCATCTACTGAAAGAGAGATATAATGAGTATACAATTTTAGATGATTCATTAGTAAATAACTTTCGTCTCTAAGCTCTTTATTTATAAGTAAAAATTAGTTTAAACAATAAAAAAAATAGGTTTTGCTAAATCAGTAATTTCTGAGTTTATTAGAGTATTAAGAAAAACCAAAAATGTTTTTATTAAAGAATGATCTATTTAAATAAAAAGTTTTAGACCAAGGCTACATTCAAACGGTTAATTCTGAACTCTATTATTTCATGCTTTAAATACATGCTAGGACTGACATAAACATCTTTAAGTTTACAAAAAAAACCTAGCTCTCGCTCATTTGGGGCTGCGCCTCCAAATTCGCACATGAGTTACTATAAGTTACTATAAAATGTAATTGGAATTAATTTCCATATTTTATCAATAGGCCTGCATAGTCTGAAGACATGAAGTGTAATTTAGCCCCGTACGTGAGCATTTATTCAGTTTACTTAACAACTTAAATCTAATCATAAAACTTGAATTGTTTCGAAAATTGATTTAATTTTCATGGAATGTTAAATATTTGCGTGGAAAATGTAGTGTCAAAACTAGAACCATTTTATGGTATAATTAAACATATTCGAAATCAGGCACGTTTACAGTATCAACGTAGTAATTATAGATAAATGCATGCTTTTATTTATAACACGTGGTACATGCCGCACAGAACCTACAGCTTGAATTATGTATAGCATATAGGATGAGAGCCACATCTGAACAGTTCCGAAGTGGTCTGAAGTTTGTCGATCACTCGTGAAAAAACTCCATATTGCAAGTACGTAGGCCTATATATCTTATAGTTATCGAGTATTTTAATAACGCTAAACTAACCGAAAAAGTATTTAATTTCAGTTACGATAACCTAACATACCCTCCAAAAATTTTTTTTTAACAATTACCTAACTTTTTAATTCGGTAAAATATGTAATTTTCATGTTTTGGTAATGGCTTGGATCCCTGTGAACTGTAGAAAATATTATAGAAGACAATAAAGGAAACTCAGGGCTGTTAACATGAGAAGAACCAGAGGCGCTATTACATCGCTCTTAGCCGCGTGAGCTGTAAGCAAAAAGCGAAATTCTAATTTGTGTACGTTTTAATAGGTGAATTAAACACGGTTTGTATCTTAATTCTTAAAATAATTTCTTGTACAGAAAATAGTGGTAATATTTTTTTCATACTACTTCAAAGTTCTGAAATAATTAATTTATGCTCAAAAATTTTCAGTAATGCTTAACATTCTTAATCAACAAAACTAACTTGATTTTACGTCATCCACCTATGTTAGTGATAGATATGGACACCCAAACATTTGATTATATAGTACAATATTTAGAATAAATATTTTTGTAATTGATTAAAGTGATAGGTACAGCATATGCTGATATGATAGCTGAACATAAATTATTTCGAGGAATTTCGACAACTTTCCCATAATGACCTAATACAATATTTGGTGTTAGTTCGCTAGTCGCCAGGAGCTTTACTAATCGGACAGGTCATTCCAAGGAAAAGGATAAGAAGTGCCAGACCTATTTTTAAGATTGTGTTCAAGGATAGCCTACAGTAATATAGTATAGTGGGTTACTATAGGAATGTCGTCAAAAATCCGCGAGACACGTAACAGCAAGCGATCCTGGTTGATATTGTTGGTAAGAGATTTTTTGGTTCTTATTTCACTTTAATTGCGTTTTAATGTTTTGGTGAGTTATTTTCAGATGCATTAGAATCTATACAAAAAATTGCCTAAATTATGAAGTTATTAGTATATGGAGTGAGCGTCTGTTCTGAACTTGAATTCAACTGTTTATCAATTGTACAGCAAAGACAATAATTATATCTGTATATAGGATAATATGCCATAAATTCGTGTGTTATAATTTTTTTGGGGAATTACACTTAAGGGAATTTAAAAATGATTCAACCAAGAATAAATTTTTGTGGTCTCCATTTTTAAAAAGCCAACTAACATGGTGGGAATCACAATTTTAGTGTCTAACAGGACCAACAGCATAACTACTTAAGGGCTCGGCTCCATACAGGTTTCGAGTTTTCTGGTATAAAAGTGGAATATATTCTATGGAAAAAAACTGAAAAAATTCTATGTTTTACTACTTTATATTTTATCAGCTCTAAAAATCTAATCCAACAAACCGTTCAAATAATTTTGCCAGTGTTTTAAACGACGTTAAATTAACCCTTGGACTATTCAAATTGTTTTGAATTTTTAAAATGTTTATACAAAAAACCAAACTTTTTAAATCATATAATATAAATAATTAAATATCCTTATGCTGAATTAAAAAAATCACATTAATTTTTAAAACTGAAACCAAGAATTAATTAGTATTTTACTTATGAATTATTCATGATTATAGTCTATTACCAGTGTTAATTTAAAAAGTTGGCATTTAGCCTTATTACGTGAGCATTAATTTCAACTTTTCAACCACCAAAATGTTAATCATTAAGTGATAAATTTACTAACAATGCTAAAAAAACGTCACGTAATATTAAACATTTACACAAAACGTGCAGCAGGATGCAATATTATTTATCACTTTTTTGTGTTAAACTTACAATATTTTCATCCATAACCTCTAAAATTAACCTTCATTTGAATCTATGCCATGTTCCATGTTCTTGTAAAAAATTATGTCTCCATGCACGCTTTTAGCAGCAACTTTAACATCGTAGAAAAACGCATGTTATATTATTAAGAAAGGGCATAACCACTTATTATAGAGCTTGAAGCGATAAGGTTACCATGTTTTTCAATACTTTTCCGCAGCAAACAACATATTTCTCACAGAAGAAAGCAAATTTTTTTCTGTGTTCATGTGTTTTTGTAGTCTGTGGCCATGTCTTCCAAATAAACAAACAATATTCCGATGTTTTTGTCATGTCCACAAAAATAAAGCTATGGCCTAGTTTTAATATTATAATTTAAAATTTTCGGAACTTACCCTTTGGTAATGGGACAAGATCTACGTCCTGTGAACATTTTGAGCTTCTAGCTCTTCAGGAAGTGGGTTAGAATTTGTATAGATTATTTAGAGAGTGATTGAGTCACACATCGGGGTGTTTATAAATTTTATCTCGCTTAGGCTCGCTGGGGGCTTTGCCCTAAAAGCAACGCACGAGATTATAACAGATAGAGTTACAATAAAATTTAATTTCGTCAAAAGGCCTGTTTATATTTTAAGACTTAAATTACTATTTAGCCTCGTGCGTGAACACTGATGTACTTTCTTTAAAATTTGAAACCTAATCAATGTTTTGAAAACGGCCTTAAACTTCGCGAAGGTTAAAAAAATAGTGAAGAAACTGTAGTTGGATTATATTTGTTCAAAATTATAAAGTACAAAACTACAACAATTATTTTTTAACTTATAGTTGTAGTTAAATAAACCATATCCTGTATACACACTTTTATTTGTATCAACATCAAAATCGTGGATAAATGCATGATTGATTTGTAAGATGTGGCTTATGCTGCACAGAACGTTCAGCTTGAATCACAGTTCCAAAATTGTTCGTAGTTTGTGATTGGTTATAAATATATTTATATTGACAGCATTTATTTATTTTACACAACAGAGTATTTTTAATGAAGCCGTTAGCTCGCTAATCTGCACGAACTTCACTAAGCGGATGGGTCATTTAAAGCAAAACGGTCAGCAGTTTTCTAGACCTATCTGTAAGCTTGTGATTCACTTATAGCCTGTAAATGAATATTGCATTATATTAATATAGGCACTACGTGTGAAGAGTATCAACAAGGCAACTTAGGTGTGCGCCGAGTATTGCCGCCTGGAGGTAGGCCAGCCGTGCTGCTTGTCGCCTGGTGATAGGCTACCCGCCTGCCATTGCTTCCCTGGAGGCGGACCACCCGCCTACTTCAATCATCGTCGCGCAGGCTCGTCGCCACTTTTAGAAGTTGGCTTCCTGTGCCGGCCACGACGTTATCTCCACGTGACCAAGTGGCAAGAACTGCACAGAGCAATATGGATAGAAATGTTCGTTACCAGGCTCGAGGGTGTGAAAAGGGGACTCCATCAAGCCAGCAGTGGAGAGAGACGAGAAGGGAAGTGACCGACCAGCAGAGTAGCCTTCACATCGAACACCGAATTGCTGCCACGCAACGTAACGCTGCTCGACGGAGGAGCAGTGAAACTTGAACTGGACTTAGTAATCGACGAGTGATGAAGACACAATATTGTTACGATTTTAATAATCGTTGAGTGGGAAGAACTGGGTTGGTATAGGGGTAGCCCAATTATTTTTTTATTGCATAGTTTTATTGACTGCTAACACTTGCAGAACCAATAAATAATCTTACTTAAAATGCCTACTAATCAATTACTCTCACTCAGTATCTCAAGTCCTTACACACCGCACACCTCGCTGGGCCGCACCCCTCACGCAACTCTCGCCGCAGCACTCCTCGTGGACCTACGTCACCGAACTCTCATCGCACTCTGTCGCCGCCGTCACAACTCTCCTCGCCAAGGAGCTCACTCCAAATCACCGTGCAACTGTCGCGGAGGCCGGCGTCCAGGCTTATATAGAACCTGGCGCTCTTCTAGAAGTGACGAGCGTGGCTGGGGCCAGTAACATCATCCCGCGCCGACCAGACACCCGAAGCGTCGAGAAGGGTGTCGGCAGCTCGCGCGATGCCCGCGGTATTCCCCAAGGCTGTCCGGCACCGAGGCAGGGCGCAGCGAGGTGACCGGATAGGAGGAGGGGGGTAGCGACGACCCTTGTAATCCGGGCCGGCACGCGTGGCATGTCTTACGTCAATGGATGGTGCATGACGTCAGTGACCGTGCATGGCCGCCAGCCAGCATTGAAACCGGCGCTCTTCGCGTTCCTGCTTGCGCTTGTAACAATATGGTATTTTGCAAAAAGGACTCAGCCCATCTTCAGCAGAACCGAGAAAGGGTACGCAGGTGTTGGAAGGTAACGAGTAATGGACGTGTTCAGTTGTACTAGCTGAGTCTACTAGGGACCTGTGTAGTTCGAGTAGACTTTGGGAAATTATTTTCAAGTAAGTCTGCCATAACGCGATGATGGTTGTAAGCAAATTTACATCTGTAAAAATTTAAAGGTAGTTGAATTCGGTGGGCGTAAGACGTAGAAAATTATATTTAAGTATACTCTTAGTAGTATATATTAGCTGGTACTGGCCCTGAATTCTAGCCTGTGATGCTTGGTACCGACCACCATCATGGATTGTGACGACACGGCGGTCATCTTGGATGACTATGACATTTGACCTTGATCTTCAAAATTTGCCAAAAATAACCAACAATTTTAATAATATTTCCAATTTTTTTTTAAATTTTGCCAAAATATTTCAAAAAATCTGAAAAAAAAGTATCTTTCGAAGGAAAAATACGTATCCCCTTTTGAGGGAAAATTTTCCGTTTTAGTTCTCAAAAATGCCAATGTCTTCAAAATTCCCCAAAATTGCTTAAATTCCCTGGCGACCAGCTGCTCTCAGCCGCAGAGGTCATTACCACGATCATTATGATGTCACAGTGGCCATTATGAATTATGATGTTACCGTTGCAATTATCGATACGGTTGACATCTAAAAAATCCGCAATTTTATGCTAGAAAACAAGGAAAAATTTTTAAAAGTAAAAAAAAGTTATCAAACAAAGATTTTGATGAAAAACATTTCGTCATCCAGGATTATGACGTCACCATAGCCATATTGAAAATCCGTTATAATTATCAGATTTTAATGGGAAAAGATTTAATATTTATAAAAAAACGCAAATACATCAAGGAGTCCTCGGTTCGAACCGGGTGAAGACAAAATAAAATAAAAATTATGACAGAACCTTCTTCAACAGAAGCCACAGACAGACGGACCTCCAACCACTAATGCCAAGGTATACATTTCTTCATCTAGTATGACATCAGGTTCACCATCTTGTTTTCGTCTGCTGGATGTTTCCATCTTGTTTTCGTCTTCTTCTGGAGGGAGCCAGCTTGTTTACGTCTGCTGGAGGCCACCATCTTGTTTTCATCTGCTGAAATCCGCCATCTTTTTTTCATCTGCTAGAAAGTGCTACCACAGAGTAAGTTTAATTTTTACCCGCAAGGGTGCAGTAATTATTTTTTTCCAGGATGTCCACCATTTTGTAATTTGGACACCATATTAGAAATCTGTAATTATTTAGCTATAATTAAGAAAATATTTCCAAAATCTATTTTATAATGTTGCAGTTAACATACTGATTGATTCGATCAATTGCTGTCCTTTGTTCGATACTTCATCGATGCAAAAAAAAATAATTTTATTTAAAAACAATCATATTTTCAATAACCATGGTGTAAAGTTCTAAAAATAGCTTTGGTTTATAGTCAACCAGGCTTTAATACGTTAATGAGGACATATTGGCTGCAATCTAGGAAATCCGTAATATTTTACCAAGAAATTCGTAAAAACATTCCAAAAATCATTTTTAAAAATCACTAATTAATGAAGTAATATATTCGATAAATATCCATCCTCGTTTGATCCTTCGTCAATGCAAAGAATAAATTTTATTTAATTTCATGTGTACTCAATGTGGCGGTACACCACGAAGACATCTACCGTGATACGCCCACCATGCGGCTATCAGCACTAGCTTTCCTGTCGGTGTTTGTACACCCCTGGGGCAGAGGGCAGCGCACCCTCCAGGAGTCCCGTTAGCCCGGATGCCAGGGGGATTATCACCCCTACTCCGCGCGGGCTAGCAGGCTGGCGAGGAGGAAAGGAGAGACAGTTCCAGTCTGCCTCTTAGCAAGAGTAGGCTGTTGTGCACTGTAGATACTTGTAAATTTCTTAGCACACTCGACGGCGCATATAAATAGTGTGCAACAGTAAACATATTGTTTATTCTAGCATGGCCTACCTGCCCCTCCCAAATAATCAGTAGCCTCTCGGCTACACTCAACATAAAAGTGACTGGTTTGAAATAAAAACACTTTTTTTTCAAATACAATGTATTGCATAATTTCTACTCTACTACAATTAGAAAGTTAGCAATCTAATAAACATTTAGTTCTGCATTGGTTTTAAATTACTATTTCAGAGATCCAATTGGTTTACTGAAGACAGAAACCAACCAGATCCTTTTCCTAACAATTATTTTCCTTTCCGACAGTCTCTCGCTACACAGTGTTTAAGAGACTGCTTCACATAGTAAGGTAAGTTAGCCAAACTATAAAATTTAAAAAAAAATAGTATGAAGATAGTAAAAATTATGAATGTTGGACAGCAGCCTTCTTAAACATGTGTACTTCGATAATACATGATCCGAAGTACCAAAAGTAAGCTAGTTGTGTGTACCAAATGACATTATCCAAAAATGATGTAAAGGGCCATATTAGGAACACCTGTTCCGAATAAGGCCCAGCAGCAGTACCAAATAAGGCCCATGTTTAAATAACTGCCAATTGAAGTCAAATAACAAATAAGTGTAATGAAACTATCTATACATTACAAGGTGCAATGGTGGTAGTCCACATTCAGATAATTTGAATTAAATTGTAACATTTTAGAACCTCTATCGATAAATATTAAAATTCCTACAGCTGAACATGTAAATACTAAAAGTTCGCACTCGAATCAAAAACCAGAAATTTTAAAGAAAAGTCACAGCTGAAAATTAACATATAGGTACACAATATGTCTGTGAAACTAAGTAGCCTTACAAGCACAAACTGGGAAAATGAAATTTGGCATTTTGTCCTTAGCAGTAAGCCCCACACATTCTTCATGAACATAGTGGCTAAACTTTACACACAGTCTCATGTCAGCAATCTTGTCCTCTGTGCAAATGAAACAATACCAGGCATATTTTCCTTTCTTCTTCGTGTCACTCTATCCAATAGCAAGATGTTTTGTGTGGCAGGTTCAGAGTGTTTTTTATTGCTTTTAACATTGCAACTTCCTGGGGCAGCATTGCCTGGCTTGTTGTGTTAATTTTGATCATTCTGAGTCTTCAAATAATATCTTCGTTACCTCAACAGCTTTGTAGCTAAGCGATTTTTTTCGATTTACAGTATTCTTTTTCATCACCTCAGGTGTCCGTAGGATATCTTTGAATGAAATGTTTAGACTAGGTTTTGTGCCATCACAGGATACAAGAGAAGAGTCACTTGAATCACTTGTTCCCGACGATGAGTCTTCTACATACCTTAGTATGACAGCTATTTTTTGAGTTTTCTCTTTTACCTGCCCATGCTTGCTCTCTTGTGGGTGAACTGGGGCTGCAGATTGTGATACTTGTGCTGTTTCATCTCGGTTTTCTATTCTGGTAAGTTCTGAAGGAGCGTAAGCACTATCGTGGATAACAGTAGGGTCAAATAGGTAAATGCCAGTTGCAGAAAACCCACTTGCCACATTACTAGGCGTAGCAGCTTTGGTCCAAACCTTACTAAATATTTTACCAAAAATCCTTTTGGTTATTGTGCGGTCTTGAATGTTTGCCTGCTTTGACCAATTAAGTAACACTTCATCATTCCAAAATGTTTCATAAGGACAGAAAACAGATTTATCAAAAGGCTGCAGCTCATGTGTTGTGTTGCTTAGTAAGCAGAATAGTGTGATTCCGTAGGCTTCAGCAGCTTCCACAATGCCTATGTCCAAGAGTGTTACCTTGTGGTTATAATTTCGCAAAATTATTTTAAAATATTTTTTTACAAAATAGTTTTTAATTTAACCTTTTAAGAAAGTTTTTTAAATTTTTGTTTTACAATAAATAATCGTTTCAGTGTTTTAAAAAAAGCTTTAGCGCTGCAACAATGAGATAAAAATTTCAAAAACAGATGTTCCAAATAACGCCCGCGGGCCTTATTTGGTTCTCCATTGTGGACCTTATTTGGAGTTTGTCGCAAACACACACTTTCTTTAAGTGTTTTACTCACAGTTTAATACAAACAAGAGTTCAGAATGTATAAACATACTAACATATTCTGTAAACCACGGGCTTTAAAATGGTATATAGATACTTTGTGTCAGTTACATTACCTTAATTTTTCACGATTCGTCGAGATTAGTAACCACAGTCACTACGAATTCCTTGCTGGTCTCTAATGGGTGTAAAATGGCGAACAGTTCGCGTCCCAACAAGTTGTAGCTGCACTGAACGCTAGATGCCAGAGGCTGTCCGCAGCATGTCTCGTTCGATGAAAACCTCTTTGCTATCCTTGTAAACTCAATGATGGGCATTATTTGGACCCGGGCCTTATTTGGTCAAGATACCTAGGAATTGTAAATTGGAGTATGCATAAGCTTGAATGCGCACATCTTAACTTTGTCCTCAAACGTTAATGGTTTGCCATATACACATACCATACACAAATTATATTTTTAAGATCCGTTCAGTACTACTTTATAATTATGATCTGCTTCATATAGTAAAAACAAGGACAACTGTATTTTGACTAACTAAATGTATTTATGAAAAGACTAGCTGCCCGACCCTACTTCGCACGGCTATACTAAAGGAAGAAAATTAAGCTACAACTCCCATTTAGAGTAATAGTAAATAAAAAAAATCAGTGAAAATTTATTACAATGCTTTATAATGTACCGGAGAGAAAATGAATAGCACCGATGGTTTCCCGACTCGTGCACGCAACGTACAACTGATGTACCCGTACTTCGCTACGGCAGTCTACAGGCAGATCACTCTTGCGCCGCTCATTATACATGCCCTTCCTTGTGGGTACGCCACTGCCGCGCGATGCCCGTTGCCATGGAGACGCAGAAGGCATGAACAATACAAAATCCTGTTCTCATGCAGACAAAGTACCCACTGTTGCCTGGTTTTAACCACCACCCATGGGATATAATTTTTGGAAAATGTCGTCCTGCGTAACATAAGGAACATTACTGTGAAGTTTCAAGTCTTTAAAATATATATACTTAAAAAAATGGCAGTAAAACACAAATTAAACACAGAGAGAGGAAAAAAACCAACAGTTTAGGTTTGTCATTTAAAGTGATAAAAAGTATTTAAATACTAATTTAACTCTTATGAGGGTACTGATTGCTTCGTTGTTAATATCACACGGGTGTTTTTTACTTGTATGGGAAAATAAAGAATGATAAGGTATCTAGTGCGTGGCAACAATGTTAATAGGCAATAGGAAATAAACTTCTATGCGCCTGCGGCATTGTCAACACACACTTCGTACGTGTACTGCATGTTGTATCTAAACACCTCCAACGCATTTGATTCTAAATTGTACTAATAGTAAGGATCCCTAATGTTATTGATAATATAATATAGCCTATAGCCTTCCTCGATAAATGTACTATCCAACACTGAAAGAATTTTTCAAATCGGACCAGTGGTTCCTGAGATTAGCGCGTTCAAACAAACAAACAAACAAACAAACAAACTCTTCAGCTTTATAATATTAGTATAGAAGTATAGATGAGTCTTTCAACATTACACGAATTTCATATTCCGCAGTCTAATCCTTAATCATTTACCTGTAATATACCAAGCCCATTTATAGGCATTCGGTTGCTAAACTTCTGTTTTTGTGCTTGTACGCCTACGATTCTCCAATCTAAAGCAAGGAGTCTAAATGCCTGCAGGTAGTTCAGCAGTACCCACACGGACTTCACTTTTACATTTTTTCGCATGCCGTCACAAACGGCCAATACGTGTAAACCAAACATGGCAATAATCGCTGCCAAACTTTGTACGAGAAGGATTCTTCACGTATTTGCTCCTCTCATGTCTTCGTGCATAATGGGATAAAGGAAACGACATATCACTTTAGCTGCCAGGATGCCTAGTTAATGAAGACGAACCTTTCAGGCTCATCATACCAGAGGATGATGTAAATTATGTACTAATTCCCAGTGTAATCTTAAGCACATCAATCAATGGCTGTTGTTATATATCGCCAGATAGTATGATGTCACGTACACTACCTTGTTTTTGTCTGCTAGAGGCAGCCATATTTGATCCGACATTTTGATTTTGTCTTCTAGAGGGAATTACATCCATGTTAGTTTAATTTTTACTGGCTAGATTGCAGTAATTATATATTGCTAGGAGGTCCATCATCTTTTCGGCTGTCTAAGCCTAAATATTTGAACACTGTATTTAATAAGCTAGAAAATCGGGAAAAAAGCCAAAAATATAAAAAAAAACTGATTGTCTGTAAAGTCGGTTTACAGACGATAGTTTAACGTCACAACGTCATAACAAAACTTTCATGAAATGATTGCATACTTTTATGAATTAAATAGAATATTTTTTTGTTAAATTATCACAATTTGTGTGGATACATGAAGGAGTGAAATGAAATCTACAATTTAATTGATATTTTTTTTTATTTGCACTCATTAATTCAAATATGTTTATTACTTTCATGAATAGATTATTTTAACTTTAACTTTTAGACATATTTGCTATTTTACTTCCCCCAATCTGTGTTATTCTGTTAAGGATAGGACGATTATAGGAAAAGTAGGAAACGAATGGAAGTGTTTCAAGTTAATGTGCCTCGAAATAGTCAAATCGATGGTTATTCCAATCGAGTGGAAGAGAGATAGATGCAGCGCAAGCGTACAATGAGCGTAAAGGGATACAACGTAACGGGACAATGTGCGTAACGGGACACCTTATCGTGCATGCAGCCGGCTTTCATCGATTTATTAGACGTTGTCATGTCAAAAACTAATCAATAAAATGATATTCTTTATCGATTCTCGTCTTTGGTTCGATTCTTGGTGAGCGATAAGAATAACTAAAGCTTAATATAAATTTTAAATTGTTTTTCCCATTACCTTTTGAGAAGTTCATTAATTATTCTCTCAATTAAAATCGTCTCTATACAATATACTGGCTGACGAAATAAATTCGTTGTTGCTGTGCCTAGCATCGAAGTATAATTATTCCGATGCATGGAATACCTTACAACAAGTTCATTTACAATTTTAGGCATATGAACCAAGTGTCTTTGGAATACAAGTCCAGGTCACGTAAAATGTCAGGCGTATACATAAGACGTCACCGAATCACAAAGCATAATTCGTCAATAACAATTTTACATGTTTCTAGCAGCCAAGACAAAGTCTCTGAAATGACATTCATATAGTATCGATAAATTCTTTACAAGCAATTATATCACCGGAACAATTTTGTGCTTACTAAAGGACCAAGAATCCCAGAATAATATTTCATAAAGACCAAGAGGTTTTGAACCAGTATATATTTAGAGCTCACTAGAGATTTGACTACGCACATGTAACGAAACAGCACACATTCATCAAAAGTAAAATATAAATCAATGCACGTAATGGATACACAGTATACACACTAGACTAGCAATGACCACACAGTACAAACGAAATTAACACACAATACACACAAAGGACACGCAAAGAGTACGCAGTACTCACACAGGTCACGCAATGGACACGCAGTACATACACCAAACACACAATGAACATGCAATGAACATACTGAACAATCATGCAATGAACAAGCAGTTTAAACAAGAACACGCAATGAGCACACAGTACACACATTGGACATGTAATGGACACGCAAAACATACACAGAACACACAGTGAACATGCAATGCATATACCCAACATGCTTTGAACACGCAATGCACACATTGAATATGCAGTAACAATAACTCAGTCTTATTTAAAAATCGGATTTCAAGAAATAAAATAATACATACATTTTATAATACAATTTTTTTTCAGTCTTATACACTTGCCACTAATAGATGTCATTATTGTATACACCCAGCTTCACTCAGTTATTTGAATATGACGGCTAATTCCTTTATGTGCGAATAGATTCCTCCACAAAGTAAAGCATGAAGAAATGTAAGCATATCTGCCAAGATGTTAGGTTCTTCCCACGATGCATAACGAGTCTCATATGCTACTATCATTTTCTTTGCATGTTTATAATAAAAAAATATTAAGTACTCTGGTGTCTTCCGTTTTAACACTAGCATAAAGGTCACTTAAGACATGTAATTGACGCAGTGATTATCATAAACTTTATAAGAATATTTTATTTTATCTCAATATTCCATCTTTTTGATCTCAACGCTTCATCACGGTCTACGATATTAACAGCTTTAGGTGCTTGGCTTGGTCTTGTCATCAGCTTTAGAGTCACTGTTGTCATAATTGTAGAAGTCAGCGTCTTCACCTGGATTACTGTAAGAATTCGAAATCGTTGATGTCGAAGCTTCTCCGTCGTCTAAAACCTTCCTTTTTAAGTGTTCACAATTTTTCCAAAGTATTAATGATCTACTTGAGGTGGACTGGAATGAATTCTCACTTTTCACTGCGATGACACTTTCATTTGTTTCAGTCTTCCTTAAACCATCAGCATCCTTCAACCTAAATTCTTTGTCGAGATCAGAAGAGCTATGAACATAATCACGTTCAAGACAGGGAACATTATTAACATCATGCAGCACTCTCTTCATTGGTGTATTGTCTTTATCAGTGTCCTTTATCTCGTAAGTGGGATTAGCTGTACAATTTCCGCCGAGTTTTTTTAAGCTATCAATTTGTGTAAACAACCTGCCAAACATATAACAACTTAACATATTGCGTAGTGGTTTTTAAAACCACTTTTTTCTCGTGACGTCTAGCATTCTTTCTCAGGACAAATGTCTTGCTGCAGTATCTACAGCGGTGTTCTTTCGATTCAGCTGCAGGCAAAAAACCGGGATCTGGTATTATATTCTGTGACTAATGGCAGATGCTTACTGGGCGTTTTAAATCGGACCAGTTACCTAAATAAAATTTTTAATATTTCATCAGCGAAAGTTAATTTATGTATGGCATACAATACGATTGTCACCAGTAGTTCATATTCTTACCAACAGATGTCCCCTCATATCATGTTAAGGTAAATATATATTATTTTATATGCGAGTTGCGGGATGATCTCCCACGATCGCAAGAGAAGGAGAGATTCGCTAGACATAAATGAGAAGGAAGATCGTATCGAATAAAAGTGCTTCTCAGCTGACTCAAGGCATATTTTTTGTCTGAGTAATGGATGTTTTTTTTTCAATTCCATCTGATATAAATATTTTAATGGTTGTTTTAGTAAGAGAAATTCACTAACAAAACAAATCTCTGAATAAAATGCAGAAATATTTTTTTCAGGAATAACCAGAAACACTTCGGTGCATATAAGTATAAGTCTACCTATGAATAACTAGGAGCACACTGAATAAACCAACAAAATATTGACAGGAATAATCAGGCGCACATGGAGAAAACCATCAGAAGTATCGCTATGACTGTACAGGTCACGCGTTGCTGTGGCTTAATGGAAAAGAAAGAAAAGAGAAAACACACATTGTTCTTTTGTAATTTGTTTGAAGTAGGTACACATATTCAAAGCATATCTTTATATCTCTATATCTCTTTAACTTTATAATACTATATATATAATAAATCTATATACCTCCATATCATTCTATCTCTCATTATCTGTCTATGTGTCTGTGTTTCTATTTATAGCTCAATCCATCTCCCTATTTATATCTCCACATCTCTAATAACTATATATAAACCCTCATCTCTATACATCACTATACATCTCCATACATACGTACATCTCCTTCTCTTTATCTCTCTCTCTCTCTGTCCAGCTTTATCTATTACACAAAAATTCATATTGAATACAGATTTGAGAATTTGAAAGAAGGAACAATTACATCATTATATATATATATATATATATATATAAATAATAGGGAAAACATTCAATGAAACACTGAACGTATCATTATTAATTAACTTAAAAAAAAATTTGTATAACCACCACCAAACTTGTCGCAGTAAAAAATTGTTACATTGAAATATTAATGTGGGACAACAGTAATATTTTGAACTCATTTTCTAAAGAATTTTTATCTCAAATGTCTTCCAAAGATATCGCGACATGTTTAGCGTAATTTGTAGATTTTCATAAAATTAAGAAAATTTTCCAGAAGCTTAGTGTTCTTTCTTTATTTATTTATTACCCGCAATAAAGTATTTTTCACATTCATTTCACATTAATTTCACATTAATGATTTAAACTTTTTTTGTGACGATCCTGATGACGAAGTTTTAAGTCGAATTCAGACTTAACCTGTAAAGTGATATGAAATGATAAAAGGTGTCTTTTAAAGTGAAAGTGAAAAAAAATTTTAGTCACTTAGTTCAGTTTTAACCTTACATTATTTGAATTCCTGTCGCTTTAATAAAATATTGTGCAATAAATGTAGGTTTTCGAGAACGTAAATAATACGGGACCTTTTGACAGCGTTCCTCACGTCTCATGTATAGTAGGAAAACAATTCATTTGATTAGGTTTTGTTTGCGAAACTCTTTAGTGTTTTTTTTAAAATAAGCTCTACTTGCATTAGAATAGTGTTAGGATATTACTGAGAAATACATTTTAATACATTCTGTCTGAGCAACTTAAAAAACTTAAATATATTTAATGACTTAACTTTTCACTTCAGCTTTTTTTTAATAACGCGAAGTTTCTGCCAGACGCGTGGAAATTATATGATCCTCTCCTTTCTTGGAAAATTTAATTTTTCCTTTCTCCTCTTCAAAGCCTGAAATGAATACCTCATGCATGCTTATAAGTTGGAAATTCTCGCATGTGGAGTGAAATTAAGTTGCATTGATTTCCATTGCGTTACCCTGTAAAAGAGAAAAAATAATAATTTGCTGTGAGCGACAATCGAAAAACCCGTGGACACAAAAAGTCGTGGTTTAAAAAAACACATTTTAAATGTTGAATATGAAGAAAACGAAATTAAAATATATTTTCAGTCCATTTATAATGGTTGTGTGAGTTAATAAACACTTTTGTGTATTCATTATAGCATGTATGTTTTAGAGTAGTATAGGATAGCCGGACCGAGGACACGGGTTCTGGGTGTGGTGCCGGTGCCAGTGTCCGCCATCTTGGATTGTGACGTCACGGCGGGCATCTTGGATGGTTGTGACCTTGACCTTTGACCTAATCCACCTTGAATTTGATCCTCAAAATGTGTCAAAATCCGCCAAAATTGGACAAAATTTGCCCAAAATTCCTCAAAATTTCCATTTCTGTGGAAAAACATTCCGCCAAAAAATCTCAAAAAATTCCACAATTCAAAAATTCCCGTTTTCGAGAGAAAAATTCCCGTTTCGAGGGAAAATTTCCCGTTTTTAGTCCTTAAAAATCCCAGCGGCTAGAAATGTCCATATGTAGGCTTAAGCATCCATGTCTACAGCCTACGATAAGCCTCTGACGTCATCATGGATTATGACGTCACCGTTGCAATTTCCGTTACGGCCGCCATCTTTAACTTTTTTATTTATTATCCGATTTTAATGAATTTTTTTTAAAAATTAATAAAAAATTTACTTAATAAAATTTTAATAAAATACTTATAAAAAACAAACATTTACGACACGGAGTTCGAAGTCCTCGGTTCGAACCCGACGAGTGCAAAAAAAATTAAAAATGGCGACCGATCCTTCCCCCGTGGTGGGTGCTAGCAGACTGACTCCCACCACTTTTTTTCAAAGCATATATATCGTCACCTAGTATGACGTCATGTCCGCCATCTTGTCTTCGATGCTGGAAGCCATCATCAATGTATCGTCGGCTAGAGTGCGCCGATAACATGTTAGTTTAATTCGTATCCGCTAGAGTGCAGTAATCATTTATTACTGTGACACCCGCCATCTTGTCATTTGGCCGCCATCTTGAAAATCCATAATTATTTAGCTAGAAATTCGGGAAAAGTTCCAAAATTCATTAAATAAATCACTTATTAATTTACATATTGATTCGATCGATTCCTGTCCTCGGTTCGATACCCGATCGATGCAAATAATCTTAATTTTTATGTAAAAATACCTAAAAAATGACAGGTTCGAAAATAAAAACACTGAAAGTTCTTTTACAAACATAATATTTATTACATAATTTCTATTTTACTACAGGATCACCTGCGAAGGTTAGCAATCTTACAAACATTTAGGTCCGCATAGGCGTGAAATGACTAATTCTTAGCTCCAATCGGTTTATACAAGACAGAGTCCAACCAGATCCTTTACAGACATAGTCCTCCTCTTCTTGACAGAGTTTCTGGATACCTTGTTTAACAGTTTGCTCGATATCGTTAGAACTGTAAATTACTGCAGCCGATGTCTTGAATGCACACTTCTTCACTTTGTCATCGAACGTATAAGGCTTTCCATATATACAGTCCAACCACAAGTTATATTTCAAAGGTCCGTTTGTTGCTACGTCATCAGTAAGCTGATTGATTATGTCCTGTCTGATATCATCAAGAAAATTACAAATGTCCTTTGACTCACTTAACGTACTTGGATAATAGTAGTCTTTCAATGTTCCACGAAATGCAGACTGCGCCAAGTAGAAGCCATTATCGTTCACTTGTAATGCTCCGATCACAGTCTTATGTTTATTTTCATGTTCAGATGCCACAGCAATCGGTTGCTGCACATCAGTTTTTTTACTTGTACGCTCACGAGTCACCAATCTAAACTCAAGAGTCGTAATTGCTGCAGGTAGTTCAGCAGTAGGCGCACGGACTTCACCTTTACAGTTTATCGAATGTTGGCGCAAATTATCAATTCGAGTAAACCATTTATGACACTCGTCACAGCGAAACTTCATGCGAGAAGGACTCTTCGTACATTTACTCCTCTCTTGTCTCCGTACATCATGTGCAAATGCAAACGTCATGTCGCAGTAGCCACAAGGATGCCTAGTTGAAGACAAACCCGAACCAGATGTCGCTGTTACTGCAACTGAATCATTTCCAGGCATACTCTTATGCACATCAATGCATCGTTGTTGTATAGAAACCTTTACTTTCTGCCGCACTGCAGGTCCTTTACATGTCTCCAAGTGATGCTTCAAATTAGCATTTCTTGTAAATTTCTTGCGACACTTAATACAACCAAACATTTTACGATAAGGGTTCTTGGCACATTCTCTCTTCTCGTGACGACGAGCATTGCTGATGTTTGAGAAAAACTTGTCACAGTAACGACATCGATGTTCGTTAGTTGACGATTCGCCATCCATTGAAGTCTCCATCGAGGGCGAAACAGCGTTCGTCGAGATTTCCTGTACAGTCAGCACTACCGGCATTAAAGTCTCTTCTGCTGGTGGTATCACATCTGTTGAAATCCCCTCCAATGTTGACGTCATCGTTACCAACGGGATCTGCTCCTTCTCCGTCGTAGCTGTCGATAAGGTTCCCGTAGTCGATGGTACAACCTCCGAGTTCAACGTTAAAGACGGTAAAGATGCCATCGAGTTCGCAAGAACAGGTAATTACGCGATTTATGCACCAGATTAAACAATCTAGGTGATCCTTACACCGCCGTCGTCAGAAACAAACTGAGCGTCCTGCTGTCTAGGACTCGCTTATATACATGCACCGGATGGAATAATACGCTAGTCAAATCAAGAACAATTTATTATAATACTAGAGTCAAAACAACATTAAAAAAATAGAAGCACCATCAAAAAAATAAAGGAAGCACACTTGGAAGCACCGACAACGAAAAGGCAGCACATTTGGAAGCACCGACAACGAAAAAGGCAGCACCATCATCGAAAAGACCGCACATTTGTCATTGGCTCCAATATTCATTGGCTCCAATATTCATTGGAACCATCAGTCTATTGATTCTATCAGTCTAGTGACTCCAACAGTCATTGACACCAACGGCCTTTTTCTTCATCAGCTCCAATGATATTTGGCTAGAATGCTACGAGTCTAAGAGACCATGAGGCTACAATTCTACGAGTGTACAAGACTCCTCCAACTACCTTCAAGTGTATAAAGCTCCAAATGCTCCAACAGCTCCAACACGCAATGTACGCGCAATACATGTAATTTACACACAATAAATGTAATGATTACACAGTACACACACACAGGAAACGGAACGTACACACAGTACACACAGGAAACGGAACGTACACACAGTACACACAGAAAACGGAACTTACACACAGTACACACAGGGAACGGAACGTACACACAGTACACACAGGAAACGGAACGTACACACAGTACACACAGGGAACGGAACGTACACACAGTACACACAGGAAACGGAACGTACACACAGTACACACAGGAATCGGAACGTACACACAGTACACACAGGAAACGGAACGAACACGTAATATTCTCGCAATTGACACACAGTACACGCAGAGTACACGCAATTTACGCAAAGTACACCCAATGTACGCAATGTACGCAATATATATATGTAATGTACACACAATGACTACGCTTCGTTCGCGCAGGACAAACATTTAATGAAAACGAAGCACGTTTGGACGGAAATTCTATAAAACGAAAGCTCATTTAACGAAAAGGAGGCGCATTCTCTCGTTCATTCAACTTGGTAGGATACGATCTTCAATGATAAGTTAGGATATAATCTCTCCATCAGTCTATGAATCCAACAGTTTATATTTCCATTAGCCATCGACTCCAACAGTCATTGACTCCAACAGTCATTGGCTCTAACAGTCATTGCCTCCAACAGTCATTGTCTCCAATGTCCTTTTGGTTCATCAGCTCCAATGATATTTGGTTAGAATGCTACGACTCTAAGAGACTATGAGACTACAATTCTACGAGTGTACAAGACTCCTCCAACTACCTTCAAGCGTACAAAGCTCCAACTACTTCAGCAGCATTATGTTATAATAGTACAAGGCTACTTGACTACGAAGCTACAAGTCTACATGGCTCCAATTGCGGCATCTGTCTTCGTCTGAATTTTCTCTTTGACTCCAACTCCGCCCGCCAGCATCTCTTCGATCTGCACCTCGATTATGTTATAATAGTACAAGGCTACTTGACTACGAAGCTACAAGTCTACATGGCTCCAATTACGGCATCTGTCTTCGGCTGAATTTTCTCTTTGGCTTTAACTGCTACAGCAGCATTATGTTATAATAGTACAAGGCTACTTGACTACGAAGCTACACATCTACAAGGCTCCAATTATCACATCTGTCTTCGTCAGCATTTTCTCTTTTGCTCCCACTGCTCCAACAGCATTATGTTATATGATTCCATGGATACTTTGTTACGTAGCTACAGGTCTACGAGGTTCCAATGCATCATGTTTACGAAGCTTCCAGAACACAGGGTTACGAGACTGCGAGGCTACAGGACTACGAAGCTTCCAGGACACGAGGCTACATGGCTACGAGACTACATGACTCTAACTGATTACAATAGCACCACTCAGTGGTGAGAGTTAGGTTATCTCATGCAAAAGTACTTTATGCATGTAGTTCTGCTTTTCAACAACAGATGTCGCCACATGTTGCTTGCAGGTAAATAATATTTAGTTCTTTTATGCGGGATGCGGGATGCTCACTAACGATCGCAAAAGAAGGATGGCTTCGCTAGACTCCAAGGAAAAGGAAGTTCGTCTTGCATGTTGGTGCTCCACAGATGTCTCATGGCGTAATATTAATTTGACTGAGTAATGATATTTGTCAATTCCACCTGATAAAAATATTGCAAGTTTTGATTTAGTAGCAGAAATTATCGAATTAAATGTAACTCCAATTAAAATGACATGTCTCAATAGACAAAAAAAAATCCATGCAGAGAGTGGTTCCTCAGAATAGTCAGAAACACTTGAAGAAACCACAGGAATGATTGCAAGAACACGGGAAAAACCATCAAATTATTGACATTAATAATCAGGAGCACACGGAGAAAACCATCATAATATTGACAAGAATATTCAGGAGCACACGGAGAAAACCATCATAATATTGACCAGATTAATCAGAAGTACTCCGAGAAAACCACCACATGTTTTCCTTGATATCATAAAATTACAGGAAAAAAATATTTAAAAACAAAAATAAATTAATAAAAAAATAAAAAAATTAAAATATTGCATAAATTTCTGGCTTGTACAAGAACTCTATCTTTGCTCAACAATGATAAGTTTACAAGCTAGCAGAAACTGTTTATGCAATTTTTTTATTTTTTTATTTTTTTATTAATTTATTTTTGTTTTTAAATATTTTTTTCCTGTAATTTTATGATATCAAGGAAAACATGTGGTGGTTTTCTCCGAGTACTTCTGATTAATCTGGTCAATATTATTATGGTTTTCTCCATGTGCTCCTGAATATTCTTGTCAATATTATGATGGTTTTCTCCGTGTGCTCCTGATTATTAATGTCAATAATTTGATGGTTTTTCCCGTGTTCTTGCAATCATTCCTGTGGTTTCTTCAAGTGTTTCTGACTATTCTGAGGAACCACTCTCTGCATGGATTTTTTTTTGTCTATTGAGACATGTCATTTAATTGGAGTTACATTTAATTCGATAATTTCTGCTACTAAATCAAAACTTGCAATATTTTTATCAGGTGGAATTGACAAATATCATTACTCAGTCAAATTAATATTACGCCATGAGACATCTGTGGAGCACCAACATGCAAGACGAACTTCCTTTTCCTTGGAGTCTAGCGAAGCCATCCTTCTTTTGCGATCGTTAGTGAGCATCCCGCATCCCGCATAAAAGAACTAAATATTATTTACCTGCAAGCAAAATGTGGCGACATCTGTTGTTGAAAAGCAGAACTACATGCATAAAGTACTTTTGCATGAGATAACCTAACTCTCACCACTGAGTGGTGCTATTGTAATCAGTTAGAGTCATGTAGTCTCGTAGCCATGTAGCCTCGTGTCCTGGAAGCTTCGTAGTCCTGTAGCCTCGCAGTCTCGTAACCCTGTGTTCTGGAAGCTTCGTAAACATGATGCATTGGAACCTCGTAGACCTGTAGCTACGTAACAAAGTATCCATGGAATCATATAACATAATGCTGTTGGAGCAGTGGGAGCAAAAGAGAAAATGCTGACGAAGACAGATGTGATAATTGGAGCCTTGTAGATGTGTAGCTTCGTAGTCAAGTAGCCTTGTACTATTATAACATAATGCTGCTGTAGCAGTTGGAGCCAAAGAGAAAATTCAGCCGAAGACAGATGCCGTAATTGGAGCCATGTAGACTTGTAGCTTCGTAGTCAAGTAGCCTTGTACTATTATAACATAATGCTGCTGAAGTAGTTGGAGCTTTGTACGCTTGAAGGTAGTTGGAGGAGTCTTGTACACTCGTAGAATTGTAGTCTCATAGTCTCTTAGAGTCGTAGCATTCTAACCAAATATCATTGGAGCTGATGAACCAAAAGGACGTTGGAGACAATGACTGTTGGAGGCAATGACTGTTGGAGCCAATGACTGTTGGAGTCAATGACTGTTGGAGTCGATGGCTAATGGAAATATAAACTGTTGGATTCATAGACTGATGGAGAGATTATATCCTAACTTATCATTGAAGATCGTATCCTACCAAGTTGAATGAACGAGAGAATGCGCCTCCTTTTCGTTAAATGAGCTTTCGTTTTATAGAATTTCCGTCCAAACGTGCTTAGTTTTCATTAAATGTTAGTCCTGCGCGAACGAAGCGTAGTCATTGTGTGTACATTACATATATATATTGCGTACATTGCGTACATTGGGTGTACTTTGCGTAAATTGCGTGTACTCTGCGTGTACTGTGTGTCAATTGCGAGAATATTACGTGTTCGTTCCGTTTCCTGTGTGTACTGTGTGTACATTCCGATTTCTGTGTGTACTGTGTGTACGTTCCGTTTCCTGTGTGTACTGTGTGTACGTTCCGTTCCCTGTGTGTACTGTGTGTACGTTCCGTTTCCTGTGTGTACTGTGTGTACGTTCCGTTCCCTGTGTGTACTGTGTGTACATTCCGTTTCCTGTGTGTACTGTGTGTACGTTCCGTTTCCTGTGTGTACTGTGTGTACGTTCCGTTTCCTGTGTGTACTGTGTGTACGTTCCGTTTCCTGTGTGTGTGTACTGTGTAATCATTACATTTATTGTGTGTAAATTACATGTATTGCGCGTACATTGCGTGTTGGAGCTGTTGGAGCATTTGGAGCTTTATACACTTGAAGGTAGTTGGAGGAGTCTTGTACACTCGTAGAATTGTAGCCTCATGGTCTCTTAGACTCGTAGCATTCTAGCCAAATATCATTGGAGCTGATGAAGAAAAAGGCCGTTGGTGTCAATGACTGTTGGAGTCACTAGACTGATAGAATCAATAGACTGATGGAACCAATGAATATTGGAGCCAATGAATATTGGAGCCAATGACAAATGTGCGGTCTTTTCGATGATGGTGCTGCCTTTTTCGTTGTCGGTGCTTCCAAATGTGCTGCCTTTTCGTTGTCGGTGCTTCCAAGTGTGCTTCCTTTATTTTTTTGATGGTGCTTCTATTTTTTTAATGTTGTTTTGACTCTAGTATTATAATAAATTGTTCTTGATTTGACTAGCGTATTATTCCATCCGGTGCATGTATATAAGCGAGTCCTAGACAGCAGGACGCTCAGTTTGTTTCTGACGACGGCGGTGTAAGGATCACCTAGATTGTTTAATCTGGTGCATAAATCGCGTAATTACCTGTTCTTGCGAACTCGATGGCATCTTTACCGTCTTTAACGTTGAACTCGGAGGTTGTACCATCGACTACGGGAACCTTATCGACAGCTACGACGGAGAAGGAGCAGATCCCGTTGGTAACGATGACGTCAACATTGGAGGGGATTTCAACAGATGTGATACCACCAGCAGAAGAGACTTTAATGCCGGTAGTGCTGACTGTACAGGAAACCTCGACGAACGCTGTTTCGCCCTCGATGGAGACTTCAATGGATGGCGAATCGTCAACTAACGAACATCGATGTCGTTACTGTGACAAGATTTTCTCAAACATCAGCAATGCTCGTCGTCACGAGAAGAGAGAATGTGCCAAGAACCCTTATCGTAAAATGTTTGGTTGTATTAAGTGTCGCAAGCAATTTACAAGAAATGCTAATTTGAAGCATCACTTGGAGACATGTAAAGGACCTGCAGTGCGGCAGAAAGTAAAGGTTTCTATACAACAACGATGCATTGATGTGCATAAGAGTATGCCTGGAAATGATTCAGTTGCAGTAACAGCGACATCTGGTTCGGGTTTGTCTTCAACTAGGCATCCTTGTGGCTACTGCGACATGACGTTTGCATTTGCACATGATGTACGGAGACAAGAGAGGAGTAAATGTACGAAGAGTCCTTCTCGCATGAAGTTTCGCTGTGACGAGTGTCATAAATGGTTTACTCGAATTGATAATTTGCGCCAACATTCGATAAACTGTAAAGGTGAAGTCCGTGCGCCTACTGCTGAACTACCTGCAGCAATTACGACTCTTGAGTTTAGATTGGTGACTCGTGAGCGTACAAGTAAAAAAACTGATGTGCAGCAACCGATTGCTGTGGCATCTGAACATGAAAATAAACATAAGACTGTGATCGGAGCATTACAAGTGAACGATAATGGCTTCTACTTGGCGCAGTCTGCATTTCGTGGAACATTGAAAGACTACTATTATCCAAGTACGTTAAGTGAGTCAAAGGACATTTGTAATTTTCTTGATGATATCAGACAGGACATAATCAATCAGCTTACTGATGACGTAGCAACAAACGGACCTTTGAAATATAACTTGTGGTTGGACTGTATATATGGAAAGCCTTATCCGTTCGATGACAAAGTGAAGAAGTGTGCATTCAAGACATCGGCTGCAGTAATTTACAGTTCTAACGATATCGAGCAAACTGTTAAACAAGGTATCCAGAAACTCTGTCAAGAAGAGGAGGACTATGTCTGTAAAGGATCTGGTTGGACTCTGTCTTGTATAAACCGATTGGAGCTAAGAATTAGTCATTTCACGCCTATGCGGACCTAAATGTTTGTAAGATTGCTAACCTTCGCAGGTGATCCTGTAGTAAAATAGAAATTATGTAATAAATATTATGTTTGTAAAAGAACTTTCAGTGTTTTTATTTTCGAACCTGTCATTTTTTAGGTATTTTTACATAAAAATTAAGATTATTTGCATCGATCGGGTATCGAACCGAGGACAGGAATCGATCGAATCAATATGTAAATTAATGAGTGATTTATTTAATGAATTTTGGAACTTTTCCCGAATTTCTAGCTAAATAATTACGAATTTTTAAGATGGCGGCCAAATGACAAGATGGCGGGTGTCACAGTAATAAATGATTACTGCACTCTAGCGGATACGAATTAAACTAACATGTTATCGGCGCACTCTAGCCGACGATACATTGATGATGGCTTCCAGCATCTAAGACATGATGGCGGACATGACGTCATACTAGGTGACGATATAAATGCTTTGAAAAAAAGTGGTGGGAGTCAGTCTGCTAGCACCCACCACGGGGGAAGGATCGGTCGCCATTTTTAATTTTTTTTGCACTCGTCGGGTTCGAACCGAGGACTTCGAACTCCGTGTCGTAAATGTTTGTTTTTTATAAGTATTTTATTAAATTTTTATTAAGTAAATTTTTTATTAATTTTTAAAAAAAAATTCATTAAAATCGGATAATAAATAAAAAAGTTAAAGATGGCGGCCGTAACGGAAATTGCAACGGTGACGTCATAATCCATGATGACGTCAGAGGCTTATCGTAGGCTGTAGACATGGATGCTTAAGCCTACATATGGACATTTCTAGCCGCTGGGATTTTTAAGGACTAAAAACGGGAAATTTTCCCTCGAAACGGGAATTTTTCTCTCGAAAACGGGAATTTTTGAATTGTGGAACTTTTTGAGATTTTTTGGCGGAATGTTTTTCCACAGAAATGGAAATTTTGAGGAATTTTGGGCAAATTTTGTCCAATTTTGGCGGATTTTGACACATTTTAAGGATCAAATTCAAGGTCAAGGTCAAAGGTCAAGGTCACAACCATCCAATATGGCCGCCGTGACGTCACAATCCAAGATGGCGGACACCGGCACCGGCACCACACCCAGAACCCGTGTCCTCGGTCCGGCTATCCTATACTACTTTTTAGCCTAATTAAAACTAAAAAAATAACTTAGGTTTTTTTTATAGAATATTTCTAAGTACGTAAGAATTTATCACGTTTCTCTTCATTCACTTGTTTCGTTAAAGCTCTATTTTATTTGTTCTATTATATTTATAGATGTTGTAATAGACCCAGTTAAAAAATTTGCACACTTAGTGCTGCTACGATATTAAAATAAGTTTTCATTGATAGTAATGACTATCAAATGCTTAACTGGTAAATTCTTTACTAGAAATTTCTTTACTAGTGAATATATTAAAATTACAGTGAAACTTATGTTTAACTTTTGTTGTGAATTTTTTAAACCGTAATGCTAACAAATAAAAATACAATTTTTACAGAAAATTATGTTTGAAGTCATGTTCTGAAAATGTACAATGAAATATATTATATTATATATTATTATATATTATATATTAATATGTTATATATAATATTTAATATATTATATATTACTATGTTCCAATTACACAATTATGTTTACACAGATTTTTAATATACAAACTCTTTTCAATCAAAACAACATTTCTTTTTGCTTAAGGTCATTAATTATTTTGCAATAATTTCATAGTTATTTGGAAATTAAACATTTCGAAGTTACGTCTCACCATTTTATGACACCGTCTGAAAACTATGTATAAAAATTTATTTCACAATTATATCCATATATTTATAAGATATTAATTCATTGCTTTGTCCATAGTTATTATTAGATAACTTTATCAAACTACACCTGCTTTGATGAACTAAAAAGTATTCTTTATTAGTATGAGTTAACAAAAAATAATTTCTTTAATTTTTACGTTAAGCGTGAGTCACGTAATTATCAACATCATGAAAAAAAGGATAATTTTGTAGGAGTGAATAATAAATAATTTTTATACTGAGTTTCCATCAATGATAAATTAAAAAATTAAATTTGTTGTTTTTATTTCTAAAAAACAATGCTTTTAAGTTTGAGCCAGGTTTGAATATAATTATTAATTTGTCTTAAATGTATATATTTTATTATATATTTGGTTGAGTAATTAATTAAATTTAATAAATTAGTAAAAAAACATATTACGATTGATTATATAATTGTTTCTTACTTTTGAATAATTTTTTAGTTGTTTTGTGACTGTAAATGTGGGGTAACAGTGGTTCAATACTAACCCCCGGTATTGCTTATCTTAATAAGCACAGATAAGGTCATTATGGAATAAGGTGCCAATTAAAGCAAACAAAATATTAATTTTAATTTATTTGGCTCTACGCACAACTTCAAAATTTTCATTGGTTTATAATTACCATAGTACAGAAAAACTTGTGAAACTTTGTTAGTTCTTGATAATTTATTTTAGGAAAATGTTTTCATAAATATTTAATTTCCAAACAAACTAAAAAAAACTATTACTTTAACTACGCCATCGGGAAGGAGACAAAATGCAGTAACTTTTGAAAAAGTTAAAAAAGTTTTTTTCTTATTATTGAGAGTAAAATACCATTATTTAAAATAATATTATTTGATGTAATTCAATAAGAGAAACATTGAGTGAAAAAATTTTTAAAAATCTATAAATGTGCAAATATTCTATGGATAAAGGTTGAGGGGTTATACCTAAGTAGTATGGGAATGGTGGTACTGCACCAGGAGGCAAGAGTTGGTGCCTTTGGTGCCAAAAGCTATCTTGGATTTTGACACCATGGCGGCCATATTGAACTATGACATCACAATTTCAATTTTCGTTACGGACATTGTATTGAATTCTGAAGTCACGGCGGAAATCTTGGATGACCTTGACCTTTGACATTGACCTTTACTTTGACCTTGAACTTTAATTCCTCCATCATGTCATCGAGTGCCCCAATACCTGAATGTTTCAATTTTCGTTACGGTCGTTATCTTTAATCTGATGTCGTCACAACTACTTGTTTAGATTCTGAGGACACAGACACCATCTTGTCGTCGTCTGCTGGTGGCCGCCATCTCGGATGATGCCATTGCCGGCATCTTGGATTACATCACCTATGTTTTTGTGTTTGTTCCTAGAGAGCGCCAACATCGCTCTGTCTAATACCCTAAAGGTCAATATTATTGGAGTCATTTTAGACATATTAAAATTAATTTTACATGCAAAAAAAAATAAAAACCATGATGATTCGAACCGTGACACCTTGTAACTTTGGGTTGGAATACATTAGCTTTTGACTGCATGGTCATCTTTTTTTAAAGGTAAGTGGCACTCTGGCAATTTTTGACAGTCACCAAGGCCAATCATCTCCCCCCTTAATTGTGTATTTTTATGACATCCTGGGTTATTGTGAAGCAGTAGATGTGGTTGTTGGTGTATTAAAACAACGCAAATAGCATTATTTTCTTAAACAGGATTTGAACCCAGAATGCCCGCACCTTATCCCGGTGCGTTGCCGTCTACGCTACGAGGCCGACACCCATCGAGACATTTCCCACACCAAGAAATAAATAAGTTTGACGCATGCCCACCCTCTCTATAATAAGTATCACGTTACTTTACGTTAAAATTAAACCCAAAAACGAGTTTTAATAAATTCAGAAGCAATTCAGGGAAAAATGTGTTTCGGCAATAGACCTACTTACGTAATATGCGGCGACGATTCTGTGCGACGTCGTAGGTTATAAACAAAGCGACGAACAATAGAATAATACATCAAAGCAACCAACCATCTTCGCCCTTTATTTTTTACGTCGCTATAACCACACATATTAATGCACTTCAGAATATAATAGTAAATATGGACGAGTTATGTATACAAATGTATATTATTCTCTTGCCACAGCTAAACATGTACATTGTGATGACATCTTGTGACCGGCGATCTACCAACTGTATTAATATTTTATAATAGTATAAATTTAACTAATTAAGTTGTGAAAGCAAGTTTAAATACTTTTTAATACATAGGTATGAATATATATGTATGAAAATATAATTATTTATGTCAAGTTTATCTTTTCTTTTTTATTATTAATATATAGTTTATACTTCCACCACCAGGGCAGGGAAATTTCGGCGAGAGTTATGCGCGCGCATCTCATCCCTTCCAAAGAGGAGTAAGTTCGCCCCTCTCTTCATTTCTTCGTTCCCGCGCATTTCTCCCTATATATAGGCGAGGTCATCCACCTGAAAGTCAGTTGATCGGCCCGACGGCCATTGAGGCTGGAATCCGCCCACTAGCCATAGGACGATCATAGGGGGAGCAGCAGAACGACTGGCTATTCGTTTTCTGCTGCTCGCACCCCTTCTTCGCGAGTAAGGCCATCCGAGGACCTATCTCGGCCTAGGGAATTTGCCCCCCCCCCCCTTTCTGGACGATAGGGTGTACCGTGTATCAATCCAGTGTATGTTGTGAAAGCGACGCAGGCGACCAATTGAACTGTTTGGACAATTCAGGTCAATAAAAGTTCCGTGTAAAATACCGACATTATTTTCAATGAATAGTTTAGTCCCTATCCCTCACCCCACTAGCTATTCGCCTGCATACCAGCCGAGTGTGAATCCTGCCACAAGACCAGCCGCTTGGACCTTCTCCACCCGATATCTGGCTCTCACCCAAGAGAGACATCGGTGCGAGAGAGGAGAGGAGACATCAACAAAACATTCTGGCGCCCAACGTGGAGCCAGACCAGCAGTTCGACCTCCTCCACCCCGGCTAGCTTTCTGTCAAGAGGGCTGGGTGCGATGGGAGGAGACTCACCACAATTTAGCTGGCGCTCAACGTGGGGCAAGATCAGCGGTTCGACCTCCTCCACCCGATACCTGGCTCTCTGTCAAGAGAGACATCGGTGAGAGAAGAGGAGGAGACGGGACCTCCACAAACAAGCTGGCGCCCAACGTGGGGCAAGATCAGCAGTTCGACCTCCTGCACCCGATGCCTGGCTCTCTGTCAAGAGAGACATCGGTGAGAGAAGAGGAGGAGACGGGACCTCCACAAACAAGCTGGCGCCCAACGTGGGGCCAGACCAGCAGTTCGACCTTCTCCACCCCTGCTGGCTCTCTGTCAAGAGGGATCGGTGAAAGAAGAGGAGGAGACGCCACAACTTTCTGGCGCCTAACGTGGGGCCAGATCAGTTCGACCTCCTCCACCCCTGCTGGCTTTCTGTCAAGAGGGCTGGGTGCGAGAGAGGAACCGGATCAACACAAATATTCTGGCGCCCAACGCGGGGCCCATTGATTGTTCTACAATACCCGTAAAGACCCATTGGAAGTTCTACCAGACGGACTAGCCAGCAACCACTGGAATGGACCCTTGCCACCACTTGCAGCTCATAAAAGACTTAACCAACAGCAGGCACACCATGGCCCACACCGGGAACAGCAGCAAGCAGGCAAGTGCTCCTGACCTTCCTACCACCAGGGATTCTCGAGAAGCAGACCCAGACAGCGGAGGGGAACAGCCTCCTCTCCTGGCGCCCAACAACTCACCTACCTGTACATACCCAACGACGGCGGACGCAGTCCATCGACTCTGCGCTGTAGAAGACTGCCCTGGCACCGGAATCCACCAGATCAGCTGTGCTCACTGTGGACTCCTGTTCCATCACTCTTGTTTGGGATGGCCAGACGAGCCCCGAGATCACGCCGGACTAGAATATCGATGCCTCGCATGCCAGCAGAGACAATCCTGCTGCAGCATGGAACCAATTAGCTCTAGACCTGATGGGACCTTACCCCAGAAGCACGACGGGTAAGTTCTTCCTACTTGTCATCACAGACCTTTTCTCCCGATGGGTCGAAGCCTTTCCCCTCGCTAAAGTTGATTCATTTTCTACTCCAAGATGAAGTGTTCCCTGGATGGGGATACCCCCAAAAGCATACTTACAGACAATGGGGTGCAATTCACTAGCAAACTATGGGCCGACACTTGCGCCAAATGGGAACTAGAAACCTGGGCCACTCCAGTTTACCATCCCCAGGCAAACCCTACAGAGCGCCGTAATCAGGAACTGAAGAAAGGGCTCAGGTTGCGTACCGCGGCCAATCATCGCCACTGGGATCGCTACCTGGGAGAAATCCTCTTCACACTGCGGCGTAGGCACAATGAAGCAATCGGAACCAGCACCGGCGAATTAAACTTGAGACGACAGATCCAGCAACCTGGAGAATGAAGTGGAGTTACAACCCCACATACCGCCCTTCAGCGAAGAGATCTGTCTACGAGCTGCCACCAGAGAAGATGCGCACGAAAGGCTCAACTAGGGTACCTAGCCCGCAAGTATCCTACACCGAAGAATCCGCCCAACCACCAGATTGCTGAAGGACAAAGGGCACTAGTCAAGACCCATCCACTCAGCAATAAGCCTAACCACTTCTGCGCCGGATTCGCACCAAAGTGGGAAGGACCCAACCAGGCCTCTACCAGGCCTCTACCAGCCTCCACAGCGTCATCAGATGCCGTGGCGGAGCTGCAAAGGAGACCCCAAGGACCTACCAGGACGGTACCGAGAGACGGTTTGGCGGACACCAAACCAATGGCCTTACCAATGGCCGAATCCTACAACCACCGGCAGCAGTCCCAATAGGCGTTCCCAGGAGACCACCGGCAGCTGTCCCAATAGGCGTTCCCACGAGACCACCGGCAGCTGTCCCCAATCAGGACTTCCAGAAAGCTGAAGATGCCATATCCGAAGTGATAACCCAGAGACTCGTACAAAACAGAGACTGACAGTTATCTATGTGTAAAGAATTCCTCCAAGACGTCCTAGCGTCTTCTCCCGTAAAGTAACGCTCGCCACTAGGGGGTAACTTGACGCTTGCCCGCCCTCTCTATAATAAGTATCACATTACTTTATGTTATAATTAAACCCAAAAACGAGTTTTAATAAGTTCAGAAGCAATTCAGGGAAAAAGGTGTTTCGGCAATAGGCCTACTCACGTAATATGCGGCGACGAATCTGTGCGACGTCGTAGGTTATAAACAAAGCGACGAACAATAGAATAATTCATTAAAGCAACCAACCATCTTCGCCCTTTATTTTTTACGTCGCTATAACCACACATATTAATGCACTTCAGAATATAATAGTAAATATGGACGAGTTATGTATACAAATGTATATTTTTCTCTATCCACAGCTAAACATGTACATTGTGACGCCATCTTGTGAACGGCGATCTACCAACTGTATTAATATTTTATAATAGTATAAATTTAACTAATTAAGTTGTGAAAGCAAGTTTAAATACTTTTTAATACATAGGATTGAATATATATGTATGAACATATAATTATTTATGTCAAGTTTATCTTTTCTTTTTTATTATTGATATATAGTTTATACTTCCACCACCAGGGCAGGGAAATTTCGGCGAGAGTTATGCGCGCGCATCTCATCCCTTCCAAAGAGGAGTAAGTTCGCCCCTCTCTTCATTTCTTCGTTCCCGAGCATTTCTCCCTATATAAAGGCGAGGTCATCCACCTGAAAGTCAGTTGATCGGCCCGACGGCCATTGAGGCTGGAATCCGCCCACTAGCCATAGGACGATCATAGGGGGAGCAGCAGAACGACTGGCTATTCGTTTTCTGCTGCTCGCACCCCTCCTTCGCGAGACAGGCCATCCGAGGACCTTTCTCGGCCTAGGGAATTTGCCCCCCCCCCCTTCTGGACGATAGGGTGTACTGTGTATCAATCCAGTGTATGTTGTGAAAGCGACGCAGGCGACCAATTGAACTGTTTGGACAATTCAGGTCAATAAAAGTTCCGTGTAAAATACCGACATTATTTTCAATGAATAGTTTAGTCCCTATCCCTCACCCCACTAGCTATTCGCCTGCATACCAGCCGAGTGTGAATCCTGCCGCAAGACCAACCGCTATGACCTTCTCCACCCGATACCTGGCTCTCACCCAAGAGAGACATCGGTGCGAGAGAGGAGAGGAGACATCAACAAAACATTCTGGCGCCCAACGTGGGGCCAGACCAGCAGTTCGACCTCCTCCACCCCAGCTGGCTTTCTGTCAAGAGGGCTGGGTGCGATAGGAGGAGACTCACCATAATTTAGCTGGCACCCAACGTGGGGCAAGATCAGCGGTTCGACCTCCTCCACCCGATACCTGGCTCTCTGTCATGAGAGACATCGGTGAGAGAAGAGGAGGAGACGGGACCTCCACAAACAAGCTGGCGCCCAACGTGGAGCAAGATCAGCGGTTCGACCTCCTCCACCCGATGCCTGGCTCTCTGTCAAAAGAGACATCGGTTAGAGAAGAGGAGGAGACGGGACCTCCACAAGTTATATTTAAAAAATAACACACACATTCGGACTTGTACTTTTTTTTAATTAGAAGGAATAACAGCATCCATTGCTTAAGGGTGCGGCCGCTAATTTATATTTATTACTTGCTACCAGGAGCACTATTTAACCCACATTACCTGCTAGAGGGTACTGCTACCATTTTTTTTTCAGTAATCGATGCAAGGAGCGCTAGCGTACACAACATCTACTAGAGTGCGTTGCCACTATATCGGTGTAATTTTTGTCCACTAGAGTGCAGAAATCATTTATTGTCAGTGCACCCACCATCTTTAAATTTGGCCACCATGTTGAATTTCTGAAATTATTAAGCTATAAATTCGGAAAATTTTTAAAAAAATCATAAAAAATCCACTCATTAATATATTTATATATTCAATCTATTAAAAAGCTAAAAAAAATATTAAAAATGCCTTAAAATAGAGAGGTTCAAGAAATAATACACCACAATTTTTACAAATGAGAAATTTATTACAGAATTTCTACACTAGTACAAGTACAAACTAATGACTAGCAGTTCTCAATTTTTGCATCTGCCACCCACGAATTTAAGCGAGGTGGGAAGCCCAAATTACTTGACTTAGGATCGTCCATTTTTTTGTTTGAGAATGTTCTCTACCAAGTATGTATCGGAATACATTGTAGGTTGAATCTCTTCGGCACAGAAGCCACCAAGAATAGGCTTGACGTCCAATTCTTTTAGGTAGTAGATTCTAGGCTCCAATTCACGAACGTGGTTCACACGGAAATTTTCGGGACTCCCATTCGCAGTGAAACCTTTCTCAAAGATGCATTTCTGCTTGGAGATTGACACAATGTCTGCGAAGTTAGCTTTAGGCTTTCGTTGATCTTTCTTCTGCGTGTTGGAAAACATTGTTCGAACCATGTGATCTTCCTTTACGTCTTTAGTTTTATTATCGTGGTTTAATGCACCGTAGAATTTACTTCGCATATTAGTTTCGGAAAGATATCGAGCCACTTATAATTTCCATTAGCCATAAACTGTGGACACATCTTGGTGCACAAAGTTCTGTTAAATTGTAAGACAACATAGGCTTTGTAAAGTAGTGTTGGATGCCAAACTTCTTCATCAAAGCCTTGAAGGTCGTAATGTCAAATTCTTTGCCGAGGTCCGTTTGCACGTGCACATCCATTACGCGAAATCTTTGTCATGACCTTGGTTTGGGCTATTGAATCTTTCGATTTCACAGGTCTGGTCAAGGCGAAGTTGTTATACATATCGATGACCATCCACATGTACTTAAAACCTATATTTATTGAGGTCCACCTGGAATAAATTATCTGGTCCACATTTTATGACTTGGAGCAAAGGTATTTTTGTCTTGCAGGAGCATGAAGTTCGTGAGCGATTCTAGTTTTATTTATTGTATTTAGTCGGCTTCCCTTCTTCAAGTATGCAGACTATTTCGTTCATGTGTTAATAGTTTCCTGCACTAATAGAAGCATGTAGATGTCTTAACCTGTCATCTAACTTGTTTGAGTTGTCTTAATACACATACTTGCTAGCTTTTTTAAACCCTCGCCATGTACTGCTAGTTCCCAGAATAGACTGGTGAAAATGTCGATTTTTTCGTGATCTTCGTCTATATATATGTCACCATCTGGATCTTTTTAACTAAAAAGCTAATGGGTAAGTTATAGAAGTTTCCTGTATTCTTGCAAATCCTCTTGGGAATAACCTTTAGGTTCCCTGAGAAACAGCATTTCGTACAGACTTGAAGACCCATATGTTTTGTTCTATTCTACACTAGTGAAAAATCGTTTTTTTAGCACCGAGGATCCATCTATTATGGTTTCTGAACACTCCGTACTTTGTGTCATTATTATGACTCGTGAAAGAACTCATATATGATCGGACCATTGCATTAAATTGGTGTCCGCGTTTCTGTATTTTTTCCTTGTGCATAGTCTATGTATTTGTAAAGCCCTCTTCTTCTGGAGATGGTTTATATTTCCTCTTCTTTGCAGTAGGCATATCGTCATCAACTTCTGTCTTGACACTGATGGTTGATTATTCCTCATTTTTAAGTTCGTCGTGACTTCTAGTTAGTGGTTTAAATATATTTTCATTTTACATTTTACATGAAAGTGTGGCTCTTTTAAAAGTAGAAACTTTCCACGAACAGGCTGCAGAGCATGAAGAAGGTCACAGGCCAAGGCTAATATTGTAATGGCTGTAAACATTTTGCAAGAATTTCTTTTATACTTTTTTTATTCTTCTACAGACACTTTTTCCTTGTGGTTAGCTAGATCTGTTGACGTTGCCAAATGAGTTAATTTGTGTAATTACACAACTTGGAAATGTCATCAAATCGAGCGTCTTTGCGCATTCGACACTTTGATCATGTCATGAATTCAAGAATCCGATGCTTCCACGCGCTGGTCGATGGCTAGCAGGTACTCTGTTAATCGTTTTACGTACGTTATACTGTTTGAGCTAGTAGTGAAATATATTTACAGATATCGGTGTCTTAAGATTCGAGAACAGTATGCAATTTGGCAGTATGACTGCTACAATCAAATTTCGAAATGCTATGATTCATTTTTAACGATAAAGTGATAGAAACCTTGCCTGTACCTGCCCTAATATAAAGGCCAGTCCTTGATTATTACTAGGAATCCGTGCCCTTTTTTCCAGCACAAAGGGCACATGTCTTTGAATTTCTGGAAAGTCATGGGTGTTTACGATATCGTCATAAGCGTGACGTAAATTTAGTTCATCCATGCGGAAAAGACTGTGACGTTCGCAATGTTTCGTCTTCGGGATCCTGCTTTACGTCTGACACAGGTAAATGCAGTCTACAGTTTGAGTGTCTGCCATGCAAAAGTAATCTTGAAATAAACCTTGCTTCTCACACACGACATAGTAAAAAACAAACACGGAACTGACTCTTGCATCGCTAGGAGGCAGCGCATAAGTATTATCCAGGCCTTCCACCGATCGTATAATCGTAGCTAAGCGCTTGTACATTGGATTTTGCAACGGCTTGGAATAGAGGTACACGTTTTTGACCAATGGCCGTTTGGTTCTTCCAGCAAATTCAGTAGAACCCACGCTTTTTCGCATTTTGACGGATCCACCTTAATGCATCGTACGGTAGATTGCGATAACAAGCTGTGTCGCAATTCGCGCGCACCAGCTACGTCGTCTTGCATTATGCGCACGGGCAAACACACTTCTTGCTTGACGACTTGCATTGTACTGACAAAATTCTTTGAAAGCAGAAGCATTTATACTTTCGGGTCAATCGCGTATTACGGTTCAAAGAGGTAAAAACAAATATCATATCGTTGGAGAACTCGTAAAATCGCTGATAAATAATCTGCCCTTTGAGCTGCACATTCCAAGCTACAGATTCTGTGGTCCTGTAACAAAAATAGCCAAACGACTAGCTCGTGGCGACGTTGGTTTTTTTCGGAATTTGTTTTTTTTTTACTAAAGCATTAGTTTTTTCCTTTTTTTTTGAATTTCTAATTTTCGTATTTTTGAGGAATATAACGGGAAATTTTCCCTCATAAATGGATTCGATTAACCCCATATCCTCAGGAAATATTATCAGAACATTATCAATCAGCTTACAGTTGAAGTGGCAACTTATAGATATTAAAAATATTACTTGTGGCTGAACTGCGTATATGGTAAACCGTATCCGTTAGAGGATCAAGAGAAGTTCGCTTTTAAGAATATGATTACTCTCATAACTACAGTTCTGACGATATAAAGCAGTTTGTTAAACACAGTATCAAAAAACTCTCTCGGGTAGAGAAAGACTATGTCAGTTAAAGATCTGGCTGGTCTCTGTCTTCAGTAAACTGATTGGAGCTTAGAATTAGCCAGTAAAAGCCAATGCAGAACTAAATGTTTACTAGAATGCTAATTTTCGCAATTTTACTGTGGTAGGGTAGAAATTATTTAATATTTTTTTTATTTTAAAATATCTTATGTTTTTTTCGAACCTGCGTCTTTATCGTGATAATTAATTTAAATATCTTTTTTTATTCATTACTCAAGGACCGAATTGAAACTATGGAATCAATAACTATTGAAAGAAATAATTTTTTGATTATTTATGGAAATTTTCCCGAATTTATATGTTAATAAATACGAATATTCAAAATTGCAGCCAAGATGGCTCTAAGTTTGCGGGCACCCTGGCAATAATAATTACTGGAATCTACTGGGTAATAATTAAACTAATATGACTTCAGCGCACTCTAAGCAGGTGAAAACAATATGTCGGATTCAAATGGTGGCCTCCAGCACATGAAGACAAGATTGCGGACACAAGATGGCTGTCAAAACGTCATACTGGCTGAAGGAATTATCCATCTACATTTTAAATAAAATGACGTCACCGGACCTCATACAAGAAATTCTATTTAAAAATTTGTTATCAAAGTTTAGTTTTAATATATTTTTTTAATTTACAATGTTCTCGTTGCTCTAAATTTGCGGATTTTAAATATAGTTTTCTTATTTTAAAATGGCTTAGTGATTTTTTTTTAATTTAAATTGTTATGCTTATTTACCTTAATAATTACAGATAAAGATGGTGGCCGTAACTAAAATTACAACGATGGTGGTTAAAGACAAGTTCACTGCCTCAGCGTCTTAGGGTGGTTCTGCCCGTGTGGAATTGAAGCCGCGTAGGGGAATTTTTAAGATTTGGAATTTGTTGGATATTAAATGGGAAATTTTCTTGAAAGGCAGGAATTTTTACCTCAAAATAGGGAAATTTCTTGGAATTTTAAGTATTTTAGTTGTTTTGAGAAATTTTAAGGATATTTGACACAAAAAAGGGCATCCGGACGTCACAATCCCAGATGGCGGTCAACACCTCACGCACCTAACCCAGACTTCAGTGCTAGGAACCTCCAATTTATGCTTTTATTAACGATGTTTTACTAATTGAATATATTTACAAACATAAGTGATAAACAACAAATGCAAACGAGATCTCAAGTTACATTTTAAAAAATATATTTTAAAAGAGGTAAAGATGAAATATATAAAATAAAATCAACATGGCGTGTGAGATCGTGTCTTATGCTTAAATGTTTAACGATGAGACGTATAATCATATTTTCTTACTATTTGATTCTAACTCTAAATAATACATATTCCTTTCTATCTTGAAGTATGCATCATTAAAAATTACTTAACATCTAGATAAGATTTAAATTTCGATATAATGGAGCAAAATGCGCTCCGCACGTATTCCAGAGGACCAAGTGCCAATTACGGTGTCAGTCATTCTCGTTTCAGATTTCCTCGCCAGACTTTCTTCCTTACGATATATAGTCCATGTTCATTTGCTTCACCAAAGACCCTTGATTTTGTGTCATTGAGTGTTACAGTTTTAAAACGTTTTTGTCTGGACGATACACATCATACAGGCCGGTATTCCCAGACATAAAAATAAGGATTCTGGTATTGAATATGCTATGCGTGTACCCTAACAGTATTCCTAGTGCACGATAGGACACGTGACGTATTTTGGTGTTCTATTCGTTTCCAATGTCCGATCCGTTCAGCGAATGTGGAATACTGATTTCGTCCAGATGGCGGTCCCGCGTCTGGTGCCATTTACTCATATATAGTCACTTCCATGATCATCGGGGCAAATACCTAGTTTGTTGGTGTGCCAAATAAAACTTGATAGCCAACCTATACTGGAATATGTCTTGTACACTTTAATTGCCATAAACAGAAATATTCGCAACATTATTAGTACTTGAGAAAATTACAAAAAAAAATTGTTCTTTACTGTGCGATGCATTTATTTTGCCGTAAAAATTGTATCGATGGATATGAAACGTCCGCTAGAATGCGTTGAAACCAATTTTTAGCCTTGCGAACGGCTCCGTTTACTAGAATTGGAATCTGTTTGGCGAGATAGGTCACGGTTGTATCCTTACAAGGCAGTGCTTTTTCGCTACCTTACCCGAATATCTTGGAATACCACTCACAGAGTCCGACAAAAAAAACTTATGAGTTAAAAGTTTTTTTTTTCTATTGAGAACATGTGCTGGATTCTCCGGTGGCAACGAGTTTTCGGCACTACGGCTCACTTCCTTTATCGCATCACAGAAATCTGCTTTAGCCAGCGCGTTGTAAACATTTTTGCTTCTTAAAAAAAGCCTGCCATGGTAGCATCCGCCTGAATTTTTTTCCAGCCCGTTTTACTGAACAAGGGCGGTAATAGGCGAGCTGGCGTTCATAAACCGACGCGCATAAGCTACGGGGATTTGTTATCTTTCCTGAAGAGGAAAAAAAGGGGGGGTGGTGGTCAGAGGAAGCATACAGGAAAGGGGTTGGAGGTTAGAGGAAGCGAAGGGGAGGGGGCTGGAGGAAGAGGTCTCTCGCTGTGGGAAGCTGTGGAAGATGGTGCATTACAGGAGGGCGGATCACGGCAAGCTTTTTGGAAAAGGGAAAAGGGGGTGGAAAGAGGATTTTCACCAGATTACCAAGGAGGAAGTTGCACAGTAATTTCCTATACGAATACGACGAAAAGACCGCGCGAGGTCGTCCCATACGCCAATTCGCACCATCGCGTCGCGTCGGACGTACTTTACGCTCGCGAGCGTGATTGAAATGCTTTTTAAATCCACCCTCTTTAAAAAAAATAAATGCATGAAGAAATATTCATCATGGCATCTCGTAAATAAATTAAACTCAAAAGCTAAATAAAATATATACTGCATCATGCAAAAGTCATTTGGCATTTAAGTTCACAAAAGCGTTTGAAACTGTATTCCAAAAAAGTTCGGAATTATGAACCCCGTATTAAGGCAAACGAATATAACGTCAACTTAAGACAAATCCTACAGTATTTTCTTTTCTGAAAAAGACAAGATATTTTTGTGCGTAGCTCGTGGGGTATGTAATATTTAAAAAAATTTCACTGTCGTAAACTCCATAAGTTTTCCGTTACCTTTTGACGAATTTTAGTGCATGTTTATAATTAGTGTTTGAAGAACGGGTTTTATTTTTTTTACCAACAAATAATTTTATCACAAATATTTAAGATCGTACACCTACTGATTGTTACAGATTTTAGCAACGGTATACAATATAGGGTTATTTTATTTATTTATATATTTTTTGGTTTCAGTAGGCCTGTACTCCGAAATTGTGGTTTTCAAGCAATTTTTAAAAATAAAAAAAATGGCAATCCTAAGACTTCAGTGGTGTTAAATATCATTATGCATTATAAAATATTGCCGGATTAAATGTTATCGAAAACGCAACTTTAAATTGGTCCTGAAGTAGGTGTTTGCTTCAATATTTTATTCTAATGTTTTAAAGACGCGTAAGTTATAAATTTGCTATGAAATCATAGAATGGTCTCAGCAAAACATAATATTGTTTTTCATCATGTCAAAAACTTAAAATTAAACAATGACAGGTATGAAGAGCTTATATTTAAGTTCATTGTGAAAATTTCTTTTGTACGTTGTATTTTGTGATACAGTTATTCAAATCTTGAAAAAAAAAACATAATTATGTGAATTCTATAATAAACTTTTACCCAACCTATATGGCATTAAAATATTATTACATTTAAGATAAAAAAATTATGTTCTGAAATATTTTTGCATCACCTGAGGCTCACCAAAAATGAAACTAAAGAGAACTAAAGCATTTTTTTTTCCTTTTGATCGCATAGGAGGTACATTAAATAAACTTAAACATTCTTCTATCAACTGGCGGAAATTGAGTGTTTTTTCATGAGCATCCTCACACTTTTCTTTTTAGATGCTTTTGACTTCGCCAAAAAGCTCTATAATTCAAAAAGCTTACTCGAGAAACTTATTATCATAGCAATGCAATTTATTGTTTGATTACGAAACATTTCTATCCATTATAAAATTCCTGAATAAAATTAATTTAAACAAATTTTGTTACAGATATTAAAAATCCGCAATAAGAAACAAAACTCCTTTCCTGTGTTTAAAGGCATAAAAATCTTTTTTGCAGATGCTTTTTTTTCTTTCTGAACACGAAATCACAATGCTATTTATATTAGTAGGGGGTGTATCCCCCATAAAAATTGCCTATTGAAAAAGCACTAACCAGATGTCTTATTTTCTAAGAAAATAAGAAAACGAAGATATGAATTCTACATATGTACCAATATTAAATTTTAATAAAAGAAAAAAAAGTATTTGTAATAAAAAAACTAAAATAAAATATAATACGACACACTCATTCTTAAAAAAATGATTCAGAATATTATCTTGCAAACATTTGTGTTATTTTTTTTTATTTTAAAAGTAAAAAAAAAATTCTTTTGTTTGTGACCTTTTCCTTTTTTGTTGTGGTTTCGCTCTTTTTATTTAAATTTTTTGAGAGCTGATGAGACAGTTTATCATACCCTACATTAGTAGTATAGGAATGGGGCCCCTAGGACACGGCTTCAGGCTGAGGTGCCTGAGGTGCCGACCGCCATCTTGGATTACGACGTCACGGCGGCCATCTTGGAGGAGTGTAACTGGACATAGCGTAACGGGACAAGTTTGACCTTGACCTTTGACCCTCAAAATTCGCTAAAATTGGGCAAAAATTGCCCAAAATTCCTCAAAAATCGCCAAAATTTACATTTTTTTGAAAAAAAAATTTCCGCCAAAAAAATCTCAAAAAATTCCTCAATTCAAAAATCAGGATTTCGAAAATCCTCAAAAGTCGTTTTGCCCTAGAAAAAACCCAAATTCCTAAAAGCGGCTTAAAACTCCTAAGAGCTATCCGCTCTAAGCCGCCGAGGTCATGACCCTGAAAACTAGGATGCCATGGCAGCCATATTGCACGATGACGTCACCGTTGCAATTTTCGTTACGGCCGCCATCTTTAACTTTTTTATTTATTATCCGATTTCAATGAAAAAAAATTTAAAATTTATTAAAAAATCCATTTAATAAAATTTTAATAAAAAATATTTAAAAAATATACTTTTACGACACGGAGTTCGGAGTCCTCGGTTCGAACCCGGTGAGGCCAAAAAAAAATTAAAAATGACGACCGATCCTCCTCCCGTGGTGACTTTTGGCAGACTGACTCCCACCACTTTTCTTAAAGCATATATATATCGTCACCTAGTATGACGTCATGTCCGCCATCTTGTCTTCGATGCTGGAAGCCATCATCATCATTGTATCGTCGACGAGAGTGCGCTGACACCATGTTAGTTTAGTTCGTATCCGCTAGAGTGCAGTAATCATTTATTATTACTGTGACACCCGCCATCTTGAAATATGGCCGCCATCTTGAAAATCCATAATTATTTAGCTAGAAATTCGGGAAAAATTCCAAAATTCATTAAATAAATCACTCATTAACTTACATATTGATTCGATCCGCTCCAGTCCTTGGTTCGATCCCTGAATGATGCAAAACATTTAATTTTATATAAAAAATAATAATTTCAATAAACCATGTTCAAAATTCTTAAAGAGACTTTAAATCCATATAATGATTGATTGGATCGACTTAGGTCCTTGGTTCGATCCCTGGCCGATACAAAACAACTTTAATTTAAAAAAAAATACTAAAAAAGTGCTAGGTGTGAGAAAATAAAAACACCACAAGTTCTTTTAAAAAAATTTTATTACATAAATTCAATACACTACTACAAGTACAAAAAAAACACTGACAAATTAACAAAGCCTTTTGGATTCCTCTATTCAAACAGTCTTCTTATTGTACGGACTAAGCCTTTTACATGACTTTAAATGTCTATCCGATCCGGTCATCACCGCAGCCAGAGACGGACTGAAGTTCAAATCACTTATATAGTCTCATTAGCCGGTACAACACATGAGTCAAATCAATAACCATGTTCATTATACGTCTCGGAGCATTTTTTATAATGACGATGTAAGCTATCGAGACGTGCAATTAGTTTATTGCACTTATTGCACTGAAATTGTATTCTTTGAACATTATTAGAACAACCGCTTCTTTCATGTCTGCGAGCATTTGAGGTGATAGTAAATGATGCACCACAGTATTTGCACTGATGCGAAGTACGCTCTTCATTAATTGAAGTATACAATGTTGATGAAACTTCAGCTGATGGTGGAACAGCACATATCGAAGTCTCCTCCAGTGTTGTCAGAGGCGTTGCCAACGGGATCTGCTCCAACATCGTCGGCGCTGACGTCATGGTTCCCGTAGTCGATGATACATCCTCCATCGAGTACGACGTTAAAGTCGGTAAAGATGCCATCGAAGTCTCAAGAACAGGCAATTACACGACTTATGCACCAGAAGAAACAAACTAGGTGATCCCTACACCACCGTCGCCAGTAACAAACTGAGCGTCCTGCTGTCTAGGACTCGCTTATATACATGCACCGTATGGAATAATACGCTAGTCAAATCAAGAACCATCTACAATAATACAAGAGTCAAAACAACGTTAAAAATAGAAGCACCGACTACGAAAAGGCAGCACATTTGGAAGCACCGACTACGAAAAGGCAGCACATTTGGAAGCACCGACAACGAAAAGGCAGCACATTTGGCAGCACCGACAACGAAAAGGCAGCACATTTGGAAGCACCGACTACGAAAAGGCAGCACATTTGGAAGCACCGACAACGAAAAGGCAGCACATTTGGAAGCACCGACAACGAAAAGTCAGCACATTTGGAAGCACCGACAACGAAAATGGCAGCACATTTGGAAGCACCGACAACGAAAAGGCAGCACATTCTGGAAGCACCGACAACGAAAAGGCAGCACATTCGGAAGCACCGACAACGAAAAGGCAGCACATTCGGAAGCACCGACACCGAAAAGGCAGCACATTCGGAAGCACCGACAACGAAAGGGAACAGCACATTTGGAAGCACCGACAACGAAAAGGCAGCACATTCGGAAGCACCGACAACGAAAAGGCAGCACATTTGGAAGCACCGACAACGAAAAGGCAGCACATTTGGAAGCACCGACAACGAAAAGGCAGCACATTCGGAAGCACCGACAACGAAAAGGCAGCACATTTGGAAGCACCGACAACGAAAAGGCAGCACATTCGGAAGCACCGACAACGAAAAGGCAGCACATTTGGAAGCACCGCCAACGAAAAGGCAATGCATTTTGGACGCACCATCATAAAGACAGCGCATTTTGGAAGCACCATCGAATAAGGAAGCACATTTTGGAAGCACCATCGAATAAGGAATCACACTTGGAAGCTCCAACGAATAAGGAAGCACACTTGGAAGCTCCATCAACAAAAAAAAAGGCAAAAAGGAAGCACAAGTTACGAGATCTAAGTCTTAGTTAGAAATCAGAATACACGAAATAAAAACCTTAAATTTTTATAATTTAAATTATTTATTTCTTTACATTATACAAATGCAAGTAAAACAAGCCATTATTGTTTGTAGCCAGCTTTCCTTAGTTCCTTGAGTATGAAGGATATTTCTTTGATGCACAAATAGTTTCCTGCACAAAGCGAACCATGTAGAAGTCTTAGCCGGTCAACCAATATGTTTGGATCTTTCCATGATGTGTAATCATTCTCTTCTACCACCATCTTCCTTGCACCTTTAAAATAAATATTATGATCTCTGGTGTCTTCCGTTTTACCACCAACCTCAGGGTAACTTTCATGTTTGAGACGGTGATCATCACAAGCTTGATCAGATTTATTTAATATATCACGACGTTTCCACCGTTTCGGTCTCAGGACACCTCCACATTCTTCGATCTTGGCAGCTTTAGGTGTTTCATCATAGTCTATGTCTTTGTCAACAGCCTCAGAGTCACTGTAACAATCACTGTAGAAGGAATCGTCTTCACCCAATTTACCGTAATAATTCGATGTTGATGATGTCGAAGTGTCTTCATCGTCTTCATGCTTCCTTTTTAGGAGTCCATCATTTTTACAAAGTAGGAAAGATCTACTTGAATTCGGCTGGAATATATTCTCACTTTTCACGTTAAGGATTCTTCCATTGTCTTCATTCTTCCGTAAATCATCAACCTCCTTCAATTTAAGTTCTTTGTCGAGATCGGAAGAGCCAAGAAGATTATTGTGATAATGCAGATCACTCTTCCTTAGGCTAAAATATTCATCGTTGTCCTCTTGCTTGTACGCAGGCTTGGCGCTACAAGTTCTGCCATGTCTTTTTAGGCTCTCTCTCCGCGTAAACGACTTGCTACATCGAACACAACTTATCATATTGCGCAGTGTATTTTTAACACAGTCATTCTTCTCGTGTTGTCTTTTATTCTTTCTCAAGATAAACTCTTTACTGCAAAACTTACACCTATGTTCTTTCCATACAGCGTCAGATCCCAAATCGGAATTCATATTAGTTACTGAGACTAATGCCAGATACCAATTGAGTGTTTTAAATTAGATTCAATACTTAAATAGAAATTTTTTCATATTTAATCAGCGAGAATTAATATATCTCATGCAAAAGTACTTTATGCATGTAGTTCTGCTTTTCAACAACAGATGTCGCCACATGTTGCTTGCAGGTAAATAATATTTAGTTCTTTTATGCGGGATGCGGGATGCTCACTAACGATCGCAAAAGAAGGATGGCTTCGCTAGACTCAAAGGAAAAGGAAGTTCGTCTTGCATGTTGGTGCTCCACAGATGTCTCATGGTGTAATATTAATTTGACTGAGTAATGATATTTTTTTTTAATTCCACCTGATAAAAATATTGCAAGTTTTGTTTAGTAGCAGAAATTATCGAATTAAATGTAACTCCAAATAAAATGACATGTCTCATTAGACAAAAAAAAATCCATGCAGAGATAGATCTCTCACAAATAATCAGGAGCACTCGGTGAAAACCATCAGATGTATAGTCAGGAATAATCAGAAAAACTTGGAGAAAGCCATCAATATAATAACAAGAATAATCAGGAGCACACGGAGAAAACTACCATAATATTGTCAAGAATAATCAGGAGCACACGGATAAATCCACCATAATACTGTCAAGAATAAACTGGAGCACACGGAGAAAACCACCATAATATTGACAAGAATAATCAGGAGCACACGGAGAAAACCGCCACAAGTTTTCTTTGATATCATAAAATTTCAGAAAAAATAAATAATAAAAATAAATAAATAAAAAATTTAAAAAAAATGAAATAAAAAAATACATAAATAGATTCTGCTAGCTTGTGAACTTCTCATTGTTGAGCAAAGATATAGTTCTAGTACAAGCCAGAATTTTATGTATTTTTTTATTTCATTTTTTTAATATTTTATTTATTTATTTTTATTATTTATTTTTTCTGAAATTTTATGATATCAAAGAAAACTTGTGGCGGTTTTCTCCGTGTGCTCCTGATTATTCTTGTCAATATTATGGTGGTTTTCTCCGTGTGCTCCCGTTTATTCTTGACAGTATTATGGTGGATTTATCCGTGTGCTCCTGATTATTCTTGACAATATTATGGTAGTTTTCTCCGTGTGCTCCTGATTATTCTTGTTATTATATTGATGGCTTTCTCCAAGTTTTTCTGATTATTCCTGACTATACATCTGATGGTTTTCACCGAGTGCTCCTGATTATTTGTGAGAGATCTATCTCTGCGTCGATTTTTTTTTGTCTAATGAGACATGTCATTTTATTTGGAGTTACATTTAATTCGATAATTTCTGCTACTAAATCAAAACTTGCAATATTTTTATCAGGTGGAATTAAAAAAAAATATCATTACTCAGTCAAATTAATATTACACCATGAGACATCTGTGGAGCACCAACATGCAAGACGAACTTCCTTTTCCTTTGAGTCTAGCGAAGCCATCCTTCTTTTGCGATCGTTAGTGAGCATCCCGCATCCCGCATAAAAGAACTAAATATTATTTACCTGCAAGCAACATGTGGCGACATCTGTTGTTGAAAAGCAGAACTACATGCATAAAGTACTTTTGCATGAGATATATTAATTCTCGCTGATGAAATATGAAAAAATTTCTATTTAAGTATTGGATTTAATTTAAAACACTCAATTGGTATCTGGCATTAGTCTCAGTAACTAATATGAATTCCGATTTGGGATCTGACGCTGTATCGAAAGAACATAGGTGTAAGTTTTGCAGTAAAGAGTTTATCTTGAGAAAGAATAAAAGACAACACGAGAAGAATGACTGTGTTAAAAATCCTCTGCGCAATATGATAAGTTGTGTTCGATGTAGCAAGTCGTTTACGCGGAGAGAGAGCCTAAAAAGACATGGCAGAACTTGTAGCGCCAAGCCTGCGTACAAGCAAGAGGACAACGATGAATCTACTAGCCTAAGGAAGAGTGATCTGCATTATCACAACGTTCTTCTTGGCTCTTCCGATCTCGACAAAGAATTTAAATTGAAGGAGGTTGATGATTTACGGAAGAATGAAGACAATGGAAGAATCCTTAACGTGAAAAGTGAGAATATATTCCAGCCGAATTCAAGTAGATCTTTCCTACTTTGTAAAAATAATGGACTCCTAAAAAGGAAGCATGAAGACGATGGAGACACTTCGACATCATCAACATCGAATTATTACGGTAAATTGGGTGAAGACGATTCCTTCTACAGTGATTGTTACAGTGACTCTGAGGCTGTTGACAAAGACATAGACTATGATGAAACACCTAAAGCTGCCAAGATCGAAGAATGTGGAGGTGTCCTGAGACCGAAACGGTGGAAACGTCGTGATATATTAAATAAATCTGATCAAGCTTGTGATGATCACCGTCTCAAACATGAAAGTTACCCTGAGGTTGGTGGTAAAACGGAAGACACCAGAGATCATAATATTTATTATAAAGGTGCAAGGAAGATGGTGGTAGAAGAGAATGATTACACATCATGGAAAGATCCAAACATATTGGTTGACCGGCTAAGACTTCTACATGGTTCGCTTTGTGCAGGAAACTATTTGTGCATCAAAGAAATATCCTTCATACTCAAGGAACTGAGGAAAGCTGGCTACATACAATAATGGCTTGTTTTACTTGCATTTGTATAATGTAAAGAAATAAATAATTTAAATTATAAAAATTTAAGGTTTTTATTTCGTGTATTCTGATTTCTAACTAAGACTTAGATCTCGTAACTTGTGCTTCCTTTTTGCCTTTTTTTTTTGTTGATGGAGCTTCCAAGTGTGCTTCCTTATTCGATGGAGCTTCCAAGTGTGATTCCTTATTCGATGGTGCTTCCAAAATGTGCTTCCTTATTCGATGGTGCTTCCAAAATGCGCTGTCTTTATGATGGTGCATCCAAAATGCATTGCCTTTTCGTTGGCGGTGCTTCCAAATGTGCTGCCTTTTCGTTGTCGGTGCTTCCGAATGTGCTGCCTTTTCGTTGTCGGTGCTTCCAAATGTGCTGCCTTTTCGTTGTCGGTGCTTCCGAATGTGCTGCCTTTTCGTTGTCGGTGCTTCCAAATGTGCTGCCTTTTCGTTGTCGGTGCTTCCAAATGTGCTGCCTTTTCGTTGTCGGTGCTTCCAAATGTGCTGCCTTTTCGTTGTCGGTGCTTCCGAATGTGCTGCCTTTTCGTTGTCGGTGCTTCCAAATGTGCTGCCTTTTCGTTGTCGGTGCTTCCGAATGTGCTGCCTTTTCGTTGTCGGTGCTTCCGAATGTGCTGCCTTTTCGTTGTCGGTGCTTCCGAATGTGCTGCCTTTTCGTTGTCGGTGCTTCCAGAATGTGCTGCCTTTTCGTTGTCGGTGCTTCCAAATGTGCTGCCATTTTCGTTGTCGGTGCTTCCAAATGTGCTGACTTTTCGTTGTCGGTGCTTCCAAATGTGCTGCCTTTTCGTTGTCAGTGCTTCCAAATGTGCTGCCTTTTCGTAGTCGGTGCTTCCAAATGTGCTGCCTTTTCGTTGTCGGTGCTGCCAAATGTGCTGCCTTTTCGTTGTCGGTGCTTCCAAATGTGCTGCCTTTTCGTAGTCGGTGCTTCCAAATGTGCTGCCTTTTCGTAGTCGGTGCTTCTATTTTTAACGTTGTTTTGACTCTAGTATTATTGTAGATGGTTCTTGATTTGACTAGCGTATTATTCCATACGGTGCATGTATATAAGCGAGTCCTAGACAGCAGGACGCTCAGTTTGTTACTGGCGACGGTGGTGTAGGGATCACCTAGTTTGTTTCTTCTGGTGCATAAGTCGTGTAATTGCCTGTTCTTGAGACTTCGATGGCATCTTTACCGACTTTAACGTCGTACTCGATGGAGGATGTATCATCGACTACGGGAACCATGACGTCAGCGCCGACGATGTTGGAGCAGATCCCGTTGGCAACGCCTCTGACAACACTGGAGGAGACTTCGATATGTGCTGTTCCACCATCAGCTGAAGTTTCATCAACATTGTATACTTTAATTAATGAAGAGCGTACTTCGCATCAGTGCAAATACTGTGGTGCATCATTTACTATCACCTCAAATGCTCGCAGACATGAAAGAAGCGGTTGTTCTAATAATGTTCAAAGAATACAATTTCAGTGCAATAAGTGCAATAAACTAATTTCACGTATCGATAGCTTACATCGTCATTATAAAAAATGCTCCGAGACGTATAATGAACATGGTTATTGATTTGACTCATGTGTTGTACCGGCTAATGAGACTATATAAGTGATTTGAACTTCAGTCCGTCTCTGGCTGCGGTGATGACCGGATCGGATAGACATTTAAAGTCATGTAAAAGGCTTAGTCCGTACAATAAGAAGACTGTTTGAATCGAGGAATCCAAAAGGCTTTGTTAATTTGTCATTGTTTTTTTTGTACTTGTAGTAGTGTATTGAATTTATGTAATAAAATTTTTTTAAAAGAACTTGTGGTGTTTTTATTTTCTCACACCTAGCACTTTTTTAGTATTTTTTTTTAAATTAAAGTTGTTTTGTATCGGCCAGGGATCGAACCAAGGACCTAAGTCGATCCAATCAATCATTATATGGATTTAAAGTCTCTTTAAGAATTTTGAACATTGTTTATTGAAATTATTATTTTTTATATAAAATTAAATGTTTTGCATCATTCAGGGATCGAACCAAGGACTGGAGCGGATCGAATCAATATGTAAGTTAATGAGTGATTTATTTAATGAATTTTGGAATTTTTCCCGAATTTCTAGCTAAATAATTACGGATTTTCAAGATGGTGGCCATATTTCAAGATGGCGGGTGTCACAGTTAAAATAAATGATTACTGCACTCTAGCGGATACGAACTAAACTAACATGGTGTCAGCGCACTGTCGTCGACGATACAATGATGATGATGGCTTCCAGCATCGAAGACAAGATGGCGGACATGACGTCATACTAGGTGACGATATATATATGCTTTAAGAAAAGTGGTGGGAGTCAGTCTGCCAAAAGTCACCACGGGAGGAGGATCGGTCGTCATTTTTAATTTTTTTTTGGCCTCACCGGGTTCGAACCGAGGACTCCGAACTCCGTGTCGTAAAAGTATATTTTTTAAATATTTTTTATTAAAATTTTATTAAATGGATTTTTTAATAAATTTTAAATTTTTTTTCATTGAAATCGGATAATAAATAAAAAAGTTAAAGATGGCGGCCGTAACGAAAATTGCAACGGTGACGTCATCGTGCAATATGGCTGCCATGGCATCCTAGTTTTCAGGGTCATGACCTCGGCGGCTTAGAGCGGCTAGCTCTTAGGAGTTTTAAGCCGCTTTTAGGAATTTGGGTTTTTTCTAGGGCAAAACGACTTTTGAGGATTTTCGAAATCCTGATTTTTGAATTGAGGAATTTTTTGAGATTTTTTTGGCGGAAATTTTTTTCAAAAAAAATGTAAATTTTGGCGATTTTTGAGGAATTTTGGGCAATTTTTGCCCAATTTTAGCGAATTTTGAGGGTCAAAGGTCAAGGTCAAACTTGTCCCGTTACGCTATGTCCCGTTACACTCCTCCAAGATGGCCGCCATGACGTCGTAATCCAAGATGGCGGTCGGCACCTCAGGCACCTCAGCCTGAAGCCGTGTCCTAGGGGCCCCATTCCTATACTACTTACATTTAATTAAAGAACGGAAATATATTTTTAATTATAGGAATGTATTTCTTTAAATTATTTTAGTTTTATTAAGAATAAATTAAACAGTTTAAACTATCTGAACAATTTTAATCTTTCGAAATATCGTAAGATTAAAAGTTTATTAAAGGAATTCGTTAACAGATTTTATTTAGATGCCAAACATTTTATGTGATTATTATTTTGCACAGAAGAATGCAGAATTTCAATGATCAAAATAATAGAAAATCTTTACATGGACTATAATTTAAATACGAAATTTTTATTTGTGAATAAAATTTGTAAACATTTATCTCTCTCACTATACTATATAATGGGAAAAATAAAATATTTAACTATTGCAAAATATATTATACTTCCCTGTAAGCTTTACCTCATTTAATATTTGTAATTAAATTAGTAAAACATTTTCCCCAGATACTTCCAAATAAAATAATGTTTACTAACTTAATATATTAAATATTGTGAAAATATTTAACTATATAATTTGTACTTTGTTTTTTTTTATTATAATAAATCTAAAAGTAATAACGTTGAGTTGAATAAAAATGTTTGAGTGAGTGGCAAGAAAAATCATTTTACACGTAGTGCGTTTAAGTACAAATAGATATTTTAAAATATTTTATGAAACTTGTTCTGTCCATAAGTATAAAAATTTTAACATAGTCGATTAACGCTTATTTTATCTTAAAATTACTCGGATAATAGTTTCATATTTAAATGTTTAATTGAATATTAAATATAAAACTTAGTAAGGAATTTCCAGTGTTCTTATTATTTGGGGTAGTCTTTCAGTTCAAATAATGTGAGAAAGCCACTCGTCATGTTATTTAGGAAAAAATATCTATCTTGGCCACGAGTTTGTGGCCAGGATTTTGAAAATTTTCTCCTTAAATTGATATTTACCACAGTTTAAAGATAACCTAGCGATCTTCGTAAAAGGAAGGCTATCTTCGTAACTTTCCGAGTACTGTAAATTTCCAGGTGATTGTCTGGCTTTAAACAGTGATCATCTCGGAAGGTTCGCAAACATTCAAAAACCGGTAAAGCTCACAACATAACATTATTTTAGCCCTTGCGTATGTTACATATTTTTACAACGGAGCACATAAACAGGAATTTGAAAATATGGCGTAGCTTCTATGAGGGTTCAGTCCTGTGGAAATAAGTACTTCATTTGTTTGAGGAGCATTATTCAATAAAAAGTCCGTGAAATTTTCTATACAGGTTTATGACTGTACATTCAGCATAATTTATGCTGAGATGAGAAAATAAAACTGGTAAACTGTCTTAAAACCGCCTCGACAAGCATATAAATATATTAGGATGCATAATTTGTTACAGAGAATAAACAACCTAGCTGAAACTACTTCCCTGTAATCGTTTGTGACTGTCTCACAGTCCATTAATATGCATCAAGGTCTCTTACGATGGTTACAACCCTTTGCTTTCACGTCTGTGTCCAGGGAATGTCCGCATCTGCAAGATTACATGGTCATCGAGTGAAGTCTCTATTTTACCAGATCATGGACTGTGCCGTATTTGTAAGATTCCTATAAAATTGGCAGAAATTTAGTGTTTTCATCGAGAAAACTGTTCAAAATAACTACTTTATGACCGTGAGTACTTTTAACGGCAGAGATTATAAATCAAACTTACTAACCATCATCAGAAGTGGTTTAACACCATTTCCGCAATGTTTTGGGTATGACAATATGGAGATGGTGAGTTATCTTTGAAAGATTTGTGCAATGGGATTGCATGAATTGATGTAAGCTTTTGGACATACGCAATTGCTAAGCACATGCAAGTCTGTAGAAGAAATCTACAAAAAAACACAAAAGACAAAAAAAAACAAATTAAGCAAAACTTGCTGTTGTCAACAGGATATAAACACCAAATAATGTTCCATTACAGGAATATGGTCAAAAAACGGAGGCGCGGAAAAGTACCATAATGGAAAACTACCATAATGATTGTTTTCCCCTTGGCCATTTCAAAACAAGGGGGAAAAGTACCATATTGGAAAACTACCATAAGTTAAAAGGACGAGGGGGAAAACTGCCATATGTTCGTATACAGTCCATGGAATGAGTACCACAGCTTTGCTCTCAGAGTAGTGTATAGAATACGTCGCTAGATAGCGCTGGCAACACGAGAGTTTATTTGGTTCACTTAAAAGTCTACAGATAGCACTACTGACGGCGAATTTAAGGAACCCGATGTGTAAAAAAAAATATGGTAGTTTTCCATCATGGCACTATTCCCCCCTGTTCCTTGGAGGCCAAGGGGAATTCTGCCATTATGGTAGTTTTCCATCATGGCATTTTTAACCCCTGTTCCTTGGAGGCCAAGGGGAATTCTGCCATTATGGTAGTTTTCCATTATGGCATTTTTCCCCTTGCTTCAAAGGTTGCCAGGGGGAAAACCGCTATTATGGTAGTTTTCCATTATGGCATTTTTCCCCCTGTTTCCAGGGGACCAGGTGGAATTCTGCCATTATAGTAGTTTTCCATTATGGTACTTTTCCCCCGCTCCCGTGGATGGCAAGGGGAAAACTACCATAAGGGAAAATAACCATAAAGGATAACTAAAAAATTTCTTATTAACTAAAGTTTTCATATGTTAATTCAATGTATACAATTATTAATACACGTATATGTACAATTATATACTTAATTATTTATAATTATGTATATTAAAAATTATATAGTCAAATTTCTAATTTACGAGCTAACTCGATTTTTTATTTTAGTAAAACCAGAAATATTATTTTATTTGGAAGTGTTTAGTGTGAAATTTATAAAGCAAACTAAATGCTTAAACCAGAAGTGTACCTATGTAATTGGGTTCCATTTTTTTCCTTTTTTAAATCTAAGTGTTGGTATTTGATTATCATAAAATTAAACATATCGCTGTTGGCAATCAAAGTTTCGTTGTTATTGGGCTTACAACCCACCAATTGTAACTATGACCGTAGGTAGGCTGGCTTTTAAGAGAAAATATTCGGAGGCAGAGAAAGATATAAAATTTAAGATTTTTATAGAAATGTTTCTGAGGGGAAGTGTGTTCGCGCACGGATTTTTTTTTTTTTCGTAAATATTGGGCCAAAACCATTTTTTTTACGTCTATCCGTGGACAGTTATTATTATGTTATTTTACGTGTTCTTAGGTTAAAATTGCTATGTATGAAAGTTTAACCATTCTCTAACACGGCTTATAATTGTCTTAATATGTGTTTAAAAAAGTGGCTACTCTATATTTATGACTATTATGTGGCCTTTTATATTTATCTAATTAATAAGTTTAATATTTATTAAAAAAATAAACAATGAAATAATTTATTTCTGTTAAAATATTTAAAATAGATAAGAAACTGTATATGTATGTTAATTCTGGGGTATGGGGAATGTCCCTTCTCCCTTCGACCAAACCCTACATTTCCTATATGTGCACTTAATAATAAAAACTGCCTTGATATTTTAGTGCTCTTCAATCATATGGCGAGGTTCATAATTTCTGTACGAGCCCCCGGCATGACTAAAATATATGAGCACAGAATCGGTACCAAATAGTTTGGGACCCACTATCATTATGTCTTAAAAATCGGCGCACAATGGTGTGGCGTAAAATTTAATCTTTACTTTCGCTTCCGAAAACCATGGGAAGGTTAAAATTCAAGAGAATAGTTTACGTTAATGTTGCCCATTATCTTTCGGTAGGCTTTAAAACTAAAACTCAATACTTTAATAAAATTGTAATGCCACCGTCTTGATTTCACTTATGTGGTAAATGCAACGAATTTTAATTGGAGATGTCATGACACAAAGTTGAAACACAATTTTGACTATAGAATTCGGCCTTTGTGTTTTCTGTGACAAGTGTTGGAAGTAATTTATTTCTGAGCACTAAAAGTATTATTTTTGTCAGTACGTATTAAATTAAATTAAAAAAAAAAACCTATTGCAATACTTTCATTATACTCCAATTTCCAAAATAATCCAGTTTATTTACCTCTCGAATAAATGTGGTTGAAAAAGTTTTCCATAAATTTTTGTTACGAATTGCAACCTCAAACTAAACGAGGTATGGGTGAAATGTTACTTTATATCGTTCTCAGACACTGCAACGAATGTCTGTCTTTCAGCTAGTGTTTTTGAGGTTAGTATAACCTGGCCAGTAACCGTGGCTGCTAGGATACCTACAAGCCTTTACTTTGTGGATAGTTACAAGTATCTTTAGGCTTTTTTTTATAGAAATATATGGTAGTTATTTACTACGTATATTACGTCAGTCAGTAAGAAAAAATGTACTGGCATCACAATTCTTAGAAATTCGCAAGGTATTGGATTAGTTATTTTATCTCTAGTGTACTTAAGTATTAAAATCGTTATTATTTCTTTTAAAAATAGTGATATTGATATCTTCTTCTTTATTGTGATAGTCGTATTTCGTTAAAAAGTTTATAGGTGGTGTATGATTATTGAAGTCACTTACCTGTTACTGGTGTGAAATACTGTTGGTACACACACATAAGACTGATATTAATACGCATCACATTTGTAATGGTAGTTTAAGATATTGAGCAATAACTTATCTGTCTAATTCGGTTATATCTTTAAGTAGTATATAATAGGGGCGCCGGGCCCTGGGTTCTGGGTGTGGTGCCGGTGCCGGTGTCCGCCATACTGGATTGTGACGTCACGGCGGCCATCTTGTATGAGCGTAACGGGACACCGCGTAACGGGACACCGCGTAACGGGACACGGCGTAACGGGACAAGTAGATCACGGCCGCCATCTTGGATCCGCCATTTTGGATGACGTCATTTTGATTTCTCGAACATTCTGGCATTGTGTTATCCACCATTTTGAATTATGACGTCACCGTTGCAATTTCCGTTACGGCCGCCATCTTTAACTTTTTATTTATTATCCGATTTAAATGAAAAAAAAAATATTAAAATTCATAAAAAAATTCAATTAATAAAATTTTAATAAAAAATATAAAAAAAAACAAAACCAAACATTTACGACGCGGAGCTCGGAGTCCTCGCCATTTTTAATTATTTTGCCCTCACCTCGGTTCGAACCCCGTGGTGGGTGCTAGCAGACTGCCCCCTCCACTTTGTTAATAGCATATATATATATAACTGATTCTGGCTTGGACTAGAAGTCTATCTTTGTTCAACAATGAGAAGTTCATAAGCTAACAGATTCAGTTTTTGAATTTTTTGTGATTTTTTTATTAATTTTTTATTAATTTTTTTTCTGTAATTTTATGATAACAAAGAAAACTTGTGGCGGTTTACTCCGTGTGCTTCCGATTATTCTTGACAATTTTATGGTGGTTTTCTCCGTGTGCTCCTGATTATTCTTGTCAAATATTATGGTGGTTTACTCCGTGTTCTCTCGATTATTCTTGACAATATTATGGTGGTTTTCTCCATGTGCTCCTGATTATACTTTACAATATTTTGATGGTTTTCTCCAAGTGCTCCTGATTATACTTGACAATATTTTGATGGTTTTCTGCAAGTGCTTCTGGTTACAGATGAGCAATTGATCTCAGCATGAAGGAATTTTTTACTTAATGAGTCATGTTAATTTATTTAAGGTTACATTTAATTAGTGAATTTCTGCTACTTAATCAACACTTGTAATATTTTTATCAGGTGGAAATTAAAAAAAAAATATCATTTCTCAGTCAAATAATAATAATCTCTGAGAAATCTAAGAAGCACTAACAGGAAGGACGGACTTCCTTCTCCTTGGAGTCTAGCGAAGCCAACCTTCTTTTGCGATAGTTAGTGAGCATCCCACATCCCGCATAAAATAACTAAATATTATTTACCTGCAAGCAACATGTGGCGACATCTGTTGTTGAAAAGCAGAACTACTTGCATCAAGTAGGGGAGAGTTGGGTAAAACAGGGTAGTTGGGTAGAACGGGGTACCACTGTTATTTTCCGTACACGTGTTGCTATCTGTGTGTACGTTTGGTAAGTTACTCCTCTACACGTCGTCACTAGAGTGAGGTAGTATGAAGTGTCGCACAGTATTCTTTCGTGTGTAATAATGGAAATTACAAATTTATGATGTTTCACTAAAATGTTCAGCGTGTATTGGCTATACAATATTTAATCAGTGGTTGCAGATATATTTTATGGTAAGTTGTATTCAAGTAAAGTATTATATTTGCTATGTTGTGCCATAGTAACCGATGTAATTGACGGGTGTTAAGATTTTCTGTTTTCGTTTTTGCTTGAGAACCTGCATGTAGGGTAAAACAGGGTACACAGGTAATGGGTAAAACGGGGTGGTACCCCGTTCTGCCCAACCAATATCCTGTTTTAACCATCTTTTCGATCAATTGTGCAAATGACATTTAAAATTAAAAATAGTATTTTTATGCACACTAAATGTTATACAGAGTTACCTACAGTACATTTATACAATCACCCAAAAGACAACAACTGACCGAGCTAACTCCAGGCCTTCAGAACCGAGTGGAAATGACACTGTCGGTGATATTCCATTGACTGCTGCAACAACTGACCGAGCTAACTCCAGGCCTTCAGAACCGAGTGGAAATGACACTGTCGGTGATATTCCATTGACTGCTGCAACAACTGACCGAGCTAACTCCAGGCCTTCAGAACCGAGTGGAAATGACACTGTCGGTGATATTCCACTGACTGCTGCAACAACTGACCGAGCTAACTCCAGGCCTTCAGAACCGAGTGGAAATGACACTGTCCGTGATATTCCACTGACTGCTGCAACAACTGACCGAGCTAACTCCAGGCCTTCAGAACCGAGTGAAAATGACAAGTGTAGGTGATATTCCAGTGACTGCTGCAACAATTGACCGAGCTTACACAAGGCCTTCAGAGTCCCATGGAAATGTCAGTGTTGGTAATATTCCTGGGACATCTGGTTTGGTATCTTCACCAACTGAATCTCGTTTAGGCCTATCTGATAAAAACAATCGAAGTGCTTCATCAAACGGTAGCTTCACAATTCCACCGACTACAGTGATGCCGATTCCCCATGCCAAAAGAATCCTGCAGAAGGAAGAGGACGACGACGTGGCAAGGCAGCTGTGCTGACCGACTCGCCATATAAGAACGAACTAATTATTATTCAGTCAGCTTCACCAAAATCTTTAAAAAGGAAAAATGCTGGTGTGTCTAAATCACAAAACAGTTCTAAAAAACATAAGAATAAAGAAGACAGCAACAAATCCATACCAACAGTAACTTTGCGTGTGTCTGATGATGATGACGTTCCTTGCATGTATTGCGCTGAACAGTTCTCCACTTCAAAATCAGCCGAAAGTCGGGTGCAGTGCTTAAAGTGTCATTCTTGGAGCCATGAAGGATGTGCTGGTGTAGACACAGATGACTGTAGGCCATTTGAATGTGATTTCTGCCAGTTTGGAATATAGACTCTGGCCTTATTTTGTGTTCTGACGGGCCTACTAAGTCATATTAGGCTAATTAAACAATCATATGTTTTGTCAGATATTTGGGTTAACCGCATATGCAAGGTTGTATTATACATAATTAGATTATGCTATTAGACTAACCACTTCCTCAAAATTAACAGTGTTGTGTTATTGTTGTTCAAACAATGTTTGTGATTTTCCGCAAACCAATGTTTTTGTGAAGTTTTACTGTAAATACAGAGGAACATGTAAGGTGAAGGCTTATAATTGATTTTTTTTTAATTCTCATATTTTTACTGACAATTGTATTTATTTGTCATACTACATGTTGTTCAGAATTTTTTATAATGCACATATTTAATCATTTAAAAATCTGCTTTCTGTACCCCGTTTTACCCAACCAGTTGGGTAAAACAGGGTAGTGTGCATACATTCAAATAATGAAAAATCTCTGCAATAATAATATTTCAGAAGACACGGTACTAGTTGCAGAATTAAACTCACATTATAATCTACGCATGCTGATGGTTTCATACATATACCGCAATATTAAAACAATAAATTTAAGCGATTTATACTAAGTACCCCGTTATACCCTACTCTCCCCTACCTTTGCATGAGATATATTAATTCTCGCTGATGAAATATGAAAAAAATTCTATTTAAGTAATGTATCTAATTTAAAACACTCAATTGGTATCTGGCATTAGTCTCAGTAACTAATATGAATTCCGATTTGGGATCTGACGCTGTATCGAAATAACGTAGGTGTAAGTTTTGCAGCAAAGAGTTTATCTTGAGAAAGAATAAAAGGCAACACAAGAAGAATGACTGTGTTAAAAATCCACTACGCAATATGATAAGTTGTGTTCGATGTAGCAAGTCGTTTACGCGGAGAGAGAGCTTAAAAAGACATGGCAGAACTTGTAACGCCAAGCCTGCGTACAAGCTAGAGGACAACGATGAATCTACTAGACTAAGGAAGAGTGATCTGCATTACGACAATAATTTTCCTGGCTCTTCCGATCTCGACAAAAAACTTAAATTGAAGGAGGTTGATGATTTACGGAAGAATGAAGACAATTGAAGAATCCTTAACGTGAAAAGTGAGAATATATTCCAGCCGAATTCAAGTAGATCTTTCCTACTTTATAAAAATGATGGGCTCCTAAAAAGCAAGCATGATGACGATGAAGTCACTTTGACATCATCAACATCGAATTCTTACGGTAATCTGGGTGAAGATGATGCCTTCTATTGTGATTGTTACAGTGACTCTGAGGATGTTGACAAAGACATAGACTGTGATGAAGCACCTAACGCTGACAAGATCGAAGAATGTGACGGTGTCCTGAGACCGAAACGATGGAAACTACGTGATATATTAAATACATCTGATCAAGCTTGTGATGATCACTGTCTCAAAAATGAAAGTTACCCTGAGGTTGATGGTAAAACGGAAGAGACCAGAGATAATAATATTTATTATAAATGTGCAAGGAAGATGGTGGTAGAAGAGAATGATTACACATCATGGAAAGATCCAAACATATTGGTTGACCGGCTAAGACTTCTACATGGTTCGCTTTGTGCAGGAAATTATTCGTGCATCAAAGAAATATCTTTCTTACTCAAAGAACTGAGGGAAGCTGGCTACATACAATAATGGCTTGTTTTACTTGCATTTGTATAATGTAAAGAATTAAAATAAATAATTTTAATTAAAAAAAATTAATGATTTTATTTCTTGTATTCTGATTTCTAACTAAAACTTAGTTCTCGTAACTTGTGCTTCCTTCTTGCCTTTATTTGTTGATGGTGCTTCCAAAATGTGCTTCCTTTTTGATTATGGTGCTTCCAAATGTGCTGCCTTTTTGTTGATGGTGCTTACAAAATGTGCTTCCTTTTTGATTATGGTGCTTCCAAATGTGCTCCCTTTTGTTGATGGTGCTTCCAAATGTGCTTCCTATTTGTTAATGGTGCTGCCTTTTTGATTGTGGTGCTTCCAATTGTGCTTCCTTTTTTGATGGTGATTCCAAAGTGCTGCCTTTTTGTTGAGGGTGCTTCCAATTGTGTTACCTTTTTGTTGAGGGTGCTTCCAAATGTGCTGCCTTTTTGTTGGATTCTTGGTCCTCTTGTAAGCTTAAAAAACATGGTCCGTTGTTTCAATTCAATATAATAAGCTGACGATGAGGAAGGTCGTGAGTTTCGGAAATAACTGGTCTATACGTCTGACATTGATTATGACACAGTCTCTCGGTCCGAAGACACTTGGTCTATATGTATGGCTTTGTACATGAATGGTTTAGAGGTTATTCAGATTATCGAAATACTATACTTTCATGTTAGGCGTATCGGCAACGTATTTAATTCGATGGTCAGGTATATTGTCTTGTGTTTTATTTTTGAAGAGAGTATGATTTATAAACTCCGCGAAAGGTAATGGAAAATAAAATATTACATATATTTAATATTTAGTTACACTTGTCACTGTTCAAGTATCGAATCGAGGGCAGGAATCCAGCGATTCAATATGTAAATAAATGAGTGATTTTTTTATGAATTTTGGATTTTTTCCCGAATTTCTAGCTGAATAATTACATGATTTCAAGATGGTGTCCAAATTTCAATATGGCGGTGGCACTTCGGTAATAAATGTTTACTGCACTGTAGCGGGTTGGAATTAAATTATTCAGATGAAAATGTACTCTATAAGACGAGTACACACACAAGATGGTGTACTCCAGCAGGTGGTAGCTCCTGGTAGCATGTACTGAACTTAAAATGTTTAATCCATGATGGTCGTCAAGGTCAAAGTCGTAGATCAAGATCAAGATTAAATTTCAAGGTCAAGGTCAAATTTTAAGGTCAAGGTCAAATTTTAAGGTCAAGGTCAAATTTCAAGGTCATGGTCAAAGTTCAAGTCAAGGTCAAAGTTCAAGGTCAAGGTCAAAGTTCAATGTCAACAGTTGAGGTCAAAGGTATGGTGACCAGATAATTATACTAACATGGTATCGGTACACTCTAGCAGACGAAAACAATATGGTAGTCTCCAGCAGATGAAGACAAAATGGTGGACATGTCGTGTTACCAGCTGATGATATATGTACCTTGGTATTGTTGGTGGTAGATCAGTCTAGGTAGCTTTCATGGAGGAAGAATCGGCTGTTTACTCTCGCCGGAAATCGAACCAAGGACGTAAATAGATCTAATCAAACGGAATTCAAATAAATTAATTTTTTGATGAATTTTAATTTTTTTTCCATTAAAAAAGGATAATAAATAAAAAGTTAAAGATGGCGGCCGTAACGGAAATTGCAACGGTGACGTCATAATTCAAAATGGCGGATAACACAATGCCAGAATGTTCGAGAAATCAAAATGACGTCATCCAAAATGGCGGATCCAAGATGGCGGCCGTGATATACTTGTCCCGTTACGCCGTGTCCCGTTACGCCGTGTCCCGTTACGCTCATACAAGATGGCCGCCGTGACGTCACAATCCAATATGACGGACAACAGCACCGGCACCACACCCAGAACCCAGGGCCCGGCGCCCCAATTATATACTACTTAAAGATATAACCGTTTTAGACAGATAAGTTATTGCTCAATATCTTAAACTACCATTACAAATGTGATGCGTATTAATATCAGTCTTATGTGTGTGGACTAACAGTATTTCACACCAGTAACAGGTAAGTGACTTCAATAACCATACACCACCTGTAAACATTTTAACGAAATACGACTATCACAATAAAGAAGAAGATATCAATATCACTATTTTTAAAAGAAATAATAACGATTTTAATACTTAAGTACACTAGAGATAAAATAACTAATCCAATACCTTGCGAATTTCTAAGCATTGTGATGCCAGTACATTTTTTTCTTACTGACTGACGTAATATACGTAGTAAATAACTACCATATATTTCTATAAAAAAAAAGCTTAAAGATACTTGTAATTATCCACAAAATAAAGGCTTGTAGGTATCCTAGCAGCCACGGTTACTGGCCAGGTTATACTAACCTCAAAAACACTAGCTGAAAGACAGACATTCGTTGCAGTGTCTGAGAACGATATAAAGTAACATTTTGAGGTTGCAATTCGTAACAAAAATTTATGGAAAACTTTTTCAACCACATTTATTCGAGAGGTAAATAAACTGGATTATTTTGGAAATTGGAGTATAATGAAAGTATTGCAATAGGTATTTTTTTTATTTAATTTAATACGTACTAACAAAAATAATACTTTTAGTGCTCAGAAATAAATTACTTCCAACACTTGTCACAGAAAACACAAAGGCCGAATTCTATAGTCAAAATTGTGCTTCAACTTTGTGTCATGACATCTCCAATTAAAATTCGTTGCATTTGCCACATAAGTGAAACCAAGTCGGTGGCATTACAATTTTATTAAAGTATTGAGTTTTAGTTTTAAAGCCTACCGAAAGATAATGGGCAACATTAACGTAAACTATTCTCTTGAATTTTAACCTTCCCATGGTTTTCGGAAGCGAAAGTAAAGATTAAATTTTACGCCACACCATTGTGCGCCGATTTTTAAGACATAATGATAGTGGGTCCCAAACTATTTGGTACCGATTCTGTGCTCATATATTTTAGTCATGCCGGGGGCTCGTACAGAAATCATGAACCTCGCCATATGATTGAAGAGCACTAAAATATCAAGGCAGTTTTTATTATTAAGTGCACATATAGGAAATGTAGGGTTTGGTCGAAGGGAGAAGGGACATTCCCCATACCCCAGAATTAACATACATATACAGTTTCTTATCTATTTTAAATATTTTAACAGAAATAAATTATTTCATTGTTTATTTTTTAATAAATATTAAACTTATTAATTAGATAAATATAAAAGGCCACATAATAGTCATAAATATAGAGTAGCCACTTTTTTAAACACATATTAAGACAATTATAAGCCGTGTTAGAGAATGGTTAAACTTTCATACATAGCAATTTTAACCTAAGAACACGTAAAATAACATAATAATAACTGTCCACGGATGGACGTAAAAAAAATGGTTTTGGCCCAATATTTACGAGAAAAAAAAATAAAATCCGTGCGCGAACACACTTCCCCTCAGAAACATTTCTATAAAAATCTTAAATTTTATATCTTTCTCTGCCTCCGAATATTTTCTCTTAAAAGCCAGCCTACCTACGGTCATAGTTACAATTGGTGGGTTGTAAGCCCAATAACAACGAAACTTTGATTGCCAACAGCGATATGTTTAATTTTATGATAATCAAATACCAACACTTATATTTAAAAAAGGAAAAAAATGGAACCCAATTACATAGGTACACTTCTGGTTTAAGCATTTAGTTTGTTTTATAAATTTCACACTAAACACTTCCAAATAAAATAATATTTCTGGTTTTACTAAAATAAAAAATCGAGTTAGCTCGTAAATAAGAAATTTGACTATATAATTTTTAATATACATAATTATAAATAATTAAGTATATAATTGTACATATACGTGTATTAAAAATTGTATACATTGAATTAACATATGAAAACTGTAGTTAATAAGAAATTTTTTAGTTAACCGTTATGGTTATTTTCCCTTATGGTAGTTTTCCCCTTGCCATCCACGGGAGCGGGGGAAAAGTACCATAATGGAAAACTACCATAATGGCAGAATTCCACCTGGTCCCCTGGAAACAGGGGGAAAAATGCCATAATGGAAAACTACCATAATAGCAGTTTTCCCCCTGGCAACCTTTGAAGCTAGGGGAAGAATGCCATAATGGAAAACTACCATAATGGCAGAATTCCCCATGGCCTCCGCGGAACAGGGGGGAAAAATGCCATAATGGAAAACTACCATAATGGCAGAATTCCCCTTGGCCTCCAAGGAACAGGGGGGAAATATGCCATGATGGAAAACTACCATAATGGCAGAATTCCCCTTGGCCTCCAAGGAACAGGGGGGAAAAATGCCATGATGGAAAACTACCATATTTTTTTTTACACATCGGGTTCCTTAAATTTGCCGTCAGTAGTGCTATCTGTAGAATTTTAAGTGAACCAAATAAACTGCTCGTGTTGCCAGCGGTATCTAGCGACGTATTCTATACACTACTCTGAGAGCAAAGCTGTGGTACTCATTCCATGGAGTGTATACGAAAATATGGCAGTTTTCCCCCTCGTCCTTTTAACTTATGGTAGTTTTCCAATATGGTACTTTTCCCCCTTGTTTTGAAAAGGCCAAGGGGAAAACAATCATTATGGTAGTTTTCCATTATGGTACTTTTCCCTCGCCCAAAAAACAAAGAAAATGGACTAACAGAAAGAAAAAAAAACCTCAAATAATGACAGCACAAAAATATTGAACCCAATTTGACCATATTCCTGTTATGGAATATTATGTGGTGTTTATATCCTGCTGACAACATCAAATTTTTGCTTAATTTGTGTTTTTCTTTTTTGTGTTCTTTGTAGTTTTCTTCTACAGACATACATTTGCTTAGCAATTGCGTATGTCCAAAAGCTTACATCAAGTCGGAGATGGTGAGGTAAAAAAATGTTACTTCAACTACGTCTCAACATGCCGTCTCCTGACAATTCCTAACATATATACCTGCTTATTATCTACGTTATAGATTCCAGCATTTATTTTTTGGATGGTTAGATATCCTTATATTTTGTTTACGCACCTTACAGACGGAGTAGTAGATATACTGATTGACTGGCAGGAGAAAAACGTGACAGTTGGGTGATTGGTGGATACAAACCTGAGAACGGCGAATTGAATAAATAATGTTTCACTTGAAAAAAATGTGTGTGTGTTGGAAAAGGTCACATGAAGCCCACAATCAGCTGTACGAAGAATAACACTGTATTTTTTTTGAATGTAAGATAAATATTCATGTAAAATTACAGATTTTCGTTAATTTGTACATTTACACGAGAACTAATGTATCACTACAAAAAATTGTTCGAAGTAATACTGGGTTCGGATTCTTATCCAAGCACGTATGCTTTGTGTTATACCAATAAGTAATTTATTTGTAAACTGTTCGTTCCATGAATATCTTCCCAATATTAATTGCGCACATAATACACATAATGAAAGGGAAAATATTTTTAATTATTTAATATTCGACTTGTTCTCCGTGGGTTACATAAATTATGTATGAATGGAACTTACATTAAAATATAAAATAATGCGCATTTTTTGTTGGAAAATCTGAGGATTAACAAGAACGACTTTTTTCATATAAAAAAATTAACCGAAGCCATGTGTTGTAAAAAGTTACAATATATTTATTGTAGTATTACAAACTATTTCTTAGCAAATGGTTTCCAAATAAATTTTTTGTTGAAATTGCAGAAAAGTTTTCTCTGTGTTAATTTGTAAAAACACGAGAACCACAATGGAGTTTGAAAAAAAATAGAATCTGGTCGTAGCCACTGCCGTTATATCAAGTAATTTTAAAGTATCAGTTCACCGGAGTACCAGAGTCAAGTTATCCCCTAGCAATACTATCCCCCTTTTTTTCCTGGCACCAATCATACATAACTCCTCCGCCTACGCTTTCCGTTTTTTTTTTACAATGGCCAGAAAGCTATTCGAATTAGCTTTAAACCATTTACACCAATCGTACAGGCAAGTTAAAAAAAGTAGTGGGTAGCCTACATCACATTTGTATTCATGACATAAATCCCTTTTACAAAGAAATTAATGGACCGCACAGAAAAAAGGGGCGTGAAAATTAATGTTAGGAAGTAATGAAATATCCGTGGACTCTTTTGGCGGTCTGACTTTTGCGGGAGCTTGAATCAAAGTTAAATATATCAGTTTTCTACCTGGAAGTATATGTAAGCTGCAGAGGTACAAAGTGTGAAGGGATAAGGTTTCCAAATTTACTAACACACTTCTTTAAACATTATTTTTTCCAAATAGTTTAACATAAATAAAATGTTAATTTATGAACATGCTTGGGTCCATTAACAAAGTAACGTCAAATTTTTTTTTTTACCCCGAAAAGCTTTGAGCTTGAAAAAGTATTTTGAAACAACTATTCAAATTTTAAATACTACATGAAATAACAAGGTGATAAACCGGAAGCTACTTCTAATTCCTAGCCCTCAAAATTAGTTGATTCTACAGTGGGATACTTCCATCGCCTATCGCAGTGAAGAAATGTGAAAAGACAGTGCAACTACTAATCCTGAACCCAGAAAGGAAATTTTTGCAAGTAGAATTCTCCCTTTTGGCCTGGAATTACAAACCAAATAAATGGCTCACTAGCCAAAATATAAAGCCACTGAGAAAACACACATATTATGTACTAACTATACACCCGAGTTTTCGCGCGCGCTAATTTTTGGATGATGCAAATGTTGTAACGGTGTAATGAAAATATGTCATCAAATCAAATCAAATCATCAGATATAAAGATTTTATTTGTTTATATTCAAAAAGTACAATACTAAAAGCAAAACAAATATAAAGGTCAAAAGTAATATAATTTGAATTTGTTAATTTTTTTCTATTATAAGCTATTTCGTAAAGTTGTCACATTATAAACTCAAAATGTGTAATTGTATTATCAGATTTAGTTAAACTGTACTAATTTTTGTTAGAAAAGTTCAACAAATATTTTGAAATAAAAATATTATAAAATTTGATCCTAGGCGCTACCAAAATAATTTGCTTTGGTAAAGGGTAAATTTTGAAATTACTTACAACGTAACACAATTATGACGTGAATATTTATCATATATGTGGATTATACATATATATCTATATATATGGTTGTTTTTTTTGTATGTGTTCGTGGTTGTGAAGAAAAGATTTTTATGACAGAAAAGTTTTGGAAAATCCACCGGAAAATTCTGAAAAATTCGTTTAGTTTGAGAGTTCTGCTGTATAAGATTTTCATAAACAACAAATTCCACATTAAATATTTCAGTGTTTTATCAGTGGTTGTCATATCTTTAGTGCATTCAAAACCGTAAAATGTTTTCATAGCATAACGTTACCGTTAAAACTATCAAATTAAATAATTAAATTGATTTCAGTTTGTAGTTAATTGATATAAATGTATAAATGCCACCAGTGATGCATTGAAACCTCTGTTGACGTAAGCGCGACGCAAGCCAAGTACAGAATCGTCGAGTAAATGAGACTGATGATGAGCGTAGAAATCGTTTGGACGAAAATCGAATAATAAATTCTCAAGCGCGATCCATTATGACTCCAGAACAACGGATACAGTCGATTGAGCCTAAACAAAAAATTATTTTGAAAGGCGACAAAACAGACTACCAAGCGTGTCAATATTACATAAACTTTTGACATTCAGATAAAATACTACAGTCAATTACGCTGCAGATTTATCGGTCAACTTCTAAACAGTGAACACTCTTTGTCAACATTGCAACGCTTGGCGGTTTCCACATGGACATGGTTCTAGCTGGGTTATGTTGTGCGAACATAAAGGTCAAATTACCAGAATTAACACCACCCCTAGAGCTACAATCATAATTGCTTATTGGCCTAGATGCCTTTCAAATGACATCGTTTGGGGCGAATATTATCGAAGAACGAGGTTTCAACCCAATTTTAAGGTAAATTATTTTACAACAGCATCACACATAACATACCTACACAAAAACCATCACACAACATTTTACCGAGCCTTGTAAATAAAGTATTTGTTTTCTATTTTCCGGGTTTTTCAGATTCATCACCAAGCGTTGCAATGAACGCATTCAAAACACCCACTTATGATTATAAAAAAATAATTCTGAACTATTTTATCATTTCATTAAATAAAATAATTATTGTAATTTTTTTTGTCAAAAAATAAAGAATATATATTTTGTTAGTTAATCCATTCTCGACGAACTGACTAAAAATATATATAGGCCCCTACAGAATGAAATAGAAATTATAACGCATGCTGGGAAATAGCTAACATAACCAAGTAGTATTGTTAGTAATGTTTAACGTACTTTAATTGTCCCGACTTCCTAACAATCGGGGGCGAATGACACACACACTCACATATAGGACGTTGGTATGTATCACTTTGATAAACTCCGACATCTTTTGACCGATCATCATGAAATTTGATACATTAAGTTGTTTTTCATGGAGAAGATTTTTATACTATAAATTTTTTTTATCTCGCCGCTAGATGGCGCTGCAGCGTATCAACTTCCAAACCGTATATCCGATAGCCACGAAAGTTGGAATACTTTGATATTTGAATACGGAGAATATTTTCGCTATATCCATTTTGCTATAATTCACCCTAGATGACACTCCAGCGCTTTAAATTCTTAACTTTTCAACCAATCTGCAAGGGTAAATTAATTTTTATAACAGGAAAATAGCTCATAGACATACAAACCGTAAGTGTATGTCATTTATCTATGTCCACCACACGGTCATATAGTAAGGTTAGAGGCACCTTCCTATCCTTCTTGGCGAGACCCGTCCGCTTAGTGGAGCTCGCGGTGGCTAGCGAACTAACGGCACTAATAACAGTTCAGTTATGAACTTCGTCATAAGGTGGCATTGCCTTGAATTTTTAACGCGTTATCGTTTGTGGCGTCTGTCACGTCTTGCCTTAGGGCTTTCTAGAATCTCGATGTTTCTATAACGTATTAGATTTGTGTAATCTTATTTTCTATCAATTGAATATGCAGATGTTTTTGGTTAAGCTGATTTTTTTTTATTTATCGAACAAGGTATTTAATAATTTAATCAATTATTAAATAATGGTTATTGTTTTTGCGTTATCCATTTGGAATAAATTTGCAGACAATATATAATTTTGTGTTCAACACGGGCAGCGCCGGGTACTGTAGCTAATAATATCAATGCAATTCGACAGCTATGAATTATAAGAAAATGCGATCGTCTTTAATTTATAGAAAAGGGCGTGTGTACTTATAAACGTGCGTTAGAACTTTCACTTACTTGGAGTTGTAAAAATAAAAATTTGTATATAAATAATTATAAGCGTAAAATAAAATAAAGGACAGAAGTTATATTAAAAATAGGTTTGGTAAATTAAATTTAAAAAAATTAATTAAATTCTCATTATTATACTATTATATAATTTAATTATTATATATTGTTTTCTAAGTTAAACAATTGAGAATTTTTTTTATTTAATAACGAAGGTCAATAATTATGCTGAATGTTTATAATGATTCATAAATTGTACCTTATTATTTATGAAAAAATTGTTTTATTTTTTGAAAATCAACTCTACATCCGAAATCATAACCTTACAACATTTCCATGAAAATGGCCAGGAGACTACTAAACCTTCTACATACAATCCCTGAAAGCGACGATGGAAGCTTAAAACAACCTGGCATTGTTATACATACGGCAACATAACCTCACTCAGATATTACATTATGAAAATTTTATAAACAGAATTTCTATCATTTAAATGGTCAATAAATATTTATTTTTATTATTTGGACTTATATTCAATATAAACAAGTAAAGTTTATGATTTAAAAGCAAGTGTTTAATTTTTAATTTTATTTCTTACCATTATTTTTTTATAATATAAATTTTTCTTGCTGTCAAATTTTGTTGCATTGAGAGCGCCCAACAAAAATTAATTATCATAATTTTTTCTCGTAACGTGTCTAAAGCAGTGTAATCTAACCTAACTTACATAAATACAGTGGAAAAGTTTATAAACACAATTTTTATCACTAAAATTTACAATTAAAATGTTTTTAAAGGTATGAACCAGTATTCAATATCAAACATTTCAGCAGAAGGTTTAAAGGAAAATATATAATATAAGCTTTCATATCATTCTCTAAAAATATATTTGCGTGGTACGTGCGCCTAGTAAAAACTCACTCTCATTATTTTCAATAATGCGCCCTAAGAAAATTAACTGAAAAAAATTGGATTTTCTCCGCTACTTCTGGTCATATATTTTTTCACAAAGCGAATTTCCTTTAAATTAGGTTTTAAGGTTTTTTTCTCTTTAACGATTTGATAACATGCAAGAAGCATATCTCTCAATAATAATAATCACAACACACAAATTATTATTGCGATTACTAGTTTAGGCTTCCTAACCAACATGCAATTTTCACAGGTGGTAAGGTTACCGATTGTAGCATATGTAGATTGAAAAACGCTTGTATAAATCCTAAATTTAATAGTTATTACACATACTTGCACCCGTAAGCTTGCCATGAACTTTAATAAGGTTGGTCTGATTCAAGCCTGACTGAATCCTGCAGGATTCAATTCTTCTAAGTGGTTTCATTAATATGGTATTTTAAAACATACCTTGAAAAATACAATTAAACTTAACCATATACAATAGGTTGAATAAATCAAACCTTTTTGTGGGCTGAAGTTGATGAAATTTTGTTTGCAATTTTATGGGAAACAAAAAAAAACCTTCGTATACACGGAACACTCTCTTTCGAAGATTTTCTTGGGACGGTCTTATTGCTGTTTCATCTCGCTTAAGTTCTTCACTGAAGCGTTTCTGCAGGTAGCTAGGGAAGAGACCCGGCATTTATATGAGAAGCACCCAGTGGGGCGAGTTTTATTAAGAACTGCTTGCCTACTGGTCCAAGAAGTTCATAAAAACTCCGGCAGGGGAGCGTTAATATCTCTCCCCCCTCCAACCATACTAAGTCGTAAGCACGCACAGCCGTGCAACAAGCACCGCACAAATTATGTATCCGGCAATATCGCAAACAGGGTATCGTCTGTGTCATATAACTTGTATCAAACTTGAAAATTTACAAAATCAGCACCAGTGATAACTATATTCCCAAACAGTCAATTGCAAATCAGTTCGTAATACAAGAATATCGATGTCATTCGCAACCATTGCATGACGTTTCTTGACTTGCAAGATTTAGCAGCGTCGGGAGTAAAGATTTTACCAACGTTTCGGTTATCATTGCAGGCACCATCGTCGGAAGCATCCGGAAAGAAGCTTCAAATTGGCCTACAGGTGCAGCCAATCAGGAAACACGCAGATCTCACAAAAGAGTATATAAAGGAAAAATGATATCTAATATCCTTGGTGGAATGCTGTCCTGATAATGGCAACTAAATTATCTACCGTAAAATCGTTGAAACCTTCACCCTTGGCACGAATAAGTTCCACAAGACAAACAATTTAGTTCGTAAGTATTTATTACGAACGCTGACGGCTATATGACATTGTTTGAAACAACAGTGGGGATAACTTATATAAATTGTTACTAGCTTTGAGATTTCATAAATTTGAATGAAGTTAAACGAAACAGACTTATACATCACAGGCTCTATTGTCAAATCCGGATAAAAACTCAAACATACGTCTTACATGATACAGGGAACTTTTTTTAATATTTCAAATTGAATTTTACAAATACTGCAGTCTTTCATGTACATTGTCTGGAATTACTTGGTTGCTTTAGCCACGTCAAAGGCCAGGTATCACCGTCTTTTCGTTCGACATTGCAATAATTATCATCAGAAAGTTGTTACCTCCCTGATGATGGCGACTGCAACGTCAACTGAAACGTCGATGATATCTTCTTTTTCAACGCAGCTACAACCAAGAAGTAAAGAAACTCAATGACAGTTAATGGTTAATTTGAGTCAAGTGACATAGCACAAGCTATAGAGGGCGGATAGACGACGCAATCGAATTCTGGTTTCTTAGTGAGCTGCTAATGTCGACAAGAAATTAAGTGCTTTGACCTGGAGTTAGCTGAACATAGACCAAGATACGACCAGCGCTAATATTCCTGTAAATTTCTTTGAATGTAATAGAACAAAACATATGATAAGTATTTTGAAGCAAATACCATCAGTTATTCGGGATACGTTTGCAAAAGCTAAAATAATATTTTTTATATTAAAACTAGCTGCAGTACCCGGCTTTGCCCGGGCTGAACACCGGGTGATATATTGTCCGCGAGTCACAGCAAAATGGATAGCGATATGTCCAGTGTGATGGACATTAAGAAATGACACATAATTACTGTTTGTGTATCAGTGACCTATGATTTTCTGTTTACCCATGGCGATCGGTTGAAAGGTTTAGAAGTTGATGCACTAAAGCGCCATCTAGCGGCGAGTTACAAAAAAAAATGGATAGCATAACAACCTTCTTAATAATAAAAACACTTCGATGTGCCAACTTTAATGGCGATCGGTCAAACGGTGTAAGAGTTTATCGACGTCATACATGCCAACATCCAATTATATATTCTTATATTTCGAAATTTTGGGGCTTTCACTTTTGTGGAAAGTGGATGTTCAGGACCTCGAATGGTTTGGAACAACTCCATCTCGAAAGAAATGATATTTGAAATTCCTGAAATTTTCGAGATTTTGGGGCTTTGTCCCCAGAGGGGGAGGGGTGATTTTGAGGACCCTGAATGGCAGGAAACACTAAAAATCGAAAGAGAATGATTTTTGAAATTTTCTTAATTTTGGGGCTTTGACCCCTGAAAAGGGGGGAAGGGGGTGATTTTGAGGACTCCGAATGGCACGGAAACACTCCAAATAGTAAATAAGTATACTTAAATTAAAGACATTTTTGAAATTTTTCGTAATTTTGGGGTTTTACACTCCCCCCCTCCCTCAAAAGTTCCTCCATGCCCCGGACAATTTAGTTCGTAATGACTTAATTTTAATACAATTTCCTCCAATTTTTCGAAATTTTGTGGCTTTCACGTTTGTGGAAGGGGGGGGGGGGGGGCGGAGGTTCAGGACCTGGAATGTTTCGGAACACTCCATCTTGAAACAAATGATAGTTGAAATTCCTAAAATTACTGACATTTTGGGGCTTTTTCCCAGAGGGTGGTGGGGGGTTCGAGGACCCTGAATGGTTCGAAAAAACTTAAAATCGAAAGAGAAAGATTTTTAAACATTTATATATATATATATATATATATATATATATAAGAAAATAAATGAAATTAAAACATACATAAATAAAATTATCCCACACTCAACCAAACATAATTTTTAATATGAATTAAAGGAAGATGGCAATTACACGAAACTATTCTAATTAATAAAAAAATCAACCTTCCTGAAATAGTAAAATTCAAATTTTTCAACAATATATTACAAAATTGATAAATATTTCTGGTCTTCGGTCTCAGCAGCCCTAAGACTCTTGACGCTCAGCAGATAAATTATAAACACTAAACCAAACTCCTTGCAAATAAGTAGGTACTGTAAAAAAAAAATATTGACAATAGAAAAAATAGGTAGGCCCTACCAACCTATGAATAAATTTCAAAGAACTTTATAAGTTTAGGAATTTATATACCTACAATATATTAAACTTGAAAATATGCACACAATAAAAACCTAAGAATGTTAGTGTAACTAATTTTTTTTATTTGTCATAATACCTAAAATACGAATGTTTCCAAAATGAAACAAAGTATAAATAATGACCAATTTGACAAAAAAAAATTGTACAACTCAAATGACATTGAAAACATACACGTGAAATTTAAAAGAATTATGAGTGCCCTAGGTAGGGAGAAAAAATATACATAGAAGAAATTAAATTTAAAAAATGGATGCGTGTACTTAGGTACGCGCATGAGAAGTTATACTTCTTTGGCATCATTAAAAAATAGTTTTTAATTGCTTGCAAAAATATTGCGTGGAGTCTCTCCGCGCCGAAGATGTGAAACTTCGTAATGTGGAAATGAAAATAGGAAGGGGTAGAAATTGATTTTTAGTGAAATCATATTGAATCAAATAAAACTAAAAAAATAAAGGAAATACATTTGTAACGATTCATAGATTGATCTTTAGAGAGAGAGAGAGAGAGAGAGAGAGAGAGAGAGAGACCTATTGAATGTCTATAAAACTTACTTTTTTATGAGAGCAGATTTTCATGAAATAAATCATGAAATCCTTCAACGATAAACGTTGTTTATTTAACTAAGCGGACGGGTTCGCCCCAAGGAGAAAATTGACGCGGCGATACCTCGTGGACATAGAGAAATGACACACACTCACTATTTATGTGTTTATGAAACATGATTTTTTTTGCAATGTAAATTGTAATATACAAAAACGGTATTGAAAATTGAAACAAATATGGCAACACTACAAACTGTCAAGATCTTTATTTTTTTCTTACTCTCTACTTAGTTCCTTACAATATAAAAACGTAACGTAATGGCTTGAAAGCTATTGCTCGGCAGGCATAGAGGAATGACACTAACAGTTTGTATATATATGACACACATTACATATAATTAAGATATATTTTTTTAACCTGTTTAAAGATTATTTTTTAGACAAAATATAGCCTATGTCCATCCCCCGGATTTAATATATCTCCTTGCCAAATTTCATAACGATCCGTTCTGCCGTTCAGCCGGGAAAAGGTAACAAACAAACATACAAACAGACAGACAGAGTTACTTTAGCATTTATAATATTAGTATTGATGGATAAATGGATTGAAGGCGTAACCGAAATTCTGTTTCTTCAGGTAATTTATTTTTTGTGCGAAACGTTGACTTATAAAAAAGATTGACAGAGATGAAAGGAAAATTTGAAGAGGATAAGTCTTAATACTCTTTAAAAGACTATACGTTGAGGTATGTTATCTGTAATAGAAGCTGAGATGTTAGATATGTTTGTACAGTTTACTAAGTTAGAAATAACATAATATCTGGAACCAAAATTATAGCAGAAATAATGTTACAATATTTGAGCCTATTGTCCTCAAACTGTAATATCATTTAATCATCCAAACACCTCACACTATTAAAAAATGTATGAAAAAAAATAATTAGGAATTTAGTAACATGATAGATTGGAATTTATTATGAGAGTTTTTTATCTAAGTAGTAAAAACTGTTAAAAAATTAAGTTAATTATATTTTTTTTATGAATTCTTCTACGTTTTGTCAACATCTAGTTGAAATTCTTTCACTTGGAGCTCTGTTTGTTCATTTGCGCCTTGTCAGGTTAAACGAGTACAAACGGTTGCATTCGAAATACAAGTTCTCAGGTGGCCAGGAATGCCATAAATCGGAAGCTCCACAGATATGTGGTTTTCCTAAGCCTTTCTCTCATTTCTACGTCTCTTTCTCCCCCTCCACTCCCTCCCTCACAATTTCACCTTCACAGCAGAATCCTAATTGTTTACCGAACTGTTCTAAACTATATTATCTTTCTCGTGCAGTGCAATTAATTGTGTACTCGTTTCTTTCAAAGTATTTGGTTTTAGTCGAGATAAAATATCTAGATATCAGAGTTTTTCTTGGAAGAAAAAAATGACAATGTTCTTTTAAAATATGTGCAGGTGGACTTACCACCAAAATTAAAATTCTTCGTCTTAATAATACAGGTAGTTGAGAATGAAAATGTGTTTCAGCTAAAAAAAGTAAAAAATTAAGATGTTAGATAAATGGAAAGGTACAGACTCGTGGAGTTGTTATTGAATGTTCGTTTCATGGCTGTATTTCATTCCCACGAACCACGTAAGTAGTATATAAAAGTGCCTCCTGGCCCAAGTTTCAGGCTGAGGTGCCAGGTGCCGACCGCCATCTTGGATTGTGATGTTAAGGCGAATATCTTGGATAACCATAACTTTGAACTTTGACCTCGAACTTGAACCCGGCGGGCATCTTGTATCCGCCATCTTGGATAAGCCATTTGAATTCCACCATTTTGTTTTAAAGAACTTTTTGCCATTTTGAATTATGACCTCGTGGTTGCAATTTTCGTTTCGAAATTTTTCAATCCTTGGTCAATGCAAAAAAAAAATTGTAATTTAATTTAAAAAACCCACAAAATATACAGGTTCAACAAATAAAACACAAGTTCTTTAATAAAATAAATTTTATTACATAAATTTTACACTACTGCAAGTATACAAAAAATGAAAATTACTAAGGTTTTTTAGCATCTCTAGATTTCTGAATCTGCTACCCACGAATTAAAGTGAGGTGGGAAGCCCCACCACTTGACTTAGGAACTTCCATTTCTTCTTTTAATAATATTCTCCACCAAGTACATATCGGGATACATCGTAGGCTGAATCTCTTAGGCATAGAAACTGTCACGAATAGGCTTGTGGTCCAAATAATCGAGTCAGTAGGTCTTAGGCTCCGATTTACGAACATTTGTCACACGGAAGAATTCGGGACTCCAGTTCGCAGTGAAATCTTTCTCGAATATGCCTTTCTGCTCTGAGATTCACACAATGTAATTGACGTTAGCTTTGCGCTGTTGTGGATATTTCCTCCTTGTGTTCATAAACACTGTTTGAACCATGTGACCATCCTTTGCGTCTTTAGGCTTAATTTTTGTGGTAGAATGTAGTGTGAAAATGTATGCTTATTATTTTGGTCAAGGTATGAAGGCACTTGAGTAGTATATAATAGGGGCTACTGGATCAGGATGCAGGATGTGGAGCCGGAGCCGGTGTCCGCCATATTGGATTGTGATTGTCGGTGTCCGCCATATTGGATTGTGACGCCACGGCGGCCATCTTGGATTGTGACGTCACGGCGGCCATCTTGGATTGTGACGTCACGGCGGCCATCTTGGATAAGCGTAACTGGACACAGCGTAACGGGACATAACGTAACGGGATAAGCAGATCAAGCGGCCATTTTGGATCCGCCATCTTGGATCCGCCATTTTGGATGACGTCATTGTGTTCTAGAAAATTCCGGTGATGTGTTTTCCGCCATATTGGATGATGACGTCACCGTTGCAATTTTCGTTAAGGTCGCCATCTTTAACTTTTTTATTTATTATCCGATTTTAACGAATTTTTTTTTCTGTTCCACTGGAGGCCGCCATCTTGGATACCGACGACTCTGTTTCTGTTGTTTGTTCCTAGATAGCGCCAGCGTCGCTCTTGATTTTTTTCTGTTCCACTGGGGGCCGCCATCTTGGATACCGTCGACTTTGTTTCTGTTGTTTGTTCCTAGATAGCACCAGCATCGCTCTTGACTTTTTTCTGTTCCACTGAGGGCCGCCATCTTGGATACCGTCAACTTTGTTTCTGTTGTTTGTTCCTAGATAGCACCAGCGTCGCTCTGTCTCATCACATAAGGTCGATGTTCCATTACCTACCATAGCTATTATGAACCTTATCGACATTTTAAATTTAATTTTTTATGAAAAATATATTGGAAACGCTGTGATTCGAACCATCGCAGCTCTGATATCTAGGTTGGAAAACATACGCCTTTAACCGCTCGGCCATCGAGACATTTACCAGACCGAAGATTAAATAAGGTATATATAAAAATAACATGCATATTTGGACTTGTAATTTTTTTTAATTTAAAGTAATAATAGCACCACCTGTTCGATACAGACCTATTATCTTGTCATTTGGCCGCCATCTTGAAAATCCATAATTTTTATGCTAGAGATGCGGGAAAAAGTTCAAAATTCATTAAATAAATTGACAATAAATATAATGATTGATTATATCGATTTTCGTTCTTGGTTCGAAACCGGTGAGGGTAAAAAATAAAAAAAACATCAGATCCTTCCTCCACAGAAGGCACCTACAGACCGATCTACCGTCACCAATACCAAGGTTCATATATCGTCAGCTGATATAACGTCATGTCCGCCATCTTGTCTTCATACGCTGGAGACCACCATCTTTTTTTCGTCGGCTAGAGTGTGCCGATACCATGTTAGTATAATTATCTGGTCACCACACCATTGACCTTGACCTTTGACCTTGACATTGAAATTTGACATAAAATTCTGGCTTGTACTAGAACTATATCTTTGCTCAACAATGAGAAGTTCACAAGATAGCAGAATCTGTTTATGTATTTTTTTTGTATTTTTTTTTAATTTTTTATTAATTAATTTTTATTTATTATTATTTTTTCCTCAAATTTTATGATATGAAAGAAAACTTGTGGCGGTTTTCTCCGTGTGCTTCCGATTATTCTTGTCAATTTTATGGTGTTTTTCTCCGTGTGCTTCCGATTATTCGTGACAATATTATGGTGGTTTTCTCCGTGTGCTCCAGATTATACCTGACTAGACATCTTATGGTTTTCTCCGAGTGCTTCTGATTATTCTTGTTAATATATTGATGGCTTTCTCCAAGTGTTTCTGATTATTCCTGGCTAGACATCTGATGTTTTTCTCCGAGTGCTCCTGATTATTTGTGAGAAATCTATCTCTGCATGAAGAATTTTTTACTTAATGAGTCATGTCATTTCTATTCAGAGTTACATTTAATTAGTGAAATTCTGTCAATAAATCACCACTTACAATATTTTTATCAGGTGGATTTAAAAAATAATAACGTTAGTCAGACAAATAATATGCTTTGAGACAGCTGATAAGCATTAACATGAAGGACAAAGTGTATTGATCTTGGTGTCTAAGACAGGTAATTTTATTCAGAGTTTCGTATAAATTTCCGAAGTCATATTATCCAATCAACACTTAAAAAATAATTTTAACAGGTGGAAATCAGGCAAAAACAAAAGTTCATTAATCAGACGATTACTACGTCATGAAAAAACTGAGAAACGCTATCACACACGAAGATTTCCCTTCCCCTTGTGTTCTAGCGAAGCCCTCCTTCTGTTGCGATCGTAAGGGAGCATCCTGCATCCCACACAAAACATTGACTGCTTATACAGACAACTGATACATGATGGTTGCTAATATGAGAATAGATTATCTTGTGATTCTTGCTAGACCATGATATTATTCACTAATTTTTAAATAAGGTCAATGTTCTTCCTCTTGAGATCTAGGGAGGTACACCTTTTTCAAGAGATCGTGTGTGAGCATTCCATAACCTACAACCAACTTTGGTTGCTTTTACAACATAACATATTAGGAAATATGAAGGTGGGTAGTAAAACTACGTGGAACATGATTTTTTCTTCAAAATGAGAAAAAAAAATCTTTTTTCGTAAATAATTGATGAATGTTTATACATGAAAATACGAAGTACCTAAAAAATACCTTTAGTTGCTATTCAACCATTATGGAGTACGTACAGACTAGTGAAGGTACGATACACAAATATCGATCTCGATCTGGAGGACATTGTACATACTGTAGCAAATACTTTGATAACATCTATAATGCTCGTAGACATGAAAAGAACGAATGTGTTAAAAGCCCATACCGTCAAATACTAATTTGTGGCAAGTGTGGAAGACGGTTGACACGAAGAGAGAATTTAAAAAGACACGATAAAACTTGTAAAGCCAAGCTCGCGCAGGAGATAAAGTACGTAAGTAGTATGTAAATGGGCATACTAGATCAGGGTTCAGGGTGTGGTGCCGAGTGCCGGCTCCACCATCTTGGATTTGTGACGTCACGGCGGCAAAAATTCCTCAAAATTCCTCAAAATTGACTTAAAATGACTCAAAATTTCCCGTTTTAAGAAAAAATTTCCCGTTTTCGAGGGAAAAATTCCCGTTTCGAGGGAAAATTTCCCGTTTTATTCCTTAAAAATCCCAAAGCTAGAAATGTCCTGATAGAGGCTTAAGCATCCTTAACTCAAGCCTCAGTTAAGCCATTTCTAGGAATAAGGATACCATGACCGCCATCTTGAATTATGACGTCATCGTTGCAATTTCCGTTACGGCCGCCATCTTTAAATTTATTATCCGATTTTAATAAAAAAAAAATTTTAAATTCATAAAACAAATTAAATAATAAAATTTTTAATAAAATATTTAAAAAACAAACATTTACGACACGGAGCTCGGAGTCCTCGGTTCGAACCCGACGAGTGCAAAAAAAATAAAAATGGCGACCGATCCTTCCCCCGAGGTGGCTGCAGGCATACTGACTCCCACCACTTTTTATCATCATCTAGTATGACGTCATGGCCGCCATCTTGTCTTCGATGCTGGAAGCCATCATCATTGTATCGTCGGCTAGAGTGCGCCGATGACATGTTAGTTTAATTCGTATCCGCAAGAGTGCAGTTATCATTTATTACTGTGACATCCGCCATCTTGTCATTTGGCCGCCATCTTGAAAATCCGTAATTATTTAGTTAGAAATTCGGGAAAAGTTCCAAAATTCATTAAATAAATCACTCATTAATTTACATATTGATTCGATCGATTCCCGTCCTCGGTTCGATACCCGATCGTTGCAATAATGTTTAATCTTATGTAAAAAAATGATTTAAATAAACCATGTTTAACATTCTTAAAGAGACTTTAAATCCTCTACTACCACCATCCTATCAGACATCAAGACCACCATATTGGAAATGTGTAATTTTAATGCTAGAGATCCGGGAAAAAGTTCAGAAATCATTAAATAAATTTCCGATCAATATACTGATTAATTAGATCGACTAAGATCCTTGGTACGATCTAGGATGATGCAAAAAAAATTAAATATATCATCAATTTAACATAATAGTAACAGGTTCGAGGAATTAAACACCACAAGTTCTTTTACAAACATAATATTTATTACATAATTTCTATTCTACTACAGGATCACTTACGAAAGCCAACAATCTTATAATCATTTAGTTCCGCAGCGGTGTGAAGTGACTAATTCTTAGCTCCAATCGGTTTATACTAGACAGAGTCCAGCCAGAACCTTTACAGACATAGTCCACCTCTTCTTGACAGAGTTTCTGGATACCGTTTTTAACAGTTTGCTTCACATCGTTAGAACTGTAAATTACTGCAGCAGATGTCTTGAATGCACACTTCTTCACTTCGTCATCGAATGGATATGGCTTTCCATATATACAGTCCAACCACAAGTTATATTTCAAAGGTCCGTTTGTTGCTACATCATCAGTAAACTGATTGATTATCTTCTGTCTGATATCGTCAAGAAAATTACAAATGTCCTTCGACTCACCGAACGTATTTAGATAAAAGTAGTCTTTCAACGTTCCACGAAATGCAGACTGCGCCAAGTAGAAGCCATTATCGTTCACTTGTAATGCTACGAACACAGTCTTAGGTTTAGTTCCATGTTCAGACGTCATAACAATCGGTTGCTGGGCATCTGTTTTTTTGGTTGTACGCTTTCGTGTCTCCAATCTAAAGCGAGGAGTCGAAATGTCGGCAGGTAGTTCAGCAGTAGGAGCACAGACTCCACCTTTACATTTTTTCGCATGATGTCGCAAACTATCAATTCGAGTAAACCATTTAAGGCACTCATCACATCGAAACTTCATGCGAGAAGGATTCTTCGCGCATTTGCTCCGCTCATGTCTTCGTGCATCATGGTAAAATGCGAACGACGTATCACAGTAGCTGCAAGGATACCGTGGTGATGAAGACGATCCTTTCAGACCCGATCCAGATACAGGCGTTGCAACAGTAGTACCATTTCCAGGCATTCTCTTATGCACATCGATGCATCGTTGTTGCGCCGAAACCTTTACTTTCTGCCGCACAGCAGGACCTTTGCATGCCTTCATGTGCGTTTTCATATTATCTTTTCTGGCAAACTGCTTATGACATTTCTCACAAACAAACATTTTACGATATAGGTTCTTGGCACATTCGCTCCTCTCGTGTCGCCGAGCATTGCTGTTGTTTGAGAAAATCTTGTCACAGTAACAGCACCGATGTTCGCTAGTTGTCAAATCAGCATCCATTGAAGTCTCCATCGAGGTCGTATCGTCGATCGTCGTGGTTTCCTGCACATCCAGCTCAGTAGTCATTAAGCTATCTTCTGCTGGTGGTATCACATCTGTTGAAATCTCCTCCAATGTTGACATCGTCGTCGTTGCCAACGGGATCTGCTCCACCATTGTCGTCGCTGTCGTCAAGGTTCCCGTAGACGATGATACAACGTCCATCGAGTTCGGCGTTAAAGTCGGTAAATATGCCATCGAGTTCTCAAGAACAGGTAATTACGCGACTTATTCACCAGATGAAATAATCTAGGTGATCCTTACACCGTCGACGACAGTAACAAACTGAGCGACCTGCTGTCTAGGACTCGCTTATATACATGCACCGGATGGAATAATACGCAAGTCAAATCAATAACCACTTACTATATAGCAGAGTCAAAACAACATTAAAAATAGAAGGACCATCAACGAAAAGGCAGCACATTTGGAAGCACCGACAACGAAAAGGCAGCACCGACAACGAAAAGGCAGCACATTTGGAAGCACCGACAACGAAAAGGCAGCAGCGACAACGAAAAGGCAGCACATTTGGAAGCACCGACAACGAAAAGGCAGCACCGACAACGAAAAGGCAGCACATTTGGAAGCACCGACAACGAAAAGGCAGCACCGACAACGAAAAGGCCGCACATTTGGAAGCACCGACAAAGAAAAGGCAGCACCGCCAACGAAAAGGAAGCACATTTGGAAGCACCGACAACGAAAAGGCAGCACCGACAACGAAAAGGCAGCACATTTGGAAGCACCGACAACGAAAAGGCATCACCGACAACGAAAAGGCAGCACATTTGGAAGCACCGACAAAGAAAAGGCAGCACCGCCAACGAAAAGGAAGCACATTTGGAAGCACCGACAAAGAAAAGGCAGCACCGCCAACGAAAAGGAAGCACATTTGGAAGCACCGACAACGAAAAGGCAGCACCGCCAAAAGAAAAGACAGCACATTTGGAAGCACCGACAACGAAAAAGAAGCACCATGAACGAAAAGGCCGCACCGCCAACGAAAAGGAAGCACATTTGGAAGCACCGGCAAAGAAAAGGCAGCACCGCCCACGAAAAGGAAGCACATTTGGAAGCACCGACAAAGAAAAGGCAGCACCGCCCACGAAAAGGAAGCACATTTGGAAGCACCGACAACGAAAAGGCAGCACCATCGACGAAAAGGAAGCACATTAATTTGTCATTGACTGCAATATTCATTGGTTCCAATATTCATTGGCTCCAATATTCATTGGCTCCAATATTCAATGGCTCCAATATTCATTGACTCCAATATTCATTGGCTCCATCAGTCATTTACACCTACAGTCTTTTGGTTCCAAAAGTCTTTTGGCCCCAAATATATTAGGCTAGAATTCTTCGAGTCTAAGAGACTATGAGACCACATGGCTACGAGTCTAAAATGATCTAGCTGGTTACGAGTTATACATGGCTTGCGAGGCTACAGAGCTACGAAGTTTCTAGTACACAGGTTTACATGACTGCGAGGATACAGGACTACAAGTCTGCAAGAGTACTTGACTACGAAGGTACTCGTCTACATGACTCCAGTTACCGCATCTGTCTTCGACAGAATTTTCTCTTTTGCTCCAACTGCTCCATCAGCATTATGTTATAAGATTACAAGGCCTCTTGCTTACGTAGCTTCAAGTCTACGAGCCTCCAATGCATCATGACTACGAGACTACGAGCCATGAGGTTACGAGTCTATGCGATTGCGAGTCTTCTAGGTTACGTGATCGCGAGGCTATAGGACTACGAAGCTTCCAGAACGCATGGTTACGAGACTGCGAGGCTACAATTCTACGAGGTCCCAAGACATCCTGGCTACGCGACTACGAGCCATGAGGTTACGAGACTACGTGACTACGAATCTTCAAGTTTACGAGACTGCGAGGCTACAGAGCTACGAAGCCTCTAGAAAACGAGTTTACGTGACTGCGTGGATACAGGAATACAAGTTTGCATGAGTTCTTGACTACGAAGCTACTCGTCTACAAGGCTCCAATTGACACATCTGTCTTCGATGGAATTTTCTCTTTTGCTACATCTACGCCATCAGCATTATGTTATAAGATTACAAAGCTACTTGCTTACGTAGCTTCAATTCTACGATGCTCCAATACATCATGACTAAGAGACTACGAGCCATGAGGTTACGAGACTATGCGATTGCAAGTCTTCAAGGTTACGTCATCGCGAGGCTATAGGACTACGAAGCTTCCAGAACGCATGGTTACGAGAATGCATGACTAATTGGCCGCATGGCTACGAAACTTTATGTCTCTAACTGACTACAATAGCACTATTCAGTGGTTTGAGTTAATTTATTTCATGCAAAGGTACTTGCTGCAAGCAGCTCCGCTTTTCAACATCAGATGACGTCACGTTTTGCTTGCAGGTAAAATAATATTTATTTATTTTATGCGGGATGCGGGTTGTTCACTATCGATCGCATAAGAAGAATGGCATCGATAGTCTTCAAGGAGAAGGAAGTTCGTCCTTCCTGCTAGTGCTTCTCAGATTTCTCACGGTCCGCCATATTGGATTGCGACGTCACGGCTGCCATCTTAGATGGGTGTGACTTTGACCTTTGACCGAAACCGCAGGAATGATCGCAAGCACTCGGATTAATCATCAAAATATTGATAAGAATAATCAGGAGCACACGGAGAAAACCATCATAATATTGGCAAGAATAATCAGGAGCACACAGAGAAAAACGACACACGTTTTCTTTGATATCATAAAATTACAGAAAAAAATATTTAAAAATAAAAATAAATTAATAAAAAAATTTAAAATAAAAACAAAAAATACATAAAATTCTGGCTTGTACTAGAACTCTATCTTTGCTCAACAATGATAAGTTTACAAGCTAGCAGAATCTGTTTATGTATTTTTTGTTTTTATTTTAAATTTTTTATTAATTTATTTTTATTTTTAAATATTTTTTTCTGTAATTTTATGATATCAAAGAAAACGTGTGTCGTTTTTCTCTGTGTGCTCCTGATTATTCTTGCCAATATTATGATGGTTTTCTCCGTGTGCTCCTGATTATTCTTATCAATATTTTGATGATTAATCCGAGTGCTTGCGATCATTCCTGCGGTTTCGGTCAAAGGTCAAAGTCACACCCATCTAAGATGGCAGCCGTGACGTCGCAATCCAATATGGCGTACCGTGAGAAATCTGAGAAGCACTAGCAGGAAGGACGAACTTCCTTCTCCTTGAAGACTATCGATGCCATTCTTCTTATGCGATCGATAGTGAACAACCCGCATCCCGCATAAAATAAATAAATATTATTTTACCTGCAAGCAAAACGTGACGTCATCTGATGTTGAAAAGCGGAACTGCTTGCAGCAAGTACCTTTGCATGAAATAAATTAACTCTCACCACTGAATAGTGCTATTGTAGTCAGTTAGAGACATAAAGTTTCGTAGCCATGCGGCCAATTAGTCATGCATTCTCGTAACCATGCGTTCTGGAAGCTTCGTAGTCCTATAGCCTCGCGATGACGTAACCTTGAAGACTTGCAATCGCATAGTCTCGTAACCTCATGGCTCGTAGTCTCTTAGTCATGATGTATTGGAGCCTCGTAGACTTGAAGCTACGTAAGCAAGTAGCTTTGTAATCTTATAACATAATGCTGATGGCGTTGATGTAGCAAAAGAGAAAATTCCATCGAAGACAGATGTGTCAATTGGAGCCTTGTAGACGAGTAGCTTCGTAGTCAAGAACTCATGCAAACTTGTATTCCTGTATCCACGCAGTCACGTAAACTCGTTTTCTAGAGGCTTCGTAGCTCTGTAGCCTCGCAGTCTCGTAAACTTGAAGATTCGTAGTCACGTAGTCTCGTAACCTCATGGCTCGTAGTCGCGTAGCCAGGATGTCTTGGGACCTCGTAGAATTGTAGCCTCGCAGTCTCGTAACCATGCGTTCTGGAAGCTTCGTAGTCCTATAGCCTCGCGATCACGTAACCTAGAAGACTCGCAATCGCATAGACTCGTAACCTCATGGCTCGTAGTCTCGTAGTCATGATGCATTAGAGGCTCGTAGACTTGAAGCTACGTAAGCAAGAGGCCTTGTTATCTTATAACATAATGCTGATGGAGCAGTTGGAGCAAAAGAGAAAATTCTGTCGAAGACAGATGCGGTAACTGGAGTCATGTAGACGAGTACCTTCGTAGTCAAGTACTCTTGCAGACTTGTAGTCCTGTATCCTCGCAGTCATGTAAACCTGTGTACTAGAAACTTCGTAGCTCTGTAGCCTCGCAAGCCATGTATAACTCGTAACCAGCTAGATCATTTTAGACTCGTAGCCATGTGGTCTCATAGTCTCTTAGACTCGAAGAATTCTATCCTAATATATTTGGGGCCAAAAGACTTTTGGAACCAAAAGACTGTAGGTGTCAATGACTGATGGAGCCAATGAATATTGGAGTCAATGAATATTGTAGCCATTGAATATTGGAGCCAATGAATATTGGAGCCAATGAATATTGGAACCAATGAATATTGCAGTCAATGACAAATTAATGTGCTTCCTTTTCGTCGATGGTGCTGCCTTTTCGTTGTCGGTGCTTCCAAATGTGCTTCCTTTTCGTGGGCGGTGCAACCTTTTCTTTGCCGGTGCTTCCAAATGTGCTTCCTTTTCTTTGGCGGTGCGGCCTTTTCGTTGATGGTGCTTCCTTTTCGTTGTCGGTGCTTCCAAATGTGCTGTCTTTTCTTTTGGCGGTGCTGCCTTTTCGTTGTCGGTGCTTCCAAATGTGCTTCCTTTTCGTTGGCGGTGCTGCCTTTTCTTTGTCGGTGCTTCCAAATGTGCTTCCTTTTCGTTGGCGGTGCTGCCTTTTCTTTGTCGGTGCTTCCAAATGTGCTGCCTTTTCGTTGTCGGTGCTGCCTTTTCGTTGTCGGTGCTTCCAAATGTGCTGCCTTTTCGTTGTCGGTGCTGCCTTTTCGTTGTCGGTGCTTCCAAATGTGCTGCCTTTTCGTTGTCGCTGCTGCCTTTTCGTTGTCGGTGCTTCCAAATGTGCTGCCTTTTCGTTGTCGGTGCTGCCTTTTCGTTGTCGGTGCTTCCAAATGTGCTGCCTTTTCGTTGATGGTCCTTCTATTTTTAATGTTGTTTTGACTCTGCTATTATAGTAAGTGGTTATTGATTTGACTTGCGTATTATTCCATCCGGTGCATGTATATAAGCGAGTCCTAGACAGCAGGTCGCTCAGTTTGTTACTGTCGTCGACGGTGTAAGGATCACCTAGATTATTTCATCTGGTGAATAAGTCGCGTAATTACCTGTTCTTGAGAACTCGATGGCATATTTACCGACTTTAACGCCGAACTCGATGGACGTTGTATCATCGTCTACGGGAACCTTGACGACAGCGACGACAATGGTGGAGCAGATCCCGTTGGCAACGACGACGATGTCAACATTGGAGGAGATTTCAACAGATGTGATACCACCAGCAGAAGATAGCTTAATGACTACTGAGCTGGATGTGCAGGAAACCACGACGATCGACGATACGACCTCGATGGAGACTTCAATGGATGCTGATTTGACAACTAGCGAACATCGGTGCTGTTACTGTGACAAGATTTTCTCAAACAACAGCAATGCTCGGCGACACGAGAGGAGCGAATGTGCCAAGAACCTATATCGTAAAATGTTTGTTTGTGAGAAATGTCATAAGCAGTTTGCCAGAAAAGATAATATGAAAACGCACATGAAGGCATGCAAAGGTCCTGCTGTGCGGCAGAAAGTAAAGGTTTCGGCGCAACAACGATGCATCGATGTGCATAAGAGAATGCCTGGAAATGGTACTACTGTTGCAACGCCTGTATCTGGATCGGGTCTGAAAGGATCGTCTTCATCACCACGGTATCCTTGCAGCTACTGTGATACGTCGTTCGCATTTTACCATGATGCACGAAGACATGAGCGGAGCAAATGCGCGAAGAATCCTTCTCGCATGAAGTTTCGATGTGATGAGTGCCTTAAATGGTTTACTCGAATTGACAGTTTGCGACATCATGCGAAAAAATGTAAAGGTGGAGTCTGTGCTCCTACTGCTGAACTACCTGCCGACATTTCGACTCCTCGCTTTATATTGGAGACACGAAAGCGTACAACCAAAAAAACAGATGCCCAGCAACCGATTGTTATGACGTCTGAACATGTAACTAAACCTAAGACTGTGTTCGTAGCATTACAAGTGAACGATAATGGCTTCTACTTGGCGCAGTCTGCATTTCGTGGAACGTTGAAAGACTACTATTATCTAAATACGTTCGGTGAGTCGAAGGACATTAGTAGGGAGAGCGTGCCGACTCTGGAACATAGGCGAGGGGGGAGCGGGGTAATCCAGGGATTATCCCATTTTTTATGGTTTTTTATGCATTTTTTATGGTTTTTTATGTGCAAATCCAGTTTTTTATGCGCTAATCCAGTGGCTAATCCGCTAATCCAGTGGCTAATCCGGAGATCCGCAAATCCGCAAATCCGCAAATCCGCAGATCCGCAAATTCGCAAATTCGCAAATCCGCAAATCCGCAAATCCGCAAATCGCAAATTCGCAAATCCGGCATTTTGTATTTCTAGAAATTTCCACCAACTTCGAATCGTGACGTCATGATTCTGTGTCGTCTGCTGGAGGCCGCCATCTTGATTTATTCTGGCCGCCATCTTGTTTCGTCTGCTGGAGGCCGCCATCTTGATTTCTTCTGGCCGCCATCTTGATTTTTCCTGGTCGCCATCTTGTTTCGGCTGCTGGAGGCCGCCATCTTGTGTGACGTCATATAGTTCTGTTGGTCGCCACCAGGTAGCAGCAGGTATTATTTTATTTTAACTAAAATATTTTCAGTGCCGAGGCTGGGATTCGATCCATGGGACGTGAAAACGTCCAGGATGTCGTGGTTACGAGGCGGACGCCTTGACCACTAGACCACGAGACCAATTGGAATATGGTGGAATTAATAATCTATATATGCTATGTACTGATGTCAAGTTTATGATAAAAGGGGGAGGGTATTTTTGCCTTCCTTAATGCATACCTAAGGCGCCACATTTGAAATTAAAAATCATTATACAGCCGCCATCTTTAATTCCAGCACAGACTACCAGATGGCGCCAAATTCAAAAATTAGTTGCCAGAGGCGCCGCCATCTTGGTTCTCAAGTTGGCTGGTAGATGTCGCTAGTATCGCGCGCCAAATTCAAAAATTAGTTGTCAGAGGCGCCGCCATCTTGGTTCTCAAGTTGGCTGGTAGATGTCGCTAGTATCGCGTGGCAAATTCAAAAATTAGTTGCCAGAGGTGCCGCCATCTTGATTCTCAAGTTGGCTACCAGAGTGTGCCACCGTCGCCATCTTTATTTCATATTTCAGCTGCCAGGGCGCAGCACCATTCGATAGGTCGAATGCTAATCGATATATTTACTTTTATTTCATATTTCAGCTGCCAGGGCGCAGCACCATTCGATAGGTCGAATGCTAATCGATATATTTAGTTACAAGTGTTGCTACCAGAGGGCACGATATTTAAATTTAAAAAATATTACAACCTTTAAACAATTTTCCGCCATCTTGGATTCAACAGCCCCACCATCTTGGAAGCACATGATACACCCAAGGACTCGTTCCAATACATGCACAGAGTGCACCGAAAAGATTGTTCCCTTACATGCACAGAGTGCACCATATTGAATGATCATGATATGTGTTCCTTTATATGCATCAGAAGCAGGCATAAGAAATATTTTCTTATAGGCATACTTTAGTGTTAGCTTTCCTGTAATGCATTTAATAATAGTGTAAGCTCATTATTATTATTTAGTGATAGTGAATTTATAACTATGATGTGTAGTCTCATTCTCTTCATCTCGACGTGGCGGAAGATTCTCTGGAGTGTAAGCTGAAAAAAAAAATAAAAACTTGTGTTTGAATTTATAGTGGTATGCTGCTTTCCACATCACCTTAGAGACTATGTCTCAGGAGGTACAGCATTAGATGCGTTAACTCCTTTTTTTTATACATGGCGAGTTTCCCCGAGAGGCCTATTTTCCATGTTTAACAAGGGCGCAAGCATTATGCTTCACCGTCACTCTCTCCCAAGCCGCTGTCCACTCCATCATCTGGCTCCACTTGCTCTTGAGCCTCCATTACAGCTTCAAAGCATGCTATAATACCGTTGTAAAGGTATGTTAGAAACTCGTATTCCTCTGGAAATGCAGCGAACAAATTGATCGCGGAGACCTCTAGATGGTGTACTATCGCATCTATATTCATGCCGATGCAAGCATGAAGCGCATATTCAATGCAATCGCGCATTTCCTCAAAAGCAGCCATGTTCATTATGGAATTGTCAGAGACAGAATGAAGACTATAGTTGACCTGGTCTTGGCGGAAAGATGACATGCAACAAAGTTTAACCACATTAGCATTTAAAATCAGGATAGACTCAAATTTACTTTAAATTATTAAACAGACTAGCATTTAAAGAAAACTATCAGATTCACTATCTGAACCGTGTAAATAAGATGAGTGCAATCTCTACATGTTAAACATACCGATGGTTTTATCTCCACATGCGCAGTACAGTAGTGCATGAGTTCTGTCCAACATTCTTAATGTTTTATGGCTGAAGGGGGAGGCAATGAATCGAAGTTGGTTGCCATCTACCTAGTTGACCACTCCGAGCGGAGGAGGAGTTTGGAGTGCTGTTGTTTTCCTACAACTCGACTCGGAGCAGCAATGCTTATTGAGCGTACCAAGGTATGAGGATAGTACAAAAAAAAATAAACTGGAAAATTATAAAATAAAAAAAATGTTAGAATCTCTTATTATGTGGGGAACTCAGGTTCAGGGATCTAGACGGTAATGTCCCCATGGAAGCGTGCTAATTCCATCATCGGAAATGCTCCGCTTGTCGTCACCTGATGACAACGCCACCTTAGTCACGCGTTCAGTACAAACAATGTGATTTCGTGAACGAAAATGATATTGAGTCCCCCAAACCCGTGAATTTGTTTGCAAGCAATCCAGATATTGCTCAAAAAGTAGCGAGCTGAGTACACTGGCCTTCACACCCTTGGCTTTAAGCGTAAAAGCACCATCGTCCATCTTGTATGCATAAAGTTTGGGGCGAAGACCAACATACTCAGTAATGATGCGTCCAGCGGCTTCATCATTCATGACACCAGTCATGCCGTGGTTGACTGATGGAAACCTTTGAACATTATCTGGAGCATAATTCGAAGTGTCGAATCGAGAAGCCAAATCGGGGAGAATCGAAGAATACACATCGCGACACTCGATGTGGTACAGAAGAGAATCGGTATCTGAGTAAAGCAGGTGCAGAGATGGAAAGGGAAACTTAACCTGCATATAGTTATAGTGGAAATCATAGAGATGCAATTTGGATAAATCTAAGATGGCCACACCAGTGTAAAGGGGTTTGTTGAAGGTTACCGAACCTTTGGCTAACTCAATGAGGACCAGATTCTCATCGACGATCCGCCTTGCCTTAAATGACGGACGACCTATCAACTCTGCCGCACCATATATGGTATCGTACCGCGAAACCACACGTATGTCACGCTCCCTACGCGGCGACTGCAAAGATTTGCCAAAAACGGAATTATTCATTAATTTATAGAAGGATTTCTCAAAGGGGTTCGCTGCCTGAGCACGGCAATTCAGATTATACCGTACGTACGACGCCATCCAGGATTTTTGTTCAAAGTGCAAAACACGATGAACATTGTCAAGAACGGCCCCGTACGTAAGGTAGTGCTGCAGTGTTTTTGCATGTAAAACATAGTTCTTTCGCGGTTCAAGTGTCAATAAGAGCTTTGACATATTGCCGTTCACCGGTACGCCATTCACGGGTGCAAGCGGCAGGTCTGATAGCCGGTCATGACATTCACGCGGAAAGGATAGATCCACCTCTATAAAACATGAGCAGTCACCATCGGTGTCCATGGTGCTAAAGTTCCAGTTTGCATATTCGAGTTCCTGCACCCACTGGAAGTTGCCCACCGGAAGCTTACCAAGCATCGTATGACCATAGAGAGAATTTACATCGAAATAACAGATGTAGGAAGATGGCAGGCTGGAGTCATAATCGCTCATGTAAACATTGTTAGCCTTCGCATAGCGCCGACTAACGTTGGTGATCCCACCCCGAACAGCATTCTCCAAGAAAAGATAGATATCTGGATCGGTGACTAATTCCAGACACACCTCAGACTTGCTCAACAAACCGTCCCACGCAAGTGATGGGGCCGTAATGTAGTGCGCCGGATCTAAGCCATAGGACTGGCAACAAACTGAACGGAAATTCTCGAACACGTCAGCCAACAAACACGTATCCACCTTCAAATACTGCAACGCGTAATCGTTCAAAGTCTTACAGCGGAAAACATTCCACGCAGATCTAGCGTGAGCATAGTCCCCGTCACTCACGTCAGTCCCACTAAGAGCATTATGAAATGCTTCCCTAGGGGGTAGTGAGGTCGTCTGCAGTTCTGCCATACTAGTGACGAAATCGTATGGGAACACCCCTTTCCTACGAGCTAGATCAAACTGTGCGTCTTCTGGAAACTGGACACGAGTGAGGCTCAGCTGAGCAGGCGAGAGATTACCTGCCAGAGTATCCAGAGATGAAGTTAGGAAGTTAAGGGAGTCAATGAATCTTAAACGCACTGTTCGAGTACCTCCTCTCGCATCATTACCGGTAATCGGTATGTACTTTGTTATGCTCTTGTAACTTTCAAGAGATGTGCCTATAACCCTGACCTCCCCGGGGTTCTCCAAAATGGAGGAACCGTCAGGTTGTGCAATATGACGTGAGACTAATGGTCTCATCAAAAAGTGGGCATCATAATTCTGAAGATTGTGGAAAATAGCCAACAGTTGGTTCTTCTGCAGTCTAAATGCAATATTACACTTAGAATGCGCATAGCCACGAATCTCACCGGTCAGGTGGTCATGGTCCAACACTGACTTGTCACCTAGTGTCTTATTACATATATGGCAATGTGTCTGACTCGCCAACCGCGCAGCAACAGCAGGAGTCTGGGCTTTCATGGGAACGGTCTTAGCATAAATCGCGCACACCCACTTAGTCATATCAATCAAGGTAGAGACCATGTCGGCAACACAATTCTCCCCTTCAAAGTGCGCATATCTGGTAAGCGAAGCATCGTACGAACAAACTAATAAAATGCTACATGCATAAGGCACGTGCTCGTTCACCGTCGTGGTGCTGGAGGCATCGGTCTCCGGTAAACAGGTGGACATCGGTTTCAAGTAGGTCTCTGTATCGCAATAAGCGACAAAGCCCATACGTTCCTTCTTGGATACATTTGTGAACTCGAGCCATTTAGTCTCCTCAGTCGGGAATACTGACCGAACGGCCGTGTGTTGGCTGCACAAATCAGTGTGGGAGTTCAACTTGTCCACAGTATGGAAATACTGAAGACAGCGCTCGCAAACCCACTTTGTATGTTGATCACGCGAGAGTTGAGAAGAAAGCAAGCGGGACAAATTCTTAATAGTCACGAAATGGAGATGAGCGGGACCACCAGACGCACGAATAGCCAAAATATTCACATGGCGATCACATCGCATAGAGGTAATGCAAATCGGCTGGATACTTGCATCAGTGGGTTTGTTAAAATCCTCGTCAATAATCGTTCCCTGATCACTCACGCAAGAATAAATGTTCACGGAAATATTATTGAGACTCTCAAAGATCTTAACCTGATGCAGTGTCATGGGGAACGTCATACCGGTCGTATCAAAAACCTCGAGAGGATTAGGATACGATCCAGTACGAGTAACCATCCCAGCCGCCGGCGTCACACCTGCCATAACGGCATACAGAAAGCACATCTCACGGTCAGTCTCGATGTTTACACAAGCTTTGCGGTTAGACAAAAATGCAGGCAACTTTGTATGCGCGGCCCCCACCGTGAATGGTCGGTATGCAGAGACATGCATGTCGAGATGTTTTACATGACTCAACATCCATCCAGACCCGCGCAAAGCAAACTCACTTACATGCTCCATAAGCACAGAAACTAATGTGAAACTGAAAATTTCTGCTAGGTCCTCACTTAACAAAACAGGGATACTTTTGGAGGCGAAGTGGAAGCTTTCACTGATGGGCCCCTGCACAGGATCCTCCTTAATAAATACCGCGGCCAATGTAAGATAAATTTTGAATGGGCGGAGAACGCCACCCACTACGTCCAGAAAGGGTTCCCTGCACCTGGAGAGAAATCTATTAATGTTGGGGTCGGGCTGGGGAATATCATTCGCGATTCTGGAATCAACAAGTCGACCCTGGAATGCGGAATCTAAAGCGACGGGCTTCAGGCTAGGCAAAGAGGGAGGTGGCGTGTCTTCGATCTCTAGGTTGGATGAATCATCAGCCGACGATAAAATCACTGACTCAAATGATGATGAAGATGAAATCAATGAATCAATAGATGATTCATCGAGCTCAGACATCGAAGGCTCGCTTTCCTCAAATCTAGCACGCTTATTAGAGTATGGAGAAGACATTATTATAAAAGGAATTTAAAAAAAATAAAGAAGGATACGCTCAACAAGTTAGAACCTGAAAAATAAATAAAAGATGCTTGCTCTAATATACTGAAACCAACAGCTGTATCAGCACTTATTATTTTCCATAATATGTGTAAAAATTTGTATTGAAAAAATAAGTGTAAATATGAAATAATTGTATGTCATGAGAAAACTTCTTGTAATATTTATTTGTGAAGTATTTCAAGTTGTAAATAATGTAGAAATATAAAATGTTTAAGACATGTAAACAATGTGCAAGAAATTAATTATAATTATGTCGGTATATTCTGAGAATGTAGAGAATTATTATTTACATGGAACATACTGTATTGAAAACAAATGTATATCAACTTCATATCACGCTTAATATTTTTTAAAGTTTGACAAAATTTATTTAACTGTTTGCAAGCAAAGAACGAGCTCTGAATGGTTGTTGTTTTTATAAATCGCGCATAGCGTTCAGTAACAGAATGAAAGATGTATTAAAGAAATATTAAATACACGCATCCCGTTGTAAAAATAATTATGAAAACAAGTTGATTCTCAATCATTAATAAATAAGCGAAAACAGGAATAATATTCAAAGTAATATAATCGCAACAAAAAAAATAGAGTTTAGTAATTTTTCCGTGATAATACACAATTTAAGTAATATAAATACATGGATTTAGTTATTGCTTAATTCGACCGTTTTAACGTGTTTATTTATTTAAAATAGTGGACATATTGTTAAATAAGAACTGTAAACACAGTGCGCGAACGTGTTTTAACGAAACGAATGTACTCCATCTCGTGTTGTCAGTCAGAACTGACAGAACACATACCTTATCTGGAGAAGAACGTCTCTCTGCGGAGGAGGTATCGAGGGCTGACGAGGGCTGGCTGCGATCAAATGAGGTTTCCGACCTCTGTGGCAGGTGTATATATATATAAATCTGCGTCGGGCGATGACCTGAATTCTCGCGGAATCGCCTACTCTGTGTGTCGGTTTTAGATGACAGTTATAAACTGAAAATTATTAATTTAAGAAAGTTGAGTAGATTATATTTGGTAAAATCATTTAATAATATGGTGATCATGGAAAACTAGTTAAACTATATGTTTTTTGTTTTAGAAAGTAGATTTTCTACCATTCACTTTTTTCAGAATTAAAATTTAATTAATGTTTTTTTTATTATAGCTTACTGAAAACATTTTTCTGCAATCGTTGTAATGCATTACAACGATTGCAGAAACTGTCAACCAAGTCTGTGACAGCATATAGACACCTCTTAGGTGCGACGACAGTTGTCTGGAAAAACAAATTCCTTTCTCTGAAAATAGAGAGCTTCATCCACGGGCTCTCGCACGTCAACCCGCTGGTCGGCCCAGGAAGGCAGGACGTTTCAATGCTAGCTTTTATTTTATATCAGAGGAATACTTAAATCATAACAATAAATCAGAGGTTACACATTAGTTTTATTGTAGTCAACATACATTTCGTGAACGTGCGGGCGCAGAGACTGATGGATAATTTGAATACATTTTTTTTAAAATTATACTAAACCAGAAAATTATATAATTGAAAAGAGTATTTATAAAAAATACAGTAACCTACACGTTCTTTACTTAAGTTGCAAACAGTTTCGGTAATAAAATATGCATTATGCTTTTAACAATTTATTTTAAAACTTTATGCAAAACTGAAATATTACAAGAAAATCATACATAATGTTTGCATACAAACCTGAACATTTACATACAAAGAGTATTAAAGTGACGATAAAAAAAAGATTTGAATGCTAACTTGAACATTTCCTTACACACAAAGAATATTATATTTACGTATTCAGCTGAAACATTTACATACACAAAGTGACAAAAATTCAATTATACTTTGCTTAATAATTCTAGAAGTAATGAGCGCACTGCTACCCGGGCCATCTCGTCAGTTCTTTGTATGGAAGCACTAGACTCTGTTTGAACTCCGACATCTTGACTCACCGGTCCTAAATGACTGAGATCTCTGGTTCGACTCTTGCGAGAGGCAGCAGGCTTTCGCTGTCGTCTGGTGGACTTCGGTGTCACCTCGGTGATTGGCTCAGCTACAGGTATGATGGATGTTGGCGAATCAGGGCTGATTTGAATGCATTCAGGGATAACCTGAACCGATTGGGTAGCTGTCTGGTTGAATGCGTGTGCGTAGACGTCTTCACTCGTGGCAGGCAGCACTGTATCGTGTCGAAGCATGTTAACAATACATTGTCCATAACCCGAGCAGTTAATTAATTCAAATGGTATGTCTTGAGGTCCTGGGTCGAGTATTTGTTTCGAGTGAAACATGCCGTCACAGCTTTCCGATATGTGTTTTAAATTGTCTTGACTCCACTCGCTGTAATCAACACTGCCTAGACCAGGATTTACACTCACGTATTTCTTGCTTGAATGAAAGTTAGACATCTTGCTTGGCACAGATCCTCACACCGACACAGTTTCAGCTCGACTGTCGACCCAGGAAGCGGCGATCCTATTTAAAAATATATTGCCCATCCGAATGAATAAATTGATTACGAAATTCCATAGAGTAGAGCATCTCGTAGAACAGTCCATTATCTATATCCCCATAGTTGCTTGCTTAGATGCGTCGACACCGAGAATTTGTTTTCTCGTAATAAACGACCTCTCGACAAGGAACACAAATGAGTACTGCAAGGCGTGTCGTGAGGTGGGTTCCACATGCATGTAGCGGGATTATGCCGATAGTGTTTAATTCCGGTACACCATTCGGAGAAAGTACTTTCATAGTCTCTGTCACGGGATGTCTTGAGCTCATCAATAGTACAGGGAAACTTTGCCATTGGATGACTAAGATTTATTACACAGTCTTTATGCTGACAGTCGAAAACAGTCAAGAGAGTCACGGACTTGTATGGTCTATCAGCGTGCCACCTCAGTCGGAAATGAGTATTTTCGCGACAAAGTTCGAAATAAACGTATCGAAGACTACTCAATCCAATATCAAATTCATAGAACTCTACATGAAATTCAACACAGTTCAGACTTGCACGTTTGTAAAGATATCTATTTTCGGTATTGTCAAACAAAGTCGAAGGCTTCATTTCTTTAGATCGTGGATCAGGAGGAGAATTAAAATATCTTGTCGCTTCATCCCATGTTAAGATGCTCGGTGCCCACAATTCATCTATTACGGCATCTTCTTGGCTTTGAGTTATATCATGGAATCGCGGTGATAACATGACTGACATAGGTATTGTCTTAGCTCTCAAACTTAAGCGAATGGGGTGAATCGATAAAGTTTACACTGAAGGAAACTACATGTCTCGTAGCAAACACTGTTTTCATAAGTTGTGTTGTGAACATAACCATCACACTGCTCCTCCCAATGCACAACTGTCTCTGGGTTCGTGCTGCGTCTCAAATCACACCTTACTGCAGAATAATCTGGTTCTGAGGTTATAGTTTCAGTAGCGGCTGCTGCCTTAAGTTCTTCTAAGGTAGTAGGAAATTTACTGTCGGGTCTCAAGTAGTGCACAACACAATCTACCTGATTGCAGGGCGTCTCAATAAAGTCCGGAGCCTCCAGATCGCAATCGGTGCTCCAGTGATGATTGAAGTTGCAGACTATGAGGTGGAACTCTCCATCTCCGGTAAGGTATGCCACACGACGAAAGCCGGGTGACACGTCTGCGTAGCGTGCCGATGGATCGAACGTCATTTTTCTTGAATATATAGTGAGTCTACGCCCGCACGACCGCGAACTGTACGCTGACTGTCGTACCCCGGGACGATGACCTCAATTTATAGCGCCTCCAGTCCAGACATGTTTACCGTTGCTTCGCTTGTTGTTGATTCCATTTCGAGCGCGTCATCCAACATTCCAGGATCGCTGTGTTCTAGCATCCAAGCCCTAAGCAATGCGACGTTACGGCGAGACGATACAGGTCTTATGCTGTCACGATTTTGAGCATACATTATGTCTAATTTTTTGAAAGCCGGGCAGCCATATTCCTCTTGTGCATCCACTATGTGCATGTGTTTGAGACAGTGTTTACCCAACCATCTTTTCTGTTCGCTTCCAGCAACTATTACAGTTCCACTCAAGTGAGTTGTCAAGATGGTGGAAAGACTGTTGTAGGGAAACAATCCGTGTTCCCATTTTAAACTATGAAAATTTTTAGTGAGCCACGCATTACTTCTCCGGTATTTACGACTAATGTCTCTCCACTCAAACGGCGGTTTGAATGTTCGCGTAATTATGTTCCCCTCAGAGTCAGCAATGCTAAGTTCCTTGGTAATAAAGCCATACTGAGAGAAAAATCCTTGCAGATTAACATACTTCATGGTGGCTGAGACACGACTGAGCCTCTACTATGCTTAACTCAGTATTTTAACAGCTTTGTCTCGTGGATTATAGGAGACAAGTCTGTCGTGCAATATTATTGCAAATGCTTGTGTTAAGATCGGTAGGTTGGCTGAGCTTGTGATCTCCAACTTGCAATCTATGATATTCGAAGGTATTTTCTCAGCTTGACGGCTTACATCAAACATGAATAGCGTAGCCAGTTCCTTAAACTGATGAGGGTCAAGCAAAGGTGCATTCTGCTTTCCATAGTAAGACTCTTGAAAATTTTAATACATATCATATGCGATTAAGTAAAATCCATTGTCGAAGTTTATGTCCAAATCCGTGTACGGATAACTTTCTGAATTCAAGAATAGTTTTATATTCTTTATGTTGCAGTGGTCAAACCTCGATTTATCGGCAGCCATTACATTATGTTTAGCCGATTGAAAGCCGACTATTATGTATCGTGGTTTTTCCATCGAGAAGCTTGTCTTTACTGACCAGCTGACATTTTGTGCTTGTGGCATGCTGGGATATGTTTCAACAGACCAAGATCTAAATGCTATATCTATATTTCTGCCTTTCTCCACAAGCTTAAGCAGTCGCGTGCGTTCCGCTGGAGACACTTGGATGTGTGGTACGGCCCAATCGATAGAGTTTATGGTTAAATTAACTGCTTGAGGCTGCGCACTCGCATCTACGATCGAGTTAATGTACGTATTTTCTAAAACTATAATTAACTCTTGTTTGGAGTTTAGAAGTATACGGTGATAATCCTCAGCAAAGCCGAGGAGATGGCTTAGCGGAACACAGATTTCGAAAACACCATCGGCTGTTAGAGGCAAGCTATAGTTTTCCTCGAGACACCATCCCTCCATTTTGCTGATGGCGTATTCATCACGAGTTCGTGAAAGATAATTCTTCACTGTAGATACCACTCCTAGTGATCTGGTCTGATCTATAAGAACGCCGTTCAGTTCAAACCCTATCCGATTGATCATATGTAATACAACATTGTTTATAATCTTTGCATGGTCCGGTTTCCGTCCGTCTGCCTTTACGAGTTTTCCACGTATATGCAAAAAGGATTTTGAGATGTTTGTGTATGCATCATGATTTTGAATCACTATACGGATTTCAGAGTTGGGGGCATAGGGTCCATTTAAGTATGGTTTGTAAATATGCAGTTCAGTTTTTGAAATAGAATCCTCAAATTGTGGTGCTTGCTCGACTTCAAGAACGGTGTTCTCCATGAGGATAAACTCTAAATCCAAGTTTTTTAAGGAATCTCACGTTAACAGATGTTAGCCGCTTGATGTCTCGTCGTCTACTGGATAAGGACACACCTGAACCGCTCCATTTATGCTTAGAAAAATATTTCACTCCCATTGTTTTTTCAAATGCAGTCTTAGAGTTATTTCTTCCTTTCTTAGGTTAACTAAGCGTCCTTCCTGATCGACTATTTGAATGTCGAGCTCCGATATCGATTGAACGGTAACTGGGACATAAATGAGCGTGGTAGGTCGTTCATTTATCTTATATCCCGGAGGTACTATGGGGGAAAATTCATGAATAGTGTTGTTTAATTTACCATTCAAGTATGTGTGTCCCACAGCATTGCTTGTAATTCGTATAACATTCACGGGGAATATATTTACAGGATTTGTCGATTCATGCAGCTCACCTGCTTTGTATACTTGAGAAGAAAATCCAAGCATTTCACCTAATGTATTTTTTCCACTAAAATCCACATGTATATTCTTGCTGAACATTATGCACTGTAAGGTGTTGGGGTTGCCTCGTAATAGAAATGTTGAATCTGCAGGTAGGTTCTGTTTTATGTAAGCTTCCATGTCACTTATTTCATATGCACCTGTTGGTAATTTCATTTCATGATGTTCATTGTTTGCGATGTATCGAAAAACTTGATTATTTTCATCAATGTTCGGTATCGAGTTATATGTTGTCAGATCGATCAATGCCATTGTCCACTCTCCATCCAATTGCAAGGGAGGGAAGTAGTAGGTTCTCATAATCGAGCTCTTCCCAGTTAAAATTAATGTTATTGACATTTTGTCTAGTTTACACTGCGTCTCGCGTTGTGTGTGGTCTCTCTATAAACACTCTGTCGCATATGTGGCTTATGATAACACTAATGCTTCTTATATATTGATACTAAAAATCTTAAGCATAAGTGACCGCAATTCCATGAATGCAACTTTTGTTGCCTGTCATAATTATAGGTTATGTTGCACTTGTTTAAATATCGTATCAGTTCCACTGGTGGAGGCAAGTCTCCGAAGCTATCGTAATATTCAACGTTAGGACCGGTCTTGACATAAGCAGTCCAATGCGTTCCCGGTCCTTTGGATGAGTCTAGATTCAAAATAGCACTTTCATTACGCAATGGTTTCTTAGGTAGCGAATCGCGCATGTATATTTGTCTAAAGTATGGTATTTTCAATTCTTTTATCGCCTTCATTAACTCGAGGTTTGTAAGAGCTCGCTTTGGTAAGTTTTTGATTATCGCTTCCTGCTCCCGCGATTTTTCTTTCTTCTTCTTCCTCTTCGCTTTCCCCCACCACCCGACTGTGGATAGGGGCGTAGATAAAGTCCTGAACCGTTTTTTGCTGCACGTGCTATCGCTTGCATACGTGCCTGACTCCGGACATCGGAAACAGTTTTAGCAACACCCGCAGCTCCACCAATTAAGCTGCCTAATGCAGCGAGTGCTGGAAATATAAATGGTAATAGACCACCCTTCTTCCCCAGGGCTTTCCTGACAGATTTACGGTTTCTCTTCTTTGATGATGATGAAAATCTTAAACCTGCACCAAGCTTACGTTTCACTCTCATAATCTTGTTAACGGTCCACGCGGATACTCTCTGTCCAAATTTAGTTTCGGGAGACTTTCTAATCTTCTCGGCCGTGTCAGCTAATATTTTATCCGCTTTATGTCTTTCAGCCAAGTTATTACTATTCGCATACACAATATCGTGAAGACGACACGCCTCGTCTAGTGCATTCACACCACGATCACCTCTTGCTAGTCTCTCGGCTAGTCTCGTGCCAGGTCCACAGAAATTGTAGCCCGGAAGATGTGCCTCGAATGGTAGCTTTTTTATAACAGAATTAACTAAGCCTGAACCTCTCTTCCGTCTCATACAAGACATATCAAGACACTGAGTGGTTTCACTATAAGGATGACTGTTTTATAGTGTTTAGGTTTAGTATTAAGAATGGAGGTTGTTCAACAACAGCTCGCTTTACCAATTTCACTAATTGATGATGATGTGTTTAGTAAAACTGAAGAACGTCATGGATCTCTGTTACCAAATACCATACGGTGTATAGTGTCAGGTCCTTCGAATTCTGGCAAAACTTGTCTTATTCTTTCACTTCTAGAACACCCCAATGGGATACGTTTTGAGAATGTGTATTTATATAGCAAGTCCCTAGAACAACCAAAATATCAACGTTTAGCCCATGTGCTGGAAAATGTCGGGGGAGTGAAATTTTTTAAATTTCGAGAAAATGCTGATGTTTTAGACCCCAGTCAAGCCCTCCCCAACTCTGTGCTAATCTTCGATGATGTTGCTTGTGATAAACAAAGCATTGTTCAAAAGTATTATTCTATGGGGCGACACCACAAGATCGACTGTTTCTACTTGGTACAAACTTATACCCAAACCCGAAAGCAATTAGTGCGAGATAATTGTAATCTAATAATTTTGTTTAAAATGGACGATCTTAATCTAAAACATGTGTTTTCCGACCATGTCGGTACAGATATGAGCTTTGAGAGATTTAAAACTCTTTGCGGTCACTGTTGGAACAGTCCTAATGAGCATGGTTTCATTGTGATAGCTAAAGATTTTCCTCTACATAAAGGGCGTTACAGATGTGGTTTTGATCAGTTTATTGTGATAGGTTCATGAATCATGATGTCAAAGTTCGGTGGTGGTGGACTTAAACGATCGCACGACTCATGCATGACGTTTACTCGTGAAGGGGACTGCGACTTAAGCTGGAAACATTTGAAGAGAGTTGGTGATCCTAAACAAGATGGTGATGCTGCTAATAAGAAGTATGTTGACGCAGTAAGCGGGGCTTTTACACATGCTTTGCATTCGATGACTGATGGTATGACACGACAAGTTACAGATATCAACAGATCACTTACTGTAACAAGAGATGTGCAAGTGGGGATTATGGAGTTCTTGCGCAATATGGAGGCTAAAGAACAGCATTTAATTGCTCAATTAAATGAAAGTCTTTCAGCTGTGTCGACAAAGTTGGGTGATATGTGCACCTCGTTGGAGAGCAGGTTAGATTTATTCGCACAAACATTTATAGAGAAACTAAATGATGCACTAAATGCTAACATGGTTGAGATGGTATTGAAAATTAATGCTGGAATTGTACAACAGCTTTCACAAATGAATCGCACTGTTGGTGTTTTGACGATTACTCCTGATGAATATTCTCGCGGTGTGTTGTCTAAGAAACCTTCACCTCCAAAACCAGCACCTGCAAAAACAGCATCTTCAAAACCAGCACCTCCAAAACCAACACCTCCAAAACCAGCACCTCCAAAACCAGCACCTCCAAAACCATCAAGCTCTAGACATGCCTAGATCACTCACGTATTGATGCTAGTTGTATATAAAAGGGTGATATTCTATCGCTAACTCTGCAGTCATGTCTCTTGAGGCTAGTAAGTTGGAGCGCGTCATAGAAAATGTTCGTGCAAAGTATCTACTTGCCAAACGAGCTCGTTTGGAGAGGGATGCAATTAATGAAGAAATATTCAAGTCTGTTAATTCGCGTTTGGATAAACTTGGACCTACTACATCGCTCGCACAGTCTATCGATACTGTGAAGCAGGATTCTGCGGAAGAAGCTACTGTGAAACAATATTTAGAATCAAGCGACAGTGATGACTCGAACGCTATTCCTTTAAAACATCACGGTGTTCCATATGATGATTCTTTAGGTGGAGTGCAGTCTTATTTGCAGAGCTACAACCTTCGCTCTGGTGATGGAACCTATGGTGTATCTAAACGACATAACCGCTGGTTTTTAGGGGACACGGAAGTATTTTTTCACGATAACAATATGATTCGCGTTAAAGATGAACTAATACAACCTGCTCCTGGTTTATTTGAACTTTTATTTCGCAGAGAGCCGCATACGTACTCGGAATCGGCCCTTAAACAATATGGTAATCTACTAGAGCTTACAAATGCTTATTTTAAAAAGAATGATCCTGCAACAAATCTCTATAAAAGCACGTCACATGCGAAATTTGATATCATTAAGCAACTGTTTCCACATATTGGTTCGCAGCAACGAGGAAGTGGATTGTTACATAAAACATTGGATTTAGGTCGTAAACTAGAGTTCATTTATTGGAATGATCCGAATGAGATAGTAGATCGACTCAGGTTGTTAATGGCCTCGCAGGCTTCTGGCCACACCGGACACAATAACGAAATCCTTTCGATACTTGAAGAGTTACAAGAATCAGGATACATTGCAAAATGAGCGACGCACAGCGTGGGATTGCATACGAGCTTCACCGAGGCAAACGTATTATATTTCCTCGCAGAAAGGTTTTAACATATGGACTCCATGATTTACTACAGATTGATTTGGTAGAAATGATACCATACAGTAAAGTGAACAGTGGTTACAAGTACATCCTGACTGCCATAGATGTGTACAGCAAACGTGCTTATGCAGTTCCAGTTAAACAAAAGACAGGTGTGATGGTTACTGCTGCCATGAGAAGTATTTTGAAAGAAGCAGGAAGTTTTAAAAGTATTCAAAGTGATGCGGGAACAGAATTTTATAACTCAACTTTCAGAGCTCTTATGAAAAGAAAAAATATTAATCATTATTCCACTCACAGTGAGATTAAAGCAAGTGTGGTAGAGCGGTTTAATAGATCTCTAAAATCGCTGCTTTTTCGCGAGTTTTCAGCTCAAGGAAATTATAAGTGGCTTAAAATTTTACCACAAGTTCTACGTGTCTACAATAACAGATTCCACCGCACCATTGGCATGGCTCCGAATCAAGTGAAGGATGACTCTTTGCTACAAAGTGTTTACAAATATGTAAAGACAATTGACCCTAGAAAACCTAAGGCTCGTGTGGGGGATCATGTATGCGTGTCACGAAACAAGAAAGTTTTTGAAAAGGGGTTTACACCGAATTGGTCTCACGAAGTGTTTAAAGTAACAGCTATGAGGTCCAGCTTTCCGCGTGTGTATAACTTGAGTGATATGGATGGAAATGAAATACAAGGTGTTTTTTATGCTTCAGAAATTCAAATTACAAAATACCCCGATACATACTTGGTAAATAAAATTCATCGAAAGCGTGGTGAAAGATTCCAGGTGTCTTGGAAGGGGTTTCCCGATACCGTGAGGACATGGGTAAAGAGAAAGGATATGGGAGTTTAAGATTACATATACACATTTTATTTTACCTTATTGCTTGTTCTCAATCGAAGCATATTCTATGGAATCGTTTGTGTGGGCTGTTGTTGAGATTCTACTCCTGCAATGTATTTATAATGTGTGGACTACTTCCTGAACACGACCCAGCACTCTGCAGCTTGGGATCAAACAAGCTGTGACGTCAGCCCGCGCTGGGCGCCTCATTGGAATGTGTAGCGCGACATCGGGGTTGCATGTCATCTTTCCATCAAGACCAGGTCAACTATAGTCTTCATTCTGTCTCTGACAATTCCATAATGAACATGGCTGCTTTTGAGGAAATGCGCGATTGCATTGAATATGCGCTTCATGCTTGCATCGGCATGAATATAGATGCGATAGTACACCATCTAGAGGTCTCCGCGATCAATTTGTTCGCTGCATTTCCAGAGGAATACGAGTTTCTAACATACCTTTACAACGGTATTATAGCATGCTTTGAAGCTGTAATGGAGGCTCAAGAGCAAGTGGAGCCAGATGATGGAGTGGACAGCGGCTTGGGAGAGAGTGACGGTGAAGCATAATGCTTGCGCCCTTGTTAAACATGGAAAATAGGCCTCTCGGGGAAACTCGCCATGTATAAAAGAAAGGAGTTAACGCATCTAATGCTGTACCTCCTGAGACATAGTCTCTAAGGTGATGTGGAAAGCAGCATACCACTATAAATTCAAACACAAGTTTTTATTTTTTTTTTCAGCTTACACTCCAGAGAATCTTCCGCCACGTCGAGATGAAGAGAATGAGACTACACATCATAGTTATAAATTCACTATCACTAAATAATAATAATGAGCTTACACTATTATTAAATACATTACAGGAAAGCTAACACTAAAGTATGCCTATAAGAAAATATTTCTTATGCCTGCTTCTGATGCATATAAAGGAACACATATCATGATCATTCAATATGGTGCACTCTGTGCATGTAAGGGAACAATCTTTTCGGTGCACTCTGTGCATGTATTGGAACGAGTCCTTGGGTGTATCATGTGCTTCCAAGATGGTGGGGCTGTTGAATCCAAGATGGCGGAGAATTGTTTAAAGGTTGTAATATTTTTTAAATTTAAATATCGCGCCCTCTGGTAGCAACACTTGTAACTAAATATATCGATTAGCATTCGACCTATCGAATGGTGCTGCGCCCTGGCAGCTGAAATATGAAATAAAAGTAAATATATCGATTAGCATTCGACCTATCGAATGGTGCTGCGCCCTGGCAGCTGAAATATGAAATAAAAGTAAATATATCGATTAGCATTCGATCTATCGAATGGTGCTGTGCCCTGGCAGCTGAAATATGAAATAAAGATGGCGATGGTGGCACACTCTGGTAGCCAACTTGAGAATCAAGATGGCGGCACCTCTGGCAACTAATTTTTGAATTTGCCGCGCGATACTAGCGACATCTACCAGCCAACTTGAGAACCAAGATGGCGGCGCCTCTGGCAACTAAAATTTTGAATTTCAGCGCCATCTGGTAGTCTGTGCTGGAATTAAAGATGGCGGCTGTATAATGATTTTTAATTTCAAATGTGGCGCCTTAGGTATGCATTAAGGAAGGCAAAAATACCCTCCCCCTTTTATCATAAACTTGACATCAGTACATAGCATATATAGATTATTTATTCCACCATATTCCAATTGGTCTCGTGGTCTAGTGGTCAAGGCGTCCGCCTCGTAACCACGACATCCTGGACGTTTTCACGTCCCATGGATCGAATCCCAGCCTCGGCACTGAAAATATTTTAGTTAAAATAAAATAATACCTGCTGCTACCTGGTGGCGACCAACAGAACTATATGACGTCACACAAGATGGCGGCCTCCAGCAGCCGAAACAAGATGGCGACCAGGAAAAATCAAGATGGCGGCCTCCAGCAGACGAAACAAGATGGCGGCCAGAAGAAATCAAGATGGCGGCCTCCAGCAGACGAAACAAGATGGCGGCCTCCAGCAGACGAAACAAGATGGCGGCCAGAAGAAATCAAGATGGCGGCCTCCAGCAGACGACACAGAATCATGACGTCACGATTCGAAGTTAGTGGAAATTACTAGAAATACAAAATGGCGGATTTGCAGATTTGCGATTTGCGGATTTGCGGATTTGTGAATTTGCGGATTTGCGGATCTCCGGATTAGCAGATTTGCGAATTTACGAATTTGCGGATTTGCGAATTTGAGGATTTGCGGATTTGCGGATTAGCGGATCTCCGGATTAGCCACTGGATTAGCGGATTAGCTACTGGATTAGCGCATAAAAAAACTGGATTTGCACATAAAAAACCATAAAAAATGTGTAAAAATCCATAAAAAATGGGATAATCCCCGGATTTACCCGCTCCCCCCTCGCCAATGTTCCAGAGTCGGCACGCTCTCCCTACTGACATTTGTAATTTTCTTGACGATATCAGACAGAAGATAATCAATCAGCTTACTGATGATGTAGCAACAAACGGACCTTTGAAATATAACTTGTGGTTGGACTGTATATATGGAAAGCCATATCCGTTCGATGACGAATTGAAGAAGTGTGCATTCAAGACATCTGCTGCAGTAATTTACAGTTCTAACGATGTGAAGCAAACTGTTAAAAACGGTATCCAGAAACTCTGTCAAGAAGAGGTGGACTATGTCTGTAAAGGTTCTGGCTGGACTCTGTCTAGTATAAACCGATTGGAGCTAAGAATTAGTCATTTTACACCGCTGCGGAACTAAATGATTATAAGATTGTTGGCTTTCGTAAGTGATCCTGTAGTAGAATAGAAATTATGTAATAAATATTATGTTTGTAAAAGAACTTGTGGTGTTTAATTCCTCGAACCTGTTACTATTATGTTAAATTGATGATACATTTAATTTTTTTTGCATCATCCTAGATCGTATCAAGGATCTTAGTCGATCTAATTAATCAGTATATTGATCGGAAATTTATTTAATGATTTCTGAACTTTTTCCCGGATCTCTAGCATTAAAATTACACATTTCCAATATGGTGGTCTTGATGTCTGATAGGATGGTGGTAGTAGAGGATTTAAAGTCTCTTTAAGAATGTTGAACATGGTTTATTTAAATTATTTTTTTTACATAAGAATCAACATTATTGCAACGATCGGGTATCGAACCGAGGACGGGAATCGATCGAATCAATATGTAAATTAATGAGTGATTTATTTAATGAATTTTGGAACTTTTCCCGAATTTCTAGCTAAATAATTACGGATTTTCAAGATGGCGGCCAAATGACAAGATGGCGGATGTCACAGTAATAAATGATTACTGCACTCTTGCGGATACGAATTAAACTAACATGTCATCGGCGCACTCTAGCCGACGATACAATGATGATGGCTTCCAGCATCGAAGACAAGATGGCGGCCATGACGTCATACTAGATGATGATAAAAAGTGGTGGGAGTCATTATGCCTGCAGCCACCTCGGGGGAAGGATCGGTCGCCATTTTTATTTTTTTTGCACTCGTCGGGTTCGAACCGAGGACTCCGAGCTCCGTGTCGTAAATGTTTGTTTTTTAAATATTTTAATTAAAAATTTTATTATTTAATTTGTTTTATGAATTTTAAATTTTTTTTCATTAAAATCGGATAATAAATTTAAAGATGGCGGCCGTAACGGAAATTGCAACGATGACGTCATAATTCAAGATGGCGGTCATGGTATCCTTATTCCTAGAAATGGCTTAACTGAGGCTTGAGTTAAGGATGCTTAAGCCTCTATCAGGACATTTCTAGCCGTTGGGATTTTTAAGGAATAAAACGGGAAATTTTCCCTCGAAACGGGAATTTTTCCCTCGAAAACGGGAATTTTTTTCTTAAAACGGGAAATTTTGAGTCATTTTGAGTCAATTTTGAGGAATTTTGAGGAATTTTTGCCGCCGTGATGTCACAAATCCAAGATGGTGGAGCCGTCACTCGGCACTACACCCTGAACCCTGATCTAGTATGCCCATTTACATACTACTTACGTAGATGGAGACGCTATGCTCGGGGACAGTATGTCTTACAATGAAATTGATCTACCTAGTCTTAAAAGCGATTGTGTTAAAATATCTTCAGGTCTTGAGGAAGAAAATAGCTTAACTGGTGTTGAAGATATAAGTAAGGTAGAAGATAATGAAAGTAACATCTCCAGAAAAAGTGACAAGTCGTCTTATAGTAGACTTCTACGGACTTTGGAATATTTTTTTGGAAAATTAGCAAGTAAGCTTGATACCAAGGATGGTACTCCAATGTCAAAAAATTCGAAATACTGGGATATGCAAGATGAAGATGTCAGTGTGTTTGATAACGATGTGAACAGCACCGATGATGATGATACAAATTATCATAACCATTATTACAACGATTTTCAGAATATGTTCAGCAAACAATCGAAGAAGATGGTGGCATCAAGTGAAATTGATTATATATCGTGGAAAGACCCGAACGTGTTAACGAACAGGTTGCGACTTTTACTTGTTTCGCAAGATGACGAAATTGTATCAGTTATCAAAGAAACGTGGACTATTCTTGATGGACTTAGAATTTCAGGGTATATATAATAAGTTAGTAATGTGTATTGACTGATGAAATTTTATACTTTTGTATTTTTGATATAAATATAATTTTAAAAATTGATATTAAAATGTGTCGTTATTCATGTCCTAATAAAGTTCATGTGTTTTCTACATTAAAGAATTGAGTTGAGTATGAATATATTTATATATGTATCTGTGTGTGTGTGTGTGTGTGTGGATGATGGAAAGTTTACATTTTATTTTATGTAGATGAAGGAAAATGAGTGTTGAAGAAGGAAAGAGTATGTAGAATTGAGTGTCGATGACGGAAAATGAGTGTTGAATTGAGTGTCGATGACGGAAAATGAGTGTTGAATTGAGTGTCGATGACGGAAAATGAGTGACGAATTGAGTTTCGATGATGGAAAATGAGTGTTGAATTGTGTGTCGGTGATGGAAAATGAGTGTTGCATTGTGTGTCGATGATGGAAAATGTGTTTCGATTATGTAAAATGGGTGTCGAATAGAGAGTCGATTATGGAAAATGAGTGATGGCAAATGAGTGTAGTACTTGCATCCAGCACTGAGTATGTGTAGCTCGGTTCTGAAGGTTCAATGGGTCCCTGGTCCTATATAAATTTAAACTTAGTAACATGATCACTGTCAATATTATTTAACTAGCCATCGGTATGCTGTTAAATGACTGGATGTATATAAATAATAGGATGTTATTTGACTTCATTTAGTTTTTGTGTGCTGAGTGTAGACTGATGAAAATAAGTGAGGAGCTTAATGTAGAATGGACTTGTGTTGATGGATATGTTGGTGTCCTACTGTATGTGCATAAATCGAATGCTAGTGGTCTGATAATATGTTGGGTTATTTACGAAGATATTTATCGATGTGTGCTATGAAAAGCATAAAAGTGTATAGTAAACTTATAGAGTAGGACTCTTGTTTCGGAGACTTTTTGTCATAAGGCTTAACAAGGATCGTCTCTGAAGGCTTTGAAGATGTATGGTACTGGACATGTCTTGTCTGTAGCTATATCAACACTGAAGGACTCCTGAACTGTAGATGAGAGGTACAAAAATAATTGACTTTGGACCTAGCCCGGTATCGTATAAATTATTTTAGAAATGTGTTGTAGACATTTGGAGTCAGTTGGAGGTTATGTGTAGCTGTACATAATAAAATTTAAATTTGAGTAGTTGAAACTATGTTTGGTTTCTGAAAGTTCCATTGTTCAGAGACTCTTAATCCTTCTAGTAAGTCTAAATGAACCGTGTATGTAGGATGAGAGATTAGTTGTTTCAATATATAATTTAAACTTTTATTTCTTGAAATTCCTAATTTTTTTAGTAATAACATTGGATGATGTATTGACTCGAGTATTATAGTAAATGGTTCTTAATTTGACTAGCGTATTATTTCAACCGGTGCATGTATATAAGCGAGTCCTATACAGCAGGTCGCTCAGTTTGTTACTGGCGACGACGACGGTGTAAGGATCACCTAGTTTGATTCTTCTGGGGCATAAGACGCGTAATTACCTGTTCTTGTGAAATCGATGGCATCTTTACCATTTAAACGACGAACTTGATGGATGTTGTACCATCGACTACGGGAACCCTGACGTCAGCTATGGCGGAGAAGGTGCAGATCCCGTCGGCAACGACGACGACGTCATCACAAGAGGAGACTTCAACAGTCGTGATACCGTCAGAAGGAGAGACTTTAATGCCGGTGGTGCTGGCTACACAGGAAAACTCTACGAACTTCGTTTCGTCCTCGATGGAAACTTCAATGACTGGTGATTCAAGAACGACTAACGAACATCGGTGCTGTTACTGTGACAAAAGTTTTAAATACCGTCAACATGCAAGAAGACATGAAAATCATGTCTGTAGAAGAAACGCTAATCGTGTGACATTTCCGTGTGACCCATGTGGTGTACATTTCACAAACAAAAGTAATTTGATTAGGCATTGTAAAAGCAAAGTTCATTTGCAAGTTGAACATCGAGGAAGCGATGATAATTGCGATGAATATCTGTATCAGTGCCGCTACTGTGGTAAACGATTTGAGCGACTACGAAGTACACGCATCCATGAAAAGCATGGATGCAGAAGAAATCTTGACCGTGTAAAATTTCTGTGTGAGAAGTGCGGTGTACAGGTTACACAAAAATTTTACTTGAAAAAACATTATAAATTTTGTAAAGATGGGTTTCTAGCATCATCTCTGGTCCTCTAAGGTGTTACACTCCTGATCTGATGTATCGTGATCTGTATGAATTAGTTGTATTTTGTCACTCTTAAAACGAAATATAATTATTTATTTTAATAGAAATGAATGTTGCAAGGACTGAGAAAATGTATACGATATATATACATACAGTGTCAGATTTTATTGTGTATAAATGTACAATTTAAAATAAATTATTGAATTAAATAATTTTTTTATTAATTTTTCTTAACCTACATCGTTTATCTTAATGTAATAAACTACATGTGGCACGTAATTTAGGTCGGATTTGTAATGTCCGTTTTGTCTTGTTTGTGAGTATTATTTTGTTTACCAATAATGCTGGAGACAGTTTTTTTTTGCTAAAATTATTTCAGTCTGAGTATGCCATCTGCATTCTTAAGATTTTTATGGGAGATGTTTTGGTAAAGTGCAGGTACAGGTAATGCCGTAACATTAGAGCAAATCTGATAGGAACTTGATTTATTATTTCTAAAATAATTATTTATTACTCTCCCGAAATAAACATAACATACTTGTGGAAAATCTATGGTCTTAAATCGTAACCTGTCATATATTGGTGCACACTACGGAGGTGATATTAAAAAATTAAAGAATGTTTATCAATTGACCACACTTCGGGGTATGCTGGTGCACTGGATGGGCTGTATCAGTAAGATTCTGGATACTTGGTAAGCGATTATTCGTCCGAATTACTCACACATTCGTACTGATTACTAACATGAATTTAGGGTTCACGAAAAAAATGTATACTAGCCGGGGTCATGATTTAAAATATTTTGCCGCTTATAATTATCAGAGTATTGAGTATGGTATGTAAAGTTCGACTCCTCTCGTATATGTGCTACACATTTATTTTTGTAGGTAGCAAGATATACATTCGTAGGCTGATTTTCTGCTCTGTTTCAGTGATGCATACTTTGAAGTGGTTCCGACAAGTACTTTACGTATTGTGGATTATGATTTCACTGGAGATTTACATGTAATGAGTTGGAAGGCTAGCGACGTGATGTATGCATGTCTCGAGCAAAACATATGAGTGTCGCAGCATTCTGCAAGCTTGCAACTCCCGCGCGAGGGGTCAATGTTCATTTGCAGGTGATGGTAGGCGTGTCTCGATCGAGAAGTCTCTGCCTCTATCATTGAGAATTTTTTTTCTGCGGTTGGCGTGCTTGAATTTATGTACTTTTGACTAGAGGCACGTGAATAAGTTTAAATTCGTATGCATTGGAACATATTTTTCTACATGAGGTAATAAAAATACATAGATGCTACATTGACTGAGATAGGTATCGAACACATGGTTCTTACCCTATGAGTGACTAGCACTTGTTTGTCCCATCTCCTCTAACCCTCGTTTACTTTGTGATATAGATGGGACATGGTTGTTTTCAGAGAGATAATGGTTAAAATGTCTTGGGCATAGTGTCCTGTGTAGAAATTACAAGGTGTGGTAATTATTTTAGTCGAAGTGGTAATTTAATAAAACATGTAAAAATTAACATGAAGGTTTTTTTGTGTGTAAAAAAATTAATGATAGGATGGATTTGTATGTAGAACTGGCAGTATACCACATCTCTTGAAGTACACTGCATGGTATATAATGAAAGACTCTTGGGCTCAAGAAACTATACTATAGGTGAAAAGAATGAAGCGGTTCCTATGATTAAATGAAAGAAACTTTGATGATTTTTTTCTATATACTAAGATGATTTAATTGAGTTTGTGATGATGGGTTGAAGGATTAAATAATAAAACTGGACTCATAGGCTTTTACAGAAAATGAGAATGGATCTCACAAGATCATAGATTGTGGTACATCTCTGACAACTGAAATGAGGAAACGATATCATAAAATGAGTGATATTGATGCAGCTCATGGCAATATTGATGACTGCTACGAAGATGATGTCTTTACGTCTGGGATAGTGACACGGACGCGGAGATTTTAAGACAAGTAATATTATTAATATAGAAATGATGGAAGCCGTAGCACGCCGATCGTGACGAGAAACAAATATTGAAGGATGCTGATGGTTTCGGGAAGACTGAAACTAATGGAAGTATCAACACCTTGAAAAGTGAAAATACACTCAAGCCTATATTTAGCAGATCCTCCATACTTTGTAAAAATAATGGACTCCTGAAAAGGAAGCATACAGGCGGTGAAGACACTTCGACATCAACGATATTGAGTTCTTGCAGTAATGACGTCATCCAAAATGGCGGATCCAAGATGGCGGATCCAAAATGGCCGCTTGATCTGCTTGTCCCGTTACGTTATGTCCCGTTACGCTGTGTCCAGTTACGCTTATCCAAGATGGCCGCCGTGACGTCACAATCCAAGATGGCCGCCGTGGCGTCACAATCCAATATGGCGGACACCGACAATCACAATCCAATATGGCGGACACCGGCTCCGGCTCCACATCCTGCATCCTGATCCAGTAGCCCCTATTATATACTACTCACTTGTAATTTCCATTATCCATGAACTGTCACCACACTTTGGTGCGCGAAGTTCTGTTAAACATTTTGACAATGGAGGCTTTGACATTACTAAATGTATAGTAGTGTTTGATGGCATACTTCTTCATCAAAGCCTGGAAGGTTGCATTATAGAATTATTTACCAAGATCTGTTTGCAGGTGTGATGGTACACGACCATCACGTAATATATTGGTCATGGCCTTGGCTACATAATTTGCAGTCTTTGATTTTACAGGTCTGGGCCAAGTGAAATGTAAGATGGTGGTCGGTACCTGGCACCTCAACCTGAAGCCTGGGCCAGGATGAACATTTATATACTACTCACGTAGTGATTACAATAAAGCTAGATGGTATGAAACTATCCGACTTTGAAAAGTATAAATTATTTATTCTTTGGAACCTAGAAAAACGTGCCTACGATTATGACCAAAGAATGATCAGGCATAGAGAATTAAATTCTAGTATAGGTTATAAAATAATTAAAAACCTCAAATGATTGGTTTCTGTAAGCGTCGTTACTGTCGGGTGATAAAGGTAGAATAATTTTATTATATTTATATTTTAATAAAAATATTTGTTTCATGATAATACGCCAGCTACACTAGCAAACAAAATTGACCAATGTAGTTTTCGTTTCATTCGACGTGATGTGATGTACTGTACCACGAAACAAAGCATATTTGCAACGCATGTGTGCACTACGTGGTAGCGTAACGTTGTTATTTTGTTATATATCTCCAACGGCTTAATTCGAGTTATCCAAAAATAATAATACAATATTCTCCGGTTTTGAGTTAAAAGCATTGCTCTATGAGATGAAATGTTAATATTTTATTTCCATTTTGAATAATGTAGCTTTAGAACAGTTAAAGAATTTTTCAATTTTGTTCAGTAGTTTTCGAGATAACATTTTTATGAGCAAAATACACACTTTATCTTCATGATATCTGTACAGATATAGTTTTAATTCATTTTTCAACTGGTATGCGTCCTATTTATGTAATTTATTCTTGCGAATTATCCAATAAGGTTTTTACATAACCTTTGTTTTTTTGACGTGAAAACGTCTATTAAATCGATGAACGCCGGCTGCTAGAACGAAAAAGTGTCGCATTACGCACATTGTCCCTTTACGCTGTTTCACGTTACGCTCATTGTACTCTAGCGTCGCATCTATCTCTCTTCCACTCGGTTGGAACAACCATCGTTTTGACTTTTTCGAGGCACAATAAACTTGAAACACTCCCATTCGTTTACTACTTTTCCTATCATAGTCCTATCCTTAACAGAATAACATAGATTTGAAAAAGTTAAATAGCAAACATTTATAAAAATTATAGTTAAAATAATCTATTAGTTAAAGTTATAAACATATTTGAATTAATGAGTGCAAATAAAAGTAAATTTATCAATTAAATTGTAGATTTTATTTTACTCCTTCTTTGTATCCATACAAAATAGTGATAATTGAATAAAAAGATTCAATTTTATTCATAAAAGTATGCAATCATTTCATAAATGTTTTGTTATGACGTTGTCACGTTAAACTATCGTCCGTAAACCAACTTTACAAACAACAATTTTTTTTTTATTTACACGCTGCCACCTAAGTTTACATTCGATAAATTTAAGTTGAAACATCCTTTGGGCGAATGACCTGAACTATTTCATGTGCTCAGTTATGAGTAACATTGGTGTACTTTTTTCAAGAATAAATAATGCATGGTTGGTATGTACTTAATATTGTTGTGAATTAAAAATTAGCAAGTTTAATACACGTTCGGAAAGTCAATGCTAGGTTAAATTTTGTTCTTAATTTATTACCTCACATTCAATATAAGGCCTTATTGTAACCGATCGTGGGAACAATAACTTGGCTCCTGATTACGGCGAGCTGTTAATTAGCTTGCAATACAATGCGCGACTTTGGGCGTGACGCTTGACCATTAATTTATTTTCGCTCAGAATTTAAACAGAGTTAGGCAGGATTTAATTTTTCACTGTCACGTGCAACAGCACGCAATTGTATTATTCCTGGAAGGCAGGTGCTTTTCTCATCAAAGTAATGGCCAGAATGCTGTACGATGCACAATATTAACTAATGCCCATTATTTATTATTATAACGGTGTGAGAATTCTTGTACGAACCGTATGAATCCATTCATAAATGCTTTAACAAACCCATATGCAATGTCGTAATAAATCTGCCAGCATATGCTCTGTGTTGTAATGAAATGGATTATCAGACATCCATTTTCAGCAACAGTTTACATGCCCCTTAATTATATTCGATTAAAGAGATCCCATAGGTTGGAGGATAAATCAAATGTTAAACGTTTCCTGAGAAGTAATGTTGGTGTTCATGATAACGTTATAACGATTTGAGGGTATAATTTTTTTCAAAAACTAGAAAGAAATGTAAATGAAAATTTAAATGAAATGAAAATTTGGCTTGCCTAAAGAGTAATTTTATGTATTCAATTAATTTTTTAATTTTGTTAATTTAAATAGAAAATATTGCTTGTTCGAAGCCACCTCTGTGTTTTTCTTTCGTTAAAATTTCCTAAGTTTTTCTTCCAGGTAAAAGAAAGATAAGACACTCTAACATTATGTAGCCTACTTTAAAGATAACTTTAATTTTTATTGGATTATTTACTAGATTTGTTTACATTAAACTTCATTTATCTCTCATATAAATAATTCAGAATTTGTGACATATTATTTGTTGATACAATATATTTAAAACAAATCTTTGTCTTAACTGTTACTGGGGCAGTACGTTTGATGGTAACTTAATTTCGCAATATAGGCTGATTAGCTTTGTTCCCAGAGTTTTTATTTTGAATCAAATCTCAATAAGTTATCTTTGGGAAACCTGTTTGTAGTTATGAGCAACACACCATTCTGCTACACGTTTGGGTTGTTATACTGAGGGTTTTTTAAGTTATATGTACACTGTATTTTCAGTTTTGTCCACTACCCAAGAATATTTGTAGTTGGTTTTCTCAAAAATATATGCATGTATTAAAAGTGACACTTACTATAAATGGTGAGATATAGCTAGATTAATTATAACGAAATTAAATATTGGATTTTCCTTGAGCACAACACATTAGTATGTGCTTTATAAAAACTTAATTAAAGATTTTTTTGGTAAGTAAGTTATTAATGGTCATTGATGTCCATTTTCTAAAAAGCATTAGGTTCATTTTATTATTTCAAAATAATTTATAGGTTGAAATAATTTATTTTGTTGGTTTGTGACATGATAATTCTTGTAAATAATTCACAAATTGATTTTATTCTTTATGAAATGTTTGCTGTAAATAAGTAATGCAATGTAGTGTCTGCACTAAACTTAAATTTAGAATAAAAAAGCAAGCGTTTCGCAATAATTTATTTAAAATTTTTATTTTCGTATATAAGTTTATTTATATATTTTTTCCAATCGCTAAAAGAAAATATTATGTAAAGCGTAAACATCACAATAAATTTGTGTTATTAAACTGGTCTGAAATTCGACAGTTCTCAATAGTAGTAAAAAGGGTCCAAATATCCTTCTGGCATTGTTGTTATGTCAACTGTTTATAACTTCATGCTGTTTTTATTGATTTGAAGCAACCAATTATTGCTTTGCAAGTGAAAGCAGCCTGTAAATGAATGCTACTTTTGAGTACTATTGAATTTGTGATAAGTTACGTTATACACAATTCAACCGAATTCATTCTACGTAAATCTCAGTGATTTTCTTGGAAAGAGCAGTGGGTTGCGTTATGATTTTAATCTTGTCGGAGACCGTGAGTTGCTGTCGCAAGAGTATAACAACCGGGAAGTGCAGTGTAGTTCGGTATCTTTCACTCACTGCTACAAATATTACTCAAAACATGGTGCTCAAAAACTCGCGTGCGCGTGATATAAATATGTACCCCAGCAAGATTCTCCTGTCCAATGTACGAGGAAACCAGAACAAATATATTTTTTTTACGTGTGAACATCTCTGTTATCGGTATGCTGCATTTGGCAGGAGTAATTACGTGAGTGGAAAGGAAGACGAACGATTGGAAATTTTTAACCGCGGTGCCGTAGTCGTCGAGTTACCCAAACCCACTTGTAGCAACATAAACACGTATCTTGTTTCTTTGTTAACATTAGGGGACATACCAAAAGATTCGTTGTGCCAAATAAAACTTTATGATGGTGAAAAACATTAATAGGTAAACTAAAATCATTAAGCCAATTAAATTATTCATAGTTAATGTAATACAATTTTTTAAAATACGCAAGGAAACTGTAATTACGTGATTACTATATATATATTTTCTACTTGCAAAATCCAAAAAATTTCTGTAATACAGCGGACGAGCGCCCGCTTGTAAAGCACAAAGTTGAATTTTCTGAAGTGAGTCAAATGTATTAATAATGTTAAATCATCTCGATAAGGTTAAGGTTTTTTTTTGGTAGTAGTCACATACTGATTTAAGTTTTTAAGCAAAAATAAATATACATACTTATACTAAATGTAATAATATTGCTTTAAAAAGTTTTAGGTAAATATTTTAGTACAGACACATTTAAATATGTTTGTATAATGTTTGTGGAAACTTTATAGTATAATTTAATAAAATTCTTTGTCGTAAATCAGGTTTACTGCCTGGTATAAGGATGTTTTCAAGTCATTTTCGCTTTTATCGGAGCCGTATTATATATATTTTTTAATTTCTGTCTGTTTCGTGATGATATCTGCGCGTGATGGTGGCAAGAAACGTTGACAATTCATGCAGTGAATTATAGCGGCGGGCGAAAAATGTTTGTGGCTGATTCGCATCCAAGAATATTTATATATTTAAAAAACGAATATATTATTTATCAGTATTTTGAACCTGGTCGACATTATTTTTTAAGATTTAAACGTTAAATTTCGTGTCCGAGGTATGTATTATGTATTATAACTTTATTTGCAACATGATTCACATGAAAACACCAAGGAAAGATGTTTACACATCACTGGCGTGTACCGAAATACTAGCTCACGTTTTTTTTTTTTTTTTTTTTTTTTTTTTAAATGAGCACGGGTGGGTTGAGAATGCGGGAGCCGGAGGAAAATGACACGAAATAGTGGCGTATATTTTTGAGGGCAAAGGGGATTAGGGGGGAGGTTTTAATATTGAATAACTCCGTGTTGATATTGGAGCACACGAGTATAGCTTCAGAGAGAATAGCACCAATGCCAGTTGCCAGAGGGCTACGTACGGCTAACACACACTTTAATAATTACTTTTTTTGAACCCGCTAGGTTCCAAACGGCGGTGTTTATTTTGGCAAACTATAGCTGCGTCGGTTCTATAAAAAAAACATAGTATTTGGTAGGAAAAATAAACATAGAAAATATGGTTATTATTTTAAAAAATACCGTACTAAAAGCAACGCTTCCGCCAAACAATGCACAATTTTATAAAAACCGGGTAGTAGCTTACAGGCAAGTAGTCTGCTAGAACGATTTTAAGAAAGATTTTTAAATCTTACAAGCTGAATAGTAAAAAGTTCAATATTTTGAGATTTTAATAGGCTAGTCGCTAGTTTTTATCTGTACTTTATAAAACGTTACATACGAACGAATAAAGCAATGACGAAATAAATGGATTTGTATGAAAAGGCAGTACCCTGAGAAAACACATTGTATCACCTCAACGTGCGGCACGTTTCCATTTTGCGAAAAATTACTGTTGAGAGATAATATAAATGACCATTTACTTAACGTGACATTTTAGTTACAAATACATTTGTGAAATAAAAATGATTTCAAATTTTTTATTATTATGGAGTAACGAAAACCGTGACTTGTGGGTACCGAATTAATATAGTGACCATTTGCGTTATCCAATATGGTGGTAGTGGTGACGTCAGAGGTCCAAGGTTACAACATTATAATTCAAAGCCACAAGCCACTGTTCCATGGCCCCATAATCATACTACTCTTAAAATTTCTTAGTATTTTGAGTTATAATAAGGGAAAAAGAGAAATCCAAATATATGTCAACGTCTAAAACGAATATTTATTTATTTTGCCAAATGATGGAATCGCTCTATGTGTTTAAAATTTTAATGGCACGATGTACTTACAGAGCTTCTTTCCCAAAATTCTATGTATCGTTCAGCGCGTGATATTGCATATTGTTAGTTTCAGTTTAGAATGACAATCTGAGGTGTTATTAATGATGTTACACATTCCACTGCTACAATTGAAACCCATATGATGAAATTCCAAACTTATAAAATTAGAGCTGTCCACTTTTCAAAACAGTGATTTATTGAAGGGACGCAGAATTCACGATAGTGAATCATGTTTTAATCATATAGATTTGTGTATTGTTTTTGCGGTATTAAATTAAATACGTAATTAATATAGTTTGTGTATTAATTTTAACTCAATGGCTTTTCTAAATGATATACCTGTCGTAGCAACAAACTGTGAGATATTTATCTTCATAGCTTAAAACCTTTAGTATGGATAACTAACGATAAATCTTCATCCAGACCATACGTGATGGCTTTACTGGTCGCAGGTGGTTAGAGATTATTCGTATTGATCACTTATTACCACTGAGGCAATACAAATACAATGATCAAAGGCTGCCTGTGCCTCAGCGGAATATAAACAGAGGCTGTTTAGATAATTATTGTTACGATTTATTAAAATAGAAAAACAATATCGTCGTGGGAAAACTACTAAGTTCGTAAAGGATAGCCAATTTAAAAATGTTATCACACAGTTTTATTTATTGCCAATATTTACGTCAATAACAAATATTCTATTAAAAATGCCTTATAATTAATTACACTTAAAAATGTTTCTTCCCCAGTTACTCGTTTTTTACACAACACACACCTCGCTGGGCCGCACCGCTGGCGCAACTCTCGCCACAGCGCCACTCGTAGACCTCCGTCGCGGGAATCCGTTGCCGAACTCCGCCATCACCGTCGCACTTCTCTTCGCCGAAGTCCACTCGACGCCTCGCTCGGAACTTTGCTCGGAACTCCGCCACGCCCGCGACACTATCACCCAGAACTGAACTCTCCGACCTGTAACCTTCGTCTAGGGACTTCGCCGCTCTATCGCCCGGAAACTTCACCGCGGGAAAACTCCCGACTCCACTGAACTGACTTCCCTCCCCGGAACCATCGTCCAAGGACTTCGCCGCTCTGCCGCACCTGCGGCACTATCGCCCCGGAAACTCCGCCGCGGGTAAACTACCAGCTCCCAGCTGAACTCTCTCGGAGGCCAGCGTACCGGGCTTATATATCACAAGCGCCACTTCTAGAATAAACCAGCGCGGCTGGGGCATACGCGTCATTCCGCGCAGATCTGACGCACAGTGGGAGATTTGCCCGAAAACGTGGTCAAAATGCAAATCGTAAACTTAAAATCCCGACCAAACCGGTGATGTGGTAGTAGTGTTAGATCATCCCTGCATGGGAAACCGGATATGGCAATGAGAAATTCTCATATCCTGAGGTTTCACGGCAGTTGACAAGTGAGGGTCGAGTGCGTTGGGCGGACCTAACTATGTTGAAGATAATTCCATGCTGTACTAAAGTGAATGTCGCAGCCGTAAAAATTGATATTTTTGAGTTCTGAAAAATTGATGCAATTCCTGGAGGTATGGCGTCTATATCACTGCCTTATGTTGTTATATGTAATGCTGTAATGTTTTATGTTTTATTTTCTAAAGCGAATTTGTGAACATAATGAAAATTTATTTTTAACATATTACATCGAGGCTTTTAGTTGGGTATGCCACATTATGCACCTTTCTTTCGAAATAGGGCGTTTAGTTTATTGTTTTAGTGATACGAATTTACAATAACTAATTGCTAATAGGTGCTACCCTTTACGTACGATATTTTTTCCTTCATTGCTGCACTTGTGGCGACTCCCTGTGGCTATGGCGGGTCTTAGCCAACCTATCATTGTCGACAATGTGCATAGCCCGTCCAATACCAGGTGCCTTTTTTCTTATTCCTTCATAAGCTTCACTAAATATCAGTTCATTCTCGACATCGTCATCGATGTCTGTTAAAGTCTGGAGAAGTTTACAAGTGGTGGTATAGCCTTTCAGAAATATTTGATGAAAACCACATGTAGTGTTGGTATAGTGAGAATTTTTACTGATACGGAATTTTTTACTACTGGTAAGAAACAAATATAAAGTCCTTAAAATTTGTTTTCTAAGGTTGACAATTGTTTGAGATTTTCCAGCTGTAAAATAACCATTAAAATTATATGAAGGGTGGGTACACACAAACCCATAAGGAATTTATTAAGTTTATGTCTTGTGTTGTTTTACAATTTAATGATTTTTATCTAATGAGATGAAGAAACTTCCTAAATTAGTTCACGAGGCTGTATGCAATGATAAGAGGGAAGAAATGGCAACAATTGAGAAATTTGAGCGAAGTTTACAGCCTAGGTCTTCGGTGCCAGTGACTGTGATTTGGGGTAGAATCGAAGCATGAATGGGATACAACAGTAAAATGGGAAGCACTGCGAGAAAACTAGCTCTTCTAGGGCCAAGTCAGTTACATTTCCCCCCTTAAGAAATTCTGGATCGACCATAACCAAGAATCAATTCCGCGAATAAGACATTATTCCTAAGGGTCTACTGTTGCGAACGCAAATGAGCACTGAACAAATAACTTGTAAACGAATTCACCAAAAAAAAACCAATGTAATGAACAATTTTTGACATCTTAATTATGGTAGAATTTTGTTGAATATTCCTTTTAAATTTTCTTTTTTCACTATAACAGAATGGCATAAAAATATCAATGCATTTTATTAAATTATTGTAATTATATTCAACAAAATGGTATTAATGATTTGTGAATATTAGGTTTTTAATATTCTAAAATGTTCTTAATCTATGTAACTCTATTCATACAGAAAATAATCCAAGAAAGGACTTCATTACTGCAGACCAATTTCCCTATTTCCCTAACTGAACTTTTTTACCCGCCCAATGATTTTAGTAAGTGCCATCGGATTGCAGTCATGCTAAAATTTCATTTTAGGATCAGGAGAAGAATAACTTGCATATACTGGTATTCTTGATGATGAAGGGCTTCTTAACTACAGATACAAGAACTAGACTAGAAAACCTACAGAAAGTGTTGTCCGAGAAACGGGGTTGCATTATAACAATACCTGCGAGTGCAAGGCCTGCTTTGTGCACGATTTTTTCTAAGCTAAACACTAAATGGATAGAATCTTCAAGAAACATTGACTATTTTCTGAATAAAAATCAAGCATGGCTCAGCAAGACCATTTGTATTCTGGTAAGTAATCCCAGTTCTGGAGAGTCGGCAAAGAAACGTGGACGCCCTTCCGTGGAATTTTGTTCAAGTAGTAAACGAACGAAACGAAGGAGAACAAAGCAACTACGTACAAATGTAGACATGTCGATGTTGTCTTATGGCACTCAGATGAGCCTTCGTTCGTCTAGTAATTTAGATGCTGCCAACATAGTGAAAGACATAAACACAACTACCCCAACAAGAGCTTCAAAATATCGGAAGCGGTATAGTATACAAGTTGAGAAGACAATATTTGCAGATGAGGCTTTGTCTACAATGGTTGAAGCTAAATTGAGTAGGTATCAATACAGTGTAATTAGATCAACAGCGCGAAAACACAATTGCAAATTGTATCCCAGTTATGAAGCAGTAAGGGAAGCGAAATTGAGGTGTTGTCCACCACGTACGAATATCACAGTTACTGAGAAAAGTGCAGAAGTGAAGTTACAAAGTCTGTTAGACCACACCTGTCAACGTATTTTACTAGTCCAAGAAGAAGTGATACAAAGTTTACATCCCGAAGATGTGCGTACATTAAGTTTAATTTGTAAATGGGGATGTGATGGGAGCTCGGGACACAGTGAGTACAAGCAAAGATTCAACAACGATTCTGATTCGTATGCAAATGTGTTCTTGACATCTTTTATACCACTGCAACTTGTTTCTTCTGAACCGAAATCTCGGGACGAAATTGTTGTATGGAAGAATCCGAGGCTTTCATCTCCCAGGTTTTGTAGGCCAATCAGTCTGTAGTTTCTCTATGAAAACACTGAATGCATTGTAAGAGAAAAAGAAACTATATCGAGCAGCAAATTGAATCACTTGTTCCACTGACTGTAACTATAAATGGGAATGAGATATCTGTTAGATACAAAATGTTATTTACCATGATAGATGGTCAAGTTTGTAACGCAGTGTCATCAACGGCATCTCCGTTGCGTTGCAATTCATTTGGAACAACTTCCAAGAATTTTAATGACATTAAACAGGCCGTTAAGAGGGAGATAAACGAAATCCACCTTTCATTTGGTATTTCAACATTGCATATGTGGATTCGTTTATTTGAATGTATATTGCACATGTCATACAAACTAACTATTGGAAAGCGGCAAGCAGGTTCTGAAGCAGAAAAAAAATGTGAATGACAGAAGAAAAAAATTGATCCAAGTTAAATTGAAGTCGGAGTTAGGTCTGGTTGTTGATAGTCCGAAACCTGGCTATGGAAGCAAAAATGATGGTAATACTGCTCGACGTTTTTTTTGTTGAAAACTCGGATGTGAGTGCATCAGTTACGGGTTTAGACGTAACTTTAATAAAAAGATTCTGCGTAATCTTGCAAGCAATTTCAAGTGGTCACGACATTAATGCCAATAGTTTTGAGGATTATTGTCTAAAAACTGCAACAACATACGTAGAAAAATATTCATGGTATCCTATGCCGACAGCTGTACATAAACTACTAATTCACGGACCCAAATAATATTGTCCGCTTTGTTGCCAATCGGACAATCATCGGAAGATGCTCAATAGGCTAGGCATAAGGATATGAAGAGATATCGTGAAGGATTTTCTAGGAAATGTTCCAGAAGAAAGACAACGGAAGATGTTTTCAGTTGGTTACTCGTATATTCAGATCCGATGATTTCTAGTGTACGAAAGCTCCCTCAGAAAAAAATGAAGCAAATCTCGCCAGATGCCATACAACTACTGGACTGCCCCCACTCCCTTGAAGCATCAGGAACGCACGATGATTCTGACAGTACAGATTCTGATTGAAAATATTGTTTGCACCGAAATGTTGCCACAATGTAATTTATATTGTTATTCACTGGGCAAAATATGTATTGAGGGGATGCTTAAGTGCTTATTTGTCTGCACAAAATTTTGCATTAACAACAAAATAATTTGACAAGTTTGGACTTCCTACAAACTTTGTTTTTCAGTTTGTGGTAGCTTTTTATTGTGTATTTGTGTATTTTTAAATTGTGTATATTTCTTTTTATATTCACTTACTAGTTTCTGTATTCCTTATCGTTTCTTGCTTCTTAACTATTTAAATACTGTAAATTTCGAAAAAAATTCTATTGAAAGCCATGGCACGGGCAGCACTAGATGGTTCTGGTTTCCTTAATGATATATCTGGGTTGCGATTTCGAAACACAGATAACAAATCCCAACTTGCCAAACGGGTTTCTTTGTTGAAACGATGATCAATTAAATTTTTTTCCGCCAATTAAAAGCTAGTCTTCTCACATATGTAGCTGTTTAACCTAAATAGCGGGATTCCAATAGTTTTATGTGTTCCACTAGTTTCCTTTTCGGTATTGGCATACAATGTTGTTTGATAACATCCTAGCCCTTTAACTGAACCTTTAAATATATTATTCTTATCATTCCTGCACTGTCTTCTCGGTGTAGCTTGAGGAACACCAAATGCCATTGCTGCTTTCAGCCAGCCCATCTCATTGTTATCGACTGCCTGAATAGCTTGTTCCGCAGATTCGCTATTTTGGCTTTACCTCGTAGTTGTCAAGTTATAATTTCCAACCATCTGCGAAAAGATTATCAAAGAAGGTATTTAATTTTTTTCATTCGAATAAACTAACTTTTAATAGGCTGAAAAGACACTGGATTAATGTTTACAGTGATAAATTAAATTAAAATAGCATGGTTACTAAAATCAAAAATTCAGGGTAAAATGACACAGTGTTTCGTTTTACCCTTAACACATGTGTGTCATTTTACCCTAAAAGTAGGTATTTTAATTTCATGGCCTGTAATATTATTGTGAAGCGAAATATTAATAGTATTATTGGAACTAGCAGCAAAAATACTCTTCTTTCTACCAAAAAAATATTTAATTGATAATGGTTTGCATAAAAATAGCTACAAGTTATATACTCTCTTCATTTTTTAAGTTTAGAATACTCACATTTCATTTTTCGTTTATGGAGCTCGAAGTAAACAACACTTATAGCTGTCATCAACACAGAGACACAGCTCGCAACCATAGCATACTTGGAGACTGTTCTGACAATCGTCCCTGGTGTGGATTTCGAAAAACATCTACTGTCATTTTATCTGAGTACCTATGTCATTTTAGGCCGGTTATACCTATTGTCATCATTGTAATATGCGTGACAGTTGTCTTTGTTAGCGTACCTCTCAAACGTATAAATAATACCACAGTAAGTTAGAGATATTTAGATGCTGTACAGCGATGCTTACTTCAGAAGATAGCATATACGGTACGATCAGGAAAGGCTGGTACTCGTGCAGTTCCATTTTTGTAATGCTGTCATAAAAAATGATGGGGTCTTCTGCTTTTACGATTTCGGCTTCCATAATTATTCGGAACTTGTCCAATACTGAGACGAATTTATAAATTACCAGGTGTAAATGCAGCTATATCTGATAGAGAACTGGTCATTTGCACGCCAATGCGATTTCTTTTATAACTGTTCGGTGTCAAAAACTTTATGCCCACCTTTACAAGGGCAGACGTGAATAATTTCTTCATCTTGAAAATTCACAAGCATCCTCGCTGGTCTACGATTCTGACGACGAATTCGCGTGCGCAATGTACAATGACTATAACATAAATGATAAAATAAATTATACTTTTCTGTATTTCAACTAGTTTATATTCTGGCAGGACCAATAACGAAAACTCGTCGTGTGAGTACCCTACTCTCCACTCACCACTTATCGAGGGGATAGAGGGGCAAGGTAAATCGAATTTTATATGCTGTGTAATGAACCCAAACAATAAACAGCAATATTAATGTGTGTCCACAAACTTGATTACAGCTAAAATACAAAATAATTTAAAAGGAGAGAACATAAACAGTTAACATTTAGATACTTCTGAATATAATCAATCCCAACTAATATATTTTATTTACTCATTGTCCACAATTGGTGAAACATAAACTAAGTTTAAAGGGGCTGGAGAGCTCTATCGCAGGCCACACCCCTGCCATCAAGTCACAGGGGTTTGTCAACCTCACCTCAAAACCTAAGTCACTGTTAGAATACACACCCTCCAATATAAGAATTATGCCAGCATAACTCAAAATACCTCATACCACAGTTGATACTTTTCTAATAACTTCCACAGGTACATAGCATGAAAAGCAAATATATATATATATATAAAATATAAAAGTTATCAATCATCATTTAATATGACTTAAATATATTTAAGTCTTTATGACCATAAGTACCCATATTATTTCTTTCCTCACTAAGAGCACTGTTCACTTCCATTTGGTATGAGAATAATATATTATCACAGTACTGAACAATAAATATATCCTTAAGCTACATTAAACCAGTATAGCTGCTTATAACATTAGAGTTTCTCAAAATAAAGGTACTACTATTAATCACCAAACTTTCAATATAGACTCATTGGGGCATAAACAAAACAAGGCAATGAGTACAGTATATAATTGGCTGAGCCCAATATGTTGTACATTAACAGTCTTGAATTATGAACATCACTTGCTGTGATCTGTCGTCAATCATAAATCATAACATTAAAAATTGTGCAAGTTTATTTGCCAAACATGCCAACATGTGCTACCTCAAAAGTGCATAGTTTTCCTCATTTCTTCTATAATGTAACCGACAAGCACAAAGTATAAACATTTTGGTTAAGAACATTTACTTAATATCAATTAGTGTCGTTTCGGCAGAGCACAAAAAAATAATAAAATAAACACCGCCTATGGGACTTAAGTCACTAAGGCAATCACTTACTTGTCGCCCAGGAATACAGGTTTTTAGGAAATTTGCAAATACCACAACCTGTAAATTTTTCGTTAAATCTATTCCGCCCTCCAGCATAACAGCAGAAAACCAAACCATGCACCTCCAACATGACCGGTCATATATCAGAGCAAAAATAAACCAGGAACGGAGTGGTATAGGCCGCCTCCCGCACGGAAACTTCCAGTAATGCCTCCTCAGAATTACTGGAAGAAAATAAATGTAGCTTCCACCATATTACTCGGGAAACACGAAGTTTTCTTCGTACATAGAACGCCCATAAAATACCCAAAAAAAAAAAAAAACAGTAAATTCTATGTTGTTGCCATAACGAGTAAAATAGCATTAAAATTCCACCAAATACAACATCATGCTGTCCGTTGCTTGTCTCGCCCAGATCACAACAACCTCGTTCCATCCTCTTTCAGTCACATCTCTCGAACAATCCGACAAAAGAACACCGCAACAGGTGCAAACCAAAAGAAAACAAAATTTCTCGACAGTACCAACCTCTAACATCCAAACTTCCATCTCTCCGCACAAAGAGAGAGAAGGCGCGCTGCGAGTACTTAGCATGCAGATACCTCCCAGCGAGACACAAGTAAACAAGTCCCGCGGCAAATACCCCAATTCACCTCTATAATGCGTCCAGGATCACTAATCCACGTGAGCATGTAAAAAAATATGTCACATCAACAAATGTGGCACCCAAAGGAGTGTCACAGCCACCATCCTAAACATTCCCCCCGAGGGTGACAAAGAATTCGCTGAAGAAGAACACTCAACCTAATCGGTAGACTCCGAGAGGAAACATACTCACAAAAACCTCACCAACAGTGACAAACAAGAATACATCCTAAACTTAAAATCCCCAAAAAATATCCCACTCAAAAAAAAAACAAGAAGAAACATCAATCACTCACAGACCCACAAAATGGACTCAATGGACACTAGAACAAAAGAGAATTAAGATTATACAAACTTCTTCAGCGCCGTAATCTGGGCCTTCTTCACCACACGAACTTTCTCAGGATCTCCAAGAGTTACATTGACAAGGGGTCAAAAAGGTCAAGACACGAAAGGGTCCCACAAATGATGAACGTAAATTGCTGGGAGACGAAATCTACTTTCTTACTTAGAGTAACTTTACGGCACACCACCAGATCACCCTTTTTGATGTCTAATACTATCCTGTTCTTATTGTACCTTTTGGTCATCAATGTATGCGCTGTCTCCAAAGCTTTCCCAGTTTCGACCCATACCTTTTCCACCTCTTTACCAGCACTCTCGGAACAACCCTGTAGGATCCCCCATACACTCAACAAGGGATAGGGCAATTCTCGTCCAAACATGACCATGTTCGGTGACTTACCAATCACCGCATGTGCTACAGAGTTCAGCGCCACATTAAGCAAAGGAAGCTGGGTATCCCATCCCCTATGGCTGTTATGGTGAAATATAAAAGGTCACTTTTACTGACTTGGTCACACGAAGGCTTAGGACGGGTGGCTGTGACACTCCTTTGGAGTGCCACATTTGTTGGTGTGTCATATATTTTCCGTTCTCACGCGGATTAGTGATCCTGGATGAATTCTAGGATCACTAATCCGCGTGAGCAAGGAAAAAAAATATGACACACCAACAAATGTGGCACTCCAAAGGAGTGTCACAGTATAGCATGGTGTTTAGAATCCCGTTGAGATGCATTTTATTCGTATGACATTCACTGGAAATAAGTTTACTGATCGCATAGTTTCGTGTTTCCTGCATAGTAAACCTTTTGTCCGATAATTGTATCTATGGTCCCAGGTTTCGAAAAACCAAGATTTTCACAGCATGTTAGAATGCTATTTTAGGGGTTTGGGTTTCCACGTAGTTGAAAGTCTACATTCTTTGGTAACTGTTCCTTGATGTGATTTGCAATGTCGTCAATTTCGTAAGATCCAAAAGGTAATTGTATTTCTTGAGCAGTACCATAACTTTTCAGGATGCGGATATTGACGTTATCTTTTCGATATTCGGTATGACATTATACGTTTGAAAATCAGCGAGTGTGATACACCATTCACCTTCCAACTCTATTGGTTGGAAATGGACCGCCAGCAGCAACATACCATGACTTGTCAACATAAGTTTTATCGACATGACTGACATATTTTAATGAGTGAACATTTTTTATAGGAAAAAAAAATTCTTAATTTTTGTTCCTTTAAAAGCAATGGCACAATTATCCGCATTTTATTTGGTTATTTGACTGTTCGGATTCGTAATTGTAGTATTAGGGCCTCTTCCCAGACTTTACGTATGATACATAGCACGTGCATATAAATTAATAATGGCACACTCGCGAGAGCTTGGTTTTCTAGGTGAATTATCTTGCATAAATAAGCCTAGTAAATTAGATATTTCAGTTTTCAAGCACACTTAATTAAATCTTTATTGGTGTACGAACGTTTCGACCGAAACTTAGGATTGTTTCACTCGTTTCATTTTAATGCATGACTTAATTTATGGGGTTGTAAGTAAATTCCTGCACATTTTTTACCCATGGCAATAGCTTTCATGCTAGCATTTTGTCTTCGTACTTTCTTAAACAGATTGCGAACGTCCTTGGAAGTATTGACTGCCCTCTCTATACCACTCGTAGCACCGATAAGGCCCCCGAGACGCCCAATGCAGGTAAAAGTAGAGGTAGAAATCCTCGAATAATTTTCTTTATGAGGGTCTGTCTTTTTGCTTAGCTTTTTGTATGCCAGCAATAGTCTGGCACTTAGTCTTGCGGGTTCTGGCTCGGCGAGCACCTATTCCTAATTTAGTCTTGGCCTTTATGATTATGGATATGTCCCACCCCGAAAATTTTCACCAAGTCATGCGTTTGGCGATTTACTTATATCTTCGGCTTTGGTTCCAATATCTCGTCAGATCACTGCCTTAACTAAAGATCCTTGCTGAAGGAATAAGCAATATCTTGCTGCTTGCACTTCTTTTTAAGAAAATTAATGCCCATGTCACTTTGAGCCAGTCGTTTGGCTAGTTTCGTTTAGGGACCACAGAATCTGTAGCCTGGAATATGTTGCTCGAAAGGCCGCTTATTAATCAAATAGTTTACGAGTCCTGCACTGATGTGTTTTGTTTGTTCTTACTTCTTTGAGTCATAACACACCACTAAGCTGAAAGAATAAATGTGTTTTTTTTTATAAAATTTCACCAGTACCATGCAAGGAGTGTGTTTGCCTGTGCGCATCCTTAAGCAAGACAACGAAGTTAGTGCGCGTGAATCAAGACATGGCCCTTTATTTCCATCTACCATAAGATGCTTTATGGAGTGCCAATCCAACTGTGGCAAAACATGTGTCTGCTGGAAGAACCAAACGGCCTTCTGTCCGAAAATGTGGACCACTATTCCAAAACTTTGCTACAGCCAAAATACCAGCGCCTACCTACAATTATACGATCGATGGAAGGCCTGGAGTATTTTCCGTTTAACGATAATGCGGATGTACTGCCTCCTAGCGAAACAAGAGCCCATTCAGAATGGTTTTCGACGACGTCGTGTGCGATAAGCAAGGCATAATACAAGAGTGCTTTTACATGGGAAGACCCGCCAAATTAGACTTCATTTACCTGGGTCAGACGTACAGTAGTATACCGAAATATTTGCTACAAGACAGTGTGAAAATCCTAACATAGCATTGTCTTGCATAGCATTTACAAATTCGGTCCAAGCAGTCGTGACTTACTTACTCTTCTCGAGTATCACATAGTCGATAACCGAAAATACAACTTGCTACTAGTTAAAAATTATAAAGAAATATTATTTTTACCGGGAATGTCATAAATGTAGAATAGTACAAAAACAAGGGACTCCAGGTCTGTAAAAATAACTGTTTCACAGTGTACCTAAAGTCAATTCCTACAAAGATTAAAAAAAGTTCAAGAAACTTATATTTCTAACTTATAAAGATCCAGAAAGTGGCATTTATAAAGAAGAGGATCATGAAAATGTCATTCTCACCAATCTCTTCAGTGAATTAGAGACACATTGTAAAGGTTTAAAATTGCTAAAAATTTGTCAGAACTTTGACTATGTGTATTAGGACTACCAAATGAATTAATTGTTAGGTTAAAACTTCGCTTAGTGCAGTAAACTATTCGCACATCAAAATAGTCTCCATACACGAAGTACTCAGTGAAGCCAGCTACACACAATGAGTCAAACTGGAATCCCACTTGAAGACGAAAATACCTTCGGCGAAAATTCGTATTGCATGGAAATGAATATTTTTTCCACATGGACCTTGAGAAGGTAATACCATATTCTTGAATAAGTTAAGGTTTCAAGTAAATATTTATGGTAATCGATGTGTATAACACGTACACTTTGGTCAGACCTGTGAAATCAAATAGATTTGATGTACCCAAGGCTATGACAACATTTTGTATGATGGGCATGTATCCTCACACCTGCAAATGGATCTCGTCCTTCAAGGGTTTGATGAAGATATTTGGCATCAAACTAATCTAAATCTTGTAATGTCAAAGCCCCTGTGGTCAAAAGCTTTAACAGAACTTTGTGAAACAAAATGTGGCGACCGTTCATGGTTAACGAAAATTACAAGTTGCTGGTTATCTTGCCAAAACTAAAAAGCGAAATCAATTATATGGTGCATTCTACCACAACAATAAAGCCGAAAGGCGTAAATGACGATCACTTGGATCTAACAGTGTTTTCCAACTTGCAAAATGAAGATCCACGAAAGCCTAAAGTAAACATCGGTGACATTGTGAAGACCTCCAAACAGAAAGGCATCTTCAAGAATTTTTTTATTGCGATTTGGTGTCCCCAACGTTTCCATGTGACCCACGTTCGGGATTTGATCCTAGGGCCTACTACCTAGAATATTAGGACCAAAAGCCTGTTCGTGGAGGGTTCTAGGCCAAAGACATTCAGCCAACGATGTACCCTGCTACATACTTGGTGGAGAAGATTCTTGTTCTAAGAAATGGACGATCCTATGTCAAGAGTTGGGGATTCCCACTTTGCTTTAATTCGTGGTTAGCATATGAAGAAATCAAGAATCATTGGTGATTGGCTTTATTTTGTTCTTATAGAATATATATATATTATTTGTAATTTGGTGTTTCATTTCTCGATCATGTAATTTTTTTAGTATATTTTTTTAACTTTCGTCAAGGATCAAACGAAATACATTAGCCAATGTTTATTTTAATGGGCGATATTTTAATTGATTTTGTGAATTTTTTCCGAATTTCTAGCCTAATAAATACAGATTTCCAAGATGGCGGACAAATTCCAAGATGGCAGGCGTTTTGGCAATCAATAATATAATGGTGGCAGTGATATTTAGCTGGCAAAACAATATGTCAGCAGTGGCGTACAGCAGACTAAAACAATATGGTTGCCATGACATCATTTCGGCTGACGTAATATCTTCCTTGGAATTATTGTTGGGTGCTCATTCTGCTAGTGGCTTCCATGGAGGAACCATCCGTCGCCTTATTTGATCGATTATCCTCACCACGTTTAAAAAGAGTACCAATTTTTTTATAAATATTGTTAAAAAATATTATTATGTAGCCTAAATTATTTTTATAAATATTGAGTTTTTTCCCGGTAAAATAGGATAATTATTACGGAATTTCAATATGGCGGCAGTAAAGAAAAGTGCAACTGTGACAGCTGAGTTTTAGTTTGAATTTAAAGTTCCCTTTCAGAGGCTTATTGGAGGCTTAACGACGAGGGATTTAAGCCTAAATGGGAAATTTTCAAGCCTCTTGCATTTTTTAATATTTTTCTTCAACACTACAATATTTCCCTCGAAATAGGGACTTTTTTTTCTAGATTTGTGAGATTTTTTGGTGGATTTTTTTTCTTAAAAACTGGATGTTATGGCGAATTTTGCTGATTTTGGCAAACTTTGTAGGTCAAGGTCAAATGTGAAGTTCAAGGTCAACCAAAGGAGCCACTGTGACGTTAGAATCCAAGATGGCGGACATCGGCTCAGGCTCCGTACCCTGCACCCTGGTGCAAGACTGGCCAATATATAATACTGAGTAAAAATATATAAGTTTAATACAAGTTAAAGAATTACTTTGAACAGTTTTGCTACTTCATCTACTAAGGAAGTTATGAAGTTACTTGTGATTCAACTCGTGCTCTTTCCTTTCAACTAATGGTTGGTGTCATTTAAGAAACTGGATTATAACAGTAGTACAAATCGCTGAAACTATAAATTTAAACTATTGTTTATGTTTCGATTGCCGTTTCTTCGATACCTGGAGTGACTATTTGTTTTGGTCTACAGGTATACAAACAGTATTTACTAAACTGATTTGTGTATTGAAAACCATTTAAAGACGTTTGCAAAGTGAAAATTTTTTTTCAATAACTATTTATTAGCTAATAACTTTCAGATCGTTAAATTTAGTTTTCTTTAATTTGCTGGATGGTACCTTGTGATTGGCCGAGGCTTTGGCGGCGCCTGAAACTGAGGGCCTGGTGTCAGGTATTATTGGGAATGATACGTTTTAGTCCTGCTTGTGAAATACAGCTTACCGTCAGGAACTCCTAACGGAAGCATTAGAAACACTGTAAATGTTGCGTGTACGGACATAATTAACGTCTGTGTCGGCGCAGGGCAGTGCATATGATATTGAGAAAACGTTTCGCGTGATCCGCGCATATAAACAGATTGCGTGTGTCAGTGTATACGGTCCAGCAATCCTGCATCCAGGTAAGCCATTAAGCCATATTGAAACGATCCTTTCAGCACATATACTGACGCCCTGCAGTTTTCAGGCCATTTTCACAGTCTTGTATGTGTGAAAATTTGTTTGTTATGTGTCCCAGACTTGAACTTATTTAATTACAACCATTTTTCTGGTTTTCCAAGACATAATTTTAAATAGGTAACACAAATATAAACCGTCAAACCAAGACAATCAAGGTCAGAAGTCCTTAACTAAGGATTTTTACTGCTTTATCGCTCTTAACTGGCCAAATATTTATTAAAAAAATTAACCTGATAAATAAAAATGTAAGTATTTAATAAACTTTAATAAAGTAAATATATTATGTAATGGCTTTTCCGCAAAACAAAAATTAAATTACGAAAATACAATTTTGCCACCCTAGAGACGTCTCTGTATTTAACTTAAAAACCACGTTAATAAATTCATACTCGTTTCTGAGGAATCACAGTTTAATATAACATTTAAATAACTATCCATTACCACTACCAACACCATTAGTTTTTAACCCGTGTCGGTTTGTGTGTTGGTGTTGATGAACTTTATTCAAATATTGTGAATGGTCGATTAGGTAAGGTTAGTTACATTAAAAATACTTTCAAACATTGTGCACATTTGGTTGGGTTAGTACAGAAACATTAAAAAAACTATAAAATATTTATTAGGCCTATGGTTGCTTCGGAATTAACAATTAAGATGTGGCTATCATAACCAAACCAACCATTCACATGATTTCACAGTATTTTTGATGTAGCCTAAGTATACTTGCTCAACCACCATCCAAAATATTTGAAACGTCGCTAACCTAAAGTAAAACATCAGAGTATTTTAAAAGTCGCTATACTTACCCAACCAACTGTTTAACATATTGTAATTATTTTTTACGTCGTCTAATGTAACATATGAATTGTTCGTTACTATATGATTCAAAACACTAATTTAAATGTAATGTTTTAAAACAAATACTCTCTTAATTCAATGACATTTCAAAAAACAATCAACTAACAAATATTATAAAAAATAATTTTTCCCTGCAATAGAAATACGACGTAATATTAATTACTTTTTCTTTTATCAAAATAATACCTCCACCAACTACATTTCTCCAAAATAAACACAGGAACCCTTATGGATAAACAGGAAATGGCCGAAGAACCGTCCATGCACAGATATTGCAATGTAAATTGAAATGTGTGATTTTTTATGAACTATTACGTATTTATCAACGTTGTTTACGGAGCAAATACAAGAAGTTCTAATGTTGGAAAATAGTATATTCGTAATTTTATTCTAACTTTGTGGAAAAGCCACGAAGTAGATATTTCATAAAATTACTGAAAACCTTAATGAATTTTGTTAAGGACGTGTCCAACATATCTGGAAACCTTAGGTATTATAAGTAGTATACGAATGGCGGAGCTGGGACAGGCGCCAGGCGCTGGTGCTTGGTGCCGATCCACATCTCTGACGTCACGTCCATCTCTGACGTCACGACGGCCATCTTGGATGGGTGTGACCTTGACCTTTGACCTTGACCTTGAATTTGATCCTCAAAAATCGCCAAAATCCGCCAAAATTGGGCAAAATTTGCCCAAAATTCCTCAAAAATCGCCAAAATTTCCATTTCTGTGGAAAAAAGTTCCGCCAAAAAATCTCAAAAAATTCCACAAATTAAAAATTTCTCATTTCGAGGGAAAAATTTCCCGTTTCGAGGGAAAAATTCCCGTTTTTAGTCCTTAAAAATCCCAGCGGCTGAAAATTCCTAAAACTGGCTTAAGCATCCTTAACTCAAGCCTCAGTTAAGCCATTTCTAGGAATAAGGATACCATGACCGCCATCTTGAATTATGATGTCATCGTTGCAATTTCCGTTACGGCCGCCATCTTTAAATTTATTATCCGATTTTAATGAAAAAAAATTTAAAATTCATAAAACAAATTAAATAATAAAATTTTTAATAAAATATTTAAAAAACAAACATTTACGACACGGAGCTCGGAGTCCTCGGTTCGAACCCGACGAGTGCAAAAAAAATAAAAATGGCGACCGATCCTTCCCCCGAGGTGGCTGCAGGCATACTGACTCCCACCACTTTTTATCATCATCTAGTATGACGTCATGGCCGCCATCTTGTCTTCGATGCTGGAAGCCATCATCATTGTATCGTCGGCTAGAATGCGCCGATGACATGTTAGTTTAATTCGTATCCGCAAGAGTGCAGTAATCATTTATTACTGTGACATCCGCCATCTTGTCATTTGGCCGCCATCTTGAAAATCCGTAATTATTTAGTTAGAAATTCGGGAAAAGTTCCAAAATTCATTAAATAAATCACTCATTAATTTACATATTGATTCGATCGATTCCCGTCCTCGGTTCGATACCCGATCGTTGCAATAATGTTTAATCTTATGTAAAAAAAATAATTTAAATAAACCATGTTCAACATTCTTAAAGAGACTTTAAATCCTCTACTACCACCATCCTATCAGACATCAAGACCACCATATTGGAAATGTGTAGTTTTAATGCTAGAGATCCGGGAAAAAGTTCAGAAATCATTAAATAAATTTCCGATCAATATACTGATTAATTAGATCGACTAAGATCCTTGGTACGATCTAGGATGATGCAAAAAAATTAAATATATCATCAATTTAACATAATAGTAACAGGTTCGAGGAATTAAACACCGCAAGTTCTTTTACAAACATAATATTTATTACATAATTTCTATTCTACTACAGGATCACTTACGAAAGCCAACAATCTTATAATCATTTAGTTCCGCAGCGGTGTGAAATGACTAATTCTTAGCTCCAATCGGTTTATACTAGACAGAGTCCAGCCAGAACCTTTACAGACATAGTCCACCTCTTCTTGACAGAGTTTCTGGATACCGTTTTTAACAGTTTGCTTCACATCGTTAGAACTGTAAATTACTGCAGCAGATGTCTTGAATGCACACTTCTTCACTTCGTCATCGAACGGATATGGCTTTCCATATATACAGTCCAACCACAAGTTATATTTCAAAGGTCCGTTTGTTGCTACATCATCAGTAAGCTGATTGATTATCTTCTGTCTGATATCGTCAAGAAAATTACAAATGTCCTTCGACTCACCGAACGTATTTAGATAATAGTAGTCTTTCAACGTTCCACGAAATGCAGACTGCGCCAAGTAGAAGCCATTATCGTTCACTTGTAATGCTACGAACACAGTCTTAGGTTTAGTTCCATGTTCAGACGTCATAACAATCGGTTGCTGGGCATCTGTTTTTTTGGTTGTACGCTTTCGTGTCTCCAATCTAAAGCGAGGAGTCGAAATGTCGGCAGGTAGTTCAGCAGTAGGAGCACAGACTCCACCTTTACATTTTTTCGCATGATGTCGCAAACTGTCAATTCGAGTAAACCATTTAAGGCACTCATCACATCGAAACTTCATGCGAGAAGGATTCTTCGCGCATTTGCTCCGCTCATGTCTTCGTGCATCATGGTAAAATGCGAACGACGTATCACAGTAGCTGCAAGGATACCGTGGTGATGAAGACGATCCTTTCAGACCCGATCCAGATACAGGCGTTGCAACAGTAGTACCATTTCCAGGCATTCTCTTATGCACATCGATGCATCGTTGTTGCGCCGAAACCTTTACTTTCTGCCGCACAGCAGGACCTTTGCATGCCTTCATGTGCGTTTTCATATTGTCTTTTCTGGCAAACTGCTTATGACATTTCTCACAAACAAACATTTTACGATATAGGTTCTTGGCACATTCGCTGCTCTCGTGTCGCTGAGCATTGCTGTTGTTTGAGAAAATCTTGTCACAGTAACAGCACCGATGTTCGCTAGTTGTCAAATCAGCATCCATTGAAGTCTCCATCGAGGTCGTATCGTCGATCGTCGTGGTTTCCTGCACATCCAGCTCAGTAGTCATTAAGCTATCTTCTGCTGGTGGTATCACATCTGTTGAAATCTCCTCCAATGTTGACATCGTCGTCGTTGCCAACGGGATCTGCTCCACCATTGTCGTCGCTGTCGTCAAGGTTCCCGTAGACGATGATACAACGTCCATCGAGTACGACGTTAAAGTCGGTAAATATGCCATCGTGTTCTCAAGAACAGGCAATTACACGACTTATGCACCAGAAGAAACAAACTAGGTGATCCGTACACCGTCGACGGCAGTAACAAACTGAGCGTCCTGCTGTCTAGGACTCGTTTATATACATGCACCGGATGGAATAATACGCTAGTCAAATCAAGAACAATTTACTAAAATACTAGAGTCAAAACAACATTAAAAAAATAGAAGCACCATCAAAAAAGGAAGCACATTTGGAAGCATCATCAAAAAAGGAAAAACAATAGGAAGCACCGCCAACGAAAGGGCAGCACATTTGGAAGCACCGTCATCGAAAAGGCAGCACATTTGGAAGCACCGACTACGAAAAGCAGCACATTTGGAAGCACCGACAACGAAAAGGCAGCACATTTGACAGCACCGACAACGAAAAGGCAGCACATCTGGAAGCACCGACTACGAAAGGCAGCACATTTGGAAGCACCGACAACGAAAAGGCAGCACATTTGGAAGCACCGTCATCGAAAAGGCAGCACATTTGGAAGCACCGACTACGAAAAGGCAGCACATTTGGAAGCACCGTCATCGAAAAGGCAGCACATTTGGAAGCACCGACTACGAAAAGGCAGCACATTTGGCAGCACCGACAACGAAAAGGCAGCACATTTGGAAGCACCGACTACGAAAAGGCAGCACATTTGGCAGCACCGACAACGAAAAGGCAGCACATTTGGAAGCACCGACTACGAAAAGGCAGCACATTTGGAAGCACCGACAACGAAAAGGCAGCACATTTGGAAGCACAGGTAACGAAAAAGGCAGCACATTTGGAAGCACCGACAACGAAAAGGCAGCACATTTGGAAGCACCGTCATCGAAAAGGCAGCACATTTGGAAGCACCGACTACGAAAAGGCAGCACATTTGGAAGCACCGTCATCGAAAAGGCAGCACATTTGGAAGCACCGACTACGAAAAGACAGCACATTTGGCAGCACCGACAACGAAAAGGCTGCACATTTGGAAGCACCGACTACGAAAAGGCAGCACATTTGGCAGCACCGACAACGAAAAGGCAGCACATTTGGAAGCACCGACTACGAAAAGGCAGCACATTTGGAAGCACCGACAACGAAAAGGCAGCACATTTGGAAGCACCGGTATTGAAAAAGGCAGCACATTTGGAAGCACCGACAACGAAAAGGCAGCACATTTGGAAGCACCATCATCGAAAAGGCAGCACATTTGGAATCTCCATCAACAAAAAAAAGGGCAAAAAGGAAGCACAAGTTACGAGATCTAAGTCTTAGTTAGAAATCAGAATACAAGAAATAAAAACATTAAATTCTTATAATTTAATTTATTTATTTTATTGCTTTACATTATACAAATTCAAGTAAAACAAGCCATTATTGTATGTAGCCAGCATTCCTCAGTTCCTTGAGTATGAAGGATATTTCTTTGATGCACGAATAGTTTCCTGCACAAAGCGACCCATGTATAAATCTTAGCCGGTCAACCAATATGTTTGGATCTTTCCATGATGTGTAATCATTCTCTTCTACCACCATCTTCCTTGCACCTTTATAATAAATATTATGATCTCTGGTGTCTTCCGTTTTACCACCAACCTCAGGGTAACTTTCATGTTTGAGACGGCGATCATCACAAGCTTAATCAGATTTATTTAATATATCACGTCGTTTCCACCGTTTCGGTCTCAGGACACCGCTACATTCTTCGATCTTGGCAGCTTTAGGTGCTTCATCATAATCTATGTCTTTGTCAACAGCCTCAGAGTCACTGTAACAATCACCGTTGAAGGAATCGTCTTCACCCAATTTACCGTAATAATTCGATGATGATGATGTTGAAGTGTCTTCATCGTCTTCATGCTTCCTTTTTAGGAGTCCATCATTTTTACAAAGTAGGAAAGATCTACTTGAATTCGGCTGGAATATATTCTCACTTTTCACGTTAAGGATTCTTCCATTGTCTTCATTCTTCCGTAAATCATCAACCTCCTTCAATTTAAGTTCTTTGTCGAGATCGGAAGAGCCAAGAAAATTATTGTCGTAATGCAGATCACTCTTCCTTAGGCTAGTAGATTCATCGTTGTCCTCTAGCTTGTACGCAGGCTTGGCGCTACAAGTTCTGCCATGTCTTTTTAGGCTCTCTCTCCGCGTAAACGACTTGCTACATCGAACACAACTTATCATATTGCGCAGTGTATTTTTAACACAGTCATTCTTCTCGTGTTGTCTTTTATTCTTTCTCAAGATAAACTCTTTACTGCAAAACTTACACCTATGTTCTTTCGATACAGCGTCAGATCCCAAATCGGAATTCATATTAGTTACTGAGACTAATGCCAGATACCAATTGAGTGTTTTAAATTAGATTCAATACTTAAATAGAAATTTTTTCATATTTAATCAGCGAGAATTAATATATCTCATGCAAAAGTACTTTATGCATGTAGTTCTGCTTTTCAACAACAGATGTCGCCACATGTTGCTTGCAGGTAAATAATATTTAGTTCTTTTATGCGGGATGGTCACTAACGATCGCAAAAGAAGGATGGCTTCGCTAGACTCCAAGGAAAAGGAAGTTCGTCTTGCATGTTGGTGCTCCACAGATGTCTCATGGCGTAATATTAATTTGACTGAGTAATGATATTTTTTAATTCCACCTGATAAAAATATTGCAAGTTTTGATTAAGTAGCAGAAATTATCGAATTAAATGTAACTCCAAATAAAATGACATGTCTCATCAGACAAAAAAAAATCCATGCAGAGAGTGGTTTCTCAGAATAGTCAGAAACACTTGAAGAAACCACAGGAATGATTGCAAGAACACGGGAAAAACCATCAAAATATTGACAAGAATAATCAGGAGCGCACGGAGAAAACCACCATAATATTGACAAGAATAATCGGAAGCACACGGAGAAAACCGCCACAAGTTTTCTTTGATATCATAAAAATACAAAAAAAATTAATAAAAAATTAAAAATAAAAACGAAAAAAATTCAAACATTCTGCTAGCTTGTGAACTTCTCTTTGATGTGCAAAGTTAGAGTTCTAGTACAAGCCAGAATGTTTGAATTTTTTTCGTTTTTATTTTTAATTTTTTATTAATTTTTTTTGTATTTTTATGATATCAAAGAAAACTTGTGGCGGTTTTCTCCGTGTGCTTCCGATTATTCTTGTCAATATTATGGTGGTTTTCTCCGTGCGCTCCTGATTATTCTTGTCAATATTTTGATGGTTTTTCCCGTGTTCTTGCAATCATTCCTGTGGTTTCTTCAAGTGTTTCTGACTATTCTGAGAAACCACTCTCTGCATGGATTTTTTTTTGTCTGATGAGACATGTCATTTTATTTGGAGTTACATTTAATTCGATAATTTCTGCTACTAAATCAAAACTTGCAATATTTTTATCAGGTGGAATTAAAAAATATCATTACTCAGTCAAATTAATATTACGCCATGAGACATCTGTGGAGCACCAACATGCAAGACGAACTTCCTTTTCCTTGGAGTCTAGCGAAGCCATCATTCTTTTGCGATCGTTAGTGACCATCCCGCATAAAAGAACTAAATATTATTTACCTGCAAGCAACATGTGGCGACATCTGTTGTTGAAAAGCAGAACTACATGCATAAAGTACTTTTGCATGAGATATATTAATTCTCGCTGATTAAATATGAAAAAATTTCTATTTAAGTATTGAATCTAATTTAAAACACTCAATTGGTATCTGGCATTAGTCTCAGTAACTAATATGAATTCCGATTTGGGATCTGACGCTGTATGGAAAGAACATAGGTGTAAGTTTTGCAGTAAAGAGTTTATCTTGAGAAAGAATAAAAGACAACACGAGAAGAATGACTGTGTTAAAAATACACTGCGCAATATGATAAGTTGTGTTCGATGTAGCAAGTCGTTTACGCGGAGAGAGAGCCTAAAAAGACATGGCAGAACTTGTAGCGCCAAGCCTGCGTACAAGCTAGAGGACAACGATGAATCTACTAGCCTAAGGAAGAGTGATCTGCATTACGACAATAATTTTCTTGGCTCTTCCGATCTCGACAAAGAACTTAAATTAAAGGAGGTTGATGATTTACGGAAGAATGAAGACAATGGAAGAATCCTTAACGTGAAAAGTGAGAATATATTCCAGCCGAATTCAAGTAGATCTTTCCTACTTTGTAAAAATGATGGACTCCTAAAAAGGAAGCATGAAGACGATGAAGACACTTCAACATCATCATCATCGAATTATTACGGTAAATTGGGTGAAGACGATTCCTTCAACGGTGATTGTTACAGTGACTCTGAGGCTGTTGACAAAGACATAGATTATGAAGAAGCACCTAAAGCTGCCAAGATCGAAGAATGTAGCGGTGTCCTGAGACCGAAACGGTGGAAACGACGTGATATATTAAATAAATCTGATTAAGCTTGTGATGATCGCCGTCTCAAACATGAAAGTTACCCTGAGGTTGGTGGTAAAACGGAAGACACCAGAGATCATAATATTTATTATAAAGGTGCAAGGAAGATGGTGGTAGAAGAGAATGATTACACATCATGGAAAGATCCAAACATATTGGTTGACCGGCTAAGATTTCTACATGGGTCGCTTTGTGCAGGAAACTATTCTTGCATCAAAGAAATATCCTTCATACTCAAGGAACTGAGGAATGCTGGCTACATACAATAATGGCTTGTTTTACTTGAATTTGTATAATGTAAAGCAATAAAATAAATAAATTAAATTATAAGAATTTAATGTTTTTATTTCTTGTATTCTGATTTCTAACTAAGACTTAGATCTCGTAACTTGTGCTTCCTTTTTGCCCTTTTTTTTGTTGATGGAGATTCCAAATGTGCTGCCTTTTCGATGATGGTGCTTCCAAATGTGCTGCCTTTTCGTTGTCGGTGCTTCCAAATGTGCTGCCTTTTTCGATACCGGAGCTTCCAAATGTGCTGCCTTTTCGTTGTCGGTGCTTCCAAATGTGCTGCCTTTTCGTAGTCGGTGCTTCCAAATGTGCTGCCTTTTCGTTGTCGGTGCTGCCAAATGTGCTGCCTTTTCGTAGTCGGTGCTTCCAAATGTGCAGCCTTTTCGTTGTCGGTGCTGCCAAATGTGCTGTCTTTTCGTAGTCGGTGCTTCCAAATGTGCTGCCTTTTCGATGATGGTGCTTCCAAATGTGCTGCCTTTTCAATGACGGTGCTTCCAAATGTGCTGCCTTTTCGTTGTCGGTGCTTCCAAATGTGCTGCCTTTTTCGTTACCTGTGCTTCCAAATGTGCTGCCTTTTCGTTGTCGGTACTTCCAAATGTGCTGCCTTTTCGTAGTCGGTGCTTCCAAATGTGCTGCCTTTTAGTTGTCGGTGCTGCCAAATGTGCTGCCTTTTCGTAGTCTGTGCTTCCAAATGTGCTGCCTTTTCGTTGTCGGTGCTGCCAAATGTGCTGCCTTTTCGTAGTCGGTGCTTCCAAATGTGCTGCCTTTTCGATGACGGTGCTTCCAAATGTGCTGCCTTTTCGTAGTCGGTGCTTCCAAATGTGCTGCCTTTTCGATGACGGTGCTTCCAAATGTGCTGCCTTTTCGTTGTCGGTGCTTCCAAATGTGCTGCCTTTTTCGTTACCTGTGCTTCCAAATGTGCTGCCTTTTCGTTGTCGGTGCTTCCAAATGTGCTGCCTTTTCGTAGTCGGTGCTTCCAAATGTGCTGCCTTTTCGTTGTCGGTGCTGCCAAATGTGCTGCCTTTTCGTAGTCTGTGCTTCCAAATGTGCTGCCTTTTCGTTGTCGGTGCTGCCAAATGTGCTGCCTTTTCGTAGTCGGTGCTTCCAAATGTGCTGCCTTTTCGATGACGGTGCTTCCAAATGTGCTGCCTTTTCGTTGTCGGTGCTTCCAAATGTGCTGCCTTTCGTAGTCGGTGCTTCCAAATGTGCTGCCTTTTCGATTACGGTGCTTCCAAATGTGCTGCCTTTTCGTTGGCGGTGCTTCCTTTTGTTTTTCCTTTTTTGATGATGCTTCCAAATGTGCTTCCTTTTTTGATGGTGCTTCTATTTATTTTTATGTTGTTTTGACTCTAGTATTTTAGTAAATTGTTCTTGATTTGACTAGCGTATTATTCCATCCGGTGCATGTATATAAACGAGTCCTAGACAGCAGGACGCTCAGTTTGTTACTGCCGTCGACGGTGTACGGATCACCTAGTTTGTTTCTTCTGGTGCATAAGTCGTGTAATTGCCTGTTCTTGAGAACTCGATGGCATATTTACCGACTTTAACGTCGTACTCGATGGACGTTGTATCATCGTCTACGGGAACCTTGACGACAGCGACGACAATGGTGGAGCAGATCCCGTTGGCAACGACGACGATGTCAACATTGGAGGAGATTTCAACAGATGTGATACCACCAGCAGAAGATAGCTTAATGACTACTGAGCTGGATGTGCAGGAAACCACGACGATCGACGATACGACCTCGATGGAGACTTCAATGGATGCTGATTTGACAACTAGCGAACATCGGTGCTGTTACTGTGACAAGATTTTCTCAAACAACAGCAATGCTCGGCGACACGAGAGCAGCGAATGTGCCAAGAACCTATATCGTAAAATGTTTGTTTGTGAGAAATGTCATAAGCAGTTTGCCAGAAAAGACAATATGAAAACGCACATGAAGGCATGCAAAGGTCCTGCTGTGCGGCAGAAAGTAAAGGTTTCGGCGCAACAACGATGCATCGATGTGCATAAGAGAATGCCTGGAAATGGTACTACTGTTGCAACGCCTGTATCTGGATCGGGTCTGAAAGGATCGTCTTCATCACCACGGTATCCTTGCAGCTACTGTGATACGTCGTTCGCATTTTACCATGATGCACGAAGACATGAGCGGAGCAAATGCGCGAAGAATCCTTCTCGCATGAAGTTTCGATGTGATGAGTTCCTTAAATGGTTTACTCGAATTGACAGTTTGCGACATCATGCGAAAAAATGTAAAGGTGGAGTCTGTGCTCCTACTGCTGAACTACCTGCCGACATTTCGACTCCTCGCTTTAGATTGGAGACACGAAAGCGTACAACCAAAAAAACAGATGCCCAGCAACCGATTGTTATGACGTCTGAACATGGAACTAAACCTAAGACTGTGTTCGTAGCATTACAAGTGAACGATAATGGCTTCTACTTGGCGCAGTCTGCATTTCGTGGAACGTTGAAAGACTACTTTTATCTAAATACGTTCGGTGAGTCGAAGGACATTTGTAATTTTCTTGACGATATCAGACAGAAGATAATCAATCAGCTTACTGATGATGTAGCAACAAACGGACCTTTGAAATATAACTTGTGGTTGGACTGTATATATGGAAAGCCATATCCGTTCGATGACGAAGTGAAGAAGTGTGCATTCAAGACATCTGCTGCAGTAATTTACAGTTCTAACGATGTGAAGCAAACTGTTAAAAACGGTATCCAGAAACTCTGTCAAGAAGAGGTGGACTATGTCTGTAAAGGTTCTGGCTGGACTCTGTCTAGTATAAACCGATTGGAGCTAAGAATTAGTCATTTCACACCGCTGCGGAACTAAATGATTATTATAAGATTGTTGGCTTTCGTAAGTGATCCTGTAGTAGAATAGAAATTATGTAATAAATATTATGTTTTGTAAAAGAACTTGCGGTGTTTAATTCCTCGAACCTGTTACTATTATGTTAAATTGATGATATATTTAATTTTTTTTGCATCATCCAAGATCGTACCAAGGATCTTAGTCGATCTAATTAATCAGTATATTGATCGGAAATTTATTTAATGATTTCTGAACTTTTTCCCGGATCTCTAGCATTAAAATTACACATTTCCAATTTGGTGGTCTGGATGTCTGATAGGATGGTGGTAGTAGAGGATTTAAAGTCTCTTTAAGAATGTTGAACATGGTTTATTTAAATTATTTTTTTTACATAAGATTAAATATTATTGCAACGATCGGGTATCGAACCGAGGACGGGAATCGATCGAATCAATATGTAAATTAATGAGTGATTTATTTAATGAATTTTGGAACTTTTCCCGAATTTCTAGCTAAATAATTACGGATTTTCAAGATGGCGGCCAAATGACAAGATGGCGGATGTCACAGTAATAAATGATTACTGCACTCTTGCGGATACGAATTAAACTAACATGTCATCGGCGCACTCTAGCCGACGATACAATGATGATGGCTTCCAGCATCGAAGACAAGATGGCGGCCATGACGTCATACTAGATGATGATAAAAAGTGGTGGGAGTCAGTATGCCTGCAGCCACCTCGGGGGAAGGATCGGTCGCCATTTTTATTTTTTTTGCACTCGTCGGGTTCGAACCGAGGACTCCGAGCTCGTGTCGTAAATGTTTGTTTTTTAAATATTTTATTAAAAATTTTATTATTTAATTTGTTTTATGAATTTTAAAATTTTTTTCATTAAAATCGGATAATAAATTTAAAGATGGCGGCCGTAACGGAAATTGCAACGATGACGTCATAATTCAAGATGGCGGTCATGGTATCCTTAATCCTAGAAATGGCTTAACTGAGGCTTGAGTTAAGGATGCTTAAGCCAATTTTAGGAATTTTCAGCCGCTGGGATTTTTAAGGACTAAAAACGGGAATTTTTCCCTCGAAACGGGAAATTTTTCCCTCGAAATGAGAAATTTTTAATTTGTGGAATTTTTTGAGATTTTTTGGCGGAACTTTTTTCCACAGAAATGGAAATTTTGGCGATTTTTGAGGAATTTTGGGCAAATTTTGCCCAATTTTGGCGGAATTTGACGATTTTTGAGGATCAAATTCAAGGTCAAGGTCAAAGGTCAAGGTCACAACCATCCAAGATGGCCGTCGTGACGTCAGAGATGGACGTGACGTCAGAGATGTGGATCGGCACCAAGCACCAGCGCCTGGCGCCTGTCCCAGCTCCGCCATTCGTATACTACTATTATATTTTTTTTCTTTAACATCCTACTTATTTTTGGAATAGTGTTGGAGAATTCTATTGCCTATATAGATAATATTTTCATTTATTAAATAATTCGTTTTGGCATTTTCTTTCCCCTTTCATGGTTATTGTCACATTTACGCATTACATTAAATGTTGGATTTAAGTATTTTATTTTCAAATAATTTAATTGTTTGTTTACAGAAATAACGAGAGTGATTAATCCTTGTACATAGTATCAAAGAATAAATAAGTAAATTCTTGCGCTGTCACAGATTGTAATCCGAAATGGGTATTAGTACAGACATTTTATGTAGAGGATAAAGATATTGTCAGAAAACATTTCAAACAATAGTCTTTGTTACACTTTTTAGGAGGATTAATAACTTCAAATTGATGCAATATATTTCCTATTAAGAGAGATACAGTAATTTTCCGTCATCAAAAATATTTTACATATATATTCCTTTAGGAATAAACGAAATGTAACAAGATTTTCCCTCTAAACTTTATGCGTTAGTTTGAAAGAAGTTTTAATGTTTATTTAGTTGACGGTGGTTTTAACGTTAAAGGACCATGAAAAAAAAAAATTTGTGTTAAGGTTTGTATCTCTTTGAAATATATCTGAATATGCAAAAATTAATTTCACAGATTATATAGTAAACTGAATAAATTCAATTTGTTTGAGTTATAGGACATTATAAAAATTATTTTAAAACATTATTTTCTTAATGGTACGAGGGTAATGTCGCTTGATTTAGTAAATACAATATTATACCACTTTATTTAATTGGTTTATAAAGAGAACCGCACATAACATTTTAATGAAAAGAACACAGAAATAAAAAAATATACAGTTATATATTTACATATATATTTTATTCAAAGTTCTCTTAATATGGCATGTATTATTTATTTGAAAACCAATGGCGGTTCGATCCCAAGGACTTATACGCAGAAATTTTCGTGCGTTAGATACGCTCGTATTTTTTTCTCTAGGGAAACGAGGCTTTATTCGGTAGATGCGGCAACGCTGCGAGTAGGACGCGACACGGGGCTGCCTATTTCCCAGGCGGCGTTGCCACGTCTCCGAGAGTCGTTCGTCTCCGCCGGGCGTTGTTTGACACGGCCCCTTGAACACCCCCCGAGTGGGGTGGTGAGTGCGTGGGTGAGGTGTGGGGGGTGAGTTGGGGGTGGAAACGCGGAGGGTGGCTCTCAGCAAGAGCTGAACAGGGGTTGTGGGGGCGGGTTACACGAAAATAACGTCACAGGTTATTGCCTCTAGAGCCGTTTCCACCCCGCGGTGTTTCAACAACGTAATGTAGGAACGCGCTCGCAGCATAACATCATCTCGGAATTGCTTCAACTTTTTTTTTTCCTGTCCTTCCTGTCACACATGAAACGCTAACGCACGGCTTTCTTCACCGAAAGTACAAGTATACGACTTCAGCACGCGATACTTGTTTCTTCCCTTCTATGCAATCAGTTATGTAATATTAAAATTTAAATATAATGAAAAAATTTAACGTTATATATGTGGAATGCAACATTATATTTATATTAATGATAAATAATTTTAACAATTCAAAATAACTCCCCACCTGATGTAACGTAAAATGTTGTTAAACAGTTAGAAATATTATGTTTGCTGAATTGTCCATGCTGGTTTTACATTGACAAATTTCAATCTTTTAAAGTGGTTTGTTATTTAATGTCTTTGCTTTGATAAAGTAAGTAATATTTATTTTTTACCCATCGCTTTGAGTCTTATAAAAGTTTTAAAATTATTTTAAAGCAATTAAAAGTATATCATTAATAAATTCCAGATAGAAAATATCTTAACTCACAATCAAAACTTTTGATTTGTCTTCAAACTAACTTTTTTTCGAATATATGATTGTATATTCAAATACTCTCCTTAATGTCTTTTTCACGTACACCATATTATCATATGTATGAACAATCCTTGCCTTTTAGACTCATTCATAAATGTCAACATTATATTTCCTCATTGAGGTAAAAAGAACGCAATAGTTAACTACGTAACTTTGCCAGTACTAACTAATCTCTTTTGAGTGTTGCATTGGCAGCATTTGTACTAGCGCGCGGGCTGAAATAACTTAAAAAAACCTTATACTGTTAATTTCGCTTGCCTAAGGTTAATAGCTGTCAAGAAATAAAATTATATTGGAAACTATCTGATATTTAAATGTTAATTTACAAAAAAACTTTGTAATAAAGCATGAAGCGACTATTAAATTACATTTTATTTACAATGTGTATGCGTTTATTAAGCCATAAAAGGGTTTAATAACATTTAAAACACCAAGATTTCATTGGTTTATTCTTTAAAAATGTTAATTTAACTATATAATAAATTAATTTTGTGGATATAATATAATTCTCTTTTTTTTTTGCCGAAAACGATTTATTTTTAAACATGGGTATTTAAATGTGTCATAAATGACCCAAGCTGCAACAAATTTTCCAAAAAAAAATCATTCGGCAAAAAAAAATTTTATTAATCTTAAGATAGGTATGGTAAAACCGATCAAATTTAAATGTGTGTTTATTGGATAATATTTCTAAAATAAAAATTATTGGAAATGCCTACTAACATATTTGAAAACGCTCAAATATAGTTTATAGAATATTTTTCTGTCATTCTGTTGATTTTTTTTGTTTCGACATCACTTAAAAATTAAATTCGTGAATTGCAATTAATTTTATTTTTTAGTAACATATATCAGTAAATTAAGCACTAGGTCATTTATAATTTGAGTATGAATATATTTAAATAATTAATAATATCTCCATAGCTAATCAGTAAAATAAAATATAAATCAAGTACAAATAAAAAAACATACCAAAAAACAAAACCTTATATATATATATATATATATATATATATATATATATATATATATATATATATATATATATAATTTCAAACCTTAAACGGGGTAAAAAAAAGTTGGATTTAAGATATGTACTTAAACCAACAAGCTAATCAAGCAAAAATATGAATTTGGGTACCATAAATAAAAAACAACAAAACAAACAACCTTAGTTGTACTATTTTGTTAAATTACCCGTAAGGAGTGAAAAAGGGTAGTAGTATATAGGTATTAGGGGCTCCGGCGCCTGGCTTCTGGCTGTGGAGACGATGCGTCGAAGAACAATCTTTGATTGTGACGTCACGACGGCCATCTTGAATGACCGTGACCTTGACCTTTGACCTTGACCTTTGACACGGCAGCCATTATGGTTCCGCCATCTTGGATCCGCTATCGTTAAATCGAGCGCCCCACTCAGTTATGCTGCAATTTTCGTCGCGGCCGCCATATTGATTTTTTTCTGTTCTGCTGGAGGCTGCCATCTTGGATACCGTCTACTTTGTTTCTTCTGTTTTTTTTTCCTAGAGAGCGCCAGCGTCGCTCTGTCACATCACATAAGGTCGATGTTCCATTACCTACAAGACCTGTTGTGGTCCTTACCGACATATTAAATTAAATTTTTTTATTAAAAATACATTGGAAGCGTTGTGATTCGAACCATTGCCAATCTGACCTCTAGTTTGGAAAACATACGCCTTTGACCGCACGGCCATCGATACATTTACCAAACTGAGAATTAAATAAGGTATAGGTATCTTAAAATAGCACACATATTCGGACTTGTAATTTTTTTAATTTGAAGTAATGATAGCATCGCCTGTTCAAGACAGAACCAACATCCTGTACTAGACGTAACTGTTGCAATTATCATTACGGCTGCCATCTTGAAAATTTTTATTTATTATCAGATTTTAAGGAAAAAAATTCCAAATTAAAAAAAAATTAAATCAAATTTTATTTAAAATATTTAAAAATACCGTTACACATATAGTTATTCCCACCATCGTAGATTCTAGAAACGTTGCTAGTTATGTTACATCTGCCATCTTGAATGAGAATGTTATCGTTACACTTTGCGTTATGTCCACCGTAATGGATAATAGAACGTTGTCGAATTTCTCTTTACGGCCAACATCTTGAAAATCTGTAATTATTATGCTATAAATTAGAGAAAAATGTTAAAAATGATAAACAATTGAATGAATCATATTTTTAAATAAAAAATAATGAAAAACACACTTAAACATTATATACTACTATTGGTGGATAAAATTTTTAGATAATTATTATCTGTGAATCCTAAAAAACAAAATAAATAATTTTGGTACTAATAATAAACACACCTAAAACCACTTACTAAAAATTTACTATTTTTTATCATTAAAACCCTAATTGAAAAAAAATAAGTATATATAGTCTTCATACAACTAATTTTAACTCAGAAGGTAACCAAAATTTATTTTAAAAAATCGTACAATAATAAACATACAAACACAATTAACTTTAATTAATTATTTTTTATTTCAACACCTTAAGGGTTGAAAAAGGGTTGAACATATTTTTTACTATTGTTATTATTAACTACGAAACCACTGAAGAAACAAAATATATCGATTACCAATAATAGACAAAACCAAACCACAATTTTATTATTTCGCAAAATTTATCTCTTGAGGGGTGAATCAAAATGGTAAATTATGGTTTCAAATTGTAAATTATATCTCTGAAATGAACCAAGGAAAACAACAACAAAATGTTTTTACCATTATCGAAATTCTATTCTAAAGGAGTGAAAGGGAGTGGGATATTGTTTTAAAATATATATGATCACCAAATCTAACCAAGTATAATGAAAGTTAATGTATACAAATTATTAAAATTGAGATTCCACCAATTAATATCAACCATTTTTGTGAATTTCATTCCTAATGAGTAAATAGGGGTAAATGTGGTCTGAAGATAATTATTTTATCGAAGATACCATCCAACCAAAAGAAAAAAATATTGGAAACAAAAAAATAAACATTCTAACTAAAAAAAATTTGAAATTCAACGCCTAAGAAGTGAAAATTGTGTGGCTCGTGGCTAGCTCTTTATAGCAGAATTGAATTATTTGCTCCCTTTGGGATATCAATTTATGTGGTAATAAAATAATTGTGTAATATGTTGTTGGTTACATGTAGTAACGTTTTACCACATTTTAAATTAAATTGATGCTCAGGAGTGACAAATATAAATAGATTATATTTTTTTGAGGTTAGAGAATGGTTTTAACTTACAAAGATACACTCTAATAATATTGTTACGAACGTGACATTGGCCGGGACACGTGCATGTGCAGAGCTTGCTGGCGACTGCCGCAATATGATATGTGCCACGCGCGCCTGGAAGATGACATGGATTGTCGCTTTCCCCCCTCCTTTCGATCACTCCCCGCGCGGCGCCCTGCCCTTGACACGTAACTGACACCGGACAGCTGGGAGTGGCGCGAGCCGCCAACACGTGATTTCGAGAAATTTCTGCCGTCGAGACGGCTCGGAGTGACGCGACGGGCCCCGGCCGCTCTCGTGACTTCTGGAATTGCGCCGGGGCCTATATATATATGCCCGAGAACACCGGCTGAGAGTCAGTAAGTGGAGTTCAGAGAGAGAGAGAGTTCAGGCAGCAGCCTGTCCGCGGCAGAGCTTTCGGGGCGATAGTGCTGCGGGATTTCCGGGTGATAGAGTCGCGGGCGCGGTGGAGTCCCGAGCGAAGTTGCGAGCGAGGAGTCGAGCGGATCCTCGGCGAAGGGGAAGTGCGTCGGCGGCGGCGGAGTGTGGCGACGGAGTCCCGCGGCGGAGACCCACGAGGGGTGCTGCGGCGAGAGTTGCGCCAGAGGTGCGGCCCAGCGGGGTGTGTGGAACGAGTGACGGGAATAGACCTTTCTTTAAGTGTAATTAATGATTTGCCATTTTAGAATATTTTTGTGAGTTCATAAGTAGTGGCAATAAATAAAACTGTGAAGTGTAATAAAATCATTAATTGGGCCATCCTTTACGAACGCGCGGTAAATCGTAACAATATAATATGTGTAGTAAAACGAAACAAAAAATAGTGGGTGGTAGGAAAGAAAAATATTTTTGGTAAACATATTCCAACATGTGTAAATAATAAAATTTATGTCTGTGTTGGCTGATGTGATTCATTATAAGTTGGTTAAGTTTACATACACAAGTCTACTTAGTACACATACATGTACAGAAATACCATGAAATACAAATCTTTCATTAAAATAAAATTTATATTAAATTAAATTAAGTTTAGTAAGACTAGAGGCATTAAATTGCTTATCAACGAGAAATTTACGTAGTGAATATTTTATCACATAAAGTTCTGTATGTATTTAGAATTACTTACAATAACGTTTGAAAATTATATTATTCTCATTTTAAAAAAGTCTGTTCAAAGCTATAACAATTTTAGTATTTTACAAGTACTTTTCTTTAATTGTATTTGCCACACTATAAGAGACAGGGTAGGCACATGCATCCGTACCCCTGGACTAATGGACAGTAGAAACAAATTATTTTGTTATATATGCCTTGTATGCTGCATTGAAAAAATATTCTCAAAAACAATTTTGGATTGATGCCGAAGGGATGGAAATGGGCACTTTCGTTTGATGAAAAAACCATACGAAAGTGAATTATGTTTGCAATTTCACATCAAGATAATGAATTAACATTTGAAACATAGTACTAGGCAAACTATGTTTTTAAAGGTTTTATATTTTTTACTAGGTTTCCTGTATGTAAATCATTCCTATTTTATAATCCTTTACAGGGTAACCGAAGTACTATTCACTGTACAAGTTATGTATAGTAGCATAATTATCAAATTCAAGTACTTTTATTTTGCAAAAAAACAACCGGGATTACACATGATATCACAATGAGTCACTTTTTGTGAGTTTATAGAGGCTGTCACTATTTATTTTAATGTTAAAAATTCTAACTATTAAACAATGTGCCAAAATTAAATAAAGTCTCTTTATTGACAGTCTGGGGCAGAAGCCATCAGACGACAAATACAGAAAACCTTACATTTGGACGTGAATTAACACAATAAAAATAGATAAAAACCAAAATTCCAAACCAAAATACTTAGAAACAATAAAATAATCAAAGTAACAATTATTGTTTGAATAAAATAAAATAAATTCTGCCCCAATTGTGTTTTTTCTTTTGTGTACTGTGTGTCATTTGGTGTCCAGTGTGTGTGTATTGTATGTTCATTATGAGTACTGTGTGTTTACTCTAAATATATTGCATGTAATATTTGTGTACTGTATGTTCATTGTGTGTCCAGTGTGTGTGTACTGTGTGTTCATTGTATGTGTGTTGTGTGTTTAATGCGTGTCCAGTTGTGTATTGTGAATAAATTGTATGTACTGTGTGTGTACTGCGTTTACATCAAGTATGTATTATTTATTTATTTTGTCCTTTGTGTATATTCTGTGTTAATTGTGTGCACTTTGTATAAATTGTGTGCACTGTGTGTAAATTGTGTGTACTATGTATTCATTGTGTGTTATTTTATGTACTGTGTGTTATTTTATGTACTGTGTGTTATTTTATGTACTGTGTGTTATTGTATGTACTGTATGTTTATTGTGTTTTATTTCTTTGAATGTGTATGTTTCCTTAAAGGTTTGTAGTTCAATCTGTAGTAGGTCTGAATATTTAATGGTTCAAAATCTCTTGGTCTTAATAGAATATAGTAGAGGGTTCTTGATCCTTCAGTAAGCGTAAAACAAGTTTCCTTGGTCTAGTTGCTTGTTGTTGATTTTACCGATACTTTAGGTCTGACAGTTCGGAGACGTTTTCTTGAGTGCTTGAAATATGTTATTTTTGTAATAGACGAAGAAGACCTTGTGATCCGTACGCGTCTGGTCTATACGCCTGACATTGTACATGGCCTGTCCTCGTAGTCCGAAGACACCTCGACTATACGCCTAACATTGTAAAAGACCTGGTCGAAAGATATTCAAAATATCGTAAAATTAGACTTCCATAGTAGGCACAGCGACAATGTACTTATTTCGACGGAGCGTTATCTTTTAAAGGATCGTATTTCGTAGTGAGATTGAATAATAAACGCCACTAAAGTTAATTGAAACCCGACTTTAAAAATAATTTTAAACTCGAGGTTCTCTTACCACTGGTTGGGAATCAAACCAAGGATGGAACTCCAACAAATCAATCATTATTTGAAGAAGTGTATTTTATTATGAAATTTGGATTTTTTTTCGAATTTCTACGTTCATAAACACATATCACCAAGATAGCGCTCAATGTGTTATCATTGGCTTACTGGAGGCGGGTATAATTAGGAATTAAGCAGCTTTTATTGAATAAAAATGTTAACATTAAATTAATTTTATTTTGCATTGATGACTAGACCAATCCAAGAAGAGAAACTGATTGAATCAATATGTATATTGATTGCAGCAATTTTAAAGGAATGTAGAAAATTTCCTGAATTTATAGCTTAATTATATCAAATTATCAAGTTGGCGCCCAAATTTTAAGATGGTGGGCATCACACAAAATTAAAAGATAACTGCACTCTAGTGGGTAAAAGTTAAACTAATATGAAGGCAGCAACCTCTAGCAGAACAAAACAATATGGCAGCCTCCTGCAAATAAAACCAAGATGGCAGGTGTAACATCATACTAGCTGGTGATATATATACCTTGGCATTTGTGGTGTTAGGTCAGTCTACCAGAGGCTGCCACCTTGGTTCGTCTGCTAGAGGATGCTGCAGCCATTTTAGTTTATTATTTACCGGTTAGAGTGCAGTAATCATTTATCACTGTGGCGCCTGCCATCTTGAAATTTGGGCGCCGTCTTGGACATTTGTAATTATTTAGCTATAATTTTGGGCAAAATTACAAAATTCATTTTAAAAATCTTCAATCAATGCACTGATTTTTTTCCATCAAAAATCTAACCAAGGTCAGTATTCTGAATCAATATACTGATCAGTATACTAATTGTACATTTTTTCAAAATAAATTTTGAAATTTTTCCTAAAATTATAGCTAAAAACTTATAAATTTCCAATATGACACTCAATTTTTAAGCTAGCGGGCGCCATAGTAATAAATGGTTACTGCATTATTGCAGGTAAAAAATAAACTAATGTAGTGGCAGCATCTTCTAGCAGACGAAAACCATAAGTTGGATCCAAGACAATGGCCTTCAGCAGACGAAAACAAGATGGCGGACGTGACGTCATACTAGCTGACTATATATATAAACACACACCTTGGCAACTAGTGGTGGGAGGTCAGTCTGCTGGTGGCTTCCGTGTAGGAAGGATCCGTCGCCATTTTTATTTTGCCCTCACCGGGGGTTCGAACCGAGGACACCATGATAAAAGTCCTTTTTTAATTAACATTTTATTAAAATTTTATTAAGGCTATTATTTATTTATAAATTAAAAATATTTCCCGGATTTCTAACTAAAAAAATTAATTTCCAAGATGGCGGCCACAAACATCATAATCCAAGATTCCGGAATAATTTTTATATAACTTTTATTTATATTTTTTTTTTAATTTGGATTTTCCCCATTAAAATCTTTCGGCCATAACTAATATTGCAACAGTTATGTAACAATTCAAAATGGTGGCCATTGCAGCCTTATTGTCATGGTCATGACCTCGGTGGCTTACGGCGACTTTTAGATGCAGACTTTAAGCGACTTTGCAGACATTTCATGCCACTGGCAGTTTTGAGGTACTAAAACGTGAAATTTTCCCGCAAAACGACAAGTTTTCCTTGTAAACCAAAAAAAAAAATTCAGATGTTTTTAGATTTTTTGGTTTATTTTTTCTTTAAAAAGAAGAAATGTTGGCAATTTTTAGTATTTTTTTGGTAAATTTTAAAGTAACTTTGAGTCATTTTGGCAAATTTCAGCAAATTATGAAGGTGAACGTCCAGTGTCAAGGTCATAAAACATGGCCACCGTGATGTCACAATCCAAGATGGCGGACACCGAGACCACATCTTAAAACATGGGCTAATGAGAATAATAACATTCTACTGTTTACACATAAACATTTAAGAAAATATTATTCTTAAAACTTCTTGTTTTGATTCAAATTTTCTATATAACTAAATTTTATTTATTTATTTAGTATAACGGTTTTGAATTAAAGAAATACTTTTCTTACAATAGTACAATATCATTAATTGTTATCAACCAATAAAAATAAATATTGTTTGACATCTGTAACTTAATTAAAACAATAACACTTTCTGGAAGGAAATTTTTTCCTCAACCTCCATCATTTTTCATATTTATTCATTGCTTAATGGTATTGACCTACAGAATTGTTCAAAAATAGAAGTTAAGTTTTATGATTTTTTTATTAATTAGAATCAAGTCAGAAATCAGTTAGAAATGACTCCATTGAGAATAAACAAAGCTATAGTTGTTTTGTTTTTGATGCTGTCTAGAGTATAGTCATAATCATACATGAATGTCTGTTGAAATACTGTTAAATTTTAATGTAACTATTTATTTGAAATTAAATCAATCAAAAATTATTAATTTATTATATTTTGGTTCAGACATTTACTGCTTTATAATTTCTGAGTATTTTTATTATTGAAAATTATTATGATAATGACGTTACTAGCGTCAGCATTATTATTTTTAATTTGAGGTTAACAGTAAAAAAAACAAAAAGTCCCTTTAAGAGTGGCATCTATATTGCGCGATACAATGTGACGGTACAGACTTATTCCGATTGTAAACGTATATAGCAAGGAATTCGTTAATTTAGAATGGATTAGGACCGGCATGGATTCCAAGTGGTTAAATATAGTTAAATATCAAACTATATCTCACATAGGAGTGAATAATCAGTGTGTTCGTCAATGCAGCTATTAAGGCAAGCGTGATAAACTCATATGGCATAGTAACGCCAAGTTGATTCCACGCAAATAAGTAATCTAATGGACATAAACTGTTGTAAATCGAAATCTGCCCGCAATGATCTATTGATTTACTATAATTTTTTCAAGTTGTTCATTTATATAGAATGTTTATACTGTTATAAGTAAACATTATCTACAGTTCTTGGAAAACCAGAAGTCATTTAAACGATTTCATGCTAAACAAACTTTGAAAAAAATTCCAAGTGCAAATGTTATGTAATGTAATTTTTCATGGCCCATAAAATAATTGATATAATTTGTTATATTGCATTCAATGAAAGATTTTTTACCTAACACTTGTGCCCTACCTATAATCGGCACTTGTATCACATGATGAATAACACTAAAGTATGTGTATGGGATATGACTAATGCATGTATCGCAGTTGAAACAAGTACACTTATATAATCATAATCAGAATATAAAAGTCTGTAGCGATTTTTTACGCAAACATCAAACGTATTAGTGATTGTAAGAGTGGATGGCCTTTGTTTATGCTTCAATGTGTCACATTTTTAATGATATTTTAATTATTAAAAATTTAGTTAAAATAAACTAACAAAATGATATATTATTTATGTAGCGGTAGTATGTAGTATATGCGTTAATACAGAAAGTATTATGAACGTACATTAGCGCATCAGTGGTGTATAATGTCTCTTTGAAAATTACTTAAATTTAGGTTTTAAGTAATAATTAGGATATCATTGGAAAGTCACGTTATTTATCTGTTTATAAAGCATGTTAAAATTATCTTCAGGCTTTGAATAACAAGAATAAATGATTGAATATATATATGTTTTTTCTAATCACTAAAACTGTGTAGTTATTTACCATTAATCAACCATTATATTTATACACTGAAACAATAGCAAAATATTTTTAAATTAGAGTGTTTTGAGTATAATTTTATTTGGGTTTTATTGAAAATATTTTTAGCATATCACATTAAAGTTTCAAATTTTTAATGGCTTATGAATCTTATAAAGTATTTTTATTTAAAGAAAAATACAAATATTTTAAAAAGGAAAGAAAGATACATTTTTTATAGTTCAAAAAATTAAGAAATTGTTTTTTCTAAGTTTCTAAATCGTAACCAGCCCACATCTTTCATGGACCCTTCCCTTCCTTGCATACTTGGGACCAGTAATTTTTTATAGCGCACATTTATTTAGTATTCGCTTGCCTATCCTCACCATAAATTATTCTTTTTCTCCTATCTCCGTGAGAAAAGCTACTGTGAAACATCTTTATTCAGATAACCGTGCAATTTCTTAGGAACGGAGAAAATAACTGAAAATTATATTATCTTGTGAATTTGCATTTTTATTGGCGCCAACTTGGTATTTTTTCGGCCGGTTGAGAAACAATTTACTGAGCTCCGGTAACGCTCGAGCCTTCTGGTAACTTCTGCTTTGGATGGGTGGCGTCTCTGGTGTCAAAGTAAATTTGAATTTACAATATATAGGATGGGACCTCTTGGATAAAAATGCCTTCGTAAAATTATTTTAGACCATATTTTATAATTACGCAAAATGTAAAATAGTGCCCCACAGTTTGGAACAATGCCACGCTAATTATAACATTAAACCCAATTCAAAACAAATTTAGGCCAAACAAAAATTTTAAATTCTTATATTTGGCTCTTTTTCAATGTTTTAAAACAAATCTTAAGTTAAGACATTTTTATACATGTGAAAAGAGAAATTTGCACTCAGGTATTATCTATAAAAATAACAATTAAATGCTTTTCGTTTAAAAGTTCATAATTTGAGAATGGCTTGACAGATTAGGTTATTTATTTATTTAGTAAAAATAAAAAAAGGTTTTTATGAAAAAAATATTTAAAAATTGCCCGTAAAATTTGTAAATTTATGGAAAATATAAAATTTTATATTAGCTTTTTTATGAACTTTATATCACTACTTACGTTTCGAACGAAGTATGTGCGTAATACAAGGAAAGTCGAAAGATTTGGACAAACTGCAAAAATCATAATTTTTGTATGCGCTCTTAATGATTTATTGGCATTAGAAACGAAATATTCCATAGTTTTTTTTATTTTGTTCGTTCAGCTCCCAAGATTGAAAATAAAATGATTGAATGTTTTCAATTTGAAATTTAAACTGATTTTTTTTATTTCTTATTGTCTGGAAAATTTAAAATAAATTAGAATAAAAGTATTCCAGCCTAAATTAAAATAAAACATACATTAGTTTTTGCTTTTGTTTTTTCTCCCGATGTTCAGTTGTTTAATTTCAGTTGCATTTTGATTATGCTGTTAGTTCATTGTAATTGTTTCTTTAAATGAATTAAGTTTCATCGTTTTATTTCACATAATTTTACAGATTTATTAACGAAATACGTTGAGTTTTGAGGGTACAAACTATTATTCTGGATTAATAAATTTCATCAATTGTCTATTTTTAGTTGACTTGTAACTCTTTGCAACGCTCATGTGTCACAATTGAAACAACTGAATTGAATGGACACATTTTAAACAAATTGCAATGCCCGCAATAAGAAAGAGAAATTTAGGTCGCAGGAATCGCAATGCTACAAACTAAACAAATTTTGGGTTGAATCGAACTGCAGAGCGAAGCAAAGAATAAAACAGGAAATTCAAAGGAATTTGTTATTACAAACACGTTCAGCACGTACACATAAGACAGAGAAAATACAAACGAAGATGATATCCATCGACTGAGACAACATCGGTCAGTATAAACCGATCGCTCGACAATCAACTTTAATAATCTTGCAAGAAGTCAAATAAATGTTTCATTGCATACTCATCAAACTGCATTCCGTTACAGTGGGACAATTAACTACAGTGGAGACCAATCCGTTGCAATTGACCCGATGAGCGTTGTGTGCCCACATTGTAAGACATTGAAATGTAGATTTGGATTGGTTTCGCAAGTGACACACTCAAATTGGCGCCACAGATCCCGCCACGAAGCCTTTATTCTCTTTCATGTCTGGAATAGGAACAGATAACACATATTTCCTGACACAAAAACAGAAATACAACAGTTCCTTCCCAATGACTTCAATTGGTGTGACAAATGTTGTTCGTGACAATGGCATGCCAATTTTTTAAGATAATTATAAAATTTTAATTGTTACCATTATTAAAACTAATTATAACTTAAGCTTTACAGATTCCAGGTTAAATTTAACCCTAAGCAATTTCGCTATTGCCATCACAGGATGCCGATTTATTTAATGGGCAATTCAACACAAGATGTAAATAAGCGCTGTGCACACAACAGTTCGATGAAAAGACGAATTGTGGAACGGCTAAATTTTTTTTTTCATTAACACAATGAATTGATTGCATTGTTAAAAACCACACTGGACCCATGCCATTTGATAATAACATAATTGTAATCAGTGTATATAAGTCGCCTGAGGGATAACAGGCAAAACATATCAATTTACCAACAATTGATGAAGTCGGGGTTGTCGTCCTTGGTAAAAATATGGAATCACGTGATATCGTCCTACATTGGCGAAACGCTCAGCTGTAACGTATGTACGAAACGCACCGATCAATATCCCATAGTATTTTGGCAAAGTGACACCGGTTATCATTTCTCGATCAAGGTGGAAAATCCGCTTACACATGAGCATCTGTATCTATATTTTTTCTAATACAATAAATAAAATACTATTACTTAATTTAACTAACACAAAAAATACTTCCATGTGCTAAAAAAAACAATTAAGTATTATTCATATCCACTGATGGTTCGTGAAAATGAAGACAATCACATCTTCAAATGTCGGGGTCTATTTCACCAATATGCTGTCGATATGTACCTCAAAATTTAAACTGAGCGATTTACATTCATTAGGTTTAACCAGATAAAACTCCGTTCCGAAGAGTATACCTATCTATGAGAAGCCAACAATGCTGACGGAAAGCATAGTATGACGGCCGAAAGACGATTCTGCCAGCAACATATATCAGAAATATGAGACATATCCAAGAATACGCTCAAGATGCCATGTAATATGTTCGCCATGAACACCTGATTTTTTTATCACGTTTATGTGCAATCCGCATTGGATAGAAATTCAACTAGAGTTATTCCCTGGTTTATCATCAATCATTGGCCATTACATTCCCCTAAGAGTCTTCAAAAAGAAATTGAAATCACTGATTGATTTAACTGTGAAGCATCACGTGTTTGGAGAGACGCGCCGCTGAATGTATTCAACGGAGTGGCAGAAACGTGGTTTGTCACCTGTACATATTCACATTATGGTTGATTGGGAAGATAAGACACAATTAAATGTGAACTGAGCGAAATTTCCTGATCAAAAAAAAAAAGATCAAGGCTTGCATGAGATTGTTACAAAGAACATGATTTTTGTTTCCTGTGGAACATTAAATAATAATAATTCTCGTGTATGGTCGATGGAAAATGTTAAAAGCGTTATCCATGGGCACTAGTAGCAGAAAAAAATACGGAAAATAACGGTTATACACTTTATCGTTGTAGATCGACTAAGGACAATGGAAGAACAACAATTGTCAAAGTGAATCAAAATGTCATTGAAGTTGATAATCGTTGGATTATTCCACATTCGCCATTACTCTTGAAGACATTCAAAGCACACATCAACATCGAATCTTGCCAACACATGAAATCCATCAATTACTTCTGCAAGTATGTGACAAAAGGACGGTAAATGGCTCTGATTGGATTTGGAGTTTAGTGCAGAGAATTTCAACGATGAAGTCACTCAATATCAAATTGGCTATTATGTTAGCAGTAACGAAGCAATTTGGTACATATTTTTCATTCGCCATTCATGAAAGACATTTCACTGTTGTTCACTTGGCCGTACATCTGGGAAATGTGCAAAGAGTTTACTATGTATTACAACATATTAGAACGAGATAAAAGACCACCATCTACAAATATTAAAAAAAAATTTAATTTGCCGCAATGACGACTTCGCCCGAACACTGCAATACTCCGAAATGCCAAGATTTTATATTTGGAATCATTCTTCAAAGAAATTTCAGTGATAGAAACAAGAATATCCAGTTTCTGCTTACCCACATGAGTAGTATGTAAATGACGATCCAGAATGGCCATGAGTATATGCAAGCAAGGACTGGACGTTGCGACTCTTAATTTGTTACTGGTTACGGCGGTGTAAGATTTACCTAGTTGGTCTCATCTGGTGCATAAGTCACGCTATTACCTGTTCTTGTGAACTCGATGGGATCTTTACCATCATTAACGTCGAACTCAATGGAAGACGACGGCAGCGCAGATCCCGTTTGGCATCAGCGACGACAACCACGAAGATCATTATGGACACTGTACTATTGACAGCAGAGATCTCGTCAGTGGCGACGCAGATCCCAATGGATTGTCACAAACAACAATAAAAGAAGACATTAACTGGCGTGGTTCCACCAGCAGAAGAGACTTTAATGCCAGCAGTTCTGGCTGCAGAGAAAACAACGATAAACGACGTTTCGCCCTCGATGAAGACTTCAATCGCTGGTGATTCGTCAATTATTACTGATCATCGATGTCGTTACTGTGACATGATATTCTCGAACAACAGTAATGCTCGATGACACGAGAAGAGAGAATGTGCTAAGAATATTTCGTGCCGAATGTTAAGCTGTAAATAGTGTTTGCAAGCAATTTACAAGAAATGATATGTCGAAAAGACACTTGAATGTATGTAAAGGCAGAAAGTGAAGGTTTCACTACAATAACGATTTATTGAATTGCTTAAGAGTACATCGGGAATTGGTACTACATCAGTTAGATTAGCATCTGGTTCCAGCCTGAAAGTTTCATTGTTCGCATTTTCCCATGATGTACGAAGACACGAGATAAGCAAATGCATGAAGAATTCTTATCGTATGAAGTTTCACTGCGATAAGTGCCAAGTTTGGTTTATGTGTTTTGATAGTTTGAGACAACATAAGAAAAACTGTAAAGGTTAAGTTTGTACATCTGATGTGGTTGCAGACATTTTGAGACCTCGGTTTAGGTTGGGAACTCTTATGTGTACAATCACAAAAACATATCTTTAGAATCCGATTACGATGATGCCTGGGCATGAATCGAAGCCTAAAACTGTGCTTGGTGCATTACCGTTAAATGATAACGGATTTCACTTGGCTGAATCTGCATTTCGTGGAATGTTGAAAGACTACTAAGTATTATCTAAATGCATTTAGTGAGTCAAAATAAATTTGTACTTTTCAATTTCACATCAAGCAGAACATATTCAAGCAGCTTATGGATGAAGTAGCCACTTACGGATCTATAAAAAATAATTTTGGGTTTTATTGTGTAAATGGCAAACCATTTCCGTTCGAGGAGAAAGTAAATAAGTGCACTTTCAAGACAGTGAATACTAACATTTGCAATTATGACGATGTAAAGCATTCTGTTACACATTATTGAGACCCGTCAGGAAGAAAAAGACAATGTATTTTAGGGATCTGGAAGGTCTTTCTTTTCAGTAAACCGTTTGGAGCTAAGAATTAGTCAGTTCAGCCCGATGCAGAACTAAATGTTTATTAGATTACTAAATTTTGTGTGTGTTCCTATAGTAGAGTAGAAATTATGTGAAAAAAAATTTTTTTAACAATCTTAATTTATTTGAACTTTCCTTTTAAATAATTAATTTTACTTAAATTATTTTTTCGTTTTGATCATGGATTAAAATCATTGAACATTATCGTCCGAAACAATCATTATTGAAATTTTCCCGAATTTCTAGCTTAATAAATACAGACTTCCAAGATAATAGCTAAGACGGCTGACATAATGGTGGCTGACCTGGAAAGAAATAATTACTGCACTCTAGTGGGTAAAAATTATACTAACATGGTGGTAGCGCACTCTAGCAAACGAAAACAATACGTCGGATGCAAGTTATTGGCCTCCAGAGTGAAGCAGTTGATCCATTTTCCGGCACTGTACAGCATTCCTTCCTCTCCTTTCCCCTCCTCATTCCTCCTTTCCCTTCCCTATCCAAGTTCCCCTTCCTACCCTCTCTCTTCCTCTCTTCCCCGCCGCCGCACCAGTGCTCTCTGTCGAGTGTGTTACCGGGCCTGTATATTCTCCGGCCCCTAGCGTATTCGTCGCAGTCGCTCGGTCTCTGGACTCGAAGGCTGTCACTGCGGCGGTGGCACTGCATTCTTGTATGTACTCGGCTGTGAAACTTAGCATCTGTATTTAAGTATGAAGTATTATTCTTGCCAGCATGTTGTGGCTGCGCCTTCATTTTTGTATTTCTGCCATGTAATGTGATGTATCGTAATTGCTATCAATGTTGGACCCTCCAGGTCATTTTGATTTGAGTTTCTTTTTCTCACGCCGAGTACTGCCCGTAGCTTTGTGTAATATTTCTGCGATTGTATGTAGGCATGCCACGATGGCATTGGACACTTCTTGTCAAGCCGCATTATAATTTCTTTCTAGATTTTGCTTTCAGCCTAGCGGCCCATATTACTTGTTTGCTACTTCCAACACTTCACCACCATATCCGCTTTACTCTTGCATTGTTTTATATGTATGAATGCTTATATTTATTCGCGTCCTGCGGGAGCGCACGAGGAATTGCCCCAATGATAATTATAAACTGCTATAACCTGTAATTATGTATGTCATTTTCCATTTTCGCTCTAGATACATTGTATTACGAATAAAATTGTATTTTTTTAGATATTTATATTTTTTTGCTGAAGCACCAGCTTCTCACTGTCGTTGGGTTTTAATGTAAAAACCCCCTCCCTGCTTTAGTCTTTGTCGGTAGTAGTTAAGTCGGCTACAACTTCTGCGCTACTCTGCTTCGGCAATGGTTTTGCTGTGGCTTTTGTTTGTATTTTTCATGACCATGAACGGCCCAGGAGCCAGTTGAATTTACCGGCTTCACTCGAGCTGATTCGTTATCTCGAGGAAAACCAGCTTCCTGCCGCGGGGAGCTACACCGTGGCCGACATGCGCGCCCGGCTCGTTCAGTTCATACGCGAGGTCAGTGACATCTAGTCTGGTGTTCCGTCGGCGCAGGCCACACTGGAAGTAATTCCGGCTCCTGATAATTCCTTTTTCCAAATATAGTTTTTCTCTGTTCTTAAATCCCTTCCTGTTTTGAGTGGAAGTGAGCCCAGGCCTATTTTATATTTTTTTTACAGGCTGAGCGCCTCGCTAAATTAAACCTGGTGTTATTATTAAGGCTCTGCTTAGTAATATTACTGGCTTGTATGTGTCTAGGTTAACAGAGGCTATCGTACAGAAGGTAGATTTCCATACATTTAAGATGTCGGTACTTCGTGCTGTGTGTCCGTCGCGTGTCATGGACACGTGTAAGCGCGATTTGATTTTAAGGTTTCAGCGTCCTCATGAGTTAGTTACTCATTACATTGATGAGGTTGTCACCTATGCCAATGTTTTGGATATTGACATCGCTGAGCCTGAGTTAGTACAGGTTATTTTAGGCAACTATGCGCCTCATGTGCTTACCCACTGTGGTATTTTAGCTCCTCCTACCACCTTTGATGCCTTGCGTGCTTGGGGTAGTGAGGTAGAGTCCTGGTTATTAGCGGTGTCTAAATACGAGGCTGAGATCTTGCCTCCTCCCAGTTCTGCGTCCGTGTCACGTGTTGGTGACAGGGGATTTCACAGCTTAGCGGTTACCTCAGACTTTCGTGGCAGTGACGCACACGATTCTGACTCTAGTGTTTTACGCACTTATGAATATAATAGTTTTCACCATTCTTCCTCTTCACGACGCTTTCATGACAGCTCACGTGGGCGGCGTTTGCCACCACGTAGGTTTGACAGCGGCTCGCGTCCGCGCTTCCTTGCGGGCGGCGCGGCTAGTGTAATTCCTTCCAGTGGCTGTCAGTCCGCCCTGCCTCCTAAGACTACACAGCAGCGTGGGCGTTTGACTAGGGGCGCTGTTGTCAGTTCCGCACAAAAATTACAGGGTGTTCCAACATACATTCGCTACTCGTTGCGCAAATTGTTGTGTGTTTGGACATGAGACTGAGGACTGTGATCAGGCACGCATTGATTTTAATGCTCGTAGATGTTTTTATGTAGGGGATTGGGTCATTACAGAAGTAATTGTCCAGGAGAACGGCCCTTGACAGGATGGAAAAGAGGTTGTTTCTGTCGGTACTATAGAAAAGCCTCTAGATCTGCATTTCTGAATTTTTTGCCCGTTTGTATTCACGATCGTTCTTTTTCGGCTCTAGTTGATACCGGTGCTACGTGCTCGGCTACTAGTGAGACATTTATTAAGAATTTAATTGAAATAATTCCTAAGGGTTTTTTTTCCGTGTATTTTCTGAAAATCAGATTAATATTGTGTGGCGAATGGCGAGTGCCTTCGCGCAAATAAGTTTGTGGTTATTCACTTCAAGATTAAGCATTTTTCCTGGAATAATAAGTTTTTTGTGGTTCCTGGTCTTTCACCTAATTTTATTTTGGGTTTAGATTTTTTGAGCAAGACTCTCTGCGTCCTGGATGTGGGCAGCGTGAGCTCCGATTTGACTTTGCTCCTTCTGTAAAAGTTCCCTAAGATCGCAGCCTAGTAATTCCATTATTTTTGAGTGTCGTGATGGCGAAAGCATTGATTAAAGCCAGGATATTGCCGACTTAGTTCACACTTTTTCTGATGTCATCACATCTAAACTAGGAAACTGTGACATTTTGCCCTATAAGTTCTACTTAAAGGATGAAGTTCCCGTCCGCGCTAAATATATCAAGGTTTCTCTCCCTAAACTTCAGGCCATGCGTGTCATCGTGGATAAGCTCTTAGCGGCTGGTGTAACTTCTCCTTCTACATCTTTTTTAGTGCGTAAAAAAACAGTGCGAGCTGGCGTATGGTACACAACTACATTCCTTTGAACCATAAAATGGCTAAAGACGATGTTTATCCGCTCCCCACTGTTGAGTCTGCCCTTCAACATCTCAGTAAGGCCAGATATTTTTCGGTTATTGACTTGAATCAAAGTTTTCACCAGTGCCTTTTAGATCCTAGTTGCCGCAAATATACCACATTTTCAACTCCTTTTGGCCATTTTGAATTTAATCGTGTGCCTATGGGTGTTAGTTTTGGCACTCTGGCTATGAGCCGTATCCTCGATCATGTCTTATCTGATCTCAAGTATGATTATTTTTTTAATTAGGTCGATGATATCATTGTTTATAGTAACATCTTTGAGGATCACATTACTAACTTGACTGGAGTCCTTTCTCGTTTACGAGGGGCTAATCTCATTGTTAACTCGAAGATGGTTACATTAGGGAAAACGTCTGTTAAATTCTTGGGTTATGTTATTTCACAAGGTACCCTCCTTATGGATCCTGACAAGATTGCCCCTATCATCCAGTTTCCTAGGCCTGTTTATTTTTTAAGGGAGTCCAGCGTTGTTTGGGTATGTTAGGTTATTTCTCCAGGTTCATTAATAATTTTGCTTCTTTATCTGCACCTTTAAATGTCTTACGTAAGAAGGATTCAGTTTTTGAATGGGGCCCCGAACAAGAGAAATCTTATTAGGCTCTGAAGTCTTGTATGGCTTTACCCCCAGTTCTCATTCTAGCCAATTTTAGTAAACGGTTTGCCATTCAGGTTGATGCCTCGCACATTGCACTTGGAGCCATCCTAGGACACCTAGAGGAAGGCCAGATTAGGCCCATTGCCTATGCTAGTCGCTCGGTATCGGAGTCTGAGCAGCGATTAGGTGTCTACGAGAAGGAGGCCTTGGCTTGCCTATTTGGCCTAGAAAAATTCGAAAGTTATCTCGATGCTCAGGAGTTTGATTTATTTACCGATAACCGAGCCCTTAGTTAGCTCTTTAATTATCCTCATCAGCTGGGTAAACTGGGTCGTTGGATTTTGAGGTTATCACGATTTCAGTTTGTCGTTCATCATATTCCAGGTAAAGATAATGTTATTGCCGACTCTTTCTCGCGCACGTTTTTCACCGATGAAATTGTGCCCTTGGAATCCCGCTCATCTGATGCTACTGAATTTATTACTGCTTTAAAAATTTTTCCTGAATCCTACTGTAATATCAAGGAATGTCAGACTCAGGATCCCCTCTGCCAGCAGGTACTTAGAGATCTTCACGATGTGAAGGCTATTCCCTATGTTGAGGAGAGTGGTACGTTGTATTTTACAGGTACTTCTGGCAGAGCCCGAAATGCTGTTGTTCAAGCTGTCTTGAGGCCTATGGTTTTAACCTATTTTCATGCATCTCTTACGTGGTCATCTAGGAATAGATAAAACTTTTCGCAGAATTTCAGCGCACCTGTTTTGGCCTGAGATTCATGCTGATGTTCGGAGGTTTGTTCGATCTTGTCTCGATTGCCAGATTTCTAAGCCGCTTCATAATTCTAAGGTGGGTCTGTATGCTGCTGATCCTACTGTAGCCCCCTGGCATGTCTTACACATTGATATTTTTGGTCAACTTAAGCTTGTTGTTTTGGATATGTTTACAAAATTTGTCATTTTATTACCTCTTAGAAACATGAAGGCTGCTACTATCATTAAGGCGCTTAAGGAACAGAATTTCAAGTCGTTTGGTCCTCCATGTATGATTATTTCTGACAATGCCCCGTATTTTCAGTCTACTATCTATAAGAATTTTCTTTCTGAATGGGCCGTTAAGCCTATCTATAGTTCAGCTAATTTTCCGCAAAGAAACATGGTGCAGCGGCAAAATCAGGTTCTCAAAAGCATTCTGATTTATTTCTACTGGTCCGATCAGACTCTTTGGGATTCAGACATTGAGTACCTATATCAATGTCGGACTTAATTCTGCTCTTCATTCTGCTACTGGTTTTCCACCCTCGATCCCGTTCCTAGGCCGTGAGCTTACTGTTCCTAAACTGAACCAGTGGGGTTTGCCGTCCCTCGACACCAGCCTGGACGCCCAGGCATTGGAACGTGTACTCGACATGGTTTCCTGTAATATTCATAAGGCCCGTAAGGCCATTTCTGACAATTATAATAAGGCTAGAGCTCCTCATGGTTTTAAGATTGGGGATTTAGTCCTATGCAGGGTGTTTAATTTGCCTAGGTTGGCTGATCAGTTAAATGTGAAGGTACTTCCTCCTTATTAGGAACTTTATTGTGTCGACAAGTTATTGGGTGTCAACACCCTTTTGTTAAGGTGCTGTAGGCACAAGTTTAAATTCCGAAAGCCTCACGTAACCCAGGTGAAACCTTTCGTTAAATATATTTTTATGGGTTCATTGTAAGCTTTTTTGCAGTGTTGTACCTTTCATATGAGATTATAAAATTGGCCTGTTGTTAAGTGGTTGTATTCCTAGGAACGGGTGTTAAGAACTTGTGCTTGCAGCTTGTGTTTTGTTGGGTTTGTGCGCGGTGTTGCGGCTCCTTTTCTTTTTTTTAGCTTGGCGCACCATCCTTTTTTCCTGTTACCCTTGCTTGCTGTGCCCGACTTCCGCCAGCGATCTTCAGCTTCACCTCGCCGAGAGACGTCACTGTGGGGCCTTCCGTTCGTCGCCTACTCCCTACTGGTGGTACCTGCCTATGAGAGCCCATCGTGCTACCATGAGCTTGCCTGCCGGCTTTCTCGTTGCGTGGAGGCTCGATGCTGTTTCGCCACTTCTGTGTCTTGGAGAGCGACCGTGTTGACTCCGGCTGAGTGCCTCTCGCACCGTCGTGAGTCCATGGCTGCCCCTAGCCCTTGCTTGGCGGGTCTTGTACATTGTAGCTGACCCCTTCGTCAGCCTGCTAAGGCACTGCGATTCGGTGCTCCCCGCACGAGTCCCCTCCCATGCCTGGGTGGTTGCGACTCGCGGGGCCGCCCTCCTCAGAGCCCTTGTTTTGGGCTGATCACCGACTTTATCTCTGGACATCTTACTCCATACCAGCCCCGCTGTCTGTCGTCTACCACTGTTCTGAAGACTTGTTCTTCAGCGTCCTTCGACCTGCGTAGCATCTGACTACGTTCGAAGCCATCTTGTTGATCGCCGCGGCGATCCTGAAGCTTGCTGTTTGATGCTGTCACCAGTCTCCGATTTCAACGTTATGAACTTTCTTCATCGTGTGGATCTTCTGGCGCTCAGGGCAGGGACAATTTAGGGAGGGAGGTTGAAGCAGTTGCTCCGTTTTCCGGCATTGTATAGCATTCCTTCCCCTCCTTTCCCCTCCTCATTCCTCCTTTCCCTTCCATCTCCAAGTTCCCCTTTCTACCCCCTCTCTACCTCTCTTCCCCGCCGCCTCACCAGCGATCTCTGTCGAGTGTGTTACCGGGCCTATATATTCTCCGGCCCCTAGCGTATTCGTCGCAGTCGTTCGTTCTCTGGACTCGAAGACTGTCACTGCGGCGGTGGCGCTGCGTTCTGGTATGTACTCGGCTGTGAAACTTAGCATCTGTATTTAAGTATGAACTATTATTCTTGCCAACACGTTGTGGCCGCACCTTAATTTTTGTATTTATGCCATGTAATGTGATGTATCGTAATTGCTATAAATGTTGGACCCTTAAGGTAATTTTGATTTGAGTATCTTTTGCTCACGCCGAGTACTGCACATAACTTTGTGTAATATTTCTGCGGTTGTATATAGGCATGCCACGATGGCATTGGACACTTCTTGTCATGCCGCATTATAATTTCTTTCTTGATTTTGCTTTCAGCCTAGCAGCCCATATTGCTTGTTTGTTACTTCCAACGCTTCGCCACCATGTCCACTTTACTCTTCCATTGTTTTAATTGTATGAATTATTGTATTTATTCGCATCCCGCGGGAGCGCATAAGCAGTTGCCCAAATAATAATTATAAAATTCTTTAACCTGTATTTATGTATGTCATTTTCCATTTTCGCTCTAGAGGCATTGTATTATGAATAAAATTGTATTTTTCTAGTTATTTATATTTTTTTGCTGAAGCACCAGCTTCCCACTGTCGTTGGGTTTTAATGTAAAATCCCCCTCCCTGCTTTTGTCTTTGTCGGTTGTTGTTAAATCGGCTACAATTGGACGAAAACCAGATGGCGAATGTGTCGTCATATTGGCTGACGCAATTAATACATTAGTTGTAGCAGGCCATTCTGTCGGTAGCTTTCTTGGAGGATGAATCCGTCGCCATTTTTATCTTTGCTCTCATTGGATTCGAAAGAATGACTCCATTATGTAAGTGTGCTTTTTATTAAAATTGTATGTAACATATGATTAATTCTTTTTTTTTATAAATTTAAGAAATATTCAGATTTCTAAGTTAATTATTACAAATTTTCAATATGGCGGCTGTAAAGAAAACTCCGATTATTATGTAACAAATCAAAATAGCGGCCATCACATCCTAATTTTCACGTTCATGACCTTAGCGGCTTACTGTGGCATGTAGATGCTTATTTTATGCCGCATTGCAGGCTTTTGCAAACATTGACATTATTCAGGATAAAAATGGGAAAATTGTTACTCAAAACGGAAGTTTAACCTTGAAATATATATATATATATATTTTTTAGATTTTTGTCGCATTTTTTCCTTAATTACTGTAATTTTGGTGAATTTGTGGTTATTGTTAGCAAAATTGGTGTCATTTATGGCAATTTTTGTCCAATTTTGAAGGACAGGGTCAAAGGTCAATGTCATTCAAGATGGCGGTCAAATGGTTAGCTCCTCTCCGTGAACCCTGTGCTTGTACTGGCATTTACATTCTACTCATGTATTTTCACGTATACATCAGGTCTCTTTTACACAGTCCATCCAAGCAACGACATTTGTCTATTTACATTTGTTATTAGTCAACGTTCCTGGCCCAACATCATTCCTACATGTACGAACTGATAATGGTGAATTGTATGGCACATATATAGCCCAGGAGTTTTAGGTTAATATTTGAAGAAAGTTCGAAAAAAAAATAAGCTAACTTTCAAAAATTTCGTCATTGATACTAAACACCTCGCTGAGATACACCGTTGAAAAGCTCAAATCATAAGGAATTGATTTTATGCAACTTATTTTTTTTTGTTATTTGCGGTACTCTTTAACATATGGATAATTTTTAACCATAAATTCCATGATTTTCGGAGAATTGTCAATATTCGATCTATTATATTTTTACTTCAATAATATTTTTTTTTACTGTGTCTGCTTATATATAACATTGGTGTAGTCCAGTGGTTAATTTGAATCTATCCCTGTGGATGTCAGTTGATGCAAATATTTTTCAGATGTACATTTGCGTCCTTGTGTCATTTAGGGGCACTTACAACATTATTGCACGAAAAAAATTATGACGCCGACATGTGAAAATAGGGGAATTTCAGTATGCTGTTCAGCAAGGTGTTTAGTATCAATGACAAAATTTCAGATTTACTTAATTTTTTTCGAGGTAACAACCTTAAATTCCTGGGCTAATAGGAAAGCTTGTCGAAATCTGTGAGTGCTATAGAACGACACTCATTGGGATTACACCCTCAGAGTTGTGTGATTTCGTCAAATGCTCTTCAAATACAACCATTGTTTTCGATGATTATCTTAATATGCTTCCCATCGAAACCGATTGATTTTTTGATCAAATAAAAATATGTTATATCTGATGATATTTTGCATAATATGCGTACTAGAACATAAAATCCAGGTTTGAAACTAAGCAAGGAAATTCACAACGAATCATTGATTTTAATTGAGGACATGTGCTTGATGATATTGAAAGTTGATTTACCTAAATTAGCATGAAGCATTTAGTAAAAGTTGAAACGCGAAAAACAAAATAATTGCTATGCAATGAGACAATCAGTTCGAACAAACATTTTCCTGTTTAATCGGCAACAAAAAAAAATGCCTACGACACTGTCATGATATTTGTGAACCATGGAACTAGAGGAAATTCTTTCATGGACGCTCCCGATGGGAGAAAAATTTTTTTCATCGCATTGACTTTGGCAACGATTATCTCACAGAATAAAATAACACTTGCTCTTGCTTCATCAAGAATCGTAGCTACGTTATTGAAAGGCGATTAAACAGCTCATTCGGCACTCAAGTTGCCATTAAACATGCAAATCAACGATGCTCTAATGTGCAAACTTTCGAGGAACTGTGTGATGGCCAAGTTTTGCAGCAATGGAAATTGATTGTTTTGAAGGTATTCGACCAAACGATGCAAGATCTACAAAAAAAAATGAATCCCGGTTTGGTGGTGTGATGATAATTAGGCAGTTGATTTTCGCCAAACATTGCCAGTGATTCCATTATAAATTCCAGCCGATGAACTTAATGATTGTTTGAAGTTCTCTCTTTTGTGGAAAAAGATCAAAACACAGAAATTAATTATGAACATTCATGTCGAGTTTTAGAACGACTAATGTGGAGAAGAATTTTCAAAACAATTGTTTGAAATTGGCAGTGGCAAAAATGAAATTGACATTTCGACCGGGTTCATATATTCCCCGCCAATTTTTGTCTATTCACCGAATACAAAATGAAACTCATCCTAAAGATATTCCAAAACATTGCTCAAAAATTACAAAAATCGTGATTGTTTGAGCAAACGTGCTACTTTGGCCGCAAAAATAATTATTATATCAAAGAATTAAAATTCAAGATTCAAAGTAAAATTACTGGAGAATCAATGACGTACAAAATCGGTGGATACCGTTAATAGCTACGATGATATCGTCAATTATTAAACCAAATTTTTTAACTCTCTTGAATTGCTCGGATTGCCGCCTCACATTATTAAATTGAAAGTCGGATCAGAAATCATAATGTTGAGAAATATCAGTCAACCATGTCTTTGCAATGGCACTCAGCTTGCGGGGAAGAACTTGTTGAACAATGTCATCAAAGCAACAATTCTTAAAGGAATGTACAAAGGAGTAGACATTTTGATACCAAGTATCCCAATGATTCCTACCGATATGCCATTCTACTTTAATCTTTTACAGTTTGCGTTGTGGCTTGCATTCGCAAGGACAATCTTTAATTGTTGCAGCGGTAGATATGCACTTCAAACTCCGAGATTTCGCCGACGTCTTGTCTTGTTCTTGTTTCCCCCCCTTTCCCACTCCCGCCATTCTATCTTATTTTTTGTGTGTTATATTCACCTGCCTTCCCCGCCTTTCGCTCGGGACCTGCGCATTGCCTTAAGGGGGTGCCTCCCATTTCAGGTCTTGATTTTATATTTATGTTATTCACTGATCAACTTTAAGACTTTTTTCAATTGTTTAACTTTCACGAAATGAAAAATATATATACAGCGATTACGTTTTGCATAATTAGCTGCCAAAGTTACATTTTGAACGTTTTTGGGTTACACAAATAAAGAGAATTTAATGTATTCCAGAATTGAAACTTTTTTATGTTTAACAACAATGCCACTGGCTACATCAGAATATGGTTAGCATTTTTATCACAAGAACTTATTTCAGGTTTCTTGGCTGTCAAAATCGTAAAAAATTTGAGAATTTTGAAATGCCAGGTAAAATTAAATAATATTTTCTGAAAGAAATTCAAACAATTTCTTGAAGTAGCCAGTGACCCTTGGAGACGAGCCTATTCCATCGTGTCTTGGTCCTCTATTCAGTCGTGGTTTAGGGTCTTGTGAGACATCAGCACCTACTGAGTGCTAGCCCGCAATGTAACGACATATCTTGTGTTTGTGCCACGAAAACTACTGCCCGACATGGTTAATTTTTTTTGCATGACAGCTGCAAACATTATTTCATTAAAATGTAAATTTCAGTGTACCATATTTGTTAACGAGTGTTTGGGATTCAGTGTATAAAGTTTAAATTTATAAACATAATTTTTGTTAAGGTTTGTTTGCCACTGTAATTTGGTTATGATTTTCGGGTGCCTGTATTTCGGTAATTATTTTTTGATAACATGGTATTTTTGTTTTCTCTGTCTGAGCTATTGATTCGCATGTTTACTATAATCTTGGCCTTTTGACTGCCTTGCGTGCAGTATAATTGACGCAAAGATTATCGTGTTGTATTGGCTTTTAAATTGCTAGGATGATGTCTTGATCGTACGCATGTCGCTGTTTGACTTTTTTTTGTGGCAGTGTCAGCTGTTTATGTTAATTTGTTTTGGTTTTCCTCTTGTTGAAACTTCTTTTAATGCCGGAATCTGCCAATTAAAATTTTTTTTAAGACTTTCCATGTTTATGAATAACTTTGTATATATTAATTTGTTTGCATAATTTGCTTGATGACCGATTAAATGGCATTTATTCTCGTGTCATAACAGGTTAGCGTGTTGTCAAGCGAGTTAAGATCACGTTCCTAAAAAAAAGTATATTATTGTATATAAATTTTTTATGTGATATTTTGTGCACTTGAAGCATGCTTACAAGTACTCTTCAAACATGCGCTGATCTATCAGAGTTTCTTTTAAGTATAAAGTCATGTGTTTCAGTATCGTGTTTATAGTCATATTTATAAAACAATTTTTCTTTTATAAAAGGAAAATCATAATGTAAATGCAGTTGTTTGCCATTCAATGTAGGTCAACTGGTGTCTGGACTTGATCTTACAATTTGCGAGTTTGATTGTCACGTTAGCATATTATAAATATATTTTTGCACATTGACTGATCCAATCTTTCGTTAACTCATCATGGTTTGTGTGGCGCACTTATTGTTTCTGTGTTGCGTCATAGACGTGTAGTATTATTTTTAATAATTATTTTACCCTATACGTCAACGCTTTCTCTTTCGTAAATATACATTTTGTCTGCTTATTTACCTCTTTGAAAAATTTATATTGATTTATTAATAAAGATGTGGTTATCATTGCGTTTCTTTCTTCTGTGTTTGCATTTTAAGACACTGAGACACCTGTATGTGCCTAAATAAGATTAAGTATGTTTGTCTGTTCGCCTGGCGTAGTCCTGTAGTCTGTTAAGACCGTATTCGAGTCCCAAGAAGCTGCAATGTTTGCGGCTTTTCCCTTGAAAATTCATGATACTCGCATGGTCAAGTGTATGTCAGCTGTTCCCGTGTAGGAAAACAATCAGCTTTGTTTGTTTACGTACCAAACACCAAAACAAAAAAAAAGAATAGTGTTTCATAAATCATTGCAATGAATGAAATTGTGATGTCAAAGAACATCAATCTAATCAAAGAATTTCTGTGTTTGGATTGTTTAATTGAAATTTTAACAAAACCGCATGACTCCAAGACCATCACATTCGAGGCACATCACACATTTCCAAAATTTTAAACTTTAGTAATTAGTAAATTTTTTGTCATAATGCAAAATGACAATAGTATGAATTTTAAAGCAATCAAAGATAACACAGTTCTACAACCAAAATTTTGATTTCATAAAAGTGGCTAATCTTTATGTTTTTGCGTGTGCTTAAACCGAAAATGATGTCGGTTTTTCTCCATCACGTACAGTTTTTTTTCAAAACCATATAACATAGTAGCGGGTGTTTAGTATACCTATATGTATATAATAGACGTGAAAAGTTAAGTGTCTGTTCTCCCTTGAACGTTTGGTAATATGTTAAACAATAAATACAATTACATAAAATAACGTTAAGTATAATACAAAAAATACAAAAAACAACATACTAAATTAAACCATAATTAATATATTCTAATAACAATCACCCTCAGTAGGGTTTGTAGGCATGAAGCTCCAGACACAACCTGTACGGACAGAAACTGCTATAAAAGGACATAATCGGCTGACGGTTTTAGGTTTTTCCATGTTTAACAATACCAAATATATAAGTCCATACACATATCAGAGTGGCAGGGTACGCAATCATTTCAATAAAAAAGTTTTTTTTTTTGGAAAGTTCGGCGTATGTGCCTCCGTGTATAGGACGCTTCAGATGATTCACGATGTAGCATCCAACAATAGTCCGCTAGCATATTCACATTCCACCTATCTGGATATCTACGTTCCATCGGTTAGAACAAATTGTGCATCTGTGAAAAGTTTTTCTAATGTCTGGACGTACAAAGATCCCTTCTTTCAGCTTGGCGTCACTTAATCAAGGAAACACGGAGCGTAAGTAACTTACTTGAATCATGCACGTAATGATTGAGAAACTTAACAAATTGTTCCATCAACCCGAGCTTAATGTGTAGAGGAGGTAGCAGAATTTTGTCTGAAGGAAGCAAACTGTCTCTAATGACATTCTTTTCGCCTGGCAACAGAAAATCTTTTGATGACCAGTCTTTTTTTCCAGTGGGAATTTCTGTGACAGCTATCCCATAAGCACAAAAAAACAAGGAAACTTTGTGTACCCAGATTGTTGAAATAACAGCATGGTGATTACTTTTAAGTCTACAGATATACCACTAATGCTCATTATAACGAATTATGTCGAGAATTAATGCGAAATTATAATATGTTTCTTTAAAATGTACCGAATGGTTAACCGGCACTGAGGCATATGTATTGCCATTGTGTAATAAAACGGCCTTCAGACTTCTTTTCGACGAGTCAATGAATAAACGCCATTTATTTGAGTCATATTAGTAGTATAGGAATGGGGCTTCTGGGACATGGCTTCTGGCTGTGGTGCTTGGTGCCGAGCCACATCTCTGACGTCACGTCTATCTGTGACGTCACGGCGGCCATCTTGGACTCAAAATTCCTCAAAATTCCTCAAAATTGACTCAAAATTCCTCAAAATTGACTCAAAATGACTCAAAATTTCCCGTTTTAAGAAAAAAATTCCCGTTTTCGAGGGAAAAATTCCCGTTTCGATGGAAAATTAGGATTTCGAAAAACCACAAATGTCTTTTGCCTTAGAAAGAACACAAATTCCTAAAACTGGCTTAAGCATCCTTAACTCAAGCCAGCGTTAAGCCATTTATAGGATTATGACGTCACCGTTGCAATTTTCGTTACGTCCGCCATCTTGAAAATCCACAATTTTTATGTTAGAAAATCGGGAAAAATTTTAAAAATCATTAAAAAATTATTTAATCGAATTAAAAAAATATTAAAAACCACTGTTGCAGTTATCGTTACGGTTGCCATCTTGGATTATATAAATGTTACATATTTCGTTACACCCGCCATCTTGGTTGAGTACCATGTCATTCTTACACTTTACGTTACGACCACCATATTGGATCCTATTAATGTTGCAATTATCGTTATGGTCGCCATCTTTAAATTTGGACGCCATCTTGGAAATCCGTAGTTTTTATGTTAGAAAATCGGGAAAAATTCCAAAATTCATCAAAAAATTAATGTATTTAAATTCTGTATGATTATATCGATGTACGTCCTTGGTTAGATTCCCGACGAGAGTAAACGGTCGATCCTTCCTCCATGAAAGCTACCTAGACTGATCTACCACCACCAGTACCAAGGTTTATATCATCAACTGGTATGACATCATGTCCACCATCTTGTCTTCATCCGCTGGAGTCCACCATCTTGTTTTCGTCTGCTAGAGTGTGCCGATACCATGTAGTATAATTATCTGGTCACCATACTTTTGTCCTCAACTGTTGACATTGATCATTGACCTTGGCCTTTGACCTTGACCTTGAAATTTGACCTTGACCTTGAAATTTGACCTTGACCTTGAAATTTGACCTTGACCTTGAAATTTGACCTTGACCTTGAAATTTGACTTTGTCCTTGAAATTTGACTTTGTCCTTGTCGACCATCATGGATCCGACATTTTATGTTCAGTACATGCTACCAGGAGCTACCACCTGCCAGAGTACTCCATCTTGTGTGTGTACTTGTATTATGGAGTACATTTCCATCTGGTTAATTTTATTCTAACCCGCTACAGTGCAGTAATCATTTATTACCGAGGTGCCCCCGCCATCTTGAAATTCGACCGCCATCTTGAAATCATGTAATAATGTAGCTAGAAAAGCGGGAAAAAATCCAAAATTCATTAAATAAATCACTCATTATCATACATATTGATTCGATCCGCTCCCGTCCTTGGTTCGATACCCGATCGATGCAATAATGTTTAATTTTATGAAAAAATAATAATTTCAATATACCATGTTCATCATTCTTAAAGAGACTTTAAAACCTCTACTAACATCATCCTATCAGACATCAAGACCACCATATTGGAAATTCATAATTGTAATGTTAGAGATTCGTGAAAAAGTTCAAAATTCATTAAATAAATTTGTAATCTATATACTGATTGATTAAATCGACTAAGGTCCTTGGTTCGATCCCTGGCCGATACAAATCAACTTTAATTTTAAAAAAGTACCAGAAAAGTGTAAGGTTCGAGAAATAAAACACCTCAAAATCTTTTACAAACATAATATTTATTACACAATTTCTATCCTACTACAGAATCACTTGCGAAAGCCAGCAATCTTATAAACATTTAGCCCTGCATAGACGTGCATCGACTACTTCTTAGCTCCAAATGGCTACAAATGCTTCAAAAGGCTCCAAATGCTCCAACAGCTCCAAAAAAAGGCTCCAAATGCTCCAATAACCACCAAATGCTTAACACAGCTCCAAATGGCTCCAAATGCTCCAAACGGCCTCCAAATGCTTGACAGCCTCCAAATGCTTGACTGCTCCAAACGGCTCCAAATGCTCCAAATGTCTCCAAATTGCTTCAAATGCTCCAAACGGCTCCAAATGCTCCAAATTGCTCCAAATATTCCAAATGGCTCCAAATGCTCCAAATGCTCCAAATGCTCCAAACAGCTCCAAATGCTCCAAACGGCTCCAAAAGCTCCAAATGTCTCCAAATGCTCCAAACGGCTCCAAATGCTCCAAATGTCTCCAAAAGGCTCCAAATGCTCCAAACGGCTCCAAATGCTCCAAATTGCTCCAAATGCTCCAAACGGCTCCAAATGCTCCAAACGGCTCCAAATGTCTCCAAAAGGCTCCAAATGCTCCAAATGGCTCCAAATGCTCCAAATGCTCCAAATGTCTCCAAAAGGCTCCAAATGCTTCAAAAGGCTCCAATTGCTCCAAACGGCCTCCAAATGCTCCAAATGGCTCCAAATGCTCCAAATGGCTCCAACAGCTACAAAAGGCTCCAAATGCTTCAAAAGGCTCCAATTGTTCCAAGAGCTCCATCTTCAATTGATTCCAACTGATTCCAATTACTTTTCTTATCGAACTTGGCATGGTTACTAACATGTCTTTATTAGTATACATTTTGACTGGCAGTGGTAACGTATTTTGCACCTTTAAGTTATAAGTTTTATTTAGAAATCAGATTTCGATAAATGGTAGATACCATTTGGAAAGAAAATATATTAATTTATCTTCAAGTTTATACACATTTAATTTAAGCCATTATTGTATGTAGCCAGCTTCCCTCAGTTCTTTGAGTATGAAGGATATTTCTTTAATGTTCGAATAGTTTCCTGCACAAAGTGATCCATGTAGTAGTCGTAGCCTGTCAACCAATATGTTAGGATCTTCCCATGAGGTATAATCAAACTCTTCTGCTGCGTTCATCATCCTTGCATGTTTATAATAAATATTATTATCTCTGGTGTCTACCGTTTTAACACCAACCTCAAGGTCACTTTCGTCATCGTGACAGTGATTATCACAAGCTTGATCAGGATAATTTATTTTATTACGACGTTTCCATCGTTTTGGTCTCAAACCACCATCACAGTCTTCGCTCTTGCATGCTTTTGGTGCTTCAGCACAGTACTCAATCATGTCAGCCTTAGATGTGTCAGCACAGTCTTCGTTCACGCCAGCTTCTGATGTGTCACCACAGTCTTCAATCATGTCAGCACCACAAACTTGATCAGGATAATTTATTTTATTACGTCGTTTCCATCGTTTTGGTCTCAGACCGCCATCACAGTCTTCGATCTTGCCTGCTTTAGGTGCTTCAGTACAGTACTCAATCATGTCAGCCTTAGATGTGTCAGCACAGTCTTCGTTCACGCCAGCTTCTGATGTGTCACCACAGTCTTCAATCATGTCAGCACCACAAACTTGATCAGGATAATTTATTTTATTACGTCGTTTCCGTCGTTTTGGTCTCAGACCGCCATCACAGTCTTCGATCTTACCTGCTTTAGGTGCTTCAGTACAGTACTCAATCATGTCAGCCTCAGATGTGTCACCACAATCTTCAATCATGCACGCTTCAGATGATTCATCATAGTCTTCGACCTTGTAAGCTTCAGATGGTTCTCCATCTTTCTCATTTTCATGGAGACGACTAGATATTGGAGTAAATATATTTTCATTTCTAATGTGGTTACAACTTCCTTCGTTTGTTTTAGATTTTAAATTATTATCTTGATCTAGATCAGTAATTTTAGCATTAGCTTTTTCGCCTTCGTTCCTCTTCCGCGATGTTGTAGCCCAGTCTTCGTTATCTTTATTCATCTTAATTGTACAGGTCTTGTAATGTCTATCCAAGTAATATCTTCTACCAAAGGATTTCTGACACTGACTGCAATGAAATGGTTTTTGACAAGGACCCAAATTACACTCGCTTCTCTCATGTCGTTTAGCATTCTTTCTCAAGGTAAACACCTTGCTACAGTATCTACAGTGATGACGTTTCGATACAGCGTCAGATCCTAAATCGGAATTCATATTAGTTACCGAGACTAATGCCAGATGCAAACTAAGAGTTTTAAATTAGATATATTACTTAAATAGAATTTTTTAATTATTTCATCAGCGAGAATTAATTTATCTCATTCAAAGGTACTTTTTGCAAGTAGTTCTGCTTTTCAACAACAGATGTCGCCACATGTTACTTGCAGGTAAATAATATTTAGTTCTTTTATGCGGGATGCGGGATGCTCACTAACGATCGAAATAGAACGATGGCTTCGCTAGACTCCAAGGAGAAGGAAGTTCGTCCATCCTGTTAGTGCTTCTTAGATTTCTCAGAAATTATTTGACTGAGTAATGATAATTTTTTATTTTTTATTTCCGCCTGATAAAAATATTACAAGTAATGATTGAGTAGCAGAAGTTCACTAATTATATGCAACCTTGAATAAAAAATGACATGCTTCATTAAGTAAAAAAATCCTTCATGCAGAGATAAATTCCTCATCAGTAACCAGAAGCACTCGGAGAAAACCATCAGATGTATAGTCAGGAATAATCAGAAGCACCCAGTGAAAACCATCAAAATATTGTCAAGAATAATCAGGAGCACACGGAGAAATCCACCATAATACTGTCAAGAATAAACGGGAGCACACGGAGAAAACCGCCATAATATTGACAAGAATAATCGGAAGCACACGGAGAAAACCGCCACAAGTTTTCTTTGATATCATAAAATTTCAGGAAAAAATAATAAAAAATAAAAATAAATTAATAAAAATTTAAAAAAATAAAATAGAAAATACATAAAATTCTGGCTTGTACTAGAACTATATCTTTGCTCAACAATGAGAAGTTCACAAGCTAGCAGAATCTGTTTATGTATTTTTTATTTTATTTTTTTAAATTTTTTATTAATTTATTTTTATTTTTTATTATTTTTTCCTGAAATTTTATGATATCAAAGAAAACTTGTGGCGGTTTTCTCCGTGTGCTTCCGATTATTCTTGTCAATATTATGGCGGTTTTCTCCGTGTGCTCCCGTTTATTCTTGACAGTATTATGGTGGATTTCTCCGTGTGCTCCTGATTATTCTTGACAATATTTTGATGGTTTTCACTGGGTGCTTCTGATTATTCCTGACTATACATCTGATGGTTTTCTCCGAGTGCTTCTGGTTACTGATGAGGAATTTATCTCTGCATGAAGGATTTTTTTACTTAATGAAGCATGTCATTTTTTATTCAAGGTTGCATATAATTAGTGAACTTCTGCTACTCAATCATTACTTGTAATATTTTTATCAGGCGGAAATAAAAAATAAAAAATTATCATTACTCAGTCAAATAATTTCTGAGAAATCTAAGAAGCACTAACAGGATGGACGAACTTCCTTCTCCTTGGAGTCTAGCGAAGCCATCGTTCTATTTCGATCGTTAGTGAGAATCCCGCATCCCGCATAAAAGAACTTAATATTATTTACCTGCAAGTAACATGTGGCGACATCTGTTGTTGAAAAGCAGAACTACTTGCAAAAAGTACCTTTGAATGAGATAAATTAATTCTCGCTGATGAAATAATTAAAAAATTCTATTTAAGTAATATATCTAATTTAAAACTCTTAGTTTGCATCTGGCATTAGTCTCGGTAACTAATATGAATTCCGATTTAGGATCTGACGCTGTATCGAAACGTCATCACTGTAGATACTGTAGCAAGGTGTTTACCTTGAGAAAGAATGCTAAACGACATGAGAGAAGCGAGTGTAATTTGGGTCCTTGTCAAAAACCATTTCATTGCAGTCAGTGTCAGAAATCCTTTGGTAGAAGATATTACTTGGATAGACATTACAAGACCTGTACAATTAAGATGAATAAAGATAACGAAGACTGGGCTACAACATCGCGGAAGAGGAACGAAGGCGAAAAAGCTAATGCTAAAATTACTGATCTAGATCAAGATAATAATTTAAAATCTAAAACAAACGAAGGAAGTTGTAACCACATTAGAAATGAAAATATATTTACTCCAATATCTAGTCGTCTCCATGAAAATGAGAAAGATGGAGAACCATCTGAAGCTTACAAGGTCGAAGACTATGATGAATCATCTGAAGCGTGCATGATTGAAGATTGTGGTGACACATCTGAGGCTGACATGATTGAGTACTGTACTGAAGCACCTAAAGCAGGTAAGATCGAAGACTGTGATGGCGGTCTGAGACCAAAACGACGGAAACGACGTAATAAAATAAATTATCCTGATCAAGTTTGTGGTGCTGACATGATTGAAGACTGTGGTGACACATCAGAAGCTGGCGTGAACGAAGACTGTGCTGACACATCTAAGGCTGACATGATTGAGTACTGTACTGAAGCACCTAAAGCAGGCAAGATCGAAGACTGTGATGGCGGTCTGAGACCAAAACGATGGAAACGACGTAATAAAATAAATTATCCTGATCAAGTTTGTGGTGCTGACATGATTGAAGACTGTGGTGACACATCAGAAGCTGGCGTGAACGAAGACTGTGCTGACACATCTAAGGCTGACATGATTGAGTACTGTGCTGAAGCACCAAAAGCATGCAAGAGCGAAGACTGTGATGGTGGTTTGAGACCAAAACGATGGAAACGTCGTAATAAAATAAATTATCCTGATCAAGCTTGTGATAATCACTGTCACAATGACGAAAGTGACCTTGAGGTTGGTGTTAAAACGGTAGACACCAGAGATAATAATATTTATTATAAACATGCAAGGATGATGAACGCAGCAGAAGAGTTTGATTATACCTCATGGGAAGATCCTAACATATTGGTTGACAGGCTACGACTACTACATGGATCGCTTTGTGCAGGAAACTATTCGAACATTAAAGAAATATCCTTCATACTCAAAGAACTGAGGGAAGCTGGCTACATACAATAATGGCTTAAATTAAATGTGTATAAACTTGAAGATAAATTAATATATTTTCTTTCCAAATGGTATCTACCATTTATCGAAATCTGATTTCTAAATAAAACTTATAACTTAAAGGTGCAAAATACGTTACCACTGCCAGTCAAAATGTATACTAATAAAGACATGTTAGTAACCATGCCAAGTTCGATAAGAAAAGTAATTGGAATCAGTTGGAATCAATTGAAGATGGAGCTCTTGGAACAATTGGAGCCTTTTGAAGCATTTGGAGCCTTTTGTAGCTGTTGGAGCCATTTGGAGCATTTGGAGCCATTTGGAGCATTTGGAGGCCGTTTGGAGCAATTGGAGCCTTTTGAAGCATTTGGAGCCTTTTGGAGACATTTGGAGCATTTGGAGCATTTGGAGCCGTTTGGAGCATTTGGAGCCTTTTGGAGACATTTGGAGCCGTTTGGAGCATTTGGAGCCGTTTGGAGCATTTGGAGCAATTTGGAGCATTTGGAGCCGTTTGGAGCATTTGGAGCCTTTTGGAGACATTTGGAGCATTTGGAGCCGTTTGGAGCATTTGGAGACATTTGGAGCTTTTGGAGCCGTTTGGAGCATTTGGAGCTGTTTGGAGCATTTGGAGCATTTGGAGCATTTGGAGCCGTTTGGAACATTTGGAGCAATTTGGAGCATTTGGAGCCGTTTGGAGCATTTGAAGCAATTTGGAGACATTTGGAGCATTTGGAGCCGTTTGGAGCAGTCAAGCATTTGGAGGCTGTCAAGCATTTGGAGGCCGTTTGGAGCATTTGGAGCCATTTGGAGCTGTGTTAAGCATTTGGTGGTTATTGGAGCATTTGGAGCCTTTTTTTGGAGCTGTTGGAGCATTTGGAGCCTTTTGAAGCATTTGTAGCCATTTGGAGCTAAGAAGTAGTCGATGCACGTCTATGCAGGGCTAAATGTTTATAAGATTGCTGGCTTTCGCAAGTGATTCTGTAGTAGGATAGAAATTGTGTAATAAATATTATGTTTGTAAAAGACTTTGAGGTGTTTTATTTCTCGAACCTTACACTTTTCTGGTACTTTTTTAAAATTAAAGTTGATTTGTATCGGCCAGGGATCGAACCAAGGACCTTAGTCGATTTAATCAATCAGTATATAGATTACAAATTTATTTAATGAATTTTGAACTTTTTCACGAATCTCTAACATTACAATTATGAATTTCCAATATGGTGGTCTTGATGTCTGATAGGATGATGTTAGTAGAGGTTTTAAAGTCTCTTTAAGAATGATGAACATGGTATATTGAAATTATTATTTTTTCATAAAATTAAACATTATTGCATCGATCGGGTATCGAACCAAGGACGGGAGCGGATCGAATCAATATGTAAGATAATGAGTGATTTATTTAATGAATTTTGGATTTTTTCCCGCTTTTCTAGCTACATTATTACATGATTTCAAGATGGCGGTCGAATTTCAAGATGGCGGGGGCACCTCGGTAATAAATGATTACTGCACTGTAGCGGGTTAGAATAAAATTAACCAGATGGAAATGTACTCCATAATACAAGTACACACACAAGATGGAGTACTCTGGCAGGTGGTAGCTCCTGGTAGCATGTACTGAACATAAAATGTCGGATCCATGATGGTCGACAAGGACAAAGTCAAATTTCAAGGACAAAGTCAAATTTCAAGGTCAAGGTCAAATTTCAAGGTCAAGGTCAAATTTCAAGGTCAAGGTCAAATTTCAAGGTCAAGGTCAAATTTCAAGGTCAAGGTCAAATTTCAAGGTCAAGGTCAAATTTCAAGGTCAAGGTCAAAGGCCAAGGTCAATGATCAATGTCAACAGTTGAGGACAAAAGTATGGTGACCAGATAATTATACTACATGGTATCGGCACACTCTAGCAGACGAAAACAAGATGGTGGACTCCAGCGGATGAAGACAAGATGGTGGACATGATGTCATACCAGTTGATGATATAAACCTTGGTACTGGTGGTGGTAGATCAGTCTAGGTAGCTTTCATGGAGGAAGGATCGACCGTTTACTCTCGTCGGGAATCTAACCAAGGACGTACATCGATATAATCATACAGAATTTAAATACATTAATTTTTTGATGAATTTTGGAATTTTTCCCGATTTTCTAACATAAAAACTACGGATTTCCAAGATGGCGTCCAAATTTAAAGATGGCGACCATAACGATAATTGCAACATTAATAGGATCCAATATGGTGGTCGTAACGTAAAGTGTAAGAATGACATGGTACTCAACCAAGATGGCGGGTGTAACGAAATATGTAACATTTATATAATCCAAGATGGCAACCGTAACGATAACTGCAACAGTGGTTTTTAATATTTTTTTAATTCGATTAAATAATTTTTTAATGATTTTTAAAATTTTTCCCGATTTTCTAACATAAAAATTGTGGATTTTCAAGATGGCGGACGTAACGAAAATTGCAACGGTGACGTCATAATCCTATAAATGGCTTAACGCTGGCTTGAGTTAAGGATGCTTAAGCCAGTTTTAGGAATTTGTGTTCTTTCTAAGGCAAAAGACATTTGTGGTTTTTCGAAATCCTAATTTTCCATCGAAACGGGAATTTTCCCCTCGAAAACGGGAATTTTTTTCTTAAAACGGGAAATTTTGAGTCATTTTGAGTCAATTTTGAGGAATTTTGAGTCAATTTTGAGGAATTTTGAGGAATTTTGAGTCCAAGATGGCCGCCGTGACGTCACAGATAGACGTGACGTCAGAGATGTGGCTCGGCACCAAGCACCACAGCCAGAAGCCATGTCCCAGAAGCCCCATTCCTATACTACTCATATTGTACACTAAATTAGCACATCAGTCCAGGAATGTCTTTACAGTGCACAAGATTCTCATCTTGTGCAAAGTAAGGCACAAAAACTGTTTGGCGATGTCGATAACATGAAAAAGATTTACCTGGTTGTAATATTTTTTTGTTTTTAAGGCGAAAGCCAAGTAACTGAGTAGCATCTTTAGAAAGTACAAGATCTCGCACTAAGTCGTTCAACTCCTGTTGTGAAAAAAGCTGCGGTTCGTTATCTGAACTGTCTGCTTCAAAATCACAGTTTGATTCATACTTTTCTACATTGAAGGCTGTCAAAGTCATCAGAAGGCTGAGGAACAGGCAATCCCGGACCGTGTTGTACCGGACGACTAAAATATTCAAGACTGGGTTAGTTAATGAGCTTCTGGTTTTTGGAATTATAACCTTCAACATCACAGGTACAAAAGTAACAGTCTTCTCATGGATTTTTTCTCCCTTCACATCATTGGGATAGCAAATCTAAACGATTTTTCTTCTCGTTTGTAACACAATCGAAGTTTTTCTATGCAGCTATGGCATGCTTTGTGAGGAGCCCTCACTTTATCTTGATCACCCATTCTTAACCCGAAATATGCATAATATAACTTCTTGACGGAATCATTTATATTTTGTTGGTATTTCTTGATTGTGTACTCTCCACAGATAAAACAGAAGTAGTTTGGACTGGTAACACAACGACGATGAGACATCTTTGACAATTCCAGTTCTAAACGCACAAACATTTGTAGCCACTTGCATGCAACTACGCGTATTCACTTCACTAACACAACTCGACTGGCTGACTGCGAGAATGAGCAGCCACATGGGCTCCAATGTCCAGATATAACAAGTTTATATGGTTTAGCTTCCAACACTGACTAATGAGGACAGACAAGTTATACTTTACTGTCTGTACAGGTTGTGCATGGAGCTTCATGCCTGCACCACCCACTGCGAGAGAGAAATGCAATAAAGAAAACGTTTAATGAAAAAAACTCTAGCACTCTAGCACTCTAGCAGTCTAGTGTAATAACTACAATTTTTTATATATTTTTATTAATTTAAATTAGCAGCATTTACCGGAAAACATACACTACTCGTTACAAGTCAACGAAATACACCATATATTTTTTTTATTTAAGTTTAATTATGCATTTATTTAATTATTTCAATCGTTATTATTTATTTGATAAGTCAATTCAATTAATTATAATTATAAACCAAAAATATTTTACAAGTGTAATTTATTCATCTATTTATGCTTGCATGCTACAAACCTGCTATTATGTTATATGGTTTTGAAAAACAACTGTACGTGATGGAGAAAAAAATGACTTCATTTTCGGTTTCAGCACACCCAAAAACATAAATATATGCCACTTTTATAAGATCAAAATTAAAAAATTATTTTTGTTGACCTGTGTAATATATAATGGGAATATTTAAAATGTGGAGGTTAAAATAATTTGACATACAAAATTTTCAGTTTAATTGACTTAACAACCAAAATGTCATTTCAATACTGGCAATTTTTTCATATCGGGTTTGTGAAAGAAAATTAGGCATTTCATAAATACTACGTGATCTAGAAGAACATGCAGAATTTTTGCATAGGGCGTACAAGTTTCTAACACATATTAAATTGAGATTATTTTCAATGTGATGACAGTTTGCATTGATATAATCTGCTTTCTGTGACATACTACTCCATGCATGCAATTTCCTAAAATTTATTTTATTACAAGACAGGCAACTCTTTTTAATACTTCATCTCATCTAATGCAATAGGTATACCATTTAGTGTTGTTATCCATTATTTGCGTTTCAGCGGAGACTGTTGTTACACTCTCGGATTATTCATTGAAACATTGATAACGGGTAATGGTTTATAATAACATATGTAAATGTATGAGAATTATAACATTTATTTATTAAGTAAAAGTAAAATGTAAAGAAAATAAACTTTTTTTTGTATATTTCTCATAAAATAGAAAAGTTTATAAATTCTTTTTCAAATAAAGCAATAGTAATAAAAATTTGTAGATTAAATATGACTATTTCATCTCACACCATTGAATTAAAAGAGTATTTGTATATGTACATTTATTTCTTTCAACAAATTTTTCCCATTTTACCAGTAAAAAATGGAAAGAATTTTGGAAAAAGTTGTAAAACACTTGCAATTTAATTTTACGTTTTTTTGTGGCATTCGTCGCTTAAGATTACATACATTTAGTTGCAAGGTGTTCTTAATTTTTAATTCAGTTTACGAGCTACCTCTGTTTCATATTGAATTGCAATCACTTTAGTAGTAAAGAAGCGAATATGTAAAACATCCAAGCTTACACATTTATTTTAGTCGGATATCTAGTGTAAGACATTGTAAAAAATATATTTGGTAAAACCGACAATTCAGCTATACTATTTCAAAGAACACAATCTTCCAATGAGGAGTTATAATACTAAAATTTATTTATAATAGGGGTTTTTTATCCGGAGTTCGTGGGGATTTTCAAAGTGTAAAGATAGACCTTAATTTTTCTTATTATTTTATTATATTGTAAGCGCATTAATTGTATGTGGTGATTCAATAAACTTTCTACCTGTTGATTAATTTAGTATACACTTTCACATGACTTGCAACTCGTGAATGCGACAAATCCACATACAGTTGGTCGTGTGAAGATATATTGAACAATAAAATATGTATTTCATATTTAAATACATATAAAGGTGATACCCAACAAAATAGGAAAGGCCATTCATCTACCTTATGACATTAACCATCCAAACATAGAATGATATATGGGAAGATAATGGACATTAAAATGGAAAGATAATGGTAATGTTTATGGGAAGAAAATGGATAACACACAATCATTCACACGCGGAAATATACAAATCAACTAACACACAGATTCATACATTTAAAATACTTAACTCACCGATTATTTGCAGGAAAACGGCTTACCCAACACCAATATGTAGTCAAAATATTAAATTTCCACCTCGGAATCGGCAGCAATGCTAGGAGGAACAGGTTAGCAAAGAGCAAAACAAATTATATAGCCTACAGCGTTACTCGATCATTAAGTCAGTGATGAGTGTAACTATACATATTCTCTTGGGCTAAGGTTGAAGATAAAATAAATACATGCAATTAGGCGCAAGTATGCAAGGGTGAAAGTATGCTGCGTCATTTAAATCTCTCCCCTGTCGTCTCCTTAACTAACAGTTTTCCCACCACGTACCTTACTATTCTCCTCCGCAATCGGTTTCCCCACCACGTACCAAACTACTCTCCTCATGGAATCGGAATTTTCGTAACACTTGAAAATTTTAGCCCCCTGAGCAAAGAAGTTTCACTTTAATCAAGTGTTCACACATTATCTATGTAAAAATGCATTAACGGCCTCCCACTGTTATACGTGTTCAAACTTCCACCGCGATCATGGATACCGTGTACTGGCCGAGATATTACTAGCGCGGTACGATGACGCACGCACTAGGGAACAGCGTGTTACTTCGCAGTACCATAGCAGACACCCATCCTGAGATACCGCCAACAACCCCCCACTGCGTACCCATGGTAAGATGAGAACCGAACGCCCCAGTCGCTGATATGGCATCCCATATCAACAGGTATCCAGCGTATCTCCTTTCACAATTCTAGCGACAAACGTTTCTGGAGCTCTGGTCATTGAAAGGCTGTCTAATTACATATCCTGCATAGGTAATTACATTTTCCCCATGTATCATTCATATATATTTTTATGTAATCTCTTATTTTTCTAAAAGCGATGTATTGCATGGTCATTATTCCTTAACTATAAATTATAAATTACCCATATTTTTATATTTAGTATTTTTATTTGCAAAATTTAAAAGCAAATCCAGGCATAATATTTAAATAAATTTAAATGTTTTACAATACTTAAAGTTGTGCAACGTTTGATTTCAAAATTCTTGTCTTAATATTTAGGCCCAACTGAAAATAATAACATGTGAAGAACTTGTTTGCATAAAATATTTTATTTTAAAGTTTTGGTAGAGGTTATCCAGGTTAGAGTTGGGGTTATATCATGTATTAAAGAATGTTAAATGTGTGTGCATTAACGAAATAGAATACCTAAATGTGAAGGCGAAAAATTCAATTTGGAAAAGTTTCGGAAACATCATTTTAAACATTTTTCTTTTTCAAAATAATTTAAGTTTGTGTATTACCTTAGGATTTATATGGGTGCTTCATGTGGTACAGTAAAATATTTATTTACCTGAATTATATAAGGGTCACGTATGCTCAATTTTTACAGGAATATACTCGTTTCATCTTCAAGGAAACACAAGCTTCATACAAATTTCATTGTTTTGAGGGAACGAATGACATAAATCATCACGGGTGAAAGGAATTCCTTATACCGATCCAGAATATATAGCACAAAAACTCAAGATGCCGTAGCGGCATGTAAGAGAAATTTTGTTCTCTTAGTTTGGTATCCCAAATGTGATAAAAAACTGATGGATGCTGCATTGAAGTGAAGGAAAAAAACTTACTTCCAGAATATGACATCTGATCTTATCTGGAAATTGTAAGAATGCAAAGAAATTCAAATCTGTGGGACGAGAAAGACAAGGTAGCTTAATATATAAGTTCTCTTCTTCACGATTAGAAGTTTTTCAAGTAAACAATTTATAAACCGTCTATCTGAAAGAACTTTAGTCAAAGTATTTTTAGTAACTGTAAAAACACAATACATGTACATTTCAAGCGAACAACTCATGTCATTAAATTATTTACACGCCCTATCACATTCTCTTAATAAAACTCGAAGCAAGTGCTTCACTGGAGGGTTATGCTTTAGCTTGTAAGTTATGTGTATTTTAATTTATGACAATTATAATTTTTAATTATCAAAATATTTCTTCACGGCCACAGATCTGTGTCATAAGTGGTATGATATTTGTTCAGTTATAAATAATAACAAATTGGTAACGATATTGATTTTTACATAAAACAATAACATTAATCAATCCAATGTTTTTAAAAAAGTTCACTGAAAAGAACTAAATATATATTTAATAATTATCTTAAATTTTCAAAAATTCCAGTGTACTTTTTCTAAAAAAAAAATTATAATGCAATATCAGAATGCGGTCAAATACGACGGATAAATTGTTAAAATATGCACGGACTGATTTTTCAATATAAAACTGAACATTATTTTTAAAATACATCTTTAAATGTCAGGAATTTTTAACACATTTAAATATCTTTGGAAACTTTTTTTCCTTCTCACTCCTACTTAATTAGTTATATCGGTATAAAATTTGTGGCTGCTTGAAAGTTTCTTATTTATTCGCGGTTTTGCTACACAACATATTTACATTAACTTTTAAGAGAATTACCAAATGAACTGAATTAACAGAAACGGCACATTTCATCTCAATTTTTTTCCCATATAGTAGTGAAAATAAGAATAATAGTTTCATTGAAACATATCTTTAAAGCAAATTAATACTATATGTAAAATATTTGTATGTACACTTAACATCATACAAAAACTAAATCATCATTTTTACCTTTTATTTAATCCTTCATTTTGTAGAATGGAAAGAATTTAAATATATGTGTAGAAAAATCATTTATCCAAAGAAATTGAAGCAAAACTTAAGCTATTTTGTATGGGTAGTAAAAGTTTAAAAACAACCAATTATTTTTTACCAAAACAAAAAATTTCACCCTTAAATGGGTAAGGTTTACATGAAAAATACGTCGAGGGTTTTAACAATTTTTCGAAAATTGAACACAAAGGTTGTGAGAAGAGTAAATGTTTGGTTTCGTTAAGAGTAACATCCTCTTTGAAGTTAATAAAGCGTGAGGTAAATTGTATAAATTATATTCAGCTTTCTGAAAGTGTAATAAATTTTATATATCCAAAGACATTTAAACAAATATTATAATATTTTCGTATACAAACAAAAATAAAACTATAAACTTCTATACACAATATTTTCCATTTATTCACCCTGAAGGGAGCGTTAATTAGGAAGGTTGGTTTCTTAACGAAAAATATATATCACTTAATTTATCAAAGGTAGCGATAAAAAATTTCATTTATCAAATGGGGGTAAAGTTTAAAATGACTCCAAAAGTTGTATGAATTTACAGAGGCTTCCGTGAGGCTTCTTTCTCTGTTTGCAAAATATAAAATGCCTGGACTTACAATTTTAAATTTTGATTGTGCCTTATCGAATTTGGATGCAAATATTGTGCATTCAGCAGATGCCCATGATATCAAATTGTTTTGCATCCCTAGTAATACCACACATGTACGCCAACTAATAAAGGCGTTTTAAACCACATGAAGTACATTGAAGTAATGAGGTAATACCTATTGTTTTGGACACAACTGGAATGTGGCTCTTCTAAAATACTGAAGAATTGAATATCAACCGCAAGTCAACCATTCAGAAAATTTAAACACTTCTTTACGAATAAAGTTTTCGGTTTATTATGCATCTACTCAGATGTGTCATAGCAGGAGTAGTAAATAAAGACTGGGTATCTAAACCAGAAGAAAATACTAATTCAGAAAACTTAATGAAAGAACGATTGAATGGAGTTAAGACAATTACATGGGTGAAGTCAGCCGTACACAATGTACAGACGAAATTACGTGCTGACATAACGTGTGAGATCGCGTGTTTGAGAGCAAGGGAAAATAGATGTAACGCCCTCTTTCGAAAGAGGCAATTTATGGGTGTTGGTTTATGAGGGAAGTGAAGGTGGGTGGTCGCAGATGCTAAGGGACAGCCAACCGCCCTTTAACCCCCCCCCCCCCCCTCTTGCACAAACATTGTCCTGACTAGGCGTGGTTGTGGCGGTGCGGAAATTAAAGCACCTCGCTACTTAACGGAACAGCAGGTGCGTGCCTGTGTGTGCGTGTGTGTGTTTGTGAACCTTCTGCAAAGATCGATGTTCAAGTTACCTTGCAAGACGGGACTGCTCCTAACCGGGCCACGTGAAAATACCTAAAATGACAAACAGGTTTACCTGAAAAGGATGGGGTCCCACAGGGCGTAAATATTTGCACAGTTTTCGTGATGGCACAGCGGGGTAGATTTGGGAGACTGTGGTCCTTAATTTAAAAAAAAAAGTAGCGAATAGGGGCCTGATATGCTTAGAACTGGTTGAAAAATATTTTCTAAACGTTAAAACTCATGTGATTAAAAATAAAAAAAATAAAAATATAGCAAGTCATTTGATTTTTTAAATATAACAAAAGAACAATGAGATTTGTGAAGAAATTTGGAACGCTTTTGAAAAACACTAGTGTGCTTCGTAATTACTGTTATCAGTAACATAGGCCACTTTACAGTCGTATTTAAACGAAAAGTAGGAAACAGAAACACTCTTAACATAAGACCACGTAAACTCTTGCCATAATTATTTAGTCATTATTAACTCCGTTCTCTTCATAACATTAAGAAAAGTGATGAGTAGTAAGTTTTTAAAGTTATAAGTAGTGCAATCATATTGTGGCTTTAGGAAAGTGTCACGATGTTTCATGTGAAAAATATTATTGGAAAACGAACCGCTCATGTTATCCTTAATACACGAATTCTATATTATTTTAAAACCTGTGAATATTATAAATCTCTTCTTTTAAGGAGTGAAAGTAAGGTTTTTTGCTAAACTTACGTAAGCCTACTTTCATTACAGACATTTAGTAGTTTTCAACATATATATCAACTTAAAAAACAGTATACTGTACTTTAAGTATTTTAAATAATGGAATTTATTTCAATTTGTGAAACGTAGACTGTTATTTTACTTGATTAAGAGTTTTCGCCACATATTTTCTGAAGTGAATTTTTTTTTTCGGCGCAGTGTCTTTATTTTTCAGCTGAGTTCCAAGCTTAGGGGGATTATGTCTTTTTTGAAAAATTTATAATTAACGTAAAATAATTTATTTCATATTCAGCAAGTAAAAAGAAATACAAATGATTTGGGTCTATATCATAATTCAAAATATACAGCTAAACGTATAATTTCACTTATATTCATGCAAAATAGGCTTAGATACGTTAAAGCAAATGTTTAGTAAAATAAAACTGATTTTAAATTAAATATTTGTATTTTTTAATTAAAGGTACAAAGAGGGAATGAAAAAATAAATTTTTTTCTCTGATAGACATATTTTATGTTATTTGCTTTAAGTGTCATTTACTGTCAATATAATAGGTACGATATATGTAGAAAAAGTATTTTACATTGACTAAGAGTTTTCTTAAAATTTAAATTATTCGATTTTATTTCTTTAAAAGCGTTATATATCTATATATCACTTTTGCCGTTTAATTTTACTAAACAATTCATACCCAGAGTATTGCTAACCGTGTAATTTATAAATTTTTTGTAACAAAAAATTATTGTTTGCTACTGCAGCCAAAAGGAGGATGCATCTAGTGAGTGACAAGTCACACGAAGAAAACCCCTGGCAAGTACACATAGAGCCTCACTACTTACTAGCTTTCGTTTAATTTTTAACCGTCAAGATACCTACTGAAATGCAGAGCGAAACGTAGGTACATATTATCACTGAAAGCCAAGAAAGTTTATCAAAAAATGGCCGTAAAATTCTTCACTCTAAAATATATATTTTTAAATTTGTGTTAGACGTATGTAGGAACTCTCATATTGTTCTAGCATAAAGCTTACTAAGCCATCCTTCGTTGAGTAAATTTCCTATAAATTGTAGTCGCGTGACAAACGCAGAACTCCAAAGGTCTGAGTGCACGGGAGGAAAGCAGTTATTCCGCACGAATACATTGCAGCTCGGCATTGTCTTGCTGAAATATTGCTGGGATATTGCTGGAACATAGCTGGAGTGATGTCGCGTGGAAAAACAGGACTCCTCCGTCATCCGTTGTCACGACTACACAAGACATTTGATCACACTGACAGGAAGCGGAGTTCATTTGTTTCAGCTACCGAAACTCATAGTAGCACTGGTATTTTGAGCATACATTTGGTGGCAAAGTAGACCTTAAGCACCTGGAGCATGAATAAATTTGTAACCAACATAAACTGGTAAATGTACTTTGCTGTCAAATTAAGACGAAATTTTACTTGCCAACATTTTCTAATTTCTGAAACATACAGAATAAATTTGCGTTACCATTCATGAATACTTAGAGGTACAGAAAGCTTTTTCGTTACCTTGGTTATTACAAATTCCTGTATTTAAGTAACAGTATTTAATAACTTTTCTTCATTGATCCTTCGATATATTTATACTTTAGATTTTATTTACTTTTGGTGAAACATAGCCCTATATGACGTTATTCAAACGGCCCTCAGACAATAATAAACAATTATAAGTATAAACCCAATCATGTTCGATCCTGTCTAAAGGATGAAAGTATCCTGTAATTGGCAGTGGTCAAAAAAATGAGCGAATTGAATTGGTTAGAATTTAGCCATAAGCGAAAGACATAAAACAGCCCATATTATTAAATAATTTTTCTGATTGATCAACTTTTGGGTATGCAAATATTTTTCTTAACTTCTAGCCAAGAACAAACATCGTCCCAGTGAAGTGTGGTTACATTGTGACATAAATAACCTGTCGTTCATGAAGCAAATTCTTATTTCAGGAAACATTTTTTGAACAAAGAACCTTCTTCCCAATTAGTGCTAGATAAAACTACAAGGTATGTAGTGTACGTAGTTACAAAAAAGTTGCAGAAAATTTTAATCCTGACCTGGGGCGGACGAAAAAAAATTACCAAATGTTCTAAAGCCATCAAATGCTCAGTATTCCAATTATCTATACTAATATTATAAAGCTGAAGAGTTTGTTTGTTTGTTTGTTTGTTTAAACGCGTTAATCTCAGGAACCACTGGTCCGATTTGAAAAATTCTGTCAGTGTTGGATAGTACATTTATCAAGGAAGGCTATAGGCTATGTTATATTATCAATTACATTAGGGATCCTTACTAAAAGTCCAATTTAGAATCAAATGAGCTGGAGGGGGTTAGTTACAACATGCAGTACACGTACGAAGTGTGTTTTGACAATGCCGCAGGCGCTAGAAATGTGTCCTGTCTGTGAACTGTGTGCCATTAAATGTCCAGCGTATATTGTGTGTTAATTGTGTATCCTGTGTATACTGTGTGTCTACTACGTGTCCTGTGTGTGTACTGTGTGTCCATTGCATGTCCATTTCTTATTCTGTGAGTGTACGGTGTGTCCAGGGTGTACTGTGTGTCCAACGTGTACTGTGTGTCCAGCGTGTACTTTGTGTCCATTGCATGTTCATTGCATGTTCTTGCATTTATTTATTGTGTTTCGAGCATGTGTATTGCATGTTCTGTGTGTGTAATGTGTTTCCTTTTCTTTTGTCGAATGTAATTTTTTTATTTGTAACCTTTTAGACGAATGAGATTTCGTTTTAATACGTGCTTCCTTTTTTACGATGAATGAGCATCGATAAGCCAGTACTTAGGACATATTGGCCTCGTGGTTCAGAGACATCCGGTCTATAAGAATGGCCTGTTTAAAATGTTGGTCATGTATCGGTAAATATCACCTCTTGGTTAAGAGATGCTTGGCCTATACAACTAAAATTTTACATGACCAGGCCTCGTAGTTTTGAGACGCTTGGCCTATGCACACGATATTTTTACATGAACTTTTAAAAATGTTCTCCAATTATCGACCTAAATTACCATTTAGCTGCTGACTGGATGTGTTTGACAACCTACTGTAGGCGTCTGGCCACCAACTGGATATGGCTGGCCAGCTACTGGACATGTGTTCCTGGCCACTGAATATACGTGCCTGGCTACCGACTGGGCGTACCTTGCCATCGACGTGACGTGTTAGCCGGACCAACCGATTGTACGTGTGTTCTGGCCACTGAATAGACGTGCCGAGCCACTGACAGCATAAATTGCCTCCGCCTTTGTACTTGTAGAAATTATGTAATAAATATTTTATTTGTAAAATATGTGTTTTTTGACGTGACAACGTCTAATAAATCTATGAACGCTGGCTGCACGCACGAAAAAGTATCCCGTTACGCACATTGTCCCGTTTCGCTGCGTCCCGTTACGCTCATTTTATATTGCTCTTTGATAACCTGAACCTCCTAGCATTGCGACTGAGTCCGTGGCGTAATTCTGTTTAAATGCATTTCAACATAACATTTTAATTGCTAACCCATTCCTCCTAGCATTGCTGCAGAATCCGTGGTGCAAATATATTATCTTTGACTGCATCTTGGTGTTCGGTAAGCCATTTTCTTTCACATCATCCTTGAAACACTCCCATTCGTTTCCTACTTTTCCTATCATCGTACTATCCTTAACAGAATAACACAGATTGGAAGAAGTTAAATAGCAAACGTGTATAAAAGTTATAGTTAAAATAATCTCTTCATTAAATTAATAAACATATTTGAATTAATGAGTACAAATAAAAGTAAATTTATCAATTAAATTGTAGATTTCATTTCACTTCTTTGTATCCATTCAAAATAGTGATAATTCAATAAAAATGATTCTATTTTATTCATAAAAGTATGCAATCATTTCACCAATGTTTTGTTATGACGTTGTCACGTTAAACAATCGTCCGCAAACCGATTTTACAGACAACCAATTTTTTTTTTCGAACTATTAACTTTTCTGTTATTTTTTTTTATTTCATCAAGGGAATATCCAACGAAGAACTGTATTTGTTCGCGTCAATCAATTAATCAACAGGTAATTTTTTGATGAATTGTGAATTATTTGACGTGATAACGTCTTATAAATCGATGAACGCCAGCTGCACGCACGAAAAATTGTCACGTTCCACCTGAGCCGAACGTGCAAGAACCTGCTAACCACCGTGCGAGAAAATCTTCTATATTATCACACAGGTTAACGCGGGCTTTTTAACTAATTGTTCGTGATTATATTTAAACAAATTATTAAAATTAAATTTACAAAAATTGTAAATAATATTTGAAAAATAAAAGTTTGCAATTTTTCATCTATGTTTTCTTATCACGTTATCTCGTAAAATTTTCGTCCGTAAACCGACTTTACAGACTGTGCCGTGTATTAGGGATTTAGGCACGTTTTATTTAAAAATTTTGTAATCTTAAATATTTTTGGAAAAATTTTTTTTTCTCTCTCATCTTATTTTCTTTACGGCCAGGCCCTCAGCCTCTGTTCTCAGAGGCGAGCTGTTTTTCTTTCCCAGCCTCATGCTAGGCTAGCATTCTGGCTAATATTTCTCCCGCCTCCAGGCACGTCGGAGCCGGTAACGTTATTTCTTCGCGGGTCTCCTTTTGCTAAGAGCAGCTTGTGAAGCAGTGCTGAGCCCTGCTAACTCTGTCACGAATCGGTATAAGGTTCACTAGCAGCAAGACACGACAGGAGGATCCCGTGGGCCTTGTGTCCCACAGACCATGCGTTTTTTGAAGCCACCCCCGCCTGCTCACCCACCCTCTCTTCTCAGAAGTGGCTAGGAGCGACGACCGCTCGAGTGCGTTAACCGAAGTCAAGGCCATCTCAGGCTTGACAGCCGCAGTTACGATTCTGCACCTTAACGACACCTAGCGACGGCTGTGGTAACTAATGCCACTTGTGAGGCGTCGGCAGCGCCGACACTACCGCGCTCGCGCGGAGGTAACGACAACCTCTCTCCCCTCCTTATGTCTCAGGCCGCTAGGTGGCAGCACTGGTTACTCCATTTAACCCCCTAGCTTGACACTCTCGTCGGTCACTAGTCGATTTATTAGTACTTCCTCTCGCCACCAAAAGATAGCGCCTTAGTTGCGCAGTCACTCCAGTAAGATCTATTTTTTTATGCCGGACACCTTCGGGTGGGCTCGGTAATTTTCGGCTCAGAGCCTAACCCCCCTCCCATTCTCTAGAGACCCCGCGCTTATGATATCCTGGTGAAATCCCGATCTGAACTTACTTCGGTGCGCGCCTCCTGACTGACTGGTACCGTTTGTATCTGCGATCTTCTGCGAATCATCGACATCGTATATTATGTAGTCTTCTCAGACTAAAGGGATGGAGTCCCTAGCTAAAATTATTAACCAGTCAGTAGTTTAGTTGAAAGTAGAGAAACTTAGTATTTTTATATAAATTATTTTTTTTTAATTAATCATGATGACTTCCGTGGCTACCGCGAATCGTGGTTCGAGTTTGCGGAGACGAGACGCCCTCTCCTGAGCGCCAGGACCAACACCCTGTTTTGGTAAGTCTTGACGTCATCCCCCTCCCCTTTATTTCCCTCTATTGGCCTTTTGCGCCATTTAAGTATACTGTCTGGAAACAGGTCTAATTCTTTGGAATTTGGACTTTTGTTTCAGACAGGGTTCCAAGTTTGGGGCAACCAAAATCCTCTGCCAGAACCTCTGGAGTCGGTTCCTGCGCAGAATCCAACATCATTAGGCCTACTCCCTTGATCACCGTCTACCTACAGCCCCGGGTGCATAATTCTATCTTTTTATTCACGAACCCAAGATTAGTGTAACCCAGTTAAGACAGCGGACAGTAAAAGGCAGTTCGAGGAGAAGAAATTTATATTATGTTTTGGAAGGACTATATGTACAATCTTTAAAGTTACCTATGTTAATTTCATTCTTGTTTTTAAATATTTTAATTTTTGTTATACATTCAGGGCCGGCCCTATCGTAAATAACGTTAAGGAATATCATATAATAAGTGTAATTGTGAGTTATGTAAATAAGATCACTTATCAATGAAAAACAGTCTTTACTAAGGAAAATTTAATCTATCAAAAAAAAAAAGAACAATGATTAATAAAATAAGGAAGTCTATAGACGTAACAGTTGTTTTTATTTATTTAATATATAATAACGATCCTTTTACTCCCAAGTATTTGTAGGGAGTCCCTAAATTTTCTTTGTTTACTCCTAGTGTCGCCTCCGTTGTTGACTTTTATAGTTATTAATTGAGGGCCTCAGTAATCAAAGCTTCCAAATCTTTTAACCTTATTATTTAATTATTCTTTAAGACACTTGGGGTATTACAAAATGGTAGCAGAGCATGGTTACGTCTATAGGCATACCTAATTTGAAAGGTCATACCTAAAATTAAAATTAAAAAAAAAATTTGAATAAAAATTTTTTTTTATATTTTGTTTGTCACTTAGAATCTTTTTGTAGTAAGTAATTTGTGAACTGTCCGCTGATACACGTAGTAGCTAAATTGACCCTTGAATTTTAAAATTATCATAAGTTTTGTGTGTTTACATTTGAGCGCGCACTGTGAGCAGCTGGCTGGCTGCCCGCCCACGCAACTCGGGCCGCGCGCGTGGCTTATCAACAGAGACATGTCCGCTGGACAAGATACTCCCTCCCCCCCCCACACCCCTAGTTAAAGCGCTGCGCGCCAAGGTCAGTCCTGCCGGCTGACGTGACGTTCCTTGTAGGTACCCTGTTGTGCAAGCTAACCTGACAGCTTGTTACCCCCGAGTACACTGTTCATTTCCCGACGCGCGTAGTAATTATAATAATAAATTATGAAGGCACATACTTCCCACGCAATAAAGCAATTGTTTTAATCATAAGCTAGATTTAAGTGTATACCTAAGTTTAAAGTTTAAGAGATAATTTTAAGAGGGTATTGTTTTGTTTTGTGTAATACTATGAATCCGGACAGGATGATTACTCCGGAGCTATTTCTAGTAGATGAACTAAGTTACGAGTTGCAGTTGCGTAATTTACCAACTACTGGAAATGCGCAAGAGCTGCGAAAGAGGCTTCGAGCCGCAGTACGTGATAAGTTACCTACCTCAGTACATAATCTAAATTTAGAAATACTCGAGGAATACAACATAGCTTGCTCCAAATTTTACGACATAGCTGCTTTCGTAAGTTATTCAGATGTGGAAGAGAATTTGCCCAATGTAAAGAGACACATTATGCGATTAGAGCATGTCACCAGACGACTGGAAAATCTTGTGGTACTTTCCGCAGATGTGCTCAATGGTGTTTATCGAACAGAGCTAGATCGTTGTCTGCAACAGACAAACGCCTTCCAAATTAAATTGAAAGCTAGGGCAGCCCAATTAGAGACTCAACAGGACCTCCGGGCCAACATTGCCCAGGCAGAAAACCTAGGAATGGAAACACTAGGAAATGTAGAGAGTGAAAATCCGGAATTTCCTCAGGAAATAAGGCAACCCGACACACAAGTATCTTTGTGCCAAACAAGGCAGGTTCCGCCCATTTCATCAACATCTCAATCATTCTTCGCAGTTTCAACCCCTCCCATCCCAGCAGCCACCACTCAGATTCCCTCAGGCATGCATGTTTCTACAGCTCCCATCACCAGTGTCACATTTTCCGGTAACTTGCCTGCAAATCCACATCCTTTAACACAACAAAATTTGTTTTTCCCATTCGCCACAAACCAGCCATATTTTAATCCATATTCCCAGTTTCATTCTTTATTGACATCCGGGCAAGGAACTCCAATCCCTACCATCTCCACCGCGCAAATTGCACATCCTTCACCCCCACCTCCGCCATCAACGCAGAATCAACCAGAAACAACATTACCAGTTACGCCAAGGGCGGCTGAGTATAGCTGTTATGGGAAAATTGCCCATCCAGTCGAGAGATTACTTGTTGGTTTTCCAGAAACAAGTGGTCTTGACCCAGATAAATTAATCGAATTCATAAGGCACTTACTTAAAATCAGACAGAAAGGGGGCATTCCTGACAAACAGTTGTTGGAGATAGTTTTTCCCTACACCCAACCACCATTGAGTGAAAGAACGAATCAAGCAATAGAAAATAGTTACTCTTTTGACAAATACCACGAAGAAATTTTGAATTTTTTTATACCTGGCAGACTTTTGACAAATTACCGTTTGGAATGGTACAACAGGCTACAGCGAAGTAATGAAGCATTGCCGCACTATGTAGCATCAATCAGAGAAGCCGTGGCGGTTCTCAGATTGGGCGTATCAGAGAGCGAAATAGTTAGTTGCATAGTAGACGGACTAAATCAGGCAGAGCGCTCACGCGCTGTTTTCCAGGCTAGGCCACGGAGTTTTGTAGAACTAGATCAACTCTGTATACAGGCCATGAGTTACGAATATGCAGACACTCAGAGAAACAGGTCAGCGAAGTCCGTGGATAAGCATGATTCTCAGGCAGAAACTGCAAATAGTTTTCCATACACGAAACAACAGAATAGCCACCCACAACAGAAAACCAACTACTACAGAAATAATAAGTATGGTTCAAACAAGAACATACAACAACAAACACCTTTCTGTAATTATTGCAAGCAAACAGGACATTACATTGAGCAATGTAACCACAAAAATTTCAAACCAAATTTCAACAAGGCAAAAAACGCGTAAGGCGGTGGCCAGGCAAATTTCTACCTGGTCCACCTAAAACTTCATCCGAGAGGAATTTTTCAGTGCATAATGTGCATACTAACAAATCACAACAACAAAACAAAAATCAACAAAGGCATAAAACAGGAAAACAAAAACACAAGAAAAATAAACGAAAGAAATACACAGAAAAAGACAGAAAACACAAACAGAAGATTATAACACAGCAAATTAATCATAAAGAAAATTCTGAGAAATTCACAAGAATTTGCAAAACGTGTGTTAGCCTGACTAACCAAGGAAAACGTAAGTGTCACAACATTTTCGGTCACGTCCGAACTGTATTACCATACACTAAAGCAATGTTTGGCAAAAATCAAATTATTGGTCTGATTGATACAGGAGCTACTCGTAGTTTTATTTCAGGCGATTTGTTTAGGGAATTACAGAAGAACAAGCAGGTTCTGAAAACAGAAGTCACGGATGTGCGCTGTTTTACTGCAGCGGACGAACCAATAAGTATATCCAAAGTGGCTATAGTGAAAATCAGGATAGAATTATTCACTTGGAATTTCCCTTTTCTTGTGGCAGAAAACTTAGCCACGCAGCTTATTCTAGGCTCCGACTTCATCGCTAAAACAGGTATTTTAATTGATCTACAAGCAGGAAGTTTTGTATTTAAATTTAATAAGAATCTTGTCATATCATTCGTGGAACCTGAAAATAAAAGGTCAGGACAAATTACTAATGTGTCTACCAACACTGACGAGAGAAAGTCTTTGTCCCTGGATCTCTCGAGCCCAGTAAACAAGTTGCTATTCGAGATTTGTGTAATGAATTTTCAGATGTGCTAACTAAGAAATTAGGTCGAACTAACCTAATTGAATATCAAATTGAATTGACTGATACCACGCCAGTCAAAAGTCACCCTTATCAACTTTTAGGTCCTAAAATGGAAATTATGAGAAAACACGTACAGAAAATGTTAGATAATAAGGTAATAGAACTTTCTAATTCTCCTTTCAGTTCACCTGCATTTCTAGTACCCAAGGGCACGGAACAACGTTTCGTCACTGATTATCGAAAACTGAACAAACAGATTAAAATACCGCAAACACCCCTCCCAGATTTGAACTCGGCCTTTCATTGGTTTAGTAAGGCCAGGTATTTCAGTGTGTTCGATCTCAATTCGGCGTACCATCAGATCCCACTCACGCAAGACTCAAAACCTATTACCGCATTTTGTGTACCTTGGAATCTTTACCAGTATAATGTGGTACCTTTTGGCTTGGCCACAGGTGCTCAAGTACTCACACGACTTCTTGAACAAGTAGTAGGAGATTTTAAATTTAAATTTGTTTACAATTATTTAGATGATCTTGTAATTTATTCAGAAAGTTTTGAGGAACACATCCAGCATCTGACTCTTGTCCTTGAAAGACTGCGCAAGGCAGGCCTCACTGTAAATACAAAAAAGGTAAAATTTGCTGCTTCCGAAATATCTTTTCTTGGACATTTGGTATCACACAAAGGTGTTACAATTGATCCAGAACGAACACAGGCGATCAGGGAATTCAAACCACCTAAAGACACAAAGGGCATAGCTCGTTTTATTGGCATGGCTAATTTTTATGCCAAATACATACCAAATTTCGCCGAGCATGCGGCACCTTTGAATGCATTACGTAAGAAAAATACACAATATATTTGGGGTCCTGAACAAGACAAGGCATTTAATTTCTTGAAAGAAGCCATAGCGAATCCACCTGTTCTGCGCATGGCAGATTTTAGTAAACCCTTTATTTTACAAACAGACGCCTCAAGTGTTGCTATAGGGGCGGTATTGTCCCAGGAAATAGATGGTGCCAGGCAACCCATTGCCTTCGCCTCACGTACATTAACTTTTCAGGAAAGGAAAGCATCTTCAGTGTATGAATTGGAATGTTTAGCAGTAGTTTTTGGTATTGATAAATTCCGACAGTTTCTGGAACATAGGGAATTTCTATTGGAAACTGATAATCAGGCGCTCGCTTGGCTGTTAGCTCACCCTAAACAATTAGGAAAACTTGGAAGGTGGATCACCAAAATTTCTGCTCTCAAATTTAATATTCAACATATTCGCGGTACTCAAAACATTGTGGCTGACACACTTTCTCGAATGTTCGAGAACCCCTCCGAAACAATATCTCAGGAGGAATCTCAGATTTCGTGTCAGGCACTCCTAACCGATTTCCCCTTAGCTTTTCAGGACATACAAACACATCAACAAGCCGACCCATATTTGGCAAAAATAATTGAACAAGTTAAAGCGGGTACAGCTCCGAAATTTTATAAGTTAGCTAAAGGTCTCCTACAAAAACGTACACAACAGTCAAGGCACTTTAAAATTGTTCTTCCACAAAATATGCGTGATATGATTTTCACATATTACCATAGTTCACCTCTCGGTGCCCATTTAGGTATTTATAAAACCATTCAAGGTATCCGACGCCATTTTATTTGGGAAGGAATGCACCGGGACATTACACAGCGAGTTAAGTTATGTAAGCTATGTGCATTAAGTAAACCTCCACAAAATACACAGTACGGTTTTCTTGCCTCAGAAGTAGCCGAAGGACCTATGCAAAAACTTTTTATTGATTTTGTAGGGCCATTTCCCCGATCAAAATCCGGACACTCTATGCTTCTTGTGGCCATAGATGCCTTTTCGAAATTTGTTTGGCTTATTCCACTCCGTAAGGCTACAGCTGACACCACTGTGCGTGCATTACAAAATCACATTTTTAAAACTTCAGGATTACCGAACATAATTGTATCCGACAACGGAACACAGTTTACATCCAGAACTTTCAAGAACATGTGTTTCTCGCATGGTATACAGCATGTGACGACATCGCCATACTACCCTAAACCCTCGCACGCGGAGAGATTTAATAGAAATCTTCGTTCGGCGCTCATAGCATTCCACGCGAATGCGCAGGAAAAATGGGACAGTAATTTGGTGTGGTTACAGATGGCATTTAATTATGCCCGACATGAAGGACACAAATCCACCCCATTTGAGATTATGTTTACTTATAAGCCCAACACACCCCTTTCCAATCTTTGGTCTCTCGAAGACCTACTGCCGGATGATCCCAAAGACATCGCGGAGATTTGGAGAAAGGCGCGTAGGAATTTAAATTTGGCTCACCAAACAAGTCAGAGAAGGTACAATAAGTACCGCTCCCCTAACCCCTACAGGGTAGGTGACACGGTAATGTGCAAAGCACACCCGCAGAGTAAGGCCATCGATAAGCGATCGGCCAAGTTATCGTATCGCTGGACTGGACCATTACAGATCCAACGGTTTCTAACCCCAGTGACTGTGAGTCTAGCCGACCCCAGTTCCGGAGAGTATGTGACACGAGCGCACATCTCCCACCTTAAGAAAGCGCATCCGAATTTAAAATAGGAGCGATTACTTTCTCTAAGCCTTGGCATGCCAGATATAAATATATATATATTTAAGACTCAATAAGGAGTTTAACTGAAGAATACAAAACCTAGGTAGTAACATTAAGTAACAATAAAAATCCATGGTACTAGTTTGTAAGAAAACTTAATATAAGGTGTTAGTTTAAGTGGCCACTTAAGTTAATAATTTTAATTAAGTTAATGAATTTAATCATGTTAGTCATTAAGAATGTGCACATTAGTTCATAAGAGTGTTTAATATTTTTTTGTGTTTTAGCATGTAAGTAGTAGGATACAGGCGAACCTGGTAACTCGTCCTACTGAAGTTCTTGGTTTTTGTTTTTGCTTTCCCCTAAGCTCCGCTTTAACGCGGGGGAGTATGTGCCGTGTATTAGGGATTTAGGCACGTTTTATTTAAAAATTTTGTAATCTTAAATATTTTTGGAAATATTTTTTTTTCTCTCTCATCTTATTTTCTTTACGGCCAGGCCCTCAGCCTCTGTTCTCAGAGGCGAGCTGTTTTTCTTTCCCAGCCTCATGCTAGGCTAGCATTCTGGCTAATATTTCTCCCGCCTCCAGGCACGTCGGAGCCGGTAACGTTATTTCTTCGCGGGTCTCCTTTTGCTAAGAGCAGCTTGTGAAGCAGTGCTGAGCCCTGCTAACTCTGTCACGAATCGGTATAAGGTTCACTAGCAGCAAGACACGACAGGAGGATCCCGTGGGCCTTGTGTCCCACAGACCATGCGTTTTTTGAAGCCACCCCCGCCTGCTCACCCACCCTCTCTTCTCAGAAGTGGCTAGGAGCGACGACCGCTCGAGTGCGTTAACCGAAGTCAAGGCCATCTCAGGCTTGACAGCCGCAGTTACGATTCTGCACCTTAACGACACCTAGCGACGGCTGTGGTAACTAATGCCACTTGTGAGGCGTCGGCAGCGCCGACACTACCGCGCTCGCGCGGAGGTAACGACAACCTCTCTCCCCTCCTTATGTCTCAGGCCGCTAGGTGGCAGCACTGGTTACTCCATTTAACCCCCTAGCTTGACACTCTCGTCGGTCACTAGTCGATTTATTAGTACTTCCTCTCGCCACCAAAAGATAGCGCCTCAGTTGCGCAGTCACTCCAGTAAGATCTATTTTTTTATGCCGGACACCTTCGGGTGGGCTCGGTAATTTTTGGCTCAGAGCCTAACCCCCCTCCCATTCTCTAGAGACCCCGCGCTTATGATATCCTGGTGAAATCCCGATCTGAACTTACTTCGGTGCGCGCCTCCTGACTGACTGGTACCGTTTGTATCTGCGATCTTCTGCGAATCATCGACATCGTATATTATGTAGTCTTCTCAGACTAAAGGGATGGAGTCCCTAGCTAAAATTATTAACCAGTCAGTAGTTTAGTTGAAAGTAGAGAAACTTAGTATTTTTATATAAATTATTTTTTTTTAATTAATCATGATGACTTCCGTGGCTACCGCGAATCGTGGTTCGAGTTTGCGGAGACGAGACGCCCTCTCCTGAGCGCCAGGACCAACACCCTGTTTTGGTAAGTCTTGACGTCATCCCCCTCCCCTTTATTTCCCTCTATTGGCCTTTTGCGCCATTTAAGTATACTGTCTGGAAACAGGTCTAATTCTTTGGAATTTGGACTTTTGTTTCAGACAGGGTTCCAAGTTTGGGGCAACCAAAATCCTCTGCCAGAACCTCTGGAGTCGGTTCCTGCGCAGAATCCAACATCATTAGGCCTACTCCCTTGATCACCGTCTACCTACAGCCCCGGGTGCATAATTCTATCTTTTTATTCACGAACCCAAGATTAGTGTAACCCAGTTAAGACAGCGGACAGTAAAAGGCAGTTCGAGGAGAAGAAATTTATATTATGTTTTGGAAGGACTATATGTACAATCTTTAAAGTTACCTATGTTAATTTCATTCTTGTTTTTAAATATTTTAATTTTTGTTATACATTCAGGGCCGGCCCTATCGTAAATAACGTTAAGGAATATCATATAATAAGTGTAATTGTGAGTTATGTAAATAAGATCACTTATCAATGAAAAACAGTCTTTACTAAGGAAAATTTAATCTATCAAAAAAAAAAAGAACAATGATTAATAAAATAAGGAAGTCTATAGACGTAACAGTTGTTTTTATTTATTTAATATATAATAACGATCCTTTTACTCCCAAGTATTTGTAGGGAGTCCCTAAATTTTCTTTGTTTACTCCTAGTGTCGCCTCTGTTGTTGACTTTTATAGTTATTAATTGAGGGCCTCAGTAATCAAAGCTTCCAAATCTTTTAACCTTATTATTTAATTATTCTTTAAGACACTTGGGGTATTACAAAATGGTAGCAGAGCATGGTTACGTCTATAGGCATACCTAATTTGAAAGGTCATACCTAAAATTAAAATTAAAAAAAAAATTTGAATAAAAATTTTTTTTTATATTTTGTTTGTCACTTAGAATCTTTTTGTAGTAAGTAATTTGTGAACTGTCCGCTGATACACGTAGTAGCTAAATTGACCCTTGAATTTTAAAATTATCATAAGTTTTGTGTGTTTACATTTGAGCGCGCACTGTGAGCAGCTGGCTGGCTGCCCGCCCACGCAACTCGGGCCGCGCGCGTGGCTTATCAACAGAGACGTGTCCGCTGGACAAGATACTCCCTCCCCCCCCCACACCCCTAGTTAAAGGCGCTGCGCGCCAAGGTCAGTCCTGCCGGCTGACGTGACGTTCCTTGTAGGTACCCTGTTGTGCAAGCTAACCTGACAGCTTGTTACCCCCGAGTACACTGTTCATTTCCCGACGCGCGTAGTAATTATAATAATAAATTATGAAGGCACATACTTCCCACGCAATAAAGCAATTGTTTTAATCATAAGCTAGATTTAAGTGTATACCTAAGTTTAAAGTTTAAGAGATAATTTTAAGAGGGTATTGTTTTGTTTTGTGTAATACTATGAATCCGGACAGGATGATTACTCCGGAGCTATTACTAGTAGATGAACTAAGTTACAAGTTGCAGTTGCGTAATTTACCAACTACTGGAAATGCGCAAGAGCTGCGAAAGAGGCTTCGAGCCGCAGTACGTGATAAGTTACCTACCTCAGTACATAATCTAAATTTAGAAATACTCGAGGAATACAACATAGCTTGCTCCAAATTTTACGACATAGCTGCTTTCGTAAGTTATTCAGATGTGGAAGAGAATTTGCCCAATGTAAAGAGACACATTATGCGATTAGAGCATGTCACCAGACGACTGGAAAATCTTGTGGTACTTTCCGCAGATGTGCTCAATGGTGTTTATCGAACAGAGCTAGATCGTTGTCTGCAACAGACAAACGCCTTCCAAATTAAATTGAAAGCTAGGGCAGCCCAATTAGAGACTCAACAGGACCTCCGGGCCAACATTGCCCAGGCAGAAAACCTAGGAATGGAAACACTAGGAAATGTAGAGAGTGAAAATCCGGAATTTCCTCAGGAAATAAGGCAACCCGACACACAAGTATCTTTGTGCCAAACAAGGCAGGTTCCGCCCATTTCATCAACATCTCAATCATTCTTCGCAGTTTCAACCCCTCCCATCCCAGCAGCCACCACTCAGATTCCCTCAGGCATGCATGTTTCTACAGCTCCCATCACCAGTGTCACATTTTCCGGTAACTTGCCTGCAAATCCACATCCTTTAACACAACAAAATTTGTTTTTCCCATTCGCCACAAACCAGCCATATTTTAATCCATATTCCCAGTTTCATTCTTTATTGACATCCGGGCAAGGAACTCCAATCCCTACCATCTCCACCGCGCAAATTGCACATCCTTCACCCCCACCTCCGCCATCAACGCAGAATCAACCAGAAACAACATTACCAGTTACGCCAAGGGCGGCTGAGTATAGCTGTTATGGGAAAATTGCCCATCCAGTCGAGAGATTACTTGTTGGTTTTCCAGAAACAAGTGGTCTTGACCCAGATAAATTAATCGAATTCATAAGGCACTTACTTAAAATCAGACAGAAAGGGGGCATTCCTGACAAACAGTTGTTGGAGATAGTTTTTCCCTACACCCAACCACCATTGAGTGAAAGAACGAATCAAGCAATAGAAAATAGTTACTCTTTTGACAAATACCACGAAGAAATTTTGAATTTTTTTATACCTGGCAGACTTTTGACAAATTACCGTTTGGAATGGTACAACAGGCTACAGCGAAGTAATGAAGCATTGCCGCACTATGTAGCATCAATCAGAGAAGCCGTGGCGGTTCTCAGATTGGGCGTATCAGAGAGCGAAATAGTTAGTTGCATAGTAGACGGACTAAATCAGGCAGAGCGCTCACGCGCTGTTTTCCAGGCTAGGCCACGGAGTTTTGTAGAACTAGATCAACTCTGTATACAGGCCATGAGTTACGAATATGCAGACACTCAGAGAAACAGGTCAGCGAAGTCCGTGGATAAGCATGATTCTCAGGCAGAAACTGCAAATAGTTTTCCATACACGAAACAACAGAATAGCCACCCACAACAGAAAACCAACTACTACAGAAATAATAAGTATGGTTCAAACAAGAACATACAACAACAAACACCTTTCTGTAATTATTGCAAGCAAACAGGACATTACATTGAGCAATGTAACCACAAAAATTTCAAACCAAATTTCAACAAGGCAAAAAACGCGTAAGGCGGTGGCCAGGCAAATTTCTACCTGGTCCACCTAAAACTTCATCCGAGAGGAATTTTTCAGTGCATAATGTGCATACTAACAAATCACAACAACAAAACAAAAATCAACAAAGGCATAAAACAGGAAAACAAAAACACAAGAAAAATAAACGAAAGAAATACACAGAAAAAGACAGAAAACACAAACAGAAGATTATAACACAGCAAATTAATCATAAAGAAAATTCTGAGAAATTCACAAGAATTTGCAAAACGTGTGTTAGCCTGACTAACCAAGGAAAACGTAAGTGTCACAACATTTTCGGTCACGTCCGAACTGTATTACCATACACTAAAGCAATGTTTGGCAAAAATCAAATTATTGGTCTGATTGATAAAGGAGCTACTCGTAGTTTTATTTCAGGCGATTTGTTTAGGGAATTACAGAAGAACAAGCAGGTTCTGAAAACAGAAGTCACGGATGTGCGCTGTTTTACTGCAGCGGACGAACCAATAAGTATATCCAAAGTGGCTATAGTGAAAATCAGGATAGAATTATTCACTTGGAATTTCCCTTTTCTTGTGGCAGAAAACTTAGCCACGCAGCTTATTCTAGGCTCCGACTTCATCGCTAAAACAGGTATTTTAATTGATCTACAAGCAGGAAGTTTTGTATTTAAATTTAATAAGAATCTTGTCATATCATTCGTGGAACCTGAAAATAAAAGGTCAGGACAAATTACTAATGTGTCTACCAACACTGACGAGAGAAAGTCTTTGTCCCTGGATCTCTCGAGCCCAGTAAACAAGTTGCTATTCGAGATTTGTGTAATGAATTTTCAGATGTGCTAACTAAGAAATTAGGTCGAACTAACCTAATTGAATATCAAATTGAATTGACTGATACCACGCCAGTCAAAAGTCACCCTTATCAACTTTTAGGTCCTAAAATGGAAATTATGAGAAAACACGTACAGAAAATGTTAGATAATAAGGTAATAGAACCTTCTAATTCTCCTTTCAGTTCACCTGCATTTCTAGTACCCAAGGGCACGGAACAACGTTTCGTCACTGATTATCGAAAACTGAACAAACAGATTAAAATACCGCAAACACCCCTCCCAGATTTGAACTCGGCCTTTCATTGGTTTAGTAAGGCCAGGTATTTCAGTGTGTTCGATCTCAATTCGGCGTACCATCAGATCCCACTCACGCAAGACTCAAAACCTATTACCGCATTTTGTGTACCTTGGAATCTTTACCAGTATAATGTGGTACCTTTTGGCTTGGCCACAGGTGCTCAAGTACTCACACGACTTCATGAACAAGTAGTAGGAGATTTTAAATTTAAATTTGTTTACAATTATTTAGATGATCTTGTAATTTATTCAGAAAGTTTTGAGGAACACATCCAGCATCTGACTCTTGTCCTTGAAAGACTGCGCAAGGCAGGCCTCACTGTAAATACAAAAAAGGTAAAATTTGCTGCTTCCGAAATATCTTTTCTTGGACATTTGGTATCACACAAAGGTGTTACAATTGATCCAGAACGAACACAGGCGATCAGGGAATTCAAACCACCTAAAGACACAAAGGGCATAGCTCGTTTTATTGGCATGGCTAATTTTTATGCCAAATACATACCAAATTTCGCCGAGCATGCGGCACCTTTGAATGCATTACGTAAGAAAAATACACAATATATTTGGGGTCCTGAACAAGACAAGGCATTTAATTTCTTGAAAGAAGCCATAGCGAATCCACCTGTTCTGCGCATGGCAGATTTTAGTAAACCCTTTATTTTACAAACAGACGCCTCAAGTGTTGCTATAGGGGCGGTATTGTCCCAGGAAATAGATGGTGCCAGGCAACCCATTGCCTTCGCCTCACGTACATTAACTTTTCAGGAAAGGAAAGCATCTTCAGTGTATGAATTGGAATGTTTAGCAGTAGTTTTTGGTATTGATAAATTCCGACAGTTTCTGGAACATAGGGAATTTCTATTGGAAACTGATAATCAGGCGCTCGCTTGGCTGTTAGCTCACCCTAAACAATTAGGAAAACTTGGAAGGTGGATCACCAAAATTTCTTCTCTCAAATTTAATATTCAACATATTCGCGGTACTCAAAACATTGTGGCTGACACACTTTCTCGAATGTTCGAGAACCCCTCCGAAACAATATCTCAGGAGGAATCTCAGATTTCGTGTCAGGCACTCCTAACCGATTTCCCCTTAGCTTTTCAGGACATACAAACACATCAACAAGCCGACCCATATTTGGCAAAAATAATTGAACAAGTTAAAGCGGGTACAGCTCCGAAATTTTATAAGTTAGCTAAAGGTCTCCTACAAAAACGTACACAACAGTCAAGGCACTTTAAAATTGTTCTTCCACAAAATATGCGTGATATGATTTTCACATATTACCATAGTTCACCTCTCGGTGCCCATTTAGGTATTTATAAAACCATTCAAGGTATCCGACGCCATTTTATTTGGGAAGGAATGCACCGGGACATTACACAGCGAGTTAAGTTATGTAAGCTATGTGCATTAAGTAAACCTCCACAAAATACACAGTACGGTTTTCTTGCCTCAGAAGTAGCCGAAGGACCTATGCAAAAACTTTTTATTGATTTTGTAGGGCCATTTCCCCGATCAAAATCCGGACACTCTATGCTTCTTGTGGCCATAGATGCCTTTTCGAAATTTGTTTGGCTTATTCCACTCCGTAAGGCTACAGCTGACACCACTGTGCGTGCATTACAAAATCACATTTTTAAAACTTCAGGATTACCGAACATAATTGTATCCGACAACGGAACACAGTTTACATCCAGAACTTTCAAGAACATGTGTTTCTCGCATGGTATACAGCATGTGACGACATCGCCATACTACCCTAAACCCTCGCACGCGGAGAGATTTAATAGAAATCTTCGTTCGGCGCTCATAGCATTCCACGCGAATGCGCAGGAAAAATGGGACAGTAATTTGGTGTGGTTACAGATGGCATTTAATTATGCCCGACATGAAGGACACAAATCCACCCCATTTGAGATTATGTTTACTTATAAGCCCAACACACCCCTTTCCAATCTTTGGTCTCTCGAAGACCTACTGCCGGATGATCCCAAAGACATCGCGGAGATTTGGAGAAAGGCGCGTAGGAATTTAAATTTGGCTCACCAAACAAGTCAGAGAAGGTACAATAAGTACCGCTCCCCTAACCCCTACAGGGTAGGTGACACGGTAATGTGCAAAGCACACCCGCAGAGTAAGGCCATCGATAAGCGATCGGCCAAGTTATCGTATCGCTGGACTGGACCATTACAGATCCAACGGTTTCTAACCCCAGTGACTGTGAGTCTAGCCGACCCCAGTTCCGGAGAGTATGTGACACGAGCGCACATCTCCCACCTTAAGAAAGCGCATCCGAATTTAAAATAGGAGCGATTACTTTCTCTAAGCCTTGGCATGCCAGATATAAATATATATATATTTAAGACTCAATAAGGAGTTTAACTGAAGAATACAAAACCTAGGTAGTAACATTAAGTAACAATAAAAATCCATGGTACTAGTTTGTAAGAAAACTTAATATAAGGTGTTAGTTTAAGTGGCCACTTAAGTTAATAATTTTAATTAAGTTAATGAATTTAATCATGTTAGTCATTAAGAATGTGCACATTAGTTCATAAGAGTGTTTAATATTTTTTTGTGTTTTAGCATGTAAGTAGTAGGATACAGGCGAACCTGGTAACTCGTCCTACTGAAGTTCTTGGTTTTTGTTTTTGCTTTCCCCTAAGCTCCGCTTTAACGCGGGGGAGTATGTGCCGTGTATTAGGGATTTAGGCACGTTTTATTTAAAAATTTTGTAATCTTAAATATTTTTGGAAATATTTTTTTTTCTCTCTCATCTTATTTTCTTTACGGCCAGGCCCTCAGCCTCTGTTCTCAGAGGCGAGCTGTTTTTCTTTCCCAGCCTCATGCTAGGCTAGCATTCTGGCTAATATTTCTCCCGCCTCCAGGCACGTCGGAGCCGGTAACGTTATTTCTTCGCGGGTCTCCTTTTGCTAAGAGCAGCTTGTGAAGCAGTGCTGAGCCCTGCTAACTCTGTCACGAATCGGTATAAGGTTCACTAGCAGCAAGACACGACAGGAGGATCCCGTGGGCCTTGTGTCCCACAGACCATGCGTTTTTTGAAGCCACCCCCGCCTGCTCACCCACCCTCTCTTCTCAGAAGTGGCTAGGAGCGACGACCGCTCGAGTGCGTTAACCGAAGTCAAGGCCATCTCAGGCTTGACGGCCGCAGTTACGATTCTGCACCTTAACGACACCTAGCGACGGCTGTGGTAACTAATGCCACTTGTGAGGCGTCGGCAGCGCCGACACTACCGCGCTCGCGCGGAGGTAACGACAACCTCTCTCCCCTCCTTATGTCTCAGGCCGCTAGGTGGCAGCACTGGTTACTCCATTTAACCCCCTAGCTTGACACTCTCGTCGGTCACTAGTCGATTTATTAGTACTTCCTCTCGCCACCAAAAGATAGCGCCTCAGTTGCGCAGTCACTCCAGTAAGATCTATTTTTTTATGCCGGACACCTTCGGGTGGGCTCGGTAATTTTCGGCTCAGAGCCTAACCCCCCTCCCATTCTCTAGAGACCCCGCGCTTATGATATCCTGGTGATATCCCGATCTGAACTTACTTCGGTGCGCGCCTCCTGACTGACTGGTACCGTTTGTATCTGCGATCTTCTGCGAATCATCGACATCGTATATTATGTAGTCTTCTCAGACTAAAGGGATGGAGTCCCTAGCTAAAATTATTAACCAGTCAGTAGTTTAGTTGAAAGTAGAGAAACTTAGTATTTTTATATAAATTATTATTTTTTTAATTAATCATGATGACTTCCGTGGCTACCGCGAATCGTGGTTCGAGTTTGCGGAGACGAGACGCCCTCTCCTGAGTGCCAGGACCAACACCCTGTTTTGGTAAGTCTTGACGTCATCCCCCTCCCCTTTATTTCCCTCTATTGGCCTTTTGCGCCATTTAAGTATACTGTCTGGAAACAGGTCTAATTCTTTGGAATTTGGACTTTTGTTTCAGACAGGGTTCCAAGTTTGGGGCAACCAAAATCCTCTGCCAGAACCTCTGGAGTCAGTTCCTGCGCAGAATCCAACATCATTAGGCCTACTCCCTTGATCACCGTCTACCTACAGCCCCGGGTGCATAATTCTATCTTTTTATTCACGAACCCAAGATTAGTGTAACCCAGTTAAGACAGCGGACAGTAAAAGGCAGTTCGAGGAGAAGAAATTTATATTATGTTTTGGAAGGACTATATGTACAATCTTTAAAGTTACCTATGTTAATTTCATTCTTGTTTTTAAATATTTTAATTTTTGTTATACATTCAGGGCCGGCCCTATCGTAAATAACGTTAAGGAATATCATATAATAAGTGTAATTGTGAGTTATGTAAATAAGATCACTTATCAATGAAAAACAGTCTTTACTAAGGAAAATTTAATCTATCAAAAAAAAAAAGAACAATGATTAATAAAATAAGGAAGTCTATAGACGTAACAGTTGTTTTTATTTATTTAATATATAATAACGATCCTTTTACTCCCAAGTATTTGTAGGGAGTCCCTAAATTTTCTTTGTTTACTCCTAGTGTCGCCTCTGTTGTTGACTTTTATAGTTATTAATTGAGGGCCTCAGTAATCAAAGCTTTCAAATCTTTTAACCTTATTATTTAATTATTCTTTAAGACACTTGGGGTATTACAAGACAAAACACCCCCCCTTTTTTTCCGAATTTCTAGCTTAAAATTATAGAATTTCAAGATAGTGAATTCCATGGCAAATAAATGAATACTGCACTCTAGCGGGAAAAAATTAAACTAATATGTCGACAGTGCACTCTAGTAAACATTATGTACGCTAGCATTTCTGGTACAGATTACTGAAAACAATATGGCTGTTCTGACGTCAAACTAATTGGCATTATATCTGCCTCGGCATTAGTGGTGGGATTCAGTCTGTCAGTAGTTTCCATGGAGGGAGGATCGGTCGCAATTTTTAAATGAATGACCTCGGAGTGTTTGAACCTTGGACATTATTACTTAAGTACCTTTTTTATTAAAATTTATATAAATTAATTTTTTTTATTTGTTACAAATTTTTTCCCCTTAGAATTGGATATTATTTATGGATTTTCAAGATGGCGAGCATAACGAAAATTGCAATGTTTATAGAATTTAAAATGGTGGCCTAGGGAAGAACAGAAAAAAACAATATGGCAGCCGTGACCTCACCTAAGATCGCGGCCATCAGCAGACTACAACAGGATGACGTCCGTAACGGAAATTACAATGTTCTAGTATCTAAGATGGAGGCCATAACTGAAAGTGAAACGATGACATCACACATGACCAACACGGCAGGCGTAACGAAAAGTGCTCCATTTTTTGGAGTGGGGCGTCTGCTTTCAAGATTACGGGCATAACGAAAAGTGCAACATTTGAAGAAAACAAATTTTTTATTGTTTATGTTTTGTAAAAAAAATATTTTGTTTTACGTTCAAGGTCAAGGTCATGAACTCGGCGGTTTATGATGGCTAGACGACGGGGAATATCAGACGCTTTGGGAAATTTTCATTTTTGTGATTTTTTTTTCAAGATTACGGTCAAGGTCAAGTCTATTACCTAGGCGGCTAAGGGAGGCTTGTTAATGGGGAAGTTAAGCCGTTTTTAGGAATTTGGGTTCTTTTAAAGTCAAATGTGTTTCGAGGTTTTTCGAATTCCAAGTTTTCCCCTCAAAACTGGAAATTTTGCAATTATTGGCAAATGTTTGGCAAATGTTGGCATATTTTGAGTAATTTTTTGACAATTTTTGGCAATTTTTAAAGGTCAAAATCAAGTTCAGAGTTCAAAGTCAATACATTTGTACACTACTAGAGATAAAAAATAAATTGTCAGGTACATAATTAAATTCATTACAAAACTTTAAAAAATGAATTTTTTTAAAGTTGTTATTCGTAGAAATTTTGTATTTTTTTTTATTGGTAAATTATCAAGCTGAATTTATAACATGCTTTTTTGCACGTGACTTCGTCTGCGTGGACTTCAGGAATGGAACCAGAAGGGAATGAATAAAGTGGAAAAATAAATTATCTAGAAAATATAGATAATAATAATTTATAATGCATATTTGATCTTCATAGACATGTTGGAATCGCGGGATTGATGTTTTTGCTAACTCTTAATTTAATGCATCATATTTCTGTAGACACGATTAAATGAGTTATTATTTTTTGCCTAAAATATTCCTGTCACTTCCAATATTTGGCACAGGGACTTATTGTCATTTCAAATCCGAACTTTAGCTGGAATAGCAGCTTCTTAAATTGTAGTGGTAAATTACTAGGAATTATTGGGAGTAGTATATACATGTATTTCCGGCGCCTGGAGTTGGAGAGAGGATTAAGGATTGTGTCCGCCATCTTAAATTCTAACAACACGGTGGCCATCTTGGATGACCTTGAACCCAGCGGCCATCGTTGATCCGTCATCTTAGATTCAACCAATCTTTACACCATATTGATTTCTAAAACTTTCCACCATTTTGAATCGTTACTATTTTCGTTATAGCCGCCAACTTGAAAATCCGTCATTATTATAAGAATGATTAAAAAAAGTTTCTAAAACTTATAAAAAGTAAAATAGTAAAATTAAAAATTATTAATTAAAAAATTACTTATATCATGGTGTCCTCGGTTTGAACCCGGTGAGGGAAAAAAAATGGCGACCGATCCTTCCTCCACCGAAACCAACTGGCATACTGACATCCTACCACTAATGCCAAGGTATATATGTATCGCAGCTAGTATGTCGTCACGTCAACAATCTTGTTTTCGTCTGCTAGAGGAAGCTGCCACCATATTAGTTTACTTTTAATTCGCTAGATTGCAGTAATCATTTATTGCCAGGATGTCATCCTTATTAGACACCATCTTGAAAATCCTTAATTTTTAAGGTAGAAAATTGGGAAAAGTTCCGAAATTCATCAAATAATCGGCAAATAATTAATTGATTTATTCTAATCCGTCCTTTGTTCGATACTTCATCGATGCAAATAAATAACTTCAAAAAAATACTTATTTAATAAATCAATTCAAAATCATAAAGCAGCATCTACCTGCCTCCGATAAGCCAATATGGCAACAATATTGGAAATTGTTTTTATTGACACAAACATTCGGAAAAAATCCAAAATTAATCAAAAAATCACTTATTAAAATAATGATTCCTTCAATAGATATAAAGAATTGGTTCGATACTTATTAAAATCAAAAAAATTCGTTTTCTGTAAAAAATATTAGTTTAAACAAATATGGTGGCAGGTCATTAAAAAGACTTAGTTTCCTAATCTACCAATCTCTAGGACACCGATGACAACATATTGACCACCATATTGTAAATTCCAATTAATTAACTTAGAAATTTGGGAAAAACTTTAAAAGTCATTAAAATATCACTCATTATTTTCTGATTAAATCGATGGATACCTGTCCGTGCTTCGATCCTCGGTAAATGAAAATATTGGTAATCATATTTTTTAAAAAAATACCATAAAAGTGACAGGTTCGAGAAATTTAACACAAAAAGTTCTTTTACAAACAATAAATTTATTACATAAATTCTATGCTACTACAAATACAGCAAAAACAATTTATTTAATAAATGATTTACTTGAGCAAATTCTGTTCAACATTTATTTCCACATTTAATTTTTTGCAGCTCAAGACACTGTAAAGCTGTAAGGCCCGATTTTCAAGGTTGATCAACGAAATAATTAAAGCACATATTAGACACATAAATCTCGTGCTGATGTTTTGAAACTTGAGGTCTCACAAATCGGGAAACATTTTTGATTTAACACTGGTGTAAGGCATTGTTTTCATATGTCACAAGCAAAATATCAACGACGTCATAATTCAAAATGTTTGAAGTTCTAAAACAAAATATGGCGGAATTCCAGATGGTGGATCAAGGATGACAGCCGGAGTCAAAGTCATTTAAGATGGCAACCATGAAGTCATAATTAAAGATGGTGAAAACAATACTGAATCCTCACTCCAACCTTAGACGCAGGAAATACATTTATTTACTACTAAATGAATGCGGGTAATCAACTCACTTTTTAGATACTCAGGTGAGAGTATGTTTCTCCCCAGCTCTGTGAAGAACAGCCTGTTATCGTTGACAATCTCGGTGAATCAAGGTTAGGCAGCAGCAAAATCGGGATGCCAACCTTCAGGTCCATATCGTGGGAAGGCAGATAATCTCTATGCCGACGTGAAGGACGCACAAAACTACAGCGTGTTTAAAATTCAATAAAACGCCATCTATTGAGGAAATCAAAAACTAAATTGTTTTTAGCGCCGATAGTTCGCTAGCTGCCGCGAGCTCCACTAAGCGGATGGGTCTCGCCAAGAGAAAGGAAAATAATTTGCAGGCCTTACTATGTGACCGTATGGTGGACATAGAGAAACACCCACCGTTTGAATTCCACTTGGTTTTAGCCATTTTGGCAAGAAGAGGTTATTACAGAATTACTCTCTTCATCTATCTTATAGGATCCGTGAATTTTTCCGGGATTAAAAGTAGCCTTTATCACTCTCCGACCCATAAACTGTCTATGAAAAAAAAAACAATTTCAATTTGTAGCTTTGTTACTGCGTGAAGGAAGGACAAATTATGAAACAAACAGTCTCGCATGTATAATATTATAACGTACTTATTTACATACAAACACTAGCTGAAGTATCAGGCGTTGCCCTGGCTAAACACAGGGTGAAGGGGCTACTTTTTTTTCAAATTGGATGTAGACCGTAATTGTCGTGTTAATTTGAACGTCATTTGAACAAAATTTCATAAAGAAATACAAATATCCTGTTATAAGAGATAGGTAATGGAGAAGGGGTGGATTCTGAAACCCCATGTAGACAGGTACATGGGGTAGTTTTTTGAATTAAGATAAAGCAGTAAATTTACTTTTGTTTTATCATTAATTGTGCTTAATTTTGTTATATTAACCAAATTTATGTTAAAAAGGATGAAAAAGGTAAAAACAATTTCCCCTTCAATATCTCACATAAGAAATGACCTGAAACATTTTCCTAAATAACATTTTGAACAGTAATTTTCTTCTTATTTTGAATATCATTACTGTAAACTTTTTTCTTTAAGTGTGGGTAAGGAGGAAAGGGGTGCCTTTTATAATTTTACTCTTCCTAAATCATTTGAAGACAGTAATTACCTCCTTTATTTAAACTCAAAATAAGCTAAATTTCATTTAAAAGTGCAAAATATGTTTTAAAGTGTTGTAAAAGGGTATAGGGAAGATTCTTATTTAATCTAGACATTGAACCATTTCTTTTTTTTTTTTTTAGAAAATAATTCCAGACAGTAATTTTACAGTAATTTTGAAAGCAAAGTGAAACAGATTTTCATTAATTTTTGTTAAACATTTGTTTTAATGTGTAGTAATGGGCATCGAGTGGCATTTCGTTATTATGTAGACAACTTCCTCGTGTTTCGAACTTCAAGTGTGTAATTCAATTGGATGAACGATGTTCGAACGCATTGATGATGATGAAAGTATACGAACACAATAACATTCATTAAAATCTATATATTATTATGCAATGCCCAGCATGCTTTGTAATTACTTTCACTGAATTTTTTTGTGATATGTTTGAAGTAGGTAAACATATACAAAGAATATCTCAATACATCTCCCTTCATCTTCATCTATATTTCTATATATATCGCCTCCTCTCTTTATATCTTAATATTTTCCCCTTACCTCTGCCTATATTTAAATATTCCTCCACATTTATCTATCACTATAGCTCTCTCTATGTCTCTACATAACTATATTTATCTCTATATATCTATATATTAATCTCTTTGCATATATATATATATATCTATCTCTATCTTTAAATATCTTTTTATCTCTCTCTCGACTCGCGTGCCAAAATTATTATTCTAACCATAGAAATAAAAGTATTGTCATAAAATATTTACTAATAATTATTTCTTTATCATTCGCGCACCACCTTAAAATCTGCTTTAATGTTGGTTTTACCGAAATATCACCTAAACAGTGACCTTCTTCGTGTTCCGTACGTCAAGTTTGTAAAATCTCCTCGAGATCGGATAAACGATTCGCGAACGCATAGAAGATGAACAAAATAGAAAAAAAACACAAAGATCACAGGATGAGCACAAATAATGACTGTATTTTCAAAAAATTCATAAATCTTGTACGGTGCGGCGGATTTACCTTAAAACCTTTTTCCGTCAATAGTAAATCTCTTAAAAAATTTTTTTTACCTATTACAGTGATACAATATGCGCTCCTCGAGTTAAGCGGAAAATATCTAGGCGGTATTTGCCAGCAGTGATAGACTGAACGGCTAATGTGATTAGCTGTGTCTGAACCAGGAAAGATAACGGCAGAGGTGACGTGGACACCTTTTCTTTAACGCAGCCCCACAGAAAGAAATCGCATGGCGTTTAGTCTGTTGATCGCGGTGTCCATCTGTCCTAACACCATATCGTCGACATTTGCACGGCCAAGCCATCTCCCAGAGAGGTATGTGTGTGTGTAGGTGTTCCCCTACAGCCAAGTGAAAGTGAGGTGGGGCACCGTTTTATTCGAAGGTAAAGTAGTTTGAATCGTCTCCCAATTTAGGCAGAAGCCACGTGGTAAGCATGTCGACGTATGAATGACCGTTGACAGTTTTTTTTTTTTTCAATGAAAAAGAATGGCCCTTAAATCTTCTCCCTCGAAATGGTACAGAACACGTTCTATTTAGGGGAATTTCTCTCATGCTCGATAGTGACATGAGGATTTTCCGTTCCCAAAAAACGCAAATTGTGGCTATTCACTTCGTTATTCATGTGGAATGTGGCATTGTTACTGAAAATTAACCTCAGGGATAGGTTTTAATTTTTGTCGATCCTCACTAGTACCTCGGAGCTGAATGCTTAACTTACACTGTAATCATTTTTGTTTGAGTGCCGTGACCAACTGCAGTCTTGATGGTTTCATGCGCAAACGTTTGCGCAAGATATTCGATACAGTTGGTTGGGGAATCCCCAGTTCACGACTTGCTCGGCTAATTGAATTCCGTGGACTAAACAAAAATTCACCCTTTATATTCAACAATCTTGCAGCACGCATAAATGGATGACCATCTAGGTGGTTTCGCTTAAATAAGTCTGCGAAATTCATGTTGCACAACTTTTACTGACTCCCTTTTCGCTAACTAAAGCACGCACCTACTCTTCTGTTAAGCGGTAGGCGCCATTATAAACACAGTTTATAGTGGACACAAACTGCAACAAACGAATTCGAAACATTTGGAAAACAAATGAAATAATTCTCTTTTGTCTGAAAGTAGTTTCAGGTAAATAGTCCACACCGTTCAGTTTTTATGATTTTTTGAAAGTGTTCTGATCATTTGTGCTCCTATTAATATCAGATTAAAAAATATTTTAAAATGGGATAGAACGCTTACCCCCCCCCCCCCCCGACAGAGCTAGACATCGGATATCTACATTACTGGACTGCTTAGTAAGATCCTTGCATTCTCTTGTTTGCAGGCGCAGTAACTTAAGCCTTAGATTTTATCGATGGTTACAGACACAGACTTTAGATCCATCCCACAGAAACCGTGCATTATTCCGGGGGAAAAGTTAGTCTATGTCATTCTCCGACCCGTAAACTATTTACATGCAAAAAATCATTTTCATTTGTTACTTCGTTGCTGCGTGAAAGAAGGACAAAGCAAAAAACACACTTTAACATTTATAATATTACTAAGAATACATATTGGAAAAAAAAAATAATAAATGATGGCGTAATATATTTTTTTTAACTTGGTTAAGAATTAGCTGATTAAAATTTTTAAATTAGTATTGCAGATTTGCATGGCTATATCGTGAGAGACACGTCTATATCGATACGTCGAACTGTTTCTCTTATGAAAGCAAAGCTTTCGCAGCTAGTAAACTATCTCTACGTAATTTAAGTCATGTGAAATGGAAAGTTTTCCCGTTTATACTTGCACGTAGATAAAATTGAAACATCTCGCTCCGAAGGTGGAAGGGAGGGGCAGAGATCGAACCGAAATATCGACCCTCGGGTCGATTGCACGGGTTGGCGTGGCCGCCCAATAGCGGTGTACCCGCTGGCCCGAGTACATTTTTCGTCAGCGAGGGAAACGTGTCTGAAAGGGGAGAGGGTAGAAAAAAAGGAAAGAAAAAACAGCGGACAGGCGAGTCGGGACGGTCTATATCAAAATAATTAAATATCGGCGTATAGCGGCCCACGGCACCCCGTTACGTATCAGTGGCATCAGCGGTCGCGCGTTCGAGAGAGGGGGGAAATTTAAGGGGTAGATGAAGTGGGGTAGGGGTTGAACTGCAAACACCGCCACACCCTCTCTCTCTCTCTCTCTCTCTCATCAGGGTGTGCATGAACCCGCGGGCGCGATATTGGAAAACTCTGCCAGGCACGCAGTTACGCCCCACCACTCGCGTACACGCGCAAAGGAAAAATAAGAAAAGGGAAAAGAGGGAGAGATGTTGAATAAAACGGTAGAAGGAAGGAAGAAAGATGGATAGGGAGAGGAGAAGGCGTATGAAAAAAAAATATAAAAAAAACTGCCACGCCGATATTTCAACTTGCTGTGTTCGGTTGAGAGCGGAGAAAGTGCGAGTATGACCTGTACTAGAGGCCACGGGAGGTTGTGTTAGGGGGTTAACGCGAGTGCAAAAACTTTTCCAGCTGCACTATTTTCTCAAATTCTATAATTCAACACATAAATGTAGCCCAAGTCTCATATAATGTTTCTGTTTATTAATGTAATATAATTTCAAACATTATTTACTTTAATTTAAAATATAAATGTACATGTGCAATGCTTCTGTAAACATTTTGCTAATACCAATTAGTTTTCCGTACAGAAATTTAGTAAGTTAACACAAACATTTATTCTGTAATTTTTTTTCCTTCAAAAACATTAAATTTTATTGGTTTTTAATTTTTTTCTTTCAGTTGATCCATGGTGAATTTATAACAAAACCAAATCTCAAATTTTACAAAAAAAGTGCACTGGTGGAGTATCATAATACGACCTATGAAGTGGCTGTCTAAAGGCTTGATCTTTCGACTATTGTCCGCAATTATAATTGTAACTTAATATGAATTTTGTTTTGCTAAAATATTTTACGTAATATTGCACTATTTCTACTAGGTTTCTAAAAAAAAGATAAAAGTATAAAGTTACCAAACATTTGTGAGTGCATTTTTTAATATTTTATTTCCCAGAGAAGTTTGGAGTGTTGTATTCATACCTCAGCGTTTATCGCAGGCAGCCTATATGAGATCCCCTTTTAATTGAATGGATTTGAGGTCCCTCGTCTTCTTGGAATGACTGTATTAGTGAATGATGATGGGCCGATCTGCACGGAAGCAACGTACAGTATTAGCTAGCTTAGCTGCTCATCTAAAAAGGTGGTTATATGTATATTTATGTGTGTGTGTATATATATATGTAAATATGTATGTATGTTTGTTTCAAAGTTTATGACTTTCCTTCCGGATCAACTGGTTTGACCTTGGCTGAGCGGTATTTCATTTCCCCCTCCTGCTTGACTACTTACAGACATATTGTTTTTCATCGAGCGCAAAAAACGTTGCAATACCTGTACACTTCAATTTTGCGTCGTAATGCATGTAACGCGAAGAATTTATTAATACCTATCCGGAATTCATTTAAAAATAAAATCCATTATATCAGACTGTAAGGTGAGAACCAAAGATAGGGAGACTTCTTCTAACATTTTATTGTATTACATAAATTTTGAATCTGTGTTTAATTAACATATTATTTGTCTTAATATATTCCATGCTAGAATACCTTTTTGCTTATACTAGCGTTTGAAGATAAAATATTTTAAAAATTAAATATTCTTTTTTTGAGAAACTGCGCATTAATGAGGCTGGTCATCATTCCTACAGGTAATATGTTCTTTGCCATATTTTTCGAAAACCTCAAAGGATAATTCTGGTGACTGTTTCCAAGATTTTTTCATTTTACCTGCTTAATTTTTTTTTACATCGATGAGGGATCTTTGTGATTGAAAGACAACTTCACTCTATAACCTGAAATATATATAAATTTTTTGAAGGAGTAGGAAAAGGTTTGAGTAAGGCACATAACATGCCTGTGGTAGGGATGTTCAAGCATTAACGAAAAGCCAAAGCGACTGGAAAAATTTTATTATCATCTTCTGCACATCCTGTGGCTGTTTTATAAAATATCACCATGGTTGTTTTCGTTTATGTGAAAGTTAATATTTCGTTTGTGTTTTTACCGCACTGTTGCTACGATAGAAATAAAAAAATTGAAATTTAAAATGCATACGCACGCACAGAATCCTTCTACTGCGTTATTTAAAATACAGTTTCTTGCTGGTATATCGTGTGAATGAGCCATGGATTACCCATTTTCAGTGATATAGTGCTTCTGGCTAATTATAAATTTAGAATATTTTTTTTTTCAGCCTTTAATCGTTTTAAAATTGTAAAATTTAAAAATACACGTGTCTTAAAATGCTGCTATTCACGAAGGTAAAGATGAGCTTAGTTAAAGCTTTGACGTCGACCTTGTGTTTACGGTTATAAATCCCTGCCCCTCCCAACCGCCCAAAACTCCCGAGAATAAAAAATCCCTAACAGTGAGGGCCAGCTTGGAATTAAATAATTTTAACTGTGAATCGAGAATCATGAAAAATTTAACCCCTCTCCACAAAATGGAATCCTGATGATTTTCTCCTGTGCCTGTGGTTACATTCCCTGGTGCAAATATCACTCATGACACCAACTAACTCATAAAAGACATTTCGCATGAGTAAAGATTTATTAAATTCAATGGATTGTAGTCAATGTCTCGTTTATAAAATATTAAAAATATTGGAATCATTGAAATATATTTTTTAGAAATTGTTGTGTGTACTATTTTACGTACGATAGAAGTTATAATTGCTTGGCATAGTAAAAACTACATTTAAATTGGCATGCAAATAATTAATAGAAATAAAAAATAAGCAGGAAGAATTAATAAAATAAGTTTGGTAAATTATAAATTCAATCAAATAAAGAAGTAAAATTAATACTCAGAATTCAATACTGATATGAACACCCGTTAAAAATTAATTATTTTTTATTAAATTTATAATAGAGATGAATTTAATTTATTGAAAGAAATCAAATAACACGTTTAATGTTTATTATAGTTTATTATTATAATTATTTAATAAATAATGTATAAATATACAATTTAATGTAAATAAAATTTAAAAATCACTTGAAAATTATATATATATAGATAAATATATATAAATCATATTTATAGATAGTTTTTTTTTTAATTCAATTAAAATATAAGATTAGAAATTGCATATATTGTGCTGTTACTGTTTTCATAATGCACAGAAAGTTATGACTTATTTTAATGATACTATTATTTATAAAGTCTTATTATTTTGATTGTTATTATTATTATTATGAAATTTTATTATTTAATTTGTATATTGTTCGCCCGCAAAAGTTATTTAAATATATTTTTATTAATTATGTATATCTACGAGAGCTATGCTCTATGACCTGAAATGGACTTATATGGACAGTCAATTGAGTATACCTCTCTAAGGACTAATGAACTTAACGAATTAACGATGATTTTATTCGGGGTATTACTTAAAAAAATTTTCATTGTTGGAAATTTTCGTTTTAAATTTACCGCATTTTTGTGTTTTCAATTGTATTAATGAGTGTTATTTACGGTATTTATATTGTAAATTACGCTAACCGATTTTGGTTTCGGCCAATGAGAGGCCGTGTTTTAGATGTGAGGCGTCTAGAACGTATTAATTAAGAGGTTGGTTGTATGAAGGCGTCTGATGCCGACGCAAAGGCGCGAGGCCTATTTTAAATTTGAAATATAGCTAGCTAGATTATGCCATCCGACACTCAGGATGAGCTTAAACGACGTATAAATAAATAATGTATAAGATTATAAGGGCATATTCTGACGGATATGTTATTAGGAGTGAAAATCTGTAAGTAAAGATCTTGCATTTTGTATCGCCCATAGACATACCCAGCTGTATGTAATTTCGTCGTAAATAACTCCGATTTGACTACAAACTGATTAGTTTTCACGTAAAAGGTGTCAATTATCCTGAACTACGTCATGAATTATTAGTTCCAAGATTTAAATTATTATTTTATTTTGTGATACCCAGAGGTGAAATGGGAGTACAAGTTTCGTGTCTCTACCATATAAACTGAGTTAAGCCAAGGCAAATACGAACCCAAATATAAACATAAACAGTAATCATACTAATTATTAATTGTGCTATGATTTTAAACATTTTCTGGTATGTAAGAATGCGTCCGTAAAAACATCATTTGATTTATTTTCTGAACATACACTGACGAACTTTTGTGAACGATTCATGTGTGCTACGTATTTTCCTGATGTTTTAATTTACATAAGCGCATATCCACGAGTCATGTTCAGTATCGTTAGGATTGTTTTTCTGTGATTTTTTTTATCTAATTATATTAATATTGATTTTTATCTCTACACATATGTTAGTTGTCCCTGATGAATAGCAATTTTTATTATTAATAAAAACCTGAATTCTATCCCTATGTGTTGATATATGTTACCTAGCTACCTGTGTCCAAGAGTGTGTGTTTTATGATAAATAACATTTTTTTTGCATGTTTCTAAGGGTCAGAGTACAAGAGCATAACAGTACCATTGACACATATATATATATGTCTATATATATTTTGAAAAATAGTGACAGCCAGTGTATATCGTCCCGACAACACACACACAACAAAAGGGTCTATATATAAATAAACGAGTACTATTAATGGTACTGGCACCAGCAGTAAGAACACACCGAAGAAGTTTAGCAGCAGTATAGTATAATATAATATTTAACATTTATGTAACATTTTTTTTTATCCTGTGTGAATTTCGTTACATGGTGCGCGTGCATCGTATAAATTCACTCTCATTATATTTTCATTGCGCCTCAAGAATTACAACTTCTAAAACTCTTTTGAAGATAATTTTTCCACAATACTAAAATGTGGATCTATATGTGCACAAACTTTTTTTATAAAATTTATTTTCATTATTAAATATACTTTTTATATTATAAATAATCATGAGAGTTGAAAACTCTTTTTTTGTCCTAAAATCAGGCGAATTTTTAGTTAAAAATTTCGTCTGTGGTTTTAAAACGTTGAATTAATTATGTACAAAGTGTTGCGGAATGTTAGACATTCACAAAAAGGCCATAATTTCCATTTTAACTTGATTTTGGCTTTACAATATAACCTTCTAATTTCTGGTATTTGCACAGGAAATCAAAAACATTAAAACTAAAAAAAATATGATTCTTGGAACCTTCTTCTCAGCTATTAAACAAAATATACTTTTCTGCACAGTCTACAGGCGTTGGTAGATTTTTAAGTACCTATTTATTTTGGAAATATTTTGGAAACTTTTATACATTTCAGGAAATTTTAAGAACTCATTGTACGTAATATATTTATGTTCTCCGATATTACATAATTATTGATTAAATATTTGCTTTTTTTTCCTATAGCAAAAATATTACGAATATTTTAAACTTAATTTATCCTGCATTGATTAGTTTACGACACAGCATTAAGTTTTTTATTTGGAATATCATAATATATACTAACTAAGGTAATTATTTAATTTTTTGACCGTCAAGAAACTATTTTTCATTCCTTGCACTTACGTGGTCGTACTATAATTTTATTTGTTCCAAGAATTAAGATAATATTAATATAGTTTAAAAAACATACAAACGAAATTGATACTAAGAAATATAAGATTTTTTTAATTTTGAACCCCTTTTTTTACGGTAAAAATATGTTTCATCAAAAACTGTTTCTGGCGAACTTATAGATGAAGTTTAGGATTATTTCACTAAAATATAACGGATATCAATTTTTTTAAATAGTAATAATTATTATTTACTTTATAACAATTTAATTTACACCCCTTGCAGTAGTGATTGAGTAAAGCGTAATTATTTAATGTATAGTTTTAGTCAATATTTAGACAGTTTAACATAAAGAAGAATGGATCCAATAGTGTTCCGATAGATAAGTTTTATTTATTTTCTTATTTCAACCCCAGATTGATTCAACACCTTGCGATAAAGGATTTTATTTAAAAAATTGTTTCTGATGATAGTTTTAGTTCAAAATTATAAAAATTATAAACCGCATGTACGGATTTGATAGTGTGCCTACTGAATAAGTTATGAATTTTTGGTTATTCAAACCCTCTTTATCCCTTACAGGATCGGTAGGTCATATAAAAAATTGTATATAATAATTCAAGAATTTACAACAAATAAGAACGAATATTATAGTGTACATGGTACGTAATTTATAAAATTTCAAATATAGGCCTACCCTCGTTTTTTCAAACATTTTACATCAATTGCTCATCTTATCAAAAATTATTTGAGACAAAAGTTTTAGATTAAACTTTTAAGATTTACAAACAATTCGAACGGATTCGATTGGGTTATTAATAAAGAAGATATAATTTTATTTAAATTCCAATCAGTAGTATGTGAATGGGGCTCCGGGGCAGGGCGCCAGGCGCCAGGATCTGGTGCCTGTGCCGAGCCACATCTCTGATTCTGACGTCACGACGATAATCTTGGATGAGCGTCACGGGACACAGCGTAAAGGGACAAGTAGATCACGGCAGTCATCTTAGATCCACCCTCTTCAAATCGAGTGCACCACTCATTATGATGAAATTTTAGTCTGTCACCGTATTGATTTTTTCTGTTCCGCTGGAAGCCGCCATCTTGGATACCGTCGACTTTGTTTCTGTTGTAAGTTCCTAGATAGCGTAAGCGGCGCTCTCGATTTGTTTCTGTTCCACTGGAGGCCGCCATCTTGGAGACCGTCGACTTTGTTTCTGTTGTTTGTTCCTAGATAGCGCCAGCGGCGCTCTTGATTTTTTTTCTGTTCCACTGGAGGCCGCCATCTTGGATACCATCGACTTTGTTTCTGTTGTTTGTTCCTAGATAGCGCCAGCGTCACTCTGTCTCATCACATATGGTCGATGTTCCTTTACCTGCCATAGCTATTATGATCCTTATGGACATATTAAATTTAATTTTTTATGCTAAATACATCGGAAGCGCTGTGATTCGAACCAGCGCAGCTCTGATCACTAGGTTTGAAAACATACGCCCTTAACCGCTCGGCTATCACGACATTTACCAGACTCAGAATTAAATAAGGTATATAATAAAATAACATGCATATTCGGACTTGAAATTTTGTTTTATTTTTAAGTAATAATAGCACTACCTGTTCGAGACAGAACCGCCATATAGTATTATGACGTCACCGTTGCAATTTCCGTTACGCCAACCATCTTGAAAATCTGGAATTTTTATGTTAGAAAATCGGGAAAATTTTTCAAAATCATTAAAGAAATTAAATAATAGAATTAAATAATAAAAATCTTAAAAAACACTGTTGCACTTATCGTTAGGGTCGCCATCTTGGATTATATAAATGATGCATATATCGTTACACCCGCCATCTTAGTTGAGTACTATGTCATCGTTACACTTTATGTTATGACCGTCATATTGGATCCTATTAATGTTGCAATAACCGTTATGCTCGCCATCTTAAAATTTAGACGCCATCTTGGAAATCCGTAATTTTTATGTTAGAAGATCGGGAAAAATAAGAAAATCATCAAAAAATTAACCTTACAGAATTCTGATTGATTATATCGTTTAACGTCCTGGTTCGAAACCGGTGAGGGCAAAAAAAAACATCAGATCCTTCCTCCACAGAAGCCATCTACAGACTGACCTACCACCAATATCAAGGTATATATCGTCAGCTGGTATGACGTAATGTCCGCCATCTTGTCTTCGTCCGCTGGAGACCGTCAACTTGTTTTCGTCTGCTATAGAGTGCTGGCGTCATGTTATTATAATTTTTTGTTCACCATACCTTTAACCTCGTCTATTGGCATTGAAATTTGTCATTGACCTTGAACTTTGACCTTGACCTTGAACTTTGACCTTCACCTTGAACTTTGACCTTGACCTTGAACTTTGACCATGGCATTGAACCTTGACCTGGAAATTTGACCTTGACCATACAATTTGACCTTGACCTTGATATTTGACTTTGACATTGACGTCCATCATGGATCCGTCATTTTATGTTCAGTACATGCTACCAGGAGCTACCACCTGCTAGTGTTCATCGCCACCATCATGTTTTCGTCTGCTGGAGGACACCAAATTGTGTGTACTTGTCTTACCATCACGCTAGTTTTATTCTAACCTGCTACAGTGCAGTAATAATTTATTATTACTGAGGTGCCCCGACATCATGAAATTTGAAAGCTATCTTGAAATCATGTAATTATTTAGCTAGAAATGCGGGACAGATTCCAAAAGTCTCCGAAAAAATCAATTATTAATTTACAAATTGAATCGATGGATTCCTGTCCAAAGGTTCGATTCTTGACCAGTGACAGTTGTAACTAATAATTAAATAAATTTTAGATTCTGTTTTCCATTACCTTTCGTGGAGTTTATTAATCATTTACTCTACGAAAAACAACTCAAGACAATATACCTGACCAACGAATTAAATACAGTGCCGATTAGCCTAACATGAAAGTCTAATTTTTCAACAATCTGAATAACCTATAAGCAGTTCATGTAAAAAGCCACACATACAGGCCAATTGTCTTCATACTACAAGACTGGGTCATGTCAATATCAGACATATAGACCATGAACTCAGTACACACAGGAAAACGGAATGTACACACAGGAAAACGGAACGTACACACAGGAAACGTAACGTACAGGCAGGAAAACGGAATTTACACGCAGGAAAACGGAATGTACTCTGAGGAAAACGGAACGTACACACAGGAAAACGGAATGTACACGCAGGAAAACGTAACGTACATGCAGGAAAACGGAATGTACACGCAGGAAAACGGAATGTACACTCAGGAAAACGGGACGTACACACAGGAAACGGATCGTACACACAGGAAACGGAATGATCATACATACAGTAGCGGAAACACATGCTTAGTTGGAAATCAGAATACAAGAAATAAAACGTACTTTTTCAAATAATTCATTTATTTTTCAATAGTACACACATGACAGTTAAACAAATGAATATTGTCCGTAGCCAGCCCTCTGGAGTCATCACTTCTGGCCCCTACCCCAGTCTTCCGCTCTCACACTGGGACCCCTCAATCACCCAGCGAACCCGCGGTCCGGTGGAGGCCTACCCAACCTCTTCCAGCTGTCCAGGCTGGTAACCGGAGCTGTCCTCGTCACTCACAACATCAGCACTTCAATGGGCTAGGGAACCCTGATACCTGCCCCTAAGCACTCGGGGCACCACTACCAAGTACGAGTACTTCCCAACAAGAATCCTGGGCCTGAGAGGAAACCTCAGCGGGGCACCATTCAAACATGGGGGATTCTCCCCGTACTACGATCAACTTTTGGTCTCGTCGGCAGACTTTTCGCCGGTAGCTTGACCAGACCATCACGTGCAGCCACGAGGTGTCCTCGTCGCCTCGGAAAACCCTCCGACCCACCGTACCTCGGCCCGACGGATTTACAGCCGGTTAAGGCCCGGATGCGACTGCACTCGTCGGGCGACGACCGCCGTCAACCCCAGCTGGAAAATGGCAACTACAGTGCCCAGGCTGGAGACACCTGGGGGTTACCTCAGTACCTCCACCGACTACAAGGCTAAAGGGGAAACCTCGCCGTGCATTTTTCAGCCCGTTTTTAGGCCCGGTCGCCCGACACCATAACCACCATACCCAGTCGAACTCCTTTACTATAGGGCCTGATCCATTCACAATGGTGCCCTTTGGGACCGATGCACCGAGGCTCAGCCGTCGAAGCCCCCGGAAAGGTTTCTATCGAATCTGCTGTTGACCGCAGATTCAGCCCTTTCACCATTTCCGGTCTCAAACATGCAATTGAGGATGCACTTAGGCAGAGTTGGACCCGGCAGCGCCCTCTTTAGTTAGAGAGGTGCTATGACAAGAGGTTTGGGAACCCTCCCAACTTAGTCACCACGATCCTCCCCCAACAGCGGTGCCAACGTGGAGGCAGAGGGTTGCCACTTGGTGTGGAGAGGCTATATAATCGCATCACACACCCTTTCCGCGGGCTTGATGGCCCATGTCTCGGAAACTAGAACCGGCAACAGTTCCGACACCTCAGACGACAATCACCTTCCTGATCGGTGTGTGGAAACCTCAGAGCAGGCAGAGGAGACTTCGGGGTTGCCTGAATCTCCTCACCGACTGCAAGGCTAAAGGGGAAACCTCGCCGTGCAGTTTACAGCCCGTTTTGAGGCCCGGTTACCCGCTCTGCAGCGCCACTGCCAGATAGCTCATACCAACTCCCAAACGGTATCCAAGATGGCGGCCTCCAGCGGAACAGGAAAAATAAATATGGCGACAAAGACGAAAATGTCATCATAATGAGTGTAGCGCTCGATTTAAAGATGGCGGATCCAAGTTGACCACCGTGATATACTTGTCCCGTTACGCTGTGTCCCGTTACGCTCATCCAAGATGACCGTCGTGACGTCAGAATCAGAGATGTGGCGCCTGGCGCCTGTGCCAGTACCGGCCAATATACACTACTCCAATACTTATTTTTTCCACCCCTTTTATTATGGTTTGTCGTATAGTAAATTATTTTTGCAGAAAGTTTCAGATAATATTTATACGCTTTACAAAAAATTCAAACTGTTTTAATAGTGTAAATAATAAGGAAGTTGTGATTTTTTTTGTCTTCAAATCCGGGTTTTTCCACTTTTGCAGTTATGGTTGGTCGTACAATATATTATTACAGAGGAATGTTGTTGATAATATTCTAAGTTTTACATTAATACAGGATGGATTAAAGAGTGTTCATTTTAAGTATATTATAAACATTTTAAAATTCTATCCTTTATTTTTTAACCTCCTGCAACAATGGTTCCTCTTATCAAAAATTGAATTACACTCAAGTTTGGATAAAAATTATAAGATTTACAAATACTTTGAACGGAACTGATAATGTACCTACTAAGGGAGTTATGATTTTTTTGTATTGTACGCCTTATTGTTATAACTCTTTGCAGGAATTGTTCCTTAATCAAAAATTGTTTCAGTCATAATTTTTAGATAAAAATGATAAAATTAATAACAATTTTGCATAATTCGATGTTGTTCCTGTGAAGGGGGTTATGATTTGTTTGTCCTCTAGCCTTTGACTTTTCAAACCCTTCCAATTATGGTTGATTGTATAGAAAACTTATTTTGACAACAGATTTGGGTATTACTCCAACGTTTAAACGGATGTGATATTTTTAATTTTAAAAATAAGTCTAAGTGATTTTTTTTCAACCCTATTTCAACCCCTTTTATCGGATATTGCCCTTTAACGAACTTGACCAAAATTTCCCTTTACTTAATTTTATGTATCAGTTTGGAAATAATTTGTGAACAATTTCGATAGTTATAGTGTTCACTAAAAGTGATATGTCCATGTATAAACTATTGAGTTAACAATTGTTTGGGGTCTTTGGACCACGAAACTAAAAACTATATAAATAATTTTCGGAAGTCGCGTCATGGTAAAGGCTAGAGAGGTGGTATTTCTTTGAAATCTATTTAAAAGGAGTTTTAAGCTGAATACGTATTTTAAACGATACAATATTGTTACAGATTTTATGTTCAAGTAAGGTAAACCACTTGCTACGGTATAGCGACAACCATGTTCTGTCGGTATCCATTTGTAAGTCAGAGCGATTAAACTGTTGGTAACCATTTTAAATAAACATAGCAAGCTGAGAAGTTTTATATTCTTGGAAACGTTTGTATGCAACGCGTTCATTACAACGTCCATACTGTTACGTTTACAACTTTGGATACTTAGTTCTTCAAGCTTGATCGCATACTGTCAAAGTGCGGAGAGCAAACCAATCTTTACTTGATGTATGTTTATTCAAAGTAATGTTTATTTTATGTCAGTTTAGTAAGTAAAAAAATATACTGTTTAGTTTGCCGTGTTGCTTCAAATGGCAATGAAATTTTGACGTACATGATACTTTATTTAACTTAATTTCACAATCACAATAGTTAATCAAACAATTTATCTCAGAATATTTATTCAAATTTTTTATGTTATTGTCATTGTGTTACGCAAACAATAAAATTATATATCTTTAGTTGGATCATTACTTAACATTTTTCATTATTATTATTTTAATGTAAGGGTTTTTTTTACTATAAATTTCAAGTCACTGTCAAAATTAAAAAGGGCTATGTATGTTTTGTATGTCACGACTTAAATCGAAATTTACATTTATTTTGCAAAAAACACTGGTTACGAAATAGCCAAAGAACTTTATAAATTTACGAAACATCAATTAATTTAAATTACTCTAGTTCACGACTTTAATATCACATTTTTAAAATATATTTAAATAAATTTCCTGTATGGATGTTTATTCTGTTTGCAACACAGCACAAATCAAAAGTCATAATCCAACATAGTTTCAACCTATATATGGTTATGTGGAACTATATACATAGTTGTATATTGGGAATTACTGTAATTTCTTACTTTTGAGTAGCGTATTGCGTTTGACATGACATTTGTTCACTTAGAAGAACTTATTCAATTCACTCTATGTTTACCAGTGCACCACCTTATTATTCCTTTCTTAAAAGTTCACATGATACAACAAGGGCCTGGAAACAAACTGGTTAATAGTTAGTTAAGAAAACAAAAAAATTAAACCTGAGGCGAAACCTCTGACGCGAACATTCAAATTTGTTGTATACACAAAAATAAGTCATGTTTAATTGTAAATCGTTTTATGAAAAAAAAATTGGATTATATTGTTACTGATCAGTAAGTGTTTTAATATTAATTTGGTTTCTCTTTTTTTAGAAGACAGTGGTGATGTTTTTTTGGTTATCGTTAGTACACGATATTATCATGTGGTAATGGCTACTTGAAATTTTCATTAAATTTGCAGAACAATAGTTAGACAAACATAGAACTATAAGAAGCAATACATTGGTCATCCAAAATTATCTTACCTAGTAGCTTTACTATGTATATTTTCCTTCAATATTTGCCAATAATTCATTTTAAATTTAACGATTACATTTTAAGAAACATAATTTATTATGAAATTACATGTTATGTTTTGAATTAGTTTAGTCTCTCCTATATAAATTTTCTTCTTTTCATTATAGTAGAAAGTCCATGCATAAGGTACGTAGAACTTCCAATGTAATACAAACTTCTTACATTTTTTGTTTTAAAGTTATCTGCCTGCGAGCGTTAAATGAAGGCAGAAGAGACAGCCCTTTAGAGGTTAGGGGGTGGAATAGAGACTGCTCTCCGAAAAGTGGAGCTCGAATTTAGTATTCAGTGCGGGGTTCTGGTTGTTGGAACCCTGTTGTGGATAAAACGTACTCATAGAGGTAAAAAAGGTTATCGTAAAATGTTAAAAGCTAGGGGCCGCAAAGAGGTATAAAAAGTCTCAACTGGAGAATGTGGGAGATATCAGTGGTATATTATCAATCGGAGAAGAATTCCACAGGAGCATAGACTGCAGAAGCAGGAGACCGAACTACAACTAATACACTACGATAAAAGAGAAGCGGGAAAAAAAACCTTTATTTCGTTATTACATTTCACGTGGCAATTGGAAATTCTCTATCGCAAAAGACGCGATACAACACGGAAGAGCTGGTGGCTATTCCACACGAGATCCAGAGAATGTTTCCCCGACGCCTCCTACAAGGGCCGGGAGAGTCACCAACTTAAGGTGTAGAAGGGGCTTCAAAGAGTGAGTGGGTAGAGAAAAAAATGCGGGTAGCAGGTGGTAGGGGCACGAACAAAAAAAAACTTTGGCATTGTCCGACCAAAGGTTTGCGTGGGTGGCGAAATATAGCACGTCAGAATGCAGCAGTCCTACCAAGAGCCTCTATGAACAGTTCTGGAAGATGCTGCTCCCTGGAGGGTAGAAAAGGAGTAAAATAAAACTTCTTATTACAGTGGACTTATGGATCGCGCCAAAGGTTAACCTGCGCCTGGAGACGCATAGGCGTGACGTCATCACTCAGAAAGAGAGGGGCTAGGGAGTAGCGATCTGGGTAAGGGGTAGAGGCCATCGCTCTCACCACAAGTTCTCAGAGAGACAGCAAAAAACAGAGCTGGTGCGTTGTGCGTGGGTGTGCTTGCGCTTTGCCACGCAGACAGTCACACTACTCCAGGCATGATCTAGAAGCACAAAAACATGATCTAATTGCCTGACGAAAATCGCAGAGCTCAGACTATATTCTACCTCCTTCCGTGATAAGGCATGCTGAGCTAGGCACTAGCCCCGATATGGGCAGTCACCCGAAGATATGGTAGTCGGGATAAATTGCATGCAGGTTGTTGTAAAGAAGTGAGAGAAAGTATAATCGGACAGCTAGCTCTGCGTGGGGCCGTAACACATCGGGCCGAAGATCTGGAACATTGTCTAACACGACTGGATAATGTTTAAGTCTAGAAGGTACAGTAGGAGTAACATTATTAATTCTGATCCACTTAACATAGTCAAAAAATAAAAAAATAAAATAAAAAAATGGTTAATTGTGCGGAGAAAGCATTGATAGGCGCCATATACACCCCCCCCTCAAAGGTGGAGCCCAGGGTTAGAGTCACTGAGACAGACAATAGGTGAAATGCGAAAATTTACCATAAACAATTTTATTCACTAATGTTCTAAAGTATCTTATAAAGTAAAAAACTTATTTTTTAATGTGGTGCTACTTAAAAATACGAATTTAAGTCCAATATTCCTATATCCACTACAATGGATTTGTGTGAACTTAATCTAGTACCTAGTATTTGTGGCTGGGTAACATATTATTGAGGTTTAGGGCATGCCAAAGCTAAGAGAAACTAATTTATTGAGAAGCAGGTGAAAAGCGCCACTATTTTATATTTGTGTGCTTTTTCTTCAAGTGGGATATGTGATATGTCACCTACTCCCCAGAACTTGGGTCTGCTAATGCCGCTGTAACAGATGTCAAAAAGCAATGGATTAGCAAGAAGACAATCCATCAATAAGAGAGGTGTCAATAGCCTTACTATGAGGAAGTTCCCTGCACATGACAAGATCGCCTGCCCTGAAAGGGTTAGGTGAGCATTTCTTATTATATGTATGTCTATTTCTCTCATTAGCAAGACTGAGATTTCTATAATCACTCTTCCAAATCTCCCGAATGTATGTGGGATCATCGGCCAAATGTCTAGCGAAAACCACAGATTGGAGAGAGGCAATTTTGGCCAATAGTAAACATGGTTTTAAATGGTTAGGTTTTACGGCCTTAATGATGGGCATAATTTTATGTCATCTTAACCACACTATGTTACTGTCCCGATTGTCCTGTGCATTCGCATGGTACGCTATGATTGCAGAATGAAGATTACTGTAGAATCTCTCTGCAAACGATGGTTTAGGGCAATATGGGTATGTGGTGACATGCTGGATGACATGTAAAAAACACATGATTTTGAATAGTTTGTATGTAAACTGCGATGCATTATCGGAGATGAAATTGCCTGGCCTTGAATATCAGGGTTTACGAAGCCTAAATGTGGGTGGTAGCTGCAGCCTTTATTGAAGAAATGAGCCAGGAAAATTTGGAAAATGTTATAATGCATATTAGAAGCATGGTGTGACAACATTGGAACAAGGAAGTGGTCCTACGAAATCGATGAAAATTTTTTGTATAGGTCGCTTAGCTACTTCAGAGGACAGGATTTTAAACTTGGGTATTTTTATTAAGTTTTCTGAGGGAACAGAGCTTGCACAGCTTAACACATTCAACAATGTCAAAGCATGCCATCCCAAATTAAATGAAGGTGTCTGCATTGAATTGTTTTATAGTTGCCCAAATGCACACTTTGATGTGATGAGTGGTAATATTGGAAACACTTATCCCTTAAATTTTGGGGTAGAACAATTCTGATATATCAAACTGTTTATTTATTTGTTTAAAAAATCTTTAAAAAATCTTTAAAATTTTGGGGCTAACCTGTTTTGACTTGATCAATTATAATTTGAATATAGAGTGTTATTGCTGGTGAGACTGATGGTCTTAAATGAAAATAAATATCTGTAAGCTGCAGGTTACACATATTTGGAGGGTCCTCAAGAAGATTTTCATAAGTGGGTTTCTCGATCATTTAAAAGGTTGTCAACCACAATGTTTTGTGAACCTTGTATATGTTGATGTAAAATTTAAGAAAATAAACTTTGTCAATCCAGTGACAAAGTTATCCTAACTGTTTCGAATGGGCCAAAACCCACATAAGTGCTTGGTTTCTATTTCCAAAATAAAATCTCTGTGTTTTAAAATTATCTAAATTTGTCGATGCCGTAAATTACTGCAAGACATTCCCATTCTTAAACTATTATTTTCTTTCCTCATGGGTAAGGCTATAGGCTATACGTTGTCGGCAGCCATAAACGTCCTGAGATAATACTGCTCCAACAGCTATGCTGTATGCATCGGTATGTACAGTAACTGTTTTGCTGAAATCGGCCATCCGCAATACTGGAGGACTGGCTTTCGCCTGTTTCAAAAATTGAAACGACTCTTTCTGTTCGGGTATCCAGTGGAACGATGTGTTCTTTATGGTTAGGGTATTTAAGGGGTCTGCAAGTTCCTAAAAGTGTTGCATAAACTTCTTTTGAAAATTGGCCATTCCAATAAGGCGAGCAAAACCCTTAGGGTCTTTTGTGGCATCAAGTCCATTATGGCTTGAGTATGGTTGGGATCATTTGTAACTTTTTAGTTTGAAACTAAATGGGCTAAAAAGGGAAATTACCTTGACTGCTTTCTTATATTTGACTGTCAAACCAGCTCCACGGAGTCTGTTGAGTACCTCTGTAATGTGTGCCATATGTTCCTCAAATGATTCAGAATTGACCACAACATCATTCAAATAATTTTAAAAAAATTAAATTTAAAATCTCCCAATACTCGATGGAGCAAGTAGGTCAGTGTCCAACCCAAATGGTACAACTTTGTATTGGTAGAGGTTAGAATGCACCCAAAATGTGGCAATGTGTTTTAGTATTGACTGAGAGGCATTTGGTTATAAACTTACCAAAACAATGAAAGGCAGAATTAAGATCTGGTCATTGTATTATTTCTATATCAATCTGATGGTTTACCCTTCATAGGTCAACCACAAAGCGATGATCATTCAGTTTCGGAACCAAAAAGCCAGGTGAACTGAAAGAAGAAGAGTAGGTTTCGATTATGTCATTGTCTAAAAATGTTTGTATGTGTTTTCGCATAATTTCATTTTTGGAGCCTAACAGCAGGTATGGGTGACATCTTAGTGGTTTACGGTTCAAAAGCTTTATATAATATTCAATTAAAATGTGTGCATCCCATTTTTTTTCTTTTAACATCAGAAATTTTTTGCCAAAATTTTTAGTTGCTAATAGTTTATCATGGCTAAGATGGTCCAAAGTTAAGTTTTTTGCTCCCTCAGCACTTGCGGTTATTCTGTTTACTTTACCCTGAAAAATTAATACTGGCAGCAAAAAGGAGATGGAAATATTTTTATTAAATTTAAAGTTAAAATATCTTGCTTCCAGATCAATTACTAATCCAGTTCGGCAATAAAATCTGAACCGATCAGTTTCTAGATTATTTCCCACTAAAAATAGGAGCGTCCATTAAAAAACGAGTTTTAACTTTGATTACTGCTGCAGTGTTCACATTTAAGGGCTGTTCAGAGACCTGAAGAATTTAACATTTGTTGGTCCAATTTTCTTAACTTAATTTTTTTTCAGCAATTTTTTGAAAAGTACCTGAAATAAAACTGTTGGCTGAACCTGTGTCAATGAAACCTAGTAATACATGTGAGCAATTCAATGTTCTTGTGTAAGGCACCATAGCAGGGATTCTCCCCAAAATGTTGTGCCAGGTGCGTTTTCCTGGCATCTATGAACAAATGCAAGTTTTTCACTAGGTCTAGGTGTCAACGAATTTTTTTTTCATGTGTTGGCTTGGTAACCGTATATTGATTTTGCCCTTTTAAAACTATTTTTTGGTTTTCTTTTATTTTATATTTGTTTTTGTTCTTTTGTTTTATTTTTTGTTTATTGTTTGTGTTTACCAGAATACTTAATTTTGACGTAATAACGTCTTATAAAAGATGAACGCTGGCTGCACGCACGAAATATTGCCACATTCCGTCTGAGCCGAGCATGCAATAACCGGCCAACCACCGTCCGAGAAAATCTTCTATAATATCAAACAGGTTAAGGCGGGCTTTTGAAATAATTGTTCGTGATTATAAATTTCGTGAGTTTAAATTAAATTTGCAAAAACTGTAAATAATATTTGAAAATTAAAAAGTATGCAATTTTTCATCAATGTTTACTTATGACGTTATCACGTAAAATTATCGTCCGTAAACCGACTTTGCAGACAACCCCCCTTTTTATTACAAATATTTCTGTTGCCACTTTTAGGCACTTTGGTGTGGGGGTAAAGTTAGAAAACCAGGTTTCATGGTAATGTTTCTTAGGTGGTGTACGAAACATTTTTCCTGCTCACCTTAGTACAAGGTTTTTTTTTATATTTTAGACTATTGGTAATTAATATTTTGGTTTTTGTGCAAAATTACTCAACTACATGGACATGTCTCTTACAAAATTTGCAAAATGGTGTCGGATTATGCCATTGGTTGTACCTGGCCTGGGAATTGCTGGGGTGAAAATGTTTTAGGTTGAAGGTGGTATCAGCAGATTGATTTGTTGTTCAACTTGTTCAATGAAATACTCTGCTAAGTTTCTTTGATGATTTGAAAATTCCACATTGGTGGCATGGTCCAGCTCAGCAAAATTCTGTGGTGGGCTTTCGAAAACCGATCAGTATAGCTTGTCCGTATTAATTCCAACTAGAATGTTGTCACTATTTCATACTCAGGTACAACTAAACGAAGTACTTGTGCGGTTTCTTTTATATCTGTAATTTAGTGTGGCAGAGCTTTGTTCTTGATGGTTAGCATGCTTGTTGGAATAAAAAGATTAAAAATTCAACATGGTACTTGTCGAAGGTAAGATTTTTTTTATTTCAAACGATGTACGTTCACATTAAGGTGGCTGTGTTTGAGGGAAAAGTATTCCAAAAATGGCTTGTCAGGAATACTACACTTCTGATATAACTTTAGGAGCTGTCTCCAAAATTCAGCCAATTATTTTTGGGATCCAAACCATTGGTTTCAGGCAGCCATGAGAGTATGCACTCAATGGTATGGGAAATTTTTCATTTAATTAGTTATCATACTCATGATTTGAGGTGGAAATGAGAGCCTGTGGTTTATTTTGAAGTGGATTAGTTTAGTTGAAGGGGTGGATTTTGTGAGCATGTAGCATGAGGACCTGGGGGATGATTGGCTGTTGAAGGGACTCAGCTGGGAAGGTTTCAAATGATGTGATGGGTGTTATATTGGAGCAATGGATGTGAGGAGGACACAATGGTTACAGAATGGGTGGTAGGGGCCATGAACGGTGTGTTGGTGAATAGCATGAAGCTGGTGGTGAAGATGATGCAAAATGATAGGGTGTAGTTGAAATGGTGATGGAGGGTAGAGTGTTTTATGAAATAGGTGAAAAGCAGGGGATGTTGACAAAGAAGACAATGGTGTAAACATGGTATGTACCTGTAGGTACAAAAAAAGAAATGGTACTCATGCCCGGCATGTGACCTCAAGAAAGACAAATCATCTCTATTTTCATTTTTTTTTTGGGGGGGGGGGCGCCTCATCAAGCAAGGATAACCTGGCTCTCAACTTAGAAGTGAGACAAGGAGTCTGTTGGATACACTTTTCAATCTCCCTCTCTCTGAAAAACACAATTTAGTGTGCCTGCCCAAGGGGAGATTATTGAATCTACTTGTGAGATGAGCGAGCCTCGTGAGCGTGCCTCGTGAAAGGTTTGTTCGAATCTGTTCGTTGACGATGATGTTTGATGGGCCTGAATGTCTTGTTACTTGTCACAACAAACGTTGCATTCTTCACGAACATCAAAAGACAAATTCTTAATAGATGTGCGTGTGTCATCCTGACAGGCTGCCCTAAATCATTTTCGCTGTGAATAGGCATCCCCTGATGAGGGTAGACTGCAAAAAGGCAACTCGAATGATAGCTTATCCTTCAATAGAAATTCTGGAGAAATCATGTTGCCCTAGTAAATAGATAATTGGTAATCAAAACATTTAATTTGGTTCACAGTGAATACCTCAACAAACATGTTAAGAACAAATAGTACGCCATAGAGTTATTTAAGACTATGTTAGACACTTCAATATAACCCTAGTAATACTAAAAAAATATTAAGAATTGAGTATTATTTAAAAATACCATCTGCTAGCTCTGCTAGCTTGAGTAGGCTGAGCGTAAAAGAACAAGTTCGCCCTAAAATCTAGGGATATTTATTTTTTTTAAAGTAAGAAGAGTATTTTCATTTGTAAAGTTTTATATGTATAGGTATATTTTATTTTAAAAATAATTTTGATATTCAGCAACTTCTATGTGAACCACAGGTTAAATAAATTACTGCACACAAATTTTATTTCAATTGCCTTAATACATTCTGGAAGGCCTATCTCCCGAAGAGAGATCCAGGCTAGTATTCTCAAACAGACCGACCTCTTTCACAGAGCTAGACAGTATTGCATTCATTCACAAAATGTTAGGTTTGCAGATCACCATAGGAATATTCAATTTTCTCAACCTGCAGGTTACCGACAACATCAACCTGTTTCTAATATATGTAATATAACACAAAACAAACCTAATTATGCTGAAAATAAATTTTGGGAGCTGCCACCATCAGACCAGTCAACAAACCAAAGAAGTGTACGGCAGGGCCAATTTTGTAAATTTTGTAAACGAACCAACCATGTTATCAAGGATTTCAGAGTTCTGCAACAAAAATTGCTCAGAGCAGGGAGCAAAGTGAGCGGCTTACCCTGCCAACCTGCTTCAACAAATAATTCTATGTACAATGCTCAAATATTTAAGCAAATTAATGCTGCACTTTGTTTTCAAAATCATTTTGGGGTCAATACTTCTTATCGTCACATTCCTGACAAAATTTGTAATGTTAGTTCACCTAATTTAATGGTATTACATTCAGAACCTGTCCCATGTATTAATGTTTCTTTTGGTACATTTGATGTACAAACTCTGGTAGATTCAGGATCAACACGTTCTATCATTTTGTATGAGTTATTTGAAAAACTAAAGAGCGCACACCTTGTTAAATCATTAAGGAAAGGTGATTTTAAATGTTACACTGCATCCAATGATGTCCTGCCTCTTGAATGTTGTGCAACAATCAAGTTGAAGATTGCAAATTTTACCTGGGTGTTTCCATGCTTAGTATCGAAAGGCTTAGGTTTAGATTTAATTCTGGGTGCTGATTTCATGACCAAGTCCGGACTCATGTTGGACTTGCAATAAAAATGCATATTCTTTAAATTACAACCCTCTCTTAAGGTGAATTTTGCAGGAAATTATTACTGTCAAAATAATCATGCGGAAATCTGCATGGACAAAAATTATAATAAGGCATGTGATCCTTTGGGTCATTTAGTAGGTGATCAGCGCCATGCCATTGAAACTTTGTGTAAATAATTCCCTAAAGTTTTATCTACTTAATTAGGACTCACTAATCTTTTGGAGTACGAAATTAAACTGCACGATAATGTTTATGTTAAATGTCAACAATATCGATTATCACCACCTCAGATTATTCTGTTACGAAATGAAGTACAGAAGTTATTGGATAAAGGTGATATAGAGCAGTCAACATCGCAGTATGCCAGTCCGGCATTTTGGTCCCCAAAACTAATGGAAAACAACGAATGGTTGTGGATTTTCGTCGTGTAAACCAAAAACTTGAAATTGAATCTGTCCCATTGCCTGATTTACATTCAGCCTTCTACTGGTTTTCAAAATCCAAGTTATTCACAACAATTGATCTAAACTCAGCATATCATCAGATACCCTTGAAAAATGAGTCAAAACCCATCACTAGCTTCTGTGTTCGTTGGAATTTATATCAATTTACGCGTGTGCCTTTTTGATTGGCCACTGGTGCACAAGTACTTACCCGATTGTTGGATCAAGTTTTTCATGATTTAAAGTTTAGGTTCGTCTACAATTACTTGGATGATAAAGTAGTCTACTCTGAAAGTTTTGATGAACATGTTAAACATTTGAAGGAAGTTTTCTCCCGCTTGGAAAAATCTGGTTTAACGGTGAATCCACAGAAAGTCAAGTTTGCTGTTCAGGCAATTTCATTTTTAGGACACAAAATTTCTTCGCAAGGCATTCATATTGATGACTTGATGTACGTTTTTGGACATACGCCAATGGCGTATGTCCAAAAACTTACATCAAGTCATGCACTCCCATTGCACAAATCTTTCAATGATAGAATTCATATTGATCCTGAGCGTACTAAAGCCATTCGGTAATTACCTACCCCATGAGACATTAAAGGTGTAGATCGTTTTATTGGCATGATCCAGTTCTTTCGTAAATTTATCCCCAATTTGGCCGAGAAAGCAGTTCCTTTAAATTACTTACGCAAAAAGAATGTTAAGTTTGAATGGGAAGAAGAGCAACAATAGGCCTTTAACACATTAAAAAAATATATATAATTAGTCCTCCAGTTCTTCGTATGGCTGACTTTTCCAAAACTTTCATCTTGCAGACTGATGCATCTGGTTCAGCTATTGGAGCAGTTTTAATTCAGGAATTTGATGGTGAATGACATCCTATCGCTTTTGCATCTAGAACCCTCACTCAACAAGAAAAGAAAGCTATTATCTATGAATTTGAATGTGTGGCAGTTGTTTTTGGCAATGATAAATTTAGACCCTATTTGAAGCACTCAGAATTCTTACTGGCAACAGACAATCAGGCTTTATCCTAGCTTTTGGCCCACCCTCGGCAGCTGGGAAAGATAGGTCTTTGGGTGATGAGGAATTCATCGCTAAAATTTAAGGTTCAGCACAATTGGAGATATTCAAAATGTCATTGCAGACACTCTCTCTCGCATGTTTGATAATACCCACTCAAAAAATTCTCCAGATAATGCCACTTGTAATGTTCATGTAACTGACTTTTCCTTGGCATTTAAAACTGTACAATCACATCAGGACACAGATTATGAATGGCATCAAATTATCCAGAACCTAAAAGCAGGCATTCCTGAGAAACCCTATTTCTTGTCTAAAGGTGTTTTGTATTCAAGATTTCTTAATAACCAAAAAAGGATTGTAATACCTAAAGTTTTGAAACCACTTGTATTCGAGTATTTCCATTGTTCACCTATAGGTGCACACCTTGGTATCTACAAAACGATAAAAGCCATCCGGAAACATTTCGTTTGGAATGGTATGCATAGTTAAATTTCTGATAAAGTAAAACAGTATCATTTGTGTGCCCTTAGTAAACCCGCACAGCATACCCAACTCGGTTTTTTGTCATCAGAAGTAGCAGAAAACCCAATGCAAAAGTTGTTCATCGACTTTGTAGGCCCATTACCACAGAGTAAATCAGGACACAACATGTTACTAGTTTGTATTGATGCATTTTACAAATTTGTGTGGCTTATTCCATTGAGAAAAGCTGATGCACATTCCACGAGTCAAGCTCATCAACTAAGAATTTTTCAAAATTTTGGCATTCCCTCATCCATCGTTTCTGACAATGGATCGCAATTTACTTCTAAATTGTTCAAAAATATGTGTTTCACCCTTGGTATTCAGCACATAACCTTGTCTCCGTACTATCACCAGCCTTCGCATGCGGAAAGGTTCAACCATAACCTCCGATCTGCGTTAATCGCTTTCCATGCGCAAGACCAGAGTATTTGGGACAAGAATTTAGTTTGGCTCCAAATGGCTTTTAATTATGCTCGACATGAATCGCACAAATCTACACCGTACAATTTGATGTTTACCTTCACTCCAAACAATCCTTTGTCAAATCTTTGGTGTCTAAATGATCTTCTGCCAGATGATCCTAAAAACGTAAAAGAAGTTTGGGCAGCTGCTCTTAAAAATGTAAAAAAAATCTCATGATAGAAGTAGAGTAAAATACAACAAAAATCGGATTGACAATTCTTTCAGACGAGGTGACCTCGTCTTGTGCAAAGCACACCCTGCCAGCAAAGCAGTCGACAAAAGAATGGCCAAATTATCTTTTCGCTGGTCAGGGCCTTATAAAATACAACGTTTTCTAACACCCGTGAAGGCTAGCTTATGTTACAAGAGCTCAAATTTATAACTTAAAGAAATATTATTCTCCGCCTTCAGTTGGAGTCCTCGGCAACCCTGAGACTACTGTTGGCTTTTGAGTTTCTTCGGTCTTTGACTTAGTTGATCGTGGCCTGATCACCCACTGATCCTTGTCTTGGAGTCCTGAGCAATTCTTAACACTATTTATGTTTTTCATAGGCCTATAAAATACAATCTATGATTTGTAATTTATGAAATTTTAATGTACTTTGTTATGTTAAATTCTCACTTTATGATGTGTTCTGTCAACACATCTGCAAAAATCCATGTTAGTAATATTAAGTCTGTTGCAACAAGTTTGAGCTCATGATTTTATGTTTATTTATTTGTTTGTGTTTCTTTAAAATTTTGGGGAAATTTGGGAAACTAGGTTGATTTCATTGCTTAGCTCCATTTAATAATGTAATGTTTTTATTATTTTGTAGTAGTATCCTCATGGTTGTGGGTTACAATTTTTTTTTAACACTAATTATTTACCTCTGGTTTTGTTTGATTTTTGTATGTTCTAGTAGACCAGTGTTTTCTAACGTCTTGCTCCAGTTCCTTGTCCACATCATGCTCGGAACGTAGTTTATTCTTGTTGGGGTCTTCTCCTTGGTTTACGGCAACATCATGGTAAAACCTCTCAATTCGGGAGTCCTTTTTGAAAAGGGTGATAGTCTTCTTTTTTCCGACAATTTCTACACTTTGATCTTAAGTTTTGATCTATTGAATCTGGAAAGTGAGTGCAAACTTTTAGAAGATATTTTGAATGGTGTGATCTCATTTAATAAAATTCAGCAGAAGGAAAATGCTACTTGAAATCAGAACTTCGGCTTTGCAGTACAGCAACTCCATGAAATATTTATGGCCTAAAAAGTCGGAAACTTTAACTTTAACTTCTCTTTAACCACATGAACACTCACGAAGAATAAAATGTGGTTTATTTAATTTTGGTGGAAAAATTCTGAAAACTGTATTTGGAACTCTAGACAGTGAAGATCTTGCCGGTTTGGAACAACGCTTAAGACATGTCTCAGAAAGTCAGGATGAAATTTCGGCTAGTGTCTTAAATCATATGATCATTGTAAAATAATTAAGAAGACAGAGTGCTTAACAATACTATTCTAATATAAAATCTTGCTAAAAATTATTTGGACAGTCATGATGCCTTCTATAAGCTAGTGAATAGCTCTCTACATGAAATTTGGGACAAAATTCTGTTAGTGAGTTGGCGAGTGGATTTGAACACACTTTTGTTTCGGATAAGTGAAGCTGTCTCTAGTGCACGTTTGCAACTCTCTGATTTGAGACAAGCTATAGAGAGTAGTGTACATGGAAAATTAAGTTCTACCTTGTTACAGCCTAATTTATTAATTTGTTAAACAATGTTCAACACTTGATATCTTTACCTTTGCACATGATAACTCCTGTTTCTTCTGAAAATCTATACGTATATTATGGCCTTAGTACTGTTCAAGCAGTAATATTTAATTATTCTCTTAATGTGATTGTTAATGTACCCTTGGCAAATAAGGATAGCAACTTTGATTTATATAATGTTTTTGTTTTCCCCTTCCTATTCCCTAAATTGAATTATTATCTGTTATTAAAAGTTCACAATATCTTGTTCGTCAGCCCAGATAGAAAACTTTTTGCACCTATTACATCCAGTCAATTGACAGGTTGTAGGACACACGGCATCACCCTATGTCCCGCTGTTTTCCCATTCTTTGATTCTCATATCAACCACTGCGAATTGAATCTTTTCTTGGGGAACCCTACTTTGAATTTTGTGACTCATCTGTAATTTCTCTGCATCTCCCTTTTGTTCAGAAAACTAATTCACTATGGATTTTTACCAGTAACTATTCTATTGGCATCACCTTCTTATGCTGATCCACAACAGAAAATTTTGCTCCATACACAATCTCATTAAGTGGTAGTGTAATTATTAGCAATGCCACCCATTGTGATATTGTTGGTCCTTTCTTTAAAACGTTCGGTTCTGTAAGTTAAATTCTTATGTCAAACTTATCTTTACCCACCATACACCTCCCAAAGGTTAATTTTGACTATAGCCACCTAATGTGTTTAAAGATTGCTAATCTTTTTCTTAATACGTCTATTATTCAGGATATTGAAAACTTATCAATATCTCAAACTAATGGTGCTCCTTTCCATGATGGAGTATAACTTTTGCGTCCACACCAACCTATTGAATCACCCTATTAGTTCAATCTTGTTGCCGTATCTTTATCAGTGGTCACCTTCTTTGGTATCCTAGTTTTTGGTCTGTTCCTTTGGTGGAAGTTGCGGTCCCTGAGAACCCCTACTACCAGTCCTTCTCCTCCTATACCTGCAGGTACTGTTCTTATTTCTTTAGCCTCCTCTTTCACTGTGGAGTAATGTTAATTTTGTAATTGTTGTTTCAGTAATTCTAGGTAACTTGTTAGTATTATTGTTGTTGGTTTAATTGTTGGGATTTTTTGTGTAGTTTTTTTTTGTGTTGAGGGTACGCTTGCCACCTTCCAGCTATGGCGCGCTTTGAAGGGTGGAGTGTGTGCCATTATTCAGCATTTGCTGGGTATATGCTCAATATCATATTTTATATTTTTAAGGCAAACTGAAGAGCTGCTTATTTTTTTATCATTGATATTTACTAATATAATTGTTATGGTAGACAAAATAATATAACTGTTATGGTGGATTGTTTGTAATCTTTTGCTTTATCATATATATGAAATTTGTGATGTATTTCTGAACTTACAATATTGTAACGAAATATCAAAAGGTAATTATTTAATGTATTTCTTTGTAAGGCATTATGCAATAGGTATATTGGAACACAACTTTTTTTTTTTGCACTGTTCTGTACTGTTCTGTACTTAATAAAAAATTTAAAATGAAAACAAAAAATACATAAAATTCTGGCTTGTACTAGAACTCTATCTTTGCTCATCAATGAGAAGTTCACAAGCTAGCAAAATCTATTTATGTATTTTTTGTTTTTATTTTAATTTTTTTATTAATTTACTTTTTTTTTTTAATATTTTTCCCCCTCTAATTTTATGATATCACGAAAACGTGTGGTGGTTTTCTCCGTGTGCTTCTGATTATTCTTATCAAAATTATGGTGGTTTTCTCCGTGTGCTTCTGATTATCCTTGTCAATATTATGAAGGTTTTCTCCGTGTGCTTCTGAATCATCTTGTCAATATTATGGTAGTTTTCTCCGTGTGCTCCTGATTATTCTTGACAATATTTTGATGGTTTTCTCTGGGTGCTTCTGATTATTATTGACAATATTTTGGTGGATTTCTTCGTGTGCTCCTGATTATTCTTGACAATATTTTGATGGTTTTCTCTGGGTGCTTTTGATTATTCCCGACTAGACATCTGATGGTTTTTTCCGAGTGCCTCTGGTTACTGATGAGAAATTGATCTCTGCATGAAGGATTTTTTTTACTTAATGAGGCATGTCATTTTTATTCAAGGTTGCATTTAATTAGTGAACTTCTGCTACTTAATCAACACTTGTAATATTTTTATCAGGTGGAAATTTAAAAAAAAATAATCATTACTCAGTCGAATAATTATAATCTCTGAGAAATCTAAGAAGCACTAACAGGAAGGACGAACTTCCTTCTCCTTGGAGTCTAGCGAAGCCAATCTTCCTCTGCGATCGATAGTGAGCAATCAGCATCCTGCATTAATGAAATAGATATTATTTACCTGCAAGCAACACGAGGCGACATCTGTTGATGACAGCCAGAAATAGTTACATCAATTTTCTTTGCATTAGATAACTTAACTCTCGCTGATGAAATATTTAAAACATTCTATTTAAGAAATGGTTCCAATTGGAGAAAACTGACAGTTTTTATCTAACATTAGTCAAAGAAGCTACCATGGATCATGGTTTGTTATCTGCAGCTGAATCGGAAGGAAGCCGCTGTAGATACTGTGACAAGGATTTTGTCATGAGAAGTAATGATAGACGTCATGAGAATAATGATTGTGCTAGAAACCCACTACGCAACATGTTAAGCTGTAATCGTTGTAGCAGGTTGTTACCACGAATTGACATCTTAAAAAGACATGGTAGAACATGTAAGGTCAAGACTACTTACGGCATAGAGGACACCGATGGATCCACTGGACTAAAGAAGAGTAATCTGCATTACGACAATAATTTTCCTTGTCCTGAGCGTGATGGTATAAGCTCACCCGATCGTGAGGAAGAACATAAATTGAAGGATGCTAATGGCTTCGAGGAGACTGAAACTAATGGAAGTATCAACACCGTGAAAAGTGAGAATACATTCAAGCCTATATTCAGTAGATCCTCCATTCTTTGTAAAAATGATGGACTCCTAAAAAGGAAGCATGAAGACGATGAAGACACTTCGACATCATCGATAGCGAATTCATACGGTAATCTGGGTGAAGAGGATGTCTTCTACAGTGATTTTTACAGTGACTTTGAAGCTGTTGACAAAGGCATAGACTGTGATGAAGCACCTAGAGCTGAGAAGATAGAAGAATGTGGCGATGTCCTGAGACCGAAACGATGGAAACGTCGTGTTATAATAAACAAATCTGATAATGCTTATTATGATCACTGGGACGATTGTGAAATTAAAAGTATTTATAATAAACAAGCAAGATGGTGGTAGAAGAGATTGATTACACATCATGGAAAGATCCAAACATATTGGTTGACCGGCTAAGACTTCTACATGGCTCGCTTTGTGCAGGAAACTATCCGTGCATCAAAGAAATATCCTTCATACTCAAAGAACTGAGGAAAGCTGGCTACATACAATAATGGCTTCTTTTACTTGTATTTCTGTAATATTGAGAAGTAATAAAATATTGAAAGTAAAAATTTAATGTTTTTATTTCTTGTATTCTGATTTCCAACTAAGCCTGTGTGTGTGTTTCCGCTACTGTATGTGTGATCATTACGTTTCCTGTGTGTACTGTGTGTACGTTCTGTTTCCTGTGTGTACTGTGTGTACGTTCCGTTTCCTGTGTGTACTGTGTGTACGTTCAGTTTCCTGTGTGTACTGTGTGAACGTTCCGTTTCCTGTGTGTACCGTGTGTACGTTAGTAGTATATAACAGTATTTCCGAGATCTGGGTTCTGGGTGTGGATTGAAGATTGTCGTCCGCCATTTTGGATTTGTGACGTCACGGCAGCAAAAATTCCTCAAAATTCCTCAAAAATGACTCAAAATTACCCGTTTTAAGAAAAAATTTCCCGTTTTCGAGGAAAAAATTCCCGTTTCGAGGGAAAATTTCCCGTTTTATTCCTTAAAAATCCCAGCGGCTAGAAATGGCCTGATAGAGGCTTAAGCATCCTTAACTCAATCCCTGTTAAGAATCTATCAGGATGTGACCTTGACCTTTGACCTTGACCCCGACAGCCATCTTGGATCCACCATCTTGGATGACGTCATTTTGTTTTCTCGAACATTCCGGCATTGTGTTTTCCGCCATATTGGATGATGACGTCACCGTTGCAATTTCCGTTACGGCCGCCATGTTTAAATTTATTATCCGATTTTAATGAAAAAAAAATTAAAATTATAAAAAAATTAAATAAAAAAATTTTTAATAAAATATTTAAAAAACAAACATTTACGACACGGAGCTCGGAGTCCTCGGTTCAAACCCGACGAGTGCAAAAAAAATAAAAATGGCGACCGATCCTCCCCCCCGCGGTGGCTGCAGGCATACTGACTCCCTCCACTTTTTTTTCAAAGCATATATATATCGTCAGGTAGTATGACGTCATGTCCGCCATCTTGTCCTCGTCTGCTGGAAGCCATCATCAGTGTATCGTCGGCGAGAGTGCGCTGACGCCATGTTAGTTTAATTCTTATCCGCTAGAGTGCAGTAATCAATTATTATTGCTGTGACACCCGACATCTTGTCATTTGGCCGCCATCTTGAAAATCCATAATTATTTAGCTAGAAATTCGGGAAAAAATTCCAAAATTCATTAAATAAATTTGTAATCTATATACTAATCGATTAGGTCGACTAAGGTCCTTGGTACGATCTAGGACGATGCAAAAAAATTAAATATAACATCAATTTAACATAATAGTAACAGGTTCGAGGAATTAAACACCACAAGTTCTTTTACAAACATAATATTTATTACATAATTTCTATTCTACTACAGGATCATTTGCGAAAGCCAGCAATCTTATAATCATTTAGTTCCGCAGCGGTGTGAAATGACTAATTCTTAGCTCCAATCGGTTTATACTAGACAGAGTCCAGCCAGAACCTTTACAGACATAGTCCACCTCTTCTTGACAGAGTTTCTGGATACCGTTTTTAACAGTTTGCTTCACATCGTTAGAACTGTAAATTACTGCAGCCGATGTCTTGAATACACACTTCTTCACTTTGTCATCGAACGGATATGGCTTTCCATATATACAGTCCAACCACAAGTTATATTTCAAAGGTCCGTTTGTTGCTACATCATCAGTAAGCTGATTGATTATGTCCTCTCTGATATCATCAAGAAAATTACAAATGTCTTTCGACTCACCTAACGTATTTAAATAATAGTAGTCCTTCAATGTTCCACGAAATGCAGACTGCGCCAAGTAGAAGCCATTATCGTTCACTTGTAATGCGCCGAACAAAGTCTTAGGTTTATTTTCCTGTTCAGACGTCATACCAATCGGTTGCTGCACATCGGTTTTCTTGCTTGTACGTTCACGAGCCTTCAACCTAAACCGAGGAGTCGAAATTTCTGCAGGTAGTTTAGCAGTAGGCACACGGACTTCACCTTTACAGTTTTTCGCATGTCGTCGCAAATTATCAATTCTAGTAAACCATTCATGACACTCATCAAATCGAAACTTCATGCGAGATGGATTCTTCGTGCATTTGCTCCGCTCATGTCTTCGTGCATCATGAGCAAATGCGAACGACGTATCACAGTAGCTGCAAGGATACCGTGGTGATGAAGATGAACCTTTCAGACCCGATCCAGATACTGACTTTGCCGCAGTTGCACCATCTCCAGGCATACTCTTATGAACATCAATGCATCGTTGTTGCGCCGAAACCTTTACTTTCTGCCGAACAGCAGGACCTTTGCATGCCTTCATCTGCGTTTTCATATTATCTTTTCTGGCAAACTGCTTATGACATTTCTCACAAACAAACATTTTACGATATAGGTTCTTGGCACATTCTCTATTCTCATGTCGTCGAGCATTGCTGTTGTTTGAGAAAATCTTGTCGCAGTAACAGCACCGATGTTCGTTAGTTGTTGTCGATTCGGCATCCATTGAAGTCTCCATTGATGGCGAACCAGCGTTCGTCGAGTTTCCCTGTGCAGCCAGCACTAGCGGCATTAAAGACTCTTCTGCTGGCGATACCACGTCTGTTGAAGTCTCCTCCAGTGTTGACATCGACGTTGCCAACGGGATCTGCTCCACCATCGTCGACGCTGACGTCAAGGTTCCCGCAGTCGATGGTACAACCTCCATCGAGTTCGTCGTTAAAGTCGGTAAAGATGCCATCGAGTTCGCAAGAACAGGTAATTACGTGATTAATGCACCAGAAGAAACAAACTAGGTGATCCTTACACCGACGACGCCAGAAACAAACTGAGCGACCTGCTGTCTAGGACTCACTTATATACATGCACCATATGGAATAATACGCTAGTCAAATCAAGAACCATTTACAATAATACTCGAGTCAAAAAAAACATTAAAAATAGAAGGACCATCAACGAAAAGGCAGCACATTTAGAAGCACCGACAACGAAAAGGCAGCACATTTGGAAGCACCGACAACGAAAAGGCAGCACATTTGGAAGCACCGACAACGAAAAGGCAGCACATTTGGAAGCACCGACAACGAAAAGGCAGCACATTTGGAAGCACCGACAACGAAAAGGCAGCACATTTGGAAGCACCGACAACGAAAAGGCAGCACATTTGGAAGCACCGACAACGTAAAGGCAGCACATTTGGAAGCACCGACAACGTAAAGGCAGCACATTTGGAAGCACCGACAACGAAAAGGCAGCACATTTGGAAGCACCGACAACGAAAAGGCAGCACATTTGGAAGCACCGACAACAAAAAGGCAGCACATTTGGAAGCACCGACAACAAAAAGGCAGCACATTTGGAAGCACCGACAACGAACAGGCAGCACATTTGGAAGCACCGGCAACGAAAAGGCAGCACATTTTGGATGCACCATCGAATAAGGAAGCACCGACAACGAAAAGGCAGCACATTTGGAAGCACCGATAACGTAAAGGCAGCACATTTGGAACCACCGACAAAGTAAAGGCAGCACATTTGGAAGCACCGACAAGGTATAGGCAGCACATTTGGAAGCACCGACAACGTAAAAACAGCACATTTGGAAGCACCGACAACGTAAAGGCAGCACATTTGGAAGCACCGACAACGTAAAGGCAGTACATTTGGAAGCACCGACAACGAAAAGGCAGCACATTTGGAAGCACCGACAACAAAAAGGCAGCACATTTGGAAGCACCGACAACGTAAAGGCAGCACATTTGGAAGCACCGACGAACTTCCTTTTCCTTGGAGTCTAGCGAAGCCATCCTTCTTTTGCGATCGTTAGTGAGCATCCCGCATCCCGCATAAAATAACTAAATATTATTTACCTGCAAGCAACATGTGGCGACATCTGTTGTTGAAAAGCAGAACTACATGCATAAAGTACTTTTGCATGAGATATATTAATTCTCGCTGATGAAATATGAAAAAATTTCTATTTAAGTATTGAATCTAATTTAAAACACTCAATTGGTATCTGGCATTAGTCTCAGTAACTAATATGAATTCCGATTTTGGATCTGTCGCTGTATCGAAAGAACATAGGTGTAAGTTTTGCAGTAAAGAGTTTATCTTGAGAAAGAATAAAAGACAACACGAGAAGAATGACTGTGTTAAAAATCCACTGCGCAATATGATAAGTTGTGTTCGATGTAGCAAGTCGTTTACGCGGAGAGAGAGCCTAAAAAGACATGGCAGAACTTGTAGCGCCAAGCCTGCGTACAAGCTAGAGGACAACGATGAATCTACTAGCCTAAGGAAGAGTGATCTGCATTACGACAATAATTTTCTTGGCTCTTCCGATCTCGACAAAGAACTTAAATTGAAGAAGGTTGATGATTTACGGAAGAATGAAGACAATGGAAGAATCCTTAACGTGAAAAGTGAGAATATATTCCAGCCGAATTCAAGTAGATCTTTCCTACTTTGTAAAAATGATGGACTCCTAAAAAGGAAGCATGAAGACGATGAAGACACTTCAACATCATCAACATCGAATTATTACGGTAAATTGGGTGAAGACGATTCCTTCTACGGTGATTGTAACAGTGACTCTGAGGCTGTTGACAAAGACATAGACTATGATGAAGCACCTAAAGCTGCCAAGATCGAAGAATGTGGCGGTGTCCTGAGACCGAAACGATGGAAACGACGTGATATATTAAATAAATCTGATCAAGCTTGTGATGATCACCGTCTAAAACATGAAAGTTACCCTGAGGTTGGTGGTAAAACGGAAGACACCAGAGATCATAATATTTATTATAAAGGTGCAAAGAAGATGGTGGTAGAAGAGAATGATTACACATCATGGAAAGATCCAAACATATTGGTTAACCGGCTAAGACTTCTACATGGTTCGCTTTGTGCAGGAAACTATTCGTGCATCAAAGAAATATCCTTCATACTCAAGGAACTGAGGAATGCTGGCTACATACAATAATGACTTGTTTTACTTGCATTTGTATAATGTAAAGCAATAAAATAAATAATTTAAATTATAAGAATGTAATGTTTTTATTTCTTGTATTATGATTTCTTACTAAGACTTAGATCTCGTAACTTGTGCTTCCTTTTTGCCTTTTTTAGTTGATGGAGCTTTTAAATGTGCTTCCTTATTCGATGACGCATCCAAAATTTGCTGCCTTTTCGTTGGCGGTGCTTCCAAATGTGCTGCCTTTTCGTTGTCGGTGCTTCCAAATGTGCTGCCTTTTTGTTGTCGGTGCTTCCAAATGTGCTGCCTTTTCGTTGTCGGTGCTTCCAAATGTGCTGTCTTTTCGTTGTCGGTGCTTCCAAATGTGCTGCCTTTACATTGTCGGTGCTTCCAAATGTGCTGCCTTTACGTTGTCGGTGCTTCCAAATGTGCTGCCTTTTCGTTGTCGGTGCTTCCAAATGTGCTGCCTTTTCGTTGTCAGTGCATCAAAATGTGCTGCCTTTTCGTTGTCGGTGCTTCCAAATGTGCTGCCTTTTCGTTGTCGGTGCTTCCAAATGTGCTGCCTTTTCGTTGTCGGTGCTTCCAAATGTGCTGCCTTTTCGTTGTCGGTGCTTCCAAATGTGCTGCCTTTTCGTTGTCGGTGCTTCTAAATGTGCTGCCTTTTTGTTGATGGTCCTTCTATTTTTAATGTTTTTTTTGACTCGAGTATTATTGTAAATGGTTCTTGATTTGACTAGCGTATTATTCCATACGGTGCATGTATATAAGTGAGTCCTAGACAGCAGGTCGCTCAGTTTGTTTCTGGCGTCGTCGGTGTAAGGATCACCTAGTTTGTTTCTTCTGGTGCATTAATCACGTAATTACCTGTTTTTGCGAACTCGATGGCATCTTTACCGACTTTAACGACGAACTCGATGGAGGTTGTACCATCGACTGCGGGAACCTTGACGTCAGCGTCGACGATGGTGGAGCAGATCCCGTTGGCAACGTCGATGTCAACACTGGAGGAGACTTCAACAGACGTGGTATCGCCAGCAGAAGAGTCTTTAATGCCGCTAGTGCTGGCTGCACAGGGAAACTCGACGAACGCTGGTTCGCCATCAATGGAGACTTCAATGGATGCCTAATCGACAACAACTAATGAACATCGGTGCTGTTACTGCGACAAGATTTTCTCAAACAACAGCAATGCTCGACGACATGAGAATAGAGAATGTGCCAAGAACCTATATCGTAAAATGTTTGTTTGTGAGAAATGTCATAAGCAGTTTGCCAGAAAAGATAATATGAAAACGCAGATGAAGGCATGCAAAGGTCCTGCTGTTCGGCAGAAAGTAAAGGTTTCGGCGCAACAACGATGCATTGATGTTTATAAGAGTATGCCTGGAGATGGTGCAACTGCGGCAAAGTCAGTATCTGGATCGGGTCTGAAAGGTTCATCTTCATCACCACGGTATCCTTGCAGCTACTGTGATACGTCGTTCGCATTTGCTCATGATGCACGAAGACATGAGCGGAGCAAATGCACGAAGAATCCATCTCGCATGAAGTTTCGATTTGATGAGTGTCATGAATGGTTTACTAGAATTGATAATTTGCGACGACACGCGAAAAACTGTAAAGGTGAAGTCCGTGTGCCTACTGCTGAACTACCTGCAGAAATTTCGACTCCTCGGTTTAGGTTGAAGGCTCGTGAGCGTACAAGCAAGAAAACCGATGTGCAGCAACCGATTGGTATGACGTCTGAACAGGAAAATAAACCTAAGACTGTGTTCGGCGCATTACAAGTGAAAGATAATGGCTTCTACTTGGCGCAGTCTGCATTTCGTGGAACATTGAAGGACTACTATTATTTAAATACGTTAGGTGAGTCGAAAGACATTTGTAATTTTCTTGATGATATCAGAGAGGACATAATCAATCAGCTTACTGATGATGTAGCAACAAACGGACCTTTGAAATATAACTTGTGGTTGGACTGTATATATGGAAAGCCATATCCGTTCGATGACAAAGTGAAGAAGTGTGCATTCAAGACATCGGCTGCAGTAATTTACAGTTCTAACGATGTGAAGCAAACTGTTAAAAACGGTATCCAGAAACTCTGTCAAGAAGAGGTGGACTATGTCTGTAAAGGTTCTGGCTGGACTCTTTCTAGTATAAACCGATTGGAGCTAAGAATTAGTCATTTCACACCGCTGCGGAACTAAATGATTATAAGATTGCTGGCATTCGCAAATGATCCTGTAGTAGAATAGAAATTATGTAATAAATATTATGTTTGTAAAAGAACTTGTGGTGTTTAATTCCTCGAACCTGTTACTATTATGTTAAATTGATGTTATATTTAATTTTTTTGTATCGTCCTAGATCGTACCAAGGACCTTAGTCGACCTAATCGATTAGTATATAGATTACAAATTTATTTAATGAATTTTGGAATTTTTCCCGAATTTCTAGCTAAATAATTATGGATTTTCAAGATGGCGGCCAAATGACAAGATGTCGGGTGTCACAGCAATAATAATTGATTACTGCACTCTAGCGGATAGGAATTAAACTAACATGGCGTCAGCGCACTCTCGCCGACGATACACTGATGATGGCTTCCAGCAGACGAGGACAAGATGGCGGACATGACGTCATACTACCTGACGATATATATATGCTTTGAAAAAAAAGTGGAGGGAGTCAGTATGCCTGCAGCCACCGCGGGGGGGAGGATCGGTCGCCATTTTTATTTTTTTTGCACTCGTCGGGTTTGAACCGAGGACTCCGAACTCCGTGTCGTAAATGTTTGTTTTTTAAATATTTTATTAAAATTTTTTTATTTAATTTTTTTATAATTTTAAATTTTTTTTCATTAAAATCGGATAATAAATTTAAAGATGGGGGCCGTAACGGAAATTGCAACGGTGACGTCATCATCCAATATGGCGGAAAACACAATGCCGGAATGTTCGAGAAAACGAAATGACGTCATCCAAGATGGTGGATCCAAGATGGCTGTCGGGGTCAAGGTCAAAGGTCAAGGTCACATCCTGATAGAGGTTTAACTGAGGCTTGAGTTAAGGATGCTTAAGCCTCTATCAGTACATTTCTAGCCGCTGGGATTTTTAAGGAATAAAAAGGGAAATTTTCCCTCGAAACGGGAATTTTTCCCTCGAAAACGGGAATTTTTTTCTTAAAACGAGAAATTTTGAGTCATTTTTGAGGAATTTTGAGGAATTTTTGCTGCCGTGACGTCACAAATCCAAGATGGCGGACGACAATCTTCAATCCACACCCAGAACCCAGATCTCGGAAATACTATTATATACTACTTACGTTCCGTTTCCTGTGTGTACTGTGTAATCATTACATTTATTGCGTGTAAATTGCATGTATTGCGCGTACATTGCGTACATTGCGTGTTGGAGCCGAGTAGACTTGTATCCTTGTAGCTTCATAGACATGTAGTTTCGTAGCCATGCGGTCTTTTAGTCATGCAGTCTCGCAGCCATGTATAATTTGGAACCAGCTAGATCCTTTTAGACTCGTAGCCTTGTAGCCTCGTAGTCTCTTAGACTCGTAGCATTGTAGCCCAATATCATTGGAGCTGTTGAAAGAAAAGGCAGCTGGAGCATTTGGAGCTGTTTGAGCCGTTGGAACCATTTTGAGGCCGTTTGGAGCATTTGGAGCCATTTGAAACTGTTGGAGCCATTGGAGCATTTGGAGCGGTTGGAGCTAAGAAGTAGTCGTTGCACGTCTATGCAGGGCTAAATGTTTATAAGATTACTGGCTTTCGCAAGTGATTCTGTAGTAGGATAGAAATTGTGTAATAAATATTATGTTTGTAAAAGACTTTGTGGTGTTTTATTTCTCGAACCTTACACTTTTCTGGTACTTTTTTAAATTTAAATTGTTTTGTGTCGGCCAGGGATCGAACCAAGGACCTTAATCGATCTAATCAATCAGTATATAGATTACAAATTTATTTAATGAGTTTTTAACTTTTCCCCGAATCTTTAGCATTACAATTACGACTTTCCAATATGGTGGTCTTGATGTCTGATAGGATGATGGTAGTAGAGGATTTAAAGTCTCTTTAAGAATGTTGAACATGGTATATTGAAATTATTATTATTTTTAATAAAATTAAACATTATTGCATCGATTGAGGATTGAACCAAGGACTTTAGTGGATCGAAACGATATGTAAGTTAATGAGTGATTTATTTAATGAATTTTGGATTTTTTCCCGCTTTTCTAGCTACATTATTACATGACTTCAAGATGGCGGCCGAATTTCAAGATGGCGGGGGCACCTCCGTAATAAATTATTACTGCACTGTAGCGGGTTAGAATTAAATTATCCAGATGGAAATGTGCTCTATAATACAAGTACACACACACAAGATGGCGTACTCCAGCAGGTGGTGTCTCCTGGTAGCATGTACTGAACATAAAATGCCGGATCCATGATGGTCGACAAGGACAAAGTCAAATTTCAAGGACGAAGTCAAATTTCAAGGTCAAGGTCAAGGTCAAATTTCAAGGTCAAAGTCAAAGTCCAAGGTCAAGGTCAAATTTCAAGGTCAAGGTCAAATTTCAAGGTCAAAGGTGTGGTGGCCAGATAATTATACAAACATGGTATCAGCACAATCTAGCAGACGAAAACAACATGGTGACCTCCAGCGGGTGATTTCAAGATGGCAGCCGTCACGAAAAGTGCAACGGTGGTGTTAAGGATTTTTTTATTATTTAATTAGGTTGATTAATTTTTTTAATGATTTTTACATTTTTCCCGAATCTGTAGCATTAAAATTACGGATTTTCAAGATGGCGGACATGACGTCATGCTCACTGGCGATATATATGCTTTGAAAAAAGTGGTGGGAGTCAGTATGCCAGCAGCCACCGCGGGGGAAGGATCGGTCGTAATTTTTATTGTTTTGCCCTTACCGGGTTCGAACCGAGGACTTCGAACTCCGTGTCGTAAAAGTACATCTAATATATAAAATTCTCGTGTCACAGTTTTCGTTGCCATACTCCTCCGAAACGGCTTGACCGATTTTGATGAAATTTTTTGTGCTTATCCGGTATCTATGAGAATCGGCCAACATCTATTTTTCATCCCCCTAAATGTTAGGGGTAGTCCACCCCTAAATTTTTTTTTCTTTCCAGTTTTTGGTAGGAAATCACCATGGCAACGGCTGTTGCTTTGTTGATGCTTCATTCGTCTCTATGGCAACGGCTATTTCATTGTTAGTGCAGTCCTCATCACCGTTGAAATTTTGCAAGTACTTTAAATATCAAAAATTGCCCTTTTTTTTTTCAAGTATATATATTTTACAGACTTGTAACTTCACAGTAATGTTCCTTATGTTACGCAGGATGACATTTTCCGAAAATTAGATCCCATAGCATAGGTGGTTAAAACCAGGCAACAGTGGGTACTTTGTCTGCATGAGAACAGTATTTTGCATTGTTCATGCCTTCTGCGTCTCCATGGCAACAGGCATCGCGCGGCAGTGGCGTACCCACAACGAGGGGCATGTATTATGAGCGGCGCAAGAGTGATCTGCCTGTAGACTGCCGTAGCGAAGTACGGGTACATCAGTTTTATGTTGCGTGCACGAGTCGGGAAACCATCGGTACATTATACAGCATTGTAATAAATTTTCACGGAATTTTTTATTATTTACCATTACTGTAAATGGGAGATGTGGCATAATTCTTTTTCCATTAGTATAGCCGTGCGAAGCCGGGTCGGGCAGCTAGTTTTTTTATAAATATTTTTATTAAAATTAATTAATTGAATTTTTTTTAATTTAAAATTTTTTTTAATTAAAATCGGATAATAAATAAAGATTTTAAAGATGGCGACCGTAACGGAAATTGCAACGGTGACGTCATCATCCAAGATGGCGGTCATGGTATCCTTATATTCCTAGAAATGGCTTACCGGAGGCTATAGACATGAATGCTTAGCCGTTTTTAGGAATTTGGGTTCTTTCTAGGGCAAAACGACTTTTGAGGATTTTCGAAATCCTGATTTTTTAATTGTGGAATTTTTTTTCCACAGAAATGGAAATTTTGGTGAATTTTGAGGAATTTTGGGCAAATTTTGCCCAATTTTGGCGAATTTTGGCACATTTTGAAGGTCAAATGTCAAGGTCGAACTTGTCCCGTTACGCGGTGTCCCGTTACACTCATCCAAGATGGCCGCCGTGACGTCACAATGTAAACAATCTTCAATCCACGCCCCGGACCCTGCGCTCAGATGCCCATTTGTATACTACTGCCGTGTCTGAAATGAATACCTGATATTCTACTAGGAGTGGATTTCCATCCTCTCTCCTACGGCTTCAGGATGTGCACCAAATAAGAGTTACTCTTGTGTTCTCCGCATGTAGCATGCATTCTTCGGACAATTAAATTTCTCTTTTGGATACATTAACATGCTAAAATTAAAATTAAATTCGGATATAACAAAAATGTGTAAATGTATTGTACTCTATAACTAATTCTTTTCTTGATTTAAACTAGTTGGGGTCCCAGAGATAAACTTATGATCAATTACGAGATTTACTAATACTCAAAAGTCACGTGTGTTAAAAGAGTTTATATTTATTATTGTAATTTGGTTTTGTAATTTATAATATTAATAAAAAAAGAAATTAAAATGTAATATGGCTGCCCTCTGAAATATGTCTCATTATTTTTTTTTATTTATTCATACATCTAACCCTTAGAATTTCTTTACAGCATTAAGTTTGTTTGATCTTCAATATATATACTTTATTAAGCACCTATTGTTCTTAGACAGCATATTCAGTCGGCCCCCTTTGTGCTTAAACTTTCCATTACAGGAGGACACATTGCTGAACCCATGTTCCTCGGGCTTCCTCTGCTCACTTTGAAACAAGGGTTAACCTAATCTAAGGCGAAAGGTTGAGCGGTAAACATGCAAAAAAGTGACATAAAGTGGAATCGGACAGCTTGCTAGTTCTGCATGGCATGGTAGCGAATAGGGCCTAAGCGCTAGGACAAAGTCTAACCCGATTTGTTAAAGTTTAAGTTGAGATGGTACAGTAGTGGAAACAATATGAATTCTGGTCCTATAAATATGGTCAAAAAATAAAAAATAAAAATTGTAGAGAAAATACTGATTGGCGGCACACTTATGATGTGTAAAAGCAATATGCATTGTGCACAGAGAATTTGACACAATTTTAATTATCTGGACTTGTGTTTAAAAAGTTCCATTTCTGCATCCCATTGCATCGATCAATTTCAATGGTTTCTTGCAATTGTTCCAGGAAAGTGGTCACATTTTTTCTTACTTTGCTCTATGGCGGAGTCCTATTTCTATATCATTTTTTTTGTGTGTTTGTGTATCTCCATCTATACAGGACATGAAAAAATGTGAAATGAAGATTTTTTTCCAAAAACATTCCTTGACCTAAAAGTACCATACTTAAATTTTCAATACATCGCAAAATATATTTAAATTAAAATATTTCCTTTATCGTGTGTGAGTTTGAATACTTTAAAAACCAATATCTGCAGAAAACAATATTTGGGGTTTGACAATTGTCATTCTTTATTTATTATTATTTATTAATAACATTTCCTCCCGTGATGTCAGTATATTGTTTATTTAAATGTAACAAAACACCATTAAAAATTTGTTAAAAATTGTCTTTGCTTCATTTATATGTAGGTACCATATCTCCAATCAAAGGAACGCGCATATTTCAAAAACTTTAAGAATTAAGAAAAAATCTATGTAGGTCAATGTGAAATACCAATAACTATTTGTGAAATTAAGAGATCCAGAAGACCTATTTAATTTAAAATGTGTATAACTTATACGTCATATTAAGCTCAAGATTTGCACTAAGAAAATATTATTTCAAAAATGAGGTCATTTTTAAAATTGGACTAAGGTATAAATACAACAACATCATATTTTCAAATGTTTTGGTAAACTGATAGAATCTAATTTAGAATAACAGTTTGAGATTATATAAACCATTAGGCACTTCACTGACCAAAATATTGTCTGAGGGTTAGTTATGCAGTTTAACTATAAAACATTAAACTACGCTCTTATTGACTGATTACTGAACTTCCAAATATAAAAGACTAAGGTAGCTAAAGTTCATACATATATACTTATTGGATTAAGGGTTGAGCCCTATGTTCTTGGGAATTTTTGGTCGTTCCATGTTGCAGCCATATTCAAGGGCGATTAACAACCAGTGTTTCACTACACCGCACCGGTACAAGAGCCTTGATATTTTAATAAGTGCATTTAGATTTCTTTTATTAAAAGTAAACATAAAATACGAATATTATGACAACTGCGTGATTGAATTGTAGCTGTAAATAATGAAAACACGAAAATGTATATCTCCTTAGCAATGCGCTGGTAGATCAGCTTAGAGGAACTGGACCCCTTGTACGTATTTTTGGATAAAACTTATTAATTTATTATTCCCTATAATTACCAGATTGTGTTATGGTTACATACAGAAAGCAAATAAGGAAAGCATAATGTGAGCGACCAGGAACTTGGGAAGAAAGCCGTGCTCTAGTATACATTAAGACCAGTGTGTCACGGGATTTATTGACCCCAGTTTACCGTCCAGTCTGGGCTTTGCATTCAGTTCAGCTTAGAGATGCAGAAGCGAACTGTTAGCTTTCTGGCCACGCGGCAGAAAGCGGGCGTCTGGTGTACGATGAATGCATTGCTAAAAATGGTACACCAGAGCGATAAGTCTTCGCCGCAGCGTTTTCTATACAATGACTCCTAATGGCGTACAGATCTGTGTTATCGTATGAAGTCATTTTCGTCAGGAGGATGGGGTGGCATGCTGCGTGCGCCTGCACCACGCTCATGCTAAGTCCCGAATTAGAATTCTAAGGAGTGGGGTGTCAGTGCTCCTCCAGCGCTAGACACGTAGCCTCTCCAATGACTGCTTTATACTTTGGAGAGCCCCAGAAATCTGGATAATCATGCCATAAGGTCCGTTTGGCCGTTATCATTCTGGCATCGAGTGTGTCGACCAAGACAACAAGGGGCCACGCATTCTTCAGCACACTGAGTGAGTAAACCGCAGCATTCTTCCAACGCGTTTCTATCCTCCCACTTGTATTGAGCAGTTTAGGCGTTCACGAATCTCTTGAGTTCAATTTTATTGGTGGACTAACTGTTATGGTCATGTTAAGGCATACAGCCCCTGTTCCGGTATTCTCTGTCAAGCATGCTACATGGACAAGTTTGTGAAATAATTTACACCTAGAAGAACGGAATAAGGATTGGTCAACAAATTTTCGTTGTACTCCGCAGAGCTCATTATTGTTTCTACTGCGATATGAGATACTAAGTAATAGTTTTAAGAAAGTGGTTTCACTAAATTGTTAAATTAAGTTGTAATTTTTGCACGATTGAAGCACAGACAAAGGAATCTCCTAGTAAATGTTTTCAGTTAGCATAGCATTATTGAAGTGTTATCATTGTAATTAATTGCATTACTGTTTGTAAACCGATAAGGTATTTAGCTCATTAGCTTGTCAAATAAACCATCGTGAGATGTAGAGGTTATGAAGTAAATTGTGATTGTACTTCTCATTAATGTTAAATCATATATCTACAATATGTTATATGTTAAGTTGAAAATTTGATGTAAGAATAAACAAAGGTTTTGTTATTGTTTCTCATTTAATGGTAACATGAATAAAAAAAACCACCATAGCAAGTTATCAAATCTGTTGCCTCTGCGGCCAAATAAGTCAATCTTTAGTAAATAGATAGTTCATGAATCGCCAGCAATTTAAATAGACGTCAGTAACCATGAAATCCTGTCTCTGAAACTGACGTTTGTAAGGAAATATTTGTTGTGTTCATTGTCTGGATTATATGAGGGCAGCTCCTGTGTCTATATTAGTTCCAGGACCCTCTTGTTAGAATTATATTTTGCCACAACTTCATCGCAACGCATAGTTGAGTGTCTAATACTTCATACAGTCTGGAGTTATAGGCACCACGAGCTCACGTTCTCCCAAAATAGACAGCCCAATCATAAAATCAGGTTTTTTGGCCCATGCACGTGTCACATATCCATCATTGTATGCCCCAGGGGAGTCTCCTTTCAAACTTGACAGACATGTGGTTCGTCCTCAAGTCATGTGAATTCACCTCTTATCAGGTGAAACATAACACCAATTAGCCGGCCATGTCACACAGCTAAAAACAAAGTTGTATATAGCTTTCTTCATCTCCATCTTTTATGTTACTTTTTTTCGTTTACCTCTCCCCTTTTCCTCATCTTTATCTGACGAACCCTCTTCTCCCCAATTCTCCATGAACAGATTGAAATCCCTAGCTTGCGGAAAAATGTTTGCCTTTCTCTCGGGGCGGGGGTGATCTGACCGACTCATTAGAGTTAATGTTTCCCTTGGCGGAACGAAACATCCCGCCTCCCCCTTCCCTTCGACGCTCTGCTAACGCACTTAAACCCCCGACATCCATTGTGCGCAACAAGCCTTTTGTTTTTGGGCGAGCGAGCTTGCGCCCCGCGCGCAACAATGCCTTTGGAGCGAACAATTTTGTTGCGTCGGTCGGTGAGCGAGGAGAGGTGAGGAAATGGGAGAAACCTTCAGAACTCCATTGTTACAGCAAAAAAAAAAAAAAAAAAAAATCCATCGGATCTCTCGGATGATAAACCTTCGCGCAGCGAGAAATCTGCGATTCTGTTCTCCGATTACGCAGCCTTGTGTTGCTTCGCTCGGACGGGTTCATTCACATCGACCAAGAAGCGAAGCGAAATTCGATTAAATTAGCAGAATACCTGTAAAAGTACTCAACTGCAGAGGATCTTCGAGAGACCATAAATCTCATGACAAAATATGGCATAGCTTCTTTTAAGGAAGTGTAAACCTAATAGTACACTGTAAAAAATGTTCCCGTAAATGTACCAACAATTCTGGTAACAAATTATACAGGGATCCTCGTAAATTTAGGGTTTTTCATCGAAAATATATAATACAACCTTTTCTTATGTTAAATATAAATTTAGAGTAATAAACTTAATTTATTAACAATACATTCAAAATATTGTTGAATATATAGCAAAGACATTTTTTCCCCTTCCATAGTTGTGTTAACCCTGTTTTTAAAGAAACAGTTATGTCGGAATCAGGCGTAGATTCAACGAAGATCTGGTTTTCTGGGATTACAAAGCACTGTTTTCATATAAAGTTATTTTTCCAATGAAAATTCCGTAAATTTAAAGTAATATCTTACAGTGTTTAATAAATCAGTCCCACTCACCATGTATGTATATATAAATATATTTGTTTTAAATATTTTTCATTTTACTGTCATAAAAATTACTATTTAATGAAATTTCCTTCAAAATTCATCATAATAACTTTCTTGCATATATTTTTTATTATATATTTCTAAAAGCTATCGAATAAATACTATTTAATAGCTAGAGAAATTACGCAAGTGTGGATGATTAAGGTAACCAAAAAAACATTTTACTTTTAAAAAAGTAATGTTTTTTAAAATTTTAGACTAAACGTCAAACTTCTGATAGTTATAAGCATAAAGTAAAAGAAAAATCCCTTAATTAAATGCTATGATATTGTTTCACTAGAAATTAAACAAATATTACTCCAAATTCTTGGTAAAACCAATGAAAACAATACAGTTAAAAAATTTAAAGTGTCAAGTAAAAGAATAATAAAGAATGAATACGATAATGATGTACGAACAGTTAGTTTCTGGGCCATCTTCGGGGGTAGTAAAAGTGATTGACAAATGTAACAAAATAAATTTGAGACTGATTTCTTAAATAATGGCCATGGTCTGAGAAATAAAGAGGATTTGTTTAGTAATTTTCCCTTCTGTCCCAAATGATTAACGGTTTTAGTAATTTTCATTAATATTAGAAATCAATTTTTGAGCTACAAAAAAACGGGGTTACTTTGACTTTAAGGGTAACTTTGACAGTTTTTGGGGCTACTTTAACAGAGTGCCAAAATATGGTGTAAACGTGTGCGGAGCGAACTCGCGTGAGGCAGAAGGGGATTGCTGTGAGTGCGGGGAGTGGGTTAGTGCATAGTATGGGGGGAGTGGGGTGAGGGGGGCGCGTGGGTTTGCTTTGCGATCACCTGACTCGCCGACTTTGTGAACGAATTTGCAGCTCGAAACTACCTCACGCAAAGACTGGCCACAAACATCAAAACTTTAAGGGCATCAGTGGGTCCTAACGAGATAAAATAGTTTTTTTGAGAATCTGAGACCAGGATACAGGATACACGTCCTGCTCTAATTTATTATTTTGATGAGACAAATATTACAGATGACCCGGGGGCGATAAATGTCCTAGTACGCCGAGGGCACAAACGCGTCAAAAGAGTCCAGGAACATTCGAAATCATCATAATATTGATTTCAAGACTGGTTATGTGCCTATAATTGTACCCTTAGTGTTTGATATTATTGTGTTAAATATGCCTTTAATAAAAATGATATATTGCTTAGCAAAACTCGTTTTTAATTTAATTTTGTGTATAATGAATAAAATATTAATATTTGTTTATCAAAATAATGTCAAAGTAACCATTACGCTTTAGATATTTGACATCAGTTGCATTTAAATGCCTTGTCAAAGTAACCCCACACTCGGAGTAACTTTGACACTTTTTAAAAAAAATATATAAAATTTTGGGCAGCTAGTGGGGCGTGTTATTGATATGAATTTGATAGCCAATGGACACATTGTTATGATGGAGCAAATATATAATTAATTTAGGATGTTAAAAAAAAGTAACCACCAAAAAACTTCCACAATATGTCAAAGTAGCCCCATTTTACGGTATATGTTGCTTGTAAATTATGGTACTGTAAGTTTGACACTTATCTGTGTAAAAGTCTAAAATCCTCGCTGTATAAATGAGTTACAGTAGAAGTAACACATAAAGTAGACACATTCAGATGTATTACAAAGTTGTAGCTTTCGCTTAAAACTTTCGATTATATATATATATATATATATATATATATATATATATGATAGGCAGGAATTTTATAATGACTGGTTTTATGTTAACTCATGGAAACATAATTTAGGACAGAAATATCTGTTGTACGATACAAACATGTTTAAATTTGTTTGTGAAGACTTAGTTTTAATTCAAACTGGCTCAATTGCTCGCGCACTTTCATCGTGAATCCAATTTTTATTCACGTCGACAAATACGTCAATTATAAAGGTACACATGATGGCTTAGCTCCAGAATCATTATTGAGAAAAGTATTTTCTTAAATATCCAGAATCAGTGTGTATTGAGCTATGAAAACCTTGTTAAAATTGAAATAAGCATGGCTGGACCAGAACTCAAAGCAAGATGATTGCCTTACCGCTATGCCATCTCTTTCCGTAGGCGCATCCAAACTTATACCTAGGAAGTACATAATATATTTTTGGAAAAAAATATGGGGGCCAGTAGATCGCTGACTAGTCAGTTTTGTGAATAACAGCATCTAAAATGTTAAAATTTTATATCTTAAATTTACGAATAACACGGTAAAATTTATCTAAGAATCTTTACAAATGTACGTTCTAATCAAGAGTCTTTTTGGAGTTCTTAAGAATATCTTCAAAAAACATGTCCAGTTTTGTTCCTTCGTGTAGCATGTTTACTCTTTTTACATCGAAACACATAGCTCGTAAGTTGTAACAAAACTTTTATTTCTCTACCTTGACCCCCACCCCTCCGTTGTTTGAAAATATTCATGTTGAAAAGTCCGTAAAACAATTGTTATTTCAAATTTTTTACACATCAACTATGTTTTTAAATAGTTAAACAAAATTATTATTTTTTAAGCTCTCTTATATTGACCCTATTTTTTTCCGAAATTTAAATCTACCAACTTTTACATATGAAAATATCTATGTAGGGAATCGGATAAATGTAAATATAAATGTTTATGATTTGAATTCACAGTTATGACCACAAAACCTTTGGTAATATAATATGACTTTTAAAATAATTTTGAAGTGAAAACTCAGTATTTAGAAACGGGAAAATGTCATATGGGTATTGGAATTGAACTACCAACCATTTCTTCATTAACTGAGCTCAGAGGAAGTTTCAATGTTTAGAATATGACATTCGACTTGGCAGATGCCCAAAGTAAAGTCTAGTCGAATGACAGAAAGCTCTTTAATTTAATTTCCAATCAAACACTAAAATGGCTGTGTAAATAAAACGATGAGTGATACGTTTCCTCACTGTGTGTTTATCGTGATGTAAACAACCAGCTCTAAGTTTATACGACTGGGGCAAGGACGCTTTTTACTTGCCGCAAGGACTACGAGAGAGCCCGATGCCTCTCATTTCGGCTTTAGGAACTCAACCACTTCCTTACTGCTCTCAAAGCCGTACTCATCCGCCGCCCCTAACCATACTCCATTGTACTGGAAAACCACTTAGACTTCAATTTAGTGAACCTGCATGATGGAGTATCGATTGGCGGGCGGAAGGCTGCCGACGCAAAGACCGGTCTCTTAAACTCCTGTACAGTCTCGTCCAATGCACATATGAAAGCGAAGACACTTTTATAGTCCTGCCATGTGCATTAAAATGACGCATACCATTCACTCAAGCTAGTCGTCAAAATATGACAAACAGCGGGACAACACAGCTGTGATTGTTCCTTGCCTCCAGGGTCTCTTTCTGAAGAGGGCAATATATTCCAGTTTGCCAAAACGTAGAACCCAGTGTTATCTTGTCATCTTTGTTGAGATTGTTTTGTGTTCAGATTTTTTCCCTGGTTTATTACTTTTCGACAATTTCTAACCATGGTTACCATTTTTTGGTGAATTTGTTTCCTCTAAGAAGCTATTTCGCTGGCAGGAAAATATATACATCTGTTTTTTACAAAAACTATTTTAATTTTTTTAATGTTCATTTGTTTTATTTTACGATTTTAATTTGATTTTTAACATAATTTTCTTCTGTATCTGTTCTTGCCCATTGCTGTACCCCATGAGGAAAAACACTGGATGGTAATTTTTAATAACGAGCGAAATAAATTATTTTCCTAAATATAATTATTTTTTTTCAAATAAAATTTCCGACAGACTACATATAAACATTAACCATTTTCTCTGGTTTGTACACTGATTCTTGTAGTACAGGTATGATTAAGTTTATGTTAACACAAATAACACGTAAATAAACAGCTGGTATTTTAAGATTAGGCAAATTATAAAAAGGCTTTGATTTTAAATTAAAATATTACAACATTTTTTCTGCAAAATTAAAAAATAAACGTGCCAGTTCATCTTAAATTAAATTATGACAGAATTTTACTTTACTGGATCGCCAGTCAGAAAATTTAAACATAACAAGAAAGTGACAGCGCAAATAAAATTTAAATCTATGCATTACAAAAGTTCCATCCAAAATATGTTAAAAATGTATCAACCAACTTTTTGGAACTTGATAGAAATAATATAATTTATTTTTTCATTTTCTATTTCAAAAATAAAAAAAATAAACATATATAGCCTATATAACTGCAACTCTGTGAAAACTTCTATAGTTTATAATTATGTGTCTTTCGCTAGTTTAAACTCGCTCGCAATAAACCGTTAAAATTAGCTGTCACTCGCCTTCAGTTCCACACAGAGAAAAAAATTAGTTTGAATCAAAGAAATATTTGTTTATATATGGCGAAACAAAAAGTTTCTTGGTTGAACAAAATATTTTGTTAGCTTAACCAAACTCGGTAAGTAACAAAAATGATTTGTTACACCTAACCAAGTATATACATGAGTTGACAAAATCATTTTGTTGGGTCAACAGAATCTATACTACTACAAAATATTTGTTTGAATTAACAAGATATATTTATTTCGCCAAATACAAACAAATATTTTGTTGAGGCAAACAAACCATTCTCTCAGTGCAGGGTGCGCTGGCAGGTTCGCTCAGCGTGTGCGCTCGTTGGCTACACGTACTCGCTCGGCGAGTCCCCACTCTCGTCGTCGCGACACACCCCTACGCCTGCCTCTAGGTTCATGAGATGCACCTCGGCGGCCAACTCGTCCGACGATCTCGCCGACGACTAGTAGTTCACGCTGCTGTACAAGCCTTGTGGTAGGTCATGTGAATTCGTGTTCAGTACATCTTTTCACAGATCTATGAAATGTGCTCACCAGATGGACTCGGTACCTACTCCCAATGGGCTGAACCCGAGTTTGTTCCGTTGGTGGAACTTTTACATGGCAGGTGTGAGTATATCAACCCGTCCTTACCACGGGCCCCGCGGACCTTGAACGAAACGGTATTCAAACGCGGTAGGGTTCTGGAGATTGACGGCTACGCACAGAGGTTGGGGAGAAACCCATCCCAACTTGCTACGCCACTGGAACCTCCAGCCGCCGAATACCCCAGGGGACCACCAGTGCTTGTACCCATTGTGGGCCTGGTGAGTACCGACTCGGTACCTCTCACATCACCTGTTCAGTACAGCAGTTAACACAAATTTTTAGCTAGCACATCGGTCAGTCTGGTTGTCAAGAGTACACTTAAATATAGCCTTCTGCACCTTACGCCCGCCGAACACGACTGCCTTAAAAAAAGTGGGGGTTGTCTGTAAAGTCGGTTTACGAACGATAATTTTACGTGACAACGTCATAAGAAATCATTGATGAAAAATTGCATAGGCCTACTTTTAATTTTCAAATATTATTTACAGTTTTTGCAAATTTTAATTTAAATAATTTGTTCAAATATAATCACGAACAATTAGTTTAAAAGCCCGCCTTAACCTGTTCGATATTATAGAAATTTTTCTCGCACGGTGGTTGGCCGGTTCTTGCACGCTCGGCTCAGGCGGAACGTGAAATTTTTTCGTGCGTGCAGCCGGCGTTCATCGATTTATAAGACGTTATCACGTCAAAATTTCACATTTGAAAATATGCTTACAATTTTCGCCATTACTCGAAAACAAGTTCTGAAAGTCTCCTCGCACCGCACTTTTACCCGGTAGACTCAGCTGGTACAACTGCACCCGCCCATGTCTCTTCACCACTTTCGCGGCGCGTCCATATAGGCGAACTAGGCAACCACCTAGGGCGGCAAGTAGCTGGGGGCGGCGCAGCACGACACATAACAGCTCATATAATATGTTTAACGATTATTGAAACTAGATGAAAATGGATTTTTGTAAAAGTTTGTAATGTTTATTTTGATATAAGTAATTAACGATTATTGAAACTAGATGAAAATGGATTTTTGTAACAGTTTGTAATGTTTATATTGATATAAGTAATTATTTAAATTCCACGGTGACCTGTTTATGATTTATAATAAGTAAAAAAGTAAAAAAAAAACACAAGCCTGCTTACATTTGATTGTTGACAAAATCTTAGGCTTACGTAATGTATTTGAGGCGAGGAAAACTTTTTTTGTGGTGTCCGGTGGGGTTGTGGGGGGGGGGGGCATTAAGGTTTTTCGCCTAGCGCGCCAATTTACCTTGCACCGGCCCTGCACCTGTGTACTCTTTCTCGGTTCTGCGTTCGTGGAAGATGGGCTAAGTCCTTTTTTTTTTGGCAAAATAACATAAATAATGTCTAATCACTCGTGGATTGGGTAGTTCCAGCTGAAGTTTCACTGTTTCTCAGTCGGGCAGCGTGACGTGGCATAGTGGGTATTCGGGCGATGGTCGGTGTGATGAGAAGCCTGCTCTAACTTGCTAGTCGGTCATTTCCCTTCTCGTCTCTCTCCGCTGTTCGCTCTTGGGGTCCCTTATTTACACCCGCGAGCCTTGTAACGTACTTTTTTTTTATCCAGTATACTCTATAAAGTCGTTGTCACTTGGTCACGTGGCGATGAAGTCATGGCCGACGCAGGCAGCCAACTTCTGAAAGTGGCGACGAGTCGGCGCAATGAAGGTTGAAGTACTGTAGGCCAGTGGCCCGCCAACATGTACCTTACAACAAAGCGGCAAGCAGCACGGCTGGCCAACCTCCAGGCGGCAATACTAGGCGCACACGTAAGTCGCTTACACAATAATTTGTTGATACGTTACACGCGTAATATTGTGCCTACATAAGTTGGGTTTTCTTTTGTGAGAATTATTTCTTCTTTTTTTTTGGCCTTGCATATGATTAGTTAATTGTAATTAAATGCTGATATTGATGCAAATCGAAGTACAATAAAGGATCATGTTCATCATATGAAATTTTTATAGAACTGAGACTATTTAAGTACTAAGAAACCTTCAGTGAATCATGTTATAATTTTTGTATGTATTATTATTAAGGTTTTTTTTAGTTTTACCTAATAGCTTAAACATTTTGCGAGAAATTAACAAGTCTGACGCTCTATGTAATAGGTATATATATATATATATATATATATGTATAATAAGATGCGTAATATCAATTACAAATGTCTTGCACAAAAACTCAGATACATCTGAAATATTTGACATGCTAATTGCATGTATTTCATGGAATGACTTGACAATAGTTACCTAACAGAATAACATTAAATGATATTAAATGTTCTGCATTAGATAGAGGAATATTTGGTATCATTAAAGACATTAAACAAAATTATTCTGTTAACCAGCAATGTTCGTAGATTTACTCCTTAAAATATAAAAAAGTAAAAAATTTTAAAAAGTTAAACTTGGAAGTTAAACTTTAAACTGGAAAATAACTTTAGTAAAAATTTTATCTAGATAACTTTTGGTTTCAGGTTTACAAAACCATTCAAAAAAATTGTTTTCAAGGGAAATTTGAAGACGATAATAGCTCCTGATTGCTACGCAGAATGTAGGTCATCTACGGAAAACGTTTTGCGACCTCTTTTTATCCTCTCGTCGTACTCGGAACCAATAATCAATTACAGCATTGGAAATCTATACCCAGGACTTTGTTTCAACTTCGTTTATTGCTGTGATCATGCGATCCTGATTTTCGATATCGGACGTCAAGCAGCAACAAAACGAGGGTATTTTCTGTAACAACAAACGATCTTCTAATTAAAAAAAATCTGGTGTACTTTTGTTTATTTTCATATTGGTAGGCCTACCAATACATATACAATGTAAGCGGAAATATATTTTAAACAGAAAATAATTAAGAAACTCTCCGTTTGAATAAATATATTTTTATATAAACTAAAAATTTAGATAGTTATTTTAATATTTTATCATATTACACTAGAACGTATTCTATTTTAGAAATTTGCGTAAAGTTGTTTACCAGTGTAGGTAAACATAAATCTCAAAAAATTGATAATTTCTCATTATGTCACAAAAATTGTCTCCATATTAATACTGACATTTTAGAAACAGTACGTATTAATTTTACATGCTTTATATTAGCTTCACCTGTATGTTTGTTTGCCTGTCCGTCTGTAACTCTTTCGACTAAGAGTGAGTGGCTCATCACTGTAAAATGTCCCACCAATCACATTACGTTCGTTAGCCGAGCGGTCTAAGGCGCGCGACTTCTGTGACGTCAGCGAACGTACGTTCTACTCCCGGCCACGCCGGAAAAAAAATTTTTTTTTTTATTCCCCGGTAAATTCAAAGATTATATCCATACATCTAACTGTAAATGATTCGGAGAGACTTTACCATTTCTTTGTGACGTTGCAACTACAAATAGTTATCTCAGATGGTAACAGGTAGTGTCGGTAACTCATTTCCCTATGATAATTATACATAAATATAGTTTAAAAAACTAAAAAAACATGCTTTTAAAGAATATCAAACTAAAAAGTTAAAAATAAATATTGTTTAATAACTAAAGAAACATGCTTTTAAAGAAAGTTAAAAATAATTTTAAAATTTTATTTATGACAATAGTATATAAGCAATACTAGTATAAATGAGAAAAAAACATGGGGCGCTTAATATACAAAAAATATGGCACAAAGCGCCTCAAGCTTTTTTCTCATTTATACTAGTATTGCTTATATACTATTGTCATAAATTAAATTTTAAAATTATTTTTAACTTTTAAGTTTGATAATCTTTAAATGCATGTTTCTTTGGTTTTTTAAACTATATTTATTTTATCTAAAAATATAATTCTATAGTAACTTGCACCATACAAAATTTAAGCTTACTTGGTTAAAAAAAAGAAATGATATAAAATTAAAATTATTTTATTATAATGTGTCTTACTAGATATTGCGATTTAGTTAAGTAATTTGTGTTACCAGTTATATCAATATATTAAATTACTGATTAATTTCTAACTTAAAAAATAATTTATTCACATTTTAATACTAATATAACTGTTTTCATCATCCTAAACAAATTTATTTGTACAGCTGATATACTTTAGTAGTAATAATATTATGATTTCTGCTCTAGAAGAAATTTCGTTACGGGTAATACCGTTATTTGGTTTTCTCAAGTGTTAAATTTTCATTAAGAATTTCTTCACCTAATGTTTTTTTAATTGTGATGATTTAATTTTGCAATACTATGTCTTTTTGTCTTAAATGTTTAGGGACGTAAAGGTTGTGTTCCAGTTCACAATGTTGTATAATTTACCATAAAGCTTTGTTAATCACGTTACGTTTCGCCGTTTCATCACCATCATTTTCTCACCTTGGTTAATTTCATTAAAATATTTAATGGAAGAAAATTTAATAATAAGAGAATGATTCATCATTTTTTAACTGTTAATATTTCAACGACTTGTAAATGTATGTTTAGTTTCGTTCCAAACAATTATTATTATTTTTTTCGCTTTTTTGGTTTAAGTAGGTATTCAAAAATAAAATTGACTAAGAAAAACAGAAGTTAAATTATAAAGAAATAGTATGACCAAAATTGCAGGGTACGAATAAACAATACATTGAAGCTAAAATATACTCCGTAGCAAGAAAGCATTAAAATTTTAAAAAAGAAAGAGAAGGCAAGATAAAATTATTCAGTTATTAAAAATTCTGGAGATAAAAGGATTTACGCTTAATTTAAACTTATGATGAAAAATCACAGGTAGACCGAATTAGAAAAGGTTATTTGTAGAAACACTGCCTTCTAGTCCAGACTCAAGGATAGAAAAAGTAATGATTAATATTGTTAAAAGTAAATAAACTCTGGCTGCTTATAGAAGATAGCACTTAAGAAACGACAGAAGAAAAATTTCCTAATTATAAATGATTAAAAAAAATATTCCAAGAGGTTAGAAGCTTCCCTTCAAACTAAGATTTCTACAAAATATTAAAGCTCCAAAGTTTATAAAAATGGTGATGTTATCCACCGGTGGCTATGAGTAGTTCAGGTTCAATTTGTTATTTTATAATTTTAAAATGTCATAAACTGCAAATTTTAGTCAATGTTATGTCAATTTTTTTTCATATTTTATTATTTTAATAAAAATTTTACTTTTTATATTTATGTTTTTAAAACCAGTTAGGTAATTTTTATTATGTGTTTATACAAAGCCAGGATTTAAAAAAATTCAATTTGTATGTTGAAATGTTAAAAACCTACACAATAAAGTAAAAAAATTTTCATGAATTAAATTTCATTCAAGAAAATTTAGCATAATTATTTTTGTCTCGACAATGCATACTATTATAAAAATATTTCATCTCCTTACTTGAACGTTTATACCCTCATTATGAAATTTTTAAATTAAAAGTTATTATTGATTGAAACTAAACAATCATTAAAACTGCTAACAATTTAAGGAAAGTCATTAATAAATATATTATTCCTAGAAAAATATACTATTCCTTCAAAATTTTTCATTTTTTTACGGTAATTTTAGGTGTTTTGGTAATATAAAAAATTTTCAATGTATGTATGTAAGTGTATTCTTATCTATTTGTGAGTGTGTGTACACATGTTTGTAAGTTAAGTATATAATGTATGTTGTATTGTTACGAAAGCGAGAGACCTGACCGCGAGCTGGCTGGCGGCCCTGCGCGGCCACAGGCGTCACGCGCCGTGTCACGTGCCGTAAACTTACGTAAGGCCTGCCACGCGCGCCTTGCCGGATTAGAAGGGTCATCGCTACTCCCGCCGTCCTCCGCACCCACGCATCGTCCCGCCTCGGGCGGTTATCACCTTGAGCTGGCTGGGAATTCCGAGTTTCCCGAGGCCGCCGCGTGGAGTGGCGCGAACAAAGCGTCAACATTCTTGATGTTTCGGACGTCGGGTCGGTCCAGGATGACGCTAGTCGTCTTAGCTGCTCTCGTCGGTTCGACGAAAGGGCGCCCTATGTACTTAAGCACCAACGTAGGAGTTCCGCGACGAGTTCCGTGACAGTTCCGGGTGAGTTCCAGTCGAGTACCGAGAGTTTGGAGAGTTCCGCGAGTGAAAGGAAGTGGGACATCGGCGAAGAGGGTGGGCGACCCCATCGAGCGTGGCGTGACGCGGAGCGACGGGAGCGAGAGAGTGCGATCGAATGGCGCGAGACTGTGTGTGTGGACAGGCGCGAGGTGAGTTGCTAACAACTGTTGAGCCTAGGTCCAGTGAGAAGGGAAAACTGTGGAACTTGTCAGACATTGAGTGACTGTGATTGGTGATTGGACACATTATAAGTACAGCATTTAGTAGTAATGAAAATATTTGTAATTAATAAAACTGTAAAAAAACTTAATTTGAAAACTTAATTGGGCTATCCCTTACAAACCTATTTCTACCCACATAGGTCGTTACATTAAATTATCAGCCCTATATCTATTTTGAGCCCACTGAGTGTTAGAATCTGATAGGGATGATTCAAGATCCATTGACAGGTGTAAGAAGCCAGGAGTTGTGTCAGGTAGGGTGGCCAGTTTCGTTCCCTATCCGCAGCCCACAGTGATCTAATGTACCTACTACAGCATCAACGTCAATCAACCTTAGGAATTCACAGGCTGACAATATGCTGGAGTTGGCTGTAAATTCTCTCTACTTGGTTGAAGGAGGCAACCGAAATTAAATTCTATGACAGACGTTTTTTGGGCCTAAAAATATATATTTATATATATATGCAAGGTTTTTTTGTAACGAAGTGGAATAAATGAACGAGTTGATAACTGACGGTTTTTAATTGGTCAACAGCTTTTACAGTAGATGTTCCAACGAACTGCACGAGTTGCGTTGATTCGCTCATCCATGTATGCTCAGCGGCCAATACCACCGGTCAGAGCTGCGATTAAGCGCGCTTCACATTGGTGCGTTTTTGTGCTTCGTCATAACTCAAAATGTATTGCTGTTACTACTTATGAAATTATTCCTCAAATATTTTCATATTCTAAATAAATTACCTCATATTTACCTGGCCGCTATTCACGCAATTTGTTTTATAAAAAAAGTAATCAGTACGTAAGATTTTTTATTCTGAGAGCAAATCGACTTGAATGACTGAAAACATGTGAAATATAAGAGGCAAAGCAAGAAGAGCCGGATAATTGCCGTCTACGAAAGCGCTGGTGAGTCTTTTCATTCTTCACATCCTTTTGGCGACAAACAGCTCGCCACGACATTAAAACGTCGCGATTTTCGTTCTTGACTCACATCTGTATACTGATAAAAATGTTCACCTTACATTTAAGAAAATGCTTGGTACAACTTATCCAGGAATCTTCGTAAATTTACTACTATCTGTAAATTAACGATCAGTTAGTTCACATATGTTGTACATGAATAATTTTTTTTCTTGTGTCTTTACGTATTGTTAGCTTTGTTTAGAAAGAAACATCTATTTCGAAATTCGAAATGTGCCATAGTTTCTACAAAGATTCAATTTTATGAAATAACGATGAACTCTTCATTTATTTCAGTCAATTTCTTCTCTGAAAAGTCCGTAAGTTTACTGAAATATCTAACAGTGTACTTCCCTACGCTTTCCAGAGAATATTATTTTTTTCCATTTCTCACGTCTCCCAGTTTTTACGAATTGATAGAGTGGAAGGAGGCGAAAAAAGTTCGATTTTTTTACGAACGTTGCAACTCTAGTTGGCTTTACACACGGTCATTTGGTTATGAATGTGTGCCATTGGTGATGGGAACTTAAAACAGGAGCTGGAAGGGTGAGTGAAGTAGGGCGAGTTTCGCATATCAACAATCGATATTAAAAACCCACCACCACTTCCACCCGGCGGGTGTTTCCGCAAGTGCCATCCGAACGTCACGCAACATGAGAAATTTGGAGGTTGAAAAAAAATCGGAAAATGGAAATTCTCTGTTTTGCAAAACATTGAACATTTAAAATCAGCTGATTTTCACTTTTTTTTCCTGTAGGTTTGTGTATTGGTCTTTCTTTGTACGTTGTTGAATTTTCTCTACGATATATAGAGAAAAATCGCAATGGTGTGTGTTTAAAAATATGATTTAAAACAATAATCCACTCTGCAAGATCGTTCAAAGAACGTCGGTGCTTCACGTTATTGACAACTTGACTTGTCACGTACCGATACCATCTCAGCCACATATTATTTTTGAGTTTATTGTAGTTTGAAAATCAATAAAACACGGTCTTCTAGGTGTTTTTTTTATTGAAGAAGTTATTATATTAAATAAAACATTTTGAATGTTTAATATCAAAATTTGACCATAAGCGAAAATAGGTTTAAACAAATTTAATTTGCTTGAGTGATGACTATTTTAGGTTCCGTTTGATTTGCGAATTGTTAGCTTAAATTAAATACTAAATCTTTATTTCAGTAGTTAGAAACTAAACGGTTCAAAGAGTACTATAGCAAAATTTATTAAATGAAAAATATCAGTCATAAAGTCTAGAAACGTTTCTCAATGTTAAGAATTTTATTAGTTGTATTTTAAAACTATGTCAGATTTGTAAGTGGTGTACAGTAAAACTTAAATTTCAAACTAAGAATTGACAAGTGGACTTACCTATTGAATCATTTCATACTTGTGTGCTAGTTGTGCAAATGTTAATAGGTTAATAATTAACATAATTTATACTAAAAATATAAGTCCACTTTATTTTACATGATTGACTCTTGAGTTAACACATTATTTTGGGAAAATATAAACCATTGAAATTACTACATGTTATTTTAGTTGATGATGTTATGAAACCAGAACAGGAGTTTCCTCTGGTCAATGTTTACTTCACGAACGCACATGAAACCATCTTAGTCCCAGTGCAGGCTGAACTCGGTAACCCGAACACGCGCTCGGAGTTACGTCGCTCAACCACAAATCAGATCCCCGCCTGAGGTCAGCAGCAGCAACGCCCCCCAAAACCAACCCCCTCCCCCCTCAGTACACTTGCCCAATCCAGGAAAACCTCACACACACACCTCTGCCCGCGCCACATGTTGCCAGCTCGGCGGTGCCACAAATTTCACGTGCCGGGGGGGAATTTATCGTCCAGACCCTCCCTTCTCTTCCCCTCTCAACCCACAGCCCTTTTACTTTCCCACCCCTCCCAACATCCCCGCCGTCGCACGGGAAGTCCCAAGCGCCGTGAGGGCAGTCCCTCGAACCACGGAGTCGCTGCGCTCCCAGGGGCTTAGCAGAGGTCCTGCCTTGTTAACAAGGACCCTGCTGGACTCTTGCCCGCTTCGGGTTTCGTCCTTTCTTGAAACTTACATGGGAAGCTGGGACGAACCAAACCGAGGACGAAAAAAAAACCACTCACAGCACCTCAATGCGGCTATTCGGGACCACTGTCGTGTCGTATTATCGCTCTCATTCATTTTATTGACTTTGTTTTATGTGGTGAAGTCTTTCACTTAACCACCGGAACGTTTACGAAGCAGGGAGATGTAAATGTATATAAATAAAAATGTAAATGTTCGTTAAAATTCTTAAATCTCCGATTGCTTTGAAATTTTGACAAAACGTTGCATTCGAATACGCGCGTATTTTTATGTACTAATTTCACAATTGTGACAGGTAAAAAGATAAAAATAAATATAAATTGATAAAGCTTATATATGTACATAAATGAATATTCGTGTATAATTTTTCTGTTATGTAAAGATAAAGATAGGGACAGAGATTTAGAGAGAGGTATAGAGAGGTACATTAAGATAGAGAGAGGGATATATGAAGATATAGAGATATATAGCGAGGGATACATAAAAAGAGATGTACTGAGATATGTATGGAGATATATTGGTATACAGAGAGGAACATAGAGAGATGTGGAGTAATATAAAGATTTTAAGAGGTTAGAAAGATATGGAGATTTTTATAATAATTGAAAATATAGAGATATATTAAAAGGGAAATATATTTAGAGGTATAGAGATATGTGTGTATATACTTCAAACAAATTACAAAAAATTAATTGAAAGATGCATAGCAACCAATGCAGGGCATATGCTGGTTTAGAATTAAAAAAGTTGGTTGTCTGTAAAGTTGGTTTACGGACGATAGTTTAACGTGACAACGTCATAACAAAACATTCATGAAATGATTTCATACTTTTATGAATAAAATTGAATCATTTTTATTTTAATAATAAAAGAATAAATACTTGAAATTATACATGTAATCAGATTTTAAAAATGGAAGAATAATTAACCTTTATTGCCGAAATTGTTGTTGTAATACGCAATGAAAACCAGACTAACTTTTCACTTAACTTTATAAACAGTCGACTAAACAGTTCACCTGAATAGTATATAATAGGGGCTCCGGGCGCACGGGTCCTGGGTGTGGATTGTGTGGATTGTGAGATTGTCAGTCCGCCATCTTGGATTCTGACGTCACGACGGCCATCTTGGATGAGGGTAACGTGACACAGCGTAACGGGACAAGTAGTACCGGGACCTTTGACCCTCAAAACTAGTCGAAATTGGGCAAAAATTGCCCAAAATTCATCAAAAATCGCCAAAATTTACATTTCTTAGGAAAAAAATTCCGCCAAAAATTCTCAAAAAATTCCACAATTTAAAATTAGGATTTCGAAAATCCTCAAAAGTCGTTTTGCCCTAGAAAGAACCCAAATTCCTTAAAGAGGCTTAAAACTCCTAAGAGATAGCCGCTTATAAGCCTCTGACGTCATCTAGGATTAAGACCGCCATTTTGAAAAATTACGTCACGATTGCAGTTCCGTTACGGTCGCCATCTTTAACTTTTTTATTTATTATCCGATTTTAACGAAAAAAAATTTAAAATTTATAAAAAAATTCACTTAATAAAATTTAATAAAGCTTTTATAAAAAAACAAACATTTACGACACGGAGCTCGGAGTCCGCGGTTCGAACCCGGTGAGGGCAAAAAAATAAAAATGACGACCGATCCTTCCCCCGCGGTGGCTGCTAGCATACTGACTCCCACCACTTTTTTTCAAAGCATATATATCGTCACCTAGTATGACGTCATGACCGCCATCTTGTCTTCGATGCTGGAAGCCTTCATCATTGTATCGTCGGCGAGAGTGCGCTGATGACATGTTAATTTAATTTTTATCCTCTAGAGTGCAGTAATCATTTATTATTATTGCTGTGACACCCACCATCTTGAAATTTGGCCGCCATCTTGAAAATCCGTAATTATTTAGCTAGAAATTCGGGAAAAGTTCCAAAATTCATTAAATAAATCACTTATTAATTTACATATTGATTCGATCAATTCCCGACCTCGGTTCGATACCCGATCGATGCAATAATGTTTAATTTTATGTAAAAAATAACAATTTCAATAAACCATGTTCAACATTCGTAAAGATACACTAAATCCTCTACGACCATCATCATATCAGACATCAAGACCACCAAATTGGAAATGCGTAATTTTAATGCTAGAGATTCGGGAAAAAGTTCAAAATTCATTAAATAAATTTGTAATCTTTATACTGAATGATTAGATCGAGTTAGGTCCTTGGTTCGATCCCTGGCCGATACAAAACAACTTAAATATTATAAAAAAGTTCCACTAAAGTAACAGGTGTGAGAAAATAAAAAACACCACAAGTTCTTTTAATAAAACTTTTATTACATAAATACTACACTACTACAAGTACAAAAAAATACACAGTCAAAGTACTAAAGTTTTGTGGATTCCATGATTCAAGCAGTCTTCTTAATGGATGAAGTAAGTCTTTTACATGTTCGTAAATGTCTATTTAGTTTATCAGGTCGACATATTTGTACACCACAATTTTCACACAAAGACGAATTATCGACTTCATTAAAAGGACAGTGATATATTTCGTGCGTTGTGCACTTTAAATATTTGCCAATGTTTTGTTACAAAATATACATCTTGATTCCGATGAATGTACAGCCAGTCTATCACAATTCCTGAGGTGCCATTTTAATCTTCCATATTGTACAAACTTGCTTAAACACCTGTTGCACTGATATTTAATGCGTTCACAGTTATTACTACAATTGTGTATTACATGATCCTGTAATTCCAAGTTTTGGATCTTCTCACAGTACGTGCAGTCGGATGATGGAACACCGCTGGATGCTTCTTCCTTCATCAATGGCACTGGAATTGTTGACAACCATTGTAACACTGCTGACATGTTAACTTCTGAAGCCATTGAGGTCTGCTCTGTAGAAGATGTTGCACGCGTCTAAATCTCCTGCTGTGCTGAGAGAGCAGGTGTAGCTGTAGACATCGTTGTCATCGTGCTCTGCACTGATGATGGTAGACGTTCGATCCAGGTTGGTGTAGATAGTGGTAATGATGCCATCGAGTTCTCAAGAATAGCTAGATACCGGTCTATTATGTTATACAAGTATAATTATAAGATCTGTTCATAACCTCAGTCAGAGACGGACTGTAGTGCATATCACCAGGGTCTCACTTATATAGACTCATCAGCTGGTACAACACATGAGTCAAAACAATAAACATGTTCATTATACTTGCACTTAACTTTCTCGGAGCATTTTTTATAATGAAGATGTAAGCTATCAAGACGTGATATTAGTTTATTGCACTCATTGCACTGAAATTGTATTCTTTTAACATTATTAGAACAACTGCTTCTTTCATGTCTGCGAGCATTTGAGGTGATAGTAAATAATGCGTCACAGTATTTGCACTGACTCAATGTACGCTCTTCATTAGTGGAAGTATCCATTGCTGATGATGAAACTTCGGATGATGGTGGTATCACATCTGTTGAAATCTCCTCCAATGTTGACGTCGTCGTCGTTGCCAACGGTATCTGCACCTTCTCCGTCGTAGCTGTCGTAAAGGTACCCGTAGACGATGGTACAACCTCCGAGTTCGACGTTAAAGTCGATAAATATGCCATCGATTTCGCAAGAACAGGTAATTTCGCGATTTATGCACCAGATTAAACAAACTAGGTGATCCTTACACCGCCGACGTCAGTAACAAACTGAGCGTCCTGCTGTCTAGGACTCGCTTATATACATGCACCATACGGAATAATACGCTAGTCAAATCAAGAACCATCTACAATAACACTAGAGACAAAACAACATTAAAAATAGAAGGACCATCAAAGAAAAGGCAGCACATTTGGAAGCACCGTCAACGAAAAGGCAGCACATTTGGAAGCACCGACAACAAAAAGGCAGCACATTTGGAAGCACAGACAATGAAAAGGCAGCACATTTGGAAGCACCGACAACGAAAAGGCAGCACATTTGGAAGCACGATCATAAAGGCAGCACATTTTGGAAGCACCATCGAATAAGGAAGCACATTTGGAAGCTCCATCAACAGAAAAAAAGGCAAAAAGGAAACACAACTTACGAGATCTAAGTCTTAGTTAGAAATCAGAATACAATGAATAAAAACATTAAATTCTTATAATTTAAATTATTTATTTTATTTCTTTATATTATACAAATGCATGTAAAACAAGCATTTATTGTATGTAGTCTTTGTTAACATTAAATTACAGAAAAAAATTAATAAAAAAAACACAACAAATTCAAAAACTGATTATGCTAGCTTGTGAACTTCTCATTGTTGAGCAAAGTTAGAGTTCTAGTCCAAGCCAGAATCAGTCTTTTAATTTGTTGTGTTTTTTTTTATTAATTTTTTTTATTAATTTTTTTCTTTAATTTTATGATATCAAAGAAAACTTTTGGCGGTTTTCTCGTGTGCTTCCGATTATTCTTGTCAATATTATGGTGGTTTTCACCGTGTGCTCCTGAATATTCTTGTCAATATTTTGATGGTTTTCTCCATGTGCTCCTGATTATACTTGACAATATTTTGATGGTTTTCTGCAAGTGCTTCTGGTTCTAGATGAGCAATTGATCTTTTCATGAAGGATTTTTTTTATTTAGGGTAATATTTAATTAGTGAATTTCTGGTACTTAATCAACACTTGTAATATTTTTATCAGGTGGAAATTAAAAAAAAAAAAATTTCTCAGTCAAATAATAATAATCTCTCAGAAAATCTAAGAAGCACTAACAGGAAGGACGAACTTCCTTCTCCTTGGAGTCTAGCGAAGCCATCCTTCTTTTGCGATCGTTAGTGAGCATCCCGCATCCCGCATAAAAGAACTAAATGTTATTTACCTGCAAGCAACATGTGGCGACATCTGTTGTTGAAAAGCAGAACTACATGAATCAAGTACTTTTCCATGAGATATAAGTAGGTGTATTTGGTTCATATGGGGGCACCGGTGGGTGGTGGGGGATTCGGGGATTATGTCACTTCCTTCGACCATGCACACACGAAAAAGTGTACAGTTACAATCATCCGCCATGTTGGATTACGTCACTTCCGCCGGTCATACACGCCCGAAAAAGTGTCCCGTTACGTTCATCAGCCATGTACGCACGAAAAAATGTCCCGTTACGACGGACAGACCAGCTCGCCAGGACGTCTCGCTCTGAAAAGTATTAGGCGGTAATAAACAGCCAGGAGGTAACGAATATAAGCCTACTTCTACACGTGTTATGAACGCCGGATACATACGGCCAGGCAACCGTGTGTTTTGGCGCGCTCTACTTCCACGACGCGCAACGGCACCGGCAAGTTTTTATTACTACCTCCTCTCAAGTTCTGATCTCCTAATACTTCACAGCAGAGAAGCGCTGTTGGTCGGAGCCCGTAGGTATTCCTTCGCACGCCTAACCTAACCTAACCTAAACTAACCTCACCTAACCTAATCCATATGCTAATCTATGCTAACCTTACCTAACCTAAACTAAACTAAACTAAAATAACCTCACCTAACCTAATCCATATGCTAATCTATGCTAACCTAACCTAACCTAAACTAACCTAACCTAACCTAACCTAAACTAACCTAACCTAACCTAAACTAACCTAACCTAACCTAATTCATATGCTAATCTATGCTAACCTAACCTAACCTAACCTAACCTAACCTAAACTAAACTAAACTTAACTAAACTAAACTAAACTAAACTAAACTAAACCTAACCTAACCTAACCTAACCTAACCTAACCTAACCTAACCTATCCTAATCCATATGCTAATCTATGCTAACCTAACCTAACCTAAACTAAACTAAACTAAAATAAACTAAACTAAACTAAACTAAACTAAACCTAACCTAACCTAACCTAACCTAACCTAACCTATCCTAATCCATATGCTAATCTATGCTAACCTAACCTAACCTAACCTAACCTAACCTAACCTAATCCATATGCTAATCTATGCAAACCTAACCTAACCTAACCTAACCTAATCCATATGCTAATCTATGCAAACCTAACCTAACCTAAACTAAACTAACTTAACCTAACCTAACCTAATCCATATGCTAATCTATGCAAACCTAACCTAACCTAACCTAAACTAAACTAAACTAAACTAAACTAACCTAGCCTAACCTAATCCATATGCTAATCTATGATAACCTAACCTAACCTAACCTAACCTACCCAAACCTAACCTAACTTAACCTAACCTAACCTAATCCATATGCTAATCTATGCAAACCTAACCTAACCTAACCTAAACTAAACTAAACTTAACTAAACTAAACCTAACCTAACCTAACCTACCCAAACCTAACCTAACCTAACCTAACCTATCCTAATCCATATGCTAATCTATGCTAACCTAACCTAACCTAACCTAATCCATATGCTAATCTATGCTAACCTTACCTAATCCATGCCAATCTATGCTAATCCATGTCAATCTATGCCAATCCGTATGCCAATTTATGCTAATTCGTATACCAATCTATGCTAACCTGTATGCCAATCTATGCTAATCCGTATGTCAATCTATGCTAATCCATATGTTAATCCATGCTAATCCATTTGACATTTTGTATTTCTAGTAATTTCCACCAACTTCGAATCATGTCGTCACCGTTGCAATTTTCGTTACGGTCGCCATCTTGAAAATCCGCAATTTTTATGTTAGAAAATCGGGAAAAATTTTAAAAATCATTAAAAAAATTAAATAATCGAATTAAGTAAAAATCTTAAAAACCACTGTTGCAGTTATTGTTACAATCGACATCTTGGATTATATAAATGTTCCATATTTCGTTACACCCGCCATCTTGGTTGAGTACCATATCATTCTTACACTTTTCGTTAAGACCGCCATTTTGGGTCCTATTAATGTTACAATTATCGTTATGGTCGCCATCTTTAAATTTAGACACCATCTTGAAAATCTTTATTTATTATACGATTTTAATGAAAAAAAAAGTTCAAAATTCATCAAAAAATTAACTTAATAGAATTCTGTTTATATCGATTCCCGTCCTTGATTCGAAACCGGCGAGGGCAAAAAATATAAAATCAACAGATCCTTCCTCCACAGAAGCCACCTTCAGACTGACCTACCTCCACCAATAACAAGGTATTTACCATCAGCTGGTATGACATCACCACACCTTTGACCTTGACCTTGACCTTTGACTTTGACCTTGACCTTCGACCTTGACCTTGAAATTTGACCTTGACCTTGAAATTTTTCCTTGACCTTGAAATTTGACCTTGACCTTGAAATTTAACCTTAACCTTGAAATTTGACCTCGACATTGATCTTTGACTTTGACCTTGATGTCCATCACGGATCCGTCATTTTATGTTCAGTACATGCTAGCGGTCATTGCCACCATCATGTTTTCGTCTGCTGGAGGTCACCATATTGTGTGTACTTGTCTTACCATCATGCAAATTCTATTCTAACATGCTACAGTGCAGTAATAATTTATTATTGCTGAGGTGCCCACCATCTTGAAATTTGACCGCCATGTTGAAATCATGTAATTATTTAGTTAGAAATGCGGGAAAAATTCCAATAGTCTCCGAAAAAATCAATTATTAATTTACAAATTGAATCGATGGATCCATGTCCACGGTTCGATTCTTGGCCAGTGACAGTTGTAACTAATTATTAAATAAATTTTAAATTCTTTTTTCCGTTACCTTTCGCGGAGTTTATTAATCATAAGTCAATATACCTAACCAAAGAATTAATACAGTGACGATAAGCCTATCATGAAAGTCTAATTTTTGAATAATCTGAATAACCTATAAGCCGTTCATGTACAAAACCGCACATAAAGAACAATTGTCTTCAGTCCATGAGACCGAGTCATGTCATTATTAGACGTATAGGCTAGTAATTTCAGGACCACATGACCTTCGTCGTTAGCTAATTATATTCAATTAATCCATCGTGACATTTTTATACATTCTAAAGGAGCAAGTAACCTTGAAAAATATTTTAGTAACACCAAGAGGTGATAAACTAGTAAATATTCAATCACTACATTTTGTACTACGCGCAATCAACAAAAAGGAAGCACCATCAACAAAAAGACAGCACCACCAACGAAAAGGCAGCACCGACAACGAAAAGGCACCACATTTGGAAGCACCGACCACGAAAAGTCAGCACCGCCAACGAAAAGGCAGCTCATTTGGAAGCACCGCTTTCGAAAAGGCAGCACATTTGGAAGCACCGTCAACGAAAAGGCACGGACCGCAAGACCGGGCCATGAACAATGTCAGTCATATAGTCCATGAACACAGTACACACAGAAAAACGGAATGTACACCCAGTACACACAGGAAAACGTAATTTACACACAGGAAAACGGAATATACACACAGTACACACAGGAAAACGGAACGAACACACAGTACACACAGGAAAACGAAATGTACACACAGTAAACACAAGAAAACGGAATGTACACACAGTAAACACAAGAAAACGGAATGTACACACAGTACACACAGAAAACGGAACGTACACACAGTACACACAGGAAACGGTACGTACACACAGTACAAACAAGAAACGGAACGTACACACAGTACACACAGGAAACGGAACGTATACACACAGTACACACAAGAAACGGAACGTACACACAGTACACACAGGAAACGGAACGTATACACACAGTACACACAGGAAACGGAACGTACACACAGTACACACAGGAAACGGAACGTACACACAGTACACACAGGAAACGGAACGTATACACACAGTACACACAGGAAACGGAACGTACACACAGTACACACAGGAAACGGAACGTACACACAGTACACACAGGAAACTAAACGTACACACAGTACACACAGGAAACGGAACGTATACACACAGTACACACAGGAAACGGTACGTACACACAAGAAACGGAACGTACACACAGTACACACAGGAAACGGAACATACACACAGTACACACAGGAAACTAAACGTACACACAGTACACACAGGAAACGGAACGTATACACACAGTACACACAGGAAACGGTACGTACACACAGTACACACAAGAAACGGAACGTACACACAGTACACACAGGAAACGGAACGTACACACAGTACACACAGGAAACGGAACGTACACACAGTACACACAGGAAACTAAACGTACACACAGTACACACAGGAAACGAAACGTATACACAGTACACACAGGAAACGGAACGTACACACAGTACACACAGGAAACAGAACGTACACACAGTACACACAGGAAACGAAACGTACACACAGTACACACTTGAAACGTATACACACAGTACACACAGGAAACGGAATGATCACACATACAGTAGCGGAAACACACAGGCTTAGTTGGAAATCAGAATACAAGAAATAAAAACATTAAATTTTTACTTTCAATATTTAATTACTTCTCAACATTACACAAATACAAGTAAAAGAAGCCATTATTGTATGTAGCCTGCTTTCCTTAGTTCTTTGAGTATGAAGGATATTTCTTTGATGCACGAATAGTTTCCTTCACAAAGCGAGCCATGTAGAAGTCTTAGCCGGTCAACCATTATGTTTGGATCTTTCCATGATGTGTAATCAATCTCTTCTACCACCATCTTACTTGCTTGTTTATTATAAATACTGTCAATATCACAATCATCCCAGTGATCATAATAAGCATTATCAGATTTATTTATTATAACACGACGTTTCCAACGTTTCGGTCTCAGGACATCGCCACATTCTTCGATCTTGTCAGCTCTAGGTGCTTCATCACAGTCTATACCTTTGTCAACAGCCTCAGAGTCACTTTAACAATCACTGTAGAAGACATCCTCTTCACCCAGATTACCGTATGAATTCGCTATAGATGATGTCGAAGTGTCTTCATCGTCTTCATGCTTCCTTTTTAGGAGTCCATCATTTTTACAAAGAATGGAGGATCTACTGAATATAGGCTTGAATGTATTCTCACTTTTCACGGTGTTGATACTGCCATTAGTTTCAGTCTTCCCGAAGCCATTAGCATCCTTCAATTTATGTTCTTTCTCACGATCGGGTGAGCTAATACCATCACGCTCAGGACAAGGAAAATTATTGTCGTAATGCAGATCACTCTTCTTTAGTCTAGTGGATCCATCAGTGTCCTCTATGCCGTAAGTAGTCTTGACTTTACATGTTCTACCATGTCTTTTTAAGCTGTCAATTCGTGTTAACAACCTGCTACAACGATTACAGCTTAACATGTTGCGTAGTGGGTTTCTAGCACAATCATTCTTCCCATGACGTCTAGCATTCCTTCTCATGGCAAAATCCTTGCCACAGTAACTACAGCGGCTTCCTTCCGATTCAGCTGCAGATAACAAACCACGATCCATGGTAGCTTCTGTGACTAATGCCAGATGCAAACTAAGAGTTTTAAATTAGATCTAATACTTAAATAGAAATTTTTTCATATTTCATCAGCGAGAGTTAATTTATCTCATACAAAAGTACTTGCTGCAACTAGTTCTGCTTTTCAACAACTAATGACGTCACGTATTGCTTGCAGGTAAATAATATTTAGTTCTTTAATGCAGGATGCGGGATGCTCACTAGCGATCGCAAAAGAAAGATGGCTTCGCTAGACTCCAAGGAAAAGGAAGTTCGTCTTGCATGTTGGTGCTCCACAGATGTCTCATGGAGTAATATTAATTTGACTTAGTAATGATATTTTTTAATTCCACCTGATAAAAATATTGCAAGTTTTGATTTAGTAGCAGAAATTATCGAATTAAATGTAACTCCAAATAAAATGACATGTCTCATTAAGAGTAAATCTCCTTCATGGAGAGATCGGTTTCTCAGAATAGTCAGATACACTTGAAGAAACCACAGGAATGATTGCAAGAACACGGGAAAAACCATCAAAATATTGATAAGAATAATCAGGAGCACACGGAGAAAAATCATCATAATATTGACAAGAATTATCGGGAGCACACGGAGAAAAACCATCATAATATTGACAAGAATTATCGGGAGCACACGGAAAAAACCGACAAAATATTGACAAAATTTATCGGGAGCACACGGAGAAAACCACCACACATTTTCTTGGATATCATTAAATTTAAAAATAAAATTAAAAATAAAAATAAATTAATAAAAAAACTAAAACAAAAAAAATCTACAAAAAAAATACACAAAATTCTGCTAGCTTGTAAACTTATCATTGATGAGCAAAGATAAGTTTTAGTACAAGCCAGCAGAATTTTGTGTATTTTTTTTGTAGATTTTTTTGTTTTAAATTTGTTATTAATTTATTTTTATTTTTAATTTTTTTTTAAATTTAATGATATCCAAGAAAATGTGTGGTGGTTTTCTCCGTGTGCTCCCGATAAATTTTGTCAATATTTTGTCGGTTTTTTCCGTGTGCTCCCGATAATTCTTGTCAATATTATGATGGTTTTTCTCCGTGTGCTCCCGATAATTCTTGTCAATATTATGATGATTTTTCTCCGTGTGCTCCTGATTATTCTTATCAATATTTTGATGGTTTTTCCCGTGTTCTTGCAATCATTCCTGTGGTTTCTTCAAGTGTATCTGACTATTCTGAGAAACCGATCTCTCCATGAAGGAGTTTTACTCTTAATGAGACATGTCATTTTATTTGGAGTTACATTTAATTCGATAATTTCTGCTACTAAATCAAAACTTGCAATATTTTTATCAGGTGGAATTAAAAAATATCATTACTCAGTCAAATTAATATTACTCCATGAGACATCTGTGGAGCACCAACATGCAAGACGAACTTCCTTTTCCTTGGAGTCTAGCGAAGCCATCTTTCTTTTGCGATCGCTAGTGAGCATCCCGCATCCTGCATTAAAGAACTAAATATTATTTACCTGCAAGCAATACGTGACGTCATTAGTTGTTGAAAAGCAGAACTAGTTGCAGCAAGTACTTTTGTATGAGATAAATTAACTCTCGCTGATGAAATATGAAAAAATTTCTATTTAAGTATTGGATCTAATTTAAAACTCTTAGTTTGCATCTGGCATTAGTCACAGAAGCTACCATGGATCGTGGTTTGTTATCTGCAGCTGAATCGGAAGGAAGCCGCTGTAGTTACTGTGGCAAGGATTTTGCCATGAGAAGGAATGCTAGACGTCATGGGAAGAATGATTGTGCTAGAAACCCACTACGCAACATGTTAAGCTGTAATCGTTGTAGCAGGTTGTTAACACGAATTGACAGCTTAAAAAGACATGGTAGAACATGTAAAGTCAAGACTACTTACGGCATAGAGGACACTGATGGATCCACTAGACTAAAGAAGAGTGATCTGCATTACGACAATAATTTTCCTTGTTCTGAGCGTGATGGTATTAGCTCACCCGATCGTGAGAAAGAACATAAATTGAAGGATGCTAATGGCTTCGGGAAGACTGAAACTAAAGGCAGTATTAACACCGTGAAAAGTGAGAATACATTCAAGCCTATATTCAGTAGATCCTCCATTCTTTGTAAAAATGATGGACTCCTAAAAAGGAAGCATGAAGACGATGAAGACACTTCGACATCATCTATAGCGAATTCATACGGTAATCTGGGTGAAGAGGATATCTTTTACAGTGATTGTTACAGTGACTCTGAGGCTGTTGACAAAGGTATAGACTGTGATGAAGCACCTAGAGCTGACAAGATCGAAGAATGTGGCGATGTCCTGAGACCGAAACGTTGGAAACGTCGTGTTATAATAAATAAATCTGATAATGCTTATTATGATCACTGGGATGATTGTGATATTGACAGTATTTATAATAAACAAGCAAGTAAGATGGTGGTAGAAGAGATTGATTACACATCATGGAAAGATCCAAACATAATGGTTGACCGGCTAAGACTTTTACATGGCTCGCTTTGTGAAGGAAACTATTCGTGCATCAAAGAAATATCCTTCATACTCAAAGAACTAAGGAAAGCAGGCTACATACAATAATGGCTTCTTTTACTTGTATTTGTGTAATGTTGAGAAGTAATTAAATATTGAAAGTAAAAATTTAATGTTTTTATTTCTTGTATTCTGATTTCCAACTAAGCCTGTGTGTTTCCGCTACTGTATGTGTGATCATTCCGTTTCCTGTGTGTACTGTGTGTATACGTTTCGAGTGTGTACTGTGTGTACGTTTCGTTTCCTGTGTGTACTGTGTGTACGTTCTGTTTCCTGTGTGTACTGTGTGTACGTTCCGTTTCCTGTGTGTACTGTGTATACATTTCGTTTCCTGTGTGTACTGTGTGTACGTTTAGTTTCCTGTGTGTACTGTGTGTACGTTCCGTTTCCTGTGTGTACTGTGTGTACGTTCCGTTTCCTGTGTGTACTGTGTGTATACGTTCCGTTTCCTGTGTGTACTGTGTGTACGTTCCGTTTCCTGTGTGTACTGTGTTTATACGTTCCGTTTCCTGTGTGTACTGTGTGTACGTTCCGTTTCTTGTGTGTACTGTATGTACGTACCGTTTCCTGTGTGTACTGTGTGTATACGTTCCGTTTCCTGTGTGTACTGTGTGTACGTTTAGTTTCCTGTGTGTACTGTGTGTATGTTCCGTTTCCTGTGTGTACTGTGTGTACGTTCCGTTTCTTGTGTGTACGTACCGTTTCCTGTGTGTACTGTGTGTATACGTTCCGTTTCCTGTGTGTACTGTGTGTACGTTTAGTTTCCTGTGTGTACTGTGTGTACGATCCGTTTCCTGTGTGTACTGTGTGTACGTTCCGTTTCCTGTGTGTACTGTGTGTACGTTCCGTTTCCTGTGTGTACTGTGTGTATACGTTCCGTTTCCTGTGTGTACTGTGTGTACGTTCCGTTTCTTGTGTGTACTGTGTGTATACGTTCCGTTTCCTTTTTGTACTGTGTGTACGTTCCGTTTCTTGTTTGTACTGTGTGTACGTACCGTTTCCTGTGTGTACTGTGTGTACGTTCCGTTTTCTGTGTGTACTGTGTGTACATTCCGTTTTCTTGTGTTTACTGTGTGTACATTCCGTTTTCTTGTGTTTACTGTGTGTACATTTCGTTTTCCTGTGTGTACTGTGTGTTCGTTCCGTTTTCCTGTGTGTATTGTGTGTATATTCCGTTTTCCTGTGTGTAAATTACGTTTTCCTGTGTGTACTGGGTGTACATTCCGTTTTTCTGTGTGTACTGTGTTCATGGACTATATGACTGACATTGTTCATGGCCCGGTCTTGCGGTCCGTGCCTTTTCGTTGACGGTGCTTCCAAATGTGCTGCCTTTTCGAAAGCGGTGCTTCCAAATGAGCTGCCTTTTCGTTGGCGGTGCTGACTTTTCGTGGTCGGTGCTTCCAAATGTGGTGCCTTTTCGTTGTCGGTGCTGCCTTTTCGTTGGTGGTGCTGTCTTTTTGTTGATGGTGCTTCCTTTTTGTTGATTGCGCGTAGTACAAAATGTAGTGATTGAATATTTACTAGTTTATCACCTCTTGGTGTTACTAAAATATTTTTCAAGGTTACTTGCTCCTTTAGAATGTATAAAAATGTCACGATGGATTAATTGAATATAATTAGCTAACGACGAAGGTCATGTGGTCCTGAAATTACTAGCCTATACGTCTGATAATGACATGACTCGGTCTCATGGACTGAAGACAATTGTTCTTTATGTGCGGTTTTGTACATGAACGGCTTATAGGTTATTCAGATTATTCAAAAATTAGACTTTCATGATAGGCTTATCGTCACTGTATTAATTCTTTGGTTAGGTATATTGACTTATGATTAATAAACTCCGCGAAAGGTAACGGAAAAAAGAATTTAAAATTTATTTAATAATTAGTTACAACTGTCACTGGCCAAGAATCGAACCGTGGACATGGATCCATCGATTCAATTTGTAAATTAATAATTGATTTTTTCGGAGACTATTGGAATTTTTCCCGCATTTCTAACTAAATAATTACATGATTTCAACATGGCGGTCAAATTTCAAGATGGTGGGCACCTCAGCAATAATAAATTATTACTGCACTGTAGCATGTTAGAATAGAATTTGCATGATGGTAAGACAAGTACACACAATATGGTGACCTCCAGCAGACGAAAACATGATGGTGGCAATGACCGCTAGCATGTACTGAACATAAAATGACGGATCCGTGATGGACATCAAGGTCAAAGTCAAAGATCAATGTCGAGGTCAAATTTCAAGGTTAAGGTTAAATTTCAAGGTCAAGGTCAAATTTCAAGGTCAAGGAAAAATTTCAAGGTCAAGGTCAAATTTCAAGGTCAAGGTCGAAGGTCAAGGTCAAAGTCAAAGGTCAAGGTCAAGGTAAAAGGTGTGGTGATGTCATACCAGCTGATGGTAAATACCTTGTTATTGGTGGAGGTAGGTCAGTCTGAAGGTGGCTTCTGTGGAGGAAGGATCTGTTGATTTTATATTTTTTGCCCTCGCCGGTTTCGAATCAAGGACGGGAATCGATATAAACAGAATTCTATTAAGTTAATTTTTTGATGAATTTTGAACTTTTTTTTTCATTAAAATCGTATAATAAATAAAGATTTTCAAGATGGTGTCTAAATTTAAAGATGGCGACCATAACGATAATTGTAACATTAATAGGACCCAAAATGGCGGTCTTAACGAAAAGTGTAAGAATGATATGGTACTCAACCAAGATGGCGGGTGTAACGAAATATGCAACATTTATATAATCCAAGATGTCGAACGTAACAATAACTGCAACAGTGGTTTTTAAGATTTTTATTTAATTCGATTATTTAATTTTTTTAATGATTTTTTAAATTTTTCCCGATTTTCTAACATAAAAATTGCGGATTTTCAAGATGGCGACCGTAACGAAAATTGCAACAGTGACGACATGATTCGAAGTTGGTGGAAATTACTAGAAATACAAAATGTCAAATGGATTAGCATGGATTAACATATGGATTAGCATAGATTGACATACGGATTAGCATAGATTGGCATACAGGTTAGCATAGATTGGTATACGAATGAGCATAAATTGGCATACGGATTGGCATAGATTGACATGGATTAGCATAGATTGGCATGGATTAGGTTAGGTTAGCATAGATTAGCATATGGATTAGGTTAGGTTAGGTTAGGTTAGCATAGATTAGCATATGGATTAGGTTAGGTTAGGTTAGGTTAGGTTAGGTTTGGGTAGGTTAGGTTAGGTTAGGTTTAGTTTAGTTAAGTTTAGTTTAGTTTAGGTTAGGTTAGGTTAGGTTATCATAGATTAGCATATGGATTAGGTTAGGTTAGGTTAGTTTAGTTTAGTTTAGTTTAGTTTAGGTTAGGTTAGGTTAGGTTTGCATAGATTAGCATATGGATTAGGTTAGGTTAGGTTAGGTTAGGTTAGTTTAGTTTAGGTTAGGTTAGGTTTGCATAGATTAGCATATGGATTAGGTTAGGTTAGGTTAGGTTAGGTTTGCATAGATTAGCATATGGATTAGGTTAGGTTAGGTTAGGTTAGGTTAGGTTAGGTTAGGTTAGCATAGATTAGCATATGGATTAGGATAGGTTAGGTTAGGTTAGGTTAGGTTAGGTTAGGTTAGGTTTAGTTTAGTTTAGTTTAGTTTAGTTTATTTTAGTTTAGTTTAGTTTAGGTTAGGTTAGGTTAGCATAGATTAGCATATGGATTAGGATAGGTTAGGTTAGGTTAGGTTAGGTTAGGTTAGGTTAGGTTTAGTTTAGTTTAGTTTAGTTTAGTTTAGTTTAGGTTAGGTTAGGTTAGGTTAGGTTAGGTTAGGTTAGGTTAGCATAGATTAGCATATGAATTAGGTTAGGTTAGGTTAGTTTAGGTTAGGTTAGGTTAGTTTAGGTTAGGTTAGGTTAGGTTAGGTTAGGTTAGGTTAGGTTAGCATAGATTAGCATATGGATTAGGTTAGGTGAGGTTATTTTAGTTTAGTTTAGTTTAGGTTAGGTAAGGTTAGCATAGATTAGCATATGGATTAGGTTAGGTGAGGTTAGTTTAGGTTAGGTTAGGTTAGGCGTGCGAAGGAATACCTACGGGCTCCGACCAACAGCGCTTCTCTGCTGTGAAGTATTAGGAGATCAGAACTTGAGAGGAGGTAGTAATAAAAACTTGCCGGTGCCGTTGCGCGTCGTGGAAGTAGAGCGCGCCAAAACACACGGTTGCCTGGCCGTATGTATCCGGCGTTCATAACACGTGTAGAAGTAGGCTTATATTCGTTACCTCCTGGCTGTTTATTACCGCCTAATACTTTTCAGAGCGAGACGTCCTGGCGAGCTGGTCTGTCCGTCGTAACGGGACATTTTTTCGTGCGTACATGGCTGATGAACGTAACGGGACACTTTTTCGTGCGTGTATGACCGGCGGAAGTGACGTAATCCAACATGGCTTATGATTGTAACGGGACACTTTTTCGTGTGTGCATGGTCGAAGGAAGTGACATAATCCCCGAATCCCCCACCACCCACCGGTGCCCCCATATGAACCAAATACACCTACTTATATCTCATGGAAAAGTACTTGATTCATGTAGTTCTGCTTTTCAACAACAGATGTCGCCACATGTTGCTTGCAGGTAAATAACATTTAGTTCTTTTATGCGGGATGCGGGATGCTCACTAACGATCGCAAAAGAAGGATGGCTTCGCTAGACTCCAAGGAGAAGGAAGTTCGTCCTTCCTGTTAGTGCTTCTTAGATTTTCTGAGAGATTATTATTATTTGACTGAGAAATTTTTTTTTTTTTAATTTCCACCTGATAAAAATATTACAAGTGTTGATTAAGTACCAGAAATTCACTAATTAAATATTACCCTAAATAAAAAAAATCCTTCATGAAAAGATCAATTGCTCATCTAGAACCAGAAGCACTTGCAGAAAACCATCAAAATATTGTCAAGTATAATCAGGAGCACATGGAGAAAACCATCAAAATATTGACAAGAATATTCAGGAGCACACGGTGAAAACCACCATAATATTGACAAGAATAATCGGAAGCACACGAGAAAACCGCCAAAAGTTTTCTTTGATATCATAAAATTAAAGAAAAAAATTAATAAAAAAAATTAATAAAAAAAAACACAACAAATTAAAAGACTGATTCTGGCTTGGACTAGAACTCTAACTTTGCTCAACAATGAGAAGTTCACAAGCTAGCATAATCAGTTTTTGAATTTGTTGTGTTTTTTTTATTAATTTTTTTCTGTAATTTAATGTTAACAAAGACTACATACAATAAATGCTTGTTTTACATGCATTTGTATAATATAAAGAAATAAAATAAATAATTTAAATTATAAGAATTTAATGTTTTTATTCATTGTATTCTGATTTCTAACTAAGACTTAGATCTCGTAAGTTGTGTTTCCTTTTTGCCTTTTTTTCTGTTGATGGAGCTTCCAAATGTGCTTCCTTATTCGATGGTGCTTCCAAAATGTGCTGCCTTTATGATCGTGCTTCCAAATGTGCTGCCTTTTCGTTGTCGGTGCTTCCAAATGTGCTGCCTTTTCATTGTCTGTGCTTCCAAATGTGCTGCCTTTTTGTTGTCGGTGCTTCCAAATGTGCTGCCTTTTCGTTGACGGTGCTTCCAAATGTGCTGCCTTTTCTTTGATGGTCCTTCTATTTTTAATGTTGTTTTGTCTCTAGTGTTATTGTAGATGGTTCTTGATTTGACTAGCGTATTATTCCGTATGGTGCATGTATATAAGCGAGTCCTAGACAGCAGGACGCTCAGTTTGTTACTGACGTCGGCGGTGTAAGGATCACCTAGTTTGTTTAATCTGGTGCATAAATCGCGAAATTACCTGTTCTTGCGAAATCGATGGCATATTTATCGACTTTAACGTCGAACTCGGAGGTTGTACCATCGTCTACGGGTACCTTTACGACAGCTACGACGGAGAAGGTGCAGATCCCGTTGGCAACGACGACGACGTCAACATTGGAGGAGATTTCAACAGATGTGATACCACCATCATCCGAAGTTTCATCATCAGCAATGGATACTTCCACTAATGAAGAGCGTACATTGAGTCAGTGCAAATACTGTGACGCATTATTTACTATCACCTCAAATGCTCGCAGACATGAAAGAAGCAGTTGTTCTAATAATGTTAAAAGAATACAATTTCAGTGCAATGAGTGCAATAAACTAATATCACGTCTTGATAGCTTACATCTTCATTATAAAAAATGCTCCGAGAAAGTTAAGTGCAAGTATAATGAACATGTTTATTGTTTTGACTCATGTGTTGTACCAGCTGATGAGACTATATAAGTGAGACCCTGGTGATATGAACTACAGTCCGTCACTGACCGAGGTGATGAACAGATCGTATAATTGGACTTGTATAACATAATAGACCGGTGTCTAGCTATTCTTGAGAACTCGATGGCATCATTACCACTATCTACACCAACCTGGATCAAACGTCTACCATCATCAGTGCAGAGCACGATGACAACGATGTCTACAGCTACACCTGCTCTCTCAGCACAGCACGAGATTTCGACGCGTGCATCATCTTCTGCAGAGCAGACCTCAACGGCTTCAGAAGTTAACATGTCAGCAGTTTTACAATGGTTGTCAACAATTCCAGTGCCATTGATAAAGGAAGGAGCATCCAGCGTTGTTCCATCACCCGACTGCACGTACTGTGAGAAGATCAATAACTTCTAATTACGGGATCATGTAATACACAATTGTAGTAATAACTGTGAACGCATTAAATATCAGTGCAACAGGTGTTTAAGCAAGTTTGTACAATATGGAAGATTAAAATGGCACCTCAGGAATTGTGATAGACTGGCTGTACATTCATCGGAATCAAGCTGTATATTTTGTAACAAAACATTGGCAAATATTCAAAGTGCACAACGACACGAAATATATCACTGTCCTTTTAATGAAGTCGATAATTCGTCTTTGTGTGAAAATTGTGGTGTACAAATATGTCAACCTGATAAACTGAATAGACATTTACGAACATGTAAAAGACTTACTTCATCCATTAAGAAGACTACTTGAATCATGGAATCTACAAAACTTTATTACTTTGACTGTGTATTTTTTTTTGTACTTGTAGTAGTGTAGTACTTATGTAATAAAAGTTTTTTTAAAAGAACTTGTGGTGTTTTTTATTTTCTCAAACCTGCTACTTTAGTGGTACTTTTTTAAAATATTAAAGTTGTTTTGTATCGGCCAGGGATCGAACCAAGGACCTAAGTCGATCTAATCAATCAGTATATAGATAAAAAATTTATTTAATGAATTTTGAACTTTTTCCCGAATCTCTAGCATTAAAATTACGCATTTCCAATTTGGTGGTCTTGATGTCTGATAGGATGATGGTCGTAGAGGATTTAGAGTCTCTTTAAGAATGTTGAACATGGTTTATTGAAATTGTTATTTTTTACATAAAATTAAACATTATTGCATCGATCGGGTATCGAACCGAGGTCGGGAATCGATCGAATCAATATGTAAATTAATAAGTGATTTATTTAATGAATTTTGGAACTTTTCCCGAATTTCTAGCTAAATAATTACAGATTTTCAAGATGGCGGCCAAATTTCAAGATGGCGGGTGTCACAGCAATAATAATTAATGATTACTGCACTCTAGAGGATAAGAATTAAATTAACATGTCATCAGCGCACTCTCGCCGACGATACAATGATGAAGGTTCCAGCATCGAAGACAAGATGGCGGATATGACGTCATACTAGGTGACGATATATATGCTTTGAAAAAAGTGGTGGGAGTCAGTATGCCAGCAGCCACCGCGGGGGAAGGATCGGTCGTCATTTTTATTTTTTTGCCCTCACCGGGTTTGAACCGTGGACTCCGAGCTCCGTGTCGTAAATGTTTGTTTTTTATAAAAACTTTATTAAATTTTATTAAGTGAATTTTTTTATAAATTTAACATTTTTTTCGTTAAAATCGGATAATAAATAAAAAAGTTAAAGATGGCGACCGTAATGGAAACTGCAACGGTGACGTAATTTTTTAAAATGGTGGTCATAATCCTAGATGACGTCAGAGGCTTATAAGCGGCTATCTCTTAGGAGTTTTAAGCCTCTTTAAGGAATTTGGGTTCTTTCTAGGGCAAAATGTCTTTTGAGGATTTTCGAAATTCATATTTTGAATTGTGTAATTTTTTGAGAATTTTTCGCGAAATATTTTGCGGATTTTTTTTTCTAAGAAATGTAAATTTTGGCGATTTTTGAGGAATTTTGGGCAATTTTTGCCCAATTTGGTTTAGTTTTGAGGGTCAAAGGTCCCGGTACTACTTGTCCCGTTAAGCTGTGTCCCGTTACCCTCATCCAAGATGGCCGCCGTGACGTCAGAATCCAAGATGGCGGACCGACAAACTCACAATCCACACAATCCACACCCAGGACCCGTGCGCCCGGAGCCCGTATTATATACTACTCACGTGTAAATGAGTTGTAATTAATTTTAAAAACTGGCTGTTAGCTATTAAGTTTAAATATAATTATGAACAAGTTTTTATATAAATAATTTGTAATCAAATACCTATCATCAAATATATGAATCACCATAATTTTTTAGTCAATTGTAACATAACCTATTATTACTGCACTCGCCGATAGCCTAACGGAACACAGCGTAACGGAACCATGAGCGTAACAGAACACAGTGTAACGGAACAATGTGCGTAACGGGACATTTTTAGTGCGTGCAGTTGGTTTTCATCGATTAATCAGACGTTGTCACGTGAAAAACCTATAGAACTATAATAATCTTATATATAGCGAAAGAAATTAAAACAACCTACAAATAAATTGCAAGCAATTTTAAAATTCAATTATATATATATTTGACATAAAAACTATTGAAAATAATCCTGTACCATGATGTTGAAACCAAGTTGTAATCAACTGTTCTAAACGTACACAAGAGCCTTATCGTTTCAAAAAATCTCTAGTATAACTTTGTATCCATTACTAGGCTCTCATCCTTACTAATATTATAATTGCGAAAGTAACTCTGTCTGTCTGTCTGTTTGTTACCTTTTCCCGGCTGAACGGCTGAACGGATCGTAATGAAATTTGGCAAGGAGGTAGATTATATTCTGGGGATGGATATAGGCTATCTTTTGTCTAAAAACAATAAATTTTAAACGGGTTAAAAAAATATATCATAATTTTATGTAACGTGTGTCATAGATATACAAACTGTTAGTGCCATTCCTCTATGTCTGCCGAGCAATAGCTTTCAAGCCATTACGTTACGTTTTGCTATTGTAAGGAACTAAGTAGAGAGTAAGAAAAAAATAAATATCTTGACAGTTTGTAATGTCGCCATATTTGTTTCAATTTTCAATACCGTTTTTGTATATTACATTTTAAATTATTTTTTTACAGTACCTACTTATAACTTACTTGCAAGGAGTTTGGTTTAGTGTTTATAATTTATCTGCTGAGCGTCAAGAGTCTTATGGCTACTGAGACCGAAGACCAGAAATTTTTATCAATTATGTTATATATTATATATATAATTTATACTTTTTGTTTCATTTTGGACTATGTTTTTTTTTACTTAATTCAAAGATTTGTGGTGTGTACAGGGATATCTCTATTAATTTCTATACTCCTTTGGATAAGCGGAATATGGCCACCACAGTTTTACATATCAACAAATCCTACAAATGTTTTAAACATTATGACAAATAAAAAATAGTTTCACAAACATCCTTAGTTTTTTTTTGTGTGTATAGTTTGAAGTTTAATATTATGTATGTACGTAAATTCTTAAACATAAAGTTATTTATTAATTTATTTAGAAAATTATTCATATGTAGGTTATAAGTTTTCCTTTATATCTCTTTCGATTTGGAGTGTTTCCGAGCCATTCGGGGTCCTCAACATCAACCCCTCCCCCATCCCCCCCCTCTCACAGGTGGTTAAAGCCCCAAAATTTTGAAAATTTAAAATTTTTAAAAAATCTTTTTCTTTCGATTTTAAGCGTTTTCGAGCCATTCAGGGTCCTAGAACCCCCCCCCCCCCGCCACCCTCTGGGAAAAAGCCCCAAAATTTCGATAATTTTAGGAATTTAAAATATCTATTCCTTCGAGATGGAGTGTCCCGAAACATTCGAGGTCCTGAACATCCATCCCCCCCCCCTCCCTTTTGACAAAAGTGAAAGCCACAAAATTTCGAAAAATTGGAGAAAATTGTATTAAAATTAAGTTATTACGAACTAAACTGTCCGGGGCATGGTGGAACTTTTACCCAAAGTCGACTTCGCACCTTATTTTGTGGGAGGGGTGGAGGGGAGTGCAAAACTCCAAAATTACGACAAATTTCAAAAGAAATTTAAATTTAAGTATAATTTTTTACTGTTTGGAGTGTTTCCGAACCATTCGGGGTCCTCAAACTACCCTCCCCCCACAAGGAGTCAAAGACCCAATAATAAAAAAATTTCCCAAACTTTCGAAAACCTATTCTCTTTCGGTTTGGAGTGTTTACGAGCCATTCGGGGTCTTCAACCTCACCCCCCCCCCCCCTTCTCAGGGGTCAAATCCCCAAAATTTAGAAAATTTCAAAAATCATTCTCTTTCGATTTTTAGTGTTTCTCTGCCATTCAGGGTCCTCAAAATAACTCCTCCCCCTCTGGGGACAAAGCCCCAAAATCTCGAAAATTTCAGGATTTTCAAATATCATTTCTTTCGAGATGGAGTGTTCCGAACCATTCGAGGTCCTGAACATCCACCCCCCCCCCCCACATCCCTTTTCACAAAAGTGAAAGCCACAAAATTTCGAAAAATTGGAGGAAATTGTATTAAAATTAAGTCATTACCAACTAAAGTGTCCGGGGAATGGTGGAACGTTTACCCAAAGACGTGTTCTCCAACAAATTTTGGTAAGGGGATTGGGGGAATGCAAAACCCCAAAATTTCGAAAAATTTCTTAAATTTAAGAATACTATTTTTACTATTTGGAGTGTTTCCGAGCCATTCGGGGTCCTCAAACTACCCTCCCCCCACAAGGAGTCAAAACCCAATAATTAAAAAATTTCCTAAAATTTCCAAAAACCTATTCTTTTTCGATTTGGAGTGTTTACGAGCCATTCGGGGTCCTCAACATCACCTCCCCCCCCCCCCCCCGGGAGTCAAAACCCCAAAATTTAAAAAATTCAAATATAATTCTTTTTGATTTTTATTGTTTCCCAGCCATTCAGGGTCCTCGAAATCACCCCTCCCCCTCTGGGGACAAAGCCCCAAAATTTCGACAATTTCAGGAATTTCAAATATCATTTCTTTCGAGATGGAGTGTTCCAAACCATTCGAGCTTCTGAACATCCACTTTTCGCAAAAGTGAAAGCCCCAAAATTTCGAAATATAAGAATATATATGATTGGATTTTGGTATGTATGACGTCGATAAACTCTTACACCGTTTGACCGATCGCCATGAAAGTTGGCACATCGAAGTGTTTTTATCATCCATTTTTTTGTAACACGCCGCTAGATGGCGCTGTAGCGCATCAACTTCTAAACCTTTCAACCGATCGCCCTAGGTAAACAGAAAATCATAGGTCACAGATACACAAACAGTAATTATGTGTCATTTCTTAATGTCCAACACACTGGACATATCGCTATCCATTTTGCTGTAACTCGCGGACAATATTTCACCCGGCGTTCAGCCCGGGCAAAGCCGGGTACTGCAGCTAGTCTTAAATAAAAGTTTTCTTTATAACAAACACTTTAACGAGTTAAAAACGCGGGCAATGCATTGGCTCAACCTGGCGGGCAGTGTCAACAAACACCTGAATCCGTCAAAGCGAATACTGCCGGACTTAATGCCGCCGGCTGCAATTCGGTTTTGCGTGTACTTCGGAAAAAACTCACGTGATCATACAGATCTCTGCTACGGCCTCGTCCACCATCTTGCATTTAACTTTAGTTTCCTAAAATAATATTAATGAATAAAAACTCAGTCGAATGAGTTACTCAACTGAAAAGCATTGAATAATTAAACATAAATGATTACCATAACATGATTAAAGAATATTAAATTTTATTTCTGCAGATACTGTATCTGGATATTATTTTTTGTATTAAATCATAAACCTTAAAAGATTAGCTAAGAATATAAATGTTCCTTAAACGATAATAATGGCATGCAAATTATATTTTGGTATAGTTTTTTTCGTTGGGTTATAAATAAAATCTTTAAACAGGTATCTGATATAAAAATTTAATGAATCCCATTATTTCTGATGTGACAAAAAATGGTGTTTAAGCAAATTAAAATGAGACACGTGTTTAACTGATAATAGTTTTAATTAATTTGAAAATGTCTCAATAGCATTAAAAAAAAATATTAAAATCTACCAATTAACTGTTAATAAACATGTCAACTATCTAAAACTGTCAATTAAGTGTCAAACCATCACGTCGAGATAATTTGACGAAGTAAGTTTGAATTGATCAAATATATACAAAATTTTAACTGAGATAACCACTATGAAACGTTTACAAAGAAATTGACAAGTTTCATAAGTATATTTAATACCAATACTTACATTACGTATGCCATCGGGAATAAAAAAGAAAAACTATTAATAAATGTGCTACTAGTTATAGAAATTATTTGTTATTGGGAAGATTTTATTTTATTTAATTGATTTTGTGGGTTTTGTTTTGCTTCAAATATCAAAATTGTAATAAATTGCCTTAAATTAAAATTAAATACCATTATTGACTATTTTATAGATGCTCAAGAAAAAAATGTTTGTATACAATCTTCTCAACACTGTATCCAAAGAAACGTGTTATTTTTGTGAATAAAACAACTTGTAAATCATTAAAAAATTATCTTATACACTCATGCACCAAAAGTTTAATTTTAAAATTACGATTGTTTAGCTGTGATTTGATCAACCAAAAATTGTGTTATCTCCATAAGTTCAAAGTTTTTATAGTTTTCTTGGACAAACAAGGTTCAAATTTAATGCGCGGGTTATTATGTAGTTATTACACTTAAGTAGTTTTTAAAATCAAACTAATAATATTTTCACTTATTCAAATGATCATTTTAATAACAATGCGCTTTTACGTTGAGAGAAAATTAATGTATTTCTAAGTAAATAGTATATACTGAAAGAAAATAATGAGTTTTAATATATCGTCAATCGATATCGTTCGAAATTAACACAAGAAATCCGGTTTAAAAAAAAGAAACAATGAACTTTAATTTTACATGGCCTGCGGGTCGAGCATGGTTCTTTTCCTCGCCACCGTCATAGCGACGACGCGTCGCCGGTATGACGGCGGAGTTATGACGGCCGCGTGAAAATGCGAGCACGGATCCCATCGTCATATCTCTCCCGTCATCGCTAAGGCGCCTTACCTACGACGGCTTGGCAATCGATAATATGCAGAGGTTGGCAGTGAATTTACAGAAAGGATGTGTTTTATTTGGCAGTTGGTGTATCTGCTAGCAATTTACAGCCAATAGAAAACTACCAACACGAAAACAAGATTGTGGACATTCATAAACTTAGGCATGTGTCTATCGAATTATATGTTTTCCACAACTATATTCAATATTTATATCATTTTTCATTGTACGCCTGTTGGTTTTCCGTAAATATAAGTTTTACAGACTATTTTTTGCCCAGTAAAACACCCGTCACGTCTCAATCTCAGAATATAATAAAATAATTTTACATAGCAAAGTCGTTTATGATTATTAAATAGTATATAAAAAGGTTGAGTGTATTAGAAACTGTGAAGGTTTGTAGTTTTTAATAGGACAATATTATTTAGCGATCTTATAAAACGAGTTGCCCGTTATTATTAATTTTGTTTTCAATGGTCAGTTGTTACTACTTAAGATCATTATGATGAAAAAAAAATATTTAAAAACACTCTTGTGACTCGACGTGAAACATTACAATACTAGACCTGATTTAATCATTATTTGGTAATTTTCGTCACCGTTCAAGTTAATTTGCCGATTTGAAGGTACCGAAACAACTCGGTGTGCTATACGTCCCTTAAAGACTGTTAAAAAAATACTACTGTTACATATTTAATTACATTATCCTTAGACTTGTTTATAGCATATTTTCTAGTACACTGCAAGTTTTATTCACACTATTTTGTACCGTAGCATATGTACTGGATGAATACGCTGATAATATTATTTATTTAGCATCTTTCAAGCTTGAAACAATATAACACGAAGTCGGTGTTGTTAATTAAATGCCTGAATATAATTTATTAAGTAAATTGTAGTTGACAGTATTGTGTGTGCAGTTTATAACAACCAGAAGAGTAGAGGAACTAAAAATACCCTTTAACGGAATTATTTACTTTTCACACAAGCCGCTCCTCTCACAAATTACGATTTTCGTATTAACTATAAACACGAAACCCCTCAATTCTACATGAGACACTATTATTCCTACATTGTTACCATTTTATCATACTGACAGTACTTGAGCGAATCTTATGTGAATAAAATACGTTTCAATATGCGATACAGCAGGAGCAAACCTAGCCACCAACGAGGGTGGGGAGTAGGCCTAACCTAAAAGTCACTAAATCATGTGAGGAAATGCTTTCTGTTTAAAATGCGATAAAACGAAGGTTTAAAATAACCATCAGACTACTATGTATTAATCAGCGGCATTCTTGTGTATTTTCAACCTTATCAATGCATGTATTTTATTTTTACAAGTGATTTTTTTATTACACATAAGGAAGCTGAAGGGAAAATTAGTTGTTTTTAGAAGTTTAATAAACCACACGCTTATAGGTGTTTTACACTTAACTTTTATTCAGAATAATTAACTAATGTGATGTTTTCTTCTATCTTGTTGAAATATTACATTATTTTGTCTTGACCTTTATTTTTTTTACTATGTGATAAATGACAAAAGTAGGCAGATTGGCAGTTTTTTTTAGTATGATATATTTTGGTAAACTGAGTATTGTGCAGTTAAAAATATCGAGAAAAAAATAATTAATGTGTCTCATTCACACGAAACATAGAAACTATTTATTTATGCGGCGTGATTATTATCGGAAACAAGTTGTTTCGAAGTTTGTTCAGAGAAAAACATAACCTTTTTTGAGATACGTCGTATATCTCACATAGGCCTACGTAATTTATGAGTAAATAGAATTGAGACAAAACCTTAAGTTTCACGAAAATATATTATTTAACTCATTTGAAAGAATTATTTCCCAGTATTAAATGAAAGTTACGCACGTAGTCGGCATTATGATGGGGTTATGACGGCTATGACGGCCTTACGACGGGCAAACCATCCCGCCTTACCTATGACAGGCATGTCGTAGCTAAGGCGTCTTACAGAAGGCGAAAAAAGATCCATGCTCGCTTTTAGAAGCGAAGCGTCATACCGATGACGCGTCATCCCTATGACGGGCGAAAAAGAGAACCATGCTCGACCGGCTGAACGTCACGTAAACTAAGAAAAATTCCGAAATACCATAAATAATTTTTGAAATTAGCTGCCCACTAAATTGGCTCACCACAGGCAAGCTCGTCGAAAAAGCGTACGAAGCACCACTGATTTAATGCTACTGTTGACGTGTCACCACTACGATCTTTAAATGATTCATGCAATTGTATTTTTTAGTTTAAAATAATGTTTTGCAGTATTTCCATTGTAATTTTGCACTATATGTCATGGAGAAAGTTCTATACGGCCTAATAATCCTGTTTGTGTCTGATGATGCGAACATATGCCAGTTTCCGAAACGTCGCAATTGTTTTGATATAGAAAATCTTCTGTGTTCGACGGTGCTGTCGTCGTCGTGTTGTACATATCACCACTTTATTTTCATCCTTGTGTTAGTATGTTTACTGAGTTTTCCAAGTTTATTGTCCGTCCGCACATACTATTCTTGTTGAAACTGTCACGTCATTGTTACAAACTGTGTTCGTCTGTGCTGTTACTTTTAACATGACTAAATTCCTTGCACGGAATTTTTCGATATTTTATGTTTCAATTTGTTCGTCTACGCTCTCGTAGTTGAGTTGTCCATAATACCTGTTTATTTTAATGGTTGGGGCCATCTGTTTGACACTAAATAATTTAGGCACATTGTGAAATTTATGCTTTCCTTTCTATTGATTAATTTGCAGTTATGAAATTTTTTCCATGACAAAAAGTGCAAAACTGAATTGTCGTGTGTTCAAAAAAGTACTACACGTAGGTACTTACATTCTACTCATAGTCTTTGCCAGCTGTACTAAAATATGTCACGAGGCACTTACACAAAAGTGCTACAGAAGGGGGTGTGCTGGATCCACTTATACATGGGTTCGATGGAGATAATAATGTGGCGAAGAAAATTAAATGAATGAATAAAATAAGATTATGGCCTAAAAGCCCTGCCTACCCGTGCAAACATATGTTGTGCAGAGCTTCAGGTACAACAACGTGATTTTAAAAGTGCTCAAGATATCCCAGTGGGGTCTGTTTACGAAAAGCATTTAATAATTCTCTGAGGGCCGATAAAAAGTTTTGTTTCGAGATCAAGTTTTTAAACTGCATTTTTATGAGAATAGAATGACTAAAATTCGTGTTTTCAGACTAACGTTTAGGCATAAAACTACCTGTACAGTTCCTTAAAAGCACTTAAGGGACTTGTGTTACATCTTAATATTCATTTCTCTACCATATAATGTTGCGAACACCGCTCAAATTTCCTTGTTTTCCTACGCACGACGAGAGACTGCGCGCCAGTTCAGAGACTGGCGCTTAGAGGCGATATTGCGCTCGAAATATCAGTGAGCGTCGCGCTTATCAATCCGCCTCACTAACACAGACACACCCCTGACAATGTGGGTCCCTTAGTAATTATTTGAAAGGGAAGTCAATATGGATGATGAAATGTGATAATAATGGATCATGGAACGAATTGTTATGATTCAACCTTAAGATCTCAATTCTTTACTATTCTAAGACAGGGTGATAGGGGGCTCAAGACTAACAATGAAAGACAATTCAATATAGAGACTTGATTTACTGTCACGTACTATTATAGAGTTAGCGGTCACCAAATTAGACAATAATGAGGGAACCTCGCTACCACACCTCGGCAGGTTCCTTACCCACGCTGTGGTGGGTCGCGCTCGCGGCAGGATCTCGACGACGGACTGCGGCGGCCGAGGACCACGGCGCTCCGTGGTTCAGATGTCACGACTCCAGCCGTCCAGTCGCCGGTGACCAGAAGAAGCCCCTTCTCGACGGTGGCTGTCGTTTTTATCCTTCTGTCCGCGTCCGTGTTGATGTTCCGTGTTGTCCCCTTTTCTCTCGCAGCGGCGACCCGCGTCGCTGTTTCGCTGGCGGTGTTGAAATTGCTGACACCTCGTGTTTGACTCAGGGCGAGCCTCGAAGCCGCTTGCCAGAGTGCTCAGAGCGAGTCATAACAGAATGAATGGGCAAAGAAAACGGAAATAACCCTGAGATAAACCAACAAAACACGTTAACGTTCACCCCCACTACACTGGGAATTAAAAAAAATACCTCGGTGGGAGGCGAGGCATGTGACTACTAGATCAAAGTAGCTACAAATCACATAAAAATATGCAACGTCGCAGAGCTGGTACACTTGTTTTACCGTAATTAGCCAAATTTTTGTAACTGTCATCCAAACCATTTTTTGAAGTGAATCATCTTTTAGCACGATGGGATTTCAAGGCCCAATTTTAATGAAACGTTTTCCTGAAACATTGTTTTCCAAAGATTTATGATGCTATAAAGTTGCGGCCGGTGCAGAGAACACGGTGATGTGCGACTCAGGTTTAACCTTGCCTTGCTGCGGGGATAGGCGGGTCACACCGGTTGGAACCCGCCTGCTCATGACGCCACACCTACTTGGGCAGAGGGCAACAAAATGATGTTTGAGGTTATTGTGCACTGCACTACTGGCCATCATTGCAAGAAAATTGTGTTTATTTAAGAAAGTATTATATTTATTACTTGTGTAATTCATTATTTTAAACAGTATTATAGTGTGCCCCCAATAGTGATTTATGCCAATATGTTTAAATTTTGATTTTAATTTTCATCTTAAACATAATTTTAAAGCTTTTATTTAAACTTGTTGAGCCCACTGTAACCTCCCACTTAATTTTGTTCGGCTAGTTCCTCCAGTCGTTTCCAGCGCAGTATCTGAGATTTTGCCGAACTTTTGCGAGGCTAGCATCCTGCCTCATATTCTCCCCGCCTCAGTGCACGACCGGCGAATGAAATTTACCCCAGCTTTCGTTACCAGGTCTACTTGTGCCTACTGCTTCTCAGGGCAGCCCGTTTCTCAGAGCTTTCCTGAGGTGAGCACTTACAGTCACGCCCCATTCTAATGTTCCAGGGCTGTCCAGAATGTAAAGGTGCTCCGGGTAACACTTTTCTCATGAGCCAGCACCCTGCTCCTCCCCTCTATTCCACGAATCACCACCCAGAGCATTGACCGGTGCTTAACCCCGACTAGCGACGGCCTGTCTCAAGGTCTGGCCACGAATGTTCGAATGTACCACCTCAGAGCTCTAGTGGTGGTTTTGTCTACTACTTCCCTGGGTGTTAGAGTATTTGCTCAACACGCCTGCCCTCTAGTGTCTTCCGAGCCACCAGAGCGCTCCACCAGTCTCCTCTGTTAGCCCCTTGCTTTTGTAGTTGACTTCAAAGAGACGACTTCATCTCTGTTTCGGCCACTCCCCAGTAGATAGCGCTACGATCAGGCACCATCTGAAGCATCGAGCCCTCGAAGCCGGTATTTCTAGACCTCCTCCCTCGGGCATCTTCGAAACTTTTCGGCCCTGTAGCCGAAGAATTCCCTTCTTCTTCCAATGAGAAGCGCCGAATTTATTTAATCGACACATGTACCATACCAGGGACTTCTTGGCACGACTTCCGACTGACTGCGTCCTTCTCGGCGAGCCCTCAGCTAGATTCGACTTCACTAATTCAACTATGATGTAGTCGCCTCGTCAAGGGATGTTTTCCCAAATCTCGTTTTTTGCTACCTTTTTGTAAGCAGTCGGTCAGAGTTATAGTTAAAAGGTTGTTAATTTTTTTTATCTATGAGTGCTTCCGCATCCACTGCGCTAGTTTCGCGTCGATTTTCGTGGACACCTAGGCGAGTTCCCTTCTGATTCCAGGATCAACACCTTGTTTTGGTGAGTTGTCGATACCCATTCTCTTCTCCGTTAATTACCTTTTTTGTGGACATTTGAGCCTTTTAAAGACTGTATGCCGACTATGGTTAATTACTTTGGATTTGGCTTGTTCGCAGACAGGTTCCAAGAACCGGAGCCGAGGTTACGGCCAAATGGTATTCTTGGCATCGTAAGAAATAACCACTCCAAATCCAACGGCCACGAACTTTCAACTTCCAAATCCTACACGACGACTCAGGACCCTTTTGTTCCTTAACACCAAATGCGGGCCATTTCCGCTGTCAGCAAGTCATCGAACATGCGAAAATTTAATACCGCCACATTTTTATAATTACTTTTGTACAAACAAGATCGCCTGTGTGAAAATTCTATATTTTAACATATTGTATAAATTAATATTTTTAATTATGTCTTAAATGCATTTGTGTAGGTAATTATTATATTCGGGCCGGCCCTATAAAAAAATAACTCTGTCCTAAACTTAACTCATATTTAATTACTTTTGTAACAATTCAGACATTTGAAGTAAAATAAATCGAAGTAAGCCTAAAGACGCAACTGCATTCTTTATATATTAACACTAGCTGCAGTACCCGGCTTTGCCCGGGCTGAACACCGGGTGATATATTGTCCGCGAGTTACAGCAAAATGGATAGCGATATGTCCAGTGTGTTGGACATTAAGAAATGACACATAATTACTGTTTGTGTATCTGTGACCTATGATTTTCTGTTTACCCATGGCGATCGGTTGAAAGGTTTAGAAGTTGATGCGCTACAGCGCCATCTAGCCGCGATTTACAAAAAAAATGGTTAGCATAAAAACCTTTTCCATGATAAAAACACTTCGATGTGCCAACTTTCAAGGCGATCGGTCAAACGGTGTAAGAGTATATCGACGTCATACATACCAAAATCCAATCATATATATTCTTATATTTCGAGATTTTGGGGCTTTCACTTTTGCGAAAAGTAGATGTTCAGGACCTCGAATGGTTTGGAACACTCCATCTCTAAAGAAACGATATTTGAAATTCCTGAAATGGTCGAAATTTTGGGGCTTTGTCCCCAGAAGGGGAGGGGTGATTTTGAGGACCCTGAATGGCTGGGAAACAATAAAAATCGAAAGAATGATATTTGAAATTTTTTAAATTTTGGGGTTTTGACCCCTGAGGGGGGTGGGTGTGTTTTTGAGGACCCCGAATGGCTCGTAAACACTCCAAATCGAAAAAGAATAGGTTTTTGGAAATTTTGGGAATTTTTTTAATTATTTGGTCTTTGACTCCTTGTGGGGGGAGGGTAGATTGAGGACCCCGAATGGCTCTGAAACACTCTAAATAGTAAAAAATTATACTTAAATTTGAGAAATTTTCGAAATTTTGGGGTTTTGAATTCCCCCAATCCCCTTACCAAAAATTTGTTGGAGAACACGTATTTGGGTAGACTTTCCGCCATCCCCCGGACACTTTAGTTAGTAATGACTTAATTTTAATTCAATTTCCTCCAATTTTTCAAAATTTTGTGGCTTTCAATTTTGAGAAAAGGGAGGGGTGGTGGAGGTTCAGGACCTCGAATGGTTCGGAACACTCCATATCGAAAGAAATGATATTTGAAAATCCTGAAATTTTCGAGATTTTGGGGCTTTGTCCCCAGAGGGGGAGGGTTTTTTTTGAGGACCCTGAATGGCAGCGAAAATAAAAATCGAAAGAGAGTGACTTTTAAAATTTTCTAAATTTTGGGGCTTTGACCCTTGAAAAAGGGGGGGGGGGGTGATGGCGAATACCCCGAATGGCTCGTAAACACTCCAAACCGAAAGAGAATACGTTTTCGAAAGTTTGGGAATTTTTTTTATTATAGTGTCTTTGACTCCTTGTGGGGGGAGGGTAGTTTGAGGACCCCGAATGGCTCGGAAACACTCCAAATAGTAAAAAAGTATACTTAAATTTAAGAAATTTTTTAAATTTTTCGTAATTTTGGAGTTTTGCACTCCCCCCCCCCCTCCCACAAAATTGGGTGCGAAGTCGACTTTGGGTAAAAGTTCCACCTTGCCCCGGACACTTTAGTTCGTAATGACTTCATTTTAATACAATTTTCTCCAATTTTTCGTAATTTTGTGGCTTTTACTTTTGCGAAAAGGGACGGGTGGGGGGGGGGGGGGAGGTTCAGGAACTCGAATGGTTCGGAACAATCTATCTCGAAAGAAATGATATTTGAAAATCCTGAAATTATCGAAATTTTGGGGCTTTTTCCCAGAAGGGGGCGGGGGGTTCTAGGACCCTGAATGGCTCAAAAACGCTTAAAATCGAAAGAGAAAGATTTTTTAAAAATTTTAAACTTTCGAAATTTTGGGGCTTTAACCACCTAATGTTGAGGACCCCGAATGGCTCGGAAACACTCCAAATCGAAAGAGATATAAAGGAAAACTTATTACCTACCTATGAATAATTTTCTTAATAAATTAATAAATAACTCTATGTTTAAGAATTTACGTACATACATAATATTAAAATTCAAACTATAAACACCAAAAAAAAAAACTAAGGATGTTTGTGAAACTATTTTTTATTTGTCATAATGTTTAAAACATTTGTAGGATTTGTTGATATGTAAAACTGTGGTGGCCATATTCCGCTTATCCAAAGGAGTATAGAAATTAATAGAGATATCACTCCCTGTACACACCACAAATCTTTGAATTAAGTAAAAAAAAACATAGTCCAAAATGAAACAAAAAGTATAAATAACAACTAATTTGTCAAAAAAATTTATTCAACTGGAATGACAATGTTAACATCCACCTGAAATTTAATAGAAGTAGGTAGGTAATAATATATATATAAGAAAATAAATGAAATTAAAACATACATAAATAAAATTATCTCATACTCAACCAAACATAATGTTTAATATGAAATAAAGGAAGATGGCAATTACACGTAACTATTTTAATTACTAAAAAAAATCGAACTACCTGAAATAGTAAAATTAAAATTTTTCAACAAATTATTACATTATTGATAAATATTTCTGGTCTTCGGTCTCAGTAGCCATAAGACTCTTGACGCTCAGCAGATAAATTATAAACACTAAACCAAACTCCTTGCAAATAAGTTATAAGTAGGTACTGTAAAAAAAATAATTTAAATTGTAATATACAAAAACGGTATTGAAAATTGAAACAAATATGGCGACACTACAAACTTCTCAAAATATTTATTTTTTTCTTACTCTCTACTTAGTTCCTTACAATAGCAAAACGTAACGTAATGGCTTGAAAGCTATTGCTCGGCAGACATAGAGGAATGACACTAACAGTTTGTATATCTATGACACACGTTACATACAATTAAGATATATTTTTTTAACCCGTTTAAAATTTATTTTTTTTTTAGATAAAAGAGAGCCTATGTCCATCCCCAGGATATAATCTATCTCCTTGCCAAATTTCATTACGATCCGTTCAGCCGTTCAGCCGGGAAAAGGTAACAAACAGACAGACAGACAGAGTTACTTTCGCATTTATAATATTAGTAAGGATAAAGTTACCGATCCACAGTCTCCACAGTGTTTACAGGGAGGCATTATCTTTATCATTATCGCCTCTGTGGTATTCAGTTTTGTTAGCCTGTTTCTTTTTTTCCCAACCAATTCCAAGGTAAATTATAATTTTATTATTTTATTATTATTATATTTTACTAAATTATTTATAAACCAAAGGCAATAACAATATGAACAATATGAATATTGTTTAATCTATGTAAATGAAATTTTTTTTTCTGGTATAATGCTTTCCACGCTTTAGTTTGACAGCGTTATTATTTTTCATGTATTATTATTTGACTAAATATATCATACACTATATAAAAATTATAAGCCCACAATAATGTAAATACGCAGAGTCCCCCTAAGAATGAGCTAGTTTAAAAAGTTTAAACCAATCCCCTGCGTAGAATATTAAGTGTTTTTACCATAAATTTTTTTTAATAGAGTTATAATGTAATGTATTACTTTGAGGACGGTCCATGCCGTTTAGTTATTGCATCGTGGAGTGGCGGACATATAACTTCCATTACTCTTTTTTCATTAATTGAATCGCAGAACAATATTAATGCCTATGAACACATTGCAGTTTGTCTATGTACCCTATTGGCAAATCTGTTGCACTATAACTTATTCCCACAATGATATTTGCAGAACTACAAAATCAGTCGTGTAAAATGCTCGATGAAATCTAATCCATACATAATATTAAATAAATTAAAAACTAATTAACTGTAATAAATCCTAGCTTTCATTATAACTAAAAAAATTCTATTGATTTGAGTATTTCAAGTATTTTAACAGTGATAATATTTTATTTCAATAATTATTGATCATCGATGATCAATAATTATAAAAATCCTGATATATTTTATTTTGAAGTGAGAAACATTTTTATAATTTCATGTTTATTAATTAATTTATTTTTGAAAGAACTTACTTATTATTAGAAAAATGTGAGGATTCTTAAATAATTTAATAATAAATCATGGCCAACATTTCTGCGCTGATTTACATTTTGTTATATAATTGAATAAATGGTTGTGCTGGGGAATACTAAGGAATAATATAAATGTGGATTATAATAGAATTTATCGAAGTTAAATTATTTTTAAATTGGTATAAATTGTAGTTAGAATTGTTAACGTGCTATAGTTTGGTTCCTGAAAATCTTTACATAATATTTTATGGTGTGATTATTTCAACATTCGTTAATATTTATTATTAATTAATTATTATTGTTTAATCAATAATTTTTGATATCATGAGCAGTTATTTTGAAATAAGTAATAATTTTGTTGATTCGATTTTATTAAGTGAAACGGTATTCTTTCACTCTTTTTCTCTCGCTGCGATTTTACCCCTACTGTATACTTACAAGTTGGGATTTGAATTGCCAAAGATTTTTCACTTCTGTACCATTTACTTATTTACACGAGCTCTTTTGTATTATATAACCGTTTGAATTAGGTTAATTTATTTGCAGTGAAACCTCTCTTGACGTGATGGAAATAAAATTTCAAGGCAGAATTCAAAGCAACGTTTTTGTAAATCTTTGTTGTGAAACGTAATTTTTTTTCTAACCTAACTAAAACTAAGTGTATTTGGGAGGGGTCTGGCTTAGGGGAGGGACCTAGATGCGTCTCAGGCCGAAGCCTATGCGCCTAGTCATGCTGGGATTAACCATGCAGGGAGAGGGTCGCATGCATTGTGTGCTAGGAGGGGATTGGCCAGCCATGGCAGCAATTATGACATGACTAACTCCCCTCACTCTTAAATCTAGACTATAACTAGAGATAGGTTGGGCCCAGGTAAAACCTGCATAGACACAGGGAAAACCCTGTGCACTCTCATGCGGGGTGCTAATTGGCATGCATTAAGTGTAGGAGAATACAGGAGACAGAGGATGCTCTGGATGAAGAGTTGGACAGAGTAGAAAAGAGTCTACCATGCCGGGGGGTTGGGCAATGTAATTCGCGGTCCGCTTTGCCTATTTGTCCATGACTGGATTTAGTGACAAGGGACGCAAGCCAGTCAGCACTTGTGAAACTTTTTTTTCCTAACCTAACTTAAAACTGAGTGTATTTTGTTTGGGAGGGTCTGGGTTAGGGAAGACTCTAGGTGCGTCCCAGGCCGAAGCCTTTACGCCTAATCATGCTGGGTTTAAGCCATGCAGACAAGGGAGCATGCATCGTATGCTTGTTCGGGGATTGGCCAGCCATGGCTGCGATTGGCGCCATGACTAACTCCCCTTCTTAATTCTAGACTATAACTAGATAAGTTGGGCCCAGGTAAAACCTCCATAGACAGAGGGAAAACCCTGGGCACTATCATGCGGGATGCAATATTTCATGCATTAATTACGAGCAGGTAGGTTACAGGAAACAGAAGGATGGTTCAGGAAGAAGAGTTGGTCAGAGTAGAAAGAGTCTACCATGCGGGGGTTGGGCGCTTGGACTGTTGTGTCCGCTTGTGTGGTTTGGTGGCACTGGTTTTTTTGGGGAGCGACTTAGTCGTTTCCCCCCAGCTGCCAGCCAGCTGAATCTTATGGCTAAGTTGTGTTCTAAATCTAAGTGACATGTCTTGTAGCGCATGTGTGGGCATTAAAAGTTTTAATTATGTTAATTATCCGCGAGCTGAGGCATGGGCCTTACACCGGAGAAACTATAGCTTCAGGTCGCCTGTCGCCTGTCAATGGCTGTCGGCACTTAGAGAAATTAGTTCGTCCGTCATTGCTTGTGAAACATAATTTTTTTTCCTAGCCTAAGTTAATTCTAAGTGTGTAGGGGAGGGTCCAGGTTAGGGGAGGACCTAGGTGTGTCTCAGGCCGAAGCCTATACACTCTACCATGCGGGTTTCGAACCATGCAGGACAAGGGCGCGTGCAATCGTGTGCGTGTTGGGGTTTATTGGCCAGCCATGGCTGCAATTGGCGCCATGACTGACGCCCCATTGGTCGCCTAGCTTAAAAGCTAGCTAAGTGTGACCCAGGTAAAACCTGCATAGAAACAGGGAAAACCCTGGGCCGGGTCATGCGGGGATCAATTATCATGCATTAAGCAAGCAGGTAACTACTAAACAAGAGGGAAAAAGGGTCCAGGTATGAAGAGTTGGAGGGGCTGAAAAATCAACCATGCTGGAGTTGGGTGCTTGGGCCTTGCGGCCCGCATTTAAAGGTTGCGAACTCCTAGGTTATTATTAACCAGGGGCGCATGCGCCCCCAGGGGCGGGCGACTTCACTCGTCGACCCAGCCACAGCTGCCCAGGCAGCCCCAGTTAAGACAGAAGTGGGCAGACGAGCCAGTAAACCGGCTCGAACTGCGGGCGCACGGAGCGAAAGGCAGCCCTGACGTTGCGCCATCTTCATCTTCCTTCTTCAGGTCAACAGCAGTACTTTTCAAGCCAGGTTGGGGGGAGGGAACCACCTGGCCACCCAAAATCCCCGAGACGGTTTAAGGTCGCGCCGCTCGAGGCTACTGCTGCCACAGCTACAGCAGCCCCAGCTGAAGGTTCCTGATGTCTTCCTTCAGAGTTCCGATGCATTTCAATTCCGTTGCGCGTGCAGCAGTTCACAGCTCCGCAAGTTCCAGCCCGCAGTTCGTCTACACTTCGCTACTATGGCACATCGAGCTCCCCTGCGGTGCCTTCGCCGACGAAGCTGCTTCCTGCCACGCGCCGAGCTACATTCAGGCTACCTTTCACCCCGATAGCCGTAATAACGACTCAACAGGCCGGCCATCGGTCCGCAGACTGCTATTGGTTATTCACAGCCACCCCAGCGAGATTGCAACTCTCGAGCTGGGCTCCCGTATCCGCCACCCGCGGGACGCGGTCGGTAGCAGTTGGCGTTGCTAGGCCGCCCCCAGCACGCACACAGATCCCGCACGCACTGCCAGCCTTCGGTTACCCAATAGGGCGCAGGGAACTCCCAGCCAACAGCCCGCGAGAGAGATGCGCACGCCCCGAGAGACGACCACCGAATTGTGAAATTATTATTATTTTTTTTCCTAACCTAATTAAAACTATGTGTATTTGGGAGAGGTCTGGATTAGGGAGAGACTTTAAGTGCGTCTCAGGCCGAAGCCTATAAGCTCTATACATGCAGGGGTTAGCCATGCGGGAGAGGGAGCATGCATCGTGTGCTAGGAGGGGGATTGGCCAGCCATGGCAGCAATTGGCGCCATGACTAACTCCCCTCACTGACTATTCTAGACTAAAACTAGATAAGTTGGGCCCAGGTAAAACCTGCATAGACACAGGGAAAACCCTGGGCACTTACATGCGGGATGCAAAATTCATGCATTATTGGCAAGCAGGTTGTATACGGGAAACAGAAGGATGGTTCAGGATGAAGAGTTGGACAGAGTAGAAAAGAGTCTACTATGCGGGGGTTGGGGGCTTGCACATTGCTGTGCGCATTGTTTGGGCAGTACTGGTTGGCCTTGTGAAACGTTTCTAACGCGTAAACTAATGACAATTGGTCGCGGACGGTACAGAGAACTTTAGGGCCCCGATGCCTTGATTGGGCTCCTGCAGGGAGCTGATGCTACCCGACTTGCTGGCATCTAGAGAGAGAGAGTATTTGACAGAGAGCAACACAACGGGGTTTGAGCTTATTTATGTGCACCACACCCCGGAACCATATTCACAAGAAAATGATGTTCCTTCAAGCACCATTATTTTTCTTACTTTTGTATATCAGTATTTTTGAACAACTTTAGTTTTGCCAGCTAAGATTATAACGCTTTACATTGGCAGGGTAAGTTATTTTATTTAAATTTATTTGGGTGCGATGACAATACACTTTCAATTACAATTTAAATGCAATGTTTTCGTGACACATTGTTTTGAAACTATTCTGACGCAAAATAAATAACAAGAGAGCACTTGTGAGTCGTTGTTTGAATTGCCAAAGAAATTTCGTTTCGATCACGTGTACTGAGTTACACGCGCTCTTTTTAACACGCTTTTATTAGCTTCACTTCTAACTATGTAACCAATCTTTGTAGGTCTTTTTAACCTACTTCTAAGTGTTGTGTTGATTTGAAACATTGATATTATATCTAATTCCATGTCAACACAATAATTTCATGACTTTAACGCAAAGAAGGAATGGGAGGTGGGAAAATCATAGAGACAAATAACCACTAATTTCGTGCTATGGGAAGTAAACATTATTATTGTATATCCACGAGTTCAGAGAATGGTGGGAAATTTGCCCGATGTTGACAGCCCCCCCCCCCCCCCAAATTAAAAAAGTTTGTCTTTCAATTTGGAGTTTTTCCGAGCCTTTCAGGGTCCTCAAGATCCTCCCTTTTCAGGTTAGATGTCATTTGCACCCGAATTTGTGAAAGTAGGGACAATAAAAGTAAGTTAATTTTGACGTGCTTCCTGGCCCTTCGGGCACCATCGGAGCTACTTGGGAACGGGGTGTCAATTGCCCTCGTAATTTACGAGACTTCGAAAATTTATTTTCTAGTGCCTTATGAGGGATTTTTAAAAATATATAATTCACTTGTAACTATGTAATCATAACTTTGAATTTTATTTTAACCTACTTCTCATTGTCGTATCTATTTGAAACTTCCCAAGAATATGTAATCCGGATAATAATACAATAACTTCACTATTATGATCTGAAGATAAAATCGGGAGTGTCATAGGGGCAAAAAAAAAAACGCTACTTTCGAGCTATGGGCAATAACAATGCGTTTTGTGTATTCATAAGGCTGGGGCATGGTGGAAAATTTTCCCGGAGGTAGGGAAGGTCAAGTTAAAGGTCATACAAGATGGCCACCGTGACGTCAAAATCCAATATGGAGCTCTGATCCCGGCTCCACAGCCTGAAGCCTGGGCCAGAACATGCTTTTCTTTCTAGTCATTATTAAACATTTAAAAATATTACCTGTGTAAAAAAAAATTCGTATTTTACTTGTTGACACACAGAAAGTAAATTCTTTTATTGCCGGGATAAATCTATAGTTTAATTTTTATATTCTGTGTTTCACATTCAAACATACATTAGCCAATTTTGTTGAGGTGTAAAGATTTTTTTTACTGAAGTCTTAGTATTTAAATGCAAGAAAAGTTGTTACAAGTAGCCATTAAAGAAAAAAAAGTTTGTTTCTGATTTATTACATTGGATCGTGAATGTGTAGAATAAAATTTACATTTAACTTATTAAATATGTGTATATGTTGTAATGATCACTGTATTATTAACACTGAAATATTCCTTTTTTTAGCAACAGCACCTTAAAACGTTACTTCTTTTAAAGCTTCGTCAGTTTAACCATAGAGTAAAAGTTTAGGTAACCTGATAACTATGTTTAAAAAATTGCCAATGTTTCTAGAATTAAAGAGACTTCTCTCCTAAAGTAGATATGACTGGTTTTAAGGTTCACTAATTATACATCAAGTAGAATTTGAATGATAAGCCAACCCACCTGAGGTATTGAGTGATTTGCTAAACTTGCAATAGGGCCTAACCCAGTGACAAAGCGTACTATTTCTCGCAAGCACACACCGGCCTAAGGGTATTCTCCTCAGATCCCCTGCATCTCTCACTTTCAAGATTCCTTCCTCCAACCCATTCCATTCCCTCACTGACCACACTTGTAAGGCGTAACACCCACTTTCCATTCACCACCATACTCTCGAGCATCCAATTGTGAACTCTCTGCCCTATGTACTACCTCTATGAACACTAGTTTCCAGCTGTCCCAGCCTCCCTCAGTCTTTATGACCTTTAGCAGCTTGATTAACCTTACCACCATGTAATGCTTCCCACCCCAACTCCTTAATCATTTTCTTCGAACTATGTATTTCCCTCTCTTAATCTTCCCTCCACCAATCACACACGCATCACTCTACGCTGCAATTTTTCCAAATCACTGGCCTGACCAACACGGATTATGCCTTCTCCCTTTATCTCCTCTCTGCTGCCTGTAGGGTCAAGCCCAGCAACCCCAGTACATCCCTCCCCATACTCATCACCCGGTCAAATTATATTGCCCTTCCCAGGTTCCTTGCAGGGTTTCCCCTTAGGTACTTTTACTCGTCGGCATCCTTTACCACCGGCCCCTTCCAGCTGCATACTTCCCAAGTTACCCTACTCTTCCTCATGAATGAAACCACATTTGTTTTACCAACATTCAGCAACACCCCATTTTTCTCTGTCCATAGTTCCAGCCTGATCATATCCCCTTGCATTTGTACCCCTTTCCCCACCACCTCGTACACTATGCAATCATCTGCAAATACTCTCATTCTGGCCTCCATCCCCTCTCTATTATCATTCGCCATTATCGTGAATAATATGAGCCTCAACATACTCCTCTGCGGCATTCCTTACGTCACTTTCCTCTCCTTAAACTTTTCCTCTCCCACTCTCTTCCATTGTCTTCTATTCTTCAGAAAGTCTCTTACCCAACCTACCACCATCTCATTCTTTACCAACACCTCAATCTTTTCCATTTTCCTCTAATGCCGTACCCAATCAATATCACATGCCTTTACAAAGTCGATTAATATTGCGTCTATTTTCTTCCCCCCTTCAATCGCTTCCCCCAGATATTCCAGGAACTATATTATCTGTGTTTCACACGAAAAACCTCTCTGAACCATGCTGTCTACCATAAACCCATTCTTAGTCATCCATTACTCCTACCACACTCTTGACCTCCAGCCTCTCCATTACTTTCCCTATAATTAACAGCTATTATAAATTTTCAGTAGGTACCTACAATTATGCAGTATAAGTGACATACAAAAAAGAATATATTTAAAAATGATATTGTACAATAACCTGTAGAAATTAAAGCCATGCTAAATAATTTAAAGATTCTAAACATGGGATGTGTATGAAAATTCCAGAAACAGAATACCCTGATCTTTTTCCACATTATAACAATTGAAACTTATTTGTAAAACTTACATAGCATTGCCTTGCATTTTCTTTAATGTGGTGACTAAATCTGTAATGGTAATCGGCAGATATTGCGGGAGCCCTGCAAAAGAACATGTTCAGGACCGCACACCATATATTTCTGTATTGGTAAAGGTACTGCTCATATTCAGTTGCCTTATTATTCTATATAATCAAAGCTTTATTACTGGAAACAGTGAATTTGTAAATTGTATGATTTTGTTAGATTTTTAAAACACTTTTTGTAATCCTTAAGTATGTATGTGTGAGGGCCTATATATAAGTGGATAGTAAATTATTGTTAATCAACTTAATTTATCCTTACTAATATTATAAATGCGAAAGTAACTCTGTCTGTCTGTCTGTTTGTTACCTTTTCCCGGCTGAATGGCTGAGCGGATCGTAATGAAATTTGGCAAGGAGATAGATTATATCCTGGGGATGGACATAGGCTATCTTTTGTCTAAAAAAAATAAATTTTAAACGGGTTAAAAAATATATCTTAATTTTATGTAACGTGTGTCATAGATATACAAACTGTTAGTGTCTTTCCTTTATGTCTGCCGAGCAATAGCTTTCAAGCCATTACGTTACGTTTTATTATTGTAAGGAACTAAGTAGAGAGTAAGAAAAAAATAAATATATTGACAGTTTGTAGTGTCACCATATTTGTTTCAGTTTTCAATACCGTTTTTGTATATTACAATTTAAATTATTTTTTTTACAGTACCTACTTATAACTTATTTGCAAGAAGTTTGGTTTAGTGTTTATAATTAACTGCTGAGCATCAAGAGTCTTAGGGCTACTGAGACCGAAGACCAGAAATATTTATGAATTATGTAATATATTGTTGAAAAATTTGAATTTTACTATTTCAGTTAGGTCGATTTTTTTTATTAATTATAATAGTTCCTTGTAATTGCCATCTTCCTTTATTTCATTTTAAACATTATGTTTGGTTGAGTGTGAGATAATTTTATTTATGTATGTTTTAATTTCATTTATTTTCGTATATATATATATATATATATATATATATATATATATATATATAAATATATATTCTTACCTACCTACTTCTATTAAATTTCAGGTGAATGTTAACATTGTCATTCCAGTTGTATAAATTTTTTTGACGTTGTTATTTATACTTTTTGTTTAATTTTGGACTATGTTTTTTTTACTTAATTCAAAGATTTGTGGTGTGTACAGGGAGTGATATCTCTTTTAATTCCTATACTCCTTTGGATAAGCGGAATATGGCCACCACAGTTTTATATATCAACAAATCCTACAAATGTTTTAAACATTATGACAAATAAAAAATAGTTTCACAAACATCCTTAGTTTTTTTGGTGTGCATAGTTTAAAGTTAAATATTATGTATGTACGTAAATTCTTAAACAGAGAGTTATTTATTAATTTATTTAGAAAATTATTCATAGGTAGGTAATAAGTTTTCCTTTATATCTCTTTAGATTTGGAGTGTTTCCGAGCCATTCGGGGTCCTCAAACTACCCTCCCCCCACAAGGAGTCAAAGACCCAATAATAAAAAAATTTCCCAAACTTTCGAAAACCTATTCTCTTTCGGTTTGGAGTGTTTACGAGCCATTCGGGGTCTTCAACCTCACCCCCCACCCCCCTTCTCGGGGGTCAAATCCCCAAAATTTAGAAAATTTCAAAAATCATTCTCTTTCGATTTTTAGTGTTTCCCTGCCATTCAGGGTCCTCAAAATAACCCCTCCCCCTCTGGGGACAAAGCCCCAAAATCTCGAAAATTTCAGGATTTTCAAATATCATTTCTTTCGAGATGGAGTGTTCCGAACCATTCGAGGTCCTGGACATCCACCCCCTACCCCCCCCCCCCCACCACCCCACAACCCTTTTCTCAAAAGTGAAAGCCACAAAATTTTGAAAAATTGGAGTAAATTGTATTAAAATTAAGTCATTACTAACTAAAGTGTCCGGGGGATGGCGGAACGTTTACCCAAAGACGTGTTCTCCAACAAATTTTTGGTAAGGATATTGGGGGAATGCAAAACCCCAAAATTTCGAAAAATTTTTTGAATTTAAGAATACTTTTTTTTCTATTTGGAGTGTTTCCGAGCCATTCGGGGTCCTCAAACTACCCTCCCCTTACAAGGAGCCAAAGACCCAATAATTAAAAAAATTCCAAAAAATTTCCAGAAACCTATTCTTTTTCGATTTGGAGTGTTTACGAGCCATTCGGGGTCCTCAACATCACCGTCCCCCCCCCCCCTTCCCCGGGAGTCAAAACCCCAAAATTTAAAAAATTCAAATATAATTCTTTTTGATTTTTATTGTTTCCCAGCCATTCGGGGTCCTCGAAATCACCCCTTCCCTTCTGGGGACAAAGCCCCAAAATTTCGACAATTTCAGGAATTTCAAATATCATTTCTTTCGAGATGGAGTGTTCCAAACCATTCGAGGTCCTGAACATCCACTTTTCGCAAAAGTGAAAGCCCCAAAATTTCGAAATATAAGAATATATATAATTGGATTTTGGTATGTATGACGTCGATAAACTCTTACACCTTTTGACCGATCGCAATGAAAGTTGGCACATCGAAGTGTTTTTATCATACATTTTTTTTGTAACTCGCCGCTAGATGGCGCTGTAGCGCATCAACTTCTAAACCTTTAAACCGATCGCCCTGGGTAAACAGAAAATCATAGGTCACAGATACACAAACAGTAATTATGTGTCATTTCTTAATGTCCAACACACTGGACATATCGCTATCCATTTTGCTGTAACTCGCGGACAATATATCACCCGGTGTTCAGCCCGGGCAAAGCCGGGTACTGCAGCTAGTACTCAATATATTCTACAGAAATAAATTCAAACGTAATAATTTTTTTTATCAGTAATTTATTTTACTATTAACAAATATTATAAATTTTTCATTAAAGTTTTTTTTTTCGTTTGTATAGTTATGTTAGCTTTCAAAAATGAAATATTCTCAGCATTTGGAGGTGAACACGAAGGTGAGGCAACACCCTTCGACCTCTGGACTTCTCCTGTAGCAATCTGCCATCTCTGAAACTGTGACAGGACATGAGACCCTTACCCCGTACAGTATACGTGGAGGTAATGGTAAATGCCGCATTCCAAGTATACCACTACCATTGATGTTGGAAGAATTTGAAATGTAGGATATTTTTATTATTATAAATTTTAAATGTTTTCATTATTATCAGCATATATTGATTTAATATTATTAAAATCACTAAAACCAATATTTTCATTCAAATGTTATTTTTGTGGGTTAGTTGAGCAACCAAAATAAAAGGATAATAAACTTTTTTTGAAAAACAAAATATTTGCGGAAACATAGTATAAACGAACAGAATAAATTTTATAATAATAGTTTACCAGCAGACATTTAAATTATATTTGTTCTTATATATGTGTCAGCTGATTCCAAATCTTCTTTATGTTTATTCAAACTTATAAAACTAAAACAATTTTTGTCATATTTCTTTGAAAATAACACTGCAAAATAACTAAGTACTTATGTAAAAATTTTCATTAATTAAATATAAATTTTTATGTTTAAGAATTTTAATTTATTATTTATTTATACATTTCATTGAGCCTGAATTTGGTTGATAGCATAAGTCTACGGACCACATAATTTACATATTTAGAGTTCACACATCCAAAACATGCTACAATCTAAAGTGTTACATTAACACATTGAAATATATATTTACAAGAAAATATTACATAGCTTTGAAAGATTATTTTCAGACTGTTTAAATTTAGTATGTAATGTTAACAAATATAAATACTTAGTTGTATATAAAAATGTTACAAATTTTAGCATGTTTAGCATTTACAAAATGTATACAGTATGGACAACAAATATTGTATAATTAGGCTATGTAGTCATATACATGAGAAAACTGAGAAAAACTTGGGATATTGCTAATGCCTTAGTACGCATTGTAACTACACAAAGGAAACCTAAAATAATTTTATTCCGCTGACACAATGTACCAAAATCCTTTAACCAACTTGATATTCATATTCGGTGGTGGTTTCCCAAACCATTGCTTCAGTATGTTGCATAAACGCTTTTAAATTGTAGAATGTATGAGTTACAATTATATTTTGATACTAGTATTGCAATATTGTCAATTTACATTATTGTATACGGTAAAGTATTAGAAATAATTCTGAATATAAATTGGAGTCCTGTTTCAGATTGAGTGGTGGTGTGTTGTGTGGGTCTCAGTTTATTACAGCCTTGAATATTATGATCATGGAAATATTTATTTATTTAGAATTTTTTTCGTGTTTTAAGCATTTAAAGTTTTTTCAAACATTAATGTTTGATTTCTTAAAACTTTTTATTCAAGCAGGTGTAAAAATACATTTAATATATAAAATTATTTTTCATTATAAGTTTACAGAAATATTTAAAGACGAGATATAACATCAGAATATGCAATGTGTGTTTGGTCGTTGAAGGACTACCAGCATATCAACTCTGGCTCAGGGCTCTCCAATTTCTTTTCGTTTCACAGCTAATATATATTTTTTCATTATTTAAAAATGCTATTGCAATTTTTTACACACGTCATAGATTATCACAAAAAAGGTCACTAAAGGTTTGAAAACATAAAAAAATTTTATAAGATAGAAGTCTTAATTAAAAACATTAATTTAACTATTCTGCTATATCAGTCCAACCAATTACCCCTATCATAGGCTTAGCACTAAATACAGTTAAATGTCTGATAAAGATCCTGGGACATTGCTTTTACGTTTTAAGGCCATCTATGCAATTTACCGTTCCTAGAGATCCTGCTAAGATTAATATTCTGAGTAATGTAATCACATATGTGGCACAACTTAGTTCCCATTATCTCAATAAATTTTTCCTCATCTTATGCTTACCACAAGAATGTTATTAATTTAACTTTAAAATTAAAAAAAAAACACTGTCCACACTTAATAAACTCTACAAGCATCCCACAAGCCTTGACAAACACTGCTAACTCTCTCATAAATTAATTTTTCATTATTCACATCCATTACACTTGATACAAATAACTTAAAAAAATTAAAAAAAAGTACTGATGCATGAGATTCTCAGTGACCATGGTGGCTAACATGTCATGCTCATGTGGCGAGGCCAACATCCCAGCGTGTCTCAAATTAGTGAGCACTAAAACTATAGCCAAGTGGTTTGCAGTCACTATAGTCTTAGAGGTCCCGTCGATTTAAGTCTGTGCAAGCGACAAAACCTCTGTCAATCGTATTGAGACAATTGAATACCTCACCGGCTAGCTGTTCTCTGAATCGCAGATACATAAAACACTTGCGAATTCGTGGGGTCATGCAGGAAGTTAACACAAGTAAAATAAACACAAAGATTAAATTTGTAAAGATTAATAATGAATTCAATGTGAAATTGTAATAAAACGTTCATTTTTAACAAATTTTGTAGATTTATTTTTCACAGTCAAAATATTTGTCACACTCTCCACAAATACACAAAATCAACATAGTTAATGACGACTCATCACTCAGCACAGATATAATTTGTTCGAGGTCAATAAAACTACAAATTTATCTAAAGTAGTTATTGTTTATAAACGAAAATGTCCCGTGGTCTCTTCTGATCACACGATAAAACCAAGGAAAAATGTTGTCCTTGGGACTTGCCCTGTCATGGGTTTCTGCAGACAAATGTGGTCAACAAAATTCAAAACAAATGTTATACAATAAATTATTATCGGTGCAGCTTGGACCAAAGCCATGGACTATAACTCAACCTCAAATCAAAATATATGAGCCACCGACCAGCGCGACCTTACATGGCAACAACTGAGCCATGACTATCCAGTTGTGCTTTTTTGATAATGTCAGGCAACAGACATCGCAGTCACACAGAGAACACAGTTTTGCACTGTCACCTCGAGCACGGTCAGAACTATGCAGTTTTCTTGTCTCTATTCAAATTGTATCTGGAAGGAAATGTTTTGAGAAACTCTTCACACTTAATATCACTTTTCCTCTCGTGATGTCATTTATTATGTAACATAAGAGCATTTTCATTGGAAAAATATTTCTCACACACGTCAAACTGACTGATGAGAACTTTCCATTTCAAATTAACATTTAAATTACTAACGAAAAATTACCATACGCAGTAATCAAACAACAAACGCTAGTGTTCAACTCCAACGTCCCTAGACCTCACATAACATAAATGCATTATAACAACATAAAAAAATATTTACTTCCAAATGAAAACATTTGCAATCTGTATTCGTGACGTAAATTCTTGTGCATTTTGTTCCGGATACCCGCTCCTGACTTTCATTATTATCATAGAGTAATAATGTTTTTAATAGAAGAATGATTAGTCTATTAGTAACAGAATGCTCTTTGTAATTAATAGTTATATCCATGCTTCAGATGATATAAATAAATATTATGGTACATTGCGATGAATTTATAAAAAAAAATGTTTAAAATGAACTAAAAAGTAAAGAATAAACTTATATTTAAAAAACTAAAGAAACATGATATCTATGTTGTATGAACTAAAAGGGGAAAAAAATTAAATTTAAGTAATTTATTCACAAGCGAAAGGATGTACTACAACTTTGTGTAACTTCAATTTTTAAATAAGCTTAGATAACAATTAAAACAATTTCGTTTAATGAAAAAATCGTGGGTTCTTGATATTAGTTTTCTTAAATTTTCTAACACTGTTATCTGTTCGTTAGGATATAGTCATTTAGATAATGAAAGAAGAGAGAAAAGCATGCATTAAATCAAATGTCCTAAATTTTCTTCCACATAACAGAGTCACTATGAAAAAGAAAGAAGAGAGCACCCCACCTCACGCTTTTTTTCTCATTGAAATAAATTGTTTGGCTTATTACTGGATTCTTAATTTATGCTTATTAAATAAATTATGTCGTACAGAGTTGAATTTCATCCTTTCGCTTTTGCACAAATTTCTTAAATTTAAAGATTTTTTTTTACATTTTAGTTCATACAAAATAGAAAGCGTGCCTAGAGATTTTTAAAATGTAATTTTATTTTTATAGCCTTGCAGAAATATTTAAGGAAAATGATATAAATTAATTATATTGGCAGAAGTTCTACACTTGCATGCAACTGTTTATACCCGTTGGCAAAATATTGGGGATAATTTGTAAATTGGTCACATTCTTGCTATAAGACCGACTTTTAAGGGCCAAATTCGTTTAAACACAATCATGAATATATTTTATTAAACTATTTAATTGTTTTAAAGTTATATATATTATAATTATTTAGAGCACTATTTAACATTAAGTTATGAATTTCGTATGCGATTTTTCTGGCTGAGTAAGCTTGTCAAATTCGGCTAGAAATTGGCAGACATTTACAACGACGTCACATTCCATGGTGAACCATGTCTAGAGACAATTTATGAGCCGAGATGCGCGCGTAGTTTATCATTAGTTATTAGCCACATAATTATTTCTGACGTAATTGTGGCCGTTCATTAGGCAGACGCAAGCTCAGCTGCCAAGGCAACTCGGCCATTTGGAGCATGAATGTACGTGGGGAATGGTGCAACTATAATTTTGATCTTAATGGCAATGTTTGAATTTAAAAAAAAAATGTTTTTTATTACAAAAGCTACAAATAGAAGCTAATTCATTTCGAAAACTTGATAATCACATAGTTACTGATTTGGTTGTTTGCGGACGTATTTTTAGGCGATATTGGTGTGAATAAATTAAACGTAACTTATGTTTGAAGTCATATGTTTACCGCGAAGACTCATCCAGGTAGTTTTCTTGCCATTAGAACAGAAAAATTATTAATGCCAACGATCTTGGATATGGACGTACTTTAGGAATATTTAAGATTTGTTGCAAATTTCATTTCATTAAAATTGTTTGTATATTTTAGTCTATTTTTTTAAAGGTTTGTTATATAACGCTATGTAAGATAATTATTAAAACACTAAGGGGAAGAAAAGCAATAAGGTTTTCACAATTAAATTCTAGTGGTGAAATGTGATCATTCACTGAAGAAATGTTACTAAATAAACCGTTTTTGAATATAAATTTGTTGATTCATTTTAAGATGTTTTAAGTGAAACTTCTCTGGGTGCGATGGGAGTAAAATTTCAAGGCCGAATTTTAATGCAACTTTTTCGTGAAACATTGTTTTGAAACAATTTCTGACGCTAGAGAGTTGCGGACGGTGCAGAGAATATAGCAGGATCGCGGACTCCACGTGGCGGCGTGCGGCTCAGGTTGAACCCCGCCATGCTGCCGGATAGGCAGAGGGCAGAGGGCTACACAACGGGGTTTGAGGTTATTGTGCACCGCACCAATGGCCATATTTACAAGACAATGGTGTTCTTTTAAGAAACTATTATTTTTATTAGTTGTGTAAATCAGTATTGTTTTACAGTGTTATATGATTATTTTTTTAGGTGTGTAGCTAATTTTTTTTTGCTATTTTAATGCTTTTCACGCTTTAGTTTGACCGGGTAATCATTTATCAAGTATGATTTAATTAACTTTATCACACACCGTATTTTAATAATGATCCCACGCGCGTGTAAATATGTTGATTCCAAATAAGAAAAAGCTATTTTAATAAAAGTTTTAAAAAATCCCGTGCAAAGAATATTAATTGTTTTTATTTTTATTTCGTGGCAATATTGTTATAACGCAAAGAATAACTTGAGGAAATTCCGTGCCCTTAGTTTTCGCGTCTTGGAGGCGGTGTACACGTTTATTGTTCATATGAATACATTGCAGCATGTCTTTATAGCGCATTACTAAAATATGTTGGACTATAATTCAACGATACGGTGATATTTGCACAACTACAAGATCAGTATACAAAAATACTCGTTCACATCTAATATGTAAATGATATAAAATAAATTAAAAACTTATTTATTATAACCAATCCTATCTTTGACATTAACTAAAAAAAATGATCGTGGTTTCAGTATTTCAAGAGTTAGTAATATTTATTGTTAATTAATCAATATTTATATATCAATAATATATTATATCCTGACCTTTTATTTTGAAGCGAGTAATAATTTTGTCAGTTCGTGTTAATTTTTTTTTTATTTTTGAAACAAATGAATAGAACATTAAAACCTTACTAACTCGACAGTCCGTGTAACCGACAGAGTCAGCGGTGGCTAAGATTGCGGTTATTTCGACTTTAAAGGAGGGCGGAACGAGCTGAGGCGAGCAATGTGTCGATCTAGTGCGCACCTTCAGGGCTCCGCCTACCCGGGCACACATACGGTGCGCAGAGCTTGAGGAAAAACAACGCGATTTCAAAACTACTTAAGAAATCCGAGTAGGGTCTTCTTACGAAAAGCATATAAGAGTTCGCTGAGGGCCGAAAAGTACTTTTGATTTTGGATTAAGTTTTTAAACTGTATTTTTAGAAGAGTTAACATGGCTAAAACGCATGTTTTCAGAGTAATTTTTAGTCGTAAATCAACCAGTACAGATTCTTGAAAGCACTTAAGGGACTTGCATTACACCTTTATCTTAATTTCTCGGCCATATAATGTTACGGTCACCGCTAAAATTTCACAGTTATCATGTGACGACGAGAAGACTGCGCGCCAGTTCAGTGCCTTCATATTAGAGGCTATGCCGCGCTAGAAGCACCAGCGAGCGTCGCAGTGTCGGTTTCAATGGAACTGAAATTATATTCGTTTAAAAGACTGGGAAAAAGATGAAAAAGGCGAATAAAATAGCCTTATAATAACATAAATGTTGCTCAGTGTACAGTGCTCGGTTGAAAGAACAAAAAATTCAGAGATCGAATCATGGCGTTTAAAAAGAATTTTTACACAATCCATTAAGGAGAGAAAAACAATTACATTTTCAGAATATTAAAAGGTAAGCGAAGCTTTGTATCAGTGGTTTTGGGTGTAAAGGGACAAAGGCACACCTATATCTGGGTTTATACGACAGTAAAAAGTACTGAAGTTTACGAGGAAATAAAAGAGAAAGAGTCCGGATTTACATCAAGTAATGGCTAATTAGACAGGTGGAAACAGAGATATGGTGTAATACAACTTAGAATCTGCAGTGAAAAATTATCTCCTGACACTAATAAAGTAGGTGTGTTTAAGATTAAATTTCAAGAACTTATTGAAAAAGGAAAGCTTACTGGGTATCAGATTTATAATTGTGATGAAACCGGCCTAAATTATCGCTTGCTTCCAACTAAAAGGTTTGCTTAAAGAAGTGAAAAATCCACCCCAGGTTACAAAAATGTAAAGCGCGATTCACTATTCTTGCATGTAGCAATGAAACGGGTGAGAATAAGGTTAAATTAGCTATTATAGGGAAAGAAAATAAATAAATTGAGATGTTTCATTCAAGTGAAGAGCACAAGCAATGGCATTGATTTGCCTGTGTGGTATAGATACCCGAGTAATGCGTGGATGCAAGAATCAATTTTTAGGAAATGGTTTTTCCAACAATTCGTGCCTGAGGTCGAGCAACTTTAAACGCGATAAATCTTCACAGAGAACCAGTTATTGTCCTGGACAATGCTACAACTCATCAGATAAAGGCCATTTTTCTTCCACGAATATTTCTTACCTTATTTAGCCAATAGATCAAGGCGTTTTGGCAGCTTTGAAGAAAAGATACAGACGTAAGATCCTTTCATTTTTATATTGGCAATGGAAGACGGTAATGATTAATAACTAAGCTAAAACAGATTGATTTACTAGACGTTATTGGTTGGGTCAATCAGTGTTGGAATTAACTAGAGCCAATAACTCTCGTTCGCTCTTTAAGCAATTAATTTCCTGAAAAATATGAATAACGTGAAAAATACGATTTGGTTGCCTTCATAAGGAAATTTCCAGGATGTAAAGAAACTTTAGATGATGATGTCAGAGATTGGATGGCCCTTTATGGGGGGAGTGAGCAACTAGGAGAAGATGAAATTGTTGCGGCTGTAAAAGGCTGAGGGACCGAGGAATAAGAAGGTGGCTCAGAAGATGACATGGAGATTAATGAACAAGGAGAAAGGATTAGACACAGTGTTGGTGTGAAATGCACTGAAGGAGCATTGCGTTATTTGCAGCAACATGAATCGTCTGCAATGGATGTCTAATTCCGCCGGCGACTTCGTGACGAAGCAACCAGGTATCGAATTGAGAACGAAAAACGAGTTTCAGTTTTCAGAACGTTTATTTTTAATTGTTTAATGTTTGAGATTTCTTTGTAAATTGTACATACAACTAGGCCCTACATATATGTCAGAAATACAATTATACTTGACTCAAATCTATGACATTTTAATTTACTAAATCCTACTGTCAAATTAAATGTTCCTGATGACTCTACAACTCCCAAAATCGACATCCTCTGGGTCCACAAGGTGTCGAGTTAATGAGGTTTTACTGTAATTACCAAAATATTAGTATTTTCAAATACTTGAAAAAGAAACGAAAGCCAAAATTCCCGTGCTGTGTTATGGTGTTAATAAATTGTACAAATGGTTTTGCTGAGTAATACTAAGTATCATTACAAATGTAGTTGAGAATAAAGTTTATAGTTGTTGAGTTACATTTCCAAATTTGTATAAATTGTAGTAAGAATTGTTTTCGCGCTATAGTTAAGGTTTTAATATAATATTTTATTGTTTGATTATTTTAACAGTGAGTAAAATTAATTGTAAATTAATCGTTGATAATAAATAAATAATTATTAATATATTGAGCTGTTTTTAAATACGTAATATATATATTTTTAATTTATAGAAGTTTGGAAAAATGGTCTAATTTCGCTCTTTTTCTCTTGCTGTCGTTTTACCCCTTACGATATATCTACTAGTAGAGTTTTAAATTATTGTAAAAGCAGTTTCACTTCTATAACATGTAGTTGGTTACAAGCGCTCATTGTTTTTTTTTTAATTTGGATGTATAAATTATGTCCTTGCATCGGTGAGTGTGGACTTATTGATAGAAAATGCTAAGTTTTATAAGTATAATATAAGGAAACATAGGTTTTTCCTTTACGCAAGATCTTACGTGTCTCATATACAAACTTTTAATTGTCACTTATACAACGGTGTTTCAATCCTATTTTACTCAGCCCAAATTTTTTGAATGACACCTCTCTGTGTGTGAGTATGAAATGTGAGGCGTTTCATTACGAACTTGGTTCATGCACAATTCCTTTTATTTATCATTGTATCTTTTAAATCAAGAATGTGTTAATGATCTAGGTTAATGTTTCCCAATTGCATCGTCACTTTGATAGCCAGATGTTACTTCTTGTATTTTTAAATTGAAGTTACAAACCATAATATCAGTAAATTTTCAGGCATATCAAATTGCTCTCTGAAAAGGAAATATAATATTTATAGAAAATACTAAGCTTTTTATTTTGGAATCCAAGGAATACGCGGTAAGAAAAGCGGCTTTTCTTATATTTAAACTAAGCTCTTAACTTATTTCCCACAGAAATAAGAAAAAATATGCATAATATTTTTCATAATAATACTGCAGTTGTCTTGAAGAAGGGAGATATTTATAAATGTTTATTTGGTGAACTTAATTCTTAAATTTTTTTAAATAAAATTTTACTATGGAAGTTTAATCATGATTTAAGAACCTTTAATATTTTCGGAGAATGAATTTTTTTTATTTCGTTTTAAAATTCGTGACTGGTAAGTCCTATGCTTCAGCTCTACTGCATAGCAAAGAAACCAGTCTTACTGTTAGGAAAAAAATTAACTCTTCCTGCTATAGGGGTGGGGGGATAGCAAAAATGGAGTCACAAAAATTAATGTATTAAATCTGATTACATAATATCATTAAGCAAAAGTTATAACAAACCACACTATAATTTTAAAGAATACTAAATAATTTTTAATTGCTGTTTAATGTGCTCACGGATCAGATTTCAAACTTTTTCAATACAGTTTATCGTTACCCCTATGTGAACAGTCTGTGGCGGATTATTTTGGACACTTAAATTTTATTTCTTAAGCTGTACATAATACAAGTCCGTTTTAAGGCTTAATTGGTTACAGTTAAGCGTCACAATTGCGAGTAACAATGTTACAAAATATTGTTACGATTTACTGCGTGTTTGTAAAGGATAAACCAATTAAAGATTTTTATCACACACAGTTTTATTTATTTCCACTATTAACATTACTAGCTAATAACCAAAAATGCCAATTAATTAATTGTACTTAAAAAATGTTGCATCCTCCAATCACTCGTTTCTCACAATCCACACGCCTCGCTAAGCCGCACCTCAGGCGCAACTCTCGCCGCAGCACCCCTCGTGGACCTCCGTCGCCGCACTCCGCCGACACCGTCGCACCTCGCACTTCCCCTTCGCCGAGATCCCACTCGACGCCTCGCTCGGAACTTCGCTCGTAACTCCGCCGCACCCGCGGCACTATCGCCCAGAAACTTCGCCCCGGGTAAACTCCCGACTCCACTCACTCACTCACTCCCTGCCCTGGAACCTTCGTCCAAGGACTTCGCCACTCTGCCGCACCCGCGGCACTATCGCCCCGGAAGCTCTGCCACCTGAACTCTCTCTCTGAACTCCACTGACTCCTTGCCCTGACGTCCTCGGGTGTATATATATAGGCCCTGGCGCAATTCCAGAACTCACGAGAGCGACCGGGGCCAGTCGCGTCATTCCGAGCCGTTCCGACTGCAGAAATCTCTCGAAAACACGTGTCGGCGGTTCGCGTAACTCCGCAGGTGGCAGGTGTCGGATGTCAAACTAACAGTGCCGCGCGGGGTGAGGGGAGGGCTGGAGGCAAGACTGGTAGAGAAGGAGGTTGGCCCGAGAGGGCCGGTTTGAGTAACGGTACTTCCAAGGGCTGCTCGTGACGTCACTGCGGCGCAGGAACCGGCCAGCTGAGCTCTCAGCTAAGGGCAAAACCTACATCTTTCACTCGTTTTCACGCCGATACAGCTACTGTGTTGGAACATATATCAAACAGTTTCTTTATATCTCACACAGTTATGTGGCTGTCACAATTTGGAGAGGAAAAATAAATAACTTTGTTACGAGTATATATACATAATAACAGTTTCATGCGCATCGTGTTTCATGCTCGTGCAAGCGATTCGTCGGACAAATTCTAATAATACCTACTCGTATTTGTTTTTTTGTTTGCAAGGTAATTATATTATATTATAATTATACTATGTATGTTTGAAACTTATTTTAAGGATACTCCTAAAGTGACTAAGTGAGCATTTCTGAAGACGGTCATACAAATACCAATAATCTAATAATTTACTATATTGTAGACTAAGACGTTCATTTTTAAGTAGTGTAGAAACTACACGCTGTGTTTATTACCAATTCGGCCTTACTGATATGAACACGAGACGGGAGTGCATAAATTGACTAGAAAAAGAAATAAACCATGGCTCGAAAAATGCGCATACCATTGTATATTGCTCATATGCATGCAGTTATAACATTTTGTCACTCAAACAAGCACATTGACGAATATTAATATATCAGTTACCTTAATTTCTGGTTTTCTGAACAAGCTGTGCAAGCTTCTTCTGCCTTTTCTTTTCCGTGCTTGCAATTTTTGCTTGACGATTTAAATGCCGAAGTCTAATAAAAGTTCTGGTTCTTGCAAACTTCATTAAAACTTTTTTGTTAACATCTGGAAAATGTTCTACTAGTTTCACGAAAAAGTTTCGCACAACACCTTTTCCGTTCTGTAATCCTAACCCGTGATGTGTTTTAAATATTTCTTCAGCATGCTGTACAGTTTTCACAAATTTTGATGACGGGACAGTCAATTTTCCGCGACTCAGTATTTCTATCCATCCATCTATAAAAATCAAAACACACAATCCTACAGTAAACAGAGAATAAAATAAAATAAATCATAGCAACAAATAAAATTATGATAATTACCTTTGTTTTCTGTTTCTTCAATACTTTTTAGATTAGCGTCCTCGCTTGCATGAATAAAATATCCAGCTACATATCTTAATGCTTCATTCTCTTCCCATGACGTAGTCAAGGGCGTGAACAAATCATCTTGAACCGCCTCGTTTTCTTCGTTCTTGTTTTCTGGAATGTTTAAATTCAATTCGGTGAACATCTGGCTGGTCAGATATGGTTTTTGCTTCAAACTATCGTCTTCAACACATGCGCCTTGTGGCAGAGGAAGTTCAGATCCTAGTAACATTTGTCTGAACCTGTACTTGAAATCTGTTGGTGTAGGGTTATCGTAAGTACCGCCGATGCTTCTGAGGCGCGAAAAAAAACTTTCAAGTAAGTCCTGGTTTAAGCGACAAGTTATGATGTATTTCAGTGAGTTATTTTTCTGAAGATAATTGTGTAGACCAATTACAGATCGCACAGAAATTAATAAACCTTTCTGAAATGGCATCAATGTTTTGTGACCTACGATTCTCATGTTAAGAACCATCGCCTCCATTTCTGTAATTATTGACAATTGTTCTTCAATTCGAAAACCAAAAGCACTGTGCCACGGCTTACATTTATCGTGAATAAATCTTGAATTCATAACATCAAAAAACTTGTCAACTAATTCAAAGAAGTTACAGATTTCTGGATGTTCAGGATATTTCAAGGAAAGCCGTGTCGCTGTGTGATGCGAAAACAGCTGAACAGCAAATTTTACTTTCTGCAGTGGCGGATTTACCAGTAGGCTGAGTAGGCTTGAGCCTAGGGCGGCAGATTTTTGGGGCGGCAAATTTGGGGACCGATTTTTTTTTTGCTACCTCATAGAAATCAAAAATATTTCTGCATGACGGTTTTCTGTTTTCTGATGTTTTACAAATAGAAGTCTGCAACAAATTTTGCCGATGACTTTCCCCTCTCCCTTGTCATTGTACGTTCCGTGAATCCGTGTAGCAAACTTCCATATTCCAGAGTAAAACAGCTAGTTCGCTAGTCAGTAAATGCGAATTTTAATGGACAAGGCCTCGGTTGGCACTACACGCCCAAGACAACTATGGTCCCGGGAAAAATGTGACTACCCAAGGTCAGAAGGGCCCCTCCGCCCTCCCTCCGCCGCTATCCCTTCCGCCAGACTGTCCCCTCCCTTCTCCTAGTCCGCCTCAAGGGTCGAACCGCGTCATGTCGCGGGTGGGGCGGCAATTAGAGCTGTTACCTCGGGAGTCGGGACCACAGTTGTCTTACGCGTGTATTGCATAACGAATTGATATTTCTACGTAGGTGTGTCGTGTGGACTGTTATTTTTCGAAGTGTTTCGTGAATTGTATCATTGTATGAATATTTTCACAGCACCGGTAAGTAAAAACTTTTTATAATCATAATACATTATAATAAAGCATCTGTAACGATAACGAATAAATTTATTGAAAAAGCCCTGCAATAATATTTTTCATTTTGAAGCTTGGAACATGGTCACGTTAAATTTAGAACATTTTCATATTAACTATAAATAGTATTCTAAAAGATTGCTCATGGTTATCTTGTCATTTTGTCTTTTTCAATGAAGCAAACATCAAAAAATAGAAATAATAATTCACAATAAACAATTCATCGGAAACCATGCAAAGAAATTTTAATTTTTTCGTGATAGCATTAAAAAAATACGTTTTTACGTTAACTATTTATTATGTGAATTCTGAATGAAGGATAGGGGTGAGCAGGGTAACGTGGCCATCCTAAGATAAAACGATACATAAATTGTATATTGTAATTAAAATCAAAATATAAAATAACCCTTCAATAATATAGTTTTCATACAATCAAAACACCATTAAAATGTAAATATTGGAGCGACTCATGTTTGTTTTTTGTTTGCCCGTCGCACTAATCGGGTAAATGATATGACTTTTTTTTTTCAGTTTTCTTTTATCTTAAGGAAACTAAATCACGGGATACCATTTCCGGCCACCTGCACTTGTTTGTGAAATATGAGCCGTCCTTGAGATACTGCCACCTTATCTGCCAAGCCTCTCCTGCTGGCAAATTTTTGTGTAAGGTCGTTCCCCACACGAAAACAACACACACATTGCAAAACACGTTAGAAATTTACAGTGTAGATTAAAAAAAAATGTAAAATGTTCAATAGTTTGTTTTATTATTTAGTAATACATAAATAGAGCTAAGTATATACAGTTCGGGCAAAGTGAACATGCGGTGGTGGCTGGCCACTTTGCCCTCTGAGACGCCATTACAAAAAAACTAGCAAAAAAAAAGACATCTTCTACAGTTATTAATATGTGGTATTAAAGTTTAAAACATGCTAATTTGGATAGGCTATATTAAATAATTATGGCATTACTGTGTATTTAATAATGATCAACAGTAATTATTACTTACCTTACATGTTACATCAGAAATAGTAAAACCAGTAAAACCTTAATAAAACAAATAACTTTCACTGAAAACAGACCGGGTGCTCTCAGAACACTAATGGCGTCTCTTACAAATGTTTCACATCCTCGCTACCAAACTTCATCACTCTCCAGCTGAGTAACAGCCAATGGCCACTTTGCTCGCTCTGGCTACGTTACCCTGCCCTCCCCTATCGCTGCTTGTGTACGAAAAATAAACTTGTTAATTTAATCCTTTCCATTTCAGTTCCTGAAGAAAAAATTGTGAAAATGAGTGATGGGAGAAAGCGACTTAGTGGAGCGGAGTACAAAAAGAAGGCCAAAATAAAAAAAGAAGAACAAGAGCAAATTATACGAAAAACCACAAAAATTGACAGTTTTTTTAAAAATGAAAATTGGGTCGAAAAAACGGGAACTTCAACAATGCAATCTGGAAAGGATGAAACGGACTTTAATTCTGCTGCCCAACTGTCATCTGTTGAACTATCGACTAAAGAAAAAACTGATGATTATGTTCTTGACGACGAGTGCTCCAAAATTGAAGATGCCTCTCAGACCGAATCGTTAAATGATGACCAAAAGCAAACAACTGTAGATCAAAACAAAGATCCAGCTTTATAGGAAATTAACGATACTTTAAGGGAAATTATTGCAAGATGCGGCTTTTATCAAAACAAGTCTTCTGACTTCTCTAAAAGTGGAAAACTATATGCTGATCAACGTCGTTTCTTGCCAGTGAGTATCTTTCAAAGAAAAATGAAAAACAATGAAGTGAAGGACCGAAATTGGCTGGTTTACTCTGAAAGTAAGAGTTCCGTATATTGCGGACCATGTTTAGCATTCGGTCCATTGGAGAATAAAACTCAGTTCGAGAACGAAGGATTTAATGACTGGAAAAATGCAGAACACCGAGTAGCTCAGCATGAAAACTCTGCGCGTCATAAATCCAGTATCCTTAGTCTGAAAGCTAGAAGTGCGATTGATGGTCGAATCGACAATTTACTGCATTTGCAAATTGATGAAGAAATTACTTATTGGAGAAATGTTCTGAAAAGGGTTGTTGCTGTAGTGAAGCGGCTGTGTTCAAGAGGTCTCGCTTTTAGAGGAAAAAATGAAAAGTTCGGTGATCCACACAACGGAAATTATTTTATGATTCTGGAACTGTTAGCTGAGTTTGATCCTTTCTTAGCCAGTCATATTGAACGATTTGGGAATCAAGGATCCGGAAGTACCAGTTACTTATCGAAGACCGTTTGTGATGAATTTATACTTTTGATGTGCCATAAAGTCTTGAAGCAAATTGGAGACGAGATAAGAAGGGAGAAATACTTTTCCTTAATCATCGATTCAACACCGGATATAGCACATGTGGACCAGCTCACCTTCGTGATTCGGTATGTTTTAGAAACAGGAGAACCCTGTGAAAGATTCCTCAAGTTTTTGCCCTCAGTGGGACATAAAGCTGAAGAAATGTTTGCTGCCATTACTTCGGAACTAAAAACCTTGGGTTTGAACATTGAAGACTGCCGTGGACAATCGTATGACAATGCCGCAAATATGTCTGGCATATACAATGGCTTACAGGCTAAAATTCAAAGTCAAGCACCGTTTGCTTTTTTCGTTCCTTGCTCTGCCCATTCTTTAAATTTAGTGGCAACTGCGACTGCTGAATCTTGCACAGAAGCTTGTCGATTCTTCATGTTGCTCCAAGAAATATACGTTTTTTTTTCAAGTTCAACACAACGCTGGAAGATATTGATGACTGAAGTCGGAGAAGGCAAAACAGTCAAGAGAGTAAACCTCACACGTTGGTCAGCTAGAGAGGATGCATGCAGAAGTTTGAGAGATTCGTGGCACGAAGTCATTAAAGCTTTGGAAACAATCAGGAATGACTGCACCGAAAAGCCTGTCACAAGAAATGAAGCAATGGGAATTCTTTCAAAATTAAAAAAACTGGAAACAGCGTTAATGGTTGTTGTGTGGAATGTTTTTTTGGAAAGAATAAACAAAGTAAATGTTCAAATCCAGGCTTCTACCGTAGATTTGATTACTGTAGCCGATCTTAATGAATCTCTTCGCAAGTTTTTCGTAGAGCAACGAGAAAACTTCAAGTATTTCGAAGAAATGGCAATGGAATTAAGTGCGTCGAAGCAGTACACAAAAGACTTGGGAAAAAGACAACTGAAAAGAAAGAAATTTGCTGATGAAACACCCGATGAAGAAATGAGTATGACAGCGAGTGATACTAGCGATACTTTCAGGGTTAATACATTTCTCGTCATCATTGATAGACTCGTATCCGAATTAGAAAAAAGGAAGAAGGCATACGACAATTTCAATGAAAAATTTTCATTTCTGACCAAAATGAGCGAGTTATCATTATCAACCCTTACGAAAAAGGCTCTGTCCTTAGAAAAAATGTATCCTAATGATTTAGAGACTGAGTTGGTTCAAGAATGCATACATTTTCAAAGCCACATATCTTCGCAAAGCATTCTGGTAAAACCAGATTTTACATCATTACAGAGTCTATCTTCGTTTCTGCGAAAACAAAGTTTGCAGAACGTTTATCCGAACTTGGACATAGCCCTTCGTATGGCCTTATGTACACCAGCGACAAATTGTTCGGGTGAGAGAAGTTTTTCTTGTCTAAAAAGGGTAAAAAATTATCTTGAGATCGACCTTGAGCCAAGAAAAATTAAACGCTTTAGCACTTTTGTGCATAGAGTCGGAATTAATGAACAATATTACTTACGACGATATAATCGATGATTTTGCCAACAAAAAATCGCGCAAAAAGGGATTGTAACGAACTTAATCTAGGACATGAAAATTGTAGAGGCAAGGGCGGCAAAAACTTTGCAGCCTATACCTGGAAAATTTGTAAATCCGCCACTGACTTTCTGGCGAGTGTTCCCTTTTAGCTGAATATGAAGAGGAGTAAGTTTTGGAGACAATTTCAATTCTGTGTTTTCAATTATGGCTTGCACATGATCTTTCCTAATAACTGTTCCACAAGGGAGCTGTATTCCATAATCCAAAAAATTATTTCTCAACAACTTAATGGCATGTGGCATGTCTGCAAAAACCCACACAGGGTGGCTACTATGGGGATTTTCAAACGTTGTACTAGCTGGTGTTATATTTAGTTCTTTCCACAAGCCTATATTACTTCCGCCCATGTCACTGACCATCGCAACGACACAAAATGACCGTTCCTCGAGCGCTCTTATAACATCGAAAAGAAGATCTTTTGTTATCTTTCTATCGAAGTCGTAAAATATTGGCTGTTTCCACTTTGAAGCTAGTCCTCGAGCCATTATTACTTGTGCGTTTATATTTGGCCCAAGTATTCTATCGTCACTTTGGTCGTAACATAATCTTGAATCTACACTCATCTCGTCAAATGACAGAATTTTTATGCGCTCTGTTTCAGTCATGATTTTAGTCGTAGCTTCAAGGACTGCTAACACTTCAGTTTGAATTCCTGGCATACATTTTAAATTCCTGGTCCATTTTCGAAGAGTTGACAATCCCGGAAGTGGCAAGCCTACTTTATTTTTCATGTAAAGATAGGCTTTCCGAGAAATTGATCTTAGAGTAATTGCTGCTGCTATGTCTTCTTTTCCCCAGCAGCATTTCTTTTTGGTTATGAATCTTTCAATTTGTTTTGGCGTGAAAACATTTTTCAAAATATTCCGCAATTCAGTTTTAACTAATTTTGGACATCGCTTATGCAGAATTTTAATTTTCAATAACTGTTGTTTCAACATTTTGTTTTCCATTTCCAAGCGCTTTTCAGATTCTCGCCTCCGTATTATTTCATTTTCCAGGTCAGATACTTTCATTTTTAATATCATTATTTCATTTTCCATGGCTTGCATTTTCGCTGACAAATAAGCCTCTGAGTTCACATCGTCTTCTGCAACTAACTGACAATTCGGAGTTTTTTGTTCATCATGTACAGTGTTACAATGCACCGAATCGTCCGATTTTCGTGCCTTTACAGATTTGTGTAATTCTTCCACAAGCTTCCTCTTCACGCTTCGCGAACGAAGACGTTTTCCTCTATAGTCTGAAGTGCATTCAGTTTTATTAGGTATGTTTGCATGTGGCACAGAACATTTTTTCAAGACTTTTCTTCTCTTCTGACCGGTCAGTTCCGCTTGTAAGTCTCTTTCAAAGTCCTCGGAAACGAAGTGATCCGAACAAATGCTAACATTCCTCGGATTGAACTTGTCTTTTCTCTTGCAAGCTAACACCCACTTTATTGAAATGTCTGGATCTTCAGGAAATCTATAAAAACATAACGCACTGTCACCACGACCTGAAACGTTTCTGCAGGTCGCAACTGCACAAGCGGGCATTTTTATTACACAGTCACATCCACGACGAAGCACGAAAAAAATCCACTACGGCGTGCGACTACTGATCGCAGCAACAAAAAACTCGCAGCTCTCCCGTTTGTGCGGTTGTAATACCATTAAACTCCGAAACATAAGTAGGATAAGGAAACTACTATAAATAAATATAATTTTAAACCACTCCGATCTAACTACGAACTCATGCCGAAGTAAGGCGGGTAAAAATCGCGGTCTGGAACTGGCAATGCGTGGCAGTCAGCCCTAGACTCGGAGAGGGATGCGCCGCGGTGACGTCACGCGCGACCCTCCGGGGTACCGTTACTCAAAACAGGCGAGACGGCCCAACCTTCTTCTCTACCAGTCTTGGGCTGGAGGGAGATAAAGCGGCGACCCAGGTGCGCACGACACATCTCATGTTACGCCGGCATGTGATGCATCACAGCTAGCTCTGCACCTGCGCGTGACGTGGCCTTGCTAACGTTCGAAACAATATGTTCAAAAATGTTCACATCTACTTTTATGAACTTGATCCATTCAAATATGGAGTAATCTGTTACTTTTGGGCATTTACAGTTATCGGAATCCCTCTGTCAATATTGGAAATAATACACATTCTATTTCAAATGATATAAGGAATAATCCCTGTGAGTGACGATAGCTTCTCTAGTTCGATAAAGTCGATCTCATATTAGATTTGAGCTTATTGACATTATATGAATTAGTAGAGGAGCTTTTAATATTAAGTTCACATGATATTTCTATGAGTAGCCTAAACAGAACAATATCTCAACTTCTTGATGAGATCAATATCCCGGTCGCGAAGCGGATAATAGTTCGGAAATTTTCTTGATTTTAAATAAAACTGAAACATCAATGAAGCCTATAGATGCTTTCATCAAAATGCTTAGTTGTGTTTGAATGTCACTAATTGGAACATCATGTTTCAGGATTAGACAACGTAAAAGCAGCTTTTTTTTTTTAATGACCCATGCTTGGATACTGTTTTATCTTAAAAATGCATTTATTTATCTGCACATACACCATTGCTTATGTACTATGTACATGATAGAGAAAAACTAAAAAAATAAAATAAAAATCAACAAACACAAGAAAACAAGCCAAGGTTATTGTTTGTCTAGATTTACTGTTTTTGTAACAACTGACATGTCATCAGTCCACTGTGTTAGTCTGTGCTGCAAAATTGTTCCAACTACTTTCAAAAAAATGTTATGCTGCCTAAGGCATTAAACATTTGGCATCAGCAATTATTAGCTAGTTTTCTAGGTGGTTGTGTATTCATCATTACGTACGTTATTGAGGTTTCTATGAGACATATTGTCACGCTGTAAAATTATACGTGAGAGGTTATTGAACTTGGTTTTGCGCAGCGGTTCTTTTTGAGCCCGCTTGAGCGCCTGATGCTTGCTTGCGACACTCGGGTGTTGATTTTTTTTTTTTTTTTTCGTGGCGCGGTAGATTGCGAACATTCTCGGTTTTTCTTGGACGGGTGGCGTGATTGCTGCTCGATGCCTGGGCAGTTAGGGAAGCCTTAGATGTCCATAAAGTTCTGTCCCTGCCCGAACACGCCCGAATATTTACCTTCGGCCAACTTCGGGATTTGTTTTATTTTTGCGCAGGAAAAATTAATTCAAATATTAAAAGTGGTCGGTTAGGTTAGCTACATTAAAACACTTTAAAACACTATGGACGGTTATTTAGGTTAGTATAGCTACATTAAAATAAAAATATAAATATAAATATATATATAAATAAACCCGAGGTTGGCCGAAGGTGAATATCCGGGCGTGTTCGGGCAGAGACAGAACATGATGGACATCTTAGGCTTCCCGGCCAGCTGCGAGCGGTTGCTACAACACCGCGGCCTGGAATCTCCGGGTACGTTGGCCGGCCTGGTTTGTTTTCGCTGCGTTGCTGTTCCTGCGCAGGCGCGGTCGCCTGTCGCACTGGGTGGGGTACATTGTGACCGTAGCGTCAAGTTACCGTACTATATCTACTGGCTACAGCATTTAGCGGAGCCAGCCAATGATGTGGATGCCTTGCCCCAGCTAAGGCATGACCAATAAGAATTGTAGGGGCGTATATGCTTTAACCCTTCCAATTTTCTAACCAATGGTGTGCCCCGATTATAAAACAAGTGTTTTGAAAGCTTCGTGCGTAAACCGCATAAAACCAAATCTTAAAACTAACAAATGATGAAGGAAAATGCGGTCGCGCGTCAGAGGGCCGTACGCGCCGTGTCTCCGAAGCGTCAAGTGACCGTACAACATCTGCTTGGAGGAAGAGTAGTCTATCTCACCGCACTAAGCGTGTTCTGCGGGCAGTGTGAGGAATATTAGACAGGCGTTATGGTATAGGTTTGCTAAGGTAAAGTTCCTACAATTTCAATTTAGTGTGTAATGTATATAGTGTGTTATTAAAAAGTTATCTTACTTTAATCGCATTAGTTGTAATGCGTAGGTAACATAAACTGTTTAGATAAACATTTGTATATGACATTTCATGTAAATTATTCTCAAAAGCAAATAAACTTAAAAAAAACACCAATTAAAATTAATTAAAATCAGGCTTCTGCAGGCTTTAATGATTTTGTTGTCATCGAAAATTGTAACGCATTTCTCAAGATTCCAAGTATAAAGATTCCGGTAATACATTGCAGGTTATTCAAAATGATATTCTCTTGTAATAATATGGTCTTTATGGCATAGTCTACGCATGCCTTCGGTGTTTGTAGAATGTAACGTAGGCCTACATTATTTTCTAATATGCGCTATAAATATTTGGATTCTTATATCAATGTTTCTTAGCGACCGGTATTTAGAAGATATTAAACCTCGCATAGTATGTTCGGTAAATTTCAGACTTGGGCTCTTGTAGTACATTTTAAGTTTAAATACCATTGACCATTGCACACTAGCACTGTTCTGGCGTTAAATTAACAACAAAATCTGCTTTGCATTTGGTTACAACTTCTGCCTCGCAGTTAATTTGGCTTCATATTGACGACACTTGAACTGTAACTGTTGAAATTCTTTTGCTACAAGAACGCGTAGATGTTTACTGCCTGTATTACATTAAGATTTCCGAATTAAAAAATATAATAGGGTAGACCGGGGGAAATCGGGTCATGGGGTAAACCGGGTCATCGTAACAAGATCTGCTGTCTTGGGCCGAAAGAATGCATTGGAGTCTACGGAACCTACCAAAGAGTGCTGCTATCTGTCTATACAACCGTCCACTACAAGGCAAACATCGTCTGTAACAACATTCTGGTAGTCTGTGCGACATGAACCCGAACCTGTGTAGTCCTGAAGTGGAAAATTCTTAACAATGTAAGTTTTATTTTGTTTCAAATAAGCCTTTACGTTCGCATTTCGAAATAGTATTGTAGTTTAAGTAATGGAGTACGAAAATATGTACCCAATTAACATTCTTCTGCATTACTGAAGCTCTATATGTTTTACAGAATTTATAATATTTTTCTTTTTTTTTAAAGTGCGAAATGGGGTAACTCGAGTCGCTGCCGTTGGGGTAAAACGAGTCACTGCATACAGTGGGGAAATCGGATCGCTTCATATATTTGCTATAAATCGTGAAGCACTTTATTCTTCTTTCTCAATTTTTAAGTTAAGACCTATTCTAAATAAGTGGAAAAAATTAATTTAAGGCACATGACTTCAACTATAGTTAAAATTTGTAAGTACTTATAATAATATTGAAGTTTAGGACATGTTAAAATAATGAAAATATTATCCCTGTAAATATAGAATTACGAGTTTACTGCCAAAGATGTAAGTGGAAGGAGCACCACAGAAGAAGTGACATGCCTGTTACCAACACCGGAAAAATTAACACCACAGAGAATATGTGAACGAAAAACTGTTGCTTCTCTAAGGCTACTGTCAAAAAAGAATCGCACATTGTTGGAATCCAGGAAATTGAAAAGCAAGAAGCAGGTGTTAAATTAAGTTCAAAGCAAAGCAAAATTGAACTTCTGAAGACGAAGAAGCGAACAAAAACTAAAAACACATACGAGTTGGAAATTTTGGAAGTAGGCCAGGATGATGAGGAAGATGTTCTCTGCAAGATGTGTAAAATTGCATACAAAGACATTAGAAGCTGCACTGCTGGAGACTGGATTCAGTGCCAGTCTTGCAAAATGTGGTACCATGAGCGCTGTGTCAATGCTTTTCAGTGTAAATAGTTTGTATGCGGAATGTGTCTGTCAAAACAGTAAAAAAATCTGTTGATCCGATTTGCCCCACTTGTGATCCGATTTACCCCACTTCTGTCCAAATCGGGTCAAAACATTTCATTTTCCTTTTATCAAGTTTAATGTCAATTCGTAAGGAAGATTGGCTAATGTTTGTATGTAAATATGTACATAAATGTATGACTGATATTACTGTAGATTATTTTATGGTAAATTAATTTTGGTTTTATACTTATTCAGGAATTTCAAAAACTTGACCCGATTTCCCCCGGTCTACCCTATATTTCAGGCATCTTCCTGGGAATTTACAGGCAAAAAATTCGTAACATTTTGTAAAACCACTAAATTTCTTCGAAAATTCCAAGCACTTGTAGACAGACCTGTTGCTGACTACCTTTCAATGTTGAAATGATATTCTGGGGCTTGTTTAGCAAATAGGCAATAGGTAATTAATGTAGCTGTGATTATAATATAAACATTACATATATGCATAATCGATTGATGAACGGTTACTAAACAAAAAGGTTTTTATTTGGCTTAAGCTTTACGTGATGAAGTATCTGAAACTATCTGCAATATAAGTAGGTACTAATTCAACGAAAACTAATTTCCAAGTTGAAATTATAGTTTACGTTAATTACTAATTTTGTAGTATTTTATTCTTATTTTCAATAATTTTCTTTGATTTTACTAAACATAAAAAATGAATCATACGTGCAATAGACGTATAAACATTTTGTTTTAGCGTGTAGGAATTCGAAACAAAATCACCGCCTCTAAATGCGTTGAACATACATGACGTGCACGCCTGTAAAAAAAATATATATATCGAAAATATATTGTTAGAAATGCTGGGAAAAAAAAATCTGTGGAAGTTACAGTTCTTATAAATGAATATAAAAAAATTACCCAATTATAATAAAAATCTAACTTTCACCAAATTTATTTTTGAGTATTTCCAACAATATATTTTCGATATAAATAAAAAAACATATATTTATTGATTTTATAATAAATGTATAAGAATAATTTATACTTACAACACAAAAGCCGTTGTTGGCGGGAGCTCGTGACACGTGTTGAGTACTTTTGAGGATATGTTAATCACTTAACTAATGGTGCGAACTACACTCAAAATTAATAATATTATTTATTATTAATAAAATATGAATAAATAATTATAGTCCAGCAAATTAATAATAAATTTACTTGAGAATATAGTTAATATGAGAGTTACACTGAGATAGTAAACGTTACTACTACGCTTGATGCATAAACAATAATAATGGCCGAAAACTGCGGAGGGAGTGAGAGTGGCTTATTGTGTGAGAGAAACAGGAGACCGGCTTCGGTCTCATCCCTACTCCGTGCTGTTTACGGGGAGAGAAGTGACACGGGTAGACCCCTGGCGGGGAAGGTTGATAAAGTGTTAATTGATCAGCTATCGACCGGGGTTGAAAAATATAAAATTCTATTAAAAATTAGGGGTTGGTGACAGAAGGGTGAAAATTTAGGGTTGTATGTATTTTTTAATGCCACATTATAAAAAAAATAAAATATAAATATTTTGTCCAAAACATTTTTAACCCTTATCACTTAGGGGTATGAAAAATAGATAGTAGCCGATTCCCAGACCTACTGAATATGCATACAAAATTTGATAAAAATCGGTCAAGCCGTTTCGGAGGAGTATGGTAACTTACACTTTGACACGAGAATTTTATATATAAAATACACACACACACACAAATGTACCCCTATTTATCCTGGTCATGCTATAACTTGAGAACGGCTTTACCGATTTCATTCATTTTTATAAAATGTTTTCTAATACTTCATAGAAGGTTCTTACATTAAAAAATAAGAAAATTGCGCAAAAACATAGAAAATTTAAGAAACTTAACCAGACTACCTTTATTATAAAAAGTGAGTTGTGTCCATTTCTCTATGCAACTTCATAGCCTTCGCTTTGCGAAACCCAACCGTTTAGTTAAGCTCGCGGCTGCTAACGAACTAAAGGCACTAATAACAGTTTCGTTTCGAAATTTGTCAACAGATGACGTTGCCTTGAATTTGTAACGCGCTTTCGTTTGGTGCATCACGTCTTCCCTATGGGTTACCTGCCTTCCCACAAAATTAACTTGAAGATTGGCGTCCCGGTTTTGCTGATGCATAGCCTTGACATTTCCCGTTTTTCAAGTTTATGACTTACATCCTTGAAATTTGGTAGTTATTTTCCTTATATTATGATGTGCTTAGCCCGGGCAACGCGGTGTTCTTCAGCTTTGATTTGGCATATTGTTAATGAATTATGGTTTTCATTTCTTAGTGCAACTGAACAGTCGATTTAATAGGAAAATTTATGGAGTTTTAAGTTTGTTCATTTATAATTTTCAGTTGAAAATTTGATATTAGAAATACCAAGAAGTAGACGTACAAACATAGTCGCAGAACTCGCAATGCCGCAAGTCAAAGATATTTAAGAGCAAGTCAAACTCCTGAGCAACGCGAAACGCGAAATGAAGTTGAACAGAATCGATATCAAGAACATAGAAATGTTGAATTTAATCCACATCGAGCTGCATTAAATTATAACGTGGCAATCGAATACAGTTCACAACAAATCGTTGCTATTGGACCTATGAATGTTGTATGTTTACATTGCAAGGCATTAAAGTTCAAAAATGAAGCCCCTGGATTGTGTTGCGCCAGCGGGCAGGTCAAATTGATGCCATTGGAAGCGCCACCGGACCCACTACATTCGTTAGTTTCTGGAACATTTTTTGACTCATATACAACAATACAATAATTACTTTCAAATGGCCTCATTTGGTGCTACAAAAATTATTCCACTTTCAATATTCAGGGTCAAATATATCATCAAACAGGTTCCTTATTGCCAACGCCGGACAGTGACTATAAATTATTGCAAATTTATTTTATGGACGATTGAGCAAGACAAGTGGATCAGCGTTGTGCACACAATAATTCTGTGAAAAGACCAATTGTAGAACAACTCCAAATATTTTTCCATCAACACAACGAATTGGTTGCATTATTCAAGACCGCATTAGATCGCATGGCATCTGATAACCACAAAATTGTCAACAGAACCGATAAGACGCCTGTAGGACAACACGCAAGACGTTTTAATGCGCCAACAATTGATTAAGTCGCTATTGTCGTCGTTGGTGAAAATTCAGAAAATCGAGATAGTGTTTTACATCGGTGGAATGATCAACCCTGCAGCGTGACTCTGAAACACATAGATCATATGATGCGTTACAATATCTTATCTTATTTTGGCAAGGTGAAGATGGGTATAATTTTTCAATGTAGATGATAAATCTAATTACAACCGCCGAAACTAACAAAAAAGTTATTTAAATTAATTATTATTCATACCAACTGATGGTTCGGGAAAATGAGGATAACCACATCTTAAAATGTCGGAGTCTATTTCACCAATATGCTGTGGATATGTACGTAAAAGTTGAGACAGAGTGATTGACATATATCAGGTTGAACCAGGCAAAACTCCGTTCCGAGGAATACGTTCATCTGCGGGATGCAATTAATGCTGACGGAAATGCACAGAATGTCGGCAGAACAACTATTCTCCCAGAAACAAACGTGGAAAGTACTCGGCATATGCATGAATACGCTCAAGATGCTTTGTCGTATGTACGTCATTATGGCACACCAGATTTGTTTATCACGTTCACGTGCAATCCACAGTGGACAAAAATTCGACAAGAATTATTACCTGGCCAATCACCCATTGATCGCCATGACATCACTGCAAGGGTGTTCAAAAGAAAATTAAAATCCCTCATGGATTTTATTGTCAAGCATCGCGTGTTCGGAGAGACGCGTTGTTGGATGTATTCACTCGGGTGGCAAAAGCACGGATTGCCACATGCACATATCCTCATTTGGTTGGTTGAGAGGATAAGACCGAATGAAATTGGTGATGTAATATCAGCAGAAATTCCCAATAATGATGAAGATCCACTGTTACATCAGGTGATTACAAAAATATATTATTCATGGTTCCTGTGGAATATTAAATCCTATTTCTCCGTGTATGATTGAAGGGAAATTTTCAAAACGCTACTCAAGAAACAGCAGAAACAATTACTGGAAATTGTGGTTATCCACTATATCGCCACAGATCCACAGATGACAATGGAAGGTCAAAAATAGTCAAAGTGAATCAACAGGACATTGAAATTGAGAATCGTTGGGTTGTTCCATTTTCGCCGTTACTGTCAAAGATATTTAAAGCACACATGAACGTCGAATTTTTCCAGTCCGTGAAATATATTAAGTACATTTGCAAGTACGTGAACAAAGGTAGTGACATGGCAGTGTTCGGAGTTGCTGCCGAAAATTCAAACGATGAAGTCTCTCAATTTCAAATGGGCCACTAATTGGAAAGTAACGAAGCTATGTGGCGTTTTTTTTCCATTTACAATACATGAAAGACACCCCACAGTTGTTTACTTGGCCGTACATTCGGGAAATGTGCCAGAATGATGACTTTGCCAGAATGCTGTTTTACTTGAAAAATGCCAAGATATTATACCTGGAACCAATCGTCAAAGAAGTGTACGAAGTTTAGATTAAATTGTTCTTTTAAAGTGGGTCAAAATCGAGTGCAAAGGAGTCGGTTACAAACATACAAACATACATACAGGTGAAGATAATAAAATGTTGTTAAAAATATACCTACGATACACTCATGCAAGTAGTGAACAATGGAACTGGCGGAATTATTTCTTGGATGCGCCCGGTGGAACTGGAAAAAACTTCTTAATATCATTGATTTTGACAAAGATTCGATCGCAAAACGGTATTGCACTCGCACTTGCATCATCAGGTATTGCAGCAAAGTTGTTGGAAGGCGGTCGAACAGCTCATTCAGCACTCAAATTGCCGCTGAACATGCAAGTTATTGAAACTTCAACTTGCAACCTTTCAAAGAATTCTGCGATGGCCAAAAAGTTGCAGCAAAGCAGATTAATCGTTTGGGATGAATGCACGATGACACACAAAAGATCTTTGGAAGCATTAGACCGCACAATGAATGATTTACGAAACATCGTAAACCGGTTTTGTGGAGCGATGATTATATTGGCAGGTGATTTTCGATAAACATTGCCAGTAATGCCTCGATCAACGCCATCCGACGAACTTAATGCATGTTTGAAGTCGTCCATTTTATGGAAATATGTCAATACACTAAAATTAAATATGAATATTGGAGTCGTATTGAAAAATAAAGAACCTGGTGAATTATTTTCCAAACAATTGCTTGATATTGGTAATGGCAAAATTCCTGTTGACACATCGTCTGGATACATTACATTACCTGAAATTTTTTGTGACTTTACTGAATCAAAGACCGAACTCATCGAGATGGTTTTCCCAAAAATTGCTGAAAATTACAAAAATCATGTTTGGTTAAGTGATGTCAACGAAATGAATTTTCAAATTCAAAGTAAGATAGCTGGCGAATTCATGAGATAAAGATCGGTTATTCCGTTACTAACCAAGATGATGATGTCAACTATCCAACGGAATTATTAAATTCCCTGGAATTGCCCGGATTACCACCTCATAATCTGAAACTAAAAATCTGATCTGTAATCACAATGTTACGAAATGTAAACGAGCCACGTCTTTGTAATGGCACCCGGCTTGCGATGGAGAAATTAATGAACAACGTCATAGAATCCACAATTTTAAAAGGGAAGTATTAAGGCGAAGAAGTTTTTATTCCACGCATCCCTATGATTCCGGAAAACATGCCATTCGGCTTTAAACGGTTACAATTTCCAATGCGGCTTGCATTTGCAATGTCAATAAATAAATCGCAAGGGCAGTCGTTAAGTGTTTGTGGCATTAATCTTAGAAATCCGTGTTTTTCACATGGCCAACTGTATGTCGCCTGTTCCCGTGTCGAAAAACCATCAGCATTATTTATTTATGCGCCAAGAAATAAAACTAGCAATGCTGTGTATCAACAAGCATTACTTTAAACAATATGTTATAGAGATAATAAAAAATTACCAACATATACAATATCAAAATATACCACAATAGAAATAATTATTATTAGTATAGTAGGTTACCAGTTTGAAATGAATGACAGTATATACATAGGTATATAAAAGAGGATACTGGTATGTATGTATGGCGTCGATAAACTCAGACACCTTTTGAACGCCATGAAAGTTAGCACATCGAAGTGGTTTTTTTTTTTTCCCATGGAGGGCTTTATGCTATCAATTATTGTAACTCGCTGTTAGACGGCGCTAGAGCACATCAACTTCTATACTGTTCAACCAATCGCCATGGGTAAACTGAAAATCATAGGTCATAGACATACAAACAGTAATGGTGTCATTTCTCTGGGTCCACCGCAATGTCATATGGCGCTATCCATTTTGCTTTAACTCGCGGACAAAAAATATCACCCCGTGTTCAGCCCTGGCAACGCCGGGTACTGCAGCTAGTATAATATAAAGATGTGTTAAAATAAGTCTACGAGGTTATTGATTGTCTCAGTAATTATGAAATCAAAATAATTTCCAAATAAAAGTGAGATGCTATTTTTCTCGGTATATTTATTATTTTTATATATTAGTGTGCTTAGTGGCTTACACTCTTAACCCAAAAATTATGTTATTCAGTACAGAAATATTCCTGGTAGTCAAATCTGAGAGAAATTTACCTATCTCTCGAGTTGTTTCAAATAATAAGTACCTATAGCTTGTTCTTACATTGGTTTTGGGTATTTGGCACTGGATATAAAATTCTTTGAAACTAGTTTATTTCTTACAAAGTATGCAAATGTGGAATATCCATAACATGCAATGTGGCATGAGTTATATTGAGAACACACTTTATTTTCTTAGTGTGCCATTTTGTGTATTTTGTAATGTTACTAAGTTATAAGTTTAAAAATGTAAATATTAATATGAACCCTTTGAAAGTCTTGCTTGCTATCTTATTTGTCTTGTTTTGTATCATTCTGCTCAATAGCGAAACAGACTTTGTACTTGACGTAGCGACTTGTTTTCAAACATATATCATGACAAAAGTAAAAACATTACAAACTTAAAGACTGCCAACTTACTAATTTCATTACTCAATTTTGACATTAAGCAAACGCAAACCAATTACAGTAGCAGGCAATTAAAATATTAGACTACACCTTTTATAAGTTGTTAATGCATTAAAATATACTTTTGCGCTGGCGTTGCCAACTTGGCTGGGAGTTTACTGGACAATTTTACACTATATACAGTAATGGGCAGAGATATTTTCAAGAAATAATTTCAAAAGTGTTCAGTTAAGATTAAATTTACGGAATATCATCACTAAAACAAAATTAATTCTCTGTGACTATTTTTTTAGAACTGATTTTAAAACTATTTATTTAGCATGCGTGTATGATTTATTGATAGGCTTATATACAAATCAAAGCATATAACCATTTTCAGCTTGACAATTGTGAACATAATTTAAAGTTATGCAGTGAACTTTATTTAAAAATTCTTACTCAAGCCCTTACAAATAACTTGATACCATGATAGTACTTTTTTTAAAATTGTTTATTCGAAATACTAATTGCGTGGCTAAAGGATTATGTTAGATAATATCCATTCACTATAAAGTTCCGCTTGAATAATAGTGAAATAAAATTCCTTGCCGAAAGCCATTTAGGTATTCAATTAATGAGTCTTTGCCATGATATTTGATTCTTGGGCGATTAGTTCCTAATTTAAATTCGTTTAAACTTTTCGCCTTTCGTAAAAAAATTATATTGGAGAGTACAATCATTTTGTTATTGCTTACATGTTAACCAGCTTCCAAAAGCTGTTGCGCTTTACACTGAAAGCCAGCGTATGACTCGTCTAGCACTGAAGAGTAACGCAGACAGCTAATGTCTTAAAGCAACAGAAAACCAGGGATAAATGATCTCGCCTCCAGGAATGGCTCTACCTGATAGCTTACGTTTGGCAACATGGCAGCCCAACCTCCATCCTGCCACGAGACTTTGGAGATTATCTTACGAGGGAATACCCACGCCTAATAGAAAGAGAGGTCCAACGCGGGAGAGAGACAGAAATACGAGTGACCTTTCTTACCTGAACAGTACCACTAGCGCAGACCAACAATAGAGTGGACCCGGCGCCGTTAAAATGCGTTGACACATCGCATGGTATTAAAACTGTACTCTACTCTCATCATTAAAACCAAGTAGCGTCGCAGATCGCTTAGTGCCAGCATGAATGGTCACGAGCACGGTTTACACCGCGAAGAACCTCAAGTAGATTAGAGCCCATCATACATCAGGGCGTTATTGCTGCTAACGAAGAGACAGATGAACTTCAACAGCCACTAGTACATGCGGCAACAGATGAAACACATCATTCAGAATTTCTACCCGGCAGCTCTAAGGGTTCTACTATATACCATGATGGAAGAGGGTATTTTTTCTACAGTGAAAGGCAAACAAAATACACAATGTAAGGTTACTTTTTTGTAGCATAGTCATTGACTTAATTTAGTTTTTTTGTAAACTTGTCAAAGTGTGCTTATTGCTATTAGGCTATAAATAAGATACCTACTTACATTCCATAAATAAAATTTTAAAGATATTTCAGATTGCGTCTTTATTCATAATAATTATTAAAATTCTCAATGGAGTAGTAACGCAAGTTTCATATGTTTCGAATACATTTGTTATTACTGTAAATATTGCGTTCGTATTCCAAAACCAACACGTTAATACAAACATCAGGCGACTAATACCATCTACATTCATGCGTTACAGATGGTAATTCACGTAATATTATTGAAGATTTTGTTTTAAATATAGGTAACGTAATGGCTGCGCACATCATGAACATAAAAACAATCAAATTACTTAACTGAATTGCGCAGATGCATACTTTAATCGTATTTGAATTCATACAATTGGTCATTTAGCAGACCAAATTGTGTTAGAAGCCACTTTTAATTCTCATTAACAACTAAATACTGTATGTTAATATTAGTAAATAAGTAACTTAAATATATGTTGAAAGTAAATAAGATATTTTATCATAAATGCCTTTTAGCAATAAATTTGACAAAATGAAACAATTAAAATTAAACAATAATTTTAAATTGATATGGGAAGTTTTAATTACATAGCAGTAATTCAATGATTTGAGGAGTTATTAGATAGCCTACATAACATTTTGTAACAAACAATGAAATTATTTAAGTAATGCAAACAGCGTCGCGTATTTTTTCATTCATTTAACTAATTCAACACAGCATGTATTAGGTGATTCAGTCAGCGGCATAGATTCATGTTTTTCTTTCCTTTTTTTTTGGGGGGGGGGAGGGACATACAATTTATTTATTTAAATGCTAGTACCTTCGTGAGTTAAGCATAACATTTCTGTTTATTTTCAAACAATTATTTGTATGTAATTTTTATTTGACACCTGATCTACTACTATATGTCCATACTGCAAATACATGTATTTTATAAACATGAAAATAGTATAAATAAAACAACTAGATGTAATTGAAAATATTAGGGGGGACGTGTCCCCCACGTCCCCCCCCCCCCGGGTCACCACCAGGGACTCCTGTGTGCGTATAGTTTTATGGCGAGACATGTATTTTCATTGAGCCAAATTATGTGAGGATTTTTGTAGAAACATGAGAGTCAATCATTTTGTTGGTCAGTTTACAAAGGCAATTAAAAAACTACTATAGAGTGTGATACAATACAAATGTAAGTACAATAGGTATGAAGCGACCACATAGTGAGCAGTTTCTCTGTTATGTTTACGTGATTTACAGTCTAGCAATAGTGCACACCGTGCATATGCTTCTATGGAGAAAAAAATTCCATTGGAAACGGGTGTCACTTCAGATAAAAACGCAACCTCAGTGTTATGGAACGTAGTTCTGAGATAACATGATATGTAAAACACAACAATGTACCTAGTAAAAGTTACTTTACTTAATCAAAAGGTGCGACGAAGAGGTTTTGTATTCATGTCTCAAAGGAACGTAGGCGGATAACTTATTTCCAGAACTTCTTGCTTAATCCCGTGCTTTAAACAGTGCTTATAATAAATGCCTGATTTGAGACACAGTTTTCAGATCTAAAAATTTAGACAACGTACTTAAAAATTCTGACTAGATTTAAAGTGTTTGTATTCTTTCAATGAGTAAATATCAAAATTAACCATTTTCTATAGGAAATAATTACCAGTTAATAATACTAAGAAAAGTATATGTGTTATTGCAAAACATTACCACCGTCAGAGAGTCAAAGACGTAATACCTGAGACAACTGATCGTGTCTTTATACAGATTCGAGCTTACTATCGTCATCAGGTATATAGGCCACATAACACGGGTAAATGTCTGTTTTGCTAAACGATGAATATGTGAACAACTATTACACAGTTGAGTTTGACGTTATACCATTGCTGTATGCCTGTTGCTAGTAATGAAAGGTCTAGTAGTATCTGAGAATAAGTTAAGTGTTCTGGTTCATTAACTGTAAAGTAATAAAACTTTAATGTCATTTCGTTTAACACAAAAAATATATAAATATAAATAACAATACAATTCTCAAAAAGGTTCATTTACACATAATATCTCAATTAGCACGTACTCCCATTATAATGCTTGTCTATAAAAAGAATTTTATAACTTCATTCAATATGCCCAACATTTTAAAAATATTTTATTTTGTCTTTGGGAGAAATTTTAATATTTCTGAAATGGAGTTGTTATATTAAACTACTGTATTACATTACTGTCAACAAAAGAATTTGGCTACTAAAATACAACCATAATGCTATAAATAATGTATACAGTTAACAGACTAGGCTACATCACATTTGCCTATACAGTTTTTACTGGCATAATATTTTTCAAGCAGCTACGCTGCACGTGGAGGAGGGATGGATTTCATGCGCGGGCAACAATGAAGCTGGAAGCAGGTGCTCAAATAAATGCTACTACTGTTGGCAGTCCCATGCATTCTCATGCCCCGGAACCCAATCTGAGACATTCTTATGTATTCCGTGAACAGCTACGCGTTCGTTCCTGCTATGAGGCAACTGACTTGAGAAGGATTTACCAGGAAGAATCTTATAGGTTCTAAATCATTATAATTGGTGATATTTATTAAACCATTAAAACCATTAATATAATACAGTGACAATGGAAGTGAGTCCAACAACAATAAGGCAAAATGATCACATGTGTTCTTCCTAAATTTTTTCAGAATCCCGGAAGGAGCAATACAAAATCCATTCTGCTTCGTTAAAGGCACAATACAACGCGGGCGTAAATCTTTACAACCATGTGTCCCTGAAAGTATTGACGCCTTCGTCGAAACTTTAAGAAACATACATTGGGAATAGTGGCATCATTTAGACAACCATATTGGACTGTGGCATGATGCAGTTCTGGATGTAAACGGGCGAACTCAGTCTGTCGTCTTCTGCAACACAGTTTTCTGCAGGATCTTTCAGAAAATTCCAGAAAGATGACTGATATAGCCATTGATGCAACGTTTAAATTTGTACCGCAGCAACCAGCTGGCTTCACACAACTGTTAACTATTGTTGCCTTCTCGCATAACGTTGTAAGTACTACAGTAATTTCTCAACATATTACTAGAACATATGTATGCTAAAATACTTGACAGTATTCTCCCAGGTTCGCACTTAATTGAGTATTTCTCATAACAATCTATTAGGAAGTGCCTTGTAGTAATTTTACAAATATTTATATAAACACAAACCAGAGGATATATGGTAATAGTGATTGTAAATAAGTAAAACAATAATATTTATTACAAATTAATTGGCAAAGTTAGTAGGTCTAAGTGAATTTTTATTTTATACTTATCAAAATAAGAATTGACGTAATATACAGATATTTCCATTAAAAAAGCAACATTACATTATATTAAATGAGGTGTAAGATAACATAATTAGTACGATGAAGAAACAGGACTTTTTAATAATTATAACATAACCTTTAGCTACACAATTAACAATGTTCTGATAATAGCATGGAAGATAAATAGGTTTGTTGTTTATTTTTTCCCTTAATTTTCTGTGTCTATAATTACATTTAAAATTTTTATAGGGATTTCCAGTTTTCTTTGCACTCATGTCATCGAAAACTCAACTGCAGTACAACCTAGTCCAAACGGGTCAACACCACAGCCTGATCCAACTGCAATGTCAACACAAAATACTGGTACTCCTACAAACTCAGTGTCAAATAGGCCTACTATTGCTTCAACAAGTTATATGTTACAGGCCACTCTTTCAACAAGTTCAGCACATCAGAATAAATATTCTGCCATAACCAATAGTGAGGACAAGACGTCGCATAGCAAAAAAAAATGGTGTCTTCGGGGGACATTATTCCTTTGCCATATTTTTCTACAGAGGAGCCAATGTCAAGTAGAAGAAGCACTGCAAAAGTCATCACATTAACACCTTACAAAAACCAACTAAATGAAAGTATTGCTAGAGGTAGAGGTAAAGGAAAAGGAAAAAAAACACAGTAAAGACCACTAAAAGATGGCAGGATAGGCCTAAGTGTGTCAACAAAACGAGGCCTAAGAAAAGGAAGACCACACAGTTGGATTCATCAGAAACTGATGATATATCCGATTCTTTTTCGTTGGAAGACAGATCTGATGGGATGGATGATATGGACGACAATGATGCAGAGTGTATATTATGTGCTGATTTGTGGTCGGAGGACAAAAGTGGTGAAGAATGGCGTCAGTGTAGAAAGTGCTGTATGTGGGCTCATTAGAACTGTGGTACTGATGAACAATTAGTTTGCCCCAACTGCCTTAAAAAAGTTTCCAATTATGTTTAAACACGAAGTGTGTATTTTTGAAGGTAATGCAGGTAAACATTGTTGAATGGTGAAGTAAATGTGGTTTATGTAAAGCAAAAAATGGAGGGTCTCATATTAGCAACCTACTAAAAATAAGTTCAAAATGTCATAATTCAAAAAAATAAAAAAAAAAAATTCATAACATTGAAATATGTAAATGATTTAATTTTTAAGTGCACAGCGTGTTATTTAAGTGCTTACAGGATATGTGTATTTTTTTAAAAATATTATTATGTAAAATATATTTTTTTTATAATTAAAAAAAAGTATCTCATATTTGGAGTTTACCCTACCTCAATGCAAATGCAACAAAATATGAAAAATTTCCATTTATGGCGGTCATATTTTCTTTCGAGTTCTGAGTGAACTTTTTTTTTTTTCGTGAATTTAAATTTTATACTACATCTTGTGTCATTTTCATCAGGTCATCAACTTTTCGGATGGATGGCTGTAGTACTCCAAATATGTTGTATCAGTGTCATTTCCTTCAGTTCCACATAGCTACTTTCCGCAATGAAATTTTGTCAATAATAGGATTATGATATTACAATAGTTGAAACGGGGGTACGCAGAACCAAAACTGACGAGCCCCCATTTTATAACTATCTTCACTGAAAGGAAAATAGGCAAACAAATATTTATGCTACACTTTCTTGAAAAGCTAACGCTTACACGATAAATATAAGTAAAGGCTTGTACATTCTGGGGTTGTCGACTTTTCAAATATGCACAAGAATTACTGTGTTAAGCCAGAAATCTCAAAAACTATCTTCTACGTTAATACGACTAAAATCGTGAATGAAACTGATACGAACCGCGTAGGCCTAACAATAAGTAAATTGTACTATAATTTGAGTAAATGAATGCCAATTTAAGATATACCTAATCAAATTAATGCTTTGACACTCGTGTACCAAGTTTTGAAGTAATTATTCAAATAGGTATAAATAACCTCTATTTTATGTATTTTACAATAATTGTCATAAACTTTTATTTTCAGAATAGCTTGAAAGAAAGGATTTTTTCCACCCCTTCTTTACCCTTTCGCATTAAGAGAATGGCTTGTGCCAATAAAAGATTAGTTTCAAGACGGAAAGACAAATGTTTTAGTTTTAATATCGTAAGCCAAGCCCGCAGAGTTGTCGAATTTCGTTTGTATGAAAAGTTAACAATTGTGACTTAGATATGCAGTATGAAATTATTATTATTACAATGGGAATCGTATGCAACAGAGTATGCAATTCAGGTTGTTTCATGCTTAGCTGAAAACGACAATGAAATGAGTTTCTGAAGTAAAAGAAGAAAACCGTAATTTCACTCCATGTACGTTTCACTATACATGCTAGCCAATTGCATTGAAATGGTAAAATTATAAGCATTGAAAGGTAGCATGGTGGTTAACTCATTAAACTAAGTAGGCATAGTTAATGTACATAATTTATTAACGTTATTTCATGGAATTATGACACAGTGCTCTTTTAAAGATAAGTAGTTACTTTGGTCCCAAAAGCTTGAGTTTATCGCTTATTTATTTACATTTGCAAATAGCAAGACTATCTAAAACATAAGAGTATCACAATACATAATGAAGGGATAAGCAAACTTTATTTGATTAAAGAATTTCACTTCATTTCACTTTTATATTGCTGGTATACACTAAACCGTTGATATGTGCATCTAGATATTTTATTCACGTGACCATGTAAAGGAGATATGAATTTTTTTAAATTAATTTCACTATCAGTTAGGTACTTGTCACTGCTAAGTTGTATGTTGCGTACAGAGTAAAGGGCTGATAACTGATAGCCCTAGCGCTTTGTAGATAATGGAATGAAATTGAAAGTCATACAATATTACTTGTCTGAAATTAAAGTCTGGAATTCAGATTTAGTGGTACTTTGTAAATATCCAAGCGAAAAAAAAAAGAACAATTTTTAAAAATTGGTTTTATTTATTTGTATCTTTCTTTCAGAAAATTATCCTCTGCGACACGTTAATTTTATTTTTCTTGAACAATTATTATCAGCTGCAAAATGACCGCAGGAATATATATTATAGATATAAATATCTTTTTCTCGGAAGCAAAAGTAGGCTAATTGCTTGAAAACTATTTCAGAACAAAACGTGAAGGTTAATTTTCCTACGCCTTACGTCTATGACAGTTAAAATGTTACGCTTATTTTTATAAACTTCACTCACTACGTACTTTTGCGTGTGATGTGTCCAGCACGGCTAGTTGACCATTTATTCGACTTAGGCCTTTTTACTTCTGTATTCATCGTCCTTGCTGTTAAGAGGCAGCCCTCGATCTGTCATTTCCATTGGTCGAAAACAGCAAGAACCAGTTCCTCCCTAATCCCTGTGAAGTGTCCACGGTATTTGCCACGAGGAAACAATGTGGTGGGAGGTGCTAACCTGTAGTTGGCCGGAGTTTATACCTGAGGTGTGGTTTAAAAGAGAACGGTCACTTGTCGCTACGGCCACTTGTCGTACCACCGTCGCACTGGTGTCTGTGTCTCAATCTGGCAGAAGGAATGCCAGTCTGCCATGGGCGGTGGAGAGGGGATAGCGTCGTTTGGACGAGTAGGGTTGATTGCGTCACCGTGGTCGGGTTTTGCGTCCACGTAGATTGTTCTCGACGTGATGACGACATGAGTGAGAATTAATAAATGGGTCACCCAGGATGGGCCCGGGGAGGTTCTTTTCCTTGAGGTGTTTTGGGACTGTCGGAGCCTCCGTGGCTGGTAGCTGCGTGCTGTCGTTCGAAGGAGGTGTTGTAAGAAATGGCGAACTCGTAAGTAATTTTTCACCTCGGGCCTCAGCTCGTGTAACGTAAAGCATGTTGGCGTATTTAAAATCGTGTTAGAATGGCTTAACTTTTTGTTTCTTTCCAGGAGTACGACAGTTTGGTAACCAGTAATGTTAAAATCCTTTCGTTGATTTAGCCGGAGGATGGGTCAAGGTGTTTGTAAACATTAATAATTACTGGAGACCTGCAAAATTCGCGGATTCATTCGGTGATAGGATAGAATTCAAACACATATATCTCTTAGATAATTTTGCTATTGGCTTACTGTTCATCTGGAAGAATCCCAATCAGTTATAAACCCTCAACCAAAGAATGATCCAATCACAGACAAACCAGCTGAGACGACTTACAAGTTGGCAGCCAATGAACTTGCGTTATATGCCCGAGTGTACAGGGGTATGTGCAGTCTATTATGAAGGCCATCGAAACCGCGAATTTTGCAGGTCTCTAATCATTACATTCTGAAAGTTAATTTTCATACTAAGAATAGGAATAAATTTTCTGCTTATTTATTTCCAAGTAGTATTAGTTTATTTATTGTGCAAAGGGTAGTTTGCTATGTTTTTTTTTTATTAATGTGTCAGCCATAGTTTACATGAAATAAACCTGAAACGATGTGGGATGAATAATACTTTTTTTCAGTCAACACCCTACACCCTTGCCCCAAGGAGGTTAGACGTCCCTGTACTAGATCTACTGCTACCCATCCCCTCCATTCTTTTGTAATCTTAAGATGTTTGTTTATTATTTTTATTTTGATTTACATGTTGCAAATCTTGACGTAGTCTGAGTAACTTTCGTCACAATATAGTATAAACAAACATTAAATAATTTAAAAATTTATATTCCCTATTGCAAGATTCATTCATAGGACGCATTAAAATAATTCTGGAATAATTTGGATTCTAAAATTGTAAGTACACATTTGTCTTTCGTTGTACTGTACACCAGTGCTACATTCTGGCATAGCCAGGTTTTTGCAAACAAACCGCAAATACAAAAACAAAATTACAAAAATTGAATAGGTACGACATTAATATTGCATAAGCAGTTAAGTTTATGTTTTATAAGGAGCCATATATTCTGCGAATCTGTATTACGAATTCTATAACGTCTTTGTTGCTAAATTCTTAGTTATTTGAAAGTTTTATCTTGTTACATAAATTTTCACAAGCCGATTAAGGTGGCTCAAATCTATTATTGAACAGCGTATTTAACGAGACACTAAGTTTTAAAGTTTTTAAGATTATGGTAAATAATTTATATTTAATATTAATATTAATTATTGAGATTATTTACATAAATGCTTTTTATAAGGCATCTTCTGCAGGGACTGTTTGCTCAGCAGTAGAATCTCAATACTGTAATTAAACATCCAAACACTTTTGTAACGATCTTTTTCTTACTACAGCTTTGTTCACCTTTGAACTTCCCACAGTGGTCTTAGCTGACTGTGCCAGAAATACCCCGTTTGTTAAACACGGTCCTAAGTCATTTTTATGAAATTCTACGAAATTAATGAGTAACTACAATCATATTTATTGCAAATGAATGATCAACGTTCATAACTAGCGACTATAATAATATTATTTTCAAACGAGTAATAACGAAAAAAAAATTACACACGTGTGAAGAAATTGAGATTGTTATTTTAGATCACAAATTAAAGAAGGTAGAATACTTTACGTCCCTGGGGATATCATAGAAGTCTCGTCTCCAGAGTAGTGTATCTTGTTTTATTTTTAAAAAAGATTCACTTTATTGTGTTTGTCTCCTGTGCGACGGCTGTTCGTTCCAATCGACACTAACAAGCATCACGTGACAGAAACATGAGCGCTCGGGGACCCTACGCACCTTCTTTATATTCCCTCCCGTTCGTCCTCATTCAGAAGCCTCACTATCGTATATCCGTCCGCTTAGCCATCAATCTATTTTATCGATCTATGTTTGTGCTTTCGTGTTTTCTTGTGCCGTTTACGGTTTAAGAACGTGACTCGTATTAGAAACAAAGAAACTTTAACTTAATATTTATGTGGATATAATATTCATACTAATCTAATAGCTTATATTTTTAATAAACTGATGTTAAATTCATCAAGCGGTATTTTATTTAACGAGCTGGTTAAAATCATCAATAGATCTTAAACTTTCTGGTAACTCCAAATATTTAAATATTTTCCTAATGAAAATATTAATTCGTTTTGGTGTTATTTTATAACAATAAAACATTTTATGTCCACAAGAAACACACTTTTCCGCATAAAGAGTGGACGTTTACCCTGATGCAAAGTAAAACAGTAAATGAATGTCATAATTGCATGTGGTCTCTACGAATATCCAACTAAACGGAACTTTGAAGAAAACGGTTAACTTAAAGTGCACTCTTCGTTCGAAAGTCAGTTAGTTAAATCACTGATTATAACATGGTAGTAACAGTAAAATCATTATTATCATTAACTATCTAACAGCATTTATCTTTGAGCCAGCGAGATTGCATTTAAATTGTTCGCTATCGCTTGTGTTTAGAATGATTTTATGGAATACGTTCACATTTAATGAAATTTTTGCCGCTCAAAAAGTAATCAAATTTTGAATTTTCCCCGGTGACAAACAACCAGTTATCTATCTTTCTGGAAGGTTGGGTTGCCTTAATTGCAGGCACCGAGCGTGTTGTGTCAGGCGTCACAATGCGTGACAGCTGTGATGGATTGCTGTCACGCTTGGGATGGAGCTGCGTTCGGCCTTTCTCAAATGAAATATCAGCGATTTCACTCCAGTTCGCCGAAAGCTCGAAGCTTTGGGCAATTTCAAAAACTAATATAAACTGAGTTTTACACTCGAACGTAAAAAATATTTAAAAATATTTTAACGTCACGTCGTTGTGTAATTTTGAAATTTTTTCCGACTAATTTTTTTTTTCTAAACTTAAATAAGATGAAATAGGTTTGTTTTAGGTTTAACTAATTTATATTAAGTGAAATTTACAAGTAAAAAGTCATTACTTTTTTAATAACTGCCAAATATATATTACATTATTATTAATAACACAAAGTATTGAAAGGTTGCTTTATAAAAACCCTAGAGGCTGAAGAATTAAAGAACTGAACCGTGTGAATATGCTAAGAAATTAACAAAATGTATTAATTATCTTTTAATGACTCAAATCCAATGACAAAACCTTTAAATAACGTGCAAACTATGTAGAGGTAAAACTGGCCTTAGAACGTTATTGAGGAATTTAAGAATGAATGTGGTTTAATTAGACAATATGTTCAATGTTATATGAAGTTTTTTATCGCCCAATTTAAACTTGTTTCAAGTGTTTAGTTAAAAATAATTTAATAATGCTGAAAAACAAGTGTTACTTAGTTATTTACAGTTAAAGTGGACACATCAAAGCTAGTTATTTATAAACACAGAATATTTTTGTTTTTGTCTAGATTATTAAATTAAATTTTGTTGGACGAAAACCTGTTTTTTGTTTGTTTTCTATATGGTATCACAACTGCTTCTCATATTATTTCCTAACAAAAATTCGTCCATGGTTTTTCAAAGAGAAATGCAAGGTAGTTGTATAGAGGGTATTTTACAAATTAATTTTCATATATTATTTAATTTCTTACGCATTACGTAAAATCAATTCATACTAAAACAAAGTTTAATATCTTGAAATAATACCTTTTAATATTAATGTTAATTTCTTGTTTCAAGAACCTTAGAATGGGTTTGTATTTGTATTTCAACCAAAATCTGGAGACATAATTTCAATGATGTTCCCATGGTCGTAAAATAAGCAACACTATGTATTCTACCTTCTTCAATTCATGCTTTATGAAGTTGTTTGTTATTTAAAAAATAAAGCACAAATATATCTGAATCAAAAAGAACTTACTCAATTCCTTCACGCACGTGTTATTTTTCATTCGTTAATACCCGTTTGAAAAAATAATTAAATTTGAGTGTTTTGAAATTTTATAATTCATTTGCAAAAACAATGATTGCCGTAACTTGTTTTATTCGTGAAATTTCAGAAAAACGCCTTAGGACCAATGCGGGAATTTCAGAATTCTTAGTTATTTGAAAGTTTACTCTTGTTTCTTAAATTTGCACATATCCGATTCAGGTGGCTCAAGTCTATTTTTGAACGACGTATTAAACGCGACAGTAATTTGTAACGAAACATCACGTACATCTGCAGGTGGAAAATCATATTCACCGGGCTACAGTTCTCGATTCACCATTTATACGTAACCGTTGCGGTAAAACTTTACATTTAGGATATAAATAAAAAATATATAAAAATTAGATTTTCGGCAAGTATTAAAACACATGATTGTAAGAACACAAAATTTTAAGCTACTTACTATTAATATCCTTAAATTAAGAACTTTTCGACAAAGGATGCATACAATCAGTTTGTCGGAAATTTTACACCAATTGAGTATTAGCTCCATGCGTGCTTTTTAGTAACCTTACTTCTTCACTTCACAGACACAAAATTAAACAAAATATAATTCTACGACTTCAGTGAATTAATTTCCTGTGTGCAGAACAATTTACCAATAAATGGTAACATATAGAGAACAAGACTATTTGACTTTAACAAAAACACTATAAAAGTACACTTTTAAAACCAAACATTAAATTTTGGATTGGAATTTTCAAAACATTCTACGAGCGGAATTCCTGATATAAAACGGGAATTTTCCCCTCTAAATAGCGACATTAAAAAAATATTTGAGTCATTTTGAGTCTAAGATGGCCGCCGTGATGTCACAATCAGAGATGTCGGTCGGCACATTCGACACCAAGCCTTGAAGGCTGGCGCAGGAGCCCCTATTATATATTTTAATGATATGTAAAAAAAATATTATGATGAGATCATAATAATTAAGGTAATCATACCTTTTAGATAAGCAAATAATATTACGATTTTAATAATCGTTGAGTGGGAAGAACTGGATTCGTATAGGGATAGCCCAATTATTTTTTACACAGTTTTATTGTCTGCTTACATTTACAACACAAATACATAATCTTACTCAAAATGCCTACTAATCAGTTACTCTCACTTAGTATCTCAAGTCCTTACACTCCGCACGCCTCGCTGGGCCACACCCCTCGCGCAACTCTGGCCGCTGCACTCCCTTCGCCGAGGAGTTTCACTCTGAGGCCACTTGCGGGGCCTCAGTCTTCCTGCACATTTTAATATATTTTATTTTATATTATCTTTTGTGTGCTTTAAATATTTTTCTGATATTTTTCTTATTCTTATTTAAGCCAGTCATAATTTATTAAATATGTGTGTAGTTCTTTTATATTATTATTTTTTTGTTTTGATGTGAGTCAGTTTCTTTTATACGCTAATACGCAATATCGATACTGTTTGCTCGGGCGGCCACTGCGCGCGGTGTGATCGGCGGCTGCCTGACGTCACGACTGCCGGACGAGGGAACGGGGAGTTTACTGCCGGCGGGGCTGGAAGACACGTCGTGGGCCGGCTCCGCGCGGACGCGCGAGGTCTCGCCGGGTGGGCGAGATGGAGAGGCGGCCCGCCACTACTTGTGCTGGCACATTGAGCACTACGTTTGTTGAGGACGAACGGGAGTGATTATACTACGGATCGCCGGCACCGGCAAGGTAAAGAGGCGACTGGTAGATTTGCATTTGGCCCCCGCCCACCGTGTTACACAATTGGGATTTGACTGAAATTCACAACTTTGGAGACTTAAACATTCGTGCACGAACATATATTTGACTTGAAAATGTGTTTGGTACGTCCCGTTAAGGTGCAATGAATAGGCCTACGTATCCCTCGTTATATGACTTTTATTTAGGAATCCAGAAACAGACAATATGATAGCTAAGCCCTGTTGATAATGGATTTTTCATTTACGTGAGCTGGCGTGTAACAACTTGTACGTTTACGCAGTTGCTCGTTTCGCACGCACGGACGTTTTAGACTACTTGTATTGTGATATAGAACAGGAAATTAGCTGATCGTTTGTGACTCTCAGAAAAACGTATACATTAAATCTATAGACTCTGTTACGTAAAATATTTAATTAATTAATAAGACGCATGTTTTTAAATGATCGTATCAATAATTTCTGCTTCTTAAAGGACTTGTGTACTTTATCTACGCTTGTAACTAGGTCTTTTGGTAAAGGTAACATTTTTGATACTCACTTATATTATTAGCTATGTCTCTTATTTATAATATCTGTAAATATATTTTTATATTATTTATTCTAACTATTTATTATAAGCTTCCATATGAGGCGTACTGTTAATTACCATATGTTGTACTATGTTGAAGGATTATCTAGTAAACCTCTATATTTGCTATAATATATTTTGCTTAGATAGTTATCCAAGACCAGCCCTCATTGCGTTTACTTGCCTTTTATGTTTACGCCCGGCTACGGCGGGCTTCAACTCCAACACGCCGAGTCATTTCTTCACCACCGTCGCACTTCCCATCGCCGAGCCACGGTCACGGAGGCCGGCGTCCAGGCTTATATAGGCCCTAGCGCCCTTCTAGAAGTGACGAGCGTGGCTGGGACCAGTCGCATCATACTGTGCCGACCCGACGCCCGAAGCGTCGCGAAGGGCATCGGCCACTCGCGCGAGGCAGGTGATTGGGGGGGGGGGAGGGCGGTAACGACGACCCTTGTTATCCGGGCAGGCACGCGAGGCATGTCATACGTTAATGGATGGCGCATGAAGTCAGTGACCGTGCGGGACCGCCAGCCATCTACGAACCTGTTATCGCGGTCTGGTCTCTCGCGTTTGTAAAATATTTTTTTTTGCTTCAAATCTACATTTTTGCACAATAAAAATGTTAAATTATTTAGCCCATACCAATAGGCTACATAATACACTATTATAATATATTTGTGCAAATGATAGCGTTAGGATAAATTCTTCAGATCAACCTTGAATAGAAATTCATACTGCCTCGCTGGTAACGATTGCGTTATGCGAGCCACCATTGCGGGTTATCTTCGTGCGGCCATAGTTATTTTAGTGATCGCATCAATCGCCTCCCGCTGAGGCGATACGGGTTCAATTCCCAGCTGTAAGAATCTCTGTGAATCAGTGGTGTTTTCCCGGGGTACTCCGGTTTCACCACTTTATCTGTTCCATCAGGGCCCCGTTCTCATGTCAATATTACTCGTCGTCTCCGATGTCCCACGCGTGGACGAGACGTAAAAAAATAAATAATAATTATCCATCGTCTTTATTCTATTTTTATTGATTTATTACTTCTTTACTTTTCCATTGTACTTCCGTTTGTACATTTTCTGAGTCTTTTATAATTTTTTGTTTTATTCGTGGTAAGCTAAAATGAAAATCGTGTACCTATCTAGATACTTCCATTTAAGATTGGCCCACAAATTTAAGCATGACTCTAAAAAAATGAGATACTTTTAATCAAAGAAGTAATGAACCATATGCAATAGAGTAAGGACATCCCTCAACTGAGAAACCAATAAAAAATATATTTTCCCAAGCATGTAGGGCATGTAGACTGGAGTATATTCAAGAAGTTAATTATCCTGTTATTTTTCCAATCTCTACCTAAACTTTATTCCCTATGTTCATCATCCATTCATCCATCTTTCTACTACTTTTACTTTCTTGGACAGTGAATTCAGAAATAACTGCTCGTGTAGGAGCTTAGGAAAAGCTGAATGATTCCAATGAATGCCCGTAATTGCTTTATCGAACATCTTCTAGTTCATCGGAAAAAATTATAAAAAAACACATACACAAGTAATTGGAAAATGATTGTTTGTCATAGCTGTGCTGACACTTTTTTTATAGTGTACCTGTTTACCTGTTGGTACTGTGTACGGTACTGCCAGTGTAACAACATATTTTACTGTGATTATGTATGTGACACATTCTCTTTCTCTCTCTCTCTCTCTCTCTCTCTCTCTCTCTCTCTCTCTCTCTCTCTCTCTCTCTCTCTGTATGAACTGACCACAGATTTATGTAATTGCTACGACGTAAGTGTATTCTTGTATGTTGAAATACCAATCTGCAGGCAACCAGTGTGAAATAATAGGCGCCAACACTGGAATAATCTCCTTGACTAATGTACACTCTAGATCAATAAGATATTCATACAGCTTGCTACAGAAATATTTTCCGTTATTGAGATTAGTAATGTAGATAGAGAAACGAATCGTAAGCAAGTTTTCAGAATTAACAAATAACAAACTGTAATTGGAAACACCCTTAATATGATAAATATATATACACACACAAACACACACACCCACACACCTAAACACACACACATACACACACATATATATATATATATATATATATATATATATGATGACCCGGTAAACTTCGTACCACGTAAAATTAATTTGATTGTTACTCTTCATAAGCGATTATAAATCCTTATCAACCTTCCCAATATAATTCATTGAGATCGAGAATTTTAGACGCATCGTGTACGGTTTGGGTTTTGTTTGTTTATTAAATGAAACGTGTTTATAATTTAAATGAATTCAATGTATTTTATTTACATGAAAAGTAAATACAGTTTACTTTAAATACAAAGCTTTCTGGTAAACTAATTTTTTTTCGGGGTTTTCCGACAAGCGAACACGCCACATACAGTTGTCCATGTGGGAAACACGGAAACTCCAAGTTAATTCCGCAAACTTCAGTGGTCTTCAGTGCGGTTCGCACGGGAAGTAGCTCGCCACGCATTAAAATGACTTCGAAGACCTATGTTTTGTTGATTCTTAATAACCACAGTTCTCATCTCACCTTAGAAGCTGTTTGGTTTTGTCGGAATAATGGCATTCACCTGTTGTCCATCCCTCCTCACAGCAGTCACAAGGTTCAACCACTGGAGAGATGTTTTTTAAACCAATTAAAACGCATTTTGCAGAGGCATGTAATAACTGGTTGGTGAGCAACCCAAGAAGAGTCATCACTCAGTTGAATATGGCTAGCTTAATCGGCACTGCCTTCTGTAGATGTGCTTCTGTGTAGAGGGCAGTCAAATATTTCCAAATGTGTGGTATTATGCCTGTTAATCCTGGAATATTTACTGATGGAGACTTTGCTTCTTCTGTAGTAACAGAAACCGCAATTAGTAAAGAAATTGCATCATCTACAACATGTGTTGTTCCATCATCAACATGTGCAGTTCCATCATCAACATGTGCAGTTCCATCTACATCTGGCACCCAGTCTAACAGGCCCGAGTTGAGTGTACCGTTTCTATCTGTAGGCCTACAATTTAGTCAGAATTCTGATACTTATTCGGACGAGGAACCTTCCACACCATCTCCGGAAGCTCGAAAACCTGTCTCTCCTGCAGAAATTAGGCCACTGCCGAGAAGAAAAGACTCACAGCAAAGAAGGAGTAAAGGGCAAATATCTGAGTTAATTACTAATTCACCATTTAAAACACTTTTACAAGAGAGAGCTGCTGTAGTTTCAAACAAGAAACCATCAGGTTCCATTTAGCGTAAAGGAATGTGTTTTAGTGACAGTGTTCCAGGTAGTAAAATGAAGAAGAATTCTAGAGAAACATAATAGATACTTCTTTGTCCAGGATGTAAGGAGAGATACCTACACAGATCCTCCATCAGAAGATTGGATAATGTGTAATGACTGTAAAGATTGGTGGCATGAAGCATGCTCTGCAAATGAAAACGGAGGTGTTTTCATTTCTGATAACTGTTAAAATACATTATAAGCCCTACTGTTTTTTGAAGCTTATAACCTGCTAACATTTGTCAGTTAAATATATTTTTCTGTTTTATTAGTGTTAAATTGTAATGAATTAGCGTTTTAAGTAAAACTCATATGAATCTAAATAAATTTTACAATTCAATTTTTCTTTTGCAATTTTATGGTAACATGCGAACTTTTGCCCCACATCATGCGAACATTTGCCCCACTGGTGGGGCAAAAGTACGTTTTTACTTAATGTCGGCAAACACATCCTATCATTCATAATATTTATAATTGTGTTATAATTCCTAGCTCATTAGACTAAATGATAGTAAGTTCTATGTTACAAATAACAAATTGTTTGCTCTATTAACATGACAGATATTTGAGTCCAAATTGTAAGTGCTTCCTTTTGCCTCACTCTACTCTATATATATATATATATATATATATATATATATATATATAGATTTTTATAAGCCAAATTTACAAACATATCTACTGTTGAGAAAATTAATGATGGATTTTATCGCTACATTGAATAAAATTGTTTGTTTGATATATATTTATGAAAAACAACTGTGTTATAAAATTTCTGTGTTGTTTAAATATTAATGCATCCGGAATATATGGATGTTAAATTGATAATTTCCTGAATAAAACGTTGGTCACATCAAACAAATATCTGTTTTAATATTTTACTATTAGAGTTAATAAAAAAATAAATAAATATTGATACAAAATGTTTTTGTCCGGCTAGTTAGTTAAGTAGGTTGCACAAGATGTAAATAATAAGACCACTGAGTCACGATTCACTCGATCTTCTATTATAGTTTATTAAATGTAAAAATAGTTATATATTTTTATTTATAGGTATTTGTTTAAAATTGTTTTCTATTAATGATTCTGTTTAAAATGCAACACAAAATAGTAACGATTTTATTATACGACTTTAGCGTCACTTCAATGTGTTTAAGTAAAATTGCTCACCTTAGGTGAAAACCTTATCATTCAAGTTAACAAACATATTAATAACACTTAGAACTTCAAAACAAAGATGTTTTCTACACCTGACCCACTAATTACACTTTTATTTTGCTCAGTAAATCATAGGCATGGTTAGACATAGAAGAAAGTTTTTTTTAATGTAACGTTGAAATATTTATAAATTTAAATACTGAATTCTGATTGCTTCTTTGCTGTACTATTAAATCTTTAAGGGTCACAACTATTACAAAATTTCCTATAAATCGTCGTTTTAAAATTAAAAATAGTATAAAATTTCTGTACATTATATAAATTTGTGCTTATTTCATTCCATATTTAATAAGTAATTAGAGGGTTCAGCTGAAATAAAGTAAAATGCCTTTCTGTTGGCACAGAGTCATTGACATGAATACCTGTCTATTGTTTTTTAATGATATATATCTTCCGTACAAATATATTTATTTAAATAAAAGCGGTCACATCCATGCACATAATTATTTTAAAGCCAATCTGTAGCATAGTTTTAATGCAAAGCTTTAATTCACACACTAATTTAAGGGCTGAAATTTTTTCTGGTTGAGTGACTAGTACCGGTCGTTCTAACGCTTTTTCATTCTTAAGAATTGTTTGTTGGGTTGTGTTGTAGGAATAAAAGAGGGGGCCTTATTGTACTGTGTACCGGCCCACACAGCTGTACGCCTAATTCAGACTGGCTGCGGTTATTGATTGGGAATCATTGCGTCAAACCCCTTCCAAACTCCCCCTTCTCTACCTTTTCCAGCGAGTCGCTCTGGTGCTTTGTTAATGTATTAAATGTTTCATAAGCTACAGGAGGGGGGGGGGAGCGGTTAGGCCTTGCTACCAGCTTTTATGTTCGTGATGTCGGCTTCCCTGCAGATTCATGTCGTTGTTGTGGGATTCAAAACAAACAAAAAATATACTGCGTGTGGTTTTGGTTTGGGGAGAGAGATAGAGGTGAGAGAGAGAGATAGAAAAGACTTTTGGTCGCGTAATGACACATTCACGACCAGAACGCTCCGTGTAATGTCAGCGAGTGGTGTGCTTTGCGCTTGCTGTTGCAAATACTCCGCTCAAACATAGACATACACACAAACTGAATTTTCCGTCGAAGCCATCCGCAAAATTTCGTGTTATCCGACCGACCGATGATGATGTAATGGTCTCTGCTGCCACCGTACAATTTTGCGTCCAAAGAAGACGTTTTTATTTAGTTACTTATCCCAGAAACAAAAAAATATTTCATTCAAACATTGTAAACCTACATCATAGTAAAATACGCTTCTTTTAAGACCACTGGTTTTTACCATCAACCTTCACATGCGTGTGGCGCTTAAGAGGGAACTTAGAATCTGAAACGACACAGATACTTAAAATTGTATCTAGAAGTTCGCTCTAAGCTGATGACTCACAATGCTCCGTTTCTAGTGTAGGTAAGTACTGATCAAAGTTATTACCTAAATTTTTATTATCAGAACCCAAGGAAACATATTGAAGTAAATATTCTTCCAACTTGCTAAGTAATATTTACTAATTATTTAGAGAAACCATTCCGAGGAACATTATTTTAGATACTTTCAAAGATATACATAGATAAAAAAATAAACAAACGATGAAATTAGTTTGAATATAAAAAAGGCCAAAATAATAACTTATATTGCAATTATAAAGAAAAATCTAACAACAAAAACATATATAGAAAACTTATATAATTGTGGTATTCTTTTAAAAACAAATTAACGTATCAAATAAATTCTGTAAAAAGTAGTAGATATAATAACATTAACTTTTATGGTTAGTAATTGACTTGCAAAAAAATAATAAAGAAAAAAGATTAATATGTTGGGTGAGACGGAACCTTCAGGGAAATTTCCTCCAAACCTCCACTTTGTTGCACACTGATTATTATTAAGTAATCACTTCGTGTGCAATCGGATAGTATTATATAGAAAATAGCGAACCGCCCCGGCTTCGCACGGGTGCAATGCTGATACTAAATATACTACAGAATGTCTTTCTATACCGGCCCCCCGGCCGGTACCACCACAACCGATATGTCCCTGCATTTTAAATCTGTAATATCTTCGAAAATATTCATTTAAATTACATGCTGTAGGGGGCCATATTGATACATGAACATATTTTTTTTTCAGGCACTTTGATAAAGATTAATGCTGTATTGATTAAAATCGCTTCGTAAATAAGCCATTATTTCTCGTAAAAAGTAAAGGATAAAATATGGTTATTGTGTGTTATCTGTAAGAGATAGACATATACAATAGCGAAATTTTGTTAGACCTTTTAAAGGTGTACAATAGTATAGTACATTATTTTGATCTATCTCTTAGTTTTCAGCCAGCGTTTGCAATGTAAGCGCTAACAAATGTGTTTATTTACGACATCACATTAGAAACCGCTAAAATTATCATTGTTTCTCTACTATAATATGCATATATTATAAATATAGGCCTTCCTCTTGAATCACCCTATCTATTAAAAAATACCGCATGAAAATCCGTTGCGTAGTTTTAAATATCTAAGCATACATAGGGACAGACAGACAGCGGGAAGCGACTTTGTTTTATACTATGTAGTGATGAACATAATTCTGTAGGTATATCAGCAATTTTTTTTGCTTAATTTGTGTTTTTTGTCATTTGTGTTTTTTTTGTAGTTTTCTTCTACAGACATACATGTGCTAAGCAATGGCGTATGTTCAAAAGCTTACATCAAGTCATGCACTCCCGTTGCACAAATCTTTCAAAGATAATTTTAAACAAACGTTTGACAAATAAATAAAGGAACGTAAATGAAAAAATAAGGCACTTACCTGACCGCGCCAGTTTCAAAATCAACTTAGAGGTCTACCACGAGATGTAAATATCCGGAGGTACGGACTTAAATCGATACTATTTATTTTAAATGGCGAGATCCCCAGGAAGACTATTACCATGTTACTGCGAAGCAATCAATGCAGCATTTAAAGAACAACTAAGGAAATGGTTTTCGAAATACTATATCATCTTATTCTGTGGGTATCTTCAAATTCAACAACTTGCTTTTCTGGTCCCAGTTCTCAAGCTGACGCTGTCTGCTCATTGGCCAGGAACTGTTCTTCAGCCTGCCAATGCCTTATTCGTCCTCATTCGCAGTCTGTGTTCATGCACGTATATCTGTTCTTCGTTCCACCTCCACATATTGCTAGTTTACCGCTGGATGTTTTCCTGGTACGTGGACCAGGAACAGGTGTTGCTTTGAACGATTCTCTCTGAACTGCTCCTTGTGGCGTACTCAATACCAGCAAGTTCCCAGTACTGGGTGCCTCACAACTGGAATCAGATCCGTAGCCTGTCTTGTTAGACCGTGGTATTACAGTTACTACAGTAGCTACAGTACAGTACAGAATCACACCCGGTCCTCCAGTCCCCATACGCTATCTTTTGTCAATAGCAAGCAACTTCTTTTTTTTTGTCCCAGCATTTTGTTTTTCAGTTGATCAATGCTTCACAGGAAGTTAAATTAATATTTTACGTGTGATGATGTAATATACAAAATTAAAAATTAAAATTGAAGTGTTTCCATACAGTGTAAATTGTAATTTAAGGGTTAATTAAAAAAAACTGTATTGCACCAAACCAATTAAAAAATATATATATTTTTCATATATTGAACATACCTCGGTGAAACTGATATTATAATATTATAATTTTTATATTACCTAGATTTACTGAAAAGAAAAACAAAGGTATCTTGGTGAGTAGAAGTTTAATGAATATACAATGTATCCCGCCTCAGGCCCAAGTAAAATACTTCACTCATTTGCTGTAAATCACTCGAATTTCACACAAGAAACCATCGGTCTGTATCAAAGATAAATGACGATAAGAATATATAGTTAAATAATTAAACTGCTGACTCTTAAATGCAAGGAAGTTAAGTCGTAATTTCTCTATTGGCTGACAACCATGACGTTCCTGTGATTTCACTAAGGTTCGAATAATTTTGGACCCTTTCGTCTTTTCTCACAAAAAAATGACGAGGAAACATTTTCTTATTAAAGTAAAGAGCAAGCTAGCCTGTTTTTAACGTTCCTGCAAAGTAATTTAAGAATATAAACCTTGAATTCTGTAAAAAATTAAAAGGGAGATCTCTGCATATGACTGTCTGTCTCTCTTTACTTCCTGTGTACTACAGATTTGTATTCCCAGGGGAGCTTTTAGGTGTATATCGTTGAAAACAAAAGATCGCCTCTCTGCCCTCTACCAATTATTGGTCTGCATTTGGTTGATTTCCAGTATAAAATATGTGACTTTTTTGTTTATGTACATCTGAATGGAAGTAATACTTAAAGTTCTACCTATTTAAATTGCAAAAGGCTATACTCAGCTTTTCATAGCAAAATTATTTTTTCTAGGTTTTATTAAAAAAAGGGATAGTTGCACAAAACTTCAGGTTAGAGTTAATCTAAAAAAAAAATTAAAATATTTGGTTATTCATGAATGAATTGTTGTAATATAAAAAATAAATTATAAAAATAAAAAAATTAAATAATAAATAAAAAAATATTAAAAAAGCTTTGATGTTTGAAGACAAGATGATATTTTATAATTTATATCCTTAATCCATTGGAAGTTCTCTATGTGTTACACTTAATAAAATCGCTAAGAAATAGCGTCTAATATAATTTTTTCAAAATAATTAATATGCCCCATATTTAATTTACATTAAGTTTATATGGCAAATTGTTACCAACCATCAGTTGTATAAAATTGTTCTGAAAAACAAATTATTATTTTCATTTAATAAAAGCCCGCCTTAACCTATTTGATATTATAGAAGATTTTATCACACGGTGATTGGCCTGTTTTTGCACGCTCGGCTCAACAGAACGTGACAATGAGTCATGCTTTTTCGTGCGTGCAGCTGGCGTTCATCGACTTATAAGACGTTAACACGTCAAAAATTGAACTTTTATCTGTTTTCTAATGATTTATTTTACAAAATCCACATTATTTATTTTTCTGTTATTATTAAATTATTTAGTATCCTTTTGTAACTTATAAATTTTAATTTTGCCCGAATAAAAGGAGAATAAATAAAACATCTCGGTTTTTAGCCAATTTTTTTTGTGATTCTATCAAATTTGTTTTATCAAATATCTAAATAGCGAAACATAAATATTAAATAAATGAGTTTATAAATATATTTAATTGATCATTTAATAAAGCAAACTCTATAAGTAGCTTTGATAACAATTATAATGTCTTGAGCGATAAATTAGTATGTCTGGCATTATAGGTAAACCCACAAAAAATAATTAGTTTTTTTTTCTCTCCTTTAGTTTATACTCGTTTGTTTAAATGTTGGTGACTTTCACCTGCGCGCAATATCCGCCAGCCTGTGTTCGTCGCAGGTGCGATATTTTTCCCCGGCCACGCGACAGCTGGAATTGTGTGCTAGCGCGGTCGCGCGCGTTTCTACATTCAATTTCGGCCTCGCCCCGCCACGCAAATGCAGATATATTCGCCATGAATTTCAATGACTGTTTTTGGACAGCATCACCTCGCTGTTTCGACCCCCCCACCACTTCATCTCCACCTCCTCCTCCTGTTTTCGGTTTCGGTAACCACATTGAAATTAACGTCGTGTTTAGTTATGACAAAGATAACTATAAAATTCTTTTTTAATTCTGGAACACACTGAAATTCCACAAAAACGCACTTGTAATCAAGTATATTTCATTCGTTCATTGGCTGCAGAAATATTCCACCTACTCTCAGGGTCGCTCACGATTAGGTCGAAATGTTGAAAGCAAGTAAGGTAGGTTCCGTTAAGGTAGTTCTAATAGGAGCGTCACGAAAAAGGTGACATTTAACTCTCTCGTTTGGGGCGCTATAGACATTTATGGGGTGTAAAGGGGGAGGGAAATAAAAATAAATTAAAGATACTCACAACTGTAAGAATATTCCCGGTTTATCGTCACTATATTTGTTACAATTGAAAACTTCTACTGTGATCGGAACTTCCATTGCAAATTTTATTGGACGTGAATTCACGTTTCACATTTCAAGCTATCAAAAAACTTGCTGAAAAGGCGGAATGGCAGCAGCAGCAACAGCACTCGATAGCAAGTTTGCATTGTATCACACTAGTGCACTAGGATACGTGCCCGCATTCTTGTACACTCGCCTATACGCTTGTACATTTGCCACCAAACTTTAACGTGTATTTCAAATACATTTGTGTAACATTAAAATATGTTCCCTCTGTACCTATACGGGGTTCATTATAATTGTAAATATAATTTGTTTCTTAAGATATTTTTTTAATATAATAAAACAAAACTATTTATCATCGCCTATGAAATCTAAGCTTTTATTGTACGTAGTCACAATACACATTTTAACTTTTATCATAGCGTGTCACCAGCTTTGCTATCTAAGTCTCTGTAAACCCTGCAAGTAAACTACGAGCCGTACGCGCGATGCAAGCGGGTTGCATACTCATAGGCGTTAACTAAGCACCACGGCCTGCCTTCGTGGACCTCAGAGCTGGTGCAACTTATTTAATGGCGGAATAACCAAAATTAATGACGAGGAACACAATGAAACACCATTGATGTAACAGCGTTTTGATTATTGGTGTAAATAACGAAGTTATTCCATTTTTGAGTTATTTCAATTTTGAAACAAAACTTCTCATTGGTAGTTGTAATAATTAAACGATTCCACCGCAATGATTACATACTTACTGTAACAGTTAATGAAACCTATATAATAAAATACTGGACTAAGGATGATATATTATATAGAGAATATAATATTAATTATATAGTTACCGATATACTTGTTACTATGAAGGTGTAAGTTTATTCTTCATTGAACTTATATTTATAAACTGTTCATTCTGAGTATTTCTATGATATTGATAGTGAACATTTTTTACACAGCGTACCTAATTTTAAATGTGAGAGACTCGTTCAACAAATTGACGGTCACTGGGCATACGGAATGCATAGAAAAGCTGGTGTACGCTATTAAAAAATGTTTAAATTTGTAAAGTAACTACGTATAAAATAACTATCATTTTTAACTTATCTAAAATAAACAAATCTTGATAAAAATTTGCTTTACCTTTAAAATGAATGACCTTCGTATGAAGTTTCATTTCTTACGCATTTGGTGACCAAATTCGGTGATAAAATGAAAATGGTCATACTTGTGTTGAAGAAATTTCATTCTATACTATATCGAAAGAATAAAGTTTTGAAAATCTCTCATTTAATTTTCATAAAATTAGGTATCGGGTAGGTATGACCAATATAATTTTTAAGTTCTTGTAAAAAAAACGTTAGAGAGGTTTTTGATATGTATATTAAATATGTATAGACCTAGGTTTTAAAATAAAGTGCAATCTTTAAATTTCTGGCGTGAAATCCCAAAATGATACCGCATGCATCAAAGTGATGAAGAAAATAAGAAGCAAATAAAAAAATTATTTATATATAGCTTACTAATACTGTAATCATATATTCGTTGCGTAAAGCTCAAAAATGAATCTGCAAAATTATGTTTTGTTTAATTTAGTGGTCAGTTATTTTATTACATTGCAAATATTACTTATTAGCTATGGGGTACAAATTTACAAAGTCACAAAACAGGCAACATGGTGTGAGTTTGGAGCGAACTACTTGTTGTTCCACGTGCGACTGTGGCAACCAAAGGTTGGCCGACCGACTCGCACGGAAACCTGACCACAAACATAGTTCGATGATGGGAAATATATATTTCTTCGAGCAGATGTGCGATGCCGTAATCGTTGTGTGTCCTCGCGTCCTTTGCCACGAACGTTCAACAATCCATGCCTGCTACGCTGATTAACTGCGATAACCCGAATCTGATTAATTATTCATAATTATCGATTCATCATTTGTTTTCCCCGATCATGTGCGTCGGTATTAAAGCGACTCTGCGTCGATTCCTCCCTCCCCCTCCCTCGTGGCTACGGACCAAATCGGTACACGCTTCGCAGTTCAAACTGCTTCGTGCACACATTTCCCAGGGGCGTGTCCAAAGGGAAAGGAAACACCTGCCTCTCGTCCATTTCAATTTTCGAACCTTGACTGAAAAAAAAGGAAGGGGGAAGGAATAATTCCTTCCCGAAGTGAAAAATCAAGGATCTTTCAGCTAGTGTTTGAAAATTTTTATTACTTACTTTCACAAACACATATTTTAAAATGTTTATTTAAAGACCGGTTTACTTGCTTTCGCTATTGCTAGAAGTACTTTACTGTAGCGAAAATATTTTGAGAACAGTTGAGAGTAAAACACTGTAACAGCGGCTGTTTTTCATGATTGGTTGAGTTTCTTTCACGTACATGTTTACTGTTGCTATTAGAATCACAGCCATACCTTGTAGAAGCAAACGTGCCCTGAATGTTCTGGTCGAAAAAGGTAATTGCTTCTTTTGCAGACGGCCGCCAATCACAAGGAAGAAATTACTGGTGCGAGCAATTGTTTAATATCCTCCCGCAATTTTTTTCGTTTTGACTTGGACACTGTTGGACGTGCCAATGTAAAATTACATTTATACATCGTAATGTCTTTAATCCAACTATTTCGGGACAAGGGTGATGCTAGTTTATAGATTTACTAGATTTTGAATGAGAATTCGGCTTTAGCAGAAAAACCAAAAATAAATCTAGTAATTGCAGTATTGTTTTTTTAAACACGTACAATAAGTTACTTTCTAGTTAGAAAATTGCAGTTGTGCGTCATTGTTAGTAAATAAGTCTCTGATATTATGTTAACGTTTCATCCGTGATTCGGATCTGAACTTAAAACAATCATTACGGAACTGCACACGTAAGATGTGTGAAAAGTGGAAATAGGAAACCAACGGTAACTATAAACTCTTATGCGAACTAAAAACGCTGGAAACGCTAAAATGTGACCTGGAGACTAAATAAAACATCTGAAATCCAGTTAAAAAAATCGGTACGCGATATATTTCATTGGTACCCATCAATATAATGCATAATTAAAAATAGTTTAGTTGTTATTAATATAACATTTTGCTGGAATCTAACCCGAGTAGTATATAATAGCCGGAGCTGCGCCAGGCGCAGGCGCGTGGATTGTGATTGTCTGTCCGCCATCTTGGATTGTGACGTCACGGCAGCCATCTTGGATGACCTTGACCTTGACCTTTGACCTTGACCTGGAATTTGATCCTCAAAAATCGCCAAAAATGACCAAAATTGGGCAAAAATTGCCCAAAATTCCTCAAAAATCGCCAAAATTTCAATTTTTTTGAAAAAAATTTCCGCCAAAAAATCTCAAATAATTCCACAGTTCAAAAATTAGGATTTCGAAAATCCTCAAAAGTCGCTTTGCCCTAGAAAAAACGAAAACTCCTAAAAGCGGCTTAAAACTCCTAAGAGCTAGCCGCTTATAAGCCGCCGACCTTGAAAATAAGGATGTCATGGCAGCCATATTGGATGATGATGTCACCGTTGCAAATTTTGTTACGGCCGCCATCTTTAACTTTTTTATTTATTATCCGATTTTAATGAAAAAAATTTTAAAAATTATAAAAAATCCATTTAATAAAAATTTAATAAATTATTTATAAAAAATGTACTTTACGACACGGAGCTCAGAGTCCTCGGTTCGAACCCGGTGAGGACAAAAAAAAAAACTAAAAATGACATCCGATCCTTCCCTCGTGGAGGGCGCTGGCATACCGACTCCCACCACTTTTTTCAAAGCATATATATATATTCACCTAGTATGACGTCATGTCCGCCATCTTGTCTTCGATGCTGGAAGCCATCATCATTGTATCGTCGGCTAGAGTGCGCTGACGCCATGTTAGTTTAACTCTTACCCGCTAGAGTGCAGTAATCATTTATTACTAAGGTGCCCGCCATCTTGAAATTTGGCCGCCATCTTGAAAATCCGTAATTATTTAGCTAGAAATTCGGGAAAAGTTCCAAAATTCATTAAATAAATCACTCATTAACTTACATATCGATTCGACCCGCTCCTGTTCTTGGTTCGATACCCGATCGATGCAATAATGTTTAATTTTATGAAAAAATAATAATTTCAATAAACCATGTTAAACTTTCGTAAAGAGACTCTAAATCCTCTACTACCATCATCCTATCAGACGTCAAGACTACCATATTGTAAATTCGTAATTTTAATGCTAGAGATTCGGGAAAAAGTTCAAAATTCATTAAATAAATTTTTTAATTTATATACTGATTGATTAGATCGAATAAGGTCATTGGTTCGATCCCTGGCCGATACAAAACAACTTTAATTTTAAAAAATACCACGAAAGCGACAGGTTTGAGAAAATAAAAAACACCACAAGTTCTTTTAAAAAAATTTATTACATAAATTCAATACACTACAAGTACAAAAAAAACACTGACAAATTACCAAAGCCTTTTGGATTCCACGTTTCAAACAGTCTTCTTATTGTACGGACTAAGCCTTTTACATGACTTTAAATGTCTATCCGATCCGTTCATTACCTCAGCCAGAGACGGACTGAAGTCCATATCACCAGGGTCTCACTTATATAGACTCATCAGTCGGTACAACACATGAGTCAAAACAAGAACCATGTTCATTATACTCACACTTAACTTTCTCGGAGCATTTTACATAATGAAGATGTAAGCTATCAAGACGTGAAATTAGTTTTTTGCACTTATTGCACTGAAATTGTATTCTTTTAACATTATTAGAACAACTGCTTCTTTCATGTCTGCGAGCATTTGAGGTTATAGTAAATGATGCGTCACAGTATTTGCACTGACGCAATGTACGCTCTTCATTAGTTGAAGAATCCATTGCTGACGATGAAACTTCGGATGATGGTGGTATCACGTCTGTTGAAATCTCCTCCACTGTTGACATCGTCGGTGCACACGGGATCTGCTCCTTCTCCGTCGTAGCTGTCGTCAAGGTTCCCGTAGTCGATGGTACAACCTCCGAGTTCAACGTTAAAGACGGTAAAGATGCCATCGAGGTCTCAAGAACAGCTAATTGACACGACTTATGCACCAGAAGAAACAAACTAGGTGATCCTTACACCGCTGTCGTCAGAAACAAACTGAGCGTCCTACTGTCTAGGACTCGCTTATATACATGCACCGTATGGAATAATACGATAGTCAAATCAATAACCAATTACTAAAATACTAGAGTCAAATATACAAATTAAAAAAGAGAATCATTTGATCGAAAAAAAACTCTATCTATCCAATATACGCCAGGCTCCAAAAGCTACAATTCACGTCATCAGATCCATCTACATTTTGCTCCTATGCTTCAATTGACCATTAGCTGCAAGTGCTCCAACAGCTCCATCAGCTCCAACACGTAATGTACGCAATGTACGCGCAATACATGCAATTTACACGCAATAAATGTAATGATTACACAGTACACACAGAAAACTGAACGTACACACAGTACACACACAGGAAACTGAACATACACACAGTACACACAGAAAACTAAACGGACACACAGTACACACAGGAAACTGAACGTACACACAGTACACACAGGAAACTGAACGTACACACAGTACACACAGGAAACGGAACGTACACACAGTACACACAGGAAACGGAACGTACACACAGTACACACAGGAAACGGAACGTACACACAGTACACACAGGAAACGGAACGTACACACAGTACACACAGGAAACGGAACGTACACTCAGTACACACAGGAAACGGAACGTACACACAGTACACACAGGAAACGGAACGTACACACAGTACACACAGAAAACGGAACGTACACACAGTACACACAGGAAACTGAACGTACACACAGTACACACAGGAAACGGAACGTACACACAGTACACACAGGAAACGGAACGTACACACAGTACACACAGGAAACGGAACGCACACACAGTACACACAGAAAACGGAACGTACACACAGTACACACAGGAAACGGAACGTACACACAGTACACACAGAAAACGGAACGTACACACAGTACACACAGAAAACGGAACGTACACACAGTACACACAGGAAACGGAACGTACACACAGTACACACAGGAAACGGAACGTACACACAGTACACACAGGAAACGGAACGTACACACAGTACACACAGGAAACGGAACGCACACACAGTACACACAGAAAACGGAACGTACACACAGTACACACAGGAAACGTAATGATCACACATACAGTAGCGGAAACACACACAGGCTTTGTTGGAAATCAGAATACAAGAAATAAAAACATTAAATTTTTACTTTCAATATTTTATTACTTCTCAACATTACACAAATACAAGTAAAAGAAGCCATTATTGTATGTAGCCAGCTTTCCTCAGTTCTTTGAGTATGAAGGATATTTCTTTGATGCACGGATAGTTTCCTGCACAAAGCGAGCCATGTAGAAGTCTTAGCCGGTCAACCAATATGTTTGGATCTTTCCATGATGTGTAATCAATCTCTTCTACCACCATCTTACTTGCTTGTTTATTATAAATACTTTTAATATCACAATCGTCCCAGTGATCATAATAAGCATTATCAGATTTATTTAATATATCACGTCGTTTCCATCGTTTCGGTCTCAGGACACCGTCACATTCTTCGATCTTGTCAGCTTTAGGTGCTTCATCATAGTCTATGTCTTTGTCAACAGCCTCAGAGTCACTGTAACAATCACCGTAGAAGGAATCGTCTTCACCCAATTTACCGTAATAATTCGTTGTTGATGATTTCGAAGTGTCTTCATCGTCTTCATGCTTCCTTTTTAGGAGTCCATCATTTTTACAAAGTAGGAAAGATCTACTTGAATTCGGCTGGAATATATTCTCACTTTTCACGTTAAGGATTCTTCCATTGTCTTCATTCTTCCGTAAATCATCAACCTCCTTCAATTTATGTTCTTCCTCACGATCGGGTGAGCTAATACCATCACGCTCAGGACAAGGAAAATTATTGTCATAATGCAGATCACTCTTCTTTAGTCTAGTGGATCCATCGGTGTCCTCTATGCCGTAAGTAGTCTTGACTTTACATGTTCTACCATGTATTTTTAAGCTATCAATTCGTGTTAACAACCTGCTACAACGATTACAGCTTAACATGTTGCGTAGTGGGTTTCTAGCACAATCATTCTTCTCATGACGTCTAGCATTCCTTCTCATGACAAAATCCTTGCCACAGTATCTACAGCGGCTTCCTTCCGATTCAGCTATAGATAACAAACCACGATCCATGGTAGCTTTTGTGACTAATGTTAGATACAAACTGTCAGTTTTCTCCAATTGGAACCATTTCTTAAATATAGTTTTTGAAATATTACATCAGCGAGAGTTAAGTTATCTAATGCAAAGCAAATTGATGCAAGTAGTTCCGGCTATCGTCAACAGATGGCGCCACGTGTTGCTTGCAGGTAAATAATATTTAGTTCTTTTATGCGGGATGCGGGATGCTCACTAACGATCGCAAAAGAAGGATGGCTTCGCTAGACTCCAAGGAGAAGGAAGTCCGTCCTTCCTGTTAGTGCTTCTTAGATATCTCAGAGATTATTTGACTAAAAAATGATTTTTTTTTATTTTCCACCTGATAAAAATATTACAAGTGTTGATTAATTAGCAGAAATTCACTAATTAAATATAACCTTAAATAAATTAACATGACTCATTACATAGAAAAAATCCTTCATGAAGAGATCAATTGCTCATCTGTAACCAGAAGCACTTGCAGAAAACCATCAAAATATTGCCAAGTATAAACAGGAGCACACGGAGAAAACTATCATAATATTGTCAAGAATAAACGGGAGCACACGGAGAAATCCACCATAATATTGACAAGAATAATCAGGAGCACACGGAGAAATCTACCATAATATTGTCAAGAATAAACGGTAGCACACGGAGAAAACCATCAAAATATTGACAAGAATATTCAGGAGCACACGGAGAAAACCGCCGCAAGTTTTCTTTGATATCATAAAATTTCAGGAAAAAAATAATACTAAAAAATAAAAATAAATTAATAAAAAATTTAAAAAAAAAAATAAAATAAAAAAATACATAAATATATTCTGCTAGCTTGTGAACTTCTCATTGTTGAACAAAGATAGAGTTCTAGTACAAGCTAGCAGAAAATATTTATGTATTTTTTTTATATAATTTTTTTTTTAATTTTTTATTAATTTATTTTTATTTTTTAGTATTATTTTTTTCCTGAAATTTTATGATATCAAAGAAAACTTGCGGCGGTTTTCTCCGTGTGCTCCTGAATATTCTTGTCAATATTTTGATGGTTTTCTCCGTGTGCTACAGTTTATTCTTGACAATATTATGGTAGATTTCTCCGTGTGCTCCTGATTATTCTTGTCAATATTATGGTGGATTTCTCCGTGTGCTCCCGTTTATTCTTGACAATATTATGATAGTTTTCTCCGTGTGCTCCTGATTATACTTGGCAATATTTTGATGGTTTTCTGCAAGTGCTTCTGGTTACAGATGAGCAATTGATCTCTTCATGAAGGATTTTTTCTATGTAATGAGTCATGTTAATTTATTTAAGGTTATATTTAATTAGTGAATTTCTGCTACTTAATCAACACTTGTAATATTTTTATCAGGTGGAAAATAAAAAAAATCATTTTTTAGTCAAATAATCTCTGAGATATCTAAGAAGCACTAACAGGAAGGACGGACTTCCTTCTCCTTGGAGTCTAGCGAAGCCATCCTTCTTTTGCGATCGTTAGTGAGCATCCCGCATCCCGCATAAAAGAACTAAATATTATTTACCTGCAAGCAACACGTGGCGCCATCTGTTGACGATAGCCGGAACTACTTGCATCAATTTGCTTTGCATTAGATAACTTAACTCTCGCTGATGTAATATTTCAAAAACTATATTTAAGAAATGGTTCCAATTGGAGAAAACTGACAGTTTGTATCTAACAGTAGTCACAGAAGCTACCATGGATCGTGGTTTGTTATCTATAGCTGAATCGGAAGGAAGCCGCTGTAGATACTGTGGCAAGGATTTTGTCATGAGAAGGAATGCTAGACGTCATGAGAAGAATGATTGTGCTAGAAACCCACTACGCAACATGTTAAGCTGTAATCGTTGTAGCAGGTCGTTAACACGAATTGACAGCTTAAAAAGACATGGTAGAACATGTAAAGTCAAGACTACTTACGGCATAGAGGACACCGATGGATCCACTAGACTAAAGAAGAGTGATCTGCATTATGACAATAATTTTCCTTGTCCTGAGCGTGATGGTATTAGCTCACCCGATCGTGAGGAAGAACATAAATTGAAGGAGGTTGATGATTTACGGAAGAATGAAGACAATGGAAGAATCCTTAACGTGAAAAGTGAGAATATATTCCAGCCGAATTCAAGTAGATCTTTCCTACTTTGTAAAAATTATGGACTCCTAAAAAGGAAGCATGAAGACGATGAAGACACTTCGAAATCATCAACAACGAATTATTACGGTAAATTGGGTGAAGACGATTCCTTCTACGGTGATTGTTACAGTGACTCTGAGGCTGTTGACAAAGACATAGACTATGATGAAGCACCTAAAGCTGACAAGATCGAAGAATGTGACGGTGTCCTGAGACCGAAACGATGGAAACGACGTGATATATTAAATAAATCTAATAATGCTTATTATGATCACTGGGAGGATTGTGATATTAAAAGTGTTTATAATAAATAAGCAAGTAAGATGGTGGTAGAAGAGATTGATTACACATCATAGAAAGATCCAAACATATTGGTTGACCGGCTAAGACTTCTACATGGCTCGCTTTGTGCAGGAAACTATCCGTGCATCAAAGAAATATCCTTTATACTCAAAGAACTGAGGAAAGCTGGCTACATACAATAATGGCTTCTTTTACTTGTATTTGTGTAATGTTGAGAAGTAATAAAATATTGAAAGTAAAAATTTAATGTTTTTATTTCTTGTATTCTGATTTCCAACAAAGCCTGTGTGTGTTTCCGCTACTGTATGTGTGATCATTACGTTTCCTGTGTGTACTGTGTGTACGTTCCGTTTTCTGTGTGTACTGTGTGTGCGTTCCGTTTCCTGTGTGTACTGTGTGTACGTTCCGTTTCCTGTGTGTACTGTGTGTACCTTCTGTTTCCTGTGTGTACTGTGTGTACGTTCAGTTTCCTGTGTGTACTGTGTGTACGTTCCGTTTTCTGTGTGTACTGTGTGTACGTTCCGTTTCCTGTGTGTACTGTGTGTGTACGTTCCGTTTCCTGTGTGTACTGTGTGTACGTTCCGTTTCCTGTGTGTACTGTGTGTACGTTCCGTTTTCTGTGTGTACTGTGTGTACGTTCCGTTTTCTGTGTGTACTGTGTGTACGTTCCGTTTCCTGTGTGTACTGTGTGTACGTTCCGTTTTCTGTGTGTACTGTGTGTGCGTTCCGTTTCCTGTGTGTACTGTGTGTACGTTCCGTTTCCTGTGTGTACTGTGTGTACGTTCCGTTTCCTGTGTGTACTGTGTGTACGTTCAGTTTCCTGTGTGTACTGTGTGTACGTTCCGTTTTCTGTGTGTACTGTGTGTACGTTCCGTTTCCTGTGTGTACTGTGTGTACGTTCCGTTTCCTGTGTGTACTGTGTGTACGTTCCGTTTCCTGTGTGTACTGTGTGTACGTTCCGTTTCCTGTGTGTACTGTGTGTACGTTCCGTTTCCTGTGTGTACTGTGTGTACGTTCCGTTTCCTGTGTGTACTGTGTGTACGTTCCGTTTCCTGTGTGTACTGTGTGTACGTTCAGTTTCCTGTGTGTACTGTGTGTACGTTCAGTTTCCTGTGTGTACTGTGTGTCCGTTTAGTTTCCTGTGTGTACTGTGTGTACGTTCAGTTTCCTGTGTGTGTACTGTGTGTACGTTCAGTTTTCTGTGTGTACTGTGTAATCATTACATTTATTGCGTGTAAATTGCATGTATTGCGCGTACATTGCGTACATTACGTGTTGGAGCTGATGGAGCTGTTGGAGCACTTGCAGCTAATGGTCAATTGAAGCATAGGAGCAAAATGTAGATGGATCTGATGACGTGAATTGTAGCTTTTGGAGCCTGGCGTATATTGGAGAGATAGAGTTTTTTTTCGATCAAATGATCCTCTTTTTTAATTTGTAGATTTGACTCTAGTATTTTAGTAATTGGTTATTGATTGGACTATCGTATTATTCCATACGGTGCATGTATATAAGCGAGTCCTAGACAGCAGGACGGACAGTTTGTTTCTGACGACAGCGGTGTAAGGATCACCTAGTTTGTTTCTTCTGGTGCATAAGTCGTGTCAATTAGCTGTTCTTGAGACCTCGATGGCATCTTTACCGTCTTTAACGTTGAACTCGGAGGTTGTACCATCGACTACGGGAACCTTGACGACAGCTACGACGGAGAAGGAGCAGATCCCGTGTGCACCGACGATGTCAACAGTGGAGGAGATTTCAACAGACGTGATACCACCATCATCCGAAGTTTCATCGTCAGCAATGGATTCTTCAACTAATGAAGAGCGTACATTGCGTCAGTGCAAATACTGTGACGCATCATTTACTATAACCTCAAATGCTCGCAGACATGAAAGTAGCAGTTGTTCTAATAATGTTAAAAGAATACAATTTCAGTGCAATAAGTGCAAAAAACTAATTTCACGTCTTGATAGCTTACATCTTCATTATGTAAAATGCTCCGAGAAAGTTAAGTGTGAGTATAATGAACATGGTTCTTGTTTTGACTCATGTGTTGTACCGACTGATGAGTCTATATAAGTGAGACCCTGGTGATATGGACTTCAGTCCGTCTCTGGCTGAGGTAATGAACGGATCGGATAGACATTTAAAGTCATGTAAAAGGCTTAGTCCGTACAATAAGAAGACTGTTTGAAACGTGGAATCCAAAAGGCTTTGGTAATTTGTCAGTGTTTTTTTTGTACTTGTAGTGTATTGAATTTATGTAATAAATTTTTTTAAAAGAACTTGTGGTGTTTTTTATTTTCTCAAACCTGTCGCTTTCGTGGTATTTTTTAAAATTAAAGTTGTTTTGTATCGGCCAGGGATCGAACCAATGACCTTATTCGATCTAATCAATCAGTATATAAATTAAAAAATTTATTTAATGAATTTTGAACTTTTTCCCGAATCTCTAGCATTAAAATTACGAATTTACAATATGGTAGTCTTGACGTCTGATAGGATGATGGTAGTAGAGGATTTAGAGTCTCTTTACGAAAGTTTAACATGGTTTATTGAAATTATTATTTTTTCATAAAATTAAACATTATTGCATCGATCGGGTATCGAACCAAGAACAGGAGCGGGTCGAATCGATATGTAAGTTAATGAGTGATTTATTTAATGAATTTTGGAACTTTTCCCGAATTTCTAGCTAAATAATTACGGATTTTCAAGATGGCGGCCAAATTTCAAGATGGCGGGCACCTTAGTAATAAATGATTACTGCACTCTAGCGGGTAAGAGTTAAACTAACATGGCGTCAGCGCACTCTAGCCGACGATACAATGATGATGGCTTCCAGCATCGAAGACAAGATGGCGGACATGACGTCATACTAGGTGAATATATATATATGCTTTGAAAAAAGTGGTGGGAGTCGGTATGCCAGCGCCCTCCACGAGGGAAGGATCGGATGTCATTTTTAGTTTTTTTTTTGTCCTCACCGGGTTCGAACCGAGGACTCTGAGCTCCGTGTCGTAAAGTACATTTTTTATAAATAATTTATTAAATTTTTATTAAATGGATTTTTTATAATTTTTAAAATTTTTTTCATTAAAATCGGATAATAAATAAAAAAGTTAAAGATGGCGGCCGTAACAAAATTTGCAACGGTGACATCATCATCCAATATGGCTGCCATGACATCCTTATTTTCAAGGTCGGCGGCTTATAAGCGGCTAGCTCTTAGGAGTTTTAAGCCGCTTTTAGGAGTTTTCGTTTTTTCTAGGGCAAAGCGACTTTTGAGGATTTTCGAAATCCTAATTTTTGAACTGTGGAATTATTTGAGATTTTTTGGCGGAAATTTTTTTCAAAAAAATTGAAATTTTGGCGATTTTTGAGGAATTTTGGGCAATTTTTGCCCAATTTTGGTCATTTTTGGCGATTTTTGAGGATCAAATTCCAGGTCAAGGTCAAAGGTCAAGGTCAAGGTCATCTAAGATGGCTGCCGTGACGTCACAATCCAAGATGGCGGACAGACAATCACAATCCACGCGCCTGCGCCTGGCGCAGCTCCGGCTATTATATACTACTAACCCGTAACCCCACAATATCATGGAGAGATTGCTTAGCGAATTTAATTAACAGAAAATAAACAGTATAAAAAAAAATTCAAACACACACATTTGTGCCAAGCGAAGCGAAAACTAATATTAAATTTAATACCCCCAATATGCAAAAAAAATGAGCTAAGTACACTTGAACTGTTTGAATACATGAAAGTTTTTAATATCGCATGGCAACTGCTACCACAAATTGTTTGTTTTCAAATAATAGAGAATGTGTCCTTTACCGATACAGCATTAACTAAAGGATCTGCATATGTTGTTGTTACATTCAAATAGAATTTTTCCGTGAAAGGGTAACCCAATTATTTAGACTCGTAATGACTATGGTGTACAAAAAATTAAATACTTTTTTAGCAGTCTTTTGGTTGCATTTACAAGTTTCGCACAAATTAGCTGAAGGCATTTATTTTTATTTTTAAATATTTAAATTAATCACTTGACATCAAAATATAAATAAAAAAGGGCGTAACGAAAAGTTCAACAATAGGCAGAGGGTCACTCGTTGGTCATGCCAGCGAAACGAAAAGTACAACGTTTGGGAGTGAGGAACTTGATTCCAATATGGCGGAATGTTCTATAAAACATAATTGCGTCCATGTTGTCATCCAAGATGGACTCCGAGGTCAATATCAAAGGTCAATGTTTAATATCAAGGTCATCTAAGATGGCATTTAACAACTCGAGCACCTTTCCCTGCACCCTTCCACCGAAGCAGCTATTATATACTACTTACCAGACTCACCATTACGATATAAACCTATAGTTCTTGATTACTATAAGATATATTGAAGGCATGTGCACCAAATGCCTTCGAATTACAGAAATACTTATGACTATACACCAATCATATTTTACCAAAGTGTTTTTTACTTAAAATTTCTTCTAAAATAATGTGTCACGAACTTCTCACTAACCTCAGGATGCTTGAAAGGACGTAAGCGACTCAGTCATTCACAAAAGCCTTCATCGGCGATTCTGTGAGGATCCGTGAGACTAATCGGAAGATCAACAAAAACGGTATTTAAGATAACAAATACTTCAAGAATATAATTGTAAAAATCTTTTTACTTTCATTTCCTTCCCGTCAAATGTCGACGAAGAATACAATCCAAATATTGCGAGAGAAGACTACATCAAAGTTGAAAAAAAAAATTGAATCATTTGTGCGGATAAGTTGAATGCTTAAACGTATAACTTTCTATCTTCTCCCGAAAAGTGGTGTGGAAACGTTTTCAGATAACGTGATCTGGTAACCAGATTTTGAGACATTTGAAGGCAAGGTGAGATGGAAACAACCCTTCGAATAAATACCAAATTTTTCAAAACTTTGCTAGTTTTTGTTTCGTGGAGTTTCAAAATTATTTATTGTAATATTTTAATATGACATTTTTCTAGTATAGTGTTTATTTATGCACTTTATATATAAGTTACAACATCTACTTATACTAGAATGGCAACTGAATTTATATCAAGGATTAGTCAGGATTAATTTCATTCGGTAAATTATATCAAAATGTTCAATAAAAAAATTATAATTTTTTAATTAATTTATTTTAATATATGGGGGTTTGTCAACTATTGATGAAATCTCTCTATTATTTATGTTTAGTATTTATCTAATATTTATAAATAAGGGATTAATTATCATATTTTGTAGTGTATTTTAAGATTACTTTTATATGTGTCACTCTGTTACGTTTTTTATACGACAGTTAATCGCATTTCTCATATGCCTAAAATTTAAATAATTTAAATAGTTTTTAATAAATTTATAACATTGTTTACATTAAAAATTACTGTAAGTAGAACTAAGATATACAATAAGCTTTCACACACGAGCTAGAATTTGTGCGTTTTCACGTACTGTAAAATAATTTATATTATGGAATTATTGTGAAGAAAATAATAATAACAAGATAAAAGGTAATCCGCAAGAGCTTGAAGTAAACAAACTAAAAATGTATAGTTTTGTATCAAAGCGAGGTAAGTACGTTGTAAAACACTATACTCTTATATCATATCCTGAAAGTTAGTAAACGTAAATCGATTAAGGTACCGCTGAGATATATTCTTAATATTTACTAAAAATAAAATTGTTTGAGGCAGAAAGTCTGTACATTGGATGAAATTATAAAAATATCTATGGCCAATGGCTATTTCAATTATTGAGAACACAAAAATATTGTTTTTATTTTTTTGTTTGTTCCAGCATCAATCGAATACTAATTGACGTATTTTGATAAATTATAATTTAATAGTATGTTCTTTTTCTAACATAGAAACTAGGCAATTTATACATACAGAATACCTCCCCTAATGGAGTGAAATACTTTACATACGTTTTTGATATAGTAAATTATACCCCAAAACTAATGAAGCGTAAAAACACAATAATTGGTACCAATAATAAACATTCAGAAAATACCCACCATATTTTTTTTGCTAATTGAAACACTTAAGAGGTGTACAAGTGGTAGGAATATTTAAAAAGGAAATAATTATATCTCCGATTTTAATTAGGCATATTGAATGATTATTGGTACCATTAAAGACCACACGAAAACTTACATCCAAATGATTTTTTTTTGTTTTGTGAAATCAACCCTGTAGAGATAAAAAATTGGGTAAGTATGTTATAAGTTTGTTATATTTCCGAATATAATTCAGCGTAATGAATGATTTTGGGTACCAATAATAATTATACGAAAACTTACAACAACAATTTTTAATATTTTGCGAAATTCAATTTCTAATGGGTGAAAAAGGGAAAGTATATTTTAAAAGTTAATAACTATATCTCTAATTTTAATTAGGAGTAATTAATTATTTCCGGTAGCAATAATGATCATTCAAAAACTCACAATCCACAAATTTTATTTTTTTTGTGAAATTCAACCGCTAAAGGGTGAAAAAGAGGAAAGTTTGTTTTATAAATGAATCATTATATCTCAGAATTTATTTAAGCGTAATGAATGAATTTGGTTTCCAATTACAAAGGTTCGAATACTTACAACGACAATTTTTTAAGTTTGTGAAATTCAACCAATAAAGTGTGAAAAAGGGATAAGTATGTTTAAGAAAATTATTAATTATATCTCTGAATTTAATTATGTTTATGCATAATATTGGGAACTAATAATAAACAAACGCAAACTTAAAACCACATGTTTAATTCTTATCAAATTTTAAACCGTAGGGGTAAAAAAGGGGTAAATAAGTTTTAAACATTTGAAGGGTTCTGGGTTCAAATCAAAAAACTGAGTTAAACCCAACGACCTCCAAATTGCGCCCAAAAGTGCATACAGGCGCAAATATATAAATAAATTAATGATGCTAAATATAATGAACACCTGTGCTGTGATAGAAACAGAAGGAGAAAATGTGTTTTGTTGAACCAACTATGCCTATAATAAAGTCATAACTGCTCACAGATAGTTGGGTAAGTAAAAAAATATATATTCCAACTGTCAAATTCGCAACCGCAATCACTGGTAGTTAATTCATACAATATTCTTACTTTTTTTCAAAATGATCACATAAAACATCAGATATATAAAAAAATACATAAATGCCTGTCGAAGTTTTGAGTATATAGATCAACCGAGTCTGAGACCACATACAATACTAATTACGTCCTCAAGTGGACAATCTCACGGGGTATTTGCATTAATTTCCAATTACTATATATTTACATGTATATACCTACACATATAGAGACACACAAAAGGCTTATGACACAAAACGTGCATAAGGTTTGCACATGACATTAAACAAACCTATAAATACGTGATAAACAGAAATTATATACTCGAAAGACGTATTGCGAACGTGTCACTGTTAAGCTGACTTAATATATTATTCAAGCACGTACAATCATTAGCAATAACATTGAACTTTATGTCCATGATCAATTACGCATCCTAATCCGCCGGGATAGGCCTTACATAATTATGAAGTTTGACCAACATATAAGCAAACAGAAACAGTTACAAGAAAACTTAAGACGTGGATAAGCATGTTCTAATTTTAATTGCGTGCTGAAAACCAGAAGGCCTAACAGGCAAATGGAAAGGCATGCAGTAACTAACACTTAATAAAATATAATGCTGAGAAAAAAAGAGGTACCTTATGAAAGACTAGCGATCGTAAGGTCTCACGACGCTACATAGTTCGAGGGGCTTCAGAGCCGCACACATACTAATGACAATACTAAAGTTAAAACCAAAAGTAGTTAGTCCCGGCTGGCCAAACACATCAATTTTAAAGAAACTAAACGCCCAACACTATACCGTGTCTCGTCGTGAGTTCACGCTGCATATGTATAGTATTAATTTTATGTTTAGAAACTACATGTCCTGCTGCGAGCTCATAAACAAGTGATACCGGAAGTTTTAAATTTATAAAGAGACAAAGCAAATGAAGTTAGGGGCTTATTAAGAACACTCCTAGAGCCTAATGCGCATGCGCACATACAAACAGTGGGAGTCAGCAAGCGAGGAGGAGAAGGGAGGCGACCATCTAAGGGGATGGGCCAAGGAGGCTGCCGTGTTGTTGGGGGGGGGGGGGGGGGAGAGATTCGGATCCCGTGCTGCGCAAACATACTGAAGAGGAGTAATTTTTTACAGATTAATTTAGCGTTTTGAATGGTTTCGTGTTCCAATAATGAACATGAAAATACCTAATACAAAATATTTTATTTTTGTGAAATTAAATACTGAGGGGTAAATTAACGGTAAGTATATTTTAAAAATTAATAATTTTAACTATAAATTTAATTAACTTTAATAATAACTTAAGGTTACAATAATGAACATACAAAGACTTAAAAACCTATTTTTATAGATTGCGAAATTTAACGCCTAACGATTAAAACAGGGGTATATAATTATTTTAATCAGGTTAATAACTATAACATATTTTAAATAAAACTTAATGAATGGTTTTGGGTGCTAATAATGACCATACAAAAACTCCCAAACAAAATGTTTCAATTTTTTTGGATTCACACCAAAAGTGTGAAAAAGTGGTAACTATATTTTAAAATTAATAATTATATATATGAATTTAATAAAACGTAATGAATGTTTTTAAATAGAAACAATTAACAAACTTAAACTTTCAAAAACCATTTTTATATTTTGTGAAATTCTAACTCTCAAGAGGTAAAAAAAGAACAAGTGCGTTTTCAAAATAAATAATTATATCCACGAAAATAATTATGTGTAATCAATGATTTAGAGTACCAAATATGACTAGACAAAAAATTCCTCGCAAATATTTTGAATTTTGAAGTTCAAATCCTAAGGAATAAAAAATGGTAAAATATGTTTTAAAGATTCATAATTATAACTCCGTATTTAATTAAGTGTAAAAATTTTAGATTTTAAGAACCATTAATGATCATACAAAAATGTTCACTCATAATTTATGTATTTTTAAATTCAAAGCCTAAGGCGTGAAAAAAGGGTAAGTATATTTTGAAGAGTAATAATTTTATCTCCGAATTTAATTACACTGAATAATTTATATTGTGTGCCACTACTAAACACACAATAACTGAATACACAAATTTTTAAGTTTTGCACAACTCAACACCTAAGGTGTGAAAAAAACGTAAGTATTTTATAGATAATTTTTATATTTCATAACTTAATTAAGCTAAGTAAATGATTTTAGGTAAATAATAAACATACGAAACCACTATCAACCATTTTTGTATTTGGCCTTTAAGGCGTGAAAAAGGATGGATTAATTATGTGTTTAAGAATAATAACAATATCTCCAAATTTATAATCCGTAGTAAATGATATTGGGGACCAAAAATAAACATACTAATACGAACAAAAAATTTTACATTTAACGATTTTTAACCCTTATAATATGATTTACTGCTAAGTATAATTTTATTATAAACATATATCTGAATTAAATTATTAAAAATAGTAAAATATTTTGTCTACCAATATTAAACATACGACAACTACCATCACCAATTTAACCATTTCCCAACAAAGCAGCCATAAGATGTGAAAAATTTCAAATTTAATCCAAAACAACAAAAAATTGGCACTACCAATGCACATACGAAAAATACCAACTTCTTTTCTACCTTTTTGCTTTATTCAAACTCTAAGTTTGTTACAAAGGATATGTGTGTTTTTAAAACAAAAATTGGTTGTCTGTAAAAACGGTTTACGGACGATAGTTTAACTTGACAACGTTGATGATGAAATGATTGCATACTTTTATGAATAAAATTGCATCATTTTTATTGAATTATCACTATTTTGTATGGATACCAAGAAGGAGTGAAATGAAATCTACAATTTAATTGATAAATTTATTTTTTTGTACTCATTAATTCAAATATGTTTATTACTTTAACGAAGAGATTATTTTAACTATAAATTTTATACATATTTGCTATTTAACTTCTTCCAATCTGTGTTATTCTGTAGGAAACGAATGGGAATGTTTCAAGTTTAATGTGTCTCGAAAAATTCAAATCGTTGGTTGTTCCAATCGAGTGGAAAAGAGACAGATGCGGCGCAAGCCTACAATAAGCGAAATGGGACACAGCGTAACGGGACCATGTGCGTAACGGGACTCTTTTTCATGCGTGCAACCGGCGTTCATCGATTTGTTAGACGTTGTCACGTCAAAAATTGAACACTTACAATTCAATTATAAATATAAGTGAGATCCAATAAAATCTGCATTTTTAGCTACGTTTTTTTAAATTTTTTAGTTTACTAAAATTTGTCTTTTAATGGGGTGTAACGCTGTAAGTTTTCGTTTATTTTAAAAAACCGTATCTCCGAAACATATTGTTATATAATTTAAATGGTTAAATTAATAAATTAAAATTTATAATTTGACTTAATTACAAGAATTATCCCCTATGAGATGTAAAGGGAAAACGTTTATGGTACAGAAAAATTTTGCATATTTCAGAAATTACTAGATAAGAGGGATAGAAATTAAAATTGAACAACAAGCACATACAGTTACAAATTTTGTTTATTTTCCTTCGTATGTTCCGGATTTTATCTTTAAAGGGTGGGAAATGTTTTATAATTAAAATTTCCTAACTCCTTTGCAATGCTGGATGTAAGACACCTAGCAAAAACAACGTAAATAATTAATTGTGTAGTATATTTCAATTTTTTCTATATTTGACCGTAAAACCAGTGAAACGGGGGAGCGTTTGTTTTTCTAAACGTAAATCATATATACATTCACATTAAGATGAAGGTTAATTTTGGCAAGAATCAAGTAAAAATTATGATTTTTTATTAGTTTTAAATTTTACCCATTTTTCTTCATTTGACGTTAAAAGAGTGAAGAGGTAGTTGATTTTTTTTATTTAAAAATTCGTACCTCTGAATCTAATCAAGCGGCGTGTAGGTACGTTATGTGGCATTATTTAGAGACTTTCAATATCTACCGAATTTTTCTTACAACATGCTGAAGCACTATTTTAAGAAAGGTTTAAACGCTGAAAAATAATATAATTTGATCATATCAAACCTAGTTTAAGAATATATAATGTTTAATTAACATACCTTAACCAACTTTCTCTTATTTAATATTTATCGAAATATCACCTCTTAAGTTGTAACTAGCGTTAATATTATTTAAAAAAATAGTATATGGAATATTTAAAATTATTATTGGTAAAATTTGTTTCATCTCAAAATAAATATAAATTGACTATAATTGTTTTGGAGATCACATATGAGTAGTATAGGAATGTATTTCCTGCGCCAGGCTTCAGGCTGAGGATTGAGGAGTGGGATTGTCGGTCCGCCATATTGGATTGTGACGTCACGGCGGCCATCTTGGATGGTTGTGACCTTGACCTTTGACCTTGACCTTGACCCCGGCGGTCATTTTGGATCCGCCATCTTGGATCCGCCATCTTGGATCCGCCATTTTGGATGACGTCATTGTGTTCTCGAAAATTCCGGTGATGTGTTTTCCGCCATATTGGATGATGACGTCACCGTTGCAATTTCCGTTACGGTCGCAATCTTTAACTATTTAATTTATTATCCGATTTTAATGAAATTTTTTTTAAAAATTATAAATAAATTCAAATAATAAAATTTTAATAAATTATTTATAAAAAAATATACATTAACGACACGGAGTTCAGAGTCCTCGGTTCGACCCCGATGAGAGCAAGAAAAAAAATAAAAATGGCGACGGATCCTTCCCTCACAGTGGACGCTGGCATACTGACTCCCACCACTTTTTTTCAAAGCATATATATCGTCACCTAGTATGACGTCATGTACGCCATCTTGAAATTTGGACGCCATCTTGAAAATCTTTATTTATTATCCGATTTTAATGAAAAAAATTCCAAAATTCATCAAAAAATTAACGTATTTGAATTCTGTTTGATAATATCGATGTACGTCCTTGGTTCGATTCTCAGCGAGAGTAAACGGTCGATCCTTCCTCCATGAAAGCTACCTAGACTGATCTACCACCAACAATACCAAGGTATATATCGTCAACTGGTATGACATCATGTCCGCCATCTTGTCTTCATCCACTGGAGACAACCATCTTGTTTTCGTCTGCTAGAGTGTGCCGATAACATGTAGTATAATTATCTAGTCACCATACTTTTGTCCTCAACTGTTGACACTGAACATTGACCTTGACCTTGAACCTTGACCTTGAACTTTGACCTTGACCTTGAAATTTGACCTTAACCTTGAAATTTGACCTTGACCTTGAAATTTGACTTAGTCCTTGTCGACCATCACGAACCCGACATTTTACGTTTAGTAGATGCTACCAGGAGCTACCACCTGCTGGAGTATGCCCTCTTGTGTGTGTACTCGTATTATAGAGTACATTTCCATCTGGATAATTTTATTCTAACCCGCTACCTTGCAGTAATCATTTATTACTGTGACACACGCCATCTTGAAATTTGGACGCCATCTTGAAAAACCGTAATTTTAATGCTAGAGATTCGGGAAAAAGTTCAAAATTCATTAAATAATTCACTCATTAAAGTAATGATTGATTAGATCGATTCCCGTCCTTGGTTCGACCCCTGACCGATACCAAACAACTTTAATTTTAAAAAATACCACAAAAGCGACAGGTTTGAAATAATAAAAACATAGCAAGTTCTTTTAAACAATACTTTTATTACATACATACTACACTACTACAAGTACATAAAAAACACAGACAAATTACCAAAGCCTTTTGGATTCCTCGATTCAAACAGTCTTATTGTACGGACTAAGCCTTTTACATGACTTTAAATGTCTATCCGATCCGTTTATTACCGCAGCCAGAGACGGACTGAAGTTCATATCACCAGGGTCCCACTTATATATTCTTATTTGCTGGTACAACACACGAGTCAAAACAATAACCATGTTCATTATACTTCTCGGAGCATTTTTTATAATGAAGATGTAAGCTATCAAGACGTGAAATTAGTTTTTTGCACTTATTGCACTGAAATTGTATTCTTTTAACATTATTAGAACAACTGCTTCTTTCATGTCTGCGAGCATTTGAGGTAATAGTAAATGATGCGTCACAGTATTTGCACCGACGCAATGTACGCTTTTCATTAGCGGAAGAATCCATTGCTGACGATGAAACTTCGGATGATGGTGGTATCACATCTGTTGAAATCCCCTCCAATGTTGACGTCGTCGTTGCCAACGGGATCTGCACCTTCTCCATAGTAGCTGTCGTCAAGGTACCCGTAGACGATGGTACAACCTCCGAGTTCAACGTTAAAGACGGTAAAGATGCCATCGAGGTCTCAAGAACAGCTAATTGACACGACTTATGCACCAGAAGAAACAAACTAGGTGATCCTTACACCGCCGACGTCAGTAACAAACTGAGCGTCCTGCTGTCTAGGACTCGCTTATATACATGCACCGTATGGAATAATACGCTAGTCAAATCAAGAACCATTTACAATAATACTAGAGTCAAATCTACAAATTAAAAAAGAGGTTCATTTGATCGAAAAAAAAAAATTCGATCTCTCCAATATACGCCAGGCTCCAAGAGCTACAATTCACGTCATCAGATCCATCTACATTTTGCTCCTATGCTTCAATTGACCATTAGCTACAAGTGCTCCAACAGCTCCATCAGCTCCAACACGTAATGTACGCAATGTACGCACAATACATACAATTTACATGCAATAAATGTAATGATCACACAGTACACACAGGAAACGGAACGTACACACAGTACACACAGGAAACGGAACGTACACACAGTACACACAGGAAACGAAACGTACACACAGTACACACACACACACACAGGAAACGAAACGTACACACAGTACACACAGGAAACGGAACGTATACACACAGTACACACAGGAAACGGAACGTACACACAGTACACACAGGAAAAGGAACGTACACACAGGAAACGGAACGTACACACAGTACACACACAGGAAACGGAACGTATACACACGATACACACAGGAAACGGAACGTACACACAGTACACACAGGAAACGGAACGTACACACAGTACACACAGGAAACAGAACGTACACACAGGAAACGAAACGTACACACAGTACACACAGGAAAGGAAACTTATACACACAGTACACACAGGAAACGGAACGTACACACAGTACACACACAGGAAACGGAACGTATACACACAGTACACACAGGAAACGGAACGTACACACAGTACACACAGGAAACGGAACGTACACACAGTACACACAGGAAACAGAACGTACACACAGGAAACGAAACGTACACACAGTACACACAGGAAAGGAAACTTATACACACAGTACACACAGGAAACGAAACATACACACAGTACACACACACACACACACACAGGAAACGAAACGTACACACAGTACACACAGGAAACGGAACGTATACACACAGTACACACAGGAAACGGAACGTACACACAGTACACACAGGAAAAGGAACGTACACACAGTACACACAGGAAACGGAACGTACACACAGTACACACACAGGAAACGGAACGTATACACACAGTACACACAGGAAACGGAACGTACACACAGTACACACAGGAAACGGAACGTACACACAGTACACACAGGAAACGGAACGTACACACAGTACACACAGGAAAACGGAATTTACACACAGTACACACAGGAAAACGGAATTTACACACAGTACACACAGGAAAACGGAATGATCACACATACAGTAGCGGAAACACACAGGCTTAGTTGGAAATCAGAATACAAGAAATAAAAACATTAAATTTTTACTTTCAATATTTAATTACTTCTCATCATTACACAAATACAAGCAAAAGAAGCCATTATTGTATGTAGCCAGCTTTCCTCAGTTCTTTGAGTATGAAGGATATTTCTTTGATGCACGAATAGTTTCCTGCACAAAGCGAGCCATGTAGAAGTCTTAGCCGGTCAACCAATATGTTTGGATCTTTCCATGATGTGTAATCAATCTCTTCTACCACCATCTTACTTGCTTGTTTATTATAAATACTGTTAATATCACAATCGTCCCAGTGATCATAATAAGCATTATCAGATTTATTTATTATAACACGACGTTTCCATCGTTTCGGTCTCAGGACATCGCCACATTCTTCGATCTTGTCAGCTCTAGGTGCTTCATCACAGTCTATGCCTTTGTCAACAGCCTCAGAGTCACTGTAACAATCACTGTAGAAGACATCCTCTTCACCCAGATTACCGTATGAATTCGCTATCGATGATGTCTAAGTGTCTTCATCGTCTTCATGCTTCCTTTTTAGGAGTCCATCATTTTTACAAAGAATGGAGGATCTACTGAATATAGGCTTGAATGTATTCTCACTTTTCACGGTGTTGTTACTACCATTAATTTCAGTCTCCCCGAAGCCATAAGCATCCTTCAATTTATGTTCTTCCTCACGATCGGGTGAGCTAATACCATCACGCTCAGGACAAGGAAAATTATTGTCGTAATGCAGATCACTCTTCTTTAGTCTAGTGGATCCATCGGTGTCCTCTATGCCGTAAGTAGTCTTGACTTTACATGTTCTACCATGTCTTTTTAAGCTGTCAATTCGTGTTAACAACCTGCTACAACGATTACAGCTTAACATGTGCGTAGTGGGTTTCTAGCACAATCATTCTTCTCATGACGTCTAGCATTCCTCCTCATGGAAAAATCCTTGCCACAGTATCTACAGCGGCTTCCTTCCGATTCAGCTGCAGATAACAAACCACGATCCATGGTAGCTTCTGTGACTAATGTTAGATACAAACTGTCAGTTTTCTCCAATTGGAACCATTTCTTAAATAGAGTTTTTGAAATATTTCATCAGCGAGAGTTAAGTTATCTAATGCAAAGCAAATTGATGCAAGTAGTTCTGGCTGTCGTAAACAGATGTCGCCACGTGTTGCTTGCAGGTAAATAATATCTATTTCATTAATGTTGGATGCGGAACGCTCACTATCGATCGCAAAGGGAGGTTGGCTTCGATAGTATCCAAGGAGAAAAAAGTTCGTCCTTTCTGCTAGTGCTTCTCAGATTTCTCACGGTCCGCCATCTTGGATTGCGACGTCACGGCGACCATCTTGGATGGGTGTGACCTTGACCTTTGACCGTAACCGCAGGAATGATCGCAAGCACACGGATTAACCATCAAAATATTGATAAGAATAATCAAGAGCACACGGAGAAAACCATCATAATATTGGCAAGAATAATCAGGAGCACACGGAGAAAACCGCCACAAGTTTTCTTTGATATCATTAAAATACAAAAAAAAATTAATAAAAAATTAAAAATAAAAACGAAAAAAAATTCAAACATTCTGCTAGCTTGTGAACTTCTCATTGTTGAGCAAAGATAGAGTTTTAGTACAAGCCAGAATGTTTGAATTTTTTTTCGTTTTTATTTTTAATTTTTTATTAATTTTTTTTTGTAGTTTTATGATATCAAAGAAAACTTGTGGCGGTTTTCTCCGTGTGCTCCTGATTATTCTTGCCAATATTATGATGGTTTTCTCCGTGTGCTCCTGATTATTCTTATCAATATTTTGATGGTTAATCCGTGTGCTTGCGATCATTCCTGCGGTTACGGTCAAAGGTCAAGGTCACACCCATCCAAGATGGTCGCCGTGACGTCGCAATCCAAGATGGCGGACCGTGAGAAATCTGAGAAGCACTAGCAGAAAGGACGAACTTTTTTCTCCTTGGATACTATCGAAGCCAACCTCCCTTTGCGATCGATAGTGAGCGTTCCGCATCCCACATTAATGAAATAGATATTATTTACCTGCAAGCAACACGTGGCGACATCTGTTGACGACAGCCAGAACTACTTGCATTAATTTGCTTTGCATTAGATAACTTAACTCTCGCTGATGAAATATTTCAAAAACTCTATTTAAGAAATGGTTCCAATTGGAGAAAACTGACAGTTTGTATCTAACATTAGTCACAGAAGCTACCATGGATCGTGGTTTGTTATCTGCAGCTGAATCGGAAGGAAGCCGCTGTAGATACTGTGGCAAGGATTTTGCCATGACGAGGAATGCTAGACGTCATGAGAAGAATGATTGTGCTAGAAACCCACTACGCAACATGTTAAGCTGTAATCGTTGTAGCAGGTTGTTAACACGAATTGACAGCTTAAAAAGACATGGTAGAACATGTAAAGTCAAGACTACTTACGGCATAGAGGACACCGATGGATCCACTAGACTAAAGAAGAGTGATCTGCATTACGACAATAATTTTCATTGTCCTGAGCGTGATGGTATTAGCTCACCCGATCGTGAGGAAGAACATAAATTGAAGGATGCTAATGGCTTCGGGGAGACTGAAACTAATGGTAGTAACAACACCGTGAAAAGTGAGAATACATTCAAGCCTATATTCAGTAGATCCTCCATTCTTTGTAAAAATGATGGACTCCTAAAAAGGAAGCATGAAGACGATGAAGACACTTAGACATCATCGATAGCGAATTCATACGGTAATCTGGGTGAAGAGGATGTCTTCTACAGTGATTGTTACAGTGACTCTGAGGCTGTTGACAAAGGCATAGACTGTGATGAAGCACCTAGAGCTGACAAGATCGAAGAATGTGGCGATGTCCTGAGACCGAAACGATGGAAACGTCGTGTTATAATAAATAAATCTGATAATGCTTATTATGATCACTGGGAAGATTGTGATATTAACAGTATTTATAATAAACAAGCAAGTAAGATGGTGGTAGAAGAGATTGATTACACATCATGGAAAGATCCAAACATATTGGTTGACCGGCTAAGACTTCTACATGGCTCGCTTTGTGCAGGAAACTATTCGTGCATCAAAGAAATATCCTTCATACTCAAAGAACTGAGGAAAGCTGGCTACATACAATAATGGCTTCTTTTGCTTGTATTTGTGTAATGATGAGAAGTAATTAAATATTGAAAGTAAAAATTTAATGTTTTTATTTCTTGTATTCTGATTTCCAACTAAGCCTGTGTGTTTCCGCTACTGTATGTGTGATCATTCCGTTTTCCTGTGTGTACTGTGTGTAAATTCCGTTTTCCTGTGTGTACTGTGTGTAAATTCCGTTTTCCTGTGTGTACTGTGTGTACGTTCCGTTTCCTGTGTGTACTATGTGTACGTTCCGTTTCCTGTGTGTACTGTGTGTACGTTCCGTTTCCTGTGTGTACTGTGTGTATACGTTCCGTTTCCTGTGTGTGTACTGTGTGTACTGTGTGTACGTTCCGTTTCCTGTGTGTACTGTGTGTACGTTCCTTTTCCTGTGTGTACTGTGTGTACGTTCTGTTTCCTGTGTGTACTGTGTGTATACGTTCCGTTTCCTGTGTGTACTGTGTGTACGTTTCGTTTCCTGTGTGTGTGTGTGTACTGTGTGTATGTTTCGTTTCCTGTGTGTACTGTGTGTATAAGTTTCCTTTCCTTTGTGTACTGTGTGTACGTTTCGTTTCCTGTGTGTACGTTCTGTTTCCTGTGTGTACTGTGTGTACGTTCCGTTTCCTGTGTGTACTGTGTGTACGTTCCGTTTCCTGTGTGTTCTGTGTGTATACGTTCCGTTTCCTGTGTGTGTACTGTGTGTACGTTCCGTTTCCTGTGTGTACGTTCCTTTTCCTGTGTGTACTGTGTGTACGTTCCGTTTCCTGTGTGTACTGTGTGTATACGTTCCGTTTCCTGTGTGTACTGTGTGTACGTTTCGTTTCCTGTGTGTGTGTGTGTACTGTGTGTACGTTTCGTTTCCTGTGTGTACTGTGTGTTCGTTCCGTTTCCTGTGTGTACTGTGTGTACGTTCCGTTTCCTGTGTGTACTGTGTGATCATTACATTTATTGCATGTAAATTGTATGTATTGTGCGTACATTGCGTACATTACGTGTTGGAGCTGATGGAGCTGTTGGAGCACTTGTAGCTAATGGTCAATTGAAGCATAGGAGCAAAATGTAGATGGATCTGATGACGTGAATTGTAGCTCTTGGAGCCTGGCGTATATTGGAGAGATCGAATTTTTTTTTTCGATCAAATGAACCTATTTTTTAATTTGTAGATTTGACTCTAGTATTATTGTAAATGGTTCTTGATTTGACTAGCGTATTATTCCATACGGTGCATGTATATAAGCGAGTCCTAGACAGCAGGACGCTCAGTTTGTTACTGACGTCGGCGGTGTAAGGATCACCTAGTTTGTTTCTTCTGGTGCATAAGTCGTGTCAATTAGCTGTTCTTGAGACCTCGATGGCATCTTTACCGTCTTTAACGTTGAACTCGGAGGTTGTACCATCGTCTACGGGTACCTTGACGACAGCTACTATGGAGAAGGTGCAGATCCCGTTGGCAACGACGACGTCAACATTGGAGGGGATTTCAACAGATGTGATACCACCATCATCCGAAGTTTCATCGTCAGCAATGGATTCTTCCGCTAATGAAAAGCGTACATTGCGTCGGTGCAAATACTGTGACGCATCATTTACTATTACCTCAAATGCTCGCAGACATGAAAGAAGCAGTTGTTCTAATAATGTTAAAAGAATACAATTTCAGTGCAATAAGTGCAAAAAACTAATTTCACGTCTTGATAGCTTACATCTTCATTATAAAAAATGCTCCGAGAAGTATAATGAACATGGTTATTGTTTTGACTCGTGTGTTGTACCAGCAAATGAGAATATATAAGTGGGACCCTGGTGATATGAACTTCAGTCCGTCTCTGGCTGCGGTAATGAACGGATCGGATAGACATTTAAAGTCATGTAAAAGGCTTAGTCCGTACAATAAGACTGTTTGAATCGAGGAATCCAAAAGGCTTTGGTAATTTGTCTGTGTTTTTTATGTACTTGTAGTAGTGTAGTATGTATGTAATAAAAGTATTGTTTAAAAGAACTTGCTGTGTTTTTATTATCTCAAACCTGTCGCTTTTGTGGTATTTTTTAAAATTAAAGTTGTTTGTTATCGGTCAGGGGTCGAACCAAGGACGGGAATCGATCTAATCAATCATTACTTTAATGAGTGAATTATTTAATGAATTTTGAACTTTTTCCCGAATCTCTAGCATTAAAATTACGGTTTTTCAAGATGGCGTCCAAATTTCAAGATGGCGTGTGTCACAGTAATAAATGATTACTGCACTGTAGCGGGTTAGAATAAAATTATCCAGATGGAAATGTACTCTATAATACGAGTACACACACAAGATGGCATACTCCAGCAGGTGGTAGCTCCTGGTAGCATCTACTGAACGTAAAATGTCGGGTTCGTGATGGTCGACAAGGACAAAGTCAAATTTCAAGGTCAAGGTCAAATTTCAAGGTTAAGGGCAAATTTCAAGTTCAAGGTCAAATTTCAAGGTCAAGGTCAATATTCAAGGTCAAGGTCAAAGTTCAAGGTCAAGGTTCAAGGTCAAGGTCAATGTTCAGTGTCAACAGTTAAGGACAAAAGTATGGTGACTAGATAATTATACTACATGTTATCGGCACACTCTAGCAGACGAAAACAAGATGGTTGTCTCCAGCGGATGAAGACAAGATGGCGGACATGATGTCATACTAGTTGACGATATATACCTTGGTATTGTTGGTGGTAGATCAATCTAGGTAGCTTTCATGGAGGAAGGGTCGACCGTTTACTCTCGCCGAGAATCGAACCAAGGCCGTACATCGATATAATCAAACAGAATTCAAATACGTTAATTTTTTGATGAATTTTGGAATTTTTTTCATTAAAATCGGATAATAAATAAAGATTTTCAAGATGGCGTCCAAATTTCAAGATGGCGTACATGACGTCATACTAGGTGACGATATATATGCTTTGAAAAAAAGTGGTGGGAGTCAGTATGCCAGCGTCCACTGTGAGGGAAGGATCCGTCGCCATTTTTATTTTTTTTCTTGCTCTCATCGGGGTCGAACCGAGGACTCTGAACTCCGTGTCGTTAATGTATATTTTTTATAAAAAATTTATTAAAATTTTGTTGTTTGAATTTATTTAAAATTTTTAAAAAAAATTTCATTAAAATCGGATAATAAATTAAAAAGTTAAAGATTGCGACCGTAACGGAAATTGCAACGGTGACATCATCATCCAATATGGCGGAAAACACATCACCGGAATTTTCGAGAACACAATGACGTCATCCAAAATGGCGGATCCAAGATGGTGGATCCAAGATGGCGGATCCAAAATGACCGCCGGGGTCAAGGTCAAGGTCAAAGGTCAAGGTCACAACCATCCAAGATGGCCGCCGTGACGTCACAATCCAATATGGCGGACCGACAATCCCACTCCTCAATCCTCAGCCTGAAGCCTGGCGCAGGAAATACATTCCTATACTACTCATATGCGGTTAAAAAACCAAAAGTGTTGAGTTATTTTTTTTTGTTAGTTGATATTGCCATATTTACTTAGATCTTAATTTTTATAATGGCATCCTTGTGGGAAAAGGGGTTAGGGGGAAAAAATTATGATATTTTTTTTAGTTAAATACTAACTACTAAGCGTCAAGTAATATGTTGTATAGTTACATTTGATATCTGTATTTTATATTTTAAATAAAGATTTGATTGTATCAAATATCCTTAAATAATGGGAGTTATTTTTAATTAAGTAAAATAATTTAATAATTCATAGAATATCTCTAACCATGATAAATTAAAGTATCAGTGCAAACGATGGCACAAAAATTGTTTAAAATATTTAGGTGCCAGTTTTAAAAAAATTTTATTTGTCTACCTCATAAAATGTAAATTAGGAAATGTCATTTCATTAAGGTAAAATACATATTCTAACCCTAAGAAAACAGAAGTTTTTGATTCAGATAGTTATTAATTACTAAAAATAAGGTGTCTGTGCATAACTTCTCCAAAAATTTCATTTTTAAACAGTTATGTTATAAAAAAATATTTTTGGCATCTGAAAATTTATATTGTCAATTATTTAGTTAAAACATTTGGAATTAGTCTCAATTTTTTTTTAATTTTAAGAGTTTAATATTTTCAGTAATTGTGCAAGCAAATCGGCAATTAGTGTATTATATTAATGCATTGTTTAAAGAATATAACATTTTTTTGATCTATAGTTTTTATATATTTATTTTACAAATTCGTCTGTTTCGAACAAAGTACTCCAGGGTTAATATATTTTTTTATTATATATCATTATACTTCATTTTCTTGATTTCACTTCTTATTAAATATCATACTTAATGAAAATATATTCTTTAAAAAGTATTTATGAGCTTCAGAATGTAACCTTCGTTTGTTAACAAGTCCGATTATCCCGCCTATCACGCCTCGGAGGCTGTGACGCGAACATGCGTATAAACCATCCAGAACAATCGTACCTGCACATGCTGCGCGTCGTGCTGAAACCATCGGGCAATCCGTGTCGACGCTGAATATGGTAATCCACACATCCCCGACTCGCGTACCGCCGTCGGGACAGAAGCATAGGCCGCGTGTTGGCTCGTTACTGCCGTCCTCATAATTGCAACGCCATTAATAAACTTTGCAAAACAAAACTCGCGTGGTGGTGTTTGTAGTCTGCAGTTTGTGTTTTGGAAAAGGGGAGTGGGAGGGGAACTGTGTGGAGGATAAAGGAGGGTGGGGTTTGGAGGCTTGTTTAGAAAGGATGCGCATCATCGCTTGCGAGAAAAGCCATTACGTGCATCCGCCGCGGCGAGCGCTAGTGTAGTTTGGAATGGGTTGAGGGTTCACGAGGGAGGGGGATTTATCTGAACGTGTTTTGACGTTTATGATGCCATAAAAAAATTCGTTTTTTTTTTTTGGTTCGAGCCGCTCTAGTACTTCACTGAACCCAAACCAGATGCACGTCAAACTGTGCAGTATATAGAAACAATGCCCTTCTGCATTATACCGTGTAGACTGTACCTAACGAAGACGTGCATAAAATATTCACAAATTATTTTATTTGCAAAACTTTAATTGCAAAAGAAACAGTTTCGATAGCCAAAGAGTTGAATTTATTAATACCTTGATCACTATAATAGAAACCAATATAAAAGTTTGTAATATAATAATTAATATTTATGCTTTAATATTTAATACAGTAATAGTTCTCTCTGACATTTTTAATCTTTTGAGAAAATTTCATGAAGCATATATCTCACAATCTTTAAATTCGCTATGAATATATTGACAAATGTATTTTAATAACCAATATTAAATTGAATAGCTTTGCTTCACTGAATGAGTTTGTAATCAACCAGTGAACTCATCTCCCTTTTGAATCTCTTTAAAGTTTTTCTTATGCTTCTACGAATAAGCAGTAACGAAATTATAATTTAAATATTAAACTCGATTAGCTATTATTTAATAGCCATTTTCATTAAATATATAATTAAAATTTACTAAAATATTATTTTGCAATTTTTAAAATACATTTTACAAACGTAGTAAAAAATTTAATTTTAATTGGTGCAGTCTGTGTTATTGCATCTCTGGCAAAGCGAAATAAGGAAAGACTTAAAAAATCAACGTATTTTTTTCTATTATTTAATAGTGAGTGTACAGTTGGGCTGTTTGCCCTACTGCTATAAACGATTCAATGAAATTAATTTTAAATTTTATTTGTCCCTTTTTTCTTAGTCTCATGCTATAAAAGTTGCAAATAGCATCCGGATTCGCAAAGATGTAATTTTAAACTAACGATGAAATAAATTAAAATTTAAGAAAAATTTATGGGGCAAATTTAATTTTAATATTTAAAGAATTTTAATAACAACAAATATGATTTACAAAAATAATTTCCTGTTTTTTTTAAATAAATAAAAATATATTATTGCTTTAATGCTTTTAATGTATACTAAATAAAAATAATAAAAATAATTTTTCAATTAATTTAAAAAAGAATATAATTAAAATAAAGTTTAAATATTAAAACAAATTTAAAAATTTTTTACTGCTTAGATATTTTTGCGTTATGTCTGCGGGTTAAATAACTAAACTCGGCTGAGATATTTTGCGTACTTTTTTTATATATTTCTAATCTCTTTGTTTACTTGTAACTTATTAACGGAAATAAGTTACACACATCAGTATTCAGTACCATATATTAATCCTTAAGAGCAGACGGGTAAGAAAACAAATAAACATAGTTGATACCTCTACCTCGTTTACCATTTAAACATATTGCTTGTCAGAACTTTCCTGTACTTATAATAAAAAAAGAAATGTAAGAAAGTTCACAAAATATTATTTGCAATACAAGCAAATATTTATATGCTTAGTAATTTGATTAATGCCAGTACAGACCCTGTTAATATAAAATGGTTTTCAAGTATATTGTAATTAATATGCTCATATGTATTTTCACTAAATATTAAAGAACAGTTTCACAGTCGCAGGTAATGTTGGAGTGTTTTTAGTTCGTAAATTTGTTTGCTTTAATTTATTGTGTTTTTAATTTGCATTGAAGTAAATAAAAAGCTTTATATATTTGTAATAAAACACTTCCTACTTGGTCATTTTAAGTGAATGGTGTATTATTTTTTTTAAATACAAAAAAAACATGTTTTGTCACGACATGAACTAAAGTGATATGAGGATTTAAATTTTTTACACAGAAGTGCAGTTCAATTGCCATGGTTAAATGAAATTAGTTTCTAATTTTAAATGTATAAAAATATTAAAGATGGTTGTAAACTCCATATAATATGGTGCGGTTTAATTGAGTGTTTCTGGGTCATTATTTTAAAAACCTTTTGAGCTCTGCACTTAATAATTGCAAAAAAATATTGAAGCTTAAATAAATGTATTTGACTGTGTACTTTCTTACTTATTTTGCCCTGATGGCGTTTTTTTAAATAGGTTTATGTCCTAAAATATTCATTGCATAGGTATGATTTCATAAATGATTCTGATTTTTCTCCCTAATTTTATAAACTGTGTTAACTGATCTAATTTATAAATTTAATAATAATAAAAATATTGGTAACTTTGTTTGACAAAGTTTTAACGCCTAAAGCTTTAATTTTTACTCAGAAAAATGTGTTTGTCAGATTTTATCCCGGATTAAGCTTGAACTGTCAGGTTTCAAAATATGGGCTTAATGCAAAATTTCAATTTAAGTTGTTTTCAATTGCATTGCATTGTTTGGTATAAGTACACTTGAATGGGTAAAAACTAATCTATTAACCTTATAAAAAAATCCTGATTAGAACCTATAATCAAGTCTACATAAAAACACAAAATGTTTGATGTGTCCTTTCATAAGTTCATCCAGAGAAGCAATTCAAAATAATTTAAATTTCTTACCACATTGCCTACAATTTGTTTTGTAATTTAAAGGGAATATACCGAAAATTTTAAAAAAAAGTTTTTTAACGTCTTAAATCGTTTTAAAAAAAACACTTAGATTAGCTAACTCTAAAGATAAGTTTTAAACAAATTTTAAAAATAAAAACTACCACTGATTACCCAGCAAATAAGGTATGATATGATTGTAAATATTTTAACATCGGCTATATTTGCATTGAATACAAACATGTGATTTAATAACAGGAGACATGAGACTGTAACAAGAAGTTTAAAACTATTGTTTTGTGTCGAAACACGTGGTTTTTATTAGTGGTTTTCTAGAGGGAACTACAGATCAAATAAAACCAATAAAAATTGTCTTTTTTAATAGATCTACTTTCATAGTTTTGCAATACCTACTTACGACGTATTCTTTAGTAATAAATATTTTGTCGACACTTGGGCCTCATAGTAAATAAATCTAGCAATACATTGACATAATTCTCCTTTTTTAGTTGTTGCAATTTTCTAATTACAATTTTTCACCAAATTTAACAGTACACAAAACACGAGTTAACCAATTTAAATACATTCACAGATAAATAATTTTGCTTATCTTGACCATTTTACAATGGAAATAATTCATGTAAAAGATAAAGTATTTTGGTAATCAATAGGTGTTAAAATATTTTATAAAAAAATTAAGACATTTTTTATGAATGTTTATTTGCGCGATTCAGAATGTAAAACATTTAATATCTTATGTCAATTAAGTGTTTAATTTTGTTGCTTGTTTTAAATTAATAATAAGCCTGTTTTGAGACATTAGGGCATTGCGAACCTACAAAGGCTTTTATTTAAATAAATATTCAGGGAAATATTTGAATAATGAATAATAAAAAATTAATTGTCTGTTATGACAAACCTGCAGAAGTTTGAAGCACTGACGATGACATTGCTTAAGGGGAGGAATTTAAAATTCGGGAGTTGATTTCCCGCCAAAGATATTAATATCCTGTTTCTTGAAACTCCGTCCGCGTGCCCCTGTACGCAGCATTGGATAAAGAGAGTCACTGGTGGAGTGTATTTTAATAAACCTCCCGCGATGCAGATCGATAAATCCCTCGGGGAAACAGGTCAAACATTTGAGCTCTGTAATCTAGTCGGCCAAATAACTTACCCGGAGACATTTATACCCGTGACAGCAGATGTTGCCAACTGCTGTATCGAAGTTATAAGAAGTTTCTTATCTATCACCCCACTCCCCCCTCCCCACTCCCTTTCTTCTTCATTCTCTTTACTCCTTCCTTTGCAAACCACCCGCAGGCAGTCCGGTCAGACACAGCCGTCTCCGAAAAAAACGCCACGGCATAGCTGCGAAGGGCGGAGAGATAAAAATAAACGCAGCACCACGGGCGAATCGGAAAAAAGAAGTCCTGAAACGAAACCAGGCGGGAAAAATATATGGTCCTTTATCGGGATTGAGCAAAGCGCCCAATTGCTTTGTAAGGAAAAGAAAGGCGGTCGAAATATGTTGGCCCGCTTCTGGTTTTGTATTTATTTTTATCTCGTCCTTGCAGAGCTACCTAATGTGACGCCAGCGCGGGTTTATCTTAGAAACACGATTAGGGTAACAGTTTAGATTTTTTTTCTCTAAAATCTAATTTTCTGACTTGGAATATGTTACTTCCAGTGCGTTGAGTATTATCTTTACCCCTAATAGCTTTAGGTATTTATGTTGTAGTTATTTATATACATTTAAATTATAGATGTTAAGGTGGATTATTTATTTCATGTTATTTGACATATATACACATACATTCATTGTTAATTTCTTTATCCTAATATATATAAATCCAGTGTCCTGATGTTTGTTTCCAGTGAACTCTTCACCATGTTAACCGATTTCGATGAAAGTTGGCATTTATGTGTAATGTTTTCGAACTTGAGAGATAGGATAGTTTTTATTTCGATTAATGGTCTTAATAATTTATAATTAATAATAAACTGATTATCAATGTTGATTGGTGTTTAAGCCCGGGAAACAGTGGGTACATCGTCTCCATGACAACGTTGCGTGCTCGAGAGTCGGGAAACCATCGGTGGTATGTATTCGTTTATTCTTCGGTACATTACAAAGCCTTGTAGTAAGTTTTTGTCAAAATTAATTCATATCCATTTTATTTCATTCGTTATAACTGTAAATAAGAGATTTGTTCTCATTTTTGCCCCATTAATACAACCGTGTGAAGCCGGGTCCGGCAGCTAGTAGTATAACAAAAATGCTTCAATCAATTAAAATAATATTTTTTATTCCTAACAAAAGTATTGAATCTTGTTTTGATTTAATTAAGAAGTTAAACTACTTTGAGATGCTGGGATTTTAGCTGGAGGGTTAGCTAACCCACATTCCCGGCATGAGTGGTCATCGCTGTAGCGGAGACTCGTGTAGGACTCGGCTGCGGCGCTGGGACTGTGCTGTCTGCCTGTCCGCAAGACGTCCCTGAGACGTGAGCCGTGAGGCCGAGTGGTTGCCTGTCCGCAACACCTGTCTGCCTGTCCGCAACACCTGTCTGCCTGTCCGCAAGACGTCCCTGAGACGTGAGCCGTGAGGCCGAGTGGTTGCCTGTCCGCAACACCTGTCTGCCTGTCCGCAACACCTGTCTGCCTGTCCGCAACACCTGTCTGCCTGTCCGCAACACCTGTCTGCCTGTCCGCAACACCTGTCTGCCTGTCCGCAAGACGTCCCTGAGACGTGAGCCGTGAGGCTGAGTGGTTGCCTGTCCGCAACACCTGTCTGCCTGTCCGCAACACCTGTCTGCCTGTCCGCAACACCTGTCTGCCTGTCCGCAAGACGTCCCTGAGACGTGAGCCGTGAGGCCGAGTGGTTGCCTGTCCGCAACACCTGTCTGCCTGTCCGCAAGACGTCCCTGAGACGTGAGCCGTGAGGCCGAGTGGTTGCCTGTCCGCAACACCTGTCTGCCTGTCCGCAACACCTGTCTGCCTGTCCGCAAGACGTCCCTGAGACGTGAGCCGTGAGGCCGAGTGGTTGCCTGTCCGCAACACCTGTCTGCCTGTCCGCAACACCTGTCTGCCTGTCCGCAACACCTGTCTGCCTGTCCGCAAGACGTCCCTGAGACGTGAGCCGTGAGGCCGAGTGGTTGCCTGTCCGCAACACCTGTCTGCCTGTCCGCAACACCTGTCTGCCTGTCCGCAACACCTGTCTGCCTGTCCGCAAGACGTCCCTGAGACGTGAGCCGTGAGGCCGAGTGGTTGCCTGTCCGCAACACCTGTCTGCCTCGATTCCTCCTCCAGCCACACTGCATTCAATTAGTGTCGACATGTCACTATATCACCTCAGATTTACAACTCTTGGAATAATTTTTACTTAAATTATCAATATGTTTAAGAGGATGAATTATTTAAGGGAAAATAAATTTTTCGTTTTATAAGACTTTGGTTTTTGAGACTTTCCATTCTACAAATTAATTAATATGGGAGTTTCTCATGTATCCTACACTAAGCTTTACCTGTAAATTTTTTTATTTCTTGTCTAAATCGTCATTTTGGAAAAAAACTTACAGTGGTTGCTAAAGTAAACTTTGAAACGCCTAGTTCGCTTTTGATGAGTATCTGTGTTTCTCTTGGACATTCGTTAAATAATCTCTTCTTTTGGGCAAACATTTATGAGCAATTTATAAGAGGTCGTTAATTTTTATGTTGCATCTAATATTAATTCTATTTTTAAATATGTGTAGTAACTTTACAAATAGACGAATTTGTTAAGCCTGTTGTGAAACTACTTCAATTTTCATTAATTTGTCGCGAGTCTTTGTCTTGAAGAACAACATCTTTCACGAACTTACTAAATTGTAGTTTATTTTGGGGCACAAAAATATATTTTCGCAAGACCTTGTCTGTTGTGTGAGTTGGTTTCTATAAGTGCCCTTTGATACCACAGAAGAGGAAATGTGTAAGAACGTATGCATGTTTTGTTGGCTAAATGTTTAAGACTCTCTTATTTGGGATTTTAAATCGAGAATTTAGGTACGGAAGCTTTCATCGGCGTACTTGTTGTTTCGGTCCAAAATGGCGATGGATGATTGATTTTATTGCTAGTTTTAAAAATCAAAACAGTTTCACACTACGACTAAAGATTTGGTTTTAAGTAGGATAAAAACAACTTTTATTTTTATTTTTACTGATAAAATTTCTACGCTTCTGATGAGAACGATATATGCCTTTTGATTATATTTTAGTGTCGATTATTTTTATTAATGTTGGAAATAATTACAAAAGTTTTGATAGGGCTATGTATGTTTAGTACATAAATTATATATTTATGATAGTAATTTCATTTAATCCTACATGCATTTAATTTAGGTTTTTGTCTTTGGTTTTATTATTTAATCCTTTGGTATATTTTTCAAATTATTGTTTATTTTTAACCTACTGTTTGGTATATGGTTCGATATTATTAGTACAAAGGTTTCTTAGGTGATCACTTCAAGTGTAAGTAAAGTGTTGATTTAACACAACATTCATTGTATTTTGGTCTGAGGTGGCTAACTGCATTAGGGCTGCATAAAGTTTGTGATCGATGTACTGGAGGAAGGCTTGAAATATTAAAATCTGCCCACTCAATGCCACAGTATCAGGGTAATTTCGGCGGCTTATTTTGCGTAAAAATATTTCTGCAGTTAAAATATTACTATATATAATTGAATACCACTAAGATATTAAATAAAACATAAAACTATATAATCAACTAAGTTCTTGGTATGTTTTCCAGAACCGAAGTTATTCAAATTTACCTTTACTCAGTCTGCGTCCGTAAATTTCTGCTATGTTTACTTAAACTTTCACCGGAATTGAAATGTTATAATGTTAGGAAAGAAGAATAAATATATATTTGGTAAGTAACATAATAGTGCAATTTTAAAAATTTAAATCCTTTAATTATGAATGCATTAAAATTTATAAATATATTTACTTTTATTTATTTTTTAATAATTTATTTGGGTTATATTTTCAGAATAATTTTCTGTTTGATAAATTGGGTTGATGTAAATAAAATAATTTTTTGTTATCATAAATATAATTTCCATTGTGAATGCCCTAAAAATAAGTGATGAAAAACTGATAGTTTCCTTCAGCTTACAGTCTGACAAACTTTACCGGCGAGACTTTCGGCGGTTCGTTTGCAGAATGACTGTGTAAGCGAGGAAGGAAATGTTTAGGGAGGAATGGGCTCGTGAACGAAGGGTGTCTTCTAAGCAAAACTTTATTTCGAAAGTTTTTACGCTCTCTTACGTAGCTGTAAATTCAAGCAGTTGACGAGTTATTAAACTGATGTTATACTCTCGTGTGTTGGTTCTCAAGCATACAGCTATGCTAATATTACAGGAACTTTACTACTTGCGTTTATATTTGAAGCAGAACTTTATTTTCTAAAACAAGTATAACAAGCTGGCTTTATGAAGAGGTGATATGAGCCGAAAGACACAATTTTAATTTCAACAGTTTTCATGTGGTTTGTTAAGCTTTTATTTAATATCGGTTTTTCTTAAGACAAAGAGCATCACAGAAAAAAAAATCAATAACCAGCAATGGGTTAATTAATAATATATATTTCTCAGATTTTAGTCATTCCTAGTTAAACTAAATTCTTAACACTAATGAAATTGTAAACAATTTTCTTTTAGTAGCTATTCACCATAAACTTCAAGCATTCTACTAAATTATTTAACAAGCTTAAAATATAGCCCAATTTTGAAACTACGTGGTTCATCTCAATTCCTTTCCTTCCCCACAAATTATTTTAATTAAATATTTATAGGGGATTATTTTGTATTTACTAATATTTAATAAAAAATAAGATTTTATAGGTATTAAATGAAGACACTTTCTTCTGATGAATTATTAAATATGCTCGTTTGGTTTTCAAGTGAAATTATACTCTTTAACATAGAGTAATTTCTGTAAAAAAAATTCTGAATAAATATCACAAAAGAGTGTTTAAATTTATTACATTTAATATGGAAAATTCACAAAGTTTTCGTTAATATCCAAAGAAACTAATTTTATTTTGCTGAAGTTTATGTAAGTGCATTCAATATAAAAAAAATTTATAACTTAATTTTTTAGGCTTTAAACCAAACTGGGCACGTACATTTGTAACCATCAAAATTCTCCTGGTCGATAGTACTTCTTATAATTTAGTAATATAAATAAGGAGATTTTATAACTTATTTATTACAAAGTCATTTTTATGATAAGACTCTCAGTATAATTATCGTGCTTAATTGTATATACAAACATTTATTTAAATGATAATATACTCAGAGTTATGTTAACATAGCCAGTTTTGTCTATGTATGTCAACATGTGGAACCTAGAAAAAAAGTTTAAATTTGACACAAGCTATTAAAGAATTGTGATTAGCTAGATTTCATAAATATTTATGTTATCGAGCCTGGTATCTGAAAAAAGCGTGAATGATTACAGACTTTGTTCATAACCTTTGTATATATTATCACGGCGTCATACAAATATTTGCGTGCAAAGTATAAAAATCTTTTCAAAAATATGCTTTCATTCTTTGTTAAAATACATCATTTAAAAGTCAGTACTTAAATGTTAATTTTTTAAAATTATTTTTACCTTTAAATGATGCTAGAATCAAGCTCAAAAAATAACTTTCTTTCAGCTATTTGCCAAATTTTTTTATTTTATTTTTTCAACCAACATTAAAATGTCGAAGAAATTGCCGTTAACGTGTGAGTATTATAAAAAAAACTCATTTTTTCCTCGAACAAAATTATGTATGTTTGGCGTTTCTAATTTCATCTATTATTTTTTTTAAAGTGTAAATATCTTACCTCTCGTTATAGGCAGTAAATTCGTGAAAATGGAACGTAATTCAATGAATGAATATGTGTCACAAAAATGGCTGACAGCAACATTAACTCGTACATAGTCACTTATGTAAATAGTACGGGACATACCAAACGTTTTGGTGTGCCAATTAAAAATGCCCTGCAATATATTTGGTAAACTAAAATAGCCATAGCAAAAAGTAATCACAATTTTTAAACAATGATTATAATACATATTCACCTCCTAAATTTGTAAGAAGCTTAGTAGCACTGCATAGAGCGCGCTCTTGGTAACCTCATAGGGCGTGGTTCAAATCTCATCATTGAAATGGTTTTAAATTGTTTCAATAACATTATAAAAATAATATTTAATATGCTAAATAAATTATGGGTTGGTTTGTTACAAGTATTTATAGACATGATTTCAATCGTTTAAGCAAGAACACATACTTTGTGATATAATATATGTTTAAAAATGTTTTAGGATTAATTTTAGTAATGCCATAGAAGCAGAACTTATTTCGTGTGTTTAAATTAAATACTATTAACCATCGAGTGAATTTTAAAAATATGGGTGGTATTTTAATAAAATAACTGTTCGAAAAACGGTCCTAACCCGAGGTATTATCGGAGACATTCCTAATAGTTAAAAATTTCCTGTGGTTTTGTGCTGCTAATTTCTATTTGTGTTTGTTGCGGTAAGCAACGTTTACGGTGCAAGCAGCAAATTCTATAGTAATGGGCGCAGAAAGTATGTGTGTGATTCGCATTCTTAAATTTTAGTATCTATTTAAAAATATATATATTTTTTTATCTGTTCATTAATCACGCTCGGCATTATTTTAAAAAAAAAATTCAACGTTTATTCTCGTATCTGTGGTTCGTTTTTTAAAGTTGATTTGCAAAATGAACATAATGAGAAAACATGACATTGCTCGATACCGAGGTGAGATGTTTAGAATTTACCGGCAAACCCTGAAAGACTTTCTTACATTTTAAAAATAAATTTTGTTTGAGCATTTTTTTTTTTAAATTCAGTCTTATAACTTCTATTAAATTTTTACTACATTGAAAATTCATTTTATGTTTTCTGATTTAAATTTATTCTGTTAAATTGTTCATGTTTTTTTTAAGATAAGATTCTAGTACGTTTATTATATTTCCGTTCAGCCGGATGTTTTGCTAGCCTCAGAGAACTCTCTTTACTCGGGGTAGCGTCCGCCTGTCCTCAAAGTTCCAGTGTGCTGCCCACAACATTGTTAACAGTTCCTTGAAGTTTCCTTTCGTCTCTTTACGTGATTTTCTACAAATAATCTGGCCTCTGGAAAATATTTTTACCCGGGGGCGGTCCTTTGGTACCGCCCACGTACCTCGTGGCAGTTCTGTAAGCTTTCGATACTCAATGTTTTATTTTTTTTATTTTGAATGACTCTCTTTGTCTGTGGTCCAAGGCATGCTTCAAAATGTCTCCTGTCATTGATGGTTGTTACTCGTTGTGATTTTCACATCTATATATTTAAATTTAATTTTTTTTGAGCGATTTCACTGTACGAGAGGTGCATTTTTTTGATTCTTAGAAATGACTTAATCTTCGGTGCTACGTTTCTTTATCCTCCGGTTTCGATAAATCACTAAAGAAAGAAATGTTTTTAAATTTCTTTGGCAATTTATCTTGCATTTTTACACTTATTTGTGTGTCTGCGACCTTATTTTCTGGAGGTTAAAGTTTTGGTTATTATATAATTTTGGATAATGTATCGACTTTGGTTCGGCCTGTGAAATGATGTCCCGTTGAATCTTCGTCTTCGTCAGTCCAGTAAATATAGTTCTATACTTTCAACTGTACGCGAGGTTTTCGTCTTGAAGCTGTTATGGAAATTTCTTATCATAAGCTAAGTTTTTTCTTGTTTAAAAAACTATTTAATACATATTTTTAGTCCGACCGTTTCATCACCTAATGCCTACAAAAGAAATCATAAACGAGTTCAATTATAAATAATATTTATCTTTTGTACTTCTTAATATTACCTTTTTTGACTTATGATAAAGAATTTTAAAGAAAAGAATTTAATGATTTCATATATTATTAAATAATTAAGCAAATTTTAACTTTATTAGGATTCGGTTAGTTTGCACGCTATGTTTTCGATATGCAACAAACATTTCAAATGTAAAGATAATTGTTCTAATATTTAGTTTTTTATCTTTAATGAATTTATAATATTTTACTTTTATTAGAAAATTTGTTTTAAATAAATCACGCCTAAAACATATAAATACACAGTTCTTATTTTTTATAAGTTATTTTACTCTGGATGTGTTTTATTACGTTTAATGTTGAGGATTCTTTTGAAAGGCTACTTTGTCCTACCAGGTCTTCCAATAAAACATCTTCATAAGTAAATTTTCTTACCTATAGTAAATAATTAATTGCTCTGTATTAAAAGCAGTAATTTCAATGTAAATTCTAATTTTCATTATATCAGCCATCATTCATTCTTTGATGATGTCCACGTTGCCGCGATATTTGCCCTCTACCTTCCGATCCCGAATACCCTAAAGTTTTGATAAAACTCACATCAGTTTCCTAAATTTACGTTTTGCTTATCTTTTTCTATTCAATATTGTAGGATAGTATATAAATTAATATTACTCTTTAAAAAAAATTGCGTGCAAATCAGCTCAAAAATTTTAAAGTTGTCTTGTAACTAACATTCATTAAAATTTTGTGGTGGGAGGTAAATATTACCTGATCTTGAAATGAATATCGGATAATAACTTTCTTACATTATTAATTTGATAACTACGACAATGAATCATTAATATGATGTATTTTTATCCTAATTTTATCTACTTCAACGTCTATGTAATTTTTCTGTCATACTTAAACTACGATTCAAAACATTATAATTAGTGTAGTTTTTGTGTCGTTATTTTAATGTGACAGGCATCTTGTATCAAATTTATTTTATTTAATTTCACATTTTACTTAAAATATCTTTTGGAATACAAGTTTTAAAACCTTAATAATGATCCTAAATATTTTGGTGGATTTAATATGTTCAAATTGAGTATATTTTAAAAATAAATTAAATTCCTCAGTGTTATTACACACTGAACCCATTTTCTAAAATAATACGATTTTTTTAAACCACACACATATGAGCGCCAAATTTTTAGAAAATTTTTATGCAACCGTCAATTAAACAGTTATTTTAACCTAAATTTTGCGGTATTATTGCAGAAATTTTTAACTCATAATCTCACCTCATCAAAATAAAATCAACTCTTTAAGGAATAGCTACCTAATCCGTGTTTTACTTGGAAAACTGTAAACTAAAACAGCCAGGACTTATATTAAAATATGTAATTATGAACACTTGAAACGAAAACATATATGAAATAAAATTATATTTTAAAAAACAAAAAAAAAGTGTTTTCATATATTGTATGAACTCAAAAGTAAAATATAATCTTAAAATTAAGTAAACTATTCAAAAGAGAAAGGAAGAACTACTACTCTAAAGAAGTAATTTTTTTTTCATAAACTTTAAATAAGAATCAAGTAAAAGTTTTGTTTATTATGTGATTCTTATGTTAATCTTATTAAAAAAATTACATTATACAGAGTTGTAGGTCATTATTTAAATTTTGAACAAAAAACTTAAATTTAAAGATTTTTTACTGTTTATTTCATATTACACAGAAAGCATGCTTTTTTGTTTTTTTAATGCAATATTTTTTAAAGTTCATATTTAGATAATTTTGTTTATAAATTCCTCAAAATGCACCACAGGTTCAATTTGTGTCATCAGAAGCAAGGATATAAATATAAATTACAAAGCGCATGGTACAACTAATCCTTCTTCAGTGAAAACTATATTACTCTACTAGCTGCCCGACCCGGCTTCGCACGGTTGTATTAATGGGGGGGAAAATGAGACCAAATCTCTTATTTACAGTTATAACAAATGAAATAAAATTAAAATTAATTAATTTTAATAAAAACTTAATACCATGCTTTGTAATGTACCGAAGAATAAACGAATACATGCCACCGATGGTTTCCCGACTCTCGAGCACGCAACGTTGTCATGGAGACGAAGTACCCACTGTTTTCCGGGCTTAAACACCAATCAACATTGATAATCAGTTTAATATTAATTATAAATTATTAAGACCATTAATCGAAATAAAACCCATCCTATCTCTCACGTTGGAAAAAATTACACATAAATGCCAATTTTCATGGAAATCGGTTGACTTGGTGAAGAGTTCACTGGAAACAAACATCAGGACACTGGATTTATACATATTAAGATTAAAATATTAAAAGTCAATGTTATATAAATTTCGTAATACGTTTCTCCAATATTTTTGAGAAAAGTGCATTTCGTTGAAACGGGCGAGGATTCATTCCTTTGAGATAGTGTTTGACCCACTGATGTCCCACTTCGTAATACTTCTCGAAATTCACCAAATAATATATTTTTGAATCCCGAATATTTCAGAGGAAGTTTATTCCATCCCCCTCCCACTGAGGACTCAACAGATGGTACGATGTTGCTTGAAGATCTCGGTAGCACGTCAGAATCAACAGACTTAATATACCCTGAATTTTGAAAAATTAGGGAGAAGTGACCACCCTTAGAAAAAGGGTGGGGGGGGGGGCAGTTGAACCATAAAGATCATTTTACACCATGCTGCGGCCTCTTGGATCTGAAGCTATTCAAAACTAAAAGGAATGGATTTTTGAAAATTTCCAATTGTCGGGAGTTGACATCCAAAGAAACGGGTTAAGCGTGGCAGCCTACCCCAGGGAAAATTTGCCACCATGCCCTGGCCTAATGGAAACACAAAACGCATGGTTATTGCCCATAGTTCGTAAGTAGTGCCTTTTTGCCCCTATGACACCCCCCCACCCCCTCTTTCTACAGGTTAAAGTCAAGAAATTATTTTATTTTCATCCGGATTACATATATCAACTTGAAAAGTTTTAACTCGATACGACAATTAGAAGTAGGTTTATATCAAATGTTAAGATTTGATTACATTGATACAAGTATTTTTTTTAAAATAGATTTCTCGAGATGCACTACAAAATAAATTTTCGAAGTCCCGAAAATTTCTGAGACATTTAACCTGCCCCCCCCCCCCCCTTTTTTTTTTCTATGGATTTTCGATGGTGCCCGAAGGCCCCGGAAGCAATTGTAATTGTCTAGACTTTCGAAATACCTATCGGGGTAAAATGACCTCTACTCTGAGGATCCCGAATGGCTCGGAAATACTCCAAATAAATTTTTTTTTTAATTTTAAGAATTTTGTGATTTTGACCCCCTTCCCCCTTTGAAGGGGTTGCAATTTCGAGTAAAATTTAAAAGAATTTTGAGGAAATTTGACACCAAATATGGCCACCGTGATGTCACAATATAATATGTTTGCCGATAATGCCAATCCACAGCCTGAAGTCTGGCGGCTGAACTATTATATACTACTAAGCTGCACTACATTTTAATTGTGCTTTAGTAGGATTTTTAGTTGTTTGTGTATTTAAGTATGTAGTTTTTTTTTGTTTTTAAGGCATTTATGTACTTGTGTATTTAATATACGATGTATAAAGCAAATCTTAAATTTTTGTCTGTGTCTGTGCTTAGAATAACTGCTAGATGAATTTTTTTACTGAATAAAATATATTTTCTCCTTACTCAAGAAGGTAATATAACGAACCTTCTAGGTAGATGTCGAAGAAATACAACATATATAAGCTGTTACCATGGTGTGATTTCCGTAAAATTTTTATTTATTACTAGCTGCCCGACCCGGCTTCGCACGGCTATACTAATGGAAAAAAATTAAGCCACATTTCCCATTTACAGTTATGGTAAATAAAAAAAATTCAGTGAAAATTTATGACAATGCTGTATAATGTACCGGAGAGAAAATTAATAGCACCGATGGTTTCCCGACTCGTGCACACAACGTACAACTGATGTACCCGTACTTCGCTACGGCAGTCTACAGGCAGATCACTCTTGCGCCGCTCATTATACATGCCCCTCCTTGTGGGTACGCCACTGCCGCGCGTTGCCCGTTGCCATGGAGACGCAGAAGTCATGAGCAATGCAAAATCCTGTTCTCATGCAGACAAAGTACCCACTGTTGCCTGGTTTTAACCACCCATGGGATCAAATTTTCTGAAAATGTCATCCTGCGTAACATAAGGGACATTACTGTGAAGTTTGAAGTCTGTAAAATATAAATACTTAAAAAAAGGGCAGTTAAAAAAATTAAACACAGAGAGAGGAAAAAAAAACTATAATTTAGGTTTGCGATTTAAAGTGATAAAAAGTATTTAAATACTAATTGAACTCTTATGAGGGTACTGATTGCTTCGTTGTTAATATCACACTGGTGTTTTTTACTTGTATGGGAAAATTAAGAATGATAAGGCATCTAGTGCGTGGCAACAATGTTAATAGGCAATAGGAAATAAACTTCTAGCAGCTGCGGCATTGTCAACACACTTCGTACGTGTACTGCATGTTGTATCTAACCCCCTCCAACGCATTTGATTCTAAATAGGACTTTTAGTAAGGATCCCTAATGTTATTGATAATATAATATAGCCTATAGCCTTCCTCGATAAATTTACTATCCAACACTGAAAGAATTTTTCATATCGGACCAGTGGTTCCTGAGATTAGCGCGTTCAAAGAAACAAACAAATAAACTCTTCAGCTTTATAATATTAGTTTAGATTCAGAAGATATATAGTTTATTGGTGACATATTATTAAAGTTATTTTTAACATGTACTCGGCAGCTATGCAGATTTCAAGTTTTAAAACAAAAGATAAACCACTTAAGCATAATGTTTTGGTTGTATCGAATTGGAAAATATATAATGTGTAACATTATTGGTGAATATTAAACAATTAAACCTACTTTACGTACTTATTATTTTCAGCTACTATTTATTATCTTTACTGGCAGCTTGACAGTATGGAAACCAACCCTAAAATTCACACAATAATAAAACACAAACTTGCAACAACCTTACTATTGTAACAATTCCCAGTAAAACACGCAACCACAACAAACAAAGATCCTGAAATGAATAAAGGAAATAAATTTGTAACGATTCATTGATTGATTTTCAGAGAGAGAGCGAGAGAGACACCTATTGAATTTCTATAAAACTAACTTTTTTATGAGAGCAGATTTTCATGAAATAAATCATGAAATCATTCAACGATAAAAGCTGTTTATTTAATTAAGCGGACGGGTTCGCCCCAAGGAGAAAATTGACGCGGCGAGACAACGTGGACATAGAGAAATGACACACACACACACTATTTATGTGTCTCTGAAACATGATTTTTTTCTGCAATTTAAATTGTAATAAATACAAAAAGAGTATTTAAATTTGAAAAAAATATGGCGGCACTACAAACTGTCAGGTTCTTTATTTTTTTTTTACAATCTACTTAGTTCCTTACAATAGCAAAACTTAATGATTATATTGTATATCATAAAATTAAGATTTCTTTTCTTTCCTTGAGCCGGTTTTGATGAAATAAAGCTTATATTTCTTTCTCTGCTACGCTCAAGTTTACTTGAAAACCCCATTAAAATTTGTATAGTAGTTTTGTAGAACACCGCGTACAAACAGACAGACAGACCGACAGACAGAAAAAAACTACTTTTTTACTATAGTATAGATTTTTTTTCGTTTCATGGTAAGTGGAAATCAAAAAAATTGTCAGCCCAAAAATTTATATAACACAATATTGTGGACACGAAAACTGCAAAAAAAAAAAATTGTCAAAACTCTTTTCTAAATTGATACATAATATATAATTGTGGAAAATCTCGATCGAGTTCGTTAATGGACAGTTTCCGACCAGGTGTAGACATTGGGAAGATTTTTTGAATAACCGATAAGTCTATGTATCGCCCATAATTTGGAAAAATATCACTTAAGTTATAGGATTTAAAACTCGCAAGAGTTTTACCCAAAATTTTTGTCTAAAAACATTTTTGATACGACCAACCATAACTGCAAGGGGCGGAGGAAAAAAAATTATTACTGGATTGACTAATTCTTTCAAAGTGTTTGTAAATCTAAATCTTTATATATATATTTCTTGTGTGCGTGTGTATGTCACAGAACTCCTCCTAGACGGCTGGACCGATTTTGATGAAATTTTGTGTGTGAGTTCACGGGGATTCGAGGATGGTTTAGATTCACAATTGGATATTTTATCTCGATTCTGAGTTAAGAAAAACTAAAAAAACACGCTTTGAAAGCAAAAATTGCAACGCATTATTAGAAGCCATTAAGTTTTGCTATTGTAAGGAACTAAGTAGAGAGTAAGAAAAAAATAAAGATCCTGACAGTTTATAGTGTCGCCATATTTGTTTCATTTTTCAATACCCTTTTTGTATATTACAATTTAAATTGCAGAAAAAAATCATTTTTCATAGCCACACAAATAGTGAGGATGGTTTAGATTCACAATTGGATATTTTATCTCGATTCTGAGTTAAGAAAAACTAAAAAAACACGCTTTGAAAGCAAAAATTGCAACGCATTATTAGAAGCCATTAAGTTTTGCTATTGTAAGGAACTAAGTAGAGAGTAAGAAAAAAATAAAGATCCTGACAGTTTATAGTGTCGCCATATTTGTTTCAATTTTCAATACCCTTTTTGTATATTACAATTTAAATTGCAGAAAAAAATCATTTTTCATAGTCACACAAATAGTGAGGATGGTTTAGATTCACAATTGGATATTTTATCTCGATTCTGAGTTAAGAAAAACTAAAAAAAAAACACGCTTTAAAAGCAAAAATTGCAACGCATTATTAGAAGCCATTAATTTTGCTATTGTACCTAAGGAACTAAGTAGAGAGTAAGAAAAAAATAAATATCCTGACAGTTTATAGTGTCGCCATATTTGTTTCAATTTTCAATACCCTTTTTGTATATTACATTTTAAATTGCAGAAAAAAATCATTTTTCATAGCCACACAAATAGTGAGTGTGTGTCATTTCTCTATGTCCACGAGGTCTCGCCGTGTCAATTTTCTCCTTGGAGCGAACCCGTCCGCTTACTTAAATAAACTGCTTTTATCGTTGAATGATTTCATGATTTATTTAATGAAAATATGCTCTCATAAAAAAATTAGTTAGATAGACATTCAATAGGTGTCTTTCTCTCACTCTCTCTCTCTCTCTGAAATGTATGTAGCTTGCTCGCGGGTCAGTAATGCAGACAATCATTACATTCTAGCTCAAGACGGAAAAAAACAGTAAATGTGGTTTACAAAGACATTTTATGAAGTGTCTTCCCGTCATTACATTTGAAAGTAGAAACATATTTACTCAAAATTTAGGTAGTAACATATTTTTATTGCAAAGACTGAAATAGAGGTGAGAAAAATTATCATTTTTGAACATAAGAAAACTACTACAACTGTATCAACTGTTATGTTATAATGTTTAAATTTCTAAATGGTGCAAGATAATACAAAATTCCATGCGGAAAAAGTCGTGGGCAGCAGATACGTATAGTTATAGGTGTGGGGCTATGCATGCTGATTTTTCATATAATGCATGGATGCGAACATGTAAGAATAATCTATCTATCTTACTATAATAAAACAGTACTTTTACTGTCTGTCTGTACGCGATTTTGATGAAATTTTGTGTGTGAGTTCACGGGGATTCGAGGATGGTTTAGATTCACAATTGTATATTTTATCTCGATTCTGAGTTAAGTAAAACTAAAAAAAAAAACACGCTTTAAAAGCAAAAAAACTAAGCATTGTTGATAATTAGCCTCCATGGCAACGGGCTTTTGCATTGTTGTTGTCTTCTGCGTAACCATGGGAAAGGTTTTTGGTAACGGCAGTGGCGTGCCCAAGAGGAGGGCATAATGAGAAGATACAAAATGTCCAGCGTAGAAATACTTACCGCCATATCCATATCTCACAAAAAGTACATTTGGGCAGGACAATGTCTGTCGGGTCCGCTAGAAAGATATATAGAGAGATAGAGATATAAATAGAAAGATAGAGAGAGTTATAGAGATATACATAGAGAGATAGAGAATTAGAGAGATAAAGAGAGATGCTTAGTATACGTTTAAAAAATTACAAAAAAAAATTGATTGAGGCATTGCAACGCATGCCGGGCATTATCTAGTTTTTTTATATAAAAACTGGTCAGAAACTATTTTTGCTAAGACAAACCATTGCTGCAAGGAATGAAGAAAAATGTTTTAAAATAACGTTAAATTCATAATTTCCGTACCATTTGCTTTATTAAATCCATTTCATTTTATACTAAAAAATAAAAATATTACCTTCAATTTTCATCGGAAAATATTATTATATTACCTACTCTTACTACAAGTGGTGAATAATAGCAGAAATCAAAAGAAAAAAATTTATAACTCCCTTAGTAAGGACACAAGCGAAACCGTTCAAATTTTATGTAAATATTATAATTTTTATCTAAAACTTTTTTTTAAACATTTTTTTTATAAAATGAGTCTTTACTGCAAGAGGTTGAAAAGAAAGAGTAAAATTTAATAATTCATAATTTTTGTACCATGTAAACTATCATCTTCGTTATAATTTATTGTAAAACCTTTAATTATTATCTACAACTTTGTCTGAAATAATTTTATTACTGCCTACAATGACTGCAAAGGGCGGAATAAACAGGTGTTGAATGACAAAAATTCATAATTCCCTTATAACGCACACCATCAAATCCATTCAAATTGTTCGTTTATCTTATAAATTTTTTCCAAACTTTTGTCTGAAACAATTTATGATAAAACAAACTATTATTGCAAGGAATTAAATAAATTGAATTTTTTGAAAAAGAAATTAAATAAAAGTGCCCTACCATGTAGGCCCTACACTACTGTATCCATATTTATTTTTGTTCAATGTTATACTTATTAACTAAATATATTGTTCAAATAAATTTTCATATAACCATAATAAGGTTTGAAATTAAAAAAACTTCATAACTTTTTTTAACCGATTTAATATCAAATCCGCTATAGCCTTTTTTTATAAATCCTAAACTTTATCTAGAACTTTGGCTAAAACCATTTTTGATCAAACTAATAATTACTGTAAAAACAAGGGTTAAAACTGAAAAGAATTCAATATATGATACCTAGTAACAAATTCATTCCAATTTATTTCAAACCATCTTAATATTATCTTAAACCTTGGTGCAAAGCCAATTTTTATACTACAACGTAAGCAGTGAAAGGAATGAAAAAAGAGTGTATGATGGTTGAAACAATGAAATAATTACCTTAGTTGGCGTATAATATAAAATTCGTCCTTAGTAATTCAATGGTGGATACATTGTGTTAAAATGAGTCCAAATATTTTTCTGCATGAAAAAAAAGCAATTATTTAATGTATTATTATTTGTTTAATTTTGGAGAACATTTATATATGTTATGAACATTAAGATATTAAAATATTCCAGATGTTTAAAGAAGTTTCCAAAATATTTCTAAAATAAGTAGGTAATTAGAAATCTACCTACGCCTGTAGGCTGTGCAAAAAGTGATTTCTTTCCTTGTTTCTGCGCAATATTCATTTCTTGTTATTTGGAGGATTATTATTGAGGTTTTAGTGTATTGTGAAGTGCCTCAAGTACGCACGTTTATAGACGGGGTCCTTGTTTCGTCTACTACCCTGGCAGTAAACCTAATGGGCAGGGGATTAGCCTGTGCAAGTACCGAGGTCTTTTCTTGTCCTAAGCTCGAGACCACAATTAGAAGGTTTGAAGTAGGTCAGGATGAGATTGGTCGGGTCGGGATTAGTGTTAAGGCTTCGCTCGTTCTATCACTTTCATTAAAACCAGACGTTGAGAAAATCTCTGTCTACGTTAGCGTGTTTTAAAAAAATATTACCCAACTTAACATTGAGAGAACTTAATACAAATATTTATAAACTTGAATTTCTCATTTCAATGAGAATATAAAATTAATCTTTAGATAAATATATTTATTTTGATATATTTAGATCCGTTATTAAATGGTATTTAATTTATTTCAAATTTTTATATTGTTTAAAGGTTTATTTTATTTTTACATTAAGGAATATTAAAAAATGTACCTATATTATTTATAAGAAAATAATTTTTACCCTTAAACCCAAACCTAGCCGTAAACATTAAACTTGCTTTTTTATGTGGCAGTATATAATATTTTTCTTGACTAACCAGAATCGTAAAGCCGTACTGTTTACCCTCATATACAGTTAGTAAAGCCACCTTGACCACAAGATATAACGTGTCATTGTTATTTTTTATTTCTAGATAACAGACATACATGTAGCTTCTATATTCGACTAGTTGCCAGGCATTTACTGGAGACACATTCGCGATTTCATTGAATTGGTTGTAAAAAGGAGCACCTACAACGGCTATTGTAAAAATTGCCATTTTACCATTGAAAATAAAAGTTTGGTATATCTCCAAAAAAAACGTAAGAAAAAACTATTTTCCTTTAAATATATATGATTTATTTATTAAAAGTATCATTTCAGTCATTTTAATCTGCTCTTAAACTTATACATTTTACTATTATTGGATGTGCTATATTTATTTTTTTTCTTTTTTCCGTCAAAACTTAACATTTTTACTTAGTCTTTCCAATTTCTGATAAAATGTTTGATTTTTTAACCTTGTTACTGTTCAATGTTTGCTTACAGGTAAAAGGTTGAAACAGCTGGTATAATAAGATATGATTAATTTTTTGATGTGACTACAATCATCATTTATTTACAGCAAATCACAAAAGTTGATAAATATTTAATAATAGAACCGGTGATATGTTGAACATAATAAAAAAAATTTAAACCTTACATGAAATGCATTTGAAAAGTTTTTTTGAATTTGTAGAAAAGGTTTTGAAAGTTTGATTTAAACATAGTAACGTATTCTTACCTAGAACTGCGTGTTTGTAAGAAGTAAACTCGAAAACTACAAGTAACAACTGGACCGTTTAAAATATTAATATTTTCAACTGCTATAAAGCTGCGTTATTACATGTTTAAAAAGGCTTTATTTAATTTTCAGAAAAAAATGGGTTTCCGTAAGACTAAGCAATATTTGTAAATAAAGTCTAAAGGAAACAACAAATTGTTTGTATTGATACACACATAATGTTATTTTTTTCTTTCGATAAACAACAAATATTTCTTGTACATGGATAAAATAAATTTTATTTGCTGTACCAAAATAAGTTGTTGGCATAACCAAATTTTACTTGTACCAAATTGGTTTCTTTACACCTAATAAAATTCACTGTTTAGTTGACGAAACCATTTTTTTGGGTCAACAAAATATTAACTTTTACCAAACGTTTGTTTTTAATAAATTACATTTATATGTTCCAGCACATACAAACAAATACATTGTAAGGTAACCAGATATTTCTTTTGGTGTTTACTACAAGTTTTTATACTGCAATAAATTGTAATGGCAACTTCCAATGTGTTTCCACATTCCCACAACTGTCAGACTGCTCAATTATAGTAGGTCATAATAAATGACATATAAAACTACTATAGTATCAATTTTTTTGGTACTTGAATAACACATTTATATATCAGTTTTAATGTGGTTATGCTTCAACTTAAACGTGTATTTTATAACTTTTATTATATTCGCATGCGAAGTCCGGTACAATAGCGAAGATAATAAATAATAATATATAATACAATACATCTTCCACGTATATATTTATGTTCTTTATTTCGCTATTTGAGGTTAATTTACTCATCTCTGGGTGGACTCTTTTGCCCACGACTAAGAAATTTCATCTCCAGTGAGCTCGTTTCGCAAAGGAATAAAAAGGGAGGAAAGGGTGCTTGAAACCGTCTTAAGAAATGCTGAGACACCCAGCCATGAAACGGGGGACTACTCTGCATGCAAATTTATAATACTGAACTAATTTACACTTCGCCGCCTTGTTGGAAAAAAATATAACTGTGCTTCTTAATTTAATCTCTTGATTCCCAAGAATACTCATTTGCAAATAATGCAAAACAGACGGTTTTTTTATTGTTTAAAATTTGTTTAAAATGTAAAACACAGTCTCTTGTTCAGAAACTATACTTTAAAAAAATTATTTTTCACTTATCATTTCAGAAGCACCAGCTGGGTGAACTGAATAATATTTTTTATGAGTAGTAGCATTTGTATACAAAGAATACATAGCAATTGGCACCTAAGTTTCTTTAAGTTAAAAGAGTTTGAAGAATGTGTCAATTGAATATTAAAAGTTTGATATATTGTTTATACTTCACGAATGTATAATTAAAATATTATAAATTATATTTATATATTTTACTTTTATTACACCAACACAAATGTATTAATGAATAGGTAGGCATACATGGCATGTACACTTGTATCACATGCCCTCGTTTGTCCTAAAAATCTCTAATAAAAAACTGAATAAAATGTTTTCTTATTCAAATAAAACTTAAAGTGTAGACGTTCACGTAAATTAATAATTAAAACATATTTTAATATTTTTTCAAATAAAGTCATTAAAATTTCTTCCATAAAAATTTATTATATTGAATAACTTCTCAAATTAAGTGATCTTGGGTCTGTTATTAGATTCTTATTTTAAATTGTAAACTACCCTAAAATTTATTAACGTTTTGAAATGAATTATTAAAGGACGTTTTGTGAAAGTTATCAAACTTATCTTTGTAAAATTTAAAATAAGTCTAGATAGGTAACTGGTCAAGTTATGTTTTGTGTTTAATGGATAAGAGTGAAGTTATGTTTTATGAAAAATGTTTTCACATAAAAAAATAAACACTTTTTCTTAAAACCGTGATTGTTCAAAATTTTAATTTCATCTTTACAAAGTTAATTTACCCTCTTTGGCTGCACTGAAAAAAAAAATACTTTAGTGTTTAACTTATTAAACAAACTTCAAATCTTTAAGGAAAATTTTCTGCCTTGTTAATTAATTTTAAATATTAAAAATTAAAAAATACAATATTGATGAACAAAATGAACGTTTCAATTAACAAAAATAATAATATTTATATATATGGTATCTTAATTTAATCAATTAAAATATATACTTTATTTATTAATTTAAACTTAAAATATGACAAATTTAAGTTTTACCAAAACTTTAAATTTTTTCTGAACACTACTACACATTTTGTTCAAAATATTTTGATAGCAATTCAGAAAACTTATTCTGAAGAAAAACAAATGGCAGAATTTGTTTGATCTTATTTCAATCGCAAGAAAGAAACTAAAGGAGACTATTCCATTAACTTTATTGTGTCACTCACGAGTTTTTTAAAAGTGTTTTGGAAGAATGATTTCAGCTTTTTACTTTGAAATTCCGTAGCACCTTTCATTTCCTGCTTTGTGGGCTACTTTTAACTTCCGTATCTTGTATAAGAGGTTACCCGTTCCTCCTGACTTGACATATTGCTAAACTCCCTGGGAACATTATGGGAGACTGTGGATCATCAAGTTTCAAAAGCATTAATAACAAGTACCTACAGTTTCGTCTATATATGTGCCTCTTTTTATTTCCCTTTCATACATGATGGAACATGTGTAAACAAAGAATTATCTTAATAATGTTACAGCCGTTGTGTAGTTAAAGAAAAACTGTATATAAATTTATTTATGAATGTTCTGGAAGCGGCCCTGTATGGGCTACACAGTAGCACTTTAATAATCAGAGGATACAAGGGAGAAACATTTACAATTTAATTAGTTCTCACAATAGGAACTAGGAAGGTGGCTCGTATTCGAAATGTAAAGCAAAATCTTATTTGCTTATCTTCTACCTCTTTTATTGTGAAATAAAGATTTGTTATATTTTCATTGGATATTTATTGAAATTATAAAATTATCCTTGACAGAATTAATTATAAGGAGGGCTCCGGCCATTAGTAAATAACAATTACAACAATATTATTCATTTTACAAATTTAAACAATCCTATTTTTACCAAAAGTAAAATAACATTAATAAATTTTATTCATAAAAGACATTATTTGTTCTGATAGGTGCTGGAGTTTATATTCACAATATTCCACAGATGACTGTTCAGTGACTGAGGATAACTAAGTTATTCAGGCATTCATCAATTTCCGAGGGACCGGCGTGAATTTTGTAGATTAAATATGGGAAAGTCTTGAACTTATTCTTGAACTGCGACTTGAAAAACTCTTGAACTGGCTCTTGCACCCCACAGTCTGGGGCTGGATTGAAGTGTGTCACTCCCTCAGGAGAGGCGACGCGAGTGGTCGCGGTGAACCGTCGCGAGACATCGTAAAAACTAGCTACTTGGCTGAACTAAAGCGACTAGCCAACTAAATGAATAAAAAAAAATATTTTCCTTTAGTTGCGGCTCCGGCGGGAGATGTGATCGCGGTGACTGCAGAAAGACGAATCTCTCTATCTCTTAGGTGACATGTTTTTAAATTTGGGGCGAGAGGCCCGGAGTCCTAGGGAGTGGGATAAATGGCCTCTGATTGGCTGGAATAAGCCCGAGAAGTACTTGCCCCACCCACCAAGAAAAAAATACGAAGAGGGCTGATTGCCTTACTTAAAGGGGCCTCAGAGGTGCAACGCAAAGCACTCTGCCGGGGACCACCGGAACTGACTCGCTGTTGGTGCGCCAGAGTCCCGCGAGTGGGAACTAGCGAGAGCTTGGTCCATATGAAGCCCACTGGTGCGAGCTGGGTGGAATCGGGTGGAATGGAACTCAAGAGTGTATTGTGGTAGAGGCCATCAGCATAAGTCTCGCTCCAACGCCTAACTAAAGGTAATTTGGCCCGGAGATGGCGCAAGCTGTCCGTTCGCCGGCCAGTGGTCTGTTCTAGAGGCTGGGAGGTCTTTGATCTGGGCGGAAGTTCCTGGAATGGATTGAGGGGAAAGGTGGTGGTAGCTTGTGAGAAACCTCTTGTGCCAGGCGCCAATGCGTGCCCAACAGTACTGAAACGATAGGAGGGGGGCATGCCTGGCATTGCCAACCTAAGCTGGGCTCTTGGAACTGGGTTGCTGCGGGAGGCAGCTGAGGTCCGCGCTGCCTGTCACGAAGTCGGACAGGGTTACTGGTCAGGTTAGTGACTCGAGGCGGGGATAAAAGTGAGGAGAATTTCTAGAATAGGTGAAATTACATCTGGGTGTAGGTTGAAGCGTTGGGAATGTGCTGTGGGACTCTCGTAGGAAATATTTGATCAGTATGCACAAAGGCTTAGCAAAGTTTGTGTTGGAGAATTTAGGTCGAAATTAAATTTGTACCGAGTACTTAAAATTTAAGATACAATAACAATACCTGGGCTTGGTAAATAAGTTGATTTCCTCAAATACATAATTTGACTAATATATCCATATTATAAGTAAAATTTGCTATATCGGCTGGCCCTAATCAAAATTTTATTAAGAAGTTTTCTTCGCCAAATCTAAAAAAAATATAATAAAATATAACAATAAATAATCCCAGAATTTAAATTCTTGGCAAATAGCATCATTAAAGTCCTGTAGTTATATAATTTTCGATATCTTGGGATCGTCGAAGTAGTAGCCTAACTGGCACGCTACAGGCATCGCGAAGTATTTGGAGGTATGATGGTTGAAACTAGCTGGCCGAGGATGATGTTTCATTCTATACCAGGGCGCCGTAGCATTCCTTGGTCACCGAGTACGAGAAAGAGCTTGTGGACGTCATGTCGGCTCCAGACTCTTGGGCCCTGTCTGTGAACAAGCCAAATCCAAAAGAATTAGACCTGCTTCACAGACAGTCATTAAACGGGAAAAAATGCCCACAAAAATGGTGATGGTCGAGGAAGAGAAAGGTTGTCAAATACTCACTAAAACAGGGTATTGCTCCTAGCACTCAGGAAGTGGCCTGCCAGGAGGTGAGCGATTCCAGTAACAGACAGGTTCGGTTGACATGCATGCACACATAATTCAGAATTATTAAAATTTATTAAAAAAATATTTTTTTCTACATTGAATGGACAGACTAACTACATTCTAACATAGGGAAAATATTCCTTGACGAAACGACTACATTCTCGTATGATGTCAGAAGTGGAATCTTGATGAGGCCTGGCCTAGATGCGAAGTAATTAGTCTGACATCGCGGCAAGAAGTACGTGGTGCAGCCGCTGGATTTAGAAACAAAGGGGGAGCATTGGCTTCAGGTCCTGAAAGGTTCCGAAGACTTTCGAAGGGGTGGCCGAGAAGTACCTACTTCGATATCTCAACGATTCTTCTGGCGCCCGCTCGCAGCGCGACCTACTGAAGAGTGGCCGAACCAAGAAGAAGTCAACTCGTAAAAATCTCGCACGGGGCTACTTCGAAAACATGGGGCTTATGGAGGAGACTTGGTGAGTGCTCTGGTGGCTTGGAATAGAAAGATAGGGAAGTGTTGGCTTAGTGCGTTGCTAGGGGGCAGGCTGAGTTTGACAACTGCTCGGAGTAATTGTTAATTTTGCCACTAGAGGTCAGAGGCGGTACATTCGAACGCTCGTGTCCAGACCTTGAGACAGGTCGTCCCTGCCTGGGGTTAAGAACCAGTCAGTGCTCTGGGCAGTGTTCCCAGGGAAGGTGGAAATTTGCAGGTTCAGTGGGAAATGTGGTATAATGAGCCTGGGGACGTGCCCGGACATTGGGGAAACTGAGTCTAGGACATGGCTGAAATTGCTCGCGTAAAGCGGGGTCTTATCTCCCCGGGCAGCTCTGATAGCTTGCAGGGTATATCAGTTCTTGTCATGGCTGCAGGGAGAATTACAGGCGACGGGCTTGCGCCAAAGCGAGAATAATACAAGCCTGCATGCTGGCTTATGAGATGGTTGGCAAAATTCAGATACGTCACTGGGAACGCATTGGGATTATAGCCTAACATAGATTAAGTGGGAGTGTGCAGTGAGTGGAAAGAGTTTAAGTTTTTCTACAAAATGACTGCTAAAAAAATTATTTAAAAATTCTAATTTGCCATTGAGCCAAAAAATTATATTTGCAGCACTATATTTTAACGGGGTATAATGTTCCCAAGTAAAGCATGTGTAACGTAAATTTTAAAAAAGTATTATAGTTTTCAAATGTACTGCCGATTTTCCAAGCATTCTTCGGCGTTTATTGTTATATCAACATCTTTATGTGGTAATCAGTATTAGAAAAAAAAACTATACGAGGCTTTGCAAATATTTTTTGTAGAAAGAGAGCCCTTTACATTCTCTTCATTAAATATAACAACTTAGAGTTGTTTGACATTTCCTGGATATAAAATTGTTAAAGTGTTACAATATTAATAATATTTAATATTGTTGTCATTTAATATTGTGTATTTTCTTTTTATGTTTATGCGTGTTTATATATTTATTTTGTAGTTGGATCAATAGTTGTTGTCATTTGTGTACTTACAGCCTGTTTTGAACAATTTCTGTAAGTTCGCATTAAAAATAAATAATAGTAGTATAAAAAGGATAAGTCTGGCTCCATGTAATTTGTTATGGAATTACAGCTTGATGACTTTGTGGCCTGTTGACTAGCCAATCGTAAGGATTCTACTATGTTCGTGCGTTTCCTCCACTTATGGTTTATGATCTCGACCTCGAAGGCCACATATGACAGCTTAGAATCCGCTATTTTGAACATCTGTAGATTTTTAACTAGAAATTCGAAAAAAAATTCTTAAAATTCTTAAAAAAAAAACGCTTTCGCTTTCGGTTGATAACTGTCCTAGGTTCCATACTTGCAACAAAAATCGTAATTTCAGAAAAAAAGATAGTTTTTTAATCAAATATGGCGAAAACATATCCTTAAAGATGTATAAATTCCTCATCTACCAGCCTCCAATGGATTTGATTGATTCTTGTCCTTGGTTTGATCATTGCTAATACAATACAAAAAGATTTATGTAAAAAAACAAGGATTTAAAAAACAGAGAAAAATCTACAATCAGTTTACATCTCTCATGCACCAGCTGTCAGTAAGCTCCTGATATTATATTGGCCGCCATCTTGGAAATTTAACATAGTTAGTTAAACATTAGGAAAATTCTAAATATCCTTTCAAAAAATCTAACATTAATTTACTACTTGGTTCGAATGATTCCTGTTCATTGTTTTATTGTTACTTTATACAAAAAATATTTAATAATATAAAATATTATTTTTTTTAAATTTATAACTAAAATGACAGTTTAGGGAAATAAAACAAAAAATAATCAGAAATAAAAATATTCTTCCGATTTTATAATGTGGGGAAAAATGGTCGTCACTGAACAAAAGCCGTTCTCCGTCGCTGAACTCACCACGGAACACCATCGTAGGACTGTGCAGACCAATAAAAAAAAGTCTCACCACACCCGCGGCACTCACGACTCACCGTCGCAGGATTCATCGCGGGCTCACGCGGCACCGTACTCGCAGCACTCGCCGATCCTCACCATCGTGAGGTAGTCCGCGGCGCCCGTCTAGAACCGACGAGAGTAGCTGTGACAAGAGCAAGTAGGTGTATTTGGTTCGTTCTTCGGCAGGGGGTGAGGGGTCTGTATTAAGTGGATTCGTGGTAGCCATCTGGGATTACGTCACTTACGGTGGCCATCTTGGATTACCTTGAACTTGACCTTTGATACGGAAGGACATTTTGGATTACGACACTTCCGGCATCCATTTGTGATTCTGTGATTTGTTTTCTAGAACATTCCACCTTTTTGAGTTATGATATCATGTTCCCCACCTTGAAAATTCAATTTATATTATGAACAGAGAAATAAGATTTTAATTTTTTTAAATTTATAAAATAATTTATTACTTAATTTCGATTAAAAAGACTTAATGTATTAATCATCGAACGCCTCTCGTCTATGCATTGTAATTTTCTTTATATCCACCATACTAAAAATTTATTTAATACCAAAATAAATAATAAATTTAAATAATTAAATTATCCCAGCATCGTCTGCTGGATGCAGAGCTTATTCTACGAAAAGGAAGGACAATTGGAAGCAAAATTAACTAAAATGTATCACATTAGGAAGCACAATCAACTAAAAGATAGTTCAATCGGAAGAACATTCGACAAAGGGAAGCAAAATCATAGAAAAGGAAGCACATTTGGAAGCACAATCAACGAAAAGTAAGCATCTTAGTAAGCACAATCATAGAAAAGGAACCACAATCGGAAGCACATTTGTCAAAGAGGAAGCACAATTTACAAAAAGGACGCACATTTGGAAGCACAATCAAGGAAAAGGAAGCACAATAGGAAGCACAGTCAAAGGAAAGAAAGCACAATCAACGATAAAGAAGCACAATAAACTGAAAGAAAACACATTTGGAAGCACAACTAACGAAAAGGAATACAATTGGAAGCACAATCATAGAAAAGGAAGCATAATCGGAAGCAGGACGCAAGGAGGACGCACTGCTCATTCAGCTTTGAAACTACCATTACATTTTGCGGAGCCAGAATTTCCAGTTTGTAATACATCAAGAGCATCTGTACGAGGTCAAGTTTTAAAAGAGTGTAACTTAACATTTAGAACGAAAATACTATGTCGAATAAAAAATCATTTTAAGCGTTACACACAAGATCTCCAAGGTGATTCAGAATTAATGGGAGGGGCATTAGTTGTACTTTCTGGAGATTTTTAGCCAAAACTTCCAGTGATTTCAAAATCAACTCCAGCAGATGAAATTAATGCATGTATGAAACAATCATAACTTTTGCCTCAAAAGAAGAACGTACATGTTAAAACAAATATGAGGGATCAACTTTCTAATGATGATGTGAAATGTTTTGCCGAAAAACTCATACTAATTGTTGAAGGCACTTACCCAATTGATTGTGTTTCTGGCCAAATTGAAGTTACAAATAATTTCGGTTTTTTTCGTCATCAGACCAGATGATTTAATAGAAAATGTCCATCTAAAATTTATAGAAATTCATACGACATTTTAATTGTCTATTTTAAAAACTTTTGTATTTTAGCATTAAAAAATGAAATCGTTTACAATAATAATTTAAAATCCAATACATGTTTCCTTCTGATGAAAGAATATATAATTGAACTAGCAGACCCGACCACGCGTTGCTGTGGCTGAGTGATTTAGAAAGTATTTAAAAGACAAATTTTAACACAGATTAACAAATTAACACAGATTGTTGAGATTCGATTTTTTTGGTGGTATTTTACTGAATATAATAATTAAGTTAGTAAATATTCAATAAAAATGAGAAAATAAAAAGCAAGCACTCAATACATAGATATTTTTTTAATTTTTATAAACTTAGATTATAAAATTTGCAGGAAAGGTAGAATTAATTAATACTTACAAATTTTTTAACATAAAATAAAATTTGATGAGCTCTGATTCTCTAGCTAATATTATTTGTTTTATTATTATATCTGTAGATTGACAGCTGAAGATAGATATCATTATTGTAAACATGTGAGAATAAAATCAAAAATAATACAAAAAAAAGCGAGGTTACGTAGTACATTTATCAACGAAAATGTGCACAACACGGAGACAAATAAAATTTGAATTGAAACGTAGCGCCATCTATGAGATAGTTATGTCAGACAGTACAACAGTGGTCTGTAAAAAACTGATTTAAGACGCCATCTGTTTGAGACTTATGAAACTTACGATTAATAACACCAATAAACATTGATAATCAGTTTATTATTAATTATAAATTATTTAGACCATTAATCGAAATAAAAACTATCCTATCTCTCAAGTTGGAAAAAATTACACATAAATGCCAATTTTCATCGAAATCGGTTGAATTGGTGTAGAGTTCACTGGAAACAAACATCAAGACACTGAATTTATATATATTAAGATTTATTTAATGTTTGATACAAAAGAAAATTTTAATTTTCCCAACTAATTTTTTAATTTGAAACAAGTGCCTGGAATGCCTTTACATTAATAAAAATTGAAAATCGGATACCTATTATTTTGTTAAGAAATTGGATAGTCTACCCAATATTATGTAACGGAACAAATTGACTTTGGAAGAGCTATCAAATAATTTAATTAATACCAATATCATGTCAGAAAAAAATTAAGAACAATCAGTATTTATTCCATGTATTCCACTCATATCCACCGAAAAGCCTTCACAGTTTAAGACTAAAATTTCCAATAAGTTTAAAATTTAGTATGATGATAAGTAATGCACAAAGACAAACGTTAAATTAAAGTTGTATTAATTTACAAAAATCATGCTTTTCTCATGGGCAGTTATATGTAGGTTGCTCAAGAGTATGATATCCAAACAATTTATATATCTCTTCAAAAAATAATAAAATACAAATATAGTTTTTAAGTAAGTGTTGTAGTTTTTAAGAAAAATTTATGATAGTTTATAAACAAATATTGTATTAATTAATTTAGTAAGAAATTAATAAAAATAATATCTAAAAAATATATTTTTCTTTCGATAAATCTTTGTTAAAAAGTGCTATGTATTTTACCCGGGCAACGTCAAATATTGCAGCTCGTAAGTAAATAAAATTATTAGGAGTTTACGGATTCGAAGGACAGCCCAAATATCTATTTTATCTATACATTTACTAATATCCACACAATCATCGCCACCATCTTGCTAAGTTGAATAATGTTTTTTAAAAATATAATTCATATGTTGCATAATTTTTGATTTATATTTGATTTATATTTATTTTTAACTATAATATTAATAATATTAAAGTTTATTATATCAATGTTTTAATTTTATATAATAAATTAGGTATACATAATTTATTTTGGATAAATAAACTTAAATGTCATCTAAATATAACTACTTATTATTATTAAATAGGCTGCTATATAGCTTTCACTAGCGACGTGTAAATTGCAGATAACCTTCAGGAATCTCGAAGTGAAAGGAGGAGTGATGCGGCGGTGGTGGCGGTCACGTGTCAGGGATGATCGCTTTGTTTCAAAGACATTCGGCACAGCGCGGGGTGCGACCAGGAGTAAACCGATCAATTAGAAAACACCCAGAACATTGCACCTCCACGCACCAAGTAGTCTGGCCATCTCTAGAAAATGTATTCTCGTAAAAATAATTTTTCAAAATATCTCAGCACAGTGTATGTATAGGTACTAAATATTCTTTAAAATATCGTTAAAATAATCTTTTCATTTAAATTCCTATAGTAAGAAAGAAATTTTCATTATTTATAAAGAGCAGTATTTGGATCAAGTTAACAAATAATTGTCAATTAAATGCTAAATAAGTAATAATTTGCTTGAAATAAACGAGTTATGGTGTCCACAAAAATTGTCTCAGTTGTGCGTGAACTTTAGTACCGCAAACTATCTTTGCTTTTAGAGTTACAAAACTGCAAAGCTGAAAACAACAGAAAATGTGTTTTTCTAAGGTAACTGAATGCAAAAAATAATTTAAAGGCAGAAATTATCAATTCTAACAAATTAGAAAATTTTCTATCAAAATCGGTAGCTAGTTGCTCGTTCTTTGTACATTTTGTTTCGCTAATAATCAAAAAAGGTTATTTTGACATTAACATTATTATAATCATAGCTTTTTCAATTTTTTTTAACAGTTATCACTTCTGTTTCATGGTTCCTAGTAGTTTATATAGTCATATTTTATTAAAATAACTTTTTTTTAGTATTTCGTCTTCGTCTGAGTAATTGAAAGAATTTAAAAACTATTGTTCCTTAGTCGTTTTAACCTGAACTGGCTAACGTAAGCACAGGCAATGCCACGTTGGTGACAACCATGCCGTCCCTATACTTACGAAGAGGTTTACCAATGCCTTCCACCAAACGAAGGAGAAAAGTACAACATAGACACCCAGTCTTGAAATCAGGGAGAGTATTTGTAAGATTCTCGGCCGGGAATCGAACCCGCGCCTCTTGTCCCACCAACCAGACGCGCTTACCACTGGACCAAGTGGACGAACATAAAAATTATTACTGAATATTAAATACGAATTTTTTGATTGTAGTCTATTTTTAGTTATTTAGCAACCCATAACAAATTTTGCATTTAATTTTTCATCATTTTTAAATTTGAAAAAAAAAAATTAAGCAAAATAATTTGAAACATTGAATGATTTTTTTTGCTAATGCAAAGAGCTCTGTTGACCACTTTTGCTTTTAAAAGTAAGTTGAAACTTTTCAGGTTAAAATGTAAGATGCAAAGTTTGTACTAGGGAAACAATATAAAAGTATTTTTTTACTCAAATGAAATCAATTTATACTACAACATTTTAGATAAAATACCATGGATTTTCCTGTAATTACTACTAATAATATGGTGTAAGAAATTTTAGAATATAAAATACATCCGCGAAAATACCTGTTTTATCTATTATTCATAGACCAAATAATATATACATCTCAAAAAAACTAAACCATTAAACCAAACTTGTATAATAAAGTGTTAGGTACAACTTTTAAATTATTGTCTTAATGATACATCTGGAATAAATCTTTATTTGTTTGTATACATAACTCTGCACGCCTTTGGGCAGCCCTCTAATGTTACCATCTTAACAACCTCATTTATATATATAAATATATATATATATAAAATATTGGCATTGGTTTACAGTGTTGCAAAAATTGTTTGTGTACTTAAGTGGAAAATTCGTTGGTAAATCTAGTTAAATTTGTTTAGATGCAAAATAAATAACAGTCACAGTTATATCCACAAAATTTTTCACTGAAATTAACTGTAAATTTTTTTAGACTATCAAATATCACTTTTCTATTAAGCAAATGATATCATTTTAAATGTAGATTGTATTATTAACTGCAGCGGGAAATCAAAGCATGGCTTTTCTTGTAAAGAAGAAAAAATGTGCCAGAGTGATATAACTACGGTAAAAAATCTTTTTCTTTCATCTCCTTTCGACAGTGTAAGAGAGCCTCTTTCGGAAAGCACCTGCTAAATTTTTTAAAATAAGCCCAAGAGGAGAATATAAGTACCTACACAAAAGAGGCTTGTTACAAGAAGATTTTAAATTTAAAAAAATGTATAGAGGAAACAAAATGGAAAAGTAATGCATGTTTTGAACTGTTCTTCTCACATCTCAAGTTCTAAAGGGTAGAAAATAATTATTTAGTAAATTTTGGCAGGAAGTGTTATCTTACTTTGTGAAATTACATCAAGAAACGAAAACACTCATTATGTTTACTTTTTTACCTAGAAGGCAAACATCATGAAAAAGAGAACTACAACATGGAAATGCAGGCTTTTATAAATTAAATAGAAGAAAATATATTTATTAAAAAATGTTAAAAGTATTTATTTTAACCAAAAATATAAGGAACAATTTTACTAGCAAAACATGTTTTGGATTGACTAAGTTGTATTTTTATTAGTAATAAGTATTTGGTTTCGGTTTATTATTACAATTGTATTAATTTTATTGTTGTATTTTTAAATCCTATAATTTTTCAATCGTTTGGAAGAGTTAAATTTTTCTACAAACACACATGAAGTTTAATGCCCAAATTGAGTAAGCACATGGGTGATTGACACTAAATATTTTCCTTCGCAAAATTACTTACATATGAATTGTATGAAGAAAAAAATTAAACAATATATAAAAACTAAATTTAGGAAAGGATTTTGCCCATGCTTATTTTAGTGAAGTAAACAAAAACAGATATGTGATTTTTGATTGGTATAGTTTAAAGTGATTATACGCTCAATGGTATAAAATGTTTTTAGTTAAAAATAAATAAACACCTAGAAAATGTGAATCAACAATATTCTAATTTCCCTTATTTGGAGCCTAGCTAGCTGTTAGGGGTACTAATTTAATGCACACATGCATATAAAGACGACAGACCATTATTTCAAACGTGTAAGTTAACCTTCGTTCGGGTACCTGTTGCGCGTCGCATACACAACACTGCACAACCACTGTGCGTTGTGATTGCTCCTGGCTATCCCAGATACAATCACAACAAAAACAAATATTAATAACAGCTTTGTTTCGGAGTGCGTTGGGTGCAATGGATGTGGACAGACCATTACAGTTTAATTAAAAGGATTTTTTTTTGGTTAAAAAAAAAATATTGTAACTTCTACTAACAGAAGTCCTTCGCCGAAAAAAGGGTTAGTCCGAAACGACCGACGTCGGCAAAAAATAAACAGTAGACCATAACTTGCGTAATATATTAATTATCTGTCCAGCCATTGCCCTCTCGGGTCGCTTTAACACAAAGCCGTGACATTGAGTGGTTAAGGGGTGGGCGCAGTGAATGACCTTGAAAAGGTAGGGGTTTGCGGCCACCTGCTATGTGCGCGTGATGCTCATTTCAAGAGCGGCACATGCGCGTGTGGAGTTCATTCCAGAGAGGGTAGGATTGGACATATAGCTGTTGATAAATTTTGGTAAACCTGAAAACAGCTTTGTTTATTTTACCTATATCTTAAAACATTTTTTTAGGGTGTCTTTCATATTTTCACCTCGATAACGAGTAAATTCACGTGTTCTCATGTAGAAAAAAATTATAATACAATACTTGGTCAGGAAATGTATCGGAGAATTCTTTAGAATAATGCCAAGCTTGATACATATATCCAGGTAAATTGTATTTACGGCCGCTAGAATTTGCTGCTGGAGCAGCCACGTCGAATGTTAAATAATACAATTTTCAGACGGAAATATTTATTTATATAATGAAAAATATCCGAGAGGAGCAAAAAAGACTTTTAAAAATTCAAAGATCTGACTTTGGTCCTCATATAAGGATTTGTATCCGGTTAAAAATAATTAAAAATCTTTCTACTTTTAAGTTTCCTCTTGAATTTGAGAACTTTATTTTGAGCCATTTGCCATAGAAGACAGAATTGTCGGTTACACATTTCCATTCCTTAATTTCCGTCACATTTACGATATTACTCAAAAACATTACCGCATACCAGAGCTAAAAAGTTACACTTAAAACATGTTTTCAAACCTTCCTTGTTTGCGTTAAGAGAGATTTTACTATAGTCACTCCTTAAAATTTTTCTTGTAATGGGTAGCGACTTCTGAGGATTGGGACGGGGCCTTAAGCGCCAAAGGAACCGCTTGCAATCAGCTCCTGGCGATCCGTCTCCTGTCAGTTTTTCTAACGAACACAAAAAAGATCACATCTCAGTTCACGTTGTGTCGGCGTCATGTACAGTTCGTTTGTTTTCTTCCTGCTCGCGAAACTCCAGGCTCCGTCGTGTTATTTTTATCTTCAAGATCCTATTGATTTTGCTCCGCTGTTTTTGAAGATATGCTTCTCTAGGCGCGTTGAGGGTGACATTTCAATAAGCAGCAGAAGCGCAAATAAGTACGCGCGCACAAAGGACGATAGTTTTTAGACGATTAAATCTAAAGCTGCTGTATCCACGAGCCGAAGTCATCTAGATAGCTGACCGCTTGTGGCAGCATGAACCTGTATATATTTTCTTTCTTGAACATTAAGGGACCTATCAAGCGTTTCGTAAAAGCAAATAAAACTTTGCAATAGCAAAACATTTCTATATTAATTTTATCAAAATTTTTATCACAAAAATTGCTAAATGCAAATATAAAAATACGTAATGATCTTGGAATTACAACATTAATAAATATTTTTTTTTGCGTCATTTAATCGTGTGTATTTAGTTCAAAGGTACCGACCTCCATATCGCTGTAAAGCTTTCGGTGCGATAGCTTATAGGTTAGAGTTTTGGGTAAGGGTGTGTATTTTTCAAAGTGTATTTTTCAAATATAATTTGGGTTCTCTTTTATAACATTTTTAACATTAGACAAAATTACTATCTACAACTTATTATAAAGAAAAGTTTAAGGAAAATCATAATGTGTATTCAGAAAAACTACCAATGTATTATTCCCAACATTAATATATATATAGTTCTATTTTAATGAACGTCAATATAAGTTGGAAATTACCGTCCTCATTTAGTTTATAATTCACCAGTAGTAAACATTTAGGCAATTAATTATTACATTTTTTGTAATCCTAAATACTGGGTTCTTCGACATAAAGGTTTATTTACATATTGTTAACCATGCATGCATTGTGCTGTAAAATATTTTGTTTCTTATACAAAAGCTATGTTTACAAAGTTAATATATATATACAATTATTAATAACAAATAGGTTAAGTTTCTTTCATCAAAAACATAGGTATAACATCTAACGTGCGTACTTAAGTACAAGCACATTTGTTTTATTTATTCATAGGAGTTGTCAAAATAAATCTGACTAAATAAAAATATATATTAAACAGATATATTTAATCTGGGATCCATAACATAAGCACCATTTAATTAAAATAATAGATGCCTGAAGGGAAAAACTGCCGACAGTAATCTATCTGCGGATAAAAATCGTGTAAATTCTCTTACGCGAGGACATGTTTTAATTGTAAGAACTGGTGACTGACCAAAGTTTGCTTTTGGTTCGCGGTGGGTTAGTTTTTTCCCCATGGATTGCTGTAAATTCATTCCAATGAACAGCTTGCTAATGGTTTAGTCGGTTCGGCTTGCAAATGTATATGCTGCTTAAGATGATAGTAAAGGTCACATCGTGCATGTATGACGACTATATATATATATATATATATATATATATATATATATATATATATATATATATATATGAACGACTGGACTGAAATATATAGGGTTTGTTTTGTCACCTTCACGAATTCATTATGGAATCTTAAATGTAAAAAAATAAATAGTCAATATAGTGTATAGTTTAAAATAAATTCTAGAAGATTTTCAGTAAACAAGGAATTGAAACTTAAAGATAAAAAAAATTATTTAGGTGTAAATGTATTAACATATCATAAGAAAAACGTTTTTAGTAACAAAAAAATTAGAATGAAATATGTATTACTATATTTAGCTAATTTTAACTTAGCTAAAGATTACACTATGCAATTGTAAAATAAAATCATGAAATATATTTCATTCTAAGAGTTGGTTACTGTTGAAGTATTTTGTATTTATTTTGCGTTTGAAAATTTTTTACAGCATTTTTAAAAAAAAAAAATTAATTTTTAAGCTTCTCTTTCTAAGAAAACCAGTTTCCATTTTTTTTTTTACTTTACTCTGTTTTGACTGTTTCTTTACATCGAACTCTCAGTAATAAAATATCTTGTCGAAAAAACAAACTTCATCGAATTCTATTGAGTCGTTCAGATTATTTTATTGTATTTTTTTATTCTCGACATTCGTGGTCGACAAGACCTTTCGTATCCTTTTAAGGAGTTCTCCTATCTGAGAACATATACGGTGTGCAGAGCTTCAGAACGGACAACGCGATTTGGAAACTGCTCAAGATATCCGACTAGTGTGTGTTTACGAGGAGCATTTAAGAATACGCTGAAGACGGATGGGTTTTTCTGTTTCTTTAGTTTTTTTAACTGTATTTTAAGGAGAGTTAAAAGGGTTAAAACGCGTGTTTTCTCATTTATTTTTGGATATGAAACGCCCGGTCAAGATTTTCATTTCTCCTCCATCTAATGTTATGGTTGCCGCTCAGAGCTCAGAATTTTCCTATGCACGGTGAAAATATGGCGCGCCAGTTCAGAGCCTTGCGCTTGGTGGTGATATCACCCTAGAAAAACAAGCGAGCTTGGCACTTATCGTACCGCCTCACAATTACAGATACACTTTTGATTAGCCGAACCACTTACGGCTCGGTCACATATGTCATGTTGATTATTTTTGTTATTTTGATATTACTTTTTTAAAGGGTTATTTATAAAATTTTTACTTCTTACCTCCCTTGCGTTTTGTTTTGTTTTTTTGTTGTTCAATATAGATTTTCAACAGATCTCCCATTACGGTAACATCATGGGCAAAAAAGGTCACGCAGTTTTCGTATTTATTATTACTTACACGACTTGTACGCGCATTATGTAATACTCAGTGATAATCTGTTGAAAATACATGTGGCAAAACAACAAACTTAAATAAGGTATCGCGTTAATTTTTTTTATAATGAAATAATGAAAAAAAGAAAACAATAAACATTACTTCTGACACTGACATTTAAAGCGTCATACTAATGTAGGAAGGATGTGAGTTGAACCTTTGCATAAAACAAATATAAACGCATTAAGTCGGTCCTTGGATGGTTTCTAGTAACTTATTATCGTGTTATTCTATCACATTGAGACCCTGCGCATAACTATGCTGCATTAAAATCTATAGAATAAAATATGTCGTGTTATAGAAATAAATTATTTAAGACTACCGTTACGATTGTTTACAATTTGTTTGCTTTCGTTATTTCCATTATTCAAAAATTAAGTCTTCAGCAACTTTTCCGTGAGAATTATTGTAGTCGCCATTATAAGGATAACAATCTCATTCTGAGAGTCTTGGCAGTCCTATTTCCTTTAAACACTTTCACCTTAGAGGTGAGTGTTTCCTGATTGGATACGGCTGTGGGCAAACCAGTGGATTCTTTGCTTTAATTTTATTGGGTATTTTGACCATTTTTAGAGATTCGCGCACATGATTGGTTTTTACAGTTAATGTTTTTTCTTTCGGTTTAATTTACTTTTATTTTTTAAAGTTATACTTTCATTTTGATTATTAAGCTAAATAAAATATATTAGGCACAAATAATTAACATTGAAAACCGTGTAGTTAAAAAATTTAAATTTGGCGGGAAAAAACACAAGGGGTAAGTAAAGATAAGTATATTTCGAATAAGAATAATAATATCTACGAATATAAAAAAGCGCAATAAATGATATTGGGTATCAATAATACTAAACTAACGAACACAAAAAAAAAAAAAATTATTCTTAGAAGCTCCAATCCTAAAATGTAAAAAAGGGGTAGGTATGTTTTTATTTTAATTATCATTATTTGTAACCTTTACCATTTTTCTATATTTTACGTATAAAATACGAAAAGATAGTTGATTTATTTTATTGAAAAAGTCGTAACTCTGAATATAATCATACGAGATAAAAGTTGTGTGGTATTAGTTATACACTAGAAACATTTACCGATTATTAATTTAAAAACAAGCTGAAATTCTACATGTTAAAGATATTTTTATTAAAAAGTGTTTTAACATTAAAAAAGTTATATACTCTGATAAAATCAAACTTAATTTTAAAACAGGAAATGTTTAAAACATTTCTTAACCTACCTTCTCTAACTCAAAAATTTCCAATATATACCTTCTTTAGTTTTAACAGGGGTTAAATTAATATTTAAAATGTTATTAAATCCATTGAATAAGTGTTGGCAATATATTCTTAAAATTAAAATTAATACAAGTTAAGTAATATTATTTTGGAATTTACATCTCCTGTAAAAAAGGATGTGAATTTGGTTTTTGTTTGCATAACAGATATTCCCATATTTTATTGCCACACTGCACCCATTGCATATATATAGTTAAAGTGATTACTAGAAAGGCAACACTTGGGATACCAATTTATATAGTAGTGTGGTGTTATCTGTTTCCAATTTATGTATGGCCTAGTCTCCACACTTCCAATTATTTCATTTGTGTACGTTTATCAAAATATGTAGTTGTGCTGACTACACGTTTATCACAAAAGTCATGTACACAAAAATAATAAAATGTATATATTAATCATACTTTACTTTGATAGTAGGCTCTACTAAGTAATTTTATACAACTTTATTGGGTAAGTGTGAGGTTGCTTTAAACTAAATTTAAAAAAAGTATATTTACATATAAATAAATGATTTAAACTTAGATAACCATGTTATAAATACATAAACAATTTAAACTATCGCGTACATGTATGTCTGTGGATATATATACATGAGTTAGGACGGGCACACAGCTTAAACAAATTTATTGAGATATAAATTAAATACATGTTTACCAGTTGCACACTGTTTGTAATGCACACTTACATTGATAGTGAAACTTACAATACATACAAAAAATATTTAAAATTTATTAGGTTTCTCTGTGTTAAATTAGCTAATTAATCCAAAGAACCACTTTAAATCACGAGTGTTCTGACTTTCCGTATGTTATAACTTTTAATGAAATATTTTAATTTTGAAATAATATTGCAGCACGATATATTCGTAAGCAGTCTTTATTCACAACAATGCTTAAACGCTCAATTAAGTTTATCCAACTTTCTAAAACCTTGGCGTTAGTTTTGTTCACAAACATAAGCATATAAAATGGTCGCAGATACATACGTACTAAATAATCTTATTTCTTCAAATGCACTTCCCACTTACAATTCCGTAAGGAATTGCCTTAAATAATTTTCTTAACTATAGTATGTTTAAGTTATTATCCGCCCCTGTGCGATGGATGCTACAAGATTGCTTAACTTAAACACTAATTAATTTCTGGCTCAAAACTTTTACATGTTCTTTTACGACGGCGTCACTTACTCTTACAAAGGTCTTTATTTAATATAATATAAATTAACATTGCTTCAATATGTTGTACTCCCATTTGCTGGCTAATACGCTAATAAACATTACCACTTGGAGTAGAACATAACTCAAATATAAAAATTAAAATGCAGATATTTAAAAATACAATCTGTTGATATTGCAATATTCTGTATAAAGAGTGCATTGTTGGGATAATAACATAAACCATTTCCTCTCAGAGTGGTCTAGACCATTAAAATGTTCCAGAACTACGCTTAGGCATAGAGTCTGCAGTGTCATAGGCACGTATATAATATAGAACGTAATAATTATATAAGGAAACATATAGAAATAATATTTAGCATCAGTAATGTTTTAAATATAAAAAAAAACGTTTTACGAGACAATCATGTCGTTTTGGCATTATATATATATATATATATAAATAAATATATATATTTATTTATATACTAGCTGCCCGACCCGGCTTCGCACGGCTATACTAATGGAAAAAAATTAAGCCCCATCTCCCATTTACAGTAATGGTAAATAAAAAAATTTAGTGAAAATTTATTACAATGCTGTATAATGTACCGGAGAGAAAATGAATAGCACCGATGGTTTCCCGACTCGTGCACGCAACGTACAACTGATGTACCCGTACATCGCTACGGCAGTCTACAGGCAGATCACTCTTGCGCCGCTCATAATACATGCCCCTCCTTCTGGGTGCGCCACTGCCGCGCGATGCCAGTTGCCATGGAGACGCAGAAGGCATGAACAATACAAAATCCTGTTCTCATGTAGACAAAGTACCCACTGTTGCCTGGTTTTAACCACCCATGGGATCCAATTTTCGGAAAATGTCATCCTGCGTAACATAAGGAACATTACTGTGAATTTTTTAGTTTGTAATATATATATACTTGAAAAAAAGGACAATAAAAAACAAATTAAACACAGAGAGAGAAAAAAAACAATAGTTTAGGTTTACGATTTAAAGTGATAAAAATTATTTAAATACTAATTGAACTCTTATGAGGGTACTGATTGCTTCGTTGTTAATATCACACGGGTGTTTTTTACTTGCATGGAAAAATTAAGAATGATAAGGCATCTACTGCGTGGCAACAATGTTAATAGGCAATAGGAAATAAACTTCTAGCACCTGCGGCATTGTCAACACACATTTCGTACGTATACTGCATGTTGTATCTAACCCCCACCAAACGCATTTGATTCTAAATTGGGCTTTTAGTAAGGATCTCTAATGTTATTGATAATATAATAAAGCCTTCCTCGATAAATGTACTATCCAACACTGAAATAATTTTTTCAATCGGACCAGTGGTTCCTGAGATTAGCGCGTTCAAACAAACAAACAAACAAACTCTTCAGCTTTATAATATTAGTATAGAGATATTTACTAGCCACTTACCCACGGCTTCGCTTGCACAAGTTCTGAGATTTACTAAAATCGTATCATGAAAAATGTTATAAGCTAAATTACAACAATTTTTACTATATTAATTTACACAATAATTTGTCAGATGCATAAAATATTTATTACATAATATATAACTCTTTAAGAATTATGTTTTTGAAGTAGTTTTGCGTGGGCAATTTTTTTGTACAGATTAACTATCTAATTTTAATAAATTCTGTTTAAGTGTGTTCGAAGATATATTTGAACTTTTTGAAATCATACTTACCTCATTTTCATGTCATGAGGTAGAAAATGTAACAATTTTTTTAACTCACTTCTAAATTTTTTAAACAAATTGTATGCCATCGTTTACATTAAAAGTTTAATTTACTATGGTTTAAGATATTCTTAGAATTACTAAATAATTTCACATTATTACAAATTGAAGAATATTTGATACTTTCACATCTAAATTTGAAAGATAAAATAAAGATATCAAATAAATTAACAACATTTTAGTTGGCTCTTTGTTAACTTAGTTTTAGTTTATCAAAATCTCAAATTTTTTTTACCCATCATCATTTTTTCCCACAGGGATGTCAATGTAAAATTTAAGATCTAAGAAAATATCCAAAATCTATTTACCAAACAAAAACCAAACTCAACCCTTTTCTTTCTTTTAACCGCTGATATGAACTCCAAAACTATTTAAAAAAATTAATGATTATATAATTAAGATATATTTATCCAATAATGATTTTAGAGATATAATTTTTTTAATTGGTTTAAATAATATTAACCCCGGTTATAACTTAAGAGGTGATATTTTGGAAAATGTCGAATGAAAGTACGTTATAGTATGGTTATTAAACATTTACCTATCTTAACTTATGTTTGATTTTATCAAAAAATATTATTTTTTAATGGTAAAACGCTATTTTCAAAATTTCACTTTTTTAAAGGAGAGCTTCAGCATATTGTAAGAAAGAGTTGGTAGATGTTTCAAGTCTCTAAATAATACCACATAACATACATCCCGCGTGATTAGTTTCAGAGGTACGATTTTTTTAGTAAAAATAATAATAACTACCTTTTTACCCCTTTTAAGTCAATTATAAGAACATATAAACGTTAAAGTTAATAATTAATCATAATTTTTACCTTATTCTTGCTTAGTTTATACCTTCATCTCAATATTATAGAATATATTATTTATTCTATTAACACTCCATTAGGGTCTAATTTACAAAAAAAAAGTGAAATAACTCTACATAATTATTTACGTTATTAGTTCTAAGTTTCTTATATATAGATTTATTTGTTGCGTAGCCACGATATTTTTATTATAAAACCTAACTCACTCCCTTTTCCTATCCATACATAACTAATAATGTAAATTGAAAAAAAAATAAAGTTCCTAGCTCTATGTGCTTGTTCGTTCTTAATATATAACCCTTATATCAAAAAATTTCGGAAATATGCATTAATTTCTTAACTCCTAAGGTTACCACTTTACACCCAATAAGGAATGTATCTTGTAATTAAGTAAAATAATAATTTTTAGTTTACTAATTAAACCATTTAATTAACATAAAACTATGTTTTTTAAATACAATTTTTGAAACTAGATGAAAACTTACTCCGTTTTCACATCATCAAAATACAAATTTTTATAAAAGCAAAAATTACCAATAGGCTACGTAACTTTAGATTCAGGCTTTTTTTTCGGTATCTTACTTCCAGTTATAATTTAATTATAAGTGTTTTTTTTTTTAATTTAAAAACACATCTATCCTTTTACCAACCTTAGAGATTAAATAAAGCGAAATGGTAGAACAGTGGTTAGTAGTTTTTGTATGTGTAATATTAGTCCTGTGTCTAGTGCTCGTGTTGAGGTAGTAGTATAGTGTAGCCTATTATGTTAAATACGGTTGCGTATGCAGCCTGACACTCGGTGATATATTCCGCTGTATTGTAGGTGCTTTTTGCACAATATGGTTGTGGTAGTAATGTGTATACTGCTGTTTGTGTTGTGGTATTGGCAGTGTTCCGATTTCTTAACCAGCAGTCAGCCCACTTCAGCTACGTAAAACACAAGTACTGCAATATCAATAATAATAATAAAAACAGTACCCACTTGCCTATATCTTGTGACGAAACCTTAAGAGTGAGACAGGTATTCTTATCTACAATTAACAACTACTGATGTTTTTATATATATTGTTATATGGCTCCAGAATTAAAACGTTTTCTAACGTAAATAAATACCAAAGCTCTCAGGGTAGCTTGATAAAACAATAAGAATGGATAGTTGAAATCTAACAGTGTAAAAGAACCTCGCTCAGTTTGTAGAAAAAAACACTATATTTCTATCTTTCAATAAAACAAGGGTAGGTAGTCTGTGTCAGACGAATAAAAATGAGAAACTGAAAGTTAATCTGGCACTCTCACAAAATTTTTTAGTATATCCAAAAAACTATAGTCTTCACATTTCAACAGTTTTTCAGGTTTCTATCATTAGATATTACAAATTTTTTTGGCTAGTAGTAACCCTCTGGTATGGACAAAATATTTTCAAAGGACCACTGGACAAAACTAGACTGATATTCGCAGTGTTGGCAAACAATAGTTTGTTTACAAAATGTCAGACACAGGTGGTCATTATGGTAATTTTGATGGTTGCGATTCTATTGTTTATGACATCCAAATGCATAAAAATTAATTGTTACCTGCGGAGCGCCGTTTAGGAAACAGCTGCAAGAATAGGGAACACAATTAGAACGGCCGTTGTAGCGACTTACTAACTGCTATTGTTGTGACGCACTCACACGCAGCCCTGTATTGAATGTTTGCCTATAAGATGCTGCACTTCCCTTGGCCTACAAAAAAAGGTCAGGTGCTATTTAAAAAATTTTAAGTTCACAAAGTCCAAATTGGCGCATAAATATGCCGCTGAGTATCACAAGTTCAGTACGTGGTAGCACGAGGAATTCCCCGAAGAAACGTGATATAGCATTTATATTCCGGCGCCGGCATATCTACGTCTTGCTGTTGTTGGTCCAGATTTGGCGCCTAAATGCCTAACGTAACAACAGCAATAAAGAACAATCCAAAATAAAAGTTACGTAGTGGTGCATACACAACACACGTAGTAATTACTGACCTATTATAAATGTTTAATAAAAATGCACTTTATAAGTAATTTGAAAATACTTCCCGCGGCTTCCTGAATTCATGTGTGTAACCCCACTTCCGGTTATTTGAATATTGATCCATGGAGTACTGTGTCTGTAGGATGCTCTCAAAACTTAAAAAAATGAATTAATGGAGCATAGTTCATGGCAGACACGCGCACGGGAGGCGACCTTTCAATATCTTTATGTTTGTAAAGTTTATAAGTAGTCGACCGCATATCAGCAGAGTACAGATATGTTTATTGTGATCGTTTAAATTCGAAGTTGAAGTCATTTTCCTATATTAAAACCATATTCACTCCTTTTTTTCACACCTTAAGTGTTAAATATCACCAAAAATATAATAATTGTTGATGGGAGTTTACGAATGGTTCTTATTCGTAACCGAAATAATTAATTATGGTTAATTAAATTCGGAAATATAATTATTAATATTTTTAACGTACCCCTTTCCCACCTCTTAGGGACAGAATTTCGCAAAATAAAAAAAAATTATGTAAATTTTTTATTGGTACCCAAAATTATTCATTAAGTCTAATTATAAGAATTTTTTTTTTTTGCTGGCTGCTTCAAGATATAAGAATAGTTATCCCAAAGAAACATTTTAACAGTTAATGCTGTTTTCAAACATTTGGTTTTTATTTTTTAGAATTATTGAAATTAAATTATTTTTTCTCAGATAAAATATACTTGTTTCACTTTATATCTTGTGGAATTTTCTTTTTCTTGAATGGTAACGGTTAAGGAAGTCAGATCATTAATTTAAGTATATAGCCAAAAATATACAAACAAAATAACAAATCATTGGAAACTAGGTAACGGATACGTTTAAAAAAAATATTGCTTAAACGTCTACACGTATGATAACGCGCGGCCATAAAGTATTTCCGAAATTAAAAAGTAATAATTTATTACTACAAAAACTTTACAGTTATATTAAGACGTAAGTTATCTACCGAAAATATTACAAACGCAAAAAAAAAATGTTACTACAAAATAAAGAGTTTTTTGGACAATTTCATACATCCTTGTAGCCTTAGTGGCGTTTATGTTGCTATATTTTAGTACAAATTGACGATAGTCTTTTCTTATCCTGACAACTGCTGACTACACTCTTTTATTTTAATCTGCTACAGTCAAACGATTGATAAGAACGTGTAAAACTGGCGTGTTAATGTAAAATGCAGTGAGAAAAAATTTTAAACACAAAAACTTTAATGCAAAAAAAATATGTAATTTTGTTCAATACAATAGTTTGTGTTAGCGTGGAAAGAAATCGTACATTTCTTTACGGCTAGTTTCTCTTATTATTCACCTTTTAAGTAAGGGATTCTTGGTTAAGGCTGCTTCATTAAAAGAACACATTTTTCACTGTTGGGAAACATAACATTTTACTTGTTTGAAGGCTTAATTCGCAAACACTCTTTCTTCAACTCAACCTGATAGGAAGGTTAGGTCCGGGTACGTAGGGAGGCCGTCTCATAAACTGTCGTCCCCAGTCCATCTATTTCAAAATCCATTAACAACAATCTCTCCCCCAATTAATTTTTAAATATGCTCGTGCGCGATGTTTTTTTCAATCATCATTATATCAGTTTCACGATTGTGTATTACTAAAATGTGACTGGTTTAAAGACAACTGACCGGAGGTAAATGAAAATTAATAGATTCGCCGAACAGACTAAAATTAAAACTGTTTCGCAGCGTCGTCCGATGTTCGCCCTTGCTTGCCGACCCAGCCGGGACGCCCACAAGTGAGTTGGTTAAAGGTTTTTTTTTTTTCTGTGGGAGAGGGAGGATTGTAACAGCTGCGTGTGGCGGAGCAGGCAAATCTGCGGCCGATTCGCCCGTAGCGATTGGTCGTAATTGGCAATAGGGGCGCGTCGCGCGGTCAATATTTGCTCGGGCGATTGCGGTGTGTGGCAATTGTGCTTGCCGAAGAGGGCGCGGGAAGGAATTGGTGTGGTGGAAGGGAGGGGTGGGAGAGTGGGGTGTGGGTGAGACCACCTCGGAGCCGAAAGGACGGGTCTCCCATTATGCGATTCAACAGAACCACACACGGGACACCGCGAGTGTTCGGGAGAGAGTGTACGTTCCGGAAGTTGTCGTGAGCCACTTGTGCGGGTTCGGGTGGTTTCTGGTGGTAGTGTCGAGAGCAGGAGCTATTCACAGCATAGGGATCGGACGTTGCTAAAAGGGGGAAGGGTGTGCGGTTTGGAAAGCCCTCATTGTTTCACCACCCTGTTTCCTTTGATCGCCTCAGGAATTGCGTTAATTACGCCCCCCTCCGCAACCCCCCCCCCCCCCCCACGGTTCACACGCCTTCGAGAGTAATCGACAACCGCGACGCGACCTCGGGGAATTCCTCGCGAGGAGAAAGAATGAGTTAGACGGCTTACGCGCGCCAAGACCTAACAGCGCGTGGGTGCCGAGAGAGACACTGGCTGGTTACATCACACGCATATTTCACCTCTGCGCGCTAGCTGTCGAAATGGCACTTAGTAGTTTGATCGGTAGCACGTCTCTGCAAGATCCTAACACGAGGACTGTTTATGATTAAGACTCCATGAATTTACCTTTACCCCTTAACCAAAGGTTCTTGACAAAATATGTTAATTTTATTTTTACTTTTAAGACATGTGTCCTAACTTAAAAAAAAAATTCATTTCTAAATGAAATGTTAAGATAAAAAAAAATTTTCCAAATTTTTATATACTAGTTTGGCTTGTGAAATTATATACTTAATATAATTTCTTTATAACTCTACTTTACAAAACAAGTTAACAGAGTTTTAGAAGATATAATTCCAAACATTCTGGCTATTTTTCATTAAAATTAAACACATTTATTAATATATAAATAAAAATCATTCAACATATAACTGAATGATTCAACTTGTAATGAAATTGTTATAATATTTTAGTTATATTTTGATAGCTTACGTAGATTTACATTTATTTTAACAGTAATTTATGGTTTTATACACTTTTAAGCAATGAATTACTATATTTTGATCAACAATTAATTGCATTTTCAAGTACGAAGAGTTAAAAATAATAAGTATAGGGTTAGTGTGTCTTGTACGTATACACAGATATTGTTAGAGAATTGAACATATATTAGACACAAAGTGAACGTTTAGCAAAAAAAACACACTAGGTAGCATTTAAGAGAGTGTTTAGTTTGTTTCCTACGAGACACTTAATACACCAGAAATGATGGACAAGTTATGCTGGAAAACGCCAGAAAACTAGGCCAGACTCATATGCTAGACAACGTTAGAAACTTGAGAACACTTTATACACCAGGCTGATCCAGTTACATTAGGTAACACAGATTATGTTATACAACAGAAAATAAACTGGATACACTTGACAACATTACATATACTAGGACACGCTAGATATCTGAATTATTTTTTTTTTAGATAATGTGGGACAAGTGTTGACGGTGCATCTGTGAATCGTCCTCGTGTTGCGGAGGTGAATGTGTGAGTACCCCCTTGACCGTCCCGGGCGGGAGACGCATGACGAGTTAAGGGAGCGCCGTGGACTCGACTCTGCGCCTTAACGACGCGACCGTCGGGCCGGACCCTAGGCGTTATCTCCGCGCGCGAAGCCGGGCGGGATTAACGGCGAAGTTGGGCCCGGAGTCGCTTATCTCGACCCTCTCGCGTGGCAAGGGGCTTAGGCTAACTTTCTCTCTCCGCGCAAACACATCACGGCCGTATCCCTAACTCTCTTCCCCGAACCCATGCTCTCCCTGTGACCTGGCACTTATTTCAATATTTTAGAATAATTTCTCACGTCTGCAGGACGGGAGGAATGGGAGGTTCAAGGGAAGCTATATGCATCATCCCGGAATGTACTCCGCTTCGTCCGACCTCGCGTCTGGCCATGGACTCACTGTGGTGTGACTTCTAAACGGAAACTCTTTCGCTTCGTGGGTTAGTCAATACACCAAAGGAGATCTCGTTCCACTTTTTTTTAATTCATAATATTTTTTCAACTCGAGGACAGTCCAACACGCCTGTTGGTTAATTAATTCCCCTGATATTTACTTTTTTACTACTATTTCTGCAAACTTATCATTATTATTTTTTATATTTTATCGTCTATCACTAATGGTGAGTTATAAAATCTTACTCTTTATATAAATCATAATTATTACCGCTTGCTTGATTGTTTACCAATTTTAGGTGACCATTCGTATAATTCCAGTGTTAAATCAGGAATGAAATATAAAATGCAAGGGAGCTATTAACATAAATTTACAATAATTCACCTTAAAATAAGGCCATCTTAATGACACTAATTAGCTTTCATAATTCATACAATGGCAATTTTTATTTTATACATATTTTTTGTACATTCACCGTTGAATTATTGCACTGTTGTTCGTGAAAAAAATGCAAGGATGCAGATTTTAAAATAAAAATTAAAACATAAATTCACAGACAAAATGCCTAAATCAGCTGATTTCGAACACATGGTCCCAACGATGAAACAAAAAAGGTATTATGGACAACACAATGAAGACAGCACAGACGAACACATTAAAACTTTAAAAATAAAACAGCACAATAATTCCGTGAAAGGAATTTTGTCATGAAAAACTAACAGCACAGACGAATTCAGTGGGCTAAGAACGATTAGACAGTTTCAAAAATAGGCCTAACAGTGAATGCAGACATACAACAAACCTGGAGAATGCAGCCAACACACGAACACAAAGCTTTTTTAAATTTCTTATTTGAATTCTTGAATTCTTTCCATCATAACAAAAACATTTCAAAATTGCACTGGCTTATATCCAAAAAATTGTTTTAAATAGCCTGTGAGACCGTGCATTGATTTCTAAGTTACTATAAAAAAATATTATTTGCATGAAAGAACATTAACAAAGAATATCTCAACTTATTTACATGGCTTTAGTTCGGTATTAATAAATAGACACTAAACGTTAATGTTGCGGGAGTAAACAATTGATTACTAGACAAGGGAAACTGCAGTTTAAGTAATTTTTACACAAGGAGAATAATTAAGCCTTCCACAAGAATCAAAAGGTCTGTCCTGTAATTTTTACAGTAAAAAATATATATAATTTTGTTCATCTAAGATTGCGGTTTGAATTACTTGTCATAATAATGGTGAAAATTATGCGAAATAATTTGGACACCATTGTCCGTATTAAAAATGCATTTTCAAATCATGAAATTTACTTCTTTGATGTCACAATTACATTTCTGGTATAATAACAATCTTACAAAATACATAGCACTAAACATAAAAGCCAATTTAAGCTAAAGGCTACCAAGAATGAATATTAGAGAGAAAGCAATGTGTACTTCAATGAGAACTCTTAATTCAATAAGACCATTAGAGTGTAAACATATTTAAATAAATAACAGTTTCAAAAACTAAAAACACGATTTATATAGAAAACAAACTAAAAAATAGAAAATATAATTTAATAAATTTGAATTAAGAAAAGTGTAAATTTTTTTTATAAATATAAATTAATAATAGTGTAAATAAGAAAATAATGTATTTTGTTTAAAAAAAAAGCGTGGGGTGCATGGTGTCAATAGTTATAAATATTTTATTGACAGATATGATTAAAAGGTTTATCATTTCGATAATATCTTAAGAAGTACCCCACGCTTTTTTTAATAAAATTTATTATTTTCTTAGTTACACTATTATTAATTTATATTTATAAAACATGTTTATACTATTCTTAATTCAAATTTATTAAAATTTATTTTCTATTTTTTAGTTTGGTTTTCTATATAAAGCGTGTTTTTAGTTTTTCAAACTATTATTTATTTTCTAATTTTTAGTTTGGTTTATTTATAAAAGTGTTTTTTTCCTCAATTTCTTCCAGGTAAAAATCCTTAAACTATAAGTTATGCTCTCTATCCAAATATGTTTTTTGATATATCTGTCAAACTTATCCATATTTTCCGTGTTTGATGTCTTTTATTTTATGATTTACTGACCTTGGCATAGTTTGGAGTATTTGTAACTGCTTGGTGTAGATTTGCAGGTTGGTGTTCGAGTGGAATTTCTAAAATCTGCCCATCAGTTGTAGCTATTGAGGTTATGCATATGGTGTTTGTTTCCCATCTGCTGTTGGTTTCACAGCAAAATCAAACTTAAATTTTTCCATGTTTCGTGTAATATTTGCATAAAATATTGTTTTATAATAATGTTTCACTCTTGGTTAATTGGTAAAGATGAAACAAAGACGTAATTGTGTTTCTCTATTTAACGAAAGAAACAACATTTAAAGCCCTTATTTCAGTTTTTTTTTCTTCATATTTTTACAAATATAGATAATATTCTCTTCAAGAAAGTATATTGTTCACAATAATCATAACCCACTCTCAATTTTTATTTAATTAAATGTCACAATATTAAGTCGGCTTTGTTGATATCGCGCCAAAGACAAACTGAAAGAAAAGAGTTCGCACATGAGCGAAATGGTTTTTTGTACATTATATGTCTTTGTTTCATTTTACCAATTATATAAATTGACAGAAATCTTATTTTGCAAATTTATTAATGGAATAATCTTATCAAATTAGTGTATTGTCATCGGTCCTCGATAAATCTACAAAGTTTCAATGAAATCTGGCCGTTTTAAGTGGGTCAAAATCGCACCCAAAAAAGTCGGTTACAACATAGGCCTACATACAAACAAACATACAGGTGAAGCTGATATAAAGCGTGTAAAAAAAACCTTGTACTGTAACCTTCTTTCCCTCATACAGTTTAACACCTAAGTTAAGGATAGCACAATAAAAGGAACTGTAAGACAATTAATTATTATAACGTCTGTGATGTGGGAGATTAAAATAACACCTGATTCAATTAAACTGTACCGGTATCATGTTTCATTTATAAGAGAGATATTCGTTAAAAAAATTTAAAAGCTAATTTGACGGTGTGATTAGCATTCTAAATAGCTAACTCACCCAGGATTCTTGATGTGAATGTATCATGAGCTGCACGTTAGATTTGATTTTCTCACTACAAGTAGCACACTAATATCTAGCCTTATCATGTTAATTGAACTTCTGTCTCTGAACAGAGACTTTAATTTCATTGATTGAGTTTAGTTTGGGATCTATAAATATAATTCTAATTTAATAATTACTTATTTTATTTATTGTAAATGAGATTTCACTTTTGTCATTTACGACCACGTTGATCACAAAAATTACTTCCTACTAATATTATAAACGCGAAAGTTTGTAAGTATGGATGGATGGATGGATGTTTGTTACTCTTTCACGTAAAAAGTAATGAATGGATTTGAATGAAATCTGGCCTACAGCTAGCTTATAACATGTAGTAACACATAGACCCCATATTTATATGAAATTCTATCCCTAAGGATGAGAAAAAGTGATAATTTGACTTTATAACTGAAAAAATCATGTCATAGACATACAAATAGTGAGAGTAGTATACGAATGTATGTCCGGCGCCAGGCTTCAGGCTGTGGATTGTGCGGATTGTGATTGTCGGTCCGCCATCTTGGATTGTGACGTCACGGCGGCCATTTTTGACTCAAAATTCCTCAAAATTCCTCAAAATTGACTCTAAATGACTCAAAATTTCCCGTTTTCGAGGGAAAATTTCACGTTTTCGAGGGAAAAATTCCCGTTTCGAGGAAAAATTAGGATTTCGAAAAACCACAAATGTCTTTTGCCTTAGAAAGAACACAAATTCCTGATATAGGCTTAAGCATCCTTAACTCAAGCCTCAGTTAAGCCTCTTTTAGGATTATGACGTCACCGTTGCTATTTTCGTTACGCCCGCCATCTTGAAAATCCGCAATTTTTATGTTAGAAAATCGGGAAAAAATTTAAAAATTATTAAAAAAATTATTTGATCGAATTAAAAAAAATATTAAAAACCACTGTTGCAGTTATCGTCACGGCGGCCATCTTGGACGAGCGTTACGGGACACAGCGTAACGGGACATAATGTAACGGGACAAGTAGATCACGGCAGCCATATTGGATCCGCCATCTTGGATCCGCCATCTTGGATGACGTCATTTTTTTCTCGAACTTTCCGCCATTTTGTTTTCCGCCATATTGGATGATGACGTCACCGTTGCAATTTCCGTTATGGCCGCCATCTTTAACATTTTTATTTATTACCGATTTTAATGAATTTTTTTTTAAAAATTATAAAAACATTAAATTAATAAAATTTTTATAAATTTTTTTAAAAAATTGATCTTTTTAGACACGGAGTTCGGAGTCCTCGGTTCGACCCCGACAGGTGCAAAAAAATTAAAAATGGCGACAGGCTCCTTCCCCCTGTGGTGGCTACTGACAGACTGACCTACCCCCACCACTTTTTTCAAAGCATATATATCGACAGTGAGCATGACGTCATGTCCGCCATCTTGTCTTCGATGTTGGAAACCATCATCATTGTATCGGCGGCGAGAGTGCGCTGGCGCCTAGTTAGTTTGATTCTTACCCGCTAGAGTGCAGTAATCATTTATTACTGTGACACCCGCCATCTTGAAATTTGGCCGCCATCTTGAAAATCCGTAATTTTTAGCTAGGAATTCGGGAAAAATTCCAAAATTCATTAAATAAATCACCCATTAATTTACAAATTGATTAGATCGACTAAGGTCCTTGGTTCGATCCCTTGTCGATACAAAACAAAATTAATATTTTAAAAAAGTACCACTAAAGTGTAAGGTTTGAGAAAATAAAAAACACCGCAAGTTCTTTTAAAAAAACTTTTATTACATAAATTCAATACACTACTACAAGTACAAAAAAAATACACAGACAAATTACTAAAGTTTTGTGGATTTCTCGATTCAAACAGTCTTCTTATTGTATGGACTAAGCCCTTTACATGACTTGAAATGTCTATTCAGTCTATCAGGTCGACATATTGGTACACTATAATTTTCACACAAAACCGAATTATCGACTTCATTAAATGGACAGTGATATATTTCATGTTGTTTAGCACTTCGAATAGTTGTAAATGTTTTGTTACAAAATATACAGCTTGATTCTGATGAATGTACAGCCAGTCTATTACAATTCCTGAGGTGTCGTTTTAATCTTCCATAGTGTATAAACTTGGTTAAACACCTGTTGCACTGATATTTAATACGTTCAGAGTTATTATTACAATTGTGTATTACATAATCACGTAATTTCAAGTTTTTGATCTTGTCACAGTACGTACAGTTGGGCGATGGAACACCGTTGGATGCTCCTTCCTTTATCAATGACACTGGAACTGTTGACAACCATTGTAACACTGCTGACATGTTAACTTCGGAAGCCTTTGAGGTTTGCTCTGCGGAAGATGTTGCATGCGTCGAAATCCCCTGTTGTGCTGAGAGAGGAGGTGTAGCTGTAGACGACGTAGTCGGCTGGTCATCTTCTGCGATGTCGTCATCTCGAGCGAGACATGGTCGATGACGTCTGTGACCACGTCTACGCCTTGGCTCTACTACAGTGCTAGTTGGGACAGATTCACTGCCTGAACTTCGATGACGTGACGAACGTCGTTTGGACGTCTGCGTAGAAGCATCACAGGTAGCAACAGGTTGCAACACGCTCATGTTTGGTGTTGCACATGCAGACGAGGCGACTACCTCAGCGATGCTAGCAGGAAGGATTGTGTGCGGTATCATGTGATAGACGGCACAGTTTCCAGGTTCGCAACAGTCTAATAGCTGCTGAGTCGGTTCGTAGGACACAGGAAAGTGCGCAAACCGCCAATGCTGAGCATCTCCATCACAGGCTTCTGTATATGTACGTAGATACCCGGAATCCCAGTAGCTGTACTCGACACTGCTGAAGCTAGGTCTTGCGCTCACATACACGTTAGCAGGATAAAAAGGTAAACATCTTCTTGCAGGTCGAACGTCAACTGAAGGCACATATGTATGTACGACATTTATATATGCAGGCTCCTACTAACACTGTGCGTGCCATTTCTGCATTAACTGCGAGTTTGTACAGGCACAGACACGTTCAAACTTGTCACTTGGCTGCACATCGTATATTGCACTAAGTATGCGCAGGGAAGGACAGCCATAGTCGGTCTGTATATCTACGATTTTAGCTGTTCCGTCATCACATAGATCTCGTAGCCATTTCCTCTGTTCAGGTCCGGCAACGTATATTGTTTCGTTTTGAACTAGTAAATCTTGCAGTGTGTTTTTCACTTGGTGGTATGGGATTTTTCCTTCGTCCCACTCTAGTCCGTGATAATATTTGCATAGCCATTCGTTCGAACGTTTACTTTTTTCGTCTAGTAGTTTCCAAGGATACGGAGGTCGGAAGCTGCGGGTTCGAGTCTTGTCTCCGGTGGTGACGGCAATTTCTTTGAGAACAAAGCCGTTTTGACTCTGGAAACCTTGCAGGTTGCAGTACATCTTGTCGCTAGCAATGCTCGATCGTAACTGAATTATTATCGCAAACGAAACAGTATTTAAGTCAGAATTTTCACAAGTTTGTCTCGACAATTGTACGATGCAAGCCGATCGTGAAGTATCAGACAAAAAGCATAGGTGTTTGGCGGAATATTTCCGCTAGTCGTTATCTCGATCCTACAGTCGATGATGTTTGAATTTAATCGATCATCCTGTTTGGAAACGTCAAACACCATTAACGGAGCCTTGTTCTTGAAACTGTCGGGACTCAGTATCGGTGACTGTCTCCGCCCATAGTAAGCTTGCTGAAACTTGGCATACATTTGATATGCGAGAAGAAATCTTCCACTTTCAAAGTCCATGTTCATATCAACGTACGGATAACTTTCGCTGTTTAAAAATATTTTTACATTACGTAATTGACAGTTATCGAATAAGGAGCGACTTACTCCTGCATTGAGCTGTCTTCCGGTCTGAAGCCCGACGATGATGTATCTTGGTTTTTCCGTAGCGAAGCTGGACTTTACTATCCAATTGATACGCTGACTATGAGGCAAGCCAGGGTAAGTTTCCAGGCTCCGGGATCGGAATGGCATATCGAAGTTCTTGCCATTTTCTATGTTCTTCAACATCTTGACTCGTTCAACGGTGCTCACTTGGATGTGGGGCAGTATCCACTCAATAGACTGTAGTGTTAGCGAGACATCTTGAGGGTTTTCTGCAGCGACGACAATTGCATTAATGTGCGTGTTGGCTAGAAGCAGTACGAGCTCTTGTTTCGAATTAATAATTATATGCCTGTAGTCCTCAGCGAATCCAAGAAGCATGGACAGAGGAACACAAACTTCGAACTTTCCTTCGGCATAAACCGGAAGCTTATATTCATCCTCGAGAGCCCAACCGGCCATCTTTGCAGCAGTCAGTTCATTTGGCGTGAGCGAAAGGTAATTTTTCATAGCAGATGTTATGCCTACATCTCTTGTCTGGTCTACCTCGACGCCATTGAGTACATAAGTAATGCGCTCGATGAGGTGAAGAATACCATTGCAGGATATTGTCGTCGTTGTCGGATGCGTACCATCCGCCTTTGTAAGCATGCCTCTTATACGTAGAAATGACTGAGAAGGTAAAGTACAAATATCTAGGTGCTGTATAGCAATGCGTACTTCCGATGGAAGTGCGTACGGTCCGAGCAGGAAAGGCTGGTACTCGTGCAATTCCATTTTCGTAATGCTGTCATCAAAAATGACCGGATCTTCCACGTTGAGGATTTCGTCTTCCATATTTATTCGGCACTTGTCCAATACTAAGAAGATACTTTATGTTGTCAGGTGTTAATGCACCGATGTCTGGTAGAGAACTGTTCTTATTTACGTCAATACGACTTCTTTTATAACTGTTCGGTGTTACGAACTTTATGCCCATCGCTTCAAGTGCAGCCGTAATGTAATTTCTTTGTCTTGAAAATTCACCAATCGTCCTTGCTGGTCAACGATTCTGACGACGACTTCGTGTGCGCACTTCACGACGACTGGAACGTAAATGATACTTTGCGGTACTTCGACCAGTTTATATCCTGGCGGGACCATCGGCGAAAATTCGTGCAGCATTTTGCTTAGTCTTCCGTTGAGATACGTTCCACTTGCCAAATTACAGTTTATTCTTATGACATTCACAGGCAAAATGTTTACTGCGCGCGTAGATTCGTACGTTCTTCCTGCATCATACACCTTTGATTCGAATCCTAACATCGAACCTATGGTTCCAGGTTTCGTAAAGTCGACAATTTCATTGCATGTTAGAATGCTTTTTTGAGTGTTTGGATTTCCACGCAGTTGAAAGTCTACATCCTGTGGTAACATATCCCTGATGTAATTTGCAATGTCGTCAATTTCGTAAGATCCAACAGGTAACTGTATTTCATGAGCGGTCCCACCGCTTTTCAGGAAGCAGATCTTGCAGTTTTCTTCGTCGATATTCGGTATGGCATTATACGTTTGAAAATCTACGAGTCCGATACACCATTCTCCGTCTAAATCCAGAGGCGGGAAATGAACCGCCCGCAGCTCAGATGCGTGACCTGTCAAGGTAAGTGTTATCGAAATGACTAATAAATTATCATCACTGCACAACCTTTAAGTAGCAATTTTTATTTGTCAGCTAAATTTTTTTTTTAGTTAAAAAGCGAAGACACAAGTGTCCGCAGTTTGTTTGATTAGGCCTCTGTTCCGTTTCGTAATTGTAGAACAATGTAGTGGTCCGGCCCAGGTACCGCCTAAGTTCAGGCGGAGGTCTCAAATTATCGAAACTGTCGTAGTAAGTAGCTTTTTTTCCAGACTTTATATACGCTACCCAGTGCGTGCCGCGACCTGCCGACGTGTCTAAATTAATGATGGCACGTTCGTGCGTTTTTGGCTTGCTGGGTAAAGTGTCTCGCATAAACACGCCAAGGAAATTTGGTATTTTCAGTTTGCGTGCGTACTTTATTAAATCTACGTTGGTGAGCGGTCGTTTCGGCAGAGAACTTAGGATTTTCGTTTCTTTTTCATGCCTCGGCCTGATTTGTGAGGACGTAAGTACAGTCCTGCGCCGTTTTTTTTACCCATGGCAATGGCTTCCATGCTTGCATTATGTCGCTGTGCTTCTTTTAACTGCTTTCGCTCATTCTTCGAAGTGTTGACTGCCCGCACTATACCGCTCGTTGCACCGATGAGGCCGCCAGGAGCACCCAATGCAGGCAAAACAAAGGAAGAAATCCTCCTATAATCTTCTTGTCGAGAGAGTGTAATTTTTGCTTGGCTTTTTGTATGCCTGCTCCAGTCTTGCGTTTGGTCTTGTTTGAGTTAGTCTTTGACTTGATGGAGCTGGCTTGACGAGCACCCAGTCCTAATTTCGTCTTTGCCTTCTCAGTCATTTCTACGTATAAGAGGCATGCTTACAAAGGCGGATGGTACGCATCCGACAACGACGACAATATCCTGCAATGGTATTCTTCACCTCATCGAGCGCATTACTTATGTACTCAATGGCGTCGAGGTAGACCAGACAAGAGATGTAGGCATAACATCTGCTATGAAAAATTACCTTTCGCTCACGCCAAATGAACTGACTGCTGCAAAGATGGCCGGTTGGGCTCTCGAGGATGAATATAAGCTTCCGGTTTATGCCGAAGGAAAGTTCGAAGTTTGTGTTCCTCTGTCCATGCTTCTTGGATTCGCTGAGGACTACAGGCATATAATTATTAATTCGAAACAAGAGCTCGTACTGCTTCTAGCCAACACGCACATTAATGCAATTGTCGTCGCTGCAGAAAACCCTCAAGATGTCTCGCTAACACTACAGTCTATTGAGTGGATACTGCCCCACATCCAAGTGAGCACCGTTGAACGAGTCAAGATGTTGAAGAACATAGAAAATGGCAAGAACTTCGATGTGCCATTCCGATCCTGGAGCCTGGAAACTTACCCTGGCTTGCCTCATAGTCAGCGTATCAATTGGATAGTAAAGTCCAGCTTCGCTACGGAAAAACCAAGATACATCATCGTCGGGCTTCAGACCGGAAGACAGCTCAATGCAGGAGTAAGTCGCTCCTTATTCGATAACTGTCAATTACGTAATGTAAAAATATTTTTAAACAGCGAAAGTTATCCGTACGTTGATATGAACATGGACTTTGAAAGTGGAAGATTTCTTCTCGCATATCAAATGTATGCCAAGTTTCAGCAAGCTTACTATGGGCGGAGACAGTCACCGATACTGAGTCCCGACAGTTTCAAGAACAAGGCTCCGTTAATGGTGTTTGACGTTTCCAAACAGGATGATCGATTAAATTCAAACATCATCGACTGAAGGATCGAGATAACGACTAGCGGAAATATTCCGCCAAACACCTATGCTTTTTGTCTGATACTTCACGATCGGCTTGCATCGTACAATTGTCGAGACAAACTTGTGAAAATTCTGACTTAAATACTGTTTCGTTTGCGATAATAATTCAGTTACGATCGAGCATTGCTAGCGACAAGATGTACTGCAACCTGCAAGGTTTCCAGAGTCAAAACGGCTTTGTTCTCAAAGAAATTGCCGTCACCACCGGAGACAAGACTCGAACCCACAGCTTCCGACCTCCGTATCCTTGGAAACTACTAGACGAAAAAAGTAAACGTTCGAACGAATGGCTATGCAAATATTATCACGGACTAGAGTGGGAGGAAGGAAAAATCCCATACCACCAAGTGAATAACACACTGCAGGATTTACTAGTTCAAAACGAAACAATATACTTTGCCGGACCTGAACAGAGGAAATGGCTACGAGATCTATGTGATGACGGAACAGCTGAAATCGTAGATATACAGACCGACTATGGCTGTCCTTCCCTGCGCATACTTAGTGCAATATACAATGTGCAGCCAAGTGACAAGTTTGAACATGTCTGTGCCTGTACAAACTCGCAGTTAATGCAGAAATGGCACGCACAGTGTTAGTAGGAGCCTGCATATATAAATGTCGTACATACATATGTGCCTTCAGTTGAAGTTCGACCTGCAAGAAGATGTTTACGTTTCATCCTGCTAACGTGTACGTGAGCGCAAGACCTAGCTTCAGCAGTGTCGAGTACAGCTACTGGGATTCCGGGTATCTACGTACATATACAGAAGCCTGTGATGGAGATGCTCAGCATTGGCGGTTTGCGCACTTTCCTGTGTCCTACGAACCGACTCAGCAGATATTAGACTGTTGCGAAACTGGAAACTGTGCCGTCTATCACATGATACCGCACACAATCCTTCCTGCTAGCATCGCTGAGGTAGTCGCCTCGTCTGCATGTGCAACACCAAACATGAGCATGTTGCAAACTGTTGCTACCTGTGATGCTTCTACGCAGACGTCCAAACGACGTTCGTCACGTCATCGAAGTTCAGGCAGTGAATCTGTCCCAACTAGCACTGTAGTAGAGCCAAGGCGTAGATGTGGTCACAGACGTCATCGACCATGTCTCGCTCGAGATGACGACATCGCAGAAGATGACCAGCCGACTACGTCGTCTACAGCTACACCTCCTCTCTCAGCACAACAGGGGATTTCGACGCATGCAACATCTTCCGCAGAGCAAACCTCAAAGGCTTCCGAAGTTAACATGTCAGCAGTGTTACAATGGTTGTCAACAGTTCCAGTGTCATTGATAAAGGAAGGAGCATCCAACGGTGTTCCATCGCCCAACTGTACGTACTGTGACATGATCAAAAACTTGAAATTACGTGATTATGTAATACACAATTGTAATAATAACTCTGAACGTATTAAATATCAGTGCAACAGGTGTTTAACCAAGTTTATACACTATGGAAGATTAAAACGACACCTCAGGAATTGTAATAGACTGGCTGTACATTCATCAGAATCAAGCTGTATATTTTGTAACAAAACATTTACAACTATTCGAAGTGCTAAACAACATGAAATATATCACTGTCCATTTAATGAAGTCGATAATTCGGTTTTGTGTGAAAATTATAGTGTACCAATATGTCGACCTGATAGACTGAATAGACATTTCAAGTCATGTAAAGGGCTTAGTCCATACAATAAGAAGACTGTTTGAATCGAGAAATCCACAAAACTTTAGTAATTTGTCTGTGTATTTTTTTTGTACTTGTAGTAGTGTATTGAATTTATGTAATAAAAGTTTTTTTAAAGAACTTGCGGTGTTTTTTATTTTCTCAAACCTTACACTTTAGTGGTACTTTTTTAAAATATTAATTTTGTTTTGTATCGACAAGGGATCGAACCAAGGACCTTAGTCGATCTAATCAATTTGTAAATTAATGGGTGATTTATTTAATGAATTTTGGAATTTTTCCCGAATTCCTAGCTAAAAATTACGGATTTTCAAGATGGCGGCCAAATTTCAAGATGGCGGGTGTCACAGTAATAAATGATTACTGCACTCTAGCGGGTAAGAATCAAACTAACTAGGCGCCAGCGCACTCTTGCCGCCGATACAATGATGATGGTTTCCAACATCGAAGACAAGATGGCGGACATGACGTCATGCTCACTGTCGATATATATGCTTTGAAAAAAGTAGTGGGGGTAGGTCAGTCTGTCAGTAGCCACCACAGGGGGAAGGAGCCTGTCGCCATTTTTAATTTTTTTGCACCTGTCGGGGTCGAACCGAGGACTCCGAACTCCGTGTCTAAAAAGATCAATTTTTTAAAAAATTTATTAAAATTTTATTAATTTAATGTTTTTATAATTTTTTAAAAAAATTTCATTAAAATCGGATAATAAATAAAAAAGTTAAAGATGGCGGCCATAACGGAAATTGCAACGGTGACGTCATCATCCAATATGGCGGAAAACAAAATGGCGGAAAGTTCGAGAAAAAAATGACGTCATCCAAGATGGCGGATCCAAGATGGCGGATCCAAGATGGCTGCCGTGATCTACTTGTCCCGTTACATTATGTCCCGTTGCGCTGTGTCCCGTTACGCTCGTCCAAGATGGCCGCCGTGACGATAACTGCAACAGTGGTTTTTAATATTTTTTTTAATTCGATCAAATAATTTTTTTAATGATTTTTAAATTTTTTCCCGATTTTCTAACATAAAAATTGCGGATTTTCAAGATGGCGGGCGTAACGAAAATAGCAACGGTGACGTCATAATCCTAAAAGAGGCTTAACTGAGGCTTGAGTTAAGGATGCTTAAGCCTATATCAGGAATTTGTGTTCTTTCTAAGGCAAAAGACATTTGTGGTTTTTCGAAATCCTAATTTTTCCTCGAAACGGGAATTTTTCCCTCGAAAACGTGAAATTTTCCCTCGAAAACGGGAAATTTTGAGTCATTTTGAGTCAATTTTGAGGAATTTTGAGGAATTTTGAGTCAAAAATGGCCGCCGTGACGTCACAATCCAAGATGGCGGACCGACAATCACAATCCGCACAATCCACAGCCTGTAGCCTGGCGCCGGACATACATTCGTATACTACTAGTGAGTGTCATTGCTCTATGTCTGACACACCATTATACACATAGTAAGGTCTGGAAAATTAATATTTATATCCTTAATGAGACCAGCCCTCTTGGTGGAGCTCGCAGATGCTAGCAAAATAAAGGCACTAATAACAGTTTTTTTCTTAACTTCGTCAAAAGATAGAGTTGCCTTGAATTTTAAACGCACCATCGTTTGATGCGTTTGTCATGTCCTTAATTTTCATTTGTTTGTGCCGTATGCGTTCCTATACCATTCATCCGATTGCGATAAAAATTTTGGTGATTAGTTATGTGCATGAACATAAAGGCTACTAAGACGTTATAACTATTTTTCAATAGTTGGAGAACGAATCGTGTCAAAAAATGTGTTTATTTCATTTTATATAGCGGCAATTCGTCTGTTTTTGTTGTATAACTGCGCACGCATGACACAATTTATTTAAATATAAAAGAGAGACAGATATAGAGGGATATATATAGAGTGAGATAGAGACGGAGAGATAAGTTGAGATAGAGCGAGGTATAGAGAATGAAATGGGTTAGATAAAGAGGTATACATATAGATGTATAAAGCTATATAGATACTTATATAGAAGATATATAGATAGTGGGAAGTATTTATGTAGATATAAAGAGATAAATAGAGATAGAGAGATACATAGCTGTATATAGATGTAGATAGAGATAAATATATATATAGAGATGAATAGATTATTTGTACATGTGGAACTACTTCAAACATATTACAAAACAAAACTGAATGAGGCATTGCAATGCAGGCCGAGCATTAGCTAGATAATGGAATATTTTCAATATTAGAAATCTCTTATTTTTCAGCTTTTTTCTATATTGCTTTATAAAGTCTAAATTACATACATACCAGGTAAATAACTATAAACTGGCAGAACAACGTCTGTCGGGATCTGAAAGTGATATAAATTAATTTTCACACTTGACATTCAAATTAAGAAGACAATTACTAACTACATCTGATTTCAAAAAAGGTCCCCTTCACCCTGTGTTCAGCCTGGTCAACGCCGGGTATTGCAGCTAGTCTTTAATAAAATTCGTGTTGAATAATAACAGAATCATAGAGGGTATATATTTTTAATAAAAAAATATATATATAATTGTTGAATATTTCCTGGGGCATTAAATATGTTGCCAACTATTACTGTGTAACTATCATTTACGTTGGTTTAACAGATTATCAATCAATTATTTTCCAACCAGCAAATGAATCATTTGCGCTCACATAAACAAAGAATTTAAAGATATAAAAGTTTGATATTTCATAATATATTAAGTATAAAAAAATATGTGATTTTTGGTTCTTACCCAAGTTATGAAAAGTCTTAGACCTAGTATAAATTACGATGTCTTAATAAATTGATCCATAAACATCAGTTGCAAAAAATTATAGGTAATAGCATAATGTAGTGAATTAAGTGATAGGTGGGTAATCATTCAGAAAAAAATATAACTTTTCTGTTTTACGAAAAATTGCATAAAATCTCACCAACCACTTCTTAATTCTTGACCAAAACATATTTATATAGGAATATGTTTAAAAATAAATTTAAAACACTCTTCATTCCAAGTATATCTTTGATTTCATTTCAACATTTTGTGTCTTTTTTGAAATTAAAGTTGAATTCTAATTGATGTTTTGGTAATTTAGTAATATTATTTTTCTACAGTTTATTTCAGTTTTCAAGCAAAAGTTCTTAATTGGTTTGAATCTGATTTGTAGGGGGTTATTACAAAATAAATTAAAAATGCAATTGACATCCATGCCTGTATTATGATTTTACCAAATTTACATTTGGATAAAAGTAATCTCTTCAAACATCTTCTACCTAAAGGTTAATAGGCATTGATGATACTTACAGTTATTGGTAATTCCACATTCCTGCAATGATATGAATACACAAGCTATACCGCAAGCTCGTCCGTTAGATTTCGGAAACGAGCACATCAACCCTGGGCAATGTTCCCAGGGCCGTTTAACCCTGAAAGTTCAGGCAATTCTTGGTAATTATTACGTCCAGACGTTTTACGCCTCGCGTTTATGGCGACGGACAACCGTAAACAGTAAGGATTTAGGGTCACCTCACTTCAAACATTTGGCATTCGCAGACCCCTGTCGACAGACGCGATGGCACTTCCTCTGCGAGCCAAAGCTCATTTCGGAAACGGTTACGACCAGAAACGGATGGGAGGAGAAGAGGGAGAGAGAGTGAGAGAGAGAGGAAAATAGAGAAATAGAAGAAGGTGATAGATAGATGGTAAATCATATCAATATGTGAACGGCACACTCTGCCATACTCTCCACATTGCCCTAACCAAACAATGGTGCCAAAAAATTTAATCATATTAAAATTGAATATTAAATGTTTTAAATGAACGATATTCAAAATTGTAATAAACAAATGTAAGTTGAACAAAAAATAATTATATTTTCAGTTCATACCATATTTTTATACCTAATAGATTTACAAGGGACAAGTGAGTATAATAAATAATGAATATTACAATTTACAATTTGAACTTAATACATGCCTTTTATACATTTTTATCTCCTTTTGATTTTTTTATGGGGCATCTAAAACTTTGAAACAGAAAATACTAGAATAAAATTTATATATTCTTGGTCATTCACAGTGAAGTGTCTTTAGAACAATGAGATTACAAAGAATGTTGCAAATTATATGTTGACGCTGTTACAATTTAATATTTTATTATTTATTGTAGGATTTTGAAGTAACGATTGCCAAATTCATGTTCCAAGTGGGAGATCACATGCTTCATGCTTCATTTCAAGAATTCAATTTTACTGAAGAAACTTTGCTGAATTTGTTGTTAGCAGCATCTAAAGTCACATCAGGAGGAGAAGACTCACTCATTTGGGTACGAGGTGTGACATCACTAAATCATTATCGGGATGGCTCACACCAACAACGTGACTGCCCTTTTAGTGGTAAATCAAATAAATTACCACGAAAATCTAATCGATAACTTTAGAACAATCTCAAAAACATTTTCACGTGATAGCTGACTCAGTTGAAGAGGAAGATCAAAGTGACCTAACAAAAAAATTGCATGATCATTGGTATGGCCACAAGACTAGAAAACTAGTTAAAAACCATTTTGAACACAGGTTTTGTTCCAAAAGGGAAATATCATTATACCTAAACTGTTACACTTCCGTAATATCAGTGTGAACCCAATTTCTGTTATTATTTTGTCTCACTTCACTCTCTCTTGATAACTTGTGTAACTAATGGATCTTTTAGTTTCAGAAGGTGAAATAATGATTTCGTCTAGATATAAGTACTTCTATGTTTATTTACTTTCGATAACTATCACCATAAAATAATATTTTATAAATTTATTGACAAATGTAATACTTATAAGTGGATATAAAATACCGTTATCTAAAGAATGTGCCTACCCTAATAAGAAAATTACCCTTCATAATTATTATACATAATTAAAATAAAATCAATAACTGTAAACAGCAATCCCCGCACATTTGGAGCGATTAAAGTCCTGAAATAAAAATGCATGATGTTCAGATCTTTTCAATTTCGTGATTAAATGTTATTCTGAAGATAAAAAAACTGAATGACTGGAGGTTTGACGATTGCTGACCGAAGTTGGGCTTCTAACGAGCCGTCAGGGTGCCTTAGTCGTCCTGATTGCTGGAGGAAGGAGTCGAGGACAGAGTTCTTAGGTCCGCATCCGACACTTGGAACCTCGTCTGGCCTTTGGACCCTGTCTGTGAACAGATCCGAAACAAACATGTTCAGAACTGGTTCACAGACAGTTGGCAAAATAGGCAGAAAATTCCTTCTAACCACGATGATGGTCGGGTAATAAAGATTGTCAAAAACTCACCATACAGGGAGATGGCTTCCAGTGTCAGCCAGGGTGCGGAGCTCGCGAACCCGCTGTTGTCGCGGACGTTTCCATGATTCTAAATAATAGAAAATAGAATAATGTATTATTATTGAAGCATGACTACTTCTACGAGGTAGCAGACTGACTAATTGCTAATTAATAGAGTCGTAGGGAACGCATCCCTTGCCTAGATGATTACATCTTTAAATAACGACCGGAGTGAAGTTTTGATGCCGACGATGCGGTGTGGTCAGTCTGGAGTCACGACGCGAAGTAAGTTATGAGCGGCAGCGACTCGTTATTAAAAGACGACGTCTATCAAAAGAAAGGTTGAAGGCTTTGGCTTCCGGACCGAAAGGTTCCGAAGATTACCGAGGGGCTTGACGCGAAATACTGACTTCGATATTTCGAAGTTGTTGGTACTGGCCGATGTCAGCACGACCTACTGAGGTGTGTCCGAAACAAGGAGAGGTCGACTCACACGAGGCGACCACTAAAGTATTGCGCTTATGGATGGGACTAGTCGAGCGCTCTGGTGGCCTGGAAATGAACAACGGGGTACTGTTTGTTTTGGAGACGCGAGGGGGCAGGCGTTTAGCGGTCGTTCAAACACCCAGGGAAATAATTCACAACTCTGCCGCTATATTGCATAGGCAGTACATAGTGAGGCTAGGGCCGAGACCTTGGGACAGGCAGAGGTTATTGGCCTGTCACTGCTCTGGGCAGTGTTCCTAGGAATGGCTCAAGAGGGGGTGGGATGGAAACTGCCATGACAGTGGGAACGAGTCTCTACTGAGCCTGGAGGCGTGACTGGACGTTGGTGAAAATGACTCGAGATCATGCGATGGAGTGCTCACGTCAGGCGAGGTCTTAGAAACAGCCTGCTCTGATAGCTTGCAGGGCATAGCAGTTCTTCTCATGGCTCGGAGAAGAATTACAGGAGACATACATGAGCCAAAATGGGGATAAAACGATAGCCATGCTGGGTCATTAGATAGAAGGAAAATTATACAAAGGGAAAGATTGGGGAGAACGCGAGACTAAGATTAAACGAGAGTGTAAGGAGGCGGAAAAAGTTTAAGTTCTTGCAGAAAAAAGATAAAATGACTGGTGGCGGAATTTTTCAAAAATTCAAATTTGGAATTGTGCAAAAAATACTAGTTGTCGGCACAAAACAGAAAGAATTAATTAATAATAAATTATAAGTTCTAAATGAATATTTCCTGTTCTTTACTTTATAAAATAACTATATGACCTGGTGAACTTCGTACCACCTAAAATTTATTTTATTGTATCTCTTCAAAAGATATTAATTTTATCACCCTTCCAACTCCAATTCATTGAGATCGATCATATAGGTCGCATCGTGTACGGCTTGAGATTTGATTGGTTATTAAATGAAACTCGTTTGAAATACAAATGAATGCAATGTTTTTATTTTACATGAAAGATAAATGCAGTTAACATTCAATCCAAAGCTTTCTGGTAAACTACGTTTTTCGTATTGTTTTCCAGCACGTAAATAAACAAAGATGATGGCTTTCCGACACGCGAACACGCAACATAAAGTTGTCCATGCGCGAAACACGGAACTCCAAGTTAATTTTGCAAACTTCCAACGACTGGCCTTGAGATTTGTTTATGGTCATCGCGAAGGCCAGACGCACGGGGAATTGAAGTCGTTTAAAATCGAATGGCATGTCCGTTGGAATCATCTGGATACGCTGAGTCAAAACATCCTCTCCTTTGTACTTTCCCGTGATAAAAGTAGCATTGATGACGTTGTTCACATGCCTTTTAACAGTCAGTCTCGTTCCATTGCATAATCGAGGTTGATTGATGTAATGTAACATGATGATGATTGAGCCTTCTTTCAATTGAAAATTGTGAGGTGGTAATCCAGGCAATTCTAGTAAATTCAAAAATTCTGTTGGATAGTTCACTATCTCATCCTGGTTGATAACTGTGTCAACCGATTTGAAGGAAAACAACTGTCCTGGAATGCAATTTTGAATGGACGCATTAAGATTATCGACATCTTTGTTTTTCGCTGCCAATATGGCTCGTTCGCGCAGCCAATTATGGTTTTTGAAGTTCTGTGCTACGTTCGGAAACACATGCCGAATGAGCTCCTCCTTGGATTCGGTCAACTGACAGAAATCAGTGGGAAAAGTGACTAATCCAGTTGAGATGTCAACTGAAATTTTTCCATTACCAATGTTCAACAATTGCTTCGAAAACACATCTGTATTTCGATATTGTTGCAAAAACACTCGCATGTTAGTCGTCAATTGAAGTGTCTTCACGTGCCGCCACAAATTTGATGATTTTAAGAAAGCGTTTAGTTCGTCAGCTACAGTTGATGGTGGAATAACTGGAAGAGTCTGGCGAAAATCACCGGACAACAGAATCATGGCACCATCAAAAATGTTTTGATTGACACGAAGATCTTTCAACGTTCTGTCCAGCGCTTCCAGTGACCTCTTGTGGGCCATCGTGTATTCGGTCCCAAACGATCAATTTGCATATCTGCAGAATCTTCACCATCGCGCTGTTTTTGGCGAGGTTGCAAGCTGGTGTCTTGTTGATTTGCATGTTCAGCTGCGATTTCAAGGCAGAATGTGCAGTTCGTCCACCTTCTAACAAAGTCGCTGCTATTCCAGATGAAGCCAATGCTACGACAAATTCATTCCGCGATCGAATCCTTTGCCAAAAGCAATGAAATTAAAAACCTTTTCCCAGTCCTTCCGGGAACATCCAGGAAGTAAATTCCACCAGTTCCATTGTTCACAGCTTCTATCATGAGTCATATACAGTCTTTTGTTGTTCATTCAATTGCGAAACATTTGTACAAACTGCTTCGGCTAATGCTTTGGTGTCGTATTGTTGTTCTCTTTGTGACTCGTGGTTAAATACATCTTGCATTGGACGATTGGGTAATATCATCCCCAAATACGACAACATTTTACTCACCATCAATAAACACATGTCTTCTATCATGATCAAAGTCTCATTGTGAATTTCTGCAGTCATTTGCAATGTCGTATTTAATGTTTGTTGGCGCATACGATGCAAAACATCTTCAGATATGTCATCTTTATATTTGACCTACAAATCGTTCGGATTTGAAGGGAAACATGTGGATATGATAATCGCAAACAATGTGCGAATTTAATGAGGTGATGAAGATACGACAGAATCTTTGAGCATATTATTCCAATGCGAATCGTTCTCAAGCAACTGTAAGAGTTGACACGCCGCACAGTAAGTTGCACACAGATTCCCATTAACAGTTCTTAGTTTTTGAAACGACGTCGGACCACGAACATTCACCAACAACAATCGAAGATAGTAACATTCGTCATTATTTGGATGCACAGTATATATGCGACTTAGAGCATCTGAGGGAAATACATTTGGATGTCCTTCAACTGGTGTTCTTTGTTTCCGATGCTGAAATGATTTAGATGATGCGTTCCATGTGTATTAGCGTGGCATTTCAGCATACAGCAAAGTGCGAGCGAAAGCATCTATTTGACAAACCGAGAAGAAGCTTGTCAATGTTGTCGACGGTGGCCATGCCGCTCTGTCCACTGTCTTATCTGTAATGAAATACACTCATTGTCCGTTTTCCAGATGTACTGCCAAATGTACAACTGTGGGGTGTCTTTCGTGGATCGCAAAGGAAAAATATGCGCCAAATCGCCTCGTTGCTGCTGACATAGCGACCCATCTGATACTGAGATACTTCGTCGTTTGCATTTGTTACAGCGAATAGAGCCATATCGCTGCCTTTATTCACATATTTGCATATGTACTTGATCGACTTGACGGAGTTACAGTATTTCACATTGATGTGAGCCTCATAAGCCTTAGACAATATAGGCGAATATGGCACAATCCAAAGAATGTCTACTTTAATATCTTGCCCTTTGACCTTCACAACTGCAAATCGCCCATTGTCGGCAACTGATCGCCGACGATAATGTGGGTATCTGGCATTGACTGTGATAGTGTCAGCAATCAGGTCTCTCGGGTATCGCTTGGAACACCTACCATCGATCATACAGGGTGAGTCGTTGTTGAAAACTCCGCAAGGTCCATGGATCATATTCTTGGTCACCACTGCATGCAATTTCGGATCAACAGCTTCATCCGGGATTTCGGCTGAGTTGATTGAATCAATTTCATTCGGCATGATTTTTTCTACAAACCAAACCAAAATGTGCGCATGAGGCAGACCACGCTTTTCCCATTCAACGGAGTACATCCAGCAACGAACTTGACCATACACACGGTTCTTTATGATGAAATACATCAGAGATTTTTATTTTTGTTTAAAAACTCTGGCAGTAATATCATGCCTGTCAACTGAAGTTTGGCTGGGTAGCAGTTCATTCTATATTTCGATCCACTGGGGGTTACAGGTGAATGTTATAAATAGGTCTGGGCGGCCATATTGTCTAACATACGACATCGCATCTTGTGCGTATTCGTGCATGTGGCGTGGGCTTTCAATGTAAGTGGCCGGCAAAAATGTAATTCTTCCTACGTTGTTTGCATCGCCTGCGGCATTAATCGCATCGCGGAGATGAATGTATTCTTCAGATCGGAGCTTCTTTTGGTTCAAACGAATATATGTTAATAGCTCAGTCTCAATTTTGACATACATGTCAACTTCGAACTGGTGGAAAAGACGGTGACACTTAAAAATGTGATTTATTTCGCCTTCACGAATCATAAGTGTGTATGAATAAATATTCATAGCACTTACTATATATTGGTTTCAGCGCCTGTTAGTTTATTAACCATTTTTATGTTGAAATGGTATCCTTCTCCGCCCTGCCAAAATATCAATGAATATTGTAGCCCATCGTAAGTCCTGTTCTTTTTTCGGACACGTGTTTCAATTCATTGTTCCGACGATAAAGAATGATATCTCAAGATTGCAAGATTGAACATTTTCTCCGACAATAACAACAGCCACTTCGGCGATTGTCGGCGAATTGAACCTTTATGTGTGTTCACCCAAAGCCATTTTGTCATCCCTGATTACAATATTATGGCTGTCGGACAGCATCCGATCCACTGAAATTTTGAAAAAATTTGATCAATTCTTTGTTCTGATTGAGAAACGTTTGCAATTCTCTGACAACTACTTGCTTCATTATCGGATTGTGAGCACAACGCTGATTTACTTCCGCATACGAATTTTCCATAAAATAAATTTGCAAGAATTGATAGTCCACATCCGGTGGTGGTAACAGCGCTCCTACTAAATGATATATTTGCCCTTGAATCTTGTAAGTGGGCATGAAATTGTCTCGTACAATGTGTGTTGCGCCAAAAGACGTAATTTGAAAACAACTATTCTATTTTTGGATGTTGGCCAGAAAATGGTTAGATGCACTTCCCGTTCCAGAAACTAATGAGTGCAATGGCTCTTGTGGCGGCATCAATTGAGGAGATTTCACTTTTCCATCCGCACAACATAATCCAGGAGATTCACCACTGAATTTCAACGCCTTGCAATGCGGACAAACGACTGACATTTCTCCAATAGTTACTGAAATGTCCGCACCGTAATCGATTTCGGGATCGTAATGGAATACCGCTCGTTCCAGGTTCACAGGAGCATTGCGTCGGCGCAATCGGTCATTTTCATTTTGTCGTGCTCGCTGGCGTTGTTTTTGATGTGCAAAAATTCGTTGCATTCTGAATCTATTCGCTTGTCGTTCATTATCAGTCACTCTCGAATGTAATTCGGACATGCCAATACGACTATTTTCATTATCCGTCTCTCGCTTGTCATCGGTATGGTTTGCACATGAAATAGCTCGCTGCGCATTTGACTGACTTTGACGACATATGTCAGCTCGTCCTCTCCTTGGCATTGTAATGAACCCTGTAAAACTAAACGGAATTGTTTTCACAGTCACTCAAATCTGTCGATCTTACCTTGAGGTCTTTACAATATTGACATTCTGAAACTAATTTTTCGAGTCTCGCTAAAACACATTTGAATGAATTAGTGATCATGTCTAAGCGTACAAAGTCAATTAACCTTAATAATAAAAAAAAGTCTTATTAACCTTATTAACCAAATAAATAAAACCTTAACAACAAAATTAAACCTTATTAATCAAAAAATCTTAAACAAACAATAAAACCTTACTAAACAAAAAGCCTCGATATAATAATGGATCAAAATGATTGTGCGCAAAATGTAATTAAATTCGCTTTAACCAAATATATTCTCAAAATCCGCTACCTTTTTTTTACAAATATTTTTTTTAAATGTAATAAATTCCACACAACTGCATGAAATGAATTACAAATATGCATGGAGCAGCGAACGTACCTTGAAAACATCACAATATTGAAATCCTTAAACAAATTCCTCGAATTTTGTTAAAACACATTTGAATGCATTTGTGATTATGTCAAAGCCTGCAAAGTTAATTTGCCTTACTAGAATGGCTGATCAAATTGTATGTTTTCAAATTTTAATTAAATTCGCTTTAATCAAATATATTCTTAAAATCCACTACCATTTTTACGATGAAAAAAGAAAGATTTAAAATATAAAAGCTTTCACACAACCGCACGGAATGAATAACAGATATTTTTATACTTTTTCCACAAATAGTTACCAATGAAATATTCACAATTTATATCAAACTTCGCTATGCGGACGGGTCTCGCCAAGGAGAAGGATAAGAAGTTGACAAATCTATGGCGACCAAGGAGAAATGACACAAACACGCCAAAAAGAAGAAGAAGATTTGAGACAATTCACCCTATCCTTATTGTTTAACCGAGTAAATTAATTAAAACCTTCAAAGCTACATTAAGAATGAATAACATTTCACTTTATTTTCTCTCTATATATAATATATATTTATATATGTATATATATGTATATATATATGTATATATGTGTATATATATATATATATATATATATATATATATATATATATATGGTGTATCAAAATTCATGTTGCAACGCTTGAAAGTAGAAAGCTCTTATTATTTGCAACCATTTTTGCCAATAACAATGTTGCTGGAAATGCTTAGTTAAGCTCCTATAGCCCCAGAAAGAGTCAGCGTAGGCAACCCGTTGGGCTTTGTGCGAGACAGACGATGCTGTGGTGAATTACATGTTTACGACGCCGAACAGCGCTAGAGAGTACTGTACTTGGTACTTCCGTTGGTGGCGCCCTCATTTCTTTTCTTCTATTCGTGCCGTGCCATAGCACTGCGCAGCGTGACATCGCAGTGTCGCAGTGTGTTTTCATATCACTGGTGGTCTTTCGTTGACTGTTCTGTCATACAAGTAAACTTGATGTGTTATTTCTTTCGCTGTGGTTTTGAAAAGGGCGACGTTTTTGTGGAGCTCAATGTAGTACACGTTTTGTGAGTACACGGACATGCAGCTTGTTTGTGGGGAAGCTAGACAAAATGGACGAGCCGCCCATCATCTGTACGAAGAACGATATCCGGGTCGTAGGATTCCAGCTCACACGATGTTTGCAAGACTTACTCAGTGAATGCGTGATACTGGTACATGTGACGTCACAAGAACAAATGCTGGTGCTCCACGCAGGGTTCGTACTCCCAGTTTTGAAGAAGATGTACTTCAGAGATTTGAGGAGAGTCCGGATACAAGCACAAGGGCAGAAGGTTCCGATATGGACGCTGACAAAATGGCTGGGTGGCGAGTTCTTCATGAGCAACTCTTGTACCCGTACCACCTTTAAAAAGTGCAACACATGGGTCCGGTGGACTATACTCTTCGCATGACCTTTTCTTGTTGGTACATTCGAAGAGTATTGAGGAACCCCGAGTTAGCGGTTTTATTCAACAATGAAGCCAAGTTCACTCAAGACGCTATTCTCAATTCTCACAACAGTCATGTTTGGAATGATGTCAATCCGCATGCAATGTGTGTTACATACAGCTCGCCAGGAACGTTTTTTAGTTGATGTGTGGGCCGGTAATGTTGACGGCGTACTCATCGGGCCTTTTTTTCTTCCGCCACGACTTACCGGCGCCAGATACCTCCACTTCCTTCAGAACGAACTACCAGGTCTTCTTGAAGAGGTTCCATTGCATGTCCGACGTGTGATGTGGTACCAACATGACGGGGTACCACCTAATTTTTCCCTGCAAGTGTGAGAGTATTTAAACCAAACATGTCCAAACTGATGGATTGGACAAGCGGGCCCTGTCGCATGGCCGCTAAGGTCACCGGACCTAACCCCGTTGGTTTTTTTTTTCTGTGGGGTTATGTAAAAGGGCTTATCTACGCTACGCCAGTAGAAACGGTAGAAGAGCTTACACAGCAAATTATTGAAGCGTTCTAAATCATAAGGTCGACTCCACACATACTCCAGCGTATCCGCGAAAACATGATTCGCCATTGACGCCTCTGTGTCGCTCAAGGTGGGCGTGTTTTTGAGCCGTTGCTTTAGGCTGTCACGTTGTTAAAAAGTTTGCAACAATTTCAATGTTGTGAAACATAGCCGGAGCTGTGAATGATTTAAGAGTGAAATTAAAATCTGTGCCACGATTAAAAAGGTTATTTCTCTACTCGAACGCCCGCACATACACAACATAACACTCTACAACGGGTTTCCTACGCTGACTCTTTCTGGGGCTACAGGGGCTTAACTAGGCGTTTCCGGCAACATGTTTATTGGCAAAAATGGTTGCAAATAATAAGAGCTTTCTACCCTCAAGAGTTAACATGAATTTTGATACACCTGTATATATATAAAGTAAGTACTCAATAATAATTAATGGATACATGTCATACAGTTTGCCACAAAAAAATTGTTACAAATTTATAACAAATTGAGTATGCGCCCAGCAACTACAGTGCGATTGCATAACATGAAGCTACCGTTTTCAAGCACGCCTACTAACCACGCTTCTCGAAAACCTTTTGATATAATTACGCAACTTTAACAAACCATCCCTCTTCGGAGGCATTTCACAGAAAATTTTGTTAAATGCAGCAATGGTAAACTGTAAGAAACGGTTTCAACAGATTTTGCAGAAAAAATTCCAATAATAATCATGAAAAGTTTTAACAATTACATTATTTTTCTGTTAAAGTTAAGCTGACCAATTTGGTAACAATAAGTGGTACACATAATGTTTTATTGAAATTTCAGTTTATCAAATACCTGCAACGGAAATTGTGACACATTGGTTTGATTATTAAATCTTATAAAATTGTAAATTATTATTGAACAGCTTACATCATCACCTGCATTTGACCTATTTTTCATGAATTTTGCAAATAAATAAATAATTTTATTCAAATTATTACAGACTTACATAAAGTCTCAGAAAAAATAATATAATTTTTTTAACCAATTATACTATTTTAAAATGATGTTTTTTTTTAGGTCTTTGATGAACGTTACCAATATATTTTTTGCCTAATGTTTCTTATAATAAATGTGGGTGTATCATGAACGCACCTTGTATGTATCAGTCCTTTGGCATGATTAATTACAGAATATAGCTAACATGAAATATTTAAGATAACACAGCGTTCATAACATTAAAGTTAACCAACAATGTCTTAATAACATCGAAAAAATGTTTTCTCTTATACAATTTCCCTAACAAGAATGTGTGATCCTGGAGCGTAAAATATACTTTGCAAAACTTCAGCCAGTTTATTTCCTGGTGGGATCATTGAAGAAATCTCGTGTAGCGTGTTGTTTAGTCTTCCATTTAAATATGTACCACTTGACAAACTACAGTTATTCTTATGACATTCAAGCCTTGTGTTTACTGTACGAGTATATTCGTACGTTTTTCCTGCATAACAGTCGACATTTTCACTGCTGTTAGAATAATTTTTGGAGTGTTTGGATTTCCATGTAGTTGAAAATCTACATCTGGTAGTAACTTTTCCCTGGTGTAATTTTCAGTGTCATCAATTTCGCAAGAACCAACAGGTAACTGTATTTCTTGAGCTGCCCCATCACTTTTCAGGAAGCAGATCTAGCAGTTATTTTTATAGTTATTCAGCATGGCATTATACTTTTGAAAAGCCCCAAGTCCTATTCACCATTCACTATCTAAATTAAGAGGCAGTAAATGTACTCTCCACAGCTCTGAAGTGTGACCTGTCAAAGTAAGTGTTATCGACATGACAGGCCTATTTTCATAAACGCACAGTTATTTTATTAGCAAATATGTATTTGCATGCTAATTTTTTTGTAATAAACCATGATACAATTGACCACAGTGTGTTTGGTTTCGAAACTTTTCGGTTTCGTAATTGTAGCACAGCGTAGTTCCACGCAGGTACCGTCTTTGTTTTGGAGAAGGTCGCAAATTACCGAAACTATCGTAGTACTCGAACTTTTTACAAACGTTATGTATGGTAACCATTGCGTGCCATGACCTGTCAAAGCATTGAAATTCATAATGGCACACTCATAAATCTTTGGCTTGTTAGGAAAATAGTCTTGCATAAACAACGCTCTGAAATGTAATATTTTCAGTTTTTGAGCATTCTTAAATAAATCTTTATTGTTGAGAGGAAGTTTCGGTCGAGAACTTAGAAATGTTTTCACTCGTTTCTTTCTCATGTCTCTACCTACTTTGTAAACCAGGAAGTAGAGTCCTGTGCTATTATTTGTACCCATAGCAATGGCTTCCATCTGGCATTGTGTATTTGTGCTTCCTTTAACTGCTTGCTCTCGTTCCTCGAAGTGTCCAATGCACGCACTAAAACACTTGCAGCACCGTTGAGGCCATCGACAGCTCCCAATGCCAGCAAAGGCATAAGAATAAAATCCTACAATAATCTTATAATCGAGAGTCTGTATTTTTTCTTGGTTTTTTGAATGTCTTACGAATGGTTTTGTTGGGCCCGGCTCGACGAGTACTCATTCCTAATTAAGTCTTGACCTTCATTATTTTGGATACGCTCCACACCCCGATTTTCTCTCCTAATCCTGCGTTTTGTGATTAACATATATCTTCGGTTTCTTGTTCTAATATCTCGTTAGCTCGGTGTCTTTATTTCAGATCCTTGCTGAGAGAATAGGCAATATCGTACTGCTTGCTATTTTACTGAAGTGAATTAATGGCCATGTCACCGCGAGCTAGTCGTTTGACCAGTTCAGTTTCTGGACTGCAGAATCTGTAGTCCAGAATGTGCAGCTTGAAAGACAGATTGTTTATTTGCGTGTTTACAAAACCTGCACTGTGTGCTTTTTGTTCTTACCTCTTCGAATCATCACGCACAACAGAGCTAAAATTATAAATGTGTTTGCTTTTATACAATTTTGTCAGTAAAATGCAAGTCATCAAGCAAGAAGTGTGTTTGCTCGCACGCATTACGCAAAACTACGAAGCCAGTGCGCGCGCATCGCTACATGCCTCGTTACTTCCTTCTGCCTTACGATGCATTACGGCAGGCCTGTCCAACTGCAACAAAATGTACGTTCAACTGACTTTGTTGGTAGAAACAAATGGTCTTAGGTTCGAAAATATTAACTTCTTTTCCAAGTCGCTGCAGCTGTCAAAGTACCAGAATCTGGCGACGATTATATGTCCGTTAGATGGTCTAAATTATTTTCTGTTTAATGATACTCCTAATATAGTGCCTCTTTGCGAATTAATAGCCAATTCCGTGTTTGTTTTCATCGAAGTCATGTATGAGAAGTAAGGCATAATACAAAAGCACTTTTCCATAGAAAGACACGCCAAAATAGACATTATTTTCCTGTGTCCGAAATATAATTAGTCGTATTCCGAAGCATCTTCTTTGAGACAATACGAATCTCATATCTTTTTTTTCCACATGGACAAACATTATTTACATCATCCTTACAACGATCATGCAAACACCGACATGCCATTTCAGGATTTCAAAGATATGTGCTCCTTGTGGTGGCAGAACTAGCAGGGATTCCTAGTTACAGTCAAGGACATGACCCTATATACAGGCAACTCGAGAAAAGGTTTCGATTAGTTTTTCAATATACATGAGACATAACATTTCAAAATTCGGTCATAGAAGTCATGCTACCTAACTACATACTGTTCTTAAGTCTGACAATGCCGATAACCGCAAATACATTTCGCTACTGGGTCAAAAATTACAAAGTACACAAAAAAATTACCAGAGTCCCTCGTTTCCATCTACCAGCGAGTGTAGGACTAAATTAGCGACATAATCGAAATATCGAATGCACAAAGGTGTTACAATTTGAGGACTTTCCAATGTAATCTGAATGCATAATTTACTCACAAGACAAAAAATTATCAGATTCTGCCAGTCACTCGGAATAAGTTTCTGCTGAAAAATAAAAAGTATAAAAGGAAGACTTGCAATATTTTTTTAGCCAGTAAAATGTCGGACTTCGCCAGTGACCTTCATCATACAATACAGTCTGTTTCTGAAAAATATCTACTTGCCAAATGAGCCATATTTGAACGTGAAATATGAAATAAAGAGATATTTAAACAAATCACTAATCATCTTTACATAATTAAAATTAAGGAAGAATCAACCTTATGTGTGAAAACAGAAGTTAATGATAGGATTCAAATAGTAAAGAAGAGGGTATATGAACCAGATCGAGAAAAAGAGTACTTTACGAGTGTCTATGAACAATACATTATTACAGAAACTGTGACACCAAGTTAAATAAATGTCCGGTTATAACTGACATCTTTAAAGTGTCAGATAATGACACGACCTATGAAGTGTATAAAAAATAATAATTAGCGGTTGATTGGTACTAAAGAAATAGACTTTAAACCAAGAAATATTGTGTGCGTAGAATAATTCAAAATTCGTGAACCCTGGGTATATACGAAATGTTGTTTCGCAAGAAGCCTAAAGACTATACCCACGAGAATTTTCAAGAGTACAAAAAACTGCTAGAGCTAACCCATGCACATTCTCGTTATAAAGCTCCAGAAAATGGCATATCTAAAGACAAAGATAATGAAAAAATTGGCATTCTTGCTAATCTATTCAGTTAACTAGCAATACATGGTGAAAGTTAAAAACAGTTAGAAAAATGTCAGAACTTTGATTATGTGTATTGGAACGACTCATATGTATTAATCGACAGGTTAAAATTCCTACATGTGTTGCATAGTGTAATTCGCCCTTTAACGAAATAGTCTCTACATTCGAAGAACTGAGGGAATGAGTATACAACAATGTGTTGAACCGGAATCACTCACGAACTTTACACTCATGCACATGAAGGAAATACTTTCAGCGCAAAGTCATAGTGAGTGGACATGATAATTTATTCCAGACGATCCTTGTTGAAATGATACCATATTACCGACTGAAAAAAGTTTTCATTTAAGAAAAGTTTCATTGAGAATTGGAATCCTGTAATTTTCGTGTGACCCACGTTCTCTAAATCAGAGCCTAGATACTAATACCTCAAAGATTAGGACTGCAAACCTCTTCGTGGGGGCTTCTATGCCGAAGATATTCAGCCTACGATGTACCCTGATACGTACTTGGTGAAGATTATCAAACAAATTAATGTTTGACCCTGTGTCAAGTTTTGGGGCTTCCCACCTCGCTTTAATTCGTGGGTAGCAGATGCAGAAATCGAGAAATGCTAAAGGCTTGAGCACTATGATTATTTTTTTACTTGTACAATTTAGGAATAAAGCTTTTGTTTGTAAAATAGTTTGTGGTGTTTCATTTCTTTAACCTGTCACTTTTATGGTATTTTTAATTAAAAAAACTTTTTGCATTAACCAAGGATCAAAGCAAGGCAGGAATAAATCAATGGAATCAGTAAATAATGAGTGTTTTTTTTATTTTTCCCGAATTTCTAGCTTAATAATTAAAAATTTCCAAGTCGGTGGTTAACATAGTATCATCGGCTTATTGGAGGCTGCTAAAAGAGGAATTTAAGCCTCTTTTAGATATTTATATCATATTTAATGAAAAAATGTTTCATATAAAATTATTTTAATTGCTTCCATTTAAGTATGAAATGAAGGATAGGAAATGCCCAAATCAATAAGTGTATTAATTTAAAAAAAATATATAGTTTTTAAAAAATTTTCAAATTTATAGTTTAATAACTACACGAATTTACAAGTTGGCGGCCTAGACAAGATGGCAGGTACCCTGGAAATAAATGATTCCTGCACTCTAGAAGTAAAAATCTACTAAAAGGGTGGCAGCACCCTCTAGCAGACGATATGTATACTATAAGACACTAGCTTTCCTAGTAGGAAGTACAGAAAAATAAAAGACGTGGTTTGGTCTCGAATAGGCGATGAAATCATTCCTTAAAATTTCAATAAAATTAGAAGTACGAATATGTGTTTGTTATTTTTAATAACTTACTTAATTCTCAGTCTGATAAATGTCTCGATGACCGTGTAGTTAAAGGCGTATGTTTTCCTTACTGGGTAGTCAGAGTTGTCATGGTTCGAATCACACTGCTTCCCATGTATTTTGTATAAAACTTAGATTTAATATGTCGATAAGGACCATAACAACTCTGGTAGGTAACTAAACATCAAACTTATGTTAATGACACTGAGCGATGCTTATGGTCTCTAGGAATAAATACCAAAAACTAAATATGATGGAATCCAAGATCCTTACGATTAGCCAGCCACAACCACCAAAATCGTAGTTCCATAAAAAGTACATTGTACCCGAACTTACTTTTATATATTACTCATATGGAATAATTTATATCTTAAAACGTATCTGAAAACATTAATTTTTGCTTTTTCTACTGTCCAAAAATTACTTCATTTAGACGACACTTTAAAACAGGCTTGGACAACGGTAATACAGAAAGACATTCAAATTTCATTTCTTTATACTAAAAATACATATTTCTTTGTGTTCTATTTAGGATACTCTTTCAATTATTTTCTATTTAAGATTTGTTTAGCTGCAATTTCAAAGACGGACACCATTCTTCTAAAACACAAAGTCGTTAAGTTGCATGTAGTTTTAACTTCTTTTTTGGAACGAATCTGCAGACTAAGTCGTTGGTTAAAATTCGACTAGACCTTTATGTATAACGTCTAACTACACCTTAACTTCTGTCAACGAAAACAGTTATCTAAGGCTTATACAAAATCTATGAATATTGTCTATAATTTTTTATAATTTTATTTATTTTAATACATTTTATTTCAAGAATAGATACCTAACCAACTCTATTAGTAGTTAAAGTATCGAAGAAATCCACACTTAAAAATTCCTCCCGATATTCAATGATTTATTTATTTGTGCAAAACAATGAAATTGTTATGTAATAATTTAAGGCCATAATAAATTGAAAAAAAAATTAAGGCAAATTTATTGTAAAATCTGTGTTTATCTGTGCAGACTACATTTTCACAAATTTTATTTGCCAGTGTATTCTTTATATATTATTGTATTATTTTGAGACGACAAACCCTAGGAAATTATTAGCGAAAAAGCAGTTAAGTTTTCAAAAACAAAATCTTTCTTAGAACTTACTTAATGTTTTTGAGAATCTGTAAATGTGTGTAAATTTCACACTGCTACTTTATTGTCACTTTTTTTCTTGAACAGTAACGGGATTTCTAACTTTAAGTGTATAAATAATACAAATCTTCCATGCAAAAATAATCAAACTTTTTCGTGGCTTGGTTGATTTTATAATAAAAAGCTGTTTTAATTTGCAGCCTATGTGGAACTTACATATTTATGAAAGATAATTAAAAATACCAACCTTAAACACAACAAACAAATATGTGTTAACGGTTATATATTAAATATTTTCCTTGTCCTTTCACATTTTTATGGAATTTATTCGATCAGATTTTTTCAGTATAAAAATGTCACCTTGCGCTAGCTTAATTATATAATTACAAACAGATTTTCTTACGCAAACTGTCAGTTCGTTTAAAAGATTACAAATAGTTTTGGATCCCAATGTTATTTTCTTTTTAGAATAAAGAACAGTGTTTTGAACTTAAATCGAACTATAAAAGTATTATATAAATACAAATTATTTCGGGAAAAATCATTCCTATTCGAATATTAAGTTAATCTGAAAGGAATTTTATTGGAGCAGTCACATTTGAGCAATACCTAAAAACAAACAAAAAAAATATAAACCTAAGCTACTTAATTTTGTATTCCGCCACGTCTTTTTTGTGAGGAAAAATTGAAGACTCTTATAATAAATTTTAATATTGCATATACCTTTTAAGCGATTACCGAAATGTTGAAAAAAAAAATTGGTACTTCATAAAGTCAACCATTCTTTTTTGTTTACTAATACTAAAAATATTTCGAACTTGTTTACCTACAAGAAATAATACACATATAAATATTATTTTTCATTAGCTCGTCACAAAACATTTCATTGTATTATTTGGCATTTAAGGCCATTATCAAAATTAAAAACTGTTGCATAGTACAAATAATTTAAGATAAAAATTTGAATCCATTTATTTGTATCTTTCCCTCATATTTTTTAAAGGACTTCTTTTTTGGTGGTATTTAACATCATCGTAATGCAAAGAATAAGAATACTGAAAATAATCAGATAAAAAAGGATTGAAATTTGCAAATCTATTGCAAGTCTTTTCCCTCGGCACATCGAGTAGCTCTCAATGATATCTTAATCATTAATCCTGAATGACTTCTTTAATATTAAACCTATTTTGGTCACTTTTGTAGCTTATGTAGGCTATATGATTTATTTAACATAGGACACATTTTATATTGTTTAATTTATTTTTCCTACCAGAATACTTTAAAATTAATTTACTAAGAAAATATGCAGTGAAAAATACGAAATAACATAAAATAAGGAGTAGCATATACTCTCTATGTCTGAATATTCAATAATATTTTTTTTGTATAATTAACAAAATCAGACAAAACTATTAGTATCATTAATTAGTGATAGTATTGCTATTTTAAGTTTTTCGTTAATCAATATAAATAAATGCCAAACTGAAGGATTATAATGTTAGCGAAGAAACTTAAATTTAACTTGTTGACTAAAGTTCCCACAACACGTAACATACGAAAGCACAAAAAAAAAACACATCATTAATTGTTAAACATTGTTCAAAATTTTTTTCTGGGTCTTCGAAATTCAAATTAAATTTAGTTCCTTGACTGTAGAAACTCTTTACGGGCCGAATCCCCATATAACATAAATATTCACCACTTATAACAGTCATAACTTATAATTATTGAATAAAACCACATAACTTAACAGTAAATAATTAGAGCGATCATAACTTAGAAACACAAAATTTAGAACTGGCATAACTAAGAAACACGTAACTTATAAACACAATGCCAAATTCACACGACTGAGAAATTACATGAAATAAGTCAAAACTTAGAAAATTCTGTCTTTTGTGTTTCTAAGTGATGTGTTAATAGTATATAAATATATTTCCAAGCCCTGTGTTCTGGGTGAGGATTGAGATGGTTGGTAGCCATATTGGATTGTGACGTCATGGAGGCCATCTTAGAAGACTTTGACCTTTGACCTTGACTGTGGTGGCCATCTTGGATCTGCCATCTGGATTCCGCTTTTTATAATTATGATGTCACATCCCCCATTTTGTTTTCCGCTATCTTATTTTCTAGAATTTTCCTTTTTTTTTAATGATGATGTAACCATAGCAACTTTCGTTACGGCCGCCATCTTGAAAAACGTAATTATTATCAGAAAAATTTGGGAATCATTTTAAAATTAATAAAAAAGTACATAATTAACTTTTAATAAAAATAGTTTACCATTTGGTTTTCACCCTGGTTAAAATATTGTTTTGGATGCCATTATAAAAATTCGTCATATTCCTAGAAAAATTGAAAAAATTAAAATATATTAAATATTTAATAAAATTACAATTTAATAAAAAAATCTTGAATTATGGAGTCCTTGGTTTGAACATGGCGAGAGCAAAAAAATAGTGATGGATCCTTCTTCCATGGAACCAACCGGCAGACTGAACTCCCACTAGTAATACCAATATATATGTATATATATATATATTACATCAGCCAGTATAAATTCATGGCAGCCATCTTGTTTTTGTTTGCTAGAGGTTGCCAAATTTGATCTGACATATTGTTTTCTTCTGCTAGAGGATTATGTCACCGTATTAGTTTAACTTGTGCCTGGTAGAGTGCACAAATTGATGTTCGCCATCTTGTCAGCTCTATTGGCCGCCACATTGGAAATTCGTAATTTTTGTAGCTAGAAATTAGGAATAAAATCTAAAAATCATAAAGAAAACAACTTATTCAAAGTAGTTATTAAATCGATTTTCATTCTTGGTTGTACCCCTGGACGATTCAAAGAAAGGTAATTTAATAAAAATACCTGACATTTAATATCCACAGTTTTCACACAGCACAGAGTTTTAAAATTCGTTAAAAGAACAGTGATATATTTTTAAATGCATTGAATGTTCTATGCTTACAAATGTCTTGCTACATAGGTTACATCTTGGTGTTGATGAATGTCCTACAAAACTATTAAAATTTCTAATTTGAATTTTTAATCTTCTGTAGCAAATAAACTGTAATCGAAACCAGTTGCACCGATATTAAATGCGTTTAGAGCTATAATTATTACAATCGTGTATTACATAATGGCGAATTTTCAAGTCTTTGTTGTTGAAACAGTAGGTACAGTTCGGTGATTGAAAACCGTCAGTTTTTGCTTCCTTGGTTATTGATTTCACTGCTGCTTAAAACAATGGCCCCAGCCGCGCTCCTGATTTCTAGAAGTGGCGCCTGTTAAATATATAAGCCCAGGACGCCGGTCTCCGGGGGAGCAGTGAGAGTCAGTGAGTTAGGAGTCGGGAGTTTTCCCGCGGCGGAGTTTCCCGGCGATTGTGCCGCGCGTGCGGTGGAGCGGCGAAGTCCCTGGACGAAGGTTTTCCAGGGCGCATAGTTCAGGTCAGGGCGATAGTGTCGCGTGTGCGGCTGAGTTCCGGGGTGAGAGAGTCTGCGCGAGAGTGGCGCGAGTGCAGCGAGAGTCCCGAGCGAAGTTCCGAGCGAAGCGTGGAGTGGAGCTTTGGCGAAGGTAAGTGCAACAGCGGCGGCGGAGTGTGGCGAAGGATGTCCATAAGGGGTGCTGCGGCGAGAGTTGCGCCAGAGGTGCGGCCCAGCGAGGTGTGCAGTATGTAAAAACTGAATGACTGGGGAATATACATTTATTTGTGTGTAATTGATTTTTAGGCATTATTAGAAGATAATTTGTTAGTGAAGTAATTAGTGGCAATCAATAAAACTGTATAGTAAAATCTTTAATTGGGCTATCCTTTTACGAACTCAATCGTAACAATAGTATACCAGCAGCCGTGGGTATATAAGTGAGGCCCAGATCACAGGATCCTCAATCAACCTCTGACCAAAGTGCAGTGTGGATCAGCTCTCTTCAGTAAGTCACGTAAAATTCACTTGATGTTCCAATGTTAGCTTTGATTGTAGGTTCAAACCCTGATGACAGCGAACACGGTTACAACATAGAGCTTGATGATTGCAGAGACCTTGATGGCAGCGACGCCGATGGCAACGTAGAACTCGAAGGCATCTGTGATGCCAGCTGCAGGGGAGAAACCGACAGGTCCTGTTCCATCAGTTGAGGTTTCACCAGCAACCTCGAAGACATCAACAAACGATGGATATTAATCGCACCTGTGCAAGTTCTGTGATGCTTAATTCATTAAACAATCAAATCGGCACGAATGATATTGATGTCCAAACAATGAACAAAGAATACTTTTTCAGTGCAGCAAATGCAACTTTTTGGCCAACTGGACAGCTTAAAACAAGTATTACAAAACCCGTACTGGGTCTGTTAAGTGCAAGCAAGAACCTGTTTGCAAATATTGTGTCTGAAAATTCACGCTAGCAAAGTATGCTAGACATCATGAAAACTGGAATTGCCAATTTAACAATTCGTTAAGTTCGTTACTATGCGAAAAGTGTGGTGTAATGTACCGAGGTCGTCACTTTTTGGAGTCAATTCCAAATTATTTTAAACTGAATATTGATTGTTATTAAGTGCCACATAACTGTTGCATAAAAATATATAACTATATTGCCTTGGGTGTGAATCTCAGTTTGGATTTGTTTGGAGAAGAGCAAGGACCTTATCTCCTGTCAGTTTTCAAAAGTGTAATCCAAACTCGGACTTTAAAGCTGAAACGATCAAGTTCCCGATGGCATCTTTACCATATTTACCACAACACTCTATGACACATGTACCATCAGAAATTTCAACACCTTTTTCAACTTCGGGGTCCTTGACTGTAGCACAGATCCCGATGACAACAGCTGCAGAGCGCTATGATAGTAAAGCCCGATCTTCACCCCGCCAGTACCAGTCCACACTGACCGAACGCACACTTACACCATGTCCGCACGAGTCAAGTTAGTGATTGTGTCCGCAACTAAGTAAAGTGCTCTGTGGCATGTATAAAACACGTGTATGATTACCAGTGTACTTTATTCCCATAATAAATTATTTAAAGTCATAGTGTTCACAAAAGAAAGTGCATCGTTAAGTATGCGCGTGATCCCTTAGGAGTACCTGGTTCGACAAACGCCTGAATAACTTTTGCGGCCCCAGGCCCGATTTAATTCCTAGTGCTCACTAAGTTTATTTAATAATATATAAATACTCTGGCTCCAGGTAACAGTCTCTGGTTTGACTGGTGTTTTTAAAAGTAAATATTTACCATATAGTTAATTTTTACATATTTACACCTTCTAACAGTCGTTTCCCATGTGGAAAATTTAACTTAATACATTTTACGATGTTTAGACATTAAATTTAATGTAAAGCATTTATTAGTGCTTTATGGATGTTGTACGTGAGGCCGCTGTCCTTCCCCACTCCCGCCTGTCCCTCTTGCGGCAGTCTTCTGGCAGATGTGACAGTCATGTTTGGAAGCTGTAATGCTTACATCACGGTGTTTTGTTGCCGGTAAAACTTATTAATAAACCGAAGCCTTCGGAACTTAAATCACCTCAAATACCTGGACCAGTTGACAGTGCAGGGCTTTACCCTCCCGCTGTAACTTCTCCTTCACCGCGCAACCGCATGATGGAGTTTTAAAAAGAGTACAGGGCTGGCTGATTCGGATCACAATCTTTCAATAGGGGTACAGCCTCAAGAGGGCGTAGACAAGCAACGTGAAGTGCAATATGTGTTAACAGTGTTTGCAGTGTTGTTTAGATGGATACAGACTCAGGCTCAGTACCTGCCCATTGGCTTGTGTGAATAAAACCACGCCCGCTAAAATGGTAGCATTAGTCAGTATTTCTCTGCCGAACCTACTTAGAAATCGACTACACATGCGGAGAAGGGAGCGCTCAAGGATGTCGTTAGTTAGTAAGGTCTTCACCAACAGGTACAGCCACCGAGCATGGTGAGACATACTGGCGCCTGCACCACACACCAACCTTTGGGTTAGACGCCCGGGCTAAACAGGCGCTCTCCTTGACCAATCTCATAATTAAATTATTTTAAATTACTTCCGCGTCCCAATGTTAAACCCGGTTCTCAATCACGGGACCACTAGGCTGTGGAAATGTATTCAAAACAAATAATATTTATGGCTTTTCAATAAGGTACCTCAAACGTTTGGAAATAAAAAATTAAATTGAAACTTTGAAAAATAATTAAAATGTACACAAATCTATTTTAGGTTAACGGGCCCACCTCTTCAGGGGTGTATGGGTCTTAGTGAGGCGGGATGATAAGCGCAATTCTCGCTGGTGCTTCAAGCGCGGTGTCTCCTCTGGACTGGCGCGCAGTCTTTTCGTCGTCACAAGATAACTGTGAAATTTGAGCGGTGACCATAACATTATATGGGCGAGAAATAAGATAAAGGTATAATGCAAGTCCCATAAGTGTTTTCAAGAATCTGTACTGGTTGTTTTACGCCCAAAAGTTACTCTGAAAACATGCGTTTCAGCCTTTTTAACTCTTCTAAAAATACTATTTGCAACTTAATCCGAAACAAAAGTACTTTTTGACCCTCAGCGAACTCTTAAATGCATTTGGTAATCAGACCCCACTCGAATATCTTGGATAGTTTTTAATTGGCGTTGTTTTTCCTGAAGCTTTGCGCATCGTATGTGTGCCCGTGTAGGTGGAGCCCTTAAGGGGTTAAGCATTTATTTTCGTAAGCAAAGACTTAAATGCCGCATTGACTGCTTCATCTAATCTGGGTACTATCTCATCGATTCTGTTTCCAACATTTTCGATGGTCTTGACCGCAGGAACACAGGTAACCGACTGGTCATCTTCTTGGACAATACTTTCGCCGATGACTGCATTGGTGAGACATCGTCGACGATGTCTACGACCATACCTGCGACATGCCTCGGTACTTGTTGAGATTGAATCACTGACAAAGCTACGATGAGACGAATGTCGTTTGGAAGTCTTTGAAGACGCATTGCCGGTCGCGAATGGTTGCAACAAATCCAACTATGGTGATGCACGTGCAGTTGAAGCGATCACTTTTTCGATGCTAGCTGGAAGGATCGTGTGCAGTCTCATGTGATAGACGGCAATTTTCCAGGTTCGTAGCAATCTAGCAGATGGGTAGTCGATTCGTAAAACACAGGAAAATGCGAAATCCTCCAGTGCTGAGCGCCTCCATTATAGGTTTCCGTATATGTGCGTAGATATTTGGCATCCCAGTGACTGTACTTGTCACTAATGAACCTTTGTCTTACACTTGCGTACAAATTAGAAGAATGCAATGAAAACATCATCTTACAGGTCGAATGACCGCTGAAACACTAACTGTTACACGCCTTTAATATAAGAAGGCTCTATATAAGTCTATTCACACCCAGACCAAACATTTTTTAATTACTTGCGAGTTTGTACATGCACAAACTCGATAAAATTTGTCGAGTTGCTTCTCGCCACACAATGCACTAAGTTTACGCAGAAAAGGACAGCAGTAGTCGGCCTGTAGGTCTACAATTTCTACCGGTGCTTCACACAAATTGCTCAGCCATTTATTTTGCTTGGATCCGACAAAATAAATGATACCAAGTAGATTCTGCAGTAGCAAAACATCTACAGTATTTTTGATTTGGTGTTATGGAATTTTACCTTTGTCCCACTCCAGGTAATGTTAGTATTTGCAAAGCCATTCGTTTTAGCGATTACTTTTTTCATCTATTAGTTTTCAAGGATACGAAGATCGGTAGGTGTGGTTTCGAATTCTGCCATAATTTATGTACGTGACTGTGATATCCTTGAGCAAAAATCAGTATTGGCTCTGAAAACCTTGCAGTTTGCAGTACATCTTGATGCTAGCAAAGATCGTTTATAAATAAATAAATCTCATAAATGCCATAGTATTTAAGACTCAAATTTTACAAGGTTGTCTCAGCAATTGTACAATGCAAGCCGGTCGTGAAGTATCAGATAAAAAACAAAAGTGTTTGGTGGAAAATTTCGGCTTGATGATATCTTGATTCTACAACCAATGATATTTGAATTTAATAGATCATCCTGTTTGATAACATCAAAAACCCTTAGTGGAACATTTTTCTTGAAACTGTTGGGACCCAGTATGGGCGACAGTCCGAAGCAATAGAACGCTTGCTTAATCTTGGCATATATTTTATATGCGAGAACAAATCTTCCATTTTAATAGTCTGTGTTCATGTCAAATAACGGGTAGGTTTGGCTATTTAAAAATTGTTTTACAGTATGTACTTAGCAATTATATAACACGGATCGGCTCACTCCTGCATTGAGCTGTCTTCCAGGCTGACGCCCGACGATTATGTATCTTGGTTTTACTGTAGCGAAGCTGGACTTTACAATCCAATTAATAATATGACTATGATGCAACCAAGGATAAGTTTCCAGGTTCCAGGATCGGAATGATAAGTCAATGTTTTTGCCATGTTCTATGATCTTCAGCATTTGATAAGTTCGACTGTGCTCACTTGGATATGAGACAGAAACCACTCAATGTACTATATTGTTAGCGAGACATCCTGAGATTTACTGCAGCTGTGACAATTGCATTAATGTGCATATTGGCTAGAAGCAGCACGAGCTCTTGTTTCGAGTTATTGATTATATGCTTTTAGTCTTCAGCAAATCTAAGAAGCAAGGACAGAGGAACACAAACTTCGAATTCTCCTTCAGCATAAACAGATAGCTTGTGATCATACTCCAGGAAGAGGCCATATTTGCAGCAGACAGTCTATTTGGCATGAGCATAAGGTAATTTTTCGTACCGGATGTTATGTCTATATATCTCGTCTGTTCTACCTCGATGCCATTGAGTACATATGTAATGCGTTTGATTAGGTGAAGAATACCACTGCAGGATATTATCGTCATTGTCTGATCCTTGTCACCTGCCTTTGTCAGAGTACCTCTTATATGTATAAATGACTGCGAAGGGTAAGTACAGATATCTTGGTGGTGTAGAGCGATGCATACTTCAGAATGTAATGCGTAAGGCCCAAAGCAGAAAATGATGGTTTTCATACCGTTCCAGTTACATAATGATGTCATAAATAAAGACTGAGTTTTCCTTGTTGAGAATTTCATGTTCCATATTTTATTTTTCACTTTTCCTATACTCAGAAGCAACTTTACACTGCCAGGAGTTAATGCTCCAAAGTCTGGTAGATACCTGGTAATTTTTAGTTCAATGCGACTTCTTTTATAAGTGCTTGGTGTCATAAAATTTATTGCCATCGCTTCAAGTGTTGATGAAGTGAAATTCTTCGTTTAAAATTCACGCAAACTTTTTGCTGGTCAATTTTTTGATGACAACTACTTTTGCGTTCTTCACGATGGCTAGAATGTAAATGAAACTTTGCGGCACTTCAACCAGTTTATTTCCTGGCGGGACCGTTGGAAAAAACTCATGTATCATTTTGTTTAGTCTTCCATTGATATATGTTTCTCTTTCAAAATTGCAGTTTATTGTTATGACATAGATAGGCAATATATTTACAACTCGAATATATTCGTAAGTTTTTCCTGTATCTCAAATCTATTTTTTGAATCCTAGCATCGTATGACGTTCCCAGATTTCATAAAGTCGACATGTAAACTGCATGTAAGAATGCATTTTTGGGTGTTTGATTTCCACGCAGTTATAAATTTACATTTATGGTAACTATTCCCTGATGTAATTTTCAGTGTCGTCATTTCGTAAGAGCCATCAGGTACCTAACTGTATTTCTTCAGCTGTCCCATCACTTTTCAGGAAACAGATCTTTCAGTTTTCTTAATCGACAGTTGCTATGGCATTATACATTTGAAAATCCGCGAGTCATACCTAGATTAAGAGGCGGGAAATTGCCCGCCCGCAGCTCCGATGCGAGGTATTTAAACATAATTTTTATCGAATTACGCACTTATTTTCATCACTGTACAATCTTAAATAATTGGTTTCATGACTGTAACACAGCTTGATCCCAAACATGTACCATCTAAGTTCTAGCAGAGATCTCAAATCACTATAACTATCATATTACTCGGCCTTTTATCCAGAATTTATGTACGCTACCCAATGCATGTCATGACTTGATGCAACTAAATTATCAATTTGATGGGGAGGGGTGCTTTCACGATAATATGACTTGCTAGGTAAAGTGACTTGCATAAACACTCCTCTGAAATTTTTTTTTAGTTTTGAGCACACCAAATTACATATATATTTTTGTACAGTTGTTAAGGCAGAGAACTTTTCACTCATTTCTTTCTCATGCCTCGACCTAATTCGTGGGGATATAAGAAAAGTCTTGCGCCATTTTTTTTACCAATGGCAATGGCCTCCATATTGTCAGTGTTACCTTATGCTTACTCCTACAGCTTGAGCTCGTTCTTGGAAGTGTTGTAATGCTCGAACTACACTACACGTAACACCGAAGAGGCTGCCGAGGACGCCCAAAGAAGGTAAATGTAGTGGTAGAAATCTCGTTTCCTGTGCGAATATATCATCGGTTCGGCGTCTTGATTTCAGATCCTTGATGAGGAAATACACAATATCGTGCTGCTTGCACTTTTCTCCAAGAGAACTAATGGCCACATTAATGCGAGCTAGTCGTTTGACCAGTTTCGTTTCTGGACTGCAGAATCTGTAGCCTGGAATGTGCAGCTCGAAAGGCACCTTTTTAATCACAGTTTTAAAGAGTGGTACATCGATGTGTTTTATGTGTTTCTTCAAGGCGTTACGAAAACACAGCTTAAAGTATAACTGTGATTGCTGATATACAATTTTTTCATTGAAATGCAAGAAATCAAGCAAGAACGTTGTTTGCTTAAACATATTACATAGAACGACGAAGCCAGTGCGCGCGAATCGCTACATGGCTCGTTATTGCTTTCAACCATACGATTCATTATAGCAGGCCCGTCCAACTGCGGTAAAATGTGCGTTCTACTTAATTTGTTGGAGGAACCAAACGTTTTTTTGTACGAGTACATGTACTTCTTTTACACGTTACTACAGCAGTCAAAGTACCAGCGCCTGGCTACTATTCTAAGTTTAGTGTATGATCTGGAGTATTTTCTATTTAATGACAATGGAAATGTTGAGTTTCTTAGTCGATCAAGAGCGAATTTTGTTTTTTTTACGACTTCATGTGCGAGAAACAAAGGCATAATACCATAGTATGTTTCCATGGGAGGACATGCCACTGAAGACTGTATTTACCTGTGCCAGACATATAGTCGAATTCCGAAGCATCTGCTTTGTAACAATGCGAATGTCATATTTTAATTTTTTTCTCACGGACAAATTTAATTAACATTCTGCTTGTTAAGATAACACTACCGCTGGTTTATTTTTGTCGATGATTCCACTGTATTAGTGAACAGTGACATGACACTTTAGGAATTCTAAGACATGCTGGGAAAACGAGCAAGGATTCCCAGTTATAGTCAAGGACTGGCCTCTGTATAAAGGCAGCTACAGGCAATGTTTGTGTCACTTATTCGTAAAAAAAAAGTCAAAGCATTTCAAAATTCGGTCATAGCAGTCGTGCTACAGACATGTATACTTTTCTCAAGTCTCACGACACCGATATCCACAAATACATTTCACTACTGGGACAAAAAGAATTAAGTTGGAAAAGCAAATTATTGCAGTACTTTCTAGCCTTCGACCGGAAAGTGGAGGCCTTCGGATTCTCGAAATCGTGACATTATTGAAGTATCGAATGCACAAAGGAATACCAATTTGAGGGGTTCTCAAAGTAGCCTGAATACATCACTAACTCGCTTGTCAATGAAAACCGATCTTGCTTAACACAAGGAAAAGTTTTTGCATACGAATTAATATTATAAATAGGTGGCCTTGCAATATGTTTTCAGCCAGATCAATGTAGGGCGTACCCAGTGACCATTATCGTGCTATAGAGTCTGTTCGTTAAAAATATATACTTGCTAGGAGAGCCAGACCGGCATGTGAAATGAAAATTAAGAGATAATTAAACCAATCAACAGTCGTCTCGACAAATTTAAAAATAGGTAAGAATCACCTGTTATGGCAAATACAGAAGTTTATGACGAGATGCCAACTGTAAAGAGTAGGAAATATAATCCAACTGTAAAAGAAAAGGACTTTACATGGATTGAGTTTATGCACAAAAAAATTTATGGAATAGTGGACACCTAGGTAATTTAATGGTCAGGCCATTCCTGAGAACATTCACAAGTTGTAATTACAACACGACCTATGGAGCGTACAGAAAAAATAATAAGTGATTCCTCGGTGCTAAATAAATATACGTTCACCAGGTAATGTAGTATTCGTAGAAGAGTACAAAATACATGGCACTCTGTGTCTGTACGAATTGCTCTTTCACAGTGAACCTAATGGTTAATCTCACGAATATTTGCAAGAGTACAAAAAACTGCTAGTTCTAACCAATACACATTTTCGCTATAACGATATGGATAGTGTCCTATATAAAGATGAAGATCATGAAAAATTCGACATTCTCACCAATCCCTTCATTGAACATGGTGAATATTTAAAAAAGCTAGAATGTGTTCAGAACTTTGACTAAGAGTATTGGGATGATCCAAACGAATTGATCAACACGTTAAGACTATTGCTTCCTTTTTTTTTGCAGGAAACTATTCACATATCAATGAAATAGTCTCCATACTCGAAAATCGAGGGAAGGTGGCTACATACAATGAAACAAACCTGAATCACTCACGAACTTCATGCTCCTGCAAGACAGAAATATCTTCTACGCAAATTCTTAGTGCATAGACTTGATGATTTATTTCACGTGGACCTTGTTAAGTAGATACCATATTTCCGAATGAATAAAGTTGTCACATACATGTTGACGGTCATCGAAGTATATAAAAATTCACTTGAGCCAGATCTGTGAAATCAAAGAATATAACCGAAATAAGTAAGGCCATGACCAACATTTTGCATGATGGGCGTGTCTCATCGCACCTGCAAATGGATCTCGGCAAAGAATTCTACAATGCCTCCTTCAAGGCTTTGATAAAGAAGTATATCATAAAACACTACTCTACATTTAGTAATGTCAAAGCCTCCATTGTTGAAGGGTTTAACAGAAGATTGCGCACCAAAATGTGGCGACAGTTTACAGCTAATGGAAATTACAATCGGCTTGTTATATTCCTGAAACTAGCGAATACAATTCCACTGTGAAAAGTACAACATAAATGAAGCCGAAGGTACATGAAGGATAATCACCTCCTCCAAACAGTGTTTTCCAATTCCAAGAATAAAGATACATGAAAGTGTAAAGCTAATGTCGCTGACATTGTGCAAAAATAGAAGAAGAAGGTGTTTCGAATAAGGTTTCACTGCGAATTGGAGTTCTGAACTTTTCAGTGTGACCCAAATTCGCGAATCGGAGCATAGGAACTACTTCCTCGAAGATTTGTAACACAAACCTATTCGCGGTGGCTTCTATGCCGAAGAGATTTAGCCTAATTTGTGGGTAGCAGATGCAGAAATCGAGAAATGCTAAAGATTTTAGTAATATCCTTTTTTTTTTGTACTTTTAGTAATGTAGAATTTATGAAATAAATTTTTATTTGTAATTGTTTTTTTTTTCAAATCTGTAATATTTTTTTCATTTCATAAAATTACATTTTTTGCATCGTTCAGGGTTCAAAACAAGTTCAGAAATCGATTCAATCAATCAATATTTTAATAAATGATTTTTGGTATTTTTTTCGAATTTCTAGGTAAAAAATTATGAATTTCCAGGGTAGCGGCCAAGACAGCCGACAAGATGGCAGATGTCAAGGTAATTAATCATTTCTCACTCTAGCAAGTAAAAATTAAACAAATATGGCGACATAATCCTATAGCAGACGAAAGCAATGTCAGAACTAAGATAGTAGCCACCAGCCGACGAAAACAAAAAGGCTGCCATTATGATATACTGTCTGATGTAATGTATGCGATTATATTAGTGGTATGAGTGCATTGGCTTCCGTGGAGGAAGGATCCATCGACATTTTTATGGCCTCCCCAGGTTGGAACTGAGAACTCTATGTTTGTAAGTACTTTTTATTAACATGTTATTAATTTATTTTTTTAATTATTTATTTTTCAATAATTTTATGAAAATTGTGAATTTTCAATATGGCTGCCGCAATGAAAAATGTAACTATGATAAAATAATCCAAAATTTCGGGAATTAATAATGGAATGTTTTTTTTATTAAAAATGTATTATATATATTTTTATTAATTTTATAATTTGTCCAAAATTTTTCTGATCGTAAATTTTTGCATTTTGAAGATTATGGCCGTGAAAACAATTGTAACATTTACATAATAATTTAAAATAGTAGAAATTTTATAAACTAAGATGGCGATTACAAAATGGCGTATGTGACATAATAATTTGAAATGGTGGACTCTAAGATGACAGATCCAAGATGGCTGCTGGTGTTAATGTCAAGGCGAAATGTCAAGGTCAAATAACAACGACACATGTCAAGTTAAAAGAAAAAGTCAAATGTTAAGGTCATCCAAGATGGCCACATGATGTCAACATCCAAGATGGTGTCCGACAATCTCAATCCTCAACCGGAACCCTGGGCTGGGAATTACTATATATATATATACTATATATAATACAATATATATGCTACTTATGTGTTTCTAAGATATGACAGCAACCCTGCGGGTGGCCGTTGCCTCGACAGGACGCAGTGCTTTGATCACACAGAGGGGATACCTGTTCAGCTGTCCTGGCTTGGGATTTTGTAATTGGGTTTCAAAAACCCTGGGAATTTTTTTTTTTTGGTAGGCCGCGTGGGAGAGATTCAAGGGGGCGTTGCCATTGTTTGGGACTCACTGGGTGGACTGCAGTCCCTTTGGTAGGCCTAATACAAGTAGTACGAAGTAACTTGTCTACGAGGATGGAGACGTTTACAGTGTGAATGTTAATTATCTTTAAATGCTTCATGCATTGGGGGATTATGATTTAATACAATTTCTTAGACATACGCCATTGTACTTTTTCACTGTTTGTCATGGAAAAATGTCATCGATGTAAAAAAATAGAAAACAATCATAATTCGGCTGATGTTAAACAATGATGAGCCTAAACATTTATTATGGACAACACAACAATTACTGTACAGAAAAACATATTTCAGTTTAATTGCATTTATGAGTTTTTTCATTGACAAAATCGTGCAAAACTGCAATGGCGTATGTCCATTAAATTGTATTAAATCAAAGTGAAAGGTCTCTCTTGGGGTAGACCTACCCATAACATTTAAGTCTGAAGTTTGATGTCCCTCTAGAGAGATTACCTATCTACGAGTAGATTCGACTTATAAGAATATATTTAATTCTAAGTTTTACTTGGTAATAAAATGAAAAATCTAACCCCCACATATTAGCTGATAAGTTGGTGACACACTTTAATAAGTCCTCAATTTATTCTAGGGTTCATTTTTATTACATGATAACTATTAAACTAACGTTTAAAATTTTTTATACATCTCTATTGTAATGAAGAATTTTTAAAGAAATATTTTAAAACTAAGTGTTCAATTAACTTAAATTAAATTTATACAATATTAACGCCCAACAGAGCATCCTGTAGATGATAGAAACTAGATCCCATGGTACAACTTGTGTTTAAACTAGTGGTTAAAATAAACTGACGATAAAAATAATTAACGCGAAGAAGTGTTCTACCGTGATTGAAGGATGAATTACGTTTCCCCCTCAATATATAAAGCTAAGTTTTGAATCGATGAGTTAAATTGGTTTAAAAGCTTAGTGATACACATTTTGCATTTACTCTTATATTATTTAATATCCCAGGTGGATTATCAAAAATCTTAAATTTCAAATAAATTAGATAAACCTAAATTTAATTGTTAAACTTTTGTTTACTTTAAAATACTTTATAATTATTTTAATATTAAATTTTTGTGCATTTTATAAAATTACCAGAAGACTATAAACATCATATTTATAGTACTTTGACATAATACAAACCAGCAAAGAACATTTTATATAAAATCACAATTATGTCAGATTGTAGGTATAATTATTAATAAATACAATTCCCATTTCAGATGCAAGTAAACGCGAGTAGGTAGAATAATCAAGCTGAGAGAAAAAGAAGTTCCCGCTAAATTTTTCAGTTTTGTTTCCGCTTGTAGCGCAGCATTAAGGCTTAAAGTAGGACAACAGCTGCCCTGTTACTGCGTGAAAAAATGGACCTTTTTTGCTCTATGTAATTACATTTAAAAAAGTTAACTTCGTCTTTTTTAAGAATTTAAATTGAGATTTAACTTTTAATTTTCTTAATTACAGTGTCGAATTTATTCTTGGTTAAGAAAAAATACAAGCAATAATAATTCTTGGACTATAAATGCTTCTTACAAATTTAAATATATTAGCTGTGTATAAAAATTTTTAACCCAGCTAAACCATTTAAGTAACCAATGCAAATAAGTTAACACATCAAACAATTTTATATAATCTACTACTTAAAAACAATCCATTATTTTACTGCGGTGTCTTTTTGTTGTAATATTTTATGAGTAAATTTATTTTTATAAAAATAAAAATGTTTTATCTCATACTGTATGCTTGGATACAGTAGGTAGCTCACATTAATTAAGGGTTTAAAAATTTTAATTTTTAATTAAATAAAATCAACTTCAATTTTTATCTTTGCATAAAACTCGACTAAAATAACTTAGTCCTTTTTAAAAAAGAACCAAACAAAATCAAATGATATTTTTTTTTATTTCATTAAATCACGGTTTTTATAGTATCAGAAAAAAACCAAAGAACAATCTACAACCAAAATAATTAATATGTAAATATATTTGTTAACTACACTGTAAAAACTAATGAATGCAATTTTTCCAGGTGACACAATCTTCAAGATTATGTTATTCATTAATACTTGGACTGTTAATAGAATTATTATACTCATAAAAAAATTATTGTATTTGATTAATGAATTTTTTAAAAGGTGACCAGATATGTCTTGTTCAATTAACCCATTTTACTCTCGTGTGGCCAGGCCTCTGGCCAAAATGCGGTTTTGACTTTAAAACATTTAAAAAAAAAAAAGGAAATATCATTGTTTAATACAAATTTAATATTTTTTTAAAAATATTTAAATGTTGTTATATATTTTATTGTTACTTAATTTTTTTTAAATATATAGTTATTTTTCCTAGTCTATTTAGAATATTCTGGTTGCTATAAATTCTATTGTATCACTGGGGAGTTGCACTGGAGTGCGTAATCAGTTTCCTCGTGTAGAGAGTTTACGTGACAGTTGGCAATAGGAAGAGTCAGTTGGCTTCCCTGTAAAAAAGACGTTAGCCGGTGTGTGTTGCGAAGTGACGAGACATTCGGAGTCCGCTGCGAGTCGATGTGAGACCTCATTGTAGCGCCTCGCGCACGGGAGTCAAATGGGCCCGCGACTGTTGGAGTGTACAGGCCATGCCCGGACGCGGTGCAGAACTTTTCGCGACTTTCAATTTCATACGATGAGCCTCGAGCACGTGTTTTCGGCTTTCGGGGACAGGCCAGACAAATTTATTAAAAGGCACGAAGAAATTTAAATGCCTCGTTGAGATTAGCTATATGAGTGTATCTGCTGCAGCGACGAGAGAAATTACGAGTACAGCTGATCTGATTATAGACGGTGTTGGTTTGGATGAACTATAATTTTTTGCTACGTGACGATACGGTAGGCCAGAATCACCGTTACAGTTTTGCGCGCATCTCAGCGGACGAACATACTTGGTTTGGAAGATATAATTTATTCAAGTTTATATTTCATGTTGTAAATTATTGATTTAAATACGAAGTATCCGCGCACTACCCCAGCGCTTTGTATATGACTTTGTTAGATGAACTTTTTTTAGTAAATTTAAAGTGGTGTATTTTTTAATAGTAAATTTTGTTAATTATATCTTTGAATATAAATTCAGTCATACATCTATCTTTTAGTATCTGCCGGCATTTTAGGAATCATTATTGTATAAGATGTTTATACAAATATTTTAACGTAATTTTGGTTTTTTTTTTGATAAAAATAAATATTTATATAACCAATCTTTTCTAATACTTCAATTTCAAACCTTTTTGCGCTTATTCTATTAACCAATGTTTACGGGTTACAATTGAATATTTTGGACTATATTTTTTATTTCACGTTTGTATGAATACCAAGAATTTCGTAAAATATTGCGTCAAATAAAACAGAGTTATTATGATTAACTAAATTGTTTTCGAGTCGATAAAATGTCCACTTCGACACCGTCATGAATTTGCTCTGCCTTTTAAGGATGTAATTTTTACATTATTTTTCTTAACACTCGGGCTGGGTTCATGCGCGTATTTTTGGTATCAGGTTGGAGTTTGTTTTACATTATATTTCAATAAAACCAGTCGGGTGTTGAGTTTGTGTTATCTACCAGGTGCAGAGGGTAGGATACACAGAATTAAATAAATTATATGTGTATATATTTATGTATATACTGAATGTCATTGTCTTACAAACTAGCACCACCCTACAACTCATTAAATTTTTTTACCCTGATAAAGCTTTGCATTTATATAGGCCTATATATATATATATATATACCTACAAAAATACATATAATAATCTTAAAGTTTTTTGATCAATGGCATTGAAGCTTATCTTTGTAAATAAAATATTTTCAATGAACCTAATTTAATGATTTATCCAAACCAAGTAACAATTGATAGCATCGTCTGCATTTAATATAGTAAAAGATGTTGGTAACTTTTTTCACTGGACACTTATGTAATGTTCGGTTTTAATTCTCAACAAACAAAGAGGAGGTTATGAACCAGTTCAAGGTAATAGGGAAATTAATCGTAAATGGCCTATTTAAATTAAATTTTATGCAATTTATCTGGAACAGCATTTGAATCTGCAACTTCCCGAATGTTCTTCCAACGTGTTATGCCTTTATCATTATCATTATAGTCTTCCGTTTCACTTAATTACCAACAAGCCAATCATCCCTTCTTTAATTGTAATTGACTGGTTGACATTCAATTTCTCATTTTACAATTCACTGGCATTGTGATATATTTATATCTGTTTACTATGAATAATAAATTTTACCATATTTTCTTTACCCGAGAATCAAATCGGGAACCCCATTGCAATGATAGCCACTGCGCTATGGATGTTGGGTTTCTTGCTTGGTGTCATTGCATAGAAATGTCACAAGAAACAATATAAAACATCCATACATTTTTCAACACTTATTTTCTGTGTTAAGCTATAAATATTTGATTTGTGCTGGTGTCGATACATGACAAGAAGTTCTACCACATATTATAATTTAATTAAAACAAATTTTTTCTCAAAAATACAGTAATATTAGCGTAAGAAACCTTGAATGGACACTATTTGCACTCTCAAATGACATTTTGGTCCCGTTTTGTTTCCTAATATGTCGTTGCTTTATCCTAATTTTTTCAGATTATTCTGACACAGATAAAGTATCCCTTTTTGAGATTGTTTTCATATTATGTAATATTAAACTACAACTGTAGAACCCTACCCCTTAATATTCGTTCGTAGACCTATTCCCAGTCGGTACCACAATTTAAAATCTTTTTTGGCGACATTAAAACAAACTTGATTACCTAGTTATGTATATAAAAAGTGTTCATTGCGTCGTAAAACCCCCAACGTTAACTGTTGTCCATTCTTTGCAAAAAGCCATGGTTAATCAAATTTATAGCTTCTGTGTTTTAAAATTCAATGAGGTGTATTACTTTACATCAATTATTATTATATCATTTTCCTATTCAAATTTTCTTAACCAGAATTATAATATTATATCTTTCTATAATTGGTCAAAACGACAATATAATTTATTATATGATGGAATAAGTAACACATTAAAAAAAATATTGTAGAATACAAGAAAAGCGACTATCAGCTAGGAACAAATTAGAGAGAGAAATGTTAAATGTTTTAACTATCTCATTGAATAATGGTGGTGAACTGCCTAGTTTCATTTCAGGGGCACAACCTAATACTTTATTTAGCTGATAAGCTTGTATTTTATTTATTTACGTTATACTTCTTGAGACTCGTTGAGGGTGAATTTATAGTATGCGAATGAAATGCAACAAAATGCGATCGTTATCACAAAACGGAATCATAAAAGGTTGAAGTGAAATGCGCATGCGTGTTTCTGCTGCACCTATGAACCAACGTGGTCCAGTTAGTGGACCGCGCGTGTTTTAGAATGCAGTCGTATATATTCGCTTTTGTGAACATCGGGAAAAGTACCAAGCTTATTGGTGTGCCAAAATAAGCTTAATGATAGTGAAGCTATCTTGGAATACACTTATTAAATTTTAAAGGACACAACAAGTCGCATAATTAATTATATAAATACTATATTAAATACTAGATATGAAGTATGTGTTAGAAAAACCGCGACAAAGATTGTTAATGATTCTTTGTTTCCATTTAACATTACAAACGCTCTGCTATTTTTTATGTATTTGTCAAACCAACTGTTGCCGACCAAAATATAGGTACGTCAAATATAAAACAGCATAACTTCTAGAATTTGTACATAATCACACAAACATTTTTAGTGTTTTTATTGACTTCGATATGAAATTATAAAAAAATTAATTATATATAAATACATATAAATTTTACTCATAGAATATTCAACGTCATATCAATAATGTTTAAAATTATTGATTTACTGCTAAAGGCTCAAATCCTATGCCTCGTATAAACTTCGATGTTTATAGATAGCTATTATCACTAACGTTGTGAAGACGGCTGTTTGAAAATACCTAGCATAAACCACGGATGCAATGTATAATAGTACCATGAAATATTTTCCTTCGCGTCCAGGGAATAACTATTAGAGATTTTTATCATGATATTTAGAGCAGCTTTATTTTTTGTTCGAACGACGATTTTTTACCATTGTTTTACTTTGTAAACTTCTTAAATATAATTTTAATTTTTTATTTTAACTAAATAATATGTTGGATATTTTATGTAGTAAAAATCTTAAGCTTGTTACATAATATAGCAAATTAAAGTAAATTTATTTATTTCGTAGCCAAAAATTATGTCAACTTAAAAGTACAAATTGACCCATAAATTCAAATTTTAATAAAATCCATGTACCGAAATATAAATTTTCCACTTCAGTGGACGAATATACTGAAAGCGTAAGTCTTAAAAATTACGTTGAAAATTTTCACGTTCAATTAACGAAAAAGTCTGTTTGAGATTTATCCACGGACCTTAATTTATGTAAGAAAATGTAAATAAATTATGTGTATTGAATTACTCAATTTTTGCCGCAAATATCTTGGGGTATGATTAAATCATTCGCAAACTTGTCTAGTCTACTAGAAAACCACCTTTCTTCCTTCGACGAGGGTATTTACCGCGTTTACGAAAAATACAACTTGCAATACGGCGTATTTTCTGAGAAGATTTAACATTATGAAACAAGATAAGCAATTTGCTTATATAAGGCGCTTTTTTATCGAGAAATCTAAAAATTCACTACGATTGCCTTAATTATTGAAATTATTTGGTATTTAAAATGGTTTACCAATTATCATTTTATGTTATGGTCCCGCAAAATAAAGCAGTCATTCGCGAAATTTTAAATTTTATTTTTATTCTCATGACTTTCGTAACTGCAGATGTGAGTGCTGTGCATGCGCGGGAAAACAACAACTGCTTAAAAAAAATTTTCATATTGTGGACAGGGAAGGGGACTTTAAAACAAAAGGAATGAAGTACGGGTCTGGGAGCTTTGTGTGGTCAGGTTGGCAGCTCTAGTATTCTGCGCTTAGGTGGAGGTTGAAGGCAGCATTAATACAAATGGCCACCTATGATTTATTTAAAGCGATGTTGCACGATAACTAGCTCTCCTGGTGTATATGAACTTATGGCGTAGAAAATTGTTTCAAGCTACTTCACCTCATAAAATAACCATGCATTTGCATTTCGTTTTTTGAAGTTATATTTCTTTAAGTACGTTATCAAAAATTATGACAGTGGTTATTACGATACACGCGCACCATGCAACAAAGTTTTTACAGGATGAAAAAAGGCTATATACAAATATTATTGTTTTCAAATAAAAATTAAATTAAATTTAAAATTAAGTTCTTTGTCCAGCAGCCGAATAATGCAACACAACTCTGTGTAACTAAAAGAGTGGGGTGCTCTCTTCACTCATTTCCGTAATATCTAAATAATAAAAATTTTTTAATGACTTTATTATCAATCTTTCAATGAATATATCCTAAAATTAGTAATAGAACATTTAAGACAAATGATATCCAGCACCCCATTACAAATTTTAAGTTATTAATGATATTTAATTTATCTAGTATTTTCGTAATGACTATATCCGAAAATTTTTGTATTGACTAAATACTAAAATAAGTGATATAAAAAAAAGAAAAAAAAATAATTTTGTTATTTCTGATAAAACATTTAATACTAATGATATCAAGCATCCCACGTGAATTGTTCGGCACTGTTCAGCATTCCTTCCCCTCATTTCCCTCCCCAATCCTCCTTTCCCCTCCCTCTCTTACTTCCCCTTCCTACCACCTCTCTTTCTCCCTTCCCCGCCGCCTCACCAGCGCTCTCTGACGAGTGTTTTACCGGGCCTATATGTACTCGGCTCCTAGCGGCCCATATTACTTGTTTGCTACTTCTAACGCTTCACCTCCACGCTCGCTTTACTTTCACATTGTTTTAAATTGTATGAATGATTGTATTTATGCCCGCGGGAGCGAACAAGCAGCGCATGATTATTATAAATAATTAATATAACCTTTGTCAATATATTTTTGCTTTAGAGGCAATTTTCTATTAATAAATTATATTTTTGTAAACCCTTTTTATATTTTTTCCCATAGCACCAGCTTTGCACTGTCGTTGGGGTTTACTGTAAAACCCCCATCCCTGTTTTCGTTCTCAGTCGTAGTCTAAGGCAGCTACAACTTCAGCGCTACTCTGCTTCGGCAGTGGTTTGCTGTGTGTTCTGTTTGTATTGTTTCATGACCATGAGCGGCTTGGGAGTCAGTTGGATCTACCGGCTTCACCGCGACGAGCTGATACGGTATCTCGGGGAGAACCAGCTGCCTGCCGCAGCGAGCGACACCGTGGCCGACATGCGCACCCGGCTTGTTCAGTTCATACGCGAGATCAGTGACGTCTCGTCTGGTGTTCCGTCGTCGCAGCCCCCACTGGAAGTAAGTCCGTCTCCCGATAATTCCTTTTCCCAAAAATTGTTTTTCTCTGTTCTCAAATCCCTTCCTGTGTTGAGTGGTAGTGAGCCCAGGCCTATTTTAGAATTTTTTTACAGGCTGAGCGCCTCGCTAAATTGAATCTCATGTCATCTGGCGCCTTAAAGAAGGCTCTGCTTAGTAAGTGTACTGGCGTGTATGTGTCTAGGTTAACAGAGGCTATCGTACAGAAGGTAGATTTCCATACATTTAAGATGTCGGTACTTGGTGCTGTGTGTCCGCCGCGCGTCATGGACCTGTGTAAGGGCGATTTGATTTTCAGTTTTCAGCATCCTAATGAGTCAGTCACTAATTAAATAAATGAGTTTGTCACCTATACCGATGTTTTGGAAATTGACATCGCTGAGCTTGAGTTAGTACAGCTTATTTTAGGCAACTTTGCGCCTCATGTGCTCACCCACTGTGATATGTTAGCTCCACCTGCCACCTTTGATGCCTTGCGTGCTTGGGGTAGTGAGGTAGAGGCGCGGTTATTAGCGGTGTCTGAATACGAGGTTGAGTTCTCGCCTTCTCCCAGGTCTACGTCCGCGTCACGTGTTCGTGACAGGGAATTTCACAGCTTACAGGTAACCTCAGATTTGTGTGGCAGTGACGCACACGATGCTGACTAGTGTTTTACGCACGTGTGAAGATAATAGTCATCAGCTTTCTTCTTTATCGGCTCGCTTTCATTACAGCTCACCTGCGCGGCGTTCGCCACCACGTAGGTTTGACAGCAGCTCGCGTCCGCGCTTCCCTGCGGGCGGCGCGGCTAGTGTAATTCATCCCGGTGGCCGTCAGTCTGCCCCGCCTCTTAAGACAATGCAGCTGCGTAGGCTTTTGACTGGCGGCACTGTTGTCACATCCACGCAGCAATTATAGGGTGTTCCAACATACACTCGCGCTTGTTGCGCAAACTGTTGTGTGTTTGGACATGTGACTGAGAACTGTGATCAGGCACGCGTTGATGTTAATGCCCTTAGATGTTTTTCTGGTAAGGGATTGGGTAATTACCGAAGTCATTGTCCGGAAAACGGCCACTGACAGGATGGAAAAGGGGTCGTTTCTGTCGCTTCTATAGAAAAGCCTCTAGCTCTGTATTTCTGAATTTTTTGCCCGTGTGTATTCACGATCGTTTTTTTTTTCCGGCCCTAGTTGATACCGGTGCTACGTGCTCGGCTATCAGTGAGACATTTCTTCAGAATTTAATTGAAATATTTCCTAAGGTTTCTTTTCGTGTATTTTCAAAAAACCAAATTAACATTTGTGTGGCGAATGGGGGAGTGCCTTCGCGCAAATAAGTTCATGGTTATTCACTTTAAGATTAAGCATTATTCCTGGAATTGGAAGTTTATTGTTGTTCCTGGTCTTTCACCTAATTTTATTTTGGGTTTAAATTGTTTGAGCAGGACTCGCTGTGTCCTGGATGTGGGCCAGCATGAGTTCAGTTTTGACTTCGCTCCTTTTGTAAAGTTTCCCTTAAGATCGCAGCCTAGTAATTCCGTTATTTTTGAGTGTCACAAGGCCGATAGCATGGATCAAAGGCAAACTACCGCCGACTTAGTTCACGCCTTTTCGGATGTTATCACCTCTAAATTAGGAAACTGTGATATTTAGCCCTATAAATTCCACTTAAAGGATGAAGTTCCCGTCCGCGCTAAATACCTCAAGGTTTCTCCCCCTAAACTTCAGGCCATGCGTGAAATCGTGGATCAGCTCTTAGCCGCTGGTGTGATTTCTCCCTCTACGTCTGATTTTTGCACTCCTACTTTTTTAGTATGTAAAAAAGATGGTGTAAGCTGGCGTATGGTTCATAATTATATTCCTTTGAACCATAAAATTGCTAAGGACGATATTTATCCACTCCCCACTGTTGAGTCTGCCCTTCAACATCTAGGTAAGGCCAGATATTTTTCGGTTATTGACTTGAATCAAAGTTTTCACCTGTGCCTTAAGGATCCTAGTTGTCGCAAATATACCACATTTTCAACTCCTTTTGGCCATTTTGAATTTACTCATGTACCTATGGGTGTTAGTTTTGGCCGTCAGGCTATGAGCCGGATCCTCGATCATGTCTTATCTGATCTCAAGTATGATTATGTGTTTAATTATGTCGATGACATTATTGTTTATAGTAACACCTTTGAGGATCACATTACTCACTTGACTTAAGTCCTTTCTCGTTTACGAGGGGCTAATCTCACTGTTAACCCTAAGAAGGTCACACTAGGAAAAAATCTGTTAAATTCTTGGGTTATGTTCTTTCACAAGTTACCCTCCTTATGGATCCTTAAATAATTGCCCCTATCATCCAGTTTCCTAGGCCTGTAAATTTAATGGGAGTCCAGTAATTTTTGGGCCTGTTAGGTTATTTCTCCAGGTTCATTAATAATTTTGCCTCTTTATCTGCGCCTTTAAATGTCTTACGAAAGAAGGATTCAGTATTTGAATGGGGCCCCGGACAAGAGAAATCTTTTCAGGTGCTGAAGTCTTGTATGGCTTCACCCCCAGTTCTCAATCTACCCGATTTTAATAAACGGCTTGCCGTTCAGGTTGATGCCTCGTACGTTGAACTTAGAGCCGTCCTAGGACACCTAGAGGAAGGCCAGATTAGGCCCATTGCCTATGCTAGTCGCTCGCTATCAGAGTCTGAGCAGCGATTAGGTGTCTACGAGAAGGAGGCCTTGGCTTGCCTATTCGGGCTAGAAAAATTTGAAAGTTATCTCGATGCTCGGGAGTTTGATTTATTTACCGATAACCGAGCCCTTAGTTGGCTCTTTAATCATCCACATCAACTGGGTAAGCAGGGTCGTTTGATTGTGAGGTTATCACGATTTCAGTTTGTCATCCATCATATTCCAGGTAAAGATAATGTTATTGCTGACTCTCTTTCGCGCATGTTTTGCAAAGATGAATTGAGCCCTTGGAACTCCGCTCATCTTATACTATTAAATTTAACACTGCTTTCAAATTTTTTCCTGAATCCTATTTTAATATCAAGGAATGTCAGACTCAGGAACCTCTCTGCAGCAGGTACTTAGAGATCTTCATGATATGGAAGCTGTTCCCTATGTTGAGGAGAGTGGTATGTTGTATTTTACAGGAACTTCTGGCAGAGCCCGAATGGCTGTTGTTCTAGCTGTCGTGAGGCCTATGGTGTGAACCTATTTCCATGCATCTCTCGTAGGTGGTCATCTAGGAATAGATAAAACTTTTCGCAGAATTTCAGCGCACCTGTTTTGGCCCGACACACATACGGCTGGGCGTTTCAATTGCCTACGATGGGTGATAAATTAAATGTGAAATTACTTCCTCCTTATGAGGGACCCTATTAGGTCGACAAGTTATTGGGTGTCAACACCCTTTTGTTAAGGTACTGTAGGCGCAAGTTTAAATTTCGAAAGGCTCACTTAACCCATGTGAAACCTTTCATTAAATAGATTTTTATGGGTTTGTTGTAAGGTTTTTTTGCTGTATTGTACCTTTCATATGAGATTAGCCTATTTGACCTGTTGTTAAGTCTTTGTGTTCCAAGGAACTTGTGTTTGAAATTTGTGTTTGCAGTTTGTCTTTTGTTGAATTTGTGCGTGGTGTTTCTTTTTTTAAGTTTGGCACGTCATTCTTTTTCCCTATTACCCTTGCTTGCTGTGCCCGAATTCTACCAATGATCTTCAGCTTCACCTCGCCGAGAGACGTCACTGTGGAGCCTTCCGTTCGTCGCCTCCTCCCTACTGGTGGTACCTGCCTATGAGAGCCCATCGTGCTACTGCCCATCATGCTACCATGAGCTTGCCTGGCAGCGTCCTGCTTGCGTGGAAGCTAGATGCTGTTTCACCGCTTCTGGGTCTTGGAGAGCAGCCGTGTTGATTCTGGCTGAGTGCTTCCCGCACCGCCGTGAGTCCATGGTTGCCCCTAGCCCTTGCTTGGTGGGTCTTGGACATCGTAGCTGACCCCCTAGTCAGCCAGCTAAGGCACTGCAACTTGGTGCTCACTGCTGGAGTCCCTTCCCATGCCTGGGTGGTTGCGATTCGCGGGGCCACCCTGTTCTGAGCCTTTGTTCTGGGCTGTTCACCGAATTTATCTATGGACTTCTTACTACGTATCAGCCACTGGCTGTCGTCTACCGCTGTTCTGAAGACCTGTTCTTCAGCGTCCTTCGACCTGCGTAGCATCTGACTACGTTCGAAGCCATATTGTTTATCGCCGCGGCGATCCTAAAGCTTGCTGTTTGATGCTGTCACCAGTCTCCGATTTCAACATCATGAACTTTCTTCATTGTGTGGATATATTGGCTCTCCGGGCAGGGACACTTTAGGGAGGGGGGTTGAAGCAGTTTGGCACTGTTCAGCATTCCTTCCCCTCCTTTTCCCTCCCCACTCCTATTTACCCTCCCTCTCTTATTACCCCTTCCTAACCCTTCTCTTTCTCCCTTCCCCGCCACCACACCAGCGCTCTCTGACGAGTGTTTTACCGGGCCTATATATACTCGGCTCCTAGCTTATTCGATGCAGTCTTTCGGTCTTCTGACTCGAAGGCTGTCACTGTGGGGGTGGCGCTGCGTTCTGGTATGTACTTGGCTGTGAAACTTAGTGTTTATATTTAACTATGAAGTATTATTCCTGCCTGCGCGTTGTATTTCTGTCATGTACTGTAATGTTTCCTATTTGCTATCAATGTTGGACCCTTCAGGTCATATTGAATTGAGTTTCTTTTGCTCACGCCGAGTACTGCCTGTATCTTTACGTAATATTTCTGCGGTTATATATGGGCATGCCACGATGGCATTGGATACTTCTTGTCAAGCCGCATTATAATTCTTGATTTTGCCTTCAGTTTTGCTTTCAGCCTAGCGGCCCATATTACTTGTTAGCTACTTCTAACGCTTCGCCACCACGCCCCCTTGACTTTTACATTGTTTTAAATTGTATGAATGGTTGTATTTATTCCCGCGGGAGTGCACGAGCAGCGCATGATTATTATAAATATTTAATATAACCTTTGTCAATAAGTTTTCGCTCTAGAGGCAATTTTCTATGAATAAATTATATTTTTGTAAACCCTTTTTATATTTTTTCCCATAGCACCAGCTTTACACTGTCGTTGGTGTTTACTGTAAAACCCCCATCCCTTTTTGTTCTCAGTCGGAGTCTAAGGCTGCTACACACGCGTTTAGTACACAGAATTTCGATGCATTATTTGGCTCTTGAAATAAAACCTTATTTATTATTTATTTTTTATTTTAGTTCATTCAACGATAAAAACATTTTTTTTAGTTTTATAAACTGAACGTTTATTTTATTATTATAGTCGAAAAGTAAAATGTCGCTTTGCTTGATACAGTTGTCATTACCTATTTTGTACTTAATTTTTTATCGCATAACATGAGCACTACAGCACAACCACAGAACAGCAAACATTAATTAATACAAATTAGGACAATGGTTTTAGCTTGCCAGTTAAAAATTAATATGAAATTCAATAACAAACTTTTACAGTTTAACAAATTAAAACTTAAAGGAAGACTGATCAAAATTTGTTAGTTCTAGATAAAATAAAATGATCTTGACCGTCTTTTAATATAAATGTATACAGACTTGAAACTCAGCAGGTATATACTGTATATGAAGGTACATACACATTTAATGAGCACAGGGTTCTTCTAAAATCAGCCTCCAAGGCGGGATACGGGAGCGTTAAGGATTTTAGAACTTTAACACCTCTTTCGGAAAATTTCCAACCATAACCAAACCTATTTGATTGGAATAATCCAAAACAAAAAGTAATGCATATTTAAAATTTTCAAAATTTTGGGTCATTAACCCCTCGTCTTCTTAGTGGGAGAAAGGTTAGACCCGGGAAAATTTTACACCATAACCCAACCTTCCTGGGGGGCATTTTACTCTATGACCGTCCTCTTGGATCGGAAACAGAAAAAGCTTTGATTTTATATTATCACGTTAATATTAATTGAATGATTAAAATTAGTAAATTATAAAATACTGCATATTTATTGAATTTCATTAGTGAAAAAAAACATCTGGATCATATACCAAATAATATAATTATATGCGTGTTTATGTTAATATAAAATACCGCCTATTAAGTTTAAATTTTTTGATTGAATTTATTCAATCACACCAGTCCGTTTAAAATTTTGTTTCTCTAATTTATTTGCGTTAAAAATTTGAGTTATTTTATTACTACCCCAAGTAAGTATAAACAACATCTAACACGCGTACAAAAGTACACGCACCAATTTTTTAAAAAAATGTTAACGTAAAAAATTAAATTCAAGTTGTGTCATTTTTGGTTATTTAACACTACCTGATAATTATCATAAGTGTTAATAATAACATCGTTTAAGATAAAATGTCTACACATTCTTAGAGTTTGAAAACAAAAATAAAGGGAAAAGCTCTTTAGTAAATTTAGAAAAAAAATAAATTGTTTAAAAAAATTTAACGTTTGTTATTCTGTTTCAGTGCACACCAGTAAACTAATAAGATTTCGATAAAACAATTTTTTTAAAAACAATTTTGACAGACGATAACAGTATTTTCGGGCTTGACTATAAATGTAATAACACTGTCAATGAACACAGTGTTACAGGTTTGTGTAAATATATTGATACGTAAAAAAATGTTTTTATGGAAATGTTAAAAGAAATGTTTGAAATCAATGTAACATCTTTCGGTTCCTACACCTCCCACATAAGGGTTCCACCTAGCCAGAGATAAGTTTGTATGAGTGAGGCGGAATGATGAAGTAGACACTGCCTGGTGCTTCTAGTGCGGTATCGCCTCTAAGCGCAAAGGTGTGTACTGACGTTCAGCCTTCTTGTTGTGTATATAACAAATATGATATTTGAGTGATAACCATGGAAAAATATATGATAAATAACCAAAGGAAATCATGGAATTTAGGTCAATTGAGAGTTATCAAGTATATTAACCGAGAGATTAATACCAAAAAATTAACCTGAAAACACACATTTCAGACACTCTTATAACAATACTGTTAAAATCATTTATTTGCAAACAGAACCACATATTTTCCCTCAGAGATTTATTAAATATTTTAAGTAAGCAGTTTCCACTCGCATAACTTGAGCAGTTTTTCTAATCGAGTGTTTTGGATGCGCAATATCTTAGTTTTTAGTATACAGCATTTGGTAGGAGTAATTTCGTGAATGGAACGGAAGTCGCTTGTAACGGAAGTGTGTAACCAAAGTGCTGCCATCAGCTGTGGATTGCGGGTTTCAATTTTCTTACATCCAAAAATTAACTTTATAGTAATAACGGTTTTATTTCTTGAACGATAGATATGGGCTGTAATTAAAAAAAAATTATATTTACGAATTCAGGTTCAAACCAGAGGTTTGGTATTTTTTCAAGTCTTTTTCGTTTTAATTGAACTGTTTCATTATATGTTTTAAATGTTCGGTCTGCTGATCAAATGATTCTATAGACGACGTAGCTGCTCCGGCAGCGAATTCTAGCGGTTGGTACGGAAATTACGCGTGATTCGCGTCAAGAATAGTTGTTGATAAAACAATTTGCGTATATATTCATTGGCATTATCTTTATGAATTATACGTTCTATTTAGTGCCAATTTTCATATTATAAGTCAATTTGCAAAATGAGAACGTATGAATTTGCTCGTTACAGGGGTTTGATGTTACCCATCTCTCGCGAGTACTCAAAGAATTGTTCACACGTTTTTTTTTCTGAAGCTCTGCACACCGTATGTGTGTCAGGAAGCCTAAGATGCACATAAAGTTCTGCCATTCCCGATTTCACACGAATAATTCACCTTCGGCCAACCTCGGGTTTACTTGTATATATTTATATTTCTCTGTTTATTTCAATGTAGCTATACTAACCTAACTAACCGTCCATAGTGTTTTAAAGTGTTTTAATGTAGCTAACCTAACTGACCACTTTTAATGTTTGAATTAATTTTTCCTACGCAAAAATAAAACAAATCCCGAAGTTGGCCGAAGGTAAATTATTCGGGTGTAATCGGGAATGGCAGAACTGTATGTGCATTTTAGGTGTCTGAGTAGGAGGGGTCCTTAAATCAATGTACCCGTATCCATACCACGTTCGTTCGCCGAGACCTTTCAAACAGGTTAATAATGCATGCGCTCTGCTGGCTCTGCATATGCGAAATCGTTTAGTTCCCACCGCGAGGCTCAAAGGCGGTCGAAACTAAACGGCTTACGGGCCGAAAGCCGAATGGACGTGGTTCATCAGATTTTCTATATCCTCCCTGTTCGATACTCTATGAACAGACCGGAACCAAACCTTCGCGACCTATCCTCTGCCGTGGCGGCGCCTTCAGACACAGATGCGGACCGCGCATCTGGGTTTAATCCTTTCCTAATGCTGCCAAACTTCTTTCTTTCTCTTTCTCTCTCTCTTTTCCTCCTCAGCGCAAGGTTGCCATCTTCAATCGTGCAGGAGAGCAGCATAACACTATCTATCCCCACCCTCCTTCCACCAAATCCTACCCACCCCCCCCCCCCCCGCCAACAGTCCTGTTTCCCAACGACCTACCCCTATACCTTCGCGTAATCCCACGGTAAAGCGATATCTGTAACAATCTATTGCCAGCGCAGGTGTTGGCTGCACCTGATGTCGTGTTCGCCATGACCCGGCTCACCCCGCTTGGCTATTGCCACCCCTCCACCCCAGTGCGTGGTTTCACGCAACCCGAACGTGGCCGCTGGTTTAATGCAATTATTTTTACTATATACATTTTCATGGAAAAAAAGGGGGTTGTCTGTAAAGTCGGTTTACGTGCGAAAATTTTACGTGATAACGTAATAGGAAAACATTGATGAAAAATTGCATAATTTTTAATTTTCAAATATAATTTACAGTTTCTACAAAATTAAATTTAATAATTTGTTTCAATATAATCACGAACAATTAGTTTGATATTGTAGAAGATTTTCTCGCACAGTGGTCGGCCGGTTCTTGCACGCTCGGCTCAGGCGGAACGTGACAATGAGTCATGCTTTTTCGTGCGTGCTGCCGGTGTTCATCGAGTTATAAAACGTTATCACGTCAAAAAAACTGAAGAATGCCAAATAAGAAATAAAAATTAAAACATAAGCCCTCAGAACGAGCCTAAATCAGCTGAAATTAAACAGATGTACCCACCAATGAAGCTAAACAGATATTATGGACAATAAATCGATGATAACACAGACGAAAACATTCAAACCTAAAATGATAGAAATAACGATTCCGTGGAATAAACTAAGTCATGAAAAAGATATCACTGACGTACACAGCAGATTTTCAATGATAAAACCGTAACAGAAAATGAGCAAAACATTCATAAATTATACATATGGAAAGCGCAAATGAACTATCAATATTGTAATTTATTTTAACTATCACTGCTTGATAAATCTTATGCAGTTGAGCATTATTTTATCACGGCTGCTTTTCTGCAAAAAAATATTAACACCACACTAGGTTATGTCAAATATAATTAATAATTAATTACATTGTGAATAAATGAAGAACATACGTTCACATATTCTACAGAGATTTTTTTTTTTAACGTGAGCTTGTTTTTCAGTACTCGCAGTTATGTGTAAACATCTAATCTATTAACTATAAAATGCAAGAGTCTCATGTATTTCAAGATGCAAATAAACTTATAATACGAAACTCAGACATAAAATGTAACCAATAAATCTTTTAAATAATACTAATCGTGATAAATAAACTGATATAACAAGTATTCACTTAGCAATAACCATAATTTCTGGGCGCGAATCACACACATACTTTTTGCGCCCACCGTTGGAATTCGCTGCCTGAATCGTAGACTTTGCTTGCCGCTATTAAACGTAGATATCAGCTACGGATGAGCGAAATGGTATATTCTAATACCTGTTATGTAAGTTATATATATGTTATATAGTTAAATAATTTGTTGTATATATGGTAAACATTATCAGTTATTGGAATAAATATCTGTTTTTATTCATTTACTTTTCCAATAGCAACGAGCGACTAAAAAACCATTACAGCAATCAAAATTATGGCATGATTTTAAAAGCTCCATTGAATTTTTTTTTCCTCATTCAAAAGAACATAATATTTTGTCGCATTTGTGATGTTTTTATATATAATTTTATTAAAACACCTAATTTAAATGCACAATTACGAAGAAATTTCTACTGACTGAATAAACAACAAATCTTGTGAAATTTAGATCATATTCTAATTAATTGTGATGTGCAGAATCTAAAGCGTATTATTAAAATATGCACATCTAATTAAAATTTACCAAACCATTAATACTATAAAGCTTCCTAATATGTTTGAAGTGATACTTCTATAGCATTACTAAAATGTTAACTCGAAACATTTTAAAACTCATATTATAACACTAAGTTGTATATTGGCACACCATTAAAAAGGTTTCGTCCTTTAATTATAACTGAAGTAACTACATACGCGTTTAAATTGCTACACGAAATTACTCTCTTCCAAATGGCGTATACCGAGAGCTAATATGTTTACACCTAACAAATATTATAACTGATATTCCCAAAATCTGATTATACTGGATATTTAACACTGCCAATAAACTTAATGAACTCTTAAAGCATTTAATTACTACAAATATTTTCCACTTACAATGATACACTGTGGTTGAATGATAAATAAATAGCATAATCTAAACTTATGGAATAAAACTGAAATTTTGAAATAGGACCAAGGGAAATTAAAAATATTTCCTATTTAAATTAATGGGCAGGCATCAAAACGCATTAGATCTCGTTAACAAAAAGTTATGTTCAACAATAATTTGTTAGGTGTATACCCTTTACTCTCACAATGTTATTTTACGGTAAATTCGTCTGTGGTAAATATTTTCTGTAAACATGAAATTTTAAATTGGAATATATATATTTTTTTTGCTGTGCAGATACGCTTTAAGGGAAAACAATTCTCAAAACATTATAATTAAATTTCATCAGTTTGAACCACAAAACTCGCGGAATATTTCGACAGCAATTAAAGTAATAGCATACCTATTTAAAGTCCAAAAATTTTTTAGTTTATCTGTTTAGTTTGAGGAAAACCATTTATTCACAAGAAGTAACTAATAGTGTAGAATATTTTACGGTTTTTTTACATTATTGAATTATCTTTGGTGATATAGGTACTTAAAATATTTTTACTTATAAATACTTAATTTAACATTGAACTCTTTGACGAAGTTTTAATGTGACGCCTATATTATGCTCCTATTTAATTATGTTTTATTTTAAATTATGTAAAAAATTAATTTTGCTTTTCAAAAAAAATTTAAAATAGTATTAAATGTTTATGTTATTATAAAACATTTTAATTACATCATAATATTTTAATTTTATTATGCTTCACAAAAACTTTAAAGAGTATGCCTACAATTTAATATACCTTTCAAGCAAGCAAAGTCTATGTATGCAATTGAATTAGGAATTTGCAAAAGGTACCAAGTCCAAGTAAGCAGATTGTTGGAAACAACAGAAAACATATTATTGTCGACCTGGTAATGAAACAGGTTATCAGTAATGGATCAATTGAAAGTATAATGGGCGTGTGATGATTTTAAACGTAATTCACATGTATAAACTTTTGTCCGAAATATTTTAAAAATCAATAAAGTTAGTGGACTTGGTCCTTTTTGCAAATGAAGTATCATTCATTAAACAATGGCACATAAAACATAATGTTTTGGTTAGATAATAGTACAGTGTTGGTATATTATAATTCAAAAATTAATAATATGTTACACAAAAACATATTTTACAACACCACCACCTGATACCATTTACCCATAAAGAAATGTTAAGTATTAAATTTACACATCTGAAAATGCATAGTGTCATTGGTAAAGATTAGTGGAACCTTAGTACATGCTATTGAAAAAACTACAAACAACATGAAAACAGATCCTTCAAAAACAATAATGTAAGAGTAGTATAGGATAGTATGTTCTGCGGCAGGATGCAGGATGTGGTTGTGGTGGCGGTGTCAGCCATCTTGGATTGTGACGTCACGGCGGCCATCTTGGACTCAAAAATTCCTCAAAATTCCTCAAAAATGACTCAAAATGACTCAAAATTTCCCATTTTAAGAAAAAATTTCCCGTTTTCGAGGGAGAAATTCCCGTTTCGAGGGAAAATTTCCCGTTTTATTCCTTAAAAATCCCAGCGGCTGAAAATTCCTAAAACTGGCTTAAGCATCCTTAACTCTAGCCAACGCTAGGCCATTTATAGGATGATGACTTCACCGTTGAAATTTTCGTTACGTCCGCCATCTTGAAAATCCGCAATTATTATGTTAGAAAATCGGGAAAATATTTAAAAATCATTAAAAAAATTATTTAATCGAATAAATAATAAAAATCTTAAAAACCACTATTGCAGTTATCGTAACGGTCGCTATCTTGGATTATATAAATGTTGCATATTTCGTTACACCCGCCATCTTGGTTGAGTACTATACCATCATTACACTTTATGTTACGACCACCATATTGGATCCCATTAATGTTACAATTATCGTTATGGTCGCCATTTTAAAATTTTGACGCCATCTTGAAAATCCGTAATTTTAATGCTAGAGATTCGGGAAAAAATTTAAAAACCATTAAAAAAATTAATCAACCTAATTAAATAATAAATAAATCCTTAAAACCACCGTTGCACTTTTCTTGACGACCGCCATCTTGAAATCACCCGCTGGAGATCATCATCTTGTTTTCGTCTGCTAGAGTATGCTGATACCATGTTAGTATAAGTATCTAGTCACCACACCTTTTTCCTTGACTTTGAACTTTGACCTTGACCTTGAACGTTGACCTTGACCTTGAACTTTAACCTTGACCTTGAACTTTGTACTTCACCTTGAAATTTGACATTGACCTTGAAATTTTAACTTGACCTTGACCTTGAACTTTTACATTGACCTTGACTTTGAACTTGACCTTGAACTTTGACATTGACCTTGAAATTCGACCTTGATCTTGAACTTTGACCTTGACCTTAAAATTTTATCTTGACCTTGAAATTTTACCTTGACCTTAAAATTTGACCTTGACCTTGAAATTTGACCATGACCTTGAAATTTGACCTTGACCTTGAAATTTGACTTTGTCCTTGAAATTTGACTTTGTCCTTGTCGACCATCATGGATCCGACATTTTATGTTCAGTACATGCTACCAGGAGCTACCACATGCCGGAGTACACCATCTTGTGTGTGTACTTGTATTATGGAGTACATTTCCATCTGGATAATTTTATTCTAACCCGCTACAGTGCAGTAATCATTTATTAACGAGGTGCCCCCGCCATCTTGAAATTCAACCGCCATCTTTAATCATGTAATAATGTAGCTAGAAAAGCGGGGAAGAATCCAAAATTCTTTAAAAAAATCACTCATTAACTTACATATTGATTCGATCCGCTCCAGTCCTTGGTTCGATCCCTGAATGATGCAAAACATTTAATTTTATATAAAAAATAATAATTTCAATAAACCATGTTCAAAATTCTTAGAGACTTTAAATCCTCTACTACCATCATCATATCAGACATCAAGACCACCATATTGGAAATTCGTAATTGTAATGCTAGAGATTCGGGAAAAAGTTCAAAATTCATTAAATAAATTTGTAATCTATATACTGATTGATTAGATCGACTAAGGTCCTTGGTTCGATCCCTGGCCGATACAAATCAACTTTAATTTTAAAAAAGTACCAGAAAAGTGTAAGGTTCGAGAAATAAAACACCTCAAAGTCTTTTACAAACATAATATTTATAACAAAATTTCTATCCTACTACAGAATCACTTGTGAAAGCCAGCAATCTTAAAAACATTTAGCCCTGCATAGACGTGCAACGACTTCTTCTTAGCTCCAAATGACTCCAAATGCTCCAAACGGTCTTCAAATGGCTCCAACAGCTCCAACAACCTCCAAATGCTTGACTGCTCCAAATGGCTCCAAATGCTTCAAAAGGCTCCAAATGCTCCAACAGCTCCAAAAAAAGGCTCCAAATGTTCCAATATCCTCCAAATGCTTAACACAGCTCCAAATGGCTCCAAATGCTCCAAACGGGCTCCAAATGGCTCCAACTGCCTCCAAATGCTTAAAACATCTCCAAATGGCTCCAAATGCTCCAAACGGCTCCAAATGCTCCAAATGGCTCCAAATGCTCCAAACGGCTCCAAATGCTCCAAATGTCTCCAAAAGGCTCCAAATGCTTCAAAAGGCTCCAAATGCTCCAACAGCTCCAAAAAAGGCTCCAAATGCTTGACAGCTCCAAATGGCTCCAAATGCTCCAAATGGCTCCAAATGCTCAAAATGTCTCCAAATGGCTCCAAATGCTCCAAATGGCTCCAAATGCTCCAAATGTTTCCAAATGGCTCCAAATGCTCCAAACGGCTCCAAATTCTCCAAATGTTTCCAAAAGGCTCCAAATGCTTCAAAAGGCTCCAAATGCTCGAAACGGCCTCCAAATGGCTCCAACAGCCTCCAAATGCTTAACACAGCTCCAAATGGCTCCAAATGCTCCAAACGACCTCCAAATGCTTGACAGCTCCAAATGCTCCAAATGGCTCCAAATGCTCCAAATGGCTCCAACAGCTCCAAAAGGCTCCAAATGCTTCAAAAGGCTCCAATTGTTCCAAGAGCTCCATCTTCAATTGGTTCCAACTGATTCCAATTACTTTTCTTATCGAACTTGGCATGATTACTAACATGTCTTTATTAGTATACATTTTGACTGGCAGTGGTAACGTATTTGGCACCTTTAATTTATAAGTTTTATTTAGAAATCAGATTTCGATAAATGGTAGATACCATTTAGAAAGAAAATATATTAATTTATCTTCAAGTTTATACACATACATTTAATTTAAGCAATTATTGTATGTAGCCAGCTCCCCTAAGTTCTTTGAGTATGAAGGATATTTCTTTAATGTTCGAATAGTTTCCTGCACAAAGCGATCCATGTAGTAGTCGTAGCCTGTCAACCAATATGTTAGGATCTTCCCATGAGGTATAATCAATCTCTTCTGCTGCGTTCATCCTTGCATGTTTATAATAAATATTATTATCTCTGGTGTCTATCGATTTAACACCAACCACAAGGTCACTTTCGTCATCGTGCCAGTGATTATCACAAGCTTGATCAGGATGATTTATTTTATTACGACGTTTCCATCTTTTTGGTCTCAATCCACCATCACAGTCTTCGCTCTTGCATGCTTTTGGTGCTTCAGCACAGTACTCAATCATGTCAACCTTAGATGTGTCAGCACAGTCTTCGTTCATGCCAGCTTCTGATGTGTTACCACAGTCTTCAATCATGTCAGCACCACAAACTTGATCAGGATAATTTATTTTATTACGTCGTTTCCATCGTTTTTGGTCTCAGACCGCCATCACAGTCTTCGATCTTGCCTGCTTTAGGTGCTTCAGTACAGTACTCAATCATGTCAGCCTCAGATGTGTCACCACAATCTTCAATCATGCACGTTTCAGATGATTCATCAAAGTCTTCGACCTTGTAAGCTTCAGATGGTTCTCCATCTTTCTCATTTTCATGGAGACGACTATATATTGGAGTAAATATATTTTCATTTCTAATGTGGTTACAACTTCCTTCGTTTGTTTTAAATTTTAAATCATTATCTTGATCTAGATCAGTAATTTTAGCATTAGCTTTTTCGCCTTCGTTCCTCTTCCGCGATGTTGTAGCCCAGTCTTCGTTATCTTTATTCATCTTAATTGTACAGGTCTTGTAATGTCTATCCAAGTAATATCTTCTACCAAAGGATTTCTGACACTGACTGCAATGAAATGGTTTTTGACAAGGACCCAAATTACACTCGCTTCTCTCATGTAGTTTAGCATTCTTTCTCAAGGTAAACACCTTGCTACAGTATCTACAGTGATGACGTTTCGATACAGCAACAAATCCCGAATCAGGATTCATATTAGTTACTGAGACTAATGCCAGATGCAAACTAAGAGTTTTAAATTAGATATATTACTTAAATAGATTTTTTTAATTATTTCATCAGCAAAAATTAATTTATCTCATTCAAAGGTACTTGTTGCAAGTAGTTCTGCTTTTCAACAACAGATGTCGCTACATGTTACTTGCAGGTAAATAATATTTAGTTCTTTAATGCGGGATGCGGGATGCTCACTAACGATCGCAATAGAACGATGGCTTCGCTAGACTCCAAGGCGAAGGAAGTTCGTCCATCCTGTTAGTGCTTCTTAGATTTCTCAGAGATAATTTGACTGAGTAATGATATATATATATACATATATATATATATTTAAATTTCCACCTGATAAAAATATTACAAGTGCTGATTTATTGGCAGAATTTCAATAAGTAAATGCAACCTTGAATAAAAAATGACATGCTTCATTAAGTAAAAAATTCTTCATGCAGAGATCAATTCCTCATCAGTAACCAGAAGCACTCGAAGAAAACCATCAGATGTCTAGTCAGGAATAATCAGAAGCACCCAGAGAAAACCATCAAAATATTGTCAAGAATAATCAGGAGCACACGGAGAAATCCACCATAATACTGTCAAGAATAAACTGGAGCACACGGAGAAAACCGCCATAATATTGACAAGAATAATCGGAAGCACACGGAGAAAACCACCACAAGTTTTCTTTGATATCATAAAATTTCAGGAAAAAATAATAATAATAAATAAAAATAAATTAATAAAAAATTTTAAAAAATAAAATAAAAAAATACATAAACAGATTCTGCTAGCTTGTGAACTTCTCATTGTTGAACAAAGATATAGATCTAGTACAAGCCAGAAATAGTGGACAATTTGATGAAACCGTTCCGTATCAGTTAAAGATAACCAAAATCTTGTTACTTTATTATTCCTGTTTTGTCCAGGACAACTATCAGAAAAAACATGAAGCTCTTTAATCTCAGTGTCTATGAAATTATTCACATAGTGAAGCAAAAATGAACAGACTTCATTAGGCCCTTTCTGTGCCTGACCTTCATGATGAACATAAAAAACAGATTTATTAGTTTTGAAGTCATGGACATTAAACACATATACCCACAGCTGCCTAAGATAAAACATTTCCTGCACTGGAATGTGAGGTAGGGGAAGGTTCTGCATATAGTCTATCACAATGCCTCCTATATTATTGTCCTTGTCGCACATTTATTTTAACAACTTTATTGTGTGTGGAACTTTTTGGCTTTTGTCTCGTGTACCATTTTCTCTATCACAGCAGCCCGTTTGGCCACATCATTAAGTCTAGGGTTCTTAATTTTAACGTTAAGCTCTTTGCATACACAGCACGTGTGGTTGTCCAAAACATAAAGTAAAATTTTCCCGGAAGTACTTAGCGTAGTATTTGTATCACACTTTTGACTGGGGATATTTGTCTTGAAATAATGCATACATTTTTTTCACATTTATTCTGGCATCTAAATAATACTTTTCTTTACCAGAATAGTACGATTCATGCACAGGAAATGAACTGATATGTGTGTCGATCCTTTGCAGTTCTACTCCTGGCCATTCTCTGTGGTTCCTATGTTGCCCTCTTGAATCTTTTGGCGATTTACCTCGAGAGAGTAATGAACACAGCCTTTTAACGCGTTTCACAATAACACCATGTAAGTTAATGAATGCACCTCAACACACACTTATTTAGTCACCATCCTTTTATACATTGTAGGTGTATGAGCTCGATTTCATTGATCCTTCACCACTTCGCGGTCGCCTGCGTTGCACATGTTTTGAATCTATCAATCCTTGTAGATAGATTTCTTGTTCATCTTTGGTTGAAAAACTGTTGATATGCTGGATTATATCTACTTGGTTACTGTAGTCAAACTTATCAAAGCAATGTTTCTTACATCTGGAAGTAAAAAAGGAAGTGTCAAGTTACAACACTAACAAATCACTATTGTATTACTTGTAATGTTTAGACAGCTTAAATAACCTCAAAATACAAACAAACATACTTGCACGGCATTCCTTTTTTTCTTGGTCCAACCTCCTCGCCTTCTGTGATTCACATGAGGTAGGCCTTTAATTTTAGCCTTCTTGATTATATTTATTTTATAAACATCCTTGTTGAAAACTCTCATTATCTTTCTGGATCCGCAATAAATTTCAATGTAATTGAACCAACAACTGCACAACAACCAAAAAAACAGTTCAGTGGTACCAATCTCTATGCCATAACTTACGGCCATCTAAACCACAGACCAAACATTAAGTAAATATATGTACCTAACATTAAATAAGTAGCTGCATCACAACTGCAAAAAATATTAGTGCAGATATGAACGATTTTGGTTATTATAGTTTTTATACATAGGTACACACTTTGTCATGTATGTACATAAATGTTTTTTAATATTTTGGCAGTTCTCATTATTTAAAAAGTAACATTAGTCTTTAAATAAAATATTAACATGCATATTTTTATGTAATGAATTAACATTATTATAATGCCCTGCCCATGTTCATTAACAAAAGATACCAAGTCCAGAGATTGATATATTCAAAAAAAGGTACCAAGTCCAGGACTTGGTACCTTTTGCAAGTTCCACATATATTTACTAGTCCGTTTATCGTATTTCTTATACAGGACTTGGTTCCTTTTCTTGCTGACAGCAAAGAGAACACTTTAAAGATTCGGAATCTCGTATAACATGAATATGCTCAAAAAGTGGACTTGGTACCTTTTGCAAATTCCTGATTCAATTACACATTTAAACCTTAAAAAGTTTACCTCAAAAAATTAAGAACTTTAAAAAATAAATTAAATATTTTGAGCCTTAAACAATATGTTGTCAACATGAAATGAATATCATTTTTTTAACGATTACCAAAGCCTGGGTTTTAAATTATATAGCACCGTTTTGTGTTTTAAAAAAATACTCATATTTATATTACCTGATATTATTCTTGTCAAAATAAATAAAATTAAAAATAATATTACAATAAATGTGTTTAGGTCTAAGTTTTCGAACAGTTTATGACACTTTTATCTATCAAACAATATTTTCTACTTTCTACATATCATTGATGCATAACGTTTCATGAGATTCTAAGGAAGATGTTAAAGGAAAACTGAATTTTACGAAAATGTATCTTACTAAGGGACGTGTATTCGGCTGGCATTGGCCAATATATATCATTCCCCAACAAGGTTTGGGCCCATACTAGCAACAGTTAAACTTCAATTGAAAAATAGTCGAAGATGTTTCTTTACGAAAACTTAATCGCATACATTAAGTTGTTTACTGCTAATGGATTCGTAGAATATTAGTACTACTTTATAGAGATCTGTCAGATTGCAAATATTTTACACGAGATAGGATCTATCTTACACACACACACATATATATTTAGGAAGAGAGAGACTGTGTATATGTATATATATATTTTAATGATCATTATTTGCGCGGTAAGCTCAAGCAGAAATAAAGAAATATATGATGTTAAAGTGATCATCCCGAAGGATCGATTAAATTCAAGATATTGCCTCGGGGGATGACAAGGGCGACGATTTGCCACCGCTTTCGGCAGTACGAAGGTGAATGGTCAACTCAACACTCAGTCCTGGATCAAGGAAATAAAATATTTAATAAATTTTAAAATTCCTGACCAAGAAAGGAAACAAATGCGTGGCCATTGGCTCACCAAGCCAGAAAATTAATTAGCTATTGATCTAACGGGTTTAACGACCTTCAAAAGGAGAATGAATATAGAGAAAATTTTATGCGATATAATGTATTGATATGTGCTCACTAGTTTACAAAGAATATTGGTTACAATCGATACACGGATATTTGCTTATTCAGGCATGTGTTTCCAAATTGTCAGGTATCCTGTTAACTTTTTTTGAGCTTGAACTTACAAGAATGAGGAATCCTTAAAACATATTTAATGTCTACAGCAGAACCATTCTCCTTCTTTCTGCGTATATTTTCATTCGTGTTTACAATGGGAATAGAACTGGAAATTCGTATCACAACATAGTTTCTAGGAAGGCATAAATGTTTGGTACAACGTAGAATCCTTGGTTTATATGAAGTGTATTCTTTGTTTATAAAGTACTTTAATGTACTGTTATTAAGAATATAGTAGGGTTTTAAATCACATGGTTATGAAATGCACACATAACTTGGGTGCTGGAATATTTAAGATAATAGTGAGTTCCGATTCAGTTATTTACCAAATCAAGGCTCAAAATTTTTTTATTATGACATTGGTTGGGTTCATATACACGACGTTTTAGAGATCACTACTGCCGATGACTAAGAAATATAAGCCATAAAGTACATGTGATTGCGTTACATCAATTTATTTCACGTAAAAATCCAAAAAGATAGCTAAACCTCCATTCAGAAGGATATATTTATATCTAACTTAAAAGCTATATCTACTCCCAAAGGGTCTACATCTTCACCCAAGAGGTTAAGACTCCAACAAAATGGCTCTATATCCATTTTAAAGTCTAGAATCCCACAGGCATTGCTAACTTATTCATTTAATTTCATTCATGTTGCAGTACTTTTACAAAAGCGCAAACGTGCATGGCACGCTAATCGCTTGTTAAATCCTAGTGTAGGTCTTCGAAAGAATAATAAAACCACTACCATATATTCGTTTACCTTTTGTGACTCAAATGTAAGAGTCATTTAATTCAAAATATTTCATAAATGGTTTCTGTGTTATTTACTCTATAATGTTATTTTATTGTGTAATGAGTCAACTGAAAATTCTACTTGCTCTTCTGTATCTGATAATTCAAAATTTCAACATTTACTTCATATTAATAACTAGTATTTATCAACTTGCCAATCTAAAAAACAAAAAAACTTTCCCACAAAGTTTGCGCAACATGATGTCAGTTCAGATAAATATTGTACTTCAGACCAAGCATGTTGTTAGAAATTGTCGGGAGCAGGCATTCAGTGTCTTATTTGAAGTCAATTTATAGTACCACACAATCACCATATTGTAACACTCAAATGTGCATGGCTATGCTTTATTAACTGTTGTAAGTATGAACTATAATTTCCTTTGTTAAAAACAGTACTTCAAAATTGTTTCCACAATACAAAAGAAAATACTTTAAACAATTTTTTTGGTGTTCCGAAAGCATGCCATGGACTATTAGTTGGACAAGGACAAAAAGCTGCTACCACAATATCCACGAAGTAATGCATGCTAGGACAGTTGATGACACCAAGCGCGTTCGTCTCACGAGATGAGCTGGAAGCAGAAATAATAAAGAACCTATATTCTCGCCTTTTTTAAAATTACAGTAGCATCAATGGTCTGCATTATTCTGCCATAACATTCTTCAAATGATTCTTGCACTGAGATATCTTAATTTAAAACATTGTTTTGTACATACGCGATTCCATATTTCAATGCCATTCGTCCAAAATAATGATTTCAACATTCTGCCGTCGTTTTGTCTTCAGCAACAGTGTTTGGAAAATAATTCATGTGATTGCCAGTGTAAACATACAAACATCCCGTGTTGCTTTGCAAATTACAGTTTTTAAATGAGTACTACTTTAAAGAAATGTCAAATAATTGGACAGAACTTACACAACACAAAATTCACCTCCGCGCATGGCGGGCACGAATATGGTATCTGAAATCATCCCGAGTCAGCAGGTTGCGACTCCTGTTTCTCTATCCGTCTCCCTCTCTCTGGGATGTGGGAGTTCCCTTGCGTGTTGACAGAATAAACCGATTCCTCGACCCTGAGTTACCCCTTCCAGCCGCTCCTCTCCTACCCCCTCTCCACACCAACCTTCTTCCTCTCCCCCTCCCAGCTAGGGTCCTCTTCCCTCGTCTCGGCAAACTGCTGCGCATCTAAATCTTATTTACATCGGCGGCGCCCGTGGCCGTCTCCGGGAGAGGGGGAACAGAAGGCGGTGGTTTGGGCGAGTGAACGAGAAGGAATGCCGGCACGTGTTATAAAAAACAGGGAAAGGGGGGAAGGGATGAAGACTTGGTTGAGGAACGGTGCAGGCAAGAAATAAGGCTTGCACGGTGTCGCGATTGATCGGTTCCGGGATACGGAAGTGGATAAAGCTGTAAAACAATCGCTGGGAAAGCGAGAGTTCGGCGAAAGGTCCACCAACCTGTGACATCGCAGGACTGAGTGTGTGGAAAATAGACGTTTCCGGGAAACCAAGCTGAATTGATTAAGCCATGAGGATATATATTTTTGAAATATTTTTCATTGCTGTTAGATTATGGCCGTTTTTGTAAATTGATGATTATATCTTCCTTGTACTTGTTGTTTTGCCACAAATTATTTCAAAAATATTCACTAAGTGTGGTAAAATAGGCGGTAAAATCTCGCAAGTTTTTTCAGTTGTTATCACTTGCAGGTCACTTTTCAGAAATTATATCACCATTAGTAAATAGGCCTATATCTTAATAACATTTGTGACAGTACACTAAATGCAAAAGCGTTACAGTATTAAATTAACAGAATATACAAATAATTAAAGTATATAATGAGAAAAAAATATTCAATGTTTGTGAGACCCCGCCTTAAACGATGGTGTGATATTCGGCAACTCTTGTAGAAGGCATTTACCACAAGATTAAATTTACCCAAAATGCAATACTAGCTTCAGGATTGTAGACTTTCGTGAGCAGAGTCAATAATTTCTTCTTGGCTTATTGGTTGGGGTCACGTCTGTCAAAGTCATGGATTTCCCGAAGTTTCTTCGTGCCTTGTTGCTTCCATATCCAGTTATTGATTGCTCTTTTAAGATGTCTGCAAAAGAGCATGCCATACAAGTCGAACTTCCATAATTTCCTTAGATATGGCTTCAATCCAGAAGCCTAAAATGGTTAGTGAAAATTTACCATAAACTGCATATAATGCCAGTCATTATTTGAGCTTGAATAGACAAGTTTATTTAATTGCGTTACTGAGTAAACCGAAGAAAATAACTTTCTTTAAGTTATGCGGGAATCCGAAAAAATAAACAAATAATACCAACAGTGGTAAAATAATCGTTCAGTTATATATAAAAATAATAAATAATTTTAAATTTTTAGTGCTTTTTTTTAATTATTGCTGGTTGTGTAATTTTATAAAAATGTTCTAGAAAACAAAATTAAATTAAATACTTATATGAAATTACATGAATGTGCATCAAAAATCATAGTTACAGAGATTTTACATTACAGATTTGTCTGTTGTATATACACATATGATAAGTTTTAAAAATATTTAACATAATTTTATAGTTTTATAAAACGTATGATTGACATTATTAAAAATAATAAAATTTCATAAGTGTAATCTTACAAGGACCAGTCTCAAAAAAAACCTTTACGTATTGGAAAAATACAATTTAATATGTATATTCCAACTATTTGTGTGGCACTAATTTTCACTTTATTCCATTGTGATATTCCCTAAATTTAATGATTTTTTATTGAGTAGGAAGTGTTTTTGCATCCAATAGCTGCTGACTATCGACACGTTTGAACAGGGTTGCCCATGAATCGGTAATTCTTTGGTTGAAGTTTCCAGATTTTCCCAGAGTCCACCACATAATCGTGGGTCAATTGCTGAAGCAGCTTAAATTTAAATATTGATCGTAATTTAACCTTATTCTCAAAAAAGTAAAATGCGAATTATATTCTGACCTCTAATTAAATGTATTCGTGCAACAGAGAGAAAGGTAGTGCAGTGCTGAGACGCTGGACTCACATTCAAAAAACTCGGTTCCAAACCTAGAGGGTTATCACCCGGAATTCCCACAAGTGAGAAACATGAAGGGGCAATGAGCCGGGTCACTTTCTTGGGTTACTGCCGTTTACTATACACATAGTTTTCGTCGTTGCACAATATGTGTATGATTCGTAAGTCACACAACAAGAACACCAAGGCAAGATTATGTTGTGAATAGCAGTAACAGGTAAATTAAAGTCAATACACTGCATAATATCGAAATGCAAAGAAAAAACTAAATATGGCAAAATACTAGCAAAATTCGCCACAATAACCTCATATTGTCAAAAAATAATATATAATTCTGTTCAATAATATTTTTGGGGTATTATTTAAAAATCTTTAATAATAGTTACTAATAAAAATAAATGATTTATTTTCTATGTAAGGTTATATAAATAGCCACCATGACTAAAGGCTTAGATAGAATCGCTACAACTAATTGTATTAGTTCAATGATGTATTTATTTGTAAGAATGCTATTGATATAAAAATAGAGTGTAAAAGCTAATTAAAGTTATTTTAAATTTGTTGCCACCAGAATTATACTTAAACCTCAAAGTACAATAATTTTTCCCAATGCTTAAAATGATATGTAGGATTATAATTTCCAGTAATAACATATCTTGTTCAGGTAATTAAGTCATTTTATATATCAATAAACAATACAAAAAATTACAATCTGAGAGCCATAAATTATTGGATGTACCAATGTCTACTGAATCTTATAAAGTACAAATTCTACTACTATCAGTACTGGGTTTGAAAACGATATTTTCATTTTATCTTCATTGTTGTTGAAAGAACGCGTAATAAAAAATCGTTTACACAGCATGCCACGAAGCATTGGCATTTTTTCAATATGCTTCATGTTTGAAGTTTATATTTCACTCGAAAATCTAAATATTTTTATCTTCAAATATGTTACAACTAAAAGATTTCGATATAATTTTGTCAAACAACAGCCTTAGCCCCACTGTCTGGCCTAACGTCTTTGTCCTTGCCTATAATCTACGTTTTCCACTCCTTCCTTCACGATGATATCCTAAGACTTCCCCTCCTTTGCCAGGACTTTGAAGGAAAACAATCCATATCTCAAGCAACATAGCCCACACGTTCTACACCTGCTAAAATACGAGTTAATTATTTTCCACTACACTTCAAAATACATTTCTCGTATCGAGTATCTTAGGGTGGTATTCCAAGACGTTCGGGTAAGGCAGCGGATAACCACCGCCTTGTTGTAACACAACCGTAACCTAACTTGCGGGCCATATTCCAGGACTTGTCCAAACCGGATCCCAGTATGAAAAAAAATTGCCACCGTTTTTATAAATGGTGCCTTGTTTGAGGCTATAAACTGGTTTCAACGAATTCTAGCGGAAGTTTCAAAACAATATATACAAATGTTAAGCAAAAATACAAGACACAGCAGCAACATAAAAAAATAGACCGACCTTTCTAATTTTCTCACGTACTTTAAAGTTGCGATTATTTATCTTTATAATTATTAACGTGTATAAATTGTATTCCAGGATATTTTCGCTATCATAAAGTTTCCTTTGGCACACCAACACACTCGTTATGTCTCGCGATGATTACAAAAGTGACTATGAGCAAGTTCATGGCTACGTGTTTCATCGTGCACTAGGAAAACGGTTAAAATTCAGGTGTAGCATATTTAACACCTGAACCCTTATTTTTGTGTCCTGGAACACCGTAATTAAAACATTTTCTGATAATACTTAACATTAAAGTGTTACTATTTTCTCATCATGCTCTCCTTTTAAAAACAACAACTTAGTTCGTTGTACAAACACGTTCATCTCTGGGCGCAAGGGAAGCAATTCATTGGTCTGCCGGTCCTTCCAATCCACGAAGGTGATTCGATTCTCGTGAGTTAGGGCACATCGGAACGACGCGCAGTACGTCATCAAGAGTAATGTCGGCGTGCTCGCAAGCATGGTGTTGTTCGAGTGTTAACTTGGCCGGTGGGTGTGGCCCCATTCGTCGCGACCAATGGCAGTGTCAGTTTTCTCTCGAGAGTAATCGGGGATTCACTGACCACTTGGGGTGACACCCGGACACTTCGGATTATTATTGTTATTGATGCGTAACATCTTAGCTCTTGGTAGAGGAATTTCGTGTAAATAATTTCATGAATGGAACGGAAGTCACGTGGAACGGAAATGTGTAACCAAGGTGCTGCGATCTGTGGCGAATGGCGGGAACCGAAGTTCACAAAGTCAAAGATGAACTTTATAGAATTAACAGTTTGATGAATTTTAACAAAATGGGTTGTATTTAAAGAAAATTCCTTGTTGTAAATTGAGTGCAAAGCCGAAGTTTTGAATTACTTTTTCAAGAAGTTTTCGCTTGTATCGGAGCTGTTTCATTATATTTTTAAAATATTTGTGTCTATTAATATAATTAATAAATAGCTAACGTGTCTGCTCCGGCAACGAATTATAGTGGAGGATGCGGAAACTACGTGTGATTCGCGCCTTGAAATGTGGCTGAAAGCAATATGTGTGTATATTTATCACGCTTGGAATTATTTTAAAAAATTCAATGTTACATTTCTTCTGTCCGAGTTTCGTATTATAACAGAATTTGCAAAAATAAAACACATAATATTGCTTGTTATTGAGGTTAGATGTTACACATCTGTGTCGAGTACTGACAGACTACCTCACGTGTTTTTATTTTATTACTAACTGCAATACCCGGCGTTTCCCGCGTAAAAATATATCGCTCAGTTTATCCAACCAAGATTTCTCGAAAGAAATCGAAATTGTAATTATATTCTTTATATTTAATTTTCAAATTAATTGATGTATACCAGGGTTTCCCAATCTTTTTCAGTCCGCGGCGCACATACATGTTTACTATTTTGTCTCGGCGCCCTTACCTATTTGGCTCGTCGAAATAGATAGGTACAATGATACTAGTTAGGTAGATAAGCGCAAAAATTGAAATATCCATGATATGAATCTGAACTGTATATTTATAAGAATATAAAATTAACACAAAAACATTAAAGAGAGACTTAAAGAACAAAAATAAAATACAATAGCTTCCTAGCTAATCAATGTAATTGGCGAACTTGGTGATCTTCACACGTTTTTTCAAAACATGGAATAAGGTTTCACACTGCTACTCGCATTTCTTTCCCCACATTGATCTTTGAGCGATATTTGCTTTTGAGTACAGCTACAGCTGAAAATCCAGCTTCGCACAAATAAGATGTTGCAAAAGGAATGAAAATTCTTATATCTTTTGAAGCTAAAGTGGGATATTAATTTTGAACCGATATCCAAAACTCCACCAAATCGGAACATGTGAGAATCTAGTTCTAAGGCTGCTGTCACAAGAGAGTTCAATGAGACTTTCTTCTTCTTCCGATGTATATTCTGGCGGAGCTTGTGCATGTTATGGGTCTTGGATCCACGCATATTTATCGACATCGTCTTCGGCAAAGTATTTTGAAAACCATTCAATGAGCTTCAAAAGGTGTTCTGTGAAAAGGGTCAACAGGTCTTGTGAGACAACAAGCTCATCTTAAGGTGAGGTTTCGGAGAAAGGTAAAGAGAATCGCTTCACGGCGCCCTTCTTAACTTTCTATGGCGCACCAGGGCGCCGCGGCGCACACTTTGGGAACCCCTGATGTATACAATTTTATCTTATAAACGATCACACTGTTTGATTCTATACTATGACAATACTTTCTTGTAAACTATATTTGCCATTTTATTATTTGGTGAATAAATATATAAATGGGTTGGATCTTCTACTCTAATGCAAGCTACATAAAACTGCCCATGAGAAAAATCTGAATCTTGTAAATTAATACCACAATAATTTAACGTTTTCTCTTGTGCTTTATTTATAGTAATGGTAAATGCTTATCTTAATGGAAGTTGCAGTATTAAATTGATATGGCTGTATGGTGGAGATCATTGGAATCCTTGGAATAAATACTGTTGGTCCTTTACTTTTTCTGACATGATTTTGGCATGATTACATTATTTTGTAACTGTTCCACGGTCATTATTTTTCCGTTACATAATCTTGGTTTATCCAAATTTCTTAACATAATGATTAGTGATCTTATTTTCAATTTTTAACAATATAAAGGCATTCCGGGCACTTTGATCGAATTTAAAAATTCGGTGGGAAAACTAACACTTTTATTTGTGTCAAACATTGAATCAACTGATTTATTTATTCTTTCTTTTACACGACTCTTATTTTGGATTTTAAAATTAATATCAACGATTAAATTTTTTACTTCTAAAAAACGTAGTTCTTTAAAATAGCGAATAAGAATTTGTTTTATTTTCTACAATGTTTGGATAAACATTCATCTGGCCTGTTAATTAAAATACGTAAATAATCAATTGTTTCAAACATGCATTAATTTCATGCATTAATTTCATCTGCTGGAGTTGATTTTAGAATTTATTACTGAAAGTTTTTCCCGAAAATCTCCTGAAATTACAACTAATGCCCCTCCCATTAATTCTGAATCACCTGGGTGATCTTGTATATAATGCTTCAAATGATCTTTTATGCTCCATATTATATTTGTACCAAATGTTACATTACACTCTTTCAAAACTTGAAATCGTACAGATGCTCTTGATGTATTACAAACTGGAAATTCTGGCTCCGCAAAATGTAATTGTAGTTTTAAAGCATAACGAGCAGTGCGTCTTCCTTGCATTAATTTTCCCGCAATTCCATACGATGCTAATGCAAGCACGATCCCTCTGGAGCGTATTACAAGCCAATATAATATTTATTAAAAAAAATAACTTTCCAATACTTCCTGGTGCATAAAAATTGATTATACCACAAATAGCTTTGTTCGCATACAATATGATGACATCATAAGCTTGCTTTTGAATTTTTACTAACAATCTTTCATTTTCGTTGATGTAGTGCAATAATTTACCAACAATATATATGTTTCCCATTTTTATATTTTATAATTTAATGAATCAATTCTATCTCTTTGTAGCGTTTGTATTCCAAGTTCTACTTAAATTTTAATTACTTAGCTTTAAGCATTGTCCTCCAAAATAATGCTTGATTAAATATCTGTTCATTAAAGTCTATATCTAATTCCGGTTGAGCATGTCGCATCTGATATAATAAATAAGCGCTCATACTTTCTTTCAATTTATTCCATTATATACCTACTTGTATTCGATGGACTACACATTTCCAATACTATTGCAAATAGATATCTTACTTTTGTCTCAGTTCATGTGAATGCGGCTTCTTGTCTTGAAGTGTCAACTCCTAATGATTATAATTCTTAATAATCCAAAACACTGACATGCTTCTTTGTATGTAACACACACATACACATTTATTTTTTTTAAAACCTGTAAACATATTGTCCACGAATTTCATGTAGAAGCATTCAAAGAAAGAAGCACTCAGCATTTGTTGGATGCACTGTGTACACTCGTCCCAATACGCCCATTTTTAAGATTCCTTCACTTCAACTGGGTTCCTTGTTTTCTTCGTGGAAATATTGGTTTTGTTGCGCTGTATGTATAATATGATAGTACATCGACATAAAGCAATGCTCATGCAAACGGATTACTTTATAACTGGCCATTCTTTCTGCAGTTTCTCTTATAAAATATACTTGCTGTCCATTTTATAAATGCACTGCCAAATGGGCGGCTGTTGGTTTTCGATCGTGTATTAGGAAACCGAATATTCGTCAAGATGATTCATTACTATTTATATATCTTCCCATTTGATACTGAAATATTTTATCTTTCAAATTTTGTTCTCTTTTTTATCTAGTTATTGCGAACACAGCCATATCACATATTTGCAAACATATTTAATTGATTTCACAGATATGCTGTACTCCACAAATATATGTCCTTGAAAAATCTTTGAGAGAATTATATTGTATGGCATCACCAATTGATTTTCTACCTAAGGTTACCTCTCTTTCGTATTTTGGCCGTGAAACCACCATTTCCCGAAGATTTTCTTCTGTACATAGTATATCCATGTTCTCCTGTTTGTGTTTCATTTAAATATGGTCTTGGATTTCTCTTGGTACACTTGCCTTCCTTCATGCATTGTGAATTTATAGTTCATATTCCACACGGACCATGAATTATGTTTTTTACTATTATAATTCGGTATCCTCGTCTGGATTCGGGATTTCAGCTCGCGTTATTTAATCAATTGGATTTATAAGGATTTTTTTTATAAAAAAAAGTTAAATTGTGTGAATGAGCTATTCCCCGTTTCTGCTATTCAATTGTGTACACCCAAAATCTTACGCTTCCAAAAAATTGATACTTTTCGATGACATCCATGACTTTCATTTGTTAATGTTGAAAACTGGTGCTACCAAGTCATGAGGTTCATGGGAGCGTGATCACACATACATTTTTCATTGATCTCCGGCGATGACGAATTACAAATAAATGTTATGAATAAATCAGAGCGACCATAATTTCTTAAATCGGTCATATCATCTTGTGTGTACTTGTGCATGTGTTTAGGACTTACTAAGTAATTTGATGGTAAAATACCCAGTCTCCCAATGTTACTGATATTCATGACTGCGTCACATAATTGTATGTACTCTTCTGTAAGCAATTTCGTTTGATTTTATCGCATGAACGTAATTGTTATGCCTATTTTTTTCGTACATATAAACTAAATTCTGTTGAAATACATTTCGGTAAATAGTAATATGATTGAATTCCTCGTTATCGCTGACGATTATTCCATTCACATAAAATTATTTGAAGTTATTTTTGTTTTGTTTCTGCACCTATATTTTGTTTATTTGTTTCAAATTGAATCATTCTCGTCTTTTCCTCGTAAGAAAATTAACGGATATTGAAGTTATCGTATTAACGATGTGTTTCTGTGATACCTACGCTGTAATCCTTCTTTTCTTCGTTGAATAATTATATCACGTCTTTGTACTCACTTTCCAAAATTATTACAACAGCAATTTCATTGACTTGAGGTGCGTTGAATGAACGCTTGTGTTCTCCAACTGGTCATTTGTCAGTCTTATTAATTATGACTTGATGTAAGCTTTTGGACATACGTCATTGATAAAGCACATGTATGTCTGTAGAAGAGAACTACAAAAACACAAAAGACAAAAACACAAATTGTCTTTTGTGTTTTTTGTAGTTTTCTTCTACAGACATACATGTGCTTTAGCAATGGCGTTTGTCCAAAAGCGTACATCAAGTCATGCACTCCCACTGCACAAATCTTACAAAGATAATATCGATTAATTATTTTGTACTTATCAGATACCATTCAATCCAATGCGGTTTTGAATAATTCTTTGCATATTTTTATGATTTCACATATATATTGGCACCACGATGATCGAATTCTATTTTATATTTGTTCGTCGCCAATGAAATAAACATACAAAAAGTTTTGCGATTTGTAAGGCAGTGGTAACAATGACCCCACTTTCTAGTTCACTTTTTACTTAATTATAAACACAGGATTGAATTGATTATCTTCACTGACTGTGGATTGCACCACACCTTACCTCCCTTCACAAATTTTTAGGTTATGAACAGAGGCAGGCGGATGCTGAAAGCTCGTGGACCAAGGCTCATGAAGTGTTTTGATGTGCGGAGGAGTTAGTTTGAGTATCAACAGGGCTGACTGGTCATGCACACTTACAATACACTATGAGAGTATTACTCAATGATTTAAAAAAGGAATTTTCAGATAAATAATTTATTTGAATAAATTATTTTAAGTTACACCATGACTCGATAATCTCAACTGCATTTTAATTCTTTTGTTAACATAATACTGATTTTATTATATTTAAATTTTATCTTAACTGGGGCCCCTTTACAAAAAAAAAAAAATTTCACACAATCTTTTAAAACAAAATATTAATTACATGATCAATATTATAAATAACATTTTTAGTTTATCAAAATATCTTCAGTCCATGTTAAATTGTTTCGTTGTTTCAAAATTATATATTAGATAAAACGTTGTTCCGTTGGTCCAAATAAATTTCTTTAAAATAGAAGAGAAAACATGTTTAACGAGAAGTCCGATGAGGTTAAGTCCACGAAATTTTTCACATAGGTAGAGTTGAAGAAAAAAAAGGTTAGTAAATAATGCCAAAAATAATAAAATAGCCGTCGGCTTTCCTGATTTAGGTGCGGTCACGTCATTTTGCTTCCGGGCTGCCGAGGACAGGCCCCAACACCACAGCACAGGTTGGCTCAAGTTAACCGCATGGCCGGTATCGTGGAACCGCACTTAGTGCGGTTGAAGATGCTTAATGCATCTTAAAATCTCAAAATCTCACAAGAAAGAATTTGGCGTTACGAAAACATGGCGTCAAGGTGCTGGAAAAGACCGTTTGTGGTCGGCAAGTGCAAGACGAAGAAGGACATTGAACATGGCACTCGTAGAGAAAACCTTTTTTGAAAAACCAAAGATCGATAATTACTGGAATGTTAACTCTATTACAAAAAAAGATTGACTTATAATTCCTTAAATATACATTCACATATTTACTATAATAATTAAATTGTGAACACATTATTCATAATAGATTCTAAAAAAAAAAATACATTGACACAATAAAAAAAACTTGATGTGTTCAAACATTTAAATTACACATAATTATAATTATTAGAACTTCGTTCAGAATTAACTTTTAAATATTTAAATAACGCATTACCATTAACAAATACCAATATAAAATACTGTAAACGTGTGGAAACCAGTTCGCCCAAAAAAAAGAAAAATAATTATAAATAAATAAGTTGAGCAAGTGCCACCAACATTACAATGGCACATACTCCCCCCTCAAAGCAGACGCAACTTTCTTAAAATTTTATGTATTTTTATTTTTATATTATTTATTTTTTTTTATTTATATTATTTTTATGTATTTAAAAATTTAAATATATATATATATTTTAAAGGGTTTTTAAAAAGTTGCCATTAAAACAAAAGAGACATAGTAATTAATGATGTCAAAACTACAAAGACTGTATTAGATATAGAAATCAAGAAATTAAATCATTATACTGCTGAAGAAACAAACACCACAGACACGAGCATAAAACCTATATATATATATATATACTGAGAAACAACAAAATATTATCCTTACAAACTCAATACTCAATGAGAAATATTCACCTCTACCTAGCATTATTATATAAAAAATGGGGATTGCACACCCTTTCTTATTAAAAATTACTTAAATGCTTGCTCAAGTAAATACCATAGAAAACTTGGTCTCGACATCAACATCAATTAGCTGAACGTATGATGCTCACATACCTGCGAGAGAAAAATCTCAAAGCTAAAGAATAAATCAATCGAAGATAAAACTACCGAAATACAAAAATATTTTCAATGTGTGATTGTAGAACAAACAGGACAGAATGGGTGGTACAAGTACCCAGGACAACCAGTTACATACTATATATTTAAAAGAGGACCATACCTCATATGAAATGCCCGTCGGCTTATTTAGAATAGTAGGGACTCTTTACCTCCTACTTATTCAGCTTAATGGGGGGTTCTCCTACCTCCTCCATATTAACAAAATTGGGGATTCTCTACCCCTTCTTATTATAAAAAATACTTGGGGATTCTTTACCCCTACTTAAGTCCTGGTTACTAAGATCCTGATCTTATGATACCGCTCTGAAGACTGCAGCTCAAACAACACATGAAGATAAACATGAGCCCAAACAAAAGGAAAACAAAAAAATTCTAAGATGCTTATGCAGCGACAACACAAAATTGAAAATAAAAAAAGAGAAAACGGTCGTCCAAAGGTGAATGACTAAGTCCCATACCTTAGACACTCAAGAAATAATTTAGTACCTGCAAAAGCAAGCTTGACCACTAACACAAAATATAACATGAACAAAGTTAAGATTCAGCAAAAGGAAGTGAATAAAAAAAAACTGCCTGCAATTTATTAAGAGGAAAAATTTTTGAGAAGAAATCAGTTGAAACCATACTTTACAATGAAGAATGTGTCACTATAAGACAATCCCACCCAGCAGAACTCCACTACACGAAATTCACCAGAGATGGCTGTAACGGTGAGTCGCAGCAACACCGAGCCGAAGCTGCAACCACCCTAGCAAACTCCATGCAGCAGACACCCCACAGGAGAGATGTCATACAGCAACAACCCTAGTACACAAATCAAAACAAGAACAGTATCTAAGTTTAAAAAGGGTTAAACGCAAATTTGAAAAATGATTAAATTGATGACACTACACGGTGTAATGTGTGGAACACATGTGAAATAGCTGTGTCGTGTGGAGAGATGTACAAGACACACAACACCAACACAACACACCACATCCACATCCCCACATGAAATAACACACACATAACCTACAAAACAGAAATTTCAAAAAAGTATATATTTTAGATGACAAGACAAGAAACAAAATGGATAAATTCAAATGTTATTTTAAAAGATGAAACTAGCAAGACAAACAACAGAATAATAATTCAAGATAGCACTCAAAATAAATTATTATTAAAAAACAAATAAAATCACAAAATATATTAATCTTCATTTAAACTATTATTAAAAATGAGTGATTGGATCTTCCATGGCAGATATATGGTTTGATAAAAAAATGACTGAGGCCTGCAAAAATGAAAAGTGCTGGTGAAGCCTAAACACTTCTCAACAGGACTTGGCACTGGCTCATGGCTCTGGCTCAGAGGACCTGCCTAAAAAAAAAGTTTGCTCACTGGCTAAACTTGACCAAAGTCAACAACACAATTAAAAAAACAACCCAAATATCGTCTGGAAGTCACTAACTCCCACAATATAAAATTACATACATACAATACATTAACTATAAAACCTTTTATAATCGTGCTTGATGAAAAGATTCAAAAGAGAAACGACAAAATTCTAACAAGAAAACCACTAACCTTTTCTGCATCTCACTGAAACAAAATAATTAGAAATAAAATAAAATAGTGAAATTTAAATTTAAAAAAATATTAATAGGCTCAAGAGGAAAAAAATTTTATATAATGATCCAACACAACTTACGACAAAATGTTACTCTAATACTTGATTCAAAGATACTGCAGATTAAATACTTATAAAACAACTTCATAACCTCAATTATTAAATTGTGCAATGAAAAGCACTAGGACACACATTAAATGAACATATTAGGAAAACGGCAAAATGTCTCTGAAAAGAAATTAGATAAAACACATACCCAAGATGACCTACAACAAAACATGGGCAAGGAAACAACATTAAAATGATTAAAACCACCTGCTAAAAAAAGGAACTTATTAAACGATGGCAACAAAACAAGAAAATATACATATCATGGTTAGGTTATGAAAAACGTGCCCCAAATGGTGATACACGAAAAGTAAACAAACATCACAATTAAAAATTCACTGAAGAAACCACAGACTTTTCAACATATGGCAATCTGCAAAAAAAAAAATCAGAAACATGGAATTATTATGGAAACGAGAAATAATACTCAAACAATTCTATCACGAACAAAACCTGCAATCTTATAAATTTGAAATTTCATTTAGAATTATATTACTACAACATATGCAAATAATGAAATTAAAACCACTAAGACAATTTTATTGGTTAAAAGGAATATAAATTTTAAAACTCTAAAACAACTTGCGACAAATTAAACGACAACAATTACCAACATAACCTCAATCTTACATGATTAATCAAAACAAAAATATCAGTGTTGAAATTAATCTAACCTTAAATTACGTGCAATGAAGAACACGAGAACTCATGAAAATAAAACATGAAGATAACAAATGACTCTCCAAAAAAATATGAAAATACATACCCCAAATGCAAACTACTAACCACATGAAAATTCAAACTAGGAAAACCCTACAATAATTTTACTTCCCAAAACTAACATACAAACAATTAAGACTTGTCGCGACAACTTAAAACTAAGTACCATGGTTTTTTATATTTTTATATTTTATGTGCACATACCTGTTATTATATTACTTTTACTTTATATGATTTTTTATAGGCACACCTTAATTTATTTAGAAAGTTTCTTGGGACTCAAAGACTAGGATCGGTGGGTGATCAGGCCACGATCGACTGAGCCAAAGGCCCAAATGAAACAAAAGCACTTGAAAGAATAAACTAAATAACCTACTCAAGCTAACTTGTAAAGAACCTGGATAAAAACAACACAACTGGTGTAAACAACCGGACTACCAACCTCACTGATACAAATATAGCCAGAAACTGAAAATACCAAATTTGTTTAAATTATGAAAGGCACATACTTTAACGAGCAAAACTTTAATTCTCCTACCTATTAAATGTCACTGAAGAAAAAAACTTTGAAACTGAAAATACCACTTTACGATTGAAAATATGATGAGAGCAACATATGAAATCAAGAAATCTCTTAAAAAAAACTAACTTTATTAAATACCATACAAAGAAAACACTTAAAATAAAAATAGATTGCCATAAAAAAAAGATTATCACCACTATGCTCACCATTAAATTAGATGGTTAAAATAATACTTGAAGATCATAGATAAGAAAATATTTTTAGGTTAAACTAACAGTAAATAGAGAAATCATATGAAATTATTTAAAGGTTAAAAACGTTTAAAACTTGTCTTTAAAAAAAGTTGTTTACTCAAAAAAATATATTTAACCCATAACAAAAAAAATATTATTTAAACATAAAAAAAAAACATCTAAACAAGCTTCAGAACCACGCTCTGCTACCATTACTGCACCACACCTTACCTCCCTTCACAAATTTTTAGGTTATGAACAGAGGCAGGCTGATGCTGAAAGCTCGTGGACCAAGGCTCATGAAGTGTTTTGATGTGCGGAGAGGTTAGTTTGAGTATAAACAGGAATGACTGATCATGCACACTTACAATACACTATGAGAGTATTACTCAATGATTAAAAAAAGGAATTTTCCGATAAATAATTTATTTGAATAAATTAATTTAAGTTACACCATGACTCGATAATCTCAACTGCATTTTAATTATTTGTTAACATAATACTGATTTTATTATATTTAAATTTTAACTTAACTGGGGCCCCTTTACAAAAAAAAATAAAAATTTCACACAATCTTTTAAAACAAAATATTAATTACATGATCAATATTATAAATAACTTTTTTAGTTTATCAAAATATCTTCAGTCCATGTTACATTGTTTCGTTGTTTCAAAATTATATATTAGATAAAACATTGTTCCGTTAGTCCAAATAAATTACTTTAAAATAGAAGAGAAAACATGTTTAACGAGAAGTCCGATGAGGTTAAGTCCATGAAATTTTTCACATAGGTAGAGTTAAAGAAAAAAAAGGTTAGTAAATAATGCCAAAAATAATAAAATAGCCGTCGGCTTTCCTGATTTAGGTGCGGTCACGTCATTTTGCTTCCGGGCTGCCGAGGACAGGCCCCAACACCACAGCACAAGTTGGCTCAAGTTAACCGCATGGCCGGTATCGTGGAACCGCACTTAGTGCGGTTGAAGATGCTTAATGCATCTTAAAATCTCAAAATCTCACAAGAAAGAATTTGGCGTTACGAAAACATGGCGTCAAGGTGCTGGAAAAGACCGTTTGTGGTCGGCAAGTGCAAGAAGAAGAAGGACATTGAACATGGCACTCGTAGAGAAAACTTTTTTGAAAAACAAAAGATCGATAATTACTGGAATGTTAACTCTATTACAAAAAAAGATTGACTTATAATTCCTTAAATATACATTAACATATTTACTATAATAATTAAATTGTGAACACATTATTCATAATAGATTCTGAAAAAAAATACATTGACACAATAAAAAAAACTTGATGTGTTCAAACATTTAAATTACTCATAATTATAATTATTACAACTTCGTTCAGAATTAACTTTTAAATATTTAAATAACACATTACCATTAACAAATACCAATACAGAATACTTAAAACGTGTGGAAACCAGTTCGCCCAAAAAAAAGAAAAATAATTATAAATAAATAAGTTGAGCAAGTGCCACCAACATTACAATGGCACAGGATATAGCACCAAATTATGTTATTTGGAAGCAAGCATTGTAAACGCTCTCATTTTTTTTTTTTACTTTTTCGATTTTTTAGTATCTCCGGTCATTCAGTGAAATAATTTTGACGGAGGTGTTAAACGAATTTTTCTCTTCATGCAACACATTCTTAGTGATCCTTTACTTAAATTCTTGGGACTGCAAACCTGACAAACGAGATCCATTTTGCCTATGACAACGTTTCTATGTTAGTTGTACTCTTTCATAGGATCATAACGAAATGCCTCACCAGCCAAATGTAATCATTACTTTTTCTCCTTCGCACTTCCCGTACACTACTCTTTTTAACATGCACTTGTGATTGTTTTCTTTTACGAACATCACTCATTATAAATTTCATTTTGTAATCTTCTTTATTTATTAGATCCTCTGTGCTTGCTTACTGAGTTTTTCTCTAGAGCTTCTTCTCTAATTCTTTCTCGTTGTTCGTATATTATGTTTTTCTCAATATATTCACTCTCCTCCTATGTAAAGCTAAACATGCTTCTCGCTTCTCATAAGTTTCATTTATTCGTTATTCTTCCATTTCTTCAATTTCGATTCATCACTGGCAAGATTTCCTCCTCTATTATGTTTTGGCATTTCACAAAATATTCTGGATTCTTTTCATACAGAAATCTTATTCGATGATGAAGACCGATCGGAAAAAATTACACTTCTATTTTTCATTCTCAAACATAATTTCAGAAACTCTAAAATAATCTCAAATTGGAAAATATTATACATTATAAAATTGTAATTTTAAAAAAAATTATTTCATTAAGGAATTTACTTACAAATATATGATTTGAAAATGACCAGTTGAATTTATTATTTTAAAACAGAATATTATTTTACTTACTTAAAATTTAGTTTTAAATTATGTTAACATTGTTAAGGAATTTCTTACGTTTATTACATTTGAAATTTTCACTAAAATATAAATTTCCTTTTTATCACATAAACTCTTTTTTATCAGCTCTACTCGATTGTCAAAAATATATTGCAGCAAACGTCTTACTATTGCCTTTATATAATATTCCAAGCTGGAACGTATTCTTGAATATTTTCAAACTTTCTACAAATTTCTAGAGCATATTTTTATTATTTCAGAACATCTACAATATTCTAAAATTGAATATATTTTATTTTATAATCGTACAAAAATTCTTTAATACGATGTGTCATAGTATTTAATTATAAAAAGAAATAATGGCTTATAACATTGGATTTACAATTGGACAATTATTATTGAAATGTAACAAAAGCTCAGCAATGGTCCATCACTAGTGAAACAAGTAAATGCTAACCTGACTACATTCATTGTACGCCACGTCCGGTCTAGTCTAGGAGAAACTTTAACTTTTTTTTGTAAAGTCGCGTAGTTTTCGTACTAAACCTTCCTCACCAATGTAGGATGAAATAGGTCTGCAGGGATTAGTTGTAGAGTTATAAAGAGAATCACATGAAAAACACGATGACTATTATTCTATATAATTTTATCATTATTTTTACATTTTAAAATAAATAGCTAAATTTTGTTTTGCGTGTTGTATTCATTTTATTGCAAAATGATATAACTTTTTTTTGGAAGAGTAAGTGCAAAAATTATATAACTTTTTTTTGGAAGAGTAAGGTTTTTCGAAATTTTAGGTAATTGTAACTACAAATTAAGTAGGGTCATACTCACAAATAATAATATAAATTTGTTTTATAAAGTGTAAAAATTGTATTAGAGAAATAGTTTTTAATTTTTTTTACTGAGTATTATATTTTCGCTTATCTATGTGAGGTAGCGACAGTAAATGGTATCGCAAAATGGTCTTTACTTTAACGCAAAGTTGCACGATGTGGCGGCGAACATAGTTCCGTGTTCCGGACTGGCACGAGAGACAATCAATCTCAAGATTCCCTTTCGCTTGCGAGCTTTTTGTGATGCGCGTACGAACTTGCAAGAGTTGGAACCCGTCCCTTTTCTGCGTGGTCAGTTCCCACTGGGCTCGTAGCTACGTGTGGGCGACACGGTGACGGGATCCGAATTCGTGAACAAGTGAACCTTACCCTGGTATGACTACGCTGTAAAAATATGGGCGCTGTTATTAAAGCCGCAGCCCCAGTTACACTTTATAAACTACTATTGTGATTTCTTACTGAAAGCACATATTTATCAGAGTAAGAAATAGCCGTTCGCAATCAGGTATTTTGTAGCTTTATATTAGCGAAAGCTGTATTAAAATAGGATCAGTAGTTCCAGAGATTACCCTCAACATCAAACATACAAACTTAAAAACTCAACCTCTTTAATATATTAGGTCAAAGCGCCGCAGATTATGCGGTTAAAGAATACCAATAGTTTAGATTCCTTCAGCCATCCAAGCATGGGGGGAGAAGCCGTGGGGAACTGATTGTCTATGTGAGAGGAATGAGTGTGGAGGAATGCGTGCAGGCAGGAGAGAGAAACATATATGAATTTATACGGATGCATTACGTAACTGTAATTGAAGTCAGAAAAAAACTAGCCGTCTGGTTGATTTATCGGCGAGCGTTGCCAAAACGTTTTAAAATAAAAAATAAATAAATGTATGGCAAATTAAAGAATTAAAATTTACTACCAATAATATTGAACTGAAATATGTTTATTCATGAATAACTGCAGTAAATTCGAAATTAAAGATTTATTATCTAGATATATAAGTATATAATAAATAAAAACTACCGTGCACAGTAATATTATTTTCAGTTACTTGACTAAATCTTGCCACAAAAATGGCGGCAACACCGAGTTTTACATGCCAGTAGGTTAATGAAACATCCGCAGAAAATACTAACACTAAGCAAAAACTATGGCAAAAAAAAAAAAAAACTTAAAATTTGAAATCGCATCATTAAAAAAGTTTATTCTAACATTTTGTAAAATTCCTGAAAAATTCATTTATATATTTTGTACCAAAAATCATGCACATGTAGCTGATTAGCATTGTGAATGGTTCAATTTTTCTGGTATTCTATAACTCAAAGGCACGAAAATTTTGGCAACAGTGGTAAGTTAAGGTTTGGGCATGACTGGACACGACATGACGAAATTAAGACACGGCTTGCGTTGGCGAACATCCCTTGAAAACCCTAGTCAATAATTTGCAACGTGCGCGCCGGCATTCAGACGCCCGCCGGCTCCTCCCCTTCCCTCCTTCCCCTTAAAACCCCATCCCGCCATCACTTCTGACGTCCGCGTGACGTAGGCACCTCCTTCCAGGCCTACTGAATGTAACACTAGCGCCATCTGGATTTTTTATATATAGGGCTGATTTTCATTTGCTCGTTCTTTTCTGTTCCGGGAGCGATTGCCGTGAGGGGTGCTTTGGCGTTGCGCCATGTTACACATGGCTAGGATGTGCTTTCTGGTCGGTGTCTTATATTATCTTGATAGTTCAGTAGTTTGCCTTCTGCATCCATGTTTGCCTTCGTTTTCTTTTGGGCTCGTAAAGTAATGCTTGCCGGACGCCAACTCTATTTCGTAATTATCTGGTTTGCATTGCCAGTGTGTTTTACCTAAATTGCATTTTTTGGCTTTCCTTAGTTATTTTTGTTATAGTTTGTTACTTGCTTCTTACCCATTTTCCGTTGGGGCGTATGCCGGTTTCTCCGCCGCACCTCTCACGTCCGGACAGACAGAATTCTCTTTGGAATTTATTGTATGGATTTTAAACAACGATAGCACGTAAATTGTATACTGACTATTTGTATTGATCACTGTATTTACGTATTTTTTTTTTGTATTTAATATTGCTTCCTCTTTATGGGCAGTTCACTTGTCATGAGTTGTCCCTCAATATTCATATGGGGCTTGAGTTAAATAATGATAAAGTTGTATATTTCTGCCACGATATTTATGATTTTATATTGTAGACCATGTTTATTTTTAGAAGTAAAGTTTAATTTATTCACAAGTAACTAATACATTTATACATGGGTAATGCGTTTGGCACTTTATTCATTAGTTTATGTACATTAAAATATTATTATCAGTACAGAAAGTATATACAAAACCATAAATCATTTTAAATTAATGCAGGATTCCATTCTTTAATGGGTGTTGTGTTTGTGCTTTATTACTCTATTTTGTGTACCGAACGTATTGTGTCATAAATAAAGTAATTTATTTCAAAGCATATATTTTAATGTTGGTTGATTTGTTTTAAATAATTGAAAATAATTATTTCTATAAAATGTAAAATAATGTGGATCCTCGTTCTTATTAATATGGTTTCAATAAAAGCGAAAAATAGTATATTAATAAAGCCTAGTTTTTTTTGTAATTTTTAAGATAATTTCCTCATATAAATTTTAATATCATTTATCTAGGCTTTTCACGGTAACTGTGGAGCATTAAGGCTTTCGCACACAAGCAGTGCTGGTATTACAATATCATTGTCATTACTATTTATCATGGAATTTTCTTGTAAATCTACTGCAATGTCTCTCTTGCATTTCCTTATAAGAAATTTATTTAACCTTATTTCCGAGCATCACGCAAATTGTGATAACTTTTAAAAATTTTAATAATAATATTTACCACTTTTATATGATAGCAGTAAATATCTGTTGCTATAAGTGTACAGGAAAAACCTCAAATAATATCTTCTAATGACGAGAAAATACAATAATCTACATGGCATGTGAGGCCAAGCTTTGAATGTATATTTCTATATTCTTTGCTCTGAAGTTGTTTACAAGATACTCTTTCGAAATAACTTTACTGGGTTCAACTTTATGTAGCTGGAAAAGGACGTAGGTTTTCGGATAACGCGGGACTGCAGAAATACCACTGGACCTCCCCATTGGGGACACGAGAAAGTAAGATCCAAGCCTCTGCAGCGAAATCTTTTTCGCTGTCCCAAGACGCCTGGGAAAAAAGGGGTAAAAATAGAATGCCCCATGAACAAAAAAAAAATCCATTCAAAAAGAAATGGCTGCATTTCTTGAACCGGGAAAACGCGTGGCCGAAAACGTCCGGAAACTACAGGCGCAGCTGAGGAGCGAGACGAACCGGGAGTCGAACCCAGTTCGTTGACTAGGTTCTCTTCCATCAGGTATTTGCGTGATGAATAAGTCTTGTCAAGCGCACAGTGCAAATCTGAACACAGTATTGCTGAGTTCAAAGTAAAATATTACTTATTGACACCCTCAAACGAATGAAAATAATAAATTAGTGATGTGTTGAATCACAATATTCCTGAATTTAAATTTTGTATTCTAAAATTAATAAAACGTTATATCCACCCATTGAATCTGAATTTAGTTCTCAATGGTAGTAGTATATAATAGGGGCTACTGCGCGTAGCTTCTGGCTGTGTAGCCGGAGCCGAGGCCCATTTTTGATTCTGACGTCACGGCGGCCATCTTGGATGAGCGTGACGGGACACAGCGTAACGGGACATGGCGTAACGGGACAAGTTGATCACGGAGGCCACCTTGGATCCGCCATCTTTAAATCGAGCGCCCCACTCATTATAATGAATTTTCGTCTCTGTCGCCATATTGATTTTTTCTGTTCCACTGGAGGCCGCCATCTTGAATACCGTCGACTTTGTTTCTGTTGTTTGTTCCTAGATAGCGCCAGCGTCGCTCTGTCTCATCACATAAGGTCGATGTTCCATTACCTACCAGAGCTATTATGGTCCTTGTCGACATATTAATTTTAATTTTTTATGCTAAATACATTGGAAGTGCTGTAATTCGAACCAGCGCAGCTCTGATCTCTAGATTAAAAAAAAACATACGCCATTAACCGCTCGGCCATCGAGACATTTACCAGACCGAGAATTAAATAAGGTAGATATATATAAAAAATATAAATATTCGGACTTGAATTTTTTTTTAATTTTAAGTAATAAAAGCACTTCCTGTTCGAGACAGAACCACCATCTGGCATTAAGTCGTAACTGTTGCAATTATCGTTACGCTCGCAATCATTAAAATCCACAATTGTTATGTTAGAAAATCGGGAAAAATTCCAAAATTCATCAAACAATTAACTTAATAGAATTCTGATTGATTATATCGATTCCCGTCCTTGGTTCGAAACCGGTGTGAGCAAAAAATAAAAAAAAAAAAACATCAGATCCTTCCTCCACAGAAGCCACCTACAGACTGACCTACCACCAATATCAAGGTATATATCTCAGCTGGTATAACATCATGTCCACCATCTTGTCTTCGTCCGCTGGAGACCGTCATCTTGTTTTCGTCTGCTAGAGTGTGCTAGCATCATGTTAAATTAATTTTCTGTTCACCATAACTTTAACCTCGTCTATTGACCTTGAACTTTGACCTTGACCTTGAAGCACTTGGAGAAAATCACCACACGTTTTCTTTGATATAATAAAATTACAGTTAAAAAATATTTAATAAAAATAAATAAAAAAATTTAAAATGAAAAAAATTACAAAAATACATAAAATTCTGGCTTGTACTAGAACTCTAACTTTGTTCAACAATGAGAAGTTCACAAGCTAGCAGAATCTATTACAAAAATACATAAAATTCTGGCTTGTACTAGAACTCTATATTTGTTCAACAATGAGAAGTTCACAAGCTAGCAGAATCTATTTATGTGTGTGCTTCTGATTATCCGTGTGGTTTCATCGAGTGCTTCTCTCTATTCTGAGAAACCGCTCTCTGCATGATGGATTTTTTACCTACTGAGTCATGTCATTTTATTCAGAGTTACATTTAATTAGTGAAATTCTGCTAATAAATTGACACTTACAATATTTTTACCAGGTGGGATTCAAAAAATAAACAACCATTACTCAGTCAAATAATATGCTTTGAAACAAACTGCATTTAATATGGTGGTTAAGACAGGAAATTTTATTCAGATACTCAGTCAAATAATATACCATGAGACGTCTGTGAAGCACTAACATGTAAGACGAAGTTCCTTCTCCTTGGTGACTAGCGAAGCCATCCTTCTTTTGCAATCGTTAGTGAGCATCAAGCATCCTGCTTATCTTCTATACTATAATAAAACAGTAGTTTTTTTCTGTCTGTCTGTCTGTCTGTTTGTACGCGGTGTTCTACAAAACTACTAAACGAATTTTAATGGGGTTTTCAAGTTAACTTGAGCGTAGCAAAGAAAGAAATATAAGCTTTATTTCATCAAAATCGGCTCAAGGAAAGAAAATAAATCTTCATTTATGACATACAATATAATCATTATAAGAAGCCATTATGTTTGGCTATTGTAAGGAACTATATAGAGAGTAAGAAAAAATAATTATCCTGACAGTTTGTAGTGTCGCCATATTTGTTTCAATTTTCAATACACTTTTTGTATATTACAATTTAAATTGCAGGAAAAAATCATGTTTCAGAGACACATAAATAGTGAGTGTGTGTCATTTCTCTATGTCCACGAGGTCTCGCCACGTCAATTTTCTCCTTGGGGCGAACCCGTCCGCTTAATTAAATAAACAGCTTTTATCGTTGAATTATTTCATGATTTATTTCATGAAAATCTGCTCTCATAAAAAAGTTAGTTTTATAGAAATTCAATAGGTGTCTCTCCCGCTCTCTATCTCTGAAAATCAATCAATGAATCGTTACAAATTTCTTTCCTTTATTTATATCAGGATCTTTGTTTGATGTGGTTGCGTGTTTTACTGGGAATTGTTACAATATGTAAGGTTGTTGCAAGTTTGTGTTTTATTATTGTGTGAGTTTTCGGGTTGGTTTCCATACTTTCAAGCTGCCAGCAAAGATAATAAATAATAGCTGAAAGGAATAAGAACGTAAAGTAGGTTTCATTGTTTAATATTCACCAATAATGTTACACATTATCTATTTTCCAATTCAATACAACCACAACATTAGTTTTAGTGTTTTATCTTTTGTTTTAAAACTTGAAATCTGCATAGCTGCCGAGTACATGTTGAGAATAAATTTAATAATATCTCACCAATAAACTATATACCTTCTGATTCTATACTAATATTATAAAGCTGAAGAGTTTGTTTGTTAGTTTGTTTGAACATGCTAATCTCAGGAACCACTGGTCCGATTTGAAAAATTATTTCAGTGTTAGATAGTACATTTATCGAGAAAAGCTATAGGCTATATTATATTATCAATAACATTAGGGATCCTTACTAAAAGTCCTATTTAGAATCAAATGAGTTGGAGGGGGTTTGATACAACATGCAGTACACGTACGAAGTGTGTGTTGACAATGCCGCAGGTGCTAGAAGTTTATTTCCTATTGCATATTAACATTGTTGCCACGCACTAGATGCCTTATCATTCTTAATTTTCCCATACAAGTAAAAAACACCCGTGTGATATTAACAACTTACCAATCAGTAGCCTCATAAGAGTTAAATTAGTATTTAAATGCTTTTTATCACTTTAAATCGCAAACCTAAACTATTGTTTTTTTCCTCTCTCTGTGTTAAATTTTTTTAACTACCATTTTTTCCAAAAATATATATTTTACAGACTTGAAACTTCACAGTAATGTTCCTTATGTTACGCAGGATGACATTTTCAGAAAATTAGATCCCATGGGTGGTTATAACCAGGCAACAGTGGGTACTTTGTCTGCATGAAAACAGGATTTTGCATTGCTCATGCCTTCTGCGTCTCCATCGTAACGGGCATCGCGCGGCAGTGGCGTATCCACAAGGAGGGGCATGTATAATGAGCGGCGCAAGAGTGATCTGCCTGTAGACTGCCGTAGCGAAGTACGGGTACATCAGTTGTACGTTGTGTGCACGAGTCGGGAAACCATCGGTGCTATATTCATTTTCTCTCCGGTACATTATACAGCATTGTAATAAATTTTCACTGAATTTTTTTTATTTACCATTACTGTAAATGGGAGATGTGGCTTAATTTTTTTCCCATTAGTATAGCCGTGCGAAGCCGGGTCGGGCAGCTAGTAATAAAAAAAATAATATTTACCTGTAAGCAACATGTGGTGTCATCTGTTGACAATAATCAACACTACTTTAAAAAGGTTATTTTGCATGAGATAAATTAACTCTCATCACTGAATGGTGCTATTGTAGTCAGTTAGAGACATGAAGTTTCGTAACCACGCATTCATTTAGCCATGCTGACACGCAACAATGTGATCTGGAAGCTTCGTAGTCGTATAGCCTCGCGATCACGTAACCTTGAAGACTCGCAATCACGTAGTCTCGTAACCTCATGGCTCGTAGTCTCGTAGTCATGAAGCATTGGAGCCTCGTACAATTGTAGCTACGTAAACAAGTAGTCATGTAATCTTATAACATAATGCTGTTGGAGTAGTTGGTACTTTATACACTCGCAGGTAGTTGGTGGAGACTTGTAGACTTGTAGAATTGAAGCTTTGTATCCAAGTGGTCTTGTAGCCATGTCGACTTGCAGACATTAGGAGCCGAGGAGACTTGTATCCTTGTAGCTTCATAGACATGTAGTTTCGTAGCCACGTGATCTTTTAGTCAAGCAGTCTCGTAAATTTGAAAATTCGTAGTCACGTAGTCTCGTATCCTCATGGATCGTAGTCGCGTAGTCGTGATGTCTTGGGACCTTGTAGCATTCTAGACAAATATCATTGGTGCTGTTAAACAAAAGACTATAGGGGCAACTGGTGCCTTCTGGAGCCTTCGATGACTGTAGTTGTATCAAAACAACATCAGTGAAGATACTGTAGTAAGGTGTTTACCTTGAGAAAGAATGCTAAACGGTATAAGAAGAATGATTGTGTTAAAAACCACTATGCAAAATGATAAGCTGTAATCGGTGTATCGGTTTGTTAACGTGAATTGACATCTTAAAAAGACATTGTAGAATATGTAAAGCCAAGCTCACTTACGGCATAGAGGACATCGATGTATCCACTAGACTAAAGAAGAGTGATCTTCATTACGACAATAATTTTCCTCTTTCTGAGCGTGATGGTATTAGCTCACTCGATCGTACGAAGAACATATATTGAAGTATGCTGATGGTTTCGAGAAGACTAAAACTAATGGAAGTTATAACACCGCGAAATGTGAGAATACATTGCAGCCGATAATCAGTAGATCCACCATACTTTGTAAAAAGGAAGTATGAATACTATGAAGACACTACGACATCAACGATGACGAATTCTTAAGGTAATCTGGATAAAGACGTTGCCTTCTACGGTGATTGCTACAGTGACTCTGAAGCTGGTGGCGTGATCGAAGACTGTGCTGAAGAAGCTAAAGCAGGCAAGATCGAAGACTGTGATGATGGCCTGAGACCAAAACGATGGAAACGTTATAATAAATTATCCTGATCAATCTTGTGAAAATCACTGTCTCGATGACGAAAGTGACCTTGTGGTTGACGATAAAACGGAAGACACCAGAGATAATAATATTTATTATAAACGTGCAAGGAAGATGGTGACAAAAGAAATTGATTACACATCATGGAAACATCCAAACATATTGGATGACCGGCTAAGACTGTTGGTGGGATCTGTTCGTAGAGGAAACTACTCGCATATCGAGTAAGTATCGACCATACTTAAAGAACTGCGCAAAGCTGGCTACATACATTATCATTTGTTTAACTGTCATGTGTGTACTATTGAAAAATAAATGAATTATTTATTTTTGAAGAAGTATGTTTTATTTCATGTATTCTGATTTCCAACTAAGCATGTGTTTCCGCATCTGTATGTGTGATCATTCCGTTTCCTGTGTGTACGTTCCGTTTTCCTGCGTGTATGTTCCATTTTCCTGTGTGTACGTTCCCTTTTCCTGCGTGTACATTCCGTTTTTCCTGTGTGTACATTTCGTTTTTCTGCGTGTATGTTCCGTTTCCTTTGTGTACGTTCCGTTTCCTGTGTGTACGTTCCGTTTCCTGTGTGTACGTTAAGTTTCCTGTGTGTACATTCCGTTTCCTATGTGTACGTTCCGTTTTCTGCGTGTACGTACCGTTTTCCTGCGTGTACATTCCGTTTTCCTGCATGTACAATCCGTTTTCCTGCGTGTACATTCCGTTTTCCTGCGTGAACGATCCGTTTCCTGTAGGTAAGTAGTATAGTTTGGCCGGAGATGGCCCAGGCGCCAGGCGGTGGTGCCGGTGCCGGTGTCCGCCATCTTGGATTTGTGACGTCACGGCGGCAAAAATTCCTCAAAAGTCCTCAAAAATGACTCAAAATGACTCAAAAATTCCCGTTTTAAGAAAAAATTTCCCGTTTTCGAGGGAAAAATTCCCATTTCGAGGGAAAATTTCCCATTTTATTCCTCAAAAATCCCAGCGGCTAGAAATGTCCTGATAGAGGCTTAAGCATCCTTAACTCAAGCCTCAGTTAAGCCTCTATCAGGATGTGACCTTGACCTTTGACCTTGACCCCGACGGCCATCTTGGATCCACCATCTTGGATGACGTCATTTCGTTTTCTCGAACATTCCGGCATTGTGTTATCCGCCATTTTGAATTATGACGTCATCGTTGCAATTTCCGTTACGGCCGCCATCTTTAAATTTATTATCCGATTTTAATGAAAAAAATTTTAAAATTATAAAAAATTAAATAATAAAATTTTTAATAAAATATTTAAAAAACAAACATTTACGACACGGAGCTCGGAGTCCTCGGTTCAAACCCGACGTGTGCAAAAAAAATAAAAATGGCGACCGATCCTTCCCCCGCGGTGGCTGCAGGCATACTGACTCCCACCAATTTTTTTTCAAAGCATATATATCGTCAGGTAGTATGACGTCATATCCGCCATCTTGTCCTCGTATGCTGGAAGCCATCATCAGTGTATCGTCGGCGAGAGTGCGCTGACGCCATGTTAGTTTAATTCTTATCCGCTAGAGTGCAGTCATCATTTATTATTGCTGTGACACCCGACATCTTGTCATTTGGCCGCCATCTTGAAAATCCGTAATTATTTAGCTAGAAATTCGGGAAAAATTCCAAAATTCATTAAATAAATTTATAATCTATATACTGATTGATTAGGTCGACTAAGGTCCTTGGTACGATCTAGGACGATGCAAAAAAAATTAAATATAACATCAATTTAACATAATAGTAACAGGTTCGAAGAATTAAACACCACAAGTTCTTTTACAAACATAATATTTATTACATAATTTCTATTCTACTACAGGATCATTTGCGAAAGCCAGCAATCTTATAATCATTTAGTTCCGCAGCGGTTTAAAATTACTAATTCTTAGCTCCAATCGGTTTATACTAGACAGAGTCCAGCCAGAACCTTTACAGACATAGTCCACCTCTTCTTGACAGAGTTTCTGAATACCGTTTTTAACAGTTTGCTTCACATCGTTAGAACTGTAAATTACTGCAGCCGATGTCTTGAATGCACACTTCTTCACTTTGTCATCGAACGGATATGGCTTTCCATATATACAGTCCAACCACAAGTTATATTTCAAAGGTCCGTTTGTTGCTACATCATCAGTAAGCTGATTGATTATGTCCTCTCTGATATCATCAAGAAAATTACAAATGTCTTTCGACTCACCTAACGTATTTAAATAAAAGTAGTCCTTCAATGTTCCACGAAATGCAGACTGCGCGCCAAGTAGAAGCCATTATCGTTCACTTGTAATACGCCGAACACAGTCTTAGGTTTATTTTCCTGTTCAGACGTCATACCAATCGGTTGCTGCACATCGGTTTTCTTGCTTGTACGCTCACGAGCCTTCAACCTAAACCGAGGAGTCGAAATTTCTGCAGGTAGTTCAGCAGTAGGCACACGGACTTCACCTTTACAGTTTTTCGCATGTCGTCGCAAATTATCAATTCGAGTAAACCATTCATGACACTCATCACATCGAAACTTCATGCGAGATGGATTCTTCGTACATTTGCTCCGCTCATGTCTTCGTGCATCATGAGCAAATGTGAACGTCGTATCACAGTAGCTGCAAGGATACCGTGGTGATGAAGACGAACCTTTCAGACCCGATCCAGATACTGACGTTGCCGCAGTTGCACCATCTCCAGGCATACTCTTATGAACATCAATGCATCGTTGTTGCGCCGAAACCTTTACTTTCTGCCGAACAGCAGGACCTTTGCATGCCTTCATGTGCGTTTTCATATTATCTTTTCTGGCAAACTGCTTATGACATTTCTCACAAACAAACATTTTACGATATAGGTTCTTGGCACATTCTCTATTCTCATGTCGTCGAGCATTGCTGTTGTTTGAGAAAATCTTGTTGCAGTAAAAGCACCGATGTTCGTTAGTTGTTGTCGATTTGGCATCCATTGAAGTCTCCATTGATGGCGAACCAGCGTTCGCCGAGTTTCCCTGTGCAGCCAGCACTAGCGGCATTAAAGTCTCTTCTGCTGGCGGTACCACGTCTGTTTAAGTCTCCTCCAATGTTGACGCCGTCGTTGCCAACGGGATCTGCACCTTCTCCATCGTAGCTGTCGTCAAGGTTCCCGTAGACGATGGTACAACCTCCGAGTTCGACGTTACAGACGGTAAAGATGCCATCGAGGTCTCAAGAACAGCTAATTGACATGACTTATGAACCAGAAGAAACAAACTAAGTGATCCTTACACCGCCGACGTCAGTAACAAACTGAGCGACCTGCTGTCTAGGACTCGCTTATATACATGCACCGTATGGAATAATACGCTAGTCAAATCAAGAACCATTTACAATAATACTAGAGTCAAATCTACAAATTAAAAAAGAGGTTCATTTGATCGAAAAAAATATCGATCTCTCCAATATACGCCAGGTTCCAAGAGCTACAATTCACGTCATCAGATCCATCTACATTTGGCTCCAATGCTTCAATTGACCATTAGCTGCAAGTGCTCCAACAGCTCCATCAGCTTCAACACGTAATGTACGCAATGTACACGCAATACATGCAATTTACACGCAATAAATGTAATGATTACACAGTACACACAGGAAACAGAACGTACACACACTACACACAGGAAACGGAATATACACACAGTACACACAGGAAACGGAACGTACACACAGGAAACTGAACGTACACACAGTACACACAGTAAACTGAACGTACACACAGTACACACAAGAAACTAAACGTACACACAGTACACAGGAAACGGAACGTACACACAGTACACACAGGAAACGAAACGTACACAGAGTACACACAGGAAACGGAACGTACACACAGGAAACTAAACGTACACACAGTACACACAGGAAACGGAACGTACACACAGTACACACAGGAAACGGAACGTACACACAGGAAACTGAACGTACACACAGTACACACAGTAAACTGAATGTACACACAGTACACACAGGAAACTAAACGTACACACAGTACACAGGAAACGGAACGTACACACAGTACACACAGGAAACGGAACGTACACAGAGTACACACAGGAAACGGAACGTACACACAGTACACACAGGAAACTAAACGTACACACAGTACACACAGGAAACTAAACGTACACACAGAACACACCTGAAACGGAACGTACACACAGTACACACAGGAAACGGAACGTACACACAGTACACACAGAAAACGGAACGTACACACACTGCACACAGAAAACGGAACGTACACACAGTGCACACAGGAAACTGAACGTACACACAGTACACACAGGAAACGGAACGTACACACAGTACACACAGGAAATGTAATGATCACACATACAGTGGCGGAAACACACACAGGCTTAGTTGGAAATCAGAATACAAGAAATAAAAACATTAAATTTTTACTTTCAATATTTTATTACTTCTCAACATTACACAAATACAAGTAAAAGAAGCCATTATTGTATGTAGCCAGCTTTCCTCAGTTCTTTGAGTATGAAGGATATTTCTTTGATGCACGGATAGTTTCCTGCACAAAGCGAGCCATGTAGAAGTCTTAGCCGGTCAACCAATATGTTTGGATCTTTCCATGATGTGTAATCAATCTCTTCTACCACCATCTTACTTGCTTGTATATTATAAATACTTTTAATATCACAATCATCCCAGTGATCATAATAAGCATTATCTGATTTATTTATCATAACACGACGTTTCCATCGTTTCGGTCTCAGGACATCGCCACATTCTTCGATCTTGTCAGCTCTAGGTGCTTCATCAGAGTCTATGCCTTTGTCAACAGCCTCAGAGTCACTGCAACAATCACTGTAGAAGACATCCTCTTCACCCAGATTACCGTATGAATTCGCTATCGATGATGTCGAAGTGTCTTCATCGTCTTCATGCTTCCTTTTTAGGAGTCCATCATTTTTACAAAGAATGGAGGATCTACTGAATATAGGCTTGAATGTATTCTCACTTTTCACAGTGTTGATACTTCCATTAGTTTCAGTCTTCCCGAAGCCATTAGCATCCTTCAATTTATGTTCTTCCTCACGATCGGGTGAGCTAATACCATCACGCTCAGGACAAGGAAAATTATTGTCATAATGCAGATCACTCTTCTTTAGTCTAGTGGATCCATCGGTGTCCTCTATGCCGTAAGTAGTCTTGACTTTACATGTTCTACCATGTCTTTTTAAGCTGTCAATTCGTGTTAACAACCTGCTACAACGATTACAGCTTAACATGTTGCGTAGTGGGTTTCTAGCACAATCATTCTTCTCATGACGTCTAGCATTCCTTCTCATGACAAAATCCTTGCCACAGTATTAACAGCGGCTTCCTTCCGATTCAGCTATAGATAACAAACCACGATCCATGGTAGCTTCTGTGACTAATGTTAGATACAAACTGTCAGTTTTCTCCAATTGGAACCATTTCTTAAATAGAGTTTTTGAAATATTTCATCAGCGAGAGTTAAGTTATCTAATGCAAAGCAAATTGATGCAAGTAGTTCCGGCTGTCGTCAACAGATGGCGCCACGTGTTGCTTGCAGGTAAATAATATATATATCATTAATGTGGGATGCGGAACGCTCACTATCGATCGCAAAGGGAGGTTGGCTTCGATAGTATCCAAGGAGAAAAAAGTTCGTCCTTCCTGCTAGTGCTTCTCAGATTTCTCACGGTCCAAAATCTTGGATGACGACGTCACGGAGGCCATATTGGATGGGTGTGACCTTGACCTTTGACCGAAACCGCAGGAATGATCGCAAGCACACGGATTAACCATCAAAATATAGATAAGAATAATCAGGAGCACACAGAGAAAACCATCATAGTATTGGCAAGAATAATCAGGAGCACACGGAGAAAACCGCCACAAGTTTTCTTTGATATCATTAAAATACAAAAAAAAATTAATAAAAAATAAAAACGAAAAAAAATTCAAACATTCTGCTAGCTTGTGAACTTCTCATTGTTGAGCAAAGATAGAGTTCTAGTACAAGCCAGAATGTTTGAATTTTTTTTCGTTTTTATTTTTTATTAATTTTTTTTTTGTATTTTAATGATATCAAAGAAAACTTGTGGCGGTTTTCTCCGTGTGCTCCTGATTATTCTTGCCAATATTATGATGGTTTTCTCTGTGTGCTCCTGATTATTCTTATCTATATTTTGATGGTTAATCCGTGTGCTTGCGATCATTCCTGCGGTTTCGGTCAAAGGTCAAGGTCACACCCATCCAATATGGCCGCTGTGACGTCGTAATCCAAAATTGTGGACCGTGAGAAATCTGAGAAGCACTAGCAGGAAGGACGAACTTTTTTCTCCTTGGATACTATCGAAGCCAACCTCCCTTTGCGATCGATAGTGAGCGTTCCGCATCCCACATTAATGATATATATATTATTTACCTGCAAGCAACACGTGGCGCCATCTGTTGACGACAGCCGGAACTACTTGCATTAATTTGATTTGCATTAGATAACTTAACTCTCGCTGATGAAATATTTCAAAAACTCTATTTAAGAAATGGTTCCAATTGGAGAAAACTGACAGTTTGTATCTAACATTAGTCACAGAAGCTACCATGGATCGTGGTTTGTTATCTATAGCTGAATCGGAAGGAAGCCGCTGTAAAGACTGTGGCAAGGATTTTGTCAGAGAAGGAATGCTAGACGTCATGAGAAGAATGATTGTGCTAGAAACCCACTACGCAACATGTAAAGCTGTAATCGTTGTAGCAGGTTGTTAACACGAATTGACAGCTTAAAAAGACATGGTATAACATGTAAAGTCAAGAGACTACTTACGGCATAGAGGACACCGATGGATCCACTAGACTAAAGAAGAGTGATCTGCATTATGACAATAATTTTCCTTGTCCTGAGCGTGATGGTATTAGCTCACCCGATCGTGAGGAAGAACATAAATTGAAGGATGCTAATGGCTTCGGGAAGACTAAAACTAATGGAAGTATCAACACCGTGAAAGGTGAGAATACATTCAAGCCTATATTCAGTAGAACCTCCATTCTTTGTAAAAATGATGGACTCCTAAAAAGGAAGCATGAAGACGATGAAGACACTTCGACATCATCGATAGTGAATTCATACGGTAATCTGGGTGAAGAGGATGTCTTCTACAGTGATTGTTACAGTTACTCTGAGGCTGTTAACATAGGCATAGACTGTGATAAAGCACCTAGAACTGACAAGATCGAAGAATGTGGCGATGTCCTGAGACCGAAACGATGGAAACGTCGTGTTATAATAAATAAATCTGATAATGCTTATTATGATCACTGGGACGATTGTGATATTAAAAGTATTTATAATAAACAAGCAAGTAAGATGGTGGTAGAAGAGATTGATTACACATCATGGAAAGATCCAAACATATTGGTTGACCGGCTAAGACTTCTACATGGCTCGCTTTGTGCAGGAAACTATCCGTGCATCAAAGAAATATCCTTCATACTCAAAGAACTGAGGAAAGCTGGCTACATACAATAATGGCTTCTTTTACTTGTATTTGTGTAATGTTGAGAAGTAATAAAATATTGAAAGTAAAAATTTAATGTTTTTATTTCTTGTATTCTGATTTCCAACTAAGCCTGTGTGTGTTTCCGCTACTGTATGTGTGATCATTACTTTCCTGTGTGTACTGTGTGTACGTTCCGTTTCCTGTGTGTACTGTGTGTACGTTCAGTTTCCTGTGTGCACTGTGTGTACGTTCCGTTTTCTGTGTGCAGTGTGTGTACGTTCCGTTTTCTGTGTGTACTGTGTGTATGTTCCGTTTCCTGTGTGTACTTTGTGTACGTTCCGTTTCCTGTGTGTACTGTGTGTACGTTTAGTTTCCTGTATGTACTGTGTGTACGTTCCGTTTCCTGTGTGTACTGTGTGTACGTTCCGTTTCCTGTGTGTACTGTGTGTACGTTTACTTTCCTGTGTACTGTGTGTACGTTTAGTTTCCTGTGTGTACTGTGTGTACGTTCAGTTTCCTGTGTGTACTGTGTGTACGTTCAGTTTCCTGTGTGTACTTTCCGTTTCCTGTGTGTACGTTTCGTTTCCTGTGTGTACTGTGTGTACGTTCAGTTTCCTGTGTGTACTGTGTGTACGTTTAGTTTTCCTGTGTGTACTGTGTGTCTGTTTAGTTTCCTGTGTGTACTGTGTGTACATTTCGTTTCCTGTGTGTAGTGTGTGTACGTTCCGTTTCCTGTGTGTGCTGTGTAATCATTACATTTATTGCGTGTAAATTGCATGTATTGCGCGTAAATTGCGTACATTACGTGTTGAAGCTGATGGAGCTGTTGGAGCACTTGCAGCTAAAGGTCAATTGAAGCATAGGAGCAAAATGTAGATGGATCTGATGACGTGAATTGTAGCTCTTGGAACCTGGCGTATATTGGAGAGATCGATATTTTTTTCGATCAAATGATCCTCTTTTTTAATTTGTAGATTTGACTCTAGTATTATTGTAAATGGTTCTTGATTTGACTAGCGTATTATTCCATACGGTGCATGTATATAAGCGAGTCCTTAACAGCAGGACGCTCAGTTTGTTGCTGACGTCGGTGGTGTAAGGATCACCTAGTTTGTTTCTTCTGGTGCATAAGTCATGTCAATTAGCTGTTCTTGAGACCTCGATGACATCTTTACCGTCTTTTACGTCGAACTCGGAGGTTGTACCATCGTCTACGGGAACCTTGTCGACAGCTACGATGGAGAAGGTGCAGATCCCGTTGGCAACGACGGCGTCAACATTGGAGGAGACTTCAACAGACGTGGTACCGCCAGCAGAAGAGACTTTAATGCCGCTAGTGCTGGCTGCACAGGGAAACTCGGCGAACGCTGGTTCGCCATCAATGGAGACTTCAATGGATGCCGAATCGACAACAACTAACGAACATCGGTGCTGTTACTGCAACAAGATTTTCTCAAACAGCAGCAATGCTCGACGACATGAGAATAGAGAATGTGCCAAGAACATATATCGTAAAATGTTTGTTTGTGAGAAATGTCATAAGCAGTTTGCCAGAAAAGATAATATGAAAACACACATGAAGGCATGCAAAGGTCCTGCTGTTCGGCAGAAAGTAAAGGTTTCGGCGCAACAACGATGCATTGATGTTCATAAGAGTATGCCTGGAGATGGTGCAACTGCGGCAACGTCAGTATCTGGATCGGGTCTGAAAGGTTCGTCTTCATCACCACGGTAGCCTTGCAGCTACTGTGATACGTCGTTCGCATTTGCTCATGATGCACGAAGACATGAGCGGAGCAAATGCACGAAGAATCCATCTCGCATGAAGTTTCGATGTGATGAGTGTCATGAATGGTTTACTCGAATTGATAATTTGCGACGACATGCGAAAAACTGTAAAGGTGAAGTCCGTGTGCCTACTGCTGAACTACCTGCAGAAATTTTGACTCCTCGGTTTAGGTTGAAGGCTCGTGAGCGTACAAGCAAGAAAACCGATGTGCAGCAACCGATTGGTATGACGTCTGAACAGGAAAATAAACCTAAGACTGTGTTCGGCGCATTACAAGTGAACGATAATGGCTCTACTTGGCGCGCAGTCTGCATTTCGTGGAACATTGAAGGACTACTATTATTTAAATACGTTAGGTGAGTCGAAAGACATTTGTAATTTTCTTGATGATATCAGAGAGGACATAATCAATCAGCTTACTGATGATGTAGCAACAAACGGACCTTTGAAATATAACTTGTGGTTGGACTGTATATATGGATAGCCATATCCGTTCGATGACAAAGTGAAGAAGTGTGCATTCAAGACATCGGCTGCAGTAATTTACAGTTCTAACGATGTGAAGCAAACTGTTAAAAACGGTATTCAGAAACTCTGTCAAGAAGAGGTGGACTATGTCTGTAAAGGTTCTGGCTGGACTCTGTCTAGTATAAACCGATTAGAGCTAAGAATTAGTCATTTCACACCGCTGCGGAACTAAATTATTATAAGATTGCTGGCTTTCGCAAATGATCCTGTAGTAGAATAGAAATTATGTAATAAATATTAAGTTTGTAAAAGAACTTGTGGTGTTTAATTCCTCGAACCTGTTACTATTATGTTAAATTGATGTTATATTTAATTTTTTTTGCATCGTCCTAGATCGTACCAAGGACCTTAGTCGACCTAATCAATCAGTATATAGATTATAAATTTATTTAATGAATTTTGGAATTTTTCCCGAATTTCTAGCTAAATAATTACGGATTTTCAAGATGGCGGCCAAATGACCAGATGTCGGGTGTCACAGCAATAATAAATGATTACTGCACTCTAGCGGATAAGAATTAAACTAACATGGCGTCAGCGCACTCTCGCCGACGATACACTGATGATGGCTTCCAGCATACGAGGACAAGATGGCAGACATGACGTCATACTACCTGACGATATATATGCTTTGAAAAAAAATTGGTGGGAGTCAGTATGCCTGCAGCCACCGCGGGGGAAGGATCGGTCGCCATTTTTATTTTTTTTGCACACGTCGGGTTTGAACCGAGGACTCCGATCTCCGTGTCGTAAATGTTTGTTTTTTAAATATTTTATTAAAAATTTTATTATTTAATTTTTTATAATTTTAAAATTCTTTCATTAAAATCGGATAATAAATTTAAAGATGGCGGCCGTAACGGAAATTGCAACGATGACGTCATAATTCAAAATGGCGGATAACACAATGCCGGAATGTTCGAGAAAACGAAATGACGTCATCCAAGATGGTGGATCCAAGATGGCCGTCGGGGTCAAGGTCAAAGGTCAAGGTCACATCCTGATAGAGGCTTAACTGAGGCTTGAGTTAAGGATGCTTAAGCCTCTATCAGGACATTTTTAGCCGCTGGGATTTTTTAGGAATAAAACGGGAAATTTTCCCTCGAAACGGGAATTTTTCCCTCGAAAACGGGAAATTTTTTCTTAAAACGGGAATTTTTGAGTCATTTTGAGTCATTTTTGAGGACTTTTGAGGAATTTTTGCCACCGTGACGTCACAAATCCAAGATGGCGGACACCGGCACCGTCACCACCGCCTGGCGCCTGGGCCAGCTCCGGCCAAACTATACTACTTAGGTACGTTCCGATTCCTGTGTGTACATTCAGTTTCCTGTGTATACATTCCGGTTCCTGTGTGTACGTTCCGTTTTCCTGTGTGTACTGAGTTCATGGTCTATATGTCTGATATTGACATGACCCGGTCTTGTAGTCTGAAGACAATTGACTTGTATGTGTGTCTTTGTACATGAACGGCTTATAGGTTATTCAGATTATTGAAAAATAAGACGTTCATGTAAGGTTAATCGGCACTGTATTGTGCCGTTAATTAGTAAATTCGACACGATATATTTTAAATTTTTATTATGATTTTAAATTTTTGTGTATAAATTTTATTTGCTCTACTATAGTGTAATTTTAATTTGTTAGTCTGGTGTACTCCTCTGAGTTAAACTTTGTCTCAGTGCTCTGGAGCCCCTTTCCCATCGGCGTATCGGATATTCTGCTGGCCTAATCACTGACTGGCAGACCGGTTGCCATTTCCCCCGCCTTCAGTCACGCCTCAAGCCTGTAATATCATTTCTCTTCATGCCCCTAACTGCAGAGGCAAGGCTGTAGCTTGCAGGCGACCAGTTCGCAGAGACGAGCTGAGATTGGCTGTTTTCATCACGTCTTAGTATTGTGTTCGCCCCTCTGCAGCCACGACGGGGCGTAGTTTCCCATCAGCGTTGCATTTTACCCCACCTCCCCCCCTTCTCAGTTCCAAGTAAGACCAATGACCGGTTGTAACCCCCTGGACACCAGTGACAGTTCTCAAGGTCTTCTCGCAAAAGCGAGTGCGCCAAAACTGATCACAAGCACCACCTAGCGACAAAGTCGCGAACTTCTCCGCTTGCCTACCCACTAGGGCACCAGAGAGCAGCACCGCTCTCCCTTGAGTTATATGGACGCCAGGCGCTAGTCGATTCTTTTCAACTAAGCCTCCCCCGACAGAGTTCTCTACGGTCGCCCAGTGTGGCCAACTTCAAGACTCCTGCTAGAGTTTTTTTCTCCGCCCGCGTTCGGGCAAGTTCGGTATTTTTCGGCGGGCCAGACACCCCCCCCCTTCCACCTGTTAGAGCCGGGGGGGCACTTTTAATTAAGAGACGCCGTTTCCCGCGACACAGATCAACTCGCGTCGCGTCTGCAGACAGACCTCCATCGAGTATCGGTGAATCGGCTAGATTTCATCCGACCGTTAACGAATATGTAGTCGCCTTGTATAAGGGATGCTATCCCTCAAGTCCATTTTAGTAGATTAGTCTGTCTGCATAGTTTAGTTATTTGCCTTAGAAATTTTTCTCTTTTAAATTTATTATTATAAAGAAATCATCCGCGTCCTGCCGCGCAATTCGCGAGCTCCAGATCCTGGCTGACTTAACGATGGCAGCGTGCTGGGCAACTCCCCTGTTTTGGTGAGTGATAATTCGCGACCCCCCCCCCCCTTTTTCCCTTTAAATTTTTTTTCTGGGCATTTTCTGCCCCATTGACTGCCTGTATACAAGTTCTAATCAGTTTTGATTTGGACTGTTGCAGACAGGGTTCGATGACCGGGAGAGATTGATGCTCTCATCTCGTGGCCTCCCCCCCTTCCCTGTTCCGTGGGAAGAAACATTAGAAGAAACTTTTCTACCACCCGACGTGATCGTTTGAAGACCCCGGGTGGTAATGTAAATTTAACATTTACCCCTTACCGAGCTACGAACTATCTTAAGCGGACGACCAACCCACCAGCGACCAGTGTTTTTCCCAAGAAAATGTAAAACAAATAGAACTAATTATCAATGTAATCATCGGATCCATCCAACTTTGGGTGTAAAACTCATAATGCAAATGTTTATAGTTCAAACTAAAAATGTAAATTATTCTCAGTAAGCCGGGCCGGCCCCAATTTCGTGTTTCTTTTGTTAATCTTGGAAAATTGTTAAATCTTTTGTATGTATGTTAAAATAATTGAAACATGATATTCATCAGGGCAAATAAAACAGGGAAACTATAGATCAAGTTAATCGTGTAGTTTTTATTTTATTCACGTTAACGATCCCCCAACTTCCCCTTTGCTTGTTACAGGAAGTTCCTAAATTGTGTTTGTTCCCACCTAGTGTTGCCTCTGGTAAATCAATTTATTTAACGTATTTTTTTTCCAGCTTGTTTCCAAGGCTTTTTTAATTAATTCCAAATAATTCAATTTTGAGGCACGAGGGGTGTTACAGTATTTAATTCGTTGGTCATGTATATTGAATTGAGTTGATTTTCTTAGAGTGAATGATTAATAAACTCCTCGAAAGGTAATGGAAAACAGAATATAAAATTTAATAATTAGTTACAACTGTCACTGATCAAGAATCGAACCTTGGACAGGAATCCAAAAATTCAATTTGTAAATTAATAATTGATTTTTTCGGAGACTTTTGGAATTTTTCCCGCATTTCTAGCTAAATAATTACATGATATCAAGATGGCGGCTAAATTTCAAGATGGGAGGCACCTCAGTAGTAATAAATGATAACTGCACTGTAGCATGTTAGAATAAAACTAGCATGATGGTAAGACGAGTACACATACAAGATGGTGTCCTCCAGCAGACGAAAACATGATGGTGGTAATGACCACTAGCAGGCGGTAGCTCCTGGTAGCATGTACTGAACATAAATTGACGGATCCATGATGGACGGCAAGGTCAAATTTTAAGGTCAAGTTCAAATTTCACGGTCAGGTCAATTTTCAAGGTCAAATTTCAAGGTCAAGGTCATAGTTCAAGGTCAGTAGACGAGGCTAAAGGTATGGTGAACAGAAAATTATATTAACATGATGCTAGCACACTCTAGCTGACGAAAACAAGATGACTGTCTCCAGCGGACGAAGAAAAGATGGCGGACATAATGTTATACCAGCTGACGATATATCCCTTGATACTGGTGGTAGGTCAGTCAGTAGGTGGCCTCTGTGGAGGAAGGATCTGATGTTTTTTTTTTATTTTTTGCCCTCACCGTTTTCGATCCAAGGACGGGAATCGATATAATCAATCAGAATTCTATTAAGTTAATTGTTTGATGAATTTTGGAATTTTTCCCGATTTTCTAACATAACAATTGTGGATTTTAATGATTGCGAGCGTAACGATAATTGCAACAGTTACGACTTAATGCCAGATGGTGGTTCTGTCTCGAACAGGAAGTGCTTTTATTACTTAAAATTAAAAAAAAATTCAAGTCCGAATATTTATATTTTTTTTTATATATCTACCTTATTTAATTCTCGGTCTGGTAAATGTCTCGATGGCCGAGCGGTTAATGGCGTATGTTTTTTTTTAATCTAGAGATCAGAGCTGCGCTGGTTCGAATTACAGCACTTCCAATGTATTTAGCATAAAAAATTAAAATTAATATGTCGATAAGGACCATAATAGCTCTGGTAGGTAATGGAACATCGACCTTATGTGATGAGACAGAGCGACGCTGGCGCTATCTAGGAACAAACAACAGAAACAAAGTCGACGGTATCCAAGATGGCGGCCTCCAGTGGAACAGAAAAAAATAAGAGCGCCGCTGGCACTATCTAGGAACAAAGAACAGAAACAAAGTCGACGGTATCCAAGATGGCGGCCTCCAGTGGAACAGAAAAAAATCAAGAGCGCTGCTGGCGCTATCTAGGAACAAACAACAGAAACAAAGTCGACGGTATCCAAGATGGCGGCCTCCAGTGGAACAGAAAAAATCAAGAGCGAAGCTGGCGCTCTCTAGGAACAAACAACAGAAACAAAGTCGACGGTATCCAAGATGGCGGCCTCCACCGGAACAGAAAAAATCAATATGGCGACATAGACGAAAATTTCATTATAATGAGTGGGGCGCTCGATTTAAAGATGGCGGATCCATGATGGTCACCGTGATCTACTTGTCCCGTTACTTTGTGTCCCGGTACGCTCATCCAATATGGCCGACGTGACGTCAGAATCAGAGATGTGCCTCGGCTCCGGCTCCACAGCCAGAAGCCAGGCGCCGTAGCCCCTATTATATACCTAATACTAACGGTCAAAAATTAAAACAATTTACAGTCTATGTATAGTCTTAGGTGTTGTAACATGCAACCGTTATAATGTTCGTTTCACTAGCTCTGTTAACCTAATCAATACACATTGCAAATTTATTTACAATATTATATTTTAAAATTACTATATCTTCAGAACTGTTTGTTCACTGCGTGTACAGTGTATGTACTGTGTGTATACTGTGTGTTCATTGTTTGTACTGTGTTTTTTTTGTTAATGTGTGTCCAATGTATGTCCATGTGTGTATTGTTTCTTCATTGCGTGTCCTGTGTGTGCACTGTGTGCCCTTTGCATGTCATGCGTGTGTACTTTGTGGGTTCTGTGTGTTCATTGTTTTTCCAGAGTGTATACTGTGTGTTCATTGCGTGTACTGTGTGTGTACTGTGAGTCCATTGTGTGTTCTGTGTGTTTATTTAGTGTTCTCTGTGTTCATTTCATGACCTGTGTGACCAATCTGTGTCCTGTGTGTGTACTGTTTGTTTATTGTGTTTCCAGTGTGTGTCCATTGTGTGTCCGGTATGTATATTGTGTGTTGATTGCGTTTCCTGTGTGTTTATTTCGTGTCGAACGAAGGCTGGATACCAATTAAATTAATCATAATTTCAATGTGATATATTTTTTTTTATTTTGGGATATTTTTTTTTGAATTTATAGGGTAATAATTACGAATTTTCAAGATGGTGTTCAATAGGTCATCATCGGATAGCTGGAAATTGGTAGTAGATGATTTTAAGTCTATATAGAGATTTTTACCATATTTATTGAAAATGTTTTATCAATTAAATTAATTTTTCGTATCTGTTAAAGTGTCGAACAAGGACAGTAACCGATCGCATAAATCAGTATTTATATTAAAAAGTGATTTTTTGAACTTAGAATTTTTCTCGAGATTCTAGCTAAATAATAATTACAGTACTAATTTCCATGATGGCTCCTAAATTTTAAGACGGCATGCGACGCAGTAATAAATAATTACTACATTTTAGCAGGTAAAAAATAATTTTATATGGTGGTAGCACACTCTATTAGACGAAAACAATATGGCGGCCATCAGCAGACGAAAACAAGATTGTGAACGTGACGTCATACTAGTGGACGAGATATTTATACCTTGTCATTAGTGGGGAGAGGTCTGACTGTTGGTTGCTTCCGTGGAGGAAGGATATGTGCAATTTTTTTTTTTATTTTGACCTCACCGCAATCGAACTGAAGAAACTATGACGTAAGTGCGTTTTAAAATAGAATATTTTTAAAAATTTTAATAATTTAAATTATTTTTTTAATGTATTGTTTAATAATAAAAGATTTTCAAGTAGGCGGCCTTGACATAATAATTTAAAATGGCGGAATGATTTCATTCTCAATATTTATTTATTTTATTTTCTAATTATAAAACTTTACCGATTATCTAGTATAAAAAATACCGGTTTTGAAGATGGTGGCTATGACCACATTATCCAACATGTAGGAGTTATTTTATAATATTTTTATTAATTAATTGCTGTATTTAAAAAAATATATCTCAATTTCCTAGCAAAAAAAAAGGACGGATTTTTAACAAGGCTTCCATAAAGCAAATTGCAACGGTTACGTATCAATTCAAAATGGAGGCTACGGCATCTTAATTATCAAGGTCATGTCCCAGGTGGCTTTTGGCGGCTTGCTTTTAGGACTCTTAAGGCGCTTTTAAGCATTTTCAAGCTGTTGGAATTTTTGAGGACTGAAAAAGCAAATTTTTCCTTTAAAGGGAATTTTCCTTTGAAATAAAAAAAAAACTGGAAATTTAGGCGGATTTTGGTGAATTTGGGAAAATTTGGACAAATGTTGGAAAATTTTTAATGTCAATTTCAAGGCCAAATCGTTTAAGATGGCCGCTGTGAAGTTTCATTAAAAGATGGTGGACATCGGCTCGCGCTCCACAGCCTGAAGCCTGTATCCGGACCGGCTATTATATACTATTTATGTCCTACAGATTTGAAACTCAATAGTGATATTCATTATATTACGATGTGTGTAGCCCGGGCAACGCCTGTTACTTCAGCTAATAATAAATAACAAAGCTATATTGACCAAGCTCTTACAATGGGGCGGGGAAAGTCAGCGGAGGGCCATGATTGGCCGATAGACGGGGATAGGGGTGGGTCCTCGGAGGGCTGTGGGAAGGGTACTTCTTGGTTCATCGGTTAAGGAGCCTCAACTAAAGGTCCGTGGCGTGACCTCACGATGTGTCACTACAAAAATATTTTAATTTTGTATCGGCAAGCTTCGACGGGCATCCACATCGGGGTGAAGATGGCGAAACAATAAATTGAACTAAAAAAAGGGGGGAGGGGGGTTGTCTGTTTACGGACGATAATTTTACGTGATAACGTAATAAGAAAACATTGACAAAAAATTGCAAACTTTTTAAATTTTCAAATATTATTTACAATTTTTTCAAATTAAATTTAAATAATTTGTTTAAATATAATCACGAACAATTAGTTAAAAAGCCTGCCTTAACCTGTTTGATATATTATAGAAGATTGTCTCGCACGGTGGTTCGCCAGTTTTTGCACGCTCGGCTCAGGCGGAACGTGACAATTTTTCGTGCGTGCAACAGGTGTTCATTGATGTATAAGACGTTATCACGTCAAAAAAAAAAAACCTAGTATTCCCGTAGCCACGACGAACTGATAAAATATTTTATAAGAGACGTCTTCAAATAAACTTAACATTAAGTCAAATATTGGAAATTGCGACTATGCATCAGCCGCGAATTGTGTAAAAACCAAAGTTTTGTATTTATTAATTATTTTCACCTACCTGACGGAGACAAGTTGAACTGTTGCAATGCGTGATTAAACGTCTCTCTCAACTCAACACATAAATAAATGTAACCTACATTAATACATATTACAATTACAATACGTTGATAATTGTAACCGTAACTGGGTGCAAAGAAAAAAAAAGTCGATTTGTTGTGAATTTCTGAATTTACTACACCCCCGCCGATCTTTCGATGTGTATCATCTTAGCTCTCGGTATACGGCATTTGGTAAATCTTTTAATGAATTTTAACAAAATGTTCAGTTATTACGAAAAAAAAATCCTTGTCAAAAATCTGTTCCAAAGCAGGGGTTTAATGTTTTTCCAAGTCTTTTCCGCTTTTATCAGAGCTGTTACCTTCTATAGTTTTAAATTTCGCTCTGTAATTTAAATGGTTCGATAGTCAACGTAGCTACTCCGATAACGAATTCCAGTGGCGGGCGTGAATATACTTGTGATTCACGTAAAGAAGTTTAGTTGAAAACTATTTGCATATATTTATTACGCTCGGCATTATTTTTAATACTTTTATTTTTAACAAACAAACATTACCCCCTCAGTAGACGAATGGTGCGTGCGAGGAACTGCAGGTAACTGAAAGCTTCCCGGGTCCGACAACATGTATTTATACCCTAAAAAAATTAATGGCGAGGAGGGTCGGGGTGGGAATGATGGTAAAAAGAGAGGGAGGGAGGGGTAAACATTTTTTTCTTTAAAGGGTAGGAGAACAGCAGCAGTAGTGGTGGTGGGGGTGGTTTATTAGGATACAAAGAAAATTAAGGAAAAAATAAGTGGAGGGGGGAGAAGAAGGTAGATGATATATGTGCATGGTAAAAAGTGGTGGGGAGAGTCAATCTGCATGCAACCACAATTTAGGAAAGATCAGTTGCCATTTTTATTTTTTTTTGCCCTCACCGGGTTCGAACCGAGGACTCCGAAATCCATGCCGTAAAAGTATGTTTTTTTAAATATTTTTATCAACATTTTATTAATTAAATTTTTTTATAAATTTTAAATTTTTTTTCATTAAAATTGGATAGTAAATAAAGATTTTTAAGATGGCGTACGTAACAAAAATTGCAACTATGACGTCATAATTCAAAATGGCGAAAATCAAAATGCCGGAATGTTCGAGAAAACAAAATGACGTCATCCAAAATGGCGGATATCATGGCCGCCGGGGTCAAGATCAAGATCAAATGTCAAGGTCACACCCATCTAAGATGGCCGCGGTGACGTCAAAGCAATCGGTCACTGACCCGGCACCGGCACCACGCGCCAGCGCCAGGCGCCGGACATACTATTACACACTACTATATATGTATCCCTCTATCTCTATTTATCTCTTTATATCTACATATATACTTCCCACTATCTCTATATCTTCTATGTATAAGTCTCTATATAGCTCTAAACATCGATAGGTATATCTCTTTATCTAACCCATTTCATTCTCTATACCTCGCTCTATCTCAACTTATCTCTCCGTCTCTATCTCACTATATATATCACTCTATCTCTGTCTCTCTTATATATTTAAATAAATTGTGTTGCGTGCGCACTTATACAACAAAAACAGACGAAGTGCTGCTATATAAAAAGAATAAACACATTTTTTGACACGATTCGTGCTCCAACTATTGAAAAATAGTTATACCGTCTCAGTAACCTTCATGGGCATGCGCATAACAAAACACCAAAATTTCATCGCAATCGGATGAATGGTATAAGAACACATACGGCACAAACAAACGAAAATTAAAGACATGACAAACGCATCAAACAATGGTGCGTTAAAATTCAAGGCAACTCTTTCTATTGACGAAGTTAAGAACAAAACTGTTATTAGCGCCTTTATTTTGCTAGCCGCTGCGAGCTCCACTAAGCGGACTAGTCTCACCAAGGAGAAAAATATTAATTTGCTAGACCTTACTATGTGTATGATCGTGTGTCAGACATAGAGAAATGACACTCACTCACTATTTGTATCTCTATGACCAATGATTTTTTCAGTTATAAAATGAAATTATCTCTTTTTCACTCCCTTAGGAATGGAATTTCATATTAATATGGGGTCTATGTGTTAATTCAGGTTAAGAGCTAGCTGTAGGCCAAATTTCATTCAAATCCATTCAGTAGTTTTCACGTGAATGAGTAACAAACATCCATCCATCCATACTTACAAACTTTTGCTTTTATAATATTAGTAGGGTTTATGGTCCGAATTTTGCATTCAGGTATGATGCAACTTAGGCCTATGAACACACAAATTTGCTTGTAACTGAGGCTGAATTGTACATATGTCTAGAGAGACTGAAGGACTTGCTCACGTTTTTGAAATTTTTTTTTCCTATAATGTTAAATATTTCAACAATTACTGTTTTCGTGGTTTTGAGGATTCTGCCAGCATATCTCTATAATAAATACTTTTATTTGGTAAATGTTAATAGTGAATATTTATGTGTAGGTATTTGAAGTGACATTAATTCAATTTTGACTATTGTTTTGTGATATGCAGGTTTACTGTAATTAAAAAAAGCGATATCTGCAATGCACGTGCACTGCTGATCTGAGGCAATAACACAACTACTAGGAACAAGAATTTTGGGGGAAGGAATCCGACTATGCCTGCTGTGACGTAACGTCCCAGCATTTCCTGCAGTGACTCGGGAAACTTAGGAAAAAATCCGAACTCGATATGACCAAACTAATATTCGAAGCTTTGCTCTCTGGAAATCGATTCCAGCGTTTTACCGCTACGAAAGCTCGCCCCATAACAGGGAGTAGCAATAGAGTGAGCGCAATTTCTTAAAGCGTTCAATTTCAGCGATTCCATCCAAATGGAATGGTTTTGTTAATTGCTATGATGATCAAATATTACAAAATTGCAGTTCATTATGGCACGTGGGAAATTTTAACAGATCGTCCAATCCTAGGGAAGACTTAGTTGCAATTATCTTTTTTTTTTTGTTATGGTGACAAGAACAATATGCACGCCATTGCCAAGGGTTTTATCGCCGAAGAAGTAAATTTCAAAATATTTGAAAAAAATATATAAGGATCCTGTTATTTCCAAAAAAAATTTAAAACGTATATGAAATTCCAGAGATGTCATCAAAGCCGTCAAGCCATTCAAAATCACATTTTCTGAACAAGATATTAACTCAATGAAACAAGACTAGAATTACTAAGAAAAAAAAACAGCTTTGAACGACATAAAAATACAGCGCAAAAGAACAAAATACCATAATAATTAGTATAATCTCAAATGAAGACACAGTAAGCTTGTTGCGACGAAATTAGTTACGACATGTTCGGCTTTCATTATGCAGTATTCACAGAGAAAAAGGAGCTATAGTACAGAAATTAGTTTGCTTGCAAAAAAGTTTCTTTATAGGTTATTTTTAAAGATATCAGAGTTGTACCATTAAGAGACATAGTTTTAATAAACAATTGTTTTAAAAACATGCCAAATTTTTTTAGTTTGAATAGTTAAATTTACCCAAATAAATAGTTTTGCTAAATAAATCAAGCAATTGTTTTCTAAAAGTAAAATACTATATCCGATTTTATTTAAAAATTTTAATCAATAGTAGGGTTATTCAGTATTAGCTAAAACGTCTATTGTAATCGTATTATTTATTAATTTCGTGGCTTTGGGAAGATGACTATTACTTAAAATAAAATAAAATAATTTCGGAAATTTTCGCAAACAAAACCAAATACAAAACAAATTTCTGTTGTGCTATTTATACTACAATTAATAATTATCAAGCATATTGAAATTGACTTTGTGAGAGAGAGGTTGAGACGATTCAACGTGAGTTATCATAATATGGATAGTGAAGTTCATATTCAATCGAAGAATTTATGTTATTATTTTATTTAATAAAAGTATATTAATCTACTTAATGTGTGCTGTCGGTCTCAATACAAGCCCTACTTTGCCATATAAGATACAATTTCGTGAGTTGTATATATCTGCGAATGTTAACTTATTCGACCCCTTCAGGAATACTTTGGAATCTCTCCCGTTTATTTAAAAAAAATTGTTAGTGTTTTACAATTTGGAAATCTCCCTTAAAATAATTATAGTTAAAAATAATACGTTAATTTATCATAGCACATTTACTACAGTATAAATAGTTACATTTACCTGATAAAACATATTTCCCTTACAAGACTTTGCAAAAAATTATTTTGCTGTAAAGAATACCTTCTTGATTTTATTTCCAAATGTTTCAATCGTATGGACTTAAGGTTTACGTAGCAAAAATTATGAAAGTATTATTGGGAAAATTTGAAGCCACAGTATAGTATAGTTTGGTGCTGGGTGAGAATGTTTTAACATACAAATAAATGTATATACCTATTAAAAATATATTTCCCCACATAGATTAAGATTTTTATAGCCGTAATTAATTACTGACATAACTATTGTTTTCAGCTAGTTATTAATTGCTGGGATATCCTGTATCAGGTGAAATTTTGAATTATATCGAAAGACATTTTTTAAACTGTTATTAATAAAAAATTAATAATAAAAAAATCACCTTAAAACTTTGTTAAAATAAATCTTAGCAATTTAAAGAAAATTTTAAAAGTGTACCAAATTTTAAACTTATATGTAAATAAAATTGGAATAATAGGATTTTTTGTCACATTGACGATTATCCAACTAATAAAACAAAAAAATATTTTATATGTATTTTAATAAATTAATTTTTTAAAGTGCTTAGTTATTAATGCCTTATGTGCCAAATAATAATCTTCTTTTATTTATTATTGACAAACCCTCGAAATATTTCTCAGATACTACGGGGAAATAACTTCATTTTCTATATATAATTATAAAAATATTTCAATTATTGATCAGCATTCACTATAATCCTTGAAAATAGGAAACTTCTGCATAACTTTCTTGTTTTCATAACAAAAAAAATCACCCTAAAAATTTTTCGTGTTACATTTAAACGTGTCTGCTATATGCGTCCTGCATACTTTAAGAAATTTACCAAACGGAAATAAAAAATTTATTTTACATAGCGAAAGTAGGAAATATCATTTATATGAGATAATAAGTTCAAATATATTATTTAAAGAATATATATATAAAACAATGCAAGTAGTCATTAACAAGACCAATAATATACAAACAAAAATATATATATATTTATTTCCTGTTAAATATGTTTAGATATTATGGGGAAAAAATTAAGAAAATTATAAATAAAACTTTAATATTCCTATAAAGGCTTCCAAATCTCTTATGATATAAACTTCTGTGTAATCTCTCTCACTGACGCCTGATTCACATGTTCGAAATTGATATGAAACAGTAGTGTTGGGAGCATGTATCGAGCGGGGCCCGTGACGACAATACGCCGCACGCAAGATAGCCACCCCACTATCTCCGTCACCAGGGAAGACACCCACACGAGCCGGTGAGACTGCATTTAGTGCCGGAACCTGCCATCCCTGGGTGGGGAATGGACGATCCAGTTCTGGGATTACCCGCCCCCGCAGAACTGAACTACTTTGGGATTCTTGGAACTGCGATAAACCGGAGCAGCAATCTGCAGGCTGCCTCCCCACGCCGACGAGTATGAAAGTTTAATAGTTTTAATCCCATATATCCATCGTCAACAATTTATAGTTTTAATATTACTCGAATTTTTTCACGTGATAACGTCTTATAAATCGATGAACGCCGGCTGCACACACGAAACATTTTCACGTTCCGCCCGAGCCGAGCGTGCAAGAACTGGCCTACCACCGTGCGAGAAAATCTTATATAATCTTAAACAGGTTAAGGCGGGATTTTAAGCTAATTGTTCGTGATTATATTTAAACAAATTATTTAAATTAAATTTGCAAAAAAGCTTTAAATAATATTTGAAAATTAAATATTATGCAATTTTTCATCAATGTTTTCTTATGACGTTATCACGAAAAATTATCGTCCGTAAACCAACTTTACAGACAACACCCCCTTTATTTATATAAATTATTTCTGTTTAAAAAATATAAAAAATTAATACATGCTAATGTAGTCTTTCCGGCCACAGTGTCAAATGTGTTAATCTTTCAACAATTAATCGTTTGTACTAAAAGTATTCTTGAATGAACCAATAATTAAAAAAATTAAAGTAAGGTGTCAGATTATGTGTTACTTACAAATAAAATCTGGAATCGATTTCCCGGCAGGATTAATTGGAAATATTCCTGAACTGGAAAAGTGGTAAGAATTGCCGAGAAATGTCAAGTTTATTTCTGAGTCCGTCAGTAGCTACTTCACCGTGTCCATTTCACTTCTCCTCATGCTTAATGGTCATAGTCGGGGTAATAGTTTGGATTGACTATGCTATGGAACACAAAGAGCAAGCACTGATATTTGTTAATTTAAATTTTCATACTGATATTGAGTTAAAAACTATTATCATATAGAAGTATCAGGAAAATCTTCCAAAATATTGCTGTTTTACCAGTTTTAATAAGTGTTTGATATATATATATATATATATATATATATATATATATATATATACATATATATTTAAAGCATAGGAGTAGTATAGGAAAGTATTTCCTGGCACACGGGTTCTGGGTGTGGTGCCGGTGCCGCTGTCCGCCATATTGGATTGTGATGTCACGGCGGCCATCTTGGATGGTTGTGACCTTGACCTTTGACCTTGACATTTGACCTTCAAAATGTGTCAAAATCCGCCAAAATTGGGCAAAATTTGCCCAAAATTCCTCAAAATTCGCCAAAATTTCCATTTCTGTGAAAAAAAATTCCGCCAAAAAATGTCAAAAAATTCCACAATTCAAAAATTCCCGTTTTCGAGAGATAAATTCCCGTTTCGAGGGAAAATTTCCCGTTTTTAGTCCTTAAAAATCCCAGCGGCTAGAAATGTCCATATGTAGGCTTAAGCATCCATGTCTACAGCCTACGATAAGCCTCTGACGTCATCATGGATTATGACGTCACCGTTGCAATTTCCGTTACGGCCGCCATCTTTAACTTTTTTATTTATTATCCGATTTTAATAAAAAAATTTAAATTAATAAAAAAATAACCTAATAAATTTTTAATAAAAAATATTTAAAAAAACAAACATTTACGACACGGAGTTCGAAGTCCTCGGTTCGAACCCGACGAGTGAAAAAAAAATTAAAAATGGCGACCGATCCTTCCCCCGTGGTGGGTGCTAGCAGACTGACTCCCACCACTTTTTTCAAAGCATATATATCGTCACCTAGTATGACGTCATGTCCGCCATCTTGTCTTCGATGCTGGAAGCCATCATCATTGCATCGTCGGCGAGAGTGCGCTTACGTCATGTTAGTTTAGTTCTTATCCGCTAGAGTACAGTAATCATTTATTACTATGACACTCGCCATCTTGAAATTCGGCCGCCATCTTGAAAATCCGTAATTATTTAGCTAGAAATTCGGGAAAAGTTCCAATATTCATTAAATAAATCACTCATTAATTTACATATTGATTCGATGGATTCCTGTCCTCGGTTCGATACCCGATCGATGCAATAATGTTTAATTTTATGTAAGAAATAATAATTTCAATAAACCATGTTCAACATTCGTAAAGAGACTCTAAATCCTCTACGACCATCATCCTATCAGACATCAAGACCACCATCTTGGAAATCCGTAATTTTAAAGCTAGAGATTCGGGAAAAGTTCCAAAATTCATTAAATAAATCACTCATTAATTTACATATTGATTCGATCCGCTCCTGTCCTCGGTTCGATCCCTGGACGATGCAAAACATATTAATTTTAAGTAAACTATAATAATTTTAATAAATAATCATCAAAGTCCTAAATGAAGCATAGTTTCCAAATCAACCATCATCCTATAAGTCATTATGGTCACCATCTTGGAATCGTGTAATTATTTAGCTAGAGATGCGGAAAAAAGTTCAAAATTCATTAACTTAATGTGGAATCTATATATACTGATTGATTAGATCGAATAAGGTCCTTGGTTCGATCCCTGGTCGATACAAATCAACTTTAATTTTAAAAAATACCACAAAAGCGACAGGTTTGAGAAATAAAAACACCGCAAGTTCTTTTAAAAAAATTTATTACATAAATTCAATACACTACTACAAGTACAAAAAAAAACACTCACAAATTAATAAAGCCTTTTTGGATTCCTCGATTCAAACAGTCTTCTTATTGTACGGACTAAGCCTTTTACATGACTTTAAATGTCTATCCGATCCGTTCATCGCCACAGCCAGAGACGGACTGAAGTTCATATCACTTATATATAGTCTCATTAGCAGGTACAACACATGAGTCAAATCAATAACCATGTTCATTATACGTCTCGGAGCATTTTTTTATAATGACGATGTAAGCTATCGAGACGTGAAATTAGTTTATTGCACTTATTGCACTGAAATTGTATTCTTTGAACATTATTAGAACAACCGCTTCTTTCATGTCTGCGAGCATTTGAGGTGATAGTAAATGATGCACCACAGTATTTGCACTGATGCGAAGTACGCTCTTCATTAATTGAAGTATTCAATGCTGATGAAACTTTAGCTGATGGTGGAACAGCACATATCGAAGTCTCCTCCAGTGTTGTCAGAGGCGTTGCCAACGTTATCTGCTCCAACATCGTCGGCGCTAACGTCATGGTTCCCGTAGTCGATGGTACAACCTCCGAGTTCAACGTTAAAGACGGTAAAGATGCCATCGAGTTCGCAAGAACAGGTAATTACGCGATTTATGCACCAGATTAAACAATCTAGGTGATCCTTACACCGCAGTCGTCAGAAACAAACTGAGCGTCCTGCTGTCTAGGACTCGCTTATATACATGCACCGGATGGAATAATACGCTAGTCAAATCAAGAACAATTTATTATAATACTAGAGTCAAAACAACATTAAAAAAATAGAAGCACCAACAAAAAAAAAGGAAGCACACTTGGAAGCGCCGACAACGAAAAGGCAGCACATTTGGAAGCACCGACAACGAAAAAGGCAGCACCATCATCGAAAAGACCGCACATTTGTCATTGGCTCCAATATTCATTGGCTCCAATATTCATTGGTTCCATCAGTCTATTGATTCTATCAGTCTAGTGACTCCAACAGTCATTGACACCAACGGCCTTTTTCTTCATCAGCTCCAATGATATTTGGCTAGAATGCTACGAGTCTAAGAGACCATGAGGCTACAATTCTACGAGTGTACAAGACTCCTCCAACTACCTTCAAGTGTATAAAGCTCCAAATGCTCCAACAGCTCCAACACGCAATGTACGCGCAATACATGTAATTTACACACAATAAATGTAATGATTACACAGTACACACACAGGAAACGGAACGTACACACAGTACACACAGGAAACGGAACGTACACACAGTACACACAGGAAACGGAACGTACACACAGTACACACACAGGGAACGGAACGTACACACAGTACACACAGGAAACGGAACGTACACACAGTACACACAGGGAACGGAACGTACACACAGTACACACAGGAAACGGAACGTACACACAGTACACACAGGAAACGGAACGAACACGTAATATTCACGCAACTGACACACAGTACACGCAGAGTACACGCAATTTACGCAAAGTACACCCAATGTACGCAATGTACGCAATATATATGTAATGTAGACACAATGACTACGCTTCGTTCGCGCAGGACAAGCATTTAATGAAAACGAAGCACGTTTGGACGGAAATTCTATAAAACGAAAGCTCATTTAACGAAAAGGAGGTGCATTCTCTCGTTCATTCAACTTGGTAGGATACGATTTTCAATGATAAGTTAGGATATAATCTCTCCATCAGTCTATGAATCCAACAGTTTATATTTCCATTAGCCATCGACTCCAATAGTCATTGACTCCAACAGTCATTGGCTCCAACAGTCATTGCCTCCAACAGTCATTGTCTCCAACTACCTTTAAGTGTACAAAGCTCCAACTACTTCAGCAGCATTATGTTATATGATTACATGACTGCTTGTTTACATAGCTACAAGTCAACGAGGCTACTTGGCTACGTAGCTACAAGTATACGAGGCTCCAAGCCATCATGACTACGCGACTACGAACCATGAGGTAACGAGACTACGTGACTACGGGTATTCAAGCTTACGATACTGCGAGGCTACAGAGCTACGAAGCTTCTAGAACATAAGTTCACGAGACTGCGAGAATACAGGACTACAAGTGTACACGAGTACTTGACTACTTCTTAGCTTCATCAGCTCCAAATGTCTCCAACAGGTTCAACAGCCTCCAAATGCTTAACACAGCTCCAAATGTCTCCAAATGCTTAACACAGCTCCAAATGGCTCCAAATGCTCCAAACGGCCTCCAAATGGCTCCAACAGCTCCAACAGCCTCCAAATGCTTAACACAGCTCCAAATGGCTCCAAATGCTCCAAACGACCTCCAAATGCTTGACAGCTCCAACAGCCTCCAAATGCTTAACACAGCTCCAAATGGCTCCAAATGCTCCAAACGGCCTCCAAATGCTTGACAGCTCCAACGGCCTCCAAATGCTTAACACAGCTCCAAATGGTTCCAAATGCTCCAAACGGCCTCCAAATGCTTGACAGCTCCAAAAGCTGCAATGCTTAACACAGCTCCAAATGCTTCAAAAGGCTCCAATTATCGCATCTGTCTTCGTCGGAATTTTCTCTTTTGCTCCCACTGCTCCAACAGCATTATGTTATATGATTCCATGGATACTTTGTTACGTAGCTACAGGTCTACGATGTTCCAATGCATCATGTTTACGAAGCTTCCAGAACACAAGGTTACGAGACTGCGAGGCTACAGGACTACGAAGCTTCCAGGACACGAGGCTACATGGCTACGAGACTACATGACTCTAACTGATTACAATAGCACCACTCAGTGGTGAGAGTTAGGTTATCTAATGCAAAGCAAATTGATGCAAGTAGTTCTGGCTGTCATCAACAGATGTAGCCACGTGTTGCTTGCAGGTGAATATTAATTAGTTATTTTATGTGGGATGCGGGATGCTCACTAACGATCGCAAAAGAAGGAGGGCTTCGCTAGACACCAAGGAGAAGGAAGTTCGTCCATCCTGTTAGTGCTTCTTAGATTTCTCAGAGATTATTTGACTGAATAATGATATATATTTTTTTTTAAATTTCCACCTGATAAAAATTTACAAGTGCTGATTTATTGGCAGAATTTCAATAATTAAATGCAACCTTGAATAAAAAATGACATGACTCATTAAGTAAAAAATTCTTCATGCAGAGATCAATTCCTCATCAGTAACCAGAAGCACTCGGAGAAAACCATCAGATGTCTAGTCAGGAATAATCAGGAGGACACGGAGAAAACCATCATAAAATTAGCAAGAATAATCAGCAGCACAGGGAGAAAACCAACAAAATATTGACAAGAATAATCAGGAGCACACGGAGAAAACCACCAAAATATTGACAAGAATAATCAGGAGCACAAGGAGAAAACCGCCGCAAGTTTTCTTTGATATCATAAAATTTCAGGAAAAAATAGTAATAAAAAATAAAAAAAAATAAAAAAATAAATACATAAAATTCTGGCTTGTACTAGAACTCTATTTTTGTTCAACAATGAGAAGTTCACAAGCTAGCAGAATCTGTTTTGTATTTTTTTATTTTATTTTTTTAAATTTTTTATTACTATTTTTTCCTGAAATTTTATGATATCAAAGAAAACTTGCGGCGGTTTTCTCCTTGTGCTCCTGATTATTCTTGTCAATATTTTGGTGGTTTTCTCCGTGTGCTCCTGATTATTCTTGTCAATATTTTGTTGGTTTTCTCCGTGTGCTGCTGATTATTCTTGCTAATTTTATGATGGTTTTCTCCGTGTCCTCCTGATTATTCCTGACTAGACATCTGATGGTTTTCTCCGAGTGCTTCTGGTTACTGATAAGGAATTGATCTCTGCATGAAGAATTTTATACTTAATGAGTCATGTCATTTTTTATTCAAGGTTGCATTTAATTATTGAAATTCTGCCAATAAATCAGCACTTGTAAATTTTTATCAGGTGGAAATTTAAAAAAATATATATATCATTATTCAGTCAAATAATCTCTGAGAAATCTAAGAAGCACTAACAGGATGGACGAACTTCCTTCTCCTTGGTGTCTAGCGAAGCCCTCCTTCTTTTGCGATCGTTAGTGAGCATCCCGCATCCCACATAAAATAACTAATTAATATTCACCTGCAAGCAACACGTGGCTACATCTGTTGATGACAGCCAGAACTACTTGCATCAATTTGCTTTGAATTAGATAACCTAACTCTCACCACTGAGTGGTGCTATTGTAATCAGTTAGAGTCATGTAGTCTCGTAGCCATGTAGCCTCGTGTCCTGGAAGCTTCGTAGTCCTGTAGCCTCGCAGTCTCGTAACCTTGTGTTCTGGAAGCTTCGTAAACATGATGCATTGGAACATCGTAGACCTGTAGCTACGTAACAAAGTATCCATGGAATCATATAACATAATGCTGTTGGAGCAGTGGGAGCAAAAGAGAAAATGCCGACGAAGACAGATGCGATAATTGGAGCCTTTTGAAGCATTTGGAGCTGTGTTAAGCATTTGGAGCCTTTTGGAGCTGTCAAGCATTTGGAGGCCGTTTGGAGCATTTGGAACCATTTGGAGCTGTGTTAAGCATTTGGAGGCCGTTGGAGCTGTCAAGCATTTGGAGGCCGTTTGGAGCATTTGGAGCCATTTGGAGCTGTGTTAAGCATTTGGAGGCTGTTGGAGCTGTTGGAGCCATTTGGAGGCCGTTTGGAGCATGTGGAGCCATTTGGAGCTGTGTTAAGCATTTGGAGGCTGTTGGACCTGTTGGAGCCATTTGGAGCTGAAGAAGCTAAGAAGTAGTCAAGTACTCGTGTACACTTGTAGTCCTGTATTCTCGCAGTCTCGTGAACTTATGTTCTAGAAGTTTCGTAGCTCTGTAGCCTCGCAGTATCGTAAGCTTGAATACCCGTAGTCACGTAGTCTCATTACCTCATGGTTCGTAGTCGCGTAGTCATGATGGCTTGGAGCCTCGTATACTTGTAGCTACGTAGCCAAGTAGCCTCGTTGACTTGTAGCTATGTAAACAAGCAGGTATGTAATCTTATAACATAATGCTGCTGAAGTAGTTGGAACTTTGTACACTTGAAGGTAGTTGGAGACAATGACTGTTGGAGGCAATGACTGTTGGAGCCAATGACTGTTGGAGTCAATGACTATTGGAGTCGATGGCTAATGGAAATATAAACTGTTGGATTCATAGACTGATGGAGAGATTATATCCTAACTTATCATTGAAAATCGTATCCTACCAAGTTGAATGAACGAGAGAATGCACCTCCTTTTGGTTAAATGAGCTTTCGTTTTATAGAATTTCCGTCCAAACGTGCTTCGTTTTCATTAAATGCTTGTCCTGCGCGAACGAAGCGTAGTCATTGTGTCTACATTACATATATATTGCGTACATTGCGTACATTGGGTGTACTTTGCGTAAATTGCGTGTACTCTGCGTGTACTGTGTGTCAGTTGCGTGAATATTACGTGTTCGTTCCGTTTCCTGTGTGTACTGTGTGTACGTTCCGTTTCCTGTGTGTACTGTGTGTACGTTCCGTTTCCTGTGTGTACTGTGTGAACGTTCGGTTCCCTGTGTGTACTGTGTGTACGTTCCGTTTCCTGTGTGTACTGTGTGTACGTTCCGTTCCCTGTGTGTGTACTGTGTGTACGTTCCGTTTCCTGTGTGTACTGTGTGTACGTTCCGTTTCCTGTGTGTACTGTGTGTACGTTCCGTTTCCTGTGTGTGTACTGTGTAATCATTACATTTATTGTGTGTAAATTACATGTATTGCGCGTACATTGCGTGTTGGAGCTGTTGGAGCATTTGGAGCTTTATACACTTGAATGTAGTTGGAGGAGTCTTGTACACTCGTAGAATTGTAGCCTCATGGTCTCTTAGACTCGTAGCATTCTAGCCAAATATCATTGGAGCTGATGAAGAAAAAGGCCGTTGGTGTCAATGACTGTTGGAGTCACTAGACTGATAGAATCAATAGACTGATGGAACCAATGAATATTGGAGCCAATGAATATTGGAGCCAATGACAAATGTGCGGTCTTTTCGATGATGGTGCTGCCTTTTTCGTTGTCGGTGCTTCCAAATGTGCTGCCTTTTCGTTGTCGGCGCTTCCAAGTGTGCTTCCTTTTTTTTTGTTAGTGCTTCTATTTTTTTAATGTTGTTTTGACTCTAGTATTATAATAAATTGTTCTTGATTTGACTAGCGTATTATTCCATCCGGTGCATGTATATAAGCGAGTCCTAGACAGCAGGACGCTCAGTTTGTTTCTGACGACTGCGGTGTAAGGATCACCTAGATTGTTTAATCTGGTGCATAAATCGCGTAATTACCTGTTCTTGCGAACTCGATGGCATCTTTACCGTCTTTAACGTTGAACTCGGAGGTTGTACCATCGACTACGGGAACCATGACGTTAGCGCCGACGATGTTGGAGCAGATAACGTTGGCAACGCCTCTGACAACACTGGAGGAGACTTCGATATGTGCTGTTCCACCATCAGCTAAAGTTTCATCAGCATTGAATACTTCAATTAATGAAGAGCGTACTTCGCATCAGTGCAAATACTGTGGTGCATCATTTACTATCACCTCAAATGCTCGCAGACATGAAAGAAGCGGTTGTTCTAATAATGTTCAAAGAATACAATTTCAGTGCAATAAGTGCAATAAACTAATTTCACGTCTCGATAGCTTACATCGTCATTATAAAAAAATGCTCCGAGACGTATAATGAACATGGTTATTGATTTGACTCATGTGTTGTACCTGCTAATGAGACTATATATAAGTGATATGAACTTCAGTCCGTCTCTGGCTGTGGCGATGAACGGATCGGATAGACATTTAAAGTCATGTAAAAGGCTTAGTCCGTACAATAAGAAGACTGTTTGAATCGAGGAATCCAAAAAGGCTTTATTAATTTGTGAGTGTTTTTTTTGTACTTGTAGTAGTGTATTGAATTTATGTAATAAAATTTTTTAAAAGAACTTGCGGTGTTTTTATTTCTCAAACCTGTCGCTTTTGTGGTATTTTTTAAAATTAAAGTTGATTTGTATCGACCAGGGATCGAACCAAGGACCTTATTCGATCTAATCAATCAGTATATATAGATTCCACATTAAGTTAATGAATTTTGAACTTTTTTCCGCATCTCTAGCTAAATAATTACACGATTCCAAGATGGTGACCATAATGACTTATAGGATGATGGTTGATTTGGAAACTATGCTTCATTTAGGACTTTGATGATTATTTATTAAAATTATTATAGTTCACTTAAAATTAATATGTTTTGCATCGTCCAGGGATCGAACCGAGGACAGGAGCGGATCGAATCAATATGTAAATTAATGAGAGATTTATTTAATGAATTTTGGAACTTTTCCCGAATCTCTAGCTTTAAAATTACGGATTTCCAAGATGGTGGTCTTGATGTCTGATAGGATGATGGTCGTAGAGGATTTAGAGTCTCTTTACGAATGTTGAACATGGTTTATTGAAATTATTATTTTTTACATAAAATTAAACATTATTGCATCGATCGGGTATCGAACCGAGGACAGGAATCCATCGAATCAATATGTAAATTAATGAGTGATTTATTTAATGAATATTGGAACTTTTCCCGAATTTCTAGCTAAATAATTACGGATTTTCAAGATGGCGGCCGAATTTCAAGATGGCGAGTGTCATAGTAATAAATGATTACTGTACTCTAGCGGATAAGAACTAAACTAACATGACGTAAGCGCACTCTCGCCGACGATACAATGATGATGGCTTCCAGCATCGAAGACAAGATGGCGGACATGACGTCATACTAGGTGACGATATATATGCTTTGAAAAAAGTGGTGGGAGTCAGTCTGCTAGCACCCACCACGGGGGAAGGATCGGTCGCCATTTTTAATTTTTTTTTCACTCGTCGGGTTCGAACCGAGGACTTCGAACTCCGTGTCGTAAATGTTTGTTTTTTTAAATATTTTTTATTAAAAATTTATTAAGTTATTTTTTTATTAATTTAAATTTTTTTTATTAAAATCGGATAATAAATAAAAAAGTTAAAGATGGCGGCCGTAACGGAAATTGCAACGGTGACGTCATAATCCATGATGACGTCAGAGGCTTATCGTAGGCTGTAGACATGGATGCTTAAGCCTACATATGGACATTTCTAGCCGCTGGGATTTTTAAGGACTAAAAACGGGAAATTTTCCCTCGAAACGGGAATTTATCTCTCGAAAACGGGAATTTTTGAATTGTGGAATTTTTTGACATTTTTTGGCGGAATTTTTTTTCACAGAAATGGAAATTTTGGCGAATTTTGAGGAATTTTGGGCAAATTTTGCCCAATTTTGGCGGATTTTGACACATTTTGAAGGTCAAATGTCAAGGTCAAAGGTCAAGGTCACAACCATCCAAGATGGCCGCCGTGACATCATAATCCAAGATGGCGGAAAACACCACCGGCCACACACCCAGAACCCGTGTGCCAGGAAATACTTTCCTATACTACTCATAGGAAAGTTTCCGATTCTTAAAATAAAACGTAAAAAGCATAATATCAGTCCTGTAAAGGGGTTTGTAAAACGATCACTAATTGTATTAATTTTTTCGTCCTTTAATTTCAAACACTTATTACAAATGGTAAAACAGCAACATTTTTGAAGATTTTTCTGATACTTTCCAAAATAAAAAGATAAGTGGCTTTACAAACTTAGTTTATTGAAAAAAAATATACTTAGATATTCTTGAAAGAATGCATATATTGTATTAACTCATTCAATGGCGATCTTCCGACAAAAAAATTATATGTTTTACTTCTGTGATTGTATATATATACAATATATAAATATTATATCAATGTGATTGTATATATATATACAATATATAAATAAAATATAAATGTGATTGTATATATACAATATATATTTATACAATCACAGAAGTAAAATATATAATATAATTTTTTTGTCGGAATCTCGCCATTGAATAAGTTAATACAATATATGCATTCTTTTAAGAATAACTGAGTAAATTTTTTCCAATAATCGAAGTTTGTAAAGCCACTTGCCGTTTTATTTTGTTTGTATTGTTGTTATTCTAATAATGTGTTGGAGAGGGGCTTATATAGGAAGAAAACGATCAACCAAATTATGGATACTGTAAATTATTTTATATCAAATGAAATAATGTATATTTAAGAAATTTCCATTTAAAAACCATATTGACTCCTTACACGTTGTCTTTCTTTCGGTCAAGTAGAGACCGTACGTTATTTGAAAAGTTTTTTTCTAATTTTGAAACGCAGAGAAAAAAAATGGTTTGAAATAAATAGCATATGTTCATGATTCCATGCTAGGGTGACCAGGTGTGAAGTCATATAAATGTCACATTAAAGCTACTTACTCCATAAATACATAAAGAACAGCAGTAAATAATATAATATTACATTTAGTATTTCATGTTGTACATTAATATTTATTTTATAAATCAGCAAAAATATAAACAGCTATAACCTGGTACGTATGTAAGTGCAGGAATTTTTTTTAAAATGCTGCATTTAAATGAAGGAACAACTAAAATATAATTCAAACTGAGTGACACGCGAACCAAATTGAAGTAATTTTCTTAACACACAGACAAATTCATTTGGCTGACGTCCATCAGAGAAAATCGCTCTCACAAAATTCTGTTTCAGACACATTTGACACATGTTGGCTTTCACTTTTAAAAAAGAAGGAATATTGCTTGTTTCGTAGAGAAAAACCCTGGACAGTAACGAAAATTCAAAACTAGGATGGGTCTGGATAAAAAATAACATCTGGTAATTAAATTTCAAGCGGTGTTATGTACATGTATTATGTTGTTTTAAAAAACTTTCATATCCATCATTAACAGAGCAAAAAATATGAAAAAAATAAAGATAAAGAACTGAGGCAGAGTTTGTTAGAGTATACGTAACGTCCCATGGTGCACGTCTCAGGATTAATAAAAGATATCTCGATGATGTTGGCACAGACTTCGCTAAAAGTTGGTATTTAAAATTAAAAAATCCGGATCATTCATACAACTGCATGCATTTTATTAAATGTATTTTATAAATGTATTGTCATGTTTTGTTTCTTTAATAGGATACAGAATAAAGACAGATAAAGGTTTAATTTTGAAACACACACAAATAATAATACAATATAAATAGTCTGGCCATTTTTATTTTAATTTTTTTGCGCGTAAATTTGAATTTAAATTACCAAACAGAACAAAACTTATAAATTAATGAATTTTTAAAAATATTCATAATATCAGTTTAAAACATAAATTATTTAAATTATTTTTCAAAAATATATGTTAGAATCTGCAGAATGTGTAATTATGGATAGTTAGATTGTAGATTAAATTTTTATACATTGGTCGTGCTTAGTCCGCGCATTCACAACATTAAAATTAAAAAAATAAAAATTATAACCGACAAAGCAATTAATAATGATAATTACTGAAATTTGTTATTGATGAGAGATAAAATGATTAATTAATGGTCGATGTCAGACAGTTTTTTTTTTGTGTGTACCGAGGCAATATTTGTTTGGTACCTGGAACACAGAACTCCAAAATATGGAACGTATAGCACCACTGGACCTGTTCTAAAGGCCGGTCCACACTCAACGTTTTGAGAAACGATCTACCTGTGTAGTTCAAGTTGTTTCAGGCAACATTTATCTTGTGGACAGGGAAACCGCACAGTTTTACGAACTCTGCAGTCCTGTGAGAAGACGAAACATAGAGACAAAAGACTGAGTAAAATAGCTCAAACCACAGATACGGTAACTGCACAGGAGAAACGGTAAGTTGCGCGTATGAGTTGGTGCTTGTAGACACTCCGTTTTACGTTCCATTGACAGCAGTTTTTGTTATAGGGTGGCCCAGAAAGTGATGTAAATGAAAATGGCTGACATTCGTTAGTCCTTTTTCGGTAAAGTTTATTGAACTATATGTTAGTTATTTGTGGTTGTAGTGAATTAAAAATAAAGAGGTTATTTTTACGGGTGAGAATGATCAGGCATACGAAGAATTGTAAAACAAATACAGGGCGCCAGTTCACGCATAAAAAAGAGAAATGGTGTAAAAATTAATAATAAAATTCATGTGATTGTGTTTCCGGAAGTAGTTGGCTTAATGTAAATAGGAAAAACTGTTTGCTCATTTAGGACTGTGTGGACGCTCTGCACAGATTTAAATGCGTAGGTACAACGTTGCTCAAAACGGTGCTTGTGTATTGGCCTTAATCAATTCCTAACTTAAATCGAAACTACATTCTTAAAGCCCACAAGTAATGCAGCAAAGAAATAAATAAAATGTACAAACTTAATATTCTGCATACAAAATTTCCCATTCGCATAAAAAACGTAAAGGAAAACCTGCAGAGTGTTTTACACATACCTGACACTATTATTTGGCAGTATACTTGTTATTTGTGTGGGATAGTGAGGGTCAAAAAAAGTCGAGGTCTGGCTCAATATCACGGATAACGGTAGCCACTGGTCGGTTCCCAAGACTCTCCTCTTGAAACCCTATTTTTCCTACCCCACATCCCCCCCCCCCTTAAAAACAGATATATCAAGCCAACGGGAACTCAGGATTAATCCCTGTTCTTTGAAGGCTTCGGCCGCGTTTCTTCTGTTTAGAAACGCGGCCGAGTGTTTGGAGGGCGCTTTCCTTTCGCACTGGTCTCGACACGACGAGAGGGCGAAAGGAAGAAATTGGAAGTAATTATTGCAGCGTTATTTTTTTTCGTTTGGCTCTTCTTTTATTTCGTTGTTTTTTTTTCATCTCTCTTTTCTCACGTTCTTACTCCCAGCTCTCCTCTCCGAGGATGTTCATGCACTGATGGGAGTACGCTACCCGGAGAATCCAGGTGAATATTTACTCTTGCAGTGTATGAAAGCCATTACGGGTAAAACGTACAGGATACATTTATTAAATCATTTTAAAAAAAGTATTTTAAAATAACCTACAGTGATAATCACTAGAAAACTACCTTTATGTATCGAAATAATCTCCGCCGATATTTATTCACGTATCCCAAAGTAATATCAGTGCCCCAAGTACCAGATGCGTACAATTATTTGTGAGGCTATCTCAGCATCTTTAAGACACGCAGCTATTAAATCGTACAATCACTGAGCAATATTGCCATTTTGAAAATGAAGAACACACGCATGCGATTATGAAATAAATATTATAAACTGGCATGCTGCTGTAATTTATTAACACTATAGAAAAGTACTTGCTACTATTACACCAATTTTTGAGTAATTGATATGTTCGTCTTCTGGGCCGGCAATGATGTGGCTTGCAGGTTGTAGCTTGTCTCTCGGAAACCTTTGGTAATGTTCAGGCGCATCCGTTGCAGGACGTCTATGATCGGGAGCTCTTTGACCATGTTTGGTCACATTCGGTTCCTACTCCAGACGCTGTTGTGTTAGGGCTGACTCCCTATGTCCAATGGGCGCGACCCGCCTGGCAGGCATCTCCTCCAGTGCCAGTTGTGGTTTGAACGGCATGGGATTTTATATGACTTATCATATCATTTATAAACTGAATGTAATTTCAACACGCCAACAGTTGACTTATTCTCAGAAATTTACGAAAATCGTGTCCACACTCAGTTTTATGTGTTATAAAAATTGTGTCATAAGATTTGTATTTTTTTTACGAAAACTGTATCAATATAGCTACTCGAACCATACATAATTTTAGTGTACACATCTCAAAATAAAAAATGCCATTGGACTGAATACTTTAAATATCATTCCGTCATCGTGTCCCATTCTCAATATTATAATGATATTATATAATTTATTTATTTTGTTTTATGAAAATAACTATTTTGATACAACGTATTTCTTTAAATTGAGGTTCTGTATTTTACAGTAAATATCCTTTCCATTATATACCAAGAACAAAATCATTATAAAATTTAATTTTAATCTGGGTCCACCCCAAAAACATCATTACCTAAATCTTTATTAACACTTGCATTGTAATTTTTGCATTAGATAATATATAGCAGCGCTTATAACATTTTGTTGTTGGTAGTACTGCCAATGTAACCAGATCAGCATTGTTGTACGGCGCGAAGAGATGTATTGCAATAAACTAATTTTCATTTTATTATTTAAATTAAACATTTTTTTTGTATCATTCATTCACCTCAAATTAGAAAAAGGTAATTTTTTTATTTTGTAATAATTATTTTATTTTTTCACATGTTTTAAGGAGTAAAAAATTTGCTTTAATTTGCAAATTAATTTGAGGTTATGCACAACAATTTTTTGTAGGCTATGTTCGAATTTATCATTTCTTCCCTATCATTACTGCATTAAAATTATAAATGAGGGAATGGGAATTTATGAGGGAATAACAATTCATTATTTAATATCTCAGTAATTTGAAATATATATTTCTATTAAAATTTTAATAAACAATTTTTTGTAAAAATAAATTCATGATTAAAGAAAAAGTTGATGAATTTTATTTGAATTGAATATAAATTTAGCAATAATATAACAAACCTCATTCCCTCACCTATGCAATAATTCCCTCATAATTGATATTTTCATGTCCATACTATTATCAATTAAATTGAAAAAAACGTTGGGGACCGCATTATCAGTTGAGGTAAGGCACATGTGTACTGTGTATTTTGTACAAAAGTTGTCAATTAAAGCAAATAATATATTTTTTAATCTGAAAATTTATTTTTCTCAATTTCGTGAGAACTAGTCAGTTACTCTTTAACTATTATCATTATAGTAGCAATTGTAGAAATGAATATTGGAAACTAAGTAATTACCTTCAGGGAAATATAGTTATAAAACTTTAAGAACCAAACAAAAAATTAAAAATCTATTTAGTTTAATACGTTAAAATAAATTAATTTAAAGCGTTAGGCACCCACGCCACGTCCGTGAGCTGTGCATATAATAGAAACTTAACTGTCTAGTATGTAACTTAGTCTACTTTTTTTAATTTTCTAGTTTATTATTCTGACTGGCAGCGGAGTGAGTGGTCAGTGCAGCCACTCACCGCCAGGGTGCGAGCGCTCTTGGTCATAAATACAGCAATGGGTAAAAAAAAATTGGTTGTCTGTAAAGTCGGTTTACGGACGATTGCTTAACGGGACAACGTCATAACAAAACATTGATAAAATGATTGCTTTTTTTATGAATAAATTTAATTATTTTTTTTAATTATCACTATTTTGTATGGATACAAAGAAGGAGTGAAATGCAATCTACAATTTATTCGTTAAATTTACTTTTAGTTGCACTCATTAATTCAAATATATTTATTACTTTAACGAATAGATTATTTTAACTATAACTTTTATACATGTTTGCTATTTAACTTCTTCCAATCTGTGTTATTCTGTTAAGGATAGGTCAATGATAGGAAAAGTAGAAAACGAATGGGAATGTTTCAAGTTTAATGTGCCTCGAAAAAGTCAAATCGATGGTTGTTCCAATCGAGTAGAAGAGAGATAGATGCGGCGCAAGCGTACAATGAGCGTAACGGGACAAAGCGTTTCGTGCGTGCAGCCGGCGTTTATCGATTTATTAGACGTTGACACGTCAAAAAATATGTAAGCAGACTGTGCGGACCCCTCATGTTAGACTCTTCTACACTTTCCTACGCAATTAATGTACGCCCCTGAATCCTGGATGTCTGTGGACACGGTTTTCCTTTTGTCTATGCTGATTTTACCGGTGCCCAATTTAGCATTATTTTAAGCTTGTTTTAAAATAGGGCAATTAGTCATTGCTGGCCAAAGGACACAAATTATGCTATTCTTCCCTGCAAGGCTAATCCCAGTATGACTAGGCGTATAGGCTTCGGCCTGAGACGCATTTCTCCTACACATAAACTTAGTTTTTAGTTCGGGAAGGTAAAAAAAGTCTCCAGCCGTAATTATTCCCGGTAGTTCACTCGTCGTGTACAGAGTGCACTTTTGTGGACTGTCAGAAGTTCACATGTTTATTTAAGTCTGAATACAAGTTGAATGGTTTGTGGAGTAGTATGGATTTAAACACCAGAACTTTTTTTTAATTTTATTGGTAGCCAGTACTATTAAAAAAGCAATGGAAGTTTATCCGCGCTCGAAATAAACTCTTCTCCTTTTACAACTAACTTTCATCAAATCATTCCCCTTCCAAACCTACCCAAAATCCCTTGGCGAAGACGATGCGGTGCTTTTAACACAAAAATTAATGCGTGTGAACGCCATCGTCGGCTTACGAGTGATTCCGCGGCGCCGAAGCATTTACGACTTCACCAACTCGAGCGCCCTGCAACTCATGAATCAACTCGTTAGCCAAGTTTTGCGTCTTGTTGCGTCTGAGTCGTAACGTTCGGTGGCGTGGTAGCGTACTTCGATCGCGTCGGCGAACCTGTTGTTATTGCTAGAGTTCTACAACATGGCGAGGAATGAACGAATTCCTTATATTGGCGGGAATATTCTTCCTTCTGCTAGTTTGGGAGCAACTTTCGTACTCTATGCGACAAATATTTTCTTGACTTTATGGAAGTTATTATATCTACTTTAAATGAAAGTAGTTCAGAGGTTTTCATGTTTCGTTATCCTGGTACAAAGGTGACATTTAAATGCAAATTAAATTATTGCAATTTATAAGTATGTAAAAAAATTGAAGAAAATTTTGAAGTGAAAACTTCTTTAGCCGCGTTGAGCGATTTTTGGTAGGGGCAAAACTTATGGGTTCGCGTCACCGACATGCTCGTGATGTGTTGCGCCAGACTGGCGAATCGCAGCGGCCTTTGTACGCTATATACGCATATATATACTAATTGGAACATTGTATATACTCGACTGTATCATGTGCGTGTTGGACTGTTTTTTGGATAGGTAAAATCTCGTGAGTTCGCATCACCGACATGCTGTAGTAGCAGTAAGTGAAGTAAATTTGACCACGTCAATACATGACCTAGGTCTGACATCACTGGTAAGTCATAGCTGGGTAATGAATTTTTACGTAATATTTACATACCACTGACATCTGTTGTGACTAAAAAATTATGTAAGGATAAATTATATCATGCTGACATCGTACAGATTTAATACCAAAACGTCATTTTCTTACGTACAATTGACGTAGAAATGATGTCATATTACACATTTAAAAACAAAGTTTTAAGTTTTCACTTATATTGACAGTCCCCATCACTTGCTATTTGTTTTACAAAATTTTAATAATTTAATACTTATAACAATATTTAAATTATCTTAAGAATTTGAAGTTTTAATATTGATAAATAATTTAAGTGACACAAAGTAGAATTATTTAAGGTAAATGGAACTTAACCGTGGTTTTGTATTTTAAAATAAATAGATTTACTTATTTCTCCTTTGTATTTTATTTTGAACACAAATACTTAGTAATTTTGTGAAATAATGTATAGGGTTTTTTAAATAAGCTTTTATTTTCTTTAAATGGGTCATTAAGAACGAAACTATTCAAAAAAATTAAATCATGTTAGAAAATATTTATTTCAATAATAATATTACAATAATGCTACTGCATTTACAGTATTGCGGCTTTCCGGGAACTTATGAAAGCCCTCAAACGCGATGTTGTAGCGTCAGATACAATTTTTCAATCCTATGGCGTCCTACGGAACCGATGTATCCAGGAGGCACGCAAGGCTTAATTTACTTACACCTCCATGATAGTTCAGCAACATTTCTCACTGGCTAGGATACGGCGTGATTTAAGAAACATCGAGCCAACAAAGAAAGAAAATCCAAAAAAGATATTCATCCTAACGAATTTAACTCCAATTTTTTAAGAATTTCCATTCGTATGGCCACTGAAGTCAAACATCAAACAATAATACATTACATATAACATTTAATAACGAGGTTGAAATATTTAGCTTCGGAAATGTAACTGTCAAAGACGTTAAGAAAGCAATTTACTGTACAAAGATTAGCCATTGGCACAGAGAGGCAGATGGCTTATCCATCTTATATATAAAATTCTCGTGTCACAGTTTTCGTTGCCATACTCCTCCGAAACGGCTTGACCGATTTTGATGAAATTTTTTGTGCTTATCCGGTATCTATGAGAATCGGCCAACATCTATTTTTCATCCCCCTAAATGTTAGGGGTAGTCCACCCCTAATTTTTTTTTTTATTTCCAGTTTTTGGTAGGAAATCACCATGGCAACGGCTGTTGCTTTGTTGATGCTTCATTCGTTTCTATGGCAACGGCTATTTCATTGTTAGTGCAGTCCTCATCACCGTTGAAATTTTGCAAGTGGTAGTGGGAGGGGGAGGTGTGGTGGTAGTGGGGGGTGGAGGGGGAGGTGTGGTGGTAGTGTGAAGGGGTGGTGTGGCGGGAGTGGGAGGGGGAGGTGTGGTGGTAGTGGGGGGTGGAGGGGGAGGTGTGGTGGTATTGGGAAGGGAAGGTGTGGTGGGAGTGGGAGGGGGAGGTGTGGCGGTAGTGGGCATGGGTAGGGGGAGGGTGGGAGAGGGACCGCCGACGCCGAGCAGATTTTTTCGCGAAATATCCCTGCCCCTAATGTTCCTTATGTTACGCAGGATGACATTTTCCGAAATTTTTTTTTTTATTTACCATTACTATAAATGGGAGATGTGGCTTAATTTTTTTCCATTAGTACCTATAGCCGTGCGAAGCCGGGTCGGGCAGCTAGTTCACTATATAAACGCTATAATACAGCCATTTAAGAGAGTACGAAAATTCTTCTTTAAAGGTTTCAATAGAGAAAATGTTATCTAATACTAAAAAATTGTATTTATGTGTTGCCACTGAAATCTTGCACATTCTGATATACTCATGAAAACATTTACTTTCGAAATTTGCAACAAAAATTACATTGTTACTTAATATGGATTATAATAATGATCATGCCAAAACAATGAGAGTTTATACCACTTTTGTAAAAATATATAGAACTTTGATGGCCACGTTAAGTAGATGGTAAACACAGATAATGTGTACGTAAGTATGGTGCAAAATGCTTCGTTTTTTTATATTATAACACTTAATCTTATATCTTTAAATGAGAAATTCTTGTGTGTATATAGGTATATATATAATATGCATCTCGGAAACGGCTCTAACGATTTTCACGAAATTTAGTATGCAGGGGGTTTCGGGGGCGATAAATCGATCTAGCTAGGATTCATTTTTAGAAATTGTCGTCTTATCTGTGTTTTCAATAATCAACTTTATAGATAATCAACTTTAACATAAATGACTCTTCCTGATATCTATTGGCGAGTAATAATAACAATGTATTTTTATTGGGAGCAACTACCTGCTTTACCGACACAACAACACTACAGCTACTCCAGTAGATGGCGTTGTTAAGAAAAACTAAGCCAATAAGTGTTTTGTTTGAGGTTGGACCAAGAAAATAAATTGTTAACTTATATTATTTGTGTCTTTTTAACTTATGTGTGCACTTAAAAATGCCTAAACGGTCTTTGAAAAAAACGCTTATAAACAATCTGAATTCACGAAGCCGGAAATCGTCTCAAGAACACCTTGAAGAACATCGTCATAAAACTGGTCAGGTTTCTCAAACTTCACACAGTGAAGACTCATTTTAAGAAAATCTTCATGAAAATAATCAGGTTTCCGCTCATCCCACACGTGCTGCTAAAGTAAGATGCTTGCAAAACTTGACTAACATTATACGAGCAGAAAGGTCTTATGATTTAGATGTTTCAAGAGAGCGTGCGTCACAACGTCTGGCCGCTGAAAAAAATAAAAAAAATATTATTCATATTTCATAACTTCGTCAGTATGTAATTCGTATTTGAATATAATTTCTAAAAAACACAATTTTTTAAAAAAATAATACCGAGAAAAGCTCGGTCATCCAGGTACTATCTCTTAAACGCCGCCAAAGTTTGTCAGTACCAACGAGGTTATTACAGAATGAAATAAATATCTTAATTATTATTATGCCTTGGGTGTATTGAATTTCTCAGTCATTCTATGAAAAATGCAATCATGTGCACCATTAATATCTTGTCTGAGCAATCTAGTCATTTCTCAAATGAAGTACCACCTCAACGTAGATTACGTAATAATTATTTTACATCAACATAGTCCAGTGCGCACTATATCATATTCCTTGAATGTAAGATATTTTATAACCAAGATATTGAACATTATTATTATCTTTTTTATGGTAATTGCGTAGGAAATAATAACCAAACGCAGAAAGGTAGGCATTTATTTTGGTTTCAAAGAAATAAATCAGTTACTTACGTGTATTGTTTCCTTATACAACTTTATTCACGTGCAATTTATTTATCACTATTCAAGAAGGTGCAAGTGAAATCCGTATGTAGAGCGGTATTTCTATCGTTTCTCTGTGATTAGGGGTTTCAAACTATATATTTACAGTCCATTTCGTAATGTTAAGTTTACTTTTACTTCATATTACTTATATAGGTGCAAAATTTCGTTTTTGTACGCTTTCGTAATTATATATTAAAAATTTACAGTTCTTGCCAGCATTCAAAACCGAAACAGTTCATTTGTAAATTATAACAAAATATATAAGCCGTTTTGTAAAAAATCTATAAACCACATATAAAAATAAATATAAAAGATTAGCTTGGTCCAATGTATAGTATAGTTGAATGATCAGGGCTTCATCTGGAATAAAACTACTTGCAAAAAATTACGTATTGACTTTTTAAAGCGAAAATATTTTTCTTACAAATTTAACTTAAAATTTAAATTTCTTAAGCTTATTATTATGAAAATTTAGGAGGAAATTTAAAATGGTTGGCACAATAAGTGGCTATTTGCTTGCAAATAAGTTTTTTCGTGGAAACGTATGATGAAGTTTGACCTTTTTTTTCAATTTTCGGAACGAAAGATATTGGTTTATTGCCATAAAAGAACAGATATTCTGTGAGTATATTTGTATATACATACACTAGTTTATCGTTTAAGAGTTTAAAATTGTTAATGTAACGTTATTGAGAATTCTTGAGAAGATCTAAAATATAATTATTTTTTTTTACAGAATCTTGCTTAAACAATTTTCTGTTTTTTTTTTTTTTTTTTTTCCATGTGGGAAATAAAGTGGTTGTTGTTTGGGGGGGTGGGAGGGGTCGAAGAAGGATAAGATATAATGACGCAAGGAAAAAAGACTTCAATTTGTCATCCAAACAACGTCGTCGTGATAAATGATCCGCCCCGTCTCCCACCCATCCGGCAGGGATGATATAAAACTACTCGCAGTCTGCTGCGCTGAGCACACGCTATCTTGGCGGAACAGCCGCTGGCTGAGCAATTACGGGCCCTGCAGATACGGATTCTTGCACGCATGTACATTTTTTCTGAAGTGCAGGCACGTCCTGAAACGACAGTCTCGCGGAAGATGGGGATAGCACGTGAACTGTGGTAAATTATGTCCAAGTCGCCTGAATTATTCCACCCGTCGAAAAAATCAACTTGCAAGTATTGTTTGTTTTTTAAAGAACAACAATCTTTCATGAAAGCCTCGCGTGTTTTTTTTTTCTTCCCGATAGAAAGATGAGAAAAAAGACACAATGAAAACATGACACATCGCTCTTACAAAGTAAACCCACCCAAAACGATGAACTTTTATTAATGACATGTACTGCAGTGGACAAATATAATATATTTAAAAAATATTAATTGGAACGGCATTTGTTAAAATAGATTATGGCTTAAATGTAGAATTTCCGGGATTTGCCGCTTTTAAAATTTTGTTTAAATAGGATTAGAATATAACTGATTGATATTCTTACATATTTTTTAGCACAGAAAAAATCGAAATAGTTTAATTGTTTCAAAATTATTCACCCATGTATTGAATTTTGATGAACAAGATTATACATTACACTAAATTTTTATTTTATTTTCTCAGTATTATTAAAATGACATAACAATTTTTTTATTAGTGAAAATATCCCATACATTAGTGATTATATATATATATATAATTGTTTTTTTAAAGATAAAAAAGATTTATATTTCACACAATTATTCGTAACGAAGTGGAATGTGACTGTTACTACAGTAATTTTAGTCCATTTAAAACTATTTAGTGCTAGTTCTGTGCTCATATAATGAATGATGCTAAGAATACAAATTAAAGAAATAGATTTTCATTATAGCTATAGGTATAATTTTTGTGATTTTCCAATAAACGAATATAAAATTTTTCTGAATTGCATTGCTCTAAACTAGTATTATCTTTGAAAGGTTTGTGCAATGGGAGTGCATGACTTGATGTAGGCTTTTGGACATACCCCATTGCTTAGCACATGTATGTCTGCAGAAGAAAACTACAAAAAAACACAAATGATAAACACACAATTTAAGCAAAATTGCTGTTGTCAGGATTTAACGCCACACAATATTCCACAACAGGAATATGGTCAACAAACAAGGAAAAAACAAAGAAAAATGGACTAACAGAACGAAAAACCCCCACAAATGATGACAGCACAAAAATTCCGAACCCAAAAAAAAAATAAACACAACAGTTGAAACGAGTCAAAAAACACAACAAAACGAAAAGACGAAACAAACACAATAGTTTTCAAAAAACAAAAAAACAAAAAAGAGAAACGAAAATAAAACCACAAATGATGACAGCACAACAAATATTGAACCCAAAAAATTCAGCACAACAGTCAAAACGATACAAAAACACGGCCAAACGAAAAGACGAAACAAACACAACAGTTTTCTAAAACAGAAACAAGCGACGTTTCGGGAACTGCTATCTGCTCCCGTCCTCAGGCAGAGACGCACATGGTACGGAAACACAGGTGCGGAAACACAGGTGCGACCATATTCCTGTTGTGGAATATTGTGTGGCGTTAAATCCTGACAACAGCAATTTTGCTTAATTTGTGTTTTTGTCATTAGTGTTTTTTTGTAGTTTTATACGGCAGACATACATGTGCTAAGCAATGGCGTATGTCCAAAAGCCTACATCAAGTCACTCTAAACTAGTGTTTTTAATTTCTAAAATTTTAAAATTGTATGCCTTAACCCGCTTACTAATGAGATAAGTATTAGTTTACTTATTTATTTGAAAGAATTTTTGTCTAGTCCCTTTGAGGATATTAGAAATGTATTTGCACTAAATTAAATATTCAATTCTAATTTTTTGAAAAAATATCAAATACAATAATGAAGTTTGGACTTTTTAAGAATTTTTTATGAATTATATATGAATATATTTTAAACCATCGTATATATTTAGATATTGTGGGTGCAAAATCCAGCACAATTATTTAGGAGATTCTTGTCAATGTAAACTAGAAGCGAATGAGGGTATCGACAAGTTATTGTTATGGAAATGGAAATAAAGTAAACTACTGTATTTGCTTGGACTCACAATCCATCATTAAATAGGTTTGTATTGCATGTATTTCTCTTATTTGTTAAATGTCAGGAAATATATTGAAATTAAAAATTTTGTCTGGTTAACTCTGTTGTGATTTCTGTGGGTCAACATAGCTTTGGTAACACATACAAAAGTTTCATGTCCGCTGCTCATACACGAAATATTAATTTGTATAAAAAACCCAACTAACGAAAAATTTTACATGGTGGGTGAAGATGAAGCTTATTTTTATGGAGGTAGTTCCTCAAACTATTTTCCATGTATAGTTTAATTTTTTTTTACGATAACTTTGAATGAGCAAGCCTACTGAAGTCGTCTATTTTGTTGTCGTTTTAATGTCTATAATATATGTTTAGTCACATCGCTGGCATCGCCTGCACGTTTCTCTGTTTTCGTTGTGATGTCCGGTTTAAATGTTTCGTATCGTCATTGGGTCCGTCTGTTTGTCACTGCATTGTTTAACGTCGGTTTGTTTTCTTTATTTGCTGTTTTGGTTACAAATTTTTTCGTCTTTGTCAGCCTACTGTGTCCGTCTAGCTAGTTCCTTCCACGGAGTTCTCTCTGCTGTCTCTGCTTTACATCTTTTGACATCGGCTGTTTTTGGTTTGTTTCCTTTGTGATTGCGAAATCATTTTATAATGTCCGTTATTGAGGTTTCTCTACGACATAAAGTTGAAGCAGCAATGGAACATATTAAAGAACATTTCAAATAATCTATAACAGTAGTATGTAAATTTATGTCCGGCACCGATGTCCACCAAAATTGACTGTTTCGTCATGGTGGACGTGTTGGATGACATTGACCATGACCACGGCCACCATCCTGGATCCGCTATCTTGGGCCCGCCATATTGGATCTCGCCATTTTGAATTTCACATTCGCCATTTTTAGTTGTGGTGTCACCATTGCAGTTTTCGTTACGGCCGTCATATTTAAAATCCGTAATTATATTCAGAAAAAAATGGGAAAATGTTTAAATCTATAAAATTTAATTTATACATTTTAATACAATATTAATTAAAAACGCACTTACGTCATGGAGCTCAGAGTTATCGGGTCGAACCCGGTGAGGGAAAAATATAAATGGTGACGGATACTTCTCCCTTGGTGGCTGCTGGCAGAATGACTCCCCATCACTAATACCAATGCAGATATGAACCCCCCTCTAACGCACATCACCTTTACCAAACCATTTTGCTAAAATTTATTTTTTCTTCAAATTTTACTTTCCACCTCCTACCCCCACTGCTCGCCATATTTATTTCTCGTTATCACCCCTCCACTCTCACTTCTCTAAAAAATTATTATTTCTTGAATTTTTCCAGCTTTATTTTTTACCGAACTCTTTTTCAGGAAATTGTCACCCCTCCCCTAACCTCTCTCCCAACATATTTTATGACCCCCCACCCCTTCGATATAAATACCGGCATTATGCAGTTCCTCACCCGAGGAATTGCGTCCTACTGAGAACGAAATTGGTGGCCACATGGTTTTCGTCTTCTTGGATAGTGACATTACAACCGAATCTGGTTTTCGTCTGCTGTAGGCTGCCATTTTGGATACCTCCCTCTGTGTTTTTTCTTAGAGTGCTTTAACATCGCTGTCTCATACACTTAAGATCAATGTTCCATTACCTTCCAATGTTGTTACGGTCCTTATAGATATCTTAAATTTCATTTTTATACTCTGTTACGAAAAATAATAGCTTGAATTTGGAAAACATACATATTTAACTCCACGGCCATCGAGACATTTGTCGATTAAAATATACAAAATATAGTACGCATTTTCGGACAAAAATTTTTCTTTATTTGAAGGAATAATAGCACCACCTGTTCGAGACAGAACCACCATCTCTTATTTTTCAATACTTCCTACTAGGAGAGCTAGTTTTGTGTAGTACACACATCTGCTAGAAGGATTTTCACCACATTGGTTTAATTATTTGTTACTAGAGTTCATTAGTATTTATAACCAGAGTGCCCGCCATATTGTTGGCCATCTTGGCCGCCATTTTGAAGATCTGAAAATTTTATGCTTGCAATTCGGAAAAAAATTTAACAATTCATTAAAATATCACTCATCAATAGGATATTGATTCACGTAATTGCAATTCCTTGTTTGATCCTTGTTCGATCCAAAAAATAATAATTTCATGGTAAAAATACTTATTAAATAAATTATCGACAAAAAGTATCCAACGCGGCTTTAATTCCCCATTTACAAGCCTTCACTACGCCGACGATGCTATATTCTACGCCATATTCCAATTCTGTAATAATTTGGCTAAAAATTCAATAAATTTTTAATTAATATAGGTATTGATTTATTCGATCGATTAAAATAATTGTTTCGAACTTGCAGTGAAGTGTCAGTAGATGCCGCCAACATCGGGATCTCTGGTGATGGTAGCCTCGTTACCAACGGAATTTCTGAAGCTGTCCTCATTGTTGTCATCGGGATCTGCTTCGTCGTCGCCGTCGTCAGGGTCCACGGTGACGATTCCAGACATTCCACCAGGATCTCTGCAGTCGTTGGCCACGTCACGATTTGGAAATGCGCCGATTATGGCGTCGCTGCCATCGATATCGTCGTTAAAACTGTTAAATATGTCATCAGATTCACAAGAATATTCATAAACCGAATTTATATGAAGGAAAGTCAAACTTGATTATTTGCATTGTACCACAATCAGAGGTGAAAAGAGAATCATGTTGTCTCTGACTCGCTTGAATAACAGCAGCCGCTTGAATAGTACGCAAGTCTAAACAGCAACAATTGTCATTACAATTTTAAAAAAATATATTGTATTATTATTTATTTAAATTTTAGGGAAAGAAAGTTTCTTATTTTATTCCAACAACTAATCGTGCTGCGTACATACCCGGTGTTATATTAAAGCTTACTAGAGAACCAAGAGTGTCTAAACAATGGAACCTTCAGATTCTAAACATAATTTAGACTACTCAAATATAAATTTTATTAGGCACAGCTACTCATAACCCCCAACTAACTTCAAATGACTACAACACATGACTACAATATTTGAATCGATAGTTAGCTAGGACCAAAGTAAATTATTTGTACTTATCAGCTACATTTAAGGAGAACTTCGGTATTAATATACCAACAACCAACACATGCTCAATAGGAAACATCCATATACAGCATCTTCGAAACCCGAAGTTCTCAGTGTCGATCTTCGCTATGCCTTATGAAAAAAGTATCCAAAACAAGAGAGTAACTCTATGTGCGATAAATATTTTCGTAAATAAAAAAATGTTATCAGGTCACTAGCATTAGCTTAGGCACATACAGTAGGCCACAAAACATATCAATCAAATAAAGACCATTCTACATTTAGCTCCGAACTTACATTCATCAATCTACTAGGCCTGACAGCGGACATATTTATCACAGTTTACACTTATTTTGTAAAAGGAGTCCATGAACCATTGAACCTTTAGACCCTACCCACACATACATGATACTGTATACAAGAAATTTAACGCTCATTTTCCATCATCAACAATCAATTCGGCGCTCATATTCCACCATCAATACTCATTTTCCATTATCAACACCTAATTTGAAGCTATTTTTCACCATCGTATTAAATTTCTACACCTAATTCCATCTTTGACACTCAATTCGATGCTCATTTTCCGTCATCGAATATTAATTCGACACCCATTTTCCATCATCGACACTCAATTCGACACTCATTTCCTATCATCGACACTTAATCCGACACTCATTTCCATCATAAACACTCAATTCGACACTCTTGTTTCACCAATGACACTCTTTCCACATTCATTTACTATAATCGAGACTCAATTCGACATACTTTTTGTATCTTCGACATTCCATTCGACGAACATTTTTCATTATAGACATTCAATTTGATACTCATTTTCCATCAACGACCCTAAATTTGACACTCATTTACCATTATCGACACTCAATTTCTCACTTATTGTACATCAACGACACTTAATTCGACAATTCTTTTCCATCTTCGACAGTCAATTCCATGCTCATTTTCCATCACCAACAGTAAATTTGACACTCATTTTCCATCAATTGAACTCAATTATATTTGCGATTAAACACTATTTTTGATCATCGACATGTAATCAAATGCAAATTCTCCATCATCGACACACACAAACACACACACTAACGCATATTCTCCGTGGGGATTCTACATTAAAATATTAATACTTAACTCGATTTTTTAAAGTAGCAAACATTGTGTACTCACATGAACTTCATTTGGGAATCAATAACGACAAATTTTTAATATCTTTTTTCTAATTATGTTTTTATCAAAAATACAAATTAATAAAAATTCTCAGTCAAAACAACAATTACTTATTTCATTAATCCTGAATTTTTAAATTAATCAAGAAAAGTTCATGTTTCAATAATAACAGATATATTTTCTTATTCATGCGAAGCTATGAAAGTAATTTTGCTTGATGCCACCATCTGCTTGAAATGTTTACTTATCGTATTCTGAAAATAGTTATAATAATGATTTTTAACATATTAGTTATCATCAGTGCTATAAACATGTTTATCAAACACACTGCCATCTTCATCTAGCTTATCCCAGAATTTCGACTTCTTTGACATTGAAGTACCCTCATTTTAATCAAACTTACTTGCTAAGTGTCCATATTTATTTAACAATGTTCGTAGAAGACTACTATAAGTCAATTTGTCACTTTTTCTTTAGATGCTACTATCATTTTATTCTACGTTCCTTAAATCTTAAACATACTTTAAACCTTTTACCTTGTCGAGACAAGGATATATTTTAACATAATCATTTTTAAGTCTATGAAGATCAAATTCATTGTAAGGCTTATAGTCCCTGCGCATATTGTCTCCATTTCTGTACTTTATTGCCTGCATTAGCTAAGCTTTACAAGTCTTATGTTGTCTTTTTTAATTCCTTCTTCGTATCAACCACAAGCTTTACTTGCCACAACTTAGCATTTGGCGGAAAGGGCTTTTAACACAATAGTTCTTTTCATGTCTAAGTACATTGTAACTTTTATCAAAATTATTACTACAGTATGTACAATTTCGTTAAAATCAAGATTGATATTTGAGTATCGTACCTTAACTAGACTGTACGTATTTCGTAACATTAGGCAACATGATATTCTACTATTCTCTGATCTTAGGTGTCCCTAAAAAATTATTTTCACTGATTCCAGATATGTAATCCGTTTTTTCTTATCACGTACAATTTTTTTTTGCAAATTAAGGAAACTTATTTTATATGTAAATGTAAATTTTACAAAAGGAAATTTTATTGCAAAGTCGAAATTTTATTTTGGTTATAGGGAATAATTAGCAACACTGGTTACATCCAGCTGGCTATAGGAGCAAAACTGTAATTCATTGTTTACATGCTGTAGTGGGAGGTTATATTTAAGAAATGAGTTCCAGTGAGTGTTTAAATAACCCAAAAGTGTTATGCTATATTTGTGATAATTATGTAACTACTAAGCAAAGACAAGACGTCAGTAGTTTTGTGAGAAATGTCTATTATGCTTACTTCAGCACACTGCTTGGTGATCAAGACAAAAACTGAGCACCGCACAAGGTATGTCGTACATGTGTTGAGGGACTGATAGTGTGGAAAAATGGTCCAAAAAATCAATGCACTTTTTAATTCCAATGGTTTAGAAGGAGCCACAAAATCATATTACTGACTGATATTTCTGTATAGTTAACGTTCAAGGTCATAAAGCAAAAACTAAGAAGGACATACAACATACCAAAATTACTATGGCCATACGACTAGTTATATATCGTGAATCTCTTCCTATCCCAGTTCCACCTCCCGTTCTCGAAAGTGTGCTTCAGGAGAGCAGTTCATAAAATGAATGTGACAATGCTGATGATTACAAGCCCGAAGAGAATTCTGCGCCAAAATTAATTCACTCAAAAATTAACTTATCGATTTAATTCGTGACTTAAATTTGACAAAAAATGCTGCTCAATTGCTTAGATAAAGATTGAAAGTGAAAAATCGCCTACCACCTGGAGTTTCGTTGTTTTGGTATAGGACCGAAGGGAGGAATTAATAAAATTCTTTAAAGAAGAAAAATCTCTGGTTTATTGTTTTGGTTATTGAGAGTTTACTGGATTTCTTTAACGCCAATTACAATCCATGTGAGTGGAGGTTATTTATAGACTCGTCCAAAAGTAGTCTTAAAGATGTTTTTTACGTAATGGAAATTTCTTTGGTTCATTACCCATTGCGCATTCAGTGCATCTCAAGGAAACATGAGAAAATCTCAAAGTTATGATAAAATGCGTGAACTACAAAAAACCTTATTGGACAATATGTGGTGATTTAAAAGTTGTTGGTATGCTACTAGGTCTACAATCTGGCTGAACAAAAATGCCGTGTTTTAATTGTAACTGGGATATCAGATCCAAAGACAAACACTGGAAGCAGACAATAGGCCCATAAGAAAAACCCTACAAACCGGTTCAGAGAACATAATAAATGTACCACTTGTTCATCAAAGCAAATAACCATTACCTCCTCTTCACATTAAACTCGGATTAATGAAGCAGATCACTAAATCACTTCCAAAAAAAGGTGACTGCTGCCAGTATTTAATAACTCTTCCGAAAATATCCTAAGCAAAACTGAAAGAAAGGGTCTTAATGGGAGCACAGTTCAGAAAATTAATGAAACACAATATGTTCGAAAATACAATGAATCGTGTAGAAAGAAAATACCTGGGTTTCTTTTAAAGAAGTTGTGTTGACAACTTTTTAGGTAACAAAAAACACCCACACTGCAAAAGAATGGCTAAATATATGTTGGAGGATTCCATGAAGTTGGTATGTAACTTGAGTGTGAAACTTCACTTCTTACATTCTCATATTTATTTTTTCCATGCAAATCTCTGCGATGTCAGTGAAGATCAACGAGCACGTTTCCACCAAGACATAAATCAATGGAAAATATACAAGGGAAATTGGGATTTGAAGATGATAATGGAATGCTTCATGCTTATAAGAGATGGCACCACTGAACGAAGACAATCGAGGAAGAGAAGTTTCAACCCACGACAGACATATCTTGAAGTGAAATCAGCGAAGACGATGAATTTAATTGCAATTTTAAATCGTGAATTGTAAATTTCGTAATAGTCATAGAATTTTAAAGTGAGTTTCATTTATTATACTATAATCCTCTGTAATGCAAGTGCATTGTATTTTCATACTGGGTTATAAAATACACGACTTTTAATGAAACTCAAATAATTGTTCACTATATAAAAATTTCATTTACTTAACAGGTTTTATTTACCCCTCGTCTGACCAAGCGTTTTTGGATGCTAAATGGCGCATAACTTATTTAATACTTTGTTTATGATTAAGAGTGTAATAAATAATTTAGATACTAATGTAAATGAATTACTAAATGTTTAAATATTCAAAAATATTACGTTAAAAGAGAGAAAATTAGTGAAAACATATATTTTTTTTAATTATGATGAACTCTTGGCTAACTCTACAAATCAATGTTAGCTAAAGGTTGTAATGTCAGTATTCCAATAACTTTTTATGGTTTAGTTATTTATTTTTACGGCCATAAGTAATAAAAAAGTATTTATGACCGTTGTACTATTATAATGTTTTATTTTTTTAATTCTTGTGCGCGTTGTAAACTCTGAGATGTTCACGAAAGCGATTTATACGGATGGATCACGCGGTCCGCCAATTTTTCAAAGTTTCTGAGGATTTCACAAATGACAGCACCTTGGTATGTTCATTTGAATTCCGTTCCATTCACGAAATTATTCTTAGCAAAAAAAACCGTATGCCGAGAGCTACGACTTTACACGTAAAAAACCAAAAAAGGCGGGTGAGACCGAACCACAAGCGGTGAAAGCCTTTCTCCCGGTCGGAAGGTGGAAAGTGCGCGGTGCAGATGACATTGATCGCATAAATCTGCGGCAATCAAGGATTCCTGCCTTCCACTCCGACCTGCTCCCAATCCGAGAACATCCCCTGGGCCAATATTGACTCGGTTTGAGGGTGGGGGGCAGGCTTCAGCCGCAAATACAGGCGTGGTCATCCCTCCCCCCTCCCCTCCGTGCCGTCGGCTACCCTTGCCTTCATCGGTATTCAAACACGGGTCTCTTGGCACGCGGCAGCCCGACTCGCCACGTGCCCGTGTTCCCGGATTATCCGCGCCTCCGTGCTCGACCGCCGATGTCATGGTGCGGTCTCACGCGCCTGCGCAGAAAACCAAAATTATCTGTACTTTTACGAAACCCGTTGCCAAAGAAACATATATGTTTTATATGTCAGTGAACTTAGTTGCGGTAACTCCTAAATCAGTGGTCCTTTTGATATGACATTGGAAATATACCCTGAGAATCCAGTGAGTGCAAGTTTTCTAGTAAATATTAACGATGGTGATATACCTTTAAGAAAAGTGTTTCGGACAACCTATTTATTTTTCAGTGTAAAATATGATAAAAGACTTTCAAAATTTTGTAGAGATGTCCGTTGTGTCCCATGTAAATTTAGGTACCTAATGGAATATTACATAATTTGCACGTTTGTTTATGGAATGAAATAAAATAAAAACAGAGTTGATGAGTAATAATTTTAATAAAATATTTTTAATACTATTTATTAATGTTGCAAAGTGAACTTGTATATGCAGTCGTAATAAGTGTGTTGTTAGGATAAGGTGCTGATTTGTTTATTTGGGAAGAGTCAGTTTCGCGTAGAACACACAATTAAATTCATTACAATCTTCTATTTAGCCTCATTTTATTTTATTTTATTTAAAACACTCTCTATTTAATTATTGTTTTTTTCCCTCAAATTCAAGTATGTTCCCTTTTATTAATGTTCAGCAGTCACCATAACTATTGTGTGTACATTTTCTTGCCAGTGCATTGTTGTGTTCAGTTATATTTCTGTCACCTGCAGTGTGTTCACAACTTTCATATCTACAGTTTAGTAAATATAACAGTTGCACACATAAATAAACTTATTATCAAAAGTGGTATACGTATTTACACGTAAGCAGCAGCCCTCACACAGTGAGTATATATAAAATACATTTTAATGTGGCTACAGGGTTTTAATTTTTTACTGTCTGCTTATGTCAGTAAAGACATTGTTTAAAAGCATGAATTTACAGCTACCATCATATGTTTAAATGTAAAATTTCAGTATCAAAATTTAATTCTACGAAGGTCAATTAATTTTGAAAACTTATTTGTATAAATTCACAAGTATCGTATTACATACAAACTATATTTCCTTTCATGCCAGTTTACCTTGAAGTACATTTTGCACAACTATCGTTGACTGGCTGTAGTATCTATTTTGGCGATATTGTACGTTACCTGTTAACATTTCCTTTATAAGTCTTAATTAAAAACCAAATAAATTAAAATATATTTCATACAACGTGACAAAAAGCACTTCAAGTACGTAATGGACGAAGAACTATTTAAAGCATTAATTTTGAAAATTTATTAACATTGTCCTGAGGTGAGAAGAGAATGCCGTTAGGAAAAAACTATCTCAACCGCAAGCCATTGTGATTAAAAAAGCGACTTCCTGAATGAATGTGTATTAGGTTGCTGCATGACACAAAATACTATTCCTTAATTACGAGAAATTCCATGGTTAGTAAAAATTATTAAAAAGTTGACCACTGCTGACAATTATTCATTTTTTAAAAGGATGTGACATATTATTTTAAGGACACAACGTAAATTAAAATACGTTGAGCTGTATCTAGAAATAAATAAATAATAATAATAGGTACCGGAAGAAAGAATTTATTTATTTCAGAAAAAATGATCTTTATTGGCAATCATGCACTTTCTAAGATTATAAAAATCAGTTTGGGTTTGGGACACTAACTAAATAAAATGAGTTCTGAAATATTAGACTGAATGTTTTCGAAATAAATAAATTGGTTTATGTAGTAATCTCTCTGCATGTTATGCATTGGAGATCATCTGGTAATATCCACATAAAATCTCGTAATAACTTGAGTAGCTATGCAGAAAAGCTTCATCACAGAATTCATACCTCAAAAAATTCTTTTAAAAAATTCTACTCTCAACTGTTGAATGCTACAGCTGCTCTAGATAAAAAAAAAGAAGGCTGGTTTTCTGAAGGTTTATATTAGAAGTAAGAAAGAAAGGAAAAAAGAGGTAAACTCTCGAATCAGTTCACTGGAAAACCACGCTTCTGCACGTTTGCTCCTGTGCGAAAGACGCGGGGAATTTTTTTTTGCCCAGAGGACTGTGGATTTTCTCAATGGTGCTCTCACGAACTAGTGAATCTCTGCTGGGTATCGACCCGCGTGCTCCAACACTTTTAGATGATCATGCGAGATCGTGGGAAGATGATGCGAACCAACCTGCACAAACACCATTAGGTAGTCAGCATATGATCAGCGGGTGCACTATCGTGCTGCAGCATCAGAGTTCTGCACAAGTTTAAAAAACCGGTAGTGCATTGGATGTACCCTCTAAAGGTTTTTTTTGGAAACATCCTTAAGATGTAATGGAAGTCACTAACCTATGCATTTGTAATTGAAATTTACTAAATGTTAAATTCACAAGCTCTTCGAATGATTATTGCATTTGAAAAGATTTATATATATATATAATAATATACTTTCTAGGAATACGGCATTGCTGCTTACACTATATGTCACTTAATAACCTAAAAAGGACAACAGGGTGAATACGCAAACACAAAAAGTAACAAGCCAAAATTTGCTGATGAAAGACAGAATTGCATGTAAAGAAATTGCGTGCAAAGAAATTTGGACATCGGTTGATTTTGACTTGTTTCCTTTATGTTTGCTAATTCATATTTTTTGTCCGTTATTGGGGTTTATTAGTTACATACAGTATAACCAGAAATTGTTTTTGTTAAATTAAATATTTTTAATCATGCAAATATAATATAACCCCCTTAAATTTGTTAAATAAAATTCAAGTTCATAGAAAACTTACGATATTTGTTTAAGTTAATAGATTCTGTTACATGTTTAAAAACGTTACTTAAACATTTTAGCATAGGAAAGTTATCCTATATATATATATATATAGGTACACTCAACACTGACTCACTGTCTCAGTAACGCGAAAAAGATACGTATGCTTTTCCTTTGAAACAAGCTTATCATGAAACACAAATATTAGCCTACTCCATAGAGAAGTGTATATAATATATAACGGAAGTGTAACCATAAATGAACATATTAAATATAGCTACATAAGTGGAACACTCTTTAATTATTAAATTTAAGTGGTACATTACAAATAACTATGCTTATATTTACTCAAAAAAGTCTTTTATCTCAGCAAGTTTAGCTCTAAAAGAAAAACGGACAAATATTTATCTTTTTGTAAATATAATTTTACGTTCCTCGGAATATTTTGGTGATATTTTGAATTTGGTAGTGACGCTTTTTCTAAAATATTGTATTTTATTGGTTAGATATGCTTATATCTTAATGTTTATAATTTTATAAAACCGTGTGCATTTGTGTCTTTTAGGTATATAATATATGTTTTTATGCGCGAAAATATTTTTTGGCGGATTAGGATTTTTGTAATTACGCCCTTTTGAATATTTTTTTTATGTTCTTTTTGGGTCACTTAATTTTTTGCTGGTTCAATTAATGTTAAAGAGCATTTTAATAATTTTTCCGAAATATTTTTTTAACATTTCATATATATTATATATTCATATATCAGAATAAATTTTAATTCGCACAATATTAAAATAGTATGGATTTTAATTAAAAAGTTCGTGTTTATTAAATTAAAGTGTTTGTTTTAATCATCATTTTTCATTGCGCGCCTTAGGCGACTTACATCCTGCCAGTTAAAAAGACTTATTAAGGTGGCAGTAGAGGTAGGACAATGAACTCGCACCCTGAAAGTCTCCGATTCCATTCTCGATCCTGCCTTCCCTGCTTCGGGTTTTTCTGAGTTTCCCCAAAATAAAGGAAGTTATTGATAAAACATTCCGTTATCACAGATTATTGGTGATTTTTTCCTACAATATCAAACATATTTTTTTTCGTCTATAATAAACACGAAATCAACTGGAAATCAGTCATAACGGATATTCTAAGAAAGGCAGAAAGTTTCAACAATTTACTTTAAAAATAATAGGCTTAAACGCACATTAGTCACACGCAGACTATATTTTCAGACAAAGCGATAATTTTTAATGACAAGAACAAAAAAATTTGCCCATTTATTTATAATGCAAATAAGTATCGGAAGGTGGTGATATGGTATATGTGTATTTGATTAGTGTTTTGAATTCATTTCGTAAAATAGATATCCAATTTTCGAGGTCCCATTTTCCCCAAAAGTTCTGAAAGAAAATTCTAATTTTTTTTACACCAAATATTATTTCTTAATTATCTTGGTATCTCTGCCTCACACATCTATTTTTAAGACGTTTCTGTTAATGAGATGCTAATACTTGTAAATCAAGTGAAATAAACATAACCCTACTTCAAAAACATTGTGTATACTGACACTTTATTATTGCAGTTATTGGGTGTAAGGCAAAAAAATATATATTATTTACGTTTCTTAAAAATGTCAAATATTATATTATATATTTTTTATTTTATAGTTTAAAATATTTGGAATTAATAAATGTGGTTACTACACGAAGGAATAAAATACAATCGGAAAAAGCATTCTCCTGATTATTGAAAGAAATGGTTCTCACGTTACTAACATAAAAACATACTCAGCAACCCCACTAAACAAAAATTTAAATTGTTTGGTTTTTTTATTAATAGAGAGTTTCTGTCCCATTAGACAGAGAAACAAAATTTGTAATGGGTTAAGATATGTTTTCTTAAGATTAAGGTTTTTTTTCTAGAGGAAATATATATCCAAACGAGTAATTTAAAAAAAACTGTTTTGCTTTTTCATAATTCTTTGCAATTGTCAAACTTTAAGAAAAAAAGGCAAATTAATTAAGCATGGAAAATTAATTATGTAAGGCAAATGAAGTATGGTTACGAAATTTATTAGATAAACCTATTTGCAGGTGAGAATTACTTCCACAGAAAATGTTGCAAATAATTTTCCCGTTTATTAAATATGCAAGTTTCAGAGTGACTCAATTAGTTTCACTGTATAAAATAAACCAAATAATTCCAAAAAATGTACTAATATTAAGTTATATTCAAATGGGGAATTACTGGTTATAGTTAAATCCTTGGGTAAAAGGATTGGGAAATAAATATTTTCTTACAGGAAGTGGCTTCCGGGAAATTGTTGAAATGGCATGCTGGGTCTTGATAGCGACGTACACTTCCGCTGCCACGCGTCAGGAACCAGTCACATTACCAGGTCTTAACTCTGGCAATTCCGAGATCACGATCATGTCGAAAAAAAGGAATTTACAGTAAAATTCAACGTAAATATATTTTCAATGAATATACAAAAAATCGAATATGCAGGATGTGAATACAACCGGCTGTATGAAAGGAAACACCGCACTGAAATGAAAACCGGCAACAATGGTAGGTAATATGTGAGTGAACTTAAAAACCCGGCCGTGCAATAATTCCATCTGCCAGCTGGCTACCCGGGGAAAAAAATTTCCGTTGTCTCAGCACACGTTAGAGGAAAAAAGATAATTAAAAATAGTGGGAAAAAAGTAAGCTTATAATTTTTCAGGCAGACAATTGACAAGTACGTATGCAATAAGTGATAAATGTATGCAAATTATTTTCAAAGTAAAAAAAAAAGTAATTTATTCACGACAAAAATAGAATAAAAAAGGATATTTTTAAATTCAGGTTCCCTTGTAAATCTTAGTAAATCTTAGTAACATAAAAAAACAGCATCGTTTGAAACAACAAACGAGCTTAATTATTTCAACCCGCAATATTAAATTAATCGTGACACGCCAAAACAATAAAAATGCACTTTTCCCAATTTATGGAAGAGATATCTATATATACGAATGAATCACGCGTTTCCGCCATATTTTCGAGATTTCTGAAACTTCCACGCAGATTCAGCACCAGTGCGAGTCCAATGCTTGACCATTTTGTCACCTCTCTCTGTTATTACGCCGGTGTTCTGGGTCTCAATGGAAACATTATATTTAATAATAAAAGTTTATATTTTTCGTGATTCGTGACAATAAATTACTCCAGAGAAATTTTTTACACATTAAATACTTATTGCTAACTCATATGAAGCTAAAACCTTACATGCATTGCGTGCAGATGATACCACACATTAAAATATTGCTAAAATTTAGAGCAAAATTTGCCTTCAACATGGCCATTTTAAGATCTGAATAGGCTACATAGCATTTTTGACATTTCTCTGAAGCTAAAGTGTACCATTTTTACAGCCTGACAATGTTGCCAACCCTAGAAAAATAACAACTTTAGAGGTATGATTTCATTCGACTTCCGTTTCATTCACAAAATTACTCCAACCTAATGCCGTTATCAGAGAGCTAAGATTTTTACATATCACAAAAATCTGAACACGAGTGATTAATGAATAGAAACCTGAAAAATTCGCGGGTTCATTTCGTGTTATGCTAAAATTCAAATACTTATACCTTAGTGCTGCTTCTGTCATTGGTTCACTGTTAATCTGGAGGACTGAGGGCCAATTAGAGACCCTCACTCATTGAAGTGTCGAATCACAGGCCACCCAGTCGAGACGACTCACAAGTCAGCAGTTGGCATTTGCCCGAGTGTGTAGAGGATATTGGAGTCTATCCTGGAGGTCATTGAACCCGCGAATTTTCCGGTCTCTATTAATGAATGAGCCGAGCCAGCGAAGCACCATGGGAAAACACCGGTATCGTATCCACGTCCTCAATAAAACTGCGTGTACAGAGACGCGAAAGTACGTTTCATTAGTTTTTTCGTCCGTTAGGATGCTAACTTGGTAAGGTGTAGTAAATTGTCGTAATAGTTTAATAAACAAATGCTTTGCAGGTTAAATTTTTGTAGCGTAGGCCTACTTATTAAACGCGATTACGATATTAGTTTTTTGCTACAAATGTTTTAAATAAACCAAATGGTACTTTTAGCATTAGTTAAATCGCACGAATATACATTTATACAAACGTTAGCTAAATTTTAAACAATTCTTTCGAATATTTATTTTTAATACACACACGTAATTATTTCAGTTAAATTTATCTGTTCTCTAAACCCAAGTAGTTTAAATATATTTACGTTATTGTAAAATTGCATAGTATATTTGTCATTTTTAATCTATATTGACTAAGTATATGTGAAAACACCTATGTTTATTGACATAATCTCACTATACGAACAAATGACTACTGTTTGTATTACTTTAGTTAAACACATCTTTTGGCATAGTGATATTCAAAAGATGAGTTCATTTAAACAAATGTTAGAGTTTATTTCATTATTTAATGTTGAAATATGAAAAAAAAATTGATTTTAAATAACTTTGAGTAACTTGTTTAGGTTCCAAAAAAATATATATATGTTTTTATATTTTATATTTTCTTTAAAATTCTTTAAATTGTTAAAATAAAATTTTCTTGGGTAGAAAATTTTCACATACATTATATAAGTAAATATAACACTTCGGAGTAATAAAACCAAGAGCTTCGGCACATTTACTAAAACAATATAGTTTTACTTAAACATATTTGCTGGAATGTTCACTTGACTATGTACAAGAGTCAAATTGCATCAAACCGTGAAAGTGAAAACCACAAAAATATCAGTGGTAAATCTGCTGCTGCATAAATGTTGTATAAAATTGAACAATTTTTATTTAAACATTTATAGTGCAGAGGTAATATATATCTTTTCTTTGTAAGTAGACTTCAAAATTCAATTTCGACATTTTAGAAAATAACTAATATTCATATGCATACTAAAGTGATAATTTTTCGCTATGGTACCAGCAATGTGTAGTTTAATGCTGTAGAACGTAAGAAAATACTATAGATCTCAATAACGGGCACTTTCCTAAAATCATGAAAACTAATGCGATCCTAGCGAAAGTTGTTACGTACTTAGAAGAAAATTTGTAATGTTTATTATTTTGGGAAAATATTTAAATGGTTATATTATATTTGTGTAAACTGATTTGAAGAAAAAATTTACTGCTCCAATTAGTGTAGTCAATTTATCAATAATTGCGTAATGAAGAATAATTTGTGATAATTTGGCATTTTCGAATGTGCATTTTCTCGCTGCGTGTAGAATTTTTTTAAATCGGCATGGAAATCAGATATCAAGTAATTATAATGAATCAGGTGTAGGTTTAAGCTGGCATAATATGTTATTTTTACAGCTGTAATCATTACCGAGTGCCAAATAATGCGAAATCATGTAGTAAATACCCCAAAACTGACATGTTTTTCATACTTGTATAATTTTTTTGACTGAAAAAAAATTTCACTGAAAAGGTTTCTGAGAATTTGAAATGCCTTTTGGTCATGTAAACATTAAATATTTAATAAGATGAACACACAACGGATTAAAAGAAATGGTTTTATTTTTTTGTATCATTGCTTCCATTAAGCCTTATGTCAAAAAATTATAAATTGTTTAGTTCAAAAATTACAGGAAGATCTTTTGTTTGAACTTCCTAACACAGTTATGGAAATAATATTTTTCCTATTCATAACTAATAAGGTAATCTCCCTCCTCTTTTCTTAACACGGTTCTATACAGCTCCTGCAAGGAAGAACTAATGTCCATGGTTTCCATGTTTCTCCGTGATGAACTGTCCGATTGCCCGATATTGAGTTTATAGTATTTTATGTGATCATATGTTCAATATAAAATGTATTGCTTTTCTCTTTGGTTGGTTTTTTTATAAAACTTTCTATGGGAAAACATTTTTTAACATAGTAAAAATTCTGGTATTACGAAGATTTTAAGCTGTTGGTTTTAAATATTTATATAAAATTGTATATTAAAGGAACGGTGTTTTTTCTAATTGCGTTATTGAAATATTAAATGTAAAATAATATTTATTATATGTTTAAATTTTCACTTTTTATTTTATTGGAATTTAATTATAAATATTTTATGTTATATCGGTTAACTTAATTTTACACGTTTGGTTTTAAATTATAATAAAATTGTTGTTACAGCAATATTTATAAATATATTTCAAATATAATTTGATTAGATTATTACCAGTTGCATGGAATTAACCAAAATTCTGTGTAGTTTAGTGGTGGACACATTCACCGTTTTAAAGAATATAAGTGATTGTAAAGGTAGCGCGGTATGCAGCCTCCTCGCAAGCCTACCAACTGTTTGCAACAAAGCAGCCACAGGCACAGGTGCCAACCAGACAGAATCTCCGAGACTTTTACAGCTCGGTCGCTCCGGACGTTTAACGTCGCGGTTAGGACGCCAACTTTGCGAAGGGTAGATGGGGGAGGTAGAGGGAGAGAAAGAGAGAGAGAGAGAGAGATGCAAGAGCGTGCAGTAAAAGACGCAGACGTTTAACGGCCGGGGTAGAACCGCAATCCGCGGCTCTGGCAGGCGGGCCAGATTGTTCCCTTAAACATTTACCGAGGGAACACCTTGAGACCATGCCGGATGAAGCGAGGACCAGAACAAAGGCCACGATGAAATATTCCACACGATTCCAGGCCAGACAACCAACACCTGTCCCACATTAAAAATACAAAAAATCCAATTTTTTATTAAGGCTAATTGACTTGCATATAATAAAATTTAACTCTCAGAAATAATGATACCAAAAAAAATATCGGCGTGTCTCTCAGTACTCGCCAATGATGCGAAAATATCTAACCTCGTTAGCTAGCAAATTTATGTTTTCTCAGGTTGCAAATAGACTTACAGTACGAAACTCTTACAGTAAATTTTATGTAGAAATTAAAAAAAATGCAGTGTGTCATGGATATAATGTAAATAAAATATTTGCTTTTAAAGAAACAACATCTTTGGATGCAAATCACACACGTTCTTTTGGCACCCGCCGCAAGAATTTGCTGTCTGAATCTTAGACGTTTTTGCCACTATCACGCGCAGATAAACGCACAAAATACCAGAAAATGTTAAGCTATTAGAAACGGTAATAAAGAATGGGAAATATAGTAAATCACGTCTTTGTACCTGATTCTCGAAAAGTTGTTATATTAAAATACTGTCCTACTTGTTAAAAATTCACTACACTTATAAAAATTTAAGTTTCAGTTAACGTTAGAAATTATACTTCTATAGCACTACTAAATTATTAACCTTAAACATTTTAAAACATTTACTATAACATGTATATGTTTGTATAATTATTTGCTTAAACGACTGAAATCACTACCTATGTAAATAATTACTACAAGGAATTCTTAACTTTGAGTTAATTCAATGTTTTTATTACACAATATTACTATAAATTAATGTGATAAAAAGTAAAGGAAAAATTACACTTCTAGTGACGAGATTTGAACTGCGTTCCTTGAGGTTAATAAGTACACGCTCAACTACTCTGCTAATAGGCATCTTGATAATTAGGGATATTGTGTATTATAATCATAGTTATGTAAATGTTCTTACGTATTTAAAAAATTGTGATTAGCCTACGTTTTACTATGAGTATTTTGGTTTACTTAATATTTTACAGGGTATTTTCACTATCATAAGGTTACATGTGGAACATCAATATGTTTTATATGTGCCCTAATATTATCGAAAGTGTTTATATATGGGGTTATGTGTCTGTACGTGGGTCCAAAACTTTGTTTACACTTTTCAGTTCATCAACTTTCTTTCTATTCACACGAAATTTTTAGTAAACGCTGTAGTCAGAGGTGGAAGTAAACACTAACTAGGAAATTAAAACCAACGAGGAGAGGTCAAAATCTTCTCTTCTCCTTGCTTATAGTCTGAAGTTATGTTTGTAGAAATTATGAAGTGCCTGACGTTACTGCATTCTTTGTTGCAACTATATTCAAAGGAGGTAAATGGCCATACAACGAAAGCTAAGATGTTTATATATTAAAATTATTGTACATATCAATACAAAATATTAGAAGGATTCACCACATCTTACCTATGACAGGGCACACTTACATACCACCAGAGAAGCTATTTGGGTTAATTGATTTGTATATTAAGGAAAGTGATAACGTTTTAACAAGTGTACAAGTGTTCATCAAAGTGTAAGATTTGAAAGGGTTTTTGACATGTGTATTAAAAAATATGTACTTAATGGCTTTAACATTTTTAGAAGTTCGACTTACATAAGTAATTGCGAAAGTTTTCCATGAACAATCGCAGTTACAAGGAAGTTCCACATACGGAAATTACCATTATATTAAAAGTGACAGCAGAAATAAAAATTGACATGAAGAACTTCATGTAAAAATATCATGACAACGAAGAATATAGGAATATTAAAGCTCGTTATTTTTATAATTACGTCATTGATGCAAGTGCGGACTCACATTTAATGTAACTAATTGCATACAACAACAAGCAGAAGAACCGACTGTTTCATATAAATTAGTTCTTATGTGATGTGTGGTTTATCTAATGATATAATTTCATTATTTATAAAATTTTTAAGAAGGTAGTAATTTTAAATATGTAGACTTTTTTATTACTTCTGATTAAAATATATAAATTTTTAAGTGCGCAATTTGTGGTACATATAAACTGCATTAATTTTTGTTGATTGAATCAAAATATTGAAGTAAAATATTACCTTTAGTTTTAACTCTATAAAACTGCTGTTTATCCATAACTTTGAGTGTCCAAATAGTATATGTCCACAAATAATTAGCTTAAAATTAATTCATAGTAATCGATGAAGAATGCTTTTGTTATTTTAAAAACGATTTTAGTTATTTTAATTTGTTATATGTATTTGCATTTAAATTTACTGTTTATAGTTTAACATTTATAGTTTTTATCCATGCAGAAAAAAATGCATTTTAGGAAAAAACTGTTTGATTATATTAAACTAAAATTATTAACCAGAGATTAGAGATAAACACCAACTAGGAGAGGCCAAAACATTTTCGTTGTTCCTTGCTTCTTGTCTGAGGTTATGTCTGTAGAAATTGTGATGTGCCTGAAGTTACGGCATGCTTTGTTGCAGCTATATTCAGTGGAATTAAACAACGGTGACGGCAAATTATTTGTATATACATTCACCATGTCATGTGGTCAGGTATGGTTACAGGAATTATTTTTTAGTGTTGTTTAACTTGCAATTATTTTCTTTTAATTCTAAAATATATTTTGGGGGTTCTACATATTTTTTTTTTCACAGAGCTATCTATTATTTTAGGCATAACGCATTTTAAGTAGAAAGTTGTCTGCGTTGGTAGCATCTTGTTCAGTAAAAACTGTTCATTTTTATAAATTATTTCAACAAAAACATTTTCGTGCTGTGGGCCACGAGATCACAATACTACTTGTTTGAAATGTTAAGGTGTTCCTAAATTTGGTATTAGAAAATGTGCTGTTTCATGCCTGAATGTAAAATAAATTTTTTGTATTCATGACAATAATTAGAGTGTTTATTAATAATGCGAGTATAAAAAATTTGTATTTTATAAACACAATATGAACTGTGTTAGTTTGAGAGGCTCTCATAGTTTTATTATTATTTTTAGAACAAATTCTGTTTAATATGTGTTACTTTTCAGAAAAGACTTCATTACGTTGTTAAAATTTGTGTGTTGCAGTTTCTTAGAGTAGTGTTTAAAAAAAAGTACTTGGTAACATGGCTTGATCGGAAGAATATATTCACAGCAATAACATGATACTACAGGATTTTTATACTTCAAAATGCAATCTCAGTTATATTGTTAATACTTTTATTTACTTAATGGTTGAGTGTTAAAATTAATTTAACTTTTAGTCTTTCATATTTACTGCTTAAAACTAGTCCATTATAAAGAAGACAGATAAATACTTGTTTGAAACTCTCAGCAAATAATATAATTCTAGATGACCGGTACGTATAGTTTACTGAGATCGAGGCAACATGGTTATAAAAATAACAGCTACAATTACAGATGATGGTAAATGACTAATATCTTTTGTATGAACACGTTTAAAAAATACTGCTGCTTTTTCGATTTCATTGGACAGTTAGATAATAATGAGACAGATTAAATGGTTGCATACTAATCACAAACACCCACTGTAAGCATGGGAGTAGCTGAGAAAGTGTTAGAAAAGCAGGAAAAACTTGTTTAGGGACATGACACATGAAAAATTACTAAAAAAGGAGTTGGGAAAACTTATATAGATGTTTGGAGTCCGACACCCAAATGCCTAGCAGGTTTTGTTGAGATGCCTCAGCAAAATTGGTGGTCTCGAGTTTCAAAAAACAAAGGTTTGCTAAAAACATTGTTTTCTTAGTTAATATACTCGAATATAATTTTCCTTTCTGCTAAGTTCACCCATGATTGTCAAATTCTCAGAATTCTTTTTTTCGATACAAATGGGAAAGCAGCGTAACAGCAAATAATGAAGAATGAATTGGAAATTTCTTAATCCTATGTTAGAATCTCAGAAACAATAAAGAAAATTATCTTGTTGCATGTTCTACCATAGCCTTGTTATATACGCAGGAGTTAAATCAAGTAAAAGCGGACCTTTAGGTTATCTAGCTCCATTGGGTTTATATGTTGTACTGCTTATGGGAATGGCATACACATTAACTAAATCCTATGACCGCAAAAAAATTAAACGTAGCCGGTATTCAAACCCGGAAACTATTGCACCATAAACTGGCGTTCTACCGAGTACTTATACAATAGTAGCCAGCATCAGTATGATTATAAAATTGCATTAATTAAATGTAAAATTGTTCATTTATACCTACAACAAACAAAGTAAAAAACCGAATGAATTTCATAATGAAATATTTTGTTAAATCCGTGTACGAAAATAAACTAACTTTGAAGCAATACATTGCAATACTCAAATTATAAAAATATGCGTTTAATTTTAAAGTTTTAAAATCCTATTAGCATTCAGGCAAACATTAATTATAATAGTTCAAATTCTTACTTCAACATAACTAAAACACAAAAAATAGAAATGCCTTATTTCAAATATTTACCTGTATTGTTTCACGTATTATTATACTTTGTTCTATTTCTATTAAACTTAGCTTATTTATTCAATTTTGCTTACCCCTCTTCCTAATTGTCAATATTACTTGCTTTTCTTCTTTTTCTCCTTATATTTTTCACAGCTTTCACGTGTTTGTTCCGTTTCCGTGGACGAGAAGCCTGATGTTTTTCCGGAATTCGTTTACCCATTTTTACTTTGATATTAAAAATAAACTCGAAGAGAAAATCTTATACATAAAATAAAAACTGAATTTATTTCCACATAATTAGCTTTAATTTTTATCTTAGGAAGCAAAGGTTTCAACCTATGAAAAAAAAATGTTTAAGGCTGAATTTTTCCACAGTGGTAGAGAAAACTAAGCTTAATAACATACCGAAAGTTTACCACTGCAGACAGTGTGCGTATCATCGAAAACGTGCAGTCAAGACTTAGATGACAGCGACTTTAAGCAGTCCATAAAAATACTTCCCATTTATGCAGTTTTAACGTAGACTTTCCTTTAACGTATTTAAATAATATAATAGTATAGTAGTATGCTTTGGTATGTCCGGGCACAGGCGCTTGCAGGAGGTGCCAGAGGTGCCGACCGCCATCTTGGATTATGACGTCACGGCGGCCATCTTGGATGGTTGTGACCTTGACCTTTGACCTTGACCTTGAATTTGACACTCAAAACGTGTCAAAATTAGTCAAAATTTGGCAAAATTTGCCCAAAATTCCTCAAAATCCGCCAAAATTTCCATTTTTATGGGAAAAAATTCCGCCAAAAATTCTCAAAAAATTACACAATTCAAAAATTAGGATTTTGAAAATCCTCAAAAGTCTTTTTGCCTTAGAAACCTCGAAAATTCCTAAAAGAGGCTTAAGCATCCTTGTCTACAGCCTCCTATAAGCCTCTGACGTCATTTAGGATTATGACCGCCATCTAGGATTATGTCGTCACCATTGGAATTTCCGTTACGTCCGCCATCTTGAAAATTCCCGATCGTTTATTATCTAGGTAAAAAAAAGTTTTGGGAAATTTTTTAAGATTTAAAGTAGAGTGTTTCTCAATAAGCTAGCTAAATCAACTGGGTCGCTATTGCGTTCCGAGTGTAGCAGTGTTATATACGCACCGTGACGATGATACACCCGCAAGCGCTGGAGTGACTTTCACTCCCATGAAATCAAGATCTTTTATTTGGATAATTTGCTTTAAACTGATATCCAGTCCTATGATCTCTTTTACCAGACTCTCATATTAACGTTTTCTAGTATAATGTGAAAAAATTGCCTCAGCAAACATTGTGCGGCACACCGAAAATATTCAGTTAGGTCCTAAATTTATATAATATCTTCCTGAATGTTCCACAATATTATATTCTTCAAACCGTATTATTATATTAGACCTTCAGTAAACCAAAAAATAATTAACTACAAAAACATTTATACGTGATAAAATTGAAAAATGTCAAAAGGTTTTACTATATATGACATATACTTGTTGACAACAGCAATTGTTTGCTTAATTTTGTGTGTTTTTTGTCTTTTTTGGGTATTCTTATTTATTTATTAATTTATTTTATTTTTTAGTTTTTCTTCAACAGAAAAAGTTCTTAGCAATGGCGTATGTCCAAAAACTTACATCAAGTCATGCACTCCCATTGCACAAATCTTTTAAAGATAACATATGTATATGAAATATATTGAATAATATTAGGCGAAAAGAGTTTTTTTTTCAAATATACAAATAATGAAAACACATATTACATAAAATAGAAGATCCAGATGTGAAAATAATTTCAAAAACGTGGTTGTATATTTCTTAAGCTTCCAATTGGTATAACGTTTCAGAGTTTGAAAAAGAGATCTGAAAGTTCCGAGCTGCGAAGTGGGTACTTTCCTGTGGTGGTACCTGAAGTCGCTTGAGCCGCGACGATATTCACTCATAGGAAACGAAGGTTTTTATAATAATAACTACCCCAAAGCTGAAATTTATAAAAGTGGAAAAACAAATACTTCTTAGTATCATATCAAAAAATTTACCGCATCAAAACAATTTTGCGTCACGCTAAAACAACGTGCATTTAAGTATTAAATGATAATTTCTTGCAAAGATCCACAAAAATAATTTTTTTAACGTAATTTGTGTAGTAGAGTTTTAGTATGACTACTATAATTAATGTAGAAAAATTTCCCTACGTGGTATTAATGTTAAAAAGGACACAGTTTAAATATCTTATCATCTAATGGACAATTTAAATCATTTAAGTTAAGATAAAGCATTTTATTCAGTTTTATGGAAGTATAAACGCAAATTGCATAAAGATGAACGGCCCAACGTGAAATCAACCTTTTAAAAAAAGTTTGCATATTTCTTAAGCTTTAAATTGATAAATTTAATGGTAGTCTGGTACAATAGATCTGAATGCTAAAGTGTTCCTTATTACGTAAGTAGTATATGTTGGCCGGTCCTGCCCCTGGTTCATGGTTGTGGTGTGTGGTAGGGTCAATGACCTTTGAACTATGACGTCACGGCGGACATCTTGGAAGACGTTGATCTTTGACCTTAAATTACAAAACTAGCCAAACATTGCCCAAATTAGTCAAATATTCGTCAATATTCGAGAAATTTCCTGTTTTTGGGGGAATAAACCTGAAAAATTTATATTGACCTAATTTAAAGAAAAAATTTCCGTTTATAGCGAAAATATCCCGTTTTTAGTCCTCGTAAATGCCAGTGGCTTGAAAAGTGTGCAAAGCGGATAAAAACACGCATCTATAAGCCACCATAAGTCACTGAGGTCATGACATGGACCATTAGGATGTCATGGCCGCCATTTATAAATCTTTCGTAACCTTTGGATTTGTCGTTAAAGCTGCCGTCTAAAAAATCCTTAATTATTATCTGATTTTAATGGAAGAAATTTAAAATTACTAAAAAGTTATATAATAAAAAACATTCCGGCGTCTTATATCTGTAGTAGTTCTGAATATTTACTGGTGGAAAACCTCTTGCTTGAAATATGTCTTTTTTTTTTATCGTTGAAGAAGGTCTTGTGGTCCGGAGACTACTGCTCTCTACACCTGGCATTGTACATAGCCTGTTCTGTTGGTTCGAATCACTTGGACTACACGCTTAACATAGTACAAGACCTGGTTGTAAGGTATTCCAAGTATCGAAAAGTAAGACTTTCATGGTAGGCACAGGACCACATTTTTTTAAATTGCAGTTTTCTTGTATATTGTCGATTTTCGTAGAGATAATGATTAATAAACCCCACGAAATTTAAATTAAAACCTAATTCAAAATATATTTTAAGCTTTAGATTCTCTTTTTACTGTTTGAGAATCAAACCAAGGAGGAAACTTATCGAGTCAATCATTAATTTAATAAGTGAATTTTTGAAGAATTTCGGAAATTTTGCCGTATTTCTAAGTCAATAAATATAAATTTCTAAGATAGCGGTGAATATGTCATCGGCCAACTGGAGGCGAGTAGACTAGAAACCAAATCTGATGTAATTTAATTAATTTTTTAACGTAAAATGAATCATTTTGCATTATTGAGTATCACCCCTTGGACAGGAACTGATAGAATCAATCGGTATATTGATTACAGATTTTTTAAAATGAATTTTAGTTTTTACCAGAATTTTCCGCTAAATTTTTACGAATTTCCAAGATGCCGATCAAATTTCATAATGACATACGCCACAGTAATAAATTATTACTGCACTCTAGTTAGTAAAAATTAAACTGATATGGTGGCAGCATGTTCTAGCAGACGAATATAATATGTTGAATCCAAAATGAAGGCCTCAAGAAAGCGAAAACAAAATGTTGGTTGTGACGTCATAGTAGCTAGTGATAAATATATGGCTTCCGTGGAGAAAATTTCTGTAGCTATTTTTTTTGTCCTCACCAGGATCGAACTAAATACAACATGATGTAAGTTAAACGTGTAATTTTAAATTAAATTTTTAATTGAAATCGTATAAATTAATTTTAATAATAAATTTTAAATTTCCCCAGCTAATATAGATAAATATTTACGTATTTGCAACATGGCGACGAGCGTATAATGCACTGCGACTTCTTCGAGTTTCCGTCAGTGAAGTGAAGAGCGGCGGCGTGGTTCATCCTGCACGATATACCGCTCTTGATGGATGTCACGGCGCCGGTGACTCTGCAAGACTCCTGCGACAGGAGCTGTGGGACATGGCCCACTGGGGCATACTCCAAGCATGGTTTAGAAAAATATATTTTTATTTTTATTTTGAAAGGAGATAGTTTAATCTGACTTGACTACATATTGAACTGAAAGATAAAAGTTTATTTGTATATTTCTGTGGGTGTATTTCTTTTTCTTATATTTAATTTTTTACTAAGTAACTCAGATGAAATGTCATTATTTATTTAGCCTCTGTATATACTATTTAGTCTTAAAGTATTTTTTATGTATTTGTTTTTTTATTTTTTTAAAGAATAATTTATATTTTTTTAGCACACAGAAAACGCATGTTGTATGAAGTGAAACATGTAATTGACATTCATGTTTACATTTGTTTTTGTATTCTTTTGTTTGAAAAAAAATATTTAAAAAATAAAAATAACCGAGTGGTTAAAGAAAGCACTGAGTCGATAAGCTGAAAATAGTTGTTTCGAATCCGCCACCTTCCGAAATACTTTTGACTGCTTTAAATATTTTAAGGAACCACCATGAGAACTAACATGAAACGATATTTTCAGTAGAAGTAGCCAATACCGAGAAAAATATTGAAAAATATTACTTCTTCGACGGCAGTGCGCCTAGCAGGAGATACTACCACAAATACGAACCACTGTGCAGGATTTCATATAAAGAAAGGGGGTTGTCTGTAAAGTCGGTTTATGGACGATAATTTTACGTGATAACGTCATAATAAAACATTGATGAAAAATTGCATCCTTTTAAATTTTCAAATATTTTTTTAAAAGTTTTTACAAATTTCATTTGAATAATCTGTTTAAATATAATGAACCAACAATTAGTTATAGAAATAAACTTAAATCAAATCAATGTCAATAAATTGTTAATTTGAAATTACGAAATTGGACAAATAAACCAATTTTTTTAAATTGCTGCTTTTAAAAAGCCCGCCTTAACCTAATTGATATTATAGAAGATTTTCTCGCACGGTGGTTGGTCGGTTCTTGTACGCTCGGCTCAGGCGGAACGTAATAATGAGTCATGCTTTTTTGTGCGTGCAGCCGGCGTTCATCGATTTATAAGGCGTTATCACGTCCAAAAAAAAATGCTCGGAAATTGTCAAGAACTCCTTATTTTAGGAATCTAGCGAGGATTCGTCCGAACATGGCCAAATGAAGATAATTGACAAGCTACCACAAGAATCCGCCACCTAATCGTTGTCCCATAAAAATAACATTGAGCCATACTCGGCCATTATGTACAACACTTGTATTAAAAATAAGTCAAGGTCGAAATGGTACAATAAAATTAATAATTGTTTTTTATATTTTACCAGTAATTTGTTTTAAACAAAAATTAATAAATGTTTTTGATTGTAAAATAATATGGTCTGACGATACTAACTTGTATGGTAGTTTCAATAATTATTCTTCGTTATTTCACTGTAAAACTGCTTCGAAAGAAACGCACTCTATATATCATGTTAGCTTAAATTGTTAAAAATTCCCTTGTCACAAGGGCGTGGTCCCTTTACGCCCTTCCCTTGCGTGTTTGACATCGATCAAGTTTCACCAGTCCTGTGCGAGCTACTGACTCCCCTAGGTAAATGTCGTGAACGATATTACCTGTTGCCGTGTCTTCACCCAAGCTTACTGAAAACTGTAGCAGGACAGCATAACAACAGTTTTTATATTATCTGAGAAACCATTTTACAACACAAAACTAGAATTTTTTTAGAAATTAAATTCATCTTAAGGCTTTAGGTGATTTCAGGTAACAAAGAAAAAATTTTTTATAAGTAAAGCATAAATACTGTAAATTAAGTATCAAGATACTGTTATTCCAAATTTTGGAAAATAGTAGCTTGTAAGGATTTTTAAAGTTTCTGAAACACATGTTTAAATATACTTAAGTTTCAATAGTAAAATATTTTATTTAAATTATTTTTAACACTTTTAATCAGCATGTCAAAATATATGTTAATAGACTTACAATGATCATATTAATTACAATACAATTACAATAATAGTAGTACAATAATGATTATGCTTTATCCACTATATTTTTTTCATAACAAATAAATTAATGTTTTTAGGACATATTAGATAAAATTAGGCTTTTCTAACAAGCCTATATATTTTTGATATTTTAATAAATTTGGCAAAGGTTAAATTTTTTTGTAAGAACTACTCAAACTAGCTTGATGCCTTTCCCCCACTTTCCCGTCACCCAGTGCCACCGTTAACCAATACGTTAAAAATCATTAAAAAAAAATCATTCAAGGAGGTCATTAGAATAATTATTTTATTGGTAAAAAAATAAGGTGTATTAAAGAAAATTGTACATGGTTTAAAGCAGAGCCATGTTTTGTAAGAAATGTTGTATGGTACCAACGATCAATCAGATAAATATCTCTATTTGTAATGTCTAATTGCGTTGTGAGTACTGAAATTTGGCTCGTACAACAATACGTTATTACTAAACGTGCACAGACGTACTTTCAGATATAACATTAATATTATTTTCTGTTTTACATTAAATTTCATGGTGTGTCTTGTGCTCTTAATCGATGAATATTTATAAAGAATTTAAATGTATTTATTAAGATAGTTTTTTAAATTATAAATTTTCCAATATTATCGAAAAATTTTAAAATCCTGATTTTTTTCCTAAAAAAAATAATACGCTATTAAAATGGCGGTTTGTTAAGAGGAAATTTTTTTGTAATTTAAAGATAAATTCAGTAAGAAAGTCTTAAAAAACACAAAAGTAAAAAAAAATTCGTTGTAACGCATAAAGGAACTTGGCATAAAATATTACATGCATGAGATTCTGAATCATTGCATTATTTTTAAGTTTTGATATATTTTTTTAGTTAAAAATAGAATCTTTATCTTGCAAATATAATTTTTCATAGTGCGGCATGTATACATATCTTACTAACGCTTTCTTATAAACGCAATTACAACTAAAACAGCTTACCCAACAATTGATTTGCTTTCTCACGAATGAGTGACACATTTGACGTGACTCACTGGAATGTTATATGCGCATTCTCACACGCAACATATATATATGATCTCTCAAAATTAACGTAGGATTTAACTGTGCACACTTTATGCGGTAAAGTGTTTAAAAAAAAAACAGCATGGCAGCTCACAGTTCAGGATTAGTAAAATTTTCATACACAACCGTATACTTATTGAATCAATAAAACTGTTATTTATTTACAGCAACGAGAGAAAATTTTGCGTGGAGTGGGCGTCGATTTTCTCCCACCCCAACTTCCCAACCTACATCACAAATCACCTTTGTCTTTCCTTTTGCTTCTGCCTCCCCTCTCCTCTTGCCGTGTTGACCCCCACTACTTGTTAGCGCGCATGCGCACTTGGCAAAAAGTTTACGCCATGCCATACTAGCCCTTGTGGATTATTTCTCTTTCTTGTTATAATTTTCCCATTTTCAGAATCACTTGACATAACGAGCATAGCGTATCGTGTATTTTTTTTTAAATGTAGAGACGTAATTGTAAATGTGCGACGTAAGCTGAAGACGGGACATGGTACGTGTTTTGCATTTATTATTTGGGCTGTTGTCTGTTTATTCAAAATTGCTGTTTCTGGCCGGCCGTTATTTAGCCTTTTTGGCCCTTTACGTTAATTCATTTAGTTTTGCCCCTTTCAACCAGTTGCGTAGTTAAACATCATGGATGCTAGTATTTGCAGAGTTCCGTTGTTTTTTAGACCAATTCTTTAAGATTTTAAATATTAATGAGTCCCTTTCGCTATTCCTTTCTTCGTAAATTTATTGAGAAGAAGTTAAGTTTTAACTTTTTGTGTACCTGATAATTATCGCATTCAGATTAGTTTCCGCGGCGTAAATTAACGCGTTGCCATTTTACTATGAACTCGAGGTTCTGAAGTATTTGATTTGGCCTTGGATTGCCCTTATTTGGGATTTCGGTACGCTCAAATTGTAGTTAATTTCGTTGTTGTTGGAAGCCATATTCATGCTTTTTCATGTACTTACTTAAACTTTTTCTTGTTAAGCTTGATGTTTTACATGCATGAATTGTATAGGAAATGCATATAGTGACCATTTTAATTGAATTTTTTTTTGATAGGACCTAAAGGTCACTACACAGTTAGATTTTATAGTGTTTAGCTTGTATTTAAATGCATGCCTTCTGTGATGCAAATAATTAATGAATATTTAAGGCCATCCGCCGTTAAGTATTTATTTATATTTACATTGATCTTGAAATGTGCTTTAACTTTTATTAATTGATGAGATTATCTATGTGAGTCATGTGCCATATATATGCATTATGCATGAGGATTCTACAGGTTTTATTGTTATTGTAATACGTTTGCTAATCGCGTGTTTTCTTTGAAAATAATGCTATAGGATAAAGTGCCAAACTCTTTTATTGCGATCGGAAACAGAGAGTTGCTAATTATTTTCACGTTGATTATAATGGAGTTATTAAGCACAAGTTATTGGTAGTGATTAATCATCAAACAAATTCCCTGCTACTTTTTTTCCTATTCATGAAAAGGACTTTTTTTTATAATTATATGTTTTGCCTAAGTCGTTTAGCGCACTTTGGACGTAGTTGGTCATAGTCGGGCGACGTATTCGAACCCAGAACCCTTCAATACTGCGCAACCTTGCTATAAGAGCAGTTTTTGTGAGTTTTGGGTGAGTTGTTACAGCTGTAATGATGCCGTCTTCTACTTCCTGTATTAACAAGTTAAAGAAGGAGCGACTGCTACAATATTTCGAGGAGAAAGTTATTGCGGCCTCGGATACTGACATCTTCACGCAGCTACTGGCGAAGCTTGTTCGTTATGTTCGGGATGTTAGGGAGACGTCAGACTCCAGGCCTGGCAGTTTCCTTCACCTGTGAGTATAAATATCTTACCGATGACCCAGGAGCCTTCAGTTACCTGCGTTTACCGCACCGAGCGAGATCCTTACCTATACCTGCATCAGCTCAGTAGGTGAATTCAATTGGACTTTGACTTCGTGCGCACAGACGGACTTAGTTTATTTCATACATTCGACAACCGAACTTGTTCGATTCCCAAAGCCGACAACCGAACTTGGTTCGATTATCACAACCAACAGTTTTTTTTTAATTCCTGCATTCAGTCGGACCAGTTCGATTCCTACAACATGTCATCCGGTCAAGATACCAACGAAAACTTGGCTACGAGGCGGCTTTTACGGCTCATAATACTAGGCCTTAACGGCGGCAGGCCAAGTTCAGTATTCACGCTAACCACCGACCAGGAGTCTAGTCCAGCGTCTATCCACGTGCTGCACCCACAGCAGTCGCCAGTGCATCATCATCAGCAGCAACTCCACGTATCAAGCAACGTTTGCCTACAACCAGCGGGATACGCCAGGCCTCTTACCAGACACCGACCCGTTCAGCCTTCATCGACGTCTCGCTTCCATGGTGTAGCCGTTCAGTGGCTTGGTAAGAGACGAAGACACATTTCACTGGTGGAGAAAACCTAGACCCCTTTCAAACTGAGGACATTTGAATTTACAGCGAATTAATTGTAGGTCATGGACAAGAAGCGTACCTAAATTCAAACGGAGTTAAACAAACTCAATGAGTTAATGGATATATTTACACGGTAATATACAACGACCCCATTTATGACGGAGTCTTTCTGCACGATAGACCATGTAAGTCAGAAGATTGCTATGTTTATCATCTCCGTCCAAATAGTGTACTCCCATGTACCACAGAGAAACTGTGCACTCTAAGCCGAGAGGAATCGTTTATAGAAATGCGAGGACGCGACACGTTTTATTACGAACTACGTCGTCCGGATTCGAACAGTATACTGCGCTTGTCGGAACGATGTAACGTTTCTTGTCATCGTACGTGGAAGTCAGGTACAAATCACAAAGTGCATGATGTCCCCATGAATGCTCTTCCAAGAGTCTAGGCCTAAGCCCATTACGTACAGCGAAACGGACAAGCATAGCGTATTTCACTCAGTAACGTTTAGTTCATCGCAAGTTTTCCAATGTACCATTTCTATGGTGCATGCAGCGACGTACATTTACGAGCCACCAGGCGGTGAAGAGCTCGTGAATCACGTAAAGAGGTGTACCAACAACATTAATTTCTATATCCAAAATAACCTGTTTTATGAAGGATCTTCATTTACAATCAAATATTTTGTAAGTAAATTGTGCAGTCAATAGGTGCCGACCACGAATGAAGTTTCCGTGTTGGTTGGATGAAATGAAAAACATAACTTGACAACAGTGCACTATATAAAAATTAAAAAAATACCCTTACTTTAGAAGATAAAATTATTAGTCCACAAGTTACAACGCGATGTCTAGAATATTGCAACGGAGCCACACACAAGTTAGAAATCAAACTAAACAACGAGGAATAGGGTCGTATAAAATCATGTATGTGTACCCGAGACAATTGAGACGTGTACAGCAATAAAATACAGTAAGAATGTGACTTCTTACCACCACAGCACCTCAATAATCAAGCCAGTTTTAGAAATAAATAAAAAATATACCAAATGTTTAATTTTTTTTATTGTAGGTAAAAGTGATGAACTTGCTTAGCGAAGCAAACACAGGAATTTTGTTCAGAGTAAATGTAAAAGTTTTGAGGGGAACAAATATTGTAAAGTCTCTCTGTGAAATGAGAAAAACTGTAAAGTCACTGTGTGAAAAAAAAAGTGCGAAATAAAAACCTTGAAAAATATAAATGTATTTTACTGTGTGTTACAATTTAAACAAAAAAAACATTGGTTATTTATTCCTAAGTATTGATAAATATTAATGAATAAAAAAAGTAAGGTGAGTAAAAATAATTAACTGGAAAGTTGAAGATAAAATAATAATTACTTAGCAGAGTAATATTTCACTTATAAAAAATTTTTTAATTAAATGTAATAACAATCTTTTCAGTGGAAAGATGTGGTCTTATATTTATAAAATAAAGTCATTCTAGTTGGCCAATACACCTACACGTGAACCTCTGAGAGAGGACACGGATGGATCACGCCACCAGCGATGGCTCACGGAGCAAGAGCGTGTACGCCCGGGCGGAGGGGAGGAAATTACAAGCGCACGTCCGCTCACCGACGAAAGCCATAGCCCCGCCTCTTCCGGGGTCGCATGGTTGGGGGGGGGGGGGGGAGGGGGAAACTGCCGTCACTCCTCCGTTAGACATGACACGGAGCACTGCCCGGCGGACACCGCTCCGCGCATGCACACGGTTTACAGAAATAAAAAAAAACTCAAATGGCATTTAGATATTTTACATAAACTTTATTTACAAATATATTTATTGACACAAAAAGTTAACGTTTCAAAATATATTTTCCATCAATCCACAAATATCTCATGCCCATTGAAGTGCCAGTGAATTAAGGCCAAGTATTAACACTTTTTCGACGACGATAGTGTCTGGTAACCTAGGTTTTTGTATTTCTTCTCGGTAAAACGCGCCTGAAATTTTCTTGCCGTTCAAGGTTACATATTCTTTATTCTATCAACACGAAATAATTCACCAATTCAGTTTCCTTTATAGGGCCTATAACATATTCTTCAATTTTTGATATGCACACAAAGTCGACGACATTGGCCATCTTCTTTCTATGATACAGTATATTTACATCAGAGTACACGGTTAGAATTAGACCATTGTCTGTTACGTCCGTTGGCTTCATTTTAGATGCAGAATGTACTGTAGAATGGTACTCGCTTATTACTTTCGGCAAGATATCACACCACTTGTAATTTCCGTTCGCTGTAAAATGTATATACAGTTTATTTTTGATCGTATGAATTGCGCCTTCGGCTATCAATGCCTTCACACCGCTGAAAATAGTGTATTAATTGAGGTCGTTCTTTGTCATCAATGCCTTGAATGATTCATTAAAATATTCTTTCCCGTTGTCCGTCTGTAATAAATTCGGTCTACGTTTTGTTTCAAAATATCTTCTATCACATTTGTAACATAAGCTGCAGTCTTTCGTTGCAAGGGCCTAGTCCAAATGTATTTCGAATAAGTGTCAATAACAAGAATGTACCTATAACCCTTGTTCACATACGAATATTCAATCATCTCAATCAAATCAGACTGGCAATTGTCGTCCAGACCTTTGATTACGATTTTTCGACGTGGATGATTACGTCTTGCTGGTTTATGCAACTCGCCTGTTATGGCAAACTTTGTTATGAAAACTATTCAATGTATACCACTTCCCGTAATTCTTCTATAAAGGATTTAATTTTTTGTGTGCGAATAGTTTCCCACACTTTGCGAGGCCATCAAAGGTCTAAGTCTTGAAACTTATTTATTGGGTTCATCCCAAAAAAAATAGTCAATTTTCTTCCTAATATCGAGTTTATGTAGTCCAGCCAACACTATTTCCGAAGAAAAAAATTGCCTATAGTTCATAGACCTTAAATCTTTGTGACCTCGGATCGTGGTTTACGAAAACTGCATGTGTAGCTTTTAATAGTTTATGATATTTTCGCAAGTCCTTCTCCGAATACAGCAATTGCTTTTTGCAAAACAACAATTCACTCAGACCACGAGTTAATATAATAATAATTTCTTTACCGCACTGTATGTTATCGGTAGGCAAGAAATGTACTTCCTTCGAACCAAGAACCCATTTATTCCTACGTTTACGCACACCGTATGTCGTGTCGCTTGATCCAGATGCATAAGAGGCGAGGTATTCGTTCAACAGCGGTCAGAGTTCAGGCCCCTTGTCGCGAACATTCTTCCTGAGAATTATTACATGTTTTATTTCGTCACCGCTGTAATCCGTGCTAATATAATCTGTTTGTTCGAGACTTCGCTCAATTTTCGCTGTGGGCTATGTTGTATCTCTTCCTTAATTTTGATTTTAACAAGTTTCCCCTGCTTTACATTGACCCTCCTGGATATCAAACTATCTAGTCGTGTACTTAGGGGCTTCAATTCCTCTTCCTTACTAACCTAGTCAGATAATCTATGCTGCTTTGCTAGAAAGTACTTTGTACAAATGCCCTCAATCACCTCGTGAAGTAGATTAGCTAAATCAGTTTTTAAATCCATGCTTACTGGGAAGCTCCTTCTTTCACCAGAAGCGAATTAAGTTTTGAAAAGGGCGACCTTAGTTCGTCATGTCTTTATGCAATCGATACTTCGATCATGTCGCGAATTCGAGAATATGAGGCTTCCATGCTCTCTAGTAATTCCTCTTTCAAACTTTCTACATTTTAAACCAGTAGTGAAAGGTAGTTCAGGATATGAGCGTCGTGAGACTTGAGAGCAGTACCTACATTAGACTCGACTACTACGACCAAATTTGGAAATGCTATGACTCATGTTTGACGATTAACTGATCAAAATCATGTCTGTTCCTGCCCTTATATAGAGGCCAGTCCTTGACTATAGCAAGGAATCTGTGTTCTTTTTTTTCTAAAGCAATGAGCACATGTCATTGAATTCATGGAAAGTAATGTAATTTTTTACGTGATCATCATAAGCATGACGTAAATTGAGTTTGTCCATTAGAAAAAGTACTGTGATATTCGCATTGTCTCGTAGGAAATGTTTTGGATTATAACTGTAAATATTTCAGTGGTCAATGCAGTCTACTTTGGAATGTCTCCCCATGGAAAAGTACTCATGCACTATGCCATCGTCGAAAACGAACACGGAATTGGCATTCGCTTCGCTAGGAGGCATCACATATGCATTATCATTAAATGGAAAATACTCCAGACCATCAACTGATCGTATAACCGTAGCTAGACGCTGGTAGTTACGATGCTGCAACGATTAGGAACAGAGGTACAGGTTTTCGAACCTATGGCCATTTGGTATTTCCAGCAAACCCAGTAGAACACACGTTTTACCTCAGTTGTATAGGCTCGCCATTATGCATCGTACAGTAGAAGACAACACTGAGCCGTATCGTGATTCACGAGCTATAAATACGTCATCTCGCGTTACGCGCACAGGCAAACATACTTCTTGCTTGACTACTTGTATTCATAGGCGTGCCTACAGGGGGGGCCAGGTGGGCCATGGCCCCCCCTAATGTAATCACTCAGATCGGCATTTTCTCTAATGTGTTCGTTAATATTCGTATATTCCTGGCACTGTGACACTCAAACTGTTTTTCAGTGTTGCAGCGTGCTAATTAACAATATTTTTAAACATTTTATCGTTCTGGAAATACAACCGCCTTAGTTTATTTCAAACAAGAGGTCCCTTAAAATAGCCAAGCAAAAAAATATATATTTTAAGAGGTTTGTTAAAGTTCTGTTGTCTGAATTGCTGTGTTTGCATTCACTAAAAAGAAGTTCATTTCAAGGTATATCTGGACCAAGCTATTGGAAAATTCGAGGGGGGAAAATGTGTAAGTACCCTTTAAACATTGTCTATGGAAAAAAAAAACATTATTTAAAGATTTTTAAAATTATACGGATATAAATATTAACTAGTAAACATATCTCGTTGATACTGCACAAAAATATAAACACCGCAAAGAGTGAATGTATTTAGGCTATTTAACATTCTAAATTCAGCTTCTGATTTAAAAATTTAGCAGGGCCCCCCCCTAATGGAAATGTCTAGGCACGCCTATGCTTGTATTGTACTGACAAAAAATTGTATAAAATAAGCGTATTTATAGTTTTTAGCTCACTATGCTGCAATGAGTTTTGCGAGCAAGTCAGGAGAAGGACTTGTTAACTCGCTGATAAATAATCTGTATTTTGAGCTACACATTCCAGGCTACAGGTTATGTGGTTCAGGAACGAAACTAGGCCAACTAATAGCCCGTGGAGACATGGGCATTAATTCTCTTGACGAACAGTGCAAGCAGCACGATATTGCCGGTTCCCTCATGAAGGATCTGGAATCCAGGCCCCGAGCTGACGAGATATTGGCACAGGAAGCTGAAGTTATAAGTAAATCGTCGATCGCGGGAATAGAAGAGAAAATCACAGCTTGGGGGGTATCTAAAATCATGAAGGCAAAGACTAAATTGGGAATGGGTGCTCGTCGTCAGTTTAAGCCCCGAAATCGTAAGTCTAGTGTTCAAAAGAACAAGAAGAAGCGCGGTTTCCTACCTCTGCTGTTACCTGCCCTTGGAACACTCGACGGAATAGCTGCTGCTGCTGCGAACATAGCCAGGGCCGTCAACACTAGCAATAACCCGCAAAAAAAGTTAAAGAAAGCACAACGACAATAGAACACATTGCCATGGGTAAAAAAAACTGTGCAGAACTTTACCTTCGCACTCGCAAAGCAGGTCAAGGCATGAGAAAAAAAGGAGTGAAAAAATCCGTAACGTTTACTACCCAATATAGGTTTGATCAAGTACGCTCGAAAACTGAACATATCACATTTCCGAGGCCAGTTTATGCGAGACACTCTACCTTACAAGCCAAAGACTTGTAAGCGAGCCATTATTAATTCAGATGTGTCAACCGGTCGTAGTATGCACTGGGTAGCATATATTAAGTCTGGAAAAAATGACCGAGTACTACGAGAGTTTTGGAAATTTACGACCTATGCCAGAACTTAGACGGTACATGGGCCAGACCACTGCATTGTTCTACAATTACGAAACCAAAAAGATGCCCAACCAAGAAACTGCGGACACTTGTGCCTTCGCTTTTTGTCCAAAACATATTTAACATAGATATGGAAACAAATCAGTCATGTCGATACCACTTAACTTGTTGGGTCATACTTCGGAACTGCGGGTGGTCCATTTCCCGCACCAGGAATTGTAAGGAGAACGGTGTATTGGACTCGCAGATTTTAAAACAAATAATGCCATACCGAATATCTACAAAGAAAACTGCTAGATCTGCTTCCTAAACTGTGATAGGAGCGCTCATGAAATACAGGTACCTGTTGGAGCGTACGAGTTGAGTGATATTTCAAATTACATCAAGCAAGCCTTGTCTCCAAACATCATGTTTGAATTATGAGATAATTAATATATTACAGTGAGAAATTTTCTGTAGCGAACAATTTGACTTTACGAAACCCGGGACCATAGGTTTGACGCTCGGATTCGAACCGAAAATATATGCTGCCAACAATTTGCACGTCTCCACAAAACCTGTAAATGTTATGTAGAAAAATGTCATAAGAATAAACTTTAATTTGGCACATGGTGTTCACAAAAATATAGTGGAATTTATGAGTTTTCAACCACTTAACCGCTGGGATATAAGCTCATCGATATGCCACAAAGCATCATTTACTGCCCAGTTATCACCAAGACAAACCACGAAGTAGTCGTCTCTATAGTCGATAGAATATTCAACTTGTACATTTTTGCGATAAACTGAAGCGTTAGGATCGCAGCTTCGTTCAAACACCACGCGTCTGCGCGGGCGGCGGCTCGTCGTCCCCTCCTTCCTTCCCCCTCCTAGTGTATGCCTGCTTGCTTCTCCCCTCTCCTCCTCCGTTCGGCGCATGCGCGCTGCGCGGCACATATGTTATAAAAACAGGAGTTTTCGAATTAATCGGTCTTGTTCTTCTTGTATCTACTAGCTCGTCTGATCTCGTTAAGTCTCTTTTGAGAGCTCGAGTAGTTGTTAGCCAGCATGTAGTCAGTCAGTTAGACTTTAACTTTGTACGACGTGCGCGACCTCGGGGGAAAGAAAATGTAAGTTGGAGTAAGGCGGTGGCCCTTGCCATAATGTAAACGTTTGTTGAATTCTGTGTGTTCAGTCTAAATTCCCTTTCGATCGCCACCTAAAAATTACTTTTGATTTCATTAACTTGACTTAACTTCACTTCACTTTGTTTGTAACTGTTCTCCCCTGAGTCTTCGACGCACGTAAAACGTAACATTAATTTCATTTTAAGAAAATGTAACTTGTTTTTGGAACGCACGTAATGCGCATAAGGCAGTGGGTTTTCCCTGTATTGTGACAATCTTGTAATTGGGCAGTTTCAATGCGTCTACCTTGTGAAGCCCCTTTTTATGGTCCTTAATGGGACCGCGCATGTTTTGTACCATGTTGCGCCGGCGTAAATTCTCACCTATTTTGTGGCCTTGATAATTGCTCGTTCACTTTTGCTGTGTGTGTTAAGCACTTAAAAAAACCATATGGTTTTTTTTGTTACGTAAATAATCACCTGGTTATTTATTTTTGTTTGAATTAAAACTTTATTACTTTTTAATATTGTTGTAGTGTTACAAATACCCGTTCTCAATCCTTGCCATGCTATGGCGTTCCACCCCGTCCTTATGCCTGTAGGCATTACAAAACTAATAGCATTATGCCTACACTTGAAGCGATGGGACTGATTTTCGAGACTAATAAAGCAAAGAAACAATACGAACCCAGGAACACTTAGTTGCATGGGCACGATACGTTAACACCTCGTAGCGTGAAATATCTCCGCAGTTCAGGCCACATAGTACACCAGTATGGTGAAAATTCTCAGCATAGGTGAAAAGGCCGGGTTTAGCTATTCGATCAGTAAGGTCGAGTACCATTGATACGCACCGTAACTTCAAGGACCATATTCGTTCGGAAGATAAATAATAATTTATCTAATGCGATAAAATATCTACACACTACCTTTGCAGTAGTCTCTAAGTATTAGAGCCACGTTGACAAAGCCAGACGACAAACATTAGGCCACGGCTTATTCTGATCAAAATTAAATATTGCATTTATTCGAATGAGTCACGTTTGAGCTTTCGGCATTTGTATTGATGAAATGAGAAACCCTGGTGTTACAGCAACAATAAATAATTACGTTTCCCTAACACCAAATAACCTGAATGCAGCAACAATCGTGGTCTTTGGCATGGAAAATGATTTCAAGGTCCCTACTTACGAAGATGGAAAATTCGAAGTTGCCATACTACTTTTCATGCTTCCCGGATTCATCTAATATTATAAAAAAATTATTAATTCAAGCATACCAAGAACTCGTGTTGATTCTCGTGACTTCACTCATAATGATATTATATGAGCACCAGGAGCCCGTGGAGCCTCTGTTATAGGCATAGAATGTTTTATACTACAAATAAGCATCAGTACGAAGGAAAGAGTACGACAGTTGAATTGTGTTAATAAGGAAAAAACAGTATTAATCTCGTTAAACACTTGAAATCTCATGACGTGCCCTGTATTAGGCCAAAATTTTCAGAATATTTGGGTTGTAAAAACGTCCTCATGTATAGAAGAATCTAGATTTATCATTTTGACATTATAAGCAGACCTGTGAATGAATCCCAGTGCTGACAGATTGGTTTTCGACCACTGTTTCCTGGAAAACATAAAAAGATTTCATTAAAAGCGAAAGTTTTCCATACGTCGAAATTAACATGGATTTTGAAAATGGCAGGATTTCCCTACCTTTTCACATGTACTTGCAGTTTAAGTTCTTTTACTATGGTCGCAAGCCTTACCCGTTCTTGAGTGCAGAAATGTGTAAATTAAAAGCTCCGTTGTTTGTGTTTGACTTTAGCAAACAGGACGAATCTCTACGCAATTAAATGATCGAATGTAGGCTGGAAATTTCCACAAATGTTAATGTGCCGCCAAACACGACAGCGTACTGCATGATACTGCACGATCGAGTCAAAAGTTACGACTCGTTTGAAGTTCTCGTGAAAATACTGTACTAAATAAGGTTTCGTTTGTGAAATAAAATTGGTTATGACCGGCCATTTCTAGCTACAAGGTTTTAAGAGACAACACAGATCTGTGCTCAAGGAAATTGCCGTCACGTCCCGAGACAAAACTCGAACCAGTCCCTTCTGACATCCATATCCCTGGAAATTATTGAATGAAAACAGTAAACAATTAAATGAATGTCTATGCAAATATTACCATGGTCTGGAGTGGGACGAGGGTTAAATTATAAACCACCAAGGGAAAAACGCTATTGAAGATTCATTATTTCAAAACGAAATAATTTACATGGCCGGGCCTGAGCAGAACCAATGGCTGTGCTATTTGTGAGAAGAACCAGTTTTAATTGTTGATCTACAGACCGACTACGGCTGTCCTTCCCTGCGCAAACATAGTGCAATGTGTGGTGAGCAGCCACACGACAAATTTTAGTGAGTATGTGCCTGTACAAACTCGCAGTTAATGCAGAAATGGCACCTGCAGCAAGAATTATATGTATTTTTTTTAATATTGCTCTACCCAACAATTATTTAAATTTTGGCATACCTGAATATTAATTTTTGTGTAAATAGTGACTCAAATTGCTAGAGAAATCATTTGACGTCCACACGCAGTTACGATGACGCCGTTTAACTCGGAAACCGAGTAGCTGAGTGCTAAACCCGACTACATATGTGTAGAAGGAAGTTTCCTGTATGAAGAATATAATTTGCGAACATACAAAGAAATATGTTATGGAGGAGACCTTCATTTCCTAATTACTCATTTGCCACGTATTTATGAGCCATCACAACTACAAACAAAATTAACTGGCCTGGATTCGTGCGTCATATTTAACCTTTAAACCACAGACTGTACTGCAGTGTAGCAAATAAAAAAATTCTCAACACAAATCTACAAGTATGCAAAGCGCAGTTTACAGCCCTGAAAGTATTTACGACGCAGACCGAAGAACACTCTGGACACAATGCACTGGGCTAGTCTGAACCTGGGACATTGTTGGACCAGGTAAAGCCTCGAACCACCTGCCCTTGTAGTTGCCTTTGTCGCAAGCCAGCAACTCAGTGCCGACTCCCGAGACATCGCAGTAGTTATCAACTCCTGTTCTACAGTGATAAAGCAACAGATTCAGAAACTGTTATTCGTACCACAGTGCGTACATTACTAGAATAATGTTTGAAGAACCTCTGAAATTATATATATATGTGTAGAAGATTTTTTTCTCCCTCGGATGTGTACCGTTAGAAAATAAATCGTATGCAAAACTTTTTCATTTCATTTTATAATTATTTCACGTTCCATTTAAAAATAATAATTTGTGCAGGAAAACTCACTCATTGTACGAAATATCATCATCGCTATCATAGAGGATAATCCAATGTTTAGTTTGTGCAGGCCTGTGTACCTACTCAAGCAAGCAGTGGCACGCTACCATGAAGTGAGCAGCATGGCGAGGGCTCCACTGAGGAGCGCGAACCTTATTGTTAGTTGTTTTACTTGGGTTTCAATAAATTTAATGTATGTGAAGTCTCATTTTCCTTAAATACAACGTTATAGGTCCGCCTTCGCTTTGAGGGACGAGCATTACACAATAAAAATCATGTGAGAACGCCCTGCCAGCATGCTGCATCGCCCTAACAGCCTGCTGCGTCATCCTGCCAGCATGATGCATCGCCCTGCCAGCCTGCTTCATCGCCCTACCAGCCTGCTGCATCACCCTATCAGCCTGCGGCGTCACCCTGCCAGCCTGCTACATCGCCCTGCCGGCCTGCTGCTGTGCCATTTCATGTTTTGGGCACTCGTAAAATAGTAAAAATATTTTTGTTTTCTGTACTTAATAATTATTTTATATTAAGCCTTAAAATGTTTGCTTGTGTTTAATTAAATTTTAAACTTAATTTAGTTTTTTTATTTAATTTTATTAATGATATTTATTTTAAATTTTGTATTATATTCCATTAAGGACACAATTCTATTTTTCGTTTGGCTTCAGTCAAAGCCTTCCATTTATTCGCCGGATGTCCTGCGCTAGCCTGAGTAACGCCCGCCTGTCCGCCGTGTCTCGGCGTGCTGCCCACGTGATTGTCAGCAGTTGCTTGCAGTTTCTCCTCGCTTCTTCACGTGATGTCATATAAAAAATCTGTACTCTGGACCATTTTTTTTCTGGACCTTTTTTTTGGTACCGTCCACGCAACCTGGTGGCAGTTCGGTAAGTTTCCGATGCTCCATTGTTTTATAATTACTTACCCGCTTCGTCCGTTGTTCTCGGCATTCGCTAAGATGGCTCCAGTCAGTGATGGTGGTTGATTAATGTACTTTTTCGCACCATAGTTTTTTTTTGTAGACATCTCACGTAGAAGTGGTGTTTTTATTTGGTTTTACAAGATGACGTGAAGTTCAGTGTAAATTTCTTCAGCCTCCGATTTCGGTAAGTCACGAGAAAGCATGAGAGAAAGTGAGATTTTTTTTTGCTGTTGCCTTTTTAGATTTAATATTTGTTTTTCTGCAACCTTATGTTGCAGGAGGTTACCGTTTTCGATCCTCTTCAAGTTCTTGACGTTCTTCACGTTTTGGGTTATTCTTTAACCTGTCTTCTAAAATATATTGAATTGAATCTACGTCCTTGTCGGCCCGGGCAGCATGGTTCTGCGCCGGCTGCTGTACGAGTTTTCGTCTTCAACATGTCACGGATATTTCTCATCTTCAGCTAAGTCCATTCCTCTTTTTAATGAAGTTTTATTATTGCTTGTCGTCCAAACGTTTCGTCACCTAACGCTTACAAATGAAAAAGACTTTCGTCGCCTAATGTTCGGCAAAAGATTTTAATTACATAATGTTTCCAAAATACTTTAATTACTTAAATTAAGTATTTTTGTATAATGTTTTGTTTTGTTCCTGAAGATGTTTTTAATCTACATTAAATTTTAAAGTTATAGACTCAATAAGTAAAATATAAATTATGAATATACCTTTATTTTTAAATCTGTTATAAAAACTAAATAACTAATATAAAGTAATTTTTAACATTATTAGCCTCTAATTTGGGTGCACCCTAGGTTTACTATTGATAACAAACATTAAATTTTAATGAGAATTTTATGACTTTTGTTTACCTCTTCAGATGAGTTATTATTGTTTTTTTTGTTTAGCTTTAAATGTATTTTTTAAATATATCACCACTAAGAGATGAAGATACATATGTTGTTATCATTTATTAAGCTTAGTTCCTCTGGACTTAAGTTATTATAATTGATGATGTGTATTCTGTTGTGATGCTTGTTTATCCTGACACGTTTCCAGTTAAGCATTTTACTTACATAAGCAAATAATTGTATAATGTCAATATGTATTTCATTATAATTAGTTAGCAGTAACAGTCAAATCAAATCAACTAATAATAATAAACAACCAGAGGTCACACTGCATAGCACTACCAGCCTGCTGCATCGCCCTACCAGCCTGCTGCATCACCCTGCCGGCCTGCTGCATAGCCCTACCAGCCTGCTGCATAGCCCTACCAGCCTTCTTGATCACCCTGCCAGCCTGCTGTGTCACCCTGGCAGCCTGCTTCATCGCCCTACCAGCCTGCTGCATAGCCCTACCAGCCTGCTGCATCGCCCTGCCAGCCTGCTGTGTCACCCTGCCAGCCTGCTTCATCGCCCTACCAGCCTGATACATCGTTCTGCCAGCTTGCTGTGTCACCCTGGCAGTCTGCTTCATCGCCCTACCAGCCTGCTACATAGCCCTACCAGCCTGCTGCGTCACCCTGCCAGCCTGCTACGTCGCCCTGCCAGCCTGCTACATCGCCCTGCCCAATCGTCTAATCATACCTCTACGATCTGCTATGCTGCCAGCTCAACAGTCACCAGTCGTCTTCAAACTTTATCGTCCGCTTGCAGTCTTCAGCCATTTCAGACATACTGTTCGTCATCTAGTCGGCCCTTCGCCCATTCGGTCACTCCGCCCACGCCCTCCGGACGTCAGCACTCTGTCATCTGCGGCTAGCCATTGTCGTCTTCAGCTCCATTCTTGGCTCAGCACCTGTCACGCTGGGCAGGGTCTTTCTGGCCTGTCTTCCGCCTGTCACTCGGCTGAAGGAGCAGTCTTTGGGGTCCGGACGTGGCCCGTTGTGATACTGCATGTCATTTCTTTCTGGCCAGACGTAGGATCGTCTTCCCACTGGAGCCGAGCGTCGGTGCGTTCTCGCCTTCTTGCTCGTCATGGACGAGTGTGATGCTGGTTGCTGTTGGCTCAGGGGTCGATGCGCGGATCTACTGTTCCTGATCGATGCCACATTCACCGGTGCTGAACAGATGCTCTATTGCAATAGTCGCCAGTTCAAGCTCATGTCTGCGTTCCGGAATAACAAACTAAGAAATACTTAGTATTCTTTGGCAAGATTCATTACTTAATTTCGACGTGTTTACTAAAGCTTTGTTCACGCCATGAGAAGATTGTTGTTTATGTCTTAAGTTATATCAATATTTTTTTTTTAATTTTTAACAATTATATTTTCTTCTAGCGCTGGAAGAGTTTTGAAAAACTTTCGGGAAAAAATTACTCGTAATATTGTGTTTCGTGAACTATTTTCATTGCGGGTAATGAATTGTGACAGGCTTCATAGAAACTGTGACTATGCTCTTTAGTATAGTGTCTGGAACTGTTTTTATATACTTTCTGGTAGCAGAGGCAAGGAAAGAAAAATGAGGGGGAGTTTTAATACAATTACATCTACGAGACGAAACTTTGCGTGGCGTGGGTGTCGAATTTCTCCCAACCCACCTTCCCACTCTACATCACATCCACCTTTGTATTTCCCTTAGCTTGCCACCTCCCTTTTCCTTTTGCCTTGTTGACCCACACTTCTTGTTAGCGCGCATGCGCACTTGGCTTAAGGTTTATGACATACTAGCTCTTGGGGCCTATTACTCTGTATTGTTATAATTCTTCGATTTTCAGAATCACTTGACATAACGAGCATAGCGTATCGTGTAATTTTTTGGAAAGAAAAAAAAACATAATTGTGCTTTGTGTAACATCACGGTAGCTATTATTTGCAGAGTTCCGTTGTTATATAAAAAAATTCTTAAAAAATATATATTGATGATTCCCTTTGACTGTTCATTTCTTTGTTAATTTTATGATATGACGTTCAGTTCTACCATTTGTGTACCTGAGAACTGAAGCATTCATATTAGTTTATGCTTGGTAAATTTATGCGTTACTCTTTCAAAATTAATTCAAAATCTACAAGTATTTGTATTAAACTTTGATTGCCCACAATTGGGGTTTTGATACGCTCAAATTTTAGTTAATTATATTGTTGTTGTAGGCCATATTCATGCTTCTTCATGTACTTAAAGTGTTTTTTTAAGCTAAATGGTTTACGTACATGAATTGTGTAGGAAATGCGAATAGCGACCATTTAATATGAAATTTTTTTTTATAGAACCTAATGACAAATGACACATTAACATTATATAGAGTTAAGCTTGTCTTTAAATAAATGTCTTCTGTCATGTAAATAATTTATGAATGTTTAATCCATCTTACGTTGAGTATTTATTTCTTCATTTTTAAGTAAGTCATCAATGATAAAACGTATAATTGTGGGATATAATGTATTTCATAGATTATATTATTCAATAGGAGAGTCATGATTGATACATATGCATTGTTCTTGCACTTATTATTGATATACGTTTGTTCATGCTGTAAATATTATCGCTTTCTATTCTGAGAAATCATGATTCCTCAATAGGTTACAAAATATTATTTATTTTTGATAAATAGGCATTGAAAAGTATTACAATATTATTACCAATTATATTTTAATAGAATAAATTGTATAGAATGATATAAGTATCAGATAAATCTTTATTGTAATGTCGTGTGTCCACACACTTGGTATAGTAGCTAGCGCGTTTGGCTGGTGGACTAAGGGGCCCAGGTTCGATTCCTGATTGGGTGCTTAGGACTGGCTGTTTGTGATGTCCCTTTCACCTTCTACCGCGGAAGGCAATGTTAAACTACGGCAGATCCATCCTGCCTTAAGCCAGCATAGAGGCATTACGGTTGTCACGACCGGAGAGTTGCCTCTGCTCATGAAAGCCACTCAGTAAAACTACTCATTGCCAATGTCATGAAGTTGAAATATTGTAGACAACATTTATGATGAAAACATAGCTACATTTAGCATATGATAAATTTTAATACCTGATTGCAGTGGAAATATTCTAAACAAGTGAGAAAATTAAGATATTTTTTTTAACATTCGTGCTACTTGATTTCTGATTTAGATGGTAAAATGTTAGTACACGTTAAAATAAAGTATTATAAAGCAGTTTTTTTTAGTAAGGATTGCTTTTAAAAGTGAGGTCATTTTAATAAACAGCACGATAACGTAATGTAGAGCTGCTGATTGTGCACAACAAACATTAAATTTAAAGTAAAATTTTATAACATAGGACAAATATTTACCAATTTAATCATATACGTTTTCTTTAACATGGATGGCTGAGTTCCAACGCAGTGAGTCGTAAGGCTCATGTCAATATGAAAATAAATTCGGCTTATATGTATATATACTGGATGATTATTGGTCAAGCAAAACCGTTAAATTTTTGTTGTCACTTTTCACGTTTGTCACGTATTATCGCAACTGTTTAACATATTCAGGACCCTACTTCTGTATTTTCTTTACAGATTAAAGTATTTAAAGTGTTATTTTGCTCTAAAAACGTAAATGACAAATAATGTACTGAACATAAAGCGTCACCGTGTACAGAAGAAAGAGCAGATAAGACGCAACGTTTTAGCTCTGCCATACATAAAATAGCAAATCTGATATTATTTTTTTAGTTTAATGAATGCAGAGGAATAAAGGACTGTAGTGAAGTGATGTTAAACTTTTTTTGTATCTGAGCGTATCACGAAACCAATATTACCATGGATTACCCCTTACCAACATTCCATTTTAAGCACTGGTGAATTAGCTTTCACTCTATGTTCACTGGTTGCACGTATTTTATTTTACATCAGTGTGAAAATGATTTCATTATCGGTTTAACATGATACTGTAAGTAAGGTTTGTATTGGCTTTAAAAAATAACAGCATTAGCGTTAGTAAAAACAGTCTCCTTACTTCCATTACTCAGCAATATTTTGTACTTATATTTGATAACATTAAAGATTTTTGTATAAATAAGTTTTATTGGAATAGTTTTACTTCTTAAATATAATGCAATGCGTCTTTGAAAATATATATCTCTTTTATGAACTCCTTAAAGTGACTTTGGTTATTTATTAATTGCAACAAATATAACCAATCTTTTTTTAATGTGATATTTAAAAGCTTAAAAAGTTTTTGAAGATAATATTTAAAACTATTTAAGTTGCACTTTACAACCTACATGATAAATATTCAATAGAGTTTTTGGATGATGCTTAATAAACTAACACAGAATATGTTATAAAAGTACGGCTCTTCATTTTTTTAATATAATTTATAGTAAGATTTTAAAACCTTTTTATTTCCCTTTTTTATTTACGTCACGCCATTATTAATTAAACACTTAAGATTTTGTTAAACATTGTTTATATTATCATAATGCTTGATAAAGTTCCCCTATGAACTAACGAAATTTAAGTTTAGTTACACAGTGTAAATATTACTACTTTTTTCAGTGAATGCCTGTGGAATCATTAGTGAGAAATATAAATATTTTATTTTTAAATATTCAAAACTGTTTTTATTGTAATAATGATGATTTAGTTGGTAATTGAATAAAAAGATCTATACTAAAATTACTACCGTAAAACATACCTGTTCAGGCTAAGTATATGAAGAAATATTACTGTGTAATTTCGTAATAAAATTGTACTCTTAACCAACAAGATGTTTATTCGTCGTCGTGAAATCGTACTTGGTATGAGTCAAGAGTACAAAAGGGTCCCGGTTCGTAAAAAAAAATTCACCTCAATTAAAAACATTATTCACAAAACGTTGTAGGGCGTCTCTTAAACCGTTTTATCACATATTGTATACAACTACTCGTCAAATTTTGTGTATTGAAAACTAAGTTATTATGATGTAGGCTCTTCTTAAAATAATTAAAGTTCTCTTTGAATTTCAAAAATGTAAATTTACTTAAAATCCGAGCCTACATTTTGATGTGTATTGATTCTGGCAACATATAGTGAAAAGTTAATACAATTGTTCATAGTAATTTTACCAGAAGAAAGGTTAAAGATATAAATTTAATTTTTCAGTTACAACTGAAATGGATTCAGTTTAATCGGGTAAGTAAAAAATTTTTTGGTACTACGATATTTGCGTGGTCACTCTGTAAACAGCGAACCCGTCGGATACATTTGAATACTACGTAGAAGTAACTTTTTATCGGCACACATGTGTGCAAAAATTGACGAAAAATAAACGGAATGATATTACGCGTTCGGTTTTGTTTCATCCGGTCACGGGGCCAAGTCAGAGTGAAAAAGGGGGAGGAGAGGTCAAATAAAGCTATTTTCACCGGAGCGGGGTCACGAGAGTGTGAGATAAGTTTTTGGAAAAGGGACGATAAGGGGTGGGAGGCTTATCGACCGTGGGCAGTTCCCCTGCGGCTATTGTCCGCCCCTTGCTCGCTCACGGCCTCCTCCCCTCCTCCAAAGCAACCCCTTTGCAAGGCCCATGCCACGTGTCTGACTGCTCACCTGGTTATTGTGAGCCCCTGCGGACCACGCCGACGCAACCCGCTCGCCCGCCCGTCTCTGCGGGTTGCCGACTTCCATAATTAAACGCGAGAGGCCTCCGTGCGCCAAGGCTCAAAGAGGACTATGGATTACACCAGCGAATCGTGTTGCGGAGCGGAGAAGAGGGCAAATAAGAATCCACGCCCGCACAGCAAGGGGGCAAACAGCAGGGAAACTATGGATACAGTCCGCGCGAGCTTTCAAATAAACTGCGTCGTTCCCCTGGGATCCAACGGAGGATTGCGAATTTCAAAAGCTTTTGCAAAGCGACGTCCGGCTGGGCAGAGGAGCTCGCGATCGCAAGCTCGGCCGTTGCGACAGCAAAGAACAATTACTGCAGGGGATTCGCGCTGGATTTCGCCGGTAGGAAACAAATAGAGGCGGTATCAAACAATGGAGGCATAACGTTACAAACGTGTTTTGTTTTATCATCGTACCCTTAAAAAACTATGATTTACACTCACATGTTGTGTACTCAGTTGTTTTATGGAATGTATCCTAGGATATTTAATTTAATTTTGTGTTTAATATTTTGTTTCTGAACCTCTTGTGGGAAATAAAATATCTGTAAATGTGCATTAAATATACTCAATGTAAATGGCTTTATGCAATTGTTAGCAGATCATTTTCTTAAAAATTAAATATTAAAAGTTTTTTTTACATACTTTTTAATTTAGTTGATTAAATCGTGGGATATTTCTTATAAATCTTTGATGTTGTTAAGAACAATTCGTTGATATATCTGAATATTATATAAATCTTATAAACATTAAAATGCTTTATTAAGGAATGATAAGTGATTTATAATATACTTAGAAGAATGTACTGTATGAAAAAAAATATTTTTTTTCTATTCCCAAGTGATTAGGAACCGACTTTCAAGTCCTATTTATATCTATAAAGACAGATTAAGGTGGCAAACAGTAGCTCAGTTGTTTTTATTTCCGTGATAGTTCTGAAGTTTTTGTGTGCAGACTATTTTTCATTAAAAATATTTCTTCTTTATTATAATTGTAGTATAATGAACAAAGAATAAGAAGTTTGGTCGTAACAATTGTCATTAAAATTGTGTTTATAATTTCATAAGTGATAATTAGCAATGGAAAGTTTCTTATAATGATTAATAAAAAAATTATTCACTGTGCGTGTGCTGCAACACGGAATTCTGAATTTGTCAACTATCAAAAAAGATGAAGTTCAAAGGAAAATGTACCAACCTTAAGACATCATCTTAGAGTTAACTTTTTTAGGTCATAATAATAATTTATTTGTGTATAAAACATTTTCTTATTTTAACAATTGCGCATTATACATAGAGAGACTGAAATTTTTATATTTTTTACAGATACTGTCCTTGTTATATCTGTGAAATTTTTTACTGAATTAATTTTTGAGAAATATTATAACTGTAATGAAATAATAAAGATTCTTGCGTTAACAGTCACAGGAAATAAACTTGTTGTGCTAATTTAATAATGTAAGAATATTAATAAAGCAACTATATAGATTTTAATTAAATAAAACTTTTGAAATAAAAGATTCTGTCTTTCTGTTTCTATTTCACAATTTGTTTAGGTAGTCATATAAACGTAAGGAGCCAATATGTGTTAAACATCGTTGCTATTACGTTCACGCCTACTTTCGTGATGGTTTCTCGAAGCTGGAAAATTAGTATAAAGTACAGTTTTAAAAATTGTAATAGGCTTTTAAAATAAAATAAAATGTTGCAAATTATCTAGAGATAACCGTAAATTCACAGGGCCTAGGTTTACTTGCTCGTCACATGAACTTACAAGATTATTCTCGCTTTGTAAACAGAAGCTTTGTTATATTTTTCAAGCCATGGAAAACTCTCTTCTTTCTTCCAAATCCCTCTTTTCTCTATTTACAACCAAACCAGGCTCGCCAAAACACCGTCTCACGTTTACTTTTTCGTCATTAAAATATTTAAAAGATCTTTCTAAATCTCTAACATGATATTTTATATATATATATTATATATTGTTCTGCCACAATTTTTTCCAGCAGATATTCACAAAGTATAATATAAATGGCTGCAAAATGAGCGCAATTCTTCTTAACTATATTCACTTGCGCAACTATTTACAACAATAGTATCATATTGCGTAAATGTCTGTAAAAAATTAGTGGCACATTAACAAATGCGATAGGTGTAAAGAGATAAAACTTTTATAAATATACATTAAAAAAATCAACTGGACAGGTGAAACAAAGACTTACGTTGCAGTCCGGTGACGTTCCTACGAATTTTCATTCATCTGTAACTACGAAGAGTCATTTTTTTTGTTCGGAAGTTGGTAGATTTGCTGTTCAACTCTAGCGGTGTGAACGGTGGCTTGGCCAACATTCATCACTCTCACCACTGACGAGTGTCTTTCGCTTCCCCCCCCCCCTCCACGTTCATTGCACCAGGCGATAAACGACAGTACACACGCGTCGAAAACCCTACCCTCCCAGTCCTGCCAACCCGTCCAACAGCTATGGCCCGACTGTTTCATTAGCTGATTAAACTCCGGGCGAAGCAGAAGTTCGCCTCGCCTTGGCGACACAACAGTTCGTTTCCAGTCCACGGAATTCGCTTGCCGCAGCCTTTTCAAATGTCCGAAAACCGAAACAACAGAAATGTGTGACAATCCCGTAACCGTTCGTTTCGGGAACGGAGTAGAAAATAATTCCGCTAGGGTCGTATACATATTTCTTTTCTCCTGAATCACCGAGTAAGTTGTAAACGCGAACTCTATGGCATGGTTACACTAACTTGGGTTTTTAGCGCTAGGCGTTCTGATTCGAGTCTTGGTCGAAGGCACTGGTGTAAATTTTGTATCGTAATGTCTGAAAAATGACACCATACATACAGCAAGCTACAAAAGATACAAGAAATTTTAAATGAAAAAAATTTTTTTTTTGATACCCTTTGTTAATAATGGCTTCACATTCGTGCAGATTCGTGATTGAATCCAGTCTCAACCGTACAGATTTCAGTCTCACACAGTTTTATGAAGTTTTTTCATATCAATGTCTGTACCGTTGTTCAAGGCTGTGCCCAAATGAGAAATTTTAGACCACATTTATAATTTAAGGGAAAATGCTTGACGAAGTCTGGCTTTTAAAATTCCTTATCGATGAAAGTGTGACAGAAAATATCAAAATCAATAAATAAAACCTGTCGAACAATAAAGGTTTATGATCATGCACAAACTTTTCAAATATTATTCTTTTTAAAAATTAAAATAACTATTCAAAATGCTAAATTTAAAATCTGAAATCCCATTTACATTCTTGAAAAAGTTCAAATATTATATTCTGAACTTTGAAAATTTCTAACTTTTAATTTGCTTTTTTTCGCAAAAGAGTATTTATAATTATATTTTAATTTAAACGTTCATGAAGTTTATCTCCTACGTGTTCTTATACATTTAAAATATGAGGCGGAAAGCAAATAATTTTTAATTTTCCTGGGCCAGATTATTATTAAAGGTCTAAAATATATTATAACCAATCCTATATACAAAATATATGATGTAAACTCAACTCATACAATTTGTTAAACGAACATGATTGCTCTAATCACTTAAAATGTGGGAAAATATTTAAATACCTGTATGTTTAAATTATTAGCTAACTTAGTCATAAATGATTATTCCTACCGTTTACAAAATATTTGGCACGGAAAAAATTATATAATTCACAACGACATTTTCAAAAACGCAACATATTTTTGTGCAAATTTGCAATGAAAACTCATGCTCAAAACATCACTGTCACTCATTGATTTCTGGAGTAACTATGTTTAACTAAAAGGTCCGAGTTCGCAAGTCAAAAAACTAAAAAAAAAAAATAAAAAAAAATATCTTAGTCTAAATATGTTAATGTCTTTGTGGTCATTAAATTTGTTAAAAAATATTTTAATTCAGATTAATTTAAAATATGTCTCCTTCGAAAATTAACGGTGTTTACTGACCCTTAACCACTTTTATGCGTTAATGAGGGTATTCGTAGAATCTATGACGCAAAACAATATTTTTTAAATATATGATAAGTTCTTAACTACTTCTCAACCAACTCTCAGTAGTCAAGAATTTTAAGTACTTGGCTCAATAAACTTTAGTCCTGGTTAGAGCCTCACATTAGTCACAAGTTATTTTTTCTTGGTTTTAAGACGTACTTCACTAAACCATCTGGCATAAGTTGAGACCTTTCATAACATATCATTACTTTATTGAAAAATTATCTAATAATGTACGTTTTTTTTTGTAATGAGATTTTTTCAAGGCACACGTATACAAGAATTCTAATGAAACTATTCTTTATACAGAAATATTTATCAATTAATAAATGTTTATAAAATTTCATAAAATTTGTTGTTCACAAACTGTTTTAAATGTAAAGCTTTCAATAAATTTAGAATTTTTTCTAGTAAAAATTCTGCAAAATTAACAAATAATTTTAGCTTATAAAGTTTTTTTTTAACTAACGGTAGGTTATTTCCAGCTAACGTCTTAGTGTAATATAGTTTTGTGTAAATTATTAGTGTGTAAATTAAAGTTTATCCATATAGATATTTTTGCGAATAACAGAACATGCTTTTAAAAATAAAACCATTCAATTTTCTGATACAGCACGTTGTGATAAAATCTTCAGATTAAAATATGATGTTCTTCTAGAGAAGATACTTTTTGTAGAAAAAAAAGGTGGAGAAAACGTGAGAGATGGCAGCGGCGAACGTCTTAGAATTTTCCGAGAGCCATGTCGGCTGAAGAAGTCACAAAGTTGCCACCTTGGCATTTCCCACGGGGGTGAAATATTCAACAACGAATATAGCAGTGCATTCAGGGAGAGTGCCAACTGTCCGTCTCTGTGGAAAAGAGAGTCGAAGCCTAAGAAACTTTCGTAGAAGAAGGTGGGGGTGACAAAGAAAAACCAGTCCCAAGAACAGATTAAAAAAATTGTATAGCAAACATTTTTTTGAAAATAAAAAATATACATTGATGCATGGCCGCCACGAACTTTTGCAGTTGAACTTCACATAAAAAGTATAAATTCGTAAAATAAGATGTGAGTGAGCAAGTATATTAGTGCTCAAAATATTGAGTGAGGAAGTATGCGAATTCATGTACATGAGTGCGCCAGTATGCATGTACGTGATTGAACCAGTGTGCTATGATGCAAACAGGTCATCGATCTCCCCACTCATCAATGCCCTGCCCTCTTTCTTCACAATCAAGTGCTCCACTCATGACCGTTACTAATTTCGTTGGCCTCCGAGCGCTACACTTCAGGTGCGCTCTGGTGAATATATCACACAGACTTGCTCTACTGGTTAACACGAAGTTTTAATTTTTAAAAATTCACTTGAGTGCAGCCTACATGTGTAGGTAGATATTGAATAACAATTTTTTTTGGAACTTTCTGGAATCTTACACAAACTTCTGGAACATTGTGAGAACAGAGTATATATTACATTTAATATTTTCTCCAATATTCCAAAATTATCAATTAAATTTTTTAGAATGTTTCGAATGCTTTCAATTCAATGAATCCAGCATTTAATAACAAAAAAATAATTTCTAGCTATTTATGCTATGTTTACTGAAGAAGTTATTAACTTTTATTTTCCTCTCCCACCGCATATTTTTCTATCGCTTGCAGTTACGGTTTGTTGTATCAAAAATTATTTTTGATAAGAGTTTTACATAAAAAGTAACATAACTTCTTACGAATTCGGTACTAACAATAAAACGGGGTTTATAGCAATTTTTCAGTTTTTTTTTTTAACTTTAAAACTTCAACCCCTTTTGACCTTCAACCTATTTGACTGAAATTTTATGTTTCCATTTTTTATGTATGGTTCGTATGCACAATTTCAGCAGTTATTGTGTTTATAAAAGTGTGGTATGTATTTAAATTTTTCCAAACGTTTGAAGGTAAATTGTTTTTTGTGGTTCAATGGACCAGAAAACGTAAAAGTGTGTTGATGTTTCCCGGATGTCGCGCCATGGTATCGGCTACAATAGGTGGCATTTATTCGAAATGTACCTAAATATAGAATACATGTTGGTTTGATCCGAAGCGAAAGCCTTCGTCATCCACGGAAGTTCAGAGTTATGTTCTAGGCAGCGTGCACGGCCGGTTCTAATTTTACTCCCGCGCAAACAAATCTCCTTTGAGGACGCGCAGCAAACAGACATCTCACAGATGTCTATTCCCTCCGAAACCGTCTCCGTATGTTGGGGGCAGGCGGGTGTGGCGAACAGGGGTTGGGACGACAAACAACTAGATCATTCGTGTGTGCGTGGGGTGTTTGTTTCCTTCATTAAACACAAGGACACAGGTATTTACACTCGTGCATGGAAAACAAAGAAAAATTTCCAAACCTATAGATATATTTTCAAACCAATTGTTAAAATTGTTTTATTTTGTAATGTAAATTATTGTAAATTTTACAAATATTGCTGGATAAATCTTAACACCAAAGCTTTATTTGAAAATTATATAACCTAAAATCTGCATGCTTATGATAAATCTTTACTCAACACGGGATTATGTATGAAATCGTAAAACGTTTTACTTAACGTTTCACAAAAAAATAAATTAAGCAACAAGATTTTAAAATTTTCCGTGTTTTGCCACAGTTATTTTTTATCACTGTTATCCCAATTTATTCACTATATGTTTTAACTAAATCTTACTGTATTTCTCAATCCGCCCATTGGTAAGGAAATAATTAAATTATGTATGGCTTAAAATATTTGTATCCAAAACCTCATGTTGATTCAAATATAGGTAAATTTCTGTTTTTTTTTATGAGTACAGGCTTTTATGATGTATCTAAATGACGAAAACAAATCATATCAAGCTATGTGCTGCATCAATACCTATTTTTATTATTACCGATTTTCTGTCTTAATCCTGTGTGAAAACTCAGTAGATACTTATATTGCCAGTGTTAAATATTTCAGCCAAAACGTTAAATCTTTAGTCAGTTCAAAACATAGTTAATTATATTTTTACTTCAACTTACATTCATGAAAAAATAGTAAAGTCTAGTATACCATTATTAATTAGACAATCTACCCCATAAAAAGATATAAAAATATTAATATCTATACTAATATTATAAAGGTTAAAAGTTTATTTTTTGTTTGTTTGAACGCGCTAATCTCAGGAACCACTGATCCGATTTGGAAAATTCTTTCAGTGTTGGATAGTACATTTATCGAAGAAGTATATAGGCTCTATTATAATATCAATAACATAAGGGATCCTTACTTAAAGTCCAATTTAGAATCAATTGCGTTGGAGGGGGTTACATACAACATGCAGTACACGTACGAAGTGTGTGGTGACAATGCCGCAGGCACTAGAAGTTTATTTCCTATTGCCTATTAACATTGTTGCCACGCACTAGATGACTTATCATTCTTAATTTTCCCATACAAGTAAAAAACACCCGTGTGATATTAACAACGAAGCAATCAGTACCCTCATAAGAGTTTAATTAGTATTTAAATACTTTTTATCACTTTAAATCGCAAACCTAAACTATTGTTTTTTCCTCTCTCTGTGTTTAATATGTTTTTTTTTCTTTTACTAGAATTATTTTTATTATTTTTAATTAATTTTCATTTCTCGGGCCATCAATAATTTTCTTCTCCCGTTGCAATTCTGACAAGGACTTGTATCTATATATATCACGAGATCTCTAAAACTATACACCCGATTGACTTTAAATTAAGCAGAGTTACTCATTTTGTGATGTGGACGCTCACTAAGAACGAATTCTGCGGAAATACGATCCCTAGGGGAGTTTCCGGGGAGTAATATATCAAAATTTCCAATTTTTGGTAGGAAATCACCATGGCAACGGCTGTTTCTTTGTTGATGCTTCATTCGTCTCTATGGCAACGACTATTTCATTGTTAGTGCAGTCCTCATCACCGTTGAAATTTTGCGGGTACTATAAATATAGAAAATTGCCCTTTTTTCAAGTAATTACAAATATTTTACAGACTTGAAACTTAACAGTAATGTTCCTTATGTTACGCAGGATGACATTTTCGAAAATTAGCTCCCATGGGTGGTTAAAACCAGGCAACAGTGGGTACTTTGTCTGCATGAGAACAGGATTTTGCATTGTTCATGCCTTCTGCGTCTCCATGGCAACGGGCATCGCGTGGCAGTGGCGTACCCACAAGGAGGGGCATGTATAATGAGCGGCGCAAGAGTCATCTGCCTGTAGACTGCCGTCGCGAAGTACGGGTACATCAGTTGTACGTTGCGTGCACGAGTCGGGAAACCATCGGTGCTATTCATTTTCTCTCCTGTACATTATACAGCATTGTAATAAATTTTTACTGAATTTATTTTATTTATCATGACTGTAAATGGGAGATGTGGCTTAATTTTTTTCCATTAGTATAGCCGTGCGAAGCCGGGTCGGGCAGCTAGTATTTAATATATATAATTTAAGGGACTAAATTTTGGCTGAGATACCTAAGAACTAGTGTAGCGTTATTAAGAGTACAAGATTTATTTTTTTATAATTCGTTTTAAGTAGGCTGTCTCTATGATGTGTATATAGTAACTGATTATTCAAAACATTTATTCTAAGGGGTGTGAGGCCCTGCCATCTTGGATTTTTTTCATATTTATGCTATAATTGTAATTTTGACTACTTATCCCAATGTTTTGTTTGTCAAGGCATAAATAATATATCCCATACCTTCTATACTTTGTTGCAACAACATACTTACTAATAGTCTCTAGCATGTAACCGCCGCGAGAAAAATCTTATTGCATGCAGGAAACTACAACTATCACGATAGTCACAACAGTTTACGAATGTTAACTTCAAAAAGCAGCCAAATATAAGTTATATGCCATTTCAAACCAAAACAATTAGCATGGGAGATTTTGAAATTACAAGATTGAATCATATGATGAAAGAATGATTAGTGATTGTACAGTCTTATTAACACCACCAGTCGTGGTCATTTGAAAATTAATTAACTACAGTGTATCTGAACGTTTTGGACCATGTACCTCACAAACTATAATAAATTATGATGTGTTTGGACATAGAATTATGGACGTTAACATGTATCCCTAATTGAAGCAGGCAGTACTGGATGTTAAATACTGTGAGAAAAGTTAAACTGCCAATCAACTGGGTATCTGCGTTAAATTGATCCGGGTTTCTGTAAGCTCACGTGGCAAAGAGCATACTTATAGTCATTTTTTGGGCGATAGGACAGGAAGAAAAAAAATAAAATGGCGAGTGATGTGAGTGAGAATATTATTAAGTTCGAAGTAATGTTGGACACGTTTAGCGTGAAAGTTGGTTGTGATATGCTAGAGTGATTAATATACGTTTTACCTCTCGACCAGAAAGCTTAAGGTAGGTATGAAAGTAAAGATAAAGTAAGTTTAAGTTGACTTTTAGCTATACGTATGCACGAGAGGGTCATAAAAAGTACAGCTGTAAATTATTATTAATTTTTGAACTCAAACGTTTCCGTGGATAATTATTTGTCTTCAGTAAAGTAAAAAAGGGGTTTTATTTAGAACTGACAGTTAAGAAAGAGAATATGTGTAAAAAAAATTGTACACTTGTATCGAACATGGTATACTGTTGTTTCCAATTAGGTACTACCTACTTCAAGGACACTTACGAACCCTAGAAAACTACAGCTGAAATGATGTAAACATTTTTATTTATATTCTCTACAGTTTAAAGAATCCTTACAGAATCTTCGATGAAGCATTTCATGAAATGAATATGTCACTAGCATCCTTGTGGCTTTCGATTGTGATGTTGCTTAGCCAGCTAACTGCTGTCTACAACATTTTGTGTTTCACTTTTACTATAAAACGGTTAAATTGAATGTATACAAAATTATAGTTGCAGGCAAATTTCGCAACAGAATCTTGTAAATGAAAAACCAATGACTGCCCAAAAATATATTTATTTGTACAAACATCAGTAGTATGTTTTTGGGACTCCTGAAACAGGCGTCAGGCGGTGGTTGTGGTGTCGGTGTCCGCCATCTTGGATTGTGACGTCACGGCGGCCATCTTGGATGACCTTGACCTTTTACCTTGACCTTGACCCCGGCGGCCATTTTGGATCCGCCATCTTGGATCCGCCATCTTGGATGACGTCATTTTGTTTTCTCGAACTTTCCGCTATTTAGTTTTCCGCCATTTTGAATTATGACATCACCGTTACAATTTCCGTTACGCCCACCATCTTTAACTTTTTTATTTATTATCCGATTTTAATGAAAAAAATTTAAAAATTTATAAAAAAATTAAATTAATAAAATTTTAATATTTTTTTTTAAACATACATTTACTACACGGAGCTCAGAGTCCTCGGTTCGAACCCGACGAGGTCAAAAAAATTAAAAATGGCGACAGGCTCCTTCCCTCGTGGTGGCTGCAGGCAGACTGACTTCCCCCCACCACTTTTTTTCATAGCACATATATCTTCTACCCCCCCCCCCTCATCAACCCAATTTTTTATTTTTTTTTATCGTATAAAAAACCACCCACCAACACTAATGCTGCTGTTCTCCCACCACTCCAATAAAAAAAAATGAACACCCCTCCCTCCATCGCTCTTTTACCGTCATTGCCACCCCTACCATCCTCCTCCCCTAATTTTTTATAGTATAAATACAGCCATTGTCGGACCCGGGAAGACTTCAGTTACCTGCAGTTCCTCGCGCGCGCACCAGTCATCCACTGAAGGGGTAATGTTTGTTTGTTGCGCGAGCGGAGCCAACATTTTGTCGGCCATCTTAGCATATGGTAAAGTGCGCACGCTTGCGGCACTGGATAAAGAGACGGAGTTACCTTATCTACCTAAAGAGTTTCTCCTGGTATACGCTCCGTACGAGATAAGATACGTCTACGAGTTCCTGCCGGTGTACCTGCAGCTAGACCCAGACATCCAAGACTGTCTACCATGCACCGAGTGCGACAGAGGAAGCTCCAGCGTCCCCGACACACCGCACATGAAGTCATGGTGCAAGAAGCGACGAGATGCGTCCAGGCAGCGGCAGCAGCAGCCTAGATCCTGAGCGCCGTGCCACAGTCGACATCTAGGTACCACTCCAGCATTTCTGCAGAGCCAGCATCTTAGCCACGTCACTCCAGCCTCGTAGTATGCGTAACTGTGAGTAATGACAATATGACACTCTTTCTTGTCAACGTCCAGTGTCTTACGTCCCAAAAGGCACCCGTAGTGAAGCAACTGTCAGTGATGTCTATCATTGGAGGTGAAGAAACCAGGACTTACGAATACATCTTTAAACCTCCTTGCGACTGGTCGGAATTGGACAGATTTTCTCAACGCGAGAACCGTCAACTAACCTATGAAGTGAACGGACTCTCGTGGAATGAAGGTGATGTGGACTATGACCAACTTGTATCTGTGCTGTCGAACCTCGTCGAGCCGGAAGACGACGTTGTTTACGTCCGTGGTAATGAACAGAAACGTATTGTGAGTGATTTGTGCAGTGCCAAAGTAATTGATCTTCGTAAACAAGGCAACTGTCCTGGCTTCAAAACACTGTTAAAGACGTACGGAAACCAAATTGAAAAGTGCGATAAATTTTATAATGGTTACCACTGTGCACATTGTAATAGCCAGTTACTGAAGCTTTGGCTCTATGAACATCCTTATTACTACAGTAAAGGTTAAATATATATATTTCTGATATTTAAAGATTTTTCCTATGTATATGTATGTTGTGTGTGTAGAATTGGCGAATTTTATTTGTAAATGAAAAATGAATACCATTGTATTTGTTTTATCCTTTTTTCACCTTTAATGTGGTTTTTTTGTGAAGTAAAGACTCTTAATTCCAATTTTCAACAAAAACTTAAGTATGCAGAAAAAAAAATAATAATCGTTTTACTTTTTTGCAGCAATGTATGTTTTCAATCATACATTATAAAAAAAATTCTCATCAAGAAAAAAAAACAAGCTATTAGTACTATAGAAATAAAACACAAAGTTGAAAAATTTTACAGTTATATATATTGTCTTTAATATATATACATTTTTTTTTATTTCATGTGTGAGAGTGTAGATTCGCAGGTCTTTCTGTCAGCAGGACACGCCGTCCCGCCGCCTCTCCATCTCCATCTCACCGACTCCCTCTCCATCTACATCATAGCAACTGCTCACCTGCTAAATACTTAAATAGAATATTAGTCACTCAAACAAAAAGCTTGCATCGCAGCTCTCTGTGTTTGGAACGGGCTGGAGACCGACACCCCTAAACAGTCTAGTCACGCACAAGCCCCTTGCCTCCATATGCAATATACTCCACATATGTAGTCAAGTACTTATGAACAACGTCTATATTTATCAGTGGCCCATTACAACGATGCAAGCCTACCAGAATGATCTACCATTCGATACATTGACACAAAGCACGTGCTTCAATTTAACAATGTCACATACCAATGCTTAAATTGCCCAGTAACAACAACGTTGTATCAACGCCGAAATCTTGTACAACATCGACCGAGGAACCCAGCTGCGTAACAGTCCATCGTATGCATAAAATCGCATATAAACTCATAAAACGCATCGGTGTAAAAACACATAAGTGTAAAATATATATGTATTGCACCACAAATTAACGTAGGTGCATAAAACCACCACTTCCATCCCAACCAACCAACCAATAAAGTAGCATCACAAACAACGAGGATGCAAAACACCACCACTTCCATCCCAACCATCCAACCAAAAAAACGTAGCACCAAAAATTAACGTAGGTGCACAAAACCGCCACTTTCATCCCAACCAACCAACCAAAAAACGTAGCATCGCAAACAACGAGGATGCATAAAACCACCACTTCCATCCCAACCAACCAATAAGGAGCATCACAAAACAACGTAGGTGCAGAAAACCACCACTTCCATCCCAACCAACCAACCAATAAGGAGCATCACAAACAACGAGGATGCAAAACACCGCCACTTTCATCCCAACCAACCAACCAAAAAAAGTAGCACCACAAATTAACGTAGGTGCAAAACACCACCACTTCCATCCCAACCAACCAACCAAGAATAAACGGTGCACCACAAATTAACGTAGGTGCATAAAACCACCATTCCATCCCAACCAACCAACCAATAAAGTAGCATCACAAACAACGAGGATGCAAAACACCACCACTTCCATCCAACCAACCAACCAAAAAACGTAGCACCACAAGTATACGTAGGTGCATAAAACCACCACTTCCATCCCAAACAACCAACAAAAAATCGTAGCATCGCAAACAACGAGGATGCAAGACACCACCACTTCCATCCCAACCAACCAACCAAAAGCGCAGCACCACAATTTATCGTAGGTGCAAAACACCACCACTTCCATCCATCCAACCAACCAAAAAACGTAGAACCACAAATTAACGTAGCTGCAAAACACCACCACTTCCATCCCAACCAACCAAAAAAGTATCATCACAAACAACGAGGATGCATAAAACCACCACTTCCATCCCACCCAACCAAACAACCACCAGCCATCCAACCAAGAGAGCACAGCACCAAAAACTACGTAGGTGAAAAACAGCACCACTTCCATCCCACCCAACCTACCAACCACCAGCCATCCAACCAAGAGAGCACAGCACCAAAAACTACATAGGTGCAAAACACCACCACTTCCATCTCAACCAACCAACCAAAAAAGTAGCATCACAAACAAGGAGGATGCATAAATCCACTACTTCCATCCCAACCAACCAACCAAGAGAGCGCAGAATCGCAAACAACGAGGATGCATAAAACCACCACTTCCAACCCAACCATCCAACCAAAAAAGTAGCACCAAAAACTACGTAGGTGCATAAAACCACCACTTTCATCCCAACCATCCAACCATACAAAAAAACGTAGCACCACAAATTAACGTAGGTGCACAAAACCGCCACTTCCATCCCAACCAACCAACCAACCGAAAGCACAGCATCGCAAACAACGAGGATGCATAAAACCAACCAACCAACCACCAACCATCCAATCAAGAAAATGCAGCATTACAAAACATAACGTAGGTGCAGAAAACCAACCAACCAACCACCACCGAACCAAGAAATTTCAGCACCACAAATCAACGTAGGTGCATAACCACATCGAAGAAAAGCATTGCACCACAAACAACGATGCAAACATCAAACAACGAACAATCCATCGATGCATAATCCACCGACGAAGGCTATGTACACCAAATCAACAGAGACATGGATGGCTACCTTGTGGCATCACTAGCGCCATACTCGTAACATATCAGTAGGTATTCCTGACGGACCTTGTCGGCTACTGTAGCAGTCCAGGGGTCCTCAAAGTCCACAATATGCTTCACCCCACCAGTGAATCCTACACGAAACGTACGAGCACAGTCACCAGTTTCAACATTTCATGTTATAAGTTCACTTTTTTTTCAGTCATATTTATTATGTATAACTATTGAGGTACAATAGCATTATCCATGGTACCTATATGGTAACGTATGTATTCCATCATCGCATATTATGCGTTTATCGTGGTGCCAACTAAGTGCCAATTTATTCATAGTTTCTGTGTACAATACCATTTGGTGCGACCTTATGGACCGGACTTGCGCACGCTTTGTTGTGTGGTGTTCCACGACTTCAAGAAAATCTTCAAACGTAATTTTGTTCTTCACCACACATTTCTGAATTCCTTTAACTCTCTTGGATATATTATCGTTATATTTATATGTATATAATTTTGCTCTGAGGCTGACAAACTCCTCCATCGCCACCCCATTGCACTTATCTTTGAATTTGCCCACCACCTTTTTATTGGTGGGTGAGTAGCAGGGGTGGTCAATGTGATACGCGCTCGTGTCAAACACGCTCATGAGCGCAGAGTCGTCGGCCAGGTCCTGGTAAAAGTCGTGCGTCTTAATTTCATAGATGAAACTGTCCGTGTCAATGTACGCCAGCGTGATGTTGTCCTTATATTTTACCTTCATGATGTCGTAATGGAAGTTGTACATTAGCGTTTTGGACAACTCCAGGACGGCTAAACCAGCATATACAGGGCGGTCAAAGAGGATACTTTCGTGCTGGAGTTTGATCAGAGCCAAGTTTTCATCGAGAACTGTCCTGTCCTGGAATGCTGGCTTTGCCACAACTTTCCGCAGCCTCTTCTCGCTGCATACGAGTTCCATCCGCTGCCTCTTCCTTTTTTGTTCTAATAGTTTACCAAAACAGGCATTGTTTGCCAGCTTGAAAAATTCTTTTTTCGAAATCATTTAAAGCATTCTGTCTCATAATCGTATTTTTCATAATGAAGGGCTTCATCCACGCACGCTGCTCAAATTCCAGAACTCGGTGTACTTTTGTGATTCGCAGTCCGTGCTGGAGAGCCTGCTTCAGGTTTCTATAATGCACTATGTAATTACTCTTTTTCTCGAGCGTCGTCATTAATTTAGGCTGACGCGAGCCGGGCGGGCACTTGTTGACGGGTAGGAACGGCAGGTCCTTGTGCTTGTCATGCAGGGCGGATGGGTAGTCAACATCCACTTGTAGGATGTACCCCATCCGCCCCTCGTCCGGTATGGTCATGAAGTCAATGTCCGTGCCCGCCCACCTGAAGCCGCTGGCGGGAAGAGGCAGGGACATGGCCCATCCATAGATGTTGTTGGCGTCCAGGTACATGACGTGGGTTGATGACTGGCTGGGATCGTAGGTGCGGGGAAGTCAGACGTTGTTGGCCTTACAGTGGCGCTTGACCACTTGAGCAACCCCGCCCCTAACCCCAGCTTCGACAAACATGTGCATGTCGTAGTCGGTCATCAACTCCAGCTGTACCTTTGTATGCTTCAGCATTGCGTCGAACGTGAACCCTGGCGCGCTGACGTAGTGGCTGCAGTCGATGCCGTAGGTCTTGAGGCAGAGCTGTCGAAAGTTTTCGAACACATCCGTCAGCAGCAGCACGTCCGTCTTGAGGTAGACGTCGCTGTAGTCGCCCAGGGTCACGCAGCCGAACTCGCTCCACACTGCCTGCGCATGATTGTATTCTGCATCACTGATATGGCTGTCATTTAATATATTGTAAAACTCCTCTTTCGCAGGCAGTTGTGGCTCGTCAAGTTTTTCCCAGCAGGTCACGTAGTCGTAGGGGAACACACCTTTTCTTGTTACAAGATTCAATTCATTTTGAGTGAAGAATTTTGATGTTTCTACGAATTTGTCGCCGGGCAGGTACGACGCAAGGGACGCCAAACTTCGTGCCATGAACCTGAATGTATCGATAAACTGTACGGAGAATTTGTTGCCCAGATTCTTAGAGAATGTAATCATTTTCTCTTGCATGTGGGGATTAATAAATATTTCTTTGTTGTCGTAGCCCAGTTTCTTGATGATAAACTTTTCATCATAACCTAGGTTGTGGAAGTACACAACAAGCTTTTTGGGCCGCCTGCGCAGGAGATTGCAGCTGTTGCAGGCGGCACCAAGGTATTTACCACTAAAATGGTCGTGGTCCTTTACTTTGATGTTGTAGGTCGTGAATGACTTTTTACAGTAGCAGCACTGATGGGCTGCGACGAAGCTGACATATTCTTGAGTCGTCAGCGACGTCATGGATAGGCTCATCTCATATATGTCCTTCACCTGATTTCCAATATTAACTATGTCCTCCACGAATTTAGCCTTAGCATCGGGACCCTTGTACAGAATCGGCTCTTGCGGCAGCGAGGTGGTGAGTGTGGCTGGGATCACATCGTTATCAACCTTGACATATATACAATAACTATAGGCTTCGTGCTTCTGGTAGGCATGTGTGCTCGATTGCTGGGGGTCCGGCTGACATGATGAGATGGGCACGAGAATGGCCTCAAAGTCTGCGTAAACGACGATGGGCATCTTTGACATGTAGTGGAAGTTTTTAAATTCCAGGACAGGTGGCTTGCCGTTCTTGTCAGCTTTAGGCATCTTGACGCGCACAGGAGCATGGGTGCTGCAGAATTTCTTGTGCGCGTCGAGACACTGCTGCCCTGTCAGTCCTGAAACATGTGACCTCTCATCGTAATAGGTGAAACATCTCTTACACACATGTATTTTTTCTTTGTGGGCAGTGATCTGGGGCCTGACGAGTCTTGAGAAATTTTTTATATAGCAGAAATGAGAGTTCTTATCTTCGGACGTTAGCAACAGGAGGTCCTAATGGTTATGCTTTTCCTCCTTCCCCACACGCACTGGCGCGATCTTGTCGTTCTCATCAATGCTGTAGATGTTGACAGACACATCTTCGTTGTTCCTCTCAAACACTTTGATTTGGTGGAGGGGGGTGGGGAACTCCAGTCCTGAAAAATCAAATTTACCTTGCAGGTCGCGGTAGCGATGGTCGACTCGGCGTGGATTCTCCCCCTCCACGTACCGCGCCAGTATGGCCCACTTGAAGCACTCGTTATCTTCCAGGTTCATGGGATTTATGCATGCTTTCCTGTTCTTGATTGTGGATGGTAGATCAATGTAGGAGGAGACTCGCAGTGCTACTAACTTGTTGAAACGTAGCTGAATTTTCTTTACTGAAGACAGAGTCCACTCCGAGCCTTTGCTGACATATTCGTCTTCCTCCCTACATATTTTCTCAATGCATTCCGTTACTGACTCTTCAATGTCGTCTCTTCATAGATGGGTATATTCTTTGTCCTGAATGCCCTCTTGTCGACACCTTCATCGAAGGGAGCAGGCTTGGCATAATCACATTCAAGCCATACATTTAACTTCACTGGGCCATTCTCACGTATTTCCTGGGAAATGCGATTGATCAAGTTATTTTTCATTTCGCCCAGGTAGGTACAAATATCTTTGGTCGCACCAATGTTGACTGCCACTAACGTTTTCAAATTTCTGCGGAACGCACTCTCCGCCTCAACAAACCCGGAACCGCCTGCCTCCAAGTCAACCTGAGCCTGGTCAGGCGCTTGCGCCTCCAAGTCTCGCTGTGCCTGGTCGGGCACACTCACCACGTATTGCGGGCGAGTGCTGAAGCCGGGATGTTGACGGCCAGAGGGCTTGCCCGTGCGCCGTCTCTTAGCGGCCTGTGGAGCCAGGCCATTGCACGTCTTGATGTGTGTCAGTAAATTATCTTAACGTGTGAATTCGCCGTGGCACTGTACGCATGTATAGCTCATACGGCCAGGATTGAACTGGCACTGGCTCTTTTCGTGGCGTCTGGCATCATAGCTATGTTTGAAATGCTGCCCGCAGTGAATGCACCTCGAGCCTGAGCTTTGCTCGACGGTGCCCTCACATGTTCGAATGTGGCGGGTCAAGCTGTCTTTGCGGCTTATTGTCTTGCCGCAGATATGGCATTGGCTGGTGGTAGTACAGCTGGGATTTGCCTGGCACGCACGCTCATGCCGTCTGGCACTATGGCTAACAGTAAATAAGTTGCCACAGTATGCACACCCATTCCCTGGTGACGGTGCACATACCTGAGATGAAGCAAGCTGGCTGGTCCCCGAGGTCGAGGGCTGGACGGCTCCCGAGGTCGAGGGCTGGCCGGCTGCCGCGGGAACCGCAGACGAAGTCCTCTTCATGTTGATGGAGTCTGTAACACGAGCAGATAAATTATAGTAATATACTTTATTTAATTTTTTTCGCCATTAAATTTTGAAACTGAAGTAATGAATGATTAAGGTTTGTATATTTGTGATTTTCATGTTAATTTAATTTTTTATTTGTCAAGTATAATTAAAAAATAAAATTTCAAGCATAAAGACATTCGCGCGCACAGACTCTAACACACATACATGTACATGTATACAAGCAAAAGTTGAAATTTAAAATTAAAAAAATTCAACTCACCAGACAAAAACAGGAACGGCTCTGGGTGCACTGCACGCACGTACAACGAGGAGGGCTGGAACGTCGTGCAGCACACGCTGGTCGCAGGAACCTGTAACGCAGAAAGGAACCGCCTGGTTTAGCACTCGATGATTTTTCAAGACAGCACAAAGACACTGATGTACAAATATTTTTGTTTTATGTACTGACCGGAAACGCGACAGAACTACACGGAACTCCAGAGGGCAGATAGGCGTTCTCCAAGCGGATCACACTCGAAAGTAGCTCTACGCAAGGAGAAGCACTGAATACCTGCAACACATACATACTATGATAAGTAATTGTATAAGTAATGAAAATGGTCGTGTTATGCGTCTACGGATAGGTAGCGTGTGCTAATTTCTATACTTTTTTTCATTTAGCAGTAAAAAATTATAAGTTACTGTTATTAATATTGGTAAATAAACTCTTTTGTAAAAAAAATCGTAAACTTTAAATGTAACATTACCAAGACTCTATTTATCGAAATACCTTTATTATTTTTTTTCCACTGTGAATAATAATATAAACTACTAGTGTAATCATTTAGCACGTCAGGGGATTCAGGCGCGCCATGCGACACGCGTAGGAATTACGTCAGCTGGTGGCCACAGATGCAGCGTAAGGACGCGAGCGCTCCGTGTGCTAGGAGAGTGGCCGGAGGGAGGGAGGGAGGGAGGGAGAGCGCGCGATTCCCCCACCCGCGCAAGCCGCCATTTCATCACGACAACTCAAGCTGCACGGAGCTCCTGCCAGTCCTCTATCTCTCTCGTACGTCATCCATCTTGTTTCAAGCTAAGTCGTACGTGCATGCATAATAACAAACATGTATGCCAGGAAAAAATGTTATTTCAAAATAAAAAAATACTGCAACTGAAGGCACTAATAATTTCGACACGGAAAAAAGTAATTAAGGTTGCTGACACTTTTTCATACAAACACAAACGTGAACGCTTCGGAACTAACGTGACAAGTAGTTTATTTTAATCATTCATAGTCGTGAACCTAATTACACGTTACAAATTCACCTGATGTACATGTCATTTCAAAGATGACAACTGTTAAACTAATAACACGAATACATTTCGTACATTGAACCTAATCTTGCTGCAATGATTAAATTTACAATAAAATAATATTCTGGTCAGATATAATTCCAAGATGACTACTACGTGTTATTCTTGTTTGCGCATCGAAACTAGTGAGCCGAGAAAGGAACGCGCACGTAAGACATTTTTTTTTCTCCCGCGTCCTTGCCCCTCTAACCCAGCTGCGCGGGAGGTGCGGTGTCATGTACTAGCTGGCTCAGCAGCCTTCACTACAGCTGTTACACTCACTGGGTGAAGGACGCAGCGAGGACACAGGCAAGAGAGACTGGAGAAATTTCAAAGTTTAAAATCTACGGAAAAAATTTCTCAAAGTTGAAAAAATTTACTGAAAAAAAATTTACAAAGTTAAAAATTTACGGAAAAAAATTTACAAAGTTGAAAATTTACGGAAAAAAATTTACAAAGTTGAAAATGTACGGAAAAAAATTTCAAAGTTGAACATCTGCGGAAAAATTTTTAAAGTTACAATTTAGGGAGAAGTTGTACTTACCAAGTTGCTGGAGTCAAAGAGTGGGAAGGCAGGATATTCGCACACAAACTCAGCCAAACGCATCCGGACGCAGAAGCAGAAGTGACTCTCCCGTGCTCGTGACCGTTAATTTATTCGTAAATTCCCCCCTAGATCACAGGCTCCAGCCAATCAGGTTCCGCGAAAACTGCAGCATGGTCAGCACTATTTTTGAATTATTGGGAGGGATGAGGGAAAAGTGGGAGGAGCGAATGTGGCGGAAATCAGGAGGGGGACAGGAAATGTTGCCTGTTTGGTGGGGGGATACTCACTAGCCAATCAGAATCATTCAGCTCCTGGCAGCTGGAAGAGTCGCCATGTGAATCGCCATGCTCCAGAAGAAATAATTACCAACTTATTGAAAAATTATATATTATGACACTTTATAGATTAGGTTATTTTCATCACTGTCATATTTAAATAATTTACTGAAAAATAATAAATACATTTTTTTTTAAATTCTTCAACACTTATTATTATTTTTAACCAAATTTTACTATTTTGTAGGTATTTTAATGAGAAATTCGTGCTACATATAGATTTAAATGAAAGGACAAAGTAAATAAAAACACGATATTAAAATTATGTACTCTATTTTTTTTTTATTTATTTCAAAACATCTAACAAGGCGGAGAGTACAGAACACAGGGCACTACGAATGGTTTTTACAGAATCAAATTCGTAAAAGTCCGTAGCATTATCACTGTAGATCTGCGGCGTATCGAAGCTCAATCCTCGTTTCTTGATGCTGCGACGACGTGTCCTAGTCTTGGGTTTGGAAGCCTTGAGTTCAGGTCTGGACAGGTCGCTGTGCTTCGAAGCCGCGAGTTTGGACAGGTCGCTGCGTCTCGTAGACATGGGTTTGGACTGTTCACTGCAGTCCAGGGTGCCGGGAACGATACCGCTACAGTCTTCTGGCGTGCAGTCGGATGCGTGTAGAGTCTTGTGGAGAATTTCTTCTGTGCTGCACGGAAGTACGGTTGTCGGTCTGAGGTTAAACACGACGCACGTATCCGGACCGGCACAGTTTATTTGTGGTTACGATGGTTCGTAACTGCGTGGCGAATGAGCCATTAGGAAATGCAATACTCCACCGTAACAGATTTTCGTATAAGTACGTAAATTTTCTTCTTCATCCAGGAAACTATATTCGACACAGTTGTAGTCAGGTTTAACGCTCAGGTACTCGGTTTCCGGCTGGAATGGCGTCATCATCGTGTCCGAACGTAAACTGATTGATAGAGCTCGATTTTAGAGCTATTTATAGCAAAAAAATAATAATCAGATGTGCTACTATTAAAAAAAAACGGGTTTGCCAATATTAACAATAAAAAAAATTATTCGCACTGTTGCGAGTGCCATTTCTGCATTAGCTGTGAGTTTGAACTGGCACAGACATGTTCGAACTTGTCGTTTGGATGCTTAGCTTCGTACATTGAACAGAGTTTGCGTAGGGAAGGACAGCCATAGTCGGTCTCTATATCTAAAATTTCAACTGTTCCGTCGTCACATAGATCTCGTAGCCATTTCTTCTGTTTAGGTCCGGCAACGTATATTATTTCATTTTGGACTAGTAAATCTTGAAGTGTGTTTTTCACTTGGTGGTATGGGATTTTTCCTTCGTCCCACTCTAGTCCGTGATAATATTTACATAGCCATTCATTCGAGCGTTTACTCTTTACGTCTAGTAGTTTCCACGGATACGGGGGTCGGAAGCTGCGGGTTCGAGTCTTGTCTCCGGAGGTGACGCTAATTTCCTTGAGAACAAAGCCGTTTTGGCTCTGGAAACTTTGCAGGTTGCAGTACATCTTGCCGCCAACTGATGATTAAATGATACATGCAGTCGTATTTATATGTAGCTCAATATTTTCACGAGACTTGAAAACGCATCGTAAGTAATTACTCTGTCGTGTAGGATCAGACAGAACGCCGTTGTGAGTGGCGGTACGTCATTTTTCGTGGAAATTTCCAATCGACAATCAATCATTGAACTACGAATCGATTCGTCTTGTTTGCTCACATCAAATACGATTAGCGTAGCCAATGATTTGTATGTGTCTGGACTCAGGATTGGGTGCGATTCCCGTCCGTGGTACGAAGATTGTAACTGTGTGTACATGTGATACGGCAAGGAAATACCACCATTTTCGAAATCAATGTTCATGTCCACGTACGGGTAACTTTCGCTGTTTAAAAATAATAATTTACCCTCTTTGGGGGAAACACCTCCCCAGCAACATCAGGGGCCCACCACAACTGCCCCTGCGCCTCCCGTGACGCGGGCCGGGCGTCGTGTACGCTTCCCCGACCGCCTGCAGGGCGGTTTTTCGTGATGTGGCACATCACTGGCACGGGGGTGCTGTAGCGGCCGTGGTCGCTGCTGCCTGCAGCGATGACCGGAGCCCTCCGGCTTCACGGGTTCCCTGCGGGCAAGCGGACAGCTGGCAGGATGCGCCTCCCCCCCCAGGAGTACCGTTAGGCCGGCAGGCCACCCCCGCCCTGGGGGGTCTGGCACGCAGCGAGGAAGACCCGAGAGGCGGGCCAGTCCGGCTCGGAACACAGCCACGCGCACAGGGTTGGTCATAGCATTTTGTACGAGTTCTCGCTGCCGCCAATAAAGGACGCCTCCAACTATACTGTGTTTCATTGAAATGCGATCCTACTCGTCCTGATCACAGTCCGTAGCCACGAGGCTACAATGGGTATTCGAGGAATGAGGACATCTTGACCTTTGAAAGGCCCCGTTAAAATCGTTGCTTCCACTACGTTATTCATTAATTTCTTAACTGAAAGTCGCGTGCCGTTGCAGAGTTTTGGCTGATTAATATTCCATAAGAGGATAATTGGCACACATATTTTCAATTTAAGTATGTATGGTGGTATCCCTGGCAGATCAAGTGAGTTTAAAAATTCCGTTGGATAATTAACTACTTCATCTGCTTCCACAACGGTGTCTATCGACTTATATGTAATTTGATCACTTTGAATACTGGATTGAATAATATTATTAAGTTGATAGACATCTTTATTCTTTGCGACAAGGATAGCTCTTTCACTGAGCGAATCGTGATTTCTATGAATTTTTTTAATGTCAGGAAATACTTTTTCGATCAGTTCTTCTTTCAATGTTACTTAATTAAAAAAATTATCGGGAAATGATATTCGTCTAGACGTTTCATCGACTGGCAGCTGTCCGTTTCCAATTTCCAGTAACTGTCGTGAGAATACCTCAGCTGATGGATGATTCTGCAACTGGACACGCATATTCGTAGTCAACTGCAATGTACATACGTGCCGCCATAGTGTTGAATATTTCAGGCAAGCATTTATTTCGTCCGCTGGTATCGATCAGAAATTACAGGCAATGTTTGCCTAAAATCACCTGCGAGCAATATCAATGCATTCCCGAATGGTTGAACGTTTCCACGCAAATCTCGTAACGATCGATCAAGAGCTTCAAGCGATTTTTTATGTGCCATCGTGCATTCATCCCAACCAATTAGTTTACATTTGTGTAATACTTTTCCCATACCGGATGCTTTGGAAATATTGCACGTAGGAGTCTCGATGATTTGCATGTTTAATGGCAACTATAGAGCTGAATGCGCAGTTCTTCCACCTGGTAACAATGTCGCAGCTATTCCATACGAAGCAAGAGCTAAGGCTATGTCATTTTTTTATCGCACCGTTGCTAGAATCAATCTAATTAGGAATGTTTTCCCAGTTCCTCCTGGCGCATCCAAGAAGAAGATCCCCCCAATTCCGTCATTTATCATTTGCATTATGCGATCATAATTGCCTTTCTGTTCACGCGTTAATTTGGGAATGTTCGATTGGACATACGTCTGAAGATCATCAATGTTATAACTCTGTTCACGGCGTAAATCTATATCAAATGCAGCAGTCACTGTTCGGGTTGGTGCTGGCATTCCTAATTGACTAAGAACTTTATTTGCAATAGCTAAGCACTTGTCTTCAATATTGATAAATGCTTCGTTGTAAATGCCTTCTGTTAATTCTAAGGTCATATTGGCATTTTCAAGGCGTACTATATGCAAAATATCCTCAGCCATATGAGATCGATATTTTTCCCATAAGTCTGTGGGAGATGAAGGAAAGCAAGCGGTTAATATAATTGCGAATAATGCGCGAATTTGGTTTGGATGTGGAGTGTTGCAAGCCTCATTAATGCATATATTCCACTGTTGGTCATTTTCTAATAAATACAGAGCTTGACATGCAGCGCGGAATGTACCATGTGTGACGCCGTCAACTATTTTTAATTGCTGAAAATATCTACGACCAGGCACATTTACCAATAGCATGCGAAGGAAAAAACATTCATCTTGATTGGGATGCACTGTAAAAAGTCTACCAATTGTATTTTCTTTGAAAATGCCAGGTTGACCGTCAACTTGCTCCCCTCTTCTGCGTCGTACGAATACTTTTTTAGTTATATTCCACGTGTAATAAGAGGGAACTTCTGAATACATCAGTGTTCTGGCGAAAGCATCGTCTTGATATAAGGTGAAAAAAGCAGTGAAGAGTTGTACCAGGTGGATTAAGGGATCTTTCTTGCACATTTGCATCAGTGAAATTAACATGCTGTCAATTTTCTGAATGTACTGCCAAGTGAACCACAGCTGGATAGCGTTCATGAATGGGAAATGAAAAAATTCGCCATGCAGCCTCATTGCTGCTTATGTATCTCCCAGCCTGGTATTGAGCAATTTCATCGATATCTCGTACTGCATTTTTGTCACTATTATCTGATTGCACACTAAAAACTGCCATATCACTGCCTTTATTAACATATTTCCAGATGTATTTAATGGATTTGAATGAATTGCAATATTCTATGTTTATGTGAGCTTTATATGTTTTTGACAGCAAAGGAGAATATGGAACCACCCAACGGTTGTCTACATCAATATCACCATTTTGCATGTGTATAGTTGCCGAATTCCCACCATCTTCAGTTGATCGTCTTCTATACCGAGGATATCCATAGTTGCCTGTTACTGTGTTCGCTGTGAATGCTCGAGGATATTGCTTAGAGCATTTCCCATCTACCATGCATGGTGAATTTGGATTTAGTGTACCACATGGTAAATGTATCATGTTTTTGATAATAACTGCATGCAAATCCTTATCGACGTCATCCCGTGGAATCTCAGCGCATATCACATCGTCGATTTCGTCTGAAGTTATTTTATTGTAGAGCCAGGTTAGTATATGCACATGTGGCAATCCTCTCTTTTGCCATTCCACTGAGTACATCCAGCAGCGCATAGATCCAAAAACTTCATGTATCACGATGAAATCCATAAGCGATTTAAGCTTTTGTCGGAAAACACGTGCTATAATATCATGCCTATCGAAGTGTGATTGGCCAGGAAGTAACAGCTGCCGTATCCCGTCCCAAGTTGTATTGCATGTGAAAGTTAAAAATAAATCTGGACGCCCGTAATGACGAACATATGACATTGCATCTGGAGCATATTCTTTCATGTGACATGGACTGCCAATGTATGAAGATGGCAAAATAGTTAGCTTTCCAACGTTGGTTGTATTACCGTCATTCACAACTGCATCTCGAAAATGAACATATTCTTCAGAGCTTAGTTTAGTATGATTCAAACGGAAAAATAGCAAACGTTCCGTTTCAATTTTTGCATACATATCCACCATATACTGGTGAAACAACTGACGGCATTTTAAAATATAATTGTCCTCGTTCCTCCGAATCATTAAGCGGTATGCGTAAAAGTTCATTGAGCTGCAATTTTTATTGATTTCTGCACCATTTACTGGATTTATCATTTTCACAATGAAATGATATCCATCGGCAACATCCCAAAAGATCACTGGATATTGTAAAGCATCGTAACAACGGTGAGTTTCTACTACGTTTATCAATTGATTATTTCTTCGATGGAGAACAATATCTCTAGGTTGGAACTGATCTCCGCCTATGACAATTGCTACTTCGTCTATAGTTGGAGCATTATATCTACGGACATGTTCTCCAGCGGGAGTTTTGTCTGCGTGAATAATAATTTTGTGGGTATCTGATGGCATCATATCAATTGCTGTTTTAAACAAACACACCAAATTGTTCCTTTCGTGAAGAAGCTCCTGCAGTTGCGAAATAATGGATCTTCTTAGCGAGGTATGTATTCCACAACGTGCATCTACTTCATCTCTATCATCACCAATGAAGTACATCTTTAGGAATTTATGGTCACTATCTGAGAACGGGAGCAGGGAGCAAGCTTTGTGATATATTTGCCCTTTGATTTTAGAAGTGGGCATGAATTGAGCAGTCACGATTTCCGCACCAAATGACATCATTTGGAAGCAAGAGTTACATTTCCTGATGTTCGATAGGAAATGCTTCGATTCAGTGGTAGATCCAGCAAGTAAAGTTTTCAATGGATCTAGTGGTGCATCAAATTGAAGCAATTTGATTTTTCCGCCAGCGCAACATATCCCTTTCGTTTCATTATTAAACTTTAGAGCCTGGCAGTAGCTACATACATGACTCATCTGACCAATGACAACATGCTGACTTGAACTATATTCAACAGCTGGATTGTACCGGAATGCAAGAGGGTTGTTTTCCAGATGCAGATCAGCTGTTCTTTCTGTTCGTGTTTCAGCTGTCCTCAACCTTTCGCGTTCATTCCGTTCAAAACTAACCAAATTCGTTGCTGCAGAACGCGACTGACGTGCTCGCAATCGTGCATCCTCAAGCCTGGCTGCTCGTCTTTTTGCTAGTTCCACGTTACGTGTCTGGATGGTGCTTAGTCTGTTCCTCTCTCGTACGGATGCTCGCTCTTCCTCAGTCATATTTGAAAGCCGTCTTCTTGATCCTTCTGTGTGGCGAGTGCGACGGCCCAAATTTGACTTTCTGCGAGGCATTATTTCGGTTTTCACTGAAACAGAAGAAAGGAATGAGATTATAACTTTTTATGGCTCTCACAGCTCTTATATTCTCCTATCTCTCATAATTCTCATAGCTGCAGCTCGACAACAATGAGACACAGGATAGACAGCATTGAAAATTAATAATATATTTAATGTCCATCATGTAATTGGAAACGAATATTGTTTCTCATGTGACTGCGCTATTACTATTGCGGTTGTCAGCGAGTGTTTTCCTCGCTTAAGGAAGATGGTGCGGTCATTGGAACACAGCTAATAGGTAAACAAAAACTGTATTTTCGCACTTGTGCTATGAATGTGAGGCAATTGTTGTTATTGGTGATATAACATTTCAATTTAAATTAAAAATTGAAAAAAAAATGGTATAGGATCTACAGAGTTCAAAATATGAATCGCCTAGAACCATCTACACGCAATCCCACATAAAGTTCTAATAGACCGATACAACACATAACCTCTACTTACGATTGATGCAATTGCTGTTATTGGCGATAGAACATATTAATTAAATTAAAAATTTAAAAAAACTGTATAGAGTCTAAGGAGTTCAAAAAATGAATAGCCTAGAACTATCTACATGCAATCCCACATCAAGTGGTGATAGACCCATACAAAACATAACCTTTACTTACGATTGATGTAATTGTTGTTATTAGCGATAGAACATTTTAATTAAATTAAACATTTAAAAAAAAATTATAGGGTCTAAGGAGTTCAAAAAATGAATAGCCTAGAACCCTGTACATGCAATCCCACATCAAGTGTTGATAGACCCATACAAAACATATCCTCTACTTACGATTGATGCAATTGTTGTTGTTATTGGCGATAGAACATTTTAATTTAAATTAAAAATTAAAAAAAAAAATGGTATAGGGTCTACGGAGTTCAAAATATGAATCGACTAGAACCATCTACACGCAATCCCACATCAAGTGGTGATAGACCTATACAAAACATAACCTCTACTTACGATTGATGCAATAACCATCTACACGCAATCCCACATCAAGTGGTGATAGACCCATACAAAACATAACCTCTACTTACGATTGATGCAGTTGTTGTTATTGCCGATAGAACATATTAATTAAATTAAAAATTTAAAAAAAAGGTATATGGTCTAAGGACTTCAAAAAATGAATAGCCTAGAACCATCTACATGCAATCCCACATCAAGTGGTGATAGACCTATACAAAACATAACCTCTACTTACGATTTGGATAACGGCGCAGCTCAATCGAGACACTTAAGTACCTCATTCATATTGTATAATTAGTCCCATACCGGTACGCTTAGACATTTTTTAATTATTGCACCTCACAATAAAATCATTCTCATTATATATCGCCATTACCCGTTCGCTTCACTTGACGTAGTTTTTTCCATTGCTAAGAGAAATCCTTTGGCACGGAGAAACGTTTCATAACAGAAAATTCGTGTTTTTTTTTTTGTTTTTATTGGTGAGAAAACACATTAATAAAAATGGCGCAGTTACTTTTTCGTGGTCACGGGCATGTTTCTGACGTGAAATGTAGATAAAAACAATCCTTGATGCGGGTTGTATAGAATGGTAAAATTTCAGCTCGATCGGTGCAGAACTTTTTGAGTTTTTGAAAAGTACACTAACCAACATAACATTTATATATATATATATATATATATAGATACAGTTGTGAAAATGCGTTATCACCGTTTGCTTTCAGCAATAACTAAAATATATTGGTTTGAAATTTAAAAATAATCACAAACACATATATATATACATACATACACACGTCTTTGAAACCATTACTTCAAAGGGCAGCTGCACAGTGTGACATGAATATTTTCTTGATATTTCGTATAATGTAAATTCATTATATTTACTCATTAAATGTATCTTTTTTACTCATGGAGACCGGGGCTAGTTTACACACATTTATGTTAATGAATTTTCCTTGTTCCCCTAAATATAAGATTTACTCCAAAACTATTTGCAAATATTGAGTGGTTCCTTAAGATTGTATAGACAAATTTAGAATTCCATTAAATACAATCTGTTATAGTGGAATTTAAAAAAATTATGCCTACGTCGTGTTTGTAAATGTGCCCCGCTTACGGGGCAAGTGTACACACATCGCCGGGCTTGTTTACACAACCTTTCAGGCCTAATTTGGAAGTGTAAAAATTATATAAAATTTATACATAACTGATTTATTATTAACCTACATCACGAAACACACCACATTGTATTTAATAAGTTATTTATTTAACTGCAAAAAATGTGTTACAGTCTAATAAAACATACAGTACAAATTACTTGTTTTCATTTTTTTGTATCTTTTTTATTGAGTACCTAACTCTGTGAATTAACTAGAGCCAAAATATTTATTTTCTAGCAAATAAGATCCATTTCTTTAATACAAGGTAGTTCAAAATTAAAGTTTTATTTGAAATAAATATTTGTAAGTTAACAAAATTATTAGCTAGTGATGTGTAGCCTCACCTAGGAAAAGTCGCTATCATCGTCTCTGTTACAATTGAAGCATACAAAAAAAAGATAGCATCTCCTGTGATACAATCGTCATGGGCCTACCTTTTACACTTACTGAAACGCACCCAATCTTCTCCCGAGATTGACTTACTATAAGGCTCCAAACAATATATGCATAAACATTCTTCAGTTTCTTCGTCTGAATCTGAACCAACAGCATTGTCCTTAACAGGTTTAATTATTTTGCCTGTTACCTTTTTGGAGGACTTATTCATCGGAGTTTTTGAATCTTTCGAATTAAACAGATTTTATTTTGCTGGCTAGCGTCTCCCTTTTGTTTCCGATGTTTTGTTTTTTCCTCTTCTTTGACTCCTCCTGTTCTTGTCTAAGAGCTTCCTTCACTAGCGTATCTTTCTTGGCACAGCCTTTTCGAAGGGCCTCAGCTGTTCAGGAGTTGGGAAACACAACGGCTTTGAAGCAGGCTTACTTGAAGAGGAACAAGTAGGTGAAAATTGTTGGAAGTGCTCGGAATAGCAGGAACAATATGTGAACTACAAGGAGTGTCTTCATTAGGATGAGACTCAGCAATAACATTGTTGACAACTGAAGGATTGATCACATTTGTTGGGTTAGGCGCAGGTCTATCTATGACATAGGAAGTCATGTAATCTGCATAAGAAAAATTTTCACGGTTCAATGGGTGTATGCCCGTGACTCTAAATCCCGAAATTATATTTACAGGAGTTGCTGCTAAGGTAATACTTGTGGCTAAAATAGCGGGTATGTCGTATATTGTCATGCGGCGCTTGTAAGCACTCATCAATTTATCACATGCGGTTTTTACATACTTCTTTAATGGACCATAAACACTGCGGTCAAGTGGCTGTAATTTATGGCTACAGTGAGGAGGAAATGACAGTAACGTCACTCCATTGTCCTTAAAGTAGTCCAAAACTTTTGACAAGTGAGATTCGTGGTTATCCAGTAACAGAAGGCATGATTTAGTGGTAGAACACCTTACATGTGAAACAAAATGTTTAGAAAATTTCAAAAAGTTATCCTCAACCATCCACCCGGATGGATTGGCATCACCTTCACAGCCTACTGGGCCATCCCTCAAAAAGTGTGGCTGAAACCTGACTCTTGGAAATACAATAAATGGGGGCACAAAGTTCCCCGCAGCACTTACTAACAGAGCTACGGTAACTAATGATCCTCGTTCTGCCGATGTCATTTTCCCAATCTGCCTAAATCCTCTGCGTGCTATAACTCTGTCCGGTCTTTGCACAGTTGTGATGCCAGTTTCCTCAACATTCAAAATATCCGCAGGACCTACCTTCAGTCTGTTTATGACAGTTGTAAGATTGTTAATAAACACTGAGACATTTGTGTAGTTGAAACTTGTTGCCCGAGCTAAGCTTGTAGGCTGAGGAGTCCTAAGATACAGTTTGTTATGTCTTTTTAAAAAACCAGTTAACCAGTCAGGACCTGCCAATTCATTTTCTGCCCACGATGGGGAAATCGTCCTGTTACAAGAAACTGCATATGTGTAAGCAATCCCCCTTACTTCTTTAGGTGTAAGCCCGAAATATACGTCGGAGGCTTTCATGAGTTATTGTTCCAACTTTTCCTCTTGGTCAGGCTCAAAAACCTGCAAAAATGAGACCAGTACGAAGGCTATTAGATTTTTTATAGGAACTTAACAGACGTTAATTTAATTTAGAAAACTTGAATAACTTTTATAAAAGCTTAATACATTGTTTAAAAATACCAAAAGATGAAGCATAAAAATAAATATCGTCAATGTTATGGGGTTAATTCAATTTTTACAATTAATTTGCTAAGATAAATAACAGCCAATCCCAAATATTATTCTTAGATTTATATAAGATCTATACAATCGTTACACATTGACCTAAAGTTTCTTTGAGAAAGTTACCTTTATTAAAATACACAAAATAAAAATCTTACATCGTGCATGAAGGAAGTGCCGGGGCAAGTTTACACAGGGTGTAAACCTACCCCAATGAAGGTGCGCAAACATGCCCCGTCACCATATTTTTAGTTTAACTAATGTTACAAAAAATTCTAGGAAGTTCACAATTTATACAAGTACTGCGATTTGTTGACAAATCACTACTCTTCCAATATACATAATTACTTTTTCTAATCTCTTACAGTTCCAGTTATTACAATTGATGAAAGTTACAACAAAAAAATTACTTATGCTGAGAAAAAATGTAGTTATCCTTCTGAAACGAAGACGCTAACTGCGACAGCGCTGTAAATGTTGTTATGGCATCCGCAAGGAGGCATCACTACACTGGGCTACCTGGTAGTGCGCTCTAACGATTTCATCTATATATATAAAAATGAAACCCGTTTTCCTTGGTCACGGCATCACGCGTGAACGGCTGGACCGATTTCACTAATTTTTTTTTGTTGTGTTTACTATGGTCATGAGAAGGTTCTTGTGAAAGAAAAAATTAAGAAAATTGTGCGGAAAATTTGAAAATTTAAGAATAATGAATTCCTATTTCCCTTGGTCACGCCATCACGCGTAAATGACTGAACCGATTTCACTAATTCTTTTTTTGTTGTGTTTGTTATTGTCACGAGAAGGTTCTTATGAAAGAAAAAATTTAACGGAAAATTAGAAAATTTAAGAATACTGAACCACCATATATAAAATTATTTCCAAACTAACCCAACACTTTGTACAATATAAATATTTTTAAAGTAACCTTATGAAATTCAGCTTTAAGCGTTTACAGTTTCCAGTGCGGCTTGCATTTGCAATGTCAATAAATAAATCGCAAGGGCAGTCGCTAAGTGTATGTGGCATCAACCTAGAAAATCCATGTTTTTCACATGGCCAATTATATGTCACCTGTTCCCGTGTCGGAAAACCATCAACATTATTTATTTACGCGCCAGAACATAAAACTAAAAATATAGTTGATCAAAAAGCATTAGAGTAGAGAGAATCAGTGAGGGGTACAGAGACTATTAGTTGATTTATAGAGCGCGCGTGGTATTGAGCTCATTGTTTACTTAAAAATGCCAAGTTGTTCAATAGCAATTTGTAAAAACATTAGTGGAATTATTGAATCCTATGGAATAAACACTATTTTGACAATATATATTTTGTTTTTTATTTAATTAAATTAGTAAGGTCATTTTCAGTTATAGTGATTCAAATTGAATAGGTACTCATACCTAAGATAGGTCAGCTATACAAAATAAAGTAGTGCATCATTGCTACGCTAAGGCGGTACGAAATTCGCCGGGTCAGCTAGTTTTGAATAAAGGCCAGTGTGTAAACATTCCCCGTGTGTAAACGTGCCCCGGTCTCCCTATATATATATGTATCTGACACTGTGCAGCTGCCCTTCGAAATTTCAAAGACGTAAACTGTACTTGTGTACCTTTCTGCTATTAAGGCAAAACCGCAGTACCAATGTAGTGGACAGAACTAACGTAATCTCTATGATTTTAACCTGGAATTTAAATTATGTGTTCAGGGTCATGTAATATACTTGAAATAAAATTCTAATTAAGTGTTAAATACTGTGTGTAATTGTAAATGGTTCATAGAACTCCGGTGACAACACACACTTCCACAAAATATAAATAATATATATAATAGACACTGTTAATCATAAACCCTGTTCCTTAATTATAATTTAAATATTAACAGATGATCTTAGTTAACACGGGCTCAGATCTGTCAAATCTATGCTAATTCTCTCGGTTATCTATCAAAAGAAACATTGCGAATTATTATTTACTTACTTTCATAATCAAAACGGGACAATCCACGTATGATGCATCTATGGTGTTCTGAATATTTATCAGATTCAAGTTAAAATTAATTTAGAGTGGGAAACTTATTATTTCCCAGGTTCTAGCTTAGTGTGCTCAGCTGTTCAGCAACTGAACCACTGGGTGGTGAACCCTAATATAAGCACAAAATTTTACTCAACGAAAGTTATAATATTTACTCTAGTATTCATAAGGTGAAAACAGGCACCATCCGTTTTATGTTAAACGTAAAAACAAAATGTTGGACTCAAAATAACAATATTGTCATGAAATACTTTAATACATTAAATCCTGAAATGTTAAGTATTTTCTTCAACTATAACAAAGGGTTCCGAGTTTCAGGCGTTTATTTGGGAGAACAACCCGCCTTAGACGCATACCGTCATATCTTGACGTCGATGAGGCCTCCATTCCACGACGTCGAACTGCGACTGCCGATGACGGGAACTTACTTCCTTCGGGTTTGACAGTTCTGGGTCGACCAAGGCAGATTAGTACAACAGGAATTGAAGTTCAACTTGGCAGTGATGTCTTCGAGGTCTGATATTTCTTGAAACTCCGCCAACGGAGCGACATCCCTCTTTCGGGATGTTGTATCGACGTAGATTCTTCTTAGTTTCTCTTCGTTTGACGCTGTAGTAACTTAAGACGATTTATCTATCTTCTACGAAGTTTCGTAATATTTTTCAATGATGTCCCTTATTATAATTTTTCGTAGTAATGGAAAATCAAAAATATCTTTATTACTGATATTCGTAAATCAATATAATGACGGATTCCAATGCTTACAATAAATATATTGAACTTAACCAGAAGTCTTTCATGCAGGAGCTCATTTCCATGTCCTTTCCGTACGACGATAGAACGATTACGACTTTCAAATGGAAAATTTCTAATTCTTTTCCACGATTCTAAAATATATGGTGTGAATAATGCAAACAACACCGACTTAACAAAACATATAATCCGAGTGAAAGGCCTAAACGCCAATAGCAATCAGTCTTGTAATTTCAACCGCTTATAACACAATGTAAGCATAAAAGCGTAAATTAATATTGGTGTTTTCAAACAAAATATGAATAATTAAACAAGCGCGACGCTTAGAGAAATAACTGCAGGCGTAACATATTTAAGTGCAGTAAGAAATTATAAAGATAAATTGCGTTAAACACATGTAAGGAAAATTAAAAGTATCAAGAATAAATAAATATATAGTTTTCAATATAATACTCCTATGAAAACGCAACCATTTGCCTCTATAACACACATAATGGCAGAAGAACAAAACATAGTGAATATTGCCTTTACTATATAACTCAAGTATTTTTAAGTGTTTGTGAACTTTATTTAGAAAAGAAATATTTAAAATGAGTGAACCGCAGACATTTCGTTAGTCTTTCGAAAACAAACGCAGAAAATTACGGAATTTTAAATGACATTGCCTTTGTAGGTACTTAATATCACAGATGAACACCTATCGCATCATTTGGAAATAAGTGTGAATATTTTTTTGACATAATCATGCAAAAAATCTTTCACCAAATTCGTATTATTTTAATTTTAAAAAAATTGTTTTATTTTAAAAATAATATTATAATTGGACACAAATTAAATTAACTTCATTTGAGTTAACGTAAAGCAATTAGACAGACAAAATGTTTTTATACGCTTTATTAAAAAAAATAGCTCACTAGTTTATAGTTTATAGTGTCATATTTTAAAATGCAAAATGAAATTGGTTACGGTAAAATAGTATATCCACCTTAAGAGTTGCAATAAAAATATAATGACGTAAACAAGCATCGTTCCAACACGAAGTGCGAAACCGAGACGATATAGACAGTGATTATTACTGACGGCGTTCTGTATGCCCCCCCCCCCCCAAAAAAAAACCTTTCAATAAAACATCGTTAGGTTTATTTTTGTGCACTAGCCATCTTGGTTTAATTATTTTTAGATAGTATATCAGCACACATTTCTATGAAGCAATATCAAACATTTTTTCTTATTTTTTAATTTTTTTTTATTATTCTTTGTATTAATTTTTCATCAAAAGCCACGTAACATATTTATCGGTTACTCTAAACATTAAAAAATCGGTGTTATAAAATGAATATTTGTTCACGTATGTCCGATCAGATTGAACAATGACATTCGTCCATCGAAAAGAGTGAAGTAGGCATTTACTGATAAATATATCTGACGAGAAACCTACCGAAGCTCCCGGCAAGCACTTCACCGCCATCGAAAGCGAACTCAACACCGGAGAGGCTTTGACGATTACGTCGCTAGCTGTCCGCAGCTCGAATGGTTCACGGACAGGGGTCGGGTAGGGGGATGGGGGTTTAATGCTCGAGACAAGAATTCTCCCCTCCCCCCTTTCACGGTCCTTTAACAAGTAAGACCATGTCCGACCGCCAGAAGTCGATCGGTGTTGGGAAACTACGCAGCGCGCCCGGGGTCAAAGGAGGAGGAGAGAGCATTCCTTCTCGAAGAGGCGAGATGTCTGCGGCTGGACAAGTATGACCAGGGGGAAGGGGGAACGAGGGACGGAAGATCGTGACATGTTTCCGGCACGCCCGACCTCCCCGGATTGCCGCGTCTGTGGCGAGGCCTGATGAACTGAGCGTCCACCCCCGCCCCCTAGACGGGTCCACCCCTCACCACCTCGCAGACAAGGGAAATCGTTTGCTCAGCCAACCGTCCGTCCGGAATGCCAATTAGGGTCGTGGTTTGAGGTATTCTTGGCACGGACCTCTTCCCGAAGTTGCACTGTTGCCCTTTAATCAGTGGCCTTGTGTCTTCAGTCCCGAGCCTATCCACGCCAACGGACGTTTCTAATTGTTTATTTATATTTCGAAGAAATTTTACCTGTTGCATTCTACACCATGGTGCTCCTTTAAAATATAATAAAAATAGCCAGTCATGGGGACTGTCAACAGAAGTGAAAAATTAAAACTTTGTTTCACAATGTGTAATATGACATTATTTCTACGTCAAATGTACGTAAGAAAATTATTTTGGTATTATATCAGTACGATGTCAGCATGATATCATTTATCCTTACACTTTTTTTAGTCACAACAGATGTTAGTGGTATGTAAAAATTACGTAAAAATTCATTACCTAGCTATGACTTACCAGTGATGTCAGACCTACATAGGTCATGTAGGTATTCACGCGGCCAAATTAAATTCACTTACTGCTACAACAGCATGTCGGTGATGCGAACTCACAAGATTTTACCCATCCAAAAAAAAGAGTCCAACACGCACATACTACAGTCGAGTAGCCTATTTACAATGCATTAGTGCATATATGCGTATACGTGTACACAGGCAGCTGCGATTCGCTAGTCTGGCGAAACACGTCACTAGCATGTCAGTGACGCGAACCCATAAGTTTTTCCCCTATCAAAAATCGCTCAACGCGGCTAAAGAAGTTTTCACTTCAAAAATTATCTTGAGTTTTCGACTTCTGTTTCCACATAACAATTTCGTAAACATAAGCGAATTCAGTGTTGTACTATTTGTCATGGACAAAAATTCATGAGTGCTAATTAAGAAATAAAACTGAAAACTTCAACCCCAGAGAATAGGCCCAAATCAGCTGATGCCAAACAGATTACCCCAACGATGAACCTAATTAGGTATTATGGACAACACAACGACGACAGCAGATTCGAACACATTCTGCCTTAAATATAAGAAAGCACAAGAATTGCGTCGAAGGAATTCAGTCATGAAAACATAATATCTCATATGAACACAGTCGACTAACAACGACGACGCAGCAAATATAGGAACACAACGATGAAGATAAACAGATAATTATATATTTCACTATGGCGATAACACCAACAAACACAGTAGGTTTCCTATGACAAATCGGTTGCGACGTTTCGGTAACTGGCATCTGTTCGCGTCATCAAACCCAAAATAAAAATCTGTTTGGGTTCATAGTTAGATTTATCCGTTTGACATAAGCTGATTTTGGCTTGTTATCAGTGGGTTCGTGTTTTATTTTTAAATCATTAATTTGCATAATTGATTTTTTGATGCTAAAATGTACAAAACTGCGATGGCGTATGACTAAGTAATTTTTCTAAATCAAAATTCCCCATTGTATCATTAAATTTAAAGGTCGTTGTGGTCCCACTGTCAAACTTGAAAGTTTTTGTTATGCCCAAAACATGCCCTCGGAAATTTTTCGTTCCTCTTTGGGTTATCCCAATCATCCCTTCTTTCGGGGCTTCAACCCCCCGTTGAACTCTTCACCTCACAACTCCTTAATAGCTTTTCCTAGATAAAGACTTTTTCGAATCTTCGCATCCTTTGGGGGCTTTGCCTTTAAACCCTTATTAATATAACGTTTTCTTCTCCAAACTTCTACTCGTTTAGATATTCGGCTGCCGCGCCTTTGGAGGTATAACATGTATTTGCAGATATTTTAAAATATGTATAGGTATAATATTAAAATCTCATGGGACTGCTAGAATCGCCCACATCATCAAGCACGTTGTAGCAACCCAGGTTCCTGTACTCTCCACTTGTTAAAGTTATAATTAATTATTTATTGTTGGTTCTTATATACAGTACTATGATAAGTTTTTCTGATATCATTTAAATACCAGGTTTTTATTTCTTTTAAGAAAAATGCCTGCGTTTGCTGAACATTTTATGATCGTTATTCATATTTCTTCATGCTTTCTAAGTTATTCTGTTAAGTTGCATACTTTGCGGTGAAAATTCTCCTAGGCTTTACTTTTACTTATGTGTATAGTTAGTTTTTCTCTGTATTTACATGTATAAGTATTTTTTTTTGTTTATTAATGGCGTGTTAACATATTTGGTGTTTTATTTTTTTGTTTTTGTTCTCGCCATGATTGTTTGTCTGAAGGTATGCAGATGAAATAGTTTGGCATGTTGCGTAAGAATGAGAAGAGAGTGTGTTTGTGTGTGTGTGTTATTTTTGTGATTGTAGAAAATAATTTCACTAGTGTTAAGGTTTTTTTTTTGGTTGTAAGTTTTTCCAGAATAGCCACGTTAGTAAGCGCAGGAAATGGTATAATGTTATGGTTTTAAAAGTATGGTGCTGTGATTGGAGGAATGCTCACGCACCTGCAAATTCCGTCGTGCAGATGCGACTGTATGGTCTCGTTCATTTAGTCAGCGTCTGAGCGAGGTACCGGGTGGTCGTGTCAGTCTTTGGCTTAAAACAATTGGTTGTCTGTAAAGTCGGTTTACGGACTATAGGTTAACGTGACAACGTCATAACAGAACATTGATGAAATGATTGCATATTTTTATGAATAAAATTGAATCATTTTAATTTAATTATCACTATTTTGTATGGATACAAGGAAGGAGTAAATTTAAATCTACAACTTAATTGATAAATTTACTTTTATTTGCACTCATTAATTCAAATATGTTTATTACTTTAACGAATAGATTATTTTAACTATCACTTTTATACATGTTTGCTATTTAACTTCTTCCAATCTGTGTTATTCTATTAAGTATAGGACGATGATAGGAAAAGTAGGAAACGAATGGGAGTGTTTCAAGTTTAATATGCCTCGAAAAAGTGAAATCGATGGTTGTTCCAATCGAGTAGAAGAGAGATAGATGCGGCGCAAGCGTACAATGAGCGTAACGGGACAAAGCGTAATGGGACAATGTGCGTAACGGGACAATGAGTCATCCTTTTTCGTGCGTGCAGCCAGCGTTCATCGATTTATTAGACGTTGTCATGTCAAAAAATAATATAGTTATATGAGTTTACAGAGAATTTCGCGACTGTGGTCCGGGTGCTACCGCATATCATAAACATTTTACGGATTCTCGGACTGTTCAGCTGGAATTTTCTGACCACGTTCGTTGTTGGTAAGAGCCCAATACAACGATCGGTTGAACTCTTCCTTTGTTCTGAAGGACCGAATACTACGGCTAAACCGTGAGATCGTGTGTCTTTCAAATTAATCAAAATAAGTACTCCAGTACCTGCGAACAGTTGACTAATGAGTTTTTTTTATTCGATGAAGAGGTTATTTAATAAATTTTGTAAACTCTCTATGTACTTGCTTTTGTGGTCACAGGATGGCTGCCACGAGAACTGTAAATTTATTAATTTTAAATATAAGTTTGTTGTCTGAGAGACATTAGGTATTTCAATAACTAATTGACGAGGGTAAACAATTTTTTCTGTAACATATATAATTTTCAACGACAAGTTATTTTTTGCAAGTGTTAAGGATACATTTATGTTCACTCCTAGGCCAACCATTTGCCAGCCGGGTGGTCTGGTGTGCGATAATGTCTGAACATTACAGTGCCATTTGACTGTCAAATTTGATAATTTTAGCTGTCCTATAGGTATATGGGAAAAAAATGATTGTGTGAAAAATTTATCCTGAATAATTATAACTCCGTATGAAGTAAAACTGTCGTAGAAACGACAAAACCTCACATTAATTTTGTCGTTTATTTCGTAAAATTCTATACGATGGCGTTGCCTGTTTCTAAACGTCTCGGATATTATCATTGGTTTGGAAGGTTTAAAACTTCAAGTTTTATCTGTTTGAAATTGTTACGCCTGTTCCATTTTGGGAGCTACTATCTTGCAAAATTCTAAGTTTGTAAGTAGGTTATAATTTGTATAGGTATAAAAGTCAGTCAGATAATTAGTGAGCTGCATGAGGTGTTGCATGTTTGTTAGAATAGAACAGTTATTACAGATACGATAACTCCGTAGCTATTGAAATCATATTTACAGACTGACACATGAGATACAAACATTTTAAATCACAGTTAAGTTCTGAATAGGCAAAATCGGATTAAAGGGGCGATCATAAGGATTTGTTCAAAAAAACTTTAAAAATTCTTAATACAGCGTTGAATGAAAAACATTGTGGCATTCGGTTTAAGTAAATAGGGCTTTATATAGTATTTTCAAAAGCATTTGTTTGAAAGGTTTTTAAACGCCAACCATTTCCCAAGGGGTGTAAGTAATGGTATTTAAAGGATAAAAATATGAAAACTCCCTTAGTTGACAAAGAATCCAAATATGTTCATCTTAATGTTTAACTTCTTAGACTTATTTTTACAATTACTGGTGTGAGTATATAAGTAATGTAGTCTGGCTAGTGATACAGAGCTTAGGCAAGGCTTCGTCGTAGTGAATTATCCTGGCCAACAGCAACCATTCCTATCAACTTGTGGCAAGTTCGCTTGACCAACCAGTATTAATGTTGGGATCCAGAAAAAGAATACTGTTTAGTAAAGGAACGACTTTTTCAAATGTCACCTTAACCAACACCAATCAGATATAAACATGATGTCTCGGAACCTAACGTCAAACTGAGAAACGTTTATAGGCCAATATAATAAAAAAATACCAGAATTCAAAAAGTGTCGTTTTTTTTCCTCGAGTAAATGGGCATTCTTTCAAAAGTTTGAACTTCCCCACCCTGCACCAAATTATTAGACACCGTATTTTCTGCTACGCAATAATAAATAACCCTACTATTCATTGTACACTTTTGGGAAAAAAATAATTTCTTTCGCAACTTACGCGGCAAAATGTTTTTATTGGGTAACTAATTGTTACCATTGTAAAATCTACTTTGTAATTTAGCTAGTTATTTGCTTCAATTAGCCATATTTTTCAAAAACATGCAAAGTTAACACCGTTTTTAATTTACAGTATTACTGGAAAAGTTTAACCAATAATTTGCTGCATATGTATTCCTAATAATTTTTCCCTATAATAATGGAATGTTTGATTTTTTATTGTATGGTTATTTATAGTAAAACTATTTCTTATTTTTAACAAACATCTTTTGTTACATTATCCAATAATATGGTGCAGGGCGGGGATTAAAATCTTTTGAGAAAAAAAAAGGTCTGTAAATTTAAAAACTACGACACTATTTGAATTTAAATTTTTTGATTCAAAATTGCAATTTACTGGCCTTTCAACTATTTCGCCTTTAATTTGAGTTATGGGATACACCTAGTATATATTATAACTTCTTTAGAACAAACACACTTTTTGATCTTAATTTTCTAAATAATTGTGTCAATAGATTTTCTTCAAACAACTGAAAAAAATACATATTCGTGAAATCTTAGGAAATACCTTAATTTCTTACGCATAAGCTTACGCTATGAAGTTTAGCTACGCACGGTGCAAAGTAGCTCAAAAGTTTTCTATATATTTTGTTTTTACTCCACGATTATAACTATTAAATTGTATGTTTGTAGTTTATATTTAATATGCAAAGCAGTGTGACTTCACGATTGTAGGGAAAGGCATGCATGTACTCGTTTACGCCTTAGCAGGAGCGGTGACAACGTGACTACTTCGTGTCGTGGTAGCCGAATAGTTATTTATATGCAGCCAGTAGTATGTAATAGCCGGTCCGGGCACAGGATCCAGGCACGAGTTGCTGGTGCCGGGGTCAATGACCGATTGCTCTGACGTCACGGCAGCCATCTTGGATGGTTGTGACCTTGACCTTCGATCCTGACCTTGAATTTGACCCACACAACTTATCAAAATTTGCCAAAATTTTCCCAAAATTCCTCAAAATTCCTTAAAATCGCTAAAATTTCAGTTTTTTGAAAAAAAAATTCCGCCAAAAAATCTCAAAAATTTTGATAAATTAAAAATTTATCTTTTCGAGGCAAAAATTCCCGTTTCGACGGAAAATTTCCCGTTTTTAGTACTGAAAAATCCTTGCAGCTAGAAATGTCCATATAGAGGGTTAAGCATCCATGTCTACAGCCTCCGATAAGCCTCTGACGTCATCATCGAATATGACATCTTGGATTATGATGTCACCGTTACAATGTCCGTTAGAGCCGCCATCATTAAAATCTTTACTATCCGATTTTAATGGAAAAAATGTAAAATTTATAAAAAAATTCAATTGATAAAATTTAAAAAAAAATAATCAAAAAACAACTTTCTCGACATGGAGCTCGGAGTCCTCGGTTCGAACCCGGTGAGGGCAAAAAATAAAAAAATGGCGTTTAATCCTTCCCTCACGGTGGCTGCAGGCAGACTGACCCCCACCACTTATATCAAAGTATATATCGTCATCTAGTATGACGTCATGTCCGCCATCTTGAAAATCCGTAATTTAATGCTAGAAATGCGGGAAAAATTTCAAAATTCATTAAATAAATTGGCAATAAATATATTGATACATTCGATCGATTCCCGTCTTTGGTTAGATCCCTAGACGATGCAAAACATTTATATTTATGTAAAAAATAATAATTTCAATAAATAATGATCAAAGTCCTAAAAGAAGCACAGTTTCCAAATCAACCATCATCCTATAAGCCAGTACGACCGTCATCTTGGATATTATTATTTATTATCTGATTTTAATGGAAAACACATTTGAAAATCATTAAATAATTCACTCATTAATTAACATATTGATTCGATCGATTCCTGTCCTTGGTTCCATCTCAGATCGAAGCTAAAAATAAATTTAATTTAAATATCAGAAAAATGTCAGGTTCGAGAAATAAAACACCACTAGTTCTTTTACAAACACAATATTTATTACATAATTTCTATTTTACTACACGAACACTTGCGAAAGCCAGAAATCTTATAATAATTTAGTTCCGCATCGGTGTGAAATGACTAATTCGTAGCTCCAATCAGTGTATACTAGACAGAGACCAACCAGAACATTTACTGACATAATCCTCCTCTTCTTGACTGAGTTTCTGGATATCGTGTTTAACAGTTTGCTTCACATCGTCAGAATTGTAAATTACTGCTGCCGATGTCTTGAATGCACATTTCTTCACTTTTTCATAAAACTGATATGGCATTCCATATATACAGTCCAAACACAAGTTATATTTCAAACGACCGTTTGTTGCTACATCATCAGTAAGCAAATTGATTATGTTCAGTCTGATATCATCAAGAAAACTACAAATGTCTTTCGACTCACCTAACGTATTTAGATAATAGTAGTCTTTCAATGTTCAACGAATTGCAGACTGCGCCAAGTAGAAGCAATTATCATTCACCTGTAGAGCTCCGATCACATTCTTAAGTTTAGTTCCATGTCCAGATGCCATAGCAATCGTTTGCTGCGCATCTGTTTTCTTGATTGTACGCTTACGAGTCTCCCATCTAAAGCAAGGAGTCGAAATTTCTGCCGGTAGTTCAGCAGTAGGCGCATGGACTTCACCTTCACAGTTTATCGCATGTCGACGCAAATTATCAATTCGAGTAAACCATTCATAACACACATCACAGCGAAACTTGATGCGAGAAGGATGCTTTGTACATTTACTCTCTCATGTCTACGTACATCATGAGCAAATGCAAACGTCATATCGCAGTAGCTGCAAGGATACCGCGGTGATGAAGACGAGCCTTTCAGACTCGATCCAGACACTGACGTTGCCGCCGTCATACCATTTCCAGGCATACTCTTATGCACATCAATCATTCGCTCTTGTATAGACACCTTTACTTTCTGCCGTGCAACAGGTCCTTTGCATGTCTCCCTGTGTTGCTGCAAATTGGCATTCCTTGTAAATAGCTTACGACAGTTCTCACAGCCAAACATTTTTGGATAAAGGTTCTTAGCACATTCCCTCTTCTCGTATCGTCAACAATTGCTGTTGTTTGAGAAAATCTTGTCGCAGTAACGGCACCGATGTTCGTTGTTTGTTGTTCGAATCACCATCCATTGAAGTCACCATCGAGGGCGAAACAGCGTTCGTATTCAAAATATATTCTCTATCAGTGAGGCTTTTTTATCACGACATTACTCATTTTAAAAATATTAATAATTTACTGTTTTGATTCTACAAAGTTAAATCTTTAACTAGGTTTTTTTTTACCTAGAATATATTTTATGTAGCTTTACGATAATGTAAAAAGTAAATATAAATAATTAATGAATAGTAAAGAATTATGTGTAAGTAACATTTTTGTCATAAAATTGTTTAATCTGCACGAAATGTCTAAAATTAGAATATATTCTTCATAACCATAAATAATTCCGAAAAAGCCAGTACTAAATTGCATTTTGTATGTAGTTTCACACATAAATTGATACCATTTAGTAAAATAAATGTTTTTTCATAAATTGTGACTTAAATAAAGAATATACCCACTACGTACAGGGAAATTACCTAATTAAATTTAGAGAAATTGCAATCTTTAGGAATCAAATTTTGTTATATTATATAGCATTGTGTAAATATTTTATGATGAGTAACTACAACTATACTAAATATTATATTAAAAATTTGAAGAGTATCAAATATATTTTTTTATTTAATCTTAACACTACCAAATAAAATTAAGTGTGCAAGGAAGTGAAATTAAATGAGAATATGGAATATCATATAAGAAAGCAGAAAACATTCAATAATAAAATAAGTAGTAGTATATATTAGCCGGTTCGAACCCAGGCTTCAGGTTTTGAGGATTGAGGATAACGTCGACCATCTTGGTTTCTGACGTCAGGAAATCATTTTTGGAGTAAAATTTCCTCGAAATTCTTGAAAAATTACCTAAAATTCCTACAAATTTCCCTATTTTGAGAGAAAAATTACCGCTCTGAGAAAAAAATTCCCATTTTATTCCTAAAAAATTCCAGAGGCTTCAAAAGTCCGCAATGCGGTTTTTATTCCGCATCTTCAATCCGCTTTAAAGCCACCGAGGTCATGACCTTGACAATAAGGATGTCACGGTGAACATATTGAATTATGACGTAACAGTTGAAATTATCGATGCGACCGGCATCTTGAAAATCCGTTATTCTTATTGTAGAAAATAGGGAAAAATTTTAAATTATTAAAAAATTTAATAAATTAATTTTTGAAAAAATATCGTCATCATCAACAAAAAGGAAGCACATTTTGGAAGCACCATCAAAAAGGCAGCTCATTTTGGAAGCACAATCAAAAAAGGCAGCACATTTTGGAAGCACAATCATAAAAGGCAGCACATTTGGAAGCACCATCAACAAAAGAAGGAAGTACATTTTGGAAGCACCATCAAAAAGCAGCACATTTTGGAAGCACAATCAAAAAAGGCAGCACATTTGGAAGCACCATCAACAAAAGAAGGAAGCACATTTTGGAAGCACCATCAAAATGGCAGCACATTTTGGAAGCACAATCAAAAAAGGCAGCACATTTTGGAAGCACCATAAAAAAGGCAGCACATTTGGTAACACAAGTTACGAGAACTAAGTCTTAGTTAGAAATCAGAATGCAAGAAATAAAAACATTAAATTTTTACTTTTAATATTTAATTTATTTCTTAAGATTATACAAATATAAGTAAAGTAAAATAAGCCATTATTGTATGTAGCCAGCTTTCCTCAGTTCTTCGAGTATGAAGGATATTTCTTTTATGCACGAATAGTTTCCTGCACAAAGCGAGCCATGTAGAAGTCTTAGCCTGTCAACCAATAAGTTTGGATCTTTCCACGATGTGTAATCAATCTCTTCTACCACCATCTCATTTGCTTGTTCGTCCCAGTGATCATAATAAGCGTTATCAGATTTATTTATTATAACACGGCGTTTCCATCGTTTCGGTCTCAGGACACCGTTACATTCTTTGATTTTGTCAGCTTTAGGTGCTTCATCACAGTCTATGCTTTTGTCAACAGCCTCAGAGTCACTGTTAGAAGACATCCTCTTCACCCAGATTACCATATGAATTCGATATCGGTGATGTCGAAGTGCCATTATCGTCTTCATGCTTCCTTTTTAGGAGTCCATCATTTTTACAAAGTAAGAAAGATCTACTTGAATTCGGCTGGAATGTATTCTCACTTTTCACGTTAAGGATTCTTCCATTGTCTTCATTCTTCCATAAATCATCATCATCCTTCAATTTAAGTTCTTCGTCGAGATCGGAAGAGCCACGAACATAATCTCTCTCAAGACAAGGAAAATTATTGTCGTAATGGAGATCACTATTCCTTAGTCTAGTAGATCCATCGTTGTACTCTGGCTTGTACGCAGGCTTAACGTTACAAGTTCTGTCATGTCTTTTTAAGCTCTCTCTCTCCGCGTAAACGACTTGTTACATCGAACGCAACTTATCATATTGCGTAGTGGATTTTTAACGCAGTCATTCTTCTGGTGTTGTCTTCCATTCTTTCTCAAGATAAATTCTTTGCTGCAAAACTTACACCTGTGTCTTTTCGATACAGCGACAGACACCGAATCAGGATTCATATTAGTTACTGTGACTAATGTTAGATACAAACAGACAGTTTTCCAATTGGAACCATTACTTAAATATATATTTTTTAAATATTTCTTAAGCGAGAGTTAAGTTATCTCGTGCAAAGGTACTTGTTGTAAGTAGTTCTGCTTTTCAACAACAGATGACACCACATATTGCTTGCAGGTAAATAATATTTCTTTCTTTCATGCGGGATGCAGGATTCTCACTAACGATCGCAATAGAGGGATGGCATCGCTAGACTCCAAGGAGAAGGTAGTTTGTTCTTCCAGTTAGTGTTTCTCAGATTTCTCAGGGTATATTTTATTATTTGACTGAATAATGATTTTTTTTAAATTCCACCTAATAAAAATTAAAATAGAAGCACTCAGAGCAAACCATCAGGGATGATGTCGTTTATAAACATTATATATTACCATTTTTTTTTAAAAAGTCCAAATTTAATCCTGCTTAAGCAACATGAGAGTTCTAGCACAAGTGGCCTCTGGCAACTAATTTTTGAATTTGGCGCGCGATACTAGCTTTATCTACCAGCCAACTTGAGGACCAGATGGCGGCGCCTATGGCAACTAATTTTTGAATTTAGCGCCATCTGGTAGTCTGTGCTGGAATTAAAGATGGCGGCTGTATAATAATTTTAATTTCAAATGTGGCGCCTTAGGTATGCATTAAGGAAGGCAAACCCCCCCCCCATTTATCATAAACTTGCCGTCAGTACGTAGCATATATAGATTATTTATTCCACCATATCCCAACTGGTCTCGTGGTCTGGTTGGTAAGGTGCCTGCTTTCTAACCTCGACATCCTGGAAGTTTTCACGTCCCATGGATCGAATCCCAGCCTCGGCACTGAAAATATTTTAGTTATAGAAAAAAATTAAATAATCCCTGTTGCTACCTGGTGGCGACCAACATAACTATATGATGTCACAAGATAGCTGCCTCCAGCAGACGAAAACAAGATGGCTGCCACCAGCAGACGAAAACAAGATGGCGGCCACTAGCAGACGACACAACATGGTGTCCACCAGCAGACGAAACAAGATGGCGGCTGATGATTACATCGAATTTCGAAAAAAAAAATTCTAATCCAAGATGGCGGCCGTGACGAAATGTGCAACGGTGACGTCACGATTCGAAGTTGTTGGAAATTTATAGAAATACCAAATGGCGGATGGATTAGCATGGATTAGCATAGATTGACATATGGATTAGCATAGATTGGCATACAGATAAGCATAGATTGGCATACGAATTGGCATAGATTGGCATACGGTTTAGCTTATATTGGCATACGGATTGGCATAGATTGGCATGGATTAGCATAGATTGGCATGGATTAGCATAGATTAGCATACGGATTAGATGACGTCATCCAATATGGCCGCCGGATCCTGGATCCTGCGCCTGTCCTTGAACCGGTATTTTCCTACTACTTGTATTTTGTGTTTAATCGATGTTTCTTTATTATCTGAGTAAACTATAGTTACAGATAATATTTAACTGTACTATAAGCGATTTCATGTAAGTCTCTTTGATTATATTCTTTAACTTTTCGTATTCTCTAATTGTAAATTGATGTTGTTGGCAAATGTTAAATGCATGTTAGTACAGTTTATTAACGTAAAATTGAATGTGCCAAAAACCAAATAATTTGACGTTCATATTTTCTACTAATATAATTTGCTGTTTGCTTTATAACAAGGCGTTAATTAAATGTGTGTATAATATATATGTGATCCAATATTGTTAATTATATTATTCTGTTCACAGACATCGTGGGCACTTCCTGTAATCATCAAAATAAAAAATTAGTAGGTTGTCATATCTGATCATGTGTGTATTGAAGGATGTGATGTTGTTATTACAAGTTTTGTTAATAAAATAACTTTTGTTTCATTAACTTTAAAACCACTTTCTGAGATTCTAACCCTTGTCCTCCCGCCCTTCCGGACTGGAGGTAACAATTTAATTAATTAAAAAACTAACATTATGTTATAAGAATCATTTAGCATCTTCATTAATATTACATCTATTAAATTTATTTTAGGATATTTTTTTAATTCTTAAGTAATATAAAAAGAGCTAAGGGCTTATTTGTAATTCTGTTATATTTCATAATGCATATTTTTAATGGTATGCCTATTCAGAACTTTAGAGCTAATTAATTTTTAAATCCTCTCTTGAAAATAATGCATCAAATCTTGTTGTTTACTTTAATTTTAAAATATTATTATTAATTTTTTAAAACATTGTTTTTAATGTTCTAGAAACCTTTAACTTTTAGGGTTCTAGAAACCAAATTTTCTATATATTTATGAACGATATATTAACAAATATTTATACGTCAAAGACTACATATTAACGGTTATTAAAAAAAATTTAGTAGACATTCATGATGGGTTTTAAATATTAAGTGGCCTATAAAGTTCTTGAATCCTCTAAATCAATATTTTCTTAAATGATCTACAGTTTAAAACTTGAATTATATTTTATTCATTGAATAAATTTTACAAAAAAAATAATTATTAAAAATTGAAGAAACACAACAATATTTAGGAAACTATTTTTTATCTAACTTTATATCTCCTTTACTGACCGATCGGTAACGATATGTGTACAACAGTCTTAGGGACATAGTCTGACAGGCCGGTACCGGTGACTGCGCCTCGCTGTTGACGGCTCGTACGACGCCGGCGTCCTAAGTTATGCGAGCCGCGTCTGTTCCCCCGTCGACCTGGCGGCGCTCCTCGCCACTCTGCGACGCCATTCCGCATGCAGGCGACCAGCGTCCCGACGCCCAATTAAACCCCCATTGAATCGCTCGGCCGTGGCACGGCGAGGGTTTGAATGGGCCACTTGGTTTTCCGGCTGGCACGTGGAGAAAGAGTGCCACATTGTTCGTCGGCCCGGGTTCACGCTCATTCACAAGCTCTTACGTCAGTCATCCCCTTGATTATTATAAATTATTCTAATTACACGCATTAAAGCCATATTCAAGTTTTTACACGTATACTTTAATAACGAAACACTGAATCGGAACTACTCATCCACCCTCGGGTCATTATTAATTTTTTTTTTCCTTGAACAGATCGCAATCGAATATTTTGAGCTGTTTTTTTATATTGTTTCAATCCAAAAAAACGTTTCAAGTCTCTCAAAAGACGGGGAAGGTGAAATGAATGAAACTTAGCAGCTGTATTATAAATGTTTCACAGCTTACGTACAGTTAGCGGTAAATTTTGTGCGCAAAAACAAACTCTTAACATTATATATGTATATACGTTTCAAAATATTACTTTTTTTGTACATACGTCATTGCAGTTTGGCACGTATTATCATGGAAAAATTCCGAAAAAAAAAAATAATAATTGCAATGGCGTATAGCCAAAAAACTGCATTAAATGAAAACTCCCTATTGCATGAATCATTTAAAGAACTTTTAAATATTGTTTTGTGTTATGAGGCGAGCTTTTTATGGTGGTAGTTTTGTTGGTTACTATACTTTTTAAAACTCATTTTATTTGCTCATTCTTTTATTTTTTGACGGGACAACGTCTAATAAATCGAGGAACGCCGGCTGCACGCATGAAAAAGTGTCCCGTTACGCTCATTGTTTCGTTACACAGTGCCCCGTTACGCTCATTCTACGCTTGCGCCGCATATATCTCTCTTGCACTCGATTGGACTATGCGTCCGAGGAGAAGAAAGACAGCGGCAGCACACAACTTACATCTACATGTGAACTGTTTCGTCGACTAGTTATAAATAGAATTGAAAAGTTAATGTGGGTTTCATTGCTTATTACAACAACAATTTCGCCAATAAAGGTTAATTATTCTTGCATTTTAAAAATCTGATTACAGGTAAAATTTCAAGTATTTAGGTTATGTTAGATATTTGGTGACAGTTTATTTATATAAAAACTTGTTTATAAAGTGCAGTAATAATAGGTCATGATACAATTGACTAAAAAAAAATTGGTTGTCTGTAAAGTCGGTTTACGGACGATAGTTTAACGTGACAACGTCGTAACAAACCATTGATGAAATGATTTCATACTTTTATGAATAAAATTGAATAATTTTTATTGAATTGTCACTATTTTGTATGGATACAAAGATGGAGTGAAATTAAATCTGCAATTTAATTGATATATTTACTTTTATTTTCACACATTAATTTAAATATGTTTATTACTTTAACGAAGAGATAAATTTAACTATAACTTTTATAGATGTTGATATTTAACTTCAATATTGTCGAGAAAGTTTTACGCTTTTTCGCAATTACACATTTAACGACGAACTTTGTTCGTCATGAAATTAAACGTAGAATTTAATAAAAATGCCCTTGCAGTTAATAAAATAAGTATTAGTAAGTTTAAGAAAGAATTTCGGCTTTAATCTCCTACCCATACGCTCGTGGTGCGCTGGGGCCGAGATTAAAATTTGTGGATAATATTTTACGTTTAAATGTCTTCCAGTGCTCAAAATGATATAGAATTGTGGCCCCGGTCACCAAATTATATTTATAATTCATTAATAAAAACGCCCCCCGCGATAATCAACGGAAAATATGTATTAACCTGTGCCTGGTTTCCGCGGAAGCGGATAGATATCGCGATTCGTTCGGTTCGCGTCCGTCACAGTAGATGGTAACACCGTAGGGGAATAATATTATTTCGTTTTTATAATACAATTTTATAACAAAAACGCATTCCAAATACACCAAACTTATTTATAATGTGTTACAATATGTTTTTTTAAACATTGTGCAAAAGATCCCGGGTGTAATTTGAATTATTATGTGTAACTGTTAACCACCATTGTTCGTACAAAAACGAATTTGAAAATTCAACATTAATTTTAAATAACTGTACTGATTGTGCTGAAAATCGGTGGACAATCGTAAAATTACATAATATTAATAATTCAAACGACGAAATCATGATTAAAAAGTCAAATTTATGGTTGTTACAACCGAGTGGAAGAGAGATAGATACGGCGCAAGCGTACAATGAGCGTAACGGGACACATCGTAGTTGGACAATGTGCGTTATGGGACACTTCTTCGTGCGTGCAGCCTGCGTTCATCGATTTACTAGACGTCACGTCAAAAACTATGGTGATTCAAATAATTGATGTTATATATTTGATTACAGTTTATTTATATGAAAACTTGATCATAATTATATTTAAACTTTATAGCTAAAAGCCAGTTTTAAAATTAATTACAAGTCATCTACACGTGAACTGTTACGTCGACTGTTTATAAAGTGAAGTGAAAAGTTAATGTGGTTTTCATTGCTCATTACAACAACAATTCCGGCAATAAAGATTAATTATTTTTGCATTTTAATAATCTGATTACTAGTATAATTTCAGGTGATTATTCTTTTATTATTAAAATAATAATGATTCAATTTTATTCATAAAAGTATGCAATCATTTCATCAATGTTTTGTTATGAAATTGTCACGTTAAACTATCGTCCGTAAACCGACTTTACAGACAACCAATTTTTGTAATATGTACCATGTTTGAACTAAAATAATTTGAAAAATGCTATTTACTTATTAATGAAATATCAATACTAGAGATTTTAACGACAAACCCTACAATAAACGGTTAGTTCAAAATTTGATAAGACGGTATTCCATGCTCGCAATTCATGCATTTGTGACCAAGTGTCCACTATTTCACTGTTTGACACTTTTTTGGTTTGCCTGTTGGTCTTTTGTTGTATTTAATTTTCCCTGGGTTTCACGTAACTTAGTATTCGTACTTTCTTATGTAGTAATATAGATGTATAGAGCTATATAGAGATTTATATATAGAAGAGTTAGAGATAGTGGGAGGTATGTATGTATATATGTAGATATAAAGAGATAAATATATATAGAGATATATAAATATATGTATATAGAGATAAATATATATTTAGAGAGATGGATAGATGATTTGTATATGTGTAACTACTTCAAACATATTACAAAACAAAACTGAATGAGGCATTGCAATGCATGCCGAGCATTAGCTAAATAATGGAATCTTTTTAATATTATTAATCTTTCATTTTTCAGATTTTTTCTATAGTGCTTTATAGAGTCTAGATTACATACAGACCACCAATTTTTATATATGTACAGGTAAAAAACTATACACTGGCAGAACAACGTCTGTCGGGATCTGAAAGTGATATACATTATTTTGCATACTTGACATTCAAATTAAGAAGACAATTACTAACTACATCTGATTTAGAAAAAGGTCCCCTTCACCCTGTGTTCAGCCCGGGCAACCAGGGCCGCAACTAGAGTCTCTGGTACCCGGGGCATGAATGGATTCATGCGGCCCCACCCCCCTCTTTTTTTGCACATACCACACCAATAAAGCGGGTGGTCGGGGGCTCTCCTACGGAAAAATGGTGCTATTTAAGCATATTCCATACCTACATGTTACAGTTTCTGTGCTACTGTAACTTCCATGCAAAAACTTTTTACCAGTTACCAGTTGTAGTAGGAATTACAATGCAAGCGATTTCGGCGCCCCCACAGCTTTGCGCCCGGGGCGTATGCCCCGCTTGCCCCCCCCCCCATCCTAATTGCGGCCCTGCGGGCAACGCCGGGTACTGCAGCTAGTATTATATATTTTTACTTTTGAGAAATATTGTGTTTTTTTTTCACGTATAGATTCGCAGGTCTCGCTTCCTTTCTCTCACATACATGCTCACCCACCCAGCTCTCTATCTCACCGGCTCTACAACTCACAGGCTCTCCATTTCACCAGCTCTCTCTATCTCACCGAGATTTTCTGTCATACACTTTAACAGTATTTCATAAACGGAAACAAATTTTTTTTTTATCTTAACCATCTGCGCTTTCACGGGTTGGGGCCGTCTGCAAAACCAGAGAAATCCATACTCTAGTATTACTGGTCGCGTTAGAACGATGCAAGCTTACCAGAAAGAATAAGCATACGATATATTAACACATAGAAAAGTGCTTACATAAACAAATGATACATTTTCACATAGCAATGCTAAAATTTTGCCAGCAACCATAAATCAATGCTAAAATCTTGCCAAAAATGTAGAAACAACGCTGAAATCTTGTGTATCAGCAACTTGGAAAACCCAGCTGTGTAAAAACCCACCAATTAAGAACTCCATCAGAGTAAAAGAAAACTTACCGATGGGGGAAAACTCCAGCGATGAAAATGTCCAGCGATGTATAAAATGCCAGCGGTGTAAAACATATTGGTGTAAAACGCATTGAAGTAAAAATGTATGAGTGTAAAATGCATTAATTTAAAATGCATCAGTGTAACAAAATTGCATTGTGCCACAAATAACTAGGGCAAACCACCACCACCACCACCACCACCTCCAACAAAATTTGAGCGTAGCCGTAAATACTCTATCGCAGTGCAGCGAAGCTGAAATAATCTGATGACGTCAGTCGCTTCATTGAAAGACAACAAATAATATTGCTTTATATCCACAATGCAGAAACTAACTCCCAACCACAAACAACACGTCCATCGTCATAATAACTATGCAGCAATGTACCACCACAAAACAACTTGGTTCGAAAATAACTTTATGGCACCAGAAACAACGAGGTTGCATGATTAAAAAACATAACGAAGAAAAGTATGACAGCTCAAACGACGATCATGCAAAGAATAAAAATAGAAAAATTATTCGATGCAAATCCATCGACGAAGGCTATGTACACCAAATCAACAGAGACGTGGGTGGCTACCAAGTGGCCAAAACTAGTCCCTGTACTCGTTCATTGTTATTCATAATCCTGAAGGGCCTTCTTGGCTACAGTAGCGGCCCAGGGACCAGAAGTCCCCACCATGCATCACCCGGACAGAGAACACTGCGCGAAACATACGCGTATGGGCACTAATTTCAAGGTCTATTTTTGAATATTATTATTTTCTTATATTCATTATTATATTACTAATTTATTATTTACCCATATGTTAATGTATAAACATTATCTACACATAAATAATTGAAGTAGCTTGGCTTCTGGGTTGTAGCCGTGTCCTTGGCAAATAATTCACCAACTTTTCGGTCGACATTGCAGTCGCCATCATCAGGGAGCAGTTACCTACTGGTAAGTATTGGTAAGAACCTCAGTAGGTAACTGCCCCCTGATGATGGCGACTGCAATGTTGACCGAAATGTTGGATAATTATTTGCCAAGGACACGGCTACAATCCAGAAGCCAAGCCACTTCAGACAATGACCGTGAAAGCCGGCGAACATTAAACACATATCATTCTTTTAACAATGTGCCAACTGAGTTCCAATTTGTTAATGCATTCTGTATTTGTAATTTTGGGCGATCTTATTGTACGAACACTTGCGCGCTTTGCTGTATGAAGCTCCAGTACCTCTAAAAAATCTTCAAATATCAATTTATCTCACATTTCTAAATTCATTTCGCTCTCTTGACAATATTATTATTGCAACTGTAGGTGGATAATTTGGCTCTCAGCCCAAAAAATTCCTTCATTGCCACCCTGTTGTACTCATCCTAAAATTTACCCACAACCATATTGTTCGTGGGTGAGTAGCAGGGGTGGTCAATGGGATAGCTCCTCGTGCCATATTTATCCATCGTCGGCCAGGTCCTGGTAGAAATCGCTCGTATGCATTTCATATATGAAGATATCCGTGTCCATGTATTCCAACATATTGTTTTTTTTCGGATAAGTTCCATATACCAAAATGCTGAAGTCGATGGACAGGAGAAGAAGCTCTGGAACTCGATGAGACTCTTACAAAGGCAGGAGAAGAAATGAAGTTCTCTTGCTCCCGCTCGCTTATTTATACAATATGACCCCCCTTAATCACCCTAAATCCCCTCCAGGTAAAAAAGTGAGAGGAATTGTATGCTATGGCTAGCGCGGTTTGAAATTAAGGTGGCAGATGGAAGTGTCACCATGATAATCGCCTTGCTCCAATTGAAAGAAAAATAACTGATTGCAAATTATATAAATTATGATGATTTATTTTATACTTATGTTTTAGTAATTTATCATTATCAAGTAATATTTTAAATAATTTTTTATCACTATCAAATTTTATTAACTGATTGGAAAATAAAATAAAATAATGTTTGTTTTTTTCATAAAAAATTTAACTAAATTAAAAAAAGAATCCCACTACATAAATATTGATTTGATAAAAAAATATTATTATGATCATTTATTCAATCACAATTTTTCTTAATAGAAGGTTGACTAAATAAAATTACAAGGCAAAACTATTTATTTATTTTCTAAAAGTACATATCTGAAGGAAAAAATCTACTACAAGCATATACATTATTTCAGAGGTTATTTTTAACATTCTTCTAGTAACGGACGCACTGCGGTACGAATAACAGTATCTGAATCTGTTGCATTATCACTGTAGAACTGGGCTGATACTTCTGCGACATCTCGGGCGTCGGCACTGAGTTGCTGGCTTGGAGCGAGGGCGACTATGAGGGCAGGTGGTTCGAGGCTTGACCTGGTCCAACGATGTCCTGGGTTCAGGCTCGTCCAGTGCACCGCGTCCAGAGTCTTCCTCAGTCTGCGTCGCACATGCTTGTACAGTTGTACCGAGAATTTGTTCTTTGATACATGGCAGTACAGTCTGCGGTTTGAGGTTAAACACGATGAGCGAATCTGGGCCAGTATAGTTTATTTGTAGTTTGTAATGGCTCATAACTACGTGGCGAACGAGCCATTAGCAAATGCAGGACCCCTTCATAAGAGATTTTCGCTTACGTTCGCAAATTAAATTTTTCATCCTATAAACTGTATTCTACACAGTTTCGGTGGGGTTTAGCACTCATGTACTACTTGGTTTCCGGATTAAACGGTGTCATTCAAAATGAGTCCGGGAGTCAACTGATTTCCTAGCCATTTGAGTCGCTATTTATACAAAAATTATTATTCAGGTGTTCTAATATTTGAACAATAAAACAATTTGTGTGTGGCAATATAAAAAAAAATTATTCATGTTTCGGATGCCATTTATGCGAGTTTGTACAGGCACATAAGTTCTTGTTCAAACTTGTCGCGTGGCTGCACGCCATTCATTGCAATAAGCTTGCGCAGGGAAAGACAGCCATAGTCAGTCTGCAGATTGGAAATGTTAACTGGTGCTTCACACTTTTGCCACTATCTTTGAATTGTGTTCAACCCACAATTTCGCAAATACTTTATTATATCCTTCTGTGTCCAAATATTGCTCTTGGTGCGCTATTGTCCCATAATATGCCGGTATGAGTTGTTCTGATACATTTGGACATGTCTACACCATTTATCCAAATAATGCTGAATGTTAATATTAGCGATTGTAATTGCATACGATCGAAGTTCAACGTTCGCCACCTTGAAAACCATCGATGGCGATGATTGCCAGAATTATCGAGAATACTGTTTCAGATTAGGCTTTCATGAAAGTAATTAGCATTGAAACACAATGATAACAAAGTCATCACTCATGTGTCACCCAAAACAAATATGGACTTTGTTTGCAATTATTTTAACGACATGCGCACCATCGAATTCACGAGAACTGTGGAAAATACATCGCGAAAGCCTCAGTGAAGAAATTCTCAGGCAATCACGTGAGTAGTATAGTTTGGGGGCCCCTGCGCCTGGGTCCGGGGCGTGGAGCCGGAGCCGGGGTCCTCCATGTTGAATTGTGACGTCACGGCGGCCATCTTGGATGAGTGTAACGGGACACAGCGTAAGGGGACAAGTTTGACCTTGACCCTCAAAATTCGCCAAAATTGGGCAAAAAATTGCCCAAAATTCCTCAAAGTTATCCAAAATTTCCATTTATGTGGAAAAAAATTCCGCCAAAAAATATCAAAAAATTTCTCAATTCAAAAACCAGAAACCAGGATTTCGAAAATCCGCAAAAGTCGTTTTGCCCTAGAAAGAACCATAAATCCAAAAAGCGGCTTAAAACTCCTAAGAGCTAGCCGCTCTAAGCCACCGAGGACATGACCTTGAAAATTAGGATGTCATGGCAGCAATCTTGGATGATGACGTCACCGTTGCAGTTTCCGTTACGGTCGCCATCTTTAAAATCTTTATTTATTATCCGATTTTAATGATTTTTTTTTAATTTATAAAAAAATTCAAATAATAAAATTATAATAAAACATATTTAAAAATTGTACTTTTACGACACGGAGCTCTAAGTCCTCGGTTCGAACACGGTCAGGGCAAAAAAAATAAAAAATGGCGACCGATCCTTCCCCCGTGGTGACTGCTGGCAGACTGACTCCCACCACTTTTTTTCAAAGCATATATAACAACATATAGTATGATGTCATGACCGCCATCTTGTCTTCGATGCTAGAAGCCATCATCATCATTGTATCGTCGGCTAGAGTGCGCCGACGCCATGTTAGTTTAATTCGTATCCGCTAGAGTGCAGTAATCATTTACTACTGTGACACCCGCCATCATGGAAATCCGTAATTTTAAAGATAGAGATTCGGGAAAAATTCCAAAATTCATTAAAAAAATCACTCATTAATTTACATCTTGATTCGATCCGCTCCTGTCATCGGTTCGATCCCTGGACGATGCAAAACATATTAATTTTAAGTAAACTATAATAATTTTAATAAATAATCATCAAAGTCCTAAATGAAGCATAGTTTCCAAATCAACCATCTTCCTATAAGTCATTATGGTCACCATCTAGGAATCATGTAATTATTTAGCTAGAGATGCGAGAAAAAGTTCAAAATTCATTAACTTAATGTGTAATCTATATACTAATTTATTAGATCGAATAAAGTCCTTGGTTCGATCCCTGGTCGATACAAATCAACTTTAATTTTAAAAAATACCACAAAGCGACAGGTTTGAGAAATAAAAACACCGCAAGTTCTTTTAAAAAATTAAATACATAATTCAATACACTACTACAAGTACAAAAAAAAACACTGACAAATTACTAAAGCCTTTTTGGATTCCTCGATTCAAACAGTCTTCTTATTGTACGGACTAAGCCTTTTACATGACTTTAAATGTCAATCCGATCCGTTCATCACCGCAGCCAGAGATGGACTGAAGTTCATATCACATATATAGTCTCATCAGCTGGTACAACACGTGAGTGAAAACAATAACCAGGTTCAATATACTCGTACTTTACTTTCTCGGAGCATTTTTTATAATGACGATGTAAGCTATGGAGACGTGAAATTAGTTTTTTGCTAATATTGCACAGAAATTGTATTCTTTTAACATTATCAGAACAACTGCTTCTTTCATGTCTGCGAGCATTTGAGGTGATAGTAAATGATGCGTCACAGTATTTGCACTGACGCAATGTACGCTCTTCATTAGTTGAAGAATCCATTGCTGATGATGAAACTTCAGCTGATGGTGGAACAGCACATATCGAAGTATCCTCCAGTGTTGTCAGAGGCGTTGCCAACGGGATCAGCTCCAACATCGTCGGCGCTGACGTCATGGTTCCCGTAGTCGATGGTACATCCTCCATCGAGTTCGACGTTAAAGTCGGTAAAGATGCCATCGAGGTCTCAAGAACAGCTAATTGACACGACTCATGCACCAGAAGAAACAAACTAGGCGATCCTTACACCGCCGACGTCAGTAACAAACTGAGCATCCTGCTGTCTAGGACTCGCTTATATACATGCACCGTATGGAAAAATACGCTAGTGAAATCAAGAACCATCTACAATAATACTAGAGTCAAAACAACATTAAAAATAGAAGGACCATCAACGAAAAGGCAGCACATTTGGAAGCACTATCAACGAAAAGGCAGCACATTTGGAAGCACCGTCAACGAAAAGGCAGCACATTTGGAAGCACCGACAACGAAAAGGTAGCACATTTGGAAGCACCGACAACGAAAAGGCAGCACATTTGGAAGCACCGTCAACCAAAAGGCAGCTCATTTGGAAGCACCGACAACAAAAAGGTAGCACATTTGGAAGCACCGACAACGAAAAGGCAGCACATTTGGATGCACCGACAACGAAAAGGCAGGACATTCGGAAGCACCGACAACGAAAAGGCAGCACATTTGAAAGCACCGACAACAAAAAGGCAGTACATTTTGGAAGCACCATCGAATAAGGAAGCACATTTGGAAGCTCCATCAACAAAAAAAAATAAAGGCAAAAAGGAAGCCCAAGTTACGAGATCTAAGTCTTAGTTAGAAATCAGAATACAAGAAATAAAAGCATTAAATTCTTATAATTTAAATTATTTATTTTATTTCTTTACATTATACAAATGCAAGTAAAACAAACCATTTTTGCACGTAGCCAGCTTTCCTCAGTTCCATGGATCTACGAAGCTTCTAGAACATAAGTTTACGAGACTGCGAGAATACAGGATTACAAGTCTACACGAGTACTTGACTACTTCTTAGCTCCAACAGCTCCAAATGGCTCCAACAGCTCCAAATGGCGCCACATGCTCCAAACGGCCTCCAAATAGCTCCAACAGTTCCAACAGCCTCCAAATGCTTACCACAGCTCCAAATGGCTCCAAATGCTCCAAACGGCCTCCAAATGCTTGACAGCTCCAAATGTCTCCAGCAGCTCCAAATGCTCCAAATGGCTCCAACAGCTCCAACAGCTCCAAATGGCTTTAACAGCTCCAAATGGCTCCAAATGCTCCAAACGGCCTCCAAATGATTGACAGCTCCAAATGTCTCCAGCAGCTCCAAATGCTTTAAATGGCTCTAACAGCCTCCAAATGCTTAACACAGCTCCAAATGACTCAAAATGCTCCAAACGGCCTCCAAATGCTTGACAGCTCCAAATGCTCCAAATGGCTCCAACAGCTCCAAAAGGCTCCAAATGCTTCAAAAGGCTCCATATGGCTCCAACAGCTCCAACAGCTCCAAAAAAAGGCTCCAAATGCCCTAACAGCCTCCAAATGCTTAACACATCTCCAAATGCTTCAAAAGGCTCCAATTATCGCATCTGTCTTCGTCGGCATTTTCTCTTTTGCTCCCACTGCTCCAACAGCATTATGTTATATGATTCCATGGATACTTTGTTACGTAGCTACAGGTCTACGAGGTTCCAACGCATCATGTTTACGAAGCTTCCATAACACAAGGTTACGAGACTGCGAGGCTACAGGACTACGAAGCTTCGAGGACACGAGGCTACATGGCTACGAGACTACATGACTCTAACTGATTACAATAGCACCACTCCGTGGTGAGAGTAAGCTTATCTAATGCAAAGCAAATTGATGCAATTAGTTCTGGCTGTCATCAACAGATGTAGCCACGTGTTGCTTGCAGGTAAATATTAATTAGTTATTTTATGTGGGATGCGGGATGCTCACTTACGATCGCAAAAGAAGGAGGGCTTCGCTAGACACCAAGGAGAAGGAAGTTCGTCTTACATGTTAATGCTTCGCTGATGTCTCATGGCATATCATTTGACTGAGTAATGGTTATTTATTTCTTTAATTCCACCTGGTAAAATTATTGCAAGTGTCAATTTATTAGCAGAAATTCACTAATTAAATGTAACTCTGAATAAAATGACATGACTCATTAAGTAAATATCCTTCATGCAGAGATAGATTTCACACAAATAATCAGCAGCACTCGGAGAAAATCATTAGATGTCTAGCCAGGAATAACCAGATGCACTTGGAGAAAACCATCAAATTATTAACAAGAATAATCAGGAGCACACGGAGAAAACGAAATGACAAGAATAATTGGGAGCACACGGAGAAAACCACCACACGTTGTCTTTGATATCATAAAATTACAGGGAAAAAAATATTTAATAAATAATAAAAAATTTAAAATGTAAAAAATACAAAAATACATAAACAGATTCTGCTAGCTTGTGAACTTCTCATTGTTGAGCAAAGTTAAAGGTATTGTACAAGCCAGAATTTTATGTATTTTTGTATTTTTTACATTTTAAATTTTTTATTATTTATTAAATATTTTTTTCCCTGTAATTTTATGATATCAAAGAAAACGTGTGGTGGTTTTCTCCGTGTGATCCAGATTATTCTTGTTATTATGTTTGCTCATGAATATTCTTTTCAATATGTGTATGGTTTTCTCCGTGTGCTCCCAATTATTCTTGTCATTACGTTTTCTCTGTGTGCTCCTGATTATTCTTGTTAATAATTTGATGGTTTTCTCCAAGTGCTTCTGGTTATTCCTGGCTAGACATCTAATGATTTTCTCCGAGTGCTGCTAATTATTTGTGTGAAATCGATCTCTGTATGAAGGATATTTACTTAATGAGTCATGTCGTTTTATTCAGAGTTACATTTAATTAATGAATTTCTGCTTATAAATTGACACATGCAATATTTTTACCAGGTGGAATTATAGAAATAAACAACCATTACTCAGTCAAATAATATGCCATGAGACATCAGCGAAGCATTAACATGTAAGACGAACTTCCTTCTCCTTGGTGTCTAGCGAAGCCCTCCTTCTTTTGCGATCGTTAGTGATCATCCCGCATCCCACATAAAATAACTAATTAATATTTACCTGCAAGCAACACGTGGCTACATCTGTTGATGACAGCCAGAACTACTTGCATCAATTTGCTTTGCATTAGATAAGCTTACTCTCACCACGGAGTGGTGCTATTGTAATCAGTTAGAGTCATGTAGTCTCGTAGCCATGTAGCCTCGTTTCCTGGAAGCTTCGTAGTCCTGTAGCCTCGCAGTCTCATAACCTTGTGTTCTGGAAGCTTCGTAAACATGATGCATTGGAACCTCGTAGACCTGTAGCTACGTAACAAAGTATCCATGGAATCATATAACATAATGCTGTTGGAGCAGTGGGAGCAAACGAGAAAATGCCGACGAAGACAGATGCGATAATTGGAGCCTTTTGAAGCATTTGGAGCTTTGTTAAGCATTTGTAGGGTGTTGGAGCATTTGAAGACTTTTTTTGGAGCTGTTGGAGCTGTTGGAGCGATTTGGAGCATTTGGAGCTGTCAAGCATTTGGAGGCCGTTTGGAGAATTTGGACACATTTGGAGCTGTGTTAAGCATTTGGAGGCTGTTGGAGCCATTTGGAGGCCGTTTAGAGCATTTGGAGCCATTTAGAGCATTTGGAGCTGCTGGAGACATTTGGAGCTGTCAAGCATTTGGAGGCCGTTTGGAGCATTTGGAGCCATTTGGAGCTGTTGGAGCCATATGGAGCTGTGTTAAGCATTTGGAGGCTGTTGGAGCTGTTGGAGCATTTTAGAGGCCGTTTGGAGCATTTGGAGCCATTTCGAGCTGTTGGAGCCATTTGGAGCTGTTGGAGCTGTTGGAGCCATTTGGAGCATATGGAGCTGCTGGAGACATTTGGAGCTGTCAAGCATTTGGAGGCCGTTTGGAGCATTTGGAGCCATTTGGAGCTGTGTTAAGCATTTGGAGGCTGTTGGAGCTGTTGGAGCTATTTGGAGGCCGTTTGGAGCATTTGGTGACATTTGGAGCTTTTGGAGCCATTTGGAGCTGTTGGAGCTAAGAAGTAGTCAAGTACTCGTGTAGACTTGTAGTCCTGTATTCTCGCAGTCTCGTAAACTTATGTTCTAGAAGCTTCGTAGATCCATGGAACTGAGGAAATGTGGCTACATACAATAATGGTTTGTTTTACTTGCATTTGTATAATGTAAAGAAATAAAATAAATAATTTAAATTATAAGAATTTAATGCTTTTATTTCTTGTATTCTGATTTCTAACTAAGACTTAGATCTCGTAACTTGTGCTTCCTTTTTGCCTTTTTTTTTTTTTTGTTGATGGAGCTTCCAAATGTGCTTCCTTATTCGATGGTGCTTCCAAAATGTGCTGCCTTTTCGTTGTCGGTGCTTCCAAATGTGCTGCCTTTTCGTTGTCGGTGCTTCCGAATGTGCTGCCTTTTCGTTGTCGGTGCTTCCAAATGTGCTGCCTTTTCGTTGTCGGTGCTTCCAAATGTGCTACCTTTTCGTTGTCGGTGCTTCCAAATGTGCTGCCTTTTCGTTGACGGTGCTTCCAAATGTGCTGCCTTTTCGTTGATGGTGCTTCCAAATGTGCTGCCTTTTCGTTGATGGTCCTTCTATTTTTAATGTTGTTTTGACTCTAGTATTATTGTAGATGGTTCTTGATTTCACTAGCCTATTTTTCCATACGGTGCATGTATATAAGCGAGTCCTAGACAGCAGGATGCTCAGTTTTTTACTGACGTCGGCGGTGTAAGGATCGCCTAGTTTGTTTCTTCTGGTGCATGTGTCGTGTCAATTAGCTGTTCTTGAGACCTCGATGGCATCTTTACCGACTTTAACGTCGAACTCGATGGAGGATGTACCATCGACTACGGGAACCATGACGTCAGCGCCGACGATGTTGGAGCAGATCCCGTTGGCAACGCCTCTGACAACACTGGAGGATACTTCGATATGTGCTGTTCCACCATCAGCTGAAGTTTCATCAGCAGCAATGGATACTTCAACTAATGAAGAGCGTACATTGCGTCAGTGCAAATACTGTGACGCATCATTTACTATCACCTCAAATGCTCGCAGAGATGAAAGAAGCAGTTGTTCTGATAATGTTAAAAGAATACAATTTCAGTGCAATATGTGCAAAAAACAAATTTCACGTCTCGATAGCTTACATCGTCATTATAAAAAATGCTCCGAGAAAGTAAAGTACGAGTATAATGAACCTGGTTATTGTTTTGACTCATGTGTTGTACCATCTGATGAGACTATATATGTGATATGAACTTCAGTCCGTCTCTGGCTGCGGTGATGAACGGATCGGATAGACATTTAAAGTCATGTAAAAGGCTTAGTCCGAACAATAAGAAGACTGTTTGAATCGAGGAATCCTAAAAGGCTTTAGTAATTTGTCAGTGTTTTTTCTTGTACTTGTAGTAGTGTTTTGAATTTATGTATTAAATTTTTTTAAAAGAACTTGCGGTGTTTTTATTTCTCAAACCTGTCGCTTTTGTGGTATTTTTTAAAATTAAATTTGATTTGTATCGACCAGGGATCGAACCAAGGACCATATTCGATCTAATCAATCAGTATATAGGTTACACATTAATTTAATGAATTTTGAACTTTTTCCCGCATCTCTAGCTAAATAATTACACGATTTCAAGATAGTGACCATAATGACTTATAGGATGATGGTTGATTCGGAAACTATGCTTCATTTAGGACTTTGATGATTATTTATCAAAATTATTATAGTTTATTAAAAATTAATATGTTTTGCATCGTCCAGGGATAGAACCGAGGACAGGAGCGGATCGAATCAATATGTAAATTAATGAGTGATTTATTTAATGAATTTTGGAACTTTTCCCGAATCTCTATCTTTAAAATTACGGATTTCCATGATGGCGGGTGTCACAGTAGTAAATGATTACTGCACTCTAGCGGATACGAATTAAACTAACATGGCGTCGGCGCACTCAAGCCGACGATACAATGATGATGATGGCTTCTAGCATCGAAGACAAGATGGCGGTCATGACGTCATACTATATGTTGTTATATATGCTTTGAAAAAAAATAGTGGGTGTCAGTCTGCCAGCAGTCACCTCGGGGGAAGGATCGGTCGCCATTTTTAATTTATTTTTGCCCTCACCAATTTTGAACTGAGGACTCAGATCTCCGTGTCGTAAAAGTACAATTTTTAAATATTTTTTATTATAATTTTATTATTTGAATTTTTTTATAAATTTTAAAAAAAAATTTCATTAAAATCGGATAATAAATAAAGATTTTAAAGATGGCGACCGTAACGGAAACTGCAACGGTGACGTCATCATCCAAAATGGCTGCCATGGCATCCTAATTTTCAAGCTCATGTCCTCGGCGGCTTAGAGCGGCTAGCTCTTAGGAGTTTTAAGCCGCTTTTAGGATTTGTGGTTCTTTCTAGGGCAAAACGACTTTTGCGGATTTTCGAAATCCTGGTTTTTGAATTGAGGAATTTTTTGATATTTTTTGGCGGAATTTCTTTCCACATAAATGGAAATTTTGGCGAATTTTGAGGAATTTTGGGCAATTTTTGCCCAATTTTGGCGAATTTTGAGGGTCAAAGGTCAAGGTCAAGGTCAAACTTGTACCGTTACGCTGTGTCCCGTTACACTCATCCAAGATGGCCGCCGTGACGTCACAATTCAACATGGTGGACCCCGACTCCGGCTCCACGCCCTGGACCCAGGCGCAGGGGCCCCTATACTATACTACTCACGTGCAGCTAATACTAACCAGGAGTATTCGTACGAGATTTTCAACCAAGCTTTACTGCTGAATGAGGACATGTGCATATCCATTAACAACAAAGTCCTTATTCAACTTGGAATGCCGGCTTCTTTACAGGAGAGAAAAAGGCCCAAGACCAAGACCTGGTGCGATAACAGCACTTCGTTGTGAATCAGAAAAAAATAATATGTGAAAACTCTAACTAATCACTAAACTCTAAAAATTCAAAGGCAAAGACCTACTGGTTCCACGCATACCTATGATTTCCAACGATTTGCCATTCGAATTCAATCAGCTCTCGTTCCCTTTGCATCTTAACTTTGTTATTACCATAAACAAAACACAAGACTAATCGTTGTATATTGCTGGTCTAAGTTTGGAAAATTCATGTTTTTCATACGGCCAATTGTACGTAGCTTGCTCCCGAGTTGGCACACCAAAATTTTTTATAAGTTTTAACTCCAAATAAAAAGACAAAAAGCATTGTCTATCCGATGGCTTTGAGATGAATTCTAAAAGAAATAAAATGTCCCATTTGCATTAAATACGAGGGTTATTTTTTTTTCAACCTCCGATCGGCTGTAATAAAAATACGGGAATGAATAGGGAAATTATTTTAATGTAAAAAAAACGTACATCTTTACTCTATTTTTCCACATAATCACCGTGCAGATTGAGGCATTTGTCGTACCGATGCACCAGCTTTCCAATACCCTCTGCATAAAATGATGCCTCCTGCCTATTCAGCCACGTTTTAACAGTGCTCTGCAGTTCATCATTGGTGTTGAAGCGTCGTCCTCCAAGCCACTTTTTCAACGTGGGGAAAAGGTAATAGTCACTCGGTGCCAAATCCGGACTGTAAGGAGGGTGATCAAACACAACTGAGGTGTGAGTTGGCCGCTCCACATGGTTGGTGAAAGGGGGTAAACACTACGAGACGTGTCGATTCGTATACGAGCGATTAGGGTATCGATTAATGGGCATGCCATGGAGAAATGAAACTGTAATCACACTGCAGTGCACTGTTAAAACGTGGCTGAATAGGCAGGACGCATCATTTTATGCAGAGGGTATTGGAAAGCTGGTGCATCGGTACGACAAATGCCTTAATCTGCACGGTGATTATGTGGAAAATTAGATTAAAGATGTACGTTTCTTTTGACATTAAAATAATTTCATAATTCTTTTCCGTTTTTTTTATTACAGCCGATCGGTGGTTGAAAAAAAATAACCCTCGTACATGTATTTTTTCCTTGGGCGTTGCAAGGTACTGTATATTCAAAAATCTGCTAAGACTTCGTCACATGACAACCCCATCCATACACCAGGAGTCAGCTGGCTATAAATAATTAGTGCTACCCGTGTGAATTCGGGGCGGTTTGCTAGTACTATATTATAAAATGTATGTGTGATACTATGTAAATAAAATTTATGTTTAAATAAAATTTATGTGTAAATGCAATTTAAGTTTTTGTCGTGATAACGTCTTATAAATCGATGAGCGCCGGCTGCATGCATGAAAAAGCATCACTCATTGTCACGTTCCACCTGAGCCGAGCGTGTAAGAACCGGTCAACCACCGTGCGAGAAAATCTTCTATAATATCAAACAGGTTAAGGCGGGCTTTTTAAAAGCAGTAATTTAAAAAATTAGATTTATTTTTCCAATTTTTATCATTTCAAATTAACACTTTATTGATATTGATTTGATTTCAGTTTATTTCAATAACTAATTGTTTGTGATTATATTTCAATAAATTATTTAAATTAGATTTGCAAAAACTGTAAATAATATTTGAAAATTAAAAATTATGCAATTTTTCATCAATGTTTACTTATGATGTTATCAAGTAAAATTATCGTCCGTAAACCGACTTTACAGACAACCCCCTTTTTTATTTCTGTAAACGGTGTGCATGCCCGGACCAGTGTCCACTGAGCAGTGCTCCGTGCGACGTCTAGCGGCCGAGTGCCGGCAGTTCCCCCCCCCCCCCCCTTTTCACCTACTCAAAGGGGGCGCAGGAGAGGCTGTCCACTGGCGCATTGCGCTTGTCAGTCAGTGCTTGCAGTTTCTTTGAGTAACAGGCGATTTGCCTAAAATCATTTCGCCTAAAGGCGTTTTGCCTAACGGCGAATTGCCTAACGGCTATTTGCCTAAAGGCGATTTGCCTAATGGCGTTTTCCCTAACGGCATCATGCCTAATGGCGTTTTGTCTAACGGCGTTTTGCCTAACTCCTATTGGGCCAACGGCGATTTTCCTAACGGCCTTTTTGCCTATCGGCGTTTTGCTAAACGGTATTTTGCCTAAAACTAGGCAAATTGCCTTTAGGCAAAAGACACATGCTCGTTTCATCCTCTCTGCCTTATGTGCACAAACCCGCTCCAGGCACCGTTCGGACCGTGAGAGCGCGAAACTAACTGACCGCTCTCTTACGTGTCTGCATGCAGGTGTACTGGCAAACTTGGATGATTCTTTTTATAAATATAACAATACGTCTATCAACTTAAAAGATTACAATTATATTAGATTAATTTTTTTTGTAAACCTTTCAGTTATTTCATGTTCAACTTTCAAGTTTAGTTTTTACTCACCTAACTTTTCTTTATATATTAATATTTTTTTATAATTTTTTTAGTTAACTTGGATTTTTTTTAATACTCAAGATTAAATCATCAATGGTTTTGATTTGAAATTATAACACACACAATAAAATAATATTTATTTCCATTTTTTTTCACGTAGTGTTTTTATAATATTTTTTGTACGAAACTTTTGCAATTATTTTTTTCCCACAGTGTGATTTTACAATTTTTTTTCCACAAAACATTTACACTACATTTACCCCGCCTAACATTATGAGTCACAAATCTGCCTCATAGCCAAGACTTCGTCTGTATCTTGACCGGATGAAATGATGTGACAGTCGAATTTTTCGACTGAATGATGTGAGAATCGAACTACTATAATTCAGGTTTTCTGTTGTACGAATTGAACTAAGTCCTACTGTGCGCACAAAGTCAAAGTCCAACTATATTATGACCTATTGTGCTGTGTAGGTATAGGTAAGGATTTCGCTCGGTGCGGTAAACGCAGATAACTGAAAGGCTCCGGAGACATAGGATGGGTATGTATATCCTAATAGGAGGGTAGGCTTGTTAGGGAGGTCTGATAATTGGGTGAGAATGGTGAAATGTAGAGTGATACGGGGAGGGGTGATTATTTCTTGGAGAAAAAAGGTGTACGGGTAGTGGAGGGGGTTAATTGCGAGAAAAATATATCTTTTAGAGAAGGGGAGAGGTAAATGGTGGAGGGGGGACATTTCAAATTATACATAAATGCTAGGGGTAGGGGTAAGAGGTTTTTGGAGAACAATTACAAGAAATGATAATTTTTTCGGAAGGAGGAAGGTGAGTGGTTAGAAGTGTGGAAGGAGGGTGATAGGGGAGTTCATATATGCAAAAGTGTTTGTGGTTGGGGTCTGTCTGCCAGCATCCACCATGGGGGAAGGATCGTTTGCCATTTTTATTTTGCCCTCACCGGGTTCGAACCTAGGACTCCGAGCTCCATGACACAAGTGCTTTTTTAATAATTTTTTTTTTTTAACTTTTTATTAATTTATTGTTTATAAATTTTAAAAATTAACTAAATTTTTTGAAAATAATCACCGATTTTCTAGATGGCGGAAGTAACGAAAATTGCAACGATGACGTCATAATTCAAAATGACGGAAATTTCTAGAAAACTAAATGGTGGAATTTAAAATGGCAGGAAGTTCAAGAAAACAAAATGGCTGATCCAAGATGGCCACCGGCTCGAAGTCAAGGTCATCCAATATGGCCACCGTGACGTCACAATCCAAGATGGTGGTCGGCTCCTTGGCTCCTCAGCCAGAAGGCAGTCCTTGGAGGAACTATTACAAACTACTTATATTGCTGCATACAACATATAGTAGACTTTTTAAGCACACAAAGCATTTTTTACTGTATACTAAATACGTTCACACCATTTTAGACACTTACAAAGTAGAAAATTTTGCCAAAAAGTTATCGCTTCTTATTTTTCTAGTGATAATACTTGTAGTTAGGATGATCTAGCTTTCTTAATGATATATTCTAAAGTAAAGTAAGCGTTAATTTTACAAAATATTGCAAACTAATTATAAAACATTACTCGACAAGTGTGTGGTTGGTTAACACTTAGAAAAATTCACTGCTGCTTGTAGCCATACTCGTATGGCAGTTTGCTGGAAGTTTTTTTCGGAGCATGTATGAAACTGGCCTTCGTTGCATAGCACCCAACTCTCTATTGTTTCTGATCTTCCAGTTTGTATATGCTTCGAGATATTTTTGCTGTTTTTTGGTTTAGCAGTTTTAATTGGTTTTAAGCTATTTTTTATATTAAAGTTAGTATTGGTTTAATTGTTTTGTCTTCCTTTATTTATCTTTCATTTAAAGATATTTTAATTTTGATTTATATTAATTTGTGCTTTTTATAATATTTTTTATTATATTTTACGTTGGCAATTCGAAATGTATCTCCGTGTCCCTTGTGTCATTTTTTTTGTCTTGATTGTTTAAGTTACTGGTGTTGTCATTGTAATTCGTTAGTTTTTTTTTACGTCATACTAACAATGGAAAAAGTAATTTTCCATTTATTTAATATAAATCTCCATTCATAGAACTAAAAATTAACACAGAGACCTATTGTGATTTCTCCTCCCCCTTCGCCCAAACTTCTTCATGTGATGATTTGATGATTGTTTTTATGGTTCTGGTCCGATGTCATTTTTATATGACTCAAACCCAATTTCCTGCCATTCCTCAAATATAACAGCCCCGAATCGAGACCTAAGTGATTTAGGCTGATCTTGACGGACACGCCGCCTTAATTTTCTCTAAATAACCCTGCGACTTAGTAACGCTTCTAATTAAAACAGCTGTTTAGTTAGCATGTCGTTAAGTTACATTCAGATATATTAATAATGTGTTTCAATGTTTATGCCAATTAGCGTGGCTAAAGTTGAGGAGGAAGGTTACTCTTTTTACAAGCTGTAACAAATAAACAACAGCTTTCCATTTACCAACTATTTGAAGGACTATGGGCCAAATATAGTCGTAAATTATATAATAGATCACAATTTGATAGACTCTGCATTGATGAACCGTTCTTATCTAGTGCTTATCGCATCATTATTAGCACAATAGTTGCCCATAGAACTGATGAAAACCATCCAAAGTGTCTTAACAATAAAACATTATTCGTTCGTTTGCACTTCATATACAAAAACATAAATGAAACAGTCATCAAAATGTCGGAGGAAAAAAATCGTATACAGCCAGAAGTTTTATGAAACATCCCATAAAGTTGCATGTGGTGATTTAAGAAATACGTTAAAAATCCGAAACTGTGTTCCGAACTCTGATCCACGCGAGTGTGGTTCGCAATGTTTAAACCATTGCGCCACCTTATTCCTGGTATATTAACATAACTCTTAGGGAACGAAAAGGAAACAGTTTATCGGTACGAACAATTTTTTATCAACAAACCTTTTTTCTGCATCCTTTATTTAACCTTTCCTCAGCCGTAGCCTAGTGTTGTTTTTTTTTTTTAATTTACTATTTTAAGGGGCGTAAGACGTTTCTCACGTCATGCAAGTTCGCAAAGCATTCAGGCGCGCGAGGCCGCTAATCATTCTCGGAAACGGAACGTTTCATTCAAGTTCCGGAATTCCAGCGGAGATCTGGAAATCCCGCTATTATGGCGCGGGTAAATGCAAGCCCGTTCCTGGAATATGAGTGATTAGACAGATAGCGGACGGCCAGCTTCGGTTGGAGAGGGGAAAGCGGGGAGGGGGGTAGGGGAGAAGCAGTCACCGCCCACAGAACAAATCATTTAGATCTGAGCAATGTGGGGGTGTGGTGGTTTGGGTATGACTGACCGCCCTACTACACCCTTCTCCCACCCCTTCGAGGGGTGTAATGGTTTTTGGTTGGGTTAGTCGTGGGGTTTTAAGGGGGTGGGTGGGGGGTGGGGGGTGGGGCAACAGAGATGGGGTCGAGTGGTTTGCGTGCGTGATATTTGTCCCGCCCGGGAATAATGCCGGAGTGATATCGTATATTATTATGTCACTGGTTGAAGCTCCCTCATTTTCCTCTCCGTTGTGCCTCCCCCCTTCCCTTACTCGCTCAACCTTACACCCGCCAGCCGCAAATGTGTGTTATCCTAATTTATCTGGCCGCGAGTCTTCTGCCGGCGATGCTAACGACAGCTTTGGAAGCCTGGATTGTTGTTGTGGGGAGAATGACAACATTCGTTGTAACAATGATGAAACAACCCTCCCGCAAACTATGGATAACGTTCTCTAATTTTTTTTTTCTCCGAAAGAGATCAATGCGCGTTAAAGGTTGCGGTTACAAATATTTTTTTTTGCATCACCATGCAACTAGACAATCATTCTGAAATATAAGTAAAAATGTCAAAAAACAAAAAATTAATTTTATAATATCTTAAGGTTTTTACTATTCATATATTTGTAAATACTTCATTTAATCACACGCCAAGCCCTCTTAACCAAGTTTTGGGCCACTTTTTCCATAAATATATAAATTAAGAATTATTTAATATAGTTTTGTGATTTTATTTTAAGAACTTAATTTTTTTACAAGCCTATTATACCTACAGTTTTTATATACATCTTGTAATTTGCAGATTTATGCGCACATTGTTTTTACAATGAAACAATATCAAGATTGTATCCAGCCATTACATAGAGTAATCGATGTTTGTTTGAATAGCTAATAACCCACGTCATTTTTGGGAATTTTAGGTTTTTACTCATTTTTTAACAATGAAATAAAATGATATGATTAAAACCTCATATTTGTCCTTAATAAATAGACAATGATCAAAAGTAGGTTTATTTATGGTTGCGTAGCACATTCTTAGTCTTAGTATTTTACTATTTGGTGCAGGTTGGGGGATATTAAACCGTTTAAAAAAATGCATATAACTCCATAAAATCGACAATTTTTGAATTTTGTATTTATTTTTCTGACTCTTAATTTACTGGTCTATTAACTTTTCTCGGCAGAAAAATGTGTTACAAAACATCCTGTAGATATATTTTGTATAGCATTCTAAAAAAAATGTAAGGCCCATTTGCCTCCCCCCCCCGCTTACGATTAGGGAAAGTGACCAGTCAATTTCTCAGTGTTATCCGTTAAAACATTTATTCAAAACAAATCATTTATGAAAGATTTTTTTTAAGTAGTTATGCGTAGGTATTTTGAATATCTAGTAAAGATTAAGTTTAAGATTTTATAACCACCATGTTTATTCTGTTTGAGTATATATTTTTCCTTGATGAAATTAAGCCTACCTCCTTTTCTTTTCATGAAGAAGAAAATATAAAAAAAACACCTACTTCATTTTATTACGTTTATGCCATCGTTTACACTTACAATTACATTTATTATGGTTAAAGATATTATTTAAATGGTTAAATTGTACAACTTTATTACAAATACCTCCATTTTTTAAATTTTTAATAAGATCGCATCTTTATTTGAAATAAATAGTACCAATATTATATTTCTGATCCCAAAAATTACCTGGTTATTTCTTGTGGTAAGTATTATTTTTAAACATTATAAAATTTTTGAAGTAATACCTCTTTAGGCGCGTTATGAAAGATAATGAGAGTAAATATCTACGAAGCGCGCGCATCATGCAATGAAAATTTCACAAGTTATAAAGAATACACATATACTGATATTTAAAACTCTTCTATATCATTAAAAATATATTTATTGTGTATATTAGTGATAGAAAATGTGTTTATAAACCTTTGTATGTGTATTTTCAAGTATATTTATATAAGTGAGGCTATGTTCCCGTATGTATGAATGAATATATATACATATATATATATATAACGATACCAAGTTACTTGTTAGCCTCAATTATCTCTGGCAGGAAGTGTCTGAGGAAGGATTAGTAGTCTCATGGCCATTTTCAAGGGAGTGTTTTTAATTATCAGACCCTAAGGAAGGTAAAATATATAGGTATGCATTATAAATTATTACATAATTATTTAATAAAAAATTTAAATTAATAATTTTGACTAAATACTTTTATTATAAATTATAATTTATCACAAATATGTTATTAAATTTACTAATAATTTTCAACACTGGTTTATATTAATACTGAATGCTGAAATTTCATTTTTTTAAATTTAATTAAATTTATATTTAATCAACAGTATTTATAATTTAATTCTAGTCATTTTATTATTTTAGTTTTATAATTATTTGAATGCAAAATTAAAGTATCTTTTATAACGCTAAATAAGTATAAATTTTAACTCGCGTAAGAACATGCACATATTTTTAACTCCTCTCCTCTTTTTCCACATGGATACCTAAGTAATATACAGAAATATTGAAATATGACAATAATTGCTAACCAAATTATTGACATTTTGTATTTTTTAACCGTAGATATTAACTTAAAATAATAATAAACATTAGTTTATATTGAATTATAATATATCTTGCCAACAATTATTTTAAACTAATATTTTTTTTTTAAATTTTTTAGTTATATAAAAATCTGTTACAAATTAATGGGTGATATTTCGGATAGTGTTGAATAAGAGAAGTTAAGTTAAGGAATGTTTATTAATCAATGTCAATATCTTAAATTTGATTTCGTCAGAAGATATTATTTTTATTGTTAAAACCATATTTACAATATTTCACACCTCAGGAAGCAGAACTTAGAAAAATAGTAAAAAAAAAAACTGGTAGATTTTGAAGTTTTAGAAATCATACCATATAACATATTATATTCACTTGATTAGCTTCAGATATGAGACCTTCATAAAAATGAGAAAAAAAGTACCAACTTTTCGTCCTGTTGCGTTTGAATATAGAAATATATTAAGGATAAAAAATTAAATTAAATCATTAATTTTTTTTTCAGTTTCTTACATCCATTTCATTTTGCTTGGATATATAATTTACTAGCTAAAGTACCTGGCGTTGTCCGGGCTGAACACAGGGTGAAGGGGACCCTTTTCTAAATCAGATGTAGTTAGTAATTGTCATCTTAATTTGAATGTCAAGTGTGCAAAACAATTTATATCACTTTCAGATCCCGACAGACGTTGTTCTGCCAGTGTATAGTTATTTACCTGTACACATCGAAAAATTGGTGGTCTGTTTGTAATCTAGACTTTATCAAGCACTATAGAAAAAAGCTGAAAAATAAGATATTAGTAATATTGAAATGATTCCATTATCTAGCTAATGCTCGGCATGCATTGCAATGCCTCATTAAGTTTTGTTTTTTAATATGTTTAAAGTAGTTACACATATACAAATCATCCATCCATATCTGTAAATATATATTTATCTCTATATGTATTTATATGTATATCTATTTATATCTATATGTAAATCTATTTATATGTATATATTTATATTTATATCTATATGTATCTATATATGTATCTCTCGGTCTCTATTTATCTCTTTATGTCTACATATGTACATACCTCTATCTCTTATATATATAAATCTCTATATAGCGCTATATATCAACATATATCTTTATCTAAACCATTTCATTCTCTATACCTCGCTCTATCTCAAATTATCTCTCTGTCTCTCTCAATCTCACTCTGTATATATATATATATATATATATATATATCTATCTATGTCTCTATTTTATATTTAAATAAATTGTCTCATGCGTGCGCACTTAGACAACAAAAACAGACGAAATGCCGCTATATAATATGAAATAAACATATTTTTTGAAACGATTCGTGCTCCAACTATTGCAAAATAGTTATACCGTCTCAGAAACCTTCATGGGCATCCGCATAACAACTCACCAAAATTTCATCGCAATCGAATAAATGGTATAGGAACGCATACGGCACAAACAAACGAACGTTAAAGACATGACAAACGCATCGAACGAAGGTGCGTTTAAAATTCAAGGCAACTCTATCTATTGACTAAGTTAAGAACCAAACTGTTATGACCACCTTTATTTTGCTAGCCGCTGCGAGCTCCACTAAGCGGGCTGGTCTCACCAAGGAGAAAAATATTAATTTGCAAGACCTTACTATGTGTATGATCGTGTGTCAGACATAGAGAAATGACACTCACTCACAATTGTAATGTCTATGACCTATGATTTTTTCTGTTATAAAATGAAATTATCACTTTTTCACTCCCTTAAGGATGGAATTTCATATTAATATGTAGTCTATGTGTTAATCCAGGCCAAATTTCATCCTGATCCGTTCAGCCGTTCTGCCGTGATTGAGTAACAAACACCCATCCAACCATCCATCCATCCAAACTTTCACATTTATACTATTAGTGGGTTAAACATTTCCATCATACATTACATATGTGTAACTCTAGCGGTTTTGCCAGCGCACGCCAGAATAGCTGGCAGATGGTAGATTTTTTTCTACTTACTTGACACTTATCGTCATATTTTGGACAATTCACACAATATCTTTATAAATTGTAGCCTATGTGTTATTCTGATGTATAAGCTATATTATTGGAAAGTTTCATTAAAATCCATTCAGTAGTTTTAACGTGAAAGATCAACAAACATCCATCCATCCATAGTTAACAAACTTTCGCGTTTATAATATTAGTAGGATTACTTTAAAAACAAATGAAACTCTGTTGCATTGCTTTAAAGTCAAATATATACACATGAATCGCACATGAAAATTTATTGTGACTTTTTCATCAGGAAATGCTTTGTTCGATGGTAAAATATACCTCGTAATTAATGATCCGTTTTTTACACCAAGCTTTATTTCCTTTACGAATATTGATTTTTTATATATGTTTGTACCTATATAATCACATAATTTTATTTCAATTATAACTCTAGATACTTGTAGAATTTTTCAATTTATTACTCATAGTTGTAGTAGATTCGTAAATATGCATTTTTGTTAGAACTTAATATATTTACATGCCCTAGAGAAGAATTTGCAAAGTTTTAAATAATTATTTATAGTGCATTAAATTTCTTATATTTACATAATAAATAATGTTATAAATAATTAGTTTAGGTATCACGGTTTATTTATATTAATCCAAAATTCAATTCTTTTCAAACCCTTAAATGACAAATTTAAATAAATAAAACCAAATATTGAAAACTTTAGTCTAGAAGCAAGTAGCTATATTTTTAGTTTCCTACTATAGTTCTAACTGGTTCAGAAATAATTTTTTTTATAAAAACCACATCTTCCCGATTTACCTACCTTAGGATCTGAATTTCATTAAATAATAAAATTGTGGTGGCTAGTTTTCATGTGTTTATCTTTGGCATTCGATATATTGTCTTATTCTTGATTAGATTTTGAGGTATTATTATTTACCTTAAACATATATTCACTCCTTTTTCACTCCTTATAAATTGAATTTCGCAAAGTCGTAAGATTATGGTTGATTTTTTCCGCATGTTTATAATTCGTACCTAATATATTTTCTTAAACTTCATTACACCTGGATTTGTTTTTTATCTTTAAACCATATTCACCTATTTTTAAACTCCCAGGGCTTGTATTTCGCCAAATGGTTAAATTTTATTTGTAAGATTTTTAAGTTTATTATCTTTTGCATATTTTATATTGCTAAATTTAATTCAGATATATTCCTCCACCTTAAAGTCATTTTACCTTTTGAAGCCCTTGAGGGTTGAATTTCGAAAAATGGAAAAAATTTGTTTGGGATGTTTATGTGTTCATATCGGTACCCAATGACATGTTTTATGCTTAATTAAATTCGAATATATAATTATTCATTTTTAAACTATATTAACCCTGTTTTCACCAATTAGACTTGTATTTCCCTAAATGGTTACATTTTTTGTAGCTTTCTTTTTAAATTATCAGGACCGAATATTTCTTCTTATTCTTCATTAGTTTTGGAGAAGTAACTGATTATGTTAAAACAATATTAAACAAATTTTCACTTACCCATTTGAATAAATTTATTTCATAACTATCTGTTAAATTGTCTTTGATTTTTCCTGGAACAAACTAACGGACAAAAATATGAATAACATATTAATATTCTTAATAATTATTAACCCATTTCCATTCTTTATTCATATTTCATCAAATTTGCAGGTTATTTTTACTTCTAACACATATATTATTAATGAAGATTTGAAATTGATTAAATATTATAAATTTGCATTTTGAATAATTATTCTTCAAAACCTAAATAAAAAAAATTCTATAGTGAAAACAGGGCGTGCCATTTAATGTAACGTTTCTGTTTATACTATTTCTTAACTTTTAATTTAACCAAGAATAAAAAGTCAGTAATTTTATTTTACTGACTTTTTCAACTCAACTGATTATTAAGAAGCAATCTCGATAATAAAGAAGATATAAAGGAAAGTGTTTACTTTAAGTAGCATATTAATTAGGTACTCATTAAAATCCTAAAATAGCATATATACTTCAACCAAAATTTTAACGAAGGTCAAAAAGGTAAAATATTTCTAGTAATAGCGTACAAATCCGCACATGGCTTACTGAATTTATTTAGTTATTTTTTTATTTTGTCTGTTTAACTTAAGTGGAGTCAAGTGCTCCATTAATTGTATATATATTTATTTATTCTTGTTTGTATAACTAGTTTATGAGTTTGGTATATAATACATTAATACATGGCTTCATAAATAAATAAATTACAAATTAAGTAAAATCTTATCCGAATTTTAAAAATATATTACGATGTTCAATACATTACATGAAATATTATGTAGGTACGAATATCAAAAGTCTAGGTCACATTTAGTGAACAAATATACACAGAAAAATAGTTTTTATTGTCTTATAAAACTCAGGTCAGTTTTATCTAAGAAATACTTAATTTTCATTTATTAATGATTTTTTGGTAAAAGGTTATATATATATATTTATATATATTAATTTTTTTAAGCTATATAGGCTTGCAATACATGGTTTTAAACGATTTTTAAGTACATGTAGTTTGAACCTTTTTCAAATTAACTAGTGGTATGCTCTGTTGTCCTTAAGTTTCAAGAGTTTCTAGTGTTATTAGTGTAAATATAACTTTTTTCATTATAAACAAATAAATGGTTTTTTACAATATATTCACTTATGACAGAGTAGATTTATTTTTTTTTCTGTGAGATGATTTATTATCATTTGTTTTTTAATGTACATACGCGTTATAATACCTACATTAAAAAGTACCCATTTTATTATCCAAACTTTCTTTGTACTCGTCACACGATTGATTAAGCAAAAAAAAACTATGTTTAAAAAAAAGTATGATACATGGCCGAAAAAACGTATAATATAATAAATATGTATTTAATATAAGTTTTAACACTATCGACAATTATCGGCTGAAGATTCATCACCAAAATAAGTCAATTATATATATACAAACACATCTTATGGTATAAGATTTTTCGTAAGGCTGGCACACGTATTTGAAGTTGGCGATGAATAACTATTTTATAGAAAATAATCGAGAAAGCATTTAACGTTTGGTCTTACGCAGCATGTTTCATTTTTTTTCCAGTAATTTTATTTACAGTGATATTTCTGAAAATTAAACACGCAACCATTCTTGAAATTTTGGTTCCGTCACAAATATTTTAAACGGATAATTACAGAATTTACCATAATGGATCTAAAATATTGCATGAGCGAATTCAATTAAGGACGCTTTCATGTCGTTTTACATCCATTATATTTCATAAAAGGAAAATTCGTTGAAAATTTGAAACAAATATAGGAGACGTATGAAATTACAATTTACAGATCAATGTACCGCAAAAAATATATTTTTTCCGTGTGAGACGAAATTTGAGATGAAAAATTTTGCTTCAGAATAATGCTTAACCAAACAAAGGTTAACAATCACTGCAAAACTTATCGTTGTTGATAATTGATATTATTTAAGTAATTACATTGACACTCTTAATTCCCATAAACGTTTGTGACGTTATATAATAAAGTAGTATCTGAAGGAGTATTTTATTTCGACATGTTAAAAAATATTTTATTATTCATTAAATTTTCTTTAAAGTATGATTTAAGGCGTATAGTATACCTAACCATTTAATCACTTTATTTGTGGCAGTTCCAAAAAAGTGTTTTTTTTTTTTTGTGTTTTAAACCTGCCAATTGTTTAGTTTTGTATTTTTAAATATGATACTGCATTTTTCGAAAACAATGTGATTAAGGGGAGTAACACAAAATGTTTTTTTTATTTAATTTAACATAATAAAAATGAGTTATTTTATACACATTTTTTCTGATATTTTCATAAAAACAGTTTCCCTGCTCCAACTTCATAACCAGTAAAAGAATTTTCAGATTTAATGTTTTTTAATGAACATCAAGCCCAACTTAATTTTTTTTTCAAAATTCATATCAATCCTGATTCAAATCACCTGGCTCGCCGTAGGGCCAAAGTATTCAATGCAGGCGATATCGTGAACTCTTTACCTCGCTTTCTCATCACGCCCGTAGAGTAATTAATTCTCGTGCCGGTATGTGACGCGTGCGAAACTTTAAAGACACCCTCTCGCCTCGTACCCTTCGTCGTTTTCGCCCGCTTAGCGCAGCCGAGATTAATATCGACCCGCCTTCCTTCCGGGCGGGCAGGTTGTCACCCTGGACGACCGACGATCTTCCGCCCGGAGGCGCACCTCGGCCTGGGGCTTAATTAATAAACTTGGCATCGATGGCGGGGCTAAGGGAGGAGGAAGAGGCAGAGGTTGGTTGGCCCGCCACGTCTGATCTTGACAGAGGGGACCGAGGTGCCATCAAACAGGGGTTTGGGGTGTGTCCCCTGTACCTCTTCAAGAGTCAGAAACTCACTGACCAAACTGAGAAGTATCCACGAGACCACAGCCACGCTGTTAAAATTGTTCACCTCCTATTAACTAAGAACTCTGACTACACATGATTATGGGATCTTCGTAAATTTACGATTTTTACACGCTTTATATTAGCTTCACCTGTATGTTTGTTTGTTTGTTTGTTTGTAACCGACTCCTTAGGGTGCGATTTTGACCCACTTTAAACGGCCAGATTTCATTAAAACTTTGTAGATTTATCGAGGACCGATGACAACACACTAATTTGATAAAATTATTTCATTATTCAATTTGTAAAATAAGATTTTTGTCAATTTATATAATTTTACAATATTTATTAGGCTTTGTTTATATCGCACAAAAGACAAACTGTAAGAAAAGAGTCCGCACATTGTAAAGAATACTATTTCGCTCATGTGCAAACTCTTTTCTTTCAGTTTATCTTTGGCGCGATATAAACAAAGCTTACTAAATGTTGTGACAATTAATAAAATGAAAATTGAAAGTGGGTTATTATTATTGTGAACAATATACTTTCTTGAAGAGAACATTATCTATATTTGTAAAAATATGAAAAGAAAACCAAAAATAAAGGTTTGTTTCTTTCGTTAAATAGAGGAACACAATTACGTCTTTGTTTCATTTTACCAATTAACCAAGAGTGAAACATTATTATAAATAACATTTTCTGCAAATATTTCACGAAACATGGAAAAATTGAGGTTTGATTTTGCTGTGAAACCAAAAGAAGATGGGAAATCAAACACCATATGCATTACCTCAATAGCTACACCTGATGGGCAGATTTTTGAAATTCCACTCGAACACCAACCTGCAAATTTTCACCAAGCAGTTACAAATACTCCAAACTATGCCATGGTCAGTAAATCATTAAATAAAAGACATCAAACACGGAAAATATGGATAAGTTTTACAGATGATATATCAAAAACATATTTGGAGAGAGAGCAAAACTTACAGTTTAAGGATTTTTCCTGAAAGAAATTGAGGAAAAAACAAAAGTGCTGAATCTATACCTAGTGGATCAAATAAAAAATTGGAAAAACTGTTAGAAAACTTTCTTGAAGAAAAAAAAATTATATATGAAACTCAAAATTTAGGGAAAATTGCAAAAGCTTTCATGATTGAGAAATTTACGGGCAGAAACTCAAATGCTTACTAGTGGATTAAAGATTTAAACAAAGAATGTGAACGTTTCCTAATCAAAGAAGACAAAAAGAAAAAAAGAAAAAAAATTAAAAACATTTCTTAGAATACTCCAGTGTAGTTTGGTACAACTGCGTGCACATGAAACTTACAGTGGAATCGGACTGGAACAATTGGGAGAAAATTTTTTGTGAGACATTTGCAAACAAAGGATGGTCACCCATCAGATATGGTGACTAAGAATAAACATCAATAACTTCCCGAATATATTGATTTTCATAGCAGGATATTGAAATTATTGAGTACTGTAGTTCTTTAACACCCTATATTGGATATATATTTTACAAGCAGCCAATATCTACTCAAATTTACTTAAATAGTAAAGTCATGTAATAAATAAAAAATTGATCCACATCTAGAGACACTTTTGAGATAAAACAATATTTATAGATTTTATTTTAACTGCAGCCAATATCCATTCAAAATCTACTTTAATAGTAAATTTATGTAATAAAAATCAAGTTTTTTACATTGTTATAAAATTTCTTTCATACGTCGATAAAGAAGTATCACTATAAATTATAAATAAACCAAACTAAAAAGTAGAAAATAAATAATACTTTAAAAAACTAAGAAACACGCTTTATATAGAAAACCAAACTAAAAAAACATAAAATATTTTTTAATAATTTTGAATTAAGAATAGTGCATTTTTTTTTAATAAATATAAATTAATAATACTGTATATAAGAAAAAAAATATATTTTATTTTAAAAAAGCATGGTGTTCATGGTGTCAATAGTTATAAATATTTTATTGACTTACATTAGTAGAAGGATTATCATCTCGATAATATCTTAAAAAGCACACCACGCTTTTTTTAAATAAAATAAATCTTTTTCTTGTATACACTATTATTAATTTATATTTATCAAAATTTTTTACACTATTCTTAATTCAAATTTATTAAAATTTATTTTCTATATTTTAGTTTGGTTTTCCATATAAAGCATGTTTTTTAGTTTTTTAAACTATTATTTTTGTAACACTGAGTTCACTACTTAGATCACAAATCCAAAATAATAATCTTGGTACATTTACATTTCATAAACTGGTTAAGTCTACAGCAAAAGCACTCTTTTTATGGTGCACGTTTGTGTTTACCTTTTCTTAGAACGAAACAAACAACTCGGAAGTCTAAATAAGGCGATGTTATTAAGAAGATTCAGTTATTTGAAATTACGAAGAACTGTTCGTTTATTTCAATTAAACACTTCGTTAAAACGTCCGTAAATTTACTGTAATTTCTGACAGTGTAGGGATAATTTTGAGGATGCCCCGAGGGATGACATGGGGTGGAGTGTGCAGTGTTTGGCCTTTGGAGCCTTTGGCACGAGAGGGAAAACATCAAATGCGCCGCAGGCTCAACTTTGCCCTTGTGCCTGCTCGGAGACTTTCTCGGAATCTGCGGGGTGTTGATTCGGTCCAACGAAAATACACCGAACTAAATGATATGGAGAATGGACACACTAAATGAACTGCATAGGTTTACAAATTGAGGTTTTTAAATGTCCACACCAACCATACATACAAGTTGATAAAAGTAAACCAGTTATGTAGAATTTGCTTGACGGAAATTTAATCACTCTTCAAGAGTTTATATAAGTCCAGAGATGCAAGGTTTAGGCATTGAATTGTTAAATGATCTGCTGATAAATCTACACTCCCAATTTCGTTGAGAAACCAAACAAGAGTATAAAATTTTGAACTTTGAAGTATTTAAATAGTCGGATCAAAGTTTGGACCCTATTCTTGATGAGAGTGCATAAATTGGTGGAACCGAGTGTCATGCAGATTCTGTTGTGTGTCAATTATTTTAATCACTCCGTGGATTCAAATGAAAATATTGTCTCTTCCTCCGATTTTCAAAAGTATAGCATACACTTCAAAGTACTCCGTATAATATAGTAGGGAGAGGCGTTTGTATGAACTATTCACCGCGGTTGCCGTGGAATAGCACCCACGTCTGACAATCCATCGATGTGGATATATAGCGTTAAGGTGGTGCCACACATAAGAACGTGCCTTAAACCTTAATGCTTTTTCTTCTAATATAAGTACGGCACTCCTTTCAAATGATTATAGTTGTCTTGTGTAAGACTAGAAGACTGCGGGCCAGTCCGGGTCCTTGTGTTTAGGAGCGATACCGCATTAGAATCACCAACCACCTTTTTAACTCTAATGCTACCTTGACTAGGCGGAACACTTAGGGTGGGCGCTTGAATAAGCCTCCAAACGGTGTAAAAGGCTCGGGTATTAACATGCCATTTACCAATCTTTTAAACTCTTGTATTGGTGTCAGATTCCCAAAAGTTTTTTTTTTTTTAATCTGTATCTGTAGCATTCTCCTATAGTAATATGCTATTGTTTTTAATGGTTTTGTTTTTTCAGCAGCAAAAAAGACTGAATTCGGTCTTTTCACGCGTGTTTTATTTTTGAACCATGTAGTATATTGCAATGTAAGAATTACGCGTGCAAAGAACCTTTATATTTAGTTTTCCACTATCTAGTAAAAGAGACACTTTTAAATCCCAAAGAGAAGCGTTGCCTACGCGAAGACTGCACTCCAGCCTGGCGCGTAGAGGTGAAGAGGCGTGTGATTCGCAAGCGATTGACACCCTTAGCTCCACCCAGGCCACCCAGCCAGGTGACCCCTTACCGGGCACACATTCGGTGTGAAACGCTCCAGAAAAAAAATTCGTGATTAAAAAACTGCTCAATATATCCGAGTGGGGTCTTTTAAGGAAAATATTTATGAATGGGCTGAAGAGGGATGAGTTAATATGTCTTCCTGTTTTGTTTTTAAACTGTATTTTTAGAAGAATTAAAATTGTGTGTTTTCAGAAAGTTTTTAGACATTAAAAGCCCGGTACAAATTCTTGAAAGCACTCAATGCCTTGCATTACAATTTTATCTTTATTTCACTGCCTTAAAATGTTACGGTTACCGCTTAGATCTCATAGTCGCCCTACACATGACGAGGAGACTGCGCTCCAGTTCGGAGCCTTGAGCTTAGAGGCGATACCGTGCTAGAAGCACCAGGGACAGTCGCACTTACTAAGCAGACCCCTTAAGACTACAATACTGCATTGCCGTCACAAACAGAAGGAAAACCCTTGTAACAGCCATGTGTGGTGTAATATGGCAAGCATGGTACAAGGAAATGAGTTGGTCCAGGAGATGAGTTGGTCAGGGAAGAAAGGATTTCACCACGTGGGGGTTGGACAGGGCTTCTATGGTCCATAAGTTTGTGTGTCACTTAAGGGTTCAGTAGCTTTCTCGTACACTGTTCGGCCTAGCTTTCGGTTGTTCCCAGCGCGCCCGCAGGTATACTGCAACGGCGGTGCGGTTTGCGATGATGAGTGGTCCACCAGCGAGCCCGCAAAAGATGATGGAAGGAAGGGGAGAGGTTACTGGCGCCCTCGCACACACACCTACACACTCGCACGCCCTATTGTAGCTGACAGAATGCCCGCCGAGGGGTAGGGGTTTGTTTCAGCCAGAGAGTGCGAAGGGGAAGGGGGCAGTAGTAGAGGTCTCCCCCTCCACCATTACACCGCAAACCCGACATCGCCATTAACTAATGAGGGAAACTTGGGAGGTTCGGCGGTTGTACCTTCCACGGGTGGCAGGGCACGCACAATGCCTTTTGCAGTCTCGCGCGATAATGCGCTGTACCCCCTCCTTCCCCTTCCCACAATCTACCCCCCCCCTCCCAATTCAACCCGACGTGTATACAGCCCCTCCCCTTCCTGGAAGGGATGTGTTGTAGAGGGTTGGTAGTATGCAGCGCTGGAGCTAATCTTGTGTGTGCACGCAACCGACACCCCACACCCCTTATCCTGGTGTATTCCTCCCTCTAACCCCTCCCCACGGACACCCCTTGAGCGCCGAGGAACCCCAGAATCCGTGAGCACAATGCCTCCGCGGGGTTTGGTCCGAGAGCAAACTTGGTCCCGAGCGAAGCGTCTCCGATAAGTTTCAAAACATCCCGTGCGCGCGCCTCCGTTATAACTTCCCGGCCGTTCGAGCCACGCAGGAGTGAAAAGGGGATGGGGCTGAAAATTTTGTGGAAACTTAGACCGCTTTCCACCCACCCCCTCCTTTCCATATCCTTTTCAGCGGGCCGCAAACAACCCTGCTGATACGCTACTCAATGAGCAGGCATTCCTGCCTTCAGCGCTCGGCTGGTTTGCAAGCGGACTTGTAACGTTATCAGCTGTGAATACCGCCACGTATCACAACTTTGTGTCACTTAATATCTTGGTGTCATTTTTCAGATATCTTTTCTGCTGTCAAAATTATTTATTTATTTTTTGTTAAAACTTAGTTTAATCGTGACCTTAATTAACCTACAGCACGGACTTTAAAATATTATCTTTAACTGCTATTTCTTATTACAGTTGAAAATATTTATGAACACATGTAAACCAAATATGCTGAAGAAGAAGTCATGTTATTATTATATAGTATGTTTTTACTAAAGAAATAATCAGGTAAGTTCTATTCTGAAATCGGTTTTAGATGAGTCACATGTATATATAATTTTCCATGTTGTAAAAAAAAATATTTATGTTTTCATAAGTCACGCAAATTTTTTTTTCAAGAAATTAGATGGTTTGGTTTATTTAGAATTTTTTAAGTTTGTTGGTTCATAGAAGATTATGAAATTAACCTTGTGATATTTTAGTATGTAAATTTGTCATCACAGTATCTAAAAAATTTGTGCAGAGTGGGGTTTTAAATCTCTTAAAGATGGTTATAACACAAAAAAAAAGAAGCCTAATGTTTGTTTTCTTCTTATTCAGTTCCATCATTAATTATCTGTTTCTCTTGACTTGATGTTGAGTTCTGACAGACCCTAAAATGGCGATAAAATTTTATTTAAAACATTAAATGCGAGACTTATATAATTAATGATTAAAATAAATTTTTTTACAACGAAACTGATGACATTAAATTTAAAAGGTCTTAAAAATAATCAAGTTATGTTTTTTCACCAAAACGTTAAGAATGACACTAACAGCTATGTTCTGGTGTTAATCAAGATGCTAATAAACATATACCTATTACGAAACTCAGAACCAAATTTAATGTTAAAATGCTTAATATAAATCCCAAGAATGGTCAAAAAAACTGATCAATAAAAAATATTCGCTCTTCAAATACCAAAAATCCTTCATGAGAGTCAAAGACATATTTTCGGCGCCCGCCGCTTTAACTCTCTGTTTGAATCTTCAATGTTGCTCGCCACCATTAAACGTAGATAGCAGCTAGGGTTGAACCAAATTGGTTATTTTCCTATACCAGTTAGGTATGGCAGTAATGATTCCGATTAAGTAACTAGATATTTAGATGGTTAACGTTACCATTTTTTTTATTGCAGTCTGTTTTCAATCTTTTACTATTCCAATTGCAAATAACGACTAAAAATCATTAGAGCCATCGAAATTAGGACGTAATGTAAACACTGCAATTGCTATTTTTTTATTTCCAAAAAAGGGAATATTTGCAGATGTAATTATATAGTATTTAATCGAAATACATTATTTAATTGCATAACTACGATGATTATATTATTTACTGAATAAATTACACATTTTATAAAATTAAGCTCATTTTCCGCTTAACTTTGACCTGCAGACACTATAGAATAATGTTAAAATACTGCCCATATTATTAAAAATTCACTTAACACTAATATTTTTAAGTTTACACAAACGTTATAGGTTATACTTCTATAGCAGTACTAAAATATTAGCCTGAAACAATTTGATACACATATTTTAACACTAAGTAGACTTTGAGTTTTAATATTTGATTTCGCTTAAAAAAACTGCAATCAGTCAATAAAAACTTCCTACACACAAACATTGACCTTACTGAGCTGATTTCAACATTATTGTATATAATTTTATTATAATATTACTAAAGAAAAGTTAAATAAAATCCATTGACGAGATCCGATTCACGTCTCTTGAGGTAAATTCTATTAAAACCAGTGAGAAATGAGAAAAAGAATATGTATTATAATCAGTTAATTCACTTTTCTTTTTTTTTAATTTGAGATTCCATTTTGATATAATAATTTACGTTTAATAAATATATACTGTGGAGTATCACTATCATAAAGTTTCTTTAGGCACACCAATATGTTTGTTATACACCCTAATATTTACGCAAGTGACTTTGTACGGTTTATGTTGCTACTCATGGGTTCAAAATTTTAATTAAATTTCCTTTCTTCGACTACCGTTCCATTTTTAAGAAGTTAACCCTACAAAATGCCATATGCCGAGAGATTATTATTTTGAGATATCAAAATTAAATTAAAAACTTGCAATAATGTAATTAAAAATTAATTTCAAAACATAATAATTTATACACTCATTCAGAGTTTAAAAAAAATTCTTTCTACACTTAGCGATCGTTAAACTTATAAAAGTACAATATTTAAATTAATATTATTTTTATACTATTATGTTAAAATGTAATAAAAATTAGAGTGGGAACAAACCCAAAATGTTTTTTTCTCCTTAGTATTACAATGAAAGGATGAATAATTTTTTTCAGTAAAAGCTTTAATGTAAAAAAAATATGCAATGGATGATAAGTAAGATTTATTGCCAAGTTTGTACATTATATAGAACAATAAATACACAATTAAATTTAAAACGGCTTTTAATATCTTTTTTTTCTTTTAAAACACATTTAACAGAAACACAATTTTAATGTTTTTATAAGTTCATAAACATTTAAAATGAAATGCATAAAATAAAAAACGTTTTTATAGAAATGTTAACAATAAGTTCTATCCTATTTGCTGGTGACTTATAAATTATTTACGGAAGTTCTTTATCACTCTTAACAATTTTAGATTTTCTGTTATTCTAATTGGCAGAAAATATAATATTTTTTTTTAAATTACGTCTGTTCATGAATCACTTGTGCTTTTAGCACACGTGCGGACGAAGCACAAGGTTGGCCAGCAATATAAATAATATGTAAAACTTACTTCAATTATTTTTATTTAATTACGGAACTTTTTTAAATCTGCAAACAGGACGCATGAATGCAGGAAAGGAATTCAGCTCGAGCTAGCTACAAAGATAAATTATTGCGAGAACGGTAAGAAGCCAGTGTGTCAGAAGAAGTTACTAGGTTTTCGCGTTTGCAAAAGCGGATTTTGTTCAAGTATGTGCAAATTATGAAGCGGGTATGGAGGAGAACCAATCAGGAAGTGTGAATAATTTTCTATATGTAATGCCTTGAATAGGAAAAAATAAAGATAAATAAATTGTATCTTTGTGCAATCTTTATGGGTATTATTTATTATTTTGGGTATTGTCTTCATTTTCTTGGATTACACATATAAGTAATAAATAAACTTACAATCAGTAGTACATAAATTTTTCAAAAACGTATCTTTGTTCAACCTTTTTCCACAAAAAAAAATCTATTTTCATTAATTGAATAAGGTACTCACAAAAATTATAAATTAAAAAATGTACATTTATTTATGTACCTATTTTATAACATAACGTCTAGCAACGAGCTAGTAAAGAAAAAAATTGGTTATATATTATTATAAACATTTTTAACGACTTTGTAGTCAAAACAATTATAAATAATATGCAATACATATTTTATGCTTTGTTCTGCTTTGCAAACAAAATAAAAATATTTTACGCGTTTTAAATGCCATGCTATTACAAAATATAAATTATTAAGAAAGATCTACTTCACATGTAATAGAATCATACTGAGTCATTGTGAATATTCACAAGTATTTTTCAATTTAAGAATAGGATTGAAATAACGGCAAGTATATTTGTCTGAAATTCGTGACGTTTTTGGTTATGACTAATTTACTTATTTTGTTGAAAATTCACTATTTCGCGTCGCTCTCGGTGAAAGATTGGAGTCATATAGCAAAAATTAGACGCTCATCTCTCATTCAGGAGACAATCAGGATATAAATACCGGTCCAGCAATCTTAATCTATCTCCGACCATCCTTCCCCAAACGTTTTCCCGAATTCATTCCAGCAATAGCCTCTTTTCTCTCAAGTACTTATGTTTTATTTAAAGGGGATTCTGGAAAAGAGAATTTAGAATTCATGATTTTTTTCACTTTTTGCTTTGTTTTTGTGGGGAGGAGGGAGGTGTAATTGATTGAAATAAAAAGACACAATCATAGTTTCTACATTTTTATAGACCAAACTGATTCATTTTGTTTATTACTGACTTTTTTTCGTTCAAGCACAACACAAATATTATAGCATGCTTAAAATGAATAGTTATTAACTGAAACAAATACTGTTGTGTGTAAAATGATGTCTGTGAATTATTGACTCGATTTTAATGAAATTATTTTAAAATTTTACCAACACCATTTACTTACAAAAGTCAGACAATGTATCTACTTGACGAACGTAATATTTTAAAAAAACTCTAAAAAAATTCATTGCTTCAAGAACTTTTGAATATAACAGTATATATAGGCGTATACTACATCAATCATTGAACGTGATGGTGTAGTGGACCTCAATTTTCTCCCATAAAAAATTTAATTCGTAACACGTAGAAAACCTTGTATTCCCCCTAAATGATATAATGTACAAGAAAAAGATTACTTTATCTTTTGTGATGAAACTTTAAACTTTCTACATGTTCTTTTCATGAATAATGTTTTGTTAATGAACTTATATAATAATTGTTTTAAATATAACTTATAACAATAATGTCGTGGTGAACTATACCAAAAAAATACACAAAAACTAAATTCAACCTATTAGTTTTAGAGTTTTCAATATCGACTTTTAAAATTTACTATATTTTCTTCAATATTTGTCATTGTTACTCGAATCTTAGATATCTCAAGAAGACTAGAATTGATGGAATTTTAAGTTATCAATACCTGATACACATTTATAATCACTCGAGGACTTAGTAGCTTGTGCACTTCTGAATCCAACCAATTTTTTATTTTTTTTAACTTGAAACAATTAGAAATTTGGGCGTTGCGTGGGAAAGAGAGGATGGGTGGTGGGTAGGCGGAATAAGCCAACAGGATGGTGTGTAACTCAACACCTCTCCTACGGAACCATTCGTTAGTTTTGCTAATCTTGCGTGCGCATGTTGATGCACCGTGGTGTGCTTCATCAAGTCCCCGACCTGTAGGAAGTACTTCCTTGAGGAATTGCCTTCATTTCATCCCACCCTCTCCCTTCTCCTGTGAAAGCTTCTGGTGTGTTGCTACAGAAGGAGGTGAAACTGGGGCGAAAGGAGGTTTAAAATTGCTTGCCACTCTCAAGGAGTGAAAATGGTTGACGCAAGGATAGAGAACCGGCCCCGTCATGAAGAAAACTCGGATGAGCATCCCCCAAATGTGGTGGATGGGCGGTGGAAAGAAAAAGAGAGAGAGTCTGAAGGCACTTTCATTTGTCGGCCTCCTCTGGTAAGGTTTATCTCCTCTAATATCTTTCTCATTAAGGACACGGCGCCACTTAACCACGCCTCTTACAAACCCCCCCCCCCCTAACCCACCACGGTTCACACTTGTCACCGGTGTCTGGAGGATTAGATAGCCAGTCCTTGAGAAAGTACATGGGGATATGCGTCACTGTGGCACCTAGTATAAACTTTAGGCAAGTTCCGTTCCTCAGGGGGGTGTTGGAGTAGAGGGGAGTAAGTCAGTTCACTTCATTTACCATGACATTTGGGGAGAAAAAATATCAGTATATTTGAAAAATTTAACCCCGGAAAACAAGAGCGATTCAATCACATTAGCCTTCTGTTTCTGAAGGCTTATCATGTTTTATCACACACTTATTTCCACAAATTCAAAATAACTAAGAAGCAATGAGCATTTTATTGGTTACAACAGATTTCGAGAAGAACCTTTTAATGCATAGTTTAATAATCTGATATTAAGTCAAAATATTAAAAAAAAAACTGGCGCGCATTGCGATATGTCGTGCGCTGAAATCTTTTGCTGAATAGTGGTAGCGGTGAAGATGGTTTACTCCACATAATCCTGCACTAAGAAAAGCTAGCCACAGTCTCAGACAATCGATCAATTCTTTTGCGTCTTCCCAATACACATAGTCAAAATTCTAATCATTTTCAAGCTTTTTTTTAAATTTCAATATATACTGCAAACTATGTAGATTTATCGAGGATCGATGACAATACACTAATTTGATAAGATTATTCTATTATTTTCATGATACTCCTCATATATGTAACATTCTAGATCGTTTTTTTCGGAAATTTGCTTGAGTTAGTTTCAGCAGTTTTTTGTACTCTTACGGATACTTGTGGGAGTTGCCTTTAGGTTCATTGCGAGACAACATTTAATTAGTAGAGACATGGAGTCCCATGAGTTTTGTTATCTTCAACACACATTATATTTGCTGGTAAAATACATTTTCTTATCACTTAGAAACCTTCGATCGTGTAATTTTTCCAACTCATGAAACATCTCTCTTATGACCACACCATTGCATTAAATCATATGCATAATCTTGGTACTCGTAAAGTCTTCCTCTGTAGCTGTTTATTTTCTCTTATTTGCAGTTAGTACCTCGTAATCAACTTCTGTCTGCATGGAGATAGGGCAGTTCTTCCTTCTTTTTAAGATCGTCAATATGACTAACGATTGGTTCAAATCTCTTTTAATTTCCTTTTTCACAAAAGAGTCTTGCTCTTCTAGCAAGTAGATATTTTACATGGACAGGCTGTATAGCGTGATAAACATCACTGGCCGAGTCTGGCATTTTTCTAGCAAAAGAAGGTCGAACAACTTCCTTTTATACTGTTTATTCGTTCACAATATCTTTATAAATTTCTTCCATTCATTAATCAAAAATTCTTGCTGTGTTTTATAAGATCTGTTTTTGTTGCCAAGTGATATAGAGAAGCATTCAGCCATTTTTAAAATGCCCTCAAATCGTCACATCTTTGTGCATTCAATACTTCTTTAATGAAACGAAATTGAGAATTAAAGTCCTCCACACATTGGTCTATGGTAACGCGGTACTTAGGTGATTCGTTTTTCACACTTTCTATTTTTTTACCAACTAGCGAAATGTTTTTGCGATTTCGATGTTGTTAGCCACAAAAAAAAAAACAGTAGGTAGTTCATTAAAAGTACTTAAAGTGTGGCTATACAGACCGGAAGTTCAATGATTCACGTTTGACGATAAATTGATCGAAAACTTAACAGTACCTGTCTTTATGTAGAGGCCAGTCTTTGAGGACAAGTAAAAATACATGCTGGATTTTTCAGCACATTGAGCACATGTCTTTGAATACCTGAAACGTCATGACGGTTCTTACTTTATCGTCGGAAAATTGACGTAAATAAAGTCAGTCCATACTACAAAACAATGATGTTTGTATAGTCGTGCAATAATATTTAGATTTTCTGTTGTACGTCTTACATGCCTAAATGCAGTCTAATTTAGTGTTTCAGTAGTTAGATATAGTACCTCCGGGAACAGAGGATTGAGGATTATGAGATCAGTGCGATAAAATTTGACATCTGACATCACCACCACCATCTATGTTTATATCATTACAAGCTTTGACCTCTGAATTCCCCCACTGCCATATTTAATTACATCATCACCTTTGATCTTTAACATGATCACTACCATCTTGGAATAAATCATCACTGCCTTGGATTTCCGACATACGGCGCCATATTGCATTAATTCGTCGCTGCAGCCAGGAAACTGATTTAGGAGTTTCTCTTATACAGCTGCCTGTTTAATTATAAAATACCATTTATTATTATATGACCACTGACTGGTACATAGGCTTGTGGGTATGTATTTATAATATTCTCTTGTACAACCAGCGTTTTAGATTTAATGTTCTAAAGCTGTCACTTATGCAACTACCAACTTGGATCATATAGTCATAGGTTATGTATTTAAATGTATTATTTATCCTAGCTGCTTGAGTGCACTACATTTACAAACATATTTATAGGAAGAGCTACTGTAGCCTGCAGTGTGCACAAGGCCGAATGTTTAATTTGATGCTTGTAATAATATCATTATTAAAGACATAATTAAAAATAAAAATATTTAATGAATAGCAGAGAAGTAATAAATGGGTTAAATAGCAAAGCAGCTGGCCACTAGGGTACCACAATATATGTATTAAAAACATAAAAAAATATAGTCATAATAATGATTGTATGTTCAGTTTTTTTTGGAAACATTTGTTTCACTAGCCCTCTTTTTGCATATATTAAATCGTCTTATGGCCAGATTAGCATTTTTTTATTTTTCACAAATTTATATATTTCAATCACTGGAACTATAGCATTAGCCATGTGATATTTTTATTTAAGAGAATTAAATAGGTACTAAACAAGCCATGAATGATATGCAAATAGCAACAAAACCTTTTGATTGAATTTTGTAATTGTGGTTTTACCATGTCTAGTCAATTTATATTCAGATATAACAGTAGTTAAACAATTAAAAAAAATGTTGTTCTCCAGAAAACTTTACTTTTTGTTGGATACAACATTGTTATGTGAATGATTGAATTCATAAAAGAATATTTTTGTAATTAAAAAGCATTTAAGCTTAAGCACAATGATAAGGGCCACTTGCAGCGTCAGTTAAGTAAACTACATACAAAAATTTTGCAGGTGGTCAAATGGGGAAATTTTTCGCTTTGTCTGAAGTCACGACTGTTCCTGTCAGTCTTAGTGTGACAGAACATGCAAGGTACTGTATACTAGAATCCACTGAGTTAAAATATACATAGATTAAAATTTTGAAAAAATAATAACCAAGAGGTAGAGTAAGGATAATCTAATTCTATACCTACCTGAAATTTTATTGATGCTTCGACAAGAGTAAAACATTTTAATTGCCGAAAGAGTTATTTTGTTTTCTATCATTATGGAGAGATTATTTAAAACTGAGTATTTAGTTTTTTACGATTTATATTCAAATACTTTAATGTATTTTGTGATGTTTTCTGGCATTATTATTTTTATTTCCACCAATTAAATTTTATTACATTATAAGCTCTTGAAATAATGGTATTAAAAGTAATATTATAATATTAGTTTTTGCCTTAACTGCCAAAAGCTTACACTCACACCGATATCAGCTCTACTTAAATATTACATTTGCAATCCAAACCGGAAATTAAAAAAAGCACTGGGATATTAATAATACCAAATGCTGTACAGAGAAGTGTTAACTGAAAAGTATTGTCCTATTAAATTTATAAATTAATTAACAAATATGCAGTCATTCTGTTTTGTGTACTGAGCTTGTATTAGGATATTTAATTCATCTAGCACAGATATTATAATTGACAATCTTGCGAGCTGGAATCAATCTACTATCAAGCTTAAAATGTGAGTGGCTATGGAAATATAAGTTTCCAACATTATTTAAGAATTACAGAAAGTTTATATCGCATGTATGTGTCATAAAATAAACCTTAATCATACTTGACTGAAGCGTAGCGTACAGCGAAGTCTTTTTCAGGTAGATTTCCGAGTTTTGTGCAAACCACAAAGCTTTCCATGAAGTAAAGTGAATGTGTTCACTAATGCGCAAATGATAGGTAACAATTGTTTTTCTATTAGGACCCCCTGCTAAGCGATAAAAGATAAGCGTGTCTCCCGCAGTGGCAAACTTGCGCTGCGTTGTTTCCACCCGTGTCCTGTGCCAGTGGTGGACAAATCTGATATCCGCGAGAACCCAGCTGGGCTCTGAGGGCGCGCTAAAGCATGCTGGCCGATTACCTGGCAGTGCAGAAAATGAGGCAGTCTCCCCTGCCGCGAAGGAGCCCTCTAGAAATGAAGGGGGTCCCACCCCCCTGCCTGAGGACGCGAAGTAGTGGTGGTTGAAGAGGGTAAAGTAAGAGAGAATGGTGAAGAGGGGGTACGGAAAGGGGGTGGGGATGACGAAGGAGTGGTGTGAAAAGAAGAAGGGATGGGGGAGTTCTGTAAGTAGTACGTGGCTCAGAACCATCACGCTCCCTCTACTCACCCTCCACTTTGGCCTTCTCTTGGCAGGCGCGGACTTGAACCAGCGCCGTTGTGCGAGCGCAGGGGTATTCATTACCGTCAGCGCCAATGCCACCTCACAGACTGAGGCTGGCTCCTCAACGTTAGAGGGCGGCCAGATATTCAGGCTGACCTGCACAGTCAAGCTTTTCGCTTTAATCACACGGAAAGTGTTAGTTATACAAGCATGCTATTGTAATAAATGTAAGTTTTTTTGTCATTAAACTAAAAATATACTCTAAGAGAACTATGTCATTGGTATGATTCTTACAACAAGAAAGATGAATATATATATATATATATATATATATATTTGATTTCAGCATGTTTTTTATTTTTCGAATTCGGCAAAACTTGTGCTTTTTTATCTGTTGAAATTAAACGTTTTGATAGGTATATATATATATATAATTTTTTTTTTGTTTTTTTTTGAATTTCAAATGATTTATAAATGACAAAATTTGAGATGAATTGGTAAATGGTAGGGAAATCTTTGATGCTCAGTGCTGACTAGATTTCTAGTAAAATTTATGAAATTTTATTGGCCAGCTGAGTTTTTCTACAATGGTGAAGTGCTATTTACTAATTTAATTGTGTTATTTAAAAAAAACTCATTTTTAACTATGAGGTTATACATGAGAAATAATTCAAAAGTGCTATGTTTAAATTGCTTACATTTCTTCGTTTACCAAATATTAACATATATTTATTTATTTTTTTTCTTTGTTATCTAGCGATTACCTTAATATTGTTCATAATACATCAAACTTTGTTTGGGCAAAATTGTACTCCCGATGTTTCAGAAATGTACCTTAAACATTAAATTTTTTTATGATTTAAGAATCAACTTCACGACTATTAGACTATAAAACATGTAAGTAGACAAAGTAATAGTAATAGAAAAGTTTAAATTTTACTTTTATACACTTCCATAATTGAAGGAAAATAATTCATTACACTTCCTTTAATTATTTATTAATCTAGAATTTAGACAACGTTTGTGCTACTTGCTATACATTTTTTTAAGTAAACGTTAAACATAATTAAAAAAATTGATTATTTACTCTACGGTAGTAAGCTCGAGGCACATCTAAGTAAACCAAAAAGCATTTGAAAGTTATTTTACTTTTTATTTTAATAATTTCAGATGAAATATTTATTTCAGCTAATTTAATATTATATAAGTCGATAATTCTAATTACTTAGGTGATTAATTTTTTTTCGTTGAATCTTCATACTTTAATCAATTAATTAGGGATAAACCTTTATGATCAAAGTGTTACGAGTATTTTTTCATTTAACCTCTTAATGCCTGAATTATGAAAAATAAAGCCAAACAAATTTTTTGGCATTTTTTTTCTTTTGACGTGACCACGTCTAATAAATCGATGAACGCCGGCTGCACGAACGAAAAAATGTCCCACTACGGATGTGTCCTGTTTGCTCATTGTACGCATGCGTGGCATCTCTCTTCCACTCGATTGGAACAACCATCGATTTTACTTTTCAATTATATTTTCGTCATTTGAATTATTAATATTATGTAATTTAACGATCATCCCCCGATTTTCAGCACAATCGGTACGGTTATTTAAAAGTAATGTTGAATATTCAAACACGTTTTGAACCAACAATGGTGTTTTACAGTTACACATAATAATTAAAATAACACCAGGGATCTTTTGCACAAAGTTTTAAAAAATATTGTAACACATTATAAATAAGTTTGGTGTATTTGGGATGCGTATTTGTTTTAAAATTGTGTTATAAAAACGAAATAATATTATTCCCCTACCGTGAACAAAATTTTTATAGATATTTATCTAACGGCCTCGAGCTGTGCGGTCAGCAATGCTAACTTCCTGTACAAAGGTTGTCGGTTCGACTCCCGGCAGCTGCGAATTTTTTTTTTTGTACTTTTAAAAATAAATACGGCGCACGCAACATTTCAAAAGTAATAAATATATTTGAATTAATAAATGCCAAAATAAGAGTTAATTTATTAATTAAATTGTACATTACATTTCACTTCTTTGTATCCATACAAAATAGTGATAATTCAATAAAAATGATTCAATTTTATTCATAAAAGTATGCCGAAGTAGATTTTATCATACAAAAGATAGAAAAATTTAAAAAAAAATTCTTCCTCAAAGAATATAATATATTTAATGCCTAAATTGTTTGGTTGCAAAAACCTAGTACGGCTCAGTCTCAGGCCGAATATATTTCATTTTCTTCTGGATCAATCATTTCATCAATGTTTTGTTATGACGTTGTCACGTTAAACTATCGTCCGTAAACCGACATTACAGACAACAATTTTTTTGTTTAGAGTATAAATAACACTCACATATAATATCAAACAAATTGAAGCATATTACATACAAAATCCAGCTTTGTAACACATATGATACACCATGCCACAATGTTATACTATGTATTTTGCATTTCAATTGTTACACAGTCACAGTTATAGGAATAAGTCTTTACAGGAAGCTTATTTTATTCAAGAACCAAAATTTTTGTATGGTAAACAATAAAATTTGTTAACGTATATTATTACAGTAGATTATAAAATGCAAATATAGTCATAGCTCGAAACAAAGTAATTCCAATGCAACTTTATAAAAAGCCTGGAATACTCATACAACACACTTGCACACAAAATCACTTATGGTCAGTAACAAAATTATTATAAATGTTTTTATTTACACAGTTGTAGCTAACTAATAAACATAGCATTATAACTTTACAAGACACCTGTAATACACAACATGCATAGAATCAATATTGAACAAGATCCCGGTTGGTAAAAACATATATTTAAATATTAGTTAGAAACCAACTATAGCAATAGAGCTTTGCAAGAAACTTTAAATTATTGCCATGGAACATATTTCAATTTTCAACAATATAATTGAATACAAAACTCCAATCATTGTTAACATTTTTCAGAAATGAAATACATAAAAAGTTAATTGTTGCTGATTTTCAATGCAAACATTTTTACTGGTGAAATTCACTTAAATAATTTCTCTGGGTAGTAAAGCACAGATGTACACTAAGGTTTTCACATTTTACAGCAGTTATGCCCTTGCAGCTTGGGAACTTGCACCTTTGGCGCTGGATCTCCATTTTGTGCCAGTGACCTATTTGGTCTCGCAATGATGTATACTCTGGCATAGGTGCTGTTGGTTCTCTTCGTTTTTTCATCTCGAATTGCCTTTCGAGTGAATCAGAAGGTCTGCCCCTTTCTTCCCTTTGTGCTTGCCTTCTTTGCAAAGAGCTGATGCGACTTCACATCGAAACCCCAAAAGGTCCAGTCGGTCCTTATGACTGAAATTCTGTACATCACAGTGTCTACGATACATCAACCATCCATTGACTAATACCATGTCTATGTAATGGAAAAATATACGTTGATAGTATTTCTTTGAGCGAAGCTGAAATCTATAGTACGAGATTAGTCCATCAAGCAAATCAACTACGCCCATGAAAGTGTTATAAAGTGTTTACTGCTTTTGGGCAAGGTACTGTAACCTCAGTTTTGGTTTGACTGTGAAAACGTTTTACTTCTCCTAGAGGGTATGCACAGTCAAAAGTTGATGCCAGCGTAATGACCCGATTATCGAACCATTTTATTGCTCTTATCTCTACACCATTCTCTTTTGTGGCAACTTCGTCAAATACTCCTCTCCCTCGTTTCTTCATTTCTTAGTCAGTTTGGAACTGCAGGCCAGGAAAGCGATTCACTCTGATTGTACCAAGAACTCCGATACCAATTTCTGCGAGCACAGAAAACAGCTTCAAAGACTAAAACCAATTGTCGCAGTACAATAGATACCCTTCATGTCGGGGAACATTCTCCAGCAGTCGCAAAACTATATTTAAACTAGGGCCTATGTCAGGCATTCTTTAAACCGGGGCTATACTCCCCGTGTACATTTCAAGGTTGTGAACAAGGCCATTGGAATCACACAAGATGAATTCCTTGTATCCCCATTTGTGAGGCTTTTTTGTATTGTACTGTTTTAAAGCAGATTTTACCTTATAGGGAATTATCTGTTCCTCTACGCACAACATCTGACGTAAAGGCAAGTTTTTGAACTTTTTCTGCATTCCATCAACTAGAGGGCGAACTTTGAATAACCTGTCACGATTATGGTCATTTCGAGATGGCAGTTTCGTGTTGTCATTGAAGTGAACATAGGATTTTATAAACTCCCAACTATCACGTGGCATAACATTGGCAACTGTCTCAACTCTTGTGTTGTTTGCCTAATACATGTGAGACCAAGGTAACTCAAAAACAGACATGAATATGCATGAACCCATGAACTCCTCGAATTCATTTGTGTCCACATTCAAAGGTCTGTTTGTGTTCTTTTGGACTGAAAACAGATAAGACTTCTCCACGATATTGTCCAGAATATCCTCATCAAAAAACATCCTGAAATAGTAGACAGGGGATTCCACCTCACTATATACCTCACGTAAAATACATGTTGGAGATTGTTTTTCACTGTTTTCTTGAGAAACTTTTTCCCAGTGCAGTGATGACTGAGCTATATTTGCAGTTGTTGCACACACTGGAGTTGATTCATCACTGCTAACATCAGAACTATCAGAATTATCAGACAATACATTACCAGATGTACTTCTAAGGGCTTGACTTTGCTGTCTGGATGTACCTACTAGGTAAATAGTCTGGGTCGGCATCACTGTCATCTAAATCACTATCATCGCTATCCTCAGGGACAGCAAAAACTGTTCTCAGTTTCCTGGAAGTTGTGTTTTCCTCCATCTGCAAAAACATATATATATATATATATATATATATATATATATATATATATATATTTGTAAATAACACAAGCAGTACCAATAAAAATAAATAACTGAACAAAACACACATAACCTATAATTTTAATATTTTTTCCATTGTTGCCTGTTGTAACAAATACGATACATACAACATAAACAACGTAATAAACACTAGTACAAGAATACTTGAACTAAAATATACTAAATTTGGGGTAAATGTATCAAACTAAGAGGAATATATTTATTTACAGGCATATCTTACCTTCAAACATAACAAAAAAAAAAACAATTTCTTGTCGTTCCAAACAAAGCGGTAACAAACAATATGGCTAACATTTATACAAAAAATAATTCTCAGAAGTGCCCACAGAGTGCAGTAAATGCCTTTTAATGTTGAATATGTACTAAATAAATGTATTAAAGTTAAAAACAAACACGCTGGCACCAATTTGTAGGTAACGAATGAGAGAAACTTGGTATGTATCATTTATGATACAGTAGGCAGTAAGAGGTTAACCATGAAATATAACTCATATTTCCTGGATACTTTAACACTTAGTTTTTTCATGTCTTTTCAGTTTGAAAACGAATTAATTATTATACCTGAAGTATTACCGTAATGTGGAATTTTGGTGCCGTTTCTGCAGCGCTCTCGAAATACTGAAGCGGTTAAAATATTTATTTCAGTAGGCTTGTTTATTTTTTTTTCTCAGCTTTGATGCGATCGAGGCAGAAAATTTTGCAGAACCTGTGAAATTTTTTTTACGAAACTTTCGTCAGTTCGGTTATAGCTGCAGTAATTCGATTGTGGTTTTCAGGCGCCTGTGGAAAAATGTGAGTCTGAATTCGATTACGATTGATCTCGGAACGGCAGGAACGTGGCTCTGCTAGCTGTAGATGGTTCCCGTGGATGAAGACTCATTCCGAAAGGGCTTCAGTTCCTCGTCACACTCAACGTGAAACATGGCTAAGAATTATATATTTCTATCCCAAAGAAGATTTCCGCTCGATATGCTACTAAAAATAATAAGTCTGGATTCAACAGAAAAACTTTATCCGAAGGTTTATCACTAATAAAATATTAAAAATAAATATATATCTATGGTTCAAAATTGGTTCCTTGGTTGGAGTATGCCTTTTTAAATGGAGATGAAGAACTTTTTAAAATGAAACGAACAGATAAAAAAATTTAAAATGTAACACTATGCACCTGCATATTGTAGATGAAAAAAGTTATACAGCCACCGTCAGGTTTTTAATTTTATAAAATGATTTAATTGAAATAACTAGTTTTACAAACGCGATACAAAAATTCGTGGTAATTATTTAAAAAATTAAGTTTTATTAAAACATTCTTTGTTAAGTCCTTATGTACAAAGTAAAGGTATCTATTTGTTTTTATTTTATTTTATGAAGCATCTGGATTAAAAATAATTATTTTATAAAAGGTAAAAAAACATACAAACATTTTAAGTCGCAAAATTTTATTAAAAAGGCATATTAATATTACTAGAATAGTAACGTGAAGCCATTTAACTTTAGTTACAAAAATAATTCCAAGTATTTTTCATAAAAGTTATTTAGACTACAATAATTCTTTTCAATTTTTTTTATTATTCCTCAATATTAGAAAGCTTCTATTATTAAAATGATTTTTTTTAACTACCGTCTAGTGTAAATTTTTTTATATACTATCTTCATAAAGTCAATTTAAATATAAATCGGTGTAAAAAACTAAGTGAGAACGATTTAGTGGTTTTGAAACATACATTTTTAAAGCATAAATAAATAATTAAAAGGAGATAACCAATAGATAGAGACCTGAAAAATTCGCGGGTTCATTTCGTGTTATGCTAAAATTCAAATAATTATACCTTAGTGCTGCTTCTGTCATTGGTTCACTGTTAATCTGGAGGACTAAGGGCCAATTAGAGACCCTCACTCATAGAAGTGCCGAATCACAGGCCACCCAGTCGAGACGACTCACAAGTCAGCAGCCAATGAACAGTTGGCATTTGCCCGAGTGTGTAGAGGATATTGGAATCTAACATTGAAGTCATTGAACCCGCGAATTTTTCCGGTCTCTACCAATAGGTAATACAAAATAAACTTTTTACATGTAATAATTAACTGTGAAACATTGTGACCATGTGTTTGGTCACTAGAAGTTTCATTTTAAAATTCTACATTGGAAAACATTCAGGACATTGAGAGAAAACACTTAAACTTACATGTTGTTAACATGTGGACATAACATCTTGTGACATCACAAGTCATAGACAGGCTACTGCTGGGTGCAGGCAAACTCAAACGAAAATTCAGAAAGTTCCGTCCAAAACAGCTTCAAACTCAGAGGACCAACTGAGATCTTAGTAAGAAGAAGAATACCACCAGAAGACTCGCCTGTGTAACGATTGTTTGGACTACAATGAAGAACCTTCCAGAACATTCTATTAGTCTCCGATTTTCTGTTTCTTCCCAGACAAGTGAGAGGCATAGGTGGGAAAGAAGGGGAGAAATTAAGGTCATATAAGCTGGGGATTTAGCCACTTAGATATGGAGCTGCAGGACCATCACTAGACTCGCCATGGATCGTTGACATCGCATATACGCACACAAAGAGAGAGAATAGCCCAAGAAAATGCAGGTTATTGGAGAGCTATGTATTTATGTTGGTATTTTCAGTAATGGCCAGTAGAAAATTTTCTAAAAGTAGTTTGTGATGTTTTTTGTATTCTTTCTGGATTGTGTGGCATTTTTCTGAAGTTGTTTGTACAATGCACCTTGTTGAGTTAGTGTATGAATCGGGGTGTTAATGATGCTAGATTAGTAAATTTAACTGTGGGTGGCCATATTTCTTTAGATAGTTTTCTATTGCTCTCCAAGACATTAAATCATACTTATTTGCCAAGTATATAATGTTTGTTTTCAGGATATTTGTTTCGAATAATCGCATATCCTCAGGAAGGTTATGTAATAAAATAATTATACTAGTATTTTATTTAAAAAAAAGATAAAATTTTTGTATGATTTATATCAAGAGATATTTATATGACTGTGGTAATAGGGTGCATTTTATCTATCGGATAATTTTGTCCAAAGATCACATGATTAATCAGAATAAAAGTGACAACGAATTTAATACACTTGTAGTGTTGATGTTCTGTCATATTCTAAAGTGTTCAACATTAAGGTTAATTTCCTTTTGGTGATTTTCTAATATGTAGTTAAGGCCCCATCTGGGTAAGAAAGATAACCTTTTGTATCTAAAACTTGGAAAATAGAGAAATGCTTGCAGTGAGGATTTGGGACCATATAGGACCGGCCTCAACCTTCAAAAAATAACATTTGCCTTATTCTCTGCTGTTTTTATAATTATTGATGTTTAAATTATTTTCAAATAAAATTTAAAATATATTATCCCGACAACAGTTTTATTAAGAACATCAATAGTTAAAATGTTATCACAAAATTTAATATAAAAATAAGTTAAAATATATTACATCTCATATATATCCAATTTTGCCTTTATCAGGCTTCTTAAAGACTGGAATTTGTTTCTTTAGTGTTTAAATGAATTAACCATGTATTCATTCAGGAAGTACAAAATATTTAAAATAGCACCAAAATATTGAACAGTTACGATTCATTCGGTATGCTTCTGTTAGATTCTTGATGAATTTCACAAATTAAAAAATCTCTCAATTGGTCTAAAATAATAAAAAAAAAATTTAATCCAAAATGGCGTAAAACACTGTGTGTGCAGACATTAAATGATTTTTATTTTATGGTTTAACACTTTTGTATTAATATTGGACAACATAGTCATTATACAAATATTGTTTTTATTCTTAAGCAAATTTTAAGAACATTGATGACAATCAAACACGAAAATTTCCAAGTTTAATGTACAGTCATGCTTGGATAATATTGGTAGAACGCCGTTTTGTTTACGTTTGTTAACGAAGGGGTCCTGGGTAAACAGCGAAACTCAGACCTTGTTGTCTTATGGCAAACGACTAGCAATTTGTGAGAGAGAGAACACACGGAAATCTAGATAAACTCGGTTCGTAGTGGCCGGGGGCGGTAAAAACCACTCTTAGCAAAAAATCAATTTTCAATCTTACATTACTAATTAAGTTCTGATAAAAGCGGCCCTCTTACAAATATGTTTTGCATAATTATCATCTTTATCATTATACTGTTAATTAAAAACAATTTTTTCAAAAAAATTAGTTCGTTGTCGGCCAAACAAACTTAAAATTGTTGTTTTTTAAATTAATTTCAAATTCTTTTTAAGATAAATTCATTATTTTATGCAGTTTTTCAAGTAGTTAAAAATTTGAAAATCAGTTTTTTCACGTGTATTTTTTAAAAATAGAACAACGTCACAAGTGTAGGAAAGTTTCTCAGATATATAATTAGGCCTCTTTTGCGTGAATATGTATCCTCATGGTTTTATTTTCTTAAGCACCATAAAAATGTAATATTAATTATTTTACATACCAAAGGGGAAATGTTTACTTTACTATTACAGTATTTCAAAACTTTGACAGTAAAAATTATAATTAAAATTTTTGAATAATTGAATTATTTAAATGAATTTAATATTAATAAATGCGTTCGTGATTACAGAATAGACTTAATAGAAACTATTTACTTTAAAAAAATCAGTGACCAAACGCAAAATAGAAAAACTACTTTTCTTATTATACATTTTTTGACAAGCTTTTCTTGAACAAAAGTTACTTATATACTTTAGGCATTAATTATGACTGTTCTTCAGATGTTTGACTAACATTTTGTGCATAAATAAACTGCGCCTTTTTCTGCAGTTGCGCATCAGTGTCATAATCATTCGTCAAAAAAACACAGCTGAACAGCTTGTTAAGAGAAATATTTAATTTAATTAGATTTTTTGATGCCACCACTATTGTGTTATTCAAAACTTACGATTTCAAACGACAAACTCATTGAAGCTTTTCTCGTATTTCTAATTCAGAACTAATTTCAACTAAGTTTTTGTTTCAACCAACTCAAAATTTAAGTTGACATCTTGCCGAAAACATCTGTAATATAATTACAAAGACAACGAAAGTTTTTACAACGATTCTATTTTTTTAAAGATTCTGATTAATAAGGTTCACCATCTCGGAAAATAAATTTAATGTAATGCATTTATATATTTTTACTATTAAAGGGAGAGTTTGTGAATTAATTTTTTTCCTATGTAAATTTGAAAAATTAGAATACCGATTTTAAAAATTCGTTTCATATTATTAAGTAATATTAATCGATATGGATGCAAGCAAATATCTATCAAACGGTAATTAAAAACAATTTTTGTAACATAGAGCTTAACAATTTCTTAAAATAAACACGAAATAAATTTTTTTTGTAGGTAATGTAAATTAAAATTTTTGTAGTGTAATATATTTTCACAGAAACGTCTGCTGTGTTTCACCATCTCCGTGCGTAAAATACCGTACCGTATATGCAAGTTATTTAACAATGTTTTGATACGTCAGATATTCGACATCAATTCAGATTAAATTTTAAAATTTATTCTCAAAAGAAAACTTTCTCGGTTAACGAATAATATCAATCAGTATGCAGCCGCGTAACGCAGCTAGTATAATATAAGCACTGATGCTATCATCTCCAAGGCAAATTATGTTTTAACGCCAAGGATACATTGTGGTGTCATCAGGAGAAAAAAAGAGTTATTTTGCTAAGCGTTTTAAATTGCGCACACCGGCATATACATGAGGAGCCCGGGGCAAAGCCACGGCGAAACTGGAATGGAAACTCCCACGTTGATGCGAAAGCTTTTCGGGTCGTGCGCTGCGTGTGACAACGCAGTAAAGGCTTGTCACCTGCCTCATTCTCACGCACGCTGCTTTTCCCCTTTGTATTCCGCAACCATCTGCTCCCAGCTTCCCCCAGCGCTACTCATTTCCAACATGCCAGGAAATGTTACCGTAGGCCTAACACTACTCCGTATTAATCTTTATCCTCTCACGATGGCTCTTAATGGGATTATTTGAAACTACACAGCTATATTTTTAATTTGTGATGGAAAAACAATTTATTTATTACAGATATTCCGTTTGAATATAAATTATTAAACATAACTTTTTAATTTTATATATTAATAATGTCATATTTTTAAAAATTCATTTGTGTTTTTTTTAGAAAACTGGAGATTTTTTTTCGATTTTAATCAACCATCATGTTTAATTTTCCTACAAATAAGAAAAAAAAATCAATTCTAAAAAACAAGTTTTATTGAAACAAACGACTGATACCTATCGACTCGAACAGACCATTGTGTAGTTCAGCGTACAACCATTTTTCATTTAAAAAAAAAGGAGTCATCGACAGACAGGTATCAATAATCTTACGATTACGACGAGAGTATATTAAAACTTAACTAAGATCTTTTAAACGAAAATTAATAGATATACACAAAACACAAATACCCACACTTAATATATATGCACTTTTACTTCGAAGTATTTAAATAATCTATACCAAAGTACCACAATGTAGTAAAAAAAAAGCTGTTTTTTTCCTGCTTGCGCAAAGTATACTAACTAAAATTGCTGAGCATTGGAAAATTATTGCATTAATTGCTCAAATTCATCCTAAAAACATTTTTTTTGCATATAAATTTACACCGACAGCCTTGTCAAATAATTTAATTTTCCTCAACTATCTATAAAAATCCTGTGCACATATTTAAGAATGTTTAAAAACTTACATGTAAATAAAATGGATATTTCATTATATGTTATAAATATAATTAGCTAAGCCAATTTTTAATTAAATAAATAATAAATATCAAACAATTATTTTCTTAGAAACATATTAACATAGTTGATACAGTAATGTGTTAAATTTTAAACAAGCTGATTCCCAAGGAAATACTTAAGACAAGATTTCACACATTTCACAATTATATGATTTTATATATATATATATATATATTTGACATGCGTAATTTATCATTTTAATGTAGGAAACATGTTACAAAGTAATATTTTTTTTACAATTGTAGTATATATATGTATATATATGCACAAAAGTTATTAACCAAGAGAAGATCAAAGGAGAATTTTCCGGGGATAAAAAAGGACTTTTCCAAAGTGGCGTAGTGTATTTTCACCAGATGCCACGAACAGTTCACAGCTTACTTAAAAGCGTAAATAGAGCGCTAAAATATTGGGTTTTTTAAACTACCTGGTCAAACTCGGTCTTGGAAGGATTCCTGGCTGGAAATCTGCAGTGCTTAGATGTGTTGTGTAACAGACGTACACTTACTTTAAATTCTAAAGAATTAAATCGTTTAAGTTATGTATACTGTCATTATTTCCTCAATAAACCGCAAAAATAATGTAAAAATAATAATTTCTTATTATTGCAAATTATGCTTGCAGACAAATGTTTTCTTTTCTTCCATTTTTTATATGAACTGTAGTCATACTCAATAACAATGCAACTATAAAGGTAAAGACAACTACAATAAATTTCTACCATTTTTTATATGAACTGTAGTCATACTCAATAACAATGAAGCTATAAGGGTAAAGACAACTACAATAAATTTATAACATTTCTGTATGAATTTTAATAATCCAAATTTTTGTCTTTTTCATTCTGCAAGGATATACATTGACTTTTATTCCGTATTTACGATCATAATTATTTATATTAATATTTTTTTAATACTCACGATTTTCATATTAATTTTTAAGTAATAATTTTCCACCAATATTAAATTTGTTGCCTAGTGATAAAAAGTTAAAATGTTTGAAGTCTGTTAAAATTAGAAGATAAAACTACTGTTTAATTTTACTTAGCTTACCTCTATAATTGACATAAAACTTATTCCGGTCCATTCAAACTAACCACAAACCATTAGAGATGATACAACGAAAAATAAACCTTTGGACTACTATTAAACAATATTTTATTTCGTTTTTTGGTCCAATGATAATAATTGGAAATTTCAGCGTTCTCCTTTAATGACCGCGTGTTGGTAACGGGGTGAATTCTTTTCCTTGGGCCATGACCCAAAATTTAATTTTTCTTAATTTACGTGTACAGTTTGGTTTTTTTGTGTCCATCTCTAGTGATCTTACTGTCAAGAAAACAGTAGTTCCAAGGCTTGGAGTAATAAAGTTAGCTATAGAATGTGAACAAATTTCACCATGTCAATAATTGAATCAGAAAATAAAGCGATCCTCACTTGATAGCAAATATGTTTTTATTGTTACATACATCAACCTCTTAGGGAAGCCTCTTCAGTGGGATGATATCGTACACTCTGAGGACAATAACGCCCAGTTTTTTAGTCCAATTGAAACAAAAAACTATATATTTTTTTTACAATATAACAACACTTTGTGTCTTTATTATTTTTGTTTCTTTCACGTAGCACCTGATGTCATTCATTACCATTTGTTTTAGTAAAACTTTAACGCTGCCATGGAGGAGGAAAAAAAAAGACAGCTGCTGAGTGCTCGCTCGATGAAGTGATACACGAATATTGCTCGAAGGCGCGGGTTTACTTATGCCCGTTATTAATGGCAACAGAGTATGATTTCATATAGTTTCAATTTCTTTTGTAAACCTTTACACTTTTTCTCATAGTTTTACATATATTTATTTTCGCATAATTTCGCAACTTGTTTTCACATATCAAATCTCTAATCATTATTTAAACAAGATAATTTTTTTAATGAAATTAACATTAGTTCAAGATGGCAGCCACCACAGCTGACAAGATGGCCGCTGAAATGGTAATAAATACTACTGCACTCTATCAGGCAAAAATTATACTAATATGGCCACAGCGCCCTATAGCAGAATAAAATAAGATGTGTACCTCCACCAGACATCAACAAAATGGTGTACCCAAAATGGCTGCCATGACGACATATTGGCTGGATTAATATCTGCCTTGGCATAAGTGGTGGGATGTCAGTCTACTGATGGCTTCCGTGCAGCAAGGATACAACATTTTTTAATCGAATGACCTCGCCGGGTTCTAACCGTGGACTTAATGTCGCAAGTACGTTTCTTATTAAAATTAATTAATGAATTTAAAACTACATCTAAAATACAGACGGCTAGTTTAAAACTGTATATTACACCATTTCATGTTCTCAATTAATAATAGTATTTAACAAGATAAAAGTGTTAAAGTTTCTCAAAATTATTGGAAAAGAATCCATCGTATGAACACTACAGAATTTGAAATTTCATAATTTAAATTTCAAAACTATTTACCACAGTTGTGCTATAAATTATTATACGAAAAAGCATAAAATATGAAAAGAAATTATTATTTGTAAAACTGTACCACTTACCTCCCTAATGCCTAGGTAGTGGTCTGTTTCCCCGCAGAAGTTGTGGTCATAACTTGTTTTTGTTGCCTGCTGCAAGACAGTACACTCGTGATCAAACAACATTATTTGGTCTGGTAACCATTTTCCCTTTTCGTGGTGATTTAAATACGTTAATTTTGTGTACGGCGATCAAAGACTTTTTTTTGGGTGGTATTGTAGCTAAATGAACAATTGATGTGCCACGAGTCCATTTTATTGGCAGTTGTATCCAGAGCATTAAGGCATTTGAAAGGAAGATAAAAGTCCTCTCTCTTTTATTTGTAATGGTCATAGCAAAGCACAGAGAAAGAACCAATCTCGTCGAGTGGGGGGTTCGATGCGCAACGAACGAAGTGCGCCAATTAATCTCGCCCTAATTATCCATTATGTCCGCACAGGGGCCCGGGGCGCACGACGTTTCTGCAGTCATCGATAAGAATGATTACAGCGCGCGTGTAATTAGCAGCGGCGCTGACACTTCGTCATCCAGTCGACACCTAACGGTAGCGGGCCGGCGGGCTCCTGCGGGGCCGGGCCTTCGGGCTTAATTGCCTCGGCGTCAATAACGCCATGATTAGCACGAGTGCCAGGAGAGAGTTGGATCATTCCTGCCACGCCCATCTGCAAGTGGGGACGGCTGATCAACCGCTTTCGCTTGCGCTGGAATAAAATCCGCAAGGAGAGAAAAATAGTCAAAGTCCCGACGTAAAAATACCCGCTTCGTATTTTAAGCTTTAACGGAAATTATGAATAAAGACTAACATATATTTTCAGTCAGTTTAACTTTTGTTCACCTATCATATGGACTTGGGTAGCAGACACTTGAACGAAAGTCATTGGACCGACATTTCGGATAAACGACTTTCAGTCTAGTAGAGTTTTTATGTCTCGTGCCTTTCGGTTAACCGCCTATTCGCGGAGTTAAAACATATTCTCAGCAATTTTAAATTTCAATTTTTGTTTTTTTTTGCCGTTTGGTATAGTGCCTTTCAGTATAGTATCTTTTAATCTAGTGCCTTTCAGTATAGTGCCTTTTAGGATCGTGCCTTTCGGTCTAGTTCCTTTTGGCTTAATGACTTTCGGGTTAGTGCCTTTTGATCTAGTGCCTTTCATGTCTTTCGGCTAAATAACTTTCGGGCTAGTGCCTTTTAATCTAGTGCCTTTGGTTAAACGACTTTCTGTCTCATACCTTTCGGGCTAGTGATTTTCGCCCTACAGCCGCATACGCATGAGTTTTTTTTAAATTTCATGGCACTATATATTTTGAAATGGAACTTCTTAAAACCATTTGAGGTGACATCATCTCCAGTGGGCCACAGAAGCGTTACGCTGAGAGTGTAAAAATTGCAGCGATCAGGATTAGGGGCTTTCGATGGCTTGTTTGCTTTGTATATACGCACTTGCAAACTTGCGCATTCGCATACATGAACAGTTTCTTTGACATATTCGTTACTTAATTGGTGAAATTTCACTCTTAATGCAGTGGCCGCTGTGCACCCACGTGGCATTTTTTATTTAGGACAATTTCTGCACTATAGCATTTAATGTTTAGGAGAAAATTGGGTCCCCAAGTACTATATTGTACATGTCTGATATTTGTAAAAAATGTCAGGTTACTGTTCTTTAATTATATCATCATTAATTCGAGGTTTTGAACTAGTAGTCTTTTACTGTGTTTTAGCATCTAGGTAACACCCTTAAATTTACATTCATAGCCACAATTTCAAAGGATTTCTTCATGACTTGATGTAAGTTTTTGGACATACGCCATTGCTATTCAAGATTGGAAAAAATCCATCATGGTGAGGGACTTACAGTCACAATGATTAATATAATTGTACAATACCAGGCCATGTATAATTGCAAACAATCTGATGGGGATGTTAAAGGCATTCTATCCTGGCGGCTGCATTGTGCGAATTACGAGAAAACATATAGGCCTAGGTCTCGTAGATTTCCATCTGCGTACATTCCTACATGATGCTAATGTAAATTTTCTGCCATATTGAAACTTCCCTGACCTTTGGGTTGTTCTCCTGTTTAGCTGAAACCGCAACAAAATTAATTGAAGTGTTATGTATTTTGCACTGGCGTGTACACTAATCTCTTGCTGTCTGCTTGAGTACCTGTTATATTTTAGTCCTTTTAAAATTAAAATTTAAACTAACTTTGCTTTACAAATAATTTTTAATATATTAAACTACTTAAAACCTAATGTTAAGTACTTTATTAACAAAACTTGATATATAATTTTTAACTGAGAAGGAAGGTGTTGATCTGAATATTTTATTTATTTTAGAATGAATACAATGTAATTAACTCTAATATTATTTTTTTCAAATGTTCATATTTTAATTTTATTGAAATATATATTATAAAGCTAATTTTTAATACTTGTATACAAAATTTCAATTGGGCAATTTTGAAAGTTGGCCACATATAAATACTAATTTATTATTACAGAAATTAATCTTTCCTTTTTTAGTTTAAATCGTAGAAATTTAAACTGTGTCATTGACAACTCCTTGTCTTCTCTTTAAGAGGCCATACCCGTTCAAACTATGATCTTCCTGACCTTTAAACTCCTTAAAGCAAATGATACAAATAAATATATTTTCACATATGATAATTTTATTTGAATTATTTAATCCTGTTCGTAATTTTTCTTAGAAATAAAATTGTAAAAATTTGTAGAATATATTCATCAAATAGAAAATGAATGCATTCCTTAAAAACTTTTATTTAATTTATAATTTTATATTTTCTGTAGATAATTTAGTTCAAGTATAATGCAAATTGAAACTGTCTGTCCACCAATTATAAAAGCTTGGTACCCAAAAATTAAAATGTAAGTGAAAGTATTTATATGTTGTATTGAAACATGTGAACAAAATATTTGTTCTTACCTCATAATATTTTTTAATAAATTTTTTGTGTCGCTCAAAAATATAATCAGGAAATCATTGTTTAATCTATTAATCTTATTTTGTACTAAGAACAATATTTCTTTTTCAAGTAATCTTTGTTTACTTCATTCTTAATTCGTTAGAATGTTTGCTTTTTATACTTAGGTACTGTAATTTTATAAGTTTAAAATAACGAAAATACTCTACATAAATTAATGTTTTGCTTTTCACAGGTAAATTGTTTGTATCAAAATACCACTTGGAAATAAATTCATTATTCATTAGAACCTCAAAGTTTAAAGTTCATTAAAGTGCAAACAATTGTCAATTTATATTTAATTAAATTGCCTTACTAATCGAAAAAATGTTTTGTAAAATTTATGTTTCAAATTTTTTTAAAAATCAGACATTATTGTTGGTCTAAACCTAAATTGTTTTTTAAAAAAAGGAAATTATTTAAATATTTATGCAATTTATAGTTTTTAATAGGCATTATATAATTCAGCATATTCTCTAATCTGCCATCTTTCGAACAGCTCGTGTCTTTGTTTTATACCGGTTTTATAGCGGGTTAACTACACATTTTCATATTCGGTATTCCCAATTAAACAAAGATGATGTTTCATAGTTCGGCAAAATTGCGAATCAGGCAAGGCCGCAGTGCCGAGAGGGCCTGATTGAAGACACTTCTCTAGAAATGTTTTAAGGTTCCATACTATAGTTTTATTTGATTACTTCATTGCTACAATATTTCTGCCGAGATTGCTGATGTTTTGTTCGTGACACCGCAGGAGTGGCCGGTTAGCCCGCGGTCGTCGTGGTGGTCGAGGTGGAATCTAACGTGGTAGTCGAGGTGGAAGTGGTGCTGGATGTAGAGCAGGTAGTACTGGCGGTAGAGCAGAGTTCGGTGGCCGAGTTGAAGGTGGAATTACCAGGGCAGGTGTAGAGGTAGGCAGTGTAGCCGCTTGATGTAGAGACGCACAGGTAGTACTGGCGGCAGCTGGTGGCGGCGAACCGTCCGGCGGCGGTGCATGGGTAGGCAGTGGTCGTGCTGGAAGCTAACGTGGTAGTCGAGGTGGAAGTGGTGCTCGAAGAAGAGCAGGTGGTGCTGGCAGTGGAGCAGAGTTTGGTCGCCGAGCTGAAGGTGGAGCTACCGGCGCAGGTGTAGAGGTAGGCGGTGTAGCCGCTTGATGTAGCGACGCACAGGTAGTACTGGTGGCAGCTGGTGGCGGCGAACCGTCCGGCGGCGGTGCAGGTGTACGCCTCAGCACAGCTGAAGTAAGCCTGGAAATTTAAAAACTATTAATCATATTCATACATGATCATTACAACATGCTTTAAAAATAAAAATTCACAGAGAGATAATATAGTACAGTTTGTCCGTAAAGTCAAGGTGCTTTTTCGACCGGTTACAGGAGATTAACATTTATTGGCGAAGACTTTACACTTATATCTGTGTCTCCCTTCGAACATATGGCAAAATTTATGGAACCCTAAATCAATGGCTAGTAGCCCCCAATCATAGGCACCATATTTCTACTGAGCAGGGCTGAATTTCTTGGAGAAGAATGCTAATGACTGACAAGTTCATTGGACAATCTTTTGGAGGAATGCTCCCTTTGCAAAATCTGAAGCATCTGCAATTATTGTTAAGGGTGCATTCGAACTTGGATGGGCAAGCAGGGTGGCTTCAGCAAGGTAATTTTGCACTTCTCAAAGGCACTGCCCCTGTTAACATGTCTATGTTAACAGGGCTTGGCATTTCACATCACCCTTTAGAAGTTTGTGAAGGGGAGCCTGCAACGCGGCAGCCTTGGGAATGAAGCGCTGGTAGAAGTTTAGCATTCCTGTAAACTGGCGTAGCTGCTTCGCTGTAACTGGTGTTTTTAGTGGAGTATAGCATCAACCTTCTCTGGGACGGGTGTGGTCCCATCTGCTGAGATCTCATGTCCTAAGAATGTCACTTGTGGTTTGCCAAATATGCACTTGTATGGGATAATTAGTAGCCCATAGTGATGGAAGAGATCCTCGAGGTGCTGTCTATTTTTCACCTCGTTGATGAAAGCTGCCAATATTTCATCAAGGTAAGACAAGTAGAAGTCAAGTCCTCTGAGAATTATGTCCAAGAACCTCTGAAAAGTCTGAGCAGCGTTATAAAGGCCGAAAGACATGAATGGAAATTCTTAAAGCCCGAAGGGTGTTTTTATAGCAGATTTTGGAATATCGGCTGGTAAAAATGGGATTTGTCTGTAGACCCTTACAAGGTCAATAGTGGAGAATATTGTTTTTTTCCGCAAAGAGTGTGAGAGAAGTCTTATTTGGGGGATATAATATCTATCCGGATTTGTGTGTGCATTGAGCAACCAAAAGTCCCCACATGGTCTCCATCGCTCTTCTTTTTTGGGTAGAAAGTGCAGAAGTGAAGACCAGGATACGTCAGTAGGTTGAGCTGTGAGAATTTTGAGCAATAATTCAAACTCCCTCTTTGCAATTTTAAGTTTGTTCGTTGCCAACCTACGTGGTTTGCTGAACACAGACTGTAGATAGGGAGCGGAGGCGGTGACTTTCGTACTGGCCAAGATGAGTATTGGATGCTACAGCTGCGAACTTCTGTCGCAATGTTGTGGCCATCTCTCTGTTATTTTGGCTTTTATGAGGATCGATATCTTCTCGAACATGGTTTATAATGAGGCTGCATCTGCCATCTGCGGTCTCGGATTTATACCCACGATGGCATCTGCAAGCTCGACTAATTAATCAAACGAAGAATTTGTCTGGGTCGCCAAGATCGCTTGTGTTGGTGGCGGTAAGCGATCCAGCCACAATTACCTGAGTAGGACATCTGAAACAACTGTTCCTGCCAAACTGCGGAGATGCCTTAGAATATGTGAAGGCATTCGGTCACCGACCTCATCGTGTTCCAGCAGTTTTTTTGTCTTCCATTCCTGTGAAGCATCTTATCTCATTACAAGTTCTGTTTTTAGTCGGCCATATTTGTCCTAAGTTGGTTTGATGGACTAGTTTATCACGCGCTTCGGTCGCATATTTGCAGTCAAAAATGCCTGTCACAATTTGAACTTAGTTTCATCACATTTGACATCTGTTAGGGTGAACTTGTTTTCTACCTGCACGAACCACATTTCTGTGTCCAGAGACCAGAAGGGTGGAATGTGAACTGCGACACGCCTTATGGTGGGGGTTCAGCAATGCCTGCGGAAGTGTTCTAGAGTGAAAATGACACACTAAAAGACAAGGTGCGACCATATGCTGGTGGTGCGCGATACAATTGTCAGGACTGTGTCACCAAACATCATCTTAACACCTACCTACATGTCACAATGAGTCGCGGAAGTCCGATGTATGTGTTGGAAGTGTCACAGAACACGTGCATTCCCCCTACTTCCGCAGCCAGTGTTGCAATCCCGTGGCGAGGATGACATGCGGTGCGCGGGACGTGCGGCGCGGATGACGTGCGACGTGGGTGACGTGCAATGTTGGTGATGTGCGGTGTGAATTCTTGCTTATGTTATGCAAAACATACTAGCCTTGCCCCATTACGTCAGGGTCACCATTGTAGCCATGAGGGTACTAATTATTCTGGGGTGGTAGGTAAACCACGCTAAATTAAACATTAACTATACTATTGCACATTATTTATTTGCGCTGTCGGGTGCGCTAACAAAGTTACATTTATCTACAGCGAGTGACTCCGCCTACTCCTGATAAAAGGCAGACCAGGACTGATTATTCTTTTCTCTCACAGGCATGGCAACACACAGGAGAAGGGAAGATAATCCTCTAGGCATCCGGGCTATCAGGACTCCTGGAGGGTTCTGCATTCTAGCCCCAGGGGTGTACACACAAACAAACATGACAGCTCCTGCTGATAGCCACGTGGTTGGCGTAGCTGGACAGATGTTTTGGCGTTGTACCATCCCAAATATTATATAGTATTCTTTCTTAAACATATAACTAGTTTTAATTCTAACTTAATATTTCTCAGATATTAATAGTTCAGCTTCGCATTTGTACAAAGTTGCATCCATTAGAATGACAATTATCTGCCTATTTCTCCGTTTCATACTTGCAGCCTGAAGGAATTATTACCACGCTGCCAATTATCCCGAACTTGTTCTTATGTTACATTTCAAATTTTCATGCACTGTGCGAAGCAATTCTGGCTAACACAACATTTTAACAGACAAGAATGTATGGTAACATTGTACAAAGTACTAAGATCCACAACCATCAGATGTTACCTCTGGTCTTACTGCATTAGAACCCTCATTCCTTACCTCTATACAGTGCAACGCTGGAACAATGTCACCATTCTCAGAAACCCCTTCTTAGTCCAGAGAAATGCTTAGCAGGCTTACTTCAGCAAACGAAGATGACCTTTACAATCACCACGAATCAAATCAATATCAGATTTTGTTTATTCCTAGAGATCCTCAAAGGATTCGGCAAATATTACTCCAAGATATTTTGACACTTTGTGGCCCATTACATCACATTATGATGAGTTATAAACACCAAAAATTGTACTGAAGTTATTGCCCTTGCTCACATAATCCAGACATTTATCTCCACTTACCAGCCTACAACGTGTAGTACTAGATCCCAGAGATAGGAGCTGGTAGTTGTATCTATATCTCCAGAGAAGGGGAATATAATCCTTGGATGGTTAAAAAATTGAGATTTCTTATCCTGTGATAAAATCCCATGAGCTTAACACATTTTTAACATCCCCCCTCCCCCGGGTTCGATTATTTATCAAACCTGAACCTCCTTACATCCATCATGTTGAAAGAATACATCTCACCTTTCGTCAGTAATTAACTAATCAGTAATATACTCGTCAATAAATAACTCATCAGAATTTCAATCATTGTGTAGGCATACACCAAACACACTTCTCAGCTCGGATGCTACGAATGCTGGTCATAGCAAAGCGGCTGTTATGGCAACTTTCATATTTCCCCTTTGAATACATTGTTAATTTTTCAGCACAGAATCCCTTGCTTTGGAACCCAGTGACATCAGGTTCCTATAAACCCCATGTTATTGCCACTTAACCAATAGTTTAGGAAGTTGAACTTTTTTGAATTATCAGTCTTAGTGCTGGTATACTAATATTGGCACTTAAATGGACGTCACAAAACAACCAGCTAAAAAAGACACACCATACGATACATTTCTGAACACCAATGTTCTTCCTTACACCTAAACCTTTCTAAATGGGCTATTTTCCAAAGGGGTCTAGCAAATTTCCACAGTAATATGCTGAAGCCAATTACAATCATGAATACAACCATAAAATATAACTGTTAATTTTGCTTATAAAAATATACCTTACACCGACTAGTATTGAAACATATGCATGGCTACATACAGAAACATCTAAGTTTATACATTATTCTGAAAACACCTTAAATTCTATAAACCCAAATCATTAATAGATTAATCCAAGTTTGACTACACAAAAACCAACGCACATAAGTTTATGGAATTTAAACAAGAACCCTCAGGGTTTTATCTCTTTTCTTGAGCCTATGCATTATCACCATCGCAAATTTATAATAACCTATAATAAAATAATTATTTGATCATTGGTTGATTCTTATTCCAACAAAGGCATTTCAAAATATCTTGAAATTTGGTTCATGCTTGTGATGCGAGATATTCATCAAAACCTTTATTTCAATCGGGTTTAAGGAGCATTGTAATATCATACAGTGGTGATGCACTGAGTGGTTATGAATGTTTAGTTTGGGTGTAATGGCGTTGGTAAAGCAATTACTTAAGTCACCATTCAGAAATTCACAGGATGTTTAAACGTAATTTTTTTTTCTTAATAAAGAATTTCAACCTCTCTAAATGCTAACCAGAAATTGAATTGAAGTATCATCTAATTTCATTAAACCACATATGCTCTAAACTCAACCGATGAACCTCTTAGAGGAAGGTTCGTGCTTCTTTTTGCAAAAAGTTACTGAAAGAGAGAACACCCATTTATTAAAAACTCTCTAGCTCTTCACTTATTAAGTTCCAAGTGTGCAATATCTGGTAACTTGTGCTCTTGTAGTTGTGTTCTATCGCTTCTTAAAGTATGTACTACGATTTTTGAAACAAGCACTATTGCTAGGGGTGATTGCACAGCAAACAGTGTGATGTTTCACTGGCCGAATTGCACCAGTTTTGGAACATTCATCGCTGCAAGTTTTACCAAAATTAGACATCTGCTCTAGCTGCATTAGATACAGAGTAATCATTTATAAAGTTTCTACGTGCTTTCTTATGAAATATAGAAAAACAAGGCCGAAAGAGACGGAATGACAGAATGACAGGAAAACGATAAATTTAAGGATTGAATAAAATTCAACAACTTAACCCTGTGATGCATACCCTGGGTCTTGGAGGCCCATTGAGTTATTACTGTGGATATTTCAGTTATATTTGAAAAGCAATATATTTGTGAATTTATGTAATCCTCGATTGATGCTTTTCATTAGTTTTCATGTACTTACAACAAAAATTAGCACAATATTTTTTTTAGGAAAAAATAATTTATGTCTGTACGCCGTTTTTACATACCCTGGGTCCCGCAGGCCCTGTGTAAAATTAATTTTCTTTGACATGTAATATTAATTAATGTTGATGTATTTTTATTTGGTTAACAAAAATTACTTTAGCTAACTCTTCTGATCAATTACAACATATTGACAACACATTAATTTTTATAAAATAAATCAATATATCAAACTATTGGATGAATTTATTTTCTAGTCTTGAATTATTGTACAAGTTATTTATTCATATGTAAACACAAAATAAACCCTTCTAGTGAAATTATGCTGTACTACTTTGATGTAACTGTTTTTATTACATACAATAATTAGATGCAAATTTTAATACTCGTGACAAAATATATGAATCTCACTAGTATTCGATTATTATGTTTTCTATTTTGTAATTATTGCAGTGGTAATAAAAGTAAAAATTCATAACTTTTTTCATATTGTTATGCGCACAGCTATCTGGATAAACATACCACCAGTCATCTGTGGTTTATTTTGTGAACTAAGTAGTTGGTTCATCGCTTGCCACCAGATTGCAGTAGCTTGCTACACATACATGAGAAACCAGTTGGTTTCAGTATTCACATCTAACAAGTACAGTTTTCATTTTTTAGAAATGTATTAAGTAAGTAGTTATTACAAAGGGTTGGGATGTTGCTGCTCGTGAACTATTTTTAGATAAAATATGCAAACCCTATTTACAGAGCAACAATGTCTGTAAACCGATTTGAAACAATAAGAAAAAGTTTGAGGTTTGATGTCAAACACACACGTGAATCCAGGCTGCAAACAGATAAGTTGGACCCAGTTCGGTATGTATGGGATCTCTTTATATCACAGTGCAAAAATACAGTAATACCATCAGAGTGTGTAACAATTGATGAACAATTAGGTTCATTCAGAGGGCATAGCAGCTTGTTGCAATACATGCCCAGCAAACCTGGGAAGTATATATGTGATAAGTTTTTTTGGATGTGCGAATCTGATACTGGCTATGCTGTTGATGGATGCATTTATGCTGGTAAATTACAAGGAGAAAAGCCAACGAAGAATTTGGCTCTCAATATAGTAAACCAGTTAGTTGTGCCCCTTCATTATACATCAATAAATATTATAACTGATAATTTCTTTACCAGTGTTCCACTAGCAGAATACTTTCTAGAAAAAACTTGACAACTGAAGGAACTTTGTGACAAAATAAGCGAGATGTTCCAATTGAACTGAAAGAGTGTAAAAATCAACCTTTGTACAATTCAAAATTTGCATTCAAAGATGATTTGACAAAGGTTAGTTTCATCCCGAAAAAAAACAATTGTGTGCTTTTGTTGAGTACAATGCACCATGACAATGCCATTGACCAATCGCATCCGAAGAAGAAACTAGAAATTATAAAGTATTACAATTCTACAAAAGGTGGTGTTGACTTGATGGACCAAAAAGTACGCCTGTATACTTGTAAACGCAAGACAAAGAGATGGCCTGTTGTTATTTGGAGTAACATACTGGACGTTGACACACGCAATGCCTACATTTTGTTCAGAATTCAACATCCTTATTACCACCAAGGAGTCACACACCAAAGGAGACTGTTTATTGGAAATGATACACACATGACTAAACGTGCAGCCAACCCATTTCTTCAGAAATACATTCAACAAGATATGGAAAAGTTTACGCACCTAGTAATGTAACTGCTGCATCTAGTTCATCGAAAAGGAGAAGGAGTTCCATTTGCCCTTCATCAAAAGACAGGAAGTGTGCTATGATTTGCTGCAAATGCACCACCAATGTTTGCAAGGAACATAGCTTATTGTGTGCCAAAAATACATTTAGAACAATGAATAATGTTTTGAACCAAAACTTATCCTTGTGTAACATGAAAGCTTCAAATGGAGGTGTTGAAGTTAGAAGTTGTACAGATACAATATCTCATTTATTGTAAATGTGTGCATTCATATACTGGTATGTTGAATATAAATATATTATGTAAATATAAAGTGTGAAAAAATGAGGCTTCTAAGTTATTTGAGTACACTTTCTTTCATAAAAATGTACTATTACAAAATTGAATTTTTGACAATATCATAAATAAGGCAGATAAATTTTATGAATCTATAAAATCATTCATACAGATGTATATAAATTATTAATAGTTCATGTAAAATAAAGTATGCTTAAATAGTAAGTAAAAAGTATACAAAATCCTATCTAAATGTAATTATTTTGTATGAGGGCCTGAGAGACCCAGGGTATGTAATAAGTGATAAATTTTAGGGTATGCATCAGAGGGTTAATCCCTTTGCGATTACCATAATCTCTCTTCTCTTTACTGTGCTCAAACATATGCTTGCAATCACATGTCCTTGGCATTAAATTACCTTAAAATGAATCGATCTTTAACTCTAATCGGCTAGCTTATCACTGGTGGGAAGATATTCGACGTTCTGTTAGGCTATATAAAAGTATTTGTTGATTTACGCCAAAATGTTGGTAAGTATACATTTTATTTTTATAATAGTAATGTTATAACAAATTATAAAATATTAAAAATAGTTTACCATCTTGATATGCCGAATAAGTATTTTCTGGCTAGGCTTATTTTAAATTCGATAAAAGTTTAGACATCGATTTCATTAGAAACGACGAAAGTTGATGAAAAGCTACTGGAGCATTGACAGAATGAATGTGTGGGGAAAACGGGAGTACCTTGAGAAAACCACCAAAACCTCCTAACCTCAGCCACGCCCTGCCACGTTTCCCAATTGGCAAAATATCCTTTGTGAGCAGCATGACCATTTGCACAAATATAAATAAAAATATTTGTATTACATAAAAACAAAAAAAAAACATTTTGTTGACTAATAGAAGCGTGCCCGCCTCAGTATATTTTCTTAATTTTATTTTACGTTGTTTACTTTAGGAAATGTAACTAGTTTAACTTGGAAGTAGTAACTAAGAGGGCAAGGTAGGACTTTGGGTCGCCCCTGTGGGTACAACAGAAGTACTTGGTGGTGTGCTTCGAGCGAGCGCCGCATGGCTGTGCTAGGGTGAGTCGAAGTGTACAGCGAGGCGCGGGTAGCAGTGTAGACTGTGTCAGAGCGACGGTCCCAAGCAATACGGCACCGAGAGGGCAGCCTACGCCTACAAGAACTTCCTAAAGTGAGCTTGATTCTATCTTGCCCTCCCGATGTTTTGTTTCGGGTGAAACTTTCAGGCGTTAACTTTCGTTGCTTGAGAGATAGTTTTCTATGCTTTACATGGCATTTGAACTGTGATGAATGTAATGAGTAGCCTGACGTGTAGGATGCGGAAATAGTTTTTGGATGCAGCTCAAATTAACTGTTTGCACGTATTTCGTATAAAAAATGCGCTGTTGTTTGGTTTGGTGATGCAGACATTAAATTTGATACGGGATTTTGGTTATAGTTGCCTTTTTTTATAGGTATTTTAGATACATATCTTCTAGTTAGTAGGAGAAAACCATACTAAACATTGAGAAAAAAGTGAGGTATCTAAGTGCACCTGTACACTATGTGAAATAAAGTTTGAGACTTTTGGCGAGCTGATTTTACTGCAGAAACAAAGCAACGGCACGTGGAATTGTCTATGTCCACTGTTATGTTGCTATAATAATCACGGGAGGACTTTTATGAATGAGCACTGTAGTGTAAAGGTACTGTGTGCATCGAGGTCAAATCTTGAGCTGCGCGCTGTTCATCCCTGGAGCGCATCGCCGCCGATAACTGCAGAGTTTAATGCTGTTACATCGCAATGCAGCTGCCCATGAGCAGTGGGTGGGCTAGGAGTCATCTTTGCGAGTCGTTTGTGTTTGTTTTGCTGCGGGTTGAACGTTAATCGCGTCCACGCACATTTTTTTGGAACTTAAATTTTAGAGAACTTTCATTGAGTTTAGTATATGTATTTAGATTTATTTAAATTTTGGGACCTTATTTGTGTTGTTAGATAGACTAAATGTTCAGGAATATATTTATAAGTATGAAGTTAAGTAATTTTTTTGCGTAGGCAGAATTAAAATTGATACAGCTTGTTTGCATATAGTCGACAGAATTAGTTTTAAATCAGCTAATTTTCGTTTGACGCAAACCACAAAATCACTACATTCAGCTAGGGGCAGACATTACTCCTAGCTGGGTGGCTGGTTTGCCGCACCTCCCCAATACCAGTTGGGAGGGGTTGCTTAATGACTATTTTATGTTTGTGTAAGTATGTTTGTTTCTGACATTTATGCTTATTCGATAGAAATTTAGCTAAACGCTAGCTTGTTTGAACATTGAATTGTATTTAATGCTATTTTATTGATTTAAGTATGTCGAATATTTTTCTGTTGCAACTGATACTTGACAAAAACCACAAAGCAGTCCTAAGTCTTAGGTAGCTGTAGGTACGATTTGATTAATGTTTAGTGTTGAATACAAAAAAATTACCTAGCAATTAGAGTCAAGAATAAAGAAAATCGAATCACGAACTAAATTTTTGTATTCTTCGTATTTTCCATGAAAGATTATTAGTTATAGTTAAAACGATTTAATTTTTCAAATTTGAATGATATTTTATCCATGGTGACTGAAATTTAGAGTCAACATACATCGAATTCTCAATATAAAATAAATTTCATTACTTAAATTTTAGTTGTTAGTATATTAATAGTACTATGTAAATTTCTGTACAAAAACGTGATTTAATGCTGTGGTGTCTGTAATGCCGACTGCCATCTTGGATTGTGATATCACGGCAGCCATTTTGGTGACGCATTTCCTCAACTTACGACATATTACGGCGTAAATATATATATTGTTTAAATTAACTTTATTTATAATATTTATCAATATTGTTGATAATATACTATTTTTTTATTTACTTTTTGTAATACCTTGACTTATTTTATTTAAAGTTTATTATTGATAATTCCTAATGTATTGTGCACCATGTGTACTTGGAGTAAGTTCACGTCTCTATACAGTTTACATGAATCTGTGCCAAAAACTGTTTTTGGTTTGTATTTGTAAACAATGTCTTAATTTAAGTAAAATACATTAATTTTATTTCCTAATGAAGGAACTATTCTTATCAACTATTAAGTATTGAAGGTCTTTCATTTAATTTTTGAGAAAGGACAGGCAATTTAAGTAAATAATGTACAAATTAAAAAATAATAATTTGTTTAGTATGCAAATTATTTATGTGAATAGTGGTGATTGTGAACTTACCAGAAGTAAGAAGAAAAATTTTCGGTATTGCAGAGCCATCGTTCCTTTGCAAAGTACACCTAGTATTTTGCCCGAGTTGTACGCGGGCCTTTTATACATCCTATGGCAAGGTTAGTCGGAAGAACGGGTCTTTTCAAAAGGGTGATTTGGCAATCCAGTGGATTAGGCGAACCTATTGGAACTGCGTACATAAACAGCGCAACCAAACCGCCTTTGAATAATTATTATAGGCTATGCAAAGATTATATCTAGTTCAGCGTTTGAGTGTGTGAACGTATTAATGAGCAAGTATAACCTTAGCACTTGAAGATACCAAGCGGTTGAAACAAAGCAAAGAAAAAACACATCAGTGAGCTGGTCCTGAAATTTAACCTTTGCATGTATCTCTGTTCTTTTGCGATGTGTGCATTAGATAACTCTTTATCAAGGTTAGCTCAACATACAATTTTGTCCTAACTCCGACTTGCTAGTCACGTGTTTTATTAGAGGCTGTTTGATCAATATTAAATAAGATAATCTTGTAGTTAAATTTTTTTTCTTCAAATAATTGTTTAGTTGTTGTCCTTACAGATTAATAATAATTTCTCTTTCGGAATTATTGCAGAAATTGAGTATCCAAAAATATAAACACATAAAAACTAAAACGTTTGTAAAAATAATTAATAAACAGCGTTTTCTTATAATAGTTTTGAACATATTTATTTTACCTGAACTATATGTTAGAGTCTACTTAAAACGTTGTTGAGACAACAGTTCTATCACAGTCTTAGCATTAGTGATAAAATCTATTTACACTTGCGTTGATAAAATATTGCGATAGTCAATACTACGAGCGAATTATCAGGTGTAGTATAAATTACGCTAACAGCAGAGTTGATGCATATATGTAAAAGTTAGTACTTTAAACAATAACCATATTCCGCAATATTTGTTACCAAATTAGCATGTTCTAAATCATTATTTTCTCCTATGCCTAGGGAAGTGAATTCCCCATTTGGTAATGTCAGTATTGAAAACGTAGATAATACGAGCTGTAACATACGTACATTAATAGATAAAAAGGGACCAATTGTTCAAATCCTTATAAACATAACATCTGATATGGAATTAATATTTACAATTTTTTGTTAAAATGTTTTTTGGCGGGAAGCATAGTTTTTTAATTATTGCGGGATTTTATTATTTTATGGCCCGGTGAAGAGTTATATGTTTAAATTTGTGTGCATTTAGGGCGTAATTTAAGTGTAATTTGGGCTTAATTGATTTAAACAATCTTAAACAAATAATCAAAATATACAGAGAAATTTATGAAATTCTGGCATGTAGTTCAAATATTTTATAAATACAGAATTTTGTTATGATAGTAAAATTTTGTCTCCATATTTATATTGGTGAAGTGCTTTTTTAATTATGGCGTAGTTTATATTTTATGTTTTAAGAAAATAGTTAAAACATCGAAAATATATACAAGTTTAAAATCTAGAAGCATAATTTTTTTTTTTAAATAGCCTTATACCTTTAGTTTCAGAAGGAGGGGGGAATGTATTTACCGAGTAGACAGACATAAAATATAGGCAGAAATGTAAACACATATGCTTTTTGCTTAAAAAAAGAAGACTTTCAATATATTTTATTATCAAATCAGTCGCCCTTCAAGAAAGGTTCAGATTTAATGTTTCGAGATCACTCAGGAGGTACCTTAAACTTGACCGCGTTTGTATGCGAAATTCGCAAATGATTTATTTTTCAACCAGGCCTATCATTATCTGGCGTCACCGCATTAATGCAAGTGGTTGTGTGGTCTCCCTAGGTTACCTGGGACGTTACCTGGGAAGGCCACGTTTAACAAACGCCCCGATCAGTCCACGAACATAGCCAATGTTCATTGCTCATTCGTGCAACTTCGTGGCACGAATAATGAAAACAGATTTTGCGAGATATTGTTTTCAGGATTTAGAGGTACTTTATGTGCGCGTAACTAAATCATCTAACACTTTATGAAAGATTCGATATCCTAGACGAAAGGAAAGCTAATTTCCTGAAGAAAAAAAATGATGGAAACATTCTGCGCTTGCCAATAATGTGTAAACATCTAACCTCAGTAACGAGAAAACTCATGTTGTTTCATGTTGTTTGAATTGACACACCAAAATGTTTGTTATGTTCCCTTAAACTTATGAATTTAACGTATATGGGTTTATGTTTCCACGTGTGATTTCGCCATATTTTTGACACATTCCATGATTGGAGTAGAGATACCCGATACTTTTTTTGGCGTCAAATGACACAGGAAATTGCTTTAAAAACATTGTAAACTGAATATTTGTAGACAAATTTTGACTTTAACGACATTTTCATTGAAATATTCCGGGTCTTGAGGCTTAGGACATGTTAACGAATTTCCGATTATAACAAGGTGTCAATGTTTGTAATTCAGATTATCTGAAAATTTTTTATCAATGTTTGTTTTTACTTCAAAGGTATATGTATGTAAAACTAATATGTATGTGTATTTAAAACTGTGTATGTAAAACTGTATGTACATACATAACTGTAAATATGTAAATGACATGTTCCATAGCCTTATTGTTTTTTACCAAAAGAAGGCTCAATGGAACACAAATAAAAAAATAAAAAAATAATTGTTTTAGCACATGAAAAACATTCCCTCTTACGCTAAAATTTTTGGTTAAAACTATTTCACATCACTAAACTGAAAACTGAAAGTGTAATGTATGCATTCTTTACGATCTCTTGAAAACGCTTCCGTCATTTCCAAACGAATTTCTATAGATATTACCTTTCAATAGTTTTTATGTCCAATGAAATATTTATCGTGTAGTTTTTTTTTAAACGTCCGATATATTTTGAATATCGGACAATATTATTGTAATATATATATATATATATATAAATAGCTTAATTTTGACACATATTTTAAGAAATATATAAAAGTTTTAAAGGAAAAATTATATCTAGCTAATAAATTTCTTTTATAAAATTGACTTGGTAATGTGAGTTCAACTATGGTTTCCTTTTTTTATGTAAATGTCCTATAGCTTGTTGATACATTCAGTCACATATTTAATTAAGTAGCTTTATTTTTTTCACTTGTTAGTTATGTTTTGACTGTGCATAAATACTTCAGAAGCGACAAAGTGTTTTGGTAGTGCGTGGATATTGCCACGCGTCGACGTGAGTGTTAGTTACAATCCCGGCCAAAGCAGTTGTCGGGGCTCCCACCCATTGGTCCGCCCGCGTGTAAGTGGGGGAGGGGGAGAGGGGGTCTTCGTAGCAAGAACTATAGAGACCGGATGTACCTACTTCATCCATCCGGCCTAGCGCGCTTGGAGCAGGCGTGTTTTTATTATTCACTACGCTAGTCGCCATGTCGAGCAGACACCCCGGAAGGAAAGGGGATCGACAAAAAAATTTAAAAACTTCTTAACTTAGAAATTCGCAATTTAGAGATATTTTAACTTAGAAAAAAATTAGTTTCAACTACCATAAATGTAAAAAACATTTAACTTAAAAAAAACTTCTCCGAACGACACAACTTTGAATAGTAAAAACATAGAAACACACATCCAAGCACTATCGTAACTTAGAAAAATACAAATTAACACTATGATAAAGTAGAATTTATCGCAAGTTATAACCACAAAATTAGAATGGGCATTGTGGAGACAATTCAAGGTATATTTTGTGCTTTACAGTTATGTGTTTTGTTCGTTATGAAGAAGGCAATTACACTTTAAAACTGTAGGTAGCCTACAGATACACGATGTGTAGAGGAGGCAAGTAAGTCAGTGAGCATTTGCGGGTCTTAAACTACTTATGGAAATTTAGGTCATGACCACGTCTAAGGGAACGATGATGTGCCCGCAGTTTCGGCTTGCCATGTCGCAGCCATCTTCGACAGCAATAAACTAAATGCCTGCGGTTCCGGCAGAGCGGGGTTTGGTTCCTGTGGATGGCAATGATTAAATTAGGGTGTGGCCAATGAGGATGTGTCTGCAAAGTAGGTAGGTAGTCAATTTATCCAGTTGGCTAAAATAAGCCACTATCTTCTCGACTAAAACCTTGTAGAATAAAATGGTTAGATAAAACTCTTGCCGTGAAAACATAGAGTGACTGGAAAAATCTGTTAGAAACGGGAAGACGCCACCTTGGTTTCAACAATTCTTTATGCCAAAATAAATGTTATAATTTATGTACAATAATTTAAAGCATTTATATAATTATTGAAATCTCTTATGTAAAAGGTAACTTAATATAACAAATAATGTTTTTTTTTTTCGTGAAGTCATTGCTATTTAGGTAAATTAATGTTTGGAAATGACTGCAAATCACTGCAACACTGTCAACAGGCACAAGGTTGAAGTCCTCGAAAATATATGTATGTGGTATATTTGCCAATCAAAGTAAAATGTATAATATTAAACATTAAACCACTCAAAAACTTGTGCGCAGTATAAAAATTAATTTCCATGTCTTCTTTCAACATCGCATAAACTTCTGTGGCAGTATTCCCTATTTTAACAAGAAACTTGAGGTTAACCCATTGCCCCATCTAAACACTTGGCATTTTTCCGAAGCGTCACTAGTGCGTAATCTAATACAATCAACTGCTACAGTAAAACTGTGCGACCTGTTGGGTTGTCTAACGAGCTCAGGGTGGGGGAAGGACCATCAGACACAGCATTACTCCTACGGAAAGAGTGGTAACTTCCATGTTAAATGCGTTTCACAATAAGCAGACTGCTATGGAGCGACCGCAGCGATACCATGTGTGTCGTGGCAAAACCTGAACTAACGAGCGTGTGGCGCATGCGCATTAGGAGCCCCTTTTTTTATCTGTCACGTGCTTGTTTTTCCCGCCATACAGAAAACTAACGATTTGTTTGTAAACAAAGATGCAGAGAAGCAATACTTTATTCACAAAGGTTGTTACTTTTTATTATTTTCGAAACTAGATTGGTCAATTACTTTGATATTGCCTTATAAAACACTTGTAATTAATTTTTTCGGCAAATAATTTTGTACTAAATCTAAACATGCGTAACTCGGACCTATTGCATCTCTGCATGTTTATTTCTAAAAGTTACACTCGTTAAATAATTGACCTTCTTAAAGCTTTCAATTGCAAAGAAAGGCTAATAATCTTGTTCAAGGTGCATGATATTATCTGGTTTGTACCATATGAAATCCCGACATCTCTCATGTTAACCATAATAAATATATTGCCAGAATGGAACCACTTTCGTGAGCATTTTGTTTGGTTTAAGTTACCATGCGCATGTATAAAACGTACCTATATTTTAAAAACATACAGGCCTCTAACCCAGGTGTGAATACATTTAATTACACTTTTGACACATAGGTCAGGAAGGTTCTGTTATGAAATGAATCTATTTATCATGTTCGTTACTAAAGTTTTTTCTCCTGTAGGCCTGACTAAATCCTACTTTGTTACCATTAAAACCAATTTTATCACAACTGGGTTTACAGTTTAAACCCCCCCCCCCTTCTGTAGTTTTATACAGAGTTAAACATTAATAACATATCACCTCAAAATGCTTAATTACATGGTACACAAATAAGCCAAAATTGCATTTTGTAATAGATTCTCACTTATAGAATGGGCCTTAAATGTTGGCCAGCGCATACAGCTGGCTTCGCAAGGAGGTGGGAGGGAGAGTTTCACCACAAACTATATGGCGTTCCTACAGACCATGACATCTTTCTGCACACTGCAAGCCCGACCAAACCCCTGCTTGGCAGGTCCTCACAAGGCAGCAGTAGCTAGGTAGGTAAACTATCTTTCAGGCGGAGAAGCAGTGTAGCCATACAGACTATACATTAACATATTGAGAAGCGAGAACATGTTTATACTTTACAAACTACTCAGTGAAATTACGCTGTTGCACTGCATTGCCAGTCGCCACTTCTCAGAATATTTTTTTGCAGAATAAGAAGCATGTTGAAGGTTGGGATATAATGTAGGCTAACAGTAACACATAATCAACACTGTTAATATTTATTGAAATATTCAGGTTTTTAATCATAATATAGATAACTAAAGCAGAATAATTAAATAAAGCAGTTTTTGCCTAAGTTATGAGCATACATTTATCCAGACGGATCAATAACGCTGTGTACTCTGTTTTGCAAAAATCTGGCTTCTGGGAGCCCTAGTAGATCAAGCTGTCAAAACAACTTTCCAAAAGTTGGCAAAAACAGTTAACCATGATCACTCTGATGTTTGATATGAAACCTATTTCAATGAATGAATTAATGAATGTCTCATTTATGTGCCATACGTTCTGAAAAAAGGAAAGGGGAAATTGAATTTGCTGTAAATAAAAAATGTATCTTCAGACATGTTATACCAATATATTTAAATTTCATTCAAGATCACAAATTAAAAGGTTCACTGTTCACAAGACACAAAACCTAAACCCATGTTTACTGGTGCCAATAAAATTTGCAAATATAGTTGTCTCGTTTTCCTATATTTACAAAGTTAATGTTAAAATTATATTTCAACAATCAAAAACAACACTGTTACAACAAACCATGCTGTATAATAGTATAAATATGTACCAAGGTAATTTTTCCAGTTGTTAGGGTTTCACCCACTCATTTTTGTGGCGCTGTAGTGCCATAACTGTCACAGGGTATACTGAAAGCTCCAAAGTCAAGTTATGACCTACTTGGGCCAGATTATTTTCAAATGCAGAATATAGTTCATGCAAAGGTAACCTGAATAGGCTATTTATATGTATTACTAGTTTACCTGAGTCAAACAACATAATTTACTCTACTAATTAGTTTATTACATCCGCCAGATCATTTCAGAGTACAATTTTTTACAAATATATTGGACAAGTGAATTTTATAAATTAAATATCATGATGAGCAAAAAATCAACCAATATATGAAGAAATGTTTACACTCTTCAGCGGCGAGAAGAAGAAAAGTTTTTATTTTATTTTATTTATTTTTTTAAATGTCGAAAAAGTCGACTACAAAAATATACAATTTTATTGTACATGTAGTATATGACTCGTCAAGAATATTATACCTTATAAATATACATTTAAGTACAATCATATACACATAAACGTAAATAATAGAAAAAAACAAATAATGTACATTATATAATAATAATACATTTTTAGCATAGTTTTGCTTCCATAAAATTGTTAATAGAATAAAAACTGCATTCCAACAGCAAATCTTTCAGTTTTTTTTAAATACACAAAGTTGGTTTTCTGATTTTAAATGTAGTGGTTTTTTTTTTTTAAACATATAGCAGAGTATCTCAGACTATTTGCAAAACATTTTGTACGATGTTGTAAAATATGAAAATTATTTTTTTTTCTTAGTCGAATAATTATGTTAATTGAAATTCTGCAGTTCATTCAATTGTGAATGAGCAAATATAAGTAATTCATAATTGTATAACGATGGTAATGTCAAGACACCTAAGCTTTTGAAAAGTTGTCTGCATGAGGTACGATAATTTACATGCATTATTATACGTACAAATCTTTTCTGTATTTGAAAAATTTTATGAGTCCGTGGAATTACCCCAAAATATTTTTTCCATATCGTAAGTGAGGTTCAACATAACCAAAGAAAATAATATTTAAAGCATTTAGATTAGTCAGTTTTGAAAATTTTCTCATAGCAAATAATATTGAGCTAATTTTTTTAGTTAAATGAGCAATATGAGATTTCAAATTAAAGTTCTTGTCAGTATATATAAATAGTATTTTGGTTGAATTTTATTGAGATATATTATCACCATTAATCTATACAGTTGGGTCTTGCAAATTGTGTAAGTTAATTAAGTTTAAAATGCAGCCACGTTGTTTTTGTGTTATTAATTCATTAGCCTTAAACCAATATATGATGTCCCTAGTTAAAATTTTAAGATTTGCAAATAACTTAAAAGGTTATCTTCATGTATAGGCCTATATATATTAGTGTCATCGGCATATAATACAATTTTCCCACTCTTAACATTTTTAGGCAAATCGTTAACGTATATAAGAAAAAGCAAAGGTCCTAGTACAGAACCCTGAGGAACACCAACAGATATGTTTTGCCTATCTGAATGAACATTATATTTTATTTTGGTTAAGGGATCTATATGTTGTATTACGACTACTTTTGAACGCTGATACAAGTAAGATGTTAACCAATTAAGCACTGTATCTCTTACACCATATGTGCTTAACTTTTTAATTAATATTTTATGGTTAACACTATCAAAAGCCTTACTTAGGTCACAAAATAGCCCAACAGGATGATTCCTTCTGTGTAGGTCCATAGTTATAATGCTGATAAATTTATAAAGTGCAGTTATCGTCGATTTACAACGCCTGAATCCATGTTGACTGTTCACTAAAATTTTATTTTTTTCAAAAAATGACATTAATCTATTAAACATAAATAATTATAATATTTTTGAGAATGAGGACAGAAGAGATATTGGCCTATAATTCTGACAGGCGTCACGAGGACCTTTTTTATGCAAGGGAATAACTTTCGAACACTTCCATAAGGTAGGAAAATAACCTTGCATAAAAGATTCATTATAAAGATATAACAATGGGTTAACTATATAATCAATACAAGTCTTAATAATAAAATCAGGTACAGCATCTAAACCTGATGAACGTTTACCTTTTGATTTATGAACTACTGACAATAACTCCATTTTAGTTACAGGAAATATGAAAATAGAAGATGATGTATAGGTTGTGCCAGAAATGGAGGCTGTATTGTACACATTATTATTAATAATCTGATGAACACGGAGTTGGTCATGCACTATTTTATAAACTTTTTCACTAAACTCATTAGAAAAATTCGTTGCTCTTCTGGTTTTGTCTTCTGCACATTTTCGCTCATAGGCATATCGTCCAGACATTTTTATCTTTTAACGTTTTCTTGCTAACAAAATATTTTAAAATTATTTCTAATTTACCAGCTGCAAGTTGTTTACCACTAAACACAACATGGCGCCAGCAGTTACAACCATGCGAGTCAAATAAATATCCTACTTATTTTAACGTAGTATTTTCAAAGCAAATTATTTTTATTATAATACTGAATAATTTTAAAAATTGATGTAGAAACTTCGTTACAAGTACAAGTAGCTATGCTATACGTGTTGGAGTTTTTAGTGTGATTGTGTGATATTGATTTTAGCGCGGTCATCTGTGTCATGGCGAATGACGAAATAACAAAAAAAAAGGGTCCATCATAAAAAAAAGCCTGTGCAACAATTTCCTATTCCAGTTTCCTCCCCATGTATTCAAACGTGTTGTGGCATGCTTGCAGTTTGCTGGGAGCAGCATCAGTTTGGTTATTTAATAGCCACACCTCGTATACACCTTTCATGACTCGGTGAAATGCTGTTTCACCACGTCCATAGATATTACTGCGATTATGATTCTACATGGAAATGTGATGTTTTCTTATTCTTGTGGGAATGAGATCGTTGATGAATGTATATGCCGACGCTTGGAGGATTGTCGAAGACTTGACGTCCGCTATGTTATTCCAAATACGTGTCCAGTTGAAGTATCTGCATTCAACTTGTATTCTTGGAATAATGTTGACTGTTTGGCAATATTTGTTACATAACAGCCGGGTAGATACAAACTCCCCGTCGGGCAAGTCACTGACTGTCCGACGCAACTCTAGCACCGCCAGTACATATTTCTGCTGAAGAATTCTCTCATTCGTCCACACTCCATGATGTAATGCAGCAACGTCTCTGTCGTTGGTCAGTAATCGTTGCACAATAGTCTCTTCAAATAGGGCTTTGGGTTTGAGTTTATGGGAAACCAGGCATAATCCACCGTGCTCAGGTTTCAGTGTTATCAGTCTCGACTGGTGCTTGAGAAAAATTTACGCCAGAGGAACCAACCTACGTATTGAAGTATTTGAGCCTCAGTTACACTTGATATTGGTATCAGCTGTGCTACATACCATAGTTAAGAGAGAATGTATATATATATAAGATGGACCAGTCATAAAACGTTGACATTTCTAAGTCATGCTGCTACAAGGCTTCCTCGTATATTGTTCACCACAGAGTCCCAGTTAACTTCGTCCATTGGTCTTGTATTCTGCATGAATATGATCCCTAATGTTTGGAGTGATTCCGTTCTAGTGTAGGGTCGCACCTTGAGCAGTGTGTTAGGGGCCATCTTGATGTCTAATATTTTCCTCTTTACTGGGTTGGCGTGGGCTGTATAGACACTGCTAGGACTGGACAGTGTTATTTCTGTAACTGGTATTTATTTATTTTCCCATGTTACACAAATTATATCGGCATAGACACTGCAGATAATCCGATAGTCTTCAATGCTTTTTCCTGTTAACCCCGTTTGGAATGTTCTGATTAGTGGTTCTATATATGTACAAACAGTGCCATGGACAAAGAACATTTTTTGCGCACTGTATCACGCTTGACTTTTAATAGGTGATTTTTATTATGTTAAAAAAAATTTGGCTAGTGTTATGCTTCCAATGTATCTCATCGTAAGGGGTTACTAGTATAGCGATAAACAAATACATTTCCTGAAGTATAGATGTTAACAATCGTCCCTCCTCTTTAGGTCCTGTAAAAGGAAGTAAATATTTTACGTGTATTTTAATCGATGTTTGAAAAAAAATAGAAAGACTAAAAAATACCCTGTTCAAACTGGTGTAGCAAACATAAGAATATTAATATAAAAATAGTTAATGGTAAAAAAGGCGCACAGGCTTCGTCTGAAATTTTGCAAGGCAAGTAGAAAAAATTGTAAGTCAATGTTCGTTAAATCTAGTGTTTATGATAATATTATAAAAATTTATTTTGAGTGGATGGTAAATCAGAGAAAGCTGAACATATAACTTGTTCTTTTTTCAGACATTAACAATTTTTCAACTTCTTTTTGTCTTAATTTTTTAAGAAAAACTTAACTTACCTTTTTCTGGTGAAGGAGTAGATACTAATCAAAGGATGCTACATCAATTTCAACAGTTTCTATGCAATAATAAACGCTTTTAAAGAAGGGTGTGAAAAGACCGAAGACTATCAGTGTCCAGGACGGCCCTCAACGTCAAAAATAGACGATAACATTGAACAAATTGATCCGATGGCTTGCTGAAATGACAGGAATCTACAAAGAATGTTTTGGATAGATTTTGCATGAATCATTTAACATGCGGATGGTTTGAGCAAAAATGGTACCAAAACACCTCACTCCCGAGCGAAAGGACTCAAGGCAGAACATTTGTACTGACATCCTAAACAACATCGCCACTAATCCAGATTTGTTAGACCATGTGATTACTTGTGATGAATCGTGGATTTGGGCCTGTTTGGCCTGTTTGGCCAGTTTGGCATAGTCGGTAACGCACTGCGTTCTAATCCCGGGCAAGACATTGAGTAATTTTTGTTGTCTTTATAATCTCCTGGTCACTCGCCAATACACCAACAACTACGAAAACCACCATAACTACAAATAATTCGGGGTTACATAAAAAATAAATTAATAAAAAGGTTGGCATGATCGGCTCACTGGTGACTGTCCAACTTGCCAGTGTGCCACTCATTTGTTTTAATAGAAATAAATAGGATAAATACGGAATTCTTAAATAAAGATACCAATGTTTGAGTTCTGCCGCTAACAATATACTTCATTATTTTCTTCTTTTATTAATGCATTTTTAACACCGTTAAGAAAATTATAACGATATTTGTTATTTGTTCAATCATTTGCTATAGTAAATTTAACTACGTTTCTCACACCGTTTGTTTGGTTATTTTACACTAGGTAGGTTTATAACCTTCATGTTTTATTTATAATAAAATTGAATCTCCAATCCACAGTTTTTATCCGTGCTTGATGTATTATGCACATTTCGCTTGTAAAAATAGAGAAATATAATTTTTTAAATAAGAATAAATAAATAACATTTCAAACCCCTTCTCAAAAATTTTAAAGTAAAATTTTTGTACTTCCTAATAAAAGATTAAACAGTTGATTTACAAAATAAGAGAAAAATTACTATCCACATCTTATTTAGAAAATAACAGGAATTTCGTCATCTATATGAAATTTCCAAACAAAACCTAACCACCCTTTTCCACCCCATAAAGACAAAATTACCCCACAATCTCCTTTTACAATCCCATAATGGAGAATATTGGGTACTTCTGGATAATATTTTGATCAACTGACGAATAAAGGAAATGAAAGTTACAGTCTACATATGTTTCAAAAACTAGGATAACTGATTACATAATACTTCCTAAAACCACCTCATGTACCTTTCGCTCCTCCCTCCCCTTAAAAACATTTAGTTTTATGTGATGAAATTTGGCACATCTAAAATGTAAAGAAGACGAAAATTACTATCAATATAATTTATTTTGATTAATAATACTACTTCCATTCTCCAGCTACTAGCAGTTTTTTTTAATAAAACATAAAATTTTTGTTTTCGAATAACTGTATAATGAAAGAAGTCTCATTTCATTGTTTAAGGCATGTAAATGCTGGGTACTTCAGTTTATATGTATGTATACATATAACTCTATATCCTATGCGATGTAAATTATTTTTCTCTTGCAATATTTATGTAGCCAAATTTTCATTAATTTTTGAAACAATTTCATTAAAACAGTTAATTTTACAAATCAATTATATGTGTTACTCCTTATTCGTGTTCTACGTACACACACCTTTTTTATGATGTTTTCTTGCCCCCAATTGATTTATCAGAATAATTCTAAGACAATGACAATTTTTAAGTTTTTGTGACACTTAGCTAAACATAAAACATACATTTAGTATAGCATCTTAAATAACTTCTCTATTTAGTGCAAAAAAAAAGTGGTTCAGTTCAAAATAACTTGGTGTTTGGTGTATAGCAACTGTTGAAAACACTTTGGATCATGGTTTCAATTTTTTTTGTCTAATGAACTTGAAGCTTAATTTTGTCCTTTAAACTTATATTAACCCTGCTTCAATAAAGATAATATTTTGGTAGTTATAAAAATATCACAGGTCAGAACATATATGCTTTATACCTCTAGATACTTGATGATTCTCAAATAACGTTTTTCTTACACAGGAAATTTATTTTTGTTACCAAACAAACTTAAAAGTTGTGACAAAAATGTTGAGCAAACTACTTTTATTAATTATTTTTTAATTGCGTGAATAATAATTTATTTACACATGCAGACTTTTGTGTCGCAGCTGTTTTATTCCGGAATTCTTCCTAAGTTATCACTTTCACGTGGACAAAAAAATTCATTAGGAGTTGAAACTAATTTTTTTTTTTTGCCGTATCTTCAACGTTTATAATTGCCAGCAAATATATTCCAGATGCTAACAAAATGTACTCTTATTACTGAGAGAAAAAAAAAGTTTTTTTTAAACGCGTGATTTTACTGAAGGTCTTTGCTTCGTGGTGGCAGATGTAAAAAAAATGTGGCTTTTTTTATGTGATTACCATATTTTAAATCAGCTGTAATAAAATTCCAGTGTTTACCGTGTCGGCGAGATTTCTCCCTCCCGCTATCTGCTTGGTAATTTTTTTTTCTCGTCTCCTCTTTTTTCCAGCGGCTTTCGTTACGTTCCACCCCCAGATTATTCCTTTTTTTTTTTTTTTTTTACTCCTTTCGCCTTTCTCCGTTTCCTTCCGGAGTGCACGAAGGATTCGTTTGCTTTGAAACGCGTGCCTCCGTAGGGGAAAAGAGGTTGTTGTGGATGAAGATGAAGGAGGAAGGGGGTGGAAGAGAAACACATGTGCTATGATGAGAAATCCTGTCATCCTCTCGTGTAAATGCCACCCTCATATCCTTAGGCGCTCCTACCCAACAGGCACGTCTTCCGCTTGTCGAAGAAAACACGAGCAGATAACGAAAACAATAGACGCGTAGGCGGCGATGCGTTTTATGTCTACGGGAGGTACATCGATTAAGTGATCAGTCGCTGCTGTTGTAATGGAATATTCCGAGAGGTAGAGGGGAAGGGGAAATAAAGAGCTCATTAATGGCAAATTTTTTTCTATTCCCGGCGAATACGCGACAATACGCTCGAACGCGAAGACAAGCGAAAGTTTGCACAAAGCCGCACCCAGCGATGCATAAACAGCCAGACAAGGTTGAACAGAAAGCACGATGAAAGGAAAAAGAATGTATATAGCCTTGCGCGTTCAGCATGAGATCGGTGTTTAGAAAGTCTGCTGAATCGTAATAGGCTCTCAGGCTCGTCTGCGACAGCCTATCCCGGCTGAAACGATCTCCGTCATTGAGTTTCAATGGGAAAGGATCTCTGAAGTAGAAAACCATTGTGCGTCAGATATGGCTCGTTTGAATTCCGAAACGACCGCGAGACTTAGTTTTGACTGCTTGGATGCGTAAATGCGTTTTCCCAGGTATGAAATGGTTGATATTTAAAAAAAAAAAATTCACCATTCGCACTTGGAACTAGTTCAGAAGTTAACGATAAATTACAATTGCATTTATTTTTTTTATTTTTTTGGTTGTTAAACTCGCTGTAAACCACACAAAGAGTCACTGTGTTTACATGTGTACGCTTTTTAGTGGTTAGCATCAGACATATCAGCGAAAAACGATAAGAATGTAATTATCATGAGCTCAAATATATTTTACTACCAGTGTATTTGCTGAAATCATTGTTATTAGTTTCATATAAACAATTTTAAACAGCCCTGCATTTATTATTTTTAAAAAAAGAATACATGAAAAAATTGACACTTATAAAGTTTGATTAGTTAAATTGTATTACTCCAATAATTTTAAGAGAAAATCCTAATAATTTAACTATTGTGTCCATAAAATTATCAGTTGCTGCTATACTTATTATAATAAAGTTTTATTTACAAAGATTATTGCGTAGTCGGTGGAAGTAAATTTTTTTTCCCTTATCCAACAATATTTACAAACACTAGCATGTAAGTAACACTGTATCACACTTGACCTTACATAGGTTGTTTTAATAATATTAAGGGAATTTTTCTTGTGTAAGCTGTTATTGGCATAGCGCTAAAGAAATGAATTTCCTGACCTATAGCTGTTAACAATGTGCCTCCTCTTTAGGTCCTGCATATGAAAGTAAATATTTTACGTGGTTTTAATCGATGTTTGAAAAAAATGAGAAAGACTTAAAAAAACCTGGTTAAAAAAGGTGTTGCACACGTAAGCAAATTAATATAAAATAGTTAATAGTAAAAAATGCCACATTGGATTCGTCTGAAATTTGCGAGGGAAGTAGATAAAAATGTTAAGTCCATGTTCGTGAAATCTGGTCTTTATCATACCAAAATAAATATTAGTTATAAATAGGTAAGAAATCAGAGTTATGTCTTTTTTAGACATTTAAGACTTTTGCAAATTCTATTTTGTCTTACTCTTTACAGAAAAACATGGACTTACCAATTTCTGGTAAACAAGTAAATAATAATCAATTGACGCTACATCAATTTCAACAGTTTCTATGGCATGATAAACCCTTAATGTTGAAAATTATACATTTTGCTACGTTTGGCAAACATAACACATACAGTACCTGGATTACCGAGCTTTGCTCGGTATTTTTTGACGTAACAACGTCTAATAAATCGATGAACGCCAGCTGCACGCACGAAAAAGGATGACTCATTGTCCCGTTGCACACATTGTCCCGTTACGCTGTGTCCCGTTACGCTCCTTGTACTCTTGCGCCGCATCTATCTCTCTTCCACTCGATTGGAACGACCATCGATTTGACTTTTTCGAGGCACATTAAACTTGAAACACTCCCATTCGTTTCTTACTTTTCCTATCATCGTCCTATCCTTAACAGAATAACACAGATTGGAAGAAGTTAAATAGAATACATGTATAAAAGTTATAGTTAAAATAATATCTTCGTTAAAGTAATAAACATATTTGAATTAATGAGTGCAAATAAACGTAAATTTATCAATTAAATTGTAGATTTAATTTCACTCCTTTGTATCCATACAAAATAGTGATAATTAAATAAAAATTATTCAATTTTATTCATAAAACTATGCCATTATTTCATCAATGTTTTATATGACGTTGTCACGTTAAACTATCGTCCGTAAACCAACTTTACAGACAACCAATTTTTTTTTCTGTAAATTCTGTTTTTTAGAAATTGTATTAAAATGCGAATTACATACTGATGAAATGATGAAACATGAATAATATTTTCCGGTCTGGTTATTTAAATAATTATCACGAGTGCACTTTGTTTAATATTTTATTAGAAACAAATACTTCATTTTTACAGTTAATCAATCAACTACGTAAGTATATATATATATATATATATATATATATATATATGTTATCACAGTTTTAATTTTGAAATCGGGTCTTAATCTAATACTTCCTTTCATACTATATTGCGGGTATGTCGAGGATTTTCATTGGAAGATGGACTTTTAACGTAATTGGTCGCTTAACTCTAGAAAATGCCACATAAGATGCCATGCATTAAGACCGGACTTGACTTTAAGTCAATCCCAACAGATTCGAAAGTTTTCCCTTGGTATTTATGGACAGTCATGGCAAATACAGATCTAACGGGAATTTTTATGAAGCTGCATGGTGCATCCCAGTTGTCCTTTTGATGAGTCAAGGGTTATCCTTGGTATATGTACTTCTTTGCCGGATTGTTCACCAGAAACAATTTTTGCCTTTATTATGTGATTGCACAGACTTGTTACCATGAGTCTTACACCATTGCATAGTCCTTCTGATACGTCTAAATTACGAAAAAACATTATTAACGCTTTTTTTTTTCAATTTTAGTTCGTGTGGTGGCAAGTCTGAAATGTTCACACAATTGAGAAATTCTGTTGTAAATTCAACTGCTCCTTCAGGTTGATCTTTCATTGAGTCATGGATTTAGTAGATGTTGTACCCTCCGGGAAGTTTGGCAACCATATAATCATTAAATTTTCAACATCTTTGTTAAGATAAGCGAGTATTGCCCTGTCTTTCATCCCCTCATAATTTCCATTGGCTAAGCAGTTACCAAATACTTCATCAATAAGATTGTTGCTTGAAATGATATTCTGTGGCAGTTCAATTCCTTCCATAGTATTTAGGGTCAGTTTGCCTTTGCCTAATTTTATCAAATAATTAGCAAATTGTCGTTGCTCTATATCAACGCGCATATTTTCTTCTAGTTTAAAAGTCTTAAAAACGGACCATAAGAAGCATCGCTTGATAGAAAGATCTAATAACTCAGTTTTATTCACACGTGGATGTACAGGCAGACATTGGTGAAAATCTCCCCCTAGTACTATTGCTTTTCTACTGAAAGGGAGATCCGAATTTCTAATGGATCGTAAAATTTGATCAATGTTCTGCAAACCATATTTTGGAAGCATCGGAGCTACATCCATAAGAAAAATATCTATTTCTGCTTATTGTCTAGCTTTAGAAGAGTTAGGTTTAATACTTGTGGCTGAATCTGGTGTCAGTGGTACTTTTAGTCCAAAAGTTTTATGAGAAGTCCGTCAATTAGGCAATAATATGGAAACAATACCGGTAAAAGCCGTGCATTTGACTCTGTATCGTTTTCCAGTCAGTTAGTTGCTCCCAATTTAAAAAAAAAAAGTATTATTACTCGCAAATAGAAGTCAGGAAGAGTCATTTATGTTTAAGTTGATTATTGAAAACACGAATAAAATGACTTTTTCTAAAAATGAATCCTAGCTAGATCGATTTATTGTACCCGAAACCCCTGCATTCTAAATTTCATGAAAATCGTTGGAGCCTTTTCCGAGATTCAGATTATATATATATATTTATGTTAATATATATATGTACCTATATAAGAATTTATCGTTTAAAGATATAAGATATATGGCACCTGCTGACAGTGTTGTTGCAGTCATTTGAAGTCATTGAAAATTAATTCACATAAATAGCAATGAATTCACGGGGGGAAAAATTTAGTTGTCTTTAAAGTCGATTTACGGATGATAGTTTAACGTGACAACGTCATAACAAAACATTGATGAAAGTTTACATACTTTTATAAGTAAAAGTTGTATCATTTTTATTGAATTATCACTATTTTGTATGAATACATAGAAGGAGTGAAATGAAACCTACAATTTAATTGATAAATTTACTTTTATTTGCACTCATTAATTCAAATATGTTTATTACTTTAACGAACAGATTATTTTAACTTTAACTTTTATACATGTTTTCTGTTTAATTTCTTCCAATCTGTTTTATTCTGTTAAGGATAGGATGATAATAGGAAAAGTAGGAAACGAATGGGAGTGTTTCAAGTTTAATGTGCCTCGAAAAAGTCAAATCGATGGTTGTTCCAATCGAGTGGAAGAGAGATAGATGCGGCGCAAGCGTACAATGAGCGTAACGGGACACAGCGTAACGGGACAATGTTCGTAACGGGACACTTTTCCGGGCATGCAGCTGGCGTTTATCGATTTATTAGACGTCAAATCAATAATTTGTTGAAACAAGTTACTTTTAACTTAAGAGATTTAAATAACTTAATTATATAGATGCTTTCAATTTTGAAACATGAAATGATAAACTATATTTTGGCCTAAAGAATTGTTGAAACCTGGGTGGCGTCTCCACGTTATTAACAGCTTTTTCCAGTAAATTTATGATATCTTGATCGCAGACTTTCCCGGCGAGAGATTTAACTACCTCTAATTCAGCGAAAGCCTGCAAACAAGGTTTTAGTCTAGAAGGTAGAGGCTTATATGAGCCAACTGGATAAATGGACCACCTACTTTGCAGACACATTCTCATTGGCCAAACCGTCATCCAATCATTGATATCCACAGGGACCAAACCCCGCTCGGCTGCGGATTGCCATACTTATAATACTCTGCCGGAATAGCAGGCATTCAGTCGATTGCTCTAGAAGATGGCTGTGACATGGAAAGCCGAAACGTCGGGCGCATTATCGTTCCCTTGGACGTGGTCATGTCCCAAATGTCCATAAGTAGTTTAAGGTCCGTGATATTTTCACTGAGCTACTTCCCTCATCTACACGTCCTGTATATGTAAGCTACCTACAGTTTTAACGTGTATTAAAAAATTCAGGATGCATTGTTGCCAGTATTTGCCTCCTTTATAAATAAGAAACAAATAAATTTAAAGCACAAATGATTCCTAGAAATATCTCCACAATGCCTGTTATAATTTTTGTGGTTATAACACTCGACAGTTCTAAGTTACCATTGTGTTAATTTGTGTTTTTCTAAGTTACGATGGTGCTTGGTTGTGTGTTTCTAAGTTTTTACTATTCAAATATGTGTGGTTCGGAGAAGTGTGTTTTTAAGTTACGTGTTTTTTTCTAAGTTATAATAGCTCTAAATTGAGGGTTTCTTAATTAAGACGTTTTTAATTTTTTTTTCTGTGGATCCCCTTTCGTTCCGGACGGGGTGTCTGCTCGACATGGCGTCTCGCGTAGTGAATAATAAAAACACTCCTGCTCCAAGCGCGCTAGGCCGGATGGATGAAGTAGGTACGTCCGGTCTCTCAAGTTCTCGCTACGAAGACCGCCTCCCCCCTCCTCCACCCCCTTACACACCGGGGGACCAATGCGTGGAAGCACCGACAACTTTCACCGGGATTGTAACTAACACTCACGTCGACGCGTGGCAATCTCCACATACTACCGAAACACTTTGACGCACAGTCGATGACTACGTCAAACGATATGTTTTATTTAACTTTGTGACTCAAATCTGAAGTAGTTAAGTACAGTCAAAACATTATGATCATAAAAAATGGAAAAAAAATTAAAGCTACTTAGTAGTTATTATATTGTGACAGAATGTATAAACAAGCTTTAGGACATTCAGAAAATACAAAGAAAACCATAGTTGAATTCACATTGCCAAGTAAATTTTATAAAAAAATTTAAATCTTAGATGAAAATTTTATTAAAACATTAATATAACCCTTAAAATGTGCCAAAATCAAGCTATAAATAATTTTTTTTTATATTTACGAAAATTTTAAACCACTCATACGTAGGTTCTACGAAAATGTTTTCGGGTATTCAAAATGTGTTTGATGTTTAAAAAAAATACACTTGAAATATTCCATGAGACGTAAAACGTACTGAAATGTAAGAGCTTAAAATATAGAGATTCGTTCGGAAATTAGGGAAGTGTTTCCGAGAGATCGTAAAGAAAGCGTACATCACACTTTTAGTTTAAAGTTTAATAATTTTAAATGGTTTTAATCAAACATTTTAGCTTTAAGAGGGAATGATTCACATGTGCCAAAGCATTGACACCATGTCATAATCGCAAGTTCGTTAACAGGTCCTACGCCTGGAACACATGGAAAATTACATAGCTGATTGAAGAAGTCGTTAAAGTCGAATTTTTTCCACAAACATTTAGTTTAAAATGTTTTCAAAGCAATTCCCTGTGTCATTTGACGCCATAAAAAATAATCATAAATTTCTACTGCTATCTTGGTTTAAAGTTAAAGACATTCAATCTGGCAATGACTAATGCTTCTCATAATGGGTTCATTAATCTACGCCAGTAACTCAAAAACCGAAAGAAATAACACATGTAAGAAATAAAATAGCCGTATTCTAGAACACATTTATAATTGTAATTAACGCAAGACGCAAATAAAATGAAAATTGTGCCTAGCATTTCGGCTTGCGTTTCGCCTATTATATTTGGAGTGAAGCATTCCGAAGATTTTGAAAGATGCGGATGTTACCTATGTGTAAAGAAAGGTGCGATTTTTTTAACGCATGCATCAATTTTTCAATAGTTAAAATTTCCGACAACGAAAGAAAATAATGATGATGATTCAAATCATAGAAAATTCTAAGGGTTATTTACATTTTTTTAATTTCTTGGATACATTTTTTTTATGTTTATCTTATCATATTAGGTTTGGTGATATTTTGCTATTTTTGAGCTTTGTTGTTTTCAAACGTTCATTTTGAATCTTTAAGCTGTTGCGTTTCTTGCGAAGTTACTCCATGCCTTAAACTAGAAGTTTAAATGTGTATTGTTTAAGTCTGCAACAATAACCCTTGACTTAAGAAATTATTAAAATCTATATTAGAATTCCTTCCAGAAAATTTAGTTTCGAATTCATTCGCAAAAGAAAACATTGTGTACATTTTATACCTCTTTAAAATCTGCAAAAAAAAATTTCATATATACGTATTTTAACCATCTTCAAAAATAAGATTTTTTCAGAAGCTTTCTTACAATAAACTAAATTATTGATTAGTAGCTTAATTATAAAAGACTTTTTTCAATTATTTATTTACGGGAATAAAAACCGGTTATAATGTGAGCATGAAAAGTAAGTAAATATGTTTTTGAAAAATTATTTAATTTTTTATGGCAGAAAAAAGTTTACCTTTCACTCAAACTGAATTTTATAAAAATAATTTTTTAGCGATAAATGGAAAATTTAAGTAGTAACTAATGATTATTTATACATAACTAATTATTTTTTAACACGTTCACTGTAGCAATACTTATTCAGTCATGAAGCTAATAGTTTCCTCATATCCATGCAAAGTTACCAAAAAAAAATGTATTAGTTACTTGTGATTAAAATACTTCAAAAATTAACCATTTTCTTTAATTTTAAGCGAACGAAGTGCATTTACTGTGAGAAATTTTGCTGCATGTTTAGTTGTTTGTTTTTTGTACATCATACATTCATTGTTTCAGATGTGGTCAAAAATTATTTTTGATCATGCTTTGTACCAATACCTGAAACCAAACAATGCACAAATCTTTAGTAGAAAGTTTTAGGATAAAACTTTCCATTTATTTGTGTTTTCGCGTTATCATTAAAATGAAAATTCATTTTTCGACCTAATACCCAATCCATATATTATTTACTGTAATTTTTTGGGACTACACATTGCTAAAGAAAAATGGAAGTATTTGTTTTAACTATGTATTAAAATTTCCCTACTGAGGTTAAATATTTAATATACAAGCAAACGAGATAATTTAATAAACGTTAAGGAAGTGGTGACTCAAGAAATCTCATGAAGGCATGCAACCTACGAAAAAGGTTAAGTTCCTTTGATAAAAGGTGTGTGACTATGTTAGCCAAATAGTGTTTAATATTTAAACATTGGAAACGCATTTTTTCCTGATATATTACGTCTTATCAATAATATTTAATATTTTTATTTCATAGATAAACTGGAAACTAATTATTTGATAGAAAGACATTTTCAAATTATATAACATGTTGTTTTATCTTGCTATTGTGCAAACTGTACGTTTACTAAATTTAATAATATTATATTATTGTAAAAAACTATTTATGTGACATTTTAAACATAACTAAACATATGATTACTATACATTAATTATAAAATATTGTTTTATATATAATAAAACGTAAAAATTAGTTTTAAAGAAACAGAAATAAAATTTCATTTATTTATTGTTATATAACTCATAAAAAAGTTTGTTTCAGAAGGGATTCACTTACTTTATCAATTTCAGTGTTAAAAAACAACAGGGAATTAATTTTTGGGATTCTATCGGCCGGTAGAATACAAAATATTCCCTGGATTTGGGAAGCCTTAAAGTAGTTTGCAACCACATACACTCGGAAACTTAATCACATAGGGTGATTGGTTTCGAGTGGTCAGCAAACGAGTGTGTTGTTTTCAAACCAAACCGCACCCGCACATTCGAAGCCATTAAAAAAAAATGTTCATCGGTCGGAAGGCATCGCTTGGCGAACTTGTGTTTGTTAAGCGAGCTCCGAATAAGAGAAATGAAAATCTCCATTTGTCATTAGTGGCCGCAGATCTCACAGCTGTCGTGCCATTGTTGTCGAACCGTTGTGATATGGCGTAAAGAGGATTTCATCGACGTGTGGAGATAATGGGGGATTAAAAAAAATATTGAAAGAGGCGGAAGCCGCAGAGATGAGCGCACTCCAGTGTTTAGATGACGAACTAATCAGCCGCAGCACGCAAATAACACGTCTCATTCATCGTTGCTGGGGTCATTATCCCCACCGGTGTTGTTGGACATACCATTATCATGGTACGCGTACATTACTGGGAATTGTGTACCATGAGCTACACTCGAACAATCACGGAACTTGCATGGTCAATATCCCAGCCGGTGTTGTTGGACGAACCATCATCGTGGTATTCGTACCAGTATAGAACCGTGTGTACCAAGCACCAATAAAAATTTACCAGAAGTTCACGTCACATTACAAAATCAGTGAAAGCAAAAATTTTAAATAATTTTTAAAATAATACTGATAAAAGTTAAAGAGAAAAAAATTATTATTTTTTTAAATTATATACTTTTTCATTTTCTAACGAAAATTTTATTATTTATAATACCAATTCTAAAGCTTTGTTGCCTATTACTTATTGTTAAAAAAAAGTGTTATAAAAATATTATCCTTAAGATTTTATTTTAAAAATATATTTTTTTAAACTGGAGTAAAAAAAGTCTAATAAAATCGTTAATAAATTTATATTTTTTGTCTTTTTAAATGATGATTTCGCATTAAAATATATATACTTTTATTTATATTCGGAAAATATTCGCATGAATATTGAAAATGCGAATCAAGAAAAATGCGAAATCAGTACTTTTTATGTAACGTACTACGACCGGACATCGATCATGTTATATTGGAAACCATGTCGTTCACTGCAGCAATCTCAGATCCCAGACGAGGCGGTCTCTGCTAATGCTGTGCCGACACTTGGAATGTGATCCGTTCCCCGCACGAATACAGAAACTTCAGCATTTGACACGCAACGTTCCGTTACTGCCTAGAGGAGATCCATGTTGGAGTACGCACAATAGCGTCTTTAGAAAACCAATTAATAGTACCATCGTCCAACTTTTTATTTTTATTTTTGAAATTGTAAAACAAATTTTTATTATTATGATAAATAAGCCTATTTTCCGCGAATCCTATTATTAATATGTAATTTCATTCCGATTCTGTTTTACAGTGTAAATATTTTTTTTTTGATATTTTGGTCTCAGTAACTGTTATTTAATAAGTTTAAGTAAGTATACTTTTGGTCAACAGTAATTACATAATTATAAAAGAAACAGTTCATCTGAATCCTAATTTATTGTTCACTGATACGCATTTCACGTAAAAATCTTATTTTTTGGAGTTAATAATAAAACTTTTTATTAGGAACATATTATCAAAAAAATTAACACTTTTATTTAAGATGTATTAAGAAATTATAATTATAAGTGAAAAAAAATTAAGTTAAATAGAAAAAAATAATGTTTAGCGAAAACAAAATTCAATTGCTTACATCGGATTCGATTTAGAAAACATTAAACAAATACATGAATAAAAAAACTTATTATTTTAAAAGTTAGATTTTATTTACTAAAGTTAGGAACATGTTTCAAAGCTTTGTTAAGCTGGAATACTATTGGGATAAAATGTGCATTATTTATTTAGTATTTTAAACTAGTTTATCATACACATAAATAGTTTTATTTTGGCAGTCTGTCTAGTTTCTACAATTAGTAAGATATAAGTATTTAACAGTAACATTTGCAAAATAATTTAAGGAAATATTTATATAATGGAATTAGTTGACAGCTACATTTTTAATGTCATTTTGATACAAATTAGTAATCAAAGTTTAAATACTAGATAACTCCATTGGTTACCTTTTTTTAAATATTTGTATGACCTTAGAGGTGACTAAGTGAAGGAAATGAATGAGCTTATAGCTAACGTAATTAGCATAGTAAATTTCACCATAACACGATGTGTATTTTAAATACGTATGTTTTGATGTTGTTGCGCCAATACGCTCCAATGTAAAGCGAGCGCGCCCGCAGCGTTGAACGGTTGGCAGCAGCAGCAGCAGCAGTGGTGACAAGGGGAAAGCGACGCAACGCGCGCAGTTCACATGAGTGCAGTCAAACGCACTGCCGCTGACGGTGGTATGTTCGAACATCTACTGTGAAGGCCGGTGGCCATTATAACAGTGTTAGTGAGCGGCTAATTATTGTGCAATTCTTCGTCACAACTCAACTTGTATATAGGCCTACTGCAAAAAAGGGGTTAGTCTGTAAAGTCGGTTTACGGACGATAATTTTTATCATTGATGAAAAATTTCATACATTTAATTTTTAAATATTATTTACAGTTTTTGCAAATATAATTAAATTAATTTGTTTAATTATAATCACGAACAATTAGTTAAAAAGCCCGCCTTAACCTTTTTGATATTATAGAATATTTTCTCGCACGGTAGTTGGCCGGTTCTTGCACGCTCAGCTCAGGTGGGACGTGACAATTTTTTGTGCGTGCAGCCGGCGTTCAAGGATTTAAATAATTATTTTAAATAATTTTCAACTAATAGTATCATTGATATAACGATGGATAATTTAACGTAGCATGAGATTTGTTTAAAAAAGGAAATTTTTTGTGTAATCTAAAATACTTTTATTAATTTTTAATGATTTTACATTCTCAGCACACCCAACTCGAGCAAACAACCTCGTTACTTCCAAGTTGGAGTTCCACTTCAAAAAATATTGTAAAATTCCGAAAAATTCCAAATATTGGAAATAACCAGGAGAGTTAATAAAAGCCTTAAAGTAAAGCCTAAAGTTTGACTTATATATTTAAATTTTATTTGTATCAGAAAATATTGGTGACAACCTATATTGATGTGACTTGCTGAAGTGATATTCCAAATTATTAATATTTAACAAGTGTGTAAAATATACAAAAAAATAAATGAGTTATTAAAAAAATTAATAATATAATGCCTGGATATGTAAATGTCAAATAAAATATCAGGCAGTCCCACTTTTACAACAAACTAACTTTCGTGCAGGTGTCCGAACATTTAGAGCAATTAAAAATAAAAGTATAATAGAAAGTTCATTTAAAGTGAAATACATAACATGATTAATAAATTAGGTTTATCTCGAAATCAGTTCTGGTTGGGATATAAATTTAATACTCTCGTTTGCACAGAGCCACTTTCCTTTTGCGGGCATAACGACGTACCGACTGTAGTCAGGTTGTAAAATAGTTAAATCACTCGTAGAAGTTATTTAGAAATAATTTACGTGTGCATTATTAAAAAAATTACTTTCACAGTTCAAATGTCTAAAGGCGCTGACAGCTTCTCAACAAGCATTGACTACAGGTTGCATTTTACCATAATAGCGTGTTGTGTTACTGAATATTGCCCTCCCAAAATGTAATTTTTAATTTCTGGTGTGCCGTTTGTTTAAAAGGGGTTTAAGCTCACAGCTACTAAATTTCATGACGAATCCAGTTATGAATGTTTATTTTGAACACAGCAGGGGCTTAAAAAAAACAATCATCATGAGGGAATCAAATGGAGTAAATAAAAATTGCAGTTTGTAGAGAATATTCGCGCAACACTAAACTAGCAATAAGTCCTGTATGGCTTAGTAATCACAACTTTAGCCAAATGTCCCTTAAGGCTGGTGTGTTCCTTCAAGCCAGCCTGGTCCGTTATGGTCGTGCGAAACTCAAATTTATCCGCAGTCAACTTGCGGCATAGCTGACGTGGTTCCACGCGCAAGAATCAGCCTAACGTCGCAGCAGTCAGACAGCAACTTTCTCTTCGGAAATCAGTGCAGTACACACTTGCACGTATGACTGACTTCTGTATTTGTGACGTCAGTGAAAACACCGCGACCCTCGGATTGTGCAACCAAGTCCAAACTTGCGTGGATTCGCGCGCCACCAGTAAATTCCGATGGCTTATTCGCGTAAATTACCATTTAAAACTACAACGCCAAAGTATCTTTATAAATAATAAATATATTATCGATAAATTAAGTAATAAATATAAATAAACTAAACACATTTACCAAGAATGCCTCTGGATAAATATATATTTGCGTCGTTTGAATGTCATTTTTTATACTATGAACACACTTTAAAAATTTTGAATTACGCTAGAAGCATTTACAAGATAATTATTGTTTCATATTTAATTTTATTTATTGTAAATATTGTTTAATTATTTAAAAAGTTTAAAAAGATAAATAAGTGATAAAAATTTGGTTAGCTTTTCTAGTGTGCAAGAATACCTAATACCTTTCGTATGGAAATGTAAGTAGATTAATGGGCATGAAAAATAATGGCCACGAAGGAAATTTAATTAGCTCCCACCAAATTTATTTTTCTTCTTGCAAGATATAATCAACTATTGCCAGCTTTCATCTCTTTGGCAAGGAATTATCGTGCCCTTAACTCCATGCCGCTAAATTTACTCCACAAGAAAATGAAAATACTTTTTTTGTGTTCTCCTAAGGTTATACATCTGCCCACCTTCCCCATATAGGGTGATTACCTTTCACCATGATTTGATGATTGGACTCTGAAAATTTTAACGTTAGTGAAATGCCTAAAAATCTCAAATCAACGAATTAGCAACCATAATACTGCAAACATTCGAGATTAAGATATAAATAGTAACTGTGTTGTGGGATTACACCAAATTAATTGGTTTGGTTTTATCTACAATCATTTTCAGTTTTGTTAAGTTTCTTCTAATTTTGGATCCAGAAAGAATAATTCTGAAACTTTGAAAAAAAAAGTTTCAAAAAAAAAATATTTTTGTTTGTGATTACATATTTTTTTAACGGGATGATTTGGACTGTTAAAATGTTTATAACATGCTGTCAGAAATTAAAGTGAATTATGTTGTCAACGAACAATGTATTGCAAATATAAAATAGAATTCTTCGTTGTTCCAGTGAAGTAGATCGAAAATACCTCGCTGGATGCCAACTGCCCACTTCTGTTATTGTAGTAGCTAGGGTATAATTGGTTTTGAATAAACAATTTTTTTTTTTTTTCATACTTCAACGAGAATCCTGTGAGATCGTTTCTAAGTATCCACAAATTTACTAAAACAACAGTAAAAAACAAAGACATCAGGTAATTTTAAACCAGCTTTCTCCCTGAGTCCCTTGCTGGGTTGAAGATATATTTTTCTCTTGTACACTGTTAGAAATTACAGTAAATTTAAGTACAATAAAATAAACAAAATGTCCTTCTTAATTTCAAACAAATGAATCTTCCTAGATACCACGGAGTATTAAAATTTCTGATTTGTATGCTTCGTTTTAAACAAAAAGGGACTAAATGTGAATGTTCTTAATGTAGACTTAACCAGTTTTTGAATGTTTCTGTTAATGTACCGAGAATAACCTGTACAATGCAAGTATATGTTGGGGCTGTAAATTTATGAATATAGCCGTATGATTGTAAGATTTTAAAAAATTAGTTGGACTGAAAAAAAATTGGTTGTCTGTAAAGTCGGTTTACGGATGATAGTTTAACGTGACAACGTTATAACAAAACATTGATGAAATTATTGATCCAGAAGAAAAGGAAATATCATATTCAGCCATTCGAAACCAACGTTCTTCGTAAATTGAAGGTGAAAATTTTTAACAGTGTAGGAAACGTGAAGGAGATTGCCGTGAAGCGTTAGGACGTTAAGCTCAAAGCATTTTATATTTCCAGTCTGGAACATCGTGTATTTTTTTCTTTTGTTTTATTGTCGCTTTTTTTTAACAACTTTTTCTTCAATCACAACACAATTCCTTTCTTGTATTTGTCGTTTCTGTTTCTCAACAGATAGTCACTTAGTGTCTTATCATGGGTGTAAAAAGGCGCACTAATCTGCGTAACTGTCATAACTTTAGTGACTTTTTACCCCCATGATATTACAGTAAGAGAATATCCATTTAAAAAATTTGCGACATATAGAATAGCAAGTGAGTTATGGAGTAAAATTTTTATAAAAGAGGTCCTAAATAAATGAAATGACAAATAAACGAAATAAATTTCTTTCACTGGAGTGCGTTACAACTGAAAATTCATTGATATATCTATAATGTAAAGTAATTTGTGCTTGTATGAAAGTAAGTATTGAAGTGAGTAAGTATGCAAGTGCTCAAATAAACAAGGTCACTATAATAAAAAATTCCATCGAGCACCCCACTCTTAAGCCCCTCCTCACCCCTCTCCAACAATCGAGCACAGGGGGGCTTATCCCCACTCTTGATAGTGGAATTTTTCATTGCGCCTCTAGGCGTTACACTCTATGATGACGTCATAGATAAGATTTACTCTACAGTCTGTAAATAAGTTTCATTTCAATAAAAATACACTGTGAGCGAATCTTATCTTATCTTGTCCATATATGTGTACATGTAAACCTAGGTACCGAACAAATACATGTGTTTTCATATTGTGAATGCACCTAAAATCTAAACTCATACACGAAATTTAAATTAGAATTTTTGTAAGTAATACCGAGCGTGATAAACGTACGCAAATAGTTTTTTTTTAAATTACATTTCTTGAACCGAATAACTCATAGTCTCCGCATCTGACACTAGAATTGGCTGCCGGAGCAGCCATATCGACTATTTAAATAAACAGCTGCGATGAAAGCGAAAAAAAAAATTGAAAAAAATACTAATTTTATTAAAATACTGCTTACCCTGTCAACATTCACTAAACAAATAATATTTTAATGTGTCCCTTTGTAACTGTGAACTTTGCTTTGCACCATCCGCTACAAATGGCAGCACCGTGGTTGCACATTTATATTTCAAACGACTTCCGAACCATTCACAAAATTACTCCTAGCAAATGCCGATACCGAGAGCTAAGATGTTACACATAGAAAAATTAAAATCATTTAATATTTTTAAATTTGTCGGTCGGCTGCTGAATTCGGGCGCTCCGCATTGCTTCGTGCCACACAATCGCGAAGCAGGCTTTGCCCATGGAGTGTGCGTGGGTCTTACGGGAAAGGGGGGGGGGGGGGTGGTTCACGGCTTCCCAGAAAGAGAGAACGCTGAGAAATCGCAGGTTTCGTGTGGGTTTCATTGCTGAATAATTGACGCAGGCGAGATTGGAGTTATGCGCGTTGGGATTCCCCCGCGACCCCTCCAAAGAAGAGGGAAGAAATATTCCAACGCAACCCCCTACGTGGTTTTAAGCCAGGTTCATGAACTACGCCAGAAACGTAACGACGCAACAGCGTAACACGCAACCGACGCAAGAAACTCACAGTCGTTTATAAAGCAAGAAAGTCGCAAAATGTTACCACACGTACAACTAAAAAATGTTAGTAATTGATTAAACAAATTATTTTCAATAAATATGGGAATGTATTAACAGTGTAAACATGATTTATATAGGAAAAATAATACTGTGGGTTTCTATACACATAAAATAAGAGCCTTTAAAAGTTTTCGGAACACCTCAAAATGACCGTCGAAAACGCTAGCCATTTCCCAATAAAATTTGGAAGCTAAACAAACTGGCATTGCGCTATTGCGCCTTACGTAGTTCGTAAACCGGCACTTCAAATTGTGACTTCTGAACATTTTGCATACTGCGACTTGCGTAGTTTATAAGCCCGACCTTACAGGCTCGGTACCACCCTTACAAATAAAATTACTTCGCCTTAAAATTCACTCTCTATTTTGGTCGAAAATAGCTCACCCGTTCCAGTAACTATCGTACCTAGTGGTTATGATATTTGCTTGAAAGCACTATGTTTTATATATTCATTTAAGTCTTGGAAAGCAGTTCAAATTCTAAATATTTATAGTATGAATATCATTATTCTTAAAAGATTTGTTTTCAATAAAAAATAATAATTAAAGAAAAAACAAGTGATTTAAGCAAAATGTTTTTTTTTTGCCCTACGTGTATAGTATCAATAATAAGCAAACTTTAATTGACTTGTGCAACTTTCATTTGGATACCACAAACAAAATCGCACGTGCAAAAATTATGTACTTCTGTCGGAAATGGCTTTTCTTACTTAAATATGCTGCATTTCTAAAAAGTCTATTTAAAGAAAACTTTACTGACCACTTGGTCACTTCAGGACCGTTTACATTTTACAAATAAAAGTAAATAATTACTTTAATAAATATTTTCAATTTTACCCGCTAAAAAGTTATTTCACATTCATTACCCACATTTAGCTTATTTTCTTTAACAATGAAAAGTCTGGAACTTATTTATAATTAAAATAAAAACTTTTAGTTAATAACTTAGTTTGTGATAGAAATTTATAAAACAATAGCAAAATAAATGGATATGATAGTGATATATTAGATATGTACTAAAAAGGACTGCTTAGTAAAGGATGTAAAAACTAACATATGAAAGGAAGTATTGATTAAATAAATGATTGATTTATCACGAACCTTAATTTATATAGTTTAATTTTGACCGTAAAAGATATTGTTACTATAATGTGGGGAGATGTATGTTCGTATGGGATAGTCAAGTAGGTTTTCTTCACTGTTAAATTTATTACTAAATTTAACATTAATAATAAATAATTGTACTTGAAAATGTCAAATCGCAAATCACTGGCACTTAAAAATGTTTATCCTCAATGTCTGTCAAGTTCCGCAGTTCGCACTACCCACTGGAGCTAGGCTCAACAGTTGTTCGCCCCTTACCCCATTCCAACACACACACACAGTCTCGCTCCACTCAGTCACCGCACTCTCCCGGTGCAGTCAAACTCCACGTCACGCCACTCTCGGGGGTTTCTCTCACCCTCTTCACCGATGTCCCGCTTCCCTTCGCTCCGAATCCTTTCAGAACTCCCGAGGAGGCCGGCGTCGCTGCTTAATTACTTGAAGGTGCCCATGCTCGAACCGACGAGAGTGGCAGTGACGAGTCGCGTCATTCTGGGCTACCTGACGCCCGAACAGTCCAGCAGAGCGGCAAACATCCGCACTACTTCGTGGGGTGGCCACGGAATTCCCAAGGCCTTTCAGCGATAGATAACAGTATCGAGGCAGGACTATGTGCGTGGTGCGGAAGGGGAGGGGGTAGCGATGACCCTTGAAATTCAACCAAACATGTGTGGCATACCTTGCGTCAGTGTACAGCATATGGCACGGTGCGTGACTCCAGTGGCCGTGCAGAGCCACTAGCCAGCTCCGAACCTGACATGTAATGCGATACAGCGTTAGAAACACTATCCCCTCCTTAAATCTGTTCATCCCGAACAGGTAACGCATCCCTTCCAGCATATTCCCTCAACTGATCCAAACATACTACTTTCATCCGCGACCTCGTTCCTCTTTGGATGCAATATACCACATCAATTAGCCGCTTCAAGACGTCATATGAGCCTTACCATACTGCCTGAAGCTTAGGGCACCTTCGCTTCCTTCGTTGCGGGTTCTACAGCCACACTATATCGCCCTTATGAAATACGGTTTAATTAGACTTCAGGTCGCACCTCGTCTTAATTATATTCGTCGCTAATCGAAAATTTTTGTGGGCTTCTCCATGTATAAGCACTATTCGCTCCTCTAAAAGATTAACTTAATCAGTGGTGCTGGTAAGCTTTCTGCGAGGACTACCGAACTTGATGTCACAGGGCAACCTCAACTCCTGTCCAAACACAATACTTGCAGGGATCTGTCCACTGGATTAATGGATGGCAGACATATATGCAATTAGGAATAACTGGATGTGTTTATCCCCGCAATCTTGGCAAGGTTTTCCTCAAGATTTCCGGCTGTGGTGCTGTTTTAATTATTCCCAGCAACCAACAAACGTCCTAAAATATTGTCGACTCGAAGTTGCGGCCTTGGTCGGAGTACCCCAAATCTGCAAATGAAGTTTTTGACTTTTGCATCTGCAATGGTAGTGGCTTCTTGGTTAGGAAGTGCATAAGTCTCTGGCCTCTTACTGAAGTAATCAATTGCTACCAGAATATGCTGGTTACTATCTTTAGTCTTTGGAAGTGGTCCAGCTGGGTCAATGGCCAGAGTTTTGTTCACACCTAGATGTGCACCAGAGGTACCATAGAGGATTTCTTTCAACACCTCTACCGCTATACTCTTTGGAATCAGTAATTACATGGTAACTACTTTTGCATTTGTACTATCACATGCGTTCAATAGCATCCAATTCACCATCCTCAAGAAATCTCACAGTGCCCAATAATATTCAACAGCCCTTTTTTTACAGGAAATCACATGCCATATTGGACATCCAGTAAAATTCTCTAGACAGCTTATATTATGTGCTAGATCAGGATCTTGTCGCATCGCTGCTTTCAAACTGGCATTATTCCATTTTTATTCTCCATTAGTTATTTCTGTTCGCCGAACATCTTCGATCCCCTCATTTTTATCCGCCCTATTGCAATGGTTACAGTCTACCTTGCAAGGCCTTCGGGAGAGGATGTCGGCATTGCTGTGAATTCGGCCTTTCCTGTTTTCTATCCGACAATCATATTGCTGTATCTGTCCAATCCACCTAGCAAGTTGTCCTTCTGGATGCTTGAACTGTAGTAGCCACTTAAGTGGGGCATGGTCAGTGTATAAAAGGAATGTTCTCCCATAAAATTGTTTGCATATACTTCCACACAGCCAAGATTTATTGTCTTGTGACACAAAAGTTGCACTCAAGCTTAGACAAGACTTTGCTGTAGTATGCTATTACTCATTGATTTCCATCTTTAACCTGGGAAAGTACAGTACCTAACCCATCTCAACTTAAATCAGTGTCGAAGATGAACATACTATGTTGATGGAGGTAGGCAAGAATGGGACTAATACACAGGGATTCCTTAAGGCCATAAAAGGCAGTTTCACATGCTGAAGTTCATATAAATTGTCTCTTGTCCTCGGTCAGCTGGTGCAATGTTATTGCAATTGTCGAGAACCCAGGTAAAAACCGCCTATAGGAGGTACAGTGTCCCAAGTAACATCTTACGTCATGCTTTCTCTTAAGTTGAGGCCACTCCTTAACAGAATGTATCTTCTCAGGCTCTGTTCGCACTCAATCATGCGATACAATATTCCCCAGGAATGTTACCTCATGCTGGAACAAGAAGCACTTCTTAGGACTTAACTTAAGTTGGGCATGGCGAAGCCTGTCGAATACATCCTGGAGATTTCGTAAATGTTCCTTCACTGTATTTCCCACCACCATAATGTCTTCCAGGTATACTAGGCATGTTTACCAAGTCAAGCCATGCAGTACAAGATCCATAAATATTTTCAAATTTGCAGGAGCATTACATAACCAAAATGGTAACAGTGAACTGGAACAGCCCACTACATGTCGTGAAAGCAGTATTCTCCTTATCCTCGGGGTTCAGCTCCACTTGCCAGTAACTACTCTTCGGGTCCAATGTAGAGAACCACCTGGTGCCAGAGTGTGTATCAAGTGTGTCAGCGATACGTGGGAGGTGGTAGTTGTCCTTTTTGGTGATGTAATTCAGCTTCTGGTAGTCCACACAGAACTTCAGTTGGCCATCTTTCTTCGCAAATAAGACAACAGGGAAAACCCAAGGACTCGCTAATAGTTCTATTACACCACCCTCCATCATAACCACGATAAACTTCTATGATTCTTCCTGTTTTGCTAGAGGCAGCCGCAGTGGTGGTTGTCGTACTGGTTCTGAATTACCCGTGTTCTGTGTTCTTTTTCATATTCAAAATATTCTATTGGCCACCAATAAATATTTTAACTATAAAAAATTCACCAATTATTTGATTTGAAACCAAAAAAAAATTGGTTGTCATTACAAAACTTTTTTTAAATACTGAAAATTAGAGCTTACTGTTTCTAATAAGCAATTAGGGAAACACTTTTTGTTCCCACAGCTTCTTTAAAGTGTAAGGAATAACTTACACAGGCTATTTAGAACAATAATTACAGCAACAGTTTGATAATCTATACTTTTATTATAAAGAGAGATTGTAAGTTTGTTTGTTTGTTTCTCCGAAGTAAACTGGCAAACAACTCTACCGATTTCAATAATTATTTCATTTTTATAATTACATGATTCCATGTGGAATTAGACCTTAACCCTTAACTGCTGTCGTGGGGGCAGGGTAGATGTTTGTTTCCTGTTATTTTATCTCTGTTTCCGTTGAGGCGGCTGGCCTTCTTGGTACCTTCCCATCAGTTGCTCTGGAATGCTCACCCGACGTGGCTAGTCCAACACTAGTGTCCTTCTTTGTGCTCTGTGTGCCATTGGCCCCGTGGGACCGCACAACACAAATAAGGTGACTTTTTTCCATTCTGAGATAATTTTTTTAATGGATGTTTTTGATCTAAATAACGATGTCCGAACGGTATAAATTTTTAATAAAATAAGAGGAGATAACCCAAATTTTTCGAGTGTAGTGACAGGGTGGTTGAATTAGATAGACAGTGACATTTGAAGTGTTGAAGACTCTCGCGAGGAAAGCGACTATGTTATAGAAAGTGAACGTGACACTGATTCTCAGGAATGTGGTGAAGAATATGTCGACGAATGTGAAAATAAACAGGTTAAGGCTTTTTATGGTAAGAATAAATTTAAATGGTCGGCAGAAGAGCCAGAGAAATGTTAGAGTACTTGCTCATAACATAGTGAGACTTCACGGATTATGAGGTCCTCAGCAGAAAGAAAGTGAAGTTTACCCGATCACCGAACGGAGTTACAGTTTTACTGATGATATGGTCACTGACATAGTCAAATGGACCAATGTAAAAATTCGGGGAGCACGAGAAAAATACAAAAATGAAGACAGGACCGAACTGAGAGATTGTGACACTACTGAAATGAGAGCATTTCTTGGACAGCTGTGTTCAAGTCTAACCATGAAAATGTAAGTACAAATTTTGCAACGGATGGAACCAGCAGATAAATATTTAGAATGGCAATGTCAGCTCAAAGATTCCATTTTCTTTTGGTGTGCCTAAGATTTGATGATACCGTAGAAAGGGGAGAAAAAAAAGAAAAATGATCCAACATGTGCTGTATCTGCATTTTTTGAGCAATTTAACCGCAACTCGCAAGTGGCTTTTTGTATAGGTGCATATGCTACTATCGATGAGATGCTAGTTTCATTCAGGGGTCGATGTCTTTTTTAAATGTAGGCTACATGCCCAGCAAGCCAGTGAAATATGGGCTTAAAAAGTTCAGTGCCTAACAGATGCAAGAAACCATTATGTTTACAACACTTATTTATATTGTGGGAAAGGCAGTGATGGAAGAGGACTTTCTGCCGAGGAAAGAAATTTTCCATTCCAACTCAAGCGGCCCTCCGTCTCTGCCAGCCTATTCTTCAAACTAATAGAAAGGTCACAGCAGACAATTAGTATTCATCAATTGAACTAGTAGAGACATTCCTAGAAAATGGGTTTACTTTTGTTGGCACTCTGAAGAAAAACAAACCTCAAATACCAAAACAGTTCTTACCATCAAGAGAGCGGGAAGTCGGATCGTCCGTATATGGGTTCACAAATAAAATGACACTACTTTCACACGTACCAAATAAAGGGAAAGCAGTGCTACTAGTATCATCTATGCATCACAGCAAAGAAGATGACACATCCTCCAACAAGCCTGAAATTATCAGTTTCTACAACAACACTAAAGGTGGAGTTGATACAGTAGATCAGATGTGCGCAAACTACTCCAGCAGTCGGCGAACAAGGCGATGGACAGTGGCTGTTTTCTTTAGAATACTTGATATGAGTGCTATCTCAATGGATTTATTCTTAACCAATCCTACAAGAAGAGAAAGGTAATGGAACGAGCGGACTTCATGAAAGCATTAGCAAAACAGCTAATTGAGCCCTACCTGAAACTTTTGAGTTGTGAATACTCGGCTACCTCGTTCACTGAGGCAAAGAGAAGAGAGACTAGCCATGAGAAAGTCGGAAAATATGTCAGTCCTGCCCTGCTTCTAACAGAAAGAAAACAACATATATTTGTGCATCGTGTAGAATTCCAGTTTGTCTTCAATGGACCAAGAAGGTCTGCCCAAGCTGTGCAGAAGTTTCTGGTGATGAATAAGCTGAAACATTATATTTCTTTGCTTCTAGCATTGTTCAAGAACTGTAGTATCTTCTTCTTTCCTTACCCAATTGTGTTTTGAAAGATAACGATACTGTTTTTATTTGCATGACATATTTCCAGCCTTTTCAAGAAATTTATTTGTGAATCAACAACACTTCTGCCACATAAAGACTGCCTATTTTGTAATTACTCAAGAATGTTTATTTAAACAAACATAAAGGTGTACGTACATTTCAATTATGAACAGAGCACATGCCAATTCAGTTTTTTTTATTGCTTTTATTTACTGTGACTGTAGCTTTATTTATTAACTGATTTTTCTTGTTCATAATCTTTTAATATAACATATTTCGGTCATTAAAAAATAAATTTGCATGCAATAAATAATTTAAGGCCTGACTGGAAATTGTGATATCTAATGTTTTTTGGCTGAAAAAAAAACATTAATAATATATAGTTGAAATTTATTAGTTTTACAAAATTTACTCAAATTTATATTTTAAGTACTTTCTCATACTACAAATCGTGAATCTATAGAGTATAGCCCAACTAATTATTATATTAGCACAAATAAATAGTTAGCTTAACAATTCATTAACTTTTCACATGATGGTCAGTAAAAATATGTTTTGCTAATGTGTACATGAATTAAAAATTACTCAATTGTATTTTTTGTAACCCTAAGAATGTGGAGAATGTTTGAGAGATGCAACTGGAATTTTTTAAAATAAAGTAATATTATTTAGGATTTTTTTTTAAATCGGGCCCCCAGGGACCCAACAACATTGTTTATGTTACAAAGCTGCACATCACTAGTTAGGGGTTAATTTAATTTAAAATATTTAAAAATTTATAATGTTTAATTTTAATTTAAAATGCAGTGATTAAAATTTTGATGTATGTATATCAATCTATAAGACATGCATAACAAGAAAAAAAATAATTAATACAAAAGAGACATGGAAGTGAGGATATAAATTCAGTGGATATTAAACTCATTTTCGTTGCCTATTTTATTAGTACTTATTTATTCTTGGAGGTAAGAAAATGGACATACAATAAGTTTCTTTTTAATTTTCCCCCCAAATATTATGGTTTCTTAATTTGAAAAATATTTTTAACTAAAACCAGAGCTTTGCAAGCTTACGCTGGGTCAAAATACACGAAAACCTTGTTATAAAATGTAGGCAATATCCACATAAAAATTTTATTGAAACCTTAAACATTGAAAGTAAACTGCTCCCTATGTCAATCACTATTGTGGCCAGTGACAGAATGCTTTATCATTGTGAAAATAATTAAATATCAAATCACTAAGTAACAGTTACTCCCGTTTTCAATTTAAGTGACTACAATTTCCATTTAAAATTATCTTTGCGATCGCCGTCAAAAAATCTTAGGGTTAAACCTACAAATATATTGCGGTTTATCTGATAAAAGAATAATTTTCCCATCGAAAACTGTATGTTTTCTATCTATATCAGTAAGTGTGGGAAATTAGTATAATTATATTGCGTTAATAAAAATTGCAAAACTTTCGTTTACTCTAGGTAACAATAAATGCATCATTATTATTCATCATTAAAAATCTCATCATAAACAAATTGATTACTAAAAATTAGTATTTTTTGTAAGTTATAGACCTATTGCGTTTTTTTATAGATAAGGAATATCAGTCATTTTATGATTTCTTAGAATAGTTGTATGTATGTTAAACATATATATACATACTTGAGTGATTTAACAGTTTGTCAAATACAACTGAAGTTTCATTTAATATCCCTTTTAAATATATTTTAGATTTAATGTTTGAGAGCAATTACAAACTATTTAGTGGAATCACTTACTCGTAAACATGGTAGATATATAGGATCAAAGAGCTAACCTCTCCAAAGCTGACGATAAAATGTAAAGAATTTTAATAATAAATTAAAAGATTTCTAAAAATTAACACAACTTCTAAAGTTATTCCCGAAATTCATCCACAAAACATACAAATCTATCTTCATATATTTTTCAATGCTATATAATCGGATTTTTTAGTGTTTACAAATCAATCGTAAATTCTTAGCTTAACAGTCAAAACATTAATTAATAGTTCTTAATATGTATATGGAACCGTTTCAGATATTTAATAAAATAAATACTAAATTTATCCTGTGGCTACAATCTAATATATATATTTAACTTTAATAGCTTAATTATATTTTACTTAATTTTGTACACAGAAAAATAATTATTTTTAACGTAAGATTGAATTCAATTATCTAAACTGCTAACAGTTAAATAAAAAAACATTTAACTTCAAAAATAAAACAATGTAAAAATCTCGGAATGACCTTTCGATTAATGTAATTGTTTATAGATTACATTTTTATTTGAACACTGTATATTGTAGGGTCTGTATTGACAAAACTATTTCGTGGAACACAAAACCGTTCATTCAGTGTATTTTGTAGTGTAGTTGATTCAGGAATAGTTTCTTTTCGTATCCGTCTTCTGTAGGTTACTGCACAGGATAAAAATGCTTTCAGCTCGATAGCCTATAGAGGACACCACGACAATGTTCAGAGGCCCACTGAAAGCTACTGAATACACACATTTTTCGTTTCATAGCCATATACATTTATTTTTATTCTTTATTGCACTCACTTGGTCCATTTCAGCAACTCCTACCTGCAATTTTGCGGAACCTCGTAAGACGCCTTGAAGAGGAGATATTCTTCTAAATGTCTTATGTATAAAACTTCATACGAATATTTCATACGAAAAAAAAAATTGTGTGTTGTAAGTAAAACTTTTACCCTTCGAAAATCAACTTGAAAGATTACAAATTAAATAAATAATGTTTCTCTTTAGCGATAAAAGTAAATCATTTCGTGCACAATGGACGTTAACATGAGTGGCACACAACTGTAACAAAAATGGTGGCACAAAAACTTAAAATAAATTTTGTTGTGGTCTGACTCCCTAATAATTCGTTATTTTTATGTCCCTATCCACCATCGAACTCTCCACTCTTGAGCGTTACACTTTTCGTTGCGCTCTGATTTTTTATAGTCTCGACCTACCGGGCCTGCTGTTTAAAAGTTTCAGTTAAAAAGGTAAACCCTAACAAATAAAAATATACCAAATACAAAAATGACTTTTTTTGTTGCGTGTGTGTAGATGTATACCAATAGCTATGTATATTTATTTTAAGATAAAAAACCTACATGATAAGTAAAATTCGTAATGGGCAAACTTAAATAAACATATTAATTTTAGAACGCCCTCAGAATTTGTTTATGCGCCAGAAAAAGCTCATAGCATATCTGAAAAGGAGACGAAAACTACAAATTGTATATTTCAATTCCCAAACACACACAGAAAGAAAAAAACAAAAGAATTAATTGAGTTCAGGAATTAAATGAATGGCATGAGTTGTTTTACTCGTTAGTTGAAGCCGAGATACACTGGAAATACTCATGGTATGTATTTCACATTTTGGAATCGTAACAACTTTAATGATGAAATACTCACTCGTTAAATACTTGTATATATGCTTTTTTGCACACAATCAAGCAAACATTGGACTATTAATTCGTAGATATCGGTTTCATACTCCACGGCAGTAGTAAAATAATGCGGAAGAAAACAGATGCTAGTAGTTGTGTGTTGTATTGGTACCCAAAGATATTACACTTTAAATTTGCGTGTTTATTTTGTTAGAAAGGTATACATAAGGTGAATGCTAAAAAGAATTGTTTATTTGTAACAACTAAGCTCTTGATGTACGAGGTATGACAATTAAATAACCGGACTGATGTTGCTCCCAGAAAATTGCGAGCGTGCCACGACATGTTTCAACATTACTGTGTCTGATGGTCCTTCCCTCACCCTGAGCCCACTAGACAAGCCAGCAGATCGCTCAGTTTGACTGTAGCAGTTAATTAAATTAACCTACCCACAAGTGACGCGTCGGAAAAATGTCAAGTGGTCAGACGGAGCAACGGGTTAACCTCAAGTTTCTTATTAAACTAGGATAAACTGCCACAGAAGCTTATGCAATGCTGAAAGAGGTCTAAGGGAATGAATGTTTATCCTGCACACAAGTTTTTGAGTGGTTTTAAAGGTTTAAATAAGAGCATGAAACGACCGAAACGTTTGGGTCCCAGCCCTGAACGTCAAAAACAGACGAAAACATTAAACAAATTGGTAAAATAATCCGTGCTGAACATCGTCTGAGCATCCGCGGGTTTGCTGAAATGATAGCAATCAACAAAGAAAATGTCCGAAAGATTTTGCAAGAATCATTTAACATGCGTAGGGTTTGCGCAAAAATGGTGCCGAAACTCTTCACTCCCGATCAAAAGGAATCAAGACAGAACATTTGTACTGATATCCTAAACGACATCGCCCCAAAAACAGATTTGTTAGACAAGGTGATTACTTGTGATGTATCGTGGTTTTTACTTACGATCCCGAAACTAACAGGCAATCCATGATTTGGGAGAGCCCAAGCTCGCCAAGGCAAAAAAGGCCAGAATGAGCAAATTCAAATTAAAAGAATTGATGGTTGTCTTTTTCGACATTCGTGGCATTGTCTACGTTCACTGGGTACCCGAGGGTCAGACGATCAATCACATTTCTACATCGAGGTTCTGACGGACCTACGTGAGCATGTGAGACGACGAAACCCCGATTTGTGGAAGACCAAGTCCTGGATCCTTTACCAAGACAATGCACCAGCCCATTCTGCCTTGTCTGTGAAAGCGTTCCTCGAAAAATACGGCATCACCGTGTTGGAACATCCACCGTACTCGCCCGGCCTTGCCCCCTATGAATTTTTTTTCTATTTCCCAAGGTCAGGTCGGTGCTGAAGAGGACAAGATTTTAAAGTGTGGAAGCGGTTAAAGCAAAACCTACGGAGGTTTTCAACCAGCTGACAAAAAAGAGAAATTCCAGTACTGCTTTCAACAATAGAAACGTCGTATGAAGCGGTGTATGGATCGCCAAGGGGAGTACATTGAAGGCGATAAATCTTCTGCTGTAATTTGTGACGAATAAAAAAAGTTACGACATCAGTCGGGTTATTTAATAGCCATAGCTCGTGCGGATTTGGTGGGAGTAAAGAGACGGAATTCAAGGAACGGAAACGGGTAATATCTGCGCTGCTTCTGTGGTGGATGGCGCCAGTCAGAGTTCACAATTTCAAAGAGAAAATTTAAAGTATTATCTTTTAAATGTATTTTACTAAAATCGACTGTATGTTAGTATAATTCCTTGTAAAAAATCAGGTAAAACCGGTGTTTAGTATTTTTTAAAGTATTTTTCGTTTTTATCGGAATATTTTCATTATATATTTTAAACTTTCGCTCTGCAAATCGCAATATTCGATAGTTGACTAAGCTAATCCGGCGGCAGCGAATTTTAGCAGTGGGTGCGGAAACTGCGTATGATTCTTGTCCAGAAATGTAGCTGAAAACACAATTTTCGTAAATTGATCACGTTCGGCATTATTTAAAGATATTCTTATGTTAAAAATTCTTGTTCGAGCCCCGAGTTTACTGTAAGTGTGTTTGCAACATGAGAACTCATTAAATTTCTCATTGCTGTAATTAGATGTTACACATCACTGGCATGAACTGAAAGACTCAATGTGAAATTTTTTTTTGGTACGTAAATATAAAACAACTTGTAAGAAAATTCTATCACAGCTGTCAGTTGTTTTCGATAGAAATAGTGGTGAACTTAGGTTACATAAACTGAATGTATTTCAATTGACTTCTGACGGTCATTCCTTTGAACAACACCAAAAATTTTTAATTAAATATAATCTTCCTTGCACAGATTGCATTTTACATCATATAAGAACAAGTAGTTTAACATGAGAGCACCTACTAGGCTGAAAGAAAATAATTCGGCATACAAGTACATAGTTTAAAAGTTTTCAAATAAAAAAGTAATCACTTGGTTGGTTTCGTGAAAGTCACTGTTTTTTTTTCAGCTGCGTCTTTTAAAGTGTTTTATGTGGAAACCTCAAGTTAAGTATGGAATATATTGTCATTTTTGGAGTTTTTTCTGTTACAAAAAACATTATTTTTAGCTAAATTATTTAGAATTTGGTTTAATAAGCTTAACTTTAAATAGTTCACATTATCATGCTTAGAAATTTATGCCGCCAAGTTTTTTATATTGAGAAAAATAATTTAAAAAAAATAATTTGGCAACATGTTCGAAAATATTCCAAAAGTAGATAACTATTTTTTTATGCGAATCGGTCTACCTAATCATGACAGGGTCTTGGCAGGCTGGAATTATTCTGAACAACTATTAGCACTTACAGCATTTCCTTCTACGGTTGAAATTAAAAATGACCTTAAAATAATTAAACACAGTGAATTAGTAAATAAATCTATAGTAATAAAAAATTTATATCAAAAAGAAAACCCACAAATAAAAAATTAATTTTTCAATTCTTACGTAAATTGTTTCAACTTTGCTTAGAACTTGAGTATAATGTTGCTTACTGATAAAATCACTTACACAGCAGCTGTGAGACAAAATGACTCTTATAAAGCCTTATAAATAATCTGCATATAATTTTAATCTAAAAAATAAATAACAAATGTTTACGTATAGTAATTTTACTTCATTTTCCTACAGAGTTTTGGTTTTTCAATCTGTCACCAGGCTGGATTTCGGATATCCCTGAGGGTATAGGACAAGCAGCACAGTAACTGTTCTAAACAGCTTCCCAAAGTTCACAGCTGATATAAGCCTGGGAACTTTCATATACCTCCCCTCCCCTCCCCTTTACGGTTGACGAAGAGCTGTCGGGCTCACCGGAGCGCGTTTCGCAGAGACAACAGCGTTTCCCATCAACGGAGGAGTCCGCTCGGGGAAAGGTCTACTGAAGCCTTAACGCCCGGGCGAGGGCAAGACAATAACTGTCACTTGCAGGCCTTCGGGGCGTCAGCCGCTCGCCGGTGCGTTGAAGCGTCAAGGTGACCCACGCATGATGAAGCTCATTGGTGCAAACCAGGGCGGGTGAGATCATCGGTTTGAACGCATCGTAACAAAGTAAGCAATGATTACAGGTTCGGTTTTTCCTATGTCTCACTGAGATCCAAACGTGCTTACAACGGTCTCAGAACATTCATAACTTAAAATATTGTAAAAAAAAAAAACTTAGAAATATTACAACTTACAAGCACACATCTAAAAATGGGTTTTTACTTGATTACATGTAACCTGAAAACACAAAACGCCAAACCACACAACTAGGGAAAATCAAATCTGAGAATAACATATAATATAAAACTTTTATAACTTAAAATTACAACAATTATAACCGTCATAAGCTAGAGAAACACGTAAATATGTACTGGCAGAACTAAGAAAAAGTAAGCTTCGGTTGTTTTTCATTTCTAACACCTTGGTCTCACTCGCCTTGATTTATTCTTCTTTTGGTTTTCTTTTTTATGGATCACTATATCTTAAAATTTATCTTGTATCCGCATCTTACTTTTGCAGCACGCGTGGGTCGAGCTAATATCAGCGTTTCTAGAAATAAACCTGATTAAGTTGATTTTAACAAGGTTTTCTTTAAATGAGTCTTGACTGGAAAAATTTCGTGAAACCTTGTTGGGATGATTTTCATCGAGGATTTTTTAAGATGATTCTTGACTGGAAGAAGTTCGATAAACCTTGTTTGGGATGATTTTCTTCTAGATTTTCTTGAGATGAGTCTTGGTTGCGTGAAGTTTGATTAAAGTTAAATTGTTTTTCTTAAAGGTTTCCAAAGCATTTAGAAGTGCACACATTATCGAAAAATAAATTAGATATAACACATAGATAACACGACACGTTGATTGTTCAACACATTTTATATAAAAAAATTATTTTTTTTTAAAAAATAGCTAATCTCCAAAATTTCTTTACCGATTCGTTTGAAATTTTTACCCAAAGCTGTATTCCTATACGCGCGTTTTTTTAATATGATAAAAATAATAAATTTTAAAAATTAGTCAAAATTAGCACGTGTAACTCAGTGCATGTGTAGAAGTGAAATTTATTTGGCAATTCAAACCTGGACTCGTAAGTGCTCTCTTTATATATCTTTGGCGGCAGAAAAGTTTTGAAAACATGGTGGTAGGAAGTAAGGGAGTTGGTGTTAGATATCTTAGCCAAGTTAACTCTTGAAGTAAATGCTATCTAGCTATTAGGAACAACATTTAGAAAAAAATTGTTTAAAATCGCCTTTTTTCAAGGGAAGACACCTATATAGATAAACTTGATGAGCCAAACTTTGTAAAACTAAAAATTTTCTTCCAAATAGTTATAACTGTTTCCGAGATGCCAAAGTGTGTATGTATGTATATGCTGCAAGAATTTCTCGTTTAATAGTACATATTAGATACAGCTTAAAAAATTTATTGTAGGTATTTTTATGATTATCATGAATGAATAACACAATTAATTTTCGGTTGGTATCTGGAGACACAATTTACGGCAAAACCATAGGAAAATTAATCTGTCAACCAGGGGAGTGCGACCAAGCCCTAAGATAGAATATAACTCAATATTTTAAAATTGGAAAGTTTATATCTAATTCTAATTCCTTCCCTCTAACAGTAGTAATACGATGTATTTGAAAACAATATTTAGGTATTTTATAAACTCCTGTGTTCACAAACACATACTTGAACGTTAGTTTATGTTAGTTTATTAGAGAATGTGTCATTGTCTTAAGAATATTTAGTTAATTGTTATTTTTTAATGGAAAAGGAACGAAAATTAATGTTTTTTCAGTTAAAATTAAAGTAATGCAATTTTTTTTTGTTTTTGAAATAAATTTTTATTAGTCGTTTATAATATTACATCCGTTTTCTTATTAATTAAGTTTCTAGTTCCTTATTCATAAAATTATATTTATAATATTTATTTAAATATGTTTAAGTTTATTTGATAGAAATTTGATTCGTATCGTACTGTTGTATCTGAGAGGAGTTGTTATATTTTTGTGACTCTCATTGGGTAAACTTAGTTGAAAAAGTTTTGTTTTATATTCTGTTGAAACTTCATAAATGTTTGTGAGATAAAATAACAACAAAAAATTTGAGCGAGTCTTGTATGTAACATCTTAACTCGTAACAAGGAAATTCATTTGCTCTCAGTTGCAAATAATATATATTATAATATGAAACTCGGCCTCGGACACAAAATGTAATGTGTAATTCTTTAAAATATTGCCTAGCGTGTTAAATATAGACAAATTGTGTTTTAAACTTCATTTCTGAATGCTAATCGCACGTAGATTCCTTACCCGCTACTAGAATTTGCAGCCGTATCAGCTACGTTTACTATCGAATCATTCGATTTTCAGAGCGACCAAAGAGAAAAATATATAAAAAAATACTAAACCCCGGCTTTGGATCTAATTATTTTTTCCAATGAATTATATTAAAATGCTGCCCATTATGTTAAATTTCATTGAAAAATTAATTCCACTAATATTATAAACACGAAAGTTTGTAAGTATGGATGGATGGATGTTTATTACTCTTTCACGTAAAAACTACTAAATGGATTTGAATGAATTTTGGCCTACAGCTAACTTATATCCTGGATTAACAAAAAGACCCCTTATTAATATGAAATTCCATCCCTAAGGGAGTGAAAAAGTGATAATTTCATTTTATAACAGAAAAAACTGGTTGTCTGTAAAGTCGGTTTACGGACGATAGTTTAACGTGACGTCATAACAAAACATTGATGAAATGATTGATCCAGAAGAAAAGGAAATATCATATACGGCCTGAGACTGAGCCGTAATAGGTTTTTGCAACCAAACCATTTAGGCATTAAAATTATATTCTTTGAGGAAGAATTTTTTTTATTTTTTCTATCTTTTGTATGATAAAATCTACCTCTGCATACTTTTATGAATAAAATTGAATAATTTTTATTGAATTATAATTATTTTGTATGGATACAAAGGATTGAAATGAAATGTACAATTTAATTAATAAATTTACTTTTATTTGTATTCATTAATTCAAATATATTTATTACTTTTAAAATGTTGCGTGGGCATTTTTTATTTTTACATGTACAAAAAAAAACCTTGGAGCTGCCGGGATTCGAACCGATAACCTTTTGATTTAGAGTAAGCTACGCTAACCGCAAGCCCACGAGTCCATACTTCAAAAATTGTAGTTTCAGATGTTATATATAGATTTATAAAAATTTTGTTCACGATAGGGGAATAATATTATTTCGTTTTTGTAACACGATTTGATAACAAATACGCATCCCAAATACACCAAACTTATTGATAATGTGTCACAATATTTTTTAAAACGTCGTGGAAAAGATCCTGGGTGTAATTTGAATTATAATGTGTAACTGTAAAACACCATTGTTGGTTCAAAACGTATTTGAATTTTCAACATTACTTTTAAATAACCCTACCGATTGTGCTGAAAATGGTGGACGATCGTTAAAATACACAATATTAATAATTCAAACGACGAAAATATGATTGAAAAGTCAAATCGATAGTTATTCCAATCGAGTGGAAGAGAGATGCCACGCATGCGTACAATGAGCATGAAGAGAGATGCCACGCATGCGTACAATGAGCATGAAGAGAGATGCCACGCATGCATACAATGAGCATAAAGGACACATCCGTAGTAAGACATCCGTAGTGGGACACTTTTTCGTGCGTGCCGCCGGTGTTCATCGATTTATTAGACGTCAAAAATCATAGGTCATAGACATACAAATAGTGAGTGAGTGTCATTTATCTATGTCTGACACACGATCATACACATAGTACCTAAGGTCTGGCAAATTAATATTTTTCTCCTTGGTGAGACCAGTCCGCTTAGTAGAGCTCGCAGCGGCTAGCAAATAAAGGCGCTAAAAACAGTTTTGATCTTAACTTCGTCAATAGATAGAGTTGCCTTGAATTTTAAACGCACGATCGTTTGATGCGTTTGTCATGTCTTTAATTTTCGTTTGTTTGTGCCGTTTGCGTTCATATACCATTCATCCGGTTGCGATGAAATTTTGGTGATTTGTTAAGCGCATACCCATGAAGGTTACTGAAACGGTATAACTATTTTTCAATAGTTGGAGCACGAATTGTGTCAAAAAATGTGTTTATTTCATTTTATATAGCGGCACTTCGTCTGCTTTTGTTGTATAAGTGAGCACGCATGACACAATTTATTTAAATATAAAAGAGAGACAGAGATAGAGTGATATATATAGAGAGTGAGATAGAGATGGAGAGATAAATTGAGATAGAGCAAGGTATAGAGAATGAAATGGGTTAGATAAAGAGATATACCTATATATGTATAAAGCTATATAGAGACTTATATATACAAGATTTAGAGATAGCGGGAATTATACACGTAGATATAAAGAGATAAATAGAGATAGAGAGATACATAAATGTATATAGATGTAGATAGAGATAAATATATACAGAGAGATGGATAGATGATTTGTATATGTGGAACTACTTCAAACATATTACAAACCAAAACTGAATGAGGCATTGCAATGCAGGCCGAGCATTAATGGAATCTTTTCAATACTAGTAATCTCTTATTTTTCAGCTTTTTTCTATATTGCTTTATAAAGTCTAAATTATATACAGAACAGGTAAACAACTATAAACTGGCAGGACAACGTATGTCGTTATCTGAAAGAGATATAAATTAATTTTCACACTTGACATTCAAATTAAGAAGACAATTACTAACTACATCTGATTTCGAAAAAGGCCCCATTCACCCTGTGTTCAGCCCGGGCAACGCCGGGTATTGCAGCTAGTATACTATAAACTTTCTCTTTGTTTTTTTTACGTCATCCGCCACAGATGGCAACGCCGTAGTTGTTACACATGTATGTTTCAAGACTGCCGTGACATTCAGGAAATTACTCCCACCAGATGTCGTATGGAAGAGCTAAGATATTAGACGTCAAAAATAATATCTTTTCAAACCTGATTTACGCTGTTGCCATCTGGGATTATTGAACAGATTTCAGCATGTAAACAAAGAAGAAATTATAATGCTCATTATTTCACGAGTGGGTAACGAATGTTGACTTCAAAGAAGGTTTTAAGCTTAACACTGTGGTTTTTGTGCCATGCAATAAAATAAAACCTATGAACAACAAGAAGTAATTAATATTATGACAATTCCCGTTGACCAAGTACCATGTACGTTTTACCTTGCTACTTATTCTTGTCATATTTTCTGTACGTACATAGAAAAAAATACAAACAAAGATTTTATCTAATTATTGTTACGTTTCTGAGAAAGATACAATACTGAAGAGAAAGTAAAACTTTTTTATTAAACTAAGGATTGTACATTTTTTGAAATAAAAAAAATAAGCGTAAGTAAGTGAATTAATAAAGAAAAATTTCTTTTAGGTACGTCATACAAACAGAAAAAAAAAGCATTCTCTAAATAAGCAAAAATGTTTCAATTGTAATAATTTGGGTGAAATATTTTGATATAAAAACCATTTATGCCCATTAGTAGGTACTATTTTTTTGATACCAATTCGTTATATCTTAAATTCTTATTTTTCGCTAAATATATTCAATTAAATTTAATATCAAAATATGAATGATCATGCAATCGCAAAGAATTTAATAAAGGGATATTTTTTATTATTTAATATTAGCGCTTATTTAGCTGAAAACACCAATTCATAAACAGTTTGGACGGTTTTTTATCTTAAAATATGCAATTTTAAAAATATTTTATAAGCAATGTTTCTCAAGAGAACTACATAAAATAGGTATTTAAATGTTAGGCTACTCAAGCTATATTTTTTATAGTAAATCTGTATTAATTTATTTAAGCTGCACGTATTTCCTATAGTTGACTTCGCCAATTATTACATTATTTGGCACGAACGATGTAAACAGAATATAATTGATGATAGTGTGAACATTGGACTAGAGCTATGAGACTTTGAAAGCCAAGAATACGACACATTAAGCAAGAGATTTTTTTTTGCCAGTGGAAACCAAACTCAAACCTTCACTTTATTGCTTCACGTGTTCTCTTGGAAGTGGTTATGTTTTCTTCTTGGGAGGAAGCTCTGTTGCTGGGACAAAGGGGAGCACGAGGCGATCTATCATAATCTCTGCGCACTTCTCTTTCGTTTCTTAGTTCGCCACTTTTCCCTGGCCTTCATCACCCTCCGAGAGCTCTTTGTTCCCGCTTTGTTTCAAATCTTCCGCACTACGCTGGGATCATAATAACGCGACAAGCGTGACGCGAAACACGAAAAATTATTGTTGTGTTGTGTACCTCGTGGGGGTTAAAAAAAACGGGATTGCCTGTAAAGTCGGTTTACGGACGATAATTTTACGTGATAACGTCATAAGAAAATATTGATGAAAAATTGCATACTTTTTAATTTTCAAATATTATTTACAATTTCTGCAAATTTAATTTAAATAATTTGTTTAAATATTATCAAGAACAATTAGTTAGTTAAAAAGCCTGCCTTAACCTGTTTGTATTATAGAAGACTTTCTCGTACGGTGGTTGGCCGGTTCTTGCACGCTCGGCTCAGGCGGAACGTGACAATTGTTTGTGTGTGCAGCCGGTGTTCATCGATTTATAAGACGTTATCACTTCAAAAAATAAAAAAATAAAATTACATATAAATTTTTTATAGTTATTAAAGATGTTAAACAACCGTAAATGCTTATCTTATTTTACATTAATTCGGCATTTCAATGTAAAATGTATTTAATTCATATTTAAGAATTATTCGGAAAACAGTCACTGTTCATGTACACATTTCAAGGATTTCATAGATAATTATATTAAACAAACCTTGCTATAAAACACGATTTTAATAGTATTAACAATGCCCCAGTTAAACCATCTTCACATAGCTACAATTCTCACGCTTATTTCAGTAACGTCACGTCCGCGAAGCTATGAAAATAGAAAATTGTTCTAATTGTATAAAGACTGTCAAAACTGCTAATTTTACCGCGCTGGCGTTTACAGATGCGTCGAACGCGATTGGCTGATAAATTGTATCAGTCACGTCATGCTATTAAGCTTTTGGCATTACATTGTCTTTTATTTCGTCGGAGGCGTATCTTTCACAGCATAAAGTAATATCTTCACAGCTAAATATAATATCTGAACAGCTAAAGGTAGTAGTTTCACATCTAACGCTAAAATCTTTACCATTTATGCGTTACACTAGGGCTGTTAGGGCGTCAAATACCTATTTTGATATCGAACATTCAAAGTAATGGTTAATTTAATAACAAGAAATTAAGTTTGTTACATTTTTATCTCATGCTGAAGCTTATTTCATTTACAGGCGTTTATCGTAAGACAAGTTTAAAGTACAGCAACAAAACATTTGATAGCACTGAACTTAGTTTATTTCACAGGCGTGTCTGTTATATCGAAATATAATAAAACGCGTGGCTTATAATGCTGAATTGAGGTCGCTATAAATTTTAAGTGTTATCTAATAAGGATGTTATAGATTTCTACAATATAAAAAACATTCATAATTTTCAGTTTTTGAACTACCACTGTTTATTTCCGTTCAATGTATATTTGCATACTAACCCATTACCACTTCAACATTGTACAGAATACAAAGTTTAAACCGGGTTGCAGTCTAGACATAAAATTTAACTGCAAGAACACAGTTTATCAATAAAAATGTGTATGTTTTTTGTGACCTCATTCTCTGATTGGTATTTTATATCTGTTTCTCATTATAAATGAGCACATATCTCTTATCTTTTACTAACATCATTAGAACCTTTTACTTAACTTGAGGCAAAAACAAATCTACACAAGTACCCATGTTCTGAGTGGTAAAGTTTAAATAATAATGTAGACATAAACGAAACAATTAGAATAAAATAATGTTTTTTATGTTGTCCCTCATTGTGCCAATTATAACTTGTATTTTTATATTTAAGTAATGTAAATTGAAATAATTTGGTTTCTTAAATGATAATTCAAACTTTTTATTCTTTTCGGTGTACCTTTTATGGGTTGTAGTAAACAGACTGTTGCTTCAACCTCAAGATGTGATTGATCTGTAGGGTCTGTGTTAAGGTACGTGTGTAAGCTAAAGTTAAGTTTTTTATTTTATTTTTATTTTTATTTTTATGAACGCCTGGTAATACATTGTTTGTAATATAATATGTCAGAAACACTTTTCAGTTATTGTTAAAAAAATGTTTACTACTTTTAAGTGTATTAAACCATTTCCATAAGTGAAAAAATACTGTAAAACAGAAAGTAGGTAACTAACTAAAGCAGAGTATAGTCTATGAACTAAATCAGCTCTGAACTATTATCTGCACTAAACTGTTGTCAGAAATAATAATAAATAATAAATGTAAATACTGAATATTAATAGTTCTCTCTCTGGATATTAATTACTCTGATTATTAATACACTGTCGAGTATAGACTCTTGGGTTATTTTAAATATATATCTGGGCGCCACCCTTATGTACAACTTAGCTTCGTTACCAGGATATGGCTAGTGTAGTGTGGTACATAAGAGAAAAAGGAAATAATTTCACACTTCAAATCAAGAATTGGCATGAGATTGACAACATGTAAATTAAGGTCATTAAGAAAACAAACATATACAAAGTAAAATAATAACAGGGTAACATAGTATTAAACAAATAATCTTTATTCAGATAAAATATAGATAATTAATGGTTGGACCAGTGGTATACTATTATGTTTTCTTAAATAACAGGAGATATGTCGCACACATGATAAAACACAACAAAAGTTCATAAGTTCAAATTAATTGTGTCTGTTACTCTCAATCTAGGATCGAATTTTAGTGTGAAAAAAATACTTTTTATTATCTTCGTAATTTAATTTAATTTAGTGTACCGCGGCTGAATTCAGTGTATAGATGTGTTAGAGTATCATTAGAGCTCCGTCTCATTTCACCTCTGGGTTAGAACTATTTAAAGTGTAGATCAGAATGGTAATTGGCTTTAGCAAATGTTTATCTCAGTAGGGCTTTAATGTGTTCAGCACAAAACTCAATGTTTATATGTCCGTTGGCAATATTAAAATACGTGTATGCAGAAAGACAGTTCATTCAGGATAGCATCATGAGTCAGTATTTTACTCACGGCAATTCACTCTTAATTACACGTCATATAGGACGTGCCCTATTTAAATAACATGTAATTTATATTCAAACGACGATTGAAAACATCCTAGTAATGGGATGATCTAATTAGCTCGTGGATATTTCAGATTTTTAAGGGGATTGAAACCCAGGCTGTCTAGCCAACGCCGTCGTCATTTCAAGACTTTTTTCTTAATTTCAGTAATGACGCCTATCTTAAGTAACATGGCCTCTCATTGGCCGAGACACAAAGATCGTTGACTTAATTACCACATCAAAACAAAATACAGACACTTAACAATACAACTTAATATGCTGAAATGTCTTAAATTTAAAACTTGATTTTTCAACAATGAAAGTTTTGTTATGCAAATTACGTATAAAAGGTTCAATTTGCCGTTTCAGTCAATTTCTCCATAGAGGGGTCTTGCTAATTGAGGTTCAAAGTCACTTGGGCTACGCCAAGAGTATGGTCGTCGTAGATATGTCCAAATACACAACAATAGAGCAAAACATTAACATTTAAACAAATAATAATAATAAAAAAACATGTTATTTATAATAAAAACAATACACTTTCTGTGCGTGGGTCAGTCATGTAACAGCACAGTAATTTGTCACACCAAATCTTATATTAGCATAAATTATTCAAATGTTTGAATTAAATTTTCCGAAAAATTTTTTAATTGGAAGCTCAAAACTTTGTTTTAAACAAACAAAATAAAAAACCTTTTTACCTTTCATTCAAAAATTTCAAGAATACAATTTGTTTAAACAATGTAAATTCGTATCGAATGCGATAACTATGTAAATATAAAAAATCATAATTTTTATATTTTTATATTTACTGCAATGAATGATTTTTTGTATATATTTAGGTTTGTACCCAATCTATAAACAAAACATAAAATGTAAAGCATCATTATGTAACTGAAATTATTGTGCTTGAAGAGAAAGATTAAATTTTACAGTTATATAAAGTAAATACATGTGCAAATAGCGCTAACATTATACAATTGCTAAATTAATTTTAAAACTAAATATTATTTCCAAAACAAAATTTATCACGTACATATTTTTGCAAATTGAGGAAACTCACTTTTTAATTTAAACGTAAATATTACACGGGAAATTTTCATTGCGAACGAGAAATTTTATTTTGGTGAGAGGGAATATTTGGCTACACTTGTTTCAACCAGTTGGTTTAAGAAGTTAGACAGTAATTCATGGTTTACATGTTGTAGTGTGAAGTTATTTTTGAGAAATGATATCCCGGAACTGTTTAAATAACACCAACGTGCTCTGTTATATTTGTGGTAGTTATATATCTGCTAAACAAAAACAAGATATCAGTAGTTTTGTGACAAACGTCTATTACGCTAACTTCAGCATAAGGCTTGGTGATCAATACAAAATCTTTGCACCGCACAAGGTATGTCATACATTTGTCAAGGGATTCAGACTATGGAAAAATGGTGCAAAAAAAATCAATGCCCTTTGCAATTACAATGGTTTGGAGGGAGTTACAAAATCATATTAACTACTGTTATTTCTGTTAATGGTTAAATGGTAAACTTAAAAGGTCATAACGCAAAAGCTAAGAAGGACATACAATATCCGAACATTCCTTCAGCCATACGATACATATTAAGCCATATATTGTGAATCTCTTCCTATCCAAGTTCCACCACCCGTTCTCGAAAATGTGCTACAGGAGAGCAGTTCAGAAAATGAATGTTGTAATGCTGATAATTACAAGTCATAAGAAAATAATGGGCCAAAATTATTCATTTAAAATTAACTTAACGTATTAACTCGTTACTTAAATCTGACAAAGAATGCTGCTTAATTGCATGGATCAAGATTGAAAGCAAAAAATCTCCTACTACCAGGAGTTTCGTTCTATTGATATAGGACTCCAGAGAACGAATAAATAAAATTCTTTAAAAAGAAGACTCTCTGGTTTATTGAATATCTTTAACGTAACTTAGAATCTAAGTGAGTGGAAGTTATTTATAGAGTGGTCCAAAAGTAGTCTCAAAGTTGTATGTTGCATAATGGAAATTAATTTGGTTTATTACCCATTGCGCATTCAGTGCATCTCAAGGAAACATATGAAATCTCAAAGTTATGCTTAAATGATTTGATGTAGGCTTTTGGACATACGCCATTGCTAAGCACATGTATGTCTGTAGAAGAAAACTACAAAAAACACAAATGACAATAACACAAAATTAAGCAAAAAATTGCTGTTTCCAGGATATAAATACCACACAATACTCCACAACAGGTATATGGTCAACAAACAAAGAAAAAACAAATAAAAATGGACTAACAGAACGAAAAAATCCCCACAAATGATGACAGCACAAAAATACCGAACCCAAAAAATTCAGCACAAAAGTTTGAAACGAGACAAAAACACAGCAAAACGAAAAGACGAAACCAACACAACAGTTTTCTTAAACAGAAACAAGCGACGTTTCGGGAACTGCTATCTGCTCCCGTCCTCAGGCAGAGACGCACATGGTACGAAAATTAAAGGGCGATGCTTAAATGCGTGAACAATGAAAAACATTCTTGGACAATTTGCGGTGATTTAAAAGTTTTTGTTTAGCTACTTGGTCTAAAATCTGGCTATACAAAAACAGAAGAGAACGAAAAAAAAAACACACAAATGATGACAGCACAATAATATTGAACCCAAAAAAATTCAGCACAACAGTCAAAACGAGACAAAACACGACAAAACGAAAAAACGAAACCAACACAACAGTTTTCTTAAACAGAAACAAGCGACGTTTCGGGAACTGCTATCTGCTCCCGTCCTCAGGCAGAGACGCACATGGTACGAAAATAAAAGGGCGATGCTTAAATGCGTGGACAATGAAAAACATTCTTGGACAATTTGCGGTGATTTAAAAGTTTTTGTTAAGCTACTTGGTCTAAAATCTGGCTATACAAAAACTCCGTGTTTTATTTGCGAAAGGGACAGCAGAGCCAAAGACAAACACTGGAAGCAGAGAAACTGGCCCAAAAGAAAAACCCTGTAACCCGGTTCACAGAACATAATAAATGTACCACTCGTTAATCAAAGCAAGGAAATATTACCCCCTCTTCACTTTAAACTTGGATAAATGAAGCAGTTCACGAAAGTACTTCAAAAAGAAGGTGACTGCTTTCAGTATTGGGCAACAAAATTTCCGAAAATATCTTATGCGAAACTGAAAGAAGGGGTCTTTGTGAGAGCGCAGAGCAGAAAATTAATGAAACAGAAAATGTTCGAAAATACAAGGAATCCTGTAGAAAAAAAGGCCTGGGTTTCTTTTAAGAAGTTATGACCAACGTTTTAGGTAGCGAAACACCTCCACAGTACAAAGAATGGTTAAAGAAATGTTGGAGAATTTCATGAAATTAGGATGTAACTTGAGTGGGAAACTTCACTTCTTACATTTACATATGTATTTTTTCCATGCGAAACTCAGCAATGCCGGTGAAGAACAAGGTGAACATTTTCACCAGCACATAAAGGACATGGAAAAGAGAAACCAGGGAGGGTGGAATGTACAAATGATGATGAACTACTGCTTCATGCTTAAAAAAGATGGCACTGCTGAAGAAAGACAATCGAGGAAGAGAAGTTTCAACCCACGTTCGACAAATCTTGAAGTGATATCAGCGTAGACGATGAATTAAATTGTCAGATACCGTTTGTTTTCGTAACAGTCATATAATTTTAAAGTGAGTAAAAGTAGTTGGAAATAGGGGGTTCAAGAACAGGCGGAGGAGCCAGAAGCCGGCCTCCATCTTGGATGACGTCATTTTTGACCCAAAATTCCTCAAAATTCCTCAAAAATGACTCAAAATGACTCAAAATTTCCCGTTTTCGAGGGAAAAATTCCAGCGGATAGAAAAGTCCTAAAAGTGGCTTAAGCATCCTTAACTCAAGCCACTGTTAAGCCGCTATCAGGACTTGACCTTGAAACCGACCGCCATATTGCATCCGCCATCTTGGATCCACCATTTTGGATGACGTCATTGTGTTCTAGAAAATTCCGGCGATGTGTTTTCCGCCATTTTGTATGATGACGTCACCGTTGCACTTTTCGTCACGGCCGCCATCTTGGATTCGAATTTTTTTTTTTTTCGAACTTCAACTTTTCGAAATTCGATGTAATCATCAGCCGCCATCTTGTTTCGTCTGCTGGTGGCCGATATCTTGTTTTCCTCTGCTGGAGACCGCCATCTTGTTATCGTTGGCTAGAGTGCGCTCACGCCATGTTAGTTTAATTCTTACCCGCTAGAGTGCAGTAATCATTTATTATTACTGTGACACCCACCATCTTGTCATTTGGCCACCATCTTGAAAATCCATAATTATTTAGCTAGGAATTCGGGAAAGATTCCAAAATTCATTAAATAAATCACCCATTAATTTATTTATTGAATCGCTGGATTCCCGTCCTTTGTTCGATACCTGATCGATGCAATAATGTTTAATTTTATGTAAAATAATAATAATTTCAATAAACCATCTTCAACATTCTAAAAAAGACTTTAAAACCTCTACTACCATCATCCTATAAGTCATCAACACCACCATCTTGGAAAATTCGTAATTATATTGCTAGAGATTCGGGAAAAAGTTACAAATTCATTAAATAAATTTGCAAACAATAAAATGATTAATTAGGTCGACTCAGGCCCTTGACACGATTCGGAATGAAGATGGAAAAAAATAAATATAATATAATAGTGGCAGGTTCGAGAAAGAAAACAACACAAGTTCTTTCACAAAATAAACTTTATTACATAATTTCTACTTTACTACACGAACACTTGCGAAAGCCAGCAATCTTATAATCATTTAGGTCCGCAGCGGTGTGAAATGACTAATTCTTAGCTCCAATCGGCTTGTACCAGAAAGAGTCCAGCCAGAACCTTTAAAGACATAGTCCTCCTCTTCTTGACAGAGTTTCTGGATACCGTTTTTAACAGTATGCTTCACATCGTTAGAACTGTAAATTACTGCAGCCGATGTCTTGAATGCACAATTCTTCACTTCGTCTTCGAATGGATACGGCTTTCCATATATACAGTCCAACCACGAGTTGTATTTTAATGAACCGTTTGTTGCTACATCATCAGTAAGCTGATTGATTATGTTCTCTTTGATATCATCAAGAAAATTACAAATGTCTTTCGACTCACCTAACGTATTTAGATAATAGTAGTCTTTCAATGTCCCACGAAATGCAGACTGCGCTAAGTAGAACCCATTATCATTCACTTGTAATGCGCCGAACACAGTCTTAGGTTTATTTTCATGTTCAGACGTCATACCAATCGGTTGCTGCACATCGGTTTTCTTGCTTGTTCTCTAACGAGTCTCCAATCTAAAGCGAGGAGTCAAAGTTTCTACAGGTAGTTCTTCAGTAGACACACGGACTTTACCGTTGCATTTTTTCACATGTCGTCGCAAACTGTCAATACGTGTAAACCATTCATGGCACCCATCACAGCGAAACTTTATACGAGATGGATTCTTCTTGCATTTACTCCGCTCATGTCTTCGTGCATCATGAGAAAATGCGAACGACATATCACAGTAGCTGCAAGGATACCGTGGTGATGAAGACGATCCTTTCAGACCCGAACCAGATGATGTTGTTGCAGCAGTTACACCATCTCCAGGCATACTCTTATGAACATCAATACATCGTTGCTGCACCGAAACCTTTACTTTCTGCCGCACAGCAGGTCCTTTGCATGTCTTCATGTGCGTTTTCATATTATATTGTCTTGCAAATTGCTTGTGACATTTCTCACAAACAAACATTTTACGATAAGAGTTCTTAGCGCATTCTCTCCTCTCGTGTCGTCGAGTATTGCTGCTGTTTGTGAAAATCTTGTCACAGTAACAGCACCGATGTTCGTTAGTCGGTGTTGAATCACCAGTCATTGAAGTTTCTATCGAGGGCGAAACGAAGTTCGACGAGTTTTCCTGCGTAGTCAGCACCACCGGCATTAAAGTCTCTCCTGCTGACGGTATCGCGACTGTTGAAATCTCCTCTTTTGATGACGTCGTCTTTGCCGACAGGATCTGCACCTTCTCCACCGTAGCTGACGTCAGGGTTCCCGTAGACGATGGTGCGTCGTCCATCAAGTTCAGCGTTTTAGATGGTACAGATGCCATCGAAGTCTCAAGAACAGGCAATTACACGACGTATGCACCAGTAGAATCAAACTAGGTGATCCTTACACCGACGACGTCAGTAACAAACTGAGCGACCTGCTGTCCAGGACTCGCTTATATACACGCACCGGTTGGAATAATACTCTAGTCAAATCAAGAAGCAATTACTATAATACTCGAGTCAAATCACCATTGAAAGAAGAAGCGCACCAAAATAAGATAACGCATTTGGAAACATATTCATCAGATGAAATGAACACGCAATGCACGCACTTGCAGCTTTCATCTCAAGGTATCATTTAAATTTCATTCAAGCGAAGTATCAAGCCAATGTCACATCATATTATCATCCTATTGGTCATACTATCCTCAAAATATAACAGTCTTATAAATCACACCAGTTATAGAAGGACTTATAGTTTATAACACACATCATTTCAGCCATTGTTCTTTAACAAATTCGAATTTCAAAATGTAAAATGTAAGTACTTGTTAAGTTGAAGAACCAGGTACGTAAATATATTATATACTTTATGGACACTGTAGGCACAAAAACCCTGAAAGTACATATGTAAGAATGATATTTAATAAAACTAATATTAGCTCTATACCCACACGACTATGTGTTGACTGCTGTGTGTAGGGTGTTGACCTCAATTTATACCGCTAGGACCTCCCTCCAGTCCAGTCACGTGTACCGTTGTTGTCTTCCGCCTTGCTGGCGGCCTCCAACATTCGAACGAGGTGATCAACCATCCAAGCCCTAAGCATGCTCGCATTGTGTCTTGAGATCGGACCTGAGCACCCAAGTTACATAGAGTATAATATACTCTGAAATACATAATAAAAAGAAAATTGATATAAATAACATTATACTTTGCTTAATAGTTCCAGAAGTAATTAACACACTGCTTGACCAGTGACAGGTGTAACTAAATATTAAATATATTTTATTTTTTCCATTACCTTTCGTGGAATTTATTAATCATTCACTCTACGAAAAACAACTCAAGACAATATACCTGACCATCGAATTAAATACAGTACCGCTATGCCTTACATAAAAGTCTAATTAGTCGATAACCTATAAATCGTTCATGTACAAAGCCACACATACAGGCCAATTTTCTATGGACCATGAGACCGAGTCATGACAATATCAGACGTATAGGCTAGTCATTTCAGGACCGCAGGGCCTTCTTCGTCTTTAGATAATTACAGTGATTTAGACCATCATGAAATTTTTATACATACTAAAGGACCAAGCAACCTTGAAAAATATTTTATTAACACCAAGAGGTTTTGAACTAGTAAATATTCAGTCACTACTTATTTTACTATGCGCAATCAACAAAAAGGAAGCACCATCAACGAAAAGGCAGCACATTTATAAACACCATCAACAAAAAGGAAGCACAATCGGAAGCACATTCATAGAAAAGGAAGCACAATCGGAAGCACAATCACAAAAAGGAAGCACATTTGGAAGCACAATCACAAAAAGGAAGCACATTTGGAAGCACAATCCACAAAAAGGAAGCACATTTGGAAGCACATTCAACGAAAAAGGAAGCACAATCATAGAAACAACGCACAATCGGAAGCACAATCAACAAAAAGGAAGCACAATCGGAAGCACATTCATAGAAAAGGAAGCACAATCGGTGGTGTTGATGGCTTATAGGATGATGGTAGTAGAGGTTTTAAAGTCTTTTTTAGAATGTTGAAGATGGTTTATTGAAATTATTATTATTTTACATAAAATTAAACATTATTGCATCGATCAGGTATCGAACAAAGGACAGGAATCCAGCGATTCAATAAATAAATTAATGGGTGATTTATTTAATGAATTTTGGAATCTTTCCCGAATTCCTAGCTAAATAATTATGGATTTTCAAGATGGTGGCCAAATGACAAGATGGTGGGTGTCTCAGCGGGTAAGAATTAAACTAACATGGCGTGAGCGCACTCTAGCCAACGATAACAAGATGGTGGTCTCCAGCAGACGAAAACAAGATGTCGGCCACCAGCAGACGAAACAAGATGGCGGCTGATGATTACATCGAATTTCGAAAAGTTGAAGTTCGAAAAAAAAAAAGTTCGAATCCAAGATGGCGGCCGTGACGAAAAGTGCAACGGTGACGTCATCATACAAAATGGCGGAAAACACATCGCCGGAATTTTCTAGAACACAATGACATCATCCAAAATGGTGGATCCAAGATGGCGGATCCAATATGGCGGTCGGTTTCAAGGTCAAGTCCTGATAGCGGCTTAACAGTGGCTTGAGTTAAGGATGCTTAAGCCACTTTTAGGACTTTTCTATCCGCTGGAATTTTTACGGAATAAAATGGGAAATTTTCCCTCGAAACGGGAAATTTTCCCTCGAAACGGGGATTTTTCCCTCGAAAACGGGAAATTTTGAGTCATTTTGAGTCATTTTTGAGGAATTTTGAGGAATTTTGGGTCAAAAATTACGTCATCCAAGATGGCGGCCGGCTCCTGGCTCCTCCGCCTGTTCTTGAACCCCCTATTTCCAACTACTAGTATAATAAATTATACCATTGTCCACTACAATGCAAGTGCATTGCAATTTCATACTGGGTTATAAAACACACTAATTTTAAATGAAACTCGAATAAATTGTTCATTGTCCAAAAATTCCATTTACTTGAGGGGTTTTATTTACTTCTTGTCCGTAGAAGCGTTTTGGGATGCCAAATAGCGCATAACATCTTTAATACTTGGTTATATTTATGATTGTAGTAAATAATTTAGATAACAATGTAAATGAATTATTAAAAGTGAAAACATTCAAAAATATTACGTTTAAAAAGATAAAATTGGTGAAAACCAACTTAATTTAAGGTTTTGAGCAATTTTTTTCTCTTGTAACGTAATTTTTTTTTTTTTCAGTTTATATAGGTAATTTATTTACATTATTATCTAAATAATGTGACACAATCGTCATTATAAACTAAGTATTAAAAGAAGTTATACGCAATTTATCACCCTAAAACGCTTGTTCGGGCCAGGGGTGTCTTACTGCCCCTAAAAAAAATTAAAAATAGAATTTTATAAAAACCATATAAAGTTAATCATATTTGACATCAGCATAAAAATAGTTCTGAAACCACCTGACAACCTCAAAATTAGTTGCATAAATATTAAATTGTCATGTGATTTTTCCATAGGGGATAATCTTAATTATAGTCACACTTCAAAATTCGAAGTTCCAGTTAGTAACCCGTATGCAGTTTCAGAATAGTGAGGAATTAACATTTTACGATGTAGCTTTAACCATAGGGTTCCTTTAATTTCAAGTGTTATTTTGGGGGAGGAACTAGTTATGCAAATATAACAGTATTTTTCGACGCTAACACAATCTTGTTAATAACTCAAAATACTGTTTTTAACGGTGAATGATTGCCAAAAAAAAACTAGTTTGTTTGATACATCAGTTGAATTTGCCAATTTTTATAAACTCTATTCCATAGTAATTTTAATTATTTTTACCAATTTATGCTAACCATTTGACACCAAGACCATATGCAGAATGTGTTTGGAAAGGGAGGGGGGGGGGGGTTATATTTGTTGTAGGAAATTATTATTTTTTTATTTGGAGGGGTTGGCAGATAATCCCCTCCCCCTTATTCTCACCAAATTTAACGGCCCCCGTTTGACAGTAATAGGTCAACATAAAATCTTGTTCTATACAAAATAAACTATACTTGCTTTTTGCTAAAAGTTAGCGTCACAAAAAAAAACGTGAAAGGGCACAGAGATGCATGAAATGACGCCAATGACTACTTCTTTCACGAAAGGATGCATCGGCGATATTCCGTTATTATATTTGCAACTGTTCAGAATTGTCAACACATATGCGCTTGTTGCGTAAAAGGAGTTAAGTCCAAAGTCATCGTCTTGAGAAAATCGCGATTAAAAATCATCAGGTTTCTTGAAGTCAGTTTTTTTTAGCTTTATTAACTGCTTAAGAACTATAGAAACTCATTAATTGTTTTAACATAATGTCTCTTATCTCCCCTATAATTTTTAAAAGTAAATTTAATTTGCCTATGTATTAACAATCTGTGACTTAACCCCCTTTACTCAACAAGCACAGAAATAAATAACTCACATATTTTTAAGATGAACATTTCGAGGATCATTTAGGCCAAAAGGTTCTTTTATTGAAATTATTCGGAAACAGCATTATATATTTCTTGCCCGAGGACAAGAAGCGAATGCTCTGCCGGAAACGCTTTCCAGAACGACGCATATAGAAATCCTGGTATCCTACGGACTCGAAGTCGTACAGAGAGACATCTAACGGCAGTTTGACGTGCACCGTTTTTATAGAGGTGTAACGTCCTCGCAGCCGTTCGGGTAAGTTGAGCGATGGCGTCATAATAGATAACGTAAATGAGGTAACTGATATTGCTCTTTGACACTGTGTTTGTCGGCAAGGGTCTTTTTAAAAGGGGTGAATAGGTGTAAGAGAACAACCAATAAAGTAAAGAGTAAGACAATAATATAAAAATTTGCAAGTTTTTCGTCACAATGTTTATTAAATCTGTGAACCAGAACTATATAATTTAGTTTTATTTTTGTTAAACTTTTTTTCACAACCATAACACTGCATTATTCCAGCTGGACATAGACTGTATAGACGTTGAAAAATGTAATGTGTCAGCAACGTTTAGCAATAAACACCAAAAACGTGAGAAAAACAACCAAATTGACTGACTTTTTCCTCAGGTTTATTAAAACTGTTACAAGAATAACAATATAACTAAATCAAGCACAGTATTTAATCCGCACGTTTGTTATAATATGCTTTATTATAAACATTTTTATTGACCTAAGATATCCCACCAGTAAGCATAATTATTTAAATTATTCAAGTCACTCTGTAATTATCTATACCATTTTATCAACACAGTATTGGTTACATAATTTAGTTTTTGAAGGTCAGATACGAAAACATTAGCTTACAATATTATTTTGTATATAATATATGAGTTATTTGTAGTTATTATGGCAAGAATTCATTTGTGCTCTAAATCTTTACCTTACCGTGCGATGTCTGGTATCATAGCCAGTAAACGGAAATAAGCATTTTTTTTTCTTTAACGTGAACACATATCTAGGTACGCTACGGAGTGACTCAACACGCCCTGTTTCTAGATATGAGTTCAGTTTTCATTGCGTGTTTTTTGACGTCAGATATCCGTCTTTTCACTATCCTATTTCGAAGCGATCGCTAGCATATATTTTGATGGACAACGAACACAACCCAGTTGTAACGTCTAGCAACGATCAGCTTACTAAATGGAGGGGGGGGGGGTGGCACTTAGATTTATTGACCTCCTATCAGAACTTATCTAAATTTGATTCCTTGCTTGTTCTAACATAACTGGAAGGTTAAAAATTGCTATAAGGAAACATTTTAATGATTTAACATCATTTTAAATGCTCCTTACTAATCCTTGTAATTTTGGATTTAAATCACGATAATAATGACGTACCAAATATTACACTCCCGGATAAAATATAAAGATTTTTTTTGCCAGAATTTTATGTTTGTTCAAACCTTACTCTTCTTACCTTATAGATTCACACCAAAACAAATTAAATGTACGAACGCTAATTATTCGTGAATCAGAATCGGGTTAAACACTTTGAATACACTGAAATATTACTTTACCTATTAGTACTAAAATTTTAAAGAGAAAAAAAAACATGCTTTCTTTCACGTCTTTATCGAGTTATCACAAAAACACTTCAATACGTTTTGAAGTCGGTGTAAACAGATTTATTTTGGTGATCGTATGCACGGAACATAACATGGGCCTACCGTAGGCATGATTAGGTACTACATTCCTTGCCGATATGGCATCCTACGTAAAAGAGATTCCGTGTACATATTTGTCCACGGCTGTAGGGACAAACTAAGCAATTCCGGACCTATGTTTACTAACATTTCTGCCTGCTCATCATGTCCTGCATATATGTACTTACAGTTCTGAGGTGTTTAACTAATACAACCTGAGTACATTTATTGGCGTAGAAAAATGATAGCCACGAGGATATTATCCATTATTTATTTTGGAATGAAACATTTCTATACATTTTATATTAATACAATTTATCTACATTGTTAACAAAACGCAAACAGTTATATCAAAAATTGATTTAGTTCAAAAATGGTTTTAATTTCTATATGCGATGCAATGTTACGCAATGGCTCATAACACCTTTTAAAAACTAAGGTTCCCAGAACAAAAATTTCAAAGTCAAGTTGAATTAATTGAATTGTTCAAAACACAATTAAAATGATAAATTGTAAAGTATGTTAAAAAAAATTATTTTGTTACACTCTTCAATGAACTTAATGGAAATAAAATATGAGGTACTGCAAAATCCTAATTTTAGTTAAAAAGTTGATAGTTTTATTTAATTTTCATTAATATTCTTAAACATTATTTGAATAATTCTCACTGTGAATAAGAATGATCGAAAACAATTCCATGGCCATACGCCATTACAAGTTTATAATATATTGTTGTTAGCTCACCGTTCGTTTGAAATTCCAATTTCGGAATTGTTTGTGCTTTCTAGGTACTCAAGTTTTCACATAATGTGAACTGATTTTCTTTTCATGTGCGTTTATGTATTCTTGTATGTTACAAATTTTTGGGGTCTTTCTATGACATCCAGTGTTAACATCCAATAGCGTATGTCCATGAAATGATTTTAATTATGCATGTTTATAGGTAAATGGACAATATTTAAGCAAAAAAAAAAAAAGAATAATTGTATGTTAAATACGGAGTCATAAGAAACAACCAGCAGTGATAAGAAAATAATTGAATTTTAAGAATCGTGTGAACGAAGTGAACCCGGAAGAAACCCACATTGTTCTTCCACGTTTAGCGCTTCTTAAAAATCTAACACTGAACTTATTCGTTAAATTTAATGCTTTGTGTACGTAGAATTTTTACTCAAGAAGAATAATTGGAAGATATTTCAGAGTTGCACGATGACAGTTCAACTTACGTGGATACCATTGTATCCCAACTTACAGTTCTGTTTCATTTAATTTTTTTGAAATTGGACCGTTCTCAGTAGTAACTTAGATGTCAACTGAGAAAGCAAAACATGATGATTGCTTAAGAACATTGACATCTACAAGAAGTTGTTTACGAGCACTGTTGACAAAACAATAGCACGTTCTTTAAATGATTCATGCCATGGGTAATTATTATTTTAATTTTTTTTTGGACATACGCCATTGCAGTTTTGCACTGTTTGTGATGGAAAAAGTAAAATAAATAAAAAAAATTCAATTTTTTTTTCTATTTCGTAATTTTCGTTCTTGAATTTTTTCTATGACAAGCAGTGGCAAAACTGCAATGGGGCATGCCCAAATATTTGTATTAAATCATAAAACCAGTAGCAGAAGAACTGACAAATGTAAGACAACTTACATTACACATACTTGTGCTGTCTTCGGATAACTCCTTAAAGAATCATTTGGGCTTCATCATCCTTAAAAAAGTGCATCTTAAATAATTTTAGTCAAATGTGTTGATTTTCCGAACAAATGTAAACACACTTGCAAATTCGTCGATATAGAATTTTATGGAAGGACGAATCGCTGGCTTTCTTTCTTCCATCCGTGTGGATTTAAATTTTTTCGCTTTTTTTAAATTAAAAATGTAACGATAGTCTTTTACTTAGCAGACAATTGCTGCCTTTGGCCCTTCTATTTTTTTATTTTACTGGCAAATGGTTAGCATAAACAAATTAATAATTATAAATTGCCAGAAAAAAATAGTGTGATGTAATCATAAACAAAATTCTTAAAAAAAAAAAAATTTTTTTAATACTCCAGGTAGTTTACATCTCAAAATAATTCTGAAATATTTCTCAGCAAAATTTTTACTAACTACAGTCTTAAAAAAAAAGTATACTTGCGTTAAGGCTGCATAGGTAAATGACACAAACTTAATTTTCGGGGAAAAGCATAATGTATAGCTTGTACAAGATAGAACGAGGAGTTGAAATAACGTACCGAGCATGCAGAGTCCTTTCAAAGTTCTTTCGCGAGCTTGGAGAAAAAAAAAGGGGGGGCGGGGGGTTCGAAAAAAGTGCAAAACCCGTTGAATTCCTGGGCGTGGCTCTATTCAAATCGCGCGGGAACGCAGCCTCTAGTCTCTTTTCCGCCGACCCCTCTTCCCCCTATTCGTCCTGCTCCTGAAGTATTGAGTCCTTATTTATTGTGATTCGGAAGCTTCACTCCAGCTTTCAATCTCGCCGCGACCTCCCAACTGCCGAGTGCGTTGATTTGAGGCCGTAAGTAACCCCCAAGAGGCATGGCCTGAGCTAAATCAGGCCTTGCTTGAGATCTCAACTGATGAGAAAATTGAAAGGAGTTCACATTTTGTATTCTAAGAAAGCCGTCTATCTATGCTGAATACGAAGGTAAATACTCAATTTTTAAAATTTGGTTTTTTCACAAAACGTTTTGTTAGTAGTGTGTTCTTATAAAGATTTGGTTGGTATTTATGAACACTTTTCAACACAAACAAAATCAATGTTTGGAGCTTCCAAATGGTTCTGCTTGAAGTGAATTGGTGGAATTTTTTTATTTGTTTTGTTGTTTTATTTTTTAATTAAAAAAAGGTTAAATGTCTACAACATGAGAATGGTTGAAACAATAACTATATTTTCTACATAATTACTGTTTTTTACCCTACACAGATACGATTAATATTTTAACTATAATCGGTGCCGTCGGCGGATTAACCTCTGGTGATTTATGACCTACGGGTTTATTACAACCTGGCATTAATGCCTCGATTTCTTTACTTTCCAAAATATTTATAATCATTAATCATTAACCAACGAAGGCACATAATGGTATCATAGTTGTGGTTGTTGCAACTCCACGTAATTTTTACAGTTTGTATTATTAGGTATCATAGCTACCAAAGTAATTGTGTACTACGGTTTCTCAGTACATATCTTTAATGATTTTATGTGATGTAATCTTAAACTTTGTTTGTGGTTTTTGGTGTATTCTAAATAAACTGTTGTTAGCTTACAACTTTAAGCAGTTTTTAGTATATTTGCTAGCTGCGTGCCCGTCTGTTTTTCCTTTGAAGCTTGACATAATTAGATTTTTTTTAATTATACATCAGTAGCCATTAACCACTCCCTAGCTTCTTTTAAAGACAGTCGTTCGTGAAAAGAATTTTGTTTTCCTTTTGTACTAGACTATAAGAAATAAGGAGTTGTGTTTTTTCTCTGTTGGTATGTTTTTCCCGACGTATTTGTTTCTACCCTCCACACAAAAACAACAGAGCCTTTTGTTACAAAATTAGTTTCAATTAGGTTTGATATATTTGTCTTGTCGGTTCTATGTTAAAGCGTTATTACCATGGCCATTTTATAGGTGGAATATAGCCTCTTTTAGCTGCTTATTGTTTTAGTCGAATCTATCGGTTTGTCCGCCCGTGTAAGCGCGTTATTTTTACGCTTCCTTTTCGTCTATATGACTTTATTCTGGTCGCCTTTGTGTTCGCATCCGTAGTGTCACGATTTTCTGTTCACGAGTTTTTTTTTTTTCCTTCGTTTAAAATTAAATGTTAGGGTCTGTTTACATTTTGACTGCGCCCGTGCGCGCACAGCCCCCTGTCAGAGGTACCAACCTCACCCCTCCCCTTCTTCAACATTCTAGACGTCTGACAAGAAGTACCAACCTCTTTTCGGCCTCAGCTGGGCCTTCCTACGTCACAAGTCCCTGGCAGACACGATAATCCTTCGCGTGCCAACGTCTGCCTACACTCCGTCTGTGTGTTCGTAAACACGAGTGCTCTGCGCTTTACGTGGCTTTTTCGCGCTTGTAAATAACAGCATGCCGGTCGAACGGGAAGCATTCTTTTCACAGACGAGATAGCCAAACGGCCGATCGTCCATCTTCGGGTTTTTTTTTGGTTCATTGTAAAAGGTTAGGTTAGCTACATTATAAATACTTTAAAACATTGTGGACGGTTGATTTTGTTAGTACAGCTACATTAAAGATACTGTGAAATCATGTAAACGGTTTCCTAGCCCTGGATAGCTACATATTAAAAAGTTCTTTGCTAAGCAACCATAAAATGATTTTGCAGTATTTTTAATGCAGCTATACTTACCTAATATAAACAACCATCCACAATGTTTTAAAGTATTTATAATGTAGTTAACCTAACTTAATCGATCGCAAAATTTAATGCCACACCGGTTTATACAATGAGATAGAACAGAAAAAAAGCGAGCGTGAACTTCGGGGAACTTTGGGTGTGGCTCTCTCGTCTGTGAAAGGAAGGCTTCCTCCGGTCCAAAGGGCCATCATGTAAAGCCTAGTCCAATATTTACTTTTACTTTGCACGGACTCTAACTTAAAAATTTTTTGGTGTCGATATTAATACACGTTCCACCATCATCATGGAATATATATATATATATATATATATTCCATGTGTTCCCTTCAGTGTTGTTTTATTGACTGTAAACTCAGGGCGTATATATTTTTCCTTTCTTTATTGACATCCGATTACTGTGCCCTTTCGGGCACCGTCGACGTGTTTTTAATTGTGTTACCCTTAGAGAGTCAGTCAATGTTTGCGCTTTGCAATTTTAAGCTTACGGCAGGGCCACAAACATTACGGAAATCTTTTTTTCTATTGTGGTGTAGATATATTTTAAATCATTTATATTTTTGAAATTATTCTAATTTTTATAATTAAAATACAGTAGTACTGCATTCGATTTTCTATTTACGCTTATTGTAAACATACTCATATCACATATTTGTGATACAAACCACCGTTAAAATAATTGCCCATCAATTTGGTTAGATTGTTTTCGTGATCACCGATAGTTGTGCAATCACACTTGCCTTCAGCGAAAAGGCTGTTAAATTAATTTGTGAAAGTGTAGGTTGTATTTTCTATACTATTCCTAAGCTGACAATAAGATGACATTTTTACAGGCATTCAGTCCATTCATTTAAATCGACTCTTATACCAGCAACTAAGCTGTAAATTTAAATTTTAATACCCAGTTTATGAAAAGATGAATTTTTTACGAATGATTTGTTCTGTTGTCAATGTCCGCATCACTAGTGTTAACAGAGTTTCCATGTTCCTTCTCCAGTCGTGTTTGCTCTTTTTTCCTCAGCAAAGGTTCTGTGGTTGTACAGGTAATTATTATTTTTGTTTAAACACAGTTAACATTTAGTATCTGTTCGTTTTTCACAGTAATAAAAAACATTTGAAAACATTCCATGTTTATAATTCGCAATGTTAAGTGCTATTTTATAAAATCATTATAAGTGTTTATATAAATTTATAGGTAAATATGCTTTCTGACACATGGAATTATTATTGAATTTAAATATAAACTTTTGAATTAAAGTATGTGTACGGATAATTACTTTTTATTTTTTGTAAACATTATTTTTTGTAAATTTTTTTTACAACTACGTATACAAAATTTGAGCACTTTAGCTAGTACACTTAGGTACACAAAAATTCCACATTTAAAATTTTTCTTTTGCATTTTACCTATAGAAATAAGTTTCTTTTGCCATCATAATCGTAATGTTAATAAATATATTTTTGGTGTTTTGCGACTTCCCGATGGTGTGAGGTTTTGTTTGTGCATTCGTAAATAGAACTTAGATTATTCTTGGCCATTGTACAAAACTAAACTCATCAGCGCTAAAAAGGCGTTCGCTCGTCTGAGCCAATGAGTCAAGACTTATTTCCATTGTTCTTTGGGAAACATTCCAACCACACACCTTTAGACGACCTCTCTTCATATTTCCTCTCTGGCAGTGTTCATCCTAGTGCCTGCCATGGAATATCCAAGTACTCACTAAAGACAGTTGCTCCTCCTGAATAATGGTATGAGTTGTATACGAATAGGGGTCTGGGAACACGGGTTCTGGGTATGGTGCCCGTGGTGCCGACCGCCATATTGGATTTTTACGCCACGGCGGCCATCTTGGATGACTTTGACCTTGAACATTGACCTTGATCTTGACCTTTGACCTTCAAAATTAGCCAAAATTGGTCAAATTTGTCAGAATTTGCCCAAATTTTGCCAAAATTTCCAGTTTTTTGAGAAAAAATCCTGCCGAAAATTCTTAAAAAAATTTCACAATTCAAAAATTAGGATTTCGAAAACCTCAAAATACTTTTCGCCTTAGAAAGAACATAATGTCCTAAAAGAGGCTTAAGCATCCATGTCTAAAGCCTCTGATAAGCCTCTGACATCATCCAGGATTATGACTGCCATATTGGATTATGACGTCACTGCTGCAATTTCCGTCACGGTCGCCATCTTGAAAATCCGTAATTTTTATGTTAGAAAATCGGGAAAAAATTTAAAAATCATCAAAAAAATTAATCAATCGAATTAAATACTAAAAATTAAATAAAAATTATTTTTATAAATTACAAAAAAATTACACTTACATCGTGGAGCTCGGAGTCCTCGGTTCGAACCCAGTGAGGGCAAAAAAATAAAAATGACGACCAATACTTCCTCCACAGAAGCTGCTGGTAGACTGACCTCCCACCACTTATGCCAAAGTATATGTATCAACAACTTTTATGGTGTTACGATTGCCATTTTAAATTCTATATTTATTAATCGATTTTAATGAAACAGTTTTAAAAATTATAAAATAACTAAATAATCACACTTTTATCACAAATATTAAATAAAACGTTGTATGTTTCGATTACGGCCGCCTTCTTTAAAATCCGTAAATTCAATGCTAGAAATTCCGAAAAATTACAAAAAATATTTAAAAAAATTGGCTACTTTAAATGTATAGTTATTTTTACGACTTCGGTCCTCGGTTTGATTTCCGGTGAGAGTAAACCAGTAATTTATTAATGTTTTAAAAAGATTCTCAATAAAAAGTAATAAAAACCTCTTACATCACACCCGACATTTTGAAATATAACACTACTGTATCAATTTTCTTTACGGACACTACCATGAAAATCTTTATTTACTATCCAATTTAATGAAAAATTTCAAAATTCTTCAAAAATTTAACTTATCAGATTACTAATTGATTAGATCGATTCCCGTCCTTAAATCGAAATCGGTAAGAGCAAAAAAATAAAAAACAACAGATCCTTCCTTCATTAAAGCCACCTAGACTGACCTCACACCACCAATACCAAGGTATGTATCATCAACTGGTATGACATCATGTCCGCCACCTCGTCTTCGTCTGCTGGAGGCCACCATCTTGTTTTCGTCTGCTAGAGTGTGCCGACGCCATGTTAGTATAATTTTATGTTCACCATTACTTTGACCTTGAATGTTGTCATTGAACTTTGACCTTAAACTTTGACCTTCACCTTGAAATTTGACCTAAAATGTGACCTTTAAATTTCACCTTGACCTTGAAAATGACATTGACCTTGACGGCCATCATGGATCCGACATTTTGTGTTCATTATGCGCTACCAGGAGCTACCACCTGCTAGAGGACATTGCCACCATCTTGTTTTCGTCTGCTGAATGACTCCATCTTGTGTGTATTTGTCTTATAGAGTGCATTATCTTCATGCTAGTTTTAACCTAACAAGACAAGAATATTCGGAAGCAAACGGAAAAACCGTCATACATATTTCTTTGATACCAAAAATTTAATTTTTAAATAATAAAAATAATAATGAATACAAACTTGCAAAGTTACAAAATAAATTCTGACTTGTTCTAGAACTTTTTCCTTGTTCTACAAATGAGAAGTTAACAAGCTGACAAAAGCTGTTTTGTAATTTTCTAATTATTTTTTTTTAATTTTTTTCTGTGATTTTTGATATCAAAGAAATATTAATGCAGTTTTCTCCGTGTACTCCCGATTATTCTTGTCAATATTTTAATGGTTTTCTCTGTGTCCTCTTGATTTATCCTTTGGTTTTTCCAAGTGCTTCTGGTTGTTTCTGAGAAACCAATCCTGGTATTAAGGATTTTTTACTTAATGAGTCATATATTCTGTTCACAGTTAAATTTAATTAATTGAATTTCTGATACTAAATCATCACTAGAAATATTTTTATCAGGTATAATTCAAACTACAATACCATTACTCATCGTATATAATAATAAGCTCTGATACATCTGAAAATTACTAAAAAGCAAGACGAACTTCCATCTCCTTGGTGCTCAGCGAAGTCATCCTTCTTTTGCGATCGTAATTGAGCATCCTGCATCCTACATAAAATAACTATATAATATTTACCTGTAAGCAGCATGTTGTGTCATCTGTTGACAAACATATACACTACTTTAAACAGGTTATTTTTCATGAGATAAATTTACTCTCACCACAGAATGGTGCTATTGTAGTCAGAGCCAAGCAGTCTCGTAGCCACGTAGCCTCGTGTCCTGGAAGCTTCGTAGTTCTGTAGCCTCGCAGTCTCGTAACCTTGTAGACTCGCAATCGCATAGTCTCATAACCTCATCGCTTGTAGTCACGTAGTTAAAAATGCCTTGGAGCCACGTAGACTTGTAGCTATGTAACCAAGTAGCCTTGTAATCTTATAACATAATTCTGTTGGAGCAGTTGGAGTCATGTATCTTCGAAGCCTCCAAACCTTGTAGTCAAATAGTGTTAGGCCTAAGACTATTTGAAGTCGAATACCTTTGACGTCATTGATTGTTGAAGCCAAAACACTGTTGTAGCCACTGACTGATGGAGGCATTGTATCCTAAAGTAAAATTAACGAACGCAACCTACTGAGTTAAATGTTTTTGAAAATGTTCGTCCTTTTCGTAAGATGTGCTCCCTTTTTGATGAATGTTTCCAATTGTGCATCCTTTAGTTTATTGTGCTTCCAAATGTGCTTCCTTTTAGCGATTGTGCTTCCAAATGTGCTTCGTGTTTGTGATTGTGCTTCAAAATGTGCTTCCCTTTTGTGATTGTGCTTCCGAATGTTCTTCCTTTTTAATTGTGCTTCTAAATGTGCTTCCTTTTTGTGATTGTGCTTCCAAATGTGCTTCGTCTTCATTAAACGCTTGAACTGCGTGAATGTTGTGTGGTCATTACGTACATTACGTGTACAATGCGTGTATTGCGCGTTAATTGCCTGAACATTGCGTGTTCGTTCCGTTTACTGTATGTGCTGTGTGTACTGCGTGTTAATGCCGTTTCCTTTGTGTACTGTGTGTTCGTTCCGTTTCCTGTGTGTACTGTGTGTTCATTCCGTTTCCTGTGTGTACATTGTGTGTCAAGTGTGTGAACATTAGGTGCTGGAGCTCTTGGAGCACTTGAAGCCGATGGGCAAATGGAGCATTGGAGCCAAATGTAGATAGACGTGATGGCGCGAATTGGAGTTTAAGGATCTGTTGGAGCTTTTGAGCTGTTGGAGCATTTGGAACTTTGGATCTGTTGGATCTTTGGATCTTCGGAACTTTGGAGCATTTGAGCATTGGAGCTTTGGAGCCTAGCATATATTGGTGAGATCGAATTAATGAGATGAGAACGTATCACACCGCATTGAATTTTTTTGATTATATGGGCTTATATTTTTAATGTTGTTTTGGCTCGTGTACTATAGTAAATTGTTCTTGTTTTAAATAAATCGATCATTCACAGTATATAAGTGAGTCCTAGGCAGCTGGTCACTCAGTTTGTTACTGTCGTCGACGATGTATGGATCACCTAGTTTGTTTCATATGGTGCATAAGTCGCGTAATTACCTGTTCTTTTGAACGCAATGGCATCTTTACCGTCTTTAAAGACGAACTCGATGGAGGTTTTACCATCGACTACGGGAACCCTGGCGTCAACACTGGAGGAAACGTCAACAGTCGTGGTACCACCAGCGGAAGAGAACTTAATTAATAACTTCAGTGTTGGCCTAAAATAATTGTGTGACACTTATTTGACCTAAAATTATTTGGCCTAAAGACGTTTGGCCTAAACTTATTTGGCATAAAGTCATTTGACCTAAATGTATTTAGCCTAAAGTCATTTGACCTAAACATATTTGGCCTAAAGTCATTTGACCTAAACGTATTTGGCCAAAAGTCATTTGACCTTAAATTATTTCCTCTTTAAGTCGTTTGGCATAAATAATTTAGCTTGAAGGTATTTGGCTTAAAACTGTTTTCTGAATAATTAACTCTGATCTTTTAACAGGTACTTCTAGCAAATAGTAGAATGTTTTAGTTACTTCCAGCTATGCTATATGTTGAGCTGTAGCGTTTATAGAGCAATAATTTACAACCCTTTATTTAGACATACAAATTTTTTTTAAATGCACACAGAATTGTAGTTTACAAGATCATTATAGCTGTAAATTGCAAATTTGCTCACTAATATAAAACTTGTTTCGAATTTGTAAAAAAAAAACAAAAAAAAAACAATTTAAGTGATGGCGTATTGGTAGAGATGATGGAAAATAGCATTTAAAAATCAGACTCATAGCAATATGTTTTCAATTAAAGAATATATTTTTAATACTATAATTATACTAAACAATAAATTAAACAAAAAGCAATTTATTTAGCAAACAGTTAAGTCAGTTTTTGGAAGGCCATTTTTTTGCTCAAATTCTTTGTTATTTTTAAGTACTATCCTACACTGTGTTTATATAGAATATTATTGTTTTGGTTACAAGAAAACACAAATTAATGTGAAATTGCTAGTGCGTGCAGAAAATACATTTCCAATAAATCTAAAAGAAATTATTTTCGAGATGCTTTGGGTTAAATTATAGCTGGTGATGTTTGCAGTTAATAATTGTACTGTCATTTAGATGAGACTTTTATTACGCTTATCTGTTGTCTTTTATTCTTCCAATTATTGATGTTACAGTGTGTGCACAACATAACATTTGGATTACCAACATAAAGTAATAAGATATATTTTCTGTGCCCTACAGTTGATAATGGCAACATGCATTTTAACAACCGCTACTCATGAAACCTACGTGTCGCTTAGAAAGTAGCGCCAGTTTGTTCTCCATGTCACAACTGGTTCCCATTTACGTGTTAAATAATTTGTCGAGTTAAGCAAATAGTGCATGCACTCAGTATGAGGAAAAATTGAAATACACAAAAAAATACTGGATGATGAAAGTTTTTTTTTTTTACAAGTTGGTGCATCTCACTTGGAAAAACGTTGGCTACAATTACTTACTTTGATTGGAAAATGTTTTTGATATCTACAAAAAAAAATTGCAGCAAGTCATTTTTGTATGGCAATCAAATTTTTCTGCTTTAAAGCCTGATTGGAGCATTTTAAAGCTAATTAGCAGAACCCGGTAGATATGGTTCTGCCATTGTAAGATAGAAGTTCATGCGCTGCAGCGCCATCTAGTCGATACGCTACTAAACTTGACAGGATCACCCGCTGGGCTAATCTGAAGATTGCCTGAAAATTTCTTCAAAATCGGTCCAGCCGTTTTGTGTTCCATAGGGAACATATGGGTGCGTATCGATTTTTATTTATTAGAAGATAAACCACATTGTAGTATTTAATAGCTTATAAATCACTTTGTAACATTTTATAGCACCTATATAATTAAAACTATTATCCATCATCTCTCTAGCTATTTGGAATTCATAATATTGAGAATGTTGCCTTGTACTACTAGTCCATACATCGTAGTGCACTCAATGAAGTATATTGCAAATACTAAGAAGCGATGTTTGAAAATTTATATTAATCTGGCTTGGGGTGCTAAGCATCCTATATATTTATAGTTAACTAGCTAAACCCGGCCACGCTTTGCTGTGGCACAGTTTAATATTAATTCATTGTTTAATTTAATATTTTACTGTGCATGGCTGTGGAATGTAATAGAAGAAATAAAAATGTGTTTAGCTTAAATATTTTTATTGTAAAGCTAATGGAAGGACTACATTCCTTGTTTTCCCATTTTTTGCATAAACATATAGATCGGATGGTTTACCGACTCTGGAGCACCCGACATATAACTGTCCATGAGAGAAGCATTCATTTTCTAAATTCAAACCGCACACTTGCAAAGATTGTCCTTGTGCTTTATTGATGGTCATAGCGAACGCAAGGCGTATTGGAAATTGAAGTCGTTTGAACTCGAACGCCATATCTGTCGGAATAAGTGGCATTCGTGGAAGTAATACGTCTTCACCTTTATGAAGTCCAATCAAAATTGTTGCTTCAATAAGATTATCCATTAATTTTTTAACTACTAATCGTGTACCATTACATAATTTAGGCTGACAGATATTTCGAAGCAATATAATTGGCACACCAATTTTCAAATTCAAAATATGTGGTGGTAATCCTGGAACATCGAGTGAATTGAGAAATTCCGTTGGAAAGTTCACTGCTTCATTTTGGTGCACTACTGAATCAATAGATTTGTATGTCATTGTTTCACCTTCGATTCTGTTTATAATACTATTGTTCATATCGTGTACGTCAACATTTCTAGCCGCTAGAATGGCTCTTTCGCTCAACCATGCATGATTTTTGAATTTTGTTTCGATGTTTTGGAATACCTTGTCTACTAATTCCTCTTTTGAATCTACGATGTTGCATAAATCAGATGATAAGCTGATTTTTCCTGTTTCTGGATTTGTAGGTACAGTGCCGTTACCAACTTCAATTAATTGTCTTGAAAATATGACTGCTGTTGGATACAAAATACAAAATTCTGAAAATAGTGTTTCATTAAATCACAATTTTTTTATAAAACATAAGTTTACTCACTTTACAGATGAAATCCAACCAATTCCATTCTTTAATTAAACATTTATAAATGATACCATACACATAAACTGGTCACAGTGACACATTTTGTGCTTAATCAATATTTGGCTTATTAGAAAACAAAACAAAAGTGTTAAAAGATTATTGTTGGAAAAATCAACAAACACATTTTGCTATGACAACAGGGTTGATATGACAACCGGTTTGATATATCAACAATTATCATAACAACGTACGTGATTATAACAAATTATAATAGCAATATATAATATATAAGCTATAAGATAAGAATTATTTAATTTTCAAATGTATTGTACGAAATGTATTTTTTAATTTAAACGTATTTTTATCAAAAGAGTCGAAAGAATATACTTTCAAATTAAATAAAGTTTTTTATTCTTTCTTGAAATATATATATATATATATATATATATATATACATATTTGTGTAAATTATAGTCGTCAAGGCACAATGGTCGAGTAGCCTGATGTGCTTGAACTTCGACAATATGGTACAGCATCGTCGAGCGTGGTCACAACTAAGTTGGGTGACCATGATATTTAGTTATAGAAACTTTTTTTTCCGACTTTTCCGGTGGATTTTCCCAAATTTTTTATTTCATATAAACACTCTTCTGTTAAGATGCAATGTTCTGTAAAAATTTCAATCCAAACCATCGTATACTTTCCGAGTTTTGCGGCCAAATACATACGGAAGCTAAATTTTTATATATATAGATAACTGTGCTAGCTGGCAACGACTGATTTTTGTCGATGTCTTGGAACATTGAATTGCGATGGCTTACCATTTTTTTGGCGTTAAAATTATTTTGTTCCATAACTCAAAATTCTGATGCAGAATGACGAGAATGTTTTATTGTACCAATTTTAAGGGTTTTCACCATATTTATGAAAAACTAGCTGACCCGGCGAACTTCGTACCGCCTTAGCGTAGCAATGATGCACTACTTTATTTTGTATAGCTGACCTATCTTAGGTGTGAGTACGTCTGGTTGGTGGCATTGTTAAAAACGAAAATCCAACTGAAAATAAAAAGCTCTCATACATTTTCTGTATAACCATGTATACCAAATTAATAGTATTGTGTAGTCACCAAAAAGTTCTAAAAATCAATATGAAGCTGTGAACTTACCATGATTAACAAACACTTATTAGCAAACAAAAATCTTCTTAGTCTTTAAAACAATTATATGTCAAACGACATAAATTTACATTAAAAAAGTTCAAAAATGAAAATTCAACTGTAAATTAAAGAAAACGGTTGTATTCTTCTTTATAAGTAAGTATATCATACAAAAACAAACATAGAAAATGTTTACATAATGTATTGATTTGTTTTTCTATTTTTAAACTGCAACACAGTTATAACGAATTATGGCATGACAATGGCCTAGGCAGAATGTACACAGCCAGAATAGCCTGCGCCAGAAGCTCTGTACCGAATGTACCGGTACAATATGAAGTAAAACGTTAATGTTGATAAATATTTCCTAAACAATACAGTTTCTTTACATCCTCTTTGAAGATATTTGCAGCAAACATTCTGTCAATTCTATGTCAAACGTCATAAGGTTACTTTAAAAATATTTATATTGTACAAAGTGTTGGGTTAGTTTGGAAATAATTTTATATATGGTGGTTCAGTATTCTTAAATTTTCTAATTTTCCGTTAAATTTTTTCTTTCATCAGAACCTTCTCGTGACAATAACAAACACAACAAAAAAAGAATTAGTGATATCGGTTCAGTCATTTACGCGTAATGGCGTGACCAAGGGAAATAGGAATTCATTATTCTTAAATTTTCTAATTTTCCGCACAATTTTCTTAATTTTTTCTTTCATAAGAACCTTATCCTGATCATAGCAAACACAACAAAAAAAAATTAGTGAAATCGGTCCAGCCGTTCACGCGTGATGCAGTGACCAAGGAAAACGGGTTTCATTTTTATATATATAGATTTGCGGTAAGTATTTGAAGCTAAATTTTTCCGTGTATAAAATTTAGTGCATATGTGTAATATTGACAAACGTAAAAATTTAATTTAAAATATATTTAATGGTCTGAATCTGCGTTGGTGAAATAATTATTATATAATTTTTGTAAGATCTTTAAATGATTTATGCGATGGAATTTGGTAATTCAAGATAGTTTTTTGTACATACGTCATTACAGTTTTGAAATGTTTGTCATGGAAAACTCAGAAATGTAAAACCAGAAATGCAAAATGGAAACAAACCATACAAGTTAAAATAGCTGATGTGAAAAATATTGATCAAAAGATGAATCCAAGCATGTCATTTAAAAAAAAAAACCACAATAATCACAGCACAGACGAACACAGCCAAACTTAAAATAATCAGACAGCACAATAATTCCGTGGAAGTAATTTGGTAATGAATAATAACAGCACACACAGATGTGCCGGAGATTAGGCATTTCGTCACTTTTTTTGAATTTATTCTATAATTTTAAAATTTTTTGGGGTTTCTATTTTTTTAATTTATCTGGTTGTTAATAGGGGTGATTTACTTTTGTTAGGCCGGTGTACGCCACGGATTTAAACTTTGTACCAGTGGACCGAAGCCCCTTCCCAGGGGGCCAATCTGATATTTTGCTGGCTAATGTGGACATGGTCAGCCCGGTTGAAATTTCTCTCGCCTGCAGTCACGTCCCGAGTTTGTAATTTTAATTCCCTGCATGACCAAAACTGCTTTGAGCACCTCCTGGGCTGCAAGCTGCTACCTTGTAGAGGCCTGCTGAGAAAAGCATGTCTCGTCACGAAGCAGTCTCCAGTGGAGCTGCGTTCCCACCTTAGTGGCTATTTCTGCCCCCCCCCCCCCTTCCTCACTCTCCTCCTCACTTTAGTTCTGAAAAATTAAGCTAAGAGCAGTGACCGGACGGGACAATGACCTGATGCAAAAACCTTCTCCCGGGTCCGACAGATACATCCCCGACATCTAGCGGAGGAAAAAGTAACCGCGGGCCTGGTCGCCAGCGTGCAGAGCTTACCCTCGTGACACCTGGTGGCAAGTCTGCTCACCACCTCAAGTAGTTCCCCCTTACGCCGCTAGAAAGCAGCGTCGCGGTGCCATAAGGCATTATGCTTTCCTCTCGCGGCCCGGATAAGTCGATTGTTCGTTGCTTTCGTTTCGGTCCGGTAGAGAGCGCGCATGTCGTGTGGTTGTCACGCCCGCCTCGGACTCCTTCGGAAATTTTCGGCTTAGAACCGAACCTACCCCCTCCTTTAACCCGGGGCCTTACCGCCCGATTTAATTAGGTGCTTTGGCCGATTGCGGGGCACTCAGCCCTCTGACCTCGGCTACTGACCACGTCTCCTCTACGTCATCTGCGCTAAGAGGCTTTTTGCGGGAACGGTGATTTTCGTGTGCACGAGAATGTAGTCAGCTTGCTTAAGGGATGTGATCCCGTTTGTACAGTAGCCAGGCAGAGGTAGTTTTTAGAAAAGTCATGCGTAGTTAATTTTTTTTTATTCTTATTTAATTCTAAAAATTCCGGTTTCGTCCGCGCATCCTGACTTCTCGGTCCGCGGCATCCTGATGTCGGCGCGGGACACCTAGTGAGCTCCGAAGCGTGCTGGGCCCATAACCCAGAGGTCCGTGGATCGGAACTATGCTCTGCTACCAATTGAAACGCCCCTCGTGCCTCAAAATTGAATTATTTGAATTAATTAAAAAGAGCCTTGGAAACTTGCTAGGTAAGAAATATAAGAAAAATAAGTTTATTGACCAGAGGTGGCACGAGGTGGAGAACAAGACAATTTGGAACTCCCTGACACAAGCAACTGGGGAGCTGGTGGATCGTTTACGGGAAGAAGGTATATCATAAATAAATTAACACTACACAAGTAGCTTGGTCTATAGGTTCCCTGTTTTATTTAAAAAAGGTAAATAATGAATTCCGTTTTCATTTGATTTGCCATTTAACAGTTTCCCAATTAATATATTAATTATATATTAAGTTTTTCGATAATGGGCCGGCCCTTAGATTAGTATAACACATATACTCAACTTTAACAACAAACAATAACATAAACAAATATTTATTAGTATCACACCAAAATTTGATTTGTCCAATTATTACATCGATGATTAGTTTTATTATTGACTCTACATATTCTTGAGGAAAGCCCTGTTCGCTGGTAGGCTATTCATTCGATTAATGTAGTTCGTAGCTAGAAGGTGGGGGGGGGGGATGTTGATTTCATATTACCACCCGGGTCTTCAAAAAATAACGTCGGGTCTCGGAATCCTCTCTTCTAACGTGACCCGCAGTGGATGTGCAGGACCACGAGCTGGGAGCAATTTGTCTCTCCAGCACTTCGACCCTGTCTGAAACCCAAATCAAATTAAAAACGAATTAGACTTGCTTCCAGACAGTCCTACACCGTCGGCGCAAAAGGCCAACAAACGGGAATGGGGGGGAAAGGCCGGATTACTCACCAACCAGGGTGTAGAGTTCGGAGCTCACTAGGTGTCCCGCGCCGACATCAGGATGCCGCGGACCGAGAAGTCAGGATGCGCGGACGAAACCGGAATTTTTAGAATTAAATAAGAATAAAAAAAAATTAACTACGCATGACTTTTCTAAAAACTACCTCTGCCTGGCTACTGTACAAACGGGATCACATCCCTTAAGCAAGCTGACTACATTCTCGTGCACACGAAAATCACCGTTCCCGCAAAAAGCCTCTTAGCGCAGAGGACGTAGAGGAGATGTGGTCAGTAACCGAGGTCAGAGGGCTGAGTGCCCCGCAATCGGCCAAAGCACCTAATTAAATCGGGCGGTAAGGCCCCGGGTTAAAGGAGGGGGTAGGTTCGGTTCTAAGCCGAAAATTTCCGAAGGAGTCCGAGGCGGGCGTGACAACCACACGACATGCGCGCTCTCTACCGGACCGAAACGAAAGCAACGAACAATCGACTTATCCGGGCCGCGAGAGGAAAGCATGGTGCCTTATGGCACCGCGACGCTGCTTTCTAGCGGCGTAAGGGGGAACTACTTGAGGTAGTGAGCAGACTTGCCACCAGGTGTCACGAGGGTAAGCTCTGCACGCTAGCGACCAGGCCCGCGGTTACTTTTTCCTCCGCTAGATGTCGGGGATGTATCTATCGGACCCGGGAGAAGGTTTTTGCATCAGGTCATTGTCCCGTCCGGTCACTGCTCTTAGCTTAATTTCTCAGAACTAAAGTGAGGAGGAGAGAGAGGAAGGGGGGGGGGGGGGCAGAAATAGCCACTAAGGTGGGAACGCAGCTCCACTGGAGACTGCTTCGTGACGAGACATGCTTTTCTTAGCAGGCCTCTACAAGGTAGCAGCTTGCAGCCCAGGAGCTGCTCAAAGCAGTTTTGGTCATGCAGGGAATTAAAATTACAAACTCGGGACGTGACTGCAGGCGAGAGAAATTTCAACCGGGCTGACCATGTCCACATTAGCCAGCAAAATATCAGATTGGACCCTGGGAAGGGGCTTCGGTCCACTGGTACAAATTTTAAATCCGTGGCGTACACCGGCCTAACAAAAGTAAATCACCCCCATTAACAACCAGATAAATTAAAAAAATAGAAACCCCAAAAAATTTTAAAATTATAGAATAAATTCAAAAAAAGTGACGAAATGCCTAATCTCCGGCACACGGATACAGTGGCCTAACAACGCCGAAACCGTATCAACAACAACGAGAAATGCAGACAACCCACAAACTGGACCACACAGAAAACACAACAATGGAGACAAACATATATTATGGACAACACAATGACAAAAACACCGATGAACACAGCAAGTTACCAATGACAAAAACAGTCTGGTAGGTTCACTATTAAAACAATACCTCTACATATTAACCTTGTGCTTTCTTAAGATAGCAATCTGTAGAGACCGTAAAAATTCGCAGATTCATTCGGCGATATGATAAAATTCAAACACATATACATTTTATATGATTTTGCTATTGGCTTACTGTTCATCTTGACACTTGACAAATCTCAGCCAGTTATAAAACCTCAACCAAAGAATGATCGAATCACGCACAAACCAGCTGAGACGACTTACAATTCGGCAGCCAATTAACTTGCGTTACTTGCCCAAGTGTACAGGGGAATGTGAAGTCTATCCTGAAGGCTATCGAAACCGCGAATTTTTCCGGTCCCTAGCAATCAGTCAAAACCAATTAAATTTTAATTAACTGTATTATTCTTGATTTATTGCAGTTTTTTGGACATACGCCATTGCTGCAATGGCGTATATCCAAAAAACTACAATAAATCAAAATTCCCCATTGCATGAATCATTGAAAGAATGTATTATTCTTTTATTCAAGTTAAAAAATCATGTTTAAATTTAACTTATCTAGTTTAGTAAGTTGTTAAAGGCTTCATTACATAATTTCATAAACATTTGATATGTAAATACGAGCTCGAAGCTTGCTTCTATTTAGACTTTCATAAAAATTGTTTCTAGTATTCATATTCACAAGCATCTAAGCACAAATTTACTTTTTATTGGTTGTTTTGATGATTAAAAAGAAGAAAATTAAAGAGTGTTGATTACAACGCATAAGCTGCAAAGTGCAGATTGGTATGCTGAGGAGAATGCAAAGGAATGGAGCTGTACCCAACATGATCTCAATTCATAATAAGGGGCAAAATAAATCATGTAAATCAATATTATTTTCTGAATTATAAAATATCTAGATGTATGCAATATGTGGCATTAAAGTTAGTTTTTACTTGTCTCATCCTCGATAAACATAATAATATAACATCCTTTCTGACAATAATAAAACTAGTTTTTCAAACTTTTTTCCATTGTCCAGGTGAAGCAATGTCTATGCTGTATACAAATGTTGGTTTTCCTGTGCCCTTCAATCTGACTCTTCCTACTTCGGGGTGTGCCCATGGCCACAATTGCAGCCGTGGCACCAGACAACCCTGCTACAGCCGCGATGCATGCGACTTTTTTACAATAAAAACCCTGACTGGAGCGTATATGGCTTGTCCTGAAACGCATCCATACTCCAACCGCTCTTAGCTACTAACAAATGGAAAAAAAATTTAATTTATCAAAATAAATAAAAATTATTAATTTTAAAAACTTGCGCCATCTTTAATTTCGTACACCATATTGAAATTCCGTAATTTGAATGCTAGCAATTTGGGGAAAATTTTAAAATGTACAAAAATAATTAATTAAATTTAAATAAAATTTAAATTTAAAAAAAACGCACTTATGTAATTGAGTTCTCGCCCGGTGAGGTCAATAATAAAAAAATGGCGACAGATCCTACCTCCACAGAAGCCACGGGCAGACTGACATTCCACCACTAATACCAAGGCTTATATTACATAATTTGGTATGATGTCATGGCAGCCATTATGTTTTCGTTTGCAGGATGCCACCATATTGTTTACATCTGATGAAGGTCGCTATATTGTTCTTAGTGTAAATTTTACTCGCTAGAGTGCAGTATTAATTTATTAAGGGACAGTGAACTGTCATGACACCCGCCATCTTATAATTTGGATGCCATATACAAAATCTATATTATTTAAACTATAAATAAGGGAAAAATTCCAAAATTCATCAAAAAAATCACTCATTAAAATAAATATTGACACGATAGTCTCGGTTCAATACCTGACTGATACAAAAAAATTAAATTTTTATGTAGGCTAAAAATATATTTTTTCAATAAATACTTTAAAAAGTCCTAAAAGAGGCTTAGGTTTCTCGTCTACCAGCCTCAAGTAAGCCATCGTGGTCACAAGTTTAAAATTATGTAATTATTTAAGTATAAATTCAGGAAAAAATACATAATTCATCAAAAAATTACTTATTAAAATAATGATTGATTCGATAGAGTAGTATAGGAAAGTATGTCCGAGCGCAGGGTTCAGGGTGTGGAGCCGAGAGCCGGTACGCCATCTTGGATTGTGACGTCACGGCGGCCACCTTGGATGGTTGTGACCTTGACCTTTGACCTTGACCTTGACCCCGACGGCCATTTTGGACCCGCCATTTAGGATCCGCCATTTTGGATGACGTAATTGTGTTCTAGAACATTCCGGCATTGTGTTATCTGCCATTTTGAAATATGACGCCACCGTTGCAATTTTTGTTACGATCGCCATCTTTAAAATCTTTATTTATTATCCGATTTTAATAAAAAAAATTAAAAATTAATAAAAAATTTCATTTAATAAAAATGTTATAAAAAATATTTAAAAAACAAACATTTACGACACGGAGCTCGGAGTCCTCGGTTCGAACCCGGCAAAGGCAAAAAAATTAAAAAATGGCGACCGATCCAACCCTCACAGTGGCTGCAGGCAGACTGGCCCCCACCACATTTTGCCATTCATATATATCGTCACCTAGTATGACGTCATGTCTTCCATCTTGTCTTTGATGCTGGAAGCCATCATCATTGTATCGTCGGCGAGAGTGCGCTGACACCATGTAAGTTTAGTTCTTATCCGCTAGAGTGCAGTAATCATTTATTACTGTGACACCCGCCATCTTGAAATTTGGACGCCATCTTGAAAATCCGTAATTATTTAGCTAGAAATTCGGGAAAAGTTCCAAGATTCATTAAATAAATCACTCATTAATTAACATATTGATTCGATCCGCTCCTGTCCTCGGTTCGATACCCGATCGATCCAATAATGTTTAATTTTATGTAAAAAAATTTATAATTTCAATAAACCATGTTCAACATTCGTAAAGAGACTTTAAATCCTCTACTACCATCATCCTATCAGACATCAAGACCAACATATTGGAAATTCGTAATTTTAATGCTAGAGATTCGGGAAAAAGTTCCAAATTCATTAAATAAATTTGTAATCTATATACTGATTGATTAGATCGACTAAGGTCCTTGGTTCGATCTATGGCCGATACAAAACAACTTTAATAATTTAAAAAAGTATCACTTAAGTGACAGGTTTGAGAAAATAAAATCAACACAAGATCTTTTAAAAAAAACTTTTATTACATACATACTATACTACTACAAGTACAAAAAGATAATACACAGTCAAATTACTAAAGTTTTGTGGATTCCTCGATTTCCGCATCAGCCACCCACGAATTAAAGCGAGGTGGAAAGCCCCACCACTTGACGTAGGACGGTCCTTTTCTTCGTTTTATAATCTTCTCCACCAAGTACGTATCAGTATACAACGTAGGCTGAATCTCTTCGGCATAGAAGCCGCCATGGATAGGTTTGTGGTCCAAATATTCGAGGTAGTAGGTCCTAGGCTCTGATTCACAAACATGTGTCACACGGAAAAGTTCGGGACTCCAGTTCGCAGTGAAACCTTTCTCGAAGATACCTTTCTGCTTGGAGATTCGCACAATGTCACCGACGTTAGCTTTACGTTTTTGTGGATCTTTCTTCTTCGTGTTGGAAAACACTGTTTGAAGAAGGCGATTGTCCGTTACGTCCTTTGGCTTCATTTTCGTGGTAGAATGCACCGTGGAATTATACTCGCTTATTAGTTTCGGCAAGATGTCAAGCCACTTGTAATTTCCGTTAGATGTGAACTGCCACCACATCTTGGAAAGCAAAGTTCTGTTAAACCTTTCGACAACGGAGGCTTTGACGTTACTAAATGTAGAGTAGTGTTTGATGCCATACTTCTTCATCAAAGCCTTGAAGGTTGCATTGTAGAATTCTTTCCGGAGGTCCGTTTGCAGGTGCGATGGTACAAGTCCATCACGCATAATATTGTTCATGGCCTTGGCTACGTCAGTTGCAGTCTTTGATTTTACAGGTCTCGCCCAAGCGAACTTGCTATAAACATCGATGACTGTCAACATGTACTTGTAAACTTTATTCAATCGGGAATACGGTATCATCTCAACAAGGTCCGCCTGGAATAAATCATCAATTCCACGAACTACGACTTTGCGACGAAGGTATTTCCATCTAGCAGGAGCATGAAGTTCGCGAGCGATTCCGGTTCGACTCATTGTATGTAGCCGGCTTCCCTCAGTTCTTCAAGTATGGAGACTATTTCGTTGATGTGCAAATAGTTTCCTACACTAAGCGAATCATGTAGAATTCTAAGACGATCAACTAATTCATTGGGGTCGTCCCAATATACATAGTAAATACCTGATCACTTTCTCGCTTTTTTAAACCTTCACCATGTATCATTAGTTCACTGAAGAGATAAGCGAGAATGTCGATTTTTTCATGATCTTCGTCTTTATATACACCACTATCTGGATCGTTATCGCTAAAATGTGCATTGGTAAGCTCTAGCAGTTTTTTGGACTCTTGTAAGTCTTTGTGAGAATATCCTTTAGGCTCCCTGCGAAACAGCAATTCGTACAGACCCGGAGTCCTGCGCGTTTTGAACTCTGCTACGCGCACAATATTTCGTGGTAGAAAGTCTATTTCTTTAGCACCGAGGAACCACTTATTATGTTTTCTGTACACTCCGTAGGTCGTGTCATTATTCCGTCTCGTAAACGATATCAGGTATGGTCGGACCATTGCATTAACTTGATGTCCCTTTTTCGGTATTTTCTTCTTGTGCATGGACTCTGTACTTGTTAAGTCCTCTTCTTCTCGATCTGGTTCATACTTTCTCTTCTTTACAGTCGGCATTTCATCTTCAACTTCTGTCTTCACAATGATGGCTGGTTCTTCCTTGTTTTTAAGTTCGTCGAGGCGACTAGTGATTGGTTTAAATATCTCCTCATTTGCCATCTCACGTGCAAGTCTGGTTCCTCTAGCAAGTAAATACTTTTCACGAACAGACTGTATAGCTCGATGAAGGTCACTGGCCAGGTCCGACATTGTACTGGCTGAAAACTTATTGCAAGACCTCCTTTTATACTTTTTTATTCGTTCGCAGTAAAACTTCTTTCTTGTGTTTGGCCAAATCTGAATTTGTTGACAAGTGAGATAGTGATGTTTTCAGACTACTTTGAAAAGTCCTCAGATCGTCACGTCTTTGTGCATTCGATACTTCGATCATGTCGCGAATGCGAGAATCCGAGGCTTCCACATGCTGGTCGATAGCAACAAGATACTCTAGTAATTCCTTTTACACACTGTCTACTTTTTGAGCCAGTAGCGAAATATATTTGCGGATATCGCCATCATGAAACTTGAGAGCAGTACGTAAGTCTCGACTGCTATGACCGAATTTCGAAATGCTTTGACTCATGTTTGGCGATAAACTGATCGAAACCTCGTTTGAACCTGCCCTTACATAGAGGCCAGTCTTTGACTATAACTAGGAATCCGTTTTCTTCTTTCCAACACAAGGAGCATATGTCTTTGAATTCCTGGAATGTCATGTCGGTGTTTACGTGATCGTCAAAAGAATGGCGTAAATTAAGTTCGTCCATGCGAAAAAGTACTATGACATTCGCGTTGTCTCGTATGAGATGTTTTGGAAGACGACTGTACGTCTGACACAGGTAAACGCAGTCTACCTTGGCGTGTCTGCCCATGGAAAAGTACTCTTGTATTATGCCTTGTTTCTCGCACATTACATCGTCGAAAACAAACACGGAATTGGCTTTTGTTTCGTTTGGAGGTACCACATCCGCATTATCATTAAATGGAAAATACTCCAGACCATCCACCGAGCGTAGAACAGTAGCTAGGCGCTGGTACTTTGGCTGTTGCAACGACTTGGAATACAAGTAAACGTTCTCGAACCGAAGACCGTTTGGCTCCTCCAGTAAACTCAGCAGAACGCACGTTTTGCCGCAGTTGGACAGACCTGCCATTATGCAACGTACGGCAGAAGGCAACAGTAAGCCATGTCGTGATTCACGCGCACTAAATACATCGTCTTAAGTAATGCGCACGGGCAAACACACGTATTGCTTGATGACCTGCATTGTACTAAAGTAATTGTATAAAATCAAACACATTTATACTTTCTGGTCAGTTGTGCGTAATGACTCGAAGAGGTAAGAACAAAAAACACATCGGTGCAGCACTCGTGAACTCGCTGATAAACAATCTGCCATTCGAGCTACACATTCCCGGCTACAGATTCTGCGGCCCCGGCACTAAACTAGCGAAAAGGTTAGCTCGCGGTGACGTGGGCATTAATTCTCTCGACGAAAAGTGCAAGCAGCACGATATCGCATATTCATTAAGCAAGGATCTGGAATCCAGACACCGGGCCGACGAGATATTGGCACAGGAAGCCGAAGATATAAGTAAATCGTCGAACGCGGGTCTAGGAGAGAAAATCGCAGCGTGGGGCGTTTCCAAAATCATGAAGGCAAAGACAAAATTAGGACTGGGTGCTCGTCGAGCCAGCTCCATGAAGTCAAAGACTAACTCACGCAAGACCAAACGCAAGACTGGTGCAGGCGTGCAAAAAGCCAAGCAAAAATTACAGACTCTCGACAAGAAGATTATAGGAGGATTTCTTCCTTTGCTTTTTCCTGCATTGGCTGTTCTCGGCGGCCTCATCGGTGCAACGAGCGGTATAGTGCGGGCAGTCAACACTTCGAAGAATGAGCGCAAGCAGTTAAAAGAAGCACAGCGACACAATGCCAACATGGAAGCCATTGCCATGGGTAAAAAAAACGGCGCAGGACTCTATTTGCAACCTCACAAATCAGGTCGAGGCATGAGGGAGAAACGAATGAAAAAATCCTATGTTCTTTGCCGAAACGTCCGCTCACCAATATAGATTTGTTCAGGTATGCTCGAAAACTGAAAATACCAAATTTCCGTGGCGTGTCTATGCGAGACACTTTGCCCGGCAAGCCAAAAACGCACAAACGTGCTATCATTAATTTAGACACGTCGGCGGGTCGAGGCACGCATTGGGTGGCTTATGTAATGTCTGGAAAAATGGCCGAGTACTACGATAGTTTTGGAAATTTACGGCCTCCGCCAGAACTTCGACAGTACCTAGGCCGGTCCACTACGTTGTTTTACAATTACGAAACGGAACAGAGGCCTAATCAAACAAACTGCGGACACTTGTGTCTTAGATTTTGAAAAAACAAAAATTAGCTGACAAATAAAAATTGCTACTTAAAGGTTGTGCAGTGATGATAATTTATTAGTCATGTCGATAACACTTACATTGACAGGTCACGCATCTGAGCTGCGGGCGGTTCATTTCCCGCCTCTGGATTTAGACAGAGAATGGTGTATCGGACTCGTAGATTTTCAAACTTATAATGCCATACCTAATATCGACGAGGAAAACTGCAAGATCTGCATCCTGAAAAGCGATGGGACCGCTCATGAAATACAGTTGCCTGTTGGCTCTTACGAAATTGACGACATTGCAAAGTACATCAGGGATATGTTACCACAGGATGTAGACTTTCAACTGCGTGGAAATCCAAACACTCAAAAAAGCATTCTAACATGCAGTGAAAATGTCGACTTTACGAAACCTGGGACCATAGGTACGATGCTCGGATTCGAATCAAAGGTGTATGATACAGGAAGAACGTACGAATCTACGCTCGCAGTAAACATTTTGCCTGTGAATGTCATAAGAATAAACTGTAATTTGGCAAGTGGAACGTATCTCAACGGAAGACTAAGCAACATGCTGCACGAGTTTTCGCCGATGGTTCCGCCAGGATATAAACTGGTCGAAGTACCGCAAAGTATCATTTACGTTCCAGTCGTCGTGAAGTGCGCACACGAAGTCGTCGTCCGAATCGTTGGCCAGCGAGAACGATTGGTGAATTTTCAAGACGAAGAAATTACATTACGTCTGCACTTGAAGCGATGGGCATAAAGTTCGTAACACCGAACAGTTATAAAAGAAATCGTATTGGCGTTAATAAGAACAGTTCTCTACCAGACATCGTTACATTAACACCTGACAGCATAAAGTATCTTCTCAGTATTGGACAAGTGCCGAATAAATATGGAAGACGAAATCCTCAACGTGGAATATCTGGTCATTTTTGAAGACAGCATTACGAAAATGGAATTGCACGAGTACCAGCCTTTCCTGCTCGGACCGTACGCACTACCATCGGAAGTACGCATTGAAGTACAGCACCAAGATATTTGTACTTTACCTTCGCAGTCATTTCTACGTATAAGAGGCACGCTGACAAAAGCGGATGGTACACACCCGACAACGACGTCAATATCCTGCAATGGTATTCTTCTCCTAATCGAGCGCATTACATATGTACTCAATGGTGTCGAGGTAGACCAGACGAGAGATGTAGGCATAAAATCTGCTATGAAAAATTACCTTTCGCTCACGCCAAATGAACTGTCTGCTGCAAAGATGGTCGGTTGGGCTCTCAAGGATGAATATAAGCTTCCGGTTTATGCCGAAGGGAAGTTCGAAGTTTGTGTTCCTCTGTCCATGCTTCTTGGATTCGCTGAGGACTACAAGCATATAATCATTAGTTCGAAACAAGAGCTCGTACTGCTTTTAGCCAACACGCACATTAATGCAATTGTCGCCGCTGCAGAAAACCCTCAAGATGTCTCGCTAACACTACAGTCTATCGAGTGGATGCTGCCCCACATCCAAGTGAGCACCATTGAACGAGTCAAGATGTTGAAGAACATAGAAAATGGCAAGAACTTCGATGTGCCATTCCGATCCTGGAGCCTGGAAACTTATCCTGGCTTGCCTCATAGTCAGCGTATCAATTGATAGTAAAGTCCAGCTTCGTTACGGAAAAACCAAGATACATCATCGTCGGGCTTCAGACCGGAAGACAGCTCAATGCAGGAGTGAGTCGCTCCGTATTCGATAACTGTCAAATACGTAATGTAAAAATATTTTTAAACAGCGAAAGTTATCCGTACGTAGACATGAACATGGACTTTGAAAGTTGAGACACTTCCGGTGTCTCATGTGATTATGTTTAGTGTTTATTATGTTTAATTATAATTTTAACGTTATTTTTTAAGTAATATTTTAATATTTATTTTTATATACGTCTTTACTAGTTTTAGTTAATATTTAATCAAGTACTGTGGTTTACCGTGTGGCCATTGACCCCCTGCTGAATGGACTTGTCCACTCATGAGAGAGGGGGAAATTAGCGGAGGGAGGTGCATGACGTCACTGGAGTGTGACGTATGCGGCGAGCGGACAGTTTTGGACACTGGGCAGTCGGAGTCGAGAGAACCTTGCGGTCAGTTGTGAATATGGGTTCCCAGGGAGTGCACAGGAGTTGGGAACACTACCCATACTTCGTTATGAACGGTTAACCATGGACTTTGCTACGCGGAGTTATCGTTGCCGCGACCCGCATCAGATGCATAATATTTCTTATAATTTGCAACGTACGGGAACGTATTTCGCATCAACAATTTTAAACTTTTTCGCAAGTCGCGAGTGTCAATCCACCACGCCCCGAAGTGCGTTAACCAGGACCATTTGACCGTGAAACAGGTGTGATCTACGCCCAGTCTACAACCCGGGTACCCGAGGCACGACAGTTTGGTAAATATGTACTGCACGGCGAGCACCAATGTAAGTAGAACTTTAATTTATTAATGGTGAAAGAAGAGGTTGTTTTTGGGACGGCAACCAAGATTTCGTGTGGACTTCCCCCCCCCCTCCCTCACGCGGTGATGGACAGACTTAGACTTATGCGATGGCAAGGTTTTTGTGCCGCAGCTAACGTGATCGCTACGGCCGGGCATCACGTATAGCATTTGTAAATTTTATGTCTTTTTTTATATATACATTTTGTTTCACTAGTTGGTACTTCATGTATTCTAATTTACCGGGAATAAATTTAAATGTTTGCATATAATATAATTGGTTTGAACACTGCAATAACCTACTGCACATCCAATCAAATTGGTAATTTAGTTTTGCGTCCTTACTGCGTTTACGCAAGTAGCCTTGGCGAAGACAAGGTCCGCGGGGTTAAAAAATAATGCTTGTAACTGGCGGTGCAGGTAGAGATGGACGTGGGCTGTTTGCCCCCGCACGGGGATTTTTTTTACACCCCACAAAGTGGAAGATTTCTTCTCGCATATCAAATGTACGCCAAGTTTCAGCAAGCTTACTATGGGCGGAGACAGTCACCGATACTGAGTCCCGACAGTTTCAAGAACAAGGCTCCGTTAATGGTGTTTGACGTTTCCAAACAGGATGATCGAATAAATTCAAACATCATCGACTGTAGGATCGAGATAATGACTAGCGGAAATATTCCGCCAAACACCTATGCTTTTTGTCTGATACTTCACGATCGGCTTGCATCGTACAATTGTCGAGACAAACTTGTGAAAATTCTGACATAAATACAGTTTCATTTTCGATAATAATTTAGTTACGACCGAGCATTGCTAGCAACAAGATGTACTGCAACCTGCAAGGTTTCCAGAGTCAAAATGGATTCGTGCTCAAGGAAATTGGCGTCACTCACGACGGCTGGACTCGAACCCGCAGCTTCCGCCCCCCGTATCCTTGGAAACTACTAGACGAAAAAAGCAAACGGTCGAACGAATGGCTATGTAAATACTACCATGGCCTGGAGTGGGACGAAGGAAAAATTCTGTACCACCAAGTGAAAACCACACTTCAAGATTTACTACTGCAAAATCCGCGTGGTATAATATACGTTGCCGGACCTGAACAGAAGAAATGGCTACGAGAACTGTGTGACGACGAAGCAGCTGAAATCGTAGATTTGCAGGATGAATACGGCTGTCCTTCCCTGCGCAAACTCTGTTCAATGTACGAAGCTAAGCATCCAAACTACAAGTTTGAACGTGTCTGTGCCTGTACAAACTCGCAGTTAATGCAGAAATGGCACGCACAGTGTTAGTAGGAGTCTGTATATATAAATGACGTACCTACGTACGTGCCTTCAGTTGTCGTTCGACCTGCAAGAAGATGTTTACGTTTCATCCTGCTAATGTGTACGTGAGCGCAAGACCTAGCTTCAGCAGTGTTGAGTACAGCTACTGGGATTCCGGGTATCTACGTACATATACAGAAACCTGTGTTGGAGGCGCTCAGCATTGGCGGTTTGCACACTTTCCTGTGTCCTACGAACCGACTCAGCAGCTGGTAGATTGTTGCGAACCTGGAAACTGTGCCGTCTATCACATGAGACCAAACACAATCCTTCCTGCTAGCATCGCTGAGGTAGTCGCCTCGTCTGCACGTGCAACACCAAACATGGACGTGTTGCAACATGTTGCTACCTGTGATGCTTCTACGCAGACGTCCAAACGGTGTGCGTCTTGTCGTCGCAGCTGAGGCAGTGAATCTGTCCCAACTGGCACTGAGCCAAAGCCCAGGCGTAGACGTGGTCACAGACGTCATCGACCATGTCTTGTCAGAGTTGTCGACGTCGCAGAAGATGACCAGCTGGAAACCTGTGTTCCTGATCCCGTGGCCTGCGAACCAGTTGGAACCGGAGTCGATGTTACAGTGCGTGCGGCATTAAAGACTTTGCTTGTGAAAATGCTTGATTCCTTAACCTAATGTGTATTTGTCTATATTTTATAAATAAATGTGTAAAACTTTAACTTGTGTGTGTTTTTATTTCTGTAATTTTTAGGTACCTAATAAAAAAAATTAATTTTAAATACAGACAATATTTTGACTCACGTAGTATACGAGTAGACCGCGGGTATATAAGCGAGGTTCAGACGACTGGACCTGCAGTTCACCTCTGACCACGGTGCAGTACGGACTTGCTCTCTTCAGGTAGTTTCGTGAGGTTTATTTATGTCGACCGGAATAGACTGTTTACCGTCAGCAGCGGGGACCTCGATGGCAGCAGCGATGATGATGGAGTCGGAGATCCTGATACCGACTGCAGAGGAGACCGCGACAGCGGTGAAGATCTCGATACCGACTGCAGAGGAGACCGCGACAGCGGTGGAGATCTCGATACCGACGTTTGACTCATATAACTGTTTCCTTATATTTTTTTTAATTAGTAGTCTGTAAAGATAGATTTTCTTGTAGCTTTCTTTTAATTTTATGTTAATGGTTTTTATACAACAGCCGGGAGACCTCCAGACATTATGAAAAGAATGCAGCTATGCACCACGTATTACATCTGATGGTATGCATCGATATGTTCAATCATGTTTACATTATGATGGAGTATAAATCTGGGGGGCTGAGCTTTCAGAGCACACAAGTTGACTTGCAGATCATAACGCACACATATAACCATTGTATACCAACGAGATTCTAGTTAATTAATACCGCTCCCCACAGAGGGATTATTCGAGCTGTAGATTCGTATAAAATCATATATTTTCTCGGAGTCTGCAGTGAAATGGTACAATGATAAAAATGCTAAAAAAATTTTTCCTTCACTGCTTGAGGTTGAGCGAAGCCTTCCTTCTCTTGTGGCTGTGAGAAGACATGCTGAATTCACATATAAATTAAATAGAAATTTACTAAGACACATAATGTGAAGATAACTGTATTATTTAATGCTAACTGTTGAAATAAATTTATAACATTCAAACAACTCTATTTTTTACACACTTATACTGTGTTGTGAAGGAGTGCTTGGTTTTTGTGACTTGTTTTACACCTTTTCTGTCTTTTTGTTGAATGTGCTGGCATTTTTTGAGATATTTTGTTCAAGAAAGTAGAATATTCATGGGGAAATTAAAAAAAAAATTACTTTAAATTATAGTTGTCTCCGTGAACTTGTGAACACTGAATGAATATGATAAAGCTCTGAAACTAAATTGTTGGAAACATTGAGTTAAAATAAATAATTATGAAACCACTTGTAATGGATGGGTAATGATGACAAAGATGAATATAGTCGGGATGTTTTTCAATTGGTGAGACTGGTGCTAGCGATGAAGACACTTGAGATTATGCAAATATTGACAGTGAAAATAAGATGGTAACAGCAGCAGAAGAGTTTGATTTCATGAGACTGGGGAGATATCAACATACTGGATGATATGTTAAGACTTGGTTCAAAAAAAAAATGATGAAAATTCATACTTCACTAAACAAATTACATGTACTATACTTTGTGAACTAACAAGTATAAAGATACATGTGGTAATGATTTTTTTTTAATCTGTGAACTTCTCATTGTAGAGCAAATATAGAGTTCTAGTACAAGCCAGAAGTTTATGTATTTTTTGTAAATTTTTTCATTTTTATTTTTTTTTAAAATTTTTTTTATTTATTAGTAGTATATAATAGGGCAAGCTGGGACAGGCGTCAAGGTGAGGAGCCGAGGAGCCGACCGGCATCTTGGATTGTGACGTCACGGCGGCCATCTTGGATGGTCGTGACCTTGACCTTTGACCTTGACCTTGACATTTGACCTTCAAAATGTGTCAAAATTCTCCAAAATTGGGCAAAATTTACCCAAAATTCCTCAAAAATCTTCAAAATTTCCATTTATGTGAAAAAAAATTCCGCCAAAAAATCTCAAATAATTCCACAATTCAAAAATTAGGATTTCGAAAATCCTCAAAAGTCGCTTTGCCCTAGAAAAAACGAAAACTCCTGAAAGTGGCTTAAGCATCCTTAGAGCTAGCCGCTTTAAGCCGCCAAGGTCATGACCTTGAAAATTAGGATGCCATGGTAGCCATATTGGATGATGACGTCACCGTTACAATTTTCGTTATGGTCGCCATCTTTAAAATCTTCATTTATTATCCGATTTTAATGAAAAAAATTTTAAAATTTATTAAAAAAATTCATTTAATAAAATTTTAGTAAAAAATATTTAAAAATCATACATTAACGACACGGAGCTCGGAGTCCGCGGTTCGAACCCGACGAGTGCAAAAAAAAAATTAAAAATGGCAACAGGTCCTTCCCCCTAGGTGGCTGCTGGCAGACTGACCCCCACCACTTTTACCAATGCACATATACCATCAGGTAGTATGACGTCATGTCCGCCATCTTGTCTTCGATGCTGGAAGCCATCATCATTGTATCGTCGGCTAGAGTGCGCTGACCCCATGCTAGTTTAATTCTTACCTGCTAGAGTGCAGTAATCATCTATTACTAAGGTGTCCGCCATCTTTAAATTTGGACGCCATCTTGAAAATCCGTATTTATTTAGCTAGAAATTCGGGAAAAATTCCAAAATTTATTAAATAAATTTGCAATCAATATACTGATTGGCACGGTCAGTTCCTATCCTTGGTTCGATACTCGATCGAGGCAATATATTTTTTATTTCATGTAAAAAATAATAATCTCAATAAATCATGTTCAAAATTCTTAAAGAGACTTTAAATCCTCTGCTACCATCATCCTATCAGACATCATGTCCGCCATCTTGGAAAATTCATAATTGACTTATTAATTCGGAAAAAGTTCAAAATTCATTAAATAAATTTGCAACCAATAAAATGATTAGTTAGATCGACTAAGGTCCTTGGTACGATTCGGAATGAAGATTAAAAAAAAATAATCATAATATAATAGTGGCAGGTCCGAGAAATAAAACAACACAAGTTCTTTCACAAAATAAACTTTATTACATAATTTCTACTTTACTACACGAACACTTGCGAAAGCCAGCAATCTTATAATCATTTAGGTCCGCAGCGGCGTGAAATGACTAATTCTTAGCTCCAATCGGCTTATACTAGAAAGAGTCCAGCCAGAACCTTTACAGACATAGTCCTCCTCTTCCTGACAGAGTTTCTGGATACCGTATTTAACAGTATGCTTCACATCGTTAGAACTGTAAATTACTGCAGCCGATGTCTTGAATGCACACTTCTTCACTTCGTCTTCGAATGGATACGGCTTTCCATATATACAGTCCAACCACAAGTTGTATTTTAATGGACCGTTTGTTGCTACATCATCAGTAAGCTGATTGATTATGTTCTCTTTGATATCATCAAGAAAATTACAAATGTCTTTCGACTCACCTATCATATTTAGATAATAGTAGTCTTTCAATGTTCCACGAAATGCAGACTGCGCCAAGTAGAACCCATTATCATTCACTTGTAATGCGCCGAACACAGTCTTAGGTTTATTTTCATGTTCAGACGTCATACCATTCGGTTGCTGCACATCGGTTTTCTTGCTTGTTCTCTTACGAGTCTCCAATCTAAAGCGAGGAGTCGAAGTTTCTACAGGTAGTTCTTCAGTAGACACACGGACTTTACCGTTGCATTTTTTCACATGTCGGCGCAAACTGTCAATACGTGTAAACCATTCATGACACCCATCACAGCGAAACTTTATACGAGATGGATTCTTCTTGCATTTACTCCGCTCATGTCTTCGTGCATCATGAGAAAATGCGAACGACATATCACAGTAGCTGCAAGGATACCGTGGTGATGAAGACGATCCTTTCAGACCCGAACCAGATGATGTTGTTGCAGCAAATACACCATCTCCAGGCATACTCTTATGAACATCAATGCATCGTTGTTGCACCGAAACCTCTCCATTCTGTCGCACAGCAGGACCTTTGCATGTCTTCATGTGTGTTTTCATATTATCTTGTCTTGCAAATTGCTTGTGACATTTCTCACAATCAAACATTTTACGATAAGGGTTCTTAGCACATTCTCTCCTCTCGTGTCGTCGAGTATTGCTGCTGTTTGTGAAAATCTTGTCACAGTAACAGCACCGATGTTCGTTAGTCGTTGTTGAATCACCAGTCATTGAAGTTTCCATCGAGGGCGAAACGAAGTTCGACGAGTTTTCCTGCGTAGTCAGCACCACCGGCATTAAAGTCTCTCCTGCTGACGGTATCGCGACTGTTGAAATCTCCTCTTTTGATGACGTCGTCTTTGCCGACGGGATCTGCACCTTCTCCACCGTAGCTGACGTCAGGGTTCCCGTAGACGATGGTGCGTTGTCCATCAAGCTCAGCGTTTTAGATGGTAAAGATGCCATCGAAGTCTCAAGAACAGCTAATTGACACGACTTATGCACCAGAAGAAACAAACTAGGTGATCCTTACACCGCCGACGTCAGTAACAAACTGAGCGACCTGCTGTCCAGGACTCGCTTATATACACGCACCGGTTGGAATAATACTCTAGTCAAATCAAGAAACAATTACTATAATACTCGTGTCAAAACACCATTGAAAGAAGAAGCGTACCAAAATAAGGTAACGCATTTGGAAACAAATTCATCAAATGAAATGAACACGCAATGTACACACAGTACACACAGGAAAATGAAAAGTACACACAGGAAAACGAAATGTACACACAGGAAATCGGTACGTACACACAGTACACACAGGAAACGGAACGTACACACAGTGCACACAGGAAAACGAAATGTTCAAACAGGAAAACGAAATGTACACACAGGAAAACGAAATGTACACACAGGAAAACGAAATGTACAAACAGGAAAACTAAATGTACAAATAGGAAAACGAAATCTACAAACAGGAAAACGAAATGTACAAACAGGAAAACGAAATGTACATACAGGAAAACGAAATGTACACACATGAAAACGAAATGTACAAACAGGAAAACGAAATGTACACACAGGAAAACGAAATGTACACACAGGAAAACGAAATGTACAAACAGGAAAACTAAATGTACAAATAGGAAAACGAAATGTACAAACAGGAAAACGAAATGTACAAAAAGGAAAACGAAATGTACAAACAGGAAAACGAAATGTACAAACAGGAAAACGAAATTTACACACATGAAAACGAAATGTACACACAGGAAAACGAAATGAACAAACAGGAAAACGAAATGTACACACAGGAAATCGGAACGTACACACAGTACACACAGGAAACGGAACGATCACACATACAGTAGCGGAAACACAGACTTATTTGGAAATCAGGATACAAGAAATAAATCATACTTTTTAAAAATATATTGGAAATCAGGATACAAGAAATAAATCATACTTTTTTAAAATATAAATAATTCATTTTATTTTTCATTAGTACACACATGACAGTTAATCAAATGATTATTGTAAGTAGCCAGCGTTCCGAAGCTCTTTAAGTATGGTCGATACTTCCACGATATGCGAGTAGTTTCCTCTACGAACAGATACCACCATCAGTCTTAGCCGGTCAACCAATATGTTTGGATCTTTCCATGATGTGGAATCAATCTCTTCTGCCACCATCTTCCTTGCACGTTTATTATAAATATTATGATCTCTGCTGTCCTCCGTTTTAACACCAACCTCAGGGTTACTTTCATCATCGAGCCAGTGATCATCACAAGCTTGATCAGATTTATTTATTACATCACGACGTTTCCATCGCTTCGGTCTCAGGACACCACCACATTCATCGGTCTTGTCAGCTTTAGGTTCTGCATCACAGTATTAGATCACGTCGCCAGCTTCAGAGTCACTGTAGCAATCACCGTAGAAGACATCGTCTTCACCCAGATTACCGTATAAGAACTCGTTATCGTCGATGTCGAAGTGTCTGCATCGCCTTCATGCTTCCTTTTTAGGAGTCCATTATTTTTACAAAGTATGGAGTATCTGCTAAATATAGGCTTGAGTGTATTTTCACTTTTCAAGGTGTTGATACTTCCATTAGTTTCAGTCTTCCCGAAACCATCAGCATCCTTCAATATTTGTTTCTCGTCACGATCGGCGTGCTACGGCTTCCATCATTTCTATATTAATAATATTATTTGTCTTAAAATCTCCGCGTCCGTGTCACTATCACAGACGTAAAGACATCATCTTCGTAGCTGTCATCAATATTACCATGAGCTGCATCAATATCACTCATTTTATGATATCGTTTTAACATTTCAGTTGTCAGTGATTTACCCGCAATCTATGATCTTGTGAGCTCCATTCTCATTTTCTGTAAAAGCTAGTGTGTACAGTTATATTATTTAATCCTTCAACCCATCATCCCAAACCCAATTAAATCATCTTAGTATATAGAAAAAAATCATCAAAGTTCCTTTCATTTAATCTTAGGAACCGCATCATCCCTTCCACCTATATTTTAGTTTCTTGAGCCCAAGAGTCTTTCATTATATATACCATGCAGTGTTCTTCAAGAGATGTGGTATACAACCATTTCTACATAAAAATCCATCCTATCGATGATTTGTTTACACATAAAAAAACCTTCACGTTAGTCTTACATGTTTTATTAAATTATCTTTTCAACTAAAATAATTACCACACATAGTAATTTCTACAAAGGACACTTTGTCCAAGACATTTTAACCATCATCTCTCTGAAAACATCCATGTTCCATCTATATCACAAAGTAAACGAGGGTTAGAGGAGATGGGACAAACAAGTGCTAGTCACTCATAGGGTAAGAACCATGTGTTCGATACCTATCTCAGTCAATGTAGCATCTATGTATTTCTCTTAGCTCATGTAGAAAAATATGTTCCAATGCATACGAATTTAAACATATTCACGTACGACTAGTCAAAAGTACATAAATTCAAGCACGTTAACCTAAAAAAAAATTCTCAAGGATAGAGGCAGAGACTTCTCGATCGAGACATGCCTACCATCACCTGCAAATGAACATTGACCCCTCGCACGGGAGTTGCAAGCTTGCAGAATGCATACATCACGCCGCTAGCCTTCCAACTCAGTGCACGTAAAACTCCAGTGAAATCGTAATCAAGCTCATGTAAAGTACTTGACGGAACCACTTCAAAGTATACATCACTAAACCAGAGCAGATAATCAGCCTACGAATGTATATCTTGCTACCTACAAAAATAAATGTGTAGCACATATACGAGAGGAGTCGATTCCTACATAGCATACTCCTTACGCTGATAATTATAAGCGGCAAAATACTTCAAATCATGACCCCGGCTAGTATACATTTTTTTTTTTTCGTGAACCCTAAATTCATGTTAGTAATCGATACAAATGTGTGAGTAATTCGGACGAATAATCGCTTACCAAGTATCCAGAATCTCACTGTTACAGCCCAGCCAGTGCACCAGAGTACCCCGAAGTGTGGTCAATTGATAAACATTCTTTAATTTTTTAATATCACCTCCATAGTGTACACCGATATATGACAGGTTACGATTTAAGACCTTAAATTTCCCACAAGTCTGTTAGTTTTATTTCGGGAAGTAATAAATTATTTCTCAAAAATAATAAATCAAGTTCTTAGTCAGATTTGCTCTAATGCTACGGTATTACCTGTACCAGCACTTTACCAAAACATCTCCCATAAAAATCTTAAGAATGCAGATGGCATACTCAGACAAAAATAATCTTAGCAAAAAAAAAACAGTCTTCATCATTATTGGTAAAAAAAATAATACACACAAACAAGACATAGCGCGCATTACAAATTCGACCAAAATTAGGTGTCACATGTAGTTTATTGCATTAAGATAAACGATGTAGGTTAGGGAAAAATAAATAAAAAATTCTTTAATTCTATAATTTATTTAAAATTGTACATTTATACACATTAAAATCTGACACTATATATATCGTATACATTTCTCAGTCCGTGCGACATTCATTTTTATTAAAATAAATTATTATAGTTCGTATTAAGAATGACAAAATACAAATAATTCATACAGATCTCGATACATCCGTTCAGGAGTGTAACACCTTAGAGGACCAGAAATTATGCTAGAGACCTTCCTTTACAAAATTTATAATGTTTTTTCAAGTAAAATTTTCGTGTAACCTGTATACCGCACTTCTCACACAGAAATTTTACACGATCAAGATTTCTTCTGCAGCCATGCTTTTTATGGATGCGTGTACTTCGTAGTCGTTCAAAACGTTTACCACAGTAGCGGCACTGATACAGATATTCATCGCAATTATCATCGCTTCCCCGCTGTACAACATGCAAATGAACTTTGCTTTTACAATGCCTAATCAAATTACTTTTGTTTGTGAAATGTACACCACACGAGTCACACGGAAATGTCACACGATTAGCGTTTCTTCTACAGACATGATTTTCATGTCTTCTTGCATGTTGACGGTATTTAAAACTTTTGGCACAGTAACAGCACCGATGTTCGTTAGTCGTTCTTGAATCACCAGTCATTGAAGTTTCCATCGAGGACGAAAAGAAGTTCGTAGAGTTTTCCTGTGTAGCCAGCACCACCGGCATTAAAGTCTCTCCTGCTGACGGTATCACGACTGTTGAAGTCTCCTCTTGTGATGACGTCGTCGTCGTTGCCGACGGGATCTGCACATTCTCCGCCATAGCTGACGTCAGGGTTCCCGTAGTCGATGGTACAACATCCATCAAGTTCGTCGTTTTAGATGGTAAAGATGCCATCGAGTTCACAAGAACAGGTAATTACGCGTCTTATGCACCAGAAGAATCAAACTAGGTGATCCTTACACCGTCGTCGTCAGTAACAAACTGAGCGACCTGCTGTCTAGGACTCGCTTATATACATGCACCGGTTTGAATAATACGCTAGTCAAATCAAGAACCAATTACTATAATACTCGAGTCAATACATCATCCATTGTTATTACTAAAAAAAATTTAGGAATTTCAAGGAATAAAAGTTTAAATTATATATGGAAACAACTAATCTCTCATCCTACATACACGGTTTATTTAGACTTACTAGAAGGATTAAGAGTCTCTGAACAATGGAACTTTCAGAAACCAAACATAGTTTCAACTACTCAAATTTAAATTTTATTATGTACAGCTACACATAACCTCCAACTGACTCCAAATGTCTACAACACATTTCTAAAATAATTTATACGATACCGGGCTAGGTCCAAAGTCAATTATTTTTGTACCTCTCATCTACAGTTCAGAGGACCTTCAGTGTTGATATAGCTACAGACAAGACATGTCCAGTACCATACATCTTCAAAGCCTTCAGAGTCGATCCTTGTTAAGCCTTATGACAAAAGTCTCCGAAACAAGAGACCTACTCTATAAGTTTACTATACACTTTTATGCTTTATATAGCACACATCGATAAATATCTTCGTAAATAACCCAAAATATTATCAGACCACTAGCATTCGATTTATGCACATACAGTAGGACACCAACATATCCATCAACACAAGTCCATTCTACATTAAGCTCCTCACTTATTTTCATCAGTCTACACTCAGCACACAAAAACTAAATGAAGTCAATTAACAACCTAGTATTTATATACATCCAGTCATTTAACAGCTTACCGATGGCTAGTTAAATAAGATTGACAGTGAACATGTTAGCAAAGTTTAAATTTATATAGGACCAGGGACCCATTGAACCTTCAGAACCGAGCTACACATACTCAGTGCTGGATGCAAGTTAATTCTACACTCATTTGCCATCACTCATATTACATCATCGTCACTCAATTTGACACTCATTTCCCATCAACTACACTCAATTCGACACTCATTTTCCATCATAGACACTCAATTCGACACTCATTTTCCATAAGACACTCAATTTCCATAATCGACACTCAATTCTACATACGTACTCTTTCCTTCTTCAACACGCATTTTCCTTCATCTACATAAAATAAAATGTAAACTCTCCAACACCCACACACACACACACACACACACACACATGGATATATATTAAAATAGTCATCCGCAACTCAATTCTTTAAAGTAGCAAACACATGAACTTTATTAGGGCATGAATAACGACACATTTTAATATCAATTTTTAAAATTATATTTATATCACAAAATACAAAAGTATAAAAATCCGTCAGTCAATACACATTACTAACTTATTATATATACCCTGAAATTCTAAGTTCATTATGAATAGTCCACGTTTCTTTGATAACTGATACAATTTCGTCATCTTGCGAAACAAGTAAAAGTCGCAACCTGTTCGTTAACACGTTCGAGTCTTTCCACGATACATAATCAATTTCACTTGATGACACCATCTTCTTCGATTGTTTGCTGAACATATTCTGAAAATCGTAGTAATAATGATTATGATAATTTGTATCATCATCATCGCTGCTGTCCACATCTTTAACAAACACACTGACATCTTCATCTTGCATATCCCAGTATTTCGAATTTTTTGACATTGGAGTGCCGTCATTGGTATCAAGCTTACTTGCTAATTTTCCAAAAAAAATATTCCAAAGTCCGTATAAGTCTACTATAAGACGACTTGTCACTTTTTCTGGAGATGTTACTTTCATTATCTTTTACCTTACTTATATCTTCAACACCAGTTAAGCTATTTCCTTCCTCAAGACCTGGAGAGATTTTAACTCAATCGCTTTTAAGACTAGGTCGATCAATTTCATTGTAAGACATACTGTCCCCGAGCATAGCGTCTCCATCTACGTACTTTATCTCCTGAACGAGCTTGGCTTTACAAGTTTTATAGTGTATTTTTAAATTCTCTCTTCGTTTCAACCGTCTTCCACACTTGCCACAAATTAGTATTTGACGGTATGGGCTTTTAACACATTCGTTCTTTTCATGTCTACGAGCATTATAGATGTTATCAAAGTATTTGCTACAGTATGTACAATGTCCTCCAGATCGAGATCGATATTTGTGTATCGTACCTTCACTAGTCTGTACGTACTCCATAATGGTTGAATAGCAACTAAAGGTATTTTTTAGGTACTTCGTATTTTCATGTATGAACATTCATCAATTATTTACGAAAAAAGATTTTTTTTCTCATTTTGAAGAAAAAATCATGTTCCACGTAGTTTTACTACCCACCTTCATATTTCCTCATATGTTATGTTGTAAAAGCAACCAAAGTTGGTTGTAGGTTATGGAATGCTCATTCACGATCTCTTGAAAAAGGTGTACCTCCCTAGATCTCAAGAGGAAGAACATTGACCTTATTTAAAAATTAGTGAATAATATCATGGTCTAGCAAGTTTTACAAGATAATCTATTCTCATATTAGCAACCATCATGTACCAGTTGTCTGTATATACAGTCTCTGTTGTCTGTATAAGTAAACAATGTTTTGTGTGGGATGCGGGATGCTCCCTAACGATCGCAACAGAAGGAGGGCTTCGCTAGAACTCAAGGGGAAGGGAAATCTTCGTGTGTGATAGCTTTTCCCATTTGTTTCAAGACAGTGTAATCGTCTGATTAATGAACTTTTGTTTTTGTGTGATTTCCACCTGTTAAAATTATTTTTTAAGTGTTGATTTGATAATATGACTTCGGAAATTTATACGAAACTCTGAATAAAATTACCTGTCTTAGACACCAAGGACAATACAGTTTGTCCTTCATGTTAATGCTTATCAGCTGTCTCAAAGCATATTATTTGTCTGAGTAAAGTTATTATTTTTTAAATGCGCCTGATAAAAATATTGTAAGTGGTGATTTATTGACAGAATTTCACTAATTAAATGTAACTCTGAATAGAAATGACATGACTCATTAAGTAAAAAATTCTTCATGCAGAGATAGATTTCTCACAAATAATCAGGAGCACTCGGAGAAAACCATCAGATGTCTAGCCAGGAATAATCAGAAACACTTGGAGAAAGCCATCAATAAATAATATCAAGAATAATCAGAAGCACTCTGAGAAAACCATAAGATGTCTAGTCAGGTATAATCAGGAGCACACGGAGAAAACCACCACAATATTGTCAAGAATAATCGGAAGCACACGGAGAAAACCACCATAATATTGTCAAGAATAATCGGAAGCACGCGGAGAAAACCGTCACAAGCTAGCAGAATCTGTTTATGTATTTTTGTATTTTATTTTTAATTTTTTATTAATTTATTTTTATTTTTATTATTATTTTTTCCTGAAATTTTATGATATCAAAGAAAACTTGTGACGGTTTTCTCCGCGTGCTTCCGATTATTCTTGACAATATTATGGTGGTTTTCTCCGTGTGCTTCCGATTATTCTTGACAATATTGTGGTGGTTTTCTCCGTGTGCTCCTGATTATACCTGACTAGACATCTTATGGTTTTCTCAGAGTGCTTCTGATTATTCTTGATATTATTTATTGATGGCTTTCTCCAAGTGTTTCTGATTATTCCTGGCTAGACATCTGATGGTTTTCTCCGAGTGCTCCTGATTATTTGTGAGAAATCTATCTCTGCATGAAGAATTTTTTACTTAATGAGTCATGTCATTTCTATTCAGAGTTACATTTAATTAGTGAAATTCTGTCAATAAATCACCACTTGCAATATTTTTATCAGGCGCATTTAAAAAATAATAACTTTACTCAGACAAATAATATGCTTTGAGACAGCTGATAAGCATTAACATGAAGGACAAACTGTATTGTCCTTGGTGTCTAAGACAGGTAAATTTATTCAGAGTTTCGTATAAATTTCCGAAGTCATATTATCAAATCAACACTTAAAAAATAATTTTAACAGGTGGAAATCACACAAAAACAAAAGTTCATTAATCAGACGATTACACTGTCTTGAAACAAATGGGAAAAGCTATCACACACGAAGATTTCCCTTCCCCTTGAGTTCTAGCGAAGCCCTCCTTCTGTTGCGATCGTTAGGGAGCATCCCGCATCCCACACAAAACATTGTTTACTTATGCAGACAACAGAGACTGTATATACAGACAACTGGTACATGATGGTTGGTAATATGAGAATAGATTATCTTGTGATTCTTGCTAGACCATGATATTATTCACTAATTTTTAAATAAGGTCAATGTTCTTCCTCTTGAGATCTAGGGAGGTACACCTTTTTCAAGAGATCGTGAGTGAGCATTCCATAACCTACAACCAACTTTGGTTGCTTTTACAACATAACATATGAGGAAATATGAAGGTGGGTAGTAAAACTACGTGGAACATGATTTTTTCTTCAAAATGAGAAAAAAAATCTTTTTTCGTAAATAATTGATGAATGTTCATACATGGAAATACGAAGTACCTAAAAAATACCTTTAGTTGCTATTCAACCATTATGGAGTACGTACAGACTAGTGAAGGTACGATACACAAATATCGATCTCGATCTGGAGGACATTGTACATACTGTAGCAAATACTTTGATAACATCTATAATGCTCGTAGACATGAAAAGAACGAATGTGTTAAAAGCCCATACCGTCAAATACTAATTTGTGGCAAGTGTGGAAGACGGTTGACACGAAGAGAGAATTTAAAAATACACTATAAAACTTGTAAAGCCAAGCTCGTTCAGGAGATAAAGTACGTAGATGGAGACGCTATGCTCGGGGACAGTATGTCTTACAATGAAATTGATCGACCTAGTCTTAAAAGCGATTGAGTTAAAATCTCTCCAGGTCTTGAGGAAGGAAATAGCTTAACTGGTGTTGAAGATATAAGTAAGGTAAAAGATAATGAAAGTAACATCTCCAGAAAAAGTGACAAGTCGTCTTATAGTAGACTTATACGGACTTTGGAATATTTTTTTTTGGAAAATTAGCAAGTAAGCTTGATACCAATGACGGCACTCCAATGTCAAAAAATTCGAAATACTGGGATATGCAAGATGAAGATGTCAGTGTGTTTGTTAAAGATGTGGACAGCAGCGATGATGATGATACAAATTATCATAATCATTATTACTACGATTTTCAGAATATGTTCAGCAAACAATCGAAGAAGATGGTGTCATCAAGTGAAATTGATTATGTATCGTGGAAAGACTCGAACGTGTTAACGAACAGGTTGCGACTTTTACTTGTTTCGCAAGATGACGAAATTGTATCAGTTATCAAAGAAACGTGGACTATTCATAATGAACTTAGAATTTCAGGGTATATATAATAAGTTAGTAATGTGTATTGACTGACGGATTTTTATACTTTTGTATTTTGTGATATAAATATAATTTTAAAAATTGATATTAAAATGTGTCGTTATTCATGCCCTAATAAAGTTCATGTGTTTGCTACTTTAAAGAATTGAGTTGCGGATGACTATTTTAATATATATCCATGTGTGTGTGTGTGTGTGTGTGTGTGTGGGTGTTGGAGAGTTTACATTTTATTTTATGTAGATGAAGGAAAATGCGTGTTGAAGAAGGAAAGAGTACGTATGTAGAATTGAGTGTCGATTATGGAAATTGAGTGTCTTATGGAAAATGAGTGTCGAATTGAGTGTCTATGATGGAAAATGAGTGTCGAATTGAGTGTAGTTGATGGGAAATGAGTGTCAAATTGAGTGACGATGATGTAATATGAGTGATGGCAAATGAGTGTAGAATTAACTTGCATCCAGCACTGAGTATGTGTAGCTCGGTTCTGAAGGTTCAATGGGTCCCTGGTCCTATATAAATTTAAACTTTGCTAACATGTTCACTGTCAATCTTATTTAACTAGCCATCGGTAAGCTGTTAAATGACTGGATGTATATAAATACTAGGTTGTTAATTGACTTCATTTAGTTTTTGTGTGCTGAGTGTAGACTGATGAAAATAAGTGAGGAGCTTAATGTAGAATGGACTTGTGTTGATGGATATGTTGGTGTCCTACTGTATGTGCATAAATCGAATGCTAGTGGTCTGATAATATTTTGGGTTATTTACGAAGATATTTATCGATGTGTGCTATATAAAGCATAAAAGTGTATAGTAAACTTATAGAGTAGGTCTCTTGTTTCGGAGACTTTTGTCATAAGGCTTAACAAGGATCGACTCTGAAGGCTTTGAAGATGTATGGTACTGGACATGTCTTGTCTGTAGCTATATCAACACTGAAGGTCCTCTGAACTGTAGATGAGAGGTACAAAAATAATTGACTTTGGACCTAGCCCGGTATCGTATAAATTATTTTAGAAATGTGTTGTAGACATTTGGAGTCAGTTGGAGGTTATGTGTAGCTGTAGTAGGTAATTATAGTATGTATGGGGACACCGGTGGGTGGTGGGGGAGCCGGGGAGCCACGGCGGCCATCTTGGTTTACGTCACTTCCGGCGACCATCTTGGATTACGTCATTTCCGGCGGCCATCTTGGATTACATCATTTCCGGCGGCCATCTTGGATTACATCACTTCCTGCAGCCATCTTGGATTTGACCTTGACCTTTGAACCCGGAGGCCATTTTGTTTTTCTAGAACTTTCCTCCATTTTGTTTTCTAGATCATTCCGCCATTTTGAGTTTCGTCCGCCATCTTGAAAATCTTTATTTATTATCCGATTTTAATGAAAAAAATTTAAAATTTAAAAAAATTAAATAATCAAAATTTTAAAATAAAATTAAAAATATTATTTAATAAAATTTTAATTAAAAACCTACGCATCGAACACCCCACTCCTCTAAATTACAAATACATCATCTAGCACCCCCACCCCTCTGTTACAATGACATCGTCATCGAACACCCCACTCATTCCTGTTACAATTTTTCGTTACATCCACCATCTTGGAAAATCATAATTATTAACTTAGAAAATCAGGAAAAAAAATATACCATCGTTGTCTGCTGGAGGCAGCCATCTTATTTAGTGGAGACTACCATCTTGATTTCATCTGGTGGGTGTCGTCATCGGTTGTAGGTTTCTAAAGTATGTTAGTGTATGTAAGGTCGAGTTACAATTCTCTACCAACATTGTTATGAACCTTATAGACCAAAATCCACAGAATCCACAAGATCCACAAAATCCACAGTCACTTTGTTGTTGTAACCGACATTTTTTCTTAAAGTCTTATCACTTATAGGTTTTAACTAAAATATATGTTATCAATACTGTCGTTGTGGATGTGTTAGTTAAAGTAATGATAATTTAAAAAACATTTATTACTCCATCTTAGCTGACCAGAAATTTTTCATAGTCCTATCATACATGTAAACATACTAAATAAATTAATGTTTGTGTACTCGTGTTTAAAACTGCATGGAAGCAGATATTTAGGTGTTTGTGTATAATATCATTTCTTAGTGTTCGTGTTTGCGTTCCTGTGTTTAAAAGCTGCATGGAAGCAGATATTTTAGGTGTTTGTGTCTAATTACATGATCATTTTACGATATCAAATTAAGTATAAGTACCTTGAGGAATATAGGGCATTAATTTGAAAAAATAATAAGCGATATGTAGGTAAAATTATATTTACTGAATCAAAGAAATATATTGTACAAAACAAAACCCTCAAGGAGAGAAAAATATACTTGTCAAACGAAGCTATAAAAAAAAACAGAAACTATATACAAAAACGAAAACTGTTTACAACAAAAAGACTGGAACTATACAACAGATAATTCATCTCCAACATAGCCGTGGGGAACCGTATGGATGCCATCCTCACATATTTGGCGCTTATCATCCTCCCATGTTATGGCCAGCTTATTTGTGCTCTCGCTATAGAGCACCTGCTGCCTCGAGCGTATGGCCCTAACTGCTACTCGTCGTGTGTGGTGATCGTGCAGGGCATCCAGGTAGTCACTGAATGTTATGCGGTTTTTGACCACACAGCGCTGGATACCCTTGGCCTTCTTCTCAACTTTGTCACCACACTTGTATGCATACAGTTTGGCCCGCAGACCGACAAACTCACTCATCACTTTCCCCCCACACTCATCCTTAAACTTTCCGACAACCTTTTTGTTGATGGGGGAGAAGCAAGGGTGGTCGGAAGGGTAGCAGCTGGTGTCGAACTTCTCCATGAGTGTAGGATCGGCTTTGAGGTCATGGTAGAAATCATCGGTTTGTATCTCGTATACAAAACTATCGGTGTCCATGTATGCCAGATGAATGTTTTCTGCATATCTGGGTTTCATTGTGCTGTAATGGAAGTCGTACATGAGTGTTTTTGAGAGATCAAGTACTGCGAGTCCGGCATAGATTGGCTTATCGAAAATTATGGTCTCATGGTTCAGGTGGACTAGAGTCAAGTTCGGTTCATACATTGTGCGGTCCTTAAAGGATGGACGACACACCAGTTTCTTGAAACGCTTCTCGGAACATACCAACTCCATTTTGAGCCTCCGCCTCTTGTTCTCCATTAGTTTCCCGAAAGTACTGTTTACAGCGAGCTTAAAGAACTCCTTCTCGAATTCGTTGGCTGCAGCCTTGCGCTTATTGGTGTTGAGCTTAATGTATGGCTCCAACCACGCCGACTGCTCAAACTGGAGGACTCTGTGTACCTTAGTAACTATCAACCCATGTGATACTGCTTGCTGGAGGTTTCTGTAGTGTACAATGTAATGTTCCTTAATTTCTAGTGTTGTCATGAGCTTTGATTGTTTGGAGCCGGGCGGACATTGATTGATGGGGAGAAACGGAAGGTCTTTGTGACTTTCGTGGAGTTCAGTAGGGTACTCCACGTCACATTCGATAATGTACCCGATAGGAGAATTTTCTGGAATAGTCATGACATCAATAGATGTGTCTGACCATTTGAAATGTCGAATCGGAAGCGACAGCGACATCGCCCACCCGTACAAATTATTTGCATCAATGTACTGTAGATATGTGGATGGCTTGGACACATCATGTGTCTCAGGAACGTATTTGTTGTTACCCACACAATGACGTTTGATGCTTTGCGCTACACACCCACGAATACCTGCTTCCACAAACATATACATATCGTAATCTGTCAGAAGCTCGAGTTGTACTCCTGTGGTGCGAAGCATCGCATCGAAAGCGAACCCAGGACAGGAAATGTAGTGTGACGGGTCTAGACTGTACGTCTCCAAGCAAAGACTGCGAAAATTCTCGAATACGTCCGCCAAAATCAGGACATCCGTCTTTAGGTACAAGTCAGCGTACTCCCCCAAAGTAGCACACTGAAACTTGTCCCAGACATTTTGTGCGTGAGCGTAATCCGCCTCGGAAATACCAGAATCAGTCAGAATATTAAAGAACTCATCGATAGATGGAAGACTAGTATCGTCTAGTCGAGCAAAAGAATCAACGAAGTCGTAGGGGAAGACTCCCTTGCGAGTAACCAACTCCAACTCATCAGGAGCGAAAAACTCAGCAGTACTGACAAACTTGTCTGCAGGCAAGAACTCTGCGAGCGAAGCAAGACCCCGACTCATGAAACGGAACGTATCGACAAACTGAATGCTGAACTTATCATGCAACTTCTTGGAAAAAGTTATCAACTTCTCTTCCGAATTAGGAATGATGAAGATGTCTTTAGTGTCGTACCCCAACTTCCTGATAATGAAGTTCTGGTCGTACGCCAGGTTGTGGAAGAACACAATCATCTTTTTCGGTCTGCGCCTGAGAAGGTTGCAGTCATTACATGCAGGTCCAATAAATTCGCCGGTGAAGTGATTATGATCACGAACTTTCTTTACGACCCCTCCAAACTTTCCTCCACAGTAGCAACAACACCTTGCTTGCAGAAAAGCAGTGTTTTGTGCATGTGTGAGCGGAGTCATAGGAACAGACATAGAAAATATTTTCTGCACGTCATGTCCAATCTCCACAATGCGGGATATGAATTTATCTTCTGCGTCACAACCGCGATACACTTCAGGCTGTGAAGGAAGTGAAGAAGTGAGGTGTACTGGAATCACGGAGTTATCTGCTTTCACGTAAATGCAGTAGCTGTACGCTTTATGCTTTTGATACTGCAGTGTGTATGCTTCATCAGGATTCGGGTGACATGTATGGATTTTCTCCAGAATAGCTTCAAAGTCGCAATATACCACGATGGGCATTTTATCACTGTGATGGAAGTTTTTGAACTTCAAAACAGGAGGCAAACCATTTTCATCAACCTGGGGCATTTCCATCCTAACAGCAGCATGCTGTTTACAGAGCTCACTGTGTTTTTCCAAACACTGAAGACCAGTAAGCCCGCTAACCCTATCCTGATCATCATAATGCTTGAAGCATCTTTTGCAAACATGAATAGCCTCAGTGTGTGTAGTGATTTGGGACCGAACCAGAGCAGAAAAATTATTGATGTAGGCGAAATGGGACGAATTGTCATTGACCAAGAGCAGAAGATCGAAATGATGTTCTTTTTCTTCAGGAGCGACTCGTGCAGGAACAACATTCAGATTCTCGTCGATACTGTAAATGTTGATGGAGACTCCGGGGTTCTGTTTTTCAAACAGCGGTATTTGCTTGATTGGAGTAGGGGAGTCAATGTTGTTGAAGTTGAACTTCCCCTCCAAGTCATGGTAGCGCTGGTTGACACGTTCAGGATGCTCACCTTCCACGTACTTAACAAGAATTGACCACTTGAAGCACATGTGGTCTTCGAGGTTTTGCGGATTGATCACAGCGTATTTGTCTTTGATGGAAGTAGGTAATTCAATGTAGGAGCTGGCACGGAGTGGATCAAGCTTGTTTATTCGGAGTTGAAGTCGCTTAACGGCCGACAAAGTCCATCCGGACCCCTTACCCATGTAATCTTCCTCCTCCTTGCAGATCTTGGAGATGGACTCGGTAACTGCCTCCTCCACCTCATGAACTGCGTAGAGGGGAACATTCATGGTTTTGAAGGCCCTCTTGTCTTCACAGGCATCTACTGGTTTTTCGTAGTCGCACTCAAGAATGACATTAAACTTCAGCGGTCCATTCTCTTCAATCTCCTCCTCAAGTTGGCTTATTATTTTTGCCTTGATGGAGTCCAGGTACGTACAAATGTCCTTGGCAGAACTTGACGTATTTACAGCAACATAAGTCTTCAAGTTGCCCTTGAATCCCACTTCGGCGGTGATGAAGCCATGGGTATTGGCCAAACCCGCGCCGGTCACCACCTTTGTTCGGCTGGTCGATGGTTTAGGCAGTACTGCTGGCTTAACTGCTGCCATTCTCTGCTTCTTTGTTGGAGGCGGAGCAGGCCCCTTGCACACCTTAATGTGGTTGCGAAGAGTGTCAGCCCTGACGAACTCTTTAGCACAGTTCGTGCAGGAATGTGCTATGCGGTTAGGGTTAAGACCGCAAGCCGACTTCTCATGTAGTCTGGCGACATCAGCACGGGCGAAGGCCTTATAGCAGAAGCTACACCGGGTGCCTGATGTCGTGGCGACAGCACCAGTACATGTTGACAGGTGCTGCTGCATCTTGTCGCTGCGTGCGACCATCTTGCCACATAGGTGGCACTGCTGGTAGTCACGATGCTGGTTCTCGGCACACTGTCGCTCGTGCCGGTAGCGGTTCTTAGCTGCCGTGAAGGTAGCAGAGCAGAAACGGCATTTCTGCGCGGTAAATGCCATCTCGACAATCGGTAGACTGGTCTCAACGTACGGAACACGCGAAGGAAGCTCGACGTACGGAGAACTATAACATAAGAATAAAGAAAACAATGTAGCTAGATGTTACATGAAAACAAACATATCCTCAAAACTCTAGCCTCAAGCTTTCTAACCTAAACTACTAGCAATGTTACTAAATAAAAAAGTTGCAAACATAACCTCAAAACTCTAGCCCTCAAGCTTTCTAACCTAACTTGATAGCAATGTAATAAATAAAAAAGTTACAAACATAACCTCAACACTCTAGCCATCAAGCTTAATAACCTAACTTGATAGCAATGTTACTAAATAAAAAAAGTTGCAAACATAACCTCAAAACTCTAGCCCTCAAGCTTACTAACCTAAACTGTTAGCAATGTTACTAAATAAAAAAAAGTTACAAACATAACCTCAAAGCTACTCCTTCATTCATGTACAATCCTAAAAATGGTAGAATATTTAAAGTACTGATAAAAGTCAAAGCTGAAAAATATTCAATGTTAACTAAAAATGATTGATTACATAACCTCAAAACTACTCTAATGCACAACCCAAAAATGCTAGAATTTTAAAGTACTGTTAAAAGTTTAAGATAAACAATTCCTGGTTACCCACACATAAGTGTACAGAGAAAAAACTAGTTAGCTGATAACCTACGAAAAAGCTGAGAAACATTCAATGTTAACGAAACATGTAGCATACCTCAGAAAAAGATGAAGTGGAGCTGTAGAACACAAAGTAGCGTTGGCGGTAGAAATCGTGGTAGCAGCTAAACTCACACACGAACTAGCTCACTCAAACTCCAAGAACACAATGAAGCTCCGACAGCTAATCCCGGCCTTTTATAGCCGCGGACCTGCTTGTTCTTGGAAAAACCATTAGGAACATAGTATTTTTACCGAACCTACCAATAGAAATATAGTATGTGGAGGGGAAGTACCATTGTCTTCGGAAAAACCCAGCATGACTCATGCGCAGGTCGTAGCAGGTCTGTGAGGGGTGGGAGGTAGAAATGTAGGTAATAACTTAACATAGGAAACCACTCTCGGGTAAAACCACTAATGACCTAGGTGATGAGAGATTAGGTCGCGAGGCACTTCATGCATCGTGACTCATCACTCAGAAATGTCGTCTCGCAGTGCCGAGGGGACCCGAACAATAGACTTGGACCGTGCATGTCACAACAGATCCATTAGTCGCCCGACTTTGTGGCGCCATGAGGCGCTCAGGTAGCAGTCATGGTCTACGGCAACAGACTCGTTAAAGTGTCATTACGAAGCACTCAAGCTGAGTTCGAGGAAAATACAGCTAAATATTCATTATAGATATGTAAGGAAATAAATAAAAAATAAATCGGGTAAGTTTAATACATTTGTTAAAAGTAAGAACACATTACAAAACTACAACATTAAAAATTTAACCTACATTTATTATGACCAACATTCGTTTAAAATTTTTTAGCATTTCATTGCGAACAATCAGTTGAACATCCACAGAATGACACATTTTGCTGATGTTCCAGGAACAAACCCTTTTCACAACCATTTAAGGAGACTTTCCTTAAGCTCTCTTTTCATTGGTCAAATAAAACATCTCCCTCTCTTCCCCTCATACAATGATGCTGCTTCACCATCACGCTAAAATTCTGTAAGACCAAACAAAATATAGGTACTTCCCTTAAACCTTATGGTAGAAATTTCGTCCTAGGATGCTGTTACTGCATCTAGAAATTAAAAATTATATTATCTCATACAGGTTTTATTTACATGTTAGACTTAACCATCCTACCACACACTGGCTCACACTTACACACACATGCGTGCGCATGCGTGCACTGAGATTAAATACATACTTGCCCACATAATGTACTTTTATTTACAAAGGCAACATATTAAAACACATAATATTTAAATTTTGTGTAGATTGGATGGTACCAGGAAACCATACTGCAAAACGAGCGGACAACACTTGAGTCTTTACTATGATTGGGCTGACGGATTGCCTCTGAACGCCCTTACCTTCAACGACTTAGAATTAATACTTTTATCCATCAAAAAACAAAACAGTTTTACTAAGCAAACATACACCCCACACCCCTCAAAAAATTGATATTACACAGGGCATTATTTACATGGCAGGAGACCGCACATACGAAGTGCGCAGCTTCAGGTTAGAAATATTGATTAAAATAACTGCTAAAGATGATAATTTGTTTATGAAAAAACTGCACATGAAATACAGACACTTGGTTATTTACACACACATACATACATACATACATACATACATACATACATACATACATACATACATACATACAAACATACATACACCCTGCATCGCTTCAGATGGAAGTACGATATTTTGAAAACCACTCAAGACTTACATCTGTTTATGAAAAGGAGCTAAAAATTAAAAATTTTCAAAGTTAATTTTAGAGATGAAACATCATGTGCAAGTCCTTGCATGCGAGAACATTTTATTACGCAATTATCTTCATTTTTCCCAAACCATAGGTCTGATGTCTGGATACCACACAAATCTCATACTTAACATATGCACTACGAGATGACTGCGCGCCAGTCCAAGCCCCCTGCGCTTAGAGACGAAACTGCACTAGAAGCGTTAGCAAGCATTGCAATTATCTCGCTTCAGTAATGCAGATTCACCTCTGACTAGGTGGACCTCCTGAAACACTAAACATAGGACAGTGAAACACATTAAAATAATGCATTTCAAAATAATTGAATAATATAAAACACTGCATATTTCTCTAGAATCACCACGCAACTGACAGCCCTTTCAATCACAATTCTGCGAATGCTATCACAGAATGCTATATTAAGAAAGAAAGGATCATTCATTCCTTCATTATGGAACACAGTAATACATCACATGAAGAGAAACAAAAAAGGAACACACTTCGTTCTTAGACTCGTGCCGCCTCCTTGACAGAGAGAAAAGTTTTTACACATAAAATAGTATATATTTCTTTTCCAGCGATGAAGCTGTACTAATATCACCTTGACAAGCTTAGATGATCTAGGGAGAGACAAAGTAAATTAATTAACAATAAAAAAGTCGACTAAAATCATTTACAAACAATATACTTAATATTTCTTCGATTACATATTTTTCTCAATTTAATAAATGTGTGAACACAAAAATTTCCTTAAATCACTATTTATCAATTTTAAACTCTCATGTACATCAGGAAAAAATATATAGTTTCAGGCATTATTAGTTGTAATGTAAAAAATTCAAAACAGTTTCTTTGTGGGATGTGGAATGCTCACGCACGATCGAAAAAAGGAGGTGCTTCGCTGTAACACAAGGGGAGGGGGAAACCATCTTTAAAGTTGTCGTTGCTCATATATTTGGATATATAGTAATCAAGCAAGTAATAACATTTGGTGGTATAATCTCCGGCTGATTAAAGTTTATTTGCTAACATGAATTCACAAATTAAACGAATCTCTAAGTACATTTGCTTATCTTTTATAGAAAAAAAATGCACAGATTGATTTTTTATCATGAATAACCAGGAGCACACTAAAAAAACCAACGAAATTCTCGCCAATAATAACCAACAGCACACGAACAATAGAAAAAAAACATTTTCTCAGTAATCACATACAGCATGCGGAGAAAATCACCAAAATATTGTCAAGAATATCCATTAATACATGTAGAATACCAATAAAGTCTTGACATAAAAAAGGCTGAAGTGCACGGACAAAAATCATCAAATTCTTGTCAGGTAAAAAAAGCAGAAGCACATGAAAAAAAAAAAAACCAACAAAATTCTAACACAGTAAAGTTGAAGCACACGTAGAAATCTATCGAAATTTCATGTGAAAAAATAGGAGCACTCAGAGAAAACCATCAGGGAGAAGATGTTTAAAAACATCATAAATTATGATGTTTTTAAACATCTTCTCCCTGATGGTTTTCTCTGAGTGCTCCTATTTTTTCACATGAAATTTCGATAGATTTCTACGTGTGCTTCAACTTTACTGTGTTAGAATTTTGTTGGGTTTTTTTTTTTTCATGTGCTTCTGCTTTTTTTACCTGACAAGAATTTGATGATTTTTGTCCGTGCACTTCAGCCTTTTTTATGTCAAGACTTTATTGGTATTCTACATGTATTAATGGATATTCTTGACAATATTTTGGTGATTTTCTCCGCATGCTGTATGTGATTACTGAGAAAATGTTTTTTTTCTATTGTTCGTGTGCTGTTGGTTATTATTGGCGAGAATTTCGTTGGTTTTTTTAGTGTGCTCCTGGTTATTCATGATAAAAAATCAATCTGTGCATTTTTTTTCTATAAAAGATAAGCAAATGTACTTAGAGATTCGTTTAATTTGTGAATTCATGTTAGCAAATAAACTTTAATCAGCCGGAGATTATACCACCAAATGTTATTACTTGCTTGATTACTATATATCCAAATATATGAGCAACGACAACTTTAAAGATGGTTTCCCCCTCCCCTTGTGTTACAGCGAAGCACCTCCTTTTTTCGATCGTGAGTGAGCATTCCACATCCCACAAAGAAACTGTTTTGAATTTTTTACATTACAACTAATAATGCCTGAAACTATATATTTTTTCCTGATGTACATGAGAGTTTAAAATTGATAAATAGTGATTTAAGGAAATTTTTGTGTTCACACATTTATTAAATTGAGAAAAATATGTAATCGAAGAAATATTAAGTATATTGTTTGTAAATGATTTTAGTCGACTTTTTTATTGTTAATTAATTTACTTTGTCTCTCCCTAGATCATCTAAGCTTGTCAAGGTGATATTAGTACAGCTTCATCGCTGGAAAAGAAATATATACTATTTTATGTGTAAAAACTTTTCTCTCTGTCAAGGAGGCGGCACGAGTCTAAGAACGAAGTGTGTTCCTTTTTTGTTTCTCTTCATGTGATGTATTACTGTGTTCCATAATGAAGGAATGAATGATCCTTTCTTTCTTAATATAGCATTCTGTGATAGCATTCGCAGAATTGTGATTGAAAGGGCTGTCAGTTGCGTGGTGATTCTAGAGAAATATGCAGTGTTTTATATTATTCAATTATTTTGAAATGCATTATTTTAATGTGTTTCACTGTCCTATGTTTAGTGTTTCAGGAGGTCCACCTAGTCAGAGGTGAATCTGCATTACTGAAGCGAGATAATTGCAATGCTTGCTAACGCTTCTAGTGCAGTTTCGTCTCTAAGCGCAGGGGGCTTGGACTGGCGCGCAGTCATCTCGTAGTGCATATGTTAAGTATGAGATTTGTGTGGTATCCAGACATCAGACCTATGGTTTGGGAAAAATGAAGATAATTGCGTAATAAAATGTTCTCGCATGCAAGGACTTGCACATGATGTTTCATCTCTAAAATTAACTTTGAAAATTTTTAATTTTTAGCTCCTTTTCATAAACAGATGTAAGTCTTGAGTGGTTTTCAAAATATCGTACTTCCATCTGAAGCGATGCAGGGTGTATGTATGTTTGTATGTATGTATGTATGTATGTATGTATGTATGTATGTATGTATGTATGTATGTATGTATGTGTGTGTAAATAACCAAGTGTCTGTATTTCATGTGCAGTTTTTTCATAAACAAATTATCATCTTTAGCAGTTATTTTAATCAATATTTCTAACCTGAAGCTGCGCACTTCGTATGTGCGGTCTCCTGCCATGTAAATAATGCCCTGTGTAATAACAATTTTTTGAGGGGTGTGGGGTGTATGTTTGCTTAGTAAAACTGTTTTGTTTTTTGATGGATAAAAGTATTAATTCTAAGTCGTTGAAGGTAAGGGCGTTCAGAGGCAATCCGTCAGCCCAATCATAGTAAAGACTCAAGTGTTGTCCGCTCGTTTTGCAGTATGGTTTCCTGGTACCATCCAATCTACACAAAATTTAAATATTATGTGTTTTAATATGTTGCCTTTGTAAATAAAAGTACATTATGTGGGCAAGTATGTATTTAATCTCAGTGCACGCATGCGCACGCATGTGTGTGTAAGTGTGAGCCAGTGTGTGGTAGGATGGTTAAGTCTAACATGTAAATAAAACCTGTATGAGATAATATAATTTTTAATTTCTAGATGCAGTAACAGCATCCTAGGATGAAATTTCTACCATAAGGTTTAAGGGAAGTATATTTTGTTTGGTCTTACAGAATTTTAGCGTGATGGTGAAGCAGCATCATTGTATGAGGGGAAGAGAGGGAGATGTTTTATTTGACCAATGAAAAGAGAGCTTAAGGAAAGTCTCCTTAAATGGTTGTGAAAAGGGTTTGTTCCTGGAACATCAGCAAAATGTGTCATTCTGTGGATGTTCAACTGATTGTTCGCAATGAAATGCTAAAAAATTTTAAACGAATGTTGGTCATAATAAATGTAGGTTAAATTTTTAATGTTGTAGTTTTGTAATGTGTTCTTACTTTTAACAAATGTATTAAACTTACCCGATTTATTTTTTATTTATTTCCTTACATATCTATAATGAATATTTAGCTGTATTTTCCTCGAACTCAGCTTGAGTGCTTCGTAATGACACTTTAACGAGTCTGTTGCCGTAGACCATGACTGCTACCTGAGCGCCTCATGGCGCCACAAAGTCGGGCGACTAATGGATCTGTTGTGACATGCACGGTCCAAGTCTATTGTTCGGGTCCCCTCGGCACTGCGAGACGACATTTCTGAGTGATGAGTCACGATGCATGAAGTGCCTCGCGACCTAATCTCTCATCACCTAGGTCATTAGTGGTTTTACCCGAGAGTGGTTTCCTATGTTAAGTTATTACCTACATTTCTACCTCCCACCCCTCACAGACCTGCTACGACCTGCGCATGAGTCATGCTGGGTTTTTCCGAAGACAATGGTACTTCCCCTCCACATACTATATTCCTATTGGTAGGTTCGGTAAAAATACTATGTTCCTAATGGTTTTTCCAAGAACAAGCAGGTCCGCGGCTATAAAAGGCCGGGATTAGCTGTCGGAGCTTCATTGTGTTCTTGGAGTTTGAGTGAGCTAGTTCGTGTGTGAGTTTAGCTGCTACCACGATTTCTACCGCCAACGCTACTTTGTGTTCTACAGCTCCACTTCATCTTTTTCTGAGGTATGCTACATGTTTCGTTAACATTGAATGTTTCTCAGCTTTTTCGTAGGTTATCAGCTAACTAGTTTTTTCTCTGTACACTTATGTGTGGGTAACCAGGAATTGTTTATCTTAAACTTTTAACAGTACTTTAAAATTCTTGCATTTTTGGGTTGTGCATTAGAGTAGTTTTGAGGTTATGTAATCAATCATTTTTAGTTAACATTGAATATTTTTCAGCTTTGACTTTTATCAGTACTTTAAATATTCTACCATTTTTAGGATTGTACATGAATGAAGGAGTAGCTTTGAGGTTATGTTTGTAACTTTTTTTTATTTAGTAACATTGCTAACAGTTTAGGTTAGTAAGCTTGAGGGCTAGAGTTTTGAGGTTATGTTTGCAACTTTTTTTATTTAGTAACATTGCTATCAAGTTAGGTTATTAAGCTTGATGGCTAGAGTGTTGAGGTTATGTTTGTAACTTTTTTATTTATTACATTGCTATCAAGTTAGGTTAGAAAGCTTGAGGGCTAGAGTTTTGAGGTTATGTTTGCAACTTTTTTATTTAGTAACATTGCTAGTAGTTTAGGTTAGAAAGCTTGAGGCTAGAGTTTTGAGGATATGTTTGTTTTCATGTAACATCTAGCTACATTGTTTTCTTTATTCTTATGTTATAGTTCTCCGTACGTCGAGCTTCCTTCGCGTGTTCCGTACGTTGAGACCAGTCTACCGATTGTCGAGATGGCATTTACCGCGCAGAAATGCCGTTTCTGCTCTGCTACCTTCACGGCAGCTAAGAACCGCTACCGGCACGAGCGACAGTGTGCCGAGAACCAGCATCGTGACTACCAGCAGTGCCACCTATGTGGCAAGATGGTCGCACGCAGCGACAAGATGCAGCAGCACCTGTCAACATGTACTGGTGCTGTCGCCACGACATCAGGCACCCGGTGTAGCTTCTGCTATAAGGCCTTCGCCCGTGCTGATGTCGCCAGACTACATGAGAAGTCGGCTTGCGGTCTTAACCCTAACCGCATAGCACATTCCTGCACGAACTGTGCTAAAGAGTTCGTCAGGGCTGACACTCTTCGCAACCACATTAAGGTGTGCAAGGGGCCTGCTCCGCCTCCAACAAAGAAGCAGAGAATGGCAGCAGTTAAGCCAGCAGTACTGCCTAAACCATCGACCAGCCGAACAAAGGTGGTGACCGGCGCGGGTTTGGCCAATACCCATGGCTTCATCACCGCCGAAGTGGGATTCAAGGGCAACTTGAAGACTTATGTTGCTGTAAATACGTCAAGTTCTGCCAAGGACATTTGTACGTACCTGGACTCCATCAAGGCAAAAATAATAAGCCAACTTGAGGAGGAGATTGAAGAGAATGGACCGCTGAAGTTTAATGTCATTCTTGAGTGCGACTACGAAAAACCAGTAGATGCCTGTGAAGACAAGAGGGCCTTCAAAACCATGAATGTTCCCCTCTACGCAGTTCATGAGGTGGAGGAGGCAGTTACCGAGTCCATCTCCAAGATCTGCAAGGAGGAGGAAGATTACATGGGTAAGGGGTCCGGATGGACTTTGTCGGCCGTTAAGCGACTTCAACTCCGAATAAACAAGCTTGATCCACTCCGTGCCAGCTCCTACATTGAATTACCTACTTCCATCAAAGACAAATACGCTGTGATCAATCCGCAAAACCTCGAAGACCACATGTGCTTCAAGTGGTCAATTCTTGTTAAGTACGTGGAAGGTGAGCATCCTGAACGTGTCAACCAGCGCTACCATGACTTGGAGGGGAAGTTCAACTTCAACAACATTGACTCCCCTACTCCAATCAAGCAAATACCGCTGTTTGAAAAACAGAACCCCGGAGTCTCCATCAACATTTACAGTATCGACGAGAATCTGAATGTTGTTCCTGCACGAGTCGCTCCTGAAGAAAAAGAACATCATTTCGATCTTCTGCTCTTGGTCAATGACAATTCGTCCCATTTCGCCTACATCAATAATTTTTCTGCTCTGGTTCGGTCCCAAATCACTACACACACTGAGGCTATTCATGTTTGCAAAAGATGCTTCAAGCATTATGATGATCAGGATAGGGTTAGCGGGCTTACTGGTCTTCAGTGTTTGGAAAAACACAGTGAGCTCTGTAAACAGCATGCTGCTGTTAGGATGGAAATGCCCCAGGTTGATGAAAATGGTTTGCCTCCTGTTTTGAAGTTCAAAAACTTCCATCACAGTGATAAAATGCCCATCGTGGTATATTGCGACTTTGAAGCTATTCTGGAGAAAATCCATACATGTCACCCGAATCCTGATGAAGCATACACACTGCAGTATCAAAAGCATAAAGCGTACAGCTACTGCATTTACGTGAAAGCAGATAACTCCGTGATTCCAGTACACCTCACTTCTTCACTTCCTTCACAGCCTGAAGTGTATCGCGGTTGTGACGCAGAAGATAAATTCATATCCCGCATTGTGGAGATTGGACATGACGTGCAGAAAATATTTTCTATGTCTGTTCCTATGACTCCGCTCACACATGCACAAAACACTGCTTTTCTGCAAGCAAGGTGTTGTTGCTACTGTGGAGGAAAGTTTGGAGGGGTCGTAAAGAAAGTTCGTGATCATAATCACTTCACCGGCGAATTTATTGGACCTGCATGTAATGACTGCAACCTTCTCAGGCGCAGACCGAAAAAGATGATTGTGTTCTTCCACAACCTGGCGTACGACCAGAACTTCATTATCAGGAAGTTGGGGTACGACACTAAAGACATCTTCATCATTCCTAATTCGGAAGAGAAGTTGATAACTTTTTCCAAGAAGTTGCATGATAAGTTCAGCATTCAGTTTGTCGATACGTTCCGTTTCATGAGTCGGGGTCTTGCTTCGCTCGCAGAGTTCTTGCCTGCAGACAAGTTTGTCAGTACTGCTGAGTTTTTCGCTCCTGATGAGTTGGAGTTGGTTACTCGCAAGGGAGTCTTCCCCTACGACTTCGTTGATTCTTTTGCTCGACTAGACGATACTAGTCTTCCATCTATCGATGAGTTCTTTAATATTCTGACTGATTCTGGTATTTCCGAGGCGGATTACGCTCACGCACAAAATGTCTGGGACAAGTTTCAGTGTGCTACTTTGGGGGAGTACGCTGACTTGTACCTAAAGACGGATGTCCTGATTTTGGCGGACGTATTCGAGAATTTTCGCAGTCTTTGCTTGGAGACGTACAGTCTAGACCCGTCACACTACATTTCCTGTCCTGGGTTCGCTTTCGATGCGATGCTTCGCACCACAGGAGTACAACTCGAGCTTCTGACAGATTACGATATGTATATGTTTGTGGAAGCAGGTATTCGTGGGGGTGTAGCGCAAAGCATCAAACGTCATTGTGTGGGTAACAACAAATACGTTCCTGAGACACATGATGTGTCCAAGCCATCCACATATCTACAGTACATTGATGCAAATAATTTGTACGGGTGGGCGATGTCGCTGTCGCTTCCGATTCGACATTTCAAATGGTCAGACACATCTATTGATGTCATGACTATTCCAGAAAATTCTCCTATCGGGTACATTATCGAATGTGACGTGGAGTACCCTACTGAACTCCACGAAAGTCACAAAGACCTTCCGTTTCTCCCCATCAATCAATGTCCGCCCGGCTCCAAACAATCAAAGCTCATGACAACACTAGAAATTAAGGAACATTACATTGTACACTACAGAAACCTCCAGCAAGCAGTATCACATGGGTTGATAGTTACTAAGGTACACAGAGTCCTCCAGTTTGAGCAGTCGGCGTGGTTGGAGCCATACATTAAGCTCAACACCAATAAGCGCAAGGCTGCAGCCAACGAATTCGAGAAGGAGTTCTTTAAGCTCGCTGTAAACAGTACTTTCGGGAAACTAATGGAGAACAAGAGGCGGAGGCTCAAAATGGAGTTGGTATGTTCCGAGAAGCGTTTCAAGAAACTGGTGTGTCGTCCATCCTTTAAGGACCGCACAATGTATGAACCGAACTTGACTCTAGTCCACCTGAACCATGAGACCATAATTTTCGATAAGCCAATCTATGCCGGACTCGCAGTACTTGATCTCTCAAAAACACTCATGTACGACTTCCATTACAGCACAATGAAACCCAGATATGCAGAAAACATTCATCTGGCATACATGGACACCGATAGTTTTGTATACGAGATACAAACCGATGATTTCTACCATGACCTCAAAGCCGATCCTACACTCATGGAGAAGTTCGACACCAGCTGCTACCCTTCCGACCACCCTTGCTTCTCCCCCATCAACAAAAAGGTTGTCGGAAAGTTTAAGGATGAGTGTGGGGGGAAAGTGATGAGTGAGTTTGTCGGTCTGCGGGCCAAACTGTATGCATACAAGTGTGGTGACAAAGTTGAGAAGAAGGCCAAGGGTATCCAGCGCTGTGTGGTCAAAAACCGCATAACATTCAGTGACTACCTGGATGCCCTGCACGATCACCACACACGACGAGTAGCAGTTAGGGCCATACGCTCGAGGCAGCAGGTGCTCTATAGCGAGAGCACAAATAAGCTGGCCATAACATGGGAGGATGATAAGCGCCAAATATGTGAGGATGGCATCCATACGGTTCCCCACGGCTATGTTGGAGATGAATTATCTGTTGTATAGTTCCAGTCTTTTTGTTGTAAACAGTTTTCGTTTTTGTATATAGTTTCTGTTTTTTTTTATAGCTTCGTTTGACAAGTATATTTTTCTCTCCTTGAGGGTTTTGTTTTGTACAATATATTTCTTTGATTCAGTAAATATAATTTTACCTACATATCGCTTATTATTTTTTCAAATTAATGCCCTATATTCCTCAAGGTACTTATACTTAATTTGATATCGTAAAATGATCATGTAATTAGACACAAACACCTAAAATATCTGCTTCCATGCAGCTTTTAAACACAGGAACGCAAACACGAACACTAAGAAATGATATTATACACAAACACCTAAATATCTGCTTCCATGCAGTTTTAAACACGAGTACACAAACATTAATTTATTTAGTATGTTTACATGTATGATAGGACTATGAAAAATTTCTGGTCAGCTAAGATGGAGTAATAAATGTTTTTTAAATTATCATTACTTTAACTAACACATCCACAACGACAGTATTGATAACATATATTTTAGTTAAAACCTATAAGTGATAAGACTTTAAGAAAAAATGTCGGTTACAACAACAAAGTGACTGTGGATTTTGTGGATCTTGTGGATTCTGTGGATTTTTGTCTATAAGGTTCATAACAATGTTGGTAGAGAATTGTAACTCGACCTTACATACACTAACATACTTTAGAAACCTACAACCGATGACGACACCCACCAGATGAAATCAAGATGGTAGTCTCCACTAAATAAGATGGCTGCCTCCAGCAGACAACGATGGTATATTTTTTTTCCTGATTTTCTAAGTTAATAATTATGATTTTCCAAGATGGTGGATGTAACGAAAAATTGTAACAGGAATGAGTGGGGTGTTCGATGACGATGTCATTGTAACAGAGGGGTGGGGGTGCTAGATGATGTATTTGTAATTTAGAGGAGTGGGGTGTTCGATGCGTAGGTTTTTAATTAAAATTTTATTAAATAATATTTTTAATTTTATTTTAAAATTTTGATTATTTAATTTTTTTAAATTTTAAATTTTTTTCATTAAAATCGGATAATAAATAAAGATTTTCAAGATGGCGGACGAAACTCAAAATGGCGGAATGATCTAGAAAACAAAATGGAGGAAAGTTCTAGAAAAACAAAATGGCCTCCGGGTTCAAAGGTCAAGGTCAAATCCAAGATGGCTGCAGGAAGTGATGTAATCCAAGATGGCCGCCGGAAATGATGTAATCCAAGATGGCCGCCGGAAATGACGTAATCCAAGATGGTCGCCGGAAGTGACGTAAACCAAGATGGCCGCCGTGGCTCCCCGGCTCCCCCACCACCCACCGGTGTCCCCATACATACTATAATTACCTACTAGCTGTACATAATAAAATTTAAATTTGAGTAGTTGAAACTATGTTTGGTTTCTGAAAGTTCCATTGTTCAGAGACTCTTAATCCTTCTAGTAAGTCTAAATAAACCGTGTATGTAGGATGAGAGATTAGTTGTTTCCATATATAATTTAAACTTTTATTCCTTGAAATTCCTAATTTTTTTTTAGTAATAACAATGGATGATGTATTGACTCGAGTATTATAGTAATTGGTTCTTGATTTGACTAGCGTATTATTCAAACCGGTGCATGTATATAAGCGAGTCCTAGACAGCAGGTCGCTCAGATTGTTACTGACGACGACGGTGTAAGGATCACCTAGTTTGATTCTTCTGGTGCATAAGACGCGTAATTACCTGTTCTTGTGAACTCGATGGCATCTTTACCATCTAAAACGACGAACTTGATGGATGTTGTACCATCGACTACGGGAACCCTGACGTCAGCTATGGCGGAGAATGTGCAGATCCCGTCGGCAACGACGACGACGTCATCACAAGAGGAGACTTCAACAGTCGTGATACCGTCAGCAGGAGAGACTTTAATGCCGGTGGTGCTGGCTACACAGGAAAACTCTACGAACTTCGTTTCGTCCTCGATGGAAACTTCAATGACTGGTGATTCAAGAACGACTAACGAACATCGGTGCTGTTACTGTGCCAAAAGTTTTAAATACCGTCAACATGCAAGAAGACATGAAAATCATGTCTGTAGAAGAAACGCTAATCGTGTGACATTTCCGTGTGACTCGTGTGGTGTACATTTCACAAACAAAAGTAATTTGATTAGGCATTGTAAAAGCAAAGTTCATTTGCATGTTGTACAGCGGGGAAGCGATGATAATTGCGATGAATATCTGTATCAGTGCCGCTACTGTGGTAAACGTTTTGAACGACAACGAAGTACACGCATCCATAAAAAGCATGGCTGCAGAAGAAATCTTGATCGTGTAAAATTTCTGTGTGAGAAGTGCGGTATACAGGTTACACGAAAATTTTACTTGAAAAAACATTATAAATTTTGTAAAGGAAGGTCTCTAGCATAATTTCTGGTCCTCTAAGGTGTTACACTCCTGAACGGATGTATCGAGATCTGTATGAATTATTTGTATTTTGTCATTCTTAATACGAACTATAATAATTTATTTTAATAAAAATGAATGTCGCACGGACTGAGAAATGTATACGATATATATAGTGTCAGATTTTAATGTGTATAAATGTACAATTTTAAATAAATTATAGAATTAAAGAATTTTTTATTTATTTTTCCCTAACCTACATCGTTTATCTTAATGCAATAAACTACATGTGACACCTAATTTTGGTCGAATTTGTAATGCGCGCTATGTCTTGTTTGTGTGTATTATTTTTTTTACCAATAATGATGAAGACTGTTTTTTTTTGCTAAGATTATTTTTGTCTGAGTATGCCATCTGCATTCTTAAGATTTTTATGGGAGATGTTTTGGTAAAGTGCTGGTACAGGTAATACCGTAGCATTAGAGCAAATCTGACTAAGAACTTGATTTGTTATTTTTGAGAAATAATTTATTACTTCCCGAAATAAAACTAACAGACTTGTGGGAAATTTATGGTCTTAAATCGTAACCTGTCATATATCGGTGTACACTATGGAGGTGATATTAAAAAATTAAAGAATGTTTATCAATTGACCACACTTCGGGGTACTCTGGTGCACTGGCTGGGCTGTAACAGTAAGATTCTGGATACTTGGTAAGCGATTATTCGTCCGAATTACTCACACATTTGTACCGATTACTAACATGAATTTAGGGTTCACGAAAAAAAAAATGTATACTAGCCGGGGTCATGATTTGAAGTATTTTGCCGCTTATAATTATCAGCGTAAGGAGTATGCTATGTAGGAATCGACTCCTCTCGTATATGTGCTACACATTTATTTTTGTAGGTAGCAAGATATACATTCGTAGGCTGATTTTCTGCTCTGGTTCAGTGATGTAAACTTTGAAGTGGTTCCGTCAAGTACTTTACATGAGCTTGATTACGATTTCACTGGAGTTTTACGTGCACTGAGTTGGAAGGCTAGCGGCGTGATGTATGCATTCTGCAAGCTTGCAACTCCCGTGCGAGGGGTCAATGTTCATTTGCAGGTGATGGTAGGCATGTCTCGATCGAGAAGTCTCTGCCTCTATCCTTGAGAATTTTTTTTTAGGTTAACGTGCTTGAATTTATGTACTTTTGACTAGTCGTACGTGAATATGTTTAAATTCGTATGCATTGGAACATATTTTTCTACATGAGCTAAGAGAAATACATAGATGCTACATTGACTGAGATAGGTATCGAACACATGGTTCTTACCCTATGAGTGACTAGCACTTGTTTGTCACATCTCCTCTAACCCTCGTTTACTTTGTGATATAGATGGAACATGGATGTTTTCAGAGAGATGATGGTTAAAATGTCTTGGACAAAGTGTCCTTTGTAGAAATTACTATGTGTGGTAATTATTTTAGTTGAAAAGATAATTTAATAAAACATGTAAGACTAACGTGAAGGTTTTTTTATGTGTAAACAAATCATCGATAGGATGGATTTTTATGTAGAAATGGTTGTATACCACATCTCTTGAAGAACACTGCATGGTATATATAATGAAAGACTCTTGGGCTCAAGAAACTAAAATATAGGTGGAAGGGATGATGCGGTTCCTAAGATTAAATGAAAGGAACTTTGATGATTTTTTTCTATATACTAAGATGATTTAATTGGGTTTGGGATGATGGGTTGAAGGATTAAATAATATAACTGTACACACTAGCTTTTACAGAAAATGAGAATGGAGCTCACAAGATCATAGATTGCGGGTAAATCACTGACAACTGAAATGTTGAAACGATATCATAAAATGAGTGATATTGATGCAGCTCATGGTAATATTGATGACAGCTACGAAGATGATGTCTTTACGTCTGTGATAGTGACACGGACGCGGAGATTTTAAGACAAATAATATTATTAATATAGAAATGATGGAAGCCGTAGCACGCCGATCGTGACTAGAAACAAATATTGAAGGATGCTGATGGTTTCGGGAAGACTGAAACTAATGGAAGTATCAACACCTTGAAAAGTGAAAATACACTCAAGCCTATATTTAGCAGATACTCCATACTTTGTAAAAATAATGGACTCCTAAAAAGGAAGCATGAAGGCGATGCAGACACTTCGACATCGACGATAACGAGTTCTTATACGGTAATCTGGGTGAAGACGATGCCTTCTACGGTGATTGCTACAGTGACTCTGAAGCTGGCGACGTGATCTAAGACTGTGATGCAGAACCTAAAGCTGACAAGACCGATGAATGTGGTGGTGTCCTGAGACCGAAGCGATGGAAACGTCGTGATGTAATAAATAAATCTGATCAAGCTTGTTATGATCACTGGCTCGATGATGAAAGTAACCCTGAGGTTGGTGTTAAAACGGAGGACAGCAGAGATCATAATATTTATAATAAACGTGCAAGGAAGATGGTGGCAGAAGAGATTGATTCCACATCATGGAAAGATCCAAACATATTGGTTGACCGGCTAAGACTGATGGTGGTATCTGTTCGTAGAGGAAACTACTCGCATATCGTGGAAGTATCGACCATACTTAAAGAGCTTCGGAACGCTGGCTCCTTACAATAATCATTTGATTAACTGTCATGTGTGTACTAATGAAAAATAAAATGAATTATTTATATTTTAAAAAAGTATGATTTATTTCTTGTATCCTGATTTCCAATATATTTTAAAAAAGTATGATTTATTTCTTGTATCCTGATTTCCAAATAAGTCTGTGTTTCCGCTACTGTATGTGTGATCGTTCAGTTTCCTGTGTGTACTGTGTGTACGTTCCGATTTCCTGTGTGTACATTTCGTTTTCCTGTTTGTTCATTTCGTTTTCCTGTGTGTACATTTCGTTTTCATGTGTGTAAATTTCGTTTTCCTGTTTGTACATTTCGTTTTCCTGTTTGTACGTTTCGTTTTCCTGTTTGTACATTTCGTTTTCCTGTTTGTACATTTCGTTTTCCTATTTGTACATTTAGTTTTCCTGTTTGTACATTTCGTTTTCCTGTGTGTACATTTCGTTTTCCTGTGTGTACATTTCGTTTTCCTGTTTGTACATTTCGTTTTCATGTGTGTACATTTCGTTTTCCTGTTTGTACATTTCCTTTTCCTGTTTGTACATTTCGTTTTCCTGTTTGTACATTTCGTTTTCCTGTTTGTACATTTCGTTTTCCTATTTGTACATTTAGTTTTCCTGTTTGTACATTTCGTTTTCCTGTGTGTACATTTCGTTTTCCTGTGTGTACATTTCGTTTTCCTGTTTGAACATTTCGTTTTCCTGTGTGCACTGTGTGTACGTTCCGTTTCCTGTGTGTACTGTGTGTACGTACCGATTTCCTGTGTGTACATTTCGTTTTCCTGTGTGTACTTTTCGTTTTCCTGTGTGTACTGTGTGTACATTGCGTGTTCATTTCATTTGATGAATTTGTTTCCAAATGCGTTACCTTATTTTGGTACGCTTCTTCTTTCAATGGTGTTTTGACACGAGTATTATAGTAATTGGTTCTTGATTTGACTAGAGTATTATTCCAACGGGTGCGTGTATTTAAGCGAGTCCTGGACAGCAGGTCGCTCAGTTTGTTACTGACGTCGGCGGTGTAAGGATCACCTAGTTTGTTTCTTCTGGTGCATAAGTCGTGTAAATTAGCTGTTCTTGAGACTTCGATGGCATCTTTACCATCTAAAACGCTGAGCTTGATGGACAACGCACCATCGTCTACGGGAACCCTGACGTCAGCTACGGTGGAGAAGGTGCAGATCCCGTCGGCAAAGACGACGTCATCAAAAGAGGAGATTTCAACAGTCGCGATACCGTCAGCAGGAGAGGCTTTAATGCCGGTGGTGCTGACTACGCAGGAAAACTCGTCGAACTTCGTTTCGCCCTCGATGGAAACTTCAATGACTGGTGATTCAACAACGACTAACGAACATCGGTGCGGTTACTGTGACAAGATTTTCACAAACAGCAGCAATACTCGACGACACGAGAGGAGAGAATGTGCTAAGAACCCTTATCGTAAAATGTTTGTTTGTGAGAAATGTCACAAGCAATTTGCAAGACAAGATAATATGAAAACACACATGAAGACATGCAAAGGTCCTGCTGTGCGACAGAAAGGAGAGGTTTCGGTGCAACAACGATGTATTGATGTTCATAAGAGTATGCCTGGAGATGGTGTATTTGTTGCAACAACATAATCTGGTTCGGGTCTGAAAGGATCGTCTTCATCACCACGGTATCCTTGCAGCTACTGTGATATGTCGTTCGCATTTTCTCATGATGCACGAAGACATGAGCGGAGTAAATGCAAGAAGAATCCATCTCGTATAAAGTTTCGCTGTGATGGGTGTCATGAATGGTTTACACGTATTGACAGTTTGAGCCGACATGTGAAAAAATGCAACGGTAAAGTCCGTGTGTCTACTGAAGAACTACCTGTAGAAACTTCGACTCCTCGCTTTAGATTGGAGACTCGTAAGAGAACAAGCAAGAAAACCGATGTGCAGCAACCGAATGGTATGACGTCTGAACATGAAAATAAACCTAAGACTGTGTTCGGCGCATTACAAGTGAATGATAATGGGTTCTACTTGGCGCAGTCTGCATTTCGTGGAACATTGAAAGACTACTATTATCTAAATATGATAGGTGAGTCGAAAGACATTTGTAATTTTCTTGATGATATCAAAGAGAACATAATCAATCAGCTTACTGATGATGTAGCAACAAACGGTCCATTAAAATACAACTTGTGGTTGGACTGTATATATGGAAAGCCGTATCCATTCGAAGACGAAGTGAAGAAGTGTGCATTCAAGACATCGGCTGCAGTAATTTACAGTTCTAACGATGTGAAGCATACTGTTAAATACGGTATCCAGAAACTCTGTCAGGAAGAGGAGGACTATGTCTGTAAAGGTTCTGGCTGGACTCTTTCTAGTATAAGCCGATTGGAGCTAAGAATTAGTCATTTCACGCCGCTGCGGACCTAAATGATTATAAGATTGCTGGCTTTCGCAAGTGTTCGTGTAGTAAAGTAGAAATTATGTAATAAAGTTTATTTTGTGAAAGAACTTGTGTTGTTTTATTCCTCGGACCTGCCACTATTATATTATGATTATTTTTTTTTAATGTTTATTCCGAATCGTACCAAGGACCTTAGTCGATCTAACTAATCATTTTATTGGTTGCAAATTTATTTAATGAATTTTGAACTTTTTCCGAATTAATAAGTCAATTATGAATTTTCCAAGATGGCGGACATGATGTCTGATAGGATGATGGTAGCAGAGGATTTAAAGTCTCTTTAAGAATTTTGAACATGATTTATTGAGATTATTATTTTTTACATGAAATAAAAAATATATTGCCTCGATCGAGTATCGAACCAAGGATAGGAACTGACCGTGCCAATCAGTATATTGATTGCAAATTTATTTAATAAATTTTGGAATTTTTCCCGAATTTCTAGCTAAATAAATACGGATTTTCAAGATGGCGTCCAAATTTAAAGATGGCGGACACCTTAGTAATAGATGATTACTGCACTCTAGCAGGTAAGAATTAAACTAGCATGGGGTCAGCGCACTCTAGCCGACGATACAATGATGATGGCTTCCAGCATCGAAGACAAGATGGCGGACATGACGTCATACTACCTGATGGTATATGTGCATTGGTAAAAGTGGTGGGGGTCAGTCTGCCAGCAGCCACCTAGGGGGAAGGACCTGTTGCCATTTTTAATTTTTTTTTTGCACTCGTCGGGTTCGAACCGCGGACTCCGAGCTCCATGTCGTTAATGTATGATTTTTAAATATTTTTTACTAAAATTTTATTAAATGAATTTTTTTAATAAATTTTAAAATTTTTGTCATTAAAATCGGATAATAAATTAAGATTTTAAAGATGGCGACCATAACGAAAATTGCAACGGTGACGTCATCATCCAATATGGCTACCATGGCATCCTAATTTTCAAGGTCATGACCTTGGCGGCTTAAAGCGGCTAGCTCTAAGGATGCTTAAGCCACTTTCAGGAGTTTTCGTTTTTTCTAGGGCAAAGCGACTTTTGAGGATTTTCGAAATCCTAATTTTTGAATTGTGGAATTATTTGAGATTTTTTGGCGGAATTTTTTTCCACATAAATGGAAATTTTGAAGATTTTTGAGGAATTTTGGGTAAATTTTGCCCAATTTTGGAGAATTTTGACACATTTTGAAGGTCAAATGTCAAGGTCAAGGTCAAAGGTCAAGGTCACGACTATCCAAGATGGCCGCCGTGACGTCACAATCCAAGATGGCGGTCGGCTCCTCGGCTCCTCACCCTGACGCCTGTCCAAGCTTGCCCTATTATATACTACTTTTATTAAATTTTTTTCTGCACTTATATGATATCAAAGAAAAGTGTAATGGTTTTCTCCGTGTGCTCCCGATTATTCTTGTCAAAACATTTGCTCCTGATTATTCTTGCCACTATGTTGATAGTTTTCTACGTGAGCTCCCGATTATTCTTGTCAATACGTTTGCTCCTGAATATTCTTTTCAATATGTTTATGGTTTTCTCTGTGTTCTCCTAATTATTCCTGTGGTTTCTTCAAGTGTTTCTGTCTTTTCTGAGAAACAGCTCTCTGCATGAAGGAATTTTCACCTAATATGTAATGACATTTTATTTAGAGTTACATTTAATTCGTTAATCTCTGCTACTAAATCTGCACAAGCAATTTTTTATACCTAGTCAAATAATATACCAAGAGACATATGTGATGCAAGTAGGGAGAGCGTGCCGACTCTGGAACATAGGCGAGGGGGGAGCGGGGTAATCCGGGGATTATCCCATTTTTTATGGTTTTTTACGCATTTTTTTATGGTTTTTTATGTGCAAATCCAGTTTTTTATGTGCAAATCCAGTTTTTTATGCGCTAATCCAGTGGCTAATCCGCTAATCCAGTGGCTAATCCGCAAATCCGCAAATCCGCAAATCCGCAAATCCGCAAATTCGTAAATTCGCAAATCTGCTAATCCGGAGATCCGCAAATCCGCAAATTCACAAATCCGCAAATCCGCAAATCGCAAATCCGCAAATCCGCCATTTTATATTTCTAGAAATTTCCACCAACTTCGAATCGTGACGTCATGATTTTGTGTCGTCTGCTGGAGGCCGTTATCTTGATTTTTCCTGGTCGCCATCTTGTTTCGTCTGCTGGAGGCTGCCACCTTGATTTCTTCTGGCCGCCATCTTGTTTCGTCTGCTGGAGGCCGCCATCTTGATTTTTCCTGGTCGCCATCTTGTTTCGGCTGCTGGAGGCCGCCATCTTGTGTGACGTCATATAGTTCTGTTGGTCGCCACCAGGTAGCAGCAGGTATTATTTTATTTTAACTAAAATATTTTCAGTGCCGAGGCTGGGATTCGATCCATGGGACGTGAAAACGTCCAGGATGTCGTGGTTACGAGGCGGACGCCTTGACCACTAGACCACGAGACCAATTGGAATATGGTGGAATAAATAATCTATATATGCTATGTACTGACGGCAAGTTTATGATAAATGGGGGGAGGGTGTTTTTGCCTTCCTTAATGCATACCTAAGGCGCCACATTTGAAATTAAAAATTATTATACAGCCGCCATCTTTAATTCCAGCACAGACTACCAGATGGCGCTAAATTCAAAAAATTAGTTGTCAGAGGCGCCGCCATCTTGGTTCTCAAGTTGGCTGGTAGATGTCGCTAGTATCGCGCGGCAAATTCAAAAATTAGTTGCCAGAGGCGCCGCCATCTTGATTCTCAAGTTGGCTACCAGAGTGTGCCACCGTCGCCATCTTTATTTCATATTTCAGCTGCCAGGGCACAGCACCATTCGATAGTTCGAATGCTAATCGATATATTTACTTTTATTTCATATTTCAGCTGCCAGGGCGCAGCACCATTCGATAGGTCGAATGCTAATCGATATATTTACTTTTATTTCATATTTCAGCTGCCAGGGCGCAGCACCATTCGATAGGTCGAATGCTAATCGATATATTTACTTTTATTTCATATTTCAGCTGCCATGGTGCAGCGCCATTCGATAGGTCGAATGCTAATCGATATATTTACTTTTATTTCATATTTTAGCAGGGCGCAGCACCATTCGATAGGTCGAATGCTAATCGATATATTTAGTAACAAGTGTTGCTACCAGAGGGCGCGATATTTAAATTTAAAAAATATTACAACCTTTAAACAATTCTCCGCCATCTTGGATTCAACAGCCCCACCATCTTGGAAGCACATGATACACCCAAGGACTCGTTCCAATACATGCACAGAGTGCACCGAAAAGATTGTTCCCTTACATGCACAGAGTGCACCATATTGAATGATCATGATATGTGTTCCTTTATATGCATCAGAAGCAGGCATAAGAAATTTTTTCTTATAGGCATACTTTAGTGTTAGCTTTCCTGTAATGCATTTAATAATAGTGTAAGCTCATTATTATTATTTAGTGATAGTGAATTTATAACTATGATGTGTAGTCTCATTCTCTTCATCTCGACGTGGCGGAAGATTCTCTGGAGTGTAAGCTGAAAAAAAAAAAAAATTGTGTTTGAATTTATAGTGGTATGCTGCTTTCCACATCACCTTAGAGACTATGTCTCAGGAGGTACAGCATTAGATGCGTTAACTCCTTTTTTTTATACATGGCGAGTTTCCCCGAGAGGCCTATTTTCCATGTTTAACAAGGGCGCAAGCATTATGCTTCACCGTCACTCTCTCCCAAGCCGCTGTCCACTCCATCATCTGGCTCCACTTGCTCTTGAGCCTCCATTACAGCTTCAAAGCATGCTATAATACCGTTGTAAAGGTATGTTAGAAACTCGTATTCCTCTGGAAATGCAGCGAACAAATTGATCGCGGAGACCTCTAGATGGTGTACTATCGCATCTATATTCATGCCGATGCAAGCATGAAGCGCATATTCAATGCAATCGCGCATTTCCTCAAAAGCAGCCATGTTCATTATGGAATTGTCAGAGACAGAATGAAGACTATAGTTGACCTGGTCTTGACGGAAAGATGACATGCAACAAAGTTTAACCACATTAGCATTTAAAATCAGGATAGACTCAAATTTACTTTAAATTATTAAACAGACTAGCATTTAAAGAAAACTATCAGATTCACTATCTGAACCGTGTAAATAAGATGAGTGCAATCTCTACATGTTAAACATACCGATGGTTTTATCTCCACATGCGCAGTACAGTAGTGCATGAGTTCTGTCCAACATTCTTAATGTTTTATGGCTGAAGGGGGAGGCAATGAATCGAAGTTGGTTGCCATCTACCCAGTTGGCCACTCCGAGCGGAGGAGGAGTTTGGAGTGCTGTTGTTTTCCTACAACTCGACTCGGAGCAGCAATGCTTATTGAGCGTACCAAGGTATGAGGATAGTACAAAAAAAATAAACTGGAAAATTATAAAATAAAAAAAAAGTTAGAATCTCTTATTATGTGGGGAACTCAGGTTCAGGGATCTAGACGGTAATGTCCCCATGGAAGCGTGCTAATTCCATCATCGGAAATGCTCCGCTTGTCGTCACCTGATGACAACGCCACCTTAGTCACGCGTTCAGTACAAACAATGTGATTTCGTGAACGAAAATGATATTGAGTCCCCCAAACCCGTGAATTTGTTTGCAAGCAATCCAGATATTGCTCAAAAAGTAGCGAGCTGAGTACACTGGCCTTCACACCCTTGGCTTTAAGCGTAAAAGCACCATCGTCCATCTTGTATGCATAAAGTTTGGGGCGAAGACCAACATACTCAGTAATGATGCGTCCAGCGGCTTCATCCTTCATGACACCAGTCATGCCGTGGTTGACTGATGGAAACCTTTGAGCATTATCTGGAGCATAATTCGAAGTGTCGAATCGAGAAGCCAAATCGGGGAGAATCGAAGAATACACATCGCGACACTCGATGTGGTACAGAAGAGAATCGGTATCTGAGTAAAGCAGGTGCAGAGATGGAAAGGGAAACTTAACCTGCATATAGTTATAGTGGAAATCATAGAGATGCAATTTGGATAAATCTAAGATGGCCACACCAGTGTAAAGGGGTTTGTTGAAGGTTACCGAACCTTTGGCTAACTCAATGAGGACCAGATTCTCATCGACGATCCGCCTTGCCTTAAATGACAAACGACCTATCAACTCTGCCGCACCATATATGGTATCGTACCGCGAAACCACACGTATGTCACGCTCCCTACGCGGCGACTGCAAAGATTTGCCAAAAACGGAATTATTCATTAATTTATAGAAGGATTTCTCAAAGGGGTTCGCTGCCTGAGCACGGCAATTCAGATTATACCGTACGTACGACGCCATCCAGGATTTTTGTTCAAAGCGCAAAACACGATGAACATTGTCAAGAACGGCCCCGTACGTAAGGTAGTGCTGCAGTGTTTTTGCATGTAAAACATAGTTCTTTCGCGGTTCAAGTGTCAATAAGAGCTTTGACATATTGCCGTTCACCGGTACGCCATTCACGGGTGCAAGCGGCAGGTCTGATAGCCGGTCATGACATTCACGCGGAAAGGATAGATCCACCTCTATAAAACATGAGCAGTCACCATCGGTGTCCATGGTGCTAAAGTTCCAGTTTGCATATTCGAGTTCCTGCACCCACTGGAAGTTGCCCACCGGAAGCTTACCAAGCATCGTATGACCATAGAGAGAATTTACATCGAAATAACAGATGTAGGAAGATGGCAGGCTGGAGTCATAATCGCTCATGTAAACATTGTTAGCCTTCGCATAGCGCCGACTAACGTTGGTGATCCCACCCCGAACAGCATTCTCCAAGAAAAGATAGATATCTGGATCGGTGACTAATTCCAGACACACCTCAGACTTGCTCAACAAACCGTCCCACGCAAGTGATGGGGCCGTAATGTAGTGCGCCGGATCTAAGCCATAGGACTGGCAACAAACTGAACGGAAATTCTCGAACACGTCAGCCAACAAACACGTATCCACCTTCAAATACTGCAACGCGTAATCGTTCAAAGTCTTACAGCGGAAAACATTCCACGCAGATCTAGCGTGAGCATAGTCCCCGTCACTCACGTCAGTCCCACTAAGAGCATTATGAAATGCTTCCCTAGGGGGTAGTGAGGTCGTCTGCAGTTCTGCCATACTAGTGACGAAATCGTATGGGAACACCCCTTTCCTACGAGCTAGATCAAACTGTGCGTCTTCTGGAAACTGGACACGAGTGAGGCTCAGCTGAGCAGGCGAGAGATTACCTGCCAGAGTATCCAGAGATGAAGTTAGGAAGTTAAGGGAGTCAATGAATCTTAAACGCACTGTTCGAGTACCTCCTCTCGCATCATTACCGGTAATCGGTATGTACTTTGTTATGCTCTTGTAACTTTCAAGAGACGTGCCTATAACCCTGACCTCCCCGGGGTTCTCCAAAATGGAGGAACCCTCAGGTTGTGCAATATGACGTGAGACTAATGGTCTCATCAAAAAGTGGGCATCATAATTCTGAAGATTGTGGAAAATAGCCACCAGTTGGTTCTTCTGCAGTCTAAATGCAATATTACACTTAGAATGCGCATAGCCACGAATCTCACCGGTCAGGTGGTCATGGTCCAACACTGACTTGTCACCTAGTGTCTTATTACATATATGGCAATGTGTCTGACTCGCCAACCGCGCAGCAACAGCAGGAGTCTGGGCTTTCATGGGAACGGTCTTAGCATAAATCGCGCACACCCACTTAGTCATATCAATCAAGGTAGAGACCATGTCGGCAACACAATTCTCCCCTTCAAAGTGCGCATATCTGGTAAGCGAAGCATCGTACGAACAAACTAATAAAATGCTACATGCATAAGGCACGTGCTCGTTCACCGTCGTGGTGCTGGAGGCATCGGTCTCCGGTAAACAGGTGGACATCGGTTTCAAGTAGGTCTCTGTATCGCAATAAGCGACAAAGCCCATACGTTCCTTCTTGGATACATTTGTGAACTCGAGCCATTTGGTCTCCTCAGTCGGGAATACTGACCGAACGGCCGTGTGTTGGCTGCACAAATCAGTGTGGGAGTTCAACTTGTCCGCAGTATGGAAATACTGAAGACAGCGGTCGCAAACCCACTTTGTATGTTGATCACGCGAGAGTTGAGAAGAAAGCAAGCGGGACAAATTCTTAATAGTCACGAAATGGAGATGAGCGGGAGCACCAGACGCACGAATAGCCAAAATATTCACATGGCGATCACATCGCATAGAGGTAATGCAAATCGGCTGGATACTTGCATCAGTGGGTTTGTTAAAATCCTCGTCAATAATCGTTCCCTGATCACTCACGCAAGAATAAATGTTCACGGAAATATTATTGAGACTCTCAAAGATCTTAACCTGATGCAGTGTCATGGGGAACGTCATACCGGTCGTATCAAAAACCTCGAGAGGATTAGGATACGATCCAGTACGAGTAACCATCCCAGCCGCCGGCGTCACACCTGCCATAACGGCATACAGAAAGCACATCTCACGGTCAGTCTCGATGTTTACACAAGCTTTGCGGTTAGACAAAAATGCAGGCAACTTTGTATGCGCGGCCCCCACCGTGAATGGTCGGTATGCAGAGACATGCATGTCGAGATGTTTTACATGACTCAACATCCATCCAGACCCGCGCAAAGCAAACTCACTTACATGCTCCATAAGCACAGAAACTAATGTGAAACTGAAAATTTCTGCTAGGTCCTCACTTAACAAAACAGGGATACTTTTGGAGGCGAAGTGGAAGCTATCACTGATGGGCCCCTGCACAGGATCCTCCTTAATAAATACCGCGGCCAATGTAAGATAAATTTTGAATGGGCGGAGAACGCCACCCACTACGTCCAGAAAGGGTTCCCTGCACCTGGAGAGAAATCTATTAATGTTGGGGTCGGGCTGGGGAATATCATTCGCGATTCTGGAATCAACAAGTCGACCCTGGAATGCGGAATCTAAAGTGACGGGCTTCAGGCTAGGCAAAGAGGGAGGTGGCGTGTCTTCGATCTCTAGGTTGGATGAATCATCAGCCGACGATAAAATCACTGACTCAAATGATGATGAAGATGAAATCAATGAATCAATAGATAATTCATCGAGCTCAGACATCGAAGGCTCGCTTTCCTCAAATCTAGCACGCTTATTAGAGTATGGAGAAGACATTATTATAAAAGGAATTTAAAAAAAAATAAAGAAGGATACGCTCAACAAGTTAGAACCTGAAAAATAAATAAAAGATGCTTGCTCTAATATACTGAAACCAACAGCTGTATCATCACTTATTATTTTCCATAATATGTGTAAAAATTTGTATTGAAAAAATAAGTGTAAATATGAAATAATTGTATGTCATGAGAAAACTTCTTGTAATATTTATTTGTGAAGTATTTCAAGTTGTAAATAATGTGGAAATATAAAATGTTTAAGACATGTAAACAATGTGCAAGAAATTAATTATATGTCGGTATATTCTGAGAATGTAGAGAATTATTATTTACATGGAACATACTGTATTGAAAACAAATGTATATCAACTTCATATCACGCTTAATATTTTTTAAAGTTTGACAAAATTTATTTAACTGTTTGCAAGCAAAGAACGAGCTCCGAATGGTTGTTGTTTTTATAAATCGCGCATAGCGTTCAGTAACAGAATGAAAGATGTATTAAAGAAATATTAAATACACGCATCCCGTTGTAAAAATAATTATGAAAACAAGTTGATTCTCAATCATTAATAAATAAGCGAAAACAGGAATAATATTCAAAGTGATATAATCGCAACAAAAAAAATAGAGTTTAGTAATTTTTCCGTGATAATACACAATTTAAGTAATATAAATACATGGATTTAGTTATTGCTTAATTCGACCGTTTTAACGTGTTTATTTATTTAAAATAGTGGACATATTGTTAAATAAGAACTGTAAACACAGTGCGCGAACGTGTTTTAACGAAACGAATGTACTCCATCTCGTGTTGTCAGTCAGAACTGACAGGACACATACCTTATCTGGAGAAGAACGTCTCTCTGCGGAGGAGGTATCGAGGGCTGGCGAGGGCTGGCTGCGATCAAATGACGTTTCCGACCTCTGTGGCAGGTGTATATATATATAAATCTGCGTCGGGCGATGACCTGAATTCTCGCGGAATCGCCTACTCTGTGTGTCGGCTTTAGATGACAGTTATAAACTGAAAAACATTAATTTAAGAAAGTTGAGTAGATTATATTTGGTAAAATCATTTAATAATATGGTGATCATGGAAAACTAGTTAAACTATATGTTTTTTTGTTTTAGAAAGTAGATTTTCTACCATTCACTTTTTTTCAGAATTAAAATTTAATTAATGTTTTTTTTATTATAGCTTACTGAAAACATATTTCTGCAATCGTTATAATGCATTACAACGATTGCAGAAACTGTCAACCAAGTCTGTGACAGCATATAGACACCTCTTAGGTGCGACGACAGTTGTCTGGAAAAACAAATTCCTTTCTCTGAAAATAGAGAGCTTCATCCACGGGCTCGCGCACGTCAACCCGCTGGTCGGCCCAGGAAGGCAGGACGTTTTAATGCTAGCTTTTATTTTATATCAGAGGAATACTTAAATCATAACAATAAATCAGAGGTTACACATTAGTTTTATTGTAGTCAACATACATTTCGTGAACGTGCGGGCACAGTGACTGATGGATAATTTGAATACATTTTTTTTAAAATTATACTAAACCAGAAAATTATATAATTGAAAAGAGCATTAATAAAAAATACAGTAACCTACACGTTCTTTACTTAAGTTACAAACAGTTTCGGTAATAAAATATGCATTATGCTTTTAACAATTTATTTTAAAACTTTATGCAAAACTGAAATATTACAAGAAAATCACACATAATGTTTGCATACAAACCTGAACATTTACATACAAAGAATATTAAAGTGACGATAAAAAATATTTGAATGCTAACTTGAACATTTCCTTACACACAAAGAATATTATATTTACGTATTCAGCTGAAACATTTACATACACAAAGTGACAAAAATTCAATTATACTTTGCTTAATAATTCTAGAAGTAATGAGCGCACTGCTACCCGGGCCATCTCGTCAGTTCTTTGTATGGAAGCACTAGACTCTGTTTGAACTCCGACATCTTGACTCACCGGTCCTAAATGACTGAGATCTCTGGTTCGACTCTTGCGAGAGGCAGCAGGCTTTCGCTGTCGTCTGGTGGACTTCGGTGTCGCCTCGGTGATTGGCTCAGCTACAGGTATGATGGATGTTGGCGAATCAGGGCTGATTTGAATGCATTCAGGGATAACCTGAACCGATTGGGTAGCTGTCTGGTTGAATGCGTGTGCGTAGACGTCTTCACTCGTGGCAGGCAGCACTGTATCGTGTCGAAGCATGTTAACAATACATTGTCCATAACCCGAGCAGTTAATTAATTCAAATGGTATGTCTTGAGGTCCTGGGTCGAGTATTTGTTTCGAGTGAAACATGCCGTCACAGCTTTCCGATATGTGTTTTAAATTGTCTTGACTCCACTCGCTGTAATCAACACTGCCTAGACCAGGATTTACACTCACGTATTTCTTGCTTGAATGAAAGTTAGACATCTTGCTTGGCACAGATCCTCACACCGACACAGTTTCAGCTCGACTGTCGACCCAGGAAGCGGCGATCCTATTAAAAAATATATTGCCCATCCGAATGAATAAATTGATTACGAAATTCCATAGAGTAGAGCATCTCGTAGAACAGTCCATTATCTATATCCCCATAGTTGCTTGCTTAGATGCGTCGACACCGAGAATTTGTTTTCTCGTAATAAACGACCTCTCGACAAGGAACACAAATGATTACTGCAAGGCGTGTCGTGAGGTGGGTTCCACATGCATGTAGCGGGATTATGGCGATAGTGTTTAATTCCGGTACACCATTCGGAGAAAGTACTTTCATAGTCTCTGTCACGGGATGTCTTGAGCTCATCAATAGTACAGGGAAACTTTGCCATTGGATGACTAAGATTTATTACACAGTCTTTATGCTGACAGTCGAAAACAGTCAAGAGAGTCACGGACTTGTATGGTCTATCAGCGTGCCACCTCAGTCGGAAATGAGTATTTTCGCGACAAAGTTCGAAATAAACGTATCGAAGACTACTCAATCCAATATCAAATTCATAGAACTCTACATGAAATTCAACACAGTTCAGACTTGCACGTTTGTAAAGATATCTATTTTCGGTATTGTCAAACAAAGTCGAAGGCTTCATTTCTTTAGATCGTGGATCAGGAGGATAATTAAAATATCTTGTCGCTTCATCCCATGTTAAGATGCTCGGTGCCCACAATTCATCTATTACGGCATCTTCTTGGCTTTGAGTTATATCATGGAATCGCGGTGATAACATGACTGACATAGGTATTGTCTTAGCTCTCAAACTTAAGCGAATGGGGTGAATCGATAAAGTTTACACTGAAGGAAACTACATGTCTCGTAGCAAACACTGTTTTCATAAGTTGTGTTGTGAACATAACCATCACACTGCTCCTCCCAATGCACAACTGTCTCTGGGTTCGTGCTGCGTCTCAAATCACACCTTACTGCAGAATAATCTGGTTCTGAGGTTATAGTTTCAGTAGCGGCTGCTGCCTTAAGTTCTTCTAAGGTAGTAGGAAATTTACTGTCGGGTCTCAAGTAGTGCACAACACAATCTACCTGATTGCAGGGCGTCTCAATAAAGTCCGGAGCCTCCAGATCGCAATCGGTGCTCCAGTGATGATTGAAGTTGCAGACTATGAGGTGGAACTCTCCATCTCCGGTAAGGTATGCCACACGACGAAAGCCGGGTGACACGTCTGCGTAGCGTGCCGATGGATCGAACGTCATTTTTCTTGAATATATAGTGAGTCTACGCCCGCACGACCGCGAACTGTACGCTGACTGTCGTACCCCGGGACGATGACCTCAATTTATAGCGCCTCCAGTCCAGACATGTTTACCGTTGCTTCGCTTGTTGTTGATTCCATTTCGAGCGCGTCATCCAACATTCCAGGATCGCTGTGTTCTAGCATCCAAGCCCTAAGCAATGCGACGTTACGGCGAGACGATACAGGTCTTATGCTGTCACGATTTTGAGCATACATTATGTCTAATTTTTTGAAAGCCGGGCAGCCATATTCCTCTTGTGCATCCACTATGTGCATGTGTTTGAGACAGTGTTTACCCAACCATCTTTTCTGTTCGCTTCCAGCAACTATTACAGTTCCACTCAAGTGAGTTGTCAAGATGGTGGAAAGACTGTTGTAGGGAAACAATCCGTGTTCCCATTTTAAACTATGAAAATTTTTAGTGAGCCACGCATTACTTCTCCGGTATTTACGACTAATGTCTCTCCACTCAAACGGCGGTTTGAATGTTCGCGTAATTATGTTCCCCTCAGAGTCAGCAATGCTAAGTTCCTTGGTAATAAAGCCATACTGAGAGAAAAATCCTTGCAGATTAACATACTTCATGGTGGCTGAGACACGACTGAGCCTCTACTATGCTTAACCCAGTATTTTAACAGCTTTGTCTCGTGGATTATAGGAGACAAGTCTGTCGTGCAATATTATTGCAAATGCTTGTGTTAAGATCGGTAGGTTGTCTGAGCTTGTGATCTCCAACTTGCAATCTATGATATTCGAAGGTATTTTCTCAGCTTGACGGCTTACATCAAACATGAATAACGTAGCCAGTTCCTTAAACTGATGAGGGTCAAGCAAAGGTGCATTCTGCTTTCCATAGTAAGACTCTTGAAAATTTGAATACATATCATATGCGATTAAGTAAAATCCATTGTCGAAGTTTATGTCCAAATCCGTGTATGGATAACTTTCTGAATTCAAGAATAGTTTTATATTCTTTATGTTGCAGTGGTCAAACCTCGATTTATCGGCAGCCATTACATTATGTTTAGCCGATTGAAAGCCGACTATTATGTATCGTGGTTTTTCCATCGAGAAGCTTGTCTTTACTGACCAGCTGACATTTTGTGCTTGTGGCATGCTGGGATATGTTTCAACAGACCAAGATCTAAATGCTATATCTATATTTCTGCCTTTCTCCACAAGCTTAAGCAGTCGCGTGCGTTCCGCTGGAGACACTTGGATGTGTGGTACGGCCCAATCGATAGAGTTTATGGTTAAATTAACTGCTTGAGGCTGCGCACTCGCATCTACGATCGAGTTAATGTACGTATTTTCTAAAACTATAATTAACTCTTGTTTGGAGTTTAGAAGTATACGGTGATAATCCTCAGCAAAGCCGAGGAGATGGCTTAGCGGAACACAGATTTCGAAAACACCATCGGCTGTTAGAGGCAAGCTATAGTTTTCCTCGAGACACCATCCCTCCATTTTGCTGATGGCGTATTCATCACGAGTTCGTGAAAGATAATTCTTCACTGTAGATACCACTCCTAGTGATCTGGTCTGATCTATAAGAACGCCGTTCAGTTCAAATCCTATCCGATTGATCATATGTAATACACCATTGTTTATAATCTTTGCATGGTCCGGTTTCCGTCCGTCTGCCTTTACGAGTTTTCCACGTATACGCAAAAAGGATTTTGAGATGTTTGTGTATGCATCATGATTTTGAATCACTATACGGATTTCAGAGTTGGGGGCATAGGGTCCATTTAAGTATGGTTTGTAAATATGCAGTTCAGTTTTTGAAATAGAATCCTCAAATTGTGGTGCTTGCTCGACTTCAAGAACGGTGTTCTCCATGAGGATAAACTCTAAATCCAAGTTTTTTAAGGAATCTCACGTTAACAGATGTTAGCCGCTTGATGTCTCGTCGTCTACTGGATAAGGACACACCTGAACCGCTCCATTTATGCTTAGAAAAATATTTCACTCCCATTGTTTTTTCAAATGCAGTCTTAGAGTTATTTCTTCCTTTCTTAGGTTAACTAAGCGTCCTTCCTGATCGACTATTTGAATGTCGAGCTCCGATATCGATTGAACGGTAACTGGGACATAAATGAGCGTGGTAGGTCGTTCATTTATCTTATATCCCGGAGGTACTATGGGGGAAAATTCATGAATAGTATTGTTTAATTTACCATTCAAGTATGTGTGTCCCACAGCATTGCTTGTAATTCGTATAACATTCACGGGGAATATATTTACAGGATTTGTCGATTCATGCAGCTCACCTGCTTTGTATACTTGAGAAGAAAATCCAAGCATTTCACCTAATGTATTTTTTCCACTAAAATCCACATGTATATTGTTGCTGAACATTATGCACTGTAAGGTGTTGGGGTTGCCTCGTAATAGAAATGTTGAATCTGCAGGTAGGTTCTGTTTTATGTAAGCTTCCATGTCACTTATTTCATATGCACCTGTTGGTAATTTCATTTCATGATGTTCATTGTTTGCGATGTATCGAAAAACTTGATTATTTTCATCAATGTTCGGTATCGAGTTATATATTGTCAGATCGATCAATGCCATTGTCCACTCTCCATCCAATTGCAAGGGAGGGAAGTAGTAGGTTCTCATAATCGAGCTCTTCCCAGTTAAAATTAATGTTATTGACATTTTGTCTAGTTTACACTGCGTCTCGCGTTGTGTGTGGTCTCTCTATAAACACTCTGTCGCATATGTGGCTTATGATAACACTAATGCTTCTTATATATTGATACTAAAAATCTTAAGCATAAGTGACCGCAATTCCATGAATGCAACTTTTGTTGCCTGTCATAATTATAGGTTATGTTGCACTTGTTTAAATATCGTATCAGTTCCACTGGTGGAGGCAAGTCTCCGAAGCTATCGTAATATTCAACGTTAGGACCGGTCTTGACATAAGCAGTCCAATGCGTTCCCGGTCCTTTGGATGAGTCTAGATTCAAAATAGCACTTTCATTACGCAATGGTTTCTTAGGTAGCGAATCGCGCATGTATATTTGTCTAAAGTATGGTATTTTCAATTCTTTTATCGCCTTCATTAACTCGAGGTTTGTAAGAGCTCGCTTTGGTAAGTTTTTGATTATCGATTCCTGCTCCCGCGATTTTTCTTTCTTCTTCTTCCTCTTCGCTTTCCCCCACCACCCGACTGTGGATAGGGGCGTAGATAAAGTCCTGAACCGTTTTTTGCTGCACGTGCTATCGCTTGCATACGTGCCTGACTCCGGACATCGGAAACAGTTTTAGCAACACCCGCAGCTCCACCAATTAAGCTGCCTAATGCAGCGAGTGCTGGAAATATAAATGGTAATAGACCACCCTTCTTCCCCAGGGCTTTCCTGACAGATTTACGGTTTCTCTTCTTTGATGATGAAAATCTTAAACCTGCACCAAGCTTACGTTTCACTCTCATAATCTTGTTAACGGTCCACGCGGATACTCTCTGTCCAAATTTAGTTTCGGGAGACTTTCTAATCTTCTCGGCCGTGTCAGCTAATATTTTATCTGCTTTATGTCTTTCAGCCAAGTTATTACTATTCGCATACGCAATATCGTGAAGACGACACGCCTCGTCTAGTGCATTCACACCACGATCACCTCTTGCTAGTCTCTCGGCTAGTCTCGTGCCAGGTCCACAGAAATTGTAGCCCGGAAGATGTGCCTCGAATGGTAGCTTATTTATAACAGAATTAACTAAGCCTGAACCTCTCTTCCATCTCATACAAGACATATCAAGACACTGAGTGGTTTCACTATAAGGATGACTGTTTTATAGTGTTTAGGTTTAGTATTAAGAATGGAGGTTGTTCAACAACAGCTCGCTTTACCAATTTCACTAATTGATGATGATGTGTTTAGTAAAACTGAAGAACGTCATGGATCTCTGTTACCAAATACCATACGGTGTATAGTGTCAGGTCCTTCGAATTCTGGCAAAACTTGTCTTATTCTTTCACTTCTAGAACACCCCAATGGGATACGTTTTGAGAATGTGTATTTATATAGCAAGTCCCTAGAACAACCAAAATATCAACGTTTAGCCCATGTGCTGGAAAATGTCGGGGGAGTGAAATTTTTTAAATTTCGAGAAAATGCTGATGTTTTAGACCCCAGTCAAGCCCTCCCCAACTCTGTGCTAATCTTCGATGATGTTGCTTGTGATAAACAAAGCATTGTTCAAAAGTATTATTCTATGGGGCGACACCACAAGATCGACTGTTTCTACTTGGTACAAACTTATACCCAAACCCGAAAGCAATTAGTGCGAGATAATTGTAATCTAATAATTTTGTTTAAAATGGACGATCTTAATCTAAAACATGTGTTTTCCGACCATGTCGGTACAGATATGAGCTTTGAGAGATTTAAAACTCTTTGCGGTCACTGTTGGAACAGTCCTAATGAGCATGGTTTCATTGTGATAGCTAAAGATTTTCCTCTACATAAAGGGCGTTACAGATGTGGTTTTGATCAGTTTATTGTGATAGGTTCATGAATCATGATGTCAAAGTTCGGTGGTGGTGGACTTAAACGATCGCACGACTCATGCATGACGTTTACTCGTGAAGGGGACTGCGACTTAAGCTGGAAACATTTGAAGAGAGTTGGTGATCCTAAACAAGATGGTGATGCTGCTAATAAGAAGTATGTTGACGCAGTAAGCGGGGCTTTTACACATGCTTTGCATTCGATGACTGATGGTATGACACGACAAGTTACAGATATCAACAGATCACTTACTGTAACAAGAGATGTGCAAGTGGGGATTATGGAGTTCTTGCGCAATATGGAGGCTAAAGAACAGCATTTAATTGCTCAATTAAATGAAAGTCTTTCAGCTGTGTCGACAAAGTTGGGTGATATGTGCACCTCGTTGGAGAGCAGGTTAGATTTATTCGCACAAACATTTATAGAGGAACTAAATGATGCACTAAATGCTAACATGGTTGAGATGGTATTGAAAATTAATGCTGGAATTGTACAACAGCTTTCACAAATGAATCGCACTGTTGGTGTTTTGACGATTACTCCTGATGAATATTCTCGCGGTGTGTTGTCTAAGAAACCTTCACCTCCAAAACCAGCACCTGCAAAAACAGCATCTTCAAAACCAGCACCTCCAAAACCAACACCTCCAAAACCAGCACCTCCAAAACCAGCACCTCCAAAACCAGCACCTCCAAAACCATCAAGCTCTAGACATGCCTAGATCACTCACGTATTGATGCTAGTTGTATATAAAAGGGTGATATGCTATCGCTAACTCTGCAGTCATGTCTCTTGAGGCTAGTAAGTTGGAGCGCGTCATACAAAATGTTCGTGCAAAGTATCTACTTGCCAAACGAGCTCGTTTGGAGAGGGATGCAATTAATGAAGAAATATTCAAGTCTGTTAATTCGCGTTTGGATAAACTTGGACCTACTACATCGCTCGCACAGTCTATCGATACTGTGAAGCAGGATTCTGCGGAAGAAGCTACTGTGAAACAATATTTAGAATCAAGCGACAGTGATGACTCGAATGCTATTCCTTTAAAACATCACGGTGTTCCATATGATGATTCTTTAGGTGGAGTGCAGTCTTATTTGCAGAGCTACAACCTTCGCTCTGGTGATGGAACCTATGGTGTATCTAAACGACATAACCGCTGGTTTTTAGGGGACACGGAAGTATTTTTTCACGATAACAATATGATTCGCGTTAAAGATGAACTAATACAACCTGCTCCTGGTTTATTTGAACTTTTATTTCGCAGAGAGCCGCATACGTACTCGGAATCGGCCCTTAAACAATATGGTAATCTACTAGAGCTTACAAATGCTTATTTTAAAAAGAATGATCCTGCAACAAATCTCTATAAAAGCACGTCACATGCGAAATTTGATATCATTAAGCAACTGTTTCCACATATTGGTTCGCAGCAACGAGGAAGTGGATTGTTACATAAAACATTGGATTTAGGTCGTAAACGAGAGTTCATTTATTGGAATGATCCGAATGAGATAGTAGATCGACTCAGGTTGTTAATGGCCTCGCAGGCTTCTGGCCACACCGGACACAATAACGAAATCCTTTCGATACTTGAAGAGTTACAAGAATCAGGATACATTGCAAAATGAGCGACGCACAGCGTGGGATTGCATACGAGCTTCACCGAGGCAAACGTATTATATTTCCTCGCAGAAGGGTTTTAACATATGGACTCCATGATTTACTACAGATTGATTTGGTAGAAATGATACCATACAGTAAAGTGAACAGTGGTTACAAGTACATCCTGACTGCCATAGATGTGTACAGCAAACGTGCTTATGCAGTTCCAGTTAAACAAAAGACAGGTGTGATGGTTACTGCTGCCATGAGAAGTATTTTGAAAGAAGCAGGAAGTTTTAAAAGTATTCAAAGTGATGCGGGAACAGAATTTTATAACTCAACTTTCAGAGCTCTTATGAAAAGAAAAAATATTAATCATTATTCCACTCACAGTGAGATTAAAGCAAGTGTGGTAGAGCGGTTTAATAGATCTCTAAAATCGCTGCTTTTTCGCGAGTTTTCAGCTCAAGGAAATTATAAGTGGCTTAAAATTTTACCACAAGTTCTACGTGTCTACAATAACAGATTCCACCGCACCATTGGCATGGCTCCGAATCAAGTGAAGGATGACTCTTTGCTACAAAGTGTTTACAAATATGTAAAGACAATTGACCCTAGAAAACCTAAGGCTCGTGTGGGGGATCATGTACGCGTGTCACGAAACAAGAAAGTTTTTGAAAAGGGGTTTACACCGAATTGGTCTCACGAAGTGTTTAAAGTAACAGCTATGAGGTCCAGCTTTCCGCGTGTGTATAACTTGAGTGATATGGATGGAAATGAAATACAAGGTGTTTTTTATGCTTCAGAAATTCAAATTACAAAATACCCCGATACATACTTGGTAAATAAAATTCATCGAAAGTGTGGTGAAAGATTCCAGGTGTCTTGGAAGGGGTTTCCCGATACCGTGAGGACATGGGTAAAGAGAAAGGATATGGGAGTTTAAGATTACATATACACATTTTATTTTACCTTATTGCTTGTTCTCAATCGAAGCATATTCTATGGAATCGTTTGTGTGGGCTGTTGTTGAGATTCTATTCCTGCAATGTATTTATAATGTGTGGACTACTTCCTGAACACGACCCAGCACTCTGCAGCTTGGGATCAACAAGCTGTGACGTCAGCCCGCGCTGGGCGCCTCATTGGAATGTGTAGCGCGACATCGGAGTTGCATGTCATCTTTCCGTCAAGACCAGGTCAACTATAGTCTTCATTCTGTCTCTGACAATTCCATAATGAACATGGCTGCTTTTGAGGAAATGCGCGATTGCATTGAATATGCGCTTCATGCTTGCATCGGCATGAATATAGATGCGATAGTACACCATCTAGAGGTCTCCGCGATCAATTTGTTCGCTGCATTTCCAGAGGAATACGAGTTTCTAACATACCTTTACAACGGTATTATAGCATGCTTTGAAGCTGTAATGGAGGCTCAAGAGCAAGTGGAGCCAGATGATGGAGTGGACAGCGGCTTGGGAGAGAGTGACGGTGAAGCATAATGCTTGCGCCCTTGTTAAACATGGAAAATAGGCCTCTCGGGGAAACTCGCCATGTATAAAAAAAAGGAGTTAACGCATCTAATGCTGTACCTCCTGAGACATAGTCTCTAAGGTGATGTGGAAAGCAGCATACCACTATAAATTCAAACACAAGTTTTTATTTATTTTTTTTTTTTTTCAGCTTACACTCCAGAGAATCTTCCGCCACGTCGAGATGAAGAGAATGAGACTACACATCATAGTTATAAATTCACTATCACTAAATAATAATAATGAGCTTACACTATTATTAAATGCATTACAGGAAAGCTAACACTAAAGTATGCCTATAAGAAAAAATTTCTTATGCCTGCTTCTGATGCATATAAAGGAACACATATCATGATCATTCAATATGGTGCACTCTGTGCATGTAAGGGAACAATCTTTTCGGTGCACTCTGTGCATGTATTGGAACGAGTCCTTGGGTGTATCATGTGCTTCCAAGATGGTGGGGCTGTTGAATCCAAGATGGCGGAGAATTGTTTAAAGGTTGTAATATTTTTTAAATTTAAATATCGCGCCCTCTGGTAGCAACACTTGTTACTAAATATATCGATTAGCATTCGACCTATCGAATGGTGCTGCGCCCTGGCAGCTAAAATATGAAATAAAAGTAAATATATCGATTAGCATTCGACCTATCGAATGGCGCTGCACCATGGCAGCTGAAATATGAAATAAAAGTAAATATATCGATTAGCATTCGACCTATCGAATGGTGCTGCGCCCTGGCAGCTGAAATATGAAATAAAAGTAAATATATCGATTAGCATTCGACCTATCGAATGGTGCTGCGCCCTGGCAGCTGAAATATGAAATAAAAGTAAATATATCGATTAGCATTCGAACTATCGAATGGTGCTGTGCCCTGGCAGCTGAAATATGAAATAAAGATGGCGACGGTGGCACACTCTGGTAGCCAACTTGAGAATCAAGATGGCGGCGCCTCTGGCAACTAATTTTTGAATTTGACGCGCGATACTAGCGACATCTACCAGCCAACTTGAGAACCAAGATGGCGGCGCCTCTGACAACTAATTTTTTGAATTTAGCGCCATCTGGTAGTCTGTGCTGGAATTAAAGATAGCGGCTGTATAATAATTTTTAATTTCAAATGTGGCGCCTTAGGTATGCATTAAGGAAGGCAAAAACACCCTCCCCCCATTTATCATAAACTTGCCGTCAGTACATAGCATATATAGATTATTTATTCCACCATATTCCAATTGGTCTCGTGGTCTAGTGGTCAAGGCGTCCGCCTCGTAACCACGACATCCTGGACGTTTTCACGTCCCATGGATCGAATCCCAGCCTCGGCACTGAAAATATTTTAGTTAAAATAAAATAATACCTGCTGCTACCTGGTGGCGACCAACAGAACTATATGACGTCACACAAGATGGCGGCCTCCAGCAGCCGAAACAAGATGGCGACCAGGAAAAATCAAGATGGCGGCCTCCAGCAGACGAAACAAGATGGCGGCCAGAAGAAATCAAGGTGGCAGCCTCCAGCAGACGAAACAAGATGGCGACCAGGAAAAATCAAGATAACGGCCTCCAGCAGACGACACAAAATCATGACGTCACGATTCGAAGTTGGTGGAAATTTCTAGAAATATAAAATGGCGGATTTGCGGATTTGCGATTTGCGGATTTGCGGATTTGTGAATTTGCGGATTTGCGGATCTCCGGATTAGCAGATTTGCGAATTTACGAATTTGCGGATTTGCGGATTTGCGGATTAGCCACTGGATTAGCGGATTAGCCACTGGATTAGCGCATAAAAAACTGGATTTGCGAATTTGAGATTTGCGGATTTGCGGATTAGCCACTGGATTAGCGGATTAGCCACTGGATTAGCGCATAAAAAACTGGATTTGCACATAAAAAACTGGATTTGCACATAAAAAACCATAAAAAAATGCGTAAAAAACCATAAAAAATGGGATAATCCCCGGATTACCCCGCTCCCCCCTCGCCTATGTTCCAGAGTCGGCACGCTCTCCCTACTGATGCACTAATGTACAATACGAACTTCCTTCTCCTTGGTGTCTAGCGAAGCTATCCTTCTTTTGCGAACGTTAGTGAGCATCCCGCATCCCACATAAAAGAACTAAATAAATTATGACTCAATACAACACGAGGCGACAACTCGTGCTAATAATCGGAACTACTTGTAACAAGTTATTTGTATGAGGTAACTTAATTCTCGCTGATGAAATATGAAAAAATTCTATTTAAGTAATGGATCGAATTTAAAACACCCAGTTTTGCATCTGGCATCGGTCTCAGTAACTAAAATGAATCTTTATTCATTGTCTGACGTATCGAAAGGTCACAGGTGTAAGTTTTGCAGCAAAAAATTTATCTTGAGAAAGAATGGAAGACAACACGAGAAGAATGAATGTGTTAAAAATCCACTACGCAATAAGATAAGTTGTGTTTGATGTAGCAAGTCGTTTACGCGGAGAGAGAGCTTAAAAAGGCATGACAGAACTTGTTACGTCAAGCCTGCGTACAAGCTAGAGGACAACGATGGATCTGCTAGACTAAGGAAGCGTTATCTGCATTACGACAATAATTTTCCTTGTCTTGGGAGAGATTATGTTCGTGGCTCTTCCGATCTCGATGAAGAACTTAAATTGAAAGACGATTATGATTTATGGAAGAATGAATACAATGGAAGAATCTTTAACGTGAAAAGTGAGAATACATTCCAGCCAAATTCAAGTAGATATTTCCTATTTTGTAAAAATGATGGACTCCTAAAGAGGAAGCATGAAGACGATGAAGAAACTTCGACATCATCGATATCGAATTCTTACGGTAATCTGGGTGAAGACGATGCCTTCTACGGTGATAGCTACAGTGACTCTGAGGCTGATGACAAAGGCATAGACTGATGAAGCACCTAACGCTGACAGGATAGAAGAATGTGGTGGTGTCCTGAGACCGAAACGATGGAAATGACGTGTTATAATAAATAAATCAGATAAAGCTTATTCTGATCACTGGGACGATTGTGATATTAAATTATTTATAATAAACAAGCAAGTAAGATGGTTGTAGAAGAGATTGATTACACATCATGGAAAGATCCAAACATATTGGTTGACCGGCTAAGACGCCTACATGGTTCGCTTTGTGCAGGAAACTATTCGTGCATCAATGAAATATCCTTCATACTCAAAGAACTTAGGAAAGCTGGCTCCATACATTAATGGCTTGTTTAACTTGCAATTGTTAAATGTTAAGAAATAAATTAAATATTGAAAGTAAAATTTTAATTTTTATATTTCTTGTATTCTGATTTCTAACTAAGACTTAGTTCTCGTAAATTGTGCTTCCAAATGTGCTGACTTTTTTGATTGTGCTTTCAAATGTGGTATCTTTTTGTTGATTGCACGTAGTAAAATCTGTAGTGACTGAATATTTACTAGTTCAAAACCTCTTGGTGTTACTAAAATATTTTCCAAGGTCACTTGGTCATTCAGTATGTATAAAAATTTCACGATGGTCTAATTGACTGTAATTATCTAAAGACGAAGAAGGTCATGCGGTGACTGAAATGACTAGCCTATACGTCTGATATTGTCATGACTCGGTCTCAAGGTCTGGAGCCACTTGGGCCTGTATGTGTGACTTTGTACATAAACAATTTATAGGTTATTTAGATTATCTAAAAATTCGACTTTCATGTAAGACATAGCGGTTTGTATTTAATTCGTTGGTCAGGTATATTGTCTTGAGTTGTTAATTTCGTAGAGTGAATGATTAATAATTTCAACGAAAGGTAATAGAAAAAATATATAAATATATTCAATATTTAGTTACACCTGTCACTGGTCAAGAATCTAACCGAGGATAGGAATCCGTCGATTCAATATGTAAATTAATGAGTCATTAATTTAATGAATTTTGGATATTTTTCCCGAATTTCTAGCTAAATAATTACACGAATCAAAGATGGTGACCAAATTTCAATATGGTGGGCACCTCAGTAGTAATAAATGATTACTGCACTCTAGCGAGTTGGAATAAAATTAGCCTGATGGTAATGATAGTAAGACGAGTACACACACAAGATGGTGTCCTCCAGCAGACGAAAACAGGAAGGTGGCCTCCAGAGGTCGAAGACAATGTGGCGGACATGGTGTCATATCGGTTGACGATATATATATATATATATACCTTGGTATTTGGTGGTGTGAGGTCAGTCTGTAGGTGGTTTCTGTGGAGGAAGGATCTGTTGTTTTTTTTATATTTTTTGCTCTTACCGGTTTCGAACCAAGGACGGAAATCGATCTAATCAATCAATATATAGATTACAAATTTATTTAATGAATTTTGGAATTTTTTTCATTAAAATCGTATAATAAATAAAGATTTTCAAGATGGTGCCTTTCACGATAATTGAAACAAGGGGTGACATAATTCTAAACGACGGGAGTGGTGTAAGTCTTTTTTATTACTTTTTATTGAGAATTTTTCAAATATCATAATAAATTACTGGTTTACTCTCGCCGGAAATTAAACCGAGGACCGAAATCGTTTAAATAACTAAACATTTGAAGTAGGAAATTTTTAAATTATTTTTTCGAATTTTTTCGGAATTTACGGCATAAAAATTACAGATTTTCAAGATTACATCCGTAACGATCATTGCAACAGTTACGTCTTAATACAAGATGGTGGTTCTGTCTCGAACAGGTGGTGCTCATTATTACTTAAAATTAAAAAAAAAGTTACAAGTCCGAATATGCATGTTATTTTTATATAGACCTTATTTAATTCTCAGTCTGGTAAATGTATCGATGGCCGTGCGGTTAAAGGCGTATGTTTTCCAACCTAGAGATCAGAACTGCGAGGGTTCAAATCACAGCGCTTCCAATGTTTTTTGTATAAAAAAATTAATTTAATATGTCGATAAGGACCATAAAAGCTATGTTAGGTAATGGAACATCGACCTTACGTGATGAGACAGAGCAACTCTGGCGCTCTCTATATTCAAACAGCAGAAACAAAGTCGACGGTATCCTAGATGGCGGGCTCCAGGGGAACAGAAAAAAAATCAAGAGCGATGCTGATGCTATCTAGGAACAAACAGCAGAAACAAGGTCGACGGCATCCAAGATGGCGGCCTCCAGCAGAACAGCAAAAAAATGAATATGGCGGTCATGACGAAAATTTCATTTAGTGTAAGTGGGGCGCTCGATTTAAAGATGGCGGATCCAAGATGGCGGATCTATAATTGCCGCCAGGTTAAGGTCAAGGTCAAACGTCAAGGTCACACTCATCCAAGATGGCCGCCGTGATGTCACATTCAGATATGTGGCTCGGCACCTCGTACCTCGCCCCGGACCCGTGTCCTCGGAGCCCCTATTATATACTACTCTTATTCCTTGTCATAAACCCATGAAACCAATCTTTCCCTGCTCTGTCGTTTTGTCCAAATTGATGGCCTATGATATATCGCACAGCTAGCTCAAATGCTAATACACAAACATCTTTGCGGGTATGGCCATAAAACATAGCTTCCAATTCAACTAATTAAGTCCTCCAACTCAGGAGTCAATAATGGTTTACGACAAAGTTTTGTAGATGCAGCTTTCTTGGTGTCAAGCTCCTTAATGTTGGCAAGTCTAAAGAGTGTATCCCTTGGTACCTGAAACACTTTAGATGCATTGAGGTATTCCATCTTCTTCTCCCTAACAGCGCGAATTGTTTTTGCCATTTGATCCTCCTAACATAGCTTCCTTTTCTTAGTTTTGTCTTCTTTCTTTTTATCCAGCTCTGGAAGAGAGAAAAAAACAGACTGTAGCTTATATAACCCCTTGTGTTGTAATGGTCGTCATTAGAAGTTCAAAACCTGGATTTAGGCTCCACAACAATTTATTTAGCATGTACACAGATAATGTATTAGCACAAGGTGACATGTACAATGCCTAAAAGTTGCATTCAAATTTGGCACATGCACAGAAAAACATTGCATAAGCCTAATAGGCTACTTTAGGTGATTTCTTTTCTGTCAAATGTGCGAACGTGCATTGGCAATATTGAAAAATTAAAACTCTTTAAACAATACGCTGTAACGAGTGCCATTAGAATATTTAATTTGCATTCTTTGTGCATGTGTTATTTTTAGCGCTATAGCAATAATTGTTTTTTTAAGTGGCCGTACATACAACGATATTAAGCTTGAAAACAATTTACACTTACCTAATTCCTAGCTATTTATTATTTGTAATTACACTAATTTATTACAATAACTGGAATATAAATATTTCTATTTGTTTTCTTACACGTTAAATAAACATTCATAGCATACATTTACTTTTTTTATCAAATGTCGGTCAGTATGGAATTCCTACACTTTCGTCAGGCAAAATGTTATAGAAGGTATTCCATATTACCCGACTCGCCATGTTTAAAATTTGCCTTCTCCTATACTAGATGAAAATGAAAGACTACATTCTGGGAAATAACACTGCGGTCTCTTACTCTTAATCATACATCATGATTAACAGTGTTAAGAAACTTTTAAATACTGTTAACATGTTTGAAACATTCACCTGCACAAACTTTCCAATTGCAAAAACCAAACAATTGATTATAAATCTGCCCATACATGACCGACGTTCATGCGACTGAATACATGGCCTCTAGCGAACACAGGGATGTATTTCGACCGCTCTCTCACAGGTTTCAGCACCTTACAGCTGAGATATACACCTATTCCATATTACCCGCCTACTCCATAATACCCTCACTCGGAACCAGACGGCACCACTGTCGTTTTTATTTTCTCCAAAATCTCTCTCAGCCAAGGATAAGGACCGAACCCGAGATCGCCAGATGGTAGACCAAAGATAGTTTCCGTGTTGTTTATTGATGTTATGTTTACAGTTGGTTTTATGTATTCAGTTAGGTAGCCTATTGGATTCTGATACTGATACTGTTAGTTATTTATTAAGGAAATTTACCTATCACCTAAGTAAACTATAGTTAAACAAGTCTTACTCATGTTATTTATCAATTTATTCTGGTTCACTCAACTCAAACCACACAATTGTGATAAGGACAGTATGACAAGACACTCACATAAAGCATGTGGTGCACATTATTGGACTTTTCCAGGGACGGGGTATTTAATAAACGAATTAACAAGAAAATAAAATATTCATTCACCAATTTCGCTTATTAAAATAACCACCAGAGAAGCAATATGTAAATAACAAGCAAACAAAAAAAACTTGCGAACAAAAAAGTTCATCAGTGTTTAATCCGCTAAACTTATTTTAAGTTTTCTATCCATGTTGAATGTTCGAAACGTGTGGCAGTTAGATAGAGATAGAGAGAGCTAAAAGTGCAAGCACTTCTTATTGCCAGAAATAAAGTTACTTTCTACCAAATGACCAAAAATTGTTTGGACTAAAATCATTTGACCTAAAATAATTTTCGGAAACTTATTTGACCTAAAATTATTTGGCCTAAAGACGTTTGGCCTAAACATATTTGGCCTAAAGCCATTTGACATAAAGTTGTTTGGCCTAAAGTCATTTGACCTAAAATTATTTCGCCTAAAGGCATTTGGCATAAAGTGACATAAGATAATTTATTTGACCTAAAATTATTTGGCCTAAAGATGTTTGGCCTAAATGTATTTGGCCTAAAGCCATTTGACATAAATTTGTTTGGCCTAAAGTCATTTGACCTAAAATTATTTGGCCTAAAGTCGTTTGGCATAAAGATATTTGACCTAAAGTCATTTGACCTAAAATTGTTTGGCATAAAGTCACATGGCCTAAAAATATTTAGCCTAATTTTAGGCCAAATTATTTTAGGCCTACTGGCGGGTACCCGATTTCTGACTTACGGATTTATTACCTACCACCTGGCATGCATTCCTCAATTTCTTTACACTCTAAAATATGTATAATTACTGATCATAAACCACCGACGGTCCAATAATCATCAATTAGAGTATATTTAATTTTAATTTTAAGGTTATTTACCTAAATGAAATAATAATTTATAACGAAACGGAGAACATTCAGGCCCAAAATCAACACTAGTAGCTAATTCTTGGTATAATAATTATTAAAAGTATATTTTTTAAAATTTAACTTAGGTAATATTATTACAAAAACCACGCAATTCTTTCAGTATTCGCCCCAGAGTGTAACAACTAACCTCTATAACGTGCAAACTAATGTGTTGTCATGTTGCAAGTACACATATAATACGAAACTCGGACACAAAATTTTAACGTTGGATCCAATTAAATAATGCGAGTATGATAAATATTTGCAATTATTATTTTCAGATACATTTCTAGACACGAGTCACACATGTTTCCGCACCTACCGCTAGAATGTTCTGCCAGAGCAACGATATTTACTATAGAATGATTTGAATAGCAGGCTGAAATGTGGAACTTTATTATTAAACGGCACCAACAAGATCGCAAACAAATTGAAAAAAATATTGAACCCTGGCTTTGGAGTATTTTATTAAAATACTTCCTATCTAGTAAATTTAATTTAACAGTTAATACAATAAAATTTCCATTTGTCTTTGTGAACTTTCGCTCGAACCATCAGCCACTGATGGCAGCTACATGGTTACACACTTCCGTTCCAAGCGACTTCCATTCCATTCACGAAATTACTACTACCTAGTACCGGATGCCAAGAGCTAATAAAAGGTGAGTGTTGTGAGATCCGAAGAAAGTTATACACTTAAAAAAATGGTGCGTGGAGTACCTCCGTGCGGAAGAAGTGAAACTTTGTAATGTGGAAATGAAAATAGGAAGTGGTAGAAATTGATTTTTAGTGAAATCATATTGTTTCAAATCAAACTAAAAAAAAACAATTAAATGAAATAATGAATCTTATAATTTAAAATAGAACAATAAAATAGATCAACAAGTACGTATTTCAGCTAATTTCACGACGCTCACACTGTTTACTTCGCTGCATAGCAAGAATACCACGTGCATGTGCTTGGAATTTTGGACGCTACTCGTTGCTAACGCTCGCGCTGGCCTGTAACAGGTATACTACGCGCATGCGTTCGAGTGCCACGAATTCACTCTCGCTCTGTCTCTTTCTATTCCCCCTCCCCAGGAGCGTTGAACGTTTAACGCAACAGTGATTTCATACCCCCTCCATGGGAGCGATAAACGTTTAACGCAACCTTGTTGGAAGTCGCATTAGAAGTTTGAATTCAATAATAGGTGAGCGTTGTCACATCCGAATGAAGTCATACGTGTCTCTCGGAGGAGTTTCAACTGCAGTCACGCGCCCCGCTTGACTGCGGAACGCACCGACTCACGCATCGCCAACACGCGTCCGTGCCGCCCTCATGTTCCGGGTCGGCGAGCGGGCGAATCCTCGCAAAGTACACAAAAAAAACTTGCACGCAGAACGGATAGAGACTGCAAGTACGTAGCATTGGTTGGATGGAGGAATTTTCGCTGCTTGAACCACGCTCCAGAAAAATGGAATGTACTGCGGGTGGTTGGTAGGTCATACATCAAAAAATGGTGGAGAAAAAGGTCACATGAGCCCAACGAAAACTCGTTAGACCCGGTGGCTTGGCTAGGATTTACTTGTCCCAGAAGTTAATTTTTTTTTCATTATAAATATAAATTTCTTTTTTTCTTCAGTTTTCTACCTATATTTTCAGCAAATATTTATGTATTAATTAATTCTTTGTGATTTTTTTTATAATTTTATTTCAAGATATTTTCAACCAGAGAAAAAAATTAAAAAGTACATTATTATGTCTGCATGCACTTTGATCTGATAACAATGGAATCCAGTTAATGCAGTTCGTTGCGTGCGGTTGTTGACTTATTGTATCGAAATTTACTATTAATATTTGCTTGATACAGAAAAATTTGCTTGAAAGTCAATGCAAATGACTGGTAAATATGTGGACATATATCACTAAAGTAATTTATATAAAATAAAACATATTTAATTCAATATTATTCCATAGATATTAAAACTAATTTTATTGGTTTATCACTGTTTTGAGTTATTTCAAATTTAGCGTGTAAGCAACAATTATTAACTCCATATAAGTTACTGTCTGAGTTCTTAATAACTTAACTTTATCAAATTGACTTTTCAGTTTTGCACCCAAATATGATAATCACTTTTAGTGGAATTATAACATGATATTTGATTGCTAGAAAACGTAGTTTATATTTCTTTTTTGGAGTGGGAGAACACTTTTTGTTATTTTTTAATAAGTTTTAAGGTTTTTTTTAATAAAGTATTTGAAAAAAAAATTCCAATATATATGAGGTTATTTTTAAACGTTTAAATTTGCATTAAATATCATTTAACTGACTCTGAAACTGAAAACAAGATTATTTAAGAGAAAATATAACGCTATTTTGAATGGTGAAAGCATATTTGTTGTACCCTCTGAAAGTTTGAATTTTTAAGCTTTTATATAAGCCAAGGTAGTGAGAATTTGGAATAAAACGCAATATGATATTTTTTAACGAAAATTTTTTCATAGTTTTTGGTGAAATATTTTGTGTTAACATTCAAGTGTACATAGTTTGATTTCTATGTTCTGAGACACCCTGCATACGTGTTGCATCTAAAATACAAATCTAAAATATGGGTTCACATGCAGTATGTATGTAGGAGACTCAAAAACAAATGAGCAGAGTTCCGGCGATGATTTGATAATCGCTTGAGTTATTACCGATTACAATGAGATACCTTGAAGCCCTGTTATGTGGAAAGCCAAATCGCACGCAAGTAGTGTATTGTGGCACGTTGTTCACTTTAGAATGAGATTCATTTGACTTTTTGGAGAAACGACTTTTGGTCTAATGCCTATCGGCCTAGTGTCGTTGGTCTAATGCCTCATTGGGTTAATAACCTGTTAGGTATACTGCTTTTCGTTATAGTGATTTTTGGCTAAATTATTTCGGTCTAGTGCCTTTCTTTCTAGTGACTTTTCGGCCTATTTCTGCGTCCTCGATACATCATTCACATGAAATGGCTCATCTATGGTGGCACGGAAACATTTCACTGGCATTCATGCCTACTGAATATGTTTCGCATACGTAACCACATTTTGTACGTATTTATTTTAGATACACTTTATACGTCCAGATTATACATAAATTAAGTTCCACCTCTTACTTCGTAAAAATTGCTTTATACACCCATGCATTGTCTTAGTTTTTGAAAAACGAATAGTAGGGCCTCTTATAGGTTGAGACACTCCGCAAGTATTAATATAAACTCAAAGTTAAATATGTTACTATAAAAAGTGAATATATTTATAAATATTAAAAAAAAAAATAACTTTCAGTGGACTTTTGTTATAGGCTGAGGCAGGAGTTGCAATCAATCAATAACTTTTCCCAAAACATTATATCCTGGCTACTTTTTTTGTACACGTACATCCTTTGAAACGACAGCATCGTCTGTAGATGGTATTCATACTACATGACAGATAAAAATTTAAACAAATAATAAAACTGTTTGGAACAAAACATGTATTATATAACTTTTTTTGCACCTTAAAAACTTTTTTTAAACTGATATTTACATTCTTAAGGGGGTGCCTCCCTTTTCAGGTCATGATTTTATATTTATATTAATCACTGATCGACTTTTACACTTTAATAATTGTTTAACTTTCACGAAATAAAAATATATACAGCGCATACTTTTTGCATAATTAGCTGCCAACGTTACATTTTTAACGTTTTTGGGTTATACAAATAAGGAGAACTTAATTTATTGCAGGACTGAAACTTTTTAGGTTTAACTGCAAAGTCACCGGCTACTTCATTATATGGTTTGCATTTCTATCACAAAAACTTATTTCTTGTTTCTTGGCTGTCAAAATCGTAACAAATTTGAGAATTTTAAAATTCCAGGTAAAATTAATTAATATTTTCTTAAATAAATTCAAACCATTTCTTGAAGTAGCCAGTGGCATTGCAGTTAAACCTATAAAGTTTCAGTTCTGCATTAAATTTAATTCTCCTTATTTGTACAACCCAAAAACGTTAAAAATGTAACTTTGGCAGCTATTTATGCAAAACGTATGGGCTTTATATATATTTCATTTCGTGAAAGTTAAACAATTGAAAAAGTCTACAATTTTATCTGTAATTACTGTAAATATAAAAAATCTTGACCGTAAAGAGGAGGCACCCCCTTAAACTTCAAATATACACATAATTAAATTTGTCTGTTTTTATGTTGGCTGATTTGTTTTCTTTCTGTTAATATAGTTATTTCGGCACCATTCCAAACTACGTAATGAATTTCATTGTTTTCGTTTCTTATTTCATTGGATATCTTCAATGCAAGGTTTCTCATACTTCAATACAAACCCAATAATTAAGGAGACTGAACATTGGTAAATAGGCCCTTGCGATATATATAATTATTTTCAGCAAAATTTTTGATACAGTATGTGCATATTAAGCAACCGAAAATCAAATAGATTTTATCATTTAAAAAAAAATACCATCTTAAGTGGGATAAAAATTGTAATGTGCATTAAGAGTAAAAATGTGAAATTATTGATTTGTCGAAATTTAACACCCATGGTGGTGAATTTGAGAGGTATTAGGTTTTATAATTATGTCATATCTCTGAAGAAAATCAGTTGCAATGAAAGAAACAAAGAAAAAGAATATAGTAAGATAGTGAAAATTATTTCTTAGCTGAAATCGATCCCATAGCATTCAAAAAATTGTTAGATTTGTATTTAAATTAAAAAGAAATCATTTCTTAAAAACAAATCGAGCAGGAAATAAATATTCTCACCCATAATAAAGTACTTACATAGTTAATAGTTAGCAATTTTAGTGTTTTTAAATTTAATCGCTAATAGGGTGAATTCAGGCCAATTTAAATTTATTAAAAAGTATTTAACTTTGTTGAAAGTAAAAATGAAGACACAACATTGAATTTAAATAACAACATAAAGAATTGTTTAGAAAAAAAAATTATTTTTTAAATTGTTTTTTGAAGGGAAAAATAAGTAAGCTTTTAGAGTGACGTAGGGTTGTAGGAAAGGTTGCTAGAGGCGAAGAGAATTTATAATTGATATTTTATAACTATGATGAAGCCGTTAACTGGCCCACATAGCACGGGCGCGTGACAGCCTACAGCAATTTAGTCTTTTCTGGTATTCTTAGCGAACCGGCGTGAAGGGCCAAAGTGGCAGTCAAGGTCAGCTGATGGATTGCAAGAAGAGAACAACTTTTTCAAAAAAAGGTGAAGGAGTTTCGGAAAGAAAATACCGCGGATAAAGAAAACCCGTAAACAATGGCACAAAAGACCAGAAAAGAGAAGTCAAAGAAGTGAAAAATGTGGGTGAAAGAAAAAAGAAAAGAAAAAGACGACCTCAAGGGAGAGATGAGGTAGGCTAGAACTTGAAGCGAAAAAGAAAAGAAACTTTAATTACTCTTTCAAAGAAAGCATAATGGCGACGTGGTATTGGCGAAAGAAAAGTTGTGATCCTTGTTGGCGGAGTCTAGAGCAAAAATTGTTATCGATCCAATCACTTCAACAGTATAACGTCTTGATAATATTTCAAGGTTTCAATTTACTTTTTTTTTGTTCTTGAGAGGTAACATTAAAACTATAATTAATTGCCGAAATGAAAGCATTAATGTTTCTGTATGTTAAAAACATTTGAACCGTTACTCCCAATTTACACCGAACATATGACAAATTTACTCCAAGTTATTTTATTAGTTTTTATTCTTCTATATAACATTTATTGCCTATTAAGTACTTCAATCCATAGATACAGTATCTATCACATTGAATTTCTTAAAAGAATATTTAATTTTTTTCCGTGGATCAGTTGAAGAACATTTCAAACGGATGAATACATTATAATAGTTTCACTGGTTAAATATACGATCATAATATTACTTAAATTAATAATACACAGCAAACAAGAGAGGATAAAAAATTTATAAAATTTATCATAATGTTTCATTATTTTTAATTTCGAAAGGTAACTGAATAAATAACTTTTGCCAGTTTTGCACCTGGGTTAGTTAAGTTTCAGAATTCATTTTAATTTACAATGACGCAATAGTATGAGTTACGAACATCCAAACTCACAAACCTTTACATATAAAAGAAGCGATTTTGTAAATAATATTTACTGCCGTTTCAAGATAATTACCAATGGCCGTGCTATTCTATAGTTTATTTTTGTTAGTACTGTACGCTTGTCCACTGAGAAAGATATTTTTAGAGAAATAGTTCGTGTTAATTCTATAAATAATCAAGATACATAACAACAAACATGCTGCTCTGCTATATTTTAGGAATTTAGTTTTGGAAATTTGATAAATTAATGGAATATGTAATTACTATCAGAGTAGCGTCAAAAGTCAGCTATTATAAATTCTAGTCATATAGATATAAAAGGTTTTGTGCTCATAGCTACCGCATGGCTTACTTTTGGATTTACATCATCATCATTCCTGGACTTAAGGGTTTTTAATGGCAAATATAATGAAAGGACACCCATTGTAAAATTATAATTTGTACGTATTTCATTACCTAGCCTTGCTCACTGTGATTTAATGTTTAAAACACGAATTAAATTTAATTTTTCTCCTTGTCTATGTAAATTCGTAATGAATGTATCCTATTCGTCAATCCAGTGTACGGGCTATCTCTGATTCAAATTTGACAAAATCCGTTCTGTGTTAAATACTTAATCTTGTAAGAAACATCTAAACTTCCAACTTTAATATTTTATATATAAGTAGAATTGGACTAGTACCACATTTGTAGAAAAATTCTAAGCCGCTTAAACTCAGCGGATTCCGGACGGAGGCAGACTTAACTGCGTGTTCTAAGACGTGCCGTGTGTAGAGAGCCAAGGAATGTAATTTATGTCATTTTTTTGAATAATTATCAAAGTTTTTAAAACACATTAATTAAATTTTTACATAAAAATATTTATTATTATAGGCAATAATCAAGTGTATCCTTTACAGAATTTAAAAAAAATTAATTTATAAATATATATATGTTTAAACTAAAGTTTTAGGTGCATTACTGTAGCTTTTGAACCATGTCAATAATATCTATAATGTAAGCGCACGGCTTTCGAAACAATTATTATGAAACAATTAACTTTCAGATGTAAATATTCGAATAATTTAAAAAATTCAGATAAAAACGTTATTTTGAGTATTAACTTCAAATCCGAATATCATTAAATGGGGTTGAATTAAATTAAAAGTTTTAAAAATATTATTTTATTATGTCCGTTTATTTAACATTTAATGTGTAAAATTGACAAATCTACTAGAGATTGCATCAACCGTCATAAAATTTACGTTTAATTAGCAAGGTATTATGAACAGAAAGAGCTTTCAAACTATTTTGGCTCAGTTATTTTTTTCGTTACGTGTAGGCTAATGCTTCTTATCATTTTTCGCGCTGCAACCTTAGTGCAGCTGAAAATTACAAAACAATTCTCCCAGAGTTGGATGCTAAATCATATTTCCTTGTTAATTATGACCTATCTTGAAAGTACTAGCAAACGGAGAGTACAATGCTTTATCTGTAAGTTGTTGAAAGGTCTAGAGGTTGCAATTGCTAGTCTTGTCGCATTAATGTGTCTTAATTACCAGCGCGCCAAACAGTTTGTACAAGTTCGAGCGTAAATTTCATCACAAACTAAGAGAAATTATTTGCAATTAGCACAACTCTCCGGAGTAGTTGCACTGATCTCAAGTCAACTGCACAACGAAATAAATAAACGACGGTGCATGTTCTTTGTGCATTAATTTATACAGTCTAGTAGTATACATTCAAGTAGTATATAATAGGGGCTCCGGCGCCTAGGTTCTGGGTGAGGATTGAAGATGAGGCCAATGACCGACCTCTCCTGAAATCACGGCGGCTATTTCTTATGTCAAAATCTTCAAAATCCCCCATAAATGACTCGAAATGATTCAAAATTCATAAAAATATCCCATTTTTGCGGGAAAAATTCCCCTTATAAAGGAAAATATTCCGTGTATGTCCTGAAAAATTCAAAAATACGCAATTCCAAAAAGCTCAAAATACTTTTGTCTTTAGAAAGAACACATATTCCCCGAGATAGTTTACATTCCCCATGGCCAAGCTGCCCCTAAGCCGCTAGCGGAAAGCAGTGACCTTGACCTCAACCATAAAATTAAAATTCTTAAATTTTTTACCAAATAATTACGAAAAAATTTCAAAAAATATTTAAAAATTGATTACTTCTAATGTTTAGTTACTTAATCGATTTCAGTCCTCGGTTTGATTCCCGGCGTGAGGAAACCAGTAATTTATTGATATATATTTTTAAAAAATTCCCAATAAAAAGAAATAATAATGTCTTATGCTACACCCACCATTTTGAATTATGACGCAAATAGTTGCAATTTTCTAGGATTCTAGAAACATTGCTTGATTCGAAACGTCTGCCATCTTGGATGAATACGACGTTATCGTTACACTTTACGTTATGTTCGCCATAATGGATTCTAGAACGTGGCAATTTTCTTTATGGCCACCATCTTGAAAAACAATAATTATTATGCTAGAAATTCGGAAAAAAATTAATAATAATTTGAAAAAATACTTTAAAAACTCTCTTACGTCATTAAATCCTCGGTTCGAACCCGGTCAGGTACAAAATAAATAAAATGACATCAGGTCCTTCCTCCACAGAAGCCACCGGCAGACTGACTTCTCACCACTAATGTCAAGTTATATATATCACCAGCTAGTATGATGTCACGTCCGACCTCTTGTTTTCGTCTGCTGGAGGTTAACATCTTAACGTGTACTAGAGTGTGCTACTGTCATATTAGTTTACGTTTTACTCACTAAAGTGCAGTAATAATTTATTATTACTGAGGTGCCCGCCATCTTAATATTGGGATGCCATCTTGGAAATTCGTAATTATTTAGCTAGAGATTCAGGAAAAATTCCAAAATTCACAAAAAAAAATATCATTTATTAAAATAATGATTGGTGCTATAGATTTTCGTCCTTAGTTAGATCCCTGGGCAATGCCAAAAAAATAAAACAATTAAAAATTCCACACAAGATACAGGTTTGAGAAATAAAGCAACACAAAAAAAAATAATTAAAAATTCCTCACAAGAGACAGGTTCGAGAAACGAAGCAACACATTTTCAAATAAAAAAATATTACATTAAATAATCAAACACAAATAAGTAAATTACTAGGGTATCTAGATTTCTACAGTCTTCATAGAAGGTTACGCGAGTCCTTTGCACGCCTTGACATGTGTTTTCTAGTCAGTTATACATAAAAGTTAATTAACCAGTCATGTATATTCAGTTGCCTGGCTCGTATTAGACGGCCAGTCTCGTCCAGTCGGTGGTTAGTCACATTCAGTCCGGGACCAGGCTTCTATTTGACAGTCAGGCACGCCAAGCAGGTGTCAATACATGCCCAGTGGATAGCCAGGAATGTCTATTCGATGTTCAGGTAGATACGTCCATTAGGTGACAAGTCATATATAGTCAATAGTCAGACGCATCCAGTGGTCAAACACAACCAGTCAGTTACCAAAATGTATTTTTCTTGAAGATTCGCAGTCCTGTAGCCTCGCAGTCTCGCAACCCTGTAGACTTGTAATTGTGTTGTCTCGTAACCTCATGGCTCGTAGTCGCGTAATCATGAGGCCTTGGAGCCTCGTAGACTTGTAGCTACGTAACCAAGTAGTCTTGTAATCTTATAACATAATGCTGCTGGAGCAGTTGGAGCTAAAGAGAAAATTCAGCCGAAGACAGATGCAGCAATTGGAGCCTTGTAGACTTGTAGGTTCGTAGTTAAGTACTCATTTAGACAGGCAGTACTGTAGTCTCGTATCTTCGTAGCCTCCTAGTCTTGTAGTCAAATAGCGCAAGGTCTAAGACTATTTGATTTGATTCATTGACTTTTGACTCATTGATTTTTTGAGCCAAAACACTGTTGGAGTCATATGACTGTTGAAGGCAATATATCCTAACTTAACATTGACGATCGCTTTCTACTGAGTTGAATGTACGTGGAAATGCATCTCTTTTTCGTTAATGCACTTCCATGTAAATTGCGTGAACATTGCGTGTAGAAGCGAATGGAGCTTTGGATCTCTTGGATCACTTGTAGCTGATGGGCAATTGGAGCATTGGAGCTTTTGCAGAAATTGGAGCATTTGTAACTTTGCACCACTTGGACCTGTTGCCCAATTGGAACATACTGTACATTGGCGGGATCGTATTCCTGTGACGAGATCGTCTTCTAATGTACACTACCGCCATGTTAGTTTAAATTTACCTGCTTAAGTGCAGTAATTATTTATTACTGTGATGCCTGCCATCTTTATATTTGGGTGCCATCTTGGATATTTTTAATTATTTATCTACAAATTTGGGAAAATTTTTAAAATTCATCAAGAATATCTGCAATTAATATACTGATTAATTTGATAGATTCATTTCCTTGATCGATACTTGACCAATGCAAAAATATTTAATTTTTTTAAAAAAATATTTATTCTGAAAAATATGGTGAAAAGTCACAAACTAAGCTTAAATTTTCCTAAAACAATAAATTTAATTTTCTTTTTAAGATTACCTTACGTGGAATTTATTATTATTTTACTCTTTAAAAATCGATTTTATACTAGATACCTGTCTAACGATATAAATACAATATCGCTGTGCCTACCATGGAAGTTTAATTTTCGTTTCTTGGAATACTTTCCAAACAGGAATTGTTCAATGTTAGGCATATAAATGGGCCTCTCTGGCAGGGTGGATGGGGGGGGGACATGTCCTCTCCAAAAATTATTGTGAAGGGGACACAGGGACAGGATTCTACACAATTATTCATTCAACATTACATTATTATCATTACATTGTTACTATTAATACCATTACATTTCATACAATACATTCTATTTGGATATTTTTACTTCTATTCTCCAAATATATTTACATCCCATGTCCCCCCCTAAATTTACTTACCAGAGAGGCCCATGGGCATATAGACCAGACATATCCGAACCTTGAGACCAACCATTTTCTGAGTACAAACCTAACGATCCACATGAAATGAAAAGTTATTCTGGCTTGTGCTAGAACTCTGTCCTTGCGTAACAAAGGAGAAATTCACAAGCTGGCAGAAGCTGTTTTTTTTTTTTTACTGTTTAGTTTTTTTATGTTTTTATTATTATCATTTTGTAATTAATATTTATTTTAATTTAGGTTTTTTTTTCTGTAGTATGCTGATATTGATGAAGGAATACGTGCGTTTGTTTTTTTTCCATATGCTCCTTACTATTCCGGTATAGACTTCTGCTGATGTTCTCCGAGTGCTTATTGTTATTTGTGATATATCAATTTCTGGACAAAAAAACCTTATTAATGAGGCATGTAATTTTGTTCGGGTTTCGTATAAATTACTGAAATACTTTTACCACATCAGAACCTACGATATTTAAATCAAGTGGAATTTAAACAAAAAAACAACCATTACTAAGTCAAATAACTTGGCTCGAGGCAGCTGAGAAGAACTATCATACAAAAAAAACTTTATTTTTCTTGATATCTAGTAAAGCCTTCCGTCTCTTAATACCGTGAGTGAGAATATCTGCATCTCGCATAAAAAAATAATATTTACCTCAACACAACACGTGATTCTATCTGTAGGCAAGAATAGTAACTACATGATACAAGTTTCTTGCATGAGATAAATTAAAACTCACTGAAGAAATATTAAAACCAATTCTTTTTTTAAGTAATGGTTATTTTTTAAAACTCTCAGTAAACTTATGCTATTATTTTCAGTAAGTAAAAAAAAAACTTGTTCGATTCCTGCAAATGTATCGAAAGGACACGGATGTAAGTTTTGTAGCAAGGAATTTATCTTGAGAAAGAATAGTAGAAAACACGAGAAGAATGAATGTGTTAGAAATCCGCTACGCAAAATTATAAGTTGTTTTCATTGTAGCAAGTCGTTTACGCGAAGACAAAGCTCAAAACGATAGATCTTGTAACGCCAAGCCTGCGTACAAGTTAGACAACAACGATGGAGCTACTTTTCTAAAGAAGATTGTTCTGAATTACTTCAATAATTTTCCATATCTTGAACGAAATGATGTTCATACCTCTTTAGATCTCGACAAACCACTTTAATTAATTTATGGAAGAATGAAGACAATGGCAGTATCCTTAAAATGAAATGTGAGAATACATTGAAGCCGAATTCAGATAGATACTCCGTACTATGTAAAAATGATGGACTTTTAAAAGAAAGATTGAAGACAATGAAGAAGCTTTGACGTCAAAAATTTCGAATTATTACAGTAATCTGGGTGAAGATGCTGACTTCTACGATGATGGCAACAGTGACTCTGAATCTGGTGACAATTCTAAAGACTGTGATGAAAGAGATAAAGCTGGCAAGATTTAAATCTGGATGAATACCAGACACCGAACCGTTGGAAACAGCATTCTTAAAATTAATTATTCTGATGAAGCTAACGATAAACACCGAGACTTTAGTAAGATTAACAATATTAATAACAGAGATTCCAGGAAGATGGTAATAGTAGAAGAGATTTATTATATGGCATGGGAAGATACTACCGTAATTGGTTGATCGCCTGAGACTGTTGGTGATATCGGTTTGTAGAAGAAACTACTCCCACATCGACGAAGTTCTCTCCATACTTAATGAACTGAGAGAAGCTGGCTACATACAATAATAATGTGCATTAAATTGAAAAATAACACATTTATTTGGATTTCAATAATTTAATGTATTATTTCTTGTTATCTTATTTATAAATAAGTCAAAGTTCTTGTAACAAAGATTCCTCTTTTGATGGTGCTTCCAAATTTTCTTCATTTTTAATTGTGCTTCCTTTTTGTTGATCGTGCTTCCTTATCATTCATTTTGCTTCCAATTGTGCTTCCTTTTCGTTGATTATGCTTTCTTTTTTAATGTGCTTACGCTTGTAAAAACGTTTCATTGATTGCGCTTCCTTTTCGTTGATTCTGCATCGGACTATTTTTGCTTATTTGATTGTTCTTCTAGTTGTGCTTTCTTCTTATTGTGCTTTAGATTGTGCTTACTTTTTTGATTGTGCTTTCAAATGTGCTTCCTTATCATTGGCTGTGGATCGATAAGTATGTACTCAGGAAATGATTCGTCTCATGGTTCAGAGATGGCTATTATAAACACCTGACATTGGACATTGCCTGTTTTAAAAGATTTTCAAGTATTATTTAAAAATACCTCTTGGATCGGGATGCTTGGTCTATATGCCTAACATTGAACAATACCGGGTTGGAACGTATTCCAAGTATCAAAGAATTATACTTACATGGTAGGCACAGAGACAACGTATTTTTTTCACTGGACAGGTATCTTGTATAAAGTCGTTTTTGTATAGTAAAGGATTAATAAATTCCACGAAAGGTAATGTGAAAAAGAAATTTAAATTTATTTTAAGCTTTCATTACTTTTATCACTGGTCGAGAATCGAACCAAATGTAGGAAATCTATGAAGTCAATCTTACATTAAAAGATGATTTTTGGTTGATTTTTAGAATATTTTCCGAATTTCTAGGTTAACAATTATGGTCATCCTATATGGTGACCAATATGTCGACATTAGATTACTGGAGGCTGGTAGTATATGAATTAAAACCATTTTTTAAGAATTTCCACCATATATTATAAAATAAGATCTTTTATCTAAATTAAAATTTTTTGTTTGACTAAGTATCGAACCGAGGAAGAATAACAATTTAATAAATTAGAACATTAAAGAGTGATTTTTTTATGATTAGTGTCATTTTTCCGGAATTTCTATGTTAATTTAAAGAATTTTTAAAATATAGCGGTCAATATGTCTTTTTAGGCTTATAGAGGCTCGAAGTAGAGAGATAAAAGCTTCTTTAAGGACTGTCCACCATATTCATTGAAGTTTTTATTTTTTGCTTAAAATGAAAATTTTTGAATTGGTCGAATAATGAACAAGGACAGAAATAGTTCAAATCAATCATTATATTAATTGCAGATTTATTTGATGAATTTCGGAGTTTTTACCGATATTATAGTTAAATAATTACGTATTTCTAAGATGATGGGGCCGAAATGCCAAGATATCGGGCATAGAGTAATAAATAATTATTGTACTCTAACAGGTAAAAATTAAACTAACATGGTGGTAGTGCACTCTACCAGATAAAAACCAGATGTTGACTTCCAACAGACGTAAACATGATGGCTGCCTCTAGCAGGCAAAAACTAGATGGGGGCCTCCAGGAAAACACACAAAATGATGGCCTCCAATGACGAAATCAAGATGGCAGACATGATGTCATACTATCAGGCGATGTATATACCTTGTCATTAGTGGTGAGAAGTCAGTCTGTTTGCCGTTTCCATAGAAGGATCGGTCGCCAATTTTAATCGAACAATCTCATTGGGTTTGAAGCGATGACTACTAGCACTGTGCGTCTTTTAATAAAATTTTATTAAATTTGTTTAGTTAAAATTTTTATAAATTTTAAAAAATTTCCAAATTTGTCTGATGATTGCGGATTTTCAATATGGCGGCCGTGACATCCTAATCCAAGATGGCGGAATATATTTTTTATTATTTTTATAATTTTTGCCTTTTTCTTTGCATAAAAAGTTTGATTTTAAAGGTGTAGGGTATAACGAAAAATCCAATATTCTAGAATCCAAGATGTCAGCCATAACTAAACTTGCAGCGATGATGCTATATACATCTAAGATTGTGTACATAACGAATTATGCAAGCTGGTGTCCATAACGAAATGTTTAATGGTGATGTCTTAATTAAAGAAGGCAGAATTTTTATTAAAATTTTATTAATCAAAAATATATAATTTTGTTTTCCAAATTTCTCTGATAATAATATGAACTTCTAAGATGGCGGCCTGAACATAAATTGCTGTGGTAACATCATAATTCAGCATTCGGAAATTTACAGAAAATAAAATGGCAAAATTTTAAATGGCGGAATTCAAGATGGTGGATTTAAGATGGTGGATACAAAATGACGGATCCAAGATGGATGATTCAAAATGGCTGATCCATAATGGCGGACAAAGATGTCCACCAGGGTCAAGGTTAAAGGTCAAGGTAATGTCATCTAAGATGGCCGTCGTGACATCACATTCCAATATTTTTGACATTAGCACCACACCACACCTGAAGCCTGGGCTAAGACCTGACAATATATACTAATTTCATCCCATTAAATTACAATTTTAATAACAGTCATATTTTTTTTTTCATTTCTCATAAGTAAAATAAAACAAAATGTAAGGTTCATAATTCAATACTAAAAATTAACATTAAAACATAGTCAGAATTATATTCTGGGATGTGTTTTTTTCAAGAAATAATTTCCAGTTCCTCAATAACTATTTAGATAGTTTATATTGTTATTTGTACTATCGTACCTACGATGATCTTATGCAATTAGGCAATTCGAGTAGAGAGACGATGATCTTATGCAATTAGGCAAATCGAGTAGAGAGAAGTTTTTCTTTTTTCTTTTCTCTTTGGTCAAATAGCTGTTTTCCTAGGCTTTGCTGTTTTGATGGAATTTTTAATTTATGACATTGAATTTAATTTTATTTAATTTTACCTCCTTTTGCAGAGGCTTTTCATAACTTATTTTGCTTTCAGGGGAATAAGTAAATTTGTGATAACTGAGTGTCACAGCTTATTAAGTACAATTAAATAATCTTAACAAAAGTAAAGTAAATTTAGATGCACATATTCTATTTCAAATTGAAAAAAAAATTAGGATCGTAATTTATTTCACAAAGACCAATACATTAAATCATGATTTCATTGAAAATCAAGCTTTTGATATGACAACGTATATAATTAGTATGTAAATGCCGGTCCGTAAACTGGTGCTGGTTCGTGGTGACAGTTTCCTCCAGCTGTTATGATATCACTTACACCATCTTGTTTTCGTCTGCTAGAGGTTTCCATTTTGTATCTGACATAAAGTTTTCGTCTACTAGAGAGCGTCAACTCCATGTTAGTTAAATTTTTCACCGCAGTAATTATTGATTAATCTAGCCACCTCCATCTTAAAATTTGGTTGCCATCTTTGAAATCCGTATTAATTTAGCAATAAAATCAGTGAAAATTCCAAAATTCATCAAAAAATTCACTTACTAAAACAATGATCGATTCGATGGATATCCATTCTCGCATTAATTCCTAAACGATACAATAAAGTTAATCATATTTATATAAATCTTGAGATTTTTATTTATTTAGCAAAAAAATCGTAAATTTGTTTAAAATTCATAAAAAATTACTCATTTTTTTACGGATTAATTCGATAAATAACTGTTCTTGCCTCAATCATTGACAATACAAAATGTTATTTATTAAAATTACCAAGAAAGCAAGTTCAAGAAATAATTTTTTTACAAACAATAAAAATATTACATAAATCCTACACTACTAAAGAAAAAATTGCTAAGCTAGCATTCTAATTATAATAAACATTTAGTTCTGCATTGGCTTGAACTGACTTGTCACAGCTCTAAACTTTTAACCGAAAACAGAGACCAGCCAGTACATTTTCCTTCATAGTATTTTTCTTCGCGACAGAGTTTGTTGAAACTGTGTTCAACAGACTGCTATGCATCATCGAAATTGTAAATGGGAGTATTCACTTCCTTGATTGCGCACTTCTTCTCTTGGTTCTCGAACGGGTACGGTTTACCATACACGCAGTACAGCCACAAGTTATATTTTAAAGGCCCGTACGTTGATACTTCACAAATAAGCTGATTGATAATATTCTGCCTGAAATCGTAGAGAAAAGTATAAATGTCTTTCGACACAACGTATTAAGATAATAGTAGTATTTCGGTGTTCCACGAAAATCAGACTGCGTCAAGTGGAATCCAATTAAATTTACTGTAATGCACCGAGCACAGTCGTGTTTTCAGTGTCATGTCTAGAAGTCATTTCAGTCGGTTGTGGCATATCTGCTTGTGTGCTTGTACTTATACAAATATACAACCGAAAACGCGGAGTCGAAATGCATGCAGTAAATGGGCACATAGATTTCCCCTTTACAGTTTTCACGTGTTGTCTCGAACTGTCAATACGAGTAAACCACACATTACACTTATCTAGCGAAAATTTATACAAGAAAGATTCTTATTACATTTACTTCTCTCGTGTCTTCGTGCATGATGGTAAACTGCGAATGACTTATCGCAGTAGCCGCAAGGATATCTAGTCGATCAAGACGAACCTTTCAGATACAAACCAGATGCCTATGTTACTACATTTTTACCAATGCCCGGAAAACTCTTATGAACATCGATGTAACGTTTTTGCTGCGAAACCTTTAATTTTGCTGTGCTGCGGAAAACTCTTCATGTCGTTAAGAGCGATTTAATATTATCTTTTCTCGCAAACTGCTTATGACATTTCTCCAGCCAAACATTTTGCTTGGAGGACTCTTAGCACATCTTCTCTTCTGGTGTCGATGAGTATTACAGTTGTTACAGAATATATTGTCACAGTAACGGCATAGATGTTCGTTTGTTGTCGACGAATCACCAACTACTGAGGTCTCCTTCGCTGGCAAAACATCATTTATTGATCTTTCCTCCACAAACAGCAGTGGAGGTATTAACGTCTCTTCTGTTGGTGGAAGCACGCCTGTTGAAGTCTCCTTTAGTGTCGTTGCCATTACTATCATCGGGATCAGCGCCGTCATCGCTGACGAGATCTCCGCCGTCAGTGGTACATCTTCCATGAAGATCTTTGTGATTGTGGTCGACGATGCTAACGGGATCTGCGTCACCATCGTCGTCGCTGCCATCAGGGTTCTCGTAGTCAATGGTACATCTTTCGTACAAGTTTGACGTTAAAGATGGTAAAGATGCCCTCAGGATCTCAAAAAACAGGTGATTAAGTGACCTTTGTATTAGATGAGACATACTAGGTGATCCTTAAACCGTTATATCCAGTAAAAAACCGAGAGTCGCGTAGTCCATACCTCGCTTATATATACTCATGGATGCTGGAATAATATGCGTGTCAAAACAATAACTATTTATATTAACACAGAAGTAAAAAAACTTTAATACACGTGTTGAAATAACATTAAAATAAGGAAGCAAAATCATTGAAAAAAAGCATAATTGTAAGAACAATAAACGAAAAGGAAGCACAATCAATGAGAAGGAAGCACAACAAAAAGGTAGCACAATTGGAAATACAGTCAACGAAAAGAAAGCACAATCGGAAGTACAATCAACGAAGAGGAAGCATAATTTAAAGCACACTCAATTAAATGGAAGCATAATAAACGAAAAGGAAGTACATTTGGAAGCTCAAAATAAAACCAACAAAATATAAACACGAATGTTCAGGAGCATATTAAGAAAGCTAACGAACGTATTCCTAAACAATATCAGTGAACCACAAACAAATAACGAAATATTAAAAAGTAATAAAAAAAATTCAAATACCTTTATAAAAATTTTAAAAAAAATACAAAGATTTCTGGCTTGTGCTAAAACGCTATCTTTGCTCAACAAAGAAGTTCACTAGTTGGCAGAAGCTGTTTTTGTAATTTTAGATTTTTGTTAAATTTTTAAAAAAACATTAATTTTAATTTTGTTATAAAATTTATATTTTCATTTATTTTTTATCTCTATTTCAGATTTTATTTAAAGCTATATTTAATTATTAATTTTTAAATATTATATACTTTTTTGGTTAACTGTTCTTGATATAGGAAAAGGTACGTTTGTATTCTCCGTGTGCTCCTGAATATGCCTGTGAATATTTTGTTGGATTTCTCTTGTGTATTCAAATGCGCTTCATTTTTCGTTGATTATGGTTCCTTTTATTTGATAATACTTGCAAATGTGTTTTCTTTTTGTTGATTTTGCTTTAGATTTTACTTCCTTTTTTGGCGTCTTTCTCGTTGATTGTTCTTCCAAATGTGCTTAATTTTATATTGTTCTTCCTTTTAGTTGTTTTTCCTTTTCATTGTTTGTGATTTTTTTTTGTCGAATGTGATCCTATTATGCTTCCTTTTTTAATGTGCTTAATGTTCGTAGATTTTACTTCCAATTGTGCTTCATTAATGTTGTTTGTGTTTTCTTTACGTCGATTTCGCTTCCGATTATTTCTTCTTTTTTGTTGTGTTTCCTTTTTGTTGATTGTGCTTCCGATTGTGCTTCCGTTTTTGATTGTGCTTCTTAATGTGTTTTCTTTATTAAATGTAATTTAGAATCGTGTATTAAATTTTTTTCCTGTTTATTTATATATATTTCTTCTTTTTACTTGTATATTATTCCAGCAGCCATGGGTATTTAAGTGAGGTATGGTACGTGACTCTCAGTTTGTTACTGGCTAAGATGATTTAATGATCACCTAGTTTGACTCATATGTTACGTAAGTCACGTAATTAATTGTTTTATTTTATTCTAAAGGTCTCTTTGCCATATTTAATGTCGGACTCAATGAAAGTTGTACCATCGTCTACTGATAAACTGATGACATCAACGACGACGGCGACGCTGATCCCGTTGCCATCGTCAACGACAACCACAGAGACCTCGATGGAAGATGCACCATCGAATGCGGAGATCTCGTAAGCGACGAGGGTGCAGATCACCATGACAGTAACGGCAACAACAACAAAGGAGACTTCAACTGGCGTGACTTTAATACCTGCAGTGCTGTTTGCGGAGGAAAACTCAATGAATGATGTTTTGCCAGCGAAATAGACTTCAGTTGATTCGTCAACAACTAACGAGCGTCGATACCGTCACTGTGACAAGATATTCTCGAACAACAGTAATGCTCGTCGACACGAAAGGTTCATCTTCATCGACCAGACAACCTTGCATCTACTGCGATATGTCGTTCGCATTTTAACATGATGCACGAAGACACGAGAGAAGTAAATGTATGAAGAATCCTTGTATGTATTTTCGCTGTGATGAGTGTCATGTGTGGTTTACTCGTATTGACAGTTTGAGATGACACGCGAAAAACTGTAAAGATGAAATCCATGTGCCCATTTCCAGCAGAGACGTTTCGACTCTTCGTTTAAGGTTGAAGACTCGTAAGCATAAAAGCACACAAGCAAATGTGCACAACTGGCTGACATTATTTCTGGACATGACACTAAACACACGACTGTGCTCGGTGCATTACAGGTTAATTTAAATGGATACGTATTGACGCAATCTGTATTTAGTGGAACTTTGAGGAACTACTATTATGTTAATACGATTAGTAAGTCGAACGACGTTTGTACTTTTCTTGAAGATTTCAGGCAGAACATTTTCAATCAGCTTATTTTTGAAGTATCAACGTACGGGCCTTTAAAATTTAACTTGTGGCTGCACTGATTGATTGGTAAACTGTTATCCGTTCGAGAACCAAGTGAAGAAGTGCTCATTTAAGACAGTGAATACTATCATTTTCTATTCCGACGATGTGAAGCAGTCTGTTAAATACAGTGTAGAGAAACTCTGTCGGGAAGGAAAAGGCTATTGAGGAAAAGGAACTGGCTGGATTCTGTCTTCGGTTAAACGTTTAGAGCTGCGAAAAGTCAGTTCAAGCGAATGCAGAACTAAATGTTTATAAGAATGCTAACATAACAAGTTTTTCTCTAGTAGGGTAGGAATTTTGTAATATTTTTGTTCCGTGTAATTTTTTTTATTTGTTAAACATGTAATATTTTTGGTAAATTTAATAAGTCAAATATTTTTTATTGTTAAGGATTTAAGTAAGATAAGTTATCCATCGATTTAATAAGGTAATTAATGATAAATCGTTGTAAATGAATTTTGTATTTTTTTTTTTCGAATTTCTAACTAAATAATTACAAATTTTTAAGAAGGCGGTTAATATGTTACCATCGGCTTACTGGAGGCTGGTAGACTTGGAAGCAATAATTATTTTAATTGGTGAATATTTGAATAATTTGGAGGTTTTCCCAAATTTCTAGACGAGTTAATACAGAAATCCAAGATGGCGGCCAAATTTCAAAATGTTGGGGACTACTGAAATAATAATTACGGCACTCTAACGGGTCAAAATTAAACTTACTTTTTGGTAGCATACTCAAGCAGACAAAAACTATATTTCGGATCTAAAATGGAAACCTCCAGCAGACGAAAACAAGATGGTGGACGTGATCTCATACTAGGTGGCAATATATATACCTATGTATTAGTGGTGGGAGGTCAGTCGGTCAGTAAACTCCGTGGAGAAAGGATCCTTCGCCATTTTTATTTTTGCTCTCACTGGTTTCGAACCGAAGACTCCATTACTTCAGAGCATTTTTAATTAAAAGTTTATTAAAACTTAATAAATAAATTTTTATAAATAAGCAAAATTTTTCCTTTAAGATGGCGGATAAGTCATCTTAATCAAAGATGGTGGAATGTTTATATTAATTTTTAAGTTTTTTTATTAATTTTTAAATTTTCCCCGAATTTTTAGCTTAATATTTACGAATTTTCTAGACAGCGATTAAAACGACAATTGCACGGATGATGGCGGCTATGACATCCTAATTGTCTAGGTCATTATCTCGGCTGGATATGGCGACTTGCTTCGTTAAGGACATTTCAAGCCGTTGACCTTTTTGTTGACTAAAATGGGAAATTTTCCCTCAATCCGGGAATTTTTACCTCGAAATATGGAGAGTAGTATATAATAAGGGCTCCGACGGCTGGCGCTGGCGCGTGGTGTGTGTGTCCTTTCCGCCATCTTGGATTTTGACGTCACGGCGGCCATCTTGGACGAGCGTAACGGGACACAGCGTAACGGGACATAACGTAACGGGACAAGTAGATCACGGCGGTCATTTTGGATCCGCCATCTTGGATCCACCATCTTGGATGACGTCATTTTTTTTCTCGAACTTTCCGCCATTTTGAATTATGACGTGACCGTTGCAATTTCCGTTACATCCGCCATATTTAACTTTTTTATTTATTATCCGATTTTAATGAAATTTTTTTAAAATTTATAAAAACATTAAATTAATAAAATTTTAATAATTTTTTTTTAAAAAACGAACATTTACGACACGGAGCTCGGAGTCCTCGGTTCGAACCCGACAGGTGCAAAAAAAAATTAAAAATGGCGACAGGCTCCTTCCCCCTGTGGTGGCTGCTGACAGACTGGCCCCCACCACTTTTTTCAAAGCATATATATCGACAGTGAGCATGACGTCATGTCCGCCATCTTGTCTTCGATGTTGGAAACCATCATCATTGTATCGGCGGCGAGAGTGCGCTGGCGCCTAGTTAGTTTGATTCTTACCCGCTAGAGTGCAGTAATCATTTATTACTGTGACACCCGCCATCTTGAAATTTGGTCGCCATCTTGAAAATCCGTAATTTTAATGCTAGAGATTCGGGAAAAAGTTCAAAATCCATTAAATAAATTTGTAATCTATATACTGATTGATTAGATCGACTAAGGTGCTTGGTTTGATCCCTGGCCGATACAAAACAACTTTAATTTAAAAAATACCACAAAAGTGACAGGATTGAGAAAATAAAAAACACCGCAAGTACTTTTAAAAACTTTTATTACATAAATTCAATACACTACTACAAGTACAAAAAATAATACACAGACATAGAACTAAAGTCTTGTGGATTTCTCGATTCAAACAGTCTTCTTATTGTATGGACTAAGTCCTTTACATGTTCGTAAATGTCTATTCAGTCTATCAGGTCGACATATTGGTACACTACAATTTTCACACAAAACCGAATTATCGACTTCATTAAAAGGACAGTGATATATTTCATGTTGTTTAGCACTTCGAATAGTTGTAAATGTTTTGTTACAAAATATACAGCTTGATTCTGATGAATGTACAGCCAGTCTATTACAATTCCTGAGGTGTCGTTTTAATCTTCCATAGTGTATAAACTTGCTTAAACACCTGTTGCACTGATATTTAATACGTTCAGAGTTATTATTACAATTGTGTATTACATAATCACGTAATTTCAAGTTTTTGATCTTCTCACAGTACGTACAGTTGGGCGATGGAACACCGTTGGATGCTCCTTCCTTTATCAATGACACTGGAACTGTTGACAACCATTGTAACACTGCTGTCATGTTAACTTCGGAAGCCTTTGAGGTCTGCTCTGCAGAAGATGTTGCACGCGACGAAATCTCCTGCTGTGCTGAGAGAGCAGGTGTAGCTGTAGACGACGTAGTCATCGTGGTCTGCACTGATGATGGTAGACCTTCGATCCAGGTCGGTGTTGATACTGGTAAAGACGCCATCGAGGTCTCAAGAACAGCTAGTTTTTGGTCTATTATTCAAGTCTAACTACCCGATGCGTTCATCACCGCAGCCAGAGACGGACTAAAGTTCATATCACCAGGGTCTCACTTATATGTTCTCATCAGCTGGTACAACACATGAGTCAAAACAATAACCATGTTCATTATACTTGCACTTAACTGTCTCGGAGCATTTTATATAATGACGATGTAAGCTGTCGAGGCGTGAAATTAGTTTATTACACTTATTGCACTGAAATTGTATTGGTTTCAGTTAATTATTCGGACAACTGCTTCTTTCATGTCTTGAAGAGAGCAGGTCCGTACTGCACCGCGGCCAGAGGTATACTGAGGGTCCACTCGTCTGAACTTCGCTTATATACCCGCAGTCTACTGGAATACTACATTAGTCAAAATACTGTCTGTAATTAAAATTAATTTTTATTAGGTAGCTAAAAATTGTAGAAATAAAAAACAAACACAAGTTCAGGTTTTACACATTTATTTATAAAAAAATTACACAAATGCATGTTAGGTTAAGGAATTAGGCATTTTCGCAAGCAAAGTCTTTAATGCCGCACGAACTGCCTCTTCGACTCCGGTTCCAACTGGTTCGCAGGTCACGGGATCAGGAACACAGGTTTCCAGCTGGTCATCTTCTGCGATGTCGTCATCTCGAGCGAGACTTGGTCGATGACGTCTGTGACCACGTCTGCGCCTTGGCTCTACTGCAGTGCTTGTTGGGACAGATTCACTGCCTGAACTTCGACGACGTGACGCATGCCGTTTGGAAGTCTGCGTAGAAGCATCACAGGTAGCAAAAGGTTGCAACACGCTCATGTTTGGTGTTACACGTGCAGACGAGGCAACTACCTCAGCGATGCTAGCAGGAAGGATTGTGTGCGGTCTCATGTGATAGACGGCACAGTTTCCAGGTTCGCAACAATCTAATACCTGCTGAGTCGGTTCGTAGGACACAGGAAAGTGAGCAAACCGCCAATGCTGAGCATCTCCATCACAGGTTTCTGTATATGTACGTAGATACCCGGAATCCCAGTAGCTGTACTCGACACTGCTGAAGCTAGGTCTTGCGCTCACGTACACGTTAACAGGATGAAACGTAAACATCTTCTTGCAGGTTGAACGTCAACTGAAGGCATGTACGTAGGTACGTCATTTATATATGCAGGCTCCTACTAACACTGTGTGTGCCATTTCTGCATTAACTGCGAGTTTGTACAGGCACAGACACGTTCAAACTTGTCACGTAGCTGCACCTCGTATATTGCACTAAGCTTGCGCAGGGAAGGACAGCCATAGTCGGTCTGTAGGTCTTCAATTTCAACTGTTCCGTCGTCACATAGATCTCGTAGCCATTTCCTCTGTTCAGGTCCGGCAACGTATATTGTTTCGTTTTGAACTAGTAAATCTTGAAGTGTGTTTTTCACTTGGTGGTATGGGATTTTTCCTTCGTCCCACTCTAGTCCGTGATAATATTTGCATAGCCATTCGTTCGAGCGTTTACTTTTTTCGTCTAGTAGTTTCCAAGGATACGGACGTTGGAAGCTGCGGGTTCGAGTCTTGTCTCCAGAGGTGACGGCAATTTCTTTGTGAACAAAGCCGTTTTGGCTCTGAAAACCTTGCAGGTTGCAGTACATCTTGTCGCTAGCAATGCTCGATCGTAACTGAATTAATATCGCAAACGAAACAGTATTTAAGTCAGAATTTTCACAAGTTTGTCTCGACAATTGTACGATGCAAGCCGATCGTGAAGTATCAGACAAAAAGCATAGGTGTTTGGTGGAATATTTCCGCTAGTCGTTATCTCGATCCTACAGTCGATGATGTTTGAATTTAATCGATCATCCTGTTTGGAAACGTCAAACACCATTAACGGAGCCTTGTTCTTGAAACTGTCGGGACTCAGTATCGGTGACTGTCTCCGTCCATAGTAAGCTTGCTGAAACTTGGCATACATTTGATATGCGAGAAGAAATCTTCCACTTTCAAAGTCCATGTTCATATCAACGTACGGATAACTTTCGCTGTTTAAAAAAATTTTTACATTACGTAATTGCCAGTTATCGAATAAGGAGCGACTTACTCCTGCATTGAGCTGTCTTCCGGTCTGAAGCCCGACGATGATGTATCTTGGTTTTTCCGTAGCGAAGCTGGACTTTACTATCCAATTGATACGCTGACTATGAGGCAAGCCAGGATAAGTTTCCAGGCTCCAGGATCGGAATGGCACATCGAAGTTCTTGCCATTTTCTATGTTCTTTAACATCTTGACTCGTTCAACGGTGCTCACTTGGATGTGGGGCAGCATCCACTCGATAGACTGTAGTGTTAGCGAGACATCTTGAGGGTTTTCTGCAGCGACGACAATTGCATTAATGTGCGTGTTGGCTAGAAGCAGTACGAGCTCTTGTTTCGAATTAATGATTATATGCCTGTAGTCCTCAGCGAATCCAAGAAGCATGGACAGAGGAACACAAACTTCGAACTTCCCTTCGGCATAAACCGGAAGCTTATATTCATCCTCGAGAGCCCAACCGGCCATCTTTGCAGCAGTCAGTTCATTTGGCGTGAGCGAAAGGTAATTTTTCATAGCAGATGTTATGCCTACATCTCTCGTCTGGTCTACCTCGACGCCATTGAGTACATAAGTAATGCGCTCGATGAGGAGAAGAATACCATTGCAGGATATTGTCGTCGTTGTCGGATGTGTACCATCCGCTTTTGTAAGCATGCCTCTTATACGTAGAAATGACTGAGAAGGTAAAGTACAAATATCTTGGTGCTGTACAGCAATGCGTACTTCCGATGGAAGTGCGTACGGTCCGAGCAGGAAAGGCTGGTACTCGTGCAATTCCATTTTCGTAATGCTGTCATCAAAAATGACCGGATCTTCCACGTTGAGGATTTCGTCTTCCATATTTATTCGGCACTTGTCCAATACTAAGAAGATACTTTAAGTTGTCAGGTGTTAATGCACCGATGTCTGGTAGAGAACTGTTCTTATTCACGTCAATACGACTTCTTTTATAACTGTTCGGTGTTACGAACTTTATGCCCATCGCTTCAAGTGCAGCCGTAATGTAATTTCTTCGTCTTGAAAATTCACCAATCGTCCTCGCTGGTCAACGATTCTGACGACGACTTCGTGTGCGCACTTCACGACGACTGGAACGTAAATGATACTTTGCGGTACTTCGACCAGTTTATATCCTGGCGGGACCATCGGCGAAAATTCGTGCAGCATTTTGTTTAGTCTTCCGTTGAGATACGTTCCACTTGCCAAATTACAGTTTATTCTTATGACATTCACAGGCAAAATGTTTACTGCGCGCGTAAATTCGTACGTTCTTCCTGCATCATACACCTTTGATTCGAATCCTAACATCGAACCTATGGTCCCAGGTTTCGTAAAGTCGACAATTTCAGTGCATGTTAGAATGCTTTTTTGAGTGTTTGGATTTCCACGCAGTTGAAAGTCTACATCCTGTGGTAACATATCCCTGATGTAATTTGCAATGTCGTCAATTTCGTAAGATCCAACAGGTAACTGTATTTCATGAGCGGTCCCATTGCTTTTCAGGAAGCAGATCTTGCAGTTTTCTTCGTCGATATTCGGTATGGCATTATACGTTTGAAAATCTACGAGTCCGATACACCATTCTCCGTCTAAATCCAGAGGCGGGAAATAAACCGCCCGCAGCTCAGATGTGTGACCTGTCAAGGTAAGTGTTATCGACATGACTAATAAATTATCATCACTGCACAACCTTTAAGTAGCAATTTTTATTTGTCAGCTAAATTATTTTTTTAGTTAAAAAGCGAAGACACAAGTGTCCGCAGTTTGTTTGATTATGCCTCTGTTCCGTTTCGTAATTGTAGAACAGTGTAGTGGTCCGGCCCAGGTACCGCCTAAGTTCAGGCGGAGGTCTCAAATTACCGAAACTGTCGTAGTAAGTAGCTTTTTTTCCAGACTTTATATACGCTACCCAGTGCGTGCCGCGACCTGCCGACGTGTCTAAATTAATTATGGCGCGTTCGTTGGTTTTTGGTTTGCTGGGTAAAGTGTCTCGCATAAACACGCCGCAGAAATTTGGTATTTTCAGTTTGCGTGCGTACTTTATTAAATCTACGTTGGTGAGCGGTCGTTTCGGCAGAGAACTTAGGATTTTCGTTTGTTTTTCATGCCTCGGCCTGATTTGTGAGGACGTAAGTACAGTCCTGCGCCGTTTTTTTTTACCCATGGCAATGGCTTCCATGCTTGCATTATGTCACTGTGCTTCTTTTAACTGCTTTCGCTCATTCTTCGAAGTGTTGACTGCCCGCACTATACCGCTCGTTGCACCGATGAGACCGCCGAGAGCACCCAATGCAGGCAAAAGCAAAGGAAGAAATCCTCCTATAATCTTCTTGTCGAGAGTCTGTAATTTTTGCTTGGCTTTTTGTATGCCTGCTCCAGTCTTGCGTTTGGTCTTGCGTGAGTTAGTCTTTGACTTGATGGAGCTGGCTTGACGAGCACCCAGTCCTAATTTAGTCTTTGCCTTCATGATTTTAGATACGCCCCAGGCCGTGATTTTTTCTCCTAGACCCGCGTGCGTCGATTTACTTATTTCTTCAGCTTCCTGTGCCAATATCTCGTCGGCCCGGTGCCTGGATTCCATATCCTTGCTGAGCGAGTAGGCAATATCGTGCTGCTTGCACTGATCGTCGAGAGAATTAATGCCCACGTCACCGCGAGCTAACCTTTTCGCTAGTTTAGTGCCGGGGCCGCAAAATCTGTATCCGGGAATGTGTAGCTCGAATGGCAGATTGTTTATCAGCGAGTTCACGAGTCCTGCACCACTGTGTTTTTTGTTCTTACCTCTTCGAGTCATTACGCGCAACTGACCAGAAAGTATAAATGTGTTTGATTATATACAATTTATTTAGTACAATTCAGGTCGTCAAGCAAGATGTTTGTTTGCCCGTGCGCATTACGCAAGACGATGAAACTAGCGGTCGTGAATCACGACATGGCTTACTGTTGCCTTCTGCTGTACGATGCATAATGGCGGGACCGTCAAACTGTGGCAAGACGTGCGTTCTACTGAGATTACTGGAGGAGCCAAACGGTCTTCGGTTCGAGAACGTTTACTTGTATTCCAAGTCGTTGCAACAGCCAAAGTACCAGCGCCTAGCAACTGTTCTACGCTCGGTGGAAGGACTGGAGTATTTTCCGTTTAGCGATAATACCGATGTGGTGTCTATCGACGAAGCAAAGCCTAATTCCGTGTTTGTGTTCGACGACGTAATGTGCGAGAAGCAGGGCATTATACAAGAGTACTTTTCCATAGGCAGGCACGCCAAGGTAGACTGCGTATACCTGTGTCAGACGTACAGTAGAATACCCAAACATCTCCTACGAGATAATGCGAATGTTATAGTGCTTTTTCGCATGGACGAACTTAATTTACGTCACGCCTACGACGACCACGTAAACACCGACATGTCGTTTCAGGAATTCAAAGACATGTGTTCCTTGTGTTGGAAAGACGAGCACGGATTCATAGTCATCGTAAAGGACTGGCCTCTATATAAGGGCAGGTACAGACGAGGTTTCGATCAGTTTATCGTCAAACATGAGTCATACCATTTCGAAATTCGGTCGTAGCAGCAGACATACTGTATGCCCCGACTCTGATATCCGCAAATACATTTCGCTACTGTCTCAAAAAGTAGACAGTGTGAAAAAGGAATTACTTGAGTATCTCGTTGCCATCGACCAGCGTGTGGAAGCCTCGGATTCACGAATTCGAGTCATGATCGAAGTATCGAATGCACAAAGACGTGACGATTTGAGGACTTTTCAAAGTAGTCTGAAAGCATCACTATCTCACTTGTCAACAAATTCAGATTTTGCCACACACAAGAAAGAAGTTTCTGCGAAGGAATAAAAAAGAATATAAGGAGGTCTTGCAATAAGTTTTCAGCCAGTACAATGTCGGACCTGGCCAGTGACCTTCAACGAGCTATACAGTCTGTTCGTGAAAAATATTTACTTGCTAGACGAACCAGACTTGCACGTGAGATGGAAAATGAGGAGATATTTAAACCAATCACTAGTCGCCTCGACGAACTTAAAAACATGGAAGAACCAGCTATCATTGTGAAGACAGAAGTTGAAGATGAAATGCCAACTGTAAAGAAGAGAAAGTATGAACCAGATCGAGAAGAAGAAGACTTAACAAGTACAGAGACCATGCACAAGAAAAAAATACCGAAAAAGGGACATCAAGTGAATGCAATGGTCCGACCATACCTGATATCGTTTACGAGTCGGAATAATGACACGACCTACGGAGTGTACAGAAAACATAATAAGTGGTTCCTCGGTGCTAAAGAAATAGACTTTCTACCAGGAAATATCGTTCGCGTAGAAGAGTTCAAAACGCGCGGGACTCCTGGTCTGTACGAATTACTGTTTCGCAGGGAGCCTAAAGGATATTCTCACAAAGACTTACAAGAGTACAAAAAACTGCTAGAGCTAACCAATGCACATTTTCGCGATAACGATCCATATAGTGGTGTATATAAAGACGTAGATCATGAAAAAATCGAAATTCTCGCTAATCTCTTCAGTGAACTAACAATACATGGCGAAGGTTTCAAAAAGCTAGAAAGTGGTCAGATATTTGACTATGTATATTGGGACGATCCTAATGAATTAGTTGATCGCCTTAGAATTCTACATGCTTCGCTTAGCGTAGGAAACTATTCGCACATCAACGAATTAGTCTCCATACTTGAAGAACTGAGGGAAGCCGGCTACATACAATGAGTCGAAACGGAATCGCTCACGAACTTCATGCTCCTGCTAGACGAAAATACCTTCGTCGCAAAGTCATAGTTCATGGAATTGATGATTTATTCCAGGCGGACCTTGTTGAGATGATACCGTATTCCCGATTGAATAAAGGTTTTAAGTACATGTTGACAGTCATCGATGTTTATAGCAAGTTCGCTTGGGCTAGACCTGTCAAATCAAAGACTGCAACTGAAGTAGCCAAGGCCATGAACAATATTTTGCGTGATGGACGTGTACCGTCGCACCTGCAAACGGACCTCGGGAAAGAATTCTACAATGCAACCTTCAAGGCTTTGATGAAGAAGTATGGCATCAAACACTACTCTACATTTAGTAACGTCAAAGCCTCCGTTGTCGAAAGGTTTAACAGAACTTTGCGTTCCAAGATGTGGTGGCAGTTCACGGCTAACGGAAATTACAAGTGGCTTGACATCTTACCGAAACTAATAAACGAGTATAATTCCGCGGTGCATTCAACCACGAAAATGAAGACAAAGGACGTAAGGGACAATCGCCTGCTTCGAACAGTGTTTTCCAACATGAAGAAGAAAGATCCACGAAAGTGTAAAGCTAACGTCGGTGACATTGTGCGAATCTCCAAGCAGAAAGGTATCTTCGAGAAAGGTTTCACTGCGAACTGGAGTCCCGAACTTTTCCGTTGGACACATGTTCGTGAATCAGAGCCTAGGACCTACTACCTCGAAGATTTGGACCACAAACCTATCCGTGGCGGCTTCTATGCCGAAGAGATTCAGCCTACGTTGTATCCTGATATGTACTTGGTGGAGAAGATTATAAAACGAAGAAACGGACTGTCCTACGTCAAGTGGTGGGGCTTTCCACCTCGCTTTAATTCGTGGGTGGCAGATGCAGACATCGAGAGATCCACAAGACTTTAGTTCTATGTCTGTGTATTATTTTTTGTACTTGTAGTAGTGTATTGAATTTATGTAATAAAAGTTTTTAAAAGTACTTGCGGTGTTTTTTATTTTCTCAATCCTGTCACTTTTGTGGTATTTATTAAATTAAAGTTGTTTTGTATCGGCCAGGGATCAAACCAAGGGCCTTAGTCGATCTAATCAATCAGTATATAGATTACAAATTTATTTAATGGATTTTGAACTTTTTCCCGAATCTCTAGCATTAAAATTACGGATTTTCAAGATGGCGATTAAATTTCAAGATGGCGGGTGTCACAGTAATAAATGATTACTGCACTCTAGCGGGTAAGAATCAAACTAACTAGGCGCCAGCGCACTCTCGCCGCCGATACAATGATGATGGTTTCCAACATCGAAGACAAGATGGCGGACATGACGTCATGCTTACTGTCGATATATATGCTTTGAAAAAAGTGGTGGGGGCCAGTCTGTCAGCAGCCACCACAGGGGGAAGGAGCCTGTCGCCATTTTTAATTTTTTTTGCACCTGTCGGGTTCGAACCGAGGACTCCGAGCTCCGTGTCGTAAATGTTCGTTTTTTAAAAAAAAATTATTAAAATTTTATTAATTTAATGTTTTTATAAATTTTAAAAAAAAATTTCATTAAAATCGGATAATAAATAAAAAAGTTAAAGATGGCGGATGTAACGGAAATTGCAACGGTCACGTCATAATTCAAAATGGCGGAAAACAAAATGGCGGAAAGTTCGAGAAAAAAATGACGTCATCCAAGATGGTGTATCCAAGATGGCGGATCCAAAATGGCCGCCGTGATCTACTTGTCCCGTTGCGTTATGCCCGTTACGCTGTGTCCCGTTACGCTGTGTCCCGTTACGCTGTGTCCCGTTACGCTCGTCTAAGATGGCCGCCGTGACGTCAAAATCCAAGATGGCGAAAGGACACACATCCCGCGCCAGCGCCAGCCGCCGGAGCCCCTATTATATACTACTATGGAGATTTTAAATTTTCTGTTTTTTTTTTCTCAGATATTTTGGCGGAATTTTTTTTTTCGTAAAAACTTTAGAAATTTTAGCGTATTTTGGCAAATTTTTGGGGGAGTAATAGCAGTTTTTGAAGGTCATGGTAATCCAAGATGGCCGCCGTGACGTCACAATCAAGGACTGCGGTCACCGGCCACGACACCTCGCCCTAGCACCAGTTTCCGGACCCGCATTTGCATACTCCTTATATAATGTGAAAAATTGCCAAAATTCTAGGCTAGAGTTTAATTAAAAATAAATAAATATATTTTCAACTTACAGCAGTTGTTTCTAGTTAAATTTATATTGACTATTTTAGCAGGGTAAATATTATTACTTTTAAATAATATACTAAGTAATACTTCATTTACTTGGAACTATTACGATAAACCACAATACCTTTTGAACATTTAAAATAATGTTAGTAGGATGATAATAAAATAAAATAGATATCAATCACCTATTTGTACCAAAAACAGTGGGATATTGGTAATTTTGAGTATCAAATGAGTTAAATGTATAGTTCAGCATGTAATATTGTATATGTAATCTAGCCTTACTTTTCTCAAGCTTGATAGTTCTCAGAAGTATTACTAAACGTTTTCTTAAACTCTACCACTTTTGTTCTTTCAACAGGCTTTTTGTATACATTATCATGTCAGGGTCAGTTTTCGAAAATAAAAGTTATATGATACTTTGCAAGTGAAAGTTACGAAAAGGGTAACACTGACCAGTTAGATTCATTTTACTGACACAGACAAAAAGTGTATAAATAAAATAGTAACTTATTATTTTTCGTGTAAAAATTCTAAAAGCGAATCTGAGCCCTAGCGTCTAAGGGCATAAACTCTCTCTGCAGGCCGTGTGACACATTCAATGAGCGCGAAGCGCCTCCAGCTATTGAAACTTCTACCACGGTGTTAACACAACTTTCGGGAAGCCCCAACAAATCAGCGAAGAAGGTAAGTTATCAAAAGACCATAACCGGCGATATATCGTCTTGCTTTTGCTCCGCAGAAATGAATTGGGAACTGATAAAAAAATCTTCGCTCCAAAATGTTACGGAAATGACACAGACCCCTAAAATAAGTTTTTCGGTTTTGTTTTGGGGTGAATAAATTCTTCCACATATTAATTGATGAAAAAATATTCACATATAAGAGGTTACGGTAACGAATTTAAGATATTCATATAGAAAAAGGGTTTCTGGGTTTGTTGTTGTGTCTGAAATTATTTCACGTTAATTTTACCTCCGATATTTACATTTTTTTTTAAATTGAGAACATTGTTAAGATATTAATTTGGCAATGATACTTTTATAATGAACCACATTAATGATAAGTGCCTTTGTTTTAGCGTTGCTAGAAAGTTTTATCAAACGTTATTTTTACAAAAAAAAATTATTGGATCATTGGATCTCATTTCACAAGATTTTTAATAAAGCAGATTTTTATATGTGCTGTTTGAAAGCGTGACAAATAAATAGCCACTTAACTAAAGCAAGAGAACCATTATAATTGTAAATCAATTACCTATGAATAATTGCTCCAAAGTTTTCCGCTGTATGAAAAATAATTCATTTGCTGATTAAGTACAATGTGTGTAAAAACTGCAAAAACTGGTCTTCTTAACGCACTAAGTGAGTAGTACTTTTAGATCAGGAAAAAAAACTTTAGAATCCTAGAGAATATGATTCACTTATTTTTCGAATACCAGTTCAAACGGTTTTGTAGATGAAAACCTTTATGGAATATTCCGAATGCAGCCGCTTCTGTTAACATGAGACGTAAAAAAATAAAGAAACGAGTTTCTGTTCAAAAACTTTTACCAAAGTTTTCCCAAAAATAAACTTGTTTGGCAAAATCAGATGAGTTCAATATATTGTAATACAATAGGTGTTCTTTTTGTGCAAGTGGGGAAACTTTTATCGTTCTTTTCTTTATCCTTTTTTTTTTCTGTTTTGCGAACATGATTGTGGCCTTCCAACACACCAGTCTCGTTAACTTAAAGCCATTTATTGGAAGACTTAGAGTAAGCTAAGAAATTCGCAATGGTTTCAATGATAGAAAATAAAATTTCTGAAGTCTTGGAACGATAATTACTTTTTTCTTGGATATATCTTCAAATACCTTCTCTGATAACAAGTTTTGTTATTGGTATAACATATTCTTATATAAAAATATTTTTATTTGTAAGATTAAATTACAATATTTATTGACAAATTTTAATTTATTTAATTTCCTCTTCATTTAAAATACCTAATTATAAAAGTATACAATATTTTTAAAATAATTAAATTTTGAGTTATTTCCTTTATTTTAAATAAATTATTTTTGTTTAAAGTTATATCATTGAATGTATTCAAGATAATGGAAATATATATTTTTAAATATATAATTCATATGTATGTGGTTAAAAGTATTTAAATTTCATGAAACAATTTTAATGTACGGAACATTTACTGACAAATCTATTAATTTTAGTAGTCACTAGTCAGCTAAAACACTCGTGTTCTTGTTAGCGCTGACATTAAAAAATCATACATCATGCCAGGGCGAGTGAGACTCGTCAACTAGTTTATAAAAGGTCTGAAATAGCGATACATTTTTTTATTGAAACATATTTTCTTTCTCGCTGTATAAGTTTGATTTTTTTTAACAATTTTCCATGTGAAACTTATCCTTTTTTTTACTTACTGTTTACCATGGATATATTAGTTCATGATGTAATTGTCTGGTTTAAATTAAGCCACTTTGGTTAGTAATTGTTAAGCAAATCAAACAGTCTCTTTATATAGAATAATGCTAGATGTTTAATAGGTTGAAATAAATCTCTAGGAAGAATTGTAAAAATGCCATATTGAAATGAGTGCTGTTCAAGAAAGTTATTGACAACACATAAGACCGGATACAGCGTAAAGCTTAAAAATAACTTTAAAAAATGGTTCTGCCCTCCATATAGGAAAGGAGGTGGAGGGATTTGTGTCATTTAAGATCCAATTAATTATCATGGTGAATACTGCACATACCAAATAACTTAACCTGAACTACGTGCTTAACTGTTTCTAGTTCGACTGAAAATTATTTAAATTCCCGTCGAATATAAGAACTATGGTCTGATAAACGGAGAGCAAATATTTTTCAGGAGACGCCGGTGGAGGAAAAATGTTCATTTTCGCACACGTAGGTAATACCTTAATGAAGTATTTAATATTTTCTTACTAACGAATTTTATTTTAATTTTTAATTCGAAAGAAAAATAATTCAAAGGCAGGTGAGCAACAATAACGTATAATTTTACACTTAAACAAGCAGCAAATTTTCGAATTCATTTCAATAATCTGGTATAGTTTTGTTTAAAAAAGATATTTACACGCGTTTAACTGGTAACCTCTTTCTTTATATTACTGGCTCAAAACAAAATTAACACTTATGTTCAACATGGATCTTAACACTGTCCATAAAATATTAAACGTAACTTTAATTAATTTTCTAAGAAGAGCATACCTCAAATAAACGAATTGCTGATCGTAGTATAAGATAATTCAATATTCGTAGAAACTACATCAGATTCGATTTTCTTAAATGTGTGATTTGTTATAAACACGACAAACATGCAGGTGAAAATAAGACGAGTGTTTTTGTGTACATTTAAAGAGTTTTTAAAACATTTGTTAAAACATCCAGATAATAGTTCGTGGTCAAAGTAATAAACTTAGTTAACGTACATTTATACATAAATAATTAAATTTACAAAGATGTCTGCGTAATATATAACTAGTGTTGTTTGTAAATTTGAAGTAAATATTAATTTCTTTACATTTTACCTGTGAAATGTAACTTGGATAAATTTTTAAAATAATTCTATTAAAACAGCGTGAGTTGCAGAACCACATAACAAATTACAGGCAATCGGGTTTTTCTTTAAGAATGGCAGAGGAATGGGCTAGGCCGCAGATAAATTATCCAAATGGACAACAAAATAAATATCACAAAAAAATCATGATATCGAAGGTATACGTGTTTTCTTCATTTAACTTCATATTGTGACGTCAAAGTCATTAGAGAAAGATACCCAAATAAAACGCAAATCATTGCTTTGGATGGGAAAAATTCTGTAATAGCATATAAAAGGAAACGAAAATTTAATTCCTTTGATTTATATAATGAGAAACTTGTAATACTGAAACCAAAATGACCTTGAATGCGAGTTAATAACCTATTTTTCCAAAAAGCAAGTTCATGTGCTTCTTGCCACTACGACAACTCGCTTTATCGCAATTCCGTTTTTCTGTTAGTTAAATGGACTTAATCTACTGGAATGAACCAGAATTAACACAACTTTAAGTAAAAGTAAGAAATATCCTGTTACTATTCCGATTTGTTGGAAGACGACGACAATAAACTTCACAATCGGGTAATACTGAAGAAAGATAAAACGTTTCGTTGGCTGCCGCTTGTGTGAATACGCCGTATCCATGACTGATTCGAACTACACCGGAGTTCACTCGTCGTGATAGCTTAATGCTTACCGTCAACAAGGATCAACTAGGGTTCACCACATGGTCGAGTGTCTGATCCCACGGTTCCCAAGCTATTCAGCTAAGCTCTTTTTTTAAGCAAATGTATGTCGTGGAGCCCCATGAAATTTTCGGCCTGTAAGTCGATCTGTATATGTTCTGCGAGACATATTTGACATCATATGTATAAAAATGAGGGGGGGGGGGGGTTGTTAATTGTAAAAACTTTCTCTGCGTATTTTAGTGACAGAGGTATGCTTATCAAACTAATTTTGTATTAAAATTAAAATCACTTTCTTTTCTCAGAAAACATTTGGGTCTGCACTGTTCCGTTCAAAAAAAGATCAAGAATAAAAATTAAGAATTAAAGTTCTTTGAATGGTTCTTTCAAAGTAGAAAATTAATTTCAGATATCCTCTTTTAAACGTACGACATTGCTAGTTTTACTGTACGTCATAGAAAACCTTAATAATTGACTAATATCATAGATATTAAACACACAAGCAAGCCGAAATCAACCTATGTCATAAATTATAAACATAATCGGCACAGATAATTCCGCTGAAGGAATTATTAAGGAAAAATATTCCAGCACATATGGACGTGATGAATTGACAACAAGCAGACAGTTAAAAAACAGGAAGTTTGGACAAAAAAACAACCCTGTAAAACACAACGACCAGCAGAGGAACCCGACGATGATAATAACCAGATAATGTGGAAAACACGACATCGCAAAGACACACAAGTGAACCCAGCGATGTTTCAAAACAAATATTCTGAACATCACAACGACGACAGCACAGACGAAAACATCCTAAGGCGCCTCTTAAAAAAAAGCGAAATTTTGGAAGTTTCTGGCACAGGCATACTGATAGAGGACATTGAAAACAAGTGTTTGATGAACCTTCAACCCTCCCTCCAGGTGCGTCCAATGACAAGCGAGCACCTTAGAGCTGATTACTAGCTTGTGTCTCCCATCCTAAATCAATTCAGAATGTATTAAAATTGAACTTCATTTGGTTCTTTTTTAAATTATTGATTCCCAAAATTTTGGCCATTACTCGAAACTGCCGTGGCTAGAGCCCCTGCGAATAATTTGGAGGCTGCAAGAGCTCCAAGAAGCATAGTTTGGACAACGCACGACTCTAATCAATCAAGCAAAAAAATAAAACAAGTGATTCAAGGGAAACCTGATCTAGCAATATAGCTTGTATAATAAATTTTACACCGTGATAAAACGAATTCATTGAAAACCTTCATGTAGAACTATCTAAACACGAGATTGATTTATTCTGAGGAACGTTTTACTGTAAGGATTTAACTCTTTTTGTGATTTTACAATCAAATTAGTCGTTGCCTTAATATTTGTATTAAATTTGTAAAAAAAAGAATACAGCATATTTTTTACAGCACATTGATATTTAACGTATGGGTGAGCTAAAAAATTCACTATTCTCGACTCACAAAACATTTTTTTTAATGTGGAGTCTAGGTATAACACACAAATGCATTAGAAATTTTACACTGCATTCCTCTAACCTGAAGATGGCAAGTGCATTGTCAACCAAAATATCGACGAAGTCTTTCCCTACGACTAATTCAGAACACAGAAGCAAATCAACTAGATACCTTTACAGAGTGTATACATTCATTATGAATACTTATTCAGTCCGTGGTAATAGATACCCGTAACTACTTTAATTATTGTTAACATTTGTATTAAGTAGCTCGTTTTAAATATTAAGTGATATCATTATGGTTTTTACAGGTCGTTTTGATTTCTATTTTCTATGGATTTAAAAAAATTAATGTAGGGAAATTATAGGATTGTTTATTACTTAGATGACACCATCTCAGCTGTCCCTATTATTTTCGTTGGGTTTTATCATCTCTAATAAATTAGCTCTCAACTATGTTTTAGCTACATTTATATATATGTATATCTTTCCTCGTTAAATGGTAATCACAAAAAGTTTTTGGTTGTGTGTGTTTGGAGAGTTTGTTTAGTGTATGGCTACCACGGATTCCGACGAAAGTTTGATCGCCCAGGACTATGCGCAGCTGACAGAGGGTCGCATTGAATTTTCGTTTCCCCTTTGTCCTGTTTTTCATGTGGTGACCCGGAACTTTGGACGTCGGAAATCTCTTTTTATCGCAGGATCCGGCGCCGAGCCGCAGGCGTCTGGACGCTGCTGTGTCAGCGACAACCGCACTGCATTCCCCGGTTTGAAACACGACGCGCAGGAAAACATCCATTCCGATTCCTCTAGAGCAGCGAGGCGTACACGATACGCTAAGCATACACGTCATCGTCTGTTGTGTTGGAACCACTGCCAGTCGTCTGGGATTGAAAGGAAAAAAAATTGGTACATTTAAATTAGTGAAATATGGTGGTGAGTTGAAACCAATGAGAAGAAAGCGGTTTCTGTGATCAGAAGCTCTCAGGAAGGGCAAAGTATACGTTTCAAGGAGGTTTCAGACATCAAATATTTTGACAAGACAACGTCTAATAAATCGATGAAGGCTGGCTGCACGCACGAAATGTGTCACGTAACGCACATTGTCCCACTACGGATGTGTTCCGTTACGCTCATTGTACGCTTGCGCCGCATCTCTCTTCCAATCGATTGGAACAACCATCGATTTGACTTTTCAATCATATTTTCGGCGTTTGATTGATTCATATTATGTAATTTAACGATCGTCCACCGATTTTCAGCACAATTGGTACGGTTACTTAAAAATAATGTTGAATTTTCAAATATATTTTTGTACGAACAATGGTGTTTTATAGATACAAATAATAATTCAAATTACACCCGGGATCTTTTGCACAATGTTTTAAAAAATATTGTAACACATTATAAATAATTTTGGTGTATTTGGGATGCGTATTTGTTATAAAATCGTATTATAAAAACGAAATAATATTATTCCCCTACGGTGCTGTAATCTATGGTGACGGACGCGAACCGAACGAATCGCACTATCTATCCGCTTCCACGGCAACCAGGCACTCGTTAATACATAGTTTTCTTTGTTTATCCCGAGGGGCGTTATGATTAATGAATTATAAATAAAATTTCGTGCCCGGGGCCACAATTGCATATCATTTTGAGCACTGAAAGACATAAAAACGTAAAATATTATCGACGAATTTTAATCTCGGCCCCAGTGCACCACGAGCGTCTAGGTTGGAGATTAAAGCCGAAATTCTTTCTTAAACTTACTAATACTTATTTTATTAAGTGCAAGGGCATTTTTATTAAATTTTACGTTTATTTTCACGACGAACAATCTTCGTCGTTAAATCTGTAATTGCGAAAAAGCTAAAAACATTCTCAACGATCTTGAAGTTAAATAGCAAACATGTATAAAAGTTTTAGTTAAAATAATCTCTTCGTTGAAATAAAAAACATATTTGAATTAATGAGTGCAAATAAAAGTAAATTTTTCAATTAAATTGTAGATTTCATTTCACTCCTTCTTTGTATACATATAAAATAGTGATAATTCAAAAAAATTATTCAATATTATTCATAATATTATGTAATTATTTCATCAATGTTTTGTTATGACTTTGTCACGTTAAACTATCGTCCGTAAACCGACTTTACAGACAACCAATTTTTTGTTTAATTATGATACCAAAATACCTTTACAATCAGTTTTTTCCACAAAATTTTTACGTTCTTGAAATGTATATAATATACTCGCGGACCCAACCGACGTTGTTGTGTTCAAACGTTTTAGATTCGAAAATTTACAGGAAATTTCCCTGAATCTAATCGTAGCACCATCTGCCGGGTAGAACTGAAATAAAAATAAAATATTTTTGAATATTCGATAACGCGATCACAGCGCTTCCTACCGGATCCAAAGTAAAACATCCAAAGTTCAACAAAAACATTAATTAAATGAATAAATTAAAAAACAATATTTATCGGATTGAATTGTGGATCTAAACCGCTTTTTAGTCCACCTAAACACACACTTTAAAGCGGACCCGACAGACGTCCTGTTCAAACGTTGTAAATCCAAAAATATAATTTTTTTTAAATTAAATATTAATGAAAAATATAAATTTCAGTTTTAAATGTACTTTAAACAATACATGTAATAACTTATTTTACAAAATTATATTTGTATTTCCAAAGAGGTATTCAATACGTCATAAGTTGCAAAGAATAAAATGAGTACTGACAATTAAAAATTGTAGATAAAGTTGATTGTTATTGAATGCACTTGTAAACATAATTAAAAATATTGAAAAATCGTGTAAAATACTCACTTCAATACTACACCTTACATATTTTGCACGATGTATTATTTTTTATTACACTTTAAAACGTAGAATAAAATGAGAACTGGCAATTTAAATTTGTAGGTTAAGTTTAATTGTATTGAATGCACGTGTATACATAATTAAAATTCACGAAAAATCATGTAAAATACTCAGTTCAAAACTGCACATCAGAAATTTGCACAAAGTCTATTTTTAATGACATTTTAAAATTTTATTTTAATAAATAATAATATTATATTCTCAATAAGCAGTTCTATTTTAATTTTAATGTAGTAACGACAATATGCTACGACGCAAGTAACCGATGTGCAAAAATGCAACAAAAAAAAATATATAGAATCCATCCAAAGATTAACAACACATAAATAAATATACAACACACACACACACACACATATATATATATATATATATATATATATATATATATATATACCGTGAACCTAAACCATCCAAAGTTCAACAACAATTTATAAATATAAAATTAATTTAATAAAAATTTTCAAGTGGACTGAATTGTGAATCTTAACCATTCTCGAATCCACTGGAACAAAAACAAACAATTTCATCAAAATCGGTCCAGCGTTTAGGAGGAGTTCAGTCACATACACACGGACAGAAGAATTATATATATAAAGATTTAGATTGTGTTTGCGACTGAGGGGGGGGGGGGGGGAAGTCTTTAAAATGTTTAAAATGGTAATTTTGTTATTGTGTACTACTATTAACAGGTTATCAATTTTTTGGAAATAAAAAAAGTTATAAAATTTTCGATTAAAAAATGAACTTTTAAATAATTTTTACTCTCATACTTTCCATTGTCCAGGTTATTACATTTTTATAAAATATCATCCTAATATATGCTTGTTTCTTTTTAAAAAAAAGCACAAGGAGACGGTAAAAATGTTCACAAAATGGTAAACAGATTTTCAATTTTTAGAATTTCAGCAGAAACTATATTGGGATTGTTTTAAGTGACCTATAGGTCCAATTGTGATTTTCAGCGAAGATTAGAGTGTTTGAGAGCTCAGAGCACACCTCTCCGCCATTAGAGTGATCTGGGTTGAATTCATTATCGAAATAATATTGATGCATCCACCGCTATTGAATTATGACTACCGTCATCTATCATAAGTAAATTTCCCGAATCTCATACCTTACAGAGTCCATTGTCTGAGCACGTTTGGCATATTCTTTCCAGCAGCATAAAATATGTATAATTTATTGAGATTTCGATCGACACTGCAGTCGCCATCTTCATTTCCTTAACTTAAAGATGGTAGACGGGGGACTGCAATATCGACTAAAATATCGGCGAGTCCTTTGCCTTCGACGTAGCCACAACCTACGATCCAAGCAAACAGAAAACATTACAGAGTCTGGAAATTCTTTAGTTGTGCTCATTAAGTCAGTGGAAATATTGAAATTCTTGTAGCTGCTGTATTTATTGTCTACAGTTGTGGTAGCCTGTGATAAGTATTAGGCTATTTCCTACTGCTCTTCACCGGCATTATTATGTTAATTTTACGAATAATTTATACTATCTCACAAACATTAATAATTAAATAAAAAACGATTACATGCAAATTACAGGAAATGTTTGGATACCAAAAACGATATGAATGAAGCCACCTTAATTCTTTTTCAACTATTATATCGATGTCATTAATTCCTTGCATTTACTGTGAATCCCAAGGGTTGTTTCAGGTTTACTTCTTTTGTAACGGGCACTTCTCTTTCAGCCATTAACTGATTCTGCCCAGATCACACGGCTTAATCCTCGTCCTTTAAATTAAATAAAATAGCTGTGTACACTCCTTTATCCCGACCGATTAAAACTTTTAACAGTAAACTGTAAAATATATACGTTTAATTTATGGACTTTTCAAACGGAGATCGCACCGTGAATAAGTAAATAGGTCCTAATAGTTTCAGATAATTGGATGCCCCTATAAAAAATTACGCCAGATACAAACATGCGATTTGAAATCGGGTATATACATGGTAAAAATACACAGAAAAAGATTTCTGTACTTTAACAAACGATTCCTTTGTAAACAAGTTGCCAAAAAATAGTTTGTGGCACTGCAAGAATAAGTCGTAAATTTTTACAAGACATGGCTATGGGTATCTTTGTATTTATAAAATATATTTTTTGATATAATACTGAGTAATAGTTACGAAAAACGGTGCAGAATTTTATATTTTATTTGTTACGTCGCTTAGGAATAATTTTTTAAACCATGAAATTGATAATCGTATATTCAACAGTTTGAGTTTTTTCGTTTTGCGGTGATTATTAATATGATATGTTACCTGTAAGACTGAAAAACTATCCTGGGAAAGGTTTACAAATAACTTTAACTTTTGGAAATACTGGGACAACACAAAGCATAAATTCCCAGGTAATAATCTCAACTGAGTATTACTGTGAACATTATTTTGCAGTGATAGAGTTGTTTTCATGTAAATATACCAACTTATAAACATCCGTATTTTTACATGGATATTTCATTTTACATTTACGAAACTACACGCAGATTGATGAATCATGTTTTTTTTTCTTCCGAATTAACACGTTTATGACGTTTAGGCTTATTCTCTAAAAATAACTGTGGTGAGATGATTTAGAAATTAATTCAAATAATTTCACGTTTGTTCGCAACATTACGAAAAGCCCAGAATAACTGGTTCAACTGTTTTGAAAAAAAAGTATTTACACGGTTAATATTTACCTATAAAAGTGTAAAAGGCTTCATACACTTGGCCAGGAAGTTACAAGCACTTCATCAAAGTCAACTAGGTTGTTATAAACTAAACTAGTCCTTACAATTCACTGCAGACGCTAATGGGCTCGTGCTTGGTTTTGCTGGCGCGAGATCAGGCTTTTTCTTCAGGAGTGCCGTTCTCTCGCCGAAACGCGGGCGACGTAGTTATTTGTTGAAGTGTTGTTGCGGCGGCTCGAGAAAAAGGCAACCAGCACTCACCGCTCCAGCACTTCACTTCCACACGCACAAACACACGCACACAACCACGAGAGAAACACTTTTCACTCGCCTTTTTTATCGATGGTTCCTTGCGAAGCATCAAGCAGCACCGGAAAAAAATTAATTCTTAGCTAATCATTTACAGTTCTCAAAAGTAGTACCAATGAATATTACAAAGAGGAATTAGCATTAAATACTCCTAGTACCAATGGTGTAGGTATTCTTCCGCCACTGCTCTTTTAAAAAACATAATGTGTTGCTTTGTGCGTTCGACATTTGTAAAATAGCTATCACTTGTACGTACTGCCTTTGGAAACTGCCAAATGTAATACAAGTTTCGTGAAAAAGGCTATAAAGTGAATAAAAACTCATCTGTACACTTTTTAAAAGTTTTGGTGTTTACTGAAAGTTAAGATATCTTTATAAATTATGAAACCACGTGTCTATAAATTTTAACTGTTTGTGGTCAGTCAGTGAATGTTGTAAAGCAGGTGTTTATGATGAAATTAAAAGAAATTATTGAAAGAAATTACGGTCAGAAGTAAATTTAACAAAATATTCTGATTATCCAGGATGCACTCCCTCTAATGTAAGTTCAAAGTTCTCTTTAAAAGATGAATTTTTTTTTATTTCTGCCATACTTTGCTTATTCAGATAACTTATACATACATTTTTTAGTGTTTATATATTACGGTCAAACGTTAAAGTTAAAAGTCGGAACATTTTAAATATCTGACCGGCACGGATAGTTAATCGGTAAAACGGGCTCGATTTGCAATTTCGTCCGTGAGGCACGACAAGGCACTCCCGGGAAATCCCAAGAACTGATTAAATGGAAGACGATGAAGCAACTGCGTTGAAAACATGTGTCGTGTTTTGTAGTAGTTTTAAAAAGAAACAGTTACCAAGCATCATTTCCAGAACCAGAATAATCTATATGGATTACTTTTTTTAAATATGGCTAAATAGATTATAACCCACCGCTTCACTCGCGCAATTTCATGGTTTCTGCTGATATTCTATTATTGAAATCAGGTGTATGAAATATTTAATTTATAACAAAGCCGTTTAAGTGTGATATTTACTGAAGTCGTCATGCGTCAACTTTTTTTAATTTTAGGTATCTATAAGTATCTGATTTTATAACACGCTTTCCGTCTGTTTGGACTTCAGAATTGAATAAAGAGAAGAAAGAATAAATAAAAAAGAAAAATTTAATATAAACAAAATATAAATGATTCTGATTTGCAGTGCAGTTTTGCCTTTCATTGAAGAATAGAGTCGCATAGTTTATATTGTTTCTTGAACTCAAAATTAATGCAGTATATTTCTGCAGACAACATTATATAATTCATTATTTTCTGCCAGTATGTGTTTGTTCTAGGCACTCGATACTTACAACATAAAGTTGACCATGCGAGAAGCATGCCGTGCCGTAATGAATTCCTGCTATTCTCTATGATTCGCCCTGCGAATTATTGTCAATGTAAATGCTTAATTTAGCGGAAACTGCATCCCATAAGAGTGAAACAACACGCTCACTCTTTAAGCCTCTCCGGTGAGAATTTTTGCCTTTAGAATGTTTCTCTCCAGCTCATCTCATGCACAGCCTGGTCCCTTTGCACAATCTCGGTGCATCAAGGTTACACATCAGCAAAACCGGGACGCCAACATTCAGCTATAGTTTGTGGGAAAGCAGATAACCCGTAGGTAAGAAGCGACGGACTCAACAAACCATCGGATAGCCTACAGTTCAAAGAGATGAAAGCCACAACCACAACCCGAAAATTTCCGAAGTTAACCACAGTAAAAGGGTAGGTTAGGTCAGGTTTGGTCGGTGTAATATCCAACAATTCATTATTAATTCCCAGGCTGGTATGTTAGGTTATTTTAAGTTATTTTAACTAAAATTAAAGTTTGTTAGATAATATTAGCATTGTTTAAAATTATCTATGACCGTAAAACGTATAAATCATTGCAATATGGTGTTTTTTTTTTTTTAATGAGCGATCGACAAACTTCTGAGAACTCAAGAACGGTTCGGGCGTGGCTATTACCTAGAAGATAATCGTTTCAAATACAGGGCAACAATTTGAAAACTAATCTGTGAAATAAATTTAGCATCCGTTAACTGACGAAATCATTCGTAAATTCACGAAGGTTTCGTAATATTTCGGAACGAGTGTTCTTCGAAAATAAAAAGTGACTAAATTTTTTTTACAGTGTTGTTTTCTGCAGTAAAATTTCCTCGATGCTAAATTTAATATTATTTCCCCTCCTTTTTGAAGCCGCCGGTGCCCGTCTTGCAGACGTAGCGAATGAAAAGCTGCTGGATTAGCAGACAGATGTTTGCGCAGCTGAGCTGAGTAACTAACCTTTTTCCAGCTCCAGTGGCGCCTGCCTGTTCAATGAAAGCGCGCATCGTTAAGCGGGGAGGGGGTTGAATTGCGGACTCGGTAAACGTTCACTACCACCAGACATCAAATAATTATCACGGCCCCGCCTTGTAACAACCTTTTCACTTTGATGAACTGCTCGATGGGACTTGTTACTCAAAAAAGAAAATCCTATATTGATGAACGAAATTTATTATTACATATAATATACAGCATGCCTCAAGATTATATTTACGTATTTTAAATATGGCGGGCATACATATCTATTTTAAAATGGCGGAATTCAAAATTGCGGAGATTTGAAACTGGTGGAACGTTCTAGAAAATAAGGTGGGTGTGACGTTTTAATTTAACATAACTGAATGCAAGATGGCAGAAAAAAAAGTTATGAAGCAAATAATAGGCCACTTTATAACACTTATGCATCGACAAAAATAAAAAGGGTTAGTTTTTGAGTTATAAGCATGTTTTCAAAAAAAATTCATCTTGCATCTCAATTATTGCATACTGCGAATACAAAAGTTTGTCTCTAAATCATAAAAATAATTCTTCTGATGAAAGTTAAAAATAAAACAAATCATCGGAATCACACAAAAAAAATATTGTTTGCAAGATTATGGCACCAAAATTTCAAATTGATTAACTTTTACTAGTACTGTAAAAATAACCTTAGAAATTTATATATATAATGGCTCATTTAAGTAAATTTCTTAGCTAAGTTAGCATAATAAGTTATTTTATACAATGAATAGTCGAGGTTCACCGATAAACAATTTTTGTCGTATAAGTGATACAAATATTTTAAAAATAAATATAAAATGTTTGATTTTTTTTATTGTTTTTAAAAATAGGATTATTCATGATTGAGTTGCAAACATCTGAATTCACAGAATTTAGTAATTGGTGCAGGGTGCGAATTTAAAACCATTTAAAATATTGCCTATGAATTAAAAACTTCAAAATTATTTTTTTGATTTTGGTTTTCGATTCAGGGTCGTATATATTTGGCCAGTTAACTGTTCCAGTTTGAAATTGTTTGTATATGTATTATACAGTAGAATTTCGTTACCAGAGCCACTGATTAATTTTACGAGCATGGCTGTGTAAACAATGTTTTGTCCGTTGTTTCTGCATACCTTATTGCGACAATGTTGTCGATCACCCATTTAAATGGCCACAAGGAAGCACTCTGAATCATGAGGTAAATCATTAATGATTTAGACGTGACCACAACCCATCATACTTAAATATATAGTACATGGGTGACCGAGCTTTGTACGGTACTTATTTTTGTTGGTAAATTTTGTTTTTTAGAAATTATATTTAAATACAAATAACATACTGATGAAATGATGAAATATGATTAATATTTTTTTCAGTGGCCACACGTTTGACGCACGCTCTCGTGAAACATGTAAATCATAAGACCTTTCTGCTCGTATAATGTTAGTGAAGTTTTGCAAGCATCTTACTTTAGCAGCACGTGTGGGACGAGCGTAAACCTGATTATTTTCATGAAGGTTTTCTTTAAATGAGTCTTCACTTTCTAAAAATGAATCCCAGCTAGTTGGATTAATGACCCCCGAAACCCCCTGCATACTAAATTTCATGAAAATCGTTGGAGCCGTTTCCGAGATTCAGATTATATATATAATTAAAAACACGGATAAAACGACATTTTCTAAAAATTAAACCTAGGTAAATGGATTAATTGCCCCCGAAACACCCTGCATACTAAAACTCATTAAAATCGGTGGAGCCATTTCCGATATTCAGATTATATATATAATTGAAAACACAGATAAAACAACATTTTCTAAAAATGAATCCTTGCTAGATGGATTTATCGCCCCCGAAACACCCTGCATACTAAATTTAATGAATATCGTTGGAGCCGTTTCCGAGATTCAGATTATATATATACAAGAATTGCACATTTAAAGATAAAAGATACATATACCAGGAGGTAGTAAGGCACATAAGGCACAGATAAAAAACTAAGCAGCAAGAATTTAAGTTACCGCGAAATAAGAATATAATATAAAAATTCAAAAGGTATAAATACAAAACTTAATATCTACCAAAAAACTTTCAGGCATACAAACACATAAAAATAAAAGACAAAAATACAAACAGATTTTTAATAAAATTGTAAACTTCAAAGATATAAGATTATTTAAAAAATAGAAACTAATATTTTGGAAAAGACATAAGTACGGAATTATAAATTTCTTAAAAATTTCTCCTGTGCTGCAAACTTAAAAAAAAAATTCACCGTTTTTCGTTTAGAGTTCAGCTTTCTGAGATATGAGCCTTGATAGAAGTCATAAGCATAGTTACTCGTAAGGTGCCTTATGTACACTTTAAAAATTAATTTAAAAACCAAAGCTAGTCCCAATTATGTGGATGATTTCTAAATGTTACTCTAATAATTCACTACACTTCTCTATGGATTAGGTTTGTGCTTCATGCTGCCATTTACTCCAAGGTATACATATGTATTTGGCGTTACAGAGACAGTGCGTCAATGATCAGCACAAATATAAGTAGTGATTGGATTTTCTTACCTTTTTTTTTTTCAATGACTTTTATTTTTAATTCTTTTGTGTCATTTTTCCTACATGACATGGAAAAAATGTAAGTTTGGATTTTTTATATAAGTATATATATTTACTAGCTGCAGTACCCGGCTTTGCCCGGGCTAAACACCGGGTGATATATTGTCCGCAAGTTACAGCAAAATGGATAGCGATATGTCCAGTGTGGTGGACATTAAGAAATGACACATAATTACTGTTTGTGTATCTGTGATCTATGGTTTTCTGTTTACCCATGGCGATCGGTTGAAAGGTTTAGAAGTTGATGCGCTACAGCGCCATCTAGCGGCGAGTTACAAAAAAAATGGATAGCATGAAAACCTTCTTCATGATAAAAACACTTCGATGTGCCAAATTTCATGGCGATCGGTCAAACGGTGTAAGAGTTTATCGACGACATACATGCCAACATCTAATTTATATATATTCTTATATTTCGAAATTTTGGGGCTTTCACTTTTGCGGAAAGTGGATGTTCAGGATCTCGAATGGTTTGGAACACTCCATCTCGAAAGAATATATATTTGAAATTCCTGAAATTGTCGAAATTTTGGGGCTTTGTTCCCAGAGGGGGGCGGGGTGTTCGAGGACCCTGAATGGCTCGAAAACACTTAAAATCGAAAGAGATATATTTTTCAAATTTTTTTAACTTTCGAAATTTTGGGGCTTTAACCACCTGGGGGAGGGGGGGGGGGTTGACGTTGAGGACCCCGAATGGCTCGGAAACACTCCAAATCGAAAGAGATATAAAGGAATATAAGAATGTAGGCATTTACTGTACTCCTATCTACTATAATAACAATATTGACAAATAGAAAGCTTATTACCTACCTATTAATAACTATATAAATAAATTAATAAATAACTCTATGTTTTAGAATTTACGTACATACATAATATTAAACTTCAAACTATACACACCAAAAAAAAAATTAAGGATGTTTGTGAAACTATATTTATTAGTCATAATGTTTAAAACATTTGTAGGATTTCTTTATATGTAAAACTGTGGTGCCAATATTCCGCTTATCCATAGGAGTATAGAAATTAATAGAGACATCACTCCCTGTACACACCACATATCTTTGAATTAAGTATAAAAAAAACATAGTCCAAAATGAAACAAAAAGTATAAATAACTAATTTGACAAAAAAAAATTATACAACTGGAATGACAATGTTAACATCCGCCTGAAATTTAATAGAAATAGGTAGGTAAGAATATATATAAGAAATTAAATGAAAATAAAACATACATAAATAAAATTATCTCACACTCAACCAAACATAATGTTTAATATGAAATAAAGGAAGATGGCAATTACACGTTACTATTCTAATTAATAAAAAAAAATCAACTTTCCTGAAATAGTTATATTCAAATTTTTCAACAATATATTACATAATTGATAAATATTTCTGGTCTTCGGTCTCAGCAGCCCTAAGACTCTTGACGCTCAGCAGATAAATTATAAACACTAAACCAAACTCCTTGCAAATAAGTAGGTAATGTAAAAAAAATAACAATATTGACAAAAAGAAAATATTAGTAGGCCCTACCTACCTATGAATATATTTCGAAGAAATTTATAAGTTGAAGAATTTATGTACCTGCATAATATTAAACTTGAAACTATCCACACAATAAAACCTAAGAATGTTAGTGAAACTAATTTTTTTTATTTGTCATAATACCTAAACTACGTATGTTTCCAAAATGAAACAAAGTATAAATAATGACCAATTTGACAAAAAAAAAATTGTACGACTCGAATGACATTGAAAACATTCACGTGAAATTTAAAAGAATTATGCGTGCCCTAGGTAGGGAGGAAAAATATATATAGAAGAAATTAAATTTAAAAAATGGGTGCGTGTACTTAGGTACGCACATGTGAAGTTATACTTCTTTGGCATCATTAAAAAATAGTTTTTAATTGCATGCAAAAATATTGCGTGGAGTCCCTCCACGTGGAAGAAGTGAAACTTCGTAATGTGGAAATGAAAATAGGAAGGGGTAGAAATTGATTTTTAGTGAAATCATATTGTATCAAATCAAACTAAAAAAATAAAGGAAATAAATTTTAAACGATTCATAGATTGATCTTCAGAGAGAGAGAGAGAGAGTGGACACCTATTCAATGTCTACAAAACTAACTTTTTTATGAGAGCAGATTTTAATGAAATATATCATGAAATCATTCAACGATAAAACCTGTTTATTTATCTAAGTGGACGGGTTCGCCCCAAGGAGAAAATAACGCGCCGAGACCTCGTGGACATAGAGAAATGACACACTCACTATTTATGTGTCTATGAAACATAAATTTTTTCTGCAATTTAAATTGTAATATACAAAAACGGTATTGAGAATTGAAACAAATATGGCGACACTACAAACTGTCAAGATCTTTATTTTTTCTTACTCTTTACTTAGTTCCTTACAATAGCAAAACGTAACGTAATGGCTTGAAAGCTATTGCTCGGCAGACATAGGGGAATGACACTAACAGTTTGTATATCTATGACACACATTACATTTTTTAGTTTTTTCTTGACTCAGAATCGAGATAAAATATCCAATATTGTGATTCTAAACCATCCTCGAATCCCCGTGAACTCACACAAAAAATTTCATCAAATTCGTTCCAGCCGTCTAGGAGGAGTTCAGTGACATACACACGCACACAAGAAATCTTTATATATATATTTCTTGTGTGCGTGTGTATGTCACTGAACTCCTCCTAGACGGCTGGACCGATTTTGATGAAATTTTTTGTGTGAGTTCACGGGGATTCGAGGATGGTTTAGATTCACAATTGGATATTTTATCTCGATTCTGAGTTAAGAAAAACTAAAAAAAAACACGCTTTAAAAGCAAAAATTGCAACGCATTATTAGAAGCCATTAAGTTTTGCTATTGTAAGGAACTAAGTAGAGAGTAAGAAAAAAATAAAGATCCTGACAGTTTATAGCGTCGCCATATTTGTTTCAATTATCAATCACCTTTTTGTATATTACAATTTAAATTGCAGAAAAAAAATCATGTTTCATAACCACACAAATAGTGAGGATGGTTTAGATTCACAATTGGATATTTTATCTCGATTCTGAGTTAATAAAAACTAAAAAAAAACACGCTTTAAAAGCAAAAATTGCAACGCATTATTAGAAGCCATTAAGTTTTGCTATTGTAAGGAACTAAGTAGAGAGTAAGAAAAAAATAAAGATCCTGACAGTTTATAGTGTCGCCATATTTGTTTCAATTTTCAATACCCTTTTGTATATTACAATTTAAATTGCAGAAAAAAATCATGTTTCATAGCCACACAAATAGTGAGTGTGTGTCATTTCTCTATGTCCACGAGGTCTCGCCGCGTCAATTTTCTCCTTGGAGCGAACCCGTCCGCTTAATAAATAAACAGCTTTTATCGTTGAATGATTTCATGATTTATTTAATGAAAATATGCTCTCATAAAAAATTAGTTAGATAGACATTCAATAGGTGTCTTTCTCTCACTCTCTCTCTCTCAAATGTATGTAGCTTGCTCGCGGGTCAGTAATGCAGACAATCTTTACATTCTAGCTCGAGACGGAAAAAACAGTAAATGTGGTTTACAAAGACATTTTATGAAGTGTCTTCCCGTCATTACATTTGAAAGTAGAAACATATTTACTCAAAATTTAGGTAGTAACATATGTTTATTGCAAAGACTGAAATAGAGGTGAGAAAAATTATCATTTGTGAACATAAGAAAACTACTACAACTGTATCAACTGTTATGTTATAATGTTTAAATTTCTAAATGGTGCAAGATAATACAAAATTCCATGCGGAATAAGTCGTGGGCAGCAGATACGTATAGTTATAGGTGTGGGGCTATGCATGCTGATTTTTCATATACTGCATGGATGCGAACATGTAAGAATAATCTATCTATCTTACTATAATAAAACAGTACTTTTTCTGTCTGTCTGTTTGTACGCGATTTTGATGAAATTTTGTGTGTGAGTTCACGGGGATTCGAGGATGGTTTAGATTCACAATTGGATATTTTATCTCGATTCTGAGTTCATAAAAACTAAAAATACACGCTTTAAAAGCAAAAAAAAAAAACTAAGCATTGTTGATAATAAGCCTCCATGGCAACGAGCTTTTGCATTGTTGTTGCCTTCTGCGTAACCGTGGGAAAGGTTTTTGGTAACGGCAGTGGCGTGCCCAAGAGCAGGGGTATGTATAATGAGAAGATACAAAATGTCCAGCATAGAAATACTTACCGCCATATCCATATCTCACAAATGTAAATTTGGGCAGGACAATGTCTGTCTGGTCCGCTAGAAAGATATATAGAGAGATAGAGATATAAATAGAAAGATAGAGAGAGTTATAGAGATATACATAGAGAGATAGAGAATTAGAGTGATAAAGAGAGATGCTTAGTATATGTTTAAAAAATTACAAAAAAAAAAATTGATTGAGGCATTGCAACGCATGCCGGGCATTATCTAGTATATATATAAAGATTTAAAGGAACGGAAATAAATTTATTCCTTAACAACGTTGGGCTATGTAATCGGCTAAAGGGTGCATTAAAATACAAATTTATGATCTGAAAAAAACTGATTTATTTGTATATTCCGAAACAAGTATGTATACATGGGTCTGAATTCGACCGAGAGTATTTGGCTTCATGTTCAACCAGAAAATTTAAAAGAAACAAAAATTGATTACTAATGGTTTTAAATGCTAACGAATACTGTAATACGTCGTTTAAATTGTGATGAAAAACTGGTTTAATGATTATACATACTAGAGAAAATTTATAACTTCGAACACTTAGAAACTCGATATTTTTTAACTGAGCCTTGTTCTGAATTCACCTTTAAAACTTTTTGCTGTCAGTAAAATAGCTTTACTGAAAAATATTATGGACAGTACAATTAAGTTGTACTCCGAGTAATTACAATGAATTTATTATTAATGCATATGGTCGTTATTTTTAAATCACGTACTCTAGACCATACCATATTGTATGTCATCAAAAATTTTGTTCTCCTTTTGAAATACCATCTAGAGTTGGATTAGAATAACCATTCTATTGTACTGTATAAATATATTTCCTATATATATATATAATAGTCACCTACTGGTAACTGCTCCCTGATGATGGCGACTGTAATTTCGACCGAAACGTTGGTGAATTATTCACCAAGGACACTGCTACAACCCAGAATCCAAGCTACTATTAGTTAAAAGTTTTCTTTTTTTTTTCAAAATACACTTAATTGCGTGTGCATCACTAACAGTTAGTGGCCTTGACTTTATGCAGCAGTTTAAAACTCAGTGTTGTGAGTATTGCAAACATGCCAATTGCTCAAGTATTATGTTATACATTTTATTAAAATTTCTTGCTAAAACAGTGGGGTATAAGGTGAACTGTTTCGTTAATTTTGACCAGTAGATTAATAAAACACTTTAAAAACCTCATTATTTCTATTCGAAAAAAAAATTATAGGACATAAGGATGTTCCACAAAATGATTTCCGTTAGATAATTTTACTTCATTTACAAGTATGCAGCGTTTGTACATATTTTTTTTTTCAATTTGACGTTACCCAGATGCTTGGCGTTTCATTATAAATAGTTTATTTATTATTTCTTAAATAACTACATATTCAGCTGCAACTTCAAAAGCAAGCGCTACGATATTTTTACGTGACGAATCTGAAGTTGGTCGATGTAATTCAGACTCACATTTTGTAAAAAATATAAAATTTTTGTAGGTACTACGGAAGTTCTTGTGGTAAATTAATTCACAAAAAGTTTATTGATCATAAATGTGTGACCAAAATTTAAATTTTATCGCATATATTTTTTTTAAAAAAATGAATATTTACTTATATATTTTCAGTTGTACAATATGAATTGAATGAACGCGGCATGCCACAACTCATAATTTACGAGGTGCGTTAACCCGACTACATTACACCCGCTTTAGGAAAAGGGGGGGGGGGGGGAAGGCTAGGCAACACGTCATATTCGTCAGATACGATCACGGCGCGCGGGTGCAGACATCAGATAGGCCCGCGCCTCTGTCACGGAATCGGTCGGAGACAACGACAGTATCATGGTTTCGGCAGACAGGCATAACGCAGTGATGCCAACTTGCGGGTTTTTTCCCTAAATTTTGGGGGGAACCAATATGTAATGGGAGGTTTTTTAAGGGGTACATTTATTTAGGGGGACTCTTTAAGGAGATTTTTTCAGCGGGTACATTATTTAAGAATTTTTTTTTGAGGGCGTGAAATTAAAGCGGTTATCTTGAAAACAAAGTGAAAAAATAATAGCAACACAAGTGGCGCTGGTGGCTGAATTTTGCACTACGACCAAAAACAACTTGCTGATCAAGATAATTACCTTTTTACTTTAAACGTTTTCACGTTGCAAGTTGTCTGGCATAGGTTGTGTCCGTTAGTTTGTTCTGTACTAGCGAGTTTAATTTGATTGCAAAGTAAGTCGTTTATTTTTTTTCTGTAGTGCAAAGGAATAATAATAAAAAATAATAATTAATTATTCCTGATCAAATCTTTTCCAGAATGACGAAAAAAATAATTATCAGCAAAAATTAACCGATCCAGAAATTCAAGTTTAGTAAAAGTGTATTCTTTAAAGCAAAATTAAATTCGTACATATATAAAACTGAAGATACTAAATATTTTTCAAAATTATTCTGCTCTGTTTGGGCGGAAAAATAAGAAAATTTAAAGTTCAAGACAAAATAATTTTAGCTCTCAAAAGAGTGAACAATGAAAAATAATTGACAGTCTGTAAAGTTGGTTTACGGACGATAGTTTAACGTAACAACGTCATAACAAGACATTTATGAAATGATTGCATATTTTTATGATTAAAATTGAATCATTTTATTGAATTATCTCTATTTTGTATGGATACAAATAAAGAGTAAAATGAAATCTACAATTTAATTGATAAATTTACTTTTAATTGCACTCATTAATTAAAATATGTTCATAACTTTAACGAAGAGATTATTTTAACTATAACTTTTTTACATGTTTGCTATTTAACTTCTTCCAATCTGTGTTTTTCTGTTAAGGATAGGACGATGATAGGGAAAGTAGGAAACGAATGGGAGTGTTTCAAGTTTAATGTTTTTCGAAAAAGTCAAATAGATGGTTGTTCCAATCGGGTGGAAGAGAGATAAATGCGGCGCAAGCGTACAATGAGCGTAACGGGACAAAGCGTAACAGGACAATGTGCGTAACGGGACACTTTTTCGTACGTGCAGCCGTCGTTCACCGATTTATTAGACGTCACGTCAAAAATTTTTAGGGGTTTTTAAACGAAATCTAGGGGGATTTGAAGTTTGTTCGTGGGGGACCAAACTGAGAAAGTTGGCATCACTGGCGTAGTGACCCGCGTGACTGCTCCGCCCTGGACACGCGCACGCGTGGCTTCGCGTGATTCACGCGTACACCGCAGGGCGTAACCGACGACAGACAGCCAGCGCACGCGTGTGTGTGCTCGGTTGACTGGGCGCGGCTCGATAAACGCGGACAGTCGGTGATGTTTTTGACGTGACAACGTCTAATAAATCGATAAACTCCGGCTGCACGCACGAAAAAGTGTCCCGTTACGCACATTGTCCCGTTACGCTCATTGTACGCTTGCGCCCCATCTATCTCTCTTCCACTCGATTGAAACAACTATCGATTTGACTTTTTCGAGGCACATTAAACTTGAAACACTCCCATTTGTTTCCTACTTTTCCTTTCATCGTCCTATCCTTAACAGAATAACACAGATTGGAAGAAGTTAAACAGCAAATATTTATGAAAGTTATATTTAAAATAATCTGTGAGTTAAAGTAATAATCATATTTGAATTAATGAGTGCAAATAAAAGTAAATTTATCAATTAAATTGTAGATTTCATTTCACTCCTTCTTTGTATCCATACAAAATAGTGATAATTCAGATTCTGCTAGCTTGTGAACTTCTCATTGTTGAGCAAAGATAGAGTTCTAGTACAAGCCAGAAATTTATGTATTTTTTTGTATTTTTTAATTTTAAATTTTTTATTATTTTTTTGTTATTTATTAATTTTTTTCTGTATTTTTTTGATATCAAAGATAAGTGTAACGATTTTATCCGTGTGCTGCCAATTATTATTGTCATTATGTTTGCTCCTCAATATTCTTTTCAATGTGTTTATAGTTTTCTCCTTGTGCTCCTAATTATTATTTCTGAGAAATCGATCTCTGCATAAAGGATATTTACTTAATGAGTCATGTCATTTTATTCAGAGTTACATTTAATTTGTGAAATTCTGCTAATAAATCGACACTAACAATATTTTTATCAGGTGGAATTAAAAAAATAAACAACCATTACTCAGTCAAATAATATTCCAAGAGACATCTGTGAATCACTAACATGTAAGACGAACTTCCTTCTCCTTGGTGTCTAGCGAATCCTTCCTTCTTTTGCGATCGTTAGTGAGAATCCCGCATCCCACATAAAAGAACTAAATAATATTTACCTGTAAGCAACATGTGGTGTCACATGATGACAATAATTGACACTACCTTAAACAGGTTATTTTGCATGAGATAAATTAACTCTCACCACTGAATGGTGCTATTGTAATCAGTTAGAGTCATGTAGTCTCGTAGCCATGTAGCCTCGTGTCCTGGAAGCTTCGTAGTCCTGTAGCCTCGTAGTCTCGTAACCTTGTGTTCTGGAAGCTTCGTAGACATGATGCATTGGAACCTCGTAGTCTTGTAGCTACGTTACAATGTAGCAATGAAATCTTATAACATAATGCTGATGGAGCAGTTGGAGCAAAAGAGAAAATGTTGTCGAAGACAGATGCGACAATTGGAGCCTTGTAGATGTGTAGCTTCGTAACCAAGTAGCCTTGTAATATTATAACATAATGCTGCTGTAGTTGTTGGAGCCAAAGAGAAAATTCGGCCGAAGACAGATGTCACAATTGAAGCCATGTAGACTTGTAACTTCGTAATCAAGTACTCGTGTAGACTTGTACTCCTGTATCCTCGCAGTCTCGTAAACTTATGATCTAGAAGCTTCGTAGCTCTGTAGCCTTGCAGTCTCGTAAACTTGAAGACTTGTAGTCACGTAGTCTCGTTACCTCATGGCTCGTAGTCGCGTAGTCATGATGTCTTGGAGCCTTGTATACTTGTAGCTACGTAGCCAACTAGCCTCGTTGACTTGTAGCTACGTAAACAAGTAGTCTTGTAATCTTATAATGTAAAGCTGCTGGAGTAGTTGGAGTTTCGTAGACTCATAGGCAGTTGGAGGAGTCCTGCAAACTCGTAGAATTGTAGCCCCATAGTCTCTTAGACTCGTATCATTCTAGCCGAACATCATTTAAGCTGATGAAGCAAAAGGCCGTTGGAGCCAATGACAGTTGGAGCCAATGACTTTTGTAGCCAAAAGACTGTTGGAGTCAATGACTGACGGAGCCAATGACTTTTGGAGCCAATGACTAATGGAAATAAAAACTGATGGATTCATAGATTTTTGGTGACATTATATCCTAACTTATCATTGACGATCGCATTCTACCGAGTTGAATGAACGAGAGAGAATGCGCCTCCTTTTCAATAAATGAGATTTCGTTTTATAGAATTTCCGTCCAAACGTGCTTCGTTTTCATTAAATGCTTGTCCTGCGCGAACGAAGCGTAGTCCTTGTGTGTATATTGCGTATATTGCGTACATTGCGTGTACTTTGCGTGTACTGTGCGTCAATTGCGAGAATATTACGTGTTCGTTCCATTTACTGTGTGTACTATTTCTTCATTTCTTTTCCTGCGTGTACTGTGTGTTCATTACATTTATTGCGTGTAAATTACGTGTATTGCGCGTACATTGCGTGTTGGAGCTTTGGATTTGATGGCGCGAATTGTAGCTATGAATGCATTTGGATCTGATGACGCGAATTGTAGCTCTTGGAGCCTAGCGTATATTGGAGAGATCGAATTCATAAGACGCGAACGTATAACACCTCATCAAATTTTTTCGATCATATATCCACTTTTTTAAATGTTGTTTTGACTCTAGTATTAAAGTAAATGGTTCTTGATTTGACTAGCGTATTATTCCATCCGTTTCATGTATAAAGGCGAATCCTAGACAGCATGTCGCTCAGTTTGTTTCTGACGACGACGGTGTAAGGTTCACCTAGTTTGTTTCTTCTGGTGCATAAGTCGTGTAATTACCTGTTCTTGAGACCTCGATGGCATCTTTACCGTCTTTAACGTCGAACTCGATGGAGGTTGTACCATCGACTATGGGAAGCATGACTTCAGCGACGACGATGGTGGAGCAGATCCCGTTGGCAACGTCGACGTCAACACTGGAGGAGACTTCAACAGTTGAGATACCACCAGCAGAAGAGACTTTAATGCTGGTAGTGCTGGTTGTACAGGAAACCTCGACGAACGCTGTTTCGCCCTCGATGGAGGCTTCAATGGTTGCTGATTTGACAACAACTAACTAACATCGGTGCTGTTACTGCGACAACATTTTCTCAAACAACAGCAATGCTCGACGACACGAGAAAAGCGAATGTGCCAAGAACCTATATCGTAAAATGATTGTTTGTGAGAAATGTCATAGGCAGTTTGTCAGAAAAGATAATATGAAAACGCACATGAAGACATGCAAAGGACCAGCTGCACGGCAGAAAGTAAAGGTTTCTATACAACAGTGAATGATTTATGTGCATAAGAGTATGCCTGGAAATGGTACAACTGCGGCAACGTCAGTATCTGGATCAGGTCTAAAAGGTTCGTCTTCATCACCACGGTATCCTTGCAGCTACTGCGATATGACGTTTGCATTTTCCCATGATGCAAGAAGACATGAACGGAGTAAATGCAAGAAGAATCCATCAAACATGAAGTTTCGCTGCGATGAGTGTCATCAATGGTTAACTTGAATAGATAATTTGCGACGACATGCGAACAAATGCAACGGTAAAGTCTGTGCGCCTTCTGCTGAACTACCTGCAGACATTTCGACTCCTCGCTTTTGATTGGTGACTCGTGAGCGTACAAGCAAAAAAATCGATGTGCAGCAACCGATTGCTATGGCATCTGGAAATGGAACTAAACCTAAGACTGTGTTCGGTGCTCTACAGGTGAATGATAAAGGCTTCTACTTGGCACAGTCTGCATTTCGTGGAACATTGAAAGACTACTATTATCTAAATACGCTTAGTGAGTTGAAAGACATTTTAATTTTCTTGATGATATCGGACAGAACATAATCAATCAGCTTACTGATGACGTAGCAACAAACGGACCTTTGAAATATAACTTGTGGTTAGACTGTATATATGGAAAGCCGTATCCATTCGATGACAAAGTGAAGAAATGTGCATTTAAGACATTGGCTGCAGTAATTTACAGTTCTAACGATGTGAAGAGAACTGTTAAACACGGTATCCGGAAACTCTGTCAAGAAGAGGAGGACTATGTCAGTAAAGGTTCTGGTTGGTGTCTGTCTAGTATAAACTGATTGGTGCTAAGAATTAGTCATTTCACACCGATGCAGAACTAAATGATTATAGGATTGCCGGCTTTCACAAGTGATCCTGTAGTAGAATAGAAATGATGTAATAAATATTATGTTAGTGAAAGAACTTGCGGTGTTTCATTTCTCGAACCTGACAATTTTGTGGTAGTTTTTGTAATTTAAGTTGTTTGGTATCGGTCAGGGATCGAACCAAGGACGGGAATTGTTCTAATCAATGATTACTTTAATGAGTTAAGTTTGTATTGAATTTTGGAATTTTTCCCGAATTTCTAGCATAAAAATTATGGATTTCCAAGATGGCGCCCAAATTTCAAGATCGCGGGTGTCACAGTAATAAATAATTACTGCACTCTAGCGGGTAAGAATTAAACTAACATGTCATCAGCGCACTCTAGCCAACGATAACATGATGATGGCTACCAGCAAACGAAGACAAGATGGCGGACATGACGTTATACTACCTGATGATATATATGCATGGTAAAAAGTGGTGGGGTCAGTCTGCCTGCAGCCGCAGTGAGGAAAGGATCGGTCGTCATTTTTTTTTGTCCTCACCGGGTTCGAACCGAAGACTCCTAACTCCATGTCGTAAATGTCGGTTTTTTAAAATATTTTTCATTTAATTTTTTTTAACTGAATTTTTTTATAATTTTAATTTTTTTTATTAAAATCAGATAATAAATAAAGATTCTCAAGATGGCGGACGTAACGGAAATTGCAACGGTGACGAAATAATCCAAGATGGCGGTCATAATCCTAGATGACGTCAGAGGCTTATCGGAGGCTGTAGACAAGGATGCTTAAGCCTCTTTGAAGAATTTTCGTGGTTTCTAAGGCAAAAAGACTTTTGAGGATTTTCGAAATCCTAATTTTCGAATTGTGGAATTTTTTGAGATTTTTTGGCGGAATTGTTTTCCCAAAAAAATGGAAATTTTGGTGGATTTTGTGGAATTTTGGGTAAATTTTGCCCATTTTGGCGAATTTTGACAAGTTTTGAGGGTCAAATTCTAGGTCAAGGTCAAAGGTCAAGGTCACAACCATCCAAGATGGCCGCCGTGACGTCACAATCCAATATGGAGGACACCGTCACCGGCACCACATCCTGAATCCTGTTTCCGGCGCCCCCAATATACACTACTAACGAGCACATCCATGAGTTCTAATGTTGAACATACACTTACAAGATGAAACTCAAACACTAAAATTAACTTCGAATTCTTTAAAATAATTTCCAACATTGTAAATATAAGAAATTCTTGAATCACATGTAGTTTCGGCACATTGCACAATAATTCGTTTATCAGAGCAGCTACGTCAACTATAGAATCATTTTATTTGCAAAGCGAAAGGTTAAACTACAAAATGAAACGACCTTGATGAAAGCGAAAAAAATACTTCAAATATCACTGAACCTGAATTTTTTAACAGACTTTTATAAAAATAGCACACATCTTGTAATAATTTATTAATCAGTTAATACTATAAATTTTCCCTGTGGCCATTTGATATTTGGTGTTCGCTATACGCCAAAAATGGCACCACAGTGGTTACACATTTCCATTCGATGTGCCTTCCATTCCATTCACCGAAATTACTGCTACCAAATGCCATATACCGAGAGCTTAGATGTTACACAGCAAAATGGTTTAGCGCACAGTACTTTGCAGAGAGTTTAAAAGAGTGTAATTGTATCGATATTTGTCGCAATGTTTGTTCTACTTGCACTTCTATGCCGACACCTGAGCAATTGTGTGTGATGAGTTTCTGCGGATACGTCAATTGTACATTATGGAAATAATGTTGAAGCTAATTTCACGGCTAAAAATTCATTATCTGACTTTAATATGTATTTGAGAACACATGATTGAAACTTTATTGTAATGTTCTAACTGTTACTCTATAGCCCCCTCGATTCGCGAATTGATTTATCAATTTTATGCTTTCAAAGCTGGAAAATGTCAATTAGGCTAAGTTTTCTTCTATCCGGACTTTTCCAGTAATATATTTTCTCGCAATGTAGTGCATGCAGTCTCTTTAAGCTTTTTTTAAGATAGGTTATCTTTTGTGAAGAAAGTGAACTCTTTTGAATTGGAATTTGAGGGCAGTTACTTAAGCTGAATAAATTGTATTAAGAATTTTAACTTGAAACGTGGTCTCAGAACCATATAGTAAAACTTTTCAAATGGCCTGTCGTACATTAGTTCCGGTTGAGAACATAAAATAATTACTGGTTTTATCAAATAAATGACCAAAACGCATTTAAGCTAACATTATTTACATGGTTACTTGTTTCAGTAGAATATAACCCAAGATATTTCTGAATAAATAAATTCTAATACAAGATCTTCGATTATTATATGATTATCTGATTTAAAAATTTCAGTTTTCATTATAAGGAATTTGGTTGGAGTAATTTTGTGAAAATGGAAATGAAGTCGATGAACTGAATTGTGGGACACAGATGGCGGACCCACTTGTAGCAACATAAACCCATCAATAGACACTTTCTAAAATAATAGGGCACATACCAAACATAATGCTGTGCCAAATGAAACTTGATTATAGTGAAACTAATTTAGAGTATATTTATAATAATTGCGTGTTTATTTTTTAGCTCGTTTGTTTTAACCCGCGATGAAGTTTGTTGTGTATGACAAGATTAAAAAGTAGGCCAAACATGCCTTTAAAAATGTCCCTCCTCTATTATAAATTTGTTACATGAGTCATTTTTATTTATTTTTACGACTCTCGTTGCTCTTCTCAGCCCACAACCTAATTTTTTTTTCCTGGGCTGGACATTGTTTGCCCCTGAATGATCTTACTCCTGTCGAACATCTGCGAGTTGCGGGTGGGTTGTCCACAAGGCGTCTGAACAAGTTCCGCTCGCCTCGGCTGAGACAGTGGAGTTGTGGGTTAGCCACGTGACTGGCCACGTGATTACTGCCCCTCCTTTCTTCTCTGCGGAAGTAAGATCAACTCGGACTTTCTGGTTCGTTCGGGGACGAAGGGGAAGCGCACCAGAGGAGTATATACACCACCGACCTGGGCAGAGCAAACATGAGCCACAGTGAAGGAGTGGGAGTTCCACGCCTTCAAGACCGTCGTCCTGCCAGACCACCTGAAGAACGTCACAAAGCCCGACTACGCACCGATCGCCGTAGTTGGTCTTATTCCCTGTGACTGGTAAGAGTAACTTTAACTTTACTCTGGAATGGGACTTAGCCCAGTTCGTCGACGAGAGAACCTGTAGTGCTGTGCCGTAGAGACTGGCAGAGTGAAGAAAGTAATCGTCAGCGACTTGATGTATCAAGAATTGTTGCGAGTTGAGGGCTCGTTGGGCGAGGTTTTTTTTTTTTTTTTTTTTTTTTTTTTGTGAAAATGCGCTCTGCAGTTTTGGGCTCTGTGGGAGGTGGTCATTAGCACCTGAAGTCGTAAAATGCTTGCCATCGATGTGTCAATTATCACACTCTGGGCGAGCAGGAAGTAACGAATGAAAATTATGAAGGGAGTGAAGACGGCATATGAGCGTGAGTACGTGACCAGAAACAATCTTAAACCAGCTGTTGTGTTTCGCTGGTACTTGGGTGGCGAATGCTACGGAACACTTGTTCACACCAACTGGACTGAGTGAGGCAGGGGCGGACATGCTGGCAGTTGACGAACAGAGCTGTGTCGCGGAGGCGCAGTCGTCGGGGGAACTTGGTGTTGCTGTATCGGAGCGCGCCAAGGAAGTCTGGCGCTGTTGGGGCAGGAGAGAGCTGCTCGGCGGGCGAGCTGCTACAAGGGGACGACTCGCGGGGCGAGACCGGGACAAGACGGCCTGTAGACACCACAAGGCGAGTGCTCAGCTGGCGTTGACAAGTATACCCGGGGGGTTTGTTTGGAATTGCCTGGTCTTTGCTGATGTTTTCCTCGTGAAACCCTGTTCACCCTTGAGGGTTTTTAAACGTTGTATAAATATTGGAGTAAATTTTAATTATTGTAAATAATTATTGGTTTACATATTTTGTTTACGAGCAAGTTATTCAATATTAGTTTCCTGACAATAAATAATCATCTTATTATATTACTTGCTCTCCATAACTCTTCCTAATTTTCAAGTGATTCCGTATTATTGGGGCATATATACATTGTCAATTGGGAAAAAAATATTTTTAACATTAAATATTCTTTTTTTAATTCAAAGCTAGAAAATAATGTTTTTAAATCGCCTTGCTTTCTGTTATGTTAGAGTTAGTTAATCATTGAAATTCGTTTGATAGCTCCCGGCTGTAAGCAAGTTTGAATATTTGAAGAAATAATGGCCATGTTTACAAGACCATTTGAGTGCTCGAGTTTTATATGTTTGCAATTGTTCAATATGTATTTGTTGGTTATAATATGTGCGACTCTCACAACACAATCTCTTGTTTCCCTTCTTGGTTGGCTAAACTCTTGCATACTTTGAATGTTATATTTATTATTTTATACTTACTTGCCAATTTTTACATGACAAATGTCGTGCTTTCATTATTTTTGCGGTAGAAATATTAAAGTATAATTTTTTTTTGCCCCAACCATTTGGTTTTGATTCATTAGAGTGCCATATAGCATTGAATAAAAGAATAAAGCAAAATTTTGTTTTTCAACTTGCCCCACACAATACACAATAAAGTATATTACAGAAGTCTGCGATGAAAAAGTTTTTTAAATAAATTTAACACAAACATGTAGATGTTGGTCTGTATAAAGCAAATATTAACTTTGTTTTAACGTATCACGTCACATTATTTTTGCATAAAGATAAATATATATATATATATATATAATTCGTTAGATCGGTAAGTTCGTTTTTTTTACAAAATTGATTCCATGATCTATATTTCTATTCTATACTCTATGACCAACCATCCTATAGTCTATTGTTACTTACCTGCCTTTCCCCTGTGAGAAAAAGTATCAAAAAAAAGTTTTAAGTAGTCTATGACTAATCATAGTGGTTTAGACTGCAAAAAAACGCGTAATAAAAGATTGTTTCATTAAATCTGTAACTATGGCTCCTCTGAGGTGCAAAAACAATCCAAATGTATTTTGCTATATTTGCGGACAACATACAATAGTTAAGCAAAGATTAAAAATAACATACTTTGTAAAAAATGCTTATTATACTTACTTCGGAATGATATTATGTTACCAAGCGAAACAGTGGGTTACGCATACAGTATGCCAGCTATGTGTAGGAAGTGTTAAGACAGTGGACTTACGGTAAATCAAAATCATTGTCATTCGGTATTCCTATGTTGTGGCGGGAACAAAAAAAATTGCAGATGATTGTTTTTTTTTTTGTTTAACCAATGTAACATGATATAATTCTAAAAACCGCGCCAAAATTGTGTATCCTGATGTTTCGTCTGTAACAAAGCCAAAAAAGTGATCATCAGCAAAGTAGTGGTGAATTTTTCACCCTACAAATGACCCTTGACCTTTAAAACAGCGACAACTGAATGATTTGGTACGGGATCTTTGATTACCTAAGGACACTGCAGAACTGCTCAGTTATTGACTAAAAGAAAACAATTTATTAGATACTGCTACAACATTTTTCTGGTATAGAAGCAGAGAAAAAGAATTTGTGGAGTATTTTAAGAAAGAGGATAATTTAGTATTTTGCTGTGATGGTGGCGGTTTAATACAAAAATTCAATATCGAATACAATACACAAGAATGGCGACTCTTTATAGATTCTTCAAAAAGAAGCTTAAAGGCTTTCTTTTTGCATATTGGAAATAATTTTGCATCGATACATATAGCTCATTCAGTTTATCTTAATGAAACTTACGAAAACTTGAAAAATGTTTTGCAGAAAATAAAATACACCGAACACAAATTGTTAGTTTGCGGTGACTTAAAAATCATATGCACGCTTCTTGGTCAACAGCAATTCTACACAAAACTCCCCTGTTATATTTGTGAATGGGACAGTAAAGCAAGAAATTTACATTGAAAAAAAAAACTGATAGGAAAATTAGAATGGAATTGAAAGTTGGAGTAAAGAATGTCATCAATCCGAGCTTGATGGATCCCGAAAAAATATTTCTTCCACCACTTCACATTAAACTTGGTTTGATCAAACAGTTCGTAAAGGCATTACCCTAAAGATGGAAATACTTTCAAGTATCTTTGTTCATGTTTCCCTAGCTTATCTGATGCGAAGTTGAAAGAGAGAATATTTACGGAACCTGATATCAGGAAACTGATTAGGGATACAGAATTGGAAAAGTGATGACAACCTTGGAACGAAATGCCTGGCATGGCTTTAAAAATATCGTATCTCAGTTTCTAGGCAAAACAATAGATCCTGCGTATAAAATTATTGTCCAGGAAATGTTAAACGCCTATAAAAATTTAGGCTGAAATATGATTTTGAAAATTAATTTTTGAAGTCTCACATTGATTGTTTTCCAAAAAATCTAGGCGACTACAGTGAAGAACAAGGTGAACGGTTTTATTAGGACATGAAAGAGATGAAAAGAAGATATCAAGGCTGTCGGGACGTTAATATGATGGCGGACTATTGCTGGATGATACACAGAGTTGAAATAAAAAATAATAAACGAAAACCAAGAAAACGCAGCTTTTTTTCAAAAAGAAACTGTTATTATTAATTGTTTTCTACGTGAATCTATACTTTAATGTTGTATTTTAATACCTTTAGGCTCAATAAAACTTTATAAAATATTCTAAAATGATTCTCATTCATTTTATTAAATTTTTGTTTTGTTCTTTTTCGTATTCAAATACTCTATCATCTAAATATGATAAATGTTACGTGTTATATATAATCTTAATGTCGTTTCTATTACTTTTAAGAAAATTAAAACAAATTTCATCGATTTATTAAAAACACTTTTCAAAAAAAAAAATCGCAGACCTGTGTTATCTGTACTGAAACCTCCTATAGCGTATCAAGCGAACTTAATTTACTTTTGGTTCTTTCTGCCTACTCAGCGTACGAACTACATCATAACTGTCCCGAAACTACCCGAAACGCCTCAATTGCTACGACTTTAATAAAATTGTAGGAAATACATAAAAATTAGCCTCAACTAGGTGTGTTAGGTTTGGTTACGTTATTACCAAATTGTAAAACCGAATTATAGTAACACTATTCAAAGAAGAAGAATTTTTACCGTTTTATCTTAAATGAATTTTTTTCGTGTTATTTATAACGCTCGTCATTATCTTAGTTATTTCTGAATTAAATTTTGTGTACGAGTTTCGTATTACAGACTTATTTGCAACAGAAGCATGCATAAATATGCACTTTAACGAATGTGTACACAACACAGGCTAGTAATGAAAGACTCGTTTCCATTATTTTTAATATCTTATTTGATAACAAATAAATTTTATTTTCCTTGTGTCTTGTTGATCGTTAAATGATAGAAGAATAATTATAAGCAAAAAATTGATTTCTCTGGCATAATTTTCAGGGGCGAGTATTTTATACATTGTTTTTAAAAAATTAAATGTTAAAAAATCTTTATTGTGTTTTACCTATAATTCGAAATCATGAATTCTGTTTGGACGAAAACTATCACTGCGTAAACTAAAACACTAGCAGAAAAATTTTTAAATGTACGCTTATTCGACAAAAATATTTTGCCAGCTATCAGCACTCGCTTTCATTTCATTTTAATCAGCACAAGTACAAATGTTAATAATGACTGCGTTTAAATTTTTACATATTTTTTTCTGAATTGCTGTTTCTCGATTAAAAGTAAAATTTTTTATAAATATTTGTGTAAACATTTAAAAGAAATATTTGTTTTCGAAGTTTTATCTGACATGAATTTAATTATTTAAATGTCAATATGTAAAAAGTTAAATTTTCAAACGGATTAGTTTTAAAAAAAAAACAATAAAATAAATTCATATACATTCTGATGTACGACTCACTGTCTAACTGAGTCACTAATTTATACAAATTATAATCAAAATCCAGAGGAGCTAGAAACTCGACTTTCCACAGGAAGTATATATCAACCCCCAACCAACGGAAATGTTACGAAAAGTTTAAATTTTTTAATTTTGCCCCCTAAAAAATTATAAACTATCAAAAATCTATCAAACCAGGCCGTTGTATTATTTTTATAGGAAAATCGTCTTCGCAACACCATTGTTAGGATTATAGAAAATCTTCTAACGAATTAGGCACGAATAATTGCTATAGACACGTATATTAATGTCAAAACGATAAAAAAATTCTTGTTAACAACAAAACATTGTAATATCTTATTAACGAAAAAAACGCTATAATAACATTTAATAGTGAGTTTTCTTGGCACCATATTTCTCGCTTGTTTTCTCGATGGAACCAATGTTTGTTTATTTGCAAGCCATATACATTGTTAAAAATACCCGCTGAAGATAGGAAAATTTCGATTCTTTCTTGTGACTGATATATTGTTTGCAGTGGACTGGTATTGGAAAACATGGAGTCAATGATTCAAGCTATATGTTTTGTGCGTGTGCCATGTCTTACAAATCTAACATCCGTTTTTTTATGTTTACGTTCCTACTGAAACAATGCATGGATTTAGTTTAAGTTTACTGTTACAAATTAGGATTTAAAATGTTGAACATTTAGAACACTAAAATGTTAAACAATTTACATCCTGCTGCATGTTTCACGTAAATTTGTAACCTTTCGTTATGTTTTAAGGCATGTTCGGGAAAATATAAAATCATTGATTTACGTTAACTTTGTTAAAAATCACGAATCAAAGCTGAAAGCAAACTTTATTATAATAATACCCGTCTATAACCAGAAATAATGCAGAAAAAATCTAAATAATGTAATTTCATATTTGATAAATTACTGTCATTAGTCTGTAAATGAAGCATTGTGATGTTTAAATGATTTTATTACTTACAATTTGAATGCTTAAGGTACGATTAAAAGACTTTTAAATATTTTACAGTTCGTTTAAATAGGTTAACTACTTTTCAAATTCTGTAAAGTTTATTTGAAACCTTTTTAGGTTAGGTTTCGTGAGTTAATGAATGAGTTATAGTTGTAAAATATGACATCTTCAGATTATATTCTTGAAATATTATTCACACTATGAAACTACCTTAACACCAGAATTCTCAGAGCTGTATAGAGCTCTTGCAAAACTTTCTCATGCAATTGGACCATTAGTGACCAAAATTATGATTAAAAGAATGTTTGTTAGCTTACCAAGAATAGAGACACAAAAAAATATTTTTCATTCTTAAATTTCCTTAAGAAAAAAATCAAAAATAATGACTACACACCGACTTTATGTAGACTGTGAACATCTTTCATGTCATGCATATAAATAGAGAATAAAATTTCCCCTTTGCCTAACTTACACACGAAAAATCAATTAAATTCATGACACGTAGTAGAATAAACCTGAATTCAGGTTTATGTTTTAAAATCTACAATAATATGCTAAAGAAATTATAGCATTTCCATTTAGAATACATATTTTTTGTAAGTAATAGCAGTATGTTAGCTACATTTGAAATACTACAAACCTGTTTCAACTTATTAACTGGGCAAAAACAATCAGGAACATCTTACCACAAAATCGCTATTTATAATTTAAAAAAATATATATGAATGCTAATAAACAACGTCAAACTTAAAATAAATGCTATAATTTTTTTTTCCATCTTTTCTAACCTTTATTCAAAATTTAATTGTTAAAATTTTTAAAATTTCTTTAGGAGTGTGAAAAGCCAGGGATTCTAGAGTAGTTTAAAATGGATCAAAACTCATGTGGGGGTTTGGAAGGCAAAGCTTCCAAGGAGTGAAAGAGAGATTAACTTAAAACGCCTTTTTTTGAAGTTGATACAGATCTTTCTTGGTAAATCCGTTGTGGACAAACGTAAAATGAGTAAAAACACGGATTGAACGGTTTTGTAAGATTTGGTGAGATTTAAAAATTTGATCTTGTAACTTATATGTAATTCGGTAAAACATATGTTACAGCAATCTTCTTGGATCCAAGGTATATTTTTTAATATTTATACGCATGTTTCAAATATTTTCTATGCTTAACATAATATGGTTGTCCTATTCGAAAAATCTATTTACGAAATTTCTGTCCCGTTACGATTTATCAGGGCATAAACGGTTTCAAGTAAAAGTTTAGCTATATAAATGTATAGTGCTTTTACCTATTGGTAATTATTTTCCATGCTTATGTAGTACCTAAAATTAACTAATTAAGAATTTCTTTAGGCACTGCAAGTGAGTATATTCCTGCCAAATATAACGACTATCGGACCGGTAAATTGATTTTGTTTTATTTATTTGAAAAAATATATAAACCGCACGAAATATGCATTTCATCACTACATAAACAGCTGCAGATGCGGTGTGGGTATTTGAGGGTGAAGCTTTTAACGAGCGACAGCGAGTTGCTAGTAAGAGACCACATGTTTTAAATTCATTCGAATAAACTACATAATAATTGTCAGTGTCAATGAAAAGTAAGTATTTAATTGTTACATGATTATCAAATTATTTTTAGCGATAAAAATAAAAAAAGTATTTAATTTTAATGGCTGCTAATTTAAAGAAATTAAAAATATAAGAACGCATATATAATATTATGAAACATAATGATAATTAATTACAACCAGGACTACGTATTATCCTTTAGAATACTAAAACACGGGTCGTATCTTAAGATTAATGCGAAAATGAACTTAAACAATTATTTCTAAGAGTTTTCTAAAAAAAACTGCAGTCGCTAACGTACCATAAGTTAACAAACATTACAGTCATACACAAAAAGACCTTAGTTTTCTAAGAAGTAGGTAATTTTCTTTGTTTTACCTTAAAATGTCATGTTCCAGAAATTTCTCGGTGTGGCCGGGTTCAGATTTTTGTCTTTCATGGCGCGAGCTGTGGGCGGGCCGCTGCGCCCATGCGAGAAGCGGCCTCGTTTCGTTAGCGACCGCCCGGCGGCGTGTCGTTTGTCCTCGCTGCACATTCCTCATGAGTCGCGCGGGTCATCGGCCCTCGCGAGGCGGTGGTCTGCTGGCGTAACTAGGTCGCAGCGCGGTGCTCGTTCAGCGGGCTCGGGCCCTGATTGCGAAATTTGGGGGCGGCGGCCGAGGTTCTCTGGAAACGTTCGCGGGGCCGAGAGGGTTTATAAGCGGCCGCTGGTGGTTGCTCGGGGCTCACTCAGGGGGGGAGCTATGCTTCTCTCCTGTGGTAACGAGTCGGTTAGGATGATAGGTTCTTTGAGGCGGAGGCTATGCCCCGGAACAGCACTATGTTTATGTAAAGATGGTTGAGGTCGCGGAAGTAATGTTTAAGTTAAATTTAAGTACTTATAATGAGTATTAACGTCGTAGAAGATTTCGATACCATCTAGCTGCTCGTTGATCATAACGTTTGTAAATAGAGATCCCCTTTTAGTTCATTCAAGTAAAAGTACTTAATTGTAAAGCAACTAATAAGACCGATTTTCAGATTGCCCTAGATTTTATTTATTAAGTGTAAATGTAAAAGTTAATACTTTTGTATGAGTTTAAGATCTCGTGTAATAAACGTATTTTCTTTAGAATTAAGTTTTAACTCATTTGACGTAATTCCTTCTCTCTCCAGACCTCCTGTACAGGGGGCGGAACCTTTAATTTTAAGATCCCGGGTTGTGAACAGTTTTGATTACCAAGTATTTAATTTTTTTATTGCCAAGCGAGTAGTAGGTATGTTAAGAGTTACGATTCCCCCCCCCCCCCAAGTAAAAGATTTGTTATTGTTTTGATTAATAATCACCACCAATCTTTTGGTTTAGGTTCACACTCCAGACCTCCCGCTACACATTTGGTGGAGTCTGTCGGGTAGGACATACCGATACATTTTGGTGGAGGCGCCGGGTAGGTTCTAATACTGGTGGGAGATGGATGTTTTAATGTAAATTTATTGTAGATTAATTAAGTTATTAGATTTAGAAAGTTCATGCGACGTATTTTTGTTAGCCGTATTTTTATGGGTTGAGAAACCTGGTAATTAGATCTGTTACGTTAAGTTTACGTAACGCTAGTGAGAGGTAATTAAATAAGGGTTATTTAAAATAAATTTAATTAATAAGTTTTTGTTACGAATTACGTTAAGGTTTAAGTCGGTTTCACGTGCAAATAGTTCGGCAAATTTTGTTTCTGAAAAGTAGTTTATTTTGAAGTAGCATGATGCGTAAGCAATAATCGTTATTAATTAGCGAGTTATTTTAAATCACGAGCGAGGGAACCATATTATTGAGGTGTAAGTAAAACGAAGTGTTAACGAGTGGTTTCAGCAGTACGAGGCAAGTGGACGCGCTGCAGAGCTGACACAAGTCCCGGTACGTGCTTCGATTTGGCGGTGAGTGCGGAACTGCATACGTTAGCAGTTGTGAGACAGTGGCAGGGTGATATGTCACGTTTGCGGCGCGGCCGTGAAGACGCGACCTTGATGACAGCTGTGTGGACGCCGGTGCTGGTAACGTAGATTAAGTTAGATAAGAAGAGTTTAATTCTGTATGTAACTTTGTTTTAGGACAAGAGGAAACTTAGGCAAGTAAGTGTTTTGTGTGTATTTAGGTAAAGTCAGAGAAAATGATGTATGTGTTTATGTTAGGCTATCTGTTGAAATAATTAGTTGAAAGGAGAAAACCGCGTGAAAACGAAATGGGATGAAGAAATTTAGGCAGGGGGCAGGATACCTGCAGCTGCATTTGTGATTTTGGGGAGCAGGTTGCCCACGATAAATAAGAGGTATTAAGTGGCTATCCTGTACGGGATACGATTCCACTGTGAAGTTGTTCTTGTCGGGTTAGAGAAGCACGAGGACAAGTGTTGTGATGTTTACAAGATGCCCTAGAGGAAACTGAGACATGTGAGGAGTTAATAATTTTTTTTTTGCAGCGGAAAAATAGGGGAAATAATAAAAAGAGGAGAAGCCGAATAGCATACAATGATGCAGTGAAGTAGAGTGTATTACGAAATATGTGTTGATAGGATTAATTATGTAATGAGTAATTTATTTTAGGATATTTCAGAAATTCAGGAAACCAGCGGGAGCACGCGGCGGATGTGTTGCATTGTGCTGCACGTATTTTTACTATTAATGTTACAGTTGTTTTGTTCACATTTTAGGAATATTTTTTTTGTTTTAGTTAGTCAGTCAGTCATAAAATTGGATCAGGTCACCTAGTTAGATTTACTAACTTTTAATTATGTAAATTCTAATTCCGGTTTAATTAATTTGGTTAATTAATTTTTGTTATGAAACTGAGAGTGTGTGTGGGCTTTTGGTTCGAGAATGATGGAAACCTTGAATTTCTAAGAAATGTTGTAGATAGTGCTTTTTGCGTGGGAGTAAAGAGACGTGGTCAAGAAGCTGGCTTGCTACGTGCGACGGGCGCGACACGCAGTCGGCGACTCAGCTGTGCGCTGACCTTGAGCGGCAGACTGCCTGGGGTCGGCACGTTTCGGCCCGATTCGACAGTTTCCGACCGGCTGGACTTCAAGGGCACAGCAGTGGCGCAGACAGATAAGAGTTTTATAGTTATTTTTTATAAGTAAAATTAGTAATTTTGAGAACAATAAGTATAACAGAATTTATTTATTTTTCATCATAATTATTTTTGTTTTGGCGATAATTAGTTTTTTTAACTTTGATTTTCGGATCACTAGGAGGTACATGGTAAAAAGGATAAGCCCTGGGAAAAGTGTGAGGATTGTTTATTTGTATGTTGAGGGAATTAACTCCAAGGGAAAAGAGATGCTTAATAAGTGTTTTATTTAGGGTGAGGGACCCTAATGTGAGGGTTTCTGTTATTGTCCAGCCAGTGGAGCTGAGCTGGGGCAAGTTGAGGTGTTGTGTCCCTGGGAGAGTAGGGACGAGATAATTGTAGCGCAGACCCATATGAGATGGGCTGGCTACGGGATAAAGGGTCGGGAGAACCCTGAGGTGTTAGTGGTATGGAGCATGTGATCCCCAGTGAGTACCGAAGTGGTCATCCTGTATGGGATAAGGTACCACGTCAATAAATTTTGTTGGTGGGTGTAGAGACCCCTGTGTAGGAGGTTTTGTAGTGGGCCTATAGCAGATAGGCACTACAATGAAATTTTTTTTGTTGTTCTGGAGGTAAATTCCCTGGGTGTAAGTAAGAAATTTTGTTAAAGTTAGGAAGAAGAGAAATGCGAAAAATTGCTGAAGTGAGTTCGTGTACCTGCCTAAATATCAAATTGAATTTTGATAAATTAATTTATGAGAATGTTTATTCTGTTAATAAATTATAAAAAATAGTTTAGTGATGCAGAGGAAACTTTTTTTTACTAACGAGTTATTTTGTTTGTGCCTGGTACTTATCAGTTTTGTAAAGTAGTGTTTCAGTACCCAGTCCAGTGGAGACCTGTGACTGACTTCATGACTTGGTGTTGCTGGTGGCACTCCAGGGAGGACCTGATGGCACTACCATTACCTGCAGAGGCAGTAGAGACTGTCAGGTTGAAAGGAAAAATGAAGAGTAAGAAGACGTTTTCATCATTTCCAAGGACCACATCCCAATCAAGAACTCTATAAGGTCATGTAACATTTAATTTATTTATCGTGTCATTTTTTTTAAACGCATTTTAAAACAGTGTGGATTAGTAGTGTTTATTTTAGACTGGAGAAGCCGAAAACAGAAGCAGAATGGCTATAACAGTGTTTGTTTTATTTTTGTGAACTAATTATCTTTTTATCAGTTGGCCGAGGCAGAATTTAGTTAGTAGTATAGGAAAGTATTTCCGAGGACAGGCCTCAGGCGGTGGTGCCGGTGCCGGTGTCCGCCATCTTGGATTTGTGACGTCACGGCGGCAAAAATTCCTCAAAATTCCTCAAAAAATGACTCAAAATGACTCAAAATTTCCCGTTTTAACAAAAAATTTCCCGTTTTCGAGGGAAAAATTCCCGTTTCGAGGGAAAATTTCCCGTTTTAGTCCTTAAAAATCCCAGCGGCTAGAAATGTCCTGATAGAGGCTTAAGCATCCTTAACTCAAGCCTCAGTTAAGCCTCTATCAGGATGTGACCTTGACCTTTGACCTTGACCCCGACGGCCATCTTGGATCCACCATCTTGGATGACGTCATTTCGTTTTCTCGAACATTCCGGCATTGTGTTATCCGCCATTTTGAATTATGACGTCACCGTTGCAATTTCCGTTACGGCCGCCATCTTTAAATTTATTATCCGATTTTAATGAAAAAAATTTAAAAATTATAAAAAAAATTAAATAATAAAATTTTTAATAAAATATTTAAAAAACAAACATTTACGACACGGAGTTCGGAGTCCTCGGTTCGAACCAGGTGAGGGCAAAAAAAATAAAAATGGCGACCGATCCTTCCCCCGCGGTGGCTGCAGGCATACTGACTCCCTCCACTTTTTTTTTTCAAAGCATATATATATATATCGTCAGGTAGTATGACGTCATGTCCGCCATCTTGTCCTCGTCTGCTGGAAGCCATCATCAGTGTATCGTCGGCGAGAGTGCGCTGACACCATGTTAGTTTAATTATTATCCGCTAGAGTGCAGTAATCATTTATTATTGCTGTGACACCCGACATATTGTCATTTGGCCGCCATCTTGAAAATCTATAATTATTTAGCTAGAAATTCGGGAACTATTCCAAAATTCATTAAATAAATTTGTAATCTATATACTGATCGATTAGGTCTTCTAAGGTCCTTGGTACGATCTAGGACGATGCAAAAAAAATTAAATATAACATCAATTTAACATAATAGTAACAGGTTCGAGGAATTAAACACCACAAGTTCTTTTACAAACATAATATTTATTACATAATTTCTATTCTACTACAGGATCATTTGCGAAAGCCAGCAATCTTATAATCATTTAGTTCCGCAGCGGTGTGAAATGACTAATTCTTAGCTCCAATCGGTTTGTACTAGACAGAGTCCAGCCAGAACCTTTACAGACATAGTCCACCTCTTCTTGACAGAGTTTCTGGATACCGTTTTTAACATTTTGCTTCACATCGTTAGAACTGTAAATTACTGCAGCCGATGTCTTGAATGCACACTTCTTCACTCTGTCATCGAACGGATATGGCTTTCCATATATACAGTCCAACCACAAGTTATATTTCAAAGGTCCGTTTGTTGCTACATCATCAGTAAGCTAATTGATTATGTACTCTCTGATATCATCAAGATAATTACAAATGTCTTTCGACTCACCTAACGTATTTAAATAATAGTAGTCCTTCAATGTTCCACGAAATGCAGACTGCGACAAGTAGAAGCCATTATCGTTCACTTGTAATGCGCCGAACACAGTCTTAGGTTTATTTTCCTGTTCAGACATCATACCAATCGGTTGCTGCACATCGGTTTTCTTGCTTGTACGCTCACGAGCCTTCAACCTAAACCGAGGAGTCGAAATTTCTGCAGGTAGTTCAGCAGTAGGCACACGGACTTCACCTTTACAGTTTTTCGCATGTCGTCGCAAATTATCAATTCGAGTAAACCATTCATGACACTCATCACATCTAAACTTCATGCGAGATGGATTCTTCGTGCATTTGCTCCGCTGATGTCTTCGTACATCATGAACAAATGCGAACGACGTATCACAGTAGCTGCAAGGATACCGTGGTAATGAAGACGAACCTTTCAGACCCGATCCATATACTGACGTTGCCGCAGTTGCACCATCACCAGGCATACTCATATGAACATCAATACATCGTTGTTGCGCCGAAACCTTTACTTTCTGCCGAACAGCAGGACCTTTGCATGCCTTCATGTGCGTTTTCATATTATCTTTTCTGGCAAACTGCTTATGACATTTCTCACAAACAAACATTTTACGATATAGGTTCTTGGCACATTCTCTATTCTCATGTCGTCGAGCATTGTTGTTGTTTGAGAAAATCTTGTCACAGTAACAGCACCGATGTTCGTTAGTTGTTGTCGATTCGGCATCCATTGAAGTCTCCATTGATGGCGAACCAGCGTTCGCCGAGTTTCCCTGTGCAGCCAGCACTAGCGGCATTTAAGTCTCTTCTGCTGGCGGTACCACGTCTGTTGAAGTCTCCTCCAGTGTAGACATCGACGTTGCCAACGGGATCTACTCCACCATCGTCGACGCTGACGTCATGGTTCCCGCAGTCGATGGTGCAACCTCCATCGAGTTCGTCGTTAAAGTCGGTAAAGATGCCATCGAGTTCGCAAGAACAGGTAATTACGTGATTAATGCACCAGAAGAAACAAACTAGGTGATCCTTACACTATCAACGAAAAGGCAGCACATTTGGAAGCACCGACAACGAAAAGGCAGCACATTTGGAAGCACCGACAACGAAAAGGCAGCACATTTGGAAGCACCGACAACGAAAAGGCAGCACATTTGGAAGCACCGACAACGTAAAGGCAGCACATTTGGAAGCACCGACTACGAAAAGGCAGCACATTTGGAAGCACCGTCATCGAAAAGGCAGCACATTTGGAAGCACCGACAACGAAAAGGCAGCACATTTGGAAGCACCGACAACGAAAAGGCAGCACATTTGGAAGCACCGACAACGAAAAGGCAGCACATTTGGAAGCACCGACAACGAAAAGGCAGCACATTTGGAAGCACCGACAACGAAAAGGCAGCACATTTGGAAGCACCGACTACGAAAAGGCAGCACATTTGGAAGCACCGACTACGAAAAGGCAGCACATTTGGAAGCACCGACAACGAAAAGGCAGCACATTTGGAAGCACCGACAACGAAAAGGCAGCACATTTGGAAGCACCGACAATGTAAAGGCAGCACATTTGGAAGCACCGACAACGAAAAGGCAGCACATTTCGAAGCACCGACAACGAAAAGGCAGCACATTTGGAAGCACCGACAACGAAAAGGCAGCACATTTGGAAGCACCGCCAACGAAATGGCAGCACATTTTGGATGCATCATCGAATAAGGAAGCACATTTGGAAGCTCCATCAACTAAAAAAGGCAAAAAGGAAGCACAAGTTACGAGATCTAAGTCTTAGTAAGAAATCATAATACAAGAAATAAAAACATTACATTCTTATAATTTAAATTATTTATTTTAGGCTTTACATTATACAAATGCAAGTAAAACAAGTCAATATTGTATGTAGCCAGCATTCCTTAGTTCCTTGAGTATGAAGAATATTTCTTTGATGCACAAATAGTTTCCTGCACAAAGCGAACCATGTAGAAGTCTTAGCCGGTCATCCAATATGTTTGGATCTTTCCATGATGTGTAATCATTCTCTTCTACCACCATCTTCCTTGCACCTTTATAATAAATATTATGATCTCTGGTGTCTTCCGTTTTACCACCAACCTCAGGGTAACTTTCATGTTTGAGACGGTGATCATCACAAGCTTGATCAGATTTATTTAATATATCACGTCGTTTCCATCGTTTCGGTCTCAGGACACCGCCACATTCTTCGATCTTGGCAGCTTTAGGTGTTTCATCATAGTCTATGTCTTTGTCAACAGCCTCAAAGTCACTGTAACAATCACCGTAGAAGGAATCGTCTTCACCCAATTTACCATAATAATTCGATGTTGATGATGTTGAAGTGTCTTCATCGTCTTCATGCTTCATTTTCAGGAGTCCATCATTTTTACAAAGTAGGAAAGATCTACTTGAATTCGGCTGGAATATATTCTCACTTTTCACGTTAAGGATTCTTCCATTGTCTTCATTCTTCCGTAAATCATCAACCTTCTTCAATTTAAGTTCTTTGTCGAGATCGGAAGAGCCAAGAAAATTATTGTCGTAATGCAGATCACTCTTCCTTAGGCTAGTAGATTCATCGTTGTCCTCTAGCTTGTACGCAGGCTTGGCGCTACAAGTTCTGCCATGTCTTTTTAGGCTCTCTCTCCGCGTAAACGACTTGCTACATCGAACACAACTTATCATATTGCGCAGTGTATTTTTAACACAGTCATTCTTCTCGTGTTGTCTTTTATTCTTTCTCAAGATAAACTCTTTACTGCAAAACTTACACCTATTTTCTTTCGATACAGCGTCAGATCCCAAATCGGAATTCATATTAGTTACTGAGACTAATGCCAGATACCAATTGAGTGTTTTAAATTAGATTCAATACTTAAATAGAAATTTTTTCATATTTCATCAGCGAGAATTAATATATCTCATGCAAAAGTAATTTATGCATGTAGTTCTGCTTTTCAACAACAGATGTCGCCACATGTTGCTTGCAGGTAAATAATATTTAGTTATTTTATGCGGGTTGCGGGATGCTCACTAACGATCGCAAAAGAAGGATGGCTTCGTTAGACTCCAAGGAAAAGGAAGTTCGTCTTGCATGTTGGTGCTCCACAGATGTCTCATGGCGTAATATTAATTTGACTGAGTAATGATATTTGTTAATTCCACCTGATAAAAATATTGCAAGTTTTGATTTAGTAGCAGAAATTATCGAATTAAATGTAACTCCAAATAAAATGACATGTCTCATTAGAACAAAAAAAATCCATGCAGAGAGCGGTTTCTCAGAATAGTCAGAAACACTTGAAGAAACCACAGGAATGATTGCAAGAACACGGGAAAAACCATCAAAATATTGTCAAGAATAATCAGGAGCACACTGAGAAAACCACCATAATATTAACAATAATAATCGGGAGCACACGGAGAAAACCATCATAATATTGACCAGATTAATCAGAAGTACTCGGAGAAAACCACATGTTTTCTTTGATATCATGAAATTACAGGAAAAAATATTTAAAAATAAAAATAAATTTAAAAAAATAAAAAATAAATAAAAAAATGCATAAACAGTTTCTGCTAGCTTGTAAACTTATCATTGTTGAGCAAAGATAGAGTTCTTGTACAAGCTAGAAATTTATGCATTTTTTTATTTATTTTTACCTGCAAGCAACATGTGGCGACATCTGTTGTTGAAAAGCAGAACTACATGCATAAATTACTTTTGCATGAGATATATTAATTCTCGCTGATGAAATATGAAAAAATTTCTATTTAAGTATTGAATCTAATTTAAAACACTCAATTGGTATCTGGCATTAGTCTCAGTAACTAATATGAATTCCGATTTGGGATCTGACGCTGTATCGAAAGAACATAGGTGTAAGTTTTGCAGTAAAGAGTTTATCTTGAGAAAGAATAAAAGACAACACGAGAAGAATGACTGTGTTAAAAATACACTGCGCAATATGATAAGTTGTGTTCGATGTAGCAAGTCGTTTACGCGGAGAGAGAGCCTAAAAAGACATGGCAGAACTTGTAGCGCCAAGCCTGCGTACAAGCTAGAGGACAACGATGAATCTACTAGCCTAAGGAAGAGTGATCTGCATTACGACAATAATTTTCTTGGCTCTTCCGATCTCGACAAAGAACTTAAATTGAAGAAGGTTGATGATTTACGAAAGAATGAAGACAATGGAAGAATCCTTAACGTGAAAAGTGAGAATATATTCCAGCCGAATTCAAGTAGATCTTTCCTACTTTGTAAAAATGATGGACTCCTAAAAAGGAAGCATGAAGACGATGAAGACACTTCAACATCATCAACATCGAATTAATATGGTAAATTGGGTGAAGACGATTCCTTCTACGGTGATTGTTACAGTGACTCTGAGGCTGTTGACAAAGACATAGACTATGATGAAACACCTAAAGCTGCCAAGATCGAAGAATGTGGCGGTGTCCTGAGACCGAAACGATGGAAACGACGTGATATATTAAATAAATCTGATCAAGCTTGTGATGATCACCGTCTCAAACATGAAAGTTACCCTGAGGTTGGTGGTAAAACGGAAGACACCAGAGATCATAATATTTATTATAAAGGTGCAAGGAAGATGGTGGTAGAAGAGAATGATTACACATCATGGAAAGATCCAAACATATTGGATGACCGGCTAAGACTTCTACATGGTTCGCTTTGTGCAGGAAACTATTCGTGCATCAAAGAAATATCCTTCATACTCAAGGAACTGAGGAATGCTGGCTACATACAATATTGACTTGTTTTACTTGCATTTGTATAATGTAAAGCCTAAAATAAATAATTTAAACTATAAGAATGTAATGTTTTTATTTCTTGTATTATGATTTCTTACTAAGACTTAGATCTCGTAACTTGTGCTTCCTTTTTGCCTTTTTTAGTTGATGGAGCTTCCAAATGTGCTTCCTTATTCGATGATGCATCCAAAATGTGCTGCCTTTTCGTTGGCGGTGCTTCCAAATGTGCTGCCTTTTCGTTGTCGGTGCTTCGAAATGTGCTGCCTTTTCGTTGTCGGTGCTTCGAAATGTGCTGCCTTTTCGTTGTCGGTGCTTCCAAATGTGCTGCCTTTACATTGTCGGTGCTTCCAAATGTGCTGCCTTTTCGTTGTCGGTGCTTCCAAATGTGCTGCCTTTTCGTAGTCGGTGCTTCCAAATGTGCTGCCTTTTCGTAGTCGGTGCTTCCAAATGTGCTGCCATTTCGTTGTCGGTGCTTCCAAATGTGCTGCCTTTTCGTTGTCGGTGCTTCCAAATGTGCTGCCTTTTCGTTGTCGGTGCTTCCAAATGTGCTGCCTTTTCGTTGTCGGTGCTTCCAAATGTGCTGCCTTTTCGTTGTCGGTGCTTCCAAATGTGCTGACTTTTCGTTGATTGTGTAAGGATCACCTAGTTTGTTTCTTCTGGTGCATTAATCACGTAATAACCTGTTCTTGCGAACTCGATGGCATCTTTACCGACTTTAACGACGAATTCGATGGAGGTGGCACCATCGACTGCGGGAACCATGACGTCAGCGTCGACGATGGTGGAGCAGATCCCGTTGGCAACGTCGATGTCAACACTGGAGGAGACTTCAACAGACGTGGTACCGCCAGCAGAAGAGACTTTAATGCCGCTAGTGCTGGCTGCACAGGGAAACTCGGCGAACGCTGGTTCGCCATCAATGGAGACTTCAATGGATGCCGAATAGACAACAACTAACGAACATCGGTGCTGTTACTGCGACAAGATTTTCTCAAACAACAGCAATGCTCGACGACATGAGAATAGAGAATGTGCCAAGAACCTATATCGTAAAATGTTTGTTTGTGAGAAATGTCATAAGCAGTTTGCCAGAAAAGATAATATGAAAACGCACATGAAGGCATGCAAAGGTCCTGCTGTTCGGCAGAAAGTAAAGGTTTCGGCGCAACAACGATGCATTGATGTGCATAAGAGTATGCCTGGAGATGGTGCAACTGCGGCAACGTCAGTATATGGATCGGGTCTGAAAGGTTCGTCTTCATTACCACGGTATCCTTGCAGCTACTGTGATACGTCGTTCGCATTTGCTCATGATGTACGAAGACATGAGCGGAGCAAATGCACGAAGAATCCATCTCGCATGAAGTTTAGATGTGATGAGTGTCATGAATGGTTTACTCGAATTGATAATTTGCGACGACATGCGAAAAACTGTAAAGGTGAAGTCCGTGTGCCTACTGCTGAACTACCTGCAGAAATTTCGACTCCTCGGTTTAGGTTGAAGGCTCGTGAGCGTACAAGCAAGAAAACCGATGTGCAGCAACCGATTGGTATGACGTCTAAACAGGAAAATAAACCTAAGACTGTGTTCGGCGTATTACAAGTGAACGATAATGGCTTCTACTTGTCGCAGTCTGCATTTCGTGGAACATTGAAGGACTACTATTATTTAAATACGTTAGGTGAGTCGAAAGACATTTGTAATTATCTTGATGATATCAGAGAGTACATAATCAATCAGCTTACTGATGATGTAGCAACAAACGGACCTTTGAAATATAACTTGTGGTTGGACTGTATATATGGAAAGCCATATCCGTTCGATGACAGAGTGAAGAAGTGTGCATTCAAGACATCGGCTGCAGTAATTTACAGTTCTAACGATGTGAAGCAAACTGTTAAAAACGGTATCCAGAAACTCTGTCAAGAAGAGGTGGACTATGTCTCTAAAGGTTCTGGCTGGACTCTGTCTAGTATAAACCGATTGGAGCTAAGAATTAGTCATTTCACACCGCTGCGGAACTAAATGATTATAAGATTGCTGGCTTTCGCAAATGATCCTGTAGTAGAATAGAAATTATGTAATAAATATTATGTTTGTAAAAGAACTTGTGGTGTTTAATTCCTCGAACCTGTTACTATTATGTTAAATTGATGTTATATTTAATTTTTTTTGCATCGTCCTAGATCGTACCAACGACCTTAGAAGACCTAATCGATCAGTATATAGATTACAAATTTATTTAATGAATTTTGGAATTTTTCCCGAATTTCTAGCTAAATAATTATAGATTTTCAAGATGGCGGCCAAATGACAATATGTCGGGTGTCACAGCAATAATAAATGATTACTGCACTCTAGCGGATAATAATTAAACTAACATGGCGTCAGCGCACTCTCGCCGACGATACACTGATGATGGCTTCCAGCAGACGAGGACAAGATGGCGGACATGACGTCATACTACCTGACGATATATATATGCTTTGAAAAAAAAAAAGTGGAGGGAGTCAGTATGCCTGCAGCCACCGCGGGGGAAGGATCGGTCGCCATTTTTATTTTTTTGCCCTCACCTGGTTCGAACCGAGGACTCCGAACTCCGTGTCGTAAATGTTTGTTTTTTAAATATTTTATTAAAAATTTTATTATTTAATTTTTTTATAATTTTTAAATTTTTTTCATTAAAATCGGATAATAAATTTAAAGATGGCGGCCGTAACGGAAATTGCAACGGTTACGTCATAATTCAAAATGGCGGATAACACAATGCCGGAATGTTCGAGAAAACGAAATGACGTCATCCAAGATGGTGGATCCAAGATGGCCGTCGGGGTCAAGGTCAAAGGTCAAGGTCACATCCTGATAGAGGCTTAACTGAGGCTTGAGTTAAGGATGCTTAAGCCTTTATCAGGACATTTCTAGCCGCTGGGATTTTTAAGGACTAAAACGGGAAATTATCCCTCGAAACGGGAATTTTTCCCTCGAAAACGGGAAATTTTTTGTTAAAACGGGAAATTTTGTGTCATTTTGAGTCATTTTTTGAGGAATTTTGAGGAATTTTTGCCGCCGTGACGTCACAAATCCAAGATGGCGGACACCGGCACCGGCACCACCGCCTGAGGCTTGTCCTCGGAAATACTTTCCTATACTACTTTAGTTTTAAGTTAGATTAAGTTATTTGTTTTGTGATTTCGTAGTAATAATTCATGTGTTACATTTAATAACTTTTACAGTAGAACAATGTAAGGATTTATTTTAATGAATTGAGGAGGTAATGTTTTTGTTTCTCTTAGTTATGAGGTGTTAGTGAATAATGTTATGGTTTAAGAGTATTTTGATTTTCTGAGAAATAATTAGGAGAAGACTTTATTCAATCCTAAAAAACAGATTTATGTTTTAGGGTTTTGGAGCTTGAACTTTCGTTAAGAGGTGTCAGAGTTACATAAAGTGCGTATTTTATTAAGTATAAAAGTTTGTATACAAAATAGTGAGTAAAAGGTTTTTTGGTTAGGCCTATAACGTTTCCTTGACAGTCAAATAGATTTTTATTAATCTGTTAAGGTCACTTACTGATAAGGGATGAGTAGGTTCCTATCTCATTTATTATTTTCTAATTTTTAAAAGTTTACTAGAAAGTTTTGATTTGAAGGTTTTCAAAATAATAATTACGTTGATTCAGTTTATTTTGTGTTCAAGTGACGAATTTCATTTTATTTTGGGGTAAGCATGGAAAAGGTTTGCGATAGGGGTGGGATCTGGCCAGTCCTTCCTTATCCTTCCTACCATGGTATAGAAATTATTAAAGCATTTCAAGAAGAAGAAAAGTTGCAGTTAAGGGTTGGATTCAGCCATCGTTACTTTGTTTCCGCTGACAGTGTGCCATATTGGACAGTGTAGGGCACAGTTATAGTGATTAAAGATTTCTCTTGAAGGAAGATAGTTGTGCTGTAGTACGGAAGAGCTAAAGTTGTAATCCAGGAGCTGATGTTGCAAAAGTTGGCTCTGGTCAAGAAGCCAGAAAATGGATTTTCTCCTGGACGTATGTGTTATTGGTGTTTGTCTCTAGTGGGGTAGCTGGTTGGGCACCACTGAGAGATTGTCTTGGGTGGGCAGTGTGACTGCCACCTGATATAAGAAGAGTTTGGGTTGGTCGTGTGAAGAGACCTGCACCCTAGTGACTTCGTTCTGCTGTTACTGTGAGATGGTACTGAGAACTTTAAGCGATGTTGAAGTTAGGGAACAGCCATTAGAGATCAAGTCCCTTTCCTTGAAGTCGATCCTGTGGTTATCATTCCTACTGTGTTCCATGTTTAGGTTGTTCTGAGGGTGGGAGTATTACTTGATGTTTTATTTTGTATTCAGTTTAAAACTTTTTATTTATTTGGTTGGCATCCAGTACTCAACTCTGTCAGTTAAGTTTTGCTAGAGCACTTCAAATAAATTTAAAAACGGGAATAAAATGTTAATAAAATCTCTTAATTATTTTTTAATTAAAATAAAATTTGAAAATTGTTTTCCTGGTTGTACTTAGGTTGGAATAGGAGCCTAAAGAAAAGGCTTAGGAGTGTTCTTTGTTGTGAGGTCACTGTGTTAATGCCTTGTACATGTTGTTACAGAAGTCATCTCCATTGGATGTGATGACGACGCGACCTTCGGAGCAGAGGCTGGCGGAGAAGTGGGCTGCCCTGACGTCCTGTTGTGTTGATGTGGCTGTGCCGTCTCTTCTCGACAACCTTTGTTCAAGAACTCGCGTCGGACATAAATCAGCTAAGAAATTTTTGTATTTGTAACAGGGGACATGATACCTAAATTATTTTAAACAGAGAAAAAAAATATTGTTACAGTATGTTTTAATAAAAGATAGGAATCAGGGAAGAAATAATATAAAAGATTACTTTTTTCGAAGAGAAGGAAAGTTAGATAATAATCGTTTTATTAGGACCCAATCATTGTAATTTGTGGCGGAATATCGGAATGAACTTGTAAAATTCACAGTCTAAGACAGTAATTTTTTTAAATCCTTAATGTAACAAATTATTGTACAGAGGGTATCACAACCTTTGAGGTAGGATGCTTCGATGTCTCTAGTCCCATAGAGCATTTCCTTCAAGTTTGTACTATTAATTTTTTTTTATTTTTCTTTTTAGTTTGTTCTCCTTTAAATTTAAATCACCGTTAGTCATTAACACGTAAGATTCTTTTATTTTGTTTTTGTGCTAGCTCGATGGGGCTCGAGCTTCGTTAGCGGAGGGTAATGTCACGTTCCAAAAATTTCTCGGTGTGGCCGGGTTCAGATTTCTGTCTTTCATGGCGCGAGCTGTGGGCGGGCCGCTGCGCCCATGCGAGAAGCGGCCTCGTTTCGTTAGCGACCGCCCGGCGGCGTGTCGTTTGTCCTCGCTGCACATTCCTCATGAGTCGCGTGGGTCATCGGCCCTCGCGAGGCGGTGGTCTGCTGGCGTAACTATGTCGCAGCGCGGTGCTCGTTCAGCGGGCTCAGGCCCTGATTCCGAAATTTGGGGGCGGCGGCCGAGGTTCTCTGGAAACGTCCGCGGGGCCGAGAGGGTTTATAAGCGGCCGCTGGAGGTTGCTCGGGGCTCACTCAGGGGGGGAGCTATGCTTCTCTCCTGTGGTAACGAGTCGGTTAGTGTTGTTAGGCTCACTCAGGGGGAGGCTATGCCCCGGAACAGCAATATTATAAATTCGATATAACTAGCCTAATAATAAGGGTTGAAATGTTTATAATTAGCACATAAATATTTTTAAAATACTAATGTTGTCTTGACAAACTTATTTAACCCAAAGTGACGTGGAAAAAAAATATATAATTTTCGTTGAAAAAAGATAGCTACATTTCTGTTTACCCTTTTGGTTGGGAAATAAGTAAACTTTTATTTCCGGCGCATTGAAACCCTCTGCCACTTACTGCCTGCTAGGCTCACACGCGTAATGTTTTTTCGACCACAATGCAAGAATTATTACACTGACTGAACTAGGAGTCCCATGTATCAAGGGTTGGAAACCGCTAATGGAAGTCATATCGCCTGGAAAATACGAGGGTTTCCGATGAACATTATAGCGATAAACCCACCAGCACTTCTATAACGCGTCCACCTGTCTTTCTCGCTGTTTAAAAAAAAATATTCTCTGACCAAGCTCCATTATCTACTCCAGGAAAAAAAATAGCATCAATACGCCAATCAGTACAAATAAATAAAATTTTAAGTGCATTTCGTTATGTTCATATAGTTACACGTGACAATTTTTTTTTTCCATGACGCCAATTCTATAATATTACCAAATATTTTTATATTTTAATCTCTCTGTATGAAATATTCAAATCAACGAATTGTTTATGATTTTGACCAAATTAAAACAAATAGTTCTGGATACCAAGAATATTTATATTAATTATAGCTCATATGATTCCGAATATAATAATACAAATTATATACCAACACTTATTAGCAAATATTTTTACTTATTATTATATGGGTGATTCAAATTTTATTCGACCTCTTTTATTATTAATTGATAATTAAATACTATGCAAGAACATAAGAAAGCAAGTGACAATTGATTTGTAAGTTTCAAAAAATATACCTACCATCAAATGACCAGAGTGGTTGTGGATTTTTATGTTGTCTTAGACGTATATTTTAAAATGGTTTTAAAATAATTAAGTTCCTTGTTGTCAAATTTGAATTTCAATACGTGATTCCTGAAAGTAAAACCAATACTTTTTTTTCAGAAACGCTTTAACATAACTTTATATATTAATAAACAGTAATCACACGGGCCTAATGTAATTCTAATAGTACTACGATTTTCAGGTGGATTCTGTCAGTTGCTTACCAATCGTCAAGATTCACCCATGTTTGGCAGTTCCCGTCATATGATCCGGACCTCGCTGACAATATTCGGACAATTTAATCTTTTTCATGCGCATGGTTCGCTAGATGTGCCAGTGTTGCCTGCGGGGTGCACTGCAGTGTGCCGCGAATCAGTCACCACACAGGCACAATGCTAAGTTTCACCTTAATTTTATAATTTTTTTTTTCTGATTTTACTGGCTAATTTAAATTTAGTTCCTTCCTGTACTCTCCAACTTAAAATTTTCCCGGACTGGCTTTCGTTCATGTTCCCAGCGACGCACACTGACGATCCAGATGTCCCATGTTAATTCAGTAAGGCTCATCCTCTTCTCCTCACTCCTGATCACCGTTTAGATGTGATCCCTCTGTCTCACCTTGACTCTGGGTGAGAATCCTTCTCGGAGTTACTGCTCCCGTAAGCCCCCTTTTGGGGCACGAGCCTCCTGAGATGTCGGCTGAAGTCGGCGAGCAATGGTAAATCGGGAAATTGTAAAGAAGTAAAATAAAGGATGCCGCTGGTGTTTCACTAACCATAGTGGGGAATGCCCAACGATCAGCACATGAAGTCGGTGCAACCGCAGTCGCGGAAGAAACACATGTCTAGCAAACCCAAACTGAAGTTTCTACCACGCTACATGATTTCCGGAAGCGCTCCTCTTACAGAGGGAGACTATCCTGAATCTGGGGCGACTACATCCTAGTATCATCCAGTCGGGCGTGAAGATCTTGTTCGCCATCGCCAGGGCACGCCGGAGTAGCCAGTTTCGCCAAGTTCCCACTTCGCCAGCTTTGTCCCCGTGCCCCTTGCCAACACCGTGTTTTTCGCTGTGCTTCCTAGAACCAGGTGCACGGGGCACTGACTGACCTGAACGTCTGACCCCAACTCAATTTCCCTTCTCGTGGGCTGACGTCAGCTCTCTCGGGCGACCACCTGGACGCCATCTCCCGTACGCCTGGCGCACCAAGTGCAGGTAGTTCCTGTACGAGCCGCCAGAGCGCAACACCTTCCGAACCTTTCAGCCTAGGCAGTATGCCTCACCAGCACGCCTCAGTGCGCTATCTGTCGGCGCCGATCATTTTTGAAGTGAAAACTTCTTTAGCCGCGTTGGGCGATTTTTTGTAGAGGCAAAACTTAAGGGTTCGCGTCACCGACATGCTAGTGACGTGTCGCGCCAGACAGGCGACGCGCAGCGGCCTGTGTAAATGTATACGCATATATAAACTATTGCATTGTGTATACTCGACTGCATCATGTGCGTGTTGGATTCTTTTTAAATGGGTAAAATCTTGTGAGTTCGCGTCCCCGACATGCTGTAGTAGCCGTAAGAAAAGTTAAATTGACCACGTGAATACATGACCTAGGTCTGACATCACTGCGGTAAGTCATAGCTTGGTAAAGAATTTTTACGGAATTTTGACATATCACTGACATCTGTTGTGACTAAAAAATGATGTAAGGATAAATTATATCATGCTGACATCGTACCGGTACCGATATAATACCAAAATCATTTTCTACGTAAATTTGACGTAGAAATGATGACATGTTACACATTTAAAAACAAAGTAAGTTTTCACTTTTGTTGACAGTCACCATGACTGGCTTTTTTTAATTTTTTTTATGACTGCTTCCCGCCCTGGCCTATTGGCAAATCAGATGAGTTTTTCTCCTTCCAACCTCCGTTAGAGCACCCCTCTCTTTTTTTTAAGCTCTGATGGTTCTTCTAACCCCTTTAATTATGCGGACTACCCCTTGTCTAGAGAGAGTCTACGCCCGACCGTTGTCCAAACTTCTGGATTCTCACGACTTGTCTCTGTCAGTCCAGGGCAGAATCATCGAACAATCTGGATGATACTAGGGTGTAGTCAACCCTGATCCAGGATAGTAACCCTCTGTAAGAGGAACGCTTTCGGAAATCATGTAGTGTGGTAGAAACTTCAGTTTGGGTTTGCTAGACATGTGTTTCTTCCGCGACTGCGGTTGCACCGACTTCATGTGCTGATCGTCGGACCTTCTCCACTATGGTTCTATGGTAAGTGAAACTCCAGCGCCATCTTTTATTTTACTTCTTTACAATTTCCCGATTTACCATTGCTCATTTAACTTCTTCCGTTGACCTCACTAAATCTGCATTCATTGTGTAACCTTTGTGTTCACAGTGTGGGGTCCCACTTTACTGCCGTCAAGTCTTTCCATTCTTCAGTCAAGTTGGGATTCAGCCTTCAGCTACCTACTACCTCTTCTTAGCCATCTAAATTACTCTGTTGCCGCGTTGATGCCATCAATTCGGCGGGATGGCCCCAAATTATGTCCATAGAGCGCTATCAGTCAGATAAGACTACTATAAAATATTAATTTTATCCATAGTGCGTAAGTTATTCAGTCAGCAGTTCTGGACTTTATCCACATCGAACACTTAGCCAAAGATGAGCGCTATGCAATTTGCACCAATATTTTAAATATAGTAAAACCATTATTGACTGTTTTGTCACTTGTTCTATTCTATGGAATAATGAAACATGTAAAATTAACCATATTTACCCAAAATAATCCTGGCCTAGCATTTAAAGTTTAGAATCTTTTGTCTTTAAAAAAGTCTCATATTTACTGGTCATTCATTAATTATTATTAATTAAAAACAAAATATTTTATTATATTTATTTCAAATTGAAATATGTAAAATATATCATGTTACTCATGATCTTATGCCTGTAATATTTTGCCTGTGACTATCAAAACAAGAATAATATATAGAATAAAATAACAACTCAGTGCCCAGCGAACTTTGTGTTTATATTGGTTGGTTACTCTTACGATCCACATTAATAAACCTTCCCTTCTCTGTGTGTTAATAAATACATTTTATGGGCTCACCTTTGTTTTAATCTTTGGATTAGCAGTTTCAATTAGTCATTTCTTGCCTCGCCCATTTACAGGCTTTTTTTTTCTTTTCTGTAGTACCATTTTAGGGTACATAAGAGAACACGAGGGGGAGGGTGAAACAGTCGCCAGCCGCCATATTTTAAATTGGTTTCGATTTTGGTTAGTACTAACGTAAAAATAGCTTAATGTTTGTCAGTATGAAAGTTGCTTAAAAATTTTAAAAGGAAAAAGTATTCCGGAGTTTTATAGATTTTAACACATGACCTCAAGCTTACCAACGTAGTGCCTTTGACCACGCGGCTACCAACCGAATTTTGCAATGATTGTCTTTTTGTGTGTATTTAAGTGTAATTTAGAACCATGACAGCTTGCACTTCTATGTTAGTAAACATACGCCTTAGACCGCAAGGCCATTGAGGCATTTACCAGGCGGAGACATAAATATGATATATAAAAAATAACCCAAATTGTAATTTTTTTATATAAAGGGATACCTAATAGCATTCTTCTAGATGGCCCTGCCATCAAAATTATTTATTTTTTACCCAATAGAGAAAAATAGTAATTATATCCATGAATCCGCCATCTTGAAATTGTGTAATATTTTAACTAGTTATTGGAAAAATGGCGAAAATAATAAAAAAAATCACGCATTAAAATAATGATTTACTTGTTCGATTACAGTGTTTGGTTTGATCGGTGATCAAGTTAAAAAAGTTAATTTCACTAAAAAATAAATATATTTTTAACTTATTTAACATTAAAGAAACAAGTTCAGGAAAATCAAAATAACAAATAAATATTTATTTTGAAAACTCTACAAGTACAATCAAGAATATTATTATCATTTCTCAGTTTCAGCAGGCCAACCGAGTCCTTTTTCATTACAGGGATACAATCTCATCACAGGGATACAGCAAGATATACGATATAATTACAGGGATACGATTTAATCACGGTGATACAATCTTGCCAAGGGATACGATCTTGCCCTAAGGATACGGACAGGGATATTTCTATACTCGGCGAACATTTTAAAAGGTAATACACAATGTTATGTGTATCGGATACGTTTATACCAAACAGGATGACTTCTTTTTTTCGATACTCTGCATTATTTTCAAAAAATTTATGACCTATATCAAGACGACAAAGCCCCCGAACAGTCAGACCAATTTGTATGGATATTACCTAATACAAGACCAAGAGGTTTTGATTCATTGAATATTCAGTCCTGATGATAGCTTCACTATTTGCCTTTAAAGAAAGGGAGGCAGCTTTGGACGAATATTCAACTCAGTAGGATACGATCTTATCACAGGGATACAAGGGATACGATCTCATCACATGGTTACAAAAATGGATACATCTCATCACAGTGATACAGCACAGGGATACAATCTCAGCACAGGGATACAATATCATCATAGTGATATAAAACAGGGATAAAATCTCAGCACATGGATAAAATCTCGTCACAGCGAAACGTTCTCGTCAAAGAGATAAAATCTCATCACAACGAAACAATCTCATCACAGGGAAGTTCAGGTCACAGGGATACGATCTCATCACAGGGATATGACCACATCAGTATGATACGATACTACAGACGTGAATACGAGCATTTAACGAAAATGACGTACATTTACATGGATATTCAACTCAGTAGAATATCACCCTGACAGTAGATAGCAATCGGTTACAGAATACGATAGTGTACAGCTCGAGCAGCACCCGTGACATTTGACTATAAAAGTATAAGAATAACTCGCTACGAACATACAAGTCTAAGAGGTTACAAGGCCACAAGGCTACGGGAATACGAGGCTACAAGTATTCAAGGCTCCAACTGTCTTTGGATCCAACAACTCGAACAACATTTGGCTACGATGTTACGAATCTACAAAGCTACGATTACACAAGGCTATGGGGCTACAAGTCTACAAGGCTACAAGGCTATGAGTCTACAAGGCTCCAACTGGATACAAGTCTACAAGACTAAAAGGCTACATGGCTCCGAGGCTACAAGGAAACGCGTCTACAAGGCTCCAACTGGCTACGAGTCTACATGGCTATGAGCCTACAAGGCTACAATGATTAAAAGTTACAAGGCTATGAGGCTATGAGGCAACAAGTCTACAAAGTTCCAACTGGCTACAATAGCTCCATTCATCAGTGAGAGTTAATTTATTTCATGCAAAAAAAAATTGTTGCAAGTAATACGAATTCTTGCCAACAGATGTCGCATTATATTCTGTTCAGGTAAATATTAATTATTATTTATGTGAGCTGCAGGATGTTCTCACCATTGCAAGAGAAAAATGGCTTCGCTAAACATCAAGAAGAAGAAAATTAATATTGCATGATAAGGTTTCTCAGCTGTCTCATGGCACAGTAATTGGGTGACTAATTAATATATTTGTTTCAAGTCCACCAGATAGTGTTTCATTGTTGTTTTCAGACCAATTAATCGTCTGGTTATAAATCATTTTTTGTTTTAATTCCACCTGATACACTATTTTAAGTCCGATTTGGTAACATTAATTCACTAATTAAAGAAAACACTTAATAAAAGTTGCATGCCTCATTAAAATAAATACATGCATAGTTATTATTCTCTCAGGAATAACCATTATCACTCGGAAAATACCAGCATAAATCTTGTCAGGAATACCCGGCAGCACACGGAGAAAAGCAAAAAATATTGGCATGAATTATCAGGAGCACTCGGAGAAACTACAAAAATAATCAGGAGCACACTGAGATAAACGAACAAAATATTGACAGGATTATTCAGGAGCACACAGAAAAAACCAACGCACGTTTGCTAAATCAAGATCAGTGAAACGCATAAATTATATTTTAAAAATAAAAAATAAATAGTTCTGTCTTGAGCTAGAACTCTATCATTGCTGAACAAAGGAGAAGTTCACAGGCTGACAGCCTCTGTTACTTTACTGCTCATAAACTCTTTCTTTGCAAAAACGTTTTGTTGATCTGTGACTCTTTGCTGCGTGAAAGAATGACAAACTAAAAACACACTTTCGCATTTATAAAACAAGTAGTATAACTTAATAAATCCTGTGTGTAATTTATAATTCTGTCCTCGCGAACGAAGATTTGAGGACTGCTCCTCATTATATAAAATCTGGGAATTATAATGCATGACCTCGGGTTTTAACATGTTATGAGTCTCATAAATTTAAAAAGACCATAAAATATTTTATCTTTCATGTCGAAACACTATATTTGTTTTAGAAACGAATACGGAGAATTCTGAATAAAGCGACGAAGGTCAGTAGTACTTAACACAATAAAATAGCAATCTGGAGGAAACGTATCCTATTCCCAAACAAAAAGTGTTTAAGTTTCGGTTCCCAATTTTTCCAGAAGTGACCCTACAAGGAAAAGTCAAATAAAAGTTTAATAATTTTAAAAATTGTGAAATTGTTTGCGTCTGACTTTCTCGAAAGAATTGTCAGGATTTCTCGCTAATCTCGGAAACATCAAATGAGAATTTGGAGTCACTATTTATTAATACTTTTATTCATCTTTTGATTGGCGCAGTTAAGGCGTGTACACCTTCTCCTCCAAATGGTATTTTCATAGTGATAAAGCACACAACTGAGAACTGTGTGACGATACGGTAATAAAACCTGTCAACGATGTGTACCACAGCTGGTATGTAATAAACAGACTCCGAAAATTTCATATGTTTGCATGTTGACATGGTAATCAATTAATTTGTGGTTGAAAAATCAAATCAAATATTAACCAGAGTTGAAAAATTGCTGTTGCTAATTAAACTCATGCTCGTCATGTACGGGAGCTGCGTGGAGTGACAGCCTGACAGATCGTCGCCGAAAAGATGGATGCGTTCCGAGGTTTGGTGCGAAAACTTAGCTCCGACGTTAGGCGGGAGGGTGGAACCGTAAAGGGGAATATTAGCCACGCTCAGTTGGCAGCATCGCATCACACAGCCCTCGCAAAGTTGTCGCAGAATGTCGCAGTTATCAGCGCCTTGTGCGCTGATGACGGCAGAGCTGACACGTGTCTTATGCGCGGAAACTTGGGGCGTGATGACGCGGTGCCAGGCGCGGTTATCAGTTAAGGGCTAAGGGCCCAGGCTTAACGTGTTTAAATAAGGCTGATGCGAAGCCTTAGAAATTCTGCCGCTATTGGAAGACCAGTTGGTTTCGCGAACCGAGATTGCGTGTTACGTGAGAGGGATATGAATAGAGAGACACCATATTAACTTCCACTTGTTTCATGCTATAACCTCTTATTCCACGTTTCATAGTAAAAATTTATCGTGTTAGGGCTTAGGTTTTCAAAGAATGTTAAACATTTTCTATTGAAAATATTATTGCTGTTGTAGTTATTCCCAAACACGAATTCAAAGCTTAAAGCCATTCACATTACATGTTAAACTATTTGAAGCAGCCATCTATTGTGTATTTAATGCATAAATTTAATTAAATCTTGTGCTCTTTATATAAATAAAAATGTCAACGTTTCTTTTTTCAATTATGTCTCTGAAAGTTCTTCAACGATTACTTTGAAATGTTGAAACAACGTTGCATTCCAATACACGCGTGTTTGTATACCTAAGTCACAACTGTGACAGATAAAAATAATTATAAAATACATAGTTAAAATTATAAATAAATAAATGTTTATGTGTTCTTATTTTCTATAAAGATAAATATATATCGGTATATATAGCCATAGAGAGATAGAGATATAGATAGGTATAGACAGGTATAGAGAGTAGGCGTTAAAAAGATATATAGAGATACAGTGAGATAGAGCGAGGTGTGTGTATAAAGATATATGCAGATATATATAGATAGGGTGATTGATTTAGATGTATATAGAAATATAGATACATAGAGAGATAAGAGAGAGTAACATAGAATATATGGATAGAAATACATATAAACTATAGATATATATATAAATATTTATATACAGAGAAATAGAGTAAGATTCATAGAGAGACATATAAAGAGAGAGATAGAGAGATGTTTTGTCTATGTGTTCATACTTGAAACAAATTACAAATAATTGAAAGGTATATATCAAGCATGCCAGTAATTAGCTTTTTATACTATAAAAAACTATACTCAAACTATAACCAATATTTTTGTGGCGTAAAAACTTTTCGAACCAAGATGACATCTTTCTGTTAATAATTTTTTCACTATATTTCGTGTCCATGCGTTTGTTACTGGCGGGCTCTCGTAGCAGTCGGCTGCCCTGCCAGAAGATCACGCGTGTCATTCCGGCCAGCTTGAAGGATACCTGTAGTCATGTGATGTGTGTGCGGCGCCCATCATGTTCCCCACTCGTTAACAATGGGTGTGAAACTGCTATCACATCGGATAGATTAGTAATAAGGAAGAGTGATAGTGATATGACCATTAAACCAACTTGGCCAAAAAATATATTTTTTTTTGAGGGAATGAACTTGAGATTAGAGTCAACGCAGACCGAACTAGAGTGAACATGACCGATCGGGTAACTTATGACAATTTTGAAACATAGACTTAAGTGTAAGCGAGAGCTAGTTTAGAACAAAATCTGAGCTCTTACTGTGATGTTGGTTAATATTTGATGTAGTGTTGATGAGAACTGAAATCGCTGATGAATTGTCATTGATCGTCTGCAACAACGGCACAATAAGACGTAAACGACTGTTTCTGCTGAGTTAGTTGTCTCGGAACAGCCTTTAGTCGCGACACTCCTTGGTGGTTTTCCACCTGATATTTACTAATAATTAGTTTCAAATTGTTAAATGTGAAGAAAAAAGTCATACATAAAACAATTGGTTTACTTCTCGTCGATGTTTAATAATTTTTACAATTGTTGCAAGTATTCGTTGAGACGAAACTTAAAATGCAAAAATGCTATTCTGATAAATGTACAGGAAAAGCCCTTACCTAAATGTTTATGCCATATAAAGCACAACTAAAATGGAATGTGAGCAGGAGTGATTTTCTTTATCACCTTTAATTTTTTAGGCTAATAGGGACGGAAAAATATTCACGTATGCTATAGACCAGTGGTTCCCAAACTTTTTCAGCTGGCGACCCACCTTTCCTTATGGGAATACCTCCACGGTCTATCCGTCCATGGTGGAGTAAAAAAAACTTTATTTGTATCGTATCCCTTTGTTATGTATAAATAATTTACCATCAAATATTTAAAAGTATATATATATTTATATATACATGCATTTTTATTAAAATACCGATTGATTATTCCAAAACAATTTCTGTTCTGATTTGAAAATGTTTGACAAAATATAAGCACTTTGTAGCAAAACAGTTATTTCTTTAACAACAGATATGTTTCAGCACACAATTCGATTTGTTTCTGTTTTTCTTATCTTTTCTGATAGTTTTTGGGTCGAGTCGCGACCCACCTGTAACCCTTTCGCGACCAATTAGTGGGCTGCGACCCACCGTTTGGGAACCGCTGCTATAGACAAAAATTAATAAATAAATAAGTTAGATTTTATTTTTAAGTCTTTTGCTTCCGTCAGGAAACGCAAAACCAATTTCACGTACCTTAGTGAGTTTTGCAGCTCTCGTCAGCACTGGGTAAGATGAAGGACGTTGGCCAGAATAAGACATGTCTAGCTCAGATAAGATTCAGATGGCCAGAGAAAAACTGAAACACAGTTTGTTAAGATGTAAAAAAAAATTGCCCTCAATGAATTCTCCAGTGTTTGCATCTTTATTTGAATTAATATTATTTCGCTTTGTTTGCAATACAAATAATTAAATTAATTATTACGTAATAACAGGCTAAAAAATTAGCTACCTTAATAGAATTTGAAGTAAAAACCACCATGAATTTCTGTTTGAAATGATTTAACTTGAAAACTATTGATGCTTCTGACATAAAATTCTCGCAGTATTTAGTATAGTCGATGCCAGTTGGAGATATGAGGACGGAGCGTAGAGAGAATGCATTATCTATAGGAAACAGCAACACCCTGAGAAAACCTAGCGGCTCACGGCAATGTCCGCGACGTTTTCTACATGCGAGATAAATAATGTGATCAACTCCAACGTAGGATTGAAACCGTATCCTCTTGGTGGGAGGATAGTGTGCGGCTATTCAACCAATGTGGCAAATAAAATTATTTTATGAGTGAATGAACTTGAAAGAAGAGTCAATGCCGACCGAACTACTTAGTAAATATAATATAATTAATTGATTTCAGATTTGCTTTCCGAAACCAATTTTTGACAAGTTACACTCTTTTAAAAACGGTTTCCCAGTGTTAGACCTTTTTAAACCCCTTTTTGACTTAAACATTTTGTCTACGTTTTACTTTTAAGTACAATCCTGAGTAATTTGGGTATACCTTCATGTCAGATTTTTCACCTAAATTTATATTGTTGACGGTACTTGCTTAATTTTATACGCAATTCTGGTTCAGCGCGGTCCAATGAGATCCTTAAGTGTACTCTTAGCTTAACACGCAATTAATTTGCACCATAAAATATGTCAGGCCAAGATTTAAAAGCACTGTGGTTCCGAAGCTATCAAAGTTATAATATAAATTGTTTTCAATATCAAATGCAAAACGAAACTGGGCTTTTAATTTTTTTAAATGGCATCCAATACATCTTTATAGAAGAAGAGTTTGTAAAAAAAAATTGAACGTTCCATTTTTGCAGAGTAATTACATTACTGGAAATAGCCCGTTGTGCACCGCAGGAAAAAAAACATTTACTTCAATTATTTCCCATATACTCACTGACCTTGCTCAAGCAAATTGATGCTTTGTTATTGTATGCACCCCGATTAAACCCACTTGTTTTTCTTTGTTCGTAAGCTATCAGAAAGCATAAAAAATAATTTGCTTCATGAAAGTAAACCCAAAGGACATTACACCAGCTTTTTGTGTTACTATTTTTATTTTATTTTGTAAAAGGCTTTGAATTGCTTCTTTATAACCCATCATGAATTCCATTTCTATCTCATATCCCTTTATTTCACTATAGCCTTAATATCTACATTTATTTACTTTATGTGAATTTAAAATTTAAATAAGTTTAAAACGGTACTTCAAACTGATTATTTATATTTAGTTTTAGAAAATAAAAACAAATTTAAGTAGGAAGTAATATAACTTTACAGTTAAAATGATCCTTAAACATATAAATAACTAAGAATATTTATTTTTTGAAACTTTGTTCATTTACTAGATTTTTTAAAAAATTCTCAAATATTATTAAAATTCAAAAAAATAAATTTCTTTACATAATAGTTTTTACACTTCTAAGCCAGATATGAAAGAATCTTTTCAGTGAGGTAACCAAATATTGATTAAATTTTCGAAAACAATGTTTATATTAAAATTGTTATGGATCAAAGAAAATTTATAAAAACTTGCAAGAAATTTAAATATGAACTTCTTTTATTTAAAAAAATCATTGGAAGGATTTCTTTTAAGATATAATGGTTCTTCTTGAATATTTAACTTTTATACAAAATGACCCTATAATTGCACAAATTCATTCCACAATATGCTAAAACTCAAATAGTTATGTAGTACTGCTTCTGAGATTGGCTCACATCTCATCTGAAGAATAATGGGCCAATGAGAAACCTTCAACTAAATCAACTTAGGATCACAGGCTGCTACTTTAGAACGTTTTACAAGACAACGTCTATGAGCGGATGACATTTTCCCAATTACACGAAAAACTGCGGATTCCATCCTCAAGATCATTGTTCTTGCGAATTTTTCCAGTCCTTATGAGTAAATCTTATAAAAGAAATATAAAAAAATTGTGTTACTAAAAATAGGACGGTTTTACGAAACCATATCTGAAGGTTAACATTGAAAATAACTGGGTTCTTCTTATTTTTCAATAAATCTTGTAAAAAATAAATGAAACTAACTAAAATTATTATTTTTGTTTAAAATATGTGTTCGAATACAGTTTTTTTCTAAAAAAAGAAAACTTAATTTTATATTTTTTTACTTAACATTCTGTTTTAAAAAATAAAATTTTGATTTAGTTAACTTGAACCTTTTCTCTTTGTGTTTTGTGTAGTAAGATAAGTCCCTTTTTTAGCTGGATTACTGAAATTATGGCATTGTGAAATATGTTTAATAATATTTTATATTAATTTTATAACTCTACTACACCGAAACTTCATATCTAGATACGAAAATGAAAAATATATTACACAAACAAATTTTTGTAAATTTTGAAAGGTAGCAAAAAAAAAATTTCTTTCGATTGCGTTAGATACAAAATATTTCACACTACATTGTTTAAAAGTTTTAATGATTGAACCAATGTTGGCCAATTTTAAGTGTAATAAAGATTACAAATAATTTTGTCTGAAGGGAAGCCAAACGCTCTTTCCAATGGTGTAGTAAAATTTGTGTCGTGGGCCTAATAATATCTGAAATTTTAAGCTTTACTATATGGTAAAGTTATGAAAAGTGGAAGAAAAAAAATAGAATTCTCCTGTACAAAAGATTTTCGAAAAATTAAGGAGGTATTTTTTGTTTCTCTTGAACATTGTGTAACATGCTGTATTTTTGTGTGCCGTACGTACCGTGTTGATTCATACGTACGGTGTTAATTCAGACTTATCATCGAAAGAAAAAAATATTTGTGAACTTTGCACTACCTGTTACTGTGCTCTTATCCTGCATCGATCATCCAAAGGTTCTGAACCATGGTCATTACTGTATGGTGATGGCGATAGCTCCCTGAACTAATAGCTATCTAATTGCTCCGCTCCTAATGGCATTCTGCGATTTGCGCTTCCTCCCAAAGCTTCAAATGTCACCAGCCAGAATAATTTGGGCTTAGACGCAAAGTATCCCTCATAATCAATTTTTTCTTTTTAAAGTAATTTCGTTAAAATTATTTTTAATCATTATTCTTCTAGACCCATGCCTATTTCAACCATAGACCTATAATAAAATTGTTTCTATATTTGTGTTTTTTATTTTTAAAACTGCTTGTTTCTAACGATTTCTCTTGAAGTATTATGCCATAAATATCTTTGTTTTCCGTACCATAAATCAAATGATATAAATTCGCTTATAGTATGTAAAGTTATGAATTTTCTTTCGTGACTCATTCTTAACATCACGGTTCAAAGCTGGCTAGTTGCAGTAAGATTTTACTTCATCTTACGTGCATTCCAAACTCCCTAATCACCAAAAAAGCTACTTGCCAGTTAAATACGAAGAAATTTTAACATAAATCAATATAAACACTTGAAAAAATCATAGTGCGATTATTCTTTGACAGTGCACTTTCTTAAACATTAAGAAAAAAAGGAAAAAAATAATTATCTGTGGTTTAGGAGATAAGTGGTGAATAGGGTGCTCGTTTGAAGACATTTGAGATTATTGTCGTGGCATTTACATGATTGTTTCCTTTGTTTTGGGAAGCCTACTATTTGTCTGTGCCGTAGTCGTTGTGTCCATAATATCTGTTCTGTTTCAACGCTGGCTTCGCCAGTGCATTGCTGTATTGTCGTTGTGTTGTCTATATTTTCTGTTTTTTTGTATCATCGTTGAGATCGTGTTTTGTCGCTGTGTTGTCTAATGTTGATGTCTGGCTATATTATCTGTTCTTGTTGCAACTGTTGTGTCATTGTCATCCTACTGGTTTCGTCTGAGTTTTTCTTCCACGGAAACATCAGGGCTGTTTATTCGTTCATGCTTTTCACATCAGCTGATTTTGACTTTTTTTTCTGTGTGTTTGAGATTTAATTTTTATTTTACTTTCTTTTTATATTTTTGTGGTTTTTCTATGTTATACAGTGAAAACCAGCAATGGCGTATGTCCAAAAAATGTTCTAAATCAAACTTTTCCATTACAGGTATCACTCAAAGAACGAAACACTAAATATAAAAAAAAAATAACCAAAACACGATGGCGCACTTAACATTCCTAATTCAATAAACAGGAGTCCATAAAAACTAGTTTTTTTTTTCATTGCGATGATATCATAAACGCAGAATAATCCCGGGCGTATATTAATCTCCCCACATATCGAAAATGCTAAACGCGTTTGTGCGCAAGTTTGAAATTTTAATTAACAGTTTTTTTACGCCTTAGTCATCCGAGTTTTAACATCGCTATAAAAGAGTTGTCTGATAATTAATTTCTAAAAAAATCTAATAATTAAAAATAACTTTTAATATTCGTTTGAATATTAATAAATCTACGTATGTATACTTTACGGAAATTATTATTTGGGCATTGTCTACATATTAATTTTACCATTGCCAAACGAATGTGGGACGCGTTAAATAATATAAAATAAATAAATTCTGTGAAATTATAATAGAGTTAAATAACCCCTTCATAAAAATAAAACAGCAAACGGCTTCTATTCAATACTTGTATGTTTATTTAAAAAGAACCAAAAGCATATCTGAAAATATGATTTTAATGTTTATGCTTTAAAATGATTATTAAAAAATTATTATTAAAATAAATCCCATCATATAAAAAAGTCAACAATCGGGTCTTCTTTGAAGGAGTTTCCCATCGAGGAAATGAGTTTAGTGAGTTCTCAGAACAATGACAAAAGCTCTTTAACTAGAAGTTTTGTACAAAAGACACGCAAACAAAAATGGAAAAAATGGAAGTTATAATCACTTGTGCGAACTTTACCATTTCTGATTACTCAAAACGACACACCCAAACATTTGGCATGATGTGCTTGACGTTAGACTGATCATTTTTCAATTACAGAAAAGTAAGTTTTGAGAAAGAAGCTTATGAACGGTTCTGAATATGGTGACTTTTCTGCGCTCCACATTTCGTCAAGAAATCCAACAAGAACACCACAATGTGCAGTAATTTAAAAAAAGTTTCAAAGTTCGAAATCATACTTTGATTAGAGAGCTTACATCGTAGGTACAAAGATTCACGCACGTTATGTTACGAGTCGAGTATTTTGGAGGCGAAAACATGTTCCTCTGATATAACCTAATATAAAATACACCATGCCACTCATAGTAACTCAGAGGAAATAGTGTTATATATGTTGATCGTGAAAGCAATGAAACATTAAACTCCCTACGAAACTTTCAAAAAAATTTAAAGGTTAAAGAAATCAAATAAAACTATACAAGTTATAATATTAATCAAAAGTTTCAATATTATAGACAAATTTGTTAAAATAAAGACATAAAATACGACTATGATAGCATCGGTGCATTTTACAAGTGACACTGGCATACACTAGTATACCTCAAGAGACGTTCGCAGTTCGAGTATAAACCAAAAGTGTCCGTTGCTAATAGGTGAGATCGCAAACATTGGCATCGAGCGACGGACACGTCCGATCATGGCCGAAGGATTACGAACGTCAAGCCTCAATAATTCGGGTACGCAGTGTTGTCGCACATTTGCCTCAAAGTGCGTTGAGAGCTGCAACGTGTTTAAATCCCATATCATGACGAACCACAACAGCGCGTTGCGCGCGACGCGATGTATGCGACGTGAATAAAAATACTTCCTCTCCAGTCACGTTTGACAATTTTGTGAGGTCATTAGGACCAAATACGTAGCTCAAGGTTATTAACATGTTAGAAATTTTATTTTTAAAACGATATTTGGACTGGTGCATTGGTAATATTTAAATAATTGGTAGCTTTCAAAAAGTTTCGTTTACTGAATTTCCAGTGTAACATTTGACACGTGTTTCCACGAACAGTGATTTTAACTGATAAACTTTTATTTTTGACTAAACATATTTATTTAAAACAAGTCAAATTATATATTTGGAACAGATGTTTCAAGAGATCCTGGGAATATCACAGCATAAGGAATGAAATTAATAAGGAACATGTTTGCAGTTACGAGACGAGACAGTATCAGGAATGAGATGGTGAAAGCTAGAGCAGAAGTACATGACTTGAATACGATCATTGAAAAGGCAAGAATGAGATGGTATGTCCAGAAAAATGTAAAATAACGCTGCCTACGAAAATTATGATGTTGAAGTACACACGAAGAAGACCCAAAAGAAGGTCAAAGAGAAGTTCGGAAGAATAGGTAGTACAATGTGTGCATAAGAGAGCGGCCACACTATTGCGATTCCAGCTTTAAGACTCCAATATCAATCTGATTCTTTTGACATCCAACAGTGCTTGGACCGCGCCTTCTCGGACAAAAGTCCTTTATTGGAAGTTTATCAATATTTTGTCCACCCAAAAAAAAAAAACATTTACCAATATTCGTGTTTTTTAGAACCATCCATTATGCTTGTTGCAAAACCACTTCATTTGTTTTCTTTAAAACATCAGACCATATCACTGTAGTACAACAATTCTGAGGAATGAGCCATTTTCAGGTTTACATAATTAAAGATGATGGATTGTTTTTATTTTAATTTGTATAAGTTAATTTTTTTAAATTAAAATTTTCCCCAATATTCTAGCATAAAAAATACGTATTTTCGTGCTAGTGTCCATAAAAAAAATTGAAACGTTCTAGAATTCAATATGGCAGTGGTAAATTAACGAGCAATAATGACGTCATACAAATCCAAGATGACGGCCTTAACGAAAATTGCAATGACGATGTCTTAATTCAGGATGGCGGAATTATTATTAAAATTTATTTAATTAGATTTTTAATAATTTTTGGAATGTTTCTCGAATTTCCAGGTTAATTATTACGAATTTTAAGATTGCAGCGGTTACGTCAAAATTTAAGATGGTGTGTGTAATGAAAGAAATTTTTTTATTTAAAAATTTTTATAAATAATTTTTTTTTTAGTTTTTATTAAAAAAATTACATTTTTACTCTCTCCGGGAAACGAAAATAGGGCCTAAAACGATTTAATAACTAAAAAAATTGAAGTAAGCAATGTTTTAAAATATTTTTTGGCTTTTTTTATTTTTGATGAAAAATTAAAAAAATTGAATTTTATGATCAAGTTCTAGTTCATCCAAGATGGCCATCCGCAACTTCAGGGCGACTTGTTCTAATGGAATTTAAGTCTCTTTGGTGAATTTTGGTTCTTTCTAAGGCAATGGTTTTCAGAGGATTTTCGAATTTCAAATTTTTGAATTTTTTTATGAATAAAAAGGGAAATTCTTCCCTCAATATGGGAATTTTCCCCTCCAAAGTTGAGAATTTATTATTTTTCAAATTTTTTGAGAGTTTTGAAGAAATATTGTTTGCTAAAATCTGGAATTTTTTTTTGGCGAATATTGGTCAAAAAATGAGTATTTTGTTTTCAAATTTGGTCAGGTACAAAGGTCAAAGGTCATCCATGGTGGTTGCTTTCTTTTCACAATAAAAATGGGGGAGGTACACTCGTTCCTCAGCCAAAAGCCTTTCCTCGGATGCCCTATTGTAAACTACTGAAATATTTTTAATTATTTAATTTAGTTTTTTATTATTACACACATAACTACAAAAGTTTTGTTCTTCATTTATATTTGAACATTCGTATTATTTTTTTGCAAAATAATACACACAGCTTAAATTTACAGCTGCATCTAGTGTGTAAACTAGACGATTCTTTATATGCACGAGATTTTAGTGTTAATTCAGTGTCTTTAAAATTTGAAAATATAATATGTTACATAATTATATTTAATAACTAACATTAAACAATGTTATTAGATAACTTGAAAATAAAGGCGTAACTCCAATGTGCTTCTTAATATGCAAGTGTTTGTATACCTATACAAATTGGATATAAGATATCATTTATATAAGTGTTTGGTTAAATGGTTTTTATTGATTTTTAAATCTAGCTATAACTGGAACTACAATTACTTGAAATATTTATATGTAAATCATTTCTTCATATGCACCCTTAGTTTAGACACAAAAAAACCTATCCTTTAAATCATTACACTCTATCTATCGACAAAAGCATGTTGAAACTGTTATCTATAGTAAAATTTTCAGTTGTGAATCCTATCAAATTAAATGTTTAATATGAGTCATGAACACAGTATCTTAATAAACGTGAAGAGATCAAATAATGTAAAAAACACAATTAAAATCCTGTTAAATGACTTTTGTGTGAGGTTATCTTGTGAATTCTCATTTAAAGAAGTCTTTAAAAGGGTTCTGATGCGGGTAAAGACATTTTCAGGCCAATTTTGTTTTGAAAGACACCAGCCGAATAACTCAACGCAAAGAAAGCGAATCAGCAAGTGGACTAAGCCTCCTAATGCATACTAATGTGGCACTTTCCTGAAAATTTTTCTTTCCCATCGTTTGTAGTAAAAGGATCGAATCCCTGTGAAAGGGGTTTTTCAACTATTTTCTTACAAACAATGCTATTATTTTATATATGTAGATAAGTTATACCCAAAATATGTCTAAACATTAAATTTTTTTTTGTTGGGATAAATATAAGTTAATAATTGAAAATACGTGATAATAACATTTTGTGTGCACTTATGTACACGCATTAAGAGTAATTCCTGTTTTTTAGACTGGAACCTTTAGTTTATCGAATAATTTTAGAAATAGCGCTACGTTCGTAAAATTTATGAGAATCAACAATGTGGTAAATATTTTGACGCCATGTTTAATCTCGCGCTATTGCTTGGCTAATAAGTACAATTATTTTTATTATTAATTGGGCATTTAATTTAAAATATAAAACTTTTTTTTGCATGCCGAAATATATCGCACGTCCCCCAAAGTTCACGAAAGCGAATACATGCTCTACAGATGTACGATTTCACACGATTTGTCGCTATGTTGTCGACTTCAGCTTGTGGATATAGTATAAACGCGCATGTACATGGCACTTCTGTGTGTTAAATTTTAGTTGCGTGTTAAAATTTTTTCTCAACATGCATAAAGACGTATGACTTAAACGTTAGTTTAAAATAGTCAAATAAACCCAAAAAAATTAGTTACATACGTCTTTTTACTGAGATTAAAAAATATATTTCTCTGCCCACGAAATATTTATAAATAACTATATATATGAATCAGTACAAAAGGTTTTAAAATGGTTATGAATAAATCAAACATTTATCAAAAATTTTACATTTATTGGTATGGCTAACAATAAATTTAACATTCATAACTGATGTTTGAGCACCAACGATTTTAGATAATACGTCTAAACCAGTTCATGAAAACACATTTTTTTTTTTTATATTTCACTATCCCCAAATGAAATACCAATTAACGTGAATATATATTTGCAGTAAACGGAGACGGCTTGGAGTAGCTTAAAAACCTTTTCTTTTAATTATAAGTACATACCTGTCATTATACTTAGGGGTAAAAAGGCATTTAAGGTAAAATAAAGTGGTTTCTTTTCCAAAATAGTAAGTATAATAAGTTAAAAAAATTATCTTTAAATATAAATTTTTATTATTATGGCATTTATTTAAAAAAAATGTTGCGTGAAATAACATAAAATCTTTTAATTTTATAAAATATGTGCTTGTTTTTGCATAAACTTTAAAATAGGTACTACATATCTTCATTTAATTATGCTACTTCGAAAAAAAGGAAGCTTAATTTAAATTTGAATTCCAAATATCTTGAAAGATATAAATGCCACCCTGGTATTACGTATACCTTCTTTATCGAGTACCCAGGAATGTGAACATTTTTCGTAGTCATTCTTATACGTTTCTAAAAGATCAAATCAGGAAGTTGTTTGAAAAGTATTAATTAACTTATCACTACCTCAGAACAATGTGATAAAAAATATTTAATCTGATAAGTAAACAAAGAATTTTCTAGCCGTGAATACATACAACTATATATACAAAAAAAATTTTATTGGATCATATTGTCATTATATTTTTTACATTACACGTATGATAGAGATTCAAAAGTGGGCTTAACGAAGTGCTTTTTTTTTAGGTTTGCGAGGAATCATTAGAAAATGAAAACATTAAATATGTCAATAAAAAAATGTGTAAATGAATTTGCTTCATTTCAAACCAACGACTCTTCAAATAATTGTATAAACCATTTTTATATTGTACTGCACTGTTCAGTCCAGTTGAAAAAGAACAAAATATTCATTCGTGTAATTCACGTGATTCGTACCAAAGGCCACCGCAACTGCAACCGCCAGTGTTGCGCGCGAGCAGTGCCGGGCGAAACCGCTGGAAACGTCGCGGACAGCTTTGGCCGCCAGCTCCTGACGGGCGCGTTTCGGAGGGGGGAAACCGCTTTCGGAGCGAAGCCTTCCTGCTCCCTGGCTTGCGCGCGGCACCACAGAGGAAACCTTCCCGGACACGCAATACAGCTGTCCGCGCCACCCGGGGGCCCGGTGTGTCCTCTATGGTCCCACCCCTCCCTTGCCGACTGCTGGTGAGAGGGAGAGGGGATGAGACCGGGGTGTTGTCGGGGTAGGGGAAGGTGCGGTCTCAAACACAATCGCGTTTGCGAGAGGAAGTAGGGGAAATGAATAAGGAGGGTGGTGGGGGCGTGGATGCAGCCGCCTCGTGTGACAGAAACCCGCGGAGCGACCACAAACAAATGTCATGTTCCGGCGGGGTGTGACCCGCATAGCGTCGCGCCATTCGCTCATTCGCTAGAGAGTGTTCTGAAAGCTAAGGACGTCAGTTGTCTGCACGTGAGAGTGTTTCCCGTGGCCTTGGCGTGTGTTATAGCGTTAACCATCCCGCCTACCTGGCCTGCCAAACGATGTGCTTTTATATCTTCCCATTCATGTGTAAATAGTATAGAATATATACGTATTACCATATTGGCATTTTTATATATAAAGAAATTAAAGCTTTAATTGAATTTTATGTTTTTTTTTAAAGCAGCCTAGTTAAATGCAGAATTTGATCGAAAGACTTTAGCTGATGGTTGATCGCGAAAAAATATACCTACGACTTATGGTTGTAGCTGATCAACATTTTTTTATGGTAAATAATGTAAGAAAGTATTTAAGATTGAAAATTGAGGGTCTGGATTATGTTTTATTCAAAGAAGTTTTATTACAACCACCACGAATTTTATCGCTGTCGCAAAATTAGTTCATTGAAATAACTAGGGCTAGAAAATAAATGTTTAGTGGTTACTACCCTTAGTTATTTCAGTGAAATAATTTTACTACAGCGGCAAAATTTGCGATGTTTGTAGAACTTCTTTTAATTTAAAGTCGCTCAGTGTACCATTTTAAATACTTTTTCTAATATCTACAATTAAAACGTTGTTCAGTGCCATCTTCAAAGACGTATACCAGCCTTGCGAAGCGCTTTAGACAATAAATTACATGTATATTTTGTTTTTATATATTTTAAATATGATTTGATTTTAAATTTTGTTTTTGGACTTATGCCATTGCTGGTTACAAGTACTGTATGCCATAGAGAACCCTCAATTACGGACAAAAAAAGTAATCTGCAATGGCGTTTGACTAAAAACATATAAATAATTCTTCTTTCCCATTGTAATACAACAATCGGTTGTCGTGCTGATGCACAGGAGCATTAAAGGATAGGCCCAAAATTTGTAATATTAGCTCCAAAAAAAAAGCATAAAAATTTTTTGTTTTTATAGTTTGATCCTGGAAATAAGCATTTATAGAGGCACAAATCGTAAAAAATTAATTTTTAAATATCACAACATAGAATCTTTTAACATAATCATGTTATTAGTACCCAATCAAAAATGATGTAAATTCAAAACGCCAATGACTTAATAGGAAAACCATTGTAGAAGCCAGACACTCTTTAAATGAAGCATGCTACGAAATGGTTTTCTTCTTTTAAAGAAGCCAAACTTTGCAAATTAATCACAGTTTACAGCTTTGACCTTTAATTTTTTTAAAAACCATGATTCCATATTTGGGTACCATTCTTACTGCGCAATATTTTCATATCAACAATAAGGTCCCATCTTGCAGTACAAATTTAGTAATCAATTTTTTGTCGTGAAAATTCATAGGACTTAAACATTCAGTACTTTTAGAGGTTAACTTCCGTGGACTAATTACAAAAATAAAATAAAAAATTCGTTGCTACTTTACAATAAATCAGCAGTTATCGGTCGAGTGTGGCCCAAAAAGTGAACATAGAAAACACGGCTGGCATCTGTCAGTGTTATAAAAGGTATTTGATGGATTTTATTGAACTATATAAAAGGTATTTAATGTTACGAGTAAAGTGATAGGGATAAGAAAGAACAGGCGTAAAAAAATGGGTGCGTATACTAAGGTACGCGCGTGAGAAGTTAGATTATACTTTTTTGGTATCATTAAAAAATAGTTTTTAATTGCATGAAAATAATTCTCCATGGTAGCGCATTTCTCCATGGTAGCGTTAAACGTTTAACGTAACCTTGTTGGAAGTCGCATTAGAAGTATAACTTCAAAATATTTTGGGAGAGAAAGACAAGAAGTTAGATCGCGAGGCAAATATCTTCAAGTAATCCTTAGACAGAATCCTGTAGACAGCTGCACATGTTTAAGGTATTATTGTTCTTGGATATCATTTAGACCTAATCTAAGAAAATTCAAAGTCTATGTAGCTCCTGCTTGTTGCAAGAATCCTTAACTTTGCAATCAGCCTCTCATAGGCAGAATTTGAATTTATCATACCGTTATATTGTCATTCGATATGTGGAGTCACTAATTGTATTAAATAAGTGTAGGTATGTGCCGACGTTAATATCTACGTAATTGTGACAATCTTCTGACTTTTCTTGCAATTCACGAAGTAATCTTATATGGGAAAATTTGTTTTATTTAGCAGCCAGAGCTGAAAACATATTTATCATAATTTCCTGACATGTTTTACCAATTAGATTTACCAAAAACAAATTTCAAAATTGACCTTGACTGTCTCGTACTAATTTATGAGTAACGATGTGAATGTTGAAAATTTGCAAATTTTTAACTGCGCAGGTAGAAATTGTTACTCAAAATATTACGTGTAGCCCACCCTTAAATGACTTACCGATTATTATTCCATAACTATATTCGTACAATTTTGCGCTTGAAAGATAAGCAGACAAAGGTATTGATAGTAATATAGGTATTAGTGTTTTTAAACATTTTTTATTAAATTTATATGTGAAATATTTTGAAATGTGTTCACAAAGAGTACTAGGTGCATATTTCCGTCCAAATATGACAATAACAGTCAGGAAGACTTCAGGGGATGAGTGTTAGCACTTCCTGAAGAGCTGCCCCAAAATGTTTGCCGCTCGCGACAAGACCAGTTGATTACAGAAAGGCGATATAGCTTTCAGTGGCTCGGAATTATATGAGGCTACATCTTTATTTATTTTTATTTAAATTTATTTAAATTGCGCAAAATTCACAGTTAAACTTTTCATTAAAAAAGGTATTACGAAAAACTCTTACCAGTTTTTCTGAATATTTTGTTGTTCCTTACACATGAAATGCAAATAAGAAAATTATTATAATAAATCTCATTTTATGAATTTATTAAAATACCTAATACAAATAACAAACACGGGTGTTCAGTTTTAATTATAGTTTCCTATTTTAACCATTGCCATAGTGTAGCTGAACTTATATTATTTTAAGCTTAAAGTAATTGAAATATTTTTAATACTTACGTTATTGATCACACATAAAAATATTTCGTGAAATTTTTTTTTGGGCAAATACAACAACCTTAATCACAGGGAGATTATCTGACCGCTCAAACCTTGTTTACAAAAATAAGCATAAACGTTATATTAAACCAATTAAAGTTAAGTGCTTATTTTTACAGTTAAATTTCTTAAAATGCATACTGACTTCAACCTAACAAAGTGTTTAATTAATAAAACTACAGGCAAAGAAATGTTGTGTTGGCATTACTTACGATTATGGAGATACATATTAACATAATGTAAAACCCTGATAATGCTTGTAATAAATTTTCTGTAACGTTTCTTATATTTATTTATAAACAATAATTTGGTGATTTTATTAGAAAATATAATTAAAAATACTCAACGACATTTTATTTCAAAGAGACTAATACTTATAATACACAATGTTACTCTAACCAATAAAATAAAGCTGCAAACTATTTCGCAAACTAAAGTTCCCTTAAGTAACATTATTAAATAATTAAAAAGTAAAATAATTGCATCCACTTACGCATAAAACTAAAATACTTGTTACCAAATTTGTTCCTTTGAGTAAAACTTTGAAACATTTAATATTTTACTATTTAAATATGAATTTAAATTGAATTATTTCATAAATTAATTTAAATTCTGGTAAATTAAGTTTTCCAAAAAAATATCTCCTAATATTATTTTCATAACAAAATAATTGAACGGTGAATTATGAGTTATTTTATATAGCATCAGATCGATGCAATTTAAATGTAATCTGTCTTTTGGTATTTCGAATGGGACCTGCACATATACTTAATTTTACCTTGGGCCAAAGTTTTTACTCTTTACAATATGTGAAAAATGTTTGAACAGACGACTCATCTAAATCAATTACGTGTATCAACACTATAAATGTACTATATAACTGCTCAACGAAAAGGCCTTCCTTAGTTGAAAGACCTTATAGCAGCCTTGCAAGTCAAAACAGATTCGAAATTTTCTCACGTGTAAACATCTATTATTTTTAAATAAATACAAGTGTCATAAAAAGAAATAATATGTAGCTTTAATAGTTGATTATACATACGTAGAACTAATTTTACAAGAACAGTAGCTGAAGTTTACTTGATAGATATTTAATAATAAGAAATTTGTTTAAAATTAACTAAAATAAAATGTATTACAACATTTTTCCAGAAACCAGATATGCAATGTTAGGAGTAATCCTGAACAGACTGTAATAAAGAAGAAATAAAGAAATGTCATGTTCTTATTTACATAATGTGACCTCAGAGAAAAAATAGTAAGGGTAGTGTGTGTGTGTTGAAATGGCAAAAGTACAATGAATATTTGGCTGTTAAAACGCACGAATAAAGTTTACGTGAGTACATACATTATAAACATTAAAAACTATGTATTTAAATTACTAGTAACATACGCTCGTTCATTTACTTATCAAAGTTAACGTCCCTGCAGTTAAATAATAATAATAATAAAAACTTATATTCGCGAACATTTTTTATTTAAAATTATTATATACATATCAATTATATATTAAATTATATCTAAAATATATAAAATGTTTAATTTCCAAAAGATTGTAATCAATCTCCCCCACCTGATATTATTTGTTCCAATAATAAATTATACTTCGCCATACAACCATTTTTTTTTTTGCTGAAATACTATTGCCGTTTAGCAATATTCGCGCTGCTTTTATGACTTTGTTGTTAGATAAACAGAATGACGCCAACATATTGTGTTTACTATAAAAATTATTTTTAAATAGCTGTAATATATATATATATATATATTAAAATTCTTTTAATCATGTTTTAAAAAATTATTTTTACCTTATCCCGGGCATCAGTTTAATCAATATGCAATAAATAACATTTTTTTTGCTCTTCTCATAAAATTTATTTTTTAAATTATATGTGCATAATATACGTTCTCTTCTATAATATATTATATAAATTAATTAATTTATCTACACTAAATTATTAATTGTTTACATGTTAAAGTGCATTAAAATTGGTTTGGCTGGTAGCTTGCTAAAGAAAAACAACGTATATTGAATGCGAAACTTTTACTATTAGCTGTGAAATTATTTATTTATATATTATATGTATATAGATATGACGCTCATTACAAGATTCTTTTAAGCAAGCCTTTATATTAAGAAGCTAGTTAAATAAACCTCAATACGAATAATTTTAAAAAAGGCAACCTAAAGGTTTTGATATATTCACGAATTATTTTTATGATCTAGGAAAAATAAATGAGATAGGAAATTAAAGATGGATGACGAAAAAATTTAATATTAGAACATAACGATACTGAAAGAATTCTGTCTAAAATTGTTAATATTTCAAATCGAGGAGTTACTTTATTGGCAACTACAGAAATTCAACGGGTGCAGAAATATATTAATCTATATCTTTATTCAAGATACGCCTTTAATCCGGGAAACGAAAATTAAAAAATGTAAAAACCTGTGAAAAAATTGTTCACAGCTGAATTTTGGCACATTTTTATAATCGAGCTTACTTAGTAACATTCCAAAAGTTTACCACCGTCGACCTTGTGTGTCACACTGAAAACATGCTGTTAGGCCTTATATGAGATTTTCTGACAGATATCCAAGTTCTCTGACTAGTTCTTACTACGGGAATATTAGATGTAGTTTTGGACGTACGCCATTGGTTTTGCAGTATGTCTTAAGAAACCTTAATAACAGACAAGAAAGGTAACTATGCAAATACACAATAAAATAACTAAAATAAGTTGATGTAGAAAAATTAAAAACATAAAATTGAAAGAAATTATAAAAATAAAAATAAACAAAAGCACCAAAGAAAAATGGGCTTACAACGACGAAACATTAGAAAAACACAGTAAATAAAGATAACTCAACGAAAAACAAAATAATTGGAAGCAGTGACATTTGGCGAAAAAAAAATTCCATAGGCCTGCTAGTTGTCTTCTTAAAACAATATATTATCGTCTTTTTTCATCTGATTTTTTGAAATTATTTTAGTTACACGCCCATAAATGGCACACAAATCACAGTAATTATGTGTGGAAGAAAACGCTTTCGAAATGGTCTGGCAAAATAAGGTAATTAATGACTTCTGTTGTAAAACGCAGATAAAGCAAATTACTGGTTCAAACGCAATGTATTGCGTTTTAGTTTGCATCATATTGTTTCGCGAAAGATCACTGCCTATAAGAATAATCCAACGATGATACTAAACAAATAAAATGGACAATATAACGACATACAGAGACGCACATGTGAACCCAGCGACGTGACCTAACGGATATTCTGGACACCACAGCGACTATAGCACAGACGAACCATTAATTTAAGTGTTTCCCAGAAACGCAGTTCCTACAGAAAACTCTAGGTAAAAACACTGAAATAATATACTTAATTATTTAACATGTCTAAATATTTAAAACATTATTGCTCAAGAATACATGTAAATTGAAAAAGTTAATTTTGACGTGACAAGGTCTAATAAATCGATGAACGCCGGCTGCACGCAGGAAAAAGTGTCCCGTTACGCACATTGTCCTGTTTCGCTGTGTCCCGTTACGCTCATTTTATATTGCTCTTTGCTAACCTGAATCTCCTAGCATTGCGACCGAGTCCGTGGCGTTATTCTGTTTTCATGCATTAAAATGTAACATTTTCATTTCTCTTTGCTAATCCGTTCCTCCTAGAATTGCTGCAGAGTCCGTGGGGCAAATATATTAATTTTGACTGCATCTTGGAGTTGGGTAAACCATTTTCCTTCATATCATTCTTGAAACACTCCATTCGTTTCCTACTTTTTCTATCATCGTCCTATCGCTAATAGAATAACACAGATTGGAAGAATTTAAATAGCAAACATGTATAAAAGTTATAGTTAAAATAATCTCTTCGTTAAAGTAATAAACATATTTGAATAAATGAGTGCAAATAAATGTAAATTTATCAATTAAATTGTAGATTTCATTTCACTCCTTCTTTGTATCCATACAAAATAGTGATAATTCAATAAAAATTATTCTATTTTATTCATAAAAGTATGCAATCAGTTCATCAATGTTTTGTTATCACATTGTCACGTTAAACTATCGTCCGTAAACTGACTTTACAAACAACCAATTACTTTTTTTGTTTAGTCTATGATTTTAGGACGGTCTTTCATAAAGAGTCTAGCGTGATTGGTTGGATCGCTGGAGCGGCCTGAGTCACGTACTGCAGCCACTCGAGCGACACACACATGCTTCAAGTGCGTGACGTCATCAAGAGGAGTCCTTCGCTCGGCTCAGCAGCGTGCCTGCTTCGCAGCAATGCAGCCACTTTTTTTTTGAAGTGAAAACTTCTTTAGCCGCGTTGAGCGATTTTTGGTAGGAGCAAAAATTATGGGATCGCGTCACCGACATGCTAGTGACGTGTTGCGCCAGACTTGCGACGCGGAGCGGCCTGTGTACATGTATACGCATATATACACTAATACATTGTATATACTCGACTGTATCGTGCGCGTGTTGGACTCTTTTTGGATGGGTAAAATCTTGTGAGTTCGCATCACCGACATGCTGTAGTAGCAGTAAGTGAAGTTAATTTTACCACGTGAATAATTACATGACCTAGGTCTGGCATCACTGGTAAGTCATAGCTAGTTAATGAATTTTTACATATTTTTTACAGACCACTGACATCTGTCGTGACTAAAAAATGATGTAATAATAAATGATATCATGCTGACATCGTACTGACATAATACCAAAACGTCATTTTCTTACGTACATTTGACGTAGAAATGATGTCATATTACACATTTAAAAACAAAGTTTTTAAGTTTTCACTTCTGTTGACAGTCCCTATGACTGGCTATTTTTTTTTTAACATTTGAACTTCTAGTCTCACTATACGGACAGCACATACCACATTACAGCAGTTTATCAGTTATAATTTAGCTAGTTTAACGAAGTGATTTTTCAACGTATGCAATAATTTATCAAAGAGTAAATTATCGACACACATAATCTTTTCTGCCCTGAAATAGTTTTATAACCGTATCATAAGAGTGAATGCGAATTAAAAATTAATTGAACTTTATAATAGTTTTAAAACCAATCATTTTAAGGATTAAAAAACCATGCGCCTAATATAAGAAACGCGAAAAATGTATGGTATATTTTTACTACGGTGAAAGGAAATGTGGTTTTTTAACTGTGACCTGACTGAGTGACATCATGAAAGTCTTCTTTCATCTTTCTCCATATGATATATAAGTTTATAAATTGTTCCCTTGCCCAAAAGTTTATTTAAGTGTACTTTAAACAACATGGTATATTTCGTAGATTACAAAAATCTACCGTAAATAATAGAATAAATAAAATGCCATGTTTGCACGAGGTTAAATTAAATAAATTTTAGTTTGGAATTGTGAAAGGGATAATATAAGCCTTTTTCTATTTTCAATATGTATTACGTGCCCCAGATCTAATTACGCTTACCTCATAGGTATCTCTGAAAGCATATTATTGATTTTCATTTTATTACTTTTTACTCTAATAAATTGTAGGATACTAATTACTCTTTATACGCCACACTCACCCATTTTAAATTCTAGGGTAAAATGTCCCTTCATTTTAGAGGTGAATTTCAGGAAATGATAAATAAGAGTTGGTTTTATTTATATCCAATATTTGGCCTCCAACGTACAAAATTCAATTTTCTTAGTATTTTAAACCAGGTTATAAATATTTTAATCATAATAGATAGAATATAAGGCAATAAAAAAAGTTGATAGTTACAAATTTTTTGATAATCACATTATTTATTATCTTCAGAATTATACTTTTTTTATTATAAACTCAAACTTACCCTCTTAGCAATCGAATAAAATATAAAAAAACAGTACTTAAAATTTATTTGCATATTTATCGTATGTAATTTATCTGGTGGACTTACGCTCTTTACTTCATTAAACTAAATCCATCCCGTTCTCACCCTTTATGGATAGAATGTCAGAAAACAGTGACATGAAACTGGTAGTTATTGTATGTTTTTAACATTCGTAACAAGTATTTTAACTTTTGCGTGGTTATCTTCGGAGCTAAAATTAATAACTGCAACAATAAATAACATTTTTATCATCCCTTTGGAGATGGAAAATCATAATGACATTAAGTCTAGAGGAAGGTCTTACTAATAAATATATATATTTTAATTACAAACAGTACTTTACAAGCTATGTTGAAACAAACTAACAAAATTTTGAACTGCTCAATTAAAATCCTTAATACATACGTACGTTAAGTAACTTTAATTTCTTGATTTTATTATTTAGAACTATCAACAGGAACACACTGAAATCATACAATATTATAATTTTAATTTATTGAATATTACTATTCCTTTATTTGCGTAGTCGATATCGAATTGAAATATCTGGAGGCTATGTGGCCAGTGAGAAACCGAACAATAAAAATCATAAGTCCAGTGAAGATACGTATATCTTACAATAAGAATATACTGGTATATTTAATGTGCGTGAAAAATATCACACCCAATTTTGCATTCAAAAACACAACTTCACTGAAGTAATTTTTGACTTATTTTGTCAGACCTTTGTTTCATACTATTAAAAGTTTCAGCCCGAGTGACTTTAGCATGGCCAATATACATACAACAGTTTAATTTAAATGATTGCGTTTATAGAATGCATTTTGTGATGAGGCGTAAGCAGCTTTCATTTAGGATGCGCGTTTATCCGTGAGACGAACATTTTTATGACAGTAAACGTTTGGTATGTTGCGAAGTATAGTCGACTCTACAACTGAACCATTTACATTTGTACAAATATTTGCAGTTTATAACTTTTTTCCGGGACTAAAAATTCCTTTCACAGTGTTCATAAATTTAAGCTATAATATAAACTACAGATACTAAATTATAAAGTGATCATGCTTTTGAGCAGTTAAATTTTAATGCCATTGGATATAAAACGCTAGCTTGTTCGATAGCCACATTGCGATATCCGTGATAAGTGGTAGCATTTTTACTAAATAAAATATGTTTATTTTCAATTTAACTTCATTTTTTTCTGAAAACTACATTCTGGTTCACGGAATAGAAACACAAGGACCTTTCCCCCTCCCCCTTATCACTATACACATTACCCTTATCTTTGTAAGACTGGCGAAACTTTCCCAACTCAACTCCTATCCCGCTTATTTAACAGTTCATCCTCCTCTGCCTTGCTGTTCGCTGTGTTTCTTTACCTTCCTCCATGCCCTTCACGTAAGAATGCCACCGAAAAGGCAGAGCAGAAAAATTTTCTCAATGATGAATCCTTTAAAATTTAATGGAACATATTTCCGAATCAATTAATTAGCTGTAAGCATTGACGAGTGTCTAATGTTTAGTGCATACGAAATAGTAAACAAAAATTGAATGTATAATCGTTTGTTATTGTGAGTCCCGCGGTTTTATACATCAAGTTCCCAAAACCAGATTTTTTCTTTCTGTCGCATCGCAGGATTCTCGTAGGCCCATAGCGCTATGGGCCAACCTACCGGGGCATACATACGCAGTTCTCAACTCCAGAAATAACCATGCGATTCGAAAACTGCTTAAGATGTCCGAGTGGGGTCTTTTTACAAAAAAAAAATCCTTTTAAGAACATTTTGAGCACGGATGAGTAATTAGGTTGCCGTATTTCGTTTTTAAACTCTATTTCTTTTAAAGTGAAAACGTCTTACACGCATATTTTTCAGAGAAAATTTAAATTTTATACACGAAACACCCGGTAAAGATTATTGAAAGCACCCAACGGCTTCCCATTACAACTTGATCGTAACTTCGCCGCCATGTGCTGTTACAGTTACTGTAAGAATCTCATAGCTGCCCTATGCTCGAAGAGAAGAATGCGCGACGACGGTTCAGAGGCGACACCGCGCTGGAAGCAGCAGCGAGTGTCGCCCTTATCACCGCGCCTCAACAGCGCAGATGCGCCCCTGACCAAGAGGCGGCGAGCACGGGAGATCTAAGATGCACATAGACTTCTGCCATTCCCGATTACACCCGAACAATTCACCTTCGGCCAACTTCGGGATTTGTGTTATTTTTGCGCAGGAAAAATGAATTAAATTATTAAAAGTGGTCGGATAGGTTAGCTACATTAAAACACTTTAAAACACTATGGACGGTTAGTTAGGTTAGTATAGCTACATTAAAATAAACAGAGAAATGTAAATATATATAAAATAAAGCCGAGGTTGGCCGAAGGTGAATATTCGGGCGTGTTCGGGCAGGGACAGAACTTGATGGACATCTTAGGCTTCCCGGCGTGCATAGCTCCCGAGTACATCCCCTTCGCTCTGCACACGTCTCTCCCCCCTCCTCGGCCACTGATGCTACCGGGAGGGGACCCACCGCGGCTTAATTAGGCTCCCGGTCCGCGCGCTAATCACACGCGCTAATCACTCGCGCCTTCCAGACGACTGTAATTGGCCGCCGCCGCGCCGGGAGGGTTGCGGCTGGCTGAAACCGTTGCGGTCGAACGACACATCCGAGCGCGCGTGCCTCGGTGCACTGTAAAATCAAATTGCGCAAATTTAAGTAGCTTGCCTTCTGGTTTGTAGCCGTGTCCTGGGCGAATAATCCACCGACGTTTCGGTCGGCATTGCTGACGCCATCATCAGGGAGCAAGCAGTTAACTATCAACCAGTGGGTAACTGCTCGCTGATGATGGCGACTGCAATTTCGACCGAAACGTTGGTGGATTATTTGCCTAGGACACTGCTACAACCCAGAAGCCAAGCTAATTCAGACAATGGCCGTGAAATCCTGCGATCATTAGGCCTATTGTTTAATTTTTACACATAATGTATGTGCCGGCAGATTCTCCACCGACGTTACCATAATTTTACATTTGCTTGTGTTCATGTATTTTTACTCTTCTGCTCGATTAAAAAATTCTATCCAAAGTGTAAAAGTACAACTGCTATGGTCGGGTAATTACGTCAAAGTTTGTTTGGTGAATTTTTACTCCGTTATAACTACACTGTAATTTTTTTGTAAATGAAACTAACTATACCACTACAAAAAATGTTCGCAGTAGAACTGGTTTCGTATTCTTACCCGGGAATTTATGCTTTGTGTTGTCCCAGTACCAAAAATAGAGTAATTTGTAAACCGTTCCCTGAACAGCTCTGCAGCATTAACTAGGCAGATAAAAAGCATGTTACAACAATTATAAATAAAATTGTGAATATTCGATTATCTTTTCAAGGGATAAAAAATTATGATTAAATAAACAATAATTAAAATATTTAATAATCTGTCAATTTTCGTCATAAATAGTCATTATTATCTCATTAAAGCAATTTCATACAAGCAAAAATATGTATATATCGCCATATGTTGTTCCAAACTAAAATTAATATAAAAAACTATTTATTGGTAACCTGGTTTCCAAAGATATCTTTTGAAAAAATACAGAAAAAATATTTTATGAATGCATGTGCATTTTTATCTAAACTGTCAGTTCATTTAAATAAAGTTCTACTTTAAAAAAATATGGATTTTTATGGAGCTTATAGCTATTATTAAACAATATATTCTTTCGCGAGTTGATATTACAGTTTATCACCTTAAATGATTCATATAAACACTTCTAACAATCTTAGTGTCTTAGAGAAGTAGTGAACTCATGACATTTTAGGTTGATATTATACTGTTAACCACTTGACAATCGTACACACCAATCAACACTTAAATAATTGTAATTCCACTTTCATAACATAACGTAAATTTAATGGGAATTTGTCAGTATAAATTTACAATACAATGTTATTTTGCAAGTCCTTGGTCGTTGTAAATTTACTTTGACAAATGTTACTAACTTTTATATTTACTTCTTTGTGTACCTTCAAGTACAGTTTACTTAAAATAACCGATAATGATTAATTTATCACTTGATTTTGGTTTATATATTTTGGTGTAAATACACTTGTTTAATTCAATACGTTGATATCGTAATAAAATATGAACATTCCTTTTTTTAACGAAGCCTGTAGTACCATGTGGTTTTCTAGAAACATTTGAGTATAATTGTACCAAATGTAATAGATTTTCAAAATAACAGAAAAATAATGAAATTTAAAAAAATTCTTATATTAAATTATACGAAATTTGTTATCGTGTGGACAACCAGCTGAAATGAAATAAGACGCGTGCACAAAATACTGATTAAACGATAGGCATTTTTTAAATTGCCTGGCCTTATCATGCGCACGGCGAAAAATAGAAAAGTAAGCAATAAAAAAACCATTAAAAATGCATAATTTTTTTTGTTATCATTGATTCATTTATTGCACACACACAAAAAAAGAATCTTCATATTCATATTTTGTTTTTATGACTCAGAGAAGATGACAATTTGACACAGGCCAAGTGCATAAGAACAAAGTTCAGTATGACTTGTAAATGTCTAATTTTAACATAACGGATTAAAGCTGCACGTAAACTGCTAAAAAAAATTTCTACCCAGTTATCTTGCAAGCATGTTCATATTATTATTTACAGAGTTTTGACTTTGTTTTGGATAAGTTTGTACAGTCAAGTGTATGTTTTAGTATCAAAGAATTTGTTATTGCTTTGAATGCTAGCAGTAAACTGTTGTTAACATTGTTACCCCACACGAGGATCAACAAACTTACTTACTTTTAAACTTACAACTACTTTTTTTAAGGAAGCCATTAATTATATAAAAAAATTCTCAAATATAAGTTGCAAACTTAACAAATGACATCATTCCACATATTCCTTTGTCCTTACGCATAACTTATGCAATTATTCAAGTAAAACAGCTGCTCTAGCCGTCACCTTATACATGTTAACCAAACAAGAAGAAACAATGAGATTAATAGGAAATATTTATATTAATAATCAAGTGTTCAGCAATATTTACTAAAACCCTGCCTTTGACCACTCCTAGATATTAATTATCAAAATGAATTGATAAAATTTAACACAAAACAGTAAATTTACAAACTTTAAAAGGGCATCTTTCTGCATGTAGAAAATTTTGTCTGCCATCCTTAGCCCTAGATTCTAATAAAATTAAATTAGAGAAAGTAGATTCCAAATAAAGGGCTGAACAATACAAGTTATGACTTATTGCCGAAAAACTATAAGTTAAGACTTTAATGTTAGCTCTGTTGTTTATAATCTGGTTGAAGACTGTTCGTCCCAAACTGTTCCCCTTTAAGTATGGCCTTTTCTGGCTCGTCACACTCGCCTTAAGGGGGTGCCTCCCATTTCAGGTCACGATTTTATATTTACAGTAATTACAGATAAACTTGTAGACTTTTTAAATTTTTTAACTTTCACGAAATTAAATATATATATACAGCACATACGTTTTGCACAATTAGCTGTCAAAGTTACATTTTTAACATTTTTTTTTTGGGTTTTACAAATAAGGATTATTTAATTTATTGCCGAGCTGAAACTTTTTAGGTTTAACTGCAATGCCATTGGCTACTTCATGATAAGGTTTGCATGCATATCACAAAAACCCATTTCATGTTTCTTGGCTGTCAAAATCTTAATAAATTTTGATAATTTTAAAATGCCAGGTAAAATTAATTAATATTTCTGAAAGAAATTAAAACCTTTTCTTGAAGTAGCCAGTGGCATTGTTGTTAAACCTAAAAAGTTTCAGCTCTGCATTAAATTAAATTCTTCTTATTTGTACAACCCAAAAACGTTAAAAATGTAACTTTGGCAGCTAATTATGCAAAACGTATGCGCTGTATACATTTTTCATTTCGTGAAAGTTAAACAATTGAAAAAGTCTAAAAATTAATAAGTGATAAAAGTAAACATAAAATCTTGACCTGAAATGGGACCGATGTGGAGGTGTTTTCTCCGGCTCGCCGCCGAGAGAGACCTCCTTCGCTGGCGGCTGCTGACTCAGCTTCACCACGAAGCCCAGAGTCCAGCCCGAACCACGAGGTGGAGTGTAACTGCACTTGTAGGCTACAAGTGCCTGCTACTCGTGACTGCCTTGGACACACTCGCTGTTTGTCCTACCACTTACAGTTTGTACTTTCATGGCAGATACTATCACTGTCAGTAGTGTGTGAATTACGGTCCGGGGCAGTGTTCAGGGTGTGGTGCTTGGTGCTGGTCCGCCATCTTGGACTGTGACGTCATGGTGGCCATATTGGATGACCATGACGTTGACGTTCAAAATTTGCCAAAATTTGCCAAAAATTCACCGATATCCGCCGAAAATTTCCAGATTTTTGAAAAAAACAAGTCCGTCAAAAAAAAATTTTAAAAACAATAATTGGCATTTTAAGGGAGTAAATCGGGAAGTTTTCTCTAAAAACCGGGATTTTTTCCAGCTAAATGAGGAAAATTTTATTTTTGTGATTTGTTATGATTTTTTGGCGGAAATTTTTTTAAAAAATACTAGACATTTTGGTTTGGTGGATTTTGACGGTTTTTCGGGCACATTTTGGCAAATTTTGAAAGTCAATGTCATGGTCAAGGTTATTGTCATCCCGTAACACTGCCGTGACAAAACAATCCAAAATGGCGGACCAACACTAAGCACCACACCCTGAACCCTGTCCCCGGACCACCAACAATATGTGCACTCATTTATAAGTGTTTATTGTGTTTGTCTATAAACACACACACCGTATCCTAAATTTATGCCTTTGACAAACCATCCATTCTTCAAGCTTCGAACCGTTTGATTTTTCTTCTACCGGTCTTTTACTCACTCAGTACTCCCACTCGCTTCTCCCTCACTCGCTCGATGACAAACCACTTACAGTCGTCGTCGAGTTGCTAAAGACATTACCCGGATACACTACTCGCCGAGTGCTCTCGGATACTGGGGAGCAAGTTAAAAGTGATTTACCTACTCACTGAGCGAGTTAACTACTCGTGCAGCGAGTAAACGTGTCACTGGTCTTAGAATATCGCTGTTAGCTACATCCTCGGGTGATCGGCCGTGTCCGTCCTCGAGAAACGCATAAATGTCTCTCACCCATTTCCGAGGCTCCCTCCGCACTTGTTGACTTCCGTGGTCAAGACAGCTGTGACGTGGTGGTTTTCGGGTGGCGTACCACTCTCTGGCTGCAAGAACGGAGTGCTCTGCTTGAAGGATTCCCTAAAGGTCATAATCGCTCGGCTCCAACGAACTGCGCCGACTATAACCTTCCAGAACAGTCTTTCGTAATTGGTCTATCCTGCTCCGTTCAGGCCACGTGTGATGATTTTCTGTCGTCTTCCAGCCACGTGTTATGACATGGAACAAGTCGGAGTGGTTTACCCCTTGAAAAAATTCCGCAGGGAACACGGATTTATGGCGGTCGGTCTACCACCAGGCGTAAACTACTGACTATAAAATGTAGTGTAGAAAGAATGTTACAGTTGACTGCTTACACGTGAAACAATAGATTGACATAAAGACAGACCACCTTTAATAAGATTTCAAGAACGAATAGTGAAGATAAAACAAAAAGTTAAGTATCTAGGGGTACAAATCACAACGGGAACAGGATACCAAGAACACATACAAGAAGCATCACAAAAGGCCCTACTGTTAATGCAAAAAATAAGGAGTCATAAACCTACAAATGTAGGATTGAGCACTAATACTATGACAACACTGTACAATGGAGTATACCTGGGCATACTTACCTATGCTTGCTCAGTCTGGTATGAACTACTACGCAATTCACATGTAAGAAGAAGGTTAAACTCATCCCAACGAACAGCTCTAATTGCTGTAACAAAAAGCTACAGAACTACGTCTTTAGAAGCACTGCAGGTTATCGCTGGAGCCTTACCTATAGACCTACTAATACAAGAAAGAGCAAAAGTTGTGATATTAAAGATGAACAAGGAATACACTGCTTCAAAATATCGCAGAATTCACATAGAAAATATTGAAATCTGGCAAGAAAGGTGGCGAAACTCTGACAAGGGAAGGCATACACACAATATATTCCCTTCAATAGAAGAACGGATGAAATTTTCATGGATAAGTACTGACCACTACACTTCACAATTCCTAACAGGTCACGGGAATTTTAAACACAAATTAAACTCTTTTAACTTAGTGGAAAGCCCTATGTGCCCTGTGTGCATGGAAGAAGACACAGTAGAGCATGTTCTAAATGATTGCGTTAAAATAGAAGACATACGAAACAAGTACACAAGGAAGATGGCTATGGAGGATGTTGATATTAAGGATATTAATCAAATTGTGAGAGATAAGAAGACTTATGACATATGGAGAAATTACACCTTTGAAGTATCCAAGAGACTGGAGCGTTTCGATAGTTGGATGCACGAACAATCTCTGATGGAAGATCTGCTTTCCGATACGGAATAACTTACTACAGAAAAATAAAATAACTCTTTGAATCTCCTACACAAGTTTCTTTGGCTGTTCTTCTTGTGTATAGTGTAATCGAACAGCCGGAATATTATATCAAATTAGATAAATGAACTGAAAAGAATTAATTAAGAATAAGAGAATTAAAAATATACACCAGATCTCTCTTTGAAAATAAGAATAAGAATTATGACAGAATAACGCCCTGGAAACCTGTATAAGCAAGCTAAAAGGATATGAATTATTATATAATATAAACTGTATTATATTATATAATATATATATATATGTGTGTTAAAAATATAATCATGTGTGCAATAAATATAAATAAACTACTCTTGCAAACCTTATAAAAAGGATTATATCCAGAGTAGTCTTTAAGTAAACATACATAATCTATAATATGATTATTTTCTATAAAGCTACAAGATAAAAAAAAAAAAAAATAGATTGACATAGAAATCTAGGTGACAAAATTTTATTGTAGTGTACAAAGCGCATACCAGCTTACATGAATAACACATCCGTCGTTCTATCTATTAACAAGACGTCAATCGTGAATCAAGTAAATTACATTTTATTGTATTAAAAATCTTTAGTAATTAATATATTTTTTTAAATAATATAAATAATATAATTCCTTATTATTCTTTTTAAATAAATTCAGTTATGTTTTCATGTAACATCGAAATATGCAGAAGTTGTTATATTTGATACAATGATAAGATATTTTATCAAATTTAACAAACTAAATTATTGCTTAGCACTGTTCAAATTGAAGCCCACTATTACCAGCTTATGTATTTTTATGCTCTTATTAACAATTATATTCTTACGTTAACAAAGCCTGTTTGAAATATATTCAGTTAATATATTACTACAGAACAATGTCTCCAATTAAAAATCAGTAGAAACTATAATTGTGTAAGTTATTTTGATTGTCTGAATGCAATAATAGACGAGAATAGATCCTGAATTCACCTGAGTAGTACCTCGTTGAACGTAATACGAGGCTTATTGAAAATTAAGCACATTCGAAAGCTCCATGACCAAAATTGACAAAACTTACCACAGTTACTTTACTCTCAGTGGTGAAGATAAATGCTCTTGTATAGAACAAAATATCGTTTCAATGTACGGCGGAAAGTTTATGGAAGAGGGAGAGGGGTGGTAGTGTGAAATAAAGAGAAAACTCGCACGAGGTACGAGTGCTGAATTACAATCAAAAAGTTTCGGTTATTTTTAACGAAATACGGAGGAGACTGCAATGTTGCAGTTTGTTGTGTCGTCGAAAACACGAGGCAAGAGTCGTACGGTTTCGTCACATTCGGAAGCAAAAGGATATATAGGTACTTTTTTATTTTCGAATCTAAGACCTGTAGCCCAGGAAACAAAGGTTTCAACCTGTGAAAAATTTGTCCAAAGCTGAATTTTTGCACAGTGGTAGAGTCGACTATGCTTAATAACATACCGAAAGTTTACCGCTGTAGACCTTGTGCGTATAACTAAAAATTTGCAGTTAAGTCCTAGATGACAGCGACTTGCAGCAGTTCATTAAAATGCTTCCCATTTTCGCACTTTTTACCGTAGACTCTCGATAGCTATATGAAAATAATCTTAAAGCACTACTACTCACATTTATAATGAATAAAGTTCTAAAAGTTAATATTAAAGGTAGTAAACAAAATGTTAAATTAATGAAATAAGTTTTTTTACATCAGTCAAGGCAATAAAAAGACAATTCACTTAAAAATAAAGGGTCTTACGCAAATATTTCTTTAACAAAAGTTGTTGTATAGTTCTTAAGCTTTACAGGGACATATCTCTCAAAAGTCTAGCTTAATTTATATGATCAGTAGAGACTCCCGAGCTTATCAATGTCGTCTACGCACTGCGACAGAGTCACAGCCGCAAGCGCTGTGGCCACTCTCACTCCCACGAAATCGAAGATTTTTAATCTTTGTAAAATTTGCTCCTTACTGAAATTTAAAACAGTGGTAACATTCAAGTTTTCTAGCAACATTTGATATGTTTACCTCCGCAAACCTTGCGCGGAACACCGAAAACGAGAAGTTAAGTCCTAAATAATAATTTATTGACCACTCAACAATATGGCACTATAACGTAATTACTATAGTATACTTTCAGAATAGCAAACCAAAACTTACTCAAAACATTATTCTCAATGATTAAATTTAAAAATCTTTCACTACGGTTTACTAAATATGATATTTATTCAAAAATATTAGAAGAGTGGTGTTCTGAAAAAAAGGGCACAAATGAAAATACGCATTACAAAAACACGTAGAGCCCGATGTGAAAACATTAAATAAAAGTAGTTGCAAAGTTCTTAAACTTTAAATTAGTTTATTTGTTGAGAGCTTGGTACAAAGTGTCTGACCGCTAAAGCGATCCGAGCCGCGTAGTGTATACTACTGCGAGGTTGTCGAAGTAGGCTCGGGTCGGGACGAATTTCGCTGTAAAGAAACAAAGGTTTTTATTACATGGAAAGTTATCCCAAAGAAGAAACTTTGTACAGTTGTAGAATGAACGTTTCTTAGTAACATATCAAAAGTTTACCGATGCAAACCTTGTGCGTCACACCAAAAACGAGCAGTTAAGCCCAAAATGTCAATTTTTTGCAACGATCCACAATAATGGATATTGAAAATGCAGTTTATGGACAAGACTAACAATATGGAACCCAAAATAATGTAGAAACATTGCCCTATCTGAGGATAGTGATAACAAGTACAAAGTTTAAACATCTTTCTATAAATAGACAATTTAAATCATTAAAGTCAATGAATTCACTTTCATTAAATTTTTAGGAAATATAAATACATTTTACATAAACTTAAAGAGCCCAAAATGGAAATCGCTTAGAGTAAACGTTGTTGCATATTTATTCATCTTTAAATTGGTATATTTTTTAAGTGTCTCATACAATTAGTCTGACCGCTGAAGCGATCCGAGCCGCGTAGTGTATACTACTGCGATGTTGTCGAAGTAGGCTAGGGTCGGGACGAATTTCGTTCTAAAGAAACAAAGGTTTTTATTACATGGAAAATTATCCCAAAGAAGAAACTTTGTACAGTTGTAGAATAAACGTTTCTTTGTAACATATCAAAAGTTTACCGATGCAAACCTTGTGCGTCACACCAAAAACGAGCAGTTAAGCCCAAAATGTCAATTTTTTGCAACGATCCACAATAATGGATATTGCAAATTCAGTTTATTGAGTAGACTAACAGTATGGAACCCAAAATAATCTAGAAACATTGCCCTATCTAAGGATAGTGATAAAAAGTACAAAGTTTAAACATCTTTCTATAAAATAGACAATTTAAATCATTAAAGTCAATGAATTCACTTTCATTCAATTTTTAGGAAATATAAATACATTTTACATAATCTTAAAGAGCCCAAAATGGAAATCGCTTAGAGTAAACGTTGTTGCATATTTATTCATCTTTAAATTGGTATATTTTTTAAGTGTCTCATACAATTAGTCTGACCGCTGAAGCGATCCGAGCCGCGTAGTGTATACTACTGCGATGTTGTCGAAGTAGGCTCGGGTCGGGACGAATTTCGCTGTAAAGAAACAAAGGTTTTTAATACATGGAAAATTATCCCAAAGAAGAAACTTTGTACAGTTGTAGAATGAACGTTTCTTAGTAACATATCAAAAGTTTACCGATGCAAACCTTGTGCGTCACACCAAAAACGAGCAGTTAAGCCCAAAGTGTCAATTTTTTGCATCGATCCACAATAATGGATATTGCAAATGCAGTTTATGGACTATACTGACAGTATGGAACCCAAAATAATCTAGAAACATTGCCCTATCTGAGGATAGTAATAAAAAGTACACAGTTTTAACATCTTTATATAAAATAGACAATTTAAATCATTAAAGTTGAGAAATTCATTTTCATTCAATTTTACGGAAAAGTTAATACATCTTACAAAAATATAAAGAGCCCAAAATGGAAATCGCTTAGAGTAAACGTTGTTGCATATTTATTCTTCTTTAAATGGGTATATTTAAGGGTCTCATACAATTTGTTTGACCCCTGAAGCTATCCGAGCCGTGTAGTGTGTACTACTGTGAGGTTGCCGAAGTCGGCTTGGGGTCGGAACGAATTTCGCTGTTAAGAAACATGGAAAATTATCCCAAAGCAGAAACTTTGTACAGTTGTAGAATAAAAGTTTCTTATTAACATGTCAAAAGTTTACCGATGATCCCTTGTGATCACACCAATAACGAGCAGTTAAGTCCTAAATGATAATTTCCCAAACGATCCACAAAATTGTGTTTCGTAAATAATTTAATAACTCTATAAATACTTTTTTTTAAGTAGGCTCCCAGTATACAGCAAACTTGGTTTGTCCTCAAACGCCATATTACTACGGTAATAGGAATATGAAATAACTACAGGCAAGATTTTGTTCCGTTTACTATGGTGAAGCCAGAGCTAACCGAGAAATGACCGAACGTCCCGGAAAGTTGTGATATTTGACGATATTGCGCGAGTAGCACACCCGTACGTGACTACAGAGAATGGATAGTTTCCTTAACCGTTAGGATTTCTGGTACGAACACCCTCTCACAGGTAGGGTCATAAAATACGGTCAAACTCTTGCAAAAACATCCACCACCGCTCTTTGCCACTAGCAATCCAACGACGTCAGCTAGGCGCAGTAGGCCTACTCAAATACATTAACTTATTAAAAAAAAGCTGAATATGTAATGCTACCTATACGTTTTACAACACAACTAGTGTTTTATTTATTTTCTGAAAAAAAAAAACCAATTATTATAGGAATTATGTTGTAAAAGTGAAAAAAAAAACTCAGATTACATTTACGATGTATCGTTTTATTCAATTTTTATGTAGTAATCTGATTTTAAAGAAGTAAATATATAATTTTTCATTTTGTCGAATACAGGCTACATTAAAATTTTGCATTGTTCTGATCTAAAATAAAACGATGTATCAGAAATAAAAAAAAAATTTGTTGCTAAAAAAATAATTTTTAATAATAAAATTTTTGAAACATAATAAATCCATGCAGATATAAAACCAGAGGTCCTCTAGAGTTTTTCATTTACAAGTTCCAAGCAGAAATCGTTTATTGTTAATTTTATTGTATCAAAAAACATTCATATAAGAAAAAAATGCATATCTCATTACATGTAACATACACCCTCTCATATGAATTAGCTATGTTTTAAGTAATCCCTAAATAAGACCCAGTTGAATGAGTGTCGCAGTACGCAGTGTGTCGCAATGCCGCGCTGGAACGGCGCGGCGGTGGCCGTGAGAGATCAGTACGGCCGCAGTACACTGCAACGCTCGGGACGCTTTAATGAGCCAACTAATTACGTTAGACTCTTTATAAATATACTGTCTTAAAGCTAAAGGTATAACCAAAAACATTTATTTGGACATTTTTCACAATGGATTCTTCAAATTGGTGTAAATAGTATTTTTATCTGAGTGGCAAAGATAAAAAATAATATGCCATGAATTAATCGCTTAATATCACATCTTTAATATTAACAATTTATGCTTTTTACAACATTAATGGCTGTATTAGAGTCTCAAGATTATTTTGGTAGTTTTATGGATAGTCTAAATTAAAAACTGTACAAATGGGTAGCATTTTAATGGACTGATGTAAGTCGCTGTCATCTAGGACTTAAATGCAAATTTTCGGTGATACGCACAAGGTCTACAGCGGTAAACTTTCGGTATGTTATTAAGCATAGTCAAATCTACAACTGTGCAAAAATTCAGCTTTGGACAAATTTTTCACAGGTTTGTGCCTTTTTAAGTCTTGGTTTCCTGGACTACTGTGCTAACTCGACTACTTCCTTTTTTTTTTTTCCACCTCCAACCCCTTGAACACAGTTTCAGGTAACGACCCTCAGGGGCCGAACAAAACAACGTCTAAATGCGAGAAGTCATTCTCCACGGTGTCTGAGCCGCGGCTGGGGGTTTTAAAGGGGGTTGGTGGGTGGGGTTGGGTTTTGTGCGCGCGGTATCGGTGTCCCTCGGTGAGGGGGTGTGTGGCAGGGAAGTTGGAGGGTTGCCACTGCGACCTTACCACCCCTTCACCCTCCGCGACCTTACCGCCCCCTCGCGTTCTATTTTTCTCCTCTCGTCCCCAGACACCCCCATGGCCGGCAGACCAGAACCGCGTTTACTACCCCTCTTTTCCCTTACCAATTCCTCACCAAAACCCCCCTCGCCAAGGTCCGCTAGACTACCCCGTTAAGCGATTACACCACTGGAGGAATTTGCATACTGACTTTTTCCACCCTTCTCTCTCTCTTTTTTATACAACCGGCATATGGATGGTTTCAGCTGCGAAAAGCCTCGCTGGAGAAGGAGAGGATACGGGAAAGAGTTCACACGGAACTGTTAAAGAGAGAAAGAGAAATAGGCAGTAACGTTCTCTCCGCGGAAAGCTGCAAACCTGCGAGAGACATTCAGAGAAGCGGCCTTAACTTTCGTGACAACGATCGTCGCGGAAATGGCGCCAAAGTTATAAATGGTTCGTCGGGGTCCGGGTGGGTTCGAATTGACAGCCGGCGATAGCGTGGTTTTGTGGTTACGCAAAAGAGCTGGGCTTTAAAATTGCGTTGTTTCTTTTCTCCACTTTATTTATTTTATCCTTTCTTTCCTTTCTAAATGCAGCAAGCAGTTTCCAACGAAATAAAATTGTTTTTCTTTAAAAAAAAAATGTAATATCTGACCAAGGTTTAAAAATTACAATTTGTAACCAAAAATATATAGTTCCATTTAGATTTTTTGTCCACACTTTTTAACTTATGGCATTTCGTGGCAGAAATTTCTGGTAAATGAAAAGGAAGTCGATGGACGGAAATGTGACAAAGATGGTGTACCCACGTGTAGCAACACAAATCCGTGTATAGTCACTTTCGTTAACATTAGGGGACATGACACACGTATTGGTGTGCCAAATGAATTTTTATGATAGTAAAACTATAATTTTAGTACGTTGTGTTATAATTTATAATCATTCAAAAGAAAAATGTGAACTTAAAATCTTAATATATATAAATCCAGTGTCCTAATGTTTGCTTCCAGTGAACTCTTCACCAAGTCAACCGATTTCGATGAAAATTGGCATTTATGTGTAATTTTTTCCAACTTGAGAGGCAGGATAGTTTTTATTTCGATTAATGGTATAATAATATATAATGAATAATAAACTGATTATCAATGTTGATTGCTGTTATTAATCGTAAGTTTCATAAGTCTCAAATATATGGCGCCTTATATCAAATTTTTACAGACAACTGTTGTACTGTCCGACATAAATATCTCATAGATGGCACTACGTTTCAACTAAAATTTTATTTTTCCCATGTTGTGCACATTTTCGTTGATCAATGTACTACGTAAGCTCGCTTTTTTTTATTATTTTATATTTTATTCTCACGTGTTTACAATTATTGATATCTATCTTATATTATAGTTAGAACTTATCAGAGTATTTATTAATAAAATGAACTGTGATTTATTATAAGTAAAGGTAATCAGAGTATTTAATAATAAAATAGAATTGAAAACGTTATGTTAATCAATGTTAAATTTGGTCTTTTAAATCCTTTCAAAATCACTCAGCTACAGCAACACGTGGCCGGGTCTGCTAGTATATACAATATATTTTTACAGTCCTTATTTAAATTTGCAATCTACATTATTTAGATAGCGCAGTTGTACTATCGGTAGACAAGAAAATGTTCACCTAAATATATTTTTAACGCCAAGTTGAATAAAATAATTTTGTAGTTAAATTTTAAATTGTTATTCTGCTCAATATGGTTAAGGTTTGTTTGTAAGAAGAACATACATACGAATTCATTCATTTACGCAAAAGTCAATATTCTTAGATACAATTGCTGTATATTATTTGTTTAATATCTTTCATGAAATTTTTATGTATTTATTTAACTAAGACTTTAAGAATAACAAAATCTTACGAGATAACACCACGTTCGTAATGCTTTAGAGAAAAAACTAAATGTTAAATATATTTCAAGCCATTTTAGTTCCAACAAAATTTTCCTGGCTAATAAATTATAGGTATTTTTAAAGGTTTAATTATATCTTGTTATAACTACTTATGTTCACAAAATTTATTACAAGATAGTTTCTTTCATGTACGCTGATTATCGTGCAACATGCCAAGCCCCGACCACCGGCTGATGGGCGTGCACCATGGTGAATCCCGACCTATGTGCTGATGGGCGTGCACCATGGTGAGTCCCGACTATGTGCTGATGGGCGTGCACCATGGTGAGCCACGACCTATGTGCTGATGGGCGTGCACCACGGTGAGTCCCGACCTATGTGCTATGGGCGTGCACCACGGTGAGTCCCGACCTATGTGCTGATGGGCGTGCACCACGGTGAGTCCCGACCTATGTGCTGATGGGCGTGCACCACGGTGAGTCCCGACCTATGTGCTGATGGGCGTGCACCACGGTGAGTCACGACGCTGATGGGCGTGCACCACGGTGAGTCCCGACCTATGTGCTGATGGGCATGCACCATGGTGAGTCCCGACCTATGTGCTGATGGGCGTGCACCACGGTGAGTCCCGACCTATGTGCTTATGGGCGTGCACCACGGTGTGTCCCGACCTATGTGCTGATGGGCGTGCACCACGGTGAGTCCCGACCTATGTGCTGATGGGCGTTCACCACGGTGAGTCCCGACCTATGTGCTGATGGGCGTGCACCACGGTGAGTCCCGACCTATGTGCTGATGGGCGTGCACCACGGTGAGTCCCGACCTATGTGCTGATGGGCGTGCACCACGGTGAGTCACGACGCTGATGGGCGTGCACCATGGTGAGTCCCGACCTATGTGCTGATGGGCGTGCACCATGGTGAGTCCCGACCTATGTGCTGATGGGCGTGCACCACGGTGAGTCCCGACCTATGTGCTGATGGGCGTGCACCACGGTGAGTCCCGACCTATGTGCTGATGGGCGTGCACCACGGTGAGTCACGACGCTGATGGGCGTGCACCATGGTGAGTCCTGACCTATGTGCTGATGGGCGTGCACCACGGTGAGTCCCGACCTATGTGCTGATGGGCGTGCACCACGGTGAGTCCCGACCTATGTGCTGATGGGCGTGCACCACGGTGTGTCCCGACCTATGTGCTGATGGGCGTGCACCATGGTGAGTCCCGACCTATGTGCTGATAGGCGTGCACCACGGTGTGTCCCGACCTATGTGCTGATGTGCGTGCACCACGGTGAGTCCCGACCTATGTGCTGATGGGCGTGCACCACGGTGTGTCCCGACCTATGTGCTGATGGGCGTGCACCACGGTGAGTCCCGACCTATGTGCTGATGTGCGTGCACCACGGTGTGTCCCGACCTATGTGCTGATGGGCGTGCACCACGGTGTGTCCCGACCTATGTGCTGATGGGCGTGCACCACGGTGTGTCCCGACCTATGTGCTGATGGGCGTGCACCACGGTGAGTCCCGACCTATGTGCTGATGGGCGTGCACCACGGTGAGTCACGACCTATGTGCTGATGGGCGTGCACCACGGTGTGTCCCGACCTATGTGCTGATGGGCGTGCACCTTGGTGAGCCACGACCTATGTGCTGATGTGCGTGCACCTTGGTGAGCCACGACCTATGTGCTGATGTGCGTGCACCACGGTGTGTCCCGACCTATGTACTGATGGGCGTGCACCACGGTGAGTCCCGACCTATGTGCTGATGGGCGTGCACCACGGTGTGTCCCGACCTATGTGCTGATGTGCGTGCACCACGGTGTGTCCCGACCTATGTGCTGATGGGCGTGCACCACGGTGAGTCCCGACCTATGTGCTGATGTGCGTGCACCACAGTGTGTCCCGACCTATGTGCTGATGGGCGTGCACCACAGTGAGTCCCGACCTATGTGCTGATGTGCGTGCACCACGGTGTGTCCCGACCTATGTGCTGATGGGCGTGCACCACGGTGTGTCCCGACCTATGTGCTGATGGGCGTGCACCACGGTGTGTCCCGACCTATGTGCTGATGGGCGTGCACCACGGTGTGTCCCGACCTATGTGCTGATGGGCGTGCACCACGGTGAGTCCCGACCTATGTGCTGATGGGCGTGCACCATGGTGAGTCCCGACCTATGTGCTGATGGGCGTGAACCACAGTGAGTCCCGACCTATGTACCGATGGGCGTGCACCATGGTGAGTCCTGACCTATGTGCTGATGGGCGTGCACCACGGTGAGCCACAACCTATGTGCTGATGGGCGTGCACCACGGTGAGCCACGACCTATGTGCTGATGGGCGTGCACCACGGTGAGCCACGACCTATGTGCTGATGGGCGTGCACCACGGTGAGTCCCGACCTATGTGCTGATGGGCGTGCACCATGGTGAGCCCCGACCTATGTGCTGATGGGCGTGCACCACGGTGAGCCACGACCTATGTACCGATGGGCGTGCACCATGGTGAGTCCCGACCTATGTGCTGATGGGCGTGACCCATGGTGAGCCCCGACCTATGTGCTGATGGGCGTGCACCACGGTGAGCCACGACCTATGTACCGATGGGCGTGCACCATGGTGAGTCCCGACCTATGTGCTGATGGGCGTGCACCACGGTGAGCCCCGACCTATGTGCTGATGGGCGTGCACCACGGTGAGCCACGACCTATGTACCGATGGGCGTGCACCATGGTGAGTCCCGACCTATGTGCTGATGGGCGTGACCCATGGTGAGCCCCGACCTATGTGCTGATGGGCGTGCACCACGGTGAGCCACGACCTATGTACCGATGGGCGTGCACCATGGTGAGTCCCGACCTATGTGCTGATGGGCGTGACCCATGGTGAGCCCCGACCTATGTGCTGATGGGCGTGCACCACGGTGAGCCACGACCTATGTACCGATGGGCGTGCACCATGGTGAGTCCCGACCTATGTGCCGATGGGCGTGCACCACGGTGAGTCCCGACCTATGTGCTGATGGGCGTGAACCATGGTAAGCCACGAATTATGTGCCGATGGGCGTGCACATTGGTGAGTCCCGACCTATGTGATGATGGGCGTGCACCATGGTGAGCCCTGACCTATGTGCTGATGGGTGTGTACCATGGTGAGTCCTGACCTATGTGATGATGGGCGTGAACCATGGTGAGCCACGAATTATGTGCCGATGGGCGTGCACATTGGTGAGTCCCGACCTATGTGCTGATGGGCGTACACCATGGTGAGCCCCCAACCCCGCACTTATGAGTCTGCAAGATGCTAAGCTCCAACCACCGGCTGATGGGCGTGCACCATTGTGAGCCCCGACCTATGTGCTGATGGGCGTACACCATGGTGAGCCCCCAACCTCCGCGGTGATGGTAGTGCACCATGGTGAGCCCCCAAACTTCGCGCTTATGGGCGTGCAAATTGGTGATCCCCCAACCTCCGCGCTGATGGGCGTACACCATGGTGAGTTCCGACCACTTTTTGTATATTTGTCTCGCTCGTCGTCATTTTAAAGTATTCTACTTGAAATATATTTTGTGTGTTTTGTATTATAAGTTTGTTTGCAGATAGAAAATACATTAATTTGCATGTTACCTGGTTATATGTTTACACATCACTGGCTAGTACTGAAAGACTCGCTCTTTTTTATTTTATTTAGTAAAGTCATTATTTTTCGTGAAACACAATATCCTTAGTTAAAAAGATTTCTTTAAATTTATTACGGTGATACTCAAGTGGATTTTTAATAGCAACACGAGTCCTATTGGTTCGGAATTTTAAAGTAAGTAGTAGCAAGAATAAACTAGTGTAAAATATTATATCAAGCATTTAATCTTGTAGCAATTGGAATGTTTATTTTTGTTTCTAATTAAAAAAATGCATATTACTCAATTTCAAATGCACTTACGATTACTGACATAAACGATTTCTAACACATTAAAATAAAATTCCATAAATCTTAATATTATATATTTCGGATTCAACATCTTAACAACCAAGTAAAGATAAATATTGATTATTTTTAAATACAAAAACGTATTTGAAAATTCAAAATTACTTTTAATTAACCGTACCGATTGTGCTGAAAATCGGTGGAAGATCGTTAAATACATAATATTATTAATTCAAACGAAGAAAATATGATTGAAAAGTCAAATCGAGTGGAAGAGAGATAGATGCGGCGCAACCATACAATGAGCGTAACGGGACACATTGTAGTGGGACAATGTGCGTTACGGGACACTTCTTCGTACGTGTAGCCAGCGTTCATCGATTTATTAGACGGTATAACGTCAAAATATTATTCAAATTTTCAAAAAAAAATTTTGATCCGTTCACTACTATACTTAACAGTATCACCCGCTGGGCTAATCAGAAAATTGCCTGAAAATTTCATCAAAATCGGTCCAGCCGTTCTGGAGTCCATAGGGAACATTCATACACACATCGATTTATATATATATATATATATATATATATATATATATAGAGAGAGAGAGAGAGAGAGAGAGAGAGAGAGAGAGAGAGAGACAGAAAGAGAGAGAGCAAAGCACACAGGAAAAAATTGTGGTAATTTTACACAATATTTATTTCGAAAACAATTGCCAAAAAATTTTGTTTGTATTCTACACGAAAAAATATTATAAATTGTTTCTAGACATTGCTATGGATTTAAGTTTTTGGATACAATTCTAAATATTTTTACCCAACGCTTATGAAAACTGTAGCATAATTAAAATTTTTATTGTTGTTTTTATACGAGCTTAAATTAATTAATAATAGATAATATAATCGAATATACAATAACATGAATTTATTTCGTTTTATTGTCGTCATTAATGTGCGCAGTTAATACTGAGTATATATTCAGGGAACGGTTTAAAACTAATTTTAACTATTGGAGGTAGGTATTACTGGTAGGTAAGACACAAAACATAAATTCCAGGGCAAGAATACGAACGCAGTATAACTGCGAACTTTTTTTTTTACGTAACAACGACTAATTAATCGATGAACGCCGGCTGCAAGCACGAAAAATGATGACTCATTGTCCCGTTACGCTCATTGTACGCTTGCGCCGCATCCATCTCTATTCCACTCGATTGCAACAACCATCGATTTGACTTTTTCGTGGAACATTTAACTTGAAACACTCCCATTCGTTTCCTACTTTTCCTATCATCGTCCTATCCTGAACAGAATAACACAGATTGGAAGAATTTAAATATCAAACATGTATAAAAGTTATAGTTAAAATAATCTGTTCGTTAAAGTAATAAACATATTTGAATTAATGATTGGAAATAAAAGGAAATTTATCAATTAAATTGTAGATTTTATTTCACTTCTTTGTATCCATACAAAATTGTGATAATACAATAAAAATTATTCAATTTTATTCATAAAATATGCAATGATTTCATCAAGGTTTTGTTATGGAGTTATCACGTTAAACTATCGTCCGTAAACCGACTTTACAGACAACCAATTTTTTTATTATAATTGTTTATTTCTAGTGTTCCAAGTAAGAACAAGTTTTATAAATGTATTTAGAACTATGCAATGTATCTTTACATCTATTCAAAGTTTTTTACTTAAACACGTGCTTGTTTAGCAAGAAGAATATTTTCTATGCCTATTACGCGACAATGTATTGTAAATAATAAAATGTTTTGGAACGAAGACTGGTAAAAAATTTGTTGTCTATTGAAAGCTATGGAAATTAACGACAGTTAAGTAAAGCTTGCGGCTAAACATGTTGTTGACAACCAAAAAAAACTAAACATTCCAATAAAGTGTTTAATTAGTAACCCGCCCGGCTTCGCACGGGTGCAATGCTGATACTAAATGTACTACAGAAAGTCTTTATATATCAGCCGCCCGGCCGGTACCACCGCAAACGCTATTTCCCTGCATTTTAAAACTGTTATATCTTCGAATATACTCATTTCGATTACATGCTGTGACGGGCCATATTGATCTATATTAAATGCACAATGTATTTAAGGTACTTAATTGGATAAGGATAAATGCTGTATTGCTTAAAATCGCTTCGTCAATAAGCCATTATTTCTCGTAAAAAGTTAAGGATAAAAAATTTTTGTTGTGGATTATCCCTAAGAGATAGACATATTACTATAGCGGACTTTTTTGTAGACCTTTTTAAGGTGTATAATACTTTAGTAGATTATTTTGATTTATCTCGTAGGGTTCAGCCAGCGTTTGCAATTTAAGCGCAAAAAAATGTGTTTATTTACATCACATTAGAAACCTCTAAAATTTTCAATGTTACACTACTATATTACGGGTTTATTGTACATATAAACCTTTCCCTTGAATCACTCTATCTATTAAAATAATTGGTTGACTGTAAAGTTTGTTTACGGACGATAGTTTAACGTGACGTCATAACAAAATATTGATGAAATGATTGATCCAGAAGAAAAGGAAATATCATATTCGGCCTGAGACTGAGCCGTAATAGGTTTTTGCAACTTAACCATTTAGGCATTAAAAATATTATATTCCTTGAGGAAGATTCTTTTTTAAATTTTTCTATCTTTTGCATGATAAAATCTACCTCTGCATACTTTTATGAATAAAATTGAATCATTTTTATTGAATTATCACTATTTGGTATGGATACAAAGGAGTGAAATTAAATGTGCAATTGAATTAATAAATTTACTTTTATTTGCATTCATTAATTCAAATATATTTATTACTTTTGAAATGTTGCGTGTGCCGTATTTATTTTTACAAGTACAAAAAATAATTTTTGCAGCTGCCGGGTTTTGAAGCGACAACCTTTAATTTAAGAGTTAGGTATGCTAACCACACGCCCACAGGGCCATACTAAAGTAGTTTCAGATGTCATATATATATTTATAAAAATTTTGTTCACGGTAGGGGAATAATATGAACACGATTTTATAACAAATACGCATTCCAAATACACCAAACATATTTATAATGTGTTACAATATTTTTTAAATCATTGTGCAAAAGATCCCGGGTGTAATTTGAATTATTATGTTAACTGTAAAACACCATTGTTGGTTTAAAACCTATTTGAATTTTCAACATTACTTTTAAATAACCGTACCGATTGTGCTGAAAATCGGTGGACGATCGTTAAATTACTTAATATTAATAATTCAAACAACGAAAATATGATTGAAAAGTCAAATCGATGGTTGTTCCAATCGAGTGGAAGAGAGTTGTCACGCATGCGTATAATGAGCATGAAGAGAGATCCACGCATGCGTACAATGAGCAAAAAGGACACATCCGTAGTGGGACAGTTTTTCGTGCGTGCAGCTGGCGTTCATCAATTTATTAGACGTTGTCACGTCAAAAACCCGCATCAAAATCTGTTGCGTAGTTTTGAAGATCCAAGCACACATAGGGACAGACAGACAGCGGGAAGCGACTTCGTTATATACTATGTAGTGATGTGAATACATAGGCCCTACCAAATAAGTTCGTAAATATTTTTCAAATATTGCTTTCTCTTTATAAAATGTTATTTAATACTGTAAATTATTATATTATATAAGATTTTTAACTATTTAATAAGGGTATCCCACTTTATTTGTTTCGGAAAGAACTGAAAATCAGGGAATGTTACTCAAAATTTACAAAAAATGCTTACAATTAATCCATTATAAGTTTAAATTATAAACATTTTTTGAGGTGAATACGTCTTATGATTCGTAAATCTAGTTTAAAAAGTGAAGTACAACGAAAATAGGACATATTTAAAGTTGTTATTAAATATAAACCAGGCACAGTACACTCAAGATGGTCATATTTAAGGATTTACTCATGCCATTATAAACAGTGTTTAATATTTAGGACACTACGAGTAAAATATAAATTTTTTTAAACTTTGGATTCTGGTTGATTCATCTTTGTTCAGTGTAGAAATTGGATACATGCGTTAACCAATCTTCTTCTTCTTCTTATATATAAAAATTAATCGCCGTGCGTTAGTCAGGTTAAAACTCGAAAACGACTGGAACGATTTTAATAATTTTTGTTTTGTTTTGGTCGCCTTAATACAGGGGTGGTTTAGGGGGAAAAAATTAGAAAAAAACCCTAAATTTTTTTTTTGTTGTTGTTACGCTTTCGCGCCTAACCTACAGAATCGATAATCATGAATTTTGCATACACGTTGTCAGGGGTACAGAAAAGGACATGGGTACATTTTATTCAGAAATAAGTAATTGTTTAAAATATACTAATAAACACTTTAATAGAAAACCAAACTAGCCGCTGGATGATTTTTGGCATGTTTGTGTCATTTCTCTTTGGTCGCCATAGATTTGTCAACTTCTTATCCTTCTCCTTGGAGAGACCCGTCCGCTTAGCGAAGTTTGATATAAATTGTGGCTATTTCATTGGTAACTATTTGTGGAAATAGTGTAAAAATACATGTTATTCATCCCGTGCTGTCGTGTGAAATCTATTACATTTAAAATCTTTCTTTTTTCTTCGTAAAAATGGTAGTGGATTTTTAGAATATATTTGGTAAAAAGCGAATTTAATTAAAATTTGAAAACATACATTTTTATTAGCCATTCTATTAAGGCAAATTAACTTTGCAGGCTTAGACATAACCACAAATGCATTCAAATGTGTTTTAACGAAATTCGAGGAATTTGTTTAAGGATTTCAATATTGTGATATTTTCAAGGTAAGTTTGCTGCTCCATGCATAACTGTAATTCATTTCATGCAGTTGTTTGGAATCTATTACGTTTAAAAAGTGTTTTTGTAAAAAAAAAAAAGGTAGCGGATTTTAAGAATATATTTGGTTAAAGCGAATTTAATTACATTTTGCAAACATTCATTTTGATCAATCATTATATCAAGGCTTTTTGGTTAGTAAGGTTTTATTGTTTTTTTAAGACTTTTTGATTAGTAAGGTTTAATTTGGTTGTTAAGGTTTTATTTATTTGATTAATAAGGTTAATAAGGCTTTTTAGATTATTAAGATTAATTGACTTTGCACGCTTAGACATAATCACTAATTCATTCAAATGTGTTTTAGCGAGACTCGAGAAATTAGTTTGAGAATGTGAATATTGTAAAGATCCCAAGATAAGATCGACAGATTTGAGTGACTGTGAAAACAATTCCGTATCGTTTTACAGGGTTCATTACAATGCCAAGGAGAGGACGAGCTGACATAGGTCGTCGAAGTCAGTCAAATGCGCAGCGAGCTACTTCATGTGCAAACCATACCGATGACAAGCGAGAGACGGATTATGAAAATAGTCGTATTGGCATGTCCGAATTACGTTCGAGAGCAACTGAAAATGAACAAGCGAATGGATTCAGAATGCAACGAATTCGTGCACATCAAACACAACGCCAGCGAGCACGACATAATGAACATGGCCGATTGCGCCGAAGCGGTGCTCCTGTGAACCTGGAACGAGTGGCATTCCATTACGATCCCGAAATCGATAACGATGCGGACATGTCAGTAACAATTGGAGAAATGTCAGTCGTTTTTTCGCATTGCAAGGCGTTGAAATTCAGTGGTGAATCTCCTGGATTATGTAGTGCGGATGGAAAAGTGAAATTGCCTCAATTGATCCCGCCACCAGAGCCATTGCACTCATTAGTTTCTGGAACGGGAAGTGATTCTAACCATTTTCTGGCCAACATCCAAAAATAAAAAAGTTGTTTTCAAATGACGTCTTTTGGCGCAACAAATATTGTACGAGACAATTTCATGCCCACTTTCAAGATTCAAGGGCAAATATATAATTTAGTAGGAGCGCTGTTACCACCACCGGATGTGGACTATCAATTCTTACAATTTATTTTATGGTTAATTCGGATGCGGAAGTTAATCAGCGTTGGGCTCACAATCCAATAATTAAGCAAGTAATTGTCAGATAATTTCCATCGTTCCAGAACAACGAATTGATCAAATTGTTCAAAATTGCATTGGATCGGATGCCATCCGACAGCCTAATATCGTAATCAGGGCCGACAAAATGACTTTGGGTGAACACGCAAGAAGGTTCAATTCACCGACAATCGACGAAGTGGCTGTTGTTATTGTCAGAGAAAACGTGCAATCTAGAGATATCATGCTTCATCGTTGGAACAATGAATTGAAACGCGTGTCCGAAACGCACAGGACTTACGATGCGCTACAATATCCATTGATCTTTTGGCAGGGCGAGGACGGATACCATTTCAACATAAAAAATAGTTAATCAACCAACATGCGCTGAAACCAATAAAAAATTAAGTGCTATGAATTGTTATTCATACAGACTTATTTTTCGTGAAGGCGAAATAAATCACATTTTAAAGTGTCGTCGTCTTTTCCACCAGTTCACCGTTGAAATGTATGTCAAAATTGAGACTGAGCGATTGACATATATTCGTTTGAACCAAAAGCAGCTCTGATCTGAAGAACACATTCATCTCGGCGATGCGATTAATGCCGACGGCGATGCAAATAACGTAGGAAGAATGACAATTTTGCCGGCCACATACATTGGAAGCCCACACCACATGCACAAATACGCACAATATGCGATGTCGTATGTTATACAATATGGCCGGCCAGACCTATTTATAACATTCACCTGTATCTCCCAGTGGATTGAAATCAAGAATGAATTGCTACCCAGCCAAACTTCAGTTGACAGACATGACATTACAGCAGAGTTTTAAAAACAAAAATTAAAATCTCTGATGGATTTCATCATAAAGAACCATGTGTATGGTCAATTTCGTTGCTGGATGTACTCCATTGAATGGCAAAAGCGTGGTCTGCCTCATGTGAACATTTTTGTTTGGTTTGTAGAAAAAATAATGCCGAATGAAATATATTCAATCATCTCAGCCGAAATCCCGGATGAAGCTGTTGATCTGAAATTGCATGCAGTGGTGACTAAGAATATTATCCATGGACCTTGCGGTTGTTTCAACAACGACTCGCCCTTAATGATCAATGGTAAGTATTCCAAGCGATACCCGAGAGACCTGATTGCTAGCACTATCACAGGCAATGACGGATACCCACTGTATTGTCGGTGATCAGTTGCTGACAATGGGCGATTTGCAGTTGTGAAGGTCAAAGGGCAAAATGTTGTTAAAGTGGACAATCGTTGGATTGGGCCGTATTCGCCTATATTGTCCAAGGCTTTTGAAGCTCACATCAGTGTGGAATACTGTAACTCCATCAAGTAGATCAAGTACATATGCAAATATGTGAATAAAGGCAGCGATATGGCTCTATTCGCTGTAACAAATGCAAACGACGAAGTATCTCAGTATCAGATGGGTCGCTATGTCAGCAGCAACGAGGCGATTTGGCGCATCTTTTCCTTTGCGATCCACGAAAGATACCCAAAGTTGTACATTTGGTAGCACATCTGGAAAGTGGACGAGTGTGTTTCAATCCAGAGAACGCAGCGGACAGAGCGGCATGGCCACCGTCGACAACATTGACCAGCTTCTTCTCGGTTTGTCAAGTAGATGCTTTCGCTCGCACTTTGCTGTATGCTGAAATGCCACGCTACTACAGATGGAACACATCATCGAAATCATTTCAGCATCGGAAACAAGGAACACCAGTTGAAGGACATCCAAATGTATTTCACTCATATGCTCTGGGTCGCATATATACTGTGCATCCAAATAATGACGAATGTTACTCTCTTCGATTGTTGTTGGTGAATGTTCGTGGTCCGACGTCGTTTCAACAACTAAGAACTGTTAATGGGCATCTGTGTGCAACTTACCGTGCGGCGTGTCAACACTTACAATGTCTTGAGAACGATTCGCATTGGGATAATACGCTCAAAGATTCTGTCATATCTTCATCGCCTCATCAAATTCGCACATTGTTTGCGATTATCATATCCACATGTTTCCCTTCAAATCCGAACGATTTGTGGGTCAAATATAAGGACGACCTGTCTGAAGATGTTTTGCATCGTGTGCGTCACCAAACTTTAAATCCGACATGGCAAATGACTGCAGAAATTTACAATTAGACATTGATCATGATAGAAGAGATGTGTTTATTGATGACGAGTAAAATGTTGTCGTATTTGTGAATAATATCACCCAATCGTCTAATGCAAAATGTATTTAACCACGAGTTACAAAGAGAACAACAATACGACACCGAATCATTAGCCGAAGCAGTTCGTACAAATGTTTCGCAATTGAATGAACAAAGACAGACTGTATACGACTCTTTGATAGCTGTGAACAATAGAACTGGTGGAATTTACTTCCTGGATGCTCCCGGAGGGTCTGGGAAAACGTTCTTTATTTCATTGCTTTTGGCAAGGATTCGATCGCGGAATAAAGTTGTCCTAGCATTGGCTTCATCTGGAATAGCAGCGACTTTGTTAGAAGGTGGATGAACTTCACATTCTGCTTTTAAATTGCCGCTGAACATGCAAATCAACGAGACACCAGCTTGCAACCTCGCCAAAAACAGCGCAATGGCGAAGATTCTACAGATATGCAAATTGATCGTTTGGGACGGATGCACGATGGCCCACAAGAGGTCACTGGAAGCGCTGGACAGAACGTTTTTGTGTTTTTTGTGACAATCAAAACACTTTTGGCGCAGCCATGGTTCTGTTGTCCGGTGATTTTTGTCAGACTCTTCCAGTTATTCCACGATCAACTGTAGCTGACGAACTAAATGCGTGCTTAAAATCATCAAATTTGTGGCGGCACGTGAAGACTCTCCGATTGACGCCTAACATGCGAGTGTTTTTGCAAGAAGATCGAAATACAAATGTGTTTTCGAAGCAATTGTTGGACATTGGTAATGGGAAAATTGCAGTTGACTTCTCGACTGGATTAGTCACATTTCCCACTGATTTCTGTCAGTTGACCGAATCAAAGGAGGAGCTCATTCGGCGTGTGTTTCCGAATATAGCACAGAACTTCAAAAACATCCATTGGCTGCGCGAACGAGCCATATTGGCAGCGAAAAAAATTATGTCGATGATCTTAATGTGTCCATTCAAAATTTCATTCCGGGACAGTTGTTTTCCTGCAAATCGGTTGACACAGTTATCAACCGGGATGAGAAAGTCAACTATCCGACATATTTTTTGAATTCCCTAGAATTGCCTGGATTACCACCTCACAATTTGCATTTGAAAGTAGGCTCAGTCATCGTCATGTTACGTAAGATCAATCAACCTCGACTATGCAATGGAACCTGACTGACTGTTAAAAAGCTTATGAACAACCTCATCGAGGCGATTATTATCACGGGAAAGTACAAAGGAGAGGATGTTTTGATTCCGCGCATCCCGATGATTCCAACGGACATGCCATTCGATTTTAAACGACTTCAATTCCCCGTGCGTCTGGCCTTCGCGATGACCATAAAAAATCTCAAGGCCAATCGTTGGAAGTTTGCGGAATTAACTTGGAGTTTTCATGTTTCGCGCATGGACAATTGTATGTTCCGTGTTCACGTGTCGGAAAGCCATCATATTTGTTTATTTACGCACCAGAAAGCTAAACAAAAAACGTAGTTTACCAGAAAGCTTTGCATTGAATCTTAACTGCATTTATCTTTCATGTAAAATAAAAACATTGCATTCATTTGTATTACAAACGAGTTTCATTTAATAACCAATCAAAACTCAAGCCGTACACGATGCGACCTATATTATCGATCTCAATGAATTGGAGTTGGAAGTGTGATAAAAATTAATATATTTTGAAGAGTTACAATCAAATGAATTTTAGGTGGTAGGAAGTTCGCCGGGTCATCTAGTAATGAATAAAATCAAATTACGCTTTTTACAGAAAAAAATCAAATTATTAAACACGTTTCAAAAGTTTAAAAAAACGTTTACGAAACACCAACTGTGAAACGAAATAACAAATATTAGTGCAAAAATATTTCAATGTTAAGGCATATAGCTAAATTACACAATCGGAATTTCATGAAAAGACAACAAGAAGAATGAGCAGCTTGGGACTATTAAAAATTTTGCAAATCATCGGTGTCAAACCAACTCTAACTCAGCTTGGAGACGAAAAAAAATCTTACATGGTGTACGTTAACCTTCCTAGTTTTGAACTTCCCACTTGCATGACGCACTTACTTTCAAACTTGTGGTCGTGTCACAATACAGCTAAACCCCCTTTATTTTAAAATATCTTAAATTCACTTTTTTTGTATTTTGAGTGTTGTGGCTAACGGAGTATTTCAATGGTAAAGTGAACATTTTGAAATAAGAAAAGTGAAAACTTTTTCGGTGTTATTTTGCCAGATTGACACGCTTTCAGATCAAAAAGGAGCTTAATTTTGACCTTACTTTAATGCTAATAACAGCAGGAAAAGTGCAGTTTATCAGGAAATATTTTTAAAAAATCAATATGGTCTATGGTCTAAGGAAATAAAGAGGTGAAAATTTCTTCATCGTGTCCTTGAAAAAAGTCTTTAAAAGATGAATATGAAGGAACTATCAAATAAAAAAATTAAATTTTTTTTTCAAAAGACCAATGATATTGTACGCCAGGGTGTGTGTAAATAAATGAAATATTATTTATTCAGGCATAAATTTATTACAATAAAATGCGTGAAACTATTGTGTGGAAACGCTTGCACAGATATTGTTAAATGAACAACTATTGATTTTATTTTTATCGCTTCCAGTATTTTATATTTCTACTCAATCTTGTGCTAGTCAAGCTAATACAGTTCTACGTAATATATGCTCTATGACTTAAGATGATCCATTTTAACTGCAATAATATGTCTAATTAAAAGACTTATGAATTTGGCAAGAACAATTCATTTTTTGTTTTCTTACAAACAAAACAATTTAAGTGTAATTTTATTAAATTTTAAATACTTTTAGCATTTTCATTATATTTTTTACGTCTGTGTTGTGCATTTGCTGCGTCTGACGTCGAGGCGTAAGTGCAGCAAAACACCAATCATCATCCAGTATTTTAAATTTAAGGATGTTAAAAACGGTTTCAATTAACTATTCTTATTCTGATGGTGTCTCTAACTTTAAGATGTAGCAAAGAAGTTGCACTACATATTTTAAAGTGTTAGTTATACATCTTAGAATCGAGTCATTTCCTGGTAATGAACATTTGATATAAAGTATGTGTACGTAAATAGATAGGATAATACTAAAAAGTATTGCGCCTAAAAATGACAGTTTATATCTAAAATGAACGCAGAAAGTCAAAACCACAAAACTTGTTCGAAGCATAAGACATTGTTTAAACTGCGCCCTAAATAATGAAATGACAATCAGTAATTCGAAAATGCGACCAACTTATATTCATTGAATATTATAAAAATAACGTAATAAAAGTAATTTGCAATAAAATCAGTATTTGAATTTAACGGAGTTTTAACTATATGATCTTGTTTAAAGGTTCTCAGGTTACCACGAAACTCTCTAGCAGTAGCTACATTTACATTCTATTAATATCGCTAAATGTTGTGCTCAAACAAGTTTTGACTTTGTTAACATTTTCATAAATACATGTTCTTTAATTACAGTTACATAAATGTTTACTACACATATTCTTAACGTGTCTCCAGTAAGTTATCAAAAACTTCTGTAGTGATATCCTTGAGCATTGTTTGTGTTTTTGAATGCAAAATTTATGTATTGATCAATCATCCATTTTAAAGAGACTTTAATAATAATTCTGAATCAAATACTGTGTTCCTTGAGACCTGCACAAAGAGTGTATTCTTTGAAACTAGTCTCTGGACTATACACAGATAGTAATACGTAAATTGTGTACATTTTACAGAAATACGTAAACATACAGTCTAATAGTAGTACTAGGTATAAAAACAGCACACTAACAAATTGAGTTTGCTGAAAATTTTAAGTTTGCAAACTGTCTTAATCATTAGTTCAATCTTTCGTTTCCGACTGTATAAATATTTTGTCTTCACTGCTAGGGAGTAGATTTAGCATTAATCCGCAGAATTTGTTTAAATCGTATAGCACTCTTAATTTAACTCATGTAATTCCAGGTGCACCTGGATAAACGAAGCTTATGTCTCATATTTCAGACATTCTTAGCCTTAATACCAGAATAAATTAATAACAATGGCTGTGGCTTATAAATAATGAAATTACTACTTGCGTACAATTTTCCCGAGATAAAAGTGTGTAGGAAAAACTCAGTTGTAGAAAACAAATATCACGAAGTAATAGAGTATTTTTTTGACAGTGAGTACAGTAAATATAAAAAAATGTTTCCTCGCTGATTTAAAGATAAACAATAAAATAAGGTTTCTAGAATAACTAAAAAAATTATCTGGTTTTTGATTATGTTTTAATACAAAATTATCATATATAACTGAAAAAAATATGCCTACCGTTAAGTGAATTATTTATATAAAATATATCAAACAGGAATTGAAACAGAGAGCAATTCATAAGCTTATCCATTAGTCTTTGTTGATTAACTTATATAAAAAAACTTTTTTGGGGTGATTTTATCCGTATGAAGTACCGTGAAAATTTACTGCTCATTTTTTTTTCGCAAATGATATTCTAATTTTTGGTATTACAGGTTATGGTTTATTCAAACGTTCACTTGACCAACATGTCTGTTTTATTCATTGGCCAACTTACATAATTTTTTTAAATTTAAAGCAAACTAAAAACTTTTCAGGGAGAAAATGAATTCAACTAGGGAAAAGATTGAATTGCATTTAAATGAAACCTTTTTTATTGTTGTCTATTTAAAATTTATTTGAACAAATTAATTTTAATTAGTTTAATGGAAGTATATCATTGCTAGTTTACGCTGATTTTCATGTTAAAAAACTGAAAAGTAGACAGCTAAGATTAATTCATATACACAAGCAAGACAAGTCAATATGAGCTTATGTCAAATGTTACATGCCCAGACAAACACAAAAAAATTCGGTGGAATGAATTTATTTTATATTTATTTTTTAAATGTCAATAAATAATGGTTTTTATATGGTAACCAGTGTAAACATACCATAGGGAATGCTCATCGAAATTATTTCAAATGTATAACAATAGTAATTTGAATAACGTATAAATTTTGAGGTTAAGTTATGAAATAAATATTTTTTCATAGGTTTTATACACTCATATTTCAGAAATTGTTAACCGCAAATGGCTCTCGGATTATAAAGCTATTTTAAAACTTTGTTATGTTATTTTTCATTTAAGAGTCCGTTGCTTTAAGCATCAAAAAATTTACATTTCAAATTTATATTTACTTGAATTTTTATTTCAACCTTGTGAATCAGTAAAACAACATTAATATAATTATAATTAAAATTATTTTTATCATAAACCAAAACATCCAACACAATGTAATTATTTTTTTAGTTATTTAATTGTGCAAAAAAGTGACACCGTACCATAGGTAGTAAAAAACAGCTGTTTGAATTCCAAATTGACTCTGAATGAATTCGTGAAATGTTCTGATCTCCAGTAATAAAATAGTTTACCTACGTTTTATAAATATACGATTTCAGGAAGTTTCCCCAATATTCATGTAAAGGTCCATATCATCACTAGCTATGTAATTCGTTCCCGACCAACTTATACCACCCCAAAATATTGTTTACACATTTCCTGTTCCTACCGAATCACTTTTTATTGGAGAAAAGCGCAGGTTATGAGAACGTAAACGAAAAAACCTCTGAGAAAAAAGGACCAAGAGGACCATTATTTTTTTTAGTAATAGGCACTAAGAATCGATGAGCTGATCAATGGGTTTTGTGTCAGCAGTATTCTGACCGCGGCTGGTATCGATAATCGATACACGCAAGGACGTTATTATAATTCTCCATCTCTTTCACTCACCGGGTTCACCATCACAGATAGGGAAGGTTGCCTGCTGGTTCGGCTCATAGACTTAATTTATAATGCAAACAGATTTTTATATTACGCACACTAAAAACATCACTGGCTAAAATTTTCCAATGGAAAATCTGCTGTAAACAAAATCATGTGGGAATTGTTTACTTAAAGTATACGAATCCAGCTGTTTGTGTTTTATGTTTTGATTGTTAAGTTATTTCCCAAATAAAAATATTTTAACTTTTTTAAAGATATTTTCAAAACTTACTTATTTTCATCACACCAACTACCATCGCCAACCCAAATTATTTAGATTTTTTTTAAAAGAGCCAGTCAGAGATGCACTCATAAAACATTCTTACAGAGAAGCTGGCGTGCACCTCCTATAGACAAATGCAGTCCCTACGTTGTCTCGATGTCTCACGCTTGGTTTGCAGTACAGAGTAAATGGCACCCACTTTTAAAGATTGACACTAAAAGGCTTTTTAAAATTGTTATTCTTGTTTTGTATACCAATTTTTTATACTAAGTTCAAATATATTTTTTATTTTTTTAACTATTGTTATATTTCTCTTAAACCATAATATATTGATTTTTTTTCACAGTAAAGTTTCCGGCATTCCAAAATAAAGGAAACCAATTTATTAGTAAACAACAATAATTTCGCCAGAGAAATTATTTGTATCCCTTCAGTAACTACCAATTCCAAAGCATTCAATGAAATTCTTACTTTGCAAAAATAGAGCCCATTTTCTCTCTTAAACTATATGAAATATTTTTTGGCAAAAACCATAAGAACCATAATAGACCTTTTATCAGTTCCATCTCCTTAGAAAAATAATAGTTAGATGATGGTCTTAATAAAATACAAGAATAAACTATAATAACAAAATTTTTATTCATAATATTGTTTGCAATATCCAACGTTTAAGGTACTTTTCAAAAAAATTATATTTTATGTTAAAATTGTGTAACAAACTCCTGATTTTAAGTATTTTATGTGGCAACAGATGAGGGCAAAACAAAGACAGTGCTAACGGCTAAAATCATGCTTTGGAAAGCGACAGCAAATGCCTGTTATAATGCAAACATGACGAGACACGTTTTAGACTTTGGGCATTGCATAGGCTGTATCGGTGATTGGTTCATGAAACTCCTTGGATTAATTTTATTTCAGTATGGTGCAACTCTTTAGAAATCGTTGGCACTTTTTCTTATTTGCATGCAATTGAACTTTATTCATATGCAATCTATTCGTAAGAATTTCTATTTTTGGGTATTAAACCGTTATTATTATTTGAATTCTTTCGACCTGAAAATTGCTTTTGTCAGTGTGCTGCCAAAACCGACACAGCATCCACACTGTTTTGTTTATGAAAATATTGACGTTTTTACTATTAACTCTGTTTCATACAGCACTGATATAATGAAGAATTTAACATGTATTTGGACCTGCTGAATTTATGGCTTGAGATCTACTGTTTTTAGCCAATTGTCCAGACCCATCTAGGAGTCAGTGAAATGTTTGATTGTTCTAAAAATGAAAAATTTATAATGGAATAGGTTATTGGCAAATATTTTTGTTTTAAAAATAGTAATTGCTTGACATTTGAATTTTAAAGTGTATGTTATTTCTCAGCTTGGGAGTTAGCCAATCAGAAAGCAGCGTTACATATAATAGCAAATTTAAACGTTTTAACTGAGAAGTTTTCTGTGACATGACGCCATACTTAAACGATGTAGCTGAGTCCTCTCAAGATATATCAGTAGTATTAGCTAGTTATCTGAAGCATCTATCAAACCAATTATGCTAACTGAAACTGCTAAGTATGATAAATTGAAATATGCAGGGAAATTCCTTACGGAATTGTTCTAAGGAGTGATACTTAAGTCATAAAAGTACACAGTATATTTTAATTAAATTTTTCGTGACACGTCCCATTTTTTTGAACTTAAGTGACACCAAAGACATAAATAAAATAATACGGAGACTTAAAATGTATTCTAACATTTCTGAACCAAATTTTTTTTTACGTTTTCGAACATTCATTGGATATTTCCAGAGCAAACTATTTTATAAAAACTGAACACGTAATAAGAAATATCACTTTGACCTCAGTGGTCTCGTTGATTTATCCCTCTCGTTGTCTGATGAATTAACTAGCAAGATAAAAGGAACCCTAAAAATATATAATTTGGGTTCTAAGTATTTATACGTCACAGTAAATACGTAACTATTTGATACTGAGTGAAACTATAACACTTGTGTTTTTCAAGTACATTCAAAGACACGTGTAAATGATAACTGCCCTACATACACCCAGACTATTAGCGATACACAGTATGGTACAGTCTAGACTAAATATGTTACGTAATTTTGTAAAGTGAATGTATACTGTTTTAAAGTTTTCATGTGTAACTGGCTATTGAGTACTGGTGTTGTAAATGTTCTCATGCTCACCAAAATTTGTGAAAATTCATAATATATAAATTTACACATATATTTCTTGCAACATACTGTGGCACTTGCCACGTACCGGTTAACATATTATTTCCTTATTTAATTTAATTTCCTGCAGTATTTATTTCTTAAGTTGCCTTTATTACCGTTAATTTGTTGCTTGCTGTAATTCAATTTAATTATATATTTTAATTTATTAAGATAGATATTTAGTTTACGAATCTGGTAAAATTTCTCGTAAGATCCTTTCAGCTTGGCAATACGAGTGTATAGTTCCTGAACATAACAAAAGCTTTGAGACTTATTTTATTAATGAAGTTTAATTTTCAGTATAAGTTTTGAGTATTATTATCGGCCTAAAACAGACTTCTTTGGTGTGTTGCTGAGGAACTATAACAGTGAGGGAGAGCTTAGCGCATGAATAGCGGGCCGGGTGGGGATTGCCGTGGCAGCAGATGGGGTGGGCGATGCCGTTGTAGCAGTTGGGGTGGGCGATACCCCGGAAGCAGGTGGGGTGGGCGATGCCGCGTTAGCAGGTGGGGTGGGCGATGCCGTTGTAGCAGGTTGGTTGGGCGATGCCGCGGAAGCAGGTGGGGTGGGCGATGCCGCGTTAGCCGGTGGGGTGGGTGATGCCGCGTTAGCCGGTGGGGTGGGCGATGCCGTGGCAGCAGGTGGGGTGGGCGATGCCGTTGTAATAGGTGGTGTGGGTGATGCCGTGGAAGCAGGTGGGGTTGGCGATGCCGCGGAAGCAGGTGGGGTGGGCGATGCCGCGACAGCAGGTGGGGTGGGCGATGCCGTTGTAGCAGGTGAGGTGGGCGTTGCCGCGGCAGCAGGTGGGGTGGGCGATGCTGCGGCAGTAGGTGGTGTGGGCGATGCCGTGGAAGCAGGTGGGGTAGGCGATGCCATTGTGGGCGGTGGGGTGGTAGATGCCGTGGCAGCAGGTGTGGTGGGCGATGCCATTGTAGCAGGTGGGGTGGGTGATGCCGTGGCAGCATATGGGGTGGGCGATGCCACGGCAGCAGTTTTGCGGCGATGCCGCGGCAGCAGGTGGGGTGGGCGATGCCATTGTAGCAGGTGGGGTGGGTGATGCCGCGGCAGCATATGGGGTGGGCGATGACACGGAAGCAGTTTTACGGCGATGCCGCGGCAGCAGGTGGAGTGGGCGATACCCTTGTAGCAAGCTATGTAACGGGAGTGTTATGCAACCATCGGGGTTCGGCAGTGTTTTCAAATGTTCATAGCTTAAAACGAAACGATAAATCTACGATTGGATTGCATGAAGTATTTTGTGCACGGGCTTGCTACCAGACGAATCGGCGATTTTAACGAATCGCAAGTTCGTTTGTAAAATTGGCTGTGTTCGTCCTTAGTGTCATGGTGTTAGGCCATACTCCGAGATACGCCCTTCTATGCTAGGCAAGGTATTGCTGGGCAAGTCTGCAGCTAAAATTGCGTGAAGCCATTTTTCGATCCTGCTTGATGTATAATCGCCACCTTGCTCTTGGGACACAAGTCTCGGCTCAGTCCCTGTTTAGGATTAAGCGAGAATATTTGTAAGATTGCATTTACATCCTGAAGTAAGTGTGAATTTGAAAATAACGTTTTTGTCCCGCGGCAATTTGTTTCGGTGAATTAGTAACTGTGTTATCGGCCCCAGTATAGTCTGAAGTACTAATAACTATTTTTTCATAAAAACCTTTTCTTTCTGTGTTGCGCTAGCTAGAAAGAAATTTGAAATTCAGTCCAAACTAATAAATTAAACTAAATAAAAATTACGTCGTACAAACTTTCATAACCAAAATATATTTTAAAAAATATTTAATGCTTTTAAATAATGTTTGCTTTTTGGAAGTTCATTAATTAAGTCACTTTTTACCAGGATTTTTTGATAATAGCCTACATAGAATGCTCCCTTATCTTTTGAAACGCCTTGCATGGCCTTGAAGGATTTTAAATGTTTTTGTGTTAACTATAGTATTTTTTAGGTATTTAATTTAAGTGTATTGTTAAGTATATTTAAAGTGTAACATGTTTTAAGTTGTTCCCAATTACGAGCCATGCAGCCACAAGAAGCTCGCTGTATTTGCTTTGGTTTGGAATGTGGTTTACCTCCAAACTTAAGGGGCGAAATGTACTTTGAATTTTTTTTTTAACACATTCATGATCATAACTTATTTCTCCTCATCAGGTTGTAGCATCTTCTGACGGAGATTGTATTATGTTGCTTTTATTGGTCACAGTATGCTGTAACCTTCAGAACTGTTTATTACTTCCGCTTTATCCAGTCCACTTCACTGTTCTCGTCTGCGTACCGTGTTTTTAAACTATCCAGACGCCTTAAAACATGTTTCTTCCACCACTCCAGCCAGTTCACTTCTCTGTGAGCGTCGGCAACCCGTGTTTTAAAGTGACCAGACGCCTTAAAAACTGTTTCTTCCACAACTCCAGCCAGTTCACTTCTCTGTGAGCGTCGGCAACCCGTGTTTTAAAGTGACCAGACGCCTTAAAAACTGTTTCTTCCACAACTCCAGCCAGTTCACTTCTCTGTGAGCGTCGGCAACCCGTGTTTTAAAGTGTCCAGACGCCTTAAAAACTGTTTCTTCCACAACTCCAGCCAGTTACTTCTCTGTGAGCGTCGGCAACCCGTGTTTTAAAGTGACCAGACGCCTTAAAAACTGTTTCTTCCACAACTCCAGCCAGTTCACTTCTCTGTGAGCGTCGGCAACCCGTGTTTTAAAGTGACCAGACGCCTTAAAAACTGTTTCTTCCACAACTCCAGCCAGTTCACTTCTCTGTGAGCGTCGGCAACCCGTGTTTTAAAGTGACCAGACGCCTTAAAAACTGTTTCTTCCACAACTCCAGCCAGTTCACTTCTCTGTGAGCGTCGGCAACCCGTGTTTTAAAGTGTCCAGACGCCTTAAAAACTGTTTCTTCCACAACTCCAGCCAGTTCACTTCTCTGTGAGCGTCGGCAACCCGTGTTTTAAAGTGACCAGACGCCTTAAAAACTGTTTCTTCCACAACTCCAGCCAGTTCACTTCTCTGTGAGCGTCGGCAACCCGTGTTTTAAAGTGACCAGACGCCTTAAAAACTGTTTCTTCCACAACTCCAGCCAGTTCACTTCTCTGTGAGCGTCGGCAACCCGTGTTTTAAAGTGACCAGACGCCTTAAAAACTGTTTCTTCCACAACTCCAGCCAGTTCACTTCTCTGTGAGCGTCGGCAACCCGTGTTTTAAAGTGACCAGACGCCTTAAAAACTGTTTCTTCCACAACTCCAGCCAGTTCACTTCTCTGTGAGCGTCGGCAACCCTTTTTTTCTCGACTTCAGCCAATCTACTTCTTGTGCTCGTCAGCGTCCCATGTTTTTTCGGCGGATGATTAAATTTTGTTAAAAATATTGTATGATTTCTTTCTGGAGGGATTCTTTTCCATTAAAACAACTTTATTCAACTTCATAAGTAGGTCAATGCGTTAACTTTAAAATTCTCGTGACATTTGTATGAGTTTGATACAGAACCAACATGCAATGTCGTGTTTTGTGTATCATCTATGTTTGAGGGAATTATCCGAGCCAACATGATTGTGAGTTCATGAATACTAGTTGGTGAATACCAGTTCGGGAATACCATCTGATTTTCTCCGAATGGTGTTCTAAATTAATTAACTTCCATCATATCGCAGAATTAGCCGCTATGCCGTTTGCGTCCTCTTCCGTGATACCCCGAAGTTCCACAGATAAGAAAAAATAACTACTTATATTTATTTTAATTATTCACATGTGTTGAACAGTAACTGAAATAATTTATAACTCTGTTTTAGTTATTTCTTAAACCTGGTAATATAACTTAAATCAATATTAAAAAGTAAAGTTATTATTTTAAGGTAGGCCTTCAAACGCCATGTTACCCTATGATTTCATTATAGTAGTGCTTTTTCCAATACGCATCCAAGCTTTTGTATTGTAAATAAATAAGTCAATTTAAATGAAGACAGATGTTTCAGTATCATTTTAAGATGATTAAAAATCTGAAATCAAGAAATTAATGTTTCTTATGTCTCTGGTTTTTACTTTACGCGTTCTCCACTAAAGTACGCTTAATTTATATTGGCCCAATCCAGTGTCGTCATTCTTATGTCTAGTATGTTTTCCACTTTGAATCTCTTATTGCTTTTAGTTTCAGGTACGGTTAAGTTTTAATTTTTATTTAGCTTTCGCTTCTGGTGTAAGCAATCAGAAATTTACTTGATAATTACTAAAAGGAAAAAAAAAATGTTGTGTCACACAGAATAATACCTTCTCACAAGATACAATTCTGAGTTGTTAACTGGTACATGTGTACAATTAAAATTATTTTCACACTTTCTTTCAAAGCGTGTTTTATAGATTAAAGTAAAAAAAATATTATGCGTGAATTATAAATCTTTTGTTGTAAAGCAAACTGTTCTTTAAAAGATTTTGTTTTTAAGCATCAACGTAATAATATCTTAAGATAATATTTATTTTAAGGAATCAATCCATTAAATATTATATTTTGTAAAAAATATTATATTTTATCTAGCGCTTAAATTTTTCTTTAATGTTCTAGATATGTATGAATATAATGGTTGTTAAATATTTAATAAACCTTTAATAATCATTTTTTGATTTTACATAGTACAGTAATCAGTCTAAACAGTATTTATTTTCTAAGATGTACTACAAGAGGTTATATTAAAACTTAAAACCTTTAATGAATGGGGCGTTTACCGAGTTAAAATGAGTTATAAGCAATGGCTTTTATTATACGGCATTTAAATAATTTTGAATTTTTAATTAACAGAAGTCCAGTGCTTTTATTTTAATATTTGGTTTTCTATCTAGATTAATATTAAAACATTCTTATTCTCATCAGTTATTAATACCAAGAAGGATTTTTTTCTCGTGAGGCAAAATGTGCTGTAACAGAAAATTTTAACTCGAGTTTTCGGTAATCTTTGGTGCAGGAAGTACAAATATCTTGATTGTAACTAACATTTATTTACTCACGCCTACTGTTTAAAATATAGTTATTAATTATTTTTTCTACTCTTAGTAGGATATTGTAATGTACAGTTATTCCGAGGAAATGTTTCAATTCCCCGGGCTTTTAATATTTAATGGACGACAAACCATCTAAATGGACTCGGTATGGAAAAATTAATACAAGTAGTAGTTTATGTTAAAGCAGAACCATTATCTAAATACTATCCAAGTGGTAGTAACCTATAACGGCCATAGTCCCATAAAATCTTGCCAAAAAAAGTGTATAGTTTAACAGACGTAATTTTAAATATTCAATTTATCAAATCAACAAAACTCCGACTGCAAAATACCATTTTTCTCTTGCAATTTTTTTTTTCGTGATTTAACTTCATGAATAACTGAACCTTGCAATAGTGTTGTAGCTGTTTAAGTGCCATCAGTAAAACCGAAGGTTATATATTTGAAATGTTTCGAAAATGAGCTTTATTTTAAAGAATAACCTTTTCTTTATATTGTTTAACAAGTTTTTTTTATCTTTATCACGCTAAATTTATTAATTTAAATACTGGCTGCCCCTTTCAGTATTATTTTTTTAAGTTATGTTCGTATGATTGTGCAAATATTTTATGAATTTTTTTCTAAAGAAAAAAAATTATCATTATTTGTTAGGATAAAAAAGTTTGCCATAAATGTGTCAAATTTTAGAACAAAAAATTTCATTTCGTTTATTTGTCTTCAAAAATGTTGATTATTAAATATTTATTTCATGGTTAAATTTGTTTAAGTATTTTAAAAATTGTTGGAGTTTTAATAGAGAAAAATTATTTTTTTGAAATATTTGGAACATTTGAAATTTTATTTTCACATTTAATACAATATATTATGTAGGTACTAATTAAATATTAACTGCATTAATATTATTCCAAAAGTCTAGAAAATTTTCATGTTTAATTTTTTATTGATTAAGTGTCAGTGCCCGTTTCTTTAGACGGCAAATTGAGAACGTCTAGAAGTATCCCACGTGGTTTCCGGAAAACTTTTTATTCCATTCCTTGCCGCGGTTCTCGCCGGTAAAACAACGAAACGAAAACGGAACGAACCGCAACAAAACCTTGTCAGTTGAAGACTTTTCCCGAATGCCTCCCCGAGAATGGCCAATCCGGCCGTCACCCCTAAAAAGAAAGAAAGAAGGCGAAAGAAACAGCGCCGTGAATGAGGAGACACCCTGTGTCTTCACCTTCACCCCCAAGATCCCATCTTCCACGCGGATTGAACGCGAGAGAATAGGAAAGTAGCAGCGGCGGGTAAGGGGAGAGGGGAAAGGGTTGGTAGCAGGGTGAGGATTGAAATGGAATTCCGCGAACTCCTATCCATTTCATTTAGACAACGGAGGGGGTTGAAAGAAAAAAAGAAGAAGACTGTGGCGCGTCGCGCCCAAGAGAAAACCAAGATCGCATTGGTGTAAGGACACAAACGTCAGGCTTGTCTACGTGGAAAGTTGCTGCTACTGCCTGGTTTTTACACTTTGGCGTCTAATACCCACCTCCGCTCACACAAAAATGGGTGCTCCCATTTCAGGTCATGTTTTTATATTTATATTAATCACTGATCAACTGTTAGACTTTTTTCCATTGTTTAACTTTCACGAAATGATATATATATATACAGCGCATAATTTTTGCATAATTAGCTCCAAAATTTACATTTTTAACGTTTTTGGGTTGTACAAATAAGGAGAATTTAATTTATTGGAGAACTGAAACTTTTTATGTTAGCCTGCAATGCCACTGGCTACTTCATGATACATATGGTTTGCATTTCTATTACAAAAACTCATTTCATATTTCTTGGCTGTCAAAATCGTAACAAATTTGAGAATATTGAAACGCCAGGTAAAATTAATTAATATTTTCTGAAAGAATTTCAAACCATTACTTGATATAGCCAGTGGAATTGCAGTTAAAACTAAAAAGATTCAGTTCTGCAATAAATTAAATTCTGCTTATTTATACAACCCAAAAACGCTAAAAATGTAACATTGGAAGTTAATTATGCAAAATGTATGCGCTGTACATATTTTTCATTTCAGCAAAGTTAAACAACTGAAAAAATCTACAAGTTTATCTGTAATTACTGTAAATATAAAATCTTGACCAGAAACGGGAGATACCCCCATAATGAACGCAGATTTCCATTGAACGCAAGTATATTCTTTTATTTTGTGCTATTGATTTTTCGCCGTTGCAAAATAAATCCTTATTACTCTAACTGGCAACATTTTTTGAAACTTCAATCTTCTTAGCGGGTAAAAAAAAAATATATATATATATAACACGACAAACAAGGTACTTTAAAAAATGTAACGGAAAATAACTTATCGAAAGTTCACAAAAAATCTCACATCTTTTTAAGTTTAAGTGAATGTAAAAAAACACAAACTCAAGTGATAGTAAAACACAACACGTTTTTCGATCGTTGTCATCTATAGTTTGCCTTGAATTTCCTTTGTGAGTTTTTTGCTAATTATCTGTATGTTCATGTATTAAAAGTAGAAAAAATATCTTTATAACTTTTTTGTTACATATTTTTAACATTATTTTTTTAGACCAAATTATGTCAAATATTACATGATTAAACCACACAAAGAATTCATTGGAATGAATAAAGACATCGTTCGTAATTGAATGTTTGTACCTGATGACGAGTATATGCCAGCTCCCAAAACGTCACAACTGTTTCGTTATAGAAGCCCTATTTATTATGTTCGTTCATGCTTTCATCGACGTGTGGTCCCGAATATCTGTTTTGTTTCATCACTGGGTTCTTCTCTGCGTCGCTGTTTTATTTCGAGTGTTTTTACTGCAATTGTTTCAACTGTCCATCTTATTAGTCTTTTGTGTTTATCTGTGCTGTTATTTTTCTAAATTAATTCCTTCCACAGTTCTGCGTAATAAGCTACTACAAATGTTATTGGCTTGTTTTCGTGTTTTTATAAGTTCATCTTTGTTGTCCATTATTGTTTATTTTTCACTCACTTAGAGCGTAAACCAGCAATGCATTATTTCATAAATAATGTGTTAAATAATTTTATATACATTTTCCCTTCACCGTTTGTAATTATAGTTAGGTTACGTAAATTTTAATTAACTTGGTGGATAATTTTTTATGTAAAATAACATTGAAATTATAAATGGAACCACAATAGTTTAAAAATAAATATGTATAAGTTTTTTAAATCAGTTGATCAAGAGTAGCTGAAAATTTTGATTACGTGTTACGATTAGATGTATTTAAAAGTGAGTTTCAAGCTAAATATTTACTCAAATATAAGGCTTCATTGAATAAAAGTTAAATGTTAGTATCATTAGTTTAAATGTATTCAATAAAATCAACTGTATAAATCAAATATAGAGGAGAAGTTTCAACGATCCGTAAACACATAAAAATTTTTTACAAAATATATTTTCCTTTTTAGAATGAAGGGCTTACTGTAACAGATAAATTAAATGGGAACCAGTCCATTTTTATGAATTCTCAGTTTGAAGCGGCCCGCCGCTTCTGTAACGTCACAGCGCACAGACATCCCCCCACTTCCCCCTTCTACCACCAACCCTCGAGTTGACTAGTCTCTTCTTCATTGCTTTGGTTTCCCCGCGGACGCCGGGCGACTCTAGAGCCATCTGTGTTAGTTGATGAATAGACCTGTTGGTCCCCTTACCATCTTGGATTCAAATCACTCTCATCTTGGATGGTGAGATTTAAACGTAATGCAAACAAGGACCCATTCCTAGACATGCACAGAGCGCACAAGCAATTCAACCAATGTGCTACATCCTCCATCATGGTCCACGTTTCCTTACATTTTACTTCTACATAAACTCTAAACTCATAAAGTTCTTTTCTTTCGAAGTTGGTTCATTTTCGCCCATGTTCTTGCCCAGTCGGTATAGTTAGCGCTTCGGTGCTCACTATCGTCGTGATATTCGGTCTGGTCAGGGGAACCTATCGGTCAGTATCCTCTTTGTATGCTGGTTCCCCAGCTTTGCAATGCCCAAAGGGTGTACTTTGTTTTTACGTAAGCTCAATATCCTTGTTATGCTAGGTTGCTTAGTCTAGTGTTTTGTCTAGCATGTCCTTAAGGCTTTGTGCGAGACCACGTACTATTTGTAGGAGCGCATTCGCGTGGCACGTATGCTTTTGACGAGAATACGTCTTTAAAGTTGCTTCAAAAGTGGGAGGCAATTCAAAAAACGAATGATAACCAAATCGGGGGATAGATTTTAGTGTTGCAGCTACATATCTATCATTTCCATCCAAAAATGTAACTACACCACTGGATTACTAAAGAATTAAATAATTCGTCACGCTAAGTGAGGACTGTGACGCATCGCGCGGTCGAGGTGAAGCGCAGCAATTTTGAGGTTATTTTGATGCTTTTCGAGATTTCCATTCAGTATAACTTTCGACTCTGAGAAGCTACGACGTTCGTTTGGGGTTCAATCATCTGCTCTCGTCAAAATCTTTCGATTGCATAAACAAAACACTAGTGTAAAATATTTACAGTGAATATATATATCATGTTAAAATAAAAAATAGCGTATTTTATGTTTTGTACAGAAAATATTACCTGTTAGGTATACGTATTCACGTACAACACACGGCCGCGACCATGACACAGCCACACTCCATTTTTTTCATCCTTTTTCAGTTGTTTGCATTGCTACGTGGTGGCCTTAGGCCATTTCTTGATTTTATGGAACTAAATTTTCTTTGTGTAGCCACACCGCTCCTATTTGTTTCTATTTGCCTTGGTGGATGTTCCCTGGGTTTTGACCAAGCCCTCCTCCTGACTGGCGCCGTAGCTCTTCCGGCATTAACGTTTCAATTGTTGATTTTCATGACTGTAAAGTCCGTAACTGTTAGAATTATCTGCAGGAAGAAGCGCACATATTTTATAGTTAATGCGCTCGCATTGCTCCGAGGCACGCTATGCTTTGATGTTTGATGGGTCAACATCCATAATTAACTTCGTGTATATTATCATTAATGTAAATACCTTAATTATATGTGTTTATTTGTGATGCGCACATCTTACTTCAAAACACGTTTTTATACTGCAAGGTGCACTCATTATTATTGCAACGTAATGTTAGCTAACTTGCGTAAACGTAACATTCAATTAGTTCGTATCTATTTATCATTTGAAGCATTTGTATTGCCCCTTGCATTCACATTTGTAATTTTTCCGCTATATTAACTGGCATTAATATAGTTATTGACGATTGGTTAGAATTTACAGTGATGCGTTTTAAAGATATTTATTGATATAGCCTTTTGGCATGTTGTTGATTAATATTAATAAATTTATATTTATTTGTGTAATTACGGTACCTCCTATTTCAAATTTTTGAAGTGAAAACTTATTTAGCCACGTTGAGCGATTTTTGATAGGGGCAAAACTTATGGATTCGCATCACCAACATGCTAGTGACGTGTTACGCCAGACTGGCGAATCGCAGCGGCCTGTGTACATGTATACGCATATATATACCAATACATTGTATATACTCGACTGTATCATGTGCGTGTTGGACTCTTTTTTTGGATGGGTAAAATCTTGTGAGTTCGCATCACCGATATGCTGTAGTAGCAGTAAGTAAAGTTAATTTGACCACGTGAATACATGACCTAGGTCTGACATCACTGGTAAGTCATAGCTAGGTAATGAATTTTTACGTAATTTTGACATACCACTGACATCTGTCGTGACTAAAAAATTATGTTAGGATAAATGATATCATGCTGACATCAACTGATATAATACCAAAAATTATTTTCTTACGTACATTTGACGTAGAAATAATGTCATATTAAACATTAAAAACAATGTTTTCAGTTTTCACTTCTGTTGACAGTCCCCATGACTGGCTATTTTTTTCTCTCACCCCTCTTGTTCGTAGCACTTACAATAAACTCTGCTTATGTCTAACTTGCGTTCTTAACATTGTCTAGCGTGTTTTTTATTAGTAATCTCTTGGCGCACGATTGTGACTGGGTGGGATATCGTGCCCTACCACGTTGCAAGGTAAAGATTATGATTAAGAATCAAACAAGCGCTAAACATTGCTAAATACCATAAATGTTCCTACTCAAAAGATTAATTTATTTCAATATGTTTTGGACTGATTTGAAAGAATGTGTGAAAATATTTTAACTAATTCGAACTCACAAAATATTTAGCTATGTTAAACAAGTCACAGGCTTAAAGAAACTGCCGAGTATATGCTCGTGAACTTGAATTCCAATCAAATCAGTTATATATTGGCTGGCAGAGACCCCAATTTATATTCTGTTAGAAATTATTTGAAAAAAATATATATTTTTTTTCCCTTTTAAATTCAAGGAATATTAAAAAAAAATGTCACTTATTGATACAATCTGATCGAAATTCAAACCGACCAGCATGAATTACAAAAATATCCACGCAATTAAATGGAAAAACATTAATAAAAAATTGAAACACATTTTATATTTATGTAAAACCAGGTGTTTAGTTATATCTCTATCTAGTAATTTTATTATTAACATGTTTTGTTGTGTTCATTGAAACAGTAAATCAATTTTATTCCTGCTTCTTAGCTTGTTCGACAAAATGGAAAATAAGGTCAATATTAAAAATAAATATAAATTTTACTATATAAATTTTAATTTAATGAATGTATATAACAGGCAAGTAAGACTGAACGCGGGAAAAAATTAAATGTTTTTATAATGAGAATTTTTAGATGGACCATTATCTATGTTGACTAATAACTGATTATGTGATGGTTGAAAACAAAACGAAAATGACTTAAAACACACTTTTTTTTCTATTATTAACGAACTCGCATTCATTATGAATGTTAACTCTACAGTTAATTACACGAAATGTTTGAAATTTCGCAAAAAGAGCAAAGTAAATTTGCCGTTTGCAAACACCCGGAAAAAAAAATATATATAGTGACTGTATGTCGTGTACACGGAATAGATCAAACAAATAAAGACTTTTTACGCCAATAAGGAATGTTTGGCTGTGGCAAAGAGATTACATATTGTCCCGTAACTCGACGTTAAGCCAGCCAAGTCATAATGGCTCAGATTCAAAAACCTTAAATTAAAAAAAAATTGATTTTTTGAGTTAGGGGCAATTTTTGAAATTTTAAAAAATCCTTAACTACGCACAAATTATAAGATTCTGTAAAAAAAATTTTTTTGATTAAATCTGTTATTGATAACGATTTAAAAAAATTAAAACAATGTATTATCATCGGGAAATAATTCTTTGCATGAATTGTGCGGCTAAAAACTTTAATCAATCGTATAAATTTGAATATTCATACTGTACAAAATTTAGTATCCTATATTATGGAAAATTATTTAAAAGTATATGGTGCATTAAAGCAAATAAATTCCCACATATTGAAGTGAATATTTTTACAGCATTACTCAAATTATAAGCTTTAAAATTTTTGCCGCATATGTATTGCGAAAAAATTAACCAAAAGTATAGCAGGTTTGATTTTATTTTGAATTATTATCAATATTCAAATTATTCATGATTGCGTTCAAAAATTTGTATTTACGGTATCTTATAAAAATGGCGCAGTTGGGGATAGTTAAAATGTCGAAGAAAATGTCTATAACTCAAAAAGTATATATTTTTTAAATTTTGGTTTTTGATTCAGAACCGTAAATTATCGGCCTATCGACTGTGCTCGGCTTGAGGTTAGGTTTGTGGACACCCCTGCATGTGTTTGGGGATGTGGGGAAGAAGAGGTGGGAGGAAAAGTTACACAACGCGAATGTAATCGCATCGTGGCGCAGTCAGTACAGGAGGCTTAACGCACCGAACTCTCATGGCGACGCCCACGTCTTAGCAACTAAGCGCGTCTTAACTACCCCCGCGGATGTGAGAATACAGCTTCCTGTTCCCGCTTGGAAATTAAATACGGGTTGACGGGAACGTTTGGGATGGGGGGGGGGGAGGTGTTAGAGACGCCCTTGTTTGCCCTAGTGAGTGAGACGCTGGAAATAATTCTCTCTTCGTGACGTCAACAACAACTTTACCTACGTTCACCGGCGTAGATAGCTACACTGTAAAAAAAAATGGCGAGCGAGTCTTTCACTACTTGCCGGAGATATGTAACGTCATGCATTTCATTTATGGGTAAAATCGTCTGTTCTCCTTTTGAAAATACCATTCTACTAATATTAAAAACGCGAAAGTTTGTAAGTATGAATGTTTGTTACTCTTTCATGTAAAAACTACTGAATAGATTTGAATGAAGTTTGGCCTACAGCTAGCTTATAACCTGGATTAACATATAGACCCCATATTAATATGAAATTCCATCCCTAAGGGAGTGAAAAAGTGAAAATTTCATTTTATAACAGAAAAAATCATAGGTCATAGACATACAAATAGTAAGTGAGTGTCATTTCTCTGTGTCTGACACACGATAATACACATAGTAAGGTCTGGCAAATTAATATTTTTCTCCTTGGTGAGACCAGTCCGCTTAGTGGAGCTCGCAGCGCCTAGCAAAATAAAGGCGCTAATAACAGTCTTGTTCTTAACTTCGTCAATAGATATAGTTGCCTTGAATTTTAAACGCACCATCATTTGATGCGTTTGTCATGTTTTTAATTTTCGTTTGTTTGTGCCGTATGCGTTCCTGTACCATTCATCCGATTGCGATGAAATTTTGGTGATTTGTTATGCGCATGCCCATGAAGGTTACTGAGACGGTATAACTATTTTTCAATAGTTGGAGCACGAAGCATGTCAAAAAATGTGTTTATTTCATTTTATATAGCGGCACTTCGTCTGTTTTTGTTGTATAAGTGCGCACGCATGCCACAATTTATTTAAAAATAAAAGAGAGACATAGATAGAGTGATATATATAGAGTGATATAGAGACAGAAATAAGTTGAGATAGAGACGGAGAGATAAGTTGAGAAAGAGACGGAGAGATAAGTTGAGATAGAGACGGAGAGATAAGTTGAGATAGAGCGAGGTATAGAGAATGAAATTGGTTAGATAAAGAGATATACCTATAGATGTATAGAGCTATATAGAGACATATATAGAAGATATAGATATATTGGGAAGTATATATGTAGATATAAAGAGATTAATAGAGATAAAGAGCTACATAGATGTATATAGATGTAGATAGAGATAAATATATATAGAGAGATGGATAGATGATTTGTATATGTGGAACTATTTCAAACATATTACAGAACAAAACTGAATGAGGCATTGCAGTGCAGGCCGAGCATAAGTTAGATAATGGAATCTTTTCAATATTAGTAATCTCTTATTTTTCATCTTTTTTCTATATTGCTTTATAAAGTCTAAATTAGATACAGACCCGGTAAATAACTATAAACTGGCAAAACAACGTCTGTCGGGATCTGAAAGTGATATAAATTAATTTTCACACTTGACATTCAAATTAAGAAGACAATTTCTAACTACACCCTGTGTTCAGCCCGGGCAACGCCGGGTATTGCAGCTAGTTATAATATGAAATTCTGGCACGTAAATTAAAGTATAATTTAAAAAAAAAAATGCCGTGATAAATATACGCAAACTTTGTCTCCACTACATTACTTGAGGCGAATCACCCGTAGTTTCCTCATACAACTCTGAAATTTACTGCCGTAGCAGCTACGTCAAATATCGAATCATTTGATTAGCAGGAATCGGTTTACAAAAAAACTTTAACAAATGGAGGTACTGGGAAAACACAAATAATAAATACCCGGGCAACATCTCAGTTTTATACGGAACTTTTGTTTTTTTGTAGCTACTCTGTTGGTTAACTGTAAATGTACAGACCTACAAACATCTGTAATTTTATATATTTTACAAAAATAATTGTACAGCATATATTGTCTGACGTCCTTCCTCTTTCTCACTCGCGCAACCTCCTGTGCCTTGCCGCGTCGACACACGGCGCTAAATCACGGCGTGAGTCGTGACAAACAAGATTGTGGCGCTGACGCGCTGGAGCGCTGCCTACGCGCCGTCTCTGTTGGACCGCGAGATTTCAGCGCCAGCGAACACTTACCCCGGGGGTTGATCAAACTGAACTGCGGGAGCTGGGACTCAGGTGCACAACGCTATAGTCCGTACCACGTAACAAGCCTCGAACTCAACCGTATTCGAGAGTAATACCTACCTATGGCCCGCGTTTAAGTAGTGTATAAATAGGCCGCCTGTCTATGAAGCCGGATAGTTGTGCAGGAGCCGATTCCGCCATCTTGTATTGTGACGTCATGAAAGCCATCTTGTAGACAAAAATTCCATTAATAATCCAAAAAAAATCCTATTTTGAGAAAAAAAATTCCTTTTTTTTTTAGCTAAAATTTCCCGTTATATTACTCAAATTTCCAAAATTCGAAATTTGAATTGCCTCTAAAGATTTTTACCTTTAAAAACACAAAATGTTATCATAGAGGCTTAAAGTTCCCATCGAAATGCCTTCTATAAGCCCCTAAAGGGGAGCGTTGACCTTCCTTTAGCTTGACCGTTAACTCGAATAGCTTCAATTTTTGCCAAAAAATTTCATAATTATTTCTGCAAATATATATAAACTAATTTAAATGTTTATTTACTGAATCCTTCTCAGACCTCAGTTATATTCCCGGTGAGAGTGAACACGTAATTTAGTAATAAAAATATTTAGAAAAATTCTTAATTAAAATTAAAATAAAAATTGTAATAAAAATCTTGCTTATGTCACACCTACTCTCTTAGATTCTAGAACCTTCCGTTATTTTGAATAGTGAAATTACGCCCGCCATCTTGAAAATCCGTAAATTCATAAAAAAAAATTAGGATTTTTTTTTTAAATTCATAAAATCACATATGATAAAATATTAGGGGAAAACGTTCTAACGGCATATCGAAGTAGCTGCAAGGATGTCTAGGCAATTTAGACGAACCTTTCAGAACCGAAACATATATTGATGATAATGCAGGTGTTCCAATTCCCAGTTTACTCGCATGCACATCAATGCAGCGTTGTTGATACGAAACCTTTACTTTCTGCCTTTGCATATCTTCAAGTATCTTTTCAACTTATCATTTCTTATAAATTTCTTGCGACACTTTAAAGCTAAACATTATGCGAGAAAGATTATTAGAACATTCTGTGTTCTTGTGTCAACGGGCAAATCTGTTGTTCGAGAAAATTGTCTCACATAAACGACACCTATGCTGAGAAGACGCCGATGCACCTTCATTGGACATCATTGATGCAAGTGGTTTTGCAGCAATTGAAGTCTCCCTTGCTGGTGAAACATCATTCATCGAGATTTCCTCTGCAGCGAGCACTGGTGTCATTGAAGTCTCTTCGGCTGGTAGAACCACGCCTGTTGAAGTCTCATGTAGTGTTGTCGGTGACGATGAAGCACATTCCATCGGGATCTGCGCGCTCACTGACGTGATCTCCGCTGTCGATGGTACAAATGCCATAACGGTCTTTAAGGTTATCTTCGACTATGCCAACGAGATCTGCGTCGCCATTGTCGATGCCATCAAGATCTCAGTTGACAATCTTACAACTTACATCGAGTCCGCCGTTAAAGCTGGTATAGATGCCATCAAGATCTCAAGAATAGCCATATACCGGAATAATAAGACAGACTAGTCGAAATAGCCGATCTTAAAAGTACAACAACCAGAGGTATACTGTAAGTTCCGTCGTCAGATACTTGCTTATGTACCTGCGGCCGCTGGAATAATATCCAAGTGAAAACCAGAAACATTTATATTAATACATGAGTGTAGCGGCCATGGTCGCGGCTGCCTGCAGCGGTGACCAGAGCCCTCCGGCTTCATGGGTTCCCTGGGGCGCGCGGCCTGCCAGCTGTCCGCTCGCCCGCAGGGAACGCATGAAGCCGGAGGGCTCTGGTCACCGCTGCAGGCAGCCGCGACCATGGTCGCTACAATGAGTAAAAGAACACTCTTAAAAGGAAAAACATTATAAAAAAGAAGCAAATTTGGAAGCACACTCAAAATAGGGAGCACATTTTGGAAGCACATTCAACTCGGTAGTATATGATCTCATCAGAGGGGTACACTATCATCATAGGTATATTATCTCATAAGAGGGATATGATCTCATTACCAGGGTTACGATCCCATCAGTATAATACGACACTACAGGCTTCAGCATGCGAGTTTAATGTAAAGGATGCAAATCTACACGAACAATCAACTCGGTGCGATACGATCAGCAACTTACGGTGGACGAAAATGGCTCCAACTGCATTTCCTCTAGTTCACTTTGGCTCCAACTTGTTTTGTAACATTTGGTTACAAATATACTTGGCTACGTGACTACAAAGCTTACAGTCTATGGGATGACATGGATACTTGGCTACGAAGCTACTAGTCTACGAGACTACAAAGCTACAATTCTTAAAAGCACCAACTGCCTACAAAAATATATATTTAGCAGGGAGAGTTAATTTGTCTCGTGCAAAAAACTTGTAGCAAGTAGTTCCGATTCTTGACAACATTAGTCGCCACATGGTGTGTTATACAGGCAGTTGCTCTTTCGTGTGGATTGCGGATGTTCACTCTCGATCGCAAGAGAAGGAGGGCTTCTCTAGACCTCAAGGGGGAGGGAAATCGACTTGCATGATAGTGTTTCTCAGCTGTCCCAAGATATATTAATCGTCTGAGTAATGAAATTTTTTGTCTGAATTCCACCAGATAAAAAAAAAATTTAAGTGTTGGTTTGTAACAAGAATTCAATAAGCAAGCGAAACTCTGAAAACAAATGTTTTGTCTCATTACAAAAAAATAAATTTCACGCAGGATTTTTTTTTCACAGGAATAACCAGAAACACTCTGAAAATATCAGCAGAAGTCTCTTCAGGAATTACCTGGAGCAAATGGAGAAAACCTACAATAAGCACTTGGAGAAACAAGCATAATATTGACAGGAATAATCAGTGTGCACGGATAAAACCAACAAAATAATAACAGGAATAATCAGGAACAGACCACGGTAAAAAAAAAAATAATTTTCAGGAATAATCAGGAGCACACGGAGAAAACCAAAGAACTTTTTGCTAAATCACAAAAGTTAATAAAAAAAGACAAATAAGTTCTGTCAGTTAATTTCTCCAATATTCAGCAAGGATGGATTTCTAGCATAAGCCAGAACTATTTTGTATGTATTAAAAATATACATATGTTTTTGTAATTCATCACCTTGATTCTTCCCGTTTGATAGGCTCGTTTTATAGTCTCGTTCCGTTTTTGGTACGTTGAAGCCATTCGAACGAGTACTTTTCACGTATTGGGTTATGATGACAAGCATGTTGTTAAGTATAAGCGTGAAGATCGCTAATCAATGCCGTGGACGGCCACACGACGCTTCTGCAAGCTTGCGAATCTTTCCCCGCGCGCGAGGTCAAAGTGTTTAAAACAACGAACGACGAGCCTTGCTCGGCTTTGTCCAGCCTCCTAAATATTATAATAACCTTTGTGGGTAACGTGCTTGAATTTAAGTAATATGACTAGTCGTATGCGAATACATTTAACTATATATGTATTGGAATATATATTTTTTTACTTAAGACAAAAAATAGTACTAAATTGGTGGGTGGGTATCGAACACATGGTATTTACCACATGAGTGACTACAACTTGGTGTGTGCTAACTCCTTTCTTCTCGGCCTTGATGTTTCATATATTTGATTTTTTTATATTAATATATCCCGGACCTTAGACTGATTAATATTAATACTTTAATTAACTCTGTCCTGCCTAGTATCAAACTGCGGACAGGAATCAATCGATAAATCATTATTTTACTAAGTGATTTTATCGATGATTTTTGTAATTTTTTCCGAATTCGTAGGTTGATGATCACAAATTTCCAATATGGAGGCAATTATGTCATAATCGGCTCCCTGGAGGCTGGTAGGCTAGGAATCTAAGCCACTTTAAGGATTTTTCACCATATTTCTAATAAGTGACTTTTACCATAAATTTTTTTTTTCATCATACAGTTCTCTAGCAGACGAAAACAATATGTCAGAAGCCAAGATAGTGAGTGGCCTTAGCAGAAGAAACCAATGTGGTCGTCATGACGTCATACTGGCTGACATAACAACTTTCTTGGCATAAGTGGTGGGAGTTCAGTCTACCGGAGGCTTCTATGGTAGAATGAAAAGTCGTTTTTTTTTTTTCGCCTTTACCAGGTTCCAACCGAATACTCTGTTCTAAATGACATAAGTTATTTTTTTATTAATGTGATTTCGTGACTGCCAATTTTATAACGACACATATTTTTTTAGCGGAACTAACAAAATCGACCTACGTGATTACACGTTGATTGGGGGGGGGGGGGGGGACCTCGAAAAATTTTGGTAACTTAAGAGACTATTGACTGCAGAAAGGGATGGTTTTGAACTATTAATCTTCACCACTTTTACAGTTCCCATTCTTTTATAATATTTATAAAACGAATATTTTTTCTTGGTATTGTGTGCTTCCAGCTTTACTCGTCACAAGCTACAAGCAATTGGCGAGTAACATCAGAGTTTTTTTTATTAAATAATATTTTTATCATCTGGTTAGTGCCTCGTTTTTCTCTTTTAAAATAACATTATTCCAAAAAATTTTGTATGTATTATAACGTCTTCTAATATATATTTTTTATTTTCAATGTTCTGTTCATGTTGCATTTAAATAGTTTTCTTAATACCATTGAAGTGTCGTGAGGCAGAAGACCACCTCAGTTAACCTCACTTTCAGCGCCGAGACAATACACAATAGAAATAAGGGGGCTCTTATGGTAGAGCCATACAGAGAGAAACTGGCTAATAGTTAGTGTTACAACAATGACTGTAATAGACAAGGAATTTCAAAACAAATGAATATTTATTAATAAACTATTCAAACAAATAACAATAATATAAAGTGTAAAATAAGTTTATAGGAAGCAACAAGGCGCTCGCAAATTCTACAAATAATTACAAATTAATTAAGCATGCTAATTAACAATCATCTATGGTAAATACGTTTTGAAACTAGCAAAAATAAAGGGGCAGTAGAGACAGTCAACTAGAATCAAAGAAAACGTGCCCAAAGTGCCTTATCAACCAATGCATGTAATACAAACGTTACATTAAAAGTACATTCAAAACAACTAGAAAATGTGCCTTTTATAACAAAAACTTACGTGCTGCCTGTCCGGGGCGTAGTGGTACGACGATAAAAGAACTGTATGGCTAACCTCCGCTATGATGTCGCCCACACACTGTCATAAAAGCGCGTGACCAATCAAACTATCAGAGGCACGGAAATCGATCTAACCTCACCATAGCTAAGGCGACTCATAATTGGATGGTAAATAGACAAACTTTAAAAAAGTGGCTTCTAACCAAACCCAGTTACGAACTATACTGTACTTGGCCACAACAAGCACTTTAATACAATTCAAACATGATAAAACGTGTGACGACGAAAACTTTAGACAAGACCATATTCACTCACGGTCCTCGACGCACCACCACATAGCTTATGACCACGGACCAAACAGTCCAGCTGAGGGCTCGACCAAAGCTTATATATAACACCAAACAGGGGGTGCCATAAGCGTGAACGTAAGCTTGTAGATTGGAGGGGGCGCCTAAGTCACGAAACGTCGGAAGGGAAATGGATGAGGAAGGTGAAGGGGAGGTAGAAGTGAAAGAACAGCAACGGGAGAAGTAGGCGCCTACTTCACCATAATTTCCACGAGGGAAACTGAGATTAAAACAAGTACCATACTGTTTAATTAAATAAAAAAATTATTCTATATTAATAAGAAATTTTTCTATCTACGTGTATTTCGCAACCATTCATGCTGGTAACTTTTTTTCCTTACTTACATTTTGTTGTTTATTTTTATGTGTAACACCTTATCTCTCGGTATGCGGTATTTGGTCGCAATAATTACGTAAACAGAATGGAAATCGTATGTAACGCAATTGTGTAACCACAATGCTGGCCTCAGTTTTGTATGACGTGAAAATGAGTTGACAAAGCCAAAGGTAAACTTTATATTATTATTTATTTGAAGAATTATAACAAGGTGGACAGTATTTTAAAACAATTGATTGTCTAAATCAGGTCCAAAGCATTGGTTAAGATTTTATTTTTTTCCTTTTATTTGAGCTTTTTCTTTAAAAAGTCTACGTAGCTGCTCCGGCAAAGGGGCGTCCATTAATTACGTGACGCGATTTTGGTGACTTTGGCGATTTTTCGACCCCCTTACCAGCTTGGTGGGAAGTCACGAAATTTGGCTCCACCCCCTTCCTAAATCATTCATGAGATTTTTTAAATGTGTACTTTTTTAGTGTAAATACGTTAATCTGTGTTGATTGCGTTGGATTTATCTAATAAAATTGATTAAATATTTTTATTTAAGACTATTTGAGACTAGTACACCATGAGAAAATATAACAATAAAATTCTTAAATAGGAACAACTCAAATTTGTAAAAGTATATTCATTCTAATTCAGTCCACGGGGACTCAGGTGAGGTGGTGGTGTTCGCAAAATCGCGATAAATATAGTTGTGTGAGACTTAGACATATTTAAGTATAGAAACATTTTTTACTAAATTTAACCAAGTTTTATCGCAATTTTACACTGTTTCTTGCGGGAAAAAATTACGTGATATTTACCGATTGGGTGGGATTCGGCTTGACATTCTCTCCCCCCCCCCTCATGAAAATAATGGACGCCCTCGAACGAATTCTAGTGGCTGGTGCGGAAAATACGCGTGATTCGCGTCAGAAAAAAATATATTTCAAAACACAGTTTGCGTATATTTATCACGGTGTTCAACATTTGAAAGTGTTAAAATCAAAATTTCGTTTTGTAGTTTCATCTTATAGGTGCATTTTTCTCATGAGAACACATGAATTTGCTCTTTACCCAGGTTAAATGTTACGCATCTCTGGCGAGTACTGAAAGACTCGCTCACATGCTTTTTTTTCCATCTATTTTGCTTGAAGCGTGGATTACACGCGCTGTCAGTGCAATGCACTACATTTCAGCAATTCATCATAGTCTTGTCACCCAGTTCAACGCAACAACTCCTAATCCGTTATTAGTACCGTGGGAAAATACGTTTCACGGACATGCATCGTCATGTTTCGTCCCAGTGTATTACTATATATATATATATATAAACAAAAACAAATATATATATATATATATATATATATATATATTTGTTTTTGTTTTTTTAACCCCAGCACTTTTGGAAATGATCTTCTGTTCACATGTACAGTTATATGTCCTTAATGAAGTCCTTTGTAGCTCTTGCTTTCCGACGCGACAAAGCTCTCGTCGTTTAGGTGACGGGTTCGTGCATGATCAACTACCACCCCTTTTATCTCATCTCTGATATTATTAATCTTGCTAGCACAGATTACGTTTACCAGTTGTTTGGAGAGCCCTTGTATTCCCGTGGGTCCCAAAGGAACCCACTTTCTTTATATACATATGTGTGTTAATGATGCGAAATGGTATGTGGTATTACTTACAACATGAGGATTTCCAAAAGTAAAAAACTTTATTACAAATAAAAAATATCATTAAATGTTTTTAAGAAGTTTATGTTTTAAATTTTAACGCTTGATAAGAAGTACGACGTTCTAAGTGCTTACATGGAATCTTCTTCCATTCATATTATTAATACACTACTTTCAAGAGGTATTTAGGATGGGTTAATCAAGCATGGACATATAGGGGTATATCAAGAGTTATAAAAGAAAACTATAAACTTTTCACATGCTTGAAACAAGTGGGGGCTGGTAACCATTATTTGAAGTAGTTTTTTTAAAAAAGAATTACTTAATAATATCAATATTAACCATGGTGTGGCTTAGGAAAAAGTCTAATTTATTTTTCGATAATAGGAAACTAGGTACTAAAATAAATATCAACTTAAAACATGGACAGGTTACGTGCCGTAGTTTTGCACAAATTACTTAAGGTTTGTACATAAAATACAAAAATATTTAAGATATTGTTCCATTTGGTTAATAGGCAAAATCGGACCACTGTAACGATATGTAAAATTTGGAAAACCGCTTTAACACACTTAATATAAAAAACATCCCATAGAAGTTACTATACCTCCTGGAAGAGGTATTTAAATCTTTCATTTTAATTATATCCTGAAAACACTAAACTACACCTTGAAGTTAAGGATAAAAACTACTATATCTATCTTATTGGGTAAATAAAAGAAAATTGTTTTATGTGTTTTTAAACTTTCTATTTATTTTTGAAAATTTAATCTGAACTCAATCATGGAATGTGTGACACATATTTAAAATGAAATTTGGAATTTTTATAACAATATAGAGAAATATGATCTTCAGAATGAACTTACATCTGTAGGCAAAGCAAAATGGGATTTCCTATATTTAAAACAGAAAACAAAAAAGAGTTCAGAAAAACACCGAAAACCATCCTACGTTCATGCAAACACGGCAGTGAGATGAAGTGCAAATTTTTTCATCGTGTATCGTGCAACCATTGTGCCCTGAGTTAAGGCCTAACATTTATTGGGCCGTGTTTTTGCAACAATTTAGGTGCTTGGAGTGTGTCCTAGTTTGGATATTCATCCTTTCAATATAGGACAAAATGATTCATCCAAATTCACTATTCCAAATTTTTCACATAAATGAAGAAGGAACCTCGTGTCATATGTGCAACCGCACATCGAAAGTAAAGATTTTCGTCGCGCATGTTGAGCGTTGCAGGTTCACTTGATCGCCGATAGGTTTCGCTCTGTGCCAGGACAACAGGTACAAGTAGATAGGTTTGGTATGTCCAGGGTCGGGAGCCGGGGAGATACAAGGGCCATCTTGGATTACGTCATTTCCTACAGCCATCGTGGACACGTCACTTCCGGTGGCCATCTTCGATTACATCACTTCCGGCGGCCTTCTTGGATTACATAATTTCCTGCGACCATCTAGAATGTTTTTGACCTTTGACCCCGGCGGACATCTTGGTTTCCACCATTTAGTATTCAAGAACATTCCGTCATTTGGTTATATTATAGAACATTCCGCCATTTAGAATTAGGACGTCATGACCGCCATCTTGAAAATCCGTAATTTAAAAAAATTATTTAATTAAAATCTTAATAATATTAACGCCATATTTTAACGCCCTACTCATGTGCGTTACAATTTTTGTTACGAAGAAATCATCATTGAACAGCCCACTCATATGCGTTGCACTTTCCGTTATGATGACATCATCATTGAACACCCCCACACCTGTGCATTACACAGACACAACCATATTTATTTCGTATGATGGAGGCCATCAATTTGATTTCATATGATGGAGGTCGCCATCTTTGTTTATGGTATTGGTTCCTAAAGTACATCAGTGTATGTATGCATGAAAGGTAGAGTTTTTATCCTATACCAGTGTTTTTATATACCTTAAGAAACAAAAGTCCACAGAAATTTTCAAAAATATACAAAAAAATCCACCATTTTTTTAATCCACAAAATCCTCACTTATTTAGTTTATGATGGTGGTGGTTGTACCCACCATTTTTTCTTAAAGACATAATCATATTGTTACGAACGTGAGCAAGGCCACGACACGTGCAGGTGCACAGCTGGCTGACATCATGTGGCCGCGCAACATGAGACGTGCCGCGCGCACCTGGTTCGCCGTTTCCCCTCCCTTAAGCCCTCAGCTGCCCGCGCGGCGCTGTTAGATTGACATTTGAAACCTGACAGCTGTGGAGATACGCAAGCCGCCGAAACGTGTTTCGAGAGATTTCTGCTGTCGGGTCGGCGCGGAATGACGAGACTGGCCCCAGCTGCGCTCGTGAATTCTAGAAGGACACTTGGGCTGATATATAAGCCGAGGACGCCGGCCTCAGAGTCAGTTGAGTTCAGCCGGGAGTTTTCCCGCGGTGGAGTTTCCGGGCAACTCACATCAGCGTTTTGTGATAAACTCTTTGAAAAAAAAGATGTCTTCCATAATTTATTAATATGCTACCACTTTATAAAAATTTAAATAACATGTCTATTTTTATGATTAACCTGTTTTTGAATAGCAAGGTCCGAACTTACAGTTACGAATAAAATACTGGAACAAGCAACACATAACTATTTATATTTCTTTTTTCTTCAGATCATCACCTTTATGGAGTATGAGACTCTCGCTAATACACGTATGAGTAATATGTTTTGATTTGTTTGGTTCTATGTTGAAAATGTGTTTGTAAGTGCCTCCTAAGTGAAAGTATATAACACGTAATTATTTTATCAATTCATACTGTAGTGTAAGAAATATGAAGATGAATACGGATTGTTAGAACTCATTCGTGTTGATACAATCTGTCTTACTTTCAGTTTTGAAATAATATTTTGCTAACACTAAAATAAGCAAACTCTTGCTGTGAGTAGGTAAATGGTTCAGAGTTGTTTGAAATATGTCAATCATTTGTCACAATGAAACTATTTAATGGATAAAGGGGAAAGTTTGGCGCAAATTGATATCAGTTTTGCGTTTATTACCATAACCTTCCTTATGGTTATATTTAATGGAGTGTGTCAGTTTTGGACTCGCATTCTTGAGTGGACTGGTATTCGTTTCCCAGGATGACTGGGCTCGGAAATTGTTTTCAAGAGGTACTTGTCAATAAAAATTAAGGGGAAATAAAGTAAGACAATTTTTTAGCTCCTGGTTAATTTTATCAAATGCTTATATAATATTGGCATTGAGATATGTCCGACAAACTTAAATTATAAATTATTGTTTAAACGGCTTGGTATAGTTAAGTAAAATACATCAACAATAGCGTTAAATCGTGAAAATGTGTTGGTTCGGTTAGGCAAGCTACAATGAAAGACTATAAAATGTGGTTAAATTTTTAGAAAGGCAAGGTATGTTACTTTTGAAATTTTGAAAAAAAAAAGTGTGGAGTTTGGGTTCAAATAGATTACCTGAATTTAGCATAGGTAGTTTCTATTCAAACATTATCACTATTTTACAGTATTTAAAATTTTGCTTACCTAACCTACACAAACATCACAGTGTTAAGTTAAAGATAAATATCGCAATGCCGTTTCACAGTATAATTGGAAACATTTTCGGGATCAAAGCAGAAAATTAATTTTAGGATTTTTTTCTTTTTAATTTGGAGGCGCCCTTTTCGTAAACAAAATCCCCATATCCTTATTCGGTTTTTTCATGGTTTTCTACAACCACTCGGTTTCTTTAAAATGTGTTATTGACTCATCAGTTTCATATATCATCTCTGTCGAAGAAACGATTAGCTCGAAATTCTACTTAATAAAACTAAAACATTGACTGACCAACAGACAACTCACAGCTTACACTAGTGGGTATAGAAGCATTAAATTTGGTTTAGAAATTTGTTACACAAAGTAGGTAGTCACTAAGAAAGTATTTTTGAAAATTCTTCCCCTAAGGTTATTTAAAAAAGGGGATGAAATATTTTATGAAAGTTTGTCATTTTTAAAATTAGAAGTAAGGAAATTGATGTTTCGGGTTCTGTTTATAAATAAAAGTAAGTTATGTCAGCGTTTTTGGTTATTAAACGAAAACTAAGATCAAATACATTACCATCGTGCAAATGTCTAATAAAATATACATTTAAAACCTTTTTTCACCCAAAATCGCTTGCTTGGTGACCGAAGCAAAATAAGCAGTGAATTTTCACTGGTTAATGCATGAGTGTTCGTACTGCAGACTACTCCGCTGGAGCGCACTCGCCTGGTGGGGGAAGCCAGCGGAAATTACAACCAATCACGGCATAAATAATGGCTTTTGTATGGGGGAGGGGGGAAATACAGGAGGGGGAGGGGGTGCTCTCGGATCTGACGAGTGACGTCATCGGACGCCATCAGCGGTCCGGATAGCGTCGGGGCGCTTCAATGTCGCGTCGGTCGCGTTCCGCATATCTGACCACGCCCCTTCCCTTCCCCCCAAACTCCCGGCAACATGATGATTTCCCCCCTTCGCCCACCCGTCATTTAAAACCCCCTCCCCTTTCTTGTTCCGAACTGTAAAGAGAACATTGACGTTTTGGCTCCACAACAGAGAATTTTCACGGCCAACATCTACGATTATGATGTCAGATATACCGAAATAAAAAACGTACTTAATTTAAAGTTAAGATCACGTTAAATACAGAGCTTTACTAGTTCATTAACAAATGTTCAAAATGGTTGTATTATATTAATCATCAAAAGAGATGTCTACATAAAACCATAATATAAATATTAATGTACATACTTTGGATAATAATTCGATTCCATTGGTATGAGAAAAGTTAATCAATGATAAAACTCGCTGTATAACTACAAAATAGGTCTGAATTCAACCAACAATCTTCGTTTGCAGGTTTGTCACAAATAAAAAAAAATATGAAATATTAAGCGTCTGGATGAACAAAGCTTTAAAACCACTGCAAAACTCCTCTCTGTCGTAAAATATTTCAATTATGTATTTATGACACGAAACGATATTATATGTTGTTTAATGAAACTATCATAAAACGGCAAGTTGTAAGGTGGTTATAGAACTTTATTTTAAAACTTTTTAGACTCTAAATGATGAGAATTTATTAACAACGTTCGCTTCAAAACAATTATATCAACGTTTAGAAGCATGTAGGTATATGTTTTAAACTTATTTTCTTAACTTACTGAAAGGGCAGTTCCATTTTATTTATGCATTTCTGCTGCTGAACATACAAAATGGCGTAATAGAACTAACTGAATTACGCAAAAATTATCGTATTTAAAATTCCGTCAAAAAAATTTTAAACAAAATATTATGTTATTTACGACAGCATGAGTGGTGTAAAAAAAGTCATAAGATTAGTTAATAATTAATATAAATTAAATATTATTTTTAAAGGATTGGTGAACATATAGAAACGTTATACTTAGTTTGAATGTGTATGATTCCTCCAGGCGAATTATGGTGGTGGTCACACTACGCTAACTCTCTTTTTCTCTTTCTGTCACTCCTTCCCCGTTCATTTTTCACACGATTGCCAAAGGCAGAGATGACGATAGATAACACGGGCGCAGCTCGTGTGTGCGTGAGAGATAACAGATGCAACAGTGCAGTCGTCTGTCGCTCGTACGAGTGTAAAGGGAGGGGAGGGGCATCACTGCAGTGATTTCATATCAAATGTCGGAGCCGTGACGCAAACGGCGAGGTATTCACCACGACCGAATCGAGCAGACAGACTGGATCACCGATTGCCATTTTGGGGTCACGGTGGAGTGATTTATCATCTCCTGCGCGTCGTGCCAAGGTGTGCGTCGCTTGAGCTAACCTGAACACGTACGAAGTCACGCTTAAGTATTTTGTTTTATTACGAATGTATGAAACTACTTATTTAACACTTGCACCTCAGAACCAAGCGAGCCTCTGTCAGAGTTAGACATATTTACAGGAGAGCGAAAAAAAATACACTTCATAATATTTAATTTAAAAACTGTACCTCTGAGGTATAGGACACTAGGTCAAAAAACTGTATGTTTTAAGGAGAGCAAGTTTTATATTTGTTTAAACTTTTATATTAATCAGGTTTCTTCGCTTTTAATAGGAATTGTTTTATTAAATAAAATATTTCTGGACTTATTTATTAGACAAAAATATTAGTCTCATGACAATATTTTAACGTTTTCATTTATTTTTGTGGGGATAATGATGTAGAGTTTTGATTATAAAAATTTCACTTTCGCACATAATGCCATAGGTTGAACTAAAACTATAATTCATGGACATGTTATCAACTGTATTTCATTAAATAATAAACTTGGCATTGTTTAGCTCGGAAGTATAGAAATATTAAGCTTGTTAGTGATTTTTGTTACATACCAACGAGCCTTATTTATGAATCATTATTTATAGATAAATTGATTTTTTTTTACTTTTTCAATACTCGGGTTGTTTTAATAACAAATTTCGAAAAAAAAATCCATTCAAGATTTATTTCATACTCGACTAGAACACATCACTTCGGAAAGCCACACTGCATCCAAATGCTTCTTAAGGAAATAGCGTTATTTTTATGAGTGATTTTTTTTGTATATTTTCTATAATTGCTTATGAAACAAACACGGGCTTTGAAATAAACCAAGAAGCGTATTGATATATCTGAAAACTAGTTTCTCCCTAACGAAGCTCACACCGATTGAAGCGTGTGCACAAGCATACCCGGCAAACAATCTAACTCATAACATACGATCCCAAAACCAATCGCATGAAACAGCCCAATGAACAAGAGGTAAATACCATGATGTCAGAAAAAGATAAATTTTCATGTTATTTTTTTTAATATGTGGGCTTTTATAATTTATTTAACCTGATGTTGTGCCCTAGGTACACGCATTCTCTCTTGGTTTTCCTATGTTTTTATTTTTTAGTGTAAACTTGTACTCGACGCCTGTAGGGCTTGCAAACCGCAATGCTTGCGCGCCTGGAGAGCAGTCTGTCGTCCAGGCAAGCAGTGGTTCTGTGTGAAAATAACAGTGTTCCAGGGATTAAAAAATAAAAAATACTAGTTTTAACATCTGGAGATGACGTCATACCAGAAGGAGGACATTGCTGCGGCTACCTAGAAGACTGTTCTAGAAGGTTCCCTCCCGGGCCAATCGTCGCTACCAGAGAGGTATAAACCCCTCCAAGCATCGTCACTACGGCCGACTCCGTTGATGACGTCACGCTGTCAGATCACCGCTCGAACGACGCACGTCCAGTATGACAACGAAACGCGAAATCACATTTTGGAACTTGAGGTGACAGAATGTTTCAGAGGTGAAGCGCTGCATGAGCTGGGTGAAGATATTTAAAGGCCGAGTTTGGACTTTGCCAATTTCTGGGGACGTTGCGTGTCGTCGCCGTGTTCATGTTGGGGACATATTTCATGGACATAGTGGCTGGAGTCTTTGAGCTGGTCGGTAATTGGCAGTAGAGACGGGTGGCTTTCGCAGATTGGACTTAGTTACTTAGACGTCAATACGGTGGTTACCAGTCCTTACGTACGTTACGTAACTAGTGATACGTTTACGTAATGAAAAAAAACTATGCTGAAATGAAGTCAGTACGGCTGGGCATCAATGAAAATAAATGTCCGACAAAGTTTTTCGTAAGTGCATAAAGTGTGTTTACAATAAGTTATGTAAGACACAGGGACCGTGCACTTACTAACGGGAGTGGAGTACGTGTTGGAAGTCTTCGGTGAAGGGAGAAACACTTTAAGCACGCAAGAGATGGTGTGCCTGTCCTGTGCCTTACTCCGTGTGCAGAAACGAGCGCATGCGGAAACTGCGTGCGGACCTTGTTTCATTTATCCTTTTATTTCTCATAGAGAACACAAGCACGAGACACATCACACCAGACCTTAGCCAAAGAGATAGGCAGATACATCACAGACCTCTCCCGATATCTGATACCTACCAAGAGACCGTCTGGCAGGGCGGTGTCGGCGTCAATTTGGTTTGGACTCTTCCGCCTGCAGAGCGAGTCGCTGTAGAGCGAGCGAGCGAGCGAGCTCTGTGCATCAGCCCTGCACAGGGCCGGATTCAGAGGAGGGCAACCGGGGCGAAAGCCTCGGGGCCTCCACAAACAGAGGGCCCCCACAAATCCTTTGACATTCTCTTTTCGCTGTTTTACCTTTACCTACAGTTTTTTGTACATACATGATTATATTATTGTTAAATATTAACAGATATATTCATTTACACTAAAATTTAATTTCATATAATTCTTGTCTCCGATTATATTTATGTATGTTTTTTAAATACTAAGAGAATCTACTTCATTTCACAATAAATTATTTATTGGAAAACTCGACTGAAAAAATTGTTCTTTTTATTTGGAAAATAATTTGGGGCCAGGGGGCCTCCGCTCCTCTATTTCTCCGAGGCCTCCAGAACTCTAAATCCGGCCCTGCGACTACTACAGTCGGCGCCGGCTAGTGGTGACTCGCAAGCATCGAAGCGGAATTGAAGGCAAGCTATGATGATGTTTCAAAACCATGATATCTGAGTGGTGGGGCTAAAGTGTTTGTTGAGTAACTACCGAACACAGACATGAGCCACGTTGTCATAAAACCAGTTAAGATACCTGTTTAACTAATCGAACGTTTGTTTTAATATATTTAATTCCCACCAGGATCCTGACGCGTATAGTTAACGAGTTTAATATAACTCCTTGTGCTTACCATTTAACTGCCCATGTTAATTGTTTGAGGATTGTAACCTCCATATGACATTAAATTTTAATTGGGTATTTAGATTTGAATATGAGTACTGTTCAAGCCATATTTTAACACATCCCCTTTAGGGTAGTCTAAGCTAGATCAATATCATGAATCAGTATGATTAGAAAATTGTTAATTGATCGATCGGAATTCTTATTTGCCAAAGTATAAATTTTGTGAAGGCAGGATCAGTAACGTTACGTTTATTTGTTACATTGTCATCACTGAGTAACGGCCAGTACATGCTGATAAACGTTTTCAAATAAAGTATTGAAGTATTGTTACATTTTACTACTATTGGTAATTGATTAATAATACTTAAACGTGTTTATAGTAACTGCGCCTTCTCTATGTTATTTCCGTTATCGACAGCCATCACAGTAACAAAATTTATATATAATTATGTTTACTACACCGTTACAATTCTGAACCATTATGTGTAACTAATATATTTTAAATATATAAATTAAATTCCTTTTCTTTTTATTTTGGTGCAAAAAATATGCATTTTATTAAGTAAACATAAATAATAGCACGTGGTCCTTTTTAATATATATATTTATATATATATATCAAAAATATTTTTTTTTATTTTGGAAAAAATCCTGTTACTGAAAAAAACCTGTTCTTAAAACCAATATATATATATATATATATATATATATATATATATATATAATTTTAGTAACTAACAATACAGTTTGAGGAAATTGTTTTGTTATTAATAACGAAATTTGAACGTAGCACTACCTACCATAAAACAAAAAAAAAATGTATGATTCACCTTTTTTTGTTATTACATTAAAATTGTAAATAATATTATTGTGCATAGGAAAAAAATTGGTCACCACGCTTCTTTTGACGGAATATGTTTTATCAACAATTACTGAAAGCCAAAATTTCATTTTTCATTCGTTCAGCTCATGGATATTTACTGAAAAATGTTATAAATACTTATTGATTTAGAGTTAATTAATTATATTACTATTTAATTTAATAAAGCACAGTTGATTTTAAAAAAAATTGTAACTCAGTATGACATTATATAATAGTATATAGTAATTAATATGTCACATACGATCTATTAAAATTTTTTTAACTATAATAAATTCAACATTAAAGCAAATTGCTGAATTATTTTTGGCATTTTATTATTTGAATTTGGGTGAAAAAAAGGTTCGTGGATCCTGAGCTAACAACTAGTTAGCTCTCCAAACAGCACGCTTTACAGTTGGTCCATATTTGTTACATAACAAATACGAGAAAATCGAAAATATATTTAGCGAATAACTGGTCATTAATAAAATATTTCATTAAATAGTTCCTTCATATATCAATTTACTCTAAAACGTTTAATTTATTACGGAATCATTTTTACTTCTGGGGAGGGGGTGGCGGTTGTTAGGAGGGAATTAAAGTTTTTTTCGTTTTTATGTTTTCTCATTTTACTATGCCAGGTAGATAAATTTATTTTTTAATCGGTATTTATAAAATAAATTTAAAAAACGAAATTTATATAATAATGTAAAAAAAACTCTTTCCAACAAATTATTATGTTCTTATTATTTAAGGAGATACGAATTTAAAAGTGTCGTAACTAAACTTTTATGTGTTTAATGTGTAGACAGATTTCATAAAGAGATCATGTACAAGGCTGCCTTCTTCGCATTCCCAAGAACTACTGAATAACTCTTTTCCCAAGCACTTATAGTGAGTAACGTACTTTCAGTTGGAAACCACCCCCACAGTGTCATAACATTTATATATTTTTGTTAGGTACTTGCTTTATTTAAAACAAATTAATCTGAACTATTTCCATAGCAAAATTATAATGTTTTGGCCCAAGAAAAAATCAAAGCTAGGTTGTTTATGTGGACGATATGGACCGAAAGCATTTTTTCTGAAATTATACTTCTTTAAATGCGTTGAAAATGAGCTTTTAGGTAGATTTAAAGGAAATACTACCTTTTGTAGCCATTACCAAGGTACGACTATCGGAAAATTTTATATAGCTTTATGGTTTTTCGTTTCATGGTACATAGACCCCAAAACCATCGTCAACTCAAAATTTTGTATCTATGTGTATATATTTATATATATAGTGACGATAACTGTTGCTAATTTTTACAAATATTTCCAAATTGATACATGAAATATTGTAGCAAATTATCTTGGTCAAGTTCATTAATAGGCAATATCCGACAGAAGGGATGTAAATGGGTAAATGATTTTTTGAAGGAGAGAAAACTCGCTATAACTGCCTAAATATGGAAAAAAAATCATATCCGTTTGAACGCATTTTATTACCTAAGAGTAGGCTAATACCAAAATCTTTTGTCTGAAAATGTTTCTGATACGAACAACCATAACTGCTAGGGGTTAAAAAAAACAAGGGTTGCAGACACACAGTCGAATTCGTACAAATTATGTATTAGTCATATATTTGTTGTTTAAAACATTTGTAAACAATTTTTGATAGTACAAACCATTACTGCAAGGGGTGGAAATAAAAGGGTAGAAAGACAAAATGTCATTACTTTTTTTATAATAAATATACTATCAAATCCATTATAATTTATTGTTAAACACCTAAACTTGATCTAAAACCTTTGTTTGAAACAATTTGTGATGAAATGAACTATTACTGTAAAAACTGGGATTGGAATTAAAAAAAAAATCTTTCTAGGTATAAAATTCGTCATAAATTATTAATATTCATCTTAGCGTTACCTTAAACCTTTGTCCAAAAAATAATGGTTCGACCACGTATTAGTGCAAGAAATGGAAAATAGTGTTTGAAGATCAAAAATAGTCATAATATGAAATTCATTAAGACATCTAATGCTGGATGCATTGAGTTAAAAACATTCAACATATTTTACTGCATGTAATATGAGAAAATGTTAAATTTTTTGAATATCTGCGAACAAATAGGAATTTTAGTAGGCTTTATTCAGTTCTTAAAATATACCAAGATTTTATAGAAGTTTCCAAATTATTTCCAGATTAAATAGGTACTTCGAAATTTACCTAAGCCTGTAGGTTGTGCCGAAAAAGATTTTTTTTGTATGCGACTGAAATGCCACACAGAAGGTAAACCGGTTGGTTCATTGAAATATTGTTGCAAAGGAAGATATTGATTAAAAAGTTTATAAAGAATAAACCTGATAAAAGTACAATGAAAAATTAATTCACAAACACGCATAAAACAAGCTTAAATCAGCTGATATAAAATTTATAGTGCACGGACATAAAAAAAATTCCGTGGAAGATATCAGTCGGAACAATATCACAGCACAGAAGAACGCAGTGGGCTAACAACGATGGATAGCTGCAACAAGAACAGCAAATACACTCGAAGAACAACCTTGGAAAACGCAGTGGAACCCATCGATGATAATAAACATATAATCTATACAACACTACAACAGTACAACGACGTACATGCTAACCTGGCGATAAAATTAAACACTTTTTTTTTTGCCAAACACCGATAGCAAAGATGAACACAGTTAGATTTTAAAGACATATTTCTTTTAGATTTAAAATTTATTATGTGCTTTTCTGATTCTGCTACATCCAACCATGAACCAAATCGTCCATGTAGCTGACAGCGTGTGGCGTTAGTACCTATACATTAACGCCTTCATAAATATCGCGGGACTTACAAAGCATAAAGTTTTGCCAAATAAAACTTTGTGATAGCAAACCTTTTCTGAATTATATTATAAAAAAGTTAATATTCGCACAAATAAGAATTCTCAACGTTAAAACTACCTTTTAATACTGGGATTACAATTCTGATGAACCAAAAATTCTCGCCCGGACGAATAATATGGTTTAAGCTCAGTGATTAAATGCTTTATTTCATACATATGGTCGCAAGGCTTGAGTTTTATCACTTAAACTACATTGCTTCAATTTTTATACAACCTATTATTGCATTTAAATTATAGTTTAATATATTATTACTTGTTATTTATTCAAGCAATTGTTATAATTACTATAAAAAAGTTTCTCTGTCCGTTGGTTTTGGTTATTTTAAACTAGTGATAAATATATATTAATTTTATTTAAATTACAATAAAAATAATTTACATGTCTACGTTTTATTGAAAACATGATTTTATTTCACACGTTTCACCTTAAAACAATAAAATGTCACTGTCTATGTAACATTTCGAAAGAAAAAATTCCATATTTCTTCTTCCACCCACTTCTGCATGCAAATTTTCCCAACTGACGAATAGAGTAAAATGAAAATTACTGTTTCGATACACTTTTTTTATATATAAAAAGAGGAAAATCACTGTCCATACGAGATTTCTAAAAACCTCCCCATTCCACTTTACTACCCTTTTCATTTAAATGTTTGTTCTATTATGAAATTTTGCAAGTTTACCATAATAAATATTGCCTACCACTGATTTCGAAATACAATGAAAATCGTTGAAAAATATTATCGTGACCAAACATCATTGTAAGAGTTTATCAATAATAGCGGTTCAAGGAAAAAAAATCTAAATTATTTTAGTAGTATTTTAAGTAATTGTAAAATTTCTTAATATTATTTCGTACTGTAGTTTAAAACCATAATTGGATACGGAAATCTTTTGACTTCAATGGGCTACTAAAATGAGTTCGTTGAACAAATAAAATTATTTTCTTCATTATTAGACGCAATATAATTCCCGTACCGGATATTTATAAAGCTTGTAATTTGAACGCAAATATTTAAACTTTTGCCATTAAACTTTTCCTTTCGCAACTGCAACCCTAAGCGCAATCAAGTTCGCCTTTTCGCTTCTCCGCGTGTAATACGCCTGCTGTCTTCAAGTTTCTCATCACGGAGCTGCGTGATCCCCTTCTAGGGAAACTCGACCTTCGAGACAAGCACGTATGACCTACCCTTACACACTTCTCCTGCGCTGATGCGCTCTCGGTCATAAAGGCGAGTATGAGACACGTGAGGAGAATATGAACTCATTGCGTGTATGTGTCGTGTCACTTTATTCCAAAGATTAACCCAGTTAAGATAAAAAAAAATTTACCAAGGTTTTTGTGTGTGATCGAATGCACACACACTGTAACTTTTTTACTAAATGGAACAGAAACATTCGTTAAAAATAACAGATATATCATTTAAATATATTGTTTTACATAATAATTTAAATAAGTGAATTTATATGAAAACAGCTGTCTCAATGCAAAATAGTGTTCGCAGTATTATTGAGTTTGGATTCTTACCCGGTCATTTATGCTTTGTGTTGTCCCAGTACCTCCAATTGTAACATGTCGGCTACCCCTAGATTATTTATTTTTATTTTAGCTTTGTAAGCCCGGAACTTTTTATTAAATCATTGGTAATTTTTATGTTTAATTTAGTTATGTTTATAATTTTCAAATATTTTTATGGGACATTAGAGGCGGGCCGAAAGCCATCGTGTTAGTCAGCTTTAAAATGTTTTGTATTAATTAATTAAGATCTTTTAATTTGTTTTACTATTATTAGTTTTATTTATTGCCTGGTTTATTTAAGTTTTATGTCGAGTATATTGAATTTGCCATTTTAGACATTAAAAAACGGACTTTAGTTCCTTGAGTCGCCGCTAGCAATGCAACAGCGCTCGTGCGGAAAGCGAGACGGGGATTCAGATTTCCGTTGGCGTCACGACGTGTATGGGATCGTCCATTAATCACGTGAGGCTCGAAAGGGGGGGGGGGGGGGAAACACGAAATATCACAAGGGGGGAGGGGGTGTAGAGAGATATCACGTGTATTTATTTTTTCGCGCGATTTCTACTAAACCGAAAAGCGACGCGTGACCTTGACTCGCCGTAGCCAGGCCTAATATATCCCCGCCCGCCGCAACGTGAACCACCCGGCTCGGCTTGCCAGTCGCCAGTAAGACTGTGATTTTGGCGCCGAATACATGCGTAAATCACAAATTGGCCTTTCCTTTATTATTTTTATGCCAGTGACAATAAACCTGCATCCTTAGTGTGTGTCTGAACATTTTTATCACTGTGCTTAATTTTCCAGAATTAAATTAGATTATACATATATTTAAAGATAATATTGTGAAATTTTTAAGAATATTTTGTACCAAAAAAATACACGTGATTTATTTATGGGGGGGTAGGGGGGGTATTTTGAAACCTCACCACAAATCACTAGGGGGGAGGGGGTGTTCAACATTTGCTAAAAAAACATCACGTGATTAATGGACGACCCCTATGCTGTGTGCAGTACTTATTTTTCGGCCAAGGCGTAAACTTTTAAATTTAACAAGCATGAAGCTTGGTGGATTGCACTGGGAAGTTATCAGTGGTATTGATTTTTTGAAGAAGCTACGTTTTTGTGATGTACTAGGGCGATGCACGCTACATACCGGTCAGCTGTCCGTCCCATTTGGCCGGTTGGGCGTGATCTTCACCGCAAACTGACATTTGCCTGAGCATTTGCAAGTTTATGCAAATATACGTTAAACGCTTTTCAGAAGAGAAATGTTTTTGTCACAGGTGTGGGAAATGTACGTACTTTTTATTTTTTAAGTTGACTTGTAATGTTGCAGAAGCCTCAACCTTAAACGTAAAATGAACTTAAAGTCATTTTAAAAGTTTACCAGTGGAAACAGGTATTCTCGTTGCGTTTAATAAGCCTTCCCAACTTTAGTGCGCACGGACCTTTTTAAATGGAATCACACGGCCGTGTACTTGAACTGTAACTTATATATATATGTATGTATGTATATATATTGGTATTCTGTAATAATAATACACCAGGCATAATTTTAAGAAATATATTTATATTGCCGGAGCCGGAATTTACTTCACATGGGAGCTCCCGAAGTATTTATTTGTAAATTTAATATTTTAGTCTAAGTTTTGCTTCACGCCAGCAAAGGCTTGAAATTGTTCTTAATTTTTTTTGGTAACGAATTTAATCTTTAGATATTATGCTCAAACGACGAAAAACGTATTTTATATATACTACTTGAATCCTACTCCTGTGTGGTAAAAAATAAACTATGCGTTTCTCATAGTATTACAAATTTATTATATTTTGGCAACTTGTTTCCAAAGAAATCTTTTGTAACAGTACAAAATTTTTTTCTGTTAAGTGACATGCTGGCAGGGAAAATAAATCATTAAACATTCAGTTTGAAAAAAAACCTTTTTTGAAACACAATACTTGCTTTTTTAGACTTGAAAAAAAGGATTTTTTTTCCACTGGTTTAGTTAAAGTTATCAACTGGAGTTTGATATAAATTTTAAAATAGTTCAAGGTATTTTGTAAAATAACTATAATGGTAGTGGTTTTTGTAGTTATACACATAGAATGAAAGGGTAGTAGCTTTGTAGATATGCAGTAGTTTAAATTGTAGTAATTTTATATCTTAAACTCAGAAAATACTTTCTTATGACTCCACTTATTTACGAAAATTTTATTAAAAAATATATAACCGAATTTTAAATAAGTAACAGGTAGTAGACAAGTGATTTACTTACCATTACAGTATGTGCATGATTATGTTATTTAAAAAGATTTCAAAATTTCATAAAATTTATGTTTTAATCAGCGTAACTTACTTTGCTTTGCTTTAATCTCTTGGTTAATAGAATAAGTATGTCATATGTTCTTTTGTTTTGCTTTATTGTGTAATAAGAGGTACCTCTAGCTGGGAAAGAGGTAGCATATTAGGTATTTTGCCAAAAATAATGTTGTGATATTAGGCCTTGGAAGCTTCGATAGTAATAAACATACATTATTGTGCCACACTATTTCATGATATCTAACTAAATAAATTCTTTTTTGTCAGCTTGTTTTACTGTGTTTTTTGTTATATATATATATATATATATATATATATATATTTCTCACCCCTTTGCTTTAACCGCGAATACTTATTTTTTTTATTTTTTGGTGCCAAAACGTATTATGTTGTTAAGGTATTTTAGAACTTTCCTTACGCATAAGTAGGTTTCATATTTTCCTTTATCTCCTGTATTCTAACTCCATACTTTAAATTCTGCATTGGCGTTATGAGTTCTCAGAATACATAATTTTGGCATACCTAAAATTACTGATTTCATCATATCGCAGGTGGCAAAAATGGGAAACTATCCCTAGATATTTCATACTTATAATAAGGATAGCTTCCCTCACTTAGGCTCCATAAGCTATGTAGGTTTTAATTTCCAAAACAAGCTCTCGTATCTTCTCTAGTGAAACCAACACGATGCTTTAAGCACACCGCACGATTCTTTCAATTTGGTGATAAACTTACGTTGAAGCTTTCACAAAATTGCTTTAAAGCTTAGTGTACTAACTTTCATGTGTGTTAGCGTTACAGTATTGCTTCGGGCACGAAATAAAATCCACCAAAACGTAAAGTGAAATTTGTTCTTGCAAAATGTAAGATCGAAGCTTTGCCTTCAAGTTCTCTAACTTGTATTATATTACACAACATTATTTGCCTGCGTGAGATAATTTTAAAGTGACTCACTTAATTAAGTTCTTCAGGCTGTCACAAAATATTGATTAAAACCGAATTAAAATTTTGTGGAACAAAGTAAATACACAGAAAAACTATTTTCTGTAAATTTACAGAAGATTTTATTGGAAAACATTTGTCAATAAGTAGTTAGTAACACTAAAAAAAATTATATTGTAGCTTTGTAAAACACTTGACTATAATTAATTTTTCATCGCTGAATAACATTATTTGACTTAATCTTAAAAATGTTACAAATTATCTTACAAAACTGTGCGGTTAATTATATATTTTAATTAATGTTACGTTCAACTATAATTTTAAAAAAAATATGTAAAAGATGAACGAATATTAAATAAATTTGACGTTGTTTTATTTTATCGTGGTTATTAATATAAGCAGGTAATACTTAAAAACTATTCAGGGAATGGTTTTCAAATGAATTTAATTAGTGAAGGTACTATGACAACACAAAAGATAAATGCCAGAGTAAAATTCCAAACCTATTTAATATTACTGCCAAATCTATTTTGTTGTGATAACTTAATTCATTTAAATGCACAAATGAACAGACTTCTGTAATTATACATGAATATTTCTGTTCCATTAAAATATATACAGTTTAGGATTCATGCCTGTGCCTTCTGTGGAAAAAGACTCCGTCAAAATAGGAGAGTGTAGTCCGGAGTAGTATATAAATTTTCCTCCGGCACCAAGCTTCTGCAGGAGGAGCCTACCACCATCTTGGATAACCTTGACCTTGACCTTTGACATTGACCTTCAAAATTGAAAAAAAAAAGAATTAAAATTTGCCCAAAATTCACCAAAAAAAACCAAAATTTCCAGTTTTAGGAAAAAAATTCCGCCAAAAAATCTGAAGAAATTTGAAAAATAAAAAAAGTCTCTACTTCGAGGTAAAAATTCCCGTTATGAGCAAAGATTTCTCGTTTTAGTCCTCAAAAATTCCAAAGGCATTAAAATTTTCCAAAGCCGCTTAAATTCCCCATGGGATAGTCTCTCTAAGCCACCGAGGTCATCCCATGCCCTTGTCAATTAAAATGCCATGGCCGCCATCTAGAGTTATGGCGTAACTGTTGTTAATAATCGTTCCATCCGCCATATTGAAAGTAGGTAATTTTTTTACTAGAAATTCGGGACAAAATATAATACATATTAAATAATAATAATAATGTAAATAGAAACACACCGCCATATTCGATTATGACATTACGACCACCATCTTGAAAATCCGTAATAATTAAGATAGAATATCGGGAAAAAATTTAAATGAAAAAAAATATATTATTCTAATTTTAATAAATTATTATAATAGAAACGTACTTATGTCCTTGGTTCAAACACAGTAAGGGCAATAAATTCCAGGGTATATATATATATATATATATATATATATATATATGGCAAGCTAGTATCACGTCATGTCCGCTATATTGTTTCGTCTGCTGGATATCGTATGGTAGATTGATCTGCTACCATACAAGTTTAATTTTTCACACTAGAGTACAGTAATCATTTATTATTACTGTGACGTTCGTCATTTCGAAATTTGGACATCATCTTGGAAATTCGTAAATTATTTTGCTATAGATTTGGAAAAAATTCCAAAATTCGTCAAAAAATCTAAAATAATATATTGATTGATTTGAATAGTTCCTCTACTCAGTTCGTTACTTGATCGATGCAAATAATTGAACTATATGTAAAAAAAAATTAATTTCAATAAATATGGTGGAAAGTCCTAAAAGAAGCTTCAATTTTTCTACTAACAGTCAGAAATAAGTTGATGAAGACATATTGACTGCCATCTTGAAAAGTCGTAATGATTATCGTAGTAATTAAGGAAAAATTCCAAAAATATAAAAAAAAAACTCATTAATTGGTTCGATACATGATCAAGGCAAACAAATTTATTTTAAACAAAATCACTTACTTAATAAATCATATTCAAAATCATAAAATAGGTTAAAGTTCCTCATATACCAGCCGAAAAGTCCGTCATCTAGGGTATATCTAAATATTTTCCTAAAAATTAAGGAAAAATTCCCAAAAATCATCAAAAAATTCACTTTTTAAAATAATAATTGACGCAATATATTTCAATACTGGGTTTTTATTACATCCAAAGTTAAGGGTAAATAAAACTTGAAATACATTTTAAATTATTATTCCCATTACATTTCGTGCAGTTTATTATTCATTCACTCTGCAAAAAACAACTATGAACAAGATACCAGTCGAACGAATTAAATGTTGACGCGCTGTTTAACACGGAAGACTATTTTTTTTCGATGCATGAAATACATTCCAACCAGTTCATGAACAATGCTATACGTATTGGCTATGTCTCTTCGGACCGCGAGACCAGATCATGAACAATATCAGACGTATAGACCAGACATTTCCGAACCTCAAGACATTCTTCCTCGATAGCTAACATAACATATTTAAAGCAGTCAAGAAAATAGTCTTCAAACTGTCAGACCAAAAGTATCATAAAATCAATTACAATCAATTAGATAAACGGAACATGTGTTATGCTTACTAAATGACCATGAATCCGTGAAAAATGTTTTTTTCAAGACCAAGAGGTTCTGACCAGATTCACAAAAGATTTTAATACGTACATTTAACGTTACGACACAAACATTCATCAAAAAGAACACACAGGACACTTACAGGACACAATGTACACACATTGGACACATAGTACACACACTGGACACGCAGTAATGGCAAAAAAAAACTTTGACGTGACAACGTCTAATAAATTGATGAACGCCGGCTTCACGTACGAAAAAGTGTCCCGTTACGGACATTGTCCCGTTTCGCTGTGTCCGGTTACGCTCATTTTATATTGCTCTTTGCTAACCCGTTCCTCCTAGCATTGCTGCAGAGTCCGTGGCGGAAATATATTATTTTTGACTGCATTTTGGTGTTGGGTAAGCCATTTTCCTTCACATCATCCTTGAAACACTCCCATTCGTTTCCTACTTTACCTATTATCGTCCTATCCTTAACAGAATAACACAGATTGATAGAAGTTAAATAGCAAACATGTATAAAAGTTATAGTTAAAATAATCTCTTCGTTAAAATAATAAACATATTTGAATTAATGAGTGCAAATAAAAGTAAATTTATCAATTAAATTGTAGATTTCATTTCACTCCTTCTTTGTATTAATACAAAATAATGAGAATTCAATAAAAATGATTCAATTTTATTCATAAAAGTATGCAATCATTTCATCAATGTTTTATTATGACGTTGTCACGTTAAACTATCGTCCGTAAACCGACTTTACAGACAACCAATTTTTAATAGCTAATTTTTTGTTTTGTCACGTGGTTAAAAGCGCAAGTTCACAATAATGCGACACTTTGCTGGTACATCCTGTCATTCGCGTCGCGTCTGTCGCGGCATTTTATATTCCAGCATCGTTTGTATCCCATTAACTTGTATTAACATTGATTTCTTTTTACTTTTGACTTTGGCTGAACTAGAAAAAAAATAGTGTTTACTTGCAGAAAAATGCAGAAAGTCTCGTACAAGAGAAAATTGTCTTGCGAGAAATGTACATCGAAAAAATAAATTTATTAATAAACCAGTACACAAAATCGAACAAACTTAAACAACAACTTTTGTAAGATGACTTCAGGCATTAGGCATTGAAAACACATTTAGGTTGTTGTTAACGCTGCGGTATCAGGAAACCAAGGACAGCTATAAATCGCTACTTTTCTCGTCAGAATTTCTGTTCCCTTTATTTCATGTAATGTTCCAAAGGTCAGCAAGGCTATCGAAATTCTTTAATATTTTGTGACGGTAAGCTTAAATATATCAATATATAAATTATGCATTATCTTATAAGTAAATAGGGCAATGCATTTTTTCTTATTTTTAATTAGCTGATGAAATCTGACATTTTGCGACAATGTGGTGTAACATTACACTACAACAAGATTACATTACACACAAAAAATAATCTATAAATTATATTTTAACTGATAATTTACTTTGAATTTTTTCTTACTTAGAAGACAATTTTTTGAAGTTTAATATTTTTATTTTTGTAACTGTCAATAATCTGTGATATCGTTCTTCTAATAAAGATCTTTGTGTGATGATGCCTGACTGGCAATGTTGAAAAATTCACCCAATTCTGTTATACAATGTGCAGGTGAAGACTGACTTGTTGTACAGCTTTGTTGAACTATAGTTGGTGCTTTGTTAAATGGCTGGGTAATGAAAGATACCGAGATGTAATATGTGTCTGAACTGTCGTAGACATTTCGCTTGTTCCGTATCTCATACAAAAATATAACAATACACACTTTTAATAGGTATGTAAATACATCTTAAACGTTTGTAGTTGCTTAATTCATAATTGGCTTCTTTTTTAGCATCAGTTGAGAATCCTCTTCTAGGTGTACTCACATCAAGAAGAAACACCAAAGATTCTTACGCGAACAGTTTCATGCTTGTCCATAGATATGAGCCGGATCTTGCCGGTGTAATGTATTTGTGCTCACGCATAAATACACTGTAAAAATTCTTAATTTTTTTTTTAACTTCTGCCACTTCACAGCTAAAACTAGCCGCTAGAACTCTTAAAGCGTCGAGTTTTAAATTCTTGTTTATATATTCTGGGAGAAAAATATTCCATAGTAATGAGTTGAAAGATTTATATTGAAAAGTTTTCTTATTATGTTACCTCATGTATCCAATTTATATTCATTAATAATAGTAGATTGGCTTTAACAAGTTTTTATATTGTAATGTGTGATTTACTTTTTATGTACAACGCTGTTTGGAGAATGGTTCAATAATAAAGTACTTGATGACAGGCTGTGATGCAGTTAAATTCATTTCTCTTTGAGCACTCCACGTTGCTTCTACAAGTCGCGTTCGTCACTGTGGCTGGCACCACGCGACATCTGTCGTACCAGTGTGAACACTCAGCGCTCGGCAACAATGTCGCATTCCACATGTCGCCGAAATGTTGCCTCAGTGAAAACGCGAATGACTCAAATAATGTTTTTTTTAAGTGCATGAGGCTGCAAGCTACTATATTTTACATTTCTGAAAGAAAAAAATGACTCTAGGACAATTTTATTTTAAAATAAAGGAACAGTCATGTTCTTCGGTAAGTAGGGGAGACCGGTGCACGTTGGCCATAGTTTCAATTTTTTATTTTTGTATTTTTTTTAAACACATTTAAATTTATGAAATTATTATTACATTTTAGAACAGTTCTCCTAAATTTGAATGTAATTCATTAAACATGAAAATATAACTCTAAAATTAATATATAAATATATTACTGGATATATGCCAAGTGGGCCAACCTGTCCCTACAACGGGGTAAGTTGGCCCAGAGACTGGGGCACGTTGACCCATATGTTATATTTTGAAAAGTTTAACTAGTATAAATTTGGAAATTCTAATTAAAACAAATATTTATGAAGAAACACACACTTTATTGTACATAAAAGCAAGTTTTAGGTTAATCACTGTCCAATTCCAAAGGATCAGCACAATTGTAGCATTCATAAAAGAGTCCATGGATTTCATTTTTTACACATGTCTGATGAGCCCAACGCTTACAGGTTGTGCACTGGATCCACTCTACCCCAGGTTGACTTTTTGAAAAAGGCTTCAGACACCGCAAGCATAGTGAGTCTTCATCTTCTTCATCATCATCGTCATCGACATCGTCATATTGCCTTGGTTTCTTCTTGCGTTTCAGGCCTGCTGCAGTTGATTTATTTGATTTCATTCTAGCTTTGCCCATATCTTCGTCTCCAAAAAGTCCTTTCTTAGCCTGTGACTTCATTTTTCCTTCCAATGCTTTCTCCTTCTTTTCTTTTGCACGTTTTTGTTCTTCCTTTAGAGCTTTTTTTACTGGGGTATCTGTCACTATGGCAGAAACTCTTTTCTTTTTCCCTGCTGCATTAGGCCTACCTTTCCTGGGCTCTGATTTTTCAAAGGGTCTGACCTCTTCAGGAGTTGGAAATGGTCTTAAATTTTCTGGTGCCTGAGACATTTTTTTGTGATGGTACGCCTAATCTTTCATTAGACGTTGAAGGAATCGCCAGATTGCAGTGAGAGCTGGGATGCGTAGCGTTTGTCTCAGTTGGAATTGATTGACTGCTTTCGGTGTTTGGTTGTGGCCTATCCGAAGTGTAGGAAGGCATTAAGTCACTTTCGGTAAATATATTTCTGTTAAAGGGATTGATCCCAGTGACTTTGAATCCACTAGTTATGTTATTTGGAGTTGCAGCATGTGGTAGTGCAATTCTTACTACAGATGGGATGTCATAAATAGTCATAGGCCGTTTGTTATTGGTAACCCATGCATCACATGCTGAGTTCACGAAATTCTTGAAAGGCGCATAAACACTCCTGTCCAAGGGCTGTAGCTTATGGCTACAGTGCGCCGGGAAATAGAGAAAGGTGATGCCATTTTCTTTACAATAATCAATAACTTCAGAGTCCAGGTGTGAACTGTGGTTATCAACCAAAACTACGCAAGGGCGTTCTTTTGAGCACCGAACATGTAGGACACAATTTTTCATATACTTAAAAAAGTTTGCCTCTGTCATCCATCCCGAAACATGAGCAGCTCCATCACACCCAATTGGGCCGTCACGGATGAAGTGAGGCTTGAAATGTACTCTTGGGAAAATGAAAAATGGAGGCACACTGTTTCCCAAAGCACTCACTGCAAACTCCATCGTGACGAGTGACCCTCTCTCAGCCAATGTCACGCGCCCAATTTGGCGAAAACCTCTTCTAGCAACTACTCGATCGGGCCGCTGGACAGTAGTAACCCCAGTTTCATCAATATTCCAGATGTCTCCCGGGGTTACTTTCAGTCGTTTTAAAACGACGTCAAGATTGTTGAAAAACAATTCAACATTATGTTTATTGAAACTTGTACACCTGGCCAAACTGGTTGCTTGTGGAGTCCGAATGGAGAGTTGAGGATGCCTCTTCAAAAATCCAGTGAACCAATCACTTCCCGCCATTTCGGTCTCAGTCCATCATTGAGGTAGGCATACTTTATTTTTACAGGCAACGGCATACCTATAAGCGAACCGCCTTACTTCTTTTGGGGACAGGCCATAGTATATGTCGCTTGCCTTCATAAGGTACTGTTCGAACATATTCTCTTGTTCAGAATTGAATATATGAAAATAAATAACCCTAGTTAAGTTACGCATAAAGGAACATTGTTTCTTTTAGTGTGTGTGTAGGGGGAGGGACATGTCCCCAATATGTATGGGACCATATCCCCAATATTTATGGGGCCATGTAGCTACTTGTATTTTACCTGACTGTGGGGCCAAACCGAATTTTGGGGTCATATATACGTCCACAAAGGATTTTTTAAATAATTTTGTGCTTAAAGTCCTCTATTTAAGTCCGGAAAAGCGTAAAATGGTTAGGCTAAGATAGGTTAGGTTAAGTTAGGTTGGGTTAGCTTATGTAGGTTTTAGTATGATCCCAAAATTTTGACTAGCCTCATAGCCTGATAAAATGCACACACATTGCCCCACAATTAAGTGTTTGAACACAAAACCTTACAAATATTACCAAATAAATATTTTTGTATGTTTGTGTGTGTAGTGAGCAGAAGAAAGAGGGACACAAAATCAGTACAGTGCACTACACGACATAGAGATGGGATAACAATGGCAGGGATAAAGAAAACGATTATAAATTCAAAAATAGCTTTGAAAATGTAAAATAGATAAAAATATAATTCATACCTGAAATCTCTTATCATAGCCGAACTTATCCCAAGGCTTCTTGCCAGTATTACATATTTTTGGGACACCTCCAGGCTGAGGGATTTCATCCAATGCAATGCGTTGAGGATTTTGAGGTTCAGTTTCAGTTTTCTGAGTAGGCTGACATGAGGTCTTGAACTTAGCACAGTACCTCCCCAACGTTTTTCTCGAAATCCCAAACTCCTCACTAACAGCCCTTACGGATCAATCCTTTTCTTTGACCTTCAAAACTGCTTTTAGCATCGTTTCTTCAGAAACCATCCCTCTTTCGCTTTTTCTTTTATAATTTCGGACCATTTTTATGTTCCTGCAAATAAAATAAAGGTTTAAACAAAGGCTGCAACACAGATGTTAAAAAATAAGAAATGGACCACTCAGTTCTGTATACAAGATTATAAACAATTTAGTAATTTTGGAAGCTCGTTTATTCTTTTGAATCGCTTTTTATCTCGTGATTATAATCAAACTACGTTTTTCTTCGAAAAATATTTTAATAATTAAAAAAAGTGTTAGAATTATAAATAGTATTAGCATTACAATCAACAAACCTTTCATCGAATTTCAAAAAATAAATACGATGGGGCACGTTGGCCCGGGTGGTCAACTTGCCCCATCGTCGCTGGGCCAACCTGCCCCATCGCCATGTTTAAAATAAATTCTATCCGTTACCAAACCCAATGAAGCAATTAAGATTGTATGCCGTATAGAAATAATCCTCAAACTACGGCCTTTAATTATATTACTCACCTGTTGCGCTTGAAGAAAGCAGAAGTTAGATAATACACTTTTAACCGACAAGTAGAATCTTACTTAAACACGCACAAAAATGATTAATCACTAAAACGTTTCCAAAACTCCTCCGGTGGCCATATTGGTTCTGTGAAAGAAGGAGGACAGTGTTACCAACCTGCTTATTGACTCATAGCACGATCTAGCGGCTATTGTATTAACTAACTCGACTGGGCCATCCTGCCCCTATGGCCAACGTGCCCCGGTCTCCCCTAGCTGTTATCGCATTATTATCGGTTATATCAGATTTTATATTATTGTTGACAAAAATTTGCATCAAATAAACAAAAAAAATTTAAAAAAATGTTAAATGTAGACTTTATTTATACTGATTTAACTAAGTTTATTATTCATGTTTTTTTTTTTTTTTTTAGAAAAAGTTTGGTCAGTGCAAGTTTTTGTGCAAAAATTTACTTGCGTGCTGGAAACACAAATTTGCCATTTAAACATTAATTTTTTTATGGCTTCATACAGAAAAGCTTTTCCAATTAAGAGTGGTAAAAAGATAGATCTGTATTACACGTGTAATACCTATTCCTCTGAAAAGAGGATTTTTTATGAAAACTTTGTAAGTAAATAATATTAAGCACCCAAAGTGTAATAGGTTTTTTGAGGAATTTATAAAATGTATCTGACTTTATGAATTATAGTACAATGCTAAATATTATTCATTGAATATCAGACACAAGATTTCTGCATAATTTTTATATAACGATAACTGATAGATACTATCTTAAGTTAAAAAATTTATTTACTTTTTTTAATTAACTGCTGTGTTCTATATGTTAAATGCTTTCAAATTATGTTTTTCGTTTATTAAATAATAACAACGCTTAACTATCCCTAGACAAAGTTGTTACTGTTAAACAATGAAATTAATTTTACCATTATTAAATGTAAGCTAAGAATAATGAGTTGAAACATTTTTAGTTAAAAGTTTATTATTATGTTACCTCATATAACCAAATTATGTTCATAAATAATAGTAGTTTGGCACTAAAATTTTTTATATTCAACTGTAAGACTTACTTAAAGTCTGGGATCATTATGTAAGAGCATCATCTTTCATCAGCCTCAGTGTATAAGAAACGTTCATATACCTTAATATTGACAAAAAAATCATCATTAAATGTAGAAAAATTTCAATTTGTTTCTATTACATTAAATTTATGTATTTGACGTATTATACCAAAAAATGTATTTTTTTTGTGTTGATACACTACAGGTTTAATTGTTTAGTTCAAGAAAAATTTTACAACTTAAATATATATATATATATATATATATATATTAATTTAACTCTTGCTAAGTGACTTTTCGCAGCACATGTCATTAGCATAATGTTACTATCAATAAGCCAGACAGTTGCTGTTTCAGAGTTATAAGAATGTGTTCTTTGCCGTTGCAGATTTCTTAATTTCAAGTCTGCGTTCAGTAGAAGTATATCCGAACTCTTGAGACGCTAACAAAACCTAGTGTATCCATAAATAGATAAATTTTTGGAAACAATTTGTATGCGGTTACAAATTTTTCACACTCTATTTTCAGGAAAGTATCAATTTTTTTTACTTTTGAATTATTTAACACAATAAATAAACACATAAGATTTAATACAGCAGTTGGCTGTTCTTTAAATTATACATGCAACGAGGAATTTTTAATTAATGTAAATTTTTTTACATCTGTATTGCAATTTTACACTATTTTTAATGAAAAAAATCAAGAATGCAAAATCAGTCTGTGTTTGCCTGGTGACGGGAACAGATGCCAGTTTTTGAAAAGTCTAAAATGTTTGGTAATTGGAAACCTACAGTGCTCGTCTGTGCAGTCCTCATTGTTTTATCCAAAATACATTTTTGTATATTTATAGCGTTGTATTTGTATGTTTGCCTCGTTGTCCAGGTTTGTTTTCTGTTTGCATTTACAGCTCTTGTTGAAACTGTCCCGATTTTGTTAGCTGACTGTGTTAGTTTGAGCTGTTAAATTTTCATGAATAAATTCCTTCCACTGTATTCTTGTGCTGTCTGATATTTTAAATTTGAATGTGTTCTTCTGTGCTGTATCTCAATTGTTAAAGCATTTAAACTCAGTTCCTTTAAATTTCCAAAAAAAAAGGTGTTAAAACTTTTTCAGTTCCCTCGATAGTTTCTATTTAAGTTGTTCCTAATTAAAGGTAACTATTTTAAGAGTGCGCCAGTGATCAGACTCATTACATGGTATTTTTAGTTATACACACTTAACATAATGTAATCTAAACGTTGTTAAATGAACATTCCTATTTTACACAATTCACACAGAGAGATTTTTTTACCAAGTAAAAAAAATCCATTTATATTAGCAAATACAGATTATAAACATCATTAAAACCTGTGGTTAGAAGGTATATCTTTGCGGAAGTGCGAATGGTACACACGAGACGTCAGAAACATTATAAGAACCATATTTTTGTGAGTCATTCTCCCTCGTTCCTCCATCCCAGCTAGTTGGTCCACCGGCGCCATTTGTCGCATTGTCGGGATCCAGCGAAATACGAGAGCCAAAGAGGAAATTTAGTGTTTTTTTTTTTTTGGGGGGGGGGGGGGGAGATAGCTTGATTACAAAATCCATAACGCGGCTGCAGTCGTAGCGAACCACCGCAACTAAGTAACAACGATGGCCAGAGAAGTTTTGTTTGGTTCTCGAGAGGGGAGGGAGCAGAAGTTACGACTTTGGAAGATGACGAGTTGAACGTTACCGCTCGCATGCATCACGGAATACATGACGTAACTCGAATCATTCCAAAAGTCGTATTCATCCAAGAGTCAGTCAAGTAATAATGTGCGCAGGATTTCACGGCCATTGTCTGATGTAGCTTGTCTTCTGGGATGTAGCCGTGTCCTTGGCGACGTTTCGGTCGACATTGCAGTCGTCATCATCAGGGAGCAGTTACCTACTGGTAACTGCTTAGGGAACTGCTCCCTGATGATGGCGACTGCAATGTCGACCAAAACGTCGGTGAATTATCCGCCAAGAACACGGCTATAACCCAGAAGCCAAGCTACTTCAGTCAGTCAAGTAGTTTGTCTGAATGTTTGAGAGTCCTCAGAACTAGTACTCGCTTGCACCCATTAACAATCTGTTAATAATTTAAAACTTTTATTTTACGAGTTATATTTCCGTGCACGATGAGAAACACTACAGTACAACGTCTGGGCTGGAACAAAATCCTATGCATTGAATTGTTGCGGTTTCAGAGGAAATATTCGAGCAACACTACGACCGGATTCTTCACTATACAGAAATTACACTTGAGCATAAGCTCTGACTGTTTGTGCCTCATGATGTGAGCAGGTACAGGGATCTTCGTAGATTTACTGATTCCACATATTTCGACCATGAACTCAAAAAATATTTTTGAGATAAAACAAATTATTCAAAAAATTGTCACACTTAAATCAATTGATATATTTTTTTTTCAATTGCAATATCTCATTGTTTACGATGGATGGAAAAATTTGGAAGTTGCAGTCCGACGTAGTTACCATTTTTCTGGTAATTCATTTTTTGGCGCTCATCCTACGTCAAAAGGCCCGTCAGTTTTCTATAATTGTCAATTGTGCAAATAACACTTGCAAAGTATTACATTCTGTTTGTTCACCAACGCTGGCATTCCACACGGAAATTTCATATAAGAGCAGTTTTAGGTACAATAGTTGCGGGAGAATATGTGGACCATTTTGTGCCACTTTCGGGAACAGTCAAATTTGAAACAATTTGCATGACACAGACCAAAATTACTGTCTCGGCTTTGTTGTTTCGAACAGTTTTTACGTCGCATTGTTATGCACCAACAAATAAATCAACGGGATTCCAATACTATGTGGGGCTTCAAGTCACGTGGGAAAATAACTAAGAGCTCTTTTATCGTAAATTTGGGTCATACCAAGAGAGCTGAGAGAGAATTTATCATTCTTTTTGGTAAATAAAACAGAAGTATTCATATAAAGTTACAGATATTTGTACAGTTACACGAAAAATACTGTAGGTATAACAAACATTTACTGTTCACAATTATACTGGGTTTGAATTCTTATCCGGGCATTTATGCTTTGTGTTATGACAGTAACTCTAATAGTTTGTACACTATTGTTTTAAATCGAAGCCTTGAATTGTTTTTCAGAATTAACTGCTCACATTAATAAGAATGATAAAACAAAATAAAATCAACTTGTTAAGTATTGGATAGTCATTTCCATGGTTATAAAATACTATGTATTAAACATTGATCAAAATGTTAAATTATACGCAAAATTTCGTTATAAATACTACGTTTTAGCTAGATATAAAAACGTATTCCGTATATGCAAAATAACCATAGGCAAATGTTTTACAAAGTTACAATTTATATCTAGTACGTATTTCAAACCATTTCTTGGAAACTGTATTCCAAAGGATTCTTTATAAAAAAAAACTGAATTTTTTTCGTATACTTGCGCCACATGAGAGCAACGCCTTAGCTATCACGGCGTCTAAGGAACCCTTTGTATGAGCTTAAAGAAACTCTCAAATTTGGTTAGGAATTTTATTTTGCATGACATTTTAGTAGTTCTAGACGTATAAATACGTACGAATTATTTGATCCAAGATTGCAGCACCAATTGTATACCGGATAAGAGTTTCACCGGAATATTGAACGTCAACGTAGTTTAAAAGTAAATACAAAAGTAAATACAAATGAAAAATAAGTGCACATTACAATTAATTTTTTTTAAAAAGATGTAAAAATTTCTCTCATTTTGAATGTATCTAATTTAGCGAGGATGCTAGCCGCTGAGAAGAAACAATGATAAGAACTGGCAATATAAAATACATTTCATTATTATAAGAAATTGTCTTAGCATTCGCCTGATTTTAGAAAAACATTTAAAGAAAACAAGACGTCTGGAACTTTATTCGTAACTGGAAAGCATCCATCTTTTTCTAAGACCCACCTTAATGGTCTACTGCATTCCCCCTTTTGCTATTTGTTAGTTTTCCACAGCACATATATTTTGGTCACAGATTACTGCGTGTAAAGTTTTAAAGGAAGATTTCGAAAGAATAAGTAAGAAAAAACGGTGTGACTTCCAAAAAAATATGTAATTTTTTTCTTCATGATCTATAGACTACAAAAATGAATTAACTTATAAGTTTATTTATATTAAATTTTTATGGAAACAATAACTGCCGTAATTTTGCACAAATATCTTTTAAACTGATACATAAAATATTTATATTAATGGAAAATCACGGTTTAGATCGTTAACAGGTAAAATATGTCTAAAGGTGTAGATATGGGAAAGGTTTTTTGAAAAACAGAATAATTGCTATAACTCCCTCAAATGAAAAATATAACATTCATTTGAACGTAGGTGTAACACCAAAAATATTTATTAATATATTCTTGTTACGAACAATCATGTCTCTAACGGGTGAAGAAATCAAGGGATGAAGAACAAAACAATTTATAACTCCCTTAGTAAGCATACTATCAAATCCGTAAAATATTTGTAAATTTTAATATATTTAACTAAAACATTAAACAAGCCAAATATTGAGAAGTCACACCATTCTGGCAAGGGGTTGAAAAAACCGGGATAAAAACTCATAACTTCCGTACCTCATACGTTATTCAATTCGTTGTTATTTATTGTAAAAAATTAACATATTATATACAACTTTTGTTCGAAGTAATTTTTAGTAGACTAGTCATAACTGCAAGGGGTAGAAAATAACATATGTTTAAGGACGAAGGGTTTATTACCAATTCGTTCAAATTGTTTGTAAACCTTATAGATAATATCTTCAATTTTGTCAAAGAATATTTTTGATACTACCAACCATTGCGGCTAAGGGTGGAATTACATCTGTATATTTCATAACTTCTATATTAGGTAAACTCTAAAATGTCTAAAAATAAATTTTAAAACTTTTAAAATCTATAACTTTCGTCTAAAACAAATTTTGATAAGACCAAGAATCATTATTGCAATGGGTTGAAAAAACCTGGGGTTGGAATAAAAAGAAAAAAAAATCCGTTTAATGTACAGACAAAAAAATCATAACTTTTAATAAGGTATAATATCAAATACGTTACATATTTTTCCGTAAATTTTAAACACTATTTAAAACATTTGGTTGAAACAATTTACGATGAAACGAACTATTACCATAAAAAGGTGATGAAATGAAAACAAATTAAAACTTTACTATAAAATTCGTTTGAATTTATTTTAAACCATGTTAGAGTTTGGTTAGACCTTAGGCAAATCAAATTTATGTACAACTACGTATTCGTAAAGGGATGAAAGATAGCGTTTGAAGGTCAAAAATATTCATAAATTCTTTAGTAGGAAAATATGAAACTTGTTGTAAGCTATTGAAAGCTGGGTGCTTTGTGTTAAAAATATTCGTAACATTTTTACTGCATGCAATATGAAAAAAAAAATGTTTTAGCGGTCATTTTTGGAATACTTGAAAACACAAAGAATAACCTATACGTTTATCGAAGTTTCCAGAACTTTACCAGAAGATAAAGGTACTTCGAAATCTACCTACCACAGAGGCTGTGCCGAAAAGGATTTCTTTTGTACACGAGTGAATTCAGTGAGAGTGACGTTATTATAGTCTTCTGTGTGTCTTTTCATTTGAAAAAAAAAAAGGTCACCTTATTATACATTAAAAATTTGTAATAATAATATGGGTTGTTTTAAACAAATTAGATAGTTAACAGAAGTCGTGTAGATAATATTTGACCTCGATGTTTTCTGAACTACTGATTCACACCAGTGCATAGGACGGTCACGGGCATGGGAGAGACGTCGTGTGCATAACAGCAATTCTCTTACGGAAGCATGGCTCAATAGCCAATGAGAACAGAGAAGGGTGATATTTTTGTGGGACTTGAAAATTTTTTATAGTCATCAGTAATATCGAGCAAAGAGGAACAACAGGTCTGTCCCTTGCGTAGGGCATCCGACACCTATGTTTTCCTGTTCCATCCATTTAGACCCTGTCTCAGGCAGTTAAATGCATGTAGATATCCAATTTAAAATTCGAGCAAGAATTGGTCATGTTAATGGTAGGAAAATCCTGCTTTAGAAATAAATTTATGTAGTTAGCTACTTAAGAACTGACACTAGCAATAAATGAAAATATAACAATAATATGTTTTCATAGTTAGAACTACTAACTGAAATTTTTTATGTAACGCAAGTTATTATATAATTTGAAAAAAACTATGTTCACAAACTTCTGGTCAATGTCACATGAATGCCTACCAAAAGGAGCCGAATTTATTACGAAATGTCATTGGCTAAAATTATCGGGGGAAATCTTGAACTCTTGGATTTTCCATATTTATTTTGCTAAAGTTCTTATTTTGAACTATTTATCACAATTATTGTCATGTTAAGGTATAAAAAATATCTCCAAGACCTTCCATACCTTGTTGCAACCACATTATATCTAACTGTATGAGCCAAGAGGAAAAAAATTGGTTGTTTGTCAAGTCGGTTTACGGACGATAGTTTAACGTGACAACGTCATAAAAAAACATTGATTACATGAGTGCATAATTTTATTAATAAAATTGAATCATTTTTATTGAATTATCACGATTTTGTATGGATACAAAGGAGTGAAATGAAACCTACAATTTAATTAATAAATTTACTTTTATTTGCACTCATTAATAAAAATATGTTTATTACTTTAACGAAGAGAAAATAATTTAACTATAACTTTTATACATGTTTTCTATTTAACTTCTTCCAATTTGTGTTATTCTGTTAAGGATAGGACGATGATAAGAAAAATAGGAAACGAATGGGAGTGTTTCAAGTTTAATGTGCCTCGAAAAAGTGAAATCGATGGTTGTTCCAATCAAGTGGAAGAGAGATAGATGCGTAGCAAGGGTACAATGAGCGTAACGGGACACTGCGTAACGGGACATAGCGTAACGGAACAATGTTCGTAACGGAATAATGTGCAAACGGGACAATTTTTCATGCGTGCAGCCGGCGTTCATCGATTTATTAAACGTTGTCACGTCAAAAACTTATTATTTCACGCTGGTGACTACAAATATCGTGAAAATCACACCAGTATACGAGTGCTGACTTTGATAAGTAGCCAAAGCTAAGTCCTGTGTCAAATAAAATTTAAAAAAAATTAGCACGGGAGCTTTATTAAAAGCGATATCCAAATATTTTAAATCACAAGTTGGCGACGCCTTATCCCCATTAATAAGGTATAATATCGATTACGTTATAATTTATTCCGAAAATTCCAGACAGTAGTGTAGCTTAGCCGGTCTGGAAACAGGCGCCAGGCGCTGGAGCCGGAGCCGAGCCACCATCTTAAATTTGTGACGTCACGGCTGCCATCTTGGACTCAAAAATTCCTCAAAATTCCGCAAAAATGGCTCAAAATGACTCAAAATATCCCGTTTAAAGAAAAAATTTCCCGTTTTCGAGGGAAAAATTCCCGTTTCGAGGGAAAATTTCCCGTTTTAGTCCCTAAAAATACCAGCAGCTAGAAATTTCCATATGTAGGCTTAAGCATCCATGTCTACAGCCTCCGATAAGCCTCTGACGTCATCTTGGATAATGACGTCACCGTTGCAGTTTCCTTTACGCCCGCCATCTTTAAATTTATTATTCGATTTTTATGACAAAAATGTTAATATTTATAATAAAATTCAATTTATAAATATTTTAATAAAAACATTTAAAAAACAAAATTTTACGGCACGGAGCTCAGAGTCCTCGGTTCGAACCCGGTGAGGGCAAAAAAATAAAAATGGTGTCCAATCCTTCCTCCACAGAAGCCATCTACAGACTAACCTACCACCAATAACAAGGTTTATATCATAAAATTGTATGACGTCATGTCCGCCATCTTGTAATTTAGTCGCCATCTTGGAAAACTTTATTTATTATCCGATTTTAATGAAACAAATTCCAAAATTTATCAAAAAATTAACTTGTTAGAATTCTGATTGATTAGATCGATTTCCGCCCTTGGTTCGAAATCGCTAAGAGCCAAAAAAAAAAACATCAGATCCTTCCTCCAAAGAAGCCACCTACAGACTGACCTACCACCAATATCAAGATATATATCGTCAGCTGGTATGACGTCATATCCGCCATCTTGTCTTCCTACGCAGGAGACCGTCATCTTGTTTTCGTCTGCTAGAGTGTGCTGGCAACATGTTAGTATAATTTTCTGTTCAGCATACCTTTGACATCGTCTGTTGGCATTGAACTTTGTCCTTGAACTTGAACTTTGACCTTGACCTTTAACTTTGACCTTGACCTTGAACTTAGATCTAGATCTTAAAATTTGACCTTGACCTTGAAATTTGACCTTGAAATTTGTCCTTTACCTTGAAATTTGACATTGACCTTGATCATTGACCATGACGTCCATCATGGATCCGTCATTTTATGTTCAGTACATCTACCAGGAGCTACCACCTGCTAGTGGTCATTGCCATCATCATGTTTTCTCCTGCTGGAGGACACCATCTTGTGTGTACTCGTATCATCATGGTAGTTTTATTCTAACCTGCTACAGTGCAGTAATAATTTATTATTTCTGAGGTGCCCGCCATCTTGAAATTTAGGCGCCATCTTGAAATCATGTAATTATTTAGCTAGAAATGCGGGAAAAATTCCAAATGTCTCCGTAAAAATCAAGTATTAATTTACAAATCGAATCGACGGATTCCTATCCACGGTTCGATTCTTGACCAGTGACAATTGTATCAAATTATTAAATAAATTTTAGATTCTGTTTTCCATTACCTTTCGCGGAGTTTATTAATCAGTCATTCTACGAAAAACAACTCAAGACAATATACCTGACCAACGAATTAAATACAGTGTCGATTAGCCTAACATGAAAGTCTAATTTTTCAAAAATCTGAATAACCTTTAAGCCGTTCATGTACAAAACTACACATATAGACCATTTGTCTTCAGTCCTTGAGACCGAGTCATGTCATTATCAGACGTATAGGCTAGTCATTTCAGGTCCGCATGACCTTCGTCGTTAGCTAATTATATTCAATTAATCCACCGTGACATTTTTATACATAATAAAGGACCAAGTGACCTTGAAAAATATTTTAGTAACTCCAAGAGGTTTTAAACTAGTAAACAAACACTACATTTTGTACTACGCACAATCAATAAAAAGGAAGCACCGACAACGGAAAGGCAGCACCGCCAACGAAATGCAGCACATTTGGAAGCACCGACAACGAAAAGGCAGCACCGCCAACGAAAAGGCAACACCACCAACGATAAGGCACCACATTTGGAAGCACCGACAACGAAAAGGCAGCACCGTTAACGAAAAGGCAGCTCATTTGGAAGCACCGACAACGAAAAGGCAGCACCGCCAACGAAAAGGCAGCACATTAGGAAGCACCGACAACGAAAAGGCAGCAGCGCCAACGAAAAGGCAGCACATTTGGAAGCACCGCCATCGAAAAGACGGCACATTTAGAAGCACCGACAACGAAAAGGCAGCCCCATCAACGAAAAGGCAGCACATTTTTCATTGACTCCAATATTTATTGGCTTAAATATTCATTGGCTCCAATATTAATTGGCTCCAATATTCATTGGCTATATATTCATTGGCTCCAATATGCATTGGCTCGATTAATTAACTCGCTCCAATATTCATTGGCTCCATAAATTAACTCGCTCCAATATTCATTGGCTCCAATATTAATTGGCTCATATATTCATGGGCTTCAATATAAATTGGCTTCAATTGCTCCAAATGCTCCAACAGGCTCCAAAAGGCTCCATCAGTCTTTTGGCTCCTATAGTCATTGGCTCCAATATTCATTGGCTCCAATATTCATTGGCTCCAATATTTATTGGCTCCAATATTCATTGGCTCCAATATTAATTGGCTCCAATATTCATTGGCTCCAATATTAATTGGCTCCAATATTCATTGGCTCCAATATTCATTGGCACCAATATTCATTGGCACCAATATGCATGGGCTCCAATTGCTCCAAATGCTCCAACAGGTTCCAAAAGGCTCCATCAGTCTTTTGGCTCCAACAATATTTTGGCTTCTATAGTCATTGGCTCCAATAGTCATTGGCTACAATATTCATTGACTGCAATTTTCATTGGCTCCAATATTCATTGATCCATCAGTCATTGACACCAACAGTCTTTTGGTTCCAAAAGTCTTTTGGCTCCAAATATATTTGGCTAGAATTCTTCGAGTCTAAGAAACTATGAGGCCACATGGCTACGATTCTAAAATGATCTAGCTGGTTACCAGTTATACATGGCTACAAGACTGCATGGCTAAAAGACCGCGTGGTTACGAAACTACATGTCTTGAAGCTACGATAATATAATTCTACTCGGCTACAACTACTCCGGCAGAATTATGTTTTTAGATTGCATGACTACTTTCTTACGTAGCTTCAAGTCTACGATGCTACTTGGATACGTAGCTACTATTCTACGAGATCCCAAGACTTCATGACTACGCGCTACGAGCCATGAGGTTACGAAATTACGTGGCTACGAATCTTCAAGTTACGAGACTGCGAGGCTACAGAGCTACGAAGCTTCTAGAACACGAGTTTACGTGACTGCGTGGATACAGGAATACAAGTCTGCATGAGTTCTTGACTACGAAGCTACTCGTCTACGAGGCTCCAATTGCCACATCTGTCTTCGACGGAATTTTCTCTTTTGCTACATCTGCACCATCAGCATTATGTTATAAGATTACAAGGCTACTTGCAGACGTATCTTCAAGTCTACGAGGCTCCAATGCATCATGACTACGAGACTACGAGCCATGAGGTTACGAGACTATGCGATTACAAGTCTTCAAGGTTACGTGATCGCGAGGCTATAGGACTACGAAGCTTCCAGAACGCATGGTTACGAGACTGCATGACTAATTGGCCGCTTGGCTACGAAACTTGATGTCTATGACTACAATAGCACTATTCAGTGGTGAGGGTTAATTTATCTCATGCAAAGGTACTTGCTGTAAGTAGTTCCGCTTTTCAACATCAGATGACGTCACGTGTTGCTTGCAGGTAAATAATATTTATTTCTTTTATGTGGGATGCGGGATGCTCACTATCGATTGCATAAGAAGGATGGCTTTGATAGTCTCCAAGGTGAAGGAAGTTCGTCCTTCTTGCTAGTGCATCTCAGATTTCTCACGGTCCGCCATCTTGGATTGCGACGTCACGGCGGCCATCTTAGATGGGTGTGACCTTGATCTTTGACCGAAACCGCAGGAATGATCGCAAGTACACGGATTAACCATCAAAATATTGATAAGAATAATCAGGAGCACACGGAGTTAACCATCATAATATTTGCAAGAATAATCAGGAGCACTCGGAGTAAACCACCATAATATTGACAAGAATAATCAGTAGCACACGGAGAAAAACGACACACGTTTTCTTTGATATTATAATATTACAGGAAGAAATTAATTAAAAATAAAAATAAATTAAAAAAAATTTAAAAAAAAAATAAAAAAATCATAAACAGATTCTGATAGCTTGTAAACTTATCATTGTTGAACAAAGATAGAGTTATAGTACAAACAAGAATGTTATGTATTTTTTTATTTTTTTTTTAAATTGTTATAAATTTATTTTTATTTTTAATTAATTTTTTTCCTGTAATTTTATGATATTTATGAATAGTAAGTATAAACATAGTCACGATGGATTAATTGAAAATAAGCTAACGACGAAGGTCATGCGGACCTGAAATTACTAGCCTATACGTCTGATAATGACATTACTTTGTCTCAAGGACTGAAGACAAATGGTCTAGCCTATATGTATGTCTTTGTACATGAACGGCTTATAGGTTATTCAGATTATTTAAAAATTAGATTTTTTTGTTAGGCTTATCGACACTGTATTTAATTCGTTGGTCAGGTATATTGTTTTGAGTTGTTTTTCGTAGAATGACTGATTAATAAACTCCGCGAAAAGTAATGGAAAACAGAATCTCAAATTTATTTAATAATTAGTTACAACTGTTACTGGTCAAGAATTGAACCGTGGACAGGAATCTATCGATTCGATTTGTAAATTAATACTTGATTTTTACGGAGACTTTTGGAATTTTTCCCGCACTTCTAGCTAAATAATTACATGATTTTAAGATGGCGCCCAAATTTCAAAATGGTGGGCACCTCAGTAATAATGAATTATTACTGCACTGTAGCAGGTTAGAATAAAACTAACATGATCAAGGTCAACGTGAAATTTCAAGGTAAAGGCAAAGTTCAAGGTCAAGGTCAAAGTTCAAGGTCATGGTCAAATTTTAAAGTCAAAGTTCAAGGTCAAGGACAAAGTTCAATGCCAACAGACGATGTTAAAGGTACGCTGAACAGAAAATTATACTAACATGTCGCCAGCACACTCTAGCAGACGAAAACAAGATGACGGTCTAGCGTAGGAAGACAAGATGGCGGACATAACGTCATACCAGCTGACGATATATACCTTGATATTGGTTGTAGGTCAGGCTGTAGTTGGCTTCTTGGAGGAAGGATCTGATGGTTTTTTTTTGCTCTTAGCAGTTTCGAACCATGGACGGAAATCGATCTAATCAATCAGAATTCTAATATGTTATTTTTTTGATGAATTTTGGAATTTTTTTCATTAAAATCAGATAATAAATAAAGATTTCCAAGATGGCGACTAAATCACAAGATGGCGGACATGACTTCATACAAGTTGATGATATATACCTTGTTATTGGTGGTAGGTCAGTCTGAAGGTGGCTTCTGTGGAGGAAGTATTGGACACCATTTTTATTTTTTTGCCTTCACCGGGTTCGAACCGAGGACTCCTAGCTCCGTGCCGTAAAAGTTTGTTTTTTAAATATTTTTACTAAATTTTTATTAATTGAATTGAATTTTAAATTTTATTATTATTTTCATTAAAATCGAATAATAAATTTAAAGATGGCGGGCGTAACGGAAACTGCAACGATGTCGTCATTATCCATGATGACGTCAGAGGCTTATCGGAGGCTGTAGACATGGATGCTTAAGCCTACATTGGACATTTCTAGCTGCTGGTATTTTTAAGGACTAAAACGGGAAATTTTCCCTCGAAACGGGAAATTTTCCCTCGAAAACGGGAAATTTGTTCTTAAAAGGGGAATTTTTGAGTCATTTTAGGCCATTTTTAAAAATTTTTGAAGAATTTTTGAGTCCAAGATGGCCGCCGTGACGTCACAAATTTAAGATGGTGGCTCGGCTCCGGCTCCAGCGCCTGGCGCCTGTTTCCGGACCGGCTAAGCTACACTACTCCAGACACTGTTTAAAACCTTTGCTTGATACTTATTTAAGATGCAACGATCTTTTACAGTAAGATTTCAATTCTAAACCGTGTTCAGAGTTGAACACTTGGACACCTCTTGAAGACTCTTTTCGTCCAGCTGATGTCCACACCATGTTTGTTGTTTCTGTGTGTTTGTTTAGTGGGAAATGTTTAAACGGCTATGTTTTATGGATGCTTCTGTGTTTAACTGACGTGGTTTTAATGCATGGTTTTCTATTTACTATCTCAATTTTTTTGACGTGATAACGTCTTATGAATCGATGGACGCTGGCTGCACGCACGAAAAAGCATGACTCATTGTCACGTTACGCCTGAGCCGAGCGTGCAAGAACCGGCCAACCACTGTGTGATAAAATCTTCTATAATATCTAACAGTTTAAGGCGGGCTTTTTAAAGCAGCAATTTAAAAAAAATATATTTATTTGTCCAATTTGGTCATTTCAAATTAACAATTCATTGGCATTGATTTGATTTCAGTTTATTTCTATAACTAATTGCTCGTGGTTATATTTAAACAAATTAGTTAAATTAAATTTGAAAAAACATGTAAATAATATTTTAAAATTTAAAATTATGCAATTTTTCATCAATGTTTTCTTATGACGTTAACACGTAAAAGTATCGCCCGTAAACCGACTTTACTGACCAACCCCTGTTTCTTAAACTTTGTGAACGCAGTTTCACTAGCGTCTGACTCGGGATCAGTGAACAGTAGGTTTCCGTCTCTCCGCCGTGTAACACGGAGCGAGACCTAGAGTCTTGGTTTGAGGATGGCGGGAGAGCTCTTGCAGCCACGCGATGCTTCCCCCGGTTAAAGCCGGCTTACCACGCGGACGAGGACGGGCGCAGTTCGCCAGACCCCCACGCGGTGGGACGATGTTTTTGTCGTGGGCGTCGAAGTGTCGCAAGAAAGCCGCCATGTTGTCCGGACAACCGACAACACCTTCGAGAAGGATGTGAGCTGATGGTCCTTCAGTACACGCCAGTGAAGCGTGTAAACATCTAATCTCGGTAACGAACAAAACTCACAAGTTCTCATGTTCTTCATGTTGCAAATAAACTTATAATACGAAACACGGACACGACATTAAACGTAAAATGCTTAAAAAGTAATGCTGAAAGGGATAAATCAATTAATAAATAAAATAGTCGCTTTTCAAAAAACTAAACTTGATGGATGCGAATCACACATATACTTTCTGTGCCAGCCTCTAGAATTCGTTGCCTCAAACGTAAATGTTGCTTGCCATCTTCGAACGCAGATAGAAAATAAAAGCACGATACAACAGTAATTTTTTAACGCTTAGAAACTGCTCCGACGATTCCCCGGATTTGGACTTTATTTTCTAAGAGTAATTTTATAATAATACTGCTCAACTTGTTAAAATTCACTCAACAGTAAATACTATAATGTTTCCGCACACGTCAGAAGCTAAAATTAAATGGCATTACTAATATACTAACCGTAAATATTTTAAAACAAATATTATAATTACATTGTATAGTGGTTTTCGCGTCGCTGACAGTAACAAACTAAAAGTCCCGCCGTCTGGGGACTCGCTTATATACCCGCAACCGACGGAATAATATGCTAGTCAAAACAGAAACCATGAAATGTAATACACGAGTCAAAACAACATTCAAAACAGAAGCTTACTAAAAAAAAATTGGTTGTCTGTAAAAGCGGTTTACGGACGATAGTTTAACGTGACAACGTCATAACAAAACATTGATGAAATGATTGATCCAGAAGAAAAGGAAATATCATATTCGGCCTGAGACTGAGCCGTAATAGGTTTTTGCAACCAAACCATTTAGGCATTAAAAATATTATATTCTTTGAGGAAGAATATTTTTTAAATTTTTCTATCTTTTGCATGATAACGTCTACCTCTGCATACTTTTATGAATAAAATTGAATCATTTTTATTGAATTATCACTATTTTGTATGGATACAAAGGAGTCAAATGAAATGTGCAATTGAATTAATAAATTGACTTTTATTTGCATTCATTAATTCAAATATATTTATTACTTTTGAAATGTTGCGTGCACCGTATTTATTTTTACAAGTACAAAAAAAATTTCGCAGCAGCCGGGTTTTGAACTGACAACATTTAGTTGAATAGTTGGGAACGCTAACCGCACGCCCACGAGGCCATACTATAGTAATGTAGTTTCAGATGTTATATATACGTTTACAAAAATTTTGTTCACGGTAGGGGAATAATATGAACACGATTTTATAACAAATAGATACGCATTTCAAATACACCAAACATATTTATAATGTGTTACAATATTTTTTAAAACATTGTGCAAAAGATCCCGGGTGTAATTTGAATTATTATGTGTAACTGTAAAACACCATTGTTGGTTTAAAACCTATTTGAATTTTCAACATTACTTTTAAATAACCGTACCGATTGTGCTGAAAATCGGTGGACGATCGTTAAATTACATAATATTAATAATTCAAACGACGAAAATATAATTGAAAAGTCAAATCGATGGTTGTTCCAATCGAGTGGAAGAGAGATTCCACGCATGCGTACAATGAGCATGAAGAGAGATGCCACGCATGCGTACAATGAGCAAAAAGGACACATCCGTAGTGGGACATCCGTAGTGGGAAATTTTTTGTGCGTGCAGCCGGCGTTCATCGATTTATTAGACATTGTCACGTCAAAAAGATAAAAAATTTGCAAGCACATTCGACAACAAAATGGGATACGCAATACACATTTGAAAGCAAATTCAACAAAGTTAATGGACACGCAATGAATTTCACACATTAAATAATCACTCATTACACACAATGTACACACAATACTCACAGAGGACACAAAGTCTACACACAATTACACAGAGGACACGCACTGCACACAGGACACACTTTGGTCACGCACATAGTAACACACAGACACACAGTACACACAGTACACGCAATGAATGCACAGTAGACACTGAACTCGCAATGTACATGCAATTACACACACGCACACACCGGACATGCCATGACCACGCAATGTACGCACTGGACAAGCAATGCACACGCCGAACACGTTATGTATACACAGGACACGCATTTAACGAAAAGGACGCACATTTCACTAAAATTCGACAAAAAGGAAGCACATTTAACGAAAAAGGCGAACATTTGGACGAAAATTCTATAGAAAAGAATCACATTAAATGAAAAGGACGAACTTTTGAACGTAAAATCGAGTTAAAGGAAGTTAATCTAAAGAACAGGACGTACATGTGAAAATATTCATATCAGTAGAATGCGATAGTCAATTTACGATAGGATATAATGCCTCCAACAATCATTGATTCCAACGGTCATTGCTTCCCACGATAATTGGCTCCACCAGTGTTAGGCACCATTAGTCTTTTGGCTCCTGAAGTCGTTGGCTCCTTCAGTGATTGACTCCAACAGTGATTAGCTCCATCAGTCATTGTCTCTAACAGTTATTGGCTCCATCAGTCAATGGCTCCAGCAGTCTTTTGGCTCCATCAGTCATTGGCATCAACAGTCATTGGCTTCGACAGTCATTGGCTTTAACAGTTATTGGCTGCATCAGTCATTGTCTCTAACAGTTATAGGCTCCATCAGTCAATGGCTCCAGCAGTCTTTTGGCTCCATCAGTCATTGGCTTCAACAGTTATTGGCTTCGACGGCCATTGGCTCTAACAGTCTTTAGGCTTCAACAGTTTTATGCTGATACAGTATTTTGGCTCCAAAAGACTTTTTGGCTCTGAAAAGCTAGCCTAGCTGCTAATTTGCTACTAGACTAGGAGGTTACGAAGCTGCGACACTACATGACTACAAGACTACTAGTCTACAAGACTTCTAGGATACAAGTCTACAAGACTACGTGGCTACGAGAGTAGTTGGTTATAATTGTATTGGACTCCATTCAGCTGCGAGAGTTGTTGTAAGTATTCCCGATTTTTGGCAACAGATAATGCAATGTGTTGCATGTTAATCAACGTTAAAAAATTTTAAATAAGATAAACCAAAAATTGAATGAAAAATTACAAAAAATACTTCTGCCAGCTAGTGAACTTCTCCGTTGTTGAGCAAGGATAGAGTTCTAGAACAAGTAAGAAGTTTTTATAATTTTTTATTATTTTTTTATGATAGAAACAAGGGCGTGGCAGAGGCTGAAGAGAGGCGCCTTGCCAACCAGAGACGAGTTTAACTACAAGCATTGAGGCGTCTGGAGATAATTCATTGGTTCTAAACAGGGCTCCTGAGAAAGGATATTGATGTCGTACCTTAACACTTGTACAGTGAAAGGTATCACACCAATGTATTTTCTATTGTAAACATGGATGAATAGGCCTCTCGGGGAAACTCACCATGTATAAAAAAATGGGTGCGTGTACTTAGGTACGCGCGTGAGAAGTTATACTTCTTTGGCATCATTAAAAAGTAGTTTTTAATTGCATGCAAAAATAGTGTGTGGAGTCCCTCCGCGCGGAAGAAGTGAAACTTCGTAATGTGGAAATGAAAATAGGAAGGGGTAGAAATTGATTTTTAGTGAAATCTTATTGTATCAAATCAAACTAAAAAATAAAGGAAATAAATTTGTAACGATTCATAGATTGATTTTCAGAGAGAGAGAGAGAGACCTATTGAATGTATATTAAACTAACTTTTTTTATGAGAGCTGATTTTCATGAAATAAATCATGAAATCATTCAACGATAAAAGCTATTTATTTAATTAAGCGCACGGGTTCGCCCCAAGGAGAAAATTAACGCTGCGAGACCTCGTGGACATAGAGAAATGACACACACTCACTATTTATGTGTCTATGAAACATGATTTTTTCTGCAATTTAAATTGTAATATACAAAAATGTTATTGGAAATTGAAACCAATATGGCGACACTACAAACTGTCAGGATCTTTATTTTTTTCTTACTCTCTACTTAGTTCCTTACAATAGGATTCACTCTCGCTCTCTCTCTCTTTCTATTCCCCCTCCACAGGAGCGTTAAACGTTTAACGCAACCTTGTTGAAAGTCGCGTTAGAAGTATAACTTCAAAAAAAGTTAACGAATTGAACGCTGTACTACATGAGGTTCTACCTGTATGGTTATTTGTAAACCATTGAGGTGGAACCTCTCTGGTGATTGCGAAACCAGCGCAATGTACAAGACATGAGAGAGGCGCTGCTGGAAGGCTATGAAGCCGTGTTGGGCGACACCTGCTGCCAGGGAAGCCAGGAGTCCGGCGAGCGAAGAGGCGGCGGTCCATGGACTGACGTCATACCTACAAGGTTTAGTTCTTGTAACCACCACGTGGCTTGCCTTCCGAGCAACAACATCATTACTCAACATTGCAGACGTAGAGAAGCGGCACCCACTGTTTGATTCCGAATCCACTGAAGCAAGAGGTGAGGTATTCGACACGAATATTCAATAAAACTTAATATGTTACATTATGATAATGTGTAATTTTACTCCGAATGAAGTGATAATTTAATAATTGCTAGTTAAATTCTAACACATTGAGTGTGGATATGATAACACTATAGTGGTTTCTATATTTTGTTTTTGTCATTTACACATAGTTTATGACTATAGTTTGGTAGTGGTACACTGCATTGAAGTTTAAAAATTTCTATATACGCGATTTTATTAATTCTGCTGTTTTTTTTTTGTTTGGCAGGTAACCATTCCCTTTTTTAAACGTGTCAGGTATATGCTATATTGTTATAAATGACTGATAAAGAATAAGATAATTTTGTAAATAAGCTATTAAACAAATAAATTAATATCCAATGCTTGTATCGTGAAACATTCGTATAAAATTATCCTTAAACTAAACTTATGGTATACAAATGTGTTGTGACGAGAAGTAAGTACGTAATTAGTAAAATAAAATATAATTTTTTTTTTAAATGTCGTTAATAAGCTGCTTTCTGGAAACACACACAGTGACTTGTTATCGGGTACATTTTAGCTCGTCACCTTTTTGCACTCGGCGCTAATATTGTGCAATGTCACACTGTCAAACTTTCTCTTCCAATACCCTCCAATATGTTGTTTGAAATAAAGTTGGAAAGTTATGACGTCACATAAAAAGTCACTTACGCACTATTTTAACTTGACAAGTTGGATGACTTGAATTTCCATATACTATTTTGCATATAGGACATTTAATAATGTATGTTGGATGAGGGATGCAATCAGCCAATCAAAATTTTGTTTAGTGAAACCGACAATGACGTCCAACAAATCTTTAACATGTCGAAGAACTCATTGACATTTTAATAGGTTATATATGTGAAATAAGTAAAATAATGTTAATATGAATGTCGTGTGCAAAGTAACTGAATGTGTGAAAATAAATTTAGGTATGCGTATATAAGTTTTAAAAAAATCACAGAAATTTCATTCAAACATAAAACGAGTATTATTGTGAGTTGAAATTATAGATATTTTCAAAGTTTAAATATTTCTAAAAAGACTATGAAGCTAGCAAATTCTACTCAGAACTGTATCTCATTATTCTATTTTTAAATGAGATTAAAATTGCATTGTTCGAGATAACTTTACCAAAAATAAGATTTTATTGTGTGACACGATTTAAAACTTATTCGAGGTTATCTGTCCTGATTTATTCGATGGATAAAATTTGGAAGCCATTTTCCGTCCAATACTTCCCCTTTGAACTCTATAATGAAATTTTGTTTGGAGACAAACTGTTGACAGTGTTGCAGGACATCTAAGCAGCGACGAGCACTCGGAGACTACGTCGTTGTGGATCGGGTCTAAGCCGGGTCCATGCGTGCGTAACGTCTCCCCAAAGCGTTTCTGGAACGCGTCCGTTTGGACGGGCGTGTGTAACAACGCGTCCGTTTGGACGGGCGTGTGTAACAACGCGTCCGTTTGGACGGGCGTGTGTAACAACGCGTCCGTTTGGACGGGCGTGTGTAACAACGCGTCCGTTGGGACGGGCGTGTGAAACAACGCGTCCGTTGGGACGGGCGTGTGTAACAACGCGTCCGTTTGGACGGGCGTGTGTAACAACGCGTCCGTTTGGACGGGCGTGTGTAACAACGCGTCCGTTGGGACGGGCGTGTGTAACAACGCGTCCGTTTGGACGGGCGTGTGTAACAACGCGTCCGTTTGGACGGGCGTGTGTAACAACGCGTCCGTTTGGACGGGCGTGTGTAACAACGCGTCCGTTTGGACGGGCGTGTGTAACAACGCGTCCGTTTGGACGGGCGTGTGTAACAACGCGTCCGTTGGGACGGGCGTGTGTAACAACGCGTCCGTTGGGACGGGCGTGTGTAACAACGCGTCCGTTGGGACGGGCGTGTGAAACAACGCGTCCGTTGGGACGGGCGTGTGAAACAACGCGTCCGTTGGGACGGGCGTGTGTAACAACGCGTCTAGGTGGACAGGCGTGTGTAACAACGCGTCCGTCGGGACGGGCGTGTGTAACAACGCGTCCGTTTGGACGGGCGTGTGTAACAACGCGTCTAGCGCGTCAGGGTGACGTGGATGACGCGTGTTTCGACTCCGCCGTCATACCGAGGAGGAAGCCTTCTTTTCACAGACGAGAGAGCCAAAACCCGAAGTTCCCCGGAGTTCATGCTTTAATGTAGCTATCCTAACCAAATCAACCGTCCACAATGTTTTAAAGTATTTATAATGTAGCTAACCTAACCTAATTGACCATTAGTATCCTTTTATCAACACCACCATATTTATTTACAATGAACCAAAAAAAAAAACCGAGATGCACGATCGGGCGTTTGGCACTCTCGTCTGTGAAAAGAAGGCTTCCCCATACCGGAGAGCGCCATGAGTTGCATGACGCCAGTCCCCCCCCCCCCCCATCCACCCCCGACCTTGATTAAATTTTGTCAGTAGTTTGTGCTCAGTTTGTGCTAGTTGGTATTACTCGAGCTGAACATCGCTATACCTTCTTGCATCCCCCCGGCGAGTTTTATCATGCCCTAGACTGAGGAGACCGCTTTGAAGGTAACTGCTCTGTACTCACTTCTCAAAATTACACATCAGCAAATTTTAACTAACTTTTAGTATCTTAGCTGAAAGTGTACAGCATTTGGTAAACTGTAAAATATATCCGAGTATTGTAACAATGATAGGTCCTTGAAACTCAGTTGACTACGGTATCACTTGTGAAATTGTAAGCCAGAACTTTGTACCATTGCAGTTTTACAACTGATATCGTCGGCAACTAAGTTCACAAGGAATTATCCTTGTAAAATATTTTTAAAAATTTTAAAGTGTAGAAGTGATTTCGTGAATGGAACAGAAGTTGCATGGAACGGAAATGTGTAATTGCAGGGCTGTCATCTGTGGTAGATCGCGCTGTCTTAAGTTCACAAAGTTAAAAGGAAACATTATAGTATTAATGGTTTAATGAACTTTAACAAGATGAGAAGTATTTTAATAAAACCGCTTGTTGAAAATCAGGTGAAAATCTAAATTTTAATATTAATCAATTTTTTTTTGTGTTTATAGGGGCTTTTTAATCATACAATTAAAATTTTCTCTCTGGAAATCGAATGATTCTATAGTTAAAGTAAACGCTCCAGCAATGAATTCAAGTGGCAGGGGCAAATCTACTTGTGATTTGCTTCAACAAATGTTGTTAAAACACAATTTGGGTAATGTTTGTCACGCTAGCGTTATTTTGGAGAATTCTACGTAAATTATTTTGTCCTATTTTCGAATTAAAGTCTATTTAAAATATGAATTTGCTTGTTACCAAGGTTAGATGTGCCCTATCTCTGGCGAGTACTGAAAGACTAGCTACATTTTTGTACTTTTTTGACGTGACAACGTCTAATAAATCGATGAAATCCGTCTGCACGCACTAAAAAGTGTCCCGTTACGCACATTGTCCCGTTAAGCTGTGTCCCGTTACGCTCATTGTACGCTTGCGCCGCATCTATCTCTCTTCCACTCGATTTGAACAACCATCGATTTTACTTTTTAGAGGCACATTAAACTAGAAACACTCCCATTCGTTTCCTAATTTTCCTATCATCGTCCTATCCTTAAAATAACACAGATTGGAAGAAGTTAAATAGCAAACATGTATAAAAGTTATAGTTAAAATAATCTCTTCGTTAAAGTAATAAACATAATTGAATAAATCAGTGAAAATAAAAGTAAATTTATCAATTAAATTGTAGATTTCATTTCACTTCTTCTTTGTATCCATACAAAATAGTGATAATTCAATAAAAATTATTCAATTTTATTCATAAAAGTATGCAATCATTTCATCAATATTTTCTTATGACGTCTTCACGTTAAACTATCGTCCGTAAACCGACTTTACAGACAGCCAATTTTTACTTTTTATAATTTCACTGAAATCAGTTGAAACGTGTTCGTGTGTTGGCGATGTTGTTACCCCTGCGTAACACAGCGCGTTCCAGCCCTGGCAATAACTCATCAGGAGCGCGACAAAACGAAAACCCCGCACATCAGAGAAATTTAGCTACATTAACCTTTCCCGCAACAGCGAAACACGGGTAGGTTCACAATTAGTTTTCGGTTTCAATTCGACACGTGCTTATCTTGTGCGTGCGCGCGCAGATAACGACGAGGAATGGCCTAATGGGAATTTGATGGTTTTTCGGTTCGTCCAGGGGGAAAATGGGTGCCAAATCTACGCTGTTAAACAAAGGTGCGTTAGAAGTTATACTACTTTTTGGTTAAAAACACTGAACTATTTTGAAAATTATTGTAACAAAATTAATTAAATAAATACTCAGGATCCAATATTAATACAAACCTGTGTAAAAAATCAATACGTTAATTTTGTGAACTATTCTTGACAAATTTTAATTAATAATGAAAATAAATAAGCGGACTGTATATTCTAATTAATGAATTATCTTTAATTTTTTGTAAAATTTTAATGTAATAATTTATATTGCAAACAAATAAAGCAAATAAAATATATTGAAATAAATTTGCTTAAAGCATAATTTATATAATTATGTAATATGTCGAGTTTAGAACTATCAATGTGTTACGAAGAATATGTATTGTAATTGTTGTAATAACAGTAACCTTACATTGTTTTAAAACTTGAAAGTACTTTTTACTATGACTATATTCGATTACCAAATATATTCCATTATAGTTTTACTATCATAAAGTTTCATTTGCCACACCAATATGTTTTGTATGTCCCCTAATGTTTATGGATGTGACTATATACGTAATCATTGTCATACACGTGGGTCCGCCATCTTCAGGTGAAAATTTCGTTGCATGGAGCGCGCGCATCGTTATTATTCACCCTCATTATTTTCTCCATAACGCGTCTAAAGATGTATAACTTCAAAAATTCACCGTGAAACATTTAGCAACACATGTTAAAATATATCAAGGAATCAAGCACATAATTTACTTACTGCGAACATGAACTCATTAAAAATACATATTTAAGTTCCTTGAATGATTTTTGCAAATCGGAGAGAATGATTCAAAAAATATATTTTTGGTCTCATGCCATTGCAGTTTTACACTGTAAATCATTGATAAACTTCAATGAAGGACATAGAAATGAATTCAAAAACACGCAGAAATAAAAACCCAAAATCAGTTGATGTCAAAACTTAAAAGCATAGAAAGCACAGATAATTCCGTGAATGAAATATAATCAGACAAAATATTACGTCAAAGACAAAAATGTTGACCTGAGATTGACGGGACAGTTGAAAAATGAACAGTATACCCAGACAAAAATGACATTAAAAAATACTACAGAGAGAAGAAAAACATGATTCCAAAAATATATTTTGGATTACCCAATGACTAGGCCGCATACGAACACAGTAGGCTATCCAAGACAAAACAATTGCTAGGTTTCGGTAACGTTATAAAAACCTTCTCAGACGTCCTTTATTAACCGTCAATTTCTTTCTTCCGTGTGTATTATTACCCTGTTAACAAGAGAAATCACCACTTGGAATTCGGAATGCAGTGTAGAAAGATCCATTAACCTGAAAGTTTTAAATATTCTACGTTTATTTTAGTTGTTTTATACTAGGAAAAATCGGCGAATTTGCTGTAATTTTTAACGGTGTATATGAAGTACCGTTTTTTTGCCAGCCCTTCCCCCTCCGTTTTTCCTACCAAAGAAGCCACACTGGCAGTTTTACCGAACACTGAACGGCCCTCGTGGGTTAGGAAGGCGACCCACATCTCCATATTGATCCCACACGGTGCTTCCACTGATCCGGCTGATGGGGAAATTATGTGCCTTCTCTCCTTTCTGTTCTTCTGCTCCGCATTTACTAGGAAGATTCCGCGGGAAATAAATACTCACATCAAATAATAAAAATAAAAAGTTTGGAAGGAGACGACGGAATATTCCATGCCGACCCCATTCTTTTTGGCATTGCGGAAGTTCTTGCGGAAGCTCTAGGCTAACAACTGCATAATAAGGAAGCGAAAATGACGATAGAGAAGAAAAACACAGAGACTTCACTATGTCATGCAACAAACATGTATCGTAATTATCTAAAATGATTAATTTTAGGTATCATAATTTTTCTATAATTTAAACTGTGATATATTTTCAAACATAATTAAAAAACAAAAACTTTCTTCTCAAAATTTTCTATTAACATATAGTGTATATAGTTTGTAAATAACAACATTTTATATTTAGTTTAATTGTTTTAATATTGTACATTATCTCACGATCCTCGATTTTTAGTAAATTTAATATTTCACAGGCTGTGCCGCTAGTCTTAACTATGTATTCAAGCACTGGAAATGGTAGACCTATATTAGCGTGATGGAAGTAGAATAATTACCTAGAAATTAAAAGTTGACACATCTCTGAGGTCAGTGCGACGAAATTTGCGTGAGCGACAGACTTGCCTAATACGAGTTATTTCTATTTCTATAGTATCGTGGATGTGACTTTACTGAATTTCATGTCAGAATATTTTTGTCTAAAACAATTAATATTGTAAATTAAGGGTATATTGGTGTTTATTTTAGAATTATTTGTTTAGTTAGTATATATGTGATCTTTTAAATGTTTTAATACACATTGTGTCTTCCTAATGAACTTTAATTTTGGGTTAAACATATATTTCTCGAACATTAAAAAACTTGTTACTACTAATGGCTATCGTATATGTGGTCATATTTAATGTCAAGAAACATTTTATTTATAATTGTTCATTTTTGTGTGTCTTATGGGTAAAAACCATGTGTTCTTGAAAATGCAATATTTTGATGTTGCATCATTGCGACAGTTACGCTATTGTGATTTCCAGCATTTATCCGGTTGTAAAATTAGTTAACAGTCTTGGAGTACCGTGATATTAAACCCAAAATAAATTTTACATTACTGGGTTAGTTTTTTTTTCATATTTAAATAATCACAAACTGTCACAGACAACGGAGCGTAAAATAGAATTTCCTGAAACAGAAAACGGTACTTATTACATTTATGTTTGAAAACATACGTAGCTTCTTATAAGTTAGCGTGTCCTTTACCGATGCAGCTTTAACCAAAGGGTCCTTTGATATAATTGTTCAATTCATTTTAAAATACTAAATAATGTGACGTGTTTTACAAATTACTATGATGCAAAAAATTATGCATTAACAATCAAATCATTTTTGGCAGTTATTTTTGAGCGTCTACGATTGTTCAAATTCTTTTTTCAAGAAATAATTATTTTTTAATATACTTAAGTTAGAAATTTCACAATTTTTGATAAATATTAGCTGACTAAGTTAAGGAACAACGTTATATTTTATTAAATAAGTGTACTACAAACGCCTCTAATGGCACAATAATACTTAAATGTCTTCATAGGCAATTTTAAAAGTAGTCTTTCAATAATTCAGAAGGTCAAGAAATTGGCCTGACAACCATCTTCGAGGATCCTCTATGGTAAAATTTCATTTAGGAGATATTTGGAAACAGCCTAAGTGTTTGTAAATTGATTTTAATGTTGTAGTGTGTATTCTACGACTCTACAGACAATTCTACGTGTCCTGTTTTGACCTACGACTATGACCTACGATTCATTGTATTACCGGCTTTTTACTAAAACGTGATGAACAACTACAATTCTGTTAAACATTATCTTCCTGTAGAATATCACAAATACACAATAGAAATAAACATAAAATAATTTCCTGTAAATTAAACGTAGTCTATACCAAAATATAAATGTTAAGATTTTTTAAATTTATTATTTTAATTATGACTTTACACAAAATTTTCAAGAAATTTTGATTTTATTTGAAAATTAATTGCGGTTTAAAAAGTTATTTTTTTTGTATATTAAACAGTATTTATAATGTGCTAAGTTCATACTATTGAGGACATATCATATATAAAGATTATGTTCATTATATAATGATTTTAAATTTTTTTACAGGATCTTTCTTTAAAGTCGTATTAGACGGGGATTTTTATTCATTAAAATAAAACACGGTAAGAAAATAATTGAAATGAAGGAGCATTAGGCTTTAATTGGAAATTATAAAATTTGGTAAAAACTCTAGATCACAAGACATAACACAAGACAAAAAAAAAAGCGCAAGAAATCGATGTTGTTTATAAAACACGACAGTCTTAAGACGTTACAACCCTACAACTTTAAACTGTTAAATTTTAAGAAAAAAAAATGTTTTCTTTGGACTTTTTCTAATAATTATTGCGTTTTTTAATTTATGAAAATTTTAATAACGAGATATAAATCGTCATATGTTTTATTTGTGCGAAAGGTTAAAAATGTAAAGGAGATGCAAAAAAATACGATATCTTTCTATTTACATACTATGTGGATCATTAAAATATTTGGAAAACTTCACTTTAAGAATTGGAGATTGCAATTGAAGACAAAATGCAAGAAGTTAATATTTGGCCACTACTTTCCTTGAGTTTTTTGCGTCTTGAGAAATTTGAAAATGTGACATTGGAAATTTCGTTTTCTGTCTTTCTTGCGTCTTGTGCTTTCTTACTTTGTTGCATTTCTTTCGTAGGTTATAAACCTGGACTACGGGATTGCCTAACATACCGTCCAATCGATTCGTATACAATCAGCTCTCGGCAATAAATAACGTTTGCTTCTCTACACCCATCTTTTGTCACATGCGTTTTACGTGGTAACATCAAGACATATTAAAACAAAAAAAAATGTTTTCCTTTCTCGTATACTTAAATATATTGGAATGAACACGAATTTAATAATGCACCACGTACTAATACAGACGACGAAATTTCTCACACCTTCTAGGGCCAAGTATATGTGCGAAAAGGATTTTCAGTCAAGCTATGTCATTAAACTTTGTATCGTTTGTTCTGTTGCGTGGTTGTCTAGGTTTATTTCATGTAACATCACGGTAACCAAGACTTTGCAGTTCAGTAACATTGACGTGTTATTTCAATACTTGGGACCATTAATCAACCACATGTCTCGAAATGATTTCATTTTTGGGTGAAACTTCTTTACAGCTAGTAGAGTATGTCGAAAATGAGTGAGGTGCTTCATGGTGTAGAGAGATAAGGGAAATAATGACTGAAGTAGGTTAGACAACTATAAGTCACTTTGCAGTTTTTATCGCCATTTTTGTTACAATGTTAAATCTCCATACTGAACTCACATAACTTGCAGAAAATACAGACTGCAGCAACAGCGATCGATTGCATGTTTGCATTACAGCACACTTGTATACTTGCACACATGTGTAGATATGTGTATACCTATGAATTTGCATACTTGGGCATTCGCATACTTCCACACTCGGATACTTACATTTTTATACTCGAATATCTGCGCCATTGCCTGTGTGCCTGTATAATTGCACAATTTTATACTTGCAAACTTGTACACGTGTTTCAAATATGTGTGTGCCTTACCAAATTCCTATCCCTGTATCGGTAATGTTTCTTTTCTAACGTACGTGGCGCAAATGCAGTCAATTTTTGCTAAGCCTTTGGTTGAGTAGCTATCAGATCATTATTATGCTCTGAAAGTTTTCTCACAGAAGCCTTTTTTGTTTATTTTTGATCCCAGCTTAACACTTACGGATTTAATAATATTAAAATATGTAACATTGAATATAAAATCAAATGAACGTTATTGCTTTTGCGTGTGAACATACATAAAATTAATTTAGTTTTGTTTCACAACAAAAAAAAACAAATTAGTATCGGAAGAGACAGGCCAGTAGTTACTTACTTAGCCATGTGTAGCGCTGTTTTCACACAAACTATAAATCCTTAATATTGAATTTACAACCAGTAATTCCCAAAATGGTTTGGAGGTCAGCGTTTGTTTAACTATTTTTGTGAAGTAGATTGTCAGTCCAATGACGTAATTGACGTCTTATTACATAACAGTAGTGTGCTTTGTGCTGTTGGTAGCATTTCAAAAATAATCACTGTGATGGTGTAAAGAAATCTTATGCAAATGTCATGAAACAGTCATTTATAACATTGGATATTTTTATGAAAATCTTTTTCATTATTAAAAGCCAAGCGTTAATTACTTTCTAAGTTATATTTAACTTATCTGAAGGAGTCACGATAAACAAACTATTGGTTACGGCTGGTTTGAATGAATTTTAGTTAAATAGTCTGTTAAAGCAAAAATAATCACGAAAATATATCCGACCAATTACCATTTACCACTACACATAGTTCAATCATCTCAGCTTAATGATACCAATTTTAGCATGATTAAGTAACAAAAAAAAGGTAATGCAATGATAAGATAACCAAAAAAATGAAGTCTCACTTAAATCCGTTCAATATTTACCGCATGGTGCCGGAATCAACTAATGATCCCTAAACTGTTCAATAAGCTTTAACTTTCAATGCAATTCTTAACGTATTACGAACATATAACTAATATGAGGTTTATATTGATACGCATAAATTAATGCTAGGTTTCAAAAGCCATGTGTATTAATTTAAGGTACCTATATCCCATATCTTATCATATTAGCGCTCTGGTTATAGTTATTCAATAAATATTATTTTAAAGCAGTAAAAAGGCATGAAAAGAATTAAAAATTAATATGTTTTGTTTGCGTTTCTCATTTAAATGTATAAAATTTTGTTTAGTAAATATATCTGACGAGAAAAGTTGTGATCCAAGAACAAACAGTGCCAGATAGCTATAGTGGAAAGTCCCTTAGTTAAGACTAATGACCAAAAAAAAATTGGTGTGTGAGACCGTTCCTTAATAAGGATAAAGGGAGCGCGTCATTTTAATTAATTCCAGCTTCGTCCTAGCGGGTGGTAAGGGGGGAAAAAATTCGGGACATGTGACGTTTTTGCAGTCGCGGGCACCGCAACTTTTACTCGCCCCCTGGGGCGAAACCAGGCAGGGCGCAGTCGTTGAATTTGAGCCAATCAAGAGGTACATATCCCGGCGTGTGTCGGAAGAGCGCGGGCAGAAATTGAGCGAAAAGCCCTGGGAACATGGATGGTTTGTCCGTGGTGCGGGGGGGGGGGGGAGAGGTCGGTTGGGAAATGGTCCGAGGGAAGAAAAGTATGAAAGGGAGGGGAGGTTACCACATGATGCGCCCTTACTCAGGCCTTACTCACCCCCTCTCCTCCCGCTCCAGGCACTTCTTCAACATACAAACACCCCACCCCCTTCCTTCTTCCATGGATCCCATCACAACTACCCCTCTCTGCCCGAGTGATGAGAGCAATTTGTAAACTGAAACCAGCGCGCGGCGAGCCCATGTTGTGTTGGGTATTCGCCCAGCAACAACGCACGGGCAGCAACAGAAACCTGGAATTCACTGAGCCCGGATCAGACACCCGGACAAATAAGAACAAAAATACTCGCAGCTCGCTCGTGAAACTTTGCTTTTGGAATTTTTTAAAAAAAAATTGCGTGATTAGAAACATTTTCATGATTTTAGAGTAATACTAGATGTTGTACCTGCGGTATTGCTCGCTGAGTATATGTAAAAAAAAAATGTGATTATATTATCTTAATTTCAGGAGAAAAAGTTGTTATAAAATCTTAATATTTTTTGTTAAGCAATATGATAAAAAAAATTGTAATTTATGGTGGTACCTAATAAAAATATAGAGGCAGCCATATTTATAATGTAGATCACGCGTGAAAATTTATTATATCCGATTTTAGATCTGTTTGTTCCTTTATAACACCACACATTCCCCTTTTGTACTCCATACGTCAAAGAATTGTATAATTAATAAAAACTTGTGTATTTATTTTTAATGTAGAATGAGTGAAGTTCCATCCATCCAGGTTCATTACATTTAATTGTTATCATAGATTTTGAGATACGATTATAATTTTTTACTTTTCAATCCAAAACTTTAATTTCCAAACAACTTAGGAGTAGAATATTACAAAATAGAACATTTTAGTTCGTTGTAGTTGGTTGTTTCTTATTCCTACTCAATACTTAACTTTCCGCTTCAAAACTTCGGACAAATTATTTATCATAATGAACAATAATTTACTTCATTTTTCCTCCTAAATGGTCAAATTCAGAAAGGTTTTAAACAAAATTTACAACGTTTATGCTGTTGTTTATGTTCAGTTATTTAACTCTCTCTTTAGTCGATTAGTATATAAAATTTGCTTCTCAAAACTAAACCTTCATTTCTAAACTCTCAAGTTTAAGAAAAGCAGTTGGAACTTTTGGTATTTTCAAGTCAAAATTGTTCGTTCTAAAAAAAATTTTAGTTTTTCGCAAACATGGTGGGGTGTAGGTAGTACAACAAGGAAACATTTTCCGTTTCTTTTGTGACCATGATTAATATTTAAACCTCAAAAAACAAAGTACATATAATATTCTCCACACACGTTCGAAACAAGTATCGCATTGAATGATCATGAACCAAGTGCAGACTTTGCTTCGACGTAACCCATAACGCTTGCAAACCACGTGTGAACCACTGACGTCAAATGGCAAGCAACCACTAAATAGTTACTGCGTTTGTCGAATAAAATATTTATTTACTTGGTAAAAAAAAAAAAAAAAACATTTTTGTTTCATTGAAAACCGAAACATTTATGTTAACTATTTTAATGTCGTATACAGAGTATTTCATGTTTTCTCTTTAAACTTATTTTGTTACAATTTAAAATTAAATAAGCAAAAAAATTGTATTTACATTATTTTTAACAGCGTGTATTTAAAAAAATCAAACATTAAACAATTTGTTGACGAAATAAAACTACTGCAGTAACATTTTGTAGCCTGAAACCTATGAATGTGTTTACCTTTCCAACACACTCAGCACCAAATCGTTGTACAGAAATCTATATATATGTTTATTTGTTTGTTTTTCCCGTATGCGTTCCTAAACCAAACATCTGATTGCGACGAACCTTGTATTCTGGCTTTCAAAACACGAGGACTGCCTACGTAAGATTTAGAAAAACCACCCCTATCCCCATTCCCCTTCCTCCAAACAGAACTTTGACACTACTTTAGATGATTTTCTATAATTCATATTCAAAATAAGGGGAAAATACTGTCATTGATTTTTTTAAAAGAGACGGGTACTATATTAAAAATATTTATAAAATAGGGGGGAGTGTCAAAAAATAATTTCTTCACCCTTTCCCACCTTTGGTGCTGCTTGATGAAAATGTGCACACATAATATTTAAAATAATAAAAAATATTACTGTTCAACATATCGTTTAGAAACAAAGTGTAAGGTCGCTGCCTAAATGAAAATTTGAAAAACTACTCCATTTACTTTTTTCACCCCTTAAAGTATAATGGTTTTTAAATATGAATGAAATTTAGCACAGTTAATGTTAAAAACAAGAGGAAATTTACTGCTTTATCTGATTTCAAAATGGCCGACTCCATTTTCCTGTCAAAACGTGGTTTCTGAAACCATTTCGTCATTCTTTCACATCCCTTTAAAAAGGATATTGATATTTATTAAGACATTTTGCACACTTGGTCATAAAATTAAGAGGAAAATGGCTGTCTGTGTCCAATTAAAAACATTTTTTTCCATGAGATTTTAATAAACCCTCCCTAATTTTCCTTACTAACTCTAAAGCAGTATTGTGGAACTTATTAATGAAATTTAGTCAACTTAGCGTTAAAGTGAAGAAAAAATCTACCTTCTACATTAAACTAAAAATTAATCCCAACAAATTATATACATGAGTTTTTGAAAAACCAGCCCTGTATATTTTTCTCACCATTTAAATTATAGTAGGTACTGGTACTACTTGATAATATCTTACTTACTTGAGGTTAAAAAGAGAAGGAAATATACTGTCTAAATCTGACTATCATAAAAAACTTAAATAGAATACACGATATATAAAAAACCACCCCATTCCCTTTCCTAACTTTTAAGAAAAAATTATTACTCCTTAATTAAATTTTTTTATAATTGACGTCCAAAAAAAATAATTATAATAAATTATAAACATAATAAATATTAAATAATATTAACAAAAAAGTTAATTCAATACATGAGATTTTTAAAAACTGTTTCTTTCGCGCCACTCTTCTACATCGCCCTTGTCTACGACTTGAATTAGAATTTGGCCCACTTTTAATGAAATTTTTCAAACTTGACGATCAAATTAAGAAGACAATTAGTATCTACAGCATATTTTGAAGAATAAAAATCCCCTTCATCCAGTTTTCAGCCCGGGCAACTCCGGCTGATTCAGCTAGTACTTAACATAATTAAATTAGATCGTTTATTATTCGCTTCTTACCACCACACACGTGAAGTAGGACATAATAACGTTCGAATAAATGCTATCTGAATATGTACTCGTTAGAAATAAATATTTACCGTTACAACTTCATCGAAATTAGTGTGTATGAAGAGGTTTATTATTACTAGGTAAGCTTACTTTCTGTGGTAAGCTTCACTACTTTCATCGTTTCCCTTGAAGTTAACGCTAGAAACTATTTCATATTCAGCCTACTAGGTAGTCTTAGATAGTGTAATTGATGCATGTGAAGTATTTAAACTTAGAAACATAACTTTAGTGATGTATAACTAATTGTTTGACTAGGTCAACGATATGAGAGACATCCGTCTGTAATCACGCTCATCTGTATCACAAGTTCGGGAAAATACTTTTATCTTTTTTAACAATCATTTTAGGGTGAAATTGTTTAAAAAATCTTTCATGAATTTTAACACACACAATTATTTCATTACATAATTCTTGCTAGTTGATTTCGATCTTGGCAAAATAAATTCTTATTTATAAAACCAGAGAATATTTGTGCTTTTCTCGTTGATAGTTTTAAAAACTTTAATAAATGGAAACAAAAGAAAAAAATTATATTTATAGCCATTTCATGCATATTTCTTCGCTTTTGACTAAGAAAATACACACATATATAAGTTATTAACCAAAATTGCATTAATATTCAAAATATTATTTATTTTTTTAAAGCACGTGTTATCATAACAAAAATTTAAGATTAATTTTACTAAAAAAAATTTCTTTAAGCTTAAAATGGTTTAAAAGTCTTATATAATATTACGTTTTGGGTTTTGCTTCCATGACTTATTTTGGGATAACCTTTAGTTAATCAGAAATTTGACTAAGTAAATTCGTTATCTATACTAATATTATAAAGCTGAAGAGTTTGTTTGTGTGTTGAACGCGCTAATCTCAGGAACCACAGGTCCGATTTAAAAAATTATTTCAGTGTTTGATAGTATATTAATCGAGGAAGGCTATAGGCTATATTATATTGTCAATAACATTAGATCTCCTTAGTAAAAGTGCAATTTATAATCTAATGCGTTGGAGGGGGTTAGATACAACATGCAGTACACTTACTTAGTGTGTGATGACAATGCCGCAGACGCTAGAAGTTTATTTCCTATTGCCTATTAATATTGTTGCCACGCACTAGATGCATTATCAATCTTAATTTTCCCATACAAGTAAAAATCACCTGTGTGATATTAACAACGAAGCAATTAGTACCCTCATAAGAGTTCAATTAGTATTTAAATACTTTTTATCACTTTAAATCGCAAACCTAAACTATTGATTTTTTTCCTCTCTCTGTGTTTAATTTGTTTTTTGCTTTTACTAGAATTATTTTTATTATTTTTAATTAATTTTCATTTTTCTGACCATCAATTATTTTCCTCTCCCGTTACAATTCTGACTAGGACTTGTATATATCTATACTAATATTATAAAGCTGAAGAGTTTGTTTGTTTGAACAAGCTAATCTCAGGAACCACTTGTCCGATTTGAAAAATTATTTCAATGTTGGATAGTACATTTATCGAGGAAGGCTATAGGCTATATTATATTATCAATAATATTAGGGATCGTCACTAAAAGTCCAATTTAGAATCAAATGCGTTGGAGGGGGTTAGATACAACATGCAGTACACGTACGAAGTGTGTGTTGACAATGCCGCAGGCGCTAGAAGTTTATTTCCTATTGCCTATTAACATTGTTGCCACGCACTAGATGCCTTATCATACTTAATTTTCCCATACAAGTAAAAAACACCCGTGTGATATTAACAACAAAGAAATCAGTACCCTCATACGAGTTCAATTAGTATTTAAATACTTTTTATCACTTTAAATTGCAAACCTAAACTATTTTTTTTCTTTTCTCTGTGTTTAATTTGTTTTTATTGCCCTTTTTTTCAAGTAGGGGAGACCGGGGTAAGTTGGCGAACGGGGTAAGATGACGAATCGTATGTAACTAATCCAGAAACACAGATAGACGGTTGGCGCACCTGTGACCTTGTGTGTCACCATCTGCACCTACTAGGCAGGTGCAGCGGAATTTTCCAGTCAGTTTGAATGTGGCAGTTTTGAGAGGCAGTCTGTTTCGTGAGCCATTGTTGTAATATTGAAGGTACGTATGTTAAGCTATTACGAGAAAAGAGTCCATTTGTTTTAAATGTTTATATATGTAAAATGAAATGCTGACTTTTAGGAGTATTTTAGTGTATAGATTGTTGAAGAAAATTTGTTAATGTTGTTCGTGATTTTGGTAAAGCAAAAATACGGCTGCTGGGGCAAGTTGACGGGGGCAAGATGACGAATTCGTCATCTTGCCCCTGCAAATCGTCAACTTGCCATAGGTAATGACAGTGTGGGCAATATTTTGTATTATATGTGTTATTTAAACCAATGATGTACAGATATGACGAACATTTAAGTAAAGAAAAATAATAATGAAATTATAAAATATTATAAATAGTTCCTGTGTTAATAGTCGTAACAATTTTGTTTGATTTTTTTGTAGATGCCTAGGCATATTATAAGCGGAAAACGGAAAGTAGGCGTTGGAGTGACGAAGAGATAGATAGTAGAAGCAGAATGAAGAGAAGAAAAATGAAAGAAAAACTAAGAAAACTGAAAAACAAAGCTCTGATCATTCTGTAGCTAAACCATAAAGCCTAAATAGCGTTTCTTGCCCTGCATGTGAAGAAGTTTACGTGGAACCTCCAAATGAAGACTGAATTCAGTGTTCCACATGTTCTGAGTGGTGGCACGAAAACTTTTCCAATTATGAAGTCAAGGAATTATATCAAAGTCGTTCAAATATGTTACAATATATCTTCTTTACATCCTGCACGTTGTTTAGTGTAGGATATCTATAAAACTATTGTTTACTTTGTCCATAAATATATATTTTTTGGTTTCGTCATCTTACCCCAATATGTTCGTCAACTTACCCCACTCCTGGGGCAAGATGACGAATGTGCTAACTAATTGGTTTCTTGTCAATAACTTCGGAACTACGCAAAGTAATATAACCTTTTTACATATTTAGGTAGAAATTAATATGTACTTCGTATTGGTACCAAATTAGATATTATATATGCTTATTTATCTGTTAAAGGCCATTTCAAAGCTTAACATCGTCAACTTGCCCCGGTCTCCCCTATATATATTTTACAGACTTGAAACTTCACAGTAATGTTCCTTATGTTACGCAGGATGACATTTTCCGAAAATTAGATCCCATGGGTGGTTAAAACCAGGCAACAGTGGGTACTTTGTCTGCATGAGAACAGGATTTTGCATTGTTCATGCCTTCTGCGTCTCCATGGCAACGGGCATCGCGCGGCAGTGGCGTACCCACAAGGAATGGCATGTATAATGAGCGGTGCAAAAGTGATCTGCCTGTAGACTGCCGTAGCGAAGTACGGGTACATCAGTTGTACGTTGCGCGCACGAGTCGGGAAACCATCGGTGCTATTCATTTTCTCTCCCGTACATTATACAGCATTGTAATAAATTTTCACTGAATTTTTTTTTATTTACCATTACTGTAAATGGGAGATGTGGCTTAATTTTTTTCCATTAGTATAGCCGTGCGAAGCCGGGTCGAGAAACTAGTACCTTTATAAGGCCCTTAAAAACGCATAATAACGTTTTTCAATTCAAGTAATCAGAACAATTTATTTACTTCTGACACAACTATTTATATCGATACATTGTAAAAGGTTTTTGTACTTTTACAAGGAACATTATTGTAAACCCTGTTACCAACTATATAACTTGTTATACTCCAAGGCAAAGCTTTGTAAATTTACATACTGTACAATGCTTTGCATTGTAGATTTACAAATTATATCATTGGCAATAGAGGTTTCAAGTAATTGCCTTGTAAAAGCACAAAACAAAATGCACTGTGTACATAACGTTACATCAAGAGTGTTAAAATAATAATTATCCTTTGTATGATGCGCAGGCTTTCACAAAACTTTATCGTCTACACTGTACACTCTAAAACTTTTTTGTACCTTTACAAGGGTAGTATTTGGAAACTCTGTTGCCAACAATATCACTTGTAAAGTTTCAAGGCATGCCTTTATACTTTATGCAATATCACAAAGCTCTGCTTTGTAAAAAGTAAAAAAAAATTAAAAGTATATATATATATATATATATATATAGACTTTTGTCTATAAAATAAAATTTTAGCTGAATATCCTTATAATAATCTAACAAACAATACTGCTGTCAAGTGAAAGGTGACAAACACGCAAAAAAGTTTGCTAATGCTTGTAACGCTAAACAATATAAAAAAACAACGATAGAAAAGTTTATTAAGAGGCACTACCGCCCTTTTCAAACTGTTGTGGATGCTAAGTATCATATTTGTGTTTTCCGCTTACAATTTGATCAGTGAGGCAGATATTACACGGTTACTACAGTAACACATACTGTGTGAACATCCGGTGGCTCACAGGTATAGTTCATAATTAATTTTCGGCCTAATACTGTAATGCTTAGAGACTTCTAAAATAAAGTACCCACAGAAAAAAAAATGCGCTTATATGTTCACTGCGTGCATTTTTAAAACAACCTTGTTTATCTCTTAAACAGTTAACTATAAAAACATTTATAGACCACGCAGAAACAAAAAAAAATAAACATTAAAAAAGCTTATGTATAAACCTTAAGCAAACTTCAAAGTCATTTATAACGAATGTAAACAATAATTATAATCATGCTATAATTTCTACATAATCTACAAAACAAACCATTATGAATTATTTTAACTATGTGAGTTATTTTAAGATAATATTATTAAACATACAGATAAAATAAAAAATATATAAAATCAAAATTTTCATTAGATTTAATTTTAGCTTACAATTGAGATATTTATGACGTACTAATATCTAAAGTATTTCTCTAGTAATTAGGTAATTTGCATGCCAAACGTTTACAGAAATAACTTTTATTAAATACAATATTTATTTCCGTATTTGGTTTAAAAAAAAAGCAATTGTATACAGAAGGTCTAAGAACTAAGCCTCAAAAACTCAGCTTCAGGCAGGAACTATAGAAAGTGTCGTTTTAGCTTATGTTCTATTTTAAATATGGCTCAAATCAGCCATATTTTGATATAAATTGGCCATGTTAGCACTATACAATTTGTAACATGGCAATCAAATTTACTTAATTTAGTTTTTGTCTCATAAATCGTGCAAATAATTTTTTTAAAGAACTTTTTTTTAGTTTGTTTACAGTATGTTAAATCACGATTTCTAGTCACAGTAACAAATAATTATATGCAGGATGGTAATTCTAAAATTGTAAGAAAAAAGTATCATTTCAAAATCACTACATATTTTGTTTCTTGATTCAGAATCTTCATCACCGACATTATTTGGGCTATAAACTAATCTTGGCTTTGCTGAGTTCTGGGAAATTCTGTTTATGTAGGTAGTTAAAAAAAATAAAACTATATGCAAAATTTCCTTGGAAATTTGAATTAATGTGTAGAGAATGCTAATCAAAGGATCTGTGCCTTATAAATTGTTGCAAGTATCTAATGATGTAACAATGGACCAAATTTGATTTTATCATCGTTGAAAAAAAAGTTATGCAGTAACCGAAATGAATATTTTAAGCTGGTATCATGGAAGTGTTATTTTTAATTGAATTTCTTTTTTTTTTTTATGAACACGGAAAAACGTCGCTTCTCTCTCTCTCTCTCTCTTTTTTTTTTTCAATCCATGCAAATTTGCCGTGTCACAGCAGATATTCGGATATTTTTTATAAGCTTCCGTTTTCGCTGATAACAAGTGTGACGTGAACGGGCCTCTAGATTCTGCCACGTCGATATCAGGAGCCCTGTCGGTCGTCCCCCATTATTTCACATGCCACCATCTTGATGCAAATCAGTTTTTACTAAAAGTTTTCAAGTTCCCGCTAGGTGGTTCTCCTATGAATTAATGGAGGGCAATGTACGATTAAAAAAAATATTTAAATCCTCATTTTTTCCCACTACGATTGCTAGCATACTGATAAATGTATTTCATTTTCAAATAATACAATATCAATTAAAATTGTAGGAAATAATTATTTATCAGTAGCGAATATCCGTAATGTATTTTATAATTTTAATTTATCGCTGTTGAAATTTTACTATCTGGCCTAGCGAAAAATATGTCACAATAAAAAAAAAATGCTTGAAAAATGATGTCTAAACATCCTCTGAACTCTTAGAAAATTAGATGGAAAAGAAAATTTACATATCAACGTCGTTCAAGGCTACATTTTTTCTCTCGTAGGTGTTTGAATGTGTAAAAACACTTTCAGAAGTAAAATAGCAAGATAATGTGTACATGTAAGTGAAAGATCTTCAAAAATTTTAAAAGTTAAAACAGTTAAAACTTATTCAGTTAAAATTACAAGTCAAGTCTTCATATACTGATCTTCAGTTGCAGATTCAACACGTAAAATTAAATTGAAAACATACATACATATGGTCTACATTGCTTCCTAAGACGGATACACGCTTTTGGAGTTTCAACTGAATAGGTAATTTTTTAAAAATAATAAACATATGTGTCATCAAACACAAGTTCAAAATGTAATCACGCTTTTATTTGTGAACTGAACAAAACTTGTTAATTAAAGCCTGTTTTATCTTATGTTCTACAGTTAAAAAAAAATTATCACTTTAATTTGAATAATTAATTTGAAATGTGAAAGTATTTTACATCTGCTTGCATTTACATCAACATAAATACAGCTACTAAGTGCTTGTCAATGCTATGATACATGTGTGTATTCCGGCGGCTGGGGTTGAGACGTGGTCACATCCAGAACTGGACTTCATTCACCACATTTTATATACCAAATTTTGTGATCTCTGTTACTTAAAGTAAACATGTATACATACATTAATCAACAAGTAATATTTTATGACAAGATATTTCATCACAAATAAAGGTGCGACTACATTTTTATTTTGTGTTTGATTATGCCTGTTGTTTGTTCAGCGTTCACATTTATGTGCTTTGAGTTACGTCTGCAGTAGATTCATTTTAATTATTAGTTCAGATATAATGATTTTTTTTTCAGAATTACCTTCATTTGCGTGTACATCACTTAAATATCAGGTTGCTGTTTCAAACTGAGTGTTCTGAATGTTGCACACCAGCCAGATGTGAAGTATTCGTTCTAAAAAAATTATATTCTCGCAAAAATGGTGGTATATGGGGTAGTACAACAGCCAAAATTTATCGTTTCTTTTGACGAGTACATTCATGATCATCCTTTAAAAGTTACTTTGTTCTTCTGCGTCACCCAAATTTATTGGAAAGAAGGGCGATACCCTTAATAATTATTTCCATTAAATAATTTTACTTCAGCGACAAGATTCGCAGTATTTGTAAAACTTTGTTCAATAAGACATTGTGCAGATGCGTTTCATCATTAAGTGTTCCTTTATTATTTTTTAAAATCAGCCTGTTCAGCTGTAAATTAAAAGCCATATAGGAACCAGGTAAGACCATATGTCATACACATATATATAAGTATTAACTATATATGTACGTGATGAATCTAAAGTCGAAGTTTGTCGGTGGAATTCAGTCTCAATCCAGTATGTGGACAACATTTATACATGCGTATGAATAAAAAAACATTTATATGTTTACAAATTTTACCAAGTGTATATTAAATAATCTACTCTGGTTTCTATGCGTAAATTCTTTTGTAAGTTACCGTTGTCTTGTCGTTTGAGAAAAAGTAACAAATTAAAATTTTACCATTAGATTGAGAAAATAAGAACAGTATGCTTTAGAGAGTAAACAACTTGTGCCGAATTTCACAAGAATATAATGTTCTAATTACTGAGGACCAAATTTACATATTGGAAGGATATTTATGTATGCAAAGTAACGCAGGACCTTACCGGAATATTCCATTGAACATCTAATATATCAAGTCAAGTAGCCATTACCCATTTATATATATATATATATTTATATATATAATATCAGTCTGATAAATAACTAAACGTCAATCCAAGAATAGCTCATAAACAAATTTTCTAAGTTTCTTAATCAAAATAACCTAAATTCAAAAAGTATCGTAGATTTCGAGTTCTGCACGTTTTTTATTTTATTCTTACCCTGCACCAAATTATAAGATAAAGTGAATTAAAACTTTTGCTACGCAATTATTAATAACCCTTATATTTATAATCATTCAAAATAAAATCAAACATAATATAATTTTGAGGTAAAAAATTATTTTGAAGAGTTTTAATTGGGTAATTTTTTCTAGTCATACTGTAAAGCAAATTTGGTAACCAAGCAAGTTATTTGAAAAGATGGCTTTTTAAAGTAATTAACTTGCTAAGTTAGGAAGACAATTTTTTGTGGTGTAAAATGTCAAATTTACTTTATAAAAAATGGTTGCCACATAAGTCATGCAAAGTTTAATTTCCTAAAATAATATGTTTGGTTTTATTTTAAACTAGCTGCAGTACCCGGCTTTGCCCGGGCTGAACACCGGGTGATATATTGTCCGCGAGTTACAGCAAAATGGATAGCGATATGTCAGTGTGTTGGACATTAAGAAATGACACATAATTACTGTTTGTGTATCTGTGACCTATGATTTTCTGTTTACCCAGGGCGATCGGTTGAAAGGTTTAGAAGTTGATGCGCTACAGCGCCATCTAGCGGCGAGATACAAAAAAAATGGATGATAAAAACACTTCGATGTGCCAACTTTCATGGCGATCGGTCAAACGGTGTAAGAGTTTATCGACGTCATACATACCAAAATCCAATTATATATATTCTTATATTTCGAAATTTTAGGGCTTTCACTTTTGCTAAAAGTAGATGTTCAGGAACTCGAATGGTTTGGAACACTCCATCTCGAAAGAAATAATATTTGAAATTCCTGAAATTGTCGAAATTTTGGGGCTTTGTCCCCAGAGGGGGAGGGGTGATTTTGAGGAGCCTTAATGGCTGGGAAACAATAAAAATCGAAAGAATGATATTTGAAATTTTTTAAATTAGGGGGTTTGACCTCTGAGGGGGGGGGGGTAATGTTTAGGACCCCGAATGGCTCGTAAACACTCCAAATCGAAAAATAATAGGTTTTTGGAAATTTTGGGAATTTTTTTAATTATTGTTTCTTTGACTCCTTGTGGGGGGAGGGTAGTTTGAGGACACCGAATGGCTCGGAAAAACTCCAAATAGTAAAAAAAGTATTCTTAAATTTAAGAAATTTTTCGAAATTTTGGGGTTTTGCATTCCCCCAATGCCCTTACCACAAATTTGTTGGAGAACACGTCTTTGGGTAAACGTTCCGCCATCCCCCGGACACTTTAGTTAGTAATGACTTAATTTTAATACAATTTCCTCCAATTTTTCGAAATTTTGTGGCTTTCACTTTTGAGAAAAAGGAGGGAGGGGGGGGGGGAGGTGGAGGTTCAGGACCTCGAATGGTTCGGAACACTCCATCTCGAAAGAAATGATATTTGAAAATCCTGAAATTTTCGAAATTTTGTGGCTTTAACCATCTCGGGGGGGGGGGGGGAGGGAGGGGGTGATGTCGATGACCCCGAATGGCTCGGAAACACTCCAAATCGAATTAGATATAAAGGAAAACTTATTACCTACCCATGAATAATTTTCTAAATAAATTAATAAATAACTCTATGTTTAAGAATTTACGTACATACATAATATTAAACTTCAAACGATACACACCAAAAAAAAACTAAGGATGTTTGTGAAACTATTTTTTTATTTGTCATAATGTTTAAAACATTTGTAGGATTTGTTGATATGTAAAAATGTGGTGGCCATATTCCGCTTATCCAAAGGAGTATAGAAATTAATAGAGATATCACTTCCTGTACACACCACAAATCTTTTAATTAAGTAAAAAAAAACATAGTCCAAAATGAAACAAAAAGTATAAATAACAACTAATTTGTCAAAAAAATTTATTCAACTGGAATGACAATGTTAACATCCACCTGAAATTGAATAGAAGTAGGTAGGTAAGAATATATATATATATATATATATAAGAAAATAAATGAAATGAAAACATACATAAATAAAATTATCTCACACTTAACCAAACATAATGTTTAATATGAAATAAAGGACGATGGCAATTACAAGTAACTATTATAATTAATAAAAAAAATCGACCCACCTGAAATAGTAAAATTCTAATTTTTCAACAATATATTACATAATTCATAAATATTTCTGGTCTTCGGTCTCAGTAGCCCTAAGACTCTTGATGCTCAGCAGATAAATTATAAACACTAAACCAAACTCCTTGCAAATAAGTTATAAGTAGGTACTGTAAAAAAATTATTTAAATTGTAATATACAAAAACGGTATTGAAAACTGAAACAAATATGGCGACACTACAAACTGTCAAGATATTTATTTTTTTCTTACTCTCTACTTAGTTCCTTACAATAGCAAAACGTAACGTAATGGCTTGAAAGCTATTGCTCGGCAGACATAGAGGAATGACACTAACAGTTTGTATATCCATGACATACGTTACATAAAACTGTGATATATTTTTTTAACCCGTTTAAATTTTTTTTTCGACAATAGATAGCCTATGTCCATCCCCAGGATATAATCTATCTCCTTGCCAAATTTCATTACTATCCGTTCAGCCGTTCAGCCGGGAAAAGGTAACAAACAGACAGAAAGACAGACAGAAAGACAGAGTTACTTTCGCATTTATAATATTAGTAAGGATTGTTTTCAAGAGTAGGATTATTTACAAAAATCGCAGGAATTGTTTCTTAGCATATAATATTTTGCTTATGAGATGGGATTTAAAACATTTCGAAAAAGAGAATGAATCTAAAACAACTTTTTTTTTTTTTTTTTTACAAAATGTATCTCTCCATTCGGCGTGCCCCCATCCACGCTGTTACTCCTATACGGGCTGTATGGTGCTCTCTGGTTACTGGGACACACCCCATAGGCCTACGTGCATAGAGGCTACCTGCACGGACAGTTTTAGATGACACCCTCTGTCCTGTTGCTGTTAAGGCACGTCTCAGTATCATTGTATTCTGCCCCTGTTGCGAAGGGCTATCAATAGATAATCTTATGGCTCATACTGCTACTGAAAACACATCTTATCTGATCAAATTGTAATTTTTTTTTGTTTCCTTAATTATTTTTATCGGATACCCTGATTATTTTGACTAGTATACATCTTAACCTTAAATTGTGTATCGTTCTTGGAAATGGAGGAAAAAAGTTGTACGAAAAGTCCAACACACCATTTCCCCGCACATGTTCTTAACTCAAAAGCTAAAAAATTATAAGTGGCTCTTACGACAAAATCCTAAAATATAAAAAAAAAGCATTATGTTAAAACTGGACACGTATTCTAATATTAATTTTCTGATGCGATATACTATGCCAGTTCTCGCTCGAAAACCCTGATGATGCATGGTCTTGGTACTGGTGGAGGATGGAAGGAGGGATTTTTCTCTCTGGAGATAATTGTTTGTATAATCAAAAAACTTACCACCATCATTTCATATCGTAATACTTTGGCTAATGATGCATTCAAGCAATTTTGATTATACATATTGTCCAGAAAAATCCATAAACAAAATTACATGAAATTTCCAGGTCTTTTGTAATTGTTTACTGAACTTTGGTACTTCACTTATTCTTAACATTGACGGGGCTACTAACCAATTCCTCACTGTCACAAAAAATGTTTTCACCACAGCAAAATAAAAACAAACCTGGAAGCAATGCACAGACTGATGTTTCTCCTACGGCACCATAACAGACGTTATGCCTAATGTGCGGAAAAAAAAATATATTCTGCATAACAACTTTGCAATAAACAAAGTCTGAACACAAATTCAATGTGCATTGTGAAGTTGACGAAATAGCGACACTAACTGAGCATTCATATAAACAGTGGATATATTTACTCTAGCCTAGCCTTATATATTCTTGGAAATTTCCTTATTTATCCACGAATTATAAATTGCCCATGAAACAGCTCCATTTTAAATCTATTTTCTTGCAGCCTTGACAAGTTTATAGTTCCACTACACTGATTAACAGTAGTTTTAACTGTATCATTTTTAGAGTGTAATTTTAGAAAAAAGTTAAATAAATATTAAATAAGAATGGGTTGCAAGTAAATATTAAAAAAATGGGGGTTGTCTGTAAAGTCAGTTTATGGACGATAATTTTAAGTGATAACGTCATAAGAAAACATTGATGAAAAATTGCATATTTTTTAATTTTCAAATATTATTTACAGTTTTTGGAAATTTAATTTAAATAATTAGTTTAATTAAATTTAATCACGAATAATAAGTTAAAAAGTCCGCCCTAATCTGTTTGATATTATAGAATATGTTCTCGCACGGTGCTTGACAGGTTCTTGCACGCTCGGCTCATGCGGGACGTGAGAATTTTTTCGTGCGTGCAGCCGGCGTTCATCGATTTATAAGACGTTATCACGTCAAAAAAATAATAATTACAGAGGTTTCATTTGCTTCGTCGAAGGATAGGGCACACAAATCAGACCTTTTTGGGCCATGGCCGTAGAGACCGGAATAATTCGCTGGTTCGATGACCTCCAGGATAGACTCTACTACACTCTACACACTCGGGCAAATGCCACCTGTTCATTGGCTGCTGACATGTGAGTCGTCTCGACCGAGTGTCTGTGATTCGACACTTCTTTGAGCGAGGGTCTCTAATTGGCCCTTATTACTCCAGATTAACAGTGAACCAATTGCAGAAGCAGCGCTAAGGTACAATTATTTGAATTGTAGCATATCACGAAATGAATCCGCGAATTTTGCAGGTCTCTGGCCATGGGTTGTCCGCCACTGTAAGGTTGGACCAAATAGAATTTCAAATTGAAAAACATATATATGTATGCATGGGCGCCTGAAGCGCTGCAGTGTCGAGGGTCTGAACTACACACACACGGCTGCGTGCCTCACAGCTTGGGCAAGGGGTGGAGGAGGTGGTGAGGGTGGGTTCAGGATAACACCTCGCTCGCATCGATCCGCTGGACTTGGCCCGTCGCCCAGCTCCGCGTATAATACTTCCCACCCTCACCCCTCACCCCTCATTCTTCCCCTAAACCCCTTCAGCTCCACACCACCCCATATACATACATATACTTATATATAAATATTTTTTTTTTACCCACTACACACATGCGGCCTTCCATCTTCACGCTGGTGTGTACCAATGGTGTAAGCCTCCGTGGGTATTTCCAGCGAGAAGTAAAACATACCATTTAAAATTTCCAAGAATTTAGTAGTCACTCAAATATTTTAGACCGAATAAACTCCAGGCGACTTTTCCACTTTGTAGTAGCAGGCATATTCCGTTAATTAAAATTAAAAAGCTTGATTTGTTTACTTTGACTTTGAAAACAAGTCAAAGTTTTAAAATTTTTGTAATTTTTTTTAATACTAACCTCATGTTCATTATTTATTCTATTCAGTCTTTTAATCTAGTACATTCTTTATTTATTGTGATTCTTTGAAGATATTTTATCTGTATACTATTTACGTAAAACCAAAAAAGGTCCTGTACTTAGAAAGCTTTAAAGAAATGTTAACTTTTGTGTAGATTATGAAATAAATAAGGGTGGATGGTAACGCTGAGGGTTTGTTCATTATTTGTTCACACCATGTAGTATACCTAAAAAGTTATCTATTCCAGCAATACTGAGTGCGTCGCTGGTACCGAAGAAACTACTTTTGGTACTACGTGAGTACATTCATTAACGTCTTACATTCCGTGCTCAACAGTTACATTGCGTAATTGATTCGTAAAAAACTGTTCATGTGAACAGAATACTTATTGCAAGTTAATTTGATAGAAATGGCAGAGTTTTTATATTAATATTAACACTTAATTTAAACTTACATTAAAACTTATTTGGAAACAAGATTTTTGGTCTAATTTTTAAAAAAAAGATCTGAAACAATTTATTGTAATCACAAACTCGAAAAACTTGATACGTGTTATCCCTGACATTAACTGTGTTTAAATATGTATATATACATATATAAGCATAATAGGATGCGATAAACCTAGATGATTATAATAACTAACGGAAATCTTTTCGGGTGAAAAATTATCATTCTAGCTTCAGAACTATTTGAGATATCGCAAAAAAATATGAACTTATTCATATATTGGGTTTTCTATCAAAACGTAGTTTGAATTTAAAGTAAACAGCTTCATTAAATTCAGAGTTTTGTAATTTCAAACAACAGATAAAATAATTGTTTTTTTAAAACTTTGTTGGTGTGTATCTAATTTACTCATAAAAAAAGATTAATATTTAAAATATCACAATTGAAAACATTGTGATTTTATTTAGTCTTCTTGATACCATGGGAGTTGGTGAAATGATAGAACGTTATTTTTTGACTCGTAATGTAACAGTTTATCTTTAGTACCACACCCTTAACAAACTGCGAGCCCACATTACATTATTTATCACTGTTTTATTTATCCGAAATGCAATCAATATGATGACAAATAATGTAAAAAAAAAACACGCACATTCATATTTCCCCTTCGGTACCACATATACGGTTTGAAATGTACCCCTTTGAAATGTTTTTAGTGGTAGCTAAATTTTTTTATTGTAACGAGTATACCTGCATGTTATTTATAAAGAACTAGCTCCCATTTTTTTCTTATAATGTCAAATGTTTTCACAAGACGAACTGTAGTCACTTTGAAATCTTGTGTGCAACATATATCGCCCGTGAAACTGTTTCCTAATATTTTCGTTGCTGTTCTTCTTAATGCGTGCTTTAATAATCATTAATTATTTTTCATCATGCTTTCTGGGAACAGTTTTTTCCTAGTAAAAAAAAGAATGTTTTTTATTTGAAAATCATGCTGCAATATCTGTCATGACAAATTCACACAGGTGTTGAGTGTTTCAGTAAAATTGAACTTGTTTTATTTTGACGAATAGAAACATACTAAAGAAGAAAAATGTCATGAAAGTGTTAGTGATCTGCCAATAATGTGCTAATTATTATTTTTTCTAATTTTTAATTTTTAATAATGTTTTAATTGATTTGTAATATATGTCATAGCAAATTTACACATATCTAAATTATTTAACAATTTACTTATTAAATAGAAGAAAAATAAAATGAATAAAAAAGTTAAATAAGTGAAAATGAGCTACCAATGAGGTATGAGATTATTATTTATGAAATAAAAACCTACTTATACGAATAATGCACAACAAAATATGTTGACGGTTTATTTATTTAACTTGCGGTTATTTCATTTTAAATACATGCACTTTTTTTCTGTTATGTGAAGGCTTTATGCAATCCATGAGCAGAAACGCCGTTGAGAAGATAAAAGGTAATAATAAGGGCGTTGAACAGAAAAAAGACATTGGTGTTAATATCTTGTAGCAATATTTATTTAGTTTTGGAATCATCACGGTGAACGCACACTCAGCCACACATTACTTGCAAGTGCCGTGCGCAGAAACAGTGCTAGTCATACAAGATTCAGTCTGGGAGTTTGTTAGACATTTGGTTCCAGTTATTAGGTTCGCAGCACCGTTCTGATAATATTCTTTGAGAATAAAAAGAACAGATATTACAAACAAAGGTATAGATATACTTCAGAACATTTCACCATTTCTTCTAAATTGCTCTCACCAATGATTAGAAATTCAGGACTACGAAAGAATCCACGTATGATTTACACACGACTGAAATTTTGCTAAAGTCTCGTCGTGTTTCATCTTGTTGGCAGAGAAAAGGTTCTGTAGGAGATATAAAACTTACGGATTGAATACTCCTAAAATCAACAAATGTTATGGATTTGAAATCTTAATGTAGTGCATGACATTATATCAATTATAAACAACTATATTTTTTATTTGCTAATGCGAAAGAGCGGAGATTTACGTTTTATTATTAACTTTGAAAGGTGTAAATCACAAAAGAATTCGGATCAAATGGCATTTCTTCAAAAAAAAAGTTAATTACGTTGTTAACAATGTAACAATTTCCCACATCTTAACAGTTTTCACTCAACTGGTTCAATAACTACACTTTTTCATAAAAATGTCACGTTACTTTAACGGATAAATATATTAAATGTGTAAAGCATGACATATGCAAATCGTATAAAAGAAAATACAAAAGGAATTTATTCTCAGCTTCATCGCCACAACATTTGTTGATTTGCATGGCCCTCAGTAACTATTACAAACACTGAAATGCATAGTCCAGATTTTATTTTAGTAATGGATTCGATCACTTACAACTCAATAAATAATTTTTATTTATACATGACGTAGCTTCTTTTTCAGAACTCATCGGTAGTAGTGATGCCACGAATTTTTTTTTTCACGTGTGCGTTTGAGTACATCTGTAAATCCCCAAATCGAGAGTTTAGGCTGGAAAAACAAGATAGAATGTACAAAAACAAAAAAAAAATTTTAAATACGAAACTATATTTGACTTCAATTTCACTTAACAATATACCGTTAGAAATGTTTGGGGCACTTAAGGAGTGAAACTGACATGATTAAAACATTCATCGACCTAATAAAGTGTGTAAAATGCCATTGCAAAGTTAATCAGTTTTGCAAAAATACTCAGTATGAACATTTTATGTGACCAAGGAAAACTAATAAACACGAGAGCGGACAAACGTCAAAACTGCCTAGACATGAGGAACCTTATGGGCTTTACGTATATGTTAGGTAGAGGGACCCTAATGGGACATTATTCGGTAGCCTAATTTTACTTCCGAGTTGTCGGCTGAGCGGTTAGGCTTCCAGTCTGGTTCCAGATTATATTCCCGGCCGGGGAAACAGGAAGTCAGTTGGGCTTTAGAAAATGCCTAATTTCTCGTCGAGAATGGACGTATGGTTTCCCAGGAAAAGCTTTACAACACTTCCTCTTAGTCCCAATCACAAAGAGGAGTACTACTTTGCCTTGAGGACCGTGTGGCTTATGTGTAGTCAAAACCATAAATGTGAAGCCTTGTTTGTAGCCAAAATCTGGTTTGCTTAGCGTTGAGTGTAGCCAAAATCATGTGCGAGCATTTCATGTTCTGAAGAAAGCAAAGTGTACCTTGGCGTCATGTTTAAAAAACTAGGCTCGTATATATTATTTAATAGGCCTGAAGAAGGTTTAGGTCATTCGGATGACAAAACTGTACAAGAAATATTACCTAACGATATGGTGGATGACGGTTCCAAGATTCAGCGACTGTTGGGCCTATGGGCGCAAATGGCTCCAAGTTTGGACCCGTGTATGTGTAATGCATAAAGAGTATGCCCGTCGAATAGGCCTAATGGTCCGGAGTCTCTTGTCTTACTTGTAGTAGGCCTTATGTTATTCACAATTTCGTTTCTCATTGAGATAATTCATTTAAAAAAGGTTTCTGAGCTAGGCCTGGACAGAACGCGGAGGACTCTGAGAATATGAGGAAATCTTGATCAAAGAAGCAACGGACGACTGTCAAACCAGTCAGACACATCTTAATCCAGCACGGAAAGAAAAATACCGTGGTGTTTCTGTCGTAGAATTCAATGGAACCACGGATAATTTTCCAATCCCTAGGTACAGCAGTTGTTTGGTCCCGCCTCATAAATCGAATTAAAAGTTAGGAGTATGACGGGGACCATCCAACTTTAGAACCCGCCTGGAGTTAAAAAAAAAAAAGAGGTTGCAAGAAAACGGGCAGTACGTTAATTTTGATATGGTACCTCTAGTTTCTATAGTTTAACTTTAAAAGTTTGCCTCCGTTAAATCAGAGAATGTAATCAAATTAAATGCCTATTGTTAATAGTGTCTGGCTGCTGCAGATAATCTACCCCCTGATGTAAGTTGGGGGAACGGCTGCAACAGCAACGAGACCTGCAATGTAAAGTTATAATGCGTGATGAAGGATAGTCACGAGTGTGTACCTAGGCCCCGCGAGGTGGGGATTCACAGCGGTCTCACAGCGCCACGTACTCGGCGGCCATGGGCGAGCAGAGCGGCGGCAGCGGCGGCGGCGGGATGTCGTCGGGCAGAGACAGCGTGGAGCTGCCGCCGGCGGTGACGCGCGGGCCCATGTTGTCGTACTGCGGGCCGGGGCCCTCCTTGGCGCGCGCCTGGGGCCGCGGCAGCGTGGCGAAGAAGGGCGCGTCGGGCCCCGCGGCCACGCTCACGCTCGTCCGGGCCGCGCCGCGGTGCCCGATGTCCAGCAGGTCCGGGTAGCGCTGCGCCTCGCCGCCCGGCTCCTGGTTCACCGACACCGAGATGAAGATGTTGCCGAAGGCGCCCGCCGGCAGCAGGCTCGTCGAGAACTCCGGCGGCGGCGGGAACACGGCCACGGCGCCCGGGTACGCGCCCGCGTCGCCCTCCGAGTGGCTCTCGATGGTGATGTCGCACAGCTCCAGCGGCACGGACTGCGACTGCTCCAGCAGCTCCAGCTCGGGCTGCGAGCCCAGCCGCTCGCAGCTGCCCGCGCCCGAGGGCCGCTCCGTCGTCGTGATGCTCACGTCCAGCAGCTTCTTCTCCTGGTCCGTGAAGCTGACGCTGCCCTTCAGCTTGGCTTTCCGCCGGTGGCGCTTCCTGCGGGCCGAAGCGCGCCGGCCGCACGCGCAGCAGCCGCACGCCAGCGCGCACGCGGCCGACAGCAGCGCCGCGCCGCCCCCGCCCGCCAGCCCCGCCCACAGCAGCCACGACTCGGCCTTGCTCAGCGTGGTGGCCGTCACCACCTGCGGCAGCACCAGCGAGGCGTTGGCGCTGGCCAGGCCGCGCGGGTTGGCCGCCACGCACGAGTACTCGCCCGCGTCCAGCTCCGTCACGTTGAACACGCTGAGGCTGGTGCGGCGCTCGCGCGGCCGCAGCTCCTCGTCCACGGCGAACGCGGCGTCCGGGTTGCTGCCGTTGGGCGCGCCGAGCGGCCGGCCGTTGAAGAGCCACGTGACCTCGGGCTCCGGGTCGCCGCGCGCCACGCACCGGAAGGTCACGTTGCCGCCGAGCTCCCTCTGGAAGACGGCGCCGCCCTCCAGGCGCACCTGCGGGGCGCAGGCGAACTCCCCCGGCGGCAGGTCCTGCCACTCGCGGCCGCGCAGCGCCTCCGGCTCGGCGCACAGCAGGTGCACGGAGTAGAGCTGGCCCGGCACCAGCCACGCGCGGAAGGCGCGCAGGTCGCAGTCGCAGCGCCAGGGGTTGCCGTCCAGCACGAGCGTCTTGAGGCGCGGCACGGCGCGGAAGGCGCGCGCGTCCAGGCGCCGCAGCTCGTTGCCGCGCAGGTTGAGCGAGTCGAGCGCCGCCAGGTTGGCGAAGGCGCGCTCGTGCACCAGCTGCAGCTGGCAGCCCTGCAGCTCGAGGCTGCGCAGGTGCGGCAGCGCCGGGAACTGCGAGTCGCGCAGCTCCGACAGCGGGTTGCCGCTGAGGCACAGCCAGCGCAGGCGGTCGTTGCCCGAGAAGGTGTCCGGGTGCAGGCTGCGCACGTGGTTGCCCGACAGGTCCACCTCCACGAGGATGCGCAGGTCGCGGAAGGCGTCCCTGTGCACGTCCCGCAGGCCGGCGGAGCGCAGCGACACCCGCTGCAGGTTCACCAGCCCCACGGACCTGAACGCGTCCTTGGTGAGGTAGGGGATGGAGTTGCCGGACAGGTTGAGCACCTGCATGTCCGAGCTAAGCGCGCTCGGCACGGCGGTGAAGCCGGCGTCCTGGCACAGCGCCGTCTTCTTGCCCGAGCTCCACTTGCAGCGGCACGACGAGGGGCAGTCGTCGGCCCAATCGGGGGCGGACAGCGCCGCCCCCGCCGCCAGCAGCACGAGCGGCGGCAGCCACCACCAGCACAGCCCCGCGGCCATGCCCGGGGGCGGCGCACGTCATCTCGCGGCCAGCGGTCCGGGGCCCGCCGCCGCTCGCATCGGCCCTCCTGCAACACGGGACCTCCACCTCAGCCACAACCTCACTCCCTTCGGCCAGGACACAACCACCCTCCTCTCAACCAGGCCACAACCACCCTCTCAGCCAGGCTACAACCATCCTCCTCTCAACCAGGCCACAACCACCCTCCTCTCAGCCAGGCCACAACCACCCTCCTCTCAGCCAGGCCACAACCATCCTCCTCTCAACCAGGCCACAACCACCCTCCTCTCGGCCAGGCTACAACCACCCTCCTCTCAACCAGGCCACAACCACCCTCCTCTCGGCCAGGCTACAACCACCTTCCTCTCAGCCAGGCACAGTTCAACACGTGTACACTGGGAGCCAGGCACGGCAAACTCTGTCAAACACTTTCCCATGACATTTCATAATAACTATTGCTCTGTGTTTATTGGAAACGTGCCTATTCATTTGAAATTCCTAAGCAGAAAACATTTTAAAGGGATTTTCTTAAAACGCTTATCTGTTTCTACGGGCCTCCGCACAAAACAATGGCGTGCAATGTTCGGTATTTGAAATAGATGTGGTTGAGAAGTTGGAGCTATGTGATAAATTCTACTCGGTATTGGCATACATTTTGAAAAGAAGATCTTGAAACACTGAATAAGTTGACAATTATTTTTTTGTTTTGTTTTTTGTTTCTTTCAGTATTACATATGTGTATTTTGTTACCTGTATACAAATAATTGTACTGAAAAAATAATTTATTTAAAACAGCTCTTTAGACAACAGCACTCACCAAGCTGTGCTTACACTTTATCGAAAATAGGCTGAGCTAAAAAAAAAACTTTTAGAAACGAAAATTCTAACCCATAACCCTCGCAAACTTATTGACAGGTGTAAGCTAGGTAAGAAATATTTAAATTTAAACTAAACCTTTTTATAAAGTGGTTAGCAAATCAAACCATATTTCTAAAATGATTAATATTTGATTTTGTTGAATAAATATTGCAATAAATAATCTCAAAAATGACTTAATGGAGTGAGCATTGTTAAACAAGCAAGTAAAGAAATTGTTTTAAAGTTTTCATCAAACAATGTCTATCTAATTAGGGAAGAATATGGGTTGGGTAGACGTTTTAAATTTGTCTTGAATTATTAACAAGAAAAATATGGCCTGCAGTAACTCACTCATTTCTTTACTGCATGCTCTGTATACATATAATGATATTTATTCTACTGAAGATTGATTCTGCTGCCTTCAAAAACCTGTTAAGAATGTTTGGTTGTTATAACTTTGCAATGTTTTACAGTGCGTCTGACAGCTTTGCGTTTGCTTCAATTGCTCTCAAGCTAGGGAAAATTTATAGTTAACTAATATTTGGTTTATAAAACGCCATTCATTTCTATTTGTCTTTGCTAAAACCCATGACAAACACCGGTTTACACTACGTTTGGCAAATTTCTTTTCCGTTGGGTGCCAACTTACATTCTCACTTAATCAGCTACGGTCTTAGTCATATAATATGTTTAAATTTTGTCAGTAAATCGTATTTTGGATTTTTACGTTATGTACCGCGTATTGCTACGCCTCACAATAAACAAAAACGAGAGCCAAACAGTAATATGGCAACAATAATCAAAAATTGATTTCGTCATGAAACTAGCTATGAAGCTCTTCCAAACGGCATGCAATAAGAAGTTCCCAGCCTTCTTGACATAGCTCATCCGATCCCAAAAACATAACTTCTTGTTATCTTTAAAAGATTTGTGCAATGGGAGCGCATGACTTGATGTAAGTTTTTGGACATACGCCATTGCTAAGAACTTTTTCTGTTGAAGAAAAACTAATAAATAAAATAAATAAAATAAATAGAAAGACAAAAAACACAAAAAATTAAGCAAACAATTGCTGTTGTCAATAAGAATATAAACACCACAAAATATTCCGAAACAGAAATATGGTCAACAAACAAAGAAAAAACAGAGAAAAGAGTACTAAGTGAACAAAAAAACACACAAATGATGACAACACAAAAATATTGAAACCAAAATAATTCAGCACAACAGTTGAAACGAGACAAAAACACGACAAAACGAAAAGACAAAAAAATACAATAGTTTTACCAAAACAGAAACAAGCGACGTTTCGGGAACTGCTATCTGCTCCCGTCCTCAGGCAGAGACGCACATGGTACGGAAACACAGGTGCGACCATGTGCGTCTCTGCCTGAGGACGGGAGCAGATAGCAGTTCCCGAAACGTCGCTTGTTTTTTTGGAAGAACATTTAGTGCCCTTTTAGTGATTGGTAGCTACAGTTTTCTGACGAACTTGTTTCAGTGATTCCTCCAAATTGGCTTTATATGGCGACGATGTCAAAAGTGCCGCTTTCCCTGGTGCTCGTCCTTTTTGTGGGCGTTTCCTTCTAGCCATTTGAGGGATAGGAACAATTTTCTCTGGCCCAACGACGTTGGTTTGTGATCCATAGTTGTGTATTGTTAGTGCAGGTCCAGATACTTCAGTGGGATTTTCAATATCTTCTTGCTCAGCAGCAAGGAAATCCTTGTCTTCAAATACTCCACGATTCACCGGATAGAGTCCTGTTGTTTTAAATCCATTAACAGCAATACAAACAGTCTAATAACCTTTTTTCCAGCTTGGGCGGAAACACTGGACGTCTGCCAGGTTCGATTTACTTGCTTGCGCTGGTGTTTCATCATTTTTCGATGCCAGACGAAACAAAGTAGTTCGTGGAACATTAAATGCAGTTGCTGCCTTTTTATAACCCATTGAACCACTTCTCATTTCTGTTATTACTTTCTCCATGTCATATGCATTCCACTTCTTTCGTTGTGGAGTGCTGTGCATCTTTTTCCGGCCAGACATAATTCTGTAAATAAAATAAGTAATTGTCAGAACACTTAAATATACTGTATCAAATATGGAATACTATTCCATATTAGGAACACAAAAGTATTCCATAATAGGTACATTACCAGTTTTTTATATAAGTTGTGAAAGTTCCAACACTACATAAATGAATAGCTTGAACTATAACAAACTATCAAAGTTTAAACCTTCCACTAGCCATCTAGTAATTAAATACTAAGTGTAAAGAGGATTAGATATTTTTAATCTGTATACAGCGCTTACCTTGCACATCTTTTTAGAGGATAAAAAACGAAAAGTCGACCACCTCAGACAAACAACGCATCTATACTGAGATGTTGGCACCTACAAAAGATATGGCCATGAATGAGCTCCCACTCGGCTATCTGGTACAGTTCTGCCACGTTGCATTTCCTGGAAATGTAAGTATTCCATATTAGGAACGTATTTCATATTTGGCTCCCTTCCTCTACTTTATTTAAGGTGAATTTATTAATTACCCGTAGCAACAAATTATTTGCTGAAAAAAGTCATTGAGGTAGCAGCTTCGAGGGCATTTTTGCTATAGAGCACACTTGTATACACGCGCAATTAAATACTTGTGTACGTGTATACTTACCGACAAGTTCACATGCGCACTAGCATACTTGTTTACTCAGATATAAGTAACACGTTTTTTAACATCCAAATACCTGTACACTCACCTACACGGTTGCATACTAGCACAGTTGTAAATATTTTGAAATATTTATGTACCCTACAAATAATTTCGTATTCCTCAATATGTGAAGTTTCACTTCAAAAGTGCCTAGCAGTATAACCGAAATGTCTTATTTAATAGTTATGTAAACTATTTTACATAATTTTACTTGTGCTTTATATTTTAACTTTAGGCTGACCTTCAAAATTCAGTGTCTTTTATCGCTGTTTTATTCGACCATCGCTTCTATGAACCACATCATAAATATTTAGGCCGTATCCGAATTCATCTGATGAATGCCTTTATCGTTGAAAGTAACATTTCAAGTCCTGTCAAGACTGTTGTTAAAGTTTGCAGGTACGCAACTATTTGTGTACTTCTCATGTACTGTTAGGTGAAAAGTATATTCATAATTAAAAAGGAAAAAAAAATTAAGTAATATTGATAGAAAATTTTAAGCAAAAAAAAATCATTCTTAAAAATAATTTTACTTTTTAGTTCACCAGATTTCATATATTAAATTTTAAAATTTTTAATATTTCAACAGGTTTTTAAGAAAGCGTTTGTAGATTAATGCACATGATAATAACGTAACTTACAAACAAAGGTGGAAACGTTAAATGATTTCCATTAATTCTTTTGTAATTGTGTGTGGACACGTTTTATTTCCATCCAAAATTTTGGCAATTTTAACATTTACTAACAACAAAAATATTAAAAATGGTAAATACAATTTGTAAATGCTAAAAATGACGAAGATCTAAAATTTTCTAGTACACTTCATTAAGAACGCAGGGTGACAAGTGTGTAACTGTACACTTGAATTTGGTCATTCAAGGTTATTAAATTTGGTAATTAAAGGTTTTTAATGCCATGATACATCACAAACTAATTCAATAAACAGTTTCCGCTTCCTCGATTTAATGTAGGAAATTCATTATGGTATTCAAATATAATATGAAATTTTAGGATTCCTTGAAACATTTTTTAACATGGAATATGTTCATAAAATTAGGACTAAAACTTTCCTCACAGTCATTAAGTCAGAAAAAATTGTAGTTTTATTTATGAACTATGATAGTATCATAAAAACAATGTTTGTGGTGACTGAAGTTGACATCAAATTAGTCTTGTTATATGTTCGCAGTATCAGAGGTACAACAGTGAGAAGTTATATTATTTCGCAGATTCGTGTGCTGTACACGTAAAAATTACGTCAAATGTTAGTTTCGACACGACGACATGAAGCTCAAGAAAGTAAAAGGTGACCAGTTTTTTTTTTTTTAAATCTTGTTACAAAAATTTAATTGTGAATATCAAACCTACTGACAAAATACGACCTTAAAAGAAGCATTGTAATAAAAAGAACCTTACAGACTTTCTCTGAATTATATTTGCTCCTAGCTCCAAGTCGTTTCCCTTTCGATCCCTCGATCCACCCTTATCCGACGAGTCAACCCTCCAAAGCCGTAGAAAGGAGATAGCTGCACAATGGGATACCTTTTCGACCCCTTTCAGATATTCCTCCCACCACTCGTAAAACCTTTTGAGGTGCGAATGTGGGACTTGGCAGGGATCTGGGAACCTTTTGCCGAAATCCTTGCTCACTTAAAGCGGATGGTTTTGAGAAAGAGTTGCATAAGAATCAGGTTAGTCACTACTGCAGTTATCAAAATCCAGCCAATATGAAGTTGTAAACGAAATATTTTAATTTAATCTCAAAATAAATAATAACAGAATTTAATCTATATGTAATGGAAAGGCAAATTTGTTTGGCTTCTGCATAATTACTCACGTTTACAATACAATTATTTCCGTTTAGCAACATGTTTTATAAAATTTAAATTAATATTATTCTTTATTTCCAGTTACACATACCTTACTTTTATTGCAAGTTGGTAGTGCTGTCAGCCCGTGCAAGTTTAACAACTATGGAAAGATGAGAGTTCCGCCAACACAATAAAAAAATAATAAAAGTTAAAAAATTTATTTCTAGATTTATGAGGCGTTATTTTCTAATAGGTGTATAATTTTTTAACATTACTTTATGATATATTATATCGACCTTTGTCATGAAACGGTTGATTTAAAAACTAAGAAATACAAAAATTTATTTTTAATATTTGAAGATAATTATAAATGAGTCACTATTAAAGTCTTATTATAAGGATATTACATATTCATTAAATGAAAAAAAAAACTTTTACAATATTTGTTTCAGTATATATTCTTCCCTCTTCATTAAACTATTTCAAAACATTTTAAAAGTCTTATAGAAAAATTAAAGAACAGGATTTATATATATAAGTCTTTAGAAATCATATAGCTTAGATATAAAAAATCCAAAGGCTTTAAAAAGTACAGAAATTAATTATTGTTTTTGATTTTATACTCATAATAATTGCAATAAAGTAACTTTTCATTGTTTTTAATATTACTGTCCTAAGAAATTTTGGTACAAAAGTTTACGCTAGGGGCCAAATTATCAGGTCTTTTTTAAAACCTCCTTTAACATTTAATGTATACATTAAGATATAATCATTCAATTATATAAATCACAATTTATGGTTAAGGTTATTGTTTAATTAAATGTTTTCACTAACACATAATGTTTTCTTAAGTTAGAATAAAGAAAGGGTTTTCATGAAGCCAATTCAAAATGTTAATTTTCCCGTTTAAAAATTATAATGTAGAAGTAGATGGAAAATAAAGCAGTATTTTATAAAAAAAAAAAAGTGTTGTATAAAAGTTTAAAATTTAAAATCGGGAAAATATATCTAAGAAATAATGACCATATTTGATCCAATGTGTTGCAAATATCTCTGTACCCTATAATATTTCCTGTTCCTGTATCTTTGAAGTTTAACGTGGCGGCTAGGCACTCGTGTTTATTTACTGCGCATATTACACACATGGTTCCATAGCCTATCCATGTCTAAGGACATGCAACCAATGCGAGATCTTCCATAACGTCAATTGGCCAATGAGAGACAGGGTCGCTCGTCAAGTCCCGCGCGACTCAAGCACTCCTAGATCAAAGGACCCCGATCTACCGTTTCGCTTCTGTGGTGGTGGGTGTTCCGTGATCCTACACTGTAAAACAAACTGTGTCATTTTATACTAAATGTTTGTGGCAAAAAAACACTGCACCGAAGTTAGTGAAATTTTACACCTACACACGTTATTTTTTTCTACTCTCGTGTTCAAGTAAAAACTATAAATAAGTGTTAAAGTAAAATTGCTAAGGTTTTTTAAGTACATACAGCAGTAAGTAAGTGTATTATCACTGTGTGATGTATAAATAACACACTTGACAGTGAATTTTATAGCATGTTTGAGTTAATTTTCATTATTAATGAACAAGATATTTTGTACTTATATATATATATAGGCTAATAACGGTTAATTATCAAGGTTAACTTTCGATTGATTATTAATTTTATCATCGTTTATTTTTCAAGTTATCACAATTAACTATCGGACTAAATTAGAGGATTATCAAAATCACTGTAATTTCATTGTTTGTCTGCCATCTTAACCACTCTACCATCGTGGAAATATAACTTTTATAAACTAATAAGAATTAAATGGATTGTTTTTATTGAAATGTCGTGATGCATTATATTTTTTGCAGTTGGTTGGACAGTAGTAAACTTACTCTGGTAAATATATTTTTTTTAAATTTTACAATGACGTATGTGTGCACCTAAAGTAAAGTGCACTTACATAAAACATGACAGTGATAAAATGAACACAATATATGCTTGTAAGTTCGTATGTATGACATCCCAATGTGCAATTTAACAGATTATACAAGTTGAAATTTCGTGAATTTTTACCGAGCCCGGTATGTTCTCAGGCTTTCGCGTTCATTGTCTGAAGTAACCTGGCTTCTGGTTTGTAGCCGTGTCTTTTGGTGAATAATCAACCGACGTTTTGGTCGACATTGCAGTCGCCATCATCAAGGAGCGATGCGCAATCAGGTGCACACATGTTTGTCTGATTGCGCATCGCTCCTTGATGATGGCGACTGCAATGTCGACCGAAACGTCGGTTGATTATTCACCAAAGGACACGGCTACAACCCAGAAGCCAAGCTACTTCAACTTTTTTTTTGTATAACATCATCGACTGTGCTAGTGTTGCAAAACAACACGAGGAGAATGTAAAATAACTTAACTTGAACGTATGTAGCTTTAGGAACTAGTTTTACGCTGTAGTCGCTCCAGAAAGAGCGTCTGAGCGCCAGGACGACTGTGCCCGAGGCATGACCGGACGAAAATGTATTATTAATGCGATGCCAACCAAATGCGCCATAGGTTTACGGGGGGTGGAAGAGGGGGGTAAGAGACCTCTCACCCCCTCCAACTCTCACCCCTCCGCCGCAAACCTCCTCTTCGCCAAACTACCAAACCAGCGAGGCGATGCTTTAACCCTGCACGGGTTTCCAGAAATTATATTAAGGGGTAATTTATTGGCCGGGGCAGACCTCGCGTAAACCCAGCGCCGGCCACCGTTTAACTCCCGCACGTCTGGGGCGCGGCAGGCAACCCGCTTCGCTCGTCGCGGCCGCAAGCAAGGCTGTTCCACTGATTCGTCCGGCAGCAACTTGGGGTTTGTGTTCCCACCACGGTTAAGGGGTGCCTCCGATTTCAGGTCAAGATTTTATATTTACAGAAATTACAGATAAACTTCTAGACTTTTCAATTGTTTAACTTTCACGATATTAAATATATATACAGAACATACGTTTTGCATAATTAGCTGCCAAAGTTACATTTTTAGCGTTTTTTTTAGTTCTACAAATAAGGAGAATTTAATTTATTGCAGAACTGAAACTTTTTTTTTAGGTTTAACTGCAATGCCACTGGCTACTTCATGATATGGTATGCATTTCTATCACAAAAACTCATTTAATGTTTCTTGGTTGTCAAAATCGTAAAAATATTTCGAGAATTTTGAAATGCCAGGTAAAATTAATAAATATTTTCTGAAAGAAATTCAAACCATTTTTTGAAGTAGCCAGTGGCATTGGAGTTAAGCCTAAAAAGTTTCAGTTCTGCATTAAATTAAATTTTCCTTATTTGTACAACCCAAAAAACGTTAACAATGTAACATTGGCAGCTAATTATGCAAAAAGTATTCGCTGTATAGATTTTTCATTTCGTGAAAGTTAAACAATTGAAATGTCTAAAAGTTGATCAGTGATTAATATAAATATGAAATCATGACCTGGAATGGGAGGCACCCCTTTAAGGTGGTTGCCCGGCGTACAGAGCTTCAAGTGTTAACGCGACTTTTACAAACCGATTAATATTTATCAAAGGTGTCTGATAACTAACAGCATTTAAGAGCCGTTGCACTGTTATATGCTAATTTCCTCCATAATGTGTACTTTTAAAACAGTGGAAAAATTGGCGAAACGCGTGTTTTTTACAGACTTTTTAGGAATGAATAAATTCTAAACTCCGAATTGCAAATGGCATAGGTAAATGTAGGAAATTGATTTTTTATATTCGTCCATAAAATTGAAGGGCAGCCGCTTGAAGTTTCATACCAACGTGAAGCCTTCACGCCAGCTCGGCACCTGGGGCGTAGAGGTGATGAGGCGTTTAACGCCCGAGGTAATGTCGTCCTTAGTGCCCCATGTGCTTTAAGAGCTCGTGCGCATAGCCAGGCGACGTATGGTTATACATGATAAAGGTGAGCTTTTAATAGGATATATAAAAATCTCTAGAAGCAAAATATATTATGTATGAATAGTGTGGCTTTCGTATCATATGCTTGTCATTGTTGTTGACTCGGGCGTAGTGCAAACCAAAAGGATCACTCTGGAAAAGCAAATATCTAAAATCTCTTCCTAGGAAAAGATGAGTACACGGATAGAGGACTCAGTTGGACATTGACTTCGGTCAAATGTCTGTATATGAAAATAAGAAACCTAAAATATTACAGAAATATGTTTATATGTTTAATGCTGCTTATAAACTAAAAACCAATTTCTAGGAAAAATATTTATAAATATTCATTTAGTGATAATCGTGGTGTAATGTTTATAACATGTAATGGTTACCATATTTAAGACTTGTTAAGACAAACACAATTTCGCGCCTATGCCTTAACCGAGACCCGAACCCAGAGACCTTAACCTTTGTTTATAAAGTCGGTGTGCATCCACCTGCGTTACAGTGATTGTAGGAGATCAGTGAACACTGCGAGAAGCTATAGACATGAAGTGGATACTTCTAATAAACCTGAACAGTTGCAACGTAACGTGCACTTTCACACATACGGCCACACCTTTAAAGTTTATGGTTGCATAAAACGTTTTACGAACTGTTACCAAATCGTAGCCGTTTTATTTTGGTAGATAAGTAAAGACGATTACATCGAGCGCAGCAAGTATTAACGCACGTTGTTTAAACGATATTACCTGCAATGATATTTGCAGTTTATTACGGACACAGAAGATTCTCAGTAGGATGACATTTCTGATGGTTTGAAACATAAACATGAAGGGTTCAGTACTGTAGAAGTTTATGTTGTTATATTATTTGAAAATAAATTTTCTTTATTTGTTTAGTAAACCTGCTTCACAGATAGTAGATCAAGTAAAGGCGATGTCATCGACACAGCTGAACGAAAGGTGAAACGCTCATATGTAAAAACATTAGCGACTCCAGTTTAAGTAACATATTTATTATAAAATTATTTTCCAAAAATAATTATGGCAACAGGAGCAAATCTTGTTGACATCTTTGCATTATAAAACAATTGCATACTAGTGCACTTGTAAATTGTGCAACTTCTTACTTGTTCACCTATGTACTTTTACACGTGTGCATTCGCATATTTGAGCATATGGATAATTGCAAACATTCATACACTCGTATGCTTGTAAACTCACCTGTACATTTGTTTACTGGCACACATGTATACGTGGTTCAAATGTTTGTTTACACTTTTAATTTTCCATGCCTCTATTTAAGAAGTTTCACTTCCAAATTGTGTGGCGATCACGTAGTTAAATTACAATCGTAATGAAAACTCTTAGTGTAGTGTTACTGTTAGTTACATGTCTGGTACTAGTCGAAATTCTATTAGTATATATATATATATATATATATATATGATATTTTGATTATAATGAACATGAATGGTAAAATTAAAATCAAATTACTTCCATTATTTATCCTCATATTTAAAAGTAATTCAATTACAGTAATTAACTTATTCACGTTTCCATTAACATTATTTAAAGAGAAGCTTTTATTTAATAGTATAATGGCATTAATTTTTATAATATTATTGATGTATAGCTATCAGTATATTTGAATAATAATTATTCTTGTTGGATCGGACGAAAGATAAAACTAAATTTGCTATAGTTTTAAGTGTTTTTTTAAGTGTAACAGACTTGCTTCACAGAGAATTAGCAGGTTCAGAGAATTATTGCACGGAAGACGCGACGAAGAGGATTCCGGCGTGAATATATGAGATGCTGGTCGAACACTAACAGAAGGAATGGGTGGTAGAAAATGTTTATACCCCGAGAAAACCCACTCGCGAAAGGCAAATTCTGCCACGTGTATTTTTGTGGAAAAACCACGTGTGACCTCGCTGGGGATCGAAGCTTGACAACCTATGTGGAAGACGAGTGATCTGACCAATCAAGATCCGTCTTACCACGTCCGACCTTCTTCACCATTACAAAAAAAAATATTTGTTGTCTTCGTATGATCAAATATTGGTAACGTTTCATAACAAGAAATTAACATTGTTATCCAATTCTTGGTAGGGTAAACGTTTCCATGCAAATAGGTTACTTGCTTTTGTATTTAATGTATCCCATAAAAAAAGAATATTACTTTGTATTCACGTGATTATATAGGTTTTAAATATTTACGTATTTTTTAAGAGCTATACAATGTTTTTTACATAGCGTGGGCGCACTTTCAAAGGTGATTTCACGGTGAATTACCACATCTTACCATGCAGTGGTGGACACAGCCTTGAGTTTCAGGAGGAGCAAATAACGAACAGGACTAAGTGGTAGATAATCCTTACAGTTAAATGGGGAATCAGAAATTAAAAAATTTCATAATAAAAGTCTCTTAAAAGAATATATTAACGCATTTCCGAGGTCTTGAAATGTCATTAAAATATTTAGTTTAATCGGATTTTTTAAATACAAATGTTTGAAACAATTACCAACAATACAGTAGATTTAAAAACAGATTACAATACTTTTAAAAATTCGACCGAATTTCAAATAGAGAACTAAAGAGGATTATTTTTTATACCTCCAGTTATGATGGGTTAAAACGGAGGGAGGGGTGTGGTCTATCACTATTACCATCCCTGCTACAACCATTGCCACAATGGTAGGGATGTGAAATTGGATGGTACGAAATCATTCGGATGTGAGAGAATTCTGGCCCAGTTGAAATCATAACCATGAAACTCCGATCAAATGAAATATCATCATGGATGTGTTAACCGGTTTTCGAGATGAGGTAGAGCAATCGTTAATAAAGTACTTGCGTTTTGGGAATAACCGTACATAAGTTTCGGTCCAGACATCAGGTAATTTTGAAACGCCCCTCGTGCCTTAAAATTATATTTTTTTAATTTACTAATAAAAACCTAGGAAACAGCTGGGCAAAATTATAGAAAAAAAATACAAGTGTTACCAGAGGGGGCACGAGCTGGTGAACAAGACAAATTTATATTCCCTACACACACAAGCAACTTGGGAGCTAGTGGATCTTTTAAATGGATTAAGGAATATGAAAAATAAATAAACACTTCATAAGTAGCTTGGTCTATAGGTTCCCTGGTTAAATTAAATAGGTTTTATTTTGGCATTGCAATAAGATATTAACAAGAAACTAAATAAGGGGCCGCCCGGAAATAATTTAAAAAAATTTATATTAATTAAACATCATCATAGAACAAAAAAATTGAAATATTCCACCTTATTAGATTCTTGCGATAATTACATAAATACCAGTCTCATTGATTTTACATATTCCCGTCGATTAAGTTCTTAAGGCACTGTTCGCTGGTATGCATTTAATTAATTTAGTTCATTATATGTAAGGGGTAAATATATTTCTCATATCACCCGGGTCTTCAACGGATGACGTCGGGCCTGGAGGAAAGCTCTTCTTAGGGGGAAAAGCAGCTGGAGGTTCTACACAACATGATGGGTGTAATTTCGGCACCCAACTGTTGGACCCTGTCAAACAGGGTGTAGCTCCAGGGCTCAGGAGATGTCTCGCGCCGACATCCAAATGGCGTGGACCGAGAAGAGCGCGGATGACGCGACCGAAATCATCGATACTTGAAATAAAAAAAATTAATAAGATTTTAACTAAGACATGACTAGTTCTAAATGTTCCTACTGACTGGCAACTGAATTTTTAGCTGGGATCACATCCCTTAAGACAGATGACTACATTCTTGATTCGAACAAGTACGTCGTTGCCGAAAAGCCTCTTAGCGCAGAGGACGCCGAGAAGACGTGGTAAGTAGCCGAGGTCAGAGTACTAAGTGCGGCGATTGCTGACAAAGCTCCTAATTAAAACGGGCGGTCGGCCCTAGGGAGAAGGAGGGGGAAGGTTCGGCTTTGGACCGAACATATCCGGAGGTGCCCGAGGTGGTCGTAAGCACGACTTCAGTTTTTTGCACCAAAGGGCAACTGCTGCGGTCTCTACTGGCAGGTACAGAAAGCAACATACAATCGACTATTACAGGCCGCGAGGAGGAAGCATAGGGCCTTATGGCGTAGCTGGTGGTGCACTCTAGGGGCGTAAAGGGGAACTAACGGAGGCGGTGAGCTGATTTGCCACCAGGTGTCACGAGCGTGTGCTCTGCACGCTGGCGACCAGGGCCGAAGTTACAGTTTCTGTCGCTAGGTGTCGTGGATGTCTTCTGTAGGCCAAGCGAGAATGTCCTTGGAGTAGGCCACCGCCTTGGCGGGGTTCACCACAGGGCAATGATCTTGGATAAATTCTGCGAACCAGAGGGATGGAGAGAGGGGGGAGGGTGGACAGAAAAGCGCAGAGATGGCTGGGAACGAGCGTCTACGGGAGACTCGTTCGTGCCGAGACTAGCTAGTCTCAGCAGGCCTCTAAGATATAGAGCTTGCAGGCCAGAAGATGCTCTATGCGATTTTAGTCATGCAGGGAATTAATATTACAAACCCGGGACGTGACTGCAGGCCAGAGAAATTTCAACCGGGCTGCTAATGTCCACACTAGACTAGCAAAAGCTCAGATAGGTCCCTGAGAAAGGTGCTTCGGTCCACTGGCACAAAGTTTAACTACGTGGCGTACACCAGCCTAACAAAGAGTAAATCACCTTATTGTAACCCGATTATATAGAAAAATAAAATATCCAATAATATTTTTAAATTATAATAACTAATTTAAAAAACGTGCCGAAATGCCTAATTTCCGGCACAATTTGGTTCTTTGAGTGTATGTGAAGTGACTCCGCGCAAAAACAAACACGCGTGTTGGAAGCCATAATAGTTGTTTCTGCTGTAGGTACATTAAAACATTTTTGAGTTCTTTGTCATAATTAAAAATATGGATCTTTTGAGTTTATCTTAAAATGAGATAACTTATTGTAGCTACTTAAGAGATTCTTAATCGTACGAACTTTTTTGTCTTATTTTTTGTACTAGTAATTTTATTTTGATAAGTTTTGACTTGTGAATTTTTTAAAATATTAAATTATAACACATTAAAATATAAAATATCCAAATGAAACCAGCATTTAAATAATATAGATGCTTTCTAATGAATTTAAAACGATTTTAAGGTTTGAAAGCCAACCCACAATAAATATCAATTTGATTTTGATAGTTAACCCTAACTACTTTAAGTGTAGACACCTGGCTTAGCCCATATCCTATTTCCCCTTTTACCCATATAGTGGCTGCCATCCTAAAACGTTGCTGGGACGTAAAACCAAAACATAAAAAATCTAGCAATGGACCAAGTACACTTTTTTTGAAATCTGATTCTCGAACATAATTCTTGAAAGTACTCCTCGAATTTAATTCATAAAGTACAGAAATTTAAGTTTGAAATTTCAACATGCCATTTAAAATTTATTTTTTTAAAGTACGGAAAGCCTTTACTAATTTAGGATAAGAAATTATTTTCGTATTATTAATTGTTCCTTGAAATAATTAACATTCATCGTCAGAGCATTGTAGCTGGTGGTATATACAAACAATTCTTTCATAGCTTCCTTAAAGATGAATAATGTAGGTTTTGTCTAATAAAGAGATGGACTTATGGTTTTCTCTTCCTCAATTATTTTCTTTGTATATTTTTATTGAAATTTAAGTATTTTAAATAATAAAAATTATATAGTATGGGAGTGTTTGAGAATTTAATTTGCCCCTGTCTTAAAATAATATTAAAATATACATTTGCATACATTTCCGAATGACTGGTATAGACTTACAGCACTGGAGCCAAATCATAAAAGGCCTCCTTTTGTGACTTTGTTTAAAATCACATATGTATTACACTGCAAGGATAGTAACAGTTTGGGAACTGGATTCACGCGAACACGTGGCAAGTGACATCACAGGCATCTCTGGCATCAGGGAGGAAAGAATCAACCCCTCGTAATTCATTCCAAAACCTCTCTGGCAACAATCATGACGTGTTGCGGGGAAACGGATGCTGGAACAAGGGGTTAGGGGGGGGGGCGAGCAAGGGGGTGAAAGTTCCTCCCCAGGCCTTGTTTACACGGCCAATGAACGCGATAATTTCCACCAATCGCGCCGCCAATCACGCATAGTCCGGTGTAATTGGTCGTCGGGTGTTGTCCGCGCTGTCGGGCCCAGTTACAGCTTGTTGTTGTTGTGGTGTGTTCGTTTCCCCCGCTGCATCACCCCTCTATAACAACAGCGGCTCTCGCCTTTCAACACCGCGTGTATTACGTCATCAGCAACGCGTTTTGCCGGTTTGCCAAACAAAAATCTGTGTTCCGACGAGATTCACAATTTTTAACCACAAAAATTTTAATATAAAATATTAAAAACTTTTAAGTCAACGCATTTCAAGAGTCACGAATATAAAAATATGTCGTAGGTTCAGCTAAGCATTTAAAAAAAAATGTTTCCTCTATTATAATAAATTCTAAATATTTGTTCGAAATTGTGCCATAGTCAGAAGATATATTTTTAGGTTCTATTATACTTAAATAATAAGGTTTGGAATTCAAAACTTTATAAAATGGCAATGCGTCCAACAATTACATTAAGTATACTTTTTAAATAGGTAAATGATATATTTTTTTACAATTTAATAATAACATTTTAATTACGTTTGTAAATAAATCCTATTGTCACCGTGTGTATACCTGTAAACTGTTTGGTTGATTGACCACATACAGAATTATATATTTTTTGACTGTGGATATTTTTGGCGCAAATTATTGAATCCTTTATATGTATGAATATTTTAGCTTGAACAAATTTCAAAGCCAAAGTTACTTGTTAAAAAAAAATTCTTATTTTTTTATTTTTAACAAAGTATTTCCTAAACCATACCCACACGTAAATGCACATACCAAATTTATTTTGTAACTTTTAATTTACTATTGATTCCCATAAGCTGGGATTTTGGTTGTTTAGTATGCTTATTTTACTACATTTACTTAAATATGTAGTCTAATGAGTGATTTTCAACTATGAGTCAAGTAACATCATAATATAACCTTATGGTAAGGTAGGCCAATCAAGGAGTTGGCAATCACCAAATGGTACATAACTTCTTCGATACAAAGTAGGATATACAGTGGACTAATTTAATGCACATTTGTGTTGTCTGTAAATTTCTTACGTCTTTTCATCAAATTAAGGCACAATTTTGTAAAAATAAAAAGTTATCTACAAAGATATGTATCAACATGTGGTTTCTCATTGTTTACAAACGCAAAGTCTTTACCTTATAAGTTAACAGTTTAATTCCTCTCAGTAATGTTAATTTATAATATTCATGGGTTCGTCTGTACCAAATTTTCTATGTAAACATAAAGAAGAGTGTCTCTGCTTTAATTTTTTTAAATACAAATCTACAGATTTACAGAAAAATGGATAAATGTTTGCACACTTCACAGAGGAAGGACATTGAATACAAGAGAGTTAAAAAAAAATCACCACATCCTCTTTTATTACTTCTTTAAGATGAATTTTGTTCTTCCTAGCGTTCAAAATAAGAGAAAAATTATTGTCTAAACCTGCAAACGTCCCAGATGGACGAACTAAAACATTTTTTACCCACACGATTTTGTTTAAATGGTTCTAAATATATTATTCCTATATATTCCTATTATGTTTGTTGGATTTCTACTTAAATGAAATATAGAGTGTTATTCGATTTTGGTAAACAAATTTGCCGTTGAATGAACATAAGAGGACAATCACTCATTAGCTGAGTTTATATTAAAAAATACACCCCCTACACAAAATTCTGCTTTAATTCCATGCAACATCGGGTATATGAAGTAGTAATTTATTTTTATTAAAATTATTACCACGTTCCAAACAGATGGCAACCAAAGTTGACAATTCAATACAACATATAGAAAGTCAGTGCAAGTAAGCTATGAACGGTCACCAAACACTAATGACTTCCTGTCTTCTGTATCGACAGACAAGGCTCGTGAAATGATGACTTGCCCAACTTTTTGAAATGCCTTGTTTTTAGCCGTCTGGAATTATCTGTTTATTCATTGTCATGAACGGTCACCATCCGAGAATCAGCCATAGTGAAGGCTGCTGCACCCACAAAGCAGACTCACAGTTATTTTCCAGATTCTCCTACAATCATGGCAAGCCACAGAAACCAATCACAACTTGGCTGAGAATGCCCAGGCATAAATACTGTGCCAGGAGACCTCAGTTCTTAATATATTTTCAAGATGATTTCAACAAATCTTGTCGAAACGTCGGCTAAACGATATTTTTTTACCACAGAAGTAGATTCAAATTAGAAGAGAAGAGTTAGCTTTTAGTTTTGTTGTGATTTATTTTTTAACTTTTAATGATCTTCGACTCAGTTAACATCATTAAAGCAATTCCCATTACTTAGAGCCACTGCGGTATGCAAGCTTACGGAAGTTTCTTCAAAAATTTGCGATAACGAGGACTTGCCCTCTAATTATCAGGACGTTAAGTGAAATAATGGGCTAACATGATACACCCGATGTGCGTAATTGGAGAAGATGAAGTTGTATGCGTGCGGCTGGGGTGTTAAAGGCCAAGTAATAACAGTAAATGGGGTGAAGTGAGGGAGAATTTACGAGAGGTGAACTTCCTGTCTGCCTCGCGTATCATATTAGAACGTAAACATGTACCATTCTGTTCTGTCCTGGACATCACATATACTCACCCCTCGCAGGGTACTTGAAGATATGCGCGTACGACGAAACACAATAATTTTGACGTTAAAACGTCTAATAAATCGATGAACGCCGGCTGCACGGACAAAAAAGTGTCCCGTAACGCACATTGTCCGTTACGCTGTGTCCCGATACGCTCATTGTACTCTTGCGCCGCATCTATCTCTCTTCCACCCGCTTGGAACAACCATCTATTCGACTTTTTCGAGGCACATAAAACTTCAAACACTCCCATTCGTTTCCTACTTTTCCTATCATCGTCCTATCCATAACAGAATAACACAGATTGGAAGAAGTTAAATAGCAAACATGTATAAAAGTTATAATTAAAATAATCTCTTGTTAAATTAATAAACATATTTAAATTAATGAGTGCAAATAAAAGTAAATTTATCAATTAAATTGTAGATTTCAATTCACTCCTTCTTTGTATCCATACAAAATGGTGATAATTCAATAAAAATGATTCAATTTTATTCATAAAAGTATGCAATCATTTCATCAATGTTTTTATGACTTCACGTTAAACTATCGTCCGTAAACCGACTTTACAGACAACCAATTTTTTTTAATATCCACCACGCAAGTTACTTATTAGTGAAGCAACCCTTTTTTTATGTCATTATTAACTAAATTTTGTAAAAACTATCAAATCATTTTGTTTATCCTAAATATTTCACTATATATGAATTGATAAATTATTTCTTGGTGGCAAAAAATCAGTTTTCTTTTTTTAATGTGTAATCTTACTGTGAAAATTAATCGTAAAAAAAAATTATTATGGTGAAGGCAAAATATTATATTGGGTGTTGCGGTAACTAAAAAATCATTTCGTTTTCTTTGAAAAATTTTAACATTGTGTGTACATAAAAAAAATTAAACACAGCTAAAAAAGTGTCATCCTGGTACTGTTCAATAAATTAGTGAATGGCTTTTTCTTTTATTTGATTTTGTAATTATTTTTTTAAAATTTTTCGTGTCAGTTTATGTTTCGTAATTATGTTCAGTTTTTAGCAACTCGTGGTTTAACTTTTGCTTGTTTATCTTAGTACTAGCTGACCCGGCGAACTTCGTACCGCCTTAGCGTAGCAATGATGCACTACTTTATTTTGTATAGCTGACCTATCTTAGGTATGAGTACCTATCCAATTTGAACTGGAATCTATAATATCCTCCATATAAAAATGAATCTATAATTCCCTGGTATCACTATAACTGAAAAGGACCTTACTTATTTAATTAAATAAAAAACAAAATATATTGTCAAAATAGTGTTTATTCCATAGGATTCAATAATTCCACTAATGTTTTTACAAATTTCTATTGAACAACTTGGCATTTTTAAGTAAACAATAAGCTCAATACCACGCGCGCTCTATAAATCAACTAATAGTCTCTGTACCCCTCACTGCTTCTCTCTACTCTAATGCTTTTTGATAAACTATATTTTTAGTTTTATGTTCTGGCGCGTAAATAAATAATGTTGATGGTTTTCCGACACGGGAACAGGCGACATATAATTGGCCATGTGAAAAACATGGATTTTCTAGGTTGATGCTACATACACTTAGCGACTGCCCTTGCGATTTATTTATTGACATTGCAAATGCAAGCCGCACTGGAAACTGTAAACGCTTAAAGCTGTATGTCATAAGGTTACTTTAAAAATATTTATATTGTACAAAGTGTTGGGTTAGTTTGGAAATAATTTTATATATGGTGGTTCAGTATTCTTAAATGTTCTAATTTTCCGTTAAATTTTTTCTTTCATAAGAACCTTCTCGTGACAATAACAAACACAACAAAAAAAGAATTAGTGACATCGGTCCAGCCGTTCACGCGTGATGCCGTGACCAAGGAAAACGGGTTTCATTTTTATATATATAGATGAATTTTAATTATTTATGTGTCAAATTTGTTTGGCAAATTAATTTACTTGATTATTCTTAATTATTATAGAAAATATTAATTACACTATTTGACGTCTTAAAAACAGTATTGGTTTTAACCAACGGTAATTTGTGTGTACAATTTTGGACATACTTGAAGTCTAAACGAGAACTTCCCTCGGTGTACTTTCGTATGATAACGGCAAAACGTTTTTTGGTTATAATGATGTTTAACGCTAATTTTTTGTATATGTTTTGGTAATATGTGTGTTTAGCATTCCTCACAACATGATGGCAGATTTACAATTTTCCCTACGAGAGTTATTATCCAGCTATTTAACCAATTTAAACCATTTAAGCTTTTATAAAGCTACAATTTTTTTTTAAAATATTATCAATTGCTAACCCGTTGACTTCGCACTTTTAGAGTATACATCCACACCACAGACCTATACCTGGTTGGTTCCAATTGCTTTGAACTGGAGAGTATAAGTAGTGTCGGTCTCCCGGCGGACCTCAGTAGTGTAGATCTCCCGGCGGACCTAAGTAGTGTCGATCTCCCGGTGGACCTGAGTAGTGTCGGTCTCCCGGCGGACCTGTGCGGTCTTCGTGCAGAGTCCCTGAGACGTGAGCCGTGAGGCCGAGTGGTTGCCTGTCCGCAACACCTGTCTGCCTTCATTCACACCGTCGATCCTCCAGCCACCCTGCATTAAATTAGTGTCGACATGCCTCTATACATCTTACTATTTACAAATCCGTCAGAATATGTTGTTTTTTTTGGTAATTTCCTAAAATAGCTGCTCTTATAAAAAAAAATTCTGAAATTTCATGTCGACCAATTCCACACCATATCCAACATCCAACAATACAAGAAATAATGCATTCGAAAATCAGTAGAAATATTAAAATACCCAGAAAACATTTATAGAGAAGACGACTACAATATAAACAAAAAATGAAAACCCACTCTTTAGAAATCCTCGAAACATAGCTCAACATCCCACATCAGGCAGATCGCCTTTGATTGACAAATCAGCGCAGCCAACCAGAAGAAAGCATGGCTCTGATTGTCCCACACCTGCAGCCAATTAGGAAGCACCTTCCCCTCAGGCGAATGTATATATAAAGGCAGGACAACTAGTAAGAACCTCAGTAGGTTACCGAAACGTCGGTGAATTATCCGCCAAGGACACGGCTACAACCCAGAAGCCAAGCTACTTCAATTTCCTAAAAGAGCTGCTGTTATAAAAAAAAACATTTCTGAAAGTGGTATTTTTTATTACAACTTGACCGAAATAGCGGTTAGGTATATCCAAACGCCTCTTTACTAGCCCAACCATACGTTTACTCTGAATGTACGGTAATCTATTTGTAGCTTAGCTATCCCAACCATCCGATTAAACCATTTTAAAGAATTTTAAATGTAGTTGGCCTAAGCTGGCAGTGTCGTTCAGAATAATCATCTCATAAAATGAGAGAACCACAAAAAGTATAATTTCTGAAATATTATGATTCTTTCATAAAAACAAAAACCTTAATACAAAATTAACTTTATGTTTAAAATCTCTAATTAAAAAAACAAGTGATCTTAGAATAAATTTGCCTTAAGATTCTTCCTAAGTATGTTCCTTAAAACATGGTGTTAAATTTCATTTCGGACTATAAGATTGTCTTTGGTTTAAGATTTGGTATTTTAAATTTAATATAGGCCTACTGATCCATGTAGGGGGTTTCTCAAGAATCATTTACTTCGATTTATTAAAAAAAAAGTTGAATTTTTCGCCAAGTCTATTTTGGAACAAGCGTTTGCAGCGAGTGAACTTAGGAACACCGTATGCACAAATAACACACTTTTGGACACCTCTTAAATACATCGTATACTTTTTATTTTAGAATATACTTTATGAATATTTTAATTTAGTATGTTAATTTCGGTGACATATTAGCTACTGGCGAATGGTTTCAGCACTCTGATTCAAATACCAATGTGAGCGATTGTTTTTTTTTTTCTTGAATAACTTCTATCCCGAAACAGTCATGTTTTGGAGTAGTTTATGGAATACATTAAAATAATTATATTTTTATTTACCCACTTTCTGAAGACGTGCTGATTCAGTCCTCGAGTACACTTACGTTCGTGAGGATATTGGAAACCGTAATCGCATTTAGATGCCACAGAAAAAATAACTCCGTTAGTAATTACACTGCAAAAAAATTCTCTAATCATACAAACATTGTATTGGCAGCAAAGGCTCTACTGATATTAGTACGATTGTACAACTAAATGTGTTATTGTATTTTAAGTTTTGTATTTAACTTAAAATACTACCAATAGTCTAGAATTACCACTGCTTGGTCTTGTAAGTATGCCAAAGTTGTTGGAGTCAATCAATTTACTTGTGCATGTATCTGTAATTTTACACATGTGTTAGGTACCTAATTCTAACGCATGTTGAGAAAACTTAAATTATAAATTAACATTTTAATTTTTACCTATGAAAAAATTATTTTTTTTCCAGCCTAATTACGTTAAGGAACAATTTGTACTTTAGGGTGATATTTAATTTTATCACCTTTAATCATTCAAGATAACACGCTAACAACGTGAGTGAATTAGCTGAGTATAGAATTCTCTAACTCCTCTTAAACAATTCATCCTAGAACACACTAATATTCTTAAGTATTGGAAATACTGCGTTCGTAACATGGGTATTTTGCAGTTTCTTGGTATTCGTAAATACAAGTATGTTGCACTTTTACAAACATGTTTATGTGAGGATCCTGATTAATTTAACAATCGATTTATATGCAATTTTTTCCATGTTATCCACATGTGTTTGTTATTTTAATATAAATTGAAAATTCGTTTATTTTTCAGAAGCTTGTAAGCCTATTTGGTTTTCTAGAATTATTTGTGTGAATTTACATCAAATGAATTTTTTTTAAAATAACCAGACAAAAATATAAATATATGAAAATTTTTATATTATTACTAATGACTGGATATTTAACACATAATATATTCACAAACAAGAGAATAGTTACCGTATTCTGGTACATTTCTTCGCTGTAATTTGCTGCTTCGCCCCAAAATACTAAGTACATGTTTTTCATGTATCGTGAAGTTTCTGTGATTCGGGGTTAAGTTAGAATCGTTTTTTTAACCTTATAATGTCTAAATGACGTAAGCTTGAACCTTTTTTCTATGTTGAGAAATTAAGGTGGTGTCACACTCCAACTGAAGATCTTTTTTTTAATATTTTGATGTTCAAGTTTCTTAGTTTATTCAATTTTGTGCGCTTCCAAATTGCTTGACTCCTGCATTTCTGTTGTATTTAACTGTCGATTATTTATTACTGATATTAATATTTTGAATATAACTATGCAACTTTGTTTAATCATATGTCATATGGTGATAATCAAATACTAACTGCATGTTTTTAAAAATAAATTATTTTTATTTTATTAAAATTGAAAATAATTAACGAGTTGCCGTTGTATTTCGGCTGATATTTTGAAGAATTATAAAATAAAATATTGTTTTTATATCAAGTTATGGTTTGCTGTTTCTAAATTTGGCGCCTTTTTATTTGTTTAAGCGTCACTTTAGGTGAGTACTCACTGCTAGTGGAAATATCGATTTTGCACTAACTGTATTCTTTTGAACAGAGAAAGAAAAAATAAAAGTATTAATCTGCTGGGACCCAGTGTCGCAGTATGCCCACCTCAAATGTCACTCTTAAATATATGAAATAATCCAGTGATATCTTTAGTATAGTTAAATCGCATGGAATAAATACTTCATGCTTGTTAGAATTTATTATTTCAGTACTCGAAGCAATCCTAATCAGAGGTCTGAAAACTTTTACGCATCCAGCAATTAAAACAATTAAGTTATTTTCCTGAGTCATTTAATGTCCGCATAAGATCAGTCCTTTATGAGAAAATAAAATAATACTCGTTTTTCAGTGTTTTACAAATTTAAACCTTTGTAATACTTTCAAAGAAAAAATTCTAAATTATTTATTTTATGAATTTAGAGATACTGTGTTATTCCAAGGTTTTATTATATCCCACATTAAAAAAAAAATCCGTAATAAAGAAACAGAAAAATATAAACAACGCCGATAAGGTAGTTTAACATCAATTGAATTATCTTTTTACGTAGTTATTATTAAATGAACACAAATTATTTCATAAGTAACTTAAAGTATATTTACAAATGCAAAGTGTTAGATACAAAACGAATATATATATATTACTAAAACATTCATTTTTGTAAACGAATTTAAATTGTTATTTTATGTCAGCACACATATTTTTCTACAGTGTGTCGTTAAAGAATAAAAAAAAATACCTCGTCACACACATTGTTTGGTCCTTGTTAGTCAATGATAACTAACACATCAAAATCATTCGGCGAGGTTTACTAATTCCATATCAACACCTACCATATCTCAGGCTTATATGAACAAACTGGTTCGTACAACCCTTCAATACTAAAGGAGCAACGCACTTATTGTTATCGGAAGACGCTTATCCATAATTTCCAAAATTTCATACAGATTAAACAATATGTGTTACCTTAGTTTGAAACCTATGGGTGTTGGTTTAGTCAGAATAATTTGATGCGTGCATTGAATATTTCCAGGAACTACGTTTGTGTTTTTTTTTTCACCACCTCATACTTACCAAATGGAACTCTGAAACATATTGTTTTCGTTAGCTGGTATTCGGACAGCAACGATAACACAAAACTTATTCCATTGCCAAAATAGAACAATAATGCATTAAATTTCAAGATAAGTTATATCAACAAATCTTCATATCTTATGATATGTATAGAAATTACACTGCAGCAGTTGCCGCCTCCCGGGCTAGCAGAGCGCTCCCTTCCCCTCCATCCTTTCCCCCTCTCCACCTTGCCCCAGCCTTCCCCTCCGCACTTCCCCTCCTTTCCCGAGGCTTCCCGTCTTCCCTTCTCCACGTTTCTCGAACCTTCCCCTCCGCCGCTTTTCTCTATTGTTCTCGAAAGACAGTTCGCCTGTATATAAGGCCGCGAGTTTGCTTAGGCCGGCACTGTCTTCAGTCACTCTCGCTCGTAGGCAGTCCGCTGGGAGGAGGCCGCGCTTCTTATGCTCATGGTTGATTAGTTATGTTAGAAGCTTCGCTTTAAATCCACTATGGATCTCTGCCTTGTAATTTCCGCGTGCATTAATGGTCTGTTTGCTCAAGTTTAACTTCTTTCTTACGAGCCTTCTGCTCTTGATTGAGTGGTCTAGATGGGTCTTGTACCTAATTTTGTTGGATGTTCCATTTATCACCGACCTTAATTTACATGAGTGTTTGCTTGATTACTTGATTTGCGCATTGGGCTTCCTCCCTGTCGTAATATTTTTTTTGTTTTAATGTCGTTTAGCTGGGGTTCGCGATTCCCATTTAAATTTGCCATGAAAACTTATGTTGCGTGTAAACTTAATGCATAATTTAAAGCCTTAATATTTATACTTAATTGCTTGATAACGAATTTGCTCTGCGTGAGACTGTTATATGACTTTTGTCTGCTTGCTAAGGTCTTTTAAATGTACATTAATTAAGAGAATTTTCCTTATGCGCAGTACTTAAATACGTGTTACGTCAGGCGCATTTTCATTGCGCAAATTGTTCATGATGCTCTCTTTTCAAGCATCTGTTTTATACTCATGTTTGTAAAAACCATAACGATTAATGGGTGTTGTCTGCACATTTGTTATATCTATTTGTACTTTAATATATTATCAATTTTGTTTAATGAATAAAATATATTTTTTCCTACTTTCATTTATTTTCTAATATAACAACATTTTTTACAACTGCTGTTGTATCATACTGGAATGGTACACCATTGGTTCCCATTTAACTAGTTGAAGTTACTTCGATCCCACTTCCACCTAGCTTCAACGTCTGCGCAACTCTGCTTCGGCAGTTGTTACTTTGTTGTTTGTTCTCTGTTACCATGAGCCGCCCTGGAGTCACATGGATCTATCAGCTGCACCGGGATGAACTTGTCCGGTACTGTGAAGAAAATCAACTGCCTGCCGAGTCGGGCGACACTGTCACGACCTTGCGTGCCCGACTCGTTCGGTTTATGCGTGACAGCAGTGACATCACACCTGTGAGGGGTGAGGTGGAAGCCTCACTGGAAGTAAGTCCTACTCCCACTGATTCCTTTTCTCAAAAGTTGTTCTTTTCCTCTTTGAAGTGTATGCCCGCTCTTGACAGCAGTGAGCCTAAGCGTGTTCTTGAATTTTTTCATGAGGCTGAGCGCCTCATTAAGCTGAACCTGGTTCCTTCTGAGGCGTTTATGAAGGCGCTCTTAACTAAGTGTTCTGGTATATTTGTGAATAGGCTAACTGAGGCTATTGTGCAAAAGTCGGATTTTCACACATTTAAGTTATCCGTGCTGAGGGGAGTTTGCCCCCCCCGGGTGTTGGACGCCTGCAAGAGAGACTTAGTCTTTCGCTTTCAGCGCCCTGATGAGTCGGTGACTCAGTACATTGATTCGGTACTTTCGTACGCGGATGTGTTGGAACTTGATACCCCCGAGGCGGAATTAGTTCAGCTTGTCTTAGGTAACTTTGCCCCTCGTGTTCTCAGTCTTGCTAGCATGTTAACTCCTCCTTCCACCTTTGATTCTTTACGAGCCTGGGGCAGTGAAATAGAGGCCCGTTTGTTAGCCGTCTCTAAATACGAGACGGAATTTCCATCGCGTCGTGACACTGATAGTAAGTGGCAGCCTCGCGACTGTAAGTGCGAGGTTCGCTCGTTACCCACATTTCGCTCAGAGGCAAATGATAAGGCATGTCATTCTTATCGCCCCTCAAATCCTAGTCGGGGTGCATTCCGGCAACGCATTCAGTCACACAACACGGAACGCATTAGCGCGCCGGCAGCGGGCGCATTCTCTTCGCCTCGTGTAAGTGCTCCCGCCCACCTTGCTGCCGCCTCCGCTCTAAAAGCCACAGGTCATGTACAGTGCGATCAAAGAAATGTACGCACTCGCTGTGCAAACTGTTGCATTTTTGGACATATTTCTAAAGACTGCGGTCAGCCATTCATACCGCACAATGACCGGAAATGTTTTTCCTGTAAGGGAACAGGGCATTACCGGGCTAAGTGTCCGGGAAACTCCGTCTTACGGGACGTAAGAGAGGTCGTTTCTGTCGGTTTGTTAAAAAATCCTCTGTGTCAGTCTATTTGCATTTTCTTCCAATTCATATTCAGGAGCATTCTTTTCCGGCTCTAGTTGACACTGGCGCCACCCATTCGGTTATTAGCGAAGGTTTTTTGCAGAATTTAATTAAAATGTTTCCTACTATTGCTTCACATGTGTATTGCAATGATCCAGTTAATATTTGTGTTGGAAATGGTGAATGCATTCGATCTAACAAGTCAGTCACTTTACATTTAAAGATTAAACATTTTTCCTGGAACTGGAAATTCGCTTTTATTTCTGATTTACACCCTGAATTTATTTTGGGTTTAGATTTTTTGGGCAAGACTAAAGCAGTTTTAAATTTTGGTCTTCATGAGCTTTCTTTTGGATTCGCACCTACTGTCAAAATCCCTTTAACTTTCGACTCTTCTAAGCCTGTCATTTTTGAATGTCGTGATAGTAACGACTCTATACAGAAGCAAGCCGTTGCCAACCTTGTGCATAGATTTTCCGATGTCGTTTCTCCTAAAATCGGACGCTGCGACATTTTGCCCTACAAGTTTTACTTGAAGGATGAATCTCCGGTTCGCAGTAAATATCACAAGGTTTCCCCTCCTAAACTTCAGGCCATGCATGATATCGTAGATAAGCTCTTGTCTGCTGGCGTTATTTCTCCTTCCACTTCTGATTTTAGCACTCCCACCTTCCTAGTGCGTAAGAAGGACGGGGTTAATTGGCGAATGGTTCACAACTACATTCCCTTGAATCGTAAAATAGCCATGGAGGATGTTTATCCCCTCCCTACTGTAGAAAGTGCCTTGCAGCACTTAGGCAAGGCCAAGGTGTTTTCAATTATTGATTTAAATCAAAGCTTCCATCAATGCCTCCTGGATCCTTCTTGTCGTAAATATACCGCCTTTTCCACCCCGTTTTGCCATTTTGAATTTAATCGCATACCCATGGGGGTTAATTTTGGCAGTCAGGCCATGAGTCGTGTTTTGGACCATGTACTAAAGGACCTTAAGTATAAATTTGTGTTTAATTATGTCGATGATATTGTCGCGGGTTGAAATTTTGCAGGGTTGTTGAAATCAAATTTAGGGACTTAACTGACGGGACTCTGGGCTGGCTGCTCTGTTCACTCGTCAGCGCAAGTGGCGTGACCATGTAATTGGGGCACGGGGCCGGCGCGGCGCGCTGCGGACTTGCAGAATTTTGTTTGTTTGTTTGGCCGCGCGCTGGCGCAGCCACGGGCCGCAGTTACTGGGGCGCGCTGTCGTAACAAGCCGCGCGGTGTGGCCTGCACATCGGGGTAGAGGGGGGTAGTCTTCCCAGATGTTCTAGTTAGTTGTTTAGTAAATTTGACTTCAATAACGAGCTTTTGTTATGGTAGGCGCGGCAGGGCGCGCGAATTTAAGCGCAAGTGAGTGGTGACTCGGGGCTCACTCTGGCGGAAGCTATGGCGGACGCCAGAGGCAACGAGTTACTTAGGTCGAAAAGTAGTTTGAGTTAAGCTCGGCATGTAATCGTTTCAGGCTCACTCTGGCGGAAGCTATGGCGGACGCCAGAGGCAACGAGTTACTTAGGTCGAAAAGTAGTTTGAGTTAAGCTCGGCATGTAATCGTTTCAGGCTCACTCAGGCGGAGGCTATGCGTCTCCCCTGTGGCCACGAGTTGTTAGGTCGAAAAGTAGTTTGAGTTAAGCTCGGCATGTAATCGTTTCAGGCTCACTCAGGCGGAGGCTATGCGTCTCCCCTGTGGCCACGAGTTGTTAGTTCGTTCGTGATGTAGGAATTCAGGCTCACTCTGGCGGAAGCTATGGCCGACGCCAGAGGTTACGAGTTACTTAGGTCGTAAAGTAATTCAAGTTAGGTCATAATGTAGTCGTCTTCAAGCTTTCGGGCGGAGGCTATGGCCCTCGTCACTAGTCGTTTAGTTCTAATTTTTAAAATGTAATGTTCGTTCGGGTTTTCAAGGGCAGGAGAGGCCCCTACGTTAGTTTTAAGTAATCGATCAAGAAAGGCTTTTCGGAAAATGTGAGTATGGACTTATCTTTGTTTTAATTTTAAGTATTAATTATGATTTGATGTATTCGTAAGGATTAGTGAAGAGTTTAGTGAAGTTCTCTCTTTCTCTCTCTTGTAAGGTCGTTCAATCGTTAAGGAAGTAAAGAAGAGTATTGTTTTAAATTGTAATCCCGCTATTTAAATGTTCGTCAAGAATGATGTTGATTATTTGACTTTAAGAATAAAATAATTTTAATTTAGTATTATGTTATTTTGCAAAATCTCCTTAGTTCAGCTCTCACCAGACATCCTGTACGGGATGACGAACCTATGATCCTAGGTACAGTAAAGTATTTTTTTTGGAAGTTAAGACTAGTTGATGCCAAGCGAGTTGTTTCTATGTAAAGAGCTACGATTCTCTCCCCCCTCTGAAAGTGAGACGTGACAGAAATGGTGGTGGCACCGGCTAGGTGCCACGTGACAGAAATGGTGGTGGCACCGGCTAGGTGCCACGTGGCAATATTATTGTGTATAGCGATACTCTTGACGATCACATTGCCCACTTAACAGAAGTTCTTACTCGTTTACGAGCTGCTCATTTGACTGTTAACCCTAATAAGGTCATTTTGGCAAAGACGTCAGTAAAATTCCTTGGCTATGTCATTTCTCAGGGAACCCTCCTCATGGATCCAGATAAAATTGCACCCATTGTACAGTTCCCTAAGCCTATTAACATTAAGGGAGTTCAGCGTTTTTTAGGCATGCTGGGTTACTTTTCCAGATTTATTCATAATTTTGCTTCTCTAAGTGCTCCTTTAAATCACCTTCGAAAAAAGAATGTAGCTTTTGAGTGGGGTCCTGAACAAGAAAAATCTTTTCAGGCCTTGAAGACTTGTATGGCCTCTCCTCCACTTCTTATTTTACCCGATTTCAGTAGACGCTTCGCAGTTCAGGTTGACGCCTTTTCTATCGCCCTTGGAGCAGTTTTAGGTCATTTGGAAGAGGGTAAGATCAGACCCATCGCCTTTGCAAGCCGTTCTTTTTCGGAATCCGAGCAGCGCCTGGGTGTGTACGAGAAGGAGGCCGTTGGGTGCCTCTTTGCTCTTGAAAAATTCGAAAATTATTTGGATGCTAACGAGTTTGACCTATTTACCGACAACCAAGCCCTTAGTTGGCTATTTAACCACCCACACCAGCTGGGTAAGTTGGGTCGTTGGATCCTTCGGTTGTCGCGGTTCCGATTTTCCATTCATCACATCCCAGTTAGAGAAAACATTATTGCTGATTCTCTTTCCCGTATGTTTTGTACTGATGAGTTTGAGCCTGTTGATGAGGACTATTCTGAGAGAACTGAATTCCTCTCTGTTTGTAAAATTTTTCCAGAGTCATACTTAAATATTAGAGAATGTCAGAGCAATGACCTTTTTTGCCAGGAGATTCGTAGAGATCTTCATCACAAAAGGCCTGTGCCTTATATTGAAGAACAGGGTTTACTTTACTTTACTGGAACTTCAGGTAGAGCTCGTAAGGCAGTCGTTCCAGCCGCCTTAAAGGCCATGGTATTGGCTTATTTTCATTCTTCACTTCTCGGTGGCCATTTGGGTATCGAGAAAACCCAGCGCAGGATTTCCGCGCATTTATTCTGGCCCGAGTTACTGAGCGATGTTCGTAGCTATGTTCGCTCTTGTGTAGACTGTCAAGTATCAAAGCCCCCTCACAACTCCAAGGTAGGGCTCTATGCCGCCGATCCTCCTGTTGCTCCTTGGCACGCTTTACATATCGACATATTTGGGCCTCTTACCCGGTCCAAAAAGGGAAATATCTGTTTACTAGTGGTTCTGGACATTTTTTCGAAATTTGTCATTCTCCTTCCTCTCAAAAACATGAAGGCTGCTACGATCGTTAGGGTTCTTAGAGAACAGGTGTTTAAATTATTTGGTCCCCCTTGTATCATGGTTTCTGACAATGCTCCTTATTTCAGATCTTCCGTTTACAGTGATTTTCTTTTTGAATGGGCTGTGAAACCCATCTATAGCTCTGCTTACTTTCCTCAGGGTAACATGGTCGAACGAGTAAATAAGGTTTTGAAGAGTATCCTTATATCCTTATATCGTTCTGACCAAACTCTTTGGGATTCCGATTTGGATTATATTAACGTGGGTTTAAATTCTGCTACTCATTCCTCCTCTGGATTTCCTCCCTCTCTTCCCTTCCTTGGGCGTGAGCTCACTCATCCCTTACTTAACCAGTGGGGCCTCCCCCCTCTCGACTCCGCCCTCGATGCCTCGGGCCTTGACAGTGTGCTCGACTCGGTAGCTTGCAATTTATGTAAGGCCCGTCAGGCTGTCGCTGAATCTTATAACAAATCCAGATCCCCTCATGGTTACAAAGTCGGAGACCTTGTTCTCTGTCGCAGCTTCACCCTCCCTTCTTTGGCCAGTAAATTAAATGTGAAACTTTTGCCTCCCTATGAAGGACCTTATAGTGTGCATAGGATTTTGGCCGCTAATACCTTGTTACTTAAGTCATGTAAGTTTAAACATAAGTTTAAGAAGGCTCATGTGAGTCAAGTCAAGGCCTTTGTGAGTTAAAGTATTTTGCTATTATTACTTGAGAGTGTTTATTAAGCTTGCGTTTAGATAACTGTTTTATTATTAAGTTTCAGTGTTGTTTGTTTGTTGTGTTTGCTGTTGCGGCTCTCCCTTTTTTTTTCCTTTTTTAGTTTGGCGTGCCATCCTCTTCTCCCCTGCCCACGCTCTGCTGGCCCCGCATCTCTACGATCTTCACCAGCCTGCTTCTTCGCCTCGAGGAGAGACGTCTCTTCGGGGCGTCGTCGTCTTCGCCTCCCCCCGCCGGGACGTGTCCCCCTGAGAGCAATCTTCGCTTCGACTTCTTGCCTGATGGCATGGCTCCTTCGCGGCGCCCGGATGCAGGCCCCCTGTTGAGGTGCCCTGTTGAGCGCCGGCAGTCTCCAGTTTGAACGCCTTCGCGCTCCTGTGAGCGCTCGGATGCTCCAGAGCCCATCAGAGGTGATCCCTCATCTACGATGATTGCCGCTCTGGATTGCCTGCCTCGGCACTTCGGTCTACGGCGGGTTCCGCTGGAGTCCCACCTAGGCCTGGGTGGTTGAGACTCGCGGATTCCCTGCACCAAGCGACACTGATGGTGTCTTCTGCCCCGCTTCTGGACTCGTCAACGTTTCGGCTCGAGCTGCGAGCCGCTAAAGATTTCTTCATGCTGGCGTTCCAGCATCCATGTTTTTGCAGCTTGCGTGGCTTCGCATTGTTCTTCGACTTCGTGATCTTATGCTCTCAGGGTAGGGCCACTTAAGGGGGGGGGGGGGGGGTTGCAGCAGTTTCCGCCTCCCGGGCTAGCAGAGCGCTCCCTTCCCCTCCATCCTTTCCCCATCTCCACCTTGCCCCAGCCTTCCCCTCCGCACTTCCCCTCCTTTCCCGAGGCTTCCCGTCTTCCCTTCTCCTCGTTTCTCGAACCTTCCCCTCCGCCGCTTTTCTCTATTGTTCTCGAAAGACAGTTCGCCTGTATATAAGGCCGCGAGTTTGCTTAGGCCGGCACTGTCTTCAGTCACTCTCGCTCGTAGGCAGTCCGCTGGGAGGAGGCCGCGCTTCTTATGCTCATGGTTGATTAGTTATGTTAGAAGCTTCGCTTTAAATCCACTATGGATCTCTGCCTTGTAATTTCCGCGTGCATTAATGGTCTGTTTGCTCAAGTTTAACTTCTTTCTTACGAGCCTTCTGCTCTTGATTGAGTGGTCTAGATGGGTCTTGTACCTAATTTTGTTGGATGTTCCATTTATCACCGACCTTAATTTACATGAGTGTTTGCTTGATTATTTGTTTTGCGCATTGGGCTTCCTCCCTGTCGTAATATTTTTTTTGTTTTAATGTCGTTTAGCTGGGGTTCGCGATTCCCATTTAAATTTGCCATGAAAACTTATGTTGCGTGTAAACTTAATGCATAATTTAAAGCCTTAATATTTATACTTAATTGCTTGATAACGAATTTGCTCTGCGTGAGACTTTTATATGACTTTTGTCTGCTTGCTAAGGTCTTTTAAATGTACATCAATTAAGAGAATTTTCCTTATGCGCAGTACTTAAATACGTGTTACGTCAGGTGCATTTTCATTGCGCAAATTGTTCATGATGCTCTCTTTTCAAGCATCTGTTTTATACTCATGTTTGTAAAAACCATAACGATTAATGGGCGTTGTCTGCACATTTGTTATATCTATTTGTACCTTAATATATTATCATTTTTGTTTAATGAATAAAATATATTTTTTCCTACTTTCATTTATTTTCTAATATAACAACATTTTTTACAACTGCTGTTGTATCATACTGGAATGGTACACCATTGGTTCCCATTTAACTAGTTGAAGTTACTTCGATCCCACTTCCACCTAGCTTCAACACATGTAACAGTCTTAGATAAATATAAAACCCTTTCGATGCGTATATGGAAAACGAATATAAAACATAATGTTAAATTGTTTGTAGTGTTTTGTTCTACAATAGCAGGCGTAGAGAAATGATTGAAAATAAAACGATAATGTTTTGTCATAAGTTGGCAGATATAAACTGCGCATATGTTAAGCAGAGTAACAAAGAAATAAAGTAAATTATGTTTAAAAAAAAGAAGCACCAACCCTAAAAAGCAGTTAATAATATGACGCATAAAAAAACCTCTGTAATAATAATTGCTTATTCATGAGCGCTTTATACGCATACGTGAGCAGCCGTCCAGAAAAATTGAAATGGGAAATTGCCACCACACAGAGATGTAAGCTTAAACTATTTTAATTTCAACTTTGGGCTTTGTGTGACTCTTTGCCATACGCGGGGTTTTTCGCTAAGCCGATTTGTCATGTTAAGCGCATTAAGCAGGGAATATTTGTAAATAAATTTTTCTCTTTTAATAGCCTTTTTTATTTTGTCTTAACAAATATGTTCAATGCAATCATTAAAAATGTTTAACTATTAATTACTTTCTCTTTATAAACCACTCTTATGGACAAAAATATTTTATTGTATTAACTGAATTATAATTCTTAACGTTGTGGGTGAGAAAGAATTTCGCTCGGCCTGTTATCAAGTTCAAACATGCACTGAAATATATTTTAAGTACATTTATAAAGATGTATTATATAATAATAGCGTAGTTTGACGTTGTTTTTGAATTCCTAATTGGCTTTCTCCACTTTCAACCACTTTAAAAACCGTATGTTATTTTTATAATCGATAATTGTTGTGACTATATAAAACAGATTATTTCTTTGTGTAATATATTTCTAATAAAATTCATTTAACTGTGAGGTTCTTTAATCAACTACTTAGAAATAATATTTTTTTCTCTAGACATTTACATGAACCATAAGGAGATGTGGAAAAAATTATTTTTTTCTGAGTCTGTCGATAACATTTACTTCCTTTCTTCTTCTGTATAATCATTCTTTAAGTAATTATTTAATTTTTTTTAAATGCTGTTATTTAATTTCTTTATATTAAACCATTATATATATTTTTTTAATTAATGAAGTCTATTTAGCATATCTTCTTACTTTATTAAAGGAAGAAAAACAACTGTGGTTTAAGATTCTGAATAAAAAATTCATACTTGATAGTCAACAAAAGCCACAAAATTTAGAGATAAACAATAAAAATATTAAAACGTTTGTTTCCAAAATTTCAAACTTTAGAATTTTAACAAAATATAAATACAAGCCATGGCTTAGTACTTTAACACTGAGGCTAATTTTATTTTACTGTGCACTGAGTACGTAAATCATATATCACAGCTGTAAGTACCTACACAAACGTGATAAATGCACGTTTGAAATTAATAAGCAAAATAAATATTTTTTTCCTAAAACAATTTTAAGATTTTAAAAACAATATAGGCACACTTGAATTTTTGAGACTTACGAATAATAGTAATGTTATCAAAGCTCAAGTTTGATCATGATTTAAAATCAAAATTATGATGTTCATCACAGTAATGTTTGGCCAGCGTAATGATGAAAAAAAATTAGAGAAACATTCTAATCGGAAATTCTGGAAACCTTTTTTTCTAATGGTGGACGTAACATTACTAGGAAAGCCCATTCTAGTCCGGTCAATGTAGACATCTGAGGTTACAAAAATTCGCAACCAGCTGAAAATTGGTAGGATTGTTCAAAACACCATCATAAATGAAAAGTGAAAAGTGCTCATCGATCTGCCCTCAAAAGTGGGTCGCAGTGACAGACGAGTCCAGCAGTGAGCCTGGGTCGTAGCTCCGAGGATCCGTGGTCCCGGGGCGGCTATCAGCGACGCCTGTTATCAGCGAGAGAGGGCATTCGCACCCTCGTTACACGCCGGTGGTCACGGGTGGTTTTGCTGCGGTCGCCCCTGCCACCTCTTGGGATGTCATGACATCTGCGAGCTTCCCCCCGTTATCGACAAGGCAGCAGCGTACCAACCAGGAAATCTTACACGATACGGCATTACATGGTTCAACACTTTATGTAGTCCCCGCATCAATAGCACCGCTAGCGTTTAGATTTTTGACGTGGCAACGTCTAATAAATGATGAACACCGGCTGCACGCACGAAAAAGTGTCCCGTTACACACATTGTTCTGTTACGCTCATTGTACGCTTGCGCCGCACCGAGAGAAGTGAAATTTAAAACTTTGTTTATAAATGTGTAATATTAAATAATTTGTACGTCAAATGCACGTAAGAAAATGAATCTGATTACTAGTTTAATTTCAAGTATTTATTCTTTTATTATTAAAAAAAGGAGCATCTGTCGGCGAGTGCAGTAATAATAGGTTATGTTTGATATTTGATTACAGATTATTTATATGAAAACTTGTTCATAATTATATTTAAACTTTATAGCTAAACGCCAGTTTTTAAAATTAATTACAAGTCATCAACACGTGAACTGTTTCGTCGACTGTTTATAAAGTGAAGAGAAAAGTTAATGTCGTTTTCATTGCTTACTACAACAACATTTCGGCAATTAATGTTTATTATTCTTGCATTTTAAAAATCTTATTACTAGTATAATTTGAAGTATTTATTCTTTAATTATTAAAATAAAAATGATTCAAATTTATTCACTAAAATATGCAGTCAATTCATCAATGTTTTGTTATGACATTGTAACGTTAAACTATCGTCCGTAAACCGACTTTACAGACAACCAATTTTTTTGTTGTATACCAACTTAGTTCTAAATATACGGCATTTGGTTGGAGTAATTTCGTAAGTGGAACAGAACTGTGTTACCACGGCGCTGCCTTTGTGGCCGATGGCGTAAATCAAAATTAACAAAGCCAATGGGAAACGTAATAGTACTAACTGTTTAGGGTAATTTAACAAGACGGGCAGTTGCTTGGTAAAATTTCTTGTCGAAAATCATTTCCAAAGCCTGGGTTTAATATTTTTGACGTGATAACGTCTTATAAATCGATGAACGCCGGCTGCACGCACGAATAAGCATGACTTATTTTCACGTTCCGCCTGAGCCGAGCGTGCAAGAACCAGCCGACCACCGTGCGATAAATTCTTCCGTAAGATCGAACAGGTTTAGGCGGGTTTTTTAAAAGCAGGAATTAAAAAAAATGATGCATTTGTCCAATTTCGTCATTTCAAATTAACAATTTATTGGCATTGATATGATTTCAGTTTATTTCTATAACTAATTGTTCTGATTATATTAAAAAAATTATTTAAATTAAATTGGCAAAAACTGTAAAAAATATTTGAAAATTAAAAAGTATGCAATTTTTACATGCTTTATATTAGCTTCACCTGTATGTTTGTCTGTCCGTCTGTAACTCTTTCGAATAAGAGTGAGTGACTCATCACTGTAAAATGTCCCACTAATTTCATTACGTTCGTTAGCCGAGCGGTCTAAGGCGCGCGGTTTCTGTGACGTCAGCTTTCAGATTCAGCAATCGTGGGTTCTACACGGCCACGCCGAATTTTTTTTTTTCCGGTAAATTTTAAGATTATATCCATACATCTAACTGTAAATGATTCGGAGAGACTTTACCATTTCTTTGTGACGTTGCAACTCCAAATAGTTATCTCAGATGGTAATAGGTAGTGTCGGTAACTCATTTCCGTATGATAATTATACATAAATATAGTTTAAAAAACAAAAAAAAACATGCTTTTAAGGAATATCAAACTAAAAAGTTAAAAATAAATATAGTTTAAAAAACTAAAGAAACATGCTTTTAAAGATTATCAAACTAAAAAGTAAAAAATAATTTTAAAATTTAATTTATGACAACAGTATATAAGCAATACTAGTATAAATGAGAAAAAAGCATGGGGCGCTTAATATACAAAAAATATGGCACAAAGCGCCTCAAGATTTTTTCTCACTTATACTAGTATTGCTTATATACTATTGTCATAAATTAAATTTTAAAATTATTTTTTACTTTTTAGTTTGATAATCTTTAAAAGCATGTTTCTTTAGTTTTTTAAACTATATTTATTCTTATGACGTTATCGCGTAAAATTATCGTCCGTAAACCGACATTACAGACAACCCCCTTTTTATAGTATTTTTCACTTTTATCGAAGCAGATTCATTGTATAGATTTAAATTTCGGTCTACAATTGGAATGATTCGATAGTCGACGTAGCTCCTACAGGCAGCGAATTCTAACGGCGTGTGTAGAAACTAAATTTGATTCGCATCCAGAAATGTATTTTAAAACACAACTTTCGTACTTATTTATCAGGCTTGCCATTAATTATACCAATATTATAAAGCTGAAGAGTTTGTTTGGTTGTTTAAACCCGCTAATCTCAGGTAACACTGGTCAGATTTGAAAAATTCTTTCAGTGTTGGATAGTACATTTATCGAGGAAGGCTATAGGCTATATTGTATTATCAATTACATTAGAGATCCTTACTAGAAGTCCAATTTAGAATCAAATGCGTTGGAGGGGGTTAGATACAACATGCAGTACACGTACGAAATGTGTGTTGACAATGCCGCAGGCGCTAGAAGATTATTTCCTATTGCCTATTAACATTGTTGCCACGCACTAGATGCCTTATCATTCTTAATTTTCCCATACAAGTAAAAAACACCCGTGTGATATTAACAACGAAGCAATCAGTACCCTCATATAGACTACATAGAGATAGTGTGAGGTATATATGTAGATATAAAGAGATAAATACAGATAGAGAGATACATAGATATATAGGACTATAGATCTATATAGAGATAAATATATATTTAGAAACATGGATAGATTATTTGTATATGTGTAACTACTTCAAACATATTACAAAACAAAACTGAATGAGGCATTGCAATGCATGCCGAGCATTAGCTAGATAATGGAATCTTTTCAATATTAGTAATCCCTTATTTTGCAGTTTTTTTTCGATATTGCTTTATAGAGTCTAGATTACATACAGACCAGGTAAATAACTATAATCTGGCAGAACAACGTCTGTTGGGATCTGAAAGTGATATAAATTATTTTGCACACTTTATATTCAAATTAAGAAGACAATTACTAACTACATCTGATCTCTAAACAGTTCCCCTTCACCCTGTGTTCAGCCCGGGCAACGCTGGGTATTGCAGCTAGTTTTAAATAATTCTACCTTAAATGTAGTGCCCGATTTGAATTTTGCTCGTTTGCCGAGGTTAGATGTTGCACACGAAAAACTTGTCTGCATTTTTTTCCGGGTGAATTCTAGTTGCTGTACTTGGTTGCCAGGTCGCGTTAACGAACTACCGGGGTTTTAAGTCTGCTGGAAGTTTATCATTTCCTTTAAGATATTTATGTTTTTTAGCAGGTTTAATTTTTTATGCCACAGGTACATTTCTGTTATCATTTATTTTTAAGAAGATCAATAGTCATTATTGTTATTACGGAGCAGCTTATTACCACTAGTTTTACAATGTGTATTTTTTTAGTGATCCTGTAAAATATATCCTTACTGTCAGTAATCCGGAATATCTGCACGACCGTGATCCTGAACGTTCTGGCTAAGACTCACTACAATGTACCAGGATTCAATAAAACGGCAAAAATGAAGAAGCAAAATTTCAAGTTCCACGAGAACCAATTCATTTTGAAATGCACCACTACTCGTTTACTGGTAGTCGTAGATACATCATGAGCGACACAGATATTAAAGGCAGGTCCTTAGTAGACGTAGGCCTCAGAAATGGACACCGGTCTGTTTAAAAAAAATTCTATACCCTTTAATTCTAGATTCGCGTTCGGGAGGAGCTAGGTTGCTATGTTTGAATCCCGGTGTACCCATTACAATTTCAATTTTTTATTTCTTCCCAAATCATAGGGAAACGAAACGGAACCATAAAACTTTAGGATTCAAAGTACACCTATTTTCAAGACATTCATCGTTTAGAAAACATTTATTCTGATTCTTTCAAAGTAATCACAATTGGCATTTTCACACCGGTGTAACTTAAAAACTTCTAAAAGATTAATTTCTAAGCTACCTATGAATTGGACTCTAAACATTGTGCTACATGTGTAACAACGATAAAATTGCAGGGTTCAACTTAACACCCACGGTTGGACGCATAAAGTCGAAAATACAGCACGCTTGCTCACAGCTGAGCGCGTACAGACGACCAGATTGTTGATGTGCGTACTGTCGTCGCTTTCTTGTTTATGTCGAAACAAAAATAGTTATTATTGTGGAATGGCTGGTCTCTTAAGGTAGGTCGTGTATCTCAGTCGGTGACTTTAACTTCAGAGACTTAAGCCGGCTTTGCTTATTCAGGAAAGGATAGTAGATATAAGCAAGAACGTTGCTGATTTATATAATAGCGTATTCATCTAATGTAACTCTTAATAAGAAGTTAATATTGTTTTAATTAGTTGTTTGAAAATTATGTTCACTAATTAAAACTTAATTTAAAAATTTTATATATATTTTATGGTATATCAAATTTCTAATATCAAATGAATTCTAACATTTTATATTCCATAAATAAAAAAACATAGTGATAGTATTTTACCAGTATTATTGTGTTGAAATTTGAATGTTGATTGTACCATAAAGGTCAATATTACTCTCGAAATGGGAAAATGGCTGCAGAGGTGAGGAAACCTTTTTTTCTTATGGTGAACGTAACATTACTAGGAAAGCCCATTCTAGTCCGGTCAATTTAGACATACGAGGTTAAAAAAATTCTCACCCAGCTGAAAATTGATAGGATTGTTCAAAACACCATCATCAATTAAATGTGGAAATACCTCATCGATCCGACATCTGGAAAAAAATTTACTCGGGGTAAAAGGTCACAAGAACGGGTTTTTCGCACTTTTCAGCAAAACCGTAAGTTTTATCATAACATTATTCCTGACAAACTGTTTAGATCAGATAATTATCTATAAAAAATGTCAAAATACTTATTTTCCTAAGAGCCACCGTTTTTGAGATATAACGATTCAAAACGTTGAAAGAGTTGTAATCGTCATAATATGCACACGTTTCCACGCCACCTTAGAGGTAGTGTACTTAGCGCGTTTTTTTAAATGTTGTTTCCCTGCTAGGCCTATTCCACTGATCTTTTGAGATTCTGTTTAGTTTGAAACTATTGAATAATTAAAGATATTGGCAATGGTTAAACATGATAAAAGCGGTGTAAATTAAAAAAAAAATAGGGAAATTTATCCATCGGAATCGTAATTCTCTGATTCTTCTGCTTCCTCTTCTCCTTTTTCTTCTTGTTCTTATTCTTGTTGTTCTTCTTCTCCAGGTTCTTCTTCTCCTTGATCTTCTTCTTCTCCTTGTTCATGTTCTTTATCCTGGGTGCAAGTAATTTCCCCCAATAATGACACATCGCATGTCCCTTCGTTAGCATCAAATGAATCCTCAATTGTTGGTGGTTCAACATTGGAGCATGACCGGCCTTGACAATTTGTACATGCTACAGAACAAAACAGTCCAACGTTTTTGCAACTACATTTAGCACTACATCACATTGATAAATGTCTTCATACCATGTTCAACAGTAACAATTTCACCTTCAGTTAAAAGTTTAGCACAAATAAAACAATATTCTGACATTTTTGTTATATTATTCAAAACAGCACGAAATAGGTTAAAAAATATAGGTAACAATAAACACGTGTTTTAACTCTGGAGCGGCACTCAAGACTAATAGTTTTGAATGTATTGGGCATTCTAAGATAAAGCAGGTATACGACCCTAGTCACGCAGACAATTGATTGGGAGACAGATGTTGCTCAAGGTTACATTGGCGTATAGGCTAACATGAGGGACTGGTTTTTTTTCCCCGACATTCTCATATTTATAATATGTTATATGTGTAAGTTAAACTGACAGATAGAACGATATTTTTACTTGTATTACAGCTTCAGTGATGTATATACGTGGTGTACTTATACATATTATGACGATTACATCTCTTTCAACTTTTTGAACCGTTATATCTCAAAAAGGGTGGATCATAGGAAAAGAAGTATTATGAAAGTTTTATAGATTTTTATTTGATCTACAATTTTGGTCTAGGCTGATTTTATGATAAAACTTACCGTTTTGATGAAAATTGCGAAAAACCCGTTTTTTGGGCCTTTAACCCCGAGTAAATGTTTTTCCAGGTGTCGCATCAATGAGGACTTTTCACATTTCTTTTTTAAATGTGTTTTGGACAATTCTACCAATTTTCAGCCGGGTGCGAATTTTTTGTTACCGCACTCCTATTTTATGGTCTAATTTGACCGGACTATTCCTCTTCCCGGCCGAGACGGGCTTCGGAAGCTCACGTGAACTCAGACGCGCGGAGGGGCAGTCACTTCGCCTCGCAGCGGCGGGGTCTTTTCATGTCGTTCGATATCGTCCGGCTGCAGTGTCGACAGCTGTTTGGCGTTTCGGCGATATAAAAAAAATTGGTTGTCTGTAAAGTCGGTTTACGAACGATAGTTTAACGTGACAACGTCATAACAAATCATTGATGAAATGATTGCATACTTTATGAATAAAATTGAATCATTTAAATTTTAATAATAAAAAATAAATACTTGAAATTATACTAGTAATCAGATTTCTAAAATGAAAGAATAATTAACCTTCATTGCCGAAATTGTTGTTATAATAAGCAATGAAAACCACATTAACTTTTCACTTCACTTTATAAACAGTCGTTCAAACAGTTCACGTGTAGATGTAAGTTGTGTGCTGCTGCTGTCTTTCTTCTCCTCGGACGCATAGGCCAATTGAGTGGAAGAGAGATAGATGCGGCGCAAGCGTACAATGAGCGTAACGGGACACAGCGTAACGGAACAATGAGCGTAACGGAACAATGAGCGTAACGGGACACAGTGTAACGGAACAATGAGCGTAACGGGACACAGCGTAACGGAACAATGTGCGTAACGGGACAGTTTTTCTTGCGTGCAGCCGGAGTTTATCGATTTATTAGACGTTGTCACGTCAAAAAGGTTCTACAGCCGCAACACTAAGGTAGCAGGCTAGACCGAAAGTCATTTATCCAAAAATTCATTAAAAGTCATCCTATTGATCGACAGTCGTTTTACCAACAACCTGAACGATTATATATGTTTTTTTGTGAAATGGTCTCAGCTCTGGCAACAGGCAGTTGACTGGAAGACAGTAACCAACAGTCATTTGACTGAAAACCTAAATATATATATATATTTATCTTTCGGGAAAAATATCTTAGCTCCGGCAACAGGCAATTGATCGACAGACAGTAGACCTACCGTCATTTTATCGACTGTCGTTTCTCCGAAAATTTTGTCGAACGAATTTCATTCTACTGGCTGCTACCCTCTGTGTCATGCGTGTAATTGTTTTTCATTGTTTGGATCAAAGTTGTATCAGTTGTCTAAGTATCCCACCACTGTTGTTCTACCGAAAAAGTTTCCAAACATCTTTATGTGGTTGGTCACTGTTCGAAACAGCGATCGCTTTTTTTCTTGGCAAGTGACAGTTGGGAAATGGGTACAACTGATACTTCTTTTGAGAACTGTCGAGTTCGAGATGAGTTACTTGTCCCAGAATGCACGCACGAATAGAGGCCCTTTCTTGAAGCCTTGAAGACGCACCATTCTGTGAGTATATATAAAGATAACGCTCGTTATTAAATTCTAAAAAAATAATTAAATAATTAATCTTATTGATGTATATGTTGATATTATTTTTATTTTAATATTTAAACATTAATTGGAGGATAAAACGTATTTAAGTTTCGTACGAATACTAGATGGCATTTTGAAATCATAAGTGCCACCGAAACTGTGGAGTTAGAAGCGACTAGCACCTAGCGACTACGGGATGGTGAATATTGGCGCTGGGGGGGGGGGGGGGGCAGCACACGCCTCGCAGAGCAAGGTTGAAAGCGATGAGCAAACAAGCAGAAACATCCTCAACCCCCTTCCCCCCTCCCCCGGACAACGGTCGAGAGACGCGGAGAAGTGATGCTTCTATTCGGGTGACGAAACACAAGACGATTCAGAGACGACCAGCGGACTGTAACGCGTTCTTAGTCATTATTTTATAATTTATATTTACGTTCCACACGGTGAATATTTTTGACTTTTTAAATGACTGAACCTTCAAAAAAATAGTTATTACCCATACATTTTTCATATTTAGCTGGCAAGTTTGTATTTTTAACATTTTTGTGCCGAATGGATAAGGAAAATGAAATGGGTAGAGACCTGCAAAATTCGCGGATTCATTCGGTGATAGGCTATAATTCAAACACATATACCTCTTAGATAATTTTGCTATTGGCTTACTGTTCATCTGGACGAATCTCAACCAGTTATAAACCCTCAACCAAAGAAGGATCGAATCACAGACAAACCAGCTGAGACGACTTACAAGTCGGCAGCCAATGAACTTGCGTTATTAGCCCGAGTGTACAGGGGTATGTGCAGTCTATCCTGAAGGCCATAGAAACAGCGAATTTTGCAGGATATCTAACTGGTAATTCTACTGACTACTATGTAAAACGAATAAATAACTTTCAAAAATCTTTCAATTATAATTCTTAAAATTTATACAATTATAATGATTTTAAATGCTTAGCTAAAATTAAAAAATTATTTCCCAAATAAATTTAAATCAAATCACGCAACAGCCACAAGCGTTGGCTTCATTCCTACACATTTTCTGTTACCATTTGGATCTCCTTATCCATACTGCAAAACAATATTAAAAATTCAACTTTTACAGATAATTATGCAAAAATTGAACATAGGCCATTTAAAAAGTGTTCAAGTTTAACCATGTAAAAAGTAAATATAAAATAATTACATGCCCGGTAATAGCACGTGTATATGTTTATTGCGTGGTTAGGGAAGAATAAAATTTGTTATGTGTACGACACATTACTGTGGATATTATACTACTGCTGCTTAAAGCTAAAAACTTTTAAATTTAAAAGAAAAGGTTTAGCACCATAAAGTAATATATATTTCACAGTACATTAAAAGAAAGTGTAAGTAGGTAGAAATAATTTGGACCCAACCGAAAATGCGGAAAAATGTTACCGACTGAAGAAGAAAGCTGATTGGCCAAACGCCTTGCGGGTGTATGAGGTCGACCCAATCCAATCGTCTCTGAGCAGCCCGAGGACTGGGCGGGACCCAGGGTTGTCTGTGCTGTGGGGGGGGGGGGGGGTGGAGGGGGTCAGAGAAAGAGAGAGACAGACAGACAGAATAAAATCCCCCAGTCAATGAAGACTGTCAACACACATTAACCAAATATGCATTTTATTTTAATGGTTAAAATAGACACGTTTCCACGTAAATACGAGAATCTGTTTGGCATCCCCGACTAATACCTACCAGTTACATATATATATTAAAATTTTAGAAAAATAAAAATTGATTAAAATTCCCTTGTAAAAGAGACATTCAATTTCCTAAAATAAGAAACGTAGTCGCTTAAAAAAAAATATTAATGAAAAAAATTTGAGGTTTTCACTTAGAGTACGAATACACCGCACCCGTTTCAGGAATTTTGTAGGTTCGCGTTAAATGGTTTGTTCATAAAAATAATGAGCTTATGACTAAGCGTTGAAATAATAGTATAGCAACCAAGCATAATGCAATTATTGTAACTGTAGTGCGGGATTGGTTGGGGGATCGTTTTATTTATCGAGCCAGGGCTGACTTTAACCTGTTTTGGCGCGACCTCCTAAAGTTCGTCTTGGTTATTACGTTTTCATATAATTGTTTGGTAGATCTGAAAGAAAAACTACCTGTTGCAGTTGTTAACCACGGAGTGATATCCAAGGAATTACAAACAGTGGTTTTTCCTATGGTTCCCAAGCCCCAATATAAATTTTAGAGCTTATATATATATATATATATATATATATCTTGTAAATGCTTATTTAGCAATATACATTCAGACTGAAACAAAAAATTAAATAGGTGGAGAAACCCGGTTGAGATGTAATAGTCAATGTTGAACCCAGACTGAAGGTAGAACATTTTTAAACTAAAAATTGGTTGTCTGTAAAGTCGGTTTACGGAAGATAGTTTAACATGACAACATCATAACATAACATTGATGAAAAGATTGCATACTTTTATGAATAAAATTGAATCATTTTAATTGAATTATCACTATTTTGTATGGATACAAAGAAGGAGTGAAATTAAATCTACAATTTAATTGATAAATTTACCTTTATTTCCACTCATTAATTCAAATATGTTTATTACTTTAACGAACAGATATTTTTAACTATATTTTTTATACATGTTTGCTATTTAATTTCTTCCCATCTGTGTTATTCTGTTAAGGATAGGACGATGATAGGAAAAGTAGGAATCGAATGGGAGTGTTTCAAGTTTAATGTGCCTCGAAAAAGTCAAATCAATGGTTGTTCCAATCGAGTGGAAGAGAGATAGACGCGGCGCAAGCGTACAATGAGCGTAACGGGACACAGCGTAACGGGACAATGTGCGTAACGGGACACTTTTTTCGTGCGTGCAGCCGGCGTTCATCGATTTATTATACGTTTGTCACGTCAAAAATTTTAATTTGCCACCTTAAATATAAAAAACGAAGTATTTTTAATGTTAATTTACCTCCTTTAAGTGTTGCGAAAACATTTGTTTTAAATATGTTTGATAATACCAAGAATAAGAAAAAGTGAAAAAAAAATGGGTGCGTGTACTTATGTACGTGCGTGGGAAGTTATACTTCTTTGGCATCATTAAAAATAGTTTTTAAATGCATGCAAATAAATAATTACAATAAAATAATAAAAGGGCTGGGAAAAGCTAGTCAACACAGTCAATAAAGTTCAGTTTAAAATTGAAAAATTAAATAAATATAATTTAGAGAATCATTAAAATATGACATAATTTGTACTTAATATTATAAGATACTTAATTTTAAATATTTATTTTTGAATTTTTAGTATTTAAAAAGAAAATAAATTAAATTAAAATTAAATCAAAAAATTTAATTTAATTTATTTATTTATTAATTATTTATTATTTTCTTAATTTAATATTCACTTTTTATATTTAACAAAAAGTTTTCATTTAATTTGTTAATTTATTTTTATAAATATTATTTATTTATTGAATTTAATAATAAATATTAAAAATTTATATTCTATTTGATGTTCGATTTTAATATTTATCACAAAGATTTTATTGAATGTTTTATTAATTTTATTTCTGTATTTTGTAAATATTAAATAACCAATAATATATATTTATCGTTTATAATTTAATAATATTTAGTATTAATTATATTCAATAATATTTTAATTTATATCATAAATAATACATACGGATAGTTAACCTCAATTATATTGGAACACTTGAAAAAGTATAAAGGCACAACTTTTTATTAATATTTACGAATAGTAAATAATAATCAAAATATTCATTTTAAATCACTACTGAATATAATTTATTAGCACATATATAATTCGCACTTGTATGAAATTAAAACACGTGTTGTGAATGCAGAAACTAGAAACATGTGGATAAATATTATAAATATGGAAGCAGTCATCAGAGGCGACGAGCGTGCCAACATGCGCAACTAATACTTAGAGGTTCTATTTCTATTTTGTTGGTAGTTTTTTTTCGAGACTTAACGAGAGGTTAGCGGTCAGCTTCAACCTGTTAATTTTGTGTTACAATGATGCGCGCACATCTTACAATTTCAGTCCCATCATTTTTTCATAACGCGCCTAAAGAAGTATAACTTCAAAAAAAGTAAAAAAAAAATACCTACCGCCGAGTTTTGAATCACAGCCCTTCAGCATATTGACCGCGCAGTATAACCACTGCTCTGAAAGAAGGTTACGAGGAAAATATGTATTAATTTTGATATAATACCAAAATAAAGTTGTTTTTTTAAACCTTGGAATTTACTCTTTACTATGACTATTTTAGTTTACCAAAAAAAATTCAATTGTAATTTCACTATCATAAAGTTTTATTTGGCACACCAATACGTCTGGTTTGTCCCCTAATGTGGGTTTATGTTCATATACGTGGGTCCGCCATCTTCCTTTGAAAATGTCGTCACATGGTTGCGCGCGCAACTTCACCCTGTTAATTTTGTGTTATAGCGATGCGCGTGCATCTTAAAATTTCTCTCTCATAATTTTTTCATTACGCGCCTAAAGAAGTATAACTTAAAAATAAGATTTTAAAACACAACTCCTTCGGTAGCACGGTATTAAAACTGGTAAAAGTTTTCGTAAACGTTCTAAGAAATATCTTAAAATTTGTCTGAAATAACACTTCATATTAACAACCATCACTGCCAGCGGTGACGGTTTTTTTTTGTTTTAACGTACAGATATATATATATTTTCAAGGGCAAGCAGTAATTTTTTTTTAAAGTCAATTGCTATGGATGCTTAACTATATGCATTACAAAGTCCGTTTTATTGCTAATATGTTTCCAAGTATATGCTACAAAATGCATGCTGTATGTGAAAGATAAGACATGTTTACATGATTTTATAGTGTTTAGCAATTTGCGTAGTGACAATCCATTTGACATGAATAATTGTCTGTGTTCCATCCTATTAAACTGTAAAAAAAATCAGTATGGCAAATGCGATGGGCAATCATTTTCAAGCCCTAATAAACTAGTTAGTCAGAATAGTTTTAGTATTTTTCAAATTGCATGTAGAAAACTATTAAGTTCAGAAATACAAAAAGAAATAATGCAATTGTATGGAATTCAAAAACCTCGAGTAAATATATTTTTTTTTAAATTTTAAAATCACAGGGATATAATTTAATTATAACATTATTTTATGCATGTATTCAAATATATTTTTTTTCAGGAACCAAAGTATTTTTTATTTTTCAGTGAATAAAGAGACATGCATGTTGAGAGGAAATGTTGGATGGATTTATTTTTCTATATTTACCCATTATAAATCGCCTTATATATGTGTACCCTGATCGCACACAATGGCAGCTATTTTACGAAGAGAGAGGTTGGTTTGATTGAGCCGTCCGTCCCAGTAATAATTATTCGATACTGTCTATTGACGCTGGATTGAGGGATTTTTTAGCGTGAGCTTGTCTACGGACTAAATATGCAGAGCTCTGAAGTGTGTTATTGTGTGTGGGTGTGTGGGCGGGTTTTCCCAGTTAACTGTGTTTAATACATTTAAAAAAAAAACAGTCCCACTGAATGATGATTAAAAATTTTTTACGCTCTTGGATGATTTGGCACGAAACTTATTTCCAATCACATATTTTTAAGCTCGATAAAAAGCTGATGAGAATATCTCGGTAAAGCGAGAATTAAAATCATTCTTGAAATTTAATTATTTATTTAGTTTTTTTTTTTTTACTTTTAAAGATTTACAAATTTAAAACCATATTTTAGCTAAACTATTTCAGAAACTATAGAATAACTAGCTGACCCGCCGAACTTTGTTCTGCCTTAGAGGCAATAAATGATCAGATTTTGTATTTTATTAAATTCAATTTTTTATTAATATAATAAATATAAATTTAAAAAATCAAGTATTTGAAGGATTCTTTATTGGCCATGTATTTTGGTGCATGGGTTGCACTCTTCATTGAAGCTCCTTGTGATAGGTGACATTTTTTGTTTTATTATCAGGCGCAAGAACAAATAACGCAGATGGTCTTCCGACCCGTGAACATGCCACATATAATTTACCATGGGAAAAACATGGATTTTCTAGATTCAGACCACAAACTTTCAAGGATTGGCCTTGTGATTTGTTAATGGTCATGGCGAATGCAAGACGGATCGGAAATTGAAGTCGTTCAAAACTCAAACGGCATATCGGTTGAGATCATCGGAATCTTCGGAATGTTGGATTAAATCCTCGTTCTTCGATAATGTCTGCCCCAAATGAGGTCATTTGTATTTTTGAGTGTTTGCTAGAAAATGTCGTTATCTGGGTGTTTCGCCACGAAGCAATGAATGCAATGGCTCAGGTGGCGGAGTCAATAATGGCAATCTCACTTTTCCACTAAGGCAGCACAATCCTGGCGTTTCTCCGGAAAACTTCAATGCGCCACAAAACTCGCAAACAACGTCCATTGGCCCAATGCGAACGCTAGTATGCAAGCAGTAATTAGTACTGCAATCGTATCGAAACGCTGCTCCATTCAAATCAGTACTTGATAAATTTCTTCTTTTGCGTCGAAAATTATCTACTTGTTGATCTCTGAGGTGTGCTCGACGATTTTGCATTGCCAACCGAGCCGTTTCACGGGCTGCCTCGCTTTGCTCTTGTGATTGAGAAGCACGAAGTCGAGCCATACTAACGCGGCGCTCTCCACGTGCAATTTCTTGTTCTTCCTCAGTCCTTTCATTCGCAATGTTTCGAATCCTAGTTGCATTATGGCCTTGTCAGGAAAGATTTGATCGTCTTGGTCGCGGAATGGTATTGTTAATGATAATATCGGCACGATAAGCCAATATAAACTCGAAAAAAACACATCAACCGGTCAACTTTAAAATTTTACATTGTCAAATTTTCAACCATACTTAACCATAGACAACATTACGTTTAGCTGTCAGTTGTGTTTTGTTATTCCATGTCAGTTGCGTTTTGCTATACCATTTTTAACAAATGAACGGCTAGACTGATGGTTTGACTGATAACTTTTTCGTTTTGCTTTCAGTTGCGTTTTGTTATACCACTTTTTTTACACGCTTTAAATAAGCTTCACCTGTATGTTTTGACTGTTTGTATGTTTGTAACCGACTCCTTTGGGTGCGATTTTGACCCACTTAAACGGCCAGATTTCATTCAAACTTTGTAGATTTATCGATGACCGATGACAATACACTAATTTGATAAGATTTTTCCATTATTCAATTTTCAAAATAAGATTTGTGTCAATTTGTATAATTTCACAATATTTAGTAGGGTTTGTTTATATCGCGCCAAAGACAAACTGAAAGAAAAGAGTTCGCACATTGTAAAGAAAACCATTTCGGTCATGTGCGAACTCTTTTCTTTCAGTTTGTCTTTGGTACGATATAAACAAAGTTTTCTTAATGTTGTGACATTTAATTAAATGAAATGTGAGAGTGGGTTATGATTATTGTGAACAATATACTTTGTTGATTTTCTTATTTTAATTTGGTATTCTATATAAAGCGTGTTTTTCAGTTTTTTAAACTATTATTTGTTTTTTTTTCCCGGGAACAGGATAAAAATATCCTATGTCCGTCTCCTGGTTCTAAGCTACCTCCCTACCAATTTTCAGCCAAATCGGTTCAGCCGTTCTTGAGTTATAAATAGTGTAACTAACACGACTTTCTTTTATATATATGTATATATATATATATATATATATATATATATATATATAACATAAGTGTTCATCAAAAAGGGTTTTTTTATTTTGGAATCTCGTTATATTTACGTTAATTGCATTTCTGTGAGATAATTTTTAAGCATAATTTAATTATTGTGACATACCTAAGTGCAATAAATCATTATTTGTTAGCAAAATGAAGTATTTTAACTGTAATGAGAAACAGAAACAAATATTAGGATATTAACTTGTGACATGAGTATATTTGTTATATGTATATATATATAATGTATATAGATTTTAAAAGAGAATTTTAAAAGTGGATGATAAATTAATTACTTACGGCCGACAAAATACAATTTTTTTTGCGCGGTAGTGAATATTTAATTTTTATTTCTAAAAAAGTTGGGTCTTAAAGCACAGTACTTAAAAATAAAATCAGTTTGTTCATTTACAGGTGGATAAACTTTCAATTTCCAAAGAAATGCGTTAAATATATAATGAAAATAAAATACCATTAATAATGTGGCTGCTGACGTAGTTTTTATTTATTAATTAACTTTGCAATGACATGGTAAGATTGATAATTATTAGATGAGTTCTATTTTATTGTTTAGTTCAAGCTCTAATCAAAATTTTCTCTCATGTATGCAAAATTATTTAGTATTTATGTGCTTGTATTAGCTTACCAGAAAATGAATGAGAAATATAAAGATAAATGTTGTTTGGAATTGTCTCCCCGCTGAGAATGTCGAAGTATTAACAGTTCGGTTCGCAGTTGGCGTTAAGTGGTTTGATTCTCACGTTCAGTCTGTTTTATTTCAGTCAATAAGGCAAACGGCCGACGTCACAAGCTATTTCATCCAAGCGGGAATATCGTTTGGTTCCGAAATAAATTACTGTTGTCTGGCGCAGAAAGAGTGCGTTATCAAAAAAAAGGCAGGGCGGTGTGAAATGTCACCCCGATGACGTTTTAATTTGACGGGAGTTGTCGAGCGATCAGAGAAAGAGAGAGAGAGAAATGTTATGGCGTAATCCTCGTCCGCAACGATTTCGTAAATCAGTAATGAAAGTGTGTGTCACTGCCTAACTGGAAGCTTTGACGGCTTTTTTTACTTTTTTTTTTTACATATTTGTGCGTGAGCAGTAGCCAATCTCACAAATTACTTTCGCAACGTTTATTTTGTTTCGTTTAGTTTATGACGTCAAATTTATTGAAGATTCCTAACTTGAAATTACAAATGTGCCATAAAAGGGTCGTTTTTAAATAAAACATTTAACAAATAGTTTTTATACAATGCAAATACTAAAAAAAAATTTTAAACATTTAGTAATTGAACTCATTTAAATATATTATAAACTTAAATGGTAAAAAAAAGACGTCACTATTTTAACTTGTAAACATTAATGTAGACTTATGTTTCAACATTTTATTAAATTCAAATTACAGTCAATTTATTTTAGTTTGTCTCCATTATCAGTGCCGCAATAAAGACAAACTTCAGCTCTATGCTCAAATTCGTGGAGAAAATTATGAAATTAAATTTTTTTACATGAAATTTTTTTTTAAAAACAAAGATACCGTATGTACGAAATATATAACATTTTCACAAATATATTGTTTTTTCTCTTCAAAATAATTTCCACGCATTTTAAAACAGATTTTAAAGACACAATTAATATTTTTAATGCAATAGAAATCCTGGTTTTAATAAGCTTTAAGATTTTTTAATAATAAGTAAACATTAATTATTATGTTTTGCTTTAATATATAAAAAGATTATTTTAAAAACCAAATAAATCTGTGAAACCTAATTTTTCAGGACGTACAAAAATAATTTGACATTTTTAATTCTTTCATGAACATTTTTATATTTTTTTTGTAGTCACGATAATATTTTAATTTTAGCTGTGCTTGTGTAAGAAAAAACTAACAGTTCAAGGTTGCCTTTAAAATTAAACATTAACTTATGTTGTTTCTGCTATAAACACATTTCCTTTAACAACAACTTCAACTATATTTATTCACAATTGAATTTGAACACCCCAAAAAAATTAAATTAATAAAATATGTGTTGCACAAACACAATAAATTGCACATAAAATAATTATAAAATTTAAATAAAATATTATATATATTTTTTTTACTTTTAAAAGTATTCATTCAGTGTCATTTATATCTCTGTTGTGCTGTCCAGTTGCACAAATATGAGTAAAAAATTGAAACTTTTTTCTCTTAAACACACCAATTTTACACTAAAGCCAATAATCTGGCATAACTCACTCTGTGTTAGCAATATTGTTTAAAATCGTATTAATATTTTTTTTGTGTTCTGTTTTAATTTTAACACCAATTTTTAATTTATAAACGTAGAACAAAGACATTGCACCTATTGCGAACAATATCCATCTCAAACCTCAGGCTCAAAAATAACCAAACTTTTTGAAACACTAAAACATTTAATCTTTAATAAACGGTTTCTAACCTCAACAGCTATCATGGTAGGTATTGGTAATTTTTTATTATGTTTATCGAACAGAATTTACCTTTTTGCTTGACATAGTTGAATCTGCAATGATGTTTTTCGTGATCATCTAAAGCTCCTAATATTGGGCTGACTGATGTTTCTCTTTTTTCTACCTGTGCGCCTACACGTACAGAATTATTATATATAACTTTTAAAAGGAAAAATAGTGAACAACGTTTAGTTAGAAATAATTGACTCATTTCAAACATGGAAGAAAAATTTCAAAAATATTTTTTGGTCGCGGCCTATGAAACCGATGTTTTGTGTACAAACACTGGAAACTGTATTTGTTATGAATCACACCTAACGCATAGAGTCCCTTTGTTATGTTAGAATTATTATCCGTTACTGTAAGTATCTTGAAAGATCCACGCTAGCAAACATCGAACGCCACTAAAAGTCTCGATCATTCTCTAAATTTATTGCTTTCCACTTTTAATGGATCTTCCGGTCTCGTAAATTTTACGGCGCTGAAGCCATGCTTAAGCTACAAGCATTTTCAAGCATCAACCCACGTACTTTTCCGTAAAAAATTGTTCGATAACAGAGATGAAGTAGAAGTGCTACCACTGCATTTTATGTTGTGAGATTCATGTCTCCGCCTGATGCCTACAGAGGCGCAAATCAACGAAAATGACTCCTACGCGCTCATATATTAAAATGTTTGTAAGTCAGAGAACATCATTTCCTAAAAAATGTAGTTATAAAAAATTTTTAAGTTCATTGGTGCGATTATTCTACCCCAAATGTTGTTTCAAGTTTTCATAGTTTTCTACACATCGTACAGACAAAACAATGTTCCACTTGAAAAAAAAATTGTCTTTCAAGTCACAAAATTATGATCGTGGTTTTATGTGCTCACTGTTTATAAGTTCTCAGCCAATCAGAAAAAGGATCTGGATGAAACTAAAAAAATTGAGACATGAAAACAGAAAAAGTAATAAATAAACCTTTTTTATTTTTTTTACGCTAGTGCCTTCCATGAATCTATTTAAAACTTAATTCAATAAAATAAAAATCAATTAAAATAATAGCTCAACCAAATATTTAATAGGCTGTCACTGAAATTAAACGTATTCCATAAAAATAATTGATTGCGGAAGTACCAGAGTACTTAAGTATGTTATTTATATAAATACTAGTGGACCCAACAGACGTTGTTTTGTTCAAACGTTTTAAATATGAAAATTTACAGGAAATTTTCCTGAATATAATCGCAGCACCATCTGCCGGGTCGAACGGAAATAAAAATAAAATATTTTTGAATATTCGATAACGCGACCACAGCGCTTCCGACCGGATCCTATGTAAAACATCGAACGTTCAACAACAACGTTAATTTAATTAATTAATTAATTACAAATATTATTTGTCGGCTTGAATTGTGAATCTAAACCATTTTTAAATCCACCTGAACACACACTTTGAAGTGGACCCGACAGACGGTGTCCTGTTCAAAAGTTGTAAATCCAATAATCATAATTTAAAAAAAAACTATAAATTAAAAAATACAAAACTTCAATTTTGAATATACTTTAAACTATAATTACTATAAGTAATTTAAATTATATAAATGTTATAATTTATTTTACAAACTTATATTTTTATTTTCAAAGAGACATCAATACGTCATAAGTTGCATAGAATAAAATGAGAACTAACAATTTAAAATTGTAGGTTAAGTTGATTGTTATTGAATGCACGTCTATACATAATTAAAAGTATTGAAAAATCGTGTTAAAAACTCACTTTGAAACTGCACCTTACATATTTTGCACAATGTATATTTTTTATTACATTTTAATATGTAGAATAAAATGAGAACTGACAATTTAAATTTGGAGGTTAAGTTGATTGGTATTGAATTAACGTTTATACATAATTAAAATCACGAAAAATCATGTAAAATACACACTTCAATACTGCAACCTCACAAATTTGCACTTTAAAATGATATTTCAATAAATAATAATATAATAATCTCAATAACCAATTCTATTTTAATTTTAATGTAATAACAACAATTCATAAAATCCATCCAAAGATTAACAACAACACATAAATAAATACACAACACACACACACACACACGCACATATATATATATATATATATATATATATACTGTAAACCTAAACAATTCAAAGATCAACAACAATTTATAAATAAAAAATTAATTAAATAAACATTTTCCAGTGGACCAAATTGTTTATCTAAACCATCCTCGAATCCCTGTGAACTCACACAAAAAATTTCATCAAAATCGGTCCAGCCGTCTAGGAGGAGTTCAGTGACATACACACGCACACAAGAAATATATATATAAAGATTTAGCAATGGTAGTAATAATATATTTTTATCGGCGATAATTAAGCTTTTTTTCTTTAGTATATAAATGAAAAAAGCAAGAAAACTTAATATACGTCCTTCAGCCTGTACCTCGGTCCACATACCTTCTGGGGCATGTAAGACGGAGCACCTACCTCCTATCTCCCCAGGCGCTGTGCCACGGGCTATTTTTAACCATCAGGCACTGTGTTGTGGGTTACCTACCGACCAGGCCGAGAATATAGCGCGGGACCTCTGGATCGAAAGCTGGAAATTCCTACCGCACGGTCAACAGATCACATTATCATAGTAAAGTTTTCTTTATTACCACATAATGTTTCACTGTTGTAGGGAATGCTTTGAGCAAATGGTGGTTTTCTTAATAATCCCGGAGATCTCTAGATTTCTACAAAAATACATAGTGTAACTTGAAAAGTATTTTAAATTAATGTTTAGCTGGATATTTCATTAATATTTAATACAAATCATACTGTTTACAGCATAATGAATAAAATAAAATTTAATTGTTTCGCGATTTTTATAACAGTTTAAATAAATATATGTAGTGTCATTTAAGCGTCAGCGCTTATATCACAATACCCTTAAAATTAAATGGACAAGAATTATTTCCTTCATACTTTTAACAATAACCAAATTTAAAAACGAAGGGATAATATTAAATTTTCTTTTTAACGACAAATTTGCCAAAGAATAAAGATTTTTTTTCCGCTACAGCTGTTTAATGGCCGGTCTTGCTTTCATTTTTTGTATATGTGGATTTAATTTTATAATTACGGAAAATATATAAATTAAAAAAAAGAGTAATTCGTTGTTTTATACAAATATACATTCATATTGAATACTAATGATTTAAAAATATTTTTTTTTTCAAATTTAAGTTGGTAACTATAACTCTGAAGAGATTTTACTATATTTATATAGTTTTATGAGGTTTTTTGTACTTCATGAGAATTCCTGTGAATTCATGTTGAAATTGTCTATAGTAAGCATCCATAAATTCACAAAGATACCCATTGCAGGTCCATTAAACTCTCTTGCGAACAAACCCACTGTGAAAATATTTGTAGCCGATGTCTATATCGAAACATAGTGCCTGTTGAGGCATTTAGCTAGTGATCAGGACCTACTTCACCCAAGGGTAGAAATAAAGACTTTCTCTTGACTTTCACCATCCCTGACCATCGCTCTTACTCCGCTGCATCATTTCGACCCATTTATTTTTTACTCCGATTCTTTCTTTTACTCTGTCTCTCTTTTATTCCGTTTCGCCTTTGTCCGCACATTTTCGCCGGTAAGGCACACAAGGGCTGGAAGACCCTACCGATCCTCAATCAATCTCCCGAGTACCAATACACTCCGTGAGCGTCGCCAGGCGTAAAATACTACCCCCTCTCCCACCTTCAACGTAAAGACGATTTAATAAATGTGTGCTTGTCCACCAAGCTTTATAGAACTAATACATCACACATACGCAGTCAGTTTAAACGAAAATAAAAATATTTAATAATTCACTTTAACTATAAAACAAAATGTTCAAAAAATTACTTTTACGATCACACCAAATAAAAAAGAATTCACTTGAACGATAACACTATAGCAAACAGGCAAAAATAAATTTTTGAATAGGATATTATTGTTAACATATTGTATATTTTATCTGTTATTTCTACTTTCCCCTTATAAACATCGATCGCCCCACTCCTAAGAATGGCAATTTAGGTAATTTCCTGACTACGTCATCCCCTGTAATCACCTTAACAACTTTAAATAAATTTCACTCCAAAACAGTTTTGGAGGAATTGTCACTTCTTTCCAAAGGAAAAACAGCTTTGCGATGACGTATACCAGCAGTGGGGAACACTTAAAATCATAAGTCGTGTTTGTGTATATGTGTATATGTGTTGGTGTGTATGTGTGTTTCGTGATGAACCTGCAACCGAAGATTGTCGTTTGAATTCTGACTCATTGTGAATAAAAATCGTAGTGAACGAAACAACCGCACAAACTCAAGCAGATCGTCATACATTCAGGTTTTTCAGATCAAACGTTAAAGGTTACTACATGTATTTGAATATTTATTTTTCCATTAAATTATTCAATGAAGATAAATATATTATAAACATTTTTATATATTATATACCTTTTTTAGAAAACAAAAACTATAGAATTTGAACTGCTCTAGTACACGACAACGAAAAAAAAAAGTACGTGGATTTACTTCTATGTAAAGCCCTATCCTTGAATTCAATCAAGGAATTGTTTGTTTTTTATCTGCAGCAATTGAATGTGTCTTCAATACGTTTTTTTTATCATTACAAGTGGAAATATATAGGATGTTTAGTTGGTATTTTACTTATAAAAACAATTAGATTGTAATCTGCTCCTCCTGTGTATTCGTGATCTTAAAAGTTTTGAGAAACCATTAATCATTCTCATATTTTTGCGGAGCCCATTTTCGCACTTGTATAATATGGCTTGCTTGGTGAGAGTGAGATATAATACTGGAAGCACAGTAGTGTGACGGACCCGACGCGAATAAAATAATTTTTTGACGTGACAACGTCTAATAAATCGATGAACGCCGGCTCCACGCTCGAAAAAGTGTCCCGTTACGCACATTGTTCCGTTACGCTGTGTCCCGTTACGCACATTGTTCCGTTATGCTGTATTTATTATTTTATTATTAAAAAATGTAGCATCCGTTGGCGAGTGCAGTAATAATAGGTTATGTTACAATTGACTACAGAATTATGGTGATTCATATAATTGATGATAGATATTTGATTACAGTTTATTTATATGAACATCTGTTCATAATTATATTTAAACTTTATAGTTAAACGCCAATTTAAAAAATTAATTGCAAATCATCTACACGTGAACTGTTTTGTCGACTGTTTATAAAGTGAAGTGAAAAGGTAATGTGGTTTTCATTACTTATTACAACATCAATTTCTGCAATAAAGGTTAATTATTCTTGCATTTTAAAAATCTGTTTACTGGTATAATTTGAAGTATTTATTCTTCTATTATTAAAATAAAAATAATTCAATTTTATTCATAAAAGTATGCAATCATTTCATCAATGTTTTGTTATGACGTTGTCACGTTAAACTATCGTCCGTAAACCAACTTTACAGACTACCAATTTTTTTATCTAGTCATGTTTGGCTCATCTGTGATGCCAGCGTGACAATAATCGAGGGTACGGCAGGCATTCCATTCAGAATTTTTTTTTGTGTTTCCATCATAGCATGAACGTGATATTATTGAAATAAGCGTTGGAATTTTCGTATTTGAGAAGTATGTAGACTGGTTCGTCGTTTGAATACTTTTTTAATTGTGATTTTAATATTTTGTTTTCAAGAAATAGTTCCTGAATATTTTTTAATATTTTCACATAGATTTTTATTTCCCGAATAATATATTTTACACACAAAAAATCACTTTAAAAAAAGCTTTTATATGTTGAGCTACGTTAATTTTTTTACTTTATAAACAGAACTCAAGCAGATAGACGATTTATTTCTGTTTGGATATTACCAAAAACATCAATGGTTTATTTACTTTTTATTTCTATCTTTTATATGAAAAAAACTACACGCACTTAAATATTTTTAATTTACGTATCTAAGGTTTTTACATTTCTTTTACTATTACATGAAAGAAATTGTCTAACATAAAACATGCACATGAATAATTTATGCAGACAGAACTTAAAATTTTAACAACAGCTAAATACAACGATTATTGGCGATATTTTCAATAATAATAGCAAATTTGTGATGCAAACCTTATATGGAACAAATATACGACGATAACACTTGAAGCAAGAAAAACTTGTGAATTATTAGCTAAACCATCTTCGCCTTTAATTCAGAATGTGTGACGTATATAATTATAAACCTTTATAAATTGTATTTACAAGGAGTATATTACCAAACATACATATTGTTTGACGAATACACAAACTCAGATGATCCCTCTTATTATCTTTTTACTGAATGCGATGCATCCACCCATCCAAAGGCCTACGCAATATCAATCAACAATGTTTGTCACGAATTCACAGCCTGTATCGAGTTGTGTGCAATTTACGAGTACACAGTTGAGTTAAAGAATTTTAAATTTTTAACGATATATATATATATATATTAAAATTCCAGTGCACTTAAAAATAAAAATTTTTGTGCGTGTTATTTAACAAGTCGGGTTACCAGATGAGTATCGTACAAGAAGAGGTAACTTTAAATCAACTGACGGTGAATAAAAACATGTAGAACTATTTGATAGTGTAACGATATGTTAATTATTATATATGCTAGGTTAAAAATATTTCGCATATATAAGCGAAACGATAAATTATCATAGCCTTGATTAGTTTACAGTATAGGAAATAAATTAAAACTAACTTAACGATCGTATGATAAAAAACCAAATTACATAAAAAACAAATGGATTCATATTCTCATAAATACACTTAAGTGCATCTAAATCACGTCCATCACAGTAAATCACTTTCACATAATCTTTTTTCGTGCACGTTTCTAATAATTATCTCTTCTTTTTTTAAACTAAAACCTTTACTAGTTTCTAGAAAATCCATTCGGACTCTGAAAAAAAGCTACAAAAGGGAGATATTTTTGATGCCTGGTAATTTTATATATTTAATAATTATTTAAACATCATGTCGAATTATTTTATTTAATTTGAGATATCATCCCATGTATAAACAGGCCGAACCATATGGTTCCACTGATGTGTAAAAACGTCGAAATCTGCGCTAGCAGTGACTTAATATCAAATGTTGGTACCAGCAACAAATGTGCAGGCGTTTGCTTTCATGAAATACAATGTCATCCGATAAATGGAAGTAGATAGAGCGTGGCAGGATGGAAGTTTTTTTTTGGGGTAACAAAACGTATCTCGGTCAGGGAATCAGTTTTCATTTTAATTTTCAAACGGATTTTATTTACATCAAACAGTAGATTAGTCATGTTAATTATCTTCCCTATTTTAACTGAAATTGTCTGGCAGAATCGTTTAATGGGGCGAATGCGATTTAATAAACCTCTTCGTGCTAATGAACGATAATTATCGAATGCCAGTATGCTGGGCACATTGTTTGGTTGCCAAGTGTAACAGCGAAAATCACGAGTAGTAGTCTCTTTTATTTTTGCGATGATGTTTGAAATCGTTTTTGATAAAATTAGAGCTAACAGTTATTTTTAATATAATGTACAAGTTGTTTAAACTCACTGCACATTACTGTGACCTCGTTTATGATTGTTTATTTGTAACATAAACTGAACACAATAAGTTTTGAAAGAAATTGTTATACGAGTTGAAGTACTCGGGAGCGGATTTTCGGAAAACCTCATGTAAAATAAGAAACATCATGGTCCAGTTATAAGTATGTAGGACATGTACCTACTAGAAAAAATTAGAAGATTTCAATCTTTAAACGGTCCAGAAAATTTTTAATGGAGACAAAGGATTTATCAACAATGCAATAGCCACTACCATGGAGTCGAAGGAAGTATAAAAAATGCAAAAGCCGTTGCCATAAAGATTTTCTAAGAAGAAAGTAAATTTTAATCTTAAATGCCCCCGCAACCCTCCATGAGAGCTGATTTTCGTAACAACCGTTTTTTTAGAATGCCCGTGTAGTAAAAGGAAGACACGTGCCAAGTTTTAGATCTGTAGGTCTTAAAATTACTGATAATTCGTGATGAGTGAGTCAATAAAAAGTGTACATATATAATTGCTTCTAGGTTGTAATCGCTCTGAAGGCAACAACATTCCCGACGTTTCGGTAGACAATGCAGTTGCCATCTTCAGGGTAACATTTACCTAGTGAGTTTTTTTGGATGTTCTCCTGCCTTTTAATACTTATGCATGGGAAGAGAGTGTTTCCCGATTGGCCCACCCAAAGGGAAATAATTAAAAGGCAAGAGAACTTCCCAAAAAAAACCTCCTAAGGTAACTGATACCCTGAAGTTGGCGACTGCAATATTTACCGAAACGTCAGTGATATCTTTGCCTTCGAAGCGGCTACAACCCAGAAGCCAAGCAAATAAAAAAAATGGCCACAAAAGCCTGCAATTTTAATTGTGGTGAGTGTATGTGTATGTGTATGTATAGCGAATTACAAGAAGAAACCTTCTCCCCCTTAAAATAATTTAATTACCTCATAAAAATTACCTTCGCGTGCATGAAGTATGGCCAACTTCCGAAGCGTTGTATCATTGCTACTGAAATTATGTAACGGGGCGTACGCAAAGTTACTTCTCCGACCGAGTCAGAAGCGAGTTATCAGACTGTAGGTAAGTTAAACGTCCCGCGTGCTCGTGTGACGCAAAGATAACATACCCGGGATCAGTGAATGCAATAGTTTCCTGGGCTGTGTTAGAAGGATCTCGGACATCACGGCCGTTGGTCCCAGCAAGTATACATTACCGACGAGCAGGCGACCAGACACTCAGGAGTCAACAGGATACACTCTTTGAGGATCAAACACGCCGGAAGTCAGTCGCCACAGAAGGCGGCCACAACGCGCTGGTCAGGAAAGGTTTTTTTCGAAATACGGGTCGACATTTCGGACGGCGGAAGTGGGTCCCGTGTTGGAGTCCGGACACCAACGAGCAGCAACTCACTGGGTAAGTTGACGTCCGAAAGTGAGTCCAACGAAGCAAAGTTCTCCGCCACGTAGATAGTATAAGGCGGGGACGCACCACAACGCCGAACCTAAAATAACGCCGTAAACCATAACGCCGAAAGCCAAGTTGACTACAACGCCGACAGCTAGAAAACTGCTGTGTACCACAACGCCGAATTACCACAACAACGAAATACATTAACGCCGAAAAATGCCATTGCAGGACTGCCACAAAGGTTAGGTTAGGTTAGGTAAGGTTAGGTTAGGTTAGGTTAGGCTAGGTTAGGATAGCCTAGGTTAGGTTAGGATTTGGTATTTCGGCATTAAGATACATTTAAGAAACACACACATTCATTCAGTTGTTTTTCATTTTGCTCCCTTGGCCCCCCCTCCCCGCAGCAACATTTTTCGGCGTTACTGTATTTCGGCGTTGTGGTACACAGCAGTTTTCTAGCTGTCGGCGTTGCGGTCAATTTGGCATTCGGCGTTATGGTATTCGGCGTTATTGTACGTTCGGCGTTGTGGTAACGACCCGTATAAGGCTCTAGTTCGCCAACGACGAGCGAGCAATGGCTGGGGGAGAAGTGTGTATCGCCGGGACGCTACGCTGATACGACTCCGAAGAGTAACAGCACGACTACCAGGGGAAGATTGTTGGAGTCCGGAAACTGCGGCCGCGCACTCGTCGGGCGAGTGCCACCTCGCCGTGATCGGGAAGAAGCTACTGAGGAATCTTCCCAAAGACCAAACCAGGTGGGCCCGCTCCCGTAGTGGTGGGCGAGTGGGCAGGGCGCAGTGACAGTCCCTGAAGACCGCCACAACCCGGCACGCCTGGATGGAGCGCAAAACAAGACGAGTAGCTTCAACAGCAAAACAGCCGTGTCACTCGGCGACGGCTGTAGTACTCACCAACTCTGCTTGGATTTTTGACGTGACAACGTCTAATGAATCGATGAACGCCGGCTGCACGCACGAAAAAGTGTCCCGTTACGCATATTTGTACCACTACGCTGTGTCCCGTTACGCTCACCGTACGCTTGCGCCGCATCTATCTCTCTTCCACTCGATTGGAACAACCATCGATTTGATTTTTTCGAGGCACTTTAAACTAGAAACACTCCCATTCGTTTCCTACTTTTCCTATCATCGTCCTATCCTTAACAGAATAACAGATTTGAAGAAGTTAAATAGCAAACATGTATAACAGTTATAGTTAAAATAATCTCTTCGTTAAAGTAATAAACATATTTGAATTAATGACTGCAAATGAAAGTAAATTTATCAATTAAAGTGTAGATTTCATTTCACTCCTTCTTTGTATCCATACAAAATAGTGATAATTCAATAAAAATGATTTAATTTTATTCATAAAGGTATGCAATGCATCAATGTTTTGTTATGACGTTGTGACGTTAAACTTTCGTTCGTAAACCGACTTTACAGACAACCAATTTTTTTAAGTATCATTTTGATTAATTACAAAGAAAAATACTGTCTGAACTTTTACAACAGTTTAATTTGGAAACCAGTTTGTAATACTACAATAAATACTTATGTTGTAATTTATACAACACATGGCTATGGTTATATTTTCACATAAGAAAAACAATTTTCAAAATTATAATGAGTGTTTCTTAGGAAAAATAGTTCAAAAAGTTGTATTTAAAATGAGTTTTCATTTGAGCATAATTTTTTTTAATCTACGAAAAGTTAATCGAATATCCAGTAATTTGACTTTATTTGGTTTCGTTATGTTTATTAATGTACGTAGTTAAAACTGGAATCAGGGAACGGTTTACAAATATCATTAACTATTGAAAAGTACTGAGACAACACAAATCATAAAGAATCCGAACCCAGTATTACTGCGAACTCTTTTTTGTAATGATACAGTTGTTTTCATGTGAATTTGCGAATACTTGTAATTTGACTTGAATATTTCTGTCACATTTACAAAATAAATTACACTGTTTAGACAGTTTTTTAAACTGAGACTAGATAAATTTTACATGATCAGTGTAAATGTTTTTGGATTAAATATTTGATATAATTTATTTCTGACTAGTAGTGCTCACTAAATATGACGAGTGCCGTGGTTTTCCGTATTTAACAATAAATAAGTGTTGTAACGGTGTGCAAACATTTTACAGTCATTGGTGGGATCTCGTGTAGGAGTCCCGGCTTAAAAAGTGAGCATAGAAGTTGCCTTTATGGGTAGATTTATTTCCCATGCTTTTTGAAAGTTTGTTGATAGACATTGCAATAAATCATTTATAAAACCTTTGTGCCTCTGTTATCGGACCCCGGTGTTTCCTTAAACCTGGTGGTTGTGATGTTTGGAATAACATGCTAGCTATATGGACTACAACAACAAATATTGTATGCAGAACCTGAAAGTTCTAAGCAGTTATAAGGAAAGGGTACTTATTAATTTATAGATGGCATTTAAAATCAATGAAATCAAAAACGCTTTTTGTAAACTGTAAAAATACTAACATGTCCAATTAATATCATCCAAAAAATTTCAGTTCTACTTAATTTAAGTCTAAAACAAATAACTGTTTTTACTATGATTATGAAACATTTTATTTTATAAGCTGTCTTTATTCGGACTCATATATTTATTTGAAGTTCCGTAGTTTGTCTTAAAACTCAAAATATTTATAACATCTATAGTTCAGAATTCTTATTATACGAAAAAGTCTTGCAATCATTCAAGCAAGCTTTCTTTTAATTCTAATTTTTTATTTCAAATAATTATTATTTTTAAGTAACATATAATTTTATTGGTTCGTATCTTAATAAACTATTTTTGTGAAAATAAAGCAACTTTCTAGCGTAGATTGCAACATATTATCTTTTATGCAGGAAGAAGGTTTTTAAACTATTTTAAGGTAGAATAACACCCTTGTAAATTGAGTTTTTTAATTATAAATTATTTTTCTCCATTTCCATAAGGAATAATCTACAGATTTTTCGAATAACTTGAATATTAATTATATTAACATTAAGTATATTATTGAATGATACAAAAGTTAGTAAAAAACGTTTATATAGTTGTTAAAATCTTTGAATACTTTCTATTACTCTAAACTACAAATGAAATCGTTCCAAAATATCTCAAAGCTAAACGCTGTGTTACCTAAGAAAATCACGTTGTTGCTGCTGTTGGGAAGTGTTAATGAAACAAAGTTGGTTTTCTACGTTGGTGGAAATGGCAAATAAACAAATAAATTCAAGCTTTTATTCCCCAATTGCTTACCTCACCTGTGTACGTAAAAGATGGTTTCCCTCATTTAAATGTACTTAATAATGTTTTGCTCTATTCACGATTACTGAAAATTGTGTTTCCATGTAAATAATTTTATATTTTTAAGTTCATTATTTTTATGTATACTTATAAGCTCTCGTTATGCGAGATTTTTTGGAGTAATATTGTGAATGCAACGGAAGTAAATGAAAGGTGTGGAGGATAAGGCGAATCAAAGTCCTTAAACCCAAAGGAAAACTTAAAACGATTTATTGAATTTTGACCAGTTGGACAGTATTTAAATAACATTTCTTGACGGAAATCAGGTTCAAAGACGGGGTTCAGTTTTTTATGAAGTCTTCCTTTTGCATTAACTAGAGCAGTATTCTTAAAAAGTTAAAAAAAAGTTTGGTCTGGAAATCGAATATTTTAATAGTTAACGTATCTGCTCCGGTCACGAATTCTAGCAGCGAGTACGGAAACTACGTGTGATTTACGTACAGAAATTTATTTGATCACAATTTGCCTATATTTATTACCCTCATTATTATCTTTAAGAATTCTACGTTAAATTTACTGTCCGAGTTTCATATTATAAGTGTTTTTGCAACTTCAGAACACAAAAGATTCTTTCGTTATCGTGGTTAGATGCTACGCATCACTGGCGAGTATTGAAGATTCGCTCAAATTATTTTGTTAAATTTTTGTAGGTAACATACTGAGGCCTTAAACATGCTCATTCAAATTTAATTTATATGCACTATAAGAATGGCAGAGGTTATGTACGTTTAAATTTAATAAGGATTTGATATAAAAATGCATTCTAGAAAGTTTGTACTTATTATTATAAACCTAAATCTTCTAAAATAGGAAGCTGCAGATAAAAAATTATTTTTTATATTTACTTGTCTTTTTTTAAATTCGCTAAAGTTGTTTGATTCTAATACACATAAGTAGTATATAATAGGGCATCCGAGGACTGGCGCCGGCGCGTGGTGTGTGGCCGGTGGTGCCGACCGCCATCTTGGATTGTGACGTCACGGCGGCCATCTTGGATGAGTGTAACGGGACACCACGTAACGGGACAAGTTTGACCTTGACCTTTGACCTTGACCTTGACCCCGGCGGCCATTTTGGATCCGCCATCTTGGATCCTCCATTTTGGATGACGTCATTGTGTTCTAGAAAATTCAGGTGATGTGTTTTCCGCCATTTTGAATGATGACGTCACAGTTGCAATTTTCGTTACGGCCGCCATGTTTAACTTTTTTATTTATTATCCGATTTTAATGAAATTTTTTTTAAAAATTATAAAAAAATTCAAATAATAAAATTTTAATAAAATACTTATAAAAAATATATTTTTACAACACGGAGTTCGGAGTCCTCGGTTCGAACTCGACGAGGTCAAAAAAAATTAAAAATGGCGCCCGATCCTTCCCTCACAGTGGACGCAGGCAGACTGATTCCCACCACTTTTTTTCAAAGAATATATATCGTCACCTAGTATGACGTCATGTCCGCCATTTTGTCTTCGATGCTGGAAGCCATCATCATTGTATCGTCGGATAGAGTGCGCTGACGCCATGTTAGTTTAACTCTTACCCGCTAGAGTGCAGTAATCATTTATTATTGCTGTGACACCCGCCATCTTGTCATTTGGCCGCCATCTTGGAATCGTGTAATTATTTAGCTAGAAATTCGGGAAAAGTTCCAAAATTCATTAAATAAATTTGTAATCTATATACTGACTGATTAGATCGACTAAGCTCCTTGGTTCGATCCCTGGATGATACCAAACAACAACTTTAATTTTAAAAAAGTACCACTAATGTGTAAGGTTTGATAAAATAAAAACACCACAAGTTCTATTAAAAAATACTTTTATTACATACATACTACACTACTACAAGTACAAAAAAAAATACACAGACAAATTACTAAAGCCTTGTGGATTTCACGATTTCCGCATCAGCCACCCACGAATTAAAGCGAGGTGGAAAGCCCCACCACTTGACGTAGGACCGTCCATTTCTTCGTTTTATAATCTTCTCCACCAAGTACGTATCGGGATACAACGTAGGCTGAATCTCTTCGGCATAGAAGTCGCCATGGATAGGTTTGTGGTCCAAATCTTCGAGGTAGTAGGTCCTAGGCTCTGATTCACGAACATGTGTCACACGGAAAAGTTCGGGACTCCAGTTTGCAGTGAAACCTTTCTCGAAGATACCTTTCTGCTTGGAGATTCGCACAATGTCGCCGACGTTAGCTTTACGCTTTCGTGGATCTTTCTTCTTCGTGTTGGGAAAAACTGTTTGAAGCAAGCGATTGTCCTTTACGTCCTTTGGCTTCATTTTCGTGGTAGAATGCACAGTGGAATTATACTCGCTTATTAGTTTCGGCAAGATGTCAAGCCACTTGTAATTTCCGTTAGCCGTGAACTGTCGCCACATCTTGGAACGCAAAGTTCTGTTAAACCTTTCGACAACGGAGGCTTTGACGTTACTAAATGTAGAGTAGTGTTTGATGCCATACTTCTTCATCAAAGCCTTGAAGGTCGCATTGTAGAATTCTTTCCCGAGGTCCGTTTGCAGGTGCGACGGTACGCGTCCATCACGCAAAATATTGTTCATGGCCTTGGCTACGTCAGTTGCAGTCTTTGATTTGACAGGTCTAGCCCAAGCGAACTTGCTATAAACATCGATGACTGTCAACATGTACTTGAAACCTTTATTCAATCGGGAATACGGTATCATCTCAACAAGGTCCGCCTGGAATAAATCGTCAATTCCACGAACTATGACTTTGCGACGAAGGTATTTCCGTCTAGCAGGAGCATGAAGCTCGTGAGCGATTCCGGTTCGACTCATTGTATGTAGCCGGCTTCCTTCAGTTCTTCAAGTATGGAGACTATTTCGTTGATGTGCGAATAGTTTCCTACGCTAAGCGAAGCATGTAGAATTCTAAGGCGATCAACTAATTCATTAGGGTCGTCCCAATATACATAGTCAAATGTCTGACCACTTTCTAGCTTTTTTAAACCTTCGCCATGTATTGTTAGTTCACTGAAGAGATTAGCGAGAATGTCGATTTTTTCATGATCTACGTCTTTATATACACCACTATCTGGATCGTTATCGCGAAAATGTGCATTGGTTAGCTCTAGCAGTTTTTTGTACTCTTGTAAGTCGTTGTGAGAATATCCTTTAGGCTCCCTGCGAAACAGCAATTCGTACAGACCCGGAGTCCCGCGCGTTTTGAACTCTGCTACGCGCACGATATTTCCTGGTAGAAAGTCTATTTCTTTAGCACCGAGGAACCACTTATTATGTTTTCTGTACACTCCGTAGGTCGTGTCATTATTCCGGCTCGTAAACGATATCAGGTATGGTCGGACCATTGCATTAACTTGATGTCCCTTTTTCGGTATTTTTTTCTTGTGCATGGACTCTGTACTTGTTAAGTCCTCTTCTTCTCGATCCGGTTCATACTTTCTCTTCTTTACAGTCGGCATTTCATCTTAAACTTCTGCCTTCACAATGATGGCTGGTTCTTCCTTGTTTTTAAGTTCGTCGAGGCGACTAGTGATTGGTTTAAATATCTCCTCATTTTCCATCTCACGTGCAAGTCTGGTTCGTCTAGCAAGTAAATATTTTTCGCGAACAGACTGTATAGCTCGATGAAGGTCACTGGCCAGGTCCGACATTGTACTGGCTGAAAACTTATTGCAAGACCTCCTTTTATACTTTTCTATTCGTTCGCAGAAACTTCTTTCTTGTGTTTGGCCAAATCTGAATTTGTTGACGATTGAGATAGTGATGCTTTCAGACTACTTTGAAAAGTCCTCAAATCGTCACGTCTTTGTGCATTCGATACTTCGATCATGTCGCGAATGCGAGAATCCGAAGCTTCCACGCGCTGGTCTATGGCTACGAGGTACTCAAGTAATTCCTTTTTCACCCCGTCTATTTTTTGAGCCAGTAGCGAAATGTATTTGCGGATAACGTCGTCATGAGACTTGAGAGCAGTACGTAAGTCTCGACTGCTACGACCGAATTTCGAAATGCTATGACTCATGTTTGGTGATAAACTGATCGTAACCTCGTCTGTACCTGCCCTTATATAGAGGCCAGTCTTTGACAATAACTAGGAATCCGTGTTCTTCTTTCCAACACAAGGAGCAAATGTCTTTGAATTCCTGGAATGTCATGTCGGTGTTTACGTGATCATCATAAGCGTGGCGTAAATTAAGTTCGTCCATGCGAAACAAAACTATGACATTTGCGTTGTCTCGTAGGAGATGTTTTGGAATACGACTGTACGTCTGACACAGGTAAACGCAGTCTACCTTGGCGTGTCTGCCCATGGAAAAGTACTCTTGTATTATGCCTTGTTTCTCACACATTACATCGTCGAAAACAAACACGGAATTGGCTTTTGCTTCGCTTGGAGGTACAACATCGGTATTATCGCTAAACGTAAAATACTCCAGACCATCCACAGATCGTAGAACAGTTGCTAGGCGCTGGTACTTTGGCTGTTGCAACGACTTGGAATACAAGTAGACATTCTCGAACCGAAGACCATTTGGTTCCTCCAGTAAACTCAGTAAAACACACGTCTTGCCACAGTTTGACGGGCCCGCCATTATGCATCGTACGGCAGAAGGCAACAGTAAGCCATGTCGTGATTCACGTGCACTAAATACATCGTCTTGCGTAATGCGCACGGGCAAACAAACATCTTGCTTGACGACCTGCATTGTACTAAAGTAATTGTATAAAAGAAGTGTATTTATACTTTCTGGTCAGTTGTGCGTAATGACTCGAAGAGGTAAGAACAAAAAATACGTCGGCTACATTCGAGCTACACATTCCCGGCTACAGATTTTGCGGCCCCGGCACGAAACTAGCGAAAAGGTTAGCTCGAGGTGACGTGGGCATTAATTCTCTCGACGAAAAGTGCAAGCAGCACGATATCGCATATTCATTAAGCAAGGATCTGGAATCCAGGCACAGAGCAGATCAGATACTGGCACAGGAAGCCGAAGATATAAGTAAATCGTCGAACGCGGGACTCGGAGAGAAAATCGCAGCGTGGGGCGTATCTAAAATCATGAAGGCAAAGACGAAATTAGGAATGGGTGCTCGTCGAGCCAGCTCCATCAAGTCAAAGACTAACTCACGCAAGACCAAACGCAAGATCGGTGCAGGCGTGCAAAAAGCCAAGCAAAAATTACAGACTCTCGACAAGAAGATTATAGGAGGATTTCTTCCTTTGCTTTTGCCTGCATTGGGTGCTCTCGGTGGCCTTATCGGTGCAACGAGCGGTATAGTGCGAGCAGTCAACACTTCGAAGAATGAGCGCAAGCAGTGAAAAGAAGCACAGCGACACAATGCCAGCATGGAAGCCATTGCCATCGGTAAAAAAAACGGCGCAGGACTGTACTTGCATCCTCACAAGACAGGACGAGGCATGAGAAAGAAACGAATGAAAAAATCCTAAGTTCATTGCCGAAACGTCCGCTCACAAATATAGATTTAATAAAGTACGCACGCAAACTGAAAATACCAAATTTCCGCGGTGTGTTTATGCGAGACACTCTGCCCAGCAAGCCAAAGACACGCAAGCGCGCCATAATTAATTTAGACACGTCGTCGGGTCGAGGCACGCACTGGGTGGCGTACATAAAGTCTGGAAACATGGCCGAGTACTACGACAGTTTCGGTAATTTACGGCCTCCGCCAGAACTGCGACAGTACCTGTGCCGGTCCACTACGTTGTTTTACAATTACGAAACGGAACAGAAGCCTAATCAAACAAACTGCGGACACTTGTGTCTTCGCTTTTTAACAAACAAAAATTAGATGACAAACATAAATTGCTACTTAAAGGTTGTGCAGTGATGTTAATTTATTAGTCATGTCGATAACACTTACCCTGACAGGTCACGCATCTGAGCTGCGGGCGGTTCATTTCCCGCCTCTGGATTTAGACGGAGAATGGTGTATCGGACTCGTAGATTTTCAAACGTATAATGCCATACCTAATATCGACGAAGAAAATTGCAAGATCTGCTTCCTGAAAAGTGATGGGACCGCTCATGAAATACGGTTACCTGTTGGCTCTTACGAAATTGACGACATTGCAAATTACATCAGGGATATGTTACCACAGGATGTAGACTTTCAACTGCGTGGAAATCCAAACACTCAAAAAAGCATTCTAACATGCAGTGAAAATGTCGACTTTACGAAACCTGACACCATAGGTACGATGCTAGGATTCGAATCAAAGGTTTATGATACGGGAAGAACGTACGAATCTACACGCGCAGTAAACATTTTGCCTGTGAATGTCATAAGAATAAACTGTAATTTGGCAAGTGGAACGTATCTCAACGGAAGACTAAGCAACATGCTGCACGAGTTTTCGCCGATGGTCCCGCCAGGATATAAACTGGTAGAAGTACCGCAAAGTATCATTTACGTTCCAGTCGTCGTGAAGTGCGCACACGAAGTCGTCGTCCGAATCGTTGACCAGCGAGGACGATTGGTGAATTTTCAAGACGAAGAAATTACATTACGTCTGCACTTGAAGCGATGGGCATAAAGTTCGTAACACCGAACAATTATAAAAGAAATCGTATTGGTGTGAACAAGAACAGTTCTCTACCAGACATCGGTGCATTAACACCTGACAACATAAAGTATCTTCTCAGTATTGGACAAGTGCCGAATAAATATGGAAGACGAAATCCTCAACGTGGAAGATCCAGTCATTTTTGATGACAGCATTACGAAAATGGAATTGCACGAGTACCAGCCTTTCCTGCTCGGACCGTACGCACTACCATCGGAAGTACGCATTGCAGTACAGCACCAAGATATTTGTACTTTACCTTCGCAGTCATTTCTACGTATAAGAGGCACGCTTACAAAAGCGGATGGTACGCATCCGACAACGACGACAATATCCTGCAATGGTATTCTTCACCTAATCGAGCGCATTACTTATGTACTCAATGGTTTCGAGGTAGACCAGACTAGAGATGTAGGCATAACATCAGCTATGAAAAATTACCTTTCGCTCACGCCAAATGAACTGTCTGCTGCAAAGATGGCCGGTTGGGCTCTCGAGGATGAATATAAGCTTCCGGTTTATGCCAAAGGGAAGTTCGAAGTTTGTGTTCCTCTGTCCATGCTTCTTGGATTCGCTGAGGACTACAAGCATATAATAATTAATTCGAAACAAGAGCTCGTACTGCTTCTAGCCAACACGCACATTAATGCAATTGTCGCCGCTGCAGAAAACCCTCAAGATGTCTCGCTAACACTACAGTCTATCGAGTGGATGCTGCCCCACATCCAAGTGAGCACCGTTGAACGAGTCAAGATGTTGAAGAACATAGAAAACGGCAAGAATTTCGATGTGCCATTCCGATCCTGGAGCCTGGAAACTTATCCTGGCTTGCCTCATAGTCAGTGTATCAATTGGATAGTAAAGTCCAGCTTCGCTACGGAAAAACCAAGATACATCATCGTCGGGCTTCAGACCGGAAGACAGCTCAATGCAGGAGTAAGTCGCTTCCGTATTCGATAACTGTCAAATACGTAATGTAAAAATATTTTTAAACAGCGAAAGTTATCCGTACGTTGACATGAACATGGACTTTGAAAGTGGAAGATTCCTTCTAGCATATCAAATGTATGCCAAGTTTCAGCAAGCTTACTATGGGCGGAGACAGTCACCGATACTGAGTCCCGACAGTTTCAAGAACAAGGCACCGTTAATGGTGTTTGACGTTTCCAAACAGGATGATCGAATAAATTCAAACATCATCGACTGTAGGATCGAGATAACGACTAGCGGAAATATTCCACCAAACACCTATGCTTTTTGTCTGATACTTCACGATCGGCTTGCTTCGTACAATTGTCGAGACAAACTTGTGAAAATTCTGACATAAATACTGTTTCGTTTTCGATAATAATTTAGTTACGACCGAGCATTGCTAGCGACAAGATGTACTGCAACCTGCAAGGTTTCCAGAGTCAAAATGGATTCGTGCTCAAGGAAATTAGTGTCACCTCTGGAGACAAGACTCGAACCCGCAGCTTCCGACCTCCGTATCCGTGGAAACTACTAGACGAAAAAAGTAAACGGTCGAACGAATGGCTATGTAAATATTATCACGGACTAGAGTGGGACGAAGGAAAAATTCCGTACCACCAAGTGAAAAACACTATTGGAGATTTACTAGTTCAAAACGAAATAATCTACGTTGCCGGACCCGAACAGAAGAAATGGCTACGAGAACTGTGTTTCGACGGAGCAGCTGAAATCGTAGATATACAGACCGCCTACGGCTGTCCTTCCCTGCGCAAACTCTGTTCAATATACGACGTGCAGCCATGTGACAAGTTTGAACGTGTCTGTGCCTGTACAAACTCGCAGTTAATGCAGAAATGGCACACTCAATGTTAGTAGGAGGCTGCATATATATAAATGTCGTACCTACGTACGTGCCTTCAGTTGTCGTTCTACCCGCAAGAAGATGTTTACGTTTCATCCTGCTAACGTGTACGTGAGCGCAAGACCTAGCTTCAGCAGTGTCGAGTACAGCTACTGGGATTCCGGGTATCTACGTACATATACAGAAACCTGTGATGGAGGCGCTCAGCATTGGCGGTTTGCGCACTTTCCTGTGTCCTACGAACCGACTCAGCAGCTGGTAGATTGTTGCGAACCTGGAAACTGTGCCGTCTATCACATGAGACCACACACAATCCTTCCTGCCAGCATCGCTGAGGTAGTCGCCTCGTCTTCACGTGCAACAACAAACATGGACGTGTTGCAACCTGTTGCGACCTGTGATGCTTCTACGCAGACGTCCAAACGGTGTGTGTCTCGTCGTCGCAGTTCAGGCAGTGAATCTGTCCCAACTAGCACTGAGCCAAAGCCCAGGCGTAGACGTGGTCACAGACGTCATCGACCATGTCTTGTCGGAGTTGTCAACGTCGCAGAAGATGACCAGCTGGAAACCTGTGTTCCTGATCCTGTGGCCTGCGAACCAGTTGGAACCGGAGTCAACGAACCAGTTGGAACCGGAGTCAACGAACCAGTTGGGACCGGAGTCGACGTGTCAGTTCGTGCGGCATTAAAGACTGTGCTTGTGAAAATGCTTGATTCCTTAACCTAATATGTATTTGTGTACTTTTTATAAATAAATGTGTAAAACTTGAACTCGTATGCTTTTTATTTCTACAATTTTTAGGTACCTAATAGGAAAAAAAAAATAATTTTAAATACAGACATTATTTTGACTCATGAGGTATACCAGTAGACCACGGGTATATAAGCGAGGTTCAGACGACTGGACCCGCAGTTCACCTCTGGTCGCGGTGCAGTACGGACGTGCTCTCTCCATTAAGTTTCGTGAGATTTAGTTATGTCGACCGGAATAGAATGTTTACCGACAGCAGCTGGGACCTCGATGGCAGCAACGATGATGGAGTCGGAGATCCCGATACCGACTGCAGAGGAGACCACGGCAGCGGAGAGCTCAATGGCTGAGGTGTCGACAGCTGTGGAGATCCCGATACCTGCTGCAGAGAATACAACGATACGTGCTGTTCCACCATCAGCTGAAGTTTCATCATCAGCAATGGATTCTTCAACTAATGAAGAGCGTACATCGCATCAATGCAAATATTGTGGTGCATCAATAACCTGCAGTAGGTCTCTGACAATCTCTCGAGAGACATATAAGTGCGACAAATGCGATAAGGTTTTTTCGCATTGTAACAGTCTGGACAGGCACAAGATTATGTGCATAGGAAACGAATCAAGTGATAGTATGCTTCCATACCATCAGACATCATCATTTATTACCTTACCTGAGGCGATAGTCAACAAAAGAGCAGTAGTCAATTGCCAAAACTTCAAGGACCAGTTTTGTTTTAAATGGAGTATTTTGGCAAGATTTGTCGAGGGAAGTCATCAAAACCGTGTTGATAAGAGGTATTATGCTTTGGAGAATAAGTACAACTTCGATGGACTGTGCTATCCGCCACCGTTAAATCAGATAAAAGTTTTTGAGAAAAATAACCCTGATGTCTCAGTTAATGTGTATGCGCTAAATGAGGATAATAAGGTGTGTCCGATTCGGGTAACCAAACAAGAAAGAAAAAATCATTTCGATTTGTTGCTTGTGACAAGTGAAGGCGGTTCTGCACACTACTGCTACATCAAAAACTTCTCCCGACTTGTGAGACCCCAGGTTACAAAACATCAACATAAGATTTATATGTGTAAGATGTGCTTTAAGTATTTTGCTAATCGACCTCGAAAATCAGGACTCACAGCTATACAGTGTCTTGAACAGCACAAGATTAAATGCGGAAATAAATCTTAACCAAGACTTTAGTAATTTGTCTGTGTATTTTTTTTTGTACTTGTAGTAGTGTAGTATGTATGTAATAAAAGTATTTTTTAATAGAACTTGTGGTGTTTTTATTTTATCAAACCTTACACATTAGTGGTACTTTTTTAAAATTAAAGTTGTTGTTTGGTATCATCCAGGGATCGAACCAAGGAGCTTAGTCGATCTAATCAGTCAGTATATAGATTACAAATTTATTTAATGAATTTTGGAACTTTTCCCGAATTTCTAGCTAAATAATTACACGATTCCAAGATGGCGGCCAAATGACAAGATGGCGGGTGTCACAGCAATAATAAATGATTACTGCACTCTAGCGGGTAAGAGTTAAACTAACATGGCGTCAGCGCACTCTAGCCGACGATACAATGATGATGGTTTCCAGCATCGAAGACAAGATGGCGGACATGACGTCATACTAGGTGACGATATATATTTTTTAAAAAAAAGTGGTGGGAATCAGTCTGCCTGCGTCCACTGTGAGGGAAGGATCGGGCGCCATTTTTAATTTTTTTTGACCTCGTCGGGTTCGAACCGAGGACTCCGAACTCCGTGTCGTAAAAATATATTTTTATAAGTATTTTATTAAAATTTTATTATTTGAATTTTTTTATAATTTTTAAAAAAAAATTTCATTAAAATCGGATAATAAATAAAAAAGTTAAAGATGGCGGCCGTAACGAAAATTGCAACTGTGACGTCATCATTCAAAATGGCGGAAAACACATCACCTGAATTTTCTAGAACACAATGACGTCATCCAAAATGGAGGATCCAAGATGGCGGATCCAAAATGGCCGCCGGGGTCAAGGTCAAGGTCAAAGGTCAAGGTCAAACTTGTCCCGTTACGCTGTGTCCCGTTACACTCATCCAAGATGGCCGCCGTGACGTCACAATCCAAGATGGCGGTCGGCACCTCGGCACCTCACCCAGAACCCATTCCTCGGATGCCCTATCCTATACTACTCACATAAATTTGCATGCAAAAAAACGCATTAGTGCAAGATTATGCGTAGTAATATATTTTACGTTCGTAACTTTAGTTACTATTTTACATACAAATAATTTTCCTAACTTATTACCTATTTGGTAAATAGTATTACAATATGACACACATATTTTTGTACACTATTGTAAAATTAAAGCTGCCTGCCATTTTTAGTGGACTATTCAGTTGTTAAGTGATCTCAAATTTTATGTAATTATTTTTTGTTTATCTAAAGTAATATTACAGAAGTAGGGAAATGCGTCTACAGAATTAGGCTGTAAAATTATTTGTATTACATTGTTTTGGAATGAAATGATTGAGCATAATGTCTAAATTTGTAATCTACACATTGCGTGCTCGATGGCCGTAAGATTAAGAATGAAAATGCTGCAATTTCCTTGCAACTTCGGAAAGGAAATTGAATCTTTCTCCACTTTGTGTAATACTTTTTTTTTATTTTAAAAGCATGGAAGTAGCAATCATTGATGGGGCGACCTGATAATATTGTGGTACGCCTATCGCACGGCGCACGCAAACGAAAGCGTTACCACGCGGACGATAATAGCTGGTTCAAATATTTTACCGCGCTACGCCGCCGTCAAAGGTTTCTATTATCCACCGAGACAAAACCTCGCTGTCACAGTGGCAGTGGGCTAAAAAATATTCGAGTGATTACTGTGTAGGTACGTGTTTAATGGACCATTTTAGGGAATCAGCTTATCATAAAAATTGATTTTTCTGATATATTTTACTCTGCTTTTATTTGTGAGTGACTTAGGGTTGAAGTCGTAATAATTGATCGATTTAAGATATATTTAACTGTAAATTATTAAGGTTTTTTTTAAATAAGCAAACATTATATTTATTTTTCCATCGAACATTCATTGATGACTAAATAGCAGTTCTGAGAATCTGTATAAATTGGTGATAAATATGGTTGTTTTAAACTTGAACTATTTCTAAATCAATTAATGGAATAAATTCAGATATTTATGACCAACGTCAGTCATTCCAACAATGACAAAGGTCAACAAAACTCCCGTGAAACTCGAGTTTCTTCAGGCCCAAAAATGACCACTACTCTTTGTACACAAATAAGTCCACGCATGTTGTCCACTGGCTGTTGCGAAATATTAATTTTCTGCCGGGTAGCGTGAGAATGGGTCATTCAAATTTTGTAATGTTTCTTCTCCTTTGGCGCGTGTAAAATCTGATTATGGTCCAACTAGTGCAAAATGGTGATTAGCAACGGTGTCTCGCTACCACTCCCCTCCTGGTTAACCATTCCTCAGAGCCTGTGGAGGGTTCCCAGAGTTTTACCTGCGTGAAGCGGCGTAAATAGTACGCCATTTTTCTGGGAGCTTCAGGTATCCAGTATACCCTGGTGTAAAATGGTAATCATCCCAAGACCTCTCCTTATAGTAAAACAAATTTTTCAAGTCCAATGCCCGAAATCTACACATATTTGCACCGGACAGAAAAACCTATAACATTGTATACAGGAGCACCCTAGAATAATACTCTGATTCAAGCACTTCTAAAGAAAAATTAATTTATTATATGTTAATACTTTTTACTTTTTAAAATGTTAGTATTTAAAATTATTTAATTTTTGCAATAGTGAAACATATTTGGTAAAGCATATTTTCAGTTTTTTATGCTAAATTGTATGTTAGAATTTTGAAATACTGATGATCCCAGTCACACAATAAAAAAACTTATTACCATATTATTTTATTTGCAGTGATCTTTCATACTTATTTAAGGACATGAACGCGAGTAAAGCCACGGGTAAAATCTAGTATTATATAAAGTACAGTAAATAGTTGGTATGATTCCAAAACAATTAAATCCAATATTGCGCTTTTCAATAACTATTCATTCCTTTGCATTTGACTGCAAATTAACGTGTCTTAAAAAACTTTTTTTAACGGAAAAAAATGGCAATAGGTTTTCGCAAGAAAGAAAATATTATAGTTGGTCTGAAAGAATATTTTTTGACATAACATTTGTTGGAAATTTATGGCATGGCAAAAACTAACATTTATACTGTTCTGTATCCTAAAATGTTTGAATTAAATTCTTATGAATCCACCCAAAATATGTTTCTCAATATTTTTACTATCTTAGGTGCTCTACAATCAATCAAAATTATAAAATTAGTATCAGTTAAGACATGGTTATATTAATTAAAAAATTATTACTTTCTTATTTATTTGTGTTTTAATCCCTGTATGGATTGAGAACATAATTTTGGGTGGTACCTACACATTTATAGCTAAATATTTGTATGAATCCTTTATCGTAAAATTCTCTTTTAACCATCTTCCATTAATAAAAGGAAAATAAGATTTTCGAAATCCTGAAAACGTCAGGCTTAAATAATTTGGTTCAAACCCAATTGTTAATTTTTTTATAATTTTGTCCATAAAATAAAGGGTTATACCACATAAGCTAAATATGAAACTTTATTCCAAAACTTTTGACCGCACGATTACATGCTCTTAGTTCATCAAACTTAAACTTGAAGTAAGTTTCTAAAACATTAAATGAAAAAAAAAAATTATATACTTATTTTCTGTTAAAATTAACCATGTCTAAATTGTAATATTTTTAAGTACATTAGCATTAACACGAAACAAACCACAATATTATTCAGGGTAATAACCCATTTAATTCTTACACGTGGTGTGCCTCACTATGCGCCCGCTAGTTGCAATGTGCGCATGTGGGTATGAATGTATTTCTTCATGTTTTATTTTTTTCTGTGTAGGTAGTAATATAAACTTTAGGAATCAACGCTAATAGTTTCTTGCTATGGGTGTGAGGAATTATGTGTTTTATTATGGATACACTCGTTAGCAGATTAAGTCACAGAAAAACAAGACTAAAAAAAAATGGTTGCATGTACCTACACGCCTTAGAAGTTATACTTACGAGGCGTAATAAAAAACTATATACAACTTTGCATGCGAATAATTAGGCTAGAAATAAAATAATAAAAGAACTTGAGTGAGATTATAAATACGATTGGAAGTATAAATTTAATCAAATTAAAAAAATTAATATTTCTCATTTTGTAAATACACATGTACAAAATTATATATTTATTTTGGAAAATAATTTAGACAAATCTTATTTAAAAGTAAAAATAAATAAATGTGCTGAATATGCATTTTAAACTATAAATTTATAATATTTATGTAAAAATAATGTAATAATATCCTATACAAACAAATTATACCTACATGAACATAACATCTTATATATATACTAGCTGACCCGGCCACGCGTATCTGTGGCTAAAGTTTTTGTTATATTACATTATAGTAAACAATCTAAGAGGAACAATAAGAGAATGTGTAATATGGTGATCTCCTTATTTGACTTTCTACTACTATAACCCTTTAGTACAATGAAATTATTTACGAACAAAGACGAAAATGTTGATGTTGGTATACAAATTCACTGGATTGAGATTTGAAGGGGAAGTACGTTGAACACAATTAATTAAAATGTTCTTACACTTGATATTAAGCAGAAATCAATAGGTACAAAATTAAAATTTATCAGATTTAATATTTCCATTTAATTTTATAACAAATAGCTGACCCGGCCACGCGTTGCTGTGGCTAAAGTTTTTGTTATATTACATTATAGTAAACAATCTAAGAGGAACAATAAGAGAATGTGTAATATGATGATCTCCTTATTTGACTTTCTACTACTATAACCCTTTAGTACAATGAAATTATTTACGAACAAAGACGAAAATGTTGATGTTGGTATACAAATTCACTGGATTGAGATTTAAAGGGGAAGTACGTTGAACACAATTAATTAAAATGTTCTTACACTTGATATTAAGCAGAAATCAATAGGTACAAAATAAAAATTTATCAGATTTAATATTTCCATTTAATTTTATAACAAATATAAGTATATTACAGTATAATACAGTAAATAACATGTGACGCTTAAACTCATGAATGAGGTAGGCAAGGCAGACAGTCTTAAACTTTTAAAATTTAATATCTATTTTTTTGAATTATAAATACTTTCAATTTCAATTTAATTTAACACCAATCGGTGCACAATGTTTTTGGTTAACCTGTCTTTAGCTAACACAAATAGATTCGACGGTTTCCCAACACGTGAACACGCAACATATAGTTGCCCATGAGAAAAACATGGATTTTCCAAATCTAAACCACAAATGGACATTGTTTGACCTTGAGATTTATTTATAGACATGGCGAAAGCTAAACGAATTGGAAACTGTAGCCTTTTGAAGGGTATGGTAGAATCTGATGGTATCATCGGAATACGTGGCAGCAGGACCACTTTTCCTTTAAACTTCCCAGCCAAAATGGTTGCTTCAAGAATGTTTCCGGTGATCTTTTTGATGACCAAACGCGTACCGTTACATAATTGAGGTGGATTCAAATTACGGAGGAGAATAATAGGGGAACCAATCTTTAATCGAAGATTATGTGGTGGCATTCCAGGGATATCTAATGAATTTAAAAATTCAATCGGAAAATTTACACTTTCATTTTCATCAACAACAGTATCGATTGATTTAAAAGACATCAGATCGCCTGGTAACAACTGTTGTATCTGGAAGTTAATTTCGTCTACATCAACGTTTTTGGCTGCCAAAATCGCCCGTTGACTAAGCCATTCATGATTCAAATAATTATTCTGTATATCCGGGAAAATACTCTGAATCAATTCATTTTTATCCTGAACAACAGTGCAAAAATTGTCTGGTAGTTTAATGCATTGCGTATTTGGTTGCAGTTATATTTTACCGTTCCCAATATCTAGTAGTTATTCGGAAAATATTTGTGCTGATGGATCATTTTGCAATTGTACTCGCATATTTATGGTCAATCGAAGTGTTTCAACACTTCGCCATAAGAATGATTGTTTCAAACATGCATTAATCTCATCCGCGAAAGTAGAGCGAGGTATAACCGGTAAGGTCTGCCGGAAGTCACCAGACAAAAGTAAGATAGCACCACCGAAAAGTTTATTATTGCTGTTTAAATCTTGCATAGTTCTGTTTAATGCTTCAAGTGAATATTTGTGTGCCATTGTGCACTCATCCCAAATTATTATAGAACTCTTCCGCAACACTGCAGCTATTCCACTATTCTTTTTGATGTTACACATTGCATCTGGTTTATTATGAACGTCCAATGGCAGCTTGAATGTTGAATGTGCTGTTCGCCCACCATCCAGTAAAGTAGCCGCAATGCCTGACGATGCTACTGCTAATGCGATTTTTTGTTGCGACCGTATTTTGGCAAGAATCAACGATATTAAAAATGTCTTACCGGTTCCACCGGGTGTATCCAAGAAAAAAAAACCGCCTTGTTCAGCAGCAACAGCCAGCATAATCCGATCATAAATAATTTTTTGTTCTGCTGTCAGTAATGGTTCACTGTTCATGATAATTGTTGCTAAACTTCCATGGTCATATTGATTTTCTCGTAGTAAATCGGTATTGACTAAGTCGGTGGCTGGACGATTAGGTGATGGCATACCATAATGATTAAGTGGTAAATTTGAAATAAGAACACATAAATCCTCGATCAAGACCAATGCTTCATTGTACATCTCTGGTGTATAATCTATGTTTTGGCATTGATTTGTTTGTCTAATTCGGTGCAAGATGTCTTCTGTCATACAATTTTTATATTTTTCCCACAAAGTTTGTGCTTGCGAGGGATAACATGTCGTCAAAATAATTGCAAACAACTGACGAATGTTATTCGGTGTTGATGTCAACGCAGCATCAGCAAGCGTTAAGTCCCAATGGTTATCGTCTTCTAGCAATTGCAGTTCACGACATGCATCCTGGTATGTATTGAATACTCGACCATTAACTGTTCGTAAAAATTCAAAAGACGTTGGTCCGGGAACATTCACCAATAACAAACGTAAATAGAAGCACTCACGTTGCTTTGGATGTACCGTGTAAAGTCTCCCCAATGTGTTAGCTTTGAATATGCCTGTAATGGAAGGATGTGGTTTTCCTTGTTTCCGTGGCTCCCATTTTTTACTAGATTTGTTCCATGTGAAATAACGTGGAACATCACCATACACCAATGTCTTCGCGAATTGGCCAAAAACATCAGGTTTTTGACACAATGTAAAAAATTCAGTTAGAGTCGTTTTCGGAGCTTCGAACACTCTTTGGAGAACATTTTCTTCAGTGAAGTATACACGTTGACCGTTTTCAAGATGTATTGCCAGATGTTGGACAGCAGGATCTCTTTCGTGGATGGGAAAGCTGAGAATATGCCAAATAGCTCCATTGCTGCTAATGTATCTGCCCATTTGGTATCGTGCTATTTCGTCATTTTTATTTATGTTTTGTACTTCAAATATGGCCAAATCACTGCCTTTGTTTACATATTTACAAATATACTTAATTGATTTAACAGAACTGCAAAGCTCAACATTGATATGAGCTTTGTAAGTTTTTGAAAGTAGTGGTGAGTATGGTACCACCCACTGATTATCAAACTCAACTTGATTTGGAAAGTTCGGCAGTCGCATTGTAAATGTGTGGCCACCATTCTCAGTACTTCTGCGGCGATACATTGGATAACCATCAATATCTGTGACCGTGTCATTCGTATGCGGCTTTGGGAAGTTTTTTTTTACATTTTCCATTTTCCATGCACGGTGACGTCATGTTGAAAGCACCGCATGGCCCATGGATCATGTGTTTGGTGACAATATCAAATAATTCTTGATCAATTAATGGGTCTGGAATTTCGGCTGAAATTATTTGATCGATTTCTTCAGGACGGATTCTATCTTTAAGCCAAACCAAAATGTGGGCATGAGGCAAACCTCGCTTTTGCCACTCTATCGTATACAGCCAACAACGTGTGATACCAAAAATTGAATATTTAACAATAAAATCAATTAAGGATTTCAATTTTTGTTTAAACACACGTGCAGTTCACGTGATGATGAATGGCTTGTTGTCCTGGCAATAGTAAAGTTTGTATCTCTTCCCAATTCGGATTACATGTGAATGTAATAAATAAATCCGGTCGGCCGTAATGACGTACGTAAGTCATCGCATCTTGTATGTATTCCTGCATGTTCCGTGGACTGCCGATGTAGCTTGAAGGTAAAATGAAAGCATTACCGATGTCATTGGGATTTAAATTTCCATCGATGTTTCCAGCAACAGCATCTCGTAAGGGAATATATTCTTCCGATCGTAGTTTTGCCTGGTTGAATCGAAGGAATCGCAAGCGTTCGCTTTCGACCTTAGCATACATATCAACAATGTATTGATGGAACAGCTGACAAAATCGAAGGATATAATTGTCTTGATGTTGTCTAACCATTATTCGGTGTGCGTAGTAGTTCATTGAGCTAACTTTATTATTTCTGTAATCACCTAAAAAAATAAAAAATAAAATGCAATACGAAATTAAAATCTATACATACAGTAAGAAAGTAAATTGATAATTGTCAAACTTACCGGTATTTGTATCATACTGTTTGATATTAAGGTGATATTCATCTTGTCCTTGCCAAAATATCAATGGATATTGTAGTGCGTCATATGAACGGTGTAGATCCGAAATCGTACTGACAGTGTTGTCTCGCCGTGTAATTTTTATAGATCTTTTGTCAACTGGATCACCAACCATGATAACAGCAACCTCATCAACAGTTGGAGCGTTGAATCTACCAGCATGTTCACCTAATGGTACTTTGTCGGCTTTTATGACGATTTGATAATTGTCATTTTGCAGTCGTGGCGAAACTCTTTTGATCAATTGAATTAGTTGATTGTGATCTTCTAAAAAATTTTCCAATAATATCACAATTGCTCTTTCCTCTGCTTGTTCAATAAAATTATACAGGCACCGAGTCGTCACGCGCTCTTCACAATCGCCCATAAAATAAATTTGAAGAAATTTTGGATTGTTATCAGGCATTGACATCAGTGATCCGATTTTATGGTACACCTGGCCTTGAATTTTGAATGTAGTTTCAAAATTACGTTAATCGGATGCACGATCGCAAATTTTAGTTGCCCCAAATGACGTCATTTGGAAGCAAGAATTAAATTTGCGTATCTTACGCAAAAATAATTTGGAATCATCTGAATTGCCAGTAAGAAGGGATAATAAAGGCTCCGGCGGAGCGGGTAGAGGTGACAGCACAACTTTTCCTGATGCGCAGCACATGCCGGCTGCTTAATTCCGAAATTTCAATGCCTGACAATATTGACATACTTTATCCATTCCACCGATAGCAATTTTTGAATGCGCTGAGTAGTTAATATCTGGTGCATATTCAAAGGCAAGCCGAACGAATGATGCACATGTTAATGAGCGGCTGATCCGTTGCCTTTGTCGATCTAGTACTCGTACTGTAGCTATGTTTCGTTTTCGTGTCGCTCTTGTTCTCGTTATATTCTGTTGCAGACGTTCGTCACGCTGTTCTTGAGATTCTTGTGCACGACTTTCTGCAGTCCTGATTCTTTGAGCTGCATTTCTTGTTTCGATTTGTTCTGGTAATTGCTGAGCTCTTTCAACACGTTTGCGTCGTGACCCTTTGCTGCTCGCGTTTTTGAGGTTAGATTTTTTCGGTGGCATTTGACTGAAAATAATAATTTAAACGTTTAAATATTAGAAAGAGGAACTGAAAAACATGTTATCATAGCACATTGAAATAATAGGTGCAAAATAATTTTCAATGGAGGTTAAATAAAAATAATATAAAAATTTTTGTACAATTATTGAAAAAGTGTGGGGAGCCTTGTGCCATTTTCTCATTGATATATTAATTAACTTTTATAAAACTATGTGATATTACTTACATGTATAAATTGAAATTATTGTTCCTGTGCTCCTACTGTGGCTATGTCTCGTTCTCCTGCTGCTCTTGTTCTTATGATATTCTCTTGAAGACGTTCGTTACACTGTTCTTGAGATTCTTGTGCATGACCTTCTGCTGTCCTGATTCTTTGAACTGGATTTCTTGATTCAATTTGTTCTGCCAACTGATGGACTCTTTTAATACGTTTGCGTCGTGCCTCTCTAGTGCTCGCGTTGTTGAGGTTAGATTTTTTCCATGGCATTTGACTGAAAATAATAAATTAATCGTTTTTAAATATTTGAAAAAAAATTGAAAATCATTCTAATTACCTTTTATAATTATGTGATAATACTGACATGTACATATTTAAATTATAGAGTTTAAATAATAATTTCAATAAGAATTGAAATACTAATTTAATCGTTTAAATATAAGAAAAAAAATCTGAAAAACTTGTTATCATAGCACATTGAAATAATAAGTGCTAAATATTTTTTAATAGAGGTTAAATAAAAACAATAAAAAAAAATATTTGTACAACTATTGAAAAAGTGTAGGAAATTGTGTATCATTTTGCATTGACATTTTAATTAAATTTTATAATTATGTGATAATACTTACATACATATAACTGATGGGCTCTTTTAATACGTTTGCGTCGTGCCTCTCTGGTGCTCGCGTTGTTGAGGTTAGATTTTTTCCATGGCATTTGACTGAAAATAATAAATTAATCGTTTAAATATTTGAAAAAAAATTTAAAATCATTCTAATTAACTTTTATAATTATGTGATAATACTGACATGCACATATTTAAATTATAGAGTTTAAATAATAATTTCAATAAGAATTGAAATACTAATTTAATCGTTTAAATATAAGAAAAAAAATCTGAAAAACTTGTTATCATAGCACATTGAAATAATAAGTGCTAAATATTTTTTAATAGAGGTTAAATAAAAACAATAAAAAAAATATTTGTACAACTATTGAAAAAGTGTAGGAAATTGTGTATCATTTTTGCATTGACATTTTAATTAAATTTTATAATTATGTTATAATACTTACATACATATATTCAAATTAAATTATAAAGTTTTGATCAATGAAGCACAAATAAGTAAAAAACAGGATTAATTTCACTGTATTATCTTCATTATAATATGAATTCAATTTACACTTCAGTCTAAGTAACATGCTAACACCAAAAATTTAAAAAGTGGAAATAATTGAATTATACGGTATTTCGTTCACTACAAAATAAATTTAATTAATTTTATAGCGTCAACAACACGTGGTAATTATGCTGATAAAATGTAGCTTATATGACACGTTCGTAGATTTACCATAGCAGCGCCATCTATTGATTACTTACTCAACCCAGTCGAAAGGTATCGACATCTGTTAGAATCATTTGGAGTTAACAGATAATTGTGACTGTCAAATAATAACAGACAAATAAATAGCAATAAATTAAAATTGCGACTATAATTTGAGATTTAAACTATCCTATCTCTCAAGTTGGATCGAACTGCACATGGTGTGCGAATTTTATTATAATCGGTTAAGTGGATTAGGAGTCCATTGAGGACAAACATTGTGACACGAGATTTATATATATTAAGATTATATAAATACACTTGTAAATACAATTGAAAATGTTTTTGAGACAAATTCTATAACTTATATTCACAATAAATTAATATTTTCAATTATATGGACCTGTATTAAGCATCAATCACTAAAGTAAAAAGATTGTAAAATCGCATGTATAATTTTTATTTAAATTTATTTTTTATTTTCTAGGAAAATTGAGTTGCATAAAACAAATTCACTCTCATGATTTTTTTTCATAACGCGCCTTAAAAAGTATAACTTTAAAAAAATCGTTAAACAATAACAGCAAACAAGTGATGATTTAATCAAGTTAGTAGAACTCGAACGAAACATGGAAAGACAGACGGAGATATTATGTCGATGAAACAGGGCCTAAATATGTTACTGACAATGAACAAGCAGCTCTGGACAACACTAATAATACAGAAAAAAACGAACAAAGCAGTGAAAGACTTCGTATGACTGCAAAAGAGGTCAACACAATTCACTACCTACTAGTAGTACCAAGGGTATTTACTTAAGTGGGCTATGTGCCGGTGATTCCTCGTCCCTCCACATTCTCAGATGTTGGGATGATGTATCTGGTAAGGCGGAAAAACCTTCTCTTCTATGCAGGCAAAAAAAATGCCAGGAAACTTTCTCTGGGCAGTCAGCGCTTCCTGGCCCTCAGGCCGATGGGCCCAAAAGGTCTTGGCTTACCGTTTAGAAACCAATGGCATAGTGAGGCAGGTTTAGTCTGGGCGTGACTTCTGCTTTGGAAACGGATGCAACTGGGCGTGAAAGAATGCTGTAAGCTCTAGGGCATTAGAGCCGGTGAAATATCCGAGGATCTGGCCCCAAAGGACCAGTTCTTGAGGCGTCCCCTGCCCTCCGGATTGTGGCATCTACCGCACAAGCACGCAAGTGCATGCCCAATCTAGGCACTAGTGCGGGGCGACGCACACTGTGACTGGGGTTCCTCGCTGAAGTTTTCACTACCATTATAGGTCTCGCGGTGAGGATTCACACTGCCCGTTGGTGGGTCTGATCGCTCGGAGATTGTCTGCAGGGGTCTCTACCCCACGCGGAAACAGTAGAGGTTCAATGCACTTCGGCCAGATCACAGTTTCCCTGGGTTGTTCTGAGGAGTCCCAGAGATGTGACATACTCGGTTGAGCGCCTCATGATACTATTGGGTGTGGATTCCTTTGAGTCAACCATTAGTCAAGCGGGCGAGTGGCAATGTTGTTGGTTTGGTTGACCTCAACCTCTCGTTGTAGCTGATCCTGAAACACCTCAAAGTTGCGAATAAAGGGGCGTATCGATTCCCCTGTGGCTCTATGGAGCCCGTGTTGGTGGTTGTCCAGCTAACAACCAACGGAGTGATTGCTGTCAACTCCGGCATGTTAAACAAGCGTGCAGCCGGAGATGAGTAGGAGCAGGCATTTTTTGCAAATAAATCTGAAAGCCTATTAGATTGAAACAAGTTATACTCACACAAGCCGTTTTTTCCTTGTGATTGGCGAACGTCTACGAGAGAAGTCGTTGCCTTATTTGACCCGTGTTTGCTTCCGCACTGACTCACTGTGATTGGTATTGTAACAATCGATGTTGACTTGAAAGAAACTCACCCAAACACGACTCACAGACGATGCTACAGTGTTTTAACTTTTAGCTATTCTCGGAATCTTTTCGCGAAATATGCATGCCCCTAGAGATGGGTTATTGTTAGGGGCAGGCATTTTTCGCGAAAAGATCTGACCACTTGTTAGACTGCAACAAGGCATACCCGCACCTGTGGTTTCTTCCTTGTGATTGGCGGCCGTCTGCAAGAGAGGTCGTCGCCTTGTTTCACCTAGCCACTCAGGACGCGTTTACTTCCACACTGAATCATTGTGATTGGTGTCGTTACACTCAATATTTATCTGGAAGAAACTCACTCAATCATGAAACACAGACGATACTACAGTGTTTTAGCTTTGATCTAGTCTCGAAATCTTTTCGCGAAATCTGATTGCCCCTAGTTATTGTTTGAAGCGGTGTGTCGTTAAGTTACGTGCGCATCCCAGCTGCCGCAACACCCGCTGTCTGCCGTGACCAGGCGAAGAGTCCTTCGTTACCCCAGTGCACCGCGTCATCGAGGATATCCAGGACATATCCTCCCCCCCCCCCCAATCCTTCTCGCTACCAGAGCTCCGTTAAGTTGGCTGCGAAACTATTAATTCCCGCGCGCTTGGGAAAACATCCTCGGCCTTGGGGAGGCCTCCCAGATCTCTGTGCTTAATTCTCGCTAATTGCTCCTCGGGATGAAGTCTGCGTAATAAGCAGGTAATTTGTGCTGCTCCGCGCCCCTCACCCCTCACCACACCCCCCGCAAGACCCACCAAGACTCTTCTCCCACCGCCAAAACTAATAATTATTCTTGCAAATGTACCGCAGAGCCGAGGTGGTCATTACTAAAAATGAGAAAAGATGTAATCAAGAACTCGGTAATTACAAATTCCTTTTTTTATCTCAAGGTGTTTTTTGGAAACTAACTTAAAACTGCAATACTCGTGCTAATGTTTGACTTGGCTGTAATTGGAACCGCAGGTTTGTGAATTATTCAGGAGGATATTATCCTGTTATTTAAACGTGATTCTAAACGCTACTTTTTTTGGCAAACAAATGAAGTGCTACAATTATTTGTTTTAAAAATTGGTTGTCTGTAAAGTCGGTTTACGGACGATAGTTTAACGTGACGTCATAACAAAACATTGATGAAATGATTGTATACTTTTATGAATAAAATTGAATCATTTTTATTGAATTATCACTATTTTGTATGGATACAAACAAGGAATGAAATAAAATCTACAATTTAATTGATAAATTTTCTTTTATTTGCAGTCATTAATTCAAATATGTTTATTACTTTAACGAAGAGATTATTTTAACTATAAATTTTATATATGTTTGCTATTTAACTTCAAGATCGTCGAGAATGTTTAACGCTTTTTCGCAATTGCACATTTAACGACGAAGATTGTTCGTCGTAAAATTTAACGTAGAATTTAATAAAAATGCCCTTGCAGTTATTAAAATAATTTATTAGTAAGTTTAAGAAAGAATTTCGGCTTTAATCTCCAACCCAGACGCTCGTGGTGCGCTAGGGCCAAGATTAAAATTCGTCGAGAATATTTTACGTTTTTATGTCTTCCAGTGCTCAAAATGATATGCAATTGTGGCCCCGGGCAAGAAGTTTTTTTATAATTAATTAATAATAACGCCCCTTGCGATAAACAAATGAAAATTTGTATTAACGAGTACCTGGTTGCCGCGGAAATTGATAGTTAGCGCGATTCGTTCGGTTCACGTCCGTCACCGTAGATAGTAGCACCATAGGGGAATAATATTATTTAGTTTTTTAATGCGGTTTTATAACAAATATGCATCCAAAATACACCAAAATTATTTATAATGTATTACAATATTTATTTTAAACATTGTGCAAAAGATCCCGGGTGTAATTTGAATTATTATGTGAAACTGTAAAACACCATTGTTCGTACAAAAACGTATTTTAAAATTCAACATTACTTTTAAATAACCGTACTGATTGTGCTGAAAATCGGTGTACGATCGTTAAATTACATAATATTAATAATTCAAACGACGAAAACATGATTGAAAAGTCAAATCGATGGTTGTTCCAATCGATTGGAAGAGAAATAGATGCGGCGCAATTGTAAAATGAGCGTAACGGGACACATCGTAAAGAACAATGTGCGTTACGGGACACCTTTTCGTGCTTGTAGCTGTCGTTCATCGATTCATTAGACGTAGTCACGTCAAAAGACCCTTCTTTTAGATTTTATTATATATCTTGAAAAAGGTTCGTAACCTTAACTTTCGATGGTATTTATTTAAACATGGCATAGCATTATAAAAAATTGTAAGTAAAAATTGTTTTAGACAAAAAAAACGTATTAGGAATAGAAATAAGTAAATGATAATTTACTGTTTCGTGTCGATTTTTCTTTTCTATGCTGCAAAATTAATCGATATGTATTAGATGAGACAACACTTACGTACATACTGAGCGTTGTATTTACACTAGATTCGATCACAGAAGTGTGTCAACTTAGGGCCACGTCTCACTCGCCTGTTGGTTATTTATTTTATAGTCATTAACTATAAAATAATGAATTTTCCTGTCAGTTTATTCCGATAACTTTATTTCCAAGTTCAGTCGCAGAATTTATTACTGGATTTTTTTTTCTATTTGTATTACAAAATAACAATGTTATAAACACGTGTGTGACATTTAACCACTATAAGATAATATTCATATATTTTTGGAAATATGGAAATTTAGAATGGTAACACAAAATACGAGAGATATAGTGCAATAAAAATACCAAAAAAAAAAATCTGAAGTAATATTAGTGAAAAAAAATTAAATAAGCAAAATTATGTGTTTAAAAAAGGTTGGTTTTTTATTGTTTTTTTTAACAACGCGTCAGTCTACTTTAACAAGGAAGTGAATATTTTTATGAAATAAGTTTTAAAACAATATTACTATCGATATCAGTTAAATTATAAATAAATGATACAGGTAATTTTATTCCTAATAAAAATTTATTTAATTGTTAAATTTTAAAAAGAAGTAATATAACATTTTTATGTTACTGTAAGCTATGGTATAACAAGATGGTATCAACTCACATACCACAGAAAATTAAATTGTAAATAATTTTTTATCGCGAAAGTGTATTCTTTAAGTTTTCGGGCTTGAAGTGTATCCACTTTGCTAGCGTGTTAGCGTTTTATATGATAATAAAAGTCACTAGCTTTAATATTTCTAATAACATTCCAAATTTCGTATTGCTAATTTGGTATTTTAGGGTTTCAAAGAGAATCTGTAGAAATATTTCCCTAAAATTTTCTTTAGCTATTCCTGAAAAAAGTTCTAAAATTCTGGTTATTTTTTGTTACATAATTTTCCGTATTGGCAAATTCCTGAAAGAAATGAAGAAAAACAGCCTTCACAATCTTCACAACTTGTATAGTTTTCCCTACGGTTTCTTTCAGAATCTTTTATACGCAATTTTATCATGTTTACGACTATGCATTAAAACCGCATCAAAAAAGGATTTTACAGTCTGAGAAATGGCAGACAGAATCATTATTTTTCGCCTCTCAAATTAGTGTAAATAAGGAATTTCCATGTTTTTTCTTCTTCAGGATTGCAAGTTAAATCTCTGATTTTCCCCAATCAATTCCAACTTCCTTGGCGTTTCTCTGATTTTCTCTGACTTTTTACCCTGGACATCCTGTAGTTGCAAACTACAGCATATATGTTTTGATTGGTTCTTGGTTTACTTTATAAAAAAATATGTAATGGTTAGTCTCTTTTATTCTTCACTTATGTAGCAACCCTAATAATTAGATTAGATTTCATGGATCTCAAAGAACTTTTGGAAAAATCCTCTGAGCTTAATGCACAGAAATTTGCCAGAAAGCACTTTCTTAAGGCTGAATAAAGTCACTTAGAGAGCAAATTTTGTTTTTCAATTATTTTCAATTAAATTTTAATAATACTTTATAGATCACGATACTACTACAGGCCTCAAAATGAACCAAAGAAAATAACAAACAATTAAACATAACCATTTCATAGTTCTCTCCAAACTAAAACTTCCCGATATTTCTGGACAATTTTGATATATATATATAGACAATATCCTGTTTCGATTTCAACCCAAAAATGAAATTTTTTGTCATATAATTGGTGTTTTTTTCTTAACTTCACTTAGAGGCATGTACACTAACCTAATTGTATTTAAAACCATAAATTAAAGTTATGCGTGTGTTTTTGAGCGCGGAATCTGTATTTTTTAAATATATCAGAAAAACCCTCGACCGTTTGTGGTCATACTCAAACTAACGTAAAAATTCCATTGGCCATACCTGGCCAGCCACCAAATTTTATGAAAATCATATCAACGGTTGTTTGGCAGTCCTCCCTTCGCTCGTTCGATTACCATTACTTTTTTTAGGAATGTAAAAGTTATATTAACTTTGAAAGAATTTGCACAATTATCAACCATTTCTGTGATCTTTTGTTGTTCGTTGTCGATTACATTGAAAATATTTGTTTTTATTTATTGGGTTAAAATTTCCAAAGTCAGAATAAATGGAACATCGCAAGATCTTAGGTCGGGGCGAACTACTACACTGTAATATTTTTTTTTTTTTGTAAATGTAATAGAAATAGTCATGTAATATTATATATATTTGTAAATTTCTACGTTTACATTAAAACAACTGTATCACTACAAAAATACTGCATTCAGATTTTTACCCAAGCTTTTATTATTTGTGTTATCCCAGTACCTCCAATAGCAATATATGTTTGTAAACCGTCGCCTGAATCACTTTCCAGTTTTAAATATGGACATAATAAGCAAAATTCTACAAAATAAAATCAAATTGCTCAATACTCGAATATATATTTTCCATGGTTTAAAAATTTAATCACCAATTTTCGTAAACAAAAAAATTAATATTACCTCGAAAAACGCGTTTCATACATGTACAAATAACCATAGTTACGTGTTGTACAAAGTCACAATATATTTCTTGTGGTATTACAAAATATTACTTTGGCAACTGATATCCAAAGGTAGTACAGAAAAATATTTTATTCCGTGTAATGCGTATGCTTTCAACATTCGATCTCCGACGAATGGAACTATGTGTGCTGGACCCTGCAGACCTGCGTGAAAATACTTCATCCACCTCCCGTTAAAAAAAAAAAAGGGGTAAAACGGCGATGTTGGAATCAGCGCAATTACCAGCGCGCGTCAAGCCCCTATCACGCGCAGAGATGTCCTCCACTCGAGAGCCGCGTGGTGGCCCGGGATAAAGAATAGCTTTGGTTGGGCCAGGGCGGGAGAGGTGACGAACCTCCGACCAATCAGCGGTGACCTCTTAACTCGAGAGCTGCGTGCGAGTTGTGGTCGGCGATCAGCGCGGAACAGATATATAGGATGTGTGCGAACACATCGTCAAGCTTCTGCTGCAGGTAAATACAAAAAAGTTCAGAAGTCAGTTGTACTGAGGTCATAAGACCAGAGTTTCGGAGAAAGAATTGTCTGTAAAATGACTTTTCGGTTAACCATTTTAGTCACATGTTTGTAAATTCCTAAGATTTAATTTTAATTTAGATTTAACCACATTTTTTTTAAAATTTTATGTAGTTAAAAATTTAACCATAATATTATTATTTAAATAAATTTTAATATGGTAAATAATTATAAAATCATTTTATTTGTCATGGCCATAAAATATACAAATTTGGATAAACTCTATGTACCCTACCATTTGGATGTAAATTGTTCACTTAACTATATGAAAAGACTGTAAGGGATAAACGTCTATTGTCATTATAACTTTCGATCTTGTACCTGTCGGTCAAATGCCTGATTCCTAGAGCTTAGAAATTTTTACAGAAAGATAAATATTCGAGTAGTTTCTGAAGTACCTACTACTTGAACGATCTGGAAAGAGTTTGATAGTGCCGTAATAAGGAAGATATTAATTTTTGAATTTATTATTTTGCAGTAAATTGCAATTATCATTCATCTGCGAAAATTTGTTTCAGCCATACGTTTTAGATAATGTTTAGGAGTTGTACAGTTAATTGTAACGGATTTGTTACGTAATCTACTAACGGAATTAAAATTATTTTGTCCATTCCTTATAATTTCAACCGCTTGCGGTAAGTAATAGCTGGTCATTAAAATTATTTTTTGTAAATATTTTTAGTTAATATTTAAGAGTTTTAAAATAAATAATAACGTTTTTACTAGTGTGCATTTTACGGAAGGTTTTTTTGTTTTATTTTTACCACTGTTTATTCAAACATTTCCAGAAAAATTTCGTTTATCTTTTTTTTCAGACATAATATTTAGATAATATATATAAGGTGTAAATTAATTGGAAAGGATTTATGGAGAGAGTTATGACCTTTCTGTTTTACAACCCATGATATTATCCATCTCTTGCAGTTATGCTTTGTTTTATAAAAACTTACTAAGATAAAAGATTTTGCTTATTTCTAACGAGATATAATAACTCACACGCATACGATGCTTTCAATACTATGTACTTATAGCGGCTTTATGTTTCAAAAATAAAATTCCGTTTTTATTCTTTGATCTGATTTTTCCATTACAATTTTTTATTTATCATTTGATAATTATTTGTGCAAAATTACTGAGTATTCATTTATCTATGTCAGAAAAGCTAAACACATGAAGATGGTTTCATTTAATGTTTGCCATGCAATGTTTTTATTTAAGGTTGTCACAAACATTTTTTACGATCTCTTTATTTAGTTACAAATATAATGCCATACAAATGTGGTCTAGTGTGGTTTTAAAATATTTTAATATCCTCTTCCTGCCATTTAACAAAATTTCAAACCTATAGTGTTGATTTTGTGTATAATAATAACACAGGCCTGCATTTTTCGAATTTTTGAAAATTGTCTCACATTTGGTGGCTGAACTTTATATTTTTAAGTGTGCTGAATCCAAATATGACCATGGTTTTTTTCCATCACGTAAGGTTTTCCTACAAAATGCAAATAAAAATTAGGAGAAATAATACAATTTTATAAATGATCAAGAAACTTCACTTTATTTTTATTTATCATAAAATTTATTGTTCATAAATCACTTAGAGCGCTTTTAACACCATTTACTGTATGATATGACCAATTTGTATGTTTATTCGTCTTCATTATGCCTCATTCTCTTCTTTTTGAAGCTCCTTTTATGGCTTTCTCGTTTGTAGACTTTGTCCGGTAAGTCCCTCTTCAGCATCCAACAGTAGTCAGCAATCATAGTAATGTTCCATCGACCTTGATACCTCCTTTCCATTTCTTTCACGTCTTGGTGAAATCTTTCACCCTGTTCCTCACTCACAGCTCCTAGGTTTTGTGGGAAGTAGTCAAGATGGGAATTCAGGAAGTGAAGTTTTAAACTCATCGAACAACCCAGATTTTTCAGTTTAGTCAGCATATTCTCTACAATGAACATGTAGTTAGGGTCCTTATAATTTCCTAGAAACTTGGTTATTACCTCTTTCAAAGAAAGCCAAGCCTCTTTTTCTGTTATATTCATTTTCGTCTCAAACACATCATCTTTCATCAACTTACGAATATCAGGGCCGACAAAAATGCCCTCTTTCAATTTCGCCTCAGACAATCCTGGAAACTTTTCTCCCAAGTATTTGAAACACGGGCCATCTTTTGGCAATGCTTTGACGAATTGCTTCATAATACCCAATTTAATGTGGAGTGGGGGCAGAAGAACTTTCTCTGGTTCGACAAGATTTTCTCTTAACACGTTTTTAACTCCTGGTACTAATGCTTCTCTTCTTGGCCACTCCTTTCTAATCCAATGTGAACTTTTGTCTCTACTGTCCCATTCACATATAAAGCATGGGAATTTTGTGTACCCTCCCTGCTGTCCCAGTAACATCGAGATCACTTTTAAATCTCCACAAATCGTCCACATGTGTTCATTATAATTAATCTTTGACAATATCATTTCTAAATTTTCATAACGCTCTTTCAAGTAAACAGAGTGGGCTACTGGTACTGATGCATACTTATTACCATTGTGCAGAAGTACGCCTTTAAAACTTCTCTTTGACGAGTCAAGGAAAAGACGCCATTCATTACTATTATACTCAATATTAAACATACCCATTAACGCTGTTATATTATGGCAGTAAACCAGTTCCTCATGCTGAGTGAAGAATGGAGTGAAATGTTTTTCACGGTTTCTGTACCAGTAGAAAGAAGTACCTGGAGCTAATAAATTTTTTTCTTTCAGTCGAGAAGATAGCAACTCAGCAGATTCTTTAGATAAACTTAAATCCCTGATCAAATCGTTCAATTCACATTGGGAAAACAGTTGAGGTTCACTTTGAGGTATATAGAATTCTTCATCACCTGAAACAGTGATTTCTTCTTCAGATGTTTCTGGTAGTGATATATCATCTAATGACTTTGGAGCAACGGGTACTGGAGTATCTGGACCATGGGGAACAGGACGCATAGCACTCTGAATATTTGGATAAAAAATCTGTTTCTTATTAATCAAATTGTAACCTTGAATATCGCAAGAACAAAAATAGCAATCATCTGAATGATTACGAGGCTCTCTCCAGATCATGGGGATTCCAAATCGAAAAGATTTTTTCTTACCTTGGGTCCACTGACGAAGTTCTTCTACACAAATAGAACACACTTTATGTGGTGCCCACGATTTGTCTTGGTCCCCTAGCTTCATACCAAAATAGGCAAAATACGCTGTTTTCACAAAATCAGTAATATTTCTCTGTTGTTTTTTCACAATAAAACTTCCACAAATATAACAAAACTTATCAGGAGAAACACGACATCCTCTGGAGGTCATTTTATAAATAAATAAATAAGTCAGTGGTCAAAAAAACAAAAAACACACACAAACAAAACCAAGAGCAAATTAGATTTTATACGACTGTAAGACCACGTTAACTGTGTCAACACCAAGGGAACCTTCTTCTTCTACCTTGATAGTTATGGCCTTGGGGGTACCCGTTCAGCCAGAAATGAGCGTGTCCTTATACATAGCTTTTTTTTCTTTTATCATATCTTATCAATAAAATCTCTGTACAATTCGTCCATATTCGAATCATTATCATGCCCTAATCAATCAATTTGTAGCTTGTAAATAACACCCATGCCTTACCCGGGACTCGAACCCAGAACCCCTCGCACCGTAAGCCGGTGTGCATCCGACTACGCTACGGAGGTCGGCACACCAAGGGAAGAATGATAGAAGGAAAGTAAGAAGTGCTATGAACGAGAAGGACAGAACATTAAAAATCCTGTTAAAACCTGATTGAACATGTTCTTGGCTGTCTGGCGGCCAAGAACCTCTTCACCCTGGCTGCTCTCATTCCTCTACCGAAAGTCATCTTTATCACCTGCTCTTGAACTTTAATGCTTTTATACCAGAAATATTTAAAACAATTAAAACTAATTAGACCCCGCAATTATAATTATAAATATACAAAATCAGAAAACATTAGTGTATGCATTTACTCCTGAGGGGAAAATTGTAATATAACAATTGTACGGTAAGTATATTTTGTAAAAAAACTGTACGTGATGGACTTTTTAAAATATTTTTCCTGAATTGAGCACACTAAAATACTTAAGAATCACCCTTTAAATTCCAAACAATTTTTTCATCGCAGGCCTGTGTAATTTATATTACTAGAGATACTACATTTAAAAAATATATTTCAACTTGCATTATATCTACAAAAATTTACATAACGTAGTTTCTCAATTTTAAAAAATCAACCGCACGGTGGTGAAATGGCTGTAGTTTTATTTATATCATATTTATATATTTTTATCTTATCAAATGGTGTTATACATATAATAAATTTATTTTCACTTTTTGAATTATTATGAGTAAATGTAGATATTTAAATTTTTTATTCAATTCCTTATTTACTATAAAGCCTATTTATATGTAATTCGAAATAGATGTAGCTCACTAATTGCATTAAACAAAGGGTAATTTTCCTCCAGTCAATAAGCACATTCTCTTAGGGAATAGCTACTATATTAACTATTATTACGCACATATACATGAGATAAAATAGCTAGCTTGTAATGAGCGAGAACAATTATTATTATGTTTATACATATGCTATTAATGTTAGGTTAACACTATTCCTTTCTTTAAACGTTACTTTAAATTAAATACTGAACAAGATATTCTAAACTACTTTACTTTTGCCTACAACTATAAAGTGACGACACTGCAGTCAACAGTTACTGTCCTTTCTCCTAGCGATATAGATAGGCTACAAGTGACATCAAAAATCTTTGCGACGAAATGGAAATCCAAACTGTCAACGATGGTTAACTCAGCAAGTACAATGTATAGTATAAAACAGTGTTTAGGCAAAACATATATGCTTTCAATTCACAGACGGTCAACTCCTTTGTTCTCCATTCCCCTGATTTTCAATGTTGTGTTTTGGATCTCTGTCTCTAGCGCCATTGCTGTCGAAGTATCGTCAGACTTAGTATAAAAAATGTATGGGGATAACCCTGGCCAGGCGGGGTCCATTGAATGACTCACCAAGATGCCGTAGCGCATTTCGGTCATTTTGCCTTCGCGATCTTCGTGATCTCCGCCTGAAAGGTTCTAGGGCACGTGTTTCTCTTTTTTATTTCTCCCTCCATCCCGGCCGCAAAGTAGCACTCCCCGAGCCCACTCCTGTGTTTTTACAGCTCGCGGGTCGCAAAAAAAATACCCCGGGCAACACCGAAGCTACGACGAAGCAGAAAGGCAACATTCGCACCGCTCCATCACAAATATCACCTTTTCCTCCAATTACAACCCTTCTTATGACCACACGCTGAATGTTATGAGCTAGGAATGAGCTCAAAGACTGCTGTCCAAACTTCTCTTAAATTCTGTCAGTTCTAGAAGGAAGTATAACCAAAATATTACAAAAAAATACAACCCAACATACACTGGAATTCATTTTGTTTGTAAATGGAACAGAAATAGTCAGGTAAGATTAATTGGAAAATTTCTACATTCACATGAAAACATCTGTACACTACAAAATAGTGTTCGCAGTAATACTGGGTTTGTATACTTACCCGGGCATTTATTCTTTGTGTTACACCAGTACCTCGAATAGTTAAAGTTATTTGTAAACTGTTCCCTGAAGAGCTTCCATTATTATTTGCACACATTAATAAGCATAACTTAACAAAAACAAATACATTTTATGTACTAATAAAATTACTTTTTAGTGGTTTAAAAAAATTATACATACATAAAACATCAAATAATATATAAAACTTTTGCAAATACTCAGTATTATTTCAAAAAAAAATGTATTTATTATATGCAAGCCATGTGCTGTACAATGTTACAATATGTTTATTCTATTATTAAAAACTATTTCTTGGCAAATTGTTTCCAAAGGAATTGTTTGTAAAAGTTAAGAAAACATTTTTCCGTAATTACCTGATAATGTTTTTATCACAAACAATTTATTCACATCTCTATTTTCATAGCTTTCTTTATCAGAGATGTTTTGAGAACGTGAAATAATGGTCCCAGTCCCTGCATCTTTGAAAACAATTTTCCTGCGGTTTCACAAGCATTCAGAACAAGCCTTTCTCCAAGTTTCTCCCGTCGCCTTGTGCTGTATTTTCGTACCGTAAAGACTTATCATCTCTTTGGGATAAGTATTTTCTTCTTTCATTGTGCCTTCAGGAAATAAACAACGTCTTCTCAGCGTGAATGTATCTGGTCAGGTTTCTCCCACTACATTGCAAAAACTATTTCTTAATGACAAACTTAAAACATCAAAGTATCGACTTGTTAAAATAAAATTGTTGTATCATTTAACCAACGAATAAATTAAAGAGGAAAACATTATTAAGATATATATTTGCTGATAGTAATTTTACTTGTCACAAACGCGAAAAAAAATTCGTTGTCTGTAAAGTCGGTTTACGGACGATAGTTTAACGTGACAACGTCATAACAAAACATTGATGAAATGATTGCATACTTTTATGAATAAAATTGAATCATTTTTATTGAATTATCACTATTTTGTATGGATACAAAGAAGGAGTGAAATGAATCTACAATTTAATTGATAAATTTACTTTTATTTGCACTCAATTCAAATATGTTTATTACTTTAACGAAGAGATTATTTTAACAATAGCTTTTATACATGTTTGCTATTTAACTTCTTCCAATCTGTGTTATTCTGTTAAGGATAGGACGATGATAGGAAAAGTAGGAAACGAATGGGAGTGTTTCAAGTCTAATGTGCCTCGAAAAAGTAAAATCGATGGTTGTTGCAATCGAGTGGAATAGAGATAGATGCGGCGCAAGCTTACAATGAGCGTAACGGGACACAGCGCAACGGGACAATGTGCGTAACGGGACAATGTGCGTAACGGGACAATGTGCGTAACGGGACACATTTCGTGCGTGCAGCCGGCGTTCATCGATTTATTAGACGCTGTTACGTCAAAAAACACAGAGATGCACAGGTGAACACAGGGAATTGACAGAATACATATAACAGGACACCACAACGACGGTAGCAAAGAAGAACACAGTGGGATTTCTAAGACAAAATTTTAGCGTCTTTGTTTTCTGCAGATTATCGGTTATGTATCATTGTTGGGTGCGTCTGTCCTTCACGTTTCAAGGTTGCGTTTGGTCTTTATTTACGGATCTTGTTGTTCTAGTTCTCGTTGGCAGCATACTGTGATTGTCTAAGCTGTGATATTTTTCTGTCTTATTTATTTCATAGAATTGTCTGCAATGTTTGTGCATTTTACTTTTGACATAGGCTGCATTTGGCTTTTTTCCTTCGTGTTTGCATATTCATCTATTATAATGTTTTCTGAGTTTTTCATATGACAGACACTGTAAAAAGCATTTGTATATGTCCAAAAAAAATTCTGGTAAATATTTCTCCATGCATAAATTATTATTGAGTGGACGTACAAACTTCACTATATAATAACAGGAACTTATATCATAATAAGGCCTTTTTAACTAATTATAATGTTAGAGTAAGCTTTAATTGATAAATAACATGTAATTAAAACCTTTTTAATTTATAAAAAATGTACAGATGCTTATACGAAAACATTATTGTATTAGTAGCGCTGGGGAAAATATATATTAATATTGTAAATACTGACGCTAGTAAAAATTTGTGTTAAAAACAAAATAAAATCATGCCATGTCAACGAAGTGATACTATAGTGTGATCATTATATTGCTGTCGCTCTGAAACGTTTTTGTTGTCGAGTTTGAAAAACATAATATTTTGTTATAACAAATATTTGGTGTGGTTTATATTTGAATAAATATTGTATGCTTTCGTAGGATTTTTTATATACTTTAACAAACCACGTAATATTCAGAGGTATTTTTCATTTTAAGATGGCTACATCCCTTGAACCAGAAGCCAAGACGTAGTTTGTGTCAAATTTGCTATACATAAGAATACATAAGAGTATGTGTGTATGTATATTTTACAGTGCAAAATTTATTTTATCGCACAAAGAAAATTCCTTTGTATTTTTTACTAAACATTCCTTTGGAAACCAGTTGCCAATAAATAATTTGTAATACTACAACACAATATGTTGTAACTTTGTACAAGACATTATTATGGTTATTTTTGCATACATGAAATGCGTTTTTAAATAATAATAAATATTTCTTATGAAAATTGGCACATAATTGCGCAGTTAATGCTGGAAAGCTATTCAGGAAACGGTTCACTAGTGACTAACTATTCGAGGCACTGGGACAACACAAAGCAAAAATGCCCGGGTAAGAAACCGAATTCAGTATTACAGTGAACACTATATTTTTTTAGATGCAGTAGTTTAATTAAAATGTTTACTTTTATTTATGTACAAATTTACAATTATTATTAGTTTGACACAAATATTTATGTTACATTTACAAAAAAATTACAGTTAAGGAAAGAAAAAAGTTATTTTATGGTGTATGGTGAAAACTCTTTCCAGATTCATGAGCTCTCCATCCCCATTCCACACCGTAGCATTTATTTCCACGTGAGCGATGGAGCGAAGATGCGCCAGATGTCTTCATGGCCATCCGGCCGGAATCTTCACGAGCTCAGCCTTGCGCAGTTATTCGCGAGCTCGCAGTCTTCGTTTTGGCATTCCATGTAGGTTATTTGGTTATGGAGTAGATGCCACTCACGTCAGCAAATTGCCAGCAAAACAATACATAGCTGTGCATAAAGGCTTATACTAAGAGGGTAATTTCCGCGAATGAATAAAAAAATTACCGAAAAATATATACATTTTTTAAATACCGCTTATCCGGGAAAACGCGTTTACTTTGTAAAACGTTCGTCTTGATTTGACCTTACTAACTATTTGTCTCTTTGAAACCTTATAAATGGTTGTACATTTAACTTGTTATTTAGCGTTAGCCGAGTAGTAAGTCAATTTTGTAGTTTTCCTGCGTTTTTAGTTAGAAATATTTTAATTCCAGTGCAACTAAATCTTATGGACGTATAACTTAAATTAAGACGGTAACGTAAGTCAAGACGATGATGTCATCAGGTAGTAATTCAATGTAACTTATAAACAAAAAAAGTTTAACGCTCAGAGCGTAAGTGTACCCATCAGGAAAAAGTGTGATATACCGGCATTGCTTTTTGGCATATGTTTGTTTCACTTGCATTTCTAAAAAAACACCGATAAATAGAGTGTGACAAGGACTTTTGGTTGTGGAGATGTCAATTGCACATTGCTCTCATTAATCATAAACCTCCCAACACTACTAGAAACTAAAGTTTCCTGTTTATAGAAATGTGAAAACACATCACTTACATTAACTCTGTAACAATGCTACACTAGCATTAACACTTATGACAATAATAAGCGCAAATTTATTTATCATATTTTTAGCTGGTAAGTTACTTGCCGGAAAATCAGACGGCTGCAGCAGTACTGCCTGCAGTGCCGTTAGTGAGCTGACGTAATACAACACGTCTGTGAAGTTTCACTTCCAAGGCGTGTAGCGGCCCCACAGCTATTAGTTTTTAAAATTAAACATTACCTCCGCACATATGAAAATATTAGCTTTATACACGCGAAATATTTTTTTAATGCGTCCATTTATATTCGATTTCACCCGTTACAAACAATCTCGTGAAATATATTAATAATATTAGTGAATGTACAATAAATAATCTTAATTCAGTTAAGATAAATAATGATAGTGTTAATATAACATTTACAAAAACGTTAATTAAATGTATGAACAAAATCGTAGAGCTATTGGAAAACTAAGACAAATATAATAGTTTCTGTGTACAGAAGAGAACAGAAAAACGAAAAGTTATTCCTTTGCATTATTTATTTTATAGTGTTTTTACTCCACAACATAAATTTTTTAGCACTCAAACTAACCACACCATGGAAGTTGGATGTACTAGGTATTCTTTAGAGAGGAACCATTTCTGAAATAATATTTTCCAGTTTTACTATCGCGGGTAATATATTAAGAATAGAGTTCAAGTTAGTTTAACAAAAGTCAACTAAAAAACTTTATCATGATTTTTAAAATTATTTTACTGTTATAATGGTACATTATAAAAGATAGAAAAAGTCTATCTCTAATTTTTAAAATTTTAATAATATTGTGAAACTTACCAATAATTGTAACATGACTTTAAAATAACGGCAAAATTAACTGCATTTAGATATAACACGTCCGAGATAATAACCATGTCCAACTCGTACGGGTGCACACGTGCTTTCAAAATACGACATACTATATAATTTTGTTCGTCATATATGTTTCTGAAATATTTACCATAATTTTAATACAGTGAAAGACCAGATACAAAATGATATACAAGGAAGTTGGTACTAATTTAGTTGACAGAATTTTTTTTAAAAAATCTTATAATAATTCTTAAAATATCATGGCATTAAAAAAACTAATTTTCGGGCAAAGCATGTGGGTATACACAAAGTGTGTTAATTAGATGGAAACGGGAATTATAACCAAGGTAAAATTACGATGATAAGCTCATTTAGTCCATGGGAACTGTAGAAAAACGATAACCTATAATATCGCAGTAAGTGAAGAGATTCATTTGTAATTTATGTCACGGCATACGTATTTTTTTTTGTGAAAACCACAAAAGTTTCATTTTAAATTACAGGTATTTTTAAATTAGTACATCAGATGAAAAATACTTTATCAAAACGAAATTTTGTTTGCAATTATACTGGGTTCGGTATCTTACCCAAATATTTATGGTTTGTATTGAACCAATACCATTAATAGTCAAAGTTATTGAAAAACCGTTTCCTTAATAGCTTTTCAATATCTACTGCGCATACTCAAACCAAATAGCGTCCACTTATTGAACATTCGATTATCTCTTACAATATTTCAAAATAGTATGCATTAATGAAAAATCAATTAATATATAAAATAAAACTGCAATTTTCTTAAGACATTGTTTTAAAAAAAACGTATTTCATATATGCAAAAATAACTATATCCATGTTTTGGATAAATTTACAATATATTTCTAGTAGTATTACAAACTATTCCTTGGCAAACTGGTTTTCAAAGAAATCTTTTGTTAAGTACAGAAATGAGAATTTTGCACTGTGTATACACCAGTCGAGGGTGAGGGGAGCAACGAAGTTTATTACTGCAATGCTTGCTCGGGAGCGAGCCGATTACACTCTTAATAAGTCCACGGGCTAAACGTAGTGTGGAAGGTCACTACCTATTACACGTGTGATTACATTGCGTATGTACCAAGGGGCTGGACAATCGTTTAAACAAACATATATATATATTTTTTTACTTTTTCAAAAGATTCCTATGGAAACCAGTTGCCATGAAATAGTTTGTAATGCTACAAGAGAGGTATTTATACCTTGTACAACACACGGCTATGGTTATTTTTTCATATATTTAATACGTTTCTCGATAATTATGAGTTTCTCTTACAAATATTACGGCATCAGTACATATTTTAATTGATGTTTCATTTAAACATAATATTTTAAACCATTATAAAATAATATAATGCCAAAAACTTGGCTATTTTTTGTATCATGCTTATTACGTGCGCAGTTATTACTGCAAAACTATTTAAAGTGTGGTATTTACAAATAAATTGGTGGTATTGGGACAGCACAAAGCATAAATCCTTGTTAAGTGTCAGAAACCAGTATTAATGCGAACACTATTTTGTAGTGATACAGTTGTTTTAATAAAAATTTACAAATTTACAACTATCTGTTATTTTCCAAAATAATTCTTATCCATTTAGAAAAAAAAAATAGGCCATGAAAACGGATTTTTTTTTGTGAATGATGAAGAGGAAGTGGATAATGTTTTATACTTGATTTGTATAGGATAATAAAACTGAAAAAAATAATTAAATTATCAAATTAAGTTTTTGGAGGTGAGTTATTTATAGACATATTTTATGTTAAAAATATATATATTCTTTAAGATCATACATATCGCAGAATATACCTTCTACAAATGTAAAATTTAGTTGTTTATTTTTATTATTTTATACGACAAAATGTTTTTAAGAGTCATTACTGATATCAAGGAAATTATTGACCGAAAAAGTAATAGTTTCTAGAAATATTACTTCTTTGGATAATAATATCGTATTGACTTAACCAGTTTAGAAAGAAGTGACGTCAAACAGTAAAAGTTTGAAAAAAGGCACAATAAAATAGTGGATTATAACATTTCAATAGCTATAAATGTTTTGCGTAATATTATAACTTTGGTTTTCAAGAACATAAATTAGCCACTTTAAAAATTGATAATATATAACAGTCATTTCTCTTGACACTTGAGATAGTAAAATATTGTTTTTTGATCTGAATATGAATAGAATTTCACCTCGCTTACCAATTATTATGTAAGTGTTAAACCAAAATGCCCGTTTTCGTTTCGAATATGATAAAGTGAGATGAAAAAAACTGTTAGCTTTTAATATAAATGTTCTAAGCTAGCGTATCTAAGGTAAACAGAATATGTGTTGAGAATAAAGCAACAATTTTTCTATATTGTATTTTCAATTTCTTTATAAAAATGTTTAAAAAAAATTAAATTCTAAATAAAATAATGTAATTTTCTCGTTTCAAATATTTGTTTAACTCGCTTTTCACTTCCTGTTCAATATTCCAGATGCATGTTCATAAAATTGTAATATTTCACTTTCTGGCAAATTTTAAGATTTATTGAGATATTCTTAGAGGTAGTATCAAATCACAAATTATATATTTTTCACCATATAAAATGTATTTGTTTGGATTACATTTAAAACCAAGCACTAATTTACCTAACCATGCGAAACGGTTTTTTAATTTTCAATCTCTACCTAGTCAATATTTTTTATTGTATCAAGGTTCACTATAAAGAAATAAAACTCAGTAAGACGCTTGCTTATGTAAGTGTAGCCAAACAAATTAGCAACATAATATTTTAGTTGAAGTTAAAAATATAATTTTTTTTTGTAAATTAAAATGGGGTGACCAGACAATCAGGAGCATCCAAACTATATTTTTTTTAGCCGAAACACTAAAAACCTAAATTTAAAAAAAAAAAATTGCTCATACTGAAGGAAAATTTATGCAAATAGCTTATAGAAAAATAAAATTACCATCACACAATATTTTATTTATTTATTTGATTTGTTACATGCCACACCAACAGCACAAGGCTCCAACGGTGAGCACATGAAAGTATATTTTATTTAACACGCCCAAATTTTCAATAGCTATTAAAAACACTGTTTTAGCTAGCCTAATACCCACAACACTGGTTTGAGTAACGAAATAAATATTTTCTATTATCTCAAAAAGATACCGTTTTGTTCACTTCAACATAAATTTGTAGCCAACAAACTCAGCTGTAAGGGAGAATCTCCAATAAATTAAATAAGGAGGTCAGATATTAATTTTTATTTTATAAATTGGTTCTTAAAGCCGACCAGTTCATTTTTAAAATTTTCTTATAAAGTTTGCCGAGAACCTTCTTGTAAACTGTGTAAAACGATGAAGATAATGCAATTTTACCTCCCAAATGAAGCGTTGTGACGAGGTGCCGACGGCTGTTTTTACGCGTCTCTGGAAAGCAAGTGGCATCATCTGGAAGCGTTACACTTAACGTTTTTGAATGCGAAGTAAGTTTTCAGGTTATGGCGGATTAAGATTTTGTCGTAAAAGAAGCTAGACATCTTTTAGTGCCGGAGCTTTAGTACCCGGTCACTGGATCATAAACCTCTGTGGTCCGTAAAATATTGCAGAATAAACTCACACTGTCTGGCAGCACGGTGCATTTCAAAATGAAACCTTTACTTTCACTGACCCACTTTCAGATATTATATAATGTTTCTTGTTTTTTGAGCATCAAATTACCTATGTAGGATATAATAATATTTTATCCATTTGTGGATTTATGATATAAATTTTACAAGTTGAGGTGACTTGATTGACAATTAATTAAAAATACAAACCGTAGCTGTCAAAAAGTTAATGCTGGAAGATTGTTAAACATCTTGAAAGTAACTCGCTAGGCATCATCGTAAAATTGCCATCATCAAGTGAACGAAAAAATGTTATTGCTGTAATTGTGTACATCGCAAAGATTGCTAACGTCGTCATAGTAACTTTAAACAAAAAAAACTTTAACACAGCGCATGGCAATTCAAATAAGTGATTAAAATCGAAAAACATAGATATCACTACAATAATTTAACTTTTATTTGGTAAACGCAGATATGAATTATATAAATGTTTGTTTTCCTTACTGACTGCTCTTTATATCCTAGCCACTATATATATATATATATATATATATATATATAATATGGCTTATAGTAGGTACCTGGTTTTGATATCAGTAGGTAAAATGATTTACAATTTAGTTAATTCATTGCATTTACTTTAAATAATATTATTACAAAATATCTTATGCTTGCTAAACGCATTGCCAAATAGCACAATAACCATCAGTTAAGGTTATGAGAGAAAGTATTAAAAATTGTTTGTAAAAAACTATCTTGTAACTATCTAAAACTATCATACATTTTACATAGGCTGTAACATAAACAAACTGAATCATTGTTATATATTATTCAGTTGCAGTAACATGAATTGCAAATTGTGAAATTGAGTAACATGTTTAAATAGCTTTTTAATAAATTAATTTTTTTGTGCAGTTTTCTTTACCTCTTTCGACTTTTACTCTGTCATACACAAGTATTGGAAATTTATTACATTCCTATTATTAACAATGTGTTTTAATCTAAATCATTACCTTGTTAGGGAAGAAGGACACTCAATCGTTAATTCAATCCTTCCATTGTCTATTTAATCTTTTTCTGAAAATTAAACTGTTGGTTTGCGTTGTATTTAGCTTAAGTTTACGTACGACTTTCAACTAATTTGACTTTTGCTATCACGTCATTTTCCTCCACTAGTTTTGATGGAATTATTTTTCTGTTTCAGTTGTATTTTTGGTAAATTAATGTTAGTGCTAGGCTTAGGAAAAGGTATGCAGTCGCACCTCTGTTGGCACTGATAAATATATATATATATACATACTTGTGTAGATAAACTAAAATACATTAATAAAGGAGATATGTCCGTCCGTCTGTCCATGACATACGTAGCGCAGGGGCTGTGAGTCCTATCGTCGTCACATCTAGTACATGGATTCTCCAGTGTGGGTTTGTTTGCACCTCCATGAGATTTTTTTGACGTGACAATGTCTAACAAATCGAATAAAACCCGCTGCACGCACGAAAAAGTGTCCCGTTACGCACATTGTCCCGTTCCGCTGTGTCCCGTTACGCTCACTTTATATTGCTCTTTGCTAACCTGAACCTCCTAGCATTACGACCGAGTCCGTGGCGTAGTTCTGTTTTCATGCATTTCAATGTAACATTATCATTGCTCTTTGCTAACCCGTTGCAGAGTCCGTGGCGCAAATATATTATTTTTCACTGCATATTGGTGTTTGGTAAGCAATTTTCCTTCACATGATCCTTGAAACACTCCCATTCGTTTCCTACTTTTCCTATCATCGTCCTATCCTTAACAGAATAACACAGATTAGAAGTAGTTAAATAGCAAACATGTATAAAATATATCTTTAAAATAATATCTTCGTTAAAGTAATAAACATATTTGAATTAATGAGTGCAAATAAAACTAAATTTATCAATTAAATTGTAGATTTCATTTCACTCCTTCTTTGTATCCATACAAAATAGTGATAATTCAATAAAAATGATTCAATTTTATTCATAAAAGTATTCAATAATTTCATCAATGTTTTGTTATGACGTTGTCACGTTAAACTATCGTCCGTAAACCGACTTTACAGATAACCAATTTTTTTTCCGAAATTCAGCTAAGTTATTTTTAATTATGGTAGTATAATTTGGGGTAAGCTGGCACAGGATTCAGGCTGTGTTGCGAGGTACCAGTCAATGACCCTGACTGCTATCTTTGATTATGACATCACGGCGGCTCTCGTGGTGTCAAATTACCTCAAAATGTATCAAAATAGACTCAAAATTCCCAAAAATTTCCCTATTTCGAAGGGAAAATTGTCGTTTTTATGAAAGATTTACCATTTTTTCTTCTAAAGATTCCGGAGGCTTAATTTTGCTCTAAGAGTCTTAACTTTCTAAAAAAAAAAAAAAAAAAAAAAAAAAAAGCTTTCAGGTTTTGAACCTGACCTTGATAATCTTTAATTTTGTTCCAAAAAATTTTGAAAAAAAAAAATCCCAAACAAAAATAAGCGCTTGGATAAAATTTTCACTTAGCTACTTAATCCATTTCAGTCCTCGTTTCAATACCCGGCAAAAGTAAACATATAATTTTTTTTAACTAAAAATACTTAATTACAATATAAGTAAATATTAATAAATAATTTGTTAACGTTACATCAGAACCTTTGTATTCTAGAATCTACCGTCATTTATATAGTGACGTCACGTCCGCTAACTTGAAAATCCGTAGTTTAAAGCTAGAAAATCGGCGAAAATTTTTAAAGGCATAAAAATTTTTAAATATAAAATGCACAAGATGGAGTCCACGGTCTGAATCTAGTGAGGTCATTCGATTAAAAATTACGACGGCTCCTTCCTCTACAAAATGACCTCCCACCACTAATGCTAAAGAAGAGATTTTGTTAGCCAGTATAACGTCGTAACAGCTATTGTGTTTTCATCTGCTGGAGAGTGTTGCCGTCATTTTGGATACGACATACTGTTTTCGTCTGCTAGTGTGTGCTGCAGCCATTTTAGTATAATTTTTGCCCGCTAAAGTGCCGTATTATTTGTTACCTTGAAATCCGCCATATTGTCAGTCGTTTTTGCCGCCATCTTCAAAATCTATATTTTTTAAGTTATATTTTTGGGAAATATTACAAAAAACATCAAGAAACTCACCCATTAATTTACTGATTGATTCAATCGATTAACATCCCCGGTTCAATCCATAAGTGATGCAAAACATTTTTAAATTATAAAGTTACCATAATAATTCGAGAAATAAAAAAACCAAAATTATAAATACAAAAATATTGCATAATTTCTACCCTACTACAAGAACAAAAACCACAACAAATCACTTACAATTCTCAATTTCTGATGTCTTAGAAGGCGAAGAAAATATTTTGCATGCCATGATATGTCTTTTAAAAGCATTTCTACATTACAGTAGACTAATTTGGCACGTCCAGTCAGTGTGTTGTGGAAGTATGTGCTGGTAATGGCTAAAAGGAGACAGTTAAACACTGTTATGTGAGCAACGGTTCAAACGATTACTAAACTTTGTACAAATTCAGCTAAACGTGCTCTCATGCGTTCTTGGACTCTATCTCTCTTGCAATATTCACAGCGAGTAAACCGCGACGAAGAACTATAAACAGAGAAATATTCAGGTTACACGCAGTTCTAAAACTAACCACAAAGTAGCATATTAATAAAATGGTGCAGCTCATCAAAAAGTTAATTATTACACTTCAAAAATATACTGCAAACAAAGAACTAGGCTGCAGACTGAATAGAAAACAAAGTCCCTAAAGTTTAACTTCGAAATCTTACAGCAACCAAAACTCATTAATCTTTAATCTATAATATTTTGTGTACAGTTCCTAAAAAGTAAAACACGAAAGGACTTTATACTGATGATTATCACCATAAAATACAACCAAAAACTCCATAAAATAGAAACCACTTAAAGCTACATTCTGTAAGTCTTGTGTGCGAACTGAATTGTTCCTAGACACTGGTTGGTGCCCCTATATGTTTGTTTGTATTGCACTGATAACAAAGAAGACCCCTCGCGCGCTAAGGTAATAAAAAGTTGAGCACTCGCCTTAGGAACCCGCAGTCTGGTTGTCCACTCCAGGGCGTTGCTGTGGCAAGACTTCTCTTTGTATTTGCCGTGTCACGCGCTACTCGCAATCTGAGATCCACATGGTCTTCGACGGAGACGCACTGATAGAAACACGAAGTCCCGCAGGAGGCCAGCGCAGCTCAGCGAAGAAGGGTCGCAACACAGTCGTACTCGTCAGCTCACAGGAAGACGCGACAATGTCACATTCGTACACTCGTATTAGCAGACACTGCATAGTTCCTCGTATCATAGGTGACTTTGCTGGTCGGAGTCGCACAGTCAGTCTCACTCCAAGAGAAATATTGCCCTTTCTGTCACTTGCTGTTCAGTCTCAAAACACAATGCCCTGTTACCATTAGTGTGACATAAGCTCTTGACATTCAGTCTTTTCTAGAACTCACTATCTCGCTTACTCGCCTGACGAGTAAAAATTTGACAGTCGTTGGCAAAGCGTTTTCCACCCTCAGGCGATATTCGCCCACACCCAAAGGGTCCGATTCTGCTGAGCGAGTTTTTGCACATAGGAGTCGCCCAGCGAGTAGCAATTCGCTCCACGAGTTGCACTAGCGAGGATGTTGACCGATGCCTATTACATTCTTCATGGGGCTATGTCCGTTAAACTCCTTGACTGCGATTCCACTAAGTCCGAACTGACTGCTGAAAAGATAGAGTCCAGCTTTCCAGAGTTTCAGGCTAAGTTCAAATCGTCGCGCAGTCGGGCAGAGTCAGGGTGTTGGTAGAGATCTGACAATGTGACGGCAGGTGTCGATGTCCGATGGTTAAGACTTCCCCTGCTCTCTCTAAAGACTCTGGTTGATAGAGGCCAGGACAGGCCTATTTTTACCAGCTACACGCCCTTCCATAACCTTCTAAAAGAGTTGAGTTACTCAGTTCCCCTCTCCTCGTGGGGAAGGCAGTAGGAAGGAAGGTCAGTTGACCTGTCACGTGATGACCCCCACCACTGCCCCACTCTTGCTTAGAGCTGCTTTTGGGAAAACTTGCTGCGAGATTAGGCTGCCTTACAGTACGGCGGATGTCATGCACAACAGGGGTAAACATTCCGAGAACATGAGCGTACGCAGCCTTTCGTTGCGTGTGGAAAAGCCACTGTAACAAATGGTCACGCACAGCCAATGTTTGGCCACGCATATCTAGTTGGTGGCCATACACACATATCAAGAGGCCAGGAACACACATCCAGTAGGTGGCCAGCAAACCAGTTGGTAGCCAGGCGCATCCATTATGTGGTCATATACATCCAATAGGTAAAAGGTATTTTTCGTCGATACTCGGCGAACATTTTAAACAGTTAATGTACATAGTCATGCGCACAGGCCAAGCGTTTCCGAACCAAGACGTATTTTACTTCGATACTCGACTAACATTTTAAAATGGTCATGTTTAATATCAGGAGTATAGACCAGGCGTGTCCGAACCACGAGGGCAATCTCATCCTGAATACTGATTTGACGATGCACAATCAACGAAAAGGACGAACGTGCTCCAATGCTTCAACAGCTCCAAAGCTCCAAGTGCTCCAAAGCTCCAAGTTCACCAAGTGATCCAACAGCTCCAATTCAACAAGTACTCCAAAGCTCCAAGTGATCCAAGTGCTACAAATGCTCCAATTGCTCCAAGTTCTACAATGGCTTCATCTCCAATTGCTCCCACTGCCCCAAAGCTCTATCTGTTAGCGTGTGAACTTCTTCAATGTTCAGTTAGGATAGATTTTTAGCACAAACCAGAATTTTTTTGATGCTTTTTATTTTTAATATCATTTTTGTGATTTACTAATCTTGATTTAGCAAAACGTGAATTTTTTTTTTGTCAGTGTGTTCCTGATTATTCCTGTAAATATTTTGTTGGTTTTCTCCATGTGGTTCTAATTATTACTGGTGAGACTTCTGTTTATTTTCTCCTAGTGTTTCTGGTTATTCCGTAGAAAATATTCCCTACATGTACTTTTATTTCCGAGATCAGATAACTAATTTTATTCACAGTTTGTTTTGCTATTGATTTCCTGTTACTGAATCAAAACTTACATTTTATAACAGGTGGAATTCAGACGAAATAGGAAACATTACTTATTTAGGATAAGACACATTACACGAGACAACTGAGAAACACTATCATGCAAGACGAATTTCTTTCTCATTAAAGTGTGGCAAAGCCCTTCTCTATTATCGTGAGTGAGTAACCCACATCCTACATTAAAATAAATAATATTTACCTCAACGCATCACGTGGTGATACCTGTTAGTATTAATAGGAACTACTTGCGACAGGTTTCATGTATGTGATATATTTGCTCTCGCTGACGAAATATCAAAAACTCAATCCAAGTAATGGTTCCAATTTAAAACTCTCATTTTCAATGTGTTATTAATTGCAGAAACCAATATGGATCCCGATTCGATTATCGAAAGACACAGGTGAAATTTATGTAGCAATAAGTTTACCCTGAGAAAAAATGCTAAACGTTATGAGAGGACCGAGTTTTTTTTTTTTTTTTTTGGTGTTTGCCAAAAATTATTTGGTTGAAGTCAAAATCAGAAATCCCGTTGTTGAAGACACTTCCTGAATAAACATCGCAAAACTTGTACAAATAAGCTGACTAAAGAGTAATCGGACGGGGGTAAATCACCATGGAAGTGAAATGAAGGTAAAATATTAGACTACAATTATCAAGAAGAATGTAAAAATTCTAATGATAATAATACCATCCCATATCTCACTAACGATTTAGAATTTTAAACTAAATAATAATTTAGCATTTTCTTTAGGAAATAAAAAGATATTTACATTAAATTCTATGAAATTGTAAACAATAGAAAAAGACCTGAAGCTGCCAAGATCAAAGACTGCGATGAAACACCACTGTGATGAGGTGCTGAGACCAAAACGATGGAAACGAGCGTTAATGTAAATTATTCTGATCAAGCTTGTGATGGTCATTGGGATAGTGACCAAAATTACTCTGAAGCCGTTGTTAAAACGTTAGACTTCAGAGATCACTAAAATATTTATAATAAACTTGCAAGGAAGATGACAGCAGCAGAAGAGATTGATTATACATAATGGACAGATCATAACATATTGGTTGATTTCCAATGACTACTAATGGCATCGTTTAGTGGAGGAAACTTTTCGCACATCAAACAAGTAGACTTTATACTCAAAGAATTGATAGAAAATGGCTACATAGAATAATTACATATTTTACTTGCATGAGTATAAAATGAAATATATTATAGCATTTCCAAAATTGATGGTTTTATTTCTCAAAATATGTTTTCTAACTATGACTGAGTTTTCGAAATACCAGTTATAACTTAAAGATGTAAAAATGGTGTTAGAAGACTAACAAAGTGAAGAAGAAGAATAAAGTCATTCCAGCAATCGGTACAAGTTAAAACAAAATGGAATTGAAATCAAATATGAAACTTTGATCATTGGAGCACTTGGATCATTGGAGCACTTGGAGCATTGAAACAATTGGACCATTGCAGCTGTTGGAGGACTAGGAGCAATAGGAGCTTTGGAGCATTTGAAGCTATTGGAGCACTTGGAGAAATTTGAGTATTTGGAGCTTTGGAGCATTTGGAGCAATTGGAGGAATTTGTGCATTGTATCATTGGAGCATTGGAGCATGTTCGTCCATTTCGTTGATTGTGCATTGTCAATTTTGTAGTAAGGACATAACAATTGGCCTCGTGATTCGGAGACGCAAGGGTTTATACGCCAGAAATTAATTATGACTGGTTTAAAATGATGGTCGAATATCTCTGAAAATACCTTTATTTAGGATATGTTTGGCCTATGCACATGAATTTTTACATGAACTGTTTAAACGTTTTGCCATGTATCGATGAAAAACACCTCTTGGCTACTGAATGGATGTGTCCGACCACCTACTGGATGCGCCTGGCCCCCAAATCGATGTGGCTGGCCACCTACTGGTCATGTATGTGTTCCTGACCACTGAACAGACGTGAATGGCAACCAAATGGACATCTGTGGCCAAGAGTGGGTTGTGTACGACCTCTGATTGGACGTTCTTGGTTAATGGATTGTAATGTGGTTCTGCCATGAAAACGCATAAGTCATGCAAAAGAGTTGCTTCACCTTATAGGACTGCAGAATTTGAGAATCGCTAGTGATATGTTGGTTTTTGTACTTGTAGTAGAGTAGAAATTATGTAATAATGTTTGTTTTCTAATTTTGTTGTTTTTTTCTCGAACCTTTCTTTTTTTATGGTAATTTTAATTATTTTAATCTATCATAGTGATATTTTCTATTTAATCATTCTAGGATGTTACTCTTGAAAACGCGACATATGTTAAACCAATAGAAATTTATTTTCCTTCAATGTCTACAACAGTTAAACCTTGCGACTTATGAATTGTAATTGCGAGAGCTAAATGTTATGGGAATTGTTTCCTGGAACAAGAAATATTTCCAATTTTTCTTCGTTATGCAGAATTTATTCTGTTATTTCTAACAGATGGCGTCAGTAACAGTCTAGTTGTCACAATATTACACATCAATGTGCCGTTTTAATTCTAAAATTTAAAGAAACTGTTAATAGTAAAATATAATCCTATAATAACATCCTAGTTAATAAATTGTAACACAGATTACATTAGATTTATAATAACATTCTAGTTAGTAAAGAATTACCAATCGCTATTTCGTATTATTTAATTTGTGTTAACAAAAATAATGATACATAACACGTCTAGACATGACTTTAAATTAATAAGTTAAATTTAAAATATAGAGGTGTAAAAGTTTTTTTCGGAAAATGTACCACAAAAATGTAAGGGTCAGGGCGAGCGAAGTTCACCCTAATAAGTTCAAAATATTTAATAGGCTACACTGTATTTTTTTATTAAAATGAACTGAAATAATCACATAATATTTATAAATATATTTGTAAATTTGTAAAATTATATAAATGAAACTTTTGTGCTACACAAAATGTTCGTAGTAATAACACTTAAGAATTATTGCCCGAGCATTCCTGCTTTGTGTTGTTCTAATACCTACATTAGTAATAGTGATTTGTAAACAGCTTCCACTTTTGCTTTCTAGTATTCAAGACGATTATTCAAAAGAGTAATGAAAATAAATAAATTAAAATTATTGAATTTTTCAGTTATATTTTTAGTGGTAAAAAAAAGTATGTTTTGTATAAACGTGATAAAATTATAAAATTACTAGCTGCCCGACCCGGCTTCGCACGGCTATACTAATGGAAAAAAGAATTAAGCCATATCTCCCATTTACAGTAATGGTAAATAATAAAAAATTCCGTGAAAATTTATTACAATGCTGTATAATGTACCGATGGTTTCCCGACTCGTGCACGCAACATAAAACTGATGTACCCGTACTTCGCTACGGCAGTCTACAGGCAGATCACTCTTGCGCCGCTCATAATACATGCCCCTCGTTGTGGGTACGCCACTGCCGCGCGATGCCTGTTGCCATGGAGACGCAGAAGGCATGAACAATGCAAAATACTGTTCTCATGCAGACAAAGTACGCACTGTTGCCTGGTTTAACCACCTATGCTATGGGATCTAATTTTCGGAAAATGTCATCCTGCGTAACATAAGGAACATTACTGTGAAGTTTCAAGTCTGTAAAATATATATACTTGAAAAAAAAAGGGCAATTTTTGATATTTAAAGTACTTGCAAAATTTCAACGGTGATGAGGACTGCACTAACAATGAAATAGCCGTTGCCATAGAGACGAATGAAGCATCAACAAAGCAACAGCCGTTGCCATGGTGATTTCCTACCAAAAACTGGAAATAAAAAAAAAATTTAGGGGTGGACTACCCCTAACATTTAGGGGGATGAAAAATAGATGTTCGCCGATTCTCATAGATACCGGATAAGCACAAAAAATTTCATCAAAATCGGTCAAGCCGTTTCGGAGGAGTATGGCAACGAAAACTGTGACACGAGAATTTTATATATTAGATTAGCTGATATCCCCTAAGCGTGACTAGAAATATTTTCATTGTTCGCAAAACATTTAATATGTTTACAAAAATAGTCCTAGCAATATATTGTACATATTTATAATATTATTCTATAGTATTATAAATTATTAATTGGTAACTTGTTTCCAAAAAAACTTTGGAAATGTAAAAAAAAGTGACCAAAAAGTTTTGTACCATTACTATTTGTATACATGTAATTGACCAAAGCTATGCCAGAAAGATATTTGATAGTCCAAAAAAGAAATGGGTGCATACGCCTTAGATGAAAACATAAAATTTACTGCTGAATTAACTTATACCTTACACGCTCAAACTAAACTCAATAGCAAATCGATAATCGTGGATTTACTTTGAAAGAGTCAAGTTAATCTACGAAAGATACACAAATACAATAGTTATTCATTTCATTTTATCTATCATTTGCCATTAGGGTAATGGTTCATTTAAGTCCCGTGTTTATAACGATTGAAAATGGGTGATGTTTATGTCACTGTTTACAAGCAAAAAAAAAAATTAAAATTTTAAAATCAATTTCAGCTAGCTAAAAAAAAAAAAAAAAACTTTCCGCCTGTAGAAACATTGAATCAGATTATGTGAAGTACTGCATGTTACAACTCTATCAACCATAATTAAGAAGATGTAAGCGGCAACTTAATTACCATATGTTCTTGGATTTTAATCTCGAAAGTGTGAGGCACGCTATAGGTCATACGCGTTGCTTTATTTAAATTCCGTGTGACACGAAATACATGTCCTCACTTTTTTTCCCACTAAACTGATAGGTTCAAAATTTAAAAATATATATATTACAGTTTAAATCACTCACTGAACAAATAAAGTGTAATATTGTGATTATCACTATCCGACGGTAAAGTTTCATATCGTATACTTGTCCTCGCCAGAGATGGTTAAGGAAAGCCAAAATATTATAATATCTAAATTTTATACAAAAATATTAAGTAGTTTTCAAAAATCTCTATTGACGTAGTATATGGCTTTCAGAATTATATTATATAAGCGGACCCGACAGATGTTGTCCTGCTCAAACTTTTTTTTTGTGAGATTGGTGGTAAGTATTTCTACGCTGTGTATCCACTGAACAATTTTTACACCAAAGAAGAACTTCGAGTAACAGCCTTACCAATAACATATGATGAAAATTTTGGCGATTTTCATTTTGATTAAATAATAGCAAACAAAAAGAAATCTTAAATCATTTCCATGACAGAAATATATTTATGAATGTTAAAAAAATAAAGTTTTAAAATAAATGTTGAATGTTAATACTAAAACAAATAAAGATTTTGGTTTTGTTTTTAACTTAATGCGATTTTATGAACAATGTTTTTCGTCAATCCTTGAGGTGTATAAATGAACAAACTTGTTGGTTTGCCAACGCGAGAACACGAAATATATAATTCGCCATGTGAGAAGCACGGCTTTTCTAGATCCTACTCACGAATGGACATATTTGGCCTTGTGACTTATTAATTGTCATTTCACATGAAAAGATAATTGAAAAATACAGGCGTCTGAATGGAATAGGCGAGTCTGAAGGGAACATTGGGATCCGGGGCAGGAGAACAACTTCACCTTGAAACCTGCCGTTCCAAATGGTAGCTTTAGAAATTTCCCATGATTTACTATGACCAATCGTGTGCCATTGCATAGCTGAGGTGCATTTAAATCCAAAGCATAAGATTGGTGAATCAATTTTTAATAGAAAGTTATGTGTTGGCATTCCCGGTAAATCTATTGAATTCAAGTATTCAACAGGATAGTCGACAATAATGTCGATCGATTTGAACGACATCTCATTGTCAGGCAATGACAGTTGTATTTTCAAATTAATAGCGTCAACATCGATATTTTTTGCGACCAAAATAGCTCGTTAACGTAGCCACGCATAATTAACGTAATAAGCGCGCAAATCTCAGAAAATGATTGAAAGCATCATTCGTTGCTGCCATGTTGCAAAAATTGTCTGGCAGATTAATTCATTGTGTATTTCCATGCAACATCATTTTTCCATTGCCAATGTTGAGCGATTTTTTCGGAGGACGACAGCACCAATGGATCGTTTTCAAATTGGACACGAATATTTATTTGAAGGCGTAATGTGTTGACTTTGGCCATATTTAATATTATTTCAAACATGCGTTAATTTTGTCCACATATGTAGAGCGTGTAATGACCGGCCATCTCTGTCTAAAAACACTGGACACCAGCAGTAGAGTGCTACAGAAAAGTCTGGTATCATCGTCGAGATATTTCAACGTTCTATCGAGAGCTTCAAGTGAAAGCTTGTGGGCCATAGTCCGTTCATCCCAAATAATAATTTTGGATTTTTGCAATGCCGGAATGCTTCTTTATGTTGCACATTGCGTCGGGATTTGTGTGAACGTTCAATGGCAACTTGAGTGCTGAATGTGAGTCTGTCCACCATCAAGCAAATTCACTGCAACGCTTTATGAAGAATTTTCCAACTAAATATGATTTTGTGAACGAATGCACGCAAGTATCAGAGAGATGAGGTATGTTTTGCCAGTGCCGCCTGGTGCGTCCAAAAAAAAAAAAGAATAGCATCCACCTTGTTTTGCTGCAACTGACCAATTAATTCCACTGTATATGTTCTTTTGTTCAGCAGTGAGCAGTCGCTCATTATTTGAAACCAAAGTAGTTAAAGAGGCCGCATCGAACTGTTGTTTGCGCTGAACTTCGCTGTCACTGATTTCTGTTGCTGGGTAGTTAAACGATGGCATACCGAAATGAATGAGTGGCATAGGCGAAATGAGAATGCTAATATCCTCAATCCTCATTAGCTTCTCGTTATATATTTCCGCAGAAAAATCTATATTAGGATCTTGATCAGCGTTCCGAATGCTATTCAGAATGTCGTCGCTCATGGAATCTTTATATTTGGCCCAGAGAACAGAAGATTGCGACGGAAAACATGTCGTCTACAATGTGGATAATATTTGGCGAATTTAATGAGGAAAGGAACATAGTACTGCATCTGCAGGTGTTAAATCTCAAAGGTTGTTAAAGTGAATTATGCAATGGGGAATGTCCAAAAAACTGCATTAAATCTCAATTTTCATCATCTTCTGGTAAATGTAATTCACAACACGCATCGTGGTATGAGTCGTGCAGAATTCCATTCATTTTTCGCAAGTATTGGAAGGACGTCGGCCCAGGAACGTTAACCAACAACAAACACAAGAATAAGCATTCGCGCTGCTTTGGATGGACTGTGTATAGTCGGCCTAATGTATTTGCCATAAATATTCCGTCGTATCCTTGGACTGGGAAGCCTCGCTTTCGTGGTTCCCACTTTTTTGACCGTTTGTTCCACGTGAAAAATCGTGGCACATCAGTATACATTAATTTATTTGCGAATTGATCAAAAATGCCTGTTCGGTTGCATAGTTCGAAAAACTCAGTGTGATTTTTAGAGCAGTTAATGCTCGTTGAAGAGCAGTCTCTTCTGTGAAATAAACATGCTGTCCATTTTCAAGGAGCATGGCCAAATGTATAACAACATTGTCTCTTTCGTGTATGCGAAATCTCAAAATGTGCCAAACTGCTTCATTGCTGCTAATGTATCGGCCCATTTGTTAACGTTTTATTTCGTGGTTATCACTGATATTTTGTACAGAAAATAAAGTCATATCGCTGTCCTTATGAGAGTATTTTCAAATGTATTTTATGTATTTCAACGAACTGCATAACTCAACATTTATGTGTGCTTTAGACGTTTTGCACAGCGATGACAAATATGGAACCACCCAGCGACTGTCAATGTTAAACTTCTACGACGATACAATGGATGACCATCTATATTAGTAATAGTATCGTTTATACACAGTTTTCGGAAACGTTTCGTTCATTTTACATTGTCCATGAACGTGTACCGTCATGTTTAGAGTACCGCATGGACCATGGATCATGTTAGCGGTATCAATGTCAAACAAATCTTGATCGATATTCCGATACGGAATTTCTGCTGAAATAATTTTATTAATTTCTTCTGGTCGTAATTTGTCGGCCAACAAAATCAAAATATATGCATGTGGCAAACTTCGTTTTTGCCATACGCCACCAACGTATTTCGCCAAATACAGAGTAAATTGTAATCAAATTCATCAACTATTTTAATTTTTGTTTGAAGACACGCGCAGTTAAATCATTTCGATGCATTGCTGTTTGACCTGGAAATAATTAAATTTTAATTTCATTCCAAATTGGATTGCGCATAAATGTAATGAACAAATCTGGTAGACCGTACTCGCGCACGAAAATCGTGGCGTCTTGAATGTATTCTTGCATATGGACAACCAATATATGATTAAGTGAGAATATATGCGGCACCGATATCGTCGATATAAGTCGTTTCATCTAAGTTAACGACAACAACATCACGCAAATGAATGTACTCCTCAGAACGTAGCTTCGCTTGATTATACTTCATGTACGTAATCGTTCGCTTTCAATCTTTGCATCAATATCAACGATGTATCTATGAAGCAGCTGGCGGCATCGGAGAATGTTATTGACTACATTGGCATAAATCATCAACCGATAGGCGTAGAAGTTCATCATGCTCACTTTCTTGTCGGTTTCTGCACCTGCAAAGTAAAAAATACTAATAAGACAAAAGTAAAATAATAGTACAGAAAAAAGTAAATAATGTGTAGATTGTACCTGTCGATGGATTTCTTTGTTTGATGTTGAAATTATATCCATCTTCTCCTTAAAAAATATTAATGTAGCGTCGTAGGAAAGATGATTGTCTTGCATTGTCTGCACCGTGTTATCCCTGCTTTTGATCCGTATATGCCGACGCTTATATGCCTCACCTACCATAACTGCTGCAAATTCATTAACGGTTGGTGCATCACCCATGAAGAATGTTTTCTAAAATTTTGGATCGGCATCTGGCATTGTGATTAAATAACCTGATTGATGATACACTTATCCCTGAATCTTAAACGTTGATTCAAAATTGCGACCATCCTTATCCTAAGTGGCTTTTTTGGTCCAAAAGATGTAATTTGGAAGCAAGAATATAATTTATAAATTTTACGAAAAAAAAAAAAAAAACATTTTGATTGAGGTGTGGTGGCTTTATGGTTCTGGTTGCGAATTAAATGTTGGCAGTAAAACATTTTCCAGACGCGCAGCAGAAACTGGCTGATTCACTTTTTTTGTTTGAATGCATGGCAGTTTTGGCATTCTTTGTCCATATTCCCAATGATTATTTCTGAATGTGACGAATAGTTGATGTTCAACTCATATTCGAACGCAAGGCGGAGAAGTGATGCACGTGTCAATGCGCGATGTACTTTCAGGTGCTGTTGTCCATGTGCTCTGTTTGTGTCGGTGGCTCGTTGACGCGCCTGTCTTTGTATCATTGCATTAGCTCGAAGGCGTTCGTTTGCGTTGCTCTTGAATTAAATTGCACGTGTGTTTGCCTCAAACTTGCATCGTCCTTCACTTTATCTTCTGCCGTTATATTTAACCGAAGGGTGTAGACTATCTATGGATTCCGTTTACGTCGACCAATATTTCCTCCTCGTCCACGAAGACATGTCATCGTTCTTTAAAAACACACAACACATAAATATAACTAACTTAAATTTGAATTTTATAAATTTTATAATTTGTTTAACACACTTACATGCTTTTTAATCGATGAGCCATTAAAAAATCCGTAAATTTTATATAATCATCGATACAAATAAGCACTGAAAATAAAAAAAGTTGCAGGTTAGATTGATTGTCATTGAATGCACATGCATATAATGGAACTTTATGGAAAATGATCTAAGATATTTACTTCCACACTGCACCCTAGACATTTGCACAATGCATGTTTTTAAGTACACTTCATTTATGATTAAAAAAGTTTTTTCAATTTGTTTTGTCGATGAAAAATACTCTCAATATGCACGCAATTGTGATACATGGAATATTGAAATACAGCAAACATAAATTGATATGTCAAAATAAAAATGTGAAATACCACAGAACTCTAAATCAGCGCCACTTATTGTACACAAACATAAATATGAATTATTCTCAGATGGTCAATTATTCATGAAATTCTGAGAATGTTTTAACATTCATTTATTTACACAGAAGAATTATATGCATTAATATATCGCATATTAAATAATAATTAGAAAAAGTTAAAAGTTAAAAACTTTTGAAAATTATAAATTAATCCCAAAGTGCGCAAAAGTTTATAAAATGTGAAAGTTAAGAGTTTTTGTTTTTCTTTCTCTCTCTACTTTATTCGTCACGATATCTTCGCGGCTATTGCGGACATAGAGAAATGACACTCATAGTTTGTACGTCTGTAACTTTGTATGTCTATGGCCAACCTCATATTATATATAGATATGAAAGAAGAGTCTAGCGACAGCAATGCTACCTTCCTGCAACTGGCAACTGGCAACTGGCTCGTTCCGGGGCCGGCTGCCACACCGCTCACGCTCGTTCCGGGGCCGGCTGCCACACCGCTCACGCTCGTTCCGGGGCCGGCGGCACGAACATATATGTCATCTGAAACTTCTTATTGTCACATATAGCCTCGTGGCTGAGCGCTTAGCGGCGCAATTATCTAATCGTAAGGTTGCCGGTTCGTATCCCGGCAGGTGCGAATTTTTTTTTTACTTGTAAAAATAAATACGAGCACGTATAATTTCAAAAGTAATAAATATATTTGAATAATGAATGCAAATAGAAGTAAATTTATTAATTAAATTGTAATTTTCAGATAAGGACATGATAACTAATGGTCAATTAGGTTAGGTTAGCTACATTATAAATACTTTAAAACTTTGTGGACGGTTGATTTGGTTAGGATAGTTACATTAAAGATACTTGGAAATCAAACATCCAGGGGGTAGGCGCTCCCGATCGGCCAACTTCGGAGAGGATCGGCAGTTGCAGGACGGTAGCATTGCTGTCGCTAGACTCTTGTGATATGAACACATTTATTATTTTTTATTTAAAAAAAAATATTGTCTTAGGAGGTCTGGGGGTTGATATTTAAGGGTTAAATGTTCTGATATACAAAAAAAAATGGTTGTCTGTAAAGTCGGTTTACGGACGATAGTTTAACGTGACAACGTCATTAAAAAACATTGATGAAATGATTCCATACTTTTATGAATAAAATTGAATCATTTTTATTGAATTATCACTATTTTGTGTGGATACAAAGAAGGAGTGAAATTAAATCTACAATTTAATTGATAAATTTTTTTTATTTGCACTCATTAATTCAAATATGTTAATTTCTTCAACGAAGAGATTATTTTAACTATAACTTTTATACATGTTTGCTATTTAACATCTTCCAATCTGTGTTATTCTGTTAAGGATAGGACGATGATAGGAAAAGTAGGAAACGAATGGGAGTGTTTCAAGGATGATGTGAAGGAAAATGGCTTACCCAACACCAAGATGCAGTCAAAAATAATATATTTGCGCCACGGACTCTGCACCAATGCTAGGAGGAACGGGTTAGCAAAGAGTAATGAAAATGTTACATTAAAATGCATGAAAACAGAATTACGCCACGGACTCGGTCGCAATGCTAGGAGGTTCAGGTTAGCAAAGAGCAATATAAAATTATCGTAACGGGACAATGTGCGTAACGGGACACTTTTTCGTGCGTGCAGCCGGCGTTTATCGATTTATTAGACGTTGTCACGTCAAAAAATAATAAAAAAAAAATTATTTTCGTAAAAAATGAAAAGTCTATAATCCGATTGCAACGCTACCATACGGGTCCAATAATGAATCTAAACAATCCAGGGACCCACTCACACACACACACACAAAATTTCTTCAAAATCGGGCCATCTGTTTTGGAGGAGTTCAGTGACAAACACATGCAGAGAAGTATTATATATATATAAAGATGAATACTGGTTATTCTATAATTGGTTTTAATCCAAGTAAACTAAGTATAAATTGGCGGTCTTAACTATGCCATAAAAACATTCAGCGAAATGTTTTCAGTAGTATAGAAATTTGGCTACAGCAGAAACAGGGTCCAGGTTGAGGATTGAGATGGTCGGCCGCCATCTTAGGTTGTGATATCACGGCGGCCATCTTGGATGACTTTGACCTTGTCCTTTGACGTTTAAATTGACCCAGGAAACACTTTAGGATCCACATTTTTGAACTAGGCCCTTTGTATTCTAGACATTGCACTTTTCTCTATGGTCGCCATATTGAGCTCTAATGTCACGACCGCCATCTTGGATCTGATGTCATAACAACGTTTTTATTCGATTCTGACATGTCTACCATATTTTTGTCGTCTGTTGGAGACCACCATCTTGGATACCGACATCTTTGTTTCTGCTGCATTAGGATTATGTGCTTGCATATTTGATATAATATGCCTATCATATCTATATACATTTTATACATATGCATGGTTGTAACAGATATATGCTTAGAAAATTATTATGCCTTTATTAATCAATTACCTAAATGTAACATTCACCCAACTGGATTTTCAATACTTCTATTTTTTTTCTCCGTGTGCTCCTGATTACACTTCACAAGACTGCTGTTGGTATACTCCGTGTGCTCCTGATTATTTCTGTGGAAAAAACCCCTTACATTAATTTTTTACAATAGGTGAAGTTCTATTTCATTTTAGAGTTTTAGAGTTTAATAAGTGAATTCCTGTTGCTTACAATATTTTACACTTACCTTATTTTAATCGGCTGGATTTCAACCAAATATGCACTACTCAGTCAAATTATATGCCGTAAAACAGCTCAGAAACACTGTCATGTAAGACGAATTTCCAGCTCTCTGAGATCTAGCGAAGCTTACCTTCTTGCATCATGAGTGAGCATCCGCCATCCCACATAAAAAAAAAATAATATTTACCTTAACATTATATGTGGCGACATCTGTTGGCAGGAATAGGAACTACTTGCGACAAGTTCCTTGTATAAGTTATATTAACTCTTACTGACGAAAAATTAAAAATTTATTTTCAAGCAATTGTTCCCATTTAAAACTCTTTAAGCATCTTGTATATGTCACAAAAGCTAATATGGATCCCGATTTGATGACTGTAGCATTATTGAAAAGACACCGCTGTAGATACTGCAGCAAAGAGTTAACCTTTAAGAAAAAATGCTTAACGTCATGAGAGGACCGAATTTATTTAGGGTGTTAGCTAAAAACCATTTAGTTGCAGTCAAAATAAGAATTCATTTGGTCGAAGATATTAAGATCTGTACAACTAAGCTGACAAAAGAAAACGTCGACGAGTCATAAACACCAATAAATTGGAATGATGTAAAAATATTAGACAAATACAATTATAGCGAATGATGTGAAATTTTCTAATGTTAAAAATAGTATTCCATATCTCGAAAATTATTGAAATTATAAAAAACTAAGAAAATAGCATCTTCATGGGAAATGAAGATATTAACACCAAATTCTAATCATCTCCAGAGGACGACCTGAAGCTCACAAGATTGAAGACTGCGATGAATCACCTGAAGCTGACCTGATCGAAGACTCCTGTATAATGAAGCATCTGAGGCTGACATGATCGAAAACTGAGTTGATGCATCTGAAGCTGGAACGATATAAGACTGTGAGAAGCGCTCAGACCAAAATGATGAAAACGACATGTTAAAAAATTATTCTGATCAAGCTTGTAATAATCACTGGGACGATCACGATAGAGACTTTGAGGCCGGTATTAAAACTGAAGACACCAAATATCTTAAAATATATTAATAACAAACATTCATGGAAGATAACAGCGGTAGAAGATATTAAACGCCATGGAAATATCTTAACATATTATTCCACAGGTTAAGACTGCTAGTAGTTTCGGTTAATGGAGGAAAGTATTCGCTCCTCAACTATGTAGCCACCATACTCAAAGAAATGAGGGAAGCTGGATACATGTAGTAATGACTTCCTTTGCCTGCATGGGTATAACATTGAAAAATATATTATATTCAAGATTTTAAAATTGGTGGTTTTATTTCTCGAAGTATAATTCCTAACTAAGACTGAAATATCTTAATACAACTTCTAACTTAACGGTGTAAAAATCGGCATCAAAGACTAACAAAATGGAAAGTTATGATTAGGTTATTCCTCCAATTGTGGCATTGGAACACATTGAGTATTGAATAATTAGTTCATTTGGAGCCCTTGAAGCAATTGGAGCATTAAAAACTTATATTATTGGAGAATTGGAAAACTTTTATCTTTGGAGCACTTCGATCATTGTAGCATTGGAGCTTTTGGACTATTTGGAGGAGTGGAAAACTTAGAACTGATGGAGCATTGGAGCACTTGGAGTAATCGGTGCATTGTAGCACTTGTAGCATTGGAGCAATTGGAGCATTGGAGCACTTGGAGCACGTTCATCCTTTTTGTTGATCTGGATTGATAGGTCTGTTGTCAGGTTATGATTAACCTCGTATTTCGGACACTTTTGGACTATACGTTTGACGTCTTACATGACCTGTTTGAAATGTATGGTAGGTATAAAAAATAAGGCAACTTGGCTACTGACTTTATGTGTCTAACCATCAACTAACTGGATGTGGCTGGCCACTAACTGGTTGTGCCTGGCCACCAGCTGGTCGTGTTAGCCTGTCCTGAAAACAAATACAAATGACTCGCTATGCCTTAAAAGAAGAAAATATAAATTGAGAAACACTTTTAATTTTCTTGTTTTTTTTTTTTTGTACTTTTAAAATTTACATTATCTTTGAAAGATTTGTGCAATGGGAGTGCATGACTTGATGTAAGCTTTTAGACATACGCCATTGCTAAGCACATGTATGTCTGTAGAAGAAAACTAAAAAATACCCAAAAGACAAAAAAAAAATTAAGCGAAAAATTGCTGTTGTCAACAGGATATAAACACCACATAATATGGTCAACAAACAATGAAAAACAAAGAAAAATGGACTAAGAGAACTAAGAAAAAACCACAAATGATGACAGGACAAAAATATTGAACCCAAAAAAATTCCAAACCAAAACCAAAAAAAATGTAATATTTACGTAATAAATATTTATTAATTATATTTTATTGATTTTTCTCGAATCCATCTTTGTCTGGGTAAATGTATGTGATATTTAATTCAAATTAATTTTTGCATTAGTCAAGGATCGAACCGAGGATGGACAACGATCCAATCAATCATTAATTTAATGAACGATTTATTTCATGAAGTTTGAAATTTTTTCGAATTTACAGCTTAATAATCACAGGATTTCAAGATGGTGGTCTATGTCATCAATGGATTAATGGAGTCTGGTAGTTGAGGCATTTAATCCACTTTTAGGATTTTGACCAGGTTTGATTAAATTAGTGTGGTTTTTACTTAGAAAAAACATTTTTGCACCGACCAGGGATCGAACTGAGGACAGGAATCGATCGTATCAATCAGTAAATTAACGAGTGATTTTTTATGATCTTTTGAATTTTTCCCTAATTTCTAGCTTAAAAATTACAGATTTTCAAGACGGCGGCCAAAACAGCCGATAAGATGGCAGTTATTTCGACAGTTGAATGTCTGTTAATAAATTATACCGCACTCTAGTGGGAAAAAATTAAACTTACGTGACGGAATTGCCATCTAGTGAGTGATGCTAATATTCCTTCGAATTAAAAATAATTACAAGTCCGAATATCTGTGTTATTGTTTTATATACCTTTATTAATTCTCAGACTGGTTGATGTCTCAATCGCCGAGTGGTAAAAGTTATATAGTTTCTAACCCAGAGGTCCGAGCTGTAATGGTTCAAATCACCGCGGTTAAAATGTATTTTTATAAAAAAATAAATAAATTTAATATGTCGATAATAACCACAAAATATTGGCAGATAATGTAACATCGACCTTACATGCCTGAGAAAGAGTGTTGCTGAGGCACTCTAGGAACAAACAGCAGAAACAAATATGTCGGTATCCAAGATGGTGGACTCCAGCGGAACAGAAAAAAAATACAAGATGGTGGATGATGGTCATGAAATTATCCAAGATGGCAGCCTCCAGAAAACGAAAAAAATATGGCGGACATGTCGTCACACTTGAAATAATTGGTTTTGACATCAGATCCAAGATGCATACGTGACATTAGAATACAAGATGGCAACCATAACGAAAACTGCAACGTTCTAGAATCCAAGAGGGAGACCGTAACGAAAAGTGCAATATATAAAATCCAATATGGTGGAATAAAAAATGTTGGATACTAAATGGCTGCTGGGGTCAAGTTCAAGGTCATCAAAAATGGCCGCCTTCCAAAGTGGCCGCTGACAATCTCAATCCTTTCACCAGGTCTTGTTTATGTTCAAACCTAATTAAAGTTTATATTGAAATATTAGTACTACTAATAAAATTACTAAATGTTGATAAGTCTTCAAAGAGTTTAAACATTTCACTCAGAAGCAAACAGATTTTAATATATTAAAATACTAAAGAGTTATTATCCAGGACAACTGATTGGCTTTTTAATCATGATAAAGCATTAAAATATTTAAATTTAAATGAAAGTTTTGGAGAGGCCACTATTATTGTCAGTTCATAAAATACTTTAAAATCAAATAAGTTCAATTTGGTAGTCGCATTGCTACAACTAACAAATACAAACAATACCAACATGTAGACATAGTCGAAGAATCAGTGCAGGATCTCCGCGTGATATTAGTTTTTATATGGAATACAATTTATACAATCTTTTATCCACACAACTGACTTCTTTAAAGTACCAGTCGAACCGTTTCGATTCTAGCAATTGCACTCTTACAGAAAATTTTTGTAAAATAAAATGGTGTACATAGTCTTGATGATCAAATCACTTTCAGTAGATATTTTGTGATTATAAATGTTTGTTGAACTATATAATATTCTGCTTATTTACAGCAATAAATAAAATAAATTAAACGGTGACTAAACTTCGTCTTGCTCTATCCGAAATCTTACTAACTTTTGTATTCCAGAAAATGCTAATTCAAACAACTTTCCATTTTGCTCATACATTTCGTTTAGAGAAAATTTTAAAATATATTACAAGCGCGAAAGTCCCAAAATGTTAGCTCATATTTTCCAATGTCATTGGCTCCAGATGAATTAGCTTTTGTTTATTTTAGATTTCAAATGGTATAAACCAAAATGAATAATCAGCACAATGTAGCGTAACATCATGAATCTTTCAAAAAAAAGTTCATTACCTCTTAAATTGTTTCGAGCGAAGGCATATTTTTATGGTTCAGTTGTCACGAAGAGTGCTGGAGAAATATCGAAACTCAACGTGGAACGCCATCCCAGTTTTTATTTACGCTTCCGGCGAGACTGGTGGCGGGGGTAATAAAAGTGTGGAGGTGGAAGGCGCAAAAAAAAAAAAAAAAATGCGGACAGTTGCAGTAAAACGGTCACTGGATGTGAGAGCGCAGTAAAGAAAAGATCGTAAAATATTAGAGTTCCGTGAAAATAATAAAACAAAAAAATTGGGCGAGGTTTTCTAGTCATCACAGCAAGCGCGAAAGCGCTAGAACTCGTGAAGTCGTCGAAATCATTTTGCGTTGCAAGGTGGCGTGCAAACACGCTTAAGTCGGACGGAATTCCAGCACAAGGTTATGTATTTCAAACCTACGTACTCCACTTGCTTGTGGAAAATTAGTGTTGTTCGAACACACATAATTTTAGCCAGTCGAAAAAAAAAACAATAGCCAGATTAACTGGCTGTTTAAAATATTTTTTTAATTGAATATAATATATCCAAGCAAAATTATGTATTTAGAACATACATTTTTTAAAAAAATTATTACAAACACGCGTTTTTTAGTCATTTTACTAATGTTTACACATTAAGTAAAACAAGAAAGGTTTATTGGCCTTTATTTGTTGAGAATTTATTATAAAACTTTAAAAATATTTTTTTTTCATTAAGTTTGGCTATCTTAGAGATATTTCAGTTACGTAATCAGTTCTTAGAATAATTCCTGCAATGCGGAAAGTTGTTTTAATATAATATAATGGAAATGCTACATTGCTAAACATTTTTAAAATCAAATATAACCTAAATAAACTCTTTCTAAAATGGCAAGGTTTCTTCGCCTAGAAGTACCCGCTAAGTCTACGGATTAGTTTAGTTTCGCACCCGCGTACTTCATATCCAGGTAGAAGAGTCCTCGTGATGTCACTACGCAGGAAAATAACTTACAAGTATGTACTTAAGGCGAATTCAGTTACGTCTTTAATGCTGGAATAACAAATGCGCATAAAGAGCGACGCGACGCGAATAAAACAATTTCCTAGCCAATCCCTTTCCACTTAATTGGGACGTAAGTACGAATGAAATTCGGGGGCGCTACTGAATTTCCGATTAGAAAGATTTTTCAATTTCCATTTCATCGTGTGCGTGAAGTTACTGAAATGAGTTTTGGCATTTTGTTTTGAATTGATGGTAAGACTGGTGTATTTGTGTTACCTATTGTTACAAATTTTCTAATATTAATATAATTATTATATATTTAATTATATTTAGTATTTAAATAATGTAGTCTTTGAGTTTATTTCACACACAGTGGAATTTCCAAACAACCATTTAATTTCGATTTAACATTATGCTCTCAAACATGTCCGCTAAAAAATTCTTTTAAAAATTAATGACGTTAGTATTTTTGATGCATATTTTATGGCAAGAAACATATGATGTATGATATATCATAATGCTTCGCGCGGGTAAAAAGTGGATGTTCAAAACAACGTATTATTTTTCTGTTACATAACGTCCAAGTCACGTCAGTCATACTATTCCACAGAAAATAATCATATTAGTTATGTGACTAAAATCAGTAATGGTGAACCTAAAATATTTTCACAGTAAAAATACTTTACTTTGTTGCAAGCAGCGATTTTGCAATATTATATTATGCAAGTAAATATTTTGCTAAAAAAAAAATAGATATTCTATGTGTAAGAATTCTGAAAAACTGTTTATCATCGACGAAAAGAGATGTTTATTTAGCTAATCAACGGAAGGACAAATATTCGTTAGCAAATAGCTCTATAACTTTATAGATTTGACAAAGAAAATCCTGTTACTTTTAACGCCAAAGCAACGAGATCGCTTGCAAATTTAAGGTTCAGACTTGAGATACGAGTCTGTTGAACAATATAGACTGACATTTTTATTTTAAGATTTCTGAATGAAATTTATGCTGTGTTAGAGAAAATATGTTGTGTGGATATGGCGCTGAATTTTTTTTCGTTAAAATGTTTATTAGTCGGAATGTTTGACTTATAATCAAATAATGTGATTTAGTGATGTTTATGCGTTTTTGAAGATTTGGGCTTGTTAAGCAAGGTCGGAAAAAAACCAAAACAATATTTTCTGTATGAGTAAGAGAGGAAATTATGTTGTGACAGACGTTTTAGCATTACTTGATGCAGCCATCTTAAAGGTTGATTTGAAAACTGATGTTTTCAAACAGTATTTTCTATATGGCCATTAGCTGACGAGCTGTGTTTGGGTCGTGTGGACTGCCATTTGATTGGCCCATGCGGGTTAATGGGCCTAATATAAAAAACTGTGCCGGAACATCTACATTTATTAATCGTCCTTGACCTGCAACAAGGCAGACCAAAAATTCTGTAAACACATCATTTGCACGGACATGGCCTAAACGTAGAAGCAAAAAGTTTGATAGTGACTTTGGTATTTAAAAACCTGTGATCTAAATAGAATACTTGTTCTTTAAAAGATACATACAATGGGGAATTTTGATTTTATACATTTTCTTGGACAAACACCATTGCAGTTTTTCACTTTTTGCCATGGAAAAAAATTCAAGAACGCAAATTAAGATATAAGAAAAATTAAAACATAAACTCACAGAGAGCAACCCTAAATCAGCTCTGTCAAATAGATAAACCCAACGATGTACCCAAAACCGGTATCATGAACAACATAACAATGACAGCACAGACGAACACATTCAAACTTAAATAAATTCAAAAATAATTATTCATAAAACCTGTGACTGAGTAGTAATAACGTTCTTTAGTTATATATTTACAACGAAACAACTATATAAGACGTGTGTACTCAATCGCGTGAGCTACCATATCCATAAAGCCTGTGACTGAGTAGTTTTAACGTTCTTAAGTTATATATTTTCAACGAAACTACTATAAAAGACATGTGTACTCAATCGCGTGAGCTACCACCACGACAGGCTATCAACAACTTGCACGTCATAAAACATAATTTGTAGTAAACTGGAACGTTATTTCTTCATATTTGTTCTTCATCACACCAGGTCTTTGCAATGTGTCACGGAAACTTAATTTGTTCTGACATATTCACCAGAACTGATGAATATATAACGTCTGGAGAGCTCCTTAGAAACCGCTGTGAATTATGTTTCACAAACACACACACACACACACACACACACACACACATACACACTTGTCCCTCGCTCCACTTTTTTCGTCGTTCTTTGTCTGAATGCAAATCAGGGGAGAGGGAAAATATCTTCTACACTCTTGATTGAACTTGAACATACGCCACAATCTTCCAGACGAATGACCTGCTTTGCGAAACAATTTCTTTCGCGGCGTTATCAGTATCTTATGCATTTTCCATGCATATCACTGGGCTGTTGCATATTTCATACCGACGGGAAACCCTCCCTTGAATTTTAATACCCAGTGTGACGTTCCGACACGCACGCTGCGGTTCGAATCATTTATGCAACTCACCTGCACGCATTTTACGAAGCTAGAGATATTTTAATGATTCATAAACTGGTGAAACATGAAACCACAATTTCTTTTTCATTGAGAATATTATTCCTGTTTCAAAACGTCAAATATTTTATGCCGTTTATTGTTTGCTTTGAAACTTTTAGTATTTTCAAATCGTTTTCATTTTCGTAGACGGTTTAAGTTTAATTTTATTAAAAAAACTACTAAAAGTTAAATTACTATTTCAATTTAAAAAAATCTGGATGACCAGTACTTATTCTAAGTAAAAACTATTTACAAATCAAATGAATTATAGACAAACATTTTCATAATCACCAGTCACATATAAAGTATTACTATTTTACTTTGTTATTAAGTTTTGTTCCTTAGTATGTTCACCAGGGCCTCATTTATATATTAATTCTGGATTTAAAAAACTGTTTATTACTAACGCGCAAGCTAGAAATACGCAGCAATTAAACATATCACAGCTTATGCTTAAACATTTGGCATTCAATAATTAAGTAATTTGCACCGATATGTCTTAGTAGATGTGGTTGGTACCAAATTAAACTTAAATGAATTAAATGTGTACAGGTGTGTCTTGTGCAATCCTCGATTATGATTTAAATGGAAATTTATCAGGAAAAAAAAAAGGTTCTCAGATGTTTAGGAATTTTGTAAGAAGTTCAAATGAGCTCGGTTGATTAAAAATTGCAATTGCCTGTTAAACTTGTTCTGGCCAAAGTTTCTCAATTACGAAACCCAGTTTGGTTTCTTTCGACCAACAAATTGTCAAAAGAAAAGAAGGTACCTCCTCATCCGTCGCTCTTAATTTTTTTTTCTTCATTATCTTCTGGCAGTCTAAACACTTCTGGAAAGCTTTAACTCATGCCTCCAGGTGAGCGGTGTTTTTTTCAGTTCATCCTTCTTTTTGTTCTTTCTCAACTCCTAGTCAGGAGATAAAAAATACCGTATAATTAGTAGGCCTGGCAAGCTCAAGAAAACCCGCTAATGAATAACGGAGGGCAGTTTCTCAAACTCGAGGGCGGAGGGCAAAGGATACTCAAACTTGTCAGTGTTTGCGAGCCGTGGTTTGTTTGCCCGGACGATCCCAGCAAGCGCAACTTACAACCTGGGAAAACTAAACATTTGTCTTCCTCCGGTGTGAAGTTGGTATCTATGAGCTTCACCGACTCCGTTCATGCACGAAACGCCCTTAACTATTTTTTTCTCCTTGCAAAAAATTTAAAAAAGGAAGCCTCAGGACTTATTTTATGTTCTAATAACTACATCCTGAAATAAATCAAATATATATTAATACTATCCGTGTGAACCCTGTAAAAGTATTTGATCCTCAATTTTTATGAATTACCAAAAGCTGCGATACAAATGACTTTTATGAAAAATAACAGAACCCTAACCACAAATTTCCATATTATTTTCTTACTTCAAAAATGACCAACTTCCATACAAACTTACATCGCCTTTTTAACCCCCATAACAGGGTGGATTTAAAAAATATTTTTTTAGTTCTCACCTTCGTTATAGAAGGAACTCCTTAGCAAAATATCGTGCACCTTGACCCACTTATTTAGGCCGTGCGCTGTCTGTCAGTCATTAGTGATAGAGTATGATTACTAATTAAATATACAACGCTGGCACCCAAAATGAAAAGAATACAATTTTTTAATACAAGTTACCCACCGTTCAGTTCCAAAAAAAAATAATTGGTTGTCTGTAAAGTGGGTTTACGGACGATAGTTTAACGTGACAACGTCATAACCAAACATTGACGAAATGATTTATCCGGAAGAAAAGGAAATATCATATTCGGCCTGAGACTTGTGCCCCTTGTGTAGTTAAATAAACTTTATCTATGGTTATGAAAATACTGGAAGCTGCATCAAGTGGGCGAAACAGTAACAACTGTATACTCAGAGGACACAAGGGAGCAACCAAAAATATTAGTTAGTTCTCACAAAGGGAACTAGGAAGGAGGATCGTATTTGAGTGAAAAACAAATATGTTTGCTTAAAGTTTACCCTTTTTATTGTTAATTAAAATCTGCATTATATTATATTGATGTTCTTTGAAATTACAAAATTACCATTATTGGAATTAATAATTAATTAGTTACAATTTTATGATACATTTCATAAATGAGACTATGAAAATAACCATAATAGTTTTAACCTTAATACATATAGTAGTTATAAAAAAACATTAATTGCTCTGATTGGTGCTGGAGTACATATTCAAAATGTTGCACAGCGGACTGTTCACTGACGGAGCATAATTAGGAGGTTCTGGGCTTCAATCTCCGAGGGATCGGCGTAAATTTGGTAGACTAAGTCTTGAAAGGAAACTTCACTCGAGTCTTGAAACATTTCTTGACTCAAGTCTTGAACCCCACTGGAACCAAAAGGGAATCCAGTGGTCAAGAATAGTAAACTAAATAAGTTAGGGCAAAAGGATAACGGGGAGGCAACAATTGTCAAACAGGACGTTGACTTTTCCACTTACCGATCTGGGGTTGAAGTGAAGTGTAGTGAAGTTAAGTGAAGTCACTCCCCGAAGGGAGGCGGCGCGGGTAGTCGCGATGAACCGTCGCGAAACATTATGCGAAATTACTACTTGGCTAAACTAATGGCAAATAGCCAACCAGAAGAATAAAAAAATGTTAGGGAACACTCCCGAACTTGAGAGATCACATCTCTTAACTAGGTTGCGGCGGCTGAATACGTAAACGGCGCGGGCGATGCAGCTCCGGCCCGAGATGCTATCGCGGTGACCGCCGAAGGAAGAATCCTCCTCTCTTCCAGGTGACATGAAGTTAAGTTCGAGCGAGATGCCCGGAGTCTTAGGGAGTGGGAGAAGTGGCCTCTGATTGGCTAGAATAAGCCCGGCGGAGTACTTGCTCCGCCCTCCAAAAAAAAGATATGAAGAGGGCTCATTGACTAACTTAAAAGGGCCTCAGAGGTGCAAAGCAGAGCGCTCTGTTGGGGACAACAGGAACTGACTCTGTGTTGGTACGCAAGAGTCCCGCGGGGGGGGGAACTAGCGAAAGGTAGTACCCTATGGAGCCCTCTTGGTGCGAGCTCTGTCGGGGAGGAAAGGAACTTAGATTAAGTATGGTCGCGGCCGCCAGAGCGCTCGCCCCGAAGCCTAAGAGAAGGTAATTTAGTTCGCCGTGCCGTCGGGAGATGGCGCTAGCTGTCCATTCGCCGGCCTGGGGTCTGTTATAGAGACAGCGAGGGGGTTTATCCAGATGGAAGGATCTGGAATGGATAGAGGGGAAAAGAGAAGGGGGTTAGTGCTGCGCAGTGGGAAAGGCCGCCTACAGGACTCCCGAGGCGTGTCGGGACCGACTGTAACCTGTGCCGGCGAACCTGGCCAAAGTTGCTTCGGTCAACTGTAGCTTGAGCTACGGGTGTGTGTGCCTAGGAGGGCTGACGGAAGCTAAGGTGGCGTGTGGCAGGACGTGCACGGAGCACTGAAGGGGTGCTAAATTTCACTCGCGTACGTGCCGAGGAGCGGGGAGACATGAGACGATGCTTAATCAGGACTTGAGTGGTGTGGGAGCCCGTGGATGAAACGGCCGGAGACAAAATTAAGTAGGAGAGTACAATACTCGGATAAAATTTTGATAGGCTGTAGAAAAAAATACTTTAAATATTTATTTCAATTATGCTAAGCCTAAGATGAGCCAGGAGAATATGACAATTCATGGCTCAGACAGAGCCGTAATAGGTTTTTGCAACCAAACCATTTAGGCATTAAAAATAATATATTCTTTGAGGAAGAATTTTTTTTTTAATTTTTCTATCATTTGTATGATAAAATCTACCTCTGCATATTTTTATGAATAAAATTGAATCATCTTTATTGAATTGTCACTATTTTGTATGGATACAAAGGAGTGAAATGAAATGTACAAATTAATTAATACATTTTCTTTTATTTGCATTCATTAATTCAAATATATTTATTACTTTTGAAATGTTGCGTGCGGCGTATTTATTTTTACAAGTACAAAAAAAAGTTCCGCTGCTGTCGGGATTTGAACCGACAACCTTTGGATTGGAAGATAGCGACGATATGCTAACCGCAAGGCCACGAAGCCATACTTGAAAAAATAATTGTTTCACATGTTATATGTGTATAAAAAAATTTTTCACGATAGGGGAATAATATTATTTCGTTTTTATAACACGATTTTATAACAAATACGCATCCTAAATACACCAATCTTATTTATAATGTGTTACAATATTTTTTAAAACATTGTGCAAAAGATCCCGGGTGTAATTTGAATTATTATGTGTAAATGTAAAACACCATTGTTGGTTCAAAACGTTTATGAATATTCAACATTACTTTTAAATAGCCGTACCGATTGTGCTGAAAATCGGTGGACGATCGTTAAATTACATAATATTAATAATTCAAACGACGAAAATATGATTGAAAAGTCGAATCGATGGTTGTTCCAATCGAGTGGAAGAGAGATGCCACGCATGCGTACAATGAGCAAACAGGAACATCCGTAGTGGGACATCCGTAGTGGGACATCCGTAGTGGGACACTTTTTCGAGCGTGCAGCCGGCGTTCATCGATTTATTAGTCGTTGTCACGTCAAAATACCATTAAAAATCAAAAACAGCATCGTTTAAATTAGTTAAAATCAGTGAAGAAACAAATTACTTCCTCATATTAAAAATCTAAGGTGGTAGGAAAACAAATGCTTACTAGAAAAAAATTAAATGGCCACATAACAAGTGGAACGATGGAGTATGAAGTTTGATCTATTACTTAGAATGACATTTATCCACATAATTGGATATTGATTGCAATTTTTATCTCATTGGCCACCTGCGAATAAATACCTCTCGATAAACACTTGGATCTAGTCATATAACTTGAAGCTTACTGAAACACCAAACACTACTAGTTTGTAACTAAATACCTCCTTAAAGGACACTTTAGCTTTGTGGATTCCTTACGGAATCATCAGTGAAGCCTTTCGTTAAAACAATGATTCGCTGGCTTTCTTTTATGCATCCCTGTGGCCTTTCAGGGGCTTGAGTCTGTGTGTTTTACTAAAAATATAATTAGAGTCTCATACTTTAGTCAGCCAACTGCTGTCTACAACATTTCATTCCTATCATTTTCTGTCATAAGTTGAACTGAAACGTGTCCAACAGGAAAATTTTCTGAAAACAGAGTGTGAAAAATTTACAAACGCAAACAAATAAATCATATCCAGAATAAAAGTATATTTGTGTATCTGTTCTATAAGGATCGAAAAAAAAATTGGATGTTTTTTTATTGGGAATTTTATCGACCGAGGAGTTTGTTTAAAAAGCCAATTTTTTATTAAAGTTTTTCTTAGCAGACTGATCGATCATGCCTTAGGCTTGCTGTATTTTTAACAATTCGTGAAAATATTTCGAAATTTCACAGATTTATTTACCTTTATTTTTTGTATTATAATTGAATTTAAAACCGAATAAAATTTAAACGTAAAATTTTAAACCATTTTAAAATACAATATCCTGCTTCTAAGAAATTAAAATCAACATAAGACAGCTGGAGCCGATGACATTTTGGAGCCAATTACTTTTGGAGCCAATGACTGTTTTAACCTAAGACTGTTGGAGCCAAAGACTTTTGGAGCTAAAGACTTTTAGAGACACTGTATCATATGTCATCTTGCAACCTGTGGCAAGATCGCATCCCTGCGATGAGAACGTATCACCGCTGATTTGAATGTTCGTGCACATTTACATCCTTTTCGTTAAATGCATGTTCATTTTGTGTCCTTTCTGTCAGTTGTGTGTACATTACGTGTCCATTGCGTGTTCGGTGTGTACTTTGCGTGTCCATTTCGTGTTCGCTATGGACATTGCGTTATTCATGTTCATTGCGTGTCCAGTCTGTACTTAGCGTGTTTGATGTGTACATTTATTTTTCTTTGCGTTTTCGGTATGTAATTTGCATGTTCATTACGTGATCGGTGTACTCATTGAGTATTTATTACGTGTTCGATTTGTGCATTGCGTGTTCATGGCGTGTTGAGTGTGTGTATTGCGTTTTCATTGCGTGATTGGAGTGTGCATTGCGTATTTATTGCATGTTCAGTATATGCATTGCTTTTTCATTTCATGTTCATTGTGTGCATTGCTTGTTCTGTGCGTGCATAGCGTGTTCATTGCGTGTCAAGTGTGTGTATTGCGTGTTCAGTGAATGTATTGTGTGTTCTTTTCTTTTGTTTAATGTTTGTCATTTCGTTAATTGTGCGTAGCCTAGACTGCAATCAGGTAATGATTGGGAATGGTTTTTAGGAGATGCCTGGTTATTTACGCCTGATATTGAAAATAAACAGTTTAAAATGTTGGTCGCTTATCGGCGAATAGCACCTGTTGGTTCGGAGACGCTTGGCCACCTATTGGTAATGCGTTCCTGGCAACTGAATAGACGTGGGCATAAATTGTCACCGAATTGAGGTGTTAGCCTGACCAGCCGACTGGACGTGCGTGTCTGACCAACCTATCTGACGTTCCTAGACAACCAAATGGACGTGGCTTTCCATTAACTGGGCATGCGTTCCGGTAAACTGAATAGTAGGGACCGGAAAAATTTACGGTTTCAATTATTAGTCTATCAGCTGAGTGAAAAAATGCCTTCAATCGTGCGGTAAAGACGAGTGAGGTGTCATTTTATTCAGTTTTTTCAGTAGATTACGAATATGCCAACCCGGAAATAAATCGAAATCGGTAGCTTTCTGTCTCAAAATGGCGTTCAAAGATGGCGGATCAGTTATACTACCACTTTGGCTTTAAGCTGACGTTACATTTTCCCTGGTACACATTTTTCAGTTATGTAAACTTCATTTGGTTTTATTTGAGTTGCTAAATCAGAAAATATTTAGTAATAAAGAAATTACGAATATTTACTATAAAAAACGCCAAGAGAAAATCGATATATCAATATTTTTTTTTATTTACATTCATTTTTAAACGCTTATTTCAAATATGTTAGGGCCGTAATCAAAAAATTGTTTAAACAAATATTGTAAGGCATTTACTTAACTAAATTTTAAGACCTATAACAGCTTTCCACGTTGAAACACGCATGAGTAGCGTGAGTTAGCGCGTGTAAGTGCATCTATGAGCCAGAGGCAAATGTAGGCTTAACTCTTTCATACAGGTAATATTTGTTAATTTGATACCGCTGATTATTTAATTTAATAAGAACCTTAAAAAGTTAAAAATTGACATTTGTCCTGAAAATAATATAAATCGCATAGTACCTAATGATCCCATCTGTTGTGAAAATTATGAGTTCACAAATCGGATGATAGAACTTGGTAGTTCTCATTAACGTGTAGTTATAAAAATAAATATTATTAATTATAAAATAATTTTAAAAAAAATTGCCACAAAATGTTTTGGGCAAGATTTTCTCCCATTTTTATATATTTTTAGAGTATTCCAACTCCGAAATGTTATTGGGAGTTTTTTAATGGTTTCATTAAATACCTAAAGCAACATCTAAAATTTTAATTGACAATGCAATGTATAAATCCTAAGAAAAGTTGCGTTACTTATAATTGTCTTACAATATTTATGTACATTAAAAGTAAGATAATCTGACAATCGACTTAAAAAGCTTACATATTTTACCAGAAAACGGCAATTGGAAAATTGTGATAATTATAACAAATGCAGTAGCAATAGTTGAAAACATATACTATAGCTCAGTTTAAAGGTCTCACTAACAGCAGTTATCTTCAGATAAAACATCGAGGTCGTAGTAGCTGTCACCAGTAAGGAACACTTCATATTCGGTAGCCGTTGATTGTTCATCACATGAGCATTTGCAAAGATCAGTGCATGGAAGTTTGAATTTGAAGCACGGGCATGTTTCTCGATGGCACGTTTTGCATTTGGCGCAAGATACCATTTCCAATACTTCCTCAGGAGCAGGTAGCCTAGACTTACAAGCCATGTAATATCAATGTGGTCATTGACGTTACACCAGCAATTTTATATGGCGTAGGAGTCATCTGAAAGCGAATAAGCGATCTTCGCCAAATAGCGGCTTGATAGTTTGCTCTACTCGCATGGAGACGAAGTGTTGAACGGCAAGGAGGTAACAGTTCTGGCATTATGCTACCTCCTTTAGAGCAATATAAATCATAACGCAATTTATTGACATCATTAGTGTCTTTCCCAACGTACATTTGACACACAATTTGCTCAACACTGGCATTCAGAGTCTCGTTAACAGTCCATTCTTCGCCGAGGGTTTTGAAGGATTTAACATAATGAGCTACTGTACTCATTAGTTTGAATGGTGTTCCTTTGCCTTTTCCATAGAAAGCGGAAATGTTGTCACAACCTGTGAAACTGTGAAACCCAATCAGAGTTTTCAGGAAACTATATCGCATCCATCTGGTAATTTAAGTCGTCACTTGCTGACACCATTTGTAAGAGCCACAATTCGAGTTTTTCCTTGCTGGCCAATTTTCACATAAAGTTTGCATTTTATATCTTGAATGAAACTTAACAGAATCACTAACACATCTGTGTCATCAGCATGCACAACAATTGCAGGAATATTACTCTCGCCGACATGGGCAGCATGCAAGGCCAGTCTTGTGTCAGCCTCTTCGTGGTCACATATAAGGTCTGCACACTCTACGACTTCAGATGATGTTAATTTCCAGCACTTGTCTTCAGCAGCTATGAACATAACTCTACTCTGTAGTTTGCTTCGAAAGGCTGATGTTCCCCATAAATAAGTTAGAAACCTGATGAGATTGGCTTTAATTGAACTAGCTGTTAGGAACTATGACCAACATCTAACTTTAAAGCCCTCTTTGATGTTTGCATACAATGTAGGTAGGGTATTTTCTTGACGGTGACCCCTCTCAAAGTCTTTAATCGAATTAGACTTATACATATCAAATACTACGTCGATTATGTTTCCTGGACATTGGAGTAGCTTGTCGAAGATAGTCTTACCTATTGCAAAAAAAAGTCATGCTATTGGGTATTTTTACTTTCCGAAGCAAAGCTAGTCCATCGAAAACTGATGCTGCGTTATGTGGGTAAACTGTTTCAGCAGGAACATCTTTTTTTAAGGAAATGCCATAATTGGCTCTTCACTGTCTTTCTAGGGCATTCTATTGCATCAGACAAAGCCCATGGAACAGGGCCCAATGGGTATTCCATAACAACTCTTAAGTCAACCTTACGATGCTGGCTTATTATAGCAAGCCTTGCAAATAATGACGCATTAGCTGTGATTGCTACATCTTTTTTCTTTAAACAAGTAATTTTTTTTCGACACAAGATCTTTATGTAGGATACCTAAAAGAATTGATGCTACATTATTTCTGTTGGTACTCTGTTTTATGTGCTCATCTGCTGTTTTTTTTACCGTGCTATCGATATCCAAAGTAGAAACATTATGTAGAGATTCTCTTTTCTTTGATGGCTTCGTGTACTTAGCTTGGTTGTAATAAATGCATTGTTTAGGAAGTGTAGACGATTGTGCCGAATTATTTCTTTTCCTTGTTTTTTTTCTCGAAACATGTTTGTGTGTTTACTGTGTCAGATTTTCCCTTCAAATACTTCAGTATATTTTTTTTTTATTTGTATATTTTCCTCTGCACCGTTCATGATAAAAAATCGGTGTATCTGGCTGGAAAGCATCGCCAAAATGGAGCCCATCACATCGAGCTTCTGAAGCCTCCTTTAATTTAAACCAAGACACTGCATTCTTAGGAAAACAAACCTAACCTTGACCTTCATTATCGCTTTCATCACATAACACACAAACTTTTTTGATTTCCTCTGTCATTACTGCAACTTTTATCGGGACATTTATATCGCCGAATTTTTCGCTCCTACAGTTAATGTGAAACACAAAAATAATATATGAATATATTTTTATTTGCAAAAGAATCACACTTGTCATATGACTGAAAACAAACTTCATCCCATGAAAGAAGTAATATTTTCAACATGCTTAAAATGTCTGCTTTAACATGATATGAGTTGGCTTACAGCTAAATAAACTTTTCAACTAGATTTCACGTGTAGTTTCATATGGAAAGTAAAAAATTTATTAGCACAACAAAAGTTATGGACCATTTATACAATTACATGGTGAGTTTAAAGTTCACACTTGCTACAGATACTCTCCTCTTGAAAATGTTGTGTGTGCGTATATGTGCATATAGGCTTACAATTTTTGTCTTAATGAACACTATTTCAGTCTATATTCACTGTGATATTCAGATAAAAGTAATCACCGTGAAATTGCTTCTTAGATAGGGCTAGGTCTGTGTTAGTTTATATCAGTTCATAGAAGCACTTACACGGCCTAACTCACGCTACTCATGCGTGATTCAACGTGGAAAGCTGTTCTAGGTCTTAAAATTTAGTTAAGTAAATGCCTTACAACATTTGTTTAGACTATTGTTTGATTACGGCCCTAACATATTTGAAATAAGCGTTTAAAATGAAAGAAAATAAAAAATATTGGTATATCGATTTTCTCTTGGCGTTTTTTATAGTAAATATTCATAATTTCTTTAATTACTATATATTTTATGATTAATCAACTCAAATAAAACCAAATGAAGGTTACATAACTGAAAAACATGTACCAGGGAAAATGTAACGTTAGCTTAAAACCAAAGTGGTCGTTTAACTGATCCGCCATCTTCGAACGCCATTTTGAGACAGAAAGCTACCGATTTCGATTTATTTCCGGGTTGGCATATTCGTGGTTTACTGAAAAAACTGAATAAAATGACACCTCACTCGTTTTTACCGCACGCTTGAAGGCATTTTCATTAAAATCGGGGTCTAGCTGATAGACTAAATGACCTGCAGGATGAACTCCGTAGTTCTACGTACACTCGGTCAAATGTCACCCACTCATTGGCTGCTGTCTTGTGAGACGTCCCAACGTATTAGCCTGTGATTTGATAAAGCTTTGGTCGGGTGTTTCTCATTGGCCCAGAGTCATCCAGGTGAGTTTTGAGCCAATAGCAGAGGCAGCACTGAGGTATAATAATTTGTATTTTAGCCTATTGCGAAATTAATTCGCGAATTCTTCCGGTCTTTACGTAATATACGTGTCTGGCCACCAAATTTGAGTACCTTTTCACCAATTGGACGTGATAGCCATTCCAAGCAGCTGGTCGTGCGTGTCTGGCCAACCGAGGGATGTGCATGGTCTCCGACTGGACGCAGCTGGTTAATTAACTTACATGTGGAAATGTGCTGAAAACACATGTCCAGGCATGCAAAGGACTCGCTTCGCCTTCTAAGAAGACTTTAGACATTTAGAAAAGTAAGTAGGCATACTTTGTCTTTGTGCTTAGAATTTCTGTAATATTTTCTTTTTACTTTTATTTTGTTGTTTTGCTCTATCCTGGCATATTTGGTACTTATATTTATTTTTTTATTAAATCAGACAAGGATCGAACGAAGGACAAAAATCAAAAGAAACAATAATTATTATAACAAGAAAATTAAAAAAAAAATTCATTTTTTCCCGAATTTTTACGTTTGTAATTAGATATTTTCAAAATGGTGGCCGAGATGGCGGGGTGCCCTGCCTATAAATAATTATTGCACTCTAGCGAGTAAAAACTATACTAATATGGCAGCAGCGCACTCTAGCAGACGTAAACAATATGTCGGCAGCAACCCCCAGCAAACGAAAACAAGATGGCTGCCGTAACATCATACTGATTGACGCAAGATTTGCCTTGACATAAGTGGTGAGATGTCAGTCTGCCAGTTGCTTCCTTGAAAGGATCCATCGAAAATTTTAATCGATTGCTCTCGTCGGTTTTGAACCACGGACTCCGTGAAGATTTCTTAATCGAAATTTAATTTAATTTTTTTTATTTATCTGAACATTTTCCTGGTTTTTTTAAGTATAAAAAGTACCAACATTCATGATGGAGGACGGTTATCAAAATGGCTAAAGTTTTTTATAAAAATTTTATTTAGTAAATTTTTTTTAATATAAATTTTTTCCCCAATTTTACAGAACAAGATGGCAGGTGTGACGTAAGCAGAATATTTTTGTTAAATTATTTTAATTTTAGTTAAGAATGTTTTTAATATTTTTTATTAAATTACATGTTTACTCTCGCCTGGAATCGAACCAAACCTAACGTTTGAAGTAAACAATTTTTTTATGTAAGTTTGGGATTTTTTTCGAAATTTTTGGTCAAAAATGAAATAATTTCAAGTTTACGATCAAGGTCAAGGTCAAATATACCCTCAGGGGGCTTAGTGGAGTCTTTTCGACGGGTAATTTAAACTTCAGTGGGTATTTTTAATTTTTTTATAAGGCCTATTCTTTTCAGGCATTTAGAATTAATTTTTTTTTTTTATTTATTAGGAATAAAACGGGAAATTTTCCCACAAAACGGGTATTTAACCCCTCTAAATAGGGAAATTTCTAGGAATTTTGATGAAATTTGACACCAAGATGTCCGCCGTGACGTCAGAGGACGGTCAAAACATCCGAAAACTCCTTACGAAGCCAGCACCTCAGCCAGAAGCCATACAAGGGACATACCAATATATCACTACTCACGTTTTTTCTGCTATAAAAAATACTGGCAAAAATGTGAATTTTAATACGCAGTTATTTAAACAAATTAAATAAATTTCCTTTTTAAATGATTTAGGTAAAATTTTGTGTTAAAACTACTCGAAAGCTGTATACACTTTGTAGGAAATATAAAACATAAAACTAGGCATAGAGTAAAATTATAAAGTTATAAAGTTATTACAATTCTTTTACGCAGTGAATCTTTATTATTACTATACTAATACTTTGTTGTGTAAGATTTTCTATCAGTAAGGTCATTATTAGTATTTTTAACAAGCTGGAATCATTATTATTTTCTTTCAGGGAACACCTTAAATACTAATTAAAATCGTAATATAAATTTGAATCAAGCATACAATTATATTTTCAGCTTTGTTATTGCATTGGCTAGGACTATTTATTTAGATCAGTAGTTTGCATTACCAAAGAAGATATTCAAAGGGTTTCCCTAGTATTTTCCTGTTCCTTGAAGTCTGAGGGAGGAGAAAGGGGCTACTGCAGATTCAAATGCAAGCATAAATCTCAAGCAGAGGCTGCCAGCAAAGAGAAACATAAAATTAGTTCAGGAATTGCGCGAAAGTTCGAAGTTAAGTCTCTAATTACCTTTCAAAGCGCTGACACCGTCTGCTTCGTTTTTGCTAATTAACAAAAATTGCAAGTCAAACAATAGCTTTTGAAACACATCAAGAACCGTTGGTATTATGTTTTTCCCACTGTTGTTTACTTTTTTCAGATCGTTTGTCTGACAAATACAGAACTTGGGGTTTATTTTTAAAACCCATAGTTTATCAAATATTTTTTCTAACACTGTAAATCTAATCTTATAATAAAAAAACTGTTCAAGAAAAAAATGTCTGTACTGTGGATGAGACAGTGAAAAAACCTTAATATATTGCTAATTAAACTATTTAAAACTCTTAAATTTATTCATTGGAATTTTTCCTGTTTTTATTTGTTTTTTTTTCTGATTTTTCCAGCATCAATCGAAAACAACTTGACGGATTTTGAGGACTTTTTATTAAGTTTTTTTGGCTCACTTAAACACTAAGTTATACATAATAAAAAATTCCATTCCCAATGGGGTGGATAATGTGAAAATATGTTTTTAAGATGATTAATAACCTATTTGAATTTAATCAAACACAATAAAAGATATCGGGTGTAAATAATAAAAATACAGATCAACCAACCACAATTTTAATAATATTTGAAATTAAACCCTCAAAGGTTATAAGGCAATAAGTACGGTTTCGAAAGTAAATATGCATATTTCCGAACCAACTTTAACTACAGATAAGAGACTAAAAATGGCCAATATGAATATAGATTTACAATTTGTACTTTTGGAAATTTTTTTAATGTCATAACTAAGGGTGTTTAGAGAGGCTATATTTGAATTAATTTTAGAAAATCGTAACTCCGAAATTTTGCTGTAAACGTAAAATTTTTGGTAAGAGAATAAACAAAATAATAACCCATACGTTATGTTTTTATCAAAACCGTTGTAAAAGGGGTATGTTTGGTTTTAAGAAAACAAATGCTTGATTACGAACCTATTAGATTTAAAGGTAGAAACTCAGAATATACAGTTATTAACTGTATAATTTTTAATATTTGTAAATTACACCTTTAAGAGGGTTAGAAGTGTTAAATATTATGAGATAGTTTATTATGTCTCTGAGCTAATAAAGCATAAGAAAATTAATTAGGTATCCATAACAAACATACTAAACCTAAACCACAAAGTCACCATTATGTGAAATTCAACCCCAAAGGTGTAAGAGGGGTAATTATGGTGTTAAAAATAAAAATGTAAACTAAGTATGAACAACGTTTATGTAAAATTATATATATTTTTAATTACTTCATCAAAATTCGTCATAATAAAGGGTGAAAAATATGATTTTTTATTTATTAAAAAAATAGCATCACTAAAACTAACAAAGTAACGGGTCAAATATTATTTAATATTGATTAAAATAATAAGTAACACTTTTTTTTATCATTTTGCGCGATTACATCCCCAAGGGGCGTAAAAAGTTTGATATTGGTTTAAAGAGAGAAGAAAGCATATTTCTGAATCTACTAAATCTAAATATTAGAATATAAGAATGTTAAAAAGAATATAGTGTTACGCATGGTTATTTTTTTACAATTTTTTCGAAATTCGGCGGGGTTCAGACAAACAATTTTTTTAAAGTGATTCAAGAAATAATTAAGTAACTAAACACGAATAATATTTATAATAATAAATATATTTATACTTTTTAGAGATAACATTGAAAAGGGTGTAAAAATGGTAGTAAGGTTTAAAGGTAAAAGCTTTAATCTTCAAACAAAATCAAGAAAGAAGGAATAAACTGAAAATGAATAAAATTAAATAGTTACTTACCCATTTTTTAAAATTCCATTCCAAATGAAGTGAAACAGGGTTGACGTAGTTTTTAAAAGAATTAGTCACATATCCTATCGAATTAAGCGATAGTTAAGAAACTAAACAAGAATAACCTACTTTGTATGATATAATTTTATGGATTTGCCATTTTTAAAACACGGCACAACGTGGGTGGAAAGATGGTCAGATTTGTAGAATTATAAAAATCATATCTCTGAAGCTAATCAAGTGGTCGGTAAAATTTTCGGTATGAATTATAAACCTACAGAATTTACCATTTTATTTATTTATTGGTGAAACTTTTACCATAAATAGTGAGATGATTGTAAGTGTAGTTTTAACATTAATAAATAATCATATATATTCAATCAAGCTTAATTTAATATACTGAAATTCAATAGTAAACATAACTTAAAGGTTATGGCAATATTTAATAATCTGAATTTCTGAATTTTTACGTAGACATCCTTGTGGAAAAATAGGTGCTTGCATACTTTTAAGAATAAAATTGAATCATTTTTATTGAATTATCACCATTTTGCATGGATACAAAGAAGGAGTGAAATGAAATCTACAATTTAATTGATAAATTTACTTTTATTTTCACTCATTAATTCAAATATGTTTATTCATTTAACGAAGAGATTATTTTAATTATAACTTTTATACATGTTTGCTATTTAACTTCTTCCAATCTGTGTTATTCTGTTATGGATAGGACGATGATAGGAAAAGTAGGAAACGAATGGGAGTGTTTCAAGTTTAATGTGCCTCGAAAAAGTCAAATCGATGGTTGTTCCAATCGAGTGGAAGAGATATAAATGCGGCGCAAGCGTACAATGAGCGTAACGGGACACAACGTAACGGGACAAAATTCGTAACGGGACACTTTTTTGTGCGTGCAGCCGGCGTTCATCGATTTATTAGACGTTGTCACGTCAATAAAAGTGGCTGTACTATATTGAAAATATTTGATAATTCTGAGCATTGCTCTAGCTAAAATAATTTGTATGTGTAAACGAAGGCAAAATCTTAAATAAAATAGGAGCGTTTTTCACGATGTTCTTATTGACTTCCTCATGAAATGAAAAGGTAGAAGTTGAATTGTGATTTCATCCCGATAAAAGAAAATTTCAAAGAAGTCATGAGGACTGCCGACAGAAGTGAAAACTTAAAACTATAAACATACATTTTTTCCTAAACTTCAAATGATAGTATTAATATTAATAATAGAAGTAACTATTATTATTAATAATAGAATTAAGAAAGTACAAACATAATTTGAATTAAAAATACTAACTTTGTAAAACATAATTGTGTGACATAAGAAGATATATTTTGATAAAAATCAGAGACTTTTTCGCAATTTTTACCAAAAAATATTATCACACAACAAATTTGTTTTATCACGCAGTAAAATAACTCCTAGATTACTATGAAATACGCATTGCATAGTAATTGTAGATATTAAAATAATAAATAATAATGTTCTTAATTTTTAGGGTTTATAGCTACAAAGACTCCGTTTTCTTCGTTATTCAAACTATATATCTATATGAGAATATTAATATATGTTATACTCACTTTTTACTGCACAGTAATCTTATACTTAAGACAGCGCAATAAGTTATACTAATAGGAACAGATATAGTGTTATCGTTAACACGTCTCATGACCATGTCGATGACGGCTTACATGAATTTACTCCCTATCCAAACCGTTCTATAGAAGTTTTCACTTCAAAAATATTCTCGTATACACGAAACGTGAGATATAAAATCAAGTACATTATCTATACTATAAATTTAACTGACTGACACTCATTACTACTTTATAAAAATATCTATATTAAATTATTATTTAAATAAATCTTAAATACACCTGAAAGTTTAACTTAACACATTTTTTACTAAACACGTTTGGAACAATTCATATACTTTATTATTATGGTAAGAAATTAGCGACATCCTAAAATTGTGCAAATAAATCCGCGATTAAAAATACACGTTTAAAAAATCCTTTATAAAGTCTTCGTTGAAATTCAACCAATGTTAGTAAATATTTGTTACATCCTTTAAAATCAAAACATTACATTTTCAAGGACATAACTAAACATTTAATTATAGAGCTACGATTTTTTGCGGACTTTAAATGTTAAAAAATATACTTAAAGCACATACAAATGTGATAAACGATGATTGTACTACAACAACCATGACGAACTTGAGACAGTTATAAACAAAGAGAAGAAGTATTTATTTAATAATGCGTGACCAGCCAAATAATGTGACATTGGTAGTGAAATATAAGTATTATAAAAATGTTTGATTAATTAAAGACAATTTTAGTATAGCCTGGAGTGTAGTGAATGATAAAATAATCGTATCTCTTCTTTATTATCTATCGCAAAATAATGTCTGAAAAAACAGCAATCAATATAAATTGACGACTGTTTAAATAAAATTGTTTAGAAAATATGGACAATCCTAACTTTCTTTACTACCCACCCCCCTCTAAAAACAAATTTTGAGCAACGGTACATATAAGTTATGTTTCGCTCTTTAAGCACGTGAAATTAAACCCAACTTCTTCACTTAAGGCCTCGTCAATATCACGCAACTCAACTTTTTCGTAACTACAAAATTAGTTTTTTCCGTCAACACGCAAACGTCTAAGTAACTGGTGCCAACGCAGCAAGAAATAAGTGTGTTAGTCACAGCAGAATGGATAAGTTAAATTTCTTGAGTAACGAGTTAAAAGTTGTTTCCTGCAGGAACTTTTTTCTTCTTCTCCAACTCACCAGTACGCCCCTCAGCTGAACGCAACTGAAAACAGTTTCAGTCAAAAAATGATTATGTCGAAAATACCTAAGAAATGTGTTTACAACATTTATAAGGACTGTAAGGATTCCGACTCGTTTCAGTAAATGCTGGGATGTTGCGTATTTTGAACAGTGATACTTTTTACTACTCATAATTTCATTATTAAAACTCGGTTTTTTTAATGTTACTTGAATGTTTATTTATGTAAATATGTATTTTTTGTCAATCTTTAGTTGTGTGTTCTCTACGTTAATACACATTTTTCCTTGGTTGTTATTTTTATCATATTGTAAGTTTGTGAAACAAAATTGTTTTTTATTGACCCCGAAGTGTTACAGAAGTCTTTGGCTTATGTTTTTATCAAATAAAACTATAGTTTATTTATGTATAAAAGAATAATCATGTACTACTTTAGAATGATAAAATATTGTGTAGTTGTGAATATTTTTCAAGGACACATTGTAAGGTAAGCAGACATGTATTTAAAGAATACTGAAGAATAATTAGAATATAATTGGCTCATTAATATGAGTGTTTGACAGTTTATTACGTTATTTATTTTTTTTTTAAATTGAATATGTGATAAAAATAATTGGCCATAACAATATATTCAATGAACCATCATTTATTTTTAGTTCTAGTACAGAATTTGATAAGAAAATAAGAAAAAAAACATTTTTTAACAAAAAAATATAATATGATGTTACTCTTTACTATTTTTTAATATGCGGAATCGTTTGAAACAGTGTAATTAATTGATTGAAGACTTAATTAATATATTGGTTTTATTTATAAGAGATGTTTTAATTTAAACTTATAAGCGTAAAGAAATGCCTATAAAATCTATACGTTAAAACAGAAATGTAAAAAAAATTATTTTACGTTATATTAAGTTAAGTTACTAATTTTCCAACCAAAAATATTTACAGTAAAACAGTTAAAAAAAATTCACGGTTCCACAGTTTTATTATTTATTCTACTTGGTGGTGTACCTATTGATAAAACTACAACATTACGTAAACTTGTATGGACGTTCTTAATTGTTTCATTTAACTAAATCAAAGTTTAGTGACACTGCATGTCCCAAAACCTTCAGGAAACAATCATTTAATTACTATTAATTTTCCCTTCTGTTTATAATAATTGTAATCTGGTTAGTTTTTTAACGATTAAACCAGTAGGAATGAATGCTAAATTTAAACTCTGGCAATTCAGAAACACAATTAGTACTCGATTCTAGAAACAAAGGAATGCGTTACATTTTATATTTATTGTCTTTTAATGTAATATTATTTTGCAAATTTTTCCGTTTACAGAAAGAAAAAAAGTGTCTGAAAGAAGTAAGATTACAGTATTTTACTCTTGATGTAAGCTTTTGGACATACGCCATTGCTTAGCACATGTATGTCTGTAGAAGTGTAGAAGTCTTTTCGTTTTGTCGTGTTTTTGTCGCATTAACTGTTGTGCTGTTTTTTATTGGAGGGGGAGGGGGGGAGGGTTCAATATTTTTGTGCTGTCATCATTTGTGTTTTTTTTTTTTTCGTTCTCTTCTGTTTTGGAAAACTATTGTGTTTGTTTCGTCTTTTCGTTTTGTCGTGTTTTTGTATCGTTTCAATAGTTGTGCTGATTTTTTTTGGTTCAATATTGTGTGCTGTCATCATTTGTTGGTGTTTTTTCGTTCTCTTAGTCTATTTTTCTTTTTTTTTTCTTTGTTTTTGACCATATTCCTGATATGGAATATTATGTGGTGTTTATATCATGTTGCCAACAATTTTTTGCTTAATTTGTGTTTTTGTCTTTTGGGTATTTTTTTTTTTGTTTTCTTCTACAGACATACATGTGCTTAGCAATGGCGTATGTCCAAAAGCTTACATCAAGTCATGCACTCCCATTTCACAAATCTTTCAAAGATAGTAGTAAGTTTACTCGTAACATGTGAAATAAAAATTGGGAACTGTTTTCTAAAGAAATACTGCCTTGCAACGCGTTTATAAAGTTCACTGCTGCGCTGCCGACGTGACACAAGTCTCCGGGCCGGATGCAAGGTTTTTTTTTCTAACCCACATACGGACGTACCTCCCCCCCCCCCCCCTCTTCAAAGTCTAGAGAAGGGGGGTGGTTTCAACTCGCGAGTCGCGCCGTGCTGCTAGACGCCTCGGTGTTATCTCGGCGGCGTCCAGCTCCCAGTTTCCCCTCCTCTCCTCGTCGTCCCCTCCTCCTGGACTCCTTGTTCGTCCGTCCCACGTCCGTGCCACGGCCGTCCGTCCGCCGCGGGATGAGCCGGCGCCGATAAGGACGAGGCCGGCGCCCCGGCGTCGGGGCGCCGCTTTTTAAGGGTGTTCGGCACGCATTGCTGCGCTCCGCACCACTTACGTCGAACACTGTTATTCCCGCGTGCGCTGATCCGTCAAGCATCATATATATATATGTTTATCCGTCAAGCAGGATATTAATATGTAAATCCGTCAAGCAGGATAACTTGTACAACACTAAGGAAACATTGTCTCGGTGATACGATGGCAGCAGAAGCAAAATTTGTAATTTATATAACATATATAATACGTGAAGTAATTTTCCCTTTTCCTAAGCCACAGTTACTCGGGTAATTAAGCAAGCTTAGCGCATCCCATAAACAAAGTTAATGATATATATATATCATATACAAGTTTTATGATATATATGGTATATATATAGTTGTTTCGGAGCGATGGGCCTGATTACAATCTTCTCAAATACAAAGCTGAAATTCAAATCACAACGAGTACGTGCCTCAAATCTACCCTCCAATTTAAAAATAGTTATTAAGGGACATCTTTTAAATAATGTACAATAATTAAAATGTATATATTCACTATGTCGTTAAAACAAGAAAAATTTCAAATCTTCATTTATTTATTACGTCTCCATAATAAATTTTAATAAAATATTATAAATTAAATGTTAAATAGCAAGGATATGTACAAGTTCAAACATAAATATGCCAAGTAAACAACGTATTTATTAGTGTTTACTTCTTGAAATTTATTAATTAATAATATATTTCATATAATATTTTTTATTTGAAGACCAAAAATTTTATATATACTGGAGATTCTATGGAATTCAAGAGTTTCATATATCAAAGAATAAATGTTTCCAAATTAAGAGTAAAGCATTATAAATTTCTCGAAAGTAACATCGCAGACAAGAAACCTCTTGTGAATGCACAAGTGGCATATATTTCTTTTTTTGCTAATTGAAACACATTGATTTTTTAACATAAATTTTTTCGAAGCGTAGTGCATAAACAAATCATATTATTAAGGTAAATTATTGCATATGGACCACAGACACTTTAACGACTTATAATAGAAGCTTTGATAAGGGTGATTGACAAAAGCTTTGTAAAGTTAATTAATTTATACATTATTTAGAAACACTAAAATTAATCAAAAAGTTTCGCTTTTAAATAATATTGTGTTTTCAAAAAGAATGAGTTAATTTAATTTGTTGGTGAAAAAGAAGAAAAACCTATTTTGATTAAACTTTTAGGCTGAATTTTTATAAACGCCAGATAACAAATATGATACCTATATCTGGCACAAAATGTTAAGTTTCTTATATAATGAAACATTATTTAAACCCCCCCCCCCAAAAAAAAAAAGTTGAAAATGAAATAATGTAATTTCAAAAGAGAAACTGAGATTGAAGGATCGGTCCCTCACGCAAATGATGGTAAGTAATTTAAATAATTTTTCGACTTTATATATTTAGGAATAATTTAATACGTTTATCACGATAATTCTTTCGCATTTGTTGCTTGATGAATAATTTTGTCACCTGGTAATTTATGAAGTGTAAAAAAACATAATTATGAACACCTGTGTTTTTTTTAACAGTATTAAATATTTCTTCGTAAAAATGTGGTGATAAAATTTGAAAATAAGCACAAAATGCAAAAGATATAGAGCGACCAATTAACATGAATTATCCTTAAATGTTAAATCCAAATGACGTTATTCTCAAGCAAATAAAAAACTATAATTATTTTTCTTTCATTAGATCCCAAATTTTGTTATTATTGTGGCAAATTTGAAATAAACACGTAGTTAATTTCAGATTTGAAAATTTTCGATGAATATTCTGTTAGATACTTTTTCAAAGAAATTATATTTCTCTATGATGTTATATGTTTCATTTTTGTGAATTTATATTGAACTATTTAGTTAAATATTGACATATTTAGTTAAATATTAACATATTTAGTTAAAGGTTAACGCAAAAGAGTATTTATATCAATAGTACTAGTAGCAACAGTAGTTATAGCAGCAATAGTAGTAGTGGTACAAGTTGTAACAGTAGTTTCCGTAGTAGCTGTAGCAGTAATAAGAGCAGTTGTTGTACTATTAGTAAATAGAAATACCTTAATGGAAAATTTGAAAATATTTTAATGTATATTAACTGTCATGTAGTAACAGGAACCATTAACTATAAATAAGGAGCGAAACAGGCCAAATATATATTTAGTTACCTTATGGGTAGGTACGTCAAAATAATGCAGTAAAAAAGAGACCACCACCACTGACAAAAAAAAAATGAACCCAAACAACATAACAAACTATGAAGTGATATAGCGCTGTGGTGAGGAATTGGATCTAATTTTATAGGTCCTGTGTTTGCATCTCGGTCCAGACATCACATCGTATCTCTGAAATCACTGAAGGCAAAGGCTGGGAGGATGCCTCACTGAAGGCAATGACTCAATGTTTATAAAACTGTTTCCTTGAGTTCATGCGTATTTAGAGACATCACTGTCGACGAAACTTTCAGCTAAACACACGTAAATTGTGGAGAATTTTTGGGAGCAATATAGACTGCAAACATGCATATATTGAGTTGCCATGATAATTGGATCACAATTGTTACATCCGTCCTTCCATCTACGACTGTAAGCCAGTCAACTAGCAGCCAGTAGTAGAAAGGCCGAATCACATCGAGCCACAGAAAAGAAGGTAATTTTCTGCAGTAATAAATCAGCCAATAGGAAAGCAAATGCGAACAAAATTTACATAGAACTGTGAATTTTAGCCTGGCACCAAAAGAATCCACGAAATTTTCGGGTTTCTACTTTAGGCTCAAATCAAATTTAGAAAATTCACGTGTTCCTAATATTATAAGTATGCCTACAATACAAAACTTGGACACAAAATTGAACTAAAAATGCATAAAATAATGCCAAGCGTAATAAATATATACGTAAATTGTACTTTCAAATATATTTCTGAGCAGGAATCACAAGTATTTTTCGCACCCGCCGTTAGTATTCGCTGCTGTAGCAGCTTCGCCAACTATAGAATCATTTGATTTGCAGATCTAAAGCTTAAACTATGTAATGAAACAGCTTTGGTAAAAGCTAAAATTATTTAGAAAAAATATATACAAAATCCCTTATTTTCGAAAAGTAATTTTATATATTGTTAAAATTCATTGAACAGATAATACTCTAAATTTTTCCTTTGTCTCTATGAACTTTGGTTCGCGCCATCAGCCAAAGATGGCAGCACCGTGGTTACACATTTCTGTTCCATGCGACTTCCGTTCCATTCAAGAAATTACTCCTAACAAATACTGTGCACCGAGAGCTGAGATGTTTACAATTCAAGAAATAAATTCAAAACGTACAGATATTTAAAAAAAAATTGGTTGTCTGTAAAGTCGGTTTACGGACGATAGTTTAACGTGACAACGTCATAACAAAATATAGATGAAATGATTGCATACTTTTTTGAATAAAATTGAATCATTTTTATTTTAATAATAAAAGAATAAATACTTGAAACTATGCTAGTAATCAAATTTTTAAAATTCAAAAATAATTAACTTTCATTGCCGAAATTGTTGTAATAAGCAATGAAAACCACATTCACTTTTCACTTCACTTTATAAACAGTCTAGTGGAAGAGAGATAGATGCGGCGCAAGCGTACAATGAGCGTAACGGTACACAGCGTAACGGAACAATGTGCGTAACGGGACACAGCGTAACGGATCAATGTGCGTAACGGGACAATTTTTCGTGCGTGCTGCAGGCGTTCATCGATTTATTAGACGTTGTCACGTCAAAACACCATAATAAGAAAATGTTCATATAAGTGTTAATTGATCAGCAGAGGGGTTTATAACCGGCTCAAGGACGCCAAGTGTGACGCTAATAGGACGTGACGGGGGTGAATGGGTTGTCGTTCAGGAATAGACCGATCCTTCGCGACAGCTTGCTTGTGCGCCGTTTATAGACCGTTACCCCCTCCCCCGTCTACTATCGAGCAACCTCAACCACGGTTTCCTCAACAATCTTGGTAGGTTAGTAAAACTTTCAAAACTTAGTAAAGACTAGTGCAAAAATACACCTTTTTTCTTCCACGTGTGCGTTACTTCTGTTTATACTGAAGAAAAAAAAACAGTAGGTATTCGGAAGTGGAAATACGGCGTGGTTTTTAAGAACTCTTAGTATATTTGGGGTGAATTCTTCTATGAAAAGTCTGTATATATACTGTAATTTTTAACAGTGTACTAACCGCAATGACAGTTCTTGATGCCAGTACCTACACCTCAAATTGTACCGCCTGGCCGCCAGACACTGCTTCTAAATGACTCCATATCATTGTGGAGAGAGGACAGAACTCACCATCATCATCTCAACACGGGATGGTAAGGGAGTGACGTTACGTTAAACACAGTTATCTGAAACAATTTCATGGACTTAGGCCATTACTGGTCTGCACTGGTTGTCATTTAAAAATAAATTACGAACCGACAGCAAAAATTATTATAATTATAAGAACACGAAGAAACAATACAATATCGGCTAATGTCAAATGTTACAAACCTAGACAGCGAAATAAAACTTAGACAGAAAAAATTTAGAGTGCAGATCAACACAGAGGGATGACTACGACAATACAGTTGCAACTAGAACAGAAAATAAAAAAAAGTATGATTTTTTTCTTCATTTGATCCCAAATTTTGTCATTTTGGTAGCAATCCTACTAATTTATAAACGCGAAAGTTTGTAAGTATGGATGGATGTTTGTTACTCTTTCACGTAAAAACTACTAAATGGATTTTAATGAAACTTTCCAATAATATAGCTTATACATCAGAATAACACATAGGCTACAATTTATAAAGATATTGTGTGAATTGTCCAAAATATGAAGATAAGTGTCAAGTAAGTAGGAAAAAATGTACCATCTGCGAGCTATTCTGGCGTGCGCTGGCAAAACTGCTAGAGTTACACATATGTAATGTATGATGGAAATGTTTAACCCACTAATATTATTAATGTGAAAGTTTGGATGGATGGATGGATGGATATTTGTTACTCAATCACGCCAGAACGGCTGAACAGATCTGGATGAAATTTGGCCTACAGCGAGCTCATAACCTGGATTAACACATAGACAACATATTAATATCAAATTCCATCCTTAAGGCAGTAAAAAGTGAAAATTTCATTTTATTACAGAAAAAATCATGTCATAGACATACAAATAGTGAGTAAGTGTCATTTCTCTATGTCTGACACACGATCATACACATAGAAAGGTCTTGTAAATTCATATTTTTCTCCTTGGTGAGACCAGCCCGCTTAGTGGAGCTCGCAGTGGCTAGCAAAATAAAGGTGGTTCTTAACTTCGTCAATAGATAGAGTTGCCTTGAATTTTAAACGCACCTTCGTTCGATGCGTTTGTCATGTCTTTAATTTTCGTTTGTTTGTGCCGTATGCGTTCCTATACCATTTATCCGATTGCGATTAAATTTTGGTGAGTTGTTATGCGGATGCCCGTGAAGGTTTCTTAGACGGTATAATTATTTTGCAATAGTTGGAGCACGAATCGTTTCAAAAAAATGTGTTTATTTAATATTATATAGCGGCACTTCGTCTGTTTTTGTTGTCTAAGTGCGTACGCATGAGATAATTTCTTTTAATATAAAAGAGAGACAGAGATAGAGTGATATATATATATATACAGAGTGAGATTAAGAGGGACAGAGAGATAAGTTGAGATAGAGCGAGGTATAGAGAATGAAATGGTGAGATAAAGAGATATATAGATGTATATCGCTATATAGAGATTTATATATAGAAGAAATAGAGATAGTGGGCGGTATATATATATGTATATAGATATATATTTAGATATAAATAGATGAGTAGAGATAGAGATACATATATATATATATATATATTTAAAAAGAGATAAATATATATTTAGAGATATGGATGGATGATTTGTATATGTGTAACTACTTTACACATATTACAAAACAAAACTGAATGAGGTATTACAATGCATGCTGAGCATTAGCTAGATAATGGAATCATTTCAATATTAGTAATCTCTTATTGTTCAGCTTTTTTTTATTATTACATACAGACCACCAATCTTTCGATATATACAGGTAAATAACTATACACTGGCAGAAAAACGTCTGTCGGGATCTGAAAGTGATATAAATTATTTCGGACACTTGACATTCAAATTAAGAATACAATTACTAACTACATGTGATTTCGAAAAAGGTCCCCTTCACTCTGTTTTCAGCCCGGGCAACGCCGGGTACTGCAGCTAGTTTTGAAATAAAAGCATAGTTAATTTCAGATTTGAATCTTTTCGGTGAATATTCTATTAGATAATTTTTTAAAGAATTAATATTTCTCTATGGTGTATATATATGTTTCTTTTTTGTGAATTTATATTGAACTTTTTAGTTATACACTGAAATATTTATTTAAAGGTTGTTCAAAAGTAGTCTTGATATCAAACTTTGGACAACACAATGGTGCACATACGAGTGCACTGAGTAAACTAAACTCTTTACCTGCAGAACACAACGGCTATACAGCACGGATGAGCAGTAGAGTTTCTATGATAAAAATCTTTCAACGTATCAAGAACTGACATCTGCTTTCGTCATCAGGCACAAACAGTTTGATTTGACGTAGTTTAATACAAAAGTATCTTCGCTTCTTTGCCAAATTAATGTCATGGTTACCATTAATGTCATAACTTGCACCGCGCTACAAGCACCAGCGAGCCTTACACTTACTATCACGCCGCTTAAACACGTACAACCCTGAAGAGCAGGCCTGTTGGTGGGTCTTACGATCGAATCAAAAATGCGCGAAGGACGCCACGCAACTAACAGACTTTATGAAAAGAAAAATATTGTGTTTTTGAGAACAAGCGGATTCTAACCCAAACACATACAAAAATATAAGGATATAATTTTGAAAATTGTTCTAGCTTTTAAGTAAACACCCCACATACTACAGCCATTAATAAAAAGAAGGTACTGTATCTCATCCATGTTTACTATAAATATTTTTAAAATCATTATCGTCCCAGTGATTATCGTTACCTTTATAAAAATAACTTATTTTATCTCGAAGTTTCCATTTTTATGGTCCCAGAGTTTCATTTCAGTTTTCTACCTTGCCAACTTTAGGTGCATCACCACAATCTTCGATCGTGTCAGCTTTAGAAGTGTAATCACAGTCTTAGATCATGCCATTTTCTGATCGTTATATATTGTTTAAAAGTTTCGTGTATACGACTAGAACTTGGTGCAAATATTTTTTTTTGTATTCCCCTTGAAAAAGATATTTTCTTTGTTAGTTTTCAATTTTAACTCATGAGCAAGATCGGTAATAGTATTTATAGCATTTAAATTTTTAAATTTTTTTGTAATCATTGTAGTCGTCTTATATTTTGTTTCAATTCGATTTCATTTGTTTTGAAGACCCATATTCTTTTTTCTTTAGTCAGCTTAGTTACAATGTCTTGCGATGTTCATTCAAGAAATAAATATTCAACCAAAGGATTTCTAAAACTAACTGTGACTAAAATGAATTTTGCAAGGTCCCAAAATACACTGGCTCCTCTCGTGGTATTTATCATTTTTTCTCAAAGTAAACTCCTTGCAGTGGCGTCCTTTTGAAAACGAACCAGGTTTCGTGTTATCTTCTGCGACTGATAACAGATGAATATCGACAGTTTTAATTTGATACTTATACTTAAATAGAATTATAAATATTTCATCATCACGGGTTAATATTCGATTATGAAAAACTCATGACCCAGTAGTTATGCTTTACAACAACAAATATCGCCACATGTTGCGTGGAGGTAAATTTTAGTTATTTTTCATGTGGGATGCGGGATGCTCTCTCACGATCGCAATATAAGGAAGGCTTTGCTAGACATTAAGGAGAAGGAAGTTCGTCTTTCATGATAGTGTTTCTCAGCATCTCAAGACATACTAATCGACTTATTAATTAATGTATTTTGTTTGAATTCCACCGAAAAGATATTTTTTGCACTGTAATAGTAAAAGAAATTCACTAAATAAATGTAACTACGAATAAAATTTCATGTCTCGTTAAGAAAAAAATTCTTGCACCGATTTATTTCTCAGGAATAACTAGAAACAATCGGAGAACATCAAAAGAATTCTGATCAGGAATCATCAGGAGCACATGGTTATAACCAACAGAAGAATCGCCATGAATGATCAGAAGAACTTGGAGAAACCAACAAAATATTGAGATAAATAATTAAGAGCACAAAGAGAAAACAATCAAAATATTGGTAGGAATAATCAGAAACACATAGAGAAAATAACGCACGTTTTCCTAAATCAAGATAAATTAATCACAAAAAGAAACTGGCAGAATTTAAAAAGAAATTAAAAAAATTCACAAATACTGCCTGCCTGTGAACTTCCCCTTTGTTTAGCAAGGATAGAGTTCTATTATCTTTGAAAGATTTGTGCAATGGGAGTGCATGACTTGATGTAAGCTTTTGAACATACGCCATTGCTAAGCACATGTATGTCTGTAGAAAAAAACTACAAAAAACACAAAAGGCAAAACAAAAATTAAGCAAAAAGTTGCTGTTGTCAACAGGATGTAAACACCACATAATATTCCATAACAGGAATATGGTCAACAAACAAAGAAAACAAAGAAAAATGGACTAACAGAATGAAAAAAACCACACATGATGACAGCACAAAAATATTGGACCCAAAAAAAGATTTAGCACAACAGTTGAAACGAGACAAAAACACAGCAAAACGAAAAGACGAAACAAACACAATAGTTTTCCAAAAACAGAAGAGAACGAAAAAATCCCCACAAATGATGACAGCACAAAAATACTGAACCCAAAAGAATTCAGCACAACAGTTAAAACGAGACAAAAACACGAAAAAACGAAAGGACGAAACAACACAATAGTTTTAGTTCTGTTAGTCCATTTTTCTTTGTTTTCTTTGTTTTTTTAACCAAATTCCATTTATGGAATATTATGTGGTGTTTATATCCTGTTGACAACAGCAACTTTTTGCTTAATTTGTGTTTTTGTCTTTTGTGTTTTTTGGAGTTTTCTTCTACAGACATACATGTGCTTAGCAATGGCGTATGTCCAAAAGCTTACATCAAGTCGATAGAGTTCTAGCACTTCCTGAAACCGAATGAGAGCTTTGTTGGTTCCGTTTTCGCGAAAGTGCTCGTTATCACTTGGCTTAAGGGAGTAGATGGAAATAGCCGGTTCTGGGAAAGGCGCAGGATCCAGGATCCATCTAATCCGTATGCTAATCCATGCTAATCCGTATGCTAATCTATGCTAATCCGTATGCCAATATATGCTTATCCATGCAAATCTATGCTAATCCGTATGCCAATCTATGCTAATCCATATGTTAATCCATGCTAATCCATGCTAATCCATCCGCCATTTTGTATTTCTAGAAATTTCCACCAACATCGAATCGTGACGTCACCGTTGCACTTTTCGTCACGGCCGCCATCTTGGATTAGAATTTTTTTTTTGAACTTCAACTTTTCGAAATTCGATGTAATCATCAGCCGCCATCTTGTTTCGTCTGCTGGTGGCCGCCATCTTGTTTTCGTCTGCTGGTGGCCGCCATCTTGTTTTCGTCTGCTGGAGGCAGCCATCTTGTGACGTCATATAGTTCTGTTGGTCGCCACCAGATAGCAGCAGGTATTATTTTATTTTTTCTTTAACTAAAATATTTTCAGTGCCGAGGCTGGGATTCGATCCATGGGACGTGAAAACGTCCAGGATGTCGTGGTTACGAGGCGGGCGCCTTGACCACTTTTTTTTTTTTTTTTTTTTTTAGTTTATTAGTTTATTGTGATATCATGTGCATGTACATAACATTACAGCTCACATCAGATTACAGTCAGCACAAATGGGTTACACGATACTGATACCTCGCCCCTGCGGATTAACACAGTCCCACACCATCTGTACAAATTTCAAAACATGAAAAGGTAATGTCCAAACCTCCTTCTTAACGTATTGTTTTTTACCATAGACCATCTGTCATGTCGTAGCTGGGATATGAAGTCCCGCAAGAAGTATGGCACTTGAGTTTTGAGCACAAAAGCTATCAAATTCGCCATCAGCCACACAGCCGCCCGCCTCTTCACGGTAGGGAAGGCCGTGATGTCGAGGTAGCACATGCGGTCCGCGCACACGTCCCGTGGAGGTAGGCAGAGCAGTCTGGAAAGTTTGGTTTTACACCACTCCCACAAGGGGCGCGAGAATGAGCAAGCACATATGCGATGGAGGGCGGTGTCACGGTAGCCACAGAGTTCGCAGTGGTCATCCTGGGATAACGCAATGCGTTTCTTGCGATAAAGGGTGGGTGTCAGGTCGTTGACAAATGTGAAAGCTTCGGCACGGAGATGAGTAGGTAATTCAGGATCAGAAACGTTTTTCCATATGTTCAGCCAACGCAAAGAAAGGATCTTATTCTGAATATTCGGCACAGAGGGTGTTGCTCGTCGCTGGAAACCATACAGTTGTCTTGTGGAGACATGCGTGCCTTCGGGAAGTTCGGAAATCGTCGTGCGAAGGTGATCGGCGGCGGACTTGTAGTGTCGGGGTAGGCGCTCCCTGGCGCCCCATGCGGCTGTGTACAAAGCCGAGGAGCGACCACCCTGTAAGACACGTTGTATGACGCATTTCTGGAACAAGGCTCGTGCTTTTTGCTCATGCTCAATGAGTCCGAGACCACCTTTACTGACAGGCATCGTCAGCTGATCGCGGCTGACCTTGAAGAGGAATCCTTTCCAGATAAACCATCCAATGTATTGCCTGATTTGAGCTGCAATCGCAGCTGGCATGGGGAACACCTGTGCCATGTACCAGAGTTGTGAAAGGGAGTACATGTTAACGATATATACACGTTGGATGATGTTGAGGTTTCTAAGGTGTGACTCAAGCAGGCTACCACGAACATTCCGCACCACTCCGTCCCAGTTCTCTTGAATGGTATGACCGATGTCACCCGTGAAAAGTATTCCAAGTGTCCTGATCGCATCCGTAGACACGAATGAAAGCTGTGGCACAATCACATCTGGCGCTGCTTTCAGATTCAACACTTTGGTTTTCGCGAAGTTGCATTTTGCATGCGTTGCCTTGTGGAAGGCCTCAAGAATAGCATGAGCGGCCGTGAGTTCATGGTCACTACGCACAATGACCGTAACATCATCTGCATACCCAATGCACGTTAAAGGATTCCCTTGAATACTCAGTCCTGAGAGAGTAGAGTTAAATTTCCTTATAAGGGGCTCAATATAAAGGACGAAAAGTACCATCGAGAGCGGGCACCCTTGTCGGACAGAGGAGCGAATCGGAAATTTGTCACCAAAACAACCATTGATGGACATCTTCGAGGTTAGGTTCTCACGGAACGTGCGTAGGACACCTCGAACTGTCGGAGGGAAGCAAAGGTGCTCGAGCACCCTGTCGAGGAAGCTCCATTGCACCCGGTCAAAGGCCTTCTCAAGATCAATGTTCAGGAGGGCGACAGCGCCCGGCGTTGTGCGCGCCAGGAGCTGCACATCGCGGAGCGCAGAAGTGCCATGTGTGATGGACGTCCCCTGCAGAATACAATGTTGGTCCGGCCCGATGACATCAGACAGCGCTGATTTAATACGATTGGCATACACCCGTGCGATGATTTTGTAGTCAGCACACAGAAGCGTGATAGGCCTATAGTGGGCTACTTCACGTGGCTGTGGTACCTTGGGTATGAGCACAATGATTCCCTCTGTTTGCGTGCTGCACAGACGCCCTCGTCGAATGACCGTGCGCGCCATTTCGCAAAATTCCTCTCGAATCGTTGGCCAATAGTGCTGGTAGAATTCGTAGGGGATACCGTCCACACCAGGGGATTTGGTTTTTGGGGCCCTCCGAACGATGTGTGTGATCTCTTCGTCAGTTGGGTCGGCCTCCAGATGGTGCTGTGCTATGTCGTCAAGGCTGCTGTCATACACATCGAGGAATGACGTCCCTTCATCATAGTCAATGTCGTGGTCCGCATAGAGTTCCTCGTAACTACTTGTAAATGCTGCGAGGATGGTTGTGGAATCCCTTACGACCGTGCCATTCGCGTCCACAACCGAGCTGATGTGCCTTCGTGTACGCCTCTTCCGATCTCGCATGAGGGAGTGAATGCTAAGCCTTTCTTGCTGTAGCGCACTCTTGGTGTTATTGAATACAATGCGACTTTCCATGTTCGCTCGGTGTATGGCGATGATCCGTTCCTTAAGGCGACGGGCTTGATCCCTCGGATTGGTAACTGCGGTTGGATGCGTACTTAATTCCCGCAGGGCCCTCTCGTGCAAATAGAGAAGGGAGTCCTGCTCCCGTCCACAACGCCCGCCATGGTGCTTAAATAATTTGGCCAGACCTGGTTTGACGCAGCCATCCCACCAATCCGCTGTGTCCGCGTACCTCTGTTTACATCGCAACCAATGAGACCAGCGCCGATGAAAATCATTGTCCACTTCAGTTTGACACAACAAGCGTGTTTGTAGTCTCCAGTAGTTACGCCCAGGTGTGGGTGAAACCTCCGGAGCAGCCACAGTACAAACGACCATGTAATGATCTGTGACAGCCACTGGCACCACATCATATGATCGCGCGTTGTGTCGATGCGTGCGGGACATATAAAACCTGTCTAGGCGCGAACTAGATGAATAGGCATGAAAGGTGTAATGTGGTGTGGGTACTTGAAGAATGTCGACCATGTCCTCCACATCAATGGCAGTAACGAGCTCATGCAGTGCCGTGTTAATGGGGTAGTGTCCACCAACGTGATCACTGGGTGTAATTATACAATTGAAATCTCCACCTAGAATAAGACCCGTGCCATCATTCCTTATAAATGGAAGGATTTCCTGGCGAAAAAATTCCTGGCATTCGGTTCGACGCTGAGAGCCAGAGGGGGCATAGACATTCACACATTGTCCGATAATGCTCCTGCCAGTAGCGCTGGAGGGATTGAGCGCTATGAGTGTGCCAGAGATTATTCTCCCAAATGCGTGCGCTCTGATGTGCGTGAGTTCAAGATGGTTCTTTGTGACAACAATGGTTCCTCTCCCTTGAGGGCCGATGTTGGGGTACACATTATATTGGTCAAAATATGGTAGCCGCTCTAGCGCACACTCTTGTAAAAATAGTACGTCGATAGCGTGCGCACGTACAATGCTGTGTAAAGCATGAAATTTTAAAGGAGCTTCAATTGCACAAATGTTGACAGTGGCAATTGTTAAAACTCTAGTGATCCGCTACGTCTTTGCTACTAGCTACGTCATTCCCTCCCCCACTCTGTTCCGGTATGCTGATCGCGCCCCCCTTGATTTGCTCGATCGCATGCTGGGCAATGCGGAGTGAATATTTACGTTGGGAACGCGGGCTGTCCGGTAGGGCGGTGTCGCGACTTGGACTGCGACTCGCATGACGGGCCTTTTTGTCCTTGCGCCCGCTCGGGGGCCGTTCACGCCCACCGGACTTTTTGCCTGAGCGGGGGTTGGTGGAGTGCGCCTCCTGTGAGCATTCGGACATTCCGTCATCCTCCATGTCAATGGGCGTATCGAGTCGTATATCCGGGGCGGGCATGTCCTGTTGAGTCGGAGCAAGAGGTGATGCGGTAATGGTGGACAGCAGAGTTTTGAGTGGGACCGCCTCATAAGGCCTCTCCTCCCTGTCTTCTGACGTCAGAGTTTGTGCCGGCGGATGTAAGCTCGCCCCAGAGGTGGTGGGCCGGTCCCGCACTTCGTGCGGTTCTGTCGAGCGACTGCTCTGCGCGCCACTCTGCAGTGTCTGCGCCCACGTGCGCGGCGCGCCCGACCGCTCGCGCGGAAGAGTGGGGCAGGCCGCGCGGTGGTGTCCCGCCTGCGAGCAGTGACTGCAGGTCTGGAGTTGTCCGTCATACACTACGAACCCGTGATGCCCATCGACTACCAGCTGTGAGTGAATATTTTGATTGAGTTCCATTTTCACTATTCGTACCCCTGTCTTGGCTTTGAACTTGCGATACACCCCCCACATTTCGTCCACGCACGTGTGTATCTTTCCGTACGGAGTGAGCGAGTAAACAATCCGTTCATTTGGTACTTCCACGGGAATGTTTACGATCCTGACGGTTTTCAGGTTGTCTAGCGCCAGTTCTATGTCTACTTGTAGTGACTCACCGCTCGCTGCGTGTATCTGAGACGTTCCGCCGGTCTCTCGGATGATCCTCTCGCAGTGTAGTAGTGATGTCAACTTCACAAAGATGCACCGTTGGCGTCCGTCGACCTGTACAGCATACACTTCGTCATCCTGCAGCCCAAGGGTCTCGTCGAGCCATCGGAGTAAGTCCAACGCGAGCGGTTTGGTTTGACACTTCACGCGAAGGGTATTCACTCGTGGGGTCGGTTGGCAAGTCGCCATGATGGTCCTGCGAAAGTCAGTAAGAAGCCTTTAGAATACGTTACGTGTAAGCCGCACGACACTTAACTCGCTCTCGCACTAAACCAGGAGAGTAACAGCGCACGAGACACGTCGCGTCGCACACGTCCGCTCACCACGCGAGCACGGGGCGGACTGTCTCCCACTAGACCACGAGACCAGTTGGGATATAGTGGAATAAATAATCTATATATGCTACGTACTGACGGCAAGTTTATGATAAATGGGGGGGAGGGTGTTTTTGCCTTCCTTAATGCATACCTAAGGCGCCACATTTGAAATTAAAATTATTATACAGCCGCCATTTTAATTCCAGCACAGACTACCAGATGGCGCTAAATTCAAAAATTAGTTGCCAGAGGCGCCGCCATCTTGGTTCTCAAGTTAGCTGGTAGATGTCGCTAGTATCGCGCGCCAAATTCAAAATTTAGTTGCCAGAGATGCCGCCATCTTGGTTCTCAAGTTGGCTGGAAGATGTCGCTAGTATCGCGCGCCAAATTCAAAAATTTGTTGCCAGAGGCGCCGCCATCTTGGTTCTCAAGTTGGCTGGTAGATGTTGCTAGTATCGCGCGCCAAATTCAAAAATTAGTTGCCAGAGACGCCGCCATCTTGGTTCTCAAGTTGGCTGGTAGATGTCGCTAGTATCGCGCGCCAAATTCAAAAATTAGTTGTCAGAGGCGCCGCCATCTTGGTTCTCAAGTTGGCTGGTAGATGGTGCCACCTTAGCCATATTTTAGTTCATATAATCGATACCAGATGACGACACCGTCACCATCTTTAGTTCCTAGTGTTGCTACCAGAGTGTGCCACCGTCGCCATCTTTAATTCTTAAAGTTACCGCCGGAGCGCGCCACCGTCGCCATCTTTAATTCTTAAATTTACTGCCGGATGGCGCCAAGTGTTATGTAGTCAGTCGAGACAAGTCGGGAACGAGTCGAGACAAGTCTAGACAGTCGAGACAAGTCGGGGGACAGGACGATACAAGTCGGTAGCCTGTATTCACCAAGTTCTCCGTTGCCGTCACAGCCACCCGGGTATCTGACGAGTCCTAATTAATATACTCGTACACATCCTACCTCTATGACTTCTACAAACAAACTGACCATACCTACTCCAAAAGGACATATATATTACACCCACATGCAAACATTTGATAACCATCAAGAATGCCAACATACATAAATAAATTTACCATCGCTGAAACAAATTTCCCAACGTTAATTACAATAAAAAAAGTCCGGTAAGATACTGTATTTTGTCTATAATTTAAGAAATGATGATAGAGTATTAATAAAATATTGGTGTTGTGTAGAGTCTCTCTTCTTCTCGTAGTGGCGGAAGACATCTCGAAGGTAGTGTTAGAATTTATGTATTAAAGCAATCACTCTAGCTGAGGAGGTTAATAACTAATAGTTACAACTTTTTAAAAATACTCTCAATTTAAAACTTTTTTTAATAAGAGGGCCCATTAAATGTTTTTTTTGTAATTAAAGCAAACCGTAAATGTTAAACACATATTTATTTAAATCTTATTACAAACAGCAAGGGATAAGAAAAATCACTGATTTAAAAGAATAAAATAATGAGTAATAAAAGTACATAATATTCACACACTGCACATCATAGTGACAAAGTCAACATAACCTATTTACATAAACCAGAGACACAATACCTAAATATTAAGAATAACTACAAGTTACATAGGTTAATAATATACTCTAAAATACATATTAAAGAGAAAATTGATATAAATAATATTATACTTTGCTCAATAGTTCCAGAAGTAATGAACGTACAGCTACACGAGCAATCTCAACAGTTCTTTCATCACTAGTGTTTTCTGTGGAACATACTTGAGTGTTGTCTTCACTGATCGGAACTAGATGACTGAGATCTCGGGTTCGACTCTTGCGAGATGTAGGAGGGCGAAGCTGACGCCTGCGTTTATGCTGGACTGCTACTGATGTAGTAGGTGCTGGCGATGTGGGACTCATCTGGGTACAGCTAGATGATGTCTGGACTGACGAAGTCTGACCACATGCATATGCTGGCGGTTACTAAAAAGCTGGTTGGTTGAATGCATGTGCGAAAACCTCTTCAGGCGTTGCAGGGAGAACTGTACCGTCTCTCATCATATTCACACTACAATATCCATAGCCCAGACAGTTGATAACTTCTAGAGGTGTATCTTGAGGTCCTGGGATTAAAACCTGTTTCACGTGAAACACAGCATCACAACTCTCCGAAAAATGTTTTAAAACACCGTCGATCCACTCACTATAATCAACAGTGCCTAGCCCAGGTGTTACACTGGAGTATATCCTGTTCGGTTGAAAGTTAGACATCTTGGTTAACTACTTCTGCTGTAGGTCCTTACACAACCACAGTTTCAGCTCGACTGCCATCGCACGAGTCGAGGGTCGTATCTAAAAATATAGGTATCACTTGGATAAATATGTCTGTTATGCAATTCCATAGAGTAGAGCATTTATCAGAACAGTCTATTGTTAAAATTATTTTCAGTTGTATGTTATACTCTATGAGATGTTTATTGACAATTCACCTCGTTAATACAGTTAGACGTTAGATTCGCTCCTAGCATGAGATGCGATGTCCGTGCTGGTCTCCCCACAATTGATGGAGGTGATGGCCTCTCTGTAATTGATGAAGGAGGTGATTGACGAGATGCAATTGGCAGTAGTTCGACAGCATCGTTACTAACGATGGTTGGTGGTAACATTGGTTTCACGAGCAGGATGATTTGAGGTTATGTCTCCAAAAACTTGACGTGATGACTCTATTGGTGAACGATCACGCGCCTTGCTGGCGGCCTCCAACATTCTAACACGGTGATCAACCATCCATTACCTAAGCATGCTCGCATTGTGTCTTGAGATCGGACGTCTATTATTATTATTATTGCACACGTACAATATATTTAATTCTTTCAATGATGGACAGTCATATTCTGCTTGTACATCTAATATTAGAACATGATGCTTACAATAGTTAGTTAGCCACCGTTTCTGCTCTATTCCTACAACCAATACAGGTCCGGTCAGATGACTTGCCAATACGTTGGGTATTGAAGCATAAGGAAAGAGTCCGTGTTCCCACTGTAAACAATGAAAATTTCGAGTGAGCCAAGCATTTGTTTTTTGATGCTTCCTGGTGAGATATCGCCATTCAAATGGAGGTTGAAAGTTACGTGTTATTACATTTCCTTCTTCATCTGCAATGCTAAGTTCCTTGATAATAAATCCATACTGACTAGAGAAGCCTTGGAGGTTTACACATTTCGTCATGGTGGTCGAGACGAGACTGAGCCGGTAATGTACTGTCAGGTCTTAGGTAATAGACGACACAATCTACCTTGTTGCAGGATGTCTCGATGATGTCCGGAGCCTGCTCGTCACAATCACTGGTCCAGTGATGACCGAATTGGCAGACTTCTAGTTGAAGTAACCATCCTCGGTGACGTAGTGCACACGGCGTAATCCTGGCGTTACTTCCGCGTACTTTGCAGTTGGATCGAACAGCATTTGCTTGAATTTGTAGCAGCAGCTCTATACCCACACGACTATGTGTTGACTGCTGTGTCTAGGGTGTTGACCTCAATTTATACCGCTAGGACCCCCCCCCCCTCCTGTCCAGTCACGTGTACCGTTGCTTCCGTTGTTGTCCCCCCGCCTAGCTGGTGGCCTCCAACATTCGAACGAGGTGATCAACCATCCAAGCCCTAAGCATGCTCGCATTGTGTCTTGAGATCGGAACTGGACATCCAAGTTACATAGAGTATAATATACTCTGAAATACATAATAAAGAGAAAATTGATATAAATAACATTATACTTTGCTTAATAGTTCCAGAAGTAATGAACGCACTGCTTGACCAGTGACAGGTGTAACTAAATATTAAACATAGTTTATATTTTATTTTCCATTACCTTTCGTGGAATTTATTAATCATTCACTCTACGAAAAACAACTCAAGACAATATACCTGACCATCGAATTAAATACAGTACCGCTATGCCTTACATGAAAGTATAATTATTCGATAATCTGAATAACCTATAAATCGTTCATGTACAAAGCCAAACATACAGGCCAATTGTCTATGGACCATGAGACCGAGTCATGACAATATCAGACGTATAGGCTAGAAATTTCAGAACCGCAGGACCTTCCTCGTCTTTAGATAATTACAGTCATTTAGACCATCATGAAATTTTAATACATACTAAAGGACCAAGCAACCTTGACAAATATTTTAGTAACACCAAGAGGTTTTGAACTAGTAAATATACAGTCACTACATATTTTACTACGCGCAATCAACAAAAAGGAAGCACCATCAACGAAAATGCAGCACAATCAAAAAAGACAGCACATTTGTAAACACCATCAACAAAAAGGAAGCACATTTTGGAAGCACCATCAACGTAAAGGCAGCACATTTTGGAAGCACAATCAATAAAGAGAGCAGATTAAGAAGCACCATCAATAAAAAGGAAGCACTTTTGGAAACACCATCAACAAAAAGGAAGCACATTTTGGAAGCACCATCAACATAAATGCAGCACATTTTGGAAGCACAATCAATAAAGGCAACACATTTGGAAGCACCATCAACAAAAAGGAAGCACATTTTGGAAGCACCATCAAAAAGGCAGCATATTTTGGAAGCACAATCAAAAAAGGCAGCACATTTTGGAAGCACAATCAAAAAAGGCAGCACATTTGGAAGCACCATCAACAAAAGAAGGAAGCACATTTTGGAAGCACATTCTGGAAGCACAATTAAAAAAGGCAGCACATTTGGAAGCACCATCAACAAAAAAAAGAAGGAAGCACATTTTGGAAGCACCATCAAAAGGCAGCACATTTGGTAACACAAGTTACGAGAACTAAGTCTTAGTTAGAAATCAGAATGCAAGAAATAAAGACATTAAATTTTTACTTTTAATATTTAATTTATTTCTTAAGATTATACAAATAGAAGTAAAATAAGCCATTATTGTATGTAGCCAGCTTTCCTCAGTTCTTCGAGTATGAAGGATATTTCTTTTATGCACGAATAGTTTCCTGCACAAAGCGAGCCATGTTGAAGTCTTAGCCGGTCAACCAATAAGTTTGGATCTTTCCACGATGTGTAATCAATCTCTTCTACCACCATCTCACTTGCTTGTTTATTATTAATACTTTTAATATCACAATCGTCCCAGTGATCATAATAAGCGTTATCAGATTTATTTATTATAACACGTCGTTTCCATCGTTTCGGTCTCAGGACACCGTTACATTCTTTGATCTTGTCAGCTTTAGGTGCTTCATCACAGTCTATGCTTTTGTCAACAGCCTCAGAGTCACTGTTACAATCACTGTAGAAGACATCCTCTTCACCCAGATTACCATATGAATTCGATATCGATGATGTCGAAGTACCATTATCGTATTCATGCTTCCTTTTTAGGAGTCCATCATTTTTACAAAGTAAGAAAGATCTACTTGAATTCGGCTGGAATGTATTCTCACTTTTCACGTTAAGGATTCTTCCATTGTCTTCATTCTTCCCTAAATCATCATCGTCCTTCAATTTAAGTTCTTCGTCGAGATCGGAAGAGCCACGAACATAATCTCTCTCAAGAAAAGGAAAATTATTGTCGTAATGCAGATCACTATTCCTTAGTCTAGTAGATCCATCGTTGTACTCTGGCTTGTACGCAGGCTTAACGTTACAAGTTCTGTTATGCCTTTTTGCGCTCTCTCTCCGCGTAAACGACTTGTTACATCGAACGCAACTTATCATATTGCGTAGTGGATTTTTAACACAGTCATTCTTTCTCAAGATAAATTCTTTGCTGTAAAACTTACACCTGTGTCCTTTAGATACAGCGACAGACACCGAATCAGGATTCATATTAGTTACTGTGACTAATGTTAGATACAAACAGACAGTTTTCCAATTGGAACCATTACTTAAATATATTTTTTTAAATATTTCTTAAGCGAGTGTTATCTCATGCAAAGGTACTTGTTGTAAGTAGTTCTGCTTTTCAACAACAGATGACACCACGTATTGCTTGCAGGTAAATATTATTTCTTTCTTTCATGCGGGATGCAGGATTCTCACTAACGATCGCAATAGTGGGATGGCATCGCTAGACTCCAAGGAGAAGGTAGTTTGTTCTTCCAGTTAGTGTTTCTCAGATTTCTCAGGGTATATATTATTATTTGACTGAATAATGATTTTTTTTAAAATTCCACCTATTAAAAAGAAAATAGAAGCACTCAGAGAAAACCATCAGGGATGATGTCATTTATAAAAATCATAAATTACCAAATTTTTTTTGAAAAGGTCCAAATTTAATCCTGATTGAGCAAAGAGTGCACAAGCGGGCTTGTGAACCCTTTGCTTAAGAAACATGAGAGTTCTAGCACAAGCGGGCTTGTGAACTTTTAGCTTAAGCAACATGACAGTTCTAGCACAACCGGGCTTGTGAACTTTTTGCTTAAGCAACATGAGAGTTCTAGCACAAGTACTCTTTGCTTAAGCAACATGAGAGTTCTAGCACAAACGGGCTTGTGAACTCTTTGCTTAATCAGGATTAAATTTGGACTTTTTTTAAAAAAATTTGGTAATTTATGATGTTTATAAATGACATCATCCCTGATGGTTTTCTCTGAGTGCTTCTATTTTCTTTTTAATAGGTAGAATTTTAAAAAAAATCATTATTCAGTCAAATAATAATATATACCCTGAGAAATCTGAGAAACACTAACTGGAAGAACAAACTACCTTCTCCTTGGAGTCTAGCGATGCCATCCCACTATTGCGATCGTTAGTGAGAATCCTGCATCCCGCATGAAAGAAAGAAATAATATTTACCTGCAAGCAATACGTGGTGTCATCTGTTGTTGAAAAGCAGAACTACTTACAACAAGTACCTTTGCATGAGATAACACTCGCTTAAGAAATATTTAAAAAAATATATTTAAGTAATGGTTCCAATTGGAAAACTGTCTGTTTGTATCTAACATTAGTCACAGTAACTAATATGAATCCTGATTCGGTGTCTGTCGCTGTATCGAAAGGACACAGGTGTAAGTTTTGCAGCAAAGAATTTATCTTGAGAAAGAATGGAAGACAACACCAGAAGAATGACTGTGTTAAAAATCCGCTACGCAATATGATAAGTTGCGTTCGATGTAACAAGTCGTTTACGCGGAGAGAGAGCTTAAAAAGACATGACAGAACTTGTAACGTTAAGCCTGCGTACAAGCCAGAGTACAACGATGGATCTACTAGACTAAGGAATAGTGATCTGCATTACGACAATAATTTTCCTTTTCTTGAGAGAGATTATGTTCGTGGCTCTTCCGATCTCGACGAAGAACTTAAATTGAAGGACGATGATGATTTAGGGAAGAATGAAGACAATGGAAGAATCCTTAACGTGAAAAGTGAGAATACATTCCAGCCGAATTCAAGTAGATCTTTCTTACTTTGTAAAAATGATGGACTCCTAAAAAGGAAGCATGAATACGATAATGGTACTTCGACATCATCGATATCGAATTCATATGGTAATCTGGGTGAAGAGGATGTCTTCTACAGTGATTGTAACAGTGACTCTGAGGCTGTTGACAAAAGCATAGACTGTGATGAAGCACCTAAAGCTGACAAGATCGAAGAATGTAACGGTGTCCTGAGACCGAAACGATGGAAACGACGTGTTATAATAAATAAATCTGATAACGCTTATTATGATCACTGGGACGATTGTGATATTAAAAGTATTAATAATAAACAAGCAAGTGAGATGGTGGTAGAAGAGATTGATTACACATCGTGGAAAGATCCAAACTTATTGGTTGACCGGCTAAGACTTCAACATGGCTCGCTTTGTGCAGGAAACTATTCGTGCATAAAAGAAATATCCTTCATACTCGAAGAACTGAGGAAAGCTGGCTACATACAATAATGGCTTATTTTACTTCTATTTGTATAATCTTAAGAAATAAATTAAATATTAAAAGTAAAAATTTAATGTTTTTATTTCTTGCATTCTGATTTCTAACTAAGACTTAGTTCTCGTAACTTGTGTTACCAAATGTGCTTCCTTCTTTTGTTGATGGTGCTTCCAAATGTGCTGCCTTTTTTGATTGTGCTTCCAAAATGTGCTGCCTTTTTTGATTGTGCTTCCAAAATGTGCTGCCTTTTTGATGGTGCTTCCAAAATGTGCTTCCTTTTTGTTGATGGTGCTTCCAAATGTGTTGCCTTTATTGATTGTGCTTCCAAAATGTGCTGCATTTATGTTGATGGTGCTTCCAAAATGTGCTTCCTTTTTGTTGATGGTGTTTCCAAAAGTGCTTCCTTTTTATTGATGGTGCTTCTTAATCTGCTCTCTTTATTGATTGTGCTTCCAAAATGTGCTGCCTTTACGTTGATGGTGCTTCCAAAATGTGCTTCCTTTTTGTTGATGGTGTTTACAAATGTGCTGTCTTTTTTGATTGTGCTGCATTTTCGTTGATGGTGCTTCCTTTTTGTTGATTGCGCGTAGTAAAATATGTAGTGACTGTATATTTACTAGTTCAAAACCTCTTGGTGTTACTAAAATATTTGTCAAGGTCGCTTGGTCCTTTAGTATGTATTAAAATTTCATGATGGTCTAAATGACTGTAATTATCTAAAGACGAAGAAGGTCCTGCGGTTCTGAAATTTCTAGCCTATACGTCTGATATTGTCATGACTCGGTCTCATGGTCCATAGACAATTGGCCTGTATGTGTGGCTTTGTACATGAACGATTTATAGGTTATTCAGATTATCGAATAATTATACTTTCATGTAAGGCATAGCGGTACTGTATTTAATTCGATGGTCAGGTATATTGTCTTGAGTTGTTTTTCGTAGAGTGAAAGATTAATAAATTCCACGAAAGGTAATGGAAAATAAAATATAAACTATGTTTAATATTTAGTTACACCTGTCACTGGTCAAGCAGTGCGTTCATTACTTCTGGAACTATTAAGCAAAGTATAATGTTATTTATATCAATTTTCTCTTTATTATGTATTTCAGAGTATATTATACTCTATGTAACTTGGATGTCCAGTTCCGATCTCAAGACACAATGCGAGCATGCTTAGGGCTTGGATGATTGATCACCTCGTTCGAATGTTGGAGGCTGCCAGCTAGGCGGGGGGACAGCAACGGAAGCAACGGTACACGTGACTGGATTGGAGGGTGGGGGGGGTCCTAGCGGTATAAATTGAGGTCAACACCCTAGACACAGCAGTCAACACATAGTCGTGTGGGTATAGAGCTGCTGCTACAAATTCAAGCAAATGCTGTTCGATCCAACTACAAAGTACGCGGAAGTAACGCCAGGATTACGTCGTGTGCACTACGTCACCGAGGATGGTTACTTCAACTAGAAGTCTGCCAATTCGGTCATCACTGGACCAGTGATTGTGACGAGCAGGCTCCGGACATCATCGAGACATCCTGCAACAAGGTAGATTGTGTCGTCTATTACCTAAGACCTGACAGTACATTACCGGCTCAGTCTCGTCTCGACCACCATGACGAAATGTGTAAACCTCCAAGGCTTCTCTAGTCAGTATGGATTTATTATCAAGGAACTTAGCATTGCAGATGAAGAAGGAAATGTAATAACACGTAACTTTCAACCTCCATTTGAATGGCGATATCTCACCAGGAAGCATCAAAAAACAAATGCTTGGCTCACTCGAAATTTTCATGGTTTACAGTGGGAACACGGACTCTTTCCTTATGCTTCAATACCCAACGTATTGGCAAGTCATCTGACCGGACCTGTATTGGTTGTAGGAATAGAGCAGAAACGGTGGCTAACTAACTATTGCAAGCATCATGTTCTAATATTAGATGTACAAGCAGAATATGACTGTCCATCATTGAAAGAATTAAATATATTGTACGTGTGCAATAATAATAATAATAGATGTCCGATCTCAAGACACAATGCGAGCATGCTTAGGGCATGGATGGTTGATCACCGTGTTAGAATGTTGGAGGCCGCCAGCAAGGCGCGTGATCGTTCACCAATAGAGTCATCACGTCAAGTTTTTGGAGACATAACCACAAATCATCCTGCTCGTGAAACCAATGTTACCACCAACCATCGTTAGTAACGATGCTGTCGAACTACTGCCAATTGCATCTCGTCAATCACCTCCTACATCAATTACAGAGAGGCCATCACCTCCATCAATTGTGGGGAGACCAGCACGGACATCGCATCTCATGCTAGGAGCGAATCTAACGTCTAACTGTATGAACGAGGGTGAATTGTCAATTAACATCTCATTGAGTATAACATACAACTGAAAATAATTTTAACAATAGACTGTTCTGATAAATGCTCTACTCTATGGAATTGCATAACAGACATATTTATCCAAGGGATACATATATTTTTAGATAAGACCCTCGACTCGTGCGATGGCAGTCGAGCTGAAACTGTGGTTGTGTAAGGACCTACAGCAGAAGTAGTTAACCAAGATGTCTAACTTTCAACCGAACAGGATATACTCCAGTGTAACACCTGGGCTAGGCACTGTTGATTATAGTGAGGTGATCGACGGTGTTTTAAAACATTTTTCGGAGAGTTGTGATGCTGTGTTTCACGTGAAACAGGTTTTAAACCCAGGACCTCAAGATACACCTCTAGAAGTTATCAACTGTCTGGGCTATGGATATTGTAGTGTGAATATGATGAGAGACGGTACAGTTCTCTTTGCAACGCCTGAAGAGGTTTTCGCACATGCATTCAACCAACCAGCTTTTCAGTCACCGCCAGCATCTGCATGTGGTCAGACTTCGTCAGTCCAGACATCATCTAGCTGTACCCAGATGAGTCTTACATCGCCAGCACCTACTACATCAGTAGCAGTCCAGCATAAACGCAGGCGTCAGCTTCGCCTTCCTACATCTCGCAAGAGTCGAACCCGAGATCTCAGTCATCTAGGTCCGATCAGTGAAGACACCACTCAAGTATGTTCCACAGAAAACACTAGTGATGTAATAACTGTTGAGATTGCTCGTGTAGCTGTACGTTCATTACTTCTGGAACTATTGAGCAAAGTATAATATTATTTATATCAATTTTCTCTTTAATATGTATTTCAGAGTATATTATACCCTAAGTAACTTGTAGTTATGCTTAATATTTAGGTATTGTGTCTCTGGTTTATGTAAATAGGTTATGTTGACTTTGTCACTATGATGTGCAGTGTGTGAATATTATGTACTTTTATTACTCATTATTTAATTCTTTTAAATCAGTGATTTTTCTTATCCCTTGCTGTTTGTAATAAGATTTAAATAAATATGTGTTTAACATTTACGGTTTTCTTTAATTACAAAAAAAACATTTAATGGTCCCTCTTATTAAAAAAAGTTTTAAATTGAGAGTATTTTTAAAAAGTTGTAACTATTAGTTATTAACCTCATCAGCTAGAGTGATTGCTTTAATACATAAATTCTAACACTACCTTCGAGATGTCTTCCGCCACTACGAGAAGAAGAGAGACTCTACACAACACCAATATTTTATTAATACTCTATCATCATTTATTAAATTATAGACAAAATACAGTAACTTACCGGACTTTTTTTATTGTAATAAATGTTGGGAAATTTGTTTCAGCGATGGTAAATTTATTTATGTATGTTGGCATTCTTGATGGTTATCAAATGTTTGCATGTGGGTGTAATATATATGTCCTTTTGGAGTAGGTATGGTCAGTTTGTTTGTAGAAGTCATAGAGGTAGGATGTGTACGAGTATATTAATTAGAACTCGTCAGATACCCGGGTGGCTGTGACGGCAACGGAGATCTTGGTGAATACAGGCTACCGACTTGTCTCGTCTTGTCCCCCGACTTGTCTCGACTGTCTAGACTTGTCTCGACTCGTTCCCGACTTGTCTCGACTGACTACATAACACTTGGCGCCATCCGGCAGTAAATTTAAGAATTAAAGATGGCGACGGTGGCGCGCTCCGGCGGTAACTTTAAGAATTAAAGATGGCGACGGTGGCACACTCTGGTAGCAACACTAGGAACTAAAGATGGTGACGGTGGCGTCATCTGGTATCGATTATATGAACTAAAATATGGCTAAGGTGGCGCCATCTACCAGCCAACTTAAGAACCAAGATGGCGGCACCTCTGACAACTAATTTTTGAATTTGGCGCGCGATACTAGCGACATCTACCAGCCAACTTGAGAACCAAGATGGCGGCGCCTCTGACAACTATTTTTTGAATTTGGCGCGCGATACTAGCGACATCTACCAGCCAACTTGAGAACCAAGATGGCGGCGTCTCTGGCAACTAATTTTTGAATTTGGCGCGCGATACTAGCGACATCTACCAGCCAACTTGAGACCCAAGATGGCGGCGCCTCTGGCAACAAATTTTTGAATTTGGCGCGCGATACTAGCAACATCTACCAGCCAACTTGAGAACCAAGATGGCGGCATCTCTGGCAACTAATTTTTGAATTTGGCGCGCGATACTATCGACATCTACCAGCCAACTTGAGAACCAAGATGGCGGCGCCTCTGGCAACTAATTTTTGAATTTAGCGCCATCTGGTAGTCTGTGCTGGAATTAAAGATGGCGGCTGTATAATAATTTTAATTTCAAATGTGGCGCCTTAGGTATGCATTAAGGAAGGCAAAAACACCCTCCCCCCCATTTATCATAAACTTGCCGTCAGTACGTAGCATATATAGATTATTTATTCCATTATATCCCAACTGGTGTCGTGGTCTAGTGGTCAAGGCGTCCGCCTCGTAACCACGACATCTTGGACGTTTTCACGTCCCATGGATCGAATCCCAGCCTCGGCACTGAAAATATTTTAGTTAAAGAAAAAATAAAATAATACCTGCTGCTATCTGGTGGCGACCAACAGAACTATATGACGTCACAAGATGGCTGCCTCCAGCAGACGAAAACAAGATGGCGGCCACCAGCAGACGAAACAAGATGGCGGCTGATTACATCGAATTTCGAAAAGTTGCAGTTCGAAAAAAAAAATTCTAATCCAAGATGGCGGCCGTGACGAAAAGTGCAACGGTGACATCACGATTCTAAGTTGGTGTGAAATTTCTAGAAATACAAAATGACGGATGGATTAGCATGGATTAGCATGAATTAACATATGGATTAGCATAGATTGGCATACAAATTAGCATAGATTTGCATACGAATTAGCATAGATTGGCATACAGATTAGCATAGATTGGCATACGGATTAGCATAGATTGGCATGGATTAGCATAGATTGGCATACGTATTAGCATAGATTGGCATGGATTAGCATAGATTAGCATACGGATTAGCATGGATTAGCATACGGATTAAATGGATCCTTGATCCTGCGCCTGTCCCAGAACCGGCTATTTCCATCTACTTAAGGGGATTATCCAGCATACGACATGCTTGTATAATTTATACATTCTCTCTTTGGGCTTTCGAAGTGAAGATAGGTTTCAAATGTTTTCAAGCCCTACCAATTATTATTCATTTTTAATTTTTATAAATAATTTTTGCTAACGTGGATGAGACATTAAAAAACATTTTTATGTTTTAGAAATACTGTCAATGACTATTATTTTTACAGTTGAAGCTCCTCTGAAAACCGAAATAAATACTAAACGCTCATAATTTGACAGGCGATACTATTTTTTCGTATTAGCCAGTCAAATTAACTTAAGAAATTTCATTTATGCACTGTGCTTTAAAGAGGCTGTATTTTCAGAATGGAAAAATTATTTAAACTATGATGGCGTTGCTAGATGTCTATATCTCCCCCTTAATTAAGTCAGCTCACAGTTACAACGTCAATGAGGCAATGCTGAATCCAGCTTGTGGTGGTCACACCCCATGCTTCCGGCCCAGTGTTTACAAAAAGGGCCTGTTACCGTTAAACCACCGGGCACCGTGTGTGGTAGGTAGGGAGGGGGAAATCGAAAAGATGGAATTGTACCAGTATGACATTCAAATTAAAAAAAAATTATTTTACTTGATACCAACCTCATATGCATGCATATATTGCTTTAACACATTTGACCCCCCCACCTTCCCACCTTAAGGGGTAAGGAAGGGGATTGTTTGCCAAGAAATTGGAAACCAAAACCAATCAATGCCATACTTACAATGCTCAATTACAAAAAAAAATGATATCTGCGCCTGTTTCAAAAAATTTTCCTTATATTAAAAAAAATTATTAAAAAACAGTGTATTATTTCACCGATTTAAAATTCCCAAATAAGGCTATCAACTTCCATGTATTTTAATAGCACTGATGTTCATAAAACCTTTAATTAAAAAAAGTATTTCCATATCTTTTAATTCATAAGAATTTTCGACTGGAAAACTTTAATACGTTTAATTACTCACGTAGTACTGTGACTTTAGCTCGAAAGAGGTGTTTGGCAAGGAAATGCATCTTACGTGAGAAGGTAAACAGGAGGCAGAATTTTAATATTTAATGCCGGCGAACTTACACAACACAGTGCATTCTTTTGTTACAGTCTCGCAATTGTTTATGTTCGTGTAATTGTGATGGACGCAATAAAAGGCGCAATGAAATGTAATTAGTCCGCGTGGGCCGCTTGCTGTTTTGAGCGGCGTAAAGCCGTCCAAATAATCTTCACGTCAAAGTTTCTGAGTTATTACGGGGCTGAGCTTTATTTGCGTCCTCTGAAATGGCAATTGTTCTGCAAAGAATGTCGTGTAATAAAAGGGGAAAATAAAAGGTGAACGCTACCCCCTTAATTGCACTTTTGTTACGCTTCTTTTTTTTAACTTCCACCTTCATCTTTCAGAAAACACCAACATTCTTGAGGAAAGTGGCGTTCAGTACAAAGAAAAAAAAGAGGGTAGGAGAGAGATGAAAAAATGCAGTATTCTTAAGTCTGTACAGCCCTTACCAAAAACATTAATTCAGATGTGGAATTAATTTTTTTAAGAAATTAAAAATTCCTTTGCTGAAGACTGAAACTGTCGTTGCAAATTATTTTTCTGAAAATTTAGTAACTCTCTCTGGAAGTGAATAGTTTATTAAAATTTATTTAACTCCATACCTCACTTATAAAATTCGTTTTTGTATCTTTTGCATTTCGTCATATTTTTGTTCGATTATTATTTATAACAATTTTTTTTGTTGCATAAACAAAACCAAGCAAACTGGAATAAATAGCCACACAGCGATCTAAAAGGATGTTTGTGCGAGAAAATTAGTTGCTGATTTGGAAACAAGCCAGAAAAACAACGTGAAAATTTCTTGAGCGTTTCAGGAGCATGAGTAAGTCTTATTAGGAAAAGATTTTTTTTTTTAACCAAATTTTGCCAATTAAGGTTCCGAATGTAATATCTTACCTAATCTCATACGGCATCCAAAATATAATCAAGTTTCGAACCTTGTAGGTGAGTCTTCCGTAGTCGAGCTTGCTAGAGCGTCACGCAAAATGTGCCGAAACGTCAAGAATTCCGACGGGACCAGAGGAAACACAGAACAACCTAAAAGATTGATAATCCGTGTGCAACAGGTCGCTATACCTAATGATTTGTACACCTGCAGTAAAATTGGATTCAAGCTGCAGGCTTTCTGTCCCAGATTAAATTTTAAGTATAAAATAATGAGATGAACCAGCTTATTGCGAGTGCCTCAGAAATGTAATTGGGTATCAGTCAGACCCTACAGACACTACATATTACGTCAAGTAAAACCAAAATGAAAGTGTTGCAAAGTCACTATCAGAACCATCTTGTCTAGAGAGCGGAAGCAAGGCAATGGGATCACCAAATTTCACATAGAGAAGATGACGCTCTTGGGAGAAAAAAAGTACTCAGAAGAATTTTCAGCTCCATGCGTGATGAGAAATAGTTGGAGATGCCAGGTAAACTGAAAACCATACAATTTAATGGCTCAGCTCACTGTCACCAAAAAACTGAAAAGAAACTTTTAAAATGCGCGGGACAAGCAACCAGAATTGTACAAAAATGACAAGGAAGAGCGGTCGCATTAGGACAAGTTCACTTGGCATACCAAAGATACGCTGACAAGATAATATAAGGAAGGATCTAAATGATTCGCGAGCGGATGATGGTAACTGGTGGTGGATTTCTCAGGATACATCATAATAAAGGCACATTTTGAGATCAGTGCATATACTTTTAAGGCCCTGAAAAACGGATTGTACGAAAAACTGGGGTAAAAATAGATGTTTTTATGTACTTATTAAGTATTTTATATTATAAAACTTCTTAGCAGTAAGAGAGTGTTTTAAAATATTGAAACGAAAGGTTAAACATGAAAAATAAAATAAAACAAATTTTTTTTCAAATGAACCCCAAGTGGTTTAATTTGGAGGTATTTCTCCAAACACTATTTTAAATCATTTTAAATAGTCGAGCGTGAAATGTGCTTGTATAATAACTAAAAATATTATATAACATATATATATATATATATATACACACTGAAAAAAAAATGCAACAAAATATTTCACTGTTAATGTTTTTGAAATAACCCTACTTTAACCTTTTTTTTGTTTTGTTTTTGCTGTAGGTCTCTCATTACTCATTTCACGAAAGTCAATCAAAAAACCAATTTAGGTTCAAAAATGTACAAACATCAGTAGCTTATAATTACAGGAAAAATGTAATCAAACAATAATGAAATTAATCTTTCCAATCAATTTTTTTCGTTCATTCTGGTACAAATTTCAAGAAAATATAATGACATTCATTGAAAATTGATACAGTAAAAGACGTTATTTTGTTTTAAGTTGGCTCTCACATTCGTATGAATTCTACTTCTTAGTTAAGTGATTGAGCTTACAATTCGGTGATATATGCTGTTTAAACACGTATGTCATGGTTTAGTGGTGTATTGACAATCGGTTTTATTTCAAATGTGTCGTACCTTGCCTTAATGTATCATCCCTGGAAAAAAATATCATGTGGAGCGTGATAAATATATGTATATAAATTGTTTTTTAACTACATTTCTTGGTGCAAATCACACGTCGTTTCCGCACCTACAGCTAGAATTCGGTGTCAGAGCAACTACGTCGACTATCAAATCATTTCATTTGCATACGAAAATTTTAAACTATTTAAAATAAAGGCTCCGAAAAAATATAAGACTTGAAAAAAAAAGTACTAAATCCGCACTCTGAACCTGATTTTCGACAAGATATTTTATTAAAGTAATGTTCTTGTTGTTAGACTTTACTATACAGTTAATACTTTAACCATTCCCCATGCCATCAGCCACAGGTTAAACATTTACATTGCATTCGACAGAAATATTTATGATACCGGAACAACCAATAAAACACTACTTAATAATCAAGAGACCCATGGCATTACTTCTTCAATAAAAACCAAAATAGAGGAGAAATAATTATATATTTCAATTACATTGTCAAAAATGAAAAATTTTAACTACGCCCACCCCTCGGAAGCAAAGATGATCAATATTTTGCGGATTTGTAATAACAACACAAAAATAATGGCTTGATTTAAAAAATAGTAAACTCATGGATTCAAAATAGCGCTCTTCTTCGTCCTTAATTTCAGAAGAAGCACACGACAAGGGACCGGAAAAATTCGCGGGTTCAATGACCTGCAGGATTAACTCCATAGTTCTACCTACACTCGGTCGAATGTCACCCACTCACTGACTGCTGTCTTGTGAGACGTCCCAAAGTAGCAGCCTGTGATTCGATAAAGCATTGGTCGGGTGTATCTCATTGGCCCAGACTCATCCAGGTTAGTTGTGAGCCAATAGCAGAGGCAGCACTGAGGTATAACTATTTGTATTTTAGCCTATTGTGAAATGAATTCGCGAATTTTTCCGGTCTCTTCATATGACATGGGTAATATTCAATCCAATGTAATGAATTAATAAATATGATGAAAAAAAAAATAGATTTCTCTTTCGTTAATTACTATTCACTTCCTTCTTCACCTATTTACATAGCCCAATATCAATGATATAAATATTTGTACCATGCATACAAAAAATCTGATGCCGGTGTGTGTTCAGCCAATGGTTTTAATACGTCGTCCTGCAAGTCAGTTGCAGCTCTGATGAGAATGGTGGGAAACTTTTATGGCAAGTTTACATCACGTGTACCAGATGCCCTAGTGGATGGTGCAAGTAATGTGACTAGCGATGTAAATACTATAAGTGACAGTCATGCATTTAGTAAACGACAGAGTCGGGAATGGCTTAAATGGTTAATCTCAATCATATTAAGTGTTCGTGGAAAATAAAACAGTCACGCTTCTTTAAATTACTTGCCGTTCATGAAATTACTCCTACCAAAATTCGTATACAGAGAGCTAAGATGTTACACATGAAAAACATTTCAAAGCAGTCATGAGGACTGCCGACAGAAGTGAACATATTTTCGCAATTTTTACGAAAAAATATTATCACACAGCAAAATTGTTTTATCATGTTGGTAAAATAATTCCTTAATTAATATAAATTACGCATTACATATTAATTGTAGATATTAAAAAAAATATTATATTCTTAATTTTAGGGTATATTGCTACAAAGACTCCGTTTTCTTCGTTATTCAACTATACATCTATATGAGAGTATAAATATATATTTTATACTCACTTTTTACTGCATATACACATTCGATTCACATATGCACAACACTGATGTACAGGGATAAAAGACGCGTACTGGCTGCGCGCGCACCACTGAGTATATGTACATATATATACATTTACGTCACGTGACCATGTCGATGACGACTTACATGAATTTACTCCCTATCCAAACCTTCCAATAGAAGTTTTCACTTCAAAAAATTGTTTGTCTGTAAAGTCGGTTTACGGACGATAGTTTAACGTGACAACGTCATAACAAAACATTGATTAAATTATTGCATACTTTTATGAATAAAATTGAATTATTTTTATTGAATTATCGCTATTTTGTATGGATACAAAGAAGGAGTGAAATTAAATCTACAATTTAATTCAAATATGTTTATTACTTTAACGAAGAGATTATTTTAACCATAACTTTTATACATGTTTGCTATTTAACTTCTACCAATCTGTGTTATTCTGTTAAGGATAGGACGATGATAGGAAAAGTAGGAAACGAATAAGAGTGTTTCAAGTTTAATGTGCCTCGAAAAAGTCAAATCGATGGTTTTTCCAATCGAGTGGAAGAGGGATAGATGCGGCGCAAGCGTACAATGGGCGTAACGGGACACCGCGTAACGGGACAATGTGCGGAACGGGACACTTTTTCGTGCGTGCAGCCGGTGTTCATCGATTTATTAGACGTCACGTCTAAAACCTGTAGCCTTTCATGAATTTGTGAGCTGGTGACAAAAACATACGCGAGCACACACCGACTCGCCACGTGACCACCTTACCCGGTGTGTTGAGGGGGGGGGGGGTATTCCGTGCTCCCATTTTCCGCGCCATTATTCCATCCGGCCATTTCGTGGGCGCGCTCTCGCAGCGAGATGGGCAATCCGCGAGCCTCGATAATTACACAGTGGTTGCAGGTGGCCAGTCGATGCAGAGACGGCTGGCTGCGCGATGCTGATGCTCGGGGATCCAAGTTGACGCCGTCTGGCATAAACTTATGGTTAGATACCTGTAAAATTCGCGGATTCATTTCGTGATATGCTTCAGAGTTCAAATAATTATACCTTAGCGCTACTTCTGCAATTGGTTCACTGTTAATCTGGAGGACTGAGGGCCAATTAGAGACCCTCGCTCATAGAAGTATCGAATCACAGACACTCGGTCGAGACGACTCACAAGTCAGCAGCCAATGAACAGGTGGCATTTGCCCGAGTATGAAGAGTGTAGTAGAGCATATCCTGGAGGTCATTGAACCCGCGAATTTTACAGGTCTCTACTTATTGTTTTTTGATGTGTAAACGTCTTAGTCCTTGGTAAACGGCATTTCTTGGAATTAATTTCGTGAAAATGGAACGGAAGACGATGGACGAAAATGTGACGCAAAAATGGCAGAAATAAGTATATATAAAAAAAACAATAAATGTCATTTACGTATTAATTAGGGTAAATACCACACTTATAAGTGTGCTAAATGAAACTATATTATAGTAATACTACCTAGGAATATATTTTACAAAGCAAAATTTTTTATTAAAAATTCATGTTAAATTTTAAAATACCTAACATTACTACAATAAATTATAATATATATTCTCCTTGCGTTGCGTTAACGGATTAGGTAGCACAGCAGTAAGGCGCTCGCATGTTCGTCTCCAGGGATGTGGTTCGAATATCATCACTAGATATAAACAATTTTTACTTTTTTAATTACAATATTATATAATAAAATTATATAACTTTAATGTTAAACTATCTCAAAACGTTCTGGTGGTTTGCAGTAATTATTTACAGACTGATTTCATTCGTTTAAGCGAAAACAAATATAAAAACACATACTTAGTGTTATATTATGACTTTTAAAAAGTTTCCGGTTAATGTTTTATACATTTTTTAGAAGTATAACTTCTAATGTATGCAGAAACTTTAAAGTATTAACTGATTAATGAATTGTTACGTGATGTAGAATATTTTCTTAAAATTCAGTGTCGATAGTTAATTTGCAACATGAACCACATGAAAACACATTAAGTATACTTTATACCAATGTAAGATATTCACAAATCACTGGCGAGTACTAAAAGACTCTCTCGCAAATATGCTTTACTTTGAAGAGAGCTCTGTTTTGAACTGTTTCAAAATATATCACTCAATAAACCAAAATTTGGATTTTTTAGTTATGTAGTCTCTTAAGGGACCGAAATAGGATCTAAAGAATGCTATATTGCTTGCGAAAAAATTGTAAAGGTGTGTATTGCCTTGTTGATACTTACAATATTTTTAAGACGATTAAGGGTAAAAGAAACATCATTTAAATGTGTTATGGTTAGTGTTATTTTACTGTTTCATTTATATAATTGCGAAATATACCGTAATTTGGCACAAATTACTTTCAGAATGATAATAAAAAAAATTATGGATAATTTTAGTCAAGTGAATTAGTGCATAAAACTGGATCAAAAAGAGATAAATGGTGAAGATGATATTGTAAACAAGAGAACCTCATTATCAGTCCATTAAAATGAAAACATATTAATTCCTTTTAAATTATTAAAATTTGTGTAAAAAAAAAAGAGAAAACGAAGCAGGTATGTTAGCTTTGGAAAATGAACGCTTAAGCGCGCCGCCGTGGATGGAAACTAACTATAGGCTACGTTTTCTTAATCATGCAAAGCTGTTGCCTATACCTGCACGTAGGTATAAACTTCCGTAAGAGGTTTCTCTACCCTTCTCAAGAAAAACATAACTAGTGTCCAAACATTCACATTTGTGATTTTTTGTTAACTAAATAATGGAAGCCAAATTAGGTGTAAACAATAGAATTATTACGTTATGAAGTTTGTTTTTATCATCTTCATTATTTTATTAAATAATTAAAGATATTGCCAGTTAAAGCAAATAACTTGCTAAGTTGGCAAATAAATGGTTAAACACTGTTTAAATATCAAATTTGTTATAGTGTTAATGGTCAAAATTACCCGATTAAAGGTTGTAACCACATAAGTCGTGCAACGAATTTTTCCCCCAAAAATATTGCACATTTGATTCTATTTTGAAATGTTATCAATATAAGGGTTATTTATGATTGTGTAGCAAAAAATATTTATTCACAGTATCTATTAATTTGGTGCAGGATGTAGATTAATTAAATTTAAAAAAGCTATAGCTCGGAAACTATAACATATTGTTACGAACGTGAGCAGGGCCGCGGCACACGCAAGTTATGAGCTGGCTGGCGGCCCCGCACGGCCACTGACATCACGTGGCCACCGCAACGTGAGACGTGCCGCGTGCGCCTGGTAGATTACAAGTGTCACCGCTCCCCCCCCCTCCTTCACAAGGCTCCCGTGTGGCGCTCTGTCATTGACACATCATCTGACACCTGACAGCTGCGGAGTTACGCAAGCCGCCGACGCGTGTCATCGAGAATTCTGCCGTCGGGTCAGCGCGGAATGACGTGACAGGTCCCAGCTGCGCTCGTCACTTCTAGAAGTGGCGCCTGGGCCTATATAAGTCCGGGAAGCCGGCCTCCGAGGTCAGTGAGGAGCTGGGAGTTTTCCCGCGGTGGAGTTTTCAGGGCGATAGTTCCACGGGGATGGCGGAGCGGCGAAGTCCCTGGACGAAGGTTCCAGGGCGGAGAGTTTAGTTCCGGGCGATAGTGTCGCGGGTGCGGCGGAGCTGCGAAGTCCCTGGACGAAGGTTCCAGGGCGGAGAGTTTAGTTCCGGGCGATAGTGTCGCGGTTGCAGCGGAGCTGAGAAGTCCCTGGACGAAGGATCCAGGGCGGAGAGTTTAGTTCCGGGCGATAATGTCGCGGGTGCAGCGGAGCTGCGAGCTCCCTGGGCGAAGGATCCAGGGCGGAGAGTTTAGTTCCGGGCGATAGTGTCGCGGGTGCGGCGGAGCTGAGAAGTCCCTGGACGAAGGATCCAGGGCGGAGAGTTTAGTTCCGGGCAATAGTGTCGCGGGTGCGGCGGAGCTGAGAAGTCCCTGGACGAAGGATCCAGGGCGGAGAGTTTAGTTCCGGGTGATAGTGTCGCGGGTGCGGCGGAGCTGAGAAGTCCCTGGACGAAGGATCCAGGGCGGAGAGTTTAGTTCCGGGCGATAGTGTCGCGGGTGCGGCGGAGCTGAGAAGTCCCTGGACGAAGGATCCAGGGCGGAGAGTTTAGTTCCGGGTCATAGTGTCGCGGGTGCGGCGGAGCTGAGAAGTCCCTGGACGAAGGATCCAGGGCGGAGAGTTTAGTTCCGGGTGATAGTGTCGCGGGTGCGGCGGAGCTGAGAAGTCCCTGGACGAAGGATCCAGGGCGGAGAGTTTAGTTCCGGGCGATAGTGTCGCGGGTGCGGCGGAGCTGAGAAGTCCCTGGACGAAGGATCCAGGGCGGAGAGTTTAGTTCCGGGTCATAGTGTCGCGGGTGCGGCGGAGCTGAGAAGTCCCTGGACGAAGGATCCAGGGCGGAGAGTTTAGTTCCGGGCGATAGTGTCGCGGGTGCGGCGGAGCTGAGAAGTCCCTGGACGAAGGATCCAGGGCGGAGAGTTTAGTTCCGGGTCATAGTGTTGCGGGTGCGGCGGAGCTGAGAAGTCCCTGGACGAAGGATCCAGGGCGGAGAGTTTAGTTCCGGGTCATAGTGTCGCGGGTGCGGCGGAGCTGAGAAGTCCCTGGACGAAGGATCCAGGGCGGAGAGTTTAGTTCCGGGCGATAGTGTCGCGGGTGCGGCGGAGCTGAGAAGTCCCTGGACGAAGGATCCAGGGCGGAGAGTTTAGTTCCGGGTCATAGTGTCGCGGGTGCGGCGGAGCTGAGAAGTCCCTGGACGAAGGATCCAGGGCGGAGAGTTTAGTTCCGGGTGATAGTGTCGCGGGTGCGGCGGAGCTGAGAAGTCCCTGGACGAAGGATCCAGGGCGGAGAGTTTAGTTCCGGGCGATAGTGTCGCGGGTGCGGCGGAGCTGAGAAGTCCCTGGACGAAGGATCCAGGGCGGAGAGTTTAGTTCCGGGTGATAGTGTCGCGGGTGCGGCGGAGCTGAGAAGTCCCTGGACGAAGGATCCAGGGCGCAGAGTTTAGTTCCGGGTCATAGTGTCGCGGGTGCGGCGGAGCTGAGAAGTCCCTGGACGAAGGATCCAGGGCGGAGAGTTTAGTTCCGGGCGATAGTGTCGCGGGTGCGGCGGAGCTGAGAAGTCCCTGGACGAAGGATCCAGGGCGGAGAGTTTAGTTCCGGGTCATAGTGTCGCGGGTGCGGCGGAGCTGAGAAGTCCCTGGACGAAGGATCCAGGGCGGAGAGTTTAGTTCCGGGTGATAGTGTCGCGGGTGCGGCGGAGCTGAGAAGTCCCTGGACGAAGGATCCAGGGCGGAGAGTTTAGTTCCGGGCGATAGTGTCGCGGGTGCGGCGGAGCTGAGAAGTCCCTGGACGAAGGATCCAGGGCGGAGAGTTTAGTTCCGGGTGATAGTGTCGCGGGTGCGGCGGAGCTGAGAAGTCCCTGGACGAAGGATCCAGGGCGGAGAGTTTAGTTCCGGGTCATAGTGTCGCGGGTGCGGCGGAGCTGAGAAGTCCCTGGACGAAGGATCCAGGGCGGAGAGTTTAGTTCCGGGTGATAGTGTCGCGGGTGCGGCGGAGCTGAGAAGTCCCTGGACGAAGGATCCAGGGCGGAGAGTTTAGTTCCGGGTGATAGTGTCGCGGGTGCGGCGGAGCTGAGAAGTCCCTGGACGAAGGATCCAGGGCGGAGAGTTTAGTTCCGGGTCATAGTGTCGCGGGTGCGGCGGAGCTGAGAAGTCCCTGGACGAAGGATCCAGGGCGGAGAGTTTAGTTCCGGGTGATAGTGTCGCTGGTGCGGCGGAGCTGAGAAGTCCCTGGACGAAGGATCCAGGGCGGAGAGTTTAGTTCCGGGCGATAGTGTCGCGGGTGCGGCGGAGCTGAGAAGTCCCTGGACGAAGGATCCAGGGCGGAGAGTTTAGTTCCGGGTGATAGTGTCGCGGGTGCGGCGGAGCTGAGAAGTCCCTGGACGAAGGATCCAGGGCGGAGAGTTTAGTTCCGGGCGATAGAGTCGCGGGTGCGGCGGAGCTGAGAAGTCCCTGGACGAAGGATCCAGGGCGGAGAGTTTAGTTCCGGGTGATAGTGTCGCGGGTGCGGCGGAGCTGAGAAGTCCCTGGACGAAGGATCCAGGGCGGAGAGTTTAGTTCCGGGTGATAGTGTCGCGGGTGCGGCGGAGCTGAGAAGTCCCTGGACGAAGGATCCAGGGCGGAGAGTTTAGTTCCGGGCGATAGTGTCGCGGGTGCGGCGGAGCTGAGAAGTCCCTGGACGAAGGATCCAGGGCGGAGAGTTTAGTTCCGGGTGATAGTGTCGCGGGTGCGGCGGAGCTGAGAAGTCCCTGGACGAAGGATCCAGGGCGGAGAGTTTAGTTCCGGGTGATAGTGTCGCGGGTGCGGCGGAGCTGAGAAGTCCCTGGACGAAGGATCCAGGGCGGAGAGTTTAGTTCCGGGTGATAGTGTCGCGGGTGCGGCGGAGCTGAGAAGTCCCTGGACGAAGGATCCAGGGCGGAGAGTTTAGTTCCGGGCGATAGTGTCGCGGGTGCGGCGGAGCTGAGAAGTCCCTGGACGAAGGATCCAGGGCGGAGAGTTTAGTTCCGGGCAATAGTGTCGCGGGTGCGGCGGAGCTGAGAAGTCCCTGGACGAAGGATCCAGGGCGGAGAGTTTAGTTCCGGGTGATAGTGTCGCGGGTGCGGCGGAGCTGAGAAGTCCCTGGACGAAGGATCCAGGGCGGAGAGTTTAGTTCCGGGTGATAGTGTCGCGGGTGCGGCGGAGCTGAGAAGTCCCTGGACGAAGGATCCAGGGCGGAGAGTTTAGTTCCGGGCGATAGTGTCGCGGGTGCGGCGGAGCTGAGAAGTCCCTGGACGAAGGATCCAGGGCGGAGAGTTTAGTTCCGGGTGATAGTGTCGCGGGTGCGGCGGAGCTGAGAAGTCCCTGGACGAAGGATCCAGGGCGGAGAGTTTAGTTCCGGGCGATAGTGTCGCGGGTGCGGCGGAGCTGAGAAGTCCCTGGACGAAGGATCCAGGGCGGAGAGTTTAGTTCCGGGCGATAGTGTCGCGGGTGCGGCGGAGTTCCTGGGCGAGCGGGTTTCTCGGCGGGAGTGCCAAGGGTGCGGCGACAGTCCCGAGAGAAGTTCCGAGCGAAGCGTCGAGCAGTACCTCGGAGAAGGGAAGTGGGACGGCGGCGGCGGAGTGCGGCGACGGAGTCCCGCAACGGAGATTCACGAGGGGTGCTGCGGCGAGAGTTGTGCCAGAGGTGCGGTCTATCGAGGTGTGTGGTGTGTAAGAACCAAGTGACTGGGGAATAAACATTTTTAAGTGTAATTGATTGTTAGGCAATTTTAGAAGATTATTTGTTAGTGATGTTAATAGAGGCAATCAATAAAACTGTGAAGTAAAATCTTTAATTGGACTATCCATTTACGAACCAAGTAGTTTCCCACACGACGAATTATTATTTATGTTTTTTAATAAATCGTTACCATATTTAGAATTTTGGCTTTTTATCAGAGCTGTGATTAACTCGCCTGTCAACTTTTTTTGACTGGAATTTTAGTTAATCCATATTGTTCTCTACATTAAACAAAAAAGATGCTATTTTCTAAATTTGTGAATGCATAAAACAGCCATGTAGAAAACGCTCAGCATTACTGAATTTTTTTTTCGATAAATAAAAAGATTACAGATATGAATAAAATAAATAGATATGAAGAAATTGTACCCCACAATGTACATACATAAGCATGTGATTATGTTCGTTTCTTGTAAATGTTTTGAATGTTCGTGCTCCACGTAGCCAATCAGGCAACCGCGCGTTGTTTATGGTCGAAAAGAGGAGAGGTAAAAAAATAATAATTTACTGTACTTTTACAAAAGATTTCTAAGAAACCAGTTTCCAATAAAGAGTTTTTACTAATACAAGAAAAATATTTAATCTTTGTACAATTCGTGGATACGGTTATTTGAACATTGATTAAATACGTTATTCGAGATAATACTGACTACTTCTTACAAAAATGTATGTTTTATTCAAGTATAACTATTTAAAATCCAAAAAAAAACATTAAAATATCGGTCTTAATTTCGTTTTATTTTGCTTTTTTAAAAATGGAAATTTATTCAGGGAACGGTCTACAAATAACCTCAACTATTGGAGGTGCTGGGACATCACGCAGCATAAACCCCCGGGAAGGAATCTGAACCCAGTGTTACAACGAACACAATTTTGTAGCGATACTTTTTTGACGTGACGTCTAATAAATCGATGAACGCCAGCTGCACGCACGAAAAAGTGTCCCGTTACGCACACTGTACGCTTGCGCCGCATCTATCTCTCTTCCGCTCGATTGGAACAACCATCGATTTGACTTTTTCGAGGCACATTAAACTTGAAACACTCCCATTCGTTTCCTAATTTTCCTATCATCGTCCTATCCTTAACAGAACAACACAGATTGGAAGATGTTAAATAGCAAACATGTATAAAATTTATAGTTAAAATAATATCTTCGTTAAAGTAATAAACATATTTAAATTAATGAGTGCAAATGAAATTAAATTTAATAATTAAATTGTAGATTTAATTTCACTCCTTCTTTGTATCCATACAAAATAGTGATAATTCAATGAAAATGATTCAATTATATTCATAAAAGTATGCAATCATTTGATCAATGTTTTGTTATGATGTCACGTTAAACTATCGTCCGTAAACCGACTTTACAGCCAACCAATTTGTTTTATGTAAATGTAAAAATTTAACAAATATCTGTAATTATACAAGAATATTTCTGTTTCGTATTTAAAAAAAATAATCACAGTGAAGGGTGACGCCACTACCTTGTACACTGGCCCTCCCTAAGCCATCGGTGACCTGGGGAGGTCGAACCAGAGGCACAACCGGGTATCCTCGCAAGCGAGTGATCAGCTCCCGCCGTTACTAATCAGTTTATGTAAGTTTTTAAAAAATTTAAATCCCTCGTCCTGCACGCGCGCACATGTGAAAGGGCCCCTGCCAGATGCCCAACCCGATGTGGCCACTGCACGGTGTAATGAGCGCGAAGGGATTATTCTGGGTGTTAAGAGCGGTCGATGAGATTATTTCCATTAGCGGGGCAGGCGAGCCGTGTGGACGCTCCGTAGGCTGGGGAAGACATCGTCAAAAAAAGTATCACTAGCTGCATGGGCGTTGCTCCGGGGGGGCGGGGGGGGGGGGGGCTGACGGCCCCCTCCATTTTGTGGGAGTAAATTTGAAAACGCGATTAGTGGCACGCACCAAAGCTCACAAAAACACAAAGGAAAACTTCAAATTATTAACAGTGTGATAAATTTTAACAAAATGGTCAGTGTTTTAGTAAAAATCCTTGTCGAAAATCATGTCCAAAGCCGGAGTTCAGTACTTTTTTTAAAGGAACTGTTTCATTTTATAGTTCAAAATATCGGTATGCTAATTAACTGATTCAACAGCTGACGCTGCTGCTCTGGTGGCGAATTCTAGTGGTGGGTGCGGAAAATACGTGTGATTCACCTCAAGAAATGTTGCGCATAACACATTTTTCGTATAATTGGCACGCTTGACGTTATTTTTAATATTTTTACGTTAAATGGGGGTAGGAGTTTCATATTATAAGTGTATTTGCAGCAGGATAATACACGAATTAGATCGTTACCAAAGTTAGATCTTACACATCAATAGCGAGTACTTAAATACTCGCTCAAAGATTATTTTATTAAAAATCATTAGGGCCCGTATGGGGTCATATTTCACCATCCACACATTATTTATCATTAATTTATAGGGTCATGTACTTATCGCGAAAAGATTTCCAGACCCGTTGATATGTTAAAACTCGGTAGTATTGTCTGTGTTTTGTGTTTGATACTTATCAGCACAACAGTCATAGACCTCCATTGCGGAAGAAAATGCGTCCTTGAATGGCTTCGCCGAATAGGGGAATGGGTGCTCTTGCAAACGGCCGCCAATCACAAAGAAACAACCAACAGCGCAGGCATACCTTATTCCAGTCTTACAAGCGTTTAGATTATTTCTCGAAAAGTCCACGGCCCAACTCATTTATAGAGACCGGAAAAATTCGCGAATTCATTTCGCGATAGGCTAAAATACAAATAGTTATACCTCAGTTCTGCCTCTGCTATAGGCTCACAACTCACCTGGATGTATCTGGGCTAATGAGAAACACCCAACCAAAGCTTTATCGAATCACAGACTGCTACGTTGGGACGTCTCACAAGACAGCAGCCAATGAGTGGGTGGCATTTGAGGTCAGTGTACGTAGAACTATGGAGTTCATCCTGCAGGTCATTGAACCCGCGAATTTTTCCGGTCCCTACTCATTTAATTTTTGCGAAAGCACAAGCTGATTTCTCTTTTTACCTAGTAAACATAGCGTGTTCATTTAATTAATTTTATTTGCAAGCACTTTCTCCAGAGATGACTTCTGTCTTTGAACCCCCAGCACAATACCCTTGTGTCGTGGATTCCGCCCCCTCCCGTTCGGGCGAATGCTACAGATTTGCAGCCCAGAAATGGGTTGGAATCCCAGGAGGCCCGAGCCCCCTTGGAATTACAAAGCCCCACAATTCTGGGGCAACTGGCGCTTGCAAATTCGTGACTGTGGAACGGGAATGATAAACGTAGTTCCGCGGTCCACAACTGGGAATCGGGAAATCCCACAGAGTTTGCGCCCCTGCCGAAGATCTACAATCATTCTCTCTTTTTTCCGTTTTGATTTTGCCTTTTTCTCCTGGCCTGGTGTAATTTTTATCATGTTGCACTTGTTGTGTGCTTTTTTTTAACTTTATTGTTGAACTTCATCGTGTTTTTAATTGTGTTCACTGGGTTCATGCTGTATTTACCTTACCGCATGTCGATATTCACATAAAGTAATTCCTAGGAATAACGTTCGTAAATTTTCGTAATGTTGTTTTTAGTAAAGTACATATGATTGTTCGCCTTACAATAAGTAGAGATGCTTGTCACGAATAATATCCCACGCACGCACGCACCAGATTGTCTGCGAACACGTACTAAGTGTTAACGGGTTCTTACTCGTCACTTATTATTTTATGGAAATTTTTACTGTAAGTTCGGCTATATAACACTCTTAAACGAGAGCAGAAATGATTTCCGAACGTTTTTTCTAAAGTTTAGACCCTTTGGGGATTTTCTCATTGAGTATCAGTAATATTAAAGTTTTTTTTTTTTTTTAAGTTGCGAATTCCCATTTGCTACTACTAGCCTATAGCAAAAACTTGCTATATTCTTTTTCATTTTCTAAGTAAAGTAGTGAATTGTTATTTTAATTCGTATTACGTTTTCATTTCTGTTGGCATACAGATTGCATAATCCACAAAACACCTAAGATCTTCGTATGTTTCAAAATTTTATGTTACTAAAAAGCCTATTACAAGAATCGCTCCTTACACTGTCATGTTTTATTTGTAAATGAAACAGACATACTTTTATAAATTACAGATATTTGTACATTTTAAACTTACATTAAAACAACTGTATCACTTCAAAATAAAGTTTGCGATAATACTGGGTTAATATTCTTGCCCGAGCATTTATGCTTTGTGATTTCCCAGTGCCTCCAATAGTTAAAAATATTTGTAAACTGTTCCCTGAATAGCTTTCCGGTATTAAAGGCACACATAATAAGCACTAAACAAAAAACGTCGGATAGTTGAATATTAGATTATAATTTTCATGGTTACAAAAATGTTTTGCTTGAATGAAACATCAATTAAAAAATAAAATTATCTGCCAATTTTCTTAGGAAATACTCAGTATTATCCCGAAAAAAAAATATTTCATAAATACAAAAATGAGCATAGTAATATTTTGTAGAAAGTTACAATATCTTATTGTAGTATTACGAACGATTTCTTGGTAAGTAGTTTTCAAAGGTACCTTTTGTAAAAGTACAGAGCATATTTTTTTTATGTAGGGGGTTTAAAAGTGCTCGTATAGGATAAATGGATGTATCATACTATACAGGCTGCACAATATTTCAGGAATATCTCCTAGCGAACGGTTGGGAAGCCGACCGTGAAGTAATTAACGGCGACCTCATCTCGAGCAAAATTTTCCACGACCGAGCGCTGCTCCAATCCTGACGTGACCTGCTGACACACGTGAGGCAAGCTTCATGGGTAGAGACCTGAAAAATTTGCGGATTCATTTAGTGATAGGCTAGAATCAAAATACGTTTGCCTTTTTTACTGCATCAGTGAATTGGGCCACAGTTTACCTGAATGACACTCGGCCAATGAAAAACTTTCAACAAAAGAAGTATCGAATCACGAGCGTCCCAGTTAACATGTGTCGTGAGTCAGTAAGCCAATGAGCAAAAGTAATTTTCCCGCGTGCATAGAGGATCATGGAGTCTATCATACAGGTCATTGAAATCGCGAATTTTTCCGGTCTCCATTCATGGGCGAGAATTGCCCGCCGCGTTACAGCCAGGCTTCACCCACCATTTTGACTTTTTACGCGGAAACATCTATTCGCTCTTCACAGTGATAGTCGGTCGAGCTTACTTGTATAACAAAATACAGTCATATTTTAACCGCTAACAACTACGAGACCAATAATGCGTTAAAATTGGTTAAGCCCACAACGGATAGATAATGTCATTTTCATCTGTTTTGGAAAACTATTGTGTTTGTTTCGTCTTTTCGTTTTGTTGTGTTTTTGTCTCGTTTCAACTGTTGTGCTGGCTTGTTTCTGTTTTGGAAAACTTTTATGTTTGTTTCGTCTTTTCGTTATGTTGAGTTTTTTTCCTTGATTCAACTGTTGTGCTGAATTTTTTGGGGGTTCAATTCATCATTTGTGGTTTTTTTTTTCGTTATCTTAGTCCATTTTTATTTGTTTTTCTATGTTTTTTGACCATATTCCTGTTATGGAATATTATGTGGTGTATATATCCCGTTGACAACAGCAATTTTTGCTTTATTTGTGTTTTTTTCTTTTGGTGTTGTAGTTTTCTTCTACAGACATACATGTGCTTAGCAATGGCGTATGTCCAAAAGCTTACATGAAGTCATGCACTCCCATTGCACAAATTTTTCAAAGATAATATTAGATCATGTCTGTACGCATTTGTCGCGGGGTATTTGTTCTGCTTGGGACGTCATCGTACCAATTTAGGTGCATGTACGTGATTGTTATGAATTTAGCTGTTTGTAAAATTATAAATTGAAAATGTTTACCTAGGATATTGATTGGGGGGGGGGGGCATTGGGAACATCTTGGAGAGCACTAGTAGGGCCACAAGTAAGCAGTAAATATATTAGTAGGATGTTAGTGAAAACCGTTATAAATTAATTATTTCGTCTCATATAGCTCGTAAATATAATCGGAAATTATAAAAAAACTGAACTCAGATGAAAGCTCGCGTCTAAAGGAATATAAAAAGCCTAAAAGTTCAGTGCCGAGCGAATGCGGGAAATATGGCAGCGTAGAAAAGAAAATGAAAACCCGGATTGATGATTAAATTATATAATAATACGAGACACTTTCCACAATTTTATCCAAACGTCTTCACAATAATTCTATGGCGTGGATCCGAACAGTGCCTTGTTCTGTGTGTTTTTGTTTGTCTTATTTTGCCTAATATTGGCGGAAGTAACTAACTAGCTCCTGGCTGGTCGGTTGAGGCTACGTCCTTGAAATTAATGACATACCCGACGTTTCAGCACCCCTATTTGCAGGGGCGAATAACTGAGCTGTGATTGGTCCGTGAGGTTGGCCCTCATTGGAGGATGGTCTTGCCAATCAGGAATCATCTTGCTTTGTAGGAGCAGCAAGCTTGACTGTGATCTTTCATAATAATTTTAAAACAAAGAATTCCAGATAATACTTCATCTATAGCCATGTTCTTTGATATTATTATTAGGTGTATTCTGATATCTATGGTTTCCCTGATTATTCTGGAGTTGTAGTTCGCAATACTTATAATGTCGAAGTGTATTGCATGTCCTGTTTCACTGTAATTCTGAGCTATGACTGAGTGGCATCTAATTTATTTGATGTCTGATAAATGTTTTCTAATGCAAGTAGAGATGCTTTTGCGAGTTTACCCTTCATTGATCTAGTTACATGAGTAGGTATCTTTATAAACTCCTGGGAGGTTATAAGTCAGTTATTTATCTTTTAAGTGCTTAGAAATGTCTTAAGTTTATTGACTGGTTTCTGAACAGTTTAATGTATTGTTTTTTGTAGTTTTTGGAGATTGTATCTGTAACACCCTTGATGTACCTATAGAAGTTCTGCAAAATGCTTTTGTGGTCCTGTATTTCATTGTTGCTCTTTCTGTTCAAAACATTGGATATTTCGGTCTGTATAAACATTAGCTACCAGAAACATTTTAAAATGTTGCAGTTTCTATTATACCGGATTCTGCTGACTACCCGAACAAGATGAATAACTATCTGGGTGATTCTACTTACAAGCTACTACCCTCCAAACCCGGTTTACCTGTGAACAAATAAACTTATTTCTGAATCTTCACTGGAATAAGAAGTAAATTAGGTTTGGTTTACTGAAACAACTAGAACATCTGCTATATATTGATTGCCAAACATTCACAAGTCACAAATACCTATACGTTTTATAGCAAGTGCCACACACTCAAGGACTCATGTACGTAGAAGGTTCGTGTGAACATGGTCTCTGCTTTCATGTTTTTCATTTAGTACATTCGAGATGTTCATACTCGTGTAAGTTGAGTTTAGCTATCAATCACACGTGCAAACGAAAACCACGCGATGAAGAGAATGACAACATATTTTTTTACTCATAAATACGTAGCTAATTGTAAGTGTTGGTTTAAAACCCAATGCGAACACTCGTGAAGACATGTGGTTTTCTCCACTCTCAACTGAAAAAAAAGACCGTATTTGATTAATCCAAACCAACATTCGGCGTATGTTTGAATATTATCGTAAGACTTGAAAGCTGCGGTATTATTCAACGATTACAAAGGGCTAGCAACTTCTGAATAGTTAATGCAGTTGTAAAACACAATTATATTTTTTCACTGATTTCAAAAAAAAATTTAGACTTCTTTTTTGTACTAAGCATTAAAATATTTTCTTTATTATTTCATGATTATTTAAACTAAAAATGCAGTAAAAATAGTGTATCAAATGAAAATATTACTAAAGGCAAGATGAAATAATAGATTTAGAAAATAAAACTAATATAGTTACAGTTGCCTATCTAATTTATTGTTTGCGTTGTACTTCAGTCGTGATAAGTTCGCCTTTTTAACACACTCAAATAAGTTAGAAAAGATCGTGCTACTAAAATCACACAAATTTGGCGGATTTACTATTTAAAAATTATATAGCTAACCGTGTTTTTACGTTTTACAACCAGCTGATAATGTAGCAACGAGGGTATAATACCATCTCAAGTTTTTGTTCATACAAATACTCAAAGGTTGCAACATTTATCATTTCAGCGTCATAAATAGTCGTAGTTTAGCGAAAACAAAGTGTGTTTCCTTCTCACGTGTTCATAATCATCCCGCAGCTTAGAATTGTTAAGGGGCGTGTTTTGGTTGGTAAGGCAAGATGTATAAGTGCGACGCTCACTGGTGATTCTATCATGATATAGCCTATAAGTGCAAAGCTGAGGACTGGTGCGCAGTCTTTCCGTCGTACATAGGCAACTATGCAATTAAATTGAAGACCATAACATTTTAGGCGTGTAAATGAAGATAAAGGTATATTCAAAGTCCTTAGAATGCTTTCAAGAACCTGTCATAGGTGTTTCATGCATAAAATCTATCCTGAAAACATGTTTTTTAAAACCATATTCATTCTTATAAAAACAAAGTTTCAAAACATATTACAGAAATATATATACACCGTCAAATTATTCTTAAATGCTTTCCGTAAACAGACATCACCCGGATATCTTAAGTGGTATACGACACAATAATAAATTAACACAAAATAACGTATTTAAAAGGTATGACACGTTGGCAGTTTGAAATATTAAAATAAACACATTAATTACTGTGGAGGTGGAATAACCCTATAAATTAAATGCAAGTTATTTAAGATTATTTTCCCTGAAGCCTCGTCAGGGTTGTATGTGTGTTAGTGAGGCTGGATGATAAGCGCGACGCTCGCTGGTGCTTCTAGCGCAGTATTGCCTCTGAACTGGCGCGCAGTCTTCTCGTCGTCACATGATAACTGTGAAATTTGAGCGGTGACCGTAACATTATATTGCGGAGAAATAAAGATAAAGGTGTAATGCAAGTCCCTCAAGTGCTTTCAAGAATCTGCACTGTTTTGTTTTACGCCTAAAAATTTCTCTGAAACCATGCTTTTTAGCCATTTTAACTCTTCTAAATATACAGTTTAAAAACTTAATTCGGAATCAAAAGTACTTTTCGGCCTTCAGCGAATTCCTAAATGCTTTTCTTAAGGAGACCCCAGTCGGATATATTAAGTAGTTTTCAAATCGCGTTGTTTTCTCTGAAGCTCTGCGCACCGTGTGTGTGCCCGGGTAGGCGGGGGCGGGGACGCACCACAACGCCGAAATACCACAACGCCGAACGTACAATAACGCCGAATGCCAAATTGACTTCAACGCCAAATTGTCTACAACGCCGACAGCTAGAAAACTGCTGTGTACCACAATGCCGAATTACCACAACGCCGAATTACCACAATGCCGAAATACATTAACGCCGAAAAATGTCATTGCAGGACTGCCACAAAGGTTAGGTTAGGTAAGGTTAGCACACAAATTCATTCATTTGTTTTTCATTTTTTTCCTGTTGCCCCCCCCCCTCCCCTCCCCGAAGCAAACATTTTCGGCGTTGTGGTACACAGAAATTTTCTAGCTGTCGGCGTTGCGGTCAATATTTGGCATTCGGCGTTATGGTATTCGGCGTTATTGTACGTTCGGAGTTGTGGTATTTCGGCGTTGTGGTAACGACCGGGCGCGGGCCTTAATGCTGCTGGGATGTCATCACTGCTGCGATGTTCTCCGCGACCGGAGGCCGGCCGCCTGAAATGGGTAGTTGTCGACGCTGACGCAGGCCATCCACGTAACGCAATCTGAAGCCTCCGTGATGCGCGGTCATTCTCGTTTGAAACAGTGGCCGTGTCGGCCCGGAGAACTAACCTGACAAGCGTTGCGTTAACTCCCGAGGTCCTCAGGCAGGAGTCGTCGAGTTGACGCGCGCCGCCGCTCGTCGGAGCGCTCGTTTAAGGGGGAAAGCATGTCCCGATTACTCGTTTCATAATTAACGTCGGCGCGGCGCCGCAAACTCTCTACACCCCCGCGCCCCCCCAACCAAACCAGCAGCGAGGTTCAAGTGCGGAGAGAGGAATTCCCAGTGGCAGCCCGTGAGGCCGCATCAGTGCTAACTACCGCGTGGAGTAGCTCACTTGTGCAAGTTGGAAAAAAAATGTAACACTGGATACTTTCAAAAAAAAAAAAAAAACGACGAATAAATAACACAAAAGAGATTCTAAATGTCGTCATAAAATCTATATAACTACTCCAAAAAGCAACTTAGAAATTTACAAAAGGTGGAAATTTATATAATTTTTTTATTTTCATTTTTAAAATATTCTACACGTAACACTGTTTTCTAAGCAATTGAGAAGTAATCTGTGTATTATGTGTATTTTTCGCGAAAACAATTTGTGACCAGCTGTGTGTTAATAAACACTAAAGTATCGGCTGTGTTTCGTGATTGGTGCAGACGGGATTACTTTGGCTCGTCACCTCCGTCTGTCATCCGTCCGTCCGTCGCTCTTTCGTCCGTCAGAATGTTTTCCCAAATAAGTACTGCCAAAAATTCATGTTTATCTCTTAGTAATTTATTTTCATGTTGCTTGCTATTTTTGACGTCTTTATGTATGTATTTTATTATCATTTCCTCAGTTGTTTGGAAATTAATTTTAAAAACCGCCATGTTATTAAAACAAACATCTGAACGACTTGCACAAGCACCAAAGGCTCGTGTTCTGGTGACAACTGACTGCCGTGGCCAAAACCTTAGAAATAATATAATCCATCCTTCCGTCCGTCAAAAGTTGGAGCTTGCGAAGCTCGCGAACAATGGCCCAATGCATTCATCCGGCCGTCACCCGTCCGTCAAAAGCTTCGCAAGCTCCAACTTTTGACGGACGGTTGACGGACGGATGAATGCATTGGGCCATTGTTATTTCCACCCGTATGAGATAACTTCAGGTACACGTCTAGCCATCTTGCGCGGATGCAAATACGTTGTGAACGGCCCGGCCATGCCAGACAATGACTTTTCTTGCAGACGGTTTGCAGATTCCAACAAGTAAACCACTTGCGCTTCGAAATACCTTATTGCAGTCTAGTTAACAATCGAATTGTTTAGCGAAAAAAAAGCCTGTCTTTAATGATGTGTTGAGCTCCAGGCTGTAACAAGCAATGTCATGCGTATTCTCAACTACGGAGGTATTCTCATAGGTTAATAGGCTAGTCAGAGGTCATATATCATAACCGTGCGCCAAGCATAATTACATAGTTACTTGGGAATCAAACTTTCAAGACGATCGCTGGCTTTCGTGGCCATTGTAAGAGTTTTCGATAATTGAGTGTTTAAGCTGGTCGACATTGCAACCGCCATCATTACGATAACATAGAAATTCATTTTTCGCATAAAATAAGTCAACTCTCTAGCGAAAGGTTTTTAAGGCAAGATGACCTACGAGACCCTCAGTAGGTGAATGTTACCCTGACGATGGCGAATGCGATGTCGACCGTATAGTTGTAAAGTCGCCACTATTGACGAGGCTAGAACTTAAAAGTAAAGAAACCTCAAAATTTATAAATTTACGTGTTTGGTAACGCTTTATTTTTAAAGCCCTTCAACATTGGAAAACGGGAATCTTCACACTGCTCTATATCTACCCAAGGGTTGTGCATTGAACTTTGTCACACGATGTATAACGGAAAAAGTTACATTGGCGCAACACTTGGAAAACCAATAAGGCTAACAATTGTACTCTTAGCTAGATTAAGGCTTTTTTTTAATATTTAAATAATTAATTGTCACTCTGTATGGGTGGTGTATGTGGTACGTCTTTAAATGCAATTTCAGTTAATAGGGATTGTGTGTATAAGTAGTAGCGTAAGTAGTCGAATTATTAATATCATTTGTATAAGTTTATGTAGTAGTATTATTAGTATCAGCTGCAGTAATTTTAGCGGTAGAAGCAGTAGTCATAAATTGTTTTCTAGTAAGTTAAAACAATGAACCGTTTCATTTATAGTTCTAAATTGTTAACATAAGTTTATACTTTGTTTTTATTATATTTTGTTCTTGTTTATGTATTTTTTTTTAATATTTACACTATTTGTTTTTTTAGTACTGTACAATACCAGCATTTAGAAGCCTATATTAAAAATAGTTTTCTATTAAAAATAATATATTTGAAATACCTTTATGTTAGTTTTCCCATTTAAATGAGTAATTTTTAATTAAACAATTTTTTTATATTTAATGGTTTTATTTGTTAAAGTATTTACGTGATTATTATTCTTTTGTTTATTTGCAATACAAAGTAGTCAGTTAGTCACTTAACCTCGCCATATAAAAATTAGCCGAATAAGTAAAATTAAATAATAAAAGCGCACACAAAAATACTATCAGACTGTACACTCATTCACTGCCTTGCGCATAGAGGTGACCAGGCACATTATGTTCGAGCTAATATTTATATTAACACTTCCTTGCATCTGTCCAAATAACTGTTAAAATAAGTCTGGGTAAGTAGACCCCTCAGTAAGTGGATGTTTTTAACTGCGAAGTTATGCTACGTTAACAAAGATATACACGACAGTTATATATGTATGAAAACAAAATTCCTATATTTTCATTTGCATGTTTAGTAACGGCTTTACTTTATAATATTTATTTTACACCAGTGAAAAATAAAACAGTAGGAAACGTTTGAAACCACCAATAGTTAATAACCATAACTTTCAGACTCGTGCCGCATAAGCAGACGCAAGCTGAAAGATACAAAGCGTAGGAGTGCGCCAATCATAACTTTAAACACCATAAAATCTTTAGTATTCGAAAGACGTTATATTAAAAAAAATATTCGAAAAAAATACGTAATTTAGGATTTGAGATTCAGAAGTTCTATCACTAGCTACATGTGTAATTGACAAGTAATCCATTATATTACGCTGCAAAAACTATCAAATAAATCCTTTTTTTTTTTGACATCATCTACAGCGTGTGGTATTAGTTTGTAGACTTCTCAAATAAATTTTTTGCACAAAAAGGATTAAGTTTACTGAAAATGTAAATATTATGATTTTTTTGTTTTAATAAAATAAAAAAAGAGTTACTTTTTTTCTTTAAACTTATATTTCTCTATTTTTAATCATACATTATTTTATTCCCATACATGCAATCTTTGAAAATCGAATTCAAGATTCAGATTTGAGAAAATAATGAAGTCGTTTTATCACTGCAATAAAGAAAAAATAGGTTACATTTTCATGCTACCACCCTGAACATGTTAATTTAAACGTGGTTGTAAAACGCAAAATAAAACAATGTTCATTTTCGTCCGGAACTGCACTCACTACGCTATTCTATTTGTGTTTACGCACCTAGATACCACAAAAGCCTACCATGCACAGCGTACCTTGCATAAAACAAACACTTGGAATTGGACGGGTAAATAATGGGAGGGAGGGGGGGAGTGCAAGTTTCTGGATTGAGGCCTGGTGAAACAGGATCGTCTGGCTTTTGTGCCAGCTGTCTTATGGTATGTGCTCGATTTAGATTTTTTTTTATTTTTTTTTTATTTACCGCAGACTGTATGACACATCATTTTGTTCTGCAACGTGTTTCATTTTCTTTAATTCCATGTTTTTTTTATATTATATGTAACAAATTCCTACTTAATTTTTTTTTAATGTGTCATAAAGATTTGAATTATGTGAGAACAACTTCTTTTAAAATTTTCATGAATGTTTTTCGTATACTGAGAACTGTTTTAAATATGCATCAATAATTTCAAAATCGGAACTGAAAGATATTTTCTTAATTTAAGCCAACTTACAAAGTTATTATCTGTTATTGGCTAGGAATATATATTTTTTGTTGTTCCACTAAAGTGCAAGACAGTGTAAGAAATTGTTGCTTTAATAGTGGCAATTTTCTTCTGTAATTTTTAAATCTGTGGTCTTCTTCACTTTGGGAAGGTCGGTGTAATTTTCCTTTCCTGTCTTGTTAGCCATTGTGTATTCTAAATGTTATTATCTTACGAATCCATCGACATTAGTGTTGTAATACAACATTTTCATACCGCATTTGCAGTCCTTGACCCTGGCCATAAGATACTCGTGATGAGTTTACTGCACTAACTTCTGGAGTGAGGATTTTTCTCTTGTGCCAGCTGTCATGGAAAACGGCGAAAAATAAAAATAGGAAAGCAAACGACCGAATTTTTCTTTTAAGCATGCAGCATGAGTAGTATCGACTTGATTTTCATGGCCTTTTTTTTAACTATTCCTTGTTGTGATCGTTCTAATCCTTCGTTAAAAGAAAAGATTATTGTCGTTAAACATCATTTTCCAACGACATCGTAATTTTAAATTTTAAACTTTCGTTATTAAATTATTTTTAATTATTTTTAATGTAGGCCTAGTATAGAGGCTCCTTCTTTTAACATAAAATAATAATTGTTATACTACTATTTACTCTTGGAAAGTTATTTTCTTTTAAATAACAATATCATGGATTGACAAATAATGCAAGTGTTCAATTTGTTTTATGTATTTAAATGTTAGCTATTGATTTCGTTGATACACTTATTTTGCACTTTATTGTTATGTTTCGTGTAAAGTGGTTATTAGTAGGGTTTTTTTTTTTTCGTACATATTTTCCCCTCCTCTGCCAGACGGAATGACAATGAGCCTAGGTACTATAGGGCTTTCTCTGCCAACCCTTCTCTCTGTCGACCTAGCTGAGTGAGAGCGTTAGAAGGGGGACGCACCACAACGCCGAAATGCCAAATTGACCACAACGCCGACAGCTAGAAAACTGCTGTATACCACAACGCCGAATTACCACAACGCCGAAATACACTAACGCCGAAAAATGTCATTTCAGTATTGCCACAAAGGTTATGTTTGGTTAGACTAGGTTAGGTTAGACTAGGTTAGGTTAGACTGGGTTAGGTTAGGCTAGGTTAGTTTAAGCTAGGCTAGGATAGGCTTGGTTAAGTAAGGTTAGTTATCTTATATTACGCTAGGTTAGGTTAGTTTATGTAAGGTAAGGTTGGATTTTGGTATTTCGGCGTTAAGGTACATTTAAGAAACACACACAAATTCATTCAGTTGTTATTTCGGCGTTGTGGTACACAGCAGTTTTCTAGCTGTCGGCGTTGTGATAAATTTTGACATTCGGCGTTATGGTATTTCGGCGTTCTGGTAACGACCCCGTTAGAAGTAACAGTTCGAAGTTAATGGTTTGATGCGAAGGGGCGGAGGTTACAGCCCAAGAATACCAACGTCTGGCCCGCGTACTAAGTTGCATGGAAATGCGAGTCGATGACATGTGAACCTTCTATTTGCTGACGATTCAGTCACACGTCCGAATAATCCACGTTCGTTCCTCTTATGATAATTTTTAGATTTTTCTTTCATTTAATTACAAGGTTGGCTAGATTATAAAAATTAAATCCACCAAAAATATTGTTTCCGTGACTGTTATGCGCGTTAGATGTGAAAATTCACTGATGATATGTGAGCAAACTTTAAGTGTACACAAATATTTTTAAAAAATTTACAAAGTGTGCGTGTATACAAGCGTAAAGAAAGTGGTTAGGTATGTGAGTGTATAAGAATATGTGTAAGAATGCAAGTATAAAAGGGCGCAAAGTATGAAAGTGTGCTAAAAAGCAACAATCCTACTGTTGCCATCAAAACTATCGGCAGGTATTTAGATAGCTGAAAAAAATACATAAATATGCGTTGCATTTTTCGTTGCCCCCTCAGCGGTACATTCTCGTACAACTCTCGTGACAAAACCTCCTTGACTTACCATGCCAGTTGTAAAGATTTTTCACTTTAAAAAGATCCTCTTTTATATTTGGATAAGGTAGGTTTTCACATATAAAGTTGACCTTAAATTCGACGGTGTTTGAATTCACTTGAATTATATACTTATATACGTAGCCTACTTGTCCCCGGAAGTGTCGTAACAAGGGCCGTTCTAACCGGAAGTGAAATATGCAAGTAAACGAATCTCTGTACTTCTCACGTTCTTCGAGGTGAGGAAGTGTCACCATTTTGAGAAGTTAAAATGTTAGTTAAAAGACTTGGAAAATAATATTCACTTCACACTCAGTGTTCGCAAATTGAGAGGGTGTAAAGTTGAAGTGTGCCAGTGAAGGCCAAAACAAGGAATTGTTGTTAAGGAACACTTGTCCAGAAATGAAAACATGCAAAGTTATAGGCTCGAGCAGTAGCGCCCAAATTTAAATTTGGCGGGCTTCGAGGGACCACTCTATTGGCTGAACGACGTGCGCTCGCAGAGCAGTGACGTTCAGACGTCCAGTGGGAAGCAGGCGACGAGAGCGCTCAGGTGTTTAGAGCCGGTCACACTTAAGGACCTGAATAATTAGCGGTTTCAGTGATACCTAGGGTACTCCACAAGACCGCTCCCTTGCTCGTTGGGTGCTGACTCGAGAGTTGTCTAGACCGGGTTGCCTGTGATTCGACACTTCTTGGTCCCAGGGTCTCTCCTTGGCCTCTCATTGTCTTCCAGACAAGCCGAGTGATACGTGAAATGAATCCGCGAATTTTTCCGGTCTCTCGCCATCCGCACTAGCAATGTAAACGGTTTGGTTGCATTACGTTAACACGATTGGCTTTGGGTGATTAGCGCAGTGTTGGCTGTTAGTGAGTGATGTTATGTGATTACAGATTTAAATAACAGCAAATAGCACGGAAGATTTTCTACTCTTGGAAACAGCCGATATTTTAATGGTTATACGGGCAGCCGCAGGATATGTGGGCATTTACCAAGGGCTCTTTCACAACAGAAGTGAACTGGTTTTGGAAGATCTTCATACGGCTTAACCAGCAACTGCCTGAAACTAGGAGCTCCGGACCACGACGTCTTCTGTACAGACTGCATAATATGGATAACTCTTGACGTCTGAGTTGGGATCGTTGCTTGCTCCCCGTGGAGAGTCACTGCGCTGTGTTCACGCATCCTCTCAGCCAATAGCTTGGTCCGCTGAAGCCAACCAATTACAAAACTTCACACTACTGTTCGCCCCTGCAATTTTGCAGGGGTTTTATTTTGGCACAAGTTAACAAAAATTGCTTGTTTTTGCCTTTTTTTTTGCTAGCCATTAAATTTATTCCCAACCATTTGCAAACGCACTTTTGTAATATATAGTGCAAATTTAATAGTTATATCACAGAATTTTTTTAAAATATTTGAATGTATACCGAAAGTAACTTACGAAATCAAATGTAAAAACTTAAGGAGATAACAATAAATTCATGAGTTTGTTATGTAATAATGCAATATCATTAAAAATATGTTAGGATAAAACTGCAATATAAAATTTCTAGATTACCTAGATCTGTAAACATTGCTCTAAGATATCTCAATGTCAAGTAAGTTACGTGGGGTCTCAAGTATCTACCCTCGAAAGAAAAATATTTTGTAAGATACCCTATCAGTTACATTAATAATATGGAATATTTTGGTGAAAGTATTATTATTCTTGCAAATATATCTGTATGTCTAACATCTTAGCTCTCGGTATACGGAATTTAGTTGGAGTAATTTCGTCAATGCGACGGAAGTTAAGGAATGGAAATGCGTAACAACCAAGGTGCAGCCATCTGTGGTGGACGACGAAAAACCAAGTTCACAATGGAATCATTATAATAGTAAGCGTTTGGTAAATTTTAACTTTATGGGCAATATTTAAATAAAATTGATTGTCGAAGATCAGGTTCAAAGCCTGGTTTTAGTATTTTTTTCAAGTTTTTTTCGCTTTTATCGGGTATTGTTTAATTATGTAGTTTAATATTTCGGTCTGTTAATAAAACTATTCTATAGTCGGCAGCGAATTCTAGTGGCACGTGCCGAAAAAAACGTGTGAATTGCGCCAAGATATGTAGTTGAAAATTAAATACGCGTAAACTTATCACGCTCAACATTATTTTAAAAAAAATATACAAAAAATTACATGTTCATGTTTCGTATTGCAAGAGTATTTTCAACAAGAGAATACATGAATTCGCTCGCTACCGAGATTAGATGTTTTGCATCTCTGGCGGGCACTGAGAGACTCGATCACATTATATCTTCGGAATGGTAGGTTTTCGCTCAACTAGTTGATCGGAACGCAAACTAAAGGTTAGATAGGTTAAGCCAGCTACAGTTAAAATACCCCGAAATTGTGTTGGGTTCTTGCCAAATTTAGTATAGGACGTGACAACGTCTAATAAATCGATTAACGACGGCTGCACGCACGAAAAGGTGTCCCGTTACGCAAATTGTCCCGTTGCGTTGTGTCCCGTTACGCTCATTGTACGCTTGCGCCGCATCTATCTCTCTTCCACTCGATTGGAACAACCATCGATTTGACTTTTTCGAGGCACATTAAACTTGAAACACTGTCATTCGTTTCCTACTTTTCCTATCATCGTCCTTTCCTTAAAAGAATAACACAGATTGGAAGAAGTTAAATAGCAAACATGTATAAAAGTTATAGTTTAAATAGTCTCTTCGTTAAAGTAATAAATATATTTGAATTAATGAGTGCAAATAAATGTAAATTCATCAATTATATTATGGTTCATTTCACTCCTTCTTTGTATCCATACAAAATAGTGATAATTCAAAAAAATGATTCAATTTTATTCATAAAAGTATGCAATCATTTCATCACTGTTTTGTTATTACGTTGTCACGTTAAACTATTGTCCGTAAACCGACTTTACAGACAACCAATTATTTTTCAGGCTTAGAATTTGCACGAGCGATGGTCAAACTTCTGATGGATTCGGAACTAATAGGGAGTTAGTGAATCCTAGGTTTGCTGAGGATAACAATGCTTTCCGAGATCTTTACTGTATCAAACCGCTAAGGCAAACGGTTTTTAATTCGCACCCAAGCTTGTAGCCATTGTTGTCTTTCAGTACATGGGTGTAGCGCCCAATTGCAACCTGGTAATGTTTTCTGGCACAAGATTTTGCATACTTTATTACACATCTCGACTGGTGGTTCACCTGTGCTTTGTGGGTGGCCTTGATAAGGAATATGGTTCAGCCAATTAGGGTTAGTATGGTAAGTATAGGTACATCAGTCCCACAGGGACCAATCGAAAATTGGCTGTGAATATCTCTTTACAAAAAATTGCGACTAATCATTTGGCCTTCTGTACCTGGAGTTTTCACTGTGTCTATGCAGGTACTACCTGAGCCCAAATTAACATAGTTTTAATATCGATTTAATATATGGGAGTAAGTCAGGGCTTCAATCGCTGCCATGGCTGGCCAATCTTCGAATAAGCACACAATACATAGGCCCAACCTCCCTGCACGGCTCATCGCGAGCATGACTACCTCCCTAACGAGAACACCTTACAACAAGTACATTACTTTCATGTTCGGTTCTGGTGGAAATAAAATAAATTAATCAGGTAGTAACCACCGTCGAATATGGCTGAGACAGTAATCCCGAAACTTCAACGCTTACCATTGAACGCATGTGGCCTCGTCCCGGAAGCCAAAGAAAAGTTATATTTTATTTACCTTGTTCCTTTCCAACATTAATAACGCTATCTTATAGGCCCCTAAGCGAAAATTAAGAGTCCACACGGCAAGTACCATCACCCACTCGCCTCTCAGATAATGGCTCGCGCCGGAATTTGGTTCAACTAGTCGTTAACTAGAGGATTTTTTTTTTGCGGTGAGAGTTATTAAAATTTTTCCTAGTGACTCAACTTCCCTTCCCACCCGCGAAACAAACAAGAATCTGAATTTCAAACCTTTGCTTGCCACTGCATCGCTGTTGAACTAACTCTCTTCTTTTTTTTTTTCCAAACTTTCCATTACTTTATTTTACGCTCTGCGAAGTATTTTGGAACCAACCGATCTGTAAACTCAGTCACGGGGAAGTAGGAAAAGAAAAGCGCTTCGCAGAGAAAAAAATTTTTTTCTTTCTCTTCTCTTCCTTCCTCTGGTAACCCTCAATCGCAGAAGCGAACAACTTATTCCCCCGTCTCGGACTCTTGGCATCCGAACAATAAATGAAAAAGGCTCTCATTGTTTCCCGCTGCATAAACAGCCGATCCGGAGGCGAAGATCTCTGGTAAATAATCTTGCGTCGAGTCGGTCCGCTCCGACCATGACCGGGCATCAGCCAAAAGCCCAGAAGCCAGCGGCTGAAGCTTTTAGCGATAAAAGCTTCAGCCGCTAAATGTGCTCCGAGCGAACGGAACCCTTTACCAGATCCTAAAGCGGACACTCTATCGTAGTTATCAAACCTTTTGATGAATAAATAGGTCATATTTAAATTTTAAACAAATTTTACATGGCGCAGACATGCTTTTAAAGTCTTAGTGAGGTAAAATCAAGGATTTTTTTTTCGTGTCTTCGAACTACCTAAATGGTATCCTGTATTTTAAAAAAAAGTATGTATATTATGCACAAAACCATAATCCTGTCTGCTAGTTTGACGCTAAACATCATAAAGAGTAGTTGCTACTTAAAAAAGAGACGGCAGGAATTATTTATGGACTTATATATATAAAATGTATTTCCAAAACAAATAATAAAACTCATGTTAAGAATGAAATCTATGTTGATGGATTTCCATTAACGAACACCAAAAAGAGTCTAATATCTGCCCCTTTCTCTGGAATTTTTGAAACAAGGCATGAATATTTAGGAATTTATTTCCATCTATAGCAAAGAAAGAAGATATGTTTATCATACAACCAATTTTATATTCTCACTAGCTAGATTACTCAGCTCTGTCCGGGCTTTAAACAGAGTGAAGGGGCTTCATTCTGAAAGATAGTAGAAGCTTTTTTTTCGAATTATATGGTAGACAATGTCTTTCCTCTTATTTTAAACTTGTATGCTAAATTAAATCAAGTTGTACTGACGAAACTCTGTGTTTTTAAATTGAGTACTTACTTTTTTTTAAGAAATCTCATGCAGAAAAGAGGGTACGCATTTTTTTTTCTTCGAAACCAGATGAGAAGTAGTAATTTCTATCATGTTTTAAATGCCATGAGTGCAATATTTTATCAATAATTAACAAGAGACTGCTCTAACGGTTAGTTTTTGTAAATCTCATGTGGGCAGAGAGAGACTTTTCTATTGTTTTCAAGGCCAGTGTGTGAAACGCTCGGACTAAAACTATAGAATTGTTTGATAAATACGTGAATTTTTCTTTTTAAACATGGTATTGTGTTGTACTTGGATGATTTTATTTTGTAACGGTTGAGTGCCACGCACAGCGGCTTAAAGCGATGGGATCTTCAAGGTAACAACAGGATCTAAAGCATATGGAACAACTTCGTACCTACTCATACATTTTAGCCATGCTATGTGGTTGGGATCGAACCCAAGACCCTCTTAGAGCGTGTTAACGCTTGCGGCCAATGAGAAACCTATTTCTTATGATTGGTTGAGAATTTTAGTTATACCTAATAAAAAAAATAGGTTCTCTGTAAGGTCGGTTTACGGACGATAGTTTAACGGGACAACGTCATAACAAAACATTGATGAAATGATAGCATACTTTTATGAATAAAATTGAATCATTTTTATTGAATTATCACTATTTTGTGTGGATACAAAGAAGGAGTGAAATGAAATCCACAATTTAATTAATAATTTTACTTTTATTTGCACTCATTAATTCAAATATATTTATTACTTTAACGAAGAGATTATTTTATCTATAACTTTTATACATGTTTGTTATTTAACTTCTTCCAATCTGTGTTATTCTGTTAAGGATAGGACGATGATAGGAGAAGTAGGAAACGAATGGGAGTGTTTCAAGTTTAATGTGCCTCGAATAAGTCAAATCGATGGTTGTTCCAATCGATTGGAAGAGAAATAGATGCGGCGCAAGCGTACAATGAGCGTATAGGGACACAGCGTAACGGGACAATGTGCGTAACGGGACACATTTTCGTGCGTGCAGCCGGCGTTCATTTATTTATTAGACGTTGTCACGTCGTAAATCCTCTATTGGTGGCACTTAATAAATCAACCAAACTAAAATTTCTAAATAAATATATAAAACTTGCTGTCCCAGCCTAAATACACTATATAATTAGGTATACAGGTAATATATTTTATACCCACAACTATACGGCAATAAATAAAAAATTAAGATCTATAATTTTATACACAGTGCCTTGCGATTATTATAACCATGTGATAACTAAAATCAAAATATTGTATCTTCGTGTGATAATAGTCTGTGAAATTATGTAAGGAATAGAATACACTGTATTCTCGAAGCTGTTGTGTTACGATTAGGTTATCCATAGTTATAGCTGAGTGGTTGAAACCAGTAAGACGTTATTTCATTACCCAATGGCAGCGGTTGAACTTGACACTCGAATTAACTTCGTTTTATTTTTAGATGCTTTATATTAGCTTCACCTGTATGTTTGTCTGTCCGTCTGTAACTCTGTCTGTCCGTCTGTAACTCTTTCGACTAAGAGTGAGTGACCCATCACTGTAAAATGTCCCACCCATTTCATTACGTTCGTTGGCCGAGCGGTCTAAGGCGCGCGTCTTCTGTGACGTCAGCTTTCGGATTCAGCGATCGTGGGTTCTACTCCCGGCCACGCCGAAAAAAAAATTTTTTTTTCCCCCGGTAAATTCTAATATTATATCCATACATCTAACTGCAAATGATTCGTAGAGACTTTACCATTTCTTTGTGACGTTGCAACTCCAAATAGTTATCTCAGATGGTAATAGGTAGTGTCGGTAACTCATTTCCCTATGATAATTATACATAAATATAGTTTAAAAAACTAAAAAAACATGCTTTTAAAGAATATCAAACTAAAAAGTTAAAAATAAATATAGTTTAAAAAACTAAAAAACATGCTTTTAAAGAATATCAAACTAAAAAGTTAAAAATAAATATAGTTTAAAAAACTAAAGAAACATGCTTTTAAAGATTATCAAACTAAAAAAGTAAAAAATAATTTTAAAATTAAATTTATGACAATAGTATATAAGCAATACTAGTATAAATGAGAAAAAAGCTTAATATTCAAAAAATATGGCACAAAGCGCCTCAAGCTTTTTTCTCATTTATACTAGTATTGCTTATATACTATTGTCATAAATTTAATTTTAAAATTATTTTTTACTTTTTAGTTTGATAATCTTTAAAAGCATGTTTCTTTAGTTTTATAAACTATATTTATTTTACATGCTTTATGTTAGCTTCACCTGTATGTTTGTCTGTCCGTCTGTAACTCTTTCGACTAAGAGTGAGTTGCTTATAACTGTAAAATGTCCCACCAATTTCATTACGTTCGTTAGCCGAGCGGTCGCAAACAGAGGGTATCATTGTGCTCATACCCAAGGTGCCACAGCCACGTGAAGTAGCCCACTATAGGCCTATCACGCTTCTGTGTGCTGACTACAAAATCATCGCACGGGTGTATGCCAATCGTATTAAATCAGCGCTGTCTGATGTCATCGGGCCGGACCAACATTGTATTGTGCAGGGGACGTCCATCACACATGGCACTTCTGCGCTCCGCGATGTGCAGCTCCTGGCGCGCACAACGCCGGGCGCTGTCGCCCTCCTGAACATTGATCTTGAGAAGGCCTTTGACCGGGTGCAATGGAGCTTCCTCGACAGGGTGCTCGAGCACCTTTGCTTCCCTCCGACAGTTCGAGCTGTCCTACGCACGTTCCGTGAGAACCTAACCTCGAAGATGTCCATCAATGGTTGTTTTGGTGCCAAATTTCCGATTCGCTCCTCTGTCCGACAAGGGTGCCCGCTCTCGATGGTACTTTTCGTCCTTTATATTGAGCCCCTTATAAGGAAATTTAACTCTACTCTCTCAGGACTGAGTATTCAAGGGAATCCTTTAACGTGCATTGGGTATGCAGATGATGTTACGGTCATTGTGCGTAGTGACCATGAACTCACGGCCGCTCATGCTATTCTTGAGGCCTTCCACAAGGCAACGCATGCAAAATGCAACTTCGCGAAAACCAAAGTGTTGAATCTGAAAGCAGCGCCAGATGTGATTGTGCCACAGCATTCATTCGTGTCTACGGATGCGATCAGGACACTTGGAATACTTTTCACGGGTGACATCGGTCATACCATTCAAGAGAACTGGGACGGAGTGGTGCGGAATGTTCGTGGTAGCCTGCTTGAGTCACACCTTAGAAACCTCAACATCATCCAACGTGTATATATCGTTAACATGTACTCCCTTTCACAACTCTGGTACATGGCACAGGTGTTCCCCATGCCTGCTGCGATTGCAGCTCAAATCAGGCAATACATTGGATGGTTTATCTGGAAAGGATTCCTCTTCAAGGTCAGCCGCGATCAGCTGACGATGCCTGTCAGTAAAGGTGGTCTCGGACTCATTGAGCATGAGCAACAAGCACGAGCCTTGTTCCAGAAATGCGTCATACAACGTGTCTTACAGGGTGGTCGCTCCTCGGCTTTGTACACAGCCGCATGGGGCGCCAGGGAGCGCCTACCCCGACACTACAAGTCCGCCGCCGATCACCTTCGCACGACGATTTCCGAACTTCCCGAAGGTACGCATGTCTCCACAAGACAACTGTATGGTTTCCAGCGACGAGCAACACCCTCTGTGCCGAATATTCAGAATAAGATCCTTTCTTTGCGTTGGCTGAACATATGGAAAAACGTTTCTGATCCTGAATTACCTACTCATCTCCGTGCCGAAGCTTTCACATTTGTCAACGACCTGACACCCACCCTTTATCGCAAGAAACGCATTGCGTTATCCCAGGATGACCACTGCGAACTCTGTGGCTACCGTGACACCGCCCTCCATCGCATATGTGCTTGCTCATTCTCGCGCCCCTTGTGGGAGTGGTGTAAAACCAAACTTTCCAGACTGCTCTGCCTACCTCCACGGGACGTGTGCGCGGACCGCATGTGCTACCTCGACATCACGGCCTTCCCTACCGTGAAGAGGCGGGCGGCTGTGTGGCTGATGGCGAATTTGATAGCTTTTGTGCTCAAAACTCAAGTGCCATACTTCTTGCGGGACTTCATATCCCAGCTACGACGTGACAGATGGTCTATGGTAAAAAACAATACGTTAAGAAGGAGGTTTGGACATTACCTTTTCATGTTTTGAAATTTGTACAGATGGTGTGGGACTGTGTTAATCCGCAGGGGCGAGGTATCAGTATCGTGTAACCCATTTGTGCTGACTGTAATCTGATGTGAGCTGTAATGTTATGTACATGCACATGATATCACAATAAACTAATAAACTAATAATAAAAAAAAAAAAAAAAAAAAATTAGGGCTATAATGTTAGTTTATTAAAGGGGAATTCAGTTTTTTTTTTACCTAATGTGTATCATTGTCACGTCGTAATATAAATGTGTTCTTACGGTGCTTAGAAAAACCTTGTAAATGGTGTCAGTGGAAACAACGTTGTGCTTTTTACTGGAGGTTTGCGGTAGATTATTGACAATGATGTAAACATCTCTTCGATTTTTTTATGTCTTAACATTAAAAATGCACTATTCCAAAATGTAAAAAAAAAAAAAAAAAAAAAAAAAAAAAAAAAAAAAAAAGCGGTCTAAGGCGCGCGACTTCTGTGACGTCAGTTTTCGGATTCAGCGATCATGGGTTCTACTCCCGGCCACGCCGAAAAAGAAGAATTTTTTTTTTCCCCGGTAAAAGCTAAGATTATATCATACATCTAACTGTAAATGATTCGGAGAGACTTTACCATTTCTTTGTGACGTTGCAACTCCAAATAGTTATCTCAGATGGTAATAGGTAGTGTCGGTAACTCATTTCCTTATGATAATTATACATAAATATAGTTTAAAAAAACTAAAAAAAACATGCTTTTAAAGAATATCAAACTAAAAAGTTAAAAATAAATATAGTTTAAAAAACTAAAGAAACATGCTTTTAAAGATTATCAAACTAAAAAGTAAAAAAAAATTAAAATTTAATTTATGACAATAGTATATAAGGAATACTAGTATAAATGAGAAAAAAGCATGGGGTGCTTAATACACAAAAAATATGGCACAAAGCGCCTCAAGCTTTTTTATCATTTATACTAGTATTGCTTATATACTATTGTCATAAATTAAATTTTAAAATTATTTTTTACTTTTTAGTTTGATAATCTTTAAAAGCATGTTTCTTTAGTTTGTTAAACTATATTTATTGACGTGACAACGTCTAACAAATCGATGAACACCGGCTTCACGCACGAAAAAGTGTCCCGTTACGCACCTTGTCCCATTACGCTGTGTCCCGTTACGCTCATTGTACGCTTGTGCCGCATCTACATATAGTCATATCCTTACACGAATGTCCTAAAATAAAAACACTTAAAAGTCTATAAACAAAACAATCTAAGCAATTTTCTGCAATCCTGCACATTGTTGTCGAGTCATAACTTTAATTTTAACAGATGTACATACTGTCGATGTCTTGAACGTTCTCATTGTAAACTGTAATTAGTTAAAAAAAATACGATTCCAACAACCATCGATTTGACTTTTTCGAGGCACCTTAAACTTGAAACACTCCCATTCGTTTCCTACTTTTCCTATCGTCGTTCTATTCTTAACAGAATAACACATATTGGAAGAAGCTAAATAGCAAACATGTATGAAAGTTATTGTTAAAATAATCTCTTCGTTAAAGTAATAAACATATTTGAATTAATGAGTGCAAATAAAAGTAAATTTATCAAATAAATTGTAGATTTCATTTCACTTCTTCTTTTTATCCATACAAAATAGTGATAATTCTATAAAAATGATTCAGTTTCATACATAAAAGTATGCAATCATTTCATAAATGTTTGGTTATGACGTTGTCACGTTAAACTATCGTCCGTAAACCGACTTTACAGACAACCAATTTTTTTATATGAAACGTTTGCATTTTTTTTTTCGCTTGTAATTGAGGTGAGCACTGGCTTCTACACACAGCTCTTAACCCCAAGTCTGGTTTTCTGTTAAAAAAGGTTTATTCCTTATAAAGATGCACCGCAATAACGGAATTGGTGAAGTAATTACCTCTAGACTTGAGGTCTGACCCTCATACTGGTAAACGACAGGGGTAATGACTGCTCAGCACTTCACACTTAAATGAGTTCGAGAGAAGTTGGGGAAAGAACCACCCAATTCTCTTGTTACGACCACTCATGGCCTCACATTTAACGATGTTCATTACATTTAACATCCACCTTAATAATAGATATTGTCGCTTTTGTATTAAAATTTTGGATTTTTTTTTGTTTTTTTAGTTAAGTGCTACTAACAAAGTAAATATTTTAATTAAAACTAAAATTCTCATCTTAGCATAATATGTGACAATTATGTGGTGGGGGTTTTGGGTTCGATACCATCAGCAGGCATGGCAAAAATTTGTGAGCACCAAATCATAGCCTACGATAACCTTGGAGACCATCACCTAAAGCCTCTGGCGATAACATTTAACCGTTCAAAACCAAAATCATTTAAGTATAACCACATACAATTTTTGTGAAGCAGAATTTACGTTTGTTGGTTTTTTTTATTACAATTCTACGGTGTTATTCAGAGCTGAAAGAAATTTCGCATACTAGACCTTAAAAACTTTACTAATTATCAAAAATAACCATTAAAGTAAAATGATGATGCTTCTTGATGAAATTTCACACTCATGATATCTATATAAAAGAAAAAATTACTGTTTTTATCTTTTTGCTAAATAGAACCACCCCTATCCTTTCTGCATGAGATGTAAAAAAATATCATTCCACTCTCCCACACCTCAAAGCAGAATTTTGGTACTTCTTCTGTATTTTTGCACACATCACGTTCAAACTAAGAGATAAATTACTGTGAACATGTCATTTTGAAAAAAAAAGGAATCTTATTTTTTCACACACAATTTCCTAAAACTACCTTCATACCTTTTTGTCCACATATTACATTACTTTAAGATTTTAGTTTTTTAATTAAATGTCACTATATTTTATTTCAATCGCACTCTATTAGAATAGTGCTACATTGGAGGCGCATATACAAGTTTACAGTTTATGTTATATTAATTTTGGTAACCGGAATCACACGGATATATAAATAATTTTACCAGAAAAAGTTTCTGTAACTCTTTCAGACATAATTTGTCAATTCAAAAAAATATAACTTATTTTTCAAATTTCAATTTATTTAAGTATGCATATTTAATGTGTTGTTTTCCTTAAGATATAATTCTATTTTTGTAGATTAATTATATTCTGATACATAAAACTGTATAATTAATATTTATATCATACCAATAAAGTATTATATCGACTTTTTTGTATACCATGATCCACACTTTCAAATAATGATAACCTCATTATGTCATTGAGATATAAATAATCCTTTTCAGTGAACGTGTATACTAAAGGTGTTCAGATCCACTTTGAAATAACTAATATTACATTAATACTACGTTCCAAATACAATTTTTATTTTATATCTGGCATTCAGATTCACATTTATTTTTCTAACAACGTGTCTCTATGATGGTAAAGATAATTACAGAAAGGCTGAAATTAGATACTTACACTATATAAACGTAGCATATGTATATACCAAATAAGATAATACATAAAGTATATTATGTAGTATATTTTTAACGCACGTGTGAACCACGTGCCGTCTCACGCAACAATGTAGGCGCAACATGTTGATTTTGTTGTGTCTGTAACTTTTCACTAGCATAAACCAAGAATGGAAAAAATTTTAAATTTTTTTTCTCTAATTTTTAGCTAATTGTTTAGAGTTTCTCAACAGAAAGTGTGCACAATGATCAGGATATCACGCAGTAATTGTGGATAATTGTTTTAAGAAAGAAAATGTTTACATATATTTTGATTGCATAAATTAACTTACATATAGAAACATTAAATTAATATTTTGGATAAAAAAATTAAGTGTGCTTACGAAAATGTTCGAGAAAAATTTTACATAGATTGTATATATGTGTATATACACAAACACACACAGGATGTCTCTGAATTTGACCGACAAACCTTCATCACGACCAGATAGGTTGTAAACAATACATAGTACGTATTACCTAGAGTGCTTTCCAAGGCTGGTTTATGACTTAAAGTGAGAGCTAAATAACGTTTTCATTGTGAATAATTTTGAAAGTATTTAAGATAGAACACTAAAATTCTGGATAATTTTAATTTGAATGAAGTTCTACAGCCATTGTGAATTTTCGTTGATGTTGTAAAATGATTTCATTGAAATAACTGATGGTTGTTACACTTCACAAAAATATGTGGAAAAAATAAATGTGTTATTCCTAAATATTTCAATGACATAATTTTACTACAACGACAATTTTTGCTGAGATTGTAGAACTTGGTTCAACTAAATATACCTATTCCAGACGCTTAGTGTTCTATCATAAATAATTTCTCCATTATTTACTAAACAATTTTGTTCACCTCCAACTTTAAAGAAGAATACCATCCTTAGAAATCACTTTAGTCCATATGTATTATAACTGTTTCCAATTTTTTTTTGTGATGAACCTGGAGCCGATGTCTATCGGTTGAATTTCGACTCAACCTGAATTCACGCTGTTCACAAATTGCGGGATATGAATTAAATTGTAGGAAACAAACCAAGATTTTTTTTTGGGCGGGACGTGTGTCCAGAAACGAAAAATTTGCACAGAATATGCGCGAATAATAGCGCACATATTTGTATTTGGCGGGCTTCAGGGGGCCATTCGATTGGCTGAGAGGACGCGCGACCGTTGTGTCGTGACGTTCAATCGCTCGGCGGGAAGCAGGCGTCGAGCCAGGAGCAGACGTTTAGCGTAGTTTAGGATTTTATAAATACGATACAATTTTTTAAAAATATTATTTTAACTTTTATAAATAATAGTAGGTAATTATAGTATGTATGGGGACACCGGTGGGTGGTGGGGGAGCCGGGGAGCCACGGCGGCCATCTTGGTTTACGTCACTTCCGGCGACCATCTTGGATTACGTCATTTCCGGCGGCCATCTTGGATTACGTCATTTCCGGCGGCCATCTTGGATTACATCACTTCCTGCAGCCATCTTGGATTTGACCTTGACCTTTGAACCCGGAGGCCATTTTGTTTTTCTAGAACTTTCCTCCATTTTGTTTTCTAGATCATTCCGCCATTTTGAGTTTCGTCCGCCATCTTGAAAATCTTTATTTATTATCCGATTTTAATGAAAAAAATTTAAAATTTAAAAAAATTAAATAATCAAAATTTTAAAATAAAATTAAAAATATTATTTAATAAAATTTTAATTAAAAACCTACGCATCGAACACCCCACTCCTCTAAATTACAAATACATCATCTAGCACCCCCACCCCTCTGTTACAATGACATCGTCATCGAACACCCCACTCATTCCTGTTACAATTTTCCGTTACATCCACCATCTTGGAAAATCATAATTATTAACTTAGAAAATCAGGAAAAAAAATATACCATCGTTGTCTGCTGGAGGCAGCCATCTTATTTAGTGGAGACTACCATCTTGATTTCATCTGGTGGGTGTCGTCATCGGTTGTAGGTTTCTAAAGTATGTTAGTGTATGTAAGGTCGAGTTACAATTCTCTACCAACATTGTTATGAACCTTATAGACCAAAATCCACAGAATCGACAAGATCCACAAAATCCACAGTCACTTTGTTGTTGTAACCGACATTTTTTCTTAAAGTCTTATCACTTATAGGTTTTAACTAAAATATATGTTATCAATACTGTCGTTGTGGATGCGTTAGTTAAAGTAATGATAATTTAAAAAACATTTATTACTCCATCTTAGCTGACCAGAAATTTTTCATAGTCCTGTCATACATGTAAACATACTAAATAAATTAATGTTTGTGTACTCGTGTTTAAAACTGCATGGAAGCAGATATTTAGGTGTTTGTGTATAATATCATTTCTTAGTGTTCGTGTTTGCGTTCCTGTGTTTAAAAGCTGCATGGAAGCAGATATTTTAGGTGTTTGTGTCTAATTACATAATCATTTTACGATATCAAATTAAGTATAAGTACCTTGAGGAATATAGGGCATTAATTTAAAAAAATAATAAGCGATATGTAGGTAAAATTATATTTACTGAATCAAAGAAATATATTGTACAAAGCAAAACCCTCAAGGAGAGAAAAATATACTTGTCAAACGAAGCTATAAAAAAAAACAGAAACTATATACAAAAACGAAAACTGTTTACAACAAAAAGACTGGAACTATACAACAGATAATTCATCTCCAACATAGCCGTGGGGAACCGTATGGATGCCATCCTCACATATTTGGCGCTTATCATCCTCCCATGTTATGGCCAGCTTATTTGTGCTCTCGCTATAGAGCACCTGCTGCCTCGAGCGTATGGCCCTAACTGCTACTCGTCGTGTGTGGTGATCGTGCAGGGCATCCAGGTAGTCACTGAATGTTATGCGGTTTTTGACCACACAGCGCTGGATACCCTTGGCCTTCTTCTCAACTTTGTCACCACACTTGTATGCATACAGTTTGGCCCGCAGACCGACAAACTCACTCATCACTTTCCCCCCACACTCATCCTTAAACTTTCCGACAACCTTTTTGTTGATGGGGGAGAAGCAAGGGTGGTCGGAAGGGTAGCAGCTGGTGTCGAACTTCTCCATGAGTGTAAGATCGGCTTTGAGGTCATGGTAGAAATCATCGGTTTGTATCTCGTATACGAAACTATCGGTGTCCATGTATGCCAGATGAATGTTTTCTGCATATCTGGGTTTCATTGTGCTGTAATGGAAGTCGTACATGAGTGTTTTTGAGAGATCAAGTACTGCGAGTCCGGCATAGATTGGCTTATCGAAAATTACGGTCTCATGGTTCAGGTGGACTAGAGTCAAGTTCGGTTCATACATTGTGCGGTCCTTGAAGGATGGACGACACACCAGTTTCTTGAACCGCTTCTCGGAACATACCAACTCCATTTTGAGCCTCCGCCTCTTGTTCTCCATCAGTTTCCCGAAAGTACTGTTTACAGCGAGCTTAAAGAACTCCTTCTCGAATTCGTTGGCTGCAGCCTTGCGCTTATTGGTGTTGAGCTTAATGTATGGCTCCAACCACGCCGACTGCTCAAACTGGAGGACTCTGTGTACCTTAGTAACTATCAACCCATGTGATACTGCTTGCTGGAGGTTTCTGTAGTGTACAATGTAATGTTCCTTAATTTCTAGTGTTGTCATCAGCTTTGATTGTTTGGAGCCGGGCGGACATTGATTGATGGGGAGAAACGGAAGGTCTTTGTGACTTTCGTGGAGTTCAGTAGGGTACTCCACGTCACATTCGATAATGTACCCGATAGGAGAATTTTCTGGAATAGTCATGACATCAATAGATGTGTCTGACCATTTGAAATGTCGAATCGGAAGCGACAGCGACATCGCCCACCCGTACAAATTATTTGCATCAATGTACTGTAGATATGTGGATGGCTTGGACACATCATGTGTCTCAGGAACGTATTTGTTGTTACCCACACAATGACGTTTGATGCTTTGCGCTACACCCCCACGAATACCTGCTTCCACAAACATATACATATCGTAATCTGTCAGAAGCTCGAGTTGTACTCCTGTGGTGCGAAGCATCGCATCGAAAGCGAACCCAGGACAGGAAATGTAGTGTGACGGGTCTAGACTGTACGTCTCCAAGCAAAGACTGCGAAAATTCTCGAATACGTCCGCCAAAATCAGGACATCCGTCTTTAGGTACAAGTCAGCGTACTCCCCCAAAGTAGCACACTGAAACTTGTCCCAGACATTTTGTGCGTGAGCGTAATCCGCCTCGGAAATACCAGAATCAGTCAGAATATTAAAGAACTCATCGATAGATGGAAGACTAGTATCGTCTAGTCGAGCAAAAGAATCAACGAAGTCGTAGGGGAAGACTCCCTTGCGAGTAACCAACTCCAACTCATCAGGAGCGAAAAACTCAGCAGTACTGACAAACTTGTCTGCAGGCAAGAACTCTGCGAGCGAAGCAAGACCCCGACTCATGAAATGGAACGTATCGACAAACTGAATGCTGAACTTATCATGCAACTTCTTGGAAAAAGTTATAAACTTCTCTTCCGAATTAGGAATGATGAAGATGTCTTTAGTGTCGTACCCCAACTTCCTGATAATGAAGTTCTGGTCGTACGCCAGGTTGTGGAAGAACACAATCATCTTTTTCGGTCTGCGCCTGAGAAGGTTGCAGTCATTACATGCAGGTCCAATAAATTCGCCGGTGAAGTGATTATGATCACGAACTTTCTTTACGACCCCTCCAAACTTTCCTCCACAGTAGCAACAACACCTTGCTTGCAGAAAAGCAGTGTTTTGTGCATGTGTGAGCGGAGTCATAGGAACAGACATAGAAAATATTTTCTGCATGTCATGTCCAATCTCCACAATGCGGGATATGAATTTATCTTCTGCGTCACAACCGCGATACACTTCAGGCTGTGAAGGAAGTGAAGAAGTGAGGTGTACTGGAATCACGGAGTTATCTGCTTTCACGTAAATGCAGTAGCTGTACGCTTTATGCTTTTGATACTGCAGTGTGTATGCTTCATCAGGATTCGGGTGACATGTATGGATTTTCTCCAGAATAGCTTCAAAGTCGCAATATACCACGATGGGCATTTTATCACTGTGATGGAAGTTTTTGAACTTCAAAACAGGAGGCAAACCATTTTCATCAACCTGGGGCATTTCCATCCTAACAGCAGCATGCTGTTTACAGAGCTCACTGTGTTTTTCCAAACACTGAAGACCAGTAAGCCCGCTAACCCTATCCTGATCATCATAATGCTTGAAGCATCTTTTGCAAACATGAATAGCCTCAGTGTGTGTAGTGATTTGGGACCGAACCAGAGCAGAAAAATTATTGATGTAGGCGAAATGGGACGAATTGTCATTGACCAAGAGCAGAAGATCGAAATGATGTTCTTTTTCTTCAGGAGCGACTCGTACAGGAACAACATTCAGATTCTCGTCGATACTGTAAATGTTGATGGAGACTCCGGGGTTCTGTTTTTCAAACAGCGGTATTTGCTTGATTGGAGTAGGGGAGTCAATGTTGTTGAAGTTGAACTTCCCCTCCAAGTCATGGTAGCGCTGGTTGACACGTTCAGGATGCTCACCTTCCACGTACTTAACAAGAATTGACCACTTGAGCAAATGTGGTCTTCGAGGTTTTGCGGATTGATCACAGCGTATTTGTCTTTGATGGAAGTAGGTAATTCAATGTAGGAGCTGGCACGGAGTGGATCAAGCTTGTTTATTCGGAGTTGAAGTCGCTTAACGGCCGACAAAGTCCATCCGGACCCCTTACCCATGTAATCTTCCTTCTCCTTGCAGATCTTGGAGATGGACTCGGTAACTGCCTCCTCCACCTCATGAACTGCGTAGAGGGGAACATTCATGGTTTTGAAGGCCCTCTTGTCTTCACAGGCATCTACTGGTTTTTCGTAGTCGCACTCAAGAACGACATTAAACTTCAGCGGTCCATTCTCTTCAATCTCCTCCTCAAGTTGGCTTATTATTTTTGCCTTGATGGAGTCCAGGTACGTACAAATGTCCTTGGCAGAACTTGACGTATTTACAGCAACATAAGAATTCAAGTTGCCCTTGAATCCCACTTCGGCGGTGATGAAGCCATGGGTATTGGCCAAACCCGCGCCGGTCACCACCTTTGTTCGGCTGGTCGATGGTTTAGGCAGTACTGCTGGCTTAACTGCTGCCATTCTCTGCTTCTTTGTTGGAGGCGGAGCAGGCCCCTTGCACACCTTAATGTGGTTGCGAAGAGTGTCAGCCCTGACGAACTCTTTAGCACAGTTCGTGCAGGAATGTGCTATGCGGTTAGGGTTAAGACCGCAAGCCGACTTCTCATGTAGTCTGGCGACATCAGCACGGGCGAAGGCCTTATAGCAGAAGCTACACCGGGTGCCTGATGTCGTGGCGACAGCACCAGTACATGTTGACAGGTGCTGCTGCATCTTGTCGCTGCGTGCGACCATCTTGCCACATAGGTGGCACTGCTGGTAGTCACGATGCTGGTTCTCGGCACACTGTCGCTCGTGCCGGTAGCGGTTCTTAGCTGCCGTGAAGGTAGCAGAGCAGAAACGGCATTTCTGCGCGGTAAATGCCATCTCGACAATCGGTAGACTGGTCTCAACGTACGGAACACGCGAAGGAAGCTCGACGTACGGAGAACTATAACATAAGAATAAAGAAAACAATGTAGCTAGATGTTACATGAAAACAAACATATCCTTAAAACTCTAGCCTCAAGCTTTCTAACCTAAACTACTAGCAATGTTACTAAATAAAAAAGTTGCAAACATAACCTCAAAACTCTAGCCCTCAAGCTTTCTAACCTAACTTGATAGCAATGTAATAAATAAAAAAGTTACAAACATAACCTCAAAACTCTAGCCATCAAGCTTAATAACCTAACTTGATAGCAATGTTACTAAATAAAAAAAGTTGCAAACATAACCTCAAAACTCTAGCCCTCAAGCTTACTAACCTAAACTGTTAGCAATGTTACTAAATAAAAAAAAGTTACAAACATAACCTCAAAGCTACTCCTTTATTCATGTACAATCCTAAAAATGGTAGAATATTTAAAGTACTGATAAAAGTCAAAGCTGAAAAATATTCAATGTTAACTAAAAATGATTGATTACATAACCTCAAAACTACTCTAATGCACAACCCAAAAATGCTAGAATTTTAAAGTACTGTTAAAAGTTTAAGCTAAACAATTCCTGGTTACCCACACATAAGTGTACAGAGAAAAAACTAGTTAGCTGATAACCTACGAAAAAGCTGAGAAACATTCAATGTTAACGAAACATGTAGCATACCTCAGAAAAAGATGAAGTGGAGCTGTAGAACACAAAGTAGCGTTGGCGGTAGAAATCGTGGCAGCAGCTAAACTCACACACGAACTAGCTCACTCAAACTCCAAGAACACAATGAAGCTCCGACAGCTAATCCCGGCCTTTTATAGCCGCGGACCTGCTTGTTCTTGGAAAAACCATTAGGAACATAGTATTTTTACCGAACCTACCAATAGGAATATAGTATGTGGAGGGGAAGTACCATTGTCTTCGGAAAAACCCAGCATGACTCATGCGCAGGTCGTAGCAGGTCTGTGAGGGGTGGGAGGTAGAAATGTAGGTAATAACTTAACATAGGAAACCACTCTCGGGTAAAACCACTAATGACCTAGGTGATGAGAGATTAGGTCGCGAGGCACTTCATGCATCGTGACTCATCACTCAGAAATGTCGTCTCGCAGTGCCGAGGGGACCCGAACAATAGACTTGACCGTGCATGTCACAACAGATCCATTAGTCGCCCGACTTTGTGGCGGCATGAGGCGCTCAGGTAGCAGTCATGGTCTATGGCAACAGACTCGTTAAAGTGTCATTACGAAGCACTCAAGCTGAGTTCGAGGAAAATACAGCTAAATATTCATTATAGATATGTAAGAAAATAAATAAATAAAAAATAAATCGGGTAAGTTTAATACATTTGTTAAAAGTAAGAACACATTACAAAACTACAACATTAAAAATTTAACCTACATTTATTATGACCAACATTCGTTTAAATTTTTTAGCATTTCATTGCGAACAATCAGTTGAACATCCACAGAATGACACATTTTGCTGATGTTCCAGGAACAAACCCTTTTCACAACCATTTAAGGAGACTTTCCTTAAGCTCTCTTTTCATTGGTCAAATAAAACATATCCCTCTCTTCCCCTCATACAATGATGCTGCTTCACCATCACGCTAAAATTCTGTAAGACCAAACAAAATATACTTCCCTTAAACCTTATGGTAGAAATTTCATCCTAGGATGCTGTTACTGCATCTAGAAATTAAAAATTATATTATCTCATACAGGTTTTATTTACATGTTAGACTTAACCATCCTACCACACACTGGCTCACACTTACACACACATGCGTGCGCATGCGTGCACTGAGATTAAATACATACTTGCCCACATAATGTACTTTTATTTACAAAGGCAACATATTAAAACACATAATATTTAAATTTTGTGTAGATTGGATGGTACCAGGAAACCATACTACAAAACGAGCGGACAACACTTGAGTCTTTACTATGATTGGGCTGACGGATTGCCTCTGAACGCCCTTACCTTCAACGACTTAGAATTAATACTTTTATCCATCAAAAAACAAAACAGTTTTACTAAGCAAACATACACCCCACACCCCTCAAAAAATTGTTATTACACAGGGCATTATTTACATGGCAGGAGACCGCACATACGAAGTGCGCAGCTTCAGGTTAGAAATATTGATTAAAATAACTGCTAAAGATGATAATTTGTTTATGAAAAAACTGCACATGAAATACAGACACTTGGTTATTTACACACACATTCATACATACATACATACATACATACATACATACATACATACATACATACATACATACATACATACATACACCCTGCATCGCTTCAGATGGAAGTACGATATTTTGAAAACCACTCAAGACTTACATCTGTTTATGAAAAGGAGCTAAAAATTAAAAATTTTCAAAGTTAATTTTAGAGATGAAACATCATGTGCAAGTCCTTGCATGCGAGAACATTTTATTACGCAATTATCTTCATTTTTCCCAAACCATAGGTCTGATGTCTGGATACCACACAAATCTCATACTTAACATATGCACTACGAGATGACTGCGCGCCAGTCCAAGCCCCCTGCGCTTAGAGACGAAACTGCACTAGAAGCGTTAGCAAGCATTGCAATTATCTCGCTTCAGTAATGCAGATTCACCTCTGACTAGGTGGACCTCCTGAAACACTAAACATAGGACAGTGAAACACATTAAAATAATGCATTTCAAAATAATTGAATAATATAAAACACTGCATATTTCTCTAGAATCACCACGCAACTGACAGCCCTTTCAATCACAATTCTGCGAATGCTATCACAGAATGCTATATTAAGAAAGAAAGGATCATTCATTCCTTCATTATGGAACACAGTAATACATCACATGAAGAGAAACAAAAAAGGAACACACTTCGTTCTTAGACTCGTGCCGCCTCCTTGACAGAGAGAAAAGTTTTTACACATAAAATAGTATATATTTCTTTTCCAGCGATGAAGCTGTACTAATATCACCTTGACAAGCTTAGATGATCTAGGGAGAGACAAAGTAAATTAATTAACAATAAAAAAGTCGACTAAAATCATTTACAAACAATATACTTAATATTTCTTCGATTACATATTTTTCTCAATTTAATAAATGTGTGAACACAAAAATTTCCTTAAATCACTATTTATCAATTTTAAACTCTCATGTACATCAGGAAAAAATATATAGTTTCAGGCATTATTAGTTGTAATGTAAAAAATTCAAAACAGTTTCTTTGTGGGATGTGGAATGCTCACTCACGATCGAAAAAAGGAGGTGCTTCGCTGTAACACAAGGGGAGGGGGAAACCATCTTTAAAGTTGTCGTTGCTCATATATTTGGATATATAGTAATCAAGCAAGTAATAACATTTGGTGGTATAATCTCCGGCTGATTAAAGTTTATTTGCTAACATGAATTCACAAATTAAACGAATCTCTAAGTACATTTGCTTATCTTTTATAGAAAAAAAATGCACAGATTGATTTTTTACCATGAATAACCAGGAGCACACTAAAAAAACCAACGAAATTCTCGCCAATAATAACCAACAGCACACGAACAATAGAAAAAAAACATTTTCTCAGTAATCACATACAGCATGCGGAGAAAATCACCAAAATATTGTCAAGAATATCCATTAATACATGTAGAATACCAATAAAGTCTTGACATAAAAAAGGCTGAAGTGCACGGACAAAAATCATCAAATTCTTGTCAGGTAAAAAAAGCAGAAGCACATGAAAAAAAAACCCAACAAAATTCTAACACAGTAAAGTTGAAGCACACGTAGAAATCTATCGAAATTTCATGTGAAAAAATAGGAGCACTCAGAGAAAACCATCAGGGAGAAGATGTTTAAAAACATCATAAATTATCAATTGTTTAAGAAAAAGTTCAAATTAAATCCTGCCAGATCTCTTTGCTTAAGCAACATGAGAGTTCTAGCACAAGTCAGCTTGTGAACTCTTTGCTTAAGCAACATGAGATTTCTAGCACAAGTCAGCTTGTGAACTCTTTGCTTAAGCAACATGAGAGTTCTAGCACAAGTCAGCTTGTGAACTCTTTGCTTAAGTAACATGAGAGTTCTAGCACAAGTCAGCTTGTGAACTCTTTGCTTAAACAATTGATAATTTATGATGTTTTTAAACATCTTCTCCCTGATGGTTTTCTCTGAGTGCTCCTATTTTTTCACATGAAATTTCGATAGATTTCTACGTGTGCTTCAACTTTACTGTGTTAGAATTTTGTTGGGTTTTTTTTTCATGTGCTTCTGCTTTTTTTACCTGACAAGAATTTGATGATTTTTGTCCGTGCACTTCAGCCTTTTTTATGTCAAGACTTTATTGGTATTCTACATGTATTAATGGATATTCTTGACAATATTTTGGTGATTTTCTCCGCATGCTGTATGTGATTACTGAGAAAATGTTTTTTTCTATTGTTCGTGTGCTGTTGGTTATTATTGGCGAGAATTTCGTTGGTTTTTTTAGTGTGCTCCTGGTTATTCATGATAAAAAATCAATCTGTGCATTTTTTTTTCTATAAAAGATAAGCAAATGTACTTAGAGATTCGTTTAATTTGTGAATTCATGTTAGCAAATAAACTTTAATCAGCCGGAGATTATACCACCAAATGTTATTACTTGCTTGATTACTATATATCCAAATATATGAGCAACGACAACTTTAAAGATGGTTTCCCCCTCCCCTTGTGTTACAGCGAAGCACCTCCTTTTTTCGATCGTGAGTGAGCATTCCACATCCCACAAAGAAACTGTTTTGAATTTTTTACATTACAACTAATAATGCCTGAAACTATATATTTTTTCCTGATGTACATGAGAGTTTAAAATTGATAAATAGTGATTTAAGGAAATTTTTGTGTTCACACATTTATTAAATTGAGAAAAATATGTAATCGAAGAAATATTAAGTATATTGTTTGTAAATGATTTTAGTCGACTTTTTTATTGTTAATTAATTTACTTTGTCTCTCCCTAGATCATCTAAGCTTGTCAAGGTGATATTAGTACAGCTTCATCGCTGGAAAAGAAATATATACTATTTTATGTGTAAAAACTTTTCTCTCTGTCAAGGAGGCGGCACGAGTCTAAGAACGAAGTGTGTTCCTTTTTTGTTTCTCTTCATGTGATGTATTACTGTGTTCCATAATGAAGGAATGAATGATCCTTTCTTTCTTAATATAGCATTCTGTGATAGCATTCGCAGAATTGTGATTGAAAGGGCTGTCAGTTGCGTGGTGATTCTAGAGAAATATGCAGTGTTTTATATTATTCAATTATTTTGAAATGCATTATTTTAATGTGTTTCACTGTCCTATGTTTAGTGTTTCAGGAGGTCCACCTAGTCAGAGGTGAATCTGCATTACTGAAGCGAGATAATTGCAATGCTTGCTAACGCTTCTAGTGCAGTTTCGTCTCTAAGCGCAGGGGGCTTGGACTGGCGCGCAGTCATCTCGTAGTGCATATGTTAAGTATGAGATTTGTGTGGTATCCAGACATCAGACCTATGGTTTGGGAAAAATGAAGATAATTGCGTAATAAAATGTTCTCGCATGCAAGGACTTGCACATGATGTTTCATCTCTAAGATTAACTTTGAAAATTTTTAATTTTTAGCTCCTTTTCATAAACAGATGTAAGTCTTGAGTGGTTTTCAAAATATCGTACTTCCATCTGAAGCGATGCAGGGTGTATGTATGTATGTATGTATGTATGTATGTATGTATGTATGTATGTATGTATGTATGTATGTATGTATGTATGTATGTATGTATGTATGTATGTATGTATGTATGTATGTGTGTGTAAATAACCAAGTATCTGTATTTCATGTGCAGTTTTTTCATAAACAAATTATCATCTTTAGCAGTTATTTTAATCAATATTTCTAACCTGAAGCTGCGCACTTCGTATGTGCGGTCTCCTGCCATGTAAATAATGCCCTGTGTAATAACAATTTTTTGAGGGGTGTGGGGTGTATGTTTGCTTAGTAAAACTGTTTTGTTTTTTGATGGATAAAAGTATTAATTCTAAGTCGTTGAAGGTAAGGGCGTTCAGAGGCAATCCGTCAGCCCAATCATAGTAAAGACTCAAGTGTTGTCCGCTCGTTTTGCAGTATGGTTTCCTGGTACCATCCAATCTACACAAAATTTAAATATTATGTGTTTTAATATGTTGCCTTTGTAAATAAAAGTACATTATGTGGGCAAGTATGTATTTAATCTCAGTGCACGCATGCGCACGCATGTGTGTGTAAGTGTGAGCCAGTGTGTGGTAGGATGGTTAAGTCTAACATGTAAATGAAACCTGTATGAGATAATATAATTTTTAATTTCTAGATGCAGTAACAGCATCCTAGGATGAAATTTCTACCATAAGGTTTAAGGGAAGTATATTTTGTTTGGTCTTACAGAATTTTAGCGTGATGGTGAAGCAGCATCATTGTATGAGGGGAAGAGAGGGAGATGTTTTATTTGACCAATGAAAAGAGAGCTTAAGGAAAGTCTCCTTAAATGGTTGTGAAAAGGGTTTGTTCCTGGAACATCAGCAAAATGTGTCATTCTGTGGATGTTCAACTGATTGTTCGCAATGAAATGCTAAAAAATTTTAAACGAATGTTGGTCATAATAAATGTAGGTTAAATTTTTAATGTTGTAGTTTTGTAATGTGTTCTTACTTTTAACAAATGTATTAAACTTACCCGATTTATTTTTTATTTATTTCCTTACATATCTATAATGAATATTTAGCTGTATTTTCCTCGAACTCAGCTTGAGTGCTTTGTAATGACACTTTAACGAGTCTGTTGCCGTAGACCATGACTGCTACCTGAGCGCCTCATGGCGCCACAAAGTCGGGTGACTAATGGATCTGTTGTGACATGCACGGTCAAGTCTATTGTTCGGGTCCCCTCGGCACTGCGAGACGACATTCTGAGTGATGAGTCACGATGCATGAAGTGCCTCGCGACCTAATCTCTCATCACCTAGGTCATTAGTGGTTTTACCCGAGAGTGGTTTCCTATGTTAAGTTATTACCTACATTTCTACCTCCCACCCCTCACAGACCTGCTACGACCTGCGCATGAGTCATGCTGGGTTTTTCCGAAGACAATGGTACTTCCCCTCCACATACTATATTCCTATTGGTAGGTTCGGTAAAAATACTATGTTCCTAATGGTTTTTCCAAGAACAAGCAGGTCCGCGGCTATAAAAGGCCGGGATTAGCTGTCAGAGCTTCATTGTGTTCTTGGAGTTTGAGTGAGCTAGTTCGTGTGTGAGTTTAGCTGCTACCACGATTTCTACCGCCAACGCTACTTTGTGTTCTACAGCTCCACTTCATCTTTTTCTGAGGTATGCTACATGTTTCGTTAACATTGAATGTTTCTCAGCTTTTTCGTAGGTTATCAGCTAACTAGTTTTTTCTCTGTACACTTATGTGTGGGTAACCAGGAATTGTTTAGCTTAAACTTTTAACAGTACTTTAAAATTCTAGCATTTTTGGGTTGTGCATTAGAGTAGTTTTGAGGTTATGTAATCAATCATTTTTAGTTAACATTGAATATTTTTCAGCTTTGACTTTTATCAGTACTTTAAATATTCTACCATTTTTAGGATTGTACATGAATGAAGGAGTAGCTTTGAGGTTATGTTTGTAACTTTTTTTTATTTAGTAACATTGCTAACAGTTTAGGTTAGTAAGCTTGAGGGCTAGAGTTTTGAGGTTATGTTTGCAACTTTTTTTATTTAGTAACATTGCTATCAAGTTAGGTTATTAAGCTTGATGGCTAGAGTTTTGAGGTTATGTTTGTAAATTTTTTATTTATTACATTGCTATCAAGTTAGGTTAGAAAGCTTGAGGGCTAGAGTTTTGAGGTTATGTTTGCAACTTTTTTATTTAGTAACATTGCTAGTAGTTTAGGTTAGAAAGCTTGAGGCTAGAGTTTTGAGGATATGTTTGTTTTCATGTAACATCTAGCTACATTGTTTTCTTTATTCTTATGTTATAGTTCTCCGTACGTCGAGCTTTCTTCGCGTGTTCCGTACGTTGAGACCAGTCTACCGATTGTCGAGATGGCATTTACCGCGCAGAAATGCCGTTTCTGCTCTGCTACCTTCACGGCAGCTAAGAACCGCTACCGGCACGAGCGACAGTGTGCCGAGAACCAGCATCGTGACTACCAGCAGCGCCACCTATGTGGCAAGATGGTCGCACGCAGCGACAAGATGCAGCAGCACCTGTCAACATGTACTGGTGCTGTCGCCACGACATCAGGCACCCGGTGTAGCTTCTGCTATAAGGCCTTCGCCCGTGCTGATGTCGCCAGACTACATGAGAAGTCGGCTTGCGGTCTTAACCCTAACCGCATAGCACATTCCTGCACGAACTGTGCTAAAGAGTTCGTCAGGGCTGACACTCTTCGCAACCACATTAAGGTGTGCAAGGGGCCTGCTCCGCCTCCAACAAAGAAGCAGAGAATGGCAGCAGTTAAGCCAGCAGTACTGCCTAAACTATCGACCAGCCGAACAAAGGTGGTGACCGGCGCGGGTTTGGCCAATACCCATGGCTTCATCACCGCCGAAGTGGGATTCAAGGGCAACTTGAAGACTTATGTTGCTGTAAATACGTCAAGTTCTGCCAAGGACATTTGTACGTACCTGGACTCCATCAAGGCAAAAATAATAAGCCAACTTGAGGAGGAGATTGAAGAGAATGGACCGCTGAAGTTTAATGTCGTTCTTGAGTGCGACTACGAAAAACCAGTAGATGCCTGTGAAGACAAGAGGGCCTTCAAAACCATGAATGTTCCCCTCTACGCAGTTCATGAGGTGGAGGAGGCAGTTACCGAGTCCATCTCCAAGATCTGCAAGGAGGAGGAAGATTACATGGGTAAGGGATCCGGATGGACTTTGTCGGCCGTTAAGTGACTTCAACTCCGAATAAACAAGCTTGATCCACTCCGTGCCAGCTCCTACATTGAATTACCTACTTCCATCAAAGACAAATACGCTGTGATCAATCCGCAAAACCTCGAAGACCACATGTGCTTCAAGTGGTCAATTCTTGTTAAGTACGTGGAAGGTGAGCATCCTGAACGTGTCAACCAGCGCTACCATGACTTGGAGGGGAAGTTCAACTTCAACAACATTGACTCCCCTACTCCAATCAAGCAAATACCGCTGTTTGAAAAACAGAACCCCAGAGTCTCCATCAACATTTACAGTATCGACGAGAATCTGAATGTTGTTCCTGCACGAGTCGCTCCTGAAGAAAAAGAACATCATTTCGATCTTCTGCTCTTGGTCAATGACAATTCGTCCCATTTCGCCTACATCAATAATTTTTCTGCTCTGGTTCGGTCCCAAATCACTACACACACTGAGGCTATTCATGTTTGCAAAAGATGCTTCAAGCATTATGATGATCAGGATAGGGTTAGCGGGCTTACTGGTCTTCAGTGTTTGGAAAAACACAGTGAGCTCTGTAAACAGCATGCTGCTGTTAGGATGGAAATGCCCCAGGTTGATGAAAATGGTTTGCCTCCTATTTTGAAGTTCAAAAACTTCCATCACAGTGATAAAATGCCCATCGTGGTATATTGCGACTTTGAAGCTATTCTGCAGAAAATCCATACATGTCACCCGAATCCTGATGAAGCATACACACTGCAGTATCAAAAGCATAAAGCGTACAGCTACTGCATTTACGTGAAAGTAGATAACTCCGTGATTCCAGTACACCTCACTTCTTCACTTCCTTCACAGCCTGAAGTGTATCGCGGTTGTGACGCAGAAGATAAATTCATATCCCGCATTGTGGAGATTGGACATGACGTGCAGAAAATATTTTCTATGTCTGTTCCTATGACTCCGCTCACACATGCACAAAACACTGCTTTTCTGCAAGCAAGGTGTTGTTGCTACTGTGGAGGAAAGTTTGGAGGGGTCGTAAAGAAAGTTCGTGATCATAATCACTTCACCGGCGAATTTATTGGACCTGCATGTAATGACTGCAACCTTCTCAGGCGCAGACCGAAAAAGATGATTGTGTTCTTCCACAACCTGGCGTACGACCAGAACTTCATTATCAGGAAGTTGGGGTACGACACTAAAGACATCTTCATCATTCCTAATTCGGAAGAGAAGTTTATAACTTTTTCCAAGAAGTTGCATGATAAGTTCAGCATTCAGTTTGTCGATACGTTCCGTTTCATGAGTCGGGGTCTTGCTTCGCTCGCAGAGTTCTTGCCTGCAGACAAGTTTGTCAGTACTGCTGAGTTTTTCGCTCCTGATGAGTTGGAGTTGGTTACTCGCAAGGGAGTCTTCCCCTACGACTTCGTTGATTCTTTTGCTCGACTAGACGATACTAGTCTTCCATCTATCGATGAGTTCTTTAATATTCTGACTGATTCTGGTATTTCCGAGGTGGATTACGCTCACGCACAAAATGTCTGGGACAAGTTTCAGTGTGCTACTTTGGGGGAGTACGCTGACTTGTACCTAAAGACGGATGTCCTGATTTTGGCGGACGTATTCGAGAATTTTCGCAGTCTTTGCTTGGAGATGTACAGTCTAGACCCGTCACACTACATTTCCTGTCCTGGGTTCGCTTTCGATGCGATGCTTCGCACCACAGGAGTACAACTCGAGCTTCTGACAGATTACGATATGTATATGTTTGTGGAAGCAGGTATTCGTGGGGGTGTAGCGCAAAGCATCAAACGTCATTGTGTGGGTAACAACAAATACGTTCCTGAGACACATGATGTGTCCAAGCCATCCACATATCTACAGTACATTGATGCAAATAATTTGTACGGGTGGGCGATGTTGCTGTCGCTTCCGATTCGACATTTCAAATGGTCAGACACATCTATTGATGTCATGACTATTCCAGAAAATTCTCCTATCGGGTACATTATCGAATGTGACGTGGAGTACCCTACTGAACTCCACGAAAGTCACAAAGACCTTCCGTTTCTCCCCATCAATCAATGTCCGCCCGGCTCCAAACAATCAAAGCTGATGACAACACTAGAAATTAAGGAACATTACATTGTACACTACAGAAACCTCCAGCAAGCAGTATCACATGGGTTGATAGTTACTAAGGTACACAGAGTCCTCCAGTTTGAGCAGTCGGCGTGGTTGGAGCCATACATTAAGCTCAACACCAATAAGCGCAAGGCTGCAGCCAACGAATTCGAGAAGGAGTTCTTTAAGCTCGCTGTAAACAGTACTTTCGGGAAACTGATGGAGAACAAGAGGCGGAGGCTCAAAATGGAGTTGGTATGTTCCGAGAAGCGGTTCAAGAAACTGGTGTGTCGTCCATCCTTCAAGGACCGCACAATGTATGAACCGAACTTGACTCTAGTCCACCTGAACCATGAGACCGTAATTTTCGATAAGCCAATCTATGCCGGACTCGCAGTACTTGATCTCTCAAAAACACTCATGTACGACTTCCATTACAGCACAATGAAACCCAGATATGCAGAAAACATTCATCTGGCATACATGGACACCGATAGTTTCGTATACGAGATACAAACCGATGATTTCTACCATGACCTCAAAGCCGATCTTACACTCATGGAGAAGTTCGACACCAGCTGCTACCCTTCCGACCACCCTTGCTTCTCCCCCATCAACAAAAAGGTTGTCGGAAAGTTTAAGGATGAGTGTGGGGGGAAAGTGATGAGTGAGTTTGTCGGTCTGCGGGCCAAACTGTATGCATACAAGTGTGGTGACAAAGTTGAGAAGAAGGCCAAGGGTATCCAGCGCTGTGTGGTCAAAAACCGCATAACATTCAGTGACTACCTGGATGCCCTGCACGATCACCACACACGACGAGTAGCAGTTAGGGCCATACGCTCGAGGCAGCAGGTGCTCTATAGCGAGAGCACAAATAAGCTGGCCATAACATGGGAGGATGATAAGCGCCAAATATGTGAGGATGGCATCCATACGGTTCCCCACGGCTATGTTGGAGATGAATTATCTGTTGTATAGTTCCAGTCTTTTTGTTGTAAACAGTTTTCGTTTTTGTATATAGTTTCTGTTTTTTTTTATAGCTTCGTTTGACAAGTATATTTTTCTCTCCTTGAGGGTTTTGTTTTGTACAATATATTTCTTTGATTCAGTAAATATAATTTTACCTACATATCGCTTATTATTTTTTTAAATTAATGCCCTATATTCCTCAAGGTACTTATACTTAATTTGATATCGTAAAATGATTATGTAATTAGACACAAACACCTAAAATATCTGCTTCCATGCAGCTTTTAAACACAGGAACGCAAACACGAACACTAAGAAATGATATTATACACAAACACCTAAATATCTGCTTCCATGCAGTTTTAAACACGAGTACACAAACATTAATTTATTTAGTATGTTTACATGTATGATAGGACTATGAAAAATTTCTGGTCAGCTAAGATGGAGTAATAAATGTTTTTTAAATTATCATTACTTTAACTAACGCATCCACAACGACAGTATTGATAACATATATTTTAGTTAAAACCTATAAGTGATAAGACTTTAAGAAAAAATGTCGGTTACAACAACAAAGTGACTGTGGATTTTGTGGATCTTGTCGATTCTGTGGATTTTGGTCTATAAGGTTCATAACAATGTTGGTAGAGAATTGTAACTCGACCTTACATACACTAACATACTTTAGAAACCTACAACCGATGACGACACCCACCAGATGAAATCAAGATGGTAGTCTCCACTAAATAAGATGGCTGCCTCCAGCAGACAACGATGGTATATTTTTTTTCCTGATTTTCTAAGTTAATAATTATGATTTTCCAAGATGGTGGATGTAACGAAAAATTGTAACAGGAATGAGTGGGGTGTTCGATGACGATGTCATTGTAACAGAGGGGTGGGGGTGCTAGATGATGTATTTGTAATTTAGAGGAGTGGGGTGTTCGATGCGTAGGTTTTTAATTAAAATTTTATTAAATAATATTTTTAATTTTATTTTAAAATTTTGATTATTTAATTTTTTTAAATTTTAAATTTTTTTCATTAAAATCGGATAATAAATAAAGATTTTCAAGATGGCGGACGAAACTCAAAATGGCGGAATGATCTAGAAAACAAAATGGAGGAAAGTTCTAGAAAAACAAAATGGCCTCCGGGTTCAAAGGTCAAGGTCAAATCCAAGATGGCTGCAGGAAGTGATGTAATCCAAGATGGCCGCCGGAAATGACGTAATCCAAGATGGCCGCCGGAAATGACGTAATCCAAGATGGTCGCCGGAAGTGACGTAAACCAAGATGGCCGCCGTGGCTCCCCGGCTCCCCCACCACCCACCGGTGTCCCCATACATACTATAATTACCTACTAATAATGTTTAATTAAATTTGTGTTTTTATTTTAGGAAGATTTCAGAAACATTTCTGTATATAAGTAAATCTTGTATTGGTCTAAAATAATACGTCAAATACTTTTTACTTTTAATACATATAATTTTATTAATGTCTTATAAGCTATGAATATGTTTACATGCTATAAATAGATTTATTTTATTTGTGTCGTTCTGTAGGCTTTGAGAGGGGTGTCCACATACTTGTTAATTGTTTTTATTCAAAATTATTGTAGTAATATACGTTTTGTTTTAGTATATTTCTACACCCTTCTGTGTTAAAAAGGATCGCATAACAGAGGATATTAAATTACGGAATTATATGACGAATTTTATTTCAAGTGCTAAATCATATCGATCATTTAACCAACATTTTTTTTTTCAAGAACCGTTTCTCGATTTCCTCAGCTTGTAGCGTAGATATTACAAACCTTCCGATACCTATATTAAAATGAAGTCATGATACCCACAAACAAATGGTGAGGCATGTTTAGTTATAATTTGTCTCATATATTTAAGGGCGGGTTGAACACAGTTTTATTTAAAGCATGCGATTATTTTTAAGTGTATGATGAAACGCACTAAACATATTTCTGAAACATATTGTTGCAAGCTTACTGTAATGCAGGGCTGTGAAATGATAACAACATTGTTCACTGTAATATTTACTGGGCATCTCTGTGCACAGTCACACGCAGAGCCTACAAGCACACTGTCCCCTCGCGAGCTCTCCCTCTCCCGCTTCACGGCACCCCTCTGTCCGCTACCCTTCAAAACCGGTTTCAATCCTCCCCTGCCTGACCCTCTTCTGCCAGTACAGTCTGTCCATCACCATTATTGATACACAACATCAAACATTCTCCACCCCCTTGAAACCATTGGTTTCAAATTTAAAATGCTAAGTACACACACAATTTGTTGAGAACAAACTCACAAAAACTAGTCTGTAGGTAAAATCACAAGTTTCTGAACAGGTCGCTTCAAGATGCCACTGGAAGTTTTTACATTCACCACCCTGACTACACCATCAGTTCCAGGAAATGTCTCCTGGACAACTGCTAGTCGCCATCCAAGAGGAGGCATGTTGTCTTCCTTGACAAGGACCACCATTCCTGACTGAATGTTGGCATTCTTAGACTGCCATTTACTTCTTTGTTGTAGTGAGTTCAGATAGTCTTTAGACCAATGGGTCCACAACTGTTGAGATAACCTTTGAACATATTGCCACCTGGATAGCTGCTTCATTGGTAAGTCAGACACATCAGGCTCAGGAAAGGACATGAGTGGACAACCAATTAGGAAATGTCCAGGACTAAGGTAACTAGGGTCATTAGGGTCGTTGCACAACACTGTCAGTGGCCTGGAATTGAGACATGCCTCTATTTGAGCGAGCAATGTAGTCAGCTCTTCAAAGGTAAGAAGGGATTTTCCTGCCACCCTTCTCAAATGATGCTTCAATGATCGCACTCCAGCCTCCCATAGCCCACCAAAATGAGGGGAACTTGGGGGAATAAAGTGCCATGTGATACCCTCTGATGATGCAAACGCATGTAGCATTTGGCTGGATTCATCATTAAAGAAAAGTTTCCGAAGTTGTTGTAGTTCCTTGTTAGCACCAACAAAGTTGGTAGCATTGTCACTATAAAGATTTAACACCCTGCCTCGGCGAGCTATAAACCGCCGGAGTGCCGCAATAAAAGCCTCTGACGTAAGAGAACTGACCAGTTCTAAATGGATCGCTTTTGTTGCCAAGCAGACAAAAACAGCTATATAGCACTTGACCACAGATTTGCTCCTGACACTACCAGATTTTACTGCCAGGGGTCCTGCATAGTCAATACCAGTGTTCAGAAATGCACGAGCAGGCCGAACCCTTGCTGCTGGTAATTGGCCCATCAGTTGTTGGGTAACAACTCCCTTCAGTTTTGAACATGTCACACACTTGTGGATGACAGAGCGCACATTTTGACGAATTTTTGGTATCCAGAACTCCTGGCGCAATGATGCTATCAAAAGTTGAGGCCCCGCATGTAGCAGACGTTTGTGTTCAGCTGTAATTATGAGTCTTGTAATGTGGTGTTTGGGTGGCAGGATAAGTTGGTGCTTGTTACCGAAAGGCAGCTCCGAATGATGTAAACGTCCACCCACACGTAAGCACCCCTTTGTGTCAATGAAGATATTCAAGTCCTTTAACTCACTTTTAGAGTTGACTACATTAATTTCCTTTAAATCATTTATTTCCTTTAGAAACTCCTCATGTTGTGCAATCTTGATGCAGGTTTGCAAAGATTTCTGTAACTCTTCAGCTGTCAAGAAGCCTGTCTTTTTGTTCACTGTATGTCTTGCATTGTATGCAAATCTTTGGACGTATGCAATTACTCTTATCAGTCTAGCTAGTGAGGAAAAGTCTCTCAGAGTGTTTTGAAAACAGTTCATGGTTGGTTTTGTTGCCATTGCAGAGATCACTGGCATTCGTTGTTCTGGAGTATTTTTGTCTTGATCCTTGCTGGCTGTACAGGGCCAAGCATCTGGTTGCTGCAGAAGCCATGATGGACCATACCACCACAGATGTAAGTGATGCAATGTCACTGGATCAACTCCTCTAGAGATTAAGTCAGCAGGGTTGTCTTGCGATCTTACATGTCTCCATTGACATCCATTGGTTAAATCCTGAATATGTTCTACTCTGTTTGCAACAAATGATTTCCATCTTGCAGCTGGTGAGTCTAACCAGGACAGGACAATTGTGGAATCCGACCAAAGTGTGATACTGGAAACACTGAGTTCTAGAACTGGCAATGTCCTGCTTAATAGGTCTGCAAGTAGTACTGCACCACATAATTCCAATCGAGGAAGAGTTGTGTTTTCAACTGGAGCAACCCGAGATTTGGAAACCAGTAACTTCACTGCCACGTTACCACAACTAGAAACAGATCTTAGGTACAGACAGGCCCCATATGCTTGTTCGCTGGCATCTGAGAACCCATGAACTTGCACATCACAGTTTAGACCACTGACAAGTACATGTCTATCGATTTCGATGTCTCTGACAGCTGCTAGTCTCACATAGAGCTTTTGCCACTGCAATGTAAATTCTGGTGGAATGATTTCATCCCAACCTAACTGGAGGGACCAAAGTTTTTGTAGAAATATCTTGAAACAAATGACCACTGGACTAATCAGTCCCAAAGGATCAAATATGGATGAAACTGCTGAAGATATCATGCGCTTTGTTGTACCACTTAACTGATCATGTGTCCTCATAGCTGGTCCTATAGTATTCGTTGCTACATGAAATGTGTCAGTCACTGGCTGCCACAATAGACCAAGAGTTCTTACTTCATCTGAAGTTTCAAATGAGTGCAGTGCTTGATTTTCTCTATACTCTGGTGAAATTGCTTCTAGAACAGCTGGGTGATTAGAACAAAATTTTCTTAAGGGAAAGCCACCAGAGTTAAGAAGTTTGATCAGTTGATCTTGTATGCTAAGTGCCTCTTCTACTGTGTTAGCCCCACAGAGTACATCATCTACATAAAAATCCCTCTTCAATATTTCTGCTGCTTTAGGGTACTGGTGACATTCATCTGCAGCAAGCTGCTGCAGGCACCTTGTAGCCAAAAATGGCGCAGAAGCTGTGCCATAAGTTACAGTTTGAAGCTCATAGATCTTGACTAGATCATCTGGAGATTTTCTCCATAAGATTCGCTGAAGTCTGGTGTCATTAGGATGAATGTTGATCTGTCTATACATTTTTTCAATATCTGCTGTAAAGGCTATTGCATGTGTTCTGAATCTCACGATTATTGAATACAAGTCCTGCTGTATGGTTGCACCAACCAGAAGTGTATCATTGAGGGATACACCTGTTGTGGTTTTTGCAGATGCATCGAAAACTACCCGTGTTTTTGTTGTTGAACTTGATGCCTTTACCACTGCATGATGGGGAAGATAATATGCCATATTTTCATTTCTACTCGTATCCCTTATTTCTGACATGTGCCCTAACATCTCATACTCCTCCATAAATTTATTGTATTCAGTACGAAGTTCTGGTTGCTAGTGTAAGCGATGTTCCAATTGCTGCAACCTTCTAAGTGCATGATCATGCTAGTCACCCAATTTAAGTTCATCTTGACAACGTGGTAATCTGACTGTGTACCTGCCATTGGAGTCCCTAGTGGTGTGGTTTATGAAGTGCTCCTCACACTGAATTTCTTCCTTTGAGCCTAGTGCTTGATTAACTTCTTCTATTTCCCAAAATTTTTGTAGTCTCCTGTCAAGTGTTAAGTCACGTCTGGAAAGGAAAGACTTAGAATGTGAAGATGGAACCTTTGTGTTATGTGATTTAACACGTCCAGATAGGATGTAGCCTAGCTCTGTGTTTTGAAGTACTGGATAATAACCTGTCCTGGTTCTTTTATCCCCCTTTAACAAATGACAGAAAAGCTCAGCTCCAATCAGAAGATCAATTCTTCCTGGCTGATCAAACTTATCATCGGCTAGCACAACATCATGAGGAATGTTCCAGCCTTGGGTGTCTATGGATACTGCTGGAACATTGTCAGTTATTTTTTGCAGAATTGCACAGTTGAGATTTGTCCTAAAGTTGCTAGTGTTAGAATGCAGCTCAATGTTTACACTATGAGTTGCTTGAGCCAGGACATTACCGATTCCATGTATGGGCATTCTGTCGTATGACCGCCGTAGATTAAGTAACTTGGCTAATGAGTCTGTTATGAAGTTGCTTTGTGATGCTGAGTCAAGTAGGGCACGGCACAGGTGCAGCTTTCCTGAACTGTCGCATACCTTAACTATGGCTGTTGACAGTAAAACATGAGTGGTACTTCTGATTTTCAAGCTACAATAACTTGCTGTTGAGCCCCTTAGACTATTTGCATTGCCAATGCCAGATTCTTGTGTTGATGCAGTGCTGTTCTCTAGGTATGATATTTTATTGTTATGATTCTGGCGGGTTTCTTGATTTTCTCGATGTAGCAGTGTGTGGTGCCTTTTTGTGCATTTTCCACAATGGCCAGACCAACATTTTGCTTCATGATGAGATGATCTAAGACAATTGAAGCATAAGTTGTGCTGCCTTGCATATTCGTACCTCTCTTCTACACTGGCTTCTGCGAATGAACTACATTTGTAAAGTGAATGATTCTGATTACAGAATGGGCAATTATCAGTGTTAGTTGCCACAAAAATGTTAGTATTTCTAGAAGTGCTAGCATACTTGATTTTGGAATCATTTGAAGTGACACTGGAGGCATTATTGAACCTTGCATTTTGACTTGACTGAATAAGTTCCAGTGCCTGGCATCGCTTTTCCAGAAATCCCAACAGTCTCTCAAGGGAAGGAAATTCACAAGATGCAGTTTCGTGTTCCCACTCCCTTCTTGTATTGATATCTGTATGATCAAGCAATATATGTATGAGCAGGGTTTCATGAAGTGGTGTGTCAGTCTTGAGACTAGTTATAGCATTTAGATTACGCCTGACATGGCTAACGAGCTGTCGTAATTGTGGTCCTGACTCTTTGGTTACTTTTGGTGGTGTTAACAGTTCTGTTACATATTTGGCCACAATAAGCTTGGGATTGTTATAACGCTGGTTTAGTAACTGCCATGCCACTTGAAAGTTTTCGTCGGAAATAGTCAAATTTTGCACCATTTCAAGTGCTTCACCTTTCAATGAAGAAATCAAGTAGTGAAGTTTCTGTACTTCTGGGAGAGATTTATTGCCAACGATCAAACCCTTGAATGTGTCCCTGAATTGTACCCATGTTGCAAAATCACCAGAAAATGTAGGCAGATTGACTGCAGGGAGATGTAAATAATTGGGTTTGCCATGGGTAGATTTATCTGTTGAACTGAGTGTCATAAATGTTTCTAAGTGGGCCTTAACATGATAAAACATAGCTTTAAATTCCGCTCTGTGTTCACTATGGTCAGTTTCTTCATCATCCAATTCCAATTTTAATTGTACATCGTCAAACCGTGACCATAAGTCGGGAAGTGGCTGTAATCTACTTAGAATCTCACCAATGTTCTGAGATTCACTGTAATTGGATGCAAAGGTTTGCATACGAGTGAATGAACCCTTGTACACAGCGCGTTGTTTCTTAAGTCGTTTGCACTGATCCTCATCCATGGTCAAAAATCGACATACAATATACAATGGATATGAGTAGGAGGATTAGTAGGGACAAGGGAGGCCTGTCATGATGTCTGACTAACCTGTCTCTGTTCAATGTTGATCCTGAAGAACCCCAGTAGTAGTCCAAATTATACTTCGTCTGCTGGCATTTGCACTTTATTGCTGGGAATACTTGTCGCGGATGAACGCTAGTTCAGATGCGCGCGTAGTTGCGTTTTTACCGCTCGTGCCTCGCCGGAAACATGCGCGGACGCGACCGGGAATGATTGCGATGACGTAACACGGGAAGCTCCCAAACTGCACCAAGTCTCTTACACAAACACATTGACTGTTCGTTACATTTGTATAAATTACGCCACTGTATTGTTAGTCGTGTTTTCATAGTGCGCGGAACCGGTAAACACTCACTTGTCGTACCGATCCGGCCCGGAGGACCAAAATGTTGCAAGCTTACTGTAATGCAGGGCTGTGAAATGATAACAACATTGTTCACTGTAATATTTACTGGGCATCTCTGTGCACAGTCACACGCAGAGCCTACAAGCACACTGTCCCCTCGCGAGCTCTCCCTCTCCCGCTTCACGGCACCCCTCTGTCCGCTACCCTTCAAAACCGGTTTCAATCCTCCCCTGCCTGACCCTCTTCTGCCAGTACAGTCTGTCCATCACCATTATTGATACACAACATCAAACACATATTTTAAAGAAATTTATGCAGATAAATTTTCTAGTAAAATCTATAACCTAAAATCCGCTTGAGTCTTTAACAGAAAAAAAATAATTATGCCTTTACCTTTATAAAGTCTGAGATATTTATATTTTTACGTTAGTTCATAATCATTATTTTTTATTTAGTTTGGGTTTAATGTTTTGTTAACATTTAAGGTCATTTGAGCACGCGAAATGCAACACGAATCAGGAATGTTTAGGGAATAACTTTGCCATGGACTGTAGTAAAGAACATTTTCAGTGATTCCAGGAATATAAATCAAGATGGATGAACAAATATGATAACCGCACGTCCTCTGGAACAACAATCGATTGTTTCAACACAGCGCGGCTGCTACTTTTCCATTGGCTGTTGGGGTTGGTTTCGAAGAAAGCCTTCATATTTCAGTGATTAACACTGCGCAATTTTCCCAAAATTAACACCGAGTTTTTAGTTTCATTGTAACTACAACATCTTGCGAGTTCAATTTCATTTAATTGATACCATAAACAATTGTCACTTCTGACAACTCAAACGTATAAATTTATTTATTTATATACATAGGGTAATATCTGTAAGATTTTCAGGGTGGGCCCAAGGGATAACGTTTATCATTCCGATTTTAAATGTACGATTTTGCAGGCGCAAGCAGGGCCCCTTATAGAGTGCTTTATATTTCCTAGAGGAGGAAGCCACACTCTCTGGCATCAGCCACCCGTCACACACAACGAAGTGCTGGCTGCATACACCCCAGGCTGACATTTCGTGTGCGCGCAACAGGACTGTCCACGCTATTAGAAGCTGTGGTGCTTGTATTTCCAATCCAATACCAGGCCCTGCTGCTTCTTAAATAACCTGTTTTTATGATCATCATGGGCCATTTTCCGAACACATTGCCTCAATATATATATATATATATATATATATATATATATATATATATAACTTTTTATAGACCCGATAACTGCTATTATTTGGAACGTATAACTTCCAGACAGAAACGTTAAATACAGAGACAAAATACCGGTAGAGTACGTTGATGGGCAGAATCGAACAAAGAAAGTATGAAACATTTTTTTTTTCAAGAAATGAAAAAAATATTAACTTCATCGTTATAAAAATTATTGAACTATTTTGCCTTTTCCATAATTTATTTATAAACATCAAGAAAATATTAATAAAAATTATTTTTTTTAATTTTTTTGACAACCCAAACACAACTGTAAGCCAAAGGCAGGAGATGAGCAAAGGCTTTATATATATATATATATATATATATATATATATATATATATATATATCTTTATATATATATTTCTTGTGTGCGTGTGTATGTCACTGAACTCCTCCTAGACGGCTGGACCGATTTTGATGAAATTTTTTGTGTGAGTTCACGGGAATTCGAGGATGGTTTAGATTCACAATTGGATATTTTATCTCGATTCTGAGTTAAGAAAAACTAAAAAAACACGCTTTGAAAGCAAAAATTGCAACGCATTATTAGAAGCCATTAAGTTTTGCTATTGTAAGGAACTAAGTAGAGAGTAAGAAAAAAAATAAAGATCCTGACAGTTTATAGTGTCGCCATATTTGTTTCAATTTTCAATACCCTTTTTGTATATTACAATTTAAATTGCAGAAAAAAATCATGTTTCATAGCCACACAAATAGTGAGGATGGTTTAGATTCACAATTAGATATTTTATCTCGATTCTGAGTTAAGAAAAACTAAAAAAACACGCTTTAAAAGCAAAAATTGCAACGCATTATTAGAAGCCATTAAGTTTTGCTATTGTAAGGAACTAAGTAGAGAGTAAGAAAAAAATAAAGATCCTGACAGTTTATAGTGTCGCCATATTTGTTTCAATTTTCAATACCCTTTTTGTATAATACATTTTAAATTGCAGAAAAAAATCATGTTTCATAGCCACACAAATAGTGAGTGTGTGTCATTTCTCTATGTCCACGAGGTCTCGCCGCGTCAATTTTCTCCTTGGAGCGAACCCGTCCGCTTAATTAAATAAACAGCTTTTATCGTTGAATGATTTCATGATTGATTTAATGAAAATATGCTCTCATAAAAAAATTAGTTGGATAGACATTCAATAGGTGTCTTTCTCTCACTCTCTCTCTCTCTCTCTCTCTCTCTCTGAAATGTATGTAGCTTGCTCGCGGGTCAGTAATGCAGACAATCTTTACATTCTAGCTCAAGACGGAAAAAACAGTAAATGTGGTTTACAAAGACATTTTATGAAGTGTCTTCCCGTCATTACATTTGAAAGTAGAAACATATTTACTCAAAATTTAGGTAGTAACATATTTTTATTGCAAAGACTGAAATAGAGGTGAGAAAAATTATCATTTTTGAACATAAGAAAACTACTACAACTGTATCAACTGTTATGTTATAATGTTTAAATTTCTAAATGGTGCAAGATAATACAAAATTCCATGCGGAAAATGTCGTGGGCAGCAGATACGTATAGTTATAGGTGTGGGGCTATGCATGCTGATTTTTCATATACTGCATGGATGCGAAAATGTAAGAATAATCTATCTATCTTACTATAATAAAACAGTACTTTTACTGTCTGTCTGTTTGTACGCGATTTTGATGAAATTTTGTGTGTGAGTTCACGGGGATTCGAGGATGGTTTAGATTCACAATTGGATATTTTATCTCGATTCTGAGTTAAGAAAAACTAAAAAAAAAAAAAAAAAAAAAAAAAACACGCTTTAAAAGCAAAAAAAAAACTAAGCATTGTTGATAATTAGCCTCCATGGCAACGGGCTTTTGCATTGTTGTTGCCTTCTGCGTAACCATGGGAAAGGTTTTTGGTAACGGCAGTGGCGTGCCCAAGAGGAGGGGTATGTATAATGAGAAGATACAAAATGTCCAGCGTAGAAATACTTACCGCCATATCCATATCTCACAAAAAGTACATTTGGGCAGGACAATGTCTGTCGGGTCTGCTAGAAAGATATATAGAGAGATAGAGATATAAATTGAAAGATAGAGAGAGTTATAGAGACATACATAGAGAGATAGAGAATTAGAGAGATAAAGAGAGATGCTTAGTATACGTTTAAAGAATTACAAAAAAAAATTGATTGAGGCATTTCAACGCATGCCGGGCATTATCTAGTATATATATATACATATATATATATATTATATATATGTATGTATATTTCAGTGAAGTAATTTTTTTTGTGTGTTTCTACAAAAAAAATACAGATTATAACAATCGCCCCACGATAGAGCAGTGAAGTTCAGAGCGTTCTAAATTGACGGTTATAGGATGCAACCACGTGATGGAAGAGTGCGAATTTTAAAACCTTTCAGTGGCTCACTATCTCACGTGAGTTATTCATCATATAAAGAAACATATTTTTGATGTGTAACATCGCATCTCTCTGTGCATAGCATTTGCTGGGGTAATTTCGAGAATGCTACGGTGTTGATAAAGTGCTGCTATCTATGGTGGATGACACGAACCAAAGTTCTCAAAATCAAAGGGAAACTGTATATGATTAATTGATTAGTACAAGATGAGCAGTATTTATTTGGAGTATTTTCGTTTTCGTCGGAGCCTTTCATTATAGAGTTGAAATTATCGCTCTGGAAATCAAATGATTCGATAGTCGAAAGACTCGCTCAATTTTTTTTTTGTTGTAAGACATAATGTTTCTTGAAGTGTGGTAGATATAAGCGAAATGTAATTGTTTTAGTATTTAAATGTGTTATTACCATTTGATTTATATATTTATAATATTTGTAATAAATGTAATTATAACGATGAAAAAAGGGAAAATTTTCCATCGAAAATATAATTTAAATGTAACGCATTTAATTGAATAACTAAATTCCCATTACGTTTCTAACTAACATAAATTATTATACCGAGTATTACGATAATTAATTTATTGACCATGTAACAAAGCTGTTTATAAAATATGTAATTAAAATTAATACTATTTTTTGTTTGTAATTTTGTTTATAATTTTCCAAAGCACTAAACTAAAATATATATTTTTACTATTTAAAAGCTTATTACGTTGGTTTTCAAGTGGAAAATAATTCCATACTTATTAAGGTATTTGGGTTCAATATTTTCCTGTAAAATTCTCACGTATGAACACAATTAATCTACAATTCCTTTTAAATAAGTAAATAATAATGCAAACAATAATGTTGAAAAAATATATTTTTTTAAATATTAATATGGCTGTTTAAAATAAACTCTCGGTTTATTAGAAAGAAAAAATCTCGTCAAAACAATAAAAACAAAGAAGGCTTTTTAAAATTTTATAAAATAAAATAAGTTTAAAAATTTATTTTTTAAAAAATGTTTTATTATTTTATATTTATCATACATTATATAAAACGATTATAAAACATACAACTTATATTCGCTAAAAAATCAAATTAACCAATTAAACAAATTATTTAGTTCTCCTGATTTAGAATTTTGTACATTATTAATTTACACCTATGTATTTTTTATGTTTTGGATCAAAATATTTTTTTAGATTTAATTTTTTTCATCTGATATCGCGTTTTAATGTTTATTTGCTTAAGAAATAAATAAAGTGGTGGTGAAAGTTATTATTTAATTTCACTCCCATGATAAAGCTACAAAAGCACAAGGGCAGAGACGAATGTTTAAAAATTTTGGAAGTGGAAGTGTGCTTTTCTTTTTATTCCATCCACCTGCGTGATGACAAGGTAATATTTAAACGAGACTCAAAAATACCTCGCATGCAAATTACAATGAACCGAAATCCTAATAAATCTTGAAAAATAATTCTGAAATATGAAAGTTTTATTTTTTTTTTTAATTCGTGACTTGACGGTTTGTACGAAGAAATTTGAGGGAGACAAAGAAAATATAAATGGCGGCGTGTTCCGAGTCCATTTCGTGTGCGGAGAGCGTGCGTCAACCGAGACAGTCCAAAAGCCCTCCCTTGTTTCGTTACAAAAGATACGCGTTTATTTTAATGAGCACCGCTCCGTCAGCAATTCTTCCACGGTGAATTGCTCCATTGCGTGTGGCAACCATTTGGTACTTTGTTAAACACCCTGTCACTGTAAAAGTGGAAGAAAAAATATATTTTATTCTCTATCTACGCAGCATTGCGTACATCGTGTTTGTTATCCGTTCATGAGTTTGAAGATCGTAAAAATATTTCTCTCTGCAGTCCTTTCGAATTTTGAAAACCAATAACGAATCTATTTTTACATTATGCTGCATTTTTCTCAGGAAAAAAAGAAGCATACTGCTAGGCCTGTGATAATTTGTAAAAAGGAAATAGTTAAAACCATAATTTCTCGAATAAGATTCTATAACTTAAATAAAAATAAAATTTATTTCAAATCTACCCCTCAAATTAATATCTAAATCTCAAGAGTGAGAAATCAAAAAAAAAATATTATGAACAAGAAATAAAATGTTGTTTAAAATATTTTAAAATTATTTGATTCTTAATTTGTTTCATTTAGTTACTTTATAACTTCAATTACTTAAATCATTAGAAACATGGTCTGAATAATTAATTTAAATATTAGTAATATGTTAATTCGTATACAAAGAACAATACTTTGAAAAATGAAACTGCGCTAGATTTAATAAACCTTGTAAATTTCTTAATAAATTGCTTTTATTTGTAACGTTTCCTCCAAATATTTGTATCCATTTTTTCCCTCTAAGATCAAAATAATAGAAATCATATGAGTTTCAAGAGTTCAAGTATTCAGCCACCCATCCATATGTTTATTTATATATATATATATATATATATATATATATATTTCAAATAGATAAAGGAAAAAAAATATTTTGTGTGTCTTTAATCTCTCTTAGAATAAAAATGATTTTTTTTTCTTTCAATAAAAGCAAAAGCCTTAAACACAGTTGTTATTTGTGTGTGCGTGTGTTTGTGTGTGTAGAGCGAGTGAGAAAGCAACATTTTTGTACTCTGCAGTCTCAGTGACTTGATATTTATCAATGAAATGGATAATTATATTTTTCAATTATAAGGAACAAAATAAATTTCACTTTTTTTTGATTAGCTGTACAGCATCTCTTTCATGCTTTATGGTTATCAATGGCCTTTTAAATCTGAGTGATGACCAGGTCATAGGGTCTGAAGTTTATCATAACCATGAAACAAAATATATCGCTATGTCGAATCAAAACAATGTTCTATTTAAAAAAAGGCATTAATGAGTTCACTCTTATATGATTGAAATGATATGGTACGCTAGAGTGAAGATTTCTTTTGGCTAAATAGTGTAACTCTTAAAATTATTTTAGCATATTTAAAGGACTAGCTTTTTTCTCATGATCTGTAATGAATTTTACAGTCCTTTGCACTGACATACAATCTATTTCACTAACAGGTTGACTTGTTAAAATAACTGCATAAAGTTAATTCCAAAAAAGTAAGTTTTAAAATCTATTTCGGTACAGCCTACAGGTTTAGGTATATTTCTAAGTACCTTTATCTTCTAGAAATATTTTGTAAAATTCTATAAACTCCTGGAACACTTTAAGAACTAAATTTAGCCTACATAACATCCTGTATGTTCGCCAATAAAAAGAAATTGATTTTACATTTTTTTCATATCCCACGCTGCAAAATATACATTGAACGTTTTTAACTTAATGTATCCAGCATTGGATGTCTTAACGAATTTCATTTTATACCTAATAAGGTAGTTATCCAATTAATTTTGACTCCAAACAGTATTTTTCATCCCTTTCACTGATATGTAATATATAAAAATTTTGGACAGATATTAAAGTAATATTCTGATGGTTATTAATAAATTCCTACCAATATGATACTAAGAAAGTTTTAATATTTTTGTTTTGATTTCAAGATCTGATTTTACGGTAATTGTTCGTTTCATCATAAATTGTTACAGCCAAAGGTATTCGATAAAGTTTAGGAGTTTTACAATTAGTTGTAAAGAATTCGATAGTATACCTATTAAAAAAAAGTAATGATATTTTGTGTTTCTACCATTATTATTTTCACCCCTTGCAGTAACATTTTTTATATAAAATTTACTTTAGCAAAGTTTTTTGACAATATTTAAAAATTTAAACTAATAAAATAACATTAAATTTATAGAGTACATGGTAGGGAAGTATTATTTATTTTACCTATTCAACCCAAGGATTTTTCAACCCCTTGCAGTAATGTTTTGTATTAACAAAAATGGATTAAAAAATAATGTTTTAGGTAAAAATTATAAGACAAATAATTATAACGGATTTGATAGTGTATTTACTAAGGCAGATATGGATTTTTTTTACATTCTACCCTTCATTTTTTTTTTCAATCACTTTCAGCATTGATTCGTCAAAAAAAATTGTTTACGTCAAAAGTTTTAGATAAACAAAAATTATATTAACCATCAATTTGAACTCATTTAATGGTGTGCCTACAAGGGGGCTATGAATATTTTTGTCCATCCCGTGCGTAATGATTGGTCGTACAAAATTTTTTTCATACGAATGTTGTAGAAATTAATTTAAGGTTTTACAATAAAACAGAACGGATTTAATAGTGTACATGGTACGTATATAATTATTTTTTTTAAATTCTCCACTTTTATTTTTTTTAATCACCATGCAACAATGGTTCAGTTAATCAGAAATTGTTTCCGCAAAGGTTTCAGATAATAACTATAAGATTTACATGCAAACAATTCGAACGGATTGGATAATGTACCTACTAAGGAAGTTACGAAAATTTTTAAATTCTACCCCTCATTTTTTTAAACAAATTGCAGCGATTGTTCGTCTAATAAAAAAAATTTCAGACAAAATTTTTGGATAAACATTAAAAAATTAACATACAATGCGTACGAATTCAATGTTGTGCCTACGAAGGGAGTTATAATTTTTTTTTTGTTATTCAGCCTTTGTTTTTTCAAATCCTTAAAGTTATGGTTGGTCGTATAAAAACTTATTTAGACATTGAGTTTGGTATTACTCCTTCAAGTAATAATACTTTTAAAAGAATGTTATATTTTCCATTTTAAGAGAGTTACAGCGATTTTTCTGTTTATAACAAAATATTTACCCCTTTTGTCGAATATTACCCACTAACGAACACTCCCGAGATATTATACTAATAGATTTTATGCATCAGTTTGGAAGTGATTTGTGGAAAATTTCGCCAGTTGTTGTGTCAGCAAAATTGTGATTATATATATATATGTATATATATATATAAACATTTTGACAGACGCTGTTTTTGGGGTCTATGGACCATGAAACCATAAGCTATAAAAAAAACCTTCCGGAAGTCGCACCACGTTAACGGCTTCAATACGTATAATTTCTTTGAAATCTCACTAAAAAAAAATATTAGTACTTATTTATTTACTATTTTCCTGCAAAGTTACTTAACAATTTTCCTAAAGTATTTCAATGGTCCAAACATTTTTACTATGAAAAAAATTTAAGGCAACAAATGTAGGCACCCATTATCCATACAGACTACTGATGGATGGTCGCTGCCAGATGACCGTCCTGGTCATAAGCGGATCTGTTTTAATCTACAGTTTAGAAATGTCTGGACATTAAGATAATTTTGTTTTTGGTACTGGTGTCTTGGTAAAGCTTCCCTTCAACATATTACAGAAATTTTTCTTTCCCTTCTTTGCCAATTTTTCTGTGTGATTTTTTTTTAATATTTGTAAGTGTACTTCAGAATTGACATTACATGGTTTGTTTTCAAATATTCAATGTTATTGATTAATTTTTTGACGGAGTATAAGGCATAGTGAAAGAATTAAATAAGCAGGTTTTACTAGAGCGAGATTGCTATAGAAAGAAGAAGAACACATTTATTAATGATATGAAGTTGTGTCTTTTTACAGCGGAAAAATCTCATTAAAATATTTTAAAAAATGTCTATTTTAGTTTCCACAAAGCCAAGTTTGCTAAGGATAATATTATAAAGATAGTATGTAAATTAAATACTCCAAATTACATTTTATGCTATTATGTCTTTTGGTCATAAGGATACAGAGTTTAAATACTCAACAATATAGTTTCAATATGGTTAAAATAAAATATTTGGATTCGTAATACTTGAACTGATTTCAATTTTATCTTTTAGAAAATTCAATTATCCTTCCATGACAGGCTATACGCACACAATTTTATAAATAATTATGATCATTCTAGAATTTACATTCAGTTGATTTAGGTTTGCATACAATTAAATGTGGTGAGAATTATTTTTTGGGGTGGGGGAATTTTTTCAGGATATTTTATGAGTGACGGTCTGAAAGTCTCAACCACTAGCTAGGAAAGGTTTGTTTATACTTGAAACATGTTATGAAATATAAATTTTAAAACCTAGTTGCTAATATTCTCGAAAACAAAAGGCAAATATTTTTTATGAGGCAAATAAGGCAAATATAAGGCAAATATTTTTTACCTCACGATACGTAGAATTGCATAACATTTTTATCACTGACCACGTCTGTTTTTAATTTAAACATTTTGTACTTTATCTAACAAATTCCTCTTTTTTTTACCAGTGTCGAAAGTATATCGGAATTCACGGCTCCCAAAGCCAATCGCATGCCAGCAGGCATTTTTTTTTTTTACAAATTCCTGAAATACCTTCCGATTGTGCCGCGGTGTGTATAGGCTATTCGGGGCTCACGCCAGAAAACGAACAAAAGACGGAGGCCTTCGGAATCGCGTATCGCTCTGCGTGCGTTCCATCTCCTCCCTCCCACCCCCCTCTTACCGACTAAACACAACGACAATGCCACGACCTCTCGCCCCCGCGGGAGAAAGGTCGGGTCACATTAATAATGGATATTTTATTACCACGCTCCGCTGCGGGTCGTATTAGCATCGCCGACTGGAGGGGAAAAAAATAAAAATTATAATTTGAATAGCGGCGAGGACAAAGTAACAAACACGGAAAGAAAAACAGAAAGGCAGGAAGGGGTTTGTGAGTGTTTGTGGAAGAAGGAGCGTTTGCGGTCAGGACGTATCGCCCACGGACACGAAATCCGAAAACTAAAGGTATGGTAACGAGGCGTCAGGCTCGACAAATAAAAATGCACTGTTTTAAACGTCAACAGGAGAGATTCATCAAATGTTGCGGCGGAAAAATGGGATCGCGTCATGGACATCGACAATGAATAAACGTACTATAAATGCATCCGAAGAGGCACTGAGATGCAGGATAATGACGGTTACCTGTATATCTGTCAGCATTTAGTAGACTTTTAAAAATGTTCCCATTAAATTTTCAAATCAATCTGTTTAAAATTATTATTATGAACGAATTTCAAGGAGAAAAATGTTTATTACTCGACTGTGGAATCTGCGCTAAATAATTTCATAAACACCACTGCTGAGCTTAAATAATTATATTATGATGTATCGTCTCCGAGTATTTTTTTCATAAAAAAGATTTAAAATACTTCCTTAGCGTACACGTAATTAAAAAATTATTATTATTGTTTGGTTGCTACAGAATCTTAATTATATTATTAATTTAATACATTTAGGCTAACTAAATTAAATATTATGCTAATTACTGTAAACAATACTTTTTTTTAGTTAAACTATATAAAGCTCTGATGTTTGATTTTCAGTCAGTCCGTAAAAAACATTCGCATAAAAATAACAACGCTCACCACTTCACTGGCAGACTGAAAAATTTATACTTCTGTTGACATTGCTAGGGAAATTTCTGCCTCTTTCCCATTCTCTGCCTTTTTTTTCTGGATACGGCTTTAATTGAAACAAAGAGTACTGCTTTAACTCGGCGAGAATTATTATTTTTTTCATTCTCTCTTCCCCCCATGCCGTGAATATGGGCGTATAAAAGCAGCGGCTGGTAGATCAATAACAGAAGTGGGTGCGGAATTGAAGGGAAGGGGTGGTAATTCATGCTCGGGTCGCGAGCAAGAGCCAGAAAATGATGCCAAGAACAACACAAGCGTATCGATTCCGCGCGAGCGGATATTTCTGGTTATGCACTCCTCCCGATTTTTTGCGAGAGGCCCGACCTCGGGACTTGCGATACCGAACAACAGAGCCCTGCCACAACACAATAATGGCCGGTGATTACAAGGTGAGCCTAGTTCCACATTCTAATATAGATGTCAGGATGATCCTATTTATTTACATATTCAGCCGGCGAAAGTTTGTGAGCCTGTTTAAACGAAACAAAAACATATTCTTTTTAAATGTTTTATTTTTTATTTTTCAGGTTTATTATCTTTATTTACGTTGTGTAAACTATATTTTTTTAAATAAGCTTATAAGTACCGGTTACAATAATTACTTAAAATAACAGGTTAAATAATGAACAAAAATTAAACAGAAATAATGTAATAACTGAAAAACATTAACAATATATTAACAACACGGTACAGTCAACAGTTTATTTTATGATATAAAGTTTCCCTTCGGCTTTGTGAACTCTGGTTCCCGCAATCCGCCACAGATGGCAGCGCCGTCTGTTATGAATTTCCGTCCCTTGACTTCCGGCACTTTCACGAAATGTCTCCAGCTAAATGCCATACACCGAGAGCTAAGATGCTGCACCTCAAAGATGGCCGTGAAGAGGCCAATTCGGACAACTCGTCTTCAGGTATCGGAAAGATGTCGCGCGGAGCGATACGGTGTTCCACCGCAGTATCCGGGTACAGGGGCGCCTCGGCGAACATGACTATGCCTCTCACGTGTTATCTGCGCAACGCCTGTTCCCGCCCAATGGGCTTCCGATAGCGTTTCGCGGGTTGTCGGAGGGGGAGGGGGTCGAATTGCCCCCACGGGCGCTATCTCTCCACGTTACCGCCTACGCCCGTGCTGATACCTGGGTACGGCCTTCCTTACTCCCCCGTCGTGCGTCGGAACGATTCGGAGCAAAATGTCTGCATACCTTGAATTACGAGCGTGCTAAAAAAGGGGCGGAATAAATATATATATATTTTTTTTTACAATATTGTGAACTGGAGCACACTCTGCCTTTTATTAGATCAAAATATTCTCTAGTGATTTCCTGTGTGCCATTCTTTTAGTGCTTTTTTTAAAAGAACTAGGGAACTGTTTAGTGTAAGTTCTGATTTAGTAGCTTACCACTTCTAGGTTAGGTTTGCATAATTTATGTATGTTTTCACTTGTGTTTCAGTTGTTCCTTGTTTTTTCATTATATTCTTATCATATTTTCTCTTTTTAATAATAATAATTTTAATAATTTTAGTTGTGAATCAACATTTTCAAGTTATGAACTGATCCAAATTAACTAAGAGAATCTCCCAAAGGCATGTGGAGACAGTGGTTAGGCAGAGCTTTTGGTTTTTTTACATGGTTTTATTTGTACTGTTATTTATATAATTTGCATTGCTATAAATTATTATGCATGTATGTAGATTCATGAACTAAAACAAAAATTTACAGAAGCATAATAATTTTTAATACTGCCCTTTTAAGGCTTTCTGTTGCTGACCGTGCAATGTAGACTCCACTGAAGAAATACAATAATTCAGTTCCATACGCTAAAATAATACTAAATACTAATACTTAATACCAAATTCAATCTTAAACACTAAAACTACAATAGAGGAATTCTTACACCATTTATAAAAATAAAAATAATAACTTTACACGGTACATATTTAATTCGAAGTATTCTGTTCACTAATTATGGATTAGTTTCTCAAATGCATTTCAAACCTTAGAAGAGCGTCTGTCGCAAAGAAATATTGAAAGTTAGCATTCTGCACTTTCATATCTTTATAACACTGTAGGAAAATGAATTAACAGATTAGTTCAATGAATTAAAAAACGACGATTTTTATGTATTTCTCATTTATTGGTTTTTGTATGGAACTTGGACAGGTCCGAGTGTAATTTTTTTTTGTGCAGAATGGATGCGGACGAACCTTTCACCTAGCTTATGTGTCCAACAAATGACTAAAAAATTAAGATGGCTGACTCGACACAGTTTGGTGCAGGGCGCTGCTATACTTCCCCAATTTTCGGGTGAATTCTTTAACTTCCGTAGTCACGGAACATTTCGGTGCTCCGGGCCGGATTGGTAACGAACGAAGTGATGGTCACGGCGGGTTGGTTCGGATGCAGTCACGATTAGAAGGCACGCATACGTCCGTGGCACGCGTGGGATTGGGTGTGTCTTGGTTTTTTTTTTTTTTTTTTTGGAAGAAGCAATTTGGAAACAATAAACGTTCTATTGTTACAGTGCGTGTTAAAAACAGAATTACGGAAAAAATAATTGTGCTTCGAAGGTCTATAAAACAATTTACGCGTGTGGATGTATCTTGTGCTCGTTTATTTTTTTTTTGTCTTGTCTCACCGGCTGCAAGTCCTGTGTCCTTCAAGAGGGACGGAAGTCACATGAACGGATCGCGGACAATCGTTCACTTTCATGATCCGCTCGGGTCACGGTTGACCTTTTTTTGCAGGTGAACGATTGAAGAGTGACGAGTGAACGACGAGTGGCTACAAAGAAGCGGGAGAAGGGGGAGAGTGGCGGAGATGTGTAGTAGGGAGAGAGATTGAGTTCAAAGTAAACACGGAACAGAGGAACCTAGAAAAAAACGACGGAATTGACAGCGGTTTACCTCAGGCTTAAGCTGTCAGAAAATCGTCAGCCAAGAGCGGCAACTCTCGCAGAGAAGGCTGCATCTGATCCAATATCAAGACTTTGGAGGGCACCTGCAGGGACTTGGATCAAATACGGAAGGGTTTTGAGGAGGACCAATTGCCAACATTTCAGGTCATGTCACATACTTTGATTCAGAAGAGCATGATAAAATGTTGGATACATTCGATTATTTCTACTACAAGATAAGGTTAATCTCTAATTCCTTTGCGAGGATAACACTACCAATACTCATCACATGCTTCATCACCCACCTCTCATGACTCACCGAGAGTGCACCTTCCAGTCATTAAATTTATATCACTCAGTTGTGATATCAAATCATGGAAAACCTTCTCAAAGATATTCCAGATCTTAGTTGCAGAACAGAAGCAATTCACGAATGTGGAACGACTCTCTTATCCGTCTCTAATACAATCTGGTTCTAGTACAGTCCCTCCCTCTAACAGAGGATAACTTTGAGATTGCCAGGAAGCTTCTCCAAATGCGATACAATAATAAGAGGATCATTATTAATCACCTTATTTATTCACTAGACATTGCAACATCTGTCACTGTAAGTTCATCTACCCTAGTACAGCTGTTATCAGCTATGTAGGAAATGTTGCCGCCCTCAAGGTATTCGGTTTATCTGTGAATACTTAGGATTCCCTTTTACTCTGTCTATTATAGAGGAAATTGTATTCGACTCTTAGACGAGACTGGGAGTTGACAATAACAGATCCAACACAGATACCAACACTGGAAGGTTGACAATGGTTGTTGGAATCTTAAAGGAGGGACAAAAAGGCTGTTTACAAACCAAGCCAACAACAACCCAAATTGAGATCTTTGGAGCCTCACTCCACACATTCATTTCTAGGTCATTCGGGGGAGAACAAGTCTCAGCAATATACGCTGTGTGCAGACCCTCACTCATTGTCTCAGTGTTCCAAATTTGTGGAAGCCTCCTCTAAGCAGCGATTTGAATTTTAAAAACAGCTTAGGGTTTCTGTAAATGGTCTGCGGCAGTTTCATAAGGCAAATGATTACTATTCGAAGACCAACTGCATAACTTGTTAATCACATCATAGTACCTTGTTACATTTTGACGACTCAGCACCATCCAGCCAAAACTTAGAAACAAACAATGAGCTAAGCACAGATGTGCAGTTAAATGATAATATTCGTGAACAAACTTTCACGTCAGCTTTGACCAGTATTGGTTCATCATTTTTTTTATTGGCAATATCAACTGTTGGTGTTAAAGATGCTAGTGATAATAATCAAAGGATTCGAGTGCTGCTGGATTCGGAAAGTCAATCTAACTTCATTACAAGCCAGTGCCTTCAGAGGTTAGGCTTGCCTCAACACAAGTGTTTACGATTTATTCAGGGCCTTTCAGGTGTGCCTGTCACATCTGTGAGAGTAAATGCCTCTTGTCAGATACAGCTCATCGATGATGATGCTCGAGTGTTTACCCTTGACACATTGGTCCTAAACAAGATAAGTTAGAAGTTGCCTAATACATATCGTTTTCCTGGGTAGTGGGAACATCTCTCGAATCTGAAGTTCGCAGATCCCCATTTTGGAACACCTGGTCCAATATTAATGTTTCTTTGAGCCAATTTTTTTCCTGTTTTGTTAACTGGTGGTCGTGTCGAAGGCATTCCTGGCTCTCCAACAGCATTGTATTCAATTTTTGGGTGGTTGGTAATGGGAAAAATCGAATCAAAGTCTGGGTCTCCAGTGTCTGGTTTATCAACCTGTCTTCATGCTTCACTTGTGCCACTGGAAGATACCATGAAGAATTTTTGGGAACTAGAAGAAATTCCATATGTGATTCCTGAAACACCGGAAGAAGTTAAGCGTGAAGAGATCTTCAGAAATTCTCACGGAAGAGGAGCTGATGGTCTCTATACAGTCGAGTTGTCATTCAAAACTACGGCCCCAGAACGAGGAGAGTAAAAATCTCAAGCACTAAGGCGTTGGAGAAATTTAGAACATGTACTGTGTGTTCATTGTGTGTGTACTGTGTGTTCAATGTGTGTGTGTTTACTGTGTGTCTATTCCATGTCCTGTTTTTGTACTGTGTATCCAGCCGGTTGCTATAAATGTTCATTGTATTCATTCTTTTAAAATGTATTTCTTCTTTTATAACAAGTAGCTTGGCTTCTGGTTTGTAGCCGTGTCCTTGGCAAATAATTCACCGACGTTTCGGTCGACATTTCAATCGTCATCATCAGGGAACAGTTACCTACTGTAGATAAATAACTGCTCCCTGATGATGGCGACTGCAATGTCGACCGAAAATTCGGTGAATTATTTGCCAAGGACACGGCTACAAACCAGAAACCAAGCTTCTTCAGACAATGGCCGTGAAAGCCTACAAACATGATTGTTTTATAACATTTTGGACTGCTCCCGTATTTTCTTAAAATATTCTTAAAAGTTGGTAAGATACGAACGCAGTTTTCAGTTAAACCAAAAAAAAAAATATATTATATATTTAGTCTTCTTAATTTCCCTGAATTAGCTGGGGTGGGGGTTGCGGAAATCTCGAGTGAGTAGAACTTCTCTCGCGAGCACGCTAATGCAGTAGGGGCGTGATTAAGGCGGCCACCGTAGCATAACCATCGAGGCGGCAGACTTTGATGAGATGGAGAGAGAGAGAGCAGTAACACCAACTTCGAAAGATCGCGATGCGGGCGTAGCTATCCGATTGGCTGCATTTCACCCTTAGCTCCTCCCACCAACCCTCTTAATCATCCCATAAAACCAGGGGGAAAAAACAACTCCAGCGTTCCGAATTGTGGGAATTCGGCGCTAATGATTTACGCCTCTTCGTGTGGAGCTGCATTTACATCTTTTTTTTCTTAACCTTTATCTCATATAAACATTGATTTTTTTTAATAACTATGGTTCGGGGAGCTCATACAAAGGTTTTAAAGTTCATAGATAAACTTTTTAAAATTTTTAAATATCTCAGTAGAGACCAACCATATTCTCATTATTTTCCTATATCAGGATGAACTCCACTCGTTTGTTCACTGATATGTTTGTGTCTATCGTCTACCGCCTGCTACAAAATTTGAAGTCTTTCGATCTTATCGTATGTTTCTGGATCACTTTAGTGTTTAAATGATGCTTGAAAACAAATTTATAGTTATAAGTCTATGTTGGTTTACACTTCATGTCACAAAAATCACTCAAGAGTAGACGACACACATGTAAACATAAACACGCGTAGAACAAGCCAAAATAACCACATGTCATATGTTACATGCGTGGAACAGAGCAGAAAATTACGTAGTAGGAATTTAGCAATACGAGTATTACAGCACAGGTGATCAGATATTATAGAGCACAGTGACAGACAAATCGAAAAAAGATATGCTACTAATAATTAATCTGGACAAAACAATAACGACAGCACAGACACGTAGTTCTTGACTTTAAAGCCGAGAATTTTTCCAAGAGTATCGCTTTCCGTATAATTAATATCATAATTAGAATGCATATTACATAGCAGAGTATCCGGGTTCTCTCTCAAAACAAACATCGCATCAGCTAGTAATTGCACTCTGATGTAACTTTCCAAATCATAATTTTGTATCTTCCAATGGTAAGAGTAATTATAGACACAAGTCCATTTTTTTAAAGGAAAATTTGCATTTTTTTCATTAAAAGTCGGAATGGAATGGTATGTTTGAAAGGCAATAAGCCCTATTTCCACGTCCATAAAGTCTAGGGGAACAAATTGATTACAGATCTCAATTCGGAGCTTTTTCCCGTTAATATTAATGAAATTGACATTTCAGGTTGGCTTTCACTCTAGTATAAACAGTCAGGTAAGCGCTATAATATAAAATTGTTGTTCAGTGTTTACAGGTTAGCTTGCACTCTAGTATATAATTTATATGTCAATGGCCAACATAGCTGTGATGCATAAACTATTTGTTGTGCTTCTTGCATAGAGACACTAAAAATATTAAACGCAGATACTCGCCGCAATTCCACGAGTTAATTGTATGTAGCCTGTCGTAAATTTACTTAGCTATATGAGTATTGTAGAATAGGGGCTCCGAGCCCAGGATTCAGGGCTGTGGTGCCGGAGCCGAACCGCCATCTTGGATTGATGACGTTACGGCGGCCATTTTGGAATCAAAAATGACTCAAAAATGACTGAAAATTCCTAAATATTTCCCGTTTTTGTCCTTAAAAATGCCAAAGGCTTGAAATGTCCGTATTGAGGCTTAAGAATCCATATCTATAGCCTCCGATAAGCCTCTGACGACATCATGGATTATGACGTCACCGTTTCAATTTCCATTACGGCTGCAGACTGGATGTGCCTGGACGCCTATTACGTGCTGGCTACTGAATAGACATGGCGGGTTAATCAACTGTTTTGAATAACTGACTCAAAAACACATGTCAATATATGCGAAGGACTCGCTTCGCCTTATAAGAAGACTGAAGTAATCAAGAAACGCTACTAATTTACTTGTTTGTATTTGAAGAATTTATGTAATAATTTTTTTATTTGAATTTGTGTTGTTTTATTTCTCGAACCTGTAACCTTTATGATAATTTTTATTAAATTAGTATAATTTAAACTGAACTTATATTTTTTGCATGGACCAAGGATCGAAGCAAGGATAGGAATTATATTAATTCAATCGGTAAATAAATGATTGATTTTTGTTGAATTTTGAACTTTTTCCTCAATTTCTAGGTTAATTATTATGAATTTTCAAGATGGCGGTCATAACGACTTATTGAAGGCTGTTAGTCTAGGAGCCTATGCTGCTTTAAGGATTTTGAAAATTTATTTATTGGTAGTATTATTTTTACATAAATTTAAAATTAATGCACCACTCCAGGATTGAACCAAGTACAGGAACTGATTGAATTAATCAGTGTTTTGATTGCAGATTTTTAATTTTGGAATTTTTCCCGAATTTCTAGCTGAATAATTACATATTTACAAGATGGCGCCTAAATTTCAAGATGGCGGGCACCTCAGTAATAATAAATGGGTATTGCATTATAGCGGACAAAAAAAATAAATTAACAGTGTTGGAGCGCACTCAAGCAGACAAAAACATAATGGTGGCTTCCAGCAGACGAAAACAAGATGGCGTACATGACGTCATACTAGCTGGCGATATATGTACCTTGGTATTAGTGGTGGGAGGTCAGTCGGTCAGTGGCTTCCATAGAGGAAGGATCTATAGTCATTTTTTTATTTTTACCTCACCGGGTTCGAACCATGGGTGTAAGTGCGTGTTTAAATAATATTTTATTAAAATTTAATAATTTAATTTTTTTTATGAATTTAATGTTTTTCCAATTTTTTAGCATAAAAAATGGTGAATTTTCAAGATGGTGGCCATAAAGATATTTGCAACATTCTAAATCAAAGATGGTGGGTGTAATGCTAAGTGCAACGATGATGTCATACAATTCCAAAATTGTGTGCGTAACGAAATTTCCAACGTTTATATAATACAAGAAGGTGACCATAACGAAATGTGCAACAGTGGTTTTAAATAATATTTTATTAAATTGTGATTATTTTTTATAATTTTATAATTTTTTAAATTAAAATAATATAATAATTACAGAATGTCAAGATGGCGCAAACGACGTCATACTAGCTGACGATATATATACCTTGGCATTAGTGGTGGGAGGTCAGTTTACTTGCAGCTTCCGTGGAGGAAGTATCTGTCGTCATTTTTATTTATTTTTGCTCTCGCTGGGTTCGAACCGAGGACTCGTTGATGCAAGTGAGATTTAAATATTTAATTAAAATTTGATTAAATATATTTTTTATAAATTTTAGAATTTTTTCCAAATTTCTAGAATAAAAATTACGGATTTTCAAGATGGTGGCTGTAATGGAAATTGAAACGGTGACGTCATAATCCATGATGTCGTCAGAGGCTTATCGGAGGCTGTAGATATGGATTCTTAAGACTCAATATGGACATTTCAAGCTGTTGGCATTTGTAAGGACAAAAACGGGAAATTTTCTCTCAAAAAGGGAATTTTTCTTCCAAAAACGGGAAATGTTTAGGAATTTTGTGTTATTGTTGAGTCATTTTTGAGTCCAAAATGGCCGCCGTGACGTCAAAAATCCAAGATGGTGGATCGTCTCCGGCTCCACATTCCTGAATCCTCTGCTCTGAGCCCTTATTCTACACTACTTTTGTTCCTTTAAGGTATTGTCTTACTTATGGAGTAGGCTTGCTGTCACCACAGCTGTAAATTAGAGCACTGTGCGGTCAGACCTTTTATAGGCGATCTAGTTTGTCCCTTTACCTGAAGATACATCCAAATTGATAATCACACATTCATAACATCTTGGTTTTAAAGGTAAGTCGTCTCTCATGAACATTACATGAAAATTCGATATTTTCACTTTGTCTGCAGCCTGCTCTAAATCCATATTCGTGAGCACTCTGTGAGGCAAAGCTATTAGCATTCTCTCCACTTTCTCCCTTCCTTCTCCGACGGCTGCGACCTCCTCCACCGGTCACGCGGTACAGTTTTCTTTAAAGACCGATCATTTAACTAAGTCTAGCATATGTTTATTATGTTCTGAATTTTGCTGCAAAAGTAAAGCTTGATTTTTAGCTGTATTTATGCTTTCCGCTATTCTAGCCACACCTTCTACCAATGAATATCAGTGCTGCAAATGCTAGGAAAATAAATGGCAAAACACCTCTTTTTACATGTTTATTCTATTTTTTTCTTTATGATATTATGCCTGTCCCTAGATTGCGCTTAAAATTCATTAATTTTATTAATGCTCCAAACTACGGTCTTCTATCCTAGTTTAGTTTTTGGGTTCTGAGCAATTTTCGATGCTTTTCCGGCTAAAATACGGTCCGCTTGATGTCTAGCTTTCAAATTGTTGTTTTTTGAATTTTTAAAAATATTGCTCTTTGCACGCCCAGTCTAAAATATTTATGCCTGTATCTCCTCGAGCTGGAAATTTCGCAATTTTGGTACCGGGTCCGTGTTACTTATATGATGCCATATGTAACTCGAAAGACAATTTCCATATAACTGAGTACGTAAATAAGTCCTTTTCCTTTTACCGTCCTTTCCGCACGATGCATATCACCATAATGACTTTGTGATGTAAGTATAAATACACCGTTTTATAGTTTCCGTGCTTTATTCATAAAAATGTAAGGCTACCAATTAAAGTTTTCTCACGATGATTTGATAAACAAACGGAAAGAATGTCACGGACCTCTTTTGCCAAATACTATAAGATTGCCAGACCCTCAAATAATGGGAATACCTGTATTGAAAATATTGTTTTTTCATCCTAATGGAGAGTGTTTTGAGAATATTTATTTAAGTAACAATAGTCTGGAACAGCCAAAGTAAAAAAATTATCACAGGCGCTGTCTAGTGTCAAACGGATTAAATTTATTCAATTTCGCGAAAATGAAGATGTCATTCTACCAAACAAAGTTCTACCAAATTAAATTATATCTTTTGATGACATTGGGTGTGAAAAACAGAAAATAGTGCATCAGCTTTTTTCCATAGGAAAACATGTATCATATGAGTATTTTTTTAAAATTCAGATGTACAGTCAAACTCTAACAGATGGTTCCAGATAGTGCTAATTTTAGAATTTTATTTAAAATGGATCTTCTAAACCTTTAACATGTTTACTACAAGTATGTCACGACTGACATATCATTCCATGAATTTAAAGATGGTTGTACTCACTGTTGGAATAGCAATGATTCGTATGGCTTTATAGTCATAGCAAAGGATTTTTCCTTTACATAAAGGCCATAACCGCTGTAGGTTCGATCACTTCGTATTGCTACGTGCTAAAAAGAATAAACTTAGTTATCTCTAAACTTTTAAGTGCAGAAATAAACATCAGCAAGAGTCATGGTTGACTTTAACAGACTATAGCCACTGCCAGAATGGCGGGAAACATATGCATGGTGAAGGCATTCCATGGGTCGCAGCAGACACAGCCATAAAGAATTATGTTGATGTAATTTATGGCAACACCAAACACGTACTTAGTGCAGTGGTAGGTAATTTAGAAAAAAAAAACATGAATCTACTAAAAAATGGACTTACATACGCACATGATCTTCATACCAGTGTAGTCACATATATATGTTAACTTGAGGAGAACAATAGAGAATCTTTCAAAACAATCCTGGAAAAACTACCTGTGACTAATGTGTTTAATGAAGTGAAAATTATTTTATCTGCTAACCACAATGTGATATACGATGAACTGGAAACTACTTTTAACCAACTAAAAGAAATTGTGAGTGCATCACATGACATGCAAAGAGATGTTGGAAGCTGCTTAAGTCAGGTGGATAGTGACACTCGTAAATCATTCTCAAGCTGTTGGTGAGTCCATCTACTGGCGGAACCGCACAGAACTTTACCGAACTGAAGAATATTTTGGTTACCAAACTTAGTGAATCTGCGCACTTGCAATGACGTTACATACGTAAGGCAAATTGATGTATGAATCGTGCCTCCTTTAAAGAGCTCTTCCATCTCGTGGGCGACCTGACAAAGCTCGTAAGTAATTAAATAGTATCCAGATGGAATTTCAGCTTATAACTTTGATGAGGTCTCTATGCGATGATAGTGCCAAATTTATTAGGGAAGCTCTGGCCAATATCGAGACAAAAGTCGATAGTCTTGTTAGTGGTCCTAATTCATGTTCGAAGTTCCAGCGTACTATAAGTCACAACTTTAATGCAATGAAGACTCGTCTAAACCTTTTGTACAGTCTTGTGGGAACGAAGCTAGCAGCCAGACCCGTGGACCCATCGCCATGATCTCCGTCTGTACCACTGCCAGCTATAAGGTGACCGTCAGTGATGCTGCCACCTGTAAGAACGCCTTCAAAGCTGTTCACGAATATGAACATACCGGTTCCACTTCCTACTAAAATAGGTACAAACACTACAATTAAAAACTTTCGGAATGTATAAAAATTATCTAATTACACTCTTATCGTACAGTTATGGCTTTAGAAGCAAGTAAGCTTCATTGTGTTACACAGAATTTTCGTGAAAAGAATGTGTTGGTGAATTTCACATGTTTATCGTGGTATTCAACTAACGAGCTAATTTTTAAACCAATAACATCACGTATCGATGCTTTTTCATCTGTGGATAAGCACTCGGTTGATGTGAACAAATAACTCACAACACCTAGCGTGAAACCTTTTCAAATTAAAGCTCTATCCAGAGACAGCGAGGATGATGATTTACCGCTCATTGCTCGTTCCAATAAGCATGCATTGCGAGAGCATTTGGGTGAAGATGCCAAGTCCTACCTAACTGGGTCCAAATCTAAGTTAAATGATACGACCTACGGCATTTACAAACGCAATTGTCACTGGTTCTAAGGAAATAAGGATTTTATTTGTTAAATAATAATTAAATTCGCATCGATAACGAAATTATTCAGCCTGCTCCCATCTTACACAAACTATTGTTTTTCAGAGAACCTAATGTGTATTGCGAAGCTGAATTGCACCAGTTCAAATGTTTGCTGGAATCTACAAGAACATTTTTTTAAATAGGAACTAAGCCTCATCCAACCACTATAAATAACTTTGAACATGAAAAATCCGGTCTTATTGAAGACCTTATTCCTAACATTGTTACATATCAGGTCAGTGGTTTAGTTCAAAAACTTGATTTAAATCGCAGAAGGGAATATGTTTTTTGGGATTCAGTTAATGAATTATGCGATATCTGAGATTATTAATGACATCCCAACAAGCCAGGAATATGAGCCACACAAATGATATCTTGTCTGGTATTGAAGAATTGATTATTGAAATTAATTACAACTTTTTAAAAATTGACTAACTGAAGCAGAATTTCATTTGAACTCCACAAGGTTGCAAGCAAAGTGTTCCTCGGAGAAGGGTTTTATGGTCTTGCCGTTTTTCTCACAAATATATATTTTCTTGTGACTAAAGGCTTAAGATATTTTTTAACGGCTATTGATGTTTACTCAAAATGTGCTTACGCCTTTCCAGTCAAGAAGAAGACTAAGTAGATTATGACTCAAGTTATGAAATGTATTTTAAAGGCTTATGTTATGTTCAACCATATGCATTCCGACAGAGGTAAAGCATTTTACAATAAACAATTTTACGCCTTAATGGAAAAAAATGGAATTGATAATTTTTCTACCAACAGTGAGCCAAAGTCAACGATTATTGAACGCTTTATTAGAAGTTTAAAATCGCATTGGTTTAGAGAAATGCCCGCTAAGGGAAAATACAAATGGCTGATGCTTTTGCCTAAAATTATAAAAATATACAATGGTAGATTCCATAGGACTATTGGAGCAAGTCCCAATGAAGTAAACATAATTCTATTCTTAAAACAGTTTACAGTATTGTGAAAATTTTTATCCCAGGAGCCCAAAGACACGATTAGGCGACTATGTACAGATCTCGAGAACCAAAAATTTATTTACTATAGGATATACTGTGAACTGGACTCATTAGCTTTTTTTAAGGTTGTAAAGATACGTGATATTCATCCACGAACCTACTGTTTGGTGGATTTACATGGAAACTAACTCAAAGGTGGATTTTTTTTGGGACTAACAGCAAGTAACTAACTATCCAAACAATTATTTGTTGAATAAAATACACAAGAGACTAACGATATCTGTTCTTGTCAGCTGGGATGGTTTTCCTCAAAATATAAAAACTTGGGTAAATCAAAGTAATGTTGAAAATCAAAAAAAATATATATATTTCAATATGAAACCACCCTTTGTTGGTTGTGGGGTGTGGCAGCGAACAAGACATGTCTGGCACAGGCGGCTCGCCCTAACCATTTCATATCATGATCTCCTTCGCTACTTGTGCATCGTCTCGACAGAGCTTGCCCGGTGGGAACTAAGATCGCATGCCAGATGTGACCATGGGAGGGATCACCCTAATGAGATGCATTAGTGGTGCACCTGCCATGCCTCGAACCAGTTGGCCAGCGGAATATGAGGAATGTCTGGTGTGGGCGGCGGTTATTGGGTGCTTCCCGATAGAGACACCTTCACTGTACCGGTGGCGGATTCAGGAAGACATTTCGTGATGCAGATAAAACATTATGACCATAGCTGCAGAGGTATTCTGGTATGGTTCTGGTTATGAAGTTGACACTATATATGCCTACGTAACACAATATATCTTTAATATTAAGCTATATATATATTGGTTTTCTTAACATGTAAATACTTATTATTTAATAAAAATTACTTCATGCTTAACACATAATTTTATTATTATTACTTTCCACAAGAAAATAATTTATTTATTTAATACTGAACAACATATGCCTTTATGCTACCACATTTTATAAAATAATTATACTCAAAAACAAACACATCTTATATATAACATTCTCGTGCCACAGTGTAAGTTACAATATTCCTCCGAAACGGCATGACAGATTTTTATGAAAATTTGTATACATATTCGGTAGGTCTGAGATTCGGCTACTATATATTTTTTTCATACCCGTAAGTGATAAAGGTTGTCCACCCCTAACATTTTATTTATTTTTTGGACAAAATATTTATTTTTTATTTTTTTATAATGTGGCATAAAAAATACATAGGACCCTAAATTTTCACCCTTCTATCACCAACCCCTAATTTTTAATAGAATTTTATGTTTTTCAACCCCGGTCGATAGCTGACCAATTAACACTTGATCAAACTTCCCCGCCTACAGCGAGCTCATTACCTGGATTAACACATAGACCACATATTATTATGAAATTCCATCCCTAAGGGAGTGAAAAAGTGATAATTTCATTTTATAACAGAACAAATCATAGGCCATAGACATACAAATAGTGTGGTCATCTCTCTATGTCTGCCACACGATCATACACATAGTAAGGTCTGGCAAAATCTTTTATTTTCTCCTTGGTGAGACCAGCCCGCAATAAAGGCGCTAATAACAGTTTTGTTCTTAACTTCGTCAATAGATAGAGTTGCCTGGAATTTTAAACGCACCATCGTTTGATACGTTTGTCATGTCTTTAATTTTCGTTTGTTTGTGCCGTATGCGTTCATATACCATTCATCCGATCGCGATGAAATTTTGGTGAGTTGTTATGCGCATGCCCGTGAAGGTTTCTGAGACCGTATAACTATTTTGCAATAGTTGGAGCACAAATCTTTTAAAAAATGTGTTTATTTCATATCATATAGCGGCACTTCGTCTGTTTTTGATGTATAAGTGCGCACGCATGACACAATTTATTTAAATATAAAAGAGAGACAGAAATAGAGTGATATATAGAGTGAGATAGAGTGATATATAGAGTGAGATAGAGAGAGACAGAGAGATATGTTGAGATAGAGCGAGGTATAGAGAATGAAATGTGTTTGATAAAGAGATATATAGATGTATAGAGCTATATAGAGATTTATATATAGAAGAGATAGAGATAGTGGGAGTTTTATATGTATATATGTAGATATAAAGAGATAAATAGAGATAGAGAGATACATAGATATATATGTAGATAAAGATAAATATATATTTAGAGAGGTGGATAGATGATTTGTATATGTGTAACTACTTCAAACATATTAAAAAACAAAACTGAATGAGGCATTGAAATTCATGCCGAGCATTAGCTAGATAATAGAATATTTTCAATATTAGTAATCTCTTATTTTTAAGTATTTTTCTATAGTGCTTTATAGAGTCTAGAATACATACAGACCACCAATTTTGAGATATATACAAGTAAATAACTATACACTGGCAGAACAACGTCTGTCGAGATCTGAAAGTGTTATAAATTATTTTGCACACTTGATATTCAAATTAAGAAGACAATTACTAACTACATCTGATTTCGAAAAAGGTCCCCTTCATCTTGTGTTCAGCCCGGGCAACGCCGGGTACTGCAGCTAGTTACATATAATAAGAGGTATAAAATAAATGAATTAATTTTAAATATTTATAATACAAAAAGTTTAAATACGTTTATATTTTAATACTATAGAGAAAAATTACTAACTGTAAAGAAATACTACAACACAGTAAAAAAAAATTGGCTGTAAACTAGTACTATTCATATGAGTAGAAGACATTTATTACTAGCATCATAATGGTATGCATAAAGATCAGTTATAAATTATTTCCCAAGCTGCCACATACAAGTTGATTGGGGTATGCCTATAGTATTACAAAATACAACAAAATACTAGTACTATAAAATGGGGGATAGTGAAAAAAACTAATACTATATAAGGAATTTAAATTTATCCCCACCAGCACTATAACAAAATAATATGCATACTTCTAATAATCAAACAATAAAATGCCTATAGCTTTTTTATAGTGGCAGTCAGCAAATATGTCAGTCCAATATTATGTCTTTATTATTGCAACCCATAAACTAGTACTATAAAAATATGATGGTTGCTGGTAGCCATCTTTCTTTTTCTTATAGTCCTTGTCAACTTATTCAAAAATCGTTGGCTCTCTTTGAGCTATGAATCCAAGGACACCTTTTTTAAATAGTACACAAAGATGGCCTACGTGCTTAGATGTCGGTAGACCGCATTATGCCTGCCATGTATTCATATGAATAACTGCAAATTGAAAGAAATTTTGGGAAATCAATAATACCGTGAATACCATTTAAATTACATACGTCAAAGATTTTCATCGCCTACGATCATTTAGTGCTTAAGTCATAAGACTCGGCTTCACAAACGATTTTGGAATTTTTGGGTAGTTAAAAAATTTTTTCTAGGAAAATTTATAAAGACTTCTATATAAGTGATGTTATTTATATTACTTATTTGTATAGTTATATAAAATACAGTTTTACTGAATGGTTATCATGCAATATAAAAACAATAGTTTTAACTCTAAACAATATTTGATACATTTTAGAATTTATCTGGTGCTAATAACAACACAAAAAAAAAACAATTACATTGCCTAAGATGTTAAACATTTGTAAGTAATGAAATAGTGCAAAAATATTGATGTAATCATTTATCGATACAACTGAAAGGAAAACCAAAGCTTTAACCTGCTTTCTGTTGTGTGGATCACAATCACGATTAACAGGAACTTTTTATAACACACCCGGGATATGGCAGGAATATTTATGCAAAGAATTACTTCGATTTGAAGCTGTTAAATCTCATAACCAAGATCTGTATCCGTCATTTCCAGTTGCCGGTGCGAACTCTTAAAAGCAGAAGTTGAAACATGATACCTGCCCTGTTTTAAGTTTTGAGTGGTTAGACTTTTAGCCAATTATATATTGAAATTTAGTGAAATAAAAACTAATGACTATTGATTATTATAAACCAATATTATAAAATTTCAAAGGATCACAATCTGTAAAATGATTTTTCAAGTTTTGTTCATTACAGCAAACCTATAAGCTTTAAGGCCCTCCTCGACCAAACAAGTTGAATTTTTATTTTTATAACCAATTTCGGTTTTGATAGAAGAAATAATTGAAAATTGAGATTATAGAAGCAATTTTGAATATATTATCAAATTTGGGAATCAGTTAAATTAGCTTCTAGAGTATCCCCAATACTACAGGAGGAAAAAAATTTATTTAAACAATAGCATAGGTCTTAAAGGTGTAGATTATCTAGCCAAAATATTTAATAAAACAAAATACAAAATGCCATGCTTGGCCTTAACGTGAAACATGCTAAAAAATAGTGATTGCAAAAAAAAATGAAATTAAAATTCCTATAACCCTATAGGACACGTGAACCCGATACTTAAATGATACATATAATTATATTAATATTTAAAACATGCTTCATCTGAGAATCTGTTTTAAATCAGTATTTATTTTATTCAGTTGTTTCTTTTCGATATATGCTCAAATCTTTACGGTCATTGTGAGTTTTAAACAGTATAGTTCCGATGCTTTCCAAACTGACAATAATACTGAATATATTATTGTTGTTGTTGCATCAATGGCATTTATTTTTTAAAGCTAATGGACGTGGATATACAGGGAAGATAATGGTTATGTATTGAGAAGTTATGTATCAACATTTGCCGACGTGGGCTGCAGCTGACTGGCTCACTGCCGATGACGTCACTGAATCCAACACGAAATACATGGACGCGACCACGGGAACAACAGAAATGGTCAGCTTCACGGGACCATTTCACCAAAGTAAAAGATATGTCATTAACAGTGGTACAAAATATGCTTTTGAATCACAAGATGTTATCAATTTTCACTACCACGGACTAGGTTTAAATGTGTGTAACAAGTGTAATAGTTGGTACTCTTGTGACAATCACGATTTGGAAATATAACATGACTTATAAATAACATTTTTTTTGGAAACATGACCTCATTAAATTAGTATACTGGTAACTTTTATAAGCGTTAAAGTGCAACATATAATAGTATCTTAATCCAATTTATTTGTTTAAATAATTTTAACTCAGTAGAAAAGAACTGGAACATGATTCTTTCTAGGAAAATTATTTGTAACTAAAATTGTAATTGTGATTCCCTACATTCTTAGGTAGAAAATTAGCAGAAAACAACACGTGTCAGCTACAAGTAGTTTGTAAGGTACAACTGTCACTAATCCACGGTTTTTTGGTCGCCTAAAAGTAAGTCCGAAGTAATCTTGGTAAAATTAATTTATCATTACAAGTTTACTAGTGTGCTTCTGTAAAATACTTGTATTCGTTTTATCAAAATACTACTTAACATTTACACTAAAAAATTTCGTTCAAAATGGAACAGAAATAGCCATATAAAATTACAGATATTTGTAAATTTATAAATTTACATGAAAACAACTGCATCACTACAAAATGCTGTATTGCGGTAATATTGGGTTCCGATTATTATTAGGGCATTAATGCTTTGTGTTGTCTCAGTACCTCCAATATTTAAAATTATTTGGAACCCTCTCCCCTTAATCGCCTTCAAGTATTAAATATGCACAGTAACAATCACACTATAACAAAATAAAGTCCAACTTTACAATATAAAAATAACTTTTAAATAGTTTTAAAATGGTTATGCATTAATAAGAATATAAATTTATTCCCCATATTTCGTACAAAAATACGCAGCATTATCTCAAAAAACGTAATTCATGTATGCAAGAAGAACCATTTTCATGTGTTGTACAATAGTACAATGCCATTCTTAAAGTATGATAAACTATTTCTTGGCAATTAGTTTCCAAATGAATCTTTTGTTAAGTGTAAAGAAAATTTTTCCTGTACACGAACTTGGACTTATTTCAAATTGGCCCTCGGTTGTTAAAGTTCTCAAAAGTAGTACTGGTGGTACCTATTTCCCAACTGTCACCGGAAAGGCAACATTTGGTGTTTGTGTACGAACACTCTCGACCACCACGAAGTTGTTCCCAAACACTTTCGACAAAACAACAGCGGCGAAAGGTTAATCAGACCATTGGTGCCAGTTTTGAGAAACCGCCGAATCTGAGTCGAGACACGGAGTCGAAACAGACTCCCAAGAGTCACGCCAAGTTTTATTTCGTTTAGGAGCCTCTTCCTACTGATCTTCCCCGAACCAACCCCCTCCAGCATCGCTGTGTCCGGACATAAGGGCGGAAATCGAAGTAGCGACCCATGATATCCGGGAATATTCTCTGTCCTTTAGACCGCTTCCGTCCCCTTTAACCCCCTCTCCCTTACCACCCAGGCGTCCCGCCCAAAGGACCAATCGCCCGTGGTGGGAGGGGGCAAGCCGGAATCAAATTACGCCCACCCTGTTAATTGTCGTCGTGACCAAACTGCTACCGGTCCAAACCTGTCTGCCCGCGACGGAGGGTGGGGAATTACCTGGCCGGATCGCCAAATTGATAAACACTACTTGGAAAGAAACTTCGGAAAGCAAACTGTTTCAAAATATTTCACCACAAATTTGTGAAAATTATCAGCCACAGATTATCCGGAGTATCGCATACTTAGCGGGTCTGGTCTGGTATGTGCCTTTTCTCCAATAATTGGTAGTTCTTAAAGGTAGTACTGAATGGTGCACGAAGTATTTGTGTGTTTTATTTTCTTAAACGTATTTGTTAACTCATTCATGTTGTGGTTATGTGTTCGTAATCAAACGTCAAGTGATGCTTTGCAAGTGATCGTTGGAAAACAGGTACCCCCAGATTACTACTTTTAGGAACTCTTAAATTTGAGACAACTTACATGATTCCCAAACACACGATTTCATATTTACGTGATTTTGCTAACTTTAACTGAAATTCACAAGAACTATGATAGGTAGGCCTACGTATAAAAAAGCAAAAACTTATATCAATTTCTTTGTTCTGCTTGCACGTTCGTACTGTTAAAAAACTGAACACATAGCTAGAAATTAGGAATCCGGTGTGGTTTCTACAGATATCTTGTTATTTGTAACTAGGAAAATCTCCCGGTTTATGTCAGTTGTATTTCTGCGTTCAAAACTACTTTAATATACTGCATAATTTAACACTGTACTGCCAAAATGCTCTTTAGTTTTATTTGTGGGGAAAAAAACACACTGTAAATATTTTCTCACTTGCTAGCATATACATTGTCATAAAAATTTTGGTTTCGTGAAATTATTTTAATAATATTTCTTTATACGTTATTTAGAAAGTATAGTGTTTCTAAAGTAACATTAATAATTAATGATGCTAATGCACTGTATAAAGGCAAATTACAATATTATATAATATTTTAATCAAAACGCAAACTAAACGATTATTAGTAGGTACATCACGCTGTCCATTACCTTAAAATACTTTAAGTATATTTCGAAGGTATACTACTAATTGCATTCGTTACCTTTGTACGACTGTCGGTACATTGCATCCTAGTTTTTAGTTTAATGTTTTCTAGACCCATTAAACAGTCCACAACTATAAATTTTATGGTGATATTTATGTATATATCTTTATTATAGATACAATAACTGCCTTTTGTTGCACAAGCTGCTCTTAGGCTGATAAATACAACATAGGCACCGAAAAAACCGCATTGGGTTCTTGAATCGGCAAAATCGGACCAAGATTTTAAAAATAGGAATTTCTTATCTAAATCCCAACTATAAAATAATCAAACTCACTTCAAATGAATATTTTTAATATATTAAGTATTAATTTTTCGTTTAAATTTATCAAGGAAATGTCAGATATTTATATGTATTTTTAAAAACGAATATTAGAAATTGTTATTATATGTTGAGTGTTTTGAAGATTTCCTGCCTGATAGTTTTTCTTCTGTCTCAATACAGGAGATTGATGGCTTGTATTTTTAGCTACTCTGTTGGGCAGATAATGTTTTTTGTGACGATGCGATGGCGGAAAGTGTTTTATGTAGATTTGGCAGCGTTCGTCCTTATCTCACGAAGAAAAATAAATATGAAAACGAAGTAGGAAAAAAGAAACCCGGATTTCGGTGTTAGAATTATGTTTTTCGTCAATCTATATTTAAAAAACCATATATTTCTTGGTTTACATATATTGCTAACTTCTGCGGATTTTTTAGAGATATTCTTTCACAAAAAAATGTAAATTATGATAAGCCGTTGGTTCAAAACATGCCTATTTAAATGAACGCATTTTCTTCTATAATTTCGGGTTATTGTTTATGAATTTAAATTAATTAATAAAATAGCTGTCACTTGTTTTTGTAAATGATTATATGAGTTATAAAAGGTTTTTTAATGGTTTTAAAACCTTAAATTCCAATTTATATTTATGTTAAGTCTTGAATTGACAGCACAAAATTCTTTTTGGTATAAAGTTTTAAGAAAGTTGTTTGTTTGCAGATTTTGCAGCTAAACATGATATATTTAGAAAGGCAGTTGTAAATAAATCCTTGTTTTGTGTTTCCGAAACCTCTGAAACACGGGTTTCAAGTATGTTGAGAAATCTCAATTTTTATTATTCATAAAAATTTATAAATTAACAACAAAGGAATTCAAAAAGGTTATTCAAAAACTGTAAACAATATAATAACAATCTTAAAGTTTAAATTTTTTTATAACTAAAGAAACAATTATTCATAAAAACGTTCTATTAAATATGAACTATGAACATTATTTAAACAAGGAAAACTTAAATTTTGGCTGATCTAGGCAAGATTTCGATGTGGTACAACGCTGAATACCACTTCGAAAAATATATAAATTTAAGCTTAGTTGTGTGTGTATATGTGTATATATATGTGAATATATATGAATGTATATATATATATATGTGTATATATATGTGTGTATATATATATGTGTGTGTATATATATGTGTGTATATATATCGAGTAGCGCTCTCCCGTCTGGCCGAGTGGTGCGCCGCGGGGCGACTCGGAGACGTCGAAGCGACTCCGCAGTCCGCAATCGATTTTCCGAGTCCCGAACGTACGTCGAGTAGTTCTCCAACGGCGATGCCTCGGGGTTATTACATACTCGGAGAGCCGCCTGGTTCCCTCGAGTGGTTGTGTGCGGCCTTGTGGAGGGAGGAGGGAGTTGCTGGCTTTGCCGCGGAAAATTGGAGAACTGTGGTGGCAGGATCTTCCGCAGAGCCCTACGCGACCGGCCGGGAAATCCCCCCACCCCCCTCCATTCCAGCTACATCCTGGCGAGGCTTTTAGACACGGGAACGGTCTCAAAGCGGCAATACAGAATGCTTTCCCCGGAAGACTCGGAAGAGCCGGATAAGATGAAAGGAAGTTCGCACCAAGGTAAAATTTTTCTCGTTATGAGCGAGAGAGAGAGAGAGAGAGAGAGAGAGAGAGAGACAGAAAAAAATAGCGGTGGAAGGACAAATTACGCCTTGAAGCACCTTCGTCTTACAGATATTCTTTGGCCACAAAAAAAAATATTGTTAATGAAGACTCGCGAAATAATTAATGGTGAGATGGAATAATTTGTAACCTCAAAATAAATAATATTGCTGTAACAAATGAACTACATAACTTGTAAAAAATTAAAATATAAAAAATTCTTCTAATAAGTGGAGTTTCACTGAATAGTTTATAAATTTGTAACTGTTTGCAGAAAATTTGTATAACCTAAAAATATTCATTAATAAAAATTACTTATGCTAACTATGCATTATTTCTAATTTTAGCTATGAGATTTCAAATAAAATGTTTAATTCATCAAAACTGAATAAGTATTGGTAGCTAAATATTTTCTAGAGTATTAATAATGAAACATTTTTAAAAACTGTAGTAGTAAGTTAATATATTATTTTATTTCTTTTATAAGTATAATTTGGTTAGTTTTATTTGTGTTTAAAAAATAATAAAATAATTTATCATAACAATCCTTTGCTTTTATATTCTTGTAAAAATTTTACCACGGTAGGGAGAACCAAAATAGGAATTTTTTAACATTTGTTCAAAGTAGCTTGTTTTTTTTATACACTCATGATTGTTGGAAATATTTAAATATTTTAACCTAATTTGTATTGCTAAAATATTGCTAACTACCGCATATGTAATTAATTTTTGTATGTTTCATTATTTTCTTCATTGTTCACCACCAGAAAAACGGTAGACACTTCATAGCACACTCGCGCACTTGTTTTTCTCTGTTTCCAATATTTCCTCCATCAAACCCGTGGCGGGTATTTTCGAAACTGGGTAAATGAACGAGAGGGGTTCTCGTAATAAATTAAGCCGATTTCATCGCCGTTGCATAGCTTCTGAAAGAAATGTTTTTACCGGGAAAAAGGTGATGGTTGGGGAGGGGGGGGGGGGTGGAATACCTAACGGGGAATCCTGACGGCGGCGAAAAGCTTTTAGCGCGGGAGGAATTCATTATCCGTGCCGTTATGTATTGTTTGCTTTGTGGTCGAGTGTAGACGGGTGGGCTTGCGTGGTGGGGTGAGCAGGGGGTAGTATGTTTCAAGCCTTATTATCCACGATTCAAGCCACGATTTACTGTTCGCGACCCGAGACCGTATAAGTATTGCACCACAATTTTTTTTTTTTTTTTTTTCTGTAGCGTGAGCGCAAAAGGCTGGTGTGTGACGAAAAAAAAAATAGTAAAGAAGGACGAACAAAAACCAGTGGGGGGTTGGTGAAGAGGGGAAAATTCCACAGCGTTGCTGCTAGAACACAGGAAAGTTTTCAAACCCAGTAATTTACATTCCAGCTCCAAGCGAAAGTATGTGTGTGTGTGTGTGTGTTTTGTGGCGTGTGGAGCGGAAAGTAGCGAAAAGGGGAAGGGGTAGGGTGGGGAACATGGCACTTTTCAAAACGGTGCCGCACGAGGGGAATTTATTTTTCTGAGGGAGGAATAATTTTTTTTGTATGTGTGTGTGTTTATAGGGTCGCAGTGGGGCGAGCAGAACAGAAGCGCGACAAACCTAGTGTAACCCCGTGCGTGTGTGAAAAACAGTTATGCGCCTCCTTGTTTCGAATTTGGAAGCACAGTTTTTTTTTTTAATTTCAAACTTCTGTCATTTGTTTTAAGCCTACGACACAGGTAGCAGCCTAAACTGTTATCCACGCATGAGATGCGATTTCCCACGAGTATAGGGCCGGAATTGTTTTTCGTGACTATTTTGGTGTTTCCCTGTGGCTGGTAAAGATTCTGAATAGACGCTAAATTTACTAAAATACAAGTAGAATTGCGTACGCGGATTTCTACTTTTCTCACTGAACAAAAAAAAACCTCAGTCTTCAGTAAGTACGACTACAGAAGAAATGTTAATTTCTTCCCAACATTAACGTACATGACTTACCAAAGGCTTTAATAGTTATGGGTCCTTACTATAGCCTAAATGAAATGGCTTATTTTACACTTTTTTAATTCTATGTGCTAAACATTTGCATAAAAATTATTGGTAAAAAAATAATTTCATACTCATTAACACTTGTTTCACCGAATAATTACGCTAATGGTTATTAATTGATAGTAAAATATCAATATTTTTTTCCACTGAATCCATGTGGGAAAAAAAAGAAAAATGATCCAAATTTAAGATACTTTTAGAGGAAAATTCTTATGAAGTAATTTAACAAAAGCTTAACTTTTCTCTGCGTAGAGGGTAATCTATTCCTGCCATAGTTATTATAACAATAAGATACTGCCATATAGAATACATACTATTAAGTTTTCCGCGCTTGAACCATTAGTGCACTTATTTGAAACTAAAGTGGAATCATCTTTAAATAAACTTCATTTAAATTTCAAATTTTCCTTATATTTTAAAATACTTGGATATTGAGATTATACTTCAAGATAGCTGAAGTAAATCCAAACTATCATTCGATTCAGTATTGAAAAATAAACTGTTACATTTAAAAAATAATAATCTTCAAATATTAGGGATATTTATAACTTTAAATAAACATGAATTTAAACAAAATTGTTCATAATTTCAAAGTTACAAATGAATTATATTTTGGGCTAGAATACTAGAATAATAAGTTTAATTGTATTCTGCACCAGTTTAACACACTAAATAAATATTACAAATATAAACCTTCGGCATAGTCTATAGGCTCAGGTATATTTTGAAGTACCTAGATTTTTCTGGAATGTTTCATTCAAGCATTTTTTTTTTTTTAATTTTAAACGATTGTTTTATTATGTTATGTACTTAATACTGAAAGCTCTTCAGGGAATAGTTTTCAAAAAAATTTAAAAATTGGAGGTACTGGGACAAGACAAAGCCTGAATTCCCGGGTAAGAATCGGAAACAAGTATTACCACGAAAAATTTGTTTTTAAGTGATACAGATGTTTTAATGTAAATGTACAAATTTGAAAATATCGGTATATAAACATGAGTATGTATTCCATTTACAAAACCTTTTTACAGTGTAGATATCGCCTATCTTGCTTACTACTAAAAGTCTGAATAAACATGCATGGATGTTGACCTTCTCTCATGGTATCTCTGTCAACGGGGCATCAATCATACGTTTAAGAAGTTAATATTTATATTTTTCTTCCATAGTTTATTGTTTCCGCTCATTATTTTCAACTAATTCACGACATAACTACAAATAACTGAATATAAAGTGTTTTAAAATTTGAATAAGCATTAAAAATATTTTTAATTTTTATATTAAAGGCTAATGTTATGAATCTTATTATGGGCCAAGAGAATTAAATCGTGTTGTAAACAGTTATCATTTATCGTATATTACGTAATTTTGTATATTATTTATACAAAATAAAAAAATAGTTTCCTCACAATCCTAAATACCTAAGGTTTTTTTTTAGGGTTTTTGGTATATTGAAATTTTTATTGATTTATGAAATTGTACATGTCAAAGGACACACACAAATTAATTTAAAACTGCATAGAACACGATAACATGCGCATATTTCATGCTAGGTTTGACATAAATATTGGCTTTTAAGTTATTTCAAACTATTAATTAAATAGGTATTAAATTTATAAGCAAAAACTATCGTTGTATTATAAAAATTATTAAAAGGAATGAACAAAAACACAATATTATTGAAGGAAAATAATTTTCGATAATACATCTGTAAGGCACGGTCTCATAGGTTATAATTTTTTTTCTCGAAAAACCTACACTTCGATACTATTTTTTAAATTTTCATTACGATAACTTCCTAGAATTTATTGTTCTAACACCAATTTCACTGACAAAATAGTTATGTACCAAGTATAATATAGTGGATGTAACTTTCGTGGTATTGTTCGGAATTATTATCACACGTGCACTTTTTTACATAATATTACAATAAGTAAGTATATGTTCAAAATATTTGTGAAAAGTCAACAATGTCAGGAAGGTAACGTGTTAAAATGTCAGAAATAGCCGCAGTTTCAGTAATGCTACAAAAATGAAAAAAAAAAATCATCATGGCGTGTGGGACCCAAACTTAAGGGTGACCAGAATGCTAAAAAAGCTTTAAGCAGCATTCAGCATGTTCAAACATCGCACAGAGTATATGTATAAATACTACACTACCAACAGCCCTGTATGATACAGCACAGCCTCAAATGGAACGTAAAGTTCCTAAGTAATATAATGAACAATTCATATTTTAGAATGTCAAGAAGGCATTCATTTAATCTTACACCATCCATGCGAAATGAAAGTAGTTTTTGAGAATTTTTATTTCACTAGACTTTTAAACACTTCCAACTTTAAGTTTTTCTGCTAATTGGAGGTATTCTTCCAAATAAAAATCTTAATTTAACAATGCCATTAGAGAAAGACACACACGCACACATACAAATATTCTCGTATCTCGTGTCGAACACAAATCCCTCGCACCATAATTATGAATCATTAAGTTCAATATAATTAAAATTGCTGCAGATGAAGCAAATATTGCGGAAAATCCGTTAAAACCAAAATTTCACTAATTATTGTAGTGAAAATAATTCACTGATTTATTAATAAATTGCGCTTTGTCACAGTAATTACATAGAATCAACAGAAAATTTTAGAACTTAGCTAACGATTCTAAGCAAATTTAATAAAATATGGCGAAAAATCCTAACCATGCTTAAATTTCTCATCCACCAGCCGTGTGTATACTTACAATGCCATCTTGACCGCCATCTTGGAAATTCGTAATTATTAACCTAGAAATTGGGAAAAATTCCAAAATCATAAAAACTATAGTTTGTGAAAATAATGATTTATTATATCTATATCCGTCCTTGTTTCGAACCTTACTTGATGTCAAAATATTTTTAGTCAAAATTACTATTTAAAAAAAAGTGATACGTTCAAGGAATAAAACAGCAAAAAATTCAAATAAAAAATTGATTACATTAATTATAGAAGTACGAACAAGAAAAATATTAACATTTCTCGTATTGTACAGTCTTCTTAAAAGGCGAAGCAAGACCTTTGCATGCTTTGACATGTGTTTTTAGGCCAGTTATTCATAAAATTCGATTTACCAGGCACGTCCAATCAGTGCCCAGTCACATACAGTTGGTTGTCTAGGAACGTCAGATAGGTTGGACAAACACATGAGTGGAGTTGTTGGCAAAGTACGCCCAGTCGGTAGCCAGACACGTCTAATCAGTAGCCAGGAACGCACGTCCAGTAGGACTGGACATGCCTGTTGGTTTACCGGACATGCCTAGCTGAAAACTGGACACGTCGGCCTTAAACTGAATGTACCTGGCAGCCGATTACGTGTCTGGCTATACTGAATAGATTGCTTAGGTACTCACTGATGGCGTCTTGCCATTATTTGCTGGATGTGCGTTCCTGGCTACTGAGTAGACGTACCTTGCTGCCGACTGGGCGTACCTCGCCAACAACTTGACTTGTTAACCTGACCAGCCGACTGATGTGTTTGTCCAACCTATATGACGTTCCCAAACAGCCGACTGTATGTGCCTGGGCACTGATTAGACGTGCTTGATCAATCGAATTTCAATGTATAACTGGCCTAAAAACACATGCGAAAGCATGCTAAGAACTTGCTTCGCCTATTAGGCAAACTGTATAAATCGATAAATGTTAGAAAAGTGTTTGTTTTTACTTGTATAATGGATGTAATAAATTTTTTATTTGAATTTTTTTTTCTGTTTTATTTCTCGAACACGTCAACTTTTCCCCCCAGTAATTTTGATTAATCCACCCCACCCCCCGCCCCAATCAAGTAACGTTTGAAACAAAGAGTGATATCGATAGAATCAATCATTATCAATTTTTTTATGATTTTTGGAAATTTTCAGAATTTCTCAGTTAAAAATTTATTACGAACTTCCAAGATGTCATCGGTAGCTTACTGACGGCCGGTGGATGAGAAATTAAAGCAGTTTTCGGCTTTTTCGCTATATTTTACTAAATAAATGTTTTTTTACCCGCAATTACTATTTTTGCATTGAGCAAGGGCTGAACCAAGAACAGAAATAAGTCGAATAAATAATTTTCTTAATGAGCTAATTTTTTGATTGTGTTAACATTTTTTTCCGAATTTCTAGCTTTATAACTAAATATTTTTAAAAATTGTGTATTCTAGTATGACGGATGTAGCGTCATCCAAGATGGTCGCCGAGGTCCTGATGCTAAACCACGAGTGGCGGACACACCCGAACATGGCCATTTCCTGACGATTGACTAGCCACCACAAGAATCCACCACAAAATCGTAGTTCCATAAGAATAACATTATATCAGAATCGGCTATGATATACTACTTTCATGCTGAAAAACAATGGAATTATTGAAATTGGAGAAAAAAATTTTTTAAGAAATTATTATTTAGTTTTGGGATGAATCCGTTTATAAAATTCTAACAAATTATAAAGAATTTTTTTTATTATTATAAATAAAAATAAATAATTTCTTAAGAGACGAAAATGACTTTTGTCATTGAGTAGTAGTTTATTATTACTACCAAAAAAGGGGAAAATAATGTTTTCCATAGCTGGGCAGCATAGTTTGGTAGTGTGGAGAAGTTTAGCTCACTCCCTATAGCGGTGTTCTCTATACGCTCTGAGCAACCTCATAGAATTACTTCCCTCGCTCATTCCCTTCCCTTCCACCAGTGCGCTCAACCTAAGAGCAGGCTACCCTTCGCACGGCGCGAATTTTACGCTTGCCATGTAAAACGCACTATATATTTTTATTTTTACGAGTTTTTTCGCCATCACCCGCCCCTCTTTCTTGTATTTTCCATAGCGTCCTGGAACAACGTGGCAAGGGCCTAATTCTGCCCCAGGACGGTACTGTACTTAAATTAGGCTCTTTGGCAAGCGATACGAGCTACCAGGGAGTTCGGGAAATTGTCCGTTCACCTGCTTTACGCTGAGAACACTACATTGAGAAAGGCGCTGAAATATAATGAATTGAGAATAAATTTGTTGATATTTCAAAAATTTTTCATTATTATTTATCAAATTAGTTATTTTTACTTTTTTATTGTTTTATTTAAGTATATTATTGTGCTGATTTATATTATAATAATAATAAAGTATACCTATGTGTATAATGATTCCTCTTATTGGTGCTATTTGTAGAATAAGAAAGTTTAAGGTTCTTATTATTTTAATATGAAATTCTAATGTTATTTGATAATTGTTTTTGTTTATTTTTCTCTTCAAAAGTAGTTGCTTATTACTATAAAGTGGTTTAGGAAACTATTGATGATTAATTGATAATTTAATGATATTAATAATAGGTACACTTGAAAAACTATAGGTATTAATCTCTGATTTGTTCCACAAAAATTTCTGAACATTGACCTTCAATTAGTCCACTTTGATTTAATATTATTTTAGCTTAATTTAATCGTCCAGGTGTTCCTAAAATTTTATCAACTCTTGACGGTAATGTTCAAGAATGAATTACATCTGAAAATGTTAAGATCATTTGAATAAAAGTGTATTATGGACGTGACATTATTAAAAAATATTTTTGAAGTTTAAGTCAAGGCCTTGGCATCATCATCTGAACGTAACTAATACAGCATAACGCTCAGAGAGACAGAACAAATGTAACGGGAATTTATTTACGTTTCTGAGTTAACGTATTTTCAATATTATACTAACAATACATTAAGAATCTTTTTTAATAAACAGCATAAACATTATTTTTTCATAAACGCTTGTTTACAACAAACAATAAATTCGAATCGTATTCTGGAGTAGTTTCTATGAAGATCCATTTTATTTAACATTACGAAGAACTTTTCGTTTATTCAAGTTAATCCTACGTTGCAAAATTCGTTAATTTACTGTAACTTCTAATAGTGGTTGACCCACGATAAGTGTGACGCACGTCCTATAATGTGATTTTTAAAATTTTTAGTTAAATAATATTTTTGCAACACGTAACTTAATGTTGGATTAAATTAATCTTAATATATATAAATCCCGTGTCCTGATGTTTCTTTCCAGTGAACTCTTCACCAAGTCAACCGATTTAGATGAAAATTGGAATTTATGTGTATTTTTTTCCAACTTGAGACATGTTAGTTTTTATTTCGATTAATGGTCTTAATAATTTATAATTAATAATAAACTCATTATCAATGTTCATTGGTGTTATTAATCGTAAGTTTCATAAGTCTCAAACAGATGGCGGCTTAAATCAGTTTTTTACAGACAACTGTAGTACTGTCTGACATAAATATCTCATACATAGATGGGGCTACGTTTTAATTCAAATTTTATTTTTCTCCATGTTGTGCACATTTTCGTTGATCAATGTACTACGTAACCTTGCTTTTTTGTATTATTTTTTAATTTATTCTCACGTGTTTACAATTATTGATATCTTTCTTCAGTATTTATTAATAAAATGAACTGTGATTTATTATAAGTAAAGGTAATCAGAGTATTTAATAATAAAATATAATTGAAAACGTTATGTTATTCTGTGTTAATTTTGGTCTTTTAAATCCTTCCTAAATCACTCAGCCACAGCAACGCGTGGCCGGGTCAGCTAGTTATATATATATCCGTTGGTGTGTATGTGTGTTTTTTATGGCCTGAACTTTGAGTGGTACCAGCGAGTTTGATGGTTCAGAATTAGCTTCGCTTTTTATTTATTTTTTTCTAAAATAAATGTGCCACTTGCTTCATTAACTTCTAACTTTAAAACGATGTGTGCAAAAACAAAAGTATGCTGGTAATATCTGGTATATAGGTAGTAGTATAGGATAGTATGTTCTGCGGCAGGCTTCAGGCTGTGGTGTGTGTGTCCTATCCGCCATATTGTATTGCAACGTCACGGCGGCCATCTTGGACTCAAAAATTCCTCAAAATTCCTCAAAAATGACTCAAAATGACTCAAAAATTCCCGTTTTAAGGAAAAAAATCCTGTTTTCGAGGGAAAAATTCCCGTTTCGAGGGAAAATTTCCCGTTTTATTCCGTAAAAATCCCAGCAGCTAGAAATGTCCTGAAAGAGGCTTAAGCATCCTTAACTCAAGCCTCAGTTAACCCTCTATCAGGATGTGACCTTGACCTTTGACCTTGACCTTGACCCCGACGACCATTTTGGATCCGCCATCTTGAAAATCCGTAATTTTAATGCTAGAGATTCGGGAAAGAATTTAAAAATCATTTAAAAAATTAACTAATCGAATTAAATAATAAAAAATCTTTAAAACCACCGTTGCACTTTTTAGTGACGGCCGCCATCTTGTCTTCGTTGCTGGAGACCACCATCTTGTTTTCACCTGCTAGAGTGCGCTGACGACATGTTAGTTTAGTTCTTATCTGCTAGAGTGCAGTAATCATTTATTACTGTGACACCCGCCATCTTGAAATTTGGACGCCATCTTGAAAATCCGTAATTATTTAGCTAGAAATTCGGGAAAAGTTCCAAAATTAATTAAATAAATCACTCATTAATTTACATATTGATTTGATCTGCTCCTGTCCTCGGTTCGAAACCGGTGAGGGCAAAAAATAAAAAATCATCAGATCCTTCCTCCACAGAAGCTACCTTCAGACTGACCTACCTCCACCAATAACCAGGTATTTACCATCAGCCGGTATGACGTCATATCCGCCATCTTGTCTTAATCCGCTGGAGACCACCAACCTGTTTTCGTCCGCTAGAGTGTGCTGATACCATGTTGGTATAATTATCGGTCACCATACCTCTGTCCTCAACTGTTGACCTTGAACTTTGACCTTGACCTTGAAATTTGACCTTGACCTTGAAATTTGACCTTGATCTTGAAATTTGACCTTGGCCTTGAAATTTGACCTTGACCTTAGAATTTGACCTTGACCTTGAAATTTGCCCTTGACCTTTAAATTTGACCTTGACCTTGAAATTAGACTTTGTCCTTGAAATTTGACTTTGTCCTTGTCGTCCATCATGGATCCGTAATTTTATGTTTAGTACATGCTACCAGGAGCTACCGCCTGCTAGTGGTCATTGACACCATCTTGTTTTTGTCTGATGGAGGACGCCATCTGGTGTGTACTCATCTTACCATCATGCTAGTTTTATTCTAACCCGATACAGTGCAGTAATCATTTATTACTGAGGTGCCCACCTTCTTGGAAATTCGTAATAACTAACACATAAATTCGGAAAAAATTCCAAAAGTCTCCGAAAAAATCAATTATTAATTCACAAATTGAATCAATGGATTCGTGTCCATGGTTCGATTCTTGACCAGCGACAGTTGTAACTAATTATTAAATAAATTTTAGATTCTGTTTTCCATTACCTTTCGCGGAGTTTATTGTCCATTCACTCCTAAATTCACCTAAAAAATCACCCATTCAAGTAATGATTGATTCGATACTTGGTTCGATCTATGGTCGAAGATAAAAATAAATTTAAATACCAGATAAGTGTAAGGTTCGAGAAATAAAACACTGCAAGTTCTTTTACAAACATAATATTTATTACATCATTTATATTCTACTATAGGATCACTTGCGAAAGCCAGCAATCTTATAAACATTTAACCCTGCATAGGCGTGAAATGACTAATTCTTAACTCCAATCGGTTTATACTAGACAGAGATCAACCAGAACCTTTACTAACATAGTTCTCCTCTTCGTGACAGAGTTTCTGGATACCGTTTTTAACAGTTTGCTTCACATCGACAGAACTGTAAATTACTGCAGCCGATGTCTTGAATGCACATTTCTTCAATTTGTCATCTAACGGATATGGCTTTCCATATATATACAGTCCAGCCACAAGTTATATTTTAATGGTCCGTTTGTTGCTCCATCATCAGTAAGCTGATTGATTATGTCCTGTCTGATATCATCGAGAAAAGTACAAATGTCCTTCGACTCACCGAACGTATTTAAATAATAGTAGTCTTTCAACGTTCCACGAAATGCTGACTGCGCCAAGTAGAGGCCATTATCATTCACCTGTAGAGCACCGACCACAGTCTTAGGTTTAGTTCCATGTCCAGATACCATACCAATCGGTTGCTGCGCATCTGTTTTTTTGTCTGTACGCTCACGAGCCTTCAACCTAAACCGAGGAGTTGAAATTTCTGCAGGTAGTTCTGCAGTAGGCGCACGGACTTCACCTTTACATTTTTTCACATGTCGTCGCAAATTATCAATTCGAGTAAACCATTCATGACACTCATCACAGCGAAACTTCATGCGAGAAGGATTCTTCATGCATTTGCTCCGCTCATGTCTTCGTGCATCATGGGAAAATGCGAACGACGTATCACAGTAGCTGCAAGGATACCGTGGTGATGAAGACGAACCTTTCAGACCTGATCCAGATGTCGATGTTACTACGATTTTACCATCTCCAGGCATACTCTTATGAACATCAACGCATCGTTGTTGCACCGAAACCTTAACTTTCTGCCGCACAGCAGGACCTTTGCATGACTTCATGTGCATTTTCATATTATCTTTTCTAGCAAACTGCTTATGACATTTCTCACAACCAATCATTTTACGATAAAGGTTCTTAGCACATCCGCTCTTCTCGTGTCGTCGAGCATTGCTGTTGTTTGAGAAAATCTTGTCGCAGTAACAGCACCATTGTTCGTTAGTTGTCAAATCAGCATCCATTGAAGTCACCATCGAGGTCGAATCGTCTTTCGTTGTGGTTTCCTGCACAGCCAGCTCTATAGTCATTAAGCTCTCTTCAGCTGGTGGTACCACGACTGATGAGGTCTCATCCAATGTTGTCGTTCTCGTTGCCAACGGGATCTGCACCTTCTTCGTCGTTGTTGACGTCAAGGTTCCCGTAGACGATGGTACAACGTTCATCATGTTCGTCGTTAAAGTCGGTAATGATGCCATCAAGTTCGCAAGATCAAGTAATTACGCGACTTATGCACCAGATGAATTAAATTAGGTGATACTTGCAACGTCGTCGTCAGTAACAAACTGAGCGACCAGATGTCTAGGACTCGCTTATGTACATGCGCCGGAAGGAATAATACGCTAGTCAAATCAAGATCAATTTACTATAATACTAGAGTCAAATCATCATTAAAAATAGAAGCACCATCAAAAAGGCAGCACATTTTGGACGCGCCGTCAATAAAAAGGAAGCACATTCTACAAAACGAAAGCTCATTTAACGAAAAGGAGGTACATTCACACTAACATTAAACTCGATAGGATGCGATCGTCAGTGTTAAGCTAGGATATAATGTCTCCATCAGTCTATGAATCCACCAGTTAGTAGTTCTATAAGTAATTGGCATCAAATGTCTTTTGGATCCAATATTCATTGTCTACAATATTCGTAGGCTCCAATATTCGTTGGCTCCAATATTCGTTGACTACAATTTTCGTAGGCTCCAATATTCAGTGTCTCGAATATTCGTTGGCTCCAATATTCGTTGGCTCCAATATTCTATGTCTCCAATATTCGTTGTCTACGATATTCATTGGCTCCAATTTTCGTTTGCTCCAATATTCGTTGACTCCAATTATCGTTGGCTCCAATATTCATTGTCTCCAATATTCGTAGGCTCCAATATTCGTTGGCTCCAATATTCGTTGACTACAATTTTCGTAGGCTCCAATATTCATTGTCTCCAATATTCGTTGGCTACAATTTTCGTAGGCTCCAATATTCGTTGGCTCCAATATTCGTTGTCTCCAATATTCGTTGTCTCCGATATTCATTGGCTCCAATTTTCGTTTGCTCCAATATTCGTTGACTCCAATATTCGTTGGCTACAATAATCATTGACTCCAATATTCATGGTCTCCAATATCAATTGGCTCCAATTGCTCCAAATGCTCCAACAGGCTCCAAAAGGCTCCATCAGTCTTTTGGTTCCAATTTTCATTGGCTCCAATATTCATTAACTCCAATATTCATGACTCCAAAATTTATTGGCTCCATAATTCATTGGCTCCAATTTTCATTGGCTCCAATATTCATTGACTCCAATATTTATTGGCACCAATATTTATTGGCTCCAATTTTCATTGGCTCCAATATTCATTAACTCCAATATTCATTGACTCCAATATTTATTGGCTCCAATATTCAATGGCTCCAATAGTCATTGGCTCCAATATACATTGGCTACAATAGACATTGACTCCAATAGTCATTGGCTTCAATATTCATTGGCTCCGACAGTATTTTGGCTCCAAAAGTCATTGGCTTCTAAAGTCATAGGCTCCAACTGCTTTATGTCTCATCAGCGCCAAATCTATTTGCCTATAATGCTACGAGTCTAAGAGACTATGAGCCGCAAAACTACAAGTATAAAAGGATCTAGCTGGTTACGAGTTATACATGCCTGCGAGGCTACAGAGCTACGAAGCTTCTAGAACTCAAGTTTAAGTGACCGCGAGGATACAGGACTTCAAGTCTGCATGAGTACTTGACTACGAAGCTACTCATCTACAAGGCTCCAATTGACGCATCTGTCTTCGTCGGAATTTTCTCTTTTGATCCATCTGCTCCAACAGCATTATGTTATAAGAATTACAAGGCTACTTGATTACGTAGCATCAAGACTACAAGGCTCCATTGCATCATTACTACGAGACTACTAGCCATGAGGTTACGAGACTATGCGATTGCAATTCTTAAAGGTTACGTGATCGCGAGGCTATAGGACTACGAAGCTTCCAGAACGCATGGTCACGAGACTGCATGACTAATTGGCCGCGTGGCTACGAAACGTCATGTCTCTAACTGACTACAATAGCAATATTCAGTGGTGAGAGTTAATTTATCTCATGCAAAGGTACTTGGTGCAAGTAGTTCCACTTTTCAACATCAGATTACGTTACGTGTTGCTTGCAGGTAAATAATATTTCCTTTATGCGGGATGCGGGATGCTCACTATCGATCGCATAAGAAGGATGGCTTCGATAGTCTCCAAGGAGAAGGAAGTTCATCCTTCCTGCTAGTGCTTCTCAGATTTCTCACGGTCCGCCATATTGGAATGCAACGTCATGGCGGACATATTGGATGGGTGTGACCTTGACCTTTGACCGAAACCGCAAGATTGATCGCAAGCACACGGATTTACCATCAAAATATTGATAAGAATAATCAGGAGCACACTGAGAAAACCACCAAAATATTGTCAAGAATAATCAGAAGCACACGGAGAAAAACGACACACTTTTTCTTTCGTGTGTCGTTTTTCTCCGTGTGCTTCTGATTATTCTTGACAATATTTTGGTGGTTTTCTCAGTGTGCTCCTGATTATTCTTATCAATATTTTGATGGTTAATCCGTGTGCTTGCGATCAATCTTGCGGTTTCGGTCAAAGGTCAAGGTCACACCCATCCAATATGTCCGCCATGACGTTGCATTCCAATATGGCGGACCGTGAGAAATCTGAGAAGCACTAGCAGGAAGGATGAACTTCCTTCTCCGTGGAGACTATCGAAGCCATCCTTCTTATGCGATCGATAGTGAGCATCCCGCATCCCGCATAAAGGAAATATTATTTACCTGCAAGCAACACGTGACGTCATCTGATGTTGAAAAGCGGAACTACTTGCACCAAGTACCTTTGCATGAGATAAATTAACTCTCACCACTGAATATTGCTATTGTAGTCAGTTAGAGACATGACGTTTCGTAGCCACGCGGCCAATTAGTCATGCAGTCTCGTGACCATGCGTTCTGGAAGCTTCGTAGTCCTATAGCCTCGCGATCACATAACCTTTAAGACTTGCAATCGCATAGTCTCGTAACCTCATGGCTAGTAGTCTAGTAGTAATGATGCAATGGAGCCTTGTAGACTTGATGCTACGTAATCAAGTAGCCTTGTAATTCTTATAACATAATGCTGTTGGAGCAAATGTATCAAAAGAGAAAATTCCGACGAAGACAGATGCGTCAATTGGAGCCTTGTAGATGAGTAGCTTCGTAGTCAAGTACTCATGCAGACTTGAAGTCCTGTATCCTCGCGGTCACTTAAACTGGAGTTCTAGAAGCTTCGTAGCTCTGTAGCCTCGCAGGCATGTATAACTCGTAACCAGCTAGATCCTTTTAGACTTGTAGTCTTGCGGCTCATAGTCTCTTAGACTCGTAGCATTATAGCCAAATATATTTGGCGCTGATGAGACAAAAAGCAGTTGGAGCCTATGACTTTAGAAGCCAATGACTTTTGGAGCCAAAATACTGTCGGAGCCAATGAATATTGAAGCCAATGACTATTGGAGTCAATGTCTATTGTAGCCAATGTATATTGTGGCCAATGACTATTGGAGCCAACGAATATTGGAGCTAATAAATATTGGAGTCAATGAATATTGGAGTTAATGAATATTGGAGCCAATGAAAATTGGAGCCAATGAATATTGCAGCCAATAAATATTGGAGTCAATGAATATTGGAGCCAATGAAAATTGGAGCCAATGAATATTGGAGCCAATAAATATTGGAGTCAATGAATATTGGAGTTAATGAATATTGGAGTTTATGACTATTGGAGCCAATGAAAATTGGAGCCAAAAGACTGATGGAGCAATTGGAGCCAATTAACATTGGAGCCCGTGAATATTGGAGCCAATGATTATTGGAGCCAACGAATATTGGAGTCAACGAATATTGGAGAAAACGAAAATTGGAGCCAATGAATATCGGAGACAACGAATATTGGAGACAACGAATATTGGAGCCAACGAATATTGGAGACTACGAAAATTGTAGCCAACGAATATTGGAGACAATGAATATTGGAGCCTACGAAAATTGTAGTCAACGAATATTGTAGCCAACGAATATTGGAGCCAACGAATATTGGAGACAATGAATATTGGAGCCAACGAATATTGGAGTCAACGAATATTGGAGCAAACGAAAATTGGAGCCAATGAATATCGTAGACAACGAATATTGGAGCCTACGAATATTGTAGACAATGAATATTAGAGCCAAAAGACATTTGATGCCAATTACTTATAGAACTACTAACTGGTGGATTCATAGACTGATGGAGACATTATATCCTAGCTTAACACTGACGATCGCATCCTATCGAGTTTAATGTAAGTGTGAATGTACCTCCTTTTCGTTAAATGAGCTTTCGTTTTGTAGAATGTGCTTCCTTTTTATTGACGGTGCGTCCAAAATGTGCTGCCTTTTTGATGGTGCTTCTATTTTTAATGATGATTTGACTCTAGTATTATAGTAAATTGATCTTGATTTGATAAGCGTATTATTCCATCCGGCGCATGTATATAAGCGAGTCCTAGACATCTGGTCGCTCAGTTTGTTACTGACGACGACGTTGCAAGGATCACCTAATTTGATTCATCTGGTGCATAAGTCGCGTAATTTCTTGATCTTGCGAACTTGATGGCATCATTACCGACTTTAACGAGGAACATGATGAACGTTGTACTATCGTCTACGGGAACCTTGACGTCAACAACGACGAAGAAGGTGCAGATCCCGTTGGCAACGAGAACGACAACATTGGAGGAGACCTCATCAGTCGTGGTACCACCAGCAGAAGAGAGCTTAATGACTACAGAGCTGGCTGTGCAGGAAACCACGACGAACGACGATTCGACCTCGATGGTGACTTCAATGGATGCTGATTTGACAACTAACGAACAACGGTGCTGTTACTGCGACAAGATTTTCTCAAACAACAGCAATGCTCGACGACACGAGAAGAGCGGATGTGCTAAGAACCTTTATCGAAAAATGATTGGTTGTGAGAAATGTCATAAGCAGTTTACTAGAAAAGATAATATGAAAACGCACATGAAGTCATGCAAAGGTCCTGCTGTGCGGCAGAAAGTAAAGGTTTCGGTGCAACAACGATGCGTTGATGTTCATAAGAGTATGCCTGGAGATGGTAAAATCGTAGTAACATAGACATCTGGATCAGGTCTGAAAGGTTCGTCTTCATCACCACGGTATCCTTGCAGCTACTGTGATACGTCGTTCGCATTTTCCCATGATGCACGAAGACATGAGCGGAGCAAATGCATGAAGAATCCTTCTCGCATGAAGTTTCGCTGTGATGAGTGTCATGAATGGTTTACTCAAATTGATAATTTGCGACGACATGTGAAAAAATGTAAAGGTGAAGTCCGTGCGCCTACTGCAGAACTACCTGCAGAAATTTCAACTCCTCGGTTTAGGTTGAAGGCTCGTGAGCGTACAGACAAAAAAACAGATGCGCAGCAACCGATTGGTATGGTATCTCGACATGGAACTAAACCTAAGACTGTGGTCGGTGCTCTATAGGTGAATGATAATGGCTTCTACTTGGCGCAGTCAGCATTTCGTGGAACGTTGAAAGACTACTATTATTTAAATACGTTCGGTGAGTCGAAGGACATTTGTACTTTTCTCGATGATATCAGACAGGACATAATCAATCAGCTTACTGATGATGTAGCAACAAACGGACCATTAAAATATAACTTGTGGCTGGACTGTATATATGGAAAGCCATATCCGTTAGATGACAAATTGAAGAAATGTGCATTCAAGACATCGGCTGCAGTAATTTACAGTTCTGTCGATGTGAAGCAAACTGTTAAAAACGGTATCCAGAAACTCTGTCACGAAGAGGAGAACTATGTTAGTAAAGGTTCTGGTTGGTCTCTGTCTAGTATAAACCGATTGGAGTTAAGAATTAGTCATTACACGCCTATGCAGGGTTAAATGTTTATAAGATTGCTGGCTTTCGCAAGTGATCCTGTAGTAGAATATAAATGATGTAATAAATATTATGTTTGTAAAAGAACTTGCAGTGTTTTATTTCTCGAACCTTACACTTATCTGGTATTTAAATTTATTTTTATCTTCGACCGTAGATCGAACCAAGTAACGAATCAATCATTACTTGAATGGGTGATTTTTTAGGTGAATTTAGGAGTGAATGGACAATAAACTCCGCGAAAGGTAATGGAAAACAGAATCTAAAATTTATTTAATAATTAGTTACAACTGTCACTGGTCAAGAATCGAACCATGGACACGAATCCATTGATTCAATTTGTAAATTAATAATTGATTTTTTCGGAGACTTTTGGAATTTTTTCCGAATTTATGTGTTAGTTATTACGAATTTCCAAGAAGGTGGGCACCTCAGTAATAAATGATTACTGCACTGTATCGGGTTAGAATAAAACTAGCATGATGGTAAGATGAGTACACACCAGATGGCGTCCTCCATCAGACAAAAACAAGATGGTGTCAATGACCACTAGCAGGCGGTAGCTCCTGGTAGCATGTACTAAACATAAAATTACGGATCCATGATGGACGACAAGGACAAAGTCAAATTTCAAGGACAAAGTCTAATTTCAAGGTCAAGGTCAAATTTAAAGGTCAAGGGCAAATTTCAAGGTCAAGGTCAAATTCCAAGGTCAAGGTCAAATTTCAAGGTCAAGGTCAAATTTCAAGGTCAAGGTCAAAGTTCAAGGTCAACAGTTGAGGACAGAGGTATGGTGACCGATAATTATACCAACATGGTATCAGCACACTCTAGCGGACGAAAACAGGTTGGTGGTCTCCAGCGGATGAAGACAAGATGGCGGACATGACGTCATACCGGCTGATGGTAAATACCTGGTTATTGGTGGAGGTAGGTCAGTCTGAAGGTAGCTTCTGTGGAGGAAGGATCTGATGATTTTTTATTTTTTGCCCTCACCGGTTTCGAACCGAGGACAGGAGCGGATCAAATCAATATGTAAATTAATGAGTGATTTATTTAATTAATTTTGGAACTTTTCCCGAATTTCTTGCTAAATAATTACGGATTTTCAAGATGGCGTCCAAATTTCAAGATGGCGGTGTCACAGTAATAAATGATTACTGCACTCTAGCAGATAAGAACTAAACTAACATGTCGTCAGCGCACTCTAGCGGGTGAAAACAAGATGGTGGTCTCCAGCATCGAAGACAAGATGGCGGCCGTCACGAAAAAGTGCAACGGTGGTTTTAAGGATTTTTTATTATTTAATTCGATAAGTTAACTTTTAAATGATTTTTTAATTTTTTTCCCGAATCTCTAGCATTAAAATTACGGATTTTCAAGATGGCGGATCCAAAATGGTCGTCGTGGTCAAGGTCAAAGGTCAAGGTCACATCCTGATAGAGGCTTGACTGAGGCTTGAGTTAAGGATGCTTAAGCCTCTTTCAGGACATTTCTAGCTGCTGGGATTTTTACGGAATAAAACGGGAAATTGTCCCTCGAAACGGGAATTTTTCCCTCGAAAACGGGAAATTTTTTCTTAAAACGGGAATTTTTGAGTCATTTTGAGTCATTTTTGAGGAATTTTGAGGAATTTTAAGGAATTTTTGAGTCCAAGATGGCCGCCGTGACGTCACAATCCAATATGGCGTATAGGACACACACACCACAGCCTGAAGCCTGCCGCAGATCATACTATCCTATACTACTATAGGTCATGACTGATTTTTTCCTCGCTATCGAAAGTTTTGTCGTTTGTTTCTCTGTCTCTAATGAACTTACAGTAAATACTACGGTAAAACTAATTCACGTTTTGTGCAAGACTCTCCGGTAAATTTCAGATAGATCGCGCTACTTTCTGGGTTCAGACCAAACTCCATACACTTAAAGTTAATAAGTCCAGGTTTTTCGTTCATTGACTGCTGTTGCTCCAGTAAACGTTCCATACGGATAGCATATTTTTGAGTTAAAAGTAAAGACCGGAAAAAATTCGAAGACTGATTTCTTGGTAGGCTAACTTGCTAATAAACAAGACTTGGAGCTGATTTTCCTTTGGAGCTCCGCTCATGTGGAGAACACTGGGTTAGTGAGAGCCCTATATCAGGGACCACCGAACCACAGACAAAAACAGCTGTGACGACTCAAAAGTCAGCAGCCTTAGTTGAATGTCTTATTTAAATGTTGTTATCTAGTTTCTCGGCATTTAAGACGAGTTGATGTACTGACGAGACAAAGAGAACAGTGGTATGTATTATTGTTTGTTTTCAATTAAATGTTCAAAATTCGCATGTCCCTGCATAATACTTTAGCACAGGACAGAGCTTTTAATATATATATTTATATGTATATATATATATATATAGTTCCCCACTGCCGAAGTAGCCGTTTCGCGTTTTTATCCCCGCTAACGTGACGTCATAATTCACCAGTAACGCGGCTATGAAACACGGTATTTCTGCTCCCCCACCCCTATTCTTAAATTCCCCCCCCCCCTCCGCCAACTCACCCCCTCCACCCAGCGAAATATATATAGTCCGTGCCTAATCATCACGAGGGCACGCCGGATTAATTAATGCATTAATTCCACTGCTACGCTTGTTGCGGCCATGCCAGGCGCGAGTGGCGGGTTGCCGAACTACCAGGGGCAGGGGTGCAGTTGGGGCTGGGAATGTGATGACTCGGCGGACACAACGGTTAGAATTTTGGAACGGAACTCTCCTCCCCCTCCGCATTAACGGCTGTCCTCGTCACCGATCGTTTTCGCTTTTATAGCGGTTAGCCCATGGATCGGGTATAATGATAGCTGAACTGAGGAGGAGTTAAAAATAAAAAAATAAAAATCCACTCTCAGCTAGTACGCAAAGGGTGGGTTAAGTGATTTCAATAACAAGGGGGAATATTTTTTTTTTTTGCAGCTGGCCGGAAAATGTTGGGTTGGAGGTCTGGTTCGTTCGTTCGACCATGAGCTTGTGATTACAAACGTAAGGTATGGGTGAACTAAAAAATAAAAATAAATAAAAATAAATTCCAACGCAACAATGCACGCTCGTGTTTGGCGCTCCGCTATTCAGAAGGGTTGGGGAAATTGGTGAGAGAGCGTTTGTAAGGGGAAGGGGGAGGGTGTTTGAATCGGGCTAACCTCGGACAATACCGCGCGTTCCGAAACCACCACCACCGCCCCTGCAATTACCTTTGTGGAGCGTCATTGCCGTGACACCCAAGAACATCGAGTTAGCAGTCGGTGACAATGGTTGCAAATAAATCGCTGGGGTATTTTCGCCCCTCAATTACCTTTTGCCCAACAATAATTCTTTGGTTGCCACCACATTGTTTCTAAGTCGAGAAAAATGTCGTTTTTAGAAGCGATAAATCGATTTGCTATTATAATTATTTGTTAATATTTATTACACTCAAAACGTTATAAATTTCATTTTTTAGAATAAAAGGTTTATATATGTTTAACCGAGCTTGATCGCAAGAATCAAATTAATTTTCTATGTATATAATAATTATTAATAGATGCATTTAAATTTTAGTTTTGTTGTTGTAAGTTTTATTTTCAAAAAAAATTTACTTATTCAAACAAAACTAATAAACGAAACGATAAACTTTTAATTTGTAAGTACATTCTTCTGAAACACTTGAATGACAGTAGTAATTAAAATATGTATATCCAATGGAGTAAACTGTTCTCACCTTGAAAATATGAAAAAGAAAGAAGGAAATTTAAATTAATTCATGCTGGGAGATATTTACTCTTTTGTTTGAAAAAAATTTTAATGACTAAATTATTTTTCTGCGATTTAAATAATTAATAATTCAATAAATGAGAAAATTCTTTGAAGTTACTTTCTGGTGTAATTGCTTAAGTGTATTTGTATTTTACTACCTCGGCAGCATAAGCAACTAAAATTACACCAATGTCGTTTCGTTGTACCGAACTTTGCGTAGTTCTGTGCAAAGACGATCCTAAAGTAGCTTCACACGTAGCAAAATCAACACATTTTCCTTTGAGGACGTGTGGCTGGTACAGTGTTAGAAAATAGCGTGCGCAATTTAATTTTGTATGTGCTTATCATTTTAATTTAAGTGATGCTGATAGTTGACAATATTCGTGAGGATTAAAATTAACGTGAGAAAGTAATCTAAAATGACAAAAACGGTATTTTCTCTGCTTATTAAAATATTTTGGTGGGCTGTATAAATTAAATAACCCATCATTCATAAAATAATGTTCGCAGGAATTCACGGCCATTGTCTGAAGTAGCTTGGCTTCTGGGTTGTAGCCGTGTCCTTGGCAAATAATTCACCGAAGTTTCGGTCGAAATTGCAGTCGCCATCATCAGGGAGCAGTTACCTACTGAGATTCTTACCAGTTGTCCTGCCTTTATATACTCTCGTCTGAGGGAAAGGTGCTTCCTGATTGGTTGCTGCTGTGGGTTAATGAGAGCTTTCCTTTCGTCTGGTTGGCTGGGCTGTTTTCCTAATCAGGGGCGATTTGTCTGATGTTGGCTGTGGAGCTATGTTTTTGAAGATTTATAAAGAGTGGATTCCATATTAAACTTATTTTGTAGCCATCTTCTCTATAAATGTTTGCTGGGTGTTTTAATATTTCTATTGATTCTCGAAAGTATTTTTTCTTGTATTGTCGGATGTTGGATATGGTGTGGAATTATTCATAAACTACAAAAAGGAATGTGAATGTTAAACCGCACACTTCCCTTCCATTTACGAAATTACTCCTGCCAAATGCCGTACACCGAAAGCTGAGATGGAGACTTGTGTTACATGCTGCTCTGAGAAATGCTGGTCCGAAGCTGACGAGTTTCCCTGAACGCTCCGTCGTGTCGCTGCAGCAGCGCTGCCCAACCGCATTTCGCCGCCTGAGTATTGGAGTGTTCCATGTCCACTTCTTAGGTTTTCTATGCATTGGACACGAAATTAATATTAGTATTCATTTGTACTATATCCACACACGTCTACGCACATAAAAATGTTTGTTCTTAATTCAAGACCAATGTTATTTTGTTCTGTGTCATGATGTTCATAGTTGTTTGAACTTTAAAATGCTTATATCTCAGTTCCGACTTCAATGGACATAGAACACTCCAAATCTCAGGCGACGATTTCACGTGGCGCGCCGCTTCCGCCCAGGCGACGGCTGACGTCACGGGCCCATCGCGGCGTCCAGATAGCATCGTGTCGTCCCGGCGTCCACACCGCCCGCTCTTCCATCAGCAGTTGTCTCCGTGCTGGCGGCGCGCCTCATACACAGCGTGTGCCGTCCTTGGTTAGGTTAAGGGCGTGCCTCCCATTTCAGGTCGAGATTTTATATTTATATTATTCACTCACGGAGAAAAAGGTTGGTTTGAATCAAACAAATATTTGTTTATATGTAGCGAAACAAATATTTACTTCCTGTAACAAAATATTTGGTCGGCCAAACCAAATTTTGTGAGTAACAAAGTTGATTCATTACACCTAACAAAACATACAGTTAAACTGACCAAACCATTTTTCTGGATCAACAAAATCTTTCCAACAAGAAAATATTTGTTTGAATCAACAAAATAAATGTATTTCCTCATATATAAACAAATATTTTGCTGTGGCAAATAAACCTTTCTCTCGGTGCTTATAAACTTTCAGACTTTTATTTTTAGAAGTGTTAAAACGGCTAAAACGAATTTTTCAGAGTAATTTTTATGCGAAAAACAACCAGTACAGATTCTTGAAAGCACCTAAAAACTTGCGTATAAATGAAGATAAAGGTGCAATGCCTCCCTTTTCATGTCATTTATAATATTAGTAAGGATATCTTTGGAAAAACTATGGTATGTTGAACATTATTTTTTTAAGCAATAATAGTTGCCACGTGTATAAAATTTTTATCAATGGATTTCACTATTAAAGCTGACCTTCTGACAGTCATGTGGACGGTTCCGAGACAAACAACGCGATTCAGAATACAATAAAGATTTTTTTAACAAAAATTCATTTTGCGCTGTAAATACTTACTTGTAGCCAATGGGGAAGCAATCACAAGGTTATGATACGACTCACTGAACTTTAATCAGTCCAGACTATCGCTCGTTGGGACAACTTCGTGGTCGCAATAAAAAAATCGCAATATTTTAAGTTTCCATACAAATTTATATTTAAAATATTTTTTTGAGGTTTAAAAGGTTCCACACTTACACAAACAAACCATTCGTTTTAGTAACGATTACCCAGATTTTAATCTGAAAACTTGTCGAACCTAAAAAAAATAAAGAAAGAAAGAATTTCCGAAAAATTTTATTATGTATTGCATCCACTTTTTTTTTCTTGCAACATTAAAAAAAATCCTTCGAGGATGCACAAGCACAGATTAGTTGGACATCTGACTCGGGGAGGATAGGTTTTTTTTCGTGCTGTTTCTGAAAGTGAATCAGACAACGCACTCCAATAGCCTGTTACGCAATCTAAACTCGCCGAGTGGCGAAAATTACACTCGGCATTTTCTCCCCCCTGTCCCTTTTTTTTCCCCTTCTCGTCCCTTCCCCTGCAGCCGCTGTGATGAGCGTGGAGTACCGGGAATGTCACGCGAAATGGGATATTCGCAGAGACGTCGAATGTCACAGTCGCCGGCACAATCACGCTTCCTCTGACCTTACAACGCGTTACCAACGCGCAAAAAAAAAAAATCTCCCCCGAAGGCTTAATTACTGGTTTGCGTCCGCTGGAATAATTCAATCGATTATTCTCTTCAGATTCAAAGCTTTGTTTCCCAGCACTACTTCAGCAGGAAAAGAGGATAGAATGAATCTTTACGCTCTGAAATTAAACGATTTTTTTTTAATTATTGGCGAAGTCAGTAAAAATTAATAAACACGATTTCCAGACATATTTTTCTTTCATAATAGCGTTTTAAAGTGGAGGTTTCGTTATACATGTCCTTAAAAGTCAAAAAGCCTTAAAATATAAATTTATATACTAATTAAAATTTTCGAGTAATTTCATTACAGAAATAAGTTGTTAAGCTAGATTTTTTTTCTTTCATGTAGGATGTAAAGAAAATCACTGTCCCTTTGGGTCATTTCGCTATTTATGAATCTCATTTAGACTTGCTGATTGTTTAGTTATTTTGTAATGTTTGCAAATAATTGATTAAAAATTGATTATGTTATGTCAAAATAATTCATTACATTTATATTAGTCAGCGAATTGTATATTCTGGTATCAACAACCCGAAGATGACACTGTTTTGGTACAGTAAAATTTTATTTTATAAGCTTTGACATTTTTGATGTTGAACATCTTAACTCTCAGTATACGGCATTTGGTGGGAGTCCAAGAACGGAAATGTGTAACAAGAGGTAAGAAGAAGTGTGTACCATTGAAATTCGTCGTGAGGTATCAATTGTACCATCTTGCCAAACACAATTTAGATACTTTTTAAAGTGCGGAAAATTTTTCAACCATTTTTCCCTAAAAATATACTTTAAAAGTTTCAGCCATTCTAAGATTTCAAAATAACTCCTCTTATAAAGTATAGCCCCCATATAGTGGTCAATTCAAAATTGTTTATTTATATTTTAATAATCTTATGTTTGTCAATATTCTATTAGTGGTTGGTTACAAACTTTAAAAAAGTAAGTTCATTTATATGGACCATGCTACTATATGCAAGCTAGATATTCAGTTTGAACAACTATACCCCTCTAAGTGAGATTGGTTTTTATTAACATAAACATTTTATTAAATATTTAATTAAGTCCATAATTTAATTTTAAATTTGATGTTTATTTATCTTTTGTTTGTATTCATCTATGTTGTTTGAATAAACTCTCACTTTTGGAAACTGTTGGCTTTCTTTTAGTGCATCATAAATTTTAAAACGTTCGGAATAAAAAAAACTATTTTGTAACTAGACGCCATTGACCACAGACGTGGCAAAGTATATCAGTGTAAATAAGCGTGTTTATCTAGTTGTGTTTATCCATCCATATGGTAAATTTATTGTTGTACATGGGTCAATATAACTCAGTAAATTGTATGGAACTAGATCAATTCTAAAGAAATTGTAAAATAGGAGTGTGAACTATCTGCAGATCCGCAGAAAGTGTTTTTACAACTTTCTGGCATCAATGACTCTAATATATTATTATTTAAACACCGCGAGTGAACAGAAACTAAATCTAATGTTTTTTGACGTATATTTACGTGTTGACAGTGTAGAAAGATAATAAATTACAATGATTTATAAACGTTGTTACATGTCAATTAAAATATGTTACGTTACTTATGCAGTATAGTTTCAAGTTAATTTTATTTTCCTCCCCAGAAGTCCAGGAATTTTTTACTCGATCCACACTGAGTTTATACCAGCCTAAAAATAACAAGTTTATATCACATACTTGACATTTAATAATAGTATGAGATACATAGTGATACAATTTTAAAGCCACGTACATTGTGTATTTTTGTATCAGTGAAAGTGTTGAATCTAAAAACAAACCTCTTGTATTTCATACGTGTCCAAATACACGTCTTGATCAGTAGCAATAAATGCCGGTACAGTTATATTTAGCTGTGTTTATTTAAAAAAAAAATATTTATTTAAACTAGTTTAATATGCCATTTCTTCTATGTTAAATTGCTACTTTTTATCTTGCTACATTATCCTGCTATTAAAATAATATAATTAACATATTTTTGTTATGTTTGCTATCAATACTCATACTACTGTGTTGTGACAATAGTATAAAATCAAGGCACTCAGAAAATTAATATTGTTATTATTGTCACTACCACATGTATATATGCCAAAGTTTGTGTACATAAAAATTGACGTCCCAAGTGGAACCTTAGCAGTATTATTAATATAAGTAACAAGGGTATACGAACACTCAGGAATATCAACGAACAAATTAATCACGCCAGTGAAAATGTTGATATAAGTACTTATATTTATCAACATAAGTGTCATCCTGTTAAACAGAAATATAGTTTGTTTTTATCAAGAGAAATAAATTTCTCATTTTTTCCCTAAAACGAATATTTTAGAAGATAAGCGTATTGAAAGGTTTTGGTGTGGTTTGAGATATGTTTTAGTTATATGTGGGTACAATAATAATGTAATATAAATATTGATGTTTCTTAATAGAACAAATATGTGTTACAAATTTATATATTTATTAAATTAAAAACTAAACACCCCATATTAAAGACCATTTGTAGTCTGTACCTAAGAAAGGAGCTAGACTTTGCAAGTTTAGAGTATTAAAGCTTGTTTGGTGTTTTAAACTTATTTATTTTTGTATGTTACATCTAAGTTCACGTTAAATGACATTTGGTGAAGTTTCGTGAAAGCGAGGGAAATATCTAACAGGAAGTAAGGAGAAGGGCATGCCATTAAATTATTCTATGTGGCCTAAGGTTGGTGCTTATGCTGTTACGTGAGGAAATGAAAGAGAAAAAGAAAGATCCACAGCTGTTTACCGTTCGTTCCTATGACAGTTACCTTCATCAGCCATGTGGCTTTTCTAAAAAAAGTACATTGTGACATGAAAATGTGCATTATATAATATAAATTAAATAATTTTATGCGTTGTTATTAAATACGTGTTTTGTAAACACAAAGTTTGTGATACGAATGGTTATATTTTACAAATCACTGGCGAGTACGGTAAAATTCGTTCACTTTTTATAGGTATTTTTAAATAAGTAAGATAAGCAGATACGTTAACACACAAAACATTTTTATTTTTGTATGTATATTTTTTTTGGTATGTGAAAGTTTGAAAGCACAAGTATTTAAACAGTTATAACGAAGACTCGAATAGAGTCTCCTCTGAAACAGTGATTAAAATTGTAAATATTTTAAATTATGTTAATTTTTTGTAAGTTTTAATTCTAACCTTAATGTCATGTATTTAATTAATTCCTATACATTGTAAAGAGGTGAGTTATGTTTACCTAGTGATTAGAATATAATAGTATCGACAATAAGCGAGCATAAAACGGAAACCACTTCTGGCAAAAAAACTGAGTCCTGGCGTAAGGCACGCGCAGTTTGAAAGGAATGTTCAAAAATAAATCGTAACAATTACTATTTTACGTTATTCTGACTTCGTATATTGTTCTAAGAACTTCCGATTATGTTCTCCCAACCGTACAAAATTGGCTGATAATAAAGCAAATTGGCTACCTTACAAGACCCCTTGCAAGTAAATAAAGAGCCCTACTACCTCTCAGCTCTCATTTTACTCTCAACACTGAAGATGCCTACTGCAATACAGAACGAAACCTCGGCATGAACTACCACTCCGAAGCTGCTCAACCTTGAAAGCCTGAAGTTTAGTTTGTATTGGTTAATCGTTAGCTTTACATATTGCTAATATCAGGAAATTAAATATTACAGTCTGTTGCATGATAAACATTTCCCTGCAGTTTAATTTATTCTGAACTTTCCTAACCAAATAATCTAGTAATTTCAACCACATAAATAATATCCACAGCAGACTGAGCTTACGGCTAGCGTTAAATTGTATTGTCAATTATATTATACAAATTTTGGGTGATTTTACAACAAAAAAGCTTGTATCTGCGAACAGCATTCACGATGCTAAGTGTGTATCAGTAAATATTTCAGATTTAACTTTTTCTTTAGATTTTTAAAAAGTAAATCATGATTTATAAAACTAAGGTTGGAAAAACAAAGGTATTATTCTATTGTTTGGGTGTTTGATCAAAATGTGAAGTCATTCTTGTTAGCAATTTATTGGTTAGCAAATCCACCCGTAGCTATATGAAAACTAATCCTAAAATATTGTTCAATAACTTGAAGAGAACATCTTGAAAGAATCATAAAACACAATTGTGAAGTTAGTAATGGTAAACAAAGATATTTAAAAATCATCAGAAAGGAATAAGCGTTTAACGTCATTATAAAAAAAAATAATTTTCCTATCCATATGGGAAAGAGTTTGGGGTTCGTTCTCAATATGAATTTAATTTTAAATTTTAACATGACAAGAATTGCATACAAACACACTATAATTTCTTACTTTTCGTAAATACTGGATCAGCTAGAACAGTATTTGATTTTGGAATTACTGAATTTGTTTGGTCATACAATAACATGAACTAATGTAGTTATAATTTTTTGTTTTTTAATTGGAAATATAATGGTAGTTTATACAGTAGAGCAACCTGTTTATATTGCAGAAAATATATTGCCTCCTACAAAACGTCGCTCAGAAATATTAAGAAAGTTCTACATAAGCAAGAAGTACTATAAATTACAGAAAATTTTGTGGTTTTAGTACTAAATATTAGTTGATGGTACGCTTGAAAGTGATTACTGAAGTATTACTTCCTCTTTTTTCTAGGCAAATTTGACATACATTTTCATACAAATTTTCATGAGAATATTGAGTCACGGAAACCATAGTATGATAAAGTAAATTTAATTAAAAACTGTTTTATGAACATATGCCCTTGCTAGTTTTTTCTGTATGCCATGGGAAAACCACAAGAATGAGCAGGAAATACGATTACACAAATACAGAGAAAAACAAGTCAAAATCAGCCTATGTCAAATGTTGAATGAATATATATATATATATATATATATATATATATATGTATATATATATATATATCACGCCACAGACGAACAAATTCGGCTGTCAATGACTAGAAAGTTGTAACAATAACAGAAAAAAAGGAACTGTACAACGCATTTAAAAAAAACACATTAACCGAGGATAATCAAACTATTTGTGCTTGATGACGGGAACAGATGATAATTCCCGAACGTTGACGTTTTTTGGTCTTAGGATTCCTTCTTTGTTCGTGCGTGAAGTCGTTGTTTTGCCGTCCAAAATATATATTTAGTTTCATCGCTCTGTTTTGTGTTATTCAGATGATATGTTGTGTACCATCGTTGGTACATCTGTTTTTGCTGTGATTTCTTTGTGTGTCTGTTTTTTTCTGTCCTATAACACAATTCTGTCGTTGCGAATTTACTGTGCTCGTCTGTGCCATGATATTATTTTTGCCTATTTACGTCCACGGAGTTCCTGTGATTTATATTCATTTAACATTGGACATTGTCTAATAAGTGTATTCATTTGTCCTTTCTATGCTTGTAGTTTTTCTATGACGTAGATTCAAAACCAGCAATGGCAGATTTTCAACAAAAAAAAATGTTTCAAAATATTTTTTTCTCCATTGCAAGAATCATTCAAAGACCGTAAGTATATTTGACTCGTTTCAGCGTTCTGAAGGGAAGCAAAAAGTAACCTGGGCTCCAACAATTATAACTCTTTTATTTGTGTGATAATTACTCCGCAGTACGTTACTAATACACCCTTTTAGCTCGATGCGTTGTCCCTCAATCGTGTTTGGGAAGCGCGGTTGCATCTGCCTGCCAATCAAACGTCTCCCACAGATCGTCAGTTTGCCTTCATTCGAACTGGCAGGTAAACATATTTTTAAATTATGAGGAAGAAGAAGAAGACAGAGATAGAAAGAGGGAAATGTTATGGCAAATTTGGATGGATAAAAACAAAGCAAAAGGACTTGCTATAAAAAAGCTGTGTAAAGAGTTATTTTCTTATTTTTTGTCTAGTTGTACGTCTCGTTATTAGAGACGTCATTAGAGACGGAAAAACAGCAAAAAAAATATTTGTATTAAATTTTCAGAAGGAATCAGTTCTGACATATTGTAGAGAAAAAAAGGGGCATTTTCTTTGAAGTGATTATGGAAAATCATACAAACAGGAATAAGGAGGATTTGACTGGCATTCCAACACACGAAAAAAACAAGTCCAGGTACTACCAAATCTACCATCTCGCTTCGTTGGAGAATTAATTAAAACTCATTAATATATATTTATGTAAATGCTTCTATTTATTTTCTGTTATCTTAAATCCCAACCACATTGCTTTGTAAAGCTGTGTCAAATCTTCTCTCACAAAACTTTATTATTTTTTATTATTTTTCGCCAATTTTTAAAAAAGAAAGCACAACAATGTTAGTTTTATCGTGAAAGCTTTCAAAGTAACTACAATAAGTAGCGAAAAAGGCAACCAAACGCTACATAGTCTTACAAAGTGAGATAAAGTAGTAAATATTTTAAGTTTATAATTTAAATAAACTATCTTGTCCTCACTTTTAGTGAGCATTTTATCAAATTTATTTCACAGAGCTGCTTTGGATGGATAAACAGAAATTATAGCCCTACAACGCTTTTCAACCCTTTCATGCCCGGTTATAATTTGAATCTTTTACGGATCTTGATAAAGAATGTTCCTTATTACCTTCAGTCATTTAATGTAAACTGTCGGAAAAGTTACAGGAAAAAGAATAATTTTTTTTTCTGCGAAAGTGCATATAGCGCATTTTTTTTTTAAACAAGGGTGACTATTAAGTAATATGTATGGAGCAAGTTGCTAATTTTTTTCCGATCATAATTGCATTAACATATTCAAACCTTAAAACAATTATTTTATTTTGACTTATTAGGTAAATAAAAAATACATAAGAAATATTTTATTTTTTTTCTACAAAAATACTAATGATTTAGAGCTGAATAGAAATCTCAAATTTGCAAAGTTTCTCATTCATGAGTAATGATTTATGGATATAATTTAAATAATTCGCTCACGGTGATAATTTTGTCAGCTGTTTTCACGTCGTTAATGCTTTTTGCACTATCCGATTATTTTATTGTTTTTTATTTTTGTAATGAATTAGTAAATTGAAATACTTCGGCAGAAAGTTTCCTTAGCGAAATTTGTGTATTTCTTTGATTTCTTCAAAGCTATTACGTTTTCCAATGTGACTTAAATCCACATAAAGTTTCCTTAAATTTCCTTAAAATACTTCGTGTGTATTCCAACGCGCCCATTATTTGGCACGTTTATTTTCAATGGACTTAAACCAAAATTTTTATCTGGAGACACATCTACACTTCTCAATAAGGCTACCGCTTGGCTGAACGCAAGAGCTGTAAAAGTACAAGTGCTCTAAGGACTGCAATGGCTCGTGCATCACACGCGTCTTCGCCTCTACAGGCACAGAACTGACGTGCAGTCTTCGCGTCGGTAACGTTCCTCCATTCAAATTTAAGGGAGAGCCTTATAGCCTATATGTCAAATATTTTCATCCCTGAAATCCTCAGTGAAAAAACTGGTTATAATTTTTCTGTTAAAAATTTTTTTTGACGTGATAACGTCTAAAAAATCGATGAACGCCGGCTCCACGCACGAAAAAGTGTCCCGTTACGCACATAGTTTCGTTACGCTGTGTCCAGTTATGCTCATTGTACGCTTGCGCCGCATCTATCTCTCTTCCACTCGATTGGCCTATGCGTCCGAGGAGAAGAAAGACAGCGGCAGCACACAACTTACATCTACACGTGAACTGTTTCGTCGACTGTTTATAAAGTGAAGTGAAAAGTTAATGTGGGTTTCATTGCTTATTACAACACAATTTCGGCATTAAAGGTTAATTATTCTTGCATTTTAAAAATCTGATTACTAGTATAATTTCAAGTACTTATTCTTTTATTATTAAAATAAAAATGATTCAATTTTATTCATAGAAGTATGCAATCATTTCATCAATGTTTTGTTATGACGTCACGTTAAACTATCGTCTGTAAACCGACTTTACAGACAACTAATTTTTTTTTCAAGAATATTGAAACGACGCTATCATTGAAAAGTGCAATGGCTCTTAAATGCAATTGGTAACCATAACTATGCAAAAAAATATTATTTTGTAGCCCTTTATGCCATTTGATGGCTTATCCAGCCAATGAACACACTCGAAGGTCAATCGTATTCCACAGAAGTTAAATTTCGTTAGCTAACGTGGTTGTTTTTTTTTATTTTTTTAAACAAATTTATCTCCTGTACTCTCTTTTTCACCAGCTTTCATAAAAAAATTTGTGTTATTGTAAGATATCATCTACAGTCAACGTATTTACATTTCCCCTCGGTATTAGCTTACATTGTTTTGGAAGCACAGAGACTACAAGGGAAAAAACTGTGCTTGTTTATTCCTATACCCTATGGCGGATGGTTAAACTCAATTATGGGAGAAGGGGGAGGGGGGTTTACACAACCAATGTTTGTTTTATATACCTAATTATTTTTCTTTGTTTACCACCGAAAAAATAATTTACTGTCCGGTGAAACGAAAATTCAGCTGCAGAAAAGGATCTGTTGTAAAAAAAAAAAAAAAAAAAAGTTTCGTTTTAAATTCAAATCTCGATTTGTGTACGGAATAAAAATTCCTACGTTCAAAATTTACCAAGCCAGCGAATTTTTTTTGTCAGGTACATGAAACTCATGCTTTGTTTTGCCACGCAACAACAAATATTTTATTATCTCAGACGGACACGAAAAAAAAATACTTTTTTTTTACTTTCCATGTTTTAAAACTAAAAAAACAGAACTTTTTACTATATTTTATATTCTCTTGAACACTTGCCTTTTTTTGAATCAAGTCCACTTATTTTATGGAAAATGTTAACAAGTTATTTTAACAGCAACTCAAGAATTAAATCGTAACATCTTGAATTTGGGTCCTGTAAGATTCAACGGTTTATCGGTGGTCGTACGGAAGGTCGTACAGGAACATACCGTTTCGCAAAGACGTACATGGTTGTTGTATGAAAAGCAATGAGAAATGTTGGTTTTGTATGTATTGTATGGTAGAAAGAATAGGAGCAATTTCGACAAAGTCTATATTCAGATTTACTTTGGGTTTATGTAGCATTTGGGGGAAAAAAAGAGTACATTAATATATTTTCCAAAAAAGTATTTGCGCCTCACATTAACGAAGTCCACTTCATAGCCATAGATACTGGGCCTTCCTAGGAACTATAAAGGGTTCCAACCACCGAGTTCCATATTCTGTGGGTAAACAAGCTAAAGATAAACATGCACTTGTTGGAAGAAGATCTTTTTACATGTCGTAGAATTTATCTTTGAAGGTCATATAAATACTGCAAGATGGGGTGTGTTGGCATTTAATAATGAAAACTTAATACCTGATAATTTAATAAGCTATCATTAAACTATAAAAATTATTAGAAAGGTTTTAATATATTTTAAAGTTTCTTGAACACTGGCTTGTTAATGAATAAAGTCCACTTATATTATGGAAAATATTAACAAGTTATTTTAACCGCAAATCCAAAATGAAATCGTATTTGTTCGCCAATTCAAGCCGAATATATTTAGCAATATGAGGAATAAATATAAATATTAAATCAAACGAAAAATATAATAAACGTATTAATTTAACGTAAAATAAACTATAATGCACATGAACAAATTTTTGTTCTTCAAGTGGTGGGTTATAACCGAGAAGGGAGATATTTTTAACATACTGTAGCTAAGCTTCCTTGCTTAGAGCCTGAGAATATTAACTGTTGTCTTAAAAACTTGCTGAAATACTCAGTACGTGTATTCCAAACATTTACTTCTCATATAGATTGAATTGTTTACGACATGAATGAAGAGCAATGTCACTTAGTGTAAGATCATGTAAACTGTTTAATTATTTCGGTATGTAAGAACTGATTAGAGAAAAACTATTTTTTGTCACTTCCTTTTGTCGCTTTATCATCCAAATCTCGTAATTTTGTGGAGAAAAAAATTATTACTTAAATTTTTATTTTTGTTTCTATATTATGTTGGTATGTGAAAGTTCCAAAGCAAAAGTATTTAAACAGTTATAACGAAGATTGGAATAGAGTCTCCTCTGAAACATTGATTAAAATTGTAAATTCTTTAGTTTTGTTAATTTTTTGTAAGCTTTAATTCTAATTTAGTGTTATTTACTTGATCCATTCTTATACACTGTGAAGATATGAGTTATGTTTACCTAGTGATTAAAATAAAATAGTATTGACCATAAGCCTACATAAAACGTAAACTATTTCTGGCAAAATACTGAGTCCTGGCGTAAGGCACGCGCAGTTTGAAAGGAATGTTCCAAAAATAAATGGTAAAAAATGACTCTTTTACGTTATTCTACCTTCGTATATTGTTTTAGGAACTTCCGATTATGTTACATCAACACAAATAAAGTAAAGTTAGAAAAGGAAATAGCCACTGACAGTAGTGTTTGCCTTGATTGATTTCTGAAAGTTGTGAAATACGGAGTAAAGATTGCCCGACCCATGTGTGAACAGCTAGCAAACCATTTTACTGCATTACTGTTCGTTTACATTTATTTCTTTATCTTCACAATTTAACTGACTAGACGTTCATTTTCGTGAGAATTTAAAAGCGACAGATCTACACACATGGCGTACCCGGGACTAATTTTTTTTACTGAAGATGAGCGATGAGGGGCGCACAGGCATTTGGCAGTCACCAGTGAGCCAATCACATCATCCCCCCCCCCTTTTTTATGTTGTACTCTTTTATTTAACCTCTAGTCGTTGTGAGCACTGCAAACACTGTTCGTACTTACAACAAGTGAAATTCTTGGAAACTCACTTGCCAAGGATATAACTTGTAAAACTGCAAACATTGTAAAAATGCAAATGGTATAAAGCCCTACCTTGCAATTTTACAGGTGATATCGTTGGCAACTGAGATTCCAAAGACTATCCATGTAACAACATAAAATAAATCTACAGTTCAATTTTAGTTGTTGTTGTTGTTGTTGTTGTAATGGTTGGTGTACGGGTATGCACCAAAGAGACATTTAGGACAATACGAACGACATCCATGACTTACACGGGATTTGAAGCCAGAGCCCACGCACCTAAAGTCAACACGATTCCAACTGCACTACGGCAACCTTGCTCCGCGCACTCCAAGCTTGTGTGCGGCTGTAGGTTTACATGGACTCGCCATAGCGTGGGTAGCGGCTCGCCATAGCGTGGGTAGCGGCTCGCTATAGCATGGGTAGTGGTTCGCCATAGCTTGTGTAGCGGCTCACCATTGCGTGGGTAGCGGCTTGCCATAGCATGGGTAGCAGCTCGCCATAGCGTTTGTAGTGGCTCGCCATAGCGTGGGTAGCAGCTCGCCGCTTCATCGTCTGTTCATGCGCCGCTCTTCTCGCGATTCGAAGGTTATCGAAAACCGTTTCAGTGGCACCCGACATCGCCACTATCCCTTGAAAAGCACGACATGACGTTTGTTTGAAAGCGCTGACGTACACGTTTCGTTTTTTACAAATACTGTTGACTGAACTACATTGGGAAGAGAATACGCCAGCCACTGGTAAATATGCCAAATTTGAGACACGTTACAGCATACACACACTAGAACAATGAAATTACTGCTTGGTTTAGAAACAAATTTAAATCAAACAAAATAACACATTTTATATTGTAAGTTTATATCAGTTAGTAATATTTTTAAATAACTATTTTTACAGACATTTTTGACAGATATTATTCGTAATGAAATGATATTACGTTCTTTAACATAACCAAAATAATGCTAAATACAAGGAAAAGTTGTAATGATTTTTTTTTACATTAATATGTACCTTAGAATATCCAAATTTTTCCCCTAAGTTTTTTTTTAATTTTTGTGTTTAGTGCATGCTTTTTTAAATTGGGCTTCTTCTGCCTTAAATTTTCACACTTAAATAACGAGGCGAAGGAAGAAATGACGTTCTCACAATAAACAGAAAATAATCTGGAAATCGAGTAAATCAGATTGTATTTTTTTTGTGAATATTGTAAAGTGATCGTTACAAACTCATTTTTCTTTCTTCAAACTATATCTCCCTGCATGAGCCAACGCAAAAAAAAAAAACTCGTACGGTCTTTGTAGTTTGTGGTGGTAAGTATGGTACTTTAAAAGTTATGAGTACCATATATATATATATATATATATATATATAATTTCTGATAGAATAGATTTTGTATAACATTTACAATAATAGCTAATGTATGCACCTAATTTAAGTAAATTTATTAAAAGTTCTCACTGTTTTCAAACGATAGCGCTTCCATCATAGTGCAAGAATTATGTGTATGAATGTGCTTCAATCTAAATTTCGACAACTTTATTGGAATGCAGATACATTCCGTTTAATTGGATTGAATTAATTTTTTATGAATCAAATGTCTCATGCGCCACCATACCATTTGTATTTAAAAATAAAGATGATGATCTGGTCCAATATGACCGACGACAGGTTTTGAGGAGCAGAATGAATATTCATAGCCAACCTAGACTGTGTGTACATTATATTAACGGTTCAATTTCCTTCTTTTAATTTTTATTTTGGCTGATGTCTTAAAATCAATTTTAAAAAAAAGAAACAAAATGGTTTCAGATGGTCTGAGTACTTTATGGGTAATTCTTTAATGTATCTTGAGAAAGTTAAAGGAATATTTTTATTTCATTTTAAGCATTTTCATGTAGTTCACAGTTTTCAATTAAACGTTTTTACATGACATTTGTCGTAGCTTTCTTTAATTTGTAGTATGTGTGTAGTTATTAAACAAATTAAAATATAATATTATTAACTTTATAATAATAAGATTTCCTGGGCTGTAAAAAGTGTTTTATAAATAGTATCTGAGCGTTAATATTTTTTTTGACATATGATACAATGGACAGCTAATACAAAACATAAAACCACAAGAAGACATAATATATTGTTAAGACCTACGTGGGGATAACTATGTTCGTAAGGTATAGCCAAACTTAGTTTTATTAATTACTAATATTTACATTACTTGAGAAAAATATTACTTAAAAATGTCGGATACCAGTCAGTGGCACTTAAAAATGGTCATTCTCAAGTCACCCAAAGTCTGTCAGGTTTCACAGATTGCACTCTTTACTGGAGCCAGGCTCAACAGTGGTTCATACCTTACCTCGTGCCTGTTCACACACACAGTCTCGCGCCACTCAGTCGCACTCTCTCGGTCCCGTCGCTCCACGTCGCGCCACTCTTGAGAGGGGTGATCTCTCACCCTCTTCGCCGATGTCGCACTTCCCTTAACTCGCGGAACTCTCCGAACTCTCGGAACTCCCTCGGAACTCTGCATCACCGCTTATATACTAGTGGTGCCCTTCATGAACCTATCAAGAGCGGCTGTGACGAGTCGCGTCCAACCCGGCTGACCTGACGCCCGAAAAGTCCAGAAAGGCGGTGTTTATTCATGCCACTCCGCGCGGCGGCCCACGGAATTCCCAAGGCCGCTCAGCGATAGAAAACAGGGTCGAGGAAGGAGGAAAGGTTGGTGAGGTTGAGCCGCGCTAATGCGTGACACGCCGCGGGCCAGACTACTGCTGGAGGGCCCACTCAGGTACGTAAGACGCGTCGCGTGCTCTGCGTCCCTGTTCGAATCAATAGTTCAACTATGAATAATTTACAATTGGCTTTTAAGTTTGTCGTGGTCATTAAATAATATTAATTAATTGGCAAATTATTTTTATACTATCAGGTATTGTTGCGTTATTTATTCAGTTTCCATCACATGCATAAAAACGAATTAATGGATATTAAATATATTAGAAAAGCGGCCTCGTTACGCAATACTTAATTCCCCCATTTCTTATTACTCACCTGTTAAGTTACTAGATTAATATTTTTAAAGTATTCTTAAGGGGGGGGGGGGGGGAACATCGGAGGGTGAACTTGTAAGTCAGGAGATTCTTGGCGTTGTTTTCCCTCTCTGTTTGGAAAGAAGTGGCGGTGTGTGTCGGAGGAGGAGGAGGAGGAGAGGTTACTGGCTCCTCGTCCGGGCTCTCAAGACCTCTCGCACCTGACACGCCGCAATGACAGCTTCGTGGCTCCGCGGATCTGAACTGCCATTACTGCAGCTCCTGAGCATGTTCATTAGTTGGCATTTAATGACACGACCCTCATTAGTCTATTCAAGCTGGAAAATACAGCAAATACAGCCATTCAGAAGACAAGTTGAACTTTTCTGTTTTTTTCATACAATTGTATATCCTTAAATAAAATATAATTATTCTTTGTAAACAAAAAAAAGAAATATTTGATGAATAAAGTCTGTTCAGTGAGTGAAATAATAATAATAAATATTTAAAAATATTATATTTATATCATTTTAACTCTCAATAATATTGTTCATAACATCATTGTCTGTTTGTTTGTCTGTTTCGGCTTGAATCAAAAATGACGTAATCGATTTAGTTGAAACTCATTAATATTAATAAGGACTTTGGCTAACTTGAAGACTAGCCTACGTGTATTTTAAATATACCACCCATAAATAAATGAAAAAAATTTTAAAATTGTTTTAAATAATAAATATTATCTCCAAAGCTAATCAGGTATAAATACAGTATTAGGTATAACAATAAATATACTTAATAAGTAAATTTCATTTTACAATTTGTGAAATTCCTCTTATAAAAATTCATTTCGGCACTTCCTACAGGCGGAGATAGATATCGAAGTACCTATTTCTTCTGGAAATATTTTGGAAAATTCTAAAAACTCTTGGAACATTTTAAGAATTAAATGTACCATACATGACATCTTATATGTTCGCCAATTTAAATATATATATATTGATTTAACAATTTTTCATATCCCATGCAGAAAAAATTATTTTTAACTTGTTTTAATGCATCAGTTTGGAAGTGATTTGTGAAAAATTGCGGCAGTTATAATGTCCGCAAAATTGTGATATATAAAATGTGCGGGAAATTTGGTATTTCGACACGTTTTTTTCTAATTTTATATTTTAATTACTTTTGGAAATTTTATTTTTCTTTGTAATTCGGTTACTTAGGGTGATTTACTCTTTTTTATGCTGGTGTACTCTCCTTAGTTAAACTTTGAGCCAGTAGACCGAAGCACCTTTCCCAGAGACCTATCTGAGCTTTTGCAAATCTAAGATTTCGTTGGCAGACCGTTTAACATTTCCCAGCTCTGTAATATGACTTCACTTCATGACTAAAACTGCATACAACAGCTCTGGACGAGTTGTTACCATTTCTCAGAGACGAGCTGACCGTAGCCTTTACCGTCACGCATACGTCTTAGGTTCACTCCCCGAAAGTCACGACTAGGACGCTCGCTCCCAGCCTCGTTGCACCCCTACCCCTCCCAGCTCACTACGGTTCTCAGAATTTAGTCCAGGACCAATGACCGGTTGTACACCTCGCCAGGCAGCGACCGATTCCAAGGACGACTGGCATAAGAAATGTGTGTGCAAAGATGGACAACACACGACATCTAGCGGCGGACTTAGTAACTGATTCTCTTGGCGCCAGCTCGTGGAGCTGACGCTCGCGGCACCTGTGGGCGAGCTTGCTAACTCCCCCCCTCTTGACCCCTGTAGGCCGCCAGAGTGCAGCACTAGACTTCGCCCTTATCCCCAGGTTAGAGCAGGCGCCTTGGGCGAGTCGATTCTTTTTTATTTCAGACACCCCTCAACAGGTAGCGCTAAAGTCGGCCAGTGCTACCAACTTCGAGACATCAAAGTCAGAGTTTTTTATAACGCCCACTCGGGGAACTTCGGAACTTTTCGGTCCGGACGTCCCAGTCCCTCCCCTCCACTTTTGATTGAACATTTACTTTTAATTACGAGACGTGGTTCTTCGCGAGACACTTCGCGTCGCGACTGCAGACGGACCACTTGCGATTATCTGCGAGTCGACGAGACACTGCAAGACTTCCATCCGGCCGCCACCGACGATGTAGTCCATTAAATAAGAGATGATATCCCTGTAATCTTTTTTAAGTAGTTTAGTCCGTCTGCATAGTATAAAGAGTAATAGTCATTTTCTTTTAAATTATTATTTTTTAAATGGTAGAAACATCCGCGCCCGGCCGCGTATTCGCGGGATCCAGTTCCTGGCTGGCGGCGCATCGGAAAATAGAAGCCATCTTCCCTGTCTGGTGAGTGACTATCCGCGACTTTCCCCAACCTCCCCTTAACTTTTCCGGGCATTTTCTGCCCCGTATACTGTATGTGTACAAGTTCTGATCAGTTTTGATTCGGACTGTTCCAGACAGGGTCCGAGAGCCGGACGCCGAATTGGCATTTTCATCTCCCTTCCTCAACAGGACACAAGCGCCCTGGCATCATGTACCCGCGTGATCTCCGGGAAACGAAGCCCCGACCTCCGGTGCTTCTGTATCTATTAACCTTTTCCTGAACCTTTGTAAATTACGCCGTCAGACGAAGTTCACCAGATAAACATCATTTCTGGACTTTAAGAATACTGGGATGGTTTAAATATATTTGTATTTGTTTTATTGGTTTATGTATTTTTTAAATGAAACTTTTTTTAAAATTGAATTTCGGGTCGACCCATATTTTTTCCTTTCTGAATATACCTGAGATCTGTTTAAGTACCTACGTAATTTATATTGTATGTTTATATTTTTTTAATACCTGTTATAAATTTTCCTTTAATAAATTTGACATTATTATATTCAGACGGAATCACACCTTGTTTCTGTTCATTTCTAATATCATTGTGAAACCTTAAAGATCCCCAGCTCAATATATATATACTTGTGAGTTGACGTTCGTTTTGGGGTCAATGGACCATGAAACATAAAATAATATAAAAAAATTCAGTAGTCGCACCATGGTAACGGGTACAATAGGTAGTATTTCTTTGAAACTATCAAAGAGAGGAAAGTTTGTTTTTAAGAATTTTCTTTAAATAAGAGCAATAAAATAAACATAACCAACGTTCATTTAGAATTACTTATTAATTTTTCAATTTTTTTAAACTCTATCCTTATGTGAGTAAAAAAAAAATTAAGATTATTTTCAAAAACATTATTTCGGAACTTATTAAAACGGTTGGTTAGGAACTCAACACGAATAATTTTTAGTTAGCGTTTCGTAGGTAATTTACCATCTTTCTAAATTCTCTTTCAAAGGGGGATAAAAAAACGGTAAGAAATGTTTCACGGTAAAAAAAAATCCAATCTCTGATATAAGAATCTAAGACAGGATAATTTACGTTATTAGTTAAGACGTGGGTGCTCCAGCGATTTTTTATTAAATATAACAAATTTAGTACATTGACACACAATTAAGTAAAATATTTTCCATTGGTAACAATATCAAGCACTGTTGTTGAGGTTATTGAGGTGTGATACACATTTAACACCAACTTCCATGATGAACATATCTTTATGGTGTTATGTGATATTATTTTTATCCCAAGGTACGTATATTTCAATTAAAGTATATCTAATAAAATTATTTCTAAAAAAAGTTCCAACATAAGTGGACCGATTATTCACCCTATAAAAAGCGCCCCACGCTTTTGTCACAATAATACTAGTATTTTTCATTAATTATTGTTTTAAGCTAATTTTAACAAATTATTTTTCACTTTTTAGTTTGATGTACTTTAAAGCGTGTTTATTATTTTTAAACTATATATATTTTTCACTTTTTAGTTTGAATAGAAGGATTGGCGAAGTCCCAGACGAATTAAAGTTGGATTTACGGCACCAATCCCAAAATTTGTTGAAAAGAAAACAAAAAATATATATTTTTTTTTCAGCCGTGGACAGGATTTTAACCTACGATTGGTGAATACGTAGGTTGACGTCATCAAAGAACCGCGCCTTAGTCCGCTCGGCCAAAAAAACAACTGTCGAGGATATATTGTAATATACTAATACCCGAGTGCTCCAGCTGGAAAGTAGGTAGACGGTACGCATGCGCCGACTGCACGGTTGTCTCACTTGCTCTCACACAGAGGCTGGCTGAGGAAATTATTTAATCCTGTCGATCCTAATTAGAATAATGAGATAAACTTATTAAATCAGTGTATTGTCACCGGTCCTCGATAAGTGTACGAAGTTTATATTAAATCTGTCCGTTTAGAGTTGGTCAAAATCGAGTGCAAAGGAGTCGGTTACAAACATACAAACAAACATACAGGTGAAGCTAATATAAAGCGTGTAAAAACAAAATAATCAAACGCTAACATTTCCAGAAAATGTTGAAGTTTTAAAAGATAGTTTCTTGATTTTTAATATTGTTAACAACGTTCCGCTTAGCCCATAAAACATTTTCAGTACTTCGCGGAATTTATTTTTTTTAGTGCTTCCGTAGCACAGGGTTAGGGATCAAACTGTTACGGCTGAACAAACAGTTACACGTTAATAGTTGGCCTCAGTTATACCCTTAATATATTAAACTGCTCTTAGTTTTAAACTAATGGTACAATACTTTTCTAAATCATGTTTTGCTAAGTGACACCGCGCAGATCGTGCAGGGGAATGCAGCGCATGACATAACTGCGCGGTATAACCCATCACATTTTTCAATGGAAAATCGAAAAATCTTTTTCATGTAAAAAAAAATTATTGTGTCTTTTGTTAGAAATATATTTTTTTAAATTTAATAAATTATAAAAAAAGTGATACGACTATAGAAAAAAGTATAAATTATTAATATTTATGATTTTTAAATGTCTTACTGTCACCGAAAACTAAATAAATATTAAATTTATCATGCTTTGTAATTAGAGAAAATGTTTCGACTGAAGGAATATTTTTATGCTCAAAAAATATTTTATTCGCCTCTTTCGAGAGAATCTTAGAGATTCGTGTATATATATATATATGTGTGTGTTTATATATAAAGTTAACTATTAAATGCTTAGAGAGCACAAAGAATTACACAGAAAATTAAATCAGAAAAATATTACATCACAGAAGAACACAATGAGCTGAAACCACGAGACTGTGTTAATTGGAACAGCAAATACTAACAACCACTTATAAAACAATGTGAGAAAATGATGAACCTAACAATGATACTAAACAGAAATTATAAAAATCACAATGACGATTGCACAGACAAACACAGTAGGCTTTCTAAGAAAAAAAAACATTTCCAAAGTTTCGGAATTTGAAATCATCAGACAGAACTAGTTTGTTAGTGCTTATGTTCAAGTGGCATTTCTAGAGAAAGTAAAATTAGTTTTTTTGTGTTGTGGAATTTTTCTCCTAAACCCGCACAGATTCAGTGCATTCCATTTTTAAGTGTTTCTCATCATTTACCAGAAGAAGGGTTGTATCATTTAAAAATAAACACTTATGCAAATAAGTAGGTCAGGGACATGAGATTCTAAGTTCAAACATCATGTCTGTTCTTAACGGCTTAGCGTTTCACCTCTCTTCCCTACAAGATAAAAAATTCGTAAACGACTTTAATTTTTAATGAACGACTTAAATTCAACCCTTCAAAGAGTAAACTGGAAAAAAATATTGTTGCCTGTGTTTATGTTTACCGTATAAGGCGGAAGCTTATTTTCCTGTTTTCGGTACACGCCATGATTCCCTTACTTCACAATTTCTTTCCCCTGTTTCCTACCGTCGTTTAATGGCTTTATCGTGCCGTCCCAACGTCGCTTTTCACTTCTTGGCGAAGGAAGCACTGGGAAAGCACTTCGCAAGCCGCTCTTCAAAATAACAGCACCATTCTGCAGTCGTCGAGCGCTTCGTACAAAAAAAAATAATAACGCTATCTTTGAACAACACGTGATGATTTTAAGGAGGAGGGATAGGAATCTAAAAACTCCATATAGGTTTCACCAGTTTTCATGCCGTAACAAACATGTAGCGCTTGAAATTGAAAACTTTCCAACGTTTAACCCTTTTCGTTTATTTATCCACTGTAGTGGACAATTTATATCTCAATGATACATGGAATTTATTAAACATTGAGTGTGTGGTTTGAAGTTTATTTTTTGGGTGTGAAATTAATAAATTTTATTTTACTTTTATTAATTACTTTTAAATGATTATACATTATTATTATTATTATTATAGCGAAATATTATTAACAAAAAAAATATTTACTTGCAATAAAAATTTAACATTAGGTACCTATATCTTAGGAATTGACCAAATGTGACTGAAGGGGTTAATTCAAATCTTAAAAATCATAATATTGTGTCAATCGACAGAATTATTAGTTTTTTAGCCATTCCAGAAATGTTAAAGTACTTAACGCCAGTGACTTTACACGGGGAAATTATTTTTATAAAACAGTCACTACTGACATCCCACTAAATCATAAACTATGCTTAAAAGAAGAAAAAATGTTTCCGTTACACGACAGGAAATTGTTATGGCCTGAAAAAGTGTTAGAACCAAGAAGGATTCCATCAGCTCCTATACCTCCCGCCTAATGAAGGTTGCGGGATGATTAATGTCACGCCCGTTGGTGCTACTAGTTCGGTATCGCCCCTAAGTGCGAGGCTGTGAACTGGTATGCAATATTCTCGTTGTATATTAGGCAACCTTAAGATTTAAACGGAGACCATGCCATATTTTGGTGGTTAAAGTAAAAAAAGAAGTTTTAATTGAAGTCAGTTGAGTACTTTCAAGAATCTGCACCTGATGTTTGATGTCTGAGTATGACTTTAAAACCACGCGTTTTCAAACAATTAACTCTAAATATTTTGTATAAGGGCATGCGCGAGTACTGCTTTATTTTGTTTTATCGCTTGCTGCGTTACCTACACAAAATGGCGACTCAGGAACGCAAACCTTTTTGTGTTCTGCAATTTGCTGAGAGTGAAATTTCCCGAATGTGTAGACTGTAAAGTATATCCCAGAGTTCATAAAAGGGTGAATATATTTCGTCCTTGTTGTACAACTTGATTACAATCTATATAAATATTAATGTTTATGTTCGTTTATACAAAATAGCTAAATGACGCTGAAATAATTGGACCCTGCCATTTAAATCTAAACTGTGAGTTGTTATGGCACTGACCGTCTTTTTATCCAGTTTTGAATAGGGTTAGTTTCATACCAGTTATTTTAGCTCTCCGTAGTAAACACTACTTTTTTATTATATAGTGTATTAATATTTATGATATGTACATTAAAATATGTATTAAGAATGGAACATTATAACCTGTAAAATTATAAATTTAACTTTGTAAAAAAATGTATTTAATAAAGCATTCTTCGTATAAAGCAGTGGTGTACACGGGGAGGGAAGACAACCCCTATCACTCTAAATCACGAAAAATAAAATGTTCTTACCAACAAATCGATAGAATTTGAAAACAAGAAGCGATAAGAGTGGTTTTATATCTATCCCCCCCCCCCCCCATTTTTCTCACTATCTTGGATTTTCAAATATTCTTTGCCCCATATTGCAGTGTGGCTGTTATTTAAAATATAAGCTTTTTTACCCGGCTTTGCACAATAAAACGCAGATTTTTAATAATTATTATAAATAATGATAAATAAATTAATGTCAATTTTTTATTTAAATTTATTTAACTATATCTGTGTTTATATTTTGGCAAAGTAAATTATCGAAACACCGGATTAAGATTTAAAAATTATGAACACTTGCAAAATTCATATCTAAAATATGTAAGGATACATTAAATAGCACTTTTGCAAGTGATATTGTCATTTTGTTTTATCTGCATTGTATTTTAAACCAACAATGTTGTCAACATTTATCATTTTTTCCCCATTTTGATACCAATGTTGCTCATCATACGATACAGCATATATATAATATAGCCCGTTACCAACTGAAATAATGTCGATTTACATTAAAGAATGAGTTTTTTTAATCAATCGAGTATTTTTTAGTTTACTATTTAACAAAGTAACAAAAAAAACTTATACTCTCTTGTAACAATAAATTAGAATAGATTTTGGCCTGAAATAAATTACTTAGTGCATTTTTCCATGTTAACACTCGTAGACATGGATAATTATTATATCGCTCACATGAAATTTGAAACTAAAATTAAATCATACCAATTAAAAATAAAAAATGGCAGTGATATAAATATTGGACGTGCTAAATTTTTACAAATTTAAACAGTTTCCTGAAATGTGTGTTCAGTCTCGCCACTTATCATGTGAATTACATCATTTTTTTTTTTTTAAATATGGTCCGTTGAACTCATAAGGCAAGAATATTTTTTTTAGTATTGTAAGCGAATATTGTGTTTGGCAAACAACAGCCAAGATGTGTTTGCGTTTTCATAGTGATTTACAATTGAATATAGATAAAAAAATTTCCATGAAGCACACAAATACCATATCAGGCCTGCTTTTAGTAAAACTGAAATGGATATATCAGGTACACAAAGTGAAATTCAAATATTTAGCTTGAATTAAATGTTCGCTTTTGTAGAGTGTTAAAGGATACGAAGTATGGGATGAGGTTACTACATAACACTGTATAGTGAAATAACACTGTTCAAAGCTATAGCAGTATGTGAGATGAGTTAACGCAAACGTTTATTCACCAATTTATACATTACAAAGCCTAAATATTTATTGCAGAGAAAATGTAAAGAATTGGTTTTACAAGTACAGAGTAAAAAATTATTTTGTGATTTCTAAATGAAATTATTTTCTTAAATAATTTTATTTCTTTACAAACCAATTGATAAACATGTGCAATTCAGTATATTCAATCTTTCAGCTTTCTTTAGAAATAACTCAATCTACATATATTTAATAAGGTAATTTATAATAATAAATACATATTAAATATATAATTTTTTAATACAATTTGCTGCATGAGACAAAGCTCAAACTTTTCAATTCGTAATTTTTTAATTTGTCGTTTAATTTGTCATTCAAAAGGTTTTGATGCATATGAATTAGCTACACGCTCTTTTAATATTCATAAAAGTATCAAGATTTATTTAATGCCTGAATATTTACAATGGTTATAAAACAATTTCGGCGTTCAAATACTCATGTATAATATAAAAGTTTAATAAATGGCCACATCCTAAATTTTCTGTTTAGTAATACTAAGAGTTTCTTTGGATGCATAGAATATGAAAACAATATTTTTAAGTACAAACTTTTTTTACAAAATTCTGTCACGTGCACAATTTGTCTACAAAGTTTGACACTAATTCAAAAACAGCCATAGTTCTGCAGCTCTCCCTACAATTTTTTTTTGGCCCCTATGACCCATAAAAAAACTGAAGTTCAGTCACGTTTGCTTCATATCTCATAGCTGGTAATTTGGAACGTTGTCGCGCGAATTCCTTGGAGGCCGTAGCCGGCAGGAGAATGGTTGCGGGGCTTGGACGAGGGGGGGAGAGGGAAAGGAATCCCCTCTACAGGGCCTTGCTGGCCCGTGGTGGGAAGATGTCAAGGTGGGCTCGTCAGGACGCTGGTAATTCGTCCCCCTCTGCGCAGAAGGGAGGACTGACGTCATCTGGACTCTTATAAACATCCGGGACCAATTGGGTTGTACAGGCATATAAGAACATTGTAGTAATAAACTAACCTAATTGACGTTCCAGAATTGATAAACTATCCCTAATTTTATGCTACATATTGTCATATTACATGTGTGTGTAATTTACGTATACCTTAGAGATGTCAGAAATATATTATTTTATTAGCGTCAAATATTCAGATTGTTTTTAATTATTAAGAGGCATTATTTAGGGAGAGTATAGACCGGTAGATTGTAGACCATTGGTTTTCCTATAGTATACTAGAAAGTACCCAAAGTTGTGTCTAGAGGTTGAGAAAACAATTTTAAATTTTGATGAAAGTTGTAAATTCGCGTAAACATTCACAGGCGAATACGAAAACCTGAATTTGAATATTTTTTCATAGTAACGAATATAAATTTGTGAATATGAATGCTTTATTCATGTATAAGTATCCTCTAATAAACAAATACGAATATTTACACGAAAATACGAATTCAACAGTATTCGTATTCACACCCAAAAACATGAAGATATTCGTATTCACACCGTTAGATATGAATGCAGCCATATTTGTTATTCATCGAAAATAATTTTTGCGATTACATTCGTATTCGAATTGACGAATGCAAATATGCCAAACACTGTCCAACAGTTCGTAACATAAGTTTGCGTTTAATCATCCGCATCGACAATAGAGGATTTTTTTTTTAAATCTCTGCCGTACGTCATCACCAATGATGAAACCACACAACGACAGAGAGAGAGAGAGAGAGAGAGAGAGAGAGAGAGAGAGAGAGAGAGAGA